>NC_140591.1:906488374-911288374 GCF_964204655.1 Triturus cristatus | reverse complement strand
ACTTATGGCGAACAAAGCAAAAACCAAAGGAAATGATGGACGGAGTGTTTAACATTGCAAGCACTCACCCCCAGTCAACTGATCTGGGTTTAATCCATCACCGTTCTTTAGCCCACTCTGCCACTCCAGTTCAGACATGGCCATATGCAAATCAGTCTGACCCTGTGCCTCATGGGAACAGTCCAGCCCGAACTGCCAAGCCATGTCTTCCCTGGACTGGAATCAAGCTTCCTAGGACCGGTTTCTGACATTTCAGCCGTCTTCAGCCAGGCTTGCTTGAATCCAGTGGCAAAGTGAGCAAGGCACTCACGTCTGAGCATACCCTGCCAACTTATGGCGAACAAAGCAAAAATCAAAGGAAATGATGGACGGAGTGTTGAACATTGCAAGCACTCACCCCCAGTCAACTGATCTGGGTTTAATCCATCACCTTTCTTTAGCCCACTCTGCCACCCCAGTTCAGACATGGCCATATGCAAATCAGTCTGACCCTGTGCCTCATGGGAACAGTCCAGCCCGAACTGCCAAGCCATGTCTTCCCTGGACCGGAAACAAGCTTCCTAGGACCGGTTTCTGACATTTCAGCCATCTTCAGCCAGGCTTGCTTAAATCCAGTGGAAAAGTGAGCAAGGGACTCACGTCTGAGCATACCCTGCCAACTTATGGCGAACAAAGCAAAAACCAAAGGAAATGATGGACGGAGTGTTTAACATTGCAAGCACTCACCCCCAGTCAACTGATCTGGGTTTAATCCATCACGTTCTTTAGCCCACTCTGCCACCCCAGTTCAGACATGGCCATATGCAAATCAGTCTGACCCTGTGCCTCATGGGAACAGTCCAGCCCGAACTGCCAAGCCATGTCTTCCCTGGACCGGAAACAAGCTTCCTAGGACCGGTTTCTGACATTTCAGCCATCTTCAGCCAGGCTTCCTTGAATCCAGTGGCAAAGTGAGCAAGGGACTCACGTCTGAGCATACCCTGCCAACTTATGGCGAACAAAGCAAAAATCAAAGGAAATGATGGACGGAGTGTTGAACATTGCAAGCACTCACCCCCAGTCAACTGATCTGGGTTTAATCCATCACCGTTCTTTAGCCCACTCTGCCACCCCAGTTCAGACATGGCCATATGCAAATCAGTCTGACCCTGTGCCTAATGGGAACAGTCCAGCCCGAACTGCCAAGCCATGTCTTCCCTGGACCGGAAACAAGCTTCCTAGGACCGGTTAATGACAACTTCAGACCCATCTCCAACATCCCCCTCTTAGCCAAAGTGATGGAGAAATGTGTGCAGCAGCAGCTAAGTCAACACATCAACAACTTCCACCTACTCAATGACTTCCAATTCGGATTCAGACCAGGGCACAGTACTGAAACCACTATGCTCCACATCGTGGATGACGCTCTCCAAGCTCTCAACCAAGGCAAAACTTGTCTCCTCATCCTCCTGGACCTATCCTCGGCCTTCAACACGGTCAACCATGTAAAACTACTCGAACGCCTCAAACTCAGATTGGGCTTGGATGGCACTTTTCTAGAATGAGTCAGATCCTTCCTCCAAAACCGGTCCCAGAAATTCCTCGTCAACGGCATCCTATCGGCACCATCCCCGGTCACGGTTGGAGTCCCACAAGGTTCGACACTGTCCCCCACCCTCTTCAACCATTACCTGGAACCACTTACCGAAGTTCTACGCACTGCTGATATCTCCAATCATATGTACGCTGATGACACTCATATCTACATCAAAACCTCATCTCTCGAAGAGATCCTCTCCCTGAACGATGCTTTGGAACACACCGTCCAATGGCTCGCATCCAATCAACTCAAACTTAACGCAAAGAAAACTGAATTTCTCCTGATCGCCTCGCCCAATACCAACCTTGAGATCAAATCATGGGTTAAGGCTATCAGTAAAGGAAATGATGGACGGAGTGTTGAACATTGCAAGCACTCACCCCCAGTCAACTGATCTGGGTTTAATCCATCACCGTTCTTTAGCCCACTCTGCCACCCCAGTTCAGACATGGCCATATGCAAATCAGTCTGACCCACTCTGCCACCCCAGTTCAGACATGGCCATATGCAAATCAGTCTGACCCTGTGCCTCATGGGAACAGTCCAGCCCGAACTGCCAAGCCATGTCTTCCCTGGACCGGAAACAAGCTTCCTAGGACCGGTTTCTGACATTTCAGCCGTCTTCAGCCAGGCTTGCTTGAATCCAGTGGCAAAGTGAGCAAGGGACTCACGTCTGAGCATACCCTGCCAACTTATGGCGAACAAAGCAAAAACCAAAGGAAATGATGGACGGAGTGTTTAACATTGCAAGCACTCACCCCCAGTCAACTGATCTGGGTTTAATCCATCACCGTTCTTTAGCCCACTCTGCCACTCCAGTTCAGACATGGCCATATGCAAATCAGTCTGACCCTGTGCCTCATGGGAACAGTCCAGCCCGAACTGCCAAGCCATGTCTTCCCTGGACTGGAATCAAGCTTCCTAGGACCGGTTTCTGACATTTCAGCCGTCTTCAGCCAGGCTTGCTTGAATCCAGTGGCAAAGTGAGCAAGGCACTCACGTCTGAGCATACCCTGCCAACTTATGGCGAACAAAGCAAAAATCAAAGGAAATGATGGACGGAGTGTTGAACATTGCAAGCACTCACCCCCAGTCAACTGATCTGGGTTTAATCCATCACCTTTCTTTAGCCCACTCTGCCACCCCAGTTCAGACATGGCCATATGCAAATCAGTCTGACCCTGTGCCTCATGGGAACAGTCCAGCCCGAACTGCCAAGCCATGTCTTCCCTGGACCGGAAACAAGCTTCCTAGGACCGGTTTCTGACATTTCAGCCATCTTCAGCCAGGCTTGCTTGAATCCAGTGGAAAAGTGAGCAAGGGACTCACGTCTGAGCATACCCTGCCAACTTATGGCGAACAAAGCAAAAACCAAAGGAAATGATGGACGGAGTGTTTAACATTGCAAGCACTCACCCCCAGTCAACTGATCTGGGTTTAATCCATCACGTTCTTTAGCCCACTCTGCCACCCCAGTTCAGACATGGCCATATGCAAATCAGTCTGACCCTGTGCCTCATGGGAACAGTCCAGCCCGAACTGCCAAGCCATGTCTTCCTTGGACCGGAAACAAGCTTCCTAGGACCGGTTTCTGACATTTCAGCCATCTTCAGCCAGGCTTGCTTGAATCCAGTGGCAAAGTGAGCAAGGGACTCACGTCTGAGCATACCCTGCCAACTTATGGCGAACAAAGCAAAAATCAAAGGAAATGATGGACGGAGTGTTGAACATTGCAAGCACTCACCCCCAGTCAACTGATCTGGGTTTAATCCATCACCGTTCTTTAGCCCACTCTGCCACCCCAGTTCAGACATGGCCATATGCAAATCAGTCTGACCCTGTGCCTAATGGGAACAGTCCAGCCCGAACTGCCAAGCCATGTCTTCCCTGGACCGGAAACAAGCTTCCTAGGACCGGTTAATGACAACTTCAGACCCATCTCCAACATCCCCCTCTTAGCCAAAGTGATGGAGAAATGTGTGCAGCAGCAGCTAAGTCAACACATCAACAACTTCCACCTACTCAATGACTTCCAATTCGGATTCAGACCAGGGCACAGTACTGAAACCACTATGCTCCACATCGTGGATGACGCTCTCCAAGCTCTCAACCAAGGCAAAACTTGTCTCCTCATCCTCCTGGACCTATCCTCGGCCTTCAACACGGTCAACCATGTAAAACTACTCGAACGCCTCAAACTCAGATTGGGCTTGGATGGCACTTTTCTAGAATGAGTCAGATCCTTCCTCCAAAACCGGTCCCAGAAATTCCTCGTCAACGGCATCCTATCGGCACCATCCCCGGTCACGGTTGGAGTCCCACAAGGTTCGACACTGTCCCCCACCCTCTTCAACCATTACCTGGAACCACTTACCGAAGTTCTACGCACTGCTGATATCTCCAATCATATGTACGCTGATGACACTCATATCTACATCAAAACCTCATCTCTCGAAGAGATCCTCTCCCTGAACGATGCTTTGGAACACACCGTCCAATGGCTCGCATCCAATCAACTCAAACTTAACGCAAAGAAAACTGAATTTCTCCTGATCGCCTCGCCCAATACCAACCTTGAGATCAAATCATGGGTTAAGGCTATCACTGCCTTGAATTGCCCACCGACCATCGTGGACTCGGTCAAATCCCTGGGAATCACTCTCGACAGCAACCTGAACATGCGTGACCACATCAACTCAATGGCCAAATCAGCCCTATTCCACCTGAACTACCTTAGGAAATTGAAACCCTTCCTCGATGCTCCCGACCTAAAAATGGCAGTCCAAGCACTTGTCATATCTAGACTGGAGTATGGCTGTTCTACCCTCTCGGGTCTACCCAAGGTCTCCCTAGCACCTCTGAAAGCCTGCCTCAATGCAGCCGCCAGACTACTCACCGGCACGAGGAAATTCGACCATATTTCCCCGCACTTGAAAGCTCTCAACTGGCTCCCCCTGGCGGCAAGAATACAGTCCAAAGTAGCATGCATCATGCACAAAGCCTCATACTCTAATTCCCCTGCATATCTGAGGCAGAAACTGGTGATCTCCAGAGGAGTCAAAAACTCCTGATCTGCCAGAGACCTCCTGCTCCATCCGCACGCTTTCGAAAAAAAACAACTTACAACCGAGCTTTCTCCGGGGCTGCTCCTAGAATATGTAACTCTCTCCCTCCTGACATCAGAAGAATCCCCTCTCTGTCGCGCTTCAAAAAGGAAGCCAAAACATTCCTTATGGGCAAATCTCTCGCTTAAACTGGCCTCTACCACCACTACAGCCTTGATCTACGGCCAGCTACTGCCTCCTTGTGGATTATATACCTCACCCCTGCAAAAACGTGGGACCTGTCCCGAACATTGATTAACGCAATTTATAATTATGTTATCTCATCTTGAGTGCTTGGATATTTAATCTGTAAATACGTGCTCGATCTCCCTTATGTATCCTGCACCCTGCCCTCTTCCACTCGATCCGTAACTGGATGATGATATGCCTACTCTGTACATGCTTATGTTTCTCTGTAAAGCGCTGTGATACCCTAACTGGTCAAATTCGCGCTTTATAAAACACATGAATAAAATAAAAAATAAATAAAGATCACGAAGAGCTCCTCAATTCAGCCCTCAACCGCGTTCCTCCACCCACCACAACTGATGCCAACTCTGCAGCCAATAAACTCCACAGATGGATCACCGACTTTGCAAACATGCTCGCCCCCTCCAGAACTCTGACAACAACGCACCACGAAAGCCACTTGGTTCACCACCGACCTCCAAGAATCCAAGCGCACGTGCCGACGATTCGAGGAAGCATGTAGGAACAGCAAAACCACAGAAGCACGTACTGCCTACAAGAATGCCATGACAGAACTTCATCAACCCATCAGATCCACAAAGAGGAACTTCATCCAGGAGAGCGTCCTCTCCAACTCCCGCAACTCTCAGGAACTCTTTAGCATCATACAAGAATTCACCAAACCCCCCAGCGAAACATCCAACGCCCCTCCCTCCCAGGACCTTTTCAAAAAACTCGGCTCCTACTTCCATCACAAGATCAGGACTCTCTACGACAACTTTGATGAATGGAACCAAGGCACTTACACTACACCTACCACCGGCACCGCCACCCAGCCTACCATCACCACCTGGTCCCCTGTCACCACAGAAGACACCACTAAGACCATGAAGAGCATACGCTCAGGAGCCCCCTCTGATCCTTGCCAGCTGCACATCTTCCACAGAGCGGCCTCTGCTATAGCACCCGATCTTTGATGTACTATCAACTACACCCTCGAAACAGGCACATTCCCCGATGGCTGGAAGCACGTAGAAGTCAAGCCCCTCCTCAAGAAGCTCTCCGTAGAACAAACAAAATTCAAGAACTACAGACCCATCTCTCTCTTCCCCTGCGCACCTAAGGTCACTGAGAAGATCATCAACAAACAGCTCACGAACTTCATAGAATCCTACTCGATCCTCCACACTTCCCAATCCAGATTCTGCAGCAACCATAGCACTGAGACTGCCCTCCTAGCTGCCACAGATGACATCTGCACTCTCCTCGACCAAGGCTAAATGGCTGCCCTCATTCTACTAAACCTCTCAGCAGCCTTCAACGCTGTCTCCCACCACACGCTAACTGCCAGACTCCACAACTCCGGCATACAGGGAACTGGCCTAGACTGGATCCGCTCCTTCCTCACCAGCCGAACTCAAAGAATAAGACTCCCACCCTTCCTCTTCGAACCCACAGAGATCAGCTGCAGAGTACACCAAGGATCCTCACTCAGCCCCACGCTCTTAAACATCTACATGGCCCCCCTCGCTACCATCATCAGAAAACACAAACTCAGAATAGTATCCTATGCCAACAACACACAGCTCATCTTCTCCCTCACCAAGCAACCCAACATCAGCAGACACAATTTACAGGAAGGAATAAAAGATGTCACATCTTGGATAAGCAGCAGCTGCCTGAAGCTGAACTCTGAGAAAACAGAAGTCCTCGTCCTCGGATCCACCTCTTCTGCATAGGACAATACCTGGTGGCCCACCGCCCTCAGCATCCCTCCCACACCCACAGACCATGCCCACAATCTTGGAATCATACTTGACTCTTCCCTCACCATGAACTGGCAGGTCAACACTATATCTTCCATGTGCTTCTATACCCTCCCCATTCTCTGCATTACCTTCCAATGGTTCCCCCGATCCGCACTCATAACCAGCAGACTGGACTACAGGAATGCCCTCTACGCCATAATCAACAAATCTCTACTCCTCAAACTCCAGACCATCCAGAACTCCGCAACCAGACTCACCCTTGGAATCCCACGACAAGACCACATCACCCAGCACCTACGAGACCTTCACTGGCTCCCTGTCGAAAATAGAGTGACCTACAAGCTGCTTACGCACACCAACAAATCCCTTCACAACACCAGACCCCAATGTCTCAATGAAAGAATCTCCTTCTACGCACCCAAGAGAAACCCACGCATCCGCAGAGCCAGAACAGGAGGAAGAGCCTTCTCCTACATCGCAGCCAAGACCTGGAACGAACTCCCTCTCAGCATCAGACAAACCCCCATACTGCAAGCATTCAGGTAGAGCCTCAAGACCTGGCTTTTCGGCTGAGATGGAGCTGCTTGAATCCCTCCTCCCCCCAGTGTCTTGAGACTCTCACTGGGGAGTAGTGCGTTTCACAAATCCCTGATTGATTGATTGAATATGGATACCCTAAACATATGTTACCCACTTCAAACAAATATTATTATTGTAGATAGACCACAGACACAGTGAATGAAGGATAGAAAAGAAAAAAGAACTATCATATAAAGCACAATCTCAGTCCACCTTGACTGGCAGTAATCAGACAGCCAAAGTCTCAGGCTTTCCATCTACTTCTCCTGAAGAAGCTCTGGAAATTGACACCACTATACAGAGAAACTATATAGTAAAGGAAGAGCTTATTGGTGTCACTTAAGGCTTTTCTTTATGGCATTGGGAGCTACATATTTTTTTTGTGTGTCCTGTAACAATTGTCAAAACTTCCCAAGAGCATACAAGCAGTTTGAGAGAGTGCTTAGAGACTTGGTTCAGCAACAAGAGAAACCGGATGTACAGACGGTGCTTGTAGAGGCGCAGGAGGAGTTGGCGATCAAGGTGGTGCTTTGACTATAGGGGCACACGCTGAAAGAGATAAATCTGGATCCCTGCTGGCCTAGCTGGCTAGCCCGGAGAGATGGGTGCCAACCTTAGTAGAATTGGATGATGAGAGAGGGAACAGGGTGTATTCCAAGCAGGCATTAATAGTGTATTCGGAAGATATTATGCAGCTCTTTACACTGGTGTTGCACCGCTAGATGTGATGCTGACACAGGCATTTTTCAGAGTACTGCCACATCTGGAAGATGATGAGGGGAGAGACCTTGGAGATTACATCTTCATGCAAGAAATATATGCCATGAAGCATATGGCATGAAATAAGACCCCCTCGGAACAGACGACTTAGTGATGGAATTTTATTCCACCTACTCCATGGAATTGGCCCCCAGACTGACTGAGTTCTATATCACAGCAAGAACTGCCGGCATCCTGCTGGCCACCACTAGAGAGGCGGTGATAATCCCTGTCTTAAAACCAGATAAACTGAAAAATGACTGCTCAGTGTATAGGCCCCTGTCAATGCTAAATATCGACAATAAGATCTTGAGCAAAATCCTAGCAACCGGCCTGTTGGCCCATATGCCACATCTGATACACCCATACAAGACGGGATTTATCCTGGGGTGAAACACTGCTAGGAGAGGGACCTTACGGGAGCTAAAGACATGCTGGAGGAGTTTGGTTGGCTGCCCGGGCTGCGGATCAACTGGCTGCAATCCAAGCTTTTTCCCATGGCATCGGAGGGAGAATCTGACGACCGAGCAATGGGAACCCCAGTGCTTGCCGTACCTTGGAGTCACGATCTATGATAACAGAGTAGACTTGCTAGAGGGCAACGTGGGGTGAGCAATAGACACCTTAAGATCTTCCATGACCTTTTGGGGAACTTTGCCAGTCAGTGATGGGAAGAATAACCCTCCTGAAAATGGTGGCTTCTTTCTGTTTTTTAACTCACTTTCCCTGTGGATACCACGGAAACCAGAGAGTAGCCCTGACCACATTACAACACCCAACAGTAGAAGGGTGCCCCCCCGGCCCCTGATTTTGAGCTATTAAATAGCGGCTCAGCTGCAGTGGCTGACCCATGGGCTTGCTCAAAGAACCAATCTGGACCGAATCCCTGAACCCTTTGTTCCATCGCTTTGGGAGCTCCTTCGAGTCCTCCTTCGAGTGAAGCGACCCACCTGGGATGATTCAGCGGAGTTCCGCACAATGGCAAGGTGTTGTTGTAGAGGCCTACAGAGAATTCACACCAAGGGCCCGCCGTACGCCTCGGAGATGCCGCTTGATTATCTACATGTACTTCAGCAGCATGGGGAGTCTGGCGGGATCTGACCTTTTGGGTGTAGGTAGGGGTAATGAAAGTGGGAGACCTGTAGAGGGACTCCGAGCTGCTCCCTTTTGAGGACCTTAGAGGGGAGGTCCACCTACCTCAAGGACATTTTCTCCTACATAGGGCACTCATGTCAGCAATGAGGAATCATTGGGGAGGGGGGACCGCTGAACTTGCTTACTCCCAGTGCTGCCAAATATATGGCACTCGTGGTTGGCGTGATTAAAACAGTATTGTGCGGATATAGAGCGCCACCAGCAGATCAGCAGCTGCCCCTACATACACTGAGAACTAGATGGGAGGATACCTCGATAGGGACATCAGAATGGGATAAGATTATGGAACGGACACTGAAGGTCTCTAGAAGCAAGCATTTCAAACTTCTAAATTATTACGTACTACACTGGGCGTACCTTGCACCTGAATGCATAGACTGATACTTTCAGATACCTTACACAGCTTTTCCCCGCTGCTGGAAAGTAAGAGCCTATATCCTGCATATGTCCTGGGCATGCTCCACACTGCACCATTTCTGGGAGGGAGTCATACAGGTGACTGAAGACTGCATTGGGAAAGAGGTGACGCGCACCCCGAGACACTGCCTCCTGAGGTCGTTCCCCCACCCCTCCAAGATGAAAATAACGGGGAGATTTCAGGACTTGACATACATTCTGGTCAAACGTGAGCTAGCTCAGAACTGGAAGGCAACTAGAGGTCCCCAACTAGCAGTTTGGAGAAGGGAGGTGATAAAGTGGGGCGGGCAGGCTGCGAGGTAAGAGTCCTCCTAAGAGAGTCGCAGAGGGGCAACGGCAAAATGGAGGGTGCTCAGGCTGGAATGCACTGGTGGATAGCTTGGTCAACCCAGAGCCAGATGCACTGACTAAAACCCCTGTGGGATCCCCATGATGGCCTTATGACTGGTAGTAGAGACCCCACCTGGTATATGAGCCTGCATGATGTTTAATCAGAGCCAACTACCGACGCAGGACACACGTCCCCCAGACCCCATCCCTTAAACAATAGCTCATTTACCACTGGTATAACTGCTTGCTATGAAGGGATTGGTGCTCAGACTCACGAGGAGACGTAAGCTCTGTTATTGTGTTTCCATGATGATGACGGATACTGTCTACAATGCTCCTGTGTACTGAATCCTTCTGATGTACAGGAATCGCAATGCGCACCTTGTTTATTTTTGGAAAACTCAATAAAATCTGTATAAAAAGTAAAAAATAAACTTCCCAAGAGCATGTTGGACGAAACAATGCCAATGTCTCTGGAGCTGCTACATTATTTCTTTTTAGTGTGTCTGTGCTATTTTATTCTTGACATGTTTCGCATGTACGGCACTTCTGGACTCGGGAATGTATACATCTATGTAAACCAGGTGCAGGTGAAACAATAATTTATTATCTACCATAAGAAAAGAAAAAATGCCACAGACAGTGAATGGTACAATGTTGGCTTCAGGAACTTTAATGTCCAGACAAAACCTCTGTGTTTGGAGATTATAAAGAAACAGTTTTATTTGATGACACTTCCACACCTAGTCATCGTTACATGCTTGTATTTCCATGGCTTGCATATTAGAAACCATATATTAATTGAGTATTTCAGACCATAGTTATAAGTTTCGCCTTCTGTCATGAGCACTGGGGATCATCATATGGTTATTGATCCCCATCTGAGCCCTCGGAAGAAGAAACAGAACTGCTTCAAAGCATGATTTCCTGCACAAAAAAGAAATCGACTTCTGGGTATAGTTACCCTCAGACTCATTGAGTGGTTAACAAAATACCCCAGAAAATAGAAAACTTATGGGCTTATTTATGAACCTCTGCGTCACTTTTGTGCCACCATTGTGTCACTTTTTGTGATGCACCGGCAGAGTAAAATATGCGCCATGTTGCGCCCAATTTACAAAGTGACTCATCTATGCAGATGTATCACTTTTTTAAAGCCCTGCGCCACATTATACCTGCGTCAGGTATAATGTGTGCAGTGTGGGCGTTACCCCACAAAAAGCTTTGTATAAGTGGCGCATTGAAATCTATGAGATTTCAGTGCGCCACTTCTAGGATGCCATTGCATAAATATCTTACGCCTGCCTCACAACAGGCGTAATACTGATGCAGTGCTATAATCATAGCCTTCCCCCCTGCATTGCTGGAGTTGCGTCACGCTTCTGACACAACTCCAGCAATGCGTCAGTTTTGCGCTGACAGATATGTCAGTAATACTGATGTATCTGTCATTCCTTGCGACATGATGTGTCATACAGTAAATATGGCGCATCCATCATGTCGCAAGGAGGGCGCACTGAGAAGTGACACATCACTATATTCATGCAGCGATGCATCACTTCTCATAAATAAGGCCCTTAATATTGAAACATAGGCTGTATATTTCATGTAATAAGTAGCATTCTAGACTCTTGCTTACAAAATCAAGCCTGACTATGCTGTACTACAGTTGAGGAACTGTGATCTTAAAGAGCGCAAAAATGCATCTATAATTTTTTGTTCTCAATCTTATGTTGCAATTACAACATTGGGCAGGCCATAAGAAGTTTGGGTTCTTATATTGATCCATTCGAATGTTTATAAAGAAGTAGGTTTGCTTTCAGATGTATGCAGCACAGACCTGGCATGTGTAAGTTGTCAATTTCCAGTTATGTATGATTCCTTTTTTTGATTAGAACTCTTTTTAACTTTAGAAGAAATTAAATGGTTTACCTAACTACAAGAAGGAAAGTAACAGCTTTATAATAAATCATATCGTAAAGAAGCCCATTATAGTTAGTGATGACCGTATTTCAAGACGTGTTGGGCCTTATTTATGAGAAGTGACGCATTATAGCGTGAAAACAGCAATGTGTCACTTCTCAGTGCGCCCTCCAAGCGACATGATGGATGTGTCATATTTACTGTATGACACATCATGTCGCAAGGAATGACAGATACATCAGTATTCCTGACATATCTGCACAAAACTGATGCATTGCTGGGCTATGATTAGAACACTGCATCAGTATTACGCTTGCAGTGAGGCAGGCATTAGATATTGACGCAATGGTGTCACAGAAGTGGCGCGCTGATGCTCATAGATTTGAATATGCCACTTCTACAAGGCTTTTGTTGGGAACACCCACCCTGCATACATTATACCTGATGCAGGTATAATGTGGGGCAGGGCTTTACAAAGTGACGCATCTGCATAGATTCGTCACTTTGTAAATAGGGCGCAACGTGGTGCATATTTTATGCTGCTGGTGCACTACTAAAAGTGACGCAACGCCGGTGCAAAAGTGACACAGGGGCTCCTAAATAAGCCCCTTAATGTTTTTTCAACTTGATAGGACATTTATAGTACATCAAAGTATAGCACTCACCAATATTGGTGAGTTGTAAGAGCATGTAAAAGGCACAAAAAGGGAAACGTTATCATATTCTTATGTTATCTAGAGGGAACAAAATGAAAAAAACACGAATCAAACAAAAGGTGCGTTACTCTCTATGCTGCATTGGAAATATTAACTGACAACAGGTAAATGTTTTTCAGTCTGATTAGATTTTTCGTTCCATTCTTCTGTTTCAGCACCACTAACAGACAAGCCACCAAAGTTACTGCATCCTCTAGAAAGTAAATTGTTTGTCCAGGAAACACAAATTGGTAAGTACAGAAGCTAAAGTTTCAAATTCTTTCACTGATAAAATCTTAGTATGTGTGAAGGAGGACTTAAGTGAACATTTTTTTAATTACCGTCATATAATCACAGTAAAGGGGGATAGAGGCACTTCCCTGCCCACATAACATCTGCCCCATTGAATAACTCAAAAGGAATGTCAGGTCTTGTGATTTCTTTTTATTTCAATATATTTTTTTATTGTTTTTCTACAACATATAACATGTAATCGTCAACGCTTTGTCGTTACAGGGTGGCAGCCCGAACTGGCTGTGTTAGTTGTAGTACAGTTTCAGATTATATATGCTTGACTGCCCCCTATCCACTGTCACAGTAAGGGAAAAGGAGAGAGTGAAAGGGGAAAGGATAGGAATTAAGGTAGAGAGAAAAAGAGATAGCATACCAGAAGTTTACTTTTTTCCTCAATAGTGTCTTGGCCCAGTGGGGGTGTGCTTTTCGAGCTGAATGTTTCGTTCTGTTAGTACTATTCAAGGCGGATCGTATGGGTCTAGGAACTTATGCAAGGACGCCCACATACCCCTGCAGGGTTGTCTCCATGGAACGCATTGTGAGTGCAGGCTTCACTTGACTTAGCTGTTTAGCCTCTTTATTTCCATGATCGAGACTGTAAAACATTTGGACCGTCTTTTGTATATAGGAATGGAAGAAGTTCTCAAGGGGTGCATTGATGGGTGTAACAGTAATTAATGAGTTTTTAAAAATGTTTTTTTAATGTATTATGAGATTCAGAAAGGCACTTACAGCATCGTGGCATACATAGTAGAGCAAATAATAAAAAGCAAAAATAAGACTTATGAGTAAAGAGATATTATTTTCTGACCAGGCTGTGTTACAATTAATCAACAGGTTCTTCCCAGCTACCCCAACATTGCCTGAATTTTATCTGACTTGAGGGGGCTTATTATTAATAAGTCCTTTGCGCCACCAGTGCATCACTTTTTGTGATGCTCCGGTGGTGCAGGAGCTTGTTCCATATTTGCCAGGCAGTACCAAGCAAATTATTTTGGCTTAATGCTGCCTTGTAAGTATTGTTCTCTTCAACTCCGTTTTCTGCATTAAAGAGGCGTTACATGGGTGTTGCTGGGGGCGTTCCCAGCAATATCCATGTCTTTTTGACACTGCCCCAGATTTATAAGAAATCGTAACTCTGAGGGAGCGCCAAAAACTTACCCCTCCCCAGGGAAGGCATAAGAAAGACACAATGAGGAGAAATATCTTTATTTCTCCTTGCTTTTCCTTTTTCTATGTGTTCTGCAGCACACATAGAAAGAGGAAAAAGCCTCTTGTGATTGCTTTTTCCCCTTCCTGCACAATATTATTGATTCCCCCAATGCAGGCACCCCTGCGTCATGATGCAAAGGTGCCTGCATTGGTGCACAGCAGCCCATTGTGCGCCAGTGCAGGAGAAAAATACAAGAATGCAATGTATCTGATATATACAGTGCATTCCTGCCATATTCTTTTGCTGTTGGGCAGAGCAGAAGGAAGGCCTGCAGCACTGCCCTACGGCAAAAACTCATAAATGAGGCCCGAGATACCTTGGGTCATATTTACTAACATTTGGTGCAACGCAGCAAGACAACTTACTGCACTGCACTGCATCAAAAGGGGAGATCAGGAATGCGCCCTATTTACTCAGATATGGCGCATTCCTGCTCTCTCCCTGTGCTGGAGCACTGACTGCTGCCTAGCGCCAATGCAGGCACCCTTGCACCATGATCCAAGGGTGGCAGCATTACAGGCAGGATTGTTTTTCTGCAGGAAGAGACACTTCCTGCACTAAAACAATCCTGATACACATTTTCCTCTTTCTATATGTGTTGCAGAATGCAGCACACTTAAAAAGAGGAAATAGCGAGGAGAAATAAACATATTTCTTGTCTTTATGCCTCTTTTGGGATAGTGTAGCATTTTGACAAATCCCCAGGTTTACTATTCTTAGTAAATTTTGGAATGTGCTCCCAAATCTATGCTGAATGCCTGGGTATTCCCACACTCCACCCTTGGAAGACCTTCCCAAAGCAGAGCAACACAAGATAGCGACTTGAGCTGCCTTGCATTACCCTAGATTTACTAATTCACGCAAGGGGGCTTTGTGTGGCTTTGTAGATCTGATTTAAGGATAACACAAGGGCAACGCAAGCCCTTAGTAAGTCTGGGCCCCTATTTTCGAAGACAAAAGCTTTATTCATCTCTCTCCAACACTCAAATATAGTGGGTGGTAGTTCACTCTTCCAGCCTCTTGCAGTCTGCAAATGGTGCAATAACTGTGATGAAAAGCACTGATTCCCTATTTAGATGTCTAGAAAAAAATGGTTAATTTTGGAGTGGTGTTTGTTTGGAAAGATCACTTAAAGGGGTTATTCAGGTCAGAGTTGTCCGACCGTCTGACTGGGAGCCGGCTTAGAATTTGTTGTTCAGGCACTGAGCCATCCCAAGAACACAAGGAGATGATAACCGGAGCACTTAAACTTTTCAGACACTCACCCCAGGTCACGGATCTCGGTTGAATGCATCAACGTTCTTCAGCACACTTTGCCACCCCAGTTCAGAACCAGCCATGTGCAAATCAGTCTTAACCCTGTTCCACATGGGAAAAGTCCTGCCTGAACTGCCGAGACACATCTACCCTGGGCCAGAAACAAGCATCCTGGGACCAGTTTCAGGGTAACATCCCTCATCAGCCAGGCTAGCTTGAATCCAGTGGCAAAGTGAGTCAGGTATCCACATCTGGGCGTACTCTGCCAAATTAGGACAAACAAAGCAAACACAAGGATATGATGGACGGAGCGCTTAAACTTTTCAGACGCACCCCCAGTCACAGATCTGGGGTGAATCTATCATCGTTCTTTAGCTCACTTTGCCACTGCAGTTCACCTGAACTTCCAAGCCAGGTCTTTCCTTGACTGGAAACACGCATCCTGGAACCGGTTTCCAGTTAACCCCCCCTCATGAGCCAGGCTATCTTGAATACAGTGGCAAAGTGAGCAAGGGACCCACAACTGGCCATACTCTGCCAATTTAGGGTGAACAAAGCAAACACAAGGATTTGAAGGACGGAGCGCTGAAATATTTCAGACACTCACCCCCATTCACAGATTTGGGTTGAATCTATCATCGTTCTTTAGCTCCCTTCGCCATCCCAGTTCAGAACCAACGATACGCAAATCAGTCTTGACCCTGTTCCTTATGGGAACAGTCCAGCCTGAACTGCCAGGCCAGGTCTTCCTTGGACCAGAAACAAGCATTCTGGGACCGGTTTAGGTGAAAAATCCCATATCAGCCAGACTAGTTTGAATCCAGTGTCAAAGTGAGTATGGGACCCACATCTGGACATACCCTGTCAGTGTAGGGTGAACAAAACAAACACAAGATGATGATGGATGGAGCACTGAAACCATTTAGACTCTCACCCCCAGTCACAGATCTGGGTTGAATCCATCATCGTTCTTTAGCTCACTTTGCCAGCCCAGTTCAGACCCAGCCATATGCAAATCAGTCTTGCCCTCTTGCCCAAGGGAACAGTCTAGCCCGAACTACCAAGCCAGGTCTTTCCTGGACTGGATACAAGCTTCCAGGGGCCGGTTTTGGGTTAACACCCCTCATTAGCCTGGCTAGCTTGATTCCATTGGCAAAGTGAGCTAAAGACACACGACTGGGCATACCCTGCAAAATTAGGGCAAAACAATGCAAAAACAAGAAGATAATGGACAGAGTGCTGAAACTTTTCAGACACTCACCCCCAGTCACAGATCTGGGTTGAATTCATCGTTCTTTATCTCACTTTGCTACCCCAGTTCATACCCAACCATATGCAAATCAGTGTTGACCCTGTTCCTCATGGGAACAGTCCAGCCCGAACAGCAGAGCCAGGTCTTCCCTTGACCGGAAACAAGCATTCTGGGACCGGTTTCAGGGTAACCCCCCTCATCAGGCAGGCTAGCTTGAATCCAGTGTCAAAGTGAGCAAGGGACCCACGCCTGGGCATATCCTGCCAACTTAGGGTAAACAAAGCAAACAAAAGGAGATGATAGGCGTAGTGATGAAACTTTTCAGACACTCACCCCAGTCACATATCTGGGTTTCATCCATCATCGTTCTTTAGCACAATTTGCCACCCCAGTTTCTTCCCAGCCACATGCAAATCAGTCTTGACCCTGTTCCTTAGGAGAACAGTCCAGCCTGAACTGCCAAGCCAGGTCTTCCTGGACTGGAAACAAGCATTCTGGGACCAGTTACGGGTTAACACCACTCATCAGCAAGGTTAGTTTGAATCCATTGGCAAAGTGAGCTAGGGACCCACGTCTGGGCATACCCTTCCAACTTAGGGCAAACAAAGCAAACACAAGGAGATGACATGCGGAGTGCTGAAACTTTTCAGAGACTCACTCCAGTCACAGATCTGGGTTGAATCCATCATCGTTCTTTAGCGCACTTTGCCACCCCATATCAGACCCAGCCATATGTAAATAAGTCTTGGCCCTGTTCGTCATGGGAACAGTCCATCCGAAACTGCCAAGCCAGGTCTTCCCTGGACCAGAATCAAGCATCCTGGAACCAGTTTCAGGGTAACACCCCTCATCAGCCAGGCAAGCTTGAATCCAGTGGCAAATTGAGCATGGAACCCACGCCTGGGCATGCCCTCCCTACTTAGGACAAATAAAGCAAACACAAGGAAATGACAGACGGAGCATTGAACTGTTCAGACACTGACCCCCAGTCACAGATCTGGGTTGACTCGATCATTCTTCTTTAGCTCACTATGTCACTCCAGTTTACACCCAGCCACATAATCCGTCCCAACAGCATGGTGATTCGTCACATCAAGAAGTGTTAAGTGACTGTGCCACCAAGGACATCACAGGTAATAACATAACAGGAATTGACAATGAACGGGGTAGAGAGCACCAAACACAAAACAAATTTACTTTCCTATCTAATAACATTATGATTATAATTATTATTATTATTGTTAAAATATTAATAACAATGATAATGCACTAACGTGGCTAAAATTGACACACATAACGGTCATTATTAAGAAAGAAACATAAGTTAGGACTAATGAATGCATTGGATTATACATGAAAATGAAACTAAGAACAAATAAATAAAAGTAACACATAAGTACATTACTACTACTATACTGTACATTTTACAACAGTCATGTGAAGTGGGGCAGAAAGTCAAATAGATGGGGGTGATGTGATTTGGGTTCAGTCTCAAATGCAGGAAGTGACCTGAAAGGCATTTGCCTCAGGATAGTGTAGATAGCTACATACCATGGTAATCTGTCAATTCAACAGTATAATGAGAGACACAGAGATCCTCTCTTGTACCATGGCTTCAAATCCCTCTCCAAATCAAGTTGAATTAGTAGCCTTACAAGCAAAGACACATAGCTCATCCATTTCATTTGTTGTTCACAGTGTTTATTTTGTTAAAGGAAAAAAAACCTAACATAATTGACTAAATAAATATATAAAGAAAAAACCATGGCGGGGTTGGGGTCCAGTGTTTTTCTTGCAACTGCTGCTACTGAATACAGCTTTGCAGAATACCATGGCTGACTAGGCTTGATTCCGCTGATTTCACCACCATACATCCTATGGATCTCATTATTGCAGATTCTTTTTTATCGAAGCTCTTGTTGTCTTTTTCTTCTTCTCCCTCTGAGTAAAAGTCTGATGATTAAATATAATTCCCCATCCCCAAAAACTAGCTTTGATGCTCTATACTACAGCCACTGGCACAAATTAAGCATTGGAGCATCCCCTCCTCCCGGTCAGCCATGAGCTGCATATCAAAGCAGCACAAACGGAAGTGTATCTCCTTGCAAAGGGAACCTGTTTTCTAACTATAGCTTCTGAACAGGATCTCATTGTGTATCATGGGCAAACCCCGTGGGCCATAGCTCATGTACATGCCAAAACTGCCTGAAAATATGTGTTATAAAAGTAGAGTACGTTTTTTGATATCCCCAGCTGGAAAAAAAAAATCCCAAGCAAGAAAATACATATAGACCTCCAGTTTTATTTCAACCCTTTAACTGCTGGGGCTTTTCCACCCGAGTTCATAGGCCTTTTTTGCAATTTGAGAACTTTTTTTCTCACACATGTGATCCATACCAAATGTACGTCCTTGTTTTTTCAAAATACAGTAAATTCTAAAGGTAGTAAGGTTGTTAAATTCCCAGAGATGGAACCGAGAAAATAGACAAAATACGGATAAATGTAGTTTAAAAAAAACTTTGAAAAATACCATGCTAGAAAATGAATATATTTTTTTTAAGGTTTGCTGTGCTAAAATCACCATCTTACCAGCTTTCAGGAACAAGCACAGATGTATAAAAAAACAGTGTTTTTCTAAGAAGTAGCCCATTTTTTCTAATTTTTGTGCTTTCAACTTAATTTCAGTTTGTGGTGGAAACAGGTGTGAAACCCATGGGTGATCATGGGTCCTGATATTTCTGTGAGGGAAAGCTCTGAAATTTGTGAGGATTCACAAATTTACTGGCACCCATCATTTCTACACACCTCCCCTTAATAATGGTACCCCACTTGCATGGATGAGCCAAGCATCCACGACAGGAGTGGAACCAAAGTGCAACAAAAATGGATTACATTTTTTCCACTTGAAACTCAGCCCTTTTTTGGCAATGTTGGTAGCTTTGGATTTTAGGTCTGTGCTTGGCTGCCACCCAGGGAATTCTACCAAACCGAGATAGTTTTAAAAAATAGGAACGGGGGTGGGTCAATGGGGGAGGAGACTTGCATGGCTCTTGTAAGATGTTTCTACTCAGAAGCCCCTGCAAACTTCAAACCATGACTAAAACACCCATTCCCCTCATATTTTAGTTAGGGATAGTTCTGGAACCTGCAGGGATTTACAAAATTTCCTACCACCCAGCATTCCCATGTTTCCCAATAAAAATTGAACCCTACTTGTGTGGGTGGTCCAAGAGCCTCCAACAGGTACGAACCCAAAAAGAGAAAAGGTGTTTGACTGGATTGAGTGGTCCTAAGGCTGTAGTAAACTCTACAGGTTTGGGCTAGATGATGATTTCAGTAATACAAGACTCAGGTCAACCGTGGAGGCTTTGTACACGAACCCTTCACTATCTGTTGGGATGCCCGCCAAGGATGCCCTTTGTCAAATCTATTGTTTCTACTAGCAATGGAACCTCTGGGGGCTGCCATAAGGCACCATGCCTCTATATCAGATGTGCCTTTGCCTGCTGGCTACTACAAGGTACTACTGTATGCCAAAGACATTCTATTAACACTCACACACCTCAGCCTCTCCCTTCTCACCCTCATGTTTCTCATATTCAACTTTGCCTCCGTATCAGGCAATAAGATCAACTGGACGAAAAGTAAGTGTGTTACCCGCATCCTATCATTCACTCAATGTTGAAGACCTGATTCTGTGCTCACATCTTACTGCAGACTAATGATTGGTTGCACAACCACATGCCCATTTGTATCAACGCTACATAAACCAACACACTATAAGTTGTGGCTTGTGGCTCAGAGCTGGCATAATGACCCTGGCCAGCTCAATTCTCACTGAGACATCTGCTCTTTTGACCCCTCTTAGACAGATTCAAACTACTCTCCCAACACGAGTGAAGATATTCTTAACTACGACACTGCTTGAAAGATCGCCTGTGGCGACCCCCATGAGATATAGGTGAATCTCTGGTAACATGTTACCTGGCACATTGGGAGTCGCACTGGGGTGTGATTTCAGGATCATGCAATCTGTAAATCTCCCACCTACATGCTAAACCATATCTCTCCATACTGCGATAATCCTGGCAGAGGACATTGCAGATAGACGCCACTGAATCTTACTGGGCCAAACTTGTGGAGGACCTGGACAAATGAGCCTGAGAAGCCAGAACTAAACTGTATCCTTTTAAAACATTACAAAACTGGTACTGGTCCTCTTATAAACTCTATTCCGCAGGACTACTTCACCATTTTAAGTACTGGAGGTATGTCAAAATGGACTGTGCGGTTGTCCACGTTCTTAGTGATTGCCCCCAAATCCGGCCATTTTGGAGGGAGGTGGAATCTACTGTTAATGAGACCCTGCATCTGCCTCTCCCCTTTTCGAAACAATGGATCATATTACATAGCATGAATGATTCCCGCACCCTCCCCACCCACGAGAGGGACTTACTAGCCACAGCGCATACCATCGCAAAGATCTGCATCCTCCGTTATTGGAGATTGTCCCATCTTCCCACCATGACCAATGGATATCAGAAATGTAAGAAATTGCCTTGTATGAAAGGATCATATACAGAGTGCCAGATAAATCAGAGATCTTCTCCCGGATCTGTTCACCATTTTTGGATACCTAATCTGCTGTCTAAGTGGCTTGCGTCCTGTTGCTACACCCCAAACCAGGGATCTGATAGTGGCACTCGTGGCTCCTGTCCTTCCTTCTCACCACCCCCTCCCACCCAGCCATCTCACCTCCAGTATGGTCCATTCGCTATGCCTTTGTCTACTGCTGGAGTGCCACTATGATCCTTTCAACCAGACTCACCCTACTTCTCTATCCTGTTCTGTAAAGATCCTTTGTTCCACATTAAAGGTAATGCCCTCCTCAAGGCATAGCAACATGAGCCGGACCCTGGATGAGTTCACATCTTCTTCCCTTCCCTTTCCCTTCCCGCTCCCTCTCCCTCTTCTTCTCACTCCCTCCTTATACAAATTCCTGTTGTTTGGTCTCACATTGTTTAAACTGTTTAAACCATGTCACCGTAGCACACTGAGTAGATGTTAGCCATCACTTTGTTTATTCATCATCGTATGATCTCCCTCCAACCTTATATTGGGGCTTTGTTATTTAGAATAATCCTTGTCTGAGGTTCTGATATGCACCCATGCCACAAGGCTGGAATGGTATTGGAGATCACTTCCATTTGTATCGCTTTGAAGACTATAAATAAATACTTAAAAAATAAAACCCATAATGAAACATGGACAGATAAGATTTTTCCTAACATAACTGACCCTTTTATTACTAAGTGGGAACATGTGCATTTTGGGCCTGTGTCTGGCACCACTCAGGGAAACCTACCAATCAAAGACATTTGTGAAAAGTTGAAACCCAGCGCAGTCCAGTGTGGGGTGACTTTTTTTTTTTTTTATTAATTTAGTTTTGAAATGGAATGATAAGAAACTAGAAAACCAAATGCGCATACATTCACTCGCCTACAACCCATAGGGCCGGCTCCTTTGTAGCGGACAAACAGTACATGTCTAGCATTTCCCACATCCCGGAGGCCGGGTATCGCTGTCGTATATGTGCAATAATTCGACATCTCTTTACTAGAATGCCCCAAACCATATCAATTCTCATAATCTGTTCCCTATGGAAAGCCCAAAATCCTCTTATTTATCACTCACCAAACCCGTTATCACCCCCCTCCCTCCACCCCTCCCGTAACCGTTAAAATAACCTGTCAGCTGTGCTTAGTGGCCCCCCCCGTACCCAATACCCGTGCAAGCATACTCCTCGCGTAGATCTGTTTCACTAATTCACTGAACTGGTGCGCACAAAGGCCAATCACGGCGTGTAATCCAGCACGGCTTCCAGCCCGCAGTCCGCAGCGCCATGTGTACATACACCTCCACACTCCACTAGCCAAAACTCCGCCGCCTGTTGTGCCTCAACTTTAGCCTGCCTCCTGAGCCGACTGGGGCATCTCCTCCTCCCCCGCGCCAAGACCTGTACCTGCTCCCCCGTTCTTGAGATAATCCGCGTACAGTCCCCAAAAGTTCTTTGGCCTGCTCCTCGGAGGCAGCAGCTCACTAAATGTCTCCGATTGCGTACAGCAGTACAGCACGTCCCTCTTCCAGTGTGCTATCGTGGGAAGCGGGCCCCGCATCCAACACAAAGCTACTCTGCGCTTGGCTATTAGCATGCCCATATCAACCAGCCTACGTGCCGCCTTTGGGAGCCCTCTCGTGTGTCCTAGCAAGGCGCCCGCGGGGTCACTCATTAGTTCTAAATCAGCTATCTCACCAATCTGACGGATTACTGCTTCCCAAAATTTAGTACCATGCCAAGTGTATGAAATCAGCCCCGGGGTGCGAACACCTTTCGCACGCCGATCCCTCTCGCAAGCCATATCTATGCAGCCTGTCCGGCGTATAATAGACTGTTAATAAATTTGAAATGTATCAATCTATGCTTGCCATGCAACGATATGCGACGCGTACCCGCACAGCAGTATGCCCACATGGCATCGTCTATCGCTGTGTCTAAATCTCTTTGCCAGGCCAAGCGGGCCTTGGTATATTTCTGGGATCTCTGAGATATGGCAATGGAATATAATTTGGACGTTATCTGACGTGGGCTCTTGTGCTTGATTAAATACGACAGTTCCTGGACATCCGGAGGCTCGGCCATATCATCTCCCAGATGTTGTCGCAATGCGCCCCTGACCATGTGAAATTGAAACCTCTGCAGCTGTGTACTGGTCTCCGTTGTCGACGCCACGTCGTCCCACGTTTTGGCGACACCATCTTGAAACAGGTCGCTCATCAGATTTATGCCCAGTCCCCTAAGGGACTGTACCACCGCGCGTTCCCTACATGGTGCTAGCCAGACCGCCCACTCCAGCAACATGTCCGGAGAATACAGGCGCGCCCCTGCTGTCTGCTGTAATATCCAACCCCATGCATGCCTTGTAGTGTTCAATGAGTCTAGGACACCAGTCCTGCGACATGCAGGCTCGCACATAATCGCTGGCAGTGGGAGAGGCGCTGCGAACAGCCTCTCGAGTTTTAAATATGGGATCGTATCATCTCCATGAACCCAGTTATGTGCCTGTGCTGCCTGCGCTATCCTATAGTACAATTCCATGTTGGGCGCCCCTAGGCCTCCCATATGATAGGGTAGCGTCAGGATCCTCCAACCCACAAAGGCCTGCTTCCCGGCCCACGCCAGCCGCAGTAGCGATCTGGTCAGCCGGGCAAAAAATGTGCTTGGCAGCACCATTGGAATATTGGTAAACAGGAATAGGAAGCGGGGGAGAACCACCATCTTAGCTATGGAGATTCGGCCCATAAGTGACAGGGGAAGTCCGATCCACGTCTCCACATCGTCCTCCAATTTGGCGATAGCGCTCCCATAGTTCTCTGTAAAGACGACGTCGGACTCCCTATGAAGTTGTATCCCAAGGTATTTAACCGCCTCATCCGACCATTGCAGCGGGAACTCCATATCGAACGGTGCGGTGGACGGCGTCAGCGGAAATGCAATGGATTTGCTCCAGTTAACCTTGAGCCCCGACAGCGCTCCAAACTGCACTACCTCCCGCAGCACTGGCTCCAGGTTACTCTCAGGTTCCCTAACATACAACAATGTGTCGTCTGCATAAGTGGAAACCACAATGCGATATGATGGGAAGCTCACGCCTCTGAGGTGGTGGTATTCACGAAGGGCCCGCGCCAACGGTTCTGCTACCAGGGCATACAATATAGGGGACAGAGGGCAACCCTGACGCGTCCCCCTAGAGATTGGTATAGGGTCCGTGACCAAGTCGCCTAGTCTAATCCTCGCCGTTGGGCCTCTGTATAGCACGCCGATCATTTGTAGGAAGACAGGGCCCAGTCCAAATTTTGTCAATACCAGTCTCATGTAGGGCCATTCCACCGAGTCGAAGGCCTTCTCCATGTCCAGGAAAACTGCCAGCGCCCTCGAGTCCCGCTTTACATGCTGCAGGACTCCAAACACCGTCCTGAGGTTATACGTGAGGTTCCTGCCCGGCACAAATCCCGCGTACTCCGGAGCTATCAAGTGCGGCGTGAGCAGCGCAAGGCGCGTGGCCAGCACCTTTGCAAAGAGTTTATGATCAACGTTCAGCAGTGACAGTGGCCGATACGAGCTACACTCCTCCGGGTCCTTACCAGGTTTGGGGATAGCTACTAGGATCGCTTCCCGCATTGATTGGGGCATACTCCCGGACACACATATATCATCAAACAGCGTGGATATGTGTGGAAGCAACAGGTCTATAAAGGACCTATAGAAGGCCACCGTGAGTCCGTCCGCACGCGGGGCGCTATTTGCCTTCATGCCCGCCAACGCCTCAAGGATTTCGTCCCTCTCTATGGGGAGGGCAAACAATTCCCTGTGTTCATTAGGGAGGAAGGGTAGCTGAATGTGGTCTAAATAGTCTTGTATGCTGTCCTCCATGTTATTCTGTCGGGAGGCATACAAATTGGCATAGTAGGATTGAAAGCGCGCGGCTATGTCCGCCTCTTCAGTTAGCATTTCCCCAGTATCCGACTTAACTCTAGTAATCGCTGCTCTGCGTCTTCGGGACTTTAGCACATTGGCCAGGACAGAGCTAGGTCTTTCACCTTCTCCATACTGTCTGGCAGTGGCATACTTCCCTAGATGTTGCACTTCTGCGTCTTCTTCCCTGTGGTATTCTGCCAGCAGCACCTTAAGCGCATCTGTAATATCGTCTGTCGTGCCCGACTGCTGCTTCAATTCCGTTTCCCCTATCTTGCGCTCCAATGTGGCCAACCTCTTCCTAATAGATCGCAGTACCCCGGAGTGCTTAGCGATCGCCACCCCTCTGATATAAACTTTAAATGCTTCCCACACGGTTTGGAAACTGTCCACTGAGCCCAGGTTGGTGTCAAAGAATGTTGTTATGGCCTCCGCCATTTCTTCCTTAAACAGGGGGTCCAGTAGAGAGTAAGGGGGGAACCGCCATAAGAATGGGGGGATAGTTTTCCTGGGGGCGGCCAGTGTAATCACCACGGGGGAATGATCCGAAAGGGTGCGCGGGAGGACCTGGCACGCGCAGAACTGTGGCACCAGCGATGATGATGCCAGCCAATAGTCTATGCGGGTGTGCAGGTCATGATAGGTGGAGTAATGCGTAAAGCCCCCCTCTGTCGGGTGGAGAGCTCTCCAAACATCTGGAAGGGCCATACACATCATCTCTCTTTGTATAGTCTTAGCAGCTGCCGACTGCGACCTGACCGGACCTCCCGATCTATCCAGACCCGGGTTCATAACCGTGTTGAGGTCCCCTCCCCACAGCATGCTTGGAATCCCCAGGTCCTTAACTCTGGTTGCTAAGTCTACATAGAACTCAAGGTTGTCATAATTAGGTCCATACACATTAACCAATAACAAATCCAGCCCTCTACACTGGAACCGGGAGAGAACGAATCTGCCACCTCCATCAGCATAAAGCAACTGCGTCGCACTACCCAGCCTTGGATTGAACCATGTTATCACACCTCTGGCGTGCGTTGTGAAGCCCGCCGCATGTGAGTTACCCACCAGGCCTCTCGCGCGCAGCATTGGACTACGACTGGGAAGGTGCGTTTCCTGTAAGAAGGCTATGTCTATATTGTGTCTGTTAAGTGCAATACCTTGCGCAGCTTGCGGTGGTCATTCAGACCCCTAACATTCCAGGTCACTACTCTGATGGAAGCGTGCAACTCACTAGCTTTTCCATTGTGCGCCATGACATTTCCCTGCGTAAGCATTATGCTCTATCTCTACCTGCCACACGTTTCTGTCACGGAGAGAGAACCATATCGAAGCACACCAACAGTTCAACCCCTCTAACACCACAAAAAAAAGCAAAGACCCAAACCCCACCCTCCTCCCACAGCAGATCCCCCCCAACTCGGCCTCGCCGTGTTCCATCTAGGAACTACTCACCACCCCCCCCCAACCCCAAAAAACGAATCCCAAACAAAAGTTAACAAAGTGAAATGCACTCGCGGGCAGAGGTCTCTCAGTCCGTAATATGTGGCAACTTATCTCTGTATATATGAGCTCAACCTGCCAGCTTAGCAACCCCATCGTGGTCCCACCGCCCCGTCCCCATTCTCTCGCCGCAATCTGCCATGTGTCACGGTAATCTCACAGCTGTGCGCCCCCTGGACGCGGCGCCATGTCTACCATCTATGAAATAAATTGGCCTCTATGCGCTGGGGCCCTCCGCCTGCCACCCCCCCAGTAACCACCCGAAATACTCTGACTAGTCAGCAGCAGAGCCCGTCGTAAAACTCCATTACTCAACCATTTGTCTCAACCACCCTGTGAGTCACGTGCCCTACCAAGGACCTTTGTCCCCCCAACCCAGTTCCTCTTAATTTCCGGGCACATATTGATTAAAAACAATGCTTGCTAATGCACCTTCTCAGTCCTGCACCTCCAGCGAGCTCTCCGTCTCCTCACACTGGAGATTCTTCTGCGGACTGCCTCGCCGTTCCCTATGCCAGTCCTTCAGTGCCTTGTTCAGAGCCTTGGGGTCCACAAAGATGTGTGATGTCCCCTGCCGGTTGACACGGAGCTTAGCCGGGTACAGCATGGCATAGTCAAGACCCAGGTCGCGTAGCTGTTTTTTCGCCGGGGCGAACTGCCGTCTCACCTCCTGCACCTTGGCGGTGAAGTCAGGATAAAGAGATATAGTCGACCCTTCATATACCAACGTTTTTTTCTCTCGCGCCGTGCGAAGGGCCGCGTCCCTATCTCGGTAGTTCAATAGTTTCGCAATTATCGGACGTGGAGGCGCTCCTGTTGGGGGCCTGGGACCCAGCGACCTGTGTGCCCTTTCCACTACGAACTTCCCGGAGAACACCTTCCGGCCCAGCAGCTCCACTAACATCGTCTCAATAAAGCACTCCATGCGACCCGTTGAAGTCGTCTCGGGCAGGCCCGTGATGCGTAAATTACAGCACAGTACGCGCCTCCAGGTCTTCCGTCTTCCGTCTTATCTTGCAACACTTGTAGGAGCCGACCGAGCTGCTTGTGGCCAGAGTCTAGCGTGGACTGGGCCTCCTCAACCTCCACAATGAGACGCTCCGACTGGTCCAATCTCTCCGCATGCTTATCAAGGCGCTCCCCCATCCGATCCTTTCTGTAGGACAGTGCGTCGATCTTTGCCCCTAGGGAATTGATACCAGACTGCAGACCTTTCTCCATCGAGAGCAGCAACCCCCGTAAGTCCTGCTCCTCCGGGGGAGGCGCCGAGGCTCCACCAGCATCGTCTGCCCCCATGGTCTGGGTTTTAGAGCGTTTTGGGTCGAAGGACAGCTTGGGCTGGGATTTATCATACTTGCCCATCGTGGCTGCCGAGTCGTTACTGCTCTCAGCCGTTCCGTTCCTGCTATGACCAGGGGTGCCCCCCGGCGCGTGCAGACACAGAGCGCCCAACACACCACACCGATCACCGCGATTTCAGGCCTCGCTATAATACATCCAGTGCGGGCGCGCCGTCGTTCGTGGTGCCCCTCCTGGCTTGGGGCGTTTCTGTAGCTAGGCCTGTTCGCCTTCCGTCGCTATCTGCGGGTCCTAGCCTACCCAGGCCGTGCAGCTCCTGTATTACCTTTCAGCTCCCGGTGTCAGGATACGACGCCCCAGGCCGCCGCCTGCTCATTAATCTTGCACACCGTATCGGCTCATATAGCACCGCAGGGAGGACGCAGCCACACGCACACCTCAAGGCCTCCAAGTTTCAGCCACCACCGTCTACAGTGTTCTGTGGTAGCCGGAGCAGCCGCTTCTCGCCGTGTCGGCAACGTGTATACAAGCCTGAAGGGTGTTAAGCGCGCTCCACTCCGCCGCCCAAGGGTCTGTCCCACAGTCAGCTCCAGCGTACAGCGCCACACCCGTGCCTCTCCTCTCGCTACGCAGTATCAGGGCACCCCATCCGCATTCTTCAATCCTCTCCGACCACAGCTGCGGCTCCCAGGTGCTGCGGCTCCCAGGTGCTGCGCCCGCTCCATCAGCACCTCCCGGCCCAACATCGGCATATTCTCCGGCGGGGGGGGAGTTGTCTCTTGCCGCGCTCCTCGTACTGATCCGGCGGGATGACAGGGTGCCCCCCCAAGACTCACCACGTCGTTGTCGCTGGGCTGTGATACATCAAGGCGGTTCCGGAGAGGCGACCTGGTGCACCGTCCGCTTTCACTTTGTCCGCCTCACGCCAAGTGACGCACGCCCGCCTGGACTGGGCGCAACAACCGGGAATCAGCGGCCTAGCCTGCCGCGATTCTTCCGTCTCCGCTACTTCACCGGCATAGCAGCTTCAGAGAGCAGGGTCGCAGCATTCGGTAGCGCTCCCACTACCCCTCGGAAATACGCCGTCAGGTAGTGTGAATCGGCGGTGTAGGGCAGGATAATGTCGGATATTGGTGCCGCTAGCAGGAGCTCAAGGCTCAAGCGGCCATACTCTATGTGAGCCAAGCTCCGCCCCCTGTGGGGTGACTTGCATGGTTTTCACAAGCTTCTTGTTGCACAGAAGTCCTTGAAAACCTCAAACTTTGTCTAAACACACATTTTCCTCATATTTCTGTGATGAAAAATTCTGAAATCTTCGGGGATTCTCAAATTTCCTACCACCCAGTATTTCTACTCATCTCCCCATAGAAATGGTGTCTCACTTGTGTGAGAGGGCCAGGGGTGTGCGAAAGGAAATTGCCCAAAATATAATATGAATAGATAAAATGTTTCCACTCAAAACTCACATTTTCTTGCAATATGGTCAGCTGTGAATTTTGGAACTGGGCTTGGTTGCCACTCAGGGAAACCTACCAAACCAAGGCATTTTTGTAAACTAAACACCAGGGGGAGCCCAGTGTCTGATGACTTGCTTGGCTCTCACAAGGTTTTTCTATCAAAAAGCTCCTACAGACCTCCAAATTTGTCTAAAATCACACATTTTCCTCATAATTCAGTGAGGGATAGTTCCACAAACTGCCGGGATCCACAAATTTCCTACCACCCAGCATTCTCACATGTCTCCCAATACAAATGGTGCCCCACTTGTGTGGTTGGGCCACGCACCCTGAAAGGAAAGAACCCAAAACGCATCATGGACTGATCAACTTTTCCACTAAACACTGACCCCTTTTTTATGAAGTGGGTAGGTGTGGGTTTTGCCTTGGCTCTGTGCCACCCAGGGGAGCATAACAAACCAAGACATTTTTGTAAAATTGTCAACCAGCAAAGTCCAGGGTGGACTGACTTGAATGGTTCTCACAAGGTTTGTTTACCCAGAAGCCCTTGAAAACCTCAACTTTGGCTAACCACATACATGTTTTCTTCACATTTCTGAGAGAAAAAGTTACAGAATCTGTGGGGATCCACGGAATTCCTACCACTCAGCATTTCCACTCATCTCCCCATAGAAACAGTGTCTCACTTGTGTGGGAGGGCCAAGGGTTTGCAAAAAGAGAGTGCCCAAAATGTAATATAAATAGATAATATGTTTCCACTCAAAACTCACACTTTCTTGCAATATGGTTAGCTGTGGATTTTGGAACTGGACTTGGCTACCACTCAGGGAAACCTACCAAACCCAGACATTTTTGAAAACCCGACAACCAGCAAAGTCCAGGGTGGACTGACTTGAATGGTTCTCACAAGGTTTGTTTACCCAGAAGCCCTTGAAAACCTCAACTTTGGCTAACCACATACATATTTTCTTCAAATTTCTGCAAGGGAAAGTTACAGAATCTGTGGGGATCCACACATTTCCTACCACCCAGCATTACCAAACCTCTCCCCATATAAATGGTATTGCGGTTGCATGGTTTGGCCACGCTTTAACGTCAGGAAAGGACCCAAAACACAACATGGACTGATCAAAAATTTTCATTCAAAATTGCCTCTTCTTTTTGCAATGTGGGTAACTGTGATTTTGGACCTTGACTCGGCCAGAACCTAGGAAAACTCAACAACCACAGACATTTCAGAAAATTAGACACCATTGAGAGTGCAGGGTGGTGTGGGGTGCATCGATGTCACAAGATTTGTTTACCGGAAGCACTTGCAAATCTCAAACTTTGAATGAAAACACACATTTTCTCACATTTCTGTGATGGACAGTTCTACAATCTGTGAGAATTCTGAATTTTACTACCACCCATTGTTCACTAACAACTTCCAATAAAAGTTATTCCACTTTTGTGGGTGTGCCTAGCACCTGCAATAGCAAAGGGTCTAAAACACAACATGGTCAGATCAAATTTTTCCTCTCAAAAATGACCAAAAATTACTTTTTTGCAATTTAGGTAGCTGTGGATTTTGGACCCTGTGAAAGCCAGGAACTAAGGATATTTACTTTACCAAGGACAAACATTTATGAAAACGGTATGATGACTTGTGAGCATTTTTCTTACCCAGAAGCCCCTGCAGATCTAAAACTTTGACCCAAGACAAATATTTTCTCCAATTTTGGAGCACATACGTTCCAGAATGTGCAGATCCAGAAATGTCCTACCACCCAGTGGCCCCCAAATGTTGCCTGATAAAAATAGTACCCCACTTGTGTGTGTGAGCCTAGTGCCCACAACAGAAAAGGCCTCAAAATACAATGAGCAGACATCAATATTTCCTGTCAAAAAATGACTTGATTTTGAAGTGGGGTTAGATGTGGTATTTGGTAAGGGTGGGCGTAATGTGCGTAAGGGACCTACGCGGAGAGGCACAGAGATTAAACCAATCTCTGCACTCTCTGCATAGTTCCGTTACGCACATCCCGCCTCCCGCCTGCCTCCCGCCGCCTCCCGCCCGCCACCCGCCCGCCTCCTGCCCGCCTCCCGCCCGCAGTCTTAAAAACATTAAAAAAGCAATTGTTAAATAACCTTACCTTATCGGCGGCGTCCCAGGGCTTCGATCCTTCTCCAGCGTGTCTTCTTCTGGGAACTGCGCATGCACGGCAGCCTGCGCATGCGCATTCCTGCCAAGGAATGCGCATGCACAGTTCCCAGAAGGACATGCGCTGGATCAAGCCCGGGGATGCCGCCGATAAGGTAAGGTTATTTAATTATTGTTTTTTTAATGTATTTAAGACTGCGGGCGGGAGGCGGGCGGCCAACTAACGTTATGCCCGAGTGTGCGGAGATTTGCCTTGTTTCTCCGCCTATTATCGCGGAAGGCGGAAGGGCAAATCTCCGCACATTCTGTGGGCGGAACGGAGTTGTCCGCCCACCCTTAGTATTTGGGCCCTGTTTGGTGGCACCCTGGAAAATCTACCAAACCATACATTTTTAAACCTAGACATCAAGGGGGGTCCAGGGTGGAGTGACTTGCATGGATCTCAAAAGCTCATGAAAACATCAATCACACATATTCTTCACATTTCTTTGATAGAAAGTTCCAGAGGCTCCAGCAAACCACATATTTCCTACCACCAAGTATTCCCGCACATCACAATAAAATGGTATCTCACTTTAGTGACTCAGACTTAGACTGTGAGACAAAAGGCCTTAAAACACTTTATGGAGACATCAGCAATTGGGGTAGCTGTGATACCTTTGCCCAGGCTTGGTCACCACCCATGGAAACCTAGAACCAACAGACAGATGAATTGATATCTAGCTTCGTAGGGCACTCCAGGGTGGTGTAACTTGCATGGATCCAACAATGTTTTTTGTCCCACAATGCTTGCGAAACCTCAAATGCTGCCTAATATCACACATGCTCCCTACTTGACCCTGGTTGGTCCATTTCAGTCATGGGTTCTATTTATTTAATTTATTTATACCATTTATAAAGCGCTCTATCACCTAACAGGCATCCTGGCGCTAACATATCGGTGTACAATCAGACTAGAGTTCCGGAAAACAAAGAGTAATCACATTAAGCACTTGGGCTAACCATATAAGTGAATTAGCAATATTATCAGGACAAGTGGGGTAATACTGGGTGGTAAGAATTTTATATAGATTCCTGCAAATTCCAGAAGTTTTCTTCACAGAAATGTAAGGAAAATAAGTGATTTTAGGCAAAGTTTGGGGTTTGAATGGCATTGTAGGTAATAAAACATCTTGGGATCCATGTAAGTCATCCTACCATGAAATCTCCTGGTTGTCCAGTTTTCAGAAATGTCTGGGTTTGGCATGCTTTCCTGGGTGGGTACTGATAACTCTCCCAAATCCACAGCTACCCACATCTGATTTTTTTTTGTTGATTTTGATTTTGAGTGGGGAAAAATTGATTGTCCATGTTGCATTTTGGGCCTTTGCTATTGCGGCCACTAGACCTACCCATACAAGTTGGGTAGCATTTTTATTGGGAGTGAAATGGGGACACTGGGTGGTAGGACATTTGTGGATTGCAGAAGATTCTGGACTATTTCCTCACTGAAATATGGGGAAAATGCATTTTGGTAACCAAAGTTGAGGTTTGCAAGAGCTTTTGGTTAAGCCCAGTCCCAAAATCCACTGCTACATCCATCACCACAGTATCAACAATGAGTTTTGGGACCATTTGTATCACGGGCACTAGGCTGTTTTTCAAGGGAACTGTGGAAACATTGAGTAGTGGGAACTTTGTGCATACCCACATACGCTACAAGATGCCATCACAGAAATGTCAAGAAAATTAGTGATTTTAGCCCTTAAGGCAAAGTTGGAAGTTTGAAGGGGATTGTGGGTATGTGGGTATGTGAAAAGGATCAATGCAAGTTACACCACCCTGGACATCTCTAGGTGTTCAATTATGAAAAATATAAGGGGTTGTTATTGTTCCTTCAGATTTATCCTGGTGGTAGTGGATCATGCCACCAGGTACCCAGAGGTAATTCCCCTGAGGACAACCACAGCCCCTGTGGTGGCAAGAGCCCTCATTGGAGTTTTCTCCAGAGTGGGTTTCCCAAAGGAGGTCATCTCTGACAGAGGTACAAACTTCATGTCAAGATATTTGAAAGCAATGTGGAAGGAGTGTGGTGTAACTTATAAATTCACCACTCCCTATCACCCAAAAAGCAATGGGTTGGTTGAACGTTTCAACAAAACCCTTAAGGGAATGATTAAAGGACTCCCAGAGAAGCTTAGGCGGAAATGGGACCTTCTTCTTCCCTGCCTTTTGTTTGCATACAGAGAGGTTTCACAGAAGGGGGTTGGTTACAGCCCATTTGAGCTTCTGTCTGGACATCCTGTACGAGGTCCATTATGTTTGGTAAAGGAGGGCTGGGAGTTACCTCTCAAACACCCCAAACAGGATGTGATGGACTATGTACTTGGTCTCCGCTCCGGGATGGCCGAATACATGAAGAAGGCAACCAAAAACCTGGAGGCCAGCCAAGAATTACAATAAACTTGGCATGACCAAAAGGCTGTGCTGACTGTGTACCAGCCAGGATAGAAAGTGTGGGTGTTGGAGCCTGTGGCCCCAGCAGCCCTCCAGGACAAATGGAGTGGTCCCCATAGCATTGTTGAGCAAAAGGGAGAAGTCACCTATCTGGTGAATCTTGAAACTCCCAGGACCCCCCTGAGGGTGCTCCATCAATCAATCAATCAATCATGGAACTTATATCGCGCACTACTCACCCGTAAGGGTCTCAAGGCGCTTGGGGAAGGGGGTCTGCTACTGCTCGAACAGCCAGGTCTTGTTTCCTGAAGGCCAGGTGGTCCTGGGTCATCCGCAGGTGGACGGGTAGGGAGTTCCAAGTCTTAGCTGCCAGGTAGGAGAATGACCTTCCTCCAGCGGTGGCTCTCTGGATGCGAGGGACGACGGCGAGAGCGAGGTTAGCGGAACGTAGCCGGCGGGTGGGCGTGTAGAAGGTGAGGCGGCTGTTGAGGTACCCTGGGCCTAGGTCGTGGAGGGACTTGTGTGCGTGGGTGAGGAGTCTGAACGTGATCCTCTTGTTGACAGGGAGCCAGTGCAGGTCTCTCAGGTGGCACGAGATGTGGCTGCGTCGGGGGACGTCCAGGATGAGTCGGGCGGAGGCGTTCTGTATACGCTGAAGTCTTTTCTGAAGCTTGGCTGTAGTACCGGCGTAGAGGGTGTTTCCGTAGTCTAGTCTGCTGGTGACGAGAGCGTGGGTGACCGTCTTCCTGGTCTCGGTCGGGATCCATCGGAAGATCTTTCGGAGCATGCGGAGGTTGTGGAAGCAAGCTGAGGAGACGGCGTTGACTTGTCTGGTCATCGATAGGGAGGAGTCCAGTATGACGCCCAAGTTGCGTGCGTGGTCCGTCGGTTCAGGTGCGGTGCCTAGTGCCGGGGGCCACCAGGAGTCGTCCCATGCGGAGGGTGATGGTCCCAGGATGAGGACTTCTGTCTTGTCCGTGTTCAGTTTCAGGCGGCTGATGTTCATCCATTCAGCGACGTCTGTCATCCCTTCGTGCAGGCTGGCTTTGGCGGTGTCGGGGTCTCTGGAGAGGGAGAGAATTAGCTGGGTGTCATCGGCGTAGGAAATGATGTTGAGGTTGTGTTGGCGTGCGATGGCAGCGAGGGGTTTCATGTAGATGTTGAAGAGAGTGGGGCTGAGCGACGATCCTTGCGGGACGCCGCAGATGACTTCGGTGGCCTCGGAGCGGAACGGAGGGAGGCGTACTCTCTGTGTTCTGCCGGAGAGGTATGAGATGATCCATTCCAGAGCCTTCCCTTGGATGCCGGTGTCGTTGAGGCGTTGGACTAGTGTGCGGTGGCAGACAGTGTCAAATGCTGCGGAGAGGTCTAGGAGGATGAGTGCCGCTGTTTCGCCGTTGTCGAGCAGGGCTCGGATGTCGTCGGTGGCTGCGATGAGGGCGGTCTCGGTGCTGTGGTTGGCTCTGAATCCGGACTGTGATGGGTCGAGGGATCCGTTCGTCTCGAGGAAGGCTGCCAGTTGCTTGTTGACGACCTTCTCGATGACTTTGGCGGGGAAAGGAAGGAGCGAGATGGGGCGGAAGTTCTTGAGGTCGGTCGGGTCCGCTGTTGGTTTCTTCAGCAGAGCGCTGAGTTCGGCGTGCTTCCAGCTCTCCGGGAAGCTCTCCATGTCAACAGATTGAAACCATATGTTGACAGGGCTGACATGGGCTTGCTCATGGCAACTGATGAGGAACAGAAGGAGGAGAGTGACCCTCTCCCTGATCTGCTCTCACAGAACCGTGATGATGGGTCAGTAGATGGTGTTGCTTTGGCAAGCAGCCTCACTGACCATCTACAAACTGAATGCAGACAAGTTCTGCAACAGTACAGACATATGTTTAGCCTGACCCCTAGTCAGACTACCTGGTGCACCCATGAGGTGGACACTGGGGACAGTCTGCCTGTCAAGAGTAAAATCAACAGGCAACCTGACCATGTCAGGGACTGTATCAGGACTGAAGTCCAGAAAATGTTGGAGTTAGGTGTAATTGAGCCTTCAGATAGCCCTTGGGCTAGCCCAGTAGTCCTAGTACACAAACCTCATACCCAGGGTGGTAAGAAAGAAATGAGGTTTTGTGTAGACTACAGAGGCCTCAATGCAGTCACCAGGACTGATTCCTATCCCATAACAAGGGCAGATGAGCTGATTGATACTTTGGCCTCAGCCAAGTATCTGAGTACATTTGACCCAACAGCTGGCTACTGACAGTTCAGGTTAGCTGATGATGCAAAAGCTAAAACAGCATTTTCGACCCCTAGTGGCACTACCACTTTGTGGTGATGCCCTTTGGATTGAAACATGCGCCTGTCACTTTTCAGAGGTTGGTGAACAAAGTTCTGGCAGGGATGGAAACTTAATGCTCAGCTTATCTAGATGATATTGCTGTCTTTAGTTCCTCCTGGCAGGATCACCTGGTCCACCTCAGAAATGTTTTGGAGGCCCTGCAGAAAGCAGGCCTCACTATCAAGGCCACTAAGTGCCAGACAGGGAAGAACGGGTTGCTCCAACCACCCAGACACAGGTGAGAGCCTTCTTAGGCCTGACTGGGTACTATAGGAGGTTTGTGAAGGCATATGGATCTATAGTGACCCACTTGAATGATCTAACCTCAAAGAAAATGCCAAAAAAGGTTCAGTGGACAGGTAGCTGTCAGAAGGCATTTGAAGACCTAAAGCAGGCCATGTGCACTGCACCCATCTTACAGAGTCCAGACTACACCAAAAAGTTCATTGTCCAAACAGATGCTTCTGAGCTGGGTGTGGGAGCTGTACTGTCTCAACTGAATGATGAAGGTCAAGACCAGCCAGTAGCTTTTATTAGCAGAAGGTTGACCCCTAGAGAGAAACGTTGGTCAGCTATAGAGAGGGAGGCCTTTGCTGTGGTGTGGGCCCTGAAGAAGCTGAGGCCATACTTGTTTGGCACTCACTTCATAGTTCAGACTGACCTCAAGCCCCTCCTATGGCTTAAACAGATGAAAGGTGAAAACCCAAAACTTTTAAGGTGGTCCATTTCCCTATAGGGGATGGACTATACAGTGGAACATAGACCTGGGACCCAACATGCCAATGCAGATGGACTCTCAAGGTATTTCCACTTAGAACACGAAGACTCAACTGGTCAAGGTTAGTTTAGTGTCCCTGTGTTTGGGGGGGTTGTGTAGGAGAGTAGGATCTGCCTCTTATGTTGCCCCCACTTTTTTCTGATGTTTACACTGGTTTCTGGCTATAGTCTGGCTGGGACCCTGCTAATCAGAGCCCCAGCCTCTCTATTCTCTCTAAAGAACATGGAGTGCATATTAGGTGCACTAGTGATTGGATACAGTGGTGCCTTATGAGTCCCTAGTATATGGTACCTTAGGTACCACGGGCATAGGTACTTCACAGGCCGACCAGGGGCTGCAGCATGTATTATGCCAACCCTGGGAAGCAGACTAAATCTAACACCACAGGCCTGCTACTGCAGCCTGGGTGAGGTGGTGCTTGCACTCCTCACTGAGATATAGGTTCACTATATCTCTCCCTGCACACACATGAACCTATCAGTCACCCCTAAGACAGGCCCTATCAATCCTGAGGGCAGGGTGCTTGGTTTCCATGTGAGGGGGTGCCTCTGCCTGAGCAGGGCCCCTCTGCAGCTCTCAGAGTCCATTCTCTGGGGCTGTTTGTGAATGCGGTCAAACCATATACTCTTAAGTGCATTATAACCTCGCGGTAAATGCTAACTTTGGAATGGTTTCATCAAAACATGTCATGTTTGGTGTCAAACGCTTTGGAATCATACCCCCACACCAGTGACTGGTGTTGGAGTATGATCCCACCCTTCTAGAGGGATAGACATGTACCCACTGTGGAAACACAGTAGAATCCTGAAGAGCCGTGGCATCACAAAATGGTGACTACAGTCACAGACACTGGACTGCCCTCCTGCTGATGACCAAAACTCGAAGTGGAGGAGGCCCAACAATAGGCATCCTGTCACAGGGAGGTGTGACCACCTCTCAGACAGGGTTTAGTGTATTGGGGCTGGGTGGTTGCACTCCTAGAGTGCTTTGAGGTCCTGCACTGGGGGAGAAGTAGGCTCCTCTGTGCATACACCAGTTCAAACCGGCTCAGGGGCTACCTGCCCCTGCGTGAAACTGGACACTGGAGAGTTACTCCCCTGACTCTCCCATAGGTGGGGTCATAGAGCTTGTCCTCCCTTCCTTCCAGTATAAGTTAGGGAACCCTTGCCATTGCAAACTAGATACCCCTGGACGATGCTCTGAAGAAGAATCCTGGACCTTCGACATTCCACTACCTCTGGAAGACGGATGAATCTCCCTTGGAGTCAAGGAGTGACTGCCCTGCTTGGCAGGCACCAAAAACTACAAACTACGGTCGCAAACTCCACCGCTCCCGCCGGAGCCATAAGTCCTTGCAGCCAAGGAAGAGAATTTCCTGACTTCTCCAAGGCCATCGTGAGTCCCCAGCAACGCTGAGGCAAGTGGACTCCACGAGTGACGAGGAACCGCAATACCTGGGTACCGCGCACTATTTTTGAGTGCAACCCCTTCACAACGTTCTACGAACCTGTGCCTTGGACCACGTGTGGTCCAAGCCTCCAGCAGAAATCCCCCTGAAGATCAGAGGCCTACCCCATCCGAGTGACCGTGGGCCCCTATCGAGTGAATCCTCCTGAGGCATCTTCGCGATCCCTTGCCGGTTGGCTTGTGGGTCCCCGGAAGACTTGTCTACAGTTGCAAAGGACTCCCCTGGTTGCTCCTGGCCTGCCCTGACTTACCCTCGCTGGGTGAGTCCCTCAGATCTTGCTGTTCTGCACCGCTGACTTTTTGTCCTTTCCACGAGACTTGCTGTTACCAAGGCTTGTTGGTATCCATCTGGTCACCGACACCGCAGTAAGCTGCAGACTTCATGGGACACACCGAATCCAGCTCCTGGTTGTCGTCGACGCCTCCTGGACCTCGTAGCTGAAGAGTCAAGACACCCGTGGATCACCTGAAATCACCCGACGACTGTGAGCCTCCATCTTCCTTGCCCCAGGTCACTGCAAAGTGACTGTGAACACTGTCCCCTCTGCTTTCATGTCTTCCTTCTTCTGAATCCAGCCTTGGATTCCACCGGACACTTCTCCTGTCTTCACAAGCAGCAAGTCTTATTTGGCTCCCATTGAAAACTACGGCGCGACCCGACACCAAAAGACACCTATGCACCCGGCTTCCCTGGGTGAGGTAACTCCAGCACTACGGTGATCTTGTGGGTGTTGGCTCTAGAACTACTTACCCTGTAAGTGACTTGCTTGTAGACTCTCCAGAAGTATCCTAAAACTCTTAATTTCCAATTGCGACTTTCTCCATTGAAGTCAATAGGGATTTGCGGCTGTATTCTCACACTGCATGCTTCTCCCGTGGGTCCTTTACTTACCTGCCTTGGGTGGTTTCATGAGGCCCCAGCGCTTCTGAAGGCCCTAGGCCTTGTCCCTTTGCAAATCGTTATTCTTAAGTCTCTTTTTTAGTATATGGTCTGGTACGCCCCAAGGGCCCCAGCCATATTTTTGCTTAACTTATTGTGAAACATTGATTGTGCATATGTCCCTGCCTTCTAATCTCATAAAAGAGTTGTTTAGTAATAAACATATATATATATATTTGATATATATACCTGTGTGGTGTCCTTTCATTTAGTAATTCAAGAGATTATAAGGTAAAACAAGCTGCTTTACATTCCTCTAAAGACTTAGCCTGAAGGCTGCTCTCCACAGCTACCACTAGGATAGCTTTCTTGAAAGGTTGTCTCAAACCTATCTACCATAAAAGTCAAATTGTACTGGTGCAAGGTATCCACTTTAACTAGTGAACAGCATATACCAGGCCAACTTCTCACATCCGCCAACATTCTCCTACCCAGAATCCCATGTAAACCTCAAATTTCGCTGAAAAAATCACTTTTTTTCAAATTTCTATGTGGAAAAGTTCTGGAATCTGCGTGGATCCACACATTTCCTCCCACCCAGCATCCCCCCAGGTCTCCCGATAAAAATTGTACCTCACTTGTGTGGGTAGGCATAGAGGCTGCAAAAGGAAATGGCCCAAATCATACTGTGGATACTTCAAAATAACCTATAGCAAAACTACCTGGTTTGGGGGGGGGGGGGCCTGGGGTTTTGGCCCCGGGTTTGGTGGCCATCTTGGGAAAGTACCAAACCCAAACATTTCTGAAAACTAGACACCTGGGGGGTGCCTAGTGTTCTTTCTGCCGCCCTGGAGAGGGGTGAAATCGAGGGCTATTGCCCCGATATGCCTCTAGGGCTATTCTTTTGGGGTGGGTGGGGGCATTGCGATGCCCATTCTGGTAAGCTCCCACCCCTACTAATAGAAAAGCCAGCATAATCGCTGGCACCTAGTGAGCTATCTGTCCCCCGGGGGCAGATTAGGGGCTACTGCCCCATCTGCCTCCTGGGGGGGCAGAAAGGCTGTGGCATCTTTTTATGGGGGGAGCATCTTTTTATGGGGGGAGCATGGGCATGCCCATTCTGGGCAATCCCCACCCTGAACATTGGGAAAAAAAATCCCTGGTGCCTAGTGGGCTTTCTGTCCCACTCCGGGGGTGCGGATAAGGGGCTATTGCCCCATCTGCCTCCCCAGGGGGCAGAAAGACTGTATCGTTTTTTGGGGGTGGGTCCTTGTCATGCCCTTTCTGGGCAACCCCCACCCCTACCTATATAAAAAAAATATATTCCCTGGCGCTTAGTGGGCTTTCTGCCCTCCCGGGAGCAGAGCAGGGGCTATTGCCCCATCTTCCTCCTGGAGGGCCAGCAAGTCTTTAGTTTTCTGTGGAGGGGTAGGGTGGGGGCATTTGCATGCACATTCTGAGCAGCCCCCACCCCAGGTCTATAAAAAAAAGAATCCCTGGTGTTTAGGGTGCTTTCTGCCCCCACGGGGGGCAGATTGGGGGCTACTGCCCCCATCTTGCCCCCAGTGGGACAGCAAGACTGTTATTGTGCAGGGGGTTGGGGGCTTTGGCGTGCCCAGTTTGGGCAGCCCCCACCCCTAATTTACATAATAAAATAAATCCCTGGTTTGTAGTGGGCTTTCTGCCCCTCCCGAGGGGGGCAGAAAGACTGGAGTTTTGTTGGGGAAGGGGTGGAGGCATTGGCATGCCCATCTTGGGTAGCCCCCACCACTAAATTACATGTAAAAAAATACCCTGGCATCTAGTGGGCTTTCTGCCCCCCGGTGGGCAGAAAGACTCTAATTGTGCAGGGGGTGGGGCATTGGCATGCCCATATTGGGCAGCCCCCACCCCTAATTTACATAGTAAAAAAAGCCCTGGTTCTACTGGGCTTTCTACCCCCTGGGTGGGCAGATTGGGGGCTGCAGCCCCTATCTTTCCCCCAGGGTGGGCAGAAAGACTGAATTTAGCCCCAAAAATAAGGAGGGAGCAAAGGCCCTTGCCCAAGGGGCTGCTCCCCCCTCCCTGGTGACTAGTGGGTGGATCCCTGCTTGGGGATTGCCCCCCTGTTGCGATCCCCAAGCAGGGATCCACTGGGGAGGGGTACCATTGGAAAGTGGAGATTCTCCCCTTTCCAACGATACCTCTCTCAAGTATTTTGGTGCTTCGGGAGCTGAGACAGCCCCATGAGCACTGAAACACTAAAACTTTCGTTTGCAATCTAATGATGACAGCGCCCCAGGCGCGCGATCGTCATTGGATTGAAAACCAGTGAAGGGCCTCTGGAGGTTGGCGAAGCTCTTCCCCACCTCTCGAGGCCCCCCAAAAATATGGGAATCCCTCTGCTGTTTGCAGCAGAGGGATTTCGTGCCCCTGTCTTCATGACGGAATGGTTCCGTCATGAGCACAGGAGCACCGGTGCTCATGACATAACCATTCCGTTATAAGCACCAAAGGGGTTAATTGGCACCCAATAACACCACACCCTCAATACATCCTGGGACATAGGTAATAATTTGATGCTGATTACTACTTTGTTGTCTCCCTGTGGTTGTAAAAGTTAATATTTTGACAATGCTCAATGTCTGTTTCTTGCTCATATATATGTTTGTTTCTTGATCCCACATTTATATCCTACCTACCTCCTCCTGTAAAGCGCGCTTATACCCACTAGGGTCTTGTTTGTATATATAAAACTTTATAAAACAATAAAATAAAATAAGTCACAACTTTGAATGTTTGCTGCACACTACACACATTTTTTCTTTTATAAAAAAACTACTTGCAAACATGTGTAAATATGTCAACATTAGTTATATTTCAATACAGTGCTTGTGGCATTCAAAATTAAAAATAGATTTATGAAAAGACATCTACATTGCTAAAAATACAAAAAACAAAACAGGTCTGTCAGTGAATCTGGCAGATGATCCTTCCACTAACCCACCCTTACAGAAGCAAAGCATCCAAGGGAGTGAAGAGCCACATATATCCTGACTCACTAACAGAACCCGTATTCCAGCATGCATATATAAAACTCAAACATCTCACACGTCCCAGAGTGTCTGTCATCTACACTTTTACGCTAAGGAGTGAAAGCTACATACAGTCTGGCAATTTTACAATCAAATACCTGTGTATGTCAAACCACTCTCGAATCACAGACACAATCAAAGGTCGAAGTGCCTCAGCAATATGTCGAACATTGAACAATGTTGTCTGACATCTCAGAACTTGTGCACACCACTTTCCTGGTGAATCTCAAAACAACTCAACAGCTAAGAAGTCCAGGGACTTGATAGTCAACAAGCATCACAATATAATATTGCTCAAAGTTGTCACCACAAAAAAAGCGCAGGTATACAAATCAGACATCGGGACAATGATTAAGAACCGTACATTAAGCAGAGCAACATCCCTCCTTAGACAAATTGTCCAGTGAATCAGGATTGTTTGCCAAAACGTCAGTCATTTTACTTGCACAAAATGAGTTCAACATAATTCTGTAACCATTTTGACATGGAAAGTAAATAAATACCAAATATATGTCGTAATTCCAGACTTCATGAAAAACCCATGGTTCCATTAGCGACTAGAAGTACCGGAGACTGCAATCCTGAACCAGATTAAGATGCCATAAGAGATTCCACTGCCCATTGTATGGACTCCAAATTACAGACATTATCCTGATCTGAAGCCGATCCTGGGATAGATGACAAATGACCCCCAAACATGTCAGTTGACCACTCAATCAGGCTGCTGTGTGTCTCTGCACGTTCGTCTTGTAACACCAGTGGCTCCAACCTCATAGGATGTAGCAATCGCATGCCAGAAGGACAATAATTATAATGGGTCAGTAATGGACTCATCAGCAGCACCAAGTCTGGGGCAACAGAGGTCGGTGAACATAAGCAAAGATCCACTACCCAATGAAAGGGACACGATAGACAGCATTAGACCACAGGCTGCATGCATACAAACCAGGCAGTTCTAAATGTCAGGGACCAATGAACATCAGCAGCAGCCAGAGGATGTGATGGCCTGTCAGAGGAGGACAGTCTTGCAGACACCCGAAGCAGCAGCTCCAGATCCCACCCAAGTCAGGAAGAGGGGATGTCCACCTATGGACGGAAGAGGGAAGATTTCCAAAACCTGAAGTCCCGCCAGTGGTCTACCTTGACCATGGTGTCTATCTGTGTGCTTCAAACACCTCCACTCTGTTGACTGTTCTTGAACATTACTCCTGGCACTGATGTGAGGAGTAAGTCAGACTTTGGTATGGGAAACTTGGACTCTACTCCAATGCTGTCATTCACCATGAAATTGGTCCTCAGGTACTTTTATTTGGATCACATATACCCCAATTTACTCTTGGACACTGTTTATTAAACCTAATCCACTGTTTCTTCCTTCTATCAAATATCCATCACTTCAACATGTTTGCAATCCTTATTTCACAACAGTTTATGTGTGGTGTGGTATGATGTGAACATCGCGAAATCATGATACAATGCCACCTGTACCTTGCCAAAATAATCTAGAAAATGGTTTGCAAGATGCTTTCTAAACTATGTCAAATCAAATCAAAAAATCTTTATTTGGTTTCAAGAAAAAAACATAAATGTTCATAAAATCAACATTACAGAATATAATTCCAATCACCTATTTACAAAACAGCCTGAGAGATAATTCATACAATTCAATTAATTTGAAAAATGAGTAACAAAAGAGATTAAAACAGTCTTTAAAATCCAATCTTTTGATAAAAAATACCATCTGCTTTACCGTGCACTTAATACCCCAACATTGTGCGGCCCTACCCCATAAGAAAACATCAAAACTTAGATTATATTTTGAATTAATTTGGCTGTTCAGGTTCAGCTACAATCACTAATACCATTTCCTAATTGCCATAGAGAAACTTTAACGAAGTTAGAAACCCTAATGCATATATCATATGTGGCCAAAGAGTGTAAGTAAATAAAACCTTCAAAATACGGACATGGCCTAATTTCTTTTAAAATCTGGACTATAAAATTACCTCTTGGCTCTTTAAAGAGGGTGCAAAATAGCCAAAAGTACACTGTGCTCTGGACTGCCAAATTATCACATGGGCAAGGCGCCAGTGTATCTGCCCACCCCTTTTGTTTCTGGAACGCCACTAAAAAGTGCAGGGTAAGTAAGCAAAATCTTGTTAGCTAAAATCTTGTCTGTGCATTTATGGTGAATGTAAATAAAACCGCTGCTGGTGTAGTGTAATTCCTTTATCCCTGATAGGATCTGCGCATTGGAATAATATACACTATAGTTTTGACATAGGATTGAGGTCAGTATGTCTCTATCGAGTACATTAAACTTAATTACTTGTGTGTGCCAGCTAACTCAGAGGTAACTAGAAACTTCTCGAATATACAAGAAGGGATTCGTTTCTGACAACCGCATAAACATGACAACTTTGTTTCCCTTAGGGTCGGAACAATCTCAGAACCGTGGAAATAATAGATAACAGTTTCACTCAGTCAATCGTGCATGCTTCGTTTTTACAGAGTTGCACAGAAATAGAGAGACGTGCGTTTCAATAAAAAAGAGTTTATTGAACAGTCTTATTTCTTATGCAATAAATATGAACTGCTACAATCGTAAGACAGTTAGCAGTAAGATAAAATAATAATGCAATAGCATGGTTTGTAGCTATGACATATATTCATAAAATACATACATAAATAGCACAGGCTAAAATGTGAATACTCATCTGATGCTTCTAGATAGTTCTACCCCAGTGTACCTAACCTAAGTGTAGTACGAGGTAAGAAGTAGGTGCTGTTTTCTAAAGTATAGCTAGCTATAGTTTTAGTTTTGCCAAGAGTTGCCAAACGTTTCTCTAAGTTCTAGTCTGCTCCATACCTTAGAATGTGTGAGGTTGGAATCTTTCCCGGGACTCGATATCTAACACCCCGCAAGGGGAGTCAGCAACACTGGAGCTAGAGTCTCAGCGAGGAGGATGACAGCGTCTGGTCAGTGCGTCAGGCGGGAACTCGATCTCCTTCCGAACTTGCTGTGGCGAACCGCAAGTAGGCAGTCGAACTGGACCGTACTGGAACCGTGGTTTGCCAGGGCAAGTGCAGGTATATTTATACCCTGAAGGTGTTTAGGAATGCCTGTATTGACGTAAAAGTCGGGCATCGGAACGTCATGAATGAACCCCTAAGGAATAGATGTTCATGCATAGTAAATGAGTTCTTGGAGAAATCAATATCCAAGCAAGAGAAATTCCTAAAGGCTTAACAGGCACATGCATCAAGAGAAAAAACGGTCGCAAATGGGCAGATTCTCAGAATCTGCCCCTGTGCGACCTGTATTTTTGCATTTGGGATGTATCATCCCAAATGCAAAAATCGCAATTTAAGTAATGTCTAAATTGCGATTACTTAAATTGCAATTGCATTTAAGGAATCGCAAATTGAGATTCCTTAAATGCAATGCATTAAACTAAAAAAATGTGCGATTTCGCTAATAGGGGGTCCAAATTACCATGAAGTTGAACTTCATGGTAATTTGCAAAACCTTTGAAAAATGCACTTATGTGCCTTTTTCAAAGTTTCATGTTGCGCACACACATGCCCTTAGGGCATGTGTGTGCGCAACATATGTGCACAGATCAATTTCAGGGGTGCAACAGGGTGTCCTTTTGACACCCTAGCACCCTGAAATTGCATGCGCAGTTTGCGAGGACCTATTGGTACTCTCAAATTGCGCATGCAATTTCCCATTCATTCCTATGGGCCTGTAGGCCCATAGGAATGAATGGGAAGCCATTCTTATTTGCAACTCGCAATTTGCGAGTCGCAAATAAAGAATGTGTAGGAATCGCAATTTTTACCACGATTCCTACATGCATAGGCTTTTGCGAGTCCATAATTGAGATTCCTTAACTATCGCAATTAAGGACTCGCAAAATCCTATCTTGATGATGTATGTAATAGCGACGGATTGGAATGCCTTCTGGTAAATCAGCTAGTAAATCTATCAAACAACCCTCTTGTTCTGAGATATTAAGCCAGAGTCGCTCTACCTCAGAAAACTGCAACACTGTCCTAGCAGCTCAAAAATCTTCCAGCTCTATGATGGCGACTGGATCAGACTCTACTATGGAACGAACACTTCAGGAAATTCCTGCTGTTGGATGATGTTTGGATGGAATGGAGACATCCATCTCTGCTGTTACGATGGAGACTAAATTCATACGTGCTGATAATGCAGGTTTCTAGAAACATCTTGATGGTCTCATAGATTGGGTAACCACAGTTAAGAATTGTCTCAAAAGTATACCGGACAGAGACCAAGAACTTCTCTTTCTAAGAAACAAAGTGATCGATTTGGAAGATAGAAACCGCAGAGATAATGTACGCTTCTTCATTTTTCCGGAAGGAATAGAAGGATCAGATAATAAATCCTTTCTAAAAGCAACTCTTCTGAACATTACGGCCTCACCTTCGATCCTCCATTAGAAATGCAAGGAGCACATCGTATCAGTCCCCCTAGGGTGGGAAAGAATATGCAACCGCGTATATTAATTGTATGTTTTTTACGACATGAACAAGCTTCACAATTAATCACAGCAGCACATACGCATGGGCCATATATTTTTGACAGTCATGAGATCCGAGTATCTGCAGATTTTACCAGAGAAACGAATGACTCTCACTATTTGCGAGCCCATTGGGAATTATAGCCCAACCAGGGAAGGTGGCCTGCTAGGCTCAGCAGACCACCATATCTGGGACTGCTTTTTAATAAAGCAGCTTTTTTTAAATGCAGCCCCTTGCCCTAAAAAAGAAAAATGAAACTTTTCAGTTTCATTTTTTAAAGGGCAGGCTGTGGTCTCTGGGCCCACTGCCTCCTCTTAAAAAATATTTTCCAACATACTCACAAAGGAGAAGGGGTCCCCTGTGTAGTGTAGTTCCTATATCCCTGATAGGCTCTGCGCATTGGAATAATATACACTATAGTTTTGACATAGGTCTGAGGTCAGTATGTCTCTATCGAGTACAATAAACTTAATTACTTGTGTGTGCCAGCTAACTAAGAGGTCACTAGAAACTTCTCGAATATACAAGAAGGGATTCGTTTCTGACAACCGCATAAACATGACAACATTGTTTTCCTTAGAGTCGAAACAATCTCAGAACCGTGGATACAATAGATAACAGTTTCACTCAGTCAATCGTGCATGCTTCGTTTCTACAGAATTGCACAGAAATAGAGAGATGGGCGTTTCAATAAAAAGGGGTTTATTGAACAGTCTTATTTCTCATGCCAGAGATATGAACTGCTACAATCGTAAGACAGGATGCGAAGTACAATACGTATAGAGTTAGCAGTAAGAAAAAATAATACTGCAATAGCATGGTTTGCAGCTATGACATATATTCATAAAATACATACATAAATAACATAGTCTAAATGTGGCTACTCATCTGATGCTTCTAAATAGTTCTACCCCAGTGTACCTAACCTAAGTGTAGTATGGGGTAAGAAGTAGGTGCTGCTTCCTAAAGTATAGCTAGCTATAGTTTTAGTTTTGTCTAGAGTTGCCAAAAGTTTCTCTAAGTTCTAGTCTGCTCCATACCTTAGAATGTGTATGGTTGGAATCTCTTTCCGGGACTCGATATCTAACACCCCGCAAGGGGAGTCAGAAACACTGGAGCTGGATTCTCTGCAAGGAGGATGACAGCGTCTGGTCAGTGCATCAGGCGGGAACTCGATCTCCTTTTGAACTTGCTGTGGCGAACCGCAAGTAGGCAGTCGAACTGGTCTGTACCGGAACCGTGGTTTGCCAGGGCAAGTGCAGGTATATTTATACCTTGAAGGTGTTTAGGAATGCCTGTATTGACGTAAAAGTCTGGCATTGGAACGTCATGAATGAACCCCTAAGGAATAGATGTTCATGCATACTAAATGAGTTCTTGTAGAAATCAATATCCAAGCAAGGGAAATTCCTAAAGGCTTAAGAGTATGGTTTTCCAAGAACTCGTTGTGACGTGGATTGACGGATGTAGGAGACCATGCCTGTATTTGGTTAGCATGGACAATGCCTAAATAAGGGCTGGATTTTCTATGGCTAAATAAGGGCAATATGAATTGTACCTATATAAGGGCATAAATCAGGAAACCTATATACGGAATCTAAATCTACACACATCACCCATTCCAGTTTCATATGAACAACATTACTAAATCCCAAACATACTAAACATATCTAAAAGAGAGTATCTCATGATTAGCTACAACATGCTAAAACATATCTAAAAACATATGTCCTAAAAATACATTACAAAACCATTGCTATGCATAAGGTGCTGTACATATTAAAAGCAATATTTCATTCTAAGCATATGTGTGCATTGGCAATGCTAAAAAGAATGAACCAGAAATATATACACATGATGAAATGGCTCGTTAATACAGAAAAAAAAGGGCCGAAACCATTTCATATCAGGTTAACACAAATCAATTGTTGATGTGACAAGGTGGCATAATGTCCCTGGAAGATTTTCAAATAATTCTGTTCTCTATGAATAGTTCTACTATAAGCAGATTACTGTGCCAAAAAATGAAAAAAAAAAATACAAATTTGGATAAAAAAAATTTATCATAGGAAAAAAGTTCCAAAGTTAGTCCCTTGTCTGAAAAGAATGAAGGCCAAATTCAGTCTCATCGGAACACTGTGTGCCTGAATCAAAAGTCAGTGAGTGTGTGGGCCTGGAGAAAACATGAAATCTTCTAATCCTGTAGACAAAAAGTCATCTACCGTTGCAGGTGAAAGTTGGAATACCTCGTTTAGAAGATTAACTGCACGTAGATGTGAACTATCGCCTTCAGCATTGGTTGCATCAGCAATGTTCGAATCGGATGTTACCTGCGTGCCTGATGTTTCCTCTCGCACCTCAGCAGTAGCAATTTGCGTCTGTGAGATCTCAATGAATGCCGTCATCAGGATTGGTAGCCGCTGGGGACAAGACAGAGCATGGGCCATTACCGGGTCCAACAGAGTATCGATATCCATAGGCATGACTGATGGGAGTGTTAGACAGATGTCTAGCACCCATTCTTCACCGCAGAGCAGGCAGCGTAGAACAGGTAAGATGCAATCTTGCCAGATTGGTCTGAATGACGGAAACCATGTGGTGTTTAATTCTCGTAGACGAGGTAAACCCAAAATGTGGACGATGCGCTCACGACACTCATCTCCAATAGAGCTCTCTCTATGGTGCCTGGAGTGACGCTGGTAATTTGGCTTGCCATATCGTAGCAGTAGGAGCAAAAATAGGATCCCTGCAACGAGTGCTAAAAGGAGCTGCAGTCCGCCAAACACAGAGTGCACAAAGTTTGGAAATATGCTGAGGACTGCTTGAAAAGGTGCTAACAGTCCTGCACATACGTTCTTAAATACATGTATAATACCGCTCGTATCAGACATGTCTAAGATACGACCTCACATTTCTGAGAAATGTACAGGGCAGTTTGTATACAAAAGGGTATGTATCTCGGCAGAAGTCCTTGCGACTTGAAGATCATAGGTTTCTCTGGCCGAGGTCAGTGGCACTGTTTTCTGTAAAAGAATGGCTTTCATTCTGCTTAGAGTATCAATTCGTATAGAAGAGATGTTCAGTGAAGGCTATAAAGGCGACTCCCTGACTGTGTCTATTTGTGGAAACAAGACTTGCATACAGCAAGTGACCCTGGATGTAACCGTAACTAGATATGGAATACCTGGCAACATGCCGCAGCAGCTGTGATCATTCAACATAATGTAACTCCCATTAAAAAGTTGCCCAGAAATTGGATTAATCACTGCAGCCGGTGAACCTTGCAGGTGACAGGATAAGTTTGTAGTGGAACCATCACAGGCCCGTGTAAGTTAATACCCTGACAAAGGAGAGAACCACTTGGTGCGTGTTCACAGTTTTCACCACTAGGAAACAATTCACGTTCCCCACACCAACATCTATGTGTGTAAGGTAAATCCCAGTATGTCTTGATGTATCCTTTACCCAACCTTTCATATTTGCCTACTGGTATATGTTTTAGGCAATACTGAAAATGGAAAGTTGTAACAGGCAGAGTAATTTTACCATGTATGATCCACTCCGTAGCTGTTTTTTCTGCCACTGTGAATGGTAATTTTTCCAGTTTTTCAATGCTCAACATAGTGTAGTCTGCTCTCCTTTGTGCCAGTCTGATCTGTTTATCAGTGAGATTGAATTCTGAAAACAGTGACGTAGTGTTGATTAAACGCCAAGGCACATCGTCTGCATGCAAGTTTTGTAGCGTCCAGCCCAATATCATGATAGATCGTAGCTGAGACTGACCATGTTGCAACATGACCAAGTCCTGTTCCATGATGTCTATGACAGACGACACAATGCTGTGCAATAAATATATTCTGGGTGACAGAGTCGTTAACCCATTGTCTACTACAGAGAGAGTTTTCTCTAAATTAATACAATCAATTTCTCGTATTTGTTCTGCAGTCTCTGCTTGGGTAACCTTCCATGCTTCATTATAAGTATATCATAGATACCGGCATATATGAAACGTTTTTGATGCGGTTTTCTTGGTCCTAGCAGGAATTCCCTAAGGTCTGCGCCTTCTTGAAGTAAAGTTGTGTTGTTTTACATCCTTCAGTGTAGCTTTCTGTAGCCAATCAAGGCAGAGTTTCCCTACACTGTATGCTGTTACTACCCTTGGATGCTGTCTTTGAACATAGCGTGGGTCTGGCCTATTGATAGTGAAACCCTGTGTTTTGTTCAGGAATCGATCTTGACAGTTATTCGTGTCTGTGGGCTGAGCAACCATTGTTTCCATTCTGGATCTGACCTGTTGTGATGCTAAATATTATGTACGTCGACCCCCCCCCCCCGTGTAGTGCTATTACTTGCAGGTATAGGTATGGTGTGTTCATGTCTTTGATCTTGGCTAATCCAAGGCAAGATGTTTGTTGGACAGTGTCATTCAAAAACATAATTTGCTCAGGGATGATACAGGCTCTAAACAAAGCTTCTACCCCCTGCACTTGCCAATCTTTTGTACCCCAGACAGATTTTGTCTCAATGTTGTCTTTCCAAAAGTCGAAACCCTGTCTAGACAGATGGGCATTAAAGGCTGCAGAATAAATCTGTTTCGTGTTGGTTAACATATTTTTCGTTCCTTTCTTGTTCACATTTTTAAAGTAAAATGTTTATGGATTAGACAAATTGTAGCCTGAAAAATATGGAAATTTCATTGCAAAAGTTTTCGAACTACCCTTTGGAGGTGAAGGACAATGTTCCCATTGGTTATACATAAATACATTTCTAGGTGTTGCAGATTTATGCAAGAAAGGATGACCATAGTGGTTATAACAATACATTTGTTCATAGTCTGATGAACCTTCTAAATATTCATGATTTGTGAATACTGCAGACATCTCTAGATCAGACATCATGTTATTAACAGTCTCGAAGTCCCAATCATCAGAAAAGGTACTAGAGGTAATAAAGTCACTTAATGAAATTTTAAATAAGTGTGGAATCTTCAAATGTTCCGACGGGCCAAAAATGTCATAGTCAGTTCTGTCCCAAACTATACCATCTGGTATAGGAACGGCTGTGATATTCACTGCTGACAAGTCTCTTGCTTTACGATGGGATGATTTGTACGGCTGGAGAAGTAAGTTCAATCTTTTACTTGCTGTGTCCATTTGAATATATCTTCCATTTATCAGCATACCCAGAGTTATTACCAGAGCTAACCAAAGTAGAAAGAAGAATATTCCCAAAACAATCCATAGTTCAATCAATGGTGAAACCAGATAAGTCTTTTTCAGGAGGTAAACAAAGTCTGTTGCTTGTTCTTTGAAAGTTCTTTGTGCTGGCGTTGTTTCAGGTTCGCTGGGATCCTCAGAAATGTTATCAAAGTTAATGAAATAGCCAGAGGCAGTTCTGTCAATGGTTTGAATTGCATCAGGATTCGTTGAATTCGCTAGAACCAGTTGATCACTTGTTACTTCGTTGTACATGTGTATCAGGACGAACTGTTATTTGGGTTTCAGGAGGGACTAGTTTCATAGCTTTGTTGCTTAGTCCTTCTTTTCTCACTGCAGAATCTTCAAAGGTGATGAGTCTTTCAGTTTGAACCTCTTGGATTGTAGCTAGAGGAGTGCGTCTGCTACATTGGTGGAGTCCACTTGGCCTACTGCTTAGTATCGGCAACATAGTGCGGTTTGATCAGGTCGATGGACACAAATCTTTTCTCCTTTTTACCAGCAAGGGGCGGCAGTAGTACTGTTCTTGATCCGTGGATTGCTAGGACAGGTACTGGTTGTCTGTAAGAAGGCTCAAATTCCTTCTTGTCCGCGATCTTTTCTCTGACTAGATCACCAAGCTTTGGGATCCAGACAGGCCTTGCTGGGACGACCTGTTTTTCCCCATTGATGGTTGACTTCCGGAGCACGTTGCTTTGTTTTGTTCTTAGTTCATTTAAGTCCTGTAAAACAGTCAAACGATCTTTGATATCAAACTTTTTATTTTCCATCACTGTGCCTTGCATATCAAGGCCCGGTACCAACATTCTAGTTCCAAATATAACTTCATATGGAGTGACACCTCCTAGAGAACTTCTTGTCGAGTTGTTAAGTGCGCGCTGGACCCCATAAAGGTGTTTGACCCACTCATCACCCGGATCTAATACCCTAGCTGTTATAGACTGCTTTATGTCCCGTTTTTTTCTTTCCACAACAGAATTTCTCTCAGGATGGAATGGAGAAGAATACTGCAATGCTACGCCCAAACTGCCCATGGCTTCTTTGTGAGCTCGAGAGCTAAACGCAGGACCCTGGTCAGAATGTAGTGTGCCAATTGCGTATGTGCCGATGAAGACTCGCAAATCTTTTATAAAAGTTTGAGTGTCAGCCGAGCGCTAAGGCCACATCCATTGGAACCTTGATTTAGTGTTTGTGGAACTGCATTTGTCCAAGAGGACATCTGCACGTAGATAGTTTAATGCTGTCTAATAATGGTGTTTGAACTGGGCTGGCTATGTTGTAGTCAGGTATCTGGTGGCATTCTGTACTGCGATCACTATTTCAGTCTATACAGTTATTGATGAAGATATGAATCAGTGTATTCATTCCTGGCCACCAGTACATCTCTTTTAGTTCTAAAATTGTTTTAGAGATCCCCTGATGTGTCAGACCCTCTCCCAGATGTGCTTCGCAAATCAAAGCTGCTCTTCATTCCATGTTTGGTATTGCCCTATCCCTCACTCCAGGGATTCGAGCAAATGGAACATTGTTTGCATCAATTATATATGAGTATTTGAGTGGAAATTTTTTAGGTAACGCTGCACCACTGCCTTTGCTTGAAGCATTGACAGCCAGCATTATTTCACTGTCTATTTTCGTTTTTGAATGAGTGATTGCAGCTACGGCAGCCGCTTGCACAGCCCCTTTTGCGGCTTCATCAGCCAATGAATTCCCTGCAACGTGAACGCCATCACGTTGATGACTCAGCGTGTGTATCACGTGAGTGTTTTGTAGTCCGTTTCGCAACTGAACTACTTGTTCCCAAGCATTTTATGATTGATTGTGCCACCTTTTGCATCTTTGAAACCATTTTGAGGACAATTCTGTAAATATTCATTGTAAGATTGAACAAAGTAAAAAGAATCGCACACTATGAATGTGGGGAATTGGTGATCCGTGTTTTCAATTGCCATCTTGAATGCTTGTAGTTCAGCTCGCTGAGCTGTACAATCTCCAAGAGATTTTGTTTTTGTGACCATTGGTCTGAATTTGCCATCGCGCATACAACCTTTAACGTTCGCGCATGCTGCACTGTAAGCTTGTTTACTCCCCTTGTAGCAGGTTGTGTAGATCCGTCAGTATAAATTATAAATTCGTACTGATCAAGAGGGAGAATTTCAGTAGGCAGAGGACATTCGTGTTCGTATTGCAGGAATGCTTGTGTTTTCAAATAAGGATCAAAAACATATTCAACATCAGTTGCAGCAAGAGAATTAACTCATTGTATCCATCTTGGATGTAAAGCTTTTGCATTCGGAATGCTAGCTTTAGTAACTGCCTCTAAGGCTGGTACAGGAGTCACGACTATAATGCGTTTCCCCTGTGCTAGGGCTGTTTCTTTTGCTGCAGCGTTTTGAACTGCTGTCAGAATCTTTTCTGTATAAGTGAATTTCATTTCTGCTTGTGTATACAAGTGTGATTTGTATGCAATTGGTACTTTTTCACCTTCGTTAAAAGTTAAGTAGGTGAATCCGCATTGAGCCGGAATGATTCGGATCACCAAGTTGCGTACGTTTACGCGTGTTTGTAAGTGTTTTGTTGCTAACATGTCTGTTTGAAGTGAAAGCAGGATATCTGTGTGTTCTTGTGTCCAAGTTGTGGCTTTGAAATCAGGTTTGATTAATTCGTAGAGAGGTTTAACCCTCTCTGTGTAGTTTAGAATGTATGTTCTTCCAAAATTCAGGAAACCTAGAATTGACTGTAAGTTTTTCAGCGTTTTTGGAGGTTGGAGCAGCGCACACTTTTCTAAAAAGTTGGCTGCCAGGCTTTTTCCTTCACTTGATAGTTCATATCCAAGGAAAAGGACGTGGAAATTGCGCAATTCTGGATTTTTTAAAGTTGAATTTGTAACCCTCAGAGGCGAAGCCCAATATAATGGTGTTCACCCTGTTCAAGTATTTGTCCAGGTCATCGTCTGTCAGATATTATTGAGAAAGCGGTCAAATATCTACTTTCAGGTGCAATATTCTGACAAAAGAAACCATTTCAAATGTCTAATGTGGTTTTGTACTTTTTACGCACAATGTTATTCATCAATACTGTACCGTGTGCATTTTGCACTGCAAATGTTTTACAACAAGAGTTTGGAGTCTGTAATCCAAAACTAGACGATATGTATTGTCTGGTTTGGAGACAGGAAACAAAGGATTGTTCATTGATGTGGTGCATGTTTCAATCACCCCCTGGTATTCAAATTGATCTAAGATCTCCCTGACTTGTTTTTTAGCTTCTTGCTTAACCGGGTACTGCCTTTGTGCAGTTGGTTGATTTTTTAACTGGATTTTGTGGTGAGGTGAGTCCTCATCCCATCCTACATGATTCTTATATAATGCTGGGGCCTGGGCCACTGCCCATTTCCTGGCATAAGTATATTTTAAATGTACTGGAACATGGTTAGAGAAGGCTGGCATAATGATGTCTTCGCCATTTGGGCACTCTCTGACAAATTCTGGTGGCCAGTCTTGTTCTGCTAGAAGTATATCATAACCCTTTGAAAGTCGCTCCCAAAAGAGTGCTTTCACTTTTCTTGGTATGTCTCCCTGCATCCGGAGTGTTATTTCATATAACCTATGTGGAGAACTAACCCTGGTATCTGCAGTTTCAACTTGAGTGTCCTCATTAAAGTCCACTGTCTCCAGAAACCCCTTCAGGTTCTGGTGAACTACTGTAACTTCTGCTGTGCTGTCCAACATTGTCTGAGCCCATTCTCCGTTCTTTAGTTGTGTTCTCAGAATCCTCGGCATGTCTGATCTTCAGACCTGCTACCTTCTTTTTGGAGATTTGAGGTTTTGGTTTGTTTTTCTGAACGTGTTGATCGTCTTTGGACTTCATGCTTTCTTCTTTGTTCTCTGACCGTCCTCTTCTTTTGGATGTCTGTGATGATATCTGAAAGGTACGAGAGGAATGTGTATCAGTATCTTGATTCCTGTCAGGTTTTCTCAAATTATCCCTATTCCTCAGGTTATACCTCCTTTCAGAGGGCTCCTTTTGAGGAGACCTACCTCGGGATTGAGAATCTTTTCCTTTTGAATGTTGTTTGTTATTTTCCCACTTCTTTTTATAAGAGGTAGGATTGTTTTTAGTAAAGGCCTTTTCAGGACTTTCAGACAGTTGTGGTTTAACTGGTTTTCCTCCCAAACTGTCTCTGCCTAATTCTTCATAGGATTTTTCAATTATTCTGGCTAGTTCTTGTGGTTGTTCTGTTACATCAAATTCCCTTAATTTCTGGTGGATTGCCACTGATGCTGCTTCTCCTTTAATATTAGATAATATTATTGTTGAGACCTGGTCGAAATTATTAAGTAAATTCATACCTAAATTCAGAGCAGGCTCTGCCCCGTATTCGTTTTGAATCTATTTCAGGACATCAGGTATTAGCGCCATAGACAGAACACCATGTTTTTTTTGTAAATTGCAGCAAAGACTGTGCCCCAAGTGGTGCAGTCTTCCAGATGTGGTGTGATCTCCATTGGTAAACAGATTGTTAGAATTCTGTGTTTCTCATAAGGGCTGGTATTAAGAAATACTGCTTTGAGTTGAGTAATTGTTTTAGCTATCCAGGATGGAATTTGTTTACGTTTTGTGGGCATTTTACCCATGACTGCGTGTAGAATCTGTGGAGTGTTTTTTAGCGCATTCCCCTGGAGAGAGGTTTGTCTTGGAATTGCTATTGTTGGTTGGACTGTGAAAGTCCTCATGACATATTGAAACAATTGTCTATACATTTTGATCAACTCTTTGAGTTGAGCAAGTAATTCTACATCTGTCATTTCTTCAATGTCAGGATGAGGTGTGTAGCCGGCTAAAATTGGCCATGTTGCTCCTGGTCTACCTAGAGGACCGAGCCTGGTAATGTGATTGTGCTGTTTTAGGGCGCCTTTAAACCAGAGCTCATGCTCCTGGTATGTGAGTGGAATTTCAATATCCTTGAAAGGAATATATTCCTCAGGTGGTTCATCTTCTTTGTAGAAGTGAAACGTTTTAGTTACTGGATTTGATTCTGGGAATACTATCCATGAATAGAATACCTCTGTCTGGTGAGATTCATGTGCGTCTATCACAAAAACTGCTCTACCACCTCTTGGTGTTAGGCCATGTTTTATACGTTTTAGAGTGATAGCTCTCCTTAAATTTGGAGCGATGATTTTCGCATTTTTATCGGTTTCATCAAAACCTGTTTATTCAAAAGCTGTTGCGACTTCGTCGGGTTCAGCTCCACCAGTATCGGTGTTTGTGCAGTTTTCGGTCATTGTTTAATGAAAGTTTCAGAGCAAGTTTCAAGGGAACAAAGATAAGGTGCACTATATTTTGGAACACTGTATCCTTCAACATTGAACAAACCAAACAGCTAATACATAGGATTTTTGTCCTACTCAGCTATGGCAGATATTATCCCTACCCACTCCAGACGTCTTATGGACTGTTATGAGTACGGGTCTCTGAGAAAAGCACGACTGAGTTACTTCAGTATCTAAAGTTAAATTAGTGCCTTACCAAACCATTGGGCGCCATGTAGTGTAGTTCCTATATCCCTGATAGGCTCTGCGCATTGGAATAATATACAATATAGTTTTGACATAGGACTGTGGTCAGTAAGTCCATATCGAGTACATTAAACTTAATTACTTGTGTATGCCAGCTAACTCAGAGGTCACTAGAAACTTCTCGAATATACAAGAAGGGATTCGTTTCTGACAACCACATAAACATGACAACTTTGTTTCCCTTAGAGTCGGAACAATCTCAGAACCGTGGAAACAATAGATAACAGTTTCACTCAGTCAATCGAGCATGCTTCGTTTCTACAGAGTTGCACAGAAATAGAGAGGCAGGCGTTTCAATAAAAAGGGGTTTATTGAACAGTCTTATTTCTCATGCATGAGATATGAACTGCTACAATCGTAAGACAGGATGCAAAGTACAATATGTACAGAGTTAGCAGTAAGATAAAATAATACTGCAATAGCATGGTTTGTAGCTATGACATATATTCATAAAATACATACATAAATAACACAGGCTAAAATGTGAATACTCATCTGATGCTTCTAAATAGTTCTACCCCACTGTACCTAACCTAAGTGTAGTACGAGGTAAGAAGTAGGTGCTGTTTTCTAAAGTATAGCTAGCCATAGTTTTAATTTTGCCAATAGTTGCCAAAAGTTTCTCCAAGTTCTAGTCTGCTTCATACCTTAGAATGTGTGAGGTTGGAATCTCTTTCCGGGACTCGATATCTAACACCCCGCAAGGGGAGTCAGAAACACTGGAGCTGGATTCTCTGCGAGGAGGATGACAGCGTCTGGTCAGTGCATCAGGCGGGAACTCGATCTCCTTCTGAACTTGCTGTGGTGAACCACAAGTAGGCAGTCGAACTGGACCGTACCAGAGCCGTGGTTTGCCAGGGCAAGTGCAGGTATATTTATACCTTGAAGGTGTTTAGGAATGCCTGTATTGACGTAAAAGTCAGGCATCGGAACATCATGAATGAACCCCTAAGGAATAATGTTCATGCATACTAAATTAGAGAAATCAATATCCAAGCAAGGGAAATTCCTAAAGGCTTAAGAGTGTAGTTTTCCAAGAACCCGTTTTGACGTGGATTGACGGATGTAGGAGACCATGTCTGTATTTGGTTCGCATGGACAATGCCTAAATAAGGGCTGGATTTTCTATGCCTAAATAAGGGCAATATGAATTGTACCTATATAAGGGCATAAATCGGGAAACCTATATACGGAATCTAAATCTACACACAACACTGGTCTGGGAAGAAACAAGGGGGCCTGCTACCTCTGGTTGAGAGCGACGTATATTAGCCTCTGTAGAATGCGCCTCTTTTATGATGTTTTTCGCATTCTCATGTATGCCAGCTGGGCAATCAAAGTAGTGTCCCAAGTCTACCTTATAAAGGTTATACCTGAGAAATTGGAGCCAGGGGATAGTTAGTGCTCCATCCAGGTTGATACAGTCTTTAATAACCTCTCTGAAAAACACAAACTCCTCAGATAGCCAGATTTTAACCCATAAAAGCATGGGGGCAATATTTATGCGATCCTCTACAAAATCAAGCCCCAGCTCATGATGACAAAAGATTGTAGGGGCTCTATTTAGAGTTATCAGTAGCCTTTTTATAAATGTGTTTTCCATATTCTGTGGTTGACGGCTGTTATGGTAACCCCATACTCCTGCTCCATAGGCTGCCACAGGCACATATTTCGCTTTATAAAGTGTAACCAGCTCAGACACTGATTTGTTGCCAAGCTTACAGGCTAAGCGGAAAAGCCCTTCGTCATCCCTGCCCACATGTTGCACTCTTGCAGTTACAAGCGATTCCCAATTCATCTTGTTGTTAAAAATGTTCCCTAAATAATTTAAATTGTTCAATTTGTCAATTCTCCCGTCCCCCATTGCCTATTTACTGGTTTTAGTCCGTTTGGGGCCACACACCATAACATATGATTTTAATAAAATTGACTTTTAAATCAAGTGTCAGCATAAAGTCAGTAAATGCATTAAGTAATTTTTGGAGGCCATTTGCTATCAGGGCCATTAACACTGTATCATCCGCATAAGAAAGTAGAGGGACCGGGTGCCCCCAATGCGTGGACAGTCAATTTATATGTCTATTAAAAAAGTCTCTAGGCATTAGTATAAATTACAAAAAGGAAAGGATCTAAAATACATCCCTGCCGGATACCTTCTGTAGAGTCTAAGGGTCTGGTTTTTTCCCCCTGTGGGTGCAAGTGTAGTGCTGTAGCACCATTTTCCATTACAGGTTTAATTTGCGATTAAAGAGTGCTCCTCCAACCCCTTAAACGTTTTTCCCCCTTTGGGCCATATCTTATAGTAACAGAGGTGGAAGCATGGAGCCTACGAAGGAGAGAAATCAAAGTTCCTCAACTCCCATTTTCCCCATAAGTGCCCACAGCTTTTCCCGATTTACGGTATCGAAAGCACTGCACAAGTTCATGAAGGCCAGGTGTATAGAACCCTTCCTGGCCCTCATGTACTTGTTCATAATCAGGGAAAAGTTGAGGCACTGTTCAGTAGTGCCCATCCCCCTCCTAAAGCCATACTGTGTTCTTGCTATCACCCCTGTATCCATCGCCCAGGATTCGAGTCAGGCAAGAACAACCCTTCCCAACAACTTTGCTGTGACATCAATAAGGGAGATTGGCCTATACCAGGCAGGGTCACTTCTATTACCTTTTTTGAACACAGGGACCACAATGGCCTCCTTCCAAGTTGCTGGGATAAGGCCAATCACTACTGCTTTGAACACGTTGGTCAGTATTGGGGCCCACAATTTGGAATTACTTTTAAAAAGATCTACTGAGATTAATGCACTTAAATGAGAGGCTGATGTTAGGTTTAGAGGCAAGTCCTCACTGGGTATCTCAAGCTGGAGGCCATTAGGATTAAATATTGCTGCAAAGTGAGCTTCCAGACATCCCCCTGAATCAGGGAATCCATCTTGATCACCTCTCCAGTAAGTAGCGGACGATTTAAGATATCCCAAAAGCTTTCAGAGTCTTTAAGGGAACTAGCTCTCTCCAGATCGTCCCAAGCTAAGCGCTTCAGTTCGTCTTTCCTCTGCTATACTATACTTTTATAAGCCTTCCTAGCGTTTTTAACTTGAACGCTGTGTCGAGGATTTGCGTGGAGTGCCAAATTAAAATGTTGGGGCTTGTGTGCATTCCGCATTAAACCACCTTTTCTCCGGGAGTCCCTGACCTAATTGATTTGATCAAATTGTCAACTACATCAGCACAGATCAGTTGAAATTCTGGAATGATCTCGGCTGGGGGCAAGTCATGGAGTAAGCACCTCATAATCGAGTCATAATTAGCTGTAACAATTTTTTCCTCAATTTCAGAAGGGTTTACTTTGTTCCAGTTAAGTCTTATACCTTTATTGGATTTAAGATGAACTACATAATCATCTGCTTTCCCTATCCGAGCAATTATACTGAGGGACGCAATGTGAGGATTATAATCACTAGCATTATTTGGCTCCACCTGAACGTCTCCAATACGTGGCAAAGACTTCCGTGAAATTAACATAACATCAATAAAACTTTCCCTACCTCCTCCAACATAAGTAGGGTGCTGCTTAGAGAAATTACTGGCTAAGTCATTAATAAGGCCCAGATCATTCTCCATCATAATGGAATTTAGGGTCTCTCCATGAGGGGTATCGATAAAATGCAACAGAGGCTGCCCCTCTGTGTTTAACATCCCACAAGCTAGACTAGAACTATAGGGGCAAGAGGTGCAATTAAAATCACCCAACCATACAAAATGGTTGCCATTTCTCAGAAATATTATTGATTTCTGCTTGTACAGCCTCAATAACCTGCCAGCTATTTTGGTTAAAAATAGTATAGTACCAATTCACCACTAATAGCTTGACCTGTAATATGTTAGAGATCAAAATTAATTGGAACCAGGAAGATGTATCAACAACAGTAATTTTTATGGCCTCATATTTAACTGAAATTAACACTACCAACCCTCCTTTTGCACTCCCTGCTAACAAGGGTGTTGCATGGACCGTGTAGGAAAAATAGCCGTTCAACATGATGTCTTTTGTGTACCACGTCTCCTGAAGGCAGGCAATATCAAAGCCTCTAATATATTTTAGCCCTACCTCGTCAGTCAATTTAGGGCGAATACCTGCTATGTTCTATGAAATGAGTCGGTGCTTATTATGACCCTGGTTTACCAATCCCACAAATTCATTATTTATGACTTGGTCAACTATAGTGGTGGACAGACACTGCTCCTCCCTAGCAGTGCTATCATTCAAATTGAGGCGGGGGAACAGTTTTCGGGTTTGTCTCGGCTATTCGTCCTAGTGTTTATTTTAGGGGAGGAGATTTCAAGAGGGTCCACTGGATCTATATTACGGAGCTCATCTATAATAACACCTCTCCCTTAAGCATTATAATGCAAACCCATTCTCATCATGACTGCTGGCTGTCTAGAACACCCCATTAGTTAGTCAATTTCTGACAACCCAGAAAGGACATCGAAGTGGTTAGGATGACTAAAAGAGGAGGCTGTTTGAGGGGTTGTGTGCTTGAACTGATCCTCGGGAACTGTTTTATTCCCATGTGTTCAGGTTGTGGTGGATAGAAAAAGCCCAACGGATAAAGCTCTATCGGCTCACCATATGAGTATTTAAAGTGCGTTAGGGCAAAGCGTACACACCATGCACTATTAAAATTAAGTACCACACAGTCCCTGTCCCCACATTTGATCGTGTGACCTAGCCAACTTACTCGCCTGGCCATGATGATTTTTTCTGAGCAATTTATATTTGGCAAAATTTTCTTAAAACACCAATGGGTCGATTTGTTGACAAGGCTTTGACAGGATTCTTGCTGATCAACGGCTAAACGGGGGACCCCCTTCAAGATTAAGGTATAAAGTGTACATTCCAGCGGTAGATTTGACACGTCTTTTGCACCCCGCCCACTCTTTACATCATAAACTGGGCCATTTGTGTTTGCATTTCCTTGTAATGGTCTGCCCCTATCTGTCATGAGAGATCTTTTTTTTTTTTAATTTATATTTTTATTGAGAGTTCATAGACACAGAAACGACATTACAAGGCTCATCAGCCGTAAGGATAGCATCAAGAATTAGGAATGCAATAAATATGGATACGTACATTATAAGGAATTCATTGTAACATAGCAGCAATATAAATACGACATAAGCAATACATTAAACATTAGCAGCCATTTTAGTAAATAAGGTGCATAGTGGAATGAGCGAATAGGAAAAAAAAAAAAGGATTCTGCTGTGGGTTTCATCTCTTAAAAAACCTGTCGGAACATATAGTATACAAAATGCCATTTTCATAACAGAAAGTGTCAATCCATTTAGCTGTCAAACATGCTCCAATGCTTATGGTAACTCCTAAGGGCTCCTGCTCTTAATGCGTATTTTCTTTCCCTACCCTGGATCCGGAGTAGTTTAGCTTTCCATGCTTGAAAAGTTGGAGCTTTCTCTGATTTCCAAAATTGTAGGATTAGAGATCTAGCTATTAATGATGCTATAAACAAAGCCTCATCGTATGGAGCAGGGTTCGGAGAGCAGCCTAACACTGCTATTGATACATCAATCAGGATATTGGCTTTGACCGTAATACAGAGATAGTTTCCTATTTCTTCCCAAAATTCCGTTATTTTTGGGCATTCCCAAATGATGTGAATCCAGGTGCCCTTCTCTACGCATCGAAAGCACTTATATTCAACCAAGGGGTAGACTTTGTGGAGAAATGAGGGAGTTCTATAAATAAGCCATTTACTATAAAATTGCATACGTTGAAAGTTCAATTTTTTAAAATTAAATTTATTAATTTTATCCCAGGTCAATTTGCTAATTTCAATGTCTTCCCTCTTTTTCCACCTGTCTCTGACTTTAGTAAATACCTTGATTGGATTATCCTCTTTTAATATTTTAATCCACAAACTAATTTTCTTTAATGAGGGATTGTTTAATGCTGTTGATACATCTCTTTTGTAAAATAAATTAGCTATATCACATTGTCTAAGCTCCGCATGTAGCATACAAAAAGACCATTGCAAGATTGTGCTCGAGTGATGGATTTGTCTAGAAACTTCTTCCCATGTTTTCCATCTATTTCCCACAAGAAAGTCCTCTATTGTCTCGAAGCCATTCTCGCCCCAAAGTCTCGCTGTGTTAATATCCAAGCAACCCCCTTCGCCAAAACTAAAATTAGTTAACACAGTTGAGCTGCTTAAGTTGAAAATACCATAAAATGTCAGGAGCTGGGTTTTAATTTTAAATAGCCATTGGAGAAACTTATAGCGGACTTTCTTTGGATATTTCGTAATTCTGACAGGGTCCGTTATTTTAGATTCTAGCAGCATCCTCTTCATCAAAAAATTATCTGACGCATAGTCATTTAGAAAAAAAATTCTAGAACTGTGGTGTGCAAAAGTAGCAAAATAATAATCTCTAATATTTGGGAGGGACAGTCCTCCTTGCGTTGTTGGAAGATATAAAGTGCTGAGTGCTAATCTTGGAATTTTTTTAGTCCAAAGAAAAGAGGAAAACAATGCATCCACTTTTTTAAAAAAAGAAACCTGGATTGGGCAAGGGGCAGCGCTAAAAAGAAAATTAAAAAGAGGTAGAATTGACATACGTATTAAAGCAACCCTGCCCATTATGGAAAGTGGCAATAAATTCCAACGATCGAGGTAGGACCCAACCTTTTTTAACAGAGGTATATAATTTAATAAATATAGATCTTCCAAGTTATCCGAGATAAGTATTCCCAGATATCTCTTTGGGCATAAACTATAGTTCTGCCTAAATTCCGGCAATAAAGTGTCTATAGTGCAATTAACTAAAATTATTTCAGTCTTATTAACATTTATCTTGTAACCTCCCAATTTTTGAAAATCGGAAAAGATTTTAAAAATTTTCACTTGACTTTCAGGCTTTGAATCTAAAAAAAGGGCAATGTCATCGGCATAAAGTTTAATATTTGTCATTCCGACTACTGGTACTGTATCGGACATTGTGCTCCTAATTGCAATGGCTAGAGGCTCAATAAAAAGAGCAAATAAAATTGGCGACAGGGGACACCCTTGCTGTGTACCTCTGCTAACATGGCATGTCCCGACATTGCAATTATTAATAATGATATGTGCCCTAGAGTTAATATAGAGTTGTTTTAAGAGAGAGATAAAAGCCTGCGGGAAATCGAAACTGTGCAAAATAGCAAAAAGACAGTCCCAGGATACCAGCTTTTTCAGCATCAAGGAACCAAATTTGTGCTTTCACCTTATTGATATTTAAATAATCCAGTGCCTCAAGTAAAAATCTTGTGTTTGTATGGAGGTATCTTCCTGTTATAAAACCACACTGGTGCGGGCCTATAAGAGGCCCTATTATTTTATTCATCCGGTTCGTTAAAAGTTTCGTAAAAATCTTATAATCTGTATTTAAAAGACTTATGGGTCTATACGAGTTTGAATTTCCCTTGTCCTTTCCTTTTTTTAAAATGCTGACCACTACCGCTGAATGAAAACTTTCTGGGGGGACCCCCCTTGTATTAAATAATTAGCCAAAAGGAGGAGTTCTTTACGCAAAGTCCCCTCAAATTTTTTTAAAAATTTGACGGGGAATCCGCCATCCCCGTTTGCCTTACCATTAGGTAGGGAAGAGATTACCTCATCTAGTTCTAACCTTGTAAAGTCTTGGATCAGGAAATTTTTATCTTCGTGTGCTAATTTAGGTATTACGAGTGACTCTAAAAACGCAGAAATAGTTTCGCGTGTGGCCGGTTCAGTAGCTTGATACACTTCCTTATAGTGGTTTAAAAAAATCTCACCAATGGAAGCTGTGGTTTTTACCTGAACATTAGTGGCAGGGTTCGTTAATCTCTCAATCCTATTGCGTACTTGATTTTCTTTAGCTTGCCAGGCTAAAAGTTTACCTGTATATTCGCTCTCCTCATATATCTTCTGGGCATGGAGATTATTGTTAATATTTCCCAGATCGTAATAGTAATCTTTCATTTTATTCTTTGCCTCAAGGAATTTTTGCCCAGAATGTAGAGATCTTGCCCTATAATGTTCTTGAGTTGCCTGCGTCAAATTTACTTGTAAGTTTAGCTTGACCTCCCTTCTTGCCTTCTGCTTTGGGATTTCTTTAGATGTAATTATTCCACGCAAGGTGGCCTTGAAGGCATCCCAGGTCGCATTAAGCGGAGCTGTACCTCTATTCCTTGCGAAGAACTCACAGATCTCTTCCCCAATATCTGTGCACCATTGTGTATCCAATAAGTTATGCTTATTAAAATACCATCTCGTAGGTGGTTTAAATTCTTGTCTTCCAACATTTAACTCCATGAGAATTGCTGCATGGTCGGAGAATGCGTTTATTAAATGAGCATATTTGTGTACCTCTAACCCGTGTGATGTTAAAAAAAAGTCCAGCCTGGACGCTGAATTATATTTTGCTGAGTAGCAGGAATAGACACGTCCAAGCGTATTACATGATCGCCAGTAGTCAAGAACATCAAGATCCAACTTACAACTCTGTAAAGCGATGGCCACTTGGGGTTTATTCTGGCGCCTGTCTTTTTTTGAAGAATCAACTAAAGGGTTCTGTAAAAAGTTGAAATCCCCACCCCATATTATTTGCCCAGGTAGTCCTGTTAGTGCATGCTTCAATTGTAAAATTGGAAGAGGGTCATCTATAACTGGAGCATAAATAGTAGCTAAGATTATATTTACGTGATTAAATTTACCATGTAGAAGTGCCCATCTGCCGCTAGGGTCGGAAAGTGTACCTTCCAAAATAAAGCTTACATGCCTTCCTATTAGAATACAAACCCCTCTTTGCGCCAGTCCAGCTACAGAAGAGATTTTATGGCCAGCCCAGCCCCTGAAAATTTTATAAAACTCAGTCTGGGTTCTATGGTGGGTTTCTTGTAAGAAAATAACATCTGGGTTCAGGCTCTTTAGCCAACATTCAATAGCAATTTTTTTACGGGGGTTATTCAGACCGTTTGCATTGAAAGAAACAAACTTCAATGTATTACTCATCCCTCAATAATTGTGCAAATACGCGAAAAACAGTACTTCAATAATTCAATAATATCGAATAATTTAGAAAAAAAAACATCAGTTAATCTTGAGCATTTGTGCAAACATAGCAGTTGAAATTAGGGGCAAAAACAGACTTCAATGTATTATTCACCCCCCATTAGTTGTACAAATATGCAAAAAACAGTACTTCGATGATTCAAATAGCAGCAAATAAACAGTTAATCCGATCAATTTGTGCAAACATAGCAGATAGTGAACACCTTATGTGCAAATACGCAATTTTCATAGTTCGTTAAACTTAGTACTATAACGTTTAAAGTGCAAATTTTACCCCAAAAAAAACAACAAAAAAACCACTTTGTAGATCACTACTGCTAACCATTCCTAAATGCTCCATTCCATTCTGTAATGCTAATTGGTCAAACAATTCCCTAATATATGAACTCTCTTTTTCTCCCCTGCGACACCACCGTGTGCCCCCCCCAACCCCCCTCTCCCCCCCTAAAGAGGACGGTAACCTCCCTTGACCCACTTCCGTCCCTCTTTGTGTCTTATCCTTCTGTGTGGATGCCATCTTGTTGCATCCTTGTGTGCTTCCTGTCCCTACTAGAGCCCGAAAGGAAGAGAGAAGAGAGGCGAAAAAAAAAAAAAGAAGAAGAAAAAAAGAATTATTTTTTTTCCATTCTTACCACCCCATCCTCCCCTCCCCCCTCCCTCTTTTTTTTTCATGAGAGATCTTGATTAAATTGAGACCCCCTGACCCGGCTTTTTGTTGTTCCTATCGGGATTTCCTACCAAAACGGGGTCCTGTGATGTAAGGACCATGGGATTGCTACAAACATTATTTTAAAGGGGCTCTATACGGGGGACCTGCCCATATACAATAGATATTGTGCTTGGGGGGTCAACCAGTTCATTGGGACACTAGAAATAACATCATTTAAATCTGCGCTTCTTGGGCGGGCAACGGTATCAACCTGTTTATCTGATACTAGGGTATTACCTAGGCCCATTAACACTCAGGCAGGTTGCTCTTCAGTGCAAGCTAATCTGGCTAGGATAGGTGTCAAAGCGTCCTGCACAATTCTACAGAATTTACCAACAGTATTATCCATTTCATTTGATGTGCTAATTCTATCTCCTCCCAACCGGGTCCTAGAAATATTTCCTATTAAGTATGTTTGCTTAGTTCTTTTGACCCTTGGAGAGTGTCCTTTTAGTTTACAATCGCCCCTGACCCTGCCAAGTCCATACATTTTCTTTTCCCTCCAGTAGTAGTTTGTGGAACTGTAAGTTTTATCACTGGGCGAGTGATACAATAAACTCCTTCATTAGCAGCATGTGAGACATCCTGACTCGAGATGATTACAGTAGGGGATAGAGGAAGTTGTGGCCTCTGCTCATCAGCTATTTCTGGAGTAGTTACACGAAAGTCAGTTGGGAGAGGTGTGATTGGGCAAGGAGCTAGTGAAAGTCTGAGTTCAGCGATTTCTATCTCCTTAGTGAATGCCCCTACCACTTTTTGAAGGTAGCCATCCAATGTTGTGTCCATTGTATTTGAAGCAGGGGTAGCCTTCCATTTCTCCATGATACAATTTGATACTATTTGCCTTAGTTAAAACAATTAGAAAAAAAAGAAAATTAAAAAAATAAAGATAAAAATAAGGTAAAGTTATTTTTTGTTTTTTATACCTTCATGTAGCTACTTAGGGCTATGCCTTAAGACCAAAAGGCCCCCAGTCCAGATAGAGAAAAACCAAGAGAGTTACCCCAGTTCAGTCTCCTCTGGGCTCTGACAGGCGCCGGCAGGCCCGCCCTTGACCCGGGCTTTGCCCAGGCTTTGTCCGGGCATGCCCATGCATGTCCCGCAGTACGGGAGCCCAAGGCAGCCTTTATGCGCCCCTCGGAATAAAGAGAGTGACATTGATGCCTCCTGGTTTGCTGGTAGGGGGTGGTGTAGTCCCCAGAGACGACGACGGTGTCTGGTGGCGGAAAAACTGTTTTCAACGGCCTCCTGCACTGCGGGAGCCCAATACAGACTTCATGCGCTCCCCGGCGCAAAGAGAATGACGTTGGCGCCATCTGGCGCGTTGGTAGGTGGGGGATTTCGTCCCCAATGAGGCCGGCGGTGTCTGGTAGAAGAAACACAGTTTTCAACGGTGTCCCGTGCTGCGGGAGCCCAAGGCAGCCTTTATGCACCCCCGGCACAAAGAGAGTGCCTTTGGCACCTCCTGCCTCTTTGGTAGGCGGGGGATGTAGTCCCCAGTGAGGCCAGCAGTGTCTGGTGGCCGAGAAACAGTTTTCAATGGGCTAAACTATGTTAATTCATAATACACACTAAGGTGCCTGGCCAAGTCCAAATTTCAGACCAACATTGAATTCAGACTCAGATATGGTGTAAGAAGTTTAAATAATAAGTAACCTTTACTCAGTCAGGCAGTGTTGCCAACACATAGGTTGCTGTCACAAAAGATTACATGGTAGAATTAGACGCATCTCCCGCATCCTTCTCTCCACAGGTTCAAATCAACCAAGATTTTTCAGCATTAGGTGTAAGGTGCCAAAGCCAGTTTAGTGTCATCACACATTCACCCCAACCTACATAGCTCAACATGGCAGTTACTACATCAAGTCCTGAGACACTGCGGGGGCACACATCAGAATACTTGCCCACACTGGTGATATCACATATCATACACATTACCTTGTGTAACAAGTATATCAGAAACAGATGTATCTTTGAAATCAGGTCTGACACATCCATTGGTTGTGGAAATTGCCTTGCCTATAGTTCTGTGCAGGTCACCGCCAATACACATTTCAAACAGGAACCTTCAATGTACACTTCGTATATCAGAACTGCAGCACATACATACTTAAGTCATGACTGGCCCAGTGAAGGAGACGTGGTGTAGACACCTGTAACACCTGTAACACAACAACATAGATGCTTTGAACAGTGTAACATCACGCAAAAAGTGGGGGTAACCATAAGAAGCAGATCCTACTTTCCTACAATGACAATGCATGATCTTCAGGATGCATTTGTCAAATTGCACAAATTTGTGACGCATAAGACAAAGTAGTGGCCAAGTTTCTGTTATTCCTAAATGTATTGTGTCAATGTCGAAAGAGTGTTCAATGTTTATGGATATTACTAACATCATTATTCACTTCAGTTTCTCAGGGCCAGATCAGAACACTGACTACACATGTATGTGACATTGTCATACGAAGTAAGGGCTGACTACTCATCATCTTCCTCTTGTATCAATACAGCTCAATGCCCATCTCAAGCAACATCATTGGAAAGCCATTGCCCAGAAAGTGCAGTCCTTGTGAGTCCTTCCCCATCCCAGCATCCATTGTAGAAAAAAGGTATGAGGACCTGTGATGGAGTTGTCACAGCATCTCATAGTTCCAGCTTGGACGGTCCTCTCCATGTTGTAGGGGTGCACGGGGACCATGAATCTCATGATAGACCATAACCTGGCAGTGGCCTATCTGGAGCTACATTGGCTGTTGAGAGCTCAATAGCAGCAAGGAGTGGGTGAGCCATGTCCTTCAAAGACAACATACCACTTCACACCTTTTGTACATAACAGGCAATGTCATTCACAAGCAGCAGAAGTGTGAAGGATTAACAAGGGTTTGTCTGCTTTGGGAGCTCATTTTACCTGGTCTCTTGTTGCCGCAGTTGCCATCTAATCATCCATTCGCCAGCTGGACACCGCAAGGGAGAGAGTTGGAGAACACTCTATTTCCCAAGTCCCCAAACGGCGCACTCACCGCAGACGTCATTTCACGTGCCAGGAGGAGCTCAAGTAGCGGCCGGGATTCCCGCAGCGCGGGAGCTCATTTTACCTGGTCTCTTGTTGCTGCTGTTGCCACTGGATCATCCACTTGCCAGTTGGACACTGCAAGGAAGAGAGTTGGGGAAAACTCTATTTCCCAAGTTACCAAGCGGCACGCTCACCGCCGACATCATTTCACGCGCCAGGAGGTGCTCAAGTAGCAGCCTGGGCTCCCGCAGCCAAGGGCGGCCCATCTGCACCCATCCTCGGCTGGACGAGGCTGGGCTGGGCCACCCCTCTCGGCCCTTCAGGAGCTGCTAACATTCGGTAAGGAGATACAGCAGTTATTTACCGTGAATTATTGGAAAAACATTTCTCCCAGCGGGATAATGGGCAAAAGAAAATTATCGTCCACTGTGGGGAAGCACCCTATAAAAAATGCACCCATCACCAAATACCTAAGAAATGCAGTGGGGTTGATAAACAGTGAGATCGTTCATGTGGAGGAACAACTTGCAGCCACCAAAACTGCATTAGATGCCGTATTAAAAGAGTCTGCACTAGAGGGTGATCATGTCTCTTCAGATCTCATGAATAATGGGACAAATAAGGAGCCAGAGGTAGAAATACAGGCCGACAAATGTAATTAATAAGGACTCTGCTCTGAATTTGGCAGACTCTTGCATTTCGACCACCCCATTGGAGATCTTGGCGCTGACTAACAGTACAGACCTGCCCTCCCTACCATCTAAAAAGTCTAAACAACAACTCCATTTGAATGATGGCCTTGGGGGTAATCAGATAGTGAAGGCCAAAACTAAGACAAAGACAAAAAAGTAGAAAAAAATGTTGACCTGCTGAAGAGAGATAGTAATCCTGCAGACTCTGTACAAGGGGCGTGACATTTTGAAACCCTATTAAATAAACTCCATGGCAAATTGGATTGAGCGACGCTTGATGTCAGAAATCAAACTAGTCCAGAAGGATGTGACCTTTTTAATGGATCTTGTATCTGAATTATTACCTCCTAAACACCTGAATAAGTCTATTAATATTAATAACCCAATGGTAAGGCCAAAAGAAGGACTGAGCACCATAACATACTCCGGTGAATCTCAACAAAGAACGATTCCTGTATCATCATCTAGGGTCCATTCATATATAAAATCTGCCTGAGCTGAAAGAACTAATAAGGATGATATGGCCCTTCCTTCCAAACCTGTAGAAATTAACACTACGGACACTTTGAACAGGCCAATGCAAGAGAGTAATAAAGTTGAGTAAGAGAGTAATAAAGTTGAGTAACCTCCCCCCTGAGGTAACTCCATACGTTATTGTCTTGAACAAAGTACCAAAATTAGCGGACAATAACAGTGAATCATATAAGACACTGAAAAATCAAGTGGTACACTGGATCTCTGTAAAAAAAAACTTTGGAATTAACATGTTACAACAGAACATTATAATGCTAATAAGGTTGGCCTGGGTGGGTAGTTCTAGAAAACAACATCAAGGAGACTGTGTTGTGGTGACTTTTTGCAGCATGGATTTGGTTGGGAAGCTGATGGAAGTATTCTTAAATAACCCCATTGAACATTAATGCAGGTAAAACAATGGCATAATTGCAGTTCCTCCTGGTTTCTTCTATAAACCCAGTAATAGTAGAATAAGTACAACTTACGGGCAACCCAATTTCTGTCCCTCCCTCATATAATAAGTATGCACCCCTGAGAAGATGTAGCGAAATCGATTGACAGATGGAGGCTGTGGAAGAGCTATCAGTAATAAATATGGATAATACCTTCAACCATAGTGATGTGGAGGCCGCTTTGAGGGTACAATCCCATGGGGAGAATTTGGTCGAGCCATTGGCTGTAAATGAGATTAGTATCCTTTCTTATAATCTGGTGGGGATTGATCCTGGTAAACAACATCATGGGTTTTTAAATATTATGTCTTGGAATGTAGCAGGGATTAAAAACACGATTAATGATGAGGATTGGTTAAAAACAATAGAGGGGTAGACACTACTCTTGATACAGGAAACCTGGCACACCGAGTCCTTTTTTATTAATGGCTTTCAGACGATCTGTACTAAGGCTAGCCCCTCGAGAATGGGGAGAGCAAAAGGAGGCTTAGCGGTCTTAATTTCTGTAACTTCACCCTTAATTCTAAGAAGAGCCAATGTAATGTCACAATATTATCAGCTTTTAGATTTTTATTCGGAGGGGAAACAACCTATGATTGTTATACATTTTTACAATATTATCTTCGATAACACCAGATATGGTGTTATTAAGCTATTAAAAGAAGATTTGGAATGTTTTATAAAAGGAGTGGGTGGAGACTATATACTCATCTGGACAGGTGATTTTAACTGTAAGAAGTGTGAAATTGTAGGGGGGCGGAGCTAGCCGGCGGCTATGGCGGACGTGTGAGCGCGGAGCTCCTGCTCTAAGCCCCTTTCTATCCGAGCATACGATCCTGAATAGCAGCATTGCTCAGTGCACTGGTGTGGGGGGTCCCCCCTGGCACCTGGCGGTGTCACCCCGGGAGACCAGCGGAGGCGATTGAGCCCTGGTGCGCAGATACCGGCGTGCGCGAAGTGAAGAGGCGGACTAGGCCGCGATCCCCGGACTGGCCTGTGGCTCGACTCGACGTGCGTCAGCCGACGTGCGGCCGCCAGGCAAGAGGCGGACCCGACCAGCGTGGTCCAACGGCCGGGTCCCCGGGAACCGGCTGAGGGGTGCGGTCAGGTGCCCCGGACTCGCGTGCGGGGGGTCGGCTGCGGTGGTGCCCCCCCCCCTGGCTTGCTGGCTGAGTGAGCTGCCCCTGTCGCACTCGGCCCTGAGGTGGAGACTGGCCACTTGCAGTAGCTCATAGACGGCGGCGGCCTGCAGGACTGGGCCTCTGCGTTGTAGAGGCGGCCTCGAGCCGGTGGCCGTCCCTAGGCGCAGCCATGGGCAAAAGTGATAAATTACAGTCCAAACTCTCTTTTGATCCCCGCAAACCGAAGGGGCCGGTCGAGGCCTCGCCGGCGCGGCCCCCGGACGGGGCGACCGCGGAGAGCGCCATGTGCGCCGACATCAAAGCAACACTGGCAGCAATGGAAAAGGGGCTGCAGGGCAGTCTGACCGCGATAGACACTAAGCTTGATGCGCTCACGTACCGCATGGACCGCATGTCGGAACGAGTGGATAAGAACGCTGAGAGGCTGGACGCGACCGAGCAGAGGATAACGCAGGTGGAGGAGACGCAGACAGCGTGGGACGCGGACCGCCGGCAATTCAGTAAGCTCCTGCAGGTCATTCAGGATAAATCCGAGGATTTGGAGGCCCGTTCGAGGAGATCGAACGTCCGTATCACCGGCGTGGCGGAATCGACGCCCACAGGTCGAATGGAGCTTTTTGTGGAAAAACTGCTACGGGCCCTGCTCGGAGAGGAGGTGTTCTCCCCAATGTTCGTGGTTGAGCGGGCCCACCGCTCGCTGGGCCCTCGGCCCAAGCCCGGGGCGCCAGCCAGGCCTATAATAGCTAAACTGCTAAATTACAGAGACAGAGACACTGCCTTGCGGTTGGCGCGGGAAAAGGGGAAGCTGCAATATGAAGGGATGGATATCTCCATTTACCCCGACTTTACGGCGAAGGTGCAGGAGGAACGCAGGCAGTTTGCACCCTACAAAAAACAGCTCCGCGACTTGGGCCTGGACTACGCGATGCTATACCCGGCGCGGCTCCGCATCAACAGGCAGGGGCAGTCGCACTTCTTCACAGACCCGAGGGAGCTGCAGCGCTCCCTGAAAGAGTGGTCGAGGGAGCAGCGGCGAGGACTGCAGGACGACGCGACTGCCCGGACGGAGGTTTCCGACCTGGGGGACCAGGACTAGAGCACTGGCGGTGACTGCTTGATATGCACTGTCGCCTTGTTGTAGAAGCAGCCGCTCCACAGGTAGCTCGCCGACGGCTGGAACATTGTTGGCCAGTAGGAGGTGACGAACGCCATGGAGGACGCTGAGGCTGCGGCTGGGTGAGAACATTCTATTGTGGTGGGGGACCCCGGGTGTCGCTGCCCTAGGGTTGGAGGGGGGGCGAGAGACTGGACCTCTGCCACGGCTCTGATCGGGGGCGGGGGGGCCCGGTGTCCCTAAGCACAACGAGACTTTGGTGGTGATGGCACCTGGAGCGCACTGCTTGGACTGAGCTGTGAGAGAAATGGGTTACGGCCTGGTTGACTGTCCGAGGGAGGTTGGGGGGGGGCTGTGCAGATTCGGACAGACTGGGGGAGCCCACCGCACCTACTGGAGGGGAGGTGATATCCGCTAGCGCTGCGCTTAGCTTAGCCTGGGGGTTTGGATGCGGGGGCATGGCCACATGGCGGACTCTTGAGAGTGTTGAGAAGCAGCCCAACGGAGGCTCTGGCCCCAGCGCTGATGGCTCTCTTGGCCCCCACGGGGGCTGGTTCAGGGATGGTTTTGTATGGTTGTTGTTGCGGGTTAGGGAGGGGGGAGGGACGGGGGATCTGTCTGGCCAGGTTGGGGACGGTCGGCTGTGGGAGGGGGGCTGGGAAGTTCGGGGGACGTTCGGCGTTGTGCATTTGTGATAAGCATTGTCTCTTGCGTGGCACGCTATTTGATTTGCTGATGTGTGGCTGTCTCAGACTGTCTGAACTAGAGGGGCGGGAGGGGACCCCCTGCTGCCCTACGTGCAGAGATGAAACCGGAACGCGTAACTGGGATGACTGGAACGGATGAACGAATGGGTGAATCTGACGGGGTGCCCTTAGAGCGCTGACGTGGAATGTCCGAGGGCTGAATGACTATCGTAAACTCAGAAAAGTCTTAAATTACCTCCACCGACATCACATTGACCTGGCACTGCTCCAGGAGACGCATCTCCCGCTTTCAAGTAGGTTGTTAGCAGCAAGGGGTCTGGTGGGTTCCAGCGAGGCAGCGGGCTTCACAACGCATTCCAGGGGGGTGATTACCTGGGTGAACCCACGATCGAGACTGCGGTTGACGTCGCTGCTCTCCGACCCGGACGGGCGATACTTAATAGCGCGGTGCGTGGGTAAGGGCCACGACTTGATTGTGGTCAATGTATACGGCCCTAACTATGACTCCCCTGACTTCTTCGACGCACTGGCGGCACAGTGCAGGCTGCACGTGCCCACTGGCATGGTGTGGGGAGGCGACTTTAACTTCACATTCAACCCGGAGCTGGACCGCTCGTCGGGGCCAGCCCGTCGCCCAGCGACCGCCGCCCTACACATGCAGGCGGAGCTGATCAGGCTTGACATGCTCGACGTCTGGCGACACCGTCACCCGGGCAAAGGGGGCTACATGCATTACTCGGCATTTCACGACGTGCACACCAGAATAGATTACTGGTTGGTGTCCCGGTCGCTGCTCGCGTGCGTTGCGGACTGCAAGGTGCTGCCGCGCACGCTGTCGGACCACTCTCCGCTGCTGCTGGCCCTGACCACTCCGCATCGGCGAGCTCCGCCGTTCACGTGGCGACTGCCGCCGTATTCGCTGTTGGACGACGTGTTCCGTGGGGAACTGGCGGACGAAATAGACACGTTCTTTAAGGTCAACACAGGCACAGTCCGTAGTTTCCAAATCGTGTGGGACTCGTTCAAGGCCTATATTCGCGGCGTAGCGATGACTAAGCATTCGGGAGTGCTTAAGTCCATCCGGCGACAGCTCGGGGCCCTGGAGTCGCAGATAGCCCAACTGGAGATGAGTCAGGTGGCCGCGGCGGACCCTGAGGTGGCCACGAGGCTACAGCACCTGGTCGCTGAATTCAATAGTGAAGCGGACCGAGAGGTGAAACACATGGGGAAGTATGCCACAGCCCGCACGTACGGGGAGGGTGAGCGCCCGGGATCCGTGCTGGCGGGAATACTGCGCAATTCTAGGCGACCCCTGGTCATTGACGAGCTCGTCACGGCTTCGGGCGATGTGGTCACCGAGGAGGAGGGGGTCATAGAAGAATTTAGGGCCTATTACGCTGGACTATACAAATCGCAGTCCTCGCGTATGGAGGAGGAGATAGACGACTACCTTAGTGACCTCAAAATGCCGTTTTTATCCAACTCGCGGCGCGAATTCTTAGCGCTGCCCATACAAAAAGACGAGATATTGGAGGCTTTGGGAAGTATGCGGGCGGGCACTGCCCCGGGAGCGGACGGGCTGACGGTGGCCTTTTATAAGGCCTTCCAGGACCAGCTCCTCCCGCACCTTTTAACTCTTTTTGATGACATTTGCCTCGAAGGTAGTATGTCCGAAACGATGCGAGAGGCCCTGCTTGTTACAATTCTAAAACCCGGGAAGCCTCCCAACCAGTGCGGATCCTATAGGCCACTCTCACTGATCAATGTCGATGCCAAAATATACGCGAAGGTGCTGGCCACGCGATTGGCGCTATTGGTGCCGGAGCTCGTGGCGCCGGAGCAGGCGGGCTTTGTCCCATCCAGGAATCTTACGTACAATATCCGCACGGTCCTTGGCGTCATGCAGCATGTGCGCCCAGAGAGTAAGGCCATTGCGCTCTTCCTCGATATGGAGAAAGCGTTTGACTCCGTGGAGTGGCCGTTTATGGTGCGGGTGCTAAGGAAGCTTGGGCTGGGAGAGCCTTTCCTGCAGATGATCGGGGCATTGTATTTCAGACCCACTGCAAGGCTTCGCCTCGGAGATCGTGTCACGGAGCCGTTTGCAATCACTAGAGGGACCAGGCAGGGCTGCCCTCTCTCCCCACTTCTTTATGCGCTGGTGGCTGAGCCATTAGCGTGCGCAATAAGGGAATACCACAGATTCGAGGGCATTAATTTTCCCTCTTATAAGATAGGCATCTCTACCTATGCGGACGACACGCTACTGTACGTCAGAGACCCGGAGGAGAATCTTGCCTCTATACTGCGGGAGGTGGTCAGGTTTGGGGCGCTATCGGGCCTCAAAGTCAACTGGAATAAATCGCTGGCATTTCCGCTGACCCCGGCAACATTGCCGTCCTCTATGGAATACCCACTGCAGTGGACAACTGACTCAATTCGCTACCTGGGCATTCGACTGCACAGGGACCCGGAGGTCTTGCTGAGGGAAAACTACGGGGTGGCTTATTCAAAACTCGTGGATGACGTGGAAGTGTGGAACAGACTGCCCCTCTCGCTGATGGGCAGGATAGCCATTATGAAAATGATTATCCTCCCGCGCTTTCTGTTCCTCTTTACCAACATTCCTATAGTGCTGCCCAGATCTTTCTTTGCACAGCTGACTCAGACCCTCATCCGGCTGGCTTGGGGCGGTAGGCAACCGAGAGTCCGGTGGACAGTGCTAACGTTGCCATATGAGATGGGGGGACTTGGAGCCCCGGACCTGGAGAGTTATTACAGGGTGGCGCAGGCGTCCCATCTGCATTCGTGGATACACGCTGACCCAGATGTCCCACATGTGCTACTGGAGCACCTGTTCGCGGACCCGGTACCACTCCCGGCGACGATTTTCCTGCCCGCGGATCGGAGGGCTGGCCTGTTGGACTCGCTCGGATCCACTAACCATGCGTGGCACATGCTTATGAAACAGCAGGAATGTGTCCTCTTATACTCCCCGCTGATGCGGGTGGAGTGGGCGGTTTGGCTCCCTCCTCTGCGAGAAGCGGGGGTGACGCGGGCATTGGGTGCTCTGGGTATAGTGAGGATGGCTGACCTGTTCCACGATGGCGTGGTGAAGACGCTGGAGAGTGTTGTATTGGCACATCCGGGGTGCACGTTACTCCAGCGCTTCCAATTCCACCGGGTTCGGGGTGCACTGCTGTCTCTTCTGGGGCCGACCGCGGCGGAGCCGCCCGAGATCCCGGAGCTTACCTATGTCATTAAAACAACGGCGCCGTCCAGGCTGGTCTCGATACTCAAAAAGATTGGGGATCAACATAGGGAGCCCCAGTGCTCTGCTGCGCGGCGTGCCTGGCAAACGGACCTCGAAATGGACATCTCGGACGAGATGTGGCGATACTGCTGCTCCAGCACCAAAAAGGTCTCTTTGAACGGTCGCCACCGATTAATACACTTTAAGTTCTTGCAGCGGGTCTACTATACCCCTGAAAGACTACACAGATACGGATTGCGCCCCTCGGCGGAATGCGAGCGGTGCCATGCTCCTGTGGCTGACTTCCTCCACATGGCCTGGCTCTGCCCGGGAGTGGCCCGGTTCTGGACAGCGGTATTCCGCGAGTTGAGCAAGATCTTGGAAAGAGAGATCCCCCCAAACCCAGCTCTAGCGTTGTTGGGCTACTCCAAGCCGCTTCCGCGGGCGCTGCGGCGACTGACAGATGTGGCGCTGCTGATAGCGAGGCGAGTCGTGGCGGCCTGCTGGATGAGAGGGCCGCTACCCACTAAGAAAAGGTGGGCTAGGGATATGCTGTACTGTAGCACACAGGCGGAAACGTATAGCGAACTGTTGCCCCCTAGGAGTCGCCCTAAGAACTTCTGGGCGCTGTACAGCACTTACATGACAGCGGGAGACTCTGAGGAGACTGGTCAAGGGGAAGCGCAGCGGGAAGCCCCGGAGGTGTGCGGTGGGGCAGTGGAGGGTCTGCCACTGGATTAGAGTTCGCTAGTGGTGAGATAGGCCACGATGATAGTGTGTCGTTTGAGAGAGGGACTGGTTGGCGGGAGGAGAGACGGGAGGTCCCCTGTATGAGGAGTGGGCTACCTGGCGACGTGCTTGCGAAGCGGGCATCGGAACCACAGGACTGGTCGGGCCTGGAGGCACGGGATGTGATGGTTGGCCGGAGTTCGGCGCCCTGGTCAGAGACAGTGTGGATGAGTACGCATGAAACAGGTGAAGACAGAGACATGATGGCGAACGGGGAGGGGGGGGCGGGTGTTGAGACTCGGAGCGCGAAATTACGGGTACTTGAGCAGACTGCCTGCGTGCTGGCTGAGCGGGCTGGTTACATCACGGCGTGGGCTGGGTGGGCATACGTACCATATCCGATGGAAGTGCTCCAGCCCGAACTGTACTATGTAAAACTCCAATGCCGCCGGTCCTCCGGGATGTCGGCTAAATGGCTGTGTGAGAGCTGCAGGACCGCAATCGCCGCTTTTTCAAAAGTGACCCATTGCATGGGGAGCGCGCGGCAGTCTGCTATGTCTATTTACTGTGTCTCAATAAAGGTTTTTGAAAAGCAAAAAAAAAAAAAAAAAAAAAAAAAAAGTGTGAAATTGTAGTAGGAGAACCTTGTGGATATTGTGACCATTTTGGTGATAAAATTGCCCATTTACAACATGATCTTTATGGGGAAGCTATTAACACTACCACTTACAAATATAACTTAGCAGTTATGGAATCAAATAACCTCGATGGAGAAACAGTTACCAAAACATACTTGAGGACTAGGTCATCCTCGAATATTAACCATTTCATTGTGTCAAACAATATTAAGGGTTTGGTGGAAAAAGTTGTAATAAATGAAAATCTGTTTAGTGATCACCACCCGCTAATTATGACGCTGAGATGTAATCTGATAGGAAAGGAAAGAGGTAAGACAGGGGACACAAATATTAAGACTCAAGGTAACAACGGAGTCTCCATAAAATGTTCGGGTGTGAATCCAACCATTTTTATGGACAACTTTAAAAGGAAAAAACAAAAAGATATATATACCTGTCTGGATGTTCCTCTATAATTCCAGTATTCATAAGCGCTTTCAGTAATATCATGAATGAAATAGCAGGTGATTTACCAGGAAAAAGAGGAAGAATGACCGTAATCATAATCCAAGATGGTTTAATCGCGAGTGTTCAAATTTAAATAGGGAATTAAAAACAGCCCTGAAAGTTGAACCAAGGGATAATGCTAGGATAAGCATATTGAGGAAAGATTATAAAAGTAACCTGAACCAAAGGAAAGTTGAGATCCATGAGGAGGCCTGGGAAAAATTAATTCAGACGGCAGAGACTCGAGATGCAGTATTATTTTGGAAAATTATTGACCACCCTTTCTTTAGGGAGGACACTGAACTGGATAACACATTGCGAGGGTATCTTTAATCCAGAAGCTGTTAATGTTCTTAAATGGTAAATACATATTAGTGGAACCAGTAGAATCACCTATATTAATGCCAGATGAAATTAAATAAGCCTTACAAAAAACCATTTATTTCTGGACCCCTAGTCTACTAAATGTTTTTAATGCTACCTTACGAGTTGTGCTGCCTGCATCCTGGGTAGAAAGAGTTATTGTACCAATTTTTTAAAAAGGGGATAGAGGGAAGGCAAATTGTTACCGTCCCATATCCCTTTTTGACGCAACCTCCAAATTGATGGGCAGGATCTTGCTGGGGAGATTAGAAACCTGGGCTACTGAAAATAAAATTTAAACAGAGACCCAGTATGGTTTTAGAAGGGGTATCGGGACGGTAGAACAAAGCCTAAATCTGGAGCTATTGATAGGAAATATATACATTAGCTAAGGAAGGGGTTTTACATCTTTGTTTCGTAGATCTTACTAGTGCTCCGATCTCGTAAATCATGCCAAATTGTTCCAAACACTGAAAGAGCTACGTGCCCCGATTGATATTATTATATATCTATCCCAGATTTACAAACACTTAACCTCTAGAGTGCAGTTTGTTGCAATGGGTGAATGTACCCTTGATTTTTAGGTAACACATGGAATACGCCAAGGATGTGTTCTTGCGCCCCTCCTATTTTCTCTATATATTAAAAATGTAGATTCTTTTTAAAAAAGCCAAATTAGCAGTTGTTCCAAAAGTTGGGGCAGTCCGTTTATACACAGACGACGCTGTCCTTTTATCAAGGACAGCGAACGGACTGCAATGCTTAATGGAAAAACTTGCATTGTACATGTCCGAATGGGATCTTCATTTAAACCTTAAAAAAACATTTGTTATGACAAGCGGGAGGAATAAGATAAAAAATAGACAACACCACGTGGGTAGGGATGTTATTAATAGAGTTTTAACTTTCTCTTATCTGGGATTACTTTCTAATAGGAGTGGCACCTGGAATACGCATATTGAATTTTGTAATATGAAATTATTAATACCAATAGAGGTCATTTTTAAATTATCAGCAAAAATAAGAAACAAACCAGTCCGGGAAAGTCTTGACTTTTATAGAAGTAAGTGTGTCACAGGTGCCTGCTACAGCGCAGCTATATAGGGGAGGGCCAATATTGCCCCTTTATAAGTTCAAGAAAATGCATTTTTAAAAAGAGTGTTGGCAGTCCCAAATTCCACAACCAATCATATAGCTCATAAAGAATAATCCATTCCATTTCTAAGCGATCTTATAAATATGGCAGGTCCTACTTTTTGGCAAGGGGTTTGGGCAAAAGATGAGACTAAGTTCACCAAGCATCTAATTATGGATTGCTTGACCCTTGACCACAGTAAAAAAATTCCTTGGCTAGAGCATATACATACTCTTCTTAAAAGTTGGAAGGTAGACTCCGACATAAAGATCCCTGCGGATATTCAGAACTATAGCAAAAAAGATCTGAAGATAAGATATATTACAGCAAGGGAATGTGAAAGAGAGGCTGAAGTCATGCTTAAAAAAAGTGTGACTGCTTACTGTGAGCATCCATCATCTCTGGGCACTCAAAGATATCTAACCATGGTGAGAAATACGCAACACAGATTTTATTTAATGAGGAATAGGCTTGGCACATTGCAGTATTTAATAGCATTCTCAAAAATGGAAAAGTGGTGTCATGACCTTCCAAACTGTCCATGTGACGGAAAGTCTGCCCAGTCTACGTTGCATTTTATACTCTTTTGTAACTTTTAGAGGGATATCCGGAAATTGTTTTTAAAACCCCTTTTTTATCTAATCATTTGTTCTATTATAAACACGCTTTTAAATTTATATGCTATTTAGAAGATGAAAAAACAATGAATGCTGTTATCCTTTTTATAGAAATGACAATCAAGAGAAGACAGGACTATTCATGTCTGGATGCCCTAAAATATGAAAAACATGATGATTGCAATCAGTAGTATCATTTTACTAGTCCCAATTTATGCTAACATCTTGCACGTTGCACTTTATGCATTTTTTTTATGATATAGGCGTTCGTTTTACCATGATATGTGTTAACGCTTCAAATCCAATGCCTTTATGATATAGGCCATTTTACAATCAAAATATTGTATAAATGTGTATCTTACTGGGAAGTATTGAATATTTATGAAATATGATGTTTTTTAACTTGAATGATTAATTTACCCTCTCTGTTTAGAATGCTTTTATGGAAAAAAAATTACACCGAATAAAGCTGATTTGACTTGACTTGGGTGATGAGACAAATAAATATATGGCTGTCAGTATGGCCACTAGTGTCTATGACCATTTAAATGTTTTTATCTTAAGCTCATTCTGATTTATTAGACAGTAAGGCATTGCGTAAAGCACAAGCAGTTATAATCTGGAGTAACAAGGTAGGCCACATCCAATGTCAGGGTTTAATCTACGATAAAGTCTAACAAACACAAAGACAGACAGTGTATCAACTGAAAATATTAGGATGCTGATGTTGAGCAGAACTTACACACGGTCAGAGTTATGACAGTATTGTCTCAATATGTGACATAACATTTTGGTCATCTGCCGTAACCCATGTATGTGTCATGAAATTGTCAATACTTGTAAACAGTGTTGATACACCACCTTAAATCATCTTATGACCATTGTGTCCATGTTACACCAATTATGTGTACACATGTCAAAGCTTACACAACCATTATGCTGTGGTATCAGTTGTACCGTGTCATGAGGTGTCCCTTAGCACAATAGTGTGTTTGACTACACATTTCTCAGCATTACCAACATTTTCAGATAACAAAAAAGTCTCCAACATCAGACATGATGTACTAAGTATTTGTGCCTTATGTGTAGCATCATTTGTAGGTCTTGTGGGCTAATAAATGTTTGGTATAAGTGTATGACTTGTGGAATGTTTTAGTTGACATTTACAACAGAGTAAAAAGGTATGGTTGAAATGTGAGTAAACTGATGCAATAAATGTCATGGCAAATTTGAATGATTGAGCTCACTTTAAAATGAAGAAGTGACTACATATTCAACAACTAACTTACCAATACATGGTGATGGCATGACTAGGTATTAAGGTTCTTTGTACATGAAAAGAAGATTCAAAGCTATCTTTGTCATGTTGGCATGTAATGATGCATTTTATGCACAGATATCTTACTCATACTCTTGAGACTTGAAAAAACCATGAACACGTAAGGCTTCATGACATTTTAACATTTTTGCAGTCTTGTACAGTGTCTACAATGTTGAACCCCATGTGTGTCATTATGTTTTCCTAGTACATTTCAGCAACCACCCAGGCAAGTGGAGGAGACAGGGCCCAGGATCCTGGTGACGCCGCTGGGATAAGTTGATCTAATCTGAATTCCAACACCGACAGACCCAGTGGCCAGGAGGGCAGGGGGAGTGCCACGGAGGACACAGACACTTCAACATCTGTTGAATTGGACTCCAGTGGCCACTCCCTGGTGGTGATGGCTACTATGTACCCTGATGAAGATCCACCTTAGTCTGCCACTCCCCATTCCAGCTCTGCCATCCCTGCTGCTCCACAACCAGCTTGCCAGGCCTATTCCTTTAAGAGGAGAGCCGTCTCTACATCTCCAGGCACCTTTGCCTCATGCTCCCAGCTGCCCTTGATGAGGAGGCCATTGACCTCCTGAAACAGATCTCTGATGGGCAGATGGCACTAATGAATGCCATCCATCATCTGGTTAGCCAGCATGCTCAGATGGCTGCCTACCTTGGTGGCATTCATAGTGGTATGTGTGCCCTACATGGATGTTTTCAAACTCTGGCTGCCTCAACAACAGCAGCATTATCCCCACTCCAGCCTTTCCACCCACATCATGTATCTTCCCCATCCCCAGTCCACATCCCCATTCCCATTCCTGTACCTTTCCAGACCCAAATTGCGCACATCCAAGCATGCACCCAGGCGGACAAATGTAGCACACAGCCAGCCATTCCCATCCAAAGTCACTCTAACTAGCACACTTCCACACAGCAAGCCATCTCCACCCACAGTCACGCAACCCACCACACCTCCACACACAACACATGACAACACTACAGTTCATGCCACTCCTTTACCTCTCAACCTGATTCCAAACTTGTTTTACCTGGACCATCTGCCCAAGCCAGTTCCTCATGAGTATTGGACCCTGCCCTGTAGGAAACCTTCCATTCATTCCGCTAACCAAGTCCGCTTTTACCATCCCCATTCTGTATACCAGCATGCCTAGACCCACCTGTTGAAAAGTTGCCCCAAAAAGAGGAGGAAACAACCTTCAAAGGCAAAGTCCAACTGCCTCCAAACCCCCTCCAACACCTCAGCCCCCTCTTTTGAAGAGTAGTCTGCCCCTTTCATGTGTGGTCCCCAGGGTGCCTTAGCCACTCAGATGTTGCCCCTCCCGAGGTTGAGGATTTTGTGGCACTCTACAGTTTACAATAGTGTATGCACAGATGCCTAACATATAAGTGTTAAGCAAAGACCTGATGCCTTGTCCATTGTACATAGTTATTTGTTCAATTCATTAAAGGTTCTTTTAAATATGTACATTTGTGTCCTGCCACCCCTTAATATCTAATTTTTTGACGGATGAAATTGATACCTTTAGATTTTTGCACATGTGATGACCTTACATCTTGATGCTTGTGGACTAATCAGAGCCAAATGTGATGGGTTGTGATCACCAGATGTAGGAAAAACAACAGGAGCATATAAAGTTTACTACATATAATAATAGAAATATTCTGACAACTACATACTGTAAAAATCAGATGTATGTCTGTGATGGCATTGTTGGAGATGTGAGATGTCATGAACATGCATAACATTACATATTTACAATGTTTGCCACCTGACAATGACAGGCTACACATGTGATGCTGTATATACATGTATGAAGTAACTTTGTTAGACCTGAAATCCATATGTTCAAATCAGCCCCAGAAATGTCTACTAAACATGTGATCAGTTTCATACTTATTTTTGTGTGCATATCAGAAGATGCATTACAGATGTGTCCCCTCTGTGTACGATATGATGACACTATGTGTTTGGAGATAATAGTGTGTGCAAACAGTGGATTTTTCTCTCACAGCCATTGATAGTCCATATGCTTCAGTGCTTTACATAACAAACTAATTTGCAATGCCGTAGTTGTCATGGTATGTTTCAATACCCACATACATGATGAAACAAATAGATTATGAAACTGGAGAGATCTAAAACAGTGTGTACATTGGTGATGAAATCATTTCATATGTCCTGTGATGGCTGCAGGACCATGTAGTGACATCATTGCCACACAAACAATCTGTTCATCTATACACTAACACACCAGCAGACATAAGATGCTCCAGTACAATCAAATGGGTCATGGATGTCACCATTCTAGTGGATGTCTTTTCTATTTGAACTCCTCTTATGTACACCTCAGCATAATATCTGTTATTGAGCTGCAGATTCATAAGAGGAAAATACCTTCAACGCATAAGTAGTTTCAGGAAAATACCTCCCTTAAACATGGTGATACCAATTGCCGTGGAATAGATGTGGACATAGGAGCCAATAGAGGGAAGATCAATCTGTGGCTGAATAGTTGAATATCCTGAAGAACTCGGAAGCTGGTAGAAGAGGTCGCCCACATGTATGGACAACTCAATGCCCCAGCGGAGGAGCAGGTGTGTACGACAACTCAACCATCTTCCTTGGCCAAGATGCATGACTTCCATTGTCTCGTACTAAACTGTTGTACATATGTGTTGTATGTAAATTACTTAAAGTGACCGTGTGACAGTATTTTCTTGCTATCTCCACATGGAGGTTGTTGAAATTTTTCATTGACAGAGGCCAACTTAACATGTAAATGACCTGAGGTCTATACAGCTTTGCGTGATTAATGTCCATTATGTGAATGATTGATTGCAGATGTGATGTGTTACCTTAGGTGAACGTGTACCTGTACACTTACTTTAAAGTGACCTTCTGCATGTCTTGCAGTTATCATGTGACTTAGTGTCAATGATGAATTTCGTAATGTGTGTTTAAGGTGTGTTGATGCATTGCTAGATGTAGATAAACACATTCATGTCAGTGCTTGCACTAGTGGAACTCACTAAGCAGTAGGGTCATTTAGTTGTCCAAGTTATCAGCCTGTGTAGATACTCTCTAATGGCTAAATTTGTGATGTGAATGGTCACTGACCCAAGCACACACTCATCCATACAGCCACTCTCACAATCACTCATTCTCCCATATTGTCATTTATAAAGTCCAACACTCACATATACTGCCTTTCACATATGTCGTTGCTTACACATGTACCACTGAGTTATCCATTCACTCACCAACACACCCATACAAACACTCACCCACCCATACAGCCCTTCACTGATGCACTCTTAGTCATACACCCAGTGAATCACCCACTCACACATCTATGCCGAGAGTCTCACACCCCCACCTAGACACTCAGGCACCCATACAGATACTCAGACAACCAATCAATAACCCATATAGACACTCAAGTAGCTACTCACCAACGTATGCAGCCGCTTACACACCAACTGACAGACTGATACAGACATTCACACAGTTTAGTCACTAACCCATGCATTCAGTAAGACACGTTTAATTACTCACTGATACAGTCAGACATGCACCTACTAAATCATCCATTCAGACACCATACACCCACTCATTTTTCAATACACCTTGGCATATATGTGTGTGTGTGCGTATATATATATATATATATATATGTATATATATATATATATATATATTACCTACTGGCAGTCGCCTATAGGTAGTTATAGTTAGGACCAAGTTTCCATAGGAAGAGCATTTTTTGTTTTGCTTATAACTTTGGCGTTGTTTGATGAATCTTCATGAAATTTTCCAAACCAATTCTTTGTTCATATCAGCTCCTATGTGGGAAGTTTGGGGGTGATTCGTCAAGTGGGGGCCTAGAAAAAAAGTAGCGCATGTACAGAGGACCCGCCTTGCAAGTGGCCTGTGAAAATATTGGCAGCGTCGATTTTTAAACATCCAAGGTATTGGAATTTGCAGGTCCACCATGGGGAAAGACCAGACAAGCGGCTGCTGCGGCTAGCAGTCCGTGACTGCACGGAGACGGCCCGGTTTGGTGCTGGATCTGTGGTTGAGGCGTTGGGGACTCGAGGCGGCCACAAACACCAGAAATATGGGATCCACTCGGTGAACATTAGCCCTCTCCCCCTTTGCCATGTACAGCAGCGCTCACATGAGCATAAAACAACTCCGCTCCTGATACTTACCAGAATGATGAATGCTGGGAATTGGAGTCCGTGAAGAGCTGGACTACACCAGTCATTAGTCAAGGGCGGAGTCTGCTACACTCCAACCAATAGACGTGCATTGTGACTTTCAAATGAGGGAGCGAGTGCATCCTAGTGCAACCAGGCATCTGATGAAGGCCAACGCCAAAATGCATTATGCCCTGTCCTGCTATGGTGAATAAATGACCGCCGAGAAAATCCCCGCTGTGTCCTGTGCTCGTTTCTTTGAAGGGAGTTTTTTGCATATATATATATATATATATATATATATATCTTTTCACTGAAAAAAACCATAGATTTCAGGGGCGTTATAGTTAGCTGGACATTTCCCTCGTACAAAACCATTGAAATTCCCCCGTTATAGTTAGTTCACCTAACTATAACTCGCGCCCCTGCAATGCACTGCATATTACATCACTCATTACATGGTCAGTGACATCACTGATGACATCTCAAATGACATCACTGATGACATCACTGATGACATCATCCAGTGTTTGTGTGTTTCTGTAAAGTTTAAATATGTTTATTATATATAGGGAAAGGCATATTGAAGAATGAGTGGGTGTATAAGTGTGTGAATGGATGTTTTTGTAGGTGTGTGACTGACTCTATAAGTGAGTGATTAAACGTATCTTACTGAATGTGTGGGTTAGTGACTAAACTGTGTGAATGTCTGTATCTGTCTGTCTGCTGGTGTGTAAGCGACTGCATGGGTTTGCAAATAGCTACATGATTGTCTATATGGGTTATAGATTGGTTGTCTGAGTATCTGTATGGGTGCCTGAGTGTTTGTGTGGGTGGGGTGTGTGTGACTCTATGCATAGATATGTGAGTGGGTGATTCACTGGGTGCATGGTTTCAAGAGTGCATCTGTGATGGACTGTATGGGTGGGTGAGTGTGTGTATGGTTGTGTTGGTGAGTGAATGTATATTTCAGTGGTACATGTGTGAGTAGCTACATATGTGAAAGGCAGTATATATGTGTGTTGGAGTACAGAAATGGCTATAAGTGAGAGTGTGTGATTGTGAGAGTGGCTGTATGGATGAGTGTGTGCTTGTATCATTGATTGTATAAGAGCGTAAGAATGTGCTAGTATTTGTATGAGTAATTGAGCTGGTGTGTGTATAACTGTATAGGTGAGTAAATGGCAGTGTTATTAATTATTTGCATGACTGAGTAGGTGTGTGAGTACCTCTATGGATGAGTGGTGGTGTGTGAGTGTCTATATAGGTGTATGCGTGCATATCATAGTCCTGTACTGAGTGACCATAAGTATGAGTGACTGTACAGGTGAGTGAGTGGATGGGTGTGTAGACCTAAGAATCAGTGAGTGGGTATGTACTTATTGGTGTTGGAGTGTCTATGGTTTTGAGAATGGCAGTCTGTAATTTAGAGTGGGTGTATCAAAGGTTATATTAGGGTGTGAGAAGATGCATCAAATTATCACATGGATGATGTCATCAGTGATGTCATCAGTGATGTCATTTGAGATGTCATCAGTGATGTCACTGACCATGTCATGAGTGATGTAATATGTGACGTTAACAGCAGTGTATTGCGGGGGCGCGAGTTATAGTTAGCTGAACTAACTATAATGGGGGAATTTCAATGGTTTTGTACGAGGGAAATGTCCAGCTAACTATAACGCCCCTGAAACCTATGTTTTTTTCAGTGAATTTCTATGGTTTTTTAAATGCTAATTCCTAACTATAACGTGTCTGAAACCAATGGTTTTTTCAGTGAATTTCAACGGTTTTTTAAATTCGAATTCCTAACTATAACATACCTGAAAACTATGTTTTTTTAAGTGAATATCAAAGGTTTTTTAAATGCTAATTCCTATCTATAACTTATCTCTAACCTGTTTTTGACTGAATTTCATAGGATTTCTAAATCTATATATTTCAGTTTATCAATTGCTTTTCATCATTTTTAAAAGTTCTTTTTTTTCCATATTTTTTTAAAAATTACGTTTTTAATGAAAAATATGTAAGAAATATTTGTAAAAAATGTTTAACTTTATTTTTTTATATATATATATTTTTTAAACTATATTGTTATTATATATATTTTTTTCAATAATTTTTTGGAGTCGCGCACCCAATGTGTACCTTTCTCGATCCTTGAGCGGAACATAGTCACCATTTTACGATTGTTGTGTAGGATCCGCGTAGGGTGTACATTGGGAGCGCATTTTCCTGCGCGATTGCTATGCGACCGGTACGCGACTCCAGGCGCATACGCGACACATACGTAATACGTTACGCGATGCTCGCGTGCTTCCGCCAGAACATCATATATGTGTTCGACACAGTAGGTGCGCGACTCCCGCAAAAAATGTTAATGTCGAAAAAGATATATATATGTATTCAATATAAATATTAAGGCAACACATTATCTGACCTAATCATAAAAATAATATACTTTTACTTTAAATAAACCAATATTCGTTTTTAATGCGACTTCACAAAGTCGCGCTGGGTGCGTGCTGCCTATGCGCAGGGTGCGCGGACCCCATGTGACCTGAAAAAAAGAGATTTGATTGGTTCATAACATTTCCCATTGTAAGTATTGAAGGACCCCACCAATTTCCATCATTCTTCTGTGAGCTTCTTTGGAGGAACATCTCACAGCTCAGAAGAACTTTTTTTGCAGATTTCCACAGCTGCTATTCATTTCCATCTGAAGACAATGGCTTCTGGACAGCAGCCACCATCTGATTCAGAACATTCTTCAGATGATGGGTTTATTCCTGAACATCCACGCCCTGAACGATACACCTCAGTGGTTTGGATTTTTTTTTCCTTTCCTGAAGGACAAACTAAAACTAATGCAACTAAAGTCACGTGTAAAATCTGCCAGAGGGTCCTGTCGAGAGGTGATCCAACCAAGAAGTACTCTTGCGGGACCGCAAGTATGATGAAGCACCTCAGGACTCTGCACCCCGTCAACCTGGCAAGGGAAGAGTGCAGAAGAATGCGTGGCAACCGTACGCCAGCAGTGGCAAGTACATCTGCGGCATCGCCATCTGTCGGTCACCCGGACATACATCCCGAATTCGGACAACTTAAAATTAGTTGCATTAAATGCATCAAACTGCTCTGCTATGGAGAGCAGTCCATTGACCTTATCTGCAGCAGTGTTAAACTTTTGTTTATTTTTTTTCCTGAGGTTCACTATTTTGTTCATCCTGTTCCATTTTTTTGTTAAAACAAATCACACAAAAAAAAAAGAACAAAAAAATAGTTCTTGTCAGAACTAACTTCTCTGTTTAAAAAATAGTTATATTTGTATGATAGTGCGTGAGAGTTTAGATGAATGTATGTGTAGTGCATAATTGACTGAACGAATGCATTAGTAGTGTATGGTAAATGTATAAGTGCAGAACTATGTGGAAGTCCGGCAGCATCACACAGTAAGCTCTTCAACTGCAGTGTGCTGTGGTACTTCCGAAGCACAGGGATGCAACATATGTACATAAATATGTTGCAAGTCTATGCTTCCCTCTGCACGGCTGCTTAAACTGTAGCCATGTGGTGACAAAGGCACCCTTGCACCATGGTGCAAGGATATCTGTATCGTGTGGAGTTTGTTTTTGTGCAGGAAGATACACCTTCTTGCACAAAAACAATCAGTAAAGGCATTTTTCTCCTTCAATGTATGCTGTGCATTGTAACATATATTGAAAGATAAAAAATGAGGAGAAGTGAAAACAATTCTCCTTGTTGGGCCTTGCTACATCAATTGGAGGATGGTGCACCATTCACACACATGTCCAGATTTATGATTTATGATAAATCTGGAGATGTGTCTTGTTCTATGAGTGTTCTTTGCAATTACGCACAGCAACACCTATAGAATGCCCTTTCAACACAAAGTGGTGTGTATGATGAGGTCGTATTTATATGGAGAAGAAAAGGTACACAGAGTGCCTTTTCCTCTCTTTGTAAATATGAAAGAGTGTCTTCCGCTATAACTATGTTATAAAAAGTGACATATTTCTGTTTGGAAAATTGCTTGAGAATGATAGAAGGTAAGCACAGAGTTTTGTCTGCAAAGATGCTCAAAGAAGAATGATTGAAATCATTGCGGTCCTTCAATAGGTACAATAGGAAATATTATGAACCACTCAAATCTGTTTTTTTGCAGGTCACATGATAAGTATGTCAGTCACACACCAGATTTTCCTATACAGAATCTCTGCACTGTGCACCTGTCAGCAAAACCAAAGAATAGCAATGTTTCCCTCTCATTTTGCACACATATACATGTAAACACCAAATCACATTCCTTCCCACATTTATTCAAAATCAAACACACATTTCTATTGGTTACACATTTCAACCCTTTCCAAATGACATACATTTGAACCCTACCCCATATCTTCCTTCTGCCTGTTACCATAGCAACAGTTCATGGAACACTTAACTGAGAACACAGGTCACAAGTTCAGCACACAATGTTGCTAATCAAAACAGCAAGTGTGCTTGACTTTTCAACATATCAGCTTATCCAATATAATGTTCCTTTCAATCAGTTTTTGTTAAACAATAAGAATCATGCGTTTAAAAAACAGAAACATGCACCCTAGTTTTCAGTGTAGAATGTTGTCAAACAACCAATCATTTCTTTTCTTTTTTCAAAACTGCTTCTTATCCACCATTTTAGAAAAATCTTACTTTTCAAACTGCCATTTCATTTACAGAGACCATCTGAGTGCATCCAGACCTCCTTTCAAGATGCTTAGAGTGTGGATTGTGGGACAGAGCTATATTTTCTGGAGCCAAAGGTATGCAGAAAACAAAGGCATTCACAAAGACCTAGGTGTGCCAAATGTAGACATTAAATGGATTGGACAGAGAGGGTTAAAGTGGCACCAATTGATGCCATTGGTAAAATCCTTTTTGCATCTCCAACACCCTGACCTCATAATTGTGCACTGTGGTGGCAATGACCTAGGCACTTTGACTGGGGTAGGTCTGGAAATGCTTATCAAGGACACCTTTGCAGAATTGATTTCACTTTTCCCCCAAATTGCCTTTGTCCATTCTAACATATGCCAAAGGCAGAAATGGAACTGGTCCAATCATTTTTGTCCACAGATTGAGAAAGCTAGGAAACATGTGAATAAATCTGTTTCTGCTTTTCTCCGAGACTATAGAATGGGGTCCATTTACAACAACAATCTGCGTTTTAATATGCAAGAGATATATAGGAGAGATGGAGTACACTTTACTGATGAAGGAAACAGAGTCTTCCTCAACAACTTTAGACTCTGTATAGGTACTTACTTAGAAGTACCAAAAACTCTCAATGAACACAACGGCTAAGCGGGGGCTGAGAAAAAAGGGGGGTCCCAAAACGCTTTTTCCCCATGCAATTTCCCATAGGACCTGTTGACGCAGCTACAGCCCGAACTGCTGAACGGAATTACACCAAATGTGGCAGAAAGGTAGACCTTGGGTCACAGTCGTGCCTTTTGCTTAGATGGTGTAAATCCGTTCAGTAGTTCCTGAGAAAATCAAAAGTAAAATCACATATATATCTGGGAGGAGCCTAACCACACATCTCATCGTGAGATCTGATTGGCACTTCATCCAAGAAGTGTTGGCAGCCATCTTGGGACCAATATACATGATAGCACCTCATTAAAGAGCATTGCAGTTAATAGAAGGTTGTAAGACTTTAGTTACATTATAAATCATTTGTTGATGGTACCATACTCATTTTAGGAATTGTGGTATGTTCTAAGGTGATTTTACCATGTGAAAAAGCCTTCTGCTGGGATATCATGAATCATGTTTGAGAGAAAACTATTTTCACATGCTTTTCCCACAGAGGTTTGGAAGGTGATCTATAAGCTAAACTGAGAGCATATTGTCTGTAAATTCACATTATCTTTCTTAGTCATGTGAGAATGAAGTCTGACATTCTCAGTAAAACATGTACATCCAACAAGGGCAGAGACTGTCAGTTGATTCCTTTGTGTTCTACTGCAGCTTCCCAGAGTGTTCCAAAGAACAACTAGAGCGCTAACACTCCTACTTATGATAAACGTATGGCACACCTGAAGCCATCTTGATTGGAATAAAGTGGTAACTCTTAAAACATTTAATTTAAAAAGTAACACAATGAGGGGGTTCATTTTGCCATAGAATGTATGATTAGTGCTGCAGAAAGTAAAAATTAGGGCACATTTTGAGAGACTTCTCAAATCCTCTTCTATTTCATTAAAGAATTCTGACATGCAGACTGAAACATGCACTTTCAATACCAGCAGCAGACTTCCCTGGTGAGCAGTAGCTTTACTCCAGTGATCTAATGAGCAATTAGAGTGCTAACATTCTGAATTTATGGCAAATGTGTGACCCATCCGAATGCCTTCTTCATTGAATCAAAGTAAAAAACTGACAGTAGTAGAGTGAGTAGTAGAGAGTAATAGAGAGTAGTAGAGAGTGAGTAGTAGAGAGTAGTAGAGAGTGAGTAGTAGAGAGAGAGTAGTAGAGAGTGAGTAGTAGAGAGAGAGAGTAGTAGAGAGTGAGTAGTAGAGAGTAGTAGAGAGTAGTACAGAGTGAGTAGTAGAGAGTGATTAGTAGAGAGTAGTGGAGTAGTAGAGAGTGAGTAGTAGAGTGAGTAGTAGGGAGTAGTAGATAGTGAGTAGTAGAGTGAGTAGTAGAGTGAGTAGTAGAGAGCAAGTAGTAGAGAGTGTGTAGTAGAGAGAGAGTAGTAGAGAGTAGTTGAGAGTCAGTAGTTGAGAGTGAGTAGTAGAGAGAGTAGTAGAGAGTAGTAGAGTAGTAGAGTGAGTAGTAGAGAGTGAGTAGTAGAGAGTAGTAGAGAGTGAGTAGCAGAGAGAGTAGTAGAGAGTAGTAGAGTAGTAGAGAGTGAGTAGTAGAGTGAGTAGTAGAGAGCGAGTAGTAGAGAGTGAGTAGTGGAGAGTGAGTAGTAGAGAGTGAGTAGTAGAGAGAGAGTAGTAGAGAGTGAGTAGTAGAGAGAGAGAGTAGTAGAGAGTGAGTAGTAGAGAGTAGTAGAGAGTAGTACAGAGTGAGTAGTAGAGAGTGATTAGTAGAGAGTAGTGGAGTAGTAGAGAGTGAGTAGTAGAGTGAGTAGTAGGGAGTAGTAGATAGTGAGTAGTAGAGTGAGTAGTAGAGTGAGTAGTAGAGAGCAAGTAGTAGAGAGTGTGTAGTAGAGAGAGAGTAGTAGAGAGTAGTTGAGAGTCAGTAGTTGAGAGTGAGTAGTAGAGAGAGTAGTAGAGAGTAGTAGAGTAGTAGAGTGAGTAGTAGAGAGTGAGTAGTAGAGAGTAGTAGAGAGTGAGTAGCAGAGAGAGTAGTAGAGAGTAGTAGAGTAGTAGAGAGTGAGTAGTAGAGTGAGTAGTAGAGAGCGAGTAGTAGAGAGTGAGTAGTGGAGAGTGAGTAGTAGAGAGTGAGTAGTAGAGAGAGAGTAGTAGAGAGTGAGTAGTAGAGAGAGAGAGTAGTAGAGAGTGAGTAGTAGAGAGTAGTAGAGAGTAGTACAGAGTGAGTAGTAGAGAGTGATTAGTAGAGAGTAGTGGAGTAGTAGAGAGTGAGTAGTAGAGTGAGTAGTAGGGAGTAGTAGATAGTGAGTAGTAGAGTGAGTAGTAGAGTGAGTAGTAGAGAGCAAGTAGTAGAGAGTGTGTAGTAGAGAGAGAGTAGTAGAGAGTAGTTGAGAGTCAGTAGTTGAGAGTGAGTAGTAGAGAGAGTAGTAGAGAGTAGTAGAGTAGTAGAGTGAGTAGTAGAGAGTGAGTAGTAGAGAGTAGTAGAGAGTGAGTAGCAGAGAGAGTAGTAGAGAGTAGTAGAGTAGTAGAGAGTGAGTAGTAGAGTGAGTAGTAGAGAGCGAGTAGTAGAGAGTGAGTAGTGGAGAGTGAGTAGTAGAGAGTGAGTAGTAGAGAGTGAGTAGTAGAGAGAGTAGTAGAGTGAGTAGTAGAGAGCGAGTAGTAGAGAGAGAGTAGTAGAGAGTGAGTAGTAGAGTAGTAGAGAGTGAGTGGTAGAGAGTAGTAGAGAGTAGTAGAGTGAGTAGTAGAGAGTAGTAGAAAGTGAGTAGTTGAGAGTGAGTAGTAGAGAGTGAATAGTAGAGAGTAGTAGAGTAGTAGAGAGTAAGTAGTAGAGAGTGAGTAGTCGAGAGTAGTAGAGTGAGTAGTAGAGAGGGAGTAGTAGAGAGAGAGTAGTAGAGAGTAGTAGAGAGTGAGTAGTAGAGTAGTAGAGAGTGAGTGGTAGAGAGTAGTAGAGAGCAGTAGAGTGAGTAGTAGAGAATAGTAGAGAGTGAGTAGTAGAGAGTAGTAGAGAGTAGTAGAGAGAGAGTAGTAGAGAGTGAGTAGTAGAAAGTAGTAGCGAGTGAGTAGTAGAGAGTGAGTAGTTTAATTTAAAAGGAACACAATGAGGAGGTTCATTTTGCCATAGAAATTATGATTAGTGTGGAAAAAAGAAAATTAGGGCACGTTTTGAGTGACTTCTCAAATCCTCTTCTATTTCATTAAAAAATTCTGACATGCAGACTGAAACATGCACTTTCAATACCAGCAGCAGACTTCCCTGGTGAGCAGTAGCTTTACTACAGTGATCTAATAAGCAACTAGAGTGCTAACATTCCGAATTTATGGTAAATGTGTGACACATCTGAATGCCTTCTTGATGGAATGAAAGTAAAAACCTGAAAGTATTTCCTACTGAGGAGACTGTTGTAAATGAGGAAATTAGGAAACTTCAAACCAAATAAGTCTCCCAAGATGGCCACCAGAGACAAAAGAGCCCAAATGTAGCACAAATATCACCGAGATGTAGCCCAATTATAGCCCAATGACAGAATGTCCCAGAGTGTTTTAAAGAACAACTAGAGCGCTAACAGTCTTACTTATGACAAAAGTATGGCACACCTGATGCCATCTTGATTGGAATAAAGTGGTAACACTTAAAACATTTAATTTGCAAAGGAACAAAATGAGGGGGTTCATTTTGCCATAGAAATTATGATTAGTGCTGCAGAAAGAAAAATTAGGGCACATTTTGACTTCTCAAATCCTCTTCTATTTCATTAAAAAGTTCTGACATGCAGACTGAAACATGCACTTTGAATACCAGCAGCAGACTTCCCTGGTGAGCAGTAGCTTTACTACACTGATCTAATGAGCAACTAGAGTGCTACCATTCAGAATTTATGGAAAATGTGTGACACATCTGAATGCCTTCTTGATGGAATCAAAGTAAACAAGCATTGAAAATGCAATAGGTCTCGCCCTCGTTTAAGTTAAAGCAATTATGTTTGTAATTAGGTGGCTTTTTAGCTTTGCTTGTATTAGAGTTTTTCAAACTTTCATGTACATACCATTCATATGTATGCATATATGTATATGTATATGTTTGCATGCATTTATATTTATATAGATATGCAGATTATAGTAATATTTTTATATATGTATATATATGCATATACATATATATAAATGCATATGCATATATATGCATATATATATGTGCATATGTGTGCATGTACAGAGAGGTAGAGAGGTAGAGGTGTCTAGGAAGAGGTGTAGAGGTTGAGAGGTAGAGGTAGAGAGTAGTAGAGAGTAGTAGAGAGAGAGGTAGAGAGAGGGAGAGAGGTAGAGAGTAGAGAGCGAGTAATAGAGAGTAGAGAGTGAGTAGTAGAGTGAGTACTAGAGAGTAGTAGAGAGCGAGAAGCAGAGAGCAAGTAGTAGAGAGTGTGTAGTAGAGAGTGAGTAGTAGAGAGTAGTAGAGAGTGAGTAGTAGAGAGAGAGTAGTAGAGAGTGAGAAGTGGAGAGAGTAGTAGAGTAGTAGAGAGTGAGTAGTAGAGTGAGTAGTAGAGAGTAGTTGAGAGCGAGTAGTAGAGAATGAGTAGTGGAGAGTGAGCAGTAGAGAGTAGTAGAGAGTGAGTAGTAGAGAGTGGGTAGTAGAGAGTAGTAGAGTGAGTAGTAGAGAGAGAGTAGTAGAGAGAGTAGTAGAGTAGTAGAGGGTGAGTGGTAGAGAGTAGGAGAGAGTAGTAGAGTGAGTTGTGTGAGAATAGTAGAGAGTGAGTAGTAGAGCGAGTAGTAGAGAGTAGTAGAGTAGTAGAGAGTGAGTAGCAGAGAGAGTAGTAGAGAGTGAGTATTAGAGAGTGAGTAGTAGAGAGTAGTAGAGAGCGAGTAGTGGAGAGTGAGTAGTAGAGAGCGAGTAGTAGACAGTGAGTAGTAGAGAGTGAATAGTAGAGAGTGAGTAGTAGAGAGAGTAGTAGAGAGTGAGTAGTAGAGAGTAGTAGAGTGAGTAGTAGAGAGTGAGTAGTAGAGAGTAGTAGAGAGAGAGTAGTAGAGAGTGAGTAGTAGAGAGAGAGTAGTAGAGTAGTAGAGAGTGAGTGGTAGAGAGCAACAGAGAGTAGTAGAGTGAGTAGTAGAGAGTAGTAGAGAGTGAGTAGTAGAGAGTGAATAGTAGAGAGTCATAGTAGAGAGTAGTAGAGAGTGTAGTAGAGAGTGAGTAGTAGAGAGTAGTAGCGAGTGAGTAGTAGAGAGTAGTAGAGAGTGAGTAGTAGAGTAGTAGAGAGTGAGTGGTAGAGAGTAGTAGAAAGTAGTAAAGTGAGTAGTAGAGAGTGAGTAGTAGAGAGTGAATAGTAGAGAGTAGTAGAGAGTGAGTAGTAGAGAGAGTAGTAGTAGACAGTGAGTAGTAGAGAGTAGTAGAGCGTGAGTAGTAGAGAGTAGTAGCGAGTGAGTAGTAGAGTAGTAGAGAGTGAGTAGTAGAGAGTAGTAGAGTAGTAGAGAGTGAGTAGTAGAGAGAATAGTAGAGAGTCACTAGTAGAGTAGTAGAGAGTAGTCAGTCAGTGTCAGTCAGTGTCAGTCGGTCAGTGTCAGTCAGTCAATCAGTGTCAGTCAGTGTCAGTCAATCGGTGTCAGTCAGTCAGTGTCAGTCAATCAGTGTCAGTCAGTGTCAATCAGTGTCAGTCAGTCAGTCAGTGTCAGTCAGTCAGTGTCAGTCAGTCAGTGTCAGCTAGAGCAGCTCTGCTGTCCTGGTTCTCTGGCTCTAAAGCAGCTCTGCTGACCTGGTTCTCTCTCTCTAAAGCAGCTCTGCTGACCTGGTTTTCTGGCTCTGCAGCAGGTCTGCTGACTTGGTTCTCTGGTTCTAGAGCAGCTCTGCTGACCTAGTTCTTATGCTACAGAGCAGCTCTGCTGATCTAGTTCTCTGGCTCTACAACAGCTCTGCTGACCTGGGTCTCTGACTCTAAAGCAGCTCCACTGACCCAGTTCTATGGCTCTGAAGCAGTTCTGCTGACATGGTTCTCTGGCTCTAGAGCAGCTCTGCTGACCTGGTTCCCTTCCTCTAAAGCAGCTCTACTGACCTGGTTTCTCTGGCTCTGCAGCAGCTCTGCAGACCTGGTTCTCTGGCTCTAGAGCAGCTCTGTTGACCTGGTTCTTAGGCTCTAGAGCAGCTTTACTGACCTGGTTCTCTGGCTCTAAAGCAGCTCTACTGACCTGGTTCTATGGCTCTAAAGCAGCTCTGCTGGTTTGGTTCTCTGGCTCTAGAGTAGCTCTGCTGACCTGATTCTCTGGCTCTAAAGCAGCTCTGCTAACCTGGTTCTCTGGCTCTAAAGCAGCTCTGCTGGCCTGGTTTTGTGGCTCAAAAGCAGCTCTGCTGACCTGGTTCTCTCCCTCTAAAGCAGCTCTGCTGACCTGGCTTCTCTGGCTCTACAGCAGCTCTGCTGACCTGGTTCTCTGGCTCTAGAGCAGCTCTGCTTACCTAGTTCTTAGGCTCTAGAGCAGCTCTGCTGACCTATGCACTCACGATGTACGCACCCAACTTCGCGAAAATATATTTAAAAATAATATAAGTTTATTATAAGTACAAATATATTATTTTGATGAATATCTTACATAGTCTCTTGCCTTAATATGTATATTAAAGACACATACATATCATTTTGGAACATACATTTTTTTTGCGGGAGTTGTGCACCCATCGCGCCCCAGCACGTATATGATGTCACGTGGGACCCGCAACTGCACCAACATCTCGTACCGTAATGCGCATGTGTCGCAAATGCGTGGGAGCAGGAGTCGCAGACTGGTCGCATACCAATCGCGCCTATCACGTGATATTAAATGTATATGATGTAACTGAAAAACACGCAGCTGTCGCACACCATACGCGGATCCTTCATGACTTTTCTAAAATGGCGCTGGAATGCGCGCACCCACCGTGATGTGAACACTTTGAGTGCGCGACTCCGAAAAAAATTGGAATTTTTTTTTAAAGAAAATAATATAAATATATTAAAATAAAAAATGAAAACAAGAAAATTAATCAATATTTCAGTTTTAATTAAAAAAAAATTTGGGGGCAATTTTCAGAAAAAATATATAATGTTATTTAATGAATAAAATATTTATAAATAAACAGTTAAAAAACTGTGTAAAATCAGTACAAAAAAATTGATATAACTACTATCACACTTAAAAGTTAGCATTTAAAAAACCTTTGAAATTCACTGAAAAAAACCATAGGTTTCAGAGACGTTATAGTTAGAAATTAGCATTTAAAAAACCTTAGAAATTCACAGAAAAAACCATAGGTTTCAGGGGTGTTATAGTTAGCTGCCCATTTCACTCATACAAAACCATAGAAATTCCTCCGTTATAGTTAGTTCGGCTAACTATAACTCACGCGCCCGCAATGCACTGCTGATGATGTCACATATTGCATTATTCATGACATGGTCAGTGACATCACTGATGACATCACTGATGACATCACTGACGACATCATCCACATGAAAATCTGATACACCTCATCATACACTAGTATAACCTTTCAACACTCACTGTAAAATACAGAGTACCATATTTGAAACCATTGACACACCAATACCAGTTTCTACATACCCACTCACTGATTCCTAAGTCTACACACACAACTACCCATTCAACAACAAAATCAGCTATACATACAGTCATTAATCAATAGAACACTATCAAATGCACTTATACACATATATAGACATTGACATATCAGCAGTCATCTTAGTCGGTTATGCAGTCATCCTACTCACTCATGAAAAAAATGTATTGCACTTAAATGTACTCACTTACCCAATTATCCAACAACACCTCATTTATTCAAACACATAATAACTCATCATTAATATGTTAAAAAAGCATCATTACAATTATACACTCATTCATATAGTTACTCTCACAATCACTGACTCTTACACATACTTATTTATATACACCAACTCTCACATACAATGCCTTTTATTTTTTTACTTTGTTGAAGATGTACAACTAAAACATATATTCGCTCACCAACACACAAATAAATACACTCAGTCACCCAAACAACTGTTTCCACATGCACTCTTAAACCCATACACCTAGTCAATCAACCATTCACACATCTATGCATAGAGTTACACACACCCCATCCAACCACACACAAACTCAGTGTCCCATACAAATACTCACCCAACTAATCAATAACTAATATACACACTCATGTAGTTAGTGACCAACTGAATCAGCATGTTATACAGCAACAGAGACCGTGCTGCACACATTCACATAGTTTAGTTACTAATCCATGTATTAAGTGAGACACTTTTAATTACTCACTTAAAAAGACAGTCAGACATCTACTAAATCCTCCATCCAGACAGTTATATATCCACTCAATCTTCAATACAGATTGGTATATATATATAATACATATATAAATTTCAAACTAAACCACATTCAGTGGATGATGTCATCGGTGATGTCATCAGTGATGTCATTTGAGATGTCATCAGTGATTTCATCAGTGATGTCACTGACCATGTCATGAATGATGCAATATGTGACATCATGAGCAGTGCATTGCGGGCGCGTGAGTTATAGTTAGCAGAACTAACTATAACAGAGGAATTTCTATGGTTTTGTATGAGTGAAATGGGCAGCTAACTATAACATCCCTGAAACCTATGTTTTTTTCTGTGAATATATATATATATATATATATATATATAACACCTCCTGGCAGTCGCCAGTAGGTAGTTATAGTTAGTACCAAGTTGCCATAGGAAGAGCATTTTTTGTTTTGCTTATAACTTTGGCGTTGTTTGATGAATCTTCATGAAATTTTCCAAACTAATTCTTTGTTCATATCAGCTCCTATGTGAGAAGTTCGGGGGTGATTTGTCAAGGGTGGGCTGAGAAAAAAGGGGGGTTCCAAAACGTGTTTTCTCCATGTTAATTTCCATAGGAAACTTTACACAAGGCTACAGGTCGAACGGGTGAATGGAATTACCCCACATTTGGCAGGGAGAAGGGTCTTGGTGCAGAAAGCATGCTTTTGTTTATTTGGTGTAAATCCGTTCAGTAGTTTTTGAGAAATATCGAAATTTACAGATATCGATATTTGGGAATTCTGCCATCTGATTGGCTGCGGCGTTACGAGCACAAGCTTGCTGATTCCGTCAAAGCGAGTAAGGGAAAAAAAGTGCGAAAAAAGTAGGAAAGAGGACGGTAGGAGCACTGTAACCTTTGTGGGGGTGTTTAGGGTGTGCTATAGTGGGGGTGCGAAGCGAACTACTCATAGCTACCAGTCTGAAAGTGCTTGGTACAGAAATTAAGTGAGGTATTGCGTAGAATTTGATGCTGCTAAGGTGAGCTGGTGCGGGAGTCGGGGATGAAAGCGTGAGCCTAAACTGTGTGTCTTATGGTGTGAAGTCATGTGCCCTGGCCGCTGTGCCAAACCTGTCTAAGTAGTATAAGTAATATTTTATACGTAGTAGGAGGAAGTTTTGTTTGGAACACGGTAATTTGTATATGGTGCTTAGTTGGTATTATACAGGGAGTGCGAAGGTAAATCAATTCGGTATTTGTAAAGTGCAAACTACAAAGAAAACGATAATTGATCGGAATATAAGAAGCATTGGGTATTAAAAACTAGGGTGCATATTAGTTGCGTGAAAAAGCATGTTTGTCATTGATTAATAAAGAGCAGTCTAAACGTGGAGTACATTCGATGGGATGAAATGTGCAAAGCTCACCCAGATGTGCTACTTGCATTTGGAAGGTACATTTGGAACCTAAAACAATGGTGAACTTTTAACCCGCAGGTGCTGTTAAATTTTCGAGAATTTACTGGAAAAATAACCGTTACGTTTCAAAAAATCATGAACTTTCAACCTGCAGGTGTCATAGAATGTTCCAGAAAGTGTGGTGATAAAATAGGTTGAACTTCTGACCTGTATGTGGCGCGGAATATTAAGTAGCTTTTCAGATGGAAAATTCCAAAATAACCAATGGAGATAAGTTTTGGAATGTCGATGAAGGAATGAAGTATTCTGATTTGTTCTTTACATGTATTTATATGTGGAGCGACAGAGAAATTGTGCCATTACTGGTTCCATTCTTGATGAAAGCGGTGCATTACATGTACTGTGTGACAAAGAAAGAATTGCATGCGTGTGTGACATTTGAAATCTGCATACCAACTATAAAGGTGAGGTAGAAATGAACAAGGTGTGTTATGTGTTCTGTAGTAGTGATTAAGTATTTGGGGTGATATTTTTAAGTTTGAAAGTATTTTATATTTGAAAATAATATCCTGTTAGTAAAGTGTGGTGTTTCATATTGGTTATAAAATATGCATAAAGTTTGACCTGTTGTTATATAAGTACTTTATATATGTTTAGGAATTTTTCACAAAGGAGAAATGTAGTTTGTCATCTTTAAAGGACTGTATGGTTTTGAAAATGAGGTACAGCATTAATTTTAAGCCTGGGCAAAGCACTACGCTACGCTCGCGTAGTTTGCGAAGTTCGCGCTACTTCGCACTACGCGAACTGCGCGTAGCACAGTGCGAACACGCGTAGCGTAGTGTTGCGTAGTGCTACGGTCATTTTTTGCCTGCTCGCGGTCCTCAACGTCAAGTTGGCGACCGCGAGCAAGCAAAATGACATCCCGGCGAGACTTTTTCCTTGTTCGTGATCAGCAACTTCAAGTTGGCGATCGCGAGCATGGAAAATAAACCTCCCGGCGAGATTCCCAATGCGAGGAGGTCAGGTTTCTCATTGCGAGTGGTCGCGTATGCTCGCGACCGCTCGCGATGAGAAACTACCAGTTCGCGTTGAGAAAGCTGAAGCTCGAGTAAAAATCTACTCGAGCAGCAGAAAACTACAGCTCGCACTGTGCAAGATGCCATTTTGAATGATTGCACAGTGCCGGTTGCTTGTCCGCACTGTGCAATCATTGAAAACGACATGTGGCACAGTGCGAACAAGGTACTACGCAGTTCGCGAAGTGCTACGCGTAGCTCGCGTAGTGCGAACTTCACTTAGCGTAGCTTCGCGAAGTGCTACTTCGCGAACTACGCCCAGGCCTAATTAATTTGGGTTTGTAAATGTATTCAGGCGAGATAAACAAAATGTTCCAAAATTTTGCAAATTATACTTTTTTGGGAAGTAGTGGTGAAGGGGGGGTAGGAGATGTATGTGTTATTAAGTTAAAAGCGATAAAACCAAAGCCAGAAATGTTATGTGGACAGGTTGTGGTCTCATTTTTGACACTGAGAGGTAGATTTGAATATAAGTCTAGGGGGCATATTGTCAAGAAACTCGTTAAAATTATCGCCGCTTTAGCGGCAGGAAACTGCCGCTAAAGTGGCGATAATTGGCTTGATAATATGCATTTGAGAATTTCAATAGAAGCCCAAGTTCTGGTGTGAACCTGGGCTTCTATGGGAATTCTATGCGGCATATTCTCAAGCCCATTTTCGCCGATTTAGCGGCAGTTTCCTGCCGCTAAAGCGGAGATAATGTTAACGTCTGTCTTGATAATATGCCCCCTGCTGGGTTGTTGTACTGTGAGGCCGTCTACAGTGTTTGGAGATTACATGGAGAGGAGATGGAGATAGTAAAAGTGATACGTTCCTTTTATATGTATGCATAGTTTGAATCATTTGAATATAGGTTGAGATATAATATGAACATGGTTTCTGGTTTGCATTTGAGTATAGTTAATAGTTTTAGTAGTTTGTGACTAGTGAATAATAAAAAGGTAGATATACTGAAATATATGGTAGTAAACGTATTAATTATTGTCTGTTCTTATGAAAAAGAAGTGGTTGGGGAGTGTTTCTTTAGAAGAGATGTTTTATAAATGTGCGAGAGATAAAAAGAAATGAAAATGTTCGGTATATTTTCTGTATGACTTTCTTGACATTAGTAAAGTACATGTCATTACAAGTGATAGTAATTGTCAGGCTGTGTTCCTGTGCTGAATATACGTAGGTGTTTAAGTGGTCTGGGTTTTACCGGTGCTCAGTTTCACTATCTCTTTTGAGACACTCGTCAATTTTTTCATTCAATTTAATGTCCTTAATATACATACAGTAAAGAAACAGTATATCAAAAGTTGGGGAATTACAGCTTTGTTTACTCTCCCCATCCTCTGCTATACACTGTACAGAGTGTTTAAACAACTTTCTTAACATACAGATGTATAGCTAGTATAGGTGATGTAGTGCCACTGGGCCCCTTTATAAACCATGCTATGGGATGGTTTATGTCTTACCCGCCAATTTGCATGTTTGAATACTTTTGGATGATAAGTTTTAGGGAAGACACCTTTAAAAATTAAGCCTGAGTATGGGTATAGTGCCTCTACTAGGAATGGTGGCGGTTTCCCTTTGATTTCGTACGGTTAAGCAATGGCGGGGGTGGGGTGGGGGAGGTGGGTATGTTGCTGATTAAAACACAGACTTTAGTAACGTGCAGATGTCTAGCTACTAAAGGTGATGTAGTAGCACTGGGACCATTTGTAAAGTGCCCTATGGTATGGTATATGTTTTAGCCGCAAATTTGCATGTTTTAATACATTTTGTTGCTGGGCGTTCCGGCAGAGACTTGTTCAAATTAAGTCCCTGTATTGCTATAGTGGCTCTACCAGGTTTGCTGGGGTCTTTCTTTCCTTTCGTAATAAGCAAGAATGGGGGTGAGGGTTGTGTAGTGGCACTGGGCCCAATTACGAAGCGGTTTATGGTATGGTATATGTTTTTCACGCAAATTTGCATGTTTTAATATCTTTTGGTGATGAGTGTTCCAGCAGACAGCTACGAAAATCACACAACATTTCTGTGGATAACAAATCTTCGTGCTGATAGACACTCTTGCACTGTGGTAGAAGGCGGCCAGCGTTGATGGCAAATTATGAAACTTGGTGCCATTGTACATTTAAATGGAAGCCTGGATCATTTCTTAGTTACTATGGTGCAGTGAGGGGTGCTCTAAAAGGGGCGGGGCCAACCTGTTAAAGGGGTGTGGGCTATCCAAGTAGGGGCGTGGTCTACTTGAAGATAACTAGCATTGTGTGCTTAAGAAAATCCCCTCGAATTATCCTACGTTCGGGAAACACGCTCTTTAAAGGATTGCTCTTCCTCCTACAACGTGGATCACGTAGCATGATGTCTCCACTTCTCAGTAGTGAGCAAAATGAGCATGCACACATCGATGTGCATGCTCTGACTGCAGTGCAAAAAAAAAAAAAGACAACTTGACTACCTTTGCGAGAGCCGAAAATAGAGCCCGATAGCGACCTGTTTTGAGTTTTTCTGAAAATAACTGCTGGTGCTCAGAGCCGGCCCACATAAAGCCCTGCATCCATTCATCCTAAGCACTGCGCCATCCAACCATCTTTCAGTTAATTCAGACAATCCTACCTACATACATATATGCATCTGTCCCTGCAATTATTCTAAGTATCTATCAGCCCACTCGCCTATGGTAAGCACTGTGCCATCCATCCAGTTATAAGCCTGTCCAACCCCAGAACCAATCCTATGTCATGCTCCTTCACTCGCGGAGTCATAAACAAAGACGCGAAGGTCGCGTCTTCCCGTCCCGCCACAACAAAGGTGGAAAAACTACAATTCCCAGAGGCTGGGCCATTGTCGGGGGAGGACCCGTCAACCCAGGAAGTGAATAAAAACACTTCTGGGACACCGAAACGGCGCTTGACAATCCGTTCCGGATCCTGGTTACAAGCAGACGCTTTCTTTCCCGCGTATTGAGGAAGCGGACTATCTTTGACAAAACCCTTGAGGACTTCACAAGAGCGGAGGGATTCCTACCGGAGCCTCCGATTTCCTGAGCTTTATTTACTATCGTGACAAAACCCTTGAGGACTTCACAAGAGCGGAGGGATTCCTACCGGAGCATTATTTCCTGAAGTGGTCGGTTACGGCATTTCGCTCGTTGTTGAACTGTGAGTACACGCTGCTGGTGTCTTCCAGATCTCCCCAGCTCAACCCGGGCCCGTTGCGTTCTCCGTCCCGAGCACTGTAAATTCTCCCCTAACTTCTCCTGCTAACTATCGCTTTGCACAAAAGGGCTTCAGGGCATCTGTCAGCTTCCCAGACATTGTGAGGAAGTTTGGGCGGATATCTGTAGTTCAGTCTGCCAATCGCTGTGACGAATTCAACAGTGACGAAATTGCGAGAGGTTGCATTCCTGTAGCTGTGAGGTAAACCGCACAGGCGTGACCCGCTGAAAGGTCCTCAGAGGGGACACCAGACTCACAGGTACGTCCATGATAGTGGGAACAAGGCAGGGGGTAACAGGGATAGCGAACGAGTAGAAAGAGTGCTACACTTCCCTAATGTGTGTTCTGTGTCTTTCATACAGGCAGTTGAGACACCCTCGTAGACCAGACCCTCAAGCCCAAGACCCTGAAGACCCGTGTTTCTGTTCCTTGTCCCCCGAGTGCGTTCCCTCATAGCTGTATACTATTACACTCTGGGGAGAGAACGTGTTCGGTGGCGAAGGAATCATATTCTTCGCGACATCGTCCCTGCTGGCTGCTACGCAGAGGTTAGTGGGCTCTATTTTCCTTCTTGAGCTGCTGACACCTGACAGATTGTCAAGCCCAAGAACGACGCCCAGCCCGGACGAGGGACACTAACGTCGTGTTGTCCTCCCTGTTGGAGAGCTTAACCGCACTACAACAGGAGGTGCAAACCTCACGCCTAGAAAATCAGGATTTACGTAAAGAAGTGAATACCTTAAGACGGGAAGTCGCTGGTTTATCCCGTAGGGGCCCGAGTTCTTACATTAAAGAAGCAACACACCAACCCCCTTCTCATCCCACCCGGTTTCCTTCAGTCGTAGATACACAAGGGGGTGGGTTCTTCACAGCCTCTCCTAGTCTCCCAACACCCTCCGAGACCGCTCCCGCGATTCATGTGATCCAGAAGGTCAGCATTCCATTGGCGCCACCGGAACGCTTCTATGGAGAACCAAAAAAGTTTGAGACATTCCTCAATCAATGTCACCTGCACTTCTTGTGTAAACCGTCGGTCTTTCAAGAGGACACGGCAAAAACCGCCTTCATGATGTCCTACATGGGAGGGAATGCGGCCAGCTGGACCATACCCCTAATGGAACGCAATGACCCGGTGTTACACCACTTTGCAGACTTCTGTGTGGAGCTGAGAAAACTCTTCGATAGGAAGTCCCATATGATGTCCCTGGATGGCGAACTCCTTACCTTGCGGCAGGGGTCCCAGGACCTCTTAACTTACATTACCTCTTTTAACCGGTTAGGGGTGGAGACTGACTGGCCACAGGAGAAACGGAACACTCTTTTTTATCAGGGGCTAAGAGGAGATCTGAAAGACGTCTTGGCACAGGTAGTTCAATTGCCTCCCACGTGCGAAGAACTGATAGATCTTACAGTCCAATTGGATCACCGTCTTCAGGAGAGAAAAGGGGATCGGAGTCGCGGGAAGATGCGTCCTCTCACGCCCAAAAAACACCGTGGAGGAACGCCCTAAAGGATCTGAAGGACCCGAACCGATGCAAATCGGGGGAATCCGAAGTCCCCTCACTAACGAGGAGCGAGAAAAACTGAGAAAAATGAAACTCTGTTTATATTGTGGCAAAGGAGGGCATTTTATATGGGAATGCCGAGCCCGAGCTCAACTCCCCGAGCGAAGCAGTTCACCAAAAACCGCCGCATCCCTGGAGAGCCCGGAACCAGCGGAAAACTAGCAAACCCGAGTCAGCCAGAGATCTCTGGTTCGGGTAAGTTACCTTTACCGATCTCATCCATCATCGCAAACACTCTGCAACCTGCTGTAGCACATCTGAATGTGGGTGTTTCCCTGTGGATTACAGGATCGACACCAGTGCACTTGGAAGCCTTGCTAGATTCAGGGGCAACCGGAAACTACATAGACCAAAGTACGCACGACACCTTGGAGTGGCAAGTGAACGAAAAAAGAACCCTGACAACGTGAGAGCTGTGGATGGCTCAGAACTGACGTCCGGACCCGTCGTAAGACATACCCATCGCCTCCTGATGCGACTAGGGAAGGACCATTATGAACGTATCTCTTTTGATCTAATCGATGCCCCCCAGTTTCGTCTAATATTAGGCATGCCATGGCTTACTTTACATGACCCCAAGATCAGCTGGGCCGACCGCACGGTCTCCATGAATTCCCCGTATTGCAAGGCACACTGCACAGAAGAGACCACCAGACCAGAGACCGATTCCGCGTCACTCGCAGTATTGATGGCCAACGCATGTAGCCCATCCGTCCCTGAAAAACCAAGCCAGTTACCAGAGGCCTACCAGCAGTATCAGTCTCTCTTTAACAAACAGAAGGCCACTCAACTACCTCCTCACAGGACCCATGACTGCCGGATTGAATTAATTCCTGGAGCGGACATTCCGTGCAGTTGTGTTTACTCCCTGAAAGAGCCCGAAACATGATACCTGAAAAACTACTTGGAAGAAAACTTGGCATCCGGATTCATCACGCACTTTTCCTCGCCGGCATCGTCCCCTCTTTTCTTTATTCCAAAGAAAGATTGTGCCGAATTAAGGACTTGCATAGACTATAGAGCGTTAAATCGAGTCACAGTAAAAAAACGCTACCCACTCCCATTGATCCCGGTACTCTTGGACCAATGAAAGGCGCCAGATTTTTCACGAAATTGGATTTAAGGGGTGCGTATCATCTCGTCAGAGTAAGTAGCGGAGACGAGTGGAAGACCGCCTTCCGAACCAAGTTCAGGCTTTTTGAATATCGGGTGATGCCGTTTGGGCTCTGTAACGCCCCAGTGGCCTTTCAATATTTTATGGATGAGGTATTGAGAGGCCTCCTGGACGTCTGTTGCGTGGTGTACATAGACGACATCCTCATCTACTCTCCCTGTCTTAAGGATCACATCAGGCATGTGACGGCCGTATTGGAAAGGCTGCAGCAACATTCCCTGTACGCAAAGTTGGAGAAATGCTTGTTCCATGTTCCAGAGGTGGCCTTCCTCGGCTATGTGATTAATGCAGCGGGTTTTCAGATGGATGATATGAAGGTGGAGGCGATCACCCGCTGGAAAACTCCACAACATGTCAAGGCGGTCCAAAGTTTCTTGGGATTCGCAAATTATTACAGGCGTTTTATTAAAGACTTCTCCAAAGTAATCCAACCTATAACGCAGTTGTTAAGAAAACATGCCCCATTTGTATGGGGAGAAGAGGCTGGAAAAATCATTTCAGGACTTAAAATCCAGATTTACCCAGGCCCCCATCCTAAGACATCCTGACTCTTCTCTCCCATTCGTGGTGGAAACGGACGCTTCCCAGTACGCCCTTGGAGGGGTATTATCCCAGCGACATCCCCAAACGGGACAGTTACACCCGGTGGCCTACTTCTCCAAAAAACTTACTGCCAGTAAACTAAATTACTCTATCTCAGACAAAGAGTTGCTAGCCATCAAACGGGCCTGTGAAGAATGGCGCCATTACCTCTTGGGGGCACAACACAAAATCGAAATATACACCGATCACCGGAATCTGTTGTTCCTCAAGACAGCTAGGGCGCTTACACCCCGCCAGCTACGTTGGACCTTGTTTTTTGCTGATTATGATTTTGTCATCAAATACAGACCAGGCTCCCAAAATGAAAAGGCAGACGCGCTCTCCCGCTTTGAAGACCACGAGAAACAGGGAGACCCGGAAATGCAGGAACCTCCCTTGATTCTAGCAGAGGGTACCATCGCGGACTCAACCCTAGCAGTACTCTCCTCCCAGAACTTCCTCGAAGAAGTCAAGACTTCCCTGGCAGATATTGATGTACGGGCCTGGATCCAGGAGGAACCCGAGCACAGAGTCGTAACTAAGGACTTGTTGTACCGCTCTCAAGCACTGTACGTACCTACGGTGAGTCTCCAGAAGCAGGTCCTGACTTGGGCTCACGATACAGCGTTAGGAGGACACCTGGGAACCTCCAAAACCATTGCCAGTATTGAACGCTCCTTCTGGTGGCCGACAGTCAAGAAAGACACCAAGGACTACCTTAGTGGGTGTTCGATATGTGCTCAAGGAAAGGTGAGACACACTAAACCCATGGGACTTCTACGCCCTCTACCAATCCCTCCCAGACCGTGGCACACCGTCTCTATGGACTTTATTGTGGAAATGCCCCCCTGTAATGGATACACAGTGGTGCTAGTAGTGGTGGACCATTTAACCAAGATGGGGCATTTCATACCTCTGAAAGGGCTGCCTACCTCCTCCGACTTAGCCTTTGTCTTTCTCCAGCATGTAGTTCGACCACATGGCATACCCAGCGTTCTCATCACGGACAGGGGATCCCAATTTACCTCTCGGTTTTGGAGAGAGCTATGCAAAGCCATGGACATCGATGCCAGGCTGTCCACCAGTTTTCATCCCCAAACAGATGGCAAAACGGAACGCCTTAATCAGACTGTGGAACAGTACCTTAGCTGTTTTTCCCTCCAGAGCGCTACAAACTGGATTACCCTTCTATGGACTGCAGAGTTTGCATACAACAACTCTGAACACTCCACGTTGGGATGCTCTCCCTTCTTCTGCCTGTACGGCTACCAACCAAACATGCTCACTTTTGATTGGCCCATTCAATCACCGGTCCCTAGCATTCAAGAACATCACGCACATTTACGCGCCGTGCTACAGGAAGCGAAACAACACCTCAAGACAGCGCAGGCGGCTCACAAAAGATTTGCAGATCGGATGGAGGCTAAAACAGGTAAACTGCCACCAACAGACTTGCAAAGAGGGCTGAAAGGAAGAGTGGAGTACTTACCTTTGGATTTTAAGAAAAATATTGAAACTATTGCTGGAGAGAAAGAGGAAAATGAGGCAGTAGTCATTCTAGTAAATGGTATACCAACAAAGAGTCGGAAAATATGGCAAGAATTTGTGGATGTTAATAAAGTTGAAAAGGCTACCTTATATCTTATATAGAACAATATTTATTACAAAACTGTAAATGTGGATGAACAGGTAATAAGTTTAGAAGATGAATGTGAAATTTCAAGTGGTCAAATAGAGAAAGCGGACAAGTCAAGGACTGAAGAGATTTATGAACATTACACAATATGTCCTTTGCATTCGAAAGAAGTAATAGGAAGCAGCATTGAGTTATTTTAAATGAAAAAAGCACAGGGAACTCCAATGAGTGTGTGGGGGAAGAGCTTGGAAGCTCGTTGTTTTCCACAGCTCTTTCCTACTGGAGAAGGTGGACGATATGATGACCGACCTGTATGTATTCCAGCTTCAGAATATCGGTCAACAAGATTATATTCTGAAGATCCTAGATTTCCACAGTGCATTCCATACATATTTCACCTTTTGTTTGAAAGTGATTTATCTTCTCTGTTGTATGCAGTGAACCACATACTTAAAACTGGAGTTCATCAATCACTTCTTTCTGCGAAAGAATTTGTGGAGAAAGTTGAAAAAACAGATGAAAATTTAGAAGCACAGTTAATCAATTTGATGGCATGTCAACGTGGAACAAATGAGTATTGGTATCGTCGTCATGGAGAACTCAAGTGTATGTTACGGAACTTAGGTACACCAACTTGGTTTGTCACACTTAGCTGTGCAGAGTATGCATGGGAAGATTTGCTTGAGTTTCTAAGAGAAGTGAATTCCAATATTAAAAATGTTGAAATAAAGACTCCTGGTGAACTGTGTTCATTGGATCCTGTAAATGTGTGCAGATATTTTAATCATAGGTTTCAAGCTATGATGTCTTTTATCTGCAATTAAAAGAATCCACCTCTTGGAGAAGTTACTGATTTCTTTTGGAGAAAGGAGTACCAAGCAAGAGGTGCACCTCATATACATATGCTACTATGGGTCAAGGATGCACCTAAATTTGGAACTGATTCTAATGAAACAGTATTGTCTTTCATCGAACAGTTTGTGACATGTGAGATTCTGAGAGAAGAAGGAGATAGAAGCTTGAGACAGCAAGTTTTACGTTTCCAAAGTCACTGTTGTGAAAAGTACTGCAGAAGAAAATACAAGTCTAAAGGAAAATTTTACACCAAATGTCGGTTTGGTTTTCCAAGTCCAGTCATTTGTAAAGGAAGAGTAAATCCTTTTTTTTCTTCGGTAAGGCACACAATAACTCGGAAATCTCCAAAGAATACCTACAGCTTAAAAAGAACAGAAGTGTCAAAGTATATCAATGACTACAATCCAATCATTGTAAAAATGTGGAATGCGAACATGGACATCCAGTATGTTGCAGATAACTCAATTGCTGTTGCCCGTTATGTTACATCGTACATAACAAAATCAGAAAAAACAGAGATGAAACAAATGTGGGAAGAAATTGCCCAAAGGAAAAGCGTCAGCAAAAAATTGTACAGCTTTACTTTGAAAATGCTTTCCCACCGAGAAATTGGATCCTATGAATGTTCAGACCGCTTGTGCTCTTCAAGTTTATATTCAAAGTCTCGAGGAATCATTTGGGTAAGTTTAGGTCTTGCCTGCTCACGGAATAGAGTGTTGAAATCATTAGAAGAAATTGAATACTTAGCAGCAAATGAACCAGACAGTACAGACATTCTTAAAACTAATATGTTGGACACATACTATCCGAAAAGGAGTCGACATCTGGAACAGCTATGTCTGTATGAAGTACTTCAACATTACAGCTTCAAAAGAAATGTTAAACAGAATTTAAAAGAAGAAAAATATGCAGTAGTTGGATGTCATGGTTGTTTAGTAAAACATGCAAAGGGTAATCTTATAAACCACAAGAAACGCAGTTGTGAAACTCCAGATAAGCGAGAATTTTACTATTTAGAACTTCTCCAACTCTTTAAACCATGGCGTTGTGAAAGTGAATTACTTGGAGACTTTGACTGCTACGAAGATTCTTTTAGTGCATGTAAAGATAACATTGCATGCACAATTTTCCGTACATATTTAAAAATGTTGAATGATGAAGTTGAACAGGAAAAGACTATTACAACTGAAATAGCTAATGAAAATTCTCAAGATAGTCAAAGTAGTGGTCAATGTAGTCAAGATCCTCTTGGACAACCAATACCGGAAAATGAATCAGTGATTGAAATGCATGAAGTCGAAATTGCAATGCAACAAGAACACAAGGAGAATATTACATTGGAAAAGTTAGAAGAACAACTAAATGTTGAACAGAAAGAAATATATGTACAAGTGAGAGAACAAATAGAACATGGTTTGTTGCATGAAAAAAATAATGTGTGTGTTCATCTTTTAAACCTCTTCTGATGTACATCAGTGGTCAAGCTGGGACAGGTAAAAGTTTAATTGAAGTTTTGACGAGTTATCTTAAAAAAACTACTGGTTCACATTTATGTTCTGTGGTAACAGTTCCAACAGGATTAGCTGCACACAATGTTAAAGGAGTTACTTTGCATAGATTACTGATGTTACCAGTTGAGCATGATAGTAAATTGCAATATCAGAAGTTGTCTGGAGAAGCTTCTCATGAAGTGTCAAGAGGGTTGAAGAAAATAAAACTATTAATTATTGATGAGGTGAGCATGTTCTCAAACTTAATGCTTGCTTTTGTACACTTAAGATTGCAGCAGGTATTTAAAACAGATTATGAAGTTCTCTTTGGAGGAAAACATTTAATTGTATTTGGAGATCTGCTACAACTAACACCTGTCAAACGAAAACCAGTGTTTAAAACTCTTCTACATGAAGACACAAAGAAATCTCTGGGAAGTATTGGAAATGTAAATCGGTGGTTACATTTTGAATATAAAGAACTCACTCAGAATATGCGACAAGCAAGAGATGAAGATTATGGAAATATTCTAAAGGATTTAAAGGATTTAAGAATTGGTGTTCTGAGCAAACATGGTAAAGAAGCTTTTCAAAGTCGTCTTCTAAAGAACTTGTTTACAAATGAAAACACACCAGCAGAAGTAATGTACAAGGATATGAAAGAAAAAAGTCTATAGTTTGCTTAATGCCTACAGTGGAAGAGTGTTATACATTTAATAGAGAGCTTATGAAATTGGAAAATGAAGAAATAGTTCTCATTGAAGCTATTGATAAAATCGAGCATCAAGGAATAACAATTCTTCTTTCAGAAAAACTACAGACTAAATTGGATTCTTTGGAAAAGTCTGTATCAAAAATTGCTGGCTTAGAAAAAAATGTAGATGTATGTTTAAACTGTCGGATAATTTTGAGGCGTAATCTGAATGTAGACGAAGGTTTAGTGAATGGAGCAATGGGGAAAGTTGTTGATTTTATGAAATATCAAAATAGAAATGGAATTGAATTTTTGAAAGTTAAATTTGATCAGATTACAGAGGTAAGACAGATTGCGCGTTGTGCTGTACGTTTTTTGCTTGTAAAAGACTTGTATGTTCGTAGAAAGCAGTTTCCCTACTGTTTAGCATATGCAATAACTATTCATAAATCTCAAGGTTTAAGTGTAGATAATACATTGATAAATGTAGGAAGAACTGTGTTTAAAGAGGGAATGTTATATGTTGCATTATCTTGAGTTAGAACGTTGTCTGGTTTGTATTTAATTGATTTTGATGAGAACAAGGTTAGTGCTGATGTTAATTGTGTAAGAGAATATAATCATTTGAGAAGGCTTTATGCTCCAAGCATAGGTGAATATCCTATTTATGAGAAATGTGTTCTGTGTTCAAAACGCAAACATGGTGAAGAATCAACTATGGTTGGAAAGGAGAAACACAATCAAGAGAAAAGAAAAGATGTAAAGAAGCAGAAAATAAAAACAAGTGATGATGTTGTCGTATTCCAATTAGAAAATGCTTCTCGTGTCAACTGCTATGGTAATGTTATTCTAAACGTTATATTTCATCTTGAAGATGTTTATGGTGAAATTATGGAAAGTCAGGAAAAAAGATTATGTTTGGCACTTTATACTTTATTTCAAGAATTGAGAACTGATAGAAGTAAGATCCATTCTGCTTCTTGTATTCGCCAACTGTTGGATACATGTACTGGATCTTTAACGCTCAGTGCTAATATACAACAAGATGCACAAGAATTTCTGATGGTTATGCTTATGCTTGGAGTACTAGAAGATGAATGAATTCAGATTGAGAGTTTATTTGGACTCAGTTATAAATGGGAACATAAATGTGAACAGTGTTTGTTAACTTCAAGCACTATAGTTGACAGAGAACGATTTCTATATTTGACAATACCTGACTGCAAATCTGTACCATTTTCCAAATTACTAAAAGGGGTGCCGCTCGTAGGCTTGGACATTTTCTTCATACTTTCAGTCACTTTCCCTGGCTTGGAGGAGCAGACCAGGTGTTATTGAGGGACGAGTGTTTGTTTCATTGCCAAATCTGTTATCGGGACTGCGAGGACCAGCGGGCCTTGCGCAGTGAACATTGCCTGCAGCTGGGGGCCTCTTCCCGATCCCTCCCCCCATTACTATTTTAGACACTCCCACTCACGCGTGAGCAGGACGCGAGCGGGGCGCAGACCGGGGCGAAGCCCGGGCAAAGGGCGGGCCCGTTTAAGCCCGTTCAAGCACGGGCAAGACTGGACCGGGCCCCCCCTTTTTCCCCTTACCCTCGTCATTAGGAAAAGAACAAGGCCATGTCATCAAGGGAGACGAGAAGTAAAGCCACGCCAGTAGTCTCTATGGTTGCAGGTACCCTTGATAACTTTCTTATCAGGGCTCATTCTGTGGTGAATAATGAATTGGATCTTCTGGAAAGTCGGCCGTCGGATGGGATTGCAAGTACTAGAAGATCGTCCCTGGGTCTAATTTCAACTGTTAGAACCTTGGAGAATTTGGACGACTCTCATACTGCCCTTATGGACAGGATCGACCAAACGATAGATTCTGTCCTGCAGGAACTTAGGACCAGCACATCCTCTCGTAGAGATTCACTCCAGCCCATTCCCGAGAGTCTTTCTCCATCTACTTCTGAAGTTGTATTGACTGTTGAAGGCGGGATTGACTTAAAGATATCTTTTGTACGTGGGTGTCGGGAGGGTGCTGTCCCAAAAAGGAAGGGAGTGAGGAAGCTCAAGGGTGGTAAAAGGGCTAAAATGGATTGCCCTCGTCATAACCCACCGATCACGATTCCTCCAGCGGATAGTTTGTTAACTTCAAATTTTAATTTCACCTCAGTTTTACCTGACCATGTACAAATATCGTCTTTATCACATCCTCTTCCAGGTATTCCTGAAGAGGGGCTTGGAGGGGGGGGAGAGCACCTTACCAATGTTATCACTAATGTTTTAAAAGATTTTCTTGTCCCCCTGATGGCTAGATTTGACTCCATTGATGCCAGGCTAAAAAAAATAGAACTGGTTACAGGGGATATTGAGAACTGCCTGAAGACCAAGGGAAGCACTCAAAGTGTGGTGTCAACAAATTTTGTTGATCCCTCCTTACTTAATTCTATTGGCTTGATAAAACCCACGATAGGATCACAATCTATTTTACCGGGTACATCCCTAATTTGACTTAACCACCCAGCCCCTTCCACTGTAACTTCACTTCCCTCCCATGGCCAGCCTTATTCCAGTGTAAGGAATCCTAATCTGGTAGATAATTTAAATGTGATCAAATCAGGGAAGACCCCGAATGAGACTGGTGGCCGTAATACACAAGACTTACCCAGTTTAAGCGGGAAGAATGTAGTAAATCTTCCTCCAGAGGCTGCACCTAATGTAATTGTTCTAACTGGTGTTCCTGAGCTCACCAATCCTGTATTAGAAACTTGTGAGTCTTTAAAAAATAAGGTCATCAACTGGTTGAACATCCATAGACCTCTCCCTCTTTCTATGAGAGGTGAATTGCTGATGGTTAGGAGGGTCACTTGGCTGGGACATACTGAGAAGAAATTGAAGGGTGACTGTATTCTGGTAAATTTTAGAAATCCACAAATTGTTTTGCATATTTGTAATTGGTTGGGTAGTAAGGAAGGTACATCCATTCAACCTTTCCCACTGTCTTTTTTTTATCCCCCATGTAATATTCGCACCCATCCAGGGATTGTTGAGGAATGGACAAGGGTGGGACCTAGATTTCCAGGCAGAAGATCTAGCTATACTCGACTTGAGACTCCTAATTTAGGTGATTACTCATGCGTTAATAGGTATAGCTGCCTTGAACAGGTTGATTGACTTTCTGGGGAGGACGGCACTAAGAGAACTGAAGAAGGGAGTTGTCATCTAGCGCAGTCGGGGGCAATGGTAGTGGCCCCTTGCAGCGGGCACTCACCACGAGGTCAATTGCCCTTCCGATTGGTGAATCCTAGAAATGAGGCTTCTTCTTTTGTACAACTTCCTGATACCTCCCTAGGCCCATCTGTATTAAAAATTCTCTCCTGGAACGTAGCAGGCCTTGGTAACAAGCTGGCCTGGATGGGGATCTTTTATAGATCTCCATGACAGCTGTTTTTTCCAGGAAACATGGGCGAGGGAAGAGCTATTCCGCTTGGGATATGCCTCTTTTTCAGTCCCTGCTAGGTGGGGAGGAAAGGGCCGACCGTCTGGGGGTTTAACAATTTGGGTTGCAACCCATTTGGGCTGCAGACCCACAGTTCTGGACACTGAGACTGATGATGTTCAGTGTGTGTTTTTGGAGTGGCGGACTGGCTTTAGAATTGCCATGGTTAATGTCTATTCTAGACCTGTGAGTCTTTCCGCTGAGTCAGGGGCAATTGAAGAGCTGTCCACTGTTCTGTCTAGAATTCCTGAGAGTATCTTGTTCGTGGTGGGAGGTGACTTCAACTCCCATTTCGAACCTCTTGAAGCATTGTTGGACGGTATAAATCAGGAGGAGGATGATCTTTGGACATCCCACCTGTTGTAGGGCCGGCGGCAGGGACATGGACACCTCTGGCCGTCCAAATTACATCTCTGACCCTCGCTCACTCGATGAGGGCTTGTAACGGCCGTGCAAAATCTGATAACCCCTCTATGCCTACATTTAATAAGGCGCTGAGGGAGGCACGACTTGATTACATTTTTGTCCAGTGCAGGGCCTGGAATAGAGTTTCAGATTTTAGGGTGCTTCCTAGGGGTGAGAGCGACCATAATCCTTTGATTTTGGATTTTTTAGTCCCAGATATCTCCAAGAGCAAACTTCGACCGCTCTCTGGTATATTTAGCAGGGCTACCCTTTCTAGCAACAGACGTAGGGTAAAATGGGATAAGTTGGTTGACAACCCCGAGGAACTATCTGATCTCTACGCTAGGGTTACTCCAGTATTGGCAGATGTGGCTGCTCTTATTGAACAGCAGCCTGTGTCTGATTTCTTCGAAAGACTGGGAGATTTTAATAAATTACTATTTTTAAGACTCTCAGAGATTCTAAATCCCCCAGGTCCTGGTGGGATAAGGACACGAAGGAAGCCATCCTGGTATAACAGGACATGTAGACTAGCGAAGAGCTCACTTCTTGATGCAATAAAGAACAGTGTAAGCAGGGAAATTATTCAGCAAAGGAGGCAAGTATATCGCCACCTAATACACCATGCTAAGCTCGAGTGGGGGAACGAGAATTGGGCTAGGCTAATTACAGCTCTAGCCGTCAAGGATGGACGTAATTTCTGGCAGATTGTGACCACAGGCTCACCTGATCCCGACCCTTTAGTAATCTCAAATATTGCCGCAGAGGTATGGGAAGATTATTTTAGTACCCTATACAAGGGGGATGACCCCTGTTTGGAAGCCCCTTCGGGTGATAGGTTGGTGAGTTGCGCCGATGGCTCAGAAGTGATTATTTTTACCCTGAGCGAGGTTTACCTTGCGATATCTAGACTCCCCGTGGGCAAAGCTCCAGGGCTGAATAAGGTTCCGGGAGATCTTTACAAACATGAACCTGGGGTTTGGGCGCCCTATTTGCTGACGGTGTTTAATGCTATCTCTAGTGGTATGGCGGTCCCTGTTACTTGGCTGGGAGCGGAGGTAGTCCCTATTTTTAAGAAGGGGTCGCCCCTGCTCCCAGCCAACTATAGGCCAATCAGCCTAATAGATGTAGATCAGAAACTCTTTGCAAGACTGATTCTTGATCGCCTCCTGGATTGGATAGAGGACTCAGAGATTCTGAGTCAGTATCAGGCTGGTTTTAGAAAGAGTGTATCCACCATCGACCAGATTTTTAGATTGGCTATGCTTTTTTGGAAGACGACGAAGGTCGACGGTGGCTCTCTTTATACTGTCTTCGTAGACCTGCGTGCGGCCTTTAATTTGGTTCCACGTAGGAAATTATGGGATGTCCTACGGGACCTAGGAATACCTGCTCCTCTGCTGGATATTATTATAAGACTCCATACTCAAAACTTCGCAAAGGTCAGGTGTGGGAGAGAAGGCAATCTGTCATCCAGCTTTCCCGTCGACAGGGGGGTTAGGCAGGGTAGCGTTTTGGCGCCAACCCTGTTCTGCCTCTATGTAAACGGAGTCATCTCCCACCTGAATGCGGTCCCCAACAGAGATGCACCAAAGCTTGGTGGTACAAGGATATCAGCAATTATGTTCGCCGATGACACCCTCTTACTCGCTAGAACACCTATGGGTGTTCAGCGAGTTTTAGAGGGTTTTGTCGCGTTTTGCTCTGATAGGGGGCTGGAAATAAATACGGCCAAGACGAAATTCATGATTTTTAATCCTCCTAAGATAACCCGCCCAAATCCGGTTATAGATGGTGTGAGCCTAGAAAGAGTACAAACGTTTGAGTATTTGGGTTTGACTCTTAATGAGAATATGACCTGGGCTCAACACCAGACTAAATCCCAACTTAAGCTAACACAAAAGGCAGGGGGGGTCATTAAATTGTGGAATAAGTCGACGACTAAACCTATTGGGCCCCCCCTTGAAATTTATAAAATGCAGGCTCGTGGGGCTATAATATATGGTGGTGAATTGTGGGGACATAAGTGTGCCCCTGCAATCACTATCACGGAAAATAAGTTCCTTAGGCAGTTAGCCTCTCTGCCTATTAGTTCACCCATTCTTCCCCTCAGGCTTGATCTGGGAATAAGACCAATAAAGGAGGAATTGGGTTTGAAGCCCCTAACCTTTTGGAGGCGTTTATGGGTAACCCCTGAACTTTTTAGTTATAGGCAAGAGCTTAAGGAACTATTACAAATCCCACATATACGGGAACTCCCCTGGCTAAAATACATTAAACAGGAATTTGAGAGGTTGGGCTGCCCCTTGATGTGGACTAATCCAGAAGAGGCCAGCAGAAATTTATCGCGCAAAGATCTGTCTAGCTGCTTATTGAACGATCAAATGGGGATAATGTCCAGCACCTTTATAACATCGAAAGACTATTATAAGTTGGAGACTGTTTTGGACAACATTAGTCATAATGGTTTAAGGAAACTCTTTCTCCAATGGAGATACAATTCTCTACCAATAAGAGCCCTTACTAGTAGATGGTATCCATCTACTAGTAAAAACTGCCCAGTTTGCTCTGACGAGTTGGAGAATGATATCCATGTTATGTTCTTTTGTCCTTCTTATTTAAAGCCAGGAAGAAGTGGATCATTCCCCTATGTAGAAACTGGGGGATTAGGCACTGTTCACTCTCACTAAAAACTGACCTATCCCCATTAACTGTTTTTGCTGTTAGCAAATTTTTAGCTGCTATGTGGAACACTAGAAGATGTCTCGTGGCAAAATGAGTTTTGCCCCATCAATATTTAGTTAAAGGGCCTTGAAGCTTATAAATAGGAGTTGCATTTCTGTTGATTTAATGTATAAATGAAGAAAATGCTATGGTTTTTAACTGTGACTATACATTTTTATAACGTGTAAAGATTTGTTCTGTAATGTATTGCTATTTCTTTTATGACTTTTCAAGTCGAAATAAAGATAATTAAATGAAAAGAAGCAGATCACGAGATGATATGTTCTCATTGTAAATCAACAATGCTATCTACATTATGCCTACAAAGATATGGAAAATATTTGATTATAATGCTACAACGCTGTAGACCAAATGGAAGAAAAGTGGAAACCAAAATTAAAACTTTTGTTGCTAGTCAAGTATCTATTTCTGGAAGAACTTTTGCAACAGTTGCTATTGTTTTCCATGCTGGAAGTACTACCACAAGTGGACATTATACAGTTTTTTTAAAGTGTAATAATGGTTGGAGTCACTGCAACAATACACACTTGGAAATGAAACCGAGTTTGCCTTATGAATTACCCAACTCATACTTGATATTTCTGAAACAAAGATTTTAGATATACCATTCGGCTTTGTGGGAAGATGTAAAGATACTTTAAGGAATTCATACTGGATGCTTTCAAAGCGAAATTTTTGATACATGATTTGGTGTATTGAGAAAATGTTCACAGAAACTATGAAGTTAAGGTAAGATTTGAAGATTGGAAATAGTATTGGATGTGTTATTTGTGTTGATTTTGTATTATATTTGTGAGAATTACGGATTTGTTTTTTTTTAACAATCTAGTTGATTTTTTTTCCCTGCTGTTTATGATGAAACTACTCTGACATCACTGTGAATAGTGAAGTTAAGTAGTAGCTGATGACAGCAAAAAAAGGGACAAAAACTGTTTTCTGAATTCAAAATTATTTTGTATTATTTAAACACTCACTGTAATTTGTGAAATATATTACATTACATAGTAGTTTTGCAGTTTATTTTATGTAGTTGAAAAGTTAGAAAAAACTGTAGTAATGACAAATAGCACCATAGTAGTTCGATATTTAAAAAACCTTAGAAATTCACTGAAAAAAACCATAGGTTTCGGGGATGTTATAGTTAGAAATTAGCATTGAAAAAACCTTAGAAATTCACTGAAAAAAACATAGGTTTCAGAGACGTTATAGTTAGTTGGACATTTGACTCATATAAAACCGTAGAAATTGATGGTGAGGGTCCTTAGGGGCCAACTAGTCCACCTGTTACCTTCAGAAAGCCCTAAACAGTGGGATTGCTGAGGGGTGGTAGGAGGCTATGCCCCTTTTTACAACACTACAGCAAACCAGCCTCTCAATGCAATGCTTGTGGGTGATGAGGGCCCCTTGCATCCTGAGGGCATCAGGAGTAAGGTAGACTTCATTCCCCAAGAAGCAGTGCACCAGGTGCTGCATTTGCAGAGTGGTGGAGAAAGGGGGCATGGCCTCCGACCACCTCTCAGAAATCCAGCTGTGTGGGGCCTACTGGTGATAACAGAAGGGTTAGTTGGCCCCCAGGGACCTTCAAGAGGCAAGGGGACTTCATCCCTCTACCAAGAGTGCACCAGGAGATGCGTTTGCAGGGGTGGGAAAGGGGGCGTGGCCTGAGACCACCTCTTAGCAATCCCACTGTGTGGGTTTTACTGGAGGTAATAGGTAGGCTTGTTGGCCCCTAAGGGCCCCCAGCAGCAAAGGGGACTTCATCCCCCACCCAAGAGCATGCCACGAAGTGTGTTTGCAGAGAGATGGACAAAGGGGACGTGGCCTGTATCTAAACTCAGCAATCCTGCTGGGTGGGACTTACTGGAGGTATTCGGTGGGGTAGTTGGCCTCCAAGAATGTCCTTGTGCATGTTCAAGGATGTGCCAACTACCCAGCCTGTTACCTCCAGTAAGTGCCACCCAGTGGGATTGCTAAGAGGTCTTCAGGGGCCACGCCCCCCTTTCTCCACCACTCTGCAAACGCACCTCCAGGCACACTGCTGGTTATGGGATGAAGTCCACTTTACTCCCGAGGGACTTTGGGGGCCTAGAAGCCCTCCCGGTACCTCCTGTAAGTCCTACGCAGTGGAATTCCTGAGCACTGGTCAGAGGCCCAGCTCCTTTTTCACCCACTCTGCAAATGTGACTACTAGTTATAGAAGCATTTGCAATGCAGTAGGTCTCACATTTGCGAGAGTTAGAACTATTGGCTTTGTAAATGTACATTTTTGTAACTAATGTTTTTGGGAGTGGAGTGGATGTATGTTGTGTGTAGTAAAATTATGTTGTATGTTATTCAGTGAAAATATGTGGATGGAAAGTATGTGGTATTGGTGTATAGGAAGTATGTAGAGTTGGATTATGTGTTATGGAAAGTAATTATGTGGTATTGTAGTCTGTAGTCTGTGTTGTGGAGTGGTAACCTCAGATATAGTCTTCCTTGTTTCCATTGAAGCTAAACTATAAGCTCAATGAGACAAAAAAAGAAGGAACCACTGAGGAGCACTGCTGGGCCTTGTCAGAGGTATGAGCAGGGCCACTGGAATTATGTGACTGTTTGGCTGCACCGACTTTTGCACTGTTATACATTTTCCACATTTGCAACATATTCCATCATCTGCTGCATAATCTGCGGATTTGAACAAAAATAACATTGTTTCTAGGTCAAACGTCTAAACGTTACCAAGAATACAGTGACAAGTGTTATAGTGTGGTGGAATGCCCTTTGCAAACCCAGAATGGTCACCTCTTACTTATTGCTAAATGTGGGTGTTAAAGTGGTACTAATGGTGTGCAAAATACTCTTGCTTGTTTCAGTGCCTCTCTTGCCTATTCCTGCATTTCTCTTGCTTCTTTCTGCACTTTTCTTCCTTTTTCTGCACTTCTCTTGCCTCTTTCTGCACATCTCTTCCACTTTCTGCACCTCCCTTCTTTCTGCACCTCTCTTCCCACTTTGTGTACGTCTGTTGCTTCTTCCTGCACTTCTCTTGCTTCTTTCTTCACCCTCTTCCCTCTTTCTGCAACTCTCTTGCCTCTTTCTGCACCTCTCATGCCTCTTTGTGCACTTCTCTTGCCTCTTTCTGAACCTCGCTTGCTTCTTTCTGCACTTCTCTTGCTTCTTTTGACACCTCTCTTGCTTCTTTGTTTCCCTCTTCCCTCTTTCTGCACTTCTCGTGCCTTTTTCTGCAGCCCTCTTGCCTTTTTCTGCACCTCTGCAACCCTTTTGCCTCTTTCTGCAGTTCTCTTTCTCCTGCACCTCTGTTGCTTTTTCTGTACTTCTCTTGCCTCTTTCGGCAGCTCACTTGCTTCTTTCTGCACTTCTCTTGCTTCTTTCGGCACCTCTCTTGCTTCTTTCTGTACCCCTCCTCCCTCTTTCTGCACCTCTGTTGCTTTTTCTGCCCTTCTATTGCCTTCTACAGCACCCCTCTTGCCTTTTTCTGCACCTCTGTTGCTTCTTTCAGCACCTCTCTTGCTTATTTCTCCACCTCTCTTGCCTGTTTCTGCAACTTTCTTGCCCCTTTCTGCAGTTCTTTTGTCTCTTTTGCACCTCAGTTGGTTCTTTCTGCACTTCTCTTGCCTCTTTCTGCGCCCCTCTTTTTTGTTTCTGCACCTCTGTTGGTTCTTTCTGCACTGCTCTTGCTACTTTCTGTACCTCTCTTCCACATTTCTATACCCCTCTTAACTCCTTCTGTACCTCTGTTGGTTCTTTCTGCACTGCTTGCCTCTTTCAACACCCCTCTTGCCTCTTTATGTGCCTCTGTTGCTTGTTTCTGCACTTCTCTTGTTTCTTTCTGCACCTCTCTTGCTTTTTTCTGCATACTTCTCCCCTCTTTGTGCACCTTTCTTGCCTCTTTCTGTACCTCTCTTGCCTCTTTCTGCACCCCTCTTGCCTCTTCCTCCACCTCTTTTGCCTGTTTCTGCAACTATCTCGCTTCTTTCTGCACCCCTCTTGCCTCTTTCTGCACCTCTGTTGGTTCTTTCTGCACTGCTCTTGCTTCTTTCTGGACCTCTCTTGCAAATTTCTATACCCCTCTTGCCTCTTTCTGTACCCCTCTTGCCTCCTTCTGCATCTCTGTTGGTTCTTTCTGCACAGCTCTTGCTTCTTTCTGCACCTCTTTTGCCTGTTTCTGCAACTCTCTTTCCTCTTTCTGAACCTCGCTTGCTTCTTTCTGCACTTCTCTTGCTTCTTTTGACACCTCTCTTGCTTCTTTCTGTTTCCCTCTTTCTGCACCTCTGTTGCTTTTTCTGTACTTCTCGTGCCTTTTTCTGCAGCCCTCTTGCCTTTTTCTGCACCTCTGCAACCCTTTTGCCTCTTTCTGCAGTTCTCTTTCTCCTGCACCTCTGTTACTTTTTTCTGCACTTCTCTTGCCTCTTTCAGCACCTCTCTTGCTTCTTTCTGTACCCCTCTTCCCTCTTTCTGCACCTCTGTTACTTTTACTGCCCTTCGCTTGCCTTTTTCAGCACCCCTCTTGCCTTTTTCTGCACCTCTGTTGCTTCTTTCAGCACCTCTCTTGCTTATTTCTGCACCTTTCTTGCTTCTTTCTGCACCCTTCTTGCCTCTTTCTGCACCCTTCTTCCCTCTTTCTGTTGCCTCTTTCTCTACCCCGTTCCCTTTTCTCCACCTCTCTTGCCTGTTTTAGCAACATTCTTGCCCCTTTCTGCAGTTCTTTTGTCTCCTTCTGCACCTCTGTTGCTTCTTTCTGCACCTCTGTTGGTTCTTTCTACAGTGCTCTTGCTACTTTCTACACCTCTGCTGCAAATTTCTGTAACCCTCTTGCCTCTTTCTTCACCCCTCTTACTTTCCTTTTGCACCTCAGTTGGTTCTTTCTGCACTTCTCTTGCCTCTTTCTGCGCCCCTCTCTTTTGTTTCTGCACCTCTGTTGGATCTTTCTGCACTGCTCTTGCTACTTTCTGCACATCTCTTGCACATTTCTATACCCCTCTTACCTACTTCTCTTCTGCATCTCTGTTGGTTCTTTCTGCACTGCTCTTGCCTCTTTCAGCACCCCTCTTACCTCTTTCTGTGCCTCTGTTGCTTGTTTCTGCACTTCTCTTGTTTCTTTCTGCACCTCTCTTGCTTCTTTCTGCACACTTCTCCCCTCTGTGTGCACCTTTCTTGCCTTTCTGTACCTCTCTTGCCTCTTTCTGCACCCCTCTTGCCTCTTTCTCCACCTCTTGTGCCTGTTTCTGCAACTATCTTGCTTCTTTCTGCATCCCTCTTGCCTCTTTCTGCACCTCTGTTGGTTCTTTCTGCACTGCTCTTGCTTCTTTATGGACCTCTCTTGCAAATTTCTGTACCCCTCTTACCTCTTTCTGTATTCCTCTTGCCTCCTTCTGCACCTCTGATGGTTCTTTCTGCACAGCTCTTGCTTCTTTCTGCACCTCTGTTTGCCAGTTTCTGCAACTCTCTTTCCTCTTTCTGCACTTCTCTTGCCTCCTGCACCTCTGTTTCTTCTTTCTACACCTCTCTTGACTTTTTCTGCACCCCTCTTGCCTCTTTCTGCACCTCTGTTGCTTCTTTCAGCACCTCTGTTGCTTCTTTCTACACCTCTCTTGCTTATTTCTGCACCTCTCTTGCCTGTTTCTGCAATTTTCTTGCTTCTTTCTGCAGATCTGTTGCTTCTTTCTGCACTTCTCTTGCCTCTTTCTGCACCCCTCTTGTCTGGTTTTGCACCTCTGTTGCTTCTTTCTGCACTGCTCTTGTGTCTTTCTGCACCTCTGTTGGTTCTTTCTGAACTGCTCGTGTTTCTTTCTGGACCTCTCTTGCAAATTTCTGAATCCCTCTTACCTCTTTCTGTACCCCTCTTGCCTCCTTCTGCACATCTGTTGCTTCTTTCTGCACATCTGTTGCTTCTTTCTGCACTTCTCTTGCATTTTTCTGTACCGCTCTTACCTCTTTCTGCAACTGCTGCTTCTTTCTGCAACTGCTGCTTCTTTCTGCACCTCTGTTGCTTCTTTCTTCAACTCTCTTGCTTCTTTCTGCACCCCTATTGCCTCTTTCTGCACCCCTATTCCCTTTTGCTGTACCTCTGTTGGTTCTTTCTACACTGCTCTTGCTACTTTCTGTACTTCTCTTGAAAATGTATGTACCCGTCTTGCCTCTTTTTGCACCCCTCCTGCCTCCTTCTGCAACTCTCTTGCCTCTTTCTGAACTTCTCTTGCCTCCTTCTGCACCTCTGTTACTTCTTTCTGCACTTCTCTTGCCTCTTGCTGCACCCTGTTGCCTTTTTCTGCACCTCTGTTGCTTCTTTCTGCACTTCTCTTCTTGCCTCCTTTTGCACCTCTGTTGCTTCTTTCTGCACTTCTCTTGTCTTTTTCTGCACCCCTCCTGCCTCTTTCTGCAACTCTGTTGCTTCTTCTGCTCCTCCATTGCTTCTCTCTGCAACCCTCTTGCTTCTTTCTGCATCCCTGTTCCCTTTTTCTGCACCTCTCATGACTGTTTCTGCAACTCGTTTGCATCTTTCTCAGTTCTCTTGTCTCCTTCTGCACCTCTGTTGCTTTTTTCTGCACTTCTCTTACCTCTTTTGCCACTGTCTTACCTCTCTTTGCATCTCTGTTGGCCCTATCTGCACTGCTCTTGCTTCTTTCTGCACCTCTCTTTCAAATTTGTGCACCCCTCCTGCCACTTTTCGCACCCCTCTTCCCATTTTATGCACCTCTCTTGCCTATGTTTGCACTCCTATTGCCTCTTTTCTTTGCTTCTTTCTGCACTTCTCTTTCCTCTTTCTGTACCCTCTTGCCTCTTTCTGCCACTCTGTTGGTTTTTTCTGCATTGCTCTTGCTTCTTTCTGCACCTCTCTTGCAAATTTCTACACCTCTTTTGCCTCTTTCTGTACCCTTCGTCATGCACCTCTCTTTCCTCTGTATGCACCCCGTTCCCTCTTTCTGCAGCTCTTTTGCCTGTTTCTGCAACTCGCTTGCTTCTTTTTAAACTTCTCTTACCTCTTTCTGTACTCAAATGGGAAGTGAAAGCTATCAAGTTTAAAGGTCTGCACGCTCTCTTGACTGAAGTATATGTCTACTTGTCCATGTATTCGTACATGTGTTATGCATCTGAAGATTGTAGCTTAAAAAGCGGGTTACTTCTGCTATAGGTGGTCAAATCTTCTCAGTTCTGCACTGCCATTTGGTTGCACAGGCAGGCATGTCTTATGTATATATGTGTTATAGAGCCCCTCAAATATACTATTGAATACCCATGTATGCTGTTTGCAACACAGATATTCAAGTATTTGTATGTTTATTTTTATGTAACATGTCACTAGGTAAAAGCATAGACATGCATGCATACCTTCACAAACTTGGTCAGACTTACAACAGTGATATGCTTAAGATTGCTGTTTTATATTTGGAAGGCCCAACATTCTGAGCCGTCGATTAATAGTGAACCTTCAAGAGAAAAGTGAGCTTTAAGACATCTTGCGAGAAGGATTAGTGTTTAGGTTACTTTGTATGAGTCTATTGTAAGGTACAGTCAATGTAGGCCTCTTTCTGCACCCCTGTTGGTTCTTTCTGTACATCTCTTGCTTCTTTCTGCACCTTTCTACCTCTTTCTGGATTTCTGTTGCCCCTTTATGCCTTTCTCTGGCTTCTTTTTGTACATTTCTTTCTCTTTCTGCACCTCTTTTGCCTCTTTCTGCACTTCTCTTGCTTCTTTCTGCACCTTTCTTCTTCTTTCTGCACATGTCCTACCTATGTAGACATCATTTAAAAAACCTTAGAAATTCACTGAAAAAAACTTAGGTTTCAGGGATGTTAGAGTTAGGAATTAGCATTAAAAAAACCTTAGAAATTCACTTAAAAAAACACAAATTTCCGGGATGTTATAGTTAGGCTGACATTTCACTCATACAAAACCAGAGAAATGTAGCCGTTATAGTTAGTTGACCTAACTATAACTCATGCCCCCACAATACAGTGCTGATGACCTCACATATTACATCATTCATGACAGGGTCATGAAAAGTATCAATGCTGTCATGGGGAAGTGTGGGTAAAAATGGAGATTTGGGTCTAAAGGTGGTGTTGGCTGATGCATCATTTGTGATGCCTAGCTCCTCAAGTATGTCTTGTTCATTGTTCACCCCTCTCTCTGTATCCTGATCTTGTTGGAGTTCTATCCTGGTGACTAAGGTGTCAATGTCCCCTATGTCAAAATTGTTATCATTGTTGACATTGGTAGTGTTTTCCCTTCTTTTAGGACCTGTACCTCTCAGTTTATGCCATTTTCTGAGTTTAAGTTTTCTAACATATTTAAACAGGTCAATTCTGGTGCTACTATAATCGAAGGTGGAAGAAGGACAGAAAGATAGGCTAAGGCAAAGAGTCTGTTTTTCAATGTCACTAAGAGGTCTTTTAGATAAATTAACAATAGTCTTGTTCACCATTTCAGTATCCATTAGTATGTCTTTGTGGGGCGTTTGTTGCTGTTTCCCACGCAACACCGTCCTCTGCCTCTTTTGCCACCGCTGGTGGATTCTCTTTCTTCAGTTCTTATGTTTCTTCTTCATCTTCCTTGACCCCGACCTCTCTGGCCTCTCATCTTGGGTTTTGGAGTGTCTCTTGTTGTCTGGTGTCCCCAGCGTAGCAGCCGGTACTCGTCTAAAAAAGTAACTGGGCGCGTGCTTATTTCATTGTCCGATGCATTGCTTGCTGTTGTCTCTGTTTCAATATCACTGGCGGTAGACAAGTCTAACATTGAGCTTTCTGTTGTTATTAATGGTGTTTCCTGCATCTTAGATTGATCTCTATATAGATGATCGTATTTCTTACTGAAGGTTAATATCCTTCCGCTCTCATAGTTGTTGTAATCCCGATCCAATTTATGCTATTTGCGCTCTTTGATATCTTCTTCATATTTGGTTAGCCTGTCTTTCATGCTTTCCAGAGATCTTTTGAGGGTATCTGATTCCATACTGTTCGTAAGATCATTCATTAAGCTTTTGATTTGTTCCAACACTGTTTAACAGTGTATTTTGGCGTATTTAACCAAGATTTTGAGCATATGTCTTGAACTTGTAGCGGAGTTGTTAGACCACTCCTCCAGCATCTTAGGGTTAGGGGATTCATACGATGGTGTGGTGAAAATGCTTAAGCCTCTAGGTACATTGTTAATGTCAATTTAATTTTGTAGAGAGCTTGCCTCCCAACACTTAGAAAATTCTCTTCATTTTAATTTTTCTAATTTCTTGCATTTTTCTTCTTGTGTTTGCGTTTGATTCGTCTTTATTTCCCTGGGTATTCTAGAACTTGTTTTTCTGGCGAATAAAGTAAGAGCAGTCGCTCTCCTTTCCACTTCTTCCTCCATGTTACACGTACAACTTCTGTCAGATGATCCTGATACTGACTGGTTGCATGACTCCCCTGTCAAAATGTCTAGGTTATTTTTGCTGTGTCTATGTTGTCTGAGATACAGAGCTGCTAAATAGGTTTAGACTCAAAGAAAGGATGAGGTGTATCAGCTGGGAGAAATGTCCGATTGTTAGTATTCAACAACCTCTGTGCCACTTGGTTGATTCCAACATAGTTTTTTGACGGTGTGCGTATCAAGCCCTTGGTTGTCGCCCGTGCCCCGGGGAAATGGCAGCACTGTGTGCCCTCCGATGCCCAGCGAATCCCTCCTGCACCGGGATATGATACACAACTCAAACGGGCTTACCTGAACATCAGCCCTGCCGGCTTCTCTCCTCAGACGTCCTTCTTCCTGTATGATACGGCCGGTCCTTTGTGTGATCCTTCTTATGTATCCACACTTGTGGATATATATATATATATATATATATATATATTTATCTATATAAATTCACTGAAAAAACCATAGGTTTCAGGGGCGTTATAGTTAGCTGGACATTTCCCTCGTACAAAACCCTAGAAATTCCCCTGTTATAGTTAGTTCAGCTAACTATAACTCGCGCCCCCGCAATGCACTGCTAGTGACGTCACATATTACATCACTCATGACATGGTCAGTCACATCTCCCTTTTGCTCAACAATGCTATGGGGGCCACTCCATTTGTCCTGGAGGGCTGCTGGGGCCACAGGCTCCAACACCCACTCTTTCTGTCCTGGCTGGTACACAGTCAGCACAGCCTTTTGGTCATGCCAAGTTTATTGTAATTCTTGGTTGGCCTACAGGTTTTTAGTTGCCTTCTTCATGTATTCGGCCATCCTGGAGCAGAGACCAAGTACATAGTCCATCATATTCTGTTTGGGGGGTTTGAGAGGTAACTCCCAGCCCTCCTTTATCAAACATAATGGACCTCTTACAGGTGGTCCAAACAGAAGCTCAAATGGGCTGTAACCAACCCCCTTCTGTGGAACCTCTCTGTATGCAAACATAAGGCAGGGAAGAAGAAGGACCCATTTCCGCCTAAGCTTCTCTGGGAGTCCTTTACTCATTCCCTTAAGGGTTTTGTTGAAACGTTCAACCAACCCATTGCATTATGGTTGATAGGAAGTGGTGAATTTATAAGTTACACCACACTCCTTCCACATTGCTTTCAAATATCCTGACGTGAAGTTTGTATCTCTGTCGGAGATGACCTCCTTTGGGAAACCCACTCTGGAGAAAACTCCAATGAGGGCTCTTGCCACCACAGGAGCTGTGGTGGTCCTCAGGGGAATTGCCTCTGGGTACCTGGTGGCATGATCCACTACCACCAGGATAAATCTTTGCCCAGATGCAGTTGGAGGGTCAAGGGGACCAACAATGTCAATCCCTACCCTTTCAAAGGGTACCCCCACCACAGGTAGTGGTATTAGGGGGGCCTTTGTTGTGCCACCTGACTTGCCACTGGCTTGGCAAGTGACACAGGAGCGACAAAACTCCTTGGTGTCTTCTGACATATGTGGCCAATGAAAATGTGGAACAAGCCTATCCTAGGTCTTGTTTTGGCCCAAGTGACCTGCAAACGGGATATCATGTGCGAGGGTCAAGAGGAACCCCCTGAACTTCTGAGGTATTCCCAACCTCCTGGTGGCTCCAGGGGTTGGATCTCTACCCTCAGAATATAGGAGTCGCTCATCCCCATAAACTTTATGGGACCCACTAGCACTCCCAGCAGCCTCAGCAGCAGCCTGCTGTCTGAGGGGTTCAAGAGAGGGGCAGCAGTGTTGCTCCTTACTCAGATCTTCCCTAGAAGGGCCCCCTGCCCCCAAGAACTCAACCTGATCAGGCTCAAGTCCCTCTGGGGCAGTTCCTTCTTCAGGATCTGCTTTTCCTCCCATAAGAGGTGAATCTGTGATCTGAGACAGAGGGCCTTAACCCTACTGCTCCTCTTCTTGGGAAGCACCTGGTCCATGGTTTCAGGATCCAGAGCTGGTTCAGTGTTATGCATTTTGGCCTGTGACCTGGTCACAGCAAATACCTCTGCAGGGATGCCCAACATCTCAGCATGAGTCCATAACTCTACTTCAGACCAGGCTGAAGTCTCTAGATCATTGTCCAACAGACATTCTACATGTCTGCACTGACTACTACTTTCTTGAGGCCAGTTACCCCTCCCCAGGATAAATTCACAACTGCCAGACTATGGTTGGTCCTGACATTGCTTGCATTGGTTACCTGGTACATTTCGCCCAGGATGATCTATCCAGGGTCCACAAGATCCTCTGCCACCATGGTGACACTAGCACCTGTGTCCCTAAATGCAAAAGCCTGTTTGCCATTTATTATAGGCTGCTTGTTTGTATTTGCCCAGATTACTGGGGCTCACTAGGAAGGACATATCAATGTCTCCAGCACAAATCAGCAATGCCTGAGTGGGTATTCTGACTAGGCCAGAGTCCACTTCAGAACCCAGGGTCAACCCTACTACAACCTTATTCTGTGTACCACCTCCACCAGTAGCTGAACTAGGGGGAACAGTTGCCTTACGGGCAGGAGTGGTGGTGGTTTGGTCTTTGGACTTGTTACAATCAGAAGCCCAGTGCCCTTTCTGTTTACAGTATTTGCACTGGGGCTTCGTTTGGCCTTTTCCCATGTTGGATTGTGAAACCCCACCAGATGCAGATTTTTGGGGACCTTGTGAAGACTTCTGGTCTTTTGACTTATCCCCACCTTTCACAGAGCCCTTAGAATCCTGCTTCTTAGTGTTACCCCCTTGGTTCTGGGTTTTCTACCTCACCTTGGTTCTAGCCCATTTGTCTTCCTTCTTTCCCAAATCTTGGGGAGAGGTCAGATCAAAGTCCACCAGGTATTGATGCAACAACTGGTTCTGGCAATTATTAAGGATCTGTTCTATCAGCATTAGATTATACAATCCCTTGAAATCAGTAACCCTACTGCCAACCAGCCAACCCTCCAGAGCCTTGGTTGCACAATCTACAAAGTCAGTCAAGTCCTGAGTCTGTGCCTTCTGGGTGTCTCTGAACTTCAACCTGTACTGCTCAGTGGTTAGGCCAAACTCATCTATTAGTGCACTCTTCAAGACTTCATAGTCATCAGCATCCTCTTCTCTAACAGTGAGGAGCTTGTCTCTACCTTTATCTGAAAAGGAGAGCCACAAGATTGCTGCCCACAGCTTTTGGGGGACCTGTTGTACTCTACAGGCCCTTTCCATAGCAGTTATCCACTTGTGGATATCATCCCCAATCTGGTAGGGAGGAACAACCTTGCTCAGGTTCCTATGGTCTGGAATATATTCTCTACCTCTAGGGACACTGTTGCTGCCACCAGCGGGTTCCAACCGCTCTCTTCTAGAAGCTCTCTGGAGCTCAAAGGCTTCTCTATCTAATGCCAGCTGCTTGGTTTTGAGGGCAAACCTTGCTTCCTCATACTGCAGCAGTTTGTACATTCTGTCAGAGGAGGTCTCCCTTCTAGGAAAGTAGGAGCTGCTCTGGTGGACAGATTCTCTGCCAGAGTGATAGGAGTGGTCAGACTCCCTAGAAATGGACCTAGGCCTTTCCTCCACTCTGTCAGTTCTCTTAGGGAGAATTCCTCTGTCCTTTTCAGACCCTTGTGGATCTGGCCCTTCATCCACAGAGTCCAGGTCATCTTGATTTTCATCATCTGACCCAGACACTATAATTGACCCACTCACTGATTCAGACCCATTAGCTCCTAGAGCTAATCTAAGATCATCTACTGTCAGCAGATCTATTAGGTGTAGTGTGGAGGAACTTTGTCCTAGCTTCAGGTGCCTTGCAGCACACATGGCTTTCAAGTCAGAGAAAGTCATGTCCTTATACTGAGGCTGGGTGGACCCACTGGTTCCAACTCTTAAGGACATTCTAGTGTTGTGCAGTGTTGTACTACCTACACTAGTTTGTGGCCTACTGATACTAGCTTGAGCTGTAGAAAGGGTGTGCTATCCCTTGGCACACAGCTCTAAGTTTAGTAGAACTTATTGACACTAAGCTTGACTTTATATGTATCTTGAGTACCTATAGTGGTTTTCAGTTAGTAATTCAAATAGAGATTTTCTGGTAAAACAATGGCAAGCTGGAATCCCACACGCTGCCCACCAATGTGAGAAGTTGGCCTGGTATATGCTGTTCACTAGTTAAAGTGGACACCTTGCACCAGCACAATTCGACTCTTATGGTAGTAGGTTCAAGACAGCCTTTAAAGAAAGCTATCCTAGTGGTAGCTATGGAGAGCAGCCTTCAGGCTAAGTCTTTAGAGGAATGTAAAGCAGCTTGTTTTACCTTATAATCTCTTGAATTACCAAATGAAAGGACACCACACAGGTGTAGGAAGGTGGAATCTGACTATATGGTTGCCCCCAACTTTTTGCCTGGTATTTGGATGGTTTTTGACTAGTCTGGCTGGGATCCTGCTATCCAGGACCCCAGCCTATCTGCTTCCTCCCTAAAACTGATGTGAGTACCCTAGGTACCTTCCAATTGGATACTGAGGACACCCTATCAGCCCCTTGTAGATGGTACCCTAGGTAACCAGGGCATGGGTCCCTTAGAGTCCTACCAGGTACTGCTGCACTTATTGTGCCACCCCTGGGACAGCCATACCAAATGACACCACCAGACCACTACGGTAGTCTGGGTAAGGTGGTGCTTGCACTCCTTACAGGGATATAGGTATCCTGTATCCCACTTAATACAACACATATATCCTCATAGGTCACCCCTAAAGCAGGCCTTACTAATCCTACAAGGCAGGGTGCTGAGATATGTGTGAGGGGGGACCCCTACCTGAGTAGGACCCCTCTGCAACCTTCGTAAAATCATTGCTGGGTTGTTTGTAGTGTAGCCATACCATATACTCTTAACCGCATTAGAAGTATATCGCGATAGCATGATAACTTGAGAATGGCTACACAGAACCATATCGTGTTTGGTGTAAAACATGTAGGAATCATACCCCCAATCCAGCCATGGGACTGAGGGCATGATTCCCCCCTGCTAGAGGGGCGATATGGGAAAAGCGGCAGAATTTAGATACCAATTTAAAAGTGCACACATAGTACAAAATGGATGCTACCCGCCACCCACACGACTCTGGCTGCCTGTTGCTGGGCAGAACTCCAGCCACGGCAGCTGGACAATATGGATCCTGTGGCAGAGAGGTGTTCCCACCTCCCCAGACAGACTATGTGGATTGGAACTGGGTGGGTGCACAATAGGATGCCTTTCAGAGTTGCACATAGGCTTCCCCAGTGCCTACATTCTGCATACACTGCCTGGAACCGGTTCAGGGGCATCCTGTCCCCTGCCCAGGTGGGAAACACACAAAGGGGAGAGGTTGTAGCCACCCTTTTCCCGCCTGACCTCTCATTGGTGGGCTCTGATCTGGACACTCCCCTAATCTTTGGATAAAGGTGAATACTGGGTCCCCAGAGCCTCAGATTATTCTTGAACTTCACAGACTTGAACTTCGACTTGCTGCCGCACAGCTACCTGAAGAAATCTCCCTTGGGGTAAAGGAGTTACCCCCCTGCTTGGCAGGCACCTGAAACACTGCAAGTGACCCGGTTGGAACCTTGCTGCTCCTTCGGACATCGACGACTCTTTCCTACCTTGAGGTGGGTTTCCAAGCATCCCAGAGGCCAGTGAGTGTGCACAGCAAAGCTCAGCACCGTGGACCCCGTGGGTGCCGAGATCCCCAATACCCCAGGACACCGGCCACCTCTTGCACAGCACCCGACCCCGAAGAGTAGGGAAGTTGTGCTTTGGCCCATTACTGAGCCAACCTCCCAGCATCATCTGTGCCAAAGATCGACGCCCTAGCCTGCTCCGGCGACCCGTGGGCGCATCTTTACGCACGCCAAATTGCTGCCTCTCGCGGTCCCTTGTCTCTCGACTTGTGGGCCCTAGTGGGGGTCAATCTTCACTTTTAAGGACTCCCCTGATTGCTCCAGGCCTGCTCTATAGTCTCCTTGCTGAAGACCTTGCTCAGACCTCGTGGGTCTGCACCAGTAGCAGTTTTGTGTTTCTTGCGTGGGTTGCGGTTGCCAAGGCTTAGTGGATCCAATCCGAACACTAACACCGCAGCGACCCTCATCCTTCGTGGGAAAGTCACCCTCCAGAAGCTGGCCTTCCTTGATGCCTCCTGGACCCCGTGGCTGACGATCCAAGCTACACCTCTTCCACCTGGAAGCACCCAACATTGAAGGGCTCCTTCTCTTGATCCTCCTGGTTACTGTGCCGTGACCCAGACTCTGTCCCCTCTGCTTTCAGGTCCTTCTCTACAAGATCTACATTTTCATTCTTCACGACAAAGACGACGCTTTTGGCTAGCAGCAGTTCTTCACGTTTTGCCATTGAAAATCAGCCCGCGACCCAACATCGAAAACAACCTATGCACCCGGCTTCCCTGGGGCAGGTAACAGTAGTACCTCGGTACTCTCGTGGGTGTGGGCCCTTCAAAAGCTTAACTCTAAAGGATTGAACTTGAACTCCTGCTAGAAGTGTTTTTAAACTTGTAAAATTCAACCGCGACATTCTCCATAGGCTTTAATAGAGATCCCGACAGTAGCTTTAGCCACTGCACGCGTCTCCCGTGGGTCCCCTTCCTCACTACCTTGGGTGGTTTCACAAGGGGCCAGCGACCCTAAATGCCCTAGGCATTGTCTGTAGAATTGTTGTGGTTCTTATACCACTTTTTTGATATATGGTTTGGTCCCCCCTGGGGCCCTATGATTCCAGTGCTATTTATTGTAACTATCAATGCTTGTTTAAAATGTATCTTCACCTCTAGCCTCATAAGGAGACTAGTGGGGTTATTCCTAAAATAAATACATATATTTTATATATATACCTGTGTGCACTACTCTTTCATTTGGTTATTCAAGAGGTTATCTATGGTAAAACAATAAGCTTAACACTCCTTCAAGACTTAGCCTGAAGGCTGCTCTCCACAGCTACCACTAGGATAGCTTTCTTTAAAGGTTGTCTTTAACCTATCACCATAAGAGTCGAATTGGACTGGTACAAGGTGTCCCCAATAACTAGAGGACAGCATATGCCAGGCCAACTTCTCACAACAGGTATGTATATCAAATATATATGTATTTATTACTAAACAGCTCTCTACTAATCTCTTTGTGAGATTAGAAGGCAGGAACATATGCACAATCAATGTTTCACAATAAGTTAAGCACAAATATGGCTGGGGCATTAGGGGCGTACCAGACCATATACTAAAAAAGAGACTTAAGAATAACGACTTGCAAAGGGGCAAGGCCTAGTGCCGTCAGAAGCGCTGGGGCCTCACGAAACCACCCAAGGCAGGTAAGTAAAGGACCCACGGGAGACGCATGCAGTGTGAGAACACAATCGCAAATCCCTATTGACTTGAATGGAGCAAGTCGCGATTGGAAATTAAAAGTTTAAGGATACTTCGGGAGCGTCTACAAGCAAGTCACTTACAAGGTAAGTAGTTCTAGAGCCAATACCCACACGAGCACCGTAGTGCTGAAGTTACCTCACCCAGGGAAGCCGGGTGCCTAGGTGTCTTTTGGTGTCAGGTTGCGACGTCGTTTTCAATGGGAGCCAAAGAAGACTTGCTGCTTGTGAAGACAGGAGAAGTGTCCGGTGGAATCCAAGGCTGGATTCAGAAGAAGGAAGACCTGAGAGCAGAGGGGACAGTGTTCAAAGTCACTTGGCAGTGACCCGGGGCAAGGAATATGGATGCCCACAGTCGTCGGGTGATTTCAGGTGATCCAAGGGTGTCTTGACTCTTCAGCCACGAGGTCCAGGAGGTGTCGATGACAACCAGGAGCTGGATTCGGCGTGTCCCACGAATTCTGCAGCTTACTGCGGTGTCGGTGACCAGATTGGAGCCAACAAGCCTTGGTAACAGCAAGTCTCGTGGAAAGCACAAATAGTCAACGGTGCGGACCAGCAAGGACTGAGGGACTCACCCAGCGAGGGTAAGTCAGGGCATGCCTGGAGCAACCAGGGGAGCCCTTTGGAACTGTAGAAAAGTCTTCAGGGGACCCACAAGCAAACCGGCAAGGGATCGCAAAGACGCCTCGGGAGGATTCACTCAACAGGGGCCACGGTCACTCGGGATGGGGTAGGCCTCTGATCTTTGGAGGGATTCCTGTTGGAGGCTTGGACCACACTTGGTCAAATGCACAGGTTCGTAGAACATCGTGAAGGGGTTGCACTCGAAAATAGTGCACGGTATCCAGGAATTGCGGTTCCTCATCACTCATGGGGTCCACTTGCCTCAGCGTCGCTGGGGACTCACAATAGCCTTGGAGAAGTCAGGAAATCCTCTTCCTGGGCTGCAAGGACTTCGGGCTCCGGCGGGAGCGATGGAGTTTGCGACCGCAGTTTGTTGTTTTTGGTGCCTGCCAAGCAGGGGAGTCACTCCTTGACTCCAAGGGAGATTCTTCCATCTTCCAGAGGAAGTGGAACATCGAAGGTCCAGGATTCTTCTTCAGAGCATTGTTCAGGGGTATCTAGTTTGCAATGGCAAGGGTTCCCTAACTTATACTGAAAGGAAGGGAGGGGCTAGCTCTATGACGCCACCTATGGGAGGGTCAGGGGAGTGGGTGGCTATACCCACTTCCCTTTGTCCAGTTTCACGCCAGAGCAGGGGCAGGTAGCCCCTGAGCCGGTTTGAACTGGTGTATGCACAGAGGAGCCTACTGCTCCCCCAGTGCAGGACTTCAAAGCACTCTAGGAGTGCACCTACCCAGCCCCAATACACTAAACCCTGTCTGGGAGGTGGTCACACCGCCCTGTGACAGGATGTCTATTGTTGGGCCTCCTACACTGCGAATTTCGGTCAGCAGCAGGAGGGCAGCCCAGTGTCTGTGACTGGTGGCATCTATTTTGTGATGCCAGGGCTCTTCAGGATTCTACTGTGTTTCCACAGTGGGTACATGTCTATCCCTCTAGAAGGGTGGGATCATACTACCACACCAGTTACTGGTGTGGGGGTATGATTCTAAAGCGTTTGATACCAAACACAACATGTTTTGATGCAGCCATTCCAAAGTTAGCATTTACAGCGAGGTTATAATGCACTTAAGAGTATATGGTTTGACCGCATTCACAAACAGCCCCCTCACATGGAAACCAAGCACCCTGCCCACATAATTGATAGGGCCTGCCTTAGGGGTGACTGATAGGTTTATATGTATGTGCAGGGAGATAAATAGTGAACCTATATCTCAGTGAGGAGTGCTAGCACCACCTCACCCAGGTTGCAGTAGCAGGTCTGTGGTGTCAGATGTAGTCTGCTTCCCAGGGGTGGCATAATACATGCTTCAGCCCCTGGTAGGCCTGTGAAGTACCTATGCCCTTAGTACCTAAGGTAACATATACTAGGGACTCATAAGGCACCACAGTATCCAATCACTAGTGCACCTAATATGCACTCCATGTTGTTTAGAGAGAACAGAGACGCTGGGGCCCTGAGTAGCAGGGTCCCAGCCAGACTATAGCCAGAAACCAGTGTTAACATCAGAAAAAAAGTGGGGGCAACATAAGAGGGAGATCCTACTCTCCTACACAACCCCCCCCCCCCCAAACGCAGTGACACTAAACTAACCTTGACCTGTTGAGTCTTCGTGTTCTAAGTGGAAATACCTTGAGAGTCCATCTGCATTGGCATGTTGGGTCCCAGGTCTATGTTCCACTGTATAGTCCATCCCCTGTAGGGAAATGGACCACCTCAAAAGTTTTGGGTTTTCACCTTTCATCTGTTTAAGCCATAGGAGGGGCTTGTGGTCAGTCTGAACTATGAAGTGAGTGCCAAGCAAGTATGGCCTCAGCTTCTTCAGGGCCCACACCACAGCAAAGGTCTCCCTCTATATAGCTGACCAACGTTTCTCTCTAGGGGTCAGCCTTCTGCTAATGAAAGCTACTGGCTGGTCTTGACCTTCATCATTCAGTTGAGACAGTACATCTCCCACACCCAGCTCAGAAGCATCTGTTTGGACTATGAACTTTTTGGTGTAGTCTGGACTCTGTAAGATGGGGGCAGTGCACATGGCCTGCTTTAGGTCTTCAAATGCCTTCTGACAGCTAGCTGTCCACTGAACCTTTTTTGGCATTTTCTTTGAGGTTAGATCATTCAAGGGGGGCACTATAGATCCATATCCCTTCACAAAACTCCTATAGTACCCAGTCAGGCCTAAGAAGGCTCTCACCTGTGTCTGGGTGGTTGGAGCAACCCATTCCATGATGGTTTGGATTTTGCTCTGTAAAGGCTGAACCTGGCCCCCACCTACAAGGTGGCCCAGGTACACAACCTGACTCTGCCCTATCTGGCACTTAGTGGCCTTGATAGCGAGGCCTGCTTTCTGCAGGGCCTCCAAAACATTTCTGAGGTGGACCAGGTGATCCTGCCAGGAGGAACTAAAGACAGCAATATCATCTAGATAAGCTGAGCAATAAGTTTCCATCCCTACCAGAACTTTGTTCACCAACCTCTGAAAAGTGGCAGGTGCATTTTTCAAGCCAAAGGGCATCACCACAATGTGGTAGTGCCCACTAGGGCTCAAAATTCCCTTTTGGCTTTTGCATCATCAGTTAACCTGTTATGCCAGTAGTACTTGGCTGAGGCCAAAGTCTCAATCAGCTCATCTGCCCTTGGTATAGGATAGGCATCTGTCCTGCTGACTGCATTGAGGCCTCTGTAGATCCATATCCCTTCACAAAACTCCTATAGTACCCAGTCAGGCCTAAGAAGGCTCTCACCTGTGTCTGGGTGGTTGGAGCAACCCATTCCATGATGGTTTAGATTTTGCTCTGTAAAGGCTGAACCTGGCCCCCACCTACAAGGTGGCCCAGGTACACAACCTGACTCTGCCCTATCTGGCACTTAGTGGCCTTGATAGCGAGGCCTGCTTTCTGCAGGGCCTCCAAAACATTTCTGAGGTGGACCAGGTGATCCTGCCAGGAGGAACTAAAGACAGCAATATCATCTAGATAAGCTGAGCAATAAGTTTCCATCCCTACCAGAACTTTGTTCACCAACCTCTGAAAAGTGGCAGGTGCATTTTTCAAGCCAAAGGGCATCACCACAATGTGGTAGTGCCCACTAGGGCTCAAAATTCCCTTTTGGCTTTTGCATCATCAGTTAACCTGATATGCCAGTAGTACTTGGCTGAGGCCAAAGTCTCAATCAGCTCATCTGCCCTTGGTATAAGATAGGCATCAGTCCTGCTGACTGCATTGAGGCCTCTGTAGTCTACACAAAACCTCATTTCTTTCTTACCACCCTGGGTATGAGGTTTGGGTACTAGGACTACTGGGCTAGCCCAAGGGCTATCTGAAGGCTCAATTACACCTAACTCCAACATTTTCTGGACTTCAGTCCTGATACAGTCCCTGACATGGTCAGGTTGCCTGTAGATTTTACTCTTGACAGGCAGACTGTCCCCAGTGTCCACCTCATGGGTGCACTGACTAGGGGTCAGGCTAAACATATGTCTGTACTGTTGCAAAATTTGTCTGCATGGTCAATGAGGCTGCTTGCCAAAGCAACACCATCTACTGACCCATCATCAGGGTTCTGTGAGAACAGGTCAGGGAGAGGGTCACCCTCCTCCTCCTGTTCCTCATCAGTTGCCATGAGCAAGCCCATGTCCGCCCTGTCAACATATGGTTTCAATCTGTTGACATGGAGCACCCTCAGGGAGCTCTTGGGAGTTCCAAGATTCACCAGATGGGTGACTTCTCCCTTTTGCTCAACAATGGTATGGGGGCCACTCCATTTGTCCTGGAGGGCTGCTGGAGCCACAGGCTCCAACATCCACACTTTCTGTCCTGGCTGGTACACAGTCAGCACAGCCTTTTGGTCATGCCAAGTTTTTTGTAATTCATGGCTGGCCTCCAGGTTTTTGGTTGCCTTCTTCATGTATTCGGCCATCCTGGAGCGGAGACCAAGTACATAGTCCATCACATCCTGTTTGGGGGGTTTGAGAGGTAACTCCCAGCCCTCTTTTACCAAACATAATTGACCTCTTACAGGGGGTCCAAACAGAAGCTCAAATGGGCTGTAACCAACCCCCTTCTGTGGAACCTCTCTGTATGCAAACAAAAGACAGGGAAGAAGAAGGTCCCATTCCTGCCTAAGCTTTTCTGGGAGTCCTTTACTCATTCCCTTAAGGGTTTTGTTGAAACGTTCAACCAACCCATTGCATTTTGGGTGATAGGGAGTGGTGAATTTATAAGTTACACCACACTCCTTCCACATTGCTTTCAAATATCCTGGCATGAAGTTTGTATCTCTGTCGGAGATGACCTCCTTTGGGAAACCCACTCTGGAGAAAACTCCAATGAGGGCTCTTGCCACCACAGGGGCTGTGATGGTTCTCAGGGGAATTGCCTCTGGGTACCTGGTGGCATGATCTACTACCACCAGGCTAAATCTGTGCCCAGATGCAATTGGAGGGTCAAGGGGACAAACAATGTCAATCCCTACCCTTTCAAAAGGTACCCCCACCACAGGTAGTGGTATTAGTGGGGCCTTTGTTGTGCCACCTGACTTGCCACTGGCTTGGCAAGTGACACAGGAGCGACAAAACTCCTTGGTGTATTCTGACATATGTGGCCAATGAAAATGTGGAACAAGCCTGTCCCAGGTCTTTTTTTCGCCCAAGTGAGCTGCCAAAAGGATATCATGTGCTAGGGTCAAGAGGAACCCCCTAAACGTCTGAGGTATTACCAACCTCCTGGTGGCTCCAGGGGTTGGATCTCTACCCTCAGAATATAGGATTCCCTCATCTCAATAAACTTTATGGGACGCACTAGCACTCCCAGCAGCCTCAGCAGCAGCCTGCTGTCTGAAGGGTTCAAGAGAGGGGCAGCACTGTTGCTCCTTACTCAGATCTTCCCTAGAAGGGCCCCCTGCCCCCTAGAACTCAACCTGATCAGGCTCAAGTCTCTCTGGGGCAGTTCCTTCTTCAGGCTCTGCTTCTCTTTCCTCAAGAGGTGAATCTGTGATCTGAGACAGAGGGGAAGGCACGGCCTTAACCCTACTGCTCCTCTTCTTGGGAAGCACCTGGTCCATGGTTTCAGGATCCAGAGCTGGTTCAGTGTTATGCATTTTGGCCTGTGACCTGGTCACAGCAAATACCTCTGCCGTGATGCCCAACATCTCAGCATGAGTCCATAACTCTACTTCATACCAGGCTGAAGTCTCTAGATCATTGCCCAATAGACATTCTACAGGGAGGTCTGCACTGACTACTACTTTCTTGAGGCCAGTTACCCCTCCCCAGGAGAAATTCACAACTGCCAGACTATGGTTGGTCCTGACATTGCTTGCATTGGTTACCTGGTACATTTCGCCCAGGATGCTCTGCCCAGGGTCCACAAGATCCTCTGCCACCATGGTGACACTAGCACCTGTGTCCCTAAATGCCAAAGCCTGTTTGCCATTTATTACAGGCTGCTGTTTGTATTTGCCCAGATTACTGGGGCTCACTAGGAAGGACATATCAATTTCTCCATCACAAATCAGCAATGCCTGAGTGGGTACTCTGACTAGGCCAGAGTCCACTTCAGAACCCAGGGTCAACCCTACTACACCCTTATTCTGATTACCACCTCCACCAGTAGCTGTACTAGGGGGAACAGTTGCCTTAGGGGCAGGAGTGGTGGTGGCTTGGTCTTTGAACTTGTTACAGTCAGAAGTCCAGTGCCCTTTCTGTTTACAGAATTTGCACCAGGACTTCTTTTGGCCCTTCCCTTTGTTAGACTGTGAATCCCCACCAGATCCCGATTTTTGGGGCCCTTGTGAAGACTTCTGGTCTTTTGACTTATCCCCAGCTTTCTCTGAGCCTTTAGGATTTTGCTTCTTGGTGTCACCCCCTTGGTTCTGGGTTTTCTGCCTCACCCTGGGTTTGACCCATTTGTCTGCCTTCTTTCCCAATTCTTGGAGAGAGGTCAGATCAGAGCCCACCAAGTACTGATGCAACAACTGGTTTTGGCAATTATTAAGGATCTGTTCTCTCATCATAAGATTATACAATCCCTTAAAATCAGTAACTCTACTACCAACCAGCCAACCCCCCAGAGCCTTGGTTGCACAATCAACAAAGTCAGTCCAGTCCTGATTCTGTGCTTTCTGGGTATCTCTGAACTTCAACCTGTACTGTTCAGTGGTTAAGCCAAACCCATCTATCAATGCACTCATCAGGACTTCATAATCATCAGCATCCTCTTCTCTAACAGTGAGGAGCTTGTCTCTACCTTTATCAGTAAAGGAGTGCCACAAGATTGCTGCCCACTGCTTTTTGGGGACCTGTTGTACTCTACAGGCCCTCTCCACAGCAGTTATCCATTTGTGGATATCATCCCCACTCTGGTAGGGAGGAACAACCTTGGACAGGTTGCTATGGTCTGGAATGTAATCTCTGACTCTAGGGACACTGTTGCTGCCACCAGGGGGATCTACCCCTCTTTTCTAGAAGCTCTCTGGAGCTCAAAGGCTTCTTTGTCTAATGCCAACTGCTTGGCCTTAAGGGCAAATCTTGCTTCCACATACTGCAGCAGTTTGTACATTCTGTCAGAGGAGGTCTCCCTTCTAGGAAGGTATAAGTTCCTCTGCTGGACATATTCCCTGCCAGAGAGATATGAGTGGTCAGATTCCCTAGAAAGGGACCTAGGCCTCTCCTCCACTCTGTCACGTCTCTTAGGGAGAATTCCTCTGTCCTTTTCAGACCCTTGTGGGCCTGGCCCTTCAACCACAGAGTCCAGGTCATCTTGATTTTCACCATCTGACCCAGAGACTATAGCTGACCCACCCCCTGATTCAGACCTATTAGCTCCTAGAGCTAATCTAGGATCATCTGCTGTCAGCAGATCTATCAGGTGTAGTGTGGAGGGACTCAGTCCTAGCTTCAGGCGCCTTGCAGCACACATGGCTTTCAAGTCAAAGAAAGTCATGTCCTTATACTGAGGCTGGGTGGACCCACTGGCTCCAACCCTTTAGGACATTCTAGTGTTGTGAAGTGTTGTTCTGCCTATACTAGTTTGTTGCCTACTGATCCTAGCTTGAGCTGTAGCAAGGGTGTGCTATCCCTTCACACACAGCTCTAAGTTCAGTACAAATTGTTGATACTAAGCTTGACTTTATATGTACCTTGAGTACCTTTAGTGGTTTTCAGTTATTAATTCAAATAGAGCTTTTCTGGTAAAACAATTGCAAGCTGGAATCCCACAGTCTGCCCACCAATGTGAGAAGTTGGCCTGGCATATGCTGATCACTAGTTAAAGTGGCCACCTTGCACCAGTCCAATTTGACTCTTATGGTAGATAGGTTTAAGACAACCTTTTAAAGAAAGCTATCCTAGTGGTAGCTGTGGAGAGCAGCCTCCAGGCGAAGTCTCTGAGGAATGTAAAGCAGCTTGTTTTACCTTATAATCTCTTGAATCACTAAATGAAAGTACACCTCACAGGTATATATATAAAATATATATGTATTTATTTCTAACACACTCTACTAATATCTTTATGAGATTAGAAGTCAGGAACATATGCACAAATCAATGTTTCACAACAAATTAAGCACTTATATGGCTGGGGCCCTAGGGGCGTACCAGACCATATACTAAAAAAGAGGTATAAGAAGAACGACTTGAGAAGGGAGAAGGCCTAGAGCCTTCAGAAGCGCTGGGGCCTCACTAATCCACCCAAGAAACAAGAAAAACAATGTCTTTATGCTTATTTCTAACCTCTGTTGCTTCTATCAGCAATACACTTGCCTCTTTGTGCACTTCTGTTGGCTCTTTCTGCACCTCACTTGCTCCTTTCTACACTTACTCTTGCCTCTTTCTGCACCTCTGTTGGTTCTTTCTGCACTTCTCTTACTTCTTTCTACACCTCTGTTGCTTCTTTCAGCAATTCTCTTGCCTCTTTCTGCACCGCTGTGGCTTCCTTCAGCACTTTTCATGCTTCTTTCGGCACCTGTTTGCCTCTTTCTGTACTTTTCTTGCCTTTTTCTGCACCTCTCTTCCCTATTTCTGCACGTCTGTTGCCTCTTTCTGTACCTCATTTGCTTCTTTCTGCCCCCCTGTTGTCTCTTTCTGCATTCGTACTCCCTCTTTCTGTACCGTTCCTGCCGGTTTTTGCATCTCACTTGCCTCTTTCTGCTCTTTTCTTGCTTCTTTCTACACCTCTGTTGCTTCTTTCAGCAATTCTCTTGCCTATTTCTGCACCCCTTTGCTTCATTCTGCACTTTTCTACACTTACTCTTGCTTCTTTCTGCACCCCTGTTGTCTCTTTATGTACCTCGTTTGCCTCTTTCTGCACTTTTCTTGCCTTTTTCTGCACCTCTCTTCGCTCTTTCTCATTTTCAGTCTTTCTGTACCTTTCCTGCATGTTTTTGCATCTCACTTGCCTCTTTCTGCACTTTTCTTGCTTCTGTCTACCCCGCAGTTGCTTCTTTCAGCAATTCTAATGCCTCTTTGTGCACTTCCCTTTTCTGTTTCTGTACTTGTCTTGCTTCGTTCTGCACCACTGTTTCTTCATCCTGCACTTTCCTGGTTTCTTTCTGCACCTGTCTTGATTCTTTCTGCACCCATCTTGTCTCTTTATGCACCTCTTTTGACACTTTATGCACTTTTCTAGGCTTTTTCTGTACCGCTCCTCCTTCTTTCTGCACATCTGTTGCTTCTTTCTGTACCTCATTTGCTTCTTTCTGCACCCCTGTTGTCTCTTTCTGCACTAGTCTTCCCTGTTTCTGTACCTTTCCTGCCTCTGTTTGCACCTCACTTGCCTCTTTCTGTACTTTTCTTGCTTCTTTCTACACCTCTGTTGCTTCTTTCAGAAATTCTCTTGCCTCTTTGTGCACTTCTCTTGCCTGTTTCTGCACCCCTCTTGCCTCTTTTTGCACCTCTGTTGGCTCTTTCTGCACCCCACTTGCTCATTTCTACACTTCTCTTGCCTCTTTCTGCATCCCTGTTGCTTCATTCTGCACTTTCCATGCTTCTTTCTGCACCTGTCTTGCTTCTTTCTGCACCCGTTGTCTCTTTATGTACCTCTATGGCCTCTTTCTGCATTTTTCTTGCCTTTTTCTGCACCTCTCTTCCCTCTTTCTACACGTCTGTTGCCTCCTTCTGCACCTCATTTGCTTCTTTCTGCACCCCTGTTGTCTCTTTCTGTACTCGCCTTCCCTCTTTCTGTACCTTTCCTGCCCATTTTTGCATCACACTTGCCTCTTTCTGCACTTTTCTTGCTTCTTTCTACACCTCTGTTGCTTCTTTCAGCAATTCTCTTGCCTCTTTGTGCACTTCTCTAGCCTGTTTCTATACCTTTTCCTGCCTCTTTCTGCACCCCTGCTGCTTTATTCTTCACTTTCCATACTTTTTTTTGCACCAGTCTTGCTTCTTTCTGCACTCCTGTTGCCTCTTTATGTACCTCTTTTGCCTCTCTCTGCACTTTTCTTGCCTTTTGCGGCACCTTTCTTTACATCTGTTGCCTCTTTCTGCACCTCTTTCTGCACCCCTCTTGTCTCTTTCTGCACTCGTCTGCCCTCTTTCTATACATTTCCTGCCTGGTTTTGAATCTCACTTGCCTCTTTCTGCATTTTTCTTGCTTATTTCTAACTTCTGTTGCTTCTTTCAGCAATACTCTTGCCTCTTTGAGCACTTCTGTTGGCTCTTTCTGGACCTCACTTGCTCCTTTCTACACTTACTCTTGCCTCTTTCTGCACCCCTTCTGCTTCATTCTGCACTTTCCACGCTTCATTCTGCACCTGTCTTGCTTCTTTATGCACCCGTGTTGTCTCTTTATGTACCTCTTTTGCCTATTTCTGCACTTTTCTTGCCTATTTCTGTACCTCTCTTCCCTCTTTCTGCACGTCTGTTGCCTCTTTCTGCACTTCATTTGCTTCTTTATGCACCCCTGTTGTGAGAAGTTGGCCTGGTATATGTTGTTCACTAGTTAATGTGGACACCTTGCACCAGTACAATTCGACTCTTATGGTAGATAGGTTTAAGACAACCTTTCAAGAAAGCTATCCTAGTGGTAGCTGTGGAGAGCAGCCTTCAGGCTAAGTCTTTAGAGGAATGTAAAGCAGGTTGTTTTACCTTATAATATCTTGAATTAGTAAATGAAAGGACACCACACAGGTATATATATAAAATATATATGTATTTATTACTAACAACTCTCTGCTAATAACTTTATGAGATTAGAAGTCAGGGACATATGCAAAAATCAACATTTCACAACAAGTTAAGCACAACTATGGCTGGGGCCCTAGGGGTGTACCAGACCATATACTAAAAAAGAGACTTAGGAATAACGACTTGAGAAGGGCCAAGGCCTAGGGCCTTCAGAAGCGCCGGGGCCTCATGAAACTACCCAAGGCAGGTAAGTAAAGGACCCACGGGAGACGCATGCAGTGTGAGAACACAGGCAGGAATCCCTATTGACTTCAATGGAGCAAGGCGCGATTGGAAATTAAGAGTTTTAGGATACTTCGGGAGCGTCTACAAGCAAGTCACTTACAAGGTAAGTAGTTCTAGAGCCAACACTCACAGGAGCACCATAGTGCTTGAGTTACCTCACCCAGGGAAGCCGGGTGCATCGGTGTCTTTTGGTGTCGGGTCGCGGCGTCGTTTTCAACGGGAGCCAAAGAAGACTTGCTGCTTGTGAAGACAGGAGAAGTGTCCGGTGGAATCCAAGGCTGGATTCAGAAGAAGGAAGACCTGAAAGCAGAGGGGACAGTGTTCAAAGTCATTTGACAGTGACCCGGGGCAAGGAAGATGGATGCCCACAGTCGTCGGGTGATTTCAGGTGATCCACGGGTGTCTTGACTCTTCAGCCACGAGGTCCAGGAGGCGTCGACGACAACCAGGAGCTGGATTCGGCGTGCCCACGAATTCTGCAGCTTACTGCAGTGTCAGTGACCAGCTTGGAGCCAACAAGCCTTGGTAACAGCAAGTCTTGTGGAAAGGATAAAAAGTCAGCGGTGCAGACCAGCAAGGACTGAGGGACTCACCCAGCGAGGGTAAGTCAGGGCAGGCCTGGAGCAATCAGGGGAGCCCTTTGGAACTGTAGAAAAGTCTTCAGGGGACCCATAAGCCAACCGGCAAGGGATCGCGAAGTCACCTTCAGAGGATTCACTCAACAGGGGCCCACGGTCACTCGGGACGAGGTAGGCCTCTGATCTTTGGAGGACTACCTTGTCCTGACTCGAAAATAGTGCACGGTAACCGGGTATTGCTGTTCCTCGTCACTCGTGGGGTCCACTTACCTCAACGTCGCTGGGGACTCACGATGGCCTTGGGGAAGTCAGGAAATCCACTTCCGGGGCTGCAGGGACTTCGGACTCCGGCGGGAGTGGGGAAGTTTGCGACCGTTGATGCAAAGTTTTGGTGCCTGCCAAGCAGGGGAGTCACTCCTTGACTCCAAGGGAGATTCTTCAGTCTTTCAGAGGTAGTGGAACGTCAAAGGTCCAGGATTCTTCTTCAGAGCGTCATCCAGGGATATCTAGTTTGCAATGGCAAGGGTTCCCTAACTTATACTGAAAGGACGGGAGGGACTAGCTCTATGACCCCACCTATGGGAGGGTCAGGGGAGTGGGTGGCTACACCCACTTCCCTTTGTCCAGTTTCACGCCTGAGCAGGGGCAGGTAGCCCCTGAGCTGGTTTGAACTGGTGTATGCACAGAGGAGCCTACTGCTCCCCCAGTGCAGGACTTCAAAGCACCCTAGGAGTGCACCCACCCCCAATACACCAAACCCTGTCTGGGAGGTGGTTACACCTCCCTGTGACAGGATGCCTATTGTTGGGACTCCTCCACTGCGAGTTTCGGTCAGCAGCAGGAGGGCAGCCCAGTGTCTGTGACTGGTGGCATCCATTTTGTGATGCCAGGGCTCTTCAGGATTCTACCGTGTTTCCACAGTAGGTACATGTCTATCCCTCTAGAAGGGTGGGATCATACTCCCACACCAGTTACTGGTGTGGGGGTATGATTCCAAAGCGGTTGACACCAAACACGACATGTTTTGATGCAGCCATCCCAGAGTTAGCATTTATCGCGAGGTTATAACGCACTTAAGAGTATATGGTTTTACCACATTCACAAACAGCCCCAGAGAATGGACTCTGAGAGCTGCAGAGGGGCACTGCTCAGGCAGGGGCACCCCCTCACATGGAAACCAAGCACCCTGCCCTCAGAATTGATAGGGCCTGCCTTAGGGGTGACTGATAGGTTTATATGTGTGTGCATGTAGAGATATAGTGAACCTATATCTCAGTGAGGAGTGCTAACACTACCTCACCCAGGCTGCAGTAGCAGGCCTGTGGTGTAAGATTTAGGCTGCTTCCCAGGGGTGGCATAATACATGCTTCAGCCCCTGGTAGGCCTGTGAAGTACCTATGCCCTTGGTACCTAAGGTACCATATACTAGGGGCTCATAAGGTACCACAGTATCCAATCACTAGTGCATCTAATATGCACTCCAAGTTAATTAGAGAGAACAGAGAGGCTGGGGCCCTGATAAGCAGGGTCCCAGCCAGACTATAGCCAGAAACCAGTGTTAACATCAGAAATAAGTCAGGCAACATAAGGTTCAGATCCTACACGCATGTATTCAGTAAGACACATTTAATCACTCACTTATACAGTCAGTCACACACCTACTAAATCTTTCATCCAGACACTTATACACCCACTCATTCTTCAATACACCTTGGCATATATATAAAACATATTTAAACTTTACAGAAACACAGTCACTGGATGATGTCATCAGTGATGTTATCAGAGATATAATTTGAGATGTCATCAGTGATGTCATCAGTGATGTTATCAGTGATGTCACTGACCATGCAGGCCACCATCCCTGACCATATCATGAATGATGTAATATGTGACGTCATCAGCAGTGCATTGCGGGGGCACGAGTTATAGTTAGCTGAACTAACTATAACGGGGGAATTCCTATGGTTTTGTACAAATGAAATGTCCAACCAACTATAACGTCCCTGAAACCTATGTTTTTTCCTGCGAATTTCAAAGGTTTTTCAAATGCTATTTTCTGACTATAACATCCCTGAAACCTATGTTTTTTTCAGTGAATTTCAAAGGTTTTTTAAAAGTTAATTTGTAAGTCTAGTGTACCTGAATCCTATCTTTTTTTATTCTCTCTATATATACATATATGTATATATTTAAAAGAAATTGTGAATAATTTTTAATTTTGAAAACTATATTCATTTTTTTTAATATTAAACAGTCGTGCACCCTTCGCGCATCCTGCACGATGGCTATGCGCATTCTGGTAGCCATTTTGAAAACTCGCGCTGGGGTCGCGACTTTGACGTATTTGTTAATTATAAATGAAACTTTTCATTTGAATGTTTGTCTAAAATTAATTTAAAAAAATTATTTTTAAAGTATTATTTGCAATATTATTTTGAGGAAAGTAAAGTTCCGAAAATTCATGGTGTAGCCGCTTACTGTGCGCAAACTCTCCATGCACATATGTAAGGGGTCGCACCACGCTCGTGCCGACATCGCGCTAAAAGTCGCGATTTCGGCGTATTTTTAAAGTTGAAAAAATTACTATAGAAAGTTAGAATATGATATTATACTGAACAGTTTTGCTAATATACTTATTAAATGTTTATAGAAATTTCATTTATAGTATATATGTATTTTGCGGGTGCGCGAAGGGTGCATAACTGGTACGTGCACCCTACGAAACTTCATGTCAGCAAGAGAAAAAAGGAATCTGATTGGTTTAAATCAATTTAATTATGAGAGAGGGAGGATCCATTCTTCTGATATTTCCCTTATTCTTTGACTTTCATTGAGAGAGGGAATGTTTGTTTATTGTCTTCATAGTATTACTTTTTTTGTGTGTTTCTTTATTTTGAAACCAAGTATGGCTTCAAATTTTGCAGAAGTGGGTGAAGTTGCAGTTCAGGAGGAAGAAGCGAGAGTCCAGCAGAAGAGGAAGAGAAAGGAGATCATTGTGTTGGCCTTTTTTAGTGTTCCAGGGGAAGAGAAAAAGGTCAATGCTACAAAAGTCACATGCATGATTTGCAAAATAGTGTTGTCCAGAGGGTCTGATAAGAAGTACTCTTGTGGAACAAGTAGCATAAAAAGCATATGGAGACCATCCACCCTGTGCACCTCGCTAGAGAGGAAACCAAGCGAAAATTGAATGCTGCTGCTGTTGAAGACCCTAGTTCTCCATCAACCTCTGGACAAATGCCATCAACCGCAAGGCCACACATTATGCCCGAATTTCAAAATGCCTCTATTAGTTGCATTAAGTGTGCCACTGAACTCTGTTTTGGCGAGCAGTGCATAGACGTTATTTCAGCTGCCCTTAAAGCACACAAATGTTAATTTTTTTTATAATGCCCTTTTGTTTTTGTTCAACAGATCATTTCCTGATCTTCGTTTTTTTCTTTTGTTTTTAAAATAAAAAACACACAAAAAATAAAAAAGGTTAGAAAAATACAAAAATAAGTAAAATTGTTCCAAAAAAAAGCAAAACAGTTCTTACGGAATTATCTCTACTGGTTGAAAAAACAAAAATTACAAGAGTGATTGCATGAGAGTATGGACTGCATGGATAGTGCACATGTTATTGTAGCAGTGCATGTGTTAGTGCGTGAGTCATTGCATTAGTTCATGGGAAGTGACTGAATGATTAGAGTACTGCAAGGAGAGCGTACGGTAAATTTGCAAGTGCTTGAGTTTTGGCGGAGTAATTGGATAAGTATAGTGTACTGGCTGGGTGACTGGAGGTCTGCATGGGGAGTGACAGTGTGTTTGCTGGACTGCATGTGTTGTACCTAGGAAAATGAAGGTGTGAATGAGTAGCATGTAAATGGTTAGAGGACTGCATGGATAGTGCACATGTTATTGTAGCAGTGCATGTTTTAGGGCGTGAGTCATTGCATGAGTACATGGGTAGTGACTGGATGATTAGAATACTGCAAGGAGAATGTACGGTGAATTTGCAATTGCTTGGGTTTTGGTGGAGTGATTGGATAAGTATAGGGTACTGGCTGGTTGACTGGAGGTGTGCATGGGGAGTGACAGTGTGTTTGCTGGACTGCATGGGTTGTACCTGGGAAAATGAAGGTGTGAATGAGTAGCGTGCAGATGGTTAGAGGACTGCATGGATAGTGCACATGTTATTTTAGCAGTGCATGTGTTAGGGCGTGAGTCATTGCATGAGTACATGGGTAGTGACTGGATGATTAGAGTACTGCAAGGAGAGTGTACGGTGAATTTGCAAGTGCTTGGGTTTTGGCGGAGTGATTGGATAAGTATAGGATACTGGCTGGGTGACTGGATGTGTGCATGGGGATTGACAGTGTGTTTGCTGGACTGCATGGGTAGTACTTGGGAAAATGAAGTGTGACTGAGTTGCTTGTTGATGGTTAGAGGACTGCATGGATAGTGCACATGTTATTGTAGCAGTGCATGTGTTAGTGCGTGAGTCATTGCATGAGTTCATGGGTAGTGACTGAATGATTAGAGTACTGCAAGGAGAGTGTACTGTGAATTTGCAAGTGCTTGGGTTTTGGCGGAGTAATTGGATAAGTATAGCGTACTGGCTGGGTGCCTGGAGGTGTGTATGGGGAGTGACAGTGTGTTTGCTGGACTGCATGGGTAGTACCTGGGAAAATGAAGCTGTGAATGAGCAGCGTGTAGATGGTTAGAAGAGTGCATGGGTATTGCACATGTTATTGTACCAGTGCATGTGTTAGTGCATGAGCCACTGCATGAGTACATGGGTAGTACTGGATGATTAGAGTACTGCAAGGAGAGTGTACGGTGAATTTGCAAGTGCTTGGGTTTTGGCGGAGTGATTGGATAAGTATATGGTACTGGCTGGGTGACTGGAGGTGTGCATGGGGAGTAACAGTGTGTTTGCTGGACTGCATGGGTAGTACCTGGGAAAATGAAGCTGTGAATAAGCAGCGTGCAGATGGTTAGAGGAGTGCATGGATAGTGCACATGTTATTGTAGCAGTGCATGTGTTAGTGCATGAGGCATTGCATGAGTAAATGGGTAGTGACTGGATGATTAGAGTACTGCAAGGAGAGTGTACGGTGAATTTGCAAGTGCTTGGGTTTTGGCGGAGTGATTGGATAAGTATAGGGTACTGGCTGGGTGAATGGAGGTGTGCATGGGGAGTGTCAGTGTGTTTGCTGGACTGCATGGGTTGCACCTGGGAAAATGAAGGTGTGAATGAGTAGCGTGTAGATGGTTAGAGGACTGCATGGATTGTGCACATGTTATTGTAGCAGTGCATGTGTTAGGGCGTGAGTCATTGCATGAGTACATGGGTAGTGAATGGATGATTAGAGTACTGCAAGGAGAGTGTACGGTGAATTTGCAAGTGCTTGGGTTTTGGCGGAGTGATTGGATAAGTAGGGGGTACTGGCTGGGTGACTGGAGGTGTGCATGGGGAGTGACACTGTGTTTGCTGGACTGCATGGGTTGTACCTAGGAAAATGAAGGTGTGAATGAGTAGCGTTTAGATGGTTAGAGGAGTGCATGGATAGTGCACATGTTATTGGAGCAGTGCATCTGTTAGGGCGTGAGTCATTGCATGAGCACATGGGTAGTGACTAGATGATTAGAGTACTGCAAGGAGAGTGTACGGTGAATTTGCAAGTGCTTGGGTTTTGGCGGAGTGATTGGATAAGTATAGGGTACTGGCTGGGTGAATGGTGGTGTGCAGGGGGAGTGTCAGTGTGTTTGCTGGACTGCATGGGTTGCACCTGGGAAAATGAAGGTGTGAATGAGTAGCGTGTAGATGGTTAGAGGACTGCATGGATAATGCACATGTTATTGTAGCAGTGCATGTGTTAGGGCGTGAGTCATTGCATGAGTACATGGGTAGTGAATGGATGATTAGAGTACTGCAAGGAGAGTGTACGGTGAATTTGCAAGTGCTTGGGTTTTGGCAGAGTGATTGGATAAGTAGGGGGTACTGGCTGGGTGACTGGAGGTGTGCATGGGGAGTAACAGTGTGTTTGCTGGACTGCATGGGTTGTACCTAGGAAAATGAAGGTGTGAATGAGTAGCGTGTAGATGGTTAAAGGACTGCATGGATAGTGCACATGTTATTGTAGCAGTGCATGTGTTAGGGCGTGAGTCATTGCATGAGTACATGGGTAGTGATTGGATGATTAGAATACTGCAAGGTGAATGTACGGTGAATTTGCAAGTGCTTGGGTTTTGGTAGACTGATTGGATAAGTATAGGGTACTGGCTGGGTGACTGGAGGTGTGCATGGGGAGTGACAATGTGTTTGCTGGACTGCATGGGTAGTACCTGGGAAAATGAAGCTTTGAATAAGCAGCGCGTAGATGGTTAGAGGACTGCATGGATAGTGCACATGTTATTGTAGCAGTGCATGAGTTAGTGCCTGGGTCCTTGTATGAGTTCATGGTAACTGAGTGTATATTTACTGAACGGCAAGGAGAGTGCACAGTGAATTTATAAGTGCTTGAGTAATGGTGGAGTGATTGGAAAAGTAGATTGTGCTAATGGGTGATAGCAGGAGTACATAGGGAGTAACAGTGTTATCATTGAACTGCATGGGTACTACCTGAGTAATTGAAGGTGTAAATAAGGAATATTTGGGTGGTTAGAGTATTGTATAGAGAGTGCACAGGTGATTGTACCAGTGCATGGGTAGTGCTTGGGTGAATTAATCTTACCTGTTTTCAAGTAGATATGATACTAATTGAAACATTTTGTCACTTCTTTTTTTTTGTAATGTAAATTTAAAATATTTTAAACTTTAGTAGTAGGGTCTGTAAAAGAGATGAAAAATATTCTGTTATTACACATAATTTAATACTTTTTATAACACAACATAATTATACAATTACATCACATATTCAATTTGCCTTTTTTGCTGTCTTCAGATTGTATTGAATTTCACCATACACAGTGATTTCAAAATTAATCATCAGGTGACAGAGGGCAAAAAAAATACAATCAATAAGATTGTTAAAAAAACACATATTTGTCTAAAAAAATATCTACAACAAACTCAACTCTGTATTTACATTTTCACAAATGAACATCCTTCGTAATATAGTATATTATACAAAGATCAAATATATGACCACCTTCTTTCAAACACAGTTTTCCAAATGCAATATAAAAGAACAGAATCAATATTTCTAACCATAATTATCAACATTCTCCCAATTGCCCGAATAGTGTTTCTGAAAATATTTCCATCAAGTATATCCAAAATATTCTTTTCAATTCATATTCACACCTTCCCAATAGGCCGAATGATGTTTCTGAAAACATTTGCAATGAGGATATCCAAGATAGACTTCTAAATTCATATTCTCATGTTTCCGATAGGGTGAATGATGTATCTAAAATCATTTGTAGCGTAAATATGCACAATATACTCATTAATTCATGTTGACATCTCAGAATTTTGGCATCAAAAATATTAAATATGAATTTGCTAATTCAAAAGGCAACCGACATTTGAACTCTAAATGTGCATCATTGCATAGTGTCCATCCTTTATTGCATCTCAAATACACAGTATAATGTCCAGATGTTGAAGATGGTCCATCGTGGAAAACAATAGCCACTGTTTTAAAAGTTGTTCCTGAAATAGACAGCTGACTGGCTACAAAATTACTAATTTTGGTTTCCATTTTTGTTCCATCTGGTCTACAACGTTGCAGAATTAAAATAATATATTGTCCAAATCTTTCTATAAATAATGTTGACAACATTTCGGATTTGCGGTGAGTACATTCATTTATTTATTTATTTATTTCATTTATTTATTGCAAATTTATAATGCACATGACTGCCTCAGCAACGAGGCGTCCCAGCTTGATTAGCTTGATTAGCTCATTTCACTAATTTGTTGAAAGACACTGTTTTGCAATCTGGTAATGTTAAATATATGAATCGCTCAGTGTCTATTTTAGTGGTAGATGAAAATGAGCAGCTGTCACATGTATGATCCCATTTGTAACGTAGTCCAAACAGATTTTCAATTTGTAATCCTTCATCTTCCAATACTGCAAGCATAAACATAAGAAATTCCTGAGCATCTTGCTGTACATTCTGTGTAAATTGTGAAGAATCAGAACATATATCTAGAAGATTCCGAATGCCAGAAACACCTTGTATTTTAGTTTTATCAGTTGTTACCTGTTCATAAATAGAATGTAATAAAGAACAGAAACTTTCTTCTTGATTTTTCATAATTTGTTGTTGGAGACGTTCTAGAAAAAATACGACATTCACAACTACATTAGCATAGCAGTTGATACCTGAAATGTTTTCTAACTGATATTCTACAATCTCTTGAACAGTGTCCTTTTTCTTTTTGTTTGCAATCTCAACATTCTCTTGATTTTTTTCTTCTTTTCCACCTCACTACAGAGTTACCCATAAGTTTGTTTTCGACATATTAAACGCTTTTCATATACAGGATATTCACCTAAGTTGAGAGCATAAAGTCTTCTTAACCGATTATATACTCTTACACAATTTGCATCTGCATTAATCTTTCTCTCATCAAAATCAATCAAATACAATCCAAATAAAGTTCTGACTCGGGACAATGCAACATATGCCATACCCTCTTTCAACACGGTATTTTCAGTGTTTACCAAAGCACTGTCTACACTTAAACCTCGAGATTTATGAATGGTCACTGCATATGCGAAACAAACAGGAAACTGTTTTCTCCGAACATACAAATCTTTTATATACATGAAACGAACAGAACAACGTGCAATCTTTTTCACCTCTTCAATATGATCAAATGTAATCTTCAAAAATTCAATTCCATCTCTATTTGCATAACTAACAAAGTCAATAACTTTCCCCATGGCTCCATTTACTAAACCTTTCTCAACATCTAAATTACGTTGTAATATTTCCCGGCAGTTTACAGATACATATAAGGTCTTTTCCAAACCAGCAGTCTTAGATATTGATTTTTCCAAAGAGTCTAATTTTAACTGTCATTTCTCTGACAAAAGAATAGTTACTCCTTCATGTTCTATTTTATCAGTGGCTACCATTTTCATTATCGGTTCATTTTCCAGTTTCAAGAGTTCTTCATTGAATGTAGAGCATTCTTTCAGTTTTGGCATAAGGCAAAATATAGATTTTGTTTCTGCAATTTTTCGGGTAGATTGTTTCAGGTGCAATATTTTCTTTTGGAAACAAGTTTCTTAGTAGCCGACTTTCTAAAGCTTTTTTTCCATCCTTTGTTAAGACACCAATTCTAATATTTTGAAGAATGTTTCCATAATCTTCGTCATTTGCTTGTCACATGTTCTTAGTAGGTTTCTTATATTCAAAATAAGTCCAAATGTTTACATTTCCAATACTTCCTAATGATTTTTTAGTGTCTGCATGAAGAAGGGTCTTAAAACCCGGTTGGCCTTTCACAGGTGTGAGTTGTAGTAGATCACCAAATACAATTACATGTTTTCCTCCAAATAAACATCGTAATTTGTTTTTAAAATCTGTTGCATCCTCAAATGTACAAATGCAAGCATTAAGTTTGAGACCATGCTTACTTCATCAGTTACCAGAAGTTTCATTTTCTTCAGTACTCTTGAAACTTCTAAACAAGCTTCTCCAGATGGCTTGTGATATTCCAACTTATTTTCATGTTCTACTGGTAACATAAGTAGACGATGTAATGTAATCCCTTTAATGTTGTGTGCTGCTAATCCTAGTTGGAGCAGTAACAACACAAGACAAATGTGAATCTGTTGTTTTCTGTAGATAAGTTGACAAACATTTGATCAAGAAACTTTTCCCCATTCCAGCTTGTCCACTGATGTACATAAGAATAGGCCTAAATGATGTACATTGGCAATCATTCTTTTCATGCAGTAATCCATGTTGTATCTGTTGTGTAACTTGGTGATATATTTCTTTATGTTCAGTATTCGGATGTTCCTCTAAATTGTCCAAATCAATATTCTCCTGTTGTGCTTGCTGCATCACCGTTTGCACTTCGCTCATTGCTAATGCCGCCTCATTTTCACGTATGGCTTCACCTAGTGGATCTTGACTTTGTGCAGCAGAACTCTGACTATCTTGGGAACTATCTCTAGCTATTTCAACTGCAATAGTACTTTCTTGATTAATCTCTTCGTTCAACATTTGGAGATGATTTGGAAAAATTGTACATTCAATGCTATCTTTACATGCATTGAAAGAATCTTCATAGCAGTCAAAATTTCCAAGTAATTCCATTTCCGTCCGCCAAGGTTTGAAGAGTTGCAGAAGTGCTAAATAGAAAAACTCTCTTTTATCTGGAGTATCGCAACTTAGTTTCCTGTGATTAATCAGATTTCCTTTGGCATGCTTTACCAAAAATCCTTCAGATCCAATTACAGCGTATTTTCCTTCATTTATATTTTCCGTAACATTTTTTTTAAACTATAATGTTGCAGTATTTTATATAGACAAATGTTTTCCAGGTATGGACTTCTATATGGATAGTACATATCCAACATATTTGTTTTCAGAATATCTGTACTTTCCGGTTCATTCAGTGCTAAGTATTCAATTTCTTGTACAGATTTCAAAACTCGATTTCGTGTTGCAGCAAGACCTAGACTTATCCAGATGATTCCTCTTGACTTTGTCAATCGATCTGAACATTCATACGATCCAATTTCTCGATGTAAAAGCATCTTCAAGCTGAAACTGTACAATTTTTTGTTAAGTGTCTTCTCCTGGGAAATTTCCTCCCACATTTCTTTCAATTCTGTCTTCTCAGATTTTGTAATATATGACGTAATATAGCGAGCAACAGCAACATATTGTATGTCCATATTTGCATTCCACATCTTTAAAATCACTGGATTGTAATCATTGATGTATTTTGATTCTTCTGTTCTTTATATTATAAGTATTTTATGGTGCTTTTCGAGTGATAGTATGTCTCACTGCTGACATAAAACTGTTCACTCTTCCTTTGGAAATTACTGGACGTGGAAAACCAAATCGACATTTTGTGTACATTTTTCCTTTGACTTTTATTTCCGTCGACAATATTTTTCACATCGATAACTTTGAAACCGTAAAACTTGCTGTCTTAAGAAATTTTTTCCTCCTGTTTTCGGAATCGCACAGGTAACATAGTCTTCAATAAAAAATAAAACAGTCTCATCCGAATCAGTTCCAAATTTGGGTGCATCCTTGATCCATAAAAGCATATGTATATGAGGAGCACCTCTAGCTTGGTATTCCTTTCTTCAAAAGAAATCAATAACTTCGTCAATAGGTGGATTCTTTTTTATTACAGATGAAAGATATCATAGCTTCAAACCTATGATTAAAATATCTTCACACATTTACAGGATCCAGGGAACACAGTTCTCCAGCTATCTTCAATTCAATATTTTCTATATTTGAATTTGCTTCTTGCAGATAATCCAGTAAATCATCCCATGCGTACTAGGCACAGCGAAATGTAAAAAACCACGTAGGGGTTCCTAAGTTCCTTAACATACATTTTAGTTCCCCATGATGTCGATACCAATATTCATTAGTGCCACGTTGACATGCCATCAAATTAATAAACTGTGATTCCAAATGTTCATCTCTTTCTTCTACTTTGTCCATGAATTCCTTTGCAGAAACATCTATCCTGCCTACTGGAAAGCTGTAACTGATCATGATCAATGTCTGTATATGTTCGGTCACCCTACATATTTTAAAAAGATCAGACTAAAGGTACTGAGATCAGCTTATAAAACATGGTTCGAGATAAGAAAAACATGGACGTTTTTTCGTATTATAGTCCTCTGGCTCCAATTTGGAATTCACTGGGCACACCAGACTGTTTGCAAGACTCTCTAGCAGGCTCCCTGAAAAGAGCAGGAATAGAGAAGTGGGAAGATCTTCTTGAAAATGGGAATCTTTAGTATTGGGATTCTCTAGTGGAAAGAACTAATATTGAAATATCAAGATTTAAATATTACCAGATGGCCAGCTGGGCTAGAGAACACGTTACATTACCGGACCCTTATTTGAAGCTAGAGGAAGAAATAAAGAAAGATCCAATTCAGAAAGAAGTATCGAAGTGGTACTGGTACCTGATCGAGGGGAATGAGGTCGATTTTGACATACCTGATGTTGCATGGAAGAAAACCTTTCCGGCCCAAGACTTGCAACATTTCTGGCAAGTATCCTGCACTTTTTTATGGCACATTATTGTTTCTGCACCTCTTGGGAGAAATCATCCTTTTACTTTGCACAGGTCGTATTGGACACCCGAAAAATTGTCAAAAATGAATACACAGGTGATGAAAAAGTGTCCTAATTGCGGCGACATGAAGGCAAATGACATACATATGTTTTACATATGCACCCATCTTGATGCTTACTGGTATGCAGTTGGTAAGATTGTCGACAAAGTTTTAGATATCAATATCAATGTAAGTGCCTTTACTATTATATTTGGCATTTTGGACACCGAAGACTCCAACAATAATTTAAGTAAAAATCAGAATCATCTTTTATTTACTTTCATGTTACTAGCAAGACGGGAGGTGTGCAAAAATTGGATTCTTCCATCACCTCCTAAAGTAGAGGATTGGATTAGAGCAGTGGTCAAGTTTAGAAATCTGGATGAATTGAGAGGTAAAAGCAAACGTACGAAATATTGGGAACTCTGGGATATGGCTATGCGGTAGGGCAGGAAGGGACGTCCAATGATTTAAAATAACGCGATCAAGCAAATTCTCGAGTTTCTTTATGGCGGTACATTTTCGTTTTAAAACTCAATGAAATTTGCTGGGTTCCAAGACACGGTCTCACCTTGTCTCCTTGGGCGTTCCTCCGTGCACGATTAAGGGGTGACCCTGTTGCTATACCCATGAAGATCGTATAAATGAGGACAAAAAAAATATATATTTACAAATACATTGTACAGTACCTAACTCAAAACGACCGTCCACAAAGAGATAAGCAGCAAATTCTCTCCATTTATCATTGTTTTCCTTTTCACTTTGTAAAAACACATCTACATTCCTAGTTTGAATTTTATAGTGAGTACGTCTACAACAAATACATATATAGCTGGGATTTTCACCAGAAACTACTTTAAACTTTCTTATTTCTGATTCAAACTTCACATCAGTAGTATCTTCCATCTCTTCTTCAACACCTACACATATCAAACTCTCACTTTCTCTGCACTCCTCTTCACGAGCAAAGAAACGTAACTCTATATCATCACAAACCTTTTTTACATCCTACACAGACCCATGCAAAAGAGCTGTATTAATTTCATTTAGACATAATGCAGGACTTTTCAGAAAGTATAATCTTCTTACTAACTTCTTCATTTCGAAATTATGTACTGCTAACATTCTTAAATGATGGAAACGACTTTCACACACTTTCCTAGAAAGACAAGCCAGAGAATGACCTTGCAACCCTGTATTTTTTCTCACTTTGCAGGGATCCAGTCCTTGTAATATCTTAATCTTCTGTTTCACAGTTTTTCTTCCATATTCTCTTAAGAAATGTACTAAAATATCAAAAGATTCCTGACGTATACTACAACTACTACTACAATCCCATGTAAACACTGGAGCCTGGGTACGTCTCCCTTGAACTTACTCAGCTGTTACTTCTTCAAAATTTCTAGGAACCATCTTTTCTTTTTCAATTGGACAACCATTTTTCAGTTCGCAACAACGACCACAGGTATCAACTGCATGCACTAATGAATTTTCTTGAAAATAGCTTTCTTCATTAAAAAAGGTTCCGTACTAGAAGTATACTTCCATTCCCTGGAAAATATTTTACAAAAATTAGTTCTATTTACAATTACTTTTCTTTTCCATTTTTCCTTCATAGACTGCATTATTGTATTTAAAGTTTTCAATCTTTTTTAAATTAAGATAAAAAAATTATTTTTCAATTCAAATGCTTTTTCAATGACACTTAGAATCTTCTTTTTTGTTTGTAAAATGCTGGTCTCCTTTTATATTTTTTTCATTTTGTTAGTAAATTTTGGAGTACTCTACTTTTATAAAATCTTTTTTGAATTTCTGAACATTGTTTCCTGCTTCCAAAATAATTATTTTTCTGATAATCCAATTTTGCACTTTTTTGTGTATTTTTCTCTTGCTTTTCTTTCACTGTTGTTGTTCTATCTCTCGCCTCTTTATTTTTACAATTCGAAACACTCTTTACAAGTTTTTAATAAAATCTTTACTTCTCTTACCAGAAGGCTTTTTCTTTAAAAATCCATGTTGTACTTTATCTAATTGCTCTTTTGCTTTTTTATTTTCCATATTCCTCTTTTCTTCGTTCTCTTTTTCTTTGCTGTTTTCTTGTCATTGTAACTCTTTCTTAATAATTATGCAAAATATCTGTAAAAAAAGAAAAGTTTTGAAAACAATCTAATATAATTAAAATAATTATATAAAAATATTCACATGTCTAATTATAAAAATACTTATAAAAAAACGACATCAATGATTTGAGCAGTGGAACAGTGCTACCTGCATAATTGTACAAGTGTATGAGTAGTGTGTGAGATTGTAGAGCACATAATTAGTAGTACACATGTGATTGTGGAACTGCATGGTTAGTACCTCTATCATTCCATAAATACATGGCTAGTGACTAAAACATTACAATACTGCAAGGAGAGTGCCTAAGTGCATTTAAAATGGCTTAGGTATTGGTGGAGTGATAGGATAAGTAGATAGTGCTGGATGGGTGATTGGTGAAGTGCATGGGAATGACAGCAGCATTTCTAGACTACATGGGTGCTAACTGGGTATTTAGAGGAGTGTATCAATAGTATGTAGCTGGTTAGAGGTCTGCATGGATAGTGCACAACAATTTGTAGCTGTACTTGTGTTAGTGGCTAGACAATTCCATAAATACATGATTAGTAACTAGAATGATTACAGTGCTGTAAACAGAGTGCATGGTGAATTTATGAGAGCTTAGGTATTGGCGGAATGATAGAATAAGTAGATAGTGCTGGATGTGTGATTAGGGAAGTACATGAGACTGACTGGAGGAATCCTAGACTACATGAGTACCAACTGGGTATTTAGAGGAGTGTATCAATACTATGTAGCTGGTTAGAGGTCTGCATGGATAGTGCACAGAATATTGTAGCTGTACTTGTGTTAGTGGCTACACAATCCCATAAGTACATGACTAGTACCTGGAATGATTACAGTGCTGCAAACAGAGTGCATGGTGAATCTATAAGTGCTTAGGTATTGTCGGAGTGATAGGATAAGTAGATAGTACTGGATGGGTGATTGGGGAAGTGCATTGGACTGACTGGAGGAATCCTAGATTGCATGGGCAGTAACTGGGTATTTAGGGAAGTGTATTAATAGTATGTAGCTGGTTTGAGGACTGCATACATAGTGCACAGAATATTGTGTCTGTACTTGTGTTAGTGGCTAGACAATTCCATAAATACATGACTAGTAACTTGAATGATTACAGTGCCGCAAACAGAGTGCATGCTGAATTTATAAGTGCTTACGTATTGGCAAACTAATAGAATAAGTAGATAGTGCTGGATGGGTGATTGGGGAAGTGCATGGGACTGACTGGAGGATTGCTAGATTGCATGGGTACTAAATGGGTAATTAGAGGAGTGTATCAATAGTATGTAGCTGGTTAGAGGTCTGCATGCATAGTGCACAGAATATTGTAGCTGTACTTGTGTTAGTGGCAAGACAATTCCATAAATACATGACTAGTAACTGGAATGATTACAGTTCTGCAAACAGAGTGCATGGTGAATTTATAAGTGTTTAGGTATTAGCGGAGTGATAGGATAAGTAGATAGTGCTGGATGGGTGATTGGTGAAGTGCATGCGAATGACAGCAGCATTTCTAGACCGCATGGGTACTAACTGGGTATTTAGAGAAGTGTATCAATAGTATGTAGCTGCTTAGAGGTCTGCATACATAGTGCACAGAATACTGTATCTCTACTTGTGTTAGTGGCTAGACAATTCCATAAATACATGACTAGTAACTGGAATGATAACAGTGCTGCAAACCGAGTGCATGGTGAATTTATAAGTGCTTAGGTATTAGCGGAGTGATAGGATAAGTAGATAGTACTGGTTGCATTTATATGTGCTTAGGTATTGGCGGAGTGATAGGATAAGTAGATAGTGCTGAATGGGTGATTGGTGAAGTGCATTGGAATGACAGCCGCATTTCTAGACTGCATGGGTTCCTAATGGGTATTTAGAGGGGTGTACCAATAGAATGTAGCTGGTTAGAAGTCTGCATGGATAGTGCACAGAATATTGTAGCTGTACTTGTGTTAGTGGCTAGGCCATTGCATAAGTACATGACTAGTAACTGGAAGGATTATAGTGCTGCAAACAGAGTACATAGTGAGTTTATAAGTGCTTAGGTATTGGCGGAGTGATAGGATAAGTAGATAGTGCTGGATAGGTGATTGGTGAAGTGCATGGGACTGACTGGAGGAATCCTAGACTGTATGGGTACTAACTGGGTATATAGAGGAGTGTATTAATAGTATGTAGCTGGTTATAGGTCTGCATACATAGTGCACAGAATATTGTAGCTGTACTTCTGTTAGTGGCTAGACAATTCCATGAGTACATGACTAGTAACTGGAATGATTACAGTGCTGCAAACAGAGTGCATGGTGAATTAGGCCCAGTGACTTAGTCGTTGAAGCGAGAGGATGAAAACCTCGTATCGCTTCAATAAAGCGGATCCGGATGGTAAAATTGGAAAAAAAAAATTAAGCGGGTCTCGCCTGTTCATTTAAATGAGCCCCCTGGTGGGTAATGTTCTGGGGCCAATCCTATTATTGCGGTGTCTCTGCAGCGCTGAGGACCTTAATCTCACCTGTAAATAAGGTGCGGGAGGGCACAGAGACGTTTCGCAGCCTTGGGGATTGCCACCTCCCCGGGTATTGTTTAGTAATTGTTCGGGGGCCTTCAAGGCCAGCTCAAGTTCGGAGATCGCCACCCTCCGGGACTTTACTTAAATATGCAGGGTGGGCGTCGCCAGTCCCTGAAGCCTCGGTGGCCCTAGGCAGTGCCTTATTGGTTCTGTAATCACACGGGCAGTACTCATGGTGTTATAAAGTGATACACTCATAGAACCCTTGCAGTTGTAGAATTAACTAGGCTTCATTTATGTAATAGTCAGTTGGTTTATATTTGGTAGGTGCACCGCAAAATTACAAATGTTTTCCCTCATAACCTATCAACCGCCGATTTTCACAATAAACTACAGACAAGTGTTGTCAGAAAAAGAAGACCCATACACTCACTTATTTATTGGTAAAAAAATAACTTTTATTAAAACAACACAAATAAATGGAAATGCAACTTTATTCGAACAAACAACAATAAAACATGAAATAAGTGGGTGGGACTCCTCCGGGAACAGCGTACAAAACCTGCACGAGAAAAAGAAACATAAGTATGTGTGCCACGTCCAAGAGAAAAAGAAAGGTAGTCAGAATGAAAGGAAGAAAGTGAGAATGGGGCAGAGAGTGAGTGGGTGGAATGGAGAAGGGGAGGGAGAGTCAAAAGAACAGAGGGAGTAGGAGACTACTGCACCCAGCACTCACTGTTCACCTCCTGTCACCCATGTGTCTGGGACGCTGGGGTCCGCGAGAAAGAGTGCTGTCCAGCATGTCTTTAAAATGAAACTGAGATATGAATGAGGTCAGAGATTACATTATCTACGGCAACATCGCTTGCCTGCACCTGTGCACCCAGGCTGCTGCACCCCAGCCCCTTCCCCTGCACTGTGCTCAATTGCAGCTCCTGCGCACTCAGGCTTCACTGCTCACCTGCCACAACCGGTGTGTCCAACGATGTGCCGGTGCGAGCTCCAACTCCGGGGTGCCTCTCTCAGGGTGGCAGAGCAGGTCTCCGGTCGGGGACGGTGTCTTGATACCACGATGGAAGGCGTCAGAATGCCCAGGGCCTTATCACGGACTGAGCATCCGCTCCGCCGATTTTGGTGCCACTAACCCAGTGTCTGAAAAGGGAGAAATAATATAATGCTTGAAACGTCTTGAGGTAAATGAAGGTTTATTTCAAGCTTAATAGAGAACACAATTTGAGTGCATCCTTCCCTCTTGAAGTACGATCTACCAACTGTTAGTGTTAATCGTGGTTCAAAAAGGAGTTGGAGTGCACAAGAATACACATGGTTAAATAATAATTTGTTATGCCAACGTTCACATACAAAGGAAAAGAGCGCATGCTAGAAGCATAATGTTCGCGTGCAATGCAGTGGTGCAAGCCTGTGTGCATGTACACTTAGTAATTAGCTCACTACAGTGCCCCACAAGCCAACGCCACATATCTGTAGGGCAGCGCTGCCCGCTGGCTCAGGCCTGCAGTACGGTCCAACAGGCCCTTAAAATGAGACAGAGATGAGACTGAATGAGGTCAGAGATCATATCATTACGCACGGCAACATCGCTTGTTGTTAAATTAAAAAAAGGATAATAGAGTTCCAAAATATTACAAAAAAAATAGAAAAGATATAGGTTGTATAAATATTCACATGATAATCTGATGCACATACTGATGCCCTAATATAAACTTTGATACACACACTCTAAAATACAGTCTACTATTTTTGAAACCATATACACAACAATGCCAGACATTACATACCACCCTCTATTTCTTAGGTCTACACACACATCCAGTCACTTATACATGCAGTTACTCATCAATACAGTACTATAATATGCACTCATACACCTATACATACAGTCACACTCCGCCACTCATCCATAGAGATACTCACACACCTAGTCAGTCATGCAAAGAATCAATCACATACCCATTTATTCATGTATACAGTTATACACACCAACTCCGTTATTTATAGACACACCACATCACTTATTTATGCAGATACTAACACATACTTACTGTCTTATACTATCACTGATACAAGCAGACACTCATTTATACACCCACTCTTCAAATAACTTACTCTCGCGTATAGTCATTTATATACTCCAACACTCACATATACTGCCTTAAAACAAATGTAGTTACTCACACATATACCACGGAGACATTCATTCACTCACCAACACACCCATTCACACTCTAACTCACCCATACAGCCCTTCCCAGATGCACTTTTGAATCCACACAACCAGTGAATCACCCACTCAGACACTCAGGCACCCATACAGATACTCAGACAACAAATCAATAACCCATATAGACACTCATGTAGCTACTCATCAACCCATGCAGCTGCTTATACACCAACTGAGACACTAATGCAGACTTTCACGCAGTTTAGTCACTAGCCCATGCATTCAGTAACACATGTTCAATCACTCACTTATACAGTCAGTCACACACCTACTAAATAATCCATTCAGGCACTTGTAAATCCACTCATTCTTCAATACACCTTGGCATAGATATATATGAAAAATATTTAAACTTTACAGAAACACATATTCACTGGATGATGTCATCAGTGATGTCATTTGAGATGTCATCAGTGATGTCACTGACCATGTCATGAGTGATGTATTATGTGACGTCATCACCAGTGCATTGCGGGCGCGTGAGTTATAGTTAGCTCAACTAACTATAACAGACGAATTTCTCTGGTTTTATATGAGTCAAATGTCCAACTAACTATAACGTCCCTGAAACCTATGGTTTTTTCAGTGAATATATATATATATATATATATAGGTTTTTTTTCTGGATATATATACATATATCCAGAAAAAAATCCTTTTGCGAAGTTGAGGAAATATGAATTTTTATGATCAATTGTGTCCCCTATCTTAGACCCCAACGGCTCCATGTACATGCTACAAGTACATGTATGTTCCCTCCACTTCAAGCTATGAAGACGCAAATACATATGCGTCCAACGTTAACATGTCCTCTTTCAGATCCGCCATGAATGGGTCGAATATTCCGTTCCTAAGTATGCCTTGCCACCGTCTTTATATGATATACTTTTCACGTTTTTCAGCTCTGGCAAGTTAGGCCCTGAATTCTGCCATCGAGCTTTTCCTGCCTTCTGCCTCTGAATGCTCCAGCCTGGACCTGCATCTGTATCCATGACCTTTGTCTTACTTCCTGCGCGGCTAACGGTGCCTGGCCCGGCCTGTTGCCTGCCAAGACTGTATTCAGCCTTCAAGTTATCTGCTCCGCTCCTCGAGAAATGCATTCCTGTCTAGTAGTTTAGGTAAACATCCTTCCAGCTACAGAGCAAAGGGCCCGGCCTTACTGTCTCCGTGCAAGTAATTCATAGCTTCTGTTGCCATGGTAGGCCCATGCCCCCTCGCATCTCCTGTAGACACGTAGACGCTTATACACGCACTAGTAGTCAGTATAGGATAGCCTCTGCCTGAGAGACCTTTCCTTCCAGATAATACAGTTCCTTAAACACAAGATATTAGATACGATTTGGGATTAGGTTGTTCTGACATCCCAGACTTCTGTCTCCTCATGTAGGGCTAAATGTCAAGTCCCCTTCACCCTCCAGTTACACGTCAATCACACGTCATGCTGCTGCACGCGCATCTCTGCATGTATTTCTGCTGACTTTGCAGGATTCTCTTATGGATCCACCCACCTGTGTCATCATCAGAATGACGTTTCCTGTACACGCCCTCATGCACGCCTATTGTAACGCCTTTATTCATTACGTATGTGTATTCTTATCTCTCTTCTCAGCTGTCACGCCTTCTGCATCTGCCTTCACTGTAATGCATTGACTATATATATGATAACCTGTCAATAAAGTATTGCTCTATCCCTTCCCGAACCTTCGTGGTGACGGAATCCGATTGCCTGGTTCGAACCAATTCCTTTGTAAGGAATAAACCCATTTTAAAACCTCAAATACCACGGATTCTGCCTCTTATTTTTACTGAGTTATTCTTATTGAATTTTACCGCATAAATTAAGTCTAGGTAATTTAAATTTACCACATAATTGGCGCCCGAACAGGGACACCTCCCACACCCCACGCGCCGGAGGTGCGTTGCAGACCCGGTCTCCTGCCACAGCCGGACGGACAACTACGCGTACCCGCAGGATTTCCTGTACCTCCCTCAGGCCAACGGAGGTGACTGAGGCTGCGATCAACACCCAGACGAGGCGGTGAGGAGTGCGGAGGATCCCGACCAGAGCCTAGCTGAGAGAGCAAGATCCGAGGTATACAGAGGCCCACCAGATTCCGAAGTTCCGAAGTATCTAAGTCACGAGTCGAGTCCAGTCCAGTCTGGTCTAGTCCAGTCCAGACTTTCCGAGGCCTTCTGTTCCGTTCCGTGCTTCCCGGTGAGTACCGTTGCTGGGGACGCATCTAGACGTGCGCATTGGTTTGTGCCGGTCAAGACGGGTTTGGGTACACAGACCTGGTCTGCACTGTTTCAGCAGTGTATCTGTGCTGTTTAGCAGTACATCTATTATTTTGCAGTTAGCTAGTTTTATTCTAATTATCATTGTTCGTTTTAAAATGTTTTAATATGTTTTAAATGTCGTGGTATGAGTGATTGTTCGATCTTCATTACTGTGTTTATTGTATTGATTGTGTTCAAGTCCGATTAAGAACCAAGTAGCAAGATTTAAGATGCCGTTCTTCTCAAAATTAAGACAGATAAAAACTAGAAAAGGGATACTCGAGGAAGCCGTTCCCGTTCCACCTAGGGACACTCCAGGGTACTTTATGTACCATAAACATGGCCTAGATGCCGTATTATATCTCGATTTATGGGTGGACTACACCAAGGATTTAGCAGAGAATCAGAGATGGCCCACTACTGGGACATGGGATGCAGATTGCATCATGAGAGTAGAAGAAGCATTATGGAAAAAGAAAGCCAGACAGTCACAGAAAGATGCCATTGAATTATGGCGTAAAGAATCGCATAGACGCACAGAGAAAGCGCTCAGAAAAGAAGAGAAAAGTAGGGAGGATTCAGAAAAAGCCCGAGAAAACGTATTAATTGAGGAAGGTATCCGAGTAAAAGCAGAACAAGTAGACAGGCAACGAAACACTCTTATGAATGGTATGTATCCTCTTCTGGCCGAGGGTTTACCTAAGGCCACCCTGGAAGTACCAAAAGATCTGCCACCTCCATTGCTTCCGACTAAATTGCACCCCAAGACCGCAAAGGACATTTTCCTTTCTTTCTATTTAGACGATGTAGCCCCTGAATATGTTAATACTCCGCCGCCACGCACACCACCTGCTAATGACGCTCGACCCCGAGATAATCTGCCCCCACTTCTGCAGCAACATACTCCTCCTTCCGTTCCAAACCTTCCGCCCGTTCCTTCACTTCTTCCTGCACCTATCCTTCCTACCCTACACCCAACGAATCCTTTTGGACCTAGCACCTCAGGAGGTGCGACAGGAAGTTTTCATACGCCGCCATCAGTGCGTCGATTGACTTATAGGGATTTAGCACACCAACGTACACCTCAAACAGCGAATTATGACATATTCAAAGAGCCTCTTACAGATTGTAGATATGATCCAGTACCAGGTAAAGACGATAGAATGATGCTATCATCAGTACGTCTACGACGAGTTGCGAACTATTTAATGATACTACCAGGAATGATTGATCATCTAGACAAAATATATCACTTTGTCCAAACAGGGCAAGGTCCTGAAAGTATTGGCGAGGCCATGGCATACCAGAAAGTGGACACGCAAAAACTGTTGTTACGCTTCTTCATAAACTGCCTGATAAGACACAGAGATAGGCCAGGTGTAGACGCGGAAGAAATGAAAACACTTAACAAATGGGGCCAGAATATAGCAGACGGAAAACATGATAAGCAAAATAGTATAGAAAGTATGTACCGAAGGATCAGAAAAACAGTAGAACAAATATGTGAAAGAGAACAGCCTGAAAGAGAAATAGATGCAGATAAAACCGAGTCCTCGGGGGAGGAGGAACAGCTAGAAATGACAACAGGACAATTACAATTACCAGCTAGAGAAACGATAGCTTATGTAGGTAAGGGAAGATCCTTTAATAATTCAATACGTCCGATACGTCCCGAAAGTAAGAGAATTTTTCAAGCAGCCATGTCAAATTCGAAGACCCCTGAACACTTATTTCAGGCTACTGATAAAATACTTCAAGAACGAATGGGGTACCATGTACTCGGTTCTATGGATGAACAAGAATTAGCCAGGTCAGCAGTACAATGGGCTGACAGTTCTGATAAATATAGTGATGACGCGCTAGTACATACGTTTTTGAATCTTTCACCAGACGAACAGCGTTTAGCTGGTATATACATGATACAACACCTCCTTATATTATATAAAGGCCAACACTCCGATCCTGGTCCCCTACCCAATATACTGATAGAACTACTCATGAATAAATGGAGAGGTCTAGGTACCGATCTAATTAAAGTAATTCTAGAATATCGGCACAGATATAGTGCCTTTCTGAGTCCAGAGCTTGACCCAGCTCCTTCCATGGAAAGAAAGACGTATTACATAGACAGACAGAATCCCTTACGCGAAGTACACCCAGTTAGAAATGATGATAATACTTTTAGACGCGTGTTTGTGTACACGCCTATAACCAAAATAGAATTATTGGAAATGAAAAAATGAGTGCCCAGCCATGACAGAGATCCAGCAGGTTTTCACCGTGAAATAAAAGACATGTTACTAATGGGTGATTATACCTATCCTGACATTATGAAAATATTGAAAGTATTACTGCCTGCCGGTATTTACGAGAAACTCAAAGAAAAAGAATGGGAGGTGGGAGAACAAAAGATTGTTTGGACAGCATTGGAAAACGAAGAAAATGCCCGAACTGCAGGCCTAGGGCTTGGGGACAAAACTAAAGCATTACCAGGATTATTAGTACAAGTATTGCCACGTTTATTAACTACGAAAAAGGAAGACTGGGGAGCAATCTCAGCTTGCAAACAGAAACCCGATGAAGACACTAGTGATTTTTATTCCCGATTTGAAAAATGTTTCGGTATTAATAGCGGCCTAAAAGCAAGTAGCGATTCATATCCACATCTTTTTGTAACAAAATTAGTTGAGAATTCCTTGCCTCAGGTTAAGAACAGAGTATTGAAAGTAGAGAGCTCTTGGCAAGCAAATACCCCGTCACAAATGTTACAAATGTTACAGTACCACCAGAATAGAATTAGAGAAGAACAAGAACACGAACAAAGACGTATGAAAGACACGAAAATGAAAATGCTCGTCGCCCAGTCAGTTCCAGCTGACAGTCATAAAAAGGGTGCAACACAGTCCAGTAATTCAGCGGTTCCTGTTAAAGGGACATGCAACTATTGTAAGACAGCTCACACCTGACCGCATCCAGTTAATTGTAAACATGCCACCACCCAAGACACAAAAGGAGGTGCGGGCCTTCATAGGTCTCACTTCGTACTGTAGACAATGGATTCCCCAATATGCATTTCTAGTAAAGCCACTCATTCAGTTGACAACCCAGGAGGCAGCGACTTCGACTGTCCTCCCTTGGACTCAGGCACATACACAAGCTTTTGAAGACTTAAAGAAAGCCTTATGTCAAGCACCTGTTTTAGCGACACCATGTTACAGTAAGCCTTTTACACTTTTTGTTACAGAACGCGAAGGTACTGCCTTGTCAGTACTCACTCAGGAACAAGCAGGTTCACACAAACCGTGTGCTTATTTTTCTAGCACATTAGATCCAGTAGCCCAGGCTCTGCCTACGTGCCTGAAATCAGTCGCAGCGACAGCTTTAGCGATCAGACAAAGCGATTCCATAGTATTAGGACATCAATTGACAGTGCAAGTTCCACATTCCGTGGAAGTTCTTTTAAACCGAACTCAGACTCAGCACTTGACTATAGCACGACTGACAGGTTACGAATTAACATGTTTCAGCCACATATAGAAATCAGACGCTGTAGTACATTAAATCCTGCCACACTTTTGCCATTAAGTGGAACAGACCCATTGGCACATGATTGTATTGAAGTCATTACTATTACGACGAAACCCAGACAAGACTTGACAGACATTCCATTACCAGATCCAGACCTGACACTTTATGTGGATGGTTCATGTATGAGAACAAGTACAGGAGAGTTAGTGGCCGCTTACGCAGTCACGACAGACACCGAAGTTATTGAAACAAATTGTATTGACACATTGTCAGCTCAAGCAGCAGAGCTCATCGCTCTGACACAAGCCTGTATTCAAGCCAAAAATAAGAGAGTTAACATATACACAGATTCACGTTATGCATTCGGAGTTGTACACGACTTCGGAGTCCTTTGGCGAGAGAGAGGTTATTTGACTTCTCACGGTGCCAATATTCAACACGGTCCCCTCATTCAAGCTCTGTTAGATGCAATACATCTACCTACTTCGATATCTATCATGAAGTGCAAGGCCCATACAAAAGTCACCGATATCATTTCCCAGGGTAACGACCTAGCAGACCGAACAGCTAAGCAAACAGCACAGAATCGAACTCATGCAACTGACTTGACTAAGACAATAGTTCCGACATCGACACACTGCATGACAGTTAGGGATCCCGCCCTTGATGTAATTGACATACAGACACATGCTACACCAGAGGAAATCAAGAAATGGACTGAACTAGGAGGGATCCAAACAGATCAGGGATGGATGACGAAGGGAAAATCTACATGGTTTCTCCCCGACTCCATGGTTCAAGTTATCATTAACACAATACATAGTCCAGCGCATCTAGGAGAGAAAGCTATGTTAGACAGTATTCAAAACATTTGGTTTAATAAACACTTACGAGCTGCAGCCAAACAGAAAGTGCGTACTTGCATGATTTGTTGCCAGTTCAACCCAGGTAAAGGCGTTCCTGTAGAGCAAGGTGGATTTCAACCTCCCGATCACCCTTTTGAAGTCCTCCAGATGGATTATATCCAGATGGAACGTTGTCGAGGATTCAAATATGTTCTCGCAGTTGTATGCGCACTTTCTCGTTGGACAGAAGCATATCCAGTCTCAGATTACACTGCCCCGACCACTGCCAAGCAGCTGGTTCGTGAATTCTTCCCACGGTATGGTTTGCCCCGTATCGTGTACTCAGATAATGGCCAACCGTTCTCATCCGAGCTAATGAAACACATTTCACTCCTGTTAGGCTATCAATGGAAATTCCACTGTGTCCGGCATCCCGAGGCAGCAGGTCTCGTGGAACGTCACAACCAGACTCTGAAAATTCGACTTTCTAAAATCTGTAGAGAGAAAGGCGTCGACTGGATAGTAGCCTTACCAGTTGCACTCTTTTACATGAGAATGATAGCACACTCTCGAACAGGGCTATCCCCGTACGAGGTGGTCTTCGGTAGGCCACCAAATATGTGGGGGACGCCTATACCCCATAAAATCACTGATGTTGATTGTAATATGCTGACAGATTACCTTGCTTCCTTGATGTCTGCACTACAATCTTGCCGTTCACAGGTAGCTGCAGCCTTTCCCGACAACACCGAGGTGAAGCCCCATGAAGTGGTTCCCGGAGATTTTGTTTTTATAAGAAATTTCGACAGGAGGAGCCCGCTGGAGCCTCGCTGGCAAACGCCGAAATTAGTACTTCTGACCACGAGGACAGCAGTGAAGATTGAGGGTCGCAAGGGTTGGCTACACTCGAGCCATATCAAGAACTTTCATGGACTGCCTTCTGATTTGAACTCTCAGCCCTACCCTCCTCCACAGACTGACTCAAAACTCCCCCTGGTCGAGAAAACTGCTGCCCAAGAATATAAACTGAAACTAAGGCCTAGCAAGTCAGACAATTTGATTGTTTAAGTCCTCTCCTAGGTGAATCGGTTAAATTAGTCTCTGACATGTATCCTCTAGACCGAAATCGAGAGAGAGATAGACAGAAACAGCTCAAGAAACGTGCATATTGTAAATCACTTCATAGTCACTGTATCGTGACATTGTTGATTATGTTTTTTCTAAATCTTCTGATTATTGCTGCAAGTATACTGTTGCACATATACTATCCTATTTTCAAGCGTGCACATTCTGCTTACAATGTTACTGCCGAACATTCTTTTAGCGAATTACCTCCACATGAGTTGCCCTACAGACTTGCGCTGCGCAACAACACATTCATTAGTATGTTACATCACTCCCATCAGGCCAACAACGCTACAAATTGTTGGATATGTGGCCGACTCCCTCCCTATCAGAAATACAAGGGAGTTCTGCCCCTCTTTCCGTATCCATTCACACACAATGGTTCCTGTGGAGCATGGTTTAGTTTGATTAATTCTTTAGATTCAAATACCGTAGTTTACCAGAGCAACTGTGTATGGGGAAACCTGAACCTAGTTTTGCTTAAAGCCTGCTACCCTAACAAGGAGGGACTTCCCAAAAGGACAGGAACTGATCTAGAAAATGAAGTATATGGATTAGGTAACTTTACACTTAACCTCATGATTCTGAATGTTGAATCTGAAACTACACTAGTTTTGCCTGCTATGTCCGTATTACCAGTCAAAGGTGAATTATGTGTAAGAAAGAATGGTTCAGTACACCTGGGTCATAGTAAATGTACTACTGTGATCGAATTCAGTGATAAAGGCAAGTCTACATTTAGAGCTTCCCGTCATTCCTACTTCATTTGTGGTCATACCGCATATATACGTTTACCTCTAGATTGGGATGGTACCTGTTACATTGCATTCCTTCTGCCACCTGTTTTCCTAGCCCCTCCTGATTATCATAGAAATACCCATCTAGTACACAATAGACCCCAGAGAGATCTCCCGATTGTCGACTACACTGAAACAGCATGGGAACAATACACAGACTTCAATAAAGGTCTCTTTCCCTACATAGGTGTTGTCTCTAATAGTAAACTGATACGCAGATTAACCAGAACCCTTGAAGCAGTAGTGAATGAAACTACCTCTGCCCTAGGCAACTTAACAGAGGAACAGTCTGCGATGCGGATTGTTGTTCTCCAAAATCGTCTTGTCCTTGACGTCATCCTGGCCGATAGGGGCGGAGCCTGTAGAGTCATCGGATCAAGTTGCTGTGTTTTCATTCCAGAAAACGCGCCATCCGTATATAAAGCCATAACTCGTCTTCACAAGATTGCAAGCCAGATACACCAGAGTCCAGGCACCTGGACGTGGTCCGGTTGGTTCTGGAGCGTGTTGTCAGCCTGGGGATGGAAAGTCCTATCCTTCCTAGGTATTGGCCTTCTCATAGTATTCAGTTGCTGCCTGTGTCTACAATGTGGACCAGCGATTTGCGGCCTGTGTGCCACATCATGTATTCCACGTTCAAGTTCTAATTCAAAATCCCGGAAGAAGAAAGAAGAGCAAATGATGTTACATGAACAGATTGATGGATTCCTGAGGATCGATATCTCATGAAGGGTCCGTAGGGGACAAGGAGGGAATGAGGAAATATGAATTTTTATGATCAATTGTGTCCCCTATCTTAGACCCCAACGGCTCCATGTACATGCTATAAGTACATGTATGTTCCCTCCACTTCAAGCTATGAAGACGCAAATACATATGCGTCCAACGTTAACATGTCCTCTTTCAGATCCGCCATGAATGGGTCGAATATTCCGTTCCTAAGTATGCCTTGCCACCGTCTTTATATGATATACTTTTCACGTTTTTCAGCTCTGGCAAGTTAGGCCCTGAATTCTGCCATCGAGCTTTTCCTGCCTTCTGCCTCTGAATGCTCCAGCCTGGACCTGCATCTGTATCCATGACCTTTGTCTTACTTCCTGCGCGGCTAACGGTGCCTGGCCCGGCCTGTTGCCTGCCAAGACTGTATTCAGCCTTCAAGTTATCTGCTCCGCTCCTCGAGAAATGCATTCCTGTCTAGTAGTTTAGGTAAACATCCTTCCAGCTACAGAGCAAAGGGCCCGGCCTTACTGTCTCCGTGCAAGTAATTCATAGCTTCTGTTGCCATGGTAGGCCCATGCCCCCTCGCATCTCCTGTAGACACGTAGACACTTATACACGCACTAGTAGTCAGTATAGGATAGCCTCTGCCTGAGAGACCTTTCCTTCCAGATAATACAGTTCCTTAAACACAAGATATTAGATACGATTTGGGATTAGGTTGTTCTGACATCCCAGACTTCTGTCTCCTCATGTAGGGCTAAATGTCAAGTCCCCTTCACCCTCCAGTTACACGTCAATCACACGTCATGCTGCTGCACGCGCATCTCTGCATGTATTTCTGCTGACTTTGCAGGATTCTCTTATGGATCCACCCACCTGTGTCATCATCAGAATGACGTTTCCTGTACACGCCCTCATGCACGCCTATTGTAACGCCTTTATTCATTACGTATGTGTATTCTTATCTCTCTTCTCAGCTGTCACGCCTTCTGCATCTGCCTTCACTGTAATGCATTGACTATATATATGATAACCTGTCAATAAAGTATTGCTCTATCCCTTCCCGAACCTTCGTGGTGACGGAATCCGATTGCCTGGTTCGAACCAATTCCTTTGTAAGGAATAAACCCATTTTAAAACCTCAAATACCACGGATTCTGCCTCTTATTTTTACTGAGTTATTCTTATTGAATTTTACCGCATAAATTAAGTCTAGGTAATTTAAATTTACCACAAAGTACTCAAGCCTGTTTGGCGATGGCAGGCTGTGACGGGGTCACGCACCCCTAATATTCCACCAACCGTGCCGTCCTTTTTAACGAACAGCTACGACACAGCCCAAGCTTCTTTCCAATGTGTATCTTTTATTTTGGCAACAGCACCCTACGCATTTCGGAGCATCCGCTCCTTGTTCACGAGTAAAGAGCGTGCACTTCACCAGTGTTTTTAAATAAATCATGTGACACATCTGACCATAGATAGAGACAACAGACTTTGATTTCAGTCTTTGTGACGATGAACTTAACTCAATGTGGTCACCACAATACATTCATATTAAACATAAAAAGTGTTGGTTACAATTTATATAATTAATGGCAAAAAACATATTGGTTGCAAGTGTGAGTTTCATTTAAATGAATTAAACCGTTTAGAGTCAACCCACGGCTTTCTACATGCTTGTCATTTCCTATGATCAAAAAGCATGTCAAATACAAAATTCAAGTGCTTTATTTTGAGGCTGGTAGCAGGCAGTTTTACCACTCAATCTCAAGCTTAGGCTACACTGTTCTGCCCCAGTGGTCTTAACAAATAAAAGGACCTTCTGATTCCAGTTAAAACTGAAAAACAAAATTTAAAAAGGTAAATGAAGATCATAATTAGCCACAAAGTCAATTTTGTCCAAGTGGGCCTGTCAAAGGTTCCTTATTTCAGTAATGTACCCCTTATCACTCGGGGGTGCTCTCATATTAATATAATATGCTAACAGTGAAAAACAAATTACAATTCCGCCCTAGTGGGCCTCTCCCGCCTCGTGCCTGCTTCAATAAACTCAAATCATAACATCTTGTATACGTATCAAAGGAAACTGCAGCATGGTCACATCCATGGGGACTTCCATTAGTTTAATAGATATCTCGCTCACTTTGCCTTCCACTAGTCATATCAGTTATTTTAAAATCTGTAAAAAACAATAAACATCCAGTTAGATGTGTATATAAATATTACAAACAATATCAAGTGCACTAAAACATACCGTAAATCATAAACCAAAAGACAGTGCAACTTTAAAAATTGAATACATTAAAATCTTAATTTTCTGAATTGTTCAGTTTAGAAGCTTAAATATGCAGGCAAAATATTGATCCTTATCCAAGGTGCACTGATAGTGCTTCATCACTATTATGCCCTTGGGGGTACAGCGTGTGATATTGAATAATCAGCTTTGACTCAAGCCTCCTGAGTTCTTGTACTCTGTCACCCCCTCTTTCTCTTAAAGGGATTCTATCAAGCACGCTAAATGAAAACAGATCGCTTTTCTGGTTATGTGCAGTCTTAAAGTGTCTTGCAATTGGATGCTGCTTGTCGTTGTGCTTTATTGCTCTCACATGCTCCAGTACTCTTTTTTTTTGCTTTATGGATAGTACTTCCGATGTAGTACTTGTCACACGGGCATCTGAAGGCATAAACCACATATTCTGTGTTGCATGAAATGTGTTCAGTTATTTTAAAAGGTTTCAGCTCCCTTGATAATCTGACCTCCTTACAATTAGTGCTGTGTTTACAGGCCTTACATCTGCCACATGTAAAGAACCATTGTACACGACAACGTTCCATCTCATTGGTGGTCAGAGTTTGACAGATACTATCCTTCAAAGATTTAGCTTTGCGATAAGTAATTTGCTGATAGTCTTCAATGTGTTTTTTGAGGTCTCGATCAGTTTTTAAGACATTCCAGAATTTTCCTAATACCTTCTTTACTTCCTTTGATTGTTTATTAAACATGGTTATAAATCGAACACTGGTACCCAAATCTTTCGTGTTCCCATCTTTCTGCTTTAACAAGACATTTCTGTCCCTATTCATAACCTCAGTACAAGCCTTTTTAATGCATCTTTTTGAATAACCTCTAACTTGAAAACATTTCAGCAGTACTTTCTTTTAATTCGCAAACCCCTCATTGGTGCTACAATTAAGTTTTGCCCTTAAAAGCTCCCCTAGGGGAATACTTTGACCAAATTCTCAGGGTGACAGCTATCAGCATGGAGTAGGCTGTTGCCCGCTGTCTCTTTCCTATAGAGTAAAGAAAGGGGGAGGGACCCTATCTTAATAATACTCAGGACGGGGTGATTACAGGAAACAGGAAAAGTCCTTAATCAAATGATCCGGATCATGTGTTGAACCCATGGGCTGTAGCAATTTTAACAATTTTTCATACATACACACACAATGTATTTAAACAAAAGCAATGAATAAAATGAATGAAATTCAAATTTCTAATTTATTTCAGTGGATCCAAATATTTTTCATTTTCTTTAAAAAAAAACTGTACATCAGTATGGTATACAAAAATAAGCACAATACATAAATTACAACCATCATAAAGAAAACTACATTTAAAAAATTCGACGCAGCGTTTCGGTGTAACTTAATTAAAACACCTTCCTCAGGACAGAGTTTTCTGAAACAATTTTGACAATATGTTAGGATATAGCTATATACATACAGTTATCTCAAATTATACAGAAATTAAGAAAAACATTTGTGTGTATGACTGTGCATATTATTGTCTATAAAAATATGTTAAAAAAAGATTTTTAATAAAATTCTGTCTATACAATTTTTTATACACATTTTTATTAAACAAGTATATTGTTAAGCATAATTAATCAAAGAAGGATTATACTGTTTGTTATCAGCTTGGATATCTACAAAGCACATGGATATATTTTCACAGCAATAATTTAGCTGAATTAGTTATTAGTCTAAATTTACAGCTTATTGACCTATACCTTTTGGGACTACACATAATCCGAATACACATATTAAAACATACTTAATTTCTTTTAAGGAGGTTCCTTTACCTATAATTAGGCATGGAGCCTTCTTCAGCAATATAGATTCAAAACCAGGAGAATACCTATAAGTAAAACAATATAATACTTAAGAGGGTAAGTTTAACTCAGTATCCCTGATGGTCTATAAACATCTAGTGGTTTGTGAAGTATGCATACCTTTTTGTGTGGTACTCTTTCTGGTAATACGTTGTGTGGAGCCACAGGGGACTGTCTTTTCTTACACCTTTAATTCAAGAGAGTGAAATGCATGTATCACATACCATTCTTAGAGAAGTAATGAATTTTATCTTTTATCTTTACGGATGGTCTATGCTTACCATTGAAGGTTGCCTCATTGGCGGTCTACGAAGATACAAGCAGCATGAGTGTGCCCCAATTTTTTGTGTGTATCTCACACCTTGCTCTCTCTTTTTTTTATTAATCAGACAGAGGTAAAGCTATAATAAAAAAAAAAGAATTAAAAAAAATGATTTGCAACAAGTATGCCATCTCAATAGGTCAAAATGCTCTAGAAAGACCATATAATACCTGGTGTTGATTGCGTCTGTAATTTTGCAACTTTGGAGAGTGAAATCTGTGGAAGACAATACACAATGATATTTATTATGTTTAGTCTACTCCCTTTAATTTACTAAGTATCGTGCATATGTATATCTCCAAAATGCCTTCACTCAGTGCTATTTACTTCATCTCTGTGATCTACACCTTCCTAATTCCGCGTAAGTATGCAGGAAACCGCCGAGTCATGTTGTGTATTCTTATTATCTGATACTTCGCTTAGGGGCATGGAACCAAACGTCTTAGTTACTCCCTACCGAGCTTGCACTCATACAGAGAAAGATTCTTACTTTTTTGTGTATGTATCTGAGAAACAGTCTCATGTATTGCTGCATACTCTCTTATGGATAATAGTTTTAAAGGGTATTTCTACATTTAAAATATTTAAAAGGTTTAAAATAAAAAAATTAACAATAACAACGAAGGCAGCACAAGACTGGGAATTTAAAGAGGCTACATGCTCTTCCCTATGCACGTTTTAAGTGTTAATAAATAAAGTCAGTACAAATGCGAAATCGGCAAAGATTCGGGATTTAGTGACTCTTAAATGTAACTTCTCCCCTCAACAAAGTATGTATTCTCTACTTTAAAGAGATACAAAACTATACCGAGCGGCCAAACTTCGAAGACTACCATTTGATAATCACCCACTTACCTGATACTGATTATACGGCCTCCGTTCTCCAACACCAATGACTTCCGGGTTAGGTTACTCCGGGACACTACGCCGTGCGTGTTTTTAAGTGTTTGGGATTCCGATCATGTGATATATCTAGTATGGTGACTACTACGCTCACGTGATCAAAAGTATGTGATTATATATAAAATATCCATTCATATATTGTACAGAATCTATATTTTGGATGTCCATTATCTCCTAATGTGGAGTATGGTTGTTTGCGTATAGTTTTAAAATTATTTAGTTACATTTGGCGTGCCGTTGCGCAAGCACAAATACGGTGGCTATCTTTAAAAAATATACAGAAAAGCCATTATAATGGAACCGTGAAGCATGTGAGGATTTACAAATGACAATACATGATTTGCCTGTCCATTATAGCCGTGATTCAAAAAGGCAAGATGCGGCGGCCATCTTTAAAGAGTATGCGTACTAGTATTTGACATTAGGGGAGACCCGAATACCCCAAATAGGTGAAATGTACTGGGACAATAAGGACCTCACTCCTGGTAGAAGTGCAAGTTATGGAGGCACTACTTTGCACTCTACAAAGAAGAATATTCTAATGACAATACCACATAATATGGCAAAATGCGGCAGCCATCTTTAAAGAATATACACATTAGTATTAGACGTTAGGGGGGAACCCAATGCCCCAAATAGATGGAATATACTGAAACAGTAAGAACCTCACTCCTAGTAGAAGTGCAAGTTATGGAGGTGCTGGAGCGGGTAGTACAAAATTTTGACTACCCCCCATTCTGCATGTTTATATTAATCCGAATAATCTATTAATTGTAATATTATTAATCCATTTGAAGTGATAACTCACCAATTATATTAACAAAAGAATTACACGTGGGAATTGCACCTTGCATGGCTATATTAATGGTAAATTAACGTGAGTACGCATATTAATAGTAGAAAATTAGAATATTGCATGTTATATGTTGCTTTGGTGATGTATTTGTGATTTGTGCTTTATTTCGTAAGTATAAATCGCTCTGAGTGTTGCTTCTGCTAGATAGATACACACACATATGGGTATTAGCAAGGGGATAACATTTTATTAGCCATTTCTATGTTTTAATTACGTTTTTGTGTTTCTTTTGCTTAAGTTGACCATTTCGGCCTAAACAAGATGGCTGAACGAGACGTTCTTTTAACAAGGAGTCGTACTCAGTATATGACGCACAGCCGACTGACTAAGTATGAAAAGGTCATTTTGGGTGCAACAAATGTGAGTCTTGTGAGATGTGTAAATGTGAATCCTTCAACACTGTTGCCAGATGTAGAGCATGTGGAGGTAAGAGATGAAACAGATCATGATTGTTTGGATGTACTTGATTTCTGTACAAAACCACGACCTGACATAAAAGATGAACCCTTGCCAGAAAGTCATTATGTTATGTTTGTAGATGGATCTTGTTTGAGGACAGATGATGGAGTGCTGAGTGCAGCATATGCGGTATGGACAGTTGCAACAGTGATGGAAGCATCCTATTTGAAAGGAGTAAGATCGGCCCAAGTAGCTGAACTTGTAGCCCTGACCAGAGCATGTAAGATTGGGAAAAGTGTGAGAGTGACTGTGATAACTGATAGCCAATACGGCTATGGAGTGGTCCATGATTTTGGCCAAATTTGGCTGCAAAGAGGTTTCCTGACCTCAAGTGGAACTCCCATTAAGAATGCTGAAGTGGTTGGAAAGTTGCTTGAGGCGATACAGCTGCCTAGGCAATTGGCTGTGGTAAAATGTGCTGGCCATAGTCGCAGTGGTGATTACATTGCCACTGGAAACAAATTTGCTAACGATATGGCGCAATACTGTGCACGAAATCAGAATTCAATCAATCGGGCAAAGGAAAAGGAGTTGATTTCTTGTTTCTCAATGTTTACTAACACTGTGGGAACATGGGAAGAGGGTAAGACAATTGCAGGAAGAAGCAGGAGAGGAAGAAGTAAAACAGTGGGTAAAAGGATGTGCACCAAGAGAAAAGGATCATGTGTGGGTCTATCGAGATGGAAGACCAGTTATGCCTGATAGCATGATGTCTGCCATGGCACGGATGTATCATGGACAGGGACATATAGGGTGAGGCGCTATGATTAGGTCTTTTAAACACACTTGGTATAATGCCAAGTTCAGACTTGTAGCAGAAAGTATTTGCCAAAGATGTCTAATTTGTCAGCAATACAATCCAGGAAGAAAGACAGTGGTGAGTCTAGGAACAATAGGTCGAGAGGGAGGACCTTTCACCGGAATGCAAGTAGATTTCATTGAGGTGCCTCCTTGTAACAGGTTGAGGTATGTTTTGGTGATGGTATGCCTATTTTCCAGGTGGGTAGAGGCGTTCCCAACAAGAAGAAATGATGGAATGACAGTGGCAAAATTATTGTTTAGGGAATTTATCCCTAGATTTGGGTTCCCAGTAACAATTCAATCAGACAGAGGAGGACATTTTCATAATGAGATCATAAAACTGATTTGTGAAGCATTGAATGTATGACAAAAACTGCATTGTGCCTACCGACCAGAGGCTTCTGGTGTAGTCGAACAAATGAATGGTACTATCAAAAATAGGATAGGGAAAATGTGTTTAGCCACTGGTATGAAATGGCCCGATGTCTTGCCTCTAGTACTCATGACTATTAGATCATTTCCAGACAGAAGCACTGGTTTGAGTCCGCATGAGATCATCATGGGACGCGCCATGAGAAATGTTTTTATACCAGTCAACAAGCTGATGACAATAACTGATGACATGGTGTTGGAATACTGTAAAAGCCTGGCTGACGCAGTTCATTCTGTGTTTCATCAGGTTGGAGCGGATGCCAACACCCTTGAAAAGAAGCCAGCCCATGATCTAAGCCCAGGGGACTGGGTAAGGATAAAAGTACACAGAAGAAGAAACTGTTTGGTTCCCAGGTGGGGAAAACCAAGGCAAGTCATCTTGACTACAACAACCGCTGTGAAGTGTGCTGGATTAAAGAACTGGATCCATGCAAGTCATACTTTGAGAATTCCAAATCCAGTTGACTGTAAAGAAAAGGAGTATTTTGATGAATCAGAATCCAGTACTGAGTCGGATGACGGAGAGCCAAAAGACAAAGAAAAAGAAAACCCTGAAAGGGAGGAAACAGAGCCGAGTTTAACTTTGGTCCCCAGAAGTAATTCCCTGAGGAGAAGGTTACAGATTTATGATACCAGTTCAGACTCAGAGACAGAACAAAGAGCACACTCTTCCAAGAAAGAACAAGGAAAGAAAAAACAACGCGACAGTGGAGAGACAATAAAAGAAATCCGTGAAAAGGAAGTGCCAGATGAAAGATTGAGAGAAATTCCACCCGAAATAACACCTTTAGATGGACAGGTGCCAGATACAGAGAGAGAGGGAAAGATCATTGCGGAAGACCCCCGAGGAGGTGTAGGGAACTCCAACATCCAGTTAGAAGCAGGGACAAGTAGTCAGCAGGAAGATTGCGTGACAGAGATTCGAGGAGGGACAGAAGTAGGAAAAACAAAAGAAGAGGTGGAAAAAGAACTCATTGAAGGTAAAAAGCAAGTTGAAACAGAGTCTGAGGAAAGCAAAGATGAAATACCAAAAGGCCGAGTTCTGAGAAAGAGAGCTTGGAGAACTGAAAAGAATGATAAAGGGAGTAAATTGAAAAGAGCGGCAAAAGACGAGGTGTGGCCAAACAAAATAAAGAGACTAAGATATCGACTGACACGTGTAAATTCGCCAAGGGCTGAACAGGTGAATGAAGTAACGGGTCAGGAAAAATCGAAAGAAGGAGAACAGACAGTAGTCAAAGAAAACAAACAAACAAGAAAACCTAACCAGAAGTATAAACCACCGCAATGGTCATATGTGGCCCTGCCTGAAGTGAAGGAAGAGGCGGATAGCCAAGGAAATCCAGAGGTGGTTGTACCGGAAGTGGTTGAGGAAGACGAAGAATCGGAAATCCTGAGAGTTATCTTGTCCGATATTGGAGAAGAAGCGGATGTTCAGGACAACCTGTATGCTGAAAATGAGAGGAAAGAGAAAGATGATGAGATGCCAAACTGAATGAGAGAAGGATGTTACTGATGGAAAAACAATAAAATACTGAAAAAGACAAAAACTGGTAGAACCACGTAGGTGCTTAGAAACCTTGGGTTAGAAACTAGTTGTGTAGTAGAAGAGGCTAATTCAAAAGACACGGCTCATTTAGAAAGATGGCAAACATAGAAAGTAGCAAAAGTAGATGTACCTTCCTTAGAAGATGGTGCAAAATGTGTTGTTGTTGTACAGGATTACTAATGCTTCTTTGGAGTATTCTTGCTCTACTAATTTCATTTAAAGTTACTGTAGATACATTGGATGGACATAGTGATAATATAACTAATATATGGAAAGTTCAAAAGGTAGTTCCAACTAGAATTGATAAAAACTATTTACATAAAGACAGGTCAATAGCAGATTTTTCTAACAATGTATTTTCAAAGTTGTTGTATGAATATGTAAAAACAATGGATTTAAGGGATTACTACGTATGTATGCAATTACCTGCATCTGTATCTGAAGGAGTGACTTGTCATCACCTTCCTGTAACATATGGAATAACATGTAGTGTAATAGCTTGTTTATTTTATCAAACAGGTAAATTAGAATATTATTTTTCAGATGTAGATACTATATTTTCACAAGTACCAGCAATTAACAAACTAAACAAGGTAAAACCTGCAAAGGTATTAGGTGAATTTTTCTTAGAGACTAAAGAACTAACATTAGAATATATATTTAGAAATAACTTGACTTGCAGTTTAAAGAAAGAAGAGAAGACGTTTTTGGATATGGTTGAAGAAAGGAGATTGAAAATGCAAAGAAAGGCTTCAGAAGGGAAAGTGGAGAAAACAGCTTGGGATGTAGAAACGGAGAAACACTTAAGAGGGGAAACGAGTCCAACTATGGCTTTAGATTGGCCTCAGAAAGGGAAATTGTGTATAAGAAGGAATCAGACGGCGTATGATAATTACTTTTTAGGGAACAGTGAGTGCCATGATTCCAGGACTGTATTTCATTTGTGGGAACAGGGCATATTATCGTTTGCCAGACCTTTGGTATGGCACATGTTATGTTGGCCTGGTTTTTCCAAAGATTTTTCATATGGATAGAGGAGCAGATGGTGTACATAGCTTAGGTAGGTATTTAGCACGTAGTAAGAGAGAATCTTGGACTGAAATTGTGGGTGACATTTTTGGAACACTGATACCCGCAGTGGGAATATCTCTGAATGCAAACAAAATTAGGAAACTTTCAACAATAGTGGATTGCTTGTCAACAAGCACCGCTGGAGGATTCTTATTGGTGAATACAGAAATGGTTGCCATGCGTGCTATGGTAATGCAAAATCGACTTGCCCTTGATATTTTATTGGCAAAAGAGGGTGAAGTCTGTGGAATGCTGAAAGTTCAACATTGTTGTACTTACATTCCTGGCGAAAATAGAGATTTGAAAATTTATATTAAGAATATTACAGAATTGCATGAAGAAATTGTACCACTGGAGGTTGAAGATGTCTGGGAGAAAATTGGTAAGAAAATAACAGCTATTAAAGACTTTGTGGTAAAATTAGGTAGTACATTTATAGGTAAGGTATTATTTCCATTAACATGTGTGATTATTTTAGTATTAATAATTAGACTAGGTTGTATTTCTTGTAGAAAGAATAAAAATCAGAAAAGAATAAAAAGAGAAAACTTAAAGAGAAGGGATAAGAAACAAGAAAGAGAATTTGAAGAAATAGAACTAGAGGAGTTAAAGGATAGCATGTATAAAACAGCAAAAAGGGAAGAAAGAGGGGAAACTGAAATATGAACGAAACAAGAAATCAATTTAAATTTCCGTAAAAGGGATACAACATTTTTTTTTTTTTTTTTTTTTTTAATAAAACCTTTATTTTCAAAAGTCTGGACACAGCTATTCAGCCGATAACCCGGAGGTTCGGCAGCTTCGATAAAGAGGAACAGAGACGCGTCCACAGTACATTGAAGGAGGAGTGCAAAGATTCCATTTTTAAAATAAACACAAAACACACAACAACCCCCAGCAAGGCAAGAACACTGAATGCCCATGGTGATAGCCCCCCAGGGGCAGAACCCCAATCATCTACCATTTACAGTACCGTGAAAAGAGGAAGAAGGGGGACAGCAGAGGCCAAAGAAGTCCATTAACCATACTGAGCTGGAAAGAAGGTTAGGAGGAAAGCTGTTCCTCAGGGGGATCCAGATCAGGGGCAAGACAAATTCCCCCCCTGTATTGGTTCCACCGCCCCCAGATGGCGTGCCACTTCCGAGGGCGGCCTCTAGCGCAATATACCATCTTCTCCCTTAGCATACTCCAGTCCATATTTTCTTTCCACGCGGTCAATGTGGGGGGGCCCACGGATCCCCACAATCGCGCTATATCTCTCTTAGCGACCATGTTACCCAGAGTCACCCATTGGGTCTGCGCCGCATTATGATCAGTGGGCCCCCAGACATTCAGGAGACAACACCGCGCTTCCGGCTGCATAGCAATGCCCGTCACCTCCCCCATCACTGCATGGACTCTCCGCCAGAATTCCGTGATGACACCACATTCCCAAATGATATGAAGGAAAGTACCCACCATACCACATCCCCTCCTGCATAGGCCGTCCTCCGAGAATCCCATGTGAACCAGCCTTGGCCCCGTCACGTACACTCGATGCAGTATTTTAAGCTGCACCAGCCTCAGACGCGACGGGATCGCAACCTCCTTAGGAGAGGAAACAGCAGACTGCCAATCCTCGTCATCCAACTCGAGGCCATCTCTAGACCACTGGTCCCTCAACCCCAGAAGCATATCCGCCCGGACGTTGATCAGTTTCTTATAGATGAGCGAGATCGTGCTCTCGGGCATATGACCATCAAGGACCCGGTCCTCCAAAGGAGAGGACTCAGGCACCTTCTCACCCTCTATGAGGACTGATCGGAGGGCGTGACGCACCTGAATATAGCGGAAAAACTCAGATGGCCCCAGCTCATACTCCTTCTGCAACTCTTCAAAGAACTTCACCCTCCCCTTAATCAGGACATCTCCGACCCTGGAGATGCCGATCAAGTCCCATTTGTCAAATCCTTTTGTGTGCCAAAGCCTACCCAATCTATCAGATTCAAACAGCGGGGTAGCGAGGGTGAGCCTATCCTTCCAGCCCAGCGAGTCAGTTGCCATCTTCCACACACGCACCGCCACACCAGTGGGCCCCGTGAGGGACGAGTCCAGGGACCGCAAATACAACGCCCTGTAATAGTTACCTCCACGCAGCAACCACCTGTCCATGGCATACCCAGGGCTGAGGGCCGGGCCATAAAACCCATGATTAATCGCACTCAGCTGGGTGGCCCAATAGTACCGTCGGATGTCTGGAAGCGCAATACCCCCGTCGTACCATGGGAGCGTCAACTTTGCAATAGCTATTCGCGGCCGCCCGTCCCACAGCAACGCTCGTTGGAGGCCTTCGACCTCCCGAAAGTAGTTGGCCGGTACCCAATCCAAAGTATTCTGCAGTGCGTAGAGGAACCGGGGAAGAGACATCATTTTGAACAGGGCCGCACGCCCAACGAGGGAGAGCGGCAGCCTCCGCCAGCCCTCCACGTCCCGCCTCAGGCGCGCTAGGGGGGGGAGCAGGTTCCTCTCTTATCGCACGGCAGAATCCATGGAGATAAAGATCCCCAGATACACGAAGCCCTGCTGAGCAACCTGGATCGAACAAGTTCGAGGGATCGGTGGAACCTCGCCTCTAACAACATATAAATACGATTTACTCCAGTTGATAACGAGACCCGAGTTCCTACCGAAAGATGTGAGTACGTCACAGACCACTATAAGTGATTTCTTGGGTGAGGCAAGATACAACAGGATGTCATCAGCATAGAGCGATATACGGTCCTCGTGCTCAGGCGACCATCTAAGTCCCCGTATATCCGGGTGCCAGCGTATCCACGCAGCCAGCGGCTCAAGGGCGAGGGCGAACAACAATGGCGACAGGGGACAACCTTGCCGAGTACCCCTCCCAAGCTGAAACAGAGTCGACGCCCGGCCATTTACCACCACACTCGCAAGAGGGCCCTCATACAGCAACCTCACCCAGCTCACAAAACCGTGGCCAAAGCCGAACTTGGTCAACACGGCCCACAAATATGCCCATTCCACCGTGTCAAAGGCCATCGTGGCATCGAGAGACGCCACAATAGCTGGTTCACGCAGCGTGCCCGCCCTGGCAATTACACCATGAAGGCGCCGAAGATTTAACGCTGTGTTACGGTGCGGGATGAATCCGGATTGATCCGGATGGACCAAGTCACCGAGTACCCTAATCAACCGGGCCGCCAGGATTTTAGCCAGAATTTTCGGCTCTGCGTTAAGGAGTGAGATAGGCCTATATGAGGCGCACTTATCTCGGGGTTTGCCCTCTTTGTGTATAACCACAATCGTCGCCAGTCGCTGATCCAACGGGAGGGCCCCACTCCCCCGCGCCTCCACGAACATGGCGCGCAGGTGAGGGGCAACCCTATCCGGAAATAGCTTGTACAGGTCGACCGGCAAGCCGTTCGGACCCGAGGCCTTGCCCGAGTTTAACGCGCGGATAGCCCCCGCCACCTCATCGACCGTTATGTCACCATCTAGATCGTCCCTATCTATATCAGAGAGACAGGGCAATGCAATATCACGCAGGAGGTCACGCGAGTCCTCGGGCGGCCTGTCCGACACTGAGGCATAAACCATACGGAAATAGTCCGAGAAACACTGCACAATCCTCTCAGGTTCCACAATCACCTCTCCCCCCTCTCCCGTCAACTCCGGCACTACTCTATTGACCCGTTCTTTTTTGTCCAGCCAAGCCAGGAGTTTCCCGGCCTTGTCACCAACATCATACAGACGGCCCTGCTGTTCCCTACCGAGGGTCTTAGCGGCATTCGTCACCAGGTCCTTATACTCGGATTGCTTCAAGCACAGCTCATGCAGTGAGGCATCTGTAACCTCCTCCTCCAGCGCTCCCTCCAAAGCCGCGATCTCCTCCTCAACCTGCAAAACCTCGCCATCTCTCCGCCGCTTGGCAGCCACTACAAGGGAGAGGGCTTCCCCTCGCAGCACGGTCTTAAATGCTTCCCACAGCGACACTGCCGAGTCCACGGATCCCTGATTGTCCTTGAAAAAATTATCTACTGTCTTTACCAGCGCGCTGCGCATCTTGGGGTCTCGGAAATACCAAGGGTTGATAGGGGCCACCCTTCCCCCTCCCTCTCGACCCAGATCCAGCCTGACCCACACCGGCGAATGGTCAGATATACCACGCGCCATGTGCCTGGCCTCAGACACCAATGAGGCATGCGCAGCCAGAGTGAGTAGGTAGTCAATCCTAGAAAGGCTACCATGCGCCCCGGAGTGGAAAGTGTATTGGCTCTGTGTGGGGTGCCGGAGCCTCCAGCAGTCTATCAGGCCAAGCGTATCTAGAAAGTCTGGAAGCCACTTCTGAGCCCCCCTGTGTCTCTGGGCGGGTATCTATCCAGCAGGCCGGAGCCAACAGCGTTGAAATCACCTCCCACTACAAGCATACCCCCCGGGAGATCCAGCAGGGCCCTACCCAGATCTGTGAACGTGGAGGCCTGCAGGGCCGGCGGGACATAAACCGAAACTAAAACCAAAGTTCTTCCTTCCCACCGCCCCGCCACCGCCACAAACCTCCCCCTATCATCAACAATGGTGGAGTCCACCTCAAATGGTAGCGAGGCTCTGACTAGGATGCCCACACCCCTGGACCCAGAGGAGAATCCCGAATGAGCTATGAATTTATAACCCTTCCTATTCAGGGCATAGCACGTATTACCTATGAGATGCGTCTCCTGCAGCAGGGCGACATCCGGCAAAGACCGTTTCAAGAATTGCAAAACAATCCCACGCTTAATGCGATCCCCCAAACCATTCACATTCCAGCTTATAACACTTAAACCCCTACCCCCCATCCCCAAACGTAAAGAGGCCCACCCCACACCCGAAGAGCCCCCATGGAACAGTCCTGGAAATAATCACTATGCCTTGCTGAAACAAACCCCCCAACAACAACCCCAAAATCCCGAAAACCCCCCCCACCCTGCACCCCTGCTGCAGCTTACAAAGCCCCCCCAACTTGCAGTGTGCCTGTCGCCCTACCAAACCCAAAATCTACAAAAAGTACCCTAAGGGAGGAAAGAGCTCCCCTCGTCCTCCCACAACCTCCGTATTTACTGCAAGTCATTATCTAAAGTCAGTCCGAGTCAGTCCGGTTCCGAATACATCAACCTTGTTCATCCCGGCCACTGTCCCCGTCTACGGCAGTGTCCTCTTCCGTGCGTCGTCGAGGCAGAGCGTCCAGCCATTCATCCGCCATGGCAGGCGACTCAAAGAAGAATGTTCGGTCTTCAAACACCACACGTAGTCTGGCAGGGAAGAGCATGGCGTATTTCAGATCCCTCTCCCGAAGCCTCCTCTTCACCCCCAGGAAGCCCTGCCGCTGCCTCTGTACCTGCTGGGTGAAGTCAGGATAGAAATTCACCGATGCGTTCTGGAAGGGGACCGGGCCCGTTACCCTCGAGGCCTGCAGGATAGCGTCCCGGTCTCGAAAATGAAAGAGCCGGGCGACGATCGGCCTCGGTGTGGCTCCCACCTTGGGCCGCCCACCAGGCACTCTATGGGCCCGCTCAACTGCGAAGAACTTCCCTAGGCCCTTAGGCTGCAGATGATTGAGCACCAAGTCCTCCACGAGCAGGTCCACTGAAATCTCGTCCGAGGACTCCGGGACCCCGATAACGCGCACGTTGTTGCGCCTGGCCCGGCTCTCGAAGTCCTCCAGCCGACGGGCTGCGAGATCATGCTCGGTCCGCAACTTACGGACCTCGGTCTGCAGGTCCGAGACATCATCGGCGAGGCCCGTGGTCTTGATGTCCAGGGATTTGACCCGTTCATTTGTTTTGCCCAAATCCGCGCGGATCAGATTAACATCCACCAAGATGGTATCCACTTTGTGCGCCAGGGCATCAAACTGTCTCCCAATCGAAGTCTGCAGCCCGTCAAGTGCACCCATGACATCCTGCAGTGAGAGCTCCGGGGCCAAGGGTGAGGCAGTCTTCTGTGTATCCGGGGACTGGCTCGGTGCACCCGGTGACCCCTTCTGCTGGGCATAGCGGTCCATGTTATTGGCTTGAGTGTAGGCTCCCCGCCTGGTGGCCTTGGGCTTCGGCCGATCCACCTCTGCTTTGCCCGACATGGTGGGCTCGAGCAAGTCGGGTCAAACAGGACTGCCCTCTCTCAGCGAGAGAGAGCAGGAGTGCTCCGTCTTACGATGGGTCGCCAGTGTGGCATGCAGAGCGTCCAAATGATAATAAAGCAGACGCGAGCACTCCCTGGGCTGGGCAGACAAAGGGCGAGAAAGTGAAAGTGAAAGGATAGGGACCTCCGTCTGGCAGTTCACACCTCGCCTGGCCGCTGTTGTTCAATTAGAGGTCGGGCATCCTGCCAACTCGAGCCCCTGGCATCCCTCGGAGATGGGCCTCAATCTTCCGCCATGCATAACGGTGGGCGATTCGACCTCGGGTGGCATCGATCGCCTCCCTGACAAGTCATCTACACGATGCCATGCATACAAACAGGATTATATACAGGATAGACGACGGAGGGCACGAGGGTCTCGGGAGCTCAAAGCTCACGCGGCCATCTTGGTCAAGCGCTAGGCTCCTCCCTCGGATACAACATTTTTGATTAGTGTGGTGATATAATCACCAAAGGGGGGATGCTGGAGCGGGTAGTACACAATTTTGTATACCCCCCCATTCTGCATGTTTATATTAATCCGAATAATCTATTAATTGTAATATTATTAATCCATTTGAAGTGATAACTCACCAATTATATTAACAAAAGAATTACATGTGGGAATTGCACCTTGCATGGCTATATTAATTGTAAATTAACTTGAGTAGGCATATTAATAGTAGAAAATTAGAATATTGCATGTTATATGTTGCTTTGGTGATGTATTTGTGATTTGTGCTTTATTTCGTAAGTATAAATCGCTCCGAGTGTTGCTTCTGCTAGATAGATACACACACATATGGGTATTAGCAAGGGGATAACATTTTATTAGCCATTTCTATGTTTTAATTAAGTTTTTGTGTTTGTTTTGCTTAAGTTGACCATTTCTGCCTAAACAAGATGGCTGAACGAGACGTTAAACGTGACTGCCCTGACAACACGAGGTTCTGGGTGAAGTGCGCAGGCGTCACCGCCAGCAGCAGTGGCCTGGACCTCACCCCGGGAAAACATGTACCCTTCAAGGACACTCCGGGAACCTAGCCAATATCAAAGACAATGCTTGATTTAAAAACCGGAACCAGCAAGTACAATGAGTTCATCGTTTGACACCCCGAGAACTGCATCTCCTAACCCCAAGTCGACCAATCAGGACTTCCTAAACCCCGTTCTTGATACTTTTTGACATTATTTTCATTATAAAAGTAGGTAGGGAATTGAACAAGTTGCGCTCGCTCTTCTTTGACAAACTCGATTTCCTGACGTTATGCTGACGGAGAGGACGGTGACACTGCTGGACAGCTGTTATCCTAAATCTTTGAGAGACTGAATTGCGACCTAACTTTGCTGAATAAAATTCTTCCCTGACCTGACTGACTTAGAGGACGACTTTTAACCAGAATTATTAAATATGATGCTCTGAAATGCTGATGATGATTTCCAACGTTTCTTGCAATATTTCTTAGATAAAGAATATTTGATTAATTGACAAATGTGTTGTGTCGATTATTTGAAGAAGAGCATTAAGATAAAAAAAGTAATGTGTAGATAGATGAGTTTAGTCACTAAAATCATAGACAACAACTAAATGATCCATCTCCTTATGAGAGGGATATCTTTGCTTTGAAGTCAATGTGTTCAGGGTAAAGTAAAGGTATTCCTTTCATGTCAGCATTTGGAAGCTTATTTCCCTAGGAAAAACAGATCAACCGAGTGCAAGTATTGGTGTTATGGGCCCCACCAATGGATGTATATGAGCGAATTTGATGTTGAGGTATTTGGTCTGTGACGAAAGGGGAATTTGATGTTCCACGCTGCAACAGAGGCACTATTTTGCACTCTACAAAGAAGAATATTATAATAACGAATATCGCATAATATGTCAAAATTAATTAAATGATCTTCTCCCAGTCCTCTTTGCTATTGAGGCCCTGTCTAAAAGTCTTAAATTTTGGCACAGAAAAAGAAAAAAAATATCATCGATATATCTTGACCATGCCGTGATGATAAAATGGGGCTGTTGTGTTAAAGATATATCTGTCTTCGAATCTTGCAACATAGAGGCATGCCAGACTGGGACCACAGGTCGCTCCCATGCTGGTCCCTTTAGTCTGCTTAAAACATTCTGTTGTGAAAAGAAAAATATTATTTTTGAGAATAATCTCTACACATTCCGTAATGAAGATGGCATGTGATGACATGTTACCCTCGTCATCACTCAAAAGGTCTTTGATCATTTGGATTGTATCATCCTGAGGGATGTTATAATATAGGGCTTCGATATCTAATGTCACAAGCCATTGTGATTCTGGATTGTATTGGAGATTCTCAATTTTTCTACTCATTGCGGTGGTATCTTTAATATACGCTTTTTGCTGAGTCACCATCGGTTGAAGGAATACGTCTACATATTTGCATAGAGGTTCTGTGAGGGAGTCTATATTGGACACAATCAGTCTCATAGGGGGATCCGCTATGTTCTTATGGAGTATGGCATTACCTGTCAAGAGGAATACAATTTCCTCAATAACACACATCCCGTAATCCCTGCAATCTATGGCCTACCAAAGGTCCATAAGAACATAGCTGATCCCCCTATGAGACCAACTTTTCCTGTTTCCTCTTTCCTATAGAGGAAAGTGTCCAACCGTTCTCCATTTACCTGTATTCTGAGATCAAGAAACTCAATTTGTTTATGATGCATTTGACTACTGAATGTCAGGTTCAATGTATTATTATTTAATTCCTCAACAAATTCATTCGCTTCATCAATATTCCCATTTTAAATGCAAAACATTTCATCGATGTATCTTGCCCAGACTTTTACATGACTTTTGAAATAATCCAGCCTGCTGCCCACCTGCTCCTCCCATCAGCAGAGGTAAAGACCTGCGAAACTGGGGGGCAAAGCAGGTGCCCGTCGCAGTCCCAAGTATTTGCCGAAAAAAACTGGCCTTCAAACGTAAAGAAAATTCTGTGTACATCATGTCCGTTAACATCTCCGTATGAAAAAGAAAGGATAATGATCTGTTCTTCAAAAAATGTCTGCAAGCTTTGATACCAAGTTCAAAGTATCCCACATGAACTTGGTATCAAATCTTGCAGACATTTTTTGAAGAACATATCATTATCCTATCTTTTTCAAACGGAGATGTTAATGGACATGATGTACACTTGCATTACACAGAATTTTTTTACGTCAAAAGTCATGTAAAAGTGCTTATGCTTATGACCTCACAATATTTATACTAATAGTTAACAACACCTAAAAGAGAAATGTAACTAAGCAACAGCATCGAATTACGCCAATTAAAGATACTATTTTCGTTGTTGCCTCTGTCCAACTGATAAGGATAATGTGATGTGCAATCTCATTTGTGAGATGATGTAAAACATTAGTAATTGCATCTGTTTTATTAAGAGTGAGGTCATGAGCATTGCATTTGGTGTGCGAGTTATGGTTTGCATGGCTACTGTGTGAGTTATGAATTAAGGTTCTAACCATATCTTGTGCTTTTTTGTGAATTACAAGTGTCTTACTTTTGGTTGTGTGTTTTATATTAAAATGTACCTCCCAATACCCTCCTTAAAACTGCGCAAACCCTCCCATTTAAGAGTAATATACTCCCTATTTTCTCATCACTTACCCTTTTTTCACCCGCATGTACTATATAACCATATACCTTTTTGTGCAACGATCTCCACACATGTCGCAGAGACTCAGTACAGAAAATTTGAGAGGTCTAGGCAGAGGTCTCCGCCAATAGAATTTGTGAAATTCATTTTGTAGTGTGTAAGTACTAGTACTGTAGTTCTAAATTACCTACTACAAATTGCATTTTGGAAATTGGACCCATAATCTGTTTTGACGGCTACACACATAAAAGTAAAAGTCTCAACTTTTGAAGCACTTGCCATACATGTGGATTAAAAAAGTGCACAAAAACAATACAAACCTGTTTTAAGAAACAAAAAAACTAATATTCAATGGATGTATTTTATGGATTTGTGATTAGAGTTGCTAAGAAAGTGTTACTCTGAAAATGTACAGTCTATTATATCAGATTGAGTCACAGTTACTCATACATTAAGGAGCTTATTTACAAGCCCCTTGTGCCACCGGTGCGCTGCTTTTAATGTGGGAAAAAGCGACGCACCGCTGGTGCAAGGGGCTTGTAAATAGGCCTCTAAATATTTATTGACAGTGTCTGAAACTACTAGTTATCCTGCAGTAAGGGAAGCGAGAACTAGTTGTTTGTCAATTAACAATGAAGCGTCTGGGTGACTTGAAACACACACCTGTTTTTTTATTTTATGTTACAGGCAGTTCTGCTAATCTAACATGCAGAGCCTTCTTTGGGTACAGTGGGGACGTCAGCCCTATAATCTACTGGATGAAAGGAGAGAAGTTTATCGAGGATTTGGATGAACATCGTGTCAGAGAAAGTGATTTCAGGTAACAATAATGTCTTTATAGTTTAACCAGGTTCAAAACTCTTGGCAGCTATTTATTTCCAAAGGCTTTATTTCCTGAATGAAGTGGAGAGTTATACTTTTTAACATTATTTTAAATCGAATTTGTATGTCAGAGTTATTTAATTGACTGAATGGGAAAATGGTTGTGATTTTTTAATGAAAGATATGAACATCAAGTCATTAACTCCATACTCTTGGCCACTGTCCTTGCATCAAACTTTCAAGAGTACCATTATCATAAACAACTTCACCACTTTACTTTCTGTAGCCTCCTACCCCAGCCTGGGTACTTACAAATGATCACACCACATATGGAGCTTGGTATTACATGTCTTTATACATCAGTGTGTAACTGTGAACTGAACATTCTTCATCATGAATTCTATGATCCATACCCTTGCACTTACATCACTGTCCTACGGAGTCCATCAGGATCCAAAAGGGTTCTGTCATCTCGAACTCACAAAATGCTACATCTCCCCCTTTGTTAAATAAAAAGTGCCAATGATACATATATAAATTACAAGGGTCCATGACTGGCATTGGAGACAGAGACATATGTACATTCATTGGGCTCTTTGGACTCTCGGGTGGATAAGTCTCACTCCTGACATCAGGAGTTGGTGAAGGTCGGGCAGGAGCTTGAAATGCAAAGAATCTCATGTAATGGGCTTTCCAGGACGGTGAGCAGTCACCATTTGTCCTTTACTGGTTGCGGCCTTCAGTGGGTCACTATCAAATGGAGCATCAGACTTGCGTTTCCGTTTCTGTGATCACTTGGTTTCCTCTTTTGAACACAATGTTCCATGCACCACGGCATCTATCCACATTGGTCTTTATGTGACGTTTGTGAGAAGGGTCAGTACTGTGATTTTTATCAATACAAATAGCTCTCTCTTCGTTCCATTGTGCCAATTTGGTACCCATGGCTCTCCCAAACATTAACGCACAGGGCTTTCCCCTGTGCAACAATAAGGAGTTGACCTGTAGGCAATATGCCTAGACTGAAGAACTGATTTGAGTTCAAGCTTTTCCAGCGCAGCATGCTGAACATGCTGAAATAACTTGACCACACCATTGGCATGTGGCCAGAGATATGTGCTTTTCTGACGCTTGATATTTAAATGAGTGAGAAAAACTTTCAATTCCCGACTATTGAAAGAGGGGCCATTGTCAGATTTCCAAACCGATGGAACACCCTACATTGCAAAAATACTTTAAAGTCTCTCAATGCCTCTTTCCTGAGTAGTTGACGACAGATCTTCCACCAGACGAAAACAGGAATATTCACCAACAAAAAGATGATTTCCATTCACAAGGGGTCTAAAGACGCCAATTGAAATCTTCTCCCATCAATGCTTTGGGCGCTAAGACATGTTTAACGGATGTGAGGTTGTCTTATATGACAAACAGTTCCACAAATGAAATGCCTTAAATTATTTTTCAACTCTTTCATCAAGACAGGGGAACCATACTCAGTACCATAAAGCTAGTTTTGTAGCAACAACCCTAGAGTGTCCCACATGGGCGAGTTCAATAACTTGTTCTCTCAGACTTTCAGCTCTGACAAAGCTCGACCCTCATCAGATGATGCCTTCTGGAGTAGCTGAAAGTTATTCTTGCACATTTTTTAATTTCTAGTTTTAAAGGTCATCAATAAGAGGTTGAGTATGTGTTCGCCACAATTAGTGTGTAATCATGTCTTTGAGAATTAGCAAATCCCTGTCAATACCTGAGGTACTGACCTGTTCCACCAATAAGGCAATAGGGTACTGGTTTTCACAATGAAATTAATATAGGCATCAGCTGCTTTAGAAGTAGTGCCATGGCACTGTATTGGTACATGTGAGAAGTAATAAGCAGGGTTTGGTCTTTTCCGTGACGATGCACTATGATGTGATTATAGTTTTGCAATCGCAATCTCCACCTCTCAATGCGAGGAGGCATCTTGGCTTTAGGACTGCCTAAAATGGTAAGCAATGCTTGGTGGTCAGTGACAACAGTGAAATGTTTTCCATACAGGAACACATGAAAATGTTCACAAGCCCACACTACAGCTAGGTTTTCATTTTCAGGTTTTGAATAAGCAGGTTCTGTTGTTGACAAACTTTGGCTAGCATAAGCCACAATATGCCTTGGGGCATTAGGATGTCTAGTGTTTTAGGCAAGGATGGCACCCAACCCCACTGGGCTCTCATGAACAACAACCTTTGTCTGTAATTTGGATCAAAGTATGCCATTTGAGTTTGTTCTAAATTGCATGCTTGATTTTCTTGAAGCTTCGTTCACATTCACTTGATCATTGAAATGGTCTCTCAATGGTGCACTTACAGTGTCAAAGTCACATATATTACAATACAAAATTAGTATCCAGTCTTGTTAAGGCTCTACAAACGAATTGCACCTTACGTGGCATATACCGCAAAATACGGAAAGGAAGCAATTTCTTTTTGTTATTTAACCCTCACACACCCTGTTGGTGTCATGCTTCATCATCGGGTTCACCCTAACTCCTAAACACTTTCTTAATATATTGTTTTGTCTCACCCCTTAGCCCATTGCATATTGTGCTATTTACTGTCGTTTTAGAACAGTATTATTGTGTGCCTTGCACTCTAATCTCCTAAAGAGGTCAGTAGAGAGTGTTTAGAAATAAATACATATATTTTATATATATACCTTGTGTGGTTCTCCTTCCGTTTAGACATTCTAGAGGTTATAATCTGGTAAACCAAGCTGCTTTACATTCCTTCAAGACTTAGCTGTGGAGAGCAGCCTTCAGGCTAACACTAGGATAGCTTTCATTAAAAGTTGCATTAAACCTAATCATCAATAAGGGTTGTTTGGACTGGTGAAAGGTGCCCACTATAACTAGTGGACAGCATATACCAGGCCAACTTCTCACACTTCACAAAATAGTAGCACCAGCCTTAATTCCCACGCTAGGTGCCAAAAGTCAGCGTCTGATTGGTCACATCCCTTGCAGTTGCTAGTGTCACGGAGACTACACTTGTACGGTTTAAAGAGCGTGTGATAAATCTGATGAATATACTTAAACTGTAGAATATGCAGATTATCGTTAGGCATAAGGTTGCTAGTTAGATTGCATACCTGTTCCCATTCCGTCGCCACAAGGGGGGTGTTAGCCTATCATTCCAGCTGGCCAAACCCCGTACTCGTTCTGTATCTGTTTCAATACCTCTGGAACAACTGCTATGGAAGGGGTACCGTGTATCCAAATGTATACGGCAGCAAAGATTGTTCCCCAAGTGGTACAATCTTCAATCGAGGGAACCATCCACAATAGCAAGCAAATGGTTAGCATTCTATGTTTTTCCTGCAGACTCGTATGGGGGAATACTGCTTCCAGCTGTGCAATTTTCTGTTTTCCTGTTTCGATGGTATTGTCCCTATTACTGATTTCAGTCTCTGTGGGTTAATTGTAGGTGTGGTTTCTCGCAAGTTGAACTGTTAATGTTCGCATGATGAACTGGATGATGTGTCTGTATAGCCTGACTATGTCTTTATATATTGTACGGACTTCATCCACTGATAGTGTATCCATCTCTGGAAGTAGAGTGTATGTGGACAAGACTGGCCAGGTCACTCCTTCTATGCTGAGTGGACCGAGTCTCATGACAGATGTTGTGTGTGGGAGGGCTCCTTTTAATCAGTTTTGTGTTGCTGGTAAGTTGATGGGACTTCAATGTCTTTGTATGGAATTTATTCTTCTGGTGGTTCAACTATAATGTATGTGTGGAACAATTTAGTCTGTGGATCTGCAGGCAGGAACTGAACCCAAGAATAGAATACCTCTGATCTGAACACCTCGTGTGCCTCAATCACGAAGGTAACACAGCCACCTGTTGCGGATATGCAGTGTTCCAACAGCATGTCTGCAATTCTCTGTGATGTTAAGAGCATTTGCATATTCTTCTTCCCCATTCCCTGAACCACTGCTCATGGACTCAGTCATTCTCAAATCGAGAAGAACAAATGTTTTTAGACTTTTTAAGGGTTTTCACACAATGTGGGAAATTTTTTACTTACAAGCTTGTTAAACCTCCAGCTTATACACAGAGTATATCTTCTCAGCTAAGGCAGGTTTCCCTTCCCACTTCAGATGTCTCTGAAAAGGTGTGAGTAGGGCTTTCTGAGAAAGCACGACTGGACTACTCAGATTTTCACTGTTAATATGAGAACCAAACTAGCGTTGAAGGTGCCACGTCATATAGTTCCTAGGGATCCCCAGGACCTGCTCGTTTTGGATGACCTGAACTGAGGGCTTGGTATCCCAACCTCTTCCGGACACCCCCACTGGATATGTAAGCCGTTGGACCAGCTATCTCTACAGTGCCACTACCACCCCTTATATCTTACAGTGGTGTAGGTAGTTTTTGGCAACCACTGAACATGACAACCCTGATTCCTCAGGGATCATGGAAAACAGTACAGTACTTTTTAGCTCAGTCACTCATGCTCACTTATTCTCAGAAAATACATAGGATGGCGAAGAGGACATTTCAATAAGTATTTATTGGTCCAGCATCAGTCGTGTGCAAAACATATTTGCTGCAACAATAATGAGACAGAAGCAACCGAAAGAGATTGGTAGTACCAATATAGTAAATAGTAGATACATTTCTACCATAGTGCTAATAAGATGAACATGAGCAGTTCAGATAAAAAAGTAGCATTTGCATATTTCTAAAATGCACACCCTAAGTAATTTGCCTAAATATACCTAGCCTAGATCTATATGTGAAGCATGTATATGTGTGTGTAGCCAAGAAACCCCTAGGGAAGAACCTTCCCCCTCACCTGATGGTTGAGAACCAAGGACCCCGTTTCTGCTTCGAGGATGACACCCCACAAGGGATGTCAGACCGCTGCATGTCGAGGATTCAGCATGCAGGATCCCGTGTCAGCTTGGAACAATTTTTCCACTAATTTGCAGGGGTTAATAAGGGTCTTATATACTAGAGTGGTCACTTCAGTGTTTTTTCTAGAATCGATATGTTTTGAAAAAAATCATACATGTTTTGAAAACAGTCATAAATGTTTTTCCAAACAAATGCGATCATGCACAGCTGGCTGTTGGCCAAGGATGAAGAAGTGGTGACCCGTATACAGCATAATTATATCGTGCCTGAGGACATGTTTATGTACGTCAGGTACAGGGATTATGATAGAATACTGAGAGCCTGGTGTCAAATAGACAGGAGCAAGCTACTAGGTAAAAGGTCACATGTTTAGAATTGTTATTGTCGTGTGGATGGGACAAATGTATGTAAAAAGGGGTATACATGACATCTGTGTCTAGTTGCCCCAGGTAAGCGGGCAGCAAGTCAATACATAGCACCCCTCATTATCTATGATGGTGTTCAATAATTCAAATGGTGCTCCTGCAGGCACCCACCAGAGGGCCACTCTGGCATAAGTGGAGTACTCTGCAGCAAACACCTGCCCCAGCCAAAGCGCTGCAATCTACTCCCTTCCACCCCACCAGATGAGTCTACTGCAGCATAGCTATGTGAATCCCCGGACATCTAAGATAGCTGGATCTGTTCTAGCACTAAGCTGCGGACCCCATTCCTCTTATATTCCAAGTCATGAGTTTGAGTCTTGAGCATGCCTAAGTTCATTAGAAAAACACCCAAGCAGTCATCCCAAAACTGTCCCGAGTCCCAATCCCCCCACCTCCACAGCCCTCAATTCAGTACAATGGGAAACCTGAGACAAAAAACAAACAAATCATCCCCAAACAAGTCCTCCCAAGAGCCGTCCAGCAATGGCAGACCACCTTAGCAAAACAGATAACAATTGTGGTGTAAGCATGTTACCACTTAGTTACAAAAGCCCAGTGGAGAGGGGTGGGCGCTCAACTAAAAGTATGCAATGCATCAGCCCAAGGATGCCAGTATGCCAGCCCATGGAGCCCCTTACTGACCAGAGCAGTCCTCAGCCCTTGCCAGAGACAAAGGCTAGAAACATCAGTGAAAGAGCAGCAGGGCAAAGAGGGGGGAAAAGCAGGAAGGGGAATATTCAGCTCTCCACAACTAGGAGGATGGTGCCCAGCCAACATGTCAATGCTCCCTCCTAGTCCTGGATCACCAAGGGGTAGCAGGTCCTTAGAACAGCCCCCAGCAGATTGTCTCTTCCACCAGAGTCTATCCACCCACAAGCGACAGCACTAGCACCCGGGGGAGGGGGCCCAATCTCAGGAAGCAGTACCCAATTGTCACTAATCTGCACAGCCCAGTTTCTGGCAAAGCCACAGCAGTCAGACAATTTCCTCAGCGAACTGTGGTGTCACATTCAGGAGGTCCCACTGTACTTCACAGAGTCATTAGAGTCAGATTGTCCGGAGCGCTGACCAGAGAATTCAATCCTGATCCTGATCTCTGCTGCAGCCAGAAGCACTGCCACTCATACCAGCTCAGTCTGAGATGTAGTCATCTTCGCGAGCATTCGTCATCTGGGAGTATGGCAGGTGCACTTCTTTGATTTATGGGTAGGTGCTGAGAGCTCAGTCTGAACCTCCATCAGGTGTCCCCCAGGCTGGTAATCCTCTAGCCATACCCAGACCTCAGCCGTATCAGCACAAAGGTACACCTATCCAACCAACATTATCTTAAGCCGTGCAGGGAAATAATACTGGAGGCTCTCCTCTCACAGCGACGCTTCATTGTCATGAAGGAGGCTCTCTGTGATTGAACTGCAGCAGTGAATTCTGGGACTAGCAACACCCTACTGTTCCCCAGTGGACCGACCATCCTCGATGTCTGCAGTTGTACATCTCTATCTTTATAGTGAAGCAACTTGGCCACCACCAGTTGATGCAGTCGCCCAGAGGTAGGCAGGCAGACCGACACTCAGTGTGCCCTCTCTGGAATGAAGAGCAAGGCCACCTCTGTCTTCAACCATGTATCCAGGTAGATCACAATATTCTCACCTTAAGTGCCTCACGGAGGCCCACAATACAAATGTTATTGCACCAGTTAAACCCCTCGACATCTTCAGCTCGGCGCTCTAGGACCAGTACAATCAGGCCTCCCAATAGAGTACCCTTGGCCTGCCGCTGGTCCACAGGAACACAGGCCCCAGTGAACAGCACCTCCTCCCAGGCATCCATTGGGCCAACATGCTCCCGCTGCACTATGGGGCTGTTCCCAGGGGACACCTCCAGCATCTGGCCCTGACCCCATCCCATGTTGCGCCGATCACCAGCGCCGGCCTCTGCAACATATTCACCAATATTTAAGATTTCGGCAGGCATGGGGGCCTCATAGTAAAAGGCCACAATTCTCCCGGCTGCAGGAAGAATGTGTTGGTGCTGCTCCATACTTGGGGACGGAATGTCACTCCAGGCCAGACTCAGGCCCATGACACAACCCCGACCTCGGCTCCCGCCACAGCTATAAACTGCCTCCTCAGTGTAGACTGCGGGGCCCAAATCCAGTGCAAGTGCTAGGTCAGTGTAGCAGAGACCCAAGCACTGCTGGCCTCAGGGGAGTGTGGAATCACTGCACCACACAGGCAGCAGCTTCGGCCTGTTCTACCAGCACCTGTCTGACCTTGCCTCAGCTCATGTTAGTTATTCACTTACTGAGGTGCTCCTGGGCTCATTCTGAACACGAGTCCATCCCTGCTGCTCTGCCCCACTCGAGTCCTCAAGCTGTGGTGCCGATGGTGACTGAGGGTGGCAGGAAAGTCAGGATTAAAGCCAGGCCAAAGCGGAGCTGCCAACTTAAGCTCTTTGGTTGTGTCTGTAGGTGTGTGAGTGGCTGTGTGGATGTGTCAGTGGGTGTATGAGTGGTTGTGTGCGTATGTGAGTGGGTGTGTATGAGTGCTGTATCAGTATATGAGTGGGTGTATAAGTGGCTATATGCGTGTGTGATTGGGTCTCTGAGTGGAAGTATTGGTGTGTTCCAGGGTGTGTAAGTGGCTGTATCAGTGTGTGACTGAGCATGTGAGTGGGTATATTGATATGTGAGTAGGTGTGTCAGTGCCTGTATTGTGTATTTGAGTAGCTATATGGGTCTGTTGGGTGTGTGAGTGGCTGTTTGGGCCTGTGAGTAGGTATGTGAGTGATTGGATGGGTCTGTGAGTAGGTGTGAGTGGCAGTACGGGTGAGTGGGTATGAGAGAAGCTGTATGAGTGGGAGTGGGTGTGTGAATGCCTGTTTGGGTGGGGGAGTGGGTATATGAGTGCTTGCAAGGGTGGGTGATTAGGTGTGTGAGTACCTATATGAGTGGGTATAAGAGTGCATGCATGGGTAGGTGAATGGCTGTATGGGTAGGTGAGTGGGTATATGAGTAGCTGTATGAGTTGCTGAGTGGGTATGTGAGTGTAAGGGTAGGTGAGTGGGTTTGCGAGTAGCTGTATGGGGGGTGTATGAGTAGTTGTATGAATAGGCAAGTGAGTATGTGAGTGGCTATATGGGTAGCTGAGTGCTTATATGGATCAGTGTGTGAGTTGTTATATGGGCCTGTGAGTTAGTGTATTAGCAGTTGTGTGGGTTGATGAGTGTGTATTTTTTTAATTGGGATGGGAACTATTGCAGATTCACCTTGGGGCCTTGCTGTGTGCCGTGATGGAACCATGGATCCTCGCACATGAAAAAACAAACTATTTTTGAGATACCTCTATCCTGACCCCATCAATGAGTTTACAGTTACTTGTTGAGGCCCCAGGACCATGCCCTGGACGAGAAAATGGCGGGTGCAACTTTCCTGTCAGGTTGCGGCCAGCCGATCGCAGCACTGCGATTGAAGCCTAGGTCGGTGGCTCCATCACTGTGGTTCCCCGATGGATCACATCCCTCGAAATCTATCAATTTTTTTCCCTTGATAACACCAAAACTACTGAATGGATTTACACTGAATCATAAAAAGGTCTGTTTAGGGGCAAAGAGCTAGCTTCCCGCCTAATTTGTTGTAATTCCGTTCAGCAGTTTGGACTGTAGCTGTGTCTAAAATCCCTATGGGAAATAGCATGGGAAATGCAAATTTTTTGACACCCCCCCTTTTTCTCGGCCCTTGCTTGACCGATCACCCTGAAACATTCTATGCTGCAATAGACAAAGTAGAACACTTTTTTGGGACATTTTGTGAATATTTGTCAATTGGTGCCAAAGTTATTAGCAAACCAAAATATGCTTTGTCTATTGAAATTAGGTCCTAACTATAACTACTAGCGTAGTTAGGATCTAGTTTCCATAAGAAAAGCATTTTTTGGTTTGCTTATAATTTTAATGTATAACTTTAAGGCCATTTCACAAATCTTCACAAAAGTTACCAAAAAAAGTGATCTCCTTTTTCGAGTTGTGCATGGAAAGTTTTGGGGTGATCCGTTGTCATGTAGTTACAACTATTTCCGTAGGTCTTGCATGTTTGTTGGACAACATAAACTTTGGGTGAGATGCCTAGGTTAATTCCAGGCATCCCTGCTGGATATGTTGGCCTAGAGACCAGCTAGGACACAGTGCCACCAAAAGCCTCCCTAACCTTAGTAGGGAGCAAGTGGTTTCTGGCAACCACTGAACATGACAACCCTGACCCCTCACTGATCATAGAAAAAGATCAGAACCTTTTGCTCAGTCACTCTTGCTTACTTGTGCCCACAGAAATATACAGAATACACAGTGGGACATTTTCAATATATTTATTGGACCAACGTTATTCTTGTATAGACTACATGTGCTGCGATATTCAGTGGACAGAAGCAGATGAAAGTGATTACAAGCACTAAAAGAGTAAATAGTAGATATATTCTACCATGGTGCTAAAACAATGTATATATGCAGGCATATAAACAAGGCAGTAATCAGGTGTACTCCTACTACTCTGTATGTACCAAGAGTGTGTGTAGGCGTGAAGCCAAGAATCCCCCCAAAGCGATGCTCCAACCACATTACCTGGCAGTAGAGAATGCAGGAACCCTTCTTGGTCACGAACTGGACACCCCCTCACTGAGATGTCAGACTGCTACGTGGTGACGTCTCAGCATGAAGGGACCCTCGTTGTCAGCTGAAGTGCCTCCTCTGCTAAACTTTTGGGATGTACTTTATTGATAATAGAAAGCAGCCTTGCTGTGTGTGTTTAGATTAGCAATGCTATGGATATGTAGATAACCCTGTCGCCCCGTGGATAAAGATAGAACGCCATTTGTACATAGTGTGTAAAAAAAGGGCCTTGACCATGATGTTCGAGGCACCATAATAATGTTGTGCGAAGCTAGATGTGTAAATAAAGTAGTTTCAGACAAACTAATCCAATATTGTCATGCATGCAAATATGTGCAAAAGGTCACCGCAGAAATGTTATTGTGAAAAAGAGGAAATTAAAAAAATGAGCAGCTTTGCTACATGGGCCTAACCTGCGCACATAACACCCACTCCTCATACCAAGGGTTGATACATAAAAGCTAGCTAGAACCCAACAGGCCCTACAGTTAAGAGGGTATAAAACTATTCTTAAAATCATCTAAGAGCAGGCTTTCCTTTAAAATATTCATATAAAACTCCTAAATTCATTATACTTTTCGAAATCCCAAGCACGTAGAAAGCCATGCTGCCTACCAAAATAAAGCAAAAAGCTGTTTTGATTCATCTTGTTTAGAAACAGGCCAAATGGTTCCCACCACACAGACAGGCCATTTGTTTATATGTTCCGAGTGGTAGACTCAACATTGCTGTTGCTCTCAACCACAGACGATGGTCCCAAAGGCGCACCTCGAAGCATGTTTATGGAGAAAAGGTGATTCCATCCGGTTCCCACAGCTGTCGCTGAGAGAGGCACTGAATACCGGAAAGCACATCATAGAGCCGGTGTCCATTTCACTAGGAGCCAAAGCATCCCAGGATGGTTCAAATAATGCATTAATCAGTAATTGGATGCCCTGGAGACAACAATACCCTTGGGCCTTTCAGGGCTCTAGTAGTACTTCAATGTCCAGTGACCCAATATGCGTTCATGACTGCAAAGCAGGCAGCATCATACAAGTTGAACGCAGTGAAGCCAAACAGGCCTGAAAGACAAGAACCACTGCTCATTCAGTTCTTGAAGCCGAGGTATGCTGAAGCAGTGTACCATGTGCTCACAGCATCCCAGCGCAAGCAGTGCTGTCTCCAGTTCGTGTTAACTGGGATTTTCATTGCAGAGCGGAAAAATTAAAATCAGGATTGTGGCCACAAGTAGCTGGACAAGTGGAAGTCCTCCAAAAACACTTCCCAACAAGGAGTGTATGAATGACGGAATAACTCTGAAAGTCATCTGAAAGGTGCTAACCAGTCCAAAGCCAATACATTTAAAAAGTGCACTATTCCCTTCATATCAGACATATTAAAGCTCCCCAAAATGCAGCAGGAAGTTAGTCTGGAGTAGTGTCTGCCTCTCAGACGGATGACCTTGCAACCTGGAGATCAAACATGTCTCTGGGTGAACTTAAGGCCACATCTTCTTGAAAAAGCATGGCATTCAGTTTGCACATGGAATCAAAGTGTATGATGGAAACATTTATCGAAGGCCAAAGTGTTGCCTCCCTAACTACGTAAAGTGAACAGGCTTTTCATTCCAAAATAGACATTTATATGTCAGAATGAAAATCAAATGTCTGTTTAGGGCCATCTAGTATATAAGGACGCCCAAGCAAGCTTTTGGCTTTATGTTATTTGTGTCTAATGTTTTTATTGTCTATTGTGCTAGAATCTGCATAATTTATCAAGCACATTTGTATGTCACAAAAACGTTTTTCTGTTTAAAAATTATTTATATTTTGTAGCAGTCTTGTTCTTTATTATTTTTTTTTTTTTTTTTTTTTTTTTAAACCTTTATTTGTATCAGTCTGGGACACAGCTATTCAGCCGACATCCCGGAGGTTCGGCAGCCAATTAAGTGCAACACATGGAAGCGTCCATAGTTCTGGTACAGGAAAAAAAAAAAACAAAGGTTCCGTTTTTTAAACAACCTAAAATGAATAACACAAGCAAGTCAGTATACACAATAAACTCGTGCCAGTTCCCGATGAGGGCGCGGCCCCATTCCCAAAATCAGAACCAAGCACCGGTCGGGTTTGTTCTTTATTATTGATATGTGTATCATCACCTACAACATATGATTTTCTAAATATATCGGTCAGACTTTTCCAAGTAAACAGAGTTGGTGTTATTTATCATTTGTTTTATCATGTATGGTCAGTAGGGTACTTGTGTATATCATTGATTAATAGTCCTAAATCGCTGTGGATAAACTTCTCAAAAAGTATTTTTAACTGTCATGGCAGAACCTCTGTCTCTTTACTGTTACAATTCTCCAGGTTCTGCATGGTACTAGGACACCCCTTTGTTATTGGGGATCCCTAACTGTGTTGGCAGGTCGAAACAGTACTTGTGTGCAACAAGTGACTATGGAATTAACCATTACCAGATAAGCAATGTCTGGTTCAATTCCACAGCAACCTTGATCATTCAGCATCAAATAGCTTCCATTCAAGAGCAGCTTGAAAACTGGATAAATCACAGCAGCTGGAGAACCCTTCAGATTACAGGACAAATTCACAACTGAAGAATTGCATGCTCCATGAAGAGAAATGTCCTTGCAAACTAAGGACCCACTTAAGGCATCCCCACAGTCAAAACCACTAAGGAAAACTTCTGTGTCCCCATCCCTGCATCTACACCTGAATGGCAACTCCCAGTACTCATGCACGTAACCTTCACCTAATGCTTGGTATCTGCCTACTTGTTGGTATTGTAGACAATATTGGAACTGGAAAGTCGTGACCGGTAGGGTGATGTAACCATGGATTTTCCAGTCTGTGGATGGTGTCTCAGCTATGGTGCAAGGTATAGAGTCTAATTTTTCAATCTACAACACGGTATATTTTGCATCTCTGCTTGCCATTACTATCTGTCTTTCCGTTAGATCATATGCAGAAAACAGACTTGTACTATTAATGTAACACCATGGTGCGTGGCCTGAATGTAATGTTTGCAACATCTAGCTTAGTATTACAGTGGACCAGAGTTGTGATTATCCATGTTGTAAAGTAGATATATGTTGCTGTATTATGTCAATTGCCGAAGATACTATGTTACCCAGCGAATACATTCTCGATGATAATGTGGTCATACCATTGTCAACCACAGCTAAAGACTTTTCTAAATTAACCCTGTCAATCTCACTCAGTCTCTCAGCAGCATCCTGTTGAGAAATGTTCCACTGCTCATTGAATATTCCATACAAGAAGCACATTTGATGTGGGTTCCAGGGACCTAATAAAAAATCCCTGAGTTCCATGTCACCAGAAAGAAGGGACAAGTGTTGTTTCACCTGCAAAAGAGTTGAGGTTTTTAGCATATCTAGGCACAACTTCCCAACACTATATGATGTCACCAACCCGAGTGTTCTGATTGTACGTATTGTTCATCAGGCCTATTGATCTTAAACCTTTCGGCGTTGCCCAGGAATCTAGATTGACACCCATTTGTGACCACAGGCTAAACCAACCATCCCTTCCAACTGGGGTCTGATGGATTAAAAGAACCATTTTATATCATAGTATCTAGTGTAGCCTCACTGAAGTGTGTTAGATGCTGCTAGTTCTCAAAGCATGAGAATGCAAGAATACAGGGTGTGTTCAAATCCTTCATTTGGCTATACCAAGACAGGAAGTTTGTTGCACTATTACATTCAGAAAATCATTTGATGTGGTATGAGGCATGCTCTAAATAAGGCCTCAGTTCCCTGAATCTGCCAATCTTTTGTCTCATGGACAGATTTTGTGTCTATTGTGTCTTTCCAATAGTCGAAACCCTGTACAGACAATTGGGAAATAAAAGATGCAGAATATATCAGCTTGGGGTTTGTTATCATATTTTTATTTGCAGGTGTAGGTGCAAGCCTATAATAATAGGAGGCTGGCTCGAAAATTAAGGAACAAGGAACTATATTGTGCTATTTTTTTTGTATTTAAGTTATTTAAGTGGACTTACGTGTGCTACTGCTGTGCAGAATTGGAATTAATTAAACATGTGCTGGGGACTGTTATTATGTGGGATACTAGCTTTGTGTAGAAAATGGTGACCATAATGTTGGTAACAGTACATGTCGCAAAATTAGATGTACCACCATTAGAACATGCAACTGATTGCTCTCAATCTGCAATCAAATTGTGCACAGTTTTAATGGCCAAATCATCAGAAAAAGTACTAGAGGTTATGATATCATTTAAGGAAATTTTAAACAAATATGGAATTTGTAAAAGTTCAGTAGGACCATACATGTTATATGATACCCTGTCCCAAATGATTCCCTCCATACTGGAACTGCTGTAAAGTTTACCAGGTACAGGTCACTTAGTTCACGGTGCGAAGATGCATGCGGTTTCAGAACCAAGTTCACAAGCTGTACTGCAGAGCGTTCTGGGAGACAGTGTCCATTCAGAAGTAGGAAAAAGACAGTTATAAAACCAATCCAGAGTACCATAAAAAAGAATCCAATTTTAATCAAGAGGTGTAACCAAGGAGCAATAAAGTGTGTCTGTTTCAGCCAAAGATATAGAGCATACACTCGTAGCTTGAAAGGGAAAGGTGGTGGTGGGAACTCAGGTTAACTTGAATTCAATGTAAAATCATCATAAAGAACAAAGTAGCCAGACACCGTCCGGTCTATTTTTAACAGCTCAGCAGGTTTTATAGAACTGGGAGATGACTTGACCTCTGGTATATTCATGTCGATGTCGTCACATTTTCGAATTGAGATTTCTGTACTTGTTGACTGTACAGTTGTAGTTGTTTCAAAAGGAAGAAGTAATACTTCATTGTTGTTTGTAGTTTCTCGTTGGATTGGGAATTTTCTGTACTTATTAAAGCTTGCATCTGAACTTGCTGAACGGTAGCAAGAGGAGTGCAGTGGCTACCCAAGGAGTCCACGCAGCCTACTGTTGAGAATTGGCCACATAGTGTGGTTTGATCAGATCATTAGAGACAAACCTTTTGTCTTCGTGGCTGGCATGGGGTGGAAGAAGTACAGTTCTAGTACCTTGGACAACCAGGACAGGTACAGGAGCTCTAAGAGATGGTCCAAAGTCTTTCTTGTCCACAATTTTTTCTCTGACCAGGACCCCAATCTTCGGGACCCAGGCAATTCTTGTCGGCATGACCTTCACTTCTCCAGTGATGGTGCGTTTTACTTGGACGTTGCTTTGTGCACCCCAGAATTCATTGAGTTCCTGTAAAACAGCCAAACGTTCATTGATATCAAATGGTGTTTCCCCCACCTCCATGCTGACATTATTGAGGTCTTGTACCCACATTCTCATACCAAACAGGACTTCATATGGAGTACTACCCCCTAAGGATTTTCTTGGCATGCCATTGAGTGCCTTCTGGACCCCATATAGGTGATGGACCCAACTGCCACCTGAGCCTAATACCCTTGCTGTTAAGGATTGCTTTAAGTCATGGTTTTTCCTCTCAACTACTGAATTTCCCTCAGGCTGGTCGGGGGAGGAGTACTGCAAGGCCACACCCAAACTTCCCATGGCTTCTTTGTACAGTCAAGAGCTAAACGCCGGGCCCAGGTTGGAATATAGTGTGCTAATTGTGTATGTCCCGATGAAGACTCGGAAATCCTTTATAACAGTTTGAGCGTCAACTGAAAGCTATGGCCAAACCTACAGGAATCTGGAGCATGAATCCACTGCCACCAAGATGAACTTGTAAGCCCCATCTGATTGTAAGGGGCCACAGTGATCCAACTAAACATCCACCTTGCCTGAGATCAATTGAATTGTCAGTGGTGGTTGTACTATGCTTGAGCCTTTCATCTGCTGTATACAATAAAGGACCTGTTCCCATAGTGAGCATTCGATTCATGTATCCATTGATGTTGTCATGTAATTTTAGACAAACTATAGAGCACGTGTTTCAATGTCATCAATGCTGCTTCAAGGTATGACTCACTTATTCAAAGAAAAGAAGGAGTATTCAAACGAGATAAGGAAAGGACTGTCTTTTTATCCAACAATAGTAATATCTAAAACCACCCCCATGTGGAAAAAAAGTGTAGGAAAGGAGTGATGGCGCCTCACGGTAGCAACACCATAGAGGATAAAGCAGGAAGGTACTCGCCTGCTACCTCAAGATCTCATCATCAGCTGCCACCACTCCGTAGAAAGGAAATGTGTATGGGAAGGTGTAGACAAGAGACTGGGTAGTGACCCAACACGTAAAGACTGCTAGGGTGTGTATAACGAAAGAAAGAAAAATAGTGCAGAGAACCGTGCACCGTAATAAACCCCACAGTGTATGTACACAGATTTGAGTTGGTTCACACTGGCTTTCTACTTTTTATTCTGTGCTGTGTGACCCCTCATATTTAAAATGCCGACATGTTTCATTGCCAATTGGAAAAACTCACGGCAACTTCTTCAGGGCGTGGGGTATAGTCATTTCACCCTTTAGCCTTGCTTGATCAGTTAAAAGCAGTTCGGGATGTCGCCCATCGTGGGCATACCTTTACCCTCGGGCTTGTGTGCGTGTGACAGCGGTCGCTTGTTCAGGGCTCATCCCCTCGACTCCTATCATGAGTCGATATACTGTGCGTGTCTGGCGTTCACTCAGCACTGCAACCTTTCATCTGCTGACAGATGTATCATTTGAGGACAAAGTCCTTGGTCTGTTTAGTGAGACGTGGCTACCAATAGCGCTGCTTCAGTAACAAGACTGTAGCAGTAACCCCTGCGTGTGCAGATCCCAGACCTTTATGTGAAGCTAGTATTAGTCCCAATCTGCGATCAGTGTTTGGTATTACTCTATCCACCACTCCTGGAATCTGAGCATACAGAATATTTTGAGCATCTAACTTGTAGCAGTACTTGAGTGGAAAGCCTTTCGGCAGGTGGGTGTTGTTGCGGGCCGCATTGACAGCCACCATGATGTCGCTGTCTAATCTTGCGCTTTAATGAGTGATTGCAGCAATGGCAGAAGTACGAACTGTTGCCTTAGCGGCTATATCAGGCACGGAATTCCTCCAAAGTGAACACTAACACTTTGGAGACTCAATGTGTGGATAACATGATCCTGTGAAAAGCATTCTTTCAGCATTGCCACCTGTTCCCAAAGCATCTTTTGCTTGATTATGCAGCCCTTGGAATGTCGAAATACATTTTGGCCCCAATAGTGAAGATATTCATTATAAGACTGGACACAGTACTATGAATTGCACACTATAAGTGTGGGGAATTCGTGATCCGTACTTTGTAGTACCAGTATCAGGGCTTTGAGGTCTGTCAGCTACGCTGTACAGTACCCTAGGGACTGAGTGTGTGCTTTTTCAGGACAGAACTTTCCATCATGCATTTACCCCTTTATGTATGCCGCAGAATACCGGTGTTGTGTCCCTACAGCAGGCTGAGCAGATCCATTGATATAAATGATGTATTCATATCGATCTAGAGGCATTATTTAATTAAGCGGAGGATATTCTTGCTTGTACTGCAGGAATGCTTGTGTTTGTAGTATAGAATCAAACTTGTAATCTTTTACTGTTGCAGTGAGAGAGTTAGCCCATTGTATTCATCTTGGATGTAAAGCTTTGGTATTTAGAACGCTTGCTTTTGCTATGGCCTCTAAGGTCAGTACTAGACTAATAACAATTATGCATTTTCCCGGAACTAGTGCTCTCTCTCTCAAACTATAGCAGTCTGTACTGCTGTGAAAATCTTCTCATTGGGTGCAAAACCCATTTAAGCGTTAGTCTACAAATGTGATTTGTATGCAATAGGTACTGTATCACCTTCATTGAAAGTGATATATGTGTACCTGGTTGGTCCAGCAACAACGCCAATCACTAGGTTAGCCATGTTTACACATGTGTGTAAAAGTTTAGAAGCTATCATATCAGCTTGTACTGAATGTATAATGTTTGTATGTTCCTGTGTCCAATGGTTCATTGAAAAATCAGGTCTGATCAAGTTCTAGAACGTTTTACTCGTTCTGCGTAAACAAATTCATTGGAGGTTGGAGCAATGCACACGTTTTGTAAAAAAATGTGCTGCCCAGCTTTTGCCTTCACTTGACAACTCATATCCCAGAAATAGGACATTGAGGTGGCCGATTTAATTTTTTTTTTAATTAAATTTGTAACCCAGGTGAGTAAACCCAAGAATTATGTGGTTTACTCTAGCCAAATGTTCCATTAACTCATCATCCATCAAATAAATATCATCTACATAGGACAATGCCTCCTCATCAAAATGTTGAATTATCTCTGTTACCCTGGCTGAGAACAGCCCAGGGCTGATATTATACCCTTGAGGTAAACAGCAAAATTGGGGTTGTGAACCTAGTGCTGAGAATGCTGTAAAATATCTGCTATAGGCGCTATATTCTGGCAGAAAAATCCATTTGCAATATCCAATGTTGTTTTGTATTTTTCCGCGCAATGTTATCCATTAGTGTGGCACTATGTGCATTTTGTAATGCACATGTGTGTGTGGAAGTGTTCAAATGTCTGTAGGATAAAACTAGACAATATGAATTGTCCAGTTTCATTACAGGAAACAAGGGATTATTCATAGACGAGTTGCAATTTTGTATTACACCCTGGTATTCAAGTTGTTCTAGGATTTCCCAAACTTGTTTTTTACCTTCAAGCTTAATTAGGTACTGTCTCTAGGGTTGAGGAACTGATATTATTGGGATTTCTTAATGAGAAGACTCATCATTCCTCCCAACATGATTGCGGGGAAGTGCTATAACTAGTGCTAATGCCCACTCCTTGGCGTAAGAATGTTTAACTGATTCTGGAACGAGGTCAGAGAAAGCAGGTAAAATTAATGTTTCCTTCAGTGGGAACTCCATTATGAAGTCAGGTGGGCCATCCTTTTCAGCCAAAAGAATGTTGTAACCATAGGTTAGGTTCTCCCAAAAGAGAACCTTGATGTTCCTGCGTATGTCCCACTCCATTTGGAGCGTTATTTTCTATAAATGAAGTGGGACACTTACCCTTGTATCAGGTAGTTTCCACCGCAATATGCTAAATCAGTGCTGCTACCACCAGATAATCCATCAGGTTCCGGCGAGCTATTGTGACTTCTGCTACACTGTCCAGCATCATTCCCCGTTCAGAAGCAGAGTCCTCATTAGCCTGGTGATGTCTTAGTTTAATCCCAGCTACCTTCTTCTTTTTGAAATGATGTTTAGGGGTCTTTTGTTTAAGGATGTAGTTTGAAGTGTGTTGTGTTTCCCTTTTCAGCTTCACACACTCTTCTGATCTTAGCTTTGAACAACCATGTCTCTCTGAACGTGTATCAGATAAATCCTGAAGGAACGAGAGGAACATGTAACAGTATCCTGATACTTGTCAGGGTTTCCAATATTGTCATGTTTTCTTAAATTATGCTTTTTGTTAGTGGTTTCCTGTTGAGGAGACTTTTTTGTTTATTGTCTCATTTCTTCTTGGAAGAATCTGGGTGCTTGCTTAGAGTTATCCTTTTCAGAATTACTCTTAACCTGTGGTTTCCCAAGTCTGGCTCCCATATTATCTCTGCCTAGCGTAGCATAGGTTTGGTTGATAATATTAGGCAATTCCTGCTCCTGATGTACAGGAGTGAACTTCCTCAGGCATTGGTGTATAGCTAATGCTGTTGCTTCCCCTTAATGGTATTTAACATAATGGCTGATACTGCAGCAAAATTGCCCATCAGTTTTATCCCTAAGTCCCGGGCAGGTGCTGCCCCGTACTCATTCTGTATTTGTTTCAGTACCTCTGGTAAAAGGGGCACCATGAGTTCTGGTGTAAACTACAGCAAAGACTGTACCTCAAGTGCCACAATCTGCCACCGGAGTAGCCATCCCCTTTGACAAGCAAACTGCTAATATTCTGTGTTTGTCCTGCTGGCCCATATGGGCAAAAAACTGTTAAAACTGCCTTGTTTATTGTGCTATCCAGAACATAATTAGCTCCTGACTGGTGGGAATCTTTCCCATTACGGCATGCAGCATTTCGGGGCTGATACTCATGGTAGAAAATTGTGGTTGTGCAGCCTGAGCAGTCTGCCCTGGGCCAACTGTCAGTGTTTGCATAATGAACTGTGTGAGTTGTCTGTAAATTTTTACTAGATCTTTGTATAGTGTTGTTAATTCTGCTGCTTCTAAACTGGCAATATTGGGATGCAGTGTATAAGCCACTAGGATAGGCCAAGTCGTTCCTTCTTTACTGAGCGGACCGAGTCTCACATTTTCAAGTGTATTAAACCAATTTATGTGTTTTTGGTAAGTTAACAGAATTTCTATGTCCACATATGGAAAGTATTCCTCTGTTTCATCTTCAATTTAAGTGTGAAACAATTGTGTACGTGCATCCACAGCCGGGAACTTAACCCAAGAAAGAATACCTCTGTCCTGAATGCTTTGTGGGCCTCAACCACCAAGGTAATGTCTCTTCCCGTTGGTGGGAGACCATGATGTAGTAATTTCATAGTAACTGCATGTCTGCAATTTTCTGTAATATTTAGTCTAACTGCTTATTCTTCACTGTTATCTTCGTGTTCAGACATTGTGTGAAGAGAGAAGAAATGTAGTAAATTAATTTATGGAGATAGGGTTAGCACAATGTGGGAACAAAATTGATCCTACAAGCCAATATAGAGGCGCATTTCCCTTCCCACCACGGATGTCTCTGGTTTGAAGATGAGTAGGGCTCTCTGAGAAAAGCACAACTGAACTACTCAGATAGACCGTCAAACAGGAACCCAACCAACGTTGGCGACACCATATCATATAGTTCCCACTAATCTGTAGCATCTGCGTGTTTGTTGGACAACATAAACTTTGGATGAGGTACTAACAGAATGTATATATGCAGGCATCTAAACAAGGCAGTAATCAGACATACTCCTTCTATACAAAACCCTACTCTGTGTGTACCTAGAGTGTCTGTAGGTGTGAAGCCAATAATCCCCCAAAGGGACGATCCCATTACCTAGTGGGAGAGAAAGTAGGAGCCCGTCTTAGCCAAGAACTGGATACCCCCTCCGAGAGATGTTAGACTGGTGCGTGGTGAAGTCACAGCATGCAGGGACCCTCGATGTCAGTTGAAGTGCCTCCTCTGCGAATCTTTTGGGATGATCTTTATTTAAAATAGAAAGCAGCCTTGCGATGTGCATATAGATTAGCGATGTTATGGATATGTAGATACCCCTGTCACACAGTAGATAAAGATCGAACCACATTTGTACATATTTTGTAGAAGGGCCTTGTACATGATGTTCAAGGTATCGTGAAAATGTTGTGTTTGTGTGAAGCTAAATGTGTAAACAAAATAGTTTCAGATAAACTAATCCAACATTGTGCACGCAAATGTGTGCAAATGGTGACAGCAGAAATGCTATTGTATAAAAAGAGACCATGTCAGAAATTAGCAGCTTTGCTACATGGGCCTAACCCGGGCATATAACAAAAATCAAGTGGGGGCTGAGAAAAGGGGAGAGTAAAAATGTTTTAGTTTCACATGCAATTTCCCATAGTGAGTTTAGACACAACTACAGACTGAACTGCTGACCGAATTACATTAAATTTGGCAGAGAGGTAGCTCTTGGTACAGAAAGACCTCGTTTTGTGATTTGGTGTAAATCCGTTGAGTAGTTTTCGAGATATTAAAGGAAAAAGAGATATAGATATCTAGAGGCACGGACCCTTCACGAATCCAGCAGATCTCATGCTGAGATCTGATTGGCTGCCAACACTTCAACCAGGATGTGTTGGCAGCCACTTTGGGACATAAAGGTCACAAAAAGAGAATGGGGCAGGGTAGAAAAACCCTGAACCCCTAGGCCAGGAGGTGGGGCCCCTCCAGAGACCCCGCCAGGACCTTGGTGAAAATCGCACAGATTAACGAATCCCTGCGAGAATAAAAAAAATAAAATAAACAAGTGCGGTATCCTGCACTTGTTTGTATTTGAGCCCCCGGGCGGGCCTCGCCCCAGGGTGCATATTGACATATATATTATGGGGAATGTGGCGCATGCAGCCCCCCTCTCCATGGCTGATATGGGCCCTGGGGCCAGGCCATTGTGTAATTATGAGGAGACCACGCGTCCCTCTCTGTAGGTCTTTTATGGCCCCATGGATCCCCGGGGCTAGACCTTAAAATAAGACAAGGGCCACATGGATCCCCCTCCTTACCACTAAAATGCCCTGGGGACCACCACCTTTGTGGGGTAAAGGCAATTTTCAAAGGGGAGGGCTGCACTGAAAATTGCTCCTGCCAAGAAAATGGATGAAAATATTGCTCTTGCAAGCAGGGAGCAGTTCCCTGCGTGCATGTTATGTTATGTGAATTGTCATTTGTAAAGCGCGTTATCACCGTCAGGTCTCTAAGCGCTATGAGAGAGCCCTGCCCTAGCCCGGGTGGAGATGATATAAATTAAATTGTGCCCCACGCCTCCAAAAGAGTACTGTCTTTAGCTTCTTCCTGAAGAGAAGTAGAGTATGCTCTTGCGTACATTCTCTGGCAACTTGTTCCAAATTTGGGGGATGGAGGTTGAGAAAGCTCTTCCTCCTTTGGAGGGCAAGCAAAAGCGAGGGCAGGCCAACAGGCTGGCCTCTGCAGACCGTAAAATTCTTCTCGGGTTGTATTTGACTAGGCGGTCTTTGATATACCTCGGGGCTTGGCCATAGATGGCTTTATGCGCAATGCAGAGGCCCTTAAACATTGTTCTCTGCCTGACCGGGAGCCAGTGTAGCTGGCGTAAAAAGGGGGTGGCATGAGCTCGTCTAGGCACTCTGAAGATTAGTCTGGCAGCATCATTCATGATAACCTGTAATCTGGCCTGCAGTTTTCCCGGCAGGCCAATATACAGGGAGTTGCCATAATCTAATCTTGACAATATTAAGGCAGATACAGCCAGTCTGAGTGTGGCGAAGGTGAGAAGGGGGGCAAGTTTACGTAGCTCTCTCAACAAGCCGACACATGTGCCCACTACTGCTGACACCTGCTGGGTCATGGATAGCTTGGCGTAGATTTTGATTCCCAAGCTTTTTACGGCCACGGCTGGCTCCGGATAGTGCCTAGCTCTTGTGGCCAGAAGAGATAGTTCCAGGGATTGGCATCAGTATTGACGGCCAGTACCTCTGTCTTATCTGGGTTGATTTTGAGGGAATTGGCCGCCATCCAGTTGACCGTGAATTTTAAGATATTTAGAACTCTTGAGTGGGCGGTCGGAGAGTTGTCTATCTGGATGATAATTTGGGTGTCATCAGCATAGTTGTAGATCTGGCACTCCATCTGATTCAGCGCAGCTATCAGGGGCTGGAAGTAGGCGTTGAAAAGGAGGGGCGACAGTGCCGAACCCTGTGGTACTTCACATAGCAGTGTGCCTGGGCTGGACACATGGTCAGTCAGCTGTACTCTCTGGGAGCGGCCCCTTAAAAAGGATGTATGCCACGCTAGGGCCGTATCCTGGATGCCCAGCTCTGAGATCCGCGACAAAAGTTGGTCATGATTGACCGTGTCGAATGCCGCGGTTAGGTCCAGCAAAATCAGGGCACATTTTTAAAAAAATCTGCCCTCAATCTTAGTTCATCTAATACCGACAGCATAACCAATTCCGTGCTGTGATGGGCCCTGAACCCAGCCTGGTTAAATTGTAAGAGATGGTTTTCCTCAAGATGGTGTGACAATGAGTAGAGTACATGCTTTTCCAGTACTTTTGCAAGAAATGGAAGTTGGGAAATAGGTCCGAAATTTTTCAAATTCTTTGTATCAACCCCAGAGTTTTTTAGGAGCGGAATGACGCGTGCCTCCTTGAAATTGTTAGGAACATGCCCTGCTTCCAGGGATTGTTTGAGGAGTGAAAGAACCTCAGCTTTTATCCTGGGAAATGCCATCTTGAAAATCCTTGGTGGGCAAGGGTCAGCAGGCGACCCTGATTTCACTCGCCCTATTAGTAAAGCCAGGGAGTCATGCGTGAGCATGGGGAAGGTGGTGATAGGTTTATCAAAGATGGGGGGTGGAAGTACAGGTACTAACGGGCAGGGGAGCATGGGGTTAAGATAGATTTCCATCAGAAGATCCTTCACTTTTGATGTAAAGAAGGCCTGGAACTTATTACAATCTTCCCTACAGAACGAAGGCTTCTGTTCCTTCTCTTGTCCTAACTCTTTCAGGATCTAGAAAATCTCTTTCTGTGTGTTGTTACCAGCCGCAATATTTGCTTCATAGAATTGTATGCTGCAAACATTTAGTGATATTCTAACCGAGCGCCTGGGTCATACTCTTTCCAACCGTCTCTCTCACATTGGCGGAGAGTTTGTTTCATATTTCGTAAAGCATCATTGAACCAGGGCGCTCCTTTCCCTTTATCCCTTGTCCTTTCCCTTCGTGCTGGACGCTAGCGTCTCAATAGCGTTATTCAGCGTTGTCAAAAGGGCAGCGCTTTGTGCGTCAAGGTTTCCCTGAGTTATACTCAAGGGGGTAGATGTACTGAGGATAGTAACCAGGTCATCAGCTCTGATTTTATTCCAGCTCCGTAGCACTTTCCATTCCAGGGGTGAACGGGTTGCTTGTTTAAAAAGTGGGAGCCGGCCACTAATTATATAGTGGTCCGACCAAGTGCAAGGACTGATAACTAAGGGATTGGTGAGCGGATGGGATGTCCAAACCAAATCAAGTGTGTGGCCCTTCTCATGGGTGGGGCGGTTCACTAGTTGGAGTAATTCTAGCGCAATCAATGCCTCTTCCAATTGTTTGGCCTGGCTCTCTTTGGAAATCTGGTCCCAATGGAAGTTGAAGTCCCCCATCACTGCAATGCATTGATATTGTGAACAGATATCGTGGACTAGTTCCGTAAAGAGTTCAAAGAACCTGGGCAGCGTTCGCGTGGGGCAATACACTATAAGAATGACAAAACAGGCCGTCTGAGAGCAGAACTTCGCCCCTAACACATCAGCCCCCTCTATGCTTTCTGCACAAAGAGTCTTAGCCTTAAGAAGGTGGTTGTAAAGGATTCCGATTTAAGTGCAGCTGCTACATTGTTATTAAGTGGCAATATATCTTGATTTAAACGCAGGAGTTCCTCAGGACCCCCGTTTTAATGTTAAAAGTGAAGCGCGGGAGCCGCGATTATAGCAAAAGTAAAGAAATAGATGTTTTTTCGATTTCTTTACTTTTGCTATAATCGCGGCACCCGCGCTTTACGTGCTGCGATTATAGCAAAAGTAAACAGGGTTAGTTGAAGTATTTATTTCTTCCAACAACGGAGCACTACTACTACAGCACCACAAACATTGACAAACACGTTAAAAAATAGGAGTGTGCATTTTTGGATTATTTCTGTTTATTTTGTGGAGAGGCTCCTGCTTTAGGCCAGTGTTGAATGCAGGATTATGCACCCATCTTTACACTATACATTGACTACACCACAGAGGAATGAGGCATGCCAGCACACCTCTAACGCAGTGCCCATGAAAGATACTCGCTTGAGAGTCCTCTGTTGGTAAATGACACCCTAATCCCAGTCCATTTCCCACACCACAAAGCCTTTTCCACAGCCCCTTCTATACTGTGATAGCCTTGCTGCGCCCTAATGGTCTTGCTTCAGCCACCACTTAAAGGAAACAACTTGCGTGGGCTGCTCACCTAATTCATCCCTTTGACCATTTGGGTTACCATAGTCCACCCTTTGATTTCCACACTCACTTAGAATTACAGCTCCATTCCACCTGCCCGCACCTTATGATAAGACAGCCAGGGCCCATGCTTGTTCACACCACCTGCTCGTGTCATAATCTTAAAATGCTGGTCCAGGTAAACTGCGCATACCACACCATCAGTGAGACTACAACAAAAAAAAGCATTGGCATAGCCAATAGATCTTGCCTTTGGGACCTTAGAAGTGTTTAGCCATGCAACAGTTGATGTTGGTGCACCAAGGATATTGTGCTGCATAACTAAATACTTATAAGGTCCCAAAAGCGAGACCTATTGGCTATGCCAATGCTTGTTTAAGTTCTATTTGGTGGGCATGAAAAGTCTTCTTAGGAACCATTAACAGATCCAATATTGACTGATCTTTTTATTCTTTTAAGATAATGTTATCTATTATCCAATCCCTTTTTATCTGGATTTTAGCTGTTTAATCTGTTTTTTATATAGTGTATATATTTGTGAATGTTCTTTTATGGTCCACAAACAGAAATAAAGAAAGATTGGATTTAATTGGTAATCATGTCCAAGTCCCCACAGAGATAGTATGAGAATATTGGGATGTTTAAGTACCCAGAGGTAGTGCATGAATATTATTGTGCTCAAGTCAACACTGAAATAGTGTGTAAAGACAAAGCTTAAATCCCCATACAGAGAATGTGAAGCTAATGATGTTCAAGTCCCCAGAAAGATAGTCTGTTAGTATAGAGATGTTCAAGTCCCCACAGAGATAGTTTGTTATTATACTGATGTTCAATTCCCCACAAGGATAGTGTGTTATTAAAATGTTGTTCAAGTCCCCACAGACATAGTATGAGATTATTGGGATATTCAAGTCCCCAGAGTTAGTGCATGAAGATGATTGTCTTCAGGTCCCTACTGAAATAGTGTGTAATGACAAAGCTTAAACCCCCATACAGAGAATGTACAGCTAATTATGTTGAAGTCCAAACAGATTGTGTGTAGGTATAGGAATGCTCAAGTCCTGACAGAGATAATGTGTTATTATAGTGATGTTCAAGTCCCCACAAAGATAGTGTGTTATTATAGAGACGTTTAAGTCCCCACAGAGATAATGTGCTATAATAGTGACGTTTAAGTCCCCACAAGGATGATGTGTTATTATTGTGCTGTCTAAGTCCCCACAAAGACAGTGTTTTTTGATATGTTATGTTATGTTAAAACAACTTATAAAGCACACAAATACCCATAGGTGTCTCAGCGCTTATAGTGATGTTCAAGTCTCCACAGAGATAGTGAGTGAAGATGATTGTCTTTAAGTCAAACAGGAAGTTTGGTTCTCCAAAGACCTGAAAATACTAAAACAAGCAGCCAGAAAACTGGAGAAAATATGGAGGTCCTCCCATTTGGAGAGTGATAGAAAGCTCTATTGGGTCTCGTTATCCAGCTATCATAAAGCAATCCGGAGTGCGAGGAAAACACATATAACTTCTCAAATCACGGCAGCAGGAAATTCTCCCAGGGTTCTTTACCAAGTACTTAACTCATTTGTTAAACCAGTAGCGTGTGAAAGCACCAAACTTGTATCTCAGCAGCTCTGTAATAACATATCTTCTTTTTTCTCTAATAAAATTGATGTTATTTATGAGAAAATTGTGGCATCTAATGCTGCTATGGTTACAGACGCAGCTTCTGCCTTTCAAAATACAGAGTTTGATCATGGCATACACACTCTGGACTCCTTTCCCTCCATTACTGATGAGGAGCTATCTGTATTGGTTAAACAGATTAAAAGTGGTAGTCCAGACGATACTATTCCAGCCAGATTAATGCCCTCTCTATTTGACACATTATGTCCCACGATCATTAAACTTATTAATCTGTCCCTGAGTACAGGATCTGTCCCTAAAGAATGGAAACGTGCACTTGTCAGGCCCATCAGGAAAAATACCACCATTGCCTGGACTGAATTATCCAACCTAAGGCCAATTTCACTGCTACCTTTTCTTGGGAAACTTACAGAAAAGTATGTCAATAGACTCCTTTCCAACTTTATTGAAACTGTGGGCGGCCTTGACCACTCTCAATCTGGTTTCAGGCCGAAACACAGTACAGAGTCTACATTACTATCTGTTATGGACGACCTGCACATGTTCCAGGATAGGGGGTATTCAGTGATCTTGGTCTTACTGGACTTATCAGCAGCGTTCGACACCGTGTCTCATAACATTCTTATTGACCGGTTGTCGAACGTGGGGGTTAAGAACAAAGCGCTGGCATGGTTGGGAAGCTTCCTCTCTGATCGTACCCAGACTGTCACCATGGGTACGTATCGTTCAGCAGAGATGAAAGTCTCGAAAGGGGTACCACAGGGCTCTTGTTTAAGCCCAACACTTTTCAACATCTATGTGGCGCCCCTAGCGAGAGTGATGCGCAAATTTGGCTTCATCCCCGTGTCTTACGCGGACGATACGCAGCTCCTCTTCCCTTTTAAGACTCTTACCCCGGAATTGAGGAGCTCTTTCTCTGCAGGCATGGAAGCTGTGGCATGTTGGATGTCCTCCAACTACCTACAGTGTAACGTAAGTAAAACGGAGGTCATGCTGTTTGGTGAAGCAAAAATACTTTGGACTCCTGACTGGTGGCCTCCTGGTCTAGGCGTAGCACCTGAGCCCAAGCAGATTGTTAAAAACCTGGGGGTTCGCCTTGACCAGGATTTGTCATTGAAACAACATACGAATTATGTCGCAGGCGTATGTTTCCACACTATTAGCTTGCTGCGTAAAGCCTTTCCATTGCTGCCTGACCAATTCAGGAAAACGCTGGTGCAGGCCCTCGTCATGAGTCGGATTGACTACTGTAATGGTCTCCTACTCTCTGCAAATGAGGGAGTACTGAATAGACTTCAGGTAATACAAAACACTGCGGCTCGCCTTGTTCTCAATGCCCCCCTAAGAACAGCATCAAAGCCTCTGTTAGAAGAACTCCATTGGCTTCCTATCCGTCAAAGGATAAAATTTAAAACTTGCTGCTTAATATACAAGAGCCTAAACAGACAAGGTCCACTTTATTTGGAAAAGAAATTTATCCCATACATTCCATCTAGAACGCTCAGATCCAGCAATGGGCACTTACTGGTAGTGCCGCGTGCCAAGACGGCCAGGCACGGAAGTAAGGCACTTTCAGTGTTGGGACCTAAATTGTGGAACTGTCTTCCTGTAGCTATTCGTTCCTGTTCCGAACACTTGGTGTTTAGGAAACAACTAAAAACCCTGTTGTTCACAAATGCGATCTAATGCCTTCCGCATGTTCCACCCTTGATACAGGACTCTCACGCCAGAAGCGCAGAGATACTCCAGTTGGAGTTGATTCTAGCGCTATAAAAACCTGCAAATAAATAAATAAATAAATAAATAAAGTCCCTATTGAAATAGTGTGTAGCTTCAAAGCCTAAATCCTAATGGAAGAGTGTGAAGCTAATAATGGTCAAGTACAAACAGATGTTGTGTGTAATTATAGGAATGCTCCAGCCCCCACACAGATGGTATGTTATTATAGAGATGTTCAAGTCCCCACAAAGATAGTGTGTTATTATAGTGATGTTCAAGTCTCCACAAATATAGTGCGTTATTATAGTGATGCTCATGTACCCACAGAGATATTGAGTTATCATAGTGAAGTTCAAGTCCACACAGACCAGAGTGGGAAGATGATTGTATTCAAGTCTCCGCTGAAATAGTGTGTAAAGACAAGGTTTAAATCCCCATGCACAAAGTGTGCAGCTATTGATGTTCAAGTCCAAACACAGGTTGTGTGTATTTACAGGAATGCGCAAGTGCCCATAGAGGCGGTATGTGAATGTAGTGATGTTCAAGTCCACACAAAGATACATTGATTATTATAGTGTTACAAAGATAGTGTGTGTTTATAGTGATGCTTTTAGAATATTGTCATTGACATCTCCCTTCAGAGGTGCACCGCTGTGCTAAGTGCATTTGATAAGCAGTCTGAGTTATAATCATCCTGTATTGCTAGATCCATCTAGGTAGCAGCCTTATATTGACAGACAGTCATTATGTAGTAAATGAGATATGCCTTTATCAATACATTCACTGACATATCGAATGCATTTGTTGCTTTATTAACAATTGCCCAGTCAAGGCAAAACCCTCAATATATAATTGTTCATATTTTGTCATTCTATTTTTATCTGTCGCCTGTGTGTGCTGTGCAGAAGTGGGCCACAGACAACTGTTTACCACGGAGCAGACACACAAATGTTTGCTATGATGATGTCACCTCTGTTTCCAGACCATCAAAAGGTGCATAAACATGGGGAAGTACTGTCAGTGGACATTGGAAGCAAGCACGCCGCTTGCTGTCGGTAGTCGCTCACCTTCCCAGAACAGCTGCTTATTTTTTCCCAAAACCTAGAATGGTTACTTGAGGTACCCACATAGAGACTGACTAATTGTTCTAGTATATACTTCATTACAGTTTCTACATTTAGCCTGACACAGCACCATCTTCCATCATGTCCTGTTCCTATTTTAAATAGTTTAAGTGTCCTTTTAAAGTCCAAAAAACATTGTTATCACAAATATCTTTTTACTAATTGTTCACCATTAAGCGAAACATTTGGAAGTCCTTTAACATTTCATGACACTGTGTGCCACTTCGCATGTGTGTGCTATGTTTTCTAAAACATACTTGGTTATAGCCAGCAAGCAGGGCTTCACAACCATTAAATGAATGAATAGCCAAGCCTTACATGTATAAAATGGAGATATCAGTAATATGTGATTTCTACCTGACTGATTCTGCACATGCAATTTCTTCAGCCTCTTTTTACAGTTAGGTATTATCCTGAACTCAGAGAGACGAAACTGGCCTGGTAGCCGAAATATTAATTTTCTTGATATTGAATGCACCTTAACTACCACACATTACGTTTAGCCTACATACAAATACTTCACTAGTGGGATGCTTGTTCTGATGAAAGCTATAGACGCCAGCTATCTTGTATGATGACTGAAACATGTTTACTCTGGGTTCAGGGGAAAGTATAGAAAAGAGTGATGGTGGGATGCTTACATAAGCCTCAGCCACTGGTAATTATTCAGGGCTGCATCCCAGTCCATTGTTATTTTGCACACCATGCCACCATCATTTGGACAAGCTGTATGCAAATCAGTCTCGACCCTGCTCCAATGGGAGCACTCTAGCCTAAACTGCCAGGCCCTCCCTGAACCTGAACACAAGCAACCCAAGATTGGTTTCTCTCTGATTGGGGTCCTTCAGACAGGTGAAGCTTGGTTCCAGTTGGACAGTGAGCACGGCACATGTCTGGGCATTCACGTCACACTGAAGTATTCAGACTCAAGCAAGGTCATAAAAGCGGAGCTCAAGGAGGAAATTAATTTAGTGTCCACTGTCAAGGCAGTGGGAGAGGGTGGTTTCCCTATTGATTTCATGTAAAATCAATCCCAACAGGCTAGCCCCTTTGTTTACACAGTTTTCAAGGATTCCAAAGATAGTGATTAACTCCAAATGGATTTAAACTATCAGGTTGATATCCAAAACAGGGAATGACCATCTACTTTGCTCCAGCTGCAGACTAATCTCACTGACCAACTCCGATGTGAAGATTTCAGCCAAAGTACTTGCCAGTCAATTAAAGAAAGTGATCCTCAGTCTTATCCACTGCTCTCAACTAGGCTTTGTCCCTGGAAGATTATCTAGGAGCTACCTCAGAACACTCCAACACCTCCTATTGTAAACTTGTAGTGTCTCAGTTGAGAAAAGGGGCATTCCTTGGTTGCTGATAAGGCATTTGACAGGGTTGCACGTTAAAATATGAATAGCATTCTATCCAGTACTGGTATTCCACCAAACTCTATAGCACATTTTAAGTAGCTGTACAAATCTTATAAGTTAGATTCAAAGGTGATGGTTTCTGTCAAATGTCATCCATATTCACAGAGGCATGCACCATAGCTGTCTTGCTTAGCCCCTCATGTTCATTCTGACTCCATAACTTCTGGAGGTAGCCTTAAGGAAATATGAACAGCATACTGAATGAGGCAGGGTAGCTCAAACTACAGTTAAATGCTATTAACCTTCTTGAAGCCTGATAATTCAGTTTACATCCTTGAAGATCTGATGACTGACTTTTCTTCTTTCTTGGATGTAAAGTGAAGCCTTCCATTTGGGTTTATCAAACATGACAATCAGACTCCCCCTTAGTGACAAAACCTCAACAAATGATGTCAATAAAAGCCTTTACAACTTTCCATATCAGATGATTGCAAACTGTTGGAAGTTGGAAGTTGTAGTAGCCAGTTGTCGTAGCCAGATATAACTACCTCTTTAGGATGTTTCCCCTCAAAATCGCTGCCACCTGTAACAACAATCTCACAAGCTAATAATACATTGTGTGGAACAACTCCCAACTTCTGTTGCAAATGTTTAAACTATATCCAGATACAAGAACAGGTGGACTGTGATTGCAGCACATGCCGTCTTACTGGCAGGCCCATTACATTTTGCAGTTGAAACCCCTCATACCTAGTGCTCAGGATCCTGGTTGGCTTCTAATCGAAAAGGGACTATTACAATTCTAAGTCTCAACAACAGGTATCCTGCACACAAACATCAAGCCCCACTAGACACTGATCACTTATGTTAAATGCAAAGTTTCCCACCTGGCACTCCATACATAAACACTGAAGATAAGATCGACAAGCTGAAATGCTCTGACTTGGTACATGTAAGGTCTGATTTTTGGTGGCTAAAAATTCTTTCGGCACAACTATAAAACTGAAGGTATTTTATGGCCAACGCACCAACTATGATATGGTCAAATCAAAACATTTGAATCTCTGTGACAGGAATTTCATCTGTCTAGTAATAAAAGTGGAAATATTTACAACTGACACAGTGCCTGAGAAACCATTCATCGCCCCAGAATTGCACTAAAGAGGAATTCCCCAATCAATTACTTTTTGAAAATTTGGTTGCATTAAGGCAGAATTGTGCCAGGTATGTACAAAGAAATCATCCCAGAAAACACCTTCTAAACAAAATGAAACTTGTCTGAGATGAGCCTGGCAGGATGGACCACAAACAACTTTCTTGGTAGACAGTAAGTCAGAGATATAGTCATTTAATGACATTGACTTGAGACAGGGTCACTTGAAGCTAAACTTATTCAAAGCAATCCAAAGCTGGCATTGATTACCTCAACACCAGCACATTCCTCTAACTGGCTCGAGATGCCAACCAATAGACTGTGGCATTGTAGATATTCTATGGTTTTGTACAGCCCTTCACACATACTGGTACAAAATCTGGGAATATTCAAAAGAAACAATGACTTTACATGTCAGTAGATATGGCAAAAAGATGAGCTCTTCACAGAGGGAAATCTGATAACTCTCCAGGAATGGAAGTGTGACACTAATAGCTATATGTATATACCTGAGTTACACACTGAATTGGGAGGGGCGTGGGTAAGGTCCATGTCTTTTCTGGGCAAATATAAACAGACAGTTTCTTGAGCCTTGGTAGGATTTGTGGGTGTAGAAGGAAGGTGAGGCCTCAAAGAGTCAAGTCTGTTCATTGGACTAAGTCTATTTCCAGAAGTTCCATCCATGCATTTTGGCAGTTTCCCAGAGTTACTAACACTGATAAACCTTGGAATGCGTCAAAATGCTACTTCTCCCCAGGTGAGGCATAATGAGGGGAAATATATTTCTCCTTGTTTTTCCTTCTTTCTAACGCCTCTCAGGATTGTTTTTGTGTAGGAAGGTGCCCTTCCTGCACAAAAACAATCCTTCATACAATGCAGGCACCCTTGCACGATGGTGCATGGGTGCCTGCGCTGGTGCTAGGCAGTCCATCGTGCGCCAGCGCTGGGAAATTACAGGAATGCCCTGTATAATGTTAAGTACAGTGCATTCCTGTCCTTTTCCTATCAAGCAGTGCAACACAGCAAGGTGGCTTGCTGCATTGCGTTGTGTGATTTGTTGATCAATGTGCCCCTTAATGAGAGTGTGTAATGCCTCTTGTAACTCATACCACATTAGTATAGAATGCGTGTCCTTCGCAGTGTAAGACTGCACTAGCGAATATATTGTGAGGGGCATTCTCCGAGCCTATGGAATAATGTTAGCCTTCACGAAATTATTAAAGCAAATTATGCACACAGAATAACAAAATATGTGTAAACTATGAATCTAAAGTGAAATTATTCATCAGATTCTAAGGCTTTATTTCTAGTAGTTTTACCATTTAACATACATTGACACACATTCTAATGTTGTAGAAGATGCAGTGGTTTAACAAACTTAACTTTGAGTTCATTAAGTGATAATCAAATTGTTATTTACCAAAACAATATTGGGTATTTTGTGCATGAATGCCCCAGAACACCATTTTATGAATGCTGTTTATTGAAGCTCTTACATTTTTTTGGGCAACTTTTATATAGCACAAAATCGACCCGAAGGTATTGGAGCACTTTACATAAGCATCACTTACATTGGACAAGGATTTTTTTTTTCAAACACAGGGAGATTAAGTGATTTGCACAGAATCACTGGATCTGATGCTGAGACTCGAACCAGGATCTTTAGTTCCAACGTTAGCAGCTCTGGCCATATGCCACAACCTCCCCATTAAAGGAGCGAGTGTAAAACAAATGTTGAATTAAAGAAAATAAAAACACAAAAGCACAAGTGTACTAATAGGAATGCCTTCCTTTTTGTTTTTAACTGTGTTTTCGATATTAGGTGTATCAATTCAAATAATTGGGCCTCTTTAAGCACCTCCTTCCATTAGAAAAAAGCCTTGACAATCCGTATACCTATTTAATTATCATTAAGGTGTCTCAATGCAGCACTCAGGCGCTGAATACATCTGAGAGATGTGCGATGTTTTGGGGCTATTCTAAAATCTGGGACCTGTTGAAACAAGCATTTGCAATGCAATAGGTCTCGCATTTGCAAGAGTTTGAGCTATTGGCATTGTAAATGACAATACCTTTTATTTATGTGTTTTGAAAACCCGAAAGCGGTGCGTAAATAAGCACTTTGTACTTGTAGGCCTTGCTTACGACAAGCAAGTCTGGCAGTAAACGAGGCGCAGTTACTGCCAGCCTTGGTTCTCATACGCAGCGACTAGACAAGTGCGTGTTTACGACCGCTTTCAAGTTTTTAAAGCACATACATAAAAGGCATTGTCATTTTCAATGCCAATAGCTCAAACTCTCACAAATACGAGACCTATTGCATTGCAAATGCTTGTTAAGAACTGCCGGCAGGTCCCGGCTCACTTAAAGGCCTGCTGCTGATGGACAGCGACAGCTTTCTGTAGCAGGAGCTAGATAGTGCACTTGCCTATAAAAGGCGGCAGGAGTGGGGGAAGGAAGGAACCTAGCACTTAAGGGGATAAAGTGAATGTTAATATGAGGAACAGCTTGGATCACGGTGCCGTGGAGAGCTATTGACTGAACTAAGAAAAGAGCAAAAATGTGGCGCGTTCCGGTCACACTTCACAGAATTAAATCCAAAAATATCACTGCTTAGTGCCTCCTATTTAAAAGTGGTGCACCTGGAAAAAATACAAAGAAAACCCACCCAGACTGATGAGAATGGAAACATGCCTCACTGCCCTGCTGGTTTGTCACTACAGAATGGTGTGGCTATAATGTGGGCCACTGAATCCAGTGAGATTTCTGGGAGATAGGGGACACGTCAATGTTTTATTACCACTAATGACTATGATGACATTCTTCATCGGAACAGAATCTCGGTAGGCTTGTATGTTACTTTGAAGATACCAGGTCAGAGCTGCATACAGATAAATATGTATCCCCTATATCATGTATACATGAAAACACCTCACCCATGTTATACTCAATGAGATGTCGAACAGCTTGAAGAGACCCCTTACGTGCTAATTCCGATTTTCTTATGTGCTTATTTAATCTTGTCTGTCCAACATGTAACCTTCTCTTGCCTGTAACCCTCACCTGTACTCTTGTATTTCACAAGGCACTCCATTGTATGAGTTGGGCTTTATAAATACACCTACGTACATACATTCATACATGGACAGGGAAATACTCAGGCTCAAAGACGAACTCTAAAGCCTTCGCATAGTTGACCTGTTAGTGACTTTTGACATCTAGATGCTACTCTGGACTTTCACAGTGTAATTTTAAGCAAAATCTCTCCTGAAAGCTGATGTAAAGCAGCAATGTATTTACTTAAAGCTTGTGCAGAATAAGTCAGGCATTGGCATTGCACATGTCTATGGGACCTCAGTTCTCTCCCTCTTCAGAAAATAGGTGTATTTATTAGGTGAAAACTAGGGGATACCTTAAGAGTTGGCAGTAGGCAGATGGTGCTGGGTTACATATGATCTACAGCAGAGGCATGTACATAGGCAGGTAGACGCATACCTTACCACTGGTACAATATGGAAATATCAGATGCATGATCTATACGGTTGACCAGGAGGCTAATAAGTTTCTTTTAGACTGTGTTATTTTTTATGACCATGAATACTCAAATGATTAGATTGGGTTGACATTTCCAATAAACATTCCACTATTATAAAATAAATATATGTAATTTTGATAAAAGAGAAAAGGGCCTGTGCACATGGCAGAGTAAGCACCATGTAGCAGTAGGTATGTCATTTGCACATAAGATTATTGATGTAGATCAGTATATGGGAAAATGTCACTTGGCATCTGAAATTAAGTTGTGAACCACAAATGAGTTTCAACCCAGTTTTCATCGCTTCTCGATCGTGCATAAGGTAAAGCAGCAATATTTTTATTGAAGTCAAAAGATCTCTGAACTATGCATTGAACAAACATCCGAGTGTCAGAATGCTTTATGGCAAGTGGGTGCACACATATCTTTACTTTAGACAGCAACGTTATAATTCTATTGGACATTGGCTAATTTAACTCAAAAAGACAGAGGAATCCAATGGTTCAATATAGACGCTGTAAAGATCAGAGTAATATGTGTAAGGCTTTAGTGGAATTTTAGAGAAGGAAGACAATTACAGGAATGGCATGAGGAATATGTAGGGAGGTTCAGACGGATAGATTTGGGGTGATGTGAAATGGGCAAGAGTCACTTTACATCCAACATTTTTAAACACCCATGCAGGTCACCATCCTTGTGATTGTAGCCAATCATAATGGGTTGCAATTTGCGACCTAGCTCATGCATACTAATAAGGTAGGTCAAATTGCACCCCACTACGATTCTGTATGATGTGAACTGACTAGTACATTGGTTGGTACTTTGGCCTCCCACACAAGTGAGGCACCATTTTTATCGGGATACCAGGGGGAATGCTGGGTGGTAGGAAATTTGTGTGAGCATGATGATGTAACACTTTCCCACACAAAAATGTGTGAAAAAAGTGATTTTTTCAGCTAAAATTGAGGTTTGCAAGGGATTCTGGGTAAGGAAACTTTGGGGGATCCATACAAGCCATTCTCTGGAAGCCCCCGGGTGTCTAGTTTTTAGAAATGTGTGGGTTTGGTAGGTTTCCCTAGATGGCCGCCGAGCACGGGCCAAAAACCCGGTAACCAGGTGGTTTTGAGATAGGCAATTTTGATATCGCCTCCCTACGTTTTGGGCCATTGCCTGTCGCGGGTACTTGGGCCTCCCACACAAGTGAGGCACCATTTTTATCGGTAGACCTGGGGGAATGCTGGGTGGTAGGAAATTTGTGTGAGCCCGGTGATGCCACACTTTCCCACACAAAAATGTGTGAAAAAAGTGATTTTTTCAGCTAAAATTGAGGTTTGCAAGAGATTCTGGGTAAGGAAACGTTGGGGGATCCATGCAAGCCATACCTCCCTGCAAGTCCCCGGACGTCTAGTTTTCAGAAATGTGTGGCTTTGGTAGGTTTCCCTAGATGGCCGCCGAGCACGGGACCAAAAACCCAGGTGATCCCCTTGCAAAACCAAATCGTTTTGACATAATTAGTTGTTTATTTCTGCAGCTTGAGAATTTTGGCACAATATTGCAAGGAAAATGTGACAGACATTTTGAGATTTGCAGGACATTGTGGGTAAAATAACTTTTTGGAATTCACAAGAGAGACATCACCATGTACTCCCATGGGTATACGACAAAATCTACAATTGGTAGGTTAATCTTAGATCGAAAGTGCACCTTGGCAGAGAGACTAAAAAGAGAAAGATTCCTGCACAGCCATCTATTCCTCAAACACGCACACATACTGGTTGGATTTGGCACGAGGGCGAGTGATGGTTCAGTATATAAAATTGTATTAGCAAGTGATTTCACAAAAATGAAATGCATTGTTAATAATTGAAAGGACGAGAAACTGAACCAGTGACTCACAGCTCGTGAGCTGTAAAGCCACGACAAGGCACCAACCTCTTTACAGGCTATTCACACACCTTTCATACGTGTGACACATACAAAACCATTCACACTGCCAGCCGCGGGCCCTTCACATTACAACACTCACACCATCACTTTTACACGCCCACATTCCTGACACAGCAACCACACAAGCTAATGGATTGCGTGGAGTGGCTCTCAGCTAGCAGTGTGTGTAGTGACCATCAGCAAGTCACTACTCACACACAGCCAGCCAAGCGCCAGTCCACGCACACCACCAGCCAAGCACCAGTCCATGCACACTGCCAGCCAAGCGCCAGTCCACGCACACCGCCAGCCAAGCGCCAGTCCACGCACAATGCCAGCCAAGTGCCAATCCACGCACACCGCCAGCCAAGCATCAGTCCACGCACATCACAAGCCAAGCGCCAGTCCACGCACAACGCCAGCAAGCGCCAATCCATGCCCACAGCCAGCCAAGCACCAATCCACGCACACCACCAGACAAGCACCAGTCAACACACACCGCCAGCCAAGCGCCAGTCCACGCACACCGCCAGCCAAGCGCCAGTTCACGCACACCGCCAGCCAAGCATCAGTCCACGCACATCGCAAGCCAAGCGCCAGTATATAGTGGAATCTCTACCAGTTTACACAAGGAAATTAAAAACATATCCTGTCCTACTCTCAGACAACATATACAGCTTAATTCCATTGCGTGCCCTCTTGCTGGGGATATCCTGCCTAAAAACCAAACGGCCCTTGAACAAGACCAAAGACTCATCAATAGATATTTCTTTCCCTGTAGTATAGATCTCTAAAAATCGATCTACAAAGTGATCAAGAACAGCCCGAATCTTAAAAAGACGGTAACAGTCAGGGTGACTACGTGGCAACGCCAAAGAATTATCAACAAAATGCAGCATACGTAGCAAAAGTAGATACCGATCACGAGTCACAACTACAGGAAATATCGCTGTTGCCATCAAGGGACTGGTAGGCCAATATGAAGCCAGGGACGGCTTCCTTATCAAACCCATCAATAAAGTCAAACCCAAAAACTTCTTAATCTCTTCCAGATTTATGGGAGTCCACCGGGTAGCTCTAGAGTGTGGCCTAAGTTTGTCACTGTTGACCCTCAATACTGTTCAGCATACAAATTAGTCTGCTCAACAATCTCACCCAAAAATACATCATCCATAAACAACTGAAAAAACTGTATAGGCAAACAATGTTCACAATCCACTCTACACCCTGCATCACCGCTAAAGGCCGGCAACCCCGGCTGCACCATGTTTGGATCAACCCAGAGTCCAGCACTTTCAGTAGGAAGCCTAGCAGCCTCAGGCTGCAATCCAGATGCCTCTTGCACCATCGCCACAGCATTATCCTCCTTTAAAACAGGCACTTCATCCGCACTGAGAGTTGCTTCATCCACACCAAGAGTACCTTCATCTGCACTGACAGAACCTTCATCATCCGATTATTCCATGTGGAGAGAAAACTCACTGCCAGAATCTTCCCCTCCATCCTCTCCCTCAGACGCACTATCAGTCTCATCATCCTGCTCAGAGGAAGATTCAAGAAGCATACCAATTTATTATTTATTTTATTTTTTCAATTTGTAGGGCGCAACAGCTACCCAAAAAGGGTTTCCCGGCGCCTAGACACAGCTAGTTAGAAGACAGGAGAAAGGGTATTGGCTATTGAGATTTATTGTTCAAATAGCCAGGTCTTAACATGCTTTCTAAACCTGGCATAATTTTCCTCCTTTCGGATGAAGGGAGGGAGCGTGTTCCAGAGGGATGGTCCCAGATGGGCGAAAGATCTGCCACCTACTCTCGCCCGTTTGAATCTCAGCACACAGAAAAAGGCTGCCGACTGCGACCGAAGGTTACGCTTGGGAGTGTAGGGGTGGGCTAGGGCTAGAAGATATTTAGGTGCCGTACCAGCATTAATTTTGAACATAAAGTTCAGGGCTTTAAAGCGGATTCTGTTTTCAACCCTAAGCCAATGGAGTTCCCGGCGGTGACTCGAGACTCCGGAGTTTTTAGGAATATTGCACAATAGACGAACTGCTGCGTTTTGCACCAATTGTAGTCGGCCGACTACTGATTTGTTGGCGCACAGATACAGAATGTTGCCGTAGTCAAGCCTCGATGTTATGAGGGCATTGACTACGGTCTTCTGCGTGGGAAGAGGCAGTATCCAGAGGATTTTCCTCAACCATTTGACTATGGTGAGGCATAGACCAGTAACTTTACTGGCCTGTTGATTCATGGAAAGGGAGTTGTCCAGAATAAATCCCAGATTTCGAACATGGGTCACCGGGGTAGGAAGAGCGCCCATCTGATCAGGCCAGTGTAAGGGATTCCACAGATCTTGATGTTTTCCCAGAACCAGAATCTCTGTCTTGTCACCGTTGAGTTTTAATTGGTTTCTCGTCATCCAATTCAGGATGTTTAGGAGTCCTGCTTTGAGTAGAGAAGGGGAGTTAGGACAGGATTCGGATAGGGAAAACCACCTGTTGAGCAGTCATTCTGTGGCTAGCCATAATGCTTACTAATAAAGGTAACTTGTCAAACAAGTCAACAACAACAAACACTTTGTAAAATAAGTAATAAACAAAAAGCACCTTTATCAAAAACACATATATACTCCAAAACTATACAACTCACTTGCCAGAGGCAGCTAAACTCACCACCACCTACTCTGCACAGACACAGTATGGATCAACAATATCCCACTAAAAAAGAAAGAGAAAAGAAATTACACATAAGACCAGGCAAAACACATTGCAAAGAATTTCATGCTCAAAACACTAACTAAATATGCTGCCATTATGACACCACTTACAAAAAAATTCATTCATACTTTACAGTATTACTCATTTGGAGTAAATACAACAAAAATGTTTTTCTTACCAAAAAAATGCAACTATTCAAAACTGCAGAACAACCACTGTCGAAACCGCAAACAGGAATCAAAAGCTTTACACTAGAATAAAAAGGAGAAAAAAACATTACAATCACATGCAAATAATGCACCAGTCCACACACAATTCACCAGCCAAGATAAGGGGTAGGTGGACCTAAGAGTATAAATTAAATATTCACCCCCGTAAAAGGGGAGCAACCCTTGCGGCCCCTCCCCAACACAAACTTTTTAAAAACCCTGGTGTCTAGTGGCTTCTATCCCCCTTGGGGGCAGATGGGCCTAAAAACATACAAAAACAAAAATCAGGTGATGCCAAAAGGGATGATGGAAGGAGCATTTGAGCAAATCAAACACTCACCCCCAGTCAACGGATCTGGGTTTGAACAATCATCATTCTTTAGCTCACTCCACCACCCCAGTTCAGACATGGCCATATGCAAATCAGTCTGACCCTGTGCACTTTGTTCCCCCTTAGTTGGCAGGGTATGACCAGACGTGGGTCCTTTGCTCACTTTGCCACTGGACTCAAGCTAGCCTGGCTGCTGATGGCTGATTAGCCAGAAACCGGTCCCAGGATGGTTGTTTCCGGTCCAGGGAAGACATGGCTTGGCGATTCGGGCTGGACTGTTCCCATGAGGCACAGGGTCAAACTGATTTGCATATGGCCATGTCTGAACTAGGGTGGTGGAGTGAGCTAAAGAATGATGATGGATTAAACTCAGATCAGTTGACTGGGGGTGAGTGTTTGATTTGCTCAAGCGCTCCGTCCATCATCGCCTTTGGTACTGCCCCTCAGGGTGGCAAAAACGGGCAAATTAATGCTCCCCAAAGGGGAGCAACCCTTGCCCGAGGAGCCACTCCCCACTACATTTATTCTATTGGCCCAGTGGGCCGGTTTCATTTAAAAAAAAAATTAAATCAGCCCCCCCAGGGGGGCAGACAAAGCCAAAATGTATGCCCCCAAAAGGGGAGCGACCCTTGCCTAAGGGGCCGCTCCCCCAAACAAAACTTACCTACATAGGATTTCTAAAATGGCCCCAAAGGGGAGTGACCCTTGCCCAAGGGGCCACTCCCCAGTACATTTATTCCATTGGCCCAGAGGGCCGATTAAAAAAAAAAAGAAAAATCTCCCCCCCAGGGGGGCAGACAAAGCCAAAATTGATGCCCCCAAAGGGGGAGCGACCCTTGCCCAAGGGGCCACTCCCCACTATATCTATTATATGCCCCCATAAGGGGAGCGACCCTTGCCTAAGGGGCCACTCCCCCAAACAAAACTTACCTACATAGGCTTTCTAAAATGGCCCTCAAAGGGGAGTGACCGTTGCCCAAGGGTCCACTCCCCACTACATCTATTCCATTGGCTCACGGGGCCAATTTTATTTTTTAAAAATTAAATCTGCCCCCCCAGGGGGCAGACAAAGCCCAAATGTATGCCTCCAAAAGGGGAGCAACCCTTGCCTAAGGGGCCGCTCCCCCAAACAAAACTTATCAACATAGGCTTAGTAAAATAGCCCCCAAAGGGGAGTGACCCTTGCACAATGGGCCACTCCCCAGTACATTTATTCCATTGGCCCAGTGGGCCGATTAAAAAAAAAAAAGAAAAATCTCCACCCCAGGGGGGCAGACAAGGCCAAAATTGATGCCCCCAAAGGGGGAGCGACCCTTGCCTAAGGGGCCGCTCCCCCAAACAACAAAACTCACACCAAAAAAAAATACAAAAATCCCAGGCGCTAGTGGGCATTCCTGCTGCACGATCGCACGCTCGTGCAGCAGGAATGCACAAAAGAGGCATCGAGGGAAAGGAAAGCCCTTTCCTTTCCCCCGATGCCTCTTTCGTTTTATTCCCCCCCTCCCCAGTCCCAATACGTACCTGTTTGTTCTCTGATGAACCGGAAGCAAATGGATTCCTGCGCGTCGGAGAACAAAGGGAAACCTCCAATGACGTCAGCGTGGCTTGTGCGGTGACGTCATTGATGACGCGGAGGGGCGCCGGAGGGAAGCAGGGGAAGGTCTTCCCTTGCTTTCCCCGGTAAAAACAGCCAGATCAACCGCCCACTGGAGGAGCGCTAGCACTTCCCCCATGGGTGGGTGTCATGACGAGCTGGACTCGTCATGAGCACACGGCGACTGTCTGCCTTGATGAGTCCAGCTTGTCATGAGTACACAAGGGGTTAAATAGCGAATCATAAAAGTTTCTATTTAAGACTCTGGACCCACAGTACATAACATTTTGCTACTTCTAAATAGGAACTGGAAAATTACTTTTTGTATATGAGGCCCTTAAAGTAGCAGAAGCAAATGAAAACTGTCAAGACAGGATAAGATTCAATTTGCACTTCTCTGGGTGGGAGGAGGGTAGAGGTGTTGGAAGGGTGCATATTTTCCAGTAATGGCTTATTATTTGAGTTACTTAAGGCTCAGTTTCTGACTTGATATATATAGAGTTCTCCAAAGCTCTGTTGCATGAAAGTTGCCAAATGAAAATACTCCCATATTCCATTCTATGATTAGTTTTAGGGCAATACACTAACATATACAATTTATTTTTTGAATGGAATGTTTGAATTAAGCTCAGCCACTGGTAATTACTCGGGCCGCATTCCAGTCTATTGAATTTGTAACCTGACTTTGGACCCAGCCATATGCAAATCAGTCTTGACCCTGCTCCAATGGGAACAGTCCATCCCAAACAGCTAGGCCAGACTGTCCCTGACCCCGGACACAAGCAACCCAGGACCGGTTTCGCTCTAGTAAGAGCTCATCAGACAGATATAGTTTGGTTCCAGTGACACAGTGTGTATGGGACACACAACTTTGCATAATATAACAGATGCTCATGTAAAGTGCTCCAATACCCTCAGAGCAGAGAGCACTGAAAAGCCTTTAGGAAGGGTTGTGTAGGAACTGTTGATATACCAGAAAAGGCTTTGGGACACCACCTAGATTAAATAGACATTGCGACAGAAAAATGCCTGAAGGGCTGTGATATATGTTTCATTCGATAGAGTTCACAGAACACCATCTCTCAATTTACCTCAGGGTAAATCTAGAGGCTCATATGTGCAAAGCACCTGAATCGAATTAAGTCTTACAACTGGAGGTGGGGGGAGTTAATAACTTAGACTCAGTATGAAACAGTAAACAGCACTCAATAACATCAAGATCCAGTCTGTACTTTATGCTGTTAAAAGAAAAGGTCTTAATTTAACTGGTATATAAATAGTACAGAAATACCTAAGATAAGCAATAATAAATAGGAGATAGTACTTTATCAGGCTGAGCGGCAATACCCTTTTAACATTCAGCAGAGAGGACTTTATGCTTATAATACATGATCACACCATCACTCATCTCACAAACCACTTAAATTCTTGTTATCTTGCTCTTTCAAATTAAAGATAATCTGCTTGCAAACATGAAGTATTACAACAAAATCTGTACAGTGGAATTTTGCACACAATAAAGCGGTTAGTAACTTGCAGCAAAAAGGTATTAGATGCAGTTTATTGTATTTCTAATTGCTTTATATAGTTCTTACTGGCGAGATATTGAAGTGTTTTGTGCAGGTAGCACACTATTTCAGTACTCAAGGCCTGCGGTTAGTCTGGTGGTCATTAGGTATTACTAGTTATTTTTGGTTAATGGGGTTTGTGTTGTGCTCTCAAGAAACTGTTCCATGCATTTCCCCCAGTTTTTTTTGATAGATTAAGTTATTAGGAGGAAGGTGTGATCAATAATGTGAGTTCATGTTAATGGAAAGTGGGATGAATATTTCTATTCTTTACAACTTTATGCTTCCCTTTTTCTATTGTGTTATGCCTGATATTGATACCTTGGGTTGGTCAGGTGAGATTTGGCAGAGTGGATCACCTCAATGATTTGCAACTATTGTTCTTTATGTATTTTTGAGACAAATGCATGGGTGATATATTTGTAGGGTGATCTGGTTCTCTCCTGATGTTACTAAGGGGGGGGGGGGTCTGTTTTTAAAGGTATTGTGCTTATTTAGTTCTCTCTTAATCTTAAAGGGTCTTGCAGTGACGTCTATATATAGATAGAGTGGTCAGAATGTGTGAGGGTACTCGTAAAAAAGATCTTATAGTTTCTCTGACTTATTATGTTGGGAAAACCTAGATCTTAACTACTCATGATTGCATTTGAGATGTCATCAGTGATGTCACTGACCATGTCATGAATGATGTAATATGTGACGTCATTAGCAGTGCATTGCGGGGGCGCGAGTTATAGTTAGCTGAACTAACTATAGCAGGGGAATTTCTCTGGTATGACCAACTAACTGTAACGTCCCTGAAACCTATGGTTTTTTCAGTGAATTTCTAAGGTTTTTTAAATGCTTATTTCTAACTATAACGTGTCTGAAACCTATGGTTTTTTCAGTGAATTTCTAAGGTTTTTTAAATGCTAATTTCTAACTATAATATACCTGAAACCTATGTTTTTTTCAGTGAATTTCAAAGGTTTTTTAAATGAAACTTTCTAACTATAATGTCCCTGAAACCTGTGGTTTTTTAAGTGAATTTCAAAGGTTTTTTAATTGCTAATTTGTAAGTTTAATATTTATAAAACCTTTCTTTTTTTCTGTAAACAATTTTTTTTTTTGGTGATATTTTGGAATTGTAATGTCGTTTCATTATTTATTTAATTTTCAAAGTTATGTAATGTCTTTTGTGTTCTAAAATATATATTATTTTTTTTGAGGAAAAAGTGAAGTCGCACACCCATCGTGTACCCATCTCGGTGGGTGCGCGGATTCAAGCCGTCATATTACTAAAGTCATAATGGATGCATGTTTGGTGGGCGACGAGTGCGCTTTGCCTGGCCCCGTGTAACGTCATATATGTAAGGGATCATGCCGGGTGCGTGACCCCTGCAAAATTTTTTAATGATTTAAAACTATATGTATTTAACTTTAATGCATACATGAGGGCAAGAGATTTTCTAAACTATTTATAAAAAAATATATTTGTACTTGTACTAAACTTATATTATTGTTTAATATATTTTTGCGAATTCGCGTCGGGTGCACTGGTTGTGCGCCGGGTGCGTGACTCCCATCTGACTTGACAGCATTTGATTGGTTCATAAGGTTTTCTATTCTAACAGTTGAAGGATCCCACCCATTTTAGTCATTCTCTCTGCAGCTTCACAGGAGAGACACCTGTTGTGTTTTTGCAGCTAGTCTGTACTTTTTTAATGTGTTTTTTGGAAAGAGTTGGAAATGGCTTCTTCCAATCCTCGTTAAGAACATACTCCTGATGAAGAAGAGATAGAAGAACCACCTCCCTAAAAGAGACCGCAATCCATCGTCTGGAAATTTTTCACTATCCCAGATGGTGAAAAGAGAGTCAACGCAAGGAAGGTCAGTTGTACTCTCTGTCCACTGATTTTATTTAGAGGTAGTGACAAAAAATACTCTTGTGGCACGTCAAGCATGTACAAGCACCTCCAGACAATCTACCCAGACATTTTGCATGGGAGCAGATGCAACATGCTCAAGAAAATATGCAACAAGGTGACCAGGGAGCTGGTCCCAGCACTTCAGGAACGTTAAGTTCATCATCTCGACGGACATACGCTCAGAGTTTGGAAACTTAAAACAGCTATGTACTGTTGTGGTGAACAATCTGTGGATGCTGTTTGTTCTGCAGCAAGGAACCATTGCTGCTAATTTTTTTTTTTTTTGTTGGAATGATTTTAGAATTCCAAAAGTTAAGACTTTAGCCTGTTGCTTTTTTCGGTTTTCCAAAAACACCCCAAAAAATTACAAAATAGTTAAAAAAAAAACACACAAAAAATTATACACAAAAAAGAAGAATAAAAAGAGTTCTTTCCAGAACTACATTATCTGGTTCAAAAAGAGAAATAACTACATGCTAATGTCTGCATGATTGCTGGAGTATATGTGTTGAGCATGATTGATTCAAAGAGTGCATGGGTAGAGCATGGTAATTCTATGAGTGCATGAGTACTGCCTACACGATTGTACAAGTGTATCTGTAATCCGTGAGTTATTGCATGAGTGGATGGATGATTGCATTAGTATATAAGTGGTGGTTGAGTGATTGAAAGAGTGTGAATGAGCGTTTCAATCGAATATCAACAGAGTTGATCCATCTGGATCAGAATGGCTTTATTCCAGGAAGGCAACTGTTCACGAACATGCATTATTTAATTGAAGCTTTGGATTATTTTGAGACACGAGGGATCCCAGCATTGATTTTGTTACTGGACGCAGAAAAAGCTTTTGATTTGGTGGTATGGGAGATGCTTTTTATTATTTTGGAGCATTTTGGTATTCCCGATAAAATTGTAAATTTAATTCGGAATCTCTATACTACGGCCAAAGTTAATATTATCATAAATACGGTAACGGTTGGGACAGTTTTAGTCAAGCGTGGCACGAGGCAGGGCTGCCCTTTATCTCCAGTTCTTTTTGAGTTTTTTATTGAGCCTTTGGCTGCCGCAATACGGAACTGTGTCAGTGTTCTCTCCCCAGTTCCCTCAATGGCGAAGATCAAACTATATGCGGATGACATTATGTTACTAATCAAACCCGAATTACATTCGCAAGTAAGGGCTCTCCAGATTTTTGAGGAATTCGAAGCCTTAGGGGGCTATCGGATCAATAAAAAGAAAACAGAGATTTTGACGTGTGGGAGCAGTGACCCAGAAATGCACCCCTATTTAAGGGGTTGTTTCAATACTAAACTGAAAAGATATCTCGGGGTCTTTTTCTCTCATACAGTCAGGGATCTATATACGTTTAACTTTGAACCCACTTCTTCTAAAGATCCGTTCAATGTTCACACGGTGGAATTCTTTGCCATTATCGATTCTGGGTCGGGTCGCCCTGATAAAAATGGCCATTCTCCCCTTATTTAATTTTTTGTTTTCTACCATACCTTGTTTTTTGCCAGGAACTTTTTTTTCCAGGGTAGAATTTTTGTTTTCCGCTTTTGTCTGGGCAAAAAAACCACCTCGTATTGCAATTAGTACTCTTTGCGAGGATTTAGATCAAGGAGGACTCTCTTTGCCAAATATTAGGGATTACTACAACGCATACTTTATACAGTATTTGTCGAGGTTCAGAAATCAAACCCAAGGTCAGACCTTATTTATAAAAAAAAATTCGACTTAATCTGCCTAGAGAATCAGATACCGCCCCCTCGCAGATTATTAAATCTCCTAAATTAGTCCGTTATAAGATTTTGCTATGGTTTCTTAAAAAACGTGCTGCTATGTTTAAAAGATATTCACTCCCTTTGATTAATTCAACAACCCTGCTGTCCAGTATTTTCTCGTTAATAGGTATTAAAAGTGGATCTGAGATAGCGGGTACCTGGGCTAGGGCAGGATTTATTAAACTAGTTGATTTTAAAAAAAATGGAGTATGGATAACTCCGATAGAGATGGCAGGCTTTATTCAGAGGAATTTTATGCTGGCAGGGTCCTATAATACGATCTATAGATGTTTGGGACAACTTGATACCGCACAGCTTAATCAACCAACTCAATTGGCCAAAGACCTCTTTATGAATGAATGTGTAAGGAAACCTGGGGAGTGGAAGCGTTGCTTAGCTTATAGTAGGGAAGCAGATTTGTGTCAAAAAGCAATCAAAAAATGGCAGAAACAGGGAAATCATGTATTATCTTTGAATACTTGGAGGACCATTAACAATTTTAATTTCAATACACTTCGAGGTGCCAATTAGCATAGAATGTTATTTTTTGGGAAATGGCTGTTGTATCGTACTCCCGCGGTTATTTCCAAAATGTATACAAATTATTCATCTAATTGTTTTAGATGCTTACATTACACCTCTGCCAACTGGTCTCATGTAATGGTCCATTGCTCTAAAATTAGGGTTTTTTGGGACGAAATATTTGTTTTCTTTCAAACCTATTTTAAAATTATGATCCCTTTAAATGAAAAATTGATGCTTTATGGTTTTGATCCGGATCTTAAAATCCCTGTCCAGTTTGTTAAAATACTGTATATCGCTATGGCAGTGGCCAGATTCTTGCTATTACAGAATTGGCGGTCAGAACAGATTCCATCTAAGCTAGAGTGGATACAGAAAATGAGGAGAGTCAGGAAAAGTGAACAAATCTAGGCCCTGTATTTTAGGTTGAATTTGATTATGTTGAATTTGGTTTTGTGTACTGCTGTTTAGTGATGTTTGTAATGTCACTAAAGTACTTCAATAAAAAGAAAAAAAGAATGAGCAGTGTCTATATCGTTACAGGGCTGCATGAATAGTGCACATATGATTGTAGCTGTGATATGTTACTGCCTGGGTCATTGCATGAGTACATGGGTAGTGACTGGATGATTAGAGTACTGCAAAGAGACTGCCTAGTGAATTTATAAGTGTGTGGGTATTGACGGAGTAATTGGATTACTACATGGTAGTGGCTGGGTGATTGGAGGAGTACATGGAGAATGACAGTGTAATTGCTGGAGTGCATGGTTATTACCTGGGAATATGAACGTGTAAATGAGCAGTGTGTAGGTGGTTACAGGACTGCATGTGTCGTGCACATGTGATTGTAGCACTACATGTGTTAGTGCGTGGGTGATTGTATGGGTACATGGGTAGTGGCTGGATGATTAGAGTACTGCAAGGAGAGTTTATGGTGAATTTATAAGTGCTTGCGTATTGACGGAGTGATTGGATTAGTACATTGTACTGGCTGGGTAACTGGAGGAGTCCACGGGGAGTAACAGTGTGATTGCTGGACTGCATGGGTACTACCTGGGAAAATGAAGGTATGAATCAGCAGTGTGTAGGTGGTTAGAGGACTGCATGGGTAGTGCACATGTGATTGTAGCACTGCATGTGTTAGTGTCTGGGTCATTGTATGAGTAAATAGGTACTGATTGGATGATTAGAGTACTGCAAAGAGAATGTATGGTGAATTCATAAGTGCCTGGGTATTGGCGGAGTGATTGGATAAGTAAATGGTACTAGCTGGGTGATTGGAGAAGTGCACGGGGACTGACAGGGGGATTGCTGGAGTGCATGGGTACTACCTAAGTAAATGAAGGAGTGCATCAGCAGTATCTAGATAGGTTAGAGGACTGCATGGGTAGTACCCAGTTGATTGTAGCAGTGCATGTGTTAGTGCCTGGGTCATTGCATGAGTACATAGGGAGTGACTGGATGATTACAGTGCTGCAAGGAGAGTATGTTATAAATGTATAAGTACTTGAGTATTGGCGGAATTATTGGATAAGTACATGGTGCTGGATGGGTGATTAGAGGAGTGCATGGGTAGTGACAGGGCCATGGCTGGATTGGAAGGGCAGTGCTCAAGGGATTGTAGTAGTGCATGAGTTACTGCCTGGGTCATTGCATGAGTACATGGGTACTGACTGGATGATTAGAGTACTACAAAGAGAGTGCATACTGAATTCATAACTGCTTGGGTATTGGCAGACTGATTGGATAAGTACATGCTAGTAGCTGGGTGATTGGAGGAGTGTACGGGGACTGACAGGGGGATTACTGGAGTGCATGGGTATTACCTGAGTAATTGGAGGAGTGCATGAGCAGTTTTTAGGTGATTAGAGGACTGCATGGGTAGTGCACAGTTGATTGTAACAGTGCATGTGTTAGTGCCTGTGTCATTGCATGCGTACATATATAGTGACTGCAAAGAGAGTGTGTGGCAAATTTATAAGTGCTTGAGTATTGGTGGAATGATTGGATAAGTACATGGTGCTAGATGGGTAATTGGAGGAGTGCATGGGAAGTGACAGGGGGATTGCTGGAGTGCATGGGCACTATCTGGTTAATTGGAGGAGTAAATCAGCAGTGTGTACCTGGTTAGACGTCTGCATGGATAGTGCACAGGTGATTATACCAGTGCATGTGTTAGTGCCTGGGTCATTGCATGAGTATATAGATAGTGACTGGATGATTACAGTGCTGCAAACAGAGTACATGGTGAATGTATAAGTGCTTTTGTATTGGCAGACTGATTGGATAAGTACATGGTGTGAATGGGTGACTGGAGAAGTGCAAGGATACTGACAGGACAATGGCTGCAAAGCAAATGTAGTGCTTAGGGTATTGTAGCAGTGCATGAGTTTGTGCTACTGCTTTACTATTTTACAACTACTTTTAATGTTACACCTAGCCAAATAAAAAGCAGGAACCATTCACATTTCTCTGCTATAAGTCTCACCATATTCCTAAAACATGCATGGATATCTCTGTACCACAACACTATGCACACCTCAAAAAATTCACAGAACAAACTTCAAATTAGAACCAAACACCCAAAAATATGTGGCATATTTCAACTGTACCTCTCTAGAAACTTATAAAAAGTAGTCTAATCAGAAATACCTTAACTCAACATATGCAAGTAGACACATACTTCACACATAACTCCATGCACACCTTTAAACTTGTCAAACTGCACTTCTAATTTGAAAGCGACACCTAAAATTATGCGGTATACTACAAATGTACATATGATTGGAGAAGTCTAAAGGTAGTGCATGTGCACTGCCTAAGTGATCGGAGGAGTGCATAGATCCTGACAGGGTGATTGCAAGAGTGCAACGGTAGTGTCTGGGTGATTACATAATTGCATAGGTAGGGCCTACATGATTTTGAAAGTGCATCAGCACTGCCTAAATGATTGGAAGAGTGCATAGATCATGACAGTGTGATTACAGCAGTACAACGATAGTGCCTGAGTGATTGAACCAGTGTATAACTAATGCATTGATTAATCTATGGCTGCTGAAGTATGTCTGGGGGATAACACGAGTACATACGTAATGCCTAGTGATTCCATGAGTGCTAGTGTAATGCCTGGAAGATTTCAGCAGTACATACAAAGTGCCTGAGTGATAATATCTCTACAAACATATCTCACACCTCACTTTTGTGCTGCTGCTTTACCATTTTATAATGTTACACCTAGCCAAATAGAAAGCAGGAACCGTTCACATGTCTCTGCTATAAACATTTCTACATTTAATAATATATGTCAAATTTCAAAGTTCATGATTTATATTTTACCTTTAAAAACAAAGCCAACACATAATACACCTCACAAATGTATAACTCACCTTTCAAATTGATTTGTAGATTATGAAGTATCAGAAACTCACAAAAGATTTTCTTATGCACACAATCAATATGTATAGCACTTCTCTCAGCAAAGCAAAACAATAAATGGCAAAGCTTCCCTCTCTATCTCCACAGATATACATGTAAATAACAAATCACATTGCTTCCCAGATTATTTCAAATTCTAAAACACATTTTTATTGGTTACACATATCAACCCTTGCCAACTGATTTCTAACTGAACCCAAACTGCTTCTGGAATTTTTTGAAGTTACGATTCCACCGAGCTCCAAATGCGATCTCACCGCAAATCCATACGGGAGTGCCAAAACATATTACAAATAATGTTACCACTTTTTTTTTAATAACACACCACTTCTAAACATACAACTGAATTGGAAAATCTCACTGCAATAACATATTATGTTAATATTTATAATAAATTCACATTTTAATGCCACAGTTAACTTTCAACCCTACCCCCATTCTGCTTAATACCTGTTTCCATAGTAACAGTTCATGGAACACTCAACTGAACTCACAGGTCAAAAGTTAAGCATATTTTAAAGTTCACCACACAATGTTGCAAATACAAACAGCAGGTGTGGTTGACTTTACAAAATAATACATATGAGCTTATTCTATCTACTGTACCTTTCAAAAAATTTTTACTAACCAAGAAGAAACATGCTATTTAGAGACAGAAACATGCACCCTATTTCTCACCGTACAATGTTCTTACACAACCAATCATTCCTCTTCTTTTTCAAAAACTGCATCTTATCCACCCTTTTAGATACCTCTCATTCAAGCAACCGCCTACTTTTCAGTGCATCCAGACTTCCCTTCAAGATGCTTAGAGTGTGGATTGTGGGACACAGCTATGTTTTCTGGTACAAAAGGTATGCTGAATACAGTGGTATTGACAAAGATCTAGCTTTACCAAATGTGAACATTAAATGGATTGGACAAAGAGGATTAAAGTGGAACCAATTAATGCCTTTGGTTAAAACCTTTTTACATCTCCAACCCCCTAACCTCATGATTTTCCACTGTGGTGGCAATGACCTAGGCACATTGACTGAGGTAGGACTGGAAATGCTAATGAAAGACACCTTTGCAGAATTTGATGTTGCTTTTCCCCCAAACTGTCTTTGTATACTCTAACATATGCCAAAGACAGAAATGGAAGTGGTCCAATCAATTATGTCCACAAATTGAGAAAGCTAGAAAAAATGTCAGTAAAGCTGTTTCTGCTTATCTCAGAGACCATAGGATGGGCTCCATATACAACAACAAACTGTGTTTCGATATGGATGGCATCTACAAGAGTTATGGTATACACTTCACAGATAAGGGAAACAGAGTCCTTCTCAACAACCTGAGGCTCTGCATCGGCACTTACATGTAGTTACAAAATTCTCCCAATAAAAACAAGGGCTTTTAGAGCCACTCAATAACACAACAAATAACCTAGCTTTCCAAATAAAAAAAAACAATTATTTATGCTTGGAGTCGCGCACCCATTGCATACACACTAAGGGGCCGCGCTGAGAGCTGCGCACCCACCGCGTTCACACTAGGGGCCGCGCTGAGAGCTAAGCACTCATCGCATTCACACTACAGAACTGTTTACCCATCGTGTTCACACTAGGGGGCCGCGCTGAGAGCCGCGCACCCTTCGTGTTCACACAAGGGGCCGCGCACCCTTCGTGTTCACTCTAGGGGGCGACGCTGAAAGCCGAGCTAGGGTCCCCACTCCTAATTTTAGGGGAAATGTTTTGTCGCTTACATTAATTTACATCTGCCTCGGGGACCACATCCCCCGACGCATGCCCAACATCTCCATATTTATAAAAATAAAATAAAAGGGGAGGGGGGCTGCGTGCCCCCCTCCCAGGCCACTTCTGGCCCCCTGGGGACCCCATCCCCCGTCGGCTCGCCTCTCTGTTGGGGACCACGGGGGAGCCACAATGCCCCCACGGTCCCAGCCGGCTCCCCTCCTCCTGCAGGAGCCGGAATTGCTTTTGGCCAAGAGGAGCTGTTAACATACAGTTCCCCTTGCCCCAAAGCAATCCTGCTTTGCTTCATTGAAGCAAGAGCAGGTTTTCCTCCTCTCGCTTCGTCAAAGCAAACCAGCTTTTGCTATAACAGGGCGGGAGACGTGCTTCCACCCTGTCATAGCAAACAACAATGTTCCGGGGGTGGGCTTCCCTAGACATTGCAGGAGCCGGCGCTGGGGGGTGGCGGTCCCCAGGGCCATCAAGTTCTCCAGCAGGGGGGCTGAGCGGCCCCCTACCTCTATTTTCAAAGCCCCGGAGGGGTGGTGTTCCCTGGGGCTTCGGGGAGCCCGCAAAGCCACCCTGCATATTTAATTAAAGCCCTGGGGGGTGGCGATCCCCAGGGCTTGGGGGGGCCTCGGAGTCCCCCAACAATTACAAAACAAGCCCCAGGGAGGTGGCGGTCCCCTGGGCTGCAGGAGGGCCGTGTGACCTCCCGCACCTAATTTACATAGCCCCGGGGAGGTGGCGGTCCCCGGTGCTGCGGAGGCCCCGCAGGCCCCCGCAATATAATTATAGGATTGCCCCTGGAACCTGGTCCACCCGGGAGCTCATTTAAATGAAGTGTGGGTGCCCCCGCCTCATTTTTTAAAAACAAATTTCGTCTGAATTCGCGCACCCAGCGCGCTTTCGGACATTAAAAAAAATAAGCTGCAAAAGGATTCTGCTGATTTGCTGTTCGAGTGCGGCTCATTCCGGAGGGAACCTTGGAGCTGTAATGTTTGGGCCACTTTTTCGGCCGCCGAGATCCCCCACCCCTTGTCAAAGGGGGCCAGGGGGGATACCAGATGTCATTCCCCTATTGGAACAGCTAGTGGAGATTGAGGACATGCCATTCCAGCGGAGGCCCATCCAGGGCTTGAAATTTACCGCAGAACATTCCCGCGAACATTCTGGGACTGCAACTCCCATCAGCCAATATACAGCCGCATTCAGCGCAGCCCATTCGGGGCGTATAATCACGGCATTACAAAGTGAAGGAGCAGCACCAGAACGGCTCTCTGAGCACATCGGGGCGTCTGATGAAGGAGTCTAACAACTCGGAAACACGTTAGGCGTTCAACGGTTTGCACAGCTGCGAAAGGATTCTGCTGATTTGCTGTGTCCATACCCAATAAAGGCTTTAAAGCACACACTGCTGTTCGAGTGAAGCTCATTCCTGAGGGAACCTTGGAGCTGTAATGTTTGGGCGGCTTTCCCGGCTGCCGAGATCGCACCACCCCTTGTCAAAGAGTGCCAGGGGGGATACCAGATGTCATTCCCCTATTGGAACAGCAAGTGGGGATTGAGAACATGCCATTCCAGTGGAGGCCCATCCAGGGCTTGAAATTTCCCGCAGAACATTGCCACAAACATTATGGGACTGCAACTCCCATCAGCCAATATTTAGCCGCATTCAGCGCAGCCCATTCAGGGCGTATAATCACGGCATTACAAAGGGAAGGGGCGGCACTAGAACGGCTGTCTGAGTACACCGCGGTCTCTGATGAAGGAGACTAACGACTTGGAAATGCGTTAGGCGTTCAATGACTTGCACAGCTGCAAAAGGATTCTGCTGATTTGCTGTGTCCATACCCAATAAAGGCTTTAAAGCACACACTGCTGTTCGAGTGCGGCTCATTCCGGAGGGAACCTTGGAGCTGTAATGTTTGGACGGCTTTTTCGGCCGCCGAGATCCCACCACCTCTTGTCAAAGGGGGCCAGGGGGGATACCAGATGTCATTCCCCTATTTGAACAGCTAGTGGGGATTGAGGACATGCCATTCCAGCGGAGGCCCATCCAGGGCTTGAAATTTCCCGCAGAACATTGCTGCGAACATTCTGGGACTGCAACTCCCATCAGCCAATATACAGCCGCATTCAGCGCAGCCCATTCGGGGCGTATAATCACGGCATTACATAGGGAAAGGGCGGCACCAGAACGGCTCTCTGAGCACACCGCGCCTCTGATGAAGGAGTCTAATGACTCAGAAACACGTTAGGCGTTCAGCGGTTTGCACAGTTGCGAAAGGATTCTGCTGATTTGCTGTGTCCATAGAGTCAATAGAGTACCCAGGGACCTACGAATATACACGGTCCCGGCATATGAAAAGCCAGACCCTGAACTTTTGAATGAGTGGGCAGAATACACGGCACACTCGTCACAAGGGATGTTAAAGATACTTGTACTGTTTACGTGGAGAGACCGGGAAAAGCAATAAAGGAAATTGAAAATTTGGAGAAAAATATACTGGAAACTACGGATGGTAGCAAGCATCAGGAGGAGAAAGAAATAAAAAAAGATTGACTACTTATGAAAAGAAGATACAAGAAAGGAAACAGCAAAAGTTCGAAAGGGACGACAGGGATTACGAACTGGGAAGAATACTAACTTTTGCCAGAAGATACGACGCCCCAAGATGTGATCTGAGACGACCGGTCGCTGAACAACGGGATACCTCGGAGTCTGAGGTAACCAGTGCTGAGCAATCAGTGGAAGAAGGGGGAAGCAGCAATCAATGCACCCCATGGCAGACACCTTTTCAGTTCAATTTGATCAGGCAGACGTGGTTGAGAGGGGCAAGGGGAGACTCCCAGAAGTAAAAACTACAGAGTCAAGAGAAGGGGCGGTAGGAGGCACCGGCAACACGGGAACGAACACCAGAAACAGGAAGGGCAAGAACACCAGACGGTGAAAGACAGCCTTGCAATTGTGAACCTTACAGCGAAAGTATTAACTACAGCTGAAGAATTGGTTTTAAAATTAGGCTTGTCTTTCTGCTCCACAGTGGAGTTCAAATATACACAAACCCAGGATTGACCATTTAAATATATCAGAAGGATGAAATTATATAAATTCTTCAAAATGAGAAATCCAGATCAGACAACAAGGGGCAACATTGATACGAACGATGATAATCAACTGACAATAAGAGACTTGGATACCTTGGCAATCCTGGAAGAGCTGGGAGAAGAACATGGCACACTGGATGTAAGAGAGAGGGGCAATCGAGATAGAACTGAGGATTTGGGGATAACCCAAACATGTGCCCTGAGTCCGTTTAAACCTACCTCAAAATGCCATCAGCAAATGCCAGTAGACGCCATAGACATTTTTGCAGACAACGTGAATAAAGATCTATTAACATTAAGGACCAAAGAGAATAAGGTCAAGAAATGGAATCTCACGTTTAACCAGAAAAGAGCCACCCAGAACCTAAAGAATGACATATCGATCATAGTGAAGCCATCGGACAAGGGTGGAAATATAGTTTTGCAGACTAGAGTGGATTATTGCAAAGAGGCCTTTTGACAACTGGACGAACGAGAGAAGTACATACTAGCCAGCGAGAAGGACTACACATTGATCATAGAGTCATTTGAAAATATGATTCAGAAGTGGTACTGCAAAGGGATTTTATCAAGAGATGAATTCAATTACTTCCAGAATAAATATCCGCGGATCCCTACCTTCTATCACCTCCCAAAGATCCATAAAAACGCCACCAGTCCACCAGGGAGGACGATAGTCTCTTCAATAGGAGGCCTGACAGAGATTCTATCTAGGTATGTGGATTATTTCTTGACATCATATACACGTGACACGTAAGGACTTTTTAAGACAAATTCAGGGGATTGAATGGGAACCAGATTTCATTATGATTACTTTGGACATATCTAGCTTATAAACATGCATTAGGCACACCGATGGACTGGAAGCGGTGAAATACTTTTTTAAAGGATATCCCCTAAGATTCCTGGGGCATAAAAACATGTTAATTGAATTTATTGCATTCTGCCTAAACAACAACATTTTCCTGTTCCAGGAGCAGCGGTATAGGCAGATACAGGGCACAGCGATGGGTACCTGCTTCGCCCCCAGCTACGCAAATTTATTTGTGGGCTGGTGGGAGAAGCACGTGGCCTGGGCTGACACAATGGACAAATGGGTGGAGAAAATAGTCTGCTGGAGGAGATATATTGACGACCTCTTCATTATGTGGAGAGGGTCGATGGAATCAGCAAATACATATATCTCTTCCCTAAGCAGCAACAAGATGAATCTACACAATTCACAGGGGAACTGAGTACAACACAGGTTAACTTCCTAGATTTTAGGGTATTTGCGGAATCTAACGTAATACACACAGCCCTTTATCGAAAGAAAACAGCAGGAAACTCAGTGCTGCATTGAAAGAGTAGCCACCCTACAAACTTGATCCGCAGCATCCCCTATGGGGAATTGCTGCGAATCAAGAGGAACAGCTCACAAGAGGAAGACTATACACTAGCAGCAAAAGAGAGCCTCCAATGTTTTAGAGCTAGAGGATACTCAGAATTATTACAACATGGCAGCATACAGAGGACAGGAGGAGGTACAGACAATAAGTTCAGGATGATCACTGGCTATTCCAATGCAGCTCAGAAGATCAGAAGCATTTTACGTGGGAATTGGAGGATTCTGAAATCCGACATGGTAATAGGGCAAGATCTACCATTGGAACCAATCATGACATTCAGGAGAACGAGGTCAGTTTGAGATCAAATGGTGGTAAGCAACCTAGAAGTCAGAAGACCAGAATCTGGCTTACAAGGCTTACACAGCTCCTTTCTCTGTGGGAAATGTAGAGCTTGTGCCAAAAATAAAAGGGTTACCACGTACAAAATAAGCAATATTGGTAAGGAGAGACATATAACCAAATTTATGACATGCATTACCCCATATGTAGTATATTGCCTGGTTTGTCCATGTGATCCCCGATACGTGGGCAGTACCATAAATCCTGGTAATATGAGGATTTTGGAACACCAATGAGCAATAACAAGTGTAGATACAAACTATCCGGTTGCACCCCACTTCACTAGCCATCATGAGAGTAACAGGTCACTTTTACAGTACTTCTGTTTAGATCATGTCCCGAAGAACATAAAAGGGGGAAATAGAGAAAGGTGCCTGAGAAGACTAGAGCCACGTTTTATTTCATTCTGCACAACCTCACCTCAGTGCAGTGCCCCACTGCCCACGGGAGTTCTTCCAGCCTGTTTTCCTGTCCTGGTGGGACCCTGGAGTCCCAGGACAATGAAAGACACTGTTCACCTTTGCCCCGCAGCACCAGCCAGCAGTTAAGGGGACTACAGGTCCCAGTGAGCAGTGCGCCACACACAGCTGCCGCTAGTGAGGGGGAGGCGTCTGACATCGCGCTTAAAGTGCTGCCTCTCCCCCCGCGGCATGGGTCATCGTTCTGCACAACCTCACCTCACTGTAGTACCCCACTGCCCACGGGAGCTCTTCTTGCCTGTTTTCCTGTCCTAGTGGGATCAGAGTCCGAGGACAATGACGGACGCTGTTCATCTTGGCCCCACAGCACCAGCCAGCAGTTAAGGGGACTACAGGTCCCAGTGAGCAGTGCGCCACACACAGCTGCCGCTAGTGAGGAAGAGGCATCTGACATCGCGCTTAATGCGCTGCCTCTCCACCGTGGCACGGGTCATCATTCTGCACAACTTCACCTCACTGCAGTGCCCCACTGCCCACGGGAGTTCTTCTTGCCTTTTATCCTGTCCTGGTGGGACCAGAGTCCCAGGACAACGACGGACTATTTTCACCTTTGCCCCGCAGCACCAGCCAGCAGTTAAGGGGACTACAGGTCCCAGTGAGTAGTGCGCCACACACAGCTGCCGCTAGTGAGGGGGAGGCTTCTGACATCGAGCTTAAAGTGCTGCCTCTACCCTCGCAGCACGGGATGCACGCGGGCCATGCCCGGGCGAAGCCCAGGCCAAGGGCGGGCCCGTCCTTGCCCGTCATTGCCAGGAAGAGGCAGGGAAGGGCCACCCCTCTTTCGTTTATCATCTGGAGTTGTAGAAAGGCGAGGGTTAATCACGGACATAAGAGGTACTGTTTTCTTGCCCTTCATACCCGTATTTACACGCAGAGGAAAATTGGATATTGCCCAAAATCTAGCGTAGTAAAACTGTGAAGTCCATTTATATAGTAGGGTGTATTTTATTGTCATGGGAAAAAGAAAGAACATGGAAGGTGGAGGAGAGGGGATGGTGGCAATGCTGGCAGATCTCGCAAAGGGAAAAAGGTCAGAGGGATAACTAAGTACGATGGCAGCAATTGTGTACTTGACCGAATAGACACACTAATTGAGGAATGCCAGGATATTTTAGTATCTGAGCCAAGTCTGCAATTAGACAGGGACATGGCCCCCCCAGCACAGCCCAATTGGTGAGAGAAAGCCCGCTTAAGGGTCCCGCTATTCCTGCTATGTTCCTTACGCACAAAAAAGGTTCAAAGGCCACTGGGGGCGAGAGAGGAGTGAGACCAGTGAGGGCGAGCGTCTTGGCTGGTAGCATTGGTAGTCCCCCACCAACTGTTGGTAGCCACTCCCAAACTTATGAACCCACAGTATCCTGCTCAAATAGGTATGCCTTATTGTCAAACACCAAGGGAAAGAGTAATACACAGCTAGCTGATTTACCACCAGAAATAACTGTAGAGCCAGCTGCAAATCATACATCAGCTCTCCAGGACCTAGCTCAGGTGGTATTCTCACTTCGGGATGATTTAGGAACTCTGAGGATATTGATTGATAATCTAACATCCATGGTCAGGCTTATGTCACATAGCGGGCCCAAAATCAAGACAGCGCAATCCCGAGAGATAATAACTCTGCCCCACCTAGCCAATGCGCTGTCCAGGCAAATTTATCTGGTTCTCCAAATGCTGGTGGGCAGCATAATGTTACCCCACTGTACAGTGAGGTGACCAAACATAAAAAATATATATCACCATCTTCCACCACAAACAAAATACCACCCGCTACACCAAACATTTACAGGCCCCCAAATGTGGAAACACAGAGAAAGTACCCACTACCCGAGCAAGAATACCTGCCTACCTGCAAACCAACGGTACAGTAACGTGGAAGGAAGGGAGGGACCAGAATGTAGTTAAAGCACTTAATAACAACAAAATATATATGGCGAATGTTCCTAAGCTGGATCCTAGCAAAAGCTTATAAAGTGTAAACTCTCTGACCAACAAAGCAATCCATTGGATACGCCACATTAGGGCATGCCGATCTGTGATCAGGGAAGACATCATAAAGGCGCGTAGGCTTACCTCCACCACTGAATGGTTTGAATGTATTGAACTGACCCTTCAGAGGGAGGAGTTGGCTGAAAACCTTTTTGCCTTTGAGTTTAGAACATGCCTCCCTGCTTATTCTTCCATTCAGCTAAGGAGGCTCCCGCCAGGCAATCAGGCTAACCAACACCCTGGGCAGTTCGTGGCTGGCAGGATGGGTAGCTTCACATTAGAATACATCGACTGACTGGTGGGAGAGCCTTGGCCCACGCACTGCCAGAGTTGATGATTTAGTAGCCCCTGGGGATAGCCAATCACCCACAAATCCCAATAGCACAAATAGATTTGTAAAACCTACCAAAACACGATCCTCGTATACAATGTTCCCTCTAATTTTTTCCCTCTGTGTGAAGCACTGTAAGGTCTCTGTGCGCTGCAGCCAAGGCTGTGTGCGCCAGTAACCCGACCGCGCATGTGGTTGCAGCAACACATCAGTGCAGATTATGTGAGTATTCATATTAATCGCAGTGCCAGTCATGTGCTGCAATTACCATGAATACTTTCTCAGAGGCACACAATATGCCCCGCACAGGGCCGGCCTTAGCGCTGGTGGTGCCCTGTGTGACAACGTTTGTTGGCGCACCCCAATGACCACCCCACCAGTGATTCCCTCACTATTATCTTTTAACAGTGCCCCTCAAGGTCTCCATTACCACTCTCTCTGAGATGTATTTAATTTGTTTTATAACGTCTCTCATACCAGTGTAGGGTGTACTTTCCATTGCACACATATTAAACAGAGACAATCAATCATTATTTTTTTTTGCAAACAGATTTTATTGAGTTTTCTAACAATCACTATCACATTTATCAATACAACTTTAGATTCATTTGTCTAGTTCCTATTATGATATTGCAAAGAAACACCACACAGTGGTAAACATTTATCAATGGCATCTGATAGCTTGGCTCCATCCGTTTACTACCAGGGCATCCACGGCTGACTTAACAACTCGATAATTACTCATTTGCTTAGCTGTAACTTCACAGTTCCTGTGTATCTATTCAAACTATCCCCAACTGTTCCCCCCACCCGTCCCTCCACCCAGGCGTGTTACATTAGGGCCTTCCTTATGCAGCCAGTACAAAGGCAGAACACCACTTTTGTCCATGATCTCAGGTATAGTCTCAATGATCAACCTTACCATCAGAGGGGACACGTTAAACATGCATTCACTGCTTTTGCTAATGTTGCACTGTTGGAGCGAAAACTTCCCAGCTGCTTAGCCATCCACTGCTGCACTCTTCAGTTATCAGGACATGAGGGGGGGAAGCACACTCTCAATCCCTTATTCATGCTGCGGCTGGGCCGTCCCCCACGCCAGCTCCCCCGCAAGGTCTCCCAATGGCGAATCTCTGCCTCTGCAAACAGTTCGCTCCTTACTGGGCTGCAGGGAGATGAAACAACACTGCCGTCTAATGTATCTGCACTACGGCGCACACCCAGGAGTTTCCGGTCTCAACTGGGTGCCGCCTCCGACATAGGCCTCTCCGCTACTCGGCCGCGAGCACAGTCCCTGTCTTCGCCTCGCTGTGACGGGTGTGAGGGGTCTACCAGGTCTTCCGCCAACACCTTTCAAAGTGCGGCGTCTCCCTGCCGTCCCACTCCACTGAGTATCATGGGAGATACTCTCGGCCCTGGGTTGCTCTGGGTCCAGTCAGAACGTCGAGGGCTAGCTGCTCCTCCCCTCGTCAGCCGCCATCTTATATCGCTCCGGGCCGCTCACTCTAAGTTCATAGCCAGCCGGTTTTTCTCTGCCACGCACTCCGCTTAGCAGCAATAATGAGAGCAGGACAGTCCGCCGTTCAGTAGGCACAAAATATATGTGCCCGGGGCTCCGAAGCCTCTCACATCGGCTCAAGGCCACGCCCCCCCAACAGAGACAATCAATCATTGGTATGTAAATCAGTGTAGAAGAAATGTTACATATGACAGAGGACTGCAAGGTATAGGAGTGACATGTCATTCATACTGATAGGCGGTATAGTTTAAGAGTGCTTTGTCTAGAGAAGCACAAATTCAGAATTTTAAATGTAACATCATGGTTAGGATTTCTCCTTAATAAGAAGCACTTTGCACACAAATGAACCCTATTTGCAACATTAGGATAATGAATGGCTGGGGAAAAAGATCATAACACTCTAATCTAAACCTTGCAGTATGCATGAAGTTCTTTGATGACAGTTAATAGTTTACTGTTCTATATTAGGATTTTAACTTATAAACGGCAAGTAAGAAAATTACCTCTCTGACATAAGTAGTACCCCACTAACTAATCTTCATTCTATGCACTTTGTTATGTGCATGGGACAAGTTCTTTGGAACAGGCATATTAACCCTCTGTTCTACCTTAAAACTTCAACTAGAGAAAATTCCCATCCCTCTAATACAAGAAGTAACATTACACCTACAACAAGCCAGGACTGTTGGCTTTGTCAATGGTTCTTATTTGCATATGATAAATAAGCACCAACTACACCTTTGTAGTATATAACATTGGAAATACTTCAGTTTTAACATGATGACATTGAAAGAACTATTACGAGCCTCTTTGTAGTTACATAAAAGGCAGTGAAGGGTGGTTCTGCCGCAGAGATCGTGAAGGAGGAAATGGGGAAGGGGGCTACTGTATATGTTTGCGTCCGTCCACACCAAGAGGTGACTACACGTACCAGTATACAAAGGAAACAAAAGAAATTAACACACTTGTGGCTCGGCGCTACAAAGCTTCCTGTGATAACTGCCTCAAACCAAACCTCGGTAGCTCTCAAGACATGCGCCTCGCGTAAGTCCCGAAAACTGCCCCTGTTGACACATCAGGCGTAGGAGCCCTTGCCAAACCATGAAGGCTCCTACCACACGAGCCCGTGAGTCTCTTTCCTTCTCCAGAGGATGTTTCACCTGAAAACACAGGGCAGTGTCTGTGGGCAGTTAAAATCTGACTTTGGGTAGCCTGCCAGCAAGTTTTTTTTTCACTGGTCTTAAAACGTTTTCTTTTCAGAATATTTTACAGAAAGCCAGATGCAGCACAAGTCGGGATTGTAAACTTCTTTGCATTTCTTTAGTTGAAAGGGTGCGGCTGCGGACAGATTGCGTGCCTTTGTTAGAGTAATCATGTTAATTGCAGCGCTTGATGGGCGCTGCGATTAACATGAATACTTTCACAAAGGCTTACAATCTGTCCTGCAGCCGCGCCCTTTCAACTAAAGAAATGTAGCAAGTGTAGCGCTTGCTGCTGGACTGACCTGCTGTTGTGCGCGCTCAAATGCCACACTGCGCGCTCGAAGAGAGACTTGTGCGCGCGTGCCCACACGCGCTGCTTACTGGGAACCATGCTCGTATACTCCCTGTCTAGAGTACCAGCATGAGCCTAGTAATAACACCCCGGGGCCCATAAACGATTCACTGCATACTTGTTATGCTCCTACAAGGGCTCACTAATGTCATGGAACATCGCAGGTCTGAGTTCAAAATTCGCGACCCCGGAATGGCTTGTTTTTGTCAATGGTTTTGATATCTGTCTTTTCCAAGAGACATGGCTTTTGACACCGCAATTCTGTGCAGGTTTTTTAAATGTTCACGTCCCAGTGATAAAAGGAGTAAAAGGTCAGCCTGCAGGTGGTTTAACTATATGGATCCGTCAAGAATTAGGTGTACGCATTAGGGAACTTCCATCTAAGAGCAGCGATATTCAGGTGCTAAGATTAAATCTAGGCCCCCTAGTGAATGTTGACATCTATAACGTCTATGTGAGGGGAACCCAAGGGGGTAAGTTTTAGCGGCTTTGGACAATCTCCTTGAATTTTACTCAATGGACACCAACGTTATTATTGCGGGTGATTTAAACATAACTTTTGAACCACTTGCCACCAGATTGGTACCTCACTGGGGAAGAAGATGCTCAGTGGGGAATTCAAAAACTGGAACTTGAACCAGTAAAAAAATGGACGGAGGTGGTCATCCAGATTAATTCTATTTGTTTAGAAAAGGGGCTAAGGGCATTAAATGGCAGGATGCCCCAAGATAGTCTAGGACGGTGCTAATACATTCAATAACGGGTACAGCAATAGTAGGATAGATTGTATCCCCTCGAGTGTGAAATTTTGGCACACAATTGATGACATGGCTGTGAGGGATCACCCTGAAAGTGATCACAATCCCTTGTGTGTAACCCATGGATGGTGAAAGCATAAGGCATCGCATGGTGGGGAGATATAATTGCATTCTCAGGATGTAGTCCCCACTAACGATACGAGACGGCTCAAATGGTCATGAATAATTGAAAACCCTGAGTCCTTGGTCAGCATTAACAAAGATGTTGATAGCGCTATAATCGAGTTAGAGTATATTCTATCCTCTAATGGAAAGTTGGAGCTCCTCACACAGTCACACAATAGATTGTTTACACGTGTGAGATCCTATTTTGTTAAGCACTACAGACCAAAGAAACAAGTAGATCAGAAACCCTGCCGCTGGTAAAACAAAGTATGCAGGCAGGCAAGAGTTTTACTTGGGAATTCGATCAAGGGTGGTATGCACAGCCAGGCAGGAATACAAAAGATCTATGCATAAAGCCAAACGCTCATGGGATGAGCAAAGATGGCAGGACCTTAAAGAGGTTAGCACTCAGAACAACAGTAAATTATTCTGGAGCATCATAAAATGGGGTAGAGGGGGCCAACCCAAACAACCACAAAACCATGTTCTGCAGGAAGACTGGGTCAACCATTTTTTAAGTTCAAAAGGTTTTTATTGGATAAGTAAAGGTGTCAATACATGAGAAAAAATACAAACATATCTTCAATTAGAGGAGAAAAGTAAAACATGGTAATGAAAATATACAATTAGTCAGGGGATAACAGAAGTTTAAGGCGAAGTAACAAAAATCAGCACTGGTAATAATGAGCAATAAAGTAGCTTATATGAATAGAATAGTACAAATGAAAAGCAATGTCAATCAGGGGGGCTTAGGGACCTCTTGCTGAATAGGTGAAACATGAGAGGAGCGTTTAGCACAGGTATCTAGATACAAGGTTACAGGAAGCCATAAATCATGTCGTTTAGCAGCTAGACTAAGGGGGTGTACAAAAGCAGTATCCAGCCTGTGATTGTAACAAACATTGTACCACCATGCTTTAAAAGAAATATTCGTAAAGTTTTTCCAGTTGACGGTGATTTGCTGGAAAGCAACAGCTAACAACAAGTCAACAATTTGCGTGTTGAGGTCAATATTATCCCAACAAGGAGAAAGGCTTCCTAAAAAAATATTGACAAAAGAGAAGGGGGATGTGGTGTGGAATATGGCATTGATTTGGGCCCAAACTAGTGTCCAGAAATTTTGCGTGAAAGTGCAAGAGAAAAGCATGTGGAAAAGAGTGGCCTTAGGAGCAGAACAAGACCAACAAAGATCTGGTGTAGAAGAGAATCTCTTATTCAACACCTGGGGAGAAAAGAGAAGCCTGTTGTATATGAAAAAGAGAGTTTGTGTAAGAGAAGCAGCTCTAGATGTCTTGCGAAGTTTGGTCCATAATTTATCCCAAAGGGAGGTGGGCCAAGAGATGGCAAGGTCAGATTCCCACTGTTCCTCAACTTTGGACTTTGGCCTAGGTGTGAGAATCGTATGAAATGAGTGGTATATTGAGGAGGCTGTAGGGTGAGTGCGCAAGAAGGAGTGAAGCTGTGAGGTATGATTTGGAGGATGGGCATGCGTAAGGGGGTTGGAGAGAAGAGCATAAGTGGACATGACTGCATTTTTAAGCGTAAGATACTTACAGGCAAAGGAGCGAGGGAGATGGAAGTGTGGGCTGAGAACGGAGAAGGATAAGAAATCAGAATTAGAGAAGAGTTGAGATACCCAGATTAGACCCCTCTGTCTCCAGGTTTTCCAATAAAAGGGCTTGCGATTGATGGTTATACTATTATTGTGCCAGATCGTGGAATTGAGAAACTCTGCTGTAGAGGAAGGGGGGTCTGGAGAGGTGGAAAGAAGCAACTTGGCTGTGAACTTGTGGATAGGAATGGAGGAAAAGTGAGGTTTACGAGAGAATGAGAGATATTCAGCAAAAGTGAAAGGGGATAAAGAAAGCCGCTCAATGGTAACCCATAAGGGGGACGGCTCAGCAGGGTCTTGCAGCCAATGGGAAGCTTGCCGCAAAAGGAATGCTTTGTGGTAAGCGGGAAAATTCGGGAAATTAACTCCACCCTCGGATTTGGGGAGTTGCAATCTAAGCAGGGACATACGTGCTTTTTTGCCGGACCAAAGAAAGGAGGAGAGAATGGTGTTAATTTTCTTAAAGAACTTAGCAGGGATAGGAATTGGGATGTTGGAGATGGTGTAAAGGACTAACGGGGAGAGCATCATTTTAATCATGTCAAGACGACCCCACCAGGAAAGGTATAATGGGTGCCATCTGGAAGTGAGGTCGGATAGTTTCTGGGTACATTTATTGAGACACAGCGAGACAGTGTCGGAGAGGGAGGGAGTAATGTGTAGACCTAGATATTTGATGTGTGAGGGGCTCCAAGTAAAGTTGGACGCCATAAAGTCCGATTTAAAAGTGAACTTAGTAAGGGGTAAAATCTCACACTTGTCATTGTTTAGCTTATAACCTGAAATCTGGGAGTATTCATGAACTTCAGCTAGGAATGCGGGAATGGAAGTTGCGGGATTAGACATGAATAATAGAATATCGTCTGCGTAGGCAGCAAGTTTAATATTAGTGTGGGAGATTTGGAAACCGTGTAAGTTGGGATTTTGACGAAGCTTTGAAAGAAAAGGTTCCAGGGCCAAATTAAAAAGAAAAGGGGAAAGAGGACATCCCTGACGAACACCCCTACCCAGATTAAAAAAAGAGGAAACTAGACCATTGGCGCAAACCGCCGCTCTAGGACTGGAATAAAGGAAGGAGATAAAAGAAATAAAACGTGGACCAAATCCAAACCATTTGAGGGCGGAGAAAAGGAAAGTCCACTCCACCCTATCGAACGCTTTTTCTGCATCTAGGGCAATGGCTGCTAATGAGTCTTGGAACTGTGGAGATTTGGAAAGGACATTAAACAAAAGTCTGGTGTTATCAGTGATGAAGCGACCCTTAACGAAGCCAGATTGTTCAGGGCCTAGCACTTCGGGAAGGTAAGGGTCTAATCGAATGGCGAGAGATTTGGCATACAATTTATAATCAATGTTGACCAAAGAAATTGGTCTGTAATTCTTACAATGCTGGGTATCTTTGCCTTCTTTGGGTATAATACATATGTGGGCGTCTGAGAATGTACCTGAGGAAGAGCCGTTTAATATGAAGGAATCAATAAGGGAGTGGAGTCTGGGCAGCAACAATTTGGAGAAATGTAAATAAAATTCAACTGTGAATCCGTCAGGCCCAGGGGCCTTATCCTTCTTGAGTGTCTGAAGCGCTGTGAGTAATTCATCACCGGAAATTGGTGATTCAAGGGCAGATAAATCAACAGGGAAATTAGAAGGCGGTTGGATGGTGGCAAAAAAAGTAGCAAGAGATTGAGCAGTGGGGTGCGTCTCAGAAGAATAGAGTTTGGAATAAAACTGGGAGAATTGCTCTTAAATGTCAACATCTGTATGCTTTAAAACAGAATTAGCATCGTAAATAGATTCAATATTCAGTTTATTTTGTTTGACTTTTAAATAGTTGGCTAAGACCTTCCCCGCCTTATTTTTACCACCATAGAATTTTGAACTGGATTTCAACAAATACAATGAAGCATCCTCAGTGGATTGTTTGTTAAATTGCATCTTAGCAGCAATGAGGGCGGTCAGACTTTCTTGCGAATGGGATGTATAGAAAGAATGCTCTAGCTTTTTAATCGTACAAAGGAGGTCATTGGTGCGTTTACGAGCATTCTTGCGTTTGGTGGCCACAAAGCTGATAATAAAACCTCTAGCTGCTGCTTTATAGGCATCCCAAACAACGTGGTTAGGCATAGTGGGTGTGTCATTAATGGTGAAAAATTCTGTGGTGAAGTCTACAAAGGAGGCGGAAAATTTGGGGTCGAGGAGTAAAGTGTTATTGAAGCGCCATCTCTTTGGTCCGGTGGACTTGGGTAAAATGTCAATGTTTACCAAAACGGGGGCATGATCAGAAAATAAGATGGGGCCTATATCAGCGTGGGTTCGGGATTGGGACATATGGTGGGAAAGGAAAATATAGTCAATCCGCGACTGGGAATGGTGAGTCGGGGAGTAGAAGGTGAATTCTTTAGAGGTAGGATTGCAGAGACGCCAAGCATCAATGAGTTTATGTTGGGATATCGCTTGGGCGAAAAGCTTGTGGGATTTATTAGGGACAAAAGGTACCTTGGAGTTCCTGTCTAAAAAAGGGTCAAAGGGAAGGTTACAATCACCTGCTAAGATAAAATTATCATCAATATATTCGGTGATACGGGAGGCCATTGCACGCCAAAAAAACTGATCACCACCAGTAGGGGCGTAAATATTAAGGAGGGAAAGAGGGGCGCCCTTTGAGGAGAGTTGGACGTATAACCATCTACCATCAGGGTCTGATTCAGAAGTCAAGAGCAAATGAGCAAAAGATTTACGAACTAATACAACCACACCGTTCCTCTTACCATCACCCGGAGATGAGAATACAGCACCCACCCAACCTCTCTTAAGTTTAGCAGCCTCAACATCAGACAGATGGGTTTCTTGTAAAAAGGCAACGTCTACATTCAATTTGGCTAAATGAGAAAGGATTTTCTGTCTCTTAATAGGAGAATGCAGACCTTTAACATTCCAGGAAACAATTCGGACTGACATTAAGGATTAATCAGAAAGTGGATCAGTTGGAAGGTAGGACAGCAAGGAAATACCTCGCAGCGAGCAAGGGCACAAGAGAAAAAGAGAGTGAGGTGAGAATTAACGTGATGGAACAGGAGTAGAAGAAAAAGAGAGAGAGGAACCAGTGAAGCCTTAGAAATAGGAAAGAGCCAAGAAAATAAGAAGAATGATAAGAAGATACAGTAATTCTTAAAGATAATGATGAGTAAGATCAGAGGAAGAATCAAATAGGTGAAGAAAGATGAATACAAGCAAGAGAGCCAATAAACAATGAGGAAAAGAAAGAATGGCGAAGGAGAAGTGGAGAAGAACCATGGAAAAGATAGTGACACCAATAAATCTGAAAGCAACGAGGGGAAAGGAGAGGTAAGGAAACATAGAACGTAAAAAAACATGATAAATAAGGAATGAAGAGTACTTACGAGGGGTAGCAAGGGGGAAATACAATCAGGAACTGGGAACAGACGGAAATAGACGTGGAGATGAGGGAAGGGAGGTAGGGCCAACTGGGAGAGGCAGGGCAGTCGGGATGAGGGAGACGTCCAACCAGAGATAACACAACGGAACGTAAAACAATGATCTGTGAAGGGAGAAAAAGAACAAGGTTAGAAACTCGAACACAGCAAAGACAAAAAAGAAAACATATGACCAACTGAGGAACTAGAACAACACTATCAGACGATAAAATGAGAAATATAATCTTAACTAGAAGTCATAAAATCTGAGGAACCTGCAAAAGTAAAGGCAAAAAAGCAGACAGATTAGAGGATCAAATTGCAACTACAAAAACAAGTCATGGTGGGTGGGAAGAGGAACCAGCTATCTCCATGTCATGTTGACTGCAGGAGTTCAGGAAGCTTCGAAGTCGCGCCGGATCCTCATATGTCGTAGTCTTATTGTTATGAGTGACCTTAAATAAACAAGGATGAAAAAGCCCATATCTGGCACCAATGGAGCGAAGGTCAGGTCTCATATCAAGGAAGGCCTTACGGCGGTTTGCAGTGGTCCTGGCATAGTCCTGTGCAAAGAACAGAGTGGAGCCTGACCATGTGAGACGAGGAGAGGCTTTGGCGGCAAAGAGGACTTTCAGCAAGTCTGTGTACTCTAGAAAGTACATTATTACACCTCTAGGCTTCGTTGACGTGGAAGGAGAAGAGGGAGCTCGACCAAGCCTGTGGGCACGTTGGATGTTTAGTGAGGTATCTTCAGGAAGGTGAAGAAGCTTCGGGAGAAAGGATTTGAAGAAACTGATGGGCTCATTTCCCTCACAACCCTCCACCAAGCCGTAAATACGGAGATTGTTGCGTCTGTTTCGATTTTCAAGATCCTCCACCTGCTTCTGAAGAGAAGAAATCTGCGTTTGCATGTGGGAGACCTTGGTCACAGAATCCTGAAGAGAGGACACGTCACGCTCCACCGACGAAACTCTTTCATCCATCGAAGCCCAGTTGTCAGTGAGAATCTGCAACTTAGCATTGGTCTCTTCCATGTAAGGGCGCAAGGCCCGTATCTCTTCGAGAAGTAACTCCATAGAGATGGGCGAAGAGGGCTTAGGAGGCGAAGGAGGGTCCTTTTTTAACCTCTTAGAGTTCGCTTTTGCTGAAGGTTGTGAGGGGGTGTCCGCAGTCGACGTCATCTCAGTTGAAGCTTCCAACTGGGCTAGTGCAGTGAATAACTTGGAATTTTTAATGAAATTACGCTTTTGAACTCTACTGGAGCAATCCGCCATCAGCACGCCTATGGAGCGTGAGGTCTTAAGATATCCTATTGCCCGACTCAAAAGGGAGCAGAAAGCAGATTAATACAGAAACACGCCAGGCCGAAAAATTGGACTCATAGGTGTTAGAGACTAAAGTCCTAAAAGTGGCCGCCTTTCATGAGGAGAGGTGAAAATTCCAGTCAGAACATGCAAGATGATCTCAGCGTTCAACTAAAATGAACTCCAAGGGACAGATTAATGTAGAGGTGTGCCAGACAAGAAACTGTAGACGTAGATATCAAAGGCTAAGGTCATAAAATGGCCGCCGTGGATGAGGAAAGCCAAAAAATTCCAGTCAAAACCATGAAAAAGGCCACCCTTACAAAAGAAAAATAAAGAAAAGTCACCTTAGAATATTGGTCTGCCACATTTGTGCCTCAGAGGCTGCTGGGGTCATTTGAGTGCGAACGAGGCATCCAGGAATCCCATGCGCGCTAGGACGCGCTGCTGAAGCGTTCGCGGGCAAAAATAAACAAAATGGCGGTCGCGGCCGATGATAAGCCGCGACCGGAGGTAAAAAGGGCTGTAAAGTCCAAAATAGCTGTGCCTTAGGAGCGGAAGGGGGATGAAAGTGAGCCTGGCATCTTCCGGTGCAAGGGGCTTCTCTCCGTTACTGGAAACGGGTGCGCGAACCGCCGGTATCCTCCGGTTCGGACGGAGCCGTCACCCGGACGCCGCCATCTCCTACGGGCGCCTAGCCACGCCCCTGGGTCAACCATTTTAAACCACAATATGCCTGTAGTTTAACTGAGAAATATATGGATGACCCTAACTACGTGTTTTATGCAGAAGAGGCTTTCAGTTCTAATGATGTTGTGCTAGCTCTTGGAGCAGTGGTTGGAGGCAGAGCGCCGGGTCCAGACGGTGTTCCCGCTGATGTGTTCCTTTATGATAAACCAAAATGGGGTAGATATATTCTGCTGGTGGCTAATGCAGTTGCCCAGGGCGCCCCCATACTGGATTCCTGGAAAGGGGCAGAAATAATCCCCGAATACAAAAAAGGAGACAAATCACTTCCGGGGAATTACAGACCCCTGAGCCTGATAGACACGATGCAAAAGATTGTGGGCAGGCTGATCCTCAACAAAATCCAAGTTTGGATCGAAGACCGTAGTATACTGTCCTCCTTCCAATCAGGCTTTCGGGCGTATACCAGCACCATCGACCAGGTGTTTCGTTTAATCCTTTTACACTGGAAGTTAGTGATCCTGGGCAAAGGCAGTTTGTATGCTGTCTTTGTCGACTTAAGGTCAGCGTTCGATCTTGTTCCCCGCTCCAGTTTGTGGGCAACGCTGAATGAACTAGGTCTGCCCATAGAGCTTATAACAATCATAATGAGGTTACACAAGGATAATTATGCCAAAATTAATTGGGGCACACAGGATAAGATCACCAGCCCGTTTCCAGTTGAAAGAGGGGTGCACCAGGGCTGTGCTATGGCACCCACGTTATTTTCCTTGTATATCAATGGTATAGTTGACTGCATGTTGCCAGTGAATACTGATGCCCCATCTTTAGCATGCGTAAAAATCCCCTTTTAATAATTTCAAAGACCCCAAGTGGGCTCCAGCGAGTCTTGTTAATTTTTGAAGAATTTTGCTCCACTCGTGGCCTTGGAGGTAATGTGTGGAAAACGACATTTATGGTTTTTAACCCACACAGAGCTTTTAAAGGTAGTTTTTAATGAATAATCGACCACTGAAACAAGTTAGAGCGTTTACATACTTGGGGGTGAACATACAGAGTGACTTAAAGTGGAACAACCAAATTGACATGGCCACACTAAAGCACCGGCAACTTTCGGGAGCGTTAAGCATTGAGCATAAAAAGTCACTTACAAAACCAATTAGACATGTGCTCGAAGTTTACGACATGAAAGTGGTCAGCTCTGCCCTTTACGGTGTAGAACTATGGGGGTTCGAGAATATGCCTAATCTAAGTATCTCAGAAAATAGGCTCCTGCGTAGTATCACCAATCTCCCCCAAAGCACATCATTGTGCCCGTTACTATATGATCTTGGCAGAAAACCCATATCTGATGTTGCCAAACTGCGTCCAGTATTATACTGGCACAGGTTGTGAAGAACACCAGAATTGATATTGTATGCAGCGGGCTTTTTGGATGTAATAAAATCCGAAAACTTTCACAAAATTGGCTGGCTACGGGGAGTCAGAAACATTCTAGTGAATATTGGCATGAAAGCGCTTTGGGAGGACCCATCAAAGGCCTGCTTTCCCTCAAAAAAGACCCTAAAAGAAAAATATTGGGAGATGGATACTTATAATACTCTGAGAAATATTGATTCTGCTTCTCTGACAGGATTATTTGGAGAATGTAAACATATTCCAAGCCTTGAAACATATTGGGGCACCATTACCAAACCACTGGATAGGAAATTGTATTTTCAGTTGAGGGCAGGTTCACTGCCCCTAAGATCTTTTACTTCTAGGTGGTCTTCTTCAAGTGGTAATAAGTGTCCTGCATGTGCGGTACATAATGAAAGTCTTACATATGCTTTTTGCCTGCCCTGCCTATGCAGCCCCTCGAAGGGTGTGGCTAAGTCCTATATGCAAGCTGCTAGGTACTAGAAGGAGTGCGGAAGCTGAATGGATTATACGCACTAGAACCTCATCAACTATTTCAATAGCAGTTGCAAAATATCTTGGGTGGATGAGGGTAATAAGGCTGAAGTCAGTGCCTGTGTGAAATGTTTTTGCAAACTGTGATTAGTTAGTACATTGAACCAGTATTGTAAATGTCTCCCTCTCACCTAAATTCAGTTAGCTTTCCCTAGATTAGGCCTAAATTACCAGAGATGAAATTGTCCGTATTGGGTTCCTATGATCAAGAATTTTGTATAAGTTTTATCATCTGTAAATATGAAGTCTTTTAACCAATTTTCCACAATATAATATTTTTTGTAATGTGCTTTTATGACTATATGTCGAATAAAGCTTGTTTGGATTGGATTGTATTGGATTTGATTGGATTGGACTAGAGTTGCGTTTTATTATTGACTTACAGACAAAGTCCCAAGGAGGTTTCAATAGCGGGGGAGAGTTAGCAGTCCATTTGTAATTCAGAAGAGAGTAACCTTTATCAGAGAGTATGATTAGACTAGGAAAATAAGTATTTGGGTGCAAAACAGTAGAAATATGCAGGAAGAACATCTATTTGAGATGTAATATTTGTACCAAGCAATAGGACAGCCTATCCAAGGCAAGATATTGTCAGGTATCTAAGCACATTCATGATTAACTACCCGGAGATAATGCGAACCTCGAGATGAGTTTGAAAGTTCACACGCTATATAAAGCATAAAATTATTGATTTAATTTGCATGGTAGATATACTGCAATTTCTGTTTAAAATTATTTGTTTAAATTGTCATGAGCATGTCCATGGAATTATAATAGGCAAGCAATGCATGAATTTAACTTGTTCAAAGATGGCGCTCGATACAATGCTTGATTACAATGGGAAATTAATTGTCCGTTGTCTATCACCAGGAAATCTACATGTCATAAATGTTGCCTTGGCTACGGCGCCCATCGACATTGACGAAGGCTGATGCCGAAACACGTTTGTTTACAGAAACTTATCGCAATAAATCCGAATGAGGGTTTAACCTAACGAGTGTGCTTGTCATACTTTACGCAAGTAAGGAGCTGCATATTTAGCGGTTTGCCACCACCGGACAGCGCACCCGCTCATGATTGCGGACACCAAGTCAGGACACGGAGCAGGACTATATGTATATATATATATATATATATATATATATATATATATATATATATGAATAATTTATCACTGTGCGGTGAAAGTAAAGAACGCACTCTCTCGATTGTAAGATTGATGGCGGTTTATTCAGGTAGCTGCCATGCCCCAACGCGTTTTGGTCCTGTACTGAGACCTTGATCACGGGTAAACTTTACACGGGGACTGGGCGTCATTTATTTCTATTGCCCCACAGTTACTTCCTGTTTTCGCAGTGCATGGTGGTTAACGTAGTTTTACAAAATGTAAAGTGCTCAATACATTCAAAAAAATAGATTTTTGTGCCCAGTGCTCAGTGTGTGATTTTTAATAACACATTTAACTTCATATATGTGTAAATATGACAAATCTCATTATTAGTCAGATTCTTTACAGTGATAATTACTTCATGCTCTCCAGTGAGCCTATTTAATGATACAATTCATGAATTTCTCAGCTCTCTGGTGAGCATTTTATCAGTTGATCATTAATGTACAGTTTTAACGATTTTAAAGATTTTCTTAGGGAGTATTTACAAATGTACATAAAGTTCCTCGTCCTGGTTGAGGCCTCTAGGAGTTAGGGTTCTGAATGTTATGATGTGTTTGGACTCCTTTTGTCGCAGAGTCTTTTCGCGGTTTCCTCCTCTTTCTCTTTCTGGAATTTGTTCCACCGCCCAATATTTCAAGCATTCCCATTTGCTTTGATGTTGATTTTCCATATGCTTAGCTATTGCATTAGAGCGATCGTTATGTTTGATTGCTCGGATGTGTTCCAGGATTCTTTTCTTCACTTCAAAGATGGTACTGCCTATGTAGCGTAGTTTACACGGGCACTCCATCATGTAAATTACATATTTGCTTTTGCAGGTCAGATTTTGTTTAATGTTACATTTGGTGCCTGTGTTGTATTCAATCTCTTGTTTGTTTGTTGCAATTTTGCAAGACTTGCATTGCTTAAATGGCCAGAATCCTTCTCTTTGTAACCAGGTAGTTGTTAGAGCATCTTGGAAATGGCTGTGTGTTATTTTGTCACCAATGTTTTTGGCTCTGCGATATGTGATATTGGGGTGATCACCCATTATTTTTGTTAGTACTGGATCCAGTTGTAATATACCCCAATGTTTCTTGATAATTTTAATTAGGCATTTATTTTCTGCACTGTATGTTGTTATGAGTCTTATTTTTACTTGATCTTCTGATTCATTTTTAGTTGTTGTTTTCTTTAGTATGTCACTTCGTTTTTGATTCAATACTTTCTGTAGACTCTTTTCCATTACTTTTTTGGGGTATTTACGCATTTTGAATCTGGTGCTCACTTGATTACTATGTTTTTGAAATTCAGTATCCGCAGAGCAATTCCTTCTGAGTCGTAAGAACTCTCCATATGGAATACTCCATTTTAGAGATTCAATATGGAAGCTCTGACCGTGTAGAATCGCAGTGGTCGCTGTTTTTTTGCGGTGTAAGGTGGTTTGTAAGGAACCATTTTCAACATATACAGTTGTATCTTGGAATGTCACTTTTTTGGCATTGATTTCATAGGTGAATTTTAATTTCGCCACGTTGTTGTTTAGTTTCTCGAAATATTTGAGGAACTCCAATTCAGTGCCATCCCAAATGATTAACAAATCATCTATAAAGCGAAGCCATAGTATGGTTTTTTCCAAGAATGCATCATTTTCTTCTGACCAAGCAATCTGCTGCTCAAACCAACCCATTGTTAAATTGGCGTAATTAGAAGAAAATGAAAATCCCATTGCACAACCTTTGATTTGTTTATAGATTTGTTTATTGAACAAAAAGATGTTTTTATAAAGGCATAGGGTGATCATTTCTATTAGCATGACATTGTGCTTTTGTTATTGAATGGTCCTTTTATCTAAAAAGTACTTGCATGCCTGAATGCCAGTCGGATGTTTGATATTCGTGTACAACGAAATTACATCCATGGTGACGAGTTTATAGGTTGGTAGCCATGTAATTCCTTCTAATTTTCGTAGGAGGTCTGTTGTATCTTGCAGGTAAGAGCTAAGATCTTTCACTAGAGGTGCTAGGAAGTGGTCAATATAGTTTGAAATTGGTTCTAATAATGAACCATTTGCCGAAACTATAGGTCTTCCGGGGGGGTTCACTTTACTTTTGTGAATTTTGGGTAGACAATAAAAGGTAGCCATTATTGGATGATTACATTTGAGGTATTTGCATTCTTCTTCATCAATGAGATTTGAGTGAAACCACTGTTGTAAATAAGTTGTTAGATTATTTTCAATTTCCTTTGTAGGATCAGCGGTTAGTTGTTTGTAACATTCAATGTCCATAAGTTGTCTTTTTGCTTCTGTGATGTAATCTCTTTTGTCAAGAACAATGATGTTCCCCCCTTTATCTGCGGGTTTGATTTCGATGGTTTTGTCTTCTTGCAGTTTATTTAATGCCATTCTCTCTTGTTGGGATAGGTTGTCCTTATACTTAATGCCCTTGATTTTGTATAGATCTTCTATTATCGCCTCATGGAAGACATCAACTTTGTTTCCTGGTGGTAAGGTTGGGTAGTATAACGATCTTGATTTTAGGCCACTTTCTCCTGCTCCAAGTGGGGGTAGGAGTTCCTCCAGTTCCTCTAGAACTTCTATTTGTTGTTGTGTGCCCTCTTCTCCCATTGTAATTAGGGTTTCCAAATGCGATCGATCTCTGGCTGCTAGTATGCTCACCGATGTGGTGGGATTGATATCTTTTTTTATCGTTGATTTGTCTGCATAGATCTTAGCCAGTTTAATTTTACGTGTGTATTTGTATAGGTCTATCCTAGTTTCAGCGATATTTAAATGAGATGTTGGGCAAAAATTCAAACCTTTTTTTAGAACCTTTGTTTCCATTTCAGTTAGAATTTTGTCAGCGAGATTAATTACATTTAGCTCTTGTGAAGTGGATTTATCTATTTCTTCGGTTGCCTCAATCGTTCTTTGGACCATGTGTCTTGTTTGGGATCCTCTCTTGCCTCTTTTGCCTCTCCTTGTCTTACCCTTGTTGCTCTTTCTCTGCCCCTGCCTCTGTTTGGTGTTTGATCCTTGTGTTGTTGTTCTAATGCCATTCTCATTTCCGTTAAAAAATTGGTCTTTTTTCTGGAGTCCGCGCTATTTTGTGGGGTGTTTACGTTTTCATTTTCACTTATATCTGTACTAGTAAGTGAATCATAGCTGGAAAATTCCTTGCCTGTTGTTTCCAATTGAGCCTTATTCCTGCGCACTTCGTATTGTCTTCCAAAGGTGAAGATTCTACCTTCTTCAAAATCTGCTTTGTCTCTTTGGAATTTCTCTTGTTTGCGTTGTTTGACTCTGTCTTCGTGTTTTTTCCAGATTTTTTAGTATGTCATTTTTCAATTTTTCTAAATCTTCAGACAATGTCATTTTTTCTAATTCTTCCTCTCGTTCTTTGAGTTCTTTTTGAATTTCTTTTAATGCTTTTTCAATATGTTTTATTAAGATAAGCATCAAGCCTGTTGAAGATTCCAATAATGTTCACCCCATTCCTGTAATAGCTCACCATTTGAGTCTTGATGACTTGACATCAGTAGTAGGCGGAGGCCCCTGGGTATTCTTTTTATCTCAACATATTTTTGCAGTGTTATTAGTTCCCACCATTTGTTGATTTCTTTCTTAGATAATCTCTCCCAGTAATGTAGAATTTCTTTGCGGTCACCAGTTGTGGTTGTTTGTCCTCTTTCCCTTCTCTGTGCATTGGGATTAATGAAGATATCTGACATTTCAGCATTTCTCTTTGCCTCTCGTTTTTGCATGGCAGAAAGAGTTTACTCTGTTTTAAGTAACGCTAACAATCGGGATCTTAATCACCGTTTTTACAGATTTACTGAAGCAAATTAAGAGCATTTGCTAATATTTGTCTTGCTGAACAGTATTCTTTTTGGTGGTGATATTTGGCGGAAGATATTGTGTATAATTCTTTCTCGATAGCTTCCTTAGAACCCCAATGCCATACAACTCTTTTTAGCACTGGAATTTATGTTCAGAGGGTTTACGCGGTTTCGCTTACCTAATTGGCGATTTCCGACGCAGCTCTCCACCCTCCGGTCGGGATCTACGTAGGTCGGCGCTGTTCGGTTTTCGTTGCCGCTCGCCTCTCTTCTTTGTTATTTCCGTAGCTTGCAGAGCGTTTCTTTGATTTTCGCATGAGTTTTCTTGCTGATGGCGGCTGCCTTGACGTCTTGTAACAATGTATCCAGACTGGCCGACGATGGTGTCTCCGTCTCCTACAATATAAAACACAGACATATGATCAATGATCACCTGTTCGTCAATTAAAATACAAACTTCATCAGGGTTACACGGTTCATTTCAACAATATGTTCTCGTCCCATCACAGTTCCACCTTCATCCTAAGTGGACAGACAATTCCTCATCCTTATTAATTCCTAGAGGATGCATTGTTTCATATTTGATAATCATCTTCGATTCCAAACGTCTGAGTTCTTTAAGTCTATTTCCCCCTTCTTCCAGAGATGGGGAGTCTGTCCAATGCACAATATTTTAGCAGATTGACATTTTTACCATGTGCTTCTTTAAAGTGTCGTGCTATTGGGTACTGCTTATCCTCATTAACAATAGCCATCCTGTGTTCCAGGATACTTTTTTTACTTGATGAATAGTATTCCCAATGTAAATCAATGGGCAAGGACACATTAATGCATATACACAGTAATCCGATTTACTTGTCAAATGCTTATTAATGACAAATGTTCTATGATTTTTGGATAACTCAATTTGTTTCACATAAGCACTGTATTTTCAAGCTTTACATGATCTACAGGTAAAAAATCCCTTTATCTGTTGACCCCCTGCCACAGTTTGTATAGTACTGCTACATAGCATATCACTTAAAGCTGTGCATTTCCTGAATGTGATTTTAGGATTGTCTCCCACATATTTTCTCAAGGTCTTATCTGGGCCTAAGACATTCCAAAATTTCTTAAGACACCGTCTGACTTCCCAGGATTGTTTGTTATATGCTGTTATGAATCGTGTGGGTAACTCAATGTTATCATCCTTATTTTTATCTTTCACTAAATCCGTTCTGTTAACTAACAGGATTTTTTCACATGCTTGATTTATTGTCTTACTAGGGTATCCTCTTTCCTTAAAACGAGTTATCATGATTTTAATTTCTTCCTTAAAGTCAGCATCTGAGCTGCAATTCCTCCTTGCTCTCAAAAGCTCACCGTATGGGATGCTATTAATCAGATTTCTCGGATGGCAGCTGTCCGCATGTAGCAGACTGTTACCAGAGGTTTTCTTCCTAAACAGTCTACTCTCCAATTTGTTGTCATTCACTCTTAAATCTACATCTAAGAATTCAATTTTTTCTTCATGAATTGTACTTGTAAAATTCAGATTTAGATTATTGTCATTTAGAGCTTCTACGAATCTCATAGCTTCTATTTCAGAAGAATACCCGAAATTGCCAGTAATGTATCTTTTACTGAAGCTTCATAAAGACAACCAGAGAACTCCTGGAAGACCTATTGTCTCCTCCATGAGAAGTCTATATGAAAATACTTCTAAGTAAATAGACTTCTTTTTGAGAGCCTACGTTCAATCCCTACCTGCATATGGCCGTGACACAGGTGATTTTCTTAGGCTTATTGAAAATATTGTGTTTGAAAGAGATATGTTACTGATTACATTAGATGTCAATAGTCTTCATACATGTATACCACATGGATTGGGTATAGAGGCAAGTCGGTATTTCTTGAAAACACGTGAGTTATCTTATTACAAGCACACTGAAATGCTCCTTAGTATGATGCAAGCATGTTTAACTAATAACTTCTTTTTATTCAATCATGTGATCTATCGTCAAACCCAGGGGTCGGCGATGGGAACCTGTTTCGCCCCCAGCTATGCGGGTCTTTACCTTGGCTGGTGGGAGGAGCAGGTGGCGAGTAAGATCAATGCCTTTACCCAACACATCGTCCTCTGGGCAAGATACATTGATGATGTATTTTGTATTTGGAGAGGTTCGAAAATAGAAGCTATGAGATTCATAGAAGCTCTAAATGACAATAATGTAAATCTGAAGTTTACAAGTACAAATCATGAAGAAAAAATTGAATTCTTAGATATAGAGTTAAGAGTGAATGACAACAAATTGGAGAGTAGACTGTTTAGGAAGAAAACCTCTGGCAACAGTCTGCTACATGCGTACAGCTGCCATCCGAGAAATCTGATTAATAGCATCCCATACGGTGAGCTATTGAGAGCAAGGAGGAATTGCAGCGCAGTTGCTGATTTTAAGGAAGAAATGAAAATCATGTTGTCATTTGAGATGTCATCAGTGATGTCATCAGTGATGTCACTGACCATGTCATGAATGATGCAATATGTGACATCATCAGCAGTGCATTGAGGGCGCGTGAGTTATAGTTAGCAGAACTAACTATAACAGAGGAATTTCTATGGTTTTGTACGAGTGAAAAGGGGGAGCTAACTATAACACCCCTGAAACCTATGGTTTTTTCTGTGAATTTCTAAGGTTTTTCAAATGCTAATTTCTAACTATAACGTCTCTGAAACCTATGTTTTTTTTCAGTGAATTTCAAAGGGTTTTTTAAATGCTAACTTTTAAGTGTGATAGTAATTATATCTATTTTTTGTACTAATTTTCTACCATTTTTTAACTGTTTATTTATAAATATTTTATTCATTAAATAACATTATATATTTTTATGAAAATTGCAAAAAAACATTTTTTAATTAAAACTGAAATATTGATTAATTTTCTTGTTTTCATTTTTTATTTTAATATATTTATATCATTTTCTTTAAAAAAAAATCCAATTTTTTTCGCAGTCGCGCACTCAAAGTGTACACATCACGGTGGGTGCGCGCATTCTAGCCGCCATTTTAGAAAAGTCATGAAGGATCCGTGTATGGTGTGCGACGGATGCGTGTTACATCATATACATTTAATATCACGTGATATGCGCGATTAGTATGCGACCAGTCTGCGACTCCTGCTCCCGCGCATTCACGACACATGCGCATTACGGTATGAGATGTTTGCACGCTTGCGGGTCCCGCGTGTCATCATATACGTGCTGGGGCGCGCAGGGGTGCGAGACTCCCGCAAAAAAAATGTATGTTCCAAAATGATATGTATGTGTCTTTAATATACATATTAAGGCAAGAGATTATGTAAGATATTCATCAAAATAATATATTTGTACTTATAAGAAACTTATATTATTTTTAAATATATTTTCGCGAAGTCGGGTGCGTGCATCGTGAGTGCAGAAAACCAGGTCAGCAGAGCTGCTGTAGAACCAGAGAACCAGGTCAGCAGAGCTGCTCTAGAGCCTAAGAACTAGGTCAGCAGAGCTGCTCTAGAGTCAGAGAACCATGTCAGCAGAGCTGCTGTAGAGCCAGAGAAACCAGGTCAGCAGAGCTGCTTTAGAGGGAGAGAACCAGGTCAGCAGAGCTGCTTTAGAGGCAGCGAACCAGGCCAGCAGAGCTGCTTTAGAGCCAGAGAACCAGGTTAGCAGAGCTGCTTTAGAGCCAGAGAACCAGGTCAGCAGAGCTACTCTAGAGCCAGAGAACCAAATCAGCAGAGCTGCTTTAGAGCCATAGAACCAGGTCTGCAGAGCTGCTTTAGAGCCAGAGAACCAGGTCAGTAGAGCTGGGCTAGAGCCTAAGAACCAGGTCAACAGAGCTGCTCTAGAGCCAGAGAACCAGGTCAGCAGAGCTGCTGCAGAGCCAGAGAAACCAGGTCAGTAGAGCTGCTTTACAGGGAGAGAACCAGGTCAGTAGAGCTTCTATAGAGCCAGTGAACCATGTCAGCAGAACTGCTTCAGAGCCATAGAACTGGGTCAACGGAGCTGCTTTAGAGCCAGAGAACCAGGTCTGCAGAGCTGTTGTAGAGCCAGAGAACTAGATCAGCAGAGCTGCTCTGTAGCATAAGAACTAGGTCAGCAGAGCTGCTCTAGATCCAGAGAGCCAGGTCAGCAGACCTGCTGTAGAGCCAGAGAACCAAATCAGCAGAGCTGCTTTAGAGCCATAGAACCAGGTCTGCAGAGCTGCTTTAGAGAGAGAGAACCAGGTCAGCAGAGCTGCTTTAGAGCCAGAGAACCAGGTCAGCAGAGCTGCTCTAGCTGACACTGACTGACTGACACTGATTGACTGACACTGACTAACTGACACTGATTGACTGACACTGACTGACACTGATTGACTGACACTGACAGACTGACTGAAACTGACTGACTGACATTGACTGACATTGACTGACACTGACTGACTACTCTCTACTACTCTACTACTGACTCTCTACGACTCTACTACTCTCTCTCTACTACTCACTCTCTACTATTCACTCTCTACTACTCTCTACTACTCACTCTCTACTACTCTACTACTCTCTACTACTCACTCTCTACTACTCACTCTCAACTACTCACTCTCTACTACTCTACTACTGACTCTCTACTACTCACTCTCAACTACTCACGCTCTACTACTCTCTACTACTCACTCTCTACTACTCTCTACTATTCCCTCTCTACTACTCACTCTCTACTACTCACTCTACTACTTTCTACTACTCTCTACCCCTCACTCTCTACTACTCTACTACTCACTCTCTACTTCTTACTTGCTACTACTCTCTACTACTCACTCTCTACTACACTCTCTACTACTCTCTCTCTACTACTCACTCACTACTATTCACTCTCTACTACTCACTCTCTACTACTCTCTACTACTCACTCTTCTACTCTCTGCTGCTCTCTAGCACTCACTCTCTACTACTCTACTACTCTCTCTACTACTCACTCTCTACTACTCTCTCTACTACTCTCTACTACTCTCTACTACTCACTCTCAACTACTCACTCTACTACTCTCTACTACTCACTCTCTACTACTCTCTCTACTACTCACTCTCTACTATTCACTCTCTACTACTCACTCTCTACTACTCGCTCTCTACTACTCACTCTCCACTACTCACTCTCTACTACTCGCTCTCTACTACTCTCTACTACTCACTCTCTACCACTCACTCTCTTCTACTCGCTACTACTCTCTCTGCTACTCACTCTCTACTACTCACTCTCTACTACTCTACTACTCTCTACTACTCGCTCTACTACTCACTCTCTACTATTCTCTACTACTCACTCTACTACTCTCTCCTACTCTTTACCACTCACTCTCTACTACTCTACTACTCACTCTCTACTACTCTCTCTCTACTACTCACTCTCTACTACTCACTGTACTACTCTATACTACTCACTCTCTACTACTCTCTACTACTCACTCTGTACTACTCACTCTCTACTACTCACTCTCCACTACTCTCTACTGCTCACTCTCCACTACTGATTCTCTACTACTCGCTCCCAACTACTCTCTACTACTCACTCTACTACTCACTCTCTACTACTCTACTACTCTCTCTACTTCTCACTCTCTACTACTCTCTCTACTACTCACTCTCTACTACTCAATCTCTACTACACACTCTCTACTACTTGCTCTCTGCTACTCGCTCTCTACTACTCTCTAGTACTCACTCTAATACTCACTCTCTACTACTCTCTACGACTCACTCTCTACTACTCCACTACTCTCTACTACTCACTCTCTACTACTCACGCTCTACTACTCTACTACTCTCTACTACTCTCTCTCTACTACTCACTCTCTACTACTCACTCTCTACTACTCTCTACTACTCACTCTCTACTACTCTCTCTCTACTACTCTCTACTACTCACTCTGCTACTCACTCTCTACTACTCACTCTCTACTACTCTCTACTACTCACTCTCTACTACTCTCTACTACTTTCTACTACTCACTCTACTACTCACAACTACTCACTCTCTAATACTCACTCTCTACTACTCACTCTCTACTACTCACTCTACTACTCTCTACTACTCACTCTCTGATACTTTCTCTACTACTCTCTACTACTCTCTACTACTCACTCTCTACTCTCTATTACTCGCTCTCTACTCTCTACCTCTCTCTCTACTACTCTCTACCTCTCTACCTCTACCTCTCTACCTCTACACCTCTACCTCTACACCTCTAGCTCTGTACCTCTCTGTACATGCACACATATGCACCTATATATATGTATATATATGCATATGCATTTATATATATGTATGTGTATATACATATATATATACATATATAAACATATAAATATAATCTGCATATCTATATAAATATAAATCCATGCAAACATATACATATACATATATGCATACATATGCATGGTATGTATATGAAAGTTTGAAAAACTCTAATACAAGCAAAGCTAAAAAGCCACCTAATTACAAACAGAATTGCTTTAACTTAAACGAGGGCAAAACCTATTGCATTTTCAATGCTTGTTTACTTTGATTCCATCAAGAAGGCATTCAGATGTGTCACACATTTTCCATAAATTCTGAATGGTAGCACTCTAGTTGCTCATTAGATCACTGTAGTAAAGCTACTGCTCACCAGGGAAGTCTGCTGCTGGTATTGAAAGTGCATGTTTCAGTCTGCATGGCAGAATTTTTTTATGAAATAGAAGAGGATTTGAGAAGTCACTCAAAATGTGCCCTAATTTTTCTTTTTTCCTCACTAATCATAATTTCTATGACAAAATGAACCTCCTCATTGTGTTCCTTTTAAATTAAACTACTCACTCTCTACTACTCACTCGCTACTACTTTCTACTACTCACTCTCTACTACTCACTTTCTACTACTCTCTAGTACTCTACTACTCTCTACTTCTACTCTCTACTACTCACTCTACTACTCACTCTCTACTACTCTCTACCACTCACTCTCTACTACTCTACTACTCCCTCTCTACTACTCTCTACTACTCTCTCTCTACTACTCCCTCTCTACTACTCACTCTACTACTCTGTACTACTCACTCTCTACTACTCACTCTCTACTACTCTCTACTACTCTCTACTACTCACTCTCTACTACTCACTCTGTACTACTCACTCTCAACTGCTCACTCTACTACTCTCTCTACTACTCACTCTCTACTACTCTCCACTACTCACTCTACTACTCTCTACCACTCACTCTCTACTACTCACTCTACTACTCTCTACTACTCTCTCTGCTACTCACTCTCTACTACTCTCTACTACTCACTCTCTACTACTCACTCTCTACTACTCTACTACTCTCTCTACTACTCACTCTCTACTACTCACTCTCTACTACTCTCTACTACTCTCTCTCTACTACACACTCTCTACTACTTGCTCTCTACTGCTCACTCTCTACTACTCTCTACTAGTCACTCTCTACTACCCCCTATACTACTCACTCTCTACTACTCTCTACTTCTCACTCTCTACTACTCTCTACTACTCACTCTCTACTACTCACTCTACTCCTCTCTCCTACTCACTCTCTGCTACTCTCTCTACTACTCTCTACTACTCTCTCTCTACTCTCTATTACTCATCCTCTACTCTCTACCTCTCTACCTTTCTCTACCTCTCTCTCTACTACTCTCTACCTCTCTACCTCTACCTCTATGTCTCTACCTCTACACCTCTACCTCTCTACCTCTCTCTACCTCTCTCTACACGCACACATATGCACATATATGCATATGCATTTATATATATGTATGTGTATATATATATATACATACATATATAAACATATATATAATCTGCATATCTATATAAATACAAATATAAATGCATGCATACATATACATATATGCATGTTATGTACATGAAATCTTGAAAAACAATAATAAAAGCAAAGCTAAAAAGCCACCTAATTACAAACAGAATTGCTTTAACTTAAACGAGGGCGAGACCTATTGCATTTTCAATGCTTGTTTACTTTGGTTCCATCAAGAAGGCATTATGTTTGTGACACATTTGCCATAAATTCTGAATGGTAGCACTCTAGTTCCTCATTAGATCACTGTAGCAAAGCTACTGCTCACTAGGGAAGTCTGCTGCTGGTATTCAAAGTGCATGTTTCAGTCTGCATGTCAGAACTTTTTAATGAAATAGAAGAGGATTTGAGAAGTCGAAATTTCTTTCTGCAGCACTAATCATAATTTCTATGGCAAAATGAACCCCCTCATTGTGTTCCTTTGCAAATTAAATGTTTTAAATGTTACCACTTTATTCCAATCAAGATGGCTTCAGGTGTGCCATACCTTTGTCATAAGTAAGACTGTTAGCGCTCTAGTTGTTCTTTAAAACACTCTGGGATTTCTGTCATTGGGCTATACTTGGGCTACATCTCGGTGATATTTGTGCTACATTTGGGCTCTTTTGTCTCTGGTGGCCATCTTGGGAGACTTGTTATGAAGTTTCCTAATTTCCTCATTTACTGCAGCCTCCTCAGTAGGCATACTCTCAGTTTTTTACTTTGATTCAATGAAGAAGGCATTCAGATGTGTCACACATTTGCCATAAATTCAGAATGTTAGCACTCTAGTTGCTCATTAGATCACTGTAGTAAAGCTACTGCTCACCAGGGAAGTCTGCTGCTGGTATTGAAAGTGCATGTTTCAGTCTGCATGTCAGAATTCTTTAATGAAATAGAAGAGGATTTGAGAAGTCACTCAAAATGTGCCCTAATTTTTCTTTCTGCAGCACTAATCATACATTCTATGGCAAAATAAACCCTCTCATTTTGTTCCTTTTTAAATTAAATGTTTTAAATGTTACCACTTTATTCCAATCAAGATGGCTTCAGGTGTGCCATACCTTTGTCATAAGTAAGACTGTTAGCGCTCTAGCTGTTCTTTGGAACACTCTGGGAAACTGCAGTAGAACACAAAGGAATCAACTGACAGTCTCTGCCCTTGTTGGATGTACATGTTTTACTGAGAATGTCAGACTTCATTCTCACATGACTGAGAAAGATAATGTGAATTTACAGAAAATATGCTTTCAGTTTAGCTTATAGATCACCTTCCAAACCTCTGTGGGTAAAGCATGTGAAAATAGTTTTCTCTCAAAGATGATTCATGATATCCCAGCAGAAGGCTTTTTCACATGGTAAAATCACCTTAGAACATACCAAAATTCCTAAAATTAGTATGGTACCATCAACAAATGATTTATAATGTAACTAAAGTCTTAAAACCTTCTATTAACTGCAATGCTTTTTAATGAGGTGCTATCATGTATATTGGTCCCAAGATGGCTGCCAACACTTCTTGGATGAAGTGCTGACAGCCAATCAGATCTCACAATGAGATGTGTTGTTAGGCTCCGCCCAGATATGTATATGATTTTACTTTTGATTTTCTCAGGAACTACTGAACGGATTTACACCATATATGCAAAAGGCACATGCCTGACCTGAGGACTACCTCTTTGCCAAATTTCAAGTAATTCTGTTCAGCCGTTCGGGCTGTACCTTCGACTAAAGGTCCTATGGGAAAATGCATGGGGAAAACCCGTTTTGGGACCCCCCTTTTTTCTCAGCCCCCGCTTGACGAATCACCCCGAGACTTTCAGGGTAGGAGCTGAGCGGAGCGCCCCATTAGTTTTGAAAATTTCACGAACATAAGTCAACCGGCGCCAAAGTTATTCAAAATAGAATTTTCAGATTTCCTATGGGAACTCGGTCCTAACTATAACTATCTACTGGCGACTGCCAGTAGATAATATATATTATATATATATATACACCAAAATCACAAAAAGCATGCTTTCTGCCAGATGTGGTGCAATTCACTTCAACATGATTTGCTCCCCTCCCCTTTTTGTCCCAAAACACAAAAGTTATAAGTAACCCCGAAAATCAATTCCCTACAAAAAAATGGACTTAACTATATCTACTGTACTGAGTGGCGACCACCAATTATCCTGTACACTCAAAACCCTACACGGAACCCTCACGACCACCAATTATAGTTAGATGACTTCCTCGGTGACAATGTTAGCATTTTGAAGAAACAAAAACACACAGAAATTCAGCAGTTAGAATTTACAGCACTAACTATAACTTATGCACGCACCATGCACTGCTTATGACCTCACCTATAGCATCACTCATGGCATGTTTTATGACATCATTTATGACATCTCAAATTACACAATTGATTACATCACTGATGACATCATACAATGAGGGTGCTAGTTTACATAGTAGCAAGTAACTACCATATTCATTCTACGTAATTTTGTACATCTTGTGGTCCACTAATGGGTATAAGTGTTTACAAAACGTGTGCTCCTAATACACCATAGCTGTGCAGAGGTATTGAGTACATTATAAATGTTTGCATTCATGAATAACTCTGTGTGCGAGTGACAGTTGACTTGCATTCATTATGCTCCACACAACTCTTTGGTTCTGTAGAAATGTTTACAACAGGAGACAGAATCTACGTTGTAGATAGTAACTTTTGTAAGCAGCCTTGAGTTATTAGAGAGATGATAATTTATACTTACCATAGAATAATGTGTGTACTGGGTACTAACCTATGTATGCATTCTTGTTTTGCTTCAGAAGAAGAGCTATCTGTAAAGGTTTGTCCACAGTATGCAGGCTGCAAGTAGTATGATCTTTCCTACTTTCAGATCTTGGTTATTTTTAGCAAATTATATTTTGTTGACAGCTGTTGCATAGGATGTTCACTGTTCTTAGTAACTTCTTTTCAATAATCTGTGGTCTATTTTTCTCAAGAGTTTCACAGTTTGCAAACAGCATGGTATAGCGAGAACTCTCTCCATAGTGTAAACACTTTTTACAGTACTCAGTTCTCTACTTATATAAACGTAATTTCTACATGTAAGTTCAGTGTGTATCAAGAGTTTTAAACAGGTAAAGACTGTCCATAGCATGACATTTGTTTTGAAGCTGGCATTCACTATTTTGTCTTTCGCTGAACAATTGTATACAGATTGAACACCATACTGAATGAGGGTTTCCCATATAATTGTAGTTTATTATAAATGTGTAAAGACATTGTAATTTATAAAGCAATATGTGGGAAAATGAAGCTTGGATGATGTCATCAGTGATGTCATTTGAGATGTCATCAGTGATGTCATGCAATATGGCATGAGTTATGTCATATGTGAGGCCATAAGGATTGCATGACAGGGGCACAAGTTATAGTTAGTGCTGCTAACAATAACTGCTGTATTTCTGTGTTTTTTTTAGTTCAAAACATTATCGTTGTCGCTGAGAAATTCACCTAACTTTAACATTACTTTAATCTTTGAATTTTTCAGTGAATTTCTTTGGTTTATTTTAGTTGAAAACTCATATTTTTATCAAACCTAACTATAATGTAACTTTAATTGTAGTTTTTTTTCAGTGAATTTCTAGGGTCTTTTCAAATAAACATATATTTAAAATAACATAGAAACGAAGTACTCCAATGTTTGGTCTGAGAATGCTCAACTTCTTGTAACTCACATATATAGAAATATTCCCAGCATAGTTTCCATATTCTTTGTATGAATCTTTACAATAACTTCATATTTACAGTTCAAAAAGACACTGATCAGTTTTTCCTATACTGTAAACTATAAGGTTTCACCATGTACATCTATTTTTTAAGGTGTGTGATCGCATTCACGAGAGGTTCACGAGATCGCAGAGTTTTACATTTTGTTATAATGTGTTGTACAGAGTTCTTTTTCACCTGTTCAATTATTATTGAATGCTAATGTTTGATAATAAAGTCAGTACAGTATGTATATTATATTTATTATTTTATTTGCAAACTTACGGCTCTAACAAGCCGATCGCTGGAGATGAAGACACATTCCTCTGCATGCACTACCAGGGGGCTGTACTTCCTGTCTGGCTCTCAGGTTATGCTCGCAAGATCTTACTTTGGAATAAAGTTTAAAACAACATATTTTTGTAATTTTGAAGAAAGTAAGACATGAGAAGCATTCTTCAAAGTGAAAAAACTGTTGATATATTGTTCCATTTGAGATATTAAGAAAGTTATTTGCATTTTACGGTCCCGAGGTCCTCTCAAGAGACATTTGTAAGACGCCTAGGAAAGGGAAGGACATTCCAAGGAATGATTGTGATTTGTTAATATGGTTGTCTTTATTTAGCAAACAAAGATTCCTTCCTTGTTACATCATTTTCCTGTTAGTTATTTCTCTGATTACACCTTTTTGGCTACCTCTCTTACTTTGCTCATTTTCTGTGATCAGAATCTCATCATCTGATTTAGATGTGAACCCTACTCCTGTTCCTGCAAGTCAGACACCTCAGCCAGCCAGGAAGACCTTGGTCTGGGAATTTGTTCAGATAAGGCCTGGGGGAAAAATTGTCTGCCAAATATGTAATTTGTAACATAGGCAAAAAAGAGTTCTGCAGGGGCTACAGAAACAAGCAATATTTCATGACTACTACTGGGAGGTGGTGAAATTTGAGAGCTCTGCCTTGCTCAGATTGATGTTAGTCGCTGCTGCAGAGCTTGTTAACACCACAGGGGTGTCCACATCTTACCAACCTGGTGATAGTGTGCCCATCCAGGTACTCACTGCACAACCAGAAAACAACCTGACATATCTCAACAAAGTAATTTTTTGCAGTTTATGCAAGGACAGGCTTGTCCAGGATCATAAATGCCCGCCTAGGCAGTTATACTTTTTTTGAAACTGTTTTTCTACATTTTTCTCCTCTTTGTTTTGAAGTAGATGTTTTTTTCACTCCCAGTTTCTTGTTTTTGTTCTATACCTTTTTTTTAAAAAAAAAAATGTTAAAAAACACAAGAAAATACCGTTGTTGAAAATGTTACTTGAAAACGCTCTTTTTCAGAGCTACCCTATACTTTCATCATTTATGTTGTTTGTACTGTGTACCTCTTTTTGTTTCTTCTTGATGACTCTCATGAGACACTCTTGAGAGCCAAGGCTTCCAAACATAGCATGGTTGGCTCTTTTGGGCCTCTCGTAAGAGCCATATGCACATCCATTCCGAGGGGCAGTGTTCGCTGCTTTATGCACTCGAGCCTCTTGCGAGAGCATACTTTTATAATGTAATTTTCATTTAACATTTCCTGCTCTTAAAGGTATAATTTATATGCACCAGATTTTCGCTACCCATCCTGCGAGACTCTCGCAAGATTGAAAAAATATTTTAGATGAAGAATTTATATTTTTCTTCATTAAAATGTTTACCTCTTACAATCCCCACTACCAACCTATGGGGAGACATTGCCCTCTCCACTGAGACTTTGCATGAAGATTACTGGTGTATAGAGTAGGGTGTGAAGAGACACTGCCTCTCCATCCATACCTTTCCCAGGCTCAGTAGTACGCATAGGAGGCTAAGAATGGTGGACACCTATCATGTAAGACCTCATTATTGCATACTAAGATTAACAAATCCCTGCCTCCCCACTGACACCTCTCCCTAGGAGACATCCACAGTTATTAGTGTGTGTGAATAGATTTTGCTATCCACTCACAGCTCTCCCCAATCTGATAGATATATACAGTAGTATGTAGCGAAACTTTGTCTTCTGCACTAACACCAATCTCCACAACAACTTGGATATAGTGCAGTGAACCAGTGACACCTGTCCTCATAACTCTCCTTTGAACAATAGTGATATGTACTGCTGTCTGAGAAGGATGTCATCTCTCATCTAACACATCTTACTAGGGTATGAGGTGTCTCTAGTAGGGTTTAAGAGAAATGTATCTCTCTAATCATACCTCTTCTCATGGTGACAGGTATCGATAGTGGACTGTGGGGAGAAACTGCCCTGTTTCCTGAGACAAGTCTCTTGCATGATAACTCTGAGTAGTATAGTGTAAAGAGAGACTGGCCTCTCTCCTGTGATGTGTCTCTTGGATAATGCTTGTGTAGGTTTGGGTGTGAAAAGTGGCTTAACTTTGTTGTCACATGTCTCCCCATTATGAAAGAAGTACAAGTAAATTATGAAGTTGAAATGACCAATTATACTTATAAGTATATTTTGCATAAAACATATAGAGACAATGATATGGAAACACACTGCCCTCTCAGCTGAGTAATCTCTCCATCTCCAGAGTAACACGTGCAAAATACAATGTGGGTAGAGTCTGCTGTCTCTGCTCACATCTCTCTTCATGATATGAATGTCATTTGTAGAGTGTAAAATGGAGTATCCTCTCTTTTTGACAACTGTGTCTTGCACAACCATTGTGCAGATTTGAATGTAATAATATTGACACAAGATGAGGGTACACTGTGAGCTCCTTTCATACCTACTATTCCGCCAATATTTTCACACTGATTTAGGGCCTTTGGCTGTCTTTGGAGTAAAGTTCTCTTGTACAAAGCCTGTCCTCACAGTTTTTGAGTGTTTATATCTGGTTCCAGTGGCTGGAGACTGAGTCCCCTTTGACTACAGCCTCATAATTCACTCCAAAAGGACTCAACTGCATTAGAAGACAGACAAGACCCACATATCCGTGGGCTTGAGGACTGAGCATTCCATTTCCAGGTGAGCTGCTTTGACAGCGGTGTCGGTGGCAGCGAGACACCGGACAATGGCCGCAGGGTGAAGTGGGATCTCAGTAGGCAGCTTTCGTCCCCCACATCGTCTCAGGCCATAACTTCTTTGGCCCTGCATCAGCTGTGGCCCACCTGGGAAACTGAGGCAACAGGCAGGAGCAATAAGCAGCATAGGCAGTAGGCAGCTTCAGTCAAGCATCAGGCCCTCGGAAGTGGCCCGATAGGTTGGGTGCAGCTTGAGAGACGGATACTTTCAAACACTACAATCAACAAAGATTTAGCAGTGAACAAGCCACACCAGCAGAGCTGATATCAGGAGCCCTCAGTAGGCCCTCGGCATGTGCAGCAGCACTGATCCACCCTGGGCACTGCTGGAAGAAGGACTCCCTGGAGATAATACAGCCCAGGGGTTAAGACTAAGCCACCACCATACCTGCTTCTCTCTCCTGGCTGTAGTTGAAAAAAGTAGGGGGGTCATAGTTAACACTTTGGATGCCTTTTTATCAAGGGCGTCAAACGTACCATGCCAGGAGATAGAGCTTACAGAGCGCCGACTCTCTTTGGAGGTGGGGAGACATACTGTGGACCCTATATTATCCCTGCCCAAGCCCAGTACGGTATCATCTTATAGAACTGAGCAAGACAACGCTCCTCCTGCATCTCTAATTAGCCCACCTGTGAACATATTAGAGCCTGCACTGCCCTCTCTATCTATTTTAGCCACTCAGCCTGCATCCAAAAGGAAGAGAACTGGGAAAATTATGAAAGGTAACACCACGACAATCACAAAATCGGTGAGACTGCCTACCCCCATCAATCCACCTGTTACTAGATTGTAACCTGTGTCCAATACGTGTCTACATCTACTAGAAGGCGATGCTGTGTGGCAAAAACTGGAGGAAAAGGTCTCTAGTTTACTTCAACCAATTGTGTTTAGACTAGCTAAAATAGAAGAGGGTCTATCCTCTTGGGAGAACAATGGACAAAAGGGTTAACAACCAGCGATGTTGCATCCTCAAAGGGAAAAAGTGGATAGGGCACTTGAGAGAATGTAAGGGACAGTGTGCGGCAGAACCGGACAAGCTGAATAAGGGGGGGCTCACATTGTGTTCTAGCCTGTGATTTATTGCACCCTCCGCTAGTGATCCTAAGGGGGATCTACTGCAATGTAGGGGGGGGCAGGGTGGGGGGTGCCCTCTAGCAGAACTAATAGTTCCACCTGTATCTGAAATAGGTCCAAATGGCCAAATATATCAGTTCTCGAACTCACCTTTACATCTCCCTTCAGCAGCCGCACCACTTGTATTGGTTCTGGTAAATGTTCCTATGCTAAGAGAAGGTCAAAGGTACTCTACTTTACAGCTCATGGATAAATCATTACACTGGCTAACCACTCATGGGGCAGCCATGATAGAAATTTGCACCACCATATTATCATGGCAAGGAGAGTGGGGTGGGTGGGAACTTCATATAAAGCATACCCTGGCGACTTTGTAGTAGTGAATTTTAATGATAAGATAGTAGTTAGGTCTCTTCTGACCAAACTTCATGAATTCACTCATCACAGGATTTTGTTTCATCATTGAAGTTTTACTATGGTCATTCCTTTCCAGCTAAGAGACCGCTTTGTAGTACTGCCCCCAATAGGACCATTCCAAATAAGCAGGCAATTAATTCTATCAACAGGGCTAATTTAGCCGCCCCAGGACTGACTTTAGGAAACAGATTTGCCCCGCTTACAGACTTGGAGGCGTGTGATTGACTACTTAGTGTAGATCTAAATAAGGAAATTCAGGTGGAGAAATCAGATTTGTTTTTTGATACCACAAAAAGCCAGCTTTAATTCCCCTAACCATGGGACAGGGCATATGGATTTAATGCAGCAACAGGATATTTTATGTTTCCAGGAGACTTGGTCTCCGGAAGTTATTTATGTAGACGGTTACCGCTTGTATCAAACAAATGCAGTCCAAGCCCATGCAGGTAGAGCTAAAGGAGGTTTGCTAACCCTAGTTTCAAATACGCTCTCAATTAAGATAACAAAAATTAGTACACCCACTCAGTCCACAATTCCATTTTCTATTGGTTGAGGATGATACCGATCAGGATCGGCTTTTAATAAAATGTTTTAATAACAATTTCTGCAACCTACGTATTCACTGTTGCCTGCTTTTCTATTCTGCTTGAGTCATCAACTATAGTTAACTCCTTCAGTACTAAGCCAGAGCACTGCGCATGCTCAAAGGCCTGTAGCTGCTAGAATGCACCTGTCTTAGAGTGGAACTGTCGGGCTATTCCAACTGACATAAGCAGTAATATCTCCCCTCCCACTTTGTTGACCAAGCAGTTTCTGTATGCCCATGTTAGTTAATCACTATTCCTGTATATGCCTCTACCTTCTCTTTGAGTCTCCATGCTTACTCAGCTGTAAACTGGGTATAAAAGGCCCATGGCCTCTGTATTCTATGCACTACCTCATACAGTGCCCGAAGGTGTTGTATAGATGTAGTCCCACTCATGAGAGATTAATAAACTTATTTCTTTGATATTACAGCTTCTGTGCCAATCTCCTATTTGTTGGTTTATTAATCAATGGACAGTTAAGGGTGAACCCCTGCACCGGTGGGCCTCTATAAAGGCTCATTTCCATACTCCCTTTCACTAGCGAGTCCAAAGCCTAGGTTCCCTATTTTCCTTTCTCCTCTTTTGTCTTTTCTCAAAAAGGAGGTGAGTGACACTCTGCACACCTCCCTAGGAACAGTGCCCCCACCACGCTGTATTTAATATTGACTATAGACACAGCTGCACATTACGAGAGAGGTGCGATCTGATTTCCATCACTATCCTCTCCTAGTAACTAGTTACAGTGATGCTCAAGTCCCCGCAGTGATAGTGTGTAGTTACAAGAATGTTCAAGTTGCCACCAAGATAGTGTGTATTTATTAGGATGTTCAAGTCCCCACAAAGATAGTGTGCAAGGATAATAATGTTCAAGGGCCTGATTTAGATTTCAGTGGAAGAGTTACTCCGTCACAACAGTGACAGATATCCCATCCGCCTAAATATTAATCCCATAGGATATATAAGATTTATATTTCGGTGTACGGGATATCTATCACTGTTGTGATGGAGTAACCTGTCTGCCATAATCTAAATCAGGCCCTAAGTCCCTATAATGGTAGTGTTTGAATTTAATTTGAAGTCCCTACACAAATAGTGTGTGAAGGTAATGATGTTTATATTTAAACAGGGATAGTATATGATTATAGGCATGTTCAAATCTGCATATACATAGTGTGTGATTATAGGGATGTTCGAGTTTTCCAAAGATTCTGTGTGTTTATAGGTACGAACAAGACCTCACAGAGATGGGTAATGATGATCAAGTTCCCATCCTACAAAGATAGAGCATAAAGATGATGTTCAAGTCTCCACAAAGATAGTGTGTGTAGATAATGATGTTTAAGTCCCCAAAGAAATTAAGCAATTTCAGGAAAGTTCAAGACTTCACAGCAATTGTGTGTGAAGATAATGATGTTCAAGTCACCACAAAGATAGTGGTTGATGATCATGTTTGAGTCTCCACAAAGCTAGTGTGTGACTAAAATGCTGTGCTAGTGTCACAGAGATACTGTGGCCCTGATTCACAAAGGTAAAATTAAACTTTTGTGTAGTTTTACAATTTTTTGCAATTCACAAAGGCACTTTACGAGTAGTATCTTTACGACTGCTTAGCCTCTAAACTTGTGGCAGAGACTCCGCACATAAAAAGATAGGGAGTGGTAAAGATACTACTTGTAAAATTGCTTTGTGAGTTGCAAAATGTCATAAACTTACACAAAACTATAAGTTTACCTTTGTGAGTCAGGCCCTGTGTGATTATGGGAATATTCAAGATCTCCCACAGATTGTGTGTGAAGTTAATCATATTCAAGTCCCCACAAAGATAGTGGGTGCATATAGTGGTCACATCTCCCCACAAATAGTGTGTGGTTAGTGGTATGTTCAAGTCCCTACAGAGATAGTATGGGGCCGATTCAGATCCGGGTCGGAAAGGGCACCGAACACGATCCGGACGGAAAAACTACGAGCCGTACATGTGTTTTCCGCCCGACTCATACAGCTGTACAAGCGAGCAAGTACGTTGCGAGCTACGTGAGATTCACCCACCGTGTCGTTTCCGGGTCCGAACCGCTCAGTTCGTCCCGGCTGTAAGCTAACCGTGGCATGCAATGGATGCGATTTACGACCGAACCAGTACGATGCATGCGTCGGACAGCTGGTGCGAGCCGGAGTGTCCGGCTTGCACAACATCCGGGAAGTTGCCTTTAGGGGTCCGCGTCGGTCCCCCTGTAACCCGCAGTCCTACGACTCGGACACAGGGGGAGACCCAACGGTCTCCCTTACACAGGCATGTACGGTGCAGATGGCACCGACGCGTACCCACTGTAGGGGGCACCCTTGTGCGAGACGTACCCATTCAGTCAATGGGAGCCCATGTACTCATCGTACGCCCTGCTCCCATTGACTTCTATGGGAGTCCGACCGAACCGAGTCCGGCAGCATACGATTGCATCATACTCGCTCGGTCGGATTGCAGGACTCCGGCTCGGTCAGAAAACACTCCGGATCCGGCTCGGTCGGAGAGCTTTCGGACCCAGATCGGAATCGGCCCCTATGTGGTTGCTGGGATGTTCAAGCAACCACAAAGATAGCGTGTGTTTATTATCATGTTCAAGTCCCCATAGAGATAGTGTGCAACTATAGTAGTGTTCATGTCCCTACAGTGACAGTGTTTAAAGATAATCTTCATGTACTTACATAGATATTATGTGAAGGTACAATTGTTCACATTCAAACATGCATTATAGGCATGTTCAAACCTGCACATACATAGTGTGTGATTATAGGAATGTTCAAGTCTGAAAAAGGATTGTGTGTGAAGTAACTGATGTTTTGGTTCCCACAGAGATAGTGTGTGATTATAGAAATGTTCAAGTTACCATATTGATTGTGTATGAAGATTATGATGTTTAAGTGCCCACACAAATAGTATGTGAGTATAGGACTGTGCAAGAACTCACACAGATTGTGAGTGAAATTATTCCTATTCAAGCCCCCACAAAGATTGTGTGTGAATATAATGTTCAAATCCCCCCAAAAATATTGTGTGGTTACTAACATGTTTAAGTCCCCACAGATATAGTGTGTAGTTAAAGGGACACTTCTTACTCAAGTTACATGCTTAAAGAATCCAAAAGGCATATCATGATGCAGGGAGCAGTGCACCTGTTTTTAATTAACCCAGAATGTCTATGTGGGCATGCAATAACTTGATAAGTACAAGTTAGTGAATAAGCTGGAGATAGCACAGCTCAAAAAGAGGGGGGTTGTGTCACTTCAGCAGCTACAGTGGGGGCAGTAGTTCTTTGTGCTCCTATTCTGTCTGCTCCTCGGCAGACAAAATCTTTTAATTAATGCAATAAAGGAATACTGCCTCAGTAGAAAAGCAAACAGGAGAAAGGAGGAACAAAAGATGGGTAAATAGAAAAAGGAAAGAAAGAAGGAATATTCAAAGGAAGGAAGGGTTAATGGAAGGTCGATGTATGAGTAGTTTGATGAATTATTGGGTGGATGAATGAGTGGGTTAAAGGATGCATGAGATGAATAGATAGGTGGATGAGAGAACAAATTAATAGGTGGATGAACATGTAAAAGGATGGCAGAGGTAAGACATGAATGGATGGCAGAGTCAAGCAATGGATAGATAGGTGAATGGACAAGCAAAAGGATGGCAGAGTAAAGGGATTGCTGGAAGGATGAGTGAATGAATGGGTAGGTGGAAGGGCAGGTGAAAGGATGACAGATTAATGTGATGGATGGATGGCTCGATGAGAGGATGAAATGAGTGAATGAATGGCAGAGTGGATGAATGAGTGACTGGATGACAGAGTAGATGGATGGCTGAATGGATTACAGAGTTAATGGATGGCAGAGTGGATGGATGGCTAGATGGATGGCTGAGTGGGTAGATGGATGGCACAGTGGATAGATGGATGATGGATGATGGATGGCTGAGTGGGTAGATAGATGGTAGAGTGGATGGGTGGGTAGCAGAGAAGATAAATGGAAGAGTAAATGGATGCATGAATGGTAGACTAGATAATGGAAGGATGGCAGAGTTGATGGTGGATGGATGGCAGAATGGAGAGAGGGATGACAGAGTGGGTGGATGGATGGATGGATGCGTGGCAGAGTGGATGGATGGCAAAGTGGATGGATGGATGGCAGACTGGATAGATGGATGGGCTGATGGATGTAACGGGGAAGACTAAATGATATATGAAAGAATGAATGGGTGATACAATGTAAATAGTGGATATCAACAGATAGGTGGAAGAGTGAAAGGATGAATGAATAGATGCTTTGATGAAGTAGACAAGTCAGATCTTCTAGGGCAGGTTGGGCTCACATACTTGGTGCCATCAGTGCTTTAGTTCAAAGCGGGGAGCATGTTTATTTTCTGGCTACTCTCTAGTTCAGAAACATGAAGCCGAGGTGTCACCCTGTGATCTAGATGAACTAAAACTGGGGCAGTGCTATATAAACATTTGTAATTTTCCATTGCTCTCCCTTGGACAAACAGTGAAAATAGTACAGCACCATATTTTCGCATGCCAATGATGTCCGTTTTATGTACTTCTAAGCATTGCACAACAGTGCTAAGGCAAGCTAGTAGTGTCTTCTGTGAGATTTATATACAATGAAGCCCTCCAGAACAAACTTCAACACAATGTCAAGAGGCTAAGGGTAAGCTGTGTCAAGTGGATTTTTTTGCAGAAATTACATATGTGTATGGATATATCATAGGTTTTTCCGTATACCCACTTTTTGTGCCTGGTTTCATTTGGTGGTATTCCTTCATGTAAAGGCAGGACACATTAGTTAAGTAGATCTGACTTTGTGTGGATTCCAGTTGTCTTTGCACTGTCACACCCTGCTAGTGTGTCGGTGCACTACAGATCAGAGAATTACTACTGCACTCACGTCAACGTTTGACACAAAAAGCATTTTATGTGTCAAAGTTTATTGAATCCCCCTCAATGCAACACAACTACATGATGACAACGTGAGAAAATCATGGCTGTATTTATATAATATACTATCTACAGCTTAACCACTACCTTAGACTATTTCCATGCTAGGGTATGAGCTGTAGGTAATGTAGTGCAATTACATTCCAAAACAGACTCACATCTACTGTTTTGTGCCTGCACGAATATCCATGCTATCGATCTTTCTTCTTAGATGTATATCAATGATTTTCTAGGCTTGCCCAAAATATTAGGTGTAGTGCCTCATTTTAAAAGGTACTGTCCTCCTTAAAAGACAGTCAAATTATAGCAACATTCATGCTTCAAATTCCAATATATGTATGGTAGATTACTTGTTAAAGGTAGACCTCCAAGACTAATAAACACTCTTTATAGTCTTCAGTAAAGTGAATCCCACAATCTCTGCTCCCAACTGCTGACCAATATGATCATAGACAACATATTATGCCAAAGAAATATTTCACTTCTAACCTAGACATTTTTCGCCCCCTAAATGTCATATACTTGTCTATTCTTTATGCACCTTATGTCTGTGGTGAAAGCCCTATTTGTCTTGGGTGGAGTATGAGCTCTCCAGGATTGAATTATATAATCGTCAAATATACTTTTATTTGATTAGTTAAAAATCAAAAAAGGATGGAGAAGCATCATGAAACACAATACTTTAAGTGTACATTTTAACCCCTTGCATGCCCGCCCCTTTCCCCGCCCAGTGCCGCGCCTTGCATTAGCGGGCGGAGTTCATGACGAGCTGGACTCGTCATGGGCACAGCGCCACCGCAGCCCATGACGAGTCCAGCTCGTCATGGGCACTGAAGGGGTTAAAAGCATATTATAAAAAGACCTTAAGGTCTTAACCGCGGACGCTGGGCAACAAGTTAAATAAAAATATTGACAGGTGTATCAGTACTTTAAAGAATGTGTGACTACAAGTTATTATTAGGCTACATGAGTTGAGTCACTTTTTTTCCAGTTCTTTTGCCGTGATTTTCAAAAATGTGATGGCTCTACAAGAACGGCGAATCAAGTCACCTGATGACAGCTGCTCTGCATGTTCTTATTTGTTCCTTCCTTAGAGCCTCTCGAAGGACAGATTTTCGAGTTTCTAATAAAAAAGGGCAAATACATAATAGATGTAAAAGTGACTCGTCCCCTTGCCCGCAAAGGTGGCATTCCTGGGATGGCCATGTGTGTTTCCATTTCGGGATCAGATACTTTGAGGGAAATTACCCCATTCGTAGCAGCGTCAGATAGTGTTTTTTCTAGTGGGAGAAGTGTTCAGTCAGATACGGTTGCGGCTTCAGCTTCTGGTAGGCATGTATCACAGCCCAAGGGTGTTTTTTTTTGCAAAGGTGGTTTTGTCTGTTAATAAAGAGATCCGCTTGGTGGCATTATTCACAACGCTTTTAAATCCAGAGTATTTTGCAGGGGTGAATTAGGCCTCCTCTAGCTGTAATGCCGACAGGGATTCCTTCAAAACTGTTGTGGTTGAATTGACTAGCCTTGCTTGATTTTCAATCTCTACCCTGGTGTGCTCGGTTGTTGCCTTCTGCTTCCCTCATCCTCCAGTAATACTTTACTAGTGCGCCTTGTCTGGCCGGGATCTGATTTTTTAATCCGTATTCTAGGTGGATTTGTGCCTGTGAGGTATGTAGCGGTATTAAAAATAATCTCTTAAAAAATGTAGATTGTGCTGTGTTTAAAACTGTGGCATCTTTAATGTTCAGAAATTTCCGAGCCATAAGAGATGGAGGGTAGGAATTTTGCTGCAATCACATTTTTAGCAGGTGACCGATGGAGCAGCCTATGAGCTTTTTTCTTAAGATCTTAAAAGCAAATAACAGTTGTTTGACTTTCATGTGTCCTTGGTCCAGATGTAGCTTAAAGTTAAGCTTGCAACTAGCTGAAAACCTAGGTATTTGTAGGAAACTACCCAGGTCAGTGGTTGCTCACCCAATTTCCAGGAGAATGTATGCTTTTTTGTTCTTTTACTGTGTTTAAAGAAACATATAACTTTTGGTTTTTGATGGTTAATCATTAGTTGGTTCAGGGTGGTGTAGGCTCCTAATTCCGTAATCCGTCTCTGCAGGCCTACGGTAGTTTGTGCTAGCAAAATGATCTCATCCGCTTATTGGAGACACAGTGTTGGTATTTTGCCCAATTTTGGGGGATCGGCTTGAATTAACCGAAGGCGCTTATCAAGATAGGAGGTATAAATGTTAAATAGACAGGGCGCTAGCACGCAACCCTGTTTTATCCCAGTAAATGTTGGAATCTTGTCAGTTAAGCTGCACCCATCTCCTTTCTTGATTTGGACCCACGTGTGTGAGTAGAGATTGATGATGGCCTCCAGGAGTGTGATCGGTATCCCCCAGTCTTGCATTTTTGCCCATAAATTAGCTCTCAATACTTTATCGAAGGCCGCTTTAAGGTCGATAAAGCAGGCATACAGAGGCCTGGATTTTGAAAAGGCTTGGTTGGCTAGGAGAGTAACCGCAGAGATGTTGTTGAGGGTGCCCATCCCTGCCCAAAATCCAGTTTACGTGCAGGGTATTAGGTTTGTTCGACTCACCCAAGCCTCTAAATCCACCAAGAAATTCGATGCATATATTTTCCCCTCCACATCTATTAATGCAATCAACCTATAATTGGATGGATCCGAGCAGGAACCGGACTTGTGGATTGAATTTAGAATACTTCCTCTCCAAGACTCAGGAATCAGATTGGAGGCTATTGCATCGGTGTTAAGAGGAGTCGGGAGGCCAGACCAAAATGAAGGGTCATGCCGAAACAGGGCATTTGGTAGACCATTGGGACCTGGAGCATCCTCTTATTTTAAGTTTTTTATCATTTTTAGCATTTGTTCTTCTGAAAATGACACGGAAACTTCGGGTGATTCATGAGTCAGGATGTCATTGACTGGTCCTGCACCAGCGGCCCCCTTCCCTGTTGATGTTCCGCTTTTTAGGGTGATTGAAGATGGAATCTCGTTATATAAGAGTTCAATGTGGGCTCTCCTGGTGACCTCCATTATGTCCGAGTTGTAATGTTGGTTCCTGTTGTTTATTAGGTGGTTAATGTGTTCCCAGAATAGCTTGAAGTCCCTTAGTTTACAAGCATGGACAGGTTTTGCCCAAATGTCTTTTTTGGCCATTTTTGTATCCCTTTTAGCTCTCTTCTTGTTTTTGATAATAGGAGCAGGAGTTCCGGGGGATGTTCTGGGCCCCGGGTTCGTAATTGTCTTAAGTACTTATTTAGTTGTTGTTTTTGTTTCCTCAGGCTTTTGGTAAACCAGACTGCCCCTTTTGGGCTTCCTGCTTTATGGCCGTAGGCATGATTTGAGAATGTTTTGTTTACTTCATGAATGAGAGACTCCCAGGCCTTTATACTCAATGTTTCGAGGTTGAATCATTCAAAGAGACTGGTATGTGTATTTGTGATTTCCTCAATGCTGTCCTTTTTCTAGCAAAGGCATTTAAGGTTATAACATTGTGTTTGAAGAGACATCGCATTTGCTTTCGCTGGAATTGCGAAGGTTCCTAATAGAGTAAAAGATTGCAGTTGATGATCGCTTTCCGCCCTATCTTTTATTTGAAAGTTCACAACGGGAGAAGGTCATGATCCGTGAAGGTGTAGTCAATGGTTAAGCATGTTTTTTGGGTAACCCTTGTGTATGCTGCGGGGCAATCTGTCAGGCTTCGACCATTGAGTACACACACTGAGAGGTCGTCCAGGTGGGCCACGCATCTCTTGCCGAGTGAATCGCGTCGATTAGGGGATGATGTGGCCTCTGTTATACTCTTTTTCCTGTAGATTCATGTTAAAGCCGCCCAACAATATGATGTTGGCATCTGGATAGGCAAGTAGTTTTAATGTTATTAATGATGTAATTTGTTGTTCAATTCTTGGCCTCTTATGTTTAGACGCAGGATCGATGTAGATGTTGAGTATAAGCAGAATAGAACGACGAGGTGTGGAGTTTGACGCATAGCATCCAAGAACAATCTAGGTCTATAGTGGAAGCATGCCCTGGGATATCTGTTGAGATAAAGGTGGAGAGACCCCTTTTGCTCTTCCGTATTTTGTGACTCTCTTGGCCAGGTTCAGGAATTTCCTTGTAGCCAGTTATTGGTGAGGGGGTTTTCTGCCAAATTTCTTGAAAAAGAATAATGTTGTGCTGTGTAATAAATTCCGTGAAGTCGGGATCCTCTAATTTTGTATTCAGACGTGCACGTTTCTGGAACAGATAGTACAACCCTGATATAAGTATGGAGCTATTGAGGAGTTTGTTCATGCCATTCCAAAGGGAGTGCCTACCGTATTTAAGTGCCGCGCCCCTGAAAGCTTATAAGCTTCTGGATGGTAAAAGGTGATGGTGATTTTCCTGGCCGGATACTCTTTACCCTTTATTAGGCTATGAAGGGCTTTTGCCCCTTTTAACAGACCCGCTGTGTGAACTGGCCGTTGTAACGGGCTGGGGTAACGAGGGGGCTATCTTTTTTAAATTGATAGCCCATTTGGCGAAAGAGTCCTTCTGCTGCCAAATCTGCTCGATAAGAGTATTATTGAAGAATGTGGCTGGTGTGAGTTCTTGACCGATGAGGCTCGAGTTTTGTTTGAACTCAACTCGATATCATTGGTATTAATATGGCTCAGAGGGGAAAGAGTTTTAAATAGTTTAAGCAATACACTTCTATTAAGAATATCATGCGTTCCCCTTGAGACATATTGAGGATTAAAGACCAATTTGATGTTATTTGGAAGGTCATGCTGCAACACATTAGCTGAGCTCATTTCTGTTTCTTTCTCGACCACCATGGACTCAGAGAAAAACGGGGACAAATTCCGAAAGGCCTGTGTATTTTTTCGTGGATGGGTTTCGCTTCCCCTAATACGGGTGCCTTTGTGGCCTCCCTTGCTTTGGCTGTGAATTATTTTTGGATTACGTCTTTCTTCTAAACCATTTTCCTTGGCCAAGTCGGCCTCACCCTGGCAAGTTTTCCTTATTACAGTCGTGGTGCTCCCTGCTATTAATTGTTTGGCCAGAGTTTTTGGATTGTGTATCTCCTTCCTTACTGGAGGTTTGAATAAGCTATACATTTTTTCTGGCTGGGATTGCTCCCTTGTGTTATTATTTGGGGTTCTAGCAATGACGGACAAAATAGATGATGAAATCAGTTGCTCCTTAACGCTTGCTGCTTCTATAGTGTTTTCAGTTACTTTGTCTTCATGTTGGATCCCATTTTGAACAGACGTTGCCAAGATTACATCAGATGCCTGGCTTGTTTGTTTGCTCTTTCTAGACTATCTCAGTCGTTTTCTCTCCCGTTTGGATAATGGCTTAATTACTTTTGATTGCCTTGCTGGAGACTGCTTGCGTTGATCAAAGAGTGAGAGATCCAAGACACAGGTGTGGGTGTCTTTGCCTTGATTTATGCGGGGTTGGTCCTATTTTGCTGCTTTTTTTGCCCCACGATAGAATTGGGACATTTCCAAGCCTGTTTCCCTTAGAACTTTTTTTCTTTCTCTGCTGATGTTGCTGGCTTGGTTAAAACTTCCTTTGTTGTGCCCAGTAATTCTGTCAATAGAGTTGGAACTGAAGCTAATTTATCAATTATTTGGCTGCAATGATAGTGACACATTTGGTAAGCTGTTTCCTGATCTCACTGCACCTTCAGGATCATCTCATTGAAGTTGTGCAACTTTTGTTCAACCCCCTGAACATGAATTGCTAGAATATTTAGGTTTACTTGGGTATCTAACTTGTCTGCATGGTGGATCATTGCTTTGCCGATTGTATCCATGGTGTTTAACAGGAGCGGCCAGACGGGAGATGTTGATGGGCAGCTTTGTTCTGCTGATAATGGGCGAGCAGGAGGATTCCGGTGAGGCGAGCACTCTGAGTGAGGCTCACTCAGAGAGCCCCAAAGCCTGCTAGGTGATTCCTTTTTTTGGGTAGGTGAAATCAAAGTGGCGGATCCCCAATAATTGGGTTGACATGACGTCACATCATTTGGTTTAACCTGGCGGAGATCCTGGCTGAAGTGCTCTTCTACTTCCGATGTGTAAAAAAGTGTATCAGGTTTATCTTGGTAATTGATGTTTGAGCTAGCAGTCCCCTGACACTCAGGGGGGTGGACTCCCAACAACGAATATGGCTTACCCGAAGGACTCAAGATGTTTATATTAGTCTGATATATTAGGTCACTTTCATTATATCCGTCTTGACCGCTGTATCCACTGTGTCCAGTTGAAAGTTGTTGTTGGAACTGACTAGGGGTATCTGCACGAGACAAGTGGCAGTAAATTAGTGCCTCGGTTACATGTGAGTTATTGCTTTGACAGATTTCCAGAGGACGGAGAGCTTTGGGTGTTAATAGTTGGGGGTTTTGAATTTCTTTATTGTTGTCACACATAGTATCCGATCCCGTATGCAGGGGTTCTTTCCTTTCTTTCCTTTCACCCTCACTACTATTGGTACTTCTGTCACCTAAAGGATTCGTGTCGGCATCATTATGGAAAACCTTGGCATTATTAGTTAGGTTGGTTAGGTTAGTGGCTTTGGAGTGTTTAAGATCATGACAACTCTGGTTTTCCTCTGTGGTTATAATTGCAACCTTTAGAAAATCCGTAATCAGTGCCCATTTGCTGCTGTTCGGGCAGGAATTGTGCCTGGTTAAAGCCGTATGAATTGCTTTCTTACTTCCATCACACTTGGCTTGTGGGGCGGACTCTGTGGTATTTTGTGTTGTGATTGGCATGGTGCTTGCCGTGACTATGGGTACTGGTATGTCTGCTGGAACTCCGCAATCGTGCCATGCTTCTCTGTCTTCTACATCCTCTATGTTTGGCAGGCCAGTTACTACAGAGAACATATCGGGGGAGTTGTGCGTTTGGGCCGTAGTATTAACCAAGGCTCCCTCCTTGTCCTTAGCCTTTTCGTTTTTGGGTGTTGCTTGGGGTTTGTCTTTTTTGTCTCCTCCTCTTGTTCTCCCTGAATGCATTTCTGTTAGCCCACACTCTGACTGGACTATTAAGCTTGCCAGTCACCGTGGGACAGGAGATGATCGGTGGTGGTGGTGGCAAGCGAAAGCCTAAACCAAACAGTCAAAAATGGACCCCCTTTTTTTTATATAATGAAATGAAGCTGTCACTGGGGCTGGAGCATTGAACGTCTGTGCGTCAATTTGACGTCTATTTGCTCCCCCCAGTTGAGACAGATTAGGCTACTTTAACTGCACAAGAACTGCTGGAGGGGGGACTTGGATGCCTAGGAGGGACAGAGACAACGTGGGTCTGGTCACAGGAGCGTGCGAGCAGGGCTCACTGGGGTGCCGCAAGCTGCACCCAACCTACTTGGGCAACCTCAGTGCACACACCCGGGCACTACACTCCGCTAAGGGAGGCCGCGCTCGCACGCTCGATTACCTTCACCTTACGCCTGCCTGCTGCTCCGAGCCGCTTCCTCCCGCTGCCACAGCCGCCTCACTGGGACCAGTAGGGTTTTTATAATTTGGCAATTCCTCCTCTGTGCCAAGTCTATGCTGGGTCTGGCTGGGGTTTGGCTAGCTTGGGCTGGATAAGGTTGTTTTTTCGGGCCACAAGCTGTCCCGGCTCCTCCTGGCGGACAGGCAGTATGAGGCAGCCTTCCTTGCTCACTCGCTCCTCTTAATTTCCCGGAACTGTTAGTGCTGACTCTGCCTCTGAGACTCGTAACTTCCGTAAACACTGAGAAATGTGCTTACTATATAATCAATTATTCTTGACTTGTTTATTAATCTTTGAATGTATTCATGGAATCAATCATAATGATGGTAATCTTCATTAATCTCAACTTGTTGTAAAATCATAATTGACAAATCAGGCTCGTTGTTCTAATCACATGTGACAGCTATCCCATCCCAATGTATTTCGGGCTTGAGCTGCCCTTCATCAGGGGAAAGAATCTGTGAAAAAATGTATTGAAGGTCAGAAATGAATACCTTCTAGTTTGGCAGCTTTATTTGTAAAATGCTTTTGAGGGCTCGCACTCTGTATACCACATAGTGCTGTGAATCCCAATCCTGCTATTTTGTTATGAGTGTTTGCTGAGGATGTGCCCCAGGTCACCAGCACCAGCATGCATGCCCCGATCCACCTCCTTGTTGCCCTCATGACTGAAATGTGCTGAGCGCACCTTCTCAGGAAGTTATGCAGAACAGACTATGAGCCCCAGCCCCAACCTGAGGAGCCTGCCTCTCAAGTTATTTCACCCAGTCATGAGATGCGGGCAGACCGACTTTGAAACAGCTGCTCTGGGTCTCCTCTACCCTGTGAAATCTCTGGACCTGCACCGCAGCAGCAGCAGTTTTAAATGTATTTTGCTCATTGCAGTATTGCCTACTTCATGACAATGACACAATTAGAAAAGTATACAGATAGTTTGTGTCAGTTGGTCTGAAACATGTATAACTAGAGAGGCCTGCAGTGTATGTTTATCATTTGGTCTAGTAACCACTGTATCACAGCTAACAGGTGCGCAGGTGCTCCTGCACCCCACATTCTGTGCCTGACATCATACAAAGATGTTTAGAAGCGCACGTGCTCTGGTTCTATGTGTCCACTGGTATTGGTATTATTTACCGTAAACTTTTTCCCCGCAGTTGCTCTAATAGGGTAATAAGGATTACCATAGTGACAAATGTATTTAAAGTCATATCAATGTAATGTTTGCTCTGCCCTCTAACATGATACCTTAGTACTGCATACCTTGGGAAATACTTATGTGATACCTTCGTTTGGGGGACATATTTTGCAAAGTATAACTTTTTCGCTTTGGTCCTAATGTGCATATAATATAGAAGCATATTTTATATATATGCACCCCTGTGTATAGTCTCATTTATGGTGTTCATTGTGTTGCTACAGGAGAGTGATGCACAAATGCTTTACACATTGGCTCTCATGATCAGCCTGCCAGCTCTGCACCAATCTACCAGAGGGTCGGCACAGGTTATCTTTTGTGTGTAACTTACTTGCCCTGACTAGAGTGGTGGGTTCTGCCTGGCTTGAATGCGTACCCTAGCCAACCAGAAACCCAATTTCTAACATACCCCCACTCACAGACCCATACAGTGGCTCACACACCCACTTACAAATCTACTCACACATCCAGTAACACACCATCTTAACTACTCACACACCTGTAGACATTCACACATTCGCTCACAGACCCATACAACCACTCACATACCCACTAACAGACTCCTACAGCCACTCACACACCCACTCACCAATCCATACAGCTACCTACACCACCACTCTCAAAGGTTACAGATTACAGTTAGGAAATAAAGTTTTAAAAACAATTAGAAATTCACTAAAAGACAAAGGTTACAGCAAGTTTACAGTTAGGAAATAACATTAAAAACAACTAGAAATTCACTGAAAGAACCCAATGGTTACAGGGACGTTACAGTTAGGGTCAGATTTCACATGCACGAAACCATAGCAATTCAACAGTTATATTTATCTGAGCTAACTATAACATACGCCCCCGTAATGTACTGCTTATGACCTCATAGAACATTACTCATGACCTGGTCAGTGACATCACTGATGACATCTCAACTGACATCACTGATGACATTACTAATGATATCATCCACAGAACAACTCACATACCCATTGTCACCATCATACAGCCTCTCATATACCTACACAATCACTCACATATTCATTCACAGATTCATTAAAACTACTCACACAGCAACTCACTCACTCATACAGCCACTGATTGACCCATACAACCACTCACTGACCCATACAACCCCTCACACACCCACCTACCCAACCACTCCCATACCCATTCACACATTCATACAATCACTCACACACACTGCTCACTCACCCATATAGCCACTCACACAGATACTCATTCTCCAATACATCCACACACACCAGCTCACTTAACCAAGCAGCCACTGAAACAGATACTCGCTCGCATATACAGCTACTTACACACCCAGTTGCTCACTCATACAACCACTCACACAGCTACCTAGTCGCCATACAGCCACTCACACACACACACTTGTCCACCCATACAGCAACTCTCACAGCCATTCACACACAAATACACACAGTCACCAGGAGCCAGACACTTTGCTTCTTTGATCTCCCACCGGCTGGTATACTCGCAGGAGGAGCTATTTGCCCACAATCATCGTGCTACTCCCTGTGGAAAGCATAGTTGGTTCCCAGCTGAATACCCTCCAGTTTAAGACAAGTACTGTTGCCCCCACTTCGGTATCTTCCCCTCACAAGACAGAATACAAAGTCCTTTGCTTAAATTTCTGCTCCTTGATCAAGCACCATGCCGAGGTATTTGACCTGCTACAAGAGATAATCCCACATATTTTGTTTTTAACAGAGACCTGGCTTACCCATGATTCCTCTGCAATGCCATCTTTGACCCTTTCTCCAAGCTACGCTATGAAGCATCTTAATAGAATGGGAGGCAGAAGAGGCGCCATTGCAGCTATTTTTAAAGAGTCCTACACATGCAGTTTTATCTCTGAGAGTATACCAGACTGTGGAAATGCTTTTTTTTAAATTGCCCTTACTGGTCATTTTACATATTCAGGGCTGTTAATCTACCACCCTCCAGGCCCTTTCAAAGTATTCAGGGAGAATCTGATTACTTAGATCACTACTTTGACAGTGAAGACAGCTAATTGTAACATTGTAGGAGATCCTAATATTCACTTGGAATCGAATCAAGACGCCAGCATTATCAATTTTCAAGGGGATATGGTAACCTGTCAACTGACACTTGTTTCATGTGCTACGCATTCTTCTGGACACCTTCTATACCCTGTCTTTTCTAATATTCCTTGGTCAGACCACTTCCTCATTTCCATATCAATAAATCTCAAAGGCTCTAAAACACAGTCTCCATTAAGCGCCCTTGGCAAAAGCTCGATTTCAATAAATTCTGTGATCTCCTCCATAAACAGTCCCAAACTATCCTCCAATATGGAGGTAGCTAACAGTTCCCTCCATGACTGGCTCACGCAAGCGCAAGACAGGTGTATTCCTGCTAAACTGACTCATAGAATTAGATCTCAGGCTAACCCTTGGTTTGATGAGTTGCTTACCCTAGTCATGAAAAAGTGTAAGGTCCTAGAACATGCCTGGAGATGCTTCTATGATCCTGCTGCTAAAAAACACTACAGAGCGGCCATCAAGGCATATCACAAACAGATTCAGAAGTTGAGGGGTGAGAACTTTGTGAACAAAATAAAAAATAATAGCAATAGCAACCCCACTAAAACTATCTTCTCTCACTTAAAGGGTTTGTTGAAACCCTCATTAGCAGCAGAGACCCCTATCTCCACTATTATCCAATGTGAGGAATTGGCCAAGTATTTTTTGGAGACAGTAGAACATATTTATGATAACTTTGGCCCAGATATCAAGGACTATCACTCTGTGCTATCCTTAGGAGATCTTCTAAGTCTATGTAAACAAGGCAAAGTCAGATTCCCCTGATGACCCTCTTAGACCCAACTTATTCCTCAAGTTTCGGGACGGTCTGCTTCCTGTGTGTCTGGAATTTATAAATCAGTCTCTGTCATCAGCTTCGGTACCAGCAATGTGGAAATATGCCAAAGTTATTCCATTATTCAAAAACCCTGCTCTGGATGCTTCCAAGCCTGAAAATGTCCACCCTATTTCTCTGCTACCTTTCCTCGGCAAAATCACAGAATCTCATATCATTGCTATCTTAGCTAATTTCTTGGAGTCAAACCAGATTCTTCTCAAAATGGCTTCAGACTTCAACACAGCACTGCATCCGCTCTGCTGGCGGGTGCAGAGCACCTCTGTGACTCACTTGATGAGGGCAGATCCTCTACTCTGATTATGCTTGATTTAAGTGCAGCGTATGATACCGTTTGCCATGAGACCCTGCTTCATCGCCTACAGGAGATTGACATTGGTGGTGAGGCACTTACCTAGCTTACCTCTTTTCTAACTGACAGATCCTTCCAAGGAATATAGCACATTGCATGCTTTTACAACGCGGTTGTTACAACGACCACGTTGTTAGTATGAAATGAATTACATCGCAAGTCATTACAACAACTTGCAGTAGGGGACTTAGGAATAGTATTATTTACTATTCCTACTCCAGTTTGTGCAACAGTTGGGAAGGTGTTGGAATTCATTTCCAATACCTCAGCGCCCCCTATAGCAAGTTGTTGTAATGACTTGCAATGTAAATGCATTGTGTACTAACAACAGGGTTGTTGAAACGACCACGTTGTAATAGTACTACGATGTAATGACAGCGTTGTAAATGCTGATTCCCCCTTTCAAGTCATGTCGTCTCTGTACCAATCCCAGATTCAACCGCTATGTTATGGAGTCCCTCAGGGTTCCGCACTGCGTCCTACTTTGTTTAATATTTACTCTCTCCCATTGGCTCAGGTGGCAAAATCATGGAATATTACACTGGCATCCTATGCTCATGATATGGAGCTGGTGGTTTCTTTCTCCAGTAATTCCTCGCAGAACCTAGCCAAATTTCAAGATGACATGGTGGCAATTGCTGAATGGATGGCAGCCATTTGCCATCAGTTAAACTGGAATAAATCTGAAATCTGAAATTCTTCTCTATGGGAGAGATACCCATCTATCGGGCAATCACTGGTGGCCTCCCTCATTAGGACTACCCTCGCAGCCCAAAACGGCAGTTACAAATCTGGGTACTTCGGTTGACAATGCTCTGTCCTTTGAAGCCCAGGCAAAATCAGTAGTGGGCATCTGTTACAGACTCCTAGGAGGTCTAAAACCCATTCTTGGATTGTTGAACTCCCACACTCACTAGATGATTATCCAGTCCACCATATTCTCTAGGCTGGATTACTTCTATGTGCTGTTTTTTTATTCCAATAAGACAGTGATCAAAAGGCTTCAACTAGCCCAGGATGTTGCGGCACGGCTCCTTTTTGCACTTCCAAAAGTCTAAAGAAACTCTGGTTTCATCTACCGGCTGCATTGGCTTCCTGTGGATCAGAGAATCTTCTTCAAGTCCCTATGTATTTCTCACAAAATTTTCACCTGTCAAGAGACCCCCCCATCTTTGCCAACCTATTCTACCCGTATGTCCTCTCTTGTGCCTTGCGCTCGGATAAGCTCCATTTAGCTCATGTTCCACGGATGAGAAGAGCGAGAGCTGAAGGGGGCTCCTTCTCTACGAATCTCCCACCCTTTGGAACCCTTTACCTTTGTCCATTAGGTGCTTTCAGAATCACTGGGCTTTCAGAAGGGGCGTGGCTTTTTTCTGTCTAACCTCTGTTCTTCTATCAATTAACTTTTTTTCCAAAATTAGCAATGGGACGTTCCGTTGCTGGGGCAGCCATGTGCTTTATAAATACTCTAACATAATATAGCATACTATATTTTAGAAGTGGCATCACACATTAGTATTACACCTAGTTTACTAATTTAACTTTTGCAGTAGCTTAGTATATATGTTTAACACTCAAACTCTTATAAACCACTGACAATCACTGCATGATGTAATCAATGATAGCCCTGACCAGGTCATGAGTGATGTAATATGTGAAGTCATAGGCATTATATTTCAGGGTCATAAATTATAGTTAGCTCAGGTAACTATAACAACTGAATTTCTATTGTTTTGTGCATGTGACATCTGAGCCTACCTATAACGTCCCTGTAACTTTTGTTTTTATCAGTGAATGTATGTTGTGTGAGTGCATGTATGTATGAATATATATATATATATATATATATATATATATATATATATATATATATATATATTCACTGAAGAAACCATAGGTTTCAAGGACGTTATAGTTAGAAATTTGCATTTAAAAAACCTTAGAAATTCACTGAAAGAACCATAGGTGTCAGCGACGTTATAGTTAGTTGGACATTTGTCTCATATAAAACCAGGGAAATTCGCATATTATAGTTAGTTGAGCTAACTATAACTCGCACGCTCGCAATGCACTGCTGATGACGTCACATATTACATCACTTATGACATCAGTGATGTCATTTGAGATGTCATCAGTGATGTCATGAGTGATGTCACTGACCATGTCATGAGTGATGTAATAAGTGACGTCAACAGCAGTGCATTGCGAGCGCGCAAGTTATAGTTAGCTCAGCTAACTATAACAGGCAAATTTCTCTGATTTTATATGAGTCAAATGTCCAACTAACTATAACGTCTCTGAAACCTATGGTTTTTTCAGTGAATTTCTAAGGTTTTTAAATGCAAATTTCTAACTATAATGTCTGTAAAACCTATGGTTTTTTCAGTGAATTCTAAGGTTTTTAAATGCAAATTTCTAACTATAATGTCTGTAAAACCTATGTTTTTTTCAGTGAATTTCAATGTTTTTTTAAATATCGAACTACTATTGTGCTATTTGTCATTACTACTGTTTTTTCTAACTTTTCAACTACATAAAATAAACTGCAAAACTACTATGTAATGTAATATATTTCAGAAATTACAGTGAGTTTATAAATAATACAAAATAATTTACCATTCAGAAAATAATTTTTCTCCTTTTTTTTGCTGTCATCAGCTACTACTTAACTTCACTATTCACAGTGATGTCAGAGTAGTTTCATCATAAACAGCAGGGGGAAACAACAATCAACTAGATTGTTAAAAAAAAACAAATCCCTAATTCTCAAAAATATAATAAAAAATTAACACAAAAAACATATCCAATACTATTTCTAATCTTCAAAGCTTACCTTTACTTCATAGTTTCTGTGAACATTTTCTCACTACACCAAATAATGTATCAACATTTCCGCTTTGAAAGCATGCAGTATGAATTGCTTAAAGTATCTTTACACCTTCCCACAAAGCCGAATGGTGTATCTAAAATCTTTCTTACAGAATTATCAAGTATGAGTTGGGTAATTCATAAGGCAATCTCGGTTTCATTTCCAAGTGTGTATCATTACAGTGACTCCAACCATTATTATACCTTAAATAAACTGTATAATGTCCACTTGTGGTAGTACTTCCAGCATGGAAAACAATAGCAACTGTTGCAAAAGTTCTTCCAGAAATAGATACTTGACTAGCAACAACATTTTTAATTTTGGTTTCCACTTTTCTTCCATTTGGTCTACAGCGTTGTAGCATTATAATCAAATATTTTCCATATCTTTGTAGGCATAATGTAGATAGCATTGTTGATTTACAACGAGAACAGATCATCTTGTGATCTGCTTCTTTTAGTAATTTGGAAAATGGTACAGATTTGCAGTCAGGTATTGTCAAATATAGAAATCGTTCTCTGTCAACTATAGTGCTTGAAGTTAACGAACACTGTTCACATTTATGTTTCCATTTGCAACTGAGTCCAAATAAACTCTCAATCTGAATGCCTTCATCTTCTAGTACTCGAAGCATAACCATCAGAAATTCTTGTGCATCTTGTTGTATATTAGCACTGAACGTTAAAGATCCAGTACATGCATCCAACAGTTGGCGAATACCAGAAGCAGAATGGATCTTACTTCTATCAGTTCTCAATTCTTGAAATAAAGTATAAAGTGCCGAACATAATCTTTTTTTACTGATTTTCCATAATTTCACCATAAACATCTTCAAGATAAAATATAACGTTTAGAATAACATTACCATAGCAGTTGACACCAGAAGCATTTTCTAATTGGAATCCGACAACATCATCACTTGTTTGTATTTTCAGCTTCTTTACATCTTTTCTTTTCTCTTGATTTGGTTTCTCCTTTCCAACCATAGTTGATTCATCACCATGTTTGCATTTTGAACACACAACACGTTTCTCATAAATAGGATATTCACCTAAACTTGGAGCATAAAGCCTTCTCAAACGATTATATTCTTTTACACAATTAACATCAGCACTAACCTTGTTCTCATCAAAATCAATTAAATACAAACCAGACAACGTTCTAACTTGAGATAATGCAACATATACCATTCCCTCTTTAAACACAGTTCTTCCTACATTTATCAAAGCATTATCTACACTTGAACCTTGATATTTATGAATAGTTATTGCATATGCTAAACAGAAGGGAAACTGTTTTCTACGAACATACATGTCTTTTACAAGCAAAAAACGTACAGCACAACGTGCAATCTGTCTTACCTCTGTAATCTGATCAAATGTAACTTTCAAAAACTCAATTTCATTTCTATTTTGATAGTTCACAAAATCAACAACTTTCCCCATTGCTACATTCACTAAACCTTCTTCTACATTCAGATTACGCCTCAAAATTGCCCGACAGTTTAATCTACAATTTTTTCTAAGCCAGCAGTTTTCGATACAGACTTTTCCAAAGAATCCAATTTAGTCTGTTGTTTTTCTGAAAGAAGAATTGTTATTCCTTGATGCTTGAATTTATCAATAGCTTCAATGTGAACTATTTCTTCATTTTCCAATTTCATAAGCTCTCTATTAAATGTATAACACTCTTCCACTGTAGGCATTGAGCAAACTATAGACTTTTTTTCTTTCATTTTCTTGTACATTACTTCTGCTGGTGTTTTTCATTTGTAAACAAGTTCTTTAGTAGACGACTTTGAAAAGTTTCTTTACCATGTTTGCTCAGAACACTAATACTTACATCTTTTAGAATATTTCCATTTCCATTTTGAAAACTTTATTCGACAATTAAGTCATGAAAGTATCGTACATCAAACATTTACATTAGCAAAAAAACTATAACAATAAACTAATCACATGATTTTTACACTTGAACACCCGAAATTACAATATACTCCATGATTGCTGATCGTTGCTAGTTACTAGGCATCCTATTCAATAAAACAATTCATTGTTAATCAACAATATTAGCTCCTCCTTAACAAAAATTAATCAAAACCACAAGAAGACCTAGACTAAAATTATTGCATATGAGAATTGAAGAATAGATATATATGAAATAAATAAATGCGTGACTACCTTAGGGTGCCATGTCATTAGTCGCTTTCACATTAAAATATCTATACCGTATAATCCAAGCCCACTTTATATATTTTGCCATTGCTATTGCAATTGTCGGGCTTGAATCTGAGCGCAAGATTCTCAGTGCCACCTCGTACCTTCGAATGCCTATAAGGCGACAGACAGGTAATACCCATTTTTTACGAGGGTGCTCATATAGTGGACAAAGAAAGATGAAATGACTCAAAGATTCAATCATATCTCTACATTTAGGACATTTGTCCTGGGACCCCTTAGTCCATTTGCGCGTAAATGTACAGACAGGAAGGGTACCTATCCTGAACTGGAAATACAATTTGCGATCAATTGGTTCTTCAATCAAGCCCCAAAATTGTTCCTGCCCAGGGTGGGCCTTGATCTCTAAGTATCTAGCTGTTATCTGAGATGTACTCCCCTTAGCGACAGATTCCATAGCTATGAGTTCCCAGTACTTAGCTTTGACGATTTCTTTTGAGGGGAAAACCGCATTTTGGGGATCATCCCATAGATTGCTCCACCCCAATCTGTAAAGTAATGTTTTAATAGACTTCAACCATTCAATTTTATGGAAAAAGTCTTTCTCCATTATTTCTTTCAGACCCAAAGCATAATGCCTGAGCTCCTCAGTTGACCAAACCCTACGCCAATACAGCAATGGTCGCAAATTAGCAGTGTCTTGTAAGGTTTTCAGACCGAGGTCCCAGAAAAGGGGTAACAAGGGAGTACTTTGGGGTACGCCAACAACTTTCCGTATAAACTCACTCTCCATTACATTCAAACGTTTGGGATTGTTGCCATAGCCCCATAGCTCTGAACCATATAATGATGAGCTACGAATCTTCATTGAATAAATTTCGAGGAGTGGGCCTATTGGCTGTGACTGTGAGGTTTTAAATCTTTTTATAAGGAAGCCTGTCTGCTGCTGGTACTTCAAAATTGACAGGTCTAGTTGGCTTTTCCAACACATGTTCTTCTGTAACGTAACTCCCAGGTAGGTAAATGCATCAACCTGTTCCAGGGGCGAACCACCCAATGCAATTACACCACCAAACGGTTTATAGGATCTACACGGTTTAGGGCCGTTGAGAACCATAAACTTGGTCTTGGAAACATTTATTTCCAAACCACGAAGCAAGCAGAACTCTTCAAAGCGTCGGAGGGTAAGCTGCAGGCCACTCGGAGTTTTAGAAATCAGCAATGTGTCGTCCGCGAACATGAGAACTGGGATACGAGTTCCATTCATTGCCGGTGCATCCGAGGGGACCCGGGAGAGGAACTCAGCCACCCCGTTAACGAAGAGTGAGAACAAGGTCGGTGCCAAAACGCAACCCTGCCGAACTCCTCGCTCCACGGGGAAAGACTCCGTTACCTCTCCCTGTCGTCCCCACCGGACCCGTGCAAAATTGTTCTCATGTAAGCGGACGACCAATGCCAACAGCTCCGGCGCCATCCCCAACTCCTCCAATACCTGCCACAGCTTGTCTCGTGGGACCAAGTCGAAGGCCGCCCGTAGGTCCACAAACACAGCATACAAAACCCCTTTCTCTAAGACAACTGTCCGCCAATAGAGGACAATAAACCTGAAGACCTGATCTATTGTGCTTGTTTTTGGTCGAAACCCAGCCTGTAAAGGACTTAAGATGCTATCAGCTTCCATCCAGGCTTGGATTTTGCCCAAGACAAGCCTGCCCAGAATTTTTTGCATGTTATCTATTAAGCTAATGGGTCTGTAGTTGCAAGCCAGCGATTTATCCCCTTTTTTATATATCGGGACGATTTCTGCACCTTTCCAGGAATGAGGGATGGTCATTCCCTGGGCTATGGCGTTAGCTAGATGGGTAATGTATAAACACCATCTTTTTCTATTGTGCAGAAATACGTCGGCCGGGATACAATCCATGCCAGGAGCGCGTCCCTGGGTAACCATGTCAAGCGCTATGTCAACCTCCTCTGCGCTAAACACAGGGCTATTATAAGACGGCCTCTCCTGGTGAAACATTCTAGCATCCACGATGCCTTTAGAGTATTGTGACTTGAAGAAATCTATCCAAGAATTCTGGGGTACATAATTATGAGGACTATCAGTGATTTCACCCCTCTTCCATTTGAAAATATCCCAGAATTTTTTCTGGTTTTTATCAGAACATGCTGCTTTTAAATCTTGCCACTCGCTCTCATCCCAATCTTTTTTTGCTTTCCATAAGGTCTTTTTGTGCGTGTTGCGAGCTATTTTGATCTTGCTCATATCTTTTGTTTCAAGAGCCAGACCCAAATTGCTGCGGGCATGTTTACAGGAGGCATTATACCAATCCTCGTGTTTGCGTCTAGGGGCCTGTTTTGCTTTAAAAGGTCTACAAAAACATGATTTCAAACTAACAACTAATTTTTCGTGTATAGTCTCTAGGGCAACTAAAGGTTGACAATTATCGCCTATTGCCGTGATTGATGTCAACGCTTCTTCCACATAGGACTCGATGCTACCTAAAAGATCAGGGTGCTCAACTACATTACGCCATTTAAGGTGGCGTTCATCATTGGATAGAACGACAGCTGGGCCGATCTTTTCAAAGCCGTGGGCCTCCCTGTCACCCAATCCTAGTTTAAAAGTTGCAACTAGCGGGTTATGATCGCTTTCTATCCGTGTCTCCACCGCCATATCCACAAGGGTATACCACATCGTTAAGTGGACCAGGAGATAATCTATGTTACTTGCCCTGATACCATTATCGTACGTTTTATTACATGTCCTATCTGAAATAGTTCTTCCGTTGGCCGCCCTCAATTGGTTGCTCAGGCAAAACCCTTTCAGGTACAGGGCCGCCTCAGTCCACTTGGTGACTGCCTTTGACTCAAGCAGTGGAACACCCCACTTCATGTCTTCTTCCTCTGCTAAAAGCATATCTTGTGACCCTAGAGGCTCAAAAGTTGTATTAAAATCACCCGCAATAAGTGGGAGCGCGTCTATGGAATTAGATTCGACAAGAGTATTTAGTGCAGGCATCACCTCAGAAATTTTCCCACCTGGTAAGCCCCTTGCGTATACGTTGTATACGTCGATTTTGAGGTTTGGCATACAGGTCAGCCTGACTCCCAATATATCATCATTCTGAGTTGGGATGGATTGAATTTTACACTCCAGGCTTTGTTTGATCCAGATGACCAAGCCTCCTGATGGCCGTCCCTTGGATTTCTTGACCGCGGGGACAAAAAAGTTCAGATAGCCCAACATAAACACAGGCTCGGTTGACCATGTCTCCTGAAAGAGACAGATATCATGCTTGCTAATGAAATCTGTCCACAAAGGAGAAGGAAGTTTAGAACCAATACCCGCAACATTCCAGGATAGAAACAACACAAGACCAGTGGAATTAATACCGCCTTTGGCGCTCCTATTTTTTGATATGGGGAGAGGGCCTACATCTTGTGAGAAACAAGGGGTACCCTTAGTGTTTAAACTTTCATTTTGGAATTCACCTTGTGCGCCTCCTTGACCAGCCCCTCCAATGTATGTTTGGTCAATAAACGTATTGATATTAGTTCCACCAACTGTTCTAGGGAGATCCCTTTGACATGTACCCTCTACTTCTGCTGTGACTACATGTAATTTATCATGATTGCCCGGTGGCATCGGGGCTGCATATGACTTTTCGTTTTTAAGATATACTATACCCTTGTTCAGTCAGTCGCAGTCCGCTAGCCCAGAGAGCACATCAAATCTATTGATGGATCTTATGTCCTCATAAGCATCTCCCCCTAGCACAGAGCCCCCACGTATGATCCCACCCAGGGGCAAGGACACGGGTGCGTAGAAAAATGATAATGGCATTGTACGTATTAGGGGAGAAGGGTCGATTTTGGGCCAAGAGCAGATATATTCCACGCACCGTCTATCCCTGAAATTGATAACAACACAATCCCCCTTTAATAACTTAGGACTCCTGCCCACCCAGTTTACTCGCCTAGCATACAAAATTTCGGCTCGCATGTGGGTCGGCAGTGGTCGCTTATCATTGAGCCAAAAAGTACATTTATTCTTTAAATCCCAATAGGATTCCCTTGCTCCATTGGCCAAGGAAGGGACCCCCGTTAAGATCACCACATAGGGGGCAGCTTCCGGGGGCAGATGTAAGTCAATTAAACCCGATGAAACTTGCGCAGGAGGTTGGGCAGGTGGGGGTGGCTTGTCTATTCTAACTCTGCCTGTCCCAGGACTATTTAATACCACGAGTGGAAGGGGAAGTTCGGGTCTTAGCTGGTTACCAGCAGCTGGAGTGGGTTGAAGATCCTGAGAGTTAATTGGATTATTTTTCGCTATTATATTGTTGTCAGTGAGATTTGTCTCAGTACAATGACCTACTGCGCTAGGACACTCCTTTTGCAATCCCAAGCCTTGCCTACCACCCCGAGATTGGGCCGATACGAGTGAGAGTTCCATACATGTAAGTCTACTTTCGATCGAACCAAGCCTTTCGTAAATCGGGTCACACAGATTCTTTACAATACATTCCAGTCTTTTCCAAAATAATGCTGTATCTGTTTCTGCCGCACACGTGGACCCCGGGAGTGGTGATAGATTTGCCCGTGTTTCAATAGTTGAGGGTTTAGGGCATGGGGGTATGTCCCTCCTTAAAACGGGAGCAGGAACATGATCAGTTATGGCCTTCTTCCCAGCAGCAATCTTTTGGTTTCCCCTACGGGTTTTTTTCAAAGTAGGGGCTAATTGTTGGTGATCAGAGGCCATTATTGCATTACTAGTAGAGCGGGTCTTGATGCTTGATACAGGCTTGGTAGTCAAAGCCAGATTGGCGTTATTCGCGACATCCGCGTTATCATCCGATATTTCGATCAGAGGAGTGGGACACAACATAAGGTCCTCATTTTGCTCTTCCTCCAACGGAGATATACAGGTCATAGAATCCGACCTAACGGGCTGTCGACAAGGTGGTGAACTTGAGTTAGCCATACTTCCTAAAGAGGACCTTTTGTCGCATAGGATATCTAGAGATAGTCTTTTTTCAGTTAGTTCGATATCCTTTGCGAGAGCTGATTGCACTCGCACCAGGAAATTGTCCAATGTTCCCATTAGTGCACCCCCAGTAGACTGCCTAGTGGTACCATCCCTTTTGACTGTTTTTTCCATTCTTTAGTAGTTACTTACAGCCACTTGACACGGATTCCCACAGCGTTTAAACACAAGAGCCTGGTGCTTACCCCTGTTGACTCTCTTTAAACAAAACTTGTTAGGGGAAGGTCCCGTTCCGTTCTCAGTCGATCTCGGACGGGCTCAGACGGGCCCGCCCTTGGCCCGGGCTTCGCCCGGCGCGCGCCCGCGCGCGTCCCGCGATGCGTGGGCCGTGAGGAGTCTTATGGGCGGGAGGGCGGGAGTACGGGAAGAGGCCACAGCTGTTTCTGATTGCAGGGCTGCTGGTCCTCGCAGTCCCGTGTTAGTTTTCCTTCCTCAGCGACCAGTCACCGTTAGAGATGTTTAGCAGCTTCCCCTTTATGGCAGCACTCACAAGATCCTTGGGTTTAAAAAAGGATTCCAATAAAACGACACACAGTGGACTCCAGCCACGAACGGCTCCCGCGAAGCGGGGGCCGTGAGGAGTCTTATGGCGTCAGGGCGGGAGGGCGGGAGTACGGGAAGAGGCCACAGCTGTTTCTGATTGCAGGGCTGCTGGTCCTCGCAGTCCCGTGTTAGTTTTCCTTCCTCAGCGACCAGTCACCGTTAGAGATGTTTAGCAGCTCCCCCTTTATGGCAGCACTCACAAGATCCTTGGGTTTAAAAAAGGATTCCAATAAAACGACACACAGTGGACTCCAGCCACGAACGGCTCCCGCGAAGCGGGGGCCGTGAGGAGTCTTATGGCGTCAGGGCGGGAGGGCGGGAGTACGGGAAGAGGCCACAGCTGTTTCTGATTGCAGGGCTGCTGGTCCTCGCAGTCCCGTGTTAGTTTTCCTTCCTCAGCGACCAGTCACCGTTAGAGATGTTTAGCAGCTCCCCCTTTATGGCAGCACTCACAGTGGACTCCAGCCACGAACGGCATCCATAATCTTCATCTCTTCCTTGTCGCATATTCTGAGTGAGTTCTTTATATTCAAAATGTAACCACAGATTCACATTTCCAATACTTCCCAGAGATTTCTTTGTGTCTTCATGTAGAAGAGTTTTAAACACTGGTTCTCCTTTTACAGATGTTAGTTGTAGCAGATATCCAAATACAATTAAATGTTTTCCTTCAAAGAGAACGTCATAATCTGTTTTTAATACCTGCTGCAATCTTAAGTGTACAAAAGCAAGCATTAAGATTGAGACCATGCTCACCTCATCAATAATTAATATTTTCATTTTCTTCAGCACTCTTGACACTTCATGAGAAGCTTCTCCAGAGAACTTCTGATATTGTAATTTACTATCATGCTCAACTGGTAACATCAGTAATCTATGCAAAGTAACTCCTTTAACATTGTGTGCAGCTAATCCAGTTGGAGCTGTTACCACAGAACATAAATGTGAACCAGTAGTTTTTTTAAGATAACTTGTCAAAACTTTAATTAAAAAACTTTTACCTGTTCCAGCTTGACCACTGATGTACATCAGAAGAGGTTTAAAAGATGAACACACACATTCTTTTTTTCATGCAACAAACCATGTTCTATCTGTTCTCTCACTTGTACATACATTTCTTTCTGTTCAACGTTTAGTTGTTCTTCTAACTTTTCCAATGTAATATTCTCCTTGTGTCCTTGTTGCATTGCAATTTTGACTTCATCCATAGCAATCGCTGCTTCATTTTCCAGTATTGGTTGTCCATGAGGATCTTGACTATATTGACCACTACTTTGACTATCTTGAGAACTTTCATTAGCTATTTCAGCTGTAATAGTCTTTTCCTGTTCAACTTCATCATTCAACATTTTTAAATATGTAGGGAAAATTGTACATGGAATGCTATCTTTACGTGCATTAAAAGAATCTTCGTAGCAGTCAAAGTCTCCAAGTAATTCACTTTTGCTACGCCATGGTTTAAAGAGTTGGAGAAGTGCTAAATAGTAAAATTCTCGCTTATCTGGAGTTTCACAACTGAGTTTCTTGTGGTTTATAAGATTACCCTTTGCATGTTTTACTAAACAACCATGAGATCCAACTACTGCATATTTTCCTTCTTTTAAATTCTGTTTAACATTTCTTTTGAAGCTATAATGTTGAAGAACTTCATAAAGACATAGCTGTTCCAGATGTCGACTCCTTTTCGGATAGTATGTGTCCAACATATGAATTTTAAGAATGTCTGTACTGTCTGGTTCATTTGCTGCTAAGTATTCAATTTCTTCTAATGATTTCAACATTCTATTCCGTGAGCAGGCAAGAACTAAACTTACCCAAATGATTCCACAAGACTTTGAATGTAAACTTGAAGAGCACACGCGGTCTGAACATTTATAGGATCCAATTTCTCGGTAGGAAAGCATTTTCAAAGTAAAGCTGTACAATTTTTTGCTGACGCTTTTCTCTTGGGCAATTTCTTCCCACATTTGTTTCATCTCTGTTTTTTCTGATTTTGTTATGTACGATGTAACATAACGGGCAACAGCAATTGAGTTATCTGCAACATACTGAATATCCATGTTCGCATGCCACATTTTTAAAATGACTGGATTGTAGTCATTGATATACTTTGTTACTTCTGTTCTTTTTAAGTTGTAGGTATTCTTTGGAGATTTCCGAGTTATTGTGTGCCTTACAGAAGAAAAAAAAGAATTTACTCTTCCTTTACAAATGACTGGACGTGGAAAACCAAACCAACATTTGGTGTAAAATTTTCCTTTAGACTTGTATTTTCTACTGCAGTACTTTCCACAACGGTGACTTTGGAAACATAAAACTTGCTGTCTCAAGCTTCTATCTCCTTCCTCTCTCGGAATCTCACATGTCACATACTGTTCGAAGAAAGACAATACTGTTTCATCAGAATCAGTTCCAAATGTAGGTTCATCCTTGACCCATAGTAGCATATGTATATGAGGTGCACCTCTTGCTTGGTACTCCTTGCTCCAAAAGAAATCGGTAACTTCTCCAAGAGGTGGATTCTTTTTATTGCAGATAAAAGACATCATAGCTTGAAACCTATGATCAAAATATCTGTACACATTTACAGGATCCAATGAACACAGTTCACCAGGAGTCTTTATTTCAACATGTTTAAAATTGGAATTAACTTCTCTTAGAAACTCAAGCAAATCTTCCCATGCATACTCTGCACAGCTAAGTGTGACAAACCATGTTGGTGTACCTAAGTTCCGTAACATAAACTTGAGTTCTCCATGACGACGATACCAATACTCATTTGTTCCACGTTGACATGCCATCAAATTGATTAACTGTGCTTCTAAATTTTCATGTTTTTTCAACTATCTCCAAAAATTCTTTCGCAGAAAGAAGTGATTGATGAACTCCAGTTTTAACTATGTGGTTCACTGCATACAACAGAGAAGATAAATCACTTTCAAACAAAAGGTGAAATATGTATGGAATGCACTGTCAAAATCTAGGATCTTCAGAATATAATCTTGTTGACCGATATTCTGAAGCTGGAATACGTACAGGTGGGTCATAATATCATCCACCTTCTCCAGTAGGAAACAGCTGTGGAAAACAACGAGCTTCCAAGCTCTTCTCCCATACACTCATTGAGTTCCCTGTGCTTTTTTCATTTGGAATAACTCAATGCTGTGTCCTATTACTTCTTTTGAATGCAAAGGACATATTGTGTAATGTTCATAAATCTCTTCAGTCCTTGACTTGTCCACTTTCTCTATTTGACCACTTGCAATTTCACATTCATCCTCTAAACGTATTACCTGTTCATCCACATTTACAGTTTTTTAATAAATATTGTTCTCTATAAGATATAAGGTAGCCTTTTCAACTTTATTAACATCCACAAATTCTTGCCATATTTCCAGACTCTTTGTTGGTACACCATTTACTAGAATGACTACTGCTACATTTTCCTCTTTTTCTCCAGCAATAGTTTCAATATTTTTCTTAATATCCAAAGGTAAGTACACCACTCTTCCTTTCAGCCCTCTTTGCAAGTCTGTTGGTGGCAGTTTACCTGTTTTAGGCTCCATCCAAATTATAGTTTGAAAAGGATGAACAGATTGAATTAGAACCGACTCATATGTATTCAATTCTGCCAGTTCCTCCGGAATAGCTACTAATTCTAAGTTATTATGTACTGCGCTAGCAGGCATTTTGTTCTCTTCTAATTTGTTGTAACAATATTTACATATACGTTGATCACTACCTAACTCAAATCAACCTTCCACTAACAAGTAAGTTGCAAATTCTTCTCACTTACTATTGTTCTCCTTTTCACTTTTCAAATACAAATCAACATTCCTAATTTGACTTTTGTAATGGCTACGTCGACAACAAACACAAACATAGTTTGGTATTTCAGAGCACACTACATTAGACCTTCCAATTTCTTCTTCAAACTGATCAGTGCTAATCACTTTCCCATTTCCTTCAACATCTGTAATTGTCAAACTTTCACTTTCTATTGACTGCTCTTCTGAACCAAAATATTGCATTTCAATATCATCACACTTTTTTTTAGAAAGAACCATATAAAAGAGCTGCATTTAGTTCACTTAAACGTAGTGCAGGACTTTTTACATAGTGCAGTTTCCTTACAAACATCCGCATTTCTGAATGGTGTACTGCTAACATCCTCAAGTGATGAAAAACACTTTTACACACTTTTCTTGAAAGACAAGCCAGAGAATGCCCGTGTTACTCAGTATATTTTCTTACATTACATGGATCTAGAACTTGCAACAACTTAATCTTCTGTTTAATACTTTTCTGTGTATATTCTCGTAGCAAATTTTGCATTATTTAAATAGATTCCTGTCGAATACTACAAATACTGCTACATCCCCACTTATACACAGGAGCTTGTGTACGTTTCCCTTGCACTTCTTCAACTATTAACTCTTCTGCACTTTTACCAACCAATCCCTCTTTTGGAAGGGGACAATCATCCTGAACTTCGTAGCAACGACCTCCAGTATCAACTGCAAATGGTAAACTATTTTTCCTGGAAGTAACTTTCCAGATTAAAAAAAGGCTCACTACTAGAAGTATGTTTCCAATGTCCACTAAAAATTTTACAAAAGTTGGTTCTGTTCACAAGTCTTTTTCTTCTACTTTTCTTTTTCAACACTTTAATTACTTTATCTAATACTTTGATCCTCTTCAAAATCACAATGAATAACTTCTGTTTTAAAGTACAAGCAGTATCCACTATACTTTCGATACACTGCTTCTGTTTGAATTGCAGCACTTTCTTTTTATATTTGCAGCATGTTCTCATTAAATTCTGAATCACTCTAGTTCAAAAAAGCCTCTGATGAATTTCTTGAAATTGTTTTTGTCTCCGGGTAACAGATACTGTTTCTTTATCATGTTTTCTTTTTCTTGTATTTGAAATTGAAGTCTCCTTCTCCTTACTTGAAAAATTCTTCTTTTTCCTTTGTGTGATGTTATTTTCATTAAATGTTCGTTATATTTTTTTCATAAATTGTCTAGTGTTATTACCAGAAGAAACTGTTTGTGTAGTGCTCACATTTTTTGTGTAATTCCAAATATTTTCTTTTCTGCAAATATAAATGCTTCTTTTCTTCTCAGTTCTTCTAGGCATTTTCAAATTTTTATCCAAACCAAATAATTTTCTGTAAAAAAAAATAGATTCAATTTTTTGTACATCAGTTCAATATATTACAATAATAACATACAATTACATAAATTCTACTGACGGCTTCCAGAGGCAGTGCTGCAATGTGATGGAGCACGGCAGGGGAGCAGTAGGATGACGGGTAGTGCCATAGAACATACAGCAAGTATTTATTTAATTATTTACATACACATTTACAATTTACATGTAACTGCACTACCTCATACTTTTCACCTCTCCACCGCACCCCACCACCCCACACACTCCCTCTGCAACACACCGCAGACAACTTTATAGATAATATTTTTAAAAATTGTAATCTATATACTTAGGATGATATTACCAACCAAACGGCACAAAATTACCATTATTAGCCTAACAATTTTATCTACAACTTCGCAAACATAACACTGCACCCAAAGCTTTAATTGGAGGGGAGGGAGTCTGAGCACCGTCAGTTTATTTTTGGGGGCCTCGAAATGGAGCTCTATGGGGTTCTATTTTTGGGCCTCGCAAAGGTAGTCCGTTGTTTTGTTTTTTATTGGACTGTAGTGAGACAGTGAGACCATGCACATTGCTCACTACTAAAAAGTGGAGACATCATGCCAGGTGAGTCGCGTTGTAGGAGAAAAGAAATCCTTTAAAGAGAGCCATTTTCTCTCACGATTTCCCTTCTCTTTTTGCAGCGCAGGAGCAACATCATCGTGGCGTGATTAGCAGAGAGACCACCAGGCGCACAACGCCCATTGCCCCGGACTCCCTGAGACAGCTTCCCAATACCACACACACAGCCGCATCCGAGTACTTCACAGGTCTTCAAAAGACCATTTGCTTGTAAATAATGCTCTGTTTTTTTCCACCCCTTTTTAGAGCCCCTCCATCCCCACTCTGCCTATTGCTGAAAGAACTAGCCTCCCCCGAACTTTCACTCTGGTTGCGCCTTTGGAGACGACCACATGCAGCCAACTCCAACACAACCCTGCTCTCACCTTTCAAAGGATGTTGTTGTAGAGCTTCGAAAACACACGCTTTGCCTGGCTCACTTGGGGCATATTATCAAGAACGGCGTTAAAATTATCACCGCTTTAGCAGCAGGAAACTGCCGCTAAAGCGCCGATAATGAGCTTGATAATATGCCCTTGTGAATTCCCATAGAAGCCCAGCTTCACACCACAACCTGGCCGGCTATGAGAATTGACAAGGGCATATTATCAAGCCCATTATCGCCGATTTAGCAGCAGTTTCCAGCCGCTAAAGCAGTAATAATTTTAACGCCGTTCTTGATAATATGCCCCATTATCTTTCTAAATTAACGTCTTACACTGAAAAGCTGCTTTACATTTCTTTCCCCACATCGACCTTTGTTTAAAACACCACCAGAGAAGGGTGGTGAACTCTGGTCCACAAAGAGCAACTCAAAGCTTTCTTGTTCTTTATCAGAAACTTCATCTGCCTCTCAATGATTATCACCAGCCTTTTCGGCCCCTTAAGAGGCTGGGTGGATGAGTATAATATACAGTATTTAGGATCAGCGGCAGAGAGTGCACGAAAATAAGGACGGATAGTTGAATAAAGGGCGACTGGATGGATGGTCAGATTGATGAATAGATAGCTAGATGGATGGATGTATGGATATATGGATGAATGGAAGGATAAATGGATGCATAGACCAGTACTTAGGATACACGGTTGGGCTGATTGAAGCGTAGGATTGGTTCTCTGACAGATGTATGTATGAATATATGGGCGTATAACTGGATGGATGGCACAGTGCTTACCATAGGCGAGTGGGCTGATAGATACTTAGAATAACTGCAGGGACAGATGTATGTATGTATGTAGGCAGGAATGTCTGAATGAATTGAATTGGCACAGTGCTTAGGATTAATGGATGCAGGGCTTTAAGTGGGCTGGCTCTGAGCACCGGCAGTTAATTTCAGAAAAACTCAAAACGGGTCTCTATCGGGCTCTATTTTCGGCCCTCGCAAAGGTAGTCAAGTTTTTCAATTTTTTTTTTATTGCACTGCAGTCAGAGCATGCACATCGATGTGCGCATGCTCATTTTGCTCACTACTGAGAAGTGGAGACATCATGCTACAAGAGCCACGTTGTAGGAGGAAGAGCAATCCTTTAAAGAGCGTGTTTCCCGAACGTAGGATAATTCGAGGGGATTTTCTTAAGCACACAATGCTAGTTATCTTCATGTAGACCACGCCCCTACTTGGATAGTCCACACCCCTTTAACAGGTTTGCCCCGCCCCTTTTAGAGCACCCCCAGTTTTTTTCCCACGTAAAGCCATCACTGCACCATAGTAACAAAGAAATGATCCAAGCTTCCATTTAAATGTACAATGGCACCAAGTGTCATAAATTGCCATCAACGCTGGCAGCCTTCTACCACAGTGCAAGAGTGAACGAATGCAGAACGAATATTTGTTATCCACAGAAATGTTGTGTGATTTGCGTAGCTGTCTGCTGGAACACTCATCACCAAAAGGTATTAAAACATGCAAATTTGCGAGAAAAACGTATACCATACCATTAACCGCTTCATAAATGGGCCCATTGCCGCTACACCACCCTCATTCCCATTCTTGCTTAACCTTACGAAATGAAAGAAAGACCCCAGCAAACCTGGTAGAGCCACTATAGCAATACAGGGACTTAATTTGAACAAGTCTCTGCCGGAACGCCCAGCAACAAAAGGTATTAAAACATGCAAATTTCCGGATAAAACATGTAACATGCCATAGAGCGCTTTATAAATTGACCCAGTGGCACAAATCACCTTTACTAACTGCACATATGTACGTTAAAAATGTTCGTGTTATAATCAGCAACATACCCACCTCTCCCACCCCCACCCCTTCCCTTGCTTAACCTTACGAAGTCAAAACAACAAGCCCCAGCACTCCTGTTTGCGCCACTATAGCCATACATAGCCTTGATTTCAACAGGTGTCTGCTGGAACGCTCATCAGCAAAAGGTATTGAAACCTTCAATTTTCCAAGTAAAACATACACCATACCATAAGGCGGTATATAAATAGTCCCAGTACCACTACACCACCTCCACACCCGCCCTTGCTTAACTTTACGCAATAAAACAAAGAGCCCCAGCAAACCTGGAAGCGCCACTATAGCCATACAGAGGCTTAATTTCAACAGATATCTCCCGAAACACTCATCAGCAAAACGTATTAAAACATGCAAATTTGCGGGTAAAACATATACCATGCCACAGGGCGCTTTATAAATGGTCCCAGTGGTACTACATCACCTTTAGTAGCTAGACATCTGCACGTTACTAAAGTCTGTGTTTTAATCACCAACATACCCACCTCCCCCACCCCACCCCCGCCATTGCTTAACCATACGAAATCAGAGAGAAACCGCCACCATTCCTAGTAGCGGCACTATACCTATACTTGGGCTTAATTTTTAAAGGTGTTTTCTGTAACGCTTATCATCCCCAAGTATTCAAACATGCAAATTGGCAGGTAAAACATAAACCATTCCATAGCACGGTTTATAAATGGGCCCAGTGGCACTACACCACCTTTACTAGCTATACATCTGTATGTTAATAAAGTTGTTTAAACACTCTGTACAGTGTACAGCAGAGGTTGGGGAGAGTAAATAACGTTGTAATTCCCAAACTTTTGATATACCGTCCCTTTACTGTATGTATATTAAGGACATTAAATTGAATGAAAGAATTGACGAGTGTCTCAAAAGAGATAGTGAAACTGAGCACCGGTAACACCCGGACCACTTAAACACCTACGTATATTCAGCACAGGAACACAGCCTGACAATTACTATCACTTGTAATGACATGTACTTTACTAATGTCAAGAAAGTCATACAGGAAATATACCGAACATTTTCATTTCTTTTTTATCTCTCACACATTTATAAAACATCTCTTCTAAAGAAACACTCCCCAACCACTTCTATTTCATAAGAACAGACAATAAAAAATATGTTTACTACCATATATTTTAGTATATCTACCTTTTTATTATTCACTAGTCACAAACTACTAAAACTATTAACTATACCCAAATGCAAACCAGAAATCATGTTCATATTATATCTCAACCTATATTCAAATGATTCAAATTCTGCTTACATATAAAAGGAACGTATCACTTTTACTATCTCCATCTCCTCTCCATGTAATTTCCAAACACTGTAGACGGCCTCACAGTACAACAACCTACCAGGGGTCATATTATCAAGAAAGGCGTTAAAATGATTGCCGCTTTAGCGGCAGGAAACTGCCGCTAAAGCAGCAATAATGGGCTTGATAATATGCCGCAGAGAATTCCCATAGAAGCCCAGGTTCACACCAGAACATGGGCTTCTATTGGAATTCTCAAGTGCATATTATCAAGCCCATTACTGCTGCTTTAGCGGCAGTTTCCTGCCGCTAAAGCGGTGATAATGTTAACGCCTTTCTTGATAATATGCCCCTTAGACTTATATTCAAATCTGCCTCTCACTGTCTGAGACTACAACCTGTCCACATAACATTTCTGGCTTTGGTTTTATCGCTTTTAACTTAATAACACATACATATCCTACACCCCCTTCCCCACTACTTCCACAAAAAGTATAATTTGCAAACGTGGGCCATTTTTTTATCTCGCCTGAATACGTTGAAAAACCCAAATTACCGCTGTACCTCATTTTCAAACCATACAGTCCTTTAACCCCTTCAGTGCCACACCCTTTCCCCCTCCTGTGCCGGGCGTTGCACTAGTGGGTGGGGTTCATGACGAGATAGTCTCGTCATGGGCACAGCGCAACCGTGCTCCATGACGAGACTATCTCGTCATGGGCACTGAAGAGGTTAAAGATTACAAACTACATTTCTTCTTTGTGAAAAATTCCTAAACATATATAAAGTACTTATATAACAACAGGTCAAACTTTATGCATATTTTATAACCAATATGAAACACCACACTTTACTAACAGGATATTATTTTCAAATGAAAAATACTTTCAAACTTAAAAATATCACCTCAAATACTTAATCACTACTACAGAACACATAACACACCTTGTTCATTTCTACCTCACCTTTGTAGTTGGTATGCAGATTTCAAATGTCACACACGCATGCAATTCTTTCTTTGTCACACAGTACATGTAATGCACCGCTTTCATCAAGAATGGAACCAGTAATGGCACAATTTCTCTGTCGCTCCACATATAAATAGATGTAAAGAACAAATCAGAATACTTCATTCCTTCATCGACATTCCAAAACTTATCTCCATTGGTTATTTTTGAATTTTCCATCTGAAAAGCTACTTAATATTCCACGCCACATACAGGTCAGAAGTTCAACCTATTTTATCACCACACTTTCTGGAACATTCTACGACACCTGCAGGTTAAAAGTTCATGCTTTTTTTCAACGTAACTTTTTTTTTCCAGCATATTCTCGAACATTTAACAGCACCTGCGGGTTAAAAGTTCACCATTGTTTTAAGTTCCAAATGTACCTTCCAAATACAAGTAGCACGTCTGATTGAGCTTTGCACATTTCATCCTATCAAATGTTCTCCACGTTTAGACTGCTCTTTATTAACCAATGACAAACATGCTTTTTCACGCAACTAATATGCACCCTAGTTTTTAGTACCCAATGCTTCTTATCTTCCAATCAATTATCGTTTTCTGTGTAGTTTGCACTTTGCAAATACCGTATTGATTTACCTTCGCACTCCCTGTATAACACCACCTATGCACCATATACAAATTACCGTGTTCCAAACAAAACTTCCTCCTACTACGTATAAAATATTACTGACACTACTTAGACAGGTGTGGCACAGCAGCCAGGGCACATGACTTCACACCATAAGACACACAGTTTAGGCACACTCTTTCATCCCCGACTCCCGCACCAGCTCACCTTAGCAGCATCAGACTCTACGCAATACCTCACTTAATTTCCATACCCAGCACTTTCAGACCGTTAGCTATAAGTAGTTCGCTTCGCACCCCCTCTATAGCACACCCTAAACACCCCCACAAAGGTTACAGTGCTCCTACCGTCCTCTTTCCTATTTTTTTCACTCTTTTTTCCGCTTACTCGCTTTGACAAAATCACAAAATGGCGGCCAACACTTCCTAGTTGCAACCGCTCGCAGTGCTCCCAACCAATAAGCAGCAAGCTCGTGCTCGTAACGCCTCAGCCAATCAGATGGCAGAATTCCCAAATATCGCTATCTGTAAATTTCGATATTTCTCAAAAACTATTGAACGGATTTACACCAAATAAACAAAAGCGTGCTTTCTACACCAAGACCCTTCTCCCTGCCAAATTTGGGGTAATTCCATTCACCCGTTCGACCTGTAGCCTTGTCTAAAGTTTCCTATGGAAAGTAACATGGAAAAAAAGGACCCCCTTTTTTCTCGGCCCCCCCTTGACGAATCACCCCCAAACTTCCCACATGAGAGCTGATATGAACAAAGAATTAGTTTTGAAATTTTCATGAAGTTTCATCAAACGACGCCAAAGTTATAAACAAAACAATAAATGCTCTTCCTATGGAAACTTGGTTCTATATACTATATATACTATATAGTTATAGACTACCTACTGGCGACTGCCAGTAGGTAATAAATATATATATATATATATATATATATATATATATCACCTGGAAACCTCCTCAAAGAAAAGTCAGAGACCACATTAGGGGACATCATGGAGGATCTTTATTCCAGTATGCAACAGTGCAGCGAATGCATTTCGGCTATGTAGCCTTCGTCAGCGCCGGGAATAAACAGGAGGTTTAGGCGCCAACACGACTATTTATGTCCTGCCACCACCGGATTGGATTGTAGTCCGCTCCGCCCTAGAGTCTTCAAACGCTCACCTGAAGCAGTTCTCAAATGTTTAGAAGAACTACCAGTCCCAGAATGCAGTGGTTTTAACCGGGTAAGTGATGCGAGGGTAACCAACTGGTTATGCGGGCTGCAGGACGTTGTGATGCTTTAAAACCAATGTCCTGTGTTGCGCGCAGAATGCTGAAACCTCCTTGAGTCCCCAGACCGCATGACCATCACATCCAGGTGTACTCTTGGCGGGGTCAAAGTAGACAATACTCCTCGCCCAGGGTGGAGGCATGTGACCCCAACACCGCCTCCTCTCCTCCCGGATGCAGTGGGGGCACTAGTCCTTCCAAAACCTTGGAACCAAACAAAGTTCGCCGTAGCAAAGCCAGTGATGACCAGGCCAACTTAGCATGCGGGGGCCTCTGTAGCACGTCTCTGGCTCACGTGCATATCATCACCTGGAAACCTCCTCAAAGAAAAGGCAGAGGCCACATTAGGGGACATCATGGAGGATCTTTATTCCAGTATGCAACAGTGCGGCGAATGCATTTCGGCTGTGTGGCCTTCGTCAGAGCCAGGAATAAACAGGAGGTTTAGGCGCCAACACGACTATTTATGTCCTGCCACCACCGGATTGGATTGTAGTCTGCTCCGCCCTAGAGTCTTCAAACGCTCACCTGAAGTAGTTCTCAAATGTTTAGAAGAACTACCAGTCCCAGAATGCAGTGGTTTTAACCGGGTAAGTGATGCGAGGGTAACCAACTGGTTATGCGGGCTGCAGGACGGCGTGATGCTTTAAAACCAATGTCCTATGTTGCGCGCAGAATGCTGAAACCTCCTTCAGTCCCCAGACCGCATGACCATCACATCCAGGTGTACTCTTGGCAGGGGCAAAGTAGACAATACTCCTCGCCCAGGGTGGAGTCATGTGAACCCAACACCGCCTCATCTCCTCCCAGGTGCAGTGGGGGCACTAGTCCTTCCAAAACCTTGGAACCAAACAAAGTTCGCTGTAGCAAAGCCAGTGATGGCCAGGCCAACTTAGCATGTGGGGGCCTCTGTAGCACGTCTCTGGCTCACGTGCATATCATCACCTGGAAACCTCCTCAAAGAAAAGGCAGAGGCCACATTGGGGGACATCATGGAGGATCTTTATTCCAGTATGCAACAGTGCGGCGAATGCATTTCGGCTGTGTAGCCTTCGTCAGCGCCGGGAATAAACAGGAGGTTTAGGCGCCAACGCGACTATTTATGTCCTGCCACCACCGGATTGGATTGTAGTCCACTCCGCACTAGAGTCTTCAAACGCTCACCTGAAGCAGTTCTCAAATGTTTAGAAGAACTACCAGTTCCAGAATACAGTGATTTTAACCGGGTAAGTGATGTGAGGGGAACCAACTGGTTATGCGGGCTGCAGGACGTCGTGATGCTTTAAAACCAATGTCCTGTGTTGCGCGCAGAATGCTGAAACCTCCTTGAGTGCCCAGACCGCATGACCATCACATCCAGGTGTACTCTTGGCGGGGGCAAAGTAGACAATACTCCTCGCCCAGCGTGGAGTCATGTGATCCCAACACCGCCTCATCTCCTCCCAGGTGCAGTGGGGGCACTAGTCCTTCCAAAACCTTGGAACCAAACAAAGTTCGCTGTAGCAAAGCCAGTGATGACCAGGCCAACTTAGCATGTGGGGGCCTCTGTAGCACGTCTCTGGCTCACGTGCATATCATCACCTGGAAACCTCCTCAAAGAAAAGGCAGAGGCCACATTGGGGGACATCATGGAGGATCTTTATTCCAGTATGCAACAGTGCGGCGAATGCATTTCGGCTTTGTAGCCTTCGTCAGCGCCGGGAATAAACAGGAGGTTTAGGCGCCAACGCGACTATTTATGTCCTGCCACCACCGGATTGGATTGTAGTCCACTCCGCACTAGAGTCTTCAAACGCTCACCTGAAGCAGTTCTCAAATGTTTAGAAGAACTACCAGTTCCAGAATGCAGTGGTTTTAACCGGGTAAGTGATGTGAGGGTAACCAACTGGTTATGCGGGCTGCAGGACGTCGTGATGCTTTAAAACCAATGTCCTGTGTTGCGCGCAGAATGCTGAAACCTCCTTGAGTGCCCAGACCGCATGACCATCACATCTAGGTGTACTCTTGGCGGGGGCAAAGTAGACAATACTCCTCGCCCAGCGTGGAGTCATGTGATCCCAACACCGCCTCATCTCCTCCCAGGTGCAGTGGGGGCACTAGTCCTTCCAAAACCTTGGAACCAAACAAAGTTTGCCGTAGCAAAGCCAGTGATGACCAGGCCAACTTAGCATGCGGGGGCCTCTGTAGCACATCTCTGGCTCACATGCATATCATCACCTGGAAACCTCCTCAAAGAAAAGTCAGAGGCCACATTAGGGGACATCATGGAGGATCTTTATTCCAGTATGCAACAGTGCGGCGAATGCATTTCGGCTGTGTAGCCTTCGTCAGCGCCGGGAATAAACAGGAGGTTTAGGCGCCAACACGACTATTTATGTCCTGCCACCACCAGATTGGATTGTAGTCCGCTCCGCCCTAGAGTCTTCAAACGCTCTCCTGAAGCAGTTCTCAAATGTTTAGAAGAACTACCAGTCCCAGAATGCAGTGGTTTTAACCGGGTAAGTGATGCGCGGGTAACCAACTGGTTATGCGGGCTGCAGGACGTCGTGATGCTTTAAAACCAATGTCCTGTGTTGTATATATATATATCTACCTACTGGCGACGCCAGTAGGTAGCTATAGTTAGGACCTATTATTCATAGAAAATAATTTTTTGATTTGCCAATATCTTGGGCGCAGGTTGACGAATCTTCGCAAAATTTTCAAAACTAATGGCCCGCTCTGGTCAGCTTCTGTCTTGAAAGTTTCGGGGTGATTCCTTAAGCGGGGACTGAGAAAGAAGGGGGGGTCCCAAAACGCGTTTTCTCCATGTTAATTTCCATAGGAAACTTTAGACAAAGCCACAGCCCGAATTGCTCAACGGAATTACACCAAATTTGGCAGAAAGGTAGGTCTTGGTCTATCCAACACTCTAAACCAGAATGTGTTGGCAGACATCTTTTGACTCGGTTCGGTAACCGAGTCACAAGGAAAAGGTTGAAATAAAGGTAAAAAAGAAGAAAAGGGGTCAGGATAGAAACACCTGACCCCCTAGGCCTGCTCAGGGGGTCTCACAAGGATCCCAAGGCCCAAAAAAAGCATTTTTTGTAAAAATAATTTCTGCTGAATTCGCACTGGGTGCGCGAATCTGGCCGAAAATATTTAAAAAATTAAAGGGCGGTCTCACGCTTCATTTGTTAAAAAGCCCCCGGGTGGGCCAGGTCCCAGGGGCAATTCTAAATTATGGTGTGGGGGCCTGTGGGGACCGCCACAGCCCCAGGGACCACCACCTCCCTGGGGCTTTATAATTTATGTGTGGGGACATGCTGCACGCCCGCAACCCTGGGGACCAACAGTCTTTATTTAAATAAGGGTGGGGGGCCTTGCTGGCCCCGCAAGCCCCGGGAAACACCACCTCCCCAGGGCTTTATTAAAATTGGGTGGTGGCATTGCGGGCCCCCAAAGCCCCGGGGACCGCCACCTCCCCGAGGCTGTAGCTAATAATTAGTGTGGGGGGCTTAAGCCCCCTCACACTGCCCCGGGACCACCACCTCCCCGGGGCATCAAATATGGAAATACAGGGGTCAGTTGCAGACCCCCGGCCCCGGTACCACCACTTCCTGGGGCTATTTACCTGTTGGAGGGAGGCCACACGGCCCCCTCGTGGAGCCCTTTATGGGCCTGGGTACCGCCACCCCCCCAGGGCCGGCTCCTGCAATGTCCCGGGGTGCCTACCCCCGGGACATTGCTGTTTGCTATGACTCGCCCTGTCATAGAAAACCCTGCTTTGCTTCATTGAAGGGAGAGAAGGAAACCTGCTCTCGCTTTAACGAAGCAAAGCAGATTGCTTTTGGACAAAGGGAGCTGCATGTCAGCAGCTACCCTTGTTCAAAAGCAATGCCAGCTCTGCAAGGAGGCAAGGAGCCGGCTGGGACCGTGGGGGCATGGGGGCTGCCCTCACGGTCCCCAACACTGAGGGCCAGCCCTGGGGGATGGGGTCCCCGGGGCCAGAAGTGGCCCAGGAGGGGGGCTACTCGCCACCCTTTAATATATATTTTTTTAAAAGAGCCCATGTCCCAGGGGTGGGGTCCCCGGGGCCAATAGTGGCCCAGGAGGGGCCACTCGGCCCCCCTCCCCTTTAATTTTTGTTTTTTAAAGAGTCCAGCCCCGGGGGATGGGGTACTCGGGGCCAATAGTGGCCTAAGGAAGGGGGGCTGCATGGCCCTCCTTCTCAATAAATATTTATTTTCAAAAGAGGCCAACCCCCTTTCCTCATGAGGGCCCCTTGAGGCCACCTAGCCCACCAGGTACCTCCAGTAAGCCCCACACAGCTGGATTGCTTACAGTGGTCTGAGGCCACGCCCTCATTTTACACCACTCTGCAAACGCGTCTCTTGGCGCACTGCTGGTTTGGCGATAAGGTCCTCTTTTGTCGCACAAATAACCTAAACGTGTTTACTCACCGGTTTGCAGGAAATGTTCCGGGGCTGAATCTACGTATCCAGCACTGAGTTAGAAAAATAACGTAAAAAGTAACTTACCTGCAATTTACTGAAAAAGCCGATTCATTCCAATGTGCTGTATTTGCTAAGTGTTGCAAACTACTGCTCCCCTGTAAATCAAACAAAGTACAATTTCTATTACATTTTCATACTGTCCTACATCCAGTAACTTATTACTGAAAAGTATTTAATGCTTACCTGTACCAGGCCTGCTTGGTTCTAAAAATAAACAACATTATATTTTAATACAAACACAATTGGCCTAGAGTTCAGTTCTTGAGTGTGTGAATTCATTTTCTGACTGAGTGGGTACATCAAATGCTTAACACTGTCCTCTGATACTGCCTTACTGCTCGACCAAGCTACTACTATTAGAGAGTAAGGTTCTATCTAACTTTAACCTCTGCTTACCTCTGGGGACACTTGGACTCTATACACACTATACCTCACTTTGGTGTAGTATATATAGAGCCAGTTTCTCACACCACCTCTCAGCAATCCCACTGTGTGGGGCTTACTGGAGGTAAGAGGTAGGCTAGTTGCCCCTAAGGACCCCCAGCAGTGAAGGGAACTTCAATCCCCATCGAAGAGCGCGCCAGGGAGTGTGTTTGCAGAGTGGTGGACAAAGGGGGCATGGCCTGTTATGAGAATATAGCAATCCTGCTGTGTGGTACTTACTGGAGGTAATAGGAGGGGTAGTTGGCCTCCAAGGATGTCCTTGGGGGCCAAGTACCCCTCTTGTTACCTCCAGTAAGACCCACACAGTAGAATTGCTAAGATGTCTCCGAAGGCTATGCACCCTTTCTCCACCACTCTGCAAACTCGCCTCCTGGCAGGCTACGGGATGGGGGTTGAAGTCCACTTTACTCCTGAGGGACTGTGGGGGCCAAGAAGCCCTCCTGGTACCTCTTGTAAGTCCTATGCAGCAGAATTCCTGAGTGCTGGTCAGAGGCCACGCACCCTTTCTATACCACTCTGCAAACACGACTACTAGTTAAAGAAGCATTTTCTGCACCTCTGCCTTAGAGGTAGTTTTAATCCCCTTGCCCTATTATGTACTAGGGCCTTACAGAGGAGGTCATGCCAATCACAGGGGTACCCAACCCATAGTTTACCCTAGTGTATGTAGGTGTTTTCACTGTATTCCAAGTGTCTTTTAGCATAGCACTGGCTCTAGGCCTGGTTAGGCAGAGTCAGTTACCACCAGTACCCGTCAGCAAAAAGTTGGGGGCACAGGACAACTTTGCAACAAGGCCTCTTTCTGCACCTTTGTTGGTTCTTTCTGCATTTCTCTTGCTTTTTTCTGCACCTTTCTTCCTCCTTCTGCTCATGTCCTACCTCTGTAGGCATAGTTAGAAATTAGCATTCTAAAAACCTTAGAAATTCACTGAAAAAAACATAGGTTTAAGGGACCTTATAGTTAGTAATTAGCAGTCAAAAAACCTTTGAAATTCACTAAAAAGAATCATAGGTTTCAGAGACATTATAGTTTGTTGGACATTTCACTCGTACAAAAACAGAGAATAAACATTTGTCTTTTTTTAGTGTTGATCCACAAGCTTTGATGACTTACAACACATTCTCAACTTTCAAGTCGTGTTTACACAGGTATTTACTATAAATATCATTCTGAAAGTATGCAGCACCAGTTATTTCTCTGAATAAGTTGATCATTAGTCTCTGAATCCCAGAGGAAGCAGATGACATACTAAAAGACATCCATATGTACTGTTATGATTCCTCTGATGTTTAGAAAGGCGTTAGATGTCTAGATTCCTTTCACAATTCAATCTGATAATAGACTGCAGACATGTCAAGAAATGTGAAATTCCTCCCCTTTGAGTGAGGCTAACAACTCATTGATGTTGGGAAGTGGTTTGAAGCCTACACAGATGTTAGGGTTTAAGTCGCATAAATCCAATGTAATCTTAAGAATGTGTTGGTTTTACACAACAAAACGACCTGAAACAACCACTCTGAGCATTCAATTGGCTCAATTATTCCCTGTCCACATAACATATCAAGTTCAGATTTCAATTTCTTCCTTAAATGTTTAGCTACTTTGTTTAGCTTGGGTACCACTGATCAAATTTTCAAATCTCATCAATTTCCCCAACCCTTCATTGAAGGGTCAAATCGCTGTGGGACAAGTCAAGATTCACCATGAATGCATGTTGTTTCAACCTGAAATTTACTTTTTATCATAAAAATATTCCTTTTCTTCATATGATGGTAACAGGTGTGAGGCTACAATATGGTGCCTCCTCACCATATCCAAGGCACATGAATAAAACCCTAAGCAGGGGCAAGTAATGTGGATGAAAGAACACGAGTGTACTTGCATGAATACCATTTTGCAGTGTTATAGTGATAGAATCACCATGAGACACTCAGAACACTTATTGTTATGTGTGTCTTTGCAATATCCACTATCCACAAGGTTCGAATTTTTGTAGCAAAAGTTTTTAAGAACTACCTCTTGCTTTTTTAAATATGTCTCTGCAGGTATTATATAAAAATCAAGAAGGTAAATGTTTTACCTGCATTCCTTAGTATGATACATGGAATCAGAGTCAAGTAGGTTGGGATAAAAATTTCATAAACCCTGATGAAGGCCTATGTGTATGGGCTGAAAAGTAACCCAAAGCATACTGTTGATATGCTATGGTTTAATGATCGTTTGCAAATTATCCATAATCCTTGCTTTTTTTAATCATATCCAGAGTACCCCAGTATTATAAGGGAAACCTGTGGGGCATACTCTGAGATATTTGTAATATAAATAATCGACATCCCTGCAATTTTTCCAGTCCAATTTATCAGAACTCCCATCTAACAAGTGGGTCCCCAAAGGTAATATTCACCTACCTTTGGTGGATAGGTCACAGATGACGAATCCTGTCACAAAAATCTGAGGTGGCATATCTATATCTTTTTAATAACTGATATGGTAAAAAAGGTTTCCCCAAATGTTTTCAACTCCAGCTTTTTTTGTATGTCATGTTGAGATAGGGAGGTTGTGCTGGTTGTATTTAACCTCTCACTCTCTTGTGGTGAATGCACAGAATACTTCAGGATACTCAGTCATCGATTTGCAGTCATTCAATTGGCATACACGTGTTCTTTGTGTCAAGATCCGTCTGTCGAGATAAAATTTGATCTGCGTGGTTAGGGTCTAAACCAAAGTAAGGTCTCCTTTCTCATTCCAAGCCAACAAGTTCGAGCCATATCGAGCAACGTAAACTGTGCCAGAAGTCACATAGTCCAACTCTAAGAAAGCCATATATTTTCCAAGAACTTCTACTCTTTTCCCCAATATGCAAAATTGTTGTTACAGGACTGCAAATTTATTTTCACCTATTAAAGTGAATGGTGACCCTGAGCTTTCCATTAGTCTCACTTTTCAGCCATTTATAGTTTTGATAGAAGGTTTTTTTGGGGGGTTTTGATGTTGATTGATGCTATTTAAACTATTTCACTTGCATCTGTTTCTGATGTGCTTAACATTAACATAATGTTATCACCCCAGTCGGATACACAATTTTCCATTGTTTTTACAGTTTTGTTACTCAACCTTTCTGTCCCCCCTCCAATACATGAAACATTTCCTCATTGCCACATTTGAAATATGTCAGTTTAAAGAGCAGGTCAAATCTTTGAAATGCCCAAATGCAATTAACTCCCACAATGAAAACATTATCAATCAACTTTTTCCTGAACACACTTTTCATGACAAACAGAATTGTTACCACAAGGTTGTGATTTATCATTGTTCACTTCTTTATTGGATTTTTTAGATTGTTTAACAATATATTTGACTTTGATTGCAGTAGCACTATTGCTCATTTCTTTTATACATAATTCAGGTCACTTTCTATATTTATGTTTTCATTTGACAATAATCTCTCTTAAATCTTTTTATTTGTTTTTTTCAATGAACTGATAACATATTTTATTCTTGAGCTCATGGTAATTGCATGTTACACCAAGCATTTGGAAAGCTGCCACAAAATCAGCAATTGGTTCACTGGTAAGTTGTGAACACTGAAGAAATTTGAGTCATTCCAATAACAATGTTTTTCCGTTGATTAAAAATGTTGTCTAATGTTTTTATGGCATAGGAAATATGTCTACTGTCTCATTAGTGTCCCCAACCTCACCAGTGCCAGTACGCACATTCAGAACTTCTAAGGGAAGAGTTTTTAATAGGCTTCAGCCGTCAGGACCCAGTTGTAAACTAAAATAGCTTTTTTTTGTGTTTGAATTGAATGTATAGCAGTCAATACCTTTCTAAATATGATTTTAACCCACCACAACTCTCAGCCGAAAACCAACAAAGTCTGGAACATGGAAACCACCAGACCATAGCCCCAATGAGATAACTGATAAGGATGGGCCCGATTCACAAAGGTAAAGTGAGATGAAAGTCTAACTTTGTGACTTTCGGTATTCACAAAGGGCATTTACTACTCGTATATTCCCTTTGTGAATACTGAAAGTCGTAAAGTTCAACTTTTGCTATTCACAAAGAGCATTTACGAGTAGTAAATGCCCTTTGAGAATACCTAAAGTCATAATGTTAGACATTTGTCTAGCTTTACCTCTGTGAATTGGGCCCGATGTTTTAAATTGTACTCAGTGCTGCACCTCATGGAAATTTAAAAAACTGTAACACTGATGGATGGTAGCATTCACCATGGACTCTGTGTCAATGACTTTCATCACCAATGAAGAGAAGACAACATCCAGTAAATAGTTGTAATGTTTTATTCTCCAAACCAAAGTATCCAGAGTCCAGCTAGCAAAATCCATCACTGGAACTCTCAATGCCACCCACTTTTATTGTCCTCAGATGAGGATCAAGTCAGATGAGTTCAGAAGATCCTGTGCCATTTGCCAAGCCAGTGGCAAGGGAGAGGGGGATAGTGCAAGCCTTCCCGCCAAAACTGCCGCTTGGTGGGAACACCTTTTTAAAAGGTGGGCATGGAAATTGTTTGCTAGAAAACAGGTTTATTATTATGATGTTGGTAGACCATGCCACATTGTACTCTGAGGCCACACCCCTGAGAACAGTGACTACACCTGTGGTAGCCATGCCACAGGTGAGTATATTTACCCATTTGGGGTTTCCCAATGAGGTGGTGTCTGTCAGAGGGACCAACTTCATGTAAGTGTACATGAAGGGCATGTTTGGTATAACCTATAACTTCTTCACATCATGCCATCCCCACACCACTGGGCTTGCTGAGAGATTCAGCAACACCATGTAGAGCATGATTATGGGCCTGACTGAGCACTTAAGACGTAAGTGGGATGCTTTGCTACCATACCTGTAATTTTCTTACAGGGATGTACCTCAGAAGGGTGTGGACTTCAGCAACTTTGCAATTCTGTTTGAGCACCCTGTAAGAAGACCTTTCAAGCGTAAGAAGGAAGGGTGGGAGAAAGTCGCCAGGAAACCCTCACAAGATGTTGACTACATTCAAGCCCTCAGAGCAGAGAAGTGGTGCTGCATCAAGGAGGTCACTGAGAATTTAGAGGCCAGACAGGAGATGATAAAATAGTGGTGTGACCAGAAGGCCACTCTGGTCACTTACCAATATGGCTTGAAAGTGTGGATGATGGAGTCCGTGGAGCCCAATGCCCTCCAGGACTTGCTTACCGATCTCTATTAGATTAAAGAGAAGAATGGTGAGGTTACCCACTTGATGGACCTACAAACACCCATGTACCCATTAAGGATCCTGCCTGTAAACAGACTCAAGCCATGCTATGGGAGGTCTGAAATCGTCATGCTCATGGTGAGAGATGGTGGTGAGGAGACAGAGAGTAAACCATTCAGAAACCTCCTGTTACACAAGAAACAAGGTGGGTCAGTGGAGGGAATAGTACTTTCCCTTACTTTGACAGAAGGTCAAAAAAGGGGAGGTTGTCAGTTGCTGTGGAAGTTTTCTTCTTCATTCTCACTTACCCTGGGGATGAAATTGACACAGGGGGAAGCATTCCTATCAACAACAAAATTAACAAGCTATCTATTAGGTGATTACCAGCATCAAGAATGAGAAATCCAAGCTGTTGAAGCTCAGGGTGATGAAGCCTTCCAGTAGTTCCTGGTCCAGCCCAGAGGTGCTGGTGTGAGAAGTTGGCCTGGTATATGCTGTCCACTAATTATAGTGGGCACCTTGTACCAGTCCAAACAACCCCTTATGGTGAATAGGTTTAAAGACAACCTTTATTGAAAGCTATCCAAGTGGTAGCTATGGGGAGCCTTGAAGGAATGTAAAGCAGCTTGTTTTACCAGTCTATAATCTCTTGAATGACCAAATGAAAGGACAACCACACCAGGTATATATTTAAAATATATGTATTTAAGATAAAACACACCCCTCTAGTTAGCAATCAACAGTAATAGCACAAATACACGTTTGGATCCTAGGGGCGTACCAAAACATATACCAATAAAGTGGTATAAGAACCACAACTGGACTAGACACAAGGCCTAGAGCCTGTAGAATCGCTGGGATCCCAAGGGAACACCCAAGGTAGTGACATAGGGGACCCACGGGGCCGTGTGCAGTGTGTGAATACAGCCGCGGGTTCCCATTAACTTCTATGGGCAATGTCGCGGTTGGAAATTTAAAGATTAGGGACAATTTGAAATGAGTCAGGACCAAACCCTTTTGGACTTAGGAAGTTCTTGGGCTAGCACCAACGGGAGCACCGGAGTACTCGTGTTACCTCACCCAAGGAAGCCGGGTGCATAGGTGTCTTTTGGTGTTGGGTCGCGTCATCGATTTCAATGGAAGCTGGCAAAGAACTGCTGCTGCCTTGAAGAGGAGAAGTGTCCGAAGTGATCCAAGCCTGGATCTAGGATGGAAGGAACCTGAAAGCAGAGGGGACAGAGTCTGGGTCACTTTCCAGTGACCAAGGGCACGATAGACCAATGCCCGCAGATGTCGGGTGCTTCAGGTGAGTTGATGGGTGTCTTGACTCTTCAGCCACGAGGCCCAGGAGGTGCCGATGATGACCAGGAGCTGGAATCGAGCTGTCCCACACAGTCTGTCGAAACCTGCGGTAGCGGTGTCCAGATTGGACCCAACAAGCCTTGGCAACGGCAAGTCACTGGGAATCAGAGAAAGGACGGCGGTGCAGACCAGCAAGGTCTGGAGGACTCACCCAGTGAGGGTAAGTCAGGGCACATCTGGAGCAACCAGGAAAGCCCAATCAGAAGAGGAGTTGCCTTCGTGGGGACCTACTAGCCAACAGACTAGCGATCACGAAGGAGCCTCGAGTGGTCACACTTGAAACTGGCCCACGGGTCACTCGTGGAGTGGAGGCCAGAAATCTTCAGTGCAGGAGGTGCTCAAGTCTGGGGCTACTCGGAGCCCAAAGCACAACTTCAAGGAAGACCAGGAAGATGGTGTTGCGGCAAAAGTTCACGGTGTCCAGGGGTCACGGTTCCACATCACCCACGATAGTCACGGGCCTCAGCTTTGCTGTAGACTCAGGATAGCCTTGGGGAAGTCTGGAAATCCACCTCTGGTGATGCAAAGACTTTGACGTCCGGCGGGAGCTTCAGCGATCAGTTGCTTCTTTGGTGCCTGCCAAGCAGGGGAGTCACTCCTTGACCCCAAGGGAGATTTCTTCAGTCTTCTAAGCAAAGTAGAACGTCGAAGGTACAGGATATATATTGCAGAGTTTCGTCCAGGGTAATCTAAAGTCGCAAGGACTGGGTTCCCACACTTATACTAAGTTTGGGGGTTGGAAATACTCTAGGGACCCACCTATGGGAGGGTTTGGAAAGAGGGGTGGTTACACCCATTTCCATTGTACAGTTTCATGCCAGAGCAGGGGCAGGTAGCCCCTGCAGCCAGTTTGAACTGGACTATGCACAGGGACACCAAGTGTGCCCCAGTGCAGGACTGCTAAGCACCAGAGAGTGCTCAGCCCCAATACGCATCTTCCTGTCTGGGGAGGTGGTTACACCTCCCTGGGACAGGAAACCTATTGTCCAGGCCTCCCCTGCCGGAGTTTCGGTCAGCAGCAGGAGGCCAGACCCGTGTCTGTGGCAGAGGCATCCATTTTGTGATGCCAGGGCTGTAGAAAGTCCTACCGGGTTAGACCAGTGTGAATATGTCTCTCCCTCTGGAAGGGTGGAATGCTACTCCCGCCGCCAGAACTGGCGGGGGGAGGGTAGTATTCCAAAGCGTTTGAAACCAAACACAACATGTTTCCGTGCAGCCATCCCAAAGTGAGCATTTACCACGAGGTTATAATGCACTTAAGAGTATATGGTCAGGCTGCACCACAAACAGCATCAGAGGAGGTACTCCGAACGCTGCAGAGGGGCTCTACTCATGCAGGGACACCCTCTCACATAAAAAACAAGCACTCTGCCTTCAGGATTGTTAAGGCCTTCCATAGGAGTGACTTTTAGGTTTTATATGTGTGTGCAATGGTAGTGATATAGGTAGCCTATACCACTGTAAGGGGTGCAAGCACCACCTTACCCAGGCTGCAGTAGCAGACCTGTGGTGTCATTTTGGAGTGCTTCCCAGGGGTGGCATAATACATGCTTCAGGCCCTGGTAGGCATCTGAGGTACCTATGCCCTAGGTACATAGTATACCATATACTAGGGGCTTATATGGCACTCCAGAATCCAATTAGAAATGTACCTAATGTACATGGAAACCATTTTAGAGAGGAAGCAGCTAGGCTGGCGTCCTGGTTAGCAGGGCCACAGCCAGACTAAGGTCGAAAAACAGTGAAACACCAGCAAAAAGTGGGGGTACCTATGTGAAGCAGATCCTACTCTCCTACAGCTGGTACCAAATGCTGCCTCACCGGGTTGCACCCTGGAACTTCTGCTCTCTGTGGACTGCAGGAGACCCAATTTAGTCATCAAAACTGATGGATATCTCATACTTTAAGCTGATGAGCTCATTGACAGGTTTGGGACTGACAAATCCCTCAGCATCTTTGACTGGATGTCAGGTTATAGGCAGATTGCTCTACCTGAGGGAGGCAAGCATAGGTCACATTTTCCACACAGAAAGGGCACAGGAAAGACATTTACAGTTCTTGGTCATGCCATTTGGGCTAAAGAATGCCCAGTCACCTTCCACAGGTTGGTCATCTGGGTCCTCGATTGGCTGGAGAAATTCTGTGCCTAGACAGCATTGCAATCATCAGCTCCAGTTGGAAAGATGACCTGACCCACCTGAAACAAGTGATTGAGGCCCTGTAGTAGGCAGGCCTCTCTATCAAGGCAAGTGACTGCCTGATAGTGCAGAGTTCTGTCATGTACTTGGGCCATCAAATTGGCAGAGGACATATTCGGCTTTTCCAACCCAACATTTAAACCATCCTGGTCTCGGAGCTTCCCACGACATAGACCCAAGTACAGTATTTCTGGGCCTCAGTGGGTATTACAGATTTGTAATGGGGTATGGAAACATTGTTGCCATCTCCCTACAGGTTATAGACTTCACAGCGGCCTTGGGCCTGACTATGCCAATGCTGATTGTCTTTCCAGGTTTTTCCAACTTAGCGATAAGAACTCCCCTCGGGGGAAATAGTCCCCTCCCCTTCTGCTAGAGGGAACCTGTGTAGTGAAAGATAATCTTTTATGAGTTACATCTCCAAATTGTTGCCCTGTCTGTTTTTGCTATCTGTGCACCTCTGTTAACCAGTATTAAAGTGCATGTGCTCTTTTACGATGATTGAATTAGTATACTGCTCATTCCTTAGGCATATTTGCATATATGTCCCTGGTATATGGTACAAAATGTACCAGGGCCTGGTAGATAAATGCCACTAGTGGACTGCAGCACCATTCCATCCATCATTCCTACAGCACTATTCCAGTTCCATCGACTGCTTTGGCAAGGCAAACATGACTTTAGATCTAACACTTTAGCCTGACCGTAGTAATGTAAAAACTTCAACCTGTTTAAATAAACTCCTTTGATAGGTCAAAACCACAACTATCACTTGAACGTAGCACGGAAGTGAGATGTGTGGCTGAAGTGCTTCGCTGTACTCACTCGAAACGATTGACTCTGCAGTCAAATGATCGTTCTGGTTGGAGGATTCATTCCTCAATTGTTTTAAGTGAACACAATCTCCCTAGATGGTTTGATTTATCTTTGCCCTCATATGAGGTTCTACAGGCAGGTACGGTCCAGCATAGTACTTTGATGCAACTATAAATCACAAGTTGCCTGTTTTCCCATTTTCTCTTGTCAAGAAACCTAAGCGTGGAGGGTTATCTTCTGCATACTGTATGGCTCCGACCCGGAATCCCAAACTGTTGCATACTTGATCTAACTGGGACCACACAACATAGATTGGGCTACATTCCCATCAACTCCCAAGCTGACCCATGCATCAACACCCCTCTGAAGCATCTCCACATCCGTCCTAAAGATTGGGGGGGTGCTTCCCAAACCTACATCGTGATGATGAGCCTGTCTAAATGTTATGCTTAGGGTCGAAACATTGATACAACACAATAATAATGTACTGTTTTTATTTGATTCTGGAGCATTTCACTCTGTATCAGAGCGTGTACCAACAACTTTTGCATACTGAACCCGTCAGTATTTCATGTATTTACATTGTTTAGCATCAACACTCTACACTCACTTACTTCACTTGCACTGTGTCATTGTGCCGTTTGGAATCACCTTCTTACTTTCAAATTGACTTAAGTATAAAATTGCTATTTATTTTTTCGAATTTTGGAGAAATTAAAGTAAAACTGTCTTATTGAGAAATTGAACCACTATTTTGATGGTCAACATTACTCTCCCCAATGTAGTAGAGGTTCGCAATTTCCCCTTGAGGGATCACTGCTTTTATTACGTGATTACCTAGGTCCCAGGGCTACTGGGTTGTCCCTTTTTCTTATACACATGTACTTCTTAGTATATCAGTCATGTGGGGTTTGGGTACCATCTGTTTGTCATCCAGGGACATGTGAATAGCGTGACAGTTTTCATTTAGTCGGTTTTCATTCCTTGCCTGCTTTTTAAAGTTTTTCTTTATCTCTAATAGAATGTGTCAAGTTCTTAGCAGACACACAAGTATTCTGATATCATCATGGCCACCCACTGTGTAGGCTGACACGTTTTTTGTTTATGTTAATGGACAATATGGCTCCCTACAGTGTAGGCTTATTGTTTACAGAGGGAGACTTAATGTCAATATGAGGATGGAGCTGAAATTTCTGCCCCTTATTAGTTTAGTCTTGCAGAAGTCTTAGTCTCTCCACACCCTGTTTATTTGTGAAAATCTAAGATAAACTCAGTTATCAAACACTAGAAAACCACGAAAATTTACCATTGATTAAAATTATGCCAGGTGTCACACCAAATTGCCAAGCCAGCTAAACTCAGTCAGAGAGTTGATTTCAGACGTCATGCAGAAGGTGTCTTTCGCTGAGAGCACACATTTTGTTTCCTCAACAGAACTCTGACAAAAAATAGTTGAAGTCAGCTATTCAAATATATGATGCATGATCCATTCCAAGAAACTCCAAAGCAAGGTTTTCTGTTCAGTGCTTTAGCTAAGTTCTAGCATAGTGTTTAGAAATAGCTTTAGAGTGTTAGGATGTCAGAGACTCACTAAACTGTTAAAAACTTTCATCTTGTTTTCACTGATCATTAAATGAATAACTGCTTTCATGTTTGCATTCTGTGTGGTCATTCATAATGAAAGATTGTTTGGATTACCACTGTATCCGTGAACTCATCTAACAAGACTGATAGTAACCAGTAAACACTGACTGGACAGGATTTCTCAGCGGATTGGTGTTAGAGCTGCAGCTCATCTGGCTTTCTAATTCATTGTTGGTGCATTGAACTGAGACTGAGCATCAGAGGGTTAAAAATCTGAAAGATTGAGATTCTGGGGACTACCAGATTTCGTATCAGACAGTAGGACCTCTGCACAATTCCCAATGATAACTGGGGTTGATGCAGCGCGGAATGCTAAATCCCCTTCTCCGTCACAGGTCATAGATCACATACAATACTTCATACACTGGTGGGGCCCATAACACCAACATACACCCATCGATTAACCTGCTTCAAAAGAGGTGATTGTTCCACTCGCTGTAATGGAAAAAGTACTCACATAACCCTATTCATAAAGGTCTAAACTTCACCTTTAGTACTTCTCCCATGTATAGGCCATGGATCTACTAGCTGCAGGTTGAAGTGATAACAAAATCTAAAACATCATTTATATCAATACATTTTCTCAAACAAAAACGACCCGACACAGTTCTTGTAATGAATATCAAATTTTATCTAAATAATTGAATTCGATTCTCTGGGTTTTAATCAAGCAAATTAGATCATCATAGTTACCTATTCTGGCTAAAGTCGCCCTCTAAGTCAAAATCCCGGTCATCAGTTCATACTGTCAGAGTCTTTGGGAAACAGCTGTCCTGCAGTGTCACCGTCCTCTCCGTCAGTAAATCGCAAATCTTCTGAAGGGTCTCGAACCATTGAATGGCAAAAGCTAAGGCCCCTCTCTAATCTACCATTTTTATAGTAAATTTACATTCCAAAGTGTAACTATTGAACTTTTGAACAAATTTAATTGGTCCGTTGGGGAAAGTTCGACTTCTTTCCCATACATATAATGTGTCTTTAGATATAGTTCCAATCCACGCAATAGTATCTTTTCATTGTTTCTTTCAGAGCAGCTTGGCCGTAAGCCCGGGAAATAGCCTTGGTTGTCACAGTTGAGTCAGGGTCATGTAAAGGCTGCGGCAGCTGACGGCGACGCATGCGCACTTCACCCAGAGATGCTCCTAATGGAGTTGTTCTCGTCTAACAGGGACGTCAGCCATTTTGTGGCCAACAAATGGTCAACTTAAGCAAAGAAACACAAAAATATAATTAATACATAGAAATGACTAATAATCTGTTATCCCCTTACTAATACCCATATGTGTATGTATTTATCTAGCAGAAGCAACACTTAATGCGGGTTATAATCACATTAATAAAGCACAAATCACAGATACATCACGAAAGCAACATATAATCATGCAATGTCTGAATATATATTATTAATATGCATACAAATTTAGTTTACGTCATTAGTTAGGCCAGGCCACTGCAATTCCCACGTATATTTCTTATATTAGTAATGTTGATAAATTCACACAGCAAACCATTAGTATAATTACAATTAATTAATTAATCTTATTAATCTAAACATGCAAAATGGAGAGGGTATACAATTTTAAAAGAAAACCCCACTCCAGCAGGGTAACCTCCTCCCCCAGCACTACAATGGCAATTCCTGTTGTGGGCCCACCGGTGAGGGGGCTTTTTCTTTGGGACAATGGCATCTCCATTCTTTTGCTCTAACTGGGGGCAGTCAATGCATTGGGGCCAGTGAGGTCCCAAGAGTCTTTTCCTACTAAAACCTCCTCTCCTGTTGTCTGAAGAGGAATGGGACTCCTTGCCCTAGAAACTTTTTTTGGAGCTTTAGATAACTCCCTTTGGTTATATTTACCTCCCTTTCCTTTTGCTGCTGGGGACCCAGTCCACTTCTGTTGTGTCCCCCCAGTACCTTCTTTGACACTCTAGTGCTGATTTAGAGGCCCACTTCATTTTCAAGCACTCTGGGCACAGTGAACTTGGTGTCTATCAGGTACTGGTGCAACTCTGTTAAACAAATTACTTATTATGTGCTCCTTCAAAACCATCTGTACAGCCTATCCTAATATTTTAATTTGCTGCCCTTCACCCAACCATCCAGTGCCTTTTTAGAAAAATCCACAAAATCCACACATGCCTTGTGTGATTCTTCTGGCTATCCCTGAGCCTCATGCAATACTTCTCTTGGATTCAAACCAAACTTACTAATAAGAGCTTCCTTAATGGGGGCATACCGTATCTGGTCAGCTACCTCTAGGCCCAATAGTTTATCTCTCTAAGCAATGGGCATGTCCATCCATGGATTGCCCCCCCAGTTCTCCCATGGGACTTTGTGTATGGGTAAAGAGACATCATATGCTGCAAATCATTTATCCATGTAACCCCCACCATATAGCAAGGTATTATGTCTTTGGAGAGTTGGAATCCTTTATCGCTGATTTGAGCTTCAGCGTCACTGCCACCATCATCACTAGACTCAGAGGCCTTTTCGGACCTCATGTTTAACTCTCACTAGCTCCTCTTATGGGCCAGCATGACCTTTTTCTCTGTCAAGGTCAGGGTTGACTTATTTTCCTCTAGTCCTATAGTGGCCAGTTGCAGCTTGAAGGCCCTCTCTGCTTGTCTGTCCTACAGCTCTGATGTTGAGAATCCGTGGGAGGACACTGAGGTACCTGCCCTGGGCAAGGTAGGTTATGCTGCTCCTGGGGAAACATACTCATCTGGCACTGGAGCCTCATGACTCATCCTCATTTCCCCCTCTTTTATCTCTGCCTCATCCTCATGCCTTAGTGAAGTAGTTTGTAGCATGCATACTTTCTCCCGAGCTCTGAAGGCAATGTGGTAGTTCTCCTTCTTGGATTTGAAACTCCGCCTTAGCCCTTATTCCTTAAACATCTTCCTCAGCTGTGCAATGCTGAGGCTCTCCATGTTACTCAGGTCTGCTGCCATGCCTGCAAAAATAACAGGTGCAAAAATAAAGTACAGGAATTAAATTACACAGAAAATAAATACATGACCAAATTAAAACCAAAAGCCAATTAAAAATCCAAAAAGTCAATTTGTGCTGTCAGTTTAAAAAGGGATTTAAAATGTCAACCTAAATAACTGAGAGGTACTCTAAAACACTTGTCCTGGATCCTGCCGCTGAATACCAATGTAAGGAAATGGATTATTATTTGAGGTAAGTGGCTAACCGCCTCAAGTAATAATCACAATCCTTGTCAGGTTGAAGCCTTAAAGCCACTAAATTAACCTGAGCGTAGCCCCCTGCTAGCTATGGCACAGAGTGGAAAGGCTTTACTAAAGGCAGTGTGTGAAGTATTTTTGCAGTACCAAAACAGTAATAAGGTCAAAACACAACACAATGAAAACCTCAAACTGAATTAGTAAAATCAAGTACATTTCAATAAATAAAATAACACCAAAATGATAGAAAACATCAAGTAGGGGAACCAGAGATATGATTTTTTAAAGTTAACAAAAATAGCCCCAAAAAGTGTTAAACACCAACAATGGTCAACTGGTCTTGTTAGATTGGGACCGAGGCGTGATTTTAGGCTAACTGTAATGGAACACACAGCACATACAGAAGCCAAGTTCTACCTGGTCAGAGGTTTTACCTTAGTACTCAGTCTAAAAAAGGGAAGTCCAAAGTCGTCAGCATGGCAAGAAAGCAACCTGTAGCTGAGGAGAGCTCCACAAGATTGGCTAGCCATTGGACATGATCTTGGTAAAGCCTTTGATATTTGGCGGGAAAGCTCAGGGCGGGAGAAATTTAACTTCCATGCCATGATAAGGTCCCCTGCATGCTGTATACTTTTGGCACCTCCACCCACTCTGGACTTTTACATTCGCATTTAGTCAGTTGTTAGAGCTTAGAATGCTTCAGCAGGGCAAGGCAGCAGGCTGTAGGCTCCAAAGGCTGGATACCTTATCAGCTAGATCTTCCTGAATCAAATTTGCACTTCAGATAAGCTCTGAGTGGGAGAAACCAGAATCTTTAGCCCATCGTCAACACACCTGGGTCAGATTTGCTGAGCAGGTCTTCCAGCCAGAAACAGTTAAGGATTCCAGGACATCAGGTACAACACTGAAGGGTCAGGGCTCACTACAGCAGAGGCCAACAGCAGAGTCCAGGGCAGGTCCAGTTAGAACTGCTGGGCTGAACAGGAATGGCCTCTTGTACCTCTGTTGTATCCCTGTAGCTTGAACAGGCGGCCAGCCTTATAACCAATGGAATTCACCTCTTTGCCCTGGATACAAGAGGATGGAGGTCAAATACTTCGGGGCTCAACTCGGTCTCAGACAGCAGGCCCAGGCTTCTTCTATTAGCTTTTGGGTGAGAGTGACTCCTGGCTTCTCTCTAACCATTGGGTAAAACTTTCCAGGGGTCACGCTACCCACTTTTTTAGCAATACCTTTCTGCCCTACTGTAGACAATGCTTCAGTGACTCTCTCTACATAAATGCAAGATGGGAAAACCCTTCTCTTCCTATGCAAAGCCTGTGTGTCCACTCAGAGGTGTGAACAGGGTAAAGACCAGTCCCTCCTCTGTGGTCACTCCAAACCAGTCCTTGGTGCAGCTTCCGTCCCACTGGGATTGGTGCCTGCCTGACTTTTGGCAGAAAAGAAGGAGCCTGTCAGGGGGCCATCTGACATCTACCTGTGACAAGGGAGGCCCCTTTGAAGTAAATTAAGTTCCTTGGCACAGCCCAAATTGTCATCCTGCGAGAGGAAAAAAAAACACCTCCCACATGCAGGTCTTTTCTATTGGACACCATACCTCACACCTCATTCAGGGCCCTTCAATATTTGGTTGACAGTTGAAAGGTTCTTAATAGTTTGAGGCATTCTAATACTTACTTTTTCTTAATATTCATCAAAAATCCAACTTCACTGTTAAAGTCTGCTTTTAATAAGTATTCAAATGAGTTGTTGAATCATATTTTAAGTGGATCCCTACACTGAGATAGCAGAAATAAAATTTCATTTTTATGCAATATGTTATGATAGTATATATTCTCTTTTGGCTGCTGTGCCTGCCTGAACAAGCAACAAACCTCCCCTCTCTCCAGTTATATGGACAACAGCAGAAAAATATTCTCAAAGGAGAAAGGAATTGAACACTTTCTGTACAATTATTTTCCGGTATGCAGGAAAGAATGATTTTCCTACATTGCTTAAAACTGTTTTCCAGATTTGTTAACAGGCATTCTTGTGACAAAGAGATTGCCGTTCTGATGGCGACAGAAATGGCATGGAGAACACTCTTTAATTATGCTACAATGCAGACATTCTTGATAGTGAAGGCAGACCATTTCCATTTGTTCTGTAGGGAGAACCCTGCCTTTTATCCCTTGTTATAACGAAATCTGTTTGGGACATATACCTGGGAGGCATGATGCCGTTCTCATAGGCCTTGGCAGATTTATGTGTGGTCTTAACTGAGCCACTTAGTCTAGTCCTGGTGAGGATACACCTGGTCCACTGAAAAAGAGAACACTGGTGCTGGGAGTCCAGATAATCTTTCTCCCTGAGTGAATGAGTAAGTGAGTGTGTGTTGAAAGAACCAGTGGACTTGTTTCTTAACACTAGACTATAAGGGGGCTCCACTCACCCTAAAAGAAAGACACCGTAGTGGGATGTAGAATTCCTTAACCCACTTTTCAGAAATAGTTTAAATCTCTTTGACAAATTCTCATTGCATTATCTGTTTACTCAGGCCACACTCAGACATCCCTGAAATCAAATAGTTTTCACCAGATTACAACTAAAGCATTGACCCTCCAACACACTGTTATCCCTAATTTGAATATCCTCAGATGTTGTGCTCTCCATTCAACACAAGCATTCTCAGTTTATATTGTTTTAAAAGTGTTACTACGTTTCAAAGTAGTACATTTGAAATATATTTAGGACCCATGCGTGTGATTATAGTCCAAGTGAAAACTGAATTAGGCACTCTTCATCCACATACATCCTTTGTGCTGTCAGTACTAATAGTGACCCTATAGTGAGTGATAAGTGTGTGTTTTTTCTTTATAAGGGTTTTGAAGGAACATCTGGGAGAACAGGAAGTGTCACTTTCATTAATTGTTGACGCAGTAGAAGACGGAGACTTGGGAAACTACTCATGTTATGTTGAAAATGGGAACGGGCGTAGACATGCCAGCATTCTTTTGCATAAACGAGGTAAAAACCATTTGAGAATTACAATGCTTAGATAATTTTATATTTCTGAGTACTTTCTTATTCATAAATGAATGCCTTACATTTTTTCCAGGAAATATTTTCAAAACCAGTTTTTTGTAAGTAAAAATGTTTAATTTATTTGTCACACGTCCATTATGTGGGCAATACATGATGCAATATAATTTCATAATACAAATACTAGTGATAATAATTATATATGCTAATTTGTTCAGATTTATTTGCAATCCGAGTATTAAAGTAATTAGATCAAAAGCGCATTTCGTAAACATATGTGATGATGACATTCTTTAAAACAGAAAAATGATTTTGAGGGAGAGAAAAGAGAGGAAACTGATACATCCGATAACAGATGGTAAGACAAGGGACTGTAGTGATTTAATTCTCTCCAAAGACTCCAACCCGCACCCAGTGCAGTTGCAGTCCTTTCAGGTCCTAGTAGATGCGTTCCTTGCCTTGAAATCCCATAAGCTACTTTTGTTTACATCATATGAGATGCTTGTTGCAATACGTGCTGCCTTTTGAACCACAGATTTGTGAACTTGCCATAACAAATACTAGTACAGATCGTACCATGCCCATATAGAGAAATTAGCTATAATTTAAATCTCCAGCGAGTACATGACTTTTATACATTCAAAAACATATATCCTGAAATACTGTTTCTACCTCCTCCTAATACGATGACATTTTCCATAATGGATACTAGTCTGCTGATATGTATTGTACACTGTATGTGTCAATAGAATTGTTTAAAAAAAAACATGATCAAATGCTCAGTTTACTTTTTCTAAAATGATCCATCCAAGGACATATTGCAATCTTAAAATTTGTGGAATTCGCTGATCGAGAGCCCTTTCTAGTTCAGCTACCTTTTTCACCTTCGTCTGATTAAACAAGCATTGAAAATGCGATAGGTCTCGCCCTCGCTTAAGTTAAAGCAATTCGGTTTGCAATTAGGTGGCTTTTTAGCTTTGCTTTTATTAGTGTTTTTCAAACTTTCATGTACATTACATGCATACGTATGCATATATGTATATGTATATGTATGCATTTATATTTGTATTTATATAGATATGCAGATGTATATATATTTTTATGTATGTATGTAAATATATACACATACATATATTACCTACTGGCAGTCGCCAGTAGGTAGTTATAGTTAGGACCTTTTTCCATAGGAAATCCGCAACATTCTATTTGGAATAACGTTGGCGCCAATTGACGAATCTTTGCGAAATTTTCCAAACTTTTGGCCAGCTCCTGTCTGCTCCTATCCTGAAAATTTCATGGTGATTCGTTAAGCGGGGACCGAGAAAAAAGGGGGGTCCCAAAACGCGTTTTCCCAATGCTTTTTCTCATAGGACCTGTTGACGCAGCTACAGCCTGAACTGCTGAACGGAATTACACCAAATTTGGCAGAGAGGTAGTCCTCAGTTCAGACTCGTGCCTTTTGCTTAAATGGTGTAAATCCGTTCAGTAGTTCCTGAGAAAATTAGAGTTAAAAAGATAGATATATCTGGGCGGAGCCTAACCACACATCTCATCGTGAGATCTGATTGGCTGTCAGTACTTCATCCAAGAAGTGTTGGCAGCCATCTTGGGACCAATATAGATGATAGCACCTCATTAAAAAGCATTGCAGTTAATAGGTTTTAAGACTTTAGTTACATTATAAATCATGTGTTGATGGTACCATACTCATTTTAGGAATTGTGGTGTGTTCTAAGGTGATTTTACCATGTGAAAAAGCCTTCTGCTGTGATATCATGAATCATGTCTGAGAGAAAACTATTTTCTCATGCTTTTCCCACAGAGGTTTGGAAGGTGATCTATAAGCTAAACTGAGAGCATATTTTCTGTAAATTCACATTATCTTTCTCAGTCATGTGAGAATGAAGTCTGACATTCTCAGTAAAACATGTACATCCAACAAGGGCAGAGACTGTCAGTTGATTCCTTTGTGTTCTACTGCAGCTTCCCAGAGTGTTCTAAAGAACAACTAGAGCGCTAACAGTCCTACTTATGACAAACGTATTGCACACCTGAAGCCATCTTGATTGGAGTAAAGTGGTAACTCTTAAAACTTTAATTTCAAAAGGAACAAAATGAGGAGGTTCATTTTGCCATAGAAAGTATGATTAGTGCTGCAGAAAGCAAAATTAGGGCACATTTTGAGTGACTTCTCAAATCCTCTTCTATTTCATTAAAAAATTCTGTCATAAAGATTAAAACATGCACTTTGAATACCAGCAGCAGACTTCCCTGGTGAGCAGTAGCTTTACTACAGTGATCTAATGAGCAACTAGAGTGCTAACATTCAGAATTTATGGCAAATGTGTGACACATCTGAATGCCTTCTTGATGGTACCAAAGTAAAAAACTGAAAGTATTTCCTACTGAGGAGACTGCAGTAAATGAGGAAATTAGGAAACTTCATAACAAATAAATCTCCCAAGATGGCCACCAGAGACAAAAGAGCCCAAATGTAGCCCAAATATCACCCAGATGTAGCCCAGGTATAGCCCAATGACAGAATGTCCCAGAGTGTTCTTAAGAACAACTAGAGCGCTTACTGTCTTACTTATGACAAAAGTATGGCACACCTGAAGCCATCTTGATTGGAATAAACTGGTAACACTTAAAACATTTAATTTAAAAAGGAGCACAATGAGAGGGTTCATTTTGCCATAGAAATTATGATTAGTGCTGAAGAAAGAAAAATTAGGGCACATTTTGACTTCTCAAATCCTCTTCTATTTCATAAAACAATTCTGACATGCAGACTGAAACATGCACTTTGAATACCAGCAGCAGACTTCCCTGGTGAGCAGTAGCTTTACTACAGTGATCTAATGAGCAACTAGAGTTCTAACATTCAGAATTTATGGCAAATGTGTGACACATCTGAATGCCTTCTTGATGGTACCAAAGTAAAAAACTGAAAGTATTTCCTACTGAGGAGACTGCAGTAAATGAGGAAATTAGGAAACTTCATAACAAATAAATCTCCCAAGATGGCCACCAGAGACAAAAGAGCCCAAATGTAGCCCAAATATCACCCAGATGTAGCCCAGGTATAGCCCAATGACAGAATGTCCCAGAGTGTTCTTAAGAACAACTAGAGCGCTTACTGTCTTACTTATGACAAAAGTATGGCACACCTGAAGCCATCTTGATTGGAATAAACTGGTAACACTTAAAACATTTAATTTAAAAAGGAGCACAATGAGAGGGTTCATTTTGCCATAGAAATTATGATTAGTGCTGAAGAAAGAAAAATTAGGGCACATTTTGACTTCTCAAATCCTCTTCTATTTCATAAAACAATTCTGACATGCAGACTGAAACATGCACTTTGAATACCAGCAGCAGACTTCCCTTGTGAGCAGTAGCTTTACCACAGTGATCTAATGAGCAACTAGAGTGCTAACATTCAGAATTTATGGCAAATGTGTGACACATCTGAATGCCTTCTTGATGGAACCAAAGTAAAAAACTGAAAGTATTTCCTACTGAGGAGAATGCAGTAAATGAGGAAATTAGGAAACTTCATAACAAATAAATCTCCCAAGATGGCCATCAGAGACAAAAGAGCCCAAATGTAGCCCACATATCAACCAGATGTAGCCCAAGTATAGCCCAATGACAGAATGTCCCAGAGTGTTCTTAAGAACAACTAGAGCGCTTACTGTCTTACTTATGACAAAAGTATGGCACACCTGAAGCCATCTTGATTGGAATAAACTGGTAACACTTAAAACATTTAATTTAAAAAGGAACACAATGAGGGGGTTCATTTTGCCATAGAAATTATGATTAGTGCTGAAGAAAGAAAAATTAGGGCACATTTTGAGTGACTTCTCAAATCCTCTTCTATTTCATTGAAAAATTCTGATATGCAGACTGAAACATGCACTTTTAATACCAGCAGCAGACTTCCGTGGTGAGCAGTAGCTTTACTACAGTGATCTAATGAGCAACTAGAGTGCTAATATTCAGAATTTATGGCAAATGTGTGACATATCTGAATACCTTCTTGATGGAATCAAAGTAAAAAAACTGAAAGCATTTCCTACTGAGGAGACTGCAGTAAATGAGGAAATTAGGAAACTTCATAACAAATAAATCCACAAGATGGCCACCAGAGACAAAAGAGCCCAAATGCAGCACAAATATCACCCAGATGTAGCCCACATGTAGCCCAATGACAGAAGTATGCATTATTTTTTGTGTATTTGCAGTTTTATATAGTGCAGACTTGTCAGGTATTGGAGTGCTTTACATGAGCATTGGTTACATCACACAAGATCAAATTAATTTTGGTTGTAGACATGGGGAGATTAAGTGATTTGACCAGAATCACATAATGTTGAGCTGAAGCAGAAACTCCAACCTGGTTCCCCAGTTGCAAAGTCTGCAGCTCTGGAAGTAACACCACATCCTCTCCCCTAGGTGCAACATTTAATCAAGTGGTCAACTGGATAAAAAACACATAAAGATTACAAATAATTTGAAAGTTCTTTGTCGCTGTTTGAAAACTCAGAAAATATGTCCTCATTTTAGTTTTTTAGAGCACTAACCATAATTTTGAAGCAAATAAGACCCTCTCATATATGTAATTTCTAAAGGAAATGCTCTAGGTATTACAGTTTTGATTATATCAAGATGACGTCAGGCGTTCCACACTTTTGTAATAAATATAGAATGTTTGCAATCTAGTTGTTCATTGGGATACTGTTGAGAGGCAGAGGCCAGGGGCACGGACTCTGAAAATTGAAGGCAGGTAGGAGAGTGCAGAGGCAACAATTGGAGCACACTCGGCAGGCAGGAAGGGCAGTGGCAGCACAACCGACTATGGAGGGCAGTGGAAAGGGGGGCAGGGGCAACAAACCAACAATACAGGACTGGCAAGAGAGGCTGTGGCAATATAATAGACCATTGTGGGCAGAAGGAAGAGGCAGGGTAGTACAACCATACATGCCAACAGACCCGTTTGAGCCAGGAAACGTCCAATGTTTTTAAGCTCAAATGGGCTTTATTTGATCTGTCTCCTGTCTACAATCTACTCTTTTTCAATGTAACTCAAAGGGGAAAATCAATACCCCAGTTTTTTTCAAAATCTCCCTCTTACCAAGTTCAAAATGTTCGCAAGTATGGTACATTGGATCATGGTAGGCAGGAGGAATTGGGGTAGGGACATGGACTTGGATAACAGAGGACAGGAGGGACATGGAGAGGTGCACCAACTGACCCTACAGGGCAGGCATCAGGGTTTGCAGCAGCACAATACACCACACAGGGCATGCGGGACGGGAGTGCAGCACAACAATCCATAGAAAGCAATAGGGAGGGGACAGGACCATGCACATGGACAACAGAGAACAGAGGGGAAAGAGGCAATGGTAGTTAGCTGACCATAATGGATAGACAGGAGAGAAAGCTGCAGCATAACAGACCATAAAGGGCAGGAGGGACGGATCAGGGGCATTACAATGGAACAGACAAGCTAGGAGGGAGGGAATAGGGGTCTGCACATGGAAACAGAGGGCTGGGGGTAAGGGGGCAAGGCAGGAGCAGCAAGACGGCCATGGAGGTCAAGCAGGATGGGCACTAGAAACAAGACACCATGGAGAGCAACAGTGAGACTATGATGGCATACACACAGACCATGGAGGGAAGGTGGGAGGGGGTCAGGGGCAGCTAGCTGACCACACAGGGAAGGTGAGAGGGGCCATGGCAGCACAGAAGACCATGCATGGCAAGTGGGAGGGTTAGTGGCAGCACAATGGCTATGATGGGTAAGAAGGAGGGTGCAGGGGCATGCACAAAGGACCATGGAGGATAGAAGGGAGGGTCAGGACATGGGCACTGACAAGAGAGTTCAGGGGAAGGGGCCTCACAACAGACTGCGCTGGGCAGGCAGGAGGAGCAGTTGCAGCACAACAGACCAGGGAGGGCAGAAGGATGTGGCAGTAAAATGGACCATGGAGGACAGGAGGAAGGGGATAGGGGCATGGCATGTGGACAGGTAGGGTGGAGGTGGCAGGGATAGGTTACAGTCATCTGACAATGCTAGGCAGGTGGGAGGGGAGTGGCAGTTCAACAGAACACACAGAGTAGATAGGAGTGGCAGGTCCATGGAACATGGTGGGCAAAAAGGATAGAGCAGGGGCATGCACAAAGACATCGGAGGGCAGGGGGAAGGAGAATAGGGGCAGCAAGCTAAGCACAGAGGCTAAGCAGGAGGTCTATGATGGGCCATAGAATTGGATAATGAAGGGCAGGAGGAGTGGACTGGTACATCATGCTAAATGGAGGGCAGTGGCAGCACATCAGACCATGCATGGCAGGAGGGAGGAGGCTAGTCCATGGATTCAGACAACAGAGGATAGGGAGGAGGTGGATGGGGCAGCAAGCTAACTGTTCAGAGAAGGTGGAACTTTATTTTTTTTTAATGTGTGTGTGTGCGAACTACTTAAAATATGAACATGTATGCAACATAATCTCACTTTTATTCAGGAAGAAGAGGACGTTTGTGACTGTGACTCCAGGCTCACTTGGCAGAAACACCCCCTGACCCTCCACCCCATCGCAAAATGTAATGCCCGTGAAAAGGGTAGGTGGACGCAGTGTTGTATAGAACATAGTCCTGAGAGCACGATTGAAAATGAAAACTAGATATAGTATATGGTATAAACTATGCACCAAAAAGTGTGATATAAGATGAACCGGGGCGTGAAATATAATATGCAATACATTGTGCGCAATGACAGATTCATTGGAGAGCGTGAGATAGCACAGGCACTAGCGCGTGCTATGCGATATGCGCCTTGGAGTGTAATATGCACAGGGCAGTGTTGTGTAACCTAACTAGTCTCTAAAGTTGTAATATAAAATATGTGCTGGGGAGTGTAATGTTGCATATGCACTGTGACAAAGATATGGATCCCAGACTGTAATATGTATGGCATAGCGCTGTGCGTTATAACATTGGCATCGAGGAAGGCACATTAGATGGGGCAATATAACCCTTGCGAAGGCAAGTGTGGCATGACATATTCATGGGGTGGTGTTACAGTGCACATGGGCTAGATAGTGTCATAGCATACGCACTAGCTGGTGGAATACAACACAGAGGTGTGTGGCACTCGACGGGCACTGGTGGGTGTAACACAGCATTGGGCTCAGCCAGGAGCACGCTGTGACTCTCAAGTGAGGTTCGTCTCCTTTCCAGAGAGTAAAATAAAAAGTATTACACATCCGGCGGTGGATGTGTGTTTTATTAACTGTGACGGGGGTTTCTTGCATAGTTTGGTCGAATTGTTTGTCGAATCCCCTTTGAATGGCTTGGTGTGCGTGTGTATTAAATGTGCCCGTCAATAGCTACTCATGTTTGTATAAATAAACGACAAGGGTGTCTACTTGGAGAGTACCCACCGGCGGGGGCGCCGGGATTAAGCACGGTAGGGCGTCAGACACGTCAGAGCTTCACTAGCGGTGTAAATACATTCCACGTGGATTCATTGTATGCATAGTCGCCTTTTAATGAATATCACGCAAATCGTCATGGTGATAGGTACATACGGTTTGTCCAGCATGTCCTAGGTGTTTCTATACATATATATTTTTTTAAAATAATAAAAAACAAAGGCCGACCCCGGGGATGGGGTACCCGGGGCCATAAGTGGCCTAAGGAGGGGCGCAACGCAGCCCCCCTCCTAAAGATTTATTTTTTTAAAAAGGCCATGACCCGGGGGTTGGGGTCCCCGGGGCCGATTAAGGCCTTGGGAGGGCCAAATTTTTTTTTTTAAACAAAAAATATTTGGGTGCAGGCCCTGGGGGATGGGGTCCCCAGAGCCAATAAATTAGAAAAAGAAGGGGGGCCACACAGCTCTCCTTCTTAAAAAAATAAAATAAATAAAAGACCGGCATCGCGCCGGAGGCAACGTCTCCTCCTTGCAGCACTCTGCAAACGCACCCCCTGGCCAGTTGTAAGTAGGGGAATTAATTCCCCTTCAATACTGAGAGTCCCTGAGGGCCAACTAGCCCAACGGGTTTCTCCAGTACGCGACAGGGAGCTGCGTTGCAGACAGGTGTTCTGAGGCCACGCCCCTTTTTACACCTCTATGCAACGCAGCTCTGTGGTGCTTACTGGAGGTACTTAGTGGGCTTGTTTGACCCTAGGGACCCTTAGGATTCAAGGGGACTTAATCTCTCAATTTAGAACGGCCACAGGGCGCGTTTACACAGTGGTGAAGGGAGGGGACGGGGCCTGAAGTGACGTGTGCAAACACGCCCTGTGGCGCGTTTTAAGTTGGGGAAATAATTCCCTTTCAATCCTGAGGGACCCTGGGAGCCAACTAGCCCACCAGGTGCTTCCAGTAAGCGCCACTGCTCTGCGTTGCAGAGAGGTGGTGCAGGCCGTGCCCCTTTTTACACCTCTCTGTAATCGTGCTTACTGGACGTACCTAGTGGGCTATTTTGCCCCTAGGGACCCTCAGGATTTAAGGGGACTTAATCTCCCAACTTAAAAAACGGCCACAGGGCGTGTTTACACAGTGGGTAAGGGAGGGGACGGGGCCTGAGGTGACGTGTGCAAACACGCCCTATGGCGCGTTTTAAGTTGGGGAAATAATTCTCCTTCAATCCTGAGGGACCCTGGGGGCCAACTAGCCTACCAGGTGCTTCCAGTAAGCGCTGCTGCATTGTAGAGAGGTGGTCTAGGCCGTGCCCCTTTTTACATCTCTCTGCAACGCAGCTCTGTGGCGCTTACTGGAGGTACCTAGTGGTCTAGTTGGACCCTAGGGACCCTCAGGATTCAAGGGGACTTAATCTCCCAACTTAAAACAGCCACAGGGCGTGTTTACACAGTGGGGAGGGGACGGGGCCTGAGATGACGTGTGCAAACACGCCCTGTGGCGCGTTTTAAGAGGTAGTTTTAATCCCCTGCCCTATTATATACTAGGGGCTTACAGAGGAGGTCATGCTAATCACAGGGGGACCCCAACACATAGTGTTCCCTAGTGTATGTAGGTGTTTTCACTGTATTCTGAGTGTCTTTTAACATAGCACTGGCTCTAGGACTGGTTAGTCAGACTCAGTTACCACCAGTATCCGTCTGAAAAAGTTGAGGGTACAGGATGATTTTGCAACAAGGCTTCTTTCTGCTCTTCTGTTTGTTCTTTCTGCACGTTATCCTTCTTCCTGCACTTTTCTTTCTCTTTGAGGACTTCTGTTGCTTCTTTCTGCATTTCTTTTTTTCTTTCTGTGCGTTTTTTCTTCTTTCTTCACATGTCCTATCTCTGTAAGCATAGTTAGAAATTAGCATTTAAAAAACCTTTGAAATTCACTGAAAAAACATAGGTTTCAGGCATGTTATAGTTAGGAATTAGTATTTAAAAAACCTTAGAAATTCACTGAAAAAAACATAGGTTTCAGGGGCGTTCTAGTTAGCTGGACTTTTCACTCGTACAAAACCATTGAAATTCCCCCGTTATAGTTAGTTCAGCTAACTAGAACTCGCGCGCCCGCAATGCACTGCTGATGACGTCACATATCACATCACTCATGACATGGTCAGTGACATCACTCATGACATCACTGATGACATCTCAAATGACATCACTGATGACATCATCCTTGTGATAGAGTGGCAGACCTTCTCTCCCCCTAATATAACCTTTGATACACACATTCAAAAATAGAAACTACAGTTTTCAAAACAATGGACATACCAATACCAGTTGCAACAACCTATTCAGTAATTCTAAGATCCACATACACATCCACTCATTCACCAACAGTCCTATACAGTCACTCATACATGTACTCACTCATCATATGTACTCATACACCTATACATCCTGTTACACAACGCCACTCATCCATAGAGTTACTCACACAAATAGTCACTCATGCTAATAAAAGAATCAAACATCCATTTACTTGCATATACAGTTATACACACCACCACACTTACTTCTACAGAAACTTACACATACTTAGTTTTTTAAACAATCACTTATAGAAACACATATTATTGACACTTATATACACCAATAGCCACATATACTAGTTTAAAACATATGTAGTTACTCATAAAGACACTATTGAGACAGTCATTCACTCACTAACACACCCATGCACACACTCATCCACCCATACAGTCCTGCACACATGCTGTCATACAGTGAGTCACTCATTCATGCACCTATGCACTACGTAATACCCCCCACCGAACCATACAGACACTCATACTGATACTCAAAAAAACCAACTAATAACCTATATAGACACTAATGTAGCTACTCACCAACCCATGCAGCCACTTATACACAAAGTGAGAGACTGATACAGATATTTACATATTTAAACATTACTCGCTAAGCGATGTATTCACTAAGATACACTTAATCAGTCAGTTATACAATCAATTTTTCAAAAACAAATCATCCATTTAGACACTTATATACCCATTTATTCTTCCATCGACCTTGAGATATACATATATAAAACATATGTAATTTTCAGAAAAACACACATTCACTGGATGATGTCATCAGTGATGTCATCAGTGATGTCATTTGAGATGTCATCAGTGATGTCATGAGTGATGTCACTGACCATGTCATGAGTGATGTGATATGTGACGTCATCAGCAGTGCATTGCGGGTGCGCGAGTTATAGTTAGCTGAACTAACTATAACGGGGAAATTTCAATGGTTTTGTACGAGTGAAAAGTCCAGCTAACTATAACGCCCCTGAAACCTATGGTTTTTTCAGTGAATATATATATAAATGCATATGCATATATATGCATACACACACACATATATATATATATGTGCATATATATATGTGCATATGTGTGTGGTTAGAGAGGTAGAGAGTAGAGAGTAGTAGCAAGAGAGAGGGAGAGAGTAGAGAGTGAGTAGTAGAGAGGGAGTAGTAGAGAGTAGAGTGGGAGTAGTAAAGAGTAGTAGAGAGTGAGTAGTAGAGCGTAGTAGAGAGAGTAGTAGAGAGTGAGTAGTAGTGAGTAGTAGAGAGTGAGTAGCAGAGAGTGAGTAGTAGATAGAGCGAAAGCAGTAGAGAGTGAGTAGTAGAGAGTAGTAGAGAGAGAGGCAGAGAGATAGAGAGGTAGAGAGTAGAGAGTGAGTAGTAGATAGTGAGTAGTAGAGAGTAGAGAGTGAGTAGTAGAGAGTAGAGAGTGAGTAGTATAGAGTAGTAGAGAATGAGTAGTAGCGCGTAGTAGAGAGAGTAGTAGAGAGTGAGTAGTAGTGAGTAGTAGTGAGTAATGAGTAGTAGAGAGTGAGTAGTAGAGAATGAGTAGTATAGAGTAGTAGAGAGTGAGTAGTAGAGTGTAGTAGAGAGAGTAGTAGAGAGTGAGTAGTAGAGCGTAGTAGAGAGAGTAGAGAGAGTGAGTAGTAGTGAGTAGTAGAGAGTGAGTAGTACATAGTAGAGAGTGAGTAGTTGAGAGTAGTAGAGAGTGAATAGTAGAGAGTAGTAGAGAGAGTAGTAGAGAGTGAGTAGTAGAGAGTAGTAGAGAGTGAGTTGTAGAGAGTGAGTTGTAGAGAGAGAGGCAGAGAGATAGAGAGTAGAGAGTGAGTAGTAGAGTAGAAAGTGAGTAGTATAGAGTAGTAGAGAGTGAGTAGTAGAGCATAGGGGAGAGAGTAGTAGAGAGTGAGTAGTAGTGAGTAGTCAGTAGTAGTGAGTAGTGAGTAGTAGAGAATGAGTAGTAGAGAGTGAGTAGTACATAGTAGTAGAGTGAGTAGTAGATAGTAGAGAGAGAGTAGTAGAGAGTGAGTAGTAGAGAGTAGTAGAGAGAGTAGTAGAGAATAGTAGAGTGAGTAGTAGAAAGTAAGTAGTAGAGAGTATTAGAGAGTGATTAGTAGAGAGTAGTAGAGAGTGAGTAGTAGAGAGAGTGGTAGAGAGTGAGTAGTAGAGAGTAGTAGAGAGAGAGTAGTAGAGAGTGAGTAGCAGCGAGATTTAGAGAGTGAGTAGTAGAGAGTATTAGAGAGAGAGTAGTAGAGAGTGAGTAGCAGCGAGATTTAGAGAGTGAGTAGTAGAGAGTAGTAGAGAGAGAGTAGTAGAGAGTGAGTAGCAGCGAGATTTAGAGAGTGAGTAGTAGAGAGTATTAGAGAGTGAGTAGTGGAGAATAGTAGAGGGTAGTAGAGAGTAGTAGAGAGTGAGTAGTAGAGGGTAGTAGAGAGAGTAGTAGAGAGTGAGTAGTAGAGAGTGAGTAGTAGAGGGTAGTAGAGGGAGCAGTAGAGAGTGAGTAGTAGAGGGTAGTAGAGAGTGTAGTAGAGAGTGAGTAGTAGAGAGTGAGTAGTTATGTTATGTTATGTTAACCTCATTTTGTAACGCGCACAGATACTAAAAAAGTGTCCCGGCGCGAAAGCCAACAGCAAGAGAGAAAGGGAAGCTTGAAATACCGGCAAGAAATCATGCCCCAAAGGCAATTACTGGAAGAGTAAAGTTTTAAATTGTTTTTTAAATAGCGTAAGGCTATCCATGTTCTGAAAATCAAAGGGCAAGGTATTCCAGGCTCTGGCCGCTTTCACTGAGAAAGAGCAGCCGCCTAGCCTTATCAAACGGAACCTGGGGACCACCGCGAGGCATTGAACCATCGAGCGAAGCTGCCAAGAAGGCTCATAAAACGAAAAACGCCTTCTAAGGTAGTGAGGCCCGGTCTGATAGAGAGCACCGTGGGCCAATACCAAGCCCTTAAACCGTACTCGCTGCTCAACCGGGAGCCAATGTAATGCTCGAAGGTTCTGGCTAGCGCTAGATCTAACTGGCAAGCCCAATAGAGTTCTAGCCGTCGCGTTCTGTACAATTTGTAACCTTTTTAATTGTTATGCCGGAAGTCCGAAATACAAAGCGTTGGCGTAATCCAGCCTGGACAAAATAAGTGCCTGTGTTACCATTTCCTTGGCATTTTTAGAAAGCAACGGCAAGAACTTCTTAAGATGTTTAAGCGTGCCAAAACACGCCCCCGCTAGTTTGCTAATCTGGGTCAAGAATCTCAAGTCCTTGCCAAACCAGATGCCCAGGTTTTTTGCTCGGCATCCTGAAGCACTCGGCAAAGGATAGCCAACCGGCCAAATCTCTTCCCTAAAGTTAGAGGGAAAGGCACCATAGAGGAACACTTCGGATTTCTCCTCATTACACTTTAATTGAGCCTTACCTAACCATTTAAAGACCTCTGCAAGGCAAGTCTTGGGAATGGTAGGGGAGAAGTCTGTTTTGCTCCATGTGAAGAGGAGCTGGGTATCATCAGCGTAGACTATAATCCTCGCACCCAGCTTCTCGGCTAAATAAACCAAGGGAGTCGTATAAACATTAAAAAGAAGAGGGCTAAGTGTAGAACCCTGCGGGACACCCATATTCAAACTGCGCGGGGTAGAAGAAAAAGGCGGCAACCACACTTGCTGCGATCTATTAGCAAGGAAAGATTCAATCCATTTCCATACCTGCCCAGTGATGCCAATGTGGGACAACCGTGCCAAAAGTTGTTGGTGTGGCACGGTGTCGAACGCGGCCGAGAGATCTAAAAGCACAAGTGCAGCTCTGCCGCTGGCATCCAGACAGTCTCTAATCGCCTCAGCCACCTTGACCAAAGCTGTCTCGGTACTATGAGAAGCTCTAAAACCTGACTGGGCAAAGTGGAGAGCACCAGAGATCTCAACAAACTCAGAGAGTTGTTTATGGGCAGCTTTCTCACAGACCTTAGCCACAGCCGGAAGAAGGGAAATAGGATGATAACTGGCTGGACATGCAGGATCAAGAGAGGGTTTTTTCAGTGATGGAAGGAGTTTTGCTTGCTTCCACTCGAATGGAATCGTGGCGGTCTGAAGAGACAAATTCACCATATTGTTGACTTCCGGCTTAACTATATCTGCAACCGCTGCTAAAAGCCTAGCACGGCAAGGATCAATAGGGGAACCTGATTTCAGCGATTTGAGTATCGTCAAGGTGTCTGAGAGGGAAATAACTGAAAAGGTAGTCAAAGACGGGCCAACCATGCTTGACTTAGCCCCAATGGAAGGAGATTGTGTCACCAAAGACTGGCTAGAGGGCCCCAAACTATCCTGAATTAATTTAATTTTATTGCAGAACAAGACTGAAAGTTTTTCGCACCAATCATTAGAACCCGGTGAGGGCCTTTGTTCAGCTCTAGGATCCAAAAAACTCTGCACAATTGAAAACATTTCTTTGGAGTTGTTTTTAGATTGTGCAATACGCTCAGCAAAATAAACCCCCTTGGCCGTCTTCACCATAGAGTAATATACCTTCTGAGCATTTCTGAGAACTGATTTAGCTAGGGGACTATAAGCCTGTCTCCAAGTCCGTTCAAGCTTTTTACAGGCAGATTTTTGTAGCTTAAGTTCATTAGAGAACCAAGGTTGGGACGGAGACTTTCTAGCTCTTTTATGACCAGGCAAACCGATAAATTTCTCCACTGCACCTGTCAGCCATAACTTAAATCCATCCACCGCTTCGGATAGATTCCCTGACGTACCCGAACGGGTATCCGCTAAAATCCTCCGGAATACCTCCGGTTCAATACGTAGAGGTCTACCCGCTGGTACATTCAAAGAAAAAGTGGACGGTTGAATAGACCAGGAAAAAAGAATTAAAAAATGAACCGTCCAAGTGACAGGAAGAGGGTCAGAAACTATTACAGGGAAATTAGAACAAATCCCATCGATAATGTGCCCTCCACTGTGTGTGGGGGATTTGATCCACTGGTACAATTGAGCAAAGTCCAATGACTCAGTAAAAGAGAGTTTATCAGGAGCTTCTCTACAATCGAGGTGGATATTAAAATCACCCAACAAAATATAATTGGAATATTTTAGAGATCTCTGTACAACAACTTCATCCAACATTTTAAGAAATGAGCTAGGCGACCCAGGGGGCCGATATATAAGTGTGCCTCCCAACAGAAAATGAGGAGAAATAGAGAGGGAGAAGTCAAGGACTTCGCTTTCCACCACATCCTGACAGTTCATCTGTGTTAAAACCCATCTTTCCCTATAAACAACCGCAACCCCTTCCCCTCTTTCTAATTTTCGGTCCATCCTGGCGATTTTAAACCCCGTAGGGATGGCCAAAGAAATAATTGGAGCGGAGAACTCATTTAGCCAGGTTTTGGTAATAAATAAAAGATCAAGCTGGCTGTCAACCAGGAGCTCAAATATGTCAGATGCGTGCTTTACCATGGAGTGCGCATTGATCAGAGCTGCATTGATAATATGTCCGGTCAAAGGGGCAGAGAAGATGCAATGGTGAAGGGGAGAAGAGTCCTGTGTAGTAACAAAACCGAAATTACAGCTTGGGCAAATCTTATCAGTATTATCCAACACCGACCAAACATGATGACATCTAGTCAAAGACTCACCGATAGTTCCTAATTCCTCCCTATTCCACACCCTGCGATCAACGTGCACCTGGGCAGCACCGCGAGCACTGGCCGCATCCGGGACGCGGACGGGCGCAAACGGGCTTGCCTTAGGTGCGCCTTCGGCATGCCAGCGGCGCGCCGGCTGCGCATCCACGCCCGCTGCGTGCGTCCATTGCGCGTCCGTGCAGCACGCATGTTTTATAGCCAGTTCCCCCAACTGCTCAAGCACGCCTGACCCAAGATGGCGGCTGAGCAGGAAGTATGCCTTCAATCTGATGTAAGAGGGAGCGAAAGTGCAGGTAAGCGGATCGTAATTCTAAGCTAAAACAGTGTTATGAATAAAGGAGCAGTGGAATTTTAAAATAAATTGATATTTAAAAAAGGAGCGCAAATATAAAAACAATGAGGATCACAGAGCAAGTCACACTGAACAAATATCACGCATACGAGAGCAAAGCCCCGGGAGGAAAAGCAACTTCCCCTCACACCTAGGCAATAGCGTCCGCGCAGCGCGCATGTTTTATAGCCAATTCCCCCAACTGCTCAAGCGCGCCTGACCCAAAATGGCGGCTGAGCAGGAAGTATGCCTTCAATCTGATGTAAGATGGAGCGAAAGTGCGGGTAAGCGGATCGTAATTCTAAGCTAAAACACTGTTATGAATAAAGCAGCAGTGGAATTTTAAAATAAATTGATATTTTCGCAAATGTAAAAACAATGAGGATCACAGAGCAAGTCACGCTGAACAAATATCACGCATACGAGAGCAAAGCCCTGGGAGGAAAAGCAACTTCCCCTCTCACCTAGTAGTAGAGAGTGAGTAGTACATAGTAGTAGAGAGTGAGTAGTAGATAGTAGAGAGAGAGTAGTAGAGAGTGAGAAGAAGAGAGTAGAGAGTAGTAGAGATTGAGTAGTAGAGAGTAGTAGAGAGATAGTAGTAGAGAGTGAGATGTAGAGAGTAGTAGAGAGAGAGGTAGAGATTAGAGAGTGAGTAGTAGAGAGTAGAGAGTGAGTAGTAGAGAGTGAGTAGCACAGAGTAGTAGAGAGTGAGTAATAGAGTGTAGTAGAGAGAGTAGTAGTGAGTAGTGAGTAGTAGTGAGTAGTGAGTAGTAGAGAGTGAGTAGTAGAGAGTGAGTAGTACATAGTAGTAGAGAGTGAGTAATAGATAGTAGAGAGAGGAGTAGAGAGTGAGTAGTAGAGAGAGTAGTAGAGAATAGTAGAGAGAGAGTAGTAGAGTGTGAGCAGTAGAGAGTATTAGAGAGTGAGAAGTAGAGAGTAGTAGAGAGTGAGTAGTAGAGAGTGAGTAGTAGAGAGTGAGTAGTAGAGGAGAGAAGTAGAGTAGTAGAGAGTGAGTAGCAGAGAGAGAGTAGTAGAGAGTGAGTAGTAGAGAGTAGAGAGTAGTAGAGAGTAGTAGAGAGTGAGTAGTAGAGAGTAGAGAGTAGAGAGTAGTAGAGAGTGAGTAGTAGAGGGTAGTAGAGAAGAGAGTGAGTAGTAGAGGGTAGTAGAGAAGAGAGTGAGTAGTAGAGGGTAGTAGAGAGAGTAGTAAAGAGTGAGTAGTAGAAAGTGAATATTAGAGAGAGAGTTGTAGAGAGGAAGTAGTAGAGAGAGTAGTAGAGAGTGAGTAGTAGAGAGCAGTAGAGAGAGAGTAGTAGAGAGTAGTCGAGAGTGAGGAGTAGTAGCGTGAGTAGTAGAGAGTAGTAGAGAGACTAGTAGAGAGTGAGTAGTAGAGAGTAGTAGAGAGCAATTAGTAGAGAGTGAGTAGTAGAGAGTAGAGTGAGTAGTAGAGAGTGAGTAGTAGAGAGAGAGTACAGAGTAGTAGAGAGTAGTAGAGAGTAGTAGAGTGAGTAGTAGAGGGTAATAGAGAGAGAGTAGAAGAGCTCCATCGTTTGAATGGGTCTGTAAGAGCATGTTGCCTTATTTCGCTCAAAAGGGGGTGGCTGGGAATGAGTTATGAAGGGGTTCTGCCCAGAAAAGCCCATGGTTTATAAATGGCTCTGTGACAATGTACATGCAGCCCGCCTCTTCTCTTTAACCCTCGGCATCAGTGCTGCCTGAAATATGACAGAATAATTTTGCAACATGCACCAATTTGGATTGTTGCATTCGCTAAATGTACGATGTAAAATAAACTGGGTAACGGTAATAATACAGCTGCTTGTTACAGCGCTTAGAAATGGTAGGGGTGTGGACTGAAGCACTGTAAAAGCAACCCATTGACATTAACAAAGCAGCCCGCGCCTCCCTTGTTCACTGCTAGGCGCTACTAATATAGCGAGCACACCAGCACACACACACGCTGCAGTGTGGAATGCGTTTACCTTCGATAACTACGAAATAACTTTTCGTTTCGTGTGCACTAAATTAAATGATAATACATAGATACCAATGCGTACATTCGATTCAGAAAAACACTTCAGGGGTAGTAAGTTGGAGCCATTGCTATCTGCGTGGTTAGTTTTAATTTGTGTGCTATTTGCAGGCCCCCACTCATGTAATAATGTTTAAAAATGAAAATCGGGCCATAATGGGACAATATTTAATGAGGATATATCCAATGGTTGTAGTGTGTGCACTGCTATGATTATTTTGAATTTTAGGTATTTTTTGCTTAAAAGTTGTTCCGTGCGCCTGGGTGTCACTTCTCTGAACAAGGAGTGCATGTATTAGTTATTCTTGGTAGCAAACCCTTTGTAACTAGGGTGTGTATATAGGTATTTGTGCTTTAATTCTCAATTTCAATAAAGTTGCATAGACTTTCAATTGGTAACGTTCGTTTATTTCTGACTGTGTAAAACGATAATGTGGCTACAATAAATGAGATTCATTTGGCAATGTTAAAAAATCATTGGACAATTAAACAGAGGGCAATCAATTAGGGAAATGAAAAATTAAAACACGCATAAACGAACATAAAAGTAACATCAGAACCCGTAACTCAAAATCCACTGTGGCAAACCACTTTCATGAAGCCGGACACAACATCAGCCAACTCAAATTCAACGTCTTAGAAATAGTCACCAAAGTTGAAGGCAAAGACAACCACAGAGCATTACTACAACGTGAAAACTACTGGATACGCACATTGAACTCAATGAAACCACACGGGATGAATGATCGGATGGAGTTTATGTGTTATTTCTAATTGATTGCCCTCTGTTTAATTGTCCAATGATTTTTTAACATTGCCAAATGAATCTCATTTATTGTAGACACATTATCGTTTTACACAGTCAGTTTCACCTTAACGTAGTCCTCTTTCACTATCTATCGCCCGTAACCGGTCCCACTTCGATTTTCACACACACCTGTATACTTAATAAGACACACCCTCCCCGACGTCTTTACACTCCACGGAGCACCGAGCACGTCAACATACCTAACGCGCTAGGAATTTTGCAATCACTGTCCACATCTTCAAGTAAGTATTCACATCCTATGGGATTGTTTTTCGCCTTTTCTGTTCAGCTTCTTTCTTTACCTCAGGTAATACGCGGTTTGATAGAATCCCCATCACTCTCATATGCACGAATCCATCGAGCACGTAAACGCTATAACACACGTCTTTAACCGAAACGCGAACTATTTTGTTACACATTCACGTTGACCATCATTTTCGCCTCTCCTGTTCAGCTTTTTCCTTCACCACAGATATAACGCGATTTGATAGAATCCCCATTACTCTCACATGCATGAATCCATCGAGCACGTAAACACTAATATGCACGCCTTTAACTGAAACGCGAACCGTTCTGTTACATATTCACGCTCACTATCTCTCTTTTAACAATCACATACATAGCATAATCACCAATCGCTATAGTTACACTAACCATTATAGTTGGCAGTTTATACAACTCGGTGATATCAAGACTGTATATATATTGTTTCTTTCCAGATAAACCCCTGACGAAGGCTAAAATATGCCGAAATGCATCGGGATTTGTAAGATCGTGGTACTTGTTTAAATCCATGCATCTTTTAAAAAAAATGAAAACAAACGTCGTGATGAAATAAACGAACGTTACCAATTGAAAGTCTATGCAACTTTATTGAAATTGAGAATTAAAGCACAAATACCTATATACCAGTGCCCCGGGGACACACCCTAGTTCCTAAGGGTTTGCTACCAAGAATAACAATATTTAATGAGAACATTACTGTATTTTTTTTGTTTACTAAACTATTTACATCTAGATGTCGAATGCACCCTATTTCCCCACAGCCTAATTAATTTTCTGATTTAGAAATGCCTGATGAGCAAGAAAAGGGCACAGTTGTTATCACGATTTTGTGTCACCTGGCGCAGCAAATAGGCGCATTTCAGGGGCTTTAAATTCAACAGCCAGACTACCATGCGAGCTGCCCTCGCCAGGCCACTTCAAAACATGTGCATTTAATGCTTTGGACTCCAACTGATGAATCTTGCCAGAAAGGAAGCTGCATCGCAAAAGGAGTGTGGACAGCCCGACGCCATCTTTGTCCCTCTGTGCGCGTGAAAGCTGCCATGCACGCGCGGGTGGACATGATATGCGAAGAGTTGCCATGAAAATGGCAAGCTTAGCACAAGATGGTGTTGGACTGTCCACAGTCCGTAGGGGCACGCGCATGTTGTCTGCATTGGACAGATGGTGAGAGCAGCCATCTTTGTTCATGCAGGCGCGTGCATGCAAGCGTTGGGTAGAATCGATTCCAAAAGGTTTCTCTGACGAGTGCAGCGCATGCGCTGCTTTTCGCCATGCGAGACCTAAAAATACCAGGATCATGTGCAAGGAAAAGACAGTGAAAATATTTTTATTTTGTGAAATTATTTTCATTTTGTGTCCCATTTTTAGTTCCGACTATAGACAGCTTTGGAATTTAAGAGGGGCCGCATGACAAAAATCCTTTAAAAAAGGAAATAAATAGCACATAGAGTGTGGTTATTGTGTTTTTCAATGTTTGCCATTGCTCGCATGACTTTGCATCACAGTTTTGGCATGTTACCTTTTCTACATTGTCATCTTTGTACCCTCAAGAATATCAGAATCTTTACTACTCAACTCTGCAAAGTTTGATTCCTTCTCTTTCAAACACACCTTCTGGGATCTATTTTGCAATGCACATAATAAAAAAAACGACACAATCCAAGATGATGCAGCCTATATCCCTACCTCTGTAACAATGACATGGCACAACAGCTGTAACTAATCCATTTACATACGTCACATTCTGAATCTATTCCATCACTGTGATGGAGCAGGGGTTCAAGAAAAGAAACCTGCTCGAATGAATACCCCCATATTACGTATTAACAGTAAGTAGTAAATAAAAATAATGTGCACCTGACACAAACACGAGTGAATAGCTTCGCGCATGTATGCACTAATATGAAATAATATATGAAAGAACTAAACGTATTTGCAGTCTGCTCTTGAGAAAACAAAAAATAATGCATGACTAGGCCACATGTGCATTTCGTAGTTGCATGTTGCATCTTGCTTTCAAACAAAGAGTAATGCTGCTTTGCGCATTAGACCTGTGCTTGGTACCTCTAATGAGGAATAGTGCAAGGGTAGGGGGTATACAGTGAAAACTACATTGTCATATAATTAATAAATGTTCGTTTTCCATTTGCTATAAGTATGCTGTATGAAACTCCATCTTGTCTTAAATTGTCCAAAGTGGAAGGGGTGAACTGAGGAGTGAGATGGAACTGTCAGAGGCAAGACAGACACGCTGTGCACAGCAGAAAAGATACACAAGTTGAAGACCAATGTGACGATTGTCTGCCAAGTGATGAAAACAACCGTGGGACCAGAGTTTTATTCCGTGGATGATGTCAATTTTATGAATAAAGATGTTTAAATGTCTCATATAAGAAAACGTGAGAACGAGTTAAGAACCAAACTGTGAGAAAGGATGTAGAACAATAAAGTGACTAAATTGTACGTGAAGTCACTATGGTGTGACAGAGGCACCCACTAAACCCTCCAATCATCTGTTTAGTTCTCAGAAATGTTTCAATCTATGTGGGGCGGACATGCAGGGTTTAAGGTATAATTTGGGTGCCTTCAGGGGTGTGGTTTAGACTTGCGGGAAGGAAGAGAAGACGGGTGAATGCGTCACTGTTCGTCAGGTTTGCAGAGAGGCCTAGCTGTTTTCCTTGTCTCTGTCCTACTCTTGGGTCCAGAAATCTTTGTTACCTGATCCTATTTCAGGGAACACCCACCATCTCCTAGGCCGAGGGGGTAGTTTTCAAACAGACCGATAGGTTTGTATTGTTTCTGACTCATACATGCAAATTGTCTGCAAATGTATTTTTGTCTCTGAACTTTTTGTCTCTTCACCTATCCACTCCGTCATAGATACATTGAACCTATTATTTTGATGAAACTATTGTTTCTTCCTCTATCCCCTTCGTTAGGTGTATTTTGTTTCGCATATGATTTTGCTGAAACTTATGTCTCTTAATCTATCCACTCCTTCATGCATAATGTCATTGCCTATGTGGTGAGTTTGTATTCATTTGAAGTTTGCTGATGTTTTCTCTCCCTTTGTGAGATTCATTATTTGCATTTGTGACTGTATGCAAAGAGATTTGCGTTAATATTGAGCTAAAGCTTCATAAACTTTACAGAGGGTTTGTGGTTATTTAGCTAACTGAAGGTTAGTTTAAATACTAAAATCATCATCATCAACTATTCAACTAATTGGTCCATCGACAAAGTTGAAGCAAAGTTGATTAATTAATTTAGTAAGTATTCTTATGACGTTATACACGGTTTGTAGAAAGGAGCGTATTGAACGAAACAAATTGACCACAGCGCATCAGGGATTCTGGGTGAATGAGTATGGGCCATTGAAATTGAATGAATTGAGTATGGACCCTGATCAGGTATTAGCCTCGCGCTGGATCAGTTTCTTTGGTAGCAGAGGACGGTTTAATTATTGATTAGTTTGGTAATGATTATTGATTATATGTTCCTAATATGAAAAGTTAGTGTCCTGTTCTATGTTGTCTGGAAGTTCAGGTACGGAGATACCTGAGGAATCCAGGGAATGGAAGTTAGCCTGAAGTAGGCAGAAGAAAAAAAAAAAAAAAAAAAAAGTAGGCAGAAGAAGAGTGTGGTAAAGAAGCCACACTGCAGAAGTCCTTTGTCTGTTGTAATAATACCTAAAAGCTATGGGGAGCTGTAGGTGTTATATTTAGGGAATTTGTTATATAAGTAGACTGACTGAAATAGCGAAGGGTCCACTTCCGAATCTCTAGCCTTATCTCCAGGAGAGAAACAAGACCTCTTTCCACACCAGAAAGTCCTCTTGTGAAATTTTGGTTTTATCCCTAGAGGAGTAGTAGGTCCTCCTGGAGCTTGTTTGAAGGGCAAAATAGCGCTGGTACTTATTAGAACTCGTAGTGAGAAAAATTCTTGAAAAGTGAAAACTATCTCTTTATTTAGTGGAACAGACATGGTAGCATTGTCTGTGTGTTGTTACTAACCAACATTTTGATTAAGAAAAACGTAGAAAATATTGCCGTAAACATTTTGTTAAGGGAGGGTCAGTAGAAGGAGTAAAACTGACGTCAGAAAAGGTCTCGCTGGCATTGATCAGGCAGCGGGCGTGTATTAAGCTGTGATTGGTTGGTTGGTGTGAATCGTGCTAGTATTGGTTGAGACTTTGTTTACGTAGCAGTGCTCTGATTGGTTGGTTAGTGTGAGTTGCGCTGGTATAGAACGAGAGCTGACAAATAGAGTACTTAGAATTAAGTAAGGTTTCTTTGTTTATTTTGGTGAGGTATATTAGCGTAAAAGATAAAAAAAAGGAAACTGCTAAGGAAAATAAAGAATTATTTAAATAAGGACAAACCTATTGTGACTAGAGAGGGAATTCCGGTTCCTCCCCCAAAAACACCTGCTTCTTATATGATGTTGGAGAGCAGATATCATACATGTATGTGGTTAGAGAATTGGGTAGAGTGTAGAAAGGACAATGGTGTCATAGCTTTTCCACAGCATCGTACGTTTAATGTAAGGATATTGCAGAATCTGAGGAATCGAATGAATGCCCTAGAACCAAATCCAAGAACGACGCAGTACGAAGCTTTCGAAGAATGGGAAGTTGAAGCATTTGAAAGAGAGAAATATAGAAGAGTTAACCGAGGATACAGGAATTGGATGTATAGATATCCGTTCGAGAATAGGGAAGAAAAGTTGAAAAGATGGAGGAGAGCTGTAGTAACAGAAGATTTTTACCCAGTTTTAGTTGCTGATGATCTGACAGGAGGAAAGTGTAAAGAGAAAAAGAAGAATATAAAGACTACATGCTTTAGAGATGACCCGAATAATTCTGAGGATGATGAGTTGTTGAAGAAATTATTTTTATAGAAATAAAAGAAGAAAGAAGAGAAAGTTTCCAAAGAAAGGCTGCTGAACAGAAGTCACAGGTATCACCATGGGCTTTTAGAGAAGGAGATTATGAAAAAGGCGAGACTTACGCTGCGGTGTCCCTGGACTGGTCCCAGAAAGGGAAAATATGTTTGCTTAGGACTAAGACTAACTATAACAATTATTTCATTGGTAGTAGTGAATGTGAGCATACTTTCCAAATTACTGGAGGTTGGGGATTGAAAGGTGGAACTGATCCTGTCTTTCCAGGTGTCTAATATGTGTGTGGTAGAAAGGCCTATTATAGATTGCCTGCACGCTGGTATGGAAGTTGGTTTTTTGCTATTGTCATCTCTAAGGTCTATCACATGGACTGAAAAAGCAAGCTTAATGAAGTAAAACAAGGACTACCCAATAGAAGAGCAAGTTTCTCAGAAATAGTAGGTGATATTTTTGGTGCACTGATACCCTCAGTTGGAGTCGTCTTGAATTCGCACAAAATTCGAAAGTTATCTAAAGTGGTTGATCGTTTATCAACGGATACTGCTGGTGGGTTCTTGATGATTGACACAGAAATGGTTGCAATCAGATCAATGGTTTTGCAAAATCGACTTGCCTTTGATATCTTATTAGTAAAAGAGGGTGGAGTCTGTGGCATGTTGAAAATCTAACACTGCTGTACCTAGATCCCTGATAAAAGTAAAGGAATTGAGAGATATATAAAGAATATTATGAAATTACATGAAGACTTGACCCAACTGCAGGTTGATGGTGTTTGGGAGAAACTTGGTACGGGTTTCTCCTCAGTGAGTAAATGGTTTTCTACCTTTGAAAGTAGTTTATTAGGGAAAATAATAATACCAATTGTTTCTGTAGCCATAGTAACCTCAATGATAATAACAACATATAAATGTTGTAAGTGGAAAAGTGGAAAAAGAGAAGTGACAGAATCAAAGAAAGAACGTAGATCAAGAAAAGGAGAAGACATGAAAGGAAAATACTATGATATGATGAAAGATTTAGATGAGAGTGCCATAAAAAGAGAGAAGACTACTGAGTTTTAGATAAAATGAAGATGGCACTCTGTATTTTATGATGGCTCCTGAAAGCAGTCAGTCAGTCAAAAACTTTTATTTCGGTATAATACCATAAAAAGACATAAATACCTATATACAATAAAATTAAGAAAGAGAAAGATAAAATAAAAGCAGTTACAAATAGAGTAATCGGGCAGAAATAAGAACCAGTTTTAAAATTTAAGTGAACATTTAAAAACAATTAAAAGAAATATTAGGAGGGACAAGATAGCATCAATAACAGTATGAACACATGAACAACATCCCATCCCTGGCAAGCACAGATCTAAACATGCTTTCCCTACAACACTAAATTCATCTATGTAGGAACAGTTAATATCCTATCATTTTGTAATTTTTTGCACCTTAAATGCCACATGGAAAGGAGGAATCTGGCCATCGCAAACACTATCATAGGGGTAGTATCGTATTTAAGAATTCTGAACACCTCCAGGTAGTCCCTAAGACCCCTGGACTTACAGAGTTGAATAATCCATTTTGCTCTTGCCTTGGTGTAAAGGGGGCAAAAGAGCACAGCATGCAGCTCTGTTTCACACGTGTCAAGACATTCAGGACAAAAGCTTGTAAGGCAGAGCGTGCTAGTCCAACTCTGGGTTAAAGCCCTCAGTGGTAAGGAGCCGTGCCTAAATTGAATGTATAGTTTCTTGGCCAGTGGGGGCTGGATTACATCCAAAAAAGTTTCATAGTGAGGACTGGTCTTAATGTCCAAGAAGGTGTTAGTAAGCATGCCCAAGGAGGAGTGTAATAAAATTTCCTTTCGATAGTGCAGAAGAGCCACGTTCAATAATCTCTTAGACAATATAGGACAGGACTCTTCAGGTGACAACCACAGGTCCCCCCTGCCTAAGGCATAACAGAGGTTCTTAACATGCATTAACCAAGGGATTTTCCCCAGATTCCCTCTTGACAAGAGATCACCAAGGTCCTGCCTGTAGCTCGCAAGCTCGGGTGTTGACCAGAGGCGTCTCCAGTACAAGAGTGGGCGATTCAGGGCAATCTCTTCAATGGGAACTAAACCTAGATCCCGTCTCAGGGGGATTAAGGGGGTACTCATTGGTAGTTTCAAAAGCCACCTGATGAAGCTATTCTCAGTTAGAGATAAAGGGGCTATACTACAGTGGCCCCAGAGCTCGGCGCCGTAAAGCGCACCCCCTCTTGCTTGAGATTTATACATTTCCATCGGGGGCCCAAGGGCTTAGAAGAGGAGTTATTAAAACCCTTCAGAATACCCCCCGCAGATTGTGTCAACTTCAAATTGGCCTTCACCAAATGAGACCCCCATTTCATTTTATCATTGAGGGTTACCCCCAGATAGTCAAATGTGGAAACACGATCCAGCTCGATTCCTCCCAACTGGGGATGGGGGCAGTTGGTTGAACTAGAGCTAAAGACCATGAATTTAGTTTTAGATAGATTTAATTCCAGGTCCCTTATTTTGCAAAAGGAGCAGAACGCCTCTAATGTGCGCTGGATGCCCATAAATGATTTTTACAATAAAAGCGTGTCATCCGCGAACATTAGGGCGGGTATCTTTCGCCCCGCTAACCTTGGGGAATCCAGATTAGAAGCACGCAATAGGTGCTCAATCAGCCCATTAATAAAGAGGGAAAATAAATTTGGAGCCAGAACACACCCCTGCCTCACACCCTTCTCGACCGGGAATGGGCCCGATACTTCCCCGCATCTCTCATATCTCACCCTTGCATAGGTTACATCATGCAATCGCTTAAATAAATGGCACAGATAGGGAGGGGCGCCCATCTCCAATAAAATGGCCCAAAGCTTCTCCATTTGGACCATATCAAACGCGGACCGAAGGTCCACGAAAATCAAATACAAATTACCAGCACCCTAGGAAACCGTCTTCCAATAGACCAGCTGTAGCCTGAACAGTTGGTCAATGGTGGAGACTTTTGCTCGAAAGCCCGCTTGGAGAGAGGTTAAGATTTGATGTTCCTCCATCCAAGTCTGTAATCTTGTTAAGAGCAAGCGGGCAAACAGTTTCTGTAAAACATCAATCAGGCTTATGGGGCGGTAGTTAGCCGGGTCCAAGGGGGAAGATTTTTTGTGGATGGGTATGATTTCAGCTCCAAGCCAGGTGTGGGGAATCTCAAGACCCTGTAGGATAGCATTGAAGTAAACCCAAATGTAGGGAGCCCAGATTTTTTGTTCACTTAGATAAAGATCGCCTGGGATCCTGTCGAGGCCCGGGGCTTTCCCCTGTGATAGGGAGCTAAGCGCCATCTCGATTTCTGCAAGGGTACAGGATCGGCTCTCCGAATCCACATGTTCCGGATGCACCTTAGCGATACCGTTTAACTGGGTTACTGAGTCTAGTCCACTATCGGGATTAGTAAGCGGATAGAGGGGCTTGAAATGCTCAAGCCAGACCTCCTCGCTAAGATTAAGAATAATAGCTGAGGGACTTTCTGCCGAACCAGCTCAAACGAGGTTCCAGAATGCCCTGAAATCCCTGGCTTCTAAGGCTGACTTCATACTTGACCACCTAGAGTCCTCCCACTCAGATTTTGCCTCTTTTGTCAATTTTTTATAAATATCCCTCACAGCTCTAATGCTTGACTGGGTACCCGATTTAACTTCCCTAATCAAAGCACATTTAGCCGACCTGCAGCTTTTGTTATACCAATGATCTTGCTTGGTTGTCCTTGGCCTCTGTGAGCTAGTACTGTAAAAGTAGCCAGCCAGAGAACCAAGGAGCTTATTATGAATAGCCTGCAGGTCCAGAAAAAGATGCTGGAAAGTGTCGGCACTACGACTCAAAAGGTGGGAAATTTCCTCCAAAGAGCGGGCAACATGGCAATATAGTTCCGCCAACTTAGCCTCCTCCATCACAAACTTTGCCCATCTGATACGTCTACCGCCTTACACTAAAACCAGATTCACACTACTTGTTGTTTGTAGACCCCTGGGAGCACTACAACCCCCAATACTGTTTACCAATTCTAGTGACAGTAGATTATGATCACTGTCAACCCTAGGTATGACGGAAAAGGCTCCCAAATAACCCCAAAATTCAACATTCACCAAGATATAATCAATAGTTGAACAATTCCCGGGTCTATTAAAAGTGTATGAACCCGGAACATCAGGGAAAAGTCTACCATTGCAGGCCCTCAAGGAATGTAATATAGTTATCTTATTAATCTCAAGGGCCAGAGGCAATAAACGTTTTTCCGAGTACATTATACAATCTTTGATTTTGTAATTTTCATCCTCATCCGAAGTCACTGAGGGAATTCCAATTAGAGGTTCAAAATGACAATTAAAATCAGCTCCTATAATTTTGTGGGACGAGTTGGGAAGAGAATGTAGGAGAGCATCTACGGTACCCAGGGTTGATAAACCCAGCTGGATGGGATAGGGGCGCAAGTAGACATTAAATACTGCCAACGAGTATCCAATGGGGAAGGTAAGCACTATACATAGAATATCAGGGGACTGGGTATCTATGGTCTGGACTGAACAACCAAGATGAGAAGCAACCCAAATTGCTAGCCCCCCCGAGGGTCTTCCCCTGGGACCTTGAACCGCAGGAGCATGGAAGGACACATAACCTACCCTCACAGGAATAGACCGTAGCCACGTTTCTTGAAATAGACAAATATCGTATCTATCCATAAACTCGCCCCACTCTGGATTTGGGAGTTTAGACCCCAGTCCAGCCACATTCCAGGACCCAACTAGGGGTCTATGTATAACTACTTGAGTAGGACAGACCTCTAAGAGATCACAGGCAGCAGGATAGAGAGATGCTAATGGTTCTGGAGGACCTAGCTCTATTAATCCTTGAGCTAGGCTGTTGCTTTGGGGAAGTAAAGGGATAACAGTTCCTCCTGTCCCAAGTCCATATCCTGGAATAGGGAGGCCCACCTCTGTGCTACAGCCACTCTTTACCAGGCCCCCTTTCATAGGTGTGGCCTTTCCTTCAACATGCCTCAGAGATAGTGGTCAATCCCCGGAACTGAGAGCATTAAAAGAGTTGGCAACCGGAATATTATAGTGATGGAAGTAAGATAATTCCATGGGCCTTGGGGCACTAGAATGGATATAAAAATAGCCCAGGTGACAGGTATCAATAGAGCCTGCTTTGGTCGGCCCTCCATATTCCAATACATGATCAACTACTCTCGGGTCCCTAAAATTAATTAAAACACAGTCCCCACAAATGTCTTTATGTCTAGTCCCCAACCAACAAACTCTACGCACAAAAAGAATCTCACCCCGACCTACTCCATTCAAGGGCCTATGATTACTTAACCAGTGAATAACTTTATTTTTGAGTTTGTGATAGGATTCCCCCCTATCACTCAACAGTGGCGGTACTCCCGTGAGCACCGCCACATATGGTGAAGACTCAGGGGGTAACTGTGGGTAGGGAAGAGATTTAGCCAAGCCCTTTATGCCAGTGTTCACAGACGAATTGAGTTGCAACCTCCCCGCCCCCTTGGTCCCTGGTCCAGAGACCTTTGGAATGGGGGGGGGTGATCACAGGGGGCCGGACCAGAAGCAACTCGTAGCCTATTAGGAGAAATGGATGGACCAGAGGCAATAAGGGGTTGAGCTAGCATCACCGTGGGCGGCTGGACTAAGTCTTGGAGTGTAGATCATTGGGAGGTGGAGGAAGCCTGTGGGGTGGCTTTATTAAACATGGAAGATGTACCCAAACCCCCCAAACTACCAGGATCTCGAAGGGCAGGATTTGGCTAAGTTTTCCCCACCCCTTTGGTGTTAATCAAAGTTACTAATCTGTCGATTTTTGTCGACAGAGATTTAAAATGGGCAGTTAGAGTCTGGTCTATGTGGGTCTGTAGATCTATTAATAAGTGGGTAACCCACACAGGCGATCTTGCAATAGGTGGGTTGGGAACAGTATCCGGGTGACCAGAGATGGGTAGAAATGGCATTAAGATTTTTACCCTTTTTTTTGCTGGCTTCCTTTTTTTTTACCTCACTCGCTTTTTATGTGTCGCTGATGACACTGAAGGCGATGTAGAAAAGGCAGGTTCCACTGGCACATTCTCAACGAGTGGGGTCTGGGCACACGGTAAGTGTGCAAAAGAGGGCAACATGAACGATAATGCTTCCACATCGTCCTGATTTATTAAATCAACAGAGCAATCATCCATAGGCGATGCAGGGAGAATGGCGGGAGTAATTGATAACCGCCTTTCAGTATTTTCAATTGCAGTAGCTACCACCCCAATAGTTTTCTGGAGCATTTTATCAATAGCTGTAAGCTAACTGCCTAGTCACTGGACGAGAAGTAGAAGGCTTACAATGTTTCCCCATGATTAAATCACAACACACTAAAACACAAACTCTTCCTTAGAAGTAACTGCCAGTAACTGCCAGTTAGCTAGCACAAGCAAGTTAAAAAAACAGAAAAACAATGCAAGCTAAATTAACAGTTTTTGACTGATTGTTAGAGGGGAATGAAACACAGAAATTACCGCACATAAAGGTAGAATAAGTCCAAGAAATCTCTGGCACTAATTAGGGGAATGGCCCAGCCCGGCCTCCTTCGGCCTATGACGGGCAAGGACGGGCCCGCCCTTCGCCCGCGCGCGTCCCGCGCTGCGGAACAACTAAGGCGTTTAAATCCCTCCCCGGCGCTGTCTGATGACAAAGATGCCAGCGCCCGGGGCAAGGGATGCTGGGAATAGTGGTCTGTTGGAGGCCGTTTCCCTCACGGCTGCTGGAGAAAAGCTGGTCTGCCACAAAAGAGTCTCCCCCGGTAAAAGCCTTTCCCCTCACGGCAAGTGCGAGGCTTATCTGGCACCTGGTAGGAGTTAGGGCGCGTCCCACGCTGCGGAACAACTGAGGCGTTTAAATCCCTCCCCGGCGCTGTCTGATGACAAAGATGCCAGCGCCCTATTTCAGGGAACCCCCACCATCTCCTAGGCCGAGGGGGTGGTTTTCCACAGACCGATAGGTTTGTATTGTTTCTGACTCATAGATGCAATTTGTTTGCAAATGTATTTTTGTCTCTGAACTTTTGTCTCTTCACCTATCCACTCCGTCATAGATACATTGAACCTATTATTTAGATGAAACTATTGTCTCTTCATCTATCCCCTCCGTTAGGTGTATTTTGTTTTGCATACGATATTGCTGCAACTTATGTCTCATAATCTATCCACTCCTACATGCATAATGTCATTGCTTATGTGATGAGTTTGTATTCATTTGAAGTTTGCTGATATTTTCTCTCCCTTTGTGAGATTCATTATTTGTATTTGTGACTGTATGCAATGAGCATTTGCGTTAATATTGAGGTAAAGCTTCATAAACGTCAGCGAGTGTTTGTGGTTATTTAGCTAACTGGAGGTTAGTTTAAATAGTGAAATCATTATCTATTCAACTAATTGGTCCATTGACCAAGTAGAAGGAAAGTTGATTAATTAATTTAGTAAGTATTTTTATGATGTTTTACACGGTTTGTAGAAAAGAAAGTATTGAACAAAACAAATTGACCCCAGCTCATCAGGAGATCTGGGTGAATGAGTATAGGGCATTGAAATTGGATGAATTGATTATGGATGCCTGATCAGTTATTAGCCTTGCGCTGGATCAACTGCATCACATTGCTTCAGATCAGTGTACACTGAAAATCCTACATCTAACCAATCCCCCAACTCTACATTACTCCCATAAACCCCACCCTTCTCTACTCTTCCAACAAAGGTAAGGATCTGGTGAAGGGAGTCCCAAATTATATGGGTCACAGGAAGGGATGCTTTAGTTGTGTACGGGAGGGTCTGAAAATAGCATCCAGCAAAACCATAGTGCAATGTACAAGGTAAAAAAGTAGGCACAGCAAATGCAGTAACTGACATGTTATTATCGCAGACAAGAGAACAGGAGAGAAGACTTCTTTCATGATGCAAGGTGTATTAAAAAAGAAATGAAAGCCAATCACTGACACTTTGAATCATGATGAATTAACGGCAGGGCAGCGCGCCCTGAAGCGATCAATCTCTGACCTGAAAGCAGATCTAGGTCTGAAAAAGTACTTAATTGAAAAGGAGGCGAGAGCAATTGAAGGCAAGTGGGAGTCGCCAACTCTTAAGGTGACACATCTATAGAGCAGAAATTTACAAAGTCTGAGAATAGACAGTGAAAAATCAGATTAGGGAAACCTATATGGAGTGATGTAAGGCCTGCTATCATTTATATCCTTTAATTCTGATGTCATCATCATAATCTTTATTTGGCAGATACTGCCAGAAAAGTACACACATAAATACAGTTCACATAAAACTTTAAAGCAATAAAATCAATAAGAATCCTTAAAACCTTATTAAAACCCTTGGACCATTACTCATGTTACAACTCGTAAAATCATTGTCAATCAGAGTGTTTCTGAATATGTCCAGAGCCATTGACTTTTAATCCTAAGTTCCAGTAGCACCTCATGAGGACGGGACAATAAATTAGAGGGTTGAGCTAAAAACATTTGCAAATAACATTATTACCAGCATTAGACAGTACAGTAGGGATCTCAATACACAAAATGACTTTGTCTGATTCTCCATAACCCTCATTAGAAAAAGTGACAAGGCAAACACAGTTGAAGGTGTTGTGTGATCTGGAATATCTGGAGACAACCCTATAATTCCTGATCCCCATATTCCGACAAAGTGGAAGTATCCACTTTTTTCCATTATTTGAATATCTCTGATAGATAAATAATATATGATTAATGCATTCTTTCACCTAAGGACAAACAGGACAGGTCAGATTTAATTCACTGCTATGGGACCTCCAGTTAACGGTGAAAGTAAACAATGACAAAGTGCCAAGACGAAATTTGATGTACAAGGATTTTGCCAACGGGGGGGGGGGGGGGGTCAATGGAATCTATGTACTCTTCCATATAAAAGTTATCCATGAATTCCATAAAGGCTACAAGGCTACTGTCAAAGTACCCGACTCCTAGTCCTGCTCGATTACCCATCTACATACCTCCAGTACATCTCCTTGCGTGCAGCCTTTGTTGTACTGGTCCAAGCTCCCGGGTTAGTTCACAGATACTCATACCCCATCTTAGCCAGGTGGGTCTTGATATGTCCCAGCTAGGGGGTCTTAGAGACCCCGGGCTGCCAGAGAAACTCCTCCAAGCCCTCCTAATATATAGATAGGTCAACTGAGATCCATAGCTGTCTCCAGTATATCAAAGTACTTAGGGCTGCTTTATTGGCAATGGACCTTTGGACTAGATCCAGCTGCAATGGCTGGAGTGGTGTGCTGGTGGAGAGGTTCACTAAGGATTGTATACATTTATTCTCACCCACCACTAGTACTGTCACCTCCTCATGTCCTAACAGTTCTCCCCAAAGCTTGCAAGTTAAAAATGTAGATGGCTGGGAAAACAGGTCAATTACTAGTATTGAGGTAATCAGTTCCTGTGCTCACCTGTGCATAGTTCCGTTGGTGAAAGAGCCTGATGACATCAACTAAGTAACTTGGGCACCCTGTTCAATTAGGACCTTCCACAGGGCCCCTCTTGGGACAAGGCTGAAGGCAGTGCGGAGGTCAATGCAGGCTACATAGAGCCGACCACCTTCCAAGGTGACATACTTCAAATATATAGCCTGCAGTCGAAATACTTGATCAATGGTATTGGTCCCTGGTTAAACCATGCTTGGACGGAGCTTGTTAGACCTACACCATCTACCCATTCACACAACCTATCTAGCAGTATATGGAAAAAAAGGTTTTGGGGACTCTCAATAAGTCTGATTGGCTGATAGATGGCACGGACCGTGAACCCTTCTTGTAGATAAGTACAATCTCAGCGCCAGCCCAGGTGGGGGGGTTAGCCTTTCAAAATACAATTAAAATACTTGGAAAAATATGGCCTTAAATTGCCTATTCTGCTTTGAAGAGGTCCCCAGGCACTTTATCTAACCCTGGCGCTTTTTCCAGAGTGATCCAGTCGATGGCTTTAATGACCTAGCCCACCGTAATTGAGGGACATTTGTTCACAGTTAGTTCCGATGGAGCCTCCCTACACAGCTCGTTTTCTGCACTGCCAGGCTGCACTGGCATAGTAGCAGGGTCCTCAATACAAGCAGAACGGGTCCTTTCCTTGTTACTCACCATCATACAGCCTCGAAAAATGGTTGATCCAGTCTACTACCAGGATGTTAGAGTTTAGAGGAGAAGCTGAATCCAGGGTCCTGTCAGCCGAAGTATGCCAAAATAGCCAATGATCTCTCATTTTCACGGAATTGAGCAGGAGTTCCCATTCCTCTACCTCATGCTCGTGTTTATCTTTAGATAGTGAGTCTTTGTGGGAGGCCCTTGCTTCTCTAACAAAATTCCTCTTATCACTTCTAAGAGCATCTGAAGTGTTTTACGGGCCGCTCCGCACGTTTCTTAATACGATGAAGCTACCTTGGTCTTTCTGGGGAGGGACCTAGATTCCACCAAAGGGTCCGATTCCAATCCTGGAAAAAGGCTGTACGAATTGTTGTACGGAGCGTTTTCTCCGTACGACTCGTACCCGGCAAACTTTCCTTACAACCTAGGAAGTACGATTCGTACAGAAAGTCTCTTTCCGTACGAATCGTACAAAAGACCGTACGGGTAAAAAAAAACAACGATTCGGATCCGGAGCAGCCTGTACGCGACGTCCGGACGTATTTAAGCAGCGGTTTCCGGCCCAGCAAGTATGATTCATCCCTACGGCACTCCGTACGGCTCTTTTCTTACAGGAGCCAAAAACAGCCGTAAAAGCAGAGTCCTACAAACGGAGCCCCGGTACGTGACGTACACGCCATGAACCCCATCGTACGTGTCATCCTGGTCCTCTTAGCCTACGACCTGGTGCACCAAAACCGACGCACATGCCGCAGAAGGTGAGAACAACACCCAGGGGCCTGGGTGGGGGTGAGGGGCAGGAAACATACCCCATACCCAAAGCCAAACCTATAATATGGAGCCCATACATTACCACCAGGGTCTGGTCACTTGGGGGGGCGTTTCCAGCAACCCCTGCGTACCGCAACAACGGAAGAGGACGTGTATGGTGCGTTGCACACGTACCCGTGCGGCACCAGTACAATAGTGATACGGGGCGTACACACGCAATGAATGCGGGGGTACGATGCGTTTCACACGTACAGGTACGGCACCTGTACAATAGTGATACGGGGCGTACACACGCAATGAATGCGGGGGTACGGTGCGTTTCACCCGTACCCGTACGGCACCAGTACAATAGTGATACGGGGCGTACATACGCAATGTATGGGGGTACGTCGCGTTTCACACGTACAGGTACGGCACCAGTACAATAGCGATACGGGGCATACACACGCAATGAATGCGGGGGTACGGTGCGTTTCACACGTACAGGTACAGCACCAGTACAATAGGGATACGGGGCGTACACACGCAATGAATGCGGGGGTACGGTGCGTTTCACATGTACAGGTACGGCTCCAGTACAATAGTGATACGGGGTGTACACATGCAATGAATGCGGGGGTACGGTGCGTTTCACCCGTACAGGTATGGCACCAGTACAATAGTGATACGGGGCGTACACACGCAATGAATGCGGGGGTATGGTGCATTTCACCCGTACAGGTATGGCACCAGTACAATAGTGATACGGGGCATACACACGCAATGAATGCAGGGGTACGGTGCGTTTCACACGTACAGGTACGGCACCAGTACAATAGTGATACGGAGCATACACATGCAATGAATGCGGGGGTACGGTGCGTTTCACACATACAGGTACGGCACCAGTACAATAGTGATACGAGGCGTACACACGCAATGAATGCGGGGGTACGGTGCATTTCACCCGTACCCATACGGCACCAGTACAATAGTGATACGAGGCGTACACACGCAATGAATGCGGGTGTATGGTGCGTTTCACACGTACCCGTACGGCACCAGTACATTTGGGATACGAGGCATACACACACCACAAATGTGGGGTTACGGTCTGGCCTTGCATGTTACCTTCATATTGGTGTGTGTGTAGGTCCAGGCCAGCAGTGTACTGCTCCAAGGGGGTGGGTGGGTGGGTGCAGAGGATTCCCAGCAGTGGCCAGCCATATGGGGTGGCTACAGATCAATACCAGCAGTGTCCAGACATGTAGGGGTGGCTGTAGAGGACTCCCAGCAGTGGTCAGCCATATAGGGGTGGCTGTAGATGAATACCCGCAGTGTCCAGCCATATGGGGATGGCTGCAGATGAATACCAGCAGTTGACAAACATATAGGGGTGGGTGCAGATGAATACCAGCAGTGTCCAGACATATGGGGGTGGGTGCAGAGGACTCCCAGCAGTGGACAGAGACATGGGGGTGGGAGCATATGACTACCAGCAGTGGACAGAGATATGGGGGGTGTACATCATTATCAGATGACCACACCTACATGGTGGTATGGACGCTTCCCTAACTTTGGACTATGATGATAGTGCTATAACAACACATCACTGACAGCAGTGTCCCACTCCCAGGAGGATGGATGTCTTTCACCCACTGCATGACACACCACATGTGGGTGTGAGGAAAAATAACATATGCATACCCACCCATGGCGAATGCAGCACAATACACACCCTGATATCATGCCACAAGACTGTATAGTCATGTAACTGCCTACAACACTAAGATAGCCAAAGGGAACACACACTCACGCACATCCCAGGAGTGATAGGAATGTCCAGGTGCTGGTCCAGCCACCAAGATGTTGTCTCTCATGGAAGGAATAGGGTGGAATTCCCCTAGATACAATGCCCACAATTGTGAGTCAGGTGCCCAAATACCCTGCATAACAAGTACCATTTGTGTGGTAGGCCGTGATTACACACATGCATAGTGCTGAAAAGGGTGAAATTGTCCCTGAAGGCAATTCTACATACTCAAAACACAAGTACAGTGACTAGCAAGGATGGCACAGACGATTCAGCAGGAGACATCGGTGAGCAGGCATGGCCATTGTTGAAGGGATCCGTCACCAACAAAGGAAATGCTGACAGAGGTCAGCACAACAATTGTGCAACTGTTTGCAGGGAAGATGTCAGGTGCCACAGAGGAAGGAACACTACTTGGGACAATGTCTCAAAACAAAATGAACACACACTACCAATGATTCTTTGCAGAGACATTGTGATGGCACACAGATACCATGGTCCACCTCATGACAATCATACAAAAACATTTCTCAGAACCCTAACACATTACCAGAACACCAACTCCAGGAGCCTCATCACCAACATCAAGTTCCTGAAATGCAATAGTGTTGAAAGTAAAACAAAAGGCTTTATTCAGCACAATTTATTTTTTTCAACAAATAGACTATTTACACAGGCCAATGGCCAGTCCATATGTAAAGTCCAAGGGGGGACGTAGGGGACCGCGTCTACCCCTAGCTTGCCTGCACAAATGAACCTCCAAGTTCGTCGAACGGAGGTGGGGCATCATCTGGGGCAGTACCAGGCAACACAGGGACAGGAGGGGGAAGGGTAGGTGTGGTGGGTGCAGGTGTGGACTAGGCCTGGGCGGTAAATTCCGTTCCGTTCGCGGAATTTGCGGAATTTGGGTAATTTCGCGTTCCGCGGAGAACGCGAAATTGCCCAAAAATCTGCGTTCCGCGACTTCGCGAAATTTTTTGCTTGTTCGCGTTCTCAATATGCGTGTTCGCGAGATATTTCACCCCGAGCACGCAAACAGCGATCGCGAACAGGAAAAAAGTATCGCGAACAAGCAATTCCGCATGTTCGCGGAATTTTTGCGTGTTCGCGGAGATTTTTTACCGTTTCGCGGAGATTTGCGTAACGCGATTACGCTAATTCCGCCCACCCCTAGTGTGGACATCTCCACCACAGGGGGTGGGTCAGCGCCGAAGGTGGAGGCGAGCTCGGTGCTGCACACCGTTGCAAGTACGTTCAGCACAACCCTTGCACCTGAGGATTCCCCAGGGTCAAGGGATGGTGTGGTGAGCGAGGGATGGGGTGCAGCGCTCTTGGGGAGGTGGTCGACGTGGTGGGGGACTCAACTCCTGTGCCCGGGGACTTCCTCGCCCGCTTGTGGGGTGGTGGCTCAGCGGGGGCGAGGTCCAGCTCAGCCAGAAAGAGCTGCTTGGGTGAGCGTTTGGCAGGGGAGCCAAGGGGAGTGGTTTTGGAGGGACAGGGTTGTGAGGACTGCGGACTGCGACTGTGGCTGCGTGTATGTTGTCTGTCCCCAGACCCTGTGGGTGTGTCTACATCCCTCTGAGTGTGCGTGCCAGGAGGCGTGCACTTCACCTTACTTGGGAGTGTGCTGCCTGTGTCTGGTGGGGTGCGTGCTCGTGACTGTCTGGGTGTACGTTGGACAGGTATGGGAGAGGGAAGTGTGGATGGGTCCGGGGTAGCGGGGGACAAAGCGCTGCAGGAGAGTAACTGCTGCCGTCAGGGAAGAGTCCATGGACCGCAGAATCTTACGTTGGTCACACATCGTTGCTGACATGCCCTCCATGAATGACACCATCTGTGTCAGCAGTTTAGTGTGGCCATGGAGGACAGTCAGCACTGATGCCTGCCCAACCTGCAACTGCCGCAGTATGTCCACAGACTCTTCACTGAGGGCAGCAGGGGTGACAGGGGCAGGGGGTGCGGTGCCTGGGCCGAAGGAGACATGGTGGGCCTCTGCACGGACAGCCTCCGCCTCCTCGAGGAAGTCTACAAAAGTAACAGTGGTTCTGTCGGGTGAAAATTATTTCTTAAACCATTGAACCAATCTTTGGTTTATTCATAGAAAGGATAATTAGTCATAAGCAACACACAAAAAGACCATAAGGGGTATTCAAGAGTTTTATAAATTGCATCATTTATAAATACCCAAGTTACATTTTGCAAGGCTGTCAAGGCACAAAGTGAAATATAATTTGTGACAAGGTGACATGTGGTGCTCAGTGATGTAGTGATAGTGCGTAATATATACAAAGTGACTAGAAGGATTTCGACGGTTTAAAAAGGCCAGGAAAACAAATATTTAAGTAGGTCTGCAGACTGAATAAATAGGTCTTTGCGCAGAGTCTTTCAACTGGTCCAGGGGATATTTGTCGACGTTTCAACCCAGGATCTGCACTACTATCTAGTCAGTGCGGGTCTTCATCAGGACAGGGACAGGGAAGTGACAGCCTGTTGGATAGTAAGGTGTATGGTCAGGTGTGCTTGAAATATGGAGTGCTAAAACTAATCATGGCACACGTGGTGATGACTCACCTAAGAAAGCCCAATGCTGCTTGCAGGGCGTGTTAAAGAATCCTCGTTTAGTTAGACAAAAGCCCGTATGGGAGCATGAGTCTCCTGCACAACGTTAAATCTTCCTCTGTGGGGATTTCTAGATGAGGAAATGAGAAATAGTAAAGGACTAGCCCTTTAATGGCAGTATAAGCTGTAATACAACCAGATGTATGTTTATTTGTAGGCTTATAATCACTCACCCAGTCTTGAGGTGCGATCACTCTTTGTTCTCTCAATAAAGGTTCTGAGTAGAAGGCGGGATTAATTAGCCTCATGTGAGCAGATCGCATCTAAATCAGACATCTACGCATTCTATACCTCCACTACTCTTACGCTCACCTTATGATTTGAAAACCGCAGTCTCAGGTTACTCAAAGAGGGGCTCAGGCATTCGTCCTGTCTCCTCCGATCGTATTGACAGTTGTTTCTTTGTACGGCTGCCTAATTAACTGGTTGTGTCGTGTTGAACGTGCGTGTGTACGTAGTGCATGTACTGAGCAAACGCGTCAGGAGCTCGTTGCTAGGTAACGCGCCAAGCGTGGTCTGTGGCTACGTCATGAGCTTGGGGGCAGGTCTGGTTGCTAAGCAACTTTGGTAGAGATACATGATATGTAATAATTGACTCGTAATTAATACTAAGGGCGGTGAACGCAGTGTATGCGAACCGCGTTGGCCTGTAATGATGTGAAAAAACCAATCTGGTCGTTTTAAGCAACTGGGGACTCGTATGTGTACATTGGAAGTACAATGGCCAATATGTTACGCATATATACAGAGATAATATTTCCTATATATTGGATTAATGTTGGATTAGGTGCATGTAAGGGACATGGGTGTACAATGTCCTAAACAGAGTGAATGGACAGGTGTATTGTGATTAAAAATTTGCATCAAACAGTATTTACACAGTGTATACAGTATTACTGGCTTGGCGGTTGGACGCGTAGGTGTAAGAAGTACAGGCACCTGCTATCGACACAACCTGACACGGTGCGGGCGTCTAATCACCAACAGCCATTGAGGTGATTTGTGCTCAGTTAGAGGTTATGTTCAGGAGCAGTACAATTGGCCCGCCCTGACATATATTGTGGGTATTTATGTTTCAATTTTATATTCACGCACACACTCATGTGCATTTCACTACCTTTTGCACTTCTTTGGTCCTGATGAAGCGCCAACGACTTGAGTAGCGACAGAGGCGCGAAACATGTTGACCGTTTTTAATGACACCGAGGTACAATGTGTCCTTGGGGACCATACTCTACATTAGAGTTTTTTATTTTTGGCAGGAGGGTTACTACATCAATATAACCCCCAGCCATTTTTAATCCACTTTACACACATTCTAGCGACCCTCATTTAAAACCCACACCCCACACACCCTCATACACCATCCGGCATGCCTCAAAAGATCTCCGAGAAAGTGACCCTTCGGGGGGCCCGTTGGGAATTGCAGCGCCGGCCTGACGAGGAGCATAGCCCGATGATGAAGCATGACACCCCTCGGGGTGTGTGAGGGCATCAAGAGGCGAGACATGTGCTTTCCCCCTTGTGGTGGGTCTGTTTAACCTGGGACTCCCATCTCTTCTTTTTGTCTTCTGTATAAGACATATGGGTCAATCTCTGGACCCTATCTTTGGAACAGTGCCCACCCTTTTTTGTGGTAATACAGTATCACCCAGACAGGGGTTCCCATCGTATTGACAGTTCCGGGGTCCCAATTAGAATTACATTTCCAGTACATCTATGATCATATTCAGGTCTCTTCATGCATTATTCCTTCAAACATTATTAGATCATGTCTTCACGTTTTATATTGCATGCATGCATGTATAAAAACATTCACAATTTTCTAAAATACGAACGTGTATATAGTAAAAAACATAAGTGCGCAATTTATACAGTGTAACAAAGAAAATACTTCAAGCTTTATGTGCAAAATATGTACAGTGCATTTGATAACAGAATTGTCTCTAGTATTACAATACATTTTCAAGAGAAAAAGGACATGGTCAGGGTATGTACTAAGTGGCTAGAGTTGTCCCATTTGTCTTGCGGTCTCCTCCATCTCGTTCAACCCAGTCTGTACCGAGCTGAGCGAGTGAATCCATCTACATTCCTTATAGTTTAGGGCCACAGAAATTGCACCTCCTCTTGCATTGGGACTGATCTTTTCTATAATCCACCATTTTATACTGTCAGGGGAATGATTGTGTGTCATAAAGTGTTCGACCATGGGTGCACCCTGTACTTTACATCTTATTCTGCTCATATGTTGTAGAATTCTAGCCTTAGCTTTCTGGATGGTTTGTCCAACATATATTAGGCCACAGGGGCAAAGGATGGCATATATCACATGGGAGCTATTACAGTTGGTAAAGTGTGGTAGCTTATACGTTCTTTTGTTATATGTGAATGTCGTTCCTTCTTGCCATTGATCACACGCTTTGCATTGTCCACATTTATGGTGTCCGCTCACTGGCGGGAGACCAAGGTAGTTTCTAAGGTCCAGCTGCTTGGGGGGTTCTAGGAATTCCCTGACGACTGTGTCCTTGATATTTCTGCCTCTCTTCAAGGCGAAGATAGGGTCTTGGTTAGTCTGTAGCTCACTTGCCACCAGCTTGCAATATTTCTTAACAATCTTCTTAATGTCATTGCTCTTGGTATTGAATGTGGTTACACAGACGATATTGTCTGACTCGATAGATTTCGCCTTGACCTCCAAGAGTTGGTCGCGGGGACAGTACCAGGCACGTTTTTTCGCCCGTTTCAATAGTCCAGTCGGGTAACCTCTTTCCTTCAGGCGACTTGTGAGGGTTTCTGATTCTTTAAAGAAATCTATCCTTCTGGTACAGTTTCTTCTCAGCCTGAGGTATTGCCCGTAGGGCAAATTATCCCTCAGGTTTCGAGGATGATGTGAATCATACATCAGCAATGTGTTTCTTTCCATTGGTTTTCGATAGAGATCACAGTATAGTAAGCCTTCTTCTACTTGAAACGTGAGGTCCAAGAAATCTATTGACTCGTTGTTGCTTGTCATTGTGAATTGAATGTCCCTTGTCCTGGTATTAAGCCCGTTATGGAATTCATTCAGTTCATTGGTGTCGCTGGACCACAACATTATGACGTCGTCAATATAACGTTTCCATACCGCAATCTGATTGAGGTATGGATTTTCATGACTGTACAAGTGTTCCTCTTCGTAGTGGTCCATGAAGATATTGGCCAGACTTGGTGCATAGGTAGCCCCCATCGCCACTCCCTTGCACTGATAGTAAAATTGTTTTTTGAAGATGAAATAGTTCTTTTTCATAGCAATCTCCAGTAGTGAAATCAAAAAGTCTATTGGAATCCAGTGCGGTCTCTGCCGTGCGTCTATTGTGGTTCTAATGAGATCCAATGCTTTATCTTGGGAGATTGATGTGTAAAGTGAGGACACATCTAGTGTTACAAGAAGTTGTGTGTGCACATCAAATGCCTGCCCCTCCAGCAGTTGTATGATGTGCATGGTGTCCATAACAAAGGATTTTGTTTTGGGGACCCAAGGTTGTAAAAAGTGGTCAATAAATTGGTTTAGTGGTTCCAGGATCGAACCACATCCAGAGACAATCGGTCTACCAGGCGGCTTAACTAACCACTTGTGCACCTTCGGTAGTGTGTAAATCGTTGGAATCCTTGGTTCCTTTTTGTTAAGAAAGTCATATTCAGGTTGGCTCAGGAATTCATCAATCATTCCATCATTGGTTAGCTTTTCTATCAATGATTTTAGAAGAGGGGTAGGGTCTCGTGGGATAGGTTGGTAGCTTTCCAAATTGCCCAGTTGGAGTTCTATCTCTTCTACATAGTCACTAGTATTCTGCAGTACCAAAACGCCGCCCTTATCCGCTGCTTTGATAACAATGGAGTTATTGTTGCCCAGGGAGTGCCAGTTTTTCTTCCTTGCTGATGTTATATTGTATGTACTTTCTTGCATCCAAGAGTTGCATGATTTCTTGGAGAACAATCTTCTCAAAAGCCAGTATCTTCTCACTCATCAGGTATGCACCTGGTGTAAAAGTAGAGACAGGTCTAAAACTTGTGGCGGCTGACCTCGGGTTGTAGGTATTTTTACTAAAGTAATACTTCAGTCTGATCTTTCGGAAAAATCGTTGAAGCTCAAGTTTTACTTGGAATGAGTCGGGTATAACAGTCGGAACAAATGAAAGTCCTTTTGCGAGGACCTCTCTCTCTACATTAGACATGATGTGGTCTGACAAATTGATTATGGGTTCTCTCTGATCTGGTTTATCGTTTTGACAAGCCATCACATTCTGTGTTGTTAAGGTGTTAGTGCTGTGTAAGGTGGCCATCATCCTTTCATTGTTGGGCATTGTTGACGTGTTGCTGGTAGCGTTATCAATAGTGGTTAGGATATGTTCACTCAGTGTCTGGGTGGTATTACGACTCCCTCTATGGGTTTCTACCATCTGTAGGTTTGGCTCCGAGTGGAAATCTCCCCATGTGTTTCTGGTTAGTAGAAACGGACACGTGATGTTCCCTGCTGTGTGTTCCTGCCTCTGTTCCAACTCCTTGGTCTTTCCCAGTGCAGTGTCTTCCCTCCTCCCCTTGTTCGCCTGACGGTAGCCTTCCCCTAAAAAATGTGGGCCCTGATTACTCTGGTAGCTGGTAGAGGGTCTATCAGAGTCAGAATCTGAACCACTTCCTGCTGAAGTGTCTGAAAATGTATTGACCTCCTTGGACCCTGTCTGCTTCTGTTAGAGAAAAAGCCTTGGCTATCCTGTTGGTAATAATCGTCAGACAGGTAGGGATAAGTTGTATTCTTGTCGTAACTTCTTACATTCTTTGCAAGTTTATCTAGCTTCCTGTTTAGTGTGACTGTATCGAAGTCGGCCAATGTCTTTTCCGCTCGCTCTAGAGCTTCTCTAGCGTTTGAGAGGGCTCTGTCTTCAAGAATTTCCTTCTTAAGTTCAGCGATTTCCTGCGTCAGATTTTTTACGTACTCAATCGCAGTCTCTACACCAAGTACCATCCAGTGTCTAGAGCAGTTGTTTGCCACGTAGCTGAACCCCTCCCTGAATTTTGGGACGTCTATAAAGATAGCGGGTTCGTTACGAACTTGCAACCCCTTAGGAACTATATTTGATTGCAGGTACTTAGTTAGTACATGCCTATGGAGGCGTGATCTAATGAGTTTTTTCTCTAGTCTTTCAATTTTTGCCAGCTTCTCGTTAAGGCCTACATCAACTGATACTCTGTCTGATCCTAGAAGAAAGTTAGAAGCACCCTGATCTTGTATTAGCTTCGCTATATAATCTTCGCTGTAAGACAGAGTTTCTTTCTCAGACATACTAAAACAATACAAACACAGTACAAAGAACACAATTCAGAAAGCAATAAATGAGAGCAAAAAACCCTTGCAGGTCAAAACCTGCACTAATCCAATTATAATAGCAATGGGGTAACCCAGTATCCCTCAGAACCTGGGCAATCGTATACAAAAGTAACAGTGGTTCTGTCGGGTGAAAATTATTTCTTAAACCATTGAACCAATCTTTGGTTTATTCATAGAAAGGATAATTAGTCATAAGCAACACACACAAAGACCATAAGGGGTATTCAAGAGTTTTATAAATTGCGTCATTTATAAATACCCAAATTACATTTTGCAAGGCTGTCAAGGCTCAAAGTGAAATATAATTTGTGACAAGGTGACATGTGGTGCTCAGTGATGTAGTGATATTGCGTAATATATACAAGATGACTAGAAGGATTTCGACGGTTTAAAAAGGCCAGGAAAACAAATATTTAAGTAGGTCTGCAGACTGAATAAATAGGTCTTTGCGCAGAATCTTTCAACTGGTCCAGGGGATATTTGTCAACGTTTCAACCCAGGATCTGCACTACTATCTAGTCAATGCGGGTCTTCATCAGGACAGGGACAGGGAAGTGACAGCCTGTTGGATAGTAAGGTGTATGGTCAGGTGTGCTTGAAATATGGAGTGCTAAAACTAATCATGGCACACGTGGTGATGACTCACCTAAGAAAGCCCAATGCTGCTTGCAGGGCGTGTTAAAGAATCCTCATTTAGTTAGGCAAGACAGGCGTGTCCCTCCCATATGCACCGGAGAAGGTATGCAAAATCTTCATCGTGTGCTGCATGCTGCACAACATGGTAGTTGAGAACGCAGTGCCACTCATCCTGGATCCGGATGAGCAGGAACATCCACCCGTGGAGGATCAAGGGCTTGGTCACGAGGCAAGTGATGAGGAGGAGGATGATATCCAGAGTCAGCTCATACGCAACTTCTTCTCATAATGGTGAGTCAGTGGGTATGAGTGTGCAAGCTTGTAGCATTGAGTGGCATGTGTTGCAATGTGTGTGTCCAGCTGACTGAATGCAAAGTGACTTTGATGTGTGTTCTGATGTGTCACTCGAGTGATGATGTCATGACACACAGTTTTGTGGAGAGACTTTCTTTGAAATTTGCATGTGTCCAACATTGTTCATGTTTCGTAACTGACCATGTGTGCGGCGAGAATTGTTTTAGGTGACTTCTTGTGTGTCTGTCATTGCCAGGTTTTTGCGCTTGTTGTCTGCTCGTGTCATCTTTGTCCTCCTGCTATTCCTCATGAGGATTGCAACGTGTGCTGAATCAGCGTTCCATGCACAGACATGTGGAAATGTCAGTTTGGGTAAAGATTGCTGCAAGGCTTTTTGGTGGTGGTACGGGTTGGGAATGTGTGGGGACTGCTTCTGTGCATGTTGTGATACCATGCCTACATGTCTTCTCACCATGGAGCATATAACATGTAGCATCACTCCCATGACTTGATAGTCACCCTTCTTGACAGTCATCTGTAGTGGAGTGTGGAGTCTGATGAAGGCATCAATGTGTGTAAACTTGCCTCTGAAACATTGCGGATGCTACGGGTGGACATAGTGTGGGACATCACAACAACAGGCTCTATGGGGAATTGCCGCCTCTCCGTGTGCAGCAGGATGTGTTTGGCTAATCCCCTTAACTTGTGTGCCAGTTCATTGGGATTTACAACATCCGTGTTGTGAAGGGGGGGTCCAGCGTATGTCCCACATGTTATGTCAACTGACCTGTGAGTCTGTTCATATGGATGCATTTCCCTTTGTGTGAGTTTGTGTAATAAAGGTGTTCACCACAATCCAAAGTGCCTCATCTCTGTCACTGCAGATCTCTTGCCAGTTTGCATGTGTCATCTATGGCATGATTGTCAAAGATTGAGCATATGAGTGTATGTGTACTTCAGCAACATGCATGCAGTTCTTCATGGCTAATAATCTCTATTGGGCATGAAATACCTGGCTGTGTATGTATTTGTGCAGGTTGCTCCCCACAACGGGACGTCAACGCCTGCTGACGGTGTGTCTCCTGTGCGCAGCTCCGCATTTTGTTCCCTGATCCTGTGGCCGTCATTTTTGGTGATTGTTCATACATTTTCTCGGAGTGACCCATGAGTAACCTGACACTCCTTCCTTAACATACACCTGTTGCACTGTGCCTTTCTGACCTCCTTGTCTTTGTGTGCTACTTTTTGCCTAGTTTCTCACCCTTTCCGCCTGCTGCTGCCTCACCTGCGGCACCGCCCCACCAAGTGCCCTGATTCTGCAACCCACACGCCTCCAAAATGCTCCTCCCTTCCCACATCCACCCATTCTTAATGCAGCCAGCAGCTTGTCTGTGCCACTGTTGCGCCAACGCTGTGCCAAAGGCAGGACCGTCTGCGCCTGCAACGTGCACAGTGCACGACCCTCTGGTCCTTGCATGACCCACGTCACACAACAGGCTCATGCTGCAGCCACCCTCCAAGCAATGTCCACCAGACAATCAACCGCCTGCTCTCAGGCAACCCCTAAGCGCACACACGACACCTTTGCAGGCTGAGTGTGCAACTCCAACTGCCTACACAGCTCTGCCCCGCCTACCAGACCATGTCAGAACAACCAGGTCATGTGCCTCCTACTCCACACCCGTTCCATCCACCAGCACGCCATTGGACTCTGTTACCTCCTCAACACAACAGCCCCACACATCACCTTCATGACAGTAACCTGGTAAAAGCATCCTCAGCACACAACTTCTTCATTGCCATCTCAGACGGATACAAGATCACCAACAATCCCGGAGGATGAATTGCAATTTATTCACAAGTACACCCTCAGAGTCACAAATCCAGTTTCGCACCAACCCCCTGGCAACCCTCAGAGTAACACTCATCTACAGATCTCCAGGCCTACATCCACAATTCTGCTAAGCCATCAACACGTACATCTGCACGCACACCCTCACCTCCACAGGCTACATGTGGCTGGGGGCCAGTAACTTCTTGCTGGAGGAGAACCACACCACCATCCATCATTGGTCCTTCAACATTTGCATCCACGTCTCCGACAAGCAACACACTGCCCCACAGCCCGCTACCGATCCCCCAAAGATGCTTGATGTAAGTCACCACAGAAAAGCTTTGTGGGACACTCGAACCAACACCACCGCCACACCCTGCAACCTCACACACTGGATCAGCAACTGATCCAACAATCTTGCCACATTGACGGACTTTCCTGTGAAGCACAACAACAGTTAAGCCACCTGGGACAAGGCAGACCTACTGGACTCATACAGATCTAGCCGGACTCTTGTGCAAACCTTGCAACACAAAGAACCATCAGTTACCTTACAGCCCTGGAAAACGCCACACACCGCCATCACCATATCATCAGCAAGGACAAGTGGAGATCCTTCAGATAGGGCTGAGGCACCAAAACACTCGACATCAAGGAGCTCATCAGCATTGTGAGTGAACTGACACCAGCTCTCCATCCAAAAGACACCCCACCCTTGCAAGGCAGGTCAAATCCCTTGCAACTTTCTACCACTGCAAGCTCATGGACATACACGACAGCCTTGGCACACAGAGGCAGACAGCACTATTATCCGCGGGACAAACCCCCCTCAGGTTCTGGACTCCCGTCAGTAGCAAATACACCACCTGGCTCATGTGCACCATCCACTCTGGCTCTCCATCAGGCCCCTTCCCACACAACATCTCAACCACATCATTCCCCATCCTTGAAGCCCACGTCCAGCACGTCATGAATGTCTCCTTTGAGTTTGCTACATTCCATGGGAGCTGGAGGCATGCAGAGACCCAGGCCTTTCTTAAACAACGGACGGCAGTACTGCAGGATCTCCTGGAACATCACCCTGCTTCCCTACCCAGCAAATGTCATCAGGAAGACACTCAACAAGCAACTGACAAACTTCCTCCACGCAAACAGCTCCAGCCAACCGGCACCAGACCATCTTCCACAGTAATCACACCACTGCAACCGTCATCATTGCCACCACCAACGACAACTTTGCCCTGCTCAACAATGGTGAGACCACCCCCCTTGACCTCTCAACGGCATTCTACACCATGTGCTACCACACTGTCAGCTCACACATCTCCAACACTGGTATCCAGAGGAGGGCCCAGGATTAAATCAACAAGTAGCTCACCAGCAAGACCCAGGGAGTCAGCCTCCACCCTTCAGCATGTAGTACACTGGGGTCATCTGGCCCATGCCCCAGGGCTAATCTCTCAGCGTGACGATCTTCAATGTCTCCATGACCCCCCTCTCCACCATCACATGCGCACACGACCTCATCATCATCTCGTATGCCATTGACACCAAGCTGCTTCCCACCCTCACCAAAGACCCAAACATTGCCAGATCCAACCTTCAAGAAGGCATGAGATCCGTTGACGAATGGCTGAACATCAGCCACCTGAGGCTGGACTTGGACAGGACTGAGGTCATCATCTGAGGATTGTCCCCTTACGGCTGGGTCAACTCCTTGTGTCCCACCGGCCTGGGCACCGCACCAGCACCCAGTGGCCACGCACGCAAGCTGGTGTTCATCATGGACTCATCGCTCACAATTACCATGCAACTCAACACCATCTGTACCTCATGCTGCAACACCCTCCGCATGCTGCAAATGATCCACAGATAGATCCACTCCAAGGCAAGACAGACCGTCCCCCAGGTCCACGACACCAGCCGGGTCAACTACAGCACCGCCCTCTACGGAGGAACAACAGCAAAACTGCAGGAGAACTTGTCCACATCCAGGGTGCATCCGCACACCGCATCTTCAACATCCCCCGCCCCAGCCACATCATCGTCCACCTGAGATAGCTACAATGGCTCACTGTCTAATGCAGGATCACCTTCAGACTCCTCAACCACACTCAGGAGGCAATAACACTTCAAACCATGGCAGGGTTACAATCTTGCGCACATCCAATATCCTGTCGGTTATATAAATCAATATCTGGAAAGTGCTCTAGGGAACATCAAGGGGGACAGCCACCTATGCCCCAATGTTCCTTCGTCACAAAGTAACAGAAGGAAAAAACTAAAGAACAAAAAGGTGTTCCCGAGAAAGAACAAGGCAGTTGAGCCTATAAGCAACAGTTCTCATTAGCAATTACAAAAACAATGATTCAGAGTCCGGTAAGTCAAACAATCAGGTTTCTTCTTTTATTTCCTTAGTCTTCTTTATTCTTTCTCAGATCTTCCACAGTGACATATTGGCATCATTAGAAACACCAAAATAGGATCAGTAGCCAACACGTGTTTCGTCTCGGGTGAGTTGCCCGGCGACTTCCTCAGGGCTACAACAATAACAATAAAAATTGTTCTGTTCAAAATATCTGTCACTTTTACATAATATTCTCACAAAATCTGAGTACAAAAGGGGCCAAGCAATTAGTGCAATTGTGATTCAAATAAAAGTGAAATAAGCAACCATGAGTAAAAGAGAGAGATATCCACCCAGTGCTACCCTGCACCGGAAAAAACCAAGAAGAAAGCACACAACAGAGGACCACCTTGAAAGCAAAAGAGGACTCCATACTAGGAGTTTAATTAATTACCCGACGTTGTGAAGTTAAAGGAAGAAAGAATAGAACAGACCTAATGTGCCACACAAAAGTTAAGTGAGTTCCAATTAAATCCATAGGATCTCCCTAAAGGAGTACTCACCATGAAAGTAAAACTCAGGCGAGGTATTTATCTCTAGTTCGCCACACTTATAATATATTTTTAGTGTGGATCCATACACTTTCATACGTGTATATAAACGTCTAAGGGGAAAGAAAACCCACATGAGAATAGACATCATATTGTGTCTTGTTCCACACAGATCAAATCACGACCTTAGTCAAACGCGTACGACTTCCCTAAACAGCACTCTAAGAGTCCTTACTGTGGATGCATAATATTCCAAACATTTTAGAAATATCAATATAATTGAAAACGATTAAAAAGGACCAAAATAAGCCCTTATTATTCAACAAAAGCCCTAAGACAAGTAGTGTTCTTAAAAATTCACTCAAAAGGATTGAGTGTTGGTCATATTAAAAAAAATCATTAAACAGAGATTACCTTCAATGGTTTTGCAGTCCCGATCAAAATATCGCATGAAGGGGAAATTAGTATTTCTAAAAATAAAAGACCAAATATAGGTCAAACACATCTATCACAAATTGGTCCCATTAGTCTAAGACAGAAATTCGTAAACGTAAATATGCCAAGAGTTTAATTTCGCTAAAAGCCCGCATGTTCTATATATAATTATAGTCAAATGAGACATATCGTTCCGGCACGCCATATCTACGTGTCTATATCAGAATAAATTCAAGCCTAATAATCGGCAATGAGTGAACGGGAAAGCCGTACGAGTTACTGCAGTGTCCAAAGGGTACTTCAATGAGCACCAGCACAGGCTTGCGTTTCTACACAAGTGCTTACCTAAAAACGAAGAGGTAGAGAAAGGAGAGTACTCCGGTCGTCACCGATGTCTTGCTTGTGTATCAAGCCGAGCTCCCTCCTGGATTCCAATTTATACATACACGCGCCAATCGGCAAACGCGGCTCCTTCAGAAATTTTGAAAAGGGACTAGTCATTTTAACATCTATATTGGTCGTCATCTTGTAAAGTGCAAATACCCCATATATCACAGCCGGAAAAATCTACCGTCATGTGGAGAACCCCTGGCATTATCAAGCCTAATTATCACATATAATTCCCAAAATTAAGATTATATTTACATGTCAGGAATCAGCCTGTCAAAGTACATTTATATTTTGATTATTATATATTAAGTGTCAATATCGCGTATTTGTCGCCGCCATCTTGGTTAAGACAATGTCTGCAGCGTGTATATTTCTTAATACTTAATTTTATTTCTATAGAAAAAAACGGTACTAAAAATAGTCAGATAAATAATCAGCCTCTCCTATATCCCAGAGGTAAGCTGATAGTTACTACATGGCACTGAATCGAATATGTTATCTCTATTTAACAAGCAGGAAAACCCGGCTTCCTTCACGTCACATTAAGTGCTTCAACAAAAATGACCATCAAAACCTTACAACAGCAGTATAAGGCCGTTTCGATGAAGTCAATGTCAGACATTATACTCGCTTAATTTCAAAAATGTCAGGAGGGCGAAGAGGAAGGGGGAGGAAGTTGGACAGATTCACAAGTGGGAATACAAGATAGATAATAGCACTCCCATCAGAAAGGGAACAGGAAATAATAAGGCTATGAAGCAGTATTTGAGTTATGTGAAAAGAATTTGAGAGACCAAAAGACCCCAGAAATGAGTAAAAGGATCAAATTCTATTGTATAAAATAATATAATACATTGAGTCAATTACAATCAACCACGAGAAATGGAGGTTTACATCAGAAAAAGGCAAAATAAGTATGGAAGAATGTATATAATAATGCCTCTAAAGTATTACAGTCAATAAGTGCATATATTTGTACCCGCATAACACCAGCTGTGGAATAAAACATATAGCTGTAAAAAGGGACATATATTGGGACACAGCACAATATGTGTTTAATCATGAAGAAAATAATGTAATTCATGCTCAACATTAATCCCACATTCCACCGCCCGTAATTTAAGAATCCATCGGGCCTCACACTGGCGTAATCTTAGCTCCCTATTGCCGCCCCGAGAGTCAATCTTGACAGTCTCTATACCATGAAAGTGGAAGCCAAGTGATTTGTCCTGGTTAGGGCAGATAGATGCATGATAACCTAAAGGATATCTAACATCCAGATTCTTTAGTACACGGAAGTGTTCAGCCATCCGTTCTTTAAGGGGGCGAATGGTTCTACCCACATATATTTTCTTGCACTTACACTGAATAACATAAACCACATATTTCGTTAAACAATCTATGTGGTCATAAATCTGATATTTGTGTGAGCCATTATAATCAAATGTTTTTATACCTCTTATGGCCAATCTGCACATATTACAAGTGCCACAAGCAAAAGATCCAATATTCATCTGTCTCAGCCAGGAGATTTTATTTGGCAGTTGTTTTGGATAACTGGGGCTAATGAGACTCTGAATGGGAGGCAGTCCACAACCCCAGACCCGAAACCGACCTTGGACGTCTGTCATCCAACACCCCGTTGGTCCAACTCCGTGCAACCAACCTTGCCCTGGCCACCATTCATCACATCCACAGAACAACTGCATGCAGGTGATAGTTCTCCCACCTCGCCAAACAGACCTGGGAATCCCTCCCCGGGCACCTCCACATGACCCATGACCTCTACGCCTTCATGATACTCTTCCAAATTGGTCTGTCCGAGCAGTATTGCAAGCCCTCCCTCAGCAGCTTGAGGCCATCACGGGTGAGTATTGAGCTCCATGTCTGTATTTGATGATACATTGTGACCCATGTGTGTCCTCGACCGGACTCAGATTCCAGTGTATGGATGGCTGGAGTTAGTTCCACACTCAGGCATACTTTGACATATCCCCACACGTATGTTGTGGACTCATGCTAAATGACTGCAACATAAAATTTCAATTATGATTTTTTTAAATTATAGGTCTGGGCATGATTTGTGCAAAGAAAAAGGTGCAATACAGGGACCATAGAATCCAAAGTTCACAGCGGGAGATGGGATCTTTGGCATTTGAAGTCAGCAGAGTCCAGACCACAGTGTTTGGCATCATTGGTCAGACTGTGACCAGAAAGTCCATGTGGCAGATAATGTCAGTCAATGAGGTGATGCTGTCGCACATGAAGGCGAGGTGCCAGGCCAGGTGACCTGGGAGATGTGGATGGGCCGCTGCCTCTCAAGGTCTTTTCCGTGGACGACCCACCTTCCTCGGGGGACCTTCAGATGCAGGCCTTGATGATGGTTGGGATGCTCCGTCGGACGAATCCTCCTCCTCCTCCCTCCCTGTGGCTGGTGGTGGTCTTCGCCTGGTGGCACAGGGAGGGTTGCCCATGTTGTCGGCGATCCGACGGAGTGAATGGCTTATGTCCCTTTGCACCGCCAGGAGCTCAACCAGTCTTGCCTCCATCCGTTCTTGGTGTTCTTGTTGACTGGCGTGTTGCTCGGCCTGCTGGTTCTTCATCTCTGTGATGGTCCCCTTTATCTCTGTGAGGGACCCCACTACCTGGCTGAACTCCCTGGTGTCACGCCGGTATGCGTCCATGATGTTGTGTATGTGTGACATACCAGTCCCTTCAGCTGGCTGGTCAGGTTCTTGCCTCCGCCTGCCTACACTCCCACCACCACTGCCCACACGAACCTGGGCTGCGGTTGTGGGCACATCGGGTCTACGAGACCCCTGAGGGATGGCAGTGGCGGTGTTGTCTGCCCCCTCCTGGGTGCCCGGCACACCTTATCCCTCCTGGTCAGACTGGCTCAGTTGTTCACTGCGGGCATGGCTCCTCGGTGTCTCCTGGAATGTGGCAGGAATGGGGGTGGTGGTTGGCACAGATGTTCCTGAACAAGGTGCTGCAGGGGCTTGGACACCAGAGGGTCCAGGTCGGTCGGGGTCATCCGCGGGGTGTTGAGAGGCGTCGCTGCCGGTGGGATCAGGTTCCTCCCGAGCCTGGGACTGTGATTCTTCACCCCCATTGTTGGGGGGAGATTCATCACGTTGCCCTGTGTGTGAGAGACAGACAATGTTAATGCTGTTTCATGCTACATCCATGTTTCATACACATTCAAGTTGGCACTGTTCCTCCAGGCAGTTGTATGTGCCTAGCATTCTCCTCAATGTTCACTTGTGGATGGGTATGTGGCGGGGGACAGATTGATATGTTCTCCTGAGTCTTGGACATGTAGATTTTTGGCTTGGATGCTTCTTCGGCTATGTATTGGTCTTGTTTTGTTACATGTCCATTGTGACAGTGGGTAAATCCATTGCCTGTCCCGGGTGTGTCTGCTTGTGTAAGGGGTGTGTGTGACAGGGCCTGCTGGTGGGTGTAGTGTGATTTGGCACTGGGGCTCCCAGGTGATGTAGCTGTCCCCCCATGGAGCATGCTGCCATGACAGTGAGTGTGAGTTTCCTGTCCTAGATATCTGACCTTGTTTGTGTTTGCACTGGTCACAGGAGGTCCTTGTGCTGCCTACACCAGGGCCAAGTGTCAGCTATCTTGTCAGTACTTTCCCAGTCCCTGTGCATTGTGCATTGCGCATGGTGCATGGGTATGTACCTGGGTCATATGGGATGAGGGCAATTGTGTCTGATTTGGAGTTCAACAATGCGTTTTGTGACACCCACCCTCCCAGCATACTGGACATCCATTCTTGGGTTAGTGCTTCGTGTAGCATGGGACATTGCATGGCCTTGCTTTCTCAATGGGGCATACACATGTTAGTGGCATTAGCGTTGTTTTTGACTGTGGTTCTGGCCGGTGAGGGCTTGGGGTAGTTGCGTGCATTTTGTGTAGTTGGGGTGTGGATGCCATTACCCCCATGTTACAAAAGTTGTTTGTTTACTCACCAGGCTCTGGAAGTCCTTGAAGTCCATGTACTCCCACCGGCGGAAGCAGGGCCATCACCTACTCCTCCCAGGGATGGAAATGTACTGGTCTGCGGGGCCCACCACCTCCAGTGATGTTGCTCTGGGCGTAGTCGTCATTCATTTTTCGCTTGACTGACCTCCGCAGATCGTACCACCTGGCTTGGCATTCAGTCCTGGTCCTTCTGATGGGTGCAACAGCATTCACCCTATCAACGATCCTCTGCCACAGGCGTGATTTTTCACCTATGCTGGTCTGTCTGACCAATGTTCCAAACAGCTGTGGCTCGACTCTGATGACTTCATTGACAAGGATCTCCAGCTCCTCCCTTGTGAACTTTGGATTCTTGTCTGTGGGCATGGTGTGGGGTGAGGGTGTGGATGGTTGTGGGTGTGTGGGTCTGAATGTGAAGGTGTGGGTCTGAATGTGAAGAGGGGGTATATGTGAAGGAGGTTGTGTGAAATGTATATGTTAAGGTGGATGGGTGCAGTTGTTGGTGATGTGTGCTCTTTAGCTGCAGTGAGTCTGTTGCAAAGGCTCATGGTTTGTGTGTGTGGGCCCTTTTTATTGGTCCATTTGTGGGTGGACCTCAGTTTGAGTTTTTGGTGGGTGTGTTATAAGGGGTGGTTGTGAGTTTGCCCCTCTGTTTGCCTGTTTGGATGTGGCCAGGTCAGTCATTTCCATGTTTTGTGCACTGTAGACGTGTTTTGTGGTGTTGTGCAAGTCGAATAGACCCTCCTTGTGCTGTCTTACAGTGTCTGTGGTTCAGTACGACTCGTTTCGTTGTATTTGCTTCTGTTTTTTTGTGTGTCCGACTCAGTCATACGCGACGTTCTCCGCGGTACGAGTCGTACTCTGACACGTTCCCAGGGGTGCAAGTCGTACAGGGATACGAGTCGTACAGGCATACACCCCCATGCGTTGTGTATGTACGGTGCGTACCCCAACATTGCATATGTACGGTGCGTACATAGGCGATGTTGTTGTAAGGTGCGTACATATGCATGGGGGGCCTGTACGACTCGTACTCTTATAAGACTCGCACCCCGGGAACAACTTTTACCAGTCGTACAAAGTTCGCTTCGTAGCGGGTAAAGTCATTTCGCGTGTACGGGACGTTTTCCGTACGATTCGTAAATCGGAAAGCTGGTCTGGATCATACTTGTACAGTCGGACTGTATTTTTACGATTCGTACGGAAAAGTGTCCGGGTCCGTCTTGTACAACTTTTCCCGATCCGATTCGTACGGATCAGGCCGTTCCGTATGTATTTTTCCCGTACGAATCGTACTTCACGGGTCGGACGGGACTTGTACGATTCGTACAGAAATAATTACGGATACGAGTCGTACGGAAAAAAAAACTACAGGATCGGAATCGACCCCAAAATTGTGAAATATATCAAGGTCACCCCATGCAGCCAATGGCATGGAGTTTCCAGCCAACTATAAGACTGCTTCTAGGGCTGCAGCAAGAGCCTCATAAATTCACTCTTTGTTGACCCAGTTGAGGCAATGACACTCCACCTCAACCTCTGGCAGTTACTTGAGGGGGCCAGCCTCCTCTGAAATGGTTAATTGGCACAGGAGGAGGCATTAAGCCCCGATGAACCAGTAGTAAAGTCTAGTGTATTATGGTCACTTTCATACCGCTGCACCATTTCCCTATCAACAACTATGGACCATAGACCAATATCCAACAAGATGAAATCTTTTCGACTCGAGGCACCCTGTTGATTCAATGCATCCCTCCCATCCTTGTCCAACGGGGTTCTTCCGTTGCATGCTCTTAAACCATTGCTAAGAACAAAAGCATTCAGCTGCATAACAGAAGCTAACCACCTCCTAACATGTGGCAGAGTAAGTGCAGGTATCACCCATACTTAATTCTCTTCCCCACTAATGAGACCAGATCCTGCATCAATAGGTTTAAAGTAACAATTGAAATCCACCATCACAATTCTAAGTGTGTCAAATGGGAGAGATACTAGGTGGCCACTAACTAGGTCAATAACTACCAGGTCGGCCTCATGATTTTCATTCCTGCAATACATGTTGTACACCCATATAGAAACCTGCTTTGCAAACTTAAAGTTCACAGATAAAACATCAGGGGATCCTAAATCAGTCACGCTTGAGGAGCCTACAAGTGTGACACCGATCCATGTTGCCAAGCCCCCTCCTGGTGGATCTTTCCTGCCTTCAAGGGGAGGTCGGTCAAAGAAGGCAATCCCAGTTCTAAATAAAGAACCTGTCACCCAGGTCTCCTGGAAATCACAGATTTCAAATTGATCCACAAAATTAGCCCATTCTGCACAACCCAATTTATTCATCAAATCTGCAATGTTCCAGGATAAACGTTTATTATTCCAAGGGGCAATGGGGAGAGTATTAGCCTGCCAGGCAGGACTACCATTGTGGCCCAATGAATTGGGACATTTGCCTGCAGCAGGAACAATCATTCCTACCCCTGCATGGGGGCAAAAATCTTCCTTGGAAGCTGATAATAGGATTGCAGCATCTCGTCCCCTGCATCCGTCGCCTTGTCCTTTGGGTTACCCATTTCCTGGTCCATCGGTGCAAGTCAGTCATTGGCATTAAATCCTAATAAAAATGCAAACCTATTGCTGGTTGTAACAGGGGGGCTTCCCCCATGTTCTTGCTTAATGACTCCATTTGTGGCTGGGACCTCCCACCTCTGGGCTGCATGGGTCTATAAAAATCTTTTTTTAAAAGGCGATCAATGCCAATGACTGGACTTTCTGCCCAATGTCTCGGTCCAGATTGAATCAGTTGCTTACCATACTTGGTTGCCTACAGTTTATGACCACACAGTTCCCCTCTAAAGTTTTAGATATATGGCCTATCCAACCAACCCTCAGCACCAACAATATGTTGTCAATTCTGTGCAAGTAAAAATCTGCATTACGGACAAGCTAGTGGCAGACTTTGTTCTTAAGCTCTGTATGGTTCTCCAATTTGTCATATGTTAAGGGAGGTGCTCCTACTAAAACTGCCACATAAGGACAGCAATCAGGTGGCGAGGACAGACAGGATAGAGATACCCTTCTAATTGGCTGTAGCTTTTCTTCCTGCAGAGGGCATACGTTCTTGCCTTTTTGGCCTGTTCATTAGTCGTCAGCTTCAGTTTCCTTTTGTTCCTTACCACCACTTTACTAGAACTGGTGGACTAGTTCTGGACAATATCTGTCTGCAACGCCCGATCTGGATCCAACGTGGGATCTAGTCCTAGATCGGAGCTCGGTGGTATAACAGATCCCCCGCCCTTAAACTTGAGCTTTGACTTTGGGATGGGCTAATTTCCTTGTAGGGTTTTTCTAGTAATAGAGTAGGATTCTTCCCACATTCCATGTCCAATGATAGGCGCCTCTCTATTAGGTCTATGTCCCTTGCGACAAAATTAACAGCTCTCACCAGGAAAGCATCCAAATTGGTTTTACTCCTGGTATTACTCCTGGTGTTGCTCCTAGGTGGGGCCTGGACACTGTCCTTTTCTCTGTCTATTTTGTGCTTCCCCATACTCATAGGGGCATATTCTCAAGGACTTATCGGCGAGTTATCCTCACTTAATCGCAGCCCAAGTGGTGATAAATTCATTGCCCCATTCACATGCTGGTGCTAATGTTGCAGCGCGGAACGTCAAATTCCAACTTCAGCACAGACCAACTACCTCAGCATCAAATTCACTCAAATACATTCATTGGTGGGGCCCATAACACCAATACTTACACTCCGTTGATCTGTTTTCTGAGGGAAATATGCTTCCAAACGCTGACATGAGAGGAATACCTTTACCTTACCTTAAACACATTGACTTCAAAACCTAGGATATCCCTCTCATAAGGAGATGGATCATTTAGTTGTTTGCAGGTTTAGTTTCACAGTCATTTATCTAGTCTTCAAATCCCATTTAATTCCCTTCTTAAAATAATCGACACAACACATTTGTCAATTAATCAAATATTCTTTATCTAAGAAATATTGCAAGAAACGTTAGAAATCATCATCAGCATTTCAGAGCATCATATTTACCTATTCTGGCTAAAGTCGTCCTCTAAGTCAGTCAGTCAAGAAGAATTTTATTCAGCAAAGTTAGGCCGCAATTCAGTCTCTCAAAGATTCAGGATAACAGCTGTCCAGCAGTGTCACCGTCCTCTCCATCAACATAACATCAGGAAATCGAGTTCGTCAAAGAAGAACAAGAGCTAATAGTTCAATTCCCTACCTACTTTTATAATGAAAATAATGTCAAAAAGTATCAAGATCAGGGTTTAGAAAGTCCTGATTGGTCCACTTGGGGTCGAGGGGTACAGTTCTCAGGGTGTCAAACAATTAAGTCATCAAACTTGCTTGTTCCGGCTTTTAAATTGTGATTTGTCTTTGGTCTTGGATAGGTTCCCGGAGCGTCCTTGAAGGGTACATGTTCTCCCGGGGTCAGGTCCAGGCCACTGCTGCTGGCGGTGACGCCTGCGCACTTCACCCAGAACCTCGTGTTGTCAGGGCAGTCACGTTTAACGTCTCGTTCAGCCATCTTGTTTAGGCCGAAATGGTCAACTTAAGCAAAAGAAACACAAAAACGTAATTAAAACATAGAAATGGCTAATAAAATGTTATCCCCTTGCTAATACCCATATGTGTGTGTATTTATCTAGCAGAAGCAACACTCAGAGCGGTTTATACTCACTGAATAAAGCACAAATCACAAATACATCACCAAAGCGACATATAACATGCAATATTCTAGTTTTCTATTATTAATATGCGTACTCAAGTTAGTTCACAATTAATATAGCCATGCAAGGTGCAATTCCCACGTGTAATTCTTTTGTTAATATGATTGGTGAGTTATCACTTCAAACAAATTAATAATATTACAATTAATTGATTATTCGGATTAAAATTAACATGCAGAATGGGGGGGTATACAAAATGTTGTATCACCCGCTCCAGCAATCCCCCCTTTGGTGATTATATCACCACACTAATTAAAAATGTTGTATCCCTTTTACAGAAATTTAAATTGATTTCTTGTTTCGTTCATATTTCAGTTTCCCCTGTTTCTTCTCCTTTTGCTGTTTTATACATGCTATCCTTTAACTCTTCTAGTTCTATTTCTTCAAATTCTCTTTCTTGTTTCTTATCCCTTCTACTTAAGATTTCTCTTTTTATTCTTTTCTGATTTGTATTCTTTCTACAACAAATACAACCTAGTCTAATTATTAATACTAAGGAAATCACACAGGTTAATGGAAATAATATCTTACCTATAAATGTACTACCTAATTTTACTACAAAACCTTAATAGCTGATATTTTCTTACCAATCTTCTCCTAGACACCTTCAACCTCCAGTGGTACAATTTCGTCATGCAATTCTGTAATATTTTTAATATAAATTTTCAAATCTCTACTTTCGTCAGGAATATAAGTACAACAGTGTTGAACTTTCAGCATTCCACAGACTCCACCCTCTTTTTCCAATAAAATATCAAGGGCAAGTCGATTTTGCATTACCATAGCACGCATGGCAACCATTTCAGTATTTACCAATAAGAATCCTCCAGCGGTGCTTTTTGACAAGCGATCCACTACTGTTGAAAGTTTTCTAATTTTGTTCGCATTCAGAGATATTCCCACTGCGGGTATCAGTGCTCCAGAAATGTCACCCACAATTTCAGTCCAAGATTCTCTCTTACTACGTGCTAAATAACTACCTAAACTATGTACACCATCTTCTCCTCTATCCATGTGAAAAATCTTTGGAAAAACCAGATCAACATAACATGTGCCATACCAATGGTCTGGCAAACGATAATATGCCCTTTTCCCACAGATAAAATATAGTCCTGGAAAGACTGGCTCTCTTCCACCTTTAAATCACCATCCTCCCATGATTCGGTATGTATCATGGCACTCACTATTCCCTAGAAAATAATTGTCATACGCCGTCTGATTCCTTCTTATACACAATTTCCCTTTCTGAGGCCAATCTAAAGCCATAGTTGGACTTGTTTCCCCTCTTAAATGTTTTTCCGTTTCGACATCCCAAAACGTTTTCTCCACATTCCCTTCTGAAACCTTCCTTTGCATTTTCAATCTCCTTTCTTCAACCATATCCAAAAATGTCTTCTCCTCTTTCTTTAAACTGCAAGTCAAGTTATTTCTAAATATATATTCTAAGGTTAGTTCATTTGTCTCTAAGAAAAATTCACCCAATACCTTTGCAGGTTTTACCTTGTTTAGTTTGTTAATTGCTGGTACTTGTGAAAATATAGGTGCCGATTCCGATCCTGTAAAACCCGGGTACGAACCGTCAGACGGAGCGTTTTCTCCGTCCGACTCGTACCCGGGAAAAACACCTTACAAACCCGCAAGTACGATTCGTACAGAAACACCATTTCCGTACGAATCGTAAAAAACACAGACCGGCTAAAATATACCCACGATTCGGATCCGGGACACCGCGTACGCGACATTCGCACGGAGTCAGGCAGCGTTTTACGGATCAGCAAGTACGAATCGTACCCACAGCACTTCGGACGGCAACATTTTTACGGGACTCAAAAAGTGCCGAAAAAAGCTAAGTACGCCGCGATGCATGACGAAAAGGGGGCCCGGTACGCACCGTACCTCCATCCCTACACGTCCGCACCGTACCCACAGCCCCCCCATGTACGCGCCGTACCCCCAGCCCACCCCCCCAAGTACGCGCCGTACCCCCACCCCACCCCCGTAGGTACGGAGCGTACCCCTACCCCACCCCCATAGGTACGGAGCGTACCCCCACCCCCGTAGGTACGGAGCGTACCCCCACCCCCGTAGTGCTGGGGGTCCGCACCGTACCTACGGGGTGGGGGTACGCTCCGTACCTACGGGGGTGGGGATACGCTCCGTACATACGGGGGTGGGGGTATGCTCCGTACCTACGGGAGTGGGGTGGGAGTATGCTCCGTTCCTACAGGGGTGGTGTGCGGGTACGCTCCGTACCTACGAGGTGGGGTGGGGGTACGCTCCGTACCTACGAGGTGGGGTGGGGGTACGACGCGTACATGGGGGGTGGACTGGGTGTACGGCATGTACTTGGGGGGGTGGGCTGGGGGTACGGCACGTACATGGGGGTGGGCTGGGGGGGTGTTCGGCACGTATGCAGGCACATGTTTGGACGTCTCCATGGTTGCTATGGGAGATCGCTCCGTACGGTGTTTTTTCCATACGGTTGTGCATTCGGACGGATGGGACGGATCGTACTTGCGCGCTCGGACTTCAGTTTACCGATTCGTACGTAAAACTGTCCGGGGACGTGTCGGACACTTTTTCCGACCCGAGGACGTGTCGGGGAATTTTCCCAATGCGATTCGTATGGATTTTTTAACATACGAATCGTACTTGCCAGTTTGTACGGGACTTGTACGATTTGTACGGAAAAAAATCCGGATACGATTCGTACGGGGAATATTTTTAACGGATCGGAATCGGCACCATAGTATCTACATCTGAAAAATAATACTCTAATTTACCTGTTTGATAAAATAAACTAGCTACTACACTACATACGTTACAGGAAGGTGATGATAAGTCACTCCTTCAGATACAGATGCAGGTAATTGCATACAAACGTAGCAATCGCTTACGTCCAATGTTTTTACATATTCATACAACAACTTTGAAATCACATTGTTAGAAAAATCTGTTATTGACCTGTCTTTATGTAAATAGTTTTTATCTATTCTAGTTGGAACTACCTTTTGAACTTTCCCTATATTAGTTATGTTATCACTATGTCCTTCTAATGTATCTACAGTAACTTTAAATGAAATTAGTAGAGCAAGAATACCCCAAAGAAGCATTAATAATCCTGTACAACAACAACACATTTTGCACCATCTTCTAAGGAAGGTACATCTACTTTTGCTACTTTCTATGTTTGCCATATTCTAAATGAGCCGTGTCTTTTGACTTAGCCTATTCTACTTCACAACTAGTTTCTAACCCAAGGCTTCTAAGCACCTACGTGGTACTACCAGTTTTTGTCTTTTCAGTATTTTTATTGTTTTTCCATCAGTAATTTCTTTATCTCATATAGTTTGGCATCTCATCATCTTTCACTTTCCTTTAGTTTTCAGCATACTGGTTGTCCTGAACATCCGCTTCTTCTCCAATATCGGACAAGATAACTCTCAGGATTTCCGAATCTTTGTCTTCCTTAACCACTTCCGGTACAACCACCTCTGGATTTCCTTGGCTATCCGCCTCTTCCTTCACTTGCCGCTCTTTTCAATTTACTCCCTTTATCATTCTTTTCAGTTCTCCAAGCTCTCTTTCTCAGAACTCGACCTTCTGGTATTTCATCTTCGCTTTCCTCAGACTCTGTTTCAACTTGCTTTTTACCTTCAATGAGTTCTTTTTCCACCTCTTTTGTTTTCCCTACTTCTGTCCCTCCTCGAATCTCCGTCACGCAATCTTCCTGCTGACTACTTGTCCCTACTTCTAACTGGATGTTGGAGTTCCCTACACCTCCTCGGGGGTCTTCCGCAATAATCTTTCCCTCTCTCTCTATAGCTGGCACCTGTCCATCTAAAGGTGTTGTTTCAGGTGGAATTTCTCTCAATCTTTCATCTGGCACTTCCTTCTCACGGATTTATTTTATTGTCTCTCCACTTTCTTTTTCTTTGTTCCTCCTTTGTTCTTTCTTGGACGAATGTGCTCTTTGTTCTGTCTCTGAGTCTGAACTGGATTCAGAAATCTGTAACCTTTTCCTCAGGGAGTTACTTCTGGGGACCAAAGTTAACATTGGCTCTGTCTCCCCCCCCTTTCAGAGTTTTCTCTTGCCTTATCTTTTGGCTCTCCGTCATCTGACTCAGTAGTGGATTCTGATTCATCAAAATATTCCTTTTCTTTACAGTCAACTGGATTTGGAATTCTCAAAGTATGACTTGCATGGATCCAGTTCTTCAATCCAGCACACTTCACAGCTGTTGTTGTAGTCAAGATGACTTGCCTTGGTTTTCCCCACCTGGGAACCAAACAGTTTCGTCTTCTGTGTACTTTTATCCTTACCCAGTCCCCTGGGCTTAGATCATGAGCTGGCTTCTTTTCAAGAGTGGTAGCATCCGCTCCGACCTGATGAAACACAGAATGAACTGCATCAGCCAGGCTTTTACAGTATTCCAATACCATGTCATCAGTTATTGTTATCAGCTTGTTGACTGGTATAAATACATGTCTCATTGTGCGTCCCACGAGGATCTCATGAGGACTCAAACCAGTAGTTCTGTCTGGTATTGATCTAATAGTCATGACTACTAGAGGCAAGACATCGGGCCATTTCATACCTGTGGCTAAACACATTTTCCCTATTCTGTTTTTGATAGTACCATTCATTTGTTCTACTACACCAGAAGCCTCTGGTCGGTAGGCACAATGCAGTTTTTGTCGTACATTCAATGCTTCACAAATCAGTTTTATGATCTCATTATGAAAATGTCCTCCTCTGTCTGATTCAATTGTTACCGGGAACCCAAACCTAGGTATAAATTCCCTCAACAATAATTTTGCCACTGTCATTCCATCATTTCTTCTTGTTGGGAACGCCTCTACCCACCTAGAGAATAGGCATACCATTACCAAAACATACCTCAACCTGTTACAAGGAGGCATCTCAATGAAATCTACTTGCATTCTGGTGAAAGGTCCTCCCTCTCGACCTATTGTTCCTAGACTCACCACTGTTTTTCTTCCTGGATTGTACTGCTGATAAATTAGACATCTTTGACAAATACTTTCCGCCACAAGCCTAAACTTGGCATTATACCAAGTTTGTTTAAAAGACCTAATCATGGCGTCTCTCCCTATATGTCCCTGTCCATGATACATCCGTGCCATGGCAGACATCATGTTATCAGGTATAACTGGTCTTCCATCTCGATAGACCCACACATGATCTTTCTCTCTTGGTGCACATCCTGCGTTTACCCACTGTTTCACTTCTTCCTCTCCTGCTTCTTCCTGTAATTGTCTTACCTCATCCCATGTTCCCACAGTGTTAGTAAACATTGGGAAACAAGAAATCGATTCCTTTTCCTTTGCCTGATTGATTGAATTCTGATTTCGTGCACAATATTGTGCCAAGTCATTGGCGAATTTATTTCCAGTGGCAATGTAATCACCACTGCGACTATGAGCAGCACATTTTACCACAGCCAATTGCCTAGGCAGCTGTATTGCCTCACGCAACTTTCCAACCACTTCAGCATTCTTAATGGGAGTTCCACTTGAGGTCAGGAAACCTCTTTGCAGCCAAATTTGGCAGAAATCATGGACCACCCCGTAGCCATATTGGCTATCAGTTATCACAGTCACTCTCACACTTTTCCCAATCTTACATGCTCTGGTCAGGGCAATAATTTCAGCTACTTGGGCAGACCTTGCTCCTTTCAAATAGGATGCTTCAATCACTGCTGCAACTGTACATACCGCATATGCTGCACTCAGCACTCCATCATCTGTTCTTAAACAAGATCCATCAACAAACATGACATAATCACTTTCTGGCAAGGGTTCATCTTTCATGTCAGGTCTTGGTTTTGTACAAAAGTCAAGTACATCCAAACAATCATGATCTGCTTCATCTCTTACCTCCACATGATCTACATCAGGCAACAATGTTGAAGGATTCACATTCACGCATCTCACAATAGTCACATTTGTTGCACCCAAAATGACCTTTTCATGCTTAGTCAGTCTGCTGTGCGTCATATACTGAGTACGACTCCTTGTTAAAAGAATCGCCACATCATGAGATTCCTTCACACTGTTCCAAACTTCAACATGTAGCAGCTACTGCTTTCAGATACCCAGGAAGGGCTACAGCTACTGGGTCCAACATGGATGAAGCATATGTAATTGGTTTTCTCAGTTTTCCATGCTTCTGTACTAGAACAGAGAGCGCACATCCATTCCTCTCACTGCAATACAACTCGAACTCCTTATCATAGTCAGGCATACCTAATGCAGGCGCTTCACACAATCCTTCTCTCAACTTCTTGAATGATGCCAACTCCTTGTTGGAGCCGGCCTCGTGGCGTGGTCCTGTTCCCCCTCGCTAAGCCGCACGAGGTCCCATGCACCTCGGGGCTCCTCCATTTTGGATTATACGTGACTCTACGTAACCACCTACGTGACCCCGCCACACCCGACATCGAGGCTCCAACCCCTGGCCCGGGGCATACCACGTGAACCCTTCCCACTCCCGGCGGAGGGCAGTATCGATGGGACCCCCAACCGTCCTTCCACACCTAGGTGCGATCGCCCCACAGCTCTCTGGGGCCTGGCGCCTCTCCTGCTGGGCGTCTGGCCGCTCCCTACCCGGCCTCTCCGCCCCCCCGGGCGCAAGGGTCCGGACATCAAAGGGCTCCAGACCTATATCTGGGGCGACCCGGCAACAAGACGACAGTTGTATCCCGGAGTCAAGAGCCCTGCTGATCGGATCGCGGCTGACCCTACGGAGAAAGACTCATCCTGAAACCACACCCTGAGCCCTGCTGACAATGTCGCGGCTCCACCATGCTTAAAGACCTTCACGAACCTTTGGGGCCCTGCTGACGCTGTCGCGGCCCGACCTTGTTGAACGTACCATCAGAGCCCAGCTGACCTCGTCGCGGCTCGACCGAAGCGGACCTACCACCTGAGCCCTGCAGACACGGTCGCGGCTCTCCACGTCCGAGCTGCTTTGAGACCAGCACGCAAGGTCTGGCGCAGAGCCTCCCCGTACCTGGCTGGTACTGAGACTGACCCGCTACCCTATCCCTCTAAAGACATTGAGACTCTTTTTGGATCACTCGATCCCACTGTAAATATTGAATGTGCTACCTTTGATAAAGAACCAAGATAAGCAACTGATACGGAGTCCTGTGTGGTGGTGTTACTGGGCCTAGTACGATCTCAGGAGAAGGACCTCTCCTCGGGGGCTTCTCAGCGGCGCTCGACTATAACTTTGCGGTAGGAAGGTGGCCGGAGCAGTCCCCCCGACTCCCCGGCGGTCCTCCCTCCAACATTTGGTGGCCAGAGACGGGATCCGAGCCAGACGCAATCGTACAAGCAAGTAACGCAACCACTACCTAACCAGACGGAAAGAAGGGAACCATGAACGACCAAGAAGCAACCATCGCCGCAACCTTCCAACTGGAAAAGCTGGAAGAATACACCCACAAAGAACTGAAACAATTCTGCAAGGACAAAGGGATCCCAACCACAGGATTGGGCACCAAGGAAGAAATGCAGAAAGCCCTGAAAACCTGGGCAGAATCCGAGACCACTCCACCCCGAGCCGAAGGAACCTCGGCCCGGGGCGGAAACCTGCCACCGACCATAACCCCGACAGATGGGGGACGAAGCATCCTGGAAGCCGGCCTGTCCCACGAGGAGATGCAAGAACGGGAGAGGGCCCGGACACACAAAATGGACCTCGCCCGACTCCGGCTGGACGGTGAACTCCTGCTGGCAGAGAAGAAACTAGCCTTGGAGTACTACGGCTGCAGGAGGAAATCGAAGAAAAGAAACGGCAGCGAGAACTAGAAGAGAAACGGCTAACCCTCGAGCACGAGAGGGGCCTCAAGGCACTCGACCTGAAATCCAAAACGGGGGAGACCGGCACCCCCGGGGCCCGGGACGCTCTGCCACTAACCGAGCCGAAGGTTCATATCCCCAAGGATGTCGTCAAGGAATACTACAAAAACGACGACATCCAGCAGTGGTTCCGAGCCTACGAGGTAGCCATGACCTCCCATCGGGTACCCCGGAAGGATTGGGGTGCCAGCCTATGGGGGAGGTTCCTCAGCGAGGGCCGGGATACCCTGCTGCAACTCCCCGACACGGTGATGACCTCATACGAGCACATGAAAGAAGCCCTACTCACACGCTACGGACTATCAGCCGAGATGTACCGGCAGCACTTCCGGGACTGTAAGAAGCTCCCCGATACCACATGGGTCGAATACGTGGACTTCTTCAGCCGGGCCTTTGAAGGGTGGATAAAAGGGAGCAAGGTCACCTCGTACAACAAACTGTTCGACCTCATTGTCTGGGAGCACCTCGCCAACAACTGCTTTATGGAACTAAGGCAACACCTCCTGGACAGTAAGCTGACCGAGCCCCGGAAGCTCGCCGCCGAAGCCGACCGATGGGTCAACACCCGGGTCCCCCGGAACCCCGTGGGGGACTACCAACGGAGTACCACGGGACCTCCTCGCCAGCGGGGCGGAGGAGGGGGGTCCCACCGCAGTCGAGACTTCCCGACTGGGCCGCCCAGAAGGCCGCCACGAGGCCAAGCCGCCAACCACACGTCCCCGACCCTGGTCCGAAGGGGGACCCCCATCGCCAGGCCTGGGCCCCGACCAACAGTGACCTGCTTCGGCTGCCAACAGACCGGCCACTATGCGAGCGACCTGGCCTGCCCTGTGAACCGGCGGAGCGGGACCGCTGGGCCCCCTCCCCGACAAATAGCCGCCGCAGCCCTGGGGGAAGGAGAGGAAGAGGAGGAAAACCGCGAGGACGGGTCCCCCGAGTGGGAACCAGCTGCCATGTCACTCGTATGCCTGGGCCCCCGAGAAATGGTGCCCCGGGCTGCCATCCCAAGCAACACCCAGAAGTACCAGCAGTGGGTCACCATCAATGGACAACGGGCCGAAGCTGATTCTGTCTATGGTTATTTTCCTGTGTCCTTTCTTAATGCTGTGTCCTAAATATTGGACTTCTTTCTTACAAAATTGTAATTTTGATGGTGACACTTTTAATCCTCCATCTGCCAAATGATTCAGCCAAGCTACAGTGTCTACCTCACAAGCTTCACAAATTTTCGATGCCACAAGTAGGTCATCGATATACTGGACTAGTACTGAATTTTCAGGCATTTCCAAACTCTCCAAAGACTTTTTCAATAGCTGATTAAATATTGAGGGGCTTTCTGTATACCCCTGTGGAATTTGGCACCATGCCAAAATACGCTCACCGAAACTAAATGCAAAAATTTGATGGCTGTCATGGTGTAATGGGATGAAAAAGAAAGCATGGCACAAATCAATCACTGTGTACCATTCTGCGTCATGAGGGATCTGATATAAAATCACAGATGGATTTGGTACAATGGGACAACATGGTACAACAATTTTGTTTATTTTTCTCAGATCTTGCACTATTCTGAAATTTCCACTAGGCTTTTTCAGTCCCATTATTGGTGAATTACATGGGCTACTCATTATTTCTCTCAAAATTCCTTTTTTTATCATTTTCTCAATTACAGGAGTAACTCCTTCGATTATTTCAGGGGTCAATTTATATTGTGGGACATTTGGGTAACATACTCCTTCTTTTACAGTTATTTTTACTGGATCTTCATTCCTCATCAATCCTACGTCTTCTCCTGTAAAGTCCCAAACTTCTGCTTTTACTGATTGTTTTAATTCTTTCGGTAATTTGTCAGGGTTAAATACAGTATAGGTTCCAGTAACCTCTTTCTCTCCGTTTGCCATTGTCATTTTATTCAACACATCATCATCTGGTGTTTCAAAGGCTATTCCATCTGGAGTACAAAATATAGTGCAATTCATCTTGCACAATAAATCCCTACCTAACAAGTTCACAGTACTGGTGTCGCACACTACAAATCTGTGCATTTCAGAAAATGTCCCTATACTAACTTTCACCGGTTCTGTAAGGTAAGTTTTAATCTGTCTGTTGGACACACCAACTACTTGGATCGTTTCATCCGAGAGAGGAAGATTCTTAACATCAGCTGATCTAACAGTTGATCGTGTAGCACCAGTATCAACAAGGAAAGTAATATTTTCATTATTAAGCTTTCCATCTACAAATGGGCCTGTCTGGTCTACTTCTAGAGTTGGGCCAAGTACGCACTCTTCTTCCTCCCTTCGGCACCATCAATAACCCTCTTCTGAATCGCTTTCATCGCGTTGCAGCCAATACTGCGAAGCAGCGCTAGCGCGTTGCGGCTTATTTACCTGTTCTTCGTTGTAGAATCCATTCTCCTTACTATACTTCTGGCAATTTTTGTTCTGTGGAAAAGGTGGTTTTGGCACCTGATTCTGTTGTGTTACACCCTGCTGTTGTCGTTGCTGTTGACCACTCACCTCATTCTGCACCTGTGGATTCAAGGATGAATTTTCATCATTAGTGCTTGGTGGATTCTTACACTCGGATTTCCAATGCCCTATCCTACCGCAATTATGACACAGAAATTTCTTCTTAGCTTCCTCAATATTCCCTTTAATTTTCCCAGGATTAAATCTTTGTTTTGACCCAGCTTGTTCTACTAATTGTGCATCCTGTCTCTCTGCTACTTTTACCTGTGCCCACATTGCCTTCTCTTTTAGTTTTCGATGTTTTGCTTCAATTTCATCGCTGAAATATTTAGCATGTCTCAATACTTCGTCTATTTTCTTGTTTTGCCAATCTACCGTATGCTGTTTTATCATTTCACTAATTTCTGGATGAAGACCATATACAAATCTGTATACGAAATGACTCAAATCCTTGTCACTCAAATTTTCATCTCCACTGAATTGTTTAAAGGCTAACATTAACCTCTCATAATAGGCATGTACTGATTCTTTGCTTTCCTGATGTGTTCTGTCAATTTTCACCCAATCTGTCTCTTTAGGGGGTACTTTGTTCTTTAAAAATGCCATAACCTGTTCATATTTCTTCATTACCTCGGGGTCTGGAGCTCCTGTCTTAGGATCCCTTGGGTATTCCTGTGTCGGCCAATCTATTACTATTTTACATTCTGTCCATAGATCTGCTGGCACGATTATGTCAAACAAGCTATTCAAATCAATCCACAATACTTTGGATAGCTTCACAAATCTGTCCACCTGTCTATACCACTCAACGGGTTTTTCACGTAGTCGAGGGAAGTCATTCGTAAATGACAAAATATCCTGTCTAGTCCATAGGACATGCACATATCCTCCTACCGGAATCTCTCTCATAGGGTATTCTGTCACAACCTTCTCTTTCTCTCTCACAGGATAAGCTGAAAACGTTTTGTCTGAAACTTTGTCTCACTTACGATACCATCTGCTCTTCCATTTGTCCACATCTCCCCATTTTCTCAACAAAATAATTATTTCCTTAATCTGACCTGTTCGTCCTGTGGTATTCATGTTTTCTATATTTTTTTGGGTGAAATCTACTCGATAGGGTTTCTGTAAGGCTTTTACATTTTCAATATCAATACCCATCTCATTTGCCACTTCTTCTAATCTTTCATGAAGACTCTTCGCTCTCCATGTTATGCTTTTGCACAGAAATAACAACTCCTCATCTTGGTAGGTTTTTAACATCTCTGTCGGGATAGTTCCTACTATTAATTCTTCCAGTACCATTCATAATTTAGCTACATCTATTGACTGTGATTCCTTGTCTTTCTTTTGCAAGCTTCTCAACCATTCACTCAACTCCTCTGTAGACGGTCCTACTGGCTTCTCTACATTTCATTGTCCAAAATCTTTTTGAGTTTCTGACATTGTCTCTATCATTGTCATACGTTTTTCTGCACAGTTTTGATGTGCAAATGGGTTATTTGAAAAATTCGGGTCAATCATACTCATAGTCTGTCTCCATGGATTTTCACTCTGACTCACTCTTGGTTGTTCAACCGGTTTATTACTTTTATAAGGGACTGTCAAACAATGTTCACTGTCTTTCTGCTTGTCAAAAATAGACATTACTGGACCTATCGTTACTGATACAGTTACCGCTTCCAAATTCTTAGTCAATTCTCTTATTTTCTCGGTTAATTCTAGGGATGTTTTTGCTAATTCTGCTGAATTTTCTCCATCCAATTTTCCTCCAGATTTCTTTTCTACCTCTCTAATAGGATTGTTTCTTCCCAAATCTTGGAACTCTGGTTCCGATTTTATAATTCGTACTGTTTCTTTCATTGGGGCACTTGGAGTTAATATTTCTGGTTCTGGTCGGTATGTTGGTGGATTCTTATAGAACATATCATCAAGTACATCATCCTCTGATTCATTCACTCTATACCCTCTCGATTCCACATTATGAATCTTTTCTACACACTTTCGTCCTTCATTCTCTCCTGTAGTTCTTACGGGAAACAAACCCTCCGTCATACTCGCATTTCGCCACCTTCTCATTCGATCATCATGCTTCTCATGTCCGCATGATCTGCCAAACAGGTACCTATATCCTCTACCATTTCTCTGTCTTTCTCGGTCATGCATTTCGTCTTCCCACTCTGTCAAAGCCTCAAATTGAGTCGGTCTAGGTCTTGGCTCTAAGTTCATAATTTTCTCTCTTTTCAGTGTATTTAACCCAATTATCTGACCAAATGCAGGTGTGATATCCATATTTCGCAACCATAAAGGATGCAGGGGTTTTCGGTGGAGGAAGTAACTGTCCTTCCCTAGTTATGATTGGTTTGTCCTTCTTAAACCACTTCTTAATTTTACCAAACCATGACTTTTTCTCCTTTTCTGGTGGATCGTAATACATTTTCCTTTCTTTTGTCTCACTAGTTTCTCCTTACGACTGTACAGCTATTCTGTCCAATTGCAGCGCGACTCACACTAACGCACCAATCCGGAGCATCTACGTCACTGTCACAATTCTCAAATCTCAGCGCGACTCACACTAACGCACCAATAGGGAGCGTTTACGTCACCCTGTATTTCTCCACTCCTAGCGCAGCGCACACTAACGCACCAATCCGGAGCGTTTTACGTTTCTGACCGTCTGTCCAATCCCAGCGCGGTCGTTCTGACGTCAGCAGCCGCTGCGGCAGCTCCTGCTCCTGTTTACCCCTCCTTTACAAATCTGCTCAGTAAGGTTTTGTTTCAATTTCTACAATTCTGTTAGTAACAACATAAAAACGTCTCCATTGTCCGCTTCGCTAACCAAAGAATAGCAATAGACCTTTCTAACGAGAATTCCGTCTTTCCCGAGAGCAGCGCTTACCTCTGCCCTACTACGGAATCACTACTTCCGTTGATAAAGTAGCACATCCCTCTACTTCACCCTTCTAACAAGCATTAGCTAACCGTTTCTCCAGAATTAAGACACATAGGGCCGATTCCGATCCTGGAAAAATATTCCCCGTACGAATCGTATCTGGATTTTTTACCGTACGAATCGTACAAGTCCCGTACAAATTGGCAAGTACGATTTGTATGTGAAAAAGTTCATACGAATCGCATTGGGTAAATTCCCCGACACGTCCTCGGGTCGGAAAAGGTGTCCGACACGTCCCTGGACATTTTTACGTACGAATTTGAAAGCTGAAGTCCGAGCGCGCAAGTACAATTCGTACCGTCCGTCCGATTGTACAACCGTATGGTTAAAAGACCGTCCGGAGCAAACTCCTATAGCAACCATGGAGACGTCCAAACAGGTGCCCGGTACGCGCTGTCCCCCCCCAGCTCCCCGTAGGTACGTGCCGTCCCCCCAGCCCCCGTATGTACGGTGCGGACCCCAACCCGTGCATGTACGGTGCAGACCCCCACCTGTGTATGTACGGCGCGTACCCCCACCCCCGTAGGTACGGTGCGGACCCCCACCCATGTATGTACGGTGCGGACCCCCACCCGTGTATGTACGGCACGTACCCCCACCCCTGTAGGTATGGTGCGGACCCGGGGGTCCGCACCGTACCTACGGGGGTGGGGGTACGTGCCTTACATACACGGGTGGGGGTCCGCACCGTACATACACAGGTGGGGGTCCGCACCGTACATACACGGGTGGGGGTCCGCACCGTACATACACGGGTGGGGGTCCGCACCGTACATACACGGGTGGGGGTCCGCACCGTACATACACGGGTGGGGGTCCGCACCGTACCTACGGGGGTGGGGGTACGCGCCGTACATACAGGGTTGGGGGTCCGCACCGTACCTACGGGGGGCTGGGGGGGGTACGGCGTGTCCATCCGCGGGGGGCTGGGGGTACGCGCCTTACATACACGGGTGGGGGTCCGCACCGTACATACACAGGTGGGGGTCCGCACCGTACATACACGGGTGGGGGTCCGCACCGTACATACACGGGTGGGGGTCCGCACCGTACCTACGGGGGTGGGGGTACGCGCCGTACATACACGGTCGGGGGTCCGCACCGTACCTACGGGGGGCTGGGGGGGGTACGGCGCGTCCATCCGCGGGGGGGCTGGGGGTACGGCACGTCCATCCGCGGGGGGGCTGGGGGTCTGGCGCGTCCATCCGCGGGGGCTGGGGGTACGGCGCATCGATCCGTGGGGCTGGGGGGTCCGGCGCATACATACGGGGTGCTGGGGGGGGACGGCATGTACATACGGGAGGCTGGGGGGGATGGCGCGTACATAAGGGGGGCTGGGGGGGGGAACGGCGCGTACCGGGCCCCCTATTCCGCTCGCATCGCGGCGTACTTCGCTTTTCCGGCACTTTTTGGGTGCCGTAAAAATATTGCCGTCCGGACTGCTGTCGGTACGAATCGTACTTGCTGGGACGTAAAAACATGCCTAACTCCGTCCGGACGTCACGTCCGCGGTGTCCCGGATCACATTCGTATGTATTTTGCAGTCGGTCGGTGTTTTTTCCGACTCGTGCGGAAATGGTGTTTCCGTACGAATCGTACTTGCAAGTTTGTATAGTGTTTTTACTGGGTACGAGTCGGACGGAGAAAACGCTCCGACCGACGGTTCGTACCCGTTTTTTCCAGGATCGGAATCGGCCCCTTAGTTGGAGACCAAATGCTCCTGAGAAATAAAACCAGTGTTTCACAATTAACCCGAATGCTATTTCGTTCACGCACTTTCACACAAGAAAAATGTAGTACATTCACTCAGAATCCTGTCTTTCCCGAGAACAACGAACAGTCTGTCCTGCTACAGAATTATGACATACGTTAACAAAGCAGCGCTTACCTCTCCTTTGTCCTTCTAACAAGCTCAGATAGTACCTATTACCTTTCCAGTGATAAGCATTATCGGAATGCCAGTTGGATCCCTGGTACCTAAGACCAGAATCTCACAGGTAACCTTCGCTATCATACACACTTCTTCCACACAGAAAATTTCACTAATGGCAGCACACAGCGATGTCACCGAATCGAACCCAGACAATGCATCGTGCAACTTCAATCGTCACACGTTTCTCCTGTGTACCTACAGGATAACAACAATTCTGTCTTTCCCGAGAACAGCGCTTACCTCTGCTCTACTACGGAACCGTTACAAACTTCCGACTTCCTACATCCCAGAAGCCGTGCAAACAACATAAAACTCAACACGACTCAACAGAGTGTTAGAACATGAACCAATATCAATAACCTATAATCAATAAGCTATTTACAAGCATTAATCACCAAACCAAAACAATAAAAACCATCGTCTTGCTACCAGAAAACTGTTGCAGCGCGGAACGTCAAATTCCCCCTTCGGCACAGACCAACTACCTCAGCATCAAATTCACTCAAATACATTCATTGGTGGGGCCCATAACACCAATACTTACATCCTGTTGATCTGTTTACTGAGGGAAATACGCTTCCAAACGCTGACATGAGAGGAATACCTTTACCTTACCTTAAACACATTGACTTCAAAACCTAGGATATCCCTCTCATAAGGAGATGGATCATTTAGTTGTTTGCAGGTTTAGTTTCACAGTCATTTATCTAGTCTTCAAATCCCATTAAATTCCCTTCTTAAAATAATCGACACAACACATTTGTCAATTAATCAAATATTCTTTATCTAAGAAATATTGCAAGAAACGTTAGAAATCATCATCAGCATTTCAGATCATCATATTTACCTATTCTGGCTAAAGTCGTCCTCTAAGTCAGTCAGTCAAGAAGAATTTTATTCAGCAAAGTTAGGCCGCAATTCAGTCTCTCAAAGATTCAGGATAACAGCTGTCCAGCAGTGTCACCGTCCTCTCCGTCAGCATAACGTCAGGAAATTGAGTTCGTCAAAGAAGAACAAGAGCTAATAGTTCAATTCCCTACCTACTTTTATAATGAAAATAATGTCAAAAAGTATCAAGATCGGGGTTTAGAAAGTCCTGATTGGTCCACTTGGGGTCGAGGGGTACAGTTCTCAGGGTGTCAAACAATGAAGTCATCAAACTTGCTTGTTCCGGCTTTTAAATTGAGCTTTGTCTTTGGTCTTGGATAGGTTCCCGGAGCGTCCTTGAAGGGTTCATGTTCTCCCGGGGTCAGGCCCAGGCCACTGCTGCTGGCGGTGACGCCTGCGCACTTCACCCAGAACCTCGTGTTGTCAGGGCAGTCACGTCTAACGTCTCGTTCAGCCATCTTGTTTAGGCCGAAATGGTCAACTTAAGCAAAAGAAACACAAAAACGTAATTAAAACATAGAAATGGCTAATAAAATGTTATCCCCTTGCTAATACCCATATGTGTGTGTATTTATCTAGCAGAAGCAACACTCAGAGCGGTTTATACTCACTGAATAAAGCACAAATCACAAATACATCACCAAAGCGACATATAACATGCAATATTCTAGTTTTCTACTATTAATATGTGTACTCAAGTTAGTTCACAATTAATATAGCCATGCAAGGTGCAATTCCCACGTGTAATTCTTTTGTTAATATGATTGGTGAGTTATCACTTCAAACAAATTAATAATATTACAATTATTTGATTATTCGGATTAATTTCAACATGCAGAATGGGGGGTATACAAAATTTTGTATTACCCGCTCCAGCACTAACAGCCGATATCACCAGTTTATCTGTGATAGCGGCCGCCAAAAACATCGCCACAGATTACACCGGTAACTAACGCTAATGAGATGCAGAGTAGGCATTCCCGTGCAAAAAGCTGCGACAACACCACTTCGCAACATTCACAATGACTAGCCAGATCGGTGATAAGATCACAAAACAGGTGATAAGGCATGTTAACAGCAGGGATTTAACACCTGCTCTTACCTGGTGCAAAGTCGGACGACAACCTGCACCATAAAAGGGAGCCCAGCCCAGAGCCACACCTGAAGATCAACAAATGCCATGGAGCTACTGATCATGCAGGCCCCAAGAGGGCCACAACACCCACCACCACCACCCCCAGGCCCGCCAACCCCCCCAGACCACCCCTGCCCCCCCGGACTACCACAGAGGCAGTGCGGACAAAGACAGCGAACCTTCAGAAAACACGCCAGCATCACAGACTTAACACCAGAGAATGTGATTGCCCACTAAAGGCTCAAAAGGACAACCATCCTCCGTATCCTGACCATCATTGTCCACAGGCTGACGGTACCAACACAGCGGACAACCAACATCCCACCTCAGACAAAGCTGCTGGCTGTGCTGCACTTGTTGGCCTCTGGTACCTTCCAACCAACAACCGCCAGAGTCGGAGGAGTCTCACAGCCAGCACTATCCAAGTTCCTCACACCTGTCTTGGATGTCATCATCAGCTTGCTACCCCAGTAACCTTTACTTCCCCCACACTGCGCAGGAACAGCTGAAGACCAAGCAAGGCTTCTACGCCATAGCAGACTTCCCGCATGTGTTGGGGGCAATTGACTGCACACATTTCCTACTTGTGCCCCCTGCCAACACTGCACACAATTACCGCAACAGAAAGCACACTCATTCCATCAATCTGCAGGCAATAGTGGACCAATGGGGACTCTTCACCAGTGTTGTCACCAACTACCCAGTCAGTGTGCATGATTCCTACATCTTCCGACAGTCCATCATCAGCCAGCTCTTTGAGGCTGCCACCTATGGGAATGCATTGCTAGTTGGTAAGTACCAAATGAACACACCACAAACCTCAACTCCACAATCGTGCAACTCACTACTCTGGGAATGCACACGTTACTAACTCACATACAACATGTCAAACAACATGCCCACCTACCAGACACGACAGCACAACTTACTATGGTAACCTTGGTTAGCCATGTACACAAGCCATCAACGGCATGGCACCTCAGCCACACAATAGCAGAATGTGTGGAGAGGTGGGAACCAGGCATGTGTGAAGGAGGCAAGTGACACACAAATGAGAAGGTACACAATGCCAAGTGTGGTGTGGATGTGCTGGCCAGACTGCAGTATGCAGACCACAGACATGCCCATGTCGACATATACTGATGGTGTCTGGAGTGTAGTGAACAGTGGATGGAACCATGTTACCCCAGGCAGTGGGCTGCCCCAGCGTACGCCAGGCCAGCGTAGGAGTGTGCATAAAAAGCCCGTTGCTCTGCAATAGCCAACGTGTCTGCCAGGGCGGCACCTCACAGCCCACCACAAGGCTGACGCCGTGAGCGGCGGTGCCTGCGATCATGTGCGCCTGCTGCACCTCAGGCCCCAGGTCCCCAGACCCGTCTTGGCTGCCCCTGCGCAACCAGGCCACACCGCTCACCTGCCAACACCGGCGTGTGTCAAAGAGGGCCCACGACGTGCCTGTGCAAGCTCTAAGCCCGAGGCTCGTGAACTTGGCAGCCTCCTCAGACCATCACGGCCGCCGCAACACAGGACCCCAGCACTCCTTTTTCGTTGAGTTACTCCACGGGCCTACACTGCGGTCAAGTAGGTCACACATTTCGAACTGAGTCTTGATTTACACAATGGCAGAGTACATATTTTATTGCAGAGTTAATATCACTGTACTCCCTTCGATGTGGTGCCACCAACTCTGTGCATAGCTTTCGAACGACACCTGTCTGTTGTCCCTTGCTGTCTACTGCCTTCGGCCTAGACTGGGGTTGCATAGGTCACACATTTGGAACTGAGTCTTGATTTCTTCATGGCAGAGTTCATATCATTGTACGCAAGGAGAGGAGTACGAGGAAGACGTGGTTCAGTCCGGTGGAAAAAAGGATCAGTGTTACAGAGGTGATCGAACACTACCAACAACTGCTCTGGTGCCACTAACTCTGTGCATCGCAAGCCAACGACACGTGGCTGTGGGCCCTTTCTGACTACTGCCTTCGGCCTACACTGCGGTCCAGGAGGCCTCACACCAATCCAACCCAGTCCGGACCAGGCAGAAGACGGCATCATCGCAGGCTGCACACAGGCTCAGCTCTGGTGCTTCTACCTCCGTCAACCACAAATCATCGCCACATGCCATTCCAACGTCGTATGTGAAAGTTCCAGAAGGAGCTGGCTGAACAGCGGTTGGCCCTTGCTGACCGCTGCCTCTGGCCTACACTGCGGTCCAGTAGGTCACACATATGGAACTGAGGGCCATATGTAGGTAAATTAAATTTACCGATTCCTAAATACCGAATTTTACCGAATCGGTATTTAGAAATCGGTATTTCCTATGTACCTAATTTTTCGGTAAATTTTACCGAATCGGTAAAATTCGATAAATGTTTACCGATTCCACAATACCGACCGGTCTTTCAGAATCGGTATTTACCGAATCGGTATTTACCGAATCGGTAAATACCGAATCGGGATTTACCGAATCGGAATTTCAAAAACACATCAATTGAGGAATCAGCCAATCATGTGCACCCCGCAGCCCTCCCAACCAGGAAGTGGCCACACCCAGGCAGGTGCACACAATCAGAACCCTCTGGAGGGGCTGGGAGTGCTGAGGAGTACAACAGAGCCAGTGCCTGAACATTGTCAACTGATCCTGCACAATGGCCAGCCAGGACACAGAAGGAGGGGAAAGGAAGAGGAAAGTGAAATTCAGCCAGAAGGAACTGCAGGTACTTGTGGAGGAGGTGGTGAAGCAGCACACTAAGCTTTTTGGAAAGCAGTCCCTGCAAGTTGCAGAATCGGAAAAAAGAAGGATCTGGCTAGGAATCCAGTCGCAGGTAAATGCTATTGGAGTGACCCCCGGGACATTGATGTGCTCAAGAAGCGGTGGTATGACATCCGGATCATCACCAAGAGGAAGATGGCTGATCTGAAAAAACAGGCCAGCCAGACAGGAGGAGGAAGGAACAGGGCACCTGCCCTGACAGAACTTGTGCAGCTTGTGGAGTCCACGATAGAGCCTGAAAGTGTCGTTGGGATTGGGGATGCAGACAGCTCTGCCAGAGCTGCTCCAAAAAAAGGTAAGAAGCATGCGCAGCATTGTGCCCCCCCCTTCCCCTATCCCAAATCCCCAATTGGGCTATGTGAATCCCACTCCAGTACAGGGTTTTGTGCAGACCAGCAATGCATTATGGGTGATGTAGTCAGTGAAACCCCTATCATGACAGAAATCACACTGAACAACAAGGCATGTGACACACATCTGCGATAATCAGGCTGAGGACAATGAGATAGTGTTGCAGAAATGTATTATGATGTGAGCAATGCAGGGCTGCAGGTACACTGAGCTAATGTAAAGTTTCTGTCCACAGGTGAGACATCGCGCAGGACTGCTAAGGATAAGGGAGAGAGGGCACCCCGGAAGCATATCACCGAGAAGGCCACCACGGGTGCAGGGCACACAACACCACCACAGCCAGCCTCACCACCACAGCCAGCCTCGCCAACACAGACAGCCTCGCCAACACAGACAGCCTCGCCACCACAGCCAGCCTCGCCACCACAGCCAGCCTCGCCACCACAGCCAGCCTCGCCACTACTGCTAGCCTCACCAGTATCAACACCACCTGCAGTGGTGAGACCTAGGAGGCGTGCTGTTGCCAGACTGCATGTGTCCGAGTCCTCCTCTGAAGATTCGAGGGGGGATGAAACATCGACTGTGCCACTGGATGGTAGCAATGCTGTTGTGCTGTCCACCTTTGAGGGAGCACACTCAGGTGCCAGATGCCGCCGCAGGGCTCGTGTGAGCAGTCCACCTCCACAGGGTGAGAGCCATGGTGTCTTCGGAGGGCTGGAGGCAACCATGGTGAAGGTGCAGCGCCTACAAGGCAAGAAATACAGTCGGTACAACGACAAATGAAGTGCCTCAATGAAAAAATGAGCAACATTGACAGGGGCATTTACTCAATGGCTGAGGGCTTGAAGGAGATGGCTGCGGGCATGCGGGACATGTCCCAGTCTGTGATGCTGCTGTGCAGTAAAATGGATGAGGACAGAGCAACACGGCGAAGGGAGAGGCAGAAAATGAAGCACCATACCAGGGCAGTGAACCGCCTAGCTACTGCCACTTCTCTGCTCTGCAGGCGCTCCGTGGTCATGCAGGAGGGGCTTGGGCACTGCAGCACTGATGTTTCTAGGGGGCTGGTTAAGGTGACCACTGCTCTTGAGGTGCTGCTTACGAGCCAGTCTGCCAATACTGGTGCTGTGGATGTTGTGGACAGCGAGGACACAACCAGTCGGAGCAGCATTACCCCCCCTGTCACAGACACCCGGAGGAGCAGCAGACGGCATGGGGCTGCCACTGGTCCCACAGCCAGTGAGGACAGTCAGTCACTGGCATCCCGCACTGTAGTGTGTGGCCGCAGACGCTGATGCAGCGCACACTTCCAGGACAGACTTGGGTGAAGTAACCCATGACTTCCTACTATGAATGTCACAAATTTGATAGCCCAGTTTGGCCGTTTGTGTTGTGGCGTAGTGCCCACAAATTAAAACTACGTCATTGCATCCAACAACTGGCTGTGTCTCCTTACTTACTTAGAAATAGTTGCATGTGATCTCTGCCCGTCTCTCTCTCCCATCTGTTGCTGCTGGCACTCTGGCTGCGTTGGGCTCTGGCTGTGCAAATTCATCATCATTCTCCTCAAAATCGCCTACATACACCAATACACATTCATCTGCAGTAAGTATAAGGGAGTGTCACAGGGGCATATGTATGAAAGCAAAAATTAGTCGCAAACGCTGCGAATCGCAAAAAACAGCGTTTGCGACTGATTTTTCGCTATTTCATATGTATGACACATTTCCAAACTGAAAAATAAGAAATCGCTAAATTAGCGATTTCTTAGGCTGCGAAACAAGAAAACTGCGAATTTCCTAGCGAATACCTATTTTGCGATTCCTTAGCGTTGCGAATATCGCTAACAAGAAATCGCTAGCTAAGAAATCGCAAACACATGTATGAAAAAATTGCAAATTGCGATTTTACGAAATTCGCTAATTAAGAAATCGCTATTAACACCAATTGCTTGCAGGTGGTAAACTGGTGCAAGGTACAAAAACCAGCCCACAATGCAACAAACACACCCACAATGGCTGCAATGTACGTGATAGCCAGGAGGCTGCGTATTCGGGCCCTTGCACACAGGAGAATGAGACAGGAACGTATCTTCAGGCTGCGCATGACCCTGTTACAGAACACTGAAGAGGAGATCTATGACAAGTACAGACTGCACCCACAGACCATAATGGACCTGATTGAGGAGCTGAAACCCCACTTGGAGCACCCTACTCGCAGGACACAAACAATTCCCACACATGTGCAGGTCCTGTGCTCCCTGCACCTCCTCGCGTCAGGGAGTTTTCAACGGGTCATAGCGGAGGTTGGTGGTGTGTCACAGAGTGCACTTTCGCGCTTCTTCCATGCCTTCCTAGATGCAATGCTACTGAGGCTCCCACATCACATTTACTTCCCCACCACCCAACAGGCATTACAACAAACGATACTGGACTTCTACCAGATTGCACGTTTCCCCCACGTCATCGGCTGCATTGACGGGACCCATGTGGCCATCACACCCCCAGCAGAAACTGAATATGTCTACAGGAATCGGAAATGCTACCATTCCCTCAACATACAGATTGTGTGCAACGCTAAGTATCACATCACCGACATCGTAGCCAAATACCCCGGCAGTACACATGACTCCTTCATCTTCCGACACAGTGGAATACACAGACGTCTGAGTGCTGGAGAGTTTGGGGAGGGGTACCTGCTCGGTAAATACATTGCACACATCAATACATCCACTACATCACTTGAGGGGGGGGACATTGACTCACCTATTGTGTTTTTTTCCATGCAGGTGACAGTGCCTATGCAGTGCGCGACTTCATCCTGACCCCATACCTGGATCCTGCAAATGCAAGTGAGAGGAGCTACAACAGGGCACACAGATCTACACGCTGTGTCATTGAGCGAACCTTCGGAATCCTGAAGAGCCGCTTCCGGTGCCTGCATAAGAGTGGAGGCGCACTGCAATACAGCCCTGAGACCTGCTGTAAAATTGTGGCAAGCTGTGCAATGCTACACAACATGGCAATGAGGAAAGGCACCACAATTGATGTGAGCGATACAGACACATCAGATGACGAGCGCCCTGCTCCCCCTGCCAGACCAGCACCAGGAGTTGGGGCAGCTGCTGGACGCCAGAGACGGACTGAGATCACACAAAACTACTTTTAGGTGAGTGTTGAGGAAATGAGACTACAAAGCCTGATGATGTGTCAAGTGTTTAATCACACTTAACATGACAGAAATTGTAATTGTCCCCAGCACATGTTGTACACACAGTGCAGAGAAGGCACAAGAAATAGGGCAAACAGCCTTTTGCGGGTTAATGCACCCGTGTTGCAGTCAGTGTCCCCGCAGATGATCACCTCCGTCGGTGCCGTCCAGGGTGGTTGACCCCCATGGTGCGCCCTTGGCCTGCTACCTGTCTGCCACTGCGGCGTCTTTCACCTGGCAAGGTTGGAGTGATGCTGCTGCGACTCGATGTGTCCTCACTCTCAGCAGAGGCCATTAGTGCGCTGCCACCTGCATTGGCTGTCTGCAGCTGTTCCACAGCAGTGGTCACCTGCGCCAGCCCTCGCGCTATGTCCTGGCAGCAATGTGCCATGTCCACCTGCATGGTGACGCTTCTGCGTGTGAGTGCGCTGGTGGTGGTGCAGAGGCGGTTGACTGCCTTGGTGTAATTGTGTAGCCGTGCATTGGCACGTCGTCCAGCCCTGTCATTGGCAGCTTGGGTGTCCCTCAAAGTGGCACAGAGCTCTCGTATTGCCGCTACCATGCTGCGATTGTCCTGATGTAGGCGGCCTAGCTGGCGACTCATTGACCGCATTGCCTTGCTTTGCAGGCGCTGTTCCTGCAACATGCACTGTTCCAAGCCGGAGAACACGGTGCCTTCTCCTTCTGTTGCAGTGCTGCTCCTGGGCCTTGACCTGGAAATGGCCTGTTCCCTTTGCCTTGGTGTTGGTGCGTCATGACGGGGCATGTCTGTCACACCCTGACTCCCCTCTCTCCTGTCGGTGTCATCGCCTGTTGCTGGGACTTCATCCTCAAATGGAGGCAGTGGGGGCACATGTGCGCGCTTCCTGCGCTGAATTGGCTGCTGCTCTGTCTCATCGCTGGAGTCCGCAGGGTCTGCAGGCTCCTCTCCCTCAGCGCTGTCTTCATGTGGCATGGCGTGTGCTGTGGATGTAAAGGGGACTATATGAGTTTGTGTTACTGTCTGCATGTGGCACTCAATAAAGTTACAAATCTTTGACGGCTAATCTCTGACACATTTCTATTCAATGATCCCCAAAACACATATGTTGCATTTACTTGTGATGGTGTCATGGACACACAGTCAGACACAGTACTACGAGTACCATGATGCATTGCTGGGTGTGCTGTAAGACCTGGGCTGGATTGGCATGTTGGGAGTTAACTATGCGCATTTGGGGGAGTGTGCAAGGGATGGGGAGGAGTGCAGGGTGATTTGGCATGCATCTTACCTTGTCTGCTGGATGAGGGGTCGGAGCTGTCGATTGCAGCCACACCACCAACGCTCTCAGGCAGGAGGGTTGACTCCACAAGCTCCTCATGGGGGGTTGGCTGCTCTGCAGTGGATGGTCCTCCTCCAGTCTGACTGGCATCCTTGAGTCTGGCTGCCACCCTCTCCTTGGACCTCTGGCGCATATCATACCACCGCTTGCGCAGCTCCTCGATGGTGCGTGTGGTGACTCCAACAGCATTCACCTTGCTCTGTATTTCCAGCCAGATTTTCCTCTTCCTGGCCTCTGGGACTTTGAGTGCCTTCTTCCCAAACAGGAGCTCATGGCTGCAGACCATCTCCTCAATGAGGACCTCCTGCTCCTTTTCTGAAAACTTGTGTTTTCTCTTTCTTTTTTCTGCATCTTTGCCCTGCTGGTTTTGTTTGGGATCCATTGCTGGTTGCTGTCTCCAGGAAAGCCTCCTCACACTCCACAAGCAGCCTCTGGGTGTGGCTCAGGTGAGCAGGTGCAGGCAATCACTACAGTTTCCTGTTTGTGATGTCATCAGCCTGCACCAGGCTTGCAGATTCCCGTTTTTGCGATTTCTTATTTAGCGAATTTCGCTATTAAGAAATCGCAATACGGGATTCTGCGAATTATTTGCGATTTTTAAGGAATCGCAAATGATTAGCGATTTATTTTATACATCCCGTTTAGCGAATCTGATTTTGCGAATCGCAAATTCTCGCAATTTGAGATTCGCTAAAGGGGAGTTTGATACATATGCCCCACAGTGATTTACCTAGCAGGTATCCTTCTCCAATTCTCCCGCAACCAGGTGTGTGTAGATCCCACTGTTCTGGAAGATGTAGGAGTCGTGGGTGCTCCCAGGAAATTTTGCTACGATGTCAGTAATTATGTTGGCAGCATCGCAGATTTCCTGCACATTTATGGAGTGGGTGGACTTTCTGTTCCTGTAGATATACTCAGTGGCTGCTGGTGGGCAGATTGGAATGTGTGTGCCATCAATACAGCCTATGACATGCGGGAAGTGTGCCATCTGGTAAAAGTCTGTCTTGGTTTTCAGCAGTTCAGCCTGTGTGTTTGGGAAGCAAATGTAGTGTTGCATTCTCTGCATCATGGCATCCAGGAACTTCCTGAAGAAACGGGACAGGCAACTCTGAGATACCCCGCCTACCGCAGCTATCACCCCCTGGTAACTGCCAGATGCGAGTAGATGGAGGCTACAGAGCACCTGCACATGTGGTGGTATGGCATGCGCCCTTGTTGTTGGATGGTCCAGGAGTGGGTGCAAGTCCCTTATCAGGTCCATGATGGTTTGGGGGTGTAGCCTGTACCTTTCATGTATCTCAGCCTCAGTCTGTTGGAAGAGTGTGATGCGCTGTCTGTAAATGCGCTCCTCCCGTCTCCAGATCCTCACACCTGCTGCCTGTAGACGTAGGCGCCTTGCAATCACATTGAGAGCCGCCATGGTGATCACGCTGTTGCATTTTGGGATTTCTTATATACACTGTAGCTGATTACCACCTGCTTTCATTCAGTGTTAATTACCGACACTTAAATACAGAATTTCATGAAATTCGGTAATACCGAATTTACCTACATCACTTTTCTCGTTTTTACCATTTCTTATTTACCGATTCGGTAAATAAGAATTCGGTAATTCCGATTCGGTAATTTAGAATTCGGTAAAGATGAATCGGTATTTACCGATTCATAATTACCGAATCCTTCTTTTTGGCCTCCTACATCTCATTCGTCTAATTACCGGTCGGTAATGTGAAATTTACCGAATTTCGGCCGTTACCGACCGGTATTTAGCTACCTACATATGGTCATGAGTCTTGATTTCATGATGTCCGAGGTCATATATTTATGCAAGTGTTTATTTCACTGTACTCCCTTCAATCTGGTGCCAGCAACTCTGTGCATAGCATCCCAATGACACGTGTCTGTGGGCCCATGCTGACCGCTGCCTCCGGACTTCACTGTGGTCAAGTAAGTCAAACATTTGGATCTGGGCCTTGATTTATTTATGGCAGAGTTTTTATCAGTGCACAGGCCTCATCGCAGACTGCATCCGCTTCCAGCTCTAGTGCCACTAACTCAGTGCCCCGAAATTCATGGACACACTCTGGTTGAACTTTGGTGACGCCTGAGTATATGGCCTGGGGGTTGTCTTCATCATCATGTAGCTGATCATGACTTGGTGTTAAGAACAAGTTTATAGCATTCATCTCCTCCATATTGCCTGTTTCTGCTTGGTTCTGCCCTCTAGATCATACCCTGGAAGAACACCTTCCACTGTCCCCCGGAACACTCCATGACAATCACCTTGCACATTGACGATAGGGGTGGGCGGAATATGCGTAAATGCGTTACGCAAATCTCCGCGAAACGGTAAAAAATCTCCGCGAACACGCAGAAATTCCGCGAACACGCGGAATTGCTTGTTCGCGATGCTTTTTTCCTGTTCACAATTGCTGTTTGCGTGCTCGGGGAGAAATATCTCGCGAACAAGCATTTTGAGAACGCGAAGAAGCAAAAATTTCGCGAAATCGCGGAAAGCAGACTTTTGAGCAATTTCAGACTTTTGAGCAATTTCGTGTTCTCCGCGGAACGCGAAATTACGCAAATTCCGCAAATTCCGCGAGCGGAACGGAATTTACGGCCCAGGCCTAATTGACGAGGATCCGCTCAGCTCCCGTGGCCCTACCTCAGTGCACCGCAAGTCACCGTCCCGTGGCGGTGTGCCTGTGCAGGCCGCAGTGCATCCAGGGCCACTAACTCTGTGCCGCTCAAGTCAGAGACCCTTGTTGTTTGAACTTTGAACTTCTGATTGTCTGATCACTGTCGTGGTACTTGCCAGCACCAACCACTCCCTGAGGGCTGGCTGACACTCACCCCACACCCATCCTGCACAGGCGTCACTGGACATGTGACCCTGGCAATAAAAGGGGCCAGACGCACGTGCCCGTAGCCAGTTCCACTAACTATATGTGTGTCCTTGTGCTCATTATGTATGCATGAGAGCCCCAGGCCTTACCACATTACATTGTGCTGTGTACAGCGGATGCAATCATGTCCCCTCAGGCAATAGGGTAGACCTGGGACATTTAGCTGCATCGTACCCCCTATAAGCGTAAGTTCGACAGTCCAGCGTAGGGGTGTGGTTCATCAACTCTGGGCTCTGGGCTCTGGGCATGGTAAAGTTTTGGCCTTGCCAAGGAAGTAATTAATGCGTGTGTCTCTGTTGTAGTGTCGGCCACCCATCCTGCAATGGCCAATGTTGCAATGTAGCATACTACCGGAGTGCGGGCTCGGATGAAGTTATGGGGTCAGGGATCGTACATGCCAAGTGCTGTGTGTGTCGCTATTTCCGCAGCATAAGCCAAAGGTCTACACCCAGCTGCATCTCGAGTTCAGCCAGCTATGAACTCTACATCTGTATCCGCCCTATCCTTACCATAGGCCTACACACACATGGCCGCCCACCTTCAATGCACAACATCACAGTGTCATTGTCAGGCTTGTGGACATGCGCAGACAGGCAGGGCAATGATGTGTCATAGGAGTGCAAGTGATGCTGCGCACACTAGTAAATAGGCTCGGGGGAGGGAGGAGCAGCAGTGAAGCTATGTAATACACATTGATGCCGCTCATTTGCTACAAGCAGCACATATCACACACCGATGAACCAGTGGGCCTGCCAACATATCATGCAGAACCAACTATTGACTCATGTCTCTGCACTGTCGCAGGTGATCAAGGATATGCACTCTACCCTTGGATGATGACACCCCTCGGAGCCCCGAACACACAGGCCCAGAGGCAGTACAATGCGGCCCACAAACGCACCAGGGGCATCGTGGAACACACATTTGACGTGTTGAAGTCACGTTTCAGGTGCTTGGACATCACAGGTGGAAGGCTCCTGTACAGCCCAGACGGATCACTGACAGAATATCGAGGAGGAGAATATCGACCTGCCAAAATATCGAGGAAAAATATAGAATGCCAAAATATCGAATCCCTATCTACAAACAGGTAAGTACAAAAATATTGAATCCAAAATATCGTTGTAAAAAATTTAGTTGGTCAAAATATCGAATTTTTTAAATGTCTTAAAAGCAATGTAAAATTAATGAAATAATAAATATAATTAACTAAAACATACTTAAAAATACTTAAATAACTGTACAATTAATAAATAATTAATGTAAGTAAAAAAGATTTTTTTTAAAAATATATATTAACGTAATATTAATAAAAAATATTCAAAAATTTTAGCGTAGGATAGCGGGCGGGTAAAATTTACTATTACCACTCCAGTAAGTGCAACAGTGGTGAAAGCGTTGGATAGCGGGATGGTAAAAATGACTATTCCCACTCCAGAGAGTGCAACAGTAGGGAAAGTGCTGGATAGCGGGAGGGTAAAAATTACTATTCCCACTCCAGAGAGTGCAACAGTAGGGAAAGCATTGGATAGTGTACGGGAAAAAATACTATTCTCACTCCACAGAGTGCAACAGTAGGGAAAGCATTGGATAGCGTATGGGAAAAATTTACTATCCCCACTCCAAGGAGTGCAACAGTAGGGAAAGCGTTGGATAGCGGGAGGGTAAAATTTACTATTCCCACTCCAGTGAGTGCAACAGTAGGGAAAGCGTTGGATAGCGTAGGGGTAAAAATTACTATTCCCACTCCAAAGAGTGCAACAGTAGGGAAAGCGTTGGATAGAGTAGGGGTAAAAATTACTATTCCCACTCCAGAGAATGCAACAGTAGGGAAAACGTTGGATAGCGTAGGGGTAAAAATTACTATTCTCACTCAAGTGAGTGCAACAGTAGGGATAACGTCAGATGGCGTAGGGGTAAAAATGACTATTCCCACCCCAAAGAGTGCCACAGTAGGGAAAGCGTTAGATAGCGTAGGGGTAAAAAGTACTATTCCCACTCCAGAGAGTGCAACAATAGGGAAAGCGTTGGATAGCGGGAGGGTAAAACTTACTATTCCCACTCCAGTGAGTGCAACAGTAGGGAAAGCATTGGATAGCATAGGGGTAAAAATTACTATTCCCACTCCAAAGAGTGCAACAGTAGGGAAAGCGTTGGATAGTGTAGGGTTAAAAATTACTATTCGCACTCCAGTGAGTGCAATAGTAGGGAAAGCGTGGGATAGCGTAGGGGTAACAATTACTATTCCCACTCCAGTGAGTGCAATAGTTAGAAAAATAATAATGTAATATTTTATTAAAAATAAATTAATTATTAATACTAATAAAAAAAGTATTAGAATTAATTACCAATAACACAATCTTTAATCATTAATTAATTATAAATACCAATATTTTTTTTATTAATTACATATTAATAATTAATTACCAACCAATTATTTTCAGTACCAAAAACTAATAAATATAAATATTACCAATTAATAATTAATTAATAATACATTAATTATCAATATACAAAAATAATTTCAATAATTAATGATTTACAATTAAATTACTTCCCACCATATTCCCCTATAAACCCACAACCCGCTACAAATAATTAATACAATTAACATAATAATCAATTAAACAATTAATACAAATGAATTACCAATTAATACACATTAATTACCAATTAATAATTAATCAACAACCAATTAATTTTCAATACCAAAAATTGATAAATAATAAAAAATACCAATTAATAATTAACAGTAAATTAATTATCAATACACAAAAATATTTTCAATAATTACTTAATTATAAATACATTACTTCTCACCCTATTACCCTATAAACCCACAACCCGCTCCGAATAATGAATTAATACAATTAATATAATTATCAATTAACCAATTAATAAAAATTAATTACCAATTAATAAAAAATTATTACCAATTATTAAAAATTAATTACCAATTAATAATTAATTACAATAAATTAATTATCGATACCAATTAATAATTACTTAATAACAATGAAATTACTTCCCACCCTATTCCCCTATAAACCCACAACCCGCTACAGAAGTAAAACGCAAAATTAAATTAAAAATAATTAATAATTCCTAAAAATTATTATTTAATGTACTATAATTAAATTACTTCCCACCCTAATCCCCTATAAACCCACAACCCGCTACGGAATTAAATTACACAAAAATTAAATAACATAAAATTCATTACTTTAAAAATATTCAAACATACATTCCAAAATTAATACATACTTTTAACACATATACTAACACTTAAAACACTATAAAAAAAAATCGATATTTTTAACAACTATATTATGACTGTCGATATTACTTACTTCTATATTATGTAAATCGATATTTCTTACCAGATTTTCGATATTCTTCACCACTATATTTTGGCAATTCGATATTCTGTCCATTCTATATTAAAAACTCGATATTCTGTCCAGTCGATATTTGTTTTTCGATATTATGACTGTTTACCGCCCAGACATCATGTGCAAGATGATTGTTGCATGTTGTGTGTTGCACAACATATGTGTATCCAGCAATGCCCCATGGATACAAGTGCCAGATGCACAGGATGATGATAAAAGAGATGAGGCAGGTGGACCACACCCCACTGCAGCCGCAGCAGGAATAGCCCGTAGGAACACCATCAATGACAATTTCTTCACATGAGCACGTCACATTGTCACAGGCCTTAGCAATCATGGGACAGTCCAAAATGCCCACGGGCACAGCATGTGCAAATAAATTCTTTCCAACACACATTCCCTGTGTGCATGTCACTCCTCTGTACAGGCATGTCACTCTGACAAGTGTAAGTGCAACATGTAGCGCTAACTGTCTCATAATTTGGAAATAGATGGTGGGTGTGTCACCTCTGTACAGAGAGGCTGTTTGGGGTGTCACGTTTTCGAAATGCCATTTCTGTGTGTCACAGATATCACGGAATCCCACTCATCAGCGTTTCAGATGTGTTCCAAAACATTACACATAGGCTGTCATTTGTGACCTACAGTTGCCAACAGGCCTTCTTTTGGGGTCATATATGTACCACCATGATGCAGGGATGCACCCTGTGACTCAAGTCCCAGAACATGAACAACATGGACTTAAGGGGGAATCACTGCCCCTACATTCTTCCAGGCTTTCATACTTGATTAATCATAGACATGGCACATCTGTGTGTATTAGTATGTATTATTCACGTTCAGTGGAGTGTTGAAGCTGTCTTAGTACTGGGCCATGCAGACAACACTTTACAATGTTGCCCCGTGGAGGGCCAGCCAGAGTCCTTGGGGATTGACAAGTTACTCGGAAGGGGAATAGTCCAGTCCGCAGGCTGATTGCTGTGTCATTGTTGACGAAACTAAATATGGCAGTCCATGTCGAGGTCCAAGGTTAGTGTCGTTGAGTGTGTCGGGGGACGGTGGAAGGTGTACTGCCAGGGCATGATGCAGAGGGCAGAACCAAACAGGAACAAGCCATATGGCGGAGATGAGTGCTACAGCTTCCTTCTAACCACTAAGGCAGATTCCTCCTCATCTTCATCCTCTGACGTTCATGTGCCTCACATGTGGGTGGTGGTGTTTGGTCTGCAGCAGTGTGTGACACTGACACATCAGGGGCCGGAGATGTGGATGTGGAAGTAGCAGCAGCATTCATCTGCGCACTGTCTTGTGGCATCACTCCCATGATGAGGATCTGCAGGCCATGGAAGATCCCATCTACAGCTTTCTCGTGTGCAGCCGTGGTAACCATTCTTTGTGCCTGCATCTGCTCCATGATCTCCATGACCCTCCTTATGTTTCCCAAATCAAGGATGACATCACTGTAGCTACTCTGACTGGACGGTTGTTGTTGTCTCTGAGTCATGACTCCAGCAACGCCAGTCATGAATTTTTGGAGAGCATGGGGCGGACTGTGGGTGTCCGTTAAGAAGTGTAAGTGGTTCCTGATGGTACTTAGAAACCCACGCATGGCATCTAGTTTGGCTGCCATGAGGCCGAACCCCACCTGCACCTGTTCAGCAAGCTCCTTCTGGCGGTCTAACACACGGCGTTAGAACAACATGTGTTCTCAGGTGAGGTGCTGGGAGCCAGATGTGGTGGTGGGTGCTTCCTGCTGTGTGGTCTGTGCAGGGGGTGGGCTCACCTCGATGGTTCTGGGCTGCCCTGCTGCTGGAGGTGGGGTTTGGAGGTTGTCCGTGAACTGTTGGAGTTCGTCTTGGTCTATGTCCTGGGGCTCGTCTCCATCATCACTGACGTGATGTAGGGTCTGCTCTGATGGAGGTATTGATTGTCCCTCTGCAATGTAAAGGGGAAATGCAGTTTCACAGTGTGTTCCATGTATGTTTACGCATTGGCGAAGTTTATATATGGACTGCATGACAATGTACATTGTGGCTATTTGTGTGGTGAAGCCTTTTTGATGCGGGACACTGGACAATTGTACTACATCACGGATGTGAGGTTGTACTCGTACATTGCCATCTCACATTCTTTTTTTCCTTCTTTTCTGGTGCATTTTCCCATATGACGCGTGGAAATTCCAGGGCTGTCGCTGTTTATCGCTGAATTTTGTATCGCGGTTTGGGACATCGCCACTTTTTTCGCGTTTCGTATTTTTTAGGCATCGCGTTAATTTTACCATGGTTATTTGACGCATTATCGTGAGACTATCGCATGGTACCTCCGTGTTGGGAATACCACGTTGACACGGCGTTGTTTTCCCGCGATAGACTGCGATGTTGAAAGTTGCGTTAAGCTAATTTTGCGATAATTATCACACGTTCTTGAGAATATCCCCATATACTCATGCGAGATGTGGATAGGTTAAGCAGTAAATGATCAGTCGAAACACCTCCTTGTGGCAAAACTGTAATGGCACATAGCATGCAGGGTGTAAAGTCAATTAGGATCACTGCTAGGGAGCAATGGCAAACGTACAACACACAAAGCAAAACTTTTGTTAATGAAGATCTATTTATCTTCCCCCGACCACACAGAAGCCACTGCTTCCTTCCCACAGAGTAGAAGATAATAGTAGGGCACTGGGGTTGAGGCTAGCTGGACAGAGTTTTGCCATATTTAACAGGTTGAAAAAAGAAAAAAAAACAGGTTGCCAAAAACGTACAATACCTGTTTGCGACTAATACAGTCAATTGAAGTTCCTGAAGTAATGAACGTGAAAACACTTGACACTTGAAGACACATCTGGGCTCTCTAGGCTCTCACCACTTTGCACACCACTCTGCACCTCTTTAGTCGCTCCACTACCACCACCGTCCAGAAGCTCCACCTCCCTGCCGCACACCCTTGTCCACCCACCACAATGAGCGAACCGGACACAAAGATAGGAGAAAGTGGGCTAACAAAACAAATGCAGGACAAATGGTTGACCTACTACGGCATCAACAATAGTGTGGCATAAAATAAGGCAAAGACAAGGCACAGCTGTCAGCAAAGGGTATCTTTTCATCTGGGTCAAAACTAAACTTTTCTTTTCTTTGGGGTGTTAGGCGGTATCAGTGCTATCTACGACAACTGGGAGGAATCAACACACTGTCGAGTAGTGACTCTTCTGAATCCCACTGGCAATTCCAGCAATCCAATCACAAATGTTTTATATAGGTTCTAGAAAATTGACTTTTAAAAAGTGAAATTCAATTTTACAGCTGAGGAGAAATAACCAGGCAGCAAATGGGTACGTAAAGTTATCAACTGAAAATTATTAACAAAAATAACATAAATTACCACTTTTCATAGTAGTTCATTAAAGGCACCTATAAGTCATCACCTATAACACGTGGTAGCATATTGCACACACACTTACTGCATCACAATAAATAAAATGGCGGCAAGTAGGCAGTACTCGAATACATCCCTTACCATTTTAGTTTGGTGTTAATCAAGCATAAACAAATATGCAATGTCGGGGCTTAAAGTCAAAAAAGTTAACATTCAAGAAAGCTTGCTGGCAAGAGAGTGGTTGTTTTTTTAGCGCTTTGACCTGAATAAGCCGCCTATGTACTCAATTAGTAGATATACTCACGTCAGTCAATGCGCTTCTTGGACCTTCTATGGAGAGGGACCCCTTCCGCCCTGATGTGCGGGGCCAGGCTGTTAACAGAAATGGGCACACAGTGGAAACCTCCACATGCCTACCGAAATGTAAACCCGGTGCAGGGGACCTCAGCAGGCCCCATGTTAATATCTCATTGTTATGATTCCCCCTTATTTCACCTTATCAGAAGCAAACATTGAGTCAGCCCAACTGAAATTTGAACCTGTGCAGTGGTGCCCGGGACGTTTTCCAGCTTCCTTAACAATGAAAGCACAACTCCCACCAAGTAGCTCTGATAAACTCTTACCAACATCCCAATTGAGTTAAGAATGCGACTCCTCATGTAAGCACCCGAGGAGAATAGTAAGCGTCCAGTACCGAAAATAATTTAACAGCTTCGCTTTATTCGTAAGGTACCTTGATTGCATGGGGATCTTTTCCTCATGCAAAGAGACTAGACCAAGAATAGGGAAAAACAGGAATTGGGTTTGGAAGTGCCCCAGGGATACCGCAGTGAACAAGAGAACAAAGGGAATATCTGTAGACACCAAGCTCCTACTACGTTGTAATTTTCAAGTGCATTTTCTGAACACATGATCAGCACTTTTAAATTAAGTAAGTAATTTTCTACTCGCTAATTATTTCAATTCATCATAGAATTAGGCCAAGACTCTCAATCTGCAATATACAGGAGTTCATTAACGGGTTTCAAACATGCATTTTTATCAGTTTTGACCTATTTCCCTATTATGACTTGTTTAATCGAACAAACACATACATCAACATTGGAGGTGAACACTTGCTCACATGCTCCATCTCAGATGCGTGCACTGGTTTAATTTTGCAGTTACAGCTAATGTTCCTAAGGGACATTGATTGCATAGGGAATGTTACCTCATGTAAAAACCAGTAGACCGTAAATAGTGATAAATCAGGAATGGGGCTTGGAAGTGCCCCGTTACAGCGGTGGTTTTGACAATATAAAATTAAAGTTAAAGCGTGGAGTAAAAAATAAACAAATGAAAGACATCTGGACTAACCAATTAAGCTTCCTACAGACAGCAGACACATGCACTCTTCTAGAGTGCAGTTAAAAGAGACAGAGACGGTCTGCAGAAAGGTAAGCAAGAAAAAATAGTTCTGCAAAAGGTGGATGGAAACAGTACTTCGTTGTCGGGAATCTGACAAGAGAAGCATATAGGAGGAACAACAGGAAACTATGCAACAGTCAATAGAAATCGAGGGAAAGTAATGGCAAGCACAGGCACCAATGAAAAGCAAGGAAAACAACGGGGAGGGATGTGAGACCCCTTTTAATATTTATATTAAATATAATAGATTTCACAAGCACAGTGCAAGCGAGACCTAAAATTAAAGAGACACTGAAAAACAACAGCTCAGTGTTGACTTTGACTTAGAAGTAATTTCAGCCCATTATGATAGCGCTGAGGTTTACATATATCAAGCTGGTCATCCCAGTCAAAGATTTTACCTACAGACTGATTTAGAGTTTGGCGGATGAGGATGGGCTATCAAAAAACACCTGTTTACATGTCAACCACCACAGAGTTTTGTCATATTTAGAGCATGACGGTTTGACAGACAAACCTCCGTCTTCTGTCTGCCACCTCTGCTGCATTTTTAGGTCTCTCCGAGACATCCAGTAATCCGTATAGCGAGAGTAATCCCGCCTGCTGCTTGCCTGCTTCTTGCAATTGGGTTAATAATGCTTCAGTCGGCACTTCCGGCCTCCCTATTGGTTGCTGCTCCAATTCGTCACTTCCGTTTTAACACAAAGCAGCACCGGCCAACTACAGTTTCATTGTGCTGCAACTGTAGGTATGTCATGTTTAGGGACTACTTGTTATTATGTAGTAAGGCGTCTGTTTCACTTGCAGGCATGTAACTCGTATTGTGCACAATGGATGTGACTTAGGCTTTAGTTTCATGTTTGTTTACTTGTTTTACTGACTGAACGTACTTTCGGTGTTCCGACACCCATCAACTCAGCTTCAGACGCACAGCGCCTGAGAAGCTCCACCCGCTCCTCCCTTTAATGCCATAGATGTTTTTCACAATGTGTTTCCACCTCACTTCAGACGCACAGCACCTGCCCCACGATTAGTGTAGCTACAAAAAAACACCCCTCCTCCCCTCAATGCAATAATGTTTCACACTTTTGTTTCCGGCTTACTTCAGACGCACAGCGCCTGCCCCGTGATTAGTGTACCGATGAAGCTCCTCCCTTCAATGCCATAGATGTTTCACACTTTTTTTCACTGACTGAACGTGCTTTTGGTGCTCTGACACCCATCAACTCAGCTTCAAACACACAGCGCATGTGAAGCTCCACTTGCTCCTCCCCTTAATGCCATTGATGTTTTCCACAATTTGTTTCCTCCTCACTTCAGACGCACAGCGCCTGCCCCGCGATTAGTGTAGCTACAAACAACCACAGTTGTTCATGGCGGCCGCCCACTTTCTCCATGGCTTAATGGCTGCTGCTTTCTCTGCCATTACCATCTGCAGCTGAGCTATGCCCCTCTCACCAGTGGACAGTAGAAAGCCGCTCCCCAGCTGACAGAACGGGCAGAAACGCTAATTCCCCACAGATATGGTATGTAAAGGGGGGACAGGACCATGTGCACAGCATGCCCCTCCTCTTCGATGAATGGACCTCTTTGCTGCAGATAGTGTGTTATGTATATGCTCCTTGGTGTGTTTCGTTTGAGCCTTCCAGCGCATATTAACCAATGCACGGCATGCAAGGCTTGTAGCTGCTCTACTTCTGTAAGCCTTCCAGTGACATTGGTATGTTTCACTTCCAAACACGGAGAATCCCAGCTTCCCCACTAACCACGACATGTGATCCTGAGCGCGTGTTCCAATACCTTCTTTCTGGTATTTACAAATATAACGGGCATACAGGAATGGTCTCGGAGCAGGCTGTAAAAACAGTGCAGTCAGTATTGGTCCGCAAATAACAGGCTGGGACCGTACACAGCCTTCTGCACTGTTTTGTGCCTGTGGGTACCCTTTGTAATGTAATTGCAGTAGTCTCTGCTTCCTAGACGTGGTGTGTGGGACAATGAAATGCCTCTTGATTTTGTTTTGTTCTAGTAGCCAGGGCTTGTGTGTCTGTAACATGCACAGAACACGGGCAACAGATACCAGCCCTAGCACCCATTGCACTGTTCAGGATAAACAGTTGGTTTTGATATTTTTTAAGCCAGCTCAGAGCGTGTTAAGTCTATGAAGACTATTACAGGAGCACTGGACCCAGGGGGTTGGCCACTACTATTCTGCCGCATTTTACAAGTTTGCACTTTTCCTACAAGCCAGTTCCTTTTGTTTTTGCACACCAAGGTGCCGATTCCGATCCTGTAAAACCCGGGTACAAATGGTCGTACGGGGCGTTTTCTCCGTATGACTCGTACCCGGGAATTCCACCTTACAAACCAGCAAGTACGATTCGTACAGAAATACCATTTCCGTACGAATCGTAAAAAACACAGTGCGGCTAAAAAATACATACAATTCCGATCCTGGACAGCGCGTACGCGACGTCCGCACGGAATCAGGCAGCGTTTTACAGACCAGCAAGTACGATTTGTACCCACAGCACTCCGCACGGCTATATTTTTACGGGAGCCAAAAAGTGCCGGAAAAGCTAAGTACGCCGCGATGCACGGGGAAAAGGGGGCCCGGTACGCACCGTACCCCCACCCCCATATGTACGTGCCGTACCCCCACCCCCATATGTACGCGCCGTACCCCCAGCACCCCCCGCATGTATGTGCCGTACCCCTACCCCCGTATGTACGTGCCGTACCCCCACCCCCGTATGTATGCGCCGTACCCCCAGCCCCCCGCATGTACGTGCTGTATCCCCACCCCCGTATGTACGCACCGTACCCCCAGACCCCCGCATGTACGCGCCGTAGCCCCACCCCCGTATGTACGCGCCGTACCCCCAGCCCCCCCATGTACGTGCCGTACCCCCACCCCATGGGCCTCATGTAGGTAGCATACCAGTTACCACTTCTAAAATACCGAACGATACCGAATCGGTATTTTAGAAGTGGTAACTCGAATGTAGGTAATGAGTCGGTATTTTTTACCGATTCGTTACTATTCGGTAATTACCGAATCGGTATTTAACGATTCGGTAATGAGGCATACCTTCCCATTGATGGGAAGGTATGCCTCATTACCGAATCGGTAAATACCGAATCGGTAATGGGGGGAACACTTGCAAGGGTGGCAGGGTGTCACATTGACACCCTGTTGCACCCCTGATTCGGCCATGTGTGCACATGTGGCACACATACATGCCCTAAGGGCATGTATGTATGCCACATTGCACACTGCTACGCGCGTAAAAATGCATGAATACATACATTAATTATTTACCACCAACTAAAAGTTGGTGGTAAATACCGACTCTAAAACACACCCACACACTCCCCCTACATCTCGATTTTGCTTTCGGAATTTACCGAATCGGTAAAATTACCGATTCGGAAAAGTTACCGATTCGGTAACATTACCGATTCGGTATTATTACCGATTCGGTAATTTTACCGATTCGGTAAATTCCGAAAGCAAAAATTGTCCCCCTACATACCATTAGCCAAAATACCGGTCGGTAACGGTAAAATTACCGAAAATCGGCCGTTACCGACCGGTATTTGGCTACCTACATGAGGCCCCATATGTACGTGCCGTACCCCCAGCCCCCCCGCATGTACGCGCCGTACCCCCACCCCCGTATGTACGCGCCGTACCCCCAGCGCATAGCGCTGGGGGTACGGCGCGTACGTATGGGGGTGGTGGTACGGCACGTACATACGGGGTGGGGGTACGGCGCGTACATACGGGGGGGGCGCTGGGGGTACGGCTCATACATACGAGGGTGGGGGTATGGCGCGTACATACGGGGGTGGGGGTACAGCATGTAAATATGGGGGTGGATGTGCGGCACGTACATACGGGGGCGCTGGGGGTACAGCGTGTACATACGGGGGGCTGGGGGTATGGCGCGTACATACAGGGGTGGGGGTATGGCGCGTACATGCGGGGGGGCCTGGGGGTACGGCACGTACATACGGGGGTGGCGGTACAGCGTGTACATACGGGGTGGGGGTACGGCGCGAAAATGCGGGGGGCTGGGGGTATGGCGCGTACATACGGGGGCGCTGGGGGTACAGTGCGGACGTACGCGGGAGGGGTGGGAGGCTGCGGGGGGGGCCGTATGACTCGTACCCCGGGCACAAGTGTACCCGGGGTAGGGGTCGTGCAAAGTTCGCTCCATATGGGACGTTTTCCATATGCTTGTGTATTCGGGACGCTGGTACGGATCGGACTTGTGCGCTCGGACTTCAGTTTTACGACTCGTACGTAAAACTCTCCGGGGACGTCTCGTAGACTTTTTCCGAGGTCATTCGTATGTATTTTTCACGTACGAATCGTACTTCGCCGTTTGTACGGGACTTGTACGATTCGTACGTAAAAAAATACGGATACGAGTCGGACGGTAAATTTTTTTAACGGATCGGAATCGGCACCCAAATGTAACCACTTGCTTTGGCTGCAGTTTGTTCAGAAGTACTTTTGAGCACAACATCCTGTTTGTGAGAACAAACGAGCAAGCTGAGTGGTAGCCCTGGTTTTCATGTTTGTTTAGCTGAAGAAGTTTTCCGCAGTCTTATTTTTATGGAAACAAACACAAGATTTCAGAAAGGAACTGCGGCAACGATAATACATATCAAAATAATATCATACTCACCCGCTTGTGGAAAACCCGTTTATTTACTTTGGTGAGTTTACTTGGCATCATTTATAGCACTGCTGTGGTTCGTCTTTGTAGAGGGTTGGTGAAGGCGCTCTCATTGCAGTTTTTGTCATGATTCTGACTGAGACAGGTCACAGAAAATGATTCCTCGGGGGCAGCACTGGTGACTTACATCATTGTGTTATCAATATTTTACAGTGGCCTTATTATCTTTCTAGTCAAATTAATTATCCTGGCTTTTATGTGTACTCAGTGACATAAAGAATCTATAATTCCTTTAAGCAAACCGTTTGTCATATGAGATGTATTATGACAAATATTTGCTACCTATTTCCCTTTATTTTCATAGTTATCAATTCTCCATTTACCGCGGCTGAAAATCCGCCGCGGTGCTGCTGCTTTGAAGAGTGGGCGGGGCCGCGTCAGCCAACGGATGTGCACAGCACTACAGAGGTAGTGCTCGCGACGGCCATTGGCCGACAGAAGCAGCGAACTCGTAAAACTATTTTAAGTGCTCTATGTTAGCTACCAATGACACTAAACTTAATGTTCTGTACACCAAACCATATCTAACATCAAATTATCCTGTCTCCTTGTCTGGTGGGCCACATGTCTCACGCTATACACTAATATAAAATACTCACCTAATACCGTTTTAATACCCCATACATGTCAAATCAGTAAGTAAATGCTCATTTATAAAAAAACGCATTTGCTCAGACAAACATAATGCTAACATCCATAACTAAGCTATATAAAATTTCATAAAAATTTATGTATATTATTAATCACGCTCCATTCAAGTATTTTTAATAAATCACACAAATATTCTGACGCTGCCCTTGATCCCAGTTTACCTACTTACTAGGCACTGCACAATCAAATGATGCACCCATGTATCCCTAGTAGATATTGCCACAACCCAATCACTGCTATGTTACGTCTTTAAACATAGGGAAGGACATACACTCATATCCCAGACATTGTACTCATATAGTGAACCTAAGTGTAGTCATACATAATGTATAGGACGCACTCTATGTGAACCCCAGTACCTTAAGGCATTCCTAATTTTTACACTAAATAATAAAGTAAATATAGTCTCACACACACTACCACTCTAAATGCCACACACACTGTCCCCTGACCACAGCACTCCCAGTTCCTTTAACACATATAGGAAAGGGAATAAACCACATCTCCTGCAATGTGACACATAAGAAATCACAAAGCCTGGAAATGTAAGTAAATTGTCAACATAAGCAGAATATTCAAGTACACAGTCACATGTGGCAAATCAACATACCCAATAGCAAACTACAGGGGAGATTTACAAGAAACTGACACATCTGTAGAGATGTGTCAGTTTCCCTGTGCCTCCATGTGAAACCCTTGCTCCACCATGGATGCACTGTATTTACAGTATGGTGCACCATAGCGCAAGTATTGACAGATGCATCAAAAATTCTGATGCATCTGTTGGAGCAAAAGTCACGCATTGCTAGAGTCGTGCCGCACACACGGCGCAACTCCAGCAATACATGGGGAGGCCTATACTTATTGTACTGCATCACTCCTTATGCCTGCTTCAAGCAGGCGTAAGGTTTTGACGCTGTGGCATCCTAGAAGTGGCGCAGTGAAATCTTCGAGATTTCACTGTGTCACTTCTACGAGACTTTCCTACGTTGGAACGCCCACCCTGCCTTAATTATACCTGAATCAGGTGATAATGTGGTGCAGGGCTTTACAAGGTGACACATCTCCCTAGATGTGTCACGTTGTCAACGGGCCACAACATGGCACATTGTTTATGCCGCCGCTGTGTCACAAAAAGTGATGCAAGGGGCTGATAAATCTGCCTCTATATGTACAAGTAAACAATAGATAGAATAGATTCAACTTTAACTTTTTATAAATGTAAAATAATGAGCAACAACAAAATTGTTCATCCCCTGTGAGATTGCGTCTTTCAACAAAACATTAATATAAATCAAAGACTGGGTGTGGGGATAAAATACAGTGTCCTATCATAACCTTTAAAATTAGTATCCAGAACAGGAACTGGATGGATATCTGGGCACCTACATTTGGGAATGAAGTAGGAAGTTAAGAAGGAAGTGGGCTTGGGGTATCTGGGTAGGAATATTTATTCGAAGAAGATGGAGAAAATGGGTTAGCAGGAAAAATTGGATGTGCTTTGGCATGGAGTACGGGGTTTGAATCTGGTCAAGTGCTGGAATGGGGTTGCGGGTCAGAATGGAGTTAGAAGGAGGAATAGGGGCAGGTGTACCAGAAGTAATGGTATTTGAGGAGCCGCAAGCAGAGACAGGACCTCTCTGTGTGGCAGATAGGGTGGTGTGCATCTCATCCAGTATGTCAATTACTTGAGACAGTTGCTGACTGACACTCTGGATGTCATGCAACAATGCTGTCAGCCCCATACAGATTTTTTATGATCCGCTGGTGCCTTTTTTGACACCAGTGCTTGTGGAATGGGAGCAGGAGTAGATATTCTTATGTTGAAGGAGACCCACAGTCCATTTCAAGACTGGGTGCTAGCTTGGGACCGGGGGACAGGAGTGAGGGTGGTGTTGGGTGATAGTGCTGGTAGCTGACACTGCAACAGACATAGGGCTTGATTCCGATGTGTTTAGGAAGTCCTTCTAACGGCATTTGCTCTGTCCAAATCAGATTGGGAATGTGTCTTTCCGACTGACTCAGAAAAGTTTCCGACCAACCAAGTACGATGCGAGTTAGGAATATCCAAATCCAAACCCGACGGCATTTGGAATGACCGAGCTGTAAGGAACAGAATCGTATGTCTCTACGGCCGCGTTTCCGAATGACTGAGTACGATGCTGGATTTGGACAGCCTTTCCGAATCAAGCCTTCCGACTCGACTTGGTAGTCAGAACCAGACTTTGGGGGCCCGTAGTGGACCCCCTGCACCAGGATTGTTCCCAATAGGGCCATTGGGGGTACCCATGGGTCCCCCCTTACCAGCCATGCACAGCGTGACAGGCACCAGGGTTGCCCGCCACAGGAGGCCCGTTTTTCCCCAGCCACTCCTTTCTTCAATGGGAGCCTATGGGAAACAGCCACTACAACGCAGGCATTACATTGCCATGCCATTACAACGCAGTTGTTACAACGACCGCGTTGTTACCACGAAATGCCATTACTAAGCAAGTCATTACTTCGACTTGCAGTAGATGGCGTGCTAACATTAGAAATAGTATAGTTTACTATTCCAACCCCTTCCCTACTGTTACGTAAGCTGGAGTTGGAATAGTAAATTATAAATTTCTAATGTCAGCGCACCATCTATTGCAAGTCGATGTAATGACTTGCATAGTAATGGCTTTGCGTGGTAACAACACGGTCGTTGTAATGATCTTGTTGTAATGGCACACATAGTGATGACTCGCGTTGTACCGAGTCATATTCGGAACCTATGCATTCGATTGGCACAAAGGCTCCTATTGAAGTCAATGGGAGTCCAACCAAATTATAGCTGGAAGCATCCGGATGCATCGTACTCGGTCGGTTGAACTCTCCTGATCCTGCTCGATGCTGCACATTTTATTCTTTTGTAGTTTTATCTTGTGGAAGAAGTGTTTTCTAAGTGTTTTCTTCTTCCATTGATTAAGATCCATCATTTTAGCAATTGCAGAGAATCTAATGAAGCATTTCTCCAATTAGAAGACGAGGATATTATTAACTGTGTTAAGCTGTTTTTGAAAGTTGCAGTGCGGGCACGAAAATCAATGTCTGCATTGGAAATTTAGTCTGCTCAAGAGTTTGCATTTGCACTTTAAAATCTGCTCTGATATGCACTGTGGTGTTATATAATATATTTTGTCATGATTTTATTCTGTACTTTTATGGCTCAAAGATCTGAACCGAATAAAGAATTGATTCATTGATTGATTGATTGATTGATTCTTCTGATCCGATTTGGTCGGAAACCATTCCCAAATCCATTCAGTCGGGAAGCATTCCAAACTGCCTCAGAATCAGGCCCATAGTGTTGTCTCATGTTTTGGCCATATCCATGAGGGGTTGACCGGAGTTGTAGGTTTCTGAAACAAATAGAAAAGTGGCCTCCTGGCATGCACCCTCAACCCCAGTGCTATTGGGTCCCACCGTTTAAATCTGTTTTTTATTATTTTTAATGATTAAAGCAGACATTCACATCACAGGTCATCATTTGCTTAGGTTACATCTGCTCTTTTACAGAGTACAGGTTTAACTTTTGCATAAAGTTAATTTGCGAATAATAATCACATTGTACACATTAAGTACTCTGTCTTGTTATCTTGCTGTGTATAGCCCATTTGGCCCCCTCCCATAATGTCAGTTGGGAGTCAACCATTAGGAGTGTTTCATCAGTACTGTACTGGTATGTGAGCTGTGGGTCAGCCTGTCAAGTCAGGAAGTGGGTAATAACGTTTGAGACAACTTAAACAAAACTAGGACAATGATGTTTTTTAACTCAAACTAGAGCAGCCCTCCCCAATCCCCACGTCATTAGGCACGTAAGCGCTACCTTGTAGCGATCTGTATTAACACAGTGCAAGGACTGCATCTTGTGTTATCTGATTAAGGTTTTGCGGGCAATCTCTCTACCCTGCTCTCCTTGCTGTTAACATGTTTCTTTTAAGTCACACTGTGTAGTGTTAATGGGAGCTGATATGTCAACTGTATCAGCATCTTGTCTCTGCAGGTCACACATAATTGTGTCCCAGTATGTTGCAATTGGGATTTTGCATAAGGCTAGCATGTCTTCCTGATGCAGCGCAACACTTTCCGCTTTAGCCCACTCCTGTAGGGAGCCTCTCCATGCCAGTGCTCTAGGAGGCTCAGGGTATCTCCATCTTTTAGTGTTCACCAGCTCCAAAGCGATAAAGCAAGAGTTCACTCTCTGACTTTTGCTCCTTCGATAAATATGTAGGATGCACATTTCCCATGACAGGAGTATCATGCACTTCGTACAGTGAGCCAGGGCATCAGTCACCTCCCTCCAGTATTCTCCGAGCTGTGGACAGCTCCACAGCATGTGTAGCAAATCTGTATCTACGCCGTAGCATTGCGGGCACTCAGTATCTGCTTGGTTCAAATATTTATTAATTTTGGTCGGGTTGAGATATGCTTTTTGTGTTATGTAGTATTGTATTAATCGAAAACGCATATTCCGTGGTATGCTAATAGGACCTTTTAAAACAATGGTCCATTCAGCCTCTGTGATGGAACAGTGAAGATCCTCCTACCAACTTTGCCTCACGGGTGACAATGCTGCCGCAGTGTGGTTCCTTAGGGATGAGACAAACCATCTTGTGAGGTGTTGGCCTCGCCCCATAACATGCAGGTATTGAATCGTTAAGTGCATTGGGGGTTCCTGGGTCATGTCGCCCAGTGTTTGCTCAGTGTTGCTATGAGTGTGAGATGTAAGAGGAACTGACCCGGTTGGAGTCCGTCCTCCCTGCCAGTTAAGCAAATGGTAGCAGGGCACTTTCACTATAAAGGTCTCCTACATCACGGATCCCCACCTCTCCCAGGTGGTGTAGCTCAAGCGGCGCGATGGGTGTGCGGCCTCTGGGAGTCCCTAGCAATGGCAGCATGGGCGCATAAGTTTTCGCACTTCGTGTTATGTATAAGCATCTGCGTTAGCAGCTCTATGCTGTGTTAAGCAGCAGTGGGATTGGTGCCTTCTCCTTGTTGCATGGGTGAAACAGAATAAGCAGGGCACCAAGGGACCAGGTTGGGGAAACGGCTGCCGTGTTAGGTAGTTGGCACCCAGAGAGCCACGTGGCCACCCATTGCAGTTGTGCAGCAGGATATTACTGTTCCAGATTGAGCTGCGCCAGCCCTCCTTGATTTGTCGGCAGGTAGAGCTTTTGGAGAGCTGCTCGATGATGGGAGCTTTCCCAGATAAAACCTCTGACCACTCCCTCAATGGTCAGGAATGGATATGGACAAGGGCAAGTTGGTGAAGTAATATAGAAGCGTCTGCAAAACTATCATTTTAATCGGGGCCATGCGGCCCTAACCATCAGAAGAAGCATGCTTCACAATGACATCTGGGAGCGATTAGATGTCAGTGCTTTACCCAGGTTGCCGTCAAATAGGTCTGCTTGCTAATAGAAGACTCTGATCCCCAAGTACCGAAATGTGTTTGTTTTCCATTTAATGCAAACAATGTTAAGCATGTACCCTTGATTTGGACAGTCTCTATCAAACTGGTATAGACACAATTTTGATGTGTTTACTTTCAGTTCTGACATAGCAGAAAAGTCTCTTAGGGTATGTCAGCAATGGTGAAATTGACTGAATGTCCTTGACGTATATAAGTAGGTCATCTGCATACAGCAAAATTGTGTGAATGCCATCTCCAAACGGAATGCCCCAGTCCAACCTGGCACCCAAATGCTCACCGCCAAGGCCTCGATATCCATGGAGAACAGTTACGGGGATAATGGGCTTCCCTGTCAGGTTTCCCACTTCACCTTGATTGAGCCTGAGATGTAAAGCCACGTCTGCACTCTCACCGTCGGCACATTATATTACAGCTTGATCATACATATAAAGGCATCCCCAAGACATAGTGCAGTAGTACAGCAAACTGGTATCCCGATTCTATGGTGTCAAAGGCCTTTTCTAGATCCAGTATTAGCAAACCAGAGTAGGGCCATCGGTCCGCTGACTATTTGGCTACCCTGAAGAAGCGTCACAAATTCAATGAGGTACTGCATGCTGGCACGCACCCATTTTGATCAATGTGAACCAGGGATAGGACCGAAGAAGCCAACCTGTCAGGCAGTAGTTTTACCAAAATCTTATAATCTGTATTTAATAGGGCTAAGGCACAATATGAACCCAGCTCTGCTAGATCTCTATCAGGTTTGGGGAGCGAGACCAAACTGGCCTCATTCAGTGACATGGGGAGAGTAGATCCTTCCAGTGCAGAGGTATAGAGGGAGTATAGGCGTGGGGTCAGAGACACAGCATAGGCTTTGTAATACTTCGCGGGTAGCCCATCTGGGGCGGGGGTTTTACGACAGGGGCTACCGCTGTGTATTAGACTTGGCATCTTTTGGCATGTTTCCCCAGTCTTTTTGCTTTCTGACCTTCCGGTTTTGACTATGTTTTTGCTGGTTTAGTGTCTCTGGGCACTTTCTCACTCCTGTTCAGTGTTAAAGTGCAGGTGCTCCTGCTGTAAAGTTTATTATGGATTGGTGTTTCTATGATTGGCAAATTTGATTCACTGGTAACCCCTTTTAAAGTGCACTGAAAGTGCCAGAGCCTGTAAATCAAATGCTACTAGTGGGCCTGCAGCACTGATTGTGCCACCTACAGATGTAGCCCTGTAAAGGTAAGTCAGACCTGCCACTGCAGAGTCCAACACAGTTTGTAAGTGCCATGTTGACCTGGCAAGTGCACCCACTTGCCAGGCCCCAACCTTCCCTCTTCTTACATGTTAGGCACCCCTGAGGTAGGCCCAAGGTACCCCTGTGGGCAGGGTACAGTGTATGTGAAAAGTGGGACTTGTCCTGGTGTGTGTGGCATGTCCTGAAAGTGAAATACTGCTGATTTCATTTTTCACTATTGAAGGCTACCTGTTCCTAAAGAATAGAATGCAGAGTTTGCTTATAACATCTCATAAGCATAACTACCCTACCCCTGAGAACAAGGTAGGAATATAAAGTTTAGTATGCCTAAACTCAGAATGTTAAAATGCATCTTAGTGAGGGTAATATTTACATTCTGTGTTTGAAAATACCACTTTTAGAAAGTATGTATTTTCTTGCTTAGCCATCCAGTGTGCCTCTCTAGAATGTGGATTGACTATCTGGCCTTGCAGTGATAGGGGCTGAGGAGGTGCAGTGGCTCCAGAGAGTCTGGATGAGTCAGGGCTGCGCTGAATAGACCTGGGATGCATATAGAGTAGGGGGAGGAGATATCCTTCCACCTGAATGGGCCTGGTCTGCCTTCCACAATGCTGTCTCCACCTCCTGCCAGGAAGCTGGGTCAGAGAAGACAGAACTGGTTTGGACTAAGCACAGACACTCTCTGCCTGAGAGAACAAAGGGATTTTGAGCATAAATATTGGGGCCCAGACTCCAACATTTCAGAACCAGAATCAAGGAACCTGCCAAGAAAAAGACCTGGAAGAGGTGCCAGGAGGAGTACTGCCTTTTTGCTGTGTTGTTGCTTTGTTGGATTGGCACGCAGTTGCTGCTTCTGCCTTGGGCAGTGAAAGGATGGGACTGAACTGTCTTTTACTTGTGCTGAGTATCTCCAAGGGCTTAAAGTAGAGCTTGCCTCCTGTTCTAAAGGGACAGCAAAGACTTCACCAATCCCTAGGTACCGCTTCTGTAACCACAGTTTCAGTTGCCACAGAGAAGGGAACCGCACACCTGGTCTCACCGGCGATGACGACCAATGCCACCGAGCCGTTGCTTGTACCGTGACCTGTGGGCACCACACTCCGCACCACACTGCCTCTCTTCACTTCGCCATCCTGGTCTCCAAGACACCATCGCTGCTGCTGACTTTGACACCTATGACTGCATCGTGGCTTGGAGCACCGCTCGTAAGTTTCACGATGCACAGCCTTGTCCCACACAGCTGTCTTGGCCGACCAACGACTGTTCCCGCTAACCGGCTCCGTCATTTGCACCGCATCCTACTAGCACCGCATCGAGCACCGCCTCACCCTGCACCAGAAACCTTGGTCTCCCTGACGCCTTCTGGACGATCGTCACCGAGTCGCTGCCTGTACCGCATCGAGAGGGCACCGTACCCTGCCCTCTTCCATTTTGCAACGCAAACACAACAGTTGCCACGACCAGCTCGCACCAACGTGCCAGCCGCAATGAGAAAGGCACTGTTACTGAGTCTGTCCACGCATTCTCTGACCTGTACCAAAGTGGTCGCCTGGAACTGTTAGACTCTGTTGTTTTTTGGTATCGCGGTAGCCCCAACGGAGCTACTGACTCGTACAAACTGTGTTTTTGAGGTATTTCCGGAATTTTAAGGATATTTTATAAAGTATATATGTTTAAAGTCGGTCTGCCGGCAACTGGGCACACAGGACCATCCGGTTTGCCCTACGTATCCTTAGAACAGATTCTAGACCACTCTTTGCCTGTAGTGTGGCCAAGTTCTTAAGCCACGCATGGCTTATAAGACGACAGGCTCTATTTGGAGCTTTATAGCACTCTGCAGTATGAGGACTACACGTAGTTGCCAAGGGCTCACAGGGTGATCATTTATGTTTTATCTATATGATATGCTTGTGCACTTTTGCTCTTAGCCTCCCCACAATGTTTCCAGAGGAGGGTTGAAATATCTTAAAAGGTTTGCTGGAGACTGCAAATTGGATCCAATAGAAGAGGCACCACATGTGGAAGTATTGTAATGCTTATTCCTCCCTTTTTATAATGTTTAACATATGTTTTATTGTTCTACATTGCATTAATGTTTTAGCATTGACTTGCAAAATTGCACATTGTACTCTTGATGTAGTTGCTTATCAGGATGGATGTTTACATTTATTTTATTTCCAATGTTCTACTGTTTGAATTGTTTATTTTTTACACCTCTTTTTATTCCAAATGGTGGCTTTTATAGCTTTTACGACACGAGTTGTCGAAATAAAGCGTATACAATAATATATTTAAAGTACTGTATGTTGGATTTTAATCGTTTTGGTCTTGTTTTGGTTATATACAAATATTGGTTATTTTTCTAAACTGGTATGGTGTCCTTTTGTAGTGTTTTCACTGTATTACGGTTGGTAATGTGCAAATGCTTTACACACTGCTTCTGAAATAAGCCTGACTGCTCATGCCAAGCTACCAAGGGGGTGTGCAGGGGTTATTTAGGAGTGTAACTCCCTTACCCTGACTAAAAAGAAGGGTCCCTACTTGGACAAAGGTGCAAACCCTTGCCAACTAGAGACTCCCATTTCTAACAGTGTGTCAAGTACTGCGCTCTGCTCCGGTGTTAAGGTGGGTAGGCACACGAAATCAAGAAAGGTGTTCACATGCGCCTGGTCGTGTTGCACAGTAGACGCATAGTGTCTCACCATCTTCGCATGTATCTCATGTTGCGTGTATAATGCGTGTCCCCCAGCTGTGTGTCTTGCGTGCATGGGATGTTGCGGCTGTTGCAGGCGTAGCAGCCACACCAGCAGCCAACCCGGTCTATCTGACACAGCCTGTGTGCGTGCTGAGTGTGCTGCATAATTTAGACATCTCAACCTTTCTAATAATTCCATGTGTTCGTTATGGCCAAGCGTCCAATCGCCAAATGTCACTCATGCCCAACGCCACCCTAGTTTCCAGTTGCAATAACTTCCGCTCTACCCTACCTATGTCTATAGTTAGCTGTTTGCATATGTTCCATGCAAGTCTAATACTGTGTCCCCTAATAGTTACCTTAAATGCCTCCTATTCAAGAAGCCTGTTGATGGAGCCTGCATTAGCGTCAAAGTATTTCACCGTACAGCTCCCAAGGAGGCATGGAATGCTGGGTCCTCCAGTGCCGCCGGCTGATGGTGCCTGGTGGGGAAAGGTGGTGGGCACACATACCAACCAAGCCACATGTGCTGGGGATTGTGATCGGAGTGTGTGCGCCCTCAGTAGTCTAGCTGCCTAATGAGGGGCAACAGTGAAGGTGAACTTACTATGCGGTCCAGCCTGACATGTAGGTCATGCGTGTGGAAATAAAAGGAATATATGCGCATATCAGGGTTACAAGCGCGCCATACATCTATCAGGACCAGTGGGCGAGCCAGGTAGTCAATGCTTGAGCATTCGATGGGGCAGTAATGTGTGTCAGAGGGGGAAATGAGTGGTCTAAGGTGACTTAAACCACTGAATTAATGTCTCCACTCAGTAGCCAGGGGATCCCGCTCCGGGGGCTAGGACACCTGTGAGTTGATGAAGGAATGTTGCCTGCTCAGTGTTGGGTGCATAAATGGATACTATCAAGATGGTTTGGCCATTCAATCGGCATTTGGCGAGCACATATCTGCCTCCTTCATCTGCCCTTACCTCCTCCATTTCAAAGGGAGTCCCTGCTATTACCCATATCAGTGTCCCCCTTAAAGTTGGTGCTACACACCTGACCTCAACATCGCTTCCGCTTGTGTTAGGTGAGTTTCCTGTTGGAGTGCGATGTTGGTGGCTCTACGTTGCAAGTATGAGCTGGCATGTGTATACCCCTTACATTCCAGGTGACAATTTTAATGTGTGCCATGGTGTGGGTTCATGTGCACGCATATCATTTACGAGAGATGTGTGACCTAGCTTAACCATGTCTAGTGAAAGTTAGTGTTTATGTGGGGATCGGGAGATGTCTCCTTCCTCTATGGGTGCGGGAAAAACATTGGGGTCAGCACTACAACATAGGCAACTTCATTAGATCAGGCCCACAACGAGGGTCCTCCCGAACTATAACATTGAACCATGGTAAGTACCAAATGTGTCAGTGCCTTTTGGGGGTCTTGATTGTGGTGATGTCAGCTCCTAAGTGCTCCTGCAGTGTCACGTGCAAAGAGCCCTGCACATCCACATTTTGAGCTGAATGATCCCGCTTGACCTCGTGTGGTGCTCCGGTCCCACCCACATCCACCCGTGACTCTGTCCCAGTCACATGAATTGGTCCTTGCCTGTCTGAAATGAGAGCCTGGCTCAACCAGAGTGGGGCCTCTCCACTACTATCATTCAAATCCACAGGGCCTTCACCTGATGAGTCTCCGTCCATCAGTTGCTTATATTATATCATCAGAGGTTTGTGGCATCACCACAGGCAGAGTCAGCGAGTCCGGCTCCACGAGCGGGAGGAGTCTCTTCATTCAGTGATTTGGCAGATTCAGTTTCTTGGTCTAGGCTGTTCATCCGGTCGTCTACAGTTTCCTCTGCCCTGGCATGGTATAGATTGATTCTCTGGGGATGTGCTACTGGTCGCTAGTCCCAGTCCCTCTAACCAGTCCCAAGCATCTGACAGGGAATCAAAGAAGTGGGTGGCACCCTCCGCCCCCACCCTAAGCCTAGCCAGGAACAGCAGGGAGTAGCGCATATTGAATTCACTCAGTCACCATTTCACTGATTGAAAGGAGCTCCCACGTCTTTGCACCTGTGCTATGTAGTCAGGAAAGAGCATAACATGTGCATTCTGTATTTTTATATCTGACAGCTTGTCGGTTTCTCTCAGGACAGTATCTCTGTCTCTATAGTTCAGTAGCCGAATCAGGAGCGGTTGCGGGCTGGTACTCTGTATGCACTCTCTACCACAAACTGGGGGGACAGCGTTTTCTCAGGTGATGGCTCCCTCAGCCAGTTCTCCATGTAGGATACCACATCCTGGCCTTCTTTACCTTCAGGGAGACCCACCACCTGCAAATTGTTGTGACGCGAACGGCCCTCTGCATCTTCCAACCTTCCTTCTAGGGTACTCATCCTGTCTAGTAGATTTTGTAGCGCAATGGTGTTTGAGCATGTCGCCGGGTGTAGTTCTGCCAGTGTGAGTTCATTTGTTTACACCTTCTCAGCTTGCGGTGATCAGCACGCAAGAGTGTGAAGTCTGTTGTGACTTTATCAATTTTAGCTTCCAAGAATGTGCGCATTTGGTTGAGGGTTACGCCAAGTTTTTCAACCGCACTCAGCACTGTATCTAATTTGGCAGCTAATGTTAAGTTTAGAGACTCTTGGTTCGTGGGTTCTTCAGTCTGGGACAGTTTGTCCGCACCAGGTGGGGGCTTTGTCTGTGGCGTGGTTGATCGCAGATGAACCATATCTAACTGTTGGGCCGTAGGCATGCAAAAGCTTCCCTTTATGTTTCCGGTATATATTAGGTGTGGTCCGATCGTGCCCGTCTCCCAATATGTGGTATCCATTACACTTGATGTCACTCTTTCAACTTCTACTGTGGAGCAGCCACCGCTCTCTCATCTCTATTCAATCCAGGTGGGGCAGCTCTTCGTGCCATCAAAGGGCCCAGCCCTCATCCCCAGCTTTGTTGTTCAGTATCATGTAGCAGTTTGGCAGGAGCACTCATGGCCAATCAGCAGGGGTCCTGAGGTCCTGGGTGCCTGCCACCTCCTGCGAGGATCAGCACTGTGCCCTCATCCAATCTCTGATTGTGCCTCCCACTGTTGGCAATGGATCTTTTAGCTCAGGGGTCAATGTCTGAAGCGTTGTTCGATTTGGTGTTCCCCTGTAATCAAGGGTGCTCTGCGACCACCCCCTCTCTACTGCTGCAGTTCTGTTTGGTGCCCCAGGGCCAGTCCAGTCTCCACTTTAGCAGGGGCTGACTTAGGTTTGGCCTTTCTTCTGTGACAAAGTTAGTCAGCTCACCACTACATCCTGCTCATGTACCCCACCTTGTGTCTGTAATAGGTTGGTAGGGGTCAGCCAGAGCGCTGTCCCTTCCCCAACTAGTTCTGCTGCATGGTCTCAGCTGAGTGAATCTTGCTGAAATAGGGAATCCCACGTCCCTCAGAAGGCTGCAGCTACCAGGCCTGGGCCCGAGGCGGCCCTACGGAGCTCCCCAAGCCGCTTCAGATTTCAGCAAGGTTAGTGGGCCTCTCCCCAGCTCCTCACATCATGAATACTAAATGTCAGGCTGCCATTGCAGTCGGGTATCACAATCACTTCCAGGCGTATGCGGGTTGTTGCGGTGCCCGCAGGTTCACTTTCCCGCTGCAGCCTCAGTACAGGAGAGGCCATGGTACAATGCTGCTTCCTGGCTCAAGATGTTAGGGAGCCCAGGCCTGATCTGATCTCTGAGACTCAAGGGGGGTCTCTCACAGAGACAGGGCCAAGACATCAGAGGGCTGAGGCCACAGTCCAGGCCCTGCCCAGTTCCCACCACCTAAGCTTGAGTTTTGGGCCTGATGGTGTCAAACACCTATAAGGTGTGTTATGAGCTTGATCTCCCAATATTGGTCACAGATCCGTCTCCACCAGAAACCACCCTGCCTTCAGCCCGCCTGCATGTGGCCTCTGACAAGTGTTCGACTGGTGCCGTGGGGCCACCTCCTGCCCGCCATGGGCCATCGGCTCTTTCTCAGTTTACTTCGCCTCGCAGCTCCGTCGGCGCATTTCGCCTCACTGCTGGGAGCACCAATGTTGTTGAGCAGTTTCACCAGCAGATGACTAGTGGATGGCTGCTTATTACTAATGAATAGTTGGGATAACAGGGGCTTGATTGCGTTCACCATCTTGGCTGCCTAGCTACGCCCCCTGTGCCATCAAGTCCCTAAGTATCTGTTGCTGGACTTTCTGTCCAACAGTTACCCTCCTGATGGTGCTCTGAAGTGTGGTCAACGTCTCTTTGGCTTGCTCTGGAGGAAGCTGGAAGCAGACACATACACATCAGTTACACACTACAGAGGGAAATACCAGAATATGGACCATTCTATGGCTTGCTCTTAGATGACCGCTAGGCTGTGAGCTTGTAGCGCGTAACACTGAAATCTTTACGACGCTCTTCGCGCTAATCGCGTGTTTTAATCTACCTGTTCTAATATTTAATTTAATTTCTGTTTTTTGCCCTGTTTTTAAAGCAGCCCCTCACTTGCACTATAAATTGTGATTTCACCGCACTTGGCGGGCCCTTGTCCTGATAGTTTGGATTTTGGCGGCCATCTTGGGTAGGTGGGACACCAGACGGCGCCACTGGTGTTTGATGGTCTAGACGTCATAAGGACGCTAGACCTCTACTTAAGAGGGCCTTGCCTTCGCGCAGCGGATACGCGCAGCAGATCGCCATACTTCCGCCGGAGTTACGCCAGAGTTCAGCCCGTCTGTGCCCGTCCGTGCCAGATCGGGCCTTGGGGCTATGACTCCCTCTACGAGCTCATGCGGTAGAGTCAATTATTCAGGTGAGGTCTTAAAATCCCTTTGTCCCACTCGCCCTACAAACTGCACCGTTTGTTGTTTCCCCATCTCTAAGTTTGTTTGTGCTGGCTGCGGCTATTCTCTTGGTAAAGGGTCCCTGGCCAAAATAATACATCAGTCCTATACTCGGGGTAGAAGGCGGAGACGGAACCCACATCCTAGTAGCCCCACACTCCAGTTTTGGAGTATTAATTGCCGATCCCTCCCGAAACATAAGCATCATATCTACGACTTTATTGTCGAAGAGCAGCCTGATGCATTGTTTCTTACCGAGACCTGGCTTCAGGATTGTTCAGGTCCTGATGTCGCTGTTGCTGTTCCCAACAACTATGTCACGGTAAGATTGGATAGAAAATCCGGACGGGGGGAGGGATTGCCATTATTTTTAAGGCAAAATATACATGCAAGCTTGAAGTCCTTCCTATGTCTGGAAGCGAGACTGCATTCTTTAAATTAGTGATCAATCCTCAATTCACCTTATCGGGCCTTTTGATCTATCCCCCTCCTGGGAATGCCTCTTCTTGGATATCTTCATTTGTTGACATCATAACTCCCCTACTTCTTAGGGCAGCCAATTTCACCATTCTTGGTGACCTTAATTTACATCTTGAAGATCCTCAGTGTACAAACAGCAAACGCTTTTTGTCTGACCTGGAGGCTTTTAATCTGCCACTGCTGAATATTGGCCCCACCCATTCTGCTGGACATTTTTTGGATCCTATTCTTTCCAATGTCTCTTTTGATTGCTCTCAGAGTGCCCGTCCTCTGGAGTGGTCAGATCACTTTGCTGTTCATTTTTCCTTATTGTACACTAAAAACCAGGTAAATAGAATCCTAGACAAGGGCGCTCCAACTTATCGTTGGGGGAAACTCGATATCAATAGGTTTAATCACCATCTTTCTAATACCTGTCCTGAGGAATGTATGGCTTCAGCCGCTGAGATGAACACGGCTGTCTCCCATTGGCTTATAAACACTGTTACTACTCTTCTCCCGCTTTCTTCTACACACTTCAGGTCACATCGTCCCCCGGCGCCTTGGTTTTCCATCGACTTGAAAGCCCTGCGCACTAAATGCAAGGCTTTAGAGCGGAAATGGAGGCACTCCTACTCAGTCTCTCAGAAGACTGTTTATAAAGAGGCTTTAAGAGATTACCATCTAAAATGTAAAACCGCCAGAGCTGCTTACATTGCGGATACTGTTACACAAGCTCAGAACTGCCCTCGTACCCTTTTTTCTGTCGTTAAAAAACTGACAGGAGCCGATACTATCCCAACACCTCCAGCTTTAGATGAGGCCCAGTGTAACTCTATTGCAAAATTTTTCATAGCAAAGGTTGAACGTATTTACGACTCCATGAGCCCCCCTTTGAATACAGAGGAATTGTGTTCTGGACAGACTGGAGATATCGAACCGCTTTTTTCTATGGTGAAGTTGACACATTGGGAATTGTTTGACGACACTTCGTTCTCCACCTGTTTAAGCAGTATACGATCGGGTTCACCGCGTGATCCTGTACCTGTAAAATTTCTTAAATTACTGGATCTTGCACCTCGGCGGGTTCTTATGAGACTTTTAAACGCCTCATTACGTGAATCCCAGGTGTTACGGGATTGTAAGCACGCAATGGTTGTCCCCCTCCTGAAAAAAGCTGGAGCCGACATGTCCAATCTTGCCAACTTCAGACCAATATCATTGCTACCCGTACTTTCTAAAGTGCTGGAAAGGCATGTCAACACCCAATTATACCATCTAGTGGAATCGTCGGGATTTCTGCATCCATCCCAGTCTGGTTTTCGTGCCCATTATTCCACTGAGACCGCCCTTCTTGGGGTAACAGAGAGTTTAAGACACGGTATCGACCGCGGCAAAACATCTGTGCTCATCCTTTTGGATTTAAGTGCGGCGTTCGATACCGTGTCCCATTCCATTCTTTTGAACTCTCTTCGATCCCTGGGATTGGACGGTCCGGCTTTGGCCTGGATTGCCTCCTTTCTAAGTGAGCGCACCTTCTAGGTCTTTTCCACGAAAGCCACTTCTTCCACTTGTACATCGGCATATGGCGTCCCTCAGGGGTCCATACTCAGCCCTCTGTTGTTCAACATCTACGTAAGACCCCTTGCTTCTATTGCAGAAGACGCCGGGCTGACCATTTTTTCATATGCTGATGACACTCAGATTGTTTTTTCCCTCTCTAGCTGTGAAAGCAATGATATATCGGTTTTGAAAATCGGGTTGTCACGTATAGCTGAGTGGATGCAAAGGCATCTCCTCAAGCTAAACGGTGAAAAAACCGAAATCCTAATTTTTGGGAAACAGAAAGATCTATGGGGCCCGCAACATTGGCCTAGCGAGATGGGACCTCTTCCTCAGCCATCTTCAGTGGTCCGCAACCTCGGTTTTCTCATCGACGACAAACTCTCCATGAGACAGCAGGCCACACAGGTAGCCGCCATCTGTTTTACTACCTTACGATGGCTCCAGAAAATTTTATGGATGCTGCCTCTATCCACCAGGAGAACCGTTGTCCAGGCGTTAGTAACCTCTCGCCTGGACTACGAAAATGTCCTTTACCTTGGTGCTGATGCGGCCACTGTAAATAAACTTCAGGTTGTTCAGAATTCTGCAGCCCGTCTTCTTTGTAACATCCCGAGAAGACAATCAGCCATTCAGGCCTTACGTGATCTACATTGGCTCAGGAGTTCCAGTCGTATCAACTTTAAAGCCATATGCTATCTTTTTAAAATTAAGCAAGGCTCGGCCCCGAAGTATTTGCGTAACCTTGTCCAACCTTACAAGCCAAATCGCACACTTAGATCCTCCGCTAATTGTGACTTTGTTATTCCTCGATTTAAACTTGTAAAAATGGGAGGGCGGGCCTTCTCTCACCTTGCCCCTAAACACTGGAATGCGTTACCCTCCACCTTGAAAACTGAGACTAATTTTCTCGCCTTTAGGAAAAAATTGAAAGCATTACTCTTCCAGTGATTTGCATGTTGATCTAGTTGTCTCATGGTGCTGCTTCTAAAGGTCTGTTTTTTCTTCTTGAGTCTATCCCTTCGCGCCGGGAAACCCACTGTGGGTAGCTGTTGCGCGTTATAAGTTCAAATAAATAAATAAATATGCACACATCTAAGAGGTCCACAGTTTATACATTGAAGGTTACTATTCTAAAGAAAGGGCACACAATGTTACATCACAAAGAGACTTATTTAGAATTTGGTAGACCAGTTGCTCCGTTCAAACATCATGGATATCTTGTCTGCCTTATTGCAATTGCTTTATATTACACAGAGCTTTTAAGAAGTTGGATGGAATATCCATCACTTTTGTGACTGTGTACCAATCTACAAAACTCTAAATAATGCAAATAACTGTTAATGTATTAATTTCAATCAAAGCTAATATTTACTAAATATGCATACCAAACTAAAATACAGTGTCACATGTACAGACACAGAGCTTCGTGGACGGGACATTCAATCACAAATGTGACATACATTTTCTTCAAAACATTACAAGTTAGATAAGTTTTAATGCTTTAGGAATATGTGGTATGTGTGTTCTGCCATGTATGTGAAGGAGTACCTCATCTGCCAAGTTCTGCCTCTGACTGCCTCTATTTCACTTGTTTGTATCTTCTTTAGTTAAAATTCTGTTGTTTTTCACCTGCCTGTCACTGCCTGAGTTTCCCTCCTAGTTTCTCCTCTTCTGTGTTCAGACCTGTATGCAACCAAGCCACCCCTAACTCCCTTTTGTCTTAGCAAGTGAGTGAAACAAGATTACACCCCCAAGAAATAGACATATTATACCTAGAGGCTAAGCAGAGTGTTCTCTGAGACTGAGTAATCTGCTCTTAGTGCTTCAAACTATATTTGGAAAGTGGTTATAGCACTCATTTTTTGGCCAGGAGAGGGAGTTGTTTAAGTGTTGTAAAAACAGTATTATTAGAGGCCTAGTTTAGGCCCTTACCTGCAAAACTCCAGAGTGTGGAATTGAGGAGCATCTCCCAGTCCCCTGTCCAGTAGCCAGAGCTTACTGGTTGTCTCCCTAGCTCCCAAGCAACCCTGAACCCTCCTCCCACACCTGCCCAGTCCCCTTACGTTTTGTTGGGTGAACCCCAAGATATTCACCTTCATTTGGTTAACTGCAACTTTCTTGTGTCCAACATTGCAGTGAACCAAGGACAGGAGGTGGTAAGCAGGCAGACTTTGGGCTGTCTATTTCCTAAAACTTTAAAAGTGATTTTCCTATACCTGTGACTGCCTCATTTTCATCTGTTTTGTTTTTGGGTGTTATCGTTTAAAAAGTTAGGTTTTACCTGCTCGTGACTGCCTCAATTTACCTGTTCCATGTTGAGCTTTGTAGTTTAAAATCTGTTGTTTTTCATCTGCCCTTGACTGCCTCTATTTTACTTGTTTGCGGGTTATTTAGTTCCAAATCTGTTGTTTTTCACCTGCCTGTGACTGCCTAATTTTCCTTCCTAGTTTCTCCCCTAATCTGTGCTCAGACCTGTAAGCAATCCACCACGAGCTCCCTTTTGTCTTAGCAAGTGAGTGAAACAAGATTAACCCCCCCAAGAAACAGACATATTATACCTCAGAGACTAAGCAGAGAATTCTCTGAGACTGCAGTAATCTGCTCTTAGTGCTTTAAATTGTGTTTGTAAAGTGATTGTAGCACTCAGTTTTAGGCTAGAAGAGTCAGTTGTTTAAGTGTTGGAAATACTAGTTTAGGCCCTTACCTTCAGAACTCTAGAGTGTGGATTAAGCCTGTCTATCTCCAAGGAGATTCTGAATTGAGGAGCAGCTACCAGCACCCTTGCCCAGCAGCCTGAGCTTTCTGATTGGCTCTCTAGCTCACAAGCAACCTTGAGCCCTCCTCTTACACTTGCCCAGGCCCCTGAAGGTTTGTTGGGGGAACCCCAAGAAATTAACCTCCTTTGTTAACTGCAGCTTTCTTCTGCGCAACATTGTATTGAACCAAGGACAGGAGGTAGTAAGCAGACAGACTTTCTGCTGTCTATTTCCTGAAACTTCAAAAGTGACTTTCATCTACTCTTGAATGCCTAATTTTCACCTTTTTTGCTTGGGGGCTTTATAGATTAAAAACTCAAGTTTAACCTGCCCGTGACTGCATCAATTTACATGTTGCATTGTGGACTTTTTAATTCAAAATCTGTTGTTTTTCACCTGCCTGTGACTGCCTCTATTTTACTTGTTTATGGGCTCTTTAGTTCAAAATCTTGTTTTTCACCTACCCATGACTCCTTATTTTCCCTCCTAGTTTCTCCCCTAATCTATTCTCAGACCTGTGTGTAAGCAATCCGCCCAGCTCCCTTTCATCTTGGCAAGTGAGTGAAACAAGGTTATACCCCCCCCAAAAAATGAAACATACTGATTATACCTCAGAGTGGTAAGCTGCTCTTAGTGCTTAAAATCATGTTTGGAAAGTGACTGTAGCACTCGTTTATTGGCTAGAAAGAGTTGTTCAAGTGGTAGAAAAGCAGTATTGTTAGAGGCCTAATATAGGCCCTTACCTGCAGAACTCCAGAGTGTTGGTTGAGCCTGTCTGTCTCCAAAGAGATTTTGGATTGAGGAGCAACTCCCAGCCCCCTGTCAGCAGCCTGAGCTTGAGGTCACACACCCCTTATATAGGCTGCTATTAGGAGTTACATCTGTGCTCTGATTGGCTGCTATATCTGCTGTTTCTATTGGACTTAGGTTTAGTGTACAGATTGGCTGATAGTTCTAGGCTTCTGATTGGTTTCTGGGGCTAGGGTTTCTATTGGATCTAGGGCTTAGGGTTTGGTTTCTGATTGGCTGCTAGGACTAGGGCTGTGATTGGATGTAAGGGCGTGTGCTTCTATTGGTCATAGGGATAGTGTTCTGATTGGTTAGGGCTAGGGTCCCCAGTAGCTGAAGGGGTCACCTGACCACTATGGTATTTAAGGTCAAGGTTTAGGGTGTCTCAGCCTGTTCATCGAGGTTAAGGGCAGAGAGGGAAAGGGTAGCTGCCTGTTTGGTTCTGGTTGGGCCTTGGGCGAGAGATGATGCCTATTTTCCATTCACCAGCATCAACCCTATCCCATCCACTTCAACAACCAGATTAACACACTCACAGCAAATGTACTCTACTCATTTACAACAAACTAACACTACACAAATTTCAGTGTCTCAGAACTTCTTCAAAACCTCACAAACTACATATTTTTACACCCTTCTATCCCAACTACCACACATTTTCTCCTTCACTTACACACAAAATACCACTCTATCCTATACCACTAACTAATCCACTCATCACAAGCATAACCCAAATCCACTCCATACCTACCTATATCCCATCCAGACACACACTCTCTGCTCTAATTACTCCTTACAGACCCCTTTCTGTCACCAACAAACCTATGCTCAGTCTTATTCTTTTTACTACAATAACACAACCACGCAACAATTACACTTGATGTGCCACACATATGGACTCATTTAGCAATCAACCCAAACACAAACACTCCTAAATCTTGTTCATCCCCTCTCACACACCACATACACTCTTTTCTAAAACACATCACCACCCCCTTTGCCTTGGAGCTTCCACTCACCAACAATTCTTTACATACACATTCTTCTTTGAAAACAAATGGATCAAACACTCCTTGCACTACTCCTCAAAAGCAAAACATATCACACACCCCAGCACAATATAATCCCTTATACACCACACCTCATAATACTTTCCATCACAAGCCAGCAATATATATACCCAGCCCCACCTTCTTGACTAACCAAATAATATAAACCATAAACCAACACCAATGCCAAACTTTCTCTTTTCTCCCAAACTTAAGAAATATACAGTAACACAGCAACTCTCTTTAAACCGCCTCTCATCTATCTGACAATTTAGAACCTTACAACATGACCTACATGCTGCACCCCCTCACCTAACTCTTATACCTTCCACCCTAAACAGACACAAACAAAATAAGCAACATGCCTCTGTTCACAACTTTGCATCTCCATGTCTACTGAACAACAAGGCTACTCTACAAAACAACACAGCTCACTGAATCGCCCTCAACCACCGTCTCCACCACGTACACAAGAATAGCCATCCAAATGCATTCTTAGCCTTCTTGACAAGAAACACGATACAGAACAGCTACACAATTGCTATTCTCATACAGCAAATACCTGCACTAAGGACACACCTGCTACAAATCCACAAAGTACTGCTCACTCTTCTACAAAACAAAGTCACACCATCAGGAAAGCACATTCTCTAAACTCCCTACTAATAAATGCTCGATCACTCTTTAAAAAAGAAGCATCACATCTACAACATTCTCACATTGGAGGATGATATGGCTCCAGTCTTGCATGAAGCCGTTCCTCTAAGCCATCAAACTATCACACAAAATTCTATAGGAAAAAAGGTGGCCTAGCTGTTGTGTTAAAGTAAATAATAAATGTCACTAAAGCTGACAACGTCTCCATACAAGGTTGTGAAGGCCTCTTCACCAGATACAACCCTACACCATCTTCCTCCTGTAACTTCCTACTCCTTTACAAACCTCTACCTAGCAATGCAACATTCTCAGACACATTCATTTCTAGACATAGTTTTAAACCTTATAACACCACACTCCAAACTATGTATTCTGGGTGACCTAAACATTTGGTTTGCCAAACCAAAAACGCCCCATCCAAAAACAATCATTACTGGCCTAGACGCGCTGAACCTACATGAGATCGTCCACAAACCCACCCACATCACTGGACACATCCTAAATGTCACTTTCCAACATAAATTACAAAGCGACACACCTAAAACCACCTTACATGCATCCACCTATTGACCGTGGAACACGCACAAGTTTGAAAACTTAGAAACAGAACTAACATCCTGTACAGGTCTAGACTCAATAAATTCAGTTTATTTGAGTGGCTACAGGAAGCTTTTGTTATCCTAATACTACTAAGAGCAACAAAACAGAACAAAAGAAAATAGGCACATTGGAGAAATACAGAGCTAAAACAGCACATTAGAAAGCTACAACATACCTGGCTCAAAACAAAGACCAATCAAGACAAACTTCATCTACAGAAACTTAACAAATTAGACAAGTCAGCAATCAAAAAAACTAAAATAAAAGATTCTATCCAAACAGAATTCAAAATGTTAAATGTGCTAATAAAGAATTCTATATATTTCTCACTGAATTTCGTGAACCAAATTGCCTAGAAGGAGCTCATCCCATTATTCAAAATTTTACAGACAAACTGGCAAATCGATACACGACCAAAGCAGACACGTTGGGCTCCTATTTAAAACAAAGAAAAACCACCAGCACCAACCATTTTCCAAAACAACAATCCAAGAGCATGTTAACCCAGCCTCTCCATTCCTTCCTACAAATTTCACACAACAAATTTATGGACCTGGTCAAACTAAGCAGACTTGCCGGCAGCCCTCCTGACCCGTGTTCACCACAAACCTTCAAGAAAATTCTTGTAACTACCTCTGCTGCTACATCAGTAAGACGAATCATCAACAATTCCTTAACTAGCGAAATATTTCCAGAAGAACTCAAAAGTCATACATACGTTTATTACTAAAGAAAATAAACCTGGCCCCGCTTAACCCTCACAAATACTGACCAATTACCCCTTCCTGGGCAAACTGATAGCGCAGCATTTGCCCAGATGTCACAATTAATTAAAGAGAATTCCATACTTTCAGACTTCAAAACAGTATTCTCTCCAGGAAGATGCACAGAATCTTCCCTTGTTGCCATGTGGGATGACCTTAAGAAATAAGTTGACCACAACGGGGATGCTGCACTCCTTCTTTTGGACCTCTCAGCTGCCTTTAACACATTTCACAATGACAGTATAATACAAACGACTCTACAAAACCGGCATTGAGGGAACTACTGTCAACTGGATCACATCCTACTGTCATCCATGCCCCCTCTTTCTCGTCCAAACTATACTTCACAAAAGCAGAGGTCTCAAGGCTCTATCGCCTCACCAATGCTTTTCAACTTTTACACAAAGTCATTACCGGCACTGGTCAACTAAATCAACCTCACATGCTGTAACTATGCCACTGGAACCAAGCTGTCCTGGCGGAAGAGGGGTGAAACCCCGAAACCGGTCCTAGGATACTTGTTTCTGGTCCAGGGAGGACCTGGCTTGGCAGTTCGGGCTGGCCTGTTCCCATGAGGCACAGGGTCAAGACTGATTTGCATATGGCTAGGTATAAACTGGGGTGGCATGGTGAGCAAAAGAATGATGTATTTAACCCAGATTTCTTGACTGGGGTGAATGTTTTGATTTGTTCTGCCTTCCCTCCATCAATTGTGTGTCTTTTGCTTCCTCGCCCCAAGTGCGCCGGGTATGCCCAGACATGGGTCCCGGGCTCACTGTCCAACTGGAAGCAAGCTTTCCTGGCTGAAGAAGGGTAAAACCCCGAAACCGGTCCTAGGATGCTTGTTTCTTGTCCATGGAGGACCTGGCTTGGCAGTTCGGGCTGGACTGGTCCCATGAGGCACAGGGTCAAGACTGATTTGCATATGGCTAGGTCTAAACTGGAGTGGCATGGTGAGCAAAAGAATGATGGATTTAACGCAGATCTCTTGACTGGGGTGAATGTTTTGATTTGTTTTACATTCTGTCCATCAATTGTGTGTCTTTTGCTTCCTCGCCCTAAGTGCGCCGGGTATGCCCAGACGTGGGTCCCGGGCTCGCTATGCCACTGGAATCAAGCTATCCTGGCTGAAGAGGGGTGAAACCCCGAAACTGGTCCTAGGACGCTTGTTTCTGTTCCAGGGAGGACCTGGCTTGGCAGTTCGGGCTGAACTGTTCCCATAAAGCACAGGGTCAAGACTGATTTGCATATGGCTAGGTATAAACTGGGGTGGCATGGTGAGCAAAAGAATGATGTATTTAACCAAGATCTCTTGACTGGGGTGAATGTTTTGATTTGTTCTGCATTCCCTCCATCAATTGTGTGTCTTTTGATTCCTCGCCCTAAGTGCGCCGGGTATGCCCAGACATGGGTCCCGGGCTCACTGTGCCACTGGAAGCAAGCTATCCTGGCTGAAGAGGGGTAAAACCCCGAAATGGGTCCAAGGATGCTTGTTTCTTGTCCATGGAGGACCTGGTTTGGCATTTCGGGCTGGACTGGTCCCATGAGGCACAGGGTCAAGACTGATTTGCATATGGCTAGATCTACACTGGGGTGGCATGGTGAGCAAAAGAATGATGGATTTAACCCAGATCTCTTGACTGGGGGTGAATGTTTTGATTTGTGCTGCATTCCGTCCATCAATTGTGTGTCTTTTGCTTACTCGCCCTAAGTGCGCCAGGTATACCCAGACGTGGGGCCAGGGCTCACTGTGCCACTGGAATCAAGCTATCCTGGCTGAAAAGGGTTGAAACCGAAAACTGGTCCTAGGATGCTTGTTTCTGGTCCAGGGAGGACCTGGCTTGGCAGCTCGGGCTGGACTGTTCCCATGAGGCACAGGGTCAAGACTGATTTGCATATGGCTAGGTCTAAACTGGAGTGGCATGGTGAGCAAAAGAATGATGGATTTAACGCAGATCTCTTGACTGGGGTGAATGTTTTGATTTGTTTTACATTCTGTCCACCAATTGTGTGTCTTTTGCTTCCTCGCCCTAAGTGCGCCGGGTATGCCAAGACGTGGGTCCCGGGCTCACTGTGCCACTGGAATCAAGCTATCCTGGCTGAATAGGGGTGAAACCCTGAAACTGGTCCTAGGACGCTTGTTTCTGTTCCAGGGAGGACCTGGCTTGGCAGTTTGGGCTGGACTGTTCCCATGAGGCCCTGGTTCAAGACTGATTTGCATATGGCTAGGTCTAAACTGGGGTGGCATGGTGAGCAAAAGAATGATGGATTTAACCCAAATCTATTGACTGCGGGTGAATGTTTTGATGTGTTCTGCATTCCGTCCAACAATTGTGTGTCTTTTGCTTCCTCGCCCTAAGTGCGCCGGGTATTCCCTGACGTGGGTCCCCTGCTCACTGTGCCACTGGAATCAAGCTATCCTGGCTGAAGAGGGGTGAAACCCCAAAACCGGTCCTAGGAAGCTTGTTTCTGGTCCAGGGAGGCCCTGGCTTGGCAGTTTGGGCTTGGCTGTTCCCATGAGGCACAGGGTGAAGACTGATTTGCATATGGCTAGGTCTAAACTGGGGTGGCATGGTGAGCAAAAGAATGATGGATTTAATTTAGATCTCTTGACTGGGGTGAATGTTTTGATTTGTTCTGCATTCCGTCCATCAATTGTGTGTCGTTTGCTTCCTCACCCTAAGTGCGCCGGGTATGCCCAGACTTCGGTCCCGGGCTCACTGTGCCACTGGAATCAAGCAATCCTGGCTGAAGAGGCGTGAAACCGCGAAACCTGTCCTAGGATGCTTGTTTCTGGTCCAGGGAGGACCTGGCTTGGCAGTGCGGGCTGGACTGTTCCCATGAGGCACAGGGTCAAGACTGATTTGCATATGGCTAGTTCTAAACTGGGGTGGCATGGTGAGCAAAAGAATGATGGATTTAGCCCAGATCTCTTGACCGGGGGGTGAATGTTTTGAATTGTTCTGCATTCCGTCTATCAATTGTGTGTCTTTTGCTTCCTCGCCCTAAGTGCGCGGGTATGCCCAGACGTGGGTCCCGGGATCACTGTGCCATTGGAATCAAGCTATCCTGGCTGAAAAGGGTTGAAACCCAAAACTGGTCCTAGGATGCTTGTTTCTGGTCCAGGGAGGACCTGGCTTGGCAGTTCGGGCTGGACTGTTCCTATGAGGCACAGAGTCAAGACTGATTTGCATATGGCTAGGTCTAAACTGGAGTGGCATGGTGAGCAAAAGAATGATGGATTTAACGCAGATCTCTTGACTGGGGTGAATGTTTTGATTTGTTCTACAGTCTGTCCATCAATTGTGTGTCTTTTGCTTCCTCGCCCTAAGTGCTCCGGGTATGCCCAGACGTGGGTCCCGGGCTCACTGTGCCGCTGGAATCAAGCTATCCTGGCTGAAGAGGGGAGAAACCCCGAAACTGATCCTAAGATGCTTGTTTCTGTTCCAGGGGGGACCTGGCTTGGCAGTTCGGGCTGGACTGTTCCCATGAGGTACTGGGTCAAGACTGATTTGCATATGGCTAGGTCTAAACCGGGGAGGCACGGTGAGCAAAAGAATGATGGATTTAACCCAAATCTCTTGACTGGGGGCGAATGTTTTGATGTGTTCTGCATTCCATCCATCAATTGTGTGTCTTTTGCTTACTCGCCCTAAGTGCGCCGGGTATGCCCTGACGTGGGTCCCGTGCTCACTGTGCCACTGGAATCAAGCTATCCTGGCTGAAGAGGGGTAAATCCCCGAAACCGGTCCTAGGATGCTTGTTTCTTGTCCATGGAGGACCTGGCTTGGCAGTTCGGGCTGGACTGGTCCCATGAGGCACAGGGTCAAGACTGATTTGTATATGGCTAGGTCTAAACTGGAGTGGCATGGTGAGCAAAAGAATGATGGATTTAACGCAGATCTCTTGACTGGGGTGAATGTTTTGATTTGTTCTACAGTCTGTCCATCAATTGTGTGTCTTTTGCTTCCTCGCCCTAAGTGCTCCGGGTATGCCCAGACGTGGGTCCCGGGCTCACTGTGCCGCTGGAATCAAGCTATCCTGGCTGAAGAGGGGAGAAACCCCGAAACTGATCCTAAGATGCTTGTTTCTGTTCCAGGGGGGACCTGGCTTGGCAGTTCGGGCTGGACTGTTCCCATGAGGTACTGGGTCAAGACTGATTTGTATATGGCTAGGTCTAAACTGGGGTGGCATGGTGAGCAAAAGAATGTTGGATTTAACCCAGATCTCTTGACTGGGGGTGAATGTTTTGATTTGTGCTGCATTCCGTCCATCAATTGTGTGTCTTTTGCTTACTCGCCCTAAGTGCGCCAGGTATACCCAGACGTGGGGCCAGGGCTCACTGTGCCACTGGAATCAAGCTATCCTGGCTGAAAAGGGTTGAAACCGAAAACTGGTCCTAGGATGCTTGTTTCTGGTCCAGGGAGGACCTGGCTTGGCAGTTCGGGCTGAACTGTTCCCATAAAGCACAGGGTCAAGACTGATTTGCATATGGCTAGGTATAAACTGGGGTGGCATGGTGAGCAAAAGAATGATATATTTAACCAAGATCTCTTGACTGGGGTGAATCTTTTGATTTGTTCTGCATTCCCTCCATCAATTGTGTGTCTTTTGATTCCTCGCCCTAAGTGCGCCGGGTATGCCCAGACATGGGTCCCGGGCTCACTGTGCCACTGGAAGCAAGCTATCCTGGCTGAAGAGGGGTAAAACCCCGAAATGGGTCCAAGGATGCTTGTTTCTTGTCCATGGAGGACCTGGTTTGGCATTTCGGGCTGGACTGGTCCCATGAGGCACAGGGTCAAGACTGATTTGCATATGGCTAGATCTACACTGGGGTGGCATGGTGAGCAAAAGAATGATGGATTTAACCCAGATCTCTTGACTGGGGGTGAATGTTTTGATTTGTGCTGCATTCCGTCCATCAATTGTGTGTCTTTTGCTTACTCGCCCTAAGTGCGCCAGGTATACCCAGACGTGGGGCCAGGGCTCACTGTGCCACTGGAATCAAGCTATCCTGGCTGAAAAGGGTTGAAACCGAAAACTGGTCCTAGGATGCTTGTTTCTGGTCCAGGGAGGACCTGGCTTGGCAGCTCGGGCTGGACTGTTCCCATGAGGCACAGGGTCAAGACTGATTTGCATATGGCTAGGTCTAAACTGGAGTGTCATGGTGAGCAAAAGAATGATGGATTTAACGCAGATCTCTTGACTGGGGTGAATGTTTTGATTTGTTTTACATTCTGTCCACCAATTGTGTGTCTTTTGCTTCCTCGCCCTAAGTGCGCCGGGTATGCCAAGACGTGGGTCCCGGGCTCACTGTGCCACTGGAATCAAGCTATCCTGGCTGAATAGGGGTGAAACCCTGAAACTGGTCCTAGGACGCTTGTTTCTGTTCCAGGGAGGACCTGACTTGGCAGTTTGGGCTGGACTGTTCCCATGAGGCCCTGGTTCAAGACTGATTTGCATATGGCTAGGTCTAAACTGGGGCGGCATGGTGAGCAAAAGAATGATGGATTTAACCCAAATCTATTGACTGCGGGTGAATGTTTTGATGTGTTCTGCATTCCGTCCAACAATTGTGTGTCTTTTGCTTCCTCGCCCTAAGTGCGCCGGGTATTCCCTGACGTGGGTCCCCTGCTCACTGTGCCACTGGAATCAAGCTATCCTGGCTGAAGAGGGGTGAAACCCCAAAACCGGTCCTAGGAAGCTTGTTTCTGGTCCAGGGAGGCCCTGGCTTGGCAGTTTGGGCTTGGCTGTTCCCATGAGGCAGAGGGTGAAGACTGATTTGCATATGGCTAGGTCTAAACTGGGGTGGCATGGTGAGCAAAAGAATGATGGATTTAATTTAGATCTCTTGACTGGGGTGAATGTTTTGATTTGTTCTGCATTCCGTCCATCAATTGTGTGTCGTTTGCTTCCTCACCCTAAGTGCGCCGGGTATGCCCAGACTTCGGTCCCGGGCTCACTGTGCCACTGGAATCAAGCAATCCTGGCTGAAGAGGCGTGAAACCGCGAAACCTGTCCTAGGATGCTTGTTTCTGGTCCAGGGAGGACCTGGCTTGGCAGTGCGGGCTGGACTGTTCCCATGAGGCACAGGGTCAAGACTGATTTGCATATGGCTAGTTCTAAACTGGGGTGGCATGGTGAGCAAAAGAATGATGGATTTAGCCCAGATCTCTTGACCGGGGGGTGAATGTTTTGAATTGTTCTGCATTCCGTCTATCAATTGTGTGTCTTTTGCTTCCTCGCCCTAAGTGCGCGGGTATGCCCAGACGTGGGTCCCGGGATCACTGTGCCATTGGAATCAAGCTATCCTGGCTGAAAAGGGTTGAAACCCAAAACTGGTCCTAGGATGCTTGTTTCTGGTCCAGGGAGGACCTGGCTTGGCAGTTTGGGCTGGACTGTTCCTATGAGGCACAGAGTCAAGACTGATTTGCATATGGCTAGGTCTAAACTGGAGTGGCATGGTGAGCAAAAGAATGATGGATTTAACGCAGATCTCTTGACTGGGGTGAATGTTTTGATTTGTTCTACAGTCTGTCCATCAATTGTGTGTCTTTTGCTTCCTCGCCCTAAGTGCTCCGGGTATGCCCAGACGTGGGTCCCGGGCTCACTGTGCCGCTGGAATCAAGCTATCCTGGCTGAAGAGGGGAGAAACCCCGAAACTGATCCTAAGATGCTTGTTTCTGTTCCAGGGGGGACCTGGCTTGGCAGCTCGGGCTGGACTGTTCCTATGAGGTACTGGGTCAAGACTGATTTGCATATGGCTAGGTCTAAACCGGGGAGGCATGGTGAGCAAAAGAATGATGGATTTAACCCAAATCTCTTGACTGGGGGCGAATGTTTTGATGTGTTCTGCATTCCATCCATCAATTGTGTGTCTTTTGCTTACTCGCCCTAAGTGCGCCGGGTATGCCCTGACGTGAGTCCCGTGCTCACTGTGCCACTGGAATCAAGCTATCCTGGCTGAAGAGGGGTAAATCCCCGAAACCGGTCCTAGGATGCTTGTTTCTTGTCCATGGAGGACCTGGCTTGGCAGTTCGGGCTGGACTGGTCCCATGAGGCACAGGGTCAAGACTGATTTGTATATGGCTAGGTCTAAACTGGGGTGGCATGGTGAGCAAAAGAATGATGGATTTAACCCAGATCTCTTGACTGGGGGTGAATGTTTTGATTTGTTCTGCATTCCGTCCATCAATTGTGTGTCTTTTGCTTACTCGCCCTAAGTGCGCCGGGTGTACCCAGACGTGGGGCCTGGGCTCACTGTGCCACTGGAATCAAGCTACCCTGGCTGAAAAGGGTTGAAACCCAAAACTGGTCCTAGGATGCTTGTTTCTGGTCCAGGGAGGACCTGGCTTGGCAGTTCGGGCTGGACTGTTCCCATGAGGCACAGGGTCAAGACTGATTTGCATATGGCTAGGTCTAAACTGGAGTGGCATGGTGAGCAAAATAATTATGAATTTAATGCAGATCTCTTGACTGGGGTGAATGTTTTGATTTGTTTTACATTCTGTCCATCAATTGTGTGTCTTTTGCTTCCTAGCCCTAAGTGCACCGGGTATGCCCAGACGTGGGTCCCGGGCTCACTGTGCCACTGGAATCAAGCTATCCTGGCTAAAGAGGGGTGGAACCCCGAAACTGGTCCTAGGATGCTTGTTTCTGTTCCAGGGAGGACCTGGCTTGGCAGTTCGAACTGGCCTGTTCCCATGAGGCACTGGTTCAAGACTGATTTGCATATGGCTAGGTCTAAACTGGGGTGGCAGGTGAGCAAAAGAATGATGGATTTAATTTAGATCTCTTGATTGGGGTGAATGTTTTGATTTGTTCTGCATTCCGTCCATCAATTGTGTGTCTTTTGCTTCCTTGCCCTAAGTGTGCCGGGTATGCCCAGACGTCGGTCCCGGGCTCACTGTGCCACTGGAGTCAAGCAATCCTGGCTGAAGAGGGGTAAATCCCCGAAACCGGTCCTAGGATGCTTGTTTCTTGTCCATGGAGGACCTGGCTTGGCAGTTCGGGCTGGACTGGTCCCATGAGGCACAGGGTCAAGACTGATTTGTATATGGCTAGGTCTAAACTGGAGTGGCATGGTGAGCAAAAGAATGATGGATTTAACGCAGATCTCTTGACTGGGGTGAATGTTTTGATTTGTTCTACAGTCTGTCCATCAATTGTGTGTCTTTTGCTTCCTCGCCCTAAGTGCTCCGGGTATGCCCAGACGTGGGTCCCGGGCTCACTGTGCCGCTGGAATCAAGCTATCCTGGCTGAAGAGGGGAGAAACCCCGAAACTGATCCTAAGATGCTTGTTTCTGTTCCAGGGGGGACCTGGCTTGGCAGTTCGGGCTGGACTGTTCCCATGAGGTACTGGGTCAAGACTGATTTGTATATGGCTAGGTCTAAACTGGGGTGGCATGGTGAGCAAAAGAATGTTGGATTTAACCCAGATCTCTTGACTGGGGGTGAATGTTTTGATTTGTGCTGCATTCCGTCCATCAATTGTGTGTCTTTTGCTTACTCGCCCTAAGTGCGCCAGGTATACCCAGACGTGGGGCCAGGGCTCACTGTGCCACTGGAATCAAGCTATCCTGGCTGAAAAGGGTTGAAACCGAAAACTGGTCCTAGGATGCTTGTTTCTGGTCCAGGGAGGACCTGGCTTGGCAGTTCGGGCTGAACTGTTCCCATAAAGCACAGGGTCAAGACTGATTTGCATATGGCTAGGTATAAACTGGGGTGGCATGGTGAGCAAAAGAATGATATATTTAACCAAGATCTCTTGACTGGGGTGAATCTTTTGATTTGTTCTGCATTCCCTCCATCAATTGTGTGTCTTTTGATTCCTCGCCCTAAGTGCGCCGGGTATGCCCAGACATGGGTCCCGGGCTCACTGTGCCACTGGAAGCAAGCTATCCTGGCTGAAGAGGGGTAAAACCCCGAAATGGGTCCAAGGATGCTTGTTTCTTGTCCATGGAGGACCTGGTTTGGCATTTCGGGCTGGACTGGTCCCATGAGGCACAGGGTCAAGACTGATTTGCATATGGCTAGATCTACACTGGGGTGGCATGGTGAGCAAAAGAATGATGGATTTAACCCAGATCTCTTGACTGGGGGTGAATGTTTTGATTTGTGCTGCATTCCGTCCATCAATTGTGTGTCTTTTGCTTACTCGCCCTAAGTGCGCCAGGTATACCCAGACGTGGGGCCAGGGCTCACTGTGCCACTGGAATCAAGCTATCCTGGCTGAAAAGGGTTGAAACCGAAAACTGGTCCTAGGATGCTTGTTTCTGGTCCAGGGAGGACCTGGCTTGGCAGCTCGGGCTGGACTGTTCCCATGAGGCACAGGGTCAAGACTGATTTGCATATGGCTAGGTCTAAACTGGAGTGTCATGGTGAGCAAAAGAATGATGGATTTAACGCAGATCTCTTGACTGGGGTGAATGTTTTGATTTGTTTTACATTCTGTCCACCAATTGTGTGTCTTTTGCTTCCTCGCCCTAAGTGCGCCGGGTATGCCAAGACGTGGGTCCCGGGCTCACTGTGCCACTGGAATCAAGCTATCCTGGCTGAATAGGGGTGAAACCCTGAAACTGGTCCTAGGACGCTTGTTTCTGTTCCAGGGAGGACCTGACTTGGCAGTTTGGGCTGGACTGTTCCCATGAGGCCCTGGTTCAAGACTGATTTGCATATGGCTAGGTCTAAACTGGGGCGGCATGGTGAGCAAAAGAATGATGGATTTAACCCAAATCTATTGACTGCGGGTGAATGTTTTGATGTGTTCTGCATTCCGTCCAACAATTGTGTGTCTTTTGCTTCCTCGCCCTAAGTGCGCCGGGTATTCCCTGACGTGGGTCCCCTGCTCACTGTGCCACTGGAATCAAGCTATCCTGGCTGAAGAGGGGTGAAACCCCAAAACCGGTCCTAGGAAGCTTGTTTCTGGTCCAGGGAGGCCCTGGCTTGGCAGTTTGGGCTTGGCTGTTCCCATGAGGCAGAGGGTGAAGACTGATTTGCATATGGCTAGGTCTAAACTGGGGTGGCATGGTGAGCAAAAGAATGATGGATTTAATTTAGATCTCTTGACTGGGGTGAATGTTTTGATTTGTTCTGCATTCCGTCCATCAATTGTGTGTCGTTTGCTTCCTCACCCTAAGTGCGCCGGGTATGCCCAGACTTCGGTCCCGGGCTCACTGTGCCACTGGAATCAAGCAATCCTGGCTGAAGAGGCGTGAAACCGCGAAACCTGTCCTAGGATGCTTGTTTCTGGTCCAGGGAGGACCTGGCTTGGCAGTGCGGGCTGGACTGTTCCCATGAGGCACAGGGTCAAGACTGATTTGCATATGGCTAGTTCTAAACTGGGGTGGCATGGTGAGCAAAAGAATGATGGATTTAGCCCAGATCTCTTGACCGGGGGGTGAATGTTTTGAATTGTTCTGCATTCCGTCTATCAATTGTGTGTCTTTTGCTTCCTCGCCCTAAGTGCGCGGGTATGCCCAGACGTGGGTCCCGGGATCACTGTGCCATTGGAATCAAGCTATCCTGGCTGAAAAGGGTTGAAACCCAAAACTGGTCCTAGGATGCTTGTTTCTGGTCCAGGGAGGACCTGGCTTGGCAGTTCGGGCTGGACTGTTCCTATGAGGCACAGAGTCAAGACTGATTTGCATATGGCTAGGTCTAAACTGGAGTGGCATGGTGAGCAAAAGAATGATGGATTTAACGCAGATCTCTTGACTGGGGTGAATGTTTTGATTTGTTCTACAGTCTGTCCATCAATTGTGTGTCTTTTGCTTCCTCGCCCTAAGTGCTCCGGGTATGCCCAGACGTGGGTCCCGGGCTCACTGTGCCGCTGGAATCAAGCTATCCTGGCTGAAGAGGGGAGAAACCCCGAAACTGATCCTAAGATGCTTGTTTCTGTTCCAGGGGGGACCTGGCTTGGCAGTTCGGGCTGGACTGTTCCCATGAGGTACTGGGTCAAGACTGATTTGCATATGGCTAGGTCTAAACCGGGGAGGCACGGTGAGCAAAAGAATGATGGATTTAACCCAAATCTCTTGACTGGGGGCGAATGTTTTGATGTGTTCTGCATTCCATCCATCAATTGTGTGTCTTTTGCTTACTCGCCCTAAGTGCGCCGGGTATGCCCTGACGTGGGTCCCGTGCTCACTGTGCCACTGGAATCAAGCTATCCTGGCTGAAGAGGGGTAAATCCCCGAAACCGGTCCTAGGATGCTTGTTTCTTGTCCATGGAGGACCTGGCTTGGCAGTTCGGGCTGGACTGGTCCCATGAGGCACAGGGTCAAGACTGATTTGTATATGGCTAGGTCTAAACTGGAGTGGCATGGTGAGCAAAAGAATGATGGATTTAACGCAGATCTCTTGACTGGGGTGAATGTTTTGATTTGTTCTACAGTCTGTCCATCAATTGTGTGTCTTTTGCTTCCTCGCCCTAAGTGCTCCGGGTATGCCCAGACGTGGGTCCCGGGCTCACTGTGCCGCTGGAATCAAGCTATCCTGGCTGAAGAGGGGAGAAACCCCGAAACTGATCCTAAGATGCTTGTTTCTGTTCCAGGGGGGACCTGGCTTGGCAGTTCGGGCTGGACTGTTCCCATGAGGTACTGGGTCAAGACTGATTTGTATATGGCTAGGTCTAAACTGGGGTGGCATGGTGAGCAAAAGAATGTTGGATTTAACCCAGATCTCTTGACTGGGGGTGAATGTTTTGATTTGTGCTGCATTCCGTCCATCAATTGTGTGTCTTTTGCTTACTCGCCCTAAGTGCGCCAGGTATACCCAGACGTGGGGCCAGGGCTCACTGTGCCACTGGAATCAAGCTATCCTGGCTGAAAAGGGTTGAAACCGAAAACTGGTCCTAGGATGCTTGTTTCTGGTCCAGGGAGGACCTGGCTTGGCAGTTCGGGCTGAACTGTTCCCATAAAGCACAGGGTCAAGACTGATTTGCATATGGCTAGGTATAAACTGGGGTGGCATGGTGAGCAAAAGAATGATATATTTAACCAAGATCTCTTGACTGGGGTGAATCTTTTGATTTGTTCTGCATTCCCTCCATCAATTGTGTGTCTTTTGATTCCTCGCCCTAAGTGCGCCGGGTATGCCCAGACATGGGTCCCGGGCTCACTGTGCCACTGGAAGCAAGCTATCCTGGCTGAAGAGGGGTAAAACCCCGAAATGGGTCCAAGGATGCTTGTTTCTTGTCCATGGAGGACCTGGTTTGGCATTTCGGGCTGGACTGGTCCCATGAGGCACAGGGTCAAGACTGATTTGCATATGGCTAGATCTACACTGGGGTGGCATGGTGAGCAAAAGAATGATGGATTTAACCCAGATCTCTTGACTGGGGGTGAATGTTTTGATTTGTGCTGCATTCCGTCCATCAATTGTGTGTCTTTTGCTTACTCGCCCTAAGTGCGCCAGGTATACCCAGACGTGGGGCCAGGGCTCACTGTGCCACTGGAATCAAGCTATCCTGGCTGAAAAGGGTTGAAACCGAAAACTGGTCCTAGGATGCTTGTTTCTGGTCCAGGGAGGACCTGGCTTGGCAGCTCGGGCTGGACTGTTCCCATGAGGCACAGGGTCAAGACTGATTTGCATATGGCTAGGTCTAAACTGGAGTGTCATGGTGAGCAAAAGAATGATGGATTTAACGCAGATCTCTTGACTGGGGTGAATGTTTTGATTTGTTTTACATTCTGTCCACCAATTGTGTGTCTTTTGCTTCCTCGCCCTAAGTGCGCCGGGTATGCCAAGACGTGGGTCCCGGGCTCACTGTGCCACTGGAATCAAGCTATCCTGGCTGAATAGGGGTGAAACCCTGAAACTGGTCCTAGGACGCTTGTTTCTGTTCCAGGGAGGACCTGACTTGGCAGTTTGGGCTGGACTGTTCCCATGAGGCCCTGGTTCAAGACTGATTTGCATATGGCTAGGTCTAAACTGGGGCGGCATGGTGAGCAAAAGAATGATGGATTTAACCCAAATCTATTGACTGCGGGTGAATGTTTTGATGTGTTCTGCATTCCGTCCAACAATTGTGTGTCTTTTGCTTCCTCGCCCTAAGTGCGCCGGGTATTCCCTGACGTGGGTCCCCTGCTCACTGTGCCACTGGAATCAAGCTATCCTGGCTGAAGAGGGGTGAAACCCCAAAACCGGTCCTAGGAAGCTTGTTTCTGGTCCAGGGAGGCCCTGGCTTGGCAGTTTGGGCTTGGCTGTTCCCATGAGGCAGAGGGTGAAGACTGATTTGCATATGGCTAGGTCTAAACTGGGGTGGCATGGTGAGCAAAAGAATGATGGATTTAATTTAGATCTCTTGACTGGGGTGAATGTTTTGATTTGTTCTGCATTCCGTCCATCAATTGTGTGTCGTTTGCTTCCTCACCCTAAGTGCGCCGGGTATGCCCAGACTTCGGTCCCGGGCTCACTGTGCCACTGGAATCAAGCAATCCTGGCTGAAGAGGCGTGAAACCGCGAAACCTGTCCTAGGATGCTTGTTTCTGGTCCAGGGAGGACCTGGCTTGGCAGTGCGGGCTGGACTGTTCCCATGAGGCACAGGGTCAAGACTGATTTGCATATGGCTAGTTCTAAACTGGGGTGGCATGGTGAGCAAAAGAATGATGGATTTAGCCCAGATCTCTTGACCGGGGGGTGAATGTTTTGAATTGTTCTGCATTCCGTCTATCAATTGTGTGTCTTTTGCTTCCTCGCCCTAAGTGCGCGGGTATGCCCAGACGTGGGTCCCGGGATCACTGTGCCATTGGAATCAAGCTATCCTGGCTGAAAAGGGTTGAAACCCAAAACTGGTCCTAGGATGCTTGTTTCTGGTCCAGGGAGGACCTGGCTTGGCAGTTTGGGCTGGACTGTTCCTATGAGGCACAGAGTCAAGACTGATTTGCATATGGCTAGGTCTAAACTGGAGTGGCATGGTGAGCAAAAGAATGATGGATTTAACGCAGATCTCTTGACTGGGGTGAATGTTTTGATTTGTTCTACAGTCTGTCCATCAATTGTGTGTCTTTTGCTTCCTCGCCCTAAGTGCTCCGGGTATGCCCAGACGTGGGTCCCGGGCTCACTGTGCCGCTGGAATCAAGCTATCCTGGCTGAAGAGGGGAGAAACCCCGAAACTGATCCTAAGATGCTTGTTTCTGTTCCAGGGGGGACCTGGCTTGGCAGCTCGGGCTGGACTGTTCCTATGAGGTACTGGGTCAAGACTGATTTGCATATGGCTAGGTCTAAACCGGGGAGGCATGGTGAGCAAAAGAATGATGGATTTAACCCAAATCTCTTGACTGGGGGCGAATGTTTTGATGTGTTCTGCATTCCATCCATCAATTGTGTGTCTTTTGCTTACTCGCCCTAAGTGCGCCGGGTATGCCCTGACGTGAGTCCCGTGCTCACTGTGCCACTGGAATCAAGCTATCCTGGCTGAAGAGGGGTAAATCCCCGAAACCGGTCCTAGGATGCTTGTTTCTTGTCCATGGAGGACCTGGCTTGGCAGTTCGGGCTGGACTGGTCCCATGAGGCACAGGGTCAAGACTGATTTGTATATGGCTAGGTCTAAACTGGGGTGGCATGGTGAGCAAAAGAATGATGGATTTAACCCAGATCTCTTGACTGGGGGTGAATGTTTTGATTTGTTCTGCATTCCGTCCATCAATTGTGTGTCTTTTGCTTACTCGCCCTAAGTGCGCCGGGTGTACCCAGACGTGGGGCCTGGGCTCACTGTGCCACTGGAATCAAGCTACCCTGGCTGAAAAGGGTTGAAACCCAAAACTGGTCCTAGGATGCTTGTTTCTGGTCCAGGGAGGACCTGGCTTGGCAGTTCGGGCTGGACTGTTCCCATGAGGCACAGGGTCAAGACTGATTTGCATATGGCTAGGTCTAAACTGGAGTGGCATGGTGAGCAAAATAATTATGAATTTAATGCAGATCTCTTGACTGGGGTGAATGTTTTGATTTGTTTTACATTCTGTCCATCAATTGTGTGTCTTTTGCTTCCTAGCCCTAAGTGCACCGGGTATGCCCAGACGTGGGTCCCGGGCTCACTGTGCCACTGGAATCAAGCTATCCTGGCTAAAGAGGGGTGGAACCCCGAAACTGGTCCTAGGATGCTTGTTTCTGTTCCAGGGAGGACCTGGCTTGGCAGTTCGAACTGGCCTGTTCCCATGAGGCACTGGTTCAAGACTGATTTGCATATGGCTAGGTCTAAACTGGGGTGGCAGGTGAGCAAAAGAATGATGGATTTAATTTAGATCTCTTGATTGGGGTGAATGTTTTGATTTGTTCTGCATTCCGTCCATCAATTGTGTGTCTTTTGCTTCCTTGCCCTAAGTGTGCCGGGTATGCCCAGACGTCGGTCCCGGGCTCACTGTGCCACTGGAGTCAAGCAATCCTGGCTGAAGAGGCGTGAAACCCCGAAACCGGTCCTAGGATGCTTGTTTCTGGTCCAGGGAGGACCTGGCTTGGCAGTGCCGGCTGGACTGTTCCCATGAGGCACAGGGTCAAGACTGATTTGCATATGGCTAGTTCTAAACTGGGGTTGCATGGTGAGCAAAAGAATGATGGATTTAACCCAGATCTCTTGACTGGGGGTGAATGTTTTGAATTGTTCTGCATTCTGTCTATCAATTGTGTGTCTTTTGCTTCCTCGCCCTAAGTGCGCGGGTATGCCCAGACGTGGGTCCCGGGATCACTGTGCCATTGGAATTAAGCTATCCTGGCTGAAAAGGGTTGAAACCCAAAACTGGTCCTAGGATGCTTCTTTCTGGTCCAGGGAGGACCTGGCTTGGCAGTTCGGGCTGGACTGTTCCCATGAGGCACAGAGTCAAGACTGATTTGCATACGGCTAGGTCTAAACTGGAGTGGCATGGTGAGCAAAAGAATGATGGATTTAACGCAGATCTCTTGACTGGGGGGAAAGTTTTGATTTGTTCTACATTCTGTCCATCAATTGTGTGTCTTTTGCTTCCTCGCCCTAAGTGCTCCGGGTATGCCCAGACGTGGGTCCCGGGCTCACTGTGCCACTGGAATCAAGCTATTCTGGCTGAAGAGGGATGAAACCCCGAAACTGGTCCTAGGATGCTTGTTTCTTTTCCAGGGAGGACCTGGCTTGGCAGTTCGGGCTGGACTGTTCCCATGAGGTACTGGGTCAAGACTTATTTGCATATGGCTAGGTCTAAACTGGGGAGGCATGGTGAGCAAAAGAAAGATGGATTTAACCCAAATCTCTTGACTGGGGGTGAATGTTTTGAAGTGTTCTGCATTCCGTCCATCAATTGTGTGTCTTTTGCTTACTCTCCCTATGTGCGCCGGGTATGCTCTGACGTGGGTCCCGTGCTCACTGTGCCACTGGAATCAAGCTATCCTGGCTGAAGAAGGGTAAAACCCCGAAACTGGTCCTAGGATGCTTGTTTCTTGTCCATGGAGGACCTGGCTTGGCAGTTCGGGCTGGACTGGTCCCATGAGGCACAGGGTCAAGACTGATTTGCATATGGCTAGGTCTAAACTGGGGTGGCATGGTGAGCAAAAGAATGATGGATTTAACGCAGATCTCTTGACTGGGGGGAAAGTTTTGATTTGTTCTACATTCCGTCCATCAATTGTGTGTCTTTTGCTTACTCGCCCTATGTGCGCCGGGTATGCCCTGACGTGAGTCCCGTGCTCACTGTGCCACTGGAATCAAGCTATCCTGGCTGAAGAAGGGTAAAACCCCGAAACCGGTCCTAGGATGCTTGTTTCTTGTCCATGGAGGACCTGGCTTGGCAGTTCGGGCTGGACTGGTCCCATGAGGCACAGGGTCAAGACTGATTTGCATATGGCTAGGTCTAAACTGGGGTGGCATGGTGAGCAAAAGAATGATGGATTTAACCCAGATCTCTTGACTGGGGGTGAATGTTTTGATTTGTTCTGCATTCCGTCCATTAATTGTGTGTCTTTTGCTTACTCGCCCTAAGTGCGCCGGGTATACCCAGACGTGGGGCCCGGGCTCACTGTGTCACTGGAATCAAGCTATCCTGGCTGAAAAGGGTTGAAACCCAAAACTGGTCCTAGGATGCTTGTTTCTGGTCCAGGGAGGACCTGGCTTGGCAGTTCGGGCTGGACTGTTCCCATGAGGCACAGGGTCAAGACTGATTTGCATATGGCTAGGTCTAAACTGGAGTGGCATGGTGAGCAAAAGAATGATGGATTTAACGCAGATGTCTTGACTGGGGTGAATGTTTTGATTTGTTTTACATTCTGTCCATCAATTGTGCGTCTTTTGCTTCCTAGCCCTAAGTGCGCAGGGTATGCCCAGACGTCGGTCCCGGGCTCTCTGTGCCACTGGAATCAAGCAATCCTGGCTGAAGTGGGGTGAAACCCCGAAACTGGTCCTAGGATGCTTGTTTCTGGTCCAGGGAGGACCTGGCTTGGCAGTGCGGGCTGGACTGTTCCCATGAGCACAGGGTCAAGACTGATTTGCATATGGCTAGTTCTAAACTGGGGTGGCATGGTGAGCAAAAGAATGATGGATTTAACCCAGTTCTCTTGACTGGGGGTGAATGTTTTGAATTGTTCTGCATTCCGTCTATGAATTGTGTGTCTTTTGCTTCCTCGCCCTAAGTGCGCGGGTATGCCCAGACGTGGGACCCGGGCTCACTGTGCCATTGGAATCAAACTACCCTGGCTGAAGAGGGGTGAATCCTCGAAACCGGTCCTAGGAGACTTGTTTCTGGTCCACGGAGGACCTGGCTTGGCAGCTTGGGCTGGACTGCTCCCATGAGGCACAGGGTCAAGACTGAGTTGCATATGGGTTGGTCTAAACTGGGATGGCATGGTGAGCAAAAGAATGATGGATTTAGCCCAGATCTCTTGACCGGGGTTGAATGATTTGATTTGTTCTGCATTCCGTCCATCAATTGTGTGTCTTTTGCTTCCTCGCCCTAAGTGCGCCGGGTATGCCAAGACGTGGGTCCTGGGCTCTCTGTGCCACTGGAATCAAGCTATCCTGGCTGAAGAGGCGTGAAACCGCGAAACCTGTCCTAGGATGCTTGATTCTGGTCCAGGGAGGACCTGGCTTGGCAGTTCGGTCTGGACTGTTCCCATGAGGCACAGGGTCAAGACTGATTTGCATATGGCTAGGTCTAAACTGGGGTGGGATGGTGAGCCAAATAATGATGGATTTAATTTAGATCTCTTGACTGGGGGTGAATGTTTTGATTTGTTCTGCATTCCGTCCATCAATTGTGTGTCTTTTGCTTCCTCGCCCTAAGTGCGCCGGGTATGCCAAGACGTGGGTCCTGGGCTCTCTGTGCCACTGGAATCAAGCTATCCTGGCTCAAGAGGGGTGAAACCTCGAAACCGGTCCTAGGAGACTTGTTTCTGCTCCAGGGAGGGCCTGGCTTGGCAGCTTGGGCTGGACTGTTCCCATGAGGCACAGGGTCAAGACTGATTTGCATATGGGTAGGTCTAAACTGGGATGGCATGGTGAGCAAAAGAATGATGGATTTAACGCAGATCTCTTGACTGGGGTGAATGTTTTGATTTGTTCTGCATTCCGTCCATCAATTGTGTGTCTTTTGCTTCCTCGCCCTAAGTGCGCCGGGTATGCCCAGACGTGGGTCCCTGGCTCACTGTGCCACTGGAATCAAGCTATCCTGGCTGAAGAGGGGTGAAACCCTGAAACTGGTCCTAGGAGGCTTGTTTCTGGTCGTCCAGGGAGGGCCTGGCTTGGCAGTTTGGGCTGGACTGTTCCCATGAGGCACAGGGTCAAGACTGATTTGCATATGGCTAGGTCTAAACTGGGGTGGCATGGTGAGCAAAAGAATGATGGATTTAATTTAGATCTCTTGACTGGGGGTGAATGTTTTGATTTCTTCTGCATTCCGTCCATCAATTGCGTGTCTTTTGCTTCCTCGCCCTAAGTGCGCCGGGTATGCCCAGACGTCTGTCCCGGGCTCACTGTGCCACTGGAATGAAGCTATCCTGGCTGAAGAGGGGTGAAACCCCGAAACCAGTCCTAGGGTGCTTGTTTCTGGTCCAGGGAGGACCTGGCTTGGCAGTGCGGGCTTGACTGTTCCCATGAGGCACAGGGTCAAGACTGATTTGCATATGGCTAGTTCTAAACTGGGGTGGCATGGTGACATTTCAGCACTATAATGAACATATCTTACATTCTTTCGGATAACAGCTTAAAAAAATCGAGCCAGATCAAGTCTGCCTTCTCTTTTAGGTCGAGCATCAGTGTGCATGCGCTGTCTGCAAGACATTTTGTCTTCAATACAAACCATATTTTTCCTGCCCCCAGCTTTCCATAGGTTCAGGCTACTGTCACTTTTCTTGTCTACCTCCTAACTCGTTGGATCAGCCCATACCTCACTTCCCTTTGAGACTGAGGAGCACTGGCAAAGCACAGGTTTTGTGTGCATGCATCCTGTGAGAAGTTGGCCTGGCATATGCTGTCTCCTAGTTATAGGGACACCTTGCACCAGTCCAATTCGACTCTTATTGATGATAGGTTTAAGACAACCTTTAAAGAAAGCTATCCTAGTGGTAGCATTGGAGAGCAGCCTTCAGGCTAAGTCTTGAAGGAGTGTTAAGCTTATTGTTTTACCATAACAACCTCTTGAATAACCAAATGAAAGAGTAGTCCACACAGGTATATATATAAAATATATGTATTTATTCTAGACAGAATCCCACAGTCTCTTTATGAAGCTGTGGCAAAGTTACAATATCAAACAAGCATTGATAGATACAATAAATAGCACTATTAACATTGGGCCCCAGGGGGGGACCAAACCATATACTAAAAAAGTGGTATAAGAACCACGACAATTCTACAGGCAATGCCTAGGGCATTCAGGATCACTGGCCCCTTAAGAATCCACCCCAGGTTATGAGGAAGGGGACCCACAGGAGGCGCGTGCAGTGCAAGTAGCTGCTATCGGGATCTCTATTACAGCCTATGGAGAATGTTGCGGTTGGAAATAAACAGATTAAAAATACTTCTAGCAGGAGTACAAAGTTAAAACTTTAGACTTAAGCTTTTGAGGAGCCCACTACCACGAGAGTACCGAGGTACCACTGTTACCTGCCCCAGGGAAGCCGGGTGCATAGGTCGTTTCTGCTGTCGGGTCGCGGGCTGATTTTCAATGGGAAAATAGTCAAAAGTTCTGCTAGCCAAAAGCGTCGATGATGCCGTGAAGATCAAAGATGTAAAGATTGTAGAGAAGAACCTGAAAGCAGAGGGGACAGAGTCTGGGTCACGGCAAAGTGACCAGGAGGCTCAAAGCAAAGAGCCCTTCGATGTCGGGTGCTTCAGGTGGGAAGTGGTGTAGCTTGGATCTGCAGCCACGGGCTCCGGGAGGCTTCAAGGAAGGCCAGCTTCAGGAGGGCGACTGTCCCACATCGGATGAGGGTCGCTGCGGTGTTAGTGTCTGGATTGGATCCACTAAGCCTTGACAACCGCAACCCACGAAGAATAAACAAATCGGCTACAGTGCAGACCCACGAGGTCTGGGAGAGGTCTCCTTCAAGGAGACTGTAGAGCAGGCCCGGAGCAACCAGGGGAACTCTCGATTGTAGAGATAGACCTCCGCTAGGGCCCACAAGTCGAGAGACAGGGGACCGGGGGAGGCGGCAATTTGGAGTGCGTAAAAGGGCACCCAAGGGCCACTGGAGGGGGCTAGGGCGCTGATCTTTGGCACAATTGCTGTAGAGTGGTTGGCTCGTAAACGGGCCAAAGCACAACTTCCCCACTGGTCAGGGTCATGTGCTACGCAAGAGGTGGCCGGTGTCCTGGGGTATTGGGGATCTCGGCACCCACGCGGTCCACGGTGCCCAAACTCGTTGAGCATACTCACTGGCCACAGGGATGCGCTGGAAACCCACCTCAAGGTTTCTGGAAGTCGTCGAAGTTCGTGAGAGCAGCGAAGTTCCAACCGGGTCACTTGCAGTGTTTCAGGTGCCTGCCAAGCAGGGGGATAACTCCTTTATCCCAAGGGAGATTTCTTTCGTCAGCTGGGCAGCAGCAAGTCGAAGGTCAAGACTGTAAAGTTCAAGATTAATCTGAGGCTCTGGGGCCACGTTATTCACCTTTATCCCCAAGATTAGGGGAGTGTCCAGAGTAGCGTCCCACCAATGGTAGGTGAGGCGGGAAAGGGTGGCTACACCCTCTCCCCTTTTTGTGTTTCCCGCCTGGGCGAGGGGCAGGATGCCCCTGAACCGGTTCCAAGCGGTGTACGCAGAATGAGGCTTCTGCCATATCGCCCCTCTAGCAGGGGGGAATCGTACCCTCATGCCCATGGCTGGACTGGGGGTATGATTCCTAGATGTTTGACACCAAACACGATATGGTTCTGTGTAGCCATTCTCAAGTTATCGCGTTATCGCGATAGACTTGTAATGCGGTTAAGAGTATATGGTATGGCTACACTACAAACAACCCAGCAATGATTTTACGAAGGTTGCTGAGAGGCCCTACTCACGTAGGGGTCCCCCCTCACACATACCTCAACACCCTGCCTTGTAGGATTACCAAGGCCTGCTATAGGGGTGACCTATGAGAGTATATGTGTTGTAATGTGGTGGGATATAGAGTACCTATATCCCTGTAAGGGGTGCTAGCACCACCTTACCCAGACTACAGTAGTGGTCTGGTGGTGTCAGTTTGTATGGCTGTCCCAGGGTGGCACAATAAGTGCTGCAGCCCTGGTAGGCCTACTGAGGGGACCCATGTCCTGGGTACCTAGGGTACCATCTACAAGGGACTGTCAGGGTATCATCAGCATCCAATTAGCTTGTACCTAGGGTACTTCACATTAGTTTTAGGGAGAAAGCAGATAGGCTGGGGTCCTGGATAGCAGGATCCCAGCCAGACTAGTCAAAAATCACTCAAATACCAGGCAAAAAGTTGGGGGCAACCATTAGTCAGATTCCACCTTCCTACACATCCTTATCTAACCTTTGAGAGAACTCCTTCTTAGGTTGAGCGTGAGCCAGAGTGCAAACACTGCTCTGCGAAGAACTTTGGTAGTTCAGTACGCAGGGAAGCTTCGCCCACTCCCCTGCCCTTATTTGTCATTGGCTTGTGTGTTTGTCCTTTGTAAATGCTGTCTTCTGATTCATTATGGGTCTTGTTAGTCCCTCCTTATTACAGCCATATCGTCATTTGTATCCTCCCATGGCTACTGGCCCCTTTACTTAGTTGTTACACGGGGTGTGCACTATTTCCTTTATTAAGTTTCTCCAATAGGCAGAGTTGGTGCTTCGCTTACATTTAGTGGTCACGACCGCTTTCACTTTTGAAACAGCCTGGATAATGCTGCAGTAGGGGTGGCCAGTGCGCAGATTGCCACTGGTGGACAACTTCCTCTCCTCGGCCGAGCTGGGGTGAAGTTGTGGGGCTGCTGACGAGGAGCCGCCGCTTTGTCCAGGGGCCAGACTGGCCGCCTGCTTTTGGGAGCTGCCGGAGATCATCAGGGTGGTGGGCTCCTCTGGAAGTCCAAGGGAGCGCTGCAGGGTGCGAGGGCCAGGGAGCAGCTGGAGCCGGAGCACAGCACAGGAGACGGACCAGGTAATTGTGGAGTATGTAGAGGGGCACACGTAGTATCACGCAGCTTTTCGAACAACATGGGGCGATGTGGGGTCTAAAATCGCACAACACAACATGTTTGGGTGCCTTCTATTCCCCTCCGTTGTCATACCTTCTCCCCCCCTCCACCCTCCCTCCAGTTGTCCATGCCTTCTTTTCCCCTCCCCCGCCCTCCCGTAGTCCATGCCTTCTCCCCCCGCCATCCCTCCCTCCCTACCGATGTCCCTGCCTTCTCCCCCCCGCCCTCCCTCCCATTGTCCATAATGCCAAGTGGCCAATCATTTGCAATGCATTAGGTCTTGCATAAATTGGAGACCTATTCCATTGCAAATGCTTCTTCTATTAAGTCAGAGTATCAAGGCTTTGAAGGTTTCCTTTGTTTGCTTTTTGGAAGCAATACCACAAATCATCTTTGCGTTTGGAGGTGATCTTAGCGCTCTTCCGCAACCCCAGTGCTTGAGGATGATTTATGGCAGTCTCTGTTAATCTCAGCAGAGGGTTTGCCATTTTAAAGGGGTTATATTGTTTCATGGTGAGCTTTCGATTACCGCTTGCCGCACTGCCCCCTTTGCCCTCAGCAGCCAAATATCAATAAAACAACCACAGATGGTTCTTGTCTGTTTTCAGTTCCGGAAGAGGTAGTGAGGGATTTCATAAACAGCTTCTCTCTGTTCCACGACGGACTCTTATATTGTTACTAAGCAGCAATGTTACAATTTCGCTCTTTATTACAGCCCTTGCTGATGAAATATTATCTATTAAAATGTTATCGTAAATACAATATATCTTGTTTACATTTGGCGAAGATCAAATTTCTCTCCAGTAACCCCAGTGGGGATGGGTGGTTTCACATAATTTCTGATGGTCTTGGCATCAGATTTTCACAAGATATATTAACACAAGCGCCACTCTTATGCTGCTTTGGCAGGTATGACTATTTCTCCCAAAAAATTCTATCATCAACCAATTCCCATTAGCATATAACACATGTTTGACTATCCTTGCATAGACATTAATGTACTGCCTCTAACACTGACTGCTTCACCCTGACTGGTTGTTCATAAGCATCAAACTATTTAATAAGTAACTGACTCAGTCCCAGCCTTACCATCCCTTTCTGAACCAAGGGTGCTCAGAGAACAGGAGTTTTCTTTTAAATACAGTATTTGTATTACCTTTGTTTTGAAGCTTTACAGAAACATTTACAGTCATTTGACCTCTACCGGCAAGCCTGCAGTCAGCGTTTGATGCATTGCTGTTTTTGTGTAAATTCTGCCATTAACATATAACAATTTGAATAGGAAACAAGGAGACCCTACCCACAAGGAGCCTGGGTATTATGTGTTGTGAGGAAACAATAGCTCGTGTGGATCAATGATTATCAATACAGTATATAGTATATAATAATAAGAATGAAGGGAGTTTAAACGAGATGTCAGAAGAAAAGGCAAAGCCATACACAGTGGGTCTTATTGTAAAGAATATTTTTCCTTTATATTACAAAAATATTTTCATAGAAAGTAGACATAAATACAAAATACAAATTGACATTATACATACAATTTACAAAATAGTGTCCCAATGAAAAAAATAATAATCAACCTAAACAAACAGTTAACAAAGTGCAACATACAAAAAAGGTTTTCAATTTTCTTTTCCAAGGCAATCATAAACAAATAATAATTTAAGTTAACACTCAAGCATTCTGAGTGTTGCTTTATAGATTTGCCTTTCAAGTCAACGGCGTTTTGACCCTATTCCAATTTAAAGGGTCTCGTCAGGACAGTCTAATAAGGGGGACACCTAAAGATAAGGAAAATATTTGTCAAAACGGGAATTCTAAAGGAAAGTGTGTTAAGGAATTATTGATGTTAAGCCTATCTACCTTATCGTCCGGGGCAGGTCTAGCGTTTAAATATACGGTGACACCGTGTTTAAGGTGAAGGTTTAAATACTCACAGGTACTCAGCCGGGTACTGTGTGAGAACGAGAAACACCATTATTATCACAGCCATTATTCAATAATTATCCTCATGAAGATACACAAGTTTCTTACTTACCCCTGTGAGGACGAACTCACACGGAGGCAGTTGCCCAATGTTTGTATGCCAGCTCTTGAATTAGCTCGATGCGGGAATTAAATACTATAGCCAGCCTGCCGAGGCTCCAAACTGCTAAATAGCTGTCGTTATATTTCCAAGAGTCCAGTCAACTATATCAAAGGAAATAATAAGGGGTAAAAGTGACTCATGGAATTGAATTAACCTGTCATTTATCAGGGTAACCTATACTAAAGACGGACACGCTGCTCCTACCTCTTTTCTTTACTTCCAGGGTTACGAATATCCCGAAAGGTGCTACAGCAGGCGAATGATGTCCTGTCTGTTTGGTACAATTACAGCAATTGGTGGGGTTACGGAGATACTTAGCCCCGATTCGCTAGGAGACAGCCAATCAGAGGATTCCAACCTTAATGTGCCGGAAAAGAAGGCGCGTGACGTTGCCTAGTAACCTGCAACTACTCTCAAAGAAAAATAACGTGATTGTGAAAGTTGTCAATAAAGTTGTTTAGTGTTCACAATCATTACGTAAACGCTACAATGCTGGGTGGCCAGTTGTGTTACGTCAATAGACTAACAGGGCTATGGAAAACAATTACATGACCATTAAATGGCCAATATCAGGTTTATCGTTCTTTCACCGATTAGGACACATATCAGTGTCAATTACCTCGTTTTTATGGACAATATATAGCGAGTGCCTACAAATGTTTTTAAGGTCCAATGCCAACATAAAGAATCAGAAAATTGTATTAACTATTTTACGAAGATACTTAACCACGATTCGCTGGTGGACAGCCAATCAGAGGTGTCCGACAATTATGTGCCGATGAATATGGTGCGTGGCGTTGCCTAGTTACCTGTAGCCACTGTCGAAGTAAAAAACAGGATTGTAAGGATTATCAATAAAGTTATTGTTGATAATACTTTCCTTCTGACATGAAATAGTTGTGTGTCAACGCAATCTGTAGGAGTGTAGTAATGAAAGAAGTGGGGACCTGATGAGGTTTTGGTCTGGTCTCAAGTAAATTATGGATCACCTGTATACATTCCTGCTGTGGTATGTTTGTATATAGTGAGGTGATGTCCAGGGTTGCTAATCGATCTTTAGTAATGTCATATGGTCGATCTTCTAATAGATTAATCATGTGAATCGAGTCTCTTACAAAGGTTTCCTGTAGGGGAACATAGTCTTTAATAAAGAAGTCTATGAATTGACCAATTGGTTCGAGGATATGTTTTCTAACCGGTGAACGAGCGAGAAACCTGATATTAGCAATCTCTGTAATTTGTGTATCTATTGGTTTGGGGAATGTGTTCATCTTTGTTCCAAGGCCCGCTAGTCTATTGCCATAACACTATTGACCATCCAGCGTTGTAAGACGCAATACTACTCTCACTAAATGATTCTGAATACCTAATAACTTTATTGATAATCCTTACAATCCTGGTTTTTACTTCGACAGTGGCTACAGGTAACTAGGCAACGCCACGCACCATATTCACCGGCACATAATTGTCGGACACCTCTGATTGGCTGTCCACCAGCGAATCGTGGTTAAGTATCTTCGTAAAATAGTTAATACAATTTTCTGATTCTTTATGTTGGCATTGGACCTTAAAAACATTTGTAGGCACTCGCTATATATTGTCCATAAAAACGAGGTAATTGACACTGATATGTGTCCTAATCGGTGAAAGAACGATAAACCTGATATTGGCCATTTAATGGTCATGTAATTGTTTTCCATAGCCCTGTTAGTCTATTGACGTAACACAACTGGCCACCCAGCATTGTAGCGTTTACGTAATGATTGTGAACACTAAACAACTTTATTGACAACTTTCACAATCACGTTATTTTTCTTTGAGAGTAGTTGCAGGTTACTAGGCAACGTCACGCGCCTTCTTTTCCGGCACATTAAGGTTGGAATCCTCTGATTGGCTGTCTCCTAGCGAATCGGGGCTAAGTATCTCCGTAACCCCACCAATTGCTGTAATTGTACCAAACAGACAGGACATCATTCGCCTGCTGTAGCACCTTTCGGGATATTCGTAACCCTGGAAGTAAAGAAAAGAGGTAGGAGCAGCGTGTCCGTCTTTAGTATAGGTTACCCTGATAAATGACAGGTTAATTCAATTCCATGAGTCACTTTTACCCCTTATTATTTCCTTTGATATAGTTGACTGGACTCTTGGAAATATAACGACAGCTATTTAGCAGTTTGGAGCCTCGGCAGGCTGGCTATAGTATTTAATTCCCGCATCGAGCTAATTCAAGAGCTGACATACAAACATTGGGCAACTGCCTCCGTGTGAGTTCGTCCTCACAGGGGTAAGTAAGAAACTTGTGTATCTTCATGAGGATAATTATTGAATAATGGCTGTGATAATAATGGTGTTTCTCGTTCTCACACAGTACCCGGCTGAGTACCTGTGAGTATTTAAACCTTCACCTTAAACACGGTGTCACCGTATATTTAAACGCTAGACCTGCCCCGGACGATAAGGTAGATAAGCTTAACATCAATAATTCCTTAACACACTTTCCTTTAGAATTCCCGTTTTGACAAATATTTTCCTTATCTTTAGGTGTCCCCCTTATTAGACTGTCCTGACGAGACCCTTTAAATTGGAATAGGGTCGAAACGCCGTTGACTTGAAAGGCAAATCTATAAAGCAACACTCAGAATGCTTGAGTGTTAACTTAAATTATTATTTGTTTATGATTGCCTTGGAAAAGAAAATTGAAAACCTTTTTTGTATGTTGCACTTTGTTAACTGTTTGTTTAGGTTGATTATTATTTTTTTCATTGGGACACTATTTTGTAAATTGTATGTATAATGTCAATTTGTATTTTGTATTTATGTCTACTTTCTATGAAAATATTTTTGTAATATAAAGGAAAAATATTCTTTACAATAAGACCCACTGTGTATGGCTTTGCCTTTTCTTCTGACATCTCGTTTAAACCCCCTTCATTCTTATTATTATATACTATATACTGTATTGATAATCATTGATCCACACGAGCTATTGTTTCCTCACAACACATAATACTCAGGCTCCTTGTGGGTAGGGTCTCCTTGTTTCCTATTCAAATTGTTAAGAGCGGTGGTGGCACCGCAAGGATATTATCCGTACGCAGGATTTTTCCTACACCCTATGATACATAGGGTTTATATTTTCTTTCTGGGGTAAGATGTCAGAGGGAGAAGCACCTCTCTACACAGAAGAGTATATTGCTAAACTGACGAGTGGACCTTCCTTATTTTCGAATCAGGTCTGTTCTACCTTGAGTCCCCGACAGGTCTTATGTGAAAAAATAGAAAAAGCTAAGAAAAAGCATGTAAGAACAGAATTATACGCACGTATGCTGACTGAATACTTGAAGGCAGGGATAATTCCCCAAGGATTGGTAGTTAGAAATATCCCTGGCATTTTTCGTGACGATCCAAAATTTAAAGGTGGTTTCAGTGGTATTTCCACAACCTGCTCCCGCCATTGGATGGTGCTAGGGGTGGAAACGGCACTTGATCATGCTAAGACCGAGTTAAAAGAAATTGAAGAATTGGAGAAGGAATTATTGGGTGATAATCTCGAAGAGACTAAAAATATCTTAGATAAGATCAATAAATCAATAGATGAATTCAACTCTTTTGAATTGAAGAAAAAAGCTGATAAAGTGTCTAAAGACATTAAAAGCTTTTCAAAAGAAAGGATTTTTCCATATTTGAAAGAGGAATACTACAGTACAACTGGTACGCTTAATAGGCAGAATACTTGGGGTAGGTTTAGAAGGAACCAACCAATTAACTTCTCTGAATCCTCTGGAGGATCTAGTGATTCTGAGGCACAACCTGGTCCTAGTCGAATTGATAATCATCCTGGTCAGCCTTTTTTAGATCGAGGCAACAAGAGGAGAGGAAGAGGGAGAACATGGCATCAATATGCAGGGGAACGTCAGACCCGCAACAAACACTATCAATGGGGACCCCAACCCTATTAGTGGATGCAGGTACAGAGAATATACCTATTTTTAACTTGTCTCACCACCTCCTATCTTCCTCAGAAATCTCACTGCTAAGTAAAGGACTTTCTTTTGTGATCACAGAACGTACTAACTTTTTCAATTTAAAAACAGAGTTCTATCAATTCTTCAGAAAGATTCGTTTAAAATTATTTTTTGCAGGGAAGGATATCCCCATGAAGTATTCTAGCACAAGTCTCAAACCACCATCAACCTTTTATCCCAGCAATGGGATGATGCCACCTGAGTTGTTGACTTTTGAAAAAGTAAATTTAACAGGGATCGACAAAATGAAAGAGAGTACAAAATTCATTCCTTATAACATCAGCCTGGATGAGCGTAAAGCCTTATTGGCATTAAAAAATGATAAATCAATCGTACTGAAACCTGCTGATAAAGGCGGTGGGATTGTTGTACAGAACAGGGATGACTATGTCATCGAAATCAGGAAACAGATAGGAGAAGAAAAACACTACAAAGTATTGGATATGAATCCCCTTGCGTATATTAAGAAAGAGATACTAAGACTAACGACAGAGGGCCTTGAAGAAGGTTTTCTAAGTAAGAAAGAATTTGAATACCTTAACATCGATTGTCCTAGAATCCCTGTTCTGTACACCCTCCCGAAAATACATAAGAGTATCACTCATCCTCCAGGCCGTCCTATATTATCAGGATGTGGTTCAGTCCTCGAACCAATTGGTCAATTCATAGACTTCTTTATTAAAGACTATGTTCCCCTACAGGAAACCTTTGTAAGAGACTCGATGCACATGATTAATCTATTAGAAGATCGACCATATGACATTACTAAAGATCGATTAGCAACCCTGGACATCACCTCACTATATACAAACATACCACAGCAGGAATGTATACAGGTGATCCATAATTTACTTGAGACCATTCCAAAACCTCATCAGGTCCCCACTTCTTTCATTACTACACTCCTACAGATTGCGTTGACACACAACTATTTCATGTCAGAAGGAAAGTATTATCAACAATGCTCTGGGACCAGCATGGGTGCAATTTTTGCGCCGAATCTGGCAAATATTTTTATGGACGACCTAGAGCACAAATTTGTCCTCAATGATGAAAACATATACCACTCGAAAATCACCTGTTGGAAAAGATATATCGACGATGTTTTTTTGATTTGGTCCGATACTATTCCTGAGTTTAACAAATTTGTTTTTTATTTAAATTCAGTCCAACCACATTTGAAGTTCACATCCACCATACATGATTCATGCATTGCTTTCCTAGATCTTAACATCTCACATGATGATGGGAAACTCTATACTTCATTGCACAGGAAACCAACTGAGCGGAACACGTTACTCGCTTATAATAGCCATCATTCTCGTGCCCTCAGAGATGGATTGCCTCATGGACAATTCTTGCGAATACGTCGCAATTGTAGTAAAAAAGATGACTATATGAGGGAGGCATATATCCTACGAGACAAGTTGTTATCTAGGGGTTACCCCAAAAAATTAGTGAAGAACTCTTTGAAAAGAGCCTGGTTGTGCCCCAGAGAGACACTACTCATCCCTAAAGTAAAGACTAAGGTAGACAAATTAATCTGTGTCACCACGTTTGGGATACACACGAATGCGATTCGAAAATTGGTCACAAAAAATTGGCATATCATTCAAAACATAGACTCTAGCATTGACACACCGATGTTTGCCTTTAAAAGAGGCAAAAATATCAAGGATCACCTTGTAAGATCATCATTGGAGAGTCCATGCCAAAACACAAGGTCATTGGAATCGACCTGGGGCTTACCAGATGTAAAAGGTCACTTTAAGTGTGGCAATTGTGTCGCATGCGAATTTACAGCAAACACCAAAAAATTCACTCATGGAAGAGTGGATCAACAACTAGATTTTTTTGCTAACTGCAATACAAAAAATGTGGTATATTGCATACTGTGTCCCTGTGGGCTACCATATATTGGACAAACCCAACAGATTGTTAAAGCACGCATAGGGCAACATCGGAGTAGAATTAGAAATTCTGTTCTTAATGCCCCACTTGTCAATCACTTTAAAGAGAAAGGCCATACTGCAAATGACATCCGCTGGCAAGTAATAGATAAAGTGATCGCTCCAAAAAGAGGTGGAGACATATCGCAGATATTGCAACGACTGGAGTGTCGTTGGATTGAACGTACTAATTCCATAGTACAAGGATTGAATTCAGCTGAGGAATGGCGTGGGTTCATCACCACTCTTACCTAATTAGTGTTGTACTCTGAATATACCTTTTTCAGTATAGGTGTAACAAAATTATGAAAGACGATCGTTTTTGTTTCCATATGGCTGGTCCAAATAATATATGTGTACCAATAGGTTTTGTATACCCTGGAGAAATAGAGATCTATTGTCATATGGGTCCATAGATATGAATGAAGCGAATATTTTGTATAAATGTACAGTAATATAACGTTTTCCAATGAAGAATCAACCATTGTTGGAATCACATATTTTCTGGAATAAGAAATGTAAACTAAACCTTCTTGTAATATATGTCATGCATTTTTAATATTTTTCAAAATAGCTAGTAACAATTTTTCTATTTATGTTGGTGTAAGACCTCAAAGACATTTGTAGGTGCTCACTATATATTGTCCATGAAAACGAGGGAATTTACATTGATATGTTTTCTAACCGGTGAACGAGCGAGAAACCTGATATTAGCAATCTCTGTAATTTGTGTATCTATTGGTTTGGGGAATGTGTTCATCTTTGTTCCAAGGCCCGCTAGTCTATTGCCATAACACTATTGACCATCCAGCGTTGTAAGACGCAATACTACTCTCACTAAATGATTCTGAATACCTAATAACTTTATTGATAATCCTTACAATCCTGTTTTTTACTTCGACAGTGGCTACAGGTAACTAGGCAACGCCACGCACCATATTCACCGGCACATAATTGTCGGACACCTCTGATTGGCTGTCCACCAGCGAATCGTGGTTAAGTATCTTCGTAAAATAGTTAATACAATTTTCTGATTCTTTATGTTGGCATTGGACCTTAAAAACATTTGTAGGCACTCGCTATATATTGTCCATAAAAACGAGGTAATTGACACTGATATGTGTCCTAATCGGTGAAAGAACGATAAACCTGATATTGGCCATTTAATGGTCATGTAATTGTTTTCCATTGCCCTGTTAGTCTATTGACGTAACACAACTGGCCACCCAGCATTGTAGCGTTTACGTAATGATTGTGAACACTAAACAACTTTATTGACAACTTTCACAATCACGTTATTTTTCTTTGAGAGTAGTTGCAGGTTACTAGGCAACGTCACGCGCCTTCTTTTCCGGCACATTAAGGTTGGAATCCTCTGATTGGCTGTCTCCTAGCGAATCGGGGCTAAGTATCTCCGTAACCCCACCAATTGCTGTAATTGTACCAAACAGACAGGACATCATTCGCCTGCTGTAGCACCTTTCGGGATATTCGTAACCCTGGAAGTAAAGAAAAGAGGTAGGAGCAGCGTGTCCGTCTTTAGTATAGGTTACCCTGATAAATGACAGGTTAATTCAATTCCATGAGTCACTTTTACCCCTTATTATTTCCTTTGATATAGTTGACTGGACTCTTGGAAATATAACGACAGCTATTTAGCAGTTTGGAGCCTCGGCAGGCTGGCTATAGTATTTAATTCCCGCATCGAGCTAATTCAAGAGCTGACATACAAACATTGGGCAACTGCCTCCGTGTGAGTTCGTCCTCACAGGGGTAAGTAAGAAACTTGTGTATCTTCATGAGGATAATTATTGAATAATGGCTGTGATAATAATGGTGTTTCTCGTTCTCACACAGTACCCGGCTGAGTACCTGTGAGTATTTAAACCTTCACCTTAAACACGGTGTCACCGTATATTTAAACGCTAGACCTGCCCCGGACGATAAGGTAGATAGGCTTAACATCAATAATTCCTTAACACACTTTCCTTTAGAATTCCCGTTTTGACAAATATTTTCCTTATCTTTAGGTGTCCCCCTTATTAGACTGTCCTGACGAGACCCTTTAAATTGGAATAGGGTCGAAACGCCGTTGACTTGAAAGGCAAATCTATAAAGCAACACTCAGAATGCTTGAGTGTTAACTTAAATTATTATTTGTTTATGATTGCCTTGGAAAAGAAAATTGAAAACCTTTTTTGTATGTTGCACTTTGTTAACTGTTTGTTTAGGTTGATTATTATTTTTTTCATTGGGACACTATTTTGTAAATTGTATGTATAATGTCAATTTGTATTTTGTATTTATGTCTACTTTCTATGAAAATATTTTTGTAATATAAAGGAAAAATATTCTTTACAATAAGACCCACTGTGTATGGCTTTGCCTTTTCTTCTGACATCTCGTTTAAACCCCCTTCATTCTTATTATTATATACTATATACTGTATTGATAATCATTGATCCACATTAACATATAACAGACACACAACTGTGCCTGCAACTATCACACAATTTACCAACTCTGTCCCAGCCTTAACGAACCATTAGAAACACACTGCTACTTAAATGACAGACTCTGCTGCAATATTACCAGCTTGTTCTAAAACATCAATCTAGTTCACAAGTAAACTATTATGTCCCAACCCTACCAGCCCTGCAAACAAGCATTTGGAATACAATAGGTCCCGTATTTGCGAGAATTTGAGCTACTGGCATTGTTAAGGACAAACCTTTTATCTATGTGTTGGCTTTGAAAACAGATAAATAAAATGCATTGTCATTTACAATGCGAATAGCTTAAAATTTCGCAAATGACAAACCTATTGCATTGCAAATGCTTGTTAATTATTGCTTTCCGCTCGTCGGTACCACCGCCACCCATCTTCTTTGTAATTATTCATTTCTGCTGCCAGGGAGCGTCCTGCAGGAACACACAGCTATATGCATGGGTGCCATGCTTAATGTTTCAGCACGGCGCCCACTGGCGCCCGATTTTCTTTTGCATCCCTTCTACTTGTTTCCTTATAGGGAGCCAGTGTTTCTGGCCCTGGTCTACCCGGATGCCAGGGCACCGTGGCAGTGTGCGCACTAACACGAACACACAACTATATGCATGGGCACCGTGCTTTATGTTTCAGCACGGCGCCCGGATTTCTGTTGCACCCTTTCTGCTTGTACAAAAATACTTTAGTCAGTGGCTAGCTATTTTAAGGAATCATTTTTGGCCGCGAAAGTTCAGCAATATTAGAAATGCTTCATGTAATCTAGATGTGACGCAAGTGTAACTAATTTAGGCTATTGTGCTGGCTGGCATAATGATGTATTATTATTGTTTCTTCTTTGGCTGTTGTCACTTTGTTGGTTATGCCCGCTCACATCTTTATTTAACCTTCCTCGCCCGGGAGTTATACGCGAACTGCACAGATTTTCCTTTCTTTAGAAATGTTATTCTAACACATGTCACAGTGTTCCATTCGTTTTTTATAGCACTTGGATTTATAAAGTGTGATTGGTCATGTGGGCACGACCAAAATGAAACTCACTCATTGCTTGCTACCAGATGACTCCTTACCATGACACTTTCGCCTTCCAAGTATTACGGCCCGGTGTCTCATTGGGCAGGTCGCAAGTAATGGGTGCCAATTGTGCATGACTTTTTGTAACTTGTGCAGCATTTGTGATGTGGCTAATGTACTAATCCGCTGCATAGAAAAATAAATATAAGTTGACGATTACAGAACCTCCTGCTCTTGAAAATTAATGAGGCAAGTCACTTTTTGTAGCCATCTATGAATGGCTGCATACGCATTGATCAAGGCCTGTGCGGGACAGCAAATCGTCATCCCTCATGCACATTATCATCATGTCAACGCTGCAATTTTCAGTGAGGCGGGAGTGCCCCTTTCATACCCCACAAATTTAGACATTCATCATGAGTCATACCATCAAGATTGGGGGTCAAAATACTTTTCCAACTCGTAAAAGAAGTTTTACACTTAGCATAACACGTTTTTGTGTCCATAAAGCGTGTTTTTGTATGTAAGGCGCAATATTCCGGTATTTGAGTGTAACCTGGTCCAAAACGAACCAGGACTTCATCTCGAAATGTTAGCCTCTTCCAGGAGATGGCGCCAGTATCGACTATAGCAATATTTTCCCCGAGGTCAGTGTAAACACAGGCCTGGAACAGACAAGTCAAACAAAAATCATATAAAAATATTTCTGGTCCGCTACTGAAGGTGTCGGATCGCCGGAGTGTCCAAGCCACTGTTCTGGTTGGGACACTGCTTCAGTGACGGAAATTGATTTTTCCAGTGGCATACAATTTATCGACGCAATGATTATTCTCTGTACTACCTTTCGGGGATTGAAACGATAGAGGTACTCTGGCTGAGCACATGATTAGTGCAAACAGCATGCATTTACCACGCAAGGTACGTTTATTAAAGGTAACTTAAATCTTTGCATACTTAAATATATAAAAAAAATGTTCAAATATATAATATATTAGTAATTTTAAATGAATGTTATTTCTTTCTTTCTTTTTTAGGGGTGAGAATGCCCTATCTCCCTGTTTAGGTTTCGTCTACGCTGCGCGCATGCGCTGCTTAGGAAGGGACCTCTTCAAATCGATCGTTTTTTTGGGCCAAAAATGTGAACGCTTTGCATTGCAGCGCGTGCACGTTTGGTGATTAGCTTGCGGTAGCGAGCGGTGGCGCCATGTGTTGGCAATTACCACGCTTGCTCCCGCAAGTTAAACGCTGTGTGTCCCTGCTCTCGGCGCATGCATGAGTGCTCTTTAACTTTCGCGGCCCTGTTGTTTAAAACTGTTTTTTAGGTCTTGCCTGAGACAGCGCATGCGCTGTCCCAGGCGAGACATTTTGTATACGGGATTTTCAAAGCGCTACCAGCGCTGGCCTAACGCTTGCGTTCACGCGAGCGTGCATGCGCGCAGCTGCCAATCACGGCTGCGCGCGCACCACTCGCGTGCTTACCACACAGTGTGCCCGTCCTCGTGATCGCGATCAACTTTGATCGCGATTACTTTCACGGCCGCGCTTAAGGCTGCGCGGCCAATACTTGTTTCACTTTGATCTGGGCCCAAAACAAAGAGCTGATTTAAAGGGCCATCAGCCCTAATCTCGTTGGAGTATCATCCTGGCTGGGTGCTTTCTGAACACTAACTCCTAGATGACAATGCTATGCAGGAAAAGAAAGACACACAGCTTGTTAGCACTTCACATGTACTTTTGAGAAACTATGATTTGGAGGCAGGTTTTAGGCTGTGTTCAAGAGATATTCATGCACTGTAAAAATGTCAGATTGCTCTGTCTCTATGAGTAATTAAACAAATAATTTAAATAGCACTAATTTATTTTAATTTAATTATTTTTATAGTGCTGCTCATCCCAATGTAGGGTGTCAGAACGCTTTAAATGGCACACATTATAAAGAGACAACAAATCATACAAGTATGTAAATAAATGTACAGAAAATGTTACAATTGACAATGAGAGTTACAAGGTGTAGAAGTCACATCATTCATAAGGCAATATATGTTATGATAGCGTGGACAGGAAAAACAGGAAGTCAGGATTTAAAACGCAACGGAGTGGTTGGGGTTCTCTATGCTAATAAGACTTTATTGCTACCCAAATGAACCCTTTAAGCAACCTTAGAGTAATGAAACATTGAGAAAAAAACATTAGGGTTCTAAATCCCTGCATTGCAGGTTACATGTAGCTCCTTGATGCGGCTTCATAGACCACTGTGCTGTATTAAAAGGATTGGAATTTATGAACTTCAAGTACAAAAGGATCTCGGTGTCAAAAGTAGTTACCCACTTACCTAGATATATGAAATACAAGAAAGTAATCTGTAGGCTTCACAAACTGATTTGCAGTAAGCACATTAAACCTCTGTGCTACTATGTCTCAGAACAGTGACGAGACAAAGCACACATCTCTTCTGCAAGTGCATTGACCACCAGAGCTATTTTACCGTTATTAGTCCTGGAAACTCGCTGGGAACCCAAGTTCTCTGCAGCAGGTGCCTCAACCCATAAAGTGCTTTTTTAAACATAGCCTCTGTGATTCACTGAGAACAGATTTGCAGTCACATTTGTCCTTCTTGTGAACTATTTCTTTGCTGTAGAGTTCAACAAAAAATGTTTAAGTTGACTGCCAGACTCTGTTCTCGTGACCCCACCCCCTTTCCACCGCCACACCTTGAACCCCAATTTAGGGCTTCCCGGACCCGGAGTAAATGTTTTCCATTTCCGGCACTGCCCAACAGCACCCATTTCCACATTATGAAAAAACTTTCACCAGACAGTAAGACACCTTTCTCTCTCATTTAATCAAACTAGTCAACCTAGAAAGAAGGTCTATGCAGAATATTTCTTTGCAAGTTTAACTCTTGGACAGTTTTTTTAAAAACCTTATGGCCTTGCACAAGAAAATAAGTGTTTACTTGGGGCATGTTTTATTCCGTACTACTTTGTTAGTGTTAGATAGGCATACCTGCAGCAATTACATTATTGCAAAGGTAACGGCTTCCACACAAGTAAGTGGCGCTATGAAAAACTTTGCAAGCACAACTTCAGAACCGTTGCCAAAAAAATACAAAAAATAAACTTTGTAACTTTGCACACCCATAATTTTTTGTCCAGTGTGTGCGACTTCAGATTGCCAGATTTTTGTAACTAACCACTGAAGAGGACCGTCGTTTCCTTTCTGTGGTGTTTACTACTTTTAGCCACAGTTTGAAAAGTAGCTGCAGTGGATGGGGTAATACGGTGTGACATTCATAAGATCACACCGCGCGCTGGCGGCAGGACGTGCATGCATTCGGACTGCAGAGCGGGCTTCCTCCAATGTGACTGCGCTGGTTTTTTATGGGGAGAGGGGGTTGTACGGGGAGTAGAATCCGGAGCCTGGCCTGTAGCTGGTGCCCCCCCGGTCCCCTGAAAGCATACACCCTCTGCAGGTCTTCTTGCCAGAGGGTCCCCGCGCTCCCTGTGCTGAGGGATTCCGAGTGAATCTAAGCTCGTTCTGCCGGATGGAGATGTGAACTCGAGGCGCAGAGGAGTAGGCCTGCACTACGCTCCGTTTCCTGCAATAAACCACTTTATAAGTTTCCTGTGCAGAGGACAGGCCTGGCTGGGTTTGATCTGCCTGGAGCTGGCTGTAGCCTGGGGGACGAACAGAGCCCCGTGGCGCTCACCTTGTTAATTCCAGCCATGAACCCTCTGCAGCGCAAGGTGTACCTTGCTAACAGTAACTCCACAGTGACCCCAAACAGTGGGACCAGATAAGCTCTCTCAACTGTTGAGGACTGTGAGGGGTGGGGTCAGGGCTTTAAGTGGGATGAGAAAACTGGGGGGGTCTCCCATAGGGGCGTGGCCGATGTAATTAAGGGCATGGCTTAAAACACTTAAGCTAAAAATCTGTAATTAGCATAGTGTGCTGCCCCACTGGTATTTTGCCGCTTCTGTCCATTCATCCAAATATATAACACAAGTAACATTACACCTACAACAAACCAGGGCTATTGGCTTTGTTAATGGTTGTAAGTTGCATAAGATAAATAAGCAACAACTATGACTTTGTTGTATATGATATTGAAAATGGTTCCGTTCTTGTTGGCGAGGTTGTGGCTAAGGCTAGAGCAGCCGACCTTCAAGCTGAGAAAGCAGGTTCGAGGCTCACGTCGGCTCAACATCCTGTGATTCAAAACATGAATATGTCCTTGTGTAATGTAACTGGTGCTCATGTTTGCTCCACGTTTACCCTACATAAAACTGAACAAGCAATGGCATAGCCAATAGGTCTCGCCTTTGGGACCTTATAAGTGTTTAGCCATGCAACACTTGATGTTGTTGCACCATGGATATTGTGCTGGATAACTAAACACTTATAAGGTCCCAAAGGCGAGACCTATTGGCTATGCCAATGCTTGTTTCAGCTCATCACCACGCTGATTTCCCAGCTGGGAGATGGATGCGCGTAGTAAACAGTGCTGCCGGGGGCCTGCAGAAGACTCGCTATCAACAGGTTACATGTGGTTAATTAGTCAATGAGAAGGGGATGTCTTTTTGCTTTTGCCTCGTCGCTCACGGTACTTCAGAGAATTGACCACCGAGCGGGGGGAAACAAATCAAAATGTTTCCGTTCCCGAGAGCTGCTTTGGTATACCTCCACAATGCCTTTGAATTGGGAGCCGGCTGTGCATCCTGGCAGTGTAGGTCTTGAATAAACGAAGCACACCCCCTCATGGGACTTACCTACTTTTACCAGTGCAATGCCTAAGTGGAATCGCTATCGTTTCGGCATGGGCCTGTAAATGACCAACGTATTCTCCAGTAGAGCCGCACTGACTGCCTTAGAAGATGTACTGGTCAGGGAACATATTGTATATGATCTCAGGGTTGGGATGGTCTGTAAATAACTAAATCACACGCCATCCTGAGGGCTGCAACGGTAGAGCGCTTTGAAGCCTGTTTTCAGGGGCGAGGGCCCAGGCCACATTACATCAGGGTAGGTCTTGCATAACTCAAACATTCACCACTCTGGGTGTGCTCTGCTTTTATCCATACAGTGCCTGATACTGGCGTGGTCCTTTCAGGGTGCATCTGAAAATAAATAAAGCTTGCCCTGGTGTGAGAGCTACATGGCTACAGACCGCATATTCTATAGCAGTAGGTTTGCGGGTGCTAAGAGTCATCTCTGAGGGGTTCACTTCTGTCTTGTGACCAGGTTTGTCTGTTTATAAACAGCTAAAGCAAGCATTGGGTCGCACCATCTCTCGCTTTCAAAACTTAGTATGATTGTGATTCCATGGGGGAGACGCATCAAATCATGGCTTACCCAAAAAAATCAAATAATTAAAGTTTTTTTCCAGTCTTTTGTGGGGGGAGGAGAGGTTGTGGTCCATGGCAGAGGATTCGCAAGACGTTTGTTGCTTTCCGTGGGTGAGAAAGAAACCTTCCTAAAGCTCTCCTTTCATTTGTGTGTTTAAGCGTGGAAGATGGTAAAGTGCTACATATATTCACCCGTCTAAGCTGCCCATCTTTAGGAGTTAATGTACTGATTTACAGACTTTAATTGCCAATTTGTTTTAACCTACTTAAAAATACTTTATGCCTAGTCACTAAACGTGAGAGGCGTAAAGTGGGTAGAGGGATGGTGACGAGGGTCAGTGCACACAAAGGCAGTGCACACAAGGACCAGCCTCTCATTCTTAGAAAGATTAAAAAACAAGCATTGGCATAGCCATTAGGTCTCGCCTTTGAGACCTTATAAGTGTTTAGACATGCAACAGTTGATGTTGTTGCACCAAGGATATTGTACTGCATAACTAAATACTTATAAGGTTCCAAAGGCGAGACCTATTGGCAATGCCAATGCTTGTTTTACATTATTATGCATTTAGTTTTGTTCATTATTGGGGAGAAACCTCCCAAACCCTCACGTTTTAAAATTATTTTACCCCCCTTTAAAGGTCCTATTATAAATGACAATGCCTTTTATATGTGTGTTGGTTTTCAAAACATAAATAAAAGGCATTGTCATTTTCAATGCCAATAGCTTATACTCTCGCAAATGCGAGACATACTGCATTGTAAATGCTTGTTCTTGTAGTCTCTATCTAGACGGCCTTGTCTTCCAAGTACCTATTAACTTTTCTCAAGTTAAAACAGTTTTTACACTCTCTTCTTATCTGCATTTTAATCTTTTTAAAAAGACAACGTTCTTCATCAACTGGAGAGGATTTGTGACTTCCAATTAAAAAACGTTGTTGTTTTATTCTATTAACAAAACTGTTCAAGCACATTTCAAATTGTAAGTTTGCTTTTGCTACTATGCAGTGTATTGGAACAAAGAGTCACAATTCAAGAGGGGTGGTGTGTACAGACCAGTCAATGCAAGAGCAAGATATTTGAATTATCATTACTAGCGGGCCTTGCCAGTCAGCCATCTTCCATTCAGCTGTTAGAAATCACGCAACCGAGCTCCCTCAATTTCTCCAGTAGTATAATTCCTGATTTTTATGCCCTGCTGTTACATTGGAGCAAGGCCAACGGGATAGTCCATGCTTCCTCCATTTCCTCATTTCTATAAATTCCCAATGCTTGATTTGAAAGTTTAGCGTTAAATTCACCTACAACTAAGACTGGTAACCTCCTCCATGTCAATTGTCCTTGTAGTAAATTGAAAGATTGTGCCGGTTCCGAGTAGCGATGATTCGGAAGCTGATGCACTGGGTTTTTCCATGCAGTCAAGGGAATGTGTTGATTTGTGTCTCTGCAGTAGTGGCAATGCTGTGGTGCCGATGCGGTGGATCTGATGGCAATGCACTGGTTCTAAGTGCAATGCACGAGTCCTGCTCCTGCAACAGTGCCATGCCTCAATTCTGCTCTTGCAGCAGAAGATGCATCGGTGCTGTATAGCAGAACACTTCAGTGGCACTTCCAATGGTGCTAGGTGCAAAAGCAGGGTGAGTTGAAATCTGTTATGTACCTGAGACTTTGTAGAATGAGAATAGCCAGCTAGCCATTGGCGTCTCTCTGTGGACAGGAGAGGCAGGTCCAGTCCTTCTCACTCAACAGAAGAGGGCAGCAGGCAGCAGTCAGCACAGCAGAAAGTAGTTCTTCCAGAGTGGCAGTCCAGCAGAGTGGCTGTCCTCCTTTTTATCAGGGTAGTCTCAGGTCCAGAGTGTACTGACTTGATGGGGTCAGAGACCCAGTACTTATACGCAGTTGTGCATTTGAAGTAGAGGTGACTTCAAAGAAGGGTCTTTGAAGTGCAGAGAGGCCTTCCCTTCCTGCTCTGGCTCCACACTCACTACAGGGGGCATGCAGACTTTTGTGTGTGGACAAGACACACCCTTCTCAATTGTAAGTGTGAGGCGTGCCCAGCTTCTCCCTCTTATCCTCCTAAGAAGAGCCATCAAGTCACACCTAAGTTCCCTTGTTGAGCAGCTGTCTGGAGGGAATACACAAAGTCCAGCTGTCACTTAACCCAGAGTGATCAGAGACAGGCTGCAGGTACAACAAGTCTTGGTAAATGTATCCAGTTTTGCCTATGTGATTAATAATAAGTTGTTATTTGTTGTAAGTTGTAGTGGGTGTTAGGACTTATTTTTTAAGAAAGGCAATGTAATTGTGTGGTCACTGGTTTTATTATACAGTGAGGATATCAGATAAATGGGGTAGTACTATGATAAAAATACATGCACTTGATATGTAGGCTTGAAATTGGTGCAGCTATGGGGAGAATACGTAAATGGTGGAGAAAACACCAAGCAAGGTCAGTGTATACACTGTTTTCGTAAGTCCTAATAAACGAAAATAATAAAGGTATATGAAAATATATTTTTTAGTTAATGTCTATTGCTAAAACGAGCACTGTGGTTCTGTGCACAATGGTGACAGGTTCAATGATGTGGCTAAAAAACGAATCTGTAATTTTTTTTCGGTCTTTCACATAGAGGTCTGTACATATAAAATAACACACATTTTAAATATAAAATAAATGCAAGTATCAGTTAGAAATGCAGTATCCTACTTTATGAAACGTGTATTAGTATTGCATAGGTCTGTGTCTGTAACCAGAGAATCACACAAGATGATGGACGGAATGCTGCACATTGGCAAAACATTCACCCCCAGTCACAGATCTGGGTTCCACCCCAGTTCAGACATGGACATATGCAAATCAGTCTTGACCCTGTGCCTCATGGGAACAGTCCAGCCTGAACTGCCAAGCCATGTCTTCCCTGAACCGGAATCAAGCATCCTAGGACCGGTTTCAGGGTTATACTCCTCTTCAGCCAGGATAGCTTGACTCCAGTGGCATAGTGGCACGGGACCCATGTCTGGGCATACCCTTCCCACATAGGGCGAACCGCAAAACACACAAGATGATGGACGGAATGTTGCACATTGTCAAAACATTCACCCCCAGTCACAAATCTGGGTTTAATCCATCGTTATTTTGCTCACCACGCCACCCCAGTTCAGACATGGACATATGCAAATCAGTCTTGACCCTGTGCCTCATGGGAACAGTCCAGCCCGAACTGCCAAGCCATGTCTTCCCTGGACCGGAATCAAGCATCCTACGACCGGTTTCGGGGTTTCACCCCTCTTCAGCCAGGATAGCTAGACTCCAGTGGCGTAGTGAGCACGCGACCCACGTCTGGGCATACCCTTCCCACATAGGGCGAACAGCAAAACACACAAGATGATGGACGGAATGTTGCACATTGGCAAAACATTCACCCCCAGTGGGTGTGAGTAGCCTGATGCCTTTCAACGGTGGAGGTTGGAGTTTGAAGTTCTCGTGGACAACTGACATCTTGTCATGGAAGAAGTTTGCCAGGGTTTGACACAGTCCTTGGGAGGAGGTTTCTGGCTGCGAGGTTGGAGAACTCCTTCACAATGGTAAAGAGCTCCTTGCTGTGGTTTGTGCTTGCTTCTATGCAGTCTGCTAGAGCATTCTTTGTTTCTTTCAGGAGGCGGTGGTACCAGCGGAGTGCTGTTTTGAAGATGGTACAGTCTCCTGTTTTATTGCTATTACACCACATCCTTTCTAGTTGCAGGATAGTTGTGTTTGGTGGATTTGAGCTCTTCTGGCCAGTTGTCATGGGTAGCATCACATTTGCAACTGCTCAACCACATGAACCCTGATGTAAACCTGATTAGGTTTTTACTGTAGGCACAGTGTTTCTTTGTCGAAACTATGAAGTAGTTAATATGCATGTGAATTATTGGTTGCATTAGCTTGTGCTTACTGTGCACAATTCTGTTATACAGAATTGTGGGAGAAATGCCGAAGCAGCCAAGGCTTGTTTAAATGTGCACTGGTTAAACAGCATTTGAACCTCGTGCCAACTGACAATATGAGAAACGTGCAGCATTTCAACTGTCACATTTCAACTGTCTCTGTGAGTAATGTGCTGCACTTCATTATCATAATTGCTTCAACGTGCCTCCACAGAAAGAATCTAGAAATCCTTAAATACATGTGCAACTTAATTTGTTTTGGTAATTGCTTATTTTCCTAAAGCATTGCTCAACTGACATTAAGACACGTGTTTTGTGCCTATATAAACAACAAAGTGGAAGGACCCGATATTGGAATCCAAATACAAGGATGACTCAATGTCATACACAGGAATAAAGAGACAAACCAATAGGTTTTGAAGAAGAACCCTCATCCACTAACCTAGTTGGTAGCATGCTTTATCATTGGGTTCCCAGCTGGGCTGCCTAATGCCTGAATTAGAGTGGAGCGTGTTTGTTTTTGTGTGAAAGAAGTGATTTTAGTGTGGTTTAGAAGAACCTCTAGGATCTTCAATTGGAACTTTATTCCTGATGTCCTGGGGCACGGTTAAAAACAAAGAGGGGATATGGTGAAGATAAAATTGGTCTTCATTAACACTATAAAATGGTTGACATGTTTCAGCCTCAACAGAGGTACTGAGGGTTTCTTCAGGATCAAGACTGGTGAAGTGCATAAAAAAAATGGGTGACCACGTGAATTTTTCAGCACACGTGCTAAGGTGTGCTGTGAGTGCAAAGGTGAAGCCGTACGTACGGTTCCCACCATCAGGTGTGAATTAGAAGCTACATCATTTAGACAGCTAGAAATGATCCCGGAGGTAGCGGAGTCCTGTAGTCATACATGCATCAAGGAGACTCGTCCGCCGTCCATACCTAGTGTGGTTCTGCTCGGGATCTCGGCAGCTTCGTTTATTCCTTCCAATCACTTGCCTGGCTCCCGCTGATCCTCAGCTCCAGTTCTCTGTCCAGCATTGTGTTTCTCCTCTTCCTCCGGTGCGTCCCTTCCTGCTTCTGCAAGAGACCATTGTTCCTGTAAGAGAGGCACAACACAAAAGGTGACTCAATGTTATCTCATGCTCTGTGCGCAGACTACAGACTACTTTCCTCTAATTTTTAAGGTAACAGATTTAACCTTTAATTATATTATAAGTATTCTGGCAGTGTTTGGCCTTGCAAGCATTTGGACACAGAATCCAATCAGTGCTTGAACTGAAAGGCACTCCAGCAATCAATCAATCAATCAATCAATCAATCAATCAATCAATCAAGGCATTTATAGAGCGCGCTACTCACCCGTAAGGGTCTCAAAGCACTGAGGGAGAGGGGGTAGCTGCTACTGCTCAAACAGCCAGGTCTTGAGTAGCCTCCTGAAGGTCAGGAGGTTTTCGGTCTGCCGTAGGAGGATGGGGTGGTCGTTCCAGTACTTGGCGGCGAGGTAGGAGAATGATCTGCCGCCGGTGGTTGTTCTTCGAATGCGGGGGATGGTGGTGAGGGCGAGGTTGGCGGAGTGGAGCTGGTGGTTCGGGGTGTAGAAGGTGAGTTGTTTGTTGAGGTATGTTGGTCTGGTGTTGTGCAGTGCCTTGTGTGCGTGGAGTTTGAAGGTGATCCTCTTGTTGACGGGAAGCCAGTGCAGGTCTCTCAGGTGGGGTGTGATGTGGCTGTGGCGAGGGATGTCGAGGATCAGGCGTGCAGAAGCGTTCTGTATGCGTTGCAGTCTTTTCAGCAGTTTGGCCTGGGCTCCTTCGTAGAGGGCGTTTCCGTAGTCCAGCCTGCTGCTGACGAGGGCCTGGGTGACAGTTCTTCTTGTGTTGGTGGGGATCCACCTGAAGATCTTTTGGAGCATGCGGAGGGTGTTGAAGCAGAAGGATGAGACGGAGTTGACTTGCTTGGTCATGGAGAGAGTTGAGTCGAGGATAACTCCCAGGTTGCGTGCGTGGTCAGTGGGTGTTGGGGCTGCACCCACGGCAGTTGGCCACCAGGAGTCGTCCCATGCTGAGGGGGTGGATCCGAGGATGAGGACATCCATCTTGTCCGAGTTCAGTTTCAGGCGGCTGTTCTTCATCCACTCTGCGACGGCTTCCGTTCTCTCGTGGAGGGTGGTTTTGCCAGTGCAAGGGTCTTTGGTGAGGGAGAGGATCAGCTGTATGTCGTCAGCATAGGAGATGATGTTGAGGTCATGCAGTCTGGCGACGCGGGTGAGAGGGGCCATGTAAATGTTGAACAGGGTCGGTCTGAGGGATGATCCTTGGGGTGCGCTGCAGATGATCTTGGAGGCTTTGGATCGGAAGGGGGGTAGTCAGACTCTCTGCGTTCTGTCGGAGAGGAAGGAGGAGGTCCATTCCAGTGCTTTGCCGCGGATTCCTGCGTCGTGGAGGCGGGTGCGTAGGGTGTGGTGGCAGACCATGTCGAAAGCAGCTGAGTGGTCCAGGAGGATGAGGGCTGCGGTCTCGCCGTTGTCCAGCAGGGCCCTGATGTCGTCGGTGGCGGCGATGAGAACCGTTTCGGTGCTGAAGCCGGACTGGGACTGGTCCAGGACGTTGTTCTCCTCGAGGTAGTGGGTCAGCTGTTTGTTGACGGTCTTCTCTATGACTTTTGCCGGGAACGGGAGCAGAGAGATGGGCCGGAAGTTCTTGAGGTCCCTTGGGTCTGCCTTGGGTTTCTTGAGCAGGGCGTTGATTTTGGCATGCTTCCAGCTCTCCGGGAAGGTCCCGGTTTCGAAGGAGATGTTGTTGGCCTTGTGGAGGTGGTGTGATCTTGTAGCCATCCGGGATGGCTATGGCGATGTCGGGTGCTGAGAGGTCTCTGTCAGGAAGGTGACGTCCGGGCAGGACGTGTCGAGCTGGTCCCAGAGTTCAACGTGTTTGCGTGCGGAGCGGGTGTTCAGGAGAATGCATCTGAGGTGGTTGCGTCCTGGCCTGGTGGGTGGGTTGGCAGCTCTGGTGCTGGTGAAGCTGCCGTTCCAGCAGGAGAAGGGTCCTTGGGTGCACTTTGTGGTGGCCTGGAAGCAGGTGTGTGCTCGTCCGGTGCTGAGTGCGTGGAGGGTGCTGGCGTCGTAGCCGATTCGGGCGTTGTGGCTTTCGTGGGGGCCAGGGGTTCTGGCGCTGGGCGCGGTCCAGGCGCGGACGAGTGTAGATGGGCTTGTCTTAGGCGCGCCTTCGACACGCCAGGGGTGGACCCGCTGTGCCCGGCCGCTCAGAGGCCGCCATAAGAAGGGGAGGTGGGAGGGAGGAGCAGCTGGGAGGGGGGATTGGATGAATGGGCGAGCGGGGGGGCGGGGCCGCAGGGGACGCAGCAGTGGGAAAACTGAAGGGGGGAGATGGCAAAGGGAACAGAAGGCAAAAGGCACAAAAAGGAGAAGAGAACAAAAGACAATCACAGAAAAACAAATAAGCAATACAGAGCAGAAGCAAAAAACGATCACAGAACAACAACTAAGCAATACAGGGCAGAAGCAAAAGACAATCACAGAACAACAAATAAGCAATACAGGGCAGAAGCAGATAACAGTCAACAAAACAGTGCAGATACTGGACGCAAATACCGCAAGGATTAGGACGTAATACAGCAATGATTAGCAATACAGAAAAGATGTATTTTCTCTAGTAATTGCACCTTCAAACTGAAAGACATTTAAAGAGTGATTTTAACCTTTGGTCTCCAGAAGTGAAATGTAAAACCAAAGACTGAAAGACATTAATAATCCACGAACCATCATCAAAATACAGGATTTAATATGCATTCTTTGGCAATAAATCAAGAGTTAAGCTGAAGGACAAGCAAAAACTGTATAAGAGTAATATAGAGTAATATAGAATAAGACAATCTTCTAGAAAAGCTGTTACATACACAAAGCCTGATTCCTGTTTATGTATTTGAGAGTTTGACTGTAATTTAATACTGAGCATTGTTATGAAACCATCTATTGAGTTTTCCATTACAGAACTAAAGCCACCATCTCTTTACCTGACCCAGTCCTCGCAATCTTGCCCTGTCTATCCTGAGCTAAGCAGTTCCCATCCTAGAGAAGGAGAGCTACCAGCAGCACCGGTATTTCTCGTTTCACTCTCTCTTTCCTACCCTCTTCCCCTTGGGAACTTACATGGACGTAGTGTGTTTGTTCACTGCTACCGCATTAGGTTCCATAGAGATTTGGGGACTAACGTCGTCCCAAGGGAACCACCTGGAGTTCAGGTGAGTGGCCTGCAACAGAAAGCCAAGCCACAAAATGAGTGTTCCTTTTGGGCGACATAGTCATGGACGTACCACAAGCCTTACCTGAATCCTACTCTGACACAGAACAATTAGCCAATATGGTTCGTATTCTTCAGGAAGAGATGCAAAAGCTCAAAACAGAAAATTAGGAACTCAAGGGAGCTTTAGCATGCCACAAGCCATTCATAGAGTGGAGGGATACTACACAACCATGACCTATTCTTAGTTCCCTTAAGTTTGGATCACCATACACGTTATCCCACACTGCACCTAGCACCTCCACTCGAGATCAGAATCTAATCTACGTGTCACAATAACAACCCCTGAATCTGTACCATTAGGCAATCATGAATGGTGTACTGGTGATAGTTTGCATTACGCTGCCTTTATGAGTTAGTGTCAATTACAGTTTTTATGTAAGCCTCAAATATTTCAATCATATACTGCAAAAGTTGCCTTTGTGATTTCCCATCTGGGGGGAGTTGCAGCCATTTGGTCTATCCCTCTCATAGAGAGTAATTACCCCATTCCGTATAACTTTTCTGCCTTCAAGGCAGCACTGACACTTTTATTTGCCAAACATGTCTTCATTCAATCTAGTGACAATGAGTTACTGAACCTACGACAAGGGCCAAAGGACCTTCTCACATACATCACCACTTTTAATAAGTTGATAATTGAAACATGGTCGCCCCAAGAGAAGCGCACATCACTCTTCAATAGAGGCCTGAGAGATTGCTTAAAAGATAGCTTGTCTCATATTGTTGACTTAACTGAAGATTGTGCCGAATTAATTGATCTAGTGGTCAAATTGGATCATATATTGGGCAAAAGAAAATCAAAATGTCCCCAGGGTGAAACAAGGGTAGTAGTGATAAAAGCAGACTGAAAAGAAGTTGAGGACAAACTGCAAGAATCAGAACCCATGCTGATTGGTCGAATTAGATGTCCCCTATCTAGTGAAGAAAAAGACCAACCGCCCTAAGGCCAATTTATGCCTTTACTGTGGTAAACCTGGACATTTCGCAAAAGACTGCAACTTAAAAACAAAAAATAAAAAGGCAGTAGCTAGTGTAAGCCTTACCGAGCAACAGCAGGAAAACTAACACTCTTGCAAAATGCAGAGATGGCCTTCCAGAGAGAATACACTTTCCAGATCTCCCAATACCTTACTGACATTTTAAATCGTGTGCCCAGGCACCTGACAATCCGAGTGACACTAATGCTGTCCCCACAGAATTGACAGGTCTTGTCAGTACTTGTTGATTCAGGGGCTACCGGAAACTTTTTTGACCTGACATTGGCAGCTAAACTGCAAGTCCCACGTATTACCAAACCAGAACCTGAGCCTGTCTGTGCCGTAGATGGCTCAGCCTTATCTTCTGGCCTTAATCGGTTTCACACCAATCCTTTGACCTTAGTTTGTGACCATACTCATACACAAGAAACAATTTTTAATTTAATTGATACCCCTACTTTTGGTGTCTTCCTTGGCATACCATGGCTGGAATACCATACTCCAAAAATTGATTGGGCTTCTTGGACTGTCACCCTAGATTCACCTCTATGTATGACAACATGTTATCAAGAAGGTCAATGCCCTGTGACACCACTTCATTGTGCCACAACACATGTTGTACCTTCTTATCACCTCCCGAAGAAATACCAGGAATTTCATGATGTCTTTGATCCTGTTAAGGCAACCCAGTTACCCCCTCATAGGCAATATGACTGTTGCATGGATCTGGTTCCTGAAGAATCAGAACCTTTTGGACCTGGCGGCGCAGGGTACGCCTTAATCTCCTGGGTTCTCCTGCTTAGCTACACAGAGACACGGGGACACTCTGTCCGCGTAAAAGATCAGATTTATTAGCTGCAGCTAGTACAGTTGTCCCAGAAGTACACGAGGTAGGTTCTCAGGAGACTGCCACTTCACTCCGTGGCGCACACTCTTTTATAGCACATATGATTTTGGAGACATTAACCACGAAAAGTCATAATGCAGAAAGCATTTTGTTTGAAAAAGAACAAAGGTGGGTCTACCGCTTACGTACTCATACACATGGATTGAACGATAACATCCCGTGGTTAAGCATCAAGAAATAAGAACTTTAGCATAAATGAAGAATCCAGAACCATATCATGGATAAAAATTACAAAAATTGGCTTTCTGTAATCACGCCATGAATAAGGAATCCCTAGCCTTGCCACACTTGAACACATTATCAAAAAGTACCATGAATCACGGCACGAACAAGGGATTTCTCCACTCACTAACTTTATTGTAATCATGGGACTGGCAGGGGTAACTGACACCCCGGACGCAAAGTACCAACGTCCCCCACATTAGAGATATGTACCTTTTTTCACCTTCTTTCAAGAAGCGTGAACCTCGTTTATAAGCAAAGTGTTTTGTGTGAAGGTTACAAGAAAAGTCTGCAAGTTTTTTACCTTTTCTTCGTGGAATAATTGGTTTTTGCTCTTTTTCACCTTGTATAAGAACGAGAACTTTATTGACAAGATTCTGCGAAAAATTAACATGCCAACCTTAAAAGAACCTACCGAACCTAACCGATATTTCCAATGGATAGTAACACCATGTTACAAACGAAGCCTTTTATTTTATTTTGCACAATCTGCTTATAAATGTATTAATTAAGCGATGCACGTTCATGTACAGCACGGACCAAGGAACAATAATGAAAGTCCTCTTTCGTTATCCATGAATACCCCTGCCTCTTTAAATTCTGACCTGGTTACAGTGCAAACTATACCGGGTAGGGAGAGGCAGCGACAGAACAAGTCACTTACTCCCGTCTAAAAGCTATCGGTCCAAACACACGAGGACGCCGATGAAGAAACGTAATGTATTTAACCTCCTAATACTTTCCGTTTTTCCTGTCTCCCTTCCCTTTTTAAGAGCGGGGAAAAGCCTTTTCTACCCGATGTAATCCTCCACTTGAGAATATAAGGTATTCTTTTCTCTTTTTCGTTTACTTCAAAATGTTGAGAAATTTTCTAATTTTGACCGTAAATATGGTGGTAACTTGCAACGTATGGCACCATTGCTCTTGATAGTAACACTGTCTAACGTTTAGAAAGCACTAGTCAGAATGTTAATAATGCCTTCTACTCCATGTGTCACCTTTTTCGATATTTTAACGAGATTAACTACGTCAGTTACCTGATGGTTTGAATTCTGCTCTCTAATGCATCACGTGAGAGACTTTGCATTTCATGAAACAACTATCGTTAAGTGACATTAGACATCCTAGTCATTTTTGGCAACATCCTGACTTTCTCCATAGACTTCCCCGTGATATTCGCGGCGATATATTTAGTACCTAGACAACTACTAATAATGTGAGTCCCCCTTTAACTAAGCGATTCTCTCATACCATGTACTTAGCAACATCAAGAACGTACTATATCCTACACGTTATTTTTCCTAAATCTTTTCCCTATGGTCAACACAATGATGCAACCAACGAATCTGGCATGTAGGTAGGATACCTGGACGCTATGTAACACTCGCTTTTATGGTATCCTAAACCCAACGTGAACAGTCTTTGTAGTGCCTAAAAACCTAGTGCCCTCCCAGGCACATATAACCTGTTCCAACTTTCATGACAAAATGGATGCTGTGTCTTTGTTCTTTGGTTTTCTTGCATTTGCAGACTAATAGAAAAGAGGGCTTATTTTGCCTTTACTGCATGTGAATAAGAATTTGATTGCCAAATTGGCTAAATTACATTTAAAAGTATTGTCATTTTTTAGTTGCTACGACAGTTGATGCTTCGAGTTTTGAACATCCTTACAGCATACATACTGACTGAATACAGTTTGTTCCTTTTTCTTTCACCCCTTATTCTTTTCCTTTTTTTGAAACAGGTTCAAATCGAACATATAATTGCTGGTGGAAAAATATAATCCATCCTCTTCACAAGGAGACCTACTAACATTAGTGTCTTCCACACATAAACAAGGTCCTGATGAAAGCCCACCTGACCCTTATGGGCACAAGATAGGGCTTAAACATGTCGACCTCTTTTTCGGACACATTTTTATAGTGCACCAGACCCTAAATTGTCTGCTTCCTTGCAACCAACTCGAACCCAGTCTTATTAAAATTACATACGAGTTTCTTAATTTTCACTCACTGCAAATCACTTCACTATACACCCAACACGGTTCTCTGATCACTACTGAAAAAACCAGAGGAAAAACCTCCGGGTGGAGGAAGCATTCATTAACCCAATGATGATGCTGTCACGCTGTTAAGCAAGTAGCGGATAATCGAACATACCGCTAATTTCCACCTGCAAAAAACGTGATTGAGGGTTTCTTAACAGTACCCTGTACTGTTGTTGCTAACCCTGGTTCTTTCAGGACCAGTGATCCACTCTCTACCTGATATTTGAACATTTGAGAAAAAGAAGCTGAGTGGGTCACAACCCCTTCTTTCTCCCCCCTTTTGATTTATATACATATGTAAAATATACATTAACCAAATACACACCAAGAACATATAAGAAAGAGCCAATAAGAAAAGTTGGAAAACAGGACAGAACCAATAGAAAAGGTTTGAAAACAAAAGTATCGGATGTCTCCAAGAAGCCTTTCCTCCAACTGTGTTTGTCATCCTCCCCACAAGCTAATTGATTAACTGATCTGCAACTAACTTGCAGGTGGCGAGATACGTTTGTGTGTGTTGGAGGACAGTTGTGAAACGAGAGAATGCTAGCAGAGGACAGCGAAGGCCAGACGATAAGATAAAGTCAGAGGAGAATAGTGTGAACCAACAGATAGTTGAGACAGGGATTAGAAAAACCAGATAGGGATTAGTGTACTCGGCCAATCCTAACACCAGCTTTGCAAATAGAGGCAGAAGGCTTATTTTGACACAAAGCTGCAGAAAAAGCAGAAAAAGACTTTGATTGTCGTGCTGCCTGAGTGAGGGCCACAGAAAATGGCGGCGGAGCACAAAATGGTGGGTCGATACGATCACGATCGAAAATCGAAGTTCCTCAGACCCTCCTTTTGCCAGAACTCAGGCAAGATACTCAGACTCACATTTTAATCTGAGTCAATGTCGATGGCCAAAAGGTCATCGAGCTGTTGCTGTAGCATCATTCTGATATTCTCTGTTCTTTGTGACTTGGGTTTAGGGATGCACATAGTAGCACAAAGGTCGCAGATGGCGGGGCCACAGTGCATACAAAGGCAACAAGAGAATACTATGGCTAAAATTACTCCAAGGAATGTCAATACCTTCCAACCCCATTTGGACAGTAGTCCCCAAAACCACTCCAATAATGACCAATCTCCTTCATCTTGATGAATCGACTCAGAGATTATATGTAATTTAGAGATAGCTTGGTATACTGTCGGAGCGTCATTAGGTATGAAAATACAGCAACTTGACCTGCAAGAACAAAGTCTAAGGCAACTCGGTTTTGTAAAGTCATAAGACGATCTGCCTGTAGTTCTGCCGTGATATTACTTAAGGCTCCTACAGTGATGTCTATGGTGGTTTCTACGACACAAACCAGTTGCCTTATATTTCTGCTGTTGGCCATTGGACCCCAAAAAGGAAGAAATCCTTTGAGGAAGTCTCCTCCCTCTTGTCCTGCTGTGTCCTTGGAATTAATAATCCCTCTGCCATATCTGTTTCGATGATGATTTGCAGAAGCGGTGTATGTAGGGGGAAGAAGGAAAGCTATATAGCAGGTACCGGAAAAACTAGTTGGCAACCACGTGTAAGCCCTATTATAACAGATGAAATATGTACCCTGAGATGGTACTAGAGGCGGTGAATTCTGAGAGGAGTAGACGTATGTGTGGAAACAGCTACTTCTTTGTACGGTGTCAGCAGACTGACCATTTATCTGTAAACAGAAATTGCCCTGATGTGGTATAGTCCAAATCGGTGGAGTTTTTCCTTGTTTAACTTTATCACGAAGGCTAGTGACGTAATGGGTGACGTTCCAGTTAGTGTACGCTTTTCTTTCGTCAACGGAGATCTCACTATTTTCCATGATTTTAGCCATAGCTACCATTCCCTTTATCAACGAACTATGACTAAAATCCGGACCACCAATACGTGAACTAACGGATCGTCTGAATTTGCTTTGATAGGCATTGGAGAAGATAACAAAATAAGCCCAAGCAGAACCTTCATAGGAGAACGGAAGGACTAAATACGGCATTCCTTTTTCTACGGTATGTGGCATAAGTCCACACACCCAACAGTCAGTTATATTTATCACTAATTGATGTTGATGTAACAACTGGACAAATGAGTTATTATAATATTCAGTTCTCCTAGTGAGTTCATGTTGAGGAAGTGTATGAAATAAATGTGGAGAGACAGTAGAAGAAGACGAAGAGGTACAAGGAAAGACAACTTTTCGCTGCAGAGCAATAACAATCCAATTTATACACGCCAAAAGAATACACAATAATATAATAATACATAAAGCAATACTACAACGACTATACATTTCTTTACAATGATTCTTTTTATCTTTACTTTCTCTTTTGCCTAATGTAGTCTCCATCTTTCTAAGTGGATGCTCACGGCAATCTTCCTCAATCACATAGTCACGATTGTCTGCCGTCCTATGACACTGCAAGTCCTGCAGGCCTATTGCCACTACTCAGGTCGCAACTAAGACTCCTAGCGTGACCTTGCAACCGGGACAGAATACTACATAGGAGAGAGAAATCTTAAATGTTCTTTAGTCTAGGCCTTAGGTTATAGTGTTCTTTATCCGGTGTAGTTTGGTCTTGGAACAATGTTCGCGGACTGGTTGTATTCAAGCGACGATGTGGTGGTATTGCTTCCTGAAGAATGTCGTCGTCCTCTTTCTCAGACAATGTTCCATTCAGACGTGCATCACTAAAAGGTACGAATCGTGGAACTTTTTCACTTTCAGAGTCACCAATACCCCTACGAACCCACTGATCGAACGGAAGAGGCAAAGGCACTTTCTTACAATGCACACCGTGAATCCAATTTTTCTTTCCTTCGACTTTGACTGCTGTTCTCGTGGTGAGCAAAACCATTCGGGGCTCTCTCCACCTGGGTTCCAAATTTTTCGTCCTTTGGAAATTCTTTGTGCAGACCCAGTCACCTAGCCGAATGGAATGACCTGGGTCTGTGGAAACCTCTGGCAAAGCACTCTGAACCTGTTGATGGAGAACACACAATTTAGTTGTAAGGTCATGCAAGTAGTCAATCAACATTGGATATGGTAAGTCTGAGTATTTCTTAGGGCGAGGGACTCCCCATACATTAGCCGGGCGTCCAAAAACCACTTCGTAAGGGCTAAGTCCCAAACGAGAGTGTACTGCAGTTCTGGTGGACAGAAGAGCCAATGGTAAAGCATCGGGCCAATTAAGTCCTGTACTAGCCTGAACTTTCGCTAGTTTTAGCTTTAAAGTTCCGTTGTAGCATTCTACTAAACCCGCTGACTGTGGATGATTTGCTGCATGGAACTTTTGCTTGATACCAAGACCCGCACAAACTTTTTGCATGACTTGGCCCACAAATTCGCTCCCATTGTCACTCCAGACAACGCGCGGCAAACCAAACCTGGGGAAAAATTATTTTAGTAGAGCTTTAGCTGTGGATAAGGCTGTGTTATCTTTTAGAGGGTATGCTTCTATCCATCTTGAAAAGGCGCATACTACCACCAGAACGTATTTCAGGTTGTTGCATCGCTCCATATGAATATAATCGATTTGCAACACCTCAAATGGATATGTCGGAGGAGCAAAGTGACCTGCTGGAGTTGGGGTTCCCTTTCCCGGATTGTACATTAAACAAACAATACAATGTTTCACTACAGTGTCTGCGCATTTTGGGATTCCTTCATTTTGCCACACTGGAGCCAGAAGCTTGCATATACCTTTTGCACTTTGGTGGGCTGGACCATGCGCCATAGTGACTACTGGCAGCACATAGGCGTCTGGTAACAGCCAACGTTGGTGCTCAGACAATTCCACCCAACATCCTATCTCATCCAACATTCCTGTACTTTTTTTCCACTTGCTCAATTCTTTCTCTGTAGCCTCTTTCTGAATCGCTCTTACACTTTCCACTGTATCCTCATACATTCCTCTCTCTCTAACCCAATGCGCAGGACCCGCAACATACATTCGACTTGTAGCATCTCTCGCTGTCTTTTTCGCTACTTCATCCGCAAATGCATTTCCTCGACCAACATCGTCAGTAATCTTTTTGTGCGCACTACACTTCACAATTGCTATCTGGGCAGGCAAAGAAAGTGACTCAAGGAGATCAGTCACTAATTGACCATGTTGTATTTTAGTGCCATGGGAAGTAAGGAAACCCCTCTCTTTCCAAAGACGCCCAAAATTAAACGCTACACCAAAGGCGTATTGACTGTCGGTGTACACGTTCACTCTTTTTCCTTTTGACAACACACATGCTCTCGTTAAAGCTATCAGTTCTGCTGCTTGAGCTGAATTGTGTCTGATACGTGCGATTTCCACAACTGTATGAAAGTAGTAACAGCATAAGCTGAAACTGTATCTCCATTAGGAAGCTTAAAACAAGAACCATCCACCCATAGAATTCCATCCGGATTTTCTAGTGGCGTATCTTTCAGATCAATTCTTCCTTTCGTCTCTTCCTCAGTACGGAGGAAACAATCATGTTGTTCTTGCTCATCTTTGTCTACTGGAAGAGGTAACAAAGTAGCTGGATTTAAAGTATTACATCGTTTGATGTGCACGTGACTAGCCAAAAGCGTCAACTCATATCCAGACAAAGGAGCACTCGTAAGATGCTGCGTTTTTGTTCGGTTTAATAAGGTATCCACTGCATGCGGCACCATAACAATAAGTGTGTTATCTAACACTATTCCAGCAGACTGTCGAATAGAAATCGCTGCTGCTGCTGTTGCTTTGAGACAACTAGGCAATGCTTTAGCTACCGGATCTAACGTAGCCGAAAAATATGCACATGGCCGCTGTTTGTCTCCAAATCGCTGCGTTAAAACTGACAACGCACACCCTTCTCTTTCATAAACGTAGAGCGTGAAAGGCTTACTGTAATCGGGAGTACCCAATACAGGAGCAGAACACAGAGCAGTACGCAAGTCAGTGAAACTCCTCTGACATTCGTCAGTCCATGGGAGGGGCTGTGGTGTATCTTTCAAAGTGAGTGTCAACAAAGGCTTGGCCAACAGAGAGAAGTTAGGGATCCACTGCCTACAATAGGAAGTAATACCCAGAAAAGCACGTACCTCCCTTTGTGTGGATGGCACAGACATATGCGCAATCGCCCGAATTCGTTCTGGGGTTAATCGTCGTCCCTCCTTTGATAGGAGATGACCCAAATAGGTAACCTCTCGACGAACATATTGTAGTTTTGAAGGTTAAACCTTATGATTCAGATTAAACAGATGGCGTAACAATGCAACAGTCACATCTTTGCAAATATCTTCTGAATCAGAAGCAATCAACAAGTCATCCATGTATTGGATAAGAGCAGCACCAGACGGCAAATGAAAAGCATCAAGATGACATTTTAAAGCTTGACTGTAAATAGAGGGACTTTCACAATAGCCCTGAGGTGCGCGCTTAAACCGGAAGCTTCGGCCTCCAAGAGAGAAGCCAAAAATATCTCTACTCTCTTCAGCAATGGGAATACTAAAGAAGCCATTCTTTAGATCGATAACAGAAAACCAAGTCGCTGTGGAAGGTATCATCGTCAACAAACCAGTGATATCTGGGACTACGGGAAATTGTGGTACAACAATTTTGTTTACCTCCCGGAGATCAATTACGAAACGATATACAGGAGGCTGAGAAGGATCAATGCGTTTAAGAACAGGAAGAATAGGACTGTTGCATATGTTACCTCTCGTTTCCTCAACCACACCCTTCTGAATCAAATCATGAATGATTTCCAAAAGCGCTTTTTCACCTTCAGTAGAAATTCTATACTGCGGAATACGTGGCAATTCAACATTAGGCTTAAGAGTGACAACATAAGGTGGAATCTCAAGACAACCCACATCGTTCGGTCCCGTGGCCCAAAGTGTTGACGGAAGAGAAAAGCAATTCAGGTGGAAACTGATCTTTGGACAAATACATTGGAGAAATCAGTTTCTGTCCTAAAGTAAGATGTACATCAGAAGGAGAACAATATATCGAAGAATGCATCCTTTTTAATAAGTCCAAACCTAACAGATTTTCACCAGAACCATTCGTCAAAAGAAGTGAAGCATCCAAATCATAAGGGCCAATTGAAATAGGCAAAGGGCAGGAAACCGGATTACGAACAGGGGCACAAGAAAATCCTACAGAAACATTTGTTAAGCCAGACAAAGGTGCCCCAGGGAGTTTGGAATGAATGATAGAATTTCTCATCGCACCAGTATCTAGGAGAAATGGCTCTGAAACACCCATTGTAATGACATTAACATAGGGTCCATTCTGATCTACTGGAATCGACACAACTCCCTTACTTTGTCCATGGCTGTCCTAGTTAGTATGAAGACTTTCATTCTCGCCTTCAACATAACAATCCTCATTATAATACTGTGTAGACCGAACATTCTGCTGATCAAAATAATTCACGGAATTAGGAGGAGGAAGGGAACGTTGTTCTTGAGTCGACATACCTCGACCTCGACCTCTGTTTGCTGACTGGAGGCCACCACGACCTCGTGGAGCAGATAATGCTCCATTGCGCTGCAATAAAATCGGACAACTACTTTTAAAATTACCTTCTTCTCTACAATAAGCACATTGATTAGGTCCTAACAAAGGTCGCGGAATATATGGCTCAGGTTTTTTATACAACCTCTGAAACTGCGGAGGCTGTTGAAACTGAGGCTGAACATAGTGAGGAGGATAAGCTTGTTGCAAGAGAACCTTTGTTTTCAGTTCTTTCGTCTTTTTCTCTTGCTTTTCTCTTTCTTCTTTATCTCTATTTTCATAATATTGTGCAGTAGCTAATATCTGAGCAGAAGAAGAAACAGCCCATTAACTTTCAGAATCTTTCAATTTGTGTGACAACTCAGGAAGCAAATTAAATACAAATTTGTCCACAAATAATCGCTGACCACCCTCTGTAGCCATATCTTGACTACTGTGATCAATAAATGTCTCTTCAAAACGAGTAAAGAAATCAGAGACACTCTCATCTTTCTTTTGTTTGCATGCTGCTAATTTATCCCAGTTAACTCTCAAGGCAGGCATCATCGTTTTCATTAATGTAATAATCCTTCCAGGGAGTTCTGAAACTAAAGCATCAGGTTTAGCACCACCCACTTGAGCTGCATCCGCGGCAATTATAGCAGCCTAATTACCACCTAATTCTTGAGCATGATCCTCTCTACGAATCTTAGCTCATAATGCTTGTGGAACGACATTTCCCATCAACATATCAATATCAGCTAGATTCATGATGCAAGCATCAACCGTCTGTGATAATTCTTTATAATAACCTGCAGGATTCTTATGAGGATCCAGTAGAGTCTGCTTAAGAGCTAATACTTCAGATCGTTTCCATGGAACATGTACCCATATATGTTGGAAATGAGCAGGAATAGCTGGAATATCACCTTGGGCCGCAACTTCCTTCTTCCAAACTGGAGGAACCTCTCTCAAGAGATAATTTTTCAGTGTCAGTCTAACCGACGGATCGGAATCATGGAAAGTCTGAGAGGACAACAAGGATCTATAGGAAATAAGTGTCCTTACAGCTTTCTCAACCTTAGAACCCACCACAAGTCCTTTATCGAAATCAGTCTGAACATCTAACAGATCTTGTGGAATCGGACTCGAATTGACATCCTCCCATTCTTTAATGAGAGTATCGCACATTACATTAAAGACATATCTTTGCGTAGGCGCATTCCATTGTGAGAAAGTAGACATAATATCAGACGCACTATACTGGGGACCCCTCTTGATCCATTTACGTGCAAGAGAGTCCAACCTTTCTCGTTCTTCAGAATCTGGGAACTGACTACGAGATTGTCTTCAAGCAAAAGCCGGAGATACATTTAAAGCTTCAAAGAAAGGAGATAGAATACCAGTGACGGTGTCCGTGAGACGCTTACGCACAGACGGAGAATTGGACATAAGAATAGGGGACAAGGTATTAGGCGAACTAGTGGAAGGAGAACCGGTAATTGCAGGAGGAGCAGAAGGCAAAGGAGATCGAAAATCAGGAGATGAGGGCAAAGAAGTTGAAGTTAAAGGCAAAACTGGTAGAGGCGGAGATACTAAAAGGGGCAAAGGCGGAAGAGCCGGAACAGGCGGAGGTACTGCTGGCAGCTGAACAGGCTGTAACAACTGGGGTGCATTAGTACCTTGTGCATAGGGCAGAGGCAACCTCAATAAATGGGACATTAGGGGATCTTCTTCTAAATCTTTCCTGTTATCGGAAGGGGAAACAGGCAACACCGGATAACATTTATCTATCGCCATACGATGCTGTCTTTCTGAAATTTCCATCGCATTATTAATTTCATCATCTTTGAATTGTTGGGCAGCCTGTATAATTGAAAAACAAATAAAGGAACTGGGGGTCTAGTAAAATCCTGCAAATTGAGCGGAAATATGAAATAGAGGGCTAATTAGTCCCACATAGCAGAGGAGGGAGTAAAAGAAAAAGAAAGAGACAACCAAATGCAATCTAAGAGGACCTTAGAGCAGAAATTTGGATACCCATAAATTGTCTGTGTGATCAATCTTATCATCTGGTCATCCAATCCAAAATAAGATGCTTCTCTTGATCATAGAGAGCATCTAAATGGAAGTGATTTCACTCAAGGGTGGTCCAAGGTTGTCAACAGATTGGAGTAAGAAGACCAACCATAATCAGATGATAGAACAATCGAAAGGAGTGCAGTGCTAACAAAAGAAAATAGAGTGGTGTGTTAAAATAGAATTGGTAGAAAACACTACTAGTTTAATATGTGTCTCGCATTCTAAGTAAAACAACAGTGCAAAAAGCAGTGTTAAACAAATAACTGCTATATAGAGAGGTCGACATGTTTCAGCCTAATGAGATACATTTACCCCTGCGGCTTTCTTCAGGACCCTTGTTGTTAAATTTTCGCTACTGCAAACATGTGAAGAATAAAATGTATAGTGAAGAAAAGGAGAAATGAAAATGTGAATTTATCTCACTATCATAATCGTAATGATCGAGGAACGGACCTCACCTCGCCTGGATCCTGGCTCAGGACTAGGAGGCCCCGCTCTATCCGTCGTTGCCTCGTAGTGAATGCAGAGTCAGGAGACTACGAGGCAACGACGGATAGAGCGGGGCCTCCTAGTCCTGAGCCAGGATCCAGGCGAGGTGAGGTCCGTTCCTCGATCATTACGGATGCACGCTGCATCCTTTTGAGGCGGAGGATCTACCTAAGGTGGTACATTGTGCCACTTTTATATGATAGTGAGATAAATTCACATTTTCATTTCTCCTTTTCTTCACTATACATTGTATTCTTCACATGTTTGCAGTAGCGAAAATTTAACAACAAGGGTCCTGAAGAAAGCCGCAGGGGTAAATGTATCTCATTAGGCTGAAACATGTCGACCTCTCTATATAGCAGTTATTTGTTTAACACTGCTTTTTGCACTGTTGTTTTACTTAGAATGCGAGACACATATTAAACTAGTAGTGTTTTCTCACAATTCTATTTTAACACACCACTCTATTTTCTTTTGTTAGCACTGCACTCCTTTCGATTGTTCTATCATCTGATTATGGTTGGTCTTCTTACTCCAATCTGTTGACAACCTTGGACCACCCTTGAGTGAAATCACTTCCATTTAGATGCTCTCTATGATCAAGAGAAGCATCTTATTTTGGATTGGATGACCAGATGATAAGATTGATCACACAGACAATTGATGGGTATCCAAATTTCTGCTCTAAGGTCCTCTTAGATTGCATTTGGTTGTCTCTTTCTTTTTCTTTTACTCCCTCCTCTGCTATGTGGGACTAATTAGCCCTCTATTTCATATTTCCGCTCAATTTGCAGGATTTTACTAGACCCCCAGTTCCTTTATTTGTTTTTCAATTATAGGATTAGGGGATTAGAACTGAGGCAGGTCATTAAACTTTCCCTTAGACCCTATCATACTTTTTTTGTGCTTCAGCCTGTATAATTGTCATACCCTGTGCTTTCCTATCTCGTTTTGCTTGCTTAATTTCTCTCTGTTTGGCTTCCTTACGCCAAAGGCGGAAAGAGTCAAACATTGCCGGCCGGGCTTTTCTTTTGAATAGAACTGCTTCCAAATTATCTAGCACATCAGAATCGAAACTACCATTTTCTGGCCATTTTAAAACACCATCTTTCTTCGTGTATCGGGTCTATGCCTCGTTAAAGGCAATGGGGCCAACACTATGTTTAGAATAGAGCTCATATGTGGGTGTTCCAACCGAAGGAATCGGACAAGAGTCCTCAAGCCGGGAATCCCTATTACAACCAAAGCAACAAAGTTTTCCAAACTTAGTCAGACCAGGCATCTCGTGATTTCACCTGACTGTTCACAAACTTCAAGGGGGTAAAACTCAGTTTACGCAGCACAAATGCACTTACCCTCGGCTTCGTCTATTGCAATAGTCAAATCTAAGGACCAAAGGAACTAAGGAACAAAGGACAAAAATTGTGGGCGTGACCCACGAAATACTTAACTAAGGACGTCTTCTTACGCCAACAGAGGCCCGTCTATCATCTCGCCTTACCATACATCATCAAAGGAAGGGCCAAGGCAGGGCGGCAGTCAGGGCAGCAGTCGTTAGAAGCCGTCAGGAAGGAGTACCCGCGCTGCAAAAGACCTTCGGACCACTTTCGACATACAGGGGTCGCTTGACGTGGCTCGCGATTCCTCCAGAATTTCCTTCGGGCAGAACCGGTACCACTGATGCCGCCCCACGTTGGGCGCCAGTTGAAGAACCAGAACCTTTTGGACCTGGCGGCGCAGGGTACACCTTAATCTCCTGGGTTCTCCTGCTTAGCTACACAGAGACACGGGGACACTCTGTCGGCGTAAAAGATCAGATTTATTAGCTGCAGCTAGTACAGTTGTCCCAGAAGTACACGAGGTAGGTTCTCAGGAGACTGCCACTTCACTCCGTGGCGCATAATCTTTTATAGCACATATGTAAAATATACATTAACCAAATACACACCCAGGACATATAAGAAAGAGCCAATAAGAAAAGTTGGAAAACAGGACAGAACCAATAGAAAAGGTTTGAAAACAAAGTATCGGATGACTCGAAGAAGCCTTTCCTCCAACTGTGTTTGTCATCCTCCCCACGAGCTAATTCATTAACTGATCTGCAACTAACTTGTAGGTGGCGAGATACGTTTGTGTGTGTTGGAGGACAGTTGTGAAACGAGAGAATGCTAGCAGAGGACAGCGAAGGCCAGACGATAAGATAAAGTCAGAGGAGAATAGTGTGAACCAACAGATAGTTGAGACGGGGATTAGAAAAACCAGACAGGGATTAGTGTACTCGGCCACTCCTAACACCAGCTTTGCAAATAGAGGCAGAAGGCTTATTTTGATACGAAGCTGCAGAAAAAGCAGAAAAAAACTTAGATCGTTGTGCTGCCTGAGTGAGGGCAACACAAAATGGCGGCGGAGCACAAAATGGTGGGTCGATACGATCACGATCGAAAATCGAAGTTCCTCATTCCCGGGGCAATCCTTCTTTGTAGCAGGATATACGCCCTGACCGAACCTGAGAATCAATACCTGCGCAAGTAATTAGATGAGTTGTTGGAACTGGGCTATATAAGACATTCTGCTTCTCCTGTCTCTTCGCCCCTGTTTTTGTGTCAAAAAAGTGTGGAGATCTATGTGCCTGTATTGAATATAGAATGGTCAATAAGGCCACTATAAAGAATCAATATCCCTTACCTCTAATACTAGTCTTACTTGACCAAGTTTGTGGGTCCACTATATACACCAAGTTAAACTTGCACTGTGCTTGCCATTTGACCCGCGTCAAAGACATAGATGAATGGAAGACCACCTTTCATACAAAATTTGGGCTCTTTGAATATACAGTAATACCCTTTGGGCTTTGTTACGCCCCGGCAGCCTTCCAATATTTCATTAAAGAGGTATTACATGACTTTCTTGATGTCTGTGCCATTGTCTATGTAGATGACATTTTGATATACTCCAAGACCAAAGAAGAACACATCCAGCATGTTCGGCCCATCCTACAGTGTTTGCATGAACACTCTTTGAACGCTAAATTAGAAAAGTGTACCTTTCATGCAACATCTGTAGAGTTCCTTGGGTACAATTTGTCACCCAAAAGTATCACCATGAATCCCCAAAAAATAGATGCAATTCTTTCATGGCCAACACCAACTTCAGTAAAAGGATGGTCAGAAAATCCTTGGCTTTGCCAATTCAATTTTTACAGGCGCTTCATTCCACACTTCTCAGAAATAGTGGTCCCCATAACCAGTTCTCTGAAAAAAAGACAACCGTTTCTCTGGTCTAAAGCAGCAGATCAGGTCTTTACGACCATCAAGCAGCGCTTCACGACTGCACCTATATTACATCACCCAGACACAGATCAACCATTTTATGTTAAAGCTGATGCTTCACCATTCACCATGGGAGGTATGTTATCACAAAAGTAGCCACAAATAGGGCAACTACATCCTATAGCATTTTACTCTAAAAAACTGCTGCTAGCTGAGCAGAATTACACTATCGTAGAAAGAGAATTATTAGCAATAAAAACAGCATTTACTGAATGGAGACATCATTTGTTGGGAGCAAAAACACACCATCATCTTTTACATTGATCATAAAAATTTACAGTTCTTCAGTTGCGTAAAAGCTTTAACTGCAAGACAGATGTGATGGCTTCACTTTTTAGAGACTTAGATTTTTTAATTACATACTGTTAGTTATGGAATTTTTGGTCAGCAAGTCGGGCAGAAGCTACCACTCTAGTCAGGATAAGGGAGTTACACTCCTAAAATAACCCCTGCTCACCCACTTGGTAGCTTGGCACGAGCAGTCAAGCTTATCGTAGAGGCAGTGTGTAAGGCATTTGCAAATAACCAACAGTAATACAGTGTAAGCACTACAAAAGGACACCACTCCAGTTTAGAAAAATATCCAATATTTTTATATATTGAGACAAGATCAAAAATGAAATAAATCCGATTTACAGTACTTAAAAATCTTCAATTATCAAAAATACACTTGAAAAACAGTTCCTTGATGTCGATAGCTCTGTCCAGGGCTATCACGGTATCGTGAGCAAACAAATCCAAACAGTTCTGTCTCACCGTGGCGTCGCGGGCCAGCTACGGTGTCTGGAAGACCTGCAAACAGTACCTTTAAGAAATGCAAGGTGTCGACGACCTCTTGTTTAGCTTCCAAAAGCACGACGTCTGCAGGCATCAGTTCCGGAGGTCGGTGTAGGAGTCATCAGGGCCTTCGAAGTCACATGCGTTGCAGATCGATCTCCTCTCAGTTGAAGTCAGGAGCACTGGCGTCGGTAGGCGTTGGGTGCTGCGGTGCGAAGTTCTGTGAGACGACCTTTTGGGGGGAGAACTGTCATGGGTAGCATCACACTTGCCACTGCTCAACCACACGAACCCTGATGTAAACCTGATTAGGTTTTTACTGTGGGCACAGTGTTTATTTGTAGCAACTATGCAGTGGTTAATATGCATGTGAATTATTGGTTGCATTAGCTTGTGCTTATTGTGCACAGAATTACAATTCTGTTATACAGCATTGTGGGAGAAATCGTGAAGCAGCCAAGGCTTGTTTAAATGTGCACTGGTTAAACAACATGTGAACCCCGTGCCAACTGGCAATTTGAGAAACGTGCAGCATTTCAACTGTCACATTTCAACTGTCTTCATGAGTAATGTGCTGCACTTCATTATCATAACTGCTTCAACGTGCCTCCACAGAAAGAATCTAGAAATCCTTGAATACATGCGCAACTGAATTTGTTTTGGTAATTGTTTATTTTTCCTAAAGCATGGCTCAACTGACATTAAGACATGTGTTTTTTGCCTATATAAGACACAATGCACCTGCAGTCACTGCTTGGCTTTGTTTATTCCTTCCGATCACTTGCCTGGTTCCAGCCGATCCTCAGCTCCACTTCTCTGTCCAGCACTGTGATTCTCCTCTTCCTCTGGTGCTTCCCTTTCTGCTTCTGCAAGATATGCAAATGTAAATGTAAATGTAGTTGAGCTTATATAGCGCACAGCTACCCGCAGTGGGTTTCCCGGCGCTTGCTTAGGGAACCCGTCCTGGTATTCCCCTGTGAGATAGCAGGGTATCCACAAGGTGAAAGTCAGGCATCCCGCCGCGAGGGGCCGTTGTGGAGATTAAGCAAGCTATTGCCCAGAGTCACAGAGTGTGAACCCGTGAGTCGAGGAGGCACCGGGGCGAGAATTATCGAGTCTGTGGAATTTTTTAGCCCAAGACCCGCCGAGGCGGGGAATTGAACCCTGGTCCAGGACCGATCTCAGCTTCTGGGTCTGCCGCCTCTAACCCCTGAGCCACCCTGTAGGAGAGGCACAACACAGAATGTGACTCGATGTTACCTCATGCTCTGAGCGTAGACTGTAGACTCCTTTCCTCACATGATTAAGGAAACAGATTAAAGCTTTAAATATATTACAAGTATTCTGGCAGTGTTTGGCCTTGCAAGCTTTCAGGCCAGAATCCTGTGCTTGAACTGAAAGGCAAAGTCAAAAGTCAAAACAAGCTTTATTCGGTATATTAAAAAATATCCATAAAAGCATTCTACATTACAAAAGCCAGTTCATCATAAATTAGACAGTAATTTATAAATTTTCGGGTATAATGTCACCTTTCACATATTACAGTAAATACATCATAACAATCAATAAATACTTCTTATCAGTGCATGGGAATTTCAAGCCATAAAATACATTTAAAACGTGCGTAAAAAAGACTAGAGTAAGACTGTACAGCTTATTCAGAAACAAGAGATTCCAAATAGGATAACTCCTTTCTTCGCTTAATAGCTAGTTGGATATAAGCGATTACCGCATTACATATATAAACATGTTCTAAGTCACAAATAAAATAAAAGGCGGTTTTGTATGAGTACAGTCTATTTGAGATAAAAAGTGGGCGTAAGATTAATTTCCTTAGGTCCCTATAAAAGTTACAAAAAAGTACAAAGTGCACAGTGCTTTGGATGGACTTTCCGTCACACGGACATTTCGGAAGATTTGCACTCCATTTACCCATCTTAGGGAAAGCAATTTGGAAGTGCAAAGTACTCAGCCTTAATCTAGTTAAATAAAATCTATGTTGGGTATTTCTTATAAAAATAAGATATGGCTGAGTGCCTGGAGACAGGGGTCCATCTTGGTACAAATTAACATTAGGTTTAACACATACTTCCGTTTCCATGGCAGCTACCCTTGATTTAAGGAATCTCCTTTTTAGTTCCCCCATACAACATTTCTCGAAGCTGATTGGGTCTCCAATGTTAGCACTCATATCACACTCCATAAGGAGGCTGTGAATGTATTTCAGCCAAGGTATGTTCTTCCAATGATCAAGGGTTAAACAATCACATATAATGTCCTTGGTAAAATGAGTTTCTTCCTCCGTCCATATTCGATACCATACAATTAGGGCGGACACATTAATCAAGTTGCTTAAAAACGGTACATCCATTTCCCTATGTATGATATATGTAGCTGTAGAGTTAGGAACTGATAGTACTCTTCGTAGAAATTTGTTTTCCAATATTTGTAATGGGGAAGTATCCGCCATGTCCCAAAGTGATCCTCCATAGCAGACCCCAGTTATACATTTGCTCCTCTACAATTTTAAGATCTCTAGCACTGGCTTATTGCCTATTTTTTGTGAGAATCTAAAAATGGCCTCAGTTGTTCTTAGGAATGTTAGTTTACAAAAATTGACGTGTGCATTCCATGAACCTTTACAATTAAAAAGTAGCCCCAGGTAAGAGAAAGTTGTAGTCCTTTCAATCGGTGCACCATTGACGTAATGGGTTCTAATATTAGCTATACTTTTTCCACACGTCCTTACTAGAGTCTTGGACAAATTAATCGATGAGTTTTTGTTAGTCATAAAATTATTAAATTCATCGATCAGAAGTTGTAGGCCATTTGCAGTCCTGGAAATCAGGACAGCGTCGTCAGCATATAATAAAACTGGTGTTACACGTTTACCAACGACAGGGGCATCTGTTTTATAACTCAGTAATAAAGAATCCACTCCATTTATATATAATGAAAATAAGAGTGGGGCAAGGACACAACCTTGTCTGATACCTCGGGTTACTCTAAAGTGCGATGTGCATTCCCCGTTCTGTCCATATCGAATCTTTGAAATTAAATGGGCATAGATTTGTGACAGGAGGCTAATGATATTGTGTGGAGCACCCATCCCTTCCAGCGTTTGCCATAACATCCTGTGATTTACTAAGTCAAACGCGCTGGAAAGGTCAACAAAGCATAGGTGGAGTGAGCCAGTTTTAGCCATAGTATATTTCCCTATGAGTAGCTCTAAATTTACACACTGCTCGACCGTGCCAATTCCTTTTCTAAAGCCATATTGGGCTTCAGTTAAAGTATTACAATCCTTGACCCAACATTCAAGTCTTGCTAATAAAATCCTGCCCATAAGTTTAAAAGTAGAATCAAGGAGAGAAATGGGGCGGTAGCACTTAGCGCTAGCTTTGTTGCCTTTTTTAATAATCGGAACGATCACACTTTCGGCCCAAGTTGCGGGTAGCACCCCATCAGTAATAGCATTAAAAAGGTTGACTAAAATGGGGGACCAAAAGTCACCATTGTATTTGAATATATCAATCGGAACCCCATCAGGGACAGCAGCCTTCCCGCTTGCACTATTTTGAACTGAACGGCACTCCAGCAAGGATTAGCAATATAGACAATAAGTATTTTCTGTAGTAATTGTGCCTTCAAACTGAAAGACATTTAAAGAGTGATTTTAACCTTTGGACTCCAGAAGTGAACTGTAAAACTAAAGACTTGAAGACATTAATCCAATCCAATCCAATCTAAAAGAAGCTTTATTCAACAGATATGTCATCAAAGCACGATGCATAAATAATATATTTTATAAATCACATGTACAAACACAGTTAAGACCTTTTTTTTTTAAATGTTTAAAATCTATCCTCTAGAATGGTAAAATACAATTGATACAGATTGAAGCGACTGGAAATATTAATACTTGTAAAACCTTTCAAGCAATTACAATTCATAGTGTTACATAATACAGGGGCACACAAATTAAATCACTAACAATTAGCACATGTCCGAATATACCAGAACAGTGCTACAGTACCTAGTATGCAAGTGGCCAACTCCATATACTCATGTGCAGAAGAACAATACCAAGTGCATGCCTTCAATTTGCGGGGAGTGCCTGTGATCTAATGGCCCAAGTCCATCCCAGAAACTTTGCCAATGCAATGACAATGGGGGTTGATATATCCAATTGCAATAATCTTAGTGCAACGCCATTCCTTCTGATGCCCAATGATCTACAAATTTTGTCAGCCATCGTCAACGAGGGGCAGCATAGGCTGGGCAGACAAACAACAGGTGGGCCAGTGACTCCGAATGGGCATGATAAATGGGACAGGATTCGTCACCTAAATTACCCCATCTTGCTGTGAACGATCTTACTAGTAGTGAGCCCACCCTGAATTTGAAGTATAACTTCCGATTGTACAACTTAGTTATTGTATCCCAGTACTGTTCCAAGCTTGGGACTGGTTTAACTACTAGGAATCTCCCCGTAAGTGATGACGTGTCGCTATTCCCATAAGCGTTTTGGGTCATCCATTCCTAATACTTTACTTTTAGGATCACCCTGGGGGGGAACAGGGGAACTGCTAGATTCTCCCATAGTGATGCCATGCCAATTCTTGTTACGGAGGCTCTGACCTCCAGCAATCATTTTATTTTGTTAAAGCGGTCTGCTCTAATTAGATCCATCCTTGAGGCCTGCAGCATAGGTTACCAATTCTGATGTACACCAGATTCTCCGCCAATAAAGTAGAGGACGCAGTCTCGCTATGTCGGCCAGAGCTTTCCTGCCTAGATCACAAAGCAGGGGGCGCGCTGGGGTGCTTTGCGGGAGGTTGGTGATATTACGTAGGAACCTATTTTCTGCTGTAGTTAACTTGAACAGATTCTCGTACCCCCAAAGCTCAGCCTCATATAGGGCAGAGCTGACCACTTTCATGTTATATATGTGCAACACCGGACTAACTGGTTTTGTGAGAGAAGTGTTGAACTCGGTTTGCAAAGCTTCAGCTAGTTGCCTGTGCTTCAACGTGGCCATGTCAAGCTGTTGATTCCACCTCAGGTTCCTCTGCATAATAACCCCCGGTATGTAAAGTTATTGACTTGTTCCAGGGGTCGTTTGTTCAACACTATGCCTCCTCTAAATGCTCTATGTGCATTAAAAGATATCAATTTCATTTTTGACATGTTAATTTCCAAGCCCCGTAAACAACAGAACTCTTCAAAAAGTAACAAAGCTCGCTGGAGACCGCTCAGCGTTTTTGAGATAATTAACGTGTCATCCGCAAACATTAAAATAGTGATTTTACACCTGCTAGGGCTGGGGCATCAGTAGGAGTAGACTCCATATATGTTGCAATCCCATTGATTAACAGAGAAAATAGTGTGGGTGCCATTACGCAACCTTGGCGCACACCTTTCTCAATAGGGAAAAGGGTTTGTAACATTACCCTGCGCACCCCAACACATTTGGGAATATTTGACCTCATGAAGTCTAGCAATAAGAGCACACCCCCATCTCTTGCAGTACTGCCCATAATTTGCTATGGGGGACGAGGTCAAACGCTGACTTGAGGTCTACAAAGGCAGCAGGCAATCTGCCCTTGTCCAGGACCACCGTCTTCTAGTATAACAAGATAAATCACAAAACCTGGTCGATAGTACTGGTGTGTGCCCGAAAGCCGGCCTGCAGTGGGGATAGTATACCCTGCTCATCTATCCAATCCTGGACCTTGTTTAAAACTAACCGCCCCATTATCTTTTGCAGAGAATCTATTAGGCTGATAGGCCTATAGTTTCCGGGATGAGATGTATCCCCTTTTTAAAAACGGGGATAATCTCGGCCCCTTTCCAGGAATCTGGGACTGGTGCACCCTGGGTGATTGCCTTAGCCAGCAGCACTATATACCGGCACCATTTGGTCTTGTCATACAGAAATATATCGGCTAGGATACCGTCTAGGTCCGGTGCCTTTCCACCCATTACTGCTCCCAGAGCGATGCTGACATCAGCCTCGTCAACAACCATGTCTTAATAGTACGAATATGAAGGTTCTGCCACCTCACCCTCATCTAAGCTACGCTCATATTGGGGTTTAAAATGGATGACCCATTGGTCCTGGGTTATGTGATTTTGCAGTGGTAATGGCTGGCCACCCCTGTCCCACTTTACTATATTCCAGAACTTTTACTGGCACATGCCAGTCTGAGGTCCTGCCATCTATTTTCGTCTCATACTTTCTAGGCCTTTTCCTGGGCTCTCCTGTATGTTTGCCTTAATAGCCGTACTTTGCTGGGCTCCCCAACTTCAATTGCATGTCCAAGGGATTTCCGAGCCGCTCTACATTCGTCACGGAACCACTGGCACGCTTTCTTTAGTTGAGTGCCCTTAGCCTTACATTGCCTAACAAAGTCAGTGCGTAACTGGCCAAAAAATGTATCATGAGTGGTAATTATGATCTCAGAAACCACGGAATCTGCCACACAAGCCTCTAGCTCAACTATCCCAATATCCTTGGTAATAGTAGCTAGAACATCTGGCTTCTCTAGTATGTTAACCCATTTTAGTCGTCTCATACCATTTAAGGGGACCAGGTCAAGAGTAAGGACTTTGCTACCTGGCTGTGTAAGTTCCCTCTGTGGCAATAGATCAAACATCGTACATAAGGGATTATGGTCACTCTCTAACCGTTCTCTCATGACCATATCCCTAAAAGCGTGCCATAGCTGTAAGTTGATTAGTAGATAGTCTATGCGGCTAGCACTGTGGCCATTATTAAATGTGTTAGCTCCATGTCTATCTGATGGGGATCTTCCATTTGCAGCCCACAGGCCATTCTCCAGGCAAATGGAGTTAATTTGAATTGCCACATCCAACCATTTTGTTATGGATGCTAACTCCAATTTTGGAATGCCCCACTGGACATCTTCATTACCAGAAAAATCACATTCCTTCGTTGGCAAGAGGCTCAAAGGACGCATTAAAGTCTCCCGCAATTAGGACATGGGAATCCCATGAATACAGGTCTAGTAAATCGCCGAGAGCCGCTAAAACTTCCGACTTTTTCCCCTTGGATCCTCTCACATAGACGTTATAAATGTCAATGATACTTTGCTGACCCCACTTCAGCCTAATTGCAAGAAGGTGCTTACTCTGAGTCTGGAGTGCCTGGATACTGAAGCCAATCGCTTGATGAACCCAGATTGTCAAACCCCCTGAAGGTCGACCTTTTCCCCCAATGGTAGCTGGAATATGATAGTTTAGGTAGCCTATAGAGTAGAGGGGATCCACCAGCCAGGATTCCTAAAAAAGACAGATGTCAAAATGCTCAATAAAGGTGTGCCAATCAGATGATGTGACCTTTGACCTCAACCCTGCTATATTCCAAGATATTACAGATAGCTTTGATGAAGTATGGGAAGATAGCCTTTGCCCATTCTGAATATTAAGTGGTTCACCGCTAGTAATTCACATCCCTACAGGCTCAGGAGGTGTTGTCAATATGTTCCTAGGCACCAGGTCAAAGGTGATACACGGGAGCTGGGTACTAGAGGGGATATTAGAGGGGGTATCCCTACAAGTTGGAGGAGCAGTATGAGATCCCAAGTGCAATTGAGGCTTATTCTGCAGCCAGTCGATATCCTACAGGGAGGAACATCCCACTATACAAGGAGGTGTTTGCCTAGCGGGTTACCTACACTGACCACTGGGTGGAAACCGCCTAAACTGGATGGAAGAAATTTCCTGAGGGCAAGTGCGAAATTCCAGGGGGAGGAGATTTTCTGCGAGATCAGCCCCCTTCAACGTGAGCTCAATACAGTCTAACTGTTGGGCTCGGGAGGAGAGCCTATGTGCCCTGGTGATATATTCCCGAATAACTGAGCAACAGCCTCTGACTTGGCGAATCCAGTGGATGACTTTGTTAGTCAGGGAGTCCGCATTTTCGACACTGTTTCTGGTATCATACTTTGGTACGTTAACCATATAGATTTTAGGGAGCTTGGGACAGGATAGAACTAGTCAAATCAACTGGTTGATGATGTGTGCTACGCAAGGAATAATGTGCCAAAGGTAAAGAAGTGGATCTAATACAGATTGGATGGCCCTGCACTGATACTAAGCTACAGCGGTCATTATTATGTTGACTTATACTAGGGTTGATTGAGCGCTTGGTCCTCAGGAGAGCTGGCACTAACTTATGAATCGTGGCAGCAGGGGCAGGCTGGGTGGGACCAATATGACAGGAGCCCTTATCAATGGTAACTATCTCACATACTGTATGATTAATCTGACAAGATTAAGGTGGATGTCCTGTTTTAGGATTAATGTTCTCAGAACGAGAAGAATCCTTTTACAGTGGAAGATTAACCAAGGAAGTAAGGCCCTCAATCATTGTTTTCAGAGTCCCTATTTCTAGCCTAGGGGTATTAATAAGACCGTGTGTTTCCTGGGATTCAGTATTAAGACTTGGGCCTGACTCTGTCCTAGGAATCTGGGAGGTCAAAGAAGGGATGTTAAAAAGGGGGAGGCTGAGGCCTATCTTCCCTGTCCCCCTCGGGCGGATCTGCCAGGAGTGAAAACCTAATTGAACAAGAGATAGCAGGTCCCCACTGTTGGAAGTTACTGCCTGGGGGCTTGTTGGTAGGCTGACTGTCCCTCGCTGTATCTGTTATTCCCTCCCTAATTAGCTCGGGACCCCTTTTTCTAGATGGTTTATGAAACATAGCTGGGATGGCAGGCTGGCGACTTGGGCTATGGTTAGTAGATTGAATGGGTTGATGGGGAGAATTAACAATACCAGGCTGCGTAGTTGGTTCACCTTCTAAAGTATTTTCACATTAAAGCTAATGAGGGTGTCTTTTCGATCTAAGACACAGTTACTGCCTGGATGTTTCTGTGACTTCCTGACCGTCTTTTCCTTATCGGCCCGCCCAATACCACCACCACCACCCCTGCCTCCACTACCCTCCATGGATTTTCTTTTCCCCATCCTTCTGGGCTTCAAATTATTATCAACCAGGAACAGGCCAACCCTACCCAGGTATATCCAGGTACACAGCACTAACAATGAACAGATAACAATCAGACTGCCTTCCCACGCAAGCACGAAATAGATTCAAAATGATAAATACTGGACTAGAATGGACATGGGGTCCCTGCTTAGCACGGCAACAGGAAAAGTACAGGCTTAAACAATAACTGAACAATAACACTTTAGCCAGTACGTGTCCAGTGACGGGCAAGGACGGGCCCACCCATGGCCTGGGCACAGCCCGTGCACAGCCCGCGCTACGGGAACCCTCAAGAGTTTTTAACATGCCTCCTGGCTCAGTAAGTGACGCGGTTGTGACGTGGCTGCAATGCTTGATGGGGCTTGGAGTCCTCTGCCCCGGAGTCTGTAGCAGTGGCTGTAAGGAGGCGTCCCGCGCTGCGGGAGCCCTCAAGAGTTTTTAATGCACCTTTTGGTGCGGTAAGTGACGCGGGCGTGACGTGGCCGCAATGTTTGATGGGGCTTGGAGTCCTCTGCCCGGGAGTCTGTAGCAGCGGCAGTGGTGGCAGCAAGGAGGTTTCCCATGCTGCGGGAGCCCTCATGAGTTTTTAACGCCCTTCCTGGCCCGGTAAGTGATGCAGGGTGACGTGACCGCAATGTTTGATGCGGCTGGGAGTCCCCTGCCCCGGAGACTGTAGCAGCGGCAGTGGCGGCAGCAATGTGGCATCCCCTCACAATGACATTAATCTACGAACCCTGACCAAAATACAGGACTTGGGGCCTCATGTAGGAAACCAAATACCGGTCGGTAACGGCCGATTTTCGGTAATTATACCGTTACCGACCGGTATTTTGCCTTTTGGTATGTAGGGGGACAATTTCTGTATTCGGAATTTACCGAATCGGTAAAATTACCGAATCGGTAATTTTACCGATTCGGTAAATTCCGAATACAGAAATGAGATGTAGGGGGAGTGTGTGGGTGATGTTTGGAGTCGGTATTTACCACCAACTAATAGTTGGTGGTAAATAAAGTATGGATGGTGAAATGCATTTCATAGCGCCTACAAGTGTGCAATGTGGCAGACATACATGCCCTTCGGGCATGCACACATGGCCGTTTCAGGGGTGCAACAGGGTGTCAATGTGACACCCTGCCACCCTTGCATGTGTTCCCCCCATTACCAAATCGGTATTTACCGATTCGGTAATGAGGCATACCTTCCCATCAATGGGAAGGTATGCCTCATTACCGAATCGGTAAATACCGATTCGGTAATTACCGAATTATTCCGAATCGGTAATATTTACCGACCAATTACCTACATATCATTTACCACTTCATAAATACCGAATCGGTAAAATTCGGTATTTATGAAGTGGTAAATGTGTCCCTACCTACATATGGCCCTTAATGTGCATTATTTGGCAATAAATCAAGAGTTAAGCTAAAGGACAAGCAACAACGATATAAGAGTAATAGAGAATATGACAGTCTTCTAGAAAAGCTGATATACACAAATCCTGATTCCAGTGTATATTTTTGAGAGTGTGACTGTAATTTAATGTTGAGTACTGTTATGAAACCATCTAATTGAGTTTTCCATTACAGAACTTAAGCCTCCATCCTTATTCCTGGCCCCAGTCCTCGCAATCTTGCATCAAGGCTCTGTCTATCCTGAGCTTAGCAGTTCCCAGCCTAGAGAAGCAACGCTACCTGCAGCACCGGTATTTCTCTTCTCTCTCTCTTTCCATTTCCTGCTTCCCCTTGGGAACTTACGTGGATGTAGTGTGTTTGTTCGCTGCTACCGCGTTGGGTCCCTTAGGGATTTGGGGACTAACGTCACACAATCGGAACCGCCTGGAGTTCAGGTGAGTGGCCTAAAACACCGATACTTTGGGTTGGGGTGGCTTGTCTTGGGCGATTGTGTGGGCGCATTTAGTGATTCATTGGGAGAAGTTCTTAGCAGCCTGTTCTGGGTCGTATGTTGTGTCTGGGAAGTGGGAGTTGCGAGCATTGGTCCACTTGTCTTCTGATAACTTTTTCCAGTTTCTGCATGTGGAGCGGGGCGGGCATGGAGCCAGTGTTGGTAGATCCTGAGATGGTGAAGGGGATGCGGTAGTGGTTGGTCAAGGTGAGCTGTGAGATGTGGTTGTATTTGACTCTGTTGCTGGACATAAAAATGGGGCTGAGTGTGTGTCCTGTGATGTGGATGGGGTTGGTAACAAGTAGGCCTGGGCGTAGTTCATGGAGTTACACTCCCCAGAAATCCACAGATTTACTGGAAAACTGCGAGATTCCACAGAGTTCTGTGAGCGTGAGGAGTTTGTGAGAACTGGGGCTTGTGGCACCAGCAGACAACAGGCAGACAAGCTTCCCTAAACAGTGAAGGACCTGGCCCAGTCTGGCTCAGGTCCTGCAGGTCCTCATTTGCTCTACAGTGTGTTCTCGGAAAACAGGGCGTGTGTGCACCGAGTTATTCTGTGCAGCGTGGCTCCTCACTGACATGCTGTGAACCACTGGTCCCCGGGAAGTTGTGTCAGCCTCTAGGCTCTGCCTCTTAACTGTGCTCTCCTCCCCGAGATCACACCACCACAGGCACTCCCATGCTGAGCTGCACACCACCCACCATGGGGCTTCAACACCATAGCCAGCCAGCTCCCTGATCTGGTCTCCCAAGGGTAGAGCAGAGGAAGTGGGCAACGTGCCCCCCACATACTGTCAGTCTCCAGCCTACTGCTGCCATCTTCATGGAAGTACTGGTGATCTCCTGAGAGGGAAGGCAGAAGTTGGTGATGCGTCAGTTGGGACTCAGAAGACACGGGACAGCTCAAGTCTGAATCCTCCTCAGACTCTCTCTGATCTTCATTCTACTTACATTCACAGGTAAGATGCATGGACAAGAGAGAGATAGTATCACATCAGCTCTTATCTTATAATTGTCGATATTCATTTCACCACCACTTTTTAAAGTAGGTGCGCGATAAGCTTCGCTACTCAGCGTAGCAGAGTTTTTTGCTGAACTCCACGCTCCAAGCAGAACGCAAGGTGGGCCGAACTCCGATAACTTCGCTAGCACAGTGGAGTCCACTGCCCACCCTTAGTAACAAGTTATTTCAGGCTGATGTTGCTCACGCTTTCCAAATGATAGGTTGTGTTAGTGTCATCGGGACCGTCAAAGTGGAAGATGAGATCTCTTAGCAAGATGCAGTGCTTGAAGTTGATGGTGATCAGGGCGATGAGGTGAGGGGTGGCAATGCAGAAGCTGGGGCATGATTCTGGTGGTCTGTATGCATGGTAGCTTCTAATAGTTATTTTCCTGTCAGTTCAAAGTTGGAAATTGAGATGCTCCATTATCCAGGTCCAGTCATCTGAGGGGGTTGTACAGCGGATGGTGTCCTTGTAGGTTATGGCAATTCCACCTCCATGTTTGTTGTTTCTGTCCTGGTGTGTTATCTTGTAGCCTTTGGGTGTGGCAATAGCAATGTCTGGCACAGAAGTGGGGCTCACCTAGGTCTCTGAGTCAGAGGACATCCGGGATGAGTAATGAGATCGTGCCCCATAACTCTGTGGTGTGTTTGCAGAGCGATCATGCATTGGGTAGAATGCACTGGAGTTGTATCATTGTGGTCTCAGTCGGCGTGATAGACGCAGTCGTATGTCGGGCATTGTTGGTTGCCTCCATGTTGCAGGTGAAGCGGCAGTGCTGACAGGGGAATTGTCCTGTGGTGGTGCGTGGAGATGGGTGGCAGAAGTTGTTGTCAATGAGCCTGGGAAGCAGAAGTCTGTGGTGGTGTAGATGCGTGGGTGGAAGCTCCAGGGTACCTGGTGGCGCGCAGTCCTGGCGTGAACTGGCACAGATGAGCTTGCCCTTCCTTTTCTAAGATGGTAGCCAGTAGACACAGGATCACCTCTTCTTAATCTTTAGGCTGCCCCTCCTCTATTTTCATGACGTGGGTGTCCACATTTGGGGTAGTACTTCCTTAATTTCTGTTACCCAAGAGAAACAGACATCTTTTGAAGCACACCCAGCTGACTTCTCTCTGCTCTCCTTTCAAGCAGTATTGTCTGCTGTCCGGGAATATCTTGCAGTACTCCTCTGGGTGCCCCTTTACATTCTAGAAGCAGCCCACTCTGCCCCACTCACATTACCAGGTATGTGCCCTTATGATATGTAATTTCTTTATTAAGGTTTTTGATACAGCTGAATATTAGGTATAGAAGCACAAGTAACAATTGGCATGAGTTAGATACATTTTGACAGAGCTCAGGCGATGTTCTGCATTTTATTACTTGGCTTGCATTTCCAGGAAATATCAAAACATAAAGGCAGATCTTGCATAGGGGTATAGCATGTGTTTGTGTTGTCCACACATGACGAGCTGACTCCTCTATGAGTCTGACCCACATTACTAAGTCATGAAGTATGTTAGCCTCTAAAAGATAGAAGGGGAGAAGAATGAGAAAACTGTTTGTGAGGGGGACAACTGACAGTAGTACAAGCAAGAGCTGGTAGGGTGACCTCAGGTAATCCATGTGCAGGCGGGAGGCCCTATAGAGCAGAGGCATCTACAGCACCACCTCGACCCACATGACCCACCATTTGTGTGACCAAATTCAAATCATGTTGTGTGGCGGGTCTGCAATCAGGGTCAGCGGGCTAGGTGTAGGGCCAAATGATAGGCAATGATTGGGTTATCAGGGGTGCCCTCGTGCACCAGTTCTCTGAACTGGGTAAGCATGGTGTCCCAGGCCACTGTTATAGGTCTTTTACATATATGTTTTGCTTCCTCATAATGTAGAGCTACACTCTCAGCCTTCCCCAAAGGAGGTGTGCCATTGCTAAACAGCTGGGGGTTGGTTGTCTCTCCAGTGTAACGAAACAGTCCGTTTGGTTAGCAAGAGAGCTAGCTTTATGAACTGTGTTTGCACTTTGCGGTTTTTCCCTCACTTATGAATTCCCAGAGCAGTCACTTCCCAGATGATCAGGGTAGTAACCTCAGTAACAGTGCCAAGGGCGTCATGTAGTGCGCGTCAGTAGGGATCCAGGATGAGCCATTACCATAGCATGTGTTGGAGATTGGCTGCATTGGAATGACATCTGGGTCATGTGAGATGTGCCGCTGTAAATATGCGGTTCAGTCCAGATGGTCGTAGATAGGCCCTTTCACGTATAATATATTGTATGTTTTTAAATATCGCTTTCTGAGAGATGCTTTGTGGGGACTCCAGACCTACTTTCCATTCAGATTCATGTGAGGGGATGTGTACCCTTATGGTAGGACATTTATTCCTACATAATTTCTACACCTAGAGTTTTTTTTTTGTGACTGATATTACTTTCTGACAACTCACTTTAAAGCCCTCTGGACCTCATCCGACTACAATGGCAATTTCTGAGGATTTTGAGAGTGCATATAATCCTTACAAAAGTAATTTTGAGACTCTTGAGATTTACTCCAGTTCCATTCACTATGTTCCCTGCCATTTTTTCTCACCAATTTGTCTGATGCCTTGTGTATTTTGAATCTATAGGTGTAGCTGAATTGAGCCTGTATGTGCCTTCAGCAATGTTTGATTAGTACCCAGTGAATATCTACTTATTGTATACATTGAAATTCCATATAATGGGCTTCTCTAGTCTAACACCATATTTTCTGTGCTTTCCTTCAGTCCTCTAGTTTTCTTGGGCTCATGAATTCTTAGAGGCCGGATGATGATCCATCTATCTGTGTAAAGGGTTGAAACATCGTTGACTAGCTCTACAGACCCAATTTAATTGTACATAAGAATAGTTTTTAATGTTTTTTATATACAATTGAATAAATTGATCATTTGATGTATTTCTACATTGAGTGTGGTATCTGTGGTCTTGGGACAACTTTCTAAAAGTGGCACTTTCAGCACTGTGACTTCAAATCCTACGTTATCATTAAAGTAGGTTTTAAACTAAAATTCTTTAGACACCAAACTCAATATTTTCATTCCATTTGAAAGTTAAATGTAACAAGGTAACCCAATGTTATCATATGGAAGAGGTAGGCCTTGCAATACTGAAAAATGTATTTAAGAATTTTTCACTATCAGAACATGTAAAAATTAGGTGTTAGTGAAACTGGTGTAATTCTCTCAAGCATAATTACCGCGAAACAACTTCAAATTATTGGAGTGATTGAGCATTTAACACATTTTTTTTCGGTAGAAAATGCACCCTCACATCCAAAATGGGCCTGTGGATATATGTTGAGCCAAAAAAATAGCACTAAATGCTACAGGACACAAACAGCAGTAGTAGGCAGCCACTCACTCTCTTTTATTTTATTTTTCCTGTACTCTTGCAATAGGATTTTGGTCCCAAATTTCACTTAGAAACTCAAGCTGGATTAATCGCATAAATTTCGTAATTTTGCTTCACAAGAGTTATGCATAATTACTGAAATTACTCCAATTACTAGTAAAAATGTAAATTACACGAACAACTTGTTAAATACACTGGACCCTGCCTTATTTGCTTTTAGGGCCTATCCTAGGGGAGACTTATATATTGAAAAGGAAGGTTTAGGCCATGCAAAAGGGTTATTATGCCTGGCAGAAATTGCAGTTTTAAAATTGCACATTTAGGCTGCAATGGCAGCCGTGAAACATGTTTTAAACCTTGACTTAAGCAGTGGCACAATGAGTGCTGCAGACCCACTACTATCATTTAATTTACAGGCTCTGGGTACATGTAGAACCACTTTACAAGGGACATGAAAGTAAATTAAAAGCGTCAATTAGGTTTGAGCCATTTTCACCATGTTTAAGAGAGAGATCACAAGCAATTTAGCACTGGATAGCAGTGGTAAAGTGCAGAGTCCTAAGGCAAGCAAAAACAATGTCAGGAACAACAGAAGGATTGAAAGCAACAAGTTGGGGGAAAACCATGACCAGAATGTCAGGGCCAACAGAAACCCCTTGCGAGAACGCTGAGGCACAGCCAGCCTTTGTGATGTGCAGTGTGACAGATGACAGCTCCTCCCTCTTAACTTGACAGAGATGGCCCATACTCACAATGCCTCTTCCCCCATATGTCTCACTGTCTGAGAGAAATACACAAAGCTCAACTGTCATCTACACCTAGTCATGTGATCCAGGATACAGGTTGCAGGAGCCAAATGGTTAAGATAAGAACATGTCAACTTTCAAAAAGCAGCATTTTCATAACTGTGACTTAAAATCCAACCTTACCATTAAAGAGGCTTTTAAATTACAATTCTTTAGAGAATAAACTCAACTTTCCTACCTGCTCCGAATTGAAAGTTATCACTTATTAAATGTAATAGGGTAACCCAATGTTCTCCTAGAAGTAGGCCTTGCAGGAGTGACAAATGAATTTAGGAGTTTTTCACTACCAGGACATGTAAAGTTTAAATATAAATGTCCAACTTTTTTTAATACACTACATCCTGCCCTATGGGCTGTTCAGGCCCTACCCTAGAGGTGACATATGTATTAAAAAGGAAGGTTTGGACCTGTCAAGATGTGTATTCAGTCAGATCGAAATTCAGTCAAAAACTGCACACAGACTGCAATCGCAGGCCTGAGACCTGTTTAAAGGGCTACTTAAGTGGTTGGCACAATCAGTGCTGAAAGTCCACTAGTAGCACTTAATTTACAGGCATTGGGCACAAGTAGTGCCACTTTACTAGGAACGTTCAAGTAAATTGAGTGTGCAGATTGGGTGTAAGCCAATTTCACCATGTTTAAAGGAGAGAGCACAAGGACTTTAACACTGGTTGGTAGTGGTAAAGTGTTCAGTGTCATAAGGCCAGCAAAAAGTAATTCAGCAAAAACATGAAGAGAATTTGGGAGAAGACTACCCTAAGAATGACAGCTGTGCCATTATTCATTTTATTCACTATCCGTTATGCATATCTTATCAAAACATGTTAAACACATCAGGGTCATTTTGTAGAATTTCTATTATTCTTGCTGCAAATAAGCCTGGACTATTGTAGGAAGGTGGAATCTGACTAATGGTTGCCCCCAACTTTTTGCCTGGTATTTGAGTGGTTTTTGACTAGTCTGGCTGGGATCCTGCTATCCAGGGCCCCAGACTATCTGCTTTCTCCTTAAAACTGATGTGAGTACCCTAGGTACAAACCAATTGGATGCTGAGGGTGCCCTGACAGTCCCTTGTAGATGGTACTCTAGGTACCCAGGGCATGGGTCCCTCAGTAGGCCTACCAGGGCTGCAGCACTTATTGTGCCACCCTGGGACAGCCATACAAACTGACACCACCAGACCACTACTGTAGTCTGGGTAAGGTGGTGCTAGCACCCCTTACAGGGATATAGGTACCCTATATCCCACCCCATTACAACACATGTACTCTCATGGGTCACCCCTATGGCAGGCCTTGCTAATCCTACAAGGCAGGGTGCTGAGGTATGTGTGAGGGGGGACCCCTACATGAGTAGGGCCTCCCTGCAACCTTCGTAAAATCATTGCTGGGTTGTTTGTAGTGTAGCCATACCATATATTCTTAACCGCATTATAAGTCTATTGCGATAACGCGATAACTTGAGAATGGCTACACAGAACCATATCGTGTTTGGTGTCAAACATGTAGGAATCATACCCCCAGTCCAGCCATGGGCATGAGGGTACGACTCCCCCCTGCTAAAGGGGCGATATGGGAAAAGCGGCAGAATTTAGACACCAATTTAAAAGTGCACATGTAGTAAAATGGCTACTACCCGCCACCCACACGACTCTGGCTGGCTGTTGCTGGGGAAAACCCCAGCCTCGCCAGCTGGACAATAGGGCTCCTGTGGCAGGGAGGTGCTAGCATCTCCCCAGACAGGATAATGTGGATTGGAACAGGGTGGGTGCACCAAATGTCCTTTCAGAGTTGCACGTAGGCAGCTGCAGAGCCTTCATTCTGCATACACCGCTTGGAACCGGTTCAGGGGCATCCTGCCCCTTGCCCAGGCGGGAAACACACAAAGGGGAGAGGGTGTAGCCACCCTTTCCCGCCTCACCACTCATTGGTGGACACTACTCTGGACACTCCCCTAATCTTGGGGATAAAGGTGAATAACGTGGCCCCAGAGCCTCAGATTAATCTTGAACTTTACAGTCTTGACCTTCGACTTGCTGCTGCTCAGCTGACGGAAGAAATCTCCCTTGGGATAAAGGAGTTATCCCCCTGCTAGGCAGGCACCTGAAACACTGCAAGTGACCTGGTTGGAACTTCGCTGCTCTCATGGACTTCAACGACTTCCAGCACCCTTGAGGTGGGTTTCCTAAGCATCCCAGAGGCCAGTGAGTGTGCACAGCAAACCTGTGTACCATGGACCGCGTGGGTGCCGAGATTCCCAATACCCCAGGACACCAACCACCTCTTGCGTAGCACACGACCCTGACCAGTGGGGAAGTTGTGCTTTGGCCAATTATTGAGTCAACCACTAAGCAGCATTTGTGCCAAAGATCAGCGCCCTAGCCCCCTCCGGTGGCCCGTGGGCTCCCTTTTACGCACTCCATTTTGCTTCCTTCCGCAGTCCCTTGTCTCTCGACTTGTGGGCCCGTGCGGAGGTCAATCTCGACAACTAAGAGTTCCCCTGGTTGCTCCAGGCCTGCTCTACAGTCTCTCCAAAGGAGACCTCTCACAGACCTCGTGGGCCTGTACCAGTAGCTGATTTGTTCATCTTGCGTGGGTTGCGGTTGCCAAGGCTTAGTGGATCCAATCTGGACACTAACACCGCAGCAACCCTCATCCAACGTGGGACAGTTGCCCTCCAGAATCTGGCCTTCCTTGAATCCTCCCGGAGCCCGTGGCTGCAGATCCAAGTTACACCTCTTTCCACTTGAAGCACCCGACATTGAAGGGCTCTTTGCTTTGAGCTCCCTGGTCACTGTGCCATGACCCAGACTCTGTCCCCTCTGCTTTCAAGTTCTTCTCTTCAACTTCTACAACTTCAATCTTCACGGCATCATCGACGCTTTTGGCTAGCAGCACTTTTGAACATTTTCCCATTGAAAATCAGCCCGCGACCCGACATTGAAAACGACCTCTGCACCCGGCTTCCCTGGGGCAGGTAACAGTGGTACCTCGGTACTCTCGTGGTAGTGGGCTCCTCAAAAGCTTAAGTCTAAAGTTTTAACTTTGTACTCCTGCTAGAAGTGACTTTAATCTGTGTAAATCAAACCGCAACATTCTCCATAGGCTTTAATAGAGATCCCGATAGCAGCTATTTCCACTGCACGCGCCTCCCGTGGGTCCCCTTCCTCATAACCTGGGGTGGATTCTTAAGGGGCCAGCGATCCTAAATGCCCTAGGCATTGTCTGTAGAATTGTCGTGGTTCTTATACCACTTTTTTGATATATGGTTTGGTCCCCCCCTGGGGCCCTGTGATTCCTGTGCTATTTATTGTGTTTATAAATGCTTGTTTGAATTGTAACTTTGCCACCAGCCTCATAAAGAGACTGTGGGGTTCTGTCTAGAATAAATACATATATTTTATATATATACCTGTGTGGGCTACTCTTTCATTTTGTTATTCAAGAGGTTATTATGGTAAAACAATAAGCTTAACACTCCTTCAAGACTTAGCCTGAAGGCTGCTCTCCACAGCTACCACTAGGATAGCTTTCTTTAAAGGTTGTCTTAAACCTATCATCAATAAGAGTCGAATTGGACTGGTGCAAGGTGTCCCTATAACTAGGAGACAGCATATGCCAGGCCAACTTCTCACATTGGTGTGCAGCGGTTGGATTCAAGCTTGCCATTGTTTTACCAGATAACAAATTTAATTTCTAAAGTGAAAGCCACTTGGTACCAAAGGTACATATAAATTCAAGCTTAGAATACAATAAGTTCTACTGAACTTAGGAGTTGTGTGTAGAGGGTTTAGCACACCTTGACTACAACTCAAGAAAGGGTTCAGTAGGCCACACCTAGTGTAGGTAGATACACCACTACCACTACACTAGAAATGTCTTTAGGTTCAGGTGCCCATAAGGCTCTGGAAGGACCCCAAAGGGTTCCAGTCGACAAATATGATCATCTCTCCTTTGCTGATCTTAGGGAGATGTGCACCTCTAGGAAACTTAAGACAAACAAAGGTGCCAATACTCAACGTCTCAGGGAAATCCTGCTATAGCAGACTTTAGGTTTGAATCTTTTATTAAGGTTTTCAACAAAGGAAAGTATAGCATCAAGCAATTACACATTCCCTGGCCTCAGCGGGGGCAGAATAAGCTTGGCTCGCTTCCACCGCTAACGGTTGGGTGGGAAGTCGAAGAGATGCTTGCTAGTCCCAGCAGCCGCTATCATTTTCTCCCCCCACCCTTAACCCAGACCCCCCAGAAACCCCCCTCCCGCCTTCCCTTCCCACCCCCCCCCCCTTTCCCGTTAACAAGATAGTCAGACGAGAGAAAGAAAGAAGAAGAAAGAAAAGAATTGAGACCCTATCTCGGGATCAAAGGGACCTGAAAGCAGAGCGTAAAGGGCCACCTCTGGGCCAATATTCTAATCAGGGTGTCTATGCGGTTTCCCTATCTTCCGGATCTGTACTGAGCCGTAAGAGGCGTAAGTATCGGGGACACTTCAGCTCCCTGAAGTCCTGGGATAGGAGGGACCGGAACGGCTGCCACAGTTTCGGAAAGGAGGCGCCTTTTCCCGCCAATGTCAAAGAGATACGCTCCATCCCTAAGATATGCCAGAGGCGGTGCAGCCATTCTAAATGTATGGGTATGCGGGGTGTTTTCCAGCAGGCTAGCAGGCACTGTGTGGCCGCCCCTAGTGCCAGGGCTATCTGTTTCCCCCTGTGGGACTTCAAGGGGTAAGTAATGGCATTGGGGACCCCCAGGATGATGTAAGCAGGGAGTCTGGGCAGCTCTGTGTCAAAATATCTGTCCACCTCATCCAGGATTTGTCGCCAATACGAAGATAACAAGGGGCAATCCCAAAGAATGTGTGCTAAGGTGCCCAGTTGACCGCACCCCCTCCAGCATTCTGCGTTGTGTGAGCTATCCATGCGGTGTAGGCGTTCCGGTGTGTAATACCAGTAGTTCACCAATTTAGTGAACGTCTCAGTGAGCTCTGTGTGTGTAGCCGTGTGGCGAGCCCTATAGCAACTGCCCTCCCATTCCTTTGCTAGTAGGTCCCTTCCCAAGTCTCTCTCCCATCGTGCCCTCCCTGCGTGATATGAGTGATAGTGTGACGAAAGGAGCGTCTTGTAAAGATCCGATGTCAGTTTTTTGTGTGTATGGCGTGTGATCAGCCAGCGTTCGAACGGTGTGAGCCGGCGTTGCGCTGCGCGTTTCTCCCGTGGCTGTGTGGCCCAGTGTTTAACCTGCAAGTATCCGATCAGGTCCTTGGCCGGAATTCCATAGTCAGCTGCCAACTGTGCCAGGGGGATGAACCTGCCTTCATTATACAGGACCCCTAGTGCTCTGCAGCCGGAGTATCGCCAACCCGGGAAAGTGGACTCCGGGAGCCCTGGCGGGAAATCGGAATTTCCGAACAGAGGGGTTAGTGGTGAGGCGAATGACGTCAGTTCTTGTCTCTCACCGGTCTTGTCCCAGATCCGTACTGTTGCCTGGGTCACCCACGAGGCATATAGGTTAGGTGGCCGCTGTTCCCGTCGTAGAAACGGGATTGTGGCCAGGGGTGTCCCTGCCACCGCTTGGTCCTGGAACAGCCAATGTTTTTCGGATTCGGGCCTCATCCATTCCGCCAGGTAGCATAGCTGAGCGGCTTGGAAGTAGAGCATTATGTCGGGTACTCCAATGCCACCGTATTCCGGCGGGAGAGAACTAATCTGGCGTTTGAGACGCGGTTTCCTGCCGTGCCAAATGAATTGTGCTAATTCGGATTGGACCTTTTTGATCCAGCCCTTCGGTGGGTATATGGGGATCGTGTGGAACACGTACAGAATCTTAGGCAGTATCGTCATTTTGATGGCCGCCACCCGCCCAAGCCACGAGATCGGCAGACGTCGCCAGCGATGGAGATCCGTTTTTCATGGTGGAATGAAGACGGTCGTAGTTCAGGGTCCGAATGCTCGGGATCGTGGGAGTCAGCTGCACCCCGAGGAAGGGGACTGGTCCCGTTGTCCAGGGGACCGGATATTTTGCCCGTAGGTCTGCCACCGCTCCCGGTGTGAGAGAAAGGGAGAGCGCCACTGATTTAGCAATGTTAACTTTGAAGCCCGATACGTCCCCGAACGCGGTGAGTTCCTCCAGGATCGCTCCCAGGGACGTTAAGGGCTCTCTGAAGGTCAATAGGACATCATCGGCATAGAGGCAAATCGTGTGGGTGTCCCCCCCGAAACGAATACCGGTGATCCGCCCGTTTTGTCGTATGTGCTGTGCTAGGGGTTCCATGTACATTGCGAAGAGCAACGGGGAGAGGGGGCAACCCTGCCTAGTGCCCCAGGAGATCCGAAATGGCACAGATGTGTGGCCATTAACTCGGACCAAAGCATGGGGATCACGGTAGCAGTTGAGTATTCGTGCCCTCATTTTGTCCTGCAGGCCGAACCGTTGCAGGACCGCTTCGAGATAGGGCCAGTGCACCCGGTCAAAGGCCTTCTCGGCATCCACCGCCAGGAGGGCGTAGTCGGCCGGGAAGCGGGAGGCTTTCTCAATAAGATGTAGGACCCGTTTTGTGTGGTCGCTCGTTTGGCGGCCTGGGATAAAGCCTGCCTGATCCGGATCTATGAGGTTCGGCAGGTGCGGCGCAATACGGGCCGCCAAGATCCCCGTGTACAACTTGAGGTCCACGTTTAGGAGGGAAATCGGTCGGTAGGAACCGCACTGTTTTCTATCTTTCCCGGGTTTGGGGATCACCACTTTTGCGGCATCCAGCAAAGAAGGGGGCATCTCCCCGAACGTGTCAAACGAATTGAAGAGTCGTGTGAGTATGGGGGTGACCAATGGGCAGAATTGCTTATAGAACGTAGCCGTAAAGCCATCGGGGCCCGGGGACTTGCCTACTTTGAGCCTCGAGATGGCCGAAATCACCTCCTCCGGCCGGATCGGCGATTCCAGCAGCTCTGCCTGGGGTGTTGAAAGGCCTTCCACCTGTGCTTGTTCCAAATACGCGTCTAGCCCGCCACCGTCGAAGTGGCTGCTCGTCATAGAGCCGGGCGTAAAAATCCCGAAACGTTGCGGCAATCTCCCCGTCGTCTGTTTGCAGGACCCCGTGGGAGTCCTCTATCGCCTTGATGCCCTCTCTCAGTCTGCGCTCCCTCAGGCAGCGGGCCAAGAGGCTACCACATTTATCACCTCCCACATAGTAGCTATGCCGGAGGCGTAGTGCTGCATACTCTGCCCTGTCGCGGTCCAGCGCTTCCAACTGCGCTCTCTGTGTCTTTAACAGCCGCCAGACCCTCGGAGCCCCCGTACGGCTATGCATACGTTCTAGTTCCCTGACTTTCTGCGATAGCTCCATGCGTTTCACCTGTCTTTCTTTGTTTTCTGCAGCGGAGAGGGCTATAATGGCACCCCAGACCACCGCCTTCAGAGCAAGCCAACACGTGGGTAGGGCTGTGTCTCCGTTGTCATTGAATCGAAGGTATTCTTCAATGACCCCTTGTAGCTTTTTGACCACCACGGGGCGAAGCAGGAGTGTATCCCGCAACCGCCATTGATGCTTCCTCCTGCCCGTGGGTGGGAGCGTCAGAGTCATAACCACCGCTGCATGATCAGAGAGGGATGCCGCTAAGATCTCCACCTCCGAGGTCTCCCGACCGAGTGCTCGGGTGGCCAGAAAGTAGTCCAGGCACATATGTGCCATGCGCACCTGAAGTGTGCGTATACTCCCGGGCCGAGGGATTGTATAACCGCCAGAGATCCACCATATCTAATTCCTGCAGCGCCGTGTGACCCGTTTGTGATAGAGCGCCTACCTGCCCCGTGCGGTGGGCAGAACGGTCCATCACGTTGTCGAAGACCAGGTTTAGGTCACCCCCAAGTAGTAACCTCCGGTCCGGGGAGGCCGACAATTCCGTCAGTGCCGTATGGAGGAAGTGTTCTGGTCTGTCATTGGGTGCGTAAATCGTGCCTGCTATGAATGTGTAAGCTCCCATATGGAATTGGTAAACCAGCAGCCTGCCCTTAATCTCTGCCACTTTACACATCGAGAGCCCTTTGAACTTCGGTGCGAGAAGTATCGCCACCCCCGCCCGTTTTGTGGAGTCACAGGAAAAGAACTGTATGGGGAATGACCTGGACTGCAGCCGGTGTGTGTCTTTCGTAAGTAAATGCGTTTCTTGGAGCAGGCATAGCTCCGCCCCTGACTTTGCAAGAAGGGAGATTATGGATCTACGTTTAATTGGATTGTTCAGGCCCCGGACATTGAGCGTAAGGATCTTAAGTGTTATTGGAGGCATTCCCACCTGTCAGCGAACGCTAGCTTGTGATATGCATCCCTGTGGTGGCCGAAGTGTGCCCAAGTCGTCCAACCACCGCCCTTCGAACCCGACACAGCAAAGAGAAGAGAAAGGAGGGAAGGAAATAGAAAAGAATGAAACCCCCAACTAGCCCTGTGAGTCCTCCCTCCCCCTCCCCAACATTGTTAAGCGAACCAAAAGTCCATCTTCCAAGGAAGATCAGAATGTCCAAAGTCAATGAGGGTAACGTGGCGTACCAAATTGTCCCCGCCCTCGTGCCCGCCAGCACAGCCCCAACGAGCTTAGAGGCATTATAAACGAAAAAGGAACTACATTATCACTTCCCTCAGGTAGTCACCCTCAAGGGGCTTTGCCCCTCTGAGCCAGCGATTCTGCCACCGAGGATATGGCATCTTGGCGATCTCCTCGGGGGGCGGCCTCCGTCGCCTGGCACCCCTATGTCGCTGCTTCAGTTGGCTCCAGCCTGAGCCTGGGCCGCTGACTCTCTGAGAACTCGTTGCCTGTCCATCCTCCTCCTCCTTCGGGCAGTCAATGTCCAACAGCTTGCACGCCTCCATCAGGGAGCGAAGCTGATACAGCCGGTCATTGTGCCGGAAGATAAGACGAAACGGGTGGCCCCAGGAGTATTTAATGTCCCGTTGACGGAGGACGTCCGTGACAGGGCAAAAGGTTCTGCGTTTTTGTAGGGTCAGGGCGGATAGATCCTGATAGAGCACCGGGAGATGACCTTGAAAGGCGATGGGGTGTTGTGTTCTGGCCTTACGGAGGATCTCCTCCTTAGTGTTGTAGTCCTGGAGACAGACCAAAATGTCGGCAGGTAGGGCATTGTCCGGGCGCTGGGGGCCCACCCGATGGGCCCTGTCCAGGATAAGCGCAGTGCCAGCCGGCCTCCCCAGGATCTGGTTAAAGAGCTCTCGCGTGAAGGCGAAGATGTCCCCCGCTTCGGCGTTCCGTTTCACCCCCCGGATGCGAATGTTGTGCCGCCTCGACCTGTTCTCCAAGTCTTCCAGGTGGGTTTGAATGTCCACCTGTTGGTCGTGGAGCCGTAGAAGATCCTGGTGTACCAGGGAGAGCTCCGTGTCTTGTGCATCTGCCCTGTCCTCTACCGCTTGTACTCTCTCTCCCAGACCATCCAGGTCCCTCCGTACCTCCCGTAGCTCCGCCGCGAGTTCCTGCCTCATGCCTTTGAGTTCCTCCCGCTGTTCTGCGAACAGCGACAGTAGGAATGCCTTGGTGATCGGTTCCGCCCCGTCGTCCCCGGTCCCCTTCGACCGCATCGCGTCAGACGCGGTCGTCCGAGTTTCGGGAGCCGCCGCCGTCGCCCCCCCTTGGGTCTTGGCAAACAGCTCCTGCAGCGACTTGCTCTGGGTCTTGTCTTTGCCTTTACCCCTCAGGGTCGCCATCATTTGGTTGGGCTCACCGCTGTGTTGTCTCTCTAAGCGTGGCACCAGGAATCGGGCCGCAAACCGTCCAGGTAGGCCCCCGGAGTCTGTTCTCCGCAGCTTCCTACCCGCTGCAGGCCCCGTCCGCCTCTAGAGAGATGTATGGCCCACCCTCGTGGTCGGCGCCAGTATCCCCCTCCGCTTGAAGAACCTGTCCCGGTATCAGTGTCCGTGGGCCTCTGTGCCTCTCACCTGTGCAGCCGCTGTTGGGGGACAGGTATCTTCCGCTACCGCTCTCTGCTTCCTGGGGGTCTCTCCCACCTGTTGTGGGGTGACGCGGCGGCAGCCCCTGCCCGCCCCAGTCCCGCAGTCTGGTCCGTGGGGCATGTCTGCTCCATCCCCCGCCCGCCGGGCACCTCCCGGCCCTTCTTCGCGCCGGGGGCTCGATTGTCGTGGGCCGCCCCCGCTGCCTCTGTGGATTGCAGACAATAAGCCTTCTCACCTCTGGGGGCCTGCAGTCACCCCGGCACCTCCGCTCTCGACTGTGGGCTCTCTGCCGCCGGCTCTCCCTCCTCCAGGCCTTGATCTGCTGTCGTGTGCGGGCGTCGACCAGCCAGACAGGCCCCCCGCTCACCCCGGACGTCCACCAGCCAGACAGGCCCCCTGCTCTAATGTGGGTGCGTGGCCGCTGTCCCCGTCTGTGGGCGCCTCAGCAGTCTCTTCACCAGTCCAGGCCGGCGCCGCGCCGTGCCCTGCTAGGCCACAGGCCTTCCTGATTTCCAGCCGCCCCTGTGTCCTCCGAGTCTGTGCTGCTGTCGCGGACGCCCCGTCGCTGTGCCCACTGAGGTGCGGCCCCGAGTCCTCTCGGCCCCGGAGGGTCGGCAGTGCGTCTATGCGCCGCCGGAACTGCCACGGGGGTCGCTCACCCCCGCCGATTTCTCTTCACTTTAGGCCGTGGCTGCGACAATCGTCCCTAGGCCGCGGCCGGCTGTCGACTTCCCCCGCCGCTGGAAGGTCACCACTGCTCAAGGGAGCGCTTGCGGGGTATTGACAGGCGCGCCTCGCTCTCAGGCGTCGCTGGCGGTGCTATGTGCCGGAAACGGGGGAGGTAATCGGTCCCGTTTCGGCGCTTTTCTCGGGCGTGCGAGGGAGAGACAGAGAGATGCGTCTCACCTCGCCGCCATCTTGGCCACGCCCCCTGCTATAGCAGACTTTAAGCAGACTTTAGGGTCTGATGGGGTAGACAGGTTGGGTGGGCACCCCTCAGAAGAGGACCCTCCTAGAGAGGACTCTGATGAGGACCAGGAAGAGGATGATGATCCTGACCTGGAAGAACCAGACCACTCACAACATGGAGGTGATGGCCCAAAAGGCACTCTCTCCATCCCTAAAGGGAGAGTGGTGGATCCAAGTAGAAGGAACAGATCCCCCTCAGTGGGGTCCAACCATTCTAGGAGATCCAAAAGGACCTCTGCCTCTCCTCAGAGGAGAGAATCCTCCCAAGAGAGGAAATGCAGACTGATCCAGTTTGAGCAGGCAAAGCTACAGCTCAGGAGAGAACAGTTAGCATTAGACAGGGAGTCCCTGGAGCTTCAGAAAGCTACAAGAAGATGGGGTCTAGAGACCCCTGGTGGCAGTAATGAAACCCCTAGAGTTAGAGAGACAGTCCCTGACAATAGGAACCTCCACAAGATTGTGCCCCCCTATAAGACAGGGGATGACATCCACAAATGGATCTCTGCTCTTGAGAGGGCCTGTAAAGTACAAAGGGTCCCAGTAGAGCAGTGGGCAGCAATCCTGTGGCTCTCCTTTGCAGACAAAGGAAGAGACAAGCTCCTCTCTGTAAGAGAAGAGGATGCAGATGATTACTATATCTTGAGAGATGCTTTAATTGATGGGTTTGGCTTAACCACTGATCAGTACAAACTTAAGTTCAGAGACACCCAAAACGCACAGGATCAAGCAAGGGTAGACTTTGTGGATTGTGCTACCAAGGCATTGGAAGGTTGATTGAATTGCAGTAAAGTAAAATATTATCAAGGATTGTATAATCTCATTATGAGGGAGCAGATTCTTAATAATTGTCAGAACCAACTCTTACACCAGCACCTGGTGGACTCTGATCTGACCTCTCCCCAAGAATTGGGAAAGAAGGCAGACAAATGGGTCAGAACCAGGATCAGGCCCAAGAATCAAGGTGGTGACCAGAAGAAAGATTCTACCAAGCCCAGAGAGAAAGGTGGGGATAATAAAACAGAAATGTCCTCTGAAGGGCCCCAAAAACCCAGTGCTGGGGGTGGGTCCCAAAATCCTTTCTCTTCTAACAAGAAACCATATTGCCATGTGTGTAAGCAACCTGGCCACTGGAAAACTGACTCCAGCTGTCCAAAGAATGGCAATAAAGAAAATGTTCCTCCCATTGCAGCTCCAACACCTCCTGTTACTACTAGTAGTAATCCCCCAGGTGGTGGGAGTGCACCCAAAAATTTAGTTGGGCTTTCTTGGGGAACTCAGGTGGACTCTGGCTTAACCAGGTCCCCTACATAAGCAACTCTAGTCTGTGATGGTGGCATGGGGTTTGCCAACTTTACCATGGATCCCAATATCTTGGGCAGGTACAGACAAGAGCCTATGATCAATGGTCAGAAGGCTGTGGCCTATAAGGACACAGGGGCTAGTGTCACCATGGTGACCAAGAGGCTAGTGCCCCTAGAACAGCTTTTACCTGGGTTTAGCTACCAGGTGACCAACATAGATGGAATTAGGACAGACCATCCCATGGCAGTGGTAAATCTCAGCTGGGGAGGGGTCACTGGCCCAAAGAGAGTGGCAGTGTCCCCAACCTTGCCTGTAGATTGTCTACTGGGGAATGACTTGGAAATCTCAGCCTGGGATGAGGTAGACCACAAGGCCCACTTGAAAATGGTAGGCATCCCTGAGAAAGTGGATGAGACCTCAAAAGCCTCACCTCCACCCCAGGAGAAAGTAAAAAGAGTGAAGCCTGAAACTATGGATCACTCCACCCAAACAGAGAGCATCGGGGGAGAGGAACAGTCCTCCCCCTACCAGACTAAAGGTAAGGGTCAAGTTTCTCAGGGAACTGACCCTGCCCCTTGTGAAGTAACTGCCCCAGAAGTGGAAAGGCCAGGCCAGGCCTGGCCACCTCTCTGAGGGCAGGGGGTCCTTCCAAGGTGGTACCCAGTCTGGAGCAGGTATCCTGCCCCTCTCTACCCTGCCTCAGTCAGCCCAGGGCTGCAGAGGTCAGTGGACCCCTAGTGAACCCCTGTCCAGAGGAACCCCCTCATCAGCAGATTAGGGACACCCAGCAGAGTAGTTCTAGCCAGGTGACCATTCCTCCACAAACTGAGGGATCCCCTTTACCCCTAGGTACAGGTACCCCCCAGACGGACTTTGTTGGGCACAGGGAAACCTGGAGCATAGTTGCCCCAATCCTTCCAGTGCCCTCCACTATTCCAACCAAAGGGATCCAACCCCAGCCAGAGGTTGACACTTAGGGCCAGATATGACACAGTCATGGGCAGAAAGGCTTCCATGGTGACCAGTAAATGTAAATGTTGTAGACTTGTAAAGCGCACAGCTACCCCAGCAACGGGGTGTCCCGGCGCTGTAGACCGCTGGGGAACCCGTCCTGGCTATCCCTGTGAGATGGTCCCTTTCTGGGTATCTCCAAGGTGAAACCAGGCATCCCCGGCATCTGTGGGGGGCCGTTGTAGAGATGAGGCAAGCTTAATGCCCAGAGTTGCCGAGTGTGTTCCTGGTTAGAGTAGGTACCGAGGCGAGAATTATCGAGTCCGTTTTGACCCTGGTCCACGACCCTGCCGCGTCGGGAATTGAACCCTGGTCCCTGGCAGATTCTCTGCTTACGGGTCTGCCGCCTCTAACTAGTGAGCCACACCTCTCCACTGACCTGAGGAGGTTAAGACCACCCCAATTAGGGCCTCACTTCCAGACTCAGACACTCCACCAGCCCACCTCTGTACCAAAAACCAATACAGGTAATTCCCCTAGACTTTGGAGAAACTCTAGAACCCCTTGGGGTAGGATTTCCCAAGTGGACCATGAGACAGGGAGCAACCATGCTAGTGCAGGTTCTTCCTTATATGGCCACTCAGGAAATAAAGGCTTATCTGGACAAGGTTAGCCTTATCTCCTTTCGTTTGGTGGGGGGGGGGGTTATGTAGGAAGGTGGAATCTGACTAATTGTTGCCCCTAACTTTTTGCCTGGTATTTGAGTGGTTTTTGACTAGTCTGGCTGGGATCCTACTATCCAGGACCCCAGCCTATCTGCTTTCTCCTTAAAACTGATGTGAGTACCCTAGGTACAAACCAATTGGATGCTGAGGGTGCCCTGACAGTCCCTTGTAGATGGTACCCTAGGTACCCAGGGCATGGGTCCCTCAGTAGGCCTACCGGGGCTGCATCACTTATTGTGCCACCCTGGGACAGCCATACAAACTGACACCACCAGACCACTACTGTAGTCTGGGTAAGGTGGTGCTAGCACCCCTTACAGGGATATAGGTACCCTATATCCCACCCCATTACAACACATGTACTCTCATGGGTCACCCCTATGGCAGGCCTTGCTAATCCTACAAGGCAGGGTGCTGAGGTATGTGTGAGGGGGGACCCCTACATGAGTAGGGCCTCCCTCCAACCTTCGTAAAATCATTGCTGGGTTGTTTGTAGTGTAGCCATACCATATACTCTTAACCGCATTATAAGTCTATCACGATAACGCGATAACTTGAGAATGGCTACACAGAACCATATCGTGTTTGGTGTCAAACATGTAGGAATCATACCCCCAGTCCAGCCATGGGCATGAGGGTACGATTCGCCCCTGCTAGAGGGGCGATATAGGAAAAGCGGCAGAATTTAGACACCAATTTAAAAGTGCACATGTAGTACAAAATGGCTACTACCCGCCACCCACATGACTCTGGCTGGCTGTTGCTGGCGAAAACCCCAGCCTCGCCAGCTGGACAATAGGGCTCCTGTGGCAGGGAGGTGCTAGCATCTCCCCAGACAGGATAATGTGGATTGGAACAGGGTGGGTGCACCAAATGTCCTTTCAGTTGCACGTAGGCAGCTGCAGAGGCTTCATTCTGCAACTTCGGGCACTTCATTGGCTTCCCGTGGAATCACGCCTTAAATTTAAAATGCTGTCTATTGTACAACAGGCCCTTCATGGTTTGGGCCCAAAGTATCTGCAGGACAGATTCTCCTTTTATATTCCTAGGAGACAGCTGAGGTCATCCTCATTGCTACTCATGATGACCCCTAAATTTAAGCGTGTTCGATTGGGGGGCAACTTGTTTGCCCGTAGAGCCTACCTTGCCTGGAATGCTCTTCCCCTGTCTCTGAGGGCTATTTGTGATCCGCACCTGTTTAGAAAATCCCTGGAGACACTGCTGTTTTGATGGATATCTGTGGTTCGGCTGTTAGCGCCGGGACACTTCCGAGTAGCTGTGCGCTTAATAAATTAAAATAACATAACATACACCGCTTGGAACCGGTTCAGGGGCATCCTGCCCCTCGCCCAGGCAGGAAACACACAAAGGGGAGAGGGTGTAGCCACCCTTTCCCGCCTCACCACTCATCGGTGGACACTACTCTGGACACTCCCCTAATCTAGGGGATAAAGGTGAATAACGTGGCCCCAGAGCCTCAGATTAATCTTGAACTTTACAGTCTTGACCTTCGACTTGCTGCTGCCCAGCTGACGGAAGAAATCTCCCTTGGGATAAAGGAGTTATCCCCCTGCTTGGCAGGCACCTGAAACACTGCAAGTGACCCGGTTGGAACTTTGCTGCTCTCACAGACTTCGACGACTTCCAGCACCCTTGAGGTGGGTTTCCTAAGCATCCCAGAGGCCAGTGAGTGTGCACAGCAAACCTGTGTACCGTGGACCGCGTGGGTGCCGAGATTCCCAATACCCCAGGACACCGGCCACCTCTTGCGTAGCACACGACCCTGACCAGTGGGGAAGTTGTGCTTTGGCCCATTATTGAGCCAACTACTAAGCAGCATTTGTGCCAAAGATGAGCGCCCTAGCCCCCTCCGGTGGCCCGTGGGCTCCCTTTTACGCACTCCATTTTGCTGCCTACCGCGGTCCCTTGTCTCTCAACTTGTGGGCCCGAGCGGAGGACAATCTCGACAACTAAGAGTTCCCCTGGTTGCTACAGGCCTGCTCTACAGTCTCTCCAAAGGAGACCTCTCACAGACCTCGTGGGTCTGTACCAGTAGCTGATTTTTTTCATCTTGTGTGGGTTGCGGTTGCCAAGACTTAGTGGATCCAATCCGGACACTAACACCGCAGCGGCCCTCATCCGACGTGGGACAGTCGCCCTCCAGAAGCTGGCCTTCCTTGAAGCCTCCCGGAGCCCGTGGCTGCAGATCCAAGCAACACCTCTTTCCACTTGAAGCACCCGACATTGAAGGGCTCTTTGCTTTGAGCTCCCTGGTCACTGTGCTGTGACCCAGACTCTGTCCCCTCTGCTTTCAGGTTCTTCTCTTCAACTTCTACAACTTCAACCTTCACGGCATCATCAACGCTTTTGGCTAGCAGCACTTTTGAACATTTTCCCATTGAAAATCAGCCCGCGACCCGACATCGAAAACGACCTATGCACCCGGCTTCCCTGGGGCAGGTAACAGTGGTACCTCGGTACTCTCGTGGTAGTGGGCTCCTCAAAAGCTTAAGTCTAAAGTTTTAACTTTGTACTCCTGCTAGAAGTGACTTTAATCTGTGTAAACCAAACCGCGACATTCTCCATAGGCTTTAATAGAGATCCCGATAGCAGCTATTTCCACTGCACGCGCCTCCCGTGGGTCCCCTTCCTCATAACCTGGGGTGGATTCTTAAGGGGCCAGCTATCCTAAATGCCCTAGGCATTGTCTGTAGAATTGTCGTGGTTCTTATACCACTTTTTTGATATATGGTTTGGTCCCCCCCTGGGGCCCTGTGATTCCTGTGCTATTTATTGTGTTTATAAATGCTTGTTTGAATTGTAACTTTGCCACCAGCCTCATAAAGAGACTGTGGGGTTCTGTCTAGAATAAATACATATATTTTATATATATACCTGTGTGGGCTACTCTTTCATTTGGTTATTCAAGAGGTTATTATGGTAAAACAATAAGCTTAACACTCCTTCAAGACTTAGCCTGAAGGCTGCTCTCCACAGCTACCACTAGGATAGCTTTCTTTAAAGGTTGTCTTAAACCTATCATCAATAACAGTCGAATTGGATTGGTGCAAGGTGTCCCTATAACTAGGAGACAGCATATGCCAGGCCAACTTCTCACAACTATTATATAGCTTTCAGGTAATCTTGTATTTATGCTCATTGGATAAAACCAAATGTAAATGCAGTTAAATAGTGTTATCCATGCACTATATTTTGGCTAAGTAAACCCTTAGCAATGTCTAAAGTCAGTTTATACTTTTTACTTCCTCTAACTAAATTTGTCATCAGCCCAGGACTGTGAGCATTTTGCACCAAATATGAATTGATGTATGAATTCAACTTTCTATAGTCCAGTACTATTATGTAGGAATTGTCTACCTTAATCACCTGAAAAAGAGGAGTATTCATAGTTGAGTGGAAAGGTACTGTTACTCAATAGTAACATAACTGTGGCAGAATTGCTTTTATATTCTGCTTCACCTCTGATTTCAATGAATACTAAGCCTACACCTGTGGTTCACACGTGGCACAGTGTCTTTAATCCAGTCTTTGTTCCATGTACAGTGATGGAGCTTGTGTCAGAGTCCTTTCACATCCATATTTGTCACTTAGCTCCTCAGTAACCACAGAGGAAACTGCTTCAAGTATTACCTCCTCTCCTTGAGGTGTACCCTTTACAAAGGCTAAAGGGCAAGCACCTCCAGCTCAGATAATATTATAGGCATCTGAAAAATGTGATCATTACATTACTTTTATATTGCCTAATATATCACCTTTGATCTCTATCTCTATGTTATAAATTCTATTAGGGGAATTTACTTGCCCTTCTATCTGAATGGATTCATCAGTTTGACTTGTGGCAATATGTGGCTTGAGAATCTGGCTAACTATTGTTACGCTGTGCTGTCTATGTGATCTACTGTCAATGTCCATCTCACTAAAGTAGGAGTATTTGGTGAGGCATGTTTCTTCTTTTTCATCACACCAGCCACTTCCTTTTTTTATAGAGAGTTTTTGAATCTGAGACTCCTCTTCCTTTTTTAATACTACGGTCAGCATCTTGTGCTTGTTCTACTTTCTGATTTCTGTACTCAAGTTTTATATGATACTGAGTTCGGCCACACCTCTCTACTTTTTCTGAGAATCTGTTATACCAGTGTTGCGAAAAGAATGAGAAGATCGGTTATCATTTTACTGATACCAGTCAGGCTTTTATATATTTTCACAATTCCTCAAAATATAACCAGCCCCTCTGGACTTCTGCTGTCAAAGAGGTCCAGGCCTTGTTTGGCCTTCTTCTTTTCTTAGCATCAGGTGCTTTCTCCCTCACTGTCCCTTGTGACTCAATCTTAGACTTGTGTTGTGGCTTTACTGGATGAGTACCCAAGGTCTCCAAATGTATTGATGTGAAGTTCCAGAAATAATTTTAGGCAGTTCACATTCATTCTAATTTCAAGAAACCACAACAAAACACTGGTATATGGCCAACAAAGCTGATCCCCATGAGCGTTACTAAGAACTATCAAAGAGACAACATCAAAGTTGCCCACTGACTTCATGTCTAAATCAACATCCAGTCAGACTATATGTTCATTTTGTATTACTTTTACAACATTCAGTAATACTGCTAAAGCGAGTGCACCATGCATAATGGTATATATACTATCAGAAAGAACACTTCCCCCTGTAGTGCAATCCTCTACAGATGCTCCAATTCGCAAGGGTAGACAAATTGTCAATATTCTATGCTTATCACTGGCTGTTGTGTAAGGTAAGACTGTTTCCAATTGATTCCCTTTGTGAACAAACAAAAACAGAATTTTGTCGGGGGTGTGGCTTGGCGCACAGCGAAGATGGCTGCTTTCTTTTGAACTCCGTAACATCTCCAGTGCAGACACTCCATCTGGGATGATTGTCATGTGAGATAAGATCATTCTCAGGGGGCGGAACACTGTGAGATCACAGAGAAACGTTGTACACTCCTGAATCTCTTCAGAAGGACCAAAATCCACGACTTGCTCCGTCCTTAGGAGAGCCACCAAAATTGCGGCGGATGAGCAGAACTCTGTCATTGTGAGCATATCCTGGTGACGGGCTGAGTGGACCCCTGACTCAGTTGCAGGAAGCGGCAAACAATAGCAGACAGCTGGCACTGGTAGGAGCTGGCTTTGTGATAGGGCTACGCTATTTTATGCTTTCGTCTGCAAGCCCTTCCATATGTTCTTAGACCTGGTGCGTGGGCACTCAGTGACTAAAAATGGCAGCCCCACAAATTCTCCTCAGCACCGTTCCTGGTGCTGGTCACTGCCAACTGGCTGCCGCGGTTCCTACTAGCAGTCACAATTGTCTTTGGCCTTAAACAAATTTATATGGAGTGTGCTTCTTTCTTCTTTTCTATATTGCCCCCCTGTTTGCAGCTTGCCACACACAGCATCAAATGCTTTTGTTTTGCTGAGTTTTTCTATGCCTCAATGTGTGTAGTGTGGCTTGTAACTGCTCTCTGGGGTGCAAGTCCCTCCTCAATTTGTTGAACCTGTCTCTACTGTCTCTAATCTCAATGGAAGTGTACATTGGTCACAGAGCGGATTCAGATGTACATTAGGGACGGATGCATAAAACAGACGTGACCTCTAGAATTTATCCCACAGAAGACAACTTGCATGTTGTGAGTCCAGTATACCGCTCTGCCTGCGCTACTGATGGAGCGTTAATGTTGGCAAGAATACTTTCTGTCTCCAAGGATGTGAATATCTGAATACAGCTCATATTAACCTCAGTTCTCCTCAGATTATTAATTTGGTTTTGTAAGCCACTATTATCTTGCATGTCACCTCCTACAGTGCTGATGTTCTCGTACTAAGGTGCATGACATCTCCAAGCTCTACCTATCTGGTTTTTGAATGCAAGTTAGCGAGTGTACAGGATTTCATCATCCTTTAAATTCTATTGAGCATTAGATAACGTGCTTATGTCCTAATCTCAACAAACCTGTTGTCCGCCCTGCTCGTCTCTCTTCCTACATTCATCTAGTCAGCTCTAGTGAATCAAATGGCAAAAGGCACGTGTGACAATGCGAGGGACAGAGAAAGCAAATCTAAAACGCTCAAAACACTCTCCAACTATCCGAGAATACTGGTTATAGGCAGTCCAGATTCTGCCTCTACCCTGGAGGCAATCGTGCTTAAGTTTAAAACTGTGCATTATACAGCTCAAAGCACGAAAACCAACACTGACCTTCTTCAAGTTGAGGTAGTAGGGATTTGCAATGACTTCAAAGAATTGTCAATTTGTGTGTCTAATGCTGAAACAAGAATAAACACTGTGGAGAACAACACAAATAACCAAGCTAAACATATTCAGATCTTTGAATGTTGTATCTCATCCCTAAGGAGAGATCTTACGGAACAAGAAGATTGCAATCAGAGAAGTAACCTTGTTAGGCATTTTTGGGGTGCTAGGAGGGATCAAAAATGTTGCCACATCGGTTGTCGACTTCTTGATTTCCTGGATCCCAAGTGTTCTGCAACTCTCTTTCAAAAATGAGTTTGAAATAGAACAAGCCCACTGAGTCCCAACTTTTAAATAAAAATACATGACGGTCCCAAGACACTTGATCTTCAGACCCCTGAGACACCAACACACAGATCATATCCTAGCATATATGAGGAAGGTGAAGATGATCCAATGAGAAGGTCAAAACATTTCTATTTCACAGGACTATGCTAGAGACACTTTAATCTGCCAGAAGGGGTTCCTTCACCTATGCAATAGACTTACTGACATGGGAATCCTGTATTCCTTCTCAGGCCTCTAAAGATTCCAGATAACCTCCAAAGGTCTCTCACAGATCTTCTATAAACCTGCAGACCTCTCAGCTTTCCCGAATAATCACTCTGAATCTCAGATGGACTCAGATTCTCTACCTGGCACTTCACTGCTTTAGCTCTGTTTATGATTCGACCTTTACTGCTCAGGGGGATCTGGTTTGCTCTCCAATACTCCATGATAAACCATATCCTTTGAACGTCCAATAGCTAATTGTGAGAAGCTGGTCTGGTATATGATGCCCACTTATGACATTGGGCACACCACTAGTACAGACAACCCTTATGGTGATTTAAAAGGTCTTAGACAACTTTATAAAGCTCTCTAGGTGGTAGCTGTGAGAGCAGTGGAGCTTGTTTTACCAGAATGCAATCCTATAGTATTGATGAAGTGAAAGTATTTTAAAAAATATGTATTTATTATATAATACTCTCTAACAGGTTTAGATATCTCCAAACTGGAGATAAACACAATGTCCACAATACTTGCAAAGAAATACAGTAAATAGGACAGAATTCACAGTGGGCCCCAGGGGAGAACAAGCCATATACTGACAAAGTGGTATAAGAACAACGACTTGGGTCAAGACAAGGTAGAGAGGACGTAGAAGTGCTGGGGACCCAAGGAACCACCCAATGTGAGTAGATAGGGACCCCAAGAGGAGAGTGTGTGCAGTGTGGGAACACGACTGCGTGCTCCTTACAAATCAACGTGTAAGTTGAGGTTGGATTTTTAAAGTTTAGAGACCCTTCCCATTGGACCCTAAATAAACCCAGTGGAAGACAGAAGGTTGGAGAGCCACCCCACCCGTCAATACCCTGGTACCCACATTACCTACACCAGGGAAGCCGGGAGTATAGGTGTGAAGTGGTGTTGAACCCAATGGAGGACTTCAGGAAAGTGCTGCTGGAAGAGGAGAAAGTGTCCCATGGAATCCGATGGATTCTAGTTGAGAGGTACCTGCAAGAAGAGGGGACAGAGTCTATGTCACTCAGGAGTGAGCAGGAGATCTGGAAGACGAATGCCCACCAATGTCGGGTGTTGCAGGAGAGTTGACGAGGACCTTGACTATGCAGCTGTGAGGACCAGGCGATGCTGAGGAAGACCAGGAGCCTTGCATGAGCTGTCCCACATCGGATGTCGAATGCTGAGGGGTCGGTGTCCGGCGGGAGCACCAACAAGCCTTTTCAAATGCAACCCATGCGAAGTCAAAGAAAGTGCAATGTGGGGATCAGCAAGGTCCAGGTGACTCACCACAAGCAGGGAAGTCAGGTTAGGCCCCGCGCAATCAGGGGAGCCCACAAGAAACAAAAGTGACCCTCATATGGACCCACAGGCCAGAGGCACTGGAGTCGCAAGGGGACCTCAGGCAGCTCATCCAAAAAATGCAGGCCGCGATGCAAACCAATGTGGTGTGGCTGAAGATTCTGGTCACTGGGGATGCTCGTGGTTGGGGCTACTTGAGCCCGAAGATCTTCTTGGAAGGAAGCCAACAAACCTTTGCAACTGCAAGTTGACGCAGTGCACAGGGGTTTGGTTATTGCAGCCCCCACGAGGAATTCTGACCTTAAACATGGTGAGAGGGCAGGGCAGGCCTTAAAAGCTGTGGAGAACCATCAACTGTGTTGCAGAACTTTTCAGTGTCCGGAGGAGCTCAGGGTCAGCAGACTGGTCGACTTAGTTGCTGTGCCTATTAATGCAGGGAAGTGAATTCTTAACTTCAAGGGAGATTCCATCAGGTGTCTTTGATGCCCACAGGCTTTGGAAGGTTCCTGTATGGTGCACAGGCACAGACGATGCAACAGACTGGAATGGAGATGAAGTCGAGCCCAAAGGAAGTCTAGCAAAGTCCAGAGTGCCCAAACGGTAGACGAATAAGTGGCGTCTGATTTGAATCTGTCCCAGGATGAATCTGGGCACCCACACACAGGCAAGCCCTTAGGTACCCTAAGGAAAGGGTTGAGACGATTCATTGGTCCCTCCCAGGAGAGGGTCTGGACAGTGGGGAGGTTACTCCCATGTCCTTTGTTCAGTTTTGCACCATAGCGGGAGCCAACAGCTCCAAGAATTGGTGTGAACTGGACTATGCAGGATGACACGAAATGTGCCCCTCATGCAGACTGAGTGGCACTGGCAAGCGCACGCACCGCTGCCCCAATACACTAAATCCTGTCTGGGAGGTGGTAACACATCCCTGTGGGTGATAGGATGCCTATTGTTCTGCCTTCCCCCGCTCAAGCTTGGCTCAGCAGCAGGAGGGCAGAATTGTGTCTATGGTCGACATCAACCATTTTGTGCTGACCAGGAACACTGAGAGCCTAACGGAGGGTTCTTCCAGTGCTTGGAATTATACCCTCCACACTGATACCAAACATGATTGGATTCATTGGAGCCATTTTCGAGCTGTACATCGCATAATTAGGCTTTGCCCCTCTATATGGTATATGGCTGCTTCACTTACAACCTGGAAGAATTGACTTCATAGGCTGTAGGGGTGTCCTGCTCATGCAGGGACACCCTCACACTTAGAATCAAGCACCCTGCCTTCAGGATTGCAAAGGTCTGCTATAGGGATGACGTATAGGTTTTAAGTGCACTGACCCTAAATATAGGAAACCTATATCTGGAGTAAGTTGTGCTAGCACCAGCTTATACAGACTACAATGGCAGGCCTGTAGTTCCATTTTGAATGGTCTCCCATGGGTGGCATAATGTATACTTCAGGCCATAGGGGACCTCTGGAGTACCTATGCCCTGGGTACCTTAGTACCATATACTAGGGACTGACAAGGGTACTCTAGTATCCAATCTGGGATGTACCTAAGTACTGAACATACCAATTCAAGGGAGAAAGCAGATAGACTGGGTTCCTGATTAGCCAGATCCCAGTCAGACTATTCAATAACAGCCCGGCAAAAAGCTGGGGAAACCATACAGAAGGACCCATTGAGGGCAATTCATTAAAAAATATCTTAAAGAAATGGCTACATTAAAAGAACACTCCAATTTTTGGGACACAAAATTGAACAAAAAGAGGAGCTTTACAGACATTCAAACAATAAATCTCTCCTCAAGGATATTGAGCAGTTGAAATAGTCTTTCAGCTCCATAGTCAGCAAAAGAGGTTACCTTGGGGTGCACGCACAAAAATCACATCAATTATTGTTACGTAATAGAGCTGGTAAATTATTCTTCTACTCTCAAATATTGCAATCCCAACACCACACAAATAACCTGCATCACGGACAAGGAAGGCTTCAAAAGGCTTCACACCCAGGAGATTCTCCAAGTCTTTAGAGAATTCTATGAAAAGTTATATACTCCACAAAAGAGCTGCTCTAAATTGATGTGTCAAAAATGTCTTAACTCTCTTCCCATGTCCACTGTGTCGGATGAAGATAAATTGAATTTGTGTAAAGTACCAATTGAAACCGAGAAGGTTATTAAGGCAATTAAGGCCACTCACTCTAGGAAGGCACCTGGTCCTGACAGCTAACCCATTGCCTTCTACAAGACTTTTACTACCTCGATCATCAAGTATCTTCAAAATGTTTTTGATCATTATGTCTTGTTGGGCAAAGTCTTGGGAACAGCCGCCGAGGCCACTATATTAGTTATACCTAAGGTGGGTAAGGATCATTCGGTTCCATAAAACATTAGACCCATTTCTTTACTGAATATGGAGGCAAAACGTTTTGCAAAATTTCTAGCAAATAGTCTAGAAAGTCACATACCCAATCTCATCAACGATGTCCTCATTTTCTCAGAAGATATTGAGTCAGCAACCCTTCTATTTTTAACATTAACCATGATTTTTCAGAAGACTCTGGATATACCTTTAATAAGGTGAAAACTGAATGTTCTCCCTGAATCCATTCTGCCTTCCTGCCTACCTGGAGGACGCAGGCCTTAAATGGCAACCTACACACAACAAATATCTGAGGATCTGGTTTTGTAAGGACCTTATGAATACAGTACTCTATATTTAAACTTATCCAATAAATAAGGTGACCTGGTCATCTAAATACATCTCCTGGTAGGGCAGCTTACAAACACTTAAAATGATATTACCCCCATATTTAATTTCCTGTCATCCATGCTTCCCTTAAAACATTCACCCTCTTTCTTCCATGAAATTGACAAAACTCACTTCTAGATTTCAATGGAGTGATAAGTGGGCTAGGATCTCCTACACATCTCTTAGGAATTCACCCTCATTAGGGGGCTGCAGTCTCCCGGATTGAAACCTATACCAATTATCCTTCCTAGCGGCCCTCGGGGCGACTTGGTTTCTTCCAGATTCCCATTACACCCCACTGTGGGTGCATATAGAATGAGAACTGTGCTGTTCTATTAACACACATTTTCTTCTCACAATGTCAACATTTGCACCGGCACATTCTCAGTATATTCTTTCTGATACGGTTATTGCCTTAAAATATCTTGGTAGTGGACTTTCCAAACCCATCCATAAATCCAGATGGGCATCACTATGGCTCAACCTCAAGCGTGTTACTGACTAGGGGCCCGATTCACAGATTTAACTTAAGACAAAATCCTAAACTTACTACCATTTTGGTATTCACAGAAGGCACTTTCTCATTTTGGCATTCACAGAAGGCACTTACTCATTTCGGTATTCACAGAAGTTAGGAGTCCTAACTTTAGGACTCCTAAATGCCTTCTGTGAATACTGAAAGTCTTAAAGTTAGGATTTTTCTCAGTTTAGGAGTAGTAAAGTTAAGAGTCCTAACTTTAGGACTCCTAAATGCCTTCTGTGAATACCGAAAGTCTTAAAGTAAGGATTTTTCTCAGTTTAGGAGTCCTAAAGTTAGGATTCCTAACTTCTGTGAATACCGAAATGAGTAAGTGCATTCGGTGAATACCAAAATGAGAAAGCGCCTTCTGTGAAAACCAAAAAGGTAGTACGTTTAGGATTTTGTCTTAAGTTAGTTCTGTGAATCGGGCCCATCGATTCTAGCACGGCTTCTCAGTGGGCCTCCAAAGGCATCAGATTAGTTAGAGACCTTTACAATACTAATCATGATCCTCTCCCCTTTTCATCCGTAGCAAAGAAACATAATCTTAGTAACATGGACTTCTATACTTTTCTAAAACTCAAAGTCAAGCTGTCTAAACTCGTCCTTTCTATGAACTCTGTAGCTGTATCACTTCTTTTCCTCTGGCAACCATTGGATCATATAGCATCCAAGATCTATACATTTTTCTCTACATGGTGCCCAATGTTTGGTAAGGCACTAATTTAATGCTAGATACTGCAGTAACTCAGTTGTGGTTTTCTCAGAGACCCCTACTCATAATTTTCCATAAGCCGTCTGGAGTGGGTAGGGTTAATATCCGCCATAGCTGAGTAGGACGAGAATCCTATGCATTAGCTGTTTGGTTTGTTTAACGTTGAAGGATACAGTGTTCCAAAATATTGTGCACCTTATCTTTGTTCCCTTGAAACTTGTTCTACATTTTTATTAAACAAATGTCCCATAATGGGGAAACAGAGGTTACGGCTGATCCAATCGTAGCAGCTTTTAATACTACAGGTTTAACTGAAACCGATGAGGGTGTTATAAACATCCCTCCAAAGTTATGGAGAGCCATCACTCTACAACTTATAAAACATGGCCTAACACCAAGAGGTGGTAAAGCAGTTTTTGTGATAGAGGCACATGAACCTTTTCAGACAGAGGTATTCTATTCATGGATTACATTCCCAGAATCAAATCCAGTAACACATATGTTTCACTTCTTCAAAGAAGATGATTCACCTGAGGAATACATTCCATTCGAGGATGTTGAAATTCCACTCACATACCAGGAACATCAGCTCTGGTTTAAATGCGCCCTAAAACATTACAATTGCATTACCAGACTCGGTCCACTAGGTAGACCAGGAGCAACATGGCCGATGTTAGCCGGCTACACACCTCATCCTGATATCGAAGAGATGTCAGATGATGAATTACTCACTCAATTCAAAGAGTTATTTACAGACACTTAGTACAATATGTCATGCGGACTTTAACAGTCCAACCACCAATAACCATTCCAAATCAAACCCCTCATCAAGGGAATACACTAAAAATTACTCCACAGACGTTACACGCAGTCATGGGTAAAATGCCCACAAAACGTGAACAAATTCCATTCTGGATAGCTCAAAAAATTACTCAAATCGAAGCAGTATTTCCTAATACTAGACCTTATGAGAAACACAGAATCCTTACAATCTGTTAACCAATGGGGATCACACCATATCTGGAGGACTGCATCACTTGGGGCACAGTCTTTGCTGCCATCTATACTAAAACACATGGTGTTCTGTCGATTGCGGTAATACCTGATGTCCTGAAACAAATTCAAAATGAATACGGGGCAGAGCCTGCTCTGAATTTAGGTATGAAATTACTAAAGAACTTTGACCAGGTCTCAACAATAATATTATCTAATATTAAAGGGGAGGCAACAGCAGTGGCGATCCGCCAACGAACTACCCAGAATAATAGAAAAATCCTATGAAGAATTAGGCAGAGACAGTTTAGGAAAACCAGTTAAACCACACCTGTCTGAAGGTCCTGAGAAAGACTCTATTAAACACAATCCTACATCTTCTAAAAAGAAGTGGTAAAATAACAAACAACATTCAAAAGAAAAACGTTCTCAATCCCGAGTTAGGTCTCCTCAAAAGGAGCCCTCTGACAGGAGGTATAACCTCAGGAATAGGGATAATTTGAGAAAACCTGACAGGTATCAAGATACTGATACACGTTCCTCTCGTACCTTTCAGACATCTTCACAGACATCCGAAAGAAGAGGATGGTCAGATTACAAAGAACAACGCGTGAAGTCCAAAGACGATCAGCACGTTCAGAAAAACAAACCAAAACCTCAATTCACTAAGAACAAGCATTGGCATAGCCAATAGGTCTCGCCATTGGGACCTTATAAGTGTTTAGCTATGCAACAGTTGCATAACTAAATACTTATAAGGTCCCAAAAGCGAGACCTATTGGCTATGCAAAGCGGCCGTGAAAGTGAAAGTAATCGCAGTAAAGCGCAGCGCGCGCGCCCACGCACATGCACTGTAGTTCTAGGCTGGCCTGGTAGCACTTTTTGGAGCCCTCTCAATAAGTCTCGCCAGACCAGTGCATGCGCTGGGTCAGGCGAGACCTAAAAAGGTAGCATGTTTGAAGATCAGACATGCCGAGAATTCTGAGAACACAGCTCAAGAACGGAGAATGGGCTCAGACAATGCTGGACAGTGCAGCAGAAGTAACAATAGCTCGCCAGAACCTGAAGGAACTTCTGGAGATAGTGAACTTTAATGAGTACATCACAGTTGAGACTGTAGGCACTAGGGTTAGTTCTCCACAAAGGTTATATGAAATAACACTCCGAATGGCGGGAAACATACCAAGAAAAGTGAGAGCACTCTTTTGGGAAAACTTTTCAAGGGGTTATGACATACTTCTAGCAGAACGTTTCTGGCCACCAAAATGTGTCAGGGAGTGCCCACATGGAGAAGACATCATTATGCCAGCCTTCTCCAACCATGTTCCAATACACCTAAAATATACATATGCCCGGAAATGGGCAGTTGCCCAGGCACCAGCATTATACAAAAATCATGTAGGATGGGCTGAGGACTCACCTCACCACAAAATCCAATTCAAATGTCAACCTACTGCACAAAGGCAGTGCCCAATTAAGCAAGAAGCTAAAATACAGGTCAGGGAGATCTTAGATCAACTTGAATACCAAGGGGTAATTGAAACATGCACCTCATCAATGAACAATCCTTTGTTTCCTGTTTCCAAACCAGACAATACTTATCGTCTAGTTTTGGATTACACACCTGAACACTTGTTCTAAAACATTTGCTGCGCAAAATGCACACAGTACAGCATTAATGAATAACATTGTGCGTAAAAAATATAAAACCATATTAGATATTTAAAATAGTTTCTTTTGTCAAAACATAGCACCTGAAAGTAGGTACTTGACAGCTTTCTCAATAATGGGAACCCAGCGTCACTTCTGTTGACTCCCACAAGGGTTCAAGAACAGCCCGGGGTTATTCTCAGCAAGAGTTACTACAAATTTATGATGACGAGACATTGTCATATGTCAATGATATCTATCTGACAGACGATGACCTGGATAGGTACTTGAATAGGGTAAATACCATTATACTGGTTTTGCCTCTGAGGGCTACAAATTCAATTAAAAAAAATCAAGGATTGCCCATCTCAATGTCTTTTTCCTAGGATATGAGCTTTCAAGTGAAGGCAAAAGCCTGGCAGCTAATATTTTAGAAAAGTGTGCACTGCTCCAACCTCCAAAAACGCTGAAAAATTTACAGTCGATTCTAGGTTTCCTAAATTTTGGAAGAACTTACATTCTAAATTACGCAGAAAGGGTTAAACCTCTCAACATATTAATCAAACCTGATTTCTAAAACCAAAATTGGACACAGGAACACACAGATATCCTGCGTTCACTACAATCTGACATGTTAGCAACAAATCACTTACAAACACGCGTAAATACACGCAATTTAGTGATCCAAATAATTTCGGGTCAATGCGGATTCACATACTTAACTTTTAATGAAGGTGGAAAAATATCAATTGCATACAAATCACATTTCAACAGAAAAAATTCTGACAGCAGTTCAAACCGCTGTAGCAAAAGAAAGAGCTCTAGCTCAGGGGAAACGCATTATTGTTGTGACTTCGGTACCAGCCTTAGAGGCAGTTTCAAAAGCGAGCATTCCAAGTGCAAAAGCTTTACATCCAAGATGGATACAATGGGTTAATTCTCCTGCTGAAACAGTTGTTGAATATGTTTTTGATCCTTATTTAAAAACACGAGCATTCCTGTAATATGAACACAAATGTCCTCTGCCTATTGAGATTCTCCCTCTTGATCAGTACGAATTTATAATGTATACTGACGGATCAGCACAACCCGCTACGGAAAGTAAGCAAGCTTACAGTGCAGCGTGCGCAATCGTTAAAGGTCACATGCGCGATGGTAAATTCCGACCAATGGTCACAAAAACACAATCTCTCAGAGATTGTACAGTTCAGTGAGCTGAACTACAGGCATTCAAATTGGCACTTGAAAATACGGATCGCGAATTCCCCACACTTATAGTGTGCGATTCTTTTTACTGTGTTCAATCATACAATGAATATTTACAGAATTGGCTTCAAAATGGTTTCAAAGATGCAAAAGGTGGCACAATCAAGCATAAAATGCTTTGGGAACAAATAGTTTAGTAGCGAGACGGACTACAAAACATGATACACAAGCTGAGTCATCAACGTGATGGCGTTCACGTTGCAGGGAATTCATTGGCTGAAGAAGCCGCGAAGGGGGCTGTGCAAACGGCTTCCGTAGCTGCGATCACTCGTTCAAAAATGAGAATAGACAGTGAGATGTTATTCGCTGTCAATGCTTCAAGCAAAGGCAGTGTGCCGCGTTACCTAAAAAAATTCCACTCAAATGCTCGTATATAATTGATGCTAACAACGTTCCGTTTGCTCGAATCCATGAAGTGGGGGATAGGGTAATTCCAAACATGGAACGTAGATTAGGACTAATCCTAGCAGCACATGAAGGGATAGCCTCTGCCCATGCAGGTGTTTCTGCCACAGTATCGTAATTAAAACAGAGATATTGGTGGCCCGGCATTAGGAAACAGACCAAAAACTATGTTCTGGAATGTAAAATATGCCAACAGATGAAAGTCTCTACAGTGAAACATCCTGCGCAGACACCCCTGTTAATTTCAGATTAGCCATTTGCTTGTGTTTAGCTGGATCACTGCGGTCCCTTGCAAAGGGATGGTTACTATAAATATATCATGGTCTCAATGGATTCGTGCTCAAGGTTCCTATGGATGTGGCCTCAGCGCTCGGCTGACGCTCGGACTGTTATAATAGATTTGCGAGTCTTTATCGGCACATACGCAATAGGCAGGCTACACTCTGACCAGGGCCCTGCGTTTAGCTCTCGGGCTTACAAAGAAGCCATGGCCAGTTTGGGCGTTGAATTGCAGTACTCCTCTCCATTCCATCCTGAGGGAAATTCTGTTGTGGAAAGGAAAAACCAGGACATAAAGTGGTCTATAACAGCTAGAGTATTAGATTCGGGTGATGGGTGGGTCAAACATCTTTATGGGGTCCAACGCTCATTAAAAAATTTGCCAAGAAGTGCTCTGGGGTGGTCACTCCATATGAGGTCCTATTTGGGACAAGAATGTGGGTTCCTGATCTCGAAAGTAAAGGCACAGTGGTGGAAAATAAACCATTTGATATCAAAGATCGTTTAGCTGTTTTACAGGACTTAAATGAACTAAGAACGAAAAAAAGCAACATGTTCCTGAAGCCAACCACCACTGGGGAAAATCCAGCCGTCCCAGCAAGGCCTGTCTGGATCCCAAAGCTTGGGGATCTAGTCAGAGAGAAGATTGTGGACAAGAAGGAATTTGGTTCTTCTTACAGACAACCGGTACCTGTCCTAGCCATCCACTGAACAAGAACAGTACTTCTGCCGCCCCTTGCTGGAAAAAAGGAGAAAAGATTTGTGTCCATCGACCTCATCAAACCACACAATGTGGCCAATACTAAGCAGTAGGCCCTGTGGACTCAGACCAAGTAGCAGTCGCACTCCTCTAGCTACTATCCAAGAGGTTCAGACTGAAAGACTCATCACCATCGAGAATTCAGCCATAAGAAATGAAGGACTAAGCAACAATGCTATGGAACTCATTCCTCTTGAAACTTAAATAACAGTTCGTCCTGATACACTTGTCTACACCAACGTAGTGAGTGATCAACTGGTTCCAGCGATTTCTACAAATCCTGATGCAATTTCAACCTTTGACAGAACTGCATCTGGCTATTTCATTAACTTTGATACATTTTCTGAAGATCCACGCGAACTAGAAACTACACCAGCCAAAAGAACTTTCAAAGAATAACAAGACTTCTTTCATCACGTGAAAAAGACTTATCGGGTTTCACCATGGATTGAACTATGGATTATTTCTGGAATATTTTTTTTTCTGTTTTGGCTAGATTTAGTAATGACTCTGAGCATGTTGATAAATGGAAGATGTATTCATTTGGACACAGAAAGTAAAAATGTGAACTTACTTTTGAAACCACACAAATCATCGCATCGTGAAGCAAGAGACTTGTCAGCAGTGAACATCACAGCCGTTCCTATACAAGATGGTATAATTTGGGACAAAACGGATTATGATATATTCGGCCCGTCCGAACTTTTGAAGATTTCACACTTATTTAAGATTTCATTTAGTGACTTTATTACCTCCCAGTACCTTTTCTGATGATTGGGACTGTTAATAACATGATGTCTGATCTAGAAAGGTCGGCTTCCTTCTCTAACCATGAATACTTAGAGGGTTCAACAGACTATGAACAGCTTTATTGTTACAACCACTATGGTCATCATTTCTTGCATAAATCTGCAACACCTAGAAATGTATTTATGTATAACCAAAGGGAACATTGTCCTACACACCAAGAGGTAGCTTGAAAAAGTTTGCAATGAAGTTTCCATATTTTTCAGGGTACAATACATCCAATCCAGAAACGTTTTACTTTAAAAATGTGAACAAAACAGGAACGAAAACTATATGTTAACTAATACAAACCAGATTTATTCTTCAGCCTTTATGGCCCAACTGTCTAGACAGGGTTTTGAGTTTTGGAAAAACACTATTGACACAAAATCTGTCTGGGGTACAAAAGATTGGCAAGTGCAGGGGATGGAAGCATTGTTTAGAGCTTGCATCATCCCACAGCAAATAATATTTTTGAATGACACTGTCCAACAAACGTCTTGCCTTGGGTTGGGTTAGCCAAGATCAAAGACATGAACACACCGTCCATACCTACACCTGCAAGTAATAGCACTACACAGGGGTAGGTCGACTATTTTACAAAACAACAGATCAGATCCTGAATGGGAAAAATGGTTGATCTGACCCACAGACACAAACATCTGCGAAGAAAGATTCCTGAACAGAATACAGGGTTTTACAATCAATAGGCCAGACCCAAGTTATGGTCAACGACAGCATCCAGGGGTAGTAACACCATACAGTGTAGGAAAATTATGCCTTGATTGGCTACAGACATCTACACTAGAGGATGTGAAACAACACTTATCTTTATTTAAGGAAGACGCAAACCTTAGGGATTTCTTGCTAGGTCCGAGAAAACCACGTCAAAAGCATTTCATATATGCCGGCATCTATGCTGCTTATAATGAAATATGGTAGGTTACCCAAGCAGACGCCGCAGAAAGAATACAAGAAATTGATGTTATTAATTTAGAGAAATCTCTCGCTGTGGTAGACAATGGGTTAACAACTCTGTCATCCAGGATATATTCATTGGGCAACATTGTATCCTCTGCTATAGACATTGTGGAACAAGATTTGGTCCTTGCAACAAGGCCAGTCTCAATTACGTTCTATTCTGTTATTAGGATGGACACTATGAAACTTGCGTGCAGGCTATGTGCCTTGGCGTTTCATCAACACGTCGTCTCTGTTTTCAGAATACAATCTCACTGATAAACAGATCAAACTGCCACAAAGGGGAGCAAAGTATACAGTGCTGAGCATTGAAAAACTGGACAAATTACCATTAACGGTAGCAGAAAAAACAGCTACAGAATGGATCATTCATGGCAAAATAACTCTGCCTGTTACAACTTTCCATTTTCAGTATTGCCTCAAACACATGCCAGCAGGCAAATATGAAAGGTTGGGTAAAGAATACATCAGGACATCCTGGGATTTACCTTACACACACAGATGTTGGAGTGGGGGGCGTGAAGTGTTTCTTAGCGGTACACACTGTGAAAATACACTGAGCGGTTCACTTATATGTCGGGATATTAGTTTACACGGGGCCAGTAGCGGTTCCACTGCAAATTTATCCTGCCACCTGCAAGGTTCACCGGCCGCTGTGATTAATCTAACGTTTGGACAACTTTCAAATGGGAGTTACCCCATGTTGAATGATCAGAGGTGTTGTGGCATGTTGCCAGGTATCCCATATCTAGTAACGGTTAGTTCCAGGGTCACTTGCTGTATGCAAGTCTTGTTCCCCCAAATAGATACAGTCAGGGAGTCGCCTTTATGGCCTTCACTGAACATCTCTTCTAAACGAATTGATACTTTAAGCAGAATAAAAGCCATTCTTTTACAACGAACCGTGCCTTTGACCTCAGCCAAAGAAATCTATGATCTACAAATTGCAAGGACTTTGGCTGAGATACAGGCTCTGTTACGTACAAACTGCCCTACACATTTCACAGAAATGTTGGGACGTATCTTAAACATGTCTGATACGAGCGGTATTGTGGATGTATTTAGGACCATATGTTCAGGACTGTTAACACCTTTTCAAGCAGTCCTCGGAATCATTCCAAACTTCATGCGCTCGGTGTTTGGTGGTCTGCCTCTAATTCTGGCACTCGTTGCAGGAATCCTGTTTTTATTCCTACTGCTACGCTATGGCAAGCCTATCCACCAGCGTCACTCCCTGCGACTTGGAGAAAGCTCTCCTGGAAAGGAAGTGTCGTGAGCACATAGTACAGCTATTGGGTTTGCCTCGTCTACGAGAACTAAATACCACATGGTTTCTGTTGTTCAGACCAATCTGGCAAGATTGCATCTTACCTGTTCTACACTGCCTGCTTTGCGGTGAAGAATACGTGCTAGACATCTGTCTGGCACTCCCATCAGTCATGCCAACGGATATCGATACTCTGCTAGACCCGATAATGGCCCATGCTCTGTGATGTCCCCAGAGGCTACCAATCCTGATGACGGCATTCATTGAGATCTCACAGACGCAACATGCTACTGTGAGGTACGAGATGGATCAACAGGCACACAGGTAACATCGGTAACGAACACTGATACTGATGATGCGTCATATCTATGTGCAGGTAGTCTTCTAAACGAGGTAATCGACCTATCACCGACATTGATAGACGATTTTTTGTCTACAGGAATAGATGATTTCATGTTTTCACCAGCATCTTACACTGACTTTTGATTTGGCTCACAGTGTACTGGATAATCTATGAAGTTGGCCTTCATTTTTTGAAAACAAAAGACAAAATTTAGAACTTTTTCAGATAATTGACTTTTTTCTTTTATGGCTTAACAAACTCTGCTTACAGTAGAACTATTCATAGAGAACAGATTTCATTGAACCATTCCAGGGACACATTGTCACCTTTTCTTCACATTTATGTACTCATGACATGAAATGGCTCTGAACTATTTTTTTCCTTTCTGTAAAAATGGGCCATTTTCATTATATATGAGTATATTTCTGTGCATTCATTTAGCATTTTGCATCCATTATAAACATATGCTTTGGATGAAACATTACTTTAAATATGTGCAGCACCTTTGCATTCCATGTTTAGCTGAGAGTTTTTTAACATGAACTTATTTTTAAGTATGCTTCTACAAAGGTTTTTAGTGAACATGTGATACTCAATTTTTTGTGGTTAGCATGTTTAGCATTTAGTAATATCTATCATTAGTCAATGGAGTGGGTGTTGTGTTTCGATTTAGATGCCCGTACATAGGTTTCCCTGAATCATGTCCTTATATAGGCACATTTCGCATTGCCCTTATTTAGGCATTAGCCATGCTATCCAAATACAGGCATGGTCACCTACATCCGTCCATCCCACAGTCACAACGAGTTCTTAGAAACCAGACCCTTAAGCCATCGGGACTTTCCCTAGCTAGGATTATTGATTTCTCCAAGAGCTCATCTATTATGCATAAACTACTATTCCTTAGGGGTTCATTCATGGTGCCTTCCTCTGCCCGACTTTACGTCAATGCTAGCATTCCTAAGTGCCTTCCAGGTATAAATATACCTTCACTTGACATGGCAAGCACGGCACAGCTTAGGTCGCCTAGCCTACACAGCTTGATACCGCTCACCACAGCAAGTTCGGAAGGAATTCGAGTCCCCGCCTGACGCACTGACCAGACGCTGTCATCCCTGCTCGCAGAGAATCCAGCTTCGAGTGTTCTGACTCCCTTCGCGGGGTGTTGGAGTTTGAGATTCGGAAAGAGATTCTCACCTCTCTCATTCTAAGGTATGGAGCGGTCTAGGACCTAGAGGGACTCTTGGCATATAAACTGAGTATATAACACGCTATAGAAAACAGCACGTACCTCTTTCCTGGTACTACACTTAGGTTAGGTACACTGGGGTAGAACTATTTAGAAGCATCAGACGAGTATTCACTTTTTAGCCTGTGTTTATGTATGTATTTTTGAATATATGTCATAGCTAAAAGACAATGCTATTGCAGTATTATGTCTTCTTACTGCTTACGCTGTGCGTATTATATCTTGCTTACTGTCTAATGATTGTAACAGCTCATATCTCTTACACGAGAAACAAGACTGTTCAATAAATCCTTTTATTGAAACGCCCGTGTATCTATTTCTGTGTAACTCTGGAGAAACTAAGCATGCCCGATTGACTGAGTGAAACTGTTATCTATTGTTTCCACGATTCTGAGACACGTTCTGATTCTAAGGGAAACAAAGTTGTCATGTTTATGCGGTTGTCAGAAACTACTCCCTTCTTGTTTATTCGAGAAGTTTCTAGTGACCTCTGAGTTAGCTGGTACACAAGTAATTAAGTTTAATGTACTTGATAGAGGCATACTGGCCGTAGTCCTATGCAAAAACTATAGTGTATATTATTCAAATGCGCAGAGCCTATAAGGGAAATAGGAACTACACTACAATGCAGTCCCAGCCCCACTCACCGGGGCTTCTCTTGACTCCTTCAGTTTTCCTTCTTCCACCAACACGGAAGCGTCTCCTCTCCTTGCACTGCCTGTGCACCGGCGGTGGCCCGACCATGGCCCAGACGGGCTCACGAGGCTCGGCTCCTTCTCACGGTCAGGGTGCCTACCAGAACCAGGCTCTAGCCGCCTAGCTTCCGGAACGCCTCTCCGTCTTGTTGGAAGGTCCTGCCCACCTTCAGGCCTGACTTCCTGCTTTTCCTGCTTCCTTCCTTGCGGGTCAGCCTGCCCATGATCAGGCTTTCAGGATGCCTGACTTCCTGTTTCGCCGCCCGATCGCGGCGGCTGGTGGCTTCACTCTGCTCTTTACTGCGACAAGTGCGGAGTGGGCTCCTGCCACAAACCTGAAATGGTGGGCACCCGCTCGTCACCACAACAGTGGAGTGGGCTCCCGCCGGTCTAACGGCACCCAAAAAAATGTGGGGTAGGCTCCCGCTGTAATTGAATCACTCTACACACGAACGTGGCGGGTCCCGGATGACTGCTCCTCCTTTGGATTTAGTCCGCTCCACCAGGTCTCCAAAACCAGCTCCCTCAACGTGGGACACCGCGGAACCTCCCCCTTACTTACTGCCGATGTACACGGCACCCGCTACTTAATTTTCTCCAAGGATCTCCGGCCCCCCCCCGGGTAACCCTTTACCACGGCAACACGTGACTAATGCACCGTTTTCTACAGCACCGCCATTACCGACAACCCGGTCCTGAAGATGATCCTGACTGACAGGATCGAAACGCCGTCGACTCCTCAGCGCAACTAATAGCGCATGTCCTTCTGTGGCTCAAATGAAATTGTTTCAAGTTCGCAAACCCAACATTGTAAATCATTGTCTTGAGCTACAACATCCACTGTATATATTTGTTCCCATCCACACTTTGAGTCGGTTTCGCTGATATCACAATTGTCACTTGCGTCTCCACCTGCTTGTGTCACGTACACAATTGAGCACCAAGTCCAATTTGGGTTGTCTCACGCATTATTTGCTTACAGTGCTGCTACAACTGTACCTTTTAATTTTGTACATAATTATATGATGCCATGTGCACATTTCAAAACCATCTCTGAATCTCTCCCTTTCCTTTCCACGTAATGTATTATACATACATATATAATTGTCCTCTTTAGTGCTACTAGTTGGGATATTGCCTTTTCCGTAATTGAATAAAGACACCACATGCGAGGTGGGCACCTGCCAACACAGCTGCAGTGCGGGGTGGGCACCCGCTGTTTAAAGATGCGGAAAGCAGGGTGGGCACCTGCCAAATTAGCACTCAAGCGGGGTGGGCACCCGCGATTTAAGCAGGCATAAAGCGGGGTAGGCTCCCGCCTCAATTAAGCAAAAAAATGTGGGGTGTGCTCCCGCTCCCCACGTTGCATGGGGGAACCTCCAGGTGGCAGCCCAGCGCTGCAAAGCCAACAGAGCGCTCCATGTGGCGCTAGGTCCAAGATAAAGTTCAGGAAGCACAAGGCTGGGCCCAGGCAGGCCAGCGCAGATGGCCCTCCAGCAGGGGGGCAGTCCCTTGTGGCGGTTCCTCCTAGAGCCCAGCAGCAGCAGCCCCCAGTCCAAGAACAAGCACAGGAACAACTCTTTTCATGGGTTCACAACCTCTATCTTTATACCACTTTTCCCCTTTGTCTACAAAGCACAGGGCTTGGGGAAACCAGTCCCAACTGGTTCTGGAGCACTCTGTTTACCAGGTTCGTCTTCCCTATTGTTAGGTGGGGGCTCGTCATCAGACACACCACAGGGGCGCGGAGCCAGCATTCACTAGGGCAGGCACAATCCTATCCAGGGACCAGGGACATCCCCTCCCACTACTCAAAATGTAGATGTCCTATTCAGCCTAGCACTGACTCACCATGCCCCTCCTGGAGCCACACACACCTCACCAGCCCCTGTCATTCAAATGCCAGACATGCAATTCACATCAGGCAGGCAGACATATAGCACACAGAAATGCCAGCTTCTAAAACTGGCATTTCTAAAATAGTTATAATAAATCTTCGCACACCATTGCGGAGCATTTATTATCACTATTCCAAACATACCAAACTTGACCACGCTGCACCTCCCATATCAGGAATTACCACTATAACACTTATCAGGGAATCTCCAATGCATTCCTATGGGAGGGCAGCCCCACAGTAGTGAGAAACCATAATGGCTGTTTGTCACTACCAGGACATGTCACACACTTATGGTACATGTCCTATCTTTTACCTACAATGCACCCTGCCCATAGGGCTAGCTAGCGCCTACCTTAGGGGTGACTGATATGTAGTAAAAGGGGAGTCACGGACTTGGCACACACTTTAGGTGCCACGTCACAGCGGCAGTCACACTGCGCTCACAGGCCCTGCAATGGCAGAGGCCCGAGATAGGTTTGAAAGGCTACTTTGGTGGGTGGCACAATCAGCGCTGCAAGACCACCAGTAGCGTTTAATTTACCATCCCTGGGTATATGGGATACCACTTCACAAGGGACTGACAGGTAAATTAAATAGTCCAAACAGCTGTAGACCAATCTTACCATGTTTTTCACAGAGAGCACACACACTTTAACTGGACAGCAGTGCTAAAGTGCTCAGAGGCCTAAAACCACCAACACCATGTCAGAAAAAAGGACAGGAGAAAGGCAAAAAGTTTAGGGATGACCCTGAAAAAAGGGCCAAGTCCAACAATGGACATGTCATGCAATCTGCTTGTAAACTCATCCAATGCATGACCATTCTTGAAACACACATTTAACGGCCTCTCCCCTTTACATTGCAGAGGACGAAACATCACCTCCTGTACAGCAGCCTGTCCCACTCTTCACTGATGAAGATGAGGACCCACTTCTCGCATTTCAACGCCATGCGGTAGAGGTCCAGCAGAAGATGGCTGATCGGGTGCGGGTGGGTTTTGCCAGCCTGGCGGCCAAACTCGATGCTGTACATGGGTGTCAGAGTCCTATTCGGGACCACCTACAGAACATCACAGACACCCACAGTCCTCTCCATGCTCTTCGACATTCCATGGCTGACATCGCTAGAGTCATGACTCAGAGACAAGAACAACTGTCTTGTCAGAGTGGCTCCATCGATGTCAGCCAGGAGTTGGCCCACATGTGAATGATAATGGAGAACATGGAGTGGATGCAAATGGAACAAATGGGTGCTACGGCTGCACACCAATGAGACGAGTCTGGAATCTTCCATGCCCTGCAGCTGATCATCACTGCATTGCTTTATCAAGGTTTGGCACAGATAAATGCTGCTGCTGCTTCCAAATCCAAATCTCCACCCCCTGATGTGTCAGTGCCTCACAGTGCTGCAGCTAATCTACCACCACGCACATGTGAGGCACATGACACATCAGAGGATGAAGATGTGGATTAATCTGCATTATAGCAAAGAAGAAAGCGGTAGCATCCATCTGTGCCAAATGGACTGTTTTGCCTTGGATCAGTGCTTAGAATCATGCCCCGGAACCTCAGCTTCCACTATCCCCAGAGTCACTCTTTGACACTCACCTTGGACCTCAGTATGGACTGCCATGATTTGTATTGTTTCCAATGACACTGCAATCAGCCTGCTGACTGAACCCAAACTCTTCCTCTGGACATGTCACCCCTGAAGTACTCTGTCAGGTCCCCACTGGGCATCTCTAGAATGTGAGACTTGTTTGAGCCAAGTCCTGGCCCAGTCTCCAACAGAGACAATGCGCATTTACATAAAAATATTGAAGTTACACAGCTGTGTGTTGTCTATGACCATTAAATTATAAAAGTCTGTAACAAAGTTGGCCCAGTGAATCCGTCAAAACGTACACCAAGGGACATATGAGAATTGTCCATGTTCAACTGTGTCCCAGATAGGCAGTGAGATGACCGGGTCTGTGTGAACTAGCTGTGCCCTCATTGCTCAAATGCAACATTCTAGCAAGATCCCAACTTAGCAAAACGTACATGATGGAAATAGGCATGTCTGCAAATATGCCCAAGTCAGTTGCATGCCACAAGTAGTGTCTCCCTTTACCATTGCTACAAAGTCTCACTTGGCAGATCTACTCACACTCTACGGGGTGGACAAAGCTTGTTGTGATGGGGCACATTGCATGTCACATTCCAAGATGGAGCACACCATATTCACAAAGATGAAGAATCGTTAGGGCATATGTCTACCAGCCGCTATTGGAACCACAATGTCTGCTTCAGTGAAGTGGTGTTGGCAATAGGGACTTATCCCAAAGTTCAAGTGCTCAGTCAGCCCCTTCTTGTGGACTAACAATTCCTCATCAATAAGGAAGCCTCTCATGGTGTGACCACTGTGACCTGATAGGGCAATGTGTCCAGGGATGTGTAGTGCACTGCAATTTGTATATAGTCAGATGCTGTACCACCATTTTAATGGTGGCATCACTATGAGCCAATACCAAAAGTAGCATCTAGGAGAAGTGGCTATGACACTGGCACTACAGGGAGCAATGCTACATTTTCCCTTCTGTGTGCAGCAGAACTGTGCACCCAATTCACAAAAGTGATTAGAGACATAATCCTAACTTTACTGCTTTCGGTATTCACAAAAGACAATTAGGAGTCGTAAAGTTAAGATGTTGTCTCTGATCACTTTTGTGAATCGGGCCCATTGTTCTGCCATATGCCGAGCATATTTGATCCGCAAAGTGACAAAATTCTGCATGGACAGGAGGTTGAGCCTCCATGGACAGGAACATACAATTCAAATGATGCTGACACACTTGCACTACGCAGAAAGTGTGTCGATGTCTGGGCAAGGTAGATGGACTCTGCGCCAGGATCATGGGATATGCAGGGGGTGGACAGAATCTGTGGTACCCGGCGCAAACATCCATCTCCATGATGGATAAGAGTTGCAATGTCAATATCTGCTCAAGCCGATGTCTCTACGTTGTGTTGTAAATGGACAACAATGTGCTGACCAACTCCTTGAGTCACACTTAAGATGTCAAACTTCACAAAAGAGTGTTCCTAGACTAGACTGTAACTCCTACTTGCCACCAGGTCATCCATGCAAGTTTACTGTGCTCATAAATAAAGTATCCTGACACTATCCGTCCATCTAAGTAACATGTCATGACCACACGTACACATTTAAAAGATTGTCCTATGATAGAATAAGTTGCATACAAGGTAAAAAGCAACACGCCACCAAATCACCCCTGACATAAGTGCAACCAGAATTCTAAAGTAGTAACCATTTATTATGAAAGTACAAAATAATTTACTCTAAGCTAACACTAATCACTACTACTGCTAATCTAATCTAAGCTAACTGGAACAAAGTGAATGGAAACCTAACCTATCTACCATGACTATCAACAGGCAGCAACATATCTAAGACATCAACCCCCCTCCCACCCTTAAAGCACATCATGAGACTGGACAAAGACATCTAAGCTAAACATAAACTAACTACACAGTTATCCTACACAAATATAAATATATATATTTTTTTTTTATATAACAACAAAAACATCAACCCCCCACCTAAAGGATAAGGAAACTTATCCCCAAATACTATAGAAGAATAAATATCTAAAACTAGCTTAAAATCTAACACTACCTACATCTACACTACAACTACACTACCTAACACTTAAAATACTTACCTAACACTAACTAAGAACAAGAAATAACATTGGGGGAAGGGAGAAGAGGGGGATGGGGCTCAAAATGTCCGGTCAATATGGGAGACCCAGGGCTGCCTTTAGGTCATGCAGGGGCGGCTATGCTCCGCCAACTCACGTTGAATTTCAACAAGCATTACATTGTTGTCCATGACTGTGCACCAGTCCCGCACAGTGAATCGCACCACCTGATCTGCTGGTGCAGGTGGCATTGTCCCTTGTGTTGGTGGTGTTGAAGGGGTATGTGTTGCTGCCTGTCCACGGCGTGAGCCACGCCTGTTGCCAGAGGGGCCAGGGATGGCCTGTGTGACAACAACTCAGCGCCAACACAGGCACCCTTGCACAAGAGTTCAAGGGTCTGTGTGCAGGGGAGGCTTGCTTATGTGTAGGAAGGTTACCCTTCCTGCACATGAGCAATCCTGTAACAGCCCTTCTTACACTTACATTTGCACCGCATCAAGCAGCACACATGGATACATGTTAGGTGACTGAACACTGACTTGTACATGAGGCGCAGGCCCCCTCTCCACCACAACTTCACAATAGGTGATTCTGTACTAGCGAGAGGAGGAAACAGAGTTTACTCAAATTTTATAATTCTGCATGTCTTTGATCTGCAATTCTTACTCCGCTGACAATTTACAACGCAGGGCTTTACAACCAAACTGATACAATGCATTCTCCAAAGTAACGGCCCACTGGAGTCATAATGGTAATTGTGTTATAATGGGGAATGCGTTTTAACGAATAGTGTTGTAGAGGCCTCCATTGTTAAATATATTGTGCAGAAATAACTGCAGAGCAAAAGCAGTACTGTCAAAAATTTGGCGAGAGGGGCTTGCACATTTGCCCCTGAGTCAACCAGGGTAATGTCCCCATGGAGATAGCTTGGCAACACCATTGCAGTGGCAAAACATGCCAATGAGATAAATAGGGCCATCTATGCTAGGCATTTGGGAAACATGCCATTGATATCCTTGGCTTAAAGCTACACCCTGCTACTTCTGTGAAGCTGGTATGCAGCATACCTACAGTAGTACTGTGCAGACCTGTGTCTGACCACGCACAGCCTGAAAACCACTATCTCCCAATGCATGATCGGGCACATTTTCACAGTCATCTCAGTCAAGGATGTACATGCATTCCAAGTCTGGTCATACTCATTAGCAACACCATTCACATGTCTCCTCTCCTATCTGTACGCTCTATAATCCACAAGCATGTGCTGTAGTGACAGAACCCATAGATATCACTTGCATGTGTATCACTGACTGGGGATGTGTAAAGTTACATCTGGAAGACATATGCATTGCTCCATCTTCACTTACTGATTTGTACACACTTCCACATAACATCATCACAATGGAGGCAAGGTACATGTGATGCACACCCATTCTGCATACTACAACGTCAATGATTTCACCCAGACATTCATCACATCTCACAATGCCAATATTTAATGGCTGAACTCACCAGTGGCATGTGGGTCCTTGAAGGTGTCGATATCCCCCTGTGTGATGAGTTGGCTGCCAGCTGTGAGACATGAAAAGAAGCGTGTGTTGGTATCAGACGTAAAATCACACATGTCCTATTCATCATGCAATTCATCACCATCACTGACATTGCTCTGTGACTGTACTGTTGCGGTCCATGTTGCCTACTTGATTGTGTCTACTTTGCCTGTCATTCCCACAAAACCTGAGAATGCTGAGTTACGCCAACAAGACAATGTTTCTGACAAATTTGCACATACTACTTATGTGACACATTCCCAAGGCCCCATTTCTCCACCCAACATGATGTTATACATGCTCTGTGGATGATAGCATCGCTGCAGATCGCACAAGGCTGTGTGCCAACTGTTGGTGGTGAATGACACTCCAGAGATGTCCTATTTCAATAGAACAATTATTCCTATTTCATCCATTGTGACACGAAGCCTATGTACAAGGGCAGCGTACCTAACTTAGCAAAACAAGGAAGAATGCATTATTACTGTTCCTTTTGTACAGCACATATGTCCAAAAAACAATGCCTTGGATTTTTTAGCTACAGTCACTCTTCCTGTACATAAACAAACTTTGCCCTACATGCACTATGGTGCAAGGGTGCCAGCGTTGGGACTACAGTGCTAAGTGTTACGCCAGCGCAGGGGGAAATGAAAGCCTGCACACTATGTTTGTACATATGGTGCAGCATTGCGTTTCTGATGTGGCAATGTTAGGAATGAAGGCATGACGTCTAGCTTCCCACTCCTCCACTTTTGCGCACATGTACACCATTGTGTCACACACTGCATTTTTAGCTTTTCGTATGAGTGTTCATACGTCATTGTCACCGCAATGTAGGCCAATGATGAATCCTAGTTGGTCCAACAGGGCACCCTCACGGCCCAAGCAATCCTGCCATCAGTGCTTCTATTGGCAGACAGTCCTGTCCACACCGAAGACATGCAGCATCTGTGCTCTCACGCGCTCCCACCTAACCTTCCGCACATGGATGGGATATCCCAGAAAGGATACGACCCCGACTCTCCGCCATCAAGGGCATGTAAAGATTTGACCAGCCAGAGGAAGCCCCCCAATGCCCCCTTTGACATCCTGCCCTCCCTACCCACACCCACCATCTCCTAGCACACACCTAAACCCACTCCTAAGAAAAAAAACCACAATATATGCCTCAACAACTAGTAAATATTTAAACTACCCCTTAGAGAAACACCCGACACGATTTAGGACAAGACGCATACATAACGTAAAAACAAGTACACAACACTTCACGGAGACACTATCAACAGTTCACAGGACACAGCAACACTCTCTCAATCAAATATCTGCAGTACACAAGACCAAACACCTCCAACACTCTTTACAATCACCAACAATGTGCTCAAAAGAGAAATGAAAGTGCACAGCAATCCTCCAAGAAGCAGGAAGCATGCGGAAATCACTTCCGGTGTGTTTGCGGCCCATTTTTTTACTTTGCGGTGAGATGCTGTACTCTAATTGGCTTAGTGGTAATATTTTGTGTTGTTCAATGTGTGTAGTGATAGATTTTCCGTCGTGATTATGAAAAAAACATCGCATTAACGTTAATGCGGGCAGATTTTGCACGCTACGTGCAAGTTGTTACACAGATAAACAGTATTAGATGTAATATCATCTCAGACCCCAAATGACACCCTAATAAGCATATCTGACCCCAAATGACACCCTAAAAAGTATATTTGACTCCAAATGACACCCTGAAAAGCACATTTTACCCCGAATGACACCCTAAAAAGCATATCTGACCCCAAATAACACCCTGAAAAGAATATTATATCCCAAATGACACCCTAAAAGGCATACCTGACCCCAAATGACACCCTAAAAAGCATATTTTACCCCAAATGACACCTTAAAAAGCATATCTGACCCCACATTACACCCTAATAAGCATCTCTGACCATGAAAGATATACGCACCCTCAAAATTACAATTTTACAATACATACCGCAAAATTGTTTGAATTTCACTTGTCAGAGAGATGCAGAGGATATGCAGAGGATAAACATGCACACAAGGTCTGTGTGTTGCATTTTATTTTATTGCAAAAACTGTGCTTAGGTGCATTTTGCACATGAATTTCACAAAGGACTGTCACATTGTGATGTGCTCAGGGGAAGGACTAGTTTATGATTCGGTTCCTTTGGGCAGTTCCTGCTGCAGAAACTGTGGGGTGTGCAGCACCAACCCCATCTTCTTCATCATCCTCAGCATCGTCCGGTGCATCTGGCACTTGGATCCATGGCGCATTAGTGCACACACATATATTGTGCAACACACAACATGCTGTGATTATCTTGCACACTATTTCCGGGCTGTACAACAGTGTGCCACCTATGATGTCAAGGCGAAAACAAGAACAAGGGGTACCCTACTCACTAGGAACCAGGGTATGTCATGTGTAACAGAAACAACGGTTCCAGCGGAAAGTTAGGCTAGTCTATAATAATAATCAAATGCACAATCGCAATCACAAAAACGGGTTAAGGTGATATCAGAAAGAAAGAGGGCCTTGCAGACTTTATTTTCAAATTAATTCTTTTTATCAGATTTGTAAAATTCAAATTGATATATACACAAACCAAGAAAAAAGTATTTCGCTGTCTCACAAGGCTGAACAATCGCTATCAGACTGTCCCCATATCCCTTGGTCCTAAAGAGACCCTGCACTGTAAAAGGGTTGAAACGCCGTCAACTGTATTTGAAAGCAAACTAGTTTAACAGCTCTGACTATTGTACACAGAAGCTGGAATCATTACTAAGTTAATCCTTGCTCACCTTTTTTGTGGAAACCAAGCTGTACACGTTACATGTTTTTCAATGTTTGTTTTATGGTTCCATTTCACTTGGGGACAGAAAAGTACTATTGTTTTTTCTTGGTTTGTGTATATATCAATTTGAATTTTACAAATCTGATAAAAATAATTAATTTGAACATAAAGTCTGCAAGGCCCTCTTTCTTTCCGACATCACCTTAACCCGTTTTTGTGATTGCGAATGTGCATTTGATTATTATTATAGATTAGCCTAACTTTCTGCTGGAACCGGTGTTTCTGTTACACCTATGATGTCAGGCACTGGAAACGTTCCTTTAGCATGCCAAAAGTGCACTCCACAATGGCCCTGGTGCGTCCAAGGTCCAAATTATACTGCCTCTGGGCCTGGGTGTTTGAGGCTTGGAGGGATGTCATCAGCCAAGGGGAGAGTGCATATCCTTGATCACCTGGAACATGTAAAGGAGAGATGTGTCCATAAGTTGTTGTTGTGCATGCAGTGTTTGCAGTGTTTATATTTTGCGGCGTGTGATTTGTGCAATCATTGGAATTCAGCTTAGCCATGTGTGGCTTCAGAGAATTGACCATCATCAATGCAATTTACATTGCCTCACAGCTGCTCGTCCCTTCCCCCTAGCCTATTTTATTGTGGGCGCTGCCCGGTTGCATCACTGGCACTACAACGGAGCGCAAAAGGCAATCCTGTCTGTGCCTGTCCGCGAGCCAAACGCAAACAGCAGCAGGAACCCTGTATCTCCTACCGCCTAGCGCTACGACTCACCCGCCCTCCTCAAAGTCAATGCCAGAAGAACGTACAACTGCCAGATCAGACACAACTCACGTTCAGTCCTCCTGCTGACGCCAGACCTTCACCTCCGCCCAACACCTGCACTTCCTGATCCAGACCAGCCACAAAGCAACACTCCGTGGCACCCTCGCCTGCAAAGCCCTCGGAGGCTGGGCCCCCTTCGCCCACACCATCAACATCATCACACACCACGTCATCTACTCCGAGGACTACCTACTAATTTCCAACCTGAGCTTCCACCTCACAAACCACAACAACTCCAACTCGAGTACCCTCTAGCCGAGGCTCACAAACGTCGGACAGAGCCAACTTTTCACCACACTGATCCACAAGGCAGGATCTACCCTCGACCCCATCTTCTTATGTGGAAACAGCGTTCACTGCTTCCACACCACTCAAGCCCCATGGAGCGACCACCACTGTGTACACTTCCTCATTAAGAAACACAAGCCACCCAATCCCACAGCCCGCGCCACTCAAAGGAACTGGAGCTGAGTCACCGAGGAGCAGCTCCACTCCACCATCAACGGCAACACCCACACCGCTGCAGCCAACACCGCCGGTGCTGCCATCATACTCGAATCTTCCCTCTTCTTGAACCAACAGGCTTATGCCGTGGCATCCAGCTGCTTCGTCAACCTCTGCATCCTCCATGAGACCTTCAAATGGATCCCCCCGAGTCAAGTGAGACAGTCACCCACGCAGTCATTACTATCAGAAGGGACTACGGAAACACCCCATATGCCCGCATAGACAAGTCTGTGCTCTGCAAGCTCCAGACTATACATGACACCGCTGCCAGACTCGGCCTTGTATTCATACTTTCCTCCTAGGTCCAGACCCTCCTTTGCACCTACTTGGTTCCCACCTCTCCTAGCATTTGCAAATGTGTCACAGAGGAGCAGTGCCTTTGGGGATGGTTTGTCAACAAGGCTATCCCCATTAACTGCAGTCACTTGGGTTGTTGTGTATGGTAGGTGGACATGTTACTAGGTATGTTGTATGAAATGTGCTACATGTTTATTCTCACATTTGTGAGTTCCATGATTGTGGACTTGTGATGTGTGGTGTGTTCAGTTAGTACTTAACAACAAGCAGTGTATTTCCATTTGTGCCATCCTGAAACCGCTGGTTGATGATGGACTGACAGAAGATGTAAGAATCATGCACACTCCCTGGGAACTTGGCTACGACATTGGTGAACAAGCCCCGGTGTTCCACAGTTTACTGCACATTGATGGAATGTGTGTGCTTCCTGTTGTGGTATATGTGTGCAGTGTCTGCAGGGGGCACAATTAGGACATGTGTACAGTCAATTGCCCCCAACACATGGGGAACGCCAGCAATGCTTAGTCTCAAGCTGTTCCTGCGCAGTGTTGGGGAAGTGTAGGTGCTGTGGTATCAGGCTGATGATGCCATCAAAGACAGTTGGGAGCAACCTTGATAGGGCTGACTGTGAGTCTCCCCCAACTCTAGCAGTTGTTGGTTGGAAGGTACCAGAGGCCACCATGTGCAGCACTGCCAGCTGCTTTGTCTGCAGAGGGATATTCGTTCTCCGCTCTGTTGGTGCCTTCAGCCTGGTGCCTATCTGGGTCAGGATGCGGAGGATGGATGACCTTTTGAGCCTGTAGTGGGTGATCACATCATCTGGCGTTAGGTCTGTGAGGGTGAGGCCTGGGCGATGGACCTGCTGTCTTCTTCAATGCTGCCTCTGTGGTGGTCCTGGGGACAGTGGCAGTGGTTGTTGTGGCCTTCTTTAGTGCTCCAAGCTGCATAAGGAGTACCTCCATGGCATCGGTGGGTCTTCATATGAGGCCCTGGGCTAGTCTCCTTTATGTACTGTTCTTTATCACCATTTTTAAGACCACTTTTTTCTCGTCTTAAGTCCGAGCCGCTAATGGCCTTTAGCGGCTGTTTTCTGAACGAATTGGGGGCCCTGGCGATTATTGTAAATATCCCGAAGTGGGGTTAGCGTGCGTTTTTGCACTGGAATACCTACCTTGCATCTCATTAGTGATAGTTATCGCTAACATAAGTGGCGATGGTACAAACAGACGTTTTCGCCTGATATCTGTTGCTAACAGCTGTTAGCGACAGCTTGTGAATACGCCGATTAAAACATCACCGCATTAGCAGCGGAAAAGTGCTGCTAATGTGGCGTTAACTCCTTGTACATATGCCCCTAACTGTCATACTTGATCTGCAGTCAAATTCTTTAAATGAAGATATTGTGTATAACCTGCTAATAACACCGAGGTAGGTCCTGTAAGGCTCAATGGAGCCATTCTAATGGGCTAAACTACATGTGGTAATCCCCACCAGAATGTAATGTATGTTCTTGACAAACTATAATTCCAGTCATGTTGTATATGTCTTAATATGCCCTTGCAAGCTCCTATGCATTGGTATGACCACTAAGCTTTGGTCCTTGTTGTTAGATATGGGCATGGATCCCGATCTGGTGGCCATCATGTACTGGTCCCACTCAAACATGACCGCTTCAGTTAGGCACAATGAAAATGGATCACTTTTCGACCCCTTGGGAAGTCAAATGAGGGGTAAGACAGGGATTTGACCATGACCCCCATTTTGTTTACCATAAAAATGAATAATTTAGGGGATAGTTTGTCAATTGCGTGCAAAGACATTCCCATTGCTGGTTTCAAACTTATTTCTGCTCTGCTATACGCCGACGATGTTCTGCCGCTGGATAGGACGGCTGTGGGGTTGCAAAGCCTTTTAAATACCTTCAACGATTTTATGATCCGACTTGAGCTCTCGATCAACTTTTCTAAATCACATATAATGACGACAGGTAATGCAAAGCTCTCCAAAAGTGAGCTATTTTACAGGGGGTTGAACTGACTAATGTTTCCACTTTTCCCTATCTGGGAGTCTTGTTTGATGAAAAGGGGTCATGGGTGGCTCAGAGAACCCTCAAAAAGAAAACTTTGATCAGAGCAGCAGGGACCACAATGGATTTTGCCAGGAGATTGGGTACCAAACCGTTACCAGCCCTACTGAAGATAATGATAAATGTTTCTCTATGGTCACATATGGCATGTTTTCTGAACGTATTGGGGGCCCTGGCGATTATTGTAAATATCCCAAAGTGGGGTTAGCGTGCGTTTTTGCACTGGAATGCCTACCTTGCATCTCATTAGTGATAGTTATCGCTAACATAAGTGGCGATGGTGCAAACAGACGTTTTCGCCTGATATCTGTCGCTAACAGCTGTTAGCGACAGCTTGTGAATACGCCGATTAAAACATCACCGCATTAGCAGCTGAAAAGTGCTGCTAATGTGGCGTTAACTCCTTGTACATATGCCCCTAACTGTCATACTTGATCTGCAGTCAAATTCTTTAAATGCAGATATTGTGTATAACCTGTTAATAACACCGAGGTAGGTCCTGTAAGGCTCAATGAAGCCATTCTAATGGGCTAAACTACATGTGGTAATCCCCACCAGAATGTAATGTATGTTCTTGATAAGTAATAGGGATTTTCTGATGATCGTATGATATATACTGGGCAGGAATCGGTGCAGACTTATCCCTGGCCAGTAGCAGCCTCAACTGGCTGAAGTTCTACCTATGAGTACTTTGAGTATGGCTCCTCAGGTTACTTAGATAACTAGTCAAACTATGGTTGTCATGATACCATATTACTAGTTAAATGTAACCACAGCCCAGTGGATCCTCCTTGGCCCTTTTGCAAGCACAGGTATGTACAGCATTGCATTGGCAGGGTGGGCAATCGGCGGATGGGTCTGTGGCAAAAGGCAGCTGGTGGGCCGGTTTTCTCAGTTGTAGATAAAATCACATTTTCCTGTGCTGGCTTGGCCGCTTGACCTTAAAGGCTGCTGTAGCTTTAAGTTTAGAGAGAAGATCAGAGCTCATTATAATCAAGTACAGAGAGTGTCTGGCTCATTGTCTTGTGTAGTAGGACAATGGGCCAAACTGAGCAGGCACAGCATGTGGCGGGTCTCTTCCTGTCCTGACTCTCTCAAGCATGACATTGAGGCCACTGGGATTGGCTGTGCTCTTTTTGAGGATCACAGCCGGCACTAATGTTACCTGGGGTTGGGGGCAAAAGCGGGCTGTGCAGGGAGACAGATTAACTGTGGTGGCCATCTAAAGGGCTCTACTTTGGTCCCCAGCGTTACAACAAACAAATGATGGACGGAATGCTGACAATGCAGACATTCTCCCCCAGTCAAGAGATCTGGGTTAAATCCATCGTTCTTTTGCCCACTACGCCACCCCAGTTCAGACATGGCCATATGCAAATCAGTCTTGACCCTGTGCCTCATGGGAACAGTCCAGCCCGAACTGCCAAGCCATGTCTTCCCTGGACCAGAATCAAGCATCCTAGGACCGGTTTCTGGCTATCAGCCGTCATCAGCCAGGATAGCTTGACTCCAGTGGCGTAGTGAGCACGGGTCCCACGGAACCCGTGCTCACTACGCCACTGGAGTCAAGCTATCCTGGCTGATAGCCAGAAACCGGTCCTAGGATGCTTGATTCTGGTCCAGGGAAGACATGGCTTGGCAGTTCGGGCTGGACTGTTCCCATGAGGCACAGGGTCAAGACTGATTTGCATATGGCCATGTCTAAACTGGGGTGGCGTAGTGGGCAAAAGAACGATGGATTTAACCCAGATCTCTTGACTGGGGGAGAATGTCTGCATTGTCAGCATTCCGTCCATCACTTGTTTGTTGTAACGCTTTTCGCCCTAAGTGGGATGGGTATTCCCAGACGTGGGACCCGTGCTCACTACGCCACTGGAGTCAAGCTATCCTGGCTGATGACGGCTGATAGCCAGAAACCGGTCCTAGGATGCTTGATTCTGGTCCAGGGAAGACATGGCTTGGCAGTTCGGGCTGGACTGTTCCCATGAGGCACAGGGTCAAGACTGATTTGCATATGGCCATGTCTAAACTGGGGTGGCGTAGTGGGCAAAAGAACGATGGATTTAACCCAGATCTCTTGACTGGGGGAGAATGTCTGCATTGTCAGCATTCCGTCCATCACTTGTTTGTTGTAACGCTTTTCGCCCTAAGTGGGATGGGTATTCCCAGACGTGGGACCCGTGCTCACTACGCCACTGGAGTCAAGCTATCCTGGCTGATGACGGCTGATAGCCAGAAACCGGTCCTAGGATGCTTGATTCTGGTCCAGGGAAGACATGGCTTGGCAGTTCGGGCTGGACTGTTCCCATGAGGCACAGGGTCAAGACTGATTTGCATATGGCCATGTCTAAACTGGGGTGGCGTAGTGGGCAAAAGAACGATGGATTTAACCCAGATCTCTTGACTGGGGGAGAATGTCTGCATTGTCAGCATTCCGTCCATCACTTGTTTGTTGTAACTACTTTGGTCTCCAGCAGCAGGCAGAAAAGCCACAGGTGTCTGCTTCCACCTTGCAGACACAACAAGATTATGGATGGAGTGCTAAAACTTTTCAAACACTCCCCCCCCCCCAGTCAAGAGATCTGAGTTAAATCCATTGTTCTTTTGCTCACCATGCCACCCCAGTTTGGACCCAGCCATATGCAAATCCGTTTTGACCCTGCTCCCCATGGTAACATACCAGCCTGAAATGTCAGGCCAGGTCCTCCCTGGACCGGAAACAAGTATCCTGGCACTGGTTTTGGGATAGCACCTCTATCATCCAGGCCAGCTTCAATACAGTGGCCCAGTGAGCAAGATACCCACATCTGGGCATAACCTTGGCCACTCAGGGTGAACATAGCAAATACAACAAGATGATGGATGGAGGGCTGAAACTTTTCAAACCCTCACCCCTAGACAAGAGATCAGTCTTTTACGATTTGAGAGTTTCCATCCCAATCACTAAAGGAAGGCTTACCAATAGGTCAATTCCTAAGACTTAGACAGATTTACACAGAAATTGGGAAGTACAGAGAACACAGAGAAATACGCAAAAAACTAGAGGAGATAGGAGCTACGCAGAGAGAACTGTAACTAGGGTTAAAAAGAGAGCAACAAACAACAAAAGGCATGCATGCCCTGTTTGGCACCTATGAAAAACCATGGTAGTCAAGACCTATTTGCTTAACAACTTTTAGCCCCATTTCCAACTCAGCCACAAAACTGGTGAAGACACATTGGGGCATTCTAATCTCTGGGAATTTGAAAATTGCACACCCTATGTTCTCCTTCAGATGGTGCCAGAATTTACAAGAAATTCTGGTACACACACCCCCCCAAGAATAAAATGGTGGAGACCCAAGGAAACACTATGGGATACTCCCACCTGAAGGGTCACAAACCCTGCAGTGGGTGTGGGGTGTTAGTTTATAAAGAATTGCATGTCTATTGACTTGGGCCTGGCCACACCATGGGTGTTGAAACACCTGACAAACTATAATTCCAGTCATGTTGTATATGTCTTAATATGCCCTTGCAAGCTCCTATGCATTGGTATGACCACTAAGCTTTGGTTCTTGTTGTTAGATATGGACATGGATCCCGATCTGGTGGCCTTCATGTACTGGTCCCACTCAAACATGACAGCTTCAGTTAGACACAATGAAAATGGATCACTTTTCGACCCCTTGGGAAGTCAAATGAGGGGTAAGACAGGGATTTGACCATGACCCCCATTTTGTTTACCATAAAAATGAATAATTTAGGGGATAGTTTGTCAATTGCGTGCAAAGACATTCCCATAGCTGGTGTCAAACTTATTTCTGCTCTGCTATACGCCGACGATGTTCTGCCGCTGGATAGGACGGCTGTGGGGTTGCAAAGCCTTTTAAATACCTTCAACGATTTTATGATCCGACTTGACCTCTCGATCAACTTTTCTAAATCGCATATAATGACGACAGGTAATGCAAAGCTCTCCAAAAGTGAGCTATTTTACAGGGGGTTGAACTGACTAATGTTTCCACTTTTCCCTATCTGGGAGTCTTGTTTGATGAAAAGGGGTCATGGGTGGCTCGGAGAACCCTCAAAAAGAATACTTTGATCAGAGCAGCAGGGACCACAATGGATTTTGCCAGGAGATTGGGTACCAAACCGTTACCAGCCCTACTGAAGATAATGATAAATGTTTCTCTATGGTCACATATGGCTGTGATGTGTGGGGTTATAAAGACGTTAGTGAACTGCAGATGTCTGAGGATAAATTCCTATGTGGACTCCTAAGAGTACCCCCTGTACCCCGTGTTTTATGGTGCACAGGGAAATTGGACAGGGTTACATCTCTGATCTTTTCGCAATGGTCCCTCTAATGTGGTGATTAAATATTTGGTCTAGCCCCACTCTGACGTTGAACCCGTCTGTTCTAGAGGACTGTTAGAGGTTTGAAGGTGGCCTGAACTATTCCATGGCTGTGTTACGTTTTTGAGCAGCTAAAGCGACTAGGGCAGCCTGAGCTGTCCACATACCATAGGCAGTTGTCCATTAGTGAGTTAAGAGGCATTTAATTTTCAGTCTTAGCCAGGAGGGTGGTGGAAAGGGAAAATACGGAACTTATTAAGCCCACTGTTAGACCTGGCACCTTGGCATGGGTCTCCCTTACATTTTTTGCTGTTGCCTCATGTGTTTTTGTTGGTGTTAGATGCTTTGGGCATTGTGCCACTGCTGTCCAGTGCCACAGTGCAAGTGCTCCCTATGGTAAATTGATGTATGGATTAGTGATTCCATGATTGGCTGGTTTGATTTACCTGTCAGACCCTAGTACAGAGAACCAGGAGTGTCCAGGGCTGGTAATGCAAATGATGCTGGTGGGCCTGCAGGACTCGTTGTGCCACCCACAGAGCAGCCCGCTAAAGTGTGTCTAAGGCTTGCCATTGTAGAGCCTGTGTGCAGTCTGGTACTGCCATGCTGACTGGGCAAGTGCACCCACTTGCAAGTCCCTAAACCTTCCCTTTTCTGCATGTTAGTCACCCCTATGGTAGGCCCAAGGGTAGGGTGCATCGTAGGTGTAAGGTAGGACATGCCCTGGTGTGTGTGGCGTGTCATAATAGTGAATTACAGCCATTTTTGTGTTTCACTATTGCAAGGCTACCTGTTCCCCATAGGCCAGAATGGGCAGTTTGATTATTACATCTTATAATCCTAACTGACTCAGGGAACTAGGTAGAAATTCAAGTTTAGTATGCCTGAACTCAGAATGATAAAATACATCTTTTAGTGAAGTTGGTTTTAACATTCTGTGTTTGAAAATACCACTTTAAGAAATTAGTTATTTTCTTGTTTAACCATCTAAGCCTGCCTCTGCTAGGTTGTGTATTCCTTGTCTGGAGTGTGAGTGACAGGGGCTGGGGCTGGGGGATTCCAGGAGACAGGGTGAGTCAGCACAGGGCTATATAGAGAGATCTGCATGCAGATGGGTGAGACGAGTTGCACCTGGGACCTAAATAGGGCTGTGCCTTCCCTCCACAATGCTGGCTCCACCTCCTGCGGTGCGTCTGATGTCTCTGCCCTGCACTGTGAAAGAAAGAAGGAGTCTTGTCAACAAAGTGCTCCAGGACTGCCCAGAACAGGTTTGGACTAGGCAAAGGCCTCTCTGCCTTCAGAGAACAAAGAGAAACTGTGTATAAAAAGGGGGACCCAGACCCCAGAACTTTAGATCACGTTTGGGAAACAAGAAGAAACCTTTACTGAGGAGAGGAACCAGAGAGACTGAGGAGAGACTATCCCTAAGCTTGAGGGATTGGCCTGCAGTGGTTGCCTGACTGCCAAAGAGAGGAGAAAGGAACTTTGTGTGTACTTTATTCAACTTGTGAAGGCTCTCCAAGGGCTTGAGAAAGAGCTTGCCTCCTGCTGAAGTCTCAGGGACAACAGACTTCAACCACCAGCTCCCCAAGAGTTCTTTGGAAGTGCCTGCAGTTGTGTTGGGCTTTCTGAGGGACTGCGTATCGCAAGGAGCTGGAAGCGCGACTCACAAAGAAGAAGCGTGTCGCCGCCACAGCCGCTGTCGTCGCATCAGTGAAAAAAGGTGTCGCCACTGCAGCTATCGCATCGCAGAAGCGCCTCGCATCACCGAAGAAGCGTTTCACTGCCACAGCCGCTGTCGTCTCATCACTGAAGAAGGGTGCCGCCGCTGTAGCTGTCGCTGTCGCTTCGCAGAAGCGTCTCGCATCACCGGAGAAGCGTGTCGCTGCCACAGCCGCTACCTCCGCATCACTGAAGGGTGTTGCCGCTGCAGCTGTCGCATCGCAGAAGCGTCTCGCATCACCGGAGAAGAGTGTCGCCACCGCTGTCGCCGCATCACTGAAGAAGGGTGTCGCTGCTGCAGCTGTCGCATCGCATCACCGAAGCGTCTCGCATCACTGGAGAAGCGTGTTGCAGGGCCTGTGGCGACTCAGAAGAATCGTTGAGTCGCCGCACAGCCGTCGGACGGGCACGCATCGCGTCGCATCAAGAAGAAGACGCCATCTTTGTTTCATTGCACCGGATCTTCATCGCATCACGGCGTTGCGGGCCGCATCGCCACGGAAGCGCAGTAAGAAACCGACGCATCACCGTTCCTGCGTGTGAGGAACCAACGCATCACCTTCCCTGCAACACTTTCGTTGTATAGCGTTACGCATCCAAAGGTACATTGAACTCAAAGTGTCGCATTTTAACATCTAAAGAGAACTAAGCTAATTCTACCATTATAAAGTACAGTATTGTGGATTTTTGTCGTTTATGGTCTTGTGTTAAATCTATTTAAAAGATACTTATTTTTATACTACAACTGGTGTGGAGTCCATCTATAGTGTTGTCACTTGATTACTGTATGTGGTCACAAATGCTTTACACACTGCCTCTGAGATAAGCCTGTCTGCTCGTGCCAATCTACGAATAGGGACGCAAGGGTCCCTATTTGGTCAAAGGTACCTTCCTCTGCCAACTAGAGACCCCCAAATCTAACACCTACAATAAGGCAATATTATATATTGTGTCCAGGGCCCTCGGGACAACCTTCCTGGTCTTATATTAATAGTCAGCACCACTGTTTCCTCCTAACTAGGTTCAGGTTCATTTTTGTTCACTAGTGTGTAACTGTTCCTAGGGGTTTCTCAAAGCCAGGTGCCCTTAAGCCCTGCTCATGTGACCATTTTTCAGAACAAGATCTTTTACATTTTATTTTTTTCGGTGGCTTTTATACTAATTTGCGGAAAAAATATATTTTTCCACTTTGAAAGGATTGCAAATTTCTACAAGTGAAGCTAGCCCTGATATACTTGCAATGTTGCCTTCGCCCCTGATTTCTTTCAGAGTTGCAAGTATCTTAACAGGTGCCTTAAGACAAAGGAAAAGATTGTCTAAGGCAGGTGTCTCCAACCGGTCGATCGCGAGCTACCAGTAGCTCACCGACCCCCTGGTAGCTTCATTCTGCGCTCCAGCATGTATTTATTAGCCCCTCATTATCTTTTAAGGTTTGTTATTAGCGTTTGCCCGCCCTCACCAAAACCAGCTGCTCAGATTGGCTGAACTGAGCTTAGCTGGGGCGGGCAGAGGAACATGACGCTCTTCCTGAAGTCCGGCACAATCAGGAATTGCGCCACCAGCCGTTTTCAGATGGGCACCTCGCTTTAAATGGATCTTTTGGGCGACATGGAGTAGCAGACCGGTAAGTGAGCCCCTGGCATAGTAGCTGCATAGTTGGCAAAAGCAGCTCAGTGCATGAAAGGACCTTTGATTTTCACATGGGCTGGCACCGTGCTTTATATCGGCCTTCCCTAGTAAAAAGCGCTGGGGCAGAAGGCGTTAAAATCAAAGGGCCTTGTGTCCTCTCAGCCGCTTTCACTGACTACACCCCGCTTTATATTTGCCTTCACATATTAGTCAGTGAAAGCGGCTGAGTGCCTGAAAAGCTCTTTGATTATATTGTTGGCTACCACTGCGCTTTATTATATGGAAAGCGCGGTGTTTGCTACCCTCACTTCCAAGTTTAGACTACGGGCCTACGTTTACCTGCTGTGCAGTTTGACATTATATTTTGTTTGAGTCCTACTATCGGCGCACCCGACTATTATGTGATCCTGGGCAAATCAGGTGAGCTTTTTCTGTCTTTTACTTCTTTATTTATAATAAAAATCATACGGGCAGAGGTTTACCCTTCACTGCATATTGCCGTGTAAGTTCGTAGCTGGGCAAATCATTTTCTCTATGGTTTCATCATTAACGAAGTCATTCCTCTGGTCGAAGTTGACTTCAAGCTGCAGATTCACATTTATTGGCCTCTCGAAATACCGTGTTATGGTGGCATGCACTGTGGGGGGAGCGGGAGGGTGGGCTATAAATTTAAAAGAAGGGGTTAGTTAGCACAGTGAGCTAAAGCAGTTTTCAGTTAACTGTGTTGCCGGATTACCTGTGCACGTATTTTAGCTAAAAGTTCTGGCTTTTACTTACTAAATTCATTGCCCAGTTAGAGCAAGGTCAGAGGGGGTCGCAGTATGCCTAAACTGAGTATGCAGTTAGTACAGTTCAGCAGCTTGAGTCAATCACTGATGGCTTTACTATTGAGGTCCTGGACACTCAGCTGAAGGGTGAGGTTTAGAGCCCAGGCATCAATTAACTTCTCAAGCGGGAAGGATGTGCCGTTAGGGTCCGAGCTACCGACTTTGGGAATGGGGAATGGGCTTCGAGTCTCGGTGTTTTCTCAACATAGTGTAATTCTGGGAAAGTGCCTAAAAAATGAATATTTCCTTGTGTAATGTATTTGGTGTACATGTAAAGAGTTTCAAGACTTTGTCAATATCGGGGTATATGAAACTGTAAAAGTATCAAGTATAATGATCTATGTTAGAAAATTAAATGCTTCCCCAAAATAAAAACTGAATCAGTGGGAAACGCTGCCTATTTAAATTGACACTACAATTTTAACATCGGCTGGCACAGCGCTTAATATCCTCTACTCTTCTTCATTTGAAAATGAAATCCTTCCCCAAAATAAAATATTTCCCATTTCATAAATAGGATGTACCTCTCCATTACCATGTGGTGATTCCAATTGGTGTGATAATCAATACTGTTTTGTTTACTGGACAGTTGTCCGGCTATTATGAAGTTCAAACTAAAAACAAGGCCCAGAATACACCATCCCTCAGAGTAACAAGAAAAAAGCAGAATTTTAGACTTTTTTTTTTTTTAATAAATTGCATCTATTTGAGCTAGCTGCAAGCTTGCGAGCCAAGGCCTGCAACTTTCTTTCCAAGATTAATAGTCATAAAAGAAGGTTTGTGGTTCAGATTTGTGCCCAGGGACAACTCGTACCGTTTGCTTTAAAAACAGAAATGCTGGTAGAAACGCTCATTTCATGAGATTATGGGCATGAGCATGCATTGTCGTTTAAAAATATAATAATGCACATAGTGAAACTACGATTACCATCTTTCCAAATACCTGCCATTTGTTATTGTTTTAATAGTCTGCAAATGACCAGACATGAAAGGAAATCCTATGTATTAATTTGTAACATAACTTTTCTCCCATTGTTTATTTGATAATGAAGGGGGGGGGGACATGATGTTGCAGTATTTTTATAGTGCTTGCCAACGTTACCCAATGTGTGGCACTGAAGCATTGACTTACAATGGTCAGCAAGCTATGGCATGTGTAGGACGGGTGGTTGGAAGTGTTTTCTTTGGTTTGTCATCCTATGTGGGAAGCATTTCCTTGTTTTGCCAAGTGAAGCTACGAAATTAGGCTTAAAGTAAAATGAAGCTGGGCGTGGGGGACTCTTGGAAAATGCACAAGTTGCTTGGCCTTTAGTAGCTCACAACAATTTTTACTGATCAGAAGTAGCTCTCACTACAGAAAAGGTTGGAGACCCCTGCTTTACACAAGCTGGCCCAGCGATATGAGGAGGGAAGACTTGCGGTACTCAGACTTGACCTATATTATTATGCTGCGAACCTGCAACACGTGGTTAGATGATGGAGACAATTGGGAAAAGTCTTTACTAGCAGGAATGGTGACTGCAGAACATCTGTCCGTGGCCGTAACAGAGGGATCAGGAGTTGTCAGTGACCAACCATACATAGTCCATCACACTGCACATATATGGCAACATCACATTGAAATAATACTGAAACATGCCCCTTTTCAACGGGGACTCTCCATTTGGATATTAGCCCCGGTTCCGCAAATGATGGACAATATGTACTTCCAAGTATGGTGGGAGGGTGTGTGTGTGTTCTTGGGTGACTTATACCTAGGCAAGTTCTTCATTACATATAAACAAGCCTGTGAAGACTTTACACAGGTCTGGCTGATTTTGCCAGGATTACCTAGCAAGAATAACCGCTGTCCCATAAACCACGCATACACTAGACCAGGGGTCTCCAACCTTTTCTGTAGTGAGAGCTACTTCTGATCAGTGAAAATTGTTGTGAGCTACTAAAGGCCAAGCAACTTGTGCATTTTTCCAAGAATCCCCCACGCCCAGCTTCATTTTACTTTAAGCCTAATTTCGTAGCTTCACTATGCAAAACAAGAAAATGCTTCCCACATAGGATGACAAACCAAAGAAAACACTTCCAACCACCCGTCCTACACATGCCATAGCTTGCTGACCATTGTAAGTCAATGCTTCAGTGCCACACATTGGGTAACGTTGGCAAGCACTATAAAAATACTGCAACATCATGTCCCCCCCCCCCCTTCATTATCAAATAAACAATGGGAGAAAAGTTATGTTACAAATTAATACATAGGATTTCCTTTCATGTCTGGTCATTTGCAGACTATTAAAACAATAACAAATGGCAGGTATTTGGAAAGATGGTAATCGTAGTTTCACTATGTGCATTATTATATTTTTAAACGACAATGCATGCTCATGCCCATAATCTCATGAAATGAGCGTTTCTACCAGCATTTCTGTTTTTAAAGCAAACGGTACGAGTTGTCCCTGGGCACAAATCTGAACCACAAACCTTCTTTTATGACTATTAATCTTGGAAAGAAAGTTGCAGGCCTTGGCTCGCAAGCTTGCAGCTAGCTCAAATAGATGCAATTTATTAAAAAAAAAAAAGTCTAAAATTCTGCTTTTTTCTTGTTACTCTGAGGGATGGTGTATTCTGGGCCTTGTTTTTAGTTTGAACTTCATAATAGCCGGACAACTGTCCAGTAAACAAAACAGTATTGATTATCACACCAATTGGAATCACCACATGGTAATGGAGAGGTACATCCTATTTATGAAATGGGAAATATTTTATTTTGGGGAAGGATTTCATTTTCAAATGAAGAAGAGTAGAGGATATTAAGCGCTGTGCCAGCCGATGTTAAAATTGTAGTGTCAATTTAAATAGGCAGCGTTTCCCACTGATTCAGTTTTTATTTTGGGGAAGCATTTAATTTTCTAACATAGATCATTATACTTGATACTTTTACAGTTTCATATACCCCGATATTGACGAAAAGTCTTGAAACTCTTTACATGTACACCAAATACATTACACAAGGAAATATTCATTTTTTAGGCACTTTCCCAGAATTACACAATGTTGAGAAAACACCGAGACTCGAAGCCCATTCCCCATTCCCAAAGTCGGTAGCTCGGACCCTAACGGCACATCCTTCCCGCTTGAGAAGTTAATTGATGCCTGGGCTCTAAACCTCACCCTTCAGCTGAGTGTCCAGGACCTCAATAGTAAAGCCATCAGTGATTGACTCAAGCTGCTGAACTGTACTAACTGCATACTCAGTTTAGGCATACTGCGACCCCCTCTGACCTTGCTCTAACTGGGCAATGAATTTAGTAAGTAAAAGCCAGAACTTTTAGCTAAAATACGTGCACAGGTAATCAGGCAACACAGTTAACTGAAAACTGCTTTAGCTCACTGTGCTAACTAACCCCTTCTTTTAAATTTATAGCCCACCCTCCCGCTCCCCCCACAGTGCATGCCACCATACACGGTGTTTCGAGAGGCCAATAAATGTGAATCTGCAGCTTGAAGTCAACTTCGACCAGAGGAATGACTTCGTTAATGATGAAACCATAGAGAAAATGATTTGCCCAGCTACGAACTTACACGGCAATATGCAGTGAAGGGTAAACCTCTGCCCGTATGATTTTTATTATAAATAAAGAAGTAAAAGACAGAAAAAGCTCACCGGATTTGCCCAGGATCACATAATAGTCGCGTGCGCCGATAGTAGGACTCAAACAAAATATAATGTCAAACTGCACAGCAGGTAAACGTAGGCCCGTAGTCTAAACTTGGAAGTGAGGGTAGCAAACACCGCGCTTTCCATATAGTAAAGCGCAGTGGTAGCCAACAATATAATCAAAGAGCTTTTCAGGCACTCAGCCGCTTTCACTGACTAATATGTGAAGGCAAATATAAAGCGCGGTGTAGTCAGTGAAAGCGGCTGAGAGGACACAAGGCCCTTTGATTTTAACGTCTTCTGCCCCAGCGCTTTTTACTAGGGAAGGCCGATATAAAGCACGGTGCCAGCCCATGTGAAAATCAAAGGTCCTTTCATGCACTGAGCTGCTTTTGCCAACTATGCAGCTACTATGCCAGGGGCTCACTTACTGATCTGCTACTCCATTCCGTCCAAAAGATCCATTTAAAGCGAGGTGCCCATCTGAAAACGGCTGGTGGCGCAATTCCTGATTGTGCCGGACTTCAGGAAGAGCGTCATGTTCCTCTGCCCGCCCCAGCTAAGCTCAGTTCAGCCGATCTGAGCAGCTGGTTATGGTGAGGGCCGGCAAATGCTAATAACAAACCTTAAAAGACAATGAGGGGCTAATAAATACATGCTGGAGCGCAGAATGAAGCTACCAGGGGGTCGGTGAGCTACTGGTAGCTCGCGATCGACCGGTTGGAGACACCTGGTGTAAAGCCACTCTACTATGATGACAAGCCCATAATAATGAGGTAACTGCTAATTGTAGTAATTTAAATAATGTTGCAGGAATGGGGCATGGTAAGTTCTACAACACATATAGGCCCGAGATAGCCGAGGTAGCACAACCATCTTAGACACCGCAAGTCTTCCCATCAATGATAGCGGTAGAGTGTTCCAGAAGGCGATCGACTTCCAGAGTGCATCAATAACTCGTCCATTTTTAGGTCTCGCCTAGCGTTGCAGCGCATGTGCTGCTCGCTCGGCGAGACAAATTGTTAGTGAAGGGGGCTCGAAGCCCCGCCCATCATTTTCATTGGGTTGTGTCAGCGTTTATGCTAAAAGCTGGCTTCCCATTGAAAAGGATGCTTTTTGGCCACTGCTCTTTCTCCTTTTCGTCCAGCCCATCCGGACTGGATCGTCTGCTTTGGGGCTGTCGCGAAGCAATTTCTTATCTTTGTGGGGGCCATCTGTTTCTAATTAGCATTGCCTTAGCGTTTAAATGGGCTTTCACTTTTGTTCACGAGGTGCGCACAGGGGGCATCTGTTTTTTTTCTTCAGTGTTCCTAATGTGCTTTAACTAACTTTTGTGTTTGTGCTTTTAAAAAACAATTAGCTTTCACTTTTTTCACGAACTTCACGTGCCCGGGGTTGTTTTGCCCCATGCAGGGCAGCCTCCTGCTCCGAGGGTCCATCATGTCTCGGCGGGCAGTCTATTATTGTTTATTTGCTAGTTTCACACACTCAGGGGTGAAAAGTGGATTGCAGCTGGGTTAGATACCCCCCTCCCCACACACGCACACATCCTCCTCCCCTAAGGGTCAAAGCAATAAAGTAACTCCATGTCAGCAAGGACGGGATGCTCCAGATCCGGGCTTTTCTTTCAGTGGATCCATTGGTCCACCCGAAATCAGTAGGACCATAACTCCTAGAATGCACAGTACTGTTAAACAAACATCTGTCACTTAGCACTGCATCCTGGTGACACTTGGTCATGTGATACTTATCAGCAGCAGGTGGCGGTAATGTTTCAACGCCCCGGGCTGTTAATACCACCTTTTGGGAATAGCATACTTACTTTTGTGGCCATGTATTTCTGGTAGTGAACTGTGTTTAACACAGAGAGCGTCTCGTTTAACACCTCTGCTGTTGCTAGGTGCTGCGAACAGCAGGTGTTACTATAGCCCAGCGTGATGGTGCCTAAGATACCGACCCCGGAAGGACAAGGGCTGGCAGTTGGCCCCTTTGGGATCCTGAAGTGTGACCTGCGGTGACCGCAGATATCAGCAGCGAGCGCCGAACCTCCGCGCCCTCACGGTGGGCAGGTTCAAGCAGCCAGGGGGGCTCTGGACTGGCTCCTTCCCAGGCCTGGCCCAGGGTGCAGTGCCACTCCCTCCCCACAGAAGGGATAAAGGCCGGGCCCGGCACACGGGGCTCCGGAGGGGAAGAGTGCTGGTGTCTAAGCGCTGCCATGTGGACTCCCGCTGTGTACTGTGCGGGGCTCCTGCTGCTCCAGGTCACCACTGCCGCCCAGGAGGCCTCGTCCGACATGTAAGTCTGCCCTTCCCCCTCCCCACTGCCCCACCTCCCCACTGCACTCAGTACTGAAGCGGCCTGTGTCTGTGTAGGGGAGCTCCGTCAGTGCACATCAGTCCTGTGCTCACCACTGCACACAGCTCCGTCAGTGCACATCTACCCTGACCACCAGCATCATGTGCTCACCACTGCACACAGCTCCGTTAGTTCACCTCATCCCTGCCCTGTGCTCACAACTGCACACAGCTCTATCAGTGCACCTCAGCCCTGACCACCAGCATCAAACGCTCACCACTGCACACAGCTCCGTCAGTGCACCTCAGCCCTGACCAGTGCTCACCACTGCAAACAGCTCCGTCAGTGCACCTCAGCCCTGACCAGTGCTCACCATTGCACACAACTGCGTCAGTGCACCTCAGCCCTGACCTGTGCTCACCACTGCACACAGCTCTGTCAGTGCACATCAGCCCTGACTTGTACTCACCACTGCAAACAGCTCTGTCAGTGCACCTCAGCCCTGACCTCTGCTCACCACTGCACACAGCTCCGTCAGTGCACCTCATCCCTGACCTGTGCTCACCACTGCACATAGCTCTGTCAGTGCACGTCTACCCTGACCTGTGCTCACCACTGCACACAGCTCCGTCAGTGCTCCTCTACCCTGACCACCAGCATCATGTGCTCACCATTGCACACAGCTCCGTTGATGCACCTCAGCCCTGACCAGTGCTCACCACTGCACACAGCTTAGCTGATGCACCTCGGCCCTGACCTGTGCTCACTGCTGCACACCGCTCCGTCAGTGCACCTCAGCCCTGACCTGTGCTCACCACTGCACACAGCTCTGTCAGTGCACCTCAGCCCTGACCTGCACTCACTACTGCACACAGCCACGTCATTGCACCTTAGCCCTGACCAGTGCACACCACAGCACATAGCTCCGTCAGTGCACCTCAGCCTTGACCTGTGCTCACCACTGCACACAGCTCCGCTGATGCACCTCAGCCCTGGCCTGTTCTCACCACTGCACACAGCTCCGCTGATGCACCTCAGCCCTGACCGAAGCTCACCATTGCACACAGCTCCGTTAGTGCACCTCAGCCCTGACCTGTGCTCACCACTGCATACAGCTTCAGTAATGCACCTCAACCCTGACTGAAGCTCACCACTGCACTCAGCTCCATCAGAGCACCTCAGCACTGACCAGTGCTCAACACTACACACAGCTCTGCTGATGCACCTCACCACTGACCTGTGCTCACCACTGCACACAGCTCCACTGATGCACGTCAGCACTGACCTGTGCTCACCACTGCACACAGCTCTACAGATCCACGTCAGCCCAGACCTGTGCTCACCACTGCACACAGCTCCGCTGATGCACCTCAGCCCTGACCTGTGCTCACCACTGCACACAGCTCTGCTGATGGCACCTCGGCTCAGACCAGTGCTCACCACTGCACACAGCTCCGTCAGTGCACCTCCACCCTGACCTGTGCTCACCACTGACTGACTAACTTACTGACTCTCTCACTGACTGACTGACTAACTGACTGACTCTCTCACTGACTGTTATACAGGTACTATTTCCTAACCTTCACGCTCCTGTTATTTATGCCCCCCATAACAAAAAAAACCATAAGAAGCAATCATTGGAACAGGCAGATATAAATTGCCAGCATTGAAAGGACAAAAAAACTCAAGACATTATTTATTGTTAAGACATTTTTAATATGGTCGTTCAGTTGTACATAATGCTTTCTTGGTCATATCTAAGGTAACAAAAATACTTCCGACACTTCTTTTTTTATAACTTTTCAGCATGCTGCAGACTTATGTACAGCACAGCTTAAAGACATAGGCAAAGTCAATATCTCTGGCTAAACACTTATAAGGTCCCAAAGGCGAGACCTATTGGCTATGCCAATGCTTGTTAAATGGAGCATCTGTGCATCAGTATGTGACACTTGAATGCCCAAATAACAGAAGGCCGAGCCTCTGGGGTTGATCTATTGATAGGATGGCCAATTTTGCTAAGGGGAAAATTGGGGATTTGGCTCAATCACACCAAAGTCCTGACAAGTCTTTGAAGTCATCCAAAAGTCTAGGCAGTGCCACGCGTGTTGAAGCTATATGAAAAAGGGTGTCATCTGCATACAACAAGATTAGTGCCCGCAATCGAATACCACATTTTTCCATTCCCTGTCACACCCAGATCGCTAAGAGTTCTATTGCTAAGGCAAAAATGGGGGTGACAGAGGACATCCCTGCTGTCTTCCTCGTCTCATTGGTCATTTTTCATAGTGAATTCATCCGACTCGTACCCTGGCACCAGGATTCTTTTAGAGTGATTTAACCCATCGCTGATATTGAGGGCCTATTCCTACCTCCAACATATAGCCCCAATCTACTGTATCAAAAGCCTTTTCTAGATCAATCGATACCAGCGCTAGTTCCTCATCTCTAAGTTTTACTTCATCGAGTATATTGGTTAAACACAGCAAATTCATGCCAGTGTACCCAGCCAGGAATTAAACCACATTGATTTTAGTGTATCAACTGCGGCATGTGAGGTGTTAATCGATTGGTGAGTAGTTTGCACAGTTTTTTTTATATCTGTATTGATCACAGTGAGTGACCTATAAGCAGCAGGGTTTAATCTATCCCCACCAGGATTTAGGAGCATGCAAATTTCCCCTTCTCTCATTGTTGGGGCCAGAACTCTATTCTTTTGTGCTTCTGTCAGGACCTGCAGGAGACCCTGCTCTACTGTAGCCAAGAAAGCCTGGTAAATCTCGGATGGGAACCCGCACCTACGGCACCTATGCCTTCGGAAGCACCTTCAATGACTCCCGGCGTACCCTCAGGTTTATTAGAGCATCTAAAGCCTCTACACTCAGCGGCTCCAGTTTCAGGATGGGCAAGCTCTCCAGAAATTGAATATAGTGGCTGGAGTAACAGTGGGGTCCGCTGTATATACTTGCTGCAAATTCTGCTGGAATACATCTAATATACCTGACGTTGTACTGACCCTGGTACCGTCAGCGGATACCAAATATGTAGTCAGATGTGGGGAGTTCTCCCTCCATAGTATTCAAACCAATAAAAGCCTGTTTTCACCCATTCTCTTTGTAAGTGCTTTTTATACTGTTCAAGCGTGTTTGTCTAGGTGGTCTCAGGTATCACTGATTCATCTGTGCAATGGTTGTTCCAGCAACAATCCTCCGTGTGTAAGAGCCCACCTGACTGCAGTTTGGCCAATTCCCTCTCCTCCTTGCAGAGCTCTATCTGGAGCTTTCTGCAGACGCTGCACGTCATCTAGGATGTCAGCAGACATTGTCCAGTATTGAGTCTCTTGTGCCGGTCAGCCCCACCTCACTATACAACTGATAGGAGAAAAATCAGACAACAAATGCACCATGTGTATCACCACAAGCTCTTCCATTCTAGGAATTCTAGCCATAAATATTCTGCCAGTCTTCTATGGGTGTTGTGTGTAGTTTAGTGGCATGTATAGACCCGTTGGGTTGGGGGGCCTAGTCTCCATACATCATGACCATCCAGGTCTTGCATCACTCCGGAAAGTGGATTATTAGTAGGGGCAAATCTAAATCTGCGCTAGCAATAAGGACACTAACACAGTATAGGGCTCAGAATAGATCTTAGAAAATGATTCCCATGCCCAACCCCTTGGTAGCTTGGCTGCGAGCAGGCAGGCTTAACCCCTTCGCTGCTAGGCCTCCCCACTTCCCCGTGCTAAGCCTTTTTTTGGCTATTTGGGGTAGTGCGCGCCACTGTAACTTTTTGACCACATAAGGTATCCACGACAAATTTGCGTCCTTTTCTTCCAACATCATGGGGATTCTAAAGGTACTCAGGGTTTGTGGGTTTCCTCTGGAGGGGTCACAGAAATTATGCAAAACAAAGCAACATTTTGTTTTTTGGGGGGGAAAATGGGAAAAACAGGCTGCAAATGAAAGTGTCTGGGTTTTTCCCTGCAAATGTTATCAAATAAGGGTTTGTGGGGCTGGAATCACCATTTTCCCAGCTTTTAGGTAATGACAGACTTTTGTCAGAAAACCAAAAATTTTTACACAGTTTTGGCATTTTTCTGGGACATAGCCTATTTTTGCTATTTTTTGTGCTTTCAACCTCCTTCCAGGTAATGGTAGAAATGGGTGTGAAAGTAATAATGGATCCTGGAAAGCTATGCATTTTAGAAAAGTAGACAAAATTCTGAATTCGGCAAGGGGTCCTTTGTGTAGATCCATCAAGGTTTCTTTATAGAAACTAACAGTTAAATATAGGAAAAATTGAAAATTATTTGAAAGAAACAGCCTTTTGTGTCAACGTTTTCACCTGTAACTTCTTCTAATTATGACAGCTCTTTGAAAGCAATATACCGTTACTTCCGCTGGACTTTCCTGGTTGTGGAGATATATAGGACTTGTAGGTTAACCAAGAACCTGGTGAACCCAGAGTCAAAAACTGAGCAGCAATTTGCAATGGTTTTTTATTATGTTCCGGGTATATAGCAATTATTGTGGGAAAATGTATACATGGAAAAATCGGTATGAAAGACACCTATGTATTTCTGAAAGGGGAACAAATTATAGAGTTTAGAAACCGTACATATTTGCACATTTTCGAAATTGGGAATACTCATACTAGCATGAGAATTATCGGTCATTTTTCAAAATTACTTCTTTTTTACACAATGTCTTTCATTTGGAAGGCAGAAATGCATCAAAAATCAATAGGTAATAACAGTTGCTTTACAAATCAGAATTACTCTAAGTCTCCTGATAAAAATGGTACCTCACTTGTGTGGGTAGGCATTGTGCCTACGACAGGAAATGGCTCAAAACCCAATGTGAACACACCACATTTTCACAATGAAAATTTACCCTTTTTTTGCGAAGTGTCTAGCTGTAGTTTTTGAACACTAACTCTGTCGGCACCTAGGGAAACCTAGCAAACTAGATACCCAGGGGAATCCAGGACGGGATGACTTGACTGCCTCCTACCAGGTTCTGTTACCCAGAATCCCTTGCAAACCTAAAAAATTGTCAAAAAAACACATTTTACCCACATTTCTGTGGTGGAAAGTTCTGGAATCTGTGTGGATCCACAAATTTCCACCCACCCCGCGTTCCCCAAAGTCTTTCGTGAAAAATTGTACCTCACTTGTGTAGGTCGGCTTAGTGTCTGCGACAGGAAACGGCGCAAAATGCAACGTGGACACACCTCAATTTCGCTGTGAAAAATTACCCTTTTTTGACAAAGTGCTTAGCTGTAGTTTATGACCCCTAGCTCTGCAGGCACCTAGGGAAACCTAGCAAACCTACTTGACTGCCTCCCACCAGGTCCTGTGACCCAGAATCCCTTGCAACCCTAAAGAATTATTTTAAAAAACACATTTCACCCACATTTCTGTGGTGGAAAGTCCTGGAATCTGTGTGGATCCACAAATTTCCACCCACCCCGCGTTCCCCAAAGCCTTACAAGAAAAATGGCACCTCACTTGTGTGGGTCGGCCTAGTGCCCGTGACCGGAAACGGCGCAAAACGCAGCGTGGCCCCACTGAAAAATGACCCTTTTTTGGCAAAGTGCCTAGCTGTAGTTTGTGAACCCTAGCTCTGCCAGCACCTACGGAAACCTACCAAACCCACGCATTTATGAAAACTAGATACCCGGGGGCTTCCATGGAGGTATGGCTTGCGTGGATCCCCCAACGTTTCCTTACCCAGAATTCCGTGCAAACCTCAATTGTAGCTCAAAAAATCAGTTTTTTCACACATTTTTGTGTGGGAAAGTGTGGCATCACCGGGCTTACACAAATTTCCCACCACCCAGCATTCCCCCAGGTCTCCCGATAAAAATTGTACCTTACTTGTGTGGGAGGCCCAAGTACCCGCGACAGGCAAGGGCCCAAAATGTAGTGAGGCGACATCAAAATTGCCTATCTCAAAACCACCTGGTTTTGCAAGGGGGGTCACCTGGTTTTTTGGCCCCGTGCTCAGCGGCCATCTAGGGAAACCTACCAAACCCACACATTTCTGAAAGCTAGACACCCGGGGGCATCCAGGGAGGTATGGCTTGCGTGGATCCCCCAACGTTTCCTCACCCAGAATCCCCTGCAAACCTCAATTTTAGCTGAAAAAAATCACTTTTTTCACACATTTTTGTGTGGGAAATTTGTGGCATCATCGGGCTCACACAAATTTCCCACCACCCAATGTTCCCCCAGGTCTCCTGATAAAAATGGTGCTTCACTTGTGTGGGAGGCCGAAGTATCCGCGACAGGCATGGGCCCAAAACGTAGTGAGGCGACATCAAAGTTGCCTATCTCAAAACCACCTGGTTTTGCAAGGGGGGGTCACCTGGGTTTTTGGCCCGTGCTCGGCGTCCATCTAGGGAAACCTACCAAACCCACCCATTTCTGAAAACTGGACACCCGGGGGCTTCCAGGGAGGTATAGCTTACGTGGATCCCCCAACGTTTCCTTACCCAGAATTCCCTGCAAACCTCAATTTTAGCTGAAAAAGTCACTTTTTTCATAAATGTTTGTGTGGGAAAGTTGTGGCATCACCGGGCTCACACAAATTTCCCACCACCCAGCGTTCCCCCAGGTCTCCCGATAAAAATGGTGCCTCACTTGTGTGGGAGGCCCAAGTACCGGCGACCGGCAAGGGCCCGAAACATAGGCGACATCAAAATTGCCTATCTCAAAACCACCTGGTTTTGCAAGGGGGGTCACCTGGGTTTTTGGCCCCGTGCTCGGCGGTCATCTAGGAAAACCTACCAAACCCACACATTTCTGAAAACTAGACACCTGGGGGCTTTCAGGGAGGTATGGCTTGCATGGATCCCCCAAAGTCTCCTTATCCAGAATCCCCTGCAAACCTCAATTTTAGCTGAATAAATCACTTTTTTCATACATTTTTGTGTGAGAAAGTGTGGCATCAATGGGCCCACACAAATTTCCTACCACCCAGCGTTCCCCCAGGTCCCCCGATACAAATGGTGCCTCACTTGTGTGGGAGGCCCAAATACCCGCGACAGGCAAGGACACAAAACGTTTTGAGGCAACATCAACATTGCCTATGAAAAAATGTTTTGTACAATTCACTTACAAGAGACAGCTACACTCACCCGCACCTACTCTGCAAAGACACAGCAAAAATCAACGATATCCCCCTTGGGCCAGAAACGCCAAAAAATATAGGTGATCTGTCCCCGGGGGGCAGAAAAGTCTTAAAAATGATTAGGCCCATAAGGTAGCGACCCTTGCCCAAGGGGTTGCTTCCATTTAAAATGTAAAACACTCTCTGGTGTCTAGTGGGGTTTCAGAAATGCCAATTAAACAAACCGATCTGCCCCCGGAGGGGCAGAATATACTTTTTTATAAAATATGGCCCCTGGAAGCGACCCTTGCCCAAGGGGTCGCTTCCAATTTAAAAAAAAACATTTCCCCGGCGCTAGGCGACTTTTCTGCCCCCCCCCCCCCCCCCAGGATCAGAAACACCCAAAAAATCAGGCTGTCACGGGGGGTGGGGCAGAATATCATTCTTAAATAAATTTGGCTTCCATTTAAAAATAAATAAATTCCCTGGTGTCTAGTGGGGTTTTCTGCTCCCCCCCCCCCCCCTGGGGGCAGAAAGGCCAAATAAAAAAAACTATCTACCCCCAGATTATACTTAAAAAATATTTTGGGAACTTGGAAGCGACCCTTGCCCAAGGGGTCGCTTCCGATTTATTTTTAAAAACAATTCCCTGGCTCTAGTGGGCTTTTCTGCCCCCCATGGGTCCAGAATCGGCTAAAAATAGCTGATCTGTCCCCAGGGGGGGCAGAAAAGTCTGAATTTAAATTTCCCCCATAGGAAGCGACCCTTGCCCAAGGGGCCGCTTTCTTTGCTCAGAAAATAACATCCCTGGTGTCTAGTGGGGGCATTCCTGGTGCACGATCGGGACACTCTGTGTGATCGTGCACCAGAAATGCCCTGCCTTGATGACGTCAGCGCGTGCTATGCGCGCTGACATCATGGGGAAGCGTGGGATTTGGCTGCCATCCCCCTCTGTGGTACCAAGATCGATGCCCCAGGGGGGGAGCGCCAGTGCTTTCCCCAGGGGCTGTGCTCATGACAGAACGGCTCCGTCATGAGCATCGAAGGGGTTAACTTCAAGGACAGGTATGTAAAGCATTTAAAAACACCAATTCAGTAAATAATTAAGACACAACACACAATAAAAATCCAACACCAGTTTTTAAAAATAGGAAATATGTTTATCTTTAAAATGACACCAAAACAACAAAATTCCAATGTAGAGAACCAGATATATGACTTTTTAAAGATTTAGCACTATGGGGCCGATTACGATCTCGGTCGGAAGGCCACCTAATCGGGTTCGGCTGAAAAAACTACGAGCCGTACACGCGTTTTCCGCCCGACTCGTACAGCTGTACGAGCGAACAAGTACGATGCGAGCTACATGAAATTCACAGACCGAGTCGTTTCCGGGTCCGAACCGCTCCGTACGTCCCGGTCGGAAGCTAACCGTGGCGTGCAATGGATGCGATTTACAACCGAGCCAGTACGATGCACGCGTCGGACAGCCTATGCGAGCCAGAGTGTCTGGCTCGCAAAAGCTCCCGGAGTCGGACTTTGGGGGTCCGCGTCGGACCCCCTGACACCCGCAGCCCTACAACTCGGACACAGGGGGAGACCTATGGGTCTCCCCAACACAGGCATGTACGTTGCGGGTGGCACTGACGCGTACCCACTGTAGGGGGTGCATTTGTTCGAGACGTGCCCATTCAGTCAATGGGAACCCATGTACGCGTCGTACGACCGGCTCCCATTGACTTCTATGGGAGTCCGACCGAACCGAGTCCGACAGCGTACGTGCGCATCGTACTTGCTCGGTCGAACTGTAGGGGTCCGGCTCGGTCGGAAAACACTCCGGATCCGACTCGGTCGCAGTGCTTTCCGACCCGGATCTGAATCGGCCCCTATGTAGCACATAGAAACCAATAGCACCTTATCAGGACATCTGGTTGCGATAGACTGGGTCAAAGTTAAAGTTTCAGGCCGACCGTGATGGAGCCCTGCGCACCCACCCCTCGCAGTAGGTCATGGTCAAAGTTTTTATCTTCTGATTTAGAAACTTTTCTGGAGCTTTTCTTCCCGGGGTCTCTCGAAGCTCTCAGCCAGTCCCGATCCTGTGTGGGTTCGCCGGATTGCCTTGCGACAAACTCCCGGTCAAACTTATGGAAGTTAGACCTCCGGAGCGTTCCAACGGGACGAACCAAGGATCCAGGCTGGCTCGTGGTTGAAGGCCACAGGCTTGGCTCTTGCGGTTGCTCCCAGACGCCTTTTCTTCGTTCGGACTTAGAAACTTTTACGGAGATTTTTCTTGCAGGGTCCTTCGATGCTCCTTGCCAGGCCGGATTCGGTGAGTGTTCGCCAGCCTCGGATTTCGCCTACTCCCGGTCAAACTCTGGAAGTCTGACCTATGGAGCTTTTCAGCAGGAAGAACCTGGACGGCAGGCTGGCTCGCGAATGTAAAGGCAGGCAGCCGGGCTGGCCAGGCTGGCCAGATTGATTCGGTCCACTTATGGATTTTCCCAAAGTTGCTCCAAACTTCTGTAACTTCTTCTTGAGGTTCCCCAAAGGGTCCCAAAGTGTCTCAAAATTACTCCAAGGGTTTGGAAACTCAAAGATGGTCCTTGAAAGTTGAGGACCTCAGTTCCCACAATCCACTTGGACAAAACCCTTACAAATCCACTGATAGTGCTTCAGGGTGAGGATTCTTGGTGGTGATGTTCCAGGTGAGCTCTGTTAACCTGTAGCTTACAGGGAGTCCACTCTTTAGTCCTTTTACAGCAAGGTAGTCTACAGGGCTGTAGTTTCAAATGGTGCAGAAGGCGCAATCTTCAGAGTGCAGGCCTTGGTGATTCCACTTCAAACTTCTCAGCATGGCCCTTCTTGCTCTCTTAGGTTACAAGCAGCAGATCTGAGAGGCTCTGCCCCTCTCAGATACTTATTCCAAGTTCTCTGGGTTAAGCAGGAGGGCACTCCTGTCCAATGAGGAGCAGAGTAACGCACCAAGGTATGACCACATCCTTCAGAGTGTGGCACTATTTTGTCGCAGAGTGCATCAGTTCTTCCAAATGTATCATGGCTGATTTTCCAGCAGGGAGAGAAGAACTGGCTAAACACACTTCTAGGATGGCTAATATTCAAAATCTCTCCTCCTTGCATCTGCTCATTCCTTTCTTAAGCCTAGCATCTGGCTGGGTTCAAGAGAGTAGAGTTGTAAATGACACTGGGGTCTTCCTCTTCCATTGATGTCCATTGTTTACAACTCCCCACCTGCTCTGGCATTCCTTTGTAGCACAGCACTACCCTCCCAGCAGAGCTGGTTAACCCCAAGGTCTCTTTATCACCTTTTCAAAAGAGCCCTAATCCACTTAACTCTGACCAATCAGGACAGACCACCGGAAGGCTGAATCTGGGCTTACAGACAAGAAAGTCTTATAACTTCTTGTCTGTATATTTTAGGAGAAATTCAACAATATCATATTGTTGGATGTATCAATACCATCCTTAGAAGTCTTTGAATGCTATTGTATGATTCTTCTAGCAGGATTTATTAGTTAATAACGTATTGCCATGTTAAACTATGTTGCAGGGGATTTGCAATCAGAAAAATGACCTGGGCTATTATTCCAGCACCAGGGCTTATAAAAACATATTTTATAAGTACTCTGCCTATATCTACAGGACCCCCGCCCCTGGAACACCAAGGGTAGACTTTAGGGGTTATGAATATGTAGCAATATTGCAGATCCTCCCTCCACAGAGCTCCTAGCACCAAAGTCGTTATATGCAGCACTTTATCACTATGTGGGGAGTGAAATGGGCAATTTCACTTAACCGAGGACATATAAAACCCATTTTATAAGGATCCTTCTTATAAATACCTGCCCCCATCCACCCCTGGGATACCTAGAGGAGACCCTGTGAGTACCTAATATTCTTAAACATTGTAGGTTATCCATTTTTAAGTGCTCAAAACACCAAAGTCAAGTTTGGGCACCATTTCCTTTTTCAAAGCCGTCCTGCAACACAGAGCTACTTTTAAATTGACCTCAGGCTTCAGCAGTGCACACATGCAAGTGCAGAAAGGGCTGCTGGCCTCTAAAGTGCCATGGCCTATTATATACTAAGGACTTAGAGGGTAGGACATGCCAATCCTAGGGGTCCCTAACCCATAGTCAACCCTAGAGTATGTAGGGGTTTTCATTGGATTCTAAGTGTCTCTTTCAGCATAGCACGGGCCCTGGGCCTGGTTAGGCAGAGCCCAGGGTCAGTCAGAGTCAGTTACCTCCAGTACTAGTCAGCAAAAAAGTTGGGCAGTTCCCAGGGCACAGGATGACTTTGCAACATTTGTCATCTGTGGTTATCTGCCCGATATCGTAGGCAACCTATCCAGATTAGAGTCTAATATGCAATCAAAGTCACCCAGCCACAGAAGGGGCACACCTATGTTCGGCTCAATCAAGTCATGTATGTTGTGATAAAAAATGGGGTCATCAGTGTTCAGTGCATACGTGTTTAGTATAGCTGACTCTGAGCCATCTAACGCACCCTTGATGAAAACAAAGTTTCCAACCACATCAGCCTCCAAATATGTAAAGGGTTAAGGGGATTCCAGGTGCTATCCAGATCAATATGACCCTTGCATATGTTCAATAGGTAGAGTAGTACACTTATCCACAGTATTTTCTAGCCCATCATGTGGCACCAGGTTCATCCAGATGCATTTCCTGTAAACATGCTATGGAGACTTTATACTAGGAAGGTAAGCACTCTATATCTCTTGACATAAGTTCCCAGTCCCCTGATATTCCAGGCCAGGATTTTAAAGTCAGTCCACATCCTGGAACTGATTTAGTGTCACCTGTCGTCCGACTACTCATCCTGTGTTCTGCCTTGACTGTTTGCTGCTTATTACATAACTGAAACACATAAATCTTAACTTCCCCTCTCCCAGCCACAGTTGTGGCATCACTTTGTAGCCTTACGGCTAGAGCAGTCAACTTCGGAGCTGGGGAACCGGGTTCGAGTCTCGGCAAGGACGCTCAACATCCTGTAATTCTGGGCAAATCACTTGATCTCCCTGTGCCTAACAAAAATGAATGTGTCCATCTGTAATGAAACTGGTGCTCATGTAAAGCGCTCTGATACCCGATTTCTCGGGTCTAGTTCGCGCTATATAAAACTCTAAAAAAACAAAAAACTATTGGAAAAATTCACAAAGAATCGCTGGTTGAGCCACTTCACCCATTTTCAAAGAAGCATGTGCTACACTGTTGAAAATGTTGACAAATCAGGAGGGTTAATCCTGCCTGACCCAATGGAAGAAGATATTAATGGCTTATATCTGTAAAGTTCAGGACAAACTGGAGGTTATGGAGCAGTGTTTGGTGGCATATGAGATCAAACTGGAGCAAGTTGAGCTGCAGTCACAAAGGTGGCTTCTAGGTAAAAACAAATTAGTGCTGTTGAGAAAACTATGCAGAACACATAAAGAAAACTATCAAAGACAGCCACGATTCAAATTTGCACTGTAACACTTACTGGCATCTGAAAAACCTCAAAAAAATCTGTAAGAATGATGGGATGATGTCTAAATTGTGAGGAACCCAATTTGGTAGCCAAGCATGAGGAAATCTTTCCACGAGAGGTTATCCCTTATTCTGAGTGTTAGTTTTCCAGGATGAGGAGGGAGGTCCAAAACATAACACGGAGTGCTAGGACGGCAACAAGAACAGTGGCATGACATTTATTAGTGCTTTTCTAAATGTAGCAACATCTGAAAGCAACTGCTATGAGGGTGAACTATTTTGCAGAGGTTCCAGAGTCCTCTTGTTCCCAGATCTCACCCTACTATGAATGCCAGGTATTTTTCTTAACTCTGCTGGTAGTTTTCTACCACGCTACACCCATAGAACGCCTACCTAGGGTAGAGTAACGCAACACAGCAATTTGCTTTGTCTCCACTTTTTTGAAGCCACGCAAAGTGGCTTTGCAATGGCTTCAGAAATCTGACTTAAGGTTTGTGTCACTTTTCCACCACTTTGTGTGGTGCAAGAGGGACACAGACCGGGTCATAAATATTGTCCTTGGTGAATATACTTAATGGATAAAGTCTATTCTGTCACATTCAACTCGGCCTTTTTTGGCCTAAATATAGGAAATGATATGTTTATGTATGATGTGATAACACAACAATAAATGTTCAGTTACAAAAAAAGAAAAAACACAATTTTTAATGGATGTATCAAATAAGTCATCATTTACAAATAAAGGTCCTTGAGCCTGCTCACCCAGTGAGCAAGGGACACGCTGCTTTTCCAGTAGCTTGGCTGAAAGTCAGGGACAAGAGCAACCGTGCGTCTCTCGCCTCACAGAGTCACTGCAGTGCGTTGCTTTCTAGTTATGAGTTAGAGACCAAGGTTAGGATGGCGGAGAGAGGGCAAATCAGAGCTTACCATGGGAGGCAAAGAGAGCCTATAGTAAGGTATCACAAACAGCTGTAGATGCAAAATACAGACAGTGCTATTCAAGGAAACTACAATTTCTGGAGAACTTTTCAATAGCCAGTGCATACAAAGTTCCATGATGCCGCTGCCTTGATGAATTGGGAATTGGTCATGCTCTCAGTATCTCAAGGGAAAGGCAGGAATTGGGAAATGGCTGTGTTTTTACCCTCTCTGTGATGCTGGAGGGTGGTCATTCCATGTAGTAGTAAGGCCAAGTGTAGGATGATGGTAGAGGCCATGAAGGGTGGTAGGGGAGAACCTTTTTCTTTTTGCAGTTTTATGTAGCCCTGATCTGAAGGTATTGGAGCGCTTTACTTGAGCACCGGTTAAATTGCACAAAGACACATTAATTCTCAATCGTTCATTCACTGATGTCCAGTTAGCTAGTGCAAAGAGACTCATCAACAAAAGTGGTAGTACATGAATGCCTTTGTTTTCTTCTATTAATAGGAACCACCCGCAATGATATTGCTGAATTTCACCTTTGAGCCTCTCCCCGGTACTTTGGTTCTTTATCTGTACTAATCATTTTCGATATGTCATTTTCATAATTTACACTGATGTATTGCCTATTGAAGTTTAATTGTGAATGATTTTGCTCAGCAAGTTGTAATCACCAAGAATGTTATTAGGTATTGTATTGTTATGAGTCATACAATGCTTAAAATAAAATACCAAATGTTTTTTAAAAACATCAACAAAGGTGCTGACTTAAAGTCCCGCTCTCTATATTCCTAACAAAATGAGTTATCATTCATTGATCCTCTTTCTCGACAAATGAAGAAACAGTTTTATACCTTATCATGTGTTACAGAACTAATGTATACAGTTGAACTTGCTGGTGGACTTGGTGCTATTCTGCTCCTGCTTCTCTGTCTGATCACTATATACAACTGCTACAAGATCGAGATAATGCTTTTCTATCGAATTCATTTTGGGGCAGAAGAAATAGAAGGAGGTAAGGAAGTGTTCTATGTTTCTGTCTTTTAAATTTGATCATTATATTTTGAGGGAACATAAATCAACCCCTCGTGCATTTGATGCCACAAATCGCAGCTTAAAAGTAATAGTAGCAACACCGTTGTGTTATGTGTATTATTATTGACATTTTGTTTTCCTTTTTGCAGTTTTGGCGAGGTGCGGGATAGTACATATGTATTGCAAGATGCGGGGTAGTTCATATGTATTCCGAGGTGCGGGGTAGTTCATATACTAGGACCATGCTGGTACAGCTCAATTTAATCGGTTTTCGCAGCTGAACAGTACAATTCAGTTTGTTTGATGAAAATGTTTTGGAACCATGGTCATATTAGCACAATCCAGTACCGTGAAAACTTCAACAAAAGTTGTCAATCAGTTGCAGCGAGCTTGAGTAGAGAAAATCTGAAGCTATGAGTGAGCCATTTTAAGGGACATTTTTTGCCAATCTCTTGCACTAATCATTTTTATCATTGAGCATCAATCATTTTAATAGTCTGTGTGTAGGTAAACAATTGAGGTTGTCCTAAACATAAAAAGAAGTAGAGATCTTTAGAAATCCTCTCCTTTAAAACACTACTGCATTGTGTATGTGTTATAGCAGATTTTCATAATTCAAAATTTAGGAAAAATGTATGAAATATATTTATGCGACATGATCACAATATCACACTTACGGAGTTTATGATAGGTTACCCGGTGGTCGAATGTTTATAATTCCTTGGCAACTGTCTATTCAAAAAAATATTGTAAACACAATTTGATGTTTTAATAGACTGAAAACGTCTTGTAGTCAGTAATCTGGTACGTACTGTTGTGGTCTTGTTCCATCTAAAATTTTACACCGATGAACCTTATCCCTTTTTAAGGTCTCGCCTAGGCAGCGCATGCACTGTCCCTCCGAGACATCAAGTAATTAGTATATGTGGTAAAACTCCACCTACTACACCTAGTGGCTTTTTATTGGTTTGTTTGCTTGTCTGCTTCAATCTCTTCATTTTCACACACCAATGCGGTTTTTATTTCCTCCTTTATTTGTTTGGGAATGCCTATGCCGCACCGCCTAACTACTGCAAACATGCTGCTAGTGGAATGAAGTGTTTGTCTTGGAACTCTTTCGTTTTCGTTGCTTGCTTATTCTGCTCATGCACGCATGTTTTACGTTGCTGTTGTGACCTGTGAGCTTTAATGTTTTTGTGCCTTGTTTTCTCTTTATTTATTTTGGTTTCAATCGCCGCACTCGCACTTTATTTGTAAACATCTTAAGCTAAAGTGCGGTGCTACGATTGCTTCAAAAGTAAAGAAATTGAAAAAAAATGTTTTGATCAATTTCTTTACTTTTGAACCATTTGCGGCGCCTGCTTTAGCTTAAGATATTTAAGATAAATTAAAGCGCGAGTGCGGTGATTGAAACCGAAATAAATAAAGAAAAAAAAACGTGCACACGCCATATTTTTTTCCTTTATTTACTTTGGTTTACTTTGGTTTCAATCGCAGCACTCATGCTTTGGCTGCAAACATCTCAAGCTAAACAAGGGTGCCTCGATTGCTTCAAAAGTAAAGAAATAGAAATTTTTCTATTTCTTTACTTTTGAAGCACCCACACTTTAGTTTAAGATGTTACAGCTAAAGCACGAGTGCCGTGATTGTATTGCAAATGCGTTTGATTTGTTATGCTGCATGCCAGGATTTGTTGCACGCTGACTCTGCTTAACCAAGCCCAGTGTAGGCAAGGTGATTTTACATTCAGGGCCCGGTGTTTGCGACAAAAGCTGGACCAGTGCACCTGGTTCATCAGCTTCCAAGTCAGTCGCTCTTGCCATTAAGAAACATCCTCTCCTCTGCTCTGTTAACCATATTTTCATGTATCCCTGCTCTAAACTGCTCACTTCTCGCCCCTTGGAGGCAGATTTACTCCCCCATAAAATCACCGTGTATGGTGTAATGCAGTGTTTGGATCAATTGATGTGGCAGTGCAAATGCACATTTTATGAATGTCTGACTTTAATTTACACTAGTAATCTGCCCCGAGCGTAGGTGCACCCATGGCGACATGAATCCCGCTCCAAGGAGCAGGTAATGCAGGAACAGATTAATTCAGGCATGTGAATTATTGGGACATTACAGGACTGCGCAAATCAGGCGTGCCGTTGAGAAAGACGTGTGTGCGGTTCTCTCCAGCCAGCGCTATTCCAGCAGCCTCCGTCAGCGCCATTACTGCTGCTTTTAGACAATATTTCGGCTCGAAGTTAAATGGTTCCACTGCTATATAGATGTTTTAATATGCATTTCATCCTTCATGATATATTCATTATTTAATGTGTTCTTTTTTCTTATTTAACAAAAAAAATATTTTTTATATACCATAAAGGGTCAAGTTCTAAACAATGTGCCTTATTTCCATTATGGACAGAAAGTCTGGCGTGGTCCTTATTTGAAGTGCACTTTTCACTCCAACATAAACAAGCTTTGCCAAAGCCAATAGTTCTCGCCTCTGGGGTCTATTGGCTTCACCACTGGTTGTTAGTGATACTGCAGAGCATCCCCAATGCAGAGGAGCATGGCTAAAGAGAAGAAAGTAGGGGCTGTGACATCACCACACATGTGCCTACATGATAGCACGTGGCTGTTTGTGTGCATTTCTCTTGCTGCTGCTGTGAGGTGGAATGGGTGAAGCGGTAGCTCTGCCACTGCTAAAAACGCTGCTCTCTTGGCTGGCGCTGGCTTGCCCTGCTTGTCTTGTCTTTTTCTTCCAGTCCGGCCCTGCCAGTGGGCCCACCCCTGCTGCCTCTATCCTATGAGAGTCTTTTGGAGTCCAGACGTTAAAGAGGTCCGCATGAGTGTCGGTGGTGGAATCCCAACAGAGTCTTAGTGCATTATTACATGACCCCTGAACCTGGGCTTATTTTCACCTCTGAAGTGTGTGCCAAAGATGAGCAGAAGCGCCGCTTATTATGTCTGTTCCTCGTGCGGGGTGGGAACACGGGGGCCTTTGTCCTCTTTCTTATCTTACGTGAGCAGCTAAGGATGTTTGTTCTCATTCCTTGCTGCTAAATATAGCCAGCACAAGAAAGCCTCTGAGATGATAAGATGCGGAGCAGGGTGCAGGAAGAAAGACAGTACGTGTGCACGAATGGCATGCTTGAGGGGTTGAGAGAAGCTGCCTGTTTGTTTTGTGTGCGTCTAACAGAAAGAGCTGTACGTCATCTCTGAGTGTCTAAACGTATGTTCTCTGTGAGAAAGTGTGTACTGCCTGATCACACAGGCTATGTCTGTGCAGATGTGGTTTGTTTGGGGTACGTGCTATGCTTTCATGTGTGTGCGGGTGTTTGAGCAGTGTGTATGTCTGAGTGCAGGGGTAGTGGGTTCGGGGTCAGCAGGTCCCTTGTCTGCCTGAAAAAGTCTGAAAGGAAGTGGTACGGTCCTGGGAAATGGGACATGCGATCATGGCAAGGTCGGTGAGTAAACAAAAAACATAAACACTGCACTGCACAAGCAGCCATATCCACGTAGCAGGCACTACACAAAAAACATATATCTTGATTTACATTATTATAATTTCCAACCTTTATAGTTTATCTTACCCTCACTTACAGTGTTATAAAACTATGGCAGCAAACCGAATGTAAAATGAATGACACCATTATATATCAGGAATATAAATTACTGGAAAAGAAACATCTCTGCATGTTCCTATACCATTTGAGACACAACATTTTTTAACCTGACACATTAAATAGATTTTAAAATATTTTTGCAACATAGGAACTGCTTTTTAGTCTGTTTAATTGCACAGTTCCGATTCTGCTTTGATTTTAATCGAACACTCGCTCGCTGAGCCCCAGTGTCACTGCCCATTCTGATCCATAGCCACGGTTCTGTTTCACAGAGCTCCCCTAGATTACTGTTCAGCCTTACCCCCAGTTCTCAGTGTAAGGATGAAAATTCAATCTTTTCCCTGTGCGACCTCTATATTTTGCTCTTACAGTCTCACTTTTTCTCTCACTCTACCTTGCTCTACTCTTTTTCTCATGCTCTTAGTTTCTGCGACTGTCGTCCATCAGTTTTCACACATAAACCAGTGGTGCATAAACATGCACTTTGTACAAGCACTTTGTACTTTGCTTACAAGAAATAAGACTGGCAGTAACTGTGCCTCTTTTACTGCCAGCCTTGCTTCTCCTGAGCAAGGACTACAAGTCAAAGTGCTTGTTTACACACCGCTTGCAGGTTTTCAAAACACACAAATAAAAGGCATTGTCATTTTCAATGCCAATAGCTCAAACTCTTGCAAATGCGAGACCTATTGCATTGCAAATGCTTGTTTACTGAGCATTTAAAAAAAAAAGTGCCTTCCCCTCCGGTCCCACGTCGCGTCTCCTTCTCTCTCTGCTCTTAGTCCCAGTAAGTAGGTTGCCTCAACCTCCTCCAATAAGCTAATCACAACACTGCAATTGCAACGTTGTGATTAACTAGGACGTCGACATCCCAGGCGTCTATGGGGAGGCCGTTTTCTCCCTGCAGGCTGCATGCAGCCTACATGGAGTAAACCGGAAAGTGCGTATGACTGGTGGGGCCGACCAAACAGTGGGCAAGTCACTCCTCCCCTGCCCTGCAGCAGGTCCTCCGGCCTGCCTGCCCCCAACCAAACTCTTCTTTCTGCTTTCCTACAGTGCAAGAAGCAGAAACATAAAATGGTATTCATAATACCATTTTATGTATCTGCTTCTCGCACTGAGAGAAAGAAGTGGGGCGACGCTCCTCCACCCACATGGAGGAGCCGCCCCTGAACAATTCCCTTTTCGGTATTGCAAGTGAATATTGCCCCAGAGGTGGATGAATACTTGCAAATAACGCGGTCTTTCACAGTGACTTAATTCACACCCCACAACAACCACAGGCCAATGACCTAGGAAAATGTGGGTCTAATTTAGAGTTTGGCACATGGATACTCTGTCACAAACTTGACAGCTATCCTGTCCCACTTATTACAAGTGCATTAGGACATAATGAGCTTGTAATAAGGCAGGTGGGATATCAGTCAAATTTGTGACGGAGTACCTGTCTGCCAAACTATAAATCAGGCCCTTTGTCTCTACTGGCTCCTCATGAGGCGGCAGCAAACATTCATAAAAATCCCTTTCCAGAAACAAATCCCAGCTACAAAGCAGAACAAAGGAAGCCATAACATAACCTTCAGTCACTTAACTGCAAAAGAAGAAGTCAAGCAAGAGGACTAATTTTCATCATCCATCTGCACAGGAAGTGAGATAACTGGATATACCATCATTCACCTGCACAGGACGTGGCATCACTGGTTTTCCCATCATTCATTTGCACAGGAAGGCACATCAATTCTCCCCCCTCCAGGACCTACTTAATGGCGGCACCAGCTCAGATGCACCGCTGGCACTCCATAGGCGGAAGAAAACCAAGTCCTCTGTGCCCATCCACTCATGGACCTTCTCCAGTGCTAGGATTCCTGGTCCTTCCCCCTCCTGCCACTACCCTGCTCCACTTCCTCAGTCTAGCCACCACTCCCCATGCTGCTGCCTCGCTGCACCACACAACTTTGAGGGAGCATTCTCTTGTGCTTCCTGCAACTTTTCATGCACTTACCAACACCCAACACTTTGCACCTGCATCAATAGCACTCAACACTCCACTCTCTCACACTCACACAGTCCTGCAACCACCTGCACAACACTCTTCACCCTCATGCATGCTCCTCAACAACCACCCACTCACCAAACACACCACAGAGATCTGGGGCCTGGTGCACGACAAATGTCCCACACCTGATTTTCCTTGAAGAAAAATGGCTGGATACCCGCATTGGCACCTGATATCGCCATAGTCACCCCCAACACTTCAAGATTGTCAGTCAGGACAGATATCACAAGCTTGAAGGTGGAATCCCCATTATCGACAAGAATGCCATCAGCTGCACCACCTCCATGGACACGTCATGCTCCTACTTTGAATACTGGGCATTCAAACTCCATGTCTCAGCTAACTTTACTCTACAGGGCACTGTTATGTACAGACCACTTGCTGGACCATGCATCAACGGCACCAACGCTATCATGGATTTCTTTGCACCATTCCATTGACGCTAAAATTTGCATCCTTTTTCGAGACCTGAACCTTCACCTGAAAGACCAAACCAACCCCAAATCGAAAGCACTCATTGAAGACCTTTGAAGCCACACTTCTTTTATCTGAGTCTTGAGCCAGTCCTGAGAAGAGGTACAGCAGGAGCCCCCGCAACATCTAACAATTCAATACTTACATGTCTTGGGTGCCGGGAACACCTTACGCACACATATGGCCATTCCCCTCACCACACTGTGCAGACATTTGGATGCAGACCGTGGGCATGTCTGCACTGATAGCAAATGGCAAACTGTTGTAAATTATTCCACATTAGTGTCCCGGAATGCCCGTTTTAACATAATGCAATTCTATATCATACATGGAGCTTATTTAACTCCCTGCAAATTAAATTGTTATTTGAATTGTAATGATGCTGCCTGTACCTGCTGTCTTGCCACTGAGGTGGAACTCTTGCACATGCTCTGGTCCTGCCCATCATTGACAGACTACTGGAGTGATTTCACTGCACATTGATACGAGGTACAGGTACCACTGGGACTTATACTTGGGAGGTGTGCATTCTGGGCCTCAGTCGTTGCGCTAAAAAGTACAGAGCGGTGACATGAATGTAAATGTAAATGTCAAGGTACTTATAGAGCGCACTGTCACCAGACGGATACCTTGCGGTGTCGCCTTTGCGGTTTCCTGGCGCTGATACTCATACCGCTGTGGAACCCCTCCTGGCTTTCACTGTGAAGTGTCCACTCCTGGGCACCCCCAGGGTGATGCCAGGCATCCTTAGCGCTGTTGGGGCCGGTGTGGAGGCTAAGCAAGCTATTGACCAGAGTTGCAGCATGGGGCCCATGATTAGAATAGGCACCGAGGCGAGAATAGACAGGTCTGAGGAAATTGAGCCCGAGCCCCTCCGAGGCGGGAATTGAACCCTGGTCCCTGGCCAGAACTCTGCTTCAGGGTCTGCCGCTATAACCATTGAGCCACACTCCTCCACCTGGTTTGCGGTTCTAGCTCTTATCTTGGTGAAACAACTGATCACCTGTTCATGGAAAGTGGGGACCCCTGGGCTGCTTTTGCATAGGTGCTATTTATGATTGCGTGGGCGCAGGCAGACAGTGTGGTATTTAACAGGAAAGAGGTTAAAAGTCTTCACAAATACACCAGATACAGAACATTGCTCTTGAGCACTCTTGGGAATCACATGCCCCCGCACTAGGATGCATGTCCATGGTGAAGATTATAGTTCTACTAATATTTACAAATGGTCTGTGGGGCCCTAGTAGCACCCCCTGGGGATATGAATCCCATTACATTTTCTCAGCCACATTGAATGAGTCCATCATTATTTTATTTTTGGTTCTGTTCACCATAGGTGTTAACAATTACACTGTATGACATCTTTTCACTGTAACTGGCCTTCATTACATGTACTTAGATATCCTCTTTGACACAATCATTGTTGTTGGTATTAGTGTGGTCCTGACTATTACCAGCTTACCATTGCCTGGACGTTAATGTTCACGATATTGTATATATCTGCAATATGTAATTATGCTATCATAGTTGCACTATTTGGGTAAACATTTGCTTGTGGCCCATCCTTAGAACTGTAACAGAAAACAAAAACTATTTTTAACATAAAATTAAGACATTGGATGGCTGTGCCTCACCTAGCTCCCTCAAACACAGCAATACAACAAGATATATACCCCATGCCAGTTGGTACATGCAGGAACTCAGACTGATGAAACACAACGGCAAACAACTGGAATGAAAATTAAGAGTTCGTGTGGACAATGCAGACAGAAGCCGTTTCAAATTTGCCGTGATACACTACCACCAAATGATTCGAACCACCAAATGCGCCACTCTGGCAGACCACATCAATGTCAGAACCAGCAGAAGCAAAGAAATCTTTATTATTGTGAAGGATTTCACCTCTCCAGTGGAACCATTCAACTCAAACAACCCCTTGCAGGACCTCTGCAACACTTCAATTCTTCAGCACCAAAATCACCACCAATTACAGCTACTTCAACCTGCACCCAGACCCGACAGACCTTGCCAAATGCCTCACCATTATATCTAAAGAACCAGTGCTAACCACATGGCCCATCATCTCCCCAGAACAAATCACAGCCACCATGAAGTCCTTCCACTCATCCGGCCCCATCTTATCCCTGCCCCCACCACACCTATTTAAGAGGACTGCAACCAATCAGCATCATGCTCGCACCCATTCTGAATGCCTCCACCTCTTCTGCAATCTTCCCAGATACTTGGAAAAACATAAATGTCCTCCCAATGCTGAAGAAACCCTCCACCGCCCATTCAAAACTATAAACCAATCTCCCTGCTACCATTCCCTACCAATATCTTGGGGACCATTCCCAGCCAAGGTGTTAGAGAAAATCTTCAATAAATATCTCAGTGACCACCAACTCCTCGACAGCATGCAGTCTGGTTTCAGACCTAGCCACAGCACCGAAACTGCCCTCATCGCCACCATAAATGACATTTATATGACTCTGGATGGTGGAGACACATCGACCCTCATTCTCCTGGACCTCTTAGCAGAATTTGACACTGTGTTCCACCTCATCCTCATCTAATACCTACATGAAATCAGAATCCAAGGACACACACTCCAATGGATCTGCTGGAAGGACCCAGTCTGTTAACTTGGCATCATACACCTGACACCCACAACCTCATCCGTGGAGTTCTGCAAGGATCCTTTCTGGGTATGACACTACATGATCCCACTAAACAGCATCATTCAATCTCACAGCATCAACTTCCTTTCCAATGTTAATTACACACAGCTCATCCTCTCCCTCACAGACAAGATGCCCTGTAAACAGATCAGCTTCAATGCCTGCATGATAGAAATCACCCACTGGATGAAGATTAACTATTTAAAGCTGTACACTGATAAGACCAAAATCATGCTCTTCTGGAAGGGCACTACACCATGGGACTCCACCTGGTGGCCAACAGAGCAGGAATGACACCCACCCACACCGAGAATGTTGGGATTGTCATCAATAGCAAACACCACATGACCACCTAATTCAGCATTGTGACCACCTCATTCTTCCATACCCGGAAGATGCTGATGAAGACGTTCAAATGGCTCCCAATCATCACTCAGAAAACCGTCATGCACACCCTCATCACAAGCATGCTGGTCCACAGGAACCCCCTCTATTTCAAGATCAACGAAAAACTCATGCAAAGGCTGCAGATTATTCAGAACTCAGCGGCCAGAATCACTCTCAGCTACCCACACTGCAGTCGCATCACACCACACCTGAAGCTGTATTGGCTCTCCATACACAAATGAGCTCAAATAAAACTCCACACCCACACTTTCAAGGCACTACATAACTCTGTCCAGCATACCTCAACAATCGCAACTGCTTGCACAAACGTTCAAGACACCTCCCCTAATCCATACTTCTACTTGCACACATTCCACGCATATGGAAAACCAGATCCAGCTGTTGAGACTTCTCCTACAACGTCCTAAAGCAAGGAAAAACCTACCACTACACATAAGTACTTTCACTTCACTTCTTGAATTACACAGAAGCTAAAGACCTTGCTTTTTTGAGTAGTCCCACTGGACCATAGGTTTGACTAGACTCACACCTGCTTATCACCAGGATACCTTTTCAGGTGATATTGTACTTTTCAAATCTGCACAACAACTCAACACAAAATAACATAACATGACATAACATATGTCCCTTGTAAGATGAAACTTGTGAAGGGAAAGAGATAAAGTCAGGAAGGCTTTCTATGGGTAAGATCTAAGTGGCAGAGGAGCTGTTAGATTTCTATATTTGAGAGTATTAGCCTCATACATGAGAACTGTAATATATAAGGGCGTGGTTTGCACCACAAGATGGTGGTGGCTATTCCTTAGTTCTTCCAAGTCAGCATCTGTAATCCTCCAACATCCTGCCACATGGCACAAACCACTGCCATTGGGCACCTGGCGGAATTGACTAAGGTCTGAATGGTTGCCCTCTACTTTTGGATGCGAGGGTATGGAGCAGCAGCACAGAGGCCATGACTGTTCCAGTGCAGGCCTGGCCTTTACAACATGGTGACCATGGGATAAACTGGGACTCACCCATGCCCATGGCCATAAAGGCACCAGCTGTGGGGGAACGTAGAAGAGCTAGACTGAGCTTTGGTTTCCATAACCCTAGATTCCGATGTTGGAAGGAACACTGTGCAGCCAGTAGGTAAAGAGGCCTGAATTTCCCCGTTACAAACACTTCAAGCCCTGCGAGCAGGGTAGCTGAAAAGGAGGCTGGACCTGTGGCAGTGGTTGCACATGGCCATATTCTGGACTCAGTGGGCTATGGCTTGACCATTGAGTCTAGGGAAGCTGGTCAGGGCCCCACTACTGCTCTACTGCTCTACTGCTAAAGAGGGGCAGAGACTATAGAGCATGAGCTCCCGGCCTGGGAAGTCAAATTAACTACTGGACAGCCTAGGTGTGCTTTGTGTGGAACAGATGAAGTGACTCGATGGCCTGAGGAACATTCTGTTGAGGTGGTTGAGGGGCATATGGAGGCCACATGGAATCGGAGTGCAGCGGCCTCCTTCTTCTCCGGGCCACTCATTTTGGAAGTGGTACTGGGCACAAATAGGCAGCCTGAGGAGATTAACGTGAGACTGCTTAGGCACCCACCATAGTGGTGCTAGATCCATTGACCCAGGGTATTCAACAAGAACTTACCGTGGCAATGTACAGCCAATTGGAGGGAGCACTGTTATTGGCAATCTTTGAAACCTGGAGGTTCTGCTTGTAGGTGGGAGGGGTGGTTTTGGCTGGAGGCACTTCAGTTTATCCTGGACGTTCCCAGTTGCATGTGCCACCCTAGATCATGCAGGATAGGTGGGCCAACAGATCCTCTCACCCACTAGGTGAAACCAGTACAGGAACCTTGAGGTGGCAATCAGTGGCCCTATCCCTCAGCATAAAGCATGGGACCCTATGACAATCGTACCACCTGCGGAATCAGACCATCGCACAATCGAAGATTTAGGCAGGGTGCTGAGAGTGGGCCATGAGGCTTCTTTTCTCTTTCCTTTCTTTTCCCTCCACACCCCCGGCTGTAGGCCAAGTGGCTTCTGGACCCCACCCTGGGGGCAAGTACATCCCTGTGATAATATAGACCTCCCTCAGTAACTTGTTCAAAAATGGCTAAGATAAGACTCTTCCCAAGCAAGGCAAATTGGCCAAATTAGTTCCCCCTGCAGTGACTGTGCTGATCGCAGGCAATACAGAAGCTGTTGGGAATGGAGACTTCCTAACAGGCGACCATTTCGTCACTGATATAATCCTCCAGGCCTATAGGTCCTCTTAGCAAGTGATTGATTCCAAACTCAACTATGTTGGCACAGATGTGGTCCCTCCAAGACAAAACTTGCACATCACCATTAGAAGTGACACTGAAAATCACATATCAGTGCTGGAAGGGCCAGTAAAAAAGCTTAATCGGACTGTACAAAAGTTGAGGAGATCAGCTGACAGTAAGGTTATTGCACAAAGAGCCAAGGGAGAGCTGCCGAGTTGCGAATGTACATCTACACACTTCGTCCGTCGTAAAGTAATTTCCAGTTTCTTATTATACTATGGTGCTCTCCAAGCATAAAGCCTCCCTCCGCCTTTAGGAGACCAAAACAATTCTCTAAGGAGAAGCAAGTTCCCTTTGAGGTTTACAAATATATTGCACAAATGCCGAGGCACATCCAAAATTAGTCAAAATCTGTGAAACAGGCATTGACCACCATAGTAGGAAAGAGGAAGTCCATAAGTTGATCTTTGTTTCCTTTTGTATATCCTTTATTTCATATACAGAATTCCATTACATAAGAAACAGGCAGCTGACACGTGTCTTGCCCGAAAGGACTTTCTCCCGGCTAGAAAGAATAGTAGAGCATGTCGTAATTCCAAAATTTGTACTTTCGAAAGAGATCACAACCGCATTGGTGGTTTATAACTAGGGGTGGGCGGAATTTGCGTAATCGCGTTACGCAAATCTCCGCGAAACGGTAAAAAATCTCCCCGAACACGCAGAAATTCCGCGAACACGCGGAATTGCTTGTTCGCGATACTTTTTTCCTGTTCGCGATCGCTGTTTGCGTGCTCGGGGTGAAATATCTCGCGAACACGCATATTGAGAACGCGAACAAGCAAAAAATTTCGCGAAGTCGCGGAACGCAGATTTTTGGGCAATTTCGCGTTCTCCGCGTAACGCGAAATTACCCAAATTCCGCAAATTCCGCGAACGGAGCGGAATTTACCGCCCAGGCCTATTTATAACCTGTAGCGCTGGGATGTATGTATCCACTCCCGCTACCTCAGTTCCACAAAACCAAGCATTGATAAGCCTGTAGCGGTGACAACTCAGATTGCGTTCTGTTCCGATGCTAACAGTAAGGGTTGAAGATGTAGGGGGCTACTCTTGCCAAAACCACTTTCAATTTGTTGGTTTCCCAGAGGGCCTCCAAGGAACTTAACCTGAAAAAGTCCTAGAAAGGTTGCTCTGAAGGCTCCTACCAGGGGACTATATCTCATCCTGCTTTCTGATCAAGTCGGTTTCATTGTTCCATCACACAAAAACAACCACACAGAGACCCACCTAGACCCTGATCGCCTGTTTCTTCAATTATAGAGACAGAGCTTTGATCCTTTGCACAACAAGAGAACCGGGAAAGATAACACAAGGCTCTCACAAAATACAAATCTTTCCGGACTATATCAGAGTCGTACAGAAGCAGAAGAAGTTCTACCGCCTGGTAAAACAGAAGCTTTGTGCATAAAAAATAAAATACATGCTGTTGTACCCTGTTAACCTAAAAAGTATCCACCAAGCAAAAATACACTTTTTGATGTCTGAGCTCCCTAATCAGACCAGTGCATGGTTGTAAGAATATGTCTGAATGTCCACTGGGCAGGATCCGAGAATGTGACTGTATGAGTGGCAACAGAAGGTGGCTCTGGAGCAGAAGGATAAACATTGCCAACATGGTCAGTGATCAAAATGCCAACATACTGACATGATGGTGGTGCAGAGGCCAAGGAGAAGCAGAGAGGAGTCAGACATCAAATCAAGTGACAAAGATACTGGTATGATGCTGTTTGGCATTTTACTCAAACACCAAACACTTCTTGAGTGTCATGAGACACCACTTAATCGCTAGCACGGCATACTTGTTCAGTTGGTGCTTCTACCTGGTGCTACTTGTTTCATTAGTGGGCAAGTCAGATAGGAGGTTAGAGAGGGTGCCATGCCTTTCATCATCATGGTTAATGTCATGGCAAAAGATGCTTCTAGATAGGAACTATTGGGTGAGGGTAGTTGGGGTGCTAAGTATTAGACTTTTTTAGGTTTATAGTGGCAGGTAGCACTACCAGAGGCAGGATGACAGTGCAGGAACATAATGATTGTGATAACCGCAGGTAGTACTCAGGGGCAGTACACAGTTATGCCATGAAATGTAAATGGGCTCCAAAACGATATATAAAGAGAGGTGCAGTCATGCTATATGTTAAAAAACACGTCTTGGTACTCCTCCTGCTCCAGGAGATGGGCCGCCTGGGACAGAGATATTGTATTGTATTGTAATTGCATTTACACAGCAGTTACTACCCGTGATGAGGCGTCAAAGAGCTTTTTCAGCGGGTAGCATGGTACTCCAGAGCTCAAAAAGGGTTAGTGATGAATTAGTATAGTGAAATATGAAAGTAATTCGAGTGGTGGAAATGTTAGTCTGTTATTTGGATTGAGAAGGATAGTGGAGGGATAAAAGAGGTAAAAGGTTTGCAATTATATAGTGCTTCCTACCCCTGATGAGGTGTTAAAGCTCATTTCAGTAAGTAGCATGCTCCTCCGCAACCCAAACAGGATTAGTGGGGAGTTAGTATTGGGAAATATTAAATTATATTGAGTGGTGGACATGTTAGTTTGTTATTTGTATTGAAAAAAAATAGTCAAGGGATAGAAGAGGAAAAGGTCTTAAATTTTCTTTTTTTTGGAGTTCATAGCAGTAAGACAGGGTTTGGGATGAGTAAAGGGGAGGTGGGGGGGTAAAAGTCAGAAGGAAGGGTTTAGAAAGGCTTGTTTGTAAGATCTTAATAGTTAAAGAGGTATGAGATGATGCAAGAGGCCTGGAGGAGGGAAGAGTCCTGAAAGGGTCATTTTGGGGATCATAGTAGTGGTATGGGGTATGGGTTGAATGAGACAGTGGAGGTAGAGGATATATTTATAGAGGTATAGGGTGAGAAATAGGGTAGTGCATTAGAAAGAGTAGTAGAATGAGGTTTGAGATGAGTCAGAGAGTTGAGGTAGAGGATTTATTGAGAGTGGTATAGGGTGAGAAATAAAGTATTGCTTTGGGTATGCTGAATTATAAGCAAAGTATTATATATATATATATATATATATATATATATATATATATATATATATATATATATATATATATATATATATATATATATATATATATATATATTCAAACACAGGTAGCCCAGTAAGCCGCACACGAGTCAGAGAGAAGGTTTACCAGCCTTTAATAAACGGTGTAGAAAGTCAGTGCAATTGGCAGCCTCTCCTGCGCCTTACGCGTTTCGAGTTCATCTCTTCATCAGAGGCGCTTCGGGAAAGGTTCGCGCTTGGCTGGCAGTTACTCCCTCATTTTTAAATCACGCTTCCTGTTTGCGTTGCAAGTTCTTATGGGAGCTGCCAATTGCACTGACTGATGCTTCTTTCTACACCGTTTATATATATATATATACACAAACACCAGGCACATTCTCCCACTTCCAGGCAGGCGAAGAAGAAAGCACACAGACACCAATCGTGCTTCAGGAGAATTTAATCCGAACCAGCACCCACACAGCACGTCATTACGCGTTTCGGCCACAAAGTGGCCTTGATCACATAAAGTAAGCGCCATTGCTAACAACCTTATATACACAGCACTCAAAGGTCATGTGATAGTTGTGATGATGGACATAGAAAAAATCTATGGTAAATAGTATCTATACAAAGTGTACAAATACAATTAAAATAACTGCATAAAGAATGTATAACGAAAATCCTTAATGTGGGCTGAGATTTGTCAATCTATTGTTGAGTTGAACTCATGATCAAGTGCAAAAGAGCATGTACAGTACTGTAACAATGAGTGCAGATGCTAAATGTGCCGAATGTGCAAATAGGAGTACAAACTGCAATAATATTATTGTGCAAAATACGCAATAACAGTACAAAGTGCAAACAATCGCATATACTATATACATAGCAGCAATATTGGCCAAATGCAAGATGTTCATAAATAAGTTCAAATGCAACTCTTTAGAAATTAACACAGAGGCAAGAGATAAAATAGATAAAAGAATATAATAATCAAGCCCAGGATCTCGTAAAATTCAGTTACAACCACGCCGATCATCAGAACACTATCTGAAAAGGTGAAAAGAGTGCCAGTGTAAAAGATAAAGGGATGGAAAAAAGGAGAAAGAAATGTGGAAATATTGAAGTACATAGAAACAAACAGCCTATGTACATAAAAGCGGAGACTGGTTTCTCATATATTAGTAGAAACAAGAATTGCACAACTTCTGTCGAGGTGATCCCAAATAGGAAACGTCTGGCAGATGCCGAAGAAACCAATCGGCAATGGACATCAACTGAAGAAGACAAAAATAGACAGCAACAGAAAATAAGAGAAGCGAAAAGAGACCATGAGCAAATTCCAGCACTAGAAAAACCAATGTTACAGATGTCTAACATCATAAAGGAAAAGCATATTCATATGCAATGTATGTCAGCTAAAAAAAATGCAAATAAGTAGCAGGGAACAAAGAACAGAGAACACTCACCCAAAAATGTCGGGGATAGCCTGCAATAGTCTAATGGGGCACTGTAGGATGCACAACACAGTAAACTAGCCGTTCTTATATAAAATTGTGTAAATCTTCAGTATTGTTAAGCCCTGTGGGTGCTTTGCTATCGAACTCAAGGATGTACCTTGTTTCAAGCTATCTGAGAAGCTTTTCTCTGTTACCCCCTCTGCGTTGTGCAGGAATGTTGTCAATAACAAAATATTTGAGGCAACTTAGATCGTTGTTGTGGCATTTCTTGAAATGCCTTGCTACAGGGTAGCTGGAATCGTTGTTCACGATTGCTCTTAAATGTTGAAGAATTCTAACATGAGCTTGTAGTTTGGTGCTACCTATGTAGTTTAACCCGCATGTGCAATTGAGGACATATATCACAAAATCAGACCTGCAAGTGTAATGACCCTTGATTTGCCTGGTGTTAGGGCTAAATGGAACAGAATACTTGGTATTGTTCTGACCAAATTTACATGCCCTGCAACTGGCACATTTGAAAAATCCATTCTTAGGTTTCAGCCATGTGCCACTGGAAGAACTATGAGTGCCGGACCTGGTCAGTTCTCCCTTCATAGTTTTAGCCCTTCTGAAAGTGAGAACAGGTTTAGATGGTAACGTGGGTGCCAGAACACCATCAGTAAGCAAGATGGGCCAATTTTTGGTAATGATGGCCCTGATTTTGTGATGTTGCTTATTATAGGTTGTGATGAGTCGTGGTGTGTCAGAGAATGAGCTGTCAAACCCAGGAATGGGCACATTGGGACTAGGATTGATAGTCTTATCTTTTAACAGTGTGTCTCTAGAGATGGACTGCACTTTCTTGTAAGCGTCCCTCAGAGTTCTCTCAGTATAGCCTCTTTCCTTCATCCTCATTATTGCTTCCTCAGAGCATTTGGCCCTCTCCTCATTCGTACTACATATGCGTTACAGTAGTTTTGTCAATGTGAGAGGTAAATTTGAGATTAAAAGCACTAGTATTTAAAATCTCGATAAAGTCCACCACACTAGTAAAATCACCATTCCAGACCATAAAAACGTCATCAATATATCTAAACCATTTTACAATTTTGGAATTAAAAACATCAGCATGGGTCTCCATAAGAACCTGCTCCTCCCACCAGCCAACATGGAGACATGCATAGCTGGGGGAGAAGCAAGCTCCCATGGCGACTCCCCTCTTCTGAGAATAGAGATCACTTCCAAACATGAAATGGTTATTACACAGGGCCCACTTGATCAGTTCTAAAAGCATAACATTGTGATTGTGGTATTTGATAGGTCTGAGATTCAAATAATGTTTGGTAGCAGCGGTGCCAGTATCATGTTCAATGCCGGTATACAGTGACTCAATGTCCAGAGTCACCAAAAGAAACCCATCCTGCCATTGGATATTACTCAGTTTTCTGATAAAATCCCCAGTGTCTTTAATATAGGTGGATAGGTCTTGGACTAGCGGTTGTAAGAAATAATCCACATACCTGCTTGTGTTCTCACTGAGACTTCCAATGGCAGAGATGATAGGTCTACCTGGTACCGGCTTCGCTCCTTTGTGTATCTTAGGTATGAGATAAAGCACAGGAATGGTGGGGAATTCATTGTGGAAAAAGTTGAATTCATTGCTCGAAATCCATCCCTGTCTTTTGTAGGAGTGTAGCATTTTTTTCAGAGACTCCTTGGAAGTGTTGTAAATCTTCACGTCTATTTTTTCATAACAGTCCTCATCCGAAAGTTGCCTTTTGGCTTCTGTCACGTAATCATCCCTAGGCCAAATAACCAAGTTGCCTCCCTTGTCGGACGTGCAAATTATTAAATTGTGGTTGTTGTTTAGTTTGCAAATAAGATTCTTGTACTGAAGCTCCTTTTGACTAATCTTGGTGTTTTTGTGACTAGTAGCATAATAGAGATTTTTTAAGTCGCCAGTGACCATCTCCTGGAAAATGTCAATGGCGTCCTTGGGCTTAATGGGGATGAAGCTGGATTTTCCTCTGAATGGACTGAGACCAGCGCATGGATCGATGTTAATAAGCGTTGAGAGTCTGTCCTGTGAGGACCGTGTATTGTTAAGACTGCTTGAAGAATTGTCGTCCGTACTGTTGAGTTCAGCCAAGGTAAGAAGCAATTGGGCATCCGCTCCAGCCAGATTATGATCAATGGTGGTAGCCGTAATTTCAGAGGAAACATCAGATTTGTTGCTACCTTTGATGGTAAAGAATTTTTTGAGTTTTAGTTTTCTCGTAAAGCTGAACATGTCAACTCTAGTCTTGCAGTAGTTAAAGTTGTTGCCAGCACAGTAAGAGAGACCCAAGGATAAGATGTTCTCTTCTGCAATGGTGAAGGCAATTTTGGAAAGATTGACAATCGTATTGTTGTTGTTATATTTGTTTAACGTCGTCACCATTGTGCGTGCTTTTTTGCCTTTTTGTGCTGTGGGCCTTTCTTCTGGCACTCCGTTTTTTGTTACGATTGACCCTGCGGGTGCTTGAGGATTGCGCAGCCTCAGGGTCTGGCGGAGGTCCTCGGCTAAAAAATTCAGCTCTTCTCCCGGTTGCAAAATATTTAACACAGTATTGGAACCTCTGCGATCCATTTCTTCCCCCTCACTACCGCTGGTCATGGATGCAGAGTCGACTGTGTCTAGTTCCACCAACGTGGGGTGTCCACTAAGAGTTGGTACATCACGTGTAGTGGTAGCCAATTTGTCAGAGCGTTTTTTTCTAGCATTGTCGTATCGTCGGGCGAAGGTAAAAATCTGCCCTAATTCATAGTCCTCTTTATCTCGTGTAAAATTGCATATTTTTCTCTGTTTGATTTTTTCTTGTTTTTTGATTCTGACATCAATCTCCTTTCTCGATTTAAGAATTTCTTCTGTTTCGGTTCGTTTGCTAAGTTGCTCTTTAATCTCCTCAATTCTCTTCAAAAATATGTCACGGTCGATGCGGGCATATTTGATCAAAATTCTGACTGCATTCATAGAAGCGCTGAGGTTGTTGTCCGCCCATTCGGCAAGCATTTCTGGATGGATGTTATCAAAGTTAGGTGCTAGCATGATCCTCAAACTGCGTGGCACCCGACCTGCCTCTTCGTATTTGGTAAGCGAAATCTCCTCGCACCATTTCATCATTTCGCTTCTTTGGCATTTCTCAAGCGCTTTGAGTAAAGTTTTTATGTCGGGGTTAGGATCAGGGGCTGCGTTCATACCTTCATCCGCTCGTCTCGTTTCTAAACAGTTCCTCAGCCTCCGCCTCACGTTCCCGTTGGGCGTTACTGGACATGGCTGTGTTGTGCTGGTGATATCTCTTAGCAGTTCGGACCTTGATTAGACCGCAAAAATGGTGAGGTACTACCTCGACATCCGTGTCTGTCAGGAATCTTTCTTGCCCTTACTCGGAAGGATCACCGAGGAGTGCGTCAAGGGACACCATCCGGCAGCGAAACTCAGGGGCAGTCTGGGACATGTAGTCCACACGGGGGGCCGTCACAGATTTCCAAACAAGAAAACAGTGCACCAGGTGGCTGAAAGTGGCGGCCAACAAACGTCGAGGGGATCCGTGAAAGGTAGCAGACCCACTACCAACGAAATGATGCAAACACCAGGCGCATTGTCCCACTTCCAGGCAGGCGAAGAAGAAAGCACACGGACACCAATCGTGCTTCAGGAGAATTTAATCCAAACCAGCACCCACACAGCACGTCATTACGCGTTTCGGCCACAAAGTGGCCTTGATCACATAAAGTAAGCGCCATTGATAACAACCTTATATACACAGCACTCAAAGGTCATGTGATGGTTGTGATGATGGACATAGAAAAAAATCTATGGTAATTAGTATCTATACAAAGTGTACAAATACAATTAAAATAACTGCATAAAGAATGTATAACGAAAATCCTTAATATGGGCTGAGATTTGTCAATCTATTGTCGAGTTGAACTCATGATCAAGTGCAAAAGAGCATGTACAGTACTGTAACAATCAGTGCAAATGCTAAATGTGGCGAATGTGCAAATAGGAGTACAAACTGCAATAATATTATTGTGCAAAATACGCAATAACAGTACAAAGTGCAAACAATCACATATACTATATACATAGCAGCAATATTGGCCAAATGCAAGATGTTCATAAATAAGTACATATATATACATAGCAGACAACTCTCCAACTTCCAACTTTGGCGAATAGAGAGAGACGGACCACTGGAAGGTATGGCTGCAATTAGTTGTTTTATTCCTCAAGGATGACGCGTTTCGGACTACACCAGTCCTTATTCACATACAGGGGAAATGTTGTTCGCCATTTTTTTAACTTGTTGAAACACCACGTGATTGATAGAAATAGTAAAAATACTTAAACATTTCCAACATTTAGTATATGTATGTAATTTGTAGTCTGTTTTTCAAAATCAATCATTCGGCGATAAAAGCACATTGGATATATGCTCCTTGCTGTCTAATGGTGGCATCAGTGAGCATATCTTGTGTTGATGGAGTATTAGGCATATTGTCATCTCTTTCTTCTCCCTTATTGTCTAAATCATACAAAGTAAGCAGCGTGTTGTTATTTACTTTTTGCGCCATTGATTTTTTCTCTTTGATTTTGCATTTTCTCTTTTTGCGCCTTTCTCTCCTTTTTGTTGTTCGTCTGGTACTCTTTGTTTCTGCTGATTCCGAGGACTCAGTGTCTGGCGGTGGTCTAAGGCTAAAAAATCTACCTCTTCCCCCAAATCAAGTACTCTTGTACACCTATTCTCACCAAAACTGCTGATGCTTTCATTTTCTGATGCTGTATCACTGGTGAGTGATTCTCCTTCAGTACTGGATAGAGCTGCATTTCTGGTATTACTATTGCTCTGTATTTTACTAGTTGCCGCTTTCACTGGTTTTTCGCTGAATTTCGGTTTTCTAGCTTGTTCATATTTACGTGCGAATGTGTAAATACGTCCCTCCTCATAATCAGTTTTATCTCGAGCAAATTTGAATTGCTTGCGCATTTTGATTTTTTCCTCTTGTTTGTTTAAACGATCTTGAATGTCTTTTTTCGTTTTATTTATGAAATCATTGGGTTCTAATTTGCCTAGTGATTCTTCAATCTTTGCAATTTCAATAAGTAAAGCATGACGGTCCATTTCTGCGTACTTTATAAGTATTTTTACCAAATCCATTGATGTGTGTAAATTACTTTCTCCCCATTCCTTTAACATTGCTCGATTTGGGTCCTCGTAGCTGGAGGCTAAAAGAATTCTAAGCCCTCTTGGAATGCGTTCTGCTTCCACATATTTAGAAAGGGACTTGTGCTCCCACCATTTTGTGACCTCACTCTTCATGCATTTCTCTAATCTTTAAAGCAGTATTTTGGCGTCTTCGTCTCCATTAATGGGAGCGATATTGAGACCCCGGTCATTTGATGACATTTTTGGTAAATTACCAAACAGTTCTTCTGCTGCTGCTTCTCGCACACGAACAGCATCCGCTGACATTTTTGAGGAATGTTATTCAAATATATATTTAATACTGCTGGCGAATTCAACATCACTCCTGGCGTTGTATATCCGTTAACACCACAGCAAAGCCTTTCACTCCTCCCACCTATGCGCTAAGCCAATCTACTCACCACCATCCGGAGAGAGTGTTACTGCTTCCAACCGGTCCTCCGACCACGCCGTTTGCCGTCCCCTGGTGTGTGAATAACCTCCACGCTGCAATAGGGGGCTGTCACTATTGATCCTCCTAGATCCACACAGTTTCTCGGTTGAGAGTGGCTGCCAACTTTGCGGGAGTGGGTCCGTACACGGAAGCAACCGACTTCCGTAATTTGCACACAGAGCAGACAACTCTCCAACTTCCAACTTTGGCGAATAGAGAGAGATGGACCACTGGAAGGTATGGCTGCAATTAGTTGTTTTATTCCTCAAGGATGACGCGTTTCGGACTACACCAGTCCTTGTTCACATACAGGGGAAATGTTGTTCGCCATTTTTTTAACTTATTGAAACACCACGTGATTGATAGAAATAGTAAAAATACTTAAACATTTCCAACATTTAGTATATGTATGTAATTTGGAGTCTGTTTTTCAAAATCAATCATTCGGCGATAAAAGCACATTGGATATATTGGTAAAGTACCATAGAATGCTGAAGTTTAAATAAATATATAAATACGTAAATATTGTAATAAATCTATAAATATTTTTTGTCATCCATAAACAAAATTGTTCCAGTAGAGAATAAAACCATGAATTAACGTAGGTTAAAAACATAGATAAATACCTATATGTGCAAAATTGCTATAATTGTATAGAAAAAGAAGATCTAAGTGCAAATAGATTGGTTAATTTACACCTAATATAACTTGGAAAATAATCCATGAAAAACTACGACTCTATCATACATTTATCAGCCCTGCTAAAATGTGGAAATGTTGCAATGAAATTTAAGGAGTCATGTATTAATGAAATGCTCATATATATTTACATGATCCTAAATAAAGTGCAAGTGCTACCTTAAAAAATTGTGATGAAAAAGTTAATAATAAAAAAATCAAACTATGCATACGTAGTATACTAAAACAGTTAATTTGGTGAGAAGCGTAAAAAAACAGTTTTTTTCTCTCCATTAATGCATATACAAGAGGAGAGTTATAAATGGTCATATCATTGTGTTGAACAGGTCACCATTACTGAATAACAAGAATCTAATAAAAAACGATAAAGATATGATAAGGGCTTCCCCATGTATATCGATATCTATTTATAAGAAGTGTTGAAGGGCTTCAGTATTGTTCAGCCCATTAGGGACCTTGCTATCTAATTCTAAGATTGTTGTAGATTCCAGTTTTCGCAGCATTTTTTCCCTGTCTCCACCTCTACGTGGTTTTGGTACCACTTTGGTGACATAATACCTTAGGCAGTTAAGATCGTTATTATATTCTGTCTTAAAATGTCGTGCCACAGGGTACATCTGGACATTATTTACAATTGCACGTAGGTGCTGTAAAATTCTGACATGCACCTGTAGCTTGGTGCTGCCTACATATTGTAAGCCACAGATTCATGTCAGAACATAGACCGCAAAATCAGTCCTGCAACCAAAGTTGCCCTTGATTGCAATTGTGGGCCTGAATGGGGTAAAATATATATATATATATATATATATATATATATATATATATATATATATATATATATATATATATATATATATATATATATATATATATATATATATATATATATATATATATATATATATATATATATATAATATAAAATATATATGGGGAAATGCTCCGACACAGAACCGGCTCCACTCCAAACGGGGTCGTGCGAGTTTCCGGGTGTCGGATCCCGGCTGAAACATAAACTACAAAAAACAGTATTTTCTCTATGTTTATACCTCATGTTGGTCCTTCTTTTATGTTTTGTATGTGCACTGTATAATTGGTGATCATTTGTGGTTTGACTTTGGCTTTGAGAAGAAGATCTCCAGATCGAAACGCGTTGCCAGTAAACCTTTATGAGTGCATAAATGCTTATATACAGATGGATGAGCTGTATATTTATGTTTGCATAAGGTGGCTATGTGGGGAAGAGCCAATTCTTGAATAGTCTTCCGAATATAAGGTAGTTTTCCGTGAATCTTATGTTTGGGGTAAAGAGTTCCATAGTTTGGCTGCTTGAACAAAGAAGGATGTGCCAGTCATGCTTTTTTTCTTCTACGGTGGGATTTTGAGGTGAGGTGCCACTTTAGAGCGTAGGTTACCTATTTGGTGATTTTATTCCTGATGAAGATCGGTCCTGTTCCATGTATAGCTTAGGGGGTGATACAAAGCATCTTTAATATGGATCTTCTGGCTACCGGTAACCAATGCAGGGCTTTCAGGGTAGATGTGGGCTTGTGGTTTTATTGTAAGAGTAGTCTGGCAGCAGAGTTCTGAATCAGTTGCAGTCCTTTCATAGTTGTTAAAGGTGATCCATGGTAAGGGTTTTTTTCGTGTAATCGAGTCTGGACAGAACAAGAGAGATGGTATCCTGGACCTTGTGTGGAAATCCCAGATGGGGAAGATGCATCACAGAGTGATTATAGTAACAAAGCTTGATCTTGCTAGTTTGTCCATTTGGGCATTCATTGATAGCTTGGAGTCCATGGTGATTCTGAGGTTTCTTACTTCCTTTGATACTTTAGGCGGTGCTCTCAGGTCATCAGACCACGCGGCCAGTGGGTTATAATTTTTCCATTCGCCACACATTAGTATTTCAGTTTTGGAAGCATTCAGTTTGAGATAGCTCCATGTCATACACTGATCCACGGCTCTAAGACAACTGAAAATGTGTGAGTTTCTGATGCCTTTGGAGCTTTACAGTTTAAAGAGTACTTGTGTGTCATCTGCAGTGTAATAGCATGTGAGATGAAATTGATTGATTAGCGCCAGTAATACCTGCATGTAGATAATGAAAAGCATGGGTGAGATTATAAAGCCTTGTGTGACCCCTGCTTTTGTGAAGTACGGTTTGGATGAGAAAGAGCGATATGGATGACATTAGTTCTGTTGTGACGGTAGGATGTTATCCAGTCGAGAGCAGTCCCCTCTTTGCTGACTTCGTAGAGTCTTTGTATTAGAGTGTCATGGTCAACCGTATTAAAAGCAGCTGACAGGTCCAAAAGAAGTAGTGCAGCAACCCTTTTATGGTCTACTGTGTTCTTAAGGTCATTCCAGATGCCAATGAGGGCAGATTCTGTGCCCCTTCCTGGACGGAATCCTGTTTGGAATTCTAAAAGTATCGAATTATCTTCAGTGAATTGTGACCTCTTGGTGAACGCTGCCCTTCCTATAAGTTGGCCCAGGAAAGGTCCATTTAAGATTGGACTTTAGTTGTCTGGGTTAAGTGGGTCCAGGTTTGTTTTCTTTAGTAATTGGCATATGTATGACTTCTGTTTAGATCTTCCGGAAATATTCCTGTAGTTAAGGAATTGTTGATGATTCTTCCTATTGGTGTGGCAGCAGAGGTTTTTAGAAGAATTTTCTTGAAGAGTTGTGGTGGACATGGGTCAGAAGGGCTGCCGGCAGGCCTGCTTGCTTTCAACAGGTCCATAAATTCATTGTGTGAAGTTTGTTGGAGGGAATGGAGAGTCTGGGTTAGAATATTCTTGGATTGTTGTTTTGGAAAAGGGTCAGTGCTGGTGCTTTTTCTTTCTTTTAAATATGAGTCCAACGTACCTGCTTTGGCCAAGTAATGATTTTCCAGTTTGTCTGTGAAATCTTGAGTAACAGGATGAGCTGCTTCTAGAAAATTTGGTTTATGAAATTCTTTGAGAATTGTATAGATTTCTTTATCTGCACATGTAGCATTTTGAATTCTGTCTGAATAATACCTTTCCTTAGCTTTTTTGATAGCTGACTTGTATAATCTGTTACGTTTCTATAGGGGAAGTTTGTCTTGATTGGTGTTTGTTTTGATCCGGGTACTTCGCTGCTTTCAAATTTGATGTTTTATCTCATTTATCTCTGTATTTCTTCAAGGTGCCTGTTTTCTTTTGTTCTGTTGTGTTGTTTTTAGTGGTAGTGTGATATCAAAAGCTTCCTGAAGTCACTCCTATAATTAATTTTTTTTAACAGAATCTATAGTGTCTAGATCTGTACAGGATGTTAGTTGTGTTTCTAAGTGTTCCAAATTCAGTTTGTTCCATGGTCCGAAGGTGGATTTATGTAAGTTGGTTTTAGATGCATTGGTATGTGTTGTTTTATGTAGGAAAGCAAGCAAATGGTGGTCTGACGTGACTGGAGCCATTGTTTGAAAGGTAGCTAGTTCTCTATTAGCAAAAATGACATCTAGGATGTGTTCAGCGATGTGTGTGGGTTTGTGGACGATCTGCTGCCAATTCAGCGTGTCTAGGCCAGCTATGATTGTTGGGATGGGGCATTTTGGGTTTGTCAAACCAAATGTTGAGGTGAACCAGAATGCATAGGTTGTAGTGTAGTGTTATCAGGTTTGAAACAGTGTCTAGAAGTGTGTCTGAGAATGTTGCATTGCTAGGTGAAGGTCTATATAGAAGCATGAAGTTACAGAAGGAAGAGGGTGTAGGATTGCATCTGGTGAAAAGGGCCTCACAACATTGTATGGAGACGTCATCAGCTTTAGTGATATGTAATGTTTGCCTGAACACAGCAGTTAGGCCACCACCTCGGTTGCCTATACGGTTGTGCATATTAGTTTGATAGCCTAGAGGAACAGCTTCATGCAGGGCTGGAGCCATATCATCTCCCAACTATGATTCAGTTATGAAGAGTATGTCGAATTTTGTGTCAGTAAGAAGGTCATAGATGTGATGTTTGTTTTTAGAGAGCGAACAAACATTTTTAGTAGACAGTTTAGAGAATGTGCTTTGGTGATGTGTGACTTTGTTTTGTAGAAGAGTGAGCAGTATTATGTGGGCTTGTAGCAGGTGTGTCCTTAGTGTTGTTATTAGCTGTATGAGGATAGCAATTGTGTAGCTGTTCTGTATCGTGTTCCTTGTCCAGCAGGCTAAGAAGGCATTTTGATGGGTCTGCATGTTTAGGAGACAGTGAAAAATATCAAATTTTAAATATTCAAAGTTGTGGGATCACCGTGTTGACACACATTTCCTACCACCCAGCTTTACCACAGGTCTCCTGATAAAAATGGTACCTCATTTGTGTGGGTGGGCCAAGTACCCGCGGCAGGGAAGGGCCTAAAACGTGCTTTTGAGACATCAGAATTATCCATCACAAAATGACCTGGTTTTGCAAGGGGGATACCTGTGTTTTTGGTCTCAGGCTCGCTGGCTATCTATGAAAACCTACAAAATACAGACATTTCTGAAAACTAGACATTCAAGGGAGTTCAGGGAGGTATGCCTTGCGTGGATCCCCCAATGTATTCCTTCCCAGAATCCCCTGCAAACCTCAAATTCATCTAAAAGAATCACGTTTTCCTGACACATCTCTGCCTGGGATCACAGCACTGGCACAAATGTCCTACTACCCAGCGTTCCCTTTTTTACTCCTGATAAAAATGATACCCCTATTGTGTGGGTGTTTAATGCAGAGTCACCATAAAAATGCATATTAAAAAAATATAGGTCTTAGAGCTCGCTGTGCTATCCCTTCAAACCCTTTGTTTTTGGCACATCCCAGCCTCAGGCCCTTGGCCCACCATCACAAGTGAGGTATTATTTTACTCGGAAGACAGAGGAGACTTCAGAGTGGTAGGTATCTTTTGCCTGTATGATAATCCCAGACAGAAAGGTGAGGAAAATGTGATTTTGTAGCTAAATTTTAGGTTTGCAGGCGATTCTGCCTAAATGTTTAGGGGATCAACGTGAGCCACACCTCCATAGACTCTCCTGGGTGTCTAGTTTTTAGAAATGTCTGCGATTGATAGGCTGTCCCTGATGGCCGCGATCCCAGTGCCTAAAACGCACATGCTCCCTTGCAAAACCAGGTCGTTTTGTGATAGATAGGGGGCATGTGCGTCTTTAGTCCCGGGCTTGGCGGCCATCAAGGAAAACCTACCACACCCAGACATTTCTCAAAGCTAGATACCTAGGAGAGTCCAGGGATGTGTGGCTTGCATGGATTCCCCCATGTTTTCTTACCTAGAATATCATGCAAACTGCAAATTTATCTGAAAAAATCACATTTTTCTCACATTTCTGTGTGGGAAAGTTGTGTGATCACTGGGTTGACACAAATTTCCAATTAACAAGCATTTCCCCGTGTCTCTTGATCGAAATTATACCTCACTTGTGTGGGTGGGCGTAGTACTTGTGGCAGGGAAGGGCCCAAAACGTACTTTTGAGACATCAAAATTATCCATCTCAAAATGACCTGGTTTTGCAAGTGGGTCACCTGTGTTTTTGTTCCCGGGCTCCGCGACTATCTAGAGAAACCTACTAAACCCACATATTTCTGAAAAGTAGACACACTGGAGAGTCCAAGGAGGTGTGACTTGCGTGAATCCCCCAATGTTTCAGAACCCAGAAACCCCTCCAATACTCAAGTTTAGCTGAAACAAATCACATTTTCTCACATTTCTGTGTGGGAAAGTGGTGGAATCACAAGGCTGACATAACTTTCCTACCACTAAGCATCCCCCCAGGTCTCCCAATAAAAATAATACCTCACTTTTGAGGGTGGGCCAAGTACCGCGGGAGGGAAGGGCCCAAAACGTATGGTGGAGACATGAAATGTATCTATCACAAAACAAACTGTTTTTGCAAGGTGACCATCTGGGTTTTTGGTCCCGCGCTCGACAGGCATCTATGGAAACCTACCAAACCCACACATTTCTGAAAAGTAGACATTAGGGGGATTTCAGGGAGGTATGCCTTTTGTGAATCCCTCAATGTTGTCCCACCCAGAATCCCCTGCAAACCTCCAATTTAGCTGAAAAAAATCATATTTTTCTCACATTTCTGTGTGGGAAAGTGGTGGGATCGCTGGGTTGAAACAAATTTCATACCACCAACCAATTCCCCACATCTCCTGATAAAAATGAGACCTAACTTTTGTGGGTGGGCCAAGTACCTGTGGCAGGGGAGACATGAGAATGATCTATTACAAAATGACCTGGTTTTGCAAGGGGGACACCTGTGTTTTTGGTCTCATGCTCGCTGGCCATCTATGGAAACCTACCAAATACAGACATTTCTGAAAACTAGACATTCAAGGGAGTTCAGGGAGGTATGCCTTGCGTGGATTCCCCAATGTATTCCTTCCCAGAATCCCCTGCAAACCTTAAATTCATCTAAAAGAATCACGTTTTCCTTACACATCTCTGCCTGGGATCACAGCACTGGCACAAATGTCCTACCACCCAGCGTTCCCTTTTTTACTCCTGATAAAAATGATACCTCTATTGTGTGGGTGTCTAATGCAGAGTCACCATAAAAATGCATATTAAAAAAATATAGGTCTTAGAGCTCGCTGTGCTAGCCCTTCAAACCCTTTGTTTTTGGCACATCCCAGCCTCAGGCCCTTGGCCCACCCACACAAGTGAGGTATTATTGTACTCGGAAGACCGAGAAGAATTCAGAGTGGTAGGTATTTTTTGCCTGTATGGTAATCCCAGACAGAAAGGTGAGGAAAATGTGATTTTGTTGCTAAACTTTAGGCTTGCAGGCGATTCTGCGTAAAAGAATGTTTAGGGGATCAACATGAGCCACACCTCCATAGACTCTCCTGGGTGTCTAGTTTTTAGAAATGTCTGGGATTGATAGGGTGTCCTTGATGGCCGCGATCCCAGTGCCTAAAACGCACATGCTCCCTTGCAAAACCAGGCTGTTTTGTGATAGATAGGGGGCATGTGCATCTGTTGTCCCGGGCTTGGCGGCCATCAAGGAAAACCTACCACACCCAGACATTTCTCAAAACTAGATACCCAGGAGAGTACAGGGATGTGTGGCTTGCATGGATTCCCCCATGTTTTCTTACCCAGAATATCCTGCAAGCTGCAAATTTATCTGAAAAAATCAATTTTTTCTCAAATTTCTGTTTGGGAAAGTTGTGTGATCACTGGGCTGACACAAATTTCCTATCAACAAGCATTCCCCCATGTCTCTTGATCGAAATTATACCTCACTTGTGTGGGTGGGCCTAGTACCTGTGGCAGGGAAGGGCACAAAACATATTTCTATGAAAACCTACCAAACCCAGAAATTTCTGAAAACTAGATATACGGGGGAGTTCAGGGAGGTCTGTCTTGTGTGGATCCCCCAATGTTTTCCTATCCAGGATCCCCTACAAACCTCAAGCTAGCTAAAAGAAATCACGTTTTCCTCATATTTCCACCTGGTATCACAGCGCCAGCACAAATATCCTACAATCCAGCGTTCCCCTTTTTTCTCCTGATGAAAATGATACCTCACTTGTGTGGATGTCTAATGCAGAGTCATCCTAAAAACATATACAAAAAAATATAATGCTTAGAGTTCACTGTGCTGTCCCCTCAATCCCTATGTTTTTGGTCTTTTCCAGCCGCAGGCCCTTGGCCCACCCATACAAGTGAGGTATCATTGTGCTCAGAAGACATAATGGAAAGCTGGGTGGTAGGCATTTTGTGACGGCATGGTAATCCCAGACAGGATAAGAAAACTTTAGGTGATCCACGGATGCTACACTGCCCTAGTCTCCCCCTGGTTTCTAGATTTCAGAAATGTCGGGATTGATAGGTTTCCCTAGTTGGCTGCGGATCCTGGTACCTATAACGCAGGTGCCCACTTGCAAAACAAGGTTGTTTTGTGATAGATAGGAGGAATCTGTGTTTTTGGTCCCGGGCTCGGTGGCCATCTAAAGAGACCTACCAAACCCAGGCATTTCTGAAAACTAGGTACCTGGGGGAGTCCAGTGAGATCCCCCAATGTTTTCTTATCCATAATCCCTTGCAAACCTTAAATTCAGCTGAACAAATCAAATTTTTCTCACATCTGTGTGGGGCAGTTGTGGAATCACTGCTGACACAAATTTCCTATCACCCAGCATTCCTCCAGGTCTCCTGATAAAAATGGTACCTCACTTGTGTGGGTGGGCCAAGTACCTGTGGCAGGGAAGGCTCCGAAATTTTTTGTAGGGACATCAAATTTATCTATCACAAAATGACCTAGTTTTGCACAGGGGCCACCTGCGTTTTTCGTCCCGGCCTCAGCAGCCTGCAGCACACATGGCAATACAAAATATGCACTATGCTACCGCCTTGAAGGTGGTCACATTGTAGTACCATAGGCGGCACCGCCGACAACAAGTCCGGCGGCCCCATCTGCGCTATGATGGGGGTCGAACGGAAGTCTGACCATCATCATAATGAGGCCCAAGGTCTTTTTGTAATCAATAATTTTGAAGTCCCCACAGTACGTTTTGGACCGGTTTATTTCACGGGCACTAGGCCTACCCACACAAGTGAGGTACCATTTTTTTGGGAGACTTGGGGGAATGCTGGATGGGTGGAAGTGTGTGGCTCCCCACAGATTCCAAACCTTTCCATCACAGAAATGTAAGGAAAATTAGTTTTTTGCCAAAGTTTGAGGTTTGCCAGGGATTCTGGGAAACAGATCCTAGTGAGAGCAACACAAGTCACCCCATGTTGGATTCCCCTGGCTGTCTAGTTTTAAAAAAATGTGTAGGTTTGCTAGGTTTCCCTAGGTGCCAGCTGAGCTAGGGTCTGCAATCCACAGCTAGGCACATTGCGAAAAAAGGGTCTGTTTTCACTGGGAAAATATGATGTGTCCAGGTTGCGTTTTGAGCCGATTCCTGTCGCGGGTACTAGGCCTATCCACACAATGAGGTACCATTTTTATCGGGGGGCTTTGGGGAATGCTGGATCAGTGTAAATTTGTGGCTCCCTGTAGATTCTAGAACATTCCAGCACAGAAATGTTTTCTTTTTGCAAAGTTTGAGGATTGCATGGGATTCTGGGTACAGAACCTGGTAAGATCCACACAGTCACCCCATCCTGGATTCCCCTGGATGTCTAGTTTTCACAAATGTATAGGTTTTCTAGGTTTCTTTAGGTGCTGGCAGAGCTAGTGTGAAAAATACACAGCTGGGCGGGAAACCTCCTTTACTCTCCATGCATTACAACGCATGTCATTACCTCACATTTTTTACTCCGCAAAAAGTTTTAAAGCGCAGGGCTTTACACCACAAACCATTACAATGCATTCCCCTTTACAACGCCCCGGTGGAGTTAGAATAGTAAATTGCGTTGTAATGGACAATGTGTTGTAATGGATTGCGTTGTAAAGCCTTGCATTGTAAACGTTCTTGCAGAGTAAAAAACCCAAGGTAATTGCATGCGTTGTAATTGTGTGCAGAGTGAAGTGTCCTATTCCAACTAGGCACATTTTGAAAAGAGGGTCGGTTTTCGCTGGAAAAATGTGATGTGTCCATGGTGGGTTAGGGACCTTTTCCCGTTGCGGGTACTAGCCTACCCACACAATGAGGTACTATTTTTATTAGGAGACTTTAGGGAATGCTGGGTGGGTGGAAGTGTGTGGCTCCCCAGAGATTCCAGACCTTTCCATCACTGAAATGTGAGGACAATTAGTTTTTTTGCCAAAGTTTGAAGTTTTCCAGGGATTCTGGGTAACAGATCCTAGTGAGAGCAACACAAGTCACCCCATTTGGATTTCCCTGGTTGTCTAGTTGTAAAAAATGTATAGTTTTGCTAGGTTTCCCTAGGTGTAGGCTGAGCTAGGGTTTAAACTCCACAGGTAGGCACATTTGCAAAAAAAGGGTCAGTTTTCACAGGAAATATGTGATATGTCCACGCTGTGTTTTGGTTTGTTTCCTTTCGCAGGCACTAGGCCTGCCCACACAAGTGAGATACTATTTTTATCAGGAGACTTAGGGGAACACAGAATAAGTGATATTACCAAAAAACTTTCTTTGCATTTCTTCCTTCCAAATGTAAGACAATGTGCAAAAATTAAGACATTTTGAAATATTTCCTCTAATTCACATGCTGGTATGGGTTGCCAAAATTTAGGAGATGTGCAAATAGCCACTGCTTCTAAACTCTATATGTTGTTCCCATTTTGGAACTATATAGGTTTCCTTGATACCTATTTGTCACTCTTCATATTTTACCAAATTAATTACTATATACCCGGTACACAATGAAAAACTATTGCAAGATGCAGCTCAGTTATTTCTCTGGGTACTTCAGGTGCTTGATGAACTTACAATTGCTATATATCCCCGCAACCAGAATGGTCCTCCAGACATAACTTTATATTGCTTTAAAAAATCTGCAATACTTAGAAGAAGTTACAGGTGAAAACATTGGCACAAATGGCTGTTTTTTCAACTCAATTTCAATATTTCTTTATTTTGATTGTTAGAGTCTATAGAAAAACTTTGAAGGATCTACACAAATGACCCCTTGCTGAATACAGGATCTGTCTACTTTTCAGAAATGTATAGTTTTCTGGGATCCATGGATCCATTATTGCATTCATACCATTACTACCACTAACTGGAAGGAGTTTAAAAGCACAAAAAATAGTCTCAGTAAAATGCCAATATAGTGTGAAAAAAGTTGTGTGTCTGACTGTTCCTGAAAGCTGTGAAGATGATGATTTTAGCACCACAAACCCTATGTTGATACTTTTTGTAGGGAAAAAATCAGACGCTTACTTCATCAGCACTTTTTTCCCATTTGTTCCCCCAAAAATTCAAAATTATCTGTAGTTTGGCCAATTTCTCGGTTTTCTCTAGGGGAACCCACAAATCCATCGTACTTTTAGAATACTCAAAACGTTGGAAGAAAAGGATGCAAATATGGCGTAGATACCTTATGTATACAAAAGGTTACAGGGACCAAAGCTTGAACTACCCCAAATAGCTAAACAAAAGACTTAGCACGGGAGGAAAGGCCTATCAGCGTAGGGGTTAAAACAGAGATTAGGTGGTAATACATTGTATCTCATGATCAATGTCCCTGTGGGGCCAAAACGCGTAGAGATGTTGCTCGTATTGCATTCTTATCAATGTAATTAAAATGAGCAGATTGGAAACGAATCACTCGGGAGTGTGGCTCATTTTTGCCATTACAGTAAAACTTGTGAATAATTAGTGGTGAGGCTCTGCCACCATTGTGTATCGTGCCACCAAGAGCGCCAGCATTACCTGCAAAATCAAGCCAAGGAGGGCAATGTAATCAGCAGGAGCAGGGACCACTGGTAAGGAAGAAGCAATACTCAACTTCCATGCAGCATACCGAAGGGCAAGAACGCAACGATTAGCAAGAGGAGGGTAGAGGACATCGCTGAACTGCCTAGTAGGTAAGAGGGTAAAGGGATAAGAATCACATAATGATCATGTGAGATTCTGCATGCCGGTTGGATCCATACTTCATAAAACAAAGGACCAGACAAAGGACAAACAGAAAAAGTAACTGATATTAGAAGTGCACTAAGATTTTGGGAAAATCTATCAAGGAAAGAAAGAAAGAAATGGTGGGAAGTGCTGACCCCTAAATAATATATGGAGGTACAGAGAGGCGTGATAATTTCCTTAATGCCAAGCCATCAAGGTACAAGTTGTGAATCAGTACAGGAATGTGGTGAACATATTTTAAATTCCTCGTTAGGTCTAATTGTAATTCTGGTTAAACATACGGAAGTCACATTAAAATCTATTCAAACACACAATTAAAAGAATTGGACAAAGAATTAGAACAACAAGAATTGACAGGGGAAATGAAAACATTCAAAGAAGAACTGAAAAGGAAGATGAAACAAACATTTGCAATGCAATTGGTCTCACATTTTTTTAAGTTAGAGCTGTTGGCATTAAAAATGACAAAGGTTTTTATTTTTTATTTTTTAATTGCAGAGTAGTTTTTCTATTTGCATAGCACTATTGCCTTTGGTATGACCTTGTATTCTAGCTGGTAATAGCCTTACACTATAGACTTATTGTTGGAACATTCCTAGTTTTATTATTGTGAAGTGGTCTGACACCTCCAAGTCTAGTACACTCTATATAAAACTGCAAATAAATTATTATAAATAAACCAATCCTGGAAGCAGAGCACTCAGTTGTGGGCCGTATGTACAGCTGTGGCAATTGTTTCTATTAAGTCTGCAATTACACAAACAGTGTGAAAAGCGATCAGCCTGCCATCCGTACCTGAGTTACCCGCCGCCATATTAGTATGGCGGTGGGTGCCGCGGTGGACGGAAAGACAGTACGCCACTTTTCTGATGGATGGTCGGCAATCTGCACGATTGCCGGCCGGGCAGAAAAAGCTCACAATATGGTGGCGGTGCCTTGCAGGCACCGACATCCATATTATGATACATGCGGTGGGTATGCCTATCCATGGTGGAGACTCCACCATGGAAAGGCATACGGTGAATCTATTTGAGGGCCCGTTGCGGGCCCCCAGAGGTGTGGGGGGTGAGTGGCTGCACTTGGGGGGTAACTCTGGTACCCCGTTCATTGCCACGCACAAGGTGGCAGGCACCATGTGGTGCCTGTCACGTTGTGCATGGCAATACACAACATGCCACTTCAACATTGTGGCGGGTGCCGCTTTCAGCACCACCCCCCGCAATGTTGAAGATGCTGGATGCGTTATTGGCCTTGCGGTACCGCCGCACCTCTGGCGGTCGGTCCCGTTTCACGTTACGGTGGCAGGCGGACAAAGTCTGCCCGCCATCGTAATGGGGCCCTATGTCTTTATGCAGCTGTGTGGCTTATTTGAATCACCTGAAAGATTTGACATAAATTATGAGAAGGAATTTGAGGAAGTGAGGTCGACATTATTATGAACACAAAAAGTGATGTGCCATTGGCTTTTTCGTGCCAGGAAAATGAGACAAGGGCACCAAAGCGATGAACAATAAACAATATGGGTGTGGGGAGCCAGTCATTTCTGGGAGGGAAGATTAAGAATTTATTTTGCTGAGTTGAAAACCATAGGATGCACAGTTTCACACCGATGAACACACAACATGCAAGGTGGTTATCAGAAGCCACGCAGACAGTGCCTACCATAAAGGAGGTATAATCAGAATGAAAAAAAAGTGAGACTGGTAAGGTAACTGGAGTAAAGAGTACTATTGGACTGAAATGAGTTGGTATGGTAGGGGTGTAATCCTAAGTGGCTAATGTGTCCAAAATGAGGACAGAGAAGGGTTACTTGTGAGATTGAGACTTCTGAGAGTACTAGCCACGTACCTGCATGCAGAGTAGCTGTAGTCAGAAGAGGCTGCAACCAGTGTGTGGCATATAGTAGGGTTGAAATCATACTGTAAGGCAGTAATTCTGGGCATGTTGACTAGATTAACTAGTTATATACGATGCACCTCCGGTATACTAAGTGGTACTGAAAGTGGACTCAGCTAAGTGCTGAATGGAATATGTTGTGTGATGGACTGCGATATTTTTAGGACGTGAAGTGGCTGGAAGGACCACTGCTGCCTGGACACAGAATGTAGTGGTAATTTCTTAACTTTGGCAACTTTTTTGTAACTTTAGCAACATTTTATCAGCATTCTGCACTGGTTCGGCCTGCCCTCCTCTGTTTAAAAAGTTTTGCAACATTTTTATGTACTTTGCCAATATTTAATCAGCAAGGCACAACACGCTTTATTTTTAAGCATGGCAGCCACCGAACAAAAGAAAGGCGCTGCTGCCATGCTCAAAGATTAATCGCGGTGTATATCGCTGATCAAATGTTGGCAAAGTAAATAAAAATGTGCCTGCCACAGCCTATCCCTCAAATCACAAGAATATACTTCGCAAAAGACAAGAAGCACATAGCGGTGGACATCTGTAGATGAAAAAAAGACTTACATGCAGTTGATGCAGCAGCGACGTGCGTTCTTTTAGCAACATGGTGCTCGCTGAGCTTCATGAAACATGAAGCCCAGGCGCCGCAAAACAGGCGCTATGCTAATAAAAAGCGTGCAGCCGCACACGCACCCACATAATTACACATTATAAATAAAAATGAATACTTAATAACGATAGTTTGAATTTAGTCAGAGTTGGTTTGTATTACTGTTGTGCCACTTGTGAAGATTGAGTTTTTCAAACTTAGTGACCGTATATTGCTAATTGGGGTTGGAACAGAAGATCATGTGAAGGGCCGGCCGCATTTCACTAATTAAGGCCTTAATAGTGGATCGAATGAAGCGCCGAAGTGTGAATTTTGCCAAAGCACCTGCTGTTGTAAAACCAAATCAAGTGAAACGCTTGTGCTGCATTGGGGCAAAGTACACCTCTCGAGCTCATCATCGCGTGGAAATTACCTTGGCACACCAGCGTTACGTAGCCACAGCGTTAAGTGTTTTCTAGGCTGCATGGAACTGCAGGCTCTTGAGCAGATATCTCAACTCCTACTGGAACTATGCTATCCTTTTGAATCCAGACGGGAGGAGAGGCCATCATACGCTGTACTGTGTAATGGCCAAACAAAATGATCTCCTAGTGAAATGGCCAGTGAGGGAGCTAAGACCAGAACGGAGGGACATTTAGGCAAATGCACCAATAACAAGCCAGCATTTGTAAATGACCCAGATAACAGCCAATGGCAATTGGTGAGTGTACCAAACCCCACAGAAGAAATATAACCGGTCGATTGGAGCTCGACCTAAAAACATGAGAGGAGGTAAAACCACGCAAACAGATGAAATTACAGAGCGATAGAAGAAGACTATGAGGGAGGAAGGAGCTTCATATTTGCCAGGAAATTTAACATTCTAAAACAACAAGGTCAGCTGGATATAGCAACCAACAGCTCTGGAAATGTATCTTCCCTTACTGACACAGATATGAGTTAAGGTGAATGAGGATGCAATGTAACAACTGCAGGAAGTAAACAGACTTTTAAAAAAGAAATGAGGCTGTCCATTCAACAACACCAATGGTAGAAAAACAGGGGGGCCCGGCCAGCAAATCAAGGGCAATAGGGAGAGATTGGAGTCGAGGAAGGGGTATCAGACGAGAGGAGGAAAAAGAGGCAAAAGGAATAGAAAAACCTGAAGCCAAAACGAGGAGTATGAAACAAGAAACTCTAAATCAAGTGAAACAAGAACTTAATGTAATAAATCTATCTAAGAGGGAAATTAAGGAATCTCAAATCTCACTTTCAAAAAGAGGACTCAATTTCTGTCCAGTTACACATATTGGAACAGGCAAGAATTGATTTGTATAAATACATTAAAAAGATCAAATTGGCAAAAATATTTACAGAAAATAAAAAACTATTAGTTTAAAGAAAACACTTGAAGAGCCCACAATAGAATTTACTTGTATAGATACATCTGGTTTTCAAGACTTAATTGATCTTGAAGCTGAATGTCGAAATCAATGAATCTCTCATATTGACGAACAATGTCTCCCAATTGGAGCAGGAATGAGTGAAAATAAACATAAATCTTTTTATTATCCAAAATTACCATTTGGTAATAAGAGTAATGTGTTCATGAAGCGGTAGTACAAGATCTATACAAATTGACCAAAGAAAAATATACGCATAATTTAACACAAGAAGAAAGAGATACGCTTCACATGTTACAACAGGATGAAATATATGAAAGAGGCTCACTCTCAACTGAACAACAGGAAATATTTTGTCAACTTAAAACAAAATCCTATGTTGCAATTTAAAAAAGAACTGGATGAGAAACTAGCCAATTGGGTAAGAATTCACTTATTAGAAGAGGAAGAAAAAAAATAAAAAACAACTAACCATCCAGTTATGGCTATAATTTATTTTTTTACCCAAAATCCATAAACACCTCAAGAACCACCAGGGAGACCAATTATATCTGCTAAAAGGGCTCTACTGGAACCTGTTGCAAATTGCACCGTTTTTTTCTTAGTACCATATGTTCACGATCTCAATTCATACTTAAGAGACACAAGTGATCTTATGAGACATCTACAGGGAATTCCATGGCAATTGACAATTGACATATAAATTAATATCAATGGATGTGACAGCACCATACAACAATATTAACAATGAAATTGGATTGAAAACATGTGAATATTTTTTAAAGAAGAGGAACATTCAATTTTCTCATTACAATGAGATGTTAAGGATGTGTTTAACACAAAGGGGCCGATTCCGATCCTGTATTTTTTTTTCCCGTACGACTCGTATCCGTATTTTTTTCCGTACGAATCGTACAAGTCACGTCCGACCCGTGAAGTACGATTTGTACGGGAAAAAGTACATACGGATCGGCCCGATCCGTACGAATCGTAGCGGGAAAAGTTGTACGAGACGGACCCGGACACTTTTCCGTACGAATCGTAAAAAGACCGAACGTATAAGTACGATCCGGACCGGCTTTCTGATTCACGATTCGTATGGAAAACGTCCCGTACACGTGGAATGACTTGTACAAATGCAATGTCGGTGTTCGCACCGTACATACGCAATGTCGGTGTACGCACCGTACATAGCAATGGCGGTGTATGCACCGTACATACGCAATGGCGGTGTATGCACCGTACATACGAAATGGCGGTGTACGCACCGTACATAGCAATGGTGGTGTACGCACCGTACATAGCAATGGCGGTGTACGCACCGTACATAGCACTGGAGGTGTACGCACCGTACATAGCAATGGCAGTGTACGCACCGTACATAGCAATGGCGGTGTACGCACCGTACATAAGCAATGGCGGTGTACGCACCGTATATAGCAATGGCGGTGTACGCACCGTGCATATGCAATGGCGGTGTACGCACCATACATAGCAATGGCCGAGTACACACCGTACATACACAACGCATGGAGGGGTGTGCCTATACGACTCGTACCCCTGTACCTTACTGAACCACAGACACTGTAAAACAGCACAAGGAGGGTCTATTCTACTCGCACAACACCACAAAACACGTCTATAGTGCACTAAAAATGGAAATGACTGACCTGTACACATCCAAACAGGCAAACAGAGGGGCAAACTCACAACCACCCCTTATAACACACCCACCAAAAATTCAAACTGAGGCCCACCCACAAATGGACCAATAAAAAGGGCCCACACACACAAACCATGAGCCTTTGCAACAGACTCACTGCAGCTAGAGAGCACACACCAACAACTACACCCATCCAACTTAACATATACACTGTCACACAACCTCCTTCACACATACCCCCTCTACACATTCACACCCACACCATCACATTCAGACCCACACACCCACAACCATCCACACCCTCACCCCACACCATGCCCACAGACAAGAATCCAAAGTTCACAAGGGAGGAGCTGGAGATCCTTTTCAATGAAGTCATCAGAGTTGAGCCACAGCTGTTTGGAACATTGGTCAGACAGACCAGCATAGCTGAAAAACCACGCCTGTGGCAGAGGATCGTCGATAGGGTGAATGCTGTTGCACCCATCAGAAAGACCAGGAATGAATGCCAAGCCAGGTGGTACGATCTGCGGAGGGCGGTCAAGCGCAAAATGAATGATGACTACGCCCAGAGCAACATCACTGGAGGTGGTGCGCCCCGGAGACCAGTACATTACCATCCCTGGGAGGAGAAGGTGATGGCCCTGATTCCACCGGTGGGAGTACATGGACTGCAAGGACTTCCAGAGCCTGGTGAGTACACAAACAACTTACGTAACATGGGGTAACGGCATCCACAACCCAACTACACAAAATGCACGCAACTGCCCCCAAGCCCTCACCGGCCAGAACCACAGTCAAAAATAACGCTAATGCCAATAACATGTGTATGCTCCATTGAGAAAGCAAGGCCATGCTATGTCCCATGCTAAATGAAGCAGCAACCCAAGAATGGACGTCCCGTATGCTGGGAGGGTGGGTGGCACAAAAAACATTGTTGAACTCCAAATCAGACACAATTGCCCTCATCCCATATGGCCCAGGTACATACCCATGCACCATGCGCAATGCACAGGGATTGGGAAAGTACTGACAAGATAGCTCACACTCGGCCCGGGTGTAGGCAGCACAAGGCCCTCCTGTGACCAGTGCAAACACAAACACCAAGGCAACAAGGTCAGATATCTAGGACAGGAACTCACACTCACTGTCATGGCAGCATGCTCCATGGGGGGACAGCTACATCCCCTGGGAGCCCCACTGCCAAATCACACTACACCCACCAGCAGGCCCTGTCACACACACCCCTTACACACCCCTTACACAAGCAGACACCCCCGGGACAGGCAATGGATTTACACACTGTCACAATGGACATGTAACACAACAACACCAATACATAGCCAAAGAGGCATCCAAGCCAAAAATCCCAGTGGCCTGCAATATGAGGGGTGGGTGCATATGACTCCCAGCAGTGGCCTGCAATATGAGGGGTGGGTGCATATGACTCCTAGCAGTGGACAGATATATGAGGGGTGGGTGCATATGACTCCTAGCAATGGACAGAGATATGAGGGGTGGGTGCATATGACTCCTTGCAGTGGACAGAGATATGAGGGGTGGGTGCATATGACTACCAGCAGTGTCCAGAGATATGAGGGGTGGGTGCATATGACTCCTAGAAGTGGCCTGCAATAAATGAATTTCTTGTTTATGTTTATTAAGTGATCTGCAGTTAATAAGTATTAAATTGAGCTTATGTCTTGCCCCATACTCTATTGTGTGAGTGGTCGTTTTGCATAAACAATGAATGCATTCCAGGGGAGTAGTTAGCATAGATAAGTTACGTTTACGGTGCTTTTGAATTGGTGGGCACAAATTGCGTAATGTTTCCACAGTATAGCTTTGAATTCTTGAGAAACGGGAAGGGGTCTGGCCCCTGGCCCCGGCGGCCGCAGACAGGCACAGACAGGCTAGCCTCTGGCGCGCCTTGTGCTCGTTTGCTGTGGGTCCGTTCAGGCATGCGTAATAAATAGTGGTAGAGCCTCTTCAAGCTAACCCACCAACTTCAGATCCCAGTGGGGAAGCGGAAGTGAATGAGTGCAAGGTCCCCGCCCTCTGCTCAAACGGCGCTATTAGCCGCGGTAGACCAGGGTGGGAGAGCTCAATCCAAGCAAGTGAAGGGACAGAGGTAAGAGTAGATAAAACACATACCAGAGCCCCAGCTAAAACTTTTTTTCAACTGAAAATTAAAAGTTTAAAAAGGCCCGCGTTTAACCATGTGACGAGGTCTGTGCAGATACTGCCACTATCTGCAATTCAGCCGCTCCCCGCTCATGCATGCGTATTAAATAGTGGTAGAGCCTCCCCAATCTAGCTCAGTAACTTCAGGTCTGAGTGGGGAAGCAAAAGTGAGTAAGTGCAAGGTCCCCGCCCTCTGCTCAAACGGCGCTATTTACAGAAAGAAGTCTCAGCAGAGAGACCGGTCCCTCTACATGCCCTACTGCGCACACCCGTCATTGCGAGAGTAATGACACCTCAAAAAAATGCTAGTGACATGTCTTAATATCAGTTACAATAATTCAGCAAACAAAAAAATTCTATTGAATGTTTATTGTTTAATACTGAGCTGTTGAGAAAGGGTTGCACCGTGAGGCAGATGTAGTAGCTGGTTTTTAACTGTTTTGTTCTGTTAATCCCTTTTAAAATATTTTTAAATACTTTGGGGGAATTTTGAATGAATATTGAGTCTGGAGACCCTAAAGCCTTACTGCAATCAAGTCAAATAACTAAACTGCCAGTACAGGAGTTGGTCATAACTGCCAGAGATAACGTCAGTCTGAAACTGCTGTCCTGGAATGTTGCAAGTGTTAATTCCAAGCTGGGGAACATTTATTGAACAGCACCACATCATCATACTGCAATAAACCTGGGCAACTGACCCATTTTTTTTAGATCAGGGATCATTGCTTTTTCCTCCAACGCTGAACCTTCTACCTCAGGGAGGACCTCAGGTGTGCTGCTGATGTGGCTGGCAATTGACCTGTTTTGTTTAATAAACAGATGCCCCGATAGGAGAAGAGATATATTTGGCATGTTTATCCTAACAGGATCTAAGACTTGGGCTAGGCATACTGCCATTTTAACAACTACCTCTGCTCATTTCTCCTAACATACTGTCAGGGACAGCAGATTGTTTATCAACTATGTTTAACAAACATTGCAGGAGACTGTAACACCCGCATTTCTCCAGGCATGACTCTGGCACAGGAAGATCCAATGAGCAATCCTAAGAGATCGTCCCATTTTCCAAAAGATCTTTGACCAGGTTACCCAAAGTCTCTGCCCAAATAGTTGATTTGCTAGGGTCCTATACTCTTATGGTAGTAAATGGCCCTACTACCTTTGACCTCCCACTATGCCTTCAAGCGAGCCCTGTGCCTAGGTAACATTGACTACATCTTCCTAGACAGAATATTTGGTCATATTTGCAATACATGAAGGTAGTCCCAGGACCAGACAGCGACCATGACGCAGTAAGTGCCCTCTTCCAAATAGAGCGGTACAAAAGGGGGTGGTGATGTACGGAGCATCAGAACCAATCAAACACTCACACCCAGTCAACAGATCTGGGTTTGATCCATCACCGTTCTTTAGCCCACTCTGCCACCCCAGTTCAGACATGGCCATATGCAAATCAGTGTGACCCTGTGCCTCATGGGAACAGTCCAGCCCGAACTGCCAAGCCATGCCTTCCCTGGACCGGAAACAAGCTTCCTAGGACCGGTTTCTGGCATTTCAGCCGTCTTCAGCCAGGCTTGCTTGAATCCAGTGGCAAAGTGAGCAAGGGACTCAACGTCTGAGCATACCCTGCCAACTTATGGCAAACAAAGCGGTACAAAAGGGGGTGGTGATGGACGGAGCATCAGAACCATTCAAATACTCACACCCAGTCAACAGATCTGGGTTTGATCCATCACCGTTCTTTAGCCCACTCTGCCACCCCAGTTCAGACATGGCCATATGCAAATCAGTCTGACCCTGTGCCTCATGGGAACAGTCCAGCCCGAACTGCCAAGCCATGCCTTCCCTGGACCGGAAACAAGCTTCCTAGGACCGGTTTCTGGCATTTCAGCCGTCTTCAGCCAGGCTTGCTTGAATCCAGTGGAAAATGTGAGCAAGGAACTCAACGTCTGAGCATACCCTGCCAACTTATGGCGAACAAAGCGGTACAAAAGGGGGTGGTGATGGACGGAGCATCAGAACCAATCAAACGCTCACACCCAGTCAACAGATCTGGGTTTGATCCATCACCGTTCTTTAGCCCACTCTGCCACCCCAGTTCAGACATGGCCATATGCAAATCAGTCTGACCCTGTGCCTCATGGGAACAGTCCAGCCCAAACTGCCAAGCCATGCCTTCCCTGGACCGGAAACAAGCTTCCTAGGACCGGTTTCTGGCATTTCAGCCATCTTCAACCAGGCTTGCTTGAATCCAGTGGCAAAGTGAGCAAGGGACTCAACGTCTGAGCATACCCTGCCAACTTATGGTGAACAAAGCAGTACAAAAGGGGGTGTTGATGGACGGAGCATCAAAACCAATCAAACACTCACACCCAGTCAACAGATCTGGGTTTGATCCATCACCGTTCTTTAGCCCACTCTGCCACCCCAGTTCAGACATGGCCATATGCAAATCAGTCTGACCCTGTGCCTCATGGGAACAGTCCAGCCCGAACTGCCAAGCCATGCCTTCCCTGGACTGGAAACAAGCTTCCTAGGACCGGTTTCTGGCATTTCAGCCGTCTTCAGCCAGGCTTGCTTGAATCCAGTGGCAAAGTGAGCAAGGGACTCAACGTCTGAGCATACCCTGCCAACTTATGGCGAACAAAGCGGTACAAATGGGGGTGGTGATGGACGGAGCATCAGAACCAATCAAACACTCACACCCAGTCAACAGATCTGGGTTTGATCCATCACCGTTCGTTAGCCCACTCTGCCACCCCAGTTCAGACATGGCCATATGCAAATCAGTCTGACCCTATGCCTCATGGGAACAGTCCAGCCCGAACTGCCAAGCCATGCCTTCCCTGGACCGGAAACAAGCTTCCTAGGACCGGTTTCTGGCATTTCAGCCGTCTTCAGCCAGGCTTGCTTGAATCCAGTGGCAAAGTGAGCAAGGGACTCAACGTCTGAGCATACCCTGCCAACTTATGGCGAACAAAGCGGTACAAAAGGGGGTGGTGATGGACAGAGCATCAGAACCAATCAAACACTCACACCCAGTCAACAGATCTGGGTTTGATCCATCACCGTTCTTTAGCCCACTCTGCCACCCCAGTTCAGACATGGCCATATGCAAATCAGTCTGACCCTGTGCCTCATGGGAACATTCCAGCACGAACTGCCAAGCCATGCCTTCCCTGGACCGGAAACAAGCTTCCTAGGACCGGTTTCTGGCATTTCAGCCATCTTCAGCCAGGCTTGCTTGAATCCAGTGGCAAAGTGAGCAAGGGACTCAACGTCCGAGCATACCCTGCCAACTTATGGCGAACAAAGCGGTACAAAAGGGGGTGGTGATGGACGGAGCATCAGAACCAATCAAACACTCACACCCAGTCAACAGATCTGGGTTTGATTCATCACCGTTTTTTAGCCCATTCTGCCACCCCAGTTCAGACATGGCCATATGCAAATCAGTCTGACCCTGTGCCTCATGGGAACATACCAGCACGAACTGCCAAGCCATGCCTTTCCTGGACCGGAAACAAGCTTCCTAGGACCGTTTTCTGGCATTTCAGCCATCTTCAGCCAGGCTTGCTTGAATCCAGTGGCAAAGTGAGCAAGGGACTCAACGTCTGAGCATACCCTGCCAACTTATGGCGAACAAAGCGGTACAAAAGGGGGTGGTGATGGACGGAGCATCAGAACCAATCAAACACTCACACCCAGTCAACAGATCTGGGTTTGATCCATCACCGTTCTTTAGCCCACTCTGCCACCCCAGTTCAGACATGGCCATATGTAAATCAGTCTGACCCTGTGCCTCATGGGAACAGTCCAGCCCGAACTGCCAAGCCATGCCTTCCCTGGACCGGAAACAAGCTTCCTAGGACTGGTTTCTGGCATTTCAGCCGTCTTCAGCCAGGCTTGCTTGAATCCAGTGGCAAAGTGAGCAAGGGACTCAACGTCTGAGCATACCCTGCCAACTTATGGCGAACAAAGCGGTACAAAAGGGGGTGGTAATGGACGGAGCATCAGAACCAATCAAACACTCACACCCAGTCAACAGATCTGGGTTTGATCCATCACCGTTCTTTAGCCCACTCTGCCACCCCAGTTCAGACATGGCCGTATGCAAATCAGTCTGACCCTGTGCCTCATGGGAACAGTCCAACCCGAACTGCCAAGCCATGCCTTCCCTGGACCGGAAACAAGCTTCCTAGGACCGGTTTCTGGCATTCCAGCCGTCTTCAGCCAGGCTTGGTTGAATCCAGTGGCAAAGTGAGCAAGGGACTCAACTTCTGAGCATACCCTGCCAACTTATGGCAAACAAAGCGGTACAAAAGGGGGTGGTGATGGACGGAGCATCAGAACCAATCAAACACTCACACCCAGTCAACAGATCTGGGTTTGATCCATCACCGTTCTTTAGCCCACTCTGCCACCCCAGTTCAGACATGGCCATATGCAACTCAGTCTGTCCCTGTGCCTCATGGGAACAGTCCAGCCCGAACTGCCAAGCCAGGCCTTCCCTGGACCGGAAACAAGCTTCCTAGGACCGGTTTCTGGCATTTCAGCCGTCTTCAGCCAGGCTTGCTTGAATTCAGTGGCAAAGTGAGCAAGGGACTCAACGTCTGACCATACCCTGCCAACTTATGGCGAACAAAGCGGTACAAAAGGGGGTGGTGATGGACGGAGCATCAGAACCAATCAAACACTCACACCCAGTCAACAGATCTGGGTTTGATCCATCACCATTCTTTAGCCCACTCTGCCACCCCAGTTCAGACATGGCCATATGCAAATCAGTCTGACCCTGTGCCTCATGGGAACAGTCCAGCCCGAACTGCCAAGCCATGCCTTCCCTGGACCGGAAACAAGCTTCCTACGACCGGTTTCTGGCATTTCAGCCGTCTTCAGCCAGGCTTGCTTGAATCCAGTGGCAAAGTGAGCAAGGGACTCAACGTCTGAGCATACCCTGCCAACTTATGGCGAACAAAGCGGTACAAAAGGGGGTGGTGATGGACGGAGCATCAGAACCAATCAAACACTCACACCCAGTCAACAGATCTGGGTTTGATCCATCACCGTTCTTTATCCCACTCTGCTACCCCAGTTCAGACATGGCCATATGCAAATCAGTCTGACCCTGTGCCTCGAACTGTCAAGCCATGCCTTCCCTGGACCGGAAACAAGCTTCGTAGGACCGGTTTCTGGCATTTCAGCCGTCTTCAGCCAGGCTTGGTTGAATCCAGTGGCAAAGTGAGCAAGGGACTCAACGTCTGAGCATACCCTGCCAACTTATGGCGAACAAAGCGGTACAAAAGGGGGTAGTGATGGACGGAGCATCAGAACCAATCAAACACTCACACCCAGTCAACAGATCTGGGTTTGAGCCATCACCGTTCTTTAGCCCACTCTGCCACCCCAGTTCAGACATGGCCATATGCAAATCAGTCTGACCTTGTGCCTCATGGGAACAGTCCAGTCCGAACTGCCAAGCCATTCCTTCCCTGGACCGGAAACAAGCTTCCTAGGACCGGAAACAAGCTTCCTAGGACCGGTTTCTGGCATTTCAGCCGTCTTCAGCCAGGCTTGCTTGAATCCAGTGGCAAAATGAGCAAGGGACTCAATGTCTGAGCATACCCTGCCAACTTATGGCGAACAAAGTGGTACAAAAGGGGGTGGTGATGGACGGAGCATCAGAACCAATCAAACACTCACACCCAGTAATCAGATCTGGGTTTGATCCATCACCGTTCTTTAGCCCACTCTGCCACCCCAGTTCAGACATGGCCATATGTAAATCAGTCTGACCCTGTGCCTAATGGAAACAGTCCAGCCCGAACTGCCAAGCCATGCCTTCCCTGGACCGGAAACAAGCTTCCTAGGACCGGTTTCTGGCATTTCAGCTGTCTTCAGCCAGGCTTGCTTGAATCCAGTGGCAAAGTGAGCAAGGGACTCAACATCTGAGCATACCCTGCCAACTTATGGCGAACAAAGCGGTACAAAAGGGGGTGGTGATGGACGGAGCATCAGAACCAATAAAACACTCACACCCAGTCAACAGATCTGTCTGTCCTCTTCCAACTGACATTTGCTGATTCTGCATCTGATTTATTTAATTTATTCCTGAAACAGCATTATTTACCAATAGACTTCTACACTCACGCTTCTAATACACCAACTTGCTACACGCATGACAAGGAAACTTCTTTTTCAACTCATCACTATTACCTCTACCTTTCCCTTGTGTAATCGGTATCATTTGTGTCACAACATTTCCATTCAGTACTACACCTCTCATACCAGGAGTAGTCTGACCAATTCCTTGGTAACCTTCTAAATACTCTGTATTCCCAAATTTTCCTTTTTTGCCGCTTTCATTTGAGCTAACTTTAGTTTCTCCTTTACCTTTTTGTGTTTGTGTCCTTGTCATCACAACAATATTTTGCATAATGAAGAATTTTGTCTATTGTCTTGCTCTGCCAACAAATCAAACGCTGTTGAATCACAACACTAATTTCTGGTCTCAATCCATACACAAACCTATATACAAAATGTCCCATATCTTTTTTGGTAATGTTCTTGATACCATTGTACTGTTTAAACCCCTGCAGGATCCTTTCATAGTAAGCATGCAATGTATTTTTCAATTCTTGAGTAGTTCTGTCTATTTTCACCTAATTTGTTTCTTTTGGTGAAACTTTCATTTCCAGTAGGGAATGACCTGATTATATTTTTTCATAACCTCTTCAGATGGTGCTCCTATCTTTGAATCTTGATATTCTTCTTTTGGCCAATCTACAGCAATTTTACACTCAACTCACAAATCAGCTGGAACCACAATATCAAACAGACCATCAAAATCCTTCCACAAGACTTTCACAAACCTTTCTACCTGTTTGTACCATTCCACTTTTTTCTCTCAATCTTGGGAAATCATTTGTAAATTATGATATATCCCGACTCGACCAAGGGACATGATCATACCCACCTCCTGGTACTTCTCTCATAGGATATACTGTAGCATCAGCTGTTTCCGCACCTGTCTCCCTCACCGGGTACAATGGTAAAGCCACTGTAGTCATTGTTATATCTTCCTTCTTTTTAGCCCATCTTCCTTTCCAACGATCCACTTCTTCCCATCATTTTAGTGTGCTAATTTACTCTTTGATTTGTAAACATTTCCCTGAAGCATTCAAACTCTCCAAATCTTTATCACTGAAACCCAATCTATAAGTCTTTTGTAGAGCCTTAGATTTTTCTATGTCAACTCCATACGTTTGTGCAATCTCAGCAAACTGTTCATGTAGGTCCCTCGCTTTCTTTATAATATTTTTACACATACAAAGTAACTCCTCATACGGATATTTACTTATTCTATCTTGACTAATTGTACCAAGAATCATTTCTTCCCACTCTGCTTTTAATGTACTCACATTCACACTTGAGTTATTATTCTGTACACTACAACCAGGTTATAGTTCTCTTATCCATTCATCTAAATCTTCTGGCGAAGGACCTAATGATTTATGTTTATTTTTATTTGACTCACTCCTTGACATTCCTGATGTGGGTGTCACTTCTTTCCTATTCTGCAATAATCTTTTTGGATCTAGTTGTATATCTCGTTTTGGAGTTGCCACGGATCTTTCTGAAATGTTGATCAATGATTCTGTTTCTCCCATAATACAATCACATTTGTCCCACTTTTTTCATCTAATTCTTGATTAGTATTATTTATTTTTAGGTCTCGCCTGAGCCAGCGCTTTAGCGCTGCTCTCGCGAGAGCTTTTGTAAAAGAGAGATCTGGAAGTGCAAACTAGTGCTTTTCAGGCCTCCAAATACAGTGCATGTGCGCCGGGCGCGCTCACCATTTGGCAGCCTGCCTGATCACTTTTGCGGCCGCTTTGATGTCCTCAGTGAGCCGCGCGGCCACTGAGGACATCAAAGCGGCCTCGAAAGTGCACACCATTTGCCACCCCCTCTCTTATCCCACTTCCTGCTTGTTAATGCCTTCTGTCCATTTCCTATGTTTTTCTGTGATTGCTTGAGCTTTTTTTTACCACGGACGGGCACTTATGTGGGTGCTTGTGCGTCCACTTTATATTTACAAAAAGCGCTCATGCAGGGTCGCGCTTTAATTTTAAATATGGTGGCAGCACCTCTTTTGCAGTTGCTTTATATTTACACACAAAGCCCTCGCTGCATGCCGTGCCATCGCGCCTTAACTTTAAATATTGTTATTTTTTTAAATTGTGCTCCCGCTTTATATTTACAGAAAAAGCGCTCACTGCATGCCGCGACATTGCGCTTTAACTATAAACAATGGTTTTTTATGCGCAACACCGCACTTCAGCCATCCTCTGATTAGAGCCATCGGGTGTCTTCCTACATCACAAACGCATCGTCTTCTCAATAAAAAGTCCCAGAGATTGTTTTCTTTCAGTGTACAACAGCCCCATACTCCCACGGCCCCCTGCCGCTGAGCCCCAGGGCCTGGACCATCTGCACTGAGTCCGGGCTTCGGAGTCATCCGCGGCTACACTACATGTCGCCTGCAAGCGTTGGTTGCTAAATTATCACCTCACATTTCCGTGCCAATCTCTTAAGATCTGGGGGCAGCAGTCACAGCTATGCGGCAAACGGAGCACCGGCCCTGGGGCACTGATTGCAGGAAGGGTCGTGACTTTAAAAAAACAAAAAAGATGCTTCGAACGATGTCTAACATGAAATTTAAACCACTCGGCGCAAGGGGATCCAGCACATGTACGAAAATGTTACGCCCTGAAAATGACAAACATTAGGCATTTTAGGCTGCTAAATTCCCTCAGATTATTTTAGAAACGGTGTTTTGTGGCGTTCGTCAGCTACAAACTGACAAACATACCCCCACACCACACATCGTGCACCTCTGGTTAAAATAATGAAGGCTGCCGATCCCATCACAGACCACCATGCAAACCCTAGTCACTGTTTGCCAAGCTGCGCCCTTAGTAGCGCACTGAAGTAAAATGTTATGGAAGCGTTCCTTCCCTCAAATGCGCTCCTTGTTTCCAGGGACTATAAACTTCCCTGTCTCCAGCCCGTTAAGAGGTCAACCACCCCTCCCCCCCAGCAGCACAGACGAAGGCACCCAGGACCCCTTCCGTTTACACTTCACTCCATCGGTCACAAACCAGCTGTTCTTTTGAAGAATCCTTCTGGGGTGCGAGAGTGACTCCTCTCGTCTAGCCAGCTACAAAGTGCAGGCTGAGCCAACGGCCCAGTACACAATGCAGGCTACTGCACATACAGCAGAATACACACACTACCCAGTACCTCATGTATAATATACACAAAGCCTGCTACAAAGTGCATAACGCACATACAGCACAGTGTAGAGTGTATAATACACACGGATCCCAGTACTGAGTGCACAATTCACTCAAAATGGTTTGTGCATGCATTCACCAAGCAACTTCACCACATTATTACCACCCCGATCAAGTTTGCTTCCAAAAACCGCCTTCCACCAAAAGCCCTTCCCACCCATCACCTGACAAGGATTGACTTGTTAGTGGGCACTAACACGGAGACTTGACAGGTATCAGGCATTTCCAATGCAATAGGTCTCACATTTGCGAGAGTTTGAGCTATTGCCATTGCAAATGACATTGCCTTTTATTTATCTGTTTAAAAGAGGCACAGTTACTGCCAGCCCTGCTTTTCGTAAGCAATAGCTATAAGTGCAAGGTGCATGTTTACACACCACTTGCAGGTTATAAAAACAGATAAATAAAAGGCATTGCCATTTGCAATGCCAATAGTTCAAACTCTCACAAATTCGAGACCTATTGCATTGCAAATGCTTGTTTTCTATACTACAGAAAATCCATTTACGCTTCTATTGGGTATTGTTAAGGCATGCACTTGAGAAATACCTAGTCCATCATTGTATAATGGAACTATTGGACCAATTGTTACTTGAATCAACAAAACGTCTGGTTTCAGGTTAATTTGTGTTATTTTCCTCACCAGTACTTCTTTAACTGAATTTTGATTCTGACACATATTTACAGAATTTTTCTCTTGAGGGACTTCAATCTGATTCAATGGAGCACTTGGTAAAGAATGTATCTCTATCCTTTCTTGTTCTACTTGATATGGAAGAGGTATATTCATTAATAATTCATTTGAAATGTCATCATCTATGTCATCAGTACCTTCAACAAAATAATTATTTTTAGACTTTTGTTCCTGGACATTCTTCTTTTTCTCTTTAAATGTTTCTCCTTCTTTAGTCTCAGCTACCATGACCCTTCTCCATATTTTAATTTGAGCATCCCATATTGCTTTGGAATATCTATTCACAACATTCTTGTATTTATTCTGATTCCTATCTTTTTTGTAAGCATCATGTTCCCATTCTTCGAGAGCTTCATACTGCATAGGTCTAGAAGTAGGTCTCAAATCATTCATTTGTCTACTTAGATTTTCTAAGATTCTAGAATGCTATTACACCATCTTTCGCAGTGTATTTCATCCAATTTTCTAACCAAGTACACACATGATAACCCCGTTCTAATGGCATAAAAGAAGCGGGTGTTCCTTCAGGAGGTACCGAAAATCCTTCTCTAATGGATATAGGCTCATCTTTACTAAATAGAGTTTTCAGCATTTTTAGTAACTTCATGATTAGTCTACACTAACACTAAACTATATAAGTAATTATTCTTCCGTATTATGATTCTCTACTACCAAACAGAGTCAACCACACTGTCCAATCCCAACTCGGTTCTCACCAACCTACCCATACCAGCGCAGCACTTTTGGGATGATTTCACACCAACCGACCAATATACCAGCACGCCTTTTTTGTGACGTCAGTATAACCCCTGCGACTGACCCTCCCTTTACAAAATAGCATCAGAATTTTCAAAGTCTTTTAACAAATTAGACTACATAAAAACCAGATTGTCTGCTCCACTAAAAAAAAAAAATCCATAGAAACATATATTCTGAGATTTCCTTTCACTCCCAGCAAAATCTCAACCAGCGCAATTTTACCCTCACTCAAGTGAAAACGTCCAGGACTTCTCCAGATGCGCTTTCCGAAGGTACCCAAGTAAATCTTCACTATTCTTACTTCAAGATCCCTATGCAATACCGACAATACGACCATTGCTCAGTACTGCATCAACAGCAGTCAACACTTCCCTTAGTGTATGCCACACTAAGACTTCCCTTGGGCTTATTCCGGGATCTTTGGCCTACGACAAACCCGTTACTTCTTCCATTAAGGTTAACAACGGACCACAACATATAACATAAAGGTACGTAGTCAATAAACGTCTGTCCGTACAAATTCCGTCTTCTTCACTACCCAGTATGATTAGTCTAACTACCAGAAACTGATGCAGCGGAACCAGTGTAAATTTTGTATACCATATTCAATTTCACTAATTCATTCATATTTCATCTTTATAACCATGTGATTGGGCCCAAAAGAACACAACAATCACTTACAATTATCAGGCCCTCCGACGGACCTTTAAGTAGAGCTAATGGAGACTCAATAATGAAAAGACGGATAATATTCCCTTCGAGAGGACCTGTAATGAAGGAAATACCTAACTAACAGTCATAGTCACAATTTACGATAAGTCAGTAACTCCCCAATAAATGACAAACTCTGAAGTTATCAAGTCACATTTATCTAAATATTTCAGAATATGATTGGTCAATACATAAGTACAATAGGAAAAATTTAAGAATCTTCATTAGAACAAATGTTACAGATAAGACCACAAGCAAGAAAAATACAGCTTATAATGAATTCATCACATTATCAAAGGCATGAGTGGAGAGAGAAAGAGAAAAAAGAAAACAGTTAATTGCAAATATCAATATGCAATTTGATTTTCATATGAACCTAGCGAACTAATGCACAACGTGCAATAGTGAAGAAGAGCTAAATGAAGAAGAGCTAACCTTTCGGCAAAAAAGGTATAGCTTAAGGCAACATCACCAACTGATAAACTGTAAAGTAAGCAGGATAGCCTCACTCAGGTTTGCAAGACAGTAGCCAGTCGGAGTGGTGCAGAGAAAATAGCAGCAGGGCGCTACTCGCACTATATTTCATTCATACACTAGTAATTATACCCTAAATATTAAATGTCCAACTCCCCTAAAGTTACAATTCACAAATTCTTCACGATCTTATTGGCTTTCAAAATAAGATGATCATCAACCCATATAGTTCGTCTAAGACTTTCAGAAGCAGTCCATTGTTAACACGAAAGGTTGCAACTTTATCCACGTCCTTGTGCACATTTCACATTAGCTTGCAACATTTGTCCACGAGTCATTCATAGAGGAGTAAATATTTAGCACAGAAAGGAAATTCCTAGAGATTACTTTGTGCACAGCTAAACAAACTAAACAGCATTTCAGAACTAATTAAGGACAAAATACATTTCTTTTGCGGCCTGCATTTTAAGAGAGGAAAATAATCATTTTCAACTAAGTTTTGAGGCCTTCATAGGAAATCATAAACTGCTAACCAAAATTTCCTAGGGAATAAAACCCACTTCATTATGACGAAATATAATGAAAATACATAATGAATTTGTTAAAAGTGAGGATTCATTATTCTGACTAAACTCACAAGCATAATCCAATTAAGCTCATTAATAATTATTATGTCTCTCTTGCGTTGTAAAGGAAAAGATAAAGTATATTCCTCATGAAACATTTTGCTTAAGCATACTAGGTATTATTTTCGTAATTCTACATAAAAGCTTTTACAATGTAACATTTCATTTTTAGTCTCTTCTCCCATAATGCTTTTAGTCCACATAAAAAGAATACTCTATATTTTTCATTTTTTTCTGTATGTCTTAATGTTATGTTTATTACTAAACGTGTTGTACTCCGTTTTTGCAAAATAATTCCATGTAAACTCGTAAAAAGGTCACCCAGGTTATTAGTTTTTCACACCATTAGTCATTGGTTTTCGTAAATAACATGAACATGAGTAGGTTTGATCAAGCAAGATCATTTTGCAGAAATCATGCTTCATCACATCAAGGTTAATGTCAGGGCGACAGATGCTTCTAGATAAGAAGTATTAGGTGAGGGCAGTTGGGGTGGCTAAATGTTAGACATAGTTTTATTATGTCAGGTAGTGTTACCAGAGGCAGGATGATGGTGATGGTACATAATGCTCATGCTAAACAAAAGTAGTACTCAAAGCCAGTACACAGCTATGACACGGAATATAAACGTTCTCCAAAATAAATGTGGTGTCATAGTATATTTCAAGAAGCAAGCCGTGGACCTCTTTCTGCTTCAGGAGATCCATGTCCTGGACACGAGATATAGTTTCCTAGGGAGACCCACATTCAGCAGAATTTAACATACAGGTTCTCTAAGAGTTCCTGGGGAGTGGCTATCTGTTTGTACAATGCCTTCCTGTTAGTGGTCACCACGGTTCAGGTGGTGACAAAGGTAGATTTGCAACTATAATGGGGACTCTGGTGGGGACATCCTGGTGGATCTGCAATGTTTATATCCCTGCTATTTTTATTAGCAGCGCGTTTAAGGCAGATTTCAACTCTTTCTTAAATACCCCATTGCAGATGACTGTGGTGGGTGGTGACTTTAGTACACTTAGGAACTCTGCACTTGATGTAGACAGCCCCTCTCCACTGGCAGGGTAACCACCCTTTTTTTAAATGTGCGTCTTTCCTAGGACTAGGAGATGTCTGGTTGAAAGTGGCACCTGTGAGAAGCAATTAACACATGTTTGATCTCCCATCACTGCTTTGCATGCCAGGGGGCTGTCCGACCGCACTCCGGTGGAGATACTGACGTATCATCCAGAACAGGGTCCCAAAGTCATATGACATCTCAAAAAAGGTATCTAAAAGACTATACAATTTGGGATCTTTTGCACGATGCCATAGAAAGTTAGTTTAGTCTCAACATGTCCTCTATTTCTTCCTCGGCGACCCTGTGGACGGCTTTTAAGGCAGTGGTCAGGGCAGGGTATTCTCTCATATCCAGGGAAAGAAAAATGGCAGAAAAAACAGGACATACTTGTCCCTGAAGAGCAAATCTTGGTGCTTAAACAACACCCTCTTAGACAGCACCCAGACAGCTTGTGCCCCTCCGCTTGTCTCAAAAGCAAAAACTGATCAGCATAGCCAAGCTGGAATGGGAAATGGCCATATAAGATCTATAAACTAGGTAACAAAACGGGCAAACTTACTTACTGTTTAGCAAACAGAAATAATGAATATAGAACTATTCCTGTGATATGAAATTCAGACGGACAGAGGGTCACAGACTCACTGGCAATTGCAGAGCAATTTGCAGATTACTACAGGGAGCTGTACCAAAGACACTGTCCTCCACTGACTCAAAATCCCATCACAAATGATTTAGTCATATGGGCTATCTCCTCTGCAGACCGGGATAAGCTGACCTCCTGATCCAGCTGGAGAAACTACAGCAGGCCATAATAAATATGCTCTCCCTCAGACCCATGACTCCAGTGGCTTTCTAACATAATTGTACATCAAATACTCCTTATTACTTGTGCCATATCTACTGGCCCTTTTCGAGAAGGCTGGGTAGCAAGCCTCTTTCAAAGAGGACCTGCATACCCACCATCTTGTAGCCCAAAAAGGTGCCAGATGTGTGTGATTCCAACAGGCCTGTATCTTTACTTAATGCAGTAACCAAATGTTTGGCAATGATTCTCACCTCTTGACTAGCCATGGGTGGCGCTCTCAGTGGTGCATGAGGACCAGAATGGTTTAATGACAACCAGAAGAAAAAGTCACAGCTCACACTGTTTACTGGTAGCCTTAACCGGGGTGACTGATTTGTAACATCTGGTTGTGCTGGTCCTTGTAGACTAGGCAAAAGCATTTGATACAGTTCATTGGCCCTTGTTAAATCAGGTGCTCAGAAGGATATATATTGGCCCCCAATTTCTTGCTTACATCGCAGTCCTGTAAGATGCATCCCAGGCACCCCAAGAGTAAAAGAGGTACTGCCATCTCCATTTCTTATTGAGCAAGGAACCACCCATGGATGCACTTTACCCCTCTTTGCTCTGCTCACTTTTCCCCTGGCTGAATGGATTAGGAGACGGGCAGATTGAGGGATTCCATTGGCTGAGTGAGGTGGAAGACAGGGGGTCCTTATATGCAGACAACACGTTGCTCTTCATCCAGAAACCGGAGGATACACTGGAGAGACTCGTACAGATGTTGAGGGTTGCATCTGGTTTGAAAGTGAAATGGAACAAATCAACATATGTGCAGGTGTGCAGCAATATGCTGCAACACCTACTGTTCACAAAGCTGCAGGTTGGCAAAGACCATTTAAAATATTTGGGCATGATTGTAACTTTGAACCGGTAGATGGCATGGGATCTAAATCTTGCGCTCCTAACATAACACATATGAAGGTAATTTGAAACCTGGTCTTTCTTGCTTAATATTGGGACGGTCAACCCTTTTTTCCATACATTCTTATATAGCGCATTCAAGCTTGCCAAATCAACAGACGGAACATGGAACATTAAAAGACATTCTTCAACTGAAGTAAGGAAAATAATTTAAGAAGCACAAACATATAACAAAGTAAAGTTCAGTTATGATAGCCCTCGAAGTAACAAAAATGTGTCAAGAGGCAGAGAAAAGGTGAAGTTGGTGGACGGACGAGGGAGAGGAAAGGAAACAAAACAAAGGTTGGGGTTGGTGAGTGGATGAGTGGGGAGAAGAAGTGAGGAGAACGGCCTTCAGAGACCGCATAGACAACAAGGCACACAACAGCAAGGAGCTCTTCAGCATCGTGAAGGAACTCTCCAACCCAAGCTCCAACTCCAACGACATCCCCCCCTCACAGGACCTCTGCGACTCCCTTGCGGCCTTCTTCCACCACAAGATCGCCGACATATACGACAGCTTCGCAAACCAGACGCCTCCACCAGCCGCAGAACCAACGTCCCCCACCGGCCTCCTCAGTCGCTGGACCCCCGACAACACCGAAGACGTCACCCAGATCATGAACACCATCCACTCCGGCTCTCCATCCGACCACTGCCCTCACCACATCTTCAACAAAGCAGACACCATCATCGCACCCCAGCTCCGAGACATCATCAACAGCTCCTTCGAATCTGCCACCTTCCCTGAGAGTTGGAAACACGCTGAAATCAACGCCCTCCTTAAGAAGCCGACAGCAGACCCTAAGGACCTCAAGAATTTCTGTCCCATCTCCCTGCTCCCCTTCCCGGCGAAGGTCACCGAGAAAGCAGTCAACAAGCAACTGACCAACTTCCTCGAAACCAACGGCTCCCTTGACCCGTCCCAGTCTGGCTTCCGCAGCAACCACAGCACCGAGACCGCCCTCATTGTCGCCACCGACGACATCAGAACCCTGCTCGACAACGGAGAAACCGCAGCCCTCATCCTCCTAGACCTCTCAGCTGCCTTTGACACGGTCTGCCACCGCACCCTAAAAATACGTCTCCACAACACAGGGAACCAGGGAAAGGCCCTGGACTGGATCCCCTCCTTTCTCACCGACAGAACCCAGAGAGTCCGCCTACCCCCGTTCCACTCAAAGGCCACCAAGATCATCTGCGGCGTACCCCAAGGCTCATCACTCAACCCGACGCTCTTCAACATCTACATGAGCCCCCTCGCCGACATCGTCCGCGCACATGACCTCAACATCATCTCCTATGCCGGCGACACCCAGCTAATCCTCTCCCTGACCAGAGACCCAGTCACCGCCAAATCCAACTTCCAAGAAGGAATGAGGGCCGTCGCCGAATGGATGAAGATCAGCCGCCTGAAACTGAACACAGACAAGACGGAGGTCCTCATCCTTGGACCATCCCGCTCCGCCTGGAATGACTCCTGGTGGCCCGCCGCCCTGGGCACAGCACCGACACCCACCGACCACGCACGCAACCTAGGGTTCGTCCTGGACTCATCGCTCACTATGACCAAGTAAGTCAACGCCATCTCCTCCTTCTGCTTCAACACCCTCCGCATGCTACGAAAGATCTTAAAATGGATCCCCACGGAAACAAGAAGGACTGTCACCCAAGCCCTCGTCACAAGCCGGCTCGACTATGGCAACGCACTATGCAGGGACAACGGCCAAGCTACAGAAGAGGCTGCAACGCATACAGAATGCCTCCGCACGCCTCATCCTGGACATCCCCCGCCACAGCCACATCACCGCCCACCTGAGAGACCTGCACTGGCTCCCCGTCAACAAGAGGATCACGTTCAAGCTCCTCACCCATGCACACAAAGCGCCCCACAACGCCGGACCCGAATACCTCAACAAACGCCTCTCGTTCTACGCCCCGACTCGCCAACTCCACTCAGCCAGCCTCGCCCTCGCCACCGTACCACACACCAGAAGAACAACAACAGGCGGCAGATCCTTCTCCTACCTCGCCGTCAAGACCTGGAACTCCCTCCCCACCCACCTCCGACTGACCCAAGACCTTCTCACCTTCAGGAGACACCTCAAGACCTGGCTGTTCGAGCAGTAGCAGCACCCCTCCACCCTCAGCGCCTTGATACCCTCGCGGGTGAGTAGTGCGCTCCATAAATGTACTGACTGATTGATTGATTGAACATTAGAACTGAATTAGGAACCAAATAGGAACTTAGAAAAATAAGAAACAATGGCAAAGAATATCAATATTTAAGAAATGTATCTATAAGTGGATCTAAATGTAGGGAACGTAATACTGATGCATTCATTTATAGCTGTGATTCACAGCACTAGCAATAGAGAAACTCGTGTCAAAATGGGCATGACAATTATTGAATAATGTGGTTATGCTGCTCTCAGTCAAGAAAAAAATACTGTAAGAATTTAAATTCCACAAGAATTAAAAGATAATTTCAAAACCAGGTTTTTTCCTAAAAATTAAAAGCTGCAGAGTTAGAACCAGCTGCTGAACCGAAGAGCCCCTTACCAGGAGTATTGACACTTTTCTTGCAGTGATCTCTTCTGTGTTGCACCAAAGCCATGAAAGACCTTGCTGAAATGGATAGGGATAGTCGACACCAATTGCCATACCTAAATGTATAGCTCCCTCCATCCCCGTCCCCAAATTGTTTGGGAAATCTCTGTGCTGGCAGAGAGATTTGGAAAATCTTATTAAAAAGAAAAGGATGCTTAAGATTTCCTCAGCATGAGCACCTCCTATACAACTCAAATACTCCTGCAACCCTGTGACACCAACTATCGCCACAGAGTTACTGTTTTTTCCCATGTCAGGAAGGACCTTTATCTTTTCTTTTTCAATGGTGCCTCCTAAGTGAGCCATGATGTTTCTTCTTCTGCTACATCCCTCACTCGTCCCCCGGGATTTTTAAACATGTTCCTATTCCGAGTGTCAACAAGAAAAAAGACATGGGGCCAGAAGCATCGATTATTTTTGCATCCACAAACGGCCCGATGCTGTAATTTGAAAAATTACACTGTGCGAACCATAAATGAGTGGAAAAATGTGATTTGTCAATGTTGCGTGTTAGGACATTTCCTGTTGCAGGCACTAGGCCTACTCACACATGTGAAGTAGCATTTTTATCAGGAAGCTTAGGGGAACCCTGTATAGTAGAACAAGTGTTATTACCAATTGACTTTCTTTGCATTGCTGCCTTCCGAATGTAATTCAATTTGTAAAAAAGAAGTAATTTTGAAAAATTACCTCCAATTCACATGCTTGTATGGGTCCCCACAATTATGGAGATGTGCAAATATCTACTGCTTTTAAACTCTTACATTTTGTTTCAATTTTGGAAATATATAATTTTTCTTGGTACCTATTTTTCACTCTTTATATTTTACTAAATGAATTGCTGCATAACCGGGGCACAGTGATAAACCATTGAAGACGCAGCTCAGTTATTGGCTCTGGGTTCCTGGGTGTCTTGATGAACCTACAATTCTTACATTTCCCCACAACCATAATGGTCCAGCAGATGTAACAGTACATTGCCTTTAAAAATCTGTCATACTTAGTAGAAGTTACAGGTAAAAATGTTGGCACAAATGACTATTTTTTTCAATTCAATTTCAGTATTTTTTATTTTCAGCTGTTAGTGTCTATAAATGTTCTCTACTTTACAGAAATGTATAGCTTTCTGGGATCCATTATAGATTTCATACCCACTTCTACCACTAACTGGAAGGAGGTTGAAAACACAGAAAATAGAAAAAAAGCTGTGTCCCAGTAAAATGCTAAAACTGTGTAGAAAATGTTGGCTTTATGACAAAAATCTACCTGTCCCTGAAATCTGAGAAGATGGTGATTTCAGGATGGCAAACCCTTTGTTAATACCATTTGCAGATTAAAAAAATAGACGCTTTCTTCTGAAGCACTTTTTCCCCATTCCCCCCAAAAAATGCTGGATTTTGGCTAACGTATGGTTCTCTTCATGGGAATCCACAGAGCATGGGTACCTTTAGAACCTCAGGCTGTTGGAAAAAAAGGATGTAAATTTTACGTGAGTACCTTATGTTGACAAAACGTTACAGGGGTCTAAGCACAAACTACCCCAAATAGCCCAAAAAAGGCTAACACGGGGAGGCCTAGCAGCAATGGGGTTAAAACAAAGTATAAACAACCAGGACATTACAACAAAATCACATTGCAATAATATAGAACAAAACACGGCTGAACAAAAAACACCATATTGCATCAAAACAAAATGCCACACAACAAATGTACAGACATTCTTATCACACATTGCCACCTTCAAATTACGGCAGTAAAATCCTCCCAGAGGTGCAAGTGGTCCTTGTCCCTCCCGGCGACCTGATCCCCTCCTCCTTATAGAATTCACTGTAACCACTTATAGTACAGATCAGCCACAGTTTATTACATCTTCCATAAAACATTGTAACGCATTCTTTCTCATAAACCTCTTACTTGCCATTGTATCCATAAACAATAATAATTGGATAATATTTCACAGTCATTGTCCCCGCTCCTAATTTACCAGCACTACTTCTTCAAGCTCTGCACGATGGCCCCTTAGCAGGTATCTAGGGTTTGCGTCTTCTAGGCTTCTCTTGCTATCCTGATATGCCTGGGTGGCCATCAGGTTCGCCCAGGCTGAAATTGCTGTGACCGCCTGAGCCTGACCCTGCTGACCATTGTCGCCTGGGCCCAGTGCCCCTGCCGTACGTCATCCCCAGGACACTGACCAATCACGTGCTCGCAGTGCCCTTGCCATGAGGCATCCAAAGGACATGTTTGAGACACTTTTTCTACTGGTCTTAATTGTCTGGTGGGGGGCTACCTCAGCCGTAAGTAAATAAACTATTGACCCTGGCAGGGGTAAGCTCTCTTATTTGTTCCTGTTCCACATGCTCGGCCGACCGAGCTGGACTAAATCTCCCAAGCTAGGAGCAGGTAAATACAACCGACCAGTGGAACGCTCGGATGCAATAAATCATCGCTGGACTGGTTAGCTGCGAGAGACCCCACTGCTGGATGATCTGCGTGACCCTCTCTGGGGTTCTTGTAACGCTTTTATTCATCCGAGGCTGCTGCCGTGACGGTATTCCCAACTATAGCGTTACCCTGTTCCTTTCAAACTTCTTTCACTTTAAAATCAAAAGAACTCAACAAAGGTGACAGGAAAAATACTTTCACAAACATCTTCTAGGCCATCTCGTGTCTGATTCTGTATGAAGCAAGTGACAAAATCTTTGAGACATCGGGCCTGAAACTTGTAATTAAAATAAAGAGAGGCTGGCCATTCATAAATAATTTCCTTTCTGGCATATTAAATACAACGCTGTGCACAGGATTTCACACAGGCAATGGATGCGGGTCATCGAGCAAAAATGAAGTTACCAACTGTAGCGTTACCCTGTTCCGTTCAAACTTATTTCACTTTAAAATTAATAGAACTCAACAAAAGTGACAGGGAAAATACTTTCACAAACCTTTTCTTGGCCCTTTTTCGTGTCTGTTTCTGTACGAAACAAGTGCCTAACTCACTGAGGCATTGGGCCTGAAACTTGTCATTAAAAGGAAGAGATGCTGGCAATTACTAAATAGTTTTATTTCTGGCAAATTAAATACAACGCTGTGCACAGGGTTTCTCACTGCGAATATATGTCGTTACTACACATTCCGTTGCAACGCATGCCTTTACCACGCATGCGTTACAACTAAATGTTTTTTCTTCGCATTGCCCTTACCTCGATCTTGCCTTTACCCCGCTTTTTCTTTTTGGGGGGGGGAGACCCCCCCCAAGCCCCCCCCAAGCCCCCTTTCTTCTTTCCTTTTCCTTTTTCTTAGGTCTTCGCCGACACTATCGAAGGACTGACGCTTTTTTTTCCGACCAGGAAGACGTTTTTCGTGATGACGTTGCTTGCGTACTAAAGACGTTGTTGAAGCATTACGCGTTGTGAAGACGTTTACGAGGTAAGTGTACCGTTGTAAACGTAACGCGTAGAAAATGCTTCGTGGTAAAGGCTGTTTCCCTCTCACTGCCAATGGATGCGCGCGTCTTCTAGCAAAATTAAGTCTAATGCTCCATTATGTCACTTTGACACACTGTGACTTCAGTTGTCAGCGCCTGCCATCTTCTTGTGATTGACACTCTTGCTGCAGCAGTACTTGTCCTGCCAATGCTCAAGCTTCTAACTTGAGAATCGGTGTATGTGTTTCCTGTCTGGCTTCAGCATCATGTAGGTGTCCACCTCAATAAAGAATTTTGTATCCATAAAGGTTCTGAATTTACCCGTGAATCATACCTTCCAAAAGACCTGATTCAGACGTGAGACTAACGATTTTAAAGTCAAAATTGCCTTCGTGAGAACGCCATCAGTTGCAGCAGGCTGATGTAAAGCTGCTACTCCACTGCTGGCCACTTGCCTTGTACCCCAAGAACCTCTATAAGTCTGCACTCACAGTGAGTGATGGGTCTGTCAGGAAGGTGATTTCCAAATGTTATTTAAAAAGTCTTCCCTTGAGCATGATCTTTGTACGCTATCAGCATTGGGAGATGGTGTTTTTTGAGACACTATCACTTTACCTTTCCGGTTTCACATTTGAATCCTACAAGGGCATAAACTGCTGCCATGCACAGAGTGCCAGGAACACCAAGGTGCTGATGGAGCAGATAGAGCAAAATTAGATATTGCATGATTTATGTTGCTTTTGTGACGTTTGCATATTCGTCGAGGACCGTAAAGGTGAATATAATGCTTTAAATGTCGCTATATGCTAGGAAAATACTAATACATAAAGGGATTAGTAAGGGTATAACATTAGAAGCATCATTTCTTTGTATTAATTACTCTTTGTGTTTGTTTCGCTTAAGTTGATATTTGGGCCTATCGCAATATGGCGTTAGAAACCGAGTTCAGAAGTGGCCACCGTCTTGTGAAGGCCGAAGTCTACTGCGCACACTCGGATGGCTCCGTGAACTTCCTAACAACCTCTATACACTCTGTTCCTGTCAAGTATGGGATATTGGTGGACTGCCAAGACCCCGAAAACTAGAAACTGGTATATAAATGAACAATGGATTCATACAACTAGAAGTCGAAACTTTGCAATATCAATATTATATCATCACCGGAATACGTATCAGCAAAATCCATGTGCACCTGAACTGACCAAAAATCGGACGTTTGCCACCAACCAATCGAAATCTTTCTCCGCCCAAAAATGTTTCATGTTATCCCGAAATTTATTATAAAAAGAATAGTAGAATAGGGAGGGGTTAGATCGTTCAGATGACATTCGGCGGTTAGTTTGACTGCACATCCTCTTTGACCCCACAGGTGATGACGGATGCTGGCATGACTTCTAGTCCTTTGATGATCTTTGCTTCTTTAACGTGCTAAGCAAAGGACTTTCGGACTTTGAGCCTTGGCCTGCTTTATTCGGAAAATTGATGACAAAATTTGGTTATGCAGAGCCAATGAATTAGAGAAACCCCAGATAGCCAGAATAGGTAAATATGATGTTCTGTGATTTAAATTATTTGATCTAGAAATTCTAAACTTTGAGACAAATGCTAATATTAATTACAATGAAATTTTAGATAAACAAATATTGATCAACAGAAATTATGAGTTTGTGGTGTTTCGTTAAAGAGAATAAAGGATTCTGAGTCTTAAATGTGTTTTAGCTGGTTCTAAATCACCATCAACCAATCCAACTAATTGGACCGTCGACCAAGTGGGTGGAGTGCCTTGATGTTTAGGATTAGGGATCTATAGGTGACGAATGTTAATGTATATTTTGTAAGATAACTTTTCTCTCCCTATAGGTTATAAGGTGTTCCCCCACATGTCCAGCGCGTGTTATCATCCCTCCTGTGTGCAGACTCGTGAGAGAGACGTATGAGTGTTGGTGTTATGGGCCCCACCAATGACTGCGTGTGTGAATGAGCTAGTGTGACGTCGGGTCTGCGATGCAGGGAGGATATTTGTAAATGTGCCCCTTTTCCCGGTTTTGCACTGGATCAGTGCCATCATGCCCTACACAACGGGTGAGGTGTGTTCCGAAAGAGTGGAACTTGAGAATAGCCCCCCCTTTTCTTGATGTCATGATTTTTGCACTGGCTCTACAAACCTTTTTTCTTGGCGCATTCTACTGTAACATGTTTATTTGAAAGGTGCACGTTCACCTGCAGGCATAGCGGTACTTCATACCACAGAGGTAGGTGCGATAGTGAAGAAAACATTCATAGAACAGCAGGGCCATGTTTTTGCTAAAATTATACAGTTCTTTGAGGCCCAAATGAGGGAGATTAAAAATGTAAGCTATGATTCTACTGGTCCCCGTAGGATAAACCAGGGCACCCCTTCGCTGAAGGCACTAAATCAAGAAATTAACCATTTAGTCCGAAAACAACATTTATAATTTTCCATGGGTATACAACAGGAAATTGATTGCCTTAAGTGAGTGAGAAGCCGTTATAAACTAAGAGAAAAGAGAAATTAGATGGATGCTAAGTGGATTGGGTTGAGGGAAGCCGCGAGAGCCAAAGATTAAAAAAAGTATTGGCACTTGATTGCAGAATATTGTGATTCTAGACAGAGGGCAATCCCCATTCCAATCCCAGAAAGAGAGTGGGTGGACTATATTTCACTATTATATAAACTTAACAGTTCTGTGCTTTTTCAGATGCCTGTAACAGAGGAGTCTTCCTTTATTGAATATGGTCCCCCGTCAAGGGATAAAGTAGTAGGTCATATAAAGAAAACCAGAACCTCCGGCGCACAAGGACCGAATGGTATCCTGATTATGTTAATCAAAAAGGAACCAGCTGCATGGGGAGCCTTTTTGGCGCCACTGTTTAATTTCTGTTTTCAAACGATTAGTATTCCCTCCTCTTGGAAGGGGAGTGTCATAGTTCCGTTGTTTAAAAGGCTCAAAAAGTTTACCTACTAGCTTCAGACAGATAGCGCTGCTGGACGCTTCGGGCAAAGTATTTTCAAAAAGTATACTTCATCATCTGCAGCAATGGGCACATGACCAGAAAATGTTACCGCCAGAACAGGCAGGTTTCAGAAAGAACCATGGAACGCTGGACAACATTGCGGCTGTCCAGACCGTAGAGAAATATGTCTTCTCACGAAGCATGTAGGTCTATACAGCATTCATTGATTTCTCCACGGCATTTGATAAAGTGGTTCGTCAGACGCTGTGGAGAAAGCTCTCCCATCTTGGTATGCCACACCACCTCCTGGGCCTTATAATAGAATTACATACAGACACTTGGTGTGAAGTGATGATGGGAGGCTCGCAGGGGTTATCCTGTAGGATTAATACCTATAACGGGCTTAAGCAGGGTTGCCTGTTGGCCCCTCTTTTGTTTTCCCTCTATATATATGACCTCCCCTCAAATTAAAATCCGTGAGATTTGGTACAATGTCCATTGGTTTCCTACTATATGCAGCTGATGTTGTAATTTTCGATTTAACTCCTATTGGCTTGCAACGTCGTCTGGATGCCCTGACCAAATATGCGGAGGTCGATTTTCTGAAAATCAATATTGCTAAAAGCAAAACTTTAGTCTTCCACAAGAAAGGTCTCAGAATAAAGAAAGGGTATAAGTGGTTGTTGGGGCATGAAGCATTTGAATCGGATGACTCGTATCTGTATCTGGGATAGGTTTTCTCAAAAAATGGGCGAGACTCAGAGCCTATCAAACGGTGTGTTGGTAAGGCTGCCACCCAGGCTGGAGCTTTAAATAGATTTTACAAAACCTGTGGGAGACGCCATTTTAATCATGTTCTGTCAGTATTTAAGGTTAAAATTCCCCCTTCATTAACATACGCTCCAGAAGTATTGGATAGGAATTATTGGCTAGCTTTTGATAAGGCTGAATGACGTTTTTTCCGCCAAATATGTAATTTAAACTCTTTGGCTGCCCCACCTGTTCTACGCTTGGAATTCCATCTAGTCTCTTCATATACTTCATCCCTGGCAGCGGTCTTGAGGTAGGGGAACTCCCTCTTTTGGGGGGATGAGGGCACCCTTAGCGGCGCTTTGAGAATGGAAATCTTTGTTAAACTAAAAGATAAATCAGCTTTCTTTGGATCATTTGCTTACGCAAATGACTCATTTGGGCTTAGTTTAAATTTTGGTTCACCCATGCCAAAGCCTGTACTGAAGTCATTCCTAAAGAAGTCCGTAAGCACGATTAGTATGGTAAGAGACACAGCCTTAAGTCAATCTAAAGCCCGCAATGAGGTGAACTGTGTGAGTGCCGTGGGGAGTAGACCTCAGCCCTATCTTTCATGGAATCTCACAATTGGGATTAGAAGGCTGGAACTACTTTTGAGAACCAACCTGTTGCTCCTGAGTGACGTGACTGGCATCTGTGACAAAATTCCTAAAGGGGAGAGAATCTGTGAATTGCGTTTTTTACAAATTCAGGATCTTAATCACTTGCTATTTGTGTTTCCGGAACTTTAAAGGGCAAAGCGCATGTTTTTAAGACCTTCATTCATCAAATTTAATATTCACTCTGCTCAGGAGGCTTGATCTTTTGTTCTGTCTCCACCAAATGAAATGGTTTGCCATGAGATATTTAATTTTTTTTTAAACATTTCTGGCCATTTATTAGGAAATTCTTGGGTAGTTTGGTCTGTGTGCTGTAATGTTTGCTGGTTGGATAATGTAGAATTTTGCATCCTTTACAAGGTATGTTTTTCTCTCTTTCCTCCGTTTTTGATTTACTGTAGTGTTTGAAAAAGAAAAAAAAAAGTATTTAAAGTATGTTTTTTTATTGTGTTGGTGTATTTTTGTGGACCTCCGTAGGAGTTCCATATCAAATAAAAACTAAATTGTAAATCATACCGCTGTTAATTGGTACCCCACTCAATAATACTCTTCCTTTTTTTTTTAACTCCATAACGTGCCAGGGTGGGCAGCCCCACCGGGATCTGAACCTGGGACCATGCGGTAACCCTTGCAGTAGGGAGGCCTGACGCCAAATGCATACATGCCAACCCTCCCGAATCAGGTGGGAGACTACCTATTTCAAGGCTAGTCTCCCGCCTCCCGATTACTCCATGCAAAAACCCAGTTCCTCTGCGGGCTTCAGCTGACAGGGACTGGTATTGTGTGACTTGAATAAACTGCCAATAACCTACCCTCTCTCTGCCTGCCATAGCGCTTTCTCCATGCTTCTGACAGGTAAGAAAAAAAAGTGTATTTGCATTTCTAATGTCCGATCCTGCAGCAGCAGACTTGCAAACGCGCATACATACCAGTAACCCGGTTTAGGCCCCAATAGAAATCAATGTGGAAAATACGATTTATTTTTAGAAATATCCCACTTTTCTCTTCTAAAATGTTGGCATGTGTGCAAATGGGCTATACCTTGCCTCTAAGCTGCCGCTGCAGCTTAAACGGAGCCTTTCACCCTTCCCCCTGCTCCTCTCTGCGTGGTGCGGGCCCGACCAACCCTGCTCTCTTCTGAGAGCCAGCCAAACCGATTCAGATTATTCCGTGCCTGCACCGTGCTCTCACGAGTGCTCGCTATCTGGCCACCTTCATGGAGTAGCCGCCACCCCCTTCTATCCCATATCATACTGGGAGCTACCGCTGTTTGCTATCCACCCTGCCTTGCCGCTGCAGGAGTCACTCGGCCCGCCTTCATCATCCCAGCCCCGCCGCCATCTTTTTGAGCCCTGCTGCCATTTTCTTGGCTTCCACCTCCATCTTCTGCACCTCTGCCGACATCTTTTATCTTCTCCTGACGGCAAATGCCGGTCTGGCTGCATGTTGCGGTTCAATTGATACGCTGTTCCAGCTCCTCTCACAGGCCCTTGCTCATTGCCGTGTCCGCAGTTCCCTGCTAATGGCCCGAGGGGCCAACTTCACTACCCCGCGCTGGCACCTCTCTTGGTCTATCTCAGGATCATTTGGGTGGGCCCTTCTTTTGCAGCATTTTTGGTAGTGGTGGCCAACTCCCGCACTCCTCCTGCTGCCCCACTTGCCTGGCATGGCTTCTCATCCCCAGAAGTCCATCTTCTGTGCATGGCTCCCACCAGAGTGGTTCTCAACCGCTTCCTCCCATTCGCATGGCCTTTCCCTTACTGGGGCTTTTCTAATCGTCCCGCTCTGCGCGAATGGCGGTCCAGCCTCACTAGGATGAGCAGGCTTCTGTTTTGGTGCCATATAGACCTAGGCCCCCTGCCTCTTAGACGTAGACAGCCCTGCCAAGCCCCACTCCCAGTCCTCTTCCCTTGGGATTACTGCCCATTTTCTTCATCCTGGAATGGCCCATGTCAATTGGCATTTCTTCTTGTCAATCACCCCTCCTGGTGCCAGGTGGCTCCTATTTTTTTTTTTGTTTAAATCTTTTTATTAGGGTTTTTCATACAACTTTTCACAATGTATATCAACTGCATTACAGACGAACCATTTTTGTGCATCATTATGAATTATCATTCCAGTGTACAAAGGGTGATTGCATTAGTTACTTAGTCTCTGGAGCCTCCTGATATTGCTACAACCATATGTCTCCTTCTGATGCATTCCAGTAGACCGTCATGTGCATCGTTATGACTGTACCGATGTGTCACGTGTTATCTAGGGTCAACTCAGTCTCCCCTTTGCTGTCTGTGTAGCTCCTCCGTCATAACCAATGCAATCATCTATTTCGTTTAACTAGTGCATCGGTGTTTGAACTGCCGATGGGATCAACTACGAACTGTGGGGAGGAGAGGAAAAGACCGTAGAGAGGATGGAGAAACTAAAAAAGTGGTGAAGGGATATTAATGGGAGGATCGTGAGAGGGGGAGAAGGTGTAGGGCGGGCAAGGATAAGCTGCCACGGTGGGCTGTGCGTGGAGTGAGTGTAGGTGTGTTGGGCGTGTTCTGGGGCAAGCTAGGGAGGAAGCGGGCCTATATGCGGGCGCGCGATGAGGGCTGGGGCTTACACCCGCCTCTCCTGATTGAGCTCCCTACTTGTCTATTGTATCGCTAGCGTTATGCGTGCGTCCTGAGTGGCGGGGGGAGCAGGAGGAGTGCGGGAGGTGGGCTGTGTCGTGTCCTGTGCGTCTCTTTCTGCGCACTCCTGTTTGAAGTGTATTAGGAGTTGTGCCCATTCCATGGATATTGGATGTTTGCGGGTGCCCCTCACCTCTTCCTCTCGTAATGTCTCTTCCTCCGCCGCACCCCATTTGAATAGTGCTCCCGTCCAGGCTGACTCCGAGGGCCCCGCTGGAGCCCTCCAGTGCATAGCTATGTTCCTTTTCGCTAAGAGAATGGCCAAAGATGTGAACTTCCGTTGTACTTTTGCGGTTTTCTTTTTCTGGAATATCCCCAGAGCGCACGCCTCCCACGTAGAGGCATTCGGGAGATTAGTCGTCGATCGGAGTGCTTGGTGCACTCTATCCCAATATCTTTGTATGGATGGGCAGGTTCAAAACATATGTTTGAAGTCTGCCTCTAACATTTGATTTGCGTATCGGGGTAGAACTGGTGGAGCTTGTCCGGTGTAAGATACGCTCGGTACAGGATGTTGAACTGTATGTTTTTGAATCGCGCGTTCCTGGATACCTTTTTTGGAAATTCCAGAGCTCGTCGCCACTCTGTGTCATGGAACGCTCAGCCCGCATCGTACTCCCATGCACCCCGGAGCCCGTCCAAGGAGACGTCCGTCAATTCCCGAATCGCTTTGTAATGCCACGTGATTAGGTGTCCACCGGCCCCCATGCGCAACGTGTGTAACACCGCATATTCCAGAATTGGCAACCACTTTCTAAAATTTGTCTGTGACATAGGAACTGTCCATGAGGGAGGTCATACCATTCAACCAACTGAGCATATGTCTTCAGTTGTCCCTCGGGGAATAATGCCTCCATCTCTGTGACGTCATGGTCAGTCCACACTCGAAGGGCTCTCGCGGTGTAGTACCCGCCTTTCTGGGGGAATCCCACCAGGGGAAGCAAGGGGGAGTATAGTGGTTGGCCCTTGGACATACGGTGTATCCGCATCATGCATCTGCGGGCTACGACAACCTGTAGCAGGTGCGTGCGTGCCGGCTTAGTACCTGGTAAGAGCAGTCGTCTGATCGCGGGAAGGGGCATTCTGCCTCTCTCGGTGACTGTCTCTCCCACGTGTTTCTCCGCCGTCCAGTGAGACAACCATTGTAGCTGTGCCGCGAGGAAATATGATTCAAAGGACGGAGCTCCTAGGCCTCCGCCCGTCGTAGGTAGGTATAGTGTGCGCAATGCCACTCTATGGCGGCCGCCACCCCAGATCAGGGCTGTTAATAGCGTGTCTAACTCCCGGAAGAAGGAGCACGGTGGGATTACAGGAAGGTTCGCGAAGTAATAGAGCATTCTCGGTACCATAATCATTTTTGCTATGGCGACACGACCAATGGGTGCCAATGGTAACGTCTTCCAGAATCCCACCGCCGAGCCGGGTGGCTCCTAATTGACGTTGTTTTGCTTTATTGTGTAGACTGCAGAGGTCAATTGTGCTGTAGGGTCTTGGTCTTCTCTTCGTCTGTCAGATGGCTTCTGACAGCTGTGTGGTTTGGAGACCGAGGCAGTGGCCTCATTACTCCACATTCACTTTGAGTGTTTTACTCGCTCTTTCTGTTTTCTTGTTGATCTGTGACACTTTGTCACAATTGAAGTTGGTTCACAAGGTCAGCACTGTGATTGGCCACGGGTAGCGGTCAATTGAGTCAGCAAGTTTCTTCAAAGAGTCTTGTCTTTGTTTGTCACATACAGTAGGCGAGTAGGATCTGCACTTATGTTGCCCCCACTTTTTTTCTGATGTATACACTGGTTTCTGGCTATAGTCTGGCTGTGTCCCTGCTAATCAGGGCCCCAGTCTCTCTGTTCTCTCTAATCGACTTGGTGTGCATATTAGATGCACTAGTGATTGGATACTGTGGTACCTTATGAGCCCCTAGAATATGTTACCTTAGGTACCTAGGGCATTGGTACTTCACAGGCCTACCAGGGGCTGAAGCATGTATTATGCCACCCCTGGGAAGCAGACTCAATCTGACACCACAGGCCTGCTACTGCAGCCTGTATGAGGTAGTATTAGCACTCCTCACAGAGGTATAGGTTCCTATATCTCACCATACACACACATATAAACCTATCAGCCACCCCTATGGCAGGCCCTATCAAGCCTGAGGGCAGGGTGCTTGGTTTACTATGTGAGGGGGTGCTTCTGCATGAGCAGGACCCCTCTGCAGCTACTAGAGTCTATTCCCTATGGCTGTTTGTGGATGCTGTTAAACCATATACTCTTAAGTGCATTATAACCTTGCGGTTAATGCTAACTTTGGAATGACTGCATCAAAAAATGTTGTGTTTGGTGTCAAACAACTTGGAATCATACCCCCACACCAGTAACTGGTGTGGGAGTATGATCCCACCCTTCTAGAGGGGATGCCTTGTACCCACTGTACTAAACGACAGAAATCTGCAAGAGCCCTGGCATCACAAAATGGATGCCACCAGCACAGACACTGGGCTGCCCTCCTGCTGCTGACTGAAACTCGCAGTGGAGGGAGCCTGACAAAAGGCATCCTGTCACAGGGAGGTGTCATCACCTTCCAGACAGGATTTAGTGTATTGGAGCTGGGTGGGTGCACTCCTAGAGTGCTTTGAAGTCCTGCACTGGAGGAGCAGTAGGCTCCTCTGTGCATATGCCAGCTCAAACCGGTTCAGGGGCTACCTGCCCCTGCTCTGGCGCGAAACTGGACAAAGGGAAGTGGGTGTAACCACCCCCTACCCTGACCCTCCTAGAGGAGTGGTCATAGAGCTAGTCCCTCCCCTATCTTCACTATAAGATAGCAAGCATTGCCATTGCAATTCGGATAGCCCTGGACGACGCTCTACAAAGAAGAATCCTGGCCCTTCGACGTTCCACTACCTTTGGAAGACAGAAGAATCTCCCTTGGAGTCAAGGAGTGACTCCCCTGCTTGGCAGGCACCAAAAACCTTAACCAATGGTTGCAAATTTTCCTGCTCCCGCCGGAGTTCGAAGTCCCTGCTGCCCCGGAAGTGGATTTCCTGACTTCTAAACGGCCTTTGAGAGTCCCCAGCAAAGCTGTGACGAGTGGACCCCACGAGTGATGAGGAACAGCAATACCCGGGGACCGTGCACTATTGTCGAGTGCAATCCCTTAACAACGTTCTACGAACTTGTGCTTTGGACCATTTGTGGCCCAAGCCTCCAGCAGGTCTTGCAGTGAAAATCAGTGGCCTACCCTGTCCCGAGTGACCGTGGGCTCCTGTGAAGCAGTTCCTGAAGAGGCGTCTTGATCACTTGCCCGTTGGCTTGTGGGTCCCCCGAAGACTTTCTTATCGACTAAAAGGGCTCCCCTGGTTGCTCCAGGCCTGCCCTCACTTACCCTCGCTGGGTGAGTCCCTCAGACCTTGCTGGTCTGCACCATCGACTTTCTTCAGTCTACACGAGACTTGCGGTTGCCAAGGCTTGTTGGCTCCAATCCGGTTGCCGACACCGCCATCAGCTGCAGACTTCGCCGGACACTCTAAATCCAGCTGCTGGTCATCGTCCATCCTTCCTGGACCACGTGAGCGAAGAGTCAAAACACCGTCGACGACCTGAATGGACGCGACATCTGTGGTCATTCATCTTGCTGGCCACCGGTCACTGGCAAGTGACCTTGAACACTGTCCCTTCAATTTTCAGGTCTTCAGCATCATGAATCCACTTCTTCAGTCGACGCAAGCAGCAAGTCTTCTTTGGTCTCCATAGAAAACAGCGACGCGACCCGACACCAAAAGACACCTATGCAGCCGGCTTCCCTGGGTGAGGAAACTCGTGCACTCCGGTGCCCTAGTGTGTGTTGGCCCTCGAAGTACTTACCTTGTAAGTGGCTTGCTTGTAGACTTCCTCGAAGTGCCCTAAAACTTTAATAATCAAACCGCGACTTGCTCCATTATAATCAATAGGGAACCCGTGGCTGTGTTCACACACTGCACGCGTCTCCCGTGGGCCTGCAGTAGTGAAGCCCCAGCGATTCCCCAGGCCCTAGGCCATGTCATTTTGCAAGTCGATATCCTTATACCACTTTCATAGTATATGGTCTGGTACGCCCCTAGGGCTCCAGCCATATTTGTGCTTAATTTATTGTGAAACGTTGACATTTGAATGTGTACCAGGTTTCTAATCTCATAAAGAGATTAGTAGAGTGTGTCTAGTAATAAATACATATATATTTGATATATATGCCTGTGTGGTGTCCTTTCATTTGGTAATTCAAGAGATTATAAGGTAAAACAAGCTGCTTTACATTCCTCTGAGACTTAGCCTGAAGGCTGCTCTCCACAGCTACCACTAGGATAGCTTTCTTTAAAAGGTTGTCTTAAACCTATCTACCATAAGAGTCGAATTGGACTGGTGCAAGGTGGCCACTATAACTAGTGACCAGCATATGCGAGGCCAACTTCTCACACATACCTTCTGCCATTGATGGGCTTTGGATGCCTGCCGAGGCTGTAGCCTTCTGACAGTGATGAGTTTTGGATGCCTGCCGAGGCTGTAGCCTACTGACAGCGATGAGTTTTGGATGCCGAGGTGGTAGCCTCATTACTTCACATTTATTTTGAGTTTTGTTTTTAGTCGCTGCTTCAGGTTCACAAGGTCATCGCTGTAATGGGACGCAGGTAGCTGTCAAATGGGTTTGCAGAGATGTCAGCAAGTTTCCTGATCAGTGGGTTTTCTTTTGAACCAATCCTTTGTAGAAATTCTTGTTGAGTTTGTGGAGATGGTCGTCCAGCATCTCAATGCCTAGGTCTCTTTGGAGGTCTGCTGTTCTTGTGAAGCTAGGAGCCCCTACTGCAATACGCAAGGCCTTGCTCTCTACTTTCTGCAAGTCTTGCCGATACTTGGATGGCAGCCACTCCAAACCGGTGAAGCATAAGTCATTGTTGGTCGAATTATTGCATTGATTGCTCACACCTTGCTCTGCATGGGCATCGACTTGGTCTTCAGGAGTGGGTATAGTGCAGCCAGTTTGGTTGTTGCTTTCTGGCAGGTCTCCTCAATGTGGTTTCTACAGCTGAGTTTAGAGTCCAGAGTCACCCCTAGGTAGGAGCTGTTGGTTTCCCATTTGATCTCCTCTCCGTTGAGGAGGATCTGTTGATGCTTCCTGTTCAGTTTTCTGGTGAATAATGTTGCTGTCGTTTTGCTTGTGTTCAGGGTTATCTGCCAGTCGCTGTACCATTCTGAGAGTCTGCTGAACGATGCCTCAAGGTTCTCAGCCACTTCTTTTTTACTGAAGGATTGGGAGATGACTGCAACATCATCGGCTTAAAGAGCAATATCAGTTTTCTTTAAGTCCGTGGGGATATCGTTTGTAAATACATTAAAGAGGAAAGGTCCAAGAATTGATCCCTGAGGCACTCCAGCAAGAATAGGGTGTGATGTTGAGCATTCTTCTCATACCACCACGTGGAAGGTCCGTTCTAACAAGTAGCTAGACAGCAGCTTAACCAGATAACTTGGAAACTTGAGTTTGATGAGTTTTTAAAGCAGTCCCTTGTGCCATACTCGGTCGAATTCTTTGGCTACATCCAGAAATACTACTCCAGTAGACTTGTGGATGTTAAATCCATGGCTGATGATGTCCACAACTCTGAGAAGTTGGTGATTTGTTGAGTGGTCTTTCCAGGACCCAAACTGTTCTTTGGAGAGAAAGTTTTCACTTGATGCAAAGTCAATGAGACGAGCGAGAATAACTTTTTTGAAGAGCTTTGATAGGCCTGATAGCAGACTTATGGGGCAGTAGTTTGCAGGGTCTCGTAGTGGTTTTCCAGCCTTAGGGAAAAAATGGACTCTTGCCTCTTTCCAAATGTTGGGGAAGTACTGGTGCTTCATACACACATTGGATATCTCTGCAAGTCGATCCACTGCAGCATCTGGGAGCATCTTGATGGCAAGTTTGGTTATTACATCCTTTCCTGGAGCCTTGCCATTTTTTTGTTTCTTTACCAGGGCTCGGACTTGATCAGTTGAGGATTCCTCAATGGTTGCAGCTTCTATTACTGGCGAGTGCTCCAGGTGGTGCTTAGTGACCTCTTGCTTAACTTCTGCTGCCAGTTTGCTTGCCTGGTTAGGCCTGAAGGATGCCTCCAGCTTCTCAGCGAAGAGCTCAGCCTTGTCCCTGTTGCTGCATGCCAGGTGTGTCTTTCCTTGTATTGGTGGGTTTGGTTCCTTCTTTCCAGTCAAGCGTCGGGTCATTTTCCAGAGAGAGTTGTCCGAGTCCTTCAGGTTGGCTGTAGCTGCTTCCCATTTTTCACTTCTGTGCTGGCTCATTTGCATCTTAAGTTGTCTGATCAGCTCATTGTACTTCTTAAGCAGATCAGGGGTGCGGTACTTTTGCCACTCTCTCTGGACTCTGTTCTTGTCAGCTATTGACTTCTTGATGCCGTTCGGGAGGTCGTAGATGGAGCAGCGTTGAGGTTTCTACTGGGAATGCTGCGTTTAATAGCAGAGTGGAGTGCAGCTGTGAAGTGGTGAACCACCTGGTCAATGTCTTCAATGCAGCGTAAGGGGCCAGGAACTAATGTCCCCTCCAGGCTTGTATAGGGTCCAGTCTGCCTTCTTGTAGTTGTGCCTGGTGTCCTGTTGTTGGTTTTCGATCACGTCTCCAACTGTGATCAATACTGGGTTGTGATCGGACATCAGCGCTATCAAAGTCTCCAGCTCCATAGACTGTGATAGATTCCTTCATGACAACTATGTCCAGAACATCGGTAATGTACCGTGCAGCACCTGAGTAGTGTGGTGGGCAAGTTGGGACAGCCACTACAAAGTGCTTCTCCTTGAGTGGGCAAGTGGAGCGTGTCCTTTCCTGTTTGCAGTGCCAGAGTTCCAGCACTGGAGCTTGGCATGAAGGTCTCCTCCAAATAATGTTGGGATGCTGGGGTCCAGCAAGGCATCTAGGTCCTTTGGGTGTAGCTTTTCTGGGGGAGAGTAGGCAGCAATCAACCGTACGGGGCCTGCTGATGTCTGGATCTGTATGCCAGTTGCTTCAATACTCCCCACTGGTGGTAGTGAGATCTTGTGGTGCTTCACTTTTGTGCTGACAATCACTGCTGTTCCTCCGCCCTTGGCTCCAGTGGTGCGATCTATGCGGTACACCCTGTGGTTTGCAAGGTTGAGCTTCTGCTTCCTTCGTGATGGGTCTCGGAGATAAGCACTATACTCACATCCTTAGTTTCCATCAGGTGTAGGAGTTCATCTGTTTTCTTCTGAATGCTGTTAGCATTCCACATCAAGAAAAAGGAGTTTTCTTTAGATTTGGATGCCATTGCGGGTGTTTTCTTCACCATAGAAAAGTCAGAGATGAGATTCGCCACCATTGTCACCACAGGGTGGATGTTCATGTCTGCGACAGCTTTTGCATCCTTCATGAGGAGTTCCTGCCAGTTGATGGCTGTGCCTATTTCACAGGATGATGCCGGGGCAGTTGTTGGTGGTGGGCTGTCTTGTTTGGGTCCTATAACTTCTGTGTATGTCCTTCTATCCACAGGCGTTTCACTACGGCTGTTGGTTGGATTGCGGGTTGGGATCCAGTGAGCCAATGCAGTTTTGTGGTTGTAAATCTTCCTTTGACCCTGGTCTGTTGCTGGAGAGTGTCGAGAAGCCTTTTGTGGTTGGGTGGGCTTGCGTGATTTATCCTTCTTTACCTTCTGCAGGTAGGGACAGCCGCGAAAATTTGCTGGGTGGTTTCCTGTGCAATTTGCACATATCGCCGGTTCAGTTTCTCTGTTCCTGGTGCATTGGTTGGAGGTGTGTTCGCCTCCGCAGCGTACACACCTGGCCCCAAGCGCTGGCAGTTGTAGCACATGACCGGGGCCCGTTTTCCCCTAGGTGCTTCTGTGTTGAAGGTACAGCTGCAGAGCCATGTGACTGCTGAGAGGTCTGCTGGCTTCCCATCCTTGCTTGCCGACAGGGTTGCGATGTCTTGTTCTTGTCCTCTGGTAAGGCAATCTGTGTAATATTTTTAACTGGAAGTCCAAGTTCCGCGGTCCTTACGAGTGATGTTGTATCTGCTTTTCCAGAAGTGAAGGATTTAGCAACTCAGTTTGGTGCTATGGCAGGGTATATATTAAATGTCGATAAAACACAAATTATTTGTTCAGGCATGACCTGCCCTTCGGGTTATCCAGTAGTAGCAGAAGCTATGTATCTGGGTATAACTATTACAGCGGCAGTAGAAAAAATACCCGATTTAAATATTAAATCAATAATGGATACTGCCAACAAAAAATTGGAGAGATTGGATCATCTGCATCTGTCCACCTTTGGACGCAGCAATGTTATTAAAATAACTATTTTACCTAAATTTGTTTATCTTTTTAGGACCATCCCTCTTGAGTTCTCCTCTTCTTGCTTTGTACAGTTAGAAAGGATTTGTTCTAGGTTTCTCTGGGGCTACTGTAAACCCAGAAGAGCATTTAAACGATTGATCCTTCCAAGACAACAAGGGGGTTTGGCTATTCCTAGTTTTTTGCTTTATTACTGGGCTGCTATTCTACAACATATGGCCATATTGTTTGTTGGTAATAAAGCTAATATATCAATGGAGAGTACCCCCTCTATATACGAATTGAGCTTGGGGAACCAAGCTAATGGGTGTCTGGTATCGTTTCTTGAGCCCAGTTACTATAAAAATAAAACAGATTTAAAATTGTGAAGGCCGCATACAAGGTCTGGAAACAGGTTCAAAGAAAGTTTAAAATCTCTAAACTGAAAGCATATACTCCAATTTTAGCTACACAAGTGCTCCCATCATTTTTTTGAGATCGGGTTACTTTTGATTGGGCTAATAAGGGTATTCATGTGTTAGGGGATCTTTATAGAGATGGGCAATTAGCAACATTTGCAATATTGCAGTAAAAATTCGTCTCGGTAGGCGTGACTTTTTTAAATACTTACAGATTTGGAGTTTTTTGGGGGAAAATATGTGTAAAACAGTAGGAAACTTTGAAAAGATACCACTGGTGGAAGCTATTAAAAAGAGATCCCGGCTAGTGGCGATCTATAATATTTTAATTGACTCCCTCCCTGATGATATGATTACATATTCAGAGAAATGGACAAACAAGTTTGGGGCAGATATAATTGATATTGGGACTCTCTATCTCTAGCAAACCAGATTTTGATTACCGGTAGCCTTAGGAGTCAACACTTTATGTCAGTTTTTGACCTATACTATATGCCTGCGAAGATCGCTAAATGGAGGGGGTAAGGTGAGGGAAATGTAATAGATGTGATCTCCCAGCAACAGATACTATACATATGTTTTATTCTTGTTCAAAATTCGCTGTTTTTTTTACAGGATATAAAAAAAAATTTTACAACTATTTTGGGGATTTCAGTATCTGTTACACCAACTCTCGTTATTTTAGGGGTTGAGCACAATATTGAAGCTGGTACAAGGGTAAGGTCAGAAACAGGGCTTTTGTTTATAGCTATGGCTATTGCCCGCTTATGTATTACCTCTAATTGGATTAGCGTTGACCCCCCAACTTTCTCTAACTGGCGAGCAACGTTATTTGCTGCATACGATATTGAATCTGCAATATATAAATTAAGAGGCCGTAAGAAGAAATTATTGGGACAACAGATGTGGGCCCCTATTGCAGATTTGGTTGGTTTAGGTATCTTTTATATCAATTTATTGCATGTGATTACCTGGTTTACTTTAATAAGGCCTGGAGGCCCAAAAAACATTGTTATTTTTTGATGAACTGTACAGTATTGATGGATTCTTATATGTTTTATCATATTTACTGCTTTGTTTTTGTGAGTTGCTTTATGTATACAACAAAACAAAATCTTTAAAAATTTCAATAAAAATATATATTTTTTAAAATGAAGTCCAAGTGCCGCTAAGTCCTCAGTGATGTGTCCAAGGGATGTGTTTACCGGGAGTCCCTGTATTACGAAGCACTCGGCTTTTGCAGTTGTCAGTGAGAACGTGTGGTATTCCATTTTCTGTTCTGTGAGCATGTTGATCACACTCCTGTAGTCCTCTGGTGTGGTGAGCATGATCTTGGCATGGTCCTGCTGGGGCTTGATTGTGAACGTGGAGGTGCAGTGTTCCTCCAGTAGCTCCACAAGGTCCTTGTGAGTGGCTAAGTTCTTTAGGATGATGGGAGGGATCCGCAGGCACTTTGTGGGTCCTGGAGAGTTCTCAGCTTCAGCCGTCTCGCGGTCCTGAGGGCGGGTGTCCCAATCCATGGTATTTTGGAGAACCTGAAAGTAGTTTGTGGTTGCAATTGCGGCGCTTCTGGGAGGTGCGTGGGCAAGCTTTGGGCTTTTTCTGGTGAATTCGGGCATGAGTCACAACTTCTCTTTGCTTTTGTGTGCCATTCCATGTCTTCGGTGTTGCTGGGGTGAGCCATGGCGTCAGATTCCATCATTGATGATGCTTGGTGAGGCTGGAGTGTGGCTCCTTGGGTAGACATTTTTGCTCAGGTATATTAGTTCAGATATTTTAGCTCAGTTGCTTTCTCTGGTCGCTGTCCCTTTGGTCTATCTGTTGGTCCTACAGCTGACCACAGTGTCTAGTAGAGGTGCTCGCCCTTAGGTTCCTTCCCCCTCAGTGCAGCCTTGCTCCGGGCAAGCCAGAGAACGAAGGCCCAGCCTTGGGGTCTAGTCACACAGGGTCTGGACTTTCAGCCCTTAACCACTGCGGTGCGCAGCCTAGCCCCGGTCAAGTCAGGGTGACGCAGGCCCAGCACCTAGGTGGGTCTGGGGAAAGTCCTTGAAACTTTCAGGTATTCAGCCTGCCCCCCTCTCTGGTGCGCAACCTGGCCCCGGTCAAGCCAGGGAGACGCAGGCTCAGCACCCAAGAGGAGCCAGCTGTGTTATGGGTCAAGCCCTTCTCCTTCCCCTCCTTGGCACACAGCCTGGCCCCAGTCCAGCCAAGGAAACTTAGGCCCAGCACCTTAGAGGAGTGGGGAGAGAGAGCAGAGCTGAGGGAGAGACCTGATCGGAGCACGAGTCAATCATCCTCATCTGATTTTATGATGATCTTCTGTAGGGTCCCTGTACCCCTGCTTATGACCTCCTGTCCCTTTTCCACGCCCCTGCTACAGCACTGGGCGAGTCACAAAGTGCCAACCAATTGCTGGCATGCATTTTCGCAGGCTTTTCCTCCCGCTCCTGTGGAGCCCGACCCTCGGTAGGTGTTAATCGCAGACCCTTATGTGGTCAATCTCCTCGTTCCCGACCCGCGCTCAAAGATGTTTGGAGCAAGCACTGCTTTAGCTTATCACCAAGTAGATGAAATATCGCAAGTCAAAAATTTTTGGGATCCAGTCGTATTTGGCGTCATATGCAGATATAGTAGCAGCTGCCTTCCCATTCGTACAGTTGCCATATAATAGGCATTTGTGAATAGTTTTTGTTCACCGATTTTAAATCTGTGAATAAACAAATATCTATGGTACCTTACATAAATCACAAGAACTATGTACTGATAATTTGCTCTTTGATCTAATTTAATAGATCTAAATAAGGAGACTTTTTCAGAATTAATCAGCTCGTGGTGAAACGGAGGGACTTGGGGACTCATTAGCACTATTAGTTAGCAGTTGCGATAGGGGTTCTATTGTATTTTTTGAAGTATAAAAAGGCGATGCTATTGAAGCCCATGGTTCTCACGCTTAAAAAAAAAACTGAGCATAACTAAAGGAATATTTGAGGCCTTGAAGATTTGGGGGTACAATCAAAAAACACGTAGGCTGTCCGTTTTGATAAACTAACAAATGAAAAGAAATTCTGAAGAAAATACATCAATAAATATTTTCAAAATGATTAAGAGAACACTTTCTTCTTTGTTCATATGAATTGGTGCCCTGACACTCTTTTGGATTGAATGTTGTAATATACAGGACACTAGAGTGTAACTATTGTTGAAGAAAGTGTATCATTGGCGCCTGGGCAAAGTGTATAGACTCCTCTTAGTGGATCTTTATAATGTGCAGGCCAAAATGTGGCTCTTCTGCGTTAAGGATTTAACCATGTGCACTAAAAGCAACAGCAAAAGTTATATGTATTTTAAATTTTTTGTTCAAAGAGTTTGTGTTATATTTTTTAATTTATGCCAATGTTCAGTAATTTAGGCACGGTTTGTAGTGTAGACACTTTCTTAAATGTATACACAGGAGTCAAAATAACTGAAAAAGCATGCAAAGTGTTTGCATGCGAAAACACAACCGTGTTCAACTTTCGTCCATGTTATAACAATGAGATGGTAATTTAGGGCCAGATATACGATGATTAGGAATAGTAATTTCCTAATTGCGATTCCTTGCGAATCGCAATTAGGAAATCACCATTCCTAATGTATGAAACTCTTTTGAGTTTCATTAGTGATTCATAGTTGATCTACCTCATGAATATTAATGATGTAGTTCTCAATTTGCGACCCACTACAATTTGATGCCATCGCAGATATGGTGGCCGGCTGGGGTCAGCAGACCACCATGTCTGTGATTGCTTTTAAAAAAAGCAATATTTTTGTAAAAATACAGCCTGTTTTCCTTAAAGAAAGACAGTATGCATTTAAAAGAGAGAAACATGAAACTTGGAAGTTTCATTTTTTAAGAGTAGGCAGTGGTCGGTGGGACCACAGCCTGCTCTTTAAAACTATTTTACGAACCATTCTCAAAGGGGAAGGGTTTCCTTGGGGACCCCTTGCCTTTTGCAAATAGGTTACTACCAACTTTCAATTGGCAGTAAATTGTGAATATTTTGCAACCGCATTTGTGTTGCAAAACATTTGTGCATGCCATTCCAATTCAGTAGTAGGAAGGGACGCCCTGAACAGGCCCCGTCCTATAATGCCAAATTGCAAAACCCAAATAGAGATTCAGTAACAAGTTACGGAATCGGAATTTGTACCTGACAATTTTCCTGAGTACTTCTAGTTTGATAAGAAAACTTTAATACTGATCTTGACCATCAGGTTCCCTAAATATTTCTCATTGCAAGCATGGATGTCAATTCGGGGTCGCCAGTGGTCTCAACAGTGACCCCTAGGCAACCAGATGCGACAACTGCCACTTTGAGTGTGTCTGTTGACACGTAATCACATACATTTCTTGGTTCTGCCTTCCGTTTCCACATTGATGCTGAGGATCAGCTCGGATGCTGTGCATCAGCTCGGATTCACTGTGTACTCGCACTCCCTGTCTAGTCTTCATTTAGAAAACGTTGTGCAAGGGAGAGGCTGCACTGCTCCTTGGAGTGACGTGGGCACATTGAGCTGCTTCATTCGGCAATAGTAGTTTGCCTTCCACTGTATGATCATGAAGGAAAGACTGTGATTTGGAACTGCAGTGGTGGTCCATACACTCTTCCACTGTGATCCTGAGCTGCCCAGCACTGGAATTACTTTTGAAAGAACAGGTATGCCGTGGGGTTGAAGCAGTGGACCTTAACTTGCATCTACATTTAAAATAGACTGTAACTGAAGCTACAGGCACCTAACAAAACTTGAGGGGCCTACCTGCAAAGTACATGGAGAAACCCCCTCCCCCCAGCACCCTCCTCCGGGAGTCAATAAGGAGCTCTTTGACCAGGGTACCGTGCTGAAGGCGACCACCTGGAGCACGGGGGTCTACACACACTGTGGAGTCTGCGGGGGCCTTTGTTAGTTTGTGAGTCTATTCATACTGTGGAGCTAAACCTGCTAAAACAAAGATAGGAAAACTAATACCATTGCATCCCTATTTCAGGTTTCTAAAATATTTACTTAAAAGTCTACAAGCTCCTACTCCGATTCCATTCCTCAGCAATCTTACATTTACTATATACAAAAATGTTATTTTTAGTGTATAAGTGTATCTCCAGCTACAAAATGACAGGGCCAAGTCTTAACTTGTGAATGTTTACAAGAGTGTAATATGATTTATTCAATGAACCGTATTTAGTCAATGCTAGAGCTAGTAACATTTTGCAGATAGAGGGCTCTCTCAAAAAAAATTGGAAAACGTTTTACGTAATGAGGCCTTTTGTAACAAACACAGTTGTAGTCAATTGTTACTGAACTAATATAGTTTCCCTATTACAAAAAAGAGGTATGATTGACTATATACATTTTAAACCACGGTCCCTCTCTGTATAATTTCTCAGGTATATTTGACAGATCAGAATCCCCAAGTTCCCCCCAATTTTGAGATTACTACTTCCAATTTGAAAAAATTATAAACTTTCATATTTTCTAGTTAATATTTCTGCTACAGATTGGCAAATAACAAAGGCATTTCATATTTACCTACATCACATAAAATATGATGTACTGTCATGTTCCCTTGCCCCGAGTACCAGACTGTAAGTATCTGGTGTTATGGATTTTGGTTTAGGCCCTAGCCTCATGCTAATCGAGTGTGGGTTCAACAGCACAGGCTTCTCTCTCAACATGAACGAGGTCTTATGACCCAGAAGGGTGCACCAAGCGTGACCTCATTTGACTGTCAGTGAACGACATCCCTGTCATGGGTTTAGCACATAGAATGGGAGTGGCAGCACACCTTGTTTTGTAAATCAATATTATTGACAAGAACTTTTTAATCTGTGTCACTAGAGTAGAGACCTACTGGCCCACTCCTGTAAAGTTCTGCTTCTATGTGGCAACCTTGCATTAACATCCAAGTGTGTGTTGTGTGTGCATGTATGTGGACTGTATGATGCATACAGTGTGTGAATGACTGAGCCAAAGTAATGAAAGCCTGCGGATTCCATTTAGGAAATCAAGGGCAATTCCTCTGCACATGATGGTGGTGAGGTTGTTTTCCTAAATAGTGAAAGTCATCCCTGACATTCCTGGAGCAGTAAGGAAGAGACCTAGACTAGAAGAGGGGGGAGTGGAGACAGGTCTCCTTTAGAAATTAAATTAGGTCCTTTTGCTATGAGGGGCTGCTGATAAGCCTTCTTATGGCACAGCTGTTTGGTGGATGGTGGAGGTGAAGGGTGGGACAGCGATTTCTATTGTTTAGCGTGCAAAAGGTGAGGCCAGCCTTTTGTGTGTTTACTGATCACTATCATTATGGCTGTTGAGCTCACACCTCTTTGTGCCTCTGTGTAGATATTCCACGCTGGAGACTACCCTGTTGTGATGAGCATCGCTCTTCACAGAGTCTATATCTAGAGTACAGCATAGAGAGCGTAGATGAAAAGAGAACTGTTGGACCTGGCCCTCCCTGCAGGATCACTCTCCAAATCGTTTGCCCTTTTCGCTCCACTTTGTGCTGAATTCATTTTTGTTGGTCTTAAGACTCTGTGCACTTTACCACTGATAACCAGTGCTAAAAAGGTTGTGCTAATTCCCCTAAAACCTGGTTAAATGGGCTTATACCCATCTGGCATATTTAATTTACTTGTAAGTGCCTTGTAGAGTAATATACCATTATATCCAGGGCCTGTAAATTAAATGCTACCAGTGGGCCCATAATACTTCTTGTGCCGCCCACTTAAATAGCACTTTAAAATATGTCCCAGGCCTGCCATTGCACTCTGAATGCAGTGTTAAGATGCCATGTCATCTTGCCATTTAAACACCCTTGCCAAGCCTTAACCTCCTCTTTTTCTTCACACAGGTCACACCTAGGGTAGGCCCTAGGTAGCCCATGGGTCAGGGTGCTGTGTAATTAAAAGGTTGGACATGTACTTCTATGTTTTACGTGTCCTTGTAGTGTGCAACTGCTACATTTGTTTTTTCACTACAGTAAGGCCTACCTCTCCCATAGGATAACATTTGGGGATTCCCTATTACATTTAATAGGCTATAATTTCCAATTGGAAGCAGGTCTTGAATGGTATCTATTAAATTGTAATGATCTTTATTGGTAAAGTCAGATTTCTCATTACCATTTTGAAAATAGCAGTTTTAGAAAGTTGGCATTTTCTTGCCCTTGGCCCTTTGTGCCTATACCTTTCTTGGGTTACATGACTGGATGTAGCTGACAGACTTTTTAAATTCCTTTCAGACAGTCACGCAATAGAGGGATTCGGTGTACCTTACTGGGCCATCTGCCAAAAGGATAGAGGGGCTAAGCTGAGCACAGCCTCTCTTGCAACTAACTAGGGTGTGCTCTGCCTTTATGTAAAGGGCCTAACACCCGCCAATTGTCACTGCAGCCAACTTGGAACTAGTGCAGGTGAGGCAGGAAATTGGATGGACTTCAAAGAAACTTTCTAGAAGCTTCTCCCACCTTCCAGAAGATGGGCACCAAGTTATAAAAATAGGACCTTCAGACCTATTCTTCAGTTCACTTCTGGATCTATGAAAGTACTCTTAGAGGACTGCCGCTGCTGTGTAGACTGCAAGACTGCTTTGCTGTACCTGGAAGGAGTGATTTGCTACCTTGAGCCTGCCTTGAACCCTGAGAGGCCAGCCCTGCTGTTGAGCCCTGCATCTTCACCTGAACCAAGGACTGCCAGAGTGACTCCAAGGACTAGTTTGCTGGCCTCCGGTTCAGAGCCACAGGGACACAAAAGGCCCTACCTTATTGAACCCCCACCTCGTCCCAGACTGAGTCCTAAACCCCCAACAGTTGTCCCACCAGTTTTGGACCCTTCATTGTGGTGCCAGAGGTGCCCAGATGGCCAACTCTCAAAACTAAGGATTTAGAACAATTTTGGCAAAAAACGTCTCTGAAAACCATGAGGAAATCAGGACCAACCTGCTCACCTATCCGCCTGAGGTGCATTGCCGGTCAGATTGACTTTACGGCCTCTCTCGCTATGTGTTCTTCTCTGTAGTAACAAATCCTTTTTAGCCCTTTGCCAACGGGGTATCAGGCCTCATAGAACTGTCTTCAACTACAGCCATCTGCTGTGTTCCGTTGGAGATTTTCAGCTCCATTTCAGAGATTAAGTCTAAATACAAAGATCTTCACTGTGGCTTTGACCCAAGGCTATCCGACGATAAAGCCCCCTCCTTCGACACCTCCTGCAGCCATGCCCTGTTGAACTTTTCCTTCTCAGATACTTTTTCTCAGAATTTCTTCTAAGTTTGAAGGTAAGCGCTGACCGGGCCCAATCCAATTCTTGTATCTGAACTGTGCTCCAATACGCCCGTTCATATTTTTCATTTTGCACAACCAGATACCCGCCGTTGGCGCTTTAAACTTTTCAATGCTATTTTTTACTAAATACCTAAAAAATTCATAACTCCAGCTCTACTGATTGGATTTTTGTCGTTTTCATATCAAATAATTTCTTTAATGATTTTTCTAAATTAGTTTGGGATATTTCTTGTGTTTCACTTTATTTTTGTGTTTGTTACATAAATACTTTACACATATCCTTTAAGTTAAGCCAGATCTGCTTTTGGTTCTAAGTTACCCAGGGTTAAGCACAGGTTCATTTAGTGACTTTTTGTGGTTCAACCTTCAAGGGATTGCAGCTGTTGCTCGACCAGGGCTTACACCCCAGTCAACCAGCAACCCAATTTCTCAAAGTAACCAGCCCAATCCAGTTCTGAAAGTGACGCTAGAGAACCCAGATCCCCCAACTGCCTATCATGTAAAAGTGTGAGCCAGTACCACTTGCTTTTCCAGTTCCAAGTTGTATTCGACCAAGGAAGGGAGTGCTCCTCAGACTACTCGTAGGACTACCTGCGACCAGAACTGGTATCTGCCTGACAGCCTGCTTTCCCAGTTTGAGGGCACATCACCTGAAGTCCGGTCTTGATAAAAGAAGTGGAGTCTCTGGCCTAAAGTACCTTCAAGCCAACTTGCTACTAACAGATGGAAGCCCTACAGATGTATGACAGTCTTAAAATGACAAATAAGCTTGACCCCCCCATACTGTGTGGGTCCCTCATCTGAAATAAGACTGGGGAAAGCAACCTTTATGCTCTTACATTTATGGACTGAAGTCTCTCTAAGAAAGTGGTTCCAAGAGGGCAGTGTCAGAGGTCATTGCTGTTGTCTGCAAGAGCTATGACCCAGAGATAGAGTGCATGTTGGAAAGGCGTTCGCCGGAGGGGGGTTCGATGCCCGTCTTGCCCACCCCTTTGACCCACCTCTCCCACGTAGGCCGAACTAGGCGCGCACACCCTGATGTACACTACGAACAGAGCGACACCACACATAGTCTTTGTAGGACGATAGGTCTTTTTTATCGATGATTTTCAAGGGATCTTTATGATCCAAGATGCAAGTAGTACAGCGGTGGCACGAAGTACCACAAATCGGTCATGGGGAACGGGGGTAGCGGGACAGTCTTTCAAGATAGTGTCTCTGCGAAATACCCTGCGGATAGCTCACAATCCTCGAGCTGGAGGGTGTCGATTCTCTGGGCGATCTCTTACCGAGTCGTCCTCAAGGGGAGCGCCGCGAGTCTCTCAGCAGGCACAGGTGGTCGGGGTTCGGGGGCCGCGATTCCGTCAGCAGGGCTCAGATGGTTCAATAGCTGGGGGCCGCGAGTCACTCAGCAGGCCCAGGTGGTTCAGTGCTCGGGAGCCGCGACCTCGTCAGCAGGGCTCAGATGGTTCGATAGCAAGAGGCCGCGAGTCACTCAGCAGGCCCAGGTGACTTCAGCGTTCAGGAGCCGCGACAGCGTCAGCAGGCTCGGATGGTTCCAGGTCTTCTCTCCCTTCGTTTCTCCGGCCCCCCTTGTTATACTCCGCTTGCTCTTTGAAGTCCGGGGTCCTCGCAGAGGGGGGACTGAGGTGACGGAGGGGGTTCGGCGGGATTTCCTGCCGCTCACTTCTTTGGTCTTTTCAGGTGGGTCTGGGAGGGACCCCAGACGCTCGGCAGGGGAGGCGCCTGCTCCCCAGGGGCCTGGTGGCCGATCGAGTCTTCCCGGGGAAGGCGACCCGAGGTGTGACTGGGCTGGCGCCTTTGGGTCTGGCTCGAGGGTTCCCGCTCCCTCGGTCGGACATGCGTGGTAGGGTGTTGAGTCTGTCAGGGCTCTGGCCGGCCCTCGGATCTGGGTGGCTGGGGCGGCCGGAGTCGGAGATGTCGTGTCTTGAGGGTGGTTGCAGGTTGGCTGGATGATTGGGAGGGCAACGCCGTGAGGCCGGTCTCACACGCGTCCCCCCCCAGCTGAAAGGCGTGGAGAACTACCCATCCACTGGGAGATTCTCCTCGCCGAAGCGGAAGAACCGGGACAGGCCGTCGGCGTTGGCATGATCCGCCCCGGGGCGATGTTCGACAGTGAAATCCATCCCTTGGAGAGAGATGGACCATCGTAGTAGCTTGGGGTTCTCCCCCCTCATCTGCATTAGCCACCGCAAGGGCCGGTGGTCCGTCTGTACTCGGAAATGGGTTCCGAACAAGTAGGGCCGTAGTTTCTTGAGGGCCCAGACTACGGCAAAGGTCTCTCGTTCTATAGTACTCCAACGCTGCTCTCGCGGCAGCAGCCTTCGGCTGATGAAGGCTATGGGCTGATCGATGCCCTTGTCGTCGAACTGCGAGAGGACGGCCCCGATGCCGTGTTCGGAGGCGTCGGTCTGGACCACAAACTCTTGGGAGTAGTCGGGGGCCTTGAGTACGGGGGCGGTGCACATGGCGGTTTTCAAGGCGTCGAACGCCTGCTGGCACGGGGTGGTCCACTGCACCTTCTTTGGAAGCCTTTTGGAGGTCAACTCCGTGAGGGGCCCCGCGATACTACCATAGTTTTTAATGAACCTCCGGTAGTACCCTGTAAGGCCCAGGAAGGCCCGGACCTCCGTCTGCGTGGTGGGGGGCTCCCAGGACTTGATGGCGTCGATCTTCGGTTGGAGGGGGGCGACCTGGCCGCTGCCCACCTGATGCCCCAGGTAGACCACGGAGCCTTGCCCGAGCTGGCATTTGCTGGCTTTCACTGTTAGGCCGGCTTGGTGCAGGGCCATGAGTACTTGTCGGAGGTGCTGGAGATGCTCGTGCCATTGAGAGCTGAATACGGCGATGTCGTCAAGGTATGCTGCGCTGAACTCCTCGAGTCCGTCCAGGACCTTGTTCACCAACCGTTGGAATGTGGCCGGGGCGTTCTTCATCCCGAACGGCATGACCCTGAAGTGGTAGTGGCCATCTGGTGTGGAGAAGGCAGAGCGTTCCTTCGCTCCCTCCGTGAGAGCAATCTGCCAGTACCCGCAGGTCAGGTCAAAAGTGCTGAGGAACCGGGCGGCCCCCAGGCGGTCGATGAGCTCGTCGGCGCGGGGGATAGGGTGAGCGTCTGCCCGGGTGACCGCATTGAGCCCCCGGTAGTCCACACAGAATCTTAGTTCGGGGGCGACCCCCGGGGAAGCCGCCTTCGGGACCAGGACCACCGGGCTGGCCCAGGGGCTGTCGGAGGGTTCGATTACTCCAAGGGTGAGCATCTTCTGTACCTCGGTCTTGATGCAGGTGCGGACCCGGTCAGGCACCCAGTAGGCTCGGTGTCTCACAGGCGGGCTGTCGCCGGTGTCCACGTCGTGGACACACCAGTCGGTGACCCTTGGAATGAGGGAGAAGAGGTCTGCGAATTGTCTGAGCAGCTGGCGGCTGTCGTCGGACTGTTGGGGAGTGAGGGTGGTTGAAAGTCTTACTCCCTCCACGGAGCCATCCAGGTCTTTAGCGCACAGGGGGTCAGGCAGGGGTTCGGTGTCTTCTTCCGCCCCATCATCGGTGGCCAGTAGCAAACTTAATTCCGTTCTCACGAAGTGGGGCTTGACACAGTTCACGTGGAGGACCCGGAGGGGGTTCCGGGGGGACTGTACATCGACCAGGTACGTGACCTGGCTCTTCCGCTCGATCACCTTGAAGGGACCAGTCCATTTGTCTTGTAGGGCGCAGGGCTTCACCGGGGCCATGACCCAAACCTGCTGGCCCAGCTGGAACTCGACCAGGGTTGCGTTCTGGTCATACCAGCGCTTCATTTCTTCTTGGCTGGCCTCGAGGTTAGCCTCTGCGAGTTCTCTGAACTTCCTCGTCTGGTTGCGGAGCGCCAGGATGTAGCGGAACACATCAGGGGGTGTCCCCCGGGGGCTTGTCTCCCAGCCCTCTTTGACCAGGCTCAGGGGCCCTCGGACGGGATGTCCGTACAGCAGTTCGAAAGGGCTGAACCCCAGAGACTTTTGGGGAACTTCTCGGTAAGCGAACAGGAGGCAAGGGAGGAGGACGTCCCATTTCCGGCGCAGGGGCTCTTCGAGGCCCAGGATCATTCCCTTTGGGGTAGGGGGTCGTGAACTTATACGTGACTCCGCACTGCTGCCACAGGGACTTCATGTAGCGGGATATAAAGTTAGTGCCGCGATCACTCCCAACCTCGCGGGGAAATCCGACACGGGAGAAGATCCCCATGAGAGCTCGGCCCACCACGGGAGCCGTCACGGTGCGGAGGGGGATGGCCTCGGGGTAGCGGGTGGCATGGTCCACCAGGACAAGGATGAACCTGGGGCCCTGGGCGGTCTTCGGATCCAGGGGTCCCACGATGTCGATGCCGACCCGCTCGAACGGGGTACTCACAACGGGGAACGGTTGTAAGGGAGCTTTGCGTTTTCCGCCACTCTTCCCACTGCCCTGGCACGTGAGGCAGGATTTGCAGTGTACTTCTACATTCGCTCGCATCTTGGGCCAATAGAAGTGGGTAACCAATCGCTGATATGTCTTGTCTTGGCCTAAGTGTCCTGCCAAGGGTACATCGTGAGCCAGGCCCAGGAGGAAGCTCCGGAAACGCAGGGGTACCACCAGTACCCGGGCTGCGCCTAGCTCGGCTGACTTTTGCTCGCTGTATAGGAGGCCATTGTCCCAATAGATCCAATGGGTTCCGGTTCGGTCACCGGCGGCCTGGGCTTCGGCTTGTTGTCTGAGTCCCACGAGGGAGGGGCAAATGGCCTGTTCCTGGCAGAATTCTTCCCGGGAGGGCCCCCCCTCACCGCGCCACTGGCCCATCTCGGGCAGTTCTCCGAGCTCAGTCGGGGCCTCCGGGGCGGAAGGTTCTGGCCCTTCTCCCGGGTTAGTGTCCTCTTCTCCCTCCGAAGGAGGGTTGTCCGCTTCTGGTAGAGTGTCCCGGCTCTCGGGGACAGTGTTCGGTAGGAGGGCCTCACTGCCCTCGGAGAGAGGCAATCGCGCGGTCATGGAGCGCGTGGTGGCGCAGACCCATTCTGGTAGGCCCATCATCTCCAGATGGGCTCTTCGTTCTACTTGCCCCCACGGGGAGCTCTCCAGGTCGTTGCCCAGGAGGCAGTCTACGGGCTGTGATGTCCGGACCGCTACCTTCAGTTCTCCGGAGACCCCTCCCCACTCGAAGGGCACCAGCGCCATCTGGCAGAGGCTCTCAGAATTGTCGGAGGATACGACCGGACAGAGGGCACCGGTTAGGATCTGGTCTTCGGAAATTAGGCTGCGGTGGACCGCGGTGACACTCGCCCCGGTGTCGCGGAGGCCCTCGACTCGGTGGCCGTTGATGGTCACTTGCTGTCGGTATTTCTTTGTGTTGGCGGGCAAGGGTGTCCCGGGGACCATTTCTCAATCACCAAGGGAGACCAGGGCCATGGCCGCCGGTTCCCATTCTTCGGAGTCCTCCATCTCTTCCCCCAGAGCTACGGAGGCCATCTGCCGGGCCGGGGGGTTGGTCGTTGTGGTTCGCTGATACTGGGGACACTGGGGGTCATTGGCGTAGTGTCCGGGCCGTTGGCAGCGGAAGCAGGTGATCCTAGCTCGTGGACCTAGCCGTCCTGCGACTCCGGTGCTTGCTGGAGACGGGGCTGAACCCGCCGCTGGTGGGCTGCTGGGGGGGCTGGTGGAGGACCCCCCAGGGAAATCTCTTGGTCGGCCGTGGTTCCCTCCGCCCCTCTGGCGGGGGGGCCTTGATTGTGGCGGCCATAGTCCCCCACGGGGCCTCGGGTGGCTCGGGTATTCACCCAACGATCAGCCTCAGCGGCCAGCTTCCGAGGGTCGGTGAGTTTGCTGTCCAGGAGATGCTGGCGCAGTTCTACAAAGCAGTTGGCCGCTAAATGTTCCCAGGCAATCAGATCAAACAGTTCTTCGAAGGTGGAGACCTTGCTGCCCTTGATCCACCCGTCCAAGGCTCGGCTGTAAAAGTTCACGTATTCTACCCACGTGGTGCCCGGTATTTTCTTACAATCTCGGAACCGTTGTCGGTACATTTCAGGGGTGAGTCCATACCGGCCCACGAGGGCCTCCTTCATGTGGCTGTAGGAGTTCATGACCGTGGAGGGCAGATCTATCAGGGTGTCTCTTCCTTCGCTTAAGAACCGGCCCCATAGGCCAGCCCCCCAATCCTTCTGCGGGACTCGGTGAGAGGTCATGGCGACTTCGTAGGCCTTAAACCACTGCTGGATATCGTCGTTCTTGTAATACTCTTTTACCACATCCTTGGGGATGTGGACTTTGGTTTCCCCGGTGGGAGCGGGCGGTGGATTCCCGGGTGGCTGTGACTTTTCGTTTTTAGCCCGCCACTCGATCTCCTTCAGGCTGCGTTCATGTTCTAGCTGGAGCTTCTTTTCGTCGTGCTCTCTTTGGCGTCTCTTCTCTTCGAGTTCCCCTTGTAGCCGTAACTGCTCGACGGCCAACTTCTTCTCTGCTAGTTTTAGTTCTCCCTCGATTTTTAGTTTTGCCAGTTCAAGTTCGTGGTTGCGGCTTCTCTCTCGGTCCGCTAGCTCCTCGGGGGACAGGATCCCCTCTGGCCCGTTGTTTCTCACCGGGATGCTTTGTGGTTCATGGGCAGAGTCTCCTTCCGTTTGGGTCGGGGGCGCCCCCGTCTCGACCCAGGTTTTCAATACTTTCTGGAAGTCTTCCTTTGTGCTTAATCCGGTGGTAGCGATGCCAAGGTCTTTGCAAAACTGTTTTAATTCTCTATGTGTGTAATAGTCCAATTGATCCTCTCGGAACGGTGAGCTTATTTCGGTACCTGCGGCACCCAGGGAGGTTTCTCCTTCCATCTCTGTTTGGTAGTGTGTCAGTCGTTTACTGCACGCTCTCTTTCGGTGTCGGCTCGGATCCCGTCGTCTGCCACCAAATGTTGGAAAGGCGTTCGCCGGAGGGGGGTTCGATGCCCGTCTTGCCCACCCCTTTGACCCACCTCTCCCACGTAGGCCGAACTAGGCGCGCACACCCTGATATACACTACGAACAGAGCGACACCACACGTAGTCTTTGTAGGACGATAGGTCTTTTTTATCGATGATTTTCAAGGGATCTTTATGATCCAAGATGCAAGTAGTACAGCGGTGGCACGAAGTACCACAAATCGGTCATGGGGAACGGGGGTAGCGGGACAGTCTTTCAAGATAGTGTCTCTGCGAAATACCCTGCGGATAGCTCACAATCCTCGAGCTGGAGGGTGTCGATTCTCTGGGCGATCTCTTACCGAGTCGTCCTCAAGGGGAGCGCCGCGAGTCTCTCAGCAGGCACAGGTGGTCGGGGTTCGGGGGCCGCGATTCCGTCAGCAGGGCTCAGATGGTTCAATAGCTGGGGGCCGCGAGTCACTCAGCAGGCCCAGGTGGTTCAGTGCTCGGGAGCCGCGACCTCGTCAGCAGGGCTCAGATGGTTCGATAGCAAGAGGCCGCGAGTCACTCAGCAGGCCCAGGTGACTTCAGCGTTCAGGAGCCGCGACAGCGTCAGCAGGCTCGGATGGTTCCAGGTCTTCTCTCCCTTCGTTTCTCCGGCCCCCCTTGTTATACTCCACTTGCTCTTTGAAGTCCGGGGTCCTCGCAGAGGGGGGACTGAGGTGACGGAGGGGGTTCGGCGGAATTTCCTGCCGCTCACTTCTTTGGTCTTTTCAGGTGGGTCTGGGAGGGACCCCAGACGCTCGGCAGGGGAGGCGCCTGCTCCCCAGGGGCCTGGTGGCCGATCGAGTCTTCCCGGGGAAGGCGACCCGAGGTGTGACTGGGCTGGTGCCTTTGGGTCTGGCTCGAGGGTTCCCGCTCCCTCGGTCGGACATGCGTGGTAGGGTGTCGAGTCTGTCAGGGCTCTGGCCGGCCCTCGGATCTGGGTGGCTGGGGCGGCCGGAGTCGGAGATGTCGTGTCTTGAGGGTGGTTGCAGGTTGGCTGGATGATTGGGAGGGCAACGCCGTGAGGCCGGTCTCACAGTGCACCACTGAGAGGTTTGTGCTTGAGGCAGAGTGCGCTGCCGAGAAATTTGTGCCCAAGGTGGGATCACTGCCACCTAGAAGTTGTGCCTAGGTCGACCATGCTGCTGCCATCCAACCCTGTGTCCTGGTGTGTCATGCCACTAACTGAGACTTCACTGCAGCTGGCTTTGTGCCACTGTGACCTTTGACCTTGGTGGCCCACTTTCTGAAACTCACTGACTACCCAAAAGAGGGTCTCCTGTTGTCAGAGTCATCACCAACCAGTGAGTATGTCAGAGGGCAGCTCCAGCTGTCATCCTGCTATCACTCTCCCTCAGATTTCTGGTCAAGCCTCCAGTTAATATGTTTCCTTCCAGATACGGAGTCAAGTGAGACGTATGCTGTGGGTCCCTGTAAGATGCCAGAAAATGGTCTCTAAAGCTTGGGATGTGGAGAGACTATACATTAGCAGAGACTTACTTGAGATCTGAGTGTTGGAACTGAACTCTTGGGTAATCTAGACCTATGCTTTTGATACATAGCCAAAGGACACTTCTACTTCAAGTGGAGACCTACCCAGACCTACCAAAAAGTGGTGAGCATCTGAAAGAGGGGCAAGGTGGGACAGAATGCAAGGAGCAGTAGCTCAAGTGCCAGCACAAGACTTGTGAGTGTTTTATGTTCTATAAAGAATTTGCTTTAATTGGGTAGATGAAACAACTTTTATTTTATCAAAGTAAAACTGGGTTGGACATTTATTCATGGGCGATTGTTGAATGCTGTGTTTGTGCACCCCCACATTACCTCCATGAGAATTGTGTTATTGCTAGACATCACTACCACAGAGAGTCAAGTGCTCAAAGGGGTATACTTGGCCCAGTTTGCAGATCCATAGTAAGAGAGATCCCAGACATCAGATGCAAGTGGCTGACCCCCCACAGCTGAGGTCCAGTAACCTCTGCGTGCCCAGAGATACCACCAAACGGGTTTTGACACTCCAGATAACTTGGAGGTAGGAATTTCTTATTTTTGCAAGTAAGCTGTTTTCAAGATGTAACAAATCGAGTGATCTATCTATATTTGTCTAGAGTATTGTACCCGCTTTTCCAAGTCAGTTATTTTTCTTATCAGTGATGCATTGTGTATTAATGGTTTTTCAACTTCCAGTCAGATAATTAAAATTTCCTCAAACCAATTAAAGTCATTAGGAATGCCGCTTGAGGAGCACACCATTTCCTATATTAACCATATTTTTGCTTTATGCAGAGGTTTCACTTATACAATAGATGGCTTCTTTCCTTTTTCACATGAATAATGTTTATTAGGAATCTATTGTGTCTGACAAAAGATAGTTATATTTGGATTGGTGCCATGCCAATTAAATTATCATCTGTGTAACCACCATCCTAATAGCTTCCACCTGGCTCCACTGCATTACAAATTTCAATGACTTCTACTAGTTCTGATTTTGGAATGGCCACTGGGAGCGTCTGAAATAGAGACAACAGTCAGAGTAAGACATTCATCTTCAAGACATGGATTGGACCCAGCCATGATATGAGTAGATGTTGCCATCATCGAAAGTCTTCCAGTATTTTGCTACACAATACCGACCAGTTGGCTGCATATCAGCCAGTTAGTTAGTATTGGCCAACAAATTGAATTTGTTAATTAAATTGAGGCCCAGGTATGTTAATGTTATCAGTATCCATGTTTATTGGCACTGCTTCCTGAGCTGATTGGCTCTATGTTATGATACTGCTATATTTAGGATTTCAGACTTCTGTTTCTTAAATTTAAACCCTGAAAGCTATCTAATAAGTCAAGCTATCTAATAAATCCAGCAATGTGGGTATTGACTTTCCGTGCTCTAGTTACATTAGCAAAACGCCATTGACAAAAAGAATGATTTTGTAGGTATTCCCCTCAGAGTTACCCCCGTTATGCTGGGGTATGTGCTAATTTCTGAAGCTAGTAGTTTTATTTCTAATGCAAGTGACTGGGTTGATAGTGGATACCCTGTCACACCCTCCAACAGAGAGAGAAGCTTTCATATCTAATCACATTGACTCTGACCATGATATTTAGAGCCCACTATTAGGTAGACTATTTGGTGTTGCTCTTATGTTGTAACTTATTAAGCCTACATTTCACCTATTCTGGACCAAGACTCATCACATCCTCATCTAAAAAAAGTTTATTCTGTGTCCCAACAAGGGAAAACTAAGTCTTGGTCCAGAATAGGTGAAATGTAGTTTTAATACGTTACAACACAAGAGCAACACCAAATAGTCTACCTAATAGTGGGCTCTAAATATCATGGTCAGAGTCAATGTGATTAGATATAAAAGCTTCTCTCTCTTTATTTACAGATTTTGTTCTTTATTGTTTTTTTTTCTCTCTCTAACTTTATCGTCCACATAAGCCCCCTCCCCTCCGTTCTAAATACGTAAAAGACTCTAAGACTCAGGAAACTGTGTCCCCGGGCCGAACAAAGATAAAAGAGGAGAAGTAAAAGGGTATCCGGTATGGGTACGATATTCATTTCTTCTTTGTTCACCCTTTCACAACCTTTCCTCACCTTATTAAGGAACTATAGTGTATGGGCACATATTCTTGGTTTGGTGGCAGTCTTTCCTATCAAAAAGAAAAATCAAAAGAAACCCTTGATACTCACCGCCTTCTCTCCTGTTTTCTTCTGAGCCTCCTGGGTGTGTCTGCCTTCGGCATAGGAACTTATGAAAAGAAAAGAGAAAAGACCTTAAATGGACATTAAATGAACAAGGGAGCCAAGTAGTAACGGAACACAAAAAGGGGACAGAATTGCTCAGAAAATTACATAAACATCTGAGAACACAGGAAAGGACACACAGAACATAGGAAAGGATAAAAAAGAGAAGGAAAAGAAAGAAAGACTGTAAACCAAATGGGAAGATTTTTTTCAAATTTCTGATTCCTTTTGGTATAAAATAATAAAACAGTCATAATTGAGCACCTAATCCCGCCTCCTAGATTTTGTTTCCGATCATTCCTCCAACATATAGTTAACTCAGGTAACTGTAACTGCTGAATTTCTATGGTTTCATACCTGTATATTCTGAGCCTAACTATAACGTCCCTGTAACCTTTGTTTTTTCACTGAATTTCCAAGATTTAAAAAAATATTTATATATCCTAACTATAACTTCCCTGTAACCTTCATTTTTTCTGTGAAATTCAATTTTCATAGTATTATGTCCCTGTATTGTTTACATATTTCAGTTAATTTGTAGGGTTTATTTTTAGTACTAAGTATACTACAATTTATTTTGACATTTTTTAACTAAATATAATTTATATACCCTTTAAAATGTAAAAATCAGATATGTACTTAATGTAAAATATATAGTGCTTTTTGTAAATGTAATTGAACAAGTTTTTTTATTATTATTGGGTGTTGTGGTACCTCTGTGGGTCCGAAAACCGAGACGACAAGTACTCTATATTTGCGAATTATGATATGCAGAGTCGCCGAAAATGTTGAAAATAAATGTAAATAGTAGATCCCTCTGCTTTCATTAATGAGATCGGTATGAACATATTTATAAGTATATATATGGCACCCTATATCTGTTTTTTAAAGAAAGTTACACAAATTTGCAAATCAACGGACTAGACTCATGAATTCACTTGATGACACATCCAAACCTTGCCTTTTGATTGTGTACATTAGGACCCCACCCATGTACATGTTAAACCAAACCCAAAAAGTTATTTCTCAAAGAAACTCTGTAGAAAGAGGATGCAGAAGTGATGGTGCTCTTTATTTTCCACTTTCTTGATGAATTTGATAGGATGTCTAAAGCTTCATCTGCTGTCCAACATGGACATTTCAAACCTCTTGGAGATGAGGACCAAGATACACTACCTCCAGAAAACAAAGTGATGTCTGGAAGCATTTCACAATACCTTCAGTGGAAAAGAAGTTGACTGACAAGTATATTCAGTTTAGTATTGGGGGCAAGCAGTTATCCATGGGCACTGCAAAGAAATATTCACTTGGGACACGTTCCATGTAGAAACACTTAAAAACAATTCATGAAAGGGTGTACAACTGTATAATGTGGGAGAAAGCAGGTGCAGCAGGACAGTCCACCTCTACAGCACCATTGGGAGAACAATCATCAGCTGTAGTCATCACTATTTCAGCTGCCTGCAAAGAATTAAGTGAGATGAATACTCACTGTGTGAAATGCCACATTCTCGTCACTTTAAAGGGTGCATTCATGGATACAGCGAAGAGGCATCGCTATTAGTTTTATTTATTTTTGTGTCCAGTTATCACATCATGTTTTTTTAACACTGAAGCCAAGTGCTTCTTTGCATTTCTCTTACCGTACCCTTTTAGTACGTTGGTTACTTTTTGTTGGATAAAATAAACAGGGAAAAAATGTAAAACGGTTACAAAAATACTTTCTACAACAACAAAAAAACGGTTCTTTTTAGAACCACCATCTGGCCCAACAAAGAGCTTACTATGTTTTTAATATGTCAGTGGATGTATGGGCGTGAGCCTGGGTGTGTCAGTGGTTGTATCAGTATGTGCATGAATGTGTCAGTCTCTGTATCAGAGTGTGGCTGGGTGTGTCAGTTATATCAATGTGTGCCTGGTGTGTCAGTGTCAAACAATGTGTACCTGTGTGTGTTAGACACTGTATCAGTGTGAGCCTGGGTGTGTCAGTGGTTATATTGGTTTGTGACTGGGTGAGTCAGTGGCTATGGTGTGTGCCTTAGTGTGTCAGTGTCTGTAACTATGTGTGTCTTGCGTGTGTTAGTGTCTGTATTACTGTGTCCGCTTGGTTTGTCGGTGGCTGTATCAGTGTTTGTATGGGTGTTTGAGAGGCTGTTTCGTTGTTTGTGTGGGTGTGTAATTTAGTGTATCAGTGTTTGGCCAGGTGTGTCAGTACCTGAGAAGGTGTGTACCAAGTGTGTCAGTGTCTGTATCAGAGGTTATCAGGGCGTATAAATGCCTCTATTGATGTGTGAGTGGTATTTGCCACACCCGCTATACTTTTTTGTGCCTGAGTATGTCAGTGGCTAGAATGGTGTTTTCCTGGATGTGTTTGTAACAAGGTGTGTTTGGGTGTGTTAGTGTCTGTATTTGTGTGTGGCTGGGTGTGTCAGTGGCTGTATCAGTATGTGTATGGGTGTTCAGAAGGATGTAGCCGTGTTTGGCTGAATGTCTAAGTGGCTATATCAGTATGTGGGAGGGTGTGTGAGTGGCAGTATCAGTTTGCTCATGAATGTATCTGTCTCTGTATTGGAGTGTGGCTGGGTGTGTCATCAGCTGTAGCAGTGGGTGCTTTGGTGTGTCAGTGTCTAATAATGTGTGGCTGGGTGTGCCAGTGGCTGTATCTGTGTGTGTACAGGTGTTTGAGAGGCTGTATCAGTTTTAGGCTGGGTGTGTCAGTAGCGTTAGTAGTGTGTAGCTGGGTGTATCAGTGTCTGTTTTGGTGTTTGTGTGTGTGCATAAGTGGATTTATCAATGGGTGAGTGGCTGTGTTTTGGGTGTATGAGTGTGTGCCTGGGAATGTCAGTGGCTATATTGGTGTTTGCCTGGGTGTGTCTGTATCTGTAACAATGTGTGCATGGGTGCATTAGTGTCTATATTTGTGTGTGGCTGGGTGTGCCAGTGGCTCAGTGAGTATGTGAATTTGAGTGGCTGTATAGATTTTGGGCTGAATGTTTAACTGGCTCTATCAATATGTGAGTGGCTATATGGGTCTGTGAGTAGGTGGGTGAGAAGTTTTGTGGGCATATGACTGGATGTGTGACTGCCTGTATGGGTGTGTGAGTGGGTATGTGAGTAGTTGTATAGGTGTATGAGTGATTGTGTAGATGTGTGAGTGATTATATGGGTCTGTAAATATGTTATGTCTTAGTGTCAGTCAATACTTTATTTCGGCTTACAGCCATAAAAGCCAAAATCAACAATAAATGAACATTTACATACAAAGCCATGATATACAATTATATACAATAGACATAAGGTGATTTTATCTCCATGAATTAGACAATACCAAATATAAGATATAAATAAGAATATTAAATTAGTTAAAAACCAGACCACTATCTAAAAACTGAGGTAGACTAGATGTCATAATACCATAAAGCGGGGAGATCAATAAATTCCCCCCCCCCCTGCAATTACAGTTTATGACCAGACCGTTCCCTAATAATATACACATTAAATAGAAATCTACTTATACCAAATACCACTAATTGTGAGGTGTCAGATTTTAATATGTGCTCCGCTGCTCTGTATGACCTAACCCCCACGTGTTTACAAAGGGGTTTGATCCAACAGAGCCTCGGTTTCTTGTAAGCCGGACAGAAGAAGAGTAGATGAACATCATCTTCCCTAGCCCCTAATGAACACAAGGTGCACAGATCCGAACCGTTTTCCCCGACCCACCTACATGTGTAAGCGCTGATCAGTAAAACCCCGTACCTGAATTGCAAATATAGTGATTTTGCTAGTGGAGGGGCAATCTCATCCATAAATTCTTCAAATTTGGGTGGGTCAATGTGCCAATCGTAGATCCAAGGATTAGCTCACCGTTAACATAAGACCAGAAAGTATCCTTTAGAATTTTTTTGGAGAGCTGAGTCATATTCTGAGGCTCCTCCCAAAAATGTAAAAGCCCTAATCTCTTAAACCACATACATATATACTTCAGCCACGGGGTTTTCAGGTACTCGTCAATCTTAATTAGTTCGATCAAGCCAAACTTGTAATCCCTCAGCTCTGGGGTTATCCAAACCCTAACCCAATACAACAGTGGTCTCAATGATGCTAAGTGCTCTCTTCTTTTAAGAATAATATCCAAAAATACGGGCACAATGGGGGTTCTAATCGGTATTTTAAGTAGACTACGCACAAAATTGTTTTCTGCCTTCCCAAATTTATTGGTACTACAATATCCCCATAGCTCAGCACCATAGAGGGCTGCCGATTGGGCTTTAGCTTTAAATACCTCAAGTGCTGGAGAAATGGCTTTAGAATAGCTTGCGCCATGCACTTTTAAGATGGGCAGTGAATTTTGTTTAAGCAATAATGTGCTTTTATTCAGCTGTCCTTTCCAAGTCAAATTACTATCCAGCGTCAGACCCAGATAGTTGAAACTTCCTACCTGTTCCAATATACGGTTCTCTAGGAAGAGATTTTTCCTGAGGGTTTTTTTGGAATTTATAGCCATATATTTGGTTTTAGTTGGATTAATTTCTAACCCCTTCTCCACACAATAACTTTGGAAGGAGTTAACCAAATTTTGCAAACCTCTCGGGGTCTGAGAAATAAGAATAGTATCGTCAGTAAATAATAGAGACGTAATTATTTCTCCATCCAGTTTCGGGGAATCATGGACACAATTTCTTAGGTAGCTTGGAATGTCATTAACATACAGCGAAAAAAGTGTGGGGGCTAAAACGCAGCCTTGGCGTACGCCTCGATCTACAGGAATGGCTTTTGATAATTCACCAGCCTTCCTCCATCTAATTTTAGCATAATTCCCTGTATGTAGCTTAATGAGTTCATTAAGTAGCTCACCTGGGACCTTCATTTTCCTTAACGTAGACCACAACAACTTACGAGGAACAAGGTCGAAGGCGGCCCTCAAGTCCATAAACGCCACATAAAGACTACCCTTCCTAATGTTAATATATTTCCAGCAAATGCACATAAACCTGAACACCTGATCGACTGTGCTGATTCTAGATCTAAAACCTGCTTGGTATTTGGTTAGTATCTTTGTCTCCTCAATCCAATCTAAAATCCTATTTAAAATATGTCTGGCAAAGATTTTTTGTAAAATATCTATTAAACTAATAGGGCGGCAAGTGCAAGGATCATGACGATCACCTTTTTTTAAAATTGTTATAATTTCTGCCCCTTTCCATGATTCTGGGATCGGAGTTCCAGCCACAATTGAATTACTTAAAAAGTTTATGTATGGTCCCCACACCTCCACATCATGTTTCAGTAGGTCACCAGGGATTTTGTCGGGACCAGGGGCTTTACCCATTTTAACAGCGAATAATGCCTGATTAGTTTCTTCTAAGCTGAAATGTAATGGTACAATACTATTGTCTAAATTTATTCCTACATTATCAGGGGGAAAATTATCCTTACTATTAGAGTAAAGCTTAGAAAAGTGATCACACCAAGTGGTTTCACCCAAAAAAATATCCTTAGGTGATCTACCCTTCTTGTTTCCCTTGGCAATTAGATTCCAGAACGTACTTTGATCATGTAGCTTAGCTGCATCCAATAAATCCTCCCATAGATCAGCATCTCATGCTTTTTTTGCTTGGCTCATAATGGTTTTATAGGTGGTTCTTGCACTTTTTATGTCAATTTGACTTCCATGTTTTACTGCAAGAATCAACCTTGATTTTGCTTTTCTACAGTCTTGGTTATACCATTGATTTTCCAATTTTAAATGCTCCTTATTTCTATTTCCCTCTTTTTTATATACTTTGCTCAGAAGGGGGGTCAAGGCGTCAACCAATTTATGGTGTAATTCTACAACACCCTGTGTTTCTATTGAGGGCAACTGGGGTGTTCCGATGATTTCATTGAATTTGTTATAAATGTTGGTCAACGCTTCTTTTTTACCCAAGATATATGACCATTTTAGAGCACGCCTATTATTAGATATCTGTAACTCCCCCGCTGGAGAGTTTAATGGGCCTTCTGCATATGGTCTAAGGAAAAAGGGAGCAGAGTCTAGCCATAATTGGAGAGGAAAATGATCACTCTCCGTTCTGGAATCGATCTTAAAGTCAATTAATGATCCCCATAGGTTCCGAGAGGCCATTACAAAATCTATGTGTGACCTAGAGTTTCCCTTAAAGTAAGTGGGAGCTGGTGGTCTATCTGAAAAAAAACGGCCATTACATGCTTTTAAGTCATGTGACACAGTCATCTGTAAAATCTGTGTGGCAGCTATTGAACTTTTAACGAAACTTGAGGTCTCCAGGGGCATAATATCATTGGCAGCATCTTGTTCATCAAACAGTCTATCTAGGCCCTGAATGGGTTCATATTTACAATTAAAATCTCCACAAACTAAAACATGGGCATTATGTCCTAAATCTTCCAAAGCAGAATCCAGAATTTCTACCACCTTTAATTCCTTGTTAGATGGATACGGTCTATTGTAAATGTTTATTGAGTAGATAGCTCCTTTCCCACTAGTCACAATTTTAAGACCTAGCAAATCAGGGGAGGGGATGGATAGCTGACTAACCTCTATTTCCAAGGTGACTTTGACCCAGATGACCAACCCCCCGGATGCCCTTCCTCTGATTGTCTTAGTGGTATTATGGGTGTATAAGTGGATATATGAGTGGCTGTAGGGATAGGTGACTAGTTGTGTGAGTGGTTGTATGGGTGGGTGAGTGGCTCTTTGAGTGGCTGTATGGGTGAGTGAATGGGTGAGTATCGGTGTACAGGAGTGTAAGTGAGTGTGTGAATTTGTAAGCAGGTATCTATTTGTTTACTTGTAGTTTGGAACACCCTGGCAATGTAATGTTATGGAACAACACTGAAAAACCTAATTAGTAAAGTACATTACTCCATTACATGGTGCCATTGACCTGTATAAAAAGAAAAAGAAGTGACATATGGTTTAGTATTACAATATTTTAAAATTGGAAAATAAACATACAATTACAACAATGCATAACATCATAATTCACAGAAATCAGAATATATTTGTCATGCTGTTAAGGTATTTTATAATATAAATAAGCATTTTATTTCCCATATTTTACAGTTCTTAGTTTCTATAATCATACACAATAAATGATGATGTACTGTTCAAAGAATCATCATTGAGAAATGGGGAAAACCAATCGTAAAGATAGTAGAAACAAAACTGCACACTGTCACTGCAATTAAACAACTGTGTGCGTTACACTCACTGCCGTTTTTTTTAAAACAATTGTTTTACCTAAACTTGCACTAGTAATGGTAGAAATCATATGGTGAAAATTAGACCCTCATTATTAGAAGTACTAAAAGATATATAAGGCACACCAGCATATGGTAAGCCTTAAAAAGACATCACCCCTAGTAGGCCGAATGATGTAATGAATACTGGTAATAGATGTAGAACAAATACAGTATACCACTTTCACAACCGTAATCCTCCTTAGAACCTCGGTTGCAAAATCGAAATATAAGAATTTAATAACTTAAAAGGCAGTCTTTGCTTGAATTTAAGGTTGCTATCATTACATTATGTCCATCAACTTTTACTGTTTAAATAGACAGTGTTGTGACCAGGTGTAACAGTAACTCCTTCAGGAAATATGGTAGCCATAGTAGTATATGTTATTCCAGAAATAGATGTTTTCCTGCCTTGAAATTTGTAATCTCTGTTCCCATTTTTCTTCTATCTGTTCTGCATTATTTTTCCATTAAAATAAGATATTTCCCACTTTGTTATACACAATGTTGACATGAGATCTTGTCGACAATTTAGGTAGGTATTGTTTTGTATAGCTTGTTTGAACAATCTGTCAAAAGACACAGTTTTGCAATCTAGTAGTGTGAAATAAAGAAATCACTCCTAATCTATTTCTGTACTTGATGTGAATGAGCAGTCTTCACACTCATGGTTAAGTCCAAATAATTAATTAAAATATTATTCTTCTTCTAATACTCCAAAGGTCACCATTATAAACTGCTGTGCATCATGTTGACTGTATGGAGTAAACTGTACAGATCCACTACATATATCTACAGGGTCTCAAATATGCAAAGTACAGTGTGCTATAGTCCTATCAGCATATAAATGTTGCAACAAAGCACATAGTGCAGAACACTATTTCTTCTGTGGTATTGCATATACCAGATAAGGTAGTTGAGAGAGTGCTTTTAGAACAACATTTGCATAGCAGTTGAGACCAGAGGGCTTTGGCAACTGGTGACCAAGAATATCTCCCTCATTGTCAATTTATTTACTTCTTTCTTCTCTATCATTTCTTTCTTTCCAATGACATCCCCACACTTATTTGGAAGCCTTTGTTTTGGACAGATGATGCTTTTTTCATATATCAGATACTGCCCTAAAAGAGGAGCATAAACAATTCTTAATCGATTGTACTCTTTAGCTCAACTTAGATCAGCACTTACTTTGCTGTCATCAAATGCAACCAAATACAACATGGATAATGTTCTAACTCGAGATAAGCCTACATTTGACATTACTTCCATAAATATTGTACTCCCAAAATTAGCCAATGCTGAATCTATACAATTCTTCAATCCTACAGTTTTTTAAAAAGGATTTTTCCAATGAATCGAATTGTGTTAGCAATCTTTCATTTAGGAATACTGTGACACTCTGGTGTTCCATTTTGAAAGAGGCGCACTCCACTAATGTTGGCATGCATTAGGCACCAAATTGGTTTTCCTTCTTGAATGAAAGTGGAAATTATCTCTGCTGCGGTCTTGTTTATTGGAAAACATTTCTGAAGAAGAGGATTTGCTAGCAGATGCTTTCCTTCTTCAGAAGGAACACCTCCTCTACTATCCTTCAAAATATTCCTCTATTCAACGTCAGATGCTTGCAGCATATTCCCAACTAATTCTTTATAGATTAATTGCTCCATAAATGATGCATATATTAACGCCCGTGTTCCACCTCTATGTGAAGCACACTCGGGCGGATGCTTGTATGCGGCAGTGGATTCCGCAATGTATTATCGCTCCTTTTCTTTTTCCTTAAAGAAAATCAGCACTTGCGGGGGCATTTGAAGAGCTTTATTTCTCCAGCAACAAACAACAAATGCGTTTCGGCGATCTGCCTTCTTCGGTGTTATTGACACACCGGAAGAGGCCATGTTTAAAAACCATTCAATTTCGTGCATAACAATTGAAAAGGGAGAAGCGCTGATGCGCCAAAATGAGCGCAATTTTATAATGCCTTATACACATACAGTCTTTATATTGTGTCTCAATTCATCATGTATATATGTGGATCATTCAATATCTGCAATTCAGGAGTATGGGGCTCTTCCCCTGTTAACATTTAAAGCTCCACTGAGAGGTATTAATGGGGAAGATAAAGTGGGGGAAAATGTTAGAACCAGCGAGCCACTCTTGAGTGCAGTGAGTCCGTTGGTGAGTGCAATAGATCCCGGCTCAGCACCTTGTGTCAACTTGCTGCCATCTAGTCTAAATTTAAGTCATAGCGATTGTAGTCTTCTACTGGTCTCCTGGAACATAGCAGGATTAAATAATAAACTACCGTCGATGGATTGGTCCTCTTTCATCGAAGCCCATGACATTTTGGTGTTTCAGGAAACCTGATCAGTGGACCCTGTGTACTGCCAAGGTTATTTAAATTTCTCTAAACCTGCCTTGGCTGGTCTGAGGGGGAGACCAATGGGGGGTTTAACAGTCTGGGTGAGACAGAATGATAGGTATAAAGTTCAGCAATTGGATACTAATAGTAGAGATATTTTATTAATTAAACTTCAGATTCCGGATGCCACGGATCTATAAATTTTTAATGTATACGCGAAAGGGATGCCTGGTGGCAAAGCCTCTGACATTGTTGCCCTCCTGGACTCTTATCTTGACCAGTACAAAGGTACGGGTAACCTAATAGTAGCAGGTGATTTTAACTGTTGTTTTGAACCACTGGACATCCATGATGTAGATCTCAGCTTAGAGGAGGATTTTCAATGGAACATTCCGCAACTGACATTAACCCCTATTAAAATATGGACGGAAGCTGCACTCCAGGTTAAAGTTTTATGTTTGGAACGAGGGATTAGGGCTGCAAACGGGAGGGCGGATTCGGATAGGCAGAGTTCCTCAACTTTTAGTAACAGGCTGAGAAGTAGTCGTATAGACTACATTTTTCTCAATAAGGAACTTTGGCCCTCCCTTATGGATATGGTTGTCATGGAACAGGTGGAAAGTGACCATAACCCTCTAGTACTGTCTTTGCAGCTGGAAGGACGCCTTGTCACTGAAGAACAGGCAGCAGAATGCGCCCATATTGAAGTGCAGCTTAGTAATGATACCAGAAGAGTAAAATGTTAAAATTGTATTAATAATGAGGAACAATTGGAGCTTATGAGGCAGTTGGTTGATGCAACAGTAGAACTCCAAAGATGTGTTACACAGGAGGAAATTGACACCAAGGTTATTCTCATCCATAATGAACTTTTTAATAAGCTTAAGTGCTTTTTTATAACCAATGTAAAAACATCTAAGAAAAAACATGGCACAATGGTGGATACATGGTATGGGAAATCATGTAGGGAAGCTTATAAAGCATTAGCCAGTGCCATAAGATCTAAGAATAGGGACAGCATCAAAAGAGCAAGGGTGGAGTGCAAGCTTGTACAATATAAAGCAAAAAGGGACTGTGATGAGCAATATTGAGATGAACTATTCAAAGCCAGTAAAGATAGAAATATGGCTACATTCTGGCATTTGGTGAAGTGGGGTAAGGGGAAATCAAGTCAAATTCCCAACAATCATGTAGCACCCGAATTGTGGGTATCCCATTTCAAGACCCAGTTTGCTATTGCAGACCATGATCCAGATCATGATCATGAACCATTCTTGATTCCAGCAGGTATTCCCCCCTTGCACTTTACGAGGCAGGAGGTAGATCAAGCACTAAAAACAGTCCAGAGAGGTAGAGCGCCTGGGTTGGACTGTGTACCTGCTGATTTGTTCTTGCAAAATAAGGCTACATGGGCAATTTATATTCAGTCCCTAGCGAATGCTATTGCTAGTGGCTCCCCAATACCAGACTCATGGCAGGGAGCCGAGATCCTTCGAATATTTAAAAAGGGGGTTCGTTCAAATCCTGGTAATTATAGGCCTATAAGCTTAATTGATTGCCTACAGAAAGTGACTGCCAGGCTCGTGTTGAGTCGTATCCAGGTCTGGATAGATGATTATGATATCCTCTCTCCATTGCAGGCTGGGTTCCGCTTACACACGAGCACTATCGACCAGGTTTTTAGGTTTGTTTTAATTTACTGGCGCGTGGTGATCTTAAGAGGCGGTACACTATATGCTGCTTTTGTAGATCTAAAGGCGGCTTTTGACCTAGTTCCACGTGCAAAGATGTGGACAGTATTTGCGGAACAAGGCATGCCTTTGGATCTTCTGGCCTTTTTAATCAAACTTCACACTTCTAATTTAGCACAGGTTCATTGAGGTCAGCAGGGGAGGGTGACAGATAGGTTTCCGATTGCCAGAGGGGTTCGTCAGGGGTGCGTTTTGGCTCCAACTCTTTTTTCTTTGTATATAAATAGGGTGATTCTGTATTTTATGAATCATCCAACCGATGCCCCCACTCTTGCTGGCATGAAGATCCCCCTGCTTATGTTCGCAGATGATACTCTGTTAATTTCCAAAACCCAGAAAGGTTTGCAGATGGCGATCGATAGATTTGAGGAGTTCTGCCGGGACTATGGCCTTATAGTCAATGTGGACAAGACCAAGTTCATGGTGCTATATAAACATAAGATCGTAAAAGGGAGAGTAGCCATGAATGAATCCACTTTAGAGCAGACTCAAGTTTTTACATACCTGGGTATAACTTTAGGTAGTAAACTTAATTGGAAACCGCATATAGATCAGTTGGTCCTTAAACACGCACAACTGTCTGGTGCATTATTAAAGGAACAGTGTCTCTCACACACTAAGCCTCTCGCCCGCGTTAAAAATTTACAATTCAAAAGTTAGTGCTTCTGTCCTGAATGGGGCCGAATTATGGGGTTTTAGCAACATAGCACCACTGACAATTTCCCAAAATAAATTTTTGAGGGGTTTAATTGGACTTCCACAATCTACACCACTTTTACCCCTTTACTTAGATTTGGGTTGTCATCTTTTCAAGGATGTGGCACGTTATAGACCAGTGGCTTACTGGAGAAGGCTCGGGGTTACCCTTGAGCTTTCCCAGTATGCACAGGCTCTCCTCGAAGTAAGGGATGCTGACAGTGCGTCTAAAATTCCCTGGCTGAGGCAGGCAAAGGTTATTTTTAGTGCGATGGGGTTGAGTCGATTGTGGGAAAATCCTGTAGACAATGTCTTTCCTTCTAGAAAGGATTTTATGGAAATCTACTGGAGTATGGTTACCATGAAGCGTTATTCGTCTCTATCCAGGCCGTCTCTAACGAGGGAGTTTATGGAGATTAAACATGTTACCGAATATGAAGGATACTGGGATTTTATTACACTTTCTATAGACAGGAAATGTTACCACCAATTTCGGGTGGGCACACTCCCAGTTAATTCATTTGTTGGTAAGAGGTGTTCTACGACCTGCACCAAATGTCCATTCTGCCCGACTCAGACTGAATCTATAGTGCATATCTTATTCATTTGCACAGCCTACAAAAAACCGAGGCACAAATGGATTAAAGCAATCTGTTTGTCAAAGGGTATTAACAATGGCAGCGAAGCACTTAGGATGCTAAAAACAGACACAATGGAACCTATAGTAATTGCGGTTGCCAAATTTTTAAACTGGATTTGGGCCATTTGTGCCAATAGGATGAGATTGCACTAACTTGATTTTTAAAGTAGACACCTGGTCTTTTTATATAGTCACTCATATACATGTGACACCTATTGTAAATAGGCATGGGATTTTTATTGAGTATAGATTGTATTTATGGATGGAACTAATAGTTGATGTTTTTTCCTATTGTGCCGTAATGGTATGTTCTAATATTTTAAATGTAAATGTCTTTTATGATTTTTGTTAAATCAAAATAAAGACTTATCGAATCGAATCATATATATGTTATATTTAGCCACAATGTTACACACTTTTGATAATTACAATCAATTACTGCAGTTATTGTCGATTTATTGCTCCAAATTTATCCTGTAAGATATCCACACATTCCGCCATATATCGGCTTCAGAGCAAAACTGTAGCACAGTGGTATATTGTTATCTTGCCGTGGATCAGCTGAGGTCCCTTACTTTCAACATTTTGTTAATGCACATCTCCTAAGCAACAATAATAATATTAAAGCAAATTTAAGAAACTTAATTTTAGGAACTACACCTCATAACGCTGTGTATCAGCCAGACAATGAATTTAACAGTTTATGAGCCTAGATGTGACGCCAGCTCTTCCCCACTATTTAATCCATTAGGGAATTTGGTTTGCAAATCTATGATATAGCAAGACTCTAGTCTACGCAATTTACGAGTTCTATCTCCTCTTCTGAAACTCAGGGGAACAAAATCCAGACCATAGTATTGTAAAATATTTCTATTGCTTGAATGTGTGTTGTGCTACTGGATACGCTGCATCCTTTTTATCAATTGGCCTTAGATGTTCCAATATTCTGATCTTAAGTGGGTGGATCGTACTTCCAATGTATCGTAGCCCACATGGGCATATTAAACAGTACACTGCATGCGTTGTGCAACAAGTTAGAAACTTAGTTATTTGTTCATTCTTATTTATGACTGGTATGTTGTAGGATAGAACCTTTTTGCTGTTGAAACAGGCTTTACATTTCCTGCACGGAAAAAACCCTTTCATTTCCTTCAAGGTACTTATTTTTTGTGGTACTTTATCAAGATGGCTTTTAACTAACATATCTCTCAATGATCACGCCTTTTTAAAGGTGACTAAGGGATGAGCTGGAATATCATTGCAAATAATGTTATCAGTTTTAAGTATATGCCAGTTTTTCTTGAGCATGCGTTTTAGATAGTTCGCTTCTGCAGAGTATGTAGTTACCATCCTGAACTTTCCCTCAATTTCATTTTTTGGAAAATTTTTCTTCTCCATCAATATTTAATCTCTAGGGATCCCTTTCACTCTGTTGAATGTTTTTTCCTATGCTGTCGGTTCATACCCTCTCAACACAAATCTAGCCATACACTCTTTGGCAACTGCTTCAAAGTCACATTCTCTTGTGCTGTTTCTTTTTAAGCTCACCATAAGGGATGCCATGTATGAGTTTAGGTGGATGATTGCTGGTTGCAAACAGAGTTGAATTGCCTGCTGTGGCTTTGTGGTATAGAGCTGTGTGCAGTTTCCCTTCTGCAATGAACACCTTCAGGTCCAGGTAGTCCACTGCCACTGGGCTAACTGTATCTAAAAAGTGTAAATTCAATTTATTAGCTTTCAGAACTTGGATATACTCATAAGCTGATTCTGTTGTCCCCTGCCACACTATAAACAGGTCATCATTATATCGATGTCAAACAACTACTTTACCACTCATTGTCCCATGCTTGTAGGACTTGGACACCTGCTCCTACCACCAGCCAACGATCAAGTTTGTATAGCTAGGGGCGAAGCAGTTGCCCATCGCCGTACCAGAGGTTTGTCTAAAATATTTGTCTTCGAATAAAAAGATATTATTTGTAAGACAAAACTTTATAAACTCCGTTAGCATCAAATTGTGTTCCACAAAGCGTAATTGTCGCTTATTCAAATAGAACTGTACAGCTTTTAAACCATCTTCATGATTTATACAAGTGTATGAGCTAGTAATGTACAGCACCATTAGATGATATGAGGGATCCAACATCACATCAAAATTTTGTTCAGAAAGTCTTTAGTGTCTTTTATATACGATTTTAGTTAGACCACAAATACAGACAAAAAGTGATCAATGAACCTGGATAGATGTTCAGTGAGACTACCCTGTGAAGAAACAATCGGCCTACCAGGTGGATGTAGGCTATCCTTGTGAAGCTTCGGAATATGATAAAAGGTTGAAATGATTGGATTCGTTTTCCGGAGGAATAGATGCTCATCAGTTCCCAGCATTGATTTATCATACCGCTTCTTGATTAGAGTCTCATAACTTCGAATGCTTTCTTGGTAGATTTAACATGTCGTTTTTTCATAATACTTTTCATCCGATAGTTGCCGTAATACTTCCTCGCAATATTGCACCCTCGTTTGGAGAACAACATTGCTGCCTTTGTCAGATGGCTTGATTATTATTGAAGTGTCCTGCATCAAATTTTGTAGTGCCAACTTTTCTTCCACCGTTATATTGCTCTTAATTGGACCATTTATTTTCTTTGATCTGAATTTCAGCAGGTCATTGATCATGGCTTCAGAGAAAACATCAATCGCATTAGGCGGCATTTGTGGTATGAACAGGATTTAGGCTTGAAAGGACTTTCCTCCATTTCTTGATCTATCCCAACCACTCTAGCTCTATGTGCCATATTTTCATTACTATTGGGATTATCCTCTTGATCTTGTCGAAGATTTTCCAAATGTTCTATGGTTGGCAAGTTGTCTGTTGCTGTTATTCTCTGTGGAACTTTCTTCATTTCTCTCATTGTAGATCTCAATTTGAAGTGTTTGTGTAGTTTTAATTTTCGTATGAAACTAAAAAGATCAATCCTTGTCTGCGTGTATTCCAAACGACTACATGGGCAGAATGTTAGTCTCAGAGTTAATACTTTGATCTCTGTCTCTGTTAAACCTTTAGGCGTGAGGATAACAACAGTCAAGTTTGTGGTTTGTATTGCCGTTTGTTGAATTTCTTGTTGCGTTGTGCCCATGCGGGCACCTTGCCTCTTCCTGCCCCCGCCCGATCTTCGCGTTTTTCGGTGGGTTGTTCTTGTGGGTTCTTTCCCCCTCGTAGCCACAACTGGCGGATTATTTGGAATTCCTCGTGAAAAGGAGTCGTTGTCCTTCCTTCCACCAATGCACCGGCATGCTCATATATATATATCCCAAAACAATGATCTCGTCCCGATCAGGATTTGAGGCGCACACTAGGGAGATTCCTTCCTTCAGACTTTTATTGCCAACATGACCACAACACCAGACAGAACCGCTTCGGCTTAACGCCTTTCTCAATGTCGGCCTGGTTTTCCCAACATACGTCTTTTAAACAAAATGATCATAAACATAAAGAAAAGAAGCAATTCATTCAGGTAATTGACATAGAGGAAGTCTCTCTCTAATCACTGAGAAGAATGTCATTGTCGGCCATCTTATAATAGTACGTTTTAGCCTGATTATAATATACAATGTTAGGAGAAGGGTGCTAAATCGGACATAACTTCATTGTTCTCACATTGTTATTTGTTTTAAATTCATGGGATTTTATGTTGTTGAATCCAAATCCTAATATATTCTTATTCTCAACCTGAAAAGAATAAATATTACTTTGAACGTCCTTCGTGGTGCTGTGATCCTTACCTGCGAAGACCCTTGGGAGACCGAGGGAGTAGCGAAAGGAATTTTGCGATTATTGTGCGGTGGCTGTCCTGCACCTCACATGCACCTGGGAAGTGAAGCATCATTGGCGACAAACTGCAGCCAAATCGAACCGGAAGGAGAAAGAATATCACCAAGGCTTCTGATTGCCGTTTGCTGTTTGCTTGGGACTCCGCGTTGAGAATTCGTGAACGCGGCGGGGCAGCAGTGGAATCCCGGGTGAGTAGAGGGGCGGGGAAGCGAACGGGTAGTGTCTCGGAGTGCCGTGGCAGCGGTTTCCGGGTCACGACCACCGCGTACCTGTCCACTCCAAAACCTTGCTTTTCCCCACTGCTCTAGCTCTATGGGTCAGGTCTAAGTTACTTCTGTAGCGGATTATACTTGCACCCGAAATTGCTATTCCCACGCAATAACCATAGTTGATACGAGTCACACGTTCTTCAGAAAAACAATCATTTTCCCAGAATTGACCAAAACTAACTCGTTGGCCAAGTAATGAAGACGTATATTTTACAATTGAAATTGATGAGGCTCACACACGAACAGTAATCCAACAAAAGCATCGACTTTACTAGATACAAACTACAATACCCATAATCCAATATGGCAGAAAGGAACAAAAACAGAGCACAGAGAGCAAGTGATCTTTTAAATGATGACTCAAACTCTCCACTTAATACCAGAACCGGTAAGACTAATGGAAAAGAAAGAAAAGACTGTCTCAAGTATAATCAGAGATCTACAACAAGCACGCATCCAAGAGGTGAATAAATGGTGGGAAAAAACAACATTGGAAAAATATATCGAATTTAAAAGAATCCCCAGAGGTCTAAGGATTTTAATAATACCCACCCTAAATGATCTCAACGCCGACCTGATTAAACAATGGCAGACAGACACCAACGAATGTTCTTTCAGGCTAATGACTACTTTAATCTCACACGCGGAAAGAAAACTGGGAAAAACTATTGAAACCATCAAAGAATTGGAGGTGGAGTTAAACCAATATCCCACAGATGATGAAACTGCTAAATTGATTGAAGCAATGGAAAAGAAAATAAACATGCGTGTAACAAGAGGGAGAGAGAGGACTAGTTAGCTAGTCCGAGTCCCCGAGGGTTTATATGTGATTAAACAAAGAGGACTAGCTTAAGTTGACCAAAGTGTTACAGTACTCAAATTAGTTCTGTCACGGGCACCTTGTTGGTGTATTCATGAAGCCCTCACCCACCAACCTAGTTGGTGGCATGCTTCATCATCGGGCCCACCCAGTGACACCTAGTATGTCCTGGGTGTGCTACGACGCCTTATTACAGCGGAGCTGGTATATTGCTGAGAGTGCAGTGAGGTTGGGTGAGTTGTGATTTAAAACGGCTTGGTGGTGGTCCCAGTACCCGAGGGTAAATTAAATTTTAATAACTGGGCCGTCACCAGCGGTTAAAAGTAAGGCTACAGGACACGTGAGGGTGGCGAGTTACTGCCCCCTGCGTCCTTCAGATGGTCGACATGTTTCAGCCAGTGCCTTAGAGTGTTCTGGCTTTCCTCAGGACCATTTTTTTTTAAAAAGTGTGGTGAAATAAAACAGACTTAGTGTTGTGGTACAGACTATGTGATACACTCACTAAGGCGTTTTTCTATATGTGAGAGGGGGATTCCCTTCTCATGCATATCTATACAAACAAACATTAAGAACAAGGACAAAACATTTACAGAGAGAGTCAGTAGTCAATTTAGACATATGGTCAACAATGCTTAGGTGGCCGGATCTATAGTGCAAGGTGAGAGGACTATAGTCGGCTGGGTGTGATGGTACTGGTGGTGCCATCAGAGTGACAATACGCGACTAATTAGGAGCGTGGTGTGGCTAAAACACTGAAATCACACTGAAAGGAGTTGACTTAGTGTGGCAGGGCGCAAGAAAATTGTTCTTACGCTTTGGGTTATTAGCCAAGGCTTCCTGGAGGGAAGCGGTAAGGGGATGACCCTATGGGAGAAAAAGAGATAGGCTGTAGGGGTTAGGGACCTGTGATGAAAGAAGCGCTTACCCAGTTTGTTGTTTGGAGGCTTGTCAGGTTTGTCATACTCACAGTCTTTCTGGTCAGTGCCTGCCTTGTACCTGTTGTCCCGCCGTCGTCCTCCGGTAGAATGAGCCTGTCGGCGTGTGGGCTTTTTATACTATGGTTAACAAGGTAATGATGAGCACCTGTGGGAATAGTAAGGGTGGAAAGACTACCCCTTTGTGTTGTTGCTGCTCATGCTCGTGGTTTGCACACTAGTCTCTCGTGCATGCTCAGTATATCAGCGCGGTTGCTATTTTGTTGCTCATGCTCATGATTTGCACACTAGTTTCTCGCACATGCTCAGTATGAATGCGTGATTATAATGTAGGTGATTTGTACTCTAGTCTTTTGCATATGCTCAGTATGATAGCGCGATTGCATTAAGGTACATGTAGCAACTAAAATATGCCGGTGTTGGTACGGGGAAAGGGGCAACACCCGTGTTAGGTGTGGCGTGGTCTTATCTGCGCAGGCGCGAAGGGATCAGCGTTGGCTATGTATGCGCTAATATTGGGGAAACATGCCTGTGGGACGCGCCGCCTCCCAGAGTGGTTCGGCCCGTTAATCACTGCTTAATGTGCATGCGCTGCTAGGCGCTGCGCGCTAAAGTTGACATGGCAGTATTAGGGGGGTTGAAGCATGATTATGGCAGCCTAGTGGTACACACAAGGGGGAACATGATCTATGTCTATGTACAGAGGGACTATGGCACGGGGGACTGACCACTGTACACAGGCGAGGTAATTGTGACTAGTGTAGGTCTAGGGTGTGACTGAATTCCACGGTATGGCGTCGTTGAGGCCATTGGTTTGGGTGGATAGGCGATATATCCAACGTTGTTCCTTGCTGAGTAATTTCTTCTCATTATCCACTGCCAGTTCCGGTAGTTGTTCGATGATGGTCCAGGTCAGGTCATTGGGAGTGTGTCCCTGGGTGATGAAATGACTGGTCAGTTTACTAATGTTCTTCTTGCACCTGATTGTGCTCCTGTGTTCTGTGACTCTAGTTCTTATTTTGCGGGCGGTCATACCGATGTATCGGAGGCCGCAGCTGCAGTTAAGTTGGTAGATCACGTTACGTGAATTACAGTTTGTGTGGCTGCGTTGAGTCCACACTTTGTCTGGTTCTAGTATCAATGTTTTCGTATGGCTGGTAAGATGGCACACGCTACAGTCATTGCATGGATAATGTCCAGAGATTTTAGGCAGGCCCCACGCATTCAGGATAGTGTTGGGTTCTCTATTGGTCAGGGGTCTGGGGCGGGTGCTCACGAGTTGGTCTTTCAGGTTGTTGCACCTTTTGTAGGCAAACCTAGGGGTTTCCCATTGTCGTTGTCCAGAGTTTAGGATTTTCCAGTTTCTGCGTATGAGCTTCGCCACCTCATTGGAGGCTGTGTTGAATGTGGTGACACACGTGATGGGTTGGTCACTCTTGTCCTTGGGTACAGTTTCCAGGAGGGCCTCCCTATTTTGGTTCCTGGCTCTTTTCTTGGTTTTGTTAATGATGGCCCGGGGGTAGCCTCGTTCCTCCAGTTTCTTAGACAGGTCTGCCGACTGATTTTTGTAGTCGGTTGCTTGAGTGCAGTTTCTGCGTATACGCAGAAATTGCCCAAATGGTAAGTTTTCCCTTAAAGGGCGGGGATGGAAACTTGTGTAGTGGAGGAGTGAGTTCCTTGAGGTAGGCTTGTAATAGGTGGTAGTGATCAGTTGGCCATCTTTGGCCCATATGTTCAGATCAAGGAATGCCAAGTGGCTTGCACTCGAGGTGCTTGTGAATTTCAGGTATGGGTCTCTTTCATTGAGCCAAGTGAGGAAGAGTTGTAGAGTTATTTCTGATCCCTGCCAGATCATAAGGATGTCGTCTATATATCGACGCCATGTGAGAATATTCCTGGTATAGGGATTGGTGTTGTGGGTGATGTGGGTCTGCTCAAAGAGGTGGACATAGAGTCCTGCCACGCTGGGGGTGAAGACGCTGCCCATTGAAGTTCCGTTGGTTTGGAGGTACAGGCTTCCCTCGTACTCGAAATAGTTTTCCTTTAGTGCTATTGTGGCACATGGGAGGATGAAGTCTCTGGGTGTGCGGTGCGGCCATGGGGACTCCATAAGTACCTGTCTCAGGACTTGGATGGTGGCGTCCTGGGGGATACTGGTGTAAAGGCTTTCAATATCCAGGCCCACCAGGAGTTGGGTTTCTGGGTTGAATTCAGTGTTGTTGATGACTTGTAGTAAGTGTTTGGTGTCCTTGATGTAACTGGGTGTTTGCTGGACCAGTGGGTTAAGAAAGAAATCGCAATAGCGAGAGAGGGGTTCCAGAAGGGAGTTGATGCCAGACACTATAGGTCTGCCCGGGGGGGGGGGAGAATACCTTTATGTATTTTCGGTACTGTGTAAAAGTATGGTACTTTTATCTTTTGGGGGCAGAGGTACTCTGCTTCTTGTTTGGAGATGTGTTCGGCCTGATGGGCGGTCTTCACTAGTGCCTGAATAGTGCTTTGTAGTGAGTTGGTTGGGTCATGTTCCAGTTTCTTATAGTTTCTTTGGCCGCTTAGTAGTCGGCGGCATTCGGTGTCATAGTCCTGTTTATCTAAGAGCACAATGCCTCCTCCCTTGTCGGCAGGTTTTATTATGATAGAGGGATTGTTTTTGAGTTCCTGGATGGTTTCTCTGTCTTCCTTCGACAGGTTGTTGAAGTAGTTGGTTGGTTCTAGGTTCTCGACATCATTGTAAACAGCCAATTCAAAAGTGGTGATCTCTGGGGGCACTGTGGAGGGTGGCGGGGCTTGGGATATGAAACCAACAGAGGTGGAAATAGTGGTCTCAAAGTTAGATCAACTTTTTGTCCACAACTTCCCCCGGGAAATAAAATCGATCTATTCCACGAGATTATGGTAGAAGAAATATAAAAAAGAAAAAGACATGGAATCTTACACCAGAAGAACACAAGGCATTACAAAAACTAAGAGAAGATCAAAATATAATAATAAAGGCCTCAGACAAAGGCGGGAATATTGCTGTCCAAACTTGTGACAACTATATAAAAGAAGCCTATAGACAACTTCAGATTGAAGAACATTACGAGAAGCTCAAAACAAATCCTATCACAAACTGGACGGAGGAATATCATCATAAACTTCTGGCATGGAAGAAAAGAGATTTAATTGACTTGGAAGAATACCTGTACTTAAAAACGGATCATCCCATCACGGCAACCATTTACTTTCTTCCAAAAATCCACAAATCCACCACGAATCCACCAGGCAGACCTATTGTTAGTTCCATCGGCTCTTTGTTGGAATCGACATCTCGATTTATAGACATCTTTTTGATGAACTACGTTACAGCACTACCATCATACTTAAGGGATACAATGGATTTCCTGAAAAAAATCAAAAAAATTGCTTGGAAAGATAACTACATCATGGCCTCAATTGACGTATCATCTTTATACACTTCCATTCTTCACTCTGATGGAATAGCAGCAGTTAAACAATTCTTGGATACCAGATCAATCTGCCATTTGGAACATACATATATGCTACTACAAATGCTCACGTATTGTCTGACACACAATGTTTTCCTATTCAGAGGGGATCTCTTTATACAAAAGCAAGGGACCGCGATGTGGACATCCTTTGCTCCAACGTACGCTAATCTATTTATGGCCGTATGGGAGACGGAGGTCTTGAAAGAAGAAAAATCAAGCAACATAAGATCTTGGTCAAGATATATTGACGACCTTTTTATTATTTGGGAAGGTAGTAATGACAACCTTATGAACTTTCTTGACTCTCTAAACATCAACAAATATAAACTAACCTTCACCTCCACCACAAGTGCCACTAACATATTTCTGGATGTCGAAGTCTTCATAACAAAAGGCAAAATCTGCACCAGAATGCACAGAAAGCCAACTGCCAGCAATAGAATTTTACAAGCAAATAGTGGGCATCCACAAAATCTAAAATGGAGCATCCCCTACGGGGAAATGTTGCGAGCAAAAAGAAATTGCTCTGAACTGTGATTTCAACTTACAAATCCAAGAAATGAGTGAACGCTTCCTACAACGAGGATATCCCTTGGAGGTCATTACCACTGCTGTAAACAGAGTCAGTTCCAAGAAAAGACCTGACCTTCTACAAACCAACTTAGAGAGTCATAGATCAAACAACAAAGAAGCTGAGATAACAACAAGGCTGATTGTTGACTTCAACAACCAAAGTAATGACCTTCAAAGAATCATACGGAAACATTGGGAAATACTGTTGTTAGACGAAACCGTCCATAAAATTCTAACCTTAAAACCTAGGATTACTTACAGAAAAACTGCATCTTTGGGCGATTTATTGACACATAGTCACTTTGAATTTAAACCAGTAATAACTCCATCTTGGTTAAACACTCTGGAAGTGCTCGAAGTGCAAAGCGTGTGAGCATGGTAAGAACACAACAACTTATCAACTGCAAAATGGCCATGATGAAAAAATTAAGGATCACATAACCTGCGAATCAAAATTTGTCATCTATATCCTGGAATGCCCATGTAAAAACACTATATGTAGGGAGTACAATCAACAAACTCAAACTCCGCATTTTACAACATCTACGTGCCATCAAAAATAAAGACTTCACGTATCCAATGGCAAAACACTTCTTCGAATTCCACTCCAGTGACTGTAAACAATTGAAATACTTTGGCATCAAAATCGTCAAACAAAAAGAGAGGGGTGGTAATAGAGTTCTTGAATTAAGAAGAGCGGAGTCCAAAATGATTTTATCGATTGGTACAGAAAATCCATGGGGTCACAACTTGGACGCTGAATTACATGTTCATTTATAAAAATAATATCTTGAAGAAAGAGTAAAAAGGATGAAAGAGGATGACGATATTCGCACGGTTCAAACATAACAACTTACCTTGAAGTAACCTTGGTACCTTCTGATCCCGAAACTTTTATGGACTTAACCTTGAAACTGTATACTACTGCTACTCTTATAATCACTCTCTGTGATTGATCTTATTAATTACATCTATATGCAAATTTGTTCACATAAGGGAGGAAGGATGTTAGAAATGAAATCTCCCTCATTGAAAAATTACATGTGTCACTCTTACCCTACATCAGCGAAACATATCATGTACTTTACCATGTTATAATTGAATCGGACATATTGTGAGGACCGGAACTCTTCTTGAATTAATTCATTCATTAATTCAAACTTTGTTAATAACAATCATACTTATCAAATGATTGGTTTAAATATATTATATTAATAGAGCTCCGCTCCTCGCTCAATGTGTGTAGATGGAACAATATGTACGCAAATTCATTTATTGTTGAATAATGGAAGAAACTGCACATACTCTAGCACGAATTACTGAATGAATATCACATGTTCATAGATAGTGTTTGCATTTTCAATTTGAGAGATTTATTGTTTTCATCTTAAATCCGTGCATTCTGTCTCATGCTGAGTTCAACATAGGGGAAGTGACAATAATCATTTGCCCAAATCGATTTTCAGTTAGCGTGGAAGGGGAGGGAAGTTACCCTTGTAGAGATCTGATATATGTGGGTGAGCTTGACTCCTAAGAAAGTGATCTCCTTAGTTGTGCAACTAAAAGGTCACGCGCCTTCTACTTGCCACCACTCTTCTCTGGAAAGGGACAAATTCAGTATGAAGGACTTAGCCAGATTAATCTTAAATCCTGCCTCCTGCTCAAACATCACAAGTTCTTCTTGAGTAGCTGGGAGAGAGATCAATGGTTCTGTGACTGGGAGAAGCACATCATCGGCAAAGAGCGAAATCTTACGATCGTCTGTGCCAAAACGTATACCCCGTATGTCTGGGTTTCCTCTAATCCTATGGGATATGGGCTCTATGCTCAAGGCGAAGAGGAGGGGAGATAATGGGCATCCCTGCCTTGTCCTTCGTGCCAGGCTAAAGGGGGGAGAAGCAACAGCATTGACCAGGAGCTAGGAGAGTGATAATTGGCACGGATCATCCTTATAAAGGTTTCGTTAAAGCCAAAGCACTGGAGCACTCTAAATAAAAAGGTCCATTCCACGCGATCAAATGCTTTCTCCGCATCTAGCGAGAGAAGCGCTGCTGGAATGTTTTTCTTCCAGTCCTTCTCAATTATATGGATGATGCGCTGCAAATTATCGTGAGTCTGCCGTCCCTAAATAAATCCTGATCGATCCGGATCTATAAGACCAGGGAGTACTGATTTGAGAGAGTGGCCAGAATTTTGGAGTAAATCTTAGCATCTAGGTTCAGCAGAGCTATCGGGCAATAAGAAGAGCAGGCAGTGGGGTCTTTACCAGGCTTGGGAATCACTGCCACAATCGCCTCACCCATGGAGGGGGTGACTTGCTGTGTAGAGGCAATGACGTTAAATAGAAAAGTTAAAAAGGGGACCAGTTCCGACGTGAAGGTGCGATAGAAATGTGCCGAAGAAGCCGTCCGGCCCTGGCGCTTTTTGGAGTTTAAGTGAGTCAATCGCCTTCCGCACTTCTGGTTCAGAGGATATGGGTTGCGCCAAGTCCTCATTGGAACTAGCCTGGACTTGAGGGAGATCTAAGGGATCTAAATACCCCGTTTGGTTTTGCGCACGTGGGAGTTCCGAAGTGTAAAGAGCCCGGTAGAATTTCTCAAAGGCCTGTGCCTTCCCCTCCTCTGTCTTCTGGGAAATGCCTTCCTCATCTACAATAAGTTTGATGTATTCCCTTTCCTGTTTAGCCCGTAGTTGGCGTGCTAGTAGGGTCCATACTTTGTTCCCTCCCTCATACCCCCTGGTCTGTAAGCGTAGAATGGTTTTTTCCGCCCTATTAGTATAATTGGCCTGTAGTTTCCCCTTGAGGGCTGTGACTTTCTCAGTGCCTGGACTGAGGGGCTGGTCTTATGGGCCTTCTCTGCTGACACTAAGTCCTGTTCTAACATGAGGCGTTCCTCGCGTTGCCGCGATCTCAAGGTAGTAGCCAGCTTGATGCATTTACCTCAGACTACTGTTTTGAGAGCATCCCAGGTAATGGCATGGGAAATGGTCTCAGGGTCATTCTGCTCGAAGAATTCTTTAATAGTTTTCCTGAGGTCATCACGTAGAAGACTATCCCTGTAGAAGAAGTTGGGGAAATACCAGCGCACATGCTTTGGACACGGGTTCGTCCAAGTGATTGTCATCTCTAGGGGGCCATGGTCTGACAGGCAGATCGGGTGAAAGTGTGTTTGCAGCATCGAGGGGAGCAGGAACTGGCTTATAAAGATGTGATCAATGCGGGAGTAAGTTTTGTGGGAGTGGGAGAAGAAAAAGTAGTTGCGAACAGTGGGGTTAGCATCTCTCCATACATCCACCAACCCCATGAGTTGGAGTTGTGACTTAAGTGACTTACCAAAAAACCCTCCTTGCGCCCTCTGTGTGTGTGTCATGTCCAGCCCCTGGTCCCAGACGAGATTGAAGTCTCCCAAGAGCAGAATGTCTACCTGTACAAAATTCTCCAAAGTCATCAGGAAGGAGAGAATGAAGTCCTGCTGGCCCATGTTTGGTGCATAGATGACTGAAAATGTGCATTGTCTACCCCTGAGGTCCCCCAAACCAGGGGCGTAACACAGGCCCCTGCATCCCCCGCAGTGCAGGGGGCCCCCGAACTGCAGGGGGCCCCCTCAGCACTGTACTCACACCAAAGAGCTCCAGAATAAATCCAGAGTGGGGGCCCCTCTGTGTACATTGCAGGGGGCCCCTTCAACTTTCGTTACGCCACTGCCCCAAACCATAATGAACCTCCCTGCTTTGTCCGTTTTGATGTCCTGTGCCTGAAACGGGGCCCCTGCATGGAACATTAGTGCCACCCCATATTGTTTCGAGGAGTGTGAGGGTTGATATATAAGAGGATAAGCTTTGTGGTGCAGGCAATGTTCCTCAGATTTTTTGAGGTGCGTCTCTTGAAGAGCCGCCACTTGGACATTATGATCAAGCAGGTATTTCCAAAAGCGATGGCGCTTGTTAGGGGAGTTCAAACCCGGGCATTCCAGGTTATAGTCCTGATAGCCATGATTATCTGGATGGAACCTTACTCCCCTCACGAGGGTCTATACCTAAGTGGAGCTCCTGGACCCCCCGCCCTCCTACCCCTACCCATAAACAATATAACAAAGGCACCATGAGATCTAACTAAATTAACCAACCAGAACAAACAAAAAGAACGAGTGTGGGGAATCCCCCTCCCAGAGTGGAATCCCCTTACCAGGAGGTACTTGAGGAATGTCACCATTTCTGTTCCTTCATCCCCTAACTTAGCAATAATCAAGGCAAATGCTTTGTGAGATTATACATCTGATTAGCAGTTCCCATTCATCCCACAAACTCTGCCAGAGATATTCATATCTAAGAGTCCCGGCAACATCACCAGTGTCCAGGAGAGTGCAAGTCCTCCGCTCCAGCCATCCTCCAATTGAAATCTCCTTACCACAATGGAGATGGGTCAGTCCTCACACCTCTCACCGCAGGAATAGTTTGCCCATGTGGCCCTGATGCCAAGCTCTGAGTTCATTGCTTCATGAAACGACCTGTCACCTGGGCACCCCACATGGACGGGAATTGCAAGGACTCTGCTCCATCCATCTCTCCATAGCGTCTTCAGGCCGCCCCCAAGGAGTCCCTCCATCTACGGTGCTCCCCACAACAAAATAAAAGCAGATCCTCTGTTCTATTCAGGCTCTCCTGAACACTCTTATGCTCGGGGGGATTTTGCTCCTCCCGGAACTATTGTCTATACCCTTGGGGCTCGTCGGTGGAGGGCTCAAACCCTTCCCGATTCTTCTCCACTGGCCTCCTCCTTGCCTCTCGTGTTGTCTTGCCCTCTCGGCATTTCGGGAAGATGGTGCTCCAGCAGCCTTGGGGATCGCTATTCCCAGTGTGTCTGCCGCCTACGACAACTCCGCGCAGTGGCAGTGCTGGTTGTTCCATTGAACAGCAATCCCGAAGGGATATGTCCAGTGATATCTGATTTTCTTGTCCATTAGAAACTTGGTGATCGGACGGAATTGCTGGTGTCGCAGGAGCATGGCCTGGGCTTCATCTTGATGGAGTGTGCAGGTGGCATTTTGGAAGGTGATCTTTTCAGTAACCCTCACCTTTTGTAGGACCAGTTCCTTAACCTTGACTGAGCTGAACTTTGCTAGCACATCCCTTGGTCGTCAACTCTTTCTGGGAGGCCGCACCCCTATTCTGTGGACCCTCTCCAGCCGGACCTCAGGGCCACCCTCCCCCAGGGTCAAGGAGAAGAGGCCCACCATGAATGCCTCCAGATCCGGGCCTTCACAATGTTCTTCCAATCTTCAGATGTGTATGTTGTCCCAGCGGGAGCGATTTTCTAAGTCCTCACACTTAAGCAAGGTAGCATGCAGTTGGCTGCTCAGGTCTGCAGAGCCTTCCTCCAGGGGTTTGATACGGTCGTTCAGCTCCTGATATTTCACTTCAAGGTCTAGTGTCCGGGTACCTACCGAGTCGACATCTGCCTGTAGAGACACCATCTTCTCCCGCATCTCTACATGGAATGAATCAAAAGAGGCGTCCATATCGGATTTAATGTCCGCATGGAGCTCCTGTATGAACTCCCACAGGGTAGCCATGAGGTCCTCTCTGGTTAGCACCACACCTACTCTCCAGCTGCCCGTGTGCCCGCAGTGGCAAATTAGGTCAAGACCTTGTTGTTGGGAGTCTTTTTGGGTGGCATAGGGGGACCCAGACATAGGTCAGTGCCTGACCATCCCTCAGTGCATGCAAAAGCAAGGCGCACTGTCCTTCGAAATGAAAATCCCCTCTGTTGCGGTTCCCCTCACTCAGGGGGCTTCCCCTGCTTCTGATTCGGCAACTAGGAGGCCTATTTGTTGGTCACTCCGGCCGAATCACAAGGAATGTCTCTTCGATGTGGCACACAGGGTTTTGGGCCAGAATGTGCTCTAGACTAGTTGCTGCCTGGTACCCAGCTCTCCCATAGTGCTCCTCGATGCATGCGCCCACCTTCCAACTTCGCCACTACACAGAGGACCTGCTCATTATCCTGCCAAGGCGGCCATTTTGAGGTCAGACATTAGGCAGCTCACAGTGAAAAATGGGGGCTACTTGATCTCCCTCGCCACCCTTGTTGTTTTATAAACCCCCGCTCCACCGGGGACATGGGACTCACCCTGCTTTCCTGTCCCCCCCTGCCGGCGGTGATGACCAGTAGTGTTTATGATCCTGGGGAGACCAGTAGTCCATGTGGCACCTTGCAGCAAGTCCCTGTGCTCTTGCCACCTAGTGTGCCTGCTGTCACTGCATAACTGGGGGGTCCCTACCCGCAGCGCTCGCCCGTAGGGTTGCTGGGGCCTCACAGGCCGCCGCGGTATCCATCATCCGGCAGTCCGGCCACACGATGTCCAGCAAGCCCCCCCAAACCGCGGCTCATCCCCACGGGCCATCGAGAGCTCCCTCGGCACCACTTTCCAATGAGGGGCCCGCAGGATAGCCAGTAGGGAATCAGTGTGCCTGCCGATGCCCTCTTTCATGTAGCGCCAGGAATCCGACGGGAGAATCCGCCATCTTGTGTAGTCCGGGCCCCGGTGCTTAAAACACCATCAGCTGCCTCTGCTCCGGGTCTTATCCGCTGTAGTTGCCAGAACCCACCGCCGGTAAAGCCGCCATTTCCTCTATTCTCATGGCTCCGAGCGGGTCTGGGGCTCCCTCTCCGTGGCACAGGAGGAATTCCGGGGTGCTGGGCAATCCCTCGACATTACCCCAGCTTTGGCCACTTCATGGGGCGGACAAGGTGCCTCAATACATGCCTTATTCTCAGTAAATCACAGGGCCTAGGACAGAGCCGAACGGGTTCACGTCCGATCGGCCATGTTGGTTGGCCACGCCCCCGACTTATAAGTTTCAAGTGTAGCGACTATTAGATATAGTGAACCTATATCTAATGTAAGTGGTGCAAGCACCATCTTACACAGGCTGCAGTAGCAGACCTCGAGTTCCATTTTGCATGGCCTCTCATGGGTGGCATAATACATGCTTCAGCCCATGGGAGGCCTCTCGCGTACCTATGCCCTGGGTACATGGGTTCCATTTACTAGGGACTGATAAAGGTACCCCAGTACCCAATCTGGAGTATATCGAAGTACATACATGACAATTTAAGGGAGAAAGCAGATAGACTGGGGTCCTGGTTAGCAGGATCCCAGTCAGACTAGTCAAAAACAGTGAGACATCAAGCAAAAAGTGGGGGTAACCATAAGAAGCAGATACTACTTTCCTACATCCTGGCAATGTTAATGTTAATGTTAGGGTAGCTTATATAGCGCATGGCTACCCCAGCAACGGGGCGTCCCAGCGCTTGCAGACGGACCAGATACGCAGCGACCAAGCCAGGAGTGAGAAGAACCACAGAGAACCGGGCTTAAAGATTGGCAATTAGCCAAGTCTTAATTCTCTGTCTGAAAGACAGGTGATTCGTAATAGCACGAGCTTCAGGCGGGATTGTGTTCCACAATTTCGGGGCCAGATATCTGAAAGATCGGCCTCCTGCTCTGCTCCTCCGAATCTTAGGAATGTGGGCTAGGAGCAGATCTGCAGAACGGAGGGCCCGAGTAGGGACATATAGAGCACTTAAATTTTGCAGAATTTTAGGGCCCGAAGAATAAAAAATTTTATGAATAAGGCAGAGTGCCTTGAATTGAATGCGCTGCTTTGCAGGCAGCCAATGCAGACGGTGAAGGATGGGGGAGATATGACAATTTTTTGGCAAACCGAACAGACTGCGTGCTGCCGCATTCTGAGCTCTTTGAAGTCTGTAAATCGTAGATTGATTGGAGCCCAGCATGAGGACATTGCAGTAGTCACTGTTCGACAGCACCATGGCCTGAATGATCATCTGGCGGACTTGGGGTTCGAAAAAACCCAGAATGGGCCTCAAAGACCGTAGACGGCCATATCACATGCCTGCCACCTTTTTGGCGTGGGAATCAAGGTCTAGTCGATTATCGATCATTATACCTAAGTTTTTTACTTCCTTCTTAGGGGTAGGTGCAGGGCCCAATGCAGACGGCCACCACTGATCGTCCCATTTTTGAATCTCCTTTCCAACCAGTAGTACCTCCGTCTTGGATGAATTACGCTGGAGACGATTTTCAGTCATCCAGTTTGCAATGGCCGATAGATCTTCCTGGAATTTAATTTTGTCGGCGTTGGTATCACTGGAGAAGGAGAAGATAAACTGTGTATCGTCCGCATAGGATGTTAATTTGATGTTACGGGCTCTGGCCAATACGGCCAGAGGGCGGACGTACACGTTAAATAAAGTGGGGCTAAGTGCGGACCCCTGGGGAACGCCACAACACAGCGGAAACCTTCCCGATTTATACGGTGGAGCATGGACCTGGAAGGAGCGGTCCGTCAAAAATGAAACGAACCACTCTAAGGCTCCATCTCGGACCCCGATCTCCCACAATCTTCTTAAGAGGATCTCGTGGGAGACCGTGTCGAATGCTGCACGCAGGTCCAACAGGACCAGTGCCGCTGTACCACCTTGGTCCTGAACCTCCGTCAGTTGTTCTGTAACGGCTAATAGGGCCGATTCTGTACTGTGATTTGCCCGAAAACCGTTTTGGGAGTCGTCTAAGATTTCATTGACCTCTAGATAGTTAATTAAAATGGAATTAACATGAGATTCCGCTATTTTCGCTAGATATGGTAGCAAAGATATCGGTCGGAAATTTTCCGGTTTGGAAGGATCCAAGGTGGGTTTTTTTAATAGAGGGACGACCTTAGCATGCTTCCAGGATCTAGGTATTATGCTTGAGTTCAGGGTATTATTGATCAGCTTCTGGCCTTCTAGCAGAATGGGATCCTTATGAAGACGTGCCATTTCAGGTTTTACAGGATCTTCAGGGGATCCGGATTTAGTTTTTGCGGTCAGCCTATCCATCTGGTCCGCTGAAATAGATGGAAGGGTGCAGAGAGAATGTGGAGGATCTTGTAAGGTCTCGACTAAGGTAGGATCGAAGCTTGCGTCAGTCGAGGAAAAGGACTCATAGATACCCTGAACTTTATTTATAAAAAAGGTGGCAATCTCATTACAGTGAGCATTGGAAGTAATCATATTACTGGGGCCTTCTGGTAGCTTAGTCATGTCTTTCACCATAGAAAATATGGTTTTAGATTGATTCACACTTGACAGGATCATGTCAGTATAGTATCTAGCCTTAGCTTTTTTTATTAGTTTATGATACATTTTGGTTGCAGACCTAAAATTAATTTTGGCTTGGGGGTCGTAGGATTTTCTCCAGGCGCGTTCAAGCAGCTTACATTGCTTTTTTTGTTCAGCAAGAGTCTCTGAGTACCAGAGATGAGGTTGTCCACGTTTGGACTTGGACAGTGTCATGGGAATCAGCTGGTCTAGAGATTTATTAATCCACTCTCTGTATGCGGCATCTGCTTCCTCCAGATTCCCTAACCAAACAGGGCATGTGGTTTTCAGGTTGTCTATAAACAGACTGCTATCTAATTTGTGCCATGGGCGCCTTGGGATAGGAGGAGAGGGCTGTCTTTTAAAATTATCAGCTACCTTAATAGAGATATGAACCAAATAATGGTCCGTCCAACTAAGAGGACTGGAAAGGGAGGCGATAATGGCCGCAATATTTGAGAACACTGGGTCCAATAAGTGGCCTGCTGCATGGGAAGGCCCTTTAACAAGCTGTGTGAGTTGACACGCTTCTAAATCATCTAGGAGACCTCTCACCGTGGGGGTATCACTACATTCAAAGTGAAGGTTTAAGTCTCCCAATAGGCTAAAGTTCGCGGAATTCAAAGTCATAGTGGAGACAGTAGCAACCAGAGATTCCCGAAAGGAATTTACAGGGCCAGGAGGGCGATAAATCAGAAGCCCTGTTGGAGTGAAGGTGTCCAAGATTTTGATCTTGAAAAAAGAACTCTCACAATCCGCAATATTAGCCGGGGAGAGCGAGCAGGAAAAAAAGGATTTCAAAATCACTGCTAGACCACCCCCTCTCTTAGCAGGTCTATTCTGAATTTGTATTAAATATCCTGGTGGGAGGGACAAAGTCGGAATGGCTAGAGTATCTTTAGTTAGCCATGTCTCCGTAAGAAACAATAGGTCAGGAGTCTGGTCAGCTAGGAGGTCATAGATATCCTCATAGTGACTGACCAGGGACCTACAGTTCAAACTGAACACCTTAAGGTGTGTTAACTTGTCAGGGGGTAAGGAGGTCTCAGTAGTCACGAAGCCGCAATGACGGCATTGCACCATAGGAGAACCAGGATGAAAAAGGTGGGGCGCGCAGGCTGATTGATCCCGATAGGAGAGAAGCCCCTCCCATGTGTATGTCAGCATATTAAACAATAAAAGCACAAGGGGACTGGCAGCGTACAGCGGACTTAGCGCGGACGGGCGCAGACGGGCTTGCCCTTGGCGCGCCGCCGGCGCGCGCGTCCGCGCCCTCAGTCAGATTAAGTAGCGAGGGGGGCGTGCGAGGCTGGAATGCTAACCTACAATGTCCGGTACAACCGGAAGTGAGTACTGGCCCCGGCGACCCTCCGCTCAATCGGCACCAGCCGTGACGGAACGGGGTCAGGGGCAGCTAAACAGTAAAGCAGCAGTTTGCAAAGGTACATATAACATAAGATTTTTAAAAACGATGTGCAAATATAGTATAAAAATGTGCAAACAGGCAAAATCAATGTTCATGAGCAGGAACTATTATTTTAAAAAACAAATGCTTTTAAGAAGAATGCTTCCACATCTAGACTGACCGAAAGAGATATAGCACCTAGCAGTGGCCTCGAATATTTGAGCAGCGCTGCGCGCGTCCGCGCCCTCAGTCAGATTAAATAGCGAGGGGGGCGTGCGAGGCTGGAATGCTAACCTACAATGTCCGGTACAACCGGAAGTGAGTACTGGCCCCGGCGACCCTCCGCTCAATCAGCACCAGCCGTGACGGAACGGGGTCAGGGGCAGCTAAACAGTAAAGCAGCAGTTTGCAAAGGTACATATAACATAAGATTTTTAAAAACGATGTGCAAATATAGTATAAAAATGTGCAAACAGGCAAAATCAATGTTCATGAGCAGGAACTATTATTTTAAGAAACAAATGCTTTTAAGAAGAATGCTTCCAAATCTAGACTGACCGAAAGAGATATAGCACCTAGCAGTGGCCTCGAATATTTGAGCAGCGCAATGGGAATGCTTGATTACAATAGGGCGCTTATACTTTTCTGCAATGAGAGAGAAGGCTGTGCTCTCTTTCTGTGCTTATACAGATGCATGGAGACCTGTGGCTTATTTTCTGCTACCCTTGATCGTTTAGTTGTAGGACTACCCAGATTCCTTAAAGCTTTATCAGCAGTAGGGATCAACACTGAAAGTTGTGAGAGTATTGTCATAGGTACCCTCTTACAATCATGGTGCCCCATTTTGTGGAGATATTACTGACATGTACATGCACTCAGCACTTGTCAAACAGCTGATTGACTAAATTTGAGCAGATTACACTTACAGCAGAAAACATAACATTTAAGTGGTGTGCCTCCCTGAACCCTGCTATCTTGTTACTGTTGACTGAGAATGAAAATGATGGGGAAGTAGAACATGACTGTCTTGATGTCATGGAGCTATGCACAAAGCTGAAACCAGATATTCAAGATAAGCCACTGACAAAGTATGATTGCACAATGTTTGTGGATGGGTCTTGCATAAGAAACAATGAGGGAACCCTAAGAGCAGCATATGCCGTTTGTACAGTCATGGGGTAGTGGAAGCCTCCTGACTCCAAGGGGTGACCTCTGCACAAGTAGCTGAATTGATCGTACTTACAAGACCTTGCAGTGTTTAAAAAAAGCTGAGAATAACTATTTTTATTGACAGTCAGTATGGCTTTGGTGTGGTCCATGACTTTGGACAGTTATGGTCAGAGAGAGGATTTATGATGTAATCAGAATCCCTCACCCGTAATGGGGAACATGTCATGAGATGGTTAAAGGCATTGCAGTTGACTGCCTACATTTTAGTTGTAAAGTGTTAGGCACACAGGAGTGAAAATTATTATGTAATAGTTGGCAATCGATATGCTGATGAGGTTGCACAATATTGTGCGCATGGGTCCTGAACATTTAATGGAGATAATGTAAATGAATCTGAAAATGAGATCAATTACAACCTTTTGTTAGCAGTAGCATATACTTGGGGAAAGTAAAAAGGTTGTAGGAGGAAGTACCAGAGGCAGAATAGCAGGAAATGGTCAGAGCAGGTTGTGTTAAAATAAATGATGACATTTGAGTCTCAGCAGTTGGAAGACCTGCTTTGCCAGATAACTTGCTGTCTCCAATGGCTAGATATTTTCCCAGTCCTGTATCTGTTGGGAGGGATGCCATGGTCAGGTTGTTGAGACAGAATAGGTTTAACTCCAAATTCAGATTGATGGCTGATGGATTATGTCACAGATGTGTTGCGTGTCAGCAGATCAATGTAGGAAAAAGAACCCTAGTGAAATAAGGCCATATAGGGAGATCAGGAGGACCATTCAACATTCTGCAGCTGGACTTCATAGAAATGCCTGTGTGAAATGGGTTGAGATATGCCCTGGTGATTGTGTGCATTTTATCATGTTGGGTTGAAGCTTACACAACCGGGAGAAACGGGAGCTTCAAAGTAGCTACGTTGTTTTTGAGGGAACTACTTCCCAGGTTCAGTTTCATAACTTTCCTAACTAGGTCTGACTCCTAACTTTGCTGGAGTCAGACCGTGGATCTCATTTGTGTGCAGCATAACAAGTGGAACAAAGACTACATGGCAGTTATCGGCCAGAGGCTTCATGCCTAGAGGAGCAGGTGAATTGCACATTGAAATCTAGGTTGGCCAAAGTGTGTATGTCAACGTCTACAAAGTGGCCAGATGCTTTGCCTCTTGTGTTAAAGAGTCTTTGCAGCATTCCTAATCAGAAGATAGGAATGTCTCCTGATGAAATCATCATGAGTCAAGCAATGAGACTGTCTGCAGTGCCTAAAAATGCACTTGTAAACATTACAGACAACATGATTCTTAATTATTGCAAAGGACTAGCTGATGTGGTGCATTCTATATCCTACCAGGTTGAAGCTGCTACACCCACTCCGTGTCAGGAGCCGTGCCATGACCTCAATCGTGGGGACTGGGTCTTGGTGAAGAAAAAGTATTGGAAAACTTGTATAGAACCTCAATGGAGTGGACTCTGCCAGATGATCCTTGTGACAAACTCTGGCATTAAATGTGGGGCCTCCCCAATTGGAAACACTCTGCCCACATTTCTCCCTTTATGATGTGATGATACTTCTCTCTGAAGTGCAGACAGCAACTGAGGGGCAGTAGGAAGAGGTTGAATGAGTTTGAGAAATTCAGCAAGAACGTCAGAGTTTGGTGGCAGTCCGAGAACCTGCAACAGCATACCATTGGCCTGAAGGGGGTTTGTATTTTTCGGCATCTGGGGTCGAGGCAGAAAAAGAGTGTGGTGCAGATTGAGGCTGATTCAAACCCTGGCAAAGGACCTAATAGTGTGACCAGCTAAGTGGTAGCTGGAGACGGCTAGCTGAGAAGGAAGAGGAGGGTACACAATGTCTGTTTGCAAGACGTGTACCGTGTACTGTCTCAGAGGTTATGAAGGATTCCGATCTGAGTCGCAGTGTAGACAAATGAATAATATACGCTCTGAGGATGGAAGATAGACAGAGTAACTTGTCGGAGTTACGCTACCCTAGAGTGAACATACTTTGTGGCAAATAGCAGCAACAGGGGATTTTGTGGTTTGGATAAGGATAGTGAGATACCAGTTGCACCACCGTGAATTTGAGTTTGTCACTGAACGTCGTTTTGAATTGCCTCTACTAATAAATGAACTGATTCATGCATCAGGTGACATGGTCTTTGTTATATGTTATAGTGGATTTATACCGCGCTCAAATACTCAAGAGTGTCCTGGTGTGCTGAACTGAACTGAACTTTGATCTTTATTTCCATTGAAGACAACTGAATGAACTAGGTTTCAAAAGAATTAAAAAGATTACCTATGTCAGAGGCTGCAAAAGGTCTTTGAACTGAACTTTGATCTTTATTTCCATTGAAGACAACTAAATGAACTTTGTTTCAAAACAATTAAGAAGATTCCCTAGGCCCGAGGCTGCAGAAGGAGCATAAGTATGTCATTTTAGAAGAAGACAGCGTAGGGTTAGAAAAGACTTTCAAAGAATTTGTAAATAATTTTATCATACAATTTACGAACTTGGTTTTACCATACCTTTGCTGCTGTTTTCTACTTAATAGTCGTACTTTAATGAAGTCATGGAAACTAGAAATCCTAATAGACATAGGTTTATATTAGCCAAAGTGTTAGTCACTATTGTATGACTAATTGTTTTGCTTTTAGGATTATATTCACCCCCCACAACTAATCCTAAGCCTAAATCTACCTCTAGAGTTCCAGTTCCGACTGTCAGTAGTTTGTGCACATTTAACTTTAGGGCAATACAAATAGATGCATTCAGAAGAGAGTTTTCCTCAAATGCTTAATTTAACTTGCTTTATGAATATATTGATCCAATGGAAGGTAAAGACTACTGTAAGGGTGTATGCAGCTACCTGCTTCAACTGCAGAAGGGATTACCTATCACCACATTCCTCTCACATATGGTATTACTGTAGCCTTTTATTGAGACTTTTATATGGACAAGGTGTTTTTCCGTATTATTTCTCGTACTATGATTTAGTTCTTTCTGAAGTAGCCATGTTTAAAAATTGTAATCTTTTATCAAAAGGGGGGGGACAAGGAATAGTATATTGAAAGAGGTCCTTTACCCACGTTCTGTCATGTCTTTTAGGCTAGTCCTGTCATGTATGCTCCCTTTTACATACATTGTCCCTTCCACACAATAACGGTTCTAAACAGGTGACCTTTTACCTGATAGTTTGCTCCTGTCTCTTCGATACCAGGCTCTTATTATTTTATCATACTCCCTGTACCTGACATACATAAACATGTCCTCAGGCACTGCATAATTTTTCATCCTTGGCCAACATCCCGCTTTGCAGGATCACATTGTTTGCAAAAGCATTTATGTTTGTTTTCAAAACATTTATGATTGTTTTCAAAACATATAGATTCTAGAAGAAACCCTGGAGTGACCACTCTAGTATATAAGATCCCTATTTCCCCCTACTAAAGAGATGAGAATTCCTTCCATGCCCACTCTTCAACACACAGTGGTCTGACATCCCTTGTGGGGTGTTATCCTCGGAGCATAGACGGGGTCCTTCATTCTCTACCATCAGGTGAGGGGGTTGGTTCTTCCCTAGGGGACTCTTGGCTTTATACATATATATCTATATACATATAAATGCTACACCTACATATCTAGGCTAGGTACATTTAGGCAAATTAGGCGCATTTTAGGAGGATGCAAGTGCTAATGTTTTATCTGAACTGCGAATGTTCATCTTCTTAGCACTATGGTAGTAATGTATCTACTATTTACTATAGTAGTACTTGCGATTTCTTTCATATTCTTTTGTCTCCTGATTGTCACAGCAAATACGTTTTGCACAAGACTGACACTGGACCAATAAATATTTATTGAAACATCCTAACCTCCATTCTGTGTATTTTCTGAAAATAAGTAAGCATGAGTGACTGAGTGAAAAGTACTCTACTGTTTTCCACGATTCATAACGAATCAGGATTGTCATGTACAGTGGTTGCCAGAAACTACCTACACCACTGTAAGATACAGGGGGTGGTAGTGGCACTGTAGAGCTAGCTGGTCTAATAGCTGACATATACTGTGGGGTTGTCCAGAAGCGGTTTGGACACCAAGCCCTCAGTTTAGGTCATCCAAAACGTGCGGGTCCTGGGCATTCCTAGGAAGTACACAACATGGCGCCGCCAACGTTTGCTTGGTTCCTATATTAACAGTTAAATTCTGAGTAGTTCAGTTGTGCTTTCTCAGAAAGCCCTATTCATACTTTTCAGAGATGTATGAAGTGGGAAGGGAGATCCACCTCAGCTGAGCAGATATACCTACCCTGTGTATTGGCTGAAGGTTTAAACAAGCTTGTAAGGACAAAAGGTTCCCACATGTACAAAACACTTAGGGGCCGATTCTCAGAACTAGTCTGAGATAAAATCCTAAACTTACTACTTTTGGTATTCACAGAAGGCATTTAGTAGTAGTAAAGTTAGGAAACTTTATTACTACTAAATGCCTTTTGTGAATACCGAAAGTCGTAAAGTTAGGATTTTGTCTCATTTTAGAAGTAGTAAAATTCGGAGTCCTAACTTTACTACTTCTAAATGCCTTCTGTAAATACCAAAAGTAGTAAGTTTAGGATTTTATCTCAGATTAGTTCAGTGAATCGGCCCCTTAATTACTATAACCTTTATTTTTCTCCTGAGAATGGCTGAGTCCACAAGTGGTGGTTCAGGCTCGGGGGGGGAGAAAAATTTGGAAGCACTCTCAACATTACAGAGAACTGTAGACATGCAGTAACTATAAAGTTGTAAGAACATGGCGTACCCCCAACAGGTGGCTGTGTTACCTTCGTATTGAGGCACACGAGGTGTTCGGATCAGAGGTATTCTATTCTTGGGTTCAGTTCCCACCTGAAGAGCCGCAGACTAACAGCCTCATGCATCAACCCAAAATCCAGTCGGTAAAATACCGATTCGGTAATAGCTCCCGGTATTAAGGAAAAAATACCCAATCCCAATGCATCAACCCAAAAGCAGAAATCGCTATTTAAGGAATCCTTAAATAGCGATTCTTTAAATAGGGATTCCTTAAATACCGATTCCTTAAATAGCGATTGCATTTAAGGAATCCCAAAGTGAGATTCCTTAAATGCAATGCATCAAAGTTAAAAAATTAGCGATTTCGCTAATAGGGGGAGCAAATTACCATGAAGATGAACTGCATGGTAATTTGCAAAAACTTTGAAAAATGCACTTTTGTGCATTTTTCAAAGTTTCATGTTGCGCACACACATGCCCTTAGAGCATGTGTGTGTGCAACATATGTGCACATATCATTTTCAGGGGTGCAACAGGGTGTCCTTTTGACACCCTGGCACCCTTGAAAGTGCTCCCGCTATTAGCGATTCGGTAATACCGAATCGCTAATACAGACTGGCTTTACATTCATTCCTATGGGCCTCCAAGCCCATAGGAATGAATGGGTAGGTATTCCTTATTACCGATTCGGTATTACCGATTCGGTAATAAGGAATATTAAGGAATCGCTATTTGAATAGCGATTCCTACATGCATAGCCTTTTGCTATTCCTTATTAGCGATTCCTTATTTTTCGCTAATAAGGAATCGCAAATGGCATTGTTGATGCATAGGCCCCTAAATTGTTCCACACATACATTGTAGTTGAACCACCAGATGAATACATGCCATACGAAGACACTGAAGTCCCATTAACTTACCAGCAACACAGAATCTGGTTTAAAGGCGCCCTCCCACACACAACTTCTGTGGTAAGACTCAGTCCACTCAGCATAGAAGGAGTGACCTGGCCCGTCTTAGCGACATAGACTCCACATCTTGTGATAGATACACTACCTGTGGATGAAGTCCGTAAAATATATAAAAACACAGTCCAACATGTGAGAAATACTCTAGTTGGGCCACATCAGACATCACATACAATTAACCCACAGACAGTAAAATCAGTGATGGGGACAATTCCATCCAAACAGGAGCAAATTCCGTTCTGGATAGCACAAAAAAATTGGACAGATGGAAGCAGTATTTCCTCATACTGGTCTGCAGGAAAAACATAGAATGATAACCATTTGCTTGCCAATGGGGATGGTTCCCTTGATTGAGGATTATACCACTTGGGGAACAATTTCTTGCTTCCGTCAACATCAGAATACATGGTACCCCTTCGATTGCAGTCGTTCCAGGGGTATTGAAACAGATACAGAATGAGTACTGGGCAGGCCCTGCCCTGGACTTGGGAATGAAACGGATTGGGTAACTTTGCCCAAGTCTCTGCAATCATGCTCGGCAACATAAAAGGGGAGGCAGCAGCAAAGGCTATATACCAACGCCTAAGGAAAATAACTCCTATAAATAAGGAGCAAGAGTTACCAAAAATTAGCGAAGAAACCTATGCTGTATTAGGTAGAGTTAGTTTGGGAGTCAAACCAGAGAAACCACAAATGGCGGGTAGTCCCAACAAGGACAACTCGAAGCAAGCACCCTCTTTTTCTAAAAAGAAATGGGATAACAAACAATCTAAAAATAACAATACAGAAAAGAATTCACGGTCAAGGGGTGGGTCTCCCCAACAGGAGTCCTCTGAAAAGAGGTACAACCTTAGGAATCGTGATAACATTAGCAAACCTGACAGGTATCAGGAAACTGATGCACGTTCCTTACATTCCTTTCAGGGTTCATCTAAAAACTTGGGGGGGGGGGGGGGGGGGGACCGGACAAATGACAGAAGATCGACCAAAGACAAAAAGGGAAACACATCGGAATTCAGATTACATTATCAAGCAGGAAGAACAACCTAAAGCAAAGCCTCAATTCAAAAAGAAGAAAGTAGTTGGCTTAAAAATTAGACATGCCCAGGTTACTGAGGACTCAGCTTCAGAACGGGGAATGGGCTCTGACAATGATAGACAGCACAGCAGAAGTAACAATAGCTCGCCAGAACTCGAAGGATTTTCTGGTGACAGCAGTATTGAATGAACACATCACGGTGGAAACACCTCATACAAGAGTTAGTGTCCCACATAGACTACACAAAATTACACTCCAAATAGAGGGGGACATCTCAAGAAAAATGAAAGGTCTCTTCTGGGAGAACATTTGGGTATGACATACTGTTAGCAGAAAAAGATTGGCCGGCAGAATTTGTGATGCTGCCTAAAGGGGAAAGTGCCATTTTGCCTGCTTTCTCCGACCTTGTTCCAGAATCTTTAAAATATTCCTATGTGCAGGAGTGGGCACTAGCGCTAGTTCCGGCATTATACTGTAACCATGTTGGGTGGGACGTGGAGTCTGCTCCCCCACAAAATCCTATTAAAATCTACTTGAATATCAAGGTGTGATTGAGACTCGCACCTCCCCAATGAACAATCCTTTGTTTCCGGTAATGAAACCTGCCAACTCATATCATCTAGTTTTGGATTACCGATATTTAAACACATGCATGCGAACATTTGCAGTTCAAAATGCACATCGTGCCGCATTAATGAATAACATTGTGCGGAGGAAATACAAAACAACATTAGATATCTCTAATGGATTCTTTTGCAAAATATAGCTCCAGAGAGCAGATATTTGACAGCATTTTCTGCCCTCCGTGCTAAGCGTCACTTTCGTTGTTTGCCCCACGGTTATAAGAACAGCCAGAGGTTATCCTCGGCAAGAGTGTCGGAATTATTACACACATGCGACACGGAGGCTGTGTCTTATGTAGATGATATCAATCTGATGGGCGATTAATTACTTGAACACTTGTGCAGGGTGAACAACATAATTGTGGGATTCACCAATTTGAGCTCAAAATTTAATTTTAAGAAATCAAAAATTGCCCATCTCAATGTCCGATTTTTTTATATGAGCTATCAAGTAAAGGAAAGAGCCTGGCAGCAAACTTTTTAGAAACGTGCACACTGTTCCAACCTCCGAAGACTCTGAAGGGTTTGCAATCCATCCTAGGTTTTCTAAATTTTGGCAGAATATACATTCTGGATTACACAGACAAAATAAAACCTGTCTACAACTTAATAAGACCTGATTCTACCAACTTCTACCAGCTTGATGATCCAGGTAGTTCAGGGTTTATCAGGATATACATACTTCACTTTCAATGAAGGCGAGACAGTCCCAATTGCATCCAAATTACATTTATACACAAATGCTGAAATGTGATATGTGGACACAGAAAAAATACTGAGAGCAGTACAGACTGTTGTAGTGAGAGAAAGAGCACTCGCACAGGGAAACCGCATAATAGTTGTTACCCCGGTAGAAGCTGTTGCCAAAGCGAGCATTCCAAATACAAAAGCACTGCATCCGCGATGTATACAATGGGCTAATTCTCTCACTGCAGAAGATGTAGATTACAATTACAACCTAAACTGAAAACACAAGTGTTCCTGCAGTACGAACAAGAATACGTCTCCCGAATGAGATCTTGCATCATTTACACTGATGGTTCTGCTCAGCTTGCCATTGGAAGTAATCAATAGTATAGCGCAGCGTGTGTTATAGTGAAGGGACGCATGCAGGGCGGTAAGTTCCATCCCAGCAATACAACTACACAATCTCTAGGAGATTGTACAGCACAGCTGGCAGAACTAAAAGCCCTGATACTAGCACTACAATATACGGATCAGGAATTCCCCAAAATGATAGTGTGCTATTCATTTTACTGTTTGCAGTCTTATAAAGAATATCTTCATTACTGGGGCCAGAATGGGTTTAGAGTTTCCAAGGGTTGCACAATTAAGCATAAATTGTTTTGAGAACAAGTTTCAAAGCTGTAGGAATGCCTGCACGGGCTCAAGTTATTCACACCTTAAGTCATCAGTGTGCTGGTGTGCACTTTGAAGGGAATTCACTGGCTGATGAAGCCACCATGGCAACAGTGCAAACTGCTGCAGTTGCTGCAATCACTCGTTCTAGCATGAGGATAGATGGAGACATAGTGATAGCTGTTGACGCCTCGAGAAAAGGTTTTGCCGTGCCGAAGAGCTTTCCACTCAAATTTTCCTATAAATTAGATGCACAAAATACACGGTATGCTAAAATTCCATGAGTGGGAGATAGAGTTATAGAGTTATACCAAACATGGATCGCTGAGTAGGTTAAATTCTAGCTGCAAACGAAGGTCTAGGCTCAGCACACGCCAGAGTCACTACTACAATTTCATTACTAAAGCAGTGATACTGGTGGCCAAGTTTGTCTAAACAAACTAAGGGTTATGTCCTAAAGTGCAACATCTGTCAGCAGATGTAAGTTTCCACCTTAGCATGGCCACTGCAAAAACCATTACTTATTTCAGACAGACCTCTTGCATGTGTCTATTAGGACCACTGCTGCCCCTTACATTCTGGTGGGGCTTACAAGTACATCTTGGTGGCAGTAGATTCATGCACTAGATTCCTATGGGTTTGGCCTCCATGCACTAGATTCCTATGGGTTTGGCTTCAGTGCTCGGCTGACGCTCAAACTGTTATATAAAGGATTTGCGAGTCTTCATCGGGACATAAGCAACTGCCACACTACATTTCGACCTGTGGCCCTGTGTTTAGCTCTCGGGCTTACAAGGAATCCATGGTGAGTATGGGCGTGGCTTTGCAGTACTCATCCCCCTACCATCCAGAGGGAAATTCGGTGGTGGAGAGGAAAAACCGGGACCTGAAGCAATCCTTAACAGCAAGAGTATTAGGTGCAGGTGGTAGTTAGGTCAATCACCTGTATGGGGTCCAGAGGGCACTTAACAACATGCCAGAAGTACCTTGGGAGGACGTACCCCCTATGAGATCCTGTTTGGGACAAGAATGTGGGTACCTGACCTCGTTTGTGCCAGCACAGTGGCAGATGAAAAACCATTTGAATTGAATGATCATTTGGCTGTTTTACAGGAACTCAATAAATTTCGGGCATTACAAAGCAGCGTCCAAGTAAAATGCACCGCCACCGGGGAAGTGAAACTGGCACTGGTCCAGAAGATTAGGGAACTGGTCAGAGAAAAGATCGGGACAAGAAAGAAATTGGGCCATCCTACAGAACACCTGTACATGTCCTGGCAGTCGAAGGAACAAGAACAGTACTTCATCATCATCATCATCACATAACCTTATTTTGCCAGTAAAAAGTGGCATAAAAAGTATTCTACATAAACATATTCATCAATAATTTCCACACTGTATCACATAAAATCAAGTTTAAAAGGACAATTTAACAATATAGAGATAAAAAAAGTTACAAAATAGTAACCCTTCGTTCGTTAAAATTACTCCTAGTTTATGGACAAAGACCCCTTTTGCTGTACGGAACAGATCACATTTAAGCAGTTTATCTCCTCTTCTTTAAAACACATAAATAAAACGAAGCCAAGCAAAAGCACGAAAAAAGGTCCAGTAATGTCTTGAGCTAATGGAGGGCTGGGCGACATGGTCTAAAATCCATGTTACGTATAAGAGGGAGGATATATCTCTTTCTTTCATAAATATAATATTTACAAAAAAATATAAAATTTAGGTCATTCTGCCTAGACTGCATGTCACAAGGACAAAGAGGGAGTGCATCAATCACATATTTTCGATGGATGACTTAACGTTAAAGGAACATAATTTAATTGAAATCTTAATAATATATATCTATGTTGTAAATTAGTAACAAACAATAGGTAAGAAAAATTCATATTGTTCATACTAGGTACCATATGATTGTCTGACAGTACAGAGTTTAAAATTTATATCAAATCTCTTCTCATCAAAGTGGACTAATAGCCAGGCCTTTAGATTGGATTTTGTTATTATTGTGCATGAATCTGGGTGCGTATATAGGTTATGTAAACATATAATGTGTAGTGTGGTCTCAATATATTCAAGCCATTTTAATTTTCCTATGCCATCCAGGTTCAGGCAGTCCATTATGATGTGTCTGGTTAAAGCTAAGGTTTCCTTTCGCCACACTGAATGCCACAAAAGGATTGGGGCCATATGATCTTATCTTTAATGTATGGAACGTTCAGCTCACAATGACAAATATAATTGGCACAGGATTGTTGTAAAGAAGCCAATTTTTCAGAAAATGTCCTCTCTACCTTGCAGTTTGGAAATATCAGATGTGGCCAAAACAGCTGCCCCATATGAGGCAACAGATACTGTTTTTGCAGTATATATTTTCTTAATAACCTCTACCGGTTTGGGTCCCAGTTCTTTTTATACATCCGAAAAAGGCCTCCTATACTTTTTTTGCATTTGATGTGCGCTGTTTCCTATCATACAGTACTTCTTCCACCTCTTGCCTGCAAAAAAAACCAAGAAGATTCGTCTCCATTGATCTGATCAAACCATACTATGTGGCCGATTCTCAAAAGTAGGCTGTGTGGAACCCTGAGTATCTGCAGATGTCTTGCTTCTATACAGGAAGTTCAGATGGAAAGACTAATAATGTTGCAAGACTCCCCTGCACAAATGCAGGAGTACCGAATAACGGAGTACAAATTGCACCTGTTGAAATTGAACATGCAACTGAAACGCAAATTGCAATTCTGACCAATGTTGACATTTACATCAGCATGTATTCACAAGAAACACCTGCCAGTTCTACAAACTCTGCAGAGCTACCAAAGATAGATTGAACTGCGTCTGGTTGCTTCATCAACTTCAATCACTTTTTTTCCTAGTGAACCTGAGCAAATGCAACCTATTTCAAAAAAGAGAAATTTTGACAATTCTATCTCTGGCTGACCCCTTGGTTCCATCTTTGGTTTGCAGGGATTTTGTTCCTGTTAATTTAGATTGGTATAGTAACTGTTTTTTTCTATCATAAGGGGGAAAGAGATTGATGTGGGCCTAAGTTCACTCTGGAGAATCAAACACCTCACGAACTGCAAATCTAAAAAATGTGGTATATATAATAAAATGCCCATGTAAACTCGTCTATGTGGGAATGACAACGACGCAGATGCGCATTAGAATATCAGAGTACCGGAGTCCAATCAGATTTAAGATAGAAGCAACTAAATTGACTCAACACTATATTGAAAAAAAAACATACAGATAGCGACATGTAGTGGTATGTTCTGGAAAAGCTGAAACAGACGTGCTCCGACATTATCGGCCCCCTGCTCTTATTTGAACAAAGATGGGTCTATAGGTTACGTACAGACCGCCATGGGTTACATTTTATCCTGTGGTGTAGCTTAAAACATTAAAACCTCCTTATGCTACTAGCTATTGTTGTACCATTGTCCTCACCCACAGATGACCTGAGGTTTATTTTCTTCTATCTTCCCGTTGTGAACCCCCGCGTTCCTCTCTAAAGTTAAGCCATCTCACCCGGAACATCTCATCTCACATTTACCACACATATTGAGTTCACCATATGAACATCGGGTTCCTCTGAAATAAAATATATGCGGTGTGTATAGGTGAACACTAGAGCATAGATACATTGGGTCCCCTTCCGAAGAAGCAACAATATGAGTAATTTGAGGGATCAATGATTACGAGCAACAATATGCGTGCAGAATGACAGATAAAGCACAATAGTTAATCTGAATGATTCCCAGGGCTTTAACAATCACGGCGAGTCCGCAGTGGTTAAAATATTAATAATTTTACAAATGACCCTCTCACACAAAGATAAGAGACTTACAATGATATGGTGGCAATGGAAGATTCCTACGGGGCTCAAGCGGTCCACCGGAAGGACTACAACTACTACGACCGCCTGTGATGACTGATGGTTTCCGCAACGCAAAACTCTTCTGGAAACAGGTCTGAACACTCACACAGAAGATATAAGTACCCTCCGCTCATGAAATAACTTGTTTCAGTGGCACAGAATGGGACTAACTGAGTTAGTAATGTGTGGCGTTGAATAATGCGGGTGAGCACTTTGTAGCCGGAGATACCTTGAAATTACTGTTGAAATAAGTTGAAAGTAGCTTCTCACATTAAGACTGCTCAGTGTGATGAATGGCGTGCAGAGTACTATGCAGGTGAGCACTTTCGATGCGCTAAATATTTGCCCCACTTGATAATGGCTTGTTAGATCCAAGTCGTAATTAGCATCTCACTTGCAGCCTTTTACACTAGCAGCATACCACAGAAAAAAGAAAAATTAAACCTCAGTTACAATCAACCCACAGCAGGAGTGTAAAGATCACATTTTTAATATTTTTGTACCCTAGAATGATCCCAGAGAGATAGGTATGAGAGCAGTATTAACAACATTATACAGCCGATAATCGGAATACCAAAGAAACTCACTATTTTTTATGAAAAAGAATAGCAGCGAGTACAGCACACACTGTTGTTAAACATCTATATCATTTCCACCTTGTATTCAATGTGTGACTCATGAACCTCATTTTAATGACACGAAAGGTAGAAGTGAGTACAGCACGCATGAGTTTTAAGCCATCGGTATCATTTGTCTGTTACTCTACATTCTACTCGATTCCTCCCTAACCATTGACCGATAGGTCAACACCATATCTTCAACGTGCTTCAATACCTCTGCATCCTCCTCAAGACCTTCAAATGGATCCCCCCCGAATCCAGAGAGACCGTCATCCACGCACTTATAACCAGCAGACTGGATTATGGGAACGCCCTCTATGCCGGAATCAACAAATTCCTACTCGAGATTGTCCAGAACACTGCAGCCAGACCTGTCTTCGGCATCCCACGACAAGACCACATCACCCAGCACCTACGAGAATTCCACTGGCTCCCTGTTGAAAAGAGAGTGACCTTCAATCTTCTCACCCACACTTACAAATCCCTCCACTACACCGGACCCCAATACCTCAATGAAAGAATCTCCTTCTATGCACCCAAGAGAAGCCTCCACACTGCCAACTTTGCCCTGGCCATAATCCCATGCATCTGCAGAGCCAGAGCGGAAGGGAGAGCCTTCTCCTACATCACAGCCAAGACCTGGAATGAACTTCCCCTCAGCATCAGAAAAACCCCCACACTGCAAGCATTCAGGAAGAGCCTCAAGACCTGGCTCCCCACCCATCGCCTTGAGACCCTCACGGTTGAGTAGTACGCTTCACAAATCCCTGATTGTAGTCACACACTAAATCAAATAGGGAGAAATCAAAGGACACTAACCCCTCTGTGACTGAGATGCCCGTTCCCCCTAAAATCTAGGGTAAGAAAATATGCAATTACATTCTAAAAACAATCTAATTTGTTTCCAAGACAAAATGTATTAGATAGACCCAAGTAGATTATTGGTCCTACCATCATGGCTCAGATGCATGCCTCCTTATGCTTGGGAACTGTGATGTATGAGCACTAGCCTGCTCATGGTTAGAGCCAGCCATGAGTTTGTCAATATGATGTCAGTATACCTATGTATATGTAAGTTGGAAAGGTTTTCCAGTTGCCTGTGTAATTTAACCTTTACATTTTTTTAGGTCGAGTCTGAGCCAGAACGCAAGCTCTACTTTAGCGATCTGTTGTAGGTAGAGTATGGAGGAGAAACCCTGTCAATATTTGTTTTTGGCTTGTGTCTTTGTCCTTCGTAAATGCTGGTGTTTGATTCCTTAATAGGCTTGTTAGTTCCTCCTTAGTACGGCCATGTCATCATTTGTATCCTGTTATATCTGTGCTTCCAACTAAGTTTGGTTGCATCCCCCTTTGGGCACTCTCTTTGTGCCTCCGTTGAGGTTGGAAAATTAATCGAATCCAAATCAAAAATGTTTTCTTAAATTAGTTCCTTTTTATTTGAAATTATTTTCATTTCAGTTTTCCTTCTTGTACATTGTTAATTAATTCATATATTCATGAGTCTCCAATGCATTTTGAGCGTTACTCGCTCTTCATCAGGGAGCAATTCTACAATAAAGACATTATGCACTGTTTTTGTCACTTTGTACTTGCATTCAATCAAACTGTAAATTGTATACATTTAGTGAGTGAAAAAATGCCCCCGTGCTTATAAACTCATGTGCCCATTCTTTACTGTGCTTAGTGTGCACGCAGTGAATAAGACGTGTGTGTACCCAACTCGCCCGTCTTGTAAAATTGGGCTACAAATTTAAACTTTATACTCACGAGTGTGTTGCGTGTTTGTTCGAATATTCTCGGCTAAAAGTTATCTCTATAAATGAACAAAAAACATGATCCTCATTAGAAGGATATCGGCATTCAAAACATTGTCGCGTCCGATTTTTAAATAAAGTTCTAACCGTGATCTACTGCTCGTGCTAACACGTGTTGTAAGATACACTTACTCGGGAATTGATCTTCGACAGCTGTGGGCAGTCTCCAGCAGCATGTTCGTATTGCTTAGTGCAGCTCCGATTATTATTCACCAAAAGCTATGTTTTCCTCGCGTTCCGTGTACGCGACGTCAGTCTGCGCGAAATTAAAAAACAGACTATTTTGTGTATGTGTGTTATGGCGGCCATGTTGGATGTGAGTAAGCCTAAGTGTCTCACTATGGCTTCTATACCTAAGTAAAGAATATGTTAATAATTGCGCAAATGTGTGTGTGTATGTGGTTAATATAGGCACCTATTGGGACATTGTGAATCACTGTCTATACTAATGGTACAGTACAATGTTTATAGATTATGGGCCCGATTCACAGAGCTAACTTAAGACAAAATCCTAAACTTACTACCATTTTGGTATTCACAGAAGGCACATACTCATTTTGGTATTCACAGAAGGCACTTACTCATTTCGGTATTCACAGAAGTTAGGAGACCTAACTTTAGGACTCCTAAATGCCTTCTGTGAATACCGAAAGTCTTACAATTAGGATTTTTCTCAGTTTAGTAGTAGTAAAGTTAGCACTCCTAACTTTAGGACTTCTAAATGCCTTCTGTGGATCCCGATAGTGTTAAAATTAGGATTTTTCTCAATTTAGTAGTAGTAAAGTTAGGACTCCTAACTTTAGGACTCCTAAATGCCTTCTGTGAATCCCGAAAGTCCTAAAATTAGGATTTTTATCAATTTAGTAGTAGTAAAGTTAGGAGTCCTAACTTTAAGACTTTCCGTGAATACCGAAGTGAGTAAGTGTCTTCTGTGAATACCAAAATGAGTAAGTGCCTTCTGTGAATACGAAAATGGTAGGAAGTTTAGGATTTTGTCTTAAGTTAGTTCTGTCAATCGGGCCCTGTACAATTGAACGATGAAACATGCGCTGACACGCACAGAACTTGAAATACCAATGCAGGTTTTTCTCATGGAATTAATCTATTTCACCCTCTATCAGAGTTATTTTCAGTGGCAAAATGAATGGAAAATGCAAAATAAAGATGTGAATCTAAAACAAGGGATGATTTACTCAAAACGACACAAAAACCGGGAAACACCAGAACGGTGATAGTTTCAAAATTCTCAACAGCAAGCAAAATGCCCCTGCGGCAAGGTATACGTGGGGAAAACTGAAAGAAAATTCAAGATAAGGATTAACGAACACAAGTCTAATATTAGAACAGCCAACATGAAGTCGACGATTGCTACCCAGTTCTTGGAGGCCAAACACAACATATCCCAATTACGATATCTCATATTGGAAGTAATTGAAAGGGTGGAAGGAAGAGACAACAGAAAATATCTGTCAAGACGTGAAAATTATTGGATTATGAAAATGCAATCATGCAGCCCGAATGGTCTCAATGAACGCATGGAATACGCATGTTACTTATAATTAGTTATTAAATCGCCCTGTTCTGAGGAACTGTATGGTTGCCTAATATTTGTAATAATAATATTTGCAATTGTACTATCTATAAACATTGTACTGTACCATTAGTATAGACAGTGAGTCACAATGTCCCAATAGGTGCCTATATTAACCACATACACACACACATTCATATTCTTTACTTAGGTATAGAAGCCGTAGTGAAACACTTAGGCTTACTCACATCCAACATGGCCGCCATAACACACATATACAAAATAATCTGTTTTTTAATCTCGCGCAGCTTGACGTTGCGTACACAGAACACGAGAAAAACATAGCATTTGGTGAATAATAATCGGAGCTGCACTAAGCAATACGAACATGCGGCTGGAGACTGCCCACAGCTGTCGAAGATAATTCCCGAGTAAGTGTATCTTGCAACGCGTGTTAGCGCGAGCAGTAGATCACGGTTAGAACTTTATTTAAAAATCGGACGCGACAATGTTTTGAACGTCGATATCCTTCTAATGAGGATCATGTTTTTTGTTCATTTAAACAGATAACTATTAGCCGAGAATATTCGAACAAACACGCAACACACTTGTGAGTATAAAGTTTAAATTTGTAGCCCAATTATACAAGACGGGCGAGTTGGGTACACACACGTCGTATTCACTGCGTGCACACTAAGCACAGTAAAGAATGGGCACATGAGTTTATAAACACGAGGGCATTTTTTCACTCACTAAATGTATACAATGCACAGTTTGATTGAATGCAAGTACAAAGTGACATAAACAGTGCATAATGTTTTTATTGTAGAATTTCTCTCTGATGAAGAGCGAGTAACACTCAAAATGCTTTGGAGACTCATGAATATATGAATGAATTAACAATGTACAAGAAGGAAAACTGAAATGAAAATAATTTCAAATAAAAAGGAACTGATTTAAGAAAACATTTTTTATTTGGATTCGATTGATTTTCCAACCTCAACGGAGGCACAAAGAGAGTGCCCAAAGGGGGATGCAACCAAACTGAGTTGGAAGCACAGATATTACAGTAAAACATTGACGTACCTTAGGACGGTAACTTCAACCCCAGGAGCACCTAAGAAAAGAGTAAACTCACTCAAAGATCCAATTACCACAGGTTGTGCGCACAGCTATTACATTAATTGATCATTTGTATCCTCCCATTGCTACTGGCCCCTTTCTTTGGTTGTTACAAGGTATGTGTACCTTCTTTTTAACCCCACTTCGACCAGTGGTTCAGCACGGCACTTGCTTTCAAATGAACAACATGGGTGCATCCTTCACAACAGGCACCTGCTTTTACAAAGCACCGTGGCACGCTGCTCCTAATTAGCAACAATGTCGGGGCATTTTTTTTTAACATACTAAATAATGTGGGCGCGTGGCTTGCCCGTCGTTTTTAGGTTCAGCCAGTGCAGCGTGCAGGCGCTGTCACCAAGACCTTTTGTAATCTGTATAACCACTTTATTTCCACTCGCTGCTTACCATAGGCTTTCTCTGGCATCACTCTTCTTTGCAGCCACCCTACCCATTCACTCAGCCAATAGGTCACTTCCATTAAAGGCTATGGAGCACCGGCCAAGAACAGTTTTGTTCAGCTTACAATCTTTATCTGTTGTTAATGAGGGCTCTTTTGTTTAAATGGAGAACTGTCATTTGAATGTTGTGTTGATTTCTTCCACTCAGCAACCTGCTTATCTTGGCCCACACCTTTAATGTTGGCCTGTCCCTTTAATGTATACCCGCATCTTTAAATCAAGGCTGCAGTCAATCTCTTCCTCTCCAGGACTCGCTTGTTTGCCTGTGCCTTTAAATCGGGGCTGAGGTGACTGAAAACTCGGCTCTGTGAGTGGAGTTCCATTCATTTGTCCTTTAACCTTAATATTTAAAGAACCTTGTAAGCATGATGGCACACAGAAATGTGAAAAGAACATTTTATTGCATTTCACTTTTTAAAAAGCAATTGCGGAGGGCGTGGCCAAGTAAGATGGCTGAGCGGACGTGAGCCGCTTCAGTTCCAGCCCCTGAGTATTGCCAAAAGACATTTATTGTGCCCATAGAGGACCGAGATATGGAAGGTCCGATTCTACCACTCGCCGTGCTGACCAGGAACATGGTATTTGACCCCATGCTCAGCTCCGAGTCGTGAATTGAGCACAAGCACGCTGGGACGGGGAGCGGGGTGCAACCTCAAAATGGCATGAAGACGCACGAGCAACGGACCCGCAGGAAAGGTATGATCACTCATGGCATGTTGGCATCCTCCGCCTGGGGCGCGTGTGTGGATTCCCAACTCTGGTCACGGAGGCGGTGTAGGCTGCTCTGGAGCACGAAGCAACGTGGGGCACCCTGTGAAGGTCCGGGCGGCCTGGAGTACTGTGCCGCAGTGGAGCCGAGATGCGGAAATAAAGACACGCTGTTAGCGTGATTGCAGCACTGTGGGACCCCTGAGACGGAGGCACTGACAGGAGAGTGACAGATGGCTGCGGGATTAGTCTGCTCCCTTTCTTTGCAGTAACAGTGAGAAGAGGGCCCGGGGGAAGACGATGCAGAGGGCCCTTGCTTGACCTTAAGATGAGGCCTGCCTGGTAGAGATTTCTGAGAGGGGGCCCCTGCAAGCACTTAGCGGCGCTGGAGGGTGGCCAGCAAGCGGACCCCTCCCCTTGTGCCCTGGATATCCAGATGTGAGGCGCTGTTAGCGTGATTGCAGCACTGTGGGACCCCTGAGATGGAGGAACTGACAGGAGAGTGACAGATGGCTACGGGATTAGTCTGCTCCCTTTTTTGCAGTAACAGTGAGAAGACGGCCCGGGGGAAGACGATGCAGAGGGGCCTTGCTTGACCTTAAGATGACGCCTGCCTGGTAGAGATTTCTGAGAGGGGGCCCCTGCAAGCACTTAGCGGCGCTGGAGGGTGGCCAGCAAGTGGACCCCTCCCCTTGTACCCTGGATATCCAGATGTGAGGGGAGGGGGCAGGCTGCTACTAACCAGCTGACATTGAAAGCCCCACGGTGCCTGACCTTAAGTCACTGCCAGTGACTGAACCTTAGCAGAGACCTGCATCATCTCAGATCATATCCCACCTGGCATCCAGACACCTGGACCAGCTAGCACTTCAGCAACACCACACAGAGGGACCCCCATGCCCTGACTCAACCTGGTGTATTTCTCTGCCCTTATGCCACCAAAAAAGGTGAGGAATAAGGTCTCCCGGTACTTCGCAGCTACAGACAAGGGCCCTGCTACCTCCGAGGGAGATCAGTCCCACAAAATGGCACTCACAAGGGAGGACCTGGTGGCTTCTCTCCGGGACTTTAAATACCAGCTCTGCCTGGAAATAAAACAAGACGTGCGTGCCTCCATAGATCAACTTAAGGCCGATCTCACAGAGAAGAAGGCAACGCTCCAGGAAGATGTGAATGCCAAGGGATCCACGGTGTTAGAAGTGGAAGAGTAGACACAGGAAATGGCCGCACTCTCCGCCAAACTGCAAGAAATACAACAGACCCTCCAGTCTCAGCTCCACCAGATGCTCTTGAAGGCAGAGGACCTGGAGAACAGGTCCTGGAGGAATAACATACGCATCCGGGACCTGGAGGAAGGTGCAGAGGAACCAGACCTAGAGGCATTCGTGGTGGGCCTCTTCTCAGAAATCCTAAGCCCACGACAGTTGAAACTCAAGATTGATGTGGTCCATCATGTGGGGACCGCACAGTCTGGAGAGCGTAGGCGTACCCGGGACGTTCTTGTCAAGATGCACTCCTTCACTACCGAAGATGCCATCTTAAGAACAGCGAGGAAAAAAGAGAAGACCTCATTCCAGGGGCATGAATGTGCGCTTTTACAAGATTTGCCACCCTCTACCCTGGCACGTAGGCAGCTACTACGCCCTGTCATCTCCAAACTGAGGGAAGAAGGTGTGAGATATCGCTGGACTTTCCCCTTTGGGCTCGCTTTTGAGAACAAGAACAAATCTCACCATGTCTTGGACCTGAAGGAGGGTTTGCGCATTCTGGGACTCCCCATCCCAGAGGATGACAGCACTCCAGGTCCCTCAACTGACTCGGGACAGCCCCGGAGGTAGTCCCGGCCTAGGCATACTGTTTCCAAGAACAGGCAGACCCCAAAATGAAGTCCCCTGAGTAGTGACAGCTCTGGTCAGGTTGACGCTCGAGTCTCCTACCCGCAGTGGCCTCTGGTGAGACATTAGCCGCGGCGATCACGGTGCAATGAGGAGGCCTTAAACACACACCAGGGTTTCGCTGTGACGCACCTGTTCCTCCAAGTTAATGATGGACCGCAGATGGTTCCCTATGTACTTAATGCTTGGCAATCCAGGGGGACGGGTCTTGTCTGTATTGCCCAGAATTACTCCATTCTTCTCTGAGAAGTTACAAGCTGAGAGCCCGTTGGCTGCTCGGCATACAGTTTTTTGGGAGCTCTGGGGTTTTTCTTTTTTTGGGGGGTGGGCAGTTAGTGCATGATTTCTCAGGCGGCGGGCAGTTTGTGCAGGGAGGCTCATCTGGGATACAAGGTTGCCGGGAGGATGGGGTGCGACCACACGTGCATGACCCGCGAGGTGGGCTGGGAGAGGGGGGCAAATCTTTTCAATGGTTTCCATAGAACGTAAAAGGTCTGAACTCCCCCCAGAACTGACAACAAATTTGGAAGTACCTCAACGATCACCAGTTTGAGGTTGTGGCACTACAAGAAACACACCTTAAGAAGTCCGAGGAATCGCGACTTCGTCACAAAACTTACCCATTAATTTACAAGTCCTCAGCCGGTACTAAGCAAAAAGGGGTTGCCCTCCTCTTCCGTAAAACAGCCAAGTTCCAACCCGAGGCACTAAAGGCTGATCGGGAGGGGAGGGTACTAATGGTGAAGGGGAAGCTACGGGGAGTCCTATGCACTTTTATCTCTCTCTATGCACCCAATGCGGGACAGGCGGCGTTCCTGAACTCCAAACTGGACTTGATTAGTGGGTTTGCGGAAGGACCAGTGGTACTGTTGGGCGATTTTAACTTAATATGGCACGAGGCCCTGGATAGCTCCTGCTCTTATAGGGCAGCTCTCAATAGCTTTACCAAGGGGGTTAAACAGAAACTACACGTATTGGGCATGTGCTATGCCTGGCGCACGCTACATCCTACTACCAAGGACTTTACATACTTCTCTCATGTCCATCAATCCTATTCCAGGATCGACTACATCTTCATAAGCCAGACGTTGCTGGGCTCTTTGCAGGCTACTCAGATCTTGCTCATCTCCATCTCAAACTACAGCCTGATCTCCATCAGTTTAGCCTGGGGGGGACAAAACCTGGCACTTCTAGGTGGTACTTTCCGACATTGATCACACGGGACAGAACGTTACGAGATGACTTAAGGGCTTCCATCACTGAATATTTCACATTCAACCTTCCACAGGCCACTTCACCCCAAAATAACTTAGATGCTTTCAAGGCCGTACTAAGGGGTGAGTGTATCCAACCTAATGCAGTCTTGAATAAATAACGGGTGAAGGAACGCAGAGTACTTGAGGGAGAGTTGGAGGCGGTGGAGAAAGCTCATAAGGAAACACCTACTCGGGCACTGCAGCGACAGCTCACGACACTCCGAGGCAAATTGTGAACTATCTATAACAATAGAGCTGAGTACACATTGCTGAAGCTGCGACAGACATCATATGCGCACGGCGATAAGGTGGAGGTCACATTTAGCTTCTCAACTGCGCGAAAAGAGGGTATGCAGATTTATTGGGGGTATTCTAGATGGGGACGGCCGCCTCACTCACTCCGATGATATTAAGGCTAACATTTTTGGTAAATTCTATGGGGAACTCGATCACGACACCCCCCAGATAGGACCCTACAACAGCACTATCTAGGCTCTCTGGACCTTCCCCATCTCTTCCCTGTGGGTGCAGAGCCCTTAAATGCACCCATCATGACTGAAGAGGTCAGGGAGGCCATCTCCAACCTAAAACTCCATAAAGCTTCGGGCCTGATGGTCTAACGGCACAGTTTAATAAGTGTTTTGCGTCCGAGTTTATCCCGCACCTCACGGAGCTGTTTAACGCGATAGCCCGGGACGCCAGGGTCTCGATCTCGATGGCCGAGGCAATGATATCAGTCATTCCAAAACCCGGGAAAGATCCACAGAGCTGTACCTCTTATAGTCCCATGGCTTTACTTAATCTCAATGTAAAACTCTACTCTTCGATTCTAGCCACCAGACTGGAGGACCTGATGCCCACACTAATCCACCCTGATCAGTCAGCCTTCATAAAGGGTCGGCAGACACATGACAACATTTGGCAAACTCTGCACCTAATCGAGAAAGTGTCTAAATTTGAAATCCCTGTAATATTGGTAGGTCTCGATGCCGAAAAAGCCTTCGACAAGTTGGATTGTCGTTCCACTTTCTTATCATGCAGAAATACTGCTTTGGTTACAGATTTCTCAATATGATCGGGGCCAATTGCCACCTCCCACAATCTTGAGTGCAGGTTAATGAGAGCACGTCACTCCCCTTTGCCCTTAACAGAGGTATGCGCAGGGCTGTCCGCTCTCCCCCCTTTTATTCACTCTCGGCATCGAGCCCCTGGCGGCCACAATCCGGGCACATGCAGAGATTAGGGGAATTCGTTTAGGCGGCACTGACCACAAAACTTCACTCTTCGCAGACAAAATCTTGCTCACACTCACGGAGCCTGGCTCCACGCTCCGGGCGGTACAGGAGAATTTAAGGATCTTTGAAGTAGTGGCAGGTTTTAAAGTCAATTTCTCCAAGTCCTCCATTCTAAACCTCAGGCTCCCTGAAGCCGAAGCCATGGGATTGAGGGAGCAGACATCCCTACAATGGGCTACCCACTCTCTTCTATATCTAGGCATCTACCGCACCCCTAGAATTGAAGATCTATATAGAGCCAACTATCCCCCTCTGGCGACACAGCCCGACAAGACTTTAAGAGATGGAGGCCACTGTATATCTCTTGGCTTGGACGGATAAATGCCGTCAAAATGATGGTACTACCCATATATTTATATTTATTCCAGGCACTCCCAATCAACCTTGATAGTGCTCTCCTGCCCCTCTTACGTTCGCTCATCATTACATTTATTTGGCAGAGAAGGAGGGCACGGCTTCCCTTTCATATGCTGCGGTGCAAGCGGCACAACTGCGGGTGGTGTTAGAATGGTCCATGAGAGAATCTGATAAGCACTGGCTCCACATGGACAGGGTGACAGTAGGAAGGTCAATCTGGGATGTTCTAAGTAAGCCAAAGAGGGACAGGGCAGCAAACGCTTATCTCAGTACCCCCGCCTGCACCACGCTCAAAGTTTGGGACGACGTTACGAAGAGGGAGGGTTGGACCTCTTTTCCTTCTCCGTATACCCAAATTCATTTCAACCCTGCCTTTCCACCTGCACTGCACAATGGACCCTTTGATTGCTGGAAGGAGGGAGGCTGCTAAGTGATATCGGATTTATTCCATAATTTTGACCTGCTGACGTTCGAGAGCTGCAAAAGAGATTTTCAAGTTGCGCACAGCGAGCATTATCACTACCTCCAGCTTAAACACTGGGTCTCCCAACCACACGTAATAGATGCTGCCACCAGGGAATGCACAGCCATGGAGAAACAGGTTCGGCGGGCAGGCACCATGAAGGGAGCAATTTCCTCACTATATGCCATGGTGCTGGCTACCATACACTCTCCTAGGCCGCAGTACATGTCATTCTGGGAAAAAGTGATAGGGCGGGATATTGCTGATGATGAGTGGAAACACATCTGGGGAGAACTTACCAAACACAACCACTCAGTAGCTTTGAGAGAGGCACACTACAGGACACTCCTGGACCGGTACCTCTACCCCACCAAACCTAAACGGATCTTTCCTGACACATCGGATCTCTGTTGGCGTAGATGTGGTCTGCAGGGGGATTTCCGTCGCATTTGGTGGGATTGCCCCGGTATTCACACATTTTGGGAGGAAATACTTTCACACATTAAAGATTTGCTGGGTTGCCCTGTCCCAACAACTATAGAGGGAGCTCTATTGGGCATTAGGGACTCTGATCTTGAACACCAATCGAAGGTGGACAAGGCTATTTTGTGGGCCTGCTTGGGGCGGCTAAACTCACGATAGCGGCTGCATGGAAAAGGAAAGATGCGGCAGCAATATCACTGTGGCACTCATGCCTCTGCAGAATTCTCTCTATGGAAAGACTTGCTGACATCTTTAGGGACGAGTACAAGAACTTTGAGTATAAATGGGGTCCCTTGGTAACCTACTTGTCCCGTGGCTTACCCTCGGTGGTGTGCCCTGCCTATTTAAGGGCTATGCACCTCTTCCAATTCTAGATACTCCATTTTTTGCTAGATAGCATGGTAACCTCTCCATGAAAGGCCATGGTACGCCTCCTGCTGCCTCATTTGTTCAACGTATCCGAGGAATCAACAGGTACGTTTTGAGATATCATCACCACCAGGGAAGGGGAGTAGGGTGGGTTGAGGGGGATGTTTTTTTGTTGCTTGTTATAATTTTGTGAATTATCCTTTTGATTTAACGTCAAAAATCAAGCATCTCTTCTGTTGACTGTGGGGGGTGTGTAGAGACCTCTCGATATGGGAAACTGGACTGAAATTAGCCACCTGTTTTGCTTCGAGGTCCGGCGCACTCTTCTGTGCCTATGTTGTTATACTTGCTTGTGATGCTGAATAAAAAGAATTTTGAAAAAAAACTAAAGCAATTGCATGGTTCCCTCGATAGCCCAAAAATATTAGAGATTTTCAGGGTTAATATTGAAATAAAAATGTTATTTTTACATTTCTATGCTTGATCATGTTTTTGCACTGTCCCTCTGTACTGAAACACTGCTGTAACTGCTATGTCTGAAAGGAACCTCCCCGCCTTCCACTGGAGGGGTTGCAGGGTAACAATGCACCCTCAGTCTCGCTATGTAGAGCTCCTGCAAGATAATTCCCTGCTCCTTATAGAAGGCTGAAGGAAAACCAACATAACTGGAAGAGGTGCGTGGGCAATTGTGACTGAAGTTGTCCTCTCCTCAGCACCCCAATAAAGCAAGGTTTTGCACAACTTTAGTAGTTTATTCCATTATTAAATATGTTCATAAAATGTAAGCAAATTAGGAAACGCAATGATTTTTACAGAAAAAAATCATCTTTTATTTTCCTATGCTTAGCTACATGTGCATCCATTCGACTGGGTGGCATGTTGTGCCACCCTACAGGATTCAATTGTTGGTTCTCCACTGCTGTGGAACGTATGGAGAGCCTCTGTGGGCCCCTCTAAGACACACCAGAGTTTTTACCACTGCCACACTGCTCTCTTGCCTTCATTTGCCCCTTGCCATAACCTGCCCCGTTTGCACACTGTCCTTGTCATCTTTGGTTCTGATGTCTCCTGGTGCACAGAGACTGTGTACATTGTATGCATGCTCCTATGATGGAGTTAATGATTGCTGGAGTGCCATCTGCCATCCACAAGGCTCGCTGTGTTTTGAACTTGGTTCTGATCAGATTTCACTCTGGTCTGGACCCAAAGGATCTGACGCTGGCAGGACTGTGCTGATCTATTAAATACATGCAGGAGACAGAGGGGGCACTCGCTGAAGATACCAGAGCCCCACAGCCTACAGCATGTTGTAAAATGATTTCACTTGCTCCTTTTTTAATCTTTAACTCCTACAGCCCTATGTCTGTTCCTCGGTGTAACCCAGAGTAGAGGCATCACAGGTCAGTGCAGATTGTTTTTTGTCCGGTACCTTGGGGATGTTACAAATACATTTTATGTGCTGTGGTATTTAAATATTGCTGCTTGGCCAGTGTCCGTGCTAGTATTGTTGAGACTCGTCAGGGCGGTGGCCCAAATAATGATTTTTATTTTGAAAGAAGTGTGTATGAAAGGAAAAAGTAAAATCTCGTATTGTGATGCTAGCTTGCTGCAACTCCACTATTGCCTGTTCCTGGTATCAGGGCTGTTTTTGTGACCGTGAATCAAAGAAAAGTGGCACTGTTTATTATTCTTTTGTCCCCCTGATCATTACTACGTAGCATAGGCCAGTTGTGTGGGAGACCAGCGACGCCTTATGAGTGTGAGCTCTGGTGTCTGACACAGATCAGTGCCCCCTCATCCAATTTATGTAACATGAATTGAATCTGTGTTATATGCAGCTAAGCACTGGCATGTGGCACTGATAGCTCAGGCACTATTATATAGATATTTGGTTTTAAGGTATGGATTAATGACTAGTTGCATGTTAGCCTATGTTATGCATCTTCGACCAGAGCCCTGCTTTTTTCTGAGCCTGGTTATGCAGCATGGCTGTGAGCACACGTCTTTCTTTGTCTGGTTATGCAGAATGGGCAGTGGCCCTGTTTTATGAACTTGGTTATTCAGCTTGTGCCAGGTCGCTGTAAATACGATTTTGTACCCTGGGTCAGGGTACGTCCTTTATGACCCTGGCCATGTCTGGTTGCTCAAGGTATGCCCGTAAACTGCTCTCCTTGAGTCTGGTTATGGAGCTCGGTGCCTGAGCCTTGTGTCTAAGACTATTAGTTCTGTGTGTTAAGAGCCTTGTTTTTTTGTGAACCAGGTTTTGTGTCATGGATTATGACCATTGTCAGAATTACCCGTTTTAGATGCTGAAAAGATGTGGAATGGATTCTTATTCAATGAATTGTAAATGCTGTTAAATTGCATGAAGGTAAGTAATGGAACAGATAGTTCGCTGACATCCTGGAAAGCTATTGCTCTGCCCTGATAATATTTCCAGAGGCATATTTGTTTAAATGTATGGTAGAGGGGCTTGGTGCCACAGTCATGCAACTGATGAGGGACACAATTAAATCAGTCAAGTATTAAGTGCTGAACTTGTCACTTCCCCAAGCTTGAAAAGAAGACATAGGATATCTCTCTCATGTCTGTGGATGTCTTATACATCTATTTCTCACCTGCACCATCACTCGGCCATGGTAAAGTCACTGCAGCCGTGACTGTGCATTGAGGTGCAGATGTTAGAACCTTTGTAGGGATATTATTACCCTTCTAATACTACCTTGGCTAAAAAAATGTAATATGTCCATGTGCTTATTTACAGTGAACCCCTAGTTTTCCAAGTTTGTCTCAGCCAATAAGATTTAGCAATTTACAAACTGAAAAAAAAATAGCGACTGGTGACCTGGCAGTTTATCCATTTTCCATGGTCAGGAAGACAGAGTTGTGCCCCGCTCCTTATAATCATAAGTCTGTTAAGTTAAGTGGTAAGTGCCCCATTCCAGATGGTGGTGGTCAGTGTCATGGGGGCAAACTTGCCTTGCTTTGCTGTTACTAAGCAAGGCCTAATGGCTCTGTTTGCACTTGTCAACTGGTATTGGGGGATTCTGTTGCCAAAGCGGAACCGCACCTAGCCTCTACTGCCTCAATTTCCACCCCTGCCTGCCTCTTGTGGAAACATGGCTATCATCAAATGCTCATTTTACTACTATCATCTCCAAAATAACCCTTTCTCGACTCTTTACTCCTCAGCACATCACAAACCTCATTTCACTACTATAATCTCCCAAACAACCCTTTCTAAATTCTTCCCTCGTTTATCCAAACCTTGACTCATCCCAAACCTCTTTTTACTACTATGATCTCCCTAATCCCTTTCTACAGACTCTTCCCTCTTCCTGCCTCCATCTCTCCTTTTTACTCATTACAAACCTCATCCTACTACTATGATCTTCCAAATAACACTCGCTAGACTCTTCCCAAATCTATCCCTTCATTATCTTATTCAATCCAAATAACAGACTCACATGTCCACCACTCACATTACAACCTATTTCCCTATACTAATCCACCACTAATCCTTTTGGGGTCCAGAGTAGAGGGGGTGAGGTGCATTATGCTTCTGAACTGGTGTATGGTGTGAGTAGGAATCGGAGTTGTAACACAAATAAGCATTTGCACTGCAATAGGTCTCGCACTTACGTGAACTTGAGCTATTGACATTGCAAATTACAATGCCTTTTATTTTTGTTTCCGTTTTTAAAACATACATAAAAGGCATAGTCTTTTACAGTGCCAATAGCTTAAACTCGCGTAAATGTGAGACATATTGCATTACAAGTGCTTGTTTATATTGTTTAGGTGGAATATTGTTCTGGACTACCAGGCTGCTAGCTGGAGGCTACCTTGAGAATGTGTAATTATGTGCCTGATGAGGTGAGTCTCATGTGTCAATGAGCTAACTCCCATTGTGCGAGGTTACCCCAACCTTTTTTACATTTGTTTCTAGACTGCCTTTTGACATATGTTCTATTAATGTTTAGATTGTAAGCCTACATGCTACACTGGCTGGATTGTGATGTACCACTTCAATAAAGACATGTTAAAAAAAACCTTTAGGGGCCATAAGCTCATGCCTATCATTGTTGAAAAGCTATTAATTTTCCGGATTCCTTAAGAAACTCTCTTAGCTTAGGTAAATCTAAAAAATGTCATAGATTTCCGTATGTGCATCTAAACAGGTAGATTTTATGCTGATATTGGTTGATATTGGGATAGGGTTAAGCTGCAAATGCACCTTAACTCTTCTTTTGGTACGTCAAGAAATGCATTGCTTGACATGACTGGAAAATTAGGGTGCACTTTGACACCTAGTTTGCACACTTAGATGAGCAGCTTTTGCCACTAAAGCTAGATTTATAAATTATGTGTGATATCTGTGGATACCTTAATTATGAGTGTGTGGGTATTTTTTACATTCCTATTCCCAATCCCCCAACCCTTGAAACACACGTTAACAAACTGGGCACTTAAGCAGTGGTAAAAGAAAAGGGTATCCAGCAACTAATACTGTGCCAGATCTGGCATCCAGGCTGGCCCAGGGGCTTGTACTAAGTATGCCCTGTTGCTGTTTCCTTAAACCTATCAATTACAGCGGCACCTACACTTTCAGAAATAGCCTGCAAGGTGGGAGGGAGACAACACAAATTCCTCACTTACAGTCCCACCACCAATACCTTTTGTACTTCCTATATCCTGTCTTGGAGATCAAAGCATCACGGTTGGAACCTCTCACTTTGCTTTAGACGGGCGCCCATCAGAGCCCACAATGACAACTAGCATGACACTTCCCAAATTGCTAAAAATAGACAGAGATTTGGAAGAGAGATTTTTCAAACTATCTATGAGGTGTTGGTCTATGCACAGTCATGTAAAAATGTCAAGTGCATCTGCCTGTAACTGTGCATAACTTAAGGATATCTACAACACAAACACTGAGCTGTCTTATATGAAGTATATATCCATAACCTGAAAGTTACACTCTGTTTTCCTCAGCAAGCACATTGACCCACCATGCTGTTTAATAAGTCATATCTATAACCACATTGCACGGAGATCTTTCCAGCAAATGTTTTAACTACTAGAGTTATTTTATCATTATTATACCTTGAAACTTGCTATATTCACCAAAGACCTCTGCAGCGAGATGCCTTAACCCCACAGGACATCTTCAACTACAAGTTTGGTTATGAATATTTAATAAGCTACAGAGTATCTTTATTATCACACTTATCCTTGTTGCATTTTTTTATGCGGCACAATTCAAAATAATTATATATATATATATATATATATACACTGTTTGTCATCCATCCCAACCCTTGTGACACTGCTCTTCATGACTCGCTCCCTTTGTGCTGCCATCCCACTAGAACCCACAATGTAAGGGTTCCCGAGGTACACTGATTCCATTTCTATGAATCGGCACCGTTGCCCAGCAGAGTAAGGCCCGACTTCCCTCGAAGTATGGCGGTATTTCATTACTAAACAGGTGGGAGGAGAGACATTTGACAAGTCACCCTTACTAGTTACCTCACTGATATACAAGTGACGCAGTGCATGTGTGTCGTTTGATAATTGGTCGTATGAATTAAGCAGAAAAGCCACTGGCAGCAAACCTTGCATTAGCCTTAAAAATATTTACAAAAAATGCCAGGATAATGGTGAGTTTTCCAATGGACATAGACATATCTCTAAACGCGTTCCCTACCAGACCCTGCTGCGCCACTCTTTCTACGCACAACAGTTCAGCGTTATAAAAAAAAAAAAACTACAAGATGCGACTGCACACTAGATTAGTATTCAACCATATAGGATCACATCTGTCCCCAACCGCCCCTGAAGACAGGTCACTTAACAGTGCTTTAACCAAATGCCCTGTCAGTGCGCAGAGGTCGTCGTCACCAGCCGTTGTCTGACTCGAGGGCAGGATACCTTTTGAAGCCCTCGTGGTCTGAATTCAATGAGAGGGAAGCGCGTGAGAGGTGACAGCAAGAAACCAATGAGCAGCAGCAAAGATAAGAGAGGGGGAAGGGAGCTGGGCAAACAGATAAGGAACCGGTTAGGAAGGAGAGGTGAGAAGGAAGGAAGAGAAAGGGTGCCTGGAGAAGGAGAGATAACACAAAGGCAAGGCGAGCAGGAAAGGAGAAGAGTGAAGTGGGCAAACGAGAAACACCAGGAGAACGCCAGACGGAACTGAGCTATTGCAGGACATGAAGAACAAGCATTTACAATGCAATGGTCTCGGCATTCTTAAAGTTAGAGCTATTGGCATTGCTCATAACATTATTATTTTGTTTGTTTTTAAAACATTTAAAGAAACGGTATTGTCATTTACAATGTCAATAGTTTAATCACTCTCAAATACATAGTTGAATCAGCAGACTGAAGTGGATGACCCTCCAATGCCCACCTTCTGCAAAACAGAACCAAAGAAGAAAGCAGCTAAAAGACAACACGGGCAGACGCAAAACTCACTTCCACAATAGTGCTGGCTGCACACCGCCACAGGTTTACGCACTGAGGGCAGGAGTGATGGAATCTATGGAAAATCTCCAATGTAGAAGTCTGATGAAGCAATGGATGAGGGCGCACGACTTACTCCTCACTGGTTCTCTGATTTACTCTTTACATTCACCTACTGAAATCAGACAGGGATCAAAGACCAATCCACACTGATCCAGTCATCTCCAGTGTAGATCTGGTCTACCCACCAATGGCCATGTGCCGCTTAATCCAAGGAACATGCAAAACAGAAAATGCTTTGCCCTATCAGCTGGAATCGAGGCATGGGCACCAGAGTACCCTGGTGGCTCAAATAGATACAGACTGCCTGGGTTGTGGCCTCGCCGATCTCTCCCGCTGCCCCCCTTCTTCACCATGACAACTCGTAGGAGCGTCCCACGTTAAGTTTCGCACGGGACACAGGAAGGAGAAGGGGGCTCCCGTGAACCCGGAACTAGTAGTTCTGCTTCCCGTGTAAATAGCAAAGACGTACAATTGGGCACCGTAAACTCCATGCTGGTAAAAGTGTTGGCGTTTTTATTAAATATTTCTAATTCGGACGTGGTACTAGGCTTAGAAAAATAGGATCACTTAATAGACGCTTACAAAGAAACGAAAACAAACGCACTGATTCACACACATGCATGTTGCAGAAAGAGGGGCGCAAATGGAGGACTGCAGAGAAAAAAAATAAGAATGCATTAGATATATGTGGGGGGGGCATGAAAATGGCATGTATGTGCCAGCGTTAGAACAAAGTTTATAAAAATCTGGGCAGAGATGTACGTACTGGTTACAGTGTACAAAGAAGGGAGCAAGTTACAGACAGCTGGAGAGCGCGATATGGACAGTGTAAGGAAACGGTTAGGTAAAAGTAAAATACATTTTTTTTAAAAAATGCGAAGCAAAGCGGCGATGGCGCGGAGTGTCTATTCGGAAACAAGAAAATATCACACACCTCCTACATTACTGGTCTGAGTAAAAAAATAAAACGAGGACTTAATCAAACATGCTCAACATCAGAGCAATTTTCGTTTGCGGGGCCGGGGGGAAGAGCATAAAAGGAAAGATAAACGGCACAACTAAGAGGGGCGGTTTTCTAGCGCTACGACTTGACACCATTTTGAAGGAAACCCCGAGGCTGAACAGTGAGAGCGCCGGAGACTTTAAAGAGCGTGGTCTGCGGTATCTCAACTGGCTGGCTGGATGGGCTGGCGCCCCTTACTCGCAGTCCTTTTTCCAGTGACGTACAAGACATGTCCTGAGGTGGTGAGGTTGCCAGGGCAGGAGCTGTACAGGAAAATAAACATTAATCAGCCGTCCTAGGCCTTTCAATCCATACGGCGGCCCCCAGGAACCGATAAATCACAAGAGGGCGACTCCAGTGAAGAACGTGTAACCGGGAGGGAGAAAGCATGGATGAAACGTACACTGAAGCAGTGCGAAGAAAAAGGGAGAAAAGGGAAGAGAAAACAATTACATACAGAGAAAGAGAACACCGCCGCCTTTCTCCGAGGCGAAGCAGAAATGCCTCGGAGAACGGCAGCGTCGTTTCCGGATTCGGGGGCGTGTTTTTCTGTTCTCTCCTCTTGCCATTGGCTGGAGGAGATAATTATATTTGTTGAAAAAAACACGCCCCCGAATCCGAAAAGGACGGGGCCTGATCGGAGTGACGGACCTCTTCTCCAATGGCTGGCCAGCATTCAAGAGGCCAGCCAATGGAGAACAGGGGAGAAGAGGGGTGGGTTCAAGCCCCTCTTCTCCAAGTCATTAAATCTCGGATCGAGACTGCGCAAGCGCAGCCTTCGAGCCGAGACCTAAAAAACGAGCAGCACAATGTGAAAGCACATAAAACAAATTAATAAAATACCTTTTCCCCAATGGGCCAGTGATGTCAGCAGGCGGCTTGGAGGACTCGGCGCGCACCATCCGTGCAGTGCGAGTCCTTGGGAAACACTCCGGTGTCTGGGAGACGAGACAGCACACAGGTTTCCGAGCAAGAAAGGCACGCAGAAGTGAATGCCTGCTTGTGCCCCGGGGACCGCAGAGTTTTTTCTGATACAGAAGCACTCTAGTGGGTCTCTGCTTGTGCCCCAGGGGCACTGTAAAGTACACACAATGCTGAAGACAGCATGGTGCTGGAAATGGAATGGCAGGGACTGCATGCGTGTCCCTGCTCTTTCCACAATACTCAAGGGGAGGAAACTTTTAAAACAAGCATTGGAAATGCAATAGGTCTCTCCTTTGTTCAAGTTAAAGCAATTTGCTTTGCTAAAGGTATTGTTTTATATCTTTGTATTAATCAGTGTATGTTTGTGATGTGATTTTATGCTTTTAGAATTGTATTTGTTAGCTGTGTAGTAGTTTAAAGCATAATTTAGTAGGAGAGGAGCAGTGCTTAAGATTTGGGAAAGAGAATTATTAGTCGAATAGCATGAGGGTTAATAAAGTATAGTGAGGATTAGAATACTATGTGGCAGAAGAAAGGTTTGCAAGTATTAAATAGGGAGAACGCTTCGTACTGGGGGACACATACCTGCCAGCAGCGAGTCTCTGCTTTGCCCGGGAGACGCCAGGAGTAGCAGCGGCAGTGAGAGCAGCGGAGGCCCCGCCCCCTTGACCCCTGCACCTTCATCTGCACCTCGCGCCTCCCGCTTCGCGGGAGACGCTTCGTACTGGGGGACACATACCTGCCAGCAGCGAGTCTCTGCTTTGCCCGGGAGATGCCAGGAGTAGCAGCGGCAGTGAGAGCAGCGGAGGCCCCGCCCCCTTGATCCCTGCACCTTCATCTGCAACTCGCGCCTCCCACTTCGCGGGAGACGCTTCGTACTGGGGGACACATACCTGCCAGCAGCGAGTCTCTGCTTTGCCCGGGAGACGCCAGGAGTAGCAGCGGCAGTGCGAGCAGCAGAGGCCCTGCCCCCTTGACCCCTGCACTTTCATCTGCACCTCGCACCTCCCGCTTCGCGGGAGATGCTTCGTACTGGGGGACACATACCTGCCAGCAGCGAGTCTCTGCTTTGCCCGGGAGACGCCAAGAGTAGCAGCGGCAGTGCGAGCAGCGGAGGCCCCGCCCCCTTGACCCCTGCACCTCCATCTGCACCTCGTGCCTCCTGCTTCGCGGGAGACGGTTCGTACTGGGGGACACATACCTGCCAGCAGCGAGTCTCTGCTTTGCCCGGGAGACGCCAGGAGTAGCAGCGGCAGTGAGAGCAGCGGAGGCCCCCCCCCTTGACCCCTGCACCTTCATCGGCACCTCGCGGGACGCGCGCGGGTGTGCGCCGGGCTAAGCCTGGGCAAAGGGCGGGCCGTCTGTGGCCGTCAGGGGCTGCCAGAGGCTGGGCTGGGCCCCCCCTCTAACATCGGTGCTCGTGTACGTGCTCGGAAACAGGTACATTGGTCGGTTCGTGCTGTCGTCATTCTCAAATACTTTGGACTTGGACTGTGGTTGTGACTACTAGATGTAATCTATGGTAACCGCCCCACTATAATTGGCTTGCATGTGGGCACCAGTTTTTTGTTGCAACACCCATATATTGCCTTGAGCGCTATTTGTTTTTAATTTGTGATTATTATGGTTTTATGCTTTTAAATTTTAGCACTTTTAGATTTATAAGATATCTATCTTGTACCTTACCAGTTTGTAATACTTTTGCGGGGGATCATTATGGGGAAGAGGAAAGCTATGGAGGGAGGTGGTGCCGTCGGCACTAAAAAAGGGAAAAAAGCAAAAAAGAGCCCGCATGCTGCTCTCAATTGCGTTTTGGAGAGAATTGAGGGAATTGTTAATGACTGCGAGGAAACACTTGGTAATGACACCCAAAAAGACATCGAAAATGTGGAAAAGAGGGGTGGCAAAACGTGCAACAAACCACGCAGAAAAACTATCCCCACAATGTTTACCAATCAGCTTAGTAGTAACAAGTCCTCGCAAGTTCCTTTATCAGCAACATCTGACCACTCTGCGGATGTCGTTTTTCCCAGCTCTCCACCCCCACCATTAGAACGGGGGTTGGCGCGGCAACAAGCCCAGATATCTCCCCTTCCTATTTTATGCTCAAATAGATTTTCTCCTCTTGACCCAGATACCAGCATTACTACCACACTGGTCCCAGAGGATAGTATGGCAACAATCTTAAGCGAAAGGCCAGTTACCGGTCCAGAGGCTGGACACTCTGAGTTGGATCTGTTGGCTAGGATAAGGAAGCTGGAGGATATGGTGGCACTACTGACCGAGAGGCTGGACAGCCTAGCCCTGGGACAAGCCTCTCCAACCATGACCTCCGTTGCACTTCCATCACGGGAGGTCACTGCCCCCATTGGGAGGGATACTCAGGGGTTAACAAAACACACCCTAAACACTTGTTTAACACCATCCCAAGATCATAGGAACAAGGGGCTTGCTAAGAAGATGGTCACTAATGATAAGGTCAAATCTTATGCAGATATTACGAGAGGCAAGGTCCGGAACGCGGTATCTGACTCTAGACCTATGCCAATGGAACATAATTATACCATATCTTCCCTCCCCCGAGCCTCCATTGAACCACCCCCTTCCAGAACCACCTATGGCCCTCGCCCGCATCATCCATTTAATAGGGCCAAGGTGTACATGACCAACGTCCCCAAATTAGCCAGCCTAGGGGGTTATGAATGTAGGGACTCATTACTCAATAAAGCCATTCACTGGTTGCGCTATGTAAGGGGGTGTAGATCCATCATCAGAGATGACTTGTCCAGAGTAAGTAGGACTTCCAGGGCAGATGCGCAGGCGGACTGTCTTGAGATTGAACTCAGCGACCCCTTTCTAGCAGAAAATGTATTATTGCTGGAACTTAGGACATCTCCGCCGGAGTCTTCCTCGATACAGATCCGCTCCTCCCCTTCTTGGTCACACCTGCTTGAGGCCGACGATTCAGGACTCAGACAGGTCGCTTGACTGATTTATAACTGCCCAGCCAACCCTTCTCCTGTCCCGGAATGCCACCACCAAGTGGATAATAGTGCTCTAGATCCTTCTCTGTCTATGGACCCGGGTGGGGTTTGTATCGATAGTTCTGCCCAGCCACAACCATTAAGAGAAGCCACTCACCCATATGGGGTGGTGGATGTAAATAGAGATACTCCCCTTAATCATTCAAGATCACTCCACCTTTTATCTTGGAATATTGCGGGTTTGGAAAAAAATCTTGCTGACCCCCTTTGGAATGACTTTGTAGATAAATTTGATATTCTTTAATTCCAGGAGACATGGAGTTTAGTCCCCCTCTACAGGCCAGGTTATACCACCTTCCATATTCCAGCCATCAGTTCACCCAGAGGCAGGCCCTCGGGGGGACTCCTCGCTTGGGTCAACATCCACTTGAACTGGTGTTGGAAGGCGGACCTCGGGGGGGTCAGAGAGACCACCCAGGGGGGGCCCCCACACTGTACGAAGTAGCCGAGCGCTGCTGAGAAGCCTCCTAGGAGAGGTCCTTCTCCTATACCGTACTAGCACAGTAACACCACCACACAGGACTCGAGGATGTTTATCAAGACGAGCAATTCTTTATCAGCATTTAGGAAGTTACGGTGATCGATATATACAAGGGGGGATCGAGGGATCCGCAAGAGTCTCAAAGTCTTTGGTCGGGACGGGGTAGCGGGACAGTCTTTAGTAGCAGCTGGGTACGAGGGTACCTTAGGCCCAGTTCTTGATCCTCAAGCTGGAGGGGCTCCGGGTCTCGGAGTGGTTGAGCCGCGACGGCGTCAGCAGGGCTCTGGCGATCAGTTCGTGGAGCTTGAGCCGCGACTAGGTCAGCAGGGCTCTTAAGGTGGTTCAGTTCAGCTCGAGCCGCGACGACATCAGCAGGGCTCTGGTGGAAGTTTCAGCAAGGTTGGGCCGCGACAGCGTCAGCAGGGCTCCGATGTTCCGTGAGGTTCCTTGTCTCAATAAGGTGGAGCCGCGACGCAGTCAGCAGGGCTCGTGGTAGTGTCAGCAAGACTTCTTCTCCGTAGGGTCAGCCGCGATTCCATCAGCAGGGCTCTTGACTCCGGGATACAACTACTGTCCCATTGCGGGGTTGCCCCAGATATAGGTCTGGAGCCCTTTGATGTCCGGACCCTTGCGCCTGGGGGGGCGGAGAGGCCGGGCTGGGAGAGGCCAGACACCCAGCGGGAGAGGCTCCAGGCCCGGGGAGGCCGGAGGACGATCGCACCTAGGTGTTGAGGGACGGTGGGGGTCCCATCGAAACTCTCCTCCTCCGGGAGTGGTGAAGTGGCCATGCGGTGCCCCCTGGCCAGATCTTGGTGCCTCGATGTCGGGGCTTCGCCGGGGCCGAGGCCGGAGGGAGCCGGGCTGCGTGGGCTGGTGCGTGGAGCAAGCATGGGGGGGACCCCGAAGGGATGAGGGGTCCCTGTGCAGCCTGGAAAAGGGGGCCGCTGAGGCGGGTGTAGGAAAACGGGTACAATCCAAAGGGGGCCTCGAAGGGAGGAGGGGTCCCGGGCGGCCTGAGAGGGCGGCCCGTGTAGGCCGGTGCGAGGGACGAGCACAATCCAAGAGGGTTAAGACCACGCCATGAGGCCGGGTCCAACAGGCGTCCCCCCCAGCCGAAGGCAGGGAGAGTCACCCATTTCCTTGGGGGTCCTCCTCGTCGAGGCGGAAGAAGCGGGACAGGCCGTCGGCGTTGGCGTGGTCATTGCCGGGCCGGTGTTCAACAGAGAAGTCCATCCCTTGCAGCGAGATAGACCATCGCAGCAGCTTGGGGTTCTCGCCCCTCATTTGCATTAACCACCGCAAGGGCCGGTGGTCGGTCTTGACCCGGAAGTGGGTGCCGAAGAGATAGGGCCGGAGCTTTTTGAGGGCCCACACTACAGCGAAGGCCTCCCGCTCGATGGTGCTCCACTGCTGCTCCCGGGGCAGCAGCCGTCGGCTGATGAAGGCCACGGGTCTGTCGAGTCCCTACGAATCTACCTGGGACAGGACGGCCCCAATTCCATATTCGGAGGCGTCCGTCTGCACCACGAACTCCTTGCTGTAGTCAGGGGCCTGTAGCACAGGGGCAGTGCAATCTGCATCCCATGTCCCAGCTGCGGGCCACCTCTGACTTTCTGCTAGATCCTTGGTGTAGTCCACCCATAAGTCAAGATATAATACGGCATCTAGGCCATGTTTATGATACATAAAATACCCTGGAGTGTCCCTAGGTGGAATGGGAACAGCTTCTTCGAGTACTCCTTTTCTAGTTTTGATCTGTCTTAATTTTGAAAAGAACGGCATCTTTAAACCTTCCTACTTGATTCTTACTCGAACTGGACTTGAACACAATTAATACAATAAACACAATAATGAACACAATAATGAACACTCATTCATACCACAATTTTGAACACTGTAAACATTTAACATTTTGACATTTAACGAACAATGATAATTAAGAGAAAACTAACTACTGACATAATACTAATACTAGATAACACTAAATTATATACATGAACATACTGGATATACTGCTAAACAGTACAGATACACTGCTAAAACAGTGCAGACCGGATCTGTGTACCCAAACCCGTCAGGACCGGCACAAATTAATGTGCACGTCTAACTGCCTCCCCAGCAACGGTACTCACCGGGTAGCACGGAACGGAAGGCCTCGGAACTGAACTGAACTGGACCGGACTGGACTCGACTGGACTCGGAACTTCGGAACCTGGTGGGCCTCTGTATACCTCGGATCTTGCTCTCTCAGCTAGGCTCTGGTCGGGATACTTCGCACTTCTCACCGCCTCGTCTGGGTGTTGATCGCAGCCTCAGTCACCCCTGCTTGGCCGGAGGGAGATACAGGAAATCCTGCGGGTACGCGTTTTTGTCCGTTCAGCTGTGGCAGGGGACCGGGCCTGCAACGCACCTCCGGCGCGTGAGATGAGAAAGTGTCCCTGTTCGGGCGCCAATTTATGTGGTAAATATTTAAATTACCTGTACTATTTTTTATGCGGTAAAGTCTAGTAAGAATAACTCAGTCAAAATAAGAGGCAGAATCCGTGGTATTAGAGGTTCTGAAAAGGGCTTTATTCCTTACAAAGGAATTATAGTTCGAACCAGGCAATCTTATTCCATCACCACGAAGGTTCAGGAAGGGATAGGCAATACATTATTGACAAGTAACAATATATATATGAAAAGCATTGCATTAAGACAGATGCAGGAGGCGTAACAGCTGATAATACAGATAAGAATACACATACGTAACGAAAATAGGCGTAAATACAGGCGTATACTAGAAACGTCATTTAAAATGATGTCACAAGTGGGTGGATCCATAAGAGAATCCTGCAGTGTCAGCAGAAATATTTGGCAGAGATGCGCGCGCAGCCGCATGACGTGTGATTGACGTGTGATTGACGTGCAACTAGAGGGTGAAGGGGAATTGACATTTAGCTCTACATATGGAGACAGAAGTCTGGGGGGTCAGGTCAACCTAATCCCAAATCGTATCTAATATCTTTGTTTAAGGAACTGTTTTATCCAAAAGGAAAGGTCTCTCGGACGGAATCTATTCTATACTGACTGTTAGTGCATGTACAAGCGTCTGTGTGTCTACATGAGATGCGAGGGGGCAGGAATCTTCCATGGTAACAGGAGCTATGAATTACTTGCATAGAGATAGCGAGGCCGAGCCTTTTGCTCGGTAGCTGGAAGGATGTTTACCTAAACTACTAGACAGGAATGCATTGGATGAGGAGCGGAGCAGATAACTTGAAGGCTGAATACAGTTTTTGGCAGGCAACAGGCCGCGTCAGGCACCGCTAGCCGCGCAGGGAGTAAGACAAAGTTCATGGACACGGATGCAGGTCCAGGCTGGAGCATTTCAGAGGCAGAAGCAGGAAAAGGCTTGATGACAGAATTCAGGGCCTACTCGCCTGAACTGTAAAACGTGAAAAGTGAACCATATAAAGTCGGTGGCCAATCATACTTAGGAATGGATTATTTGACCCATTCATGGCGGATCTGAAAGAGGACATGTTGGCGTTGGACGCACATGTATTTGCGTCTTCATAGCTGGAACTGGAGGGAACATACATGTACTTGTAGCATGTACATGGAGTCGTTGGGGTCTAAGATAGGGGACATAACTGATCATAAAATTCATATTTCCTCATTCCCTCCTTGTCCCCTACGGATCCTTATGAAATATCCATTTTCATCAATCCATCAATCTGTTCATATAGCATCATTTGTTCTTCTTTCTTCTTCCGGGATCTCGAATGAAAATTTGAAGGCGGGATACACGATGTGGCACACAGACCACAAATCGCTGGCCCACATTGTAGACATAAGCAACAACTGAATAGTATGAGAAAGCCAATACCTAGGAAGGATAGGATCCTCCATCCCCAGGCTGACAACACGCTCCAGAACCAACCGGACCAAGTCCAGGTGCCTGGATTCTGGTGTATCTGGCTTACGATCTTATGAAGTCGAGTTATGGCTTTATATACTGACGGTGCGTTTTCTGGTATGAAAACACAGCAACTTGATCCGATGACCCTACAAGCTCCGCCCCTATCGGCCAGAATGACGTCAAGGACAAGACGATTTTGAAGAACAACAATCCGCATCGCAGACTGCTCCTCTGTTAAGTTGCCTAAGGCGGAAGTAGTTTCATTCACTACTGCTTCAAGGATTCTAGTTAATCTACGTATCAGCTTACTATTAGTGACTGTACCTATGTAGGGAAAGAAACCTTTATTGAAATCTGTGTATTGCTCCCATGCTGTTTCGGTGTAGTCGACAATCGGGAGATCTCTCTGCTGTCTATTGTGTACTAAATGAGTATTCCTATGGTAATCAGGCGGGGCTAGGAAAACAGGTGGTAGAAGGAATGCAATGTAACAGGTACCATCCCAATCTAGGGGTAGGCGTATGTATGCGGTGTGACCACAGACGAAATAGGAGTGACGAGAAGCTCTAAATGTAGACTTGCCTTTATCACTGAATTCTATTACAGTGATACATTTACTATGGCCCATGTGTATTGAACCATTCTTTCTCACACATAATTCGCCTCTAACTGGAAATACTGACATAGCGGGCAATATTGGTGTAGCTTCGGATTCAATATTCAGGATCATAAGATTAAGTGTAAAGTTACCTAATCCATATACTTCATTTTCTAGATCAGTTCCTGTTCTTTTGGGAAGTCCCTCCTTGTTAGAGTAGCAGACTTTAAGTAAAACTAGGTTCAGGTTTCCCCAAACCCAGTTGTCTTGATAAACTACTGAATTTGAATCTAGGGAATTAATCAAACTAAACCATGCTCCACAGGAGCCATTGTGTGTGAATGGATACGGAAAGAGGGGCAGAACTCCCCTATATTTCTGATAGGGAGGGAGTCGGCCACATATCCAACAATTTGTAGCATTGCTGGTCTGATGAGAATGATGTAACATACTAATGAATGTGTTGTTGCGCAGCGCAAATCTATAGGACAACTCATGCGGGGGTAATTCGCTAAAAGAATGTTCGGCAGTAGCATTGGAAGCACGCTTGGAAATAGGGTAATACATGTGTAATAATATACTGGCAATGATTATCAGAAGGCTTAGAAAAAACATCATTAACAATGTCACTATGCAGTGACTACGAAGTGATTTACAGTACACATGTTTCTTGAGCTGTTTCTGCCTATTTCTCTCTCTATTTCGGTCTAGAGGATACATGTCAGAGACAAATTCAACCGATTCACCTTGGAGAGGACTTAAACAATCAAATTGTCTGACTTGCTAGACCTTAGTTTCAGTTTATAGTTTTCCTTTTCTGTCTTGTCAACCAGGGGGAGTTTTGAGTCAGTCTGTGAGGGAATGCAGGGCTGATAATTCAAGTCGGATGATAGTCCATGGAATTTTTTGATATGGCTCGAGTGCAACCACCCTTTACGTCCCTCAATCTTCACAGCTGTCCTTGTGGTCAATAAGACGAGTTTAGGCGACTGCCAGCGAGGCTCCAGCGGGTTCCTTCTGTCGAAGTTCCTTACAAGTACGATATCTCCCGGAACCACGTCATGGGGCTTCACCTCAGTGTTATCGGGAAAAGCTGCAGCTACCTGTGAACGACAAGATTGTAGTGCAGACATCAAGGAAGCCAGGTAATCTGTCAGCATATTACAATCAACATCAGTTATTTTACGAGGTATAGGCGTCCCCCACATATTTGGTGGTCTACCGAAGATCACCTCATACGGGGATAGCCCTGTTCGAGAGTGTGCTACCATTCTCATGTAAAAGAGCGCAACCGGTAAAGCTACTATCCAGTCGACACCTTTTTCTCTACATACTTTGGACAGTCTAATTTTCAGAGTTTGATTATGTCGCTCCACGAGACCTGCTGCCTCGGGATGTCGGACACAGTGGAATTTCCATTGGTAGCCTAACAGAAGTGAAACATGTTTCATTAGCTCGGATGAGAACGGCTGGTCATTATCTGAGTACACGATACGGGGCAAACCATACCGTGGGAAGAATTCTCGAACTAACTGTTTGGCAGTAGTCGGGGCAGTGTAATCCGAGACGGGATACGCCTCTGTCCACCGGGAAAGAGCGCATACAACTACGAGGACATATTTGAATCCTCGACATCGTTCCATCTGGATATAATCCATCTGGAGGACTTCAAAAGGGTGATCGGGGGGTTGAAATCCACCTTGTTCTACAGGTACGCCTTTTCCTGGATTGAACTGACAACAAATCATGCAGGTACGTACTTTCTGTTTAGCTGCTGCTCGCAAGTGTTTATTGAACCAAATGTGTTGAATGCTGTCTAGCATAGCTTTCTCTCCTAGGTGCGCTGGACTATGTATTGTGTTAATGATGACCTGAACCATTGAGTCGGGGAGAAACCATATAGATTTTCCCTTCGTCATCCATCCTTGATCCGTTTGGATCCCTCCTAATTCAGTCCATCTCTTTATTTCTTCTGGTGTAGCATGTGTCTGTATGTCAATTACATCAAGGGCGGGATCCTTAACTGTCATGCAGTGTGTTGGTTTCGGAACTATTGTCTTTGTCGTGTCAGTTGGATGAGTCTGATTCTGAGCAGTCTGTTTAGCTGTTCTGTCAGCTAGGTCGTTACCCTGAGAAATAATGTCAGTCACTTTTGTATGGGCTTTACACTTCATAATCGATATTGCAGTCGGCAGATGTATTACATCTAACAGAGCTTGAATAAGGGGACCGTGCTGAATGTGGGCACCGTGAGAAGTTAAATAACCTCTCTCTCGCCAAAGTACGCCGAAGTCATGGACGACTCCGAATGCATAACGTGAATCTGTGTATATGTTGACTTTCTTATTTTTGGCTTGAATACAGGCTTGTGTCAGAGCGATGAGCTCTACTGCTTGAGCTGACAAGGTATCGATACAATTTGTTTCAATAATTTCAGTATCTGTTGTGACTGCATAAGCGGCCACTAACTCTCCTGTATTTGTTCTCATGCATGAACCATCTACATACAATGTCAGGTCTGGATCTGATAATGGAATATCTGTCAAGTCTTGTCTGGGTTTCGTCGTAATAGTAATAACTTCAATACAATCATGTGCCAATGGGTCTGTTCCACTTAATGGCAAAAGTGTGGCAGGATTTAATGTACTACAACGTCGGATTTCTATGTGTGGCTGGAACAATGTCAATTCATAACCCGTCAGTCTTGCTATAGTCAAGTGTTGTGTTTGGGTCCGGTTCAAGAGAACCTCTACTGCGTGTGGTACTTGTACTGTCAATTGATGTCCTAACACTATGGCATCGCTTTGTCTGATTGCTAAAGCTGTTGCTGCGACTGATTTCAGGCACGCAGGAAGAGCCTGAGCTACGGGATCTAATGTACTAGAAAAATAAGCACATGGCTTGTGTGATCCTGCTTGTTCCTGCGTGAGTACTGACAAAGCAGTGCCTTCACGTTCTGTAACAAAAAGTGTAAAACGTTTGCTGTAACATGGCGTTGCTAAAACAGGTGCTTGGCATAAAGCTTTCTTTAAGCTTTCAAAAGCTTGTGTATGTTCCTGAGTCCAAGGGAGGACAGTCGATGTCGCTGCCTCCTGTGTTGTCAACTGAATGAGTGGTTTTGCTAGAAATGCATATTGAGGGATCCACTGCCTACAGTACGAAGTGAGGCCTATGAATGCCCGTACCTCCTTTTGTGTCTTGGGTGGCGACATGTTAACAATTAACTGGATACGGTCGGGTGTAAGCTGTCTTCCCCCCTTGGACAGCAAGTGCCCAAGGTACACAACTTGCTGGACACAGAATTGCAGCTTTGAAGGGGACACTTTGTGCCCCTTGTCGGCTAAGAAATGTAAAACCGTCAGTGATGCTTTTTCACATTCAGGTTCGCTTCGGGCGGTGACCAGCAGATCATCGACGTATTGAAGCAGGGCAGTGTTAGCTGGCATGTGGATACTGTCAAGTTCTCTTTTCAATGCCTGGCTATAGATGCTGGGGCTTTCTGTGAATCCTTGAGGTGCGCGTGCGAATTTAAAACTTCGTCCATTTAAACTGAATCCGAACAAATATTGGCTTTCCGGATCGATTGGGACGCTAAAGAAAGCGTTCTTGAGATCAATTACAGTAAAGAACGTTGCTTCTGAATCTATGGCTGTTAGCAATGAAGAGATATCTGGGACCACGGGGTATTGTGGTACAATGCATTTATTTAATTCTCGCAGATCAATAACTAATCTATATACTGGGGGTGCTTTTGGATCAGTTCGTTTAAGAATCGGAATTATCGGGGAATTACATACATTGGAGTCGGTTTCCACAACCACTCCTTGTGCAATGAGCTCGTCAATGATTTGCAGTAAAGCCACAACAGCATCTGGGGGTAACTTGTATTGTCGTATTCGTGGTAGTACCACTCCTGTTTTGATTGTGACTCGATATGGTGTAATGTGCATACAACCTACATCAGTGGGGCCTTGCGCCCATAAATGTGCAGGTAGATTCTGTAACCGGTGATCCATGTCTCTAGACACATAGTGACCTTTAAAGTCACGCAAAAATAGTCGTACTCCTTCCGGAGAACAACATATTACAGCTCCTAGAGCCTTCAATGTTTTTATACCTAACAAGTTTTCTGGACATGATTTAGTAAGCAATAGATCTGTAGTCTGTGTTAATGGACCGACTGTGAATGCAAGTGGTTGCGATACTTCGTTAATAGTAGGCTTTCCTGAAAAACCAAGGGAAATATTTTGTGAGCCTGAGAGGGGTGCCCCTGGGACTTCGCTGTGACTGATAGTTGTTCTGCTTGCCCCTGTATCTAGTAGAAACTTTCTGTCTTTCCCCAATACTTGACTCTGTACATAAGGACCCTCTTGATCTACTGGAACCTCAATAAGGGGTAAGCCAACTTCCCTCTCTAGGCTATTTCATGTGTAGCGCTGATACTCTGGGTAGTCATTTTGTGCATACTGGTACATCTGTTGTGTCGTGTTTTGTGTTGCAGCAATAGGCTGTGGCTGTTGTTGTAGTTGTTGTTGTGGTTGTGGTGCGGTCTGTTGTACAGCTGGCATAGGCTGTATATTCTGAGGTACTTGTTGTTGGATCTGATCCTGTCTAGGCGGACGTGGTCTCTCTTTCGTTATACCCGTAGAGATATTATGTTTCAGAACTGCGCAATCGTGTATATAATGACCTGGCTGTTTACAATAGTTGCATGTCCCTCTAACAGGACCTACTGAATCATTTGACTGTGTCGTTCCCTTTTTATGACCGTCAGCTGGAACTGACTGAGCAACAAGCATTTTCATTTTCGTGTCTTTCATACGTCTTTGTTCATGTTCTTGTTCTTCTCTAATTCTATTGTGATGATATTGTAACATTTGTAACATCTGTGACGGTGTGTTACCTTGCCAAGTACTCTCGAATTTTAATACTCTACTCTTAACTTGGGGCAGGGAATTTTCAACTAATTTTGTCACAAACAGATGTGGATACGACTCACTACTTGCTTTTATGCCACTATTAATACCAAAACATTTTTCAAATCGGGAATAGAAATCACTAGTGTCTTCATCTTGTTTTTGTTTACAGGCTGAAATTGCACCCCAGTCTTCCTTTTTCGTAGTTAATAAACGTGGTAGTACCTGCACTAATAATCCTGGCAATGCTGTAGTCTTTTCCCCAAGCCCTGAACCTGCAGCTCGGGCCTTTTCTTCGTTTTCTAATGCTGTCCAATCTATCTTTTGGTCTCCCACCTCCCATTCCTTTTCTTTGAGTTTCTCGTAAATACCGGCAGGCAATAAAACTTTCAATATTTTCATAATGTCAGGATAAGTATACTCTCCCATGAGTAACATGTCTTTTATCTCACGGTGGAAACCTGCTGGGTCTTTGTCATGGCTAGGTACTACTTTCTTCATCTCTAATAATTCAATTTTAGTTATGGGCGCGTACACAAACACGCGTTTAAAAATATTGTCCTCACCTCTGATTGGGTGTACTTCGCGTAAGGGATTCTGTCTGTCTATGTGGTACGTTTTTCTTTCCAACTTGGGGGGAACTGAAACATGTTCTGGGCATATGAAGACAATGTACTGGTGTCGATATTCCAGAATTTCTTTAATTAAATCAGTACCTGAACCTCTCCATTTGTTCGTGAGTAATTCTATCAATATATCAGGCAGGGGACCAGGATCGGAGTGTTGGCTTCTATATAATATAACGAGGTGTTGTATCATGTATATACCAGCTAAACGCTGTTCGTCTGGGGTAAGATTCAAAAACGTGTGTGCCAACGCATCATCACTGTATTTTTCAGAACTGTCAGCCCATTGTACTGCTGACCTGGCTAATTCTTGTTCATCCATGGAATCGAGCATATGATACCCCCTTCGGTCTCGGAGTAATTTATCAGCAGCCTGGAATAAGTGTTCAGGAGACTTCGTATTTAGCATAGGGGCTTGAAAATGTCTGTTACATTCTGGACGTATCGGACGTATCGGGTCATTAAAGTATCTGGTATTGTTACAAGGTCTTCCCCTACCTACATAGGCTATCGTTTCTAATTGTCCTGTGGGCATTTCTGATTCTTCCTCCTCCTCTCCCTCTGATTCAGTTTTGTCTGCCTCCAATCTGGCTTTATGTATTCGTTCTACTTCTTTGCGGATCTTTCGGCACATAGCTACTATACACGTCTGTTTATCATGTTTTCCCTCTGATATATTCTGACCCCATCGGGTAAGTACTTGTATTTCATCCTGGTCTACCTCGGACCTATCTCTGTCTCTGATCAAGCAGTTTATGAAGAAACGTAACAGTTGTCTCTGTATATCCGCTTTCTGGTATTCCATGGCTTCGTCAATACTTTCAGGGCCTTGCCCTGTTTGGACAAAGCGATATATATTGTCTAAATGTTTAATCATTCCTGGTAGCGTCGTTAAATATATTGAAGCTCGTCGTATACGTAGTGATGATAGCAGCATTCTGTCATTTTTACCGGGCACTGGATCATATCTACAATCTACAAGATGTTCTTTAAACATGTCGGACGTTGCTATTTGGGGTGTACGTTGGTTTGCTAAATCTCTAAGAGACGATTTACTTCGTGATGGTGGCGTGGCAAAAATTGCTGTCGCACCTTCTGAGGTGCTAGGCACGAAAGGATTCGTGGGATGTAAGGTAGAGACTGTGGATGCAGGAAAAGCGGTGGAAACAGATGGACCTGTGGGATTGTGCGGAGGAGTTTGTGGTTGCGGAGTTGGGGGCGGATGTTCTCGGCGTTGAGCACCATCGACAGGTGGCGTGTGTTGGAACATTAACATATTCCGGAGCTACATCGTCTAAATAGGAGGAAAGGAAAATATCTTTTGCGGTCTTGGGATGTGCTTTAATCGGGAGTAATGGGGGTGGCAAATCTTTCGGTATTTCCGGGGTGGCCTTAGGTAAACCTTCGGCCAAAAGAGGATACATACCATTCATAAGAGTGTTTCGTTGTCTGTCTACTTGTTCTGTTTTTACTCGGATACCTTCCTTAACTAATACGTCTTCTCGGGCTTTATTTGAGTTCTCCCTACTTTTCTCTTCCTGTCTGAGCGCTTTCTCTGTGCGCCTATGCGATTCTTTACGCCATAACTCAATGGCATCTTTCTGTGACTGTCTAGCTTTCTTTTTCCATAATTCTTCTTCTACTCTCATGATGCAATATGCATCCCATGTCCCAGCTGCGGGCCACCTCTGACTTTCTGCTAGATCCTTGGTGTAGTCCACCCATAAGTCAAGATATAATACGGCATCTAGGCCATGTTTATGATACATAAAATACCCTGGAGTGTCCCTAGGTGGAATGGGAACAGCTTCTTCGAGTACTCCTTTTCTAGTTTTGATCTGTCTTAATTTTGAAAAGAACGGCATCTTTAAACCTTCCTACTTGATTCTTACTCGAACTGGACTTGAACACAATTAATACAATAAACACAATAATGAACACAATAATGAACACTCATTCATACCACAATTTTGAACACTGTAAACATTTAACATTTTGACATTTAACGAACAATGATAATTAAGAGAAAACTAACTACTGACATAATACTAATACTAGATAACACTAAATTATATACATGAACATACTGGATATACTGCTAAACAGTACAGATACACTGCTAAAACAGTGCAGACCGGATCTGTGTACCCAAACCCGTCAGGACCGGCACAAATTAATGTGCACGTCTAACTGCCTCCCCAGCAACGGTACTCACCGGGTAGCACGGAACGGAAGGCCTCGGAACTGAACTGAACTGGACCGGACTGGACTCGACTGGACTCGGAACTTCGGAACCTGGTGGGCCTCTGTATACCTCGGATCTTGCTCTCTCAGCTAGGCTCTGGTCGGGATACTTCGCACTTCTCACCGCCTCGTCTGGGTGTTGATCGCAGCCTCAGTCACCCCTGCTTGGCCGGAGGGAGATACAGGAAATCCTGCGGGTACGCGTTTTTGTCCGTTCAGCTGTGGCAGGGGACCGGGCCTGCAACGCACCTCCGGCGCGTGAGATGAGAAAGTGTCCCTGTTCGGGCGCCAATTTATGTGGTAAATATTTAAATTACCTGTACTATTTTTTATGCGGTAAAGTCTAGTAAGAATAACTCAGTCAAAATAAGAGGCAGAATCCGTGGTATTAGAGGTTCTGAAAAGGGCTTTATTCCTTACAAAGGAATTATAGTTCGAACCAGGCAATCTTATTCCATCACCACGAAGGTTCAGGAAGGGATAGGCAATACATTATTGACAAGTAACAATATATATATGAAAAGCATTGCATTAAGACAGATGCAGGAGGCGTAACAGCTGATAATACAGATAAGAATACACATACGTAACGAAAATAGGCGTAAATACAGGCGTATACTAGAAACGTCATTTAAAATGATGTCACAAGTGGGTGGATCCATAAGAGAATCCTGCAGTGTCAGCAGAAATATTTGGCAGAGATGCGCGCGCAGCCGCATGACGTGTGATTGACGTGTGATTGACGTGCAACTAGAGGGTGAAGGGGAATTGACATTTAGCTCTACATATGGAGACAGAAGTCTGGGGGGTCAGGTCAACCTAATCCCAAATCGTATCTAATATCTTTGTTTAAGGAACTGTTTTATCCAAAAGGAAAGGTCTCTCGGACGGAATCTATTCTATACTGACTGTTAGTGCATGTACAAGCGTCTATGTGTCTACATGAGATGCGAGGGGGCAGGAATCTTCCATGGTAACAGGAGCTATGAATTACTTGCATAGAGATAGCGAGGCCGAGCCTTTTGCTCGGTAGCTGGAAGGATGTTTACCTAAACTACTAGACAGGAATGCATTGGATGAGGAGCGGAGCAGATAACTTGAAGGCTGAATACAATTTTTGGCAGGCAACAGGCCGCGTCAGGCACCGCTAGCCGCGCAGGGAGTAAGACAAAGTTCATGGACACGGATGCAGGTCCAGGCTGGAGCATTTCAGAGGCAGAAGCAGGAAAAGGCTTGATGACAGAATTCAGGGCCTACTCGCCTGAACTGTAAAACGTGAAAAGTGAACCATATAAAGTCGGTGGCCAATCATACTTAGGAATGGATTATTTGACCCATTCATGGCGGATCTGAAAGAGGACATGTTGGCGTTGGACGCACATGTATTTGCGTCTTCATAGCTGGAACTGGAGGGAACATACATGTACTTGTAGCATGTACATGGAGTCGTTGGGGTCTAAGATAGGGGACATAACTGATCATAAAATTCATATTTCCTCACGGGGGTCCAGGGGCCCTACGATGTCTATTCCGACCCGTTCGAACAGGGTGTTGACTGCTGGGAAGGGCTGGAGAGGGGCTTTGACCCGTCCCCCCGTCTTGCCGCTGGCTTGGCAGGTCTGGCAGGACCGGCAGAGGTTGTCCACGTCCTTCCGCATTCGGGCCAGTAGAAGTGGGTCACCAGGCGGCTGTAGGTTTTGTCCTGCCCCAGGTGCCCGGCGAGGGGCACATCATGTGCCAGGTTAAGGAGGAACTCCCGGAATCAGAGGGGGACCACCAGCACTCAACTGGCCCCCAGTTCTGCAATCTTCTGCTCGCTGTACAGTAGCCCTTCGGCCCAATAGACCCAGTGGGTTCCGGTCTGGTCACCGTTGGCCTGCGAGGCCGCTTGCTGCCGGACTCCTTCAAGGGAGGGGCAGGTCTTCTGTTCCTGCAAGAACTGTTCTCTGGTGGGGCCCCCGTCGTGGCGCCATTGGGCAAGCTCCGGGAGAGTGCCGAGAGAGGCGATCTCGTCCGGGGGGGGGGGCACCGTGGATCTGGCATCGGTGTCCGCTTCTTCCTCGCTGGAGGCAGGTGGTGGCTCGGGCCCCTCGGGCTCGACGGTGTCGGCGGCCATGGACGAACGGGGGGCCTGGGCGGCCATGGACCGGGTGGTGGCGCAGGCCCATTCGGGTAGTCCTAGCATTTGGAGATGCTCTCGCCGCTCCACTTGAGCCCAGGGGGAACTCTCGAGGTCGTTCCCCAGGAGGCAGTCGACCGGAGCGTTGTCGCGGACAGTCACCTTCAGCATGCCCGTCACCCCTCCACATTCGAAGGGAATCTGGGCCATCTGGCACATGCTCTCGCTGTTGTCGGCCTTCCGGACGGGGCATAGCACATTCGGCAGGATCTGTTCGGGGGCCACCAGGTGGCAGCGGACAGCGGTGACACTGGCTCCGGTGTCACGGAGGGCTTCGGCCCGTCGTCCATTGATAGTGACCCACTGTTGGTACTTCTGGGTGTGGCTCGGGATGGGTGTTTGGGGCACCATTTCTCGGCTGCCCAGGCAGACCAGGGACATGGCCGCCGGCTCCCACTCAGTGGACCCCCCGTCGAGGGGTTCTTCCTCTTCTTCCCCTTCTCCCAGGGCGGCAGCCGCTAGTTGTCGGGGCGGGGGCCCGCTGGTCCCACTTCGTCGGTTCCGGGGGCAGGCAGGGTCGCTGGCACTGTGTCCTGGTTGTTGGCAGCCGTAGCAGGTTATCGTGGGCCGTGGTCCGGTTTTGGCTGGCGTCGTCCCTCTTCGGGCTAGGTTCGGGGAGGTGTGTTGCTGAGGCGGCCCCCGAGGCGGACTCCGGGGCGGCCCGGCTGGGATGTCTCGATTCCTGTTCGACCCTCCTCCCCCGCCGCGCTGGCGGGGGGGTCCGGTGGGGTTTCGCTGGTACTCCCCCATCGAGCTCTGGGGGACTCGGGTGTTGACCCATCGATCGGCCTCGGCGGCGAGCTTCCGCGGCTCGGTCACCTTGCTGTCGAGGAGGTGTTGTCTTAGCTCCACGAAGCAGTTGTTGGAGAGGTGTTCCCAAATAATGAGGTCGACCAGCTGCCCGTAGGTGGTGACCTTGCTCCCCTTGATCCAACCTTCCAGGGCTCTGCTGAAAAAGTCAACGAACTCTACCCACGTGGTACCGGGGATTTTCTTGCAGTCTCTGAAACGCAGGCGGTACATTTCCGCGGTTAGTCCATAGCGGGTGAGCAGGGCCTCCTTCATATGGTCGTACGAGGTCATCACCTCTTCCGGGAGCTGGAGTAGGGTGTCTCGGCCCTCGCTAAGGAACCGACCCCATAGGCCGGCACCCCAATCCTTCCGGGGTACCCGATGGGAGGTCATGGCCACCTCGTACGCCTTAAACCACTGCTGGATGTCGTCGTTTTTATAGTACTCCTTGACGACATCTTTGGGAATATGGACCTTGGTTTCGGTGGGCGGCAGAGCGTCTCTATTGCTGGGGGTGCCGGTCTCCCCCTTCTGGGCCTTGAGCTTGAGTTCTTTGAGGCCCCGCTCGTGTTCGAGGGTCAGCCTTTTCTCCTCCAGCTCTCGATGCCCCTTCTTCTCCTCTATCTCCTCTTGTAGCCGTAGCTGTTCCATGGCCAATTTCTTTTCGGCCAGCAGGAGTTCGCCGTCCAGCCGAAGTCGTGCGAGCTCTAGCTCATGGGTCCGGACCTTCTCCCGCTCTCGTATTTCTTCCGCAGAGAGGCCGGTTTCCAGGCTGTTTCTCCCTCCGTTCGCTGGGGTCGGTGCTGGTGGCGTGGCTGCATTCAGGGGCAGGGGACCTTCATTCTGGGAGGGACCCGCCTCGGACTCTATCCAGGTTCTCAGGGCTTTCTGCATCTCTTCCTTGGTACCTAGGCCGGTGGTCGCAATGCCCTTGTCCTTGCAGAACTGTTTTAACTCTTTGTGCGTGTACTCTCCCAATTGTTCTGGTTGGAACTCCATGGTCGCGGTGGTTTCCTGGTTGCTCATGGTCTCCGTTCGTCTGGATGGATAGCGAATGGGTTACTTGCTTGTACGATCTGCGTTCGGCTCGGATCCCGTCGCTGGCCACCAAATGTTGGAAGGCGGACCTCGGGGGGGTCGGAGAGACCACCCAGGGGGGGCCCCCACACTGTACGAAGTAGCCGAGCGCTGCTGAGAAGCCTCCTAAGAGAGGTCCTTCTCCTATACCGTACTAGCACAGTAACACCACCACACAGGACTCGAGGATGTTTATCAAGACGAGCAATTCTTTATCAGCATTTAGGAAGTTACGGTGATCGATATATACAAGGGGGGATCGAGGGATCCGCAAGAGTCTCAAAGTCTTTGGTCGGGACGGGGTAGCGGGACAGTCTTTAGTAGCAGCTGGGTACGAGGGTACCTTAGGCCCAGTTCTTGATCCTCAAGCTGGAGGGGCTCCGGGTCTTGGAGTGGTCGAGCCGCGACGGCGTCAGCAGGGCTCTGGCGATCAGTTCGTGGAGCTTGAGCCGCGACTAGGTCAGCAGGGCTCTTAAGGTGGTTCAGTTCAGCTCGAGCCGCGACGACTTCAGCAGGGCTCTGGTGGAAGTTTCAGCGAGGTTGGGCCGCGACAGCATCAGCAGGGCTCCGATGTTCCGTGAGGTTCCTTGTCTCAATAAGGTGGAGCCGCGACACAGTCAGCAGGGCTCGTGGTAGTGTCAGCAAGACTTCTTCTCCGTAGGGTCAGCCGCGATTCCATCAGCAGGGCTCTTGACTCCGGGATACAACTACTGTCCCATTGCGGGGTTGCCCCAGATATAGGTCTGGAGCCCTTTGATGTCCGGACCCTTGCGCCTGGGGGGGCGGAGAGGCCGGGCTGGGAGAGGCCAGACGCCCAGCGGGAGAGGCGCTAGGCCCGGGGAGGCCGGAGGACGATCGCACCTAGGTGTTGAGGGACGGTGGGGGTCCCATCGAAACTCTCCTCCTCCGGGAGTGGTGAAGTGGCCATGCGGCGCCCCCTGGCCAGATCTTGGTGCCTCGATGTCGGGGCTTCGCCGAGGCCGGAGGGAGCTGGGCTGCGTGGGCTGGTGCGTGGAGCAAGCATGGGGGGGACCCCGAAGGGATGAGGGGTCCCTGTGCGGCCTGGAAAAGGGGGCCGCTGAGGCGGGTGTAGGAAAACGGGTACAATCCAAAGGGGGCCTCGAAGGGAGGCCGGTGCGGGGGACGAGCACAATCCAAGAGGGTTAAGACCACGCCACGAGGCCGGGTCCAACAACTGGTCTGTTAGAAATCTTGTAACTTCTTCCCAGGACATCCTCCACATTTCTATTGCCGGGCCAGACTTTAAAGATGGCCTGGAAATCTTTAACGTATATGCCAGAGGGACCCCGGGTGGCCAAGCAAGCTCTATTAAATCATCTTTGGACTTAGAACTTACGGCCATTACCTCCACAGCAGGCATAATTGTCGCAGGAGATTTTAATTGTAGTTTCGAGCCTCTCTGTGATGAGGACATCCAGGGCATCAGGGACCTAGATGCTAAGTGGGAAATCCCCTGCCTTAGTCTCCCCCCAATAAAGAAATGGTCTCCAAGAGCCATACAAATCAACGCTCTGACCCTAGAGCACAATCTGAGGGCGACCAACGGCAGATCAAAATCTGATCTAATGGGAACCCCAACTTTCACTAGAACCAGGGTGCCCTCGCGTATTAACTACATACTGCTGGACGTCGGATCTTGGGCTGACTTTATCGATTTGGAAGTGGTTCCAAGATGCGAAAGTGATCACAATCCTTTGTCCATGCATTTCTTGTGTAATCCCGTCCTTATTTCTACCGAGCTTGTTAGCACCAGGAGCCTCCGGTTGAGGGAAATTGTCCTCTCCAACTGCAATCGGCGCCTTAAATGGCCCAAGGTTGCCGAATGTGAACTGGCATTGGAGGGCATCAGGAAGATCATTAACGATAACACCCTATTACTCAACGATGTCCCTGACACTCCCCCCTCACCTGTTCCCTCCTCAAAGCTCAAGGAAATATATCTTTCAACCGTGGTCAACGTGAGCGTGTTTTTCCAGGCCAAAGCGAACCGGGGCTGTAAGCGTCCCCCCCCCCCAAAGGGCGAAAACCTGTGGTACTCTATTGAGTGCAGGAAAAGGAGGCAGGACCTCTCGAAAGCTCTAAAATCCAAGGTCCAGATTAATATCCTGTCTGCAAGAAAATCATACTATAGGTCTATCGCCTCAGCAAAACGAGCTTGGGAAGAAACACACTGGCAAGAACTTAAATCTGCCGCCCAGCTTAAGGATGCCACACTATTTTGGGATCTCATTAATGTTGGGACAAGGACGGGGGCTGACCCATTACCGAACCATATTACGGGGCAAGATTGGTTCGACCATTTCCAGAAATTATACATGGGTGATGAAGGGCCTATTCCGTTTGAGCAAGGGCACCAATTAGAGCCTCCTGTACCCCCACTTGAGAACGAGCAGTTTGGGCTCAGTGAGGTTCTTACAGCTATTGCCTCGATTGCGCCCGGTAAAGCAGCTGGTCCCGATGGCCTCCCAGGTGATCTTATGATTCATGAAAAAAATCTCTGGGCTCAATTTATCTGCAGATCCCTAAACCGTATAGCGAACGGCCACCCTGTACCTGAATCCTGGAAAGGGGCCGAGGTGGTGACCATCTACAAGAAGGGGGATAGAGAGGATCCTGCCAATTACAGACCGATTCGCTTAATCGATGTCACCCAAAAAGTGGTTGGCAGGGTCCTCTTAACACGGATGAAGGGATGGATTGATGAGGAGGGTGTCCTGTCCTACTTCCAGGCAGGATTCAGATGTGGTGTTGGTACGATGGATCAGGTATTTAGACTCTGCCTGATCCATTGGAAAACTGTAACCATCGAGAAGGGTTGCCTGTATTTGGCTTTTATAGACCTAAAAACAGCCTTCGATCTGGTCCCCCGTTCCAAGCTTTGGCAAGTTTTGCTTGACCTAGGAATCCCTCCCCTGATTTTGAATCTTGTCAAGCGTCTGCATGAAGATAACTTTGCCAGAGTAAGGTGGGGGGGGCCAGGGTCAGCTAACTGAGAAAATAGTTGTCCAGAGAGGGGTACGCCAGGGTTGTGTCTTGGCGCCGACCTTGTTCTCTCTCTATATAAATGGGGTGGCGGACCATTTGAGCGAGGACTTGACCGATGCCCCAACCCTGTGCGGGGAAAAAACACCAACTCTACTATTTGCGGACGACACCCTCCTGGTCTCCAAGAGCCCCATGGGCCTGCAAAAACTCCTTGATCGTTTCACCTCGTTTTGTGTAGCCAGAGGCTTGGTTATCAACATAACTAAAACCAAGTTAATGGCTCTGGCACCATCTAAAAGTTTCAGGAACAAATTTAAGTTGAACGGTAGCCCGTTGGAGTTAGTAGAGGCCTTTGATTATCTAGGGGTAAGGATGAACAATTAAATGAAATGGTCCCTCCATCTGACCAAAATGGTCTTGAACCATAAACGGATTTCAGAGGCTATAGCGAGGCATCAAAGACTTTCCTATAGCCGGCCTGTAGTCCCAGCTATCAAAGTATATGAGGGCAAGGCCCTGCTTGGGTGCCTCTATGGGGTGGAACTATGGGGGTTCGACAATCTCTCCGAGTTAGTAAGATCTGAGAATAAATTTTTTCGCGACTTAGTCTCGCTCCCTCTATCTACCCCCCTAGTCCTGCTCCGCTACGACCTTGGGAGACACCCAATAAATGAAGTGGCGAGGCTGCGTCCCCTGCTGTACTGGACCCAGCTTAGGAGGTCCTCCGACCTAAGCCATTACGCCTCTGGCCTAAATGAACTGATAAGACTGGGTGCAGGTCACAAGGTCGGCTGGGTGTCCAACCTGAAAAAATTAGTCGGTGCAATTGGTTTGGACCAGGCTTGGGAGAGTCAGATGCCCCCGCCCAAACCTTTAGTGAAAAGGCTTTACTGGGACGGGATTTCTGCTATGGCCAACAAAAACCAGAATGGTATTCTGTCCGAGAGATTTTTGGATGTCAAGCATACCCCAAGACTGGAACCCTTCCTTGACCTCATCGAGTCCCCGGGGGATAGGGTCCTTTACCTTAAATTCAGGTACGGCACACTTCCTCTCCGAGATTTCCAGAAAGGTTGGAGTGACCAGATAGGAAATGATAAGGGCTGCCCGGGCTGTGTTTGCCCTACGGAATCCATAGCACATTTCATCTTTGCTTGTAGGGCATACAGCCAAGTGAGGTCTAGGTGGCTAAAACCAGTTTGTATTAATTTGGGCTGCTCATCCCATAGGGCGGCTTTACGCATTTTAACCTACGAGACACTAATTCCAAGTGTAACCTGTGGCATAGCAAAGTTTTTAGGACATGCATGGAGGATAAGGCAAAAGCTTGCCAAATGAAAAATAGTCAAATAAGCTCACTTGATATGGACGGGCTTTAATTATACTGTTATTTGGATTTATGTATTATTTCGCCTTGTACATCATATCCCCCACCGAATTTTTAGCAAGTCTGTATTGGGGACTGTGGACTTAGCCCTTTATTCGGAAAAAAAAAAAGATCTATAATGTAATCTTTCCAGTGTTCTTGTCTTTTAACCTGTTTTATACTTTTATGATGTTTTTTTTCTACATCAAATAAAGTTATTCAACAACAAATAGGGAGAAGGAATGAAGTGTGGATGAGTTTAGTGTTGTTTTGAATGTAGGAAAGTGTGGAGAGCAATATGAGATATATTGGTATTGTAAATGACAGTGTTTTTTAAAAATGTTTTTAAAAAACAAATCATAAATAAAAGGCATTGACATTTACAATGGCAATAGCTAAAAATCGTGTACTTGCGAGGTGGGAAGAGAGAGAGTCTCACCCTTTTACCCTTGTGGCAGAGGCTTTCAGAGAAAACGGGCGTAGCCATCAGTAGTACAGAAGGTACAGTGGTATCAGGGCCCAGAGTTGTGAGGGGCCCACTCCACGCAATTTTAGCTGCTGGGCAGGTTGGACTAGGTTAGAAAATAGGCCGGGTATCATAATTAAATTACCCCCCCCCCATTACAGAATCGGATAGCTAAAAAAATGAAATGGCCTTAATTGCCAATCTGACTCGTTTTCAGCTTGTAGAGACGCTGTACAGAGGCTGTGCAGAGTATGGGAGACCACATTTATTGTGTTTGCTGCAGGCAATGTTTGTGGTAACATGAGGCCCACAAACAGACAAAAAACCGGCCCACCAACTGACCTGTTCAGCCAGGCCATCGGGAACTGCCTGACTGCCCTAAAGGCCAGTCTGACCCTGCAGTTGAAGGTCCAGGTCCCCTGTCCTTGCTAGCATTAGGGGCAAAATCACTCAGAAGGGTGTTCGTGACGCGACCCTCACCCTCAGGGAATACCAATGAATAGCCACATGGTACACAAGAAATACCAAGAACTTTTAAGATGACCATAAATAAAACACCCAAGAAAAATAGATGCCTCAAATACAGGCTGGCATTCAAAAAGTCAAGCATTAAAAAAAAACTGCTACACAGTGTCTATGTGGGCCGGTAAGCGCCTTGGGGTTTCAAGTGCTCAGCCCACTATATAATCACTTCAATCAATCAATTGGAATATTCCAAAGGAGAGCGGAAAGCGAGCCCCCTGTACGGAGAGATCCATTAAAATTCAGTGAAAAGCATAACAAAAGTATTCTAGTGGATGAGGGGGAGAGGTTATGCGCGACTTATATGAAAGGTTAGAGGAATAAAGAATGTCAGAGACAGGGGTCGACAGAGAGCGCCCCGCCCACAGCTGCCACTCACCCGATATCTCCAGCAGCACGAACATGACGCTGTCCAACTCATCCTGGAGGCTGGTGTGCGCGCGCAGCGGCACGGGCGGGCAGCCGTACACCTCTTTGTTGCACACGAACATCTGCACTTCTACATGTTCCCAGGCGAGAAAAGGAAGACAAAATAAGCTAGGAGCACACCCCCCTACGTCACAGAAACAAACATAGCGTCGGCCTGTCAAATTGGGCCATCCTAAAATCGGCCAGGGTGGTAACAAAAAAGCCCAATTTCCAATCATGCACCAGTGTTTAACATAAACGCTGACTCAAGCCAATTGAAAACAAGGGCGGGCTTAAAGTCCCCTTCTGAAACTGTATTGATTCCAAGAAGCCCTCCTCTCAGAGCGAGCAACGCATGCGTGATGCAACGCCAGGCGAGACCTAAAAAGGTGGGACATGCTCCAAGCTCCAAGCCAATTAGCACACTTTCATTTTAAATGACACACACAAAAGCCAATCAAAGCCAATCCTAAGGATAGGAGGAGTCATACCCCACAAAGTAGATAATAACATCGCCTACAGCGCAAGCGCTGTTGAGGCTCAACCTAAAAAGGTGGACAGTATCATATACATCAAATTCTGTTGATATAAATCACTGGGTTAACTAGGTGAATACAAGTACGCCCAGGAGTATCATAGATTCAAACTGTTGGAGCACTGCTAAACCAGTAATGGAGTAACTTATGAGACCTACCGGGTGAACATATTTAGTTGTTGTTAGGATGTATATAAAATGGCTTGAAGACGTGTACCAGAAGAGTACAGAGTTTCTATGCAAACGTGAATGCTTTTTGTATTTGTAAATTATTCTTGCTGTACTTGATGCTGTGTAGCCTGTGTTTTGCTCTTCATCTATGTGCCGATGGCAATAAAAAACAAGTATTTGCAATGCATCTCGCATTACTAAAAGATGAGCTATTGGCGTTGAAAATAATAATGCAACGCCAATAGCTCAAACTTTCAGTAATGAGAGACCTATCTCATTACGCGTCTTGTTTCCTCTGCCACCCATTCTCAACTTTACAAACGAGCGGGTCCAATGCTTTATTCCTGTCCCTTCCATGGGCAGTGAGCTGTGATTGCACGCTGCTCCTCCCACTAGATACAAGCCTGCTGCCTCTGCCTGCACACACCAACCACTCAGGCTGTAGTGTGGGGAGAGCAGCGCAGAGATCGACACCCCTGGGACTAGCGCGGAACCCTGATTCCTGGAGAGCAAGGGAGAGTTTATCATCCCTTAGGACAGACAGGCAGGGAGGTCCCTGCTGCCTGGGAGGGGATGTGTCCACTCCCAAGAATAGGGAGAGTCCTGCCCTCTGAAGAGACGAGGTCATCACCCCAGGTACAGCCAGAGATCACCGACCACAGGACAGACTGAACTCTGCTCCCAGGGGAGGCAAGGAGAAGAAGGAACCTGCACCATGGAGAGCCGGGGGCAGGCAGAAGCCTCCTGACCCAGAAGCAGTCAGAGTCCTGAGGACATGGCACACTCAGCATGGCCCTCGGCCAAATGAGCAAAAGCTAACCCCTCGTATTTTTTTATTTAATGCTGTATTATTTATTATTTCATAGTGGATGTATTGCCTGCTTGAGTTTTAGTAGTGGGTGTTTCTGATGCCCAGCTTTTGAGGGGCAGCCTCTCCTTTACTATGGGTGTGGTCTGGAGGGGGAGCCTGGCGGTCCTGCTCTCCGTGTGGTGCCCCCTCCTGCCAGGTTTGGCCCTGGCCAGGCTGACTTCTCCCTGGACAATGAGGTGCACTCGTCATTCATCCACTGGCGGGTGCGCAGCCAGGAGCGGTGGGAGATGCAGCGAGAGATCCTGTCCTACCTGGCCCTGCTGCACCGGCCTTGGCCCCACATGGCAAGCAGAACTCAGCGCTCATGTTTATGCTCGACCTCTACAACGCCATGGCCATGGAGGAGGAGGAGGACGGCGGCTTCTCCTACCCCTACAAGCCGATCTTTACTACCTAGGGCTCACCCGCCGCTAGCCTGCAGGATAGAAACGTCCTCACTGACCCCTATATGATCCTGAGCTTCTTTAACCTTGGTGAGTGTGTGGTCCTTCCATTGTGGGTGCGTATGGGTTCTAGGCTAGCGTGTGAAGTGAGAACTGATTGCAAGAGATGCCATTTGATCGGGCATCTCCAATACACCCGCTCCTATTTCATGTGCCCCTTTACACGTCGAGTGACACGCAGTCTTAGTGAATCCTGATACAATTAGTGTTATTACGAAAGGGAGGCCGTGTCAGCACTTGCATACTTTCCAGTCCTCGGCTTTCATGTGACGACTTCATGCATTATGGTCATTGGACACTTGATTTGATTCCAATGAACCAGACCAGCAGGAGTGATTTGTAGGTGAAAGCCCAGCCCAGGAGAGAGAACATGTTGGTCTTAACATGCAGTGAGGTGGGCCTCCAGTTGTCTTTACTCCAGTTGTTTCAATGTAAGTCAACCAAGACTCAAACGCCAGTATGAACTAGGCTGTCAGGTGAAAGCACAGGACTGATGACAAGGTTGGTGGTAGCTGGACTGAAAGGGGGAGGTAGGAACATTAAAAATGAGGTGGCATGAAGAGTAACTCCTGTGATCCCAGGCCAGCAGGCTTCCAGTCCCAAACTTTGATTTTACTTATTGTTCAGTTATGTCTCGTACCACTTGTAGTGAACCAAACCTACAACCCAAGAATGTAGGGATTTATTCAATCCAAGCTCACTAACCCACGGCACGAGGCACAGTGTTCTTTAGTATGGAGAGGAGAACAACCATTTGAAGTTGTTCTTTGCTAGAGGGGGTAGTGTATACACTTGTGTCTTTTCTCATTTTATTTGCAGTTATATAATTTCTAAAGGAACCACTGGCAAAGAGGATCCCATACGTACCAAAACACAATGAGCAATAGCAACCTGTGACAAGTTACTTCAGTTTGGTATGAAACAACCTGAGCTCTGGGTCTTCTGAGCAAGGTGACCAAACAACCCCTGACAATGCAGCATCGTGTCCCAGTCCTGGGCCTGACTAATGTAGTCTTTCACTTTAAATGTTTCAGGCTAAATAACCCATCGCTTTAATCCCCACAGTGCATTTGGTTTTTATACGAAATCCAGGGACTGGAATGATGGCATTTGCGTAAAACAGATCGCACAGAACGCCTTATGTAACGAAATGAAAGCCAAGTCTGCAAGCGTTTGCGCTGTTGTCGTTCACATATATTGTAAGTGGCTAGAGCTCCTTGTAGCGATGCGCTCTAGTGGTTGAGAGCGCCCCAGTGCATGCTGGGAAGAGGCGCGTCTTCGCCAAGGTTGCCAGATTGGGCTATTTCCCGCACAATTGGGCGACTTTTTCCCCAGTTGTGCGGGAAAAACATTTTGGGCTGGATTGATGTAGTTGTGCAGGAAATACTGGCCTGGGGCAGGCGCCCACCATCGCCACATGCATGAGATCGCATTGGGGCCTGCGCCTGCCTACTGCGCGCCACGGCGGCCCAGCCCCAGGCCGGCAACAGTCAGCATTAGCAATCATCATTCCCGCCCAGCCCCCAACCACCCCCACCCCCCTACCCAGAGAGAGGCAGCACGTGACGACTTCTTCAGGCCAGCCACAGCAGGTAGCAACTCAAGCAACAACGAACCGAGCCAGGCAACGGTCGGCAACGCAACAAGTCATTGGTCAATGTTGATCTTATTCTTGACTTGCAGTTGGAGTTGCCATTGCCATTGGCTCAGTTGACTTGACTAGTTGTTACATTGTTGCTGCCTGCCGGGCCCGGGCCGCGGCACCTGCTGCCTGCCACCACACCAAGTCTGCACAGCAGCACAGTGCACACACACTCTACGTGACGTCACACCGACAAGAGATTGAGAAGAGCCCTCAGCCAGACCACGCAGGCACCACCTAACTTTACCGTACCCCTCGTGGGCCGTGGCAAATAATTAGCCAATGTGGGGGGTCTCCAGGGCCGTCATGTTGTAGCGCGCGAAAACGCTACCAATGACGGCCCTGGGAATTAATTTTAGGTCAGCCCCCGCGGTTCCCATATATGCGGGGGCTGACGTGAGCACGCCACGGTCTTTTCAGAGACGGCCGGGTATGTGTGTCAGAGACGGCTGAACAAGGATCCCTTGCCGGGGCAAGAAGTTCTACACCTGGATCCGGCCATGTCTTTCCCGACCCCTTCCAGCTACCCTCAACCACCGCGCAGGACAGGTCTGCCCCGTGAGGTGCTGCGCTGGCTGCAGAGCCTGGACCTGACTTTCCCGGTCAAGAACGTTCGCAGGTAACCGGTGCAAGTAACACCAAGTGCTCCCTAAACCAGAATAAGTTCAATAGTATTCACACAGCGCCAACATAGGCTTCAGGCAATACCTTTTTAGATATACTATCTGCATAGTAAAAGCAATGCATTTACATTGTGCTTTTATTGTTTTAGTTATGTGTCACTTTGTCAAAATGCGGTCAGAACTCCGGATTGATTGTATGCTCCGTGGCATCCTAAGGTGAAACCGTGTTGTACTACTATTGCCACGAATTCAGATGAAGCGGTCATTCAGTCCTTCGCTTAATTTTTGCTTTGACGTACTCCGCTCCTATATTATGTTTGATAAGAGAACGGGCGCTGTATTCCAGAGGCACGGTAGATTCACTTTATACTGTCCAGTTGCTTGAATTACGCAGCTATAAAAGGTGCAAACTGTGCAGCATACTGTTCCATTAACAACAATCTGTTGGCATTATAGGGCAACAAATCATTTTGACGTTTAAATTCAAACTGGTAAATATGGATGCTACTGCTATATACAATACAAAGATTGCCTCGGAAAGAACACAATATACGTTCTGCATGTTCAGTTCATAGCTGTGCGCACATGATCTTATATGTGGAGGAATGCTAACTGTAAATAATTTTTGTCGTGCGTGGAAGCGCCAGAACTCCATTCATCTAATACTACCCTTTCTACCACCAAGAGTAAAATAGATTGTGCAAAATATATACAATGACCACCTGACTGGTATTTTGCTGCTTCTGTCACTGTATCCAGATATAGAATACCACAAGTAAACAAGCATTGGCATAGCCAATAGGTCTCGCTTTTGGGACATTATAAGTATTTAGTTATGCAGCACAATATCCTTGGTGCAACATCAACTGTTGCATGACTAAACACTTATAAGGTCCCAAAAGCGAGACCTATTGGCTATGCCAATGCATGTTCAAAATAGGGTGCATAATCTTTAAACCCCCACCGCGAGAACATGTGTAATGTAATGTTTAATGAAGACACTGAGTTTTACAGACTTTATTACAAATCCAATTTAGAGGGAGCAGTAAATTGCACAGACCACTATTTCTGCCTTGCTTATTCTTTGTTTTCTACTATTGTATTCTGAGCAGTGCCTGTTTCACATGACAAAGTCACAGAGAGAACTGGTCTTAAAAATGTGTAGCATTAAGGCAGGTGCCCAGTTAACACCATCCCACCATCTGTATATTGAATAGAATGTATATTTGTCGTTAAAATTGTTTCTGATGTCGATTTGCGCTTAATTGGAGACTTGCTAATTTGGGCTGGTTTTTGGTCTGTAACTGGTCTGATTGGGCTTATTTTGGGCTTATATTTGAGCGGCTTTGGGCTTGGGACAGGTCTAAAAATCTGGCAACACTGGTCTTCGCGCCAGTCAGCCGCGAGGAGAGCTAGCCGGCAGATGCGTCCCGGCGCTCGGGAATAATAAAAGTTAACTACATTCACCACGAGGTGTAAGTGTCATATATCTACCAACCCAGGCTTCCTACACTCCTGGAATGCTTTAGGCTGGGTTTTATGAAAGAATTGCGAGCCTGGTAACATCTGTAAAATGTAACGCCTCTTATGCGTGTGCTCAAAGCGTGTTCATGTGCACTGAAGTCAGGTTCAGTGTAAATTGTTTGTCTGAAAGCAACTTACGTTCACAGGCCTTGTGCTTAAGCGCCGAGTAAAGCCCAGGGGTGGACTCGGAACCTGGCTTAATTTGCAAATTGGTCTTATGAGAATATCACGTTTACCCTCCCCACTTGCATCTCTCAAGTTTCAGGTGTGTTCGCCTCGCAGTACTTTCATTGTCCAGAAATTAACTGCTTTATAACACTTCCAAAGAGCGTGTTTGGATTACAGGCTGACCTTGATTGGGTTGTTTATTGAATTATTTGTGTAACATGACATGCAAGAGATAACTTGCTTTCAAAGAATGGGTGATTGGAATGGACAATCTTGTATCGAGGCAGTTTCATTGGTACATGCGTAATAATACTGTGAAAGATGAAAGCACTGTAGTGTACAGTAGGAAAAAAAGGTTCACGTGATATTCGGCAACACATCACTAACTTGCATCTGTCAGTGATTCAGGCTGATTGTCGGATGCAGGTTGAAAGTGCTTAATTTGCGCCGATGGTTGCAGTTAATAAGCATTCCTTGTGTCCTACCACTGCTCATTATTAAGGCACTAAGGTTTTTTTTCTTGCATTTTTAGATAAGCACACCAGGAGAGTGCATGTTTCTTCCAGCTGTCACTCTTATGCACTTCCCTTCTAAAAACTCCCTGCCCTGCTCCTTGTTGATCTCTCTCACCCATGTGCTTCCCACCACCAATACCATCAGTATCACCAATACCACCACCACCACCAATACCAAAACCACCACCAATACCAATACCACCACCACCAATAACACCACCACCAATACCACCACCAATTCCAATACTAATACCATCACCAGTAACAATACCGCCACCAATACCACCACCACCAATACCACCACCACCACCAATACCACCACCACCACCAATACCACTAATAACAGCATCACCACCACCACCAATACCAGGACTACCACCTCAGCACCTCTTGCTCACTAGTAATAGCAGGGGCAATGTTCGAGGCCAGAGCTGCAGCCGAGACCATTCCTCCCTCCCTCCATGCTTACCATAAAGCACAGCCTGCCCTGCACCAGGGGGTGAAGGCAGGGTCCTACTACAGCTGGAGTGTTTTTTATTAGGCAGAAGATAGCAATAACATTACGCAATGCCACACTGCACACTCAAATCACGGAGAGGGCAGGAAATAGCCCCCCTGCTCTTCCTCCTGAGCTGGGACAGTGTAATCACAGAGCGAAAGGTGTTGGATCACTTTGTTAGTGTTTATAGCTCGAATCATATGTAACTCCCCCTTCACACTTACACCTCTTCTTCATGGCACTATTTATCACTACTTTGAAGACGTCACAGGCCGGTCTGTTTCCAATCTAACAAGCGGTCGAGAAGGCCCTTTAATTCAATGCAATAGGTCTCGCATTTGCGAGAGTTTAAGTATTAGTATGGTAAAAGACAATGCCTTTTATTTATGTTTTAAAACCCAAACATAAATGAAAGGCATTGTCATTTACAATGCCAATAGCTCAAAATTGCGAGAATGTGAGACCTATTGCATTGCAAATGCTTGTTCTTTCTCTGTTTATAATTTCTCACTTTTTGTATCATGCCCCTACTCATCCGACGTTTGGGTAGGACACAACTTGAGTGATTTGATAAGGTACTCTCCCACTCAAGTATATTTAGGTTTAGGAACATAATCCTTCTCACTAACATTAGGGACCCACATGCCCTTACGAATGCCTCATACCTTTTAGACTAATTTAGTTGGGTGTGAGTCATTGAGCCCCATGACCCATTCACTTTAGTTTTTAATCATACCTAGTGTCCAGTTTTTAAAGGTATTACCATGGAACAATAAGATATTTTCACTTTTTCATCTGGATCCCTTCTCATGTTGGTGTTGTCCAGTATGATTCATTCAAGAACTCTTTCCGTCTTTTACAGTCTTCGAGTTGGTGGAATCCACCTCAGTGGCACTGTCCTTCCAAGGTGGGAAGAGCACTCCTATGATGAAGCATGACACTGTTAAGTGTGTGAGGATTCCACTAAGGTTGACCTTTCCTGGGTAACAAGCCTAGGCTTTGATTTTTCTTCTCAGGATAATCTGAAGATGTATATTCAGGATCAACTTGTAGTGCTAATTACATTACACAGTTTCCCTAATTAGTAGCCACCGTGCCTATTTTGTGTTAATTACATATCACATTGTGCCAGGATTTCATAGGTTGCATTTGGCAGCATCTGTTTTAAATTTTCAGATGTACTCACCCAGGATTTTGGGAAGAGGTACCCCTTAGGTGCGGCAGAGTGCCATGGTTCACCTACTGAGAGACTGAGTCACCCAATTGATGCCTAAAAAAGCGGGGCCAGTATAAGGTGAATGAAAACCCACCATGAAAACTTGGAGGTGGGTTCAGTTGCAAAAACTCACATGATCCTTTTAGGAGCAGTGCCCTTGACCTACCCTCCTCTGCCAGCCTGTAGGTATCGAGTGAGGGAAAGGTGCTCATTTTTAAACAAGAGCCACTGTCGATTTTTTCAGCTGCGGTAGCTTAATAAGATTAGGAGGGCTCCGGTTTTGGGGGGATAAACCTCAACATTTTTTTAGACTCATTGCAAGGTTGGATACTACTTGGTGTCAGTGGTATAACCTGACACGTTCTTTAACTGAAGTTGAGAAGAAATTTTTCGATTGAGTGGAGGACAGGAGAAGGGTGATGGATGCACGATGGAGACGAGAGAAGGATCAAACATATAACAATAATTGGGCTAAAGAGGAATTAGAAAATCAAGATTCATGTGTAATGCCTGCACTAACTTTAGTTTGGAAATACAAGGGAAAACTATGGGTGCATAGAAATACATCTGCAGTCCACCCTTAGTTTTCTGGGAAGAAGTGACTGTGATCAAATTTTTGAATATGGAGGAAATTAGTCTTTATTTATGGAAGGACAGAATCCTGTTATTCCTGGAGTGTATTATGTGGGTAGCATGCTTATTTTACCTTGCCTTGAGTTTGATATGGCACATGTTATTTGGCTATAGTTTTCCCGAAGATTTATCATGTAGAAAATCTGAATGATTTGATGTGAGGATCATGAGTTAGAACAAAACAGAACAGCAGTGCTTCTGAAATAGTACTCGATATATTTGGTGCAATTATTCCATCTGTCTAGTGGTTTTGAATGATGTTAATATTAGACTGCTGTCCACCACAGTTGATAAGTTAGCTACCAGTACACTCAATTCATAGCTGGCCATGAGCACTGAAATAATAGCTATAAGGTCTATTGTGATGCAGAACCCCCATGACATCCTTCTCGCAAAGGGGGGTGACGTCTGTAAGATGATAAAAGTCCAGCAATGCTGTACTTATATTCCTGATAAGATAAGAATAAGGAGGTAAAGAAATATACTAAGAAAATTACATACTTAAATGGAGACTTAGAGGAGTTGGAAGCTGCAGGTGCTTAGGAGGCAATTGGAAAAGGGGTTTGCTGCATTAGGCAAGTGATTTGCAAACTTAGGAAGTGGGATATCAGGCTCAATGTTGAGACCCTTTATAGTCGTTGTCATTTGTGTATTTTTTTATTTGTACTACTTCAAAGGGTACAAGTGTATACAAACAAAAAGAGAAGAGAAGCATGGAAGGGGCATAAAGAGAATGAGAAAGGATGTAGTGCTAGAGGAGATAAAACATCTGGAAAACACAAAATGTAAAATGTTGAAAAAATTAAGGTTTTGAGCTGGTCTCATCAGGTAAAATGTATGTGTTACTGTGATGGCTATCATAGCCATCAAGGGGGGACTGGAACTGCGTTATTTAGACTCCACCCTTTTATATGTCACAATTATGCAATTATATATCTATATATGACTGTACACTCACTGTGTGACTTGATTTCCTTAACATGTGCAATGCATTTAATTGTATTACTGGAATACAATCATCATAGAAACCATGCACATGCAAGTACACATATTCAATTGAACCATGTAATCGTGGTTTCTCTTATTCACATTTTGCATTTATTCTTAAAATCACAAGTGTATGTATAATCATGCATTCGAAGTTCATTTTGACTACTGAGTTAACTTAACCTGACTACTTTGACAGTACTTAAGTCTGGGTTAACGTAGGAGTTGCATTGTTCCAAGATGTGGTGCCTGAGTACATTCATTTTATGCTGGACCTTGCGTTGTTTGGTTTCCTTCCCTCACAGTTTAGTGAGCAATAATGGGGGATTGGGAGCAAATGGAGGATGGTGAACTAGTGGTGTCCTTGTCAGAAGTCATGGTATACTTGGTATCAGTGTTAATATTGTAAGCCATGGGGGTTTCTAGGGGCTTAAAATATCACACAGTGTGGTAAAGATTTAGGGGTTGATATATAAGAACTGCATCTTGACTTTCTCATTGTAGTAAAAGGTCATATGTAGCTCTGATTTCTTGTTATGTTAACCACAAACAATATATTTTTCCGCGTAAGAGTTTTTGTGTTCTTTGAGGCAAAGAAGAGAAAGCATTTATCACTGGTCCAGAAGGGTATGTTTTGGTTTTTTTAAAACATGTTTTTTTATTTATTGAGGGTTCAAACCTTCCAGCTCCAGAAAGTCAGTACAGAAACAGCAATCTCTCATTTCAGTTCAATCGTATAAAATAAAAATAAATGTACTACAAGCATTTTTGACATGTAGCCAAGATTGGAATGGAAAAAATATACATGAAGGAATAATACCTCTTAAACTAGGAGCGCATACTAATCGTAAGCATCTGCATCTCCACTTTGTATTATGCATATAGCCAGTTTAGATTTCTCAATAAACAAATCGCAAAAAACTAAATATCTTAAACTATCCCACCCCCCTCCCCCCTGGGCACACATATAAAGAATCTCCGGTCATGCCATAGGTCACTTCACCTCATTGCTCTATACAACTGAGTGATTACTCTACCTTTATTATGGTAGCATCCGTACGTTGCTCATCTGAGTCATCCTCAGTGTGGACTACCTGTGTGCCCGCCGATCTCTGCGTATCAGAGGCAATCTCCAAGGGGACCTCCAACATCAGAGCATAGCAGATCCTAGCATCCTCTTACAACGTATCATCCCTCCTGACCCTCTTCATTTAGATCCATTCCGCTGTTGCCCATTCTATCAAATCTTTGGCCCAACTTTCCACCTTGGGGGGTTGGGAGCCCATCCTCTGGATCGCTATCTGTCTCTTTGCCAGCACTAACCCCAGTTTGAGAAATCTACATATCAGCTTCTTACCCTTAGGACAGGGGAGTAAACCCAACAGTATCTCTTTAATAGACTGGGGTAGCATCCATCCTGTAACTTGGCGCAATCTCTCTAGTATGAAGTCCCAAAAAGAATTCAGTCTCGGGCCCTCCCATACCTTATGCAACAATGAGGCAGCATCACAACCACATCTGGGAAAACAGGAGGAACGATCTGGATATATTTTATGCAGCACTCGCGGTGTTAAATAGTTTGATGTATAATATTAAATTGGATAAGTTTAAATCTGATATTGAAACTGATTTTTTTTACCCCTTCATGTACCCTCTTCCATTCAGAATCTGTAAGGGGCACCTCCAACAGTTCGTCCCATCTAGACTGAATCGGAAGCTGGTGCGTAGCAAGATCCACCCGTAATGCTCTATAAATATGCGAGACCAGTCTACGGCCTCCAGCAAGACTCACAAGGGCCTGAAGGGTGGCAGCTATTGGAGGCTTCTCAGGGAACGTCAGCCATATCTCCCGTGCCCCCGCAGCCACTTTTGCATACTGAAGATATTGACCCCGGCCCAGATCAAACGTAGTCACTGCTTCCTCCCTGATCAGAAAATGCTGATTTAAATACAGATCTCCCATCATTCTACAGCCGCCCTCCACCCATCTAGAGATGAACATAACTTGAACGATCTGCCTAAATGGAACAACCGCCCATAATGGGGCCTCAGGGGCATAAGGTGCCCTTCGTATTGCAACCTTAACTGCAGACTCCCATGTAGAGGCCACATGCCTAATAATATACAAGAGATGATCAGGCACACGTGAGCCCAACAACAGTAGGTTCGGAGGTGAATTATCCCCGTGAGTGCCCCTCAACAATTCTTTCTCTCAATTATCTTGGTCGTCGAGCCATTGTACAGTATGCTGGTGCTGCGCTGCTATATAATAAAATTCAAATTTTGGCACTTCGAGACCTCCACATTCCCAAGTTCTCTGCAATGTTTGCAACTCCACTCTTTTTCGTTTGTTTCCCCACAGCAGTTCTACCAGCAGGCTGTCTAATCGGAGAAAGCACTCCTGTGGAATCCGATAAAGAGAGTTCAGCATTACATATAAACATTGGGGGAGGACCGCCATTTTTATCAGAGCCACACGTCCAATTAGTGATAAGGGTAAGGTTCGCCAAAACTCTACCGACCTACGGACGCCCTCTACACATCGTCCCATAGTTTGGTCTAAATAAGTCTCCTGCGTGTGGGTTAAGCGGACCCCCAAGTAACGCACCGAGTCTGTGACCCAGCTAATCTCCACAGTGGGCAGATCCCCCTCCTCCTTGTCTTTCAGGGTTCCCATAGGAAATAGCTGAGATTTCCCTGGGTTAAGGCAAAGGCCCAATACCGCCTGAAAAGCTGTGAATTCCTGAAGAAGCTCCGGGACTAACTCCCCGGGACGACGGAGATACACCAAGGTGTCGTCAGCATACATTGACACTACGTGCACTGCCGGACCTATCGTCATCCCCCATCATGCCATCCGGTGTCGCAGTGCCTTCGCCAGTGGCTCCATCGCCAATGCGAAAAGGAGCAGTGACAGGGGACACCCCTGACGAGTACCTCTCTGGAGTTCCAAACTGTCGGATACTTGGTTGCGGAGACGGACTCGAGCTGTTGGTCGAATATACAGGAGCTTCACCTAACTTATATATTTGTCGCCCATCCCCATTTTAGCGAGTACTGCCCAAACATAATCCCACTCAACTGTATTAAAGGCCTGTTTAATGTCTAATAGACATAGGGCCCAATCTTCGCCTAGTAAATGCGGATCATGCCATATATGTGCAAGTCGCCTCAAGTTATACTTAGTGTTCCGACCCGGAATGAACCCGGCCTGGTCAGGATGGACTAGTCTGACCATATAAGGCTGAATTCTTGCTGCCAAAACCCCACTAAGTATCTTCTCATCAACATTTAAAAGAGATATGGGCCTATAAGAAGTCGGGAACAAGGGATCTTTTCCTGGTTTAGGAACCATAGCCACCAGAACTTCCATCATGGGGGTAGGGAGTGCCCTCCTCTAAAGAGCCTCATTGTACACCTGTAAGAGGTGATCTACCAACTGTGGGGCTAATTGTTTATAAAACTCGGTCTGGAAGCCATCACTACCAGGACATTTTGCTGATTGCATGTTCTTAATTACAGTTAACATCTCCTCTTTAGTAATTGAAGCTCCTGTGGTCTCAGCGTGCGTCTCCTCCAGGGTAGGGAGCGTCACTACTCCTAAATACTCCAACAGGGCCTGCGGGCGGGCTGGGGGGCCGCTGTGCACGTCTGTTGGAAGTGATCTGCAAATGCTGCAAGTATTGCTGCTTGTGTGTGTAACACCACCCCTTGAGCATTATGAAGTTGGAGCACCGGAGTCTGTTCAGTTTCAGTGTGAATTAGTCGTGCTAGAAGTGCTCCTGATCTGTCACCCTCCATATAAAGTTGTTGTCTATAAGTGTTGTATCTATGCTTCTCCAATCGGGACCAAGCCTCTAGCAAGTCTCCCTTAACACGTGTCCACTCGGCCATATTTGTCGGGGTCTTATAGAGTGTGGACTCTATGGTTTTTAATCGTGTTTCCAAAGAGTCAATATCTGCCTTAAGCTGGCATTGAACCCCATAGGTAGTCCTCATACAGACTCCCCTGATCACAACTTTTAGCGCTTCCCATTCAGTGGCTCTTGTGGAGGTGGAGAAGGGTATGTTGTTAGTACAAAAAGGGAGAAAGTCAGTTTTAATGTGGCCCAGTTTGAAACTATGGTATTTGTCAGTTATTAAGGTTTCAGACTAGGCAGTGAGGGCTCAATGTTATTGTATTTGATGAAAGTTGTGGATAGGCCAAAAGGACAAGGATCTCTGAGGTGCTCTCACATGTATCATGTCTGAACTGTGATGAAGTATTTTGTTCAAGGTTTAATGACCAAAAAATAGCATAGAAAAGTGTCTAGACAGTTAATTTTAACAAGCAGATTCAAAATTAGACCGCTACAATATGAAATGCTATGGTATGTCTCTGTATAGAAAGAACATTTCAAACTAGAATTAATAAGTATTTATCATATTCGTTTGGCAGCACATTGAGGTACAAACCACCAGTGAAAGACCAGTATTAATTTGGAAAACATTTAGGAACACCAATCTCAAATATAAGCAAAATCAAATCTTATTGTAAAATACCTTATAAGTGCAAATTACCTTTTTCATGCAAAGTAAGTAGGATTATGGTATTACATTTGAGTGTAAAATTACATTTAGGGGCAAAATGACCTTTGGTGCAACATCAATGGGGGTGTTGAAAACAATTTTAGAACCAGAAATTATTGTGTCCAAACCTGATAACAACAAAATTTCTAGTGTGGCTTGTCAGGGGGGAGTAAGTGCTATATACATGCAATTTACATCCACTTATAAAGCACCAAGTATTATCGATACTGAGGGTAATTCCTTGTCACATTGAAGAGGAAACACAAATTAATGGGCAAAATATTACTTAGGTGCAAAATTGACCTTAGCGCCAATTGGACAGAAATGTAAAATCACTATTAGGAGTACAAGTGGTGTTTATGAACAAGACCATTAAGGTACAAAGCTTCCATCAGGGTAACACCAACAGCAGTGTGAAAACACTTCTATAGGCACAAATGCCATAGAGGTGCAAAAACCTTTGGATGCAAATGCATGTGTGAAATCATATTTAAGTTTAAAACCTCCATTAGTGCAACACCAGTTAGAATGTAGGTACATCTTATGGGAAAAAAACACATTTATGTGCAAAATTACCCTTTATGCAATAAAAATAGGAATGTGAAAACTCCTGAAGAAGCTAAACCCACCTTAAGGTGCCTAAATCCATTTAGTTGCAAGATCACATTTAGATGTAAAATTGAATTAAGATGCAAACTCACCACATCACAAAACACATAAAGCACAATTCAAGTTTATTGTGTGATTACTTAAAATCATTACAAGTTACATAAAGTGCAAGTATCACAATAAGACCACCTTGATAAAAACCCTTCGAAAATTACATTTCCTGTATGGGAACATATCTTGCAAGCACAGTAAAATTATTGCAGAACTTATAAAAATGCAATTCTTTAGGCTATTCTGTTCAAAACACCTAGGGTCATATGTAGGAAGCCTAATACCGGTCGGTAACGGCCGATTTTCGGTAAATATCCCGTTACCGACCGGTATTTAGGCTTTTGGTATATAGGGGGCACATTTCAGGATTCTGAAATTTACCGAATCGGTAAAATTACCGATTCGGTAATTTTACCGATTCGGTAAATACCGAATCCTGAAATGAGATGTAGGGGGAGTATGTCGTTGGTGTGGGGATTCGTTATTTACCACCAACTAAAAGTTGGTGGTAAATGACGAATAGCTGTGAAAAAGCATTTTTGTGCACTTTGAAGTGTGCAATGTGGCAGACATACATGCCCTTAGGGCATGTATGTGCGCCACAGGTGCACACATGCAGGAATCAGGGGTGCAACAGGGTGTCACTGTGACACCCTGCCACCCTTGATTGTGCTCCCCCCATTACCGAATCAGTATTTACCGATTCGGTAATGGTAACTGGCTTCCCATTGATTCCTATGGGCCTCCTGGCCCATAGGAATCAATGGGTAGCCAGTTACCATTACCGAATCGGTAAATGCCGATTCTAAATTACCGACCCATTCCGATTCGGTAATATTTACCGACTGATTACCTACATACAAGTTACCACTTCTTAAATACCGAATCGGTAAAGTTTGGTATTTAAGAAGTGGTAAATTGTATGCTACCTACATATGGACCCTAGTCTTCTCTCTTTTTTTTTTAAAGTGGTAATGCTTGCTGATGACGTGTGTGTAGCAGTAATGTGCTAAAACAGTTATTTTTAAACCCTTGTAAAATTTGGTCCACTTTATCTGTTTCCTTATTGCGGCAGTGCTATGTGCTATGCATACAATCAATTAGGATGCTATACATACTATAAAAACCTTTCCAAGAACTATTCTTTCAGGTAACATTCTTATTTTCTAAGTCTGCTTACCGGAAAAGTTTCCTTATTTGTGAAAAATATTTTACACCCCGGCAAGACAAAATAGTTGAGGAGCCCTCCATCCAGCTGATCACAGCTTGTCTGCATGTGTGAATGTTTAGCTCATTCAAAATAGATTTAAAAAAAGATTTTCTTAAATCCTTAACTGCAGGACATGCACACAATAAGGGGCCGATTCCGATCCTGGAAAAACCGGGTACAAACTGTCGGTCGGAGCGTTTTCTCCGTCCGACTCGTACCCGGGAAAAAAACCCTACAAACTTGCAAGTACGATTCGTACGGAAACACCATTTCCGTACGAATCGGAAAAAAGACCGGCCAACAGAAAAATACATACAAATGTGATCCGGGACACCGCGGACGTGACGTCCGGACGGAGTTTGGCAGCTTTTTACGTACCAGCAAGTACGATTCGTACCGACAGCACTCCGGACGGCAATATTTTTACGGCACCCAAAAAGTGCCGGAAAAGCGAAGTACGCCGCGAAGCGTGAGGAAAAGGGGGCCCGGTACACGCCGAACACCCCCCTATCCCCCCGTAAGTACACGCTGGACCCCCAGCCCCCCGTATGTACGGAGCGTACCCCCACCCCCGTATGTACGGAGCGTACCCCCAGCCCCCCGTATGTACGGGTCGTACCCCCAGCCCCCCGTATGTACGGAGCGTACCCCCACCCCCGTATGTACGGTGCGGACCCCCAGTGCTAAGCGCTGGGGTCCGCACCGTACATACGGGGCTGGGGGTACGCTCCGTACATACGGGGGGCTGGGGGTACGGCGCGTACACACGGGGGGGGGCTGGGGGGGTGTTCGGCGCGTACCCGGCACCTGTTTGGACATCTCCATGGTTGCTATGGGAGTTCGCTCCGGACGGTCTTTTTTCCATACAGTTGTACAATCGGACGGATGGGACGGATCGTACTTGCGGATTCGGACTTCAGTTTTCCCATTTGTACGTAAAAATGTCCGGGGACGTGTCGGAGACTTTTCCCGACCCGAGGACGTGTGGGGGAATTTTCCCAATGCGATTCGTATGGACTTTTTCCCATACGAATCGTACTTGCCAGTTTGAACGGGACTTGTACGATTCGGTCGGAAAAAACTCCAGATACGATTTGTACGGGGAATATTTTTCCAGGATCAGAATCGGCCCCTAAGTGTGTTACTGATTTGTTAAAATAACCGCATAATCAACAGTTCTCTGCTTGTTGTTTATTTTTCCATGATGGCAGTAGATCCTTTGAGTCATGCATTCCTAAACTGTAATGAATGAAGCTCTTTTTTATCTTGATGCAAAAGTGGGCTGCTAAGTAAGCTTGAGCCTTTGTGTGTGTGTAAGAATTTATCACTATCAAGTGTGATGCCGTTTGGACACAATTATTTTGTCTTCCAAGAGAGATTTCTTCTTTGCAGAGTCATTGCTAACCTTGTTCAATTTTGTCTTTTCTACCATGCTGTCCCATGCTGGTTGAAAAACTAATTCCTCTAATGATTGTATCAAATAAGCTCCCCATGTTTCTTGGTCAATTTGGGTTTTGATCTCTGCCCAGCATAAGCTGTTCAGTGAGCTGGGTTTTGATGATCAAAGTTTATGGCACAGCTTTACAAAGGAATTCATGCTTTGGAATTTATGGTTCTGGAGCCCAAATTCTATCCGTACCTGTGCGGTGGATGCAACCTTGGAAAGATTAAAGACAACCTTATATACCTTGGTCTGGAGCTCGTTCAATAACTCGGACTCCTTACCACACCACGTTTCCAGGCAGAATGACTGAGTCGGTAATGTTTGTACAGCCATCACTTTTAAGAGGTGGGGGTAAGCCGGGCAGCTTTTTTTTTTGTTCAACAGTCTGAAGGCGATTATTAATGATTGGGCTTTAGCTCTTAGATCCAATTTGTGGTCCTTATGTGTTGTGCCCTGCCCAGTTTTATACCCAGGTATTTGTATGAAGCTTACTCTTTGACTTGACCACCATTAACGTACCATTTAGACATGTTTTTCTTGGGATCCACTAGGCGTACGACCTTTGTTTTCTTTTTGTTCAATTCCAAGCTTTCCTGGTCAAGGTATATTACTAAGTTGTTTTTTGCTCTTTGCAGGCCAATCAGACTTTGACTCAGCACCACAATGTCATCTGCATAATGTGTAAATAAGGGATTGGCTCTTTGGCCAGATTTGGCGGATGACTCTTTGCTGATTTGAAACATGTGTTTGGTTATGTCTGCTAGGAACAGATTGAATTGGCTCAGTGCCAGAACACACCTTGTTTTAGGCTGTGCTGTGTATTTATTTTGGCTGATACTCCCGTCGCCTAGTTTCACTCTTGCCCAGGTTTCACTGTGGATGGCGATCATTGCATCTAGTAATTCAGTTGGTAACCCCCAAGTTTTTAGTTTATCCCAAAGTCAAGTTCTGGTGACTCTATCGAATGCTGATTTCAGGTCGATAAACCATGCAAGTAGTCGTGTTTTTCTTTTTACTGCTTTATCTGTGCCAGAATTGCCAGTCCCATCCCTGACCTAAAACCTGTTTGAAACTTTGGAATTACGCTCTTCTCTTCTATACAATCCTGGAGGTGGACTAGGATGCATGATGCGTATAATTTGGCATCTACATTGATCAGGGATATCAGTCTGTAATTTTCTGGCTTACTGCGATATCCTTGTTTAAAAATTGGGTGAATTATATTCCCTTTCCAGGAGTTTGGTACCTTGTTCTGTCTGTGGATGTAGTTGAAGAGGGGCGTAAGGTAGTCAGCCCAGAAATCGGGTACTTGTTTGAATAGAGCATTTGGAATACCATTTGGCCCTGCTGCCCCCTCAGTTTAAAGTTTTTTTTATTATTCCTCTTAGTTGTTTAGAGTCGGTTAGAGTATTTTGTTCATTGCTACTTATCTCTGGTTCTGATTGATAACAATCTTCCTGGGGCTAGAGACTGATTTTTTCTTCTCCATGCCTTTGCTCTCGAAATGATTCAAAAGCTGTGGTCTCTTTAGCATGCTCGTTGTGATCCATGTTGTTGTACATATTTTGTACATGTTGTTTCCAGATTTCTTCGCCTATTCCTGCTTCTTGTTGGAGTCTTGGTCCCTTGGTCAAGTTATTTATTATTCCCCAGAATTCCCTTCTTATCAGCAATTTGCTTGCCCAAAGTAATTTTTTCCAGATGGTTTCTTTGTACTCTGTTTTTGTTTCCCTACATTTTTCCTTGTATTTTTCCGCATTTCCTTTAGCTTGCTTTTGCCTGTTTTTTTTCCCCTTTCTTGCGGCCGCTGCTTGAAGTCGGACCTTCGTGCGATCCTTCTTTTTTGGTCTCACAGCTGAATGTTAAATCGTGGCTCCTTCCTGGTTTCTATTTTCTTTGGGTGTCCGGGAATAACTGGGAATTTTCAGATGAGGATGTGACCCAAATGTTTCCAGTTTTTTACTATTACTTATTCTTTCTGTTTCCCTATTTGATTCACATGATCCTGGATTGTATCCATGATTGTCTTTGTATCTGATCCTCTCCACTTTAGTTTCCTCAAGTCGTACTTTTCTGGGTATTGAACTAAAGGCTTTAATTTCGTTACTGAGTCAGTTTGATGTTGATATTCACGATCTTCGGAAAGTGATCACTTTCTGGCCATGCACAGACTTGAAAGGAATCAATCATGGGGATGAGATTGTTGCTAGCAAGGGTAAAATCTATAATTGATTGACTTTTTCCGCTCAGGTGCGTAATGACGGCTGGTCTATCTCCGGTTATGTTTCCGTTTAGGATTGTCAGGCCTAGAGCTTCCAACTCTCGAGTTATTTTTTGGTTTCCCAGGTCCTTCCTCTTTCTTCTGTTTGTTTTGCCCATACTGAGATTACTGTTAAAATCTCCTGAGATAATCAGATTAATATGTTCATGGGTCTTTTGCAGCACATTTATCGGGTTCACCAAGGTTAGAAATGTTTCCTTCTGCAATTTTTTCTCAGGATGAATGTATACATTGATTAGTATTAGTTGCCAGTTTATCTTATTGGAGGGAAGTTTACCAGTGAGTTTTAGTACTTGCAACCAATTTTCTCTGGCGTCTAATTCTTCTATTAACCAGCCGTATTTTGCCGTAGCGTAAATTGATAATCCCCCTCTGGGATGCCCAAAATTTGAAAAAGTTTCTGCCAAGATTTGACGTTCTATATAACCCAGGATTGGGATTGGTTTCATGTTCCATGTTCCTTGGAGCAATATTAAATCTTGGTTTTGCAAGAAGGACAAGGTTTCATGGTCTTGTCCCATTTCTCTGAAGCCATAGACATTCCAATGGCAGATCTTGATTGTGTCCAGACCCATTACTCCTGAACCGCGATTATTCTTTGAGCAGATCTTAATTCCGTCCTTGTTGTTGCTGCCTGAGTACGCCCCCGTGGTGTCATCAGGATATGTCCACAGATATTCATCAGGTGCATTTTTTGCTCAGGGCCATTGGCACCCTGGACCAGTCCTGGTTGTTAACTTGCTGACCACCACCACATCTCCGGACACCTGAAAAAACTCCATTGGCTACCCGTCAACAAGCGGATCACCTTCCGACTACTCACCCACGCACACAAAGCCCTTCACAACCTCGGACCCAAACTCATCAACAACCGCGTCTCCTTCTACACTCCCCCGCGCACTCTGTGCTCCACCGGACAGGCCCTGGCAGCCGTACCCCGCATCCGCAAAGCCACCGCCGGAGGAAGATCCTTCTCTTTTCTAGCAGCGAAGACCTGGAACTCTCTGCCCAGCCACCTTCGCGCCATACCTGACCACCTCTCCTTCAGAAGGCAGCTCAAGACCTGGCTCTTCGAGCACTGACCCCCCCCCCCCCCCCCCCCCACCCTCCCAGCGCCTTGAGACCATTGATGAGTGAGTAGCGCGCTTTATAAATGCGATTGATTGATTGATTGATTGACTTTCAAAATTTGATGGGTTTGCTGTTACATCTTTTTGGGTTGAGTTATTTTGTGCAGATGGCGAGATGTTTCTTGCGCCACGTGGGCAGGTTTTTTGGCCCTTCCCTGTGGTTTGTCCAGTTTTTGGTATTGTTGTACTTTGTAAAAGGGGGTATGGATATTTTGGCCATTTATAAAGCCTTAAAGTAATTCCATAGGCTTCAAATGCTGTTCTTGTTGCATAAATCCAGTCCACTAGTTCCTTGGAGGTCCAAGTTGTCAAAGACTCCTCTGTGTCTGGGGAAGATGCCGTTTGCTGGAATTCTACAGCTAGAAGATCTTGTGATGATATTCCCTTTAGTTCCGGTATCTATTTAAACAGCCTTAACAAGTTTCCTAGGTTCAATATGTTTTGTCTTCCTTTGGTTGGGTTCTCTGGCACAAATGTCAGTTTTGATGGGATCTTTATGGTGTTGTTTAAAGATTTTGTGGTCTCTTCTTTGGCTGGTTAACATTTTTGGGTGTAGTATATTTCGAGGCCAATTTGATTTTCTTGATCAACAGGTTTTTTGGGGGCCCTTTCTTGTAATAAGGCTGTGAAGTTTCCTTCCTTGTTTTCGATTCCCGGGTTCCCAGGTTTTATGTAAGTTAATGCCCATGGGATCTCAATTTAAACTCTGTGCGCCCCTTCCTATTTATGGTTACTGTAATCGGGATTTGGTTGCTTTGTTCCCTGTTTTTTATTTCATCAGAAAACTTTACCCCTGGAATTTCTTCCACTTTGGCAGGTTTATTCGATTTCCTTTCCAGCTCTTTTGTGATGGCTTTTTGTGGCCCCTCGTCTGAGCTTAAGTCTCTACGACCTGGAGGTGCTGTTGCTCTATGAACCCCTAGGGTTCTTACTTCCCCTTCTTCATTGTTAATCGGTTGTTTTTGGTCAGATCTCCCTGTCCCTGGTCCTTGCTTTTGCACCTCTTTGTGGAGCTCTTCTTGTTTGATTATGTAGTGTTTTCCATGTTATTTTTCACTTGTTTGCTGGAAGCTTGATTGGACGAATGCTCTTGAATTTTGTTTGGTTTATTGAGGTTGACTGAATAATTAGATAGGTTGGACCCTGCGATTGAGGTACGTGGCGTTTTCTTCTTTCTGAATCCTATTTTTTTACTGAACTTTGGTTGTTTAGTGAATATTGAATAGATTTTCCCGGAGCCTGAGGTGGTTTGATTGCTATGCTTAAGCCTGGCCTTCCTGGCGCGTTTTCGTTACCTTTTCAAGGCTTTTCCAATTAACGAAGGATTAGAGGCAGTCTGTGTTGCCTCAGCTTGATTATACCATGAGCCGATCTTTTCCTCTATTGCCTCTTCCTCCGCTTCCCCTTCGTTTTTGCCTCTTGTCGCTTTTGTAATCTTTGGGGGCTCCTCTTTGTCTTTATTCTCGTTTTTCTTTTGAGGCCCAGTTATAGGTTCTGCTTTGCATGTTGGTTGAACTGCCCCTTATATGTCTGTAAGTATTTCTGGGAGCACATAAAGCACAAATTACGTTTAGGAGTAAGACAGAAGCTAATTTAGGAGTAAAAGCATATTTAGATGAAAAAGAACCATTGATGCTGATCAGCAGGATGGTGGAAGCGCTTTGAGGAGCAGAAATTCACCTCCATTACAGATCATGAATGCTTTTCTTCACTATTTAAGCATTGCATGTGGCGGTATTCATTAGGCAGGGATACTAACTCGGATAATAACCAATATCTATTGTTGAGACTGGAATTCTCTGCCCTGATCCTAAATAGAATGGTCCTATCTTGGCTAAAGGGGCCTGCACCAACCAAATTAATGGCTGATGAAATCAGACCCCAAGCCCCCTTGATGTACATTTTTTTTTTTTTTGTCAAACATATTTTTATTGAACTTTTTCCAAAGTACATCATACATCAATGCTATCATTTCATCTCTCGGAGGGGGTGGTGTAGGATTCAACAAGGCTGTGAGTGGCTACAGTTACATAATGCTCAATATAAGCCCAACCCCGGTCTCAATGGTTTGCTTAAATGAAGGTTACAGTTTCTTACAGTAGCGGGGCTTGGGGTAGATCTTTAAAATCAGTTAGTGATAGCAGATAGGTCAGCGTGCATCCCATCTTTCTTTTGCGATGGTAAACGTCCTAGGTCCTCCAGTCGGAGGAAGCCACTGGGAATGAGTTACAAATACGTAGGAACAACCCCCAACCGGGAGGCAGCAAAAACAGAAACAAAGAAAACCCCCTCCCCTACAATGGTGGCGGCAGCATCCATACAGTGTATTTGGCTGGTGGCATGGGAGGCAGCTCAAAGTTGAAAGATATGAAGTGCTCTAATGGTGGAAGGACAGACAGCTGATGGTAGACCACGTGAGAGGAAGGTGACTAGGGGGCCCCATTTGAATTCAAAGTTCTTAAAATCGTCACTAAAGACGGCTGACATTCGTTCCAGACTGAGCAACTTCCATAGTCGAGAATGCCAAAGGGAGATTGCTGGCACCTACTTTCTTTTCCAAACAGCTGCCAGGGTAACCTTCGCTGCTCCTATACAGAGCCACATGATTGTCTTATCTGCTCGGGTCTGGTGCTCTAAGGAGGGGTTGTGAAGCCCCAGTAGGACCCCTGCCATGGTGGTCGGGATAGGGTATCCTAGCATATCTTTAATGTGCGCGAGTATTTCTTCCCAAAAGGGGCGAATAGTCGGGAAATCCCACCATATGTGTTGGAAGTCTCCCAGTAGCCCACACCCTCTCCAGCATCTATCAGAAGTGGTGGGAAAGATTGCCTAAGCCTGGATGGATGGAGATACCAGTCCATCATAGTCTTAAGGTGGGCTTCCCGTAGCTCAGAGGAATGATTGAATCTTGTGATGTCTTTCCATAAGTGCCTCCATTCGTCATCAGAGATACCGCATTGTAGTATTCCTTCCCACATGGACATGTATTGTGGTCGCGGGGAGAATGTGGTGGTGAGTAAGAATTTATATATGAATGAAATCGCCCCCCTCATGGAAGCGGTCTTTGTGAGGAAGGATTCAAACTTTGAGAGAGGGCGGGTGGCTGCCTCACGCACTTGGGGTGTAAGGGCCCAATGCATTAACTGGGGACAGTGGTATCGCTCTGTGTTCCCTAGGCTATAATCTCGCTGACAGTTGTCAAAGGTGGGGGGGTCAATATTGTGAAAAAGATGAGTCAGACCAAGGCATCCTCTCTCCCTCCAAGCATCGAAATGTCCCTCTTGCAGGCCTGGCGGAACGCTGGGTTAAAATGGAGTGGTTTAAATGGTGAGGGGAAAGAGGTCCACCTATCATCTCCTGCAACCGTGTCCCAAACTTTCAGAGTGGTGCGTGTAGGAGTGGCAATGTAGGCATTTTTGGGTCTATCACTTTTAGGGCGCCAAACCAAGTCCCAGATAGTCCTCCCTGTCACAATACGGTCCATATGTAACCAGTGCTTATCGGATTCCCGTTTTGACCACTCAATCAGGACTCTTAACTGTGCTGCTTTATAATATAATTGGATGTCTGGAAGTCCCACTCCACCCTCCGTGCGGGAGCAACGTGGCAGGAAGAAGGAGAAGCGAGTGCGTCCCCCTTGCCAAAGGAAATGTAGAAGCATAGTTTTAACTCGCCGGAAGAAATCTCTCTCCAATTCTATGGGCAGGGCCTGGAATAGATAAAGAAGCTTAGGAAGAAGTGTCATTTTCACCGCGTGTATCCGACCGAGCCACGACAAGAGGAGGGGTTTCCACTTTGTGAGTTCTGTTTGGATACGAGTGAGGATGGGAGGGAAATTAGCTGCGTAGAGCCCTTCTACCCTCGGTGTTAATTGGACTCCCAGATATTGTATAGAGGAGGTAGTCCACAAGAGAGGAGTTAGAGATTGGAGCCTGCGGACTTCCGTTTGCGGTAATGTAAGGTCGAGGATATAAGATTTGCTGAAATTTATTTTAAAACCTGCTACCGCTTCAAAGCGTTCAAGTTCTGACTGTAAAGATGGGAGGGACGTGGCCGGTTCGGAAAGGGACAAGAGAACATCGTCCGCGAAGAGGGAAATTTTATGGGGTTCCCCAGTGAATGGTATCCCCTGAGCTACAGGATTAGCTGTAATCGCCATCGCAAGGGGCTCAATGCTAAGGGCAAAAAGTAGGGGCGAAAAGGGACACCCCTGTCTGGTGCTTCTAGAGTGGAAGAAGGAGGATGAACGTACCCCGTTGATTACCACCCTAGAGCGAGGTTGAATGTAATTAGCTCAAATCATGGTTAGGAATTTGGGTGAAAATCTGAACGCCGTGAGTGTGTGGAACAGGAATGCCCAGTCAACCCTGTCGAAGGCTTTCTCAGCATCGAGTCCCACCAAAACAGCGGGGATCTGACGTCTGTTGGCCTTCTCTATAAGGTGAATAATTTGACGGGTGTTATCATGGGTTTGACGGCCTTTAATAAACCCTGATTGGTCAGAGTGTATGAGATCAGGCATAAGGTCGTTCAATCTTTTAGCTATAATGGAGGAGTACAGTTTCGCGTCGAGTTTTAGAAGCGCGATAGGTCGATATGAGGCACATTGTTGGGGATCTTTCCTGGGTTTGAGTATCATGGAAATCATGGCCTCAGTCATGGACGCAGCGGTCTCACCCTCTTCGGCCATCATATTAAAGAGCTGCATGAGGTGGGGGCAGATGTCAGGAGAAAAAGTTTTATAAAAGAGGGCGCTATACCTGTCCGGGCCTGGGGCTTTGTGGGGCTTAAGGGCTTTAATAGCAAGATTGACTTTGTCGTGGGTAATAGGAGCGGTGAGTAACTCGTTCCATTCTTTAGAAACCTGAGGGAAGGGCATTGTCCAGATATAGTCCTGTTGGGCATCTGAGTCTAAATCGTCCCTAGAGTAAAGGGTTTCGTAAAATGAGCTGAAGATCTCGGCTTTGTCTTCATGCCTGTGTGTAACCTTCCCAGATGGACCCTGAATTCTGCCTATGTACTCTCTCTCCCGCTTATCTCTTAGCTGCCTAGCTAGGTGTTTACTGATCTTGTTGCCCTGGGAGTAGGATAAATGTCAGAGTTTAAGGAGTGTGAATTCTGCTCTATTGTTATAAATATCTTGAAGTTTGCCCCGGAGCGCTGTCAAATTGCGAAGGGTTTGCCGCGTGGGATTCAGTTTGTGAACGTTTTCGATAGAGGTCAGTTCCTGCTCCAATTGCTCCCTTTCTCTAGAGCGTTGCACATTTAACGCTGAGTTGAGGGCAATACATTTCCCCCGGAAGACCGCCTTAAATGAGTCCCAAGTGGTAAACTCCGACGTATTCTCTGGTTTATTAACATCAAGAAATTCCATAATTGTTTCTCTAAGCTTAGTACAGGATTCCTTATCCCGCGCTAGCGAGGCTGGGAAATACCATCTGGGAGCGGTTGGAGCGTTCCCACACCAGGACAGGCAGATGAAAAGCAGGCTATGATCTGACACTGAAAGAGGGAATATCTTGGCCTCTTGAAGGGCACCTAACAGGAATTGGCTAATAAAGATATTGTACAGTCAGGCGTATGTACGATGGGCATGTGAATAGAAAGTGTAGCCTCGGGTGTGTGGGTAAAGGGTACGCCAGGCATCTAACAAGCCCAGGTCGTGGATGTGCTGCTGAGTGTCAGTGGAAAAGGAGCCTACGTCTGAGCGATATGAGTGGGTGCTGTCCAACTCTTTTTGCCAAGTCAGGTTGAAATCCCCCATGAGGACCATCAGCCCCTCCACAAAATCCAGCAGCCTCCCCAATAGCGTGTGAAAGAATAACGTCTGCCCAGTGTTGGGGGCGTATACCGCTACAAAGGTGCAAATTTTCCCTCTCAGAAGGCCCTTGGCCATGATCCACCGGCCATCTTTATCACTAAGAACATCTAGGGGTTGGAATTGTATGGAAGAACGGAACATAAGCGACACTCCTATGTGTTTCGTAAGAGCCGAGGATCTATAAATTAATGGGTACTGTTTATGTCTAAGGCGCGTATCTTCGGCTCTGGCTAAGTGTGTCTCCTGTAAGGCACCACATCAAGATGATGATCTATAATATACTTCCATACCTTTTGGCGTTTTTGAGGGGAAATAAGACCTTTAACGTTCCAGGTTCCAATGCTGATAGTCATAATATCAAAGTGAAAAACACCAACTCTCTGAAAGTCCCACCAGCCTAACTGTGTCCCATGTTCTCTCCATTCCCCAAAGGAGCGTGTACTGCCATCGCGCTTCAACTGCAGGTGCAAAGATGTCAAAGAGCCCGCCAGAGCTAAAGGTTAAAAAGCCGCCACCATGTCTCACCCAACCAAAGGAAAACAAACATAAACAGAAATGCGATACCAAGAATCACTTCCAGTTCCCCGCTTGGGGGTGGAAGGCCCCCACAGGGACTAGGGGGGACAACAGGTCCGAGGACCCCGTCCAGGTCCGCCCGGCACTAAACACAAAGGAAAAAACAACATCTGAGTGCGGCTGAAGTGCAGCTAATAGTACAGGTCCATTCCTGGAGAAGAAAGCACAGATAGTTCACCTGCAATGGAAAGTAAAACATGATGCAGGCCCCAGTAAGCATAAAAGGTCACCGCACAATTGTGACATCAGCATCCAACCTAAAATAGCTTTAGAAAAAAGATAAAGGCACTGTTCTTACATATGGAAGGAAGGTAGTCCATGGCTTCTCCACTTCCCCATCCGGTGACGGGGGCACCAGGGGCAGGGACCCATGGAGATCCGAAGGTGGAAATCATGGATAGCAGCCGGGGACCGTCCGCCGGCACTGGGTGTCTCCAAAGATGTCGGTCTCAGCAGAAAAATGTTTGTGATGCCATGAGACCCAGTTCAAGCACAGAAGGGAAACATCGCATCACCCCTGGTTCGGTCATTAGAAGTTCATCGGCGGCCCCTGCGGGAGCCTGCAGACCAGGCAGAAGTCGATGGTGGACCTAGGGAAGACTCTCCATTTTTATCTTGTGTGGGGTCAGGGTCATCGGTCGGGAGACCCAGAAGCCCCAGTCCTTCCTTTAAGTCAGTAATATGACGGCGTTTGTTTTTAAATTGAAAACTGAGTCTGAACGGGTAGGTCCATCTGTATCTAATGTGATCATCCCGCAGTTTGTCAGTGATGGTCCTAAACAGCTGTCTCCGAGCCAAAGTCGTCTGCACCAAATCTTGATAGAGGGAGCATGAATGATCTTGGAATGAGATGTATCCCTTTGTCCTGGCCGCTTGCAACACTACCTCCTTAACTTTGAAAGAGTGTAACTTCGCTAGAATGTCACACAGTCTTTTCTTCTCGCCAGCCTGCAGACTACCCACACGGTGTACCCTGTCCAGCTTGATTTTAAGGGTTTGGGGAGCCAGAATCTCTGCGAACAGCCCCTCTACAAAGGCCGCCAGGTCGGGCCCCTCTGCGCCCTCTTCAAGGTCTCTAATTTGTATGTTCTCCCTCCATGTTCTATTTTCAAGGTCCTCCGCCTTCAGTTGTGTCTGGTGCAGCTGGTCCCGGAGAGTGCGGACATCAGTAGAGAGTCACTCTTGCTCTTGAAATTGCGTTTCCAGATCCAATACCCTGGTGCCCACAGAGTCCACATCATGCTGGAGGGAGGTCAAGTGCTCCGTTAGGTCCGTCCGTAGTTGATCCATAGAGGTTTTGATGTCTTGGCTAAGATCTTTGCGTAATTCAGTTTTAAAATCTTTGAACATGGTCAGTAAGTCCGTCTTCGTGAGTGTCGTAGCTGTGGCCCCAGTGTCTCCCCACAGCATCAGGCATTTGTCTGAAGGGACGAAGAAGTCCGACACTTTACTCGTTGTCTTGCTCGTCGCCTTCTCTGGCGGCATATGGAGTTGACCAAGATGGCCCCTGTGAAGCTAGTAAGGGCGGCGAAGCTATATGGGGCCCAGGTTGCAGAGGGTCGAGCGAAATGGGTTAGTCAGAGGAAGGGCCGCAGGACAGCAAGGCATGGCAACGTCAAGAGAGTGGTAATCCCATATCCATGGACTTGCTATGTGAGCTTCACCCTATCTAGCTGGCGCCAGTACCGTTATGCGGGAGTGTGACCGCCACTTGAGAGCTGATGTGAGGAATCGTGGTCTGCACTCTGACCAGCCAGGATGGGGTGAAGAGGGACCTCTTCGGGTGTAGTTGGTAGTCACCAGCTCAGTGCTGCTAGTCTCAGACGTCTTCAGCAGGCACAAGGCACAGGAACAAGGATCCACCGCTAGTGCGCATTCTCCATTACAGAGCAGGATGGGCGCCACTGCAGGCAAATGAATCGGTGGCAATGTAGAGCAGCACTACGTGACCCCTGGACAGGCCAGTGGGGTCGTCAACCCAGCTGCAGTAGAGACATAAGGGCAGCAATACGTGGCAACAGGAGCAGCTTTTGTTGTGTGAGAGGCAGCAAGCGCTGGGCCCAGACGGTCAAGCAGAGGCACCGATCGGTAGTTGCGGGTCAGGCAGGCGCGGGAAGGCAGATTGCGGCGGGGGCCACCTCCAGTGTAGTGGCGCTACCGAGGCCCCTGAGGTTGTGTTTAACTAGTGGCAGCCGCTGTGTCCCTTATATTGCGTCCTTTAAAAATACCTCCTATACAGGGTTGCAACCATCGGCGCTCTCGGCAGGGCTCCGACTGCCATTTTGTTCGCTGTCGCCTCCTCCCCTGCCTCGCAGACCTACGCCGTCCCCACGGAACCAGCAGCGCCTCAGGTAGGAAGCATGAGCGTCGCTCAGAACTTCCTTCAGTCGCCAGGAGCTGGGCCGGAGCTGGGCCGGAGCAGCACATCGACTGGGAGCTGAGACGGTCTACGTCCGATCGGCCATCTTGCTCGGCCACGCCCCCCTACATTTTTTATTTTGATGGCATGCACACTAAAGATGTATAAATATAGGTGAGACAAGAGGTATTTACATGCAAGGGCTCATTCTCCTTATTAACAAGTACATAAAAAAACTGGAGCCCAACTCAGACATGTGAGCCAATTCCCCTATTCAAAAAAGGACAAGGCTTTTTGTTGTATAACCCTCACTGACCAAGGTTACCCCTTGGTGGCATGATTCATCATTGGATTCTTACTGCTCCACTACAGAACAGGGCATGTTGCTACCTGTGACTTACATGGGAGCACTGTATAGTTTACACAAAATAATGTTGGATAGTAGTTGGGTGGGTTCTTTAGCTATGAAAAATACTTGTCTGGTAGGAAAATGTTTTTTATTATGTTCTTCAGACTGTATGATTAAAACAGGAAAGAGCAGTACAAAGTAGCAGAAGCTACTCCCCTATGGTGAAGGAGCTTCGCATGCCCAGTGTTTATTATTGTTTTATTTTGTTGCCCAGAGTCTTTGGGGTGTGGACAGGGGGATGAGGGGCAACACAGGGAGTAGTATGCACTGTTATCAGTGTGCATGACGGCTCGGCCTGCTGTCTCTGGCCAGCCAAACTGTCACGCGCACTGAAGCTTTCTCCAACCCAGCTGAGTTGTTGAGTTGGATACAGCAAACACAGGCTCTCTGTCTCCCTGAGAGCATAAATCATTGGCGCTCACGCCAATCCTGAAGCTGCTCTCATTTATGAGAGCAGCTTCAGGATTGTCCGCAGGGGAGTCGGGACCTTGCAGTGGAGCCACAAGAGGAGCAGAAGAGAGGCGATGCGGCAGGCTGCAGGTAGCAGGTAAGTTCTCTTTTTCCCCCTTTTTTTCTTTGTTGTCTCCCCCTACCTTCCTCTGCCCTGCCACTCTCCTCTAAACACCGACCGATTATGGTAAAAAGTGTGTTTGGATTTAATGATGCTACTTTCTAAACGATCTACATCTTTCAAGCCATCCTTTCCTATGGCTTTCTTCAGGACCTTTGATGCTATCTCAGGTTACTAGAAAATACGAGACCTTGATACAAGTATGACTATAGTCTTGCCTTGCCACCGGAGGACCAATGAAGGAATAGTATTGTTTTTTATATATAACACAGACTGAAACACCAAGCAGGTGTAAGTTGTATTTGCACATGCAGAGTGTGTGAAGTCATGACACTTTGCATTTCTAATGAGTTTGAACTTAGAGTCGTGTCAGGGAGTGTATTCCTTGGGTCTGACAAAAGTCACTGGGAAGGGTGGCTTGGAACTTGTAGACTGTTTAGAAAGTTGGATCATTAGATCCACTCATACTTTCTACTGTTCTTCCCAATTTTAATCATATTGTCTGGAGGACAGAATAAAACAAAGTTTTCCTACCAGACAGATATTTTCAACCTCTAACAAACCCCTCCAACTCCTGTCCCCGATCATTTTGGGTAGACTATACAGTGCTCCCTTTTAAGTCACAGGTAGCGGCTCGCACCTTTCTGCAGTGGAACGGGAAGAACCCAATGATGAAGCAGGGCTCAAGTTTTTTAATGTGCATGAACACTAAAGCTGTCTGAGAGGAGATCTAACAATGGTCTATGGTGCCCAGAAATGTGGGAGAGAAAAGAGAGAATGGGGAAAGATCAGTCTAATATTTGTATATGAAACCCTAATTATATCATGCATGTATTTTATTAATGCAAATATAGGTTTAAAATCCTTCATGATCCTTGTTTTTTTCTACAGAGAACAAAGATTATGATGCATATTTATCATACACCAAAGTGGATCCAGACCATTGGAATCAGGAAACAGGGGAAGAAGAACGTTTTGCTCTGGAAATATTGCCTGATATTCTTGAAAAGCATTATGGGTATAAGCTGTTCATACCAGACAGAGATTTGATTCCAACTGGAAGTAAGTAACATGTATTTTTTCAGTAGGCAAACTGATGAACCACTGCTCAAAAGATATCTTGAATCTGATGGAATGTTTATCTAACTTGCTGAACATTCCTATGAGATTTGCAACAGGTCCATCACAATGAGTGACATCGAGATGGAATCACATCTTGACGGAAATCAATACAATTCTACTGCAAAGATTATAAGCCTTTACACTTTATCATACGTTAATGTACAGACTCATCATGTCAGCTAGTAAGTCAATATTCTTTATCCGGCTGTAAAAGCCATTGATCCAGCATGGACCCAATCATTTGGATAGGGACGAACGTTCAATTATTTCATTAACTTTGGCCCATACACATCCACCCAAGTCCCTGCTGGTGTCAAGTTTGCGAATTTCTTACCATTTCATATTCAACTGTTGAAATTTAGACAATTCATAATCTACACAATAAACCTTCGCGTTCAAATTTCCATCTTCTTGGTCGATGGACCAATTAGTTGAAAAATTGAAGGTAACAGTCACTCAAATAATAAACGGACAAAAATAATCACAGACTCATTGTTTGCAATTTGTTAAATTTATCTATCTCAAAATGCACTAGTCTTAAAAAAAAATACCTCATGAGAGAAAATACACAATAAACCATCAGCAATTAATCGATCTCAAGAAACATAGGTTGCATGGAGGGGATAGATGAAGAGACATCAGACATATGCATCAAACAATTCTCAATATCGGAAAGAAAGATGAAGAGACGAAAGAACATGGATTATAACTTTGAAATAACAAAGATACCAACCCAAAGAATAAGAACGAGGAAAACCACCACCCAGGCCTAGGTAGTGGCAGGGGACCCCCAGAAAAAGAGTCAGGGATCAAAGACTCTAAGGATAAGGATAGGACTCGAATAGCTAGACCTCTCTGCAACTCAACAATCATCAGCACCCCCTTTCTATCCTCACGCCTAATGCAGCTGCCACATCTGCCACCCTTGCTTTTAACCCCGTTCCTAAATCAACTATTCTTTATACCCTTACCATACTGATTCCATCCCACTAAAGTTGATAATTCTCACCCTTTCTAGCTACGGGATTGGTCAAAACGTGGGGCGGATGATCACCCAATCATTAAGTCATACTTCTTTTACTAACCCCATTGGTAGACTTTTCGTTCCCACATATTCTGTATACATCCCTACATCCCTATTCTCTCATGAGGTGAAACTATCAAATTAGGGACAAATTTTAATACATTCAACATTTTGTGGATTTTCACACGGAGTCACTGGAGTTGGCTGCACATCAAACGTCATGTCCTTCACCGTGCCATGCTCTTTCAGCTTGTTCAGCATTTCAGCCACTCAGTAACGTGGTTAATGCGTGCTGCAAGTTTCACTCATCACAGTTTGGCTAACTTAACCCAAAATGGAGACTTGTCCAATTACTAAAAGAACAGAAAGTAGACATTTATTAATAATGTGGTAATGAAATCTTCACTGTTCACCACCCACCTTGACTCTAGTCCATGTTAAGTCATCCTAGCATAGCATAAGCAGAAAGCAGCATTAATAATTATGACAAAGCAACACACGTCATGCTTTTTACTACATATACATGCAATGTGCCATGCATTACATTCACAACAAATTCTACGCACCATATTATTACATTTTCGGTTATTTACGTAGTGTTAAGATTAATTTCATGCATATTGCAAAGCAAAATTTCCCTCATGTGATATGTGTTTGCACGTTAAAATACTTACTACTTGAATTTAGTACATTTTACAGGGGTACTTGATACAAGCGGGTTTCTTTTTCGAATCCCCGCTCCATCAATTCCCCCCTCTGATGGCTTTTGAAGCCATCATTCAATTTATCTAGAGTTTAGTATCTTTCTCTCCTTTCATGGCACTCTCATTTCGTCTTTTCATTATATCATATTATTCTTCATTTATCTCTTCTAGTTCTATTTCATCTCTTTTTCTCTTTGCTCCTCTCTTTTTATTCTTTTTATCTAATAGTATTTTTCTTCCTTTCATGCACTTACAACATTTATACGCTGTTATTCTTACTAAAATTATTATCGCTATTGAAAGTACCGGTATCACTATCTATCCCAAAAGACTTTTCCAAAACGTTGAAAACCAATTTCTCACAGCTGTAATACTCTTACTAACTTTCTCCCAAACACCATCGACCTCCAGTTGGGTTAAATCTTTATGCAATTTGGTAATATTCCTAATGTATCCTTCTATCCCTTTACTTTTATCAGGGAAATAGGTACAACAGTGTTGATTTTATTTTATTTCTTAAAATCTTTTTATTGTTCAACTTATAACAGGTGTTAACAAGCCCCAAGCCGGGGACCAGCAATCAGTTGAGGATCATAGGCATTATAAGCATTTTACATTTATGGAACCAAAGCCCCAATCCATTAACAAACCCCTCACCCCTGCCTCCCCCTTGTCCCTGGCACTGAATACATCTGTTAAACTTGATGTTATTCACTATTGGAGACATTGAACAGGCCTCAATAGCACTCACAGTCCCACTGCCTATAACAATTAAATCCATATTGCAACTTTCTACTGCAGATCATGGTTGCCCATCAGGTACCCTGTTAATGGGGCCCAAAAATCTTTAGGCTGTGAGGCTGCGGGCAGTTCCTCTGCATAAGTTACCAACTGGTCCCTGCAGTACATTAGGTCACGGATCCATCCTTTCACCGTCGGGCAAGTTCTAGCCCCCCAGTATTTCACAACTGCCCTCTTGGCGAATAATGTGAAAATAGCTACCAGTCTGCGATTGCATGGCTTGAGGTTTTTAACCCATCCAAGGAGACAGACACCAGGTGCACACTTCACATTTTCCAGCACCACCACAGTGAGCACACTTGTGACTTTAACTCAGAAGGCCTGTATGCCAGCACCGCCCCATGCGAGATGCAGAAAGTCTGCATCATCCTGCCCACACAGCACACAAAAAGAGTTCTCTCGCAAACCAAATCTATGCAATTTTACCGGTGTGTAATAGAGTTGATGCATGTATTTGAAATGAATAATGCGTAGGTTGCAGTTAGCTGTCAGGCAGCCCGTTAGTTCACAGCACAATTTCCAAGCCTCGGCGGACATGGTGGCCCCAAGTTTCATGTTCCATTTATTGTAGGAGGGGCTGTCAATTGGATCCAGCTCCCTCAAGGATGCATTATATAGTCTTGTTATCAGTCCTCTGCGTGAGTCGCTTGCCAACACTGACTGCAGTGCCATAAGGGTTCTCGACTCGGATGGGTAGTCGGCGTATATCGCAAGTACAGATTGCCTTACACGCACATATGTGAATCCCAGCATCAGGTCCTGCCCCCGCCCTTTCTGTATATCTGAGAGTGGTCGGAACTGGCCCTGCTGGTAAAGGTCTCCCAGCTTTGCATTCCCCACTTTTTTCAGTGTGTGAAATGCAGCCTTTTCTTGTGCAGCAGAGATATCCGGGTGTGCAGCAAGTGGTAGCGTCGGGGCATAAATATAATCTAGTTGCGCCCTGCGTGCCAGGGCCCTCCACGTCCACGCAGTGCAGTGTACCAGGTTGATTTCAGGCCGCGGTCCACCGTACCCACCCAGCAGTGTGGCCGCCTCCAGTGACACAGGCAACACTGAGTCTGCCTCAATGGCAATATAAGGCTGGAACCTTTGCAGGTGATACCAGAAATGCGCAAACTGCCCCTGGGCGCATGGATAATAGAGCCTCATATCAAGGGCCTCAAAGCCTCCACGCTCAAACGGTTGCACCAGTACTTCCCAGCTACAACAGGGTTTCCTACCTCCCCATACAAAGGCAGGTAAAGCTGATTGCAGTGTATTAAATAGTGCAATATTCAGACGAATCGGGATGTTAATGAATAAATGGAGTAACTTAGGGAGGATCGTCATTTTAACTATTGCTATTCGATCTGCTAGAGAAAGTGGCAGCTTAGCCCATCTCGTCACCTGCTCTGTGATTTTAGTGATAGAACGGCCATAATTCATGAAGATCACCACCTCAGGGTCTTTGTGTAAGCATACCCCTAGGTACCGAACAGGGTCGGTGGACCATGCAAACAGAAAGTCCAATTCCACCTTGCGGGTGCCGACTGTTAGCGGAAACACTGTAGAATTCGCCCAATTGATACCCAGGCCGGAATACCCCTCGAACTTCACATATTCGCGGAGCAATTCCGATAAATAAGTTGCCAGCTCGCGGACGTACAGGAGCATATCGTCCGCGTACAGTGAAACCAGCCGTTCACCCGTATGCGTGCCATTGGTGCATGGTATAGCAGATGGACCCATTTGAGAAAGAAGGGTGGCATGCCCATGCACAGTAGCACCGTGAACATGTACTCCCATTGCAAAGAGTCAAACGGCATCGAGTAGTACTGGTACCGCCTGAAATTACGGCTCAAAATAGTGTAGTGTGGCAAACACAGTACGTAGGTTGTGCATAGTCGATCTAGCGGTCACAAATCCCGACTGACCCGGGAGCAAAAGGCTGGGAACCAGGGGCTGTAGCCTGCTGGCAATCATCTTTGCCAGTATTTTGGCATCTATATTAATCATGGAGAGAGGCCTATAGGATTACACATACACTGGCTTCTTTACCAGGTTTCAGGAGCATTATGATAAGTGCCTCTCTAAGTGTGGGTGGAAGGGTGCCAGTCTCGTACACCTCTGCAAACACATCTAATAGCCTTGGGGCTAAGTCCTCGACGTAGGCTTTATAGTACTCGCTCGGGAGCCCATCTAGGCCCGCAGCTTTACCTGTCGGGAGAGACATTATAGCGAGTTAGACGTCCTCGACGTCAAATGGCTGTGTAAGGTATTCTCGCTGGCCCTCTGACAGCCAGCCCGGCGCGATATCTTCCAGATATGAGTTAACCTCTGCTGCTCGCTTTCCATAAAGATCGGAGTAGAAGGCAAGCACTATGTTTCTGATCTCTGGTGTGGTGTAGTGCGCCTCGCCCTCCTTGTCTTGCAATTCAGTGATGTGTACTTGGCTCCAAGGTGCCGCCAATTTCTGCACCAGAGATTGACTAGGTCTTCCTCCCTCCCCATAATAACGTGCCGTGCTACGGCGCGATCTATGTGCCATCTCCTGTCCTACGGTTTCATTATGCTCTGCCACTAGGACGCGTATAGCAGCTAACTGCTCTGGGGCGGGCTTCCGCTCGTACTCATGCTCCAGATTGGAAATAACCGCCGCTAGTTTACTCATTCGATGGTGTATATCTTTTAGAACCCCAGCTTTCGCACCTATCCATACACCCCTTATCGTGACCTTAAATGCTTCCAACAGCACACCAGCACTATCGACCGTGCCCTCATTCTCCTTAAAAAAATTGCTGATCGCCTCCCCCACTGTACATTTGAAAACTTGATCAGTCAATGAAGCCTGTTGCAGTCGCCAGGTGAACGGGGTTCTCTCGCATTCAGGGACACACATTTCCAGCAATACCAGGGAGTGATCTGACAGCGTCTTCGCCAGGTGCCCGACGATATGAGCCAGGAGTCCAGGCGAGACCACGTGCCATGCATTGTGGATATAAAGGTGCTTTCTCTAGCCTCAGTGTGTGGCACCCGTCACACATCGTGTATGTTCCCAGCTTCTAACAAGCCCACCAGTGCATCTGTCGCTAGCCTGTGTCATGGGGCCCGCTCCCAAATCTGTCAATATCTACATCTAAGCAGGTATTAAAAATCCCCTCCCCAAAATATCTCGACAGGAGGAAACTTGGAAATGCACCGCCGTACATCAGTAAAGAAGGAATGGTCATCCACATTCGGGCCGTACACATTAACCAAAAGCACCCCACACCTCCAAGCTTGCCATGCACAAGGGCTAGCCTGCCTTGGTCGTCTGTCTCTAAGCAGATGACAGTGAAGGGTACTCCCTTCTTAACCAAAATCAGCACCCCTCGGGAATAGGAGGAATATGAGGAAGCAATTGTGGCCCCTGCCCAGTGCCCGCCACGTTCCTCTCAGACTGTGATGTAAGATGTGTTTCTTGTAGGAATGCTACTTGAACATCGAGCCTGTCTAGATAGGCCAGCACCGTGCAAATTTTCATGGGGCTGTTTAAACCTCGCACATTCCATGTAAGGAACTTTATATTAACACTCGTGCCATGCAGCAGAAACAATATACATATTAGTGTATTGCCTAGTTACAATAGTGTGTCGCCTGGGTTCAAAGTCAGTGCAAGAGCATAGTGTCAACCAGTTCCCCCCTCAACCCCCCTCCACCCCCCACCCACTTCAGCAGCCCCAACATGCCAAAGCCATCCCTACTCATGTTTAAACATCCCCCAACAATCAACTCTAACAGCATGCAACATGTGGGGTACTCCTATGTGGGGCCTCCAGAGAGCTACTTGCCTCCCACTGAGCAGGAGGTGGCTGATCAGGTCTAGGTAATTGCGCTAGAAATAAAATATCATGACGTAGTGTAGACTGCCTCAAAGTCAACCATTCAGAATTAACCTGCCCTGCTACAACATTTCTGAAGCGGTGAGCATTAACACCCCAAAACTATAAATTAAAGCATATCACTTGTATGACACGTCAATCAGAACCAAAGTTCAGCATTGCACTCTTTTTCATTGTTCTTCCTCATCCGAATCATTCAGGGCCTCTCGTCACTACAGCTTCAATTTTTTCGCATTCTCCATCACCGTCTTAGGGGTGGTGAAGATTTTAAAGTCCCCCACTGGCCCACGCGTAGGCGGGCAGGGTACAGCATGGCATAGGGAATGCCCTCGGATTGCAGGAATTTCTTTATAGGGCCAAACTCTTGCCTTGCCGCCTGGACTGTCACAGTAAAGTCTGGAAAAAATGATAGCGAGTTACCTTGGTGGTTAATGTCGACCTTTTCTCTGGCCAGCCTTAAAACAGTATCACGGTCCCTGTAATTTAGTAATCGGGTAATTCTAGGGCGAGGTGGGGTGCCCGGCGCAGGTCTCGCCGCCAAGGAACGATGGGCCCACTCTATTATAAACATGTATGGGAAGCTCTCAGGGCCAAAATTGTCTTTGAGAAGGACCTCAATCAAGGTCTCCATCTTCCCAGTGTTGGTGGACTCTGGCAGGCCCATGATCTGGATGTTATTACGGCGAGACCGGCCCTCTAAATCCTCATCCTGTGCTTGGATAAGCGCCAGCACCTTCTCCATGTTGAGAGCTTTATCTGCCACTTTACTTAAACCCTCAGCAGTGGCGACCCCATTCTCGTGTTTTGTTTCTCAAGTTGGGAAGACATATGGTCAAGCCTATGGTTTATGGCAGACATGTTGCCTTCTATGGCTTGGAGGCTTTTCTGCATGGCCAGCAGTGTCAGTTCCATCGTGGACGCGCCTTGAACATGAGGCGAGGCTGAGTTCTATCCATCTTCCCCATATTGGTCATAGGGCAATATGTGTGAAAGTTCACACCACTGTCAAGCAGAGGTATTATTCTGACCCCAGTGTTCGAGTGAGGCGTAAATCTGCAGTCTAGCTGTATTCACGCCAGCAATAGCGGTGTCCCACGTGCAGCTCCCACAGGGGCATCCGTTATGCACCCAAGTAGTAGACCGGCCTGTTTGACACTGCGTCCGCTAACAACTGTCGTTGAAGGGCCGTCGCCTCAAGGGCATTGAACTGTTTGGTAGCTGCTTCAGTTCAGCCCGCAATAGGGCCCAGTGGGCATATAATGCCACGGGTGCCGTGCTCGCTCCTCTGAGCCACCCGTCACAGCGCACAGTTCTGACCCAAGGGTGCACTGGACCGACAGATGTACGGTTTGGGGGCGTACGCCGGGGCTCCAACAGCTAGGCCCAAGCAGTCGACTACGGCCCAATGAGCGAGCAGGCGGTATACTGATCTGCCGCACTGCTGCGCTTGGGAAATACGCTCATTCACAGTGCCGCTGGGGTTTCCTGAGGTGGGCAGGGATGATGCAAAGGCACCAGATGCCGTTTGCAGTGCGATGGTCCAAGTCTGCCTTCCCAGTCGTTAGTAAGCGACCACGCTTATCCTGCACTCCTCCGGATCTTCACTGCCTCTTGTATCGGGCCGGCTGGCCGCCTGCCGCGTACCTCACCCTTTCGCTGCCAGATCTGTCAGCATCCAGCGGCACACTCGCCAGCAGGGGCTCCACAGACACAGTCCTCCTCTGTAATGCGCTAAGGCATTGTTATGGGCCAGCTCACCACGGCGCTCCAGCGGCCGCCATTTTGCTCTCTTGTCGTCAAGATCCGTCCCAGCCGATATCGGTCGAATGCAGGGTGCTGTCTGTCCACAAGAGCACCATTGCATGCAGGAATGTTGTTTTGTGCAAATCTATGGGGTTTGACACCAGCATGCCGCGATTTCTAGCAGATATTGGGCGGATGGAGGATCAGCCCAATAATAATATAATATAATAAAAAGTTAAACACAGTTCACTTTGCTTAAAAATTGCACAGTTCAAAGGAACACTAAGCAAAGTGAACTGTGTTTAAATTCAGTACGGACCGATCAATAAGCATGTTGATGCGCGCACGATGTATGAGCACAATTGTTGATGCATATTCTAAATATGGAACTGTATAAGATTAACGTTTGGTGTCATCATAGGGTGGGCGGGGTAGCTAGGATTGATGCGTAGCACGGGAGAAGAGTAGATTAATGAGTTAGACAAACAAAGCGTAGCTACACTTCAGGTGGGCAGTAGCAAGGGATTGTGGGACATGTAGTCGATTAGTCTTCCGGTAAATATTACAAACAACAGATTTACAAGAGTGGGGTCAATTTGTGTGCCATAAGATTATCAGGGAGGTTACTTTTTGAGAAACAAATGTTGATGCTTTAAATGAATTATCAAAAACTGTTGAGGTACATGTAGGTGCTCGCCTAATACAGAGGGAGACATAGGGTTAACGAAGAAAGCTACGAAAAGGAGGAGGGTCATAATCGAGCACAGGTGATAAAAACACAGATTCAGGGAAGCATGTAACACACGGAGGTTTGCGTTTGAACCGAGTGGCGTTCATGGAGGTTGATTCAGAAGGTAAAGGCTTGGGGTGATTAGGCTTGCTTTTGAACGGGTGTTTTGCAACCGGAGGGGGATATAAATTGAAGGGTTTGAATGTGGGGATTGTTTAGGTGGGTGTGGGCATCAATTTAGGGGTAACTCCAGAGTTACTTCCAGCGGAAAAACGTTATCGTATACAAGGTATAAGTAGTACAATTCAACACAGATATAGATGCGGTGTATTGATTTAAAGGCACGTTCTGATAATCATGTTTTTTAAATTGTAGAGTACCCCTGACGAAGGGCCGAATGGAGGCCCGAAATGCATTGGGTGATTTGGATCAATGAATGGGCAATACTTATGTACCGCGCTACAAAATAAGGCCAGGATTGGCATGTTTGCAGTTGACAAGGATTAAAATACATAAGATGTCTCTCATGTGACGAGAAATACTATGGATGAAATTGATTAAGCTTGAAGAAATTTGAATAAAAATCATGATAATGGTTACTTTGGCATCAGCGTTATGCTTCATGTATGCTGTGCGTCCGGTTGGGGTGAGACGTCGCCCTTTTTCTGACAGATATCATTACCTTCGTGGCACAGGGCAAACCACGATTTCCGGGCTAGCACGCAATCTATTTCAAAATGGAATAAACGTTCAGGATAAAAAAAATATAAACAGGAGTGCATGCCGTCAAACCCGTCCTTTTTGAGACACAGAACATACCAGGTCAGCCATTCCTCTACAATAGTCCAGCACACGATCATCAGACAGGTTCATCAATTTATTTGCAGGTATGTATGCTTGTCTCATTGCTCTTCCCATCAGCACCTTGTGGGGACTTAATCTAGTCCTTTTGTCAGGTACACTTCTGAGACTCATCAATACCAAGGGCAAAGCAATAGGCCATTTTAGTGTTGTGGATGCACACACCTTCCCTAATCTGGACTTTATCGTGCCATTAATTTGTTCCACAATATCAGATGCCTCTGGTCTGTAGGCACAATGCAATTTCTGTTCAATTTGTAAAGCAGCACAGATCATTCAAATTATTTCATTATTAAAATGCAATCCTCTATCTGATTCCAAAGTGACTGGAAAACCAAATCTTGGGATCTATTCTCTCAACAACAATTTTGCTACAGTAAGACTGTCATTCCTTCTCGTTGGGTAGGCTTCCATCCAGCTAGAAAACAAACAAACAATGACCAAGACATACTTTAGTCCATTACATGGCGGTAGTTCGATAAAATCTAATTGCAGTTGGGTGAAAGGTCCTCCTGCTCTCCCAATTACACCCCAACTAACAACTGTCTTCCTTCTTGGATTTTGTTTCTGGCAGATAACACACCTTTGGCACAGACTTTCAGCGATGATTCTAAACCTGGGATTGTACCAGGACTGCTTGAACATTCTTACCATAGCATCTCGTCCAATGTGTGCATGTCCATGGTACATCCTGGCCATGTGAGAAAGCAATGAATCTGACAATACCAGTCTTTCGTCATAGTATACCCAGATCTCTTCATCATTTTTCCTGCAACCTGCTCTCTTCCATTCTTCCTTCTCTTTGTCACTAACTTCTTCCTGCATTTGTCTCACCTTGTCCCAAGTCTCAAATATGGTGGTGAACACAAGGTGGCATTCGGTATTTCCTCTTTCTATTGATCTATTTATTGCCAGGGTATTTTTAGTACAGTAACGCACCAATTGATCTGCGTATCTGTTACCCCTGGTTACATTATCATCTCCGGATTGATGTGCAGCACATTTTACAACTGTAATTCTTTTTGGTAACTTCAAAGCTTCCAATAATTTCTTTACAGTCCTCACATTTCGAATCGGCGAGCCAGAGGAGGTCATAAATCCTCTTTGCATCCATAACCGACCAAAGTCATGTACGACTCCAAATCTGTACTGACTGTCGGTGAAAAACGTTACTTTTAGACCTTTTGCCAATTAACAAGCTCTGGTAAGAGCGACCAGCTCTGCAACTTGGGCAGAATTTATGCATTTTAGACACGATGCTTCCAGGGCTCCAGTCAAAGTACAGATAGCATAACCCGCACACAATTCACCTTTTGCGTTTCTTATACATGATCTATCTACAAACAATTCACAATCAGATTCTTCCAATGGTTCATCTGCAATGTCTGGGCGGGGCTTAGTGCAAAGTTCCGTCACTTCCAAACAATCATGGTCTGCTTCTTCTCTCACTTATTCACATCTTGAATTTGGTAATAATGTGGCAGGGTTCACAGTAGTGCATCTTACCACTGTCACATTTTCAGCACCTAGGATCCCTCTCTCATATTTAGTCAGCCGACTATTTGTCCTGTGTTGAGTCCGAGTACCAGTTAAAAGTATCTTAACAGAGTGAGGCGTATAGACTTTCACTGGGTAACCCATCACAATTGATTCACGCTGTTCTAAGCTCACACAAGTGACTGCTACTGCTTTTAAGCAACCGGGTAATGCGGCAGCCACAGAATCCAAAGTAGAGGAAAAATAAGCTACTGGACGTCTTTCCATTCCATGTTTCGGAGTTAAGACCGCAAGTACACATCCATCTCTCTCACAACAGTACAATGCAAATTCTTTAGAATAATCTGGCATTCCCAAAGCAGGCACTTGACAAAGACTGTTTCGCAATCGATTGAAAGACTCCATACTCTCTTCATCCAATACAATCGGATCCTTCACATCTTTTCATGTCAGCCTTCGCAGAGGTTTTGCAATCAACGAGAAGCCTCATATCCACTGTCTGCAACATCCAACCATTCCCAAAAACATCCTCACTTCCTTCTGATTTCGGGGTGGATACATTTTCTTGATTATACTGATTCTCTCTGTGGTCACTTTCCATAATCCCTTTTCAATCTTATGACCCAAGTACTGAACTTCTTGTCTACAGTACTGTAACTTTAACCCCTTCGGTGCTCATGACGGAACGGTTCCGTCATGAGCCACGGTTGAGCTGTGCTCATGACGGAACCGTTCCGTCATGACCACGCCCGCGCAAGAAACCGTCAGCACAGCGGCGGAATTTGCGCAGCATGGAAGGGGTTAATGGTGAAACCTTGTGTCCTTCTTCAGCTAAATGGTTTAGTAAAGCAATGGCGTCAGTTACACATGCCTCTCGTGTTTTAGATGCCAACAATAGGTCATCGATGTTTAGGATCAAGACAGAGTTTCCAGGCAGTTTTAGAGTCTCCAAACATTTTTCAAGATCTGATTAAAGATTGATAGACTTTCAGTATACCCTTGAGGAACTCAGCAATCTTTTTCCTGACTTATTCAAACTCTCTAAATCTTTATCAGTAAAAGCCATGCAGTACGTCTTCTGTGACACCTTTGATTTGTCAATATCGACACCAAATTCAATCGCCACCTCTGACAATTTCTCATGGAAGTTATTTGCTCTCCAAGTAATACTCTTGCACAAAAACAACAACTCTTTGTCATTATAATTCCCCAATCTATCTGACTTATCCTTCCAATAATCATTTCTTCCAAATCTACTTTTAATTGACTCACATTCACACTTTTAGGCTGTACATCAGTTTTAGTTAACTCCTTTACCCAATTACTGAGCTCTTCTGGGGAGGGACCCATCGAACTCCCAGCTATTGGAGTGAATATTTTACCTAATTTCCTCGGCTCTAATTGAGTACTTCTCCTTGGGGTTTCAGTCATTAGATCTCCGACCGGTAGATCCAACATGGTGTTACTTTGTCCACCTTGGCTCTCATTATTCACTATGTTACTCCTAAAACTACTTCTTGGAACGGCTAAGATAGGTATTTTCTGTAAATTTAAGTTCTCCCCATTTAGTTGGATCACAGGACCAATAGTCATGGGTACTGTCAGGGCTTCTGCATTTAAGTTTAATTGGTTTAATTTCTGTACTTGTTCTATTCTAGCCTTATTTAACAGACTTACTTCATTCTCTCTTATTTGTTTAGCTAAGTCAGTGACTTGTGGAGTTAATGGGGTTACGTTTACTGTTTGCGGAGCACTTGGAATCAACCACCCTGAATTTTCTTCATAAGGTGGAGGTCTTTTTATCATCATTTCATCTCATAACTCATCGCTTTCATCCATACCTTCTCTAGGCGCCTCTAGATTTTTCAATTTTTCCTTGCATTTAACTCCTGTTTGACTTTCTACTGTCAGAACTGGGTATAATCCTGCAGTAACTACAGCTTTTCTCCATCTTTTCATTTGATCCTCTCGCCTCTCAAATGGGTAACCTGTGAAGAATCTCCTATTCCTTCTACCTCCTTGATCCTTCTCTCTCACAAATGCTTCTACTTCCCACGCTTCATATTGTGTGAGTCTAGGTTTTGGCTCCAAGGAATTCATTTTGTCTCTCAAATTTTGTAGGATCCTTACGTTAAATGTACCAAACTCAGGAAAGGCTAACACTCCATCATCCTTTGTATATTTCATCCAGTTTTCTAACCATACACCAGTATGATATCCTCGTTCCATCATCATATAAGATGCGGTCATTTTCGGGGGCGGAATGGGAATTCCCTCCCTTGTCACAATCGGCCTGTCCTTATTAAAAAGATTCTTTAGTTTTCTGCACAAACCCATCTTCAGACTATTCTATTAGCATCTTCCTACTCGATCAAAATATCAAAACCTGTCTGTGTTTTCCTTTTCTCAGTCATCAACTTTTATCCTATCCCAGCGCGGCTCACACCAACAAACCAATCTCAATATACTACGCATTTTCAGTCTTGTCCAATGTCATCACGTCTCACACTAGTCACCCAATCGACACTCCACTCACCCCTGCTGTCTGACCAATGCCAGCCTGGCGCGTTGTGACGTCAGTATTACTCCTACTACTGACCCTCCCTTTACAAAGGTTCACGGCGATATTTTTCTAAAATTTTCTTAATCCAAATTCTGTTGGTGGGACGACGTATTTGGGCCCCTTTAATACGATGGAAGGAGTCACAGACTGCTAATGATCCCCGAATCTTATGTTGAAAGGGATATGAGAAACTATTTGGTGTATCACCGTTAGCATATGTAGCAAAATTAACTGCTTGATGTATGATTTGATATATGATCCAGCTCTTATTTTTCATTAATTGTATCTGAATTATTGTTTAATTTCAACTCGATTGTATATATGACCTAGATGAATAAATGCTTAATTTTCTTTTTCTGATTACTAAAAAAAAGGATGGATATCACCTCATGGTCAAATATATTATATAAAATGTGTGCTGTTTATTAACTGCAAAACTTGAATAAAATTAAATGTAAAAAAAAAAAATATTCTGTTAGTAACAACATAAAAAGACAATGCTACCTTGTCTGCTCTACTAAAATAAAGAGATAGTCTTCACTTTTCAAAGAGATTTTCTTACACTGCAAGTAATAGCGACCAGCATTATCTTACTTCTCTATCAAACTCCGGCATAACATATCTACTCCTTTGAAGATCGTACCGAGGTATCACAAGAGGTCCTCTAGACGTACAAAGAGGGTTGTCCTGTTACTGTTCTCGGCTTCCCTTACAGGAGTTTCAAAAATGGCGACCCTTCACTATTACAGACTTTCCTCTCTCACATGGAAAATTCCCTAAACATATTACCAACAGTCCTACCTAGCTTTTCAGTATTATCACAACAGACATAGTACTGCTGCAGTGTGATTTCTTTACCACACTCTTCCAATTTCTTCCTGGGATTCCTCAGGCACCACTTGTACCTGTACTTCTGGACAACATATAAACAAGAACACTAACCCTTTATGTTAATACATATAGTGAATATTCAATAACCATTACCTAATTAATCAATAATTAAACCATACCTCTGCTACCAAGAAACTGATCCAGCGCAGACTCAATCATTTGGACAGGAACAAACGTTCAATTATTTCATTAACCTTGGCCCATGCACATAAACCCAAGTCCCTGTGGCGCTGGTGTCAAGTTTGCGAATTTTTTACCATTTCATATTCAACTGTTGAAATTTAGACAATTCATAATCTACACAATAAACCTTCTCATACAAATTTCCATCTTCTTGGTCGATGGACCAATTAGTTGAAAAATTGAAGGTAACAGTCACTCAAATAATAAACGGACAAAAATAATCACAGACTCATTGTTTGCAATTTGTTAAATTTATCTAACTCAAAATGCATTAGTCTTAAAAAAAATGCCTCATGAGAGAAAATACACTCTAAACCATCAGCAATTAATCAATCTCCAGAAACATAGGTTGCATGGAGGGGATAGATGAAGAGACATCAGACGTGCATAAATCAATTCTAAATATCAGAAAGTTAGATGAAGAGACAAAAGAACATGGATTATAATTTCGAGATAACAAAGATACCAACCCAAAGAATAAGAACGAGGAAAACCACCACCCAGGCCTAGGTAGCGGCAGGGGACCCCCAGAAAAAGAGTCAGGGATCAAAGACTCTAAGATCAGGATAAGGATAGGACTGGAACAGCTAGGCCTCTCTGCAGCTCGACAATCATCAGCACCCCCTTTCTCTCCTCATGCCTAATGCAGCAGCCGCATCTGCCGCCCTTGATTCTAAACCCGGCCCTAAATCACCTATTCTTTATACCCTTACCATACTGATTCCATCCCACTAAAGTTGCTAATCTCACCCTTCCTAGCTACGGGATTGTTCAAAACGTGGGGCGGATGATCACCCAATCATTAAGTCATACTTCTTTGACTAACCCCATTGTTAGACTTTTCGTTCCCCCATATTCAGTAGACATCCCTATTCTCTCATGAAGTGAAAGTATCAATTTAAGGACAAATTTAAATACATTCAACATTGTGTGGATTTTCACACTGAGTCACTGGAGTTGGATGCACATCAAACGTCATGTCCTTCACCGTGCCATGCTCTTTCAGCTTGTTCAGCATTTCAGCCACTCAGTCACATGGTTTATGCCCACTGCACGTTACACTAATCACAGTTCAGCTAACTTAACCCAAAATGGAGACTCGTCCATTTACTAAAAGAACAGAAAGTAGACATTTATTAATAATGTGGTAATGAAATCTTCACTGTTAACCACCACCTCAACTCTAGTCCATGCTAACAGTTATCCTAGCATAGCATAAGCAGAAAGCGGCATTAATAATTATGACAAAGCAACACACGTCATGCTTTTTACTACATATACATGCAATGTGCCATGCAATACATTCATAACATGTTCTACACACCATAATATTACATTTTCTGTTATTTTCGTAGTGTTAAGATTAATTTCATGCATATTCAAAAGCAAAATTTCCCTGGTTTGATATGTGTTTGCATGTTAAAATACTTACTGTGAGAAGTTGGCCTGGCATATGCTGGTCACTAGTTATAGTGGCCACCTTGCACCAGTCCAATTCGACTCTTATTGATGATAGGTTTAAGACAACCTTTAAAGAAAGCTATCCTAGTGGTAGCTGTGGAGAGCAGCCTTCAGGCTCAGTCTTGAAGGAGTGTTAAGCTTATTGTTTTACCATAATAACCTCTTGAATAACCAAATGAAAGAGTAGCCCACACAGGTATATATATAAAATATATGTATTTATTCTAGACAGAATCCCACAGTCGCTTTATGAGACTAGTGGCAAAGTTACACTTCAAACAAGCATTTATAAACACAATAAATAGCACAGAAATCAATGGGCCCCAGGGGAGGACCAAACCATATATCAAAAAAGTAGTATAAGAACCACGACAATTCTACAGACAATGCCTAGGATCGCTTGCCCCTTTAGAATCCACCCACAGTTATGAGGAAGGGGACCCACGGGAGACGCGTGCAGTGCAAAGAGCTGCTATCGGGATCTCAATGTTAGCCTATGGAGAATGTCGCGGTTTAAATTACACAGATTAAAGTCACTTCTAGCAGGAGTACAAAGTTAAAACTTTAGACTTAAGCTTTTGAGGAGCCCACTACCACGAGAGTACTGAGGTATTACTGTTACCTGCCCCAGGGAAGCCGGGTGCATAGGCTGATTCTGGTGTCGGGTCGCGGGCTGATTTTCTATAGGAAAATGTTCAAAAGTGCTGCTAGACAAAAGCGTTGATGATGCCGTGAAGATCAAAGATGTGAAGATTGTAGAGAAGAACCTGAAAGCAGAGGAGACAGAGTCTGGGTCACGGCAAAGTGACCAGGAGGCTCAAAGCAAAGAGCCCTTCGATGTCGGGTGCTTCAGGTGAGAGGTGCTGTTGCTTGGATCTGCAGCCACGGGCTCCGGGAGGCTTCAAGGAAGACCAGCTTCTGGAGGGCGACTGTCCCACGTAGGATGAGGGTCACTGCAGTGTTAGTGTCCGGATTGGATCCACTAAGCCTTGGCAACCGCAACCCACGAAGAATAAACAAATCAGCTACAGTGCAGACCCACGAGGTCTGGGAGAGGTCTCCTTTAGAGAGACTGTAGAGCAGGCCTGGAGCAACCAGGGGAACTCTTGTTTGTTGAAATAGACTTCCGCTAGGGCCCACAAGTCAAGAGACAAGGGACCGCGGGAGGCAGCAATTTGGCGTGCGTAAAAGTGCACCCACGGGCCACTGGAGGGGGCTAGGGTGCTGGTGTTTGGCACAATTGCTGTAGAGTGGTTGGCTCAAAAACGGGCCAAAGCACAATTTCCCCACTGGTCAGGGTCGTGTGCTACGCAAGAGGTGGCCGGTGTCCTGGGGTATTGGGGATCTCGGCACCCACGCGGTCCACAGTGCCCAAACTCGTTGAGCACACTCACTGGCCTCTGGGATGCGCTGGAAACCCACCTCAAGGGTGCTGGAAGTCGTCAAAGTCCGTCGGAGCAGCGAAGTTCCAACCGGGTCACTTGCAGTGTTTCAGGTGCCTTCCAAGCAGGGGGATAACTCCTTTATCCCAAGGGAGATTTCTTCCGTCAGCTGGGCAGCAGCAAGTCGAAGATCAAGACTGTAAAGTTCAAGATTAATCTGAAGCTCTGGGGGAGTGTCCAGACTAGTGTCCACCAATGAGTGGTGAGGCGGGAAAAGGTGGCAACACCCTCTCCCCTTTGTGTGTTTCCCGCCTGGGCGAGGGGCAGGATGCCCCTGAACCGGTTCCAAGCGGTGTATGCAGAATTAGGTCTCTGCAGCTGCCTACGTGCAACTCTGAAAGGACATTTGGTGCACCCACCCTGTTCCAATCCACATTATCCTGTCTGGGGAGATGCTAGCACCTCCCTGCCGCAGGAGCCCTATTGTCCAGCTGGCGAGGCTGGGGTTTTCCCCAGCAACAGCCAGCCAGGGTCGGGTAGGTGGCGGGCAGTAGCCATTTTGTGAAACTTGTGCACTTTTAAATTGGTGTCTAAATTCTACCGCTTTTCCCATATCGCCCCTCTAGCGGGGGGGGAATCATACCCTCATGCCCATGGCTGGACTGGGGGTATGATTCCTACATGTTTGACACCAAACACGATATGGTTCTGTGTAGCCATTCTCGAGTTATCGCGGTATCGCGATAGACTTATAATGCGGTTGAGAGTATATGGTATGGCTACACTACAAACAACCCAGTAACGATTTTACGAAGGTTGCAGAGAGGCCCTACTCATGTAGGGGTCCCCCCTCACACATACCTCAGCACCCTGCCCTGTAGGATTAGCAAGGCCTGCTATAGGGGTGACCTATGAGAGTACATGTGTTGTAATGGGGTGGGATATAGGGTACCTATATCCCTGTAAGGTGTGCCAGCACCACCTTACCCAGACTACAGTAGTGGTCTGGTGGTGTCAGTTTGTATGGCTGTCCCAGGGTGGCACAATAAGTGCTGCAGCCCTGGTAGGCCTACTGAGGGACCCATGCCCTGGGTACCTAGGGTACCATCTACAAGGGACTGTCAGGGCACCCTCAGCATCCAATTGGTTGGTACCTAGGGTACTCACATCGTTTAACAGAGGAAGCAGATAGGCTGGGGTCCTGGATAGCAGGGCCACAGCCTGGCTAAAGTCATAAAAACAGTCAAATCATCAGCAAAAAGTTGGGGGCAACTATGCAGTCGATGCCACTCTCCTACATAACCCCCCCCCCCAAAACACAGGGACATTAAACTAACCTTGACCAGTTGAGTCTTCATGTTCTAAGTGGAAATATCTGGAGAGGCCATCTGCATTGGCATGGTTGCTCCCAGGTCTATGACCTGTGATTCACCCCTGAGGCGGAAGCCGGGGGCTGCTTATCAGTTTTTAAAAACCTTTTGTAATATTTGCACTGTTTGGCTTGATTTGCGACGTATTTACTGTCCTACCTGCTACCTGCTTCGCGCACTGTTGGGGATTGGCATCGCTACCCCCACGTGACCCGGAGCCACGCCCCTTTTTAGCCACGCCCCCTCCTGGAGGCTTGAAAAACGCTGCGCTGTGTAGCAGCCGGTGCTGACCTGTGATTCACCCCTGAGGCGGAAGCCGGGGGCTGCTTATCAGTTTTTAAAAACCTTGTGTATTATTTGCACTGTTTGGCTTGATTTGCGACGTATTTACTGTCCTACCTGCTACCTGCTTCGCGCACTGTTGGGGATTGGCATCGCTACCCCCACGTGACCCGGAGCCACGCCCCTTTTTAGCCACGCCCCCTCCCGGAGGCTTGAAAAACGCTGCGCTGTGTAGCAGCCGGTGCTGACCTGTGATTCACCCCTGAGGCGGAAGCCGGGGGCTGCTTATCAGTTTTTAAAAACCTTGTGTATTATTTGCACTGTTTGGCTTGATTTGCGACGTATTTACTGTCCTACCTGCTACCTGCTTCGCGCACTGTTGGGGATTGGCATCGCTACCCCCACGTGACCCGGAGCCACGCCCCTTTTTAGCCACGCCCCCTCCCGGAGGCTTGAAAAACGCTGCGCTGTGTAGCAGCCGGTGCTGACCTGTGATTCACCCCTGAGGCGGAAGCCGGGGGCTGCTTATCAGTTTTTAAAAACCTTTTGTATTATTTGCACTGTTTGGCTTGATTTGCGACGTATTTACTGTCCTACCTGCTACCTGCTTCGCGCACTGTTGGGGATTGGCATCGCTACCCCCACGTGACCCGGAGCCACGCCCCTTTTTAGCCACGCCCCCTCCCGGAGGCTTGAAAAACGCTGCGCTGTGTAGCAGCCGGTGCTGACCTGTGATTCACCCCTGAGGCGGAAGCCGGGGGCTGCTTATCAGTTTTTAAAAACCTTTTGTATTATTTGCACTGTTTGGCTTGATTTGTGACGTATTTACTGTCCTACCTGCTACCTGCTTCGCGCACTGTTGGGGATTGGCATCGCTACCCCCACGTGACCCGGAGCCACGCCCCTTTTTAGCCACGCCCCCTGCCTCTTCCCTTTACTATGCTTACTGCTCGGAAGCGCAGCGGACGAGCGCAGCGGGCACTTCCTCGGCACGCCGAAGACACGCCAAAGACTAGCCCGTCTGTGCCCGTCCGTGTCAGGACGGGGCACGGGGCCAGAACCCCTGGCAAGATCGTGGTTTACGCAAGGGGCGACCTACTACAGCTTAACTCGGGTAAGTTCCGTCTGGAGCCGGCTACCTTACACCGGCTGGGCTGCGAGGGTCTGCTAATTTCACCTAGGAGTATCAGAGGGCGTCATTGCACTCCCAACCCCAACGCACATACCCTGAGCTACGGCCTATTGAATACTCGCTCTTTGCAGAGCCATAGGTTAGAGGTCTTCACACTTTTGGAAGACAGGGAGTTAGACGTCCTTGCGCTTACCGAAACATGGCTGGAGGATTGCTCAGTGCCTGATCTAGTGGCGGCCCTTCCAGATAACTACTTGGCTATTTATTTTAACAGGGAGGGGGCCAAGAGAGGAGGAGGAGTAGCCCTTGTATATCAGTCATGCCTCCGTGCCAATAGGTTCCTCTCTGAAACCCTTGGAGGAGCTGAGGTTATGGGGGTTAAGATCAGGAGGGGAGCGGTCTGTGTGGTGTTCTTGGTGGTTTATCGGCCACCTTGGACGTCGTCTGACTTCCCCACTCTCTTTGTAAGACTGGTCCAGGACCTGTGTACAAGATATGATAAAATGGTGATCGTTGGGGACTTCAACTATCATTGGGAAAAATCACCGAAAGAGGGACAAGCATTACAGATCGAGGAGGCGGTCTCCTCTTTAGGCTTTACCCAACAGGTCAAGGGACCGACACATGAGAAAGGTCATATGCTCGGCTTAGTCTGGACCACCATGCCAGCCCAGGGTATCACGGAAATTCTTCCCTGTGCTTGGTCTGACCACTTTCTAATAAAGGGTAGACTTTTATTGAAGGGCCCCCTGTCCAAACCTGGGGAAGGCTGGAAAACGGCCCGAAAATGGAGAAACCTTGATGGGGAAAAACTGGTCCACCTCTTAGAACACCACCCATCAGCCAAAGAGCAGGATACCAACGTAGATGCTCTATGTGAACACCTCCAGCACAAATTGGGAAGTGCCATTGATGTGGTGGCACCTCTTTGCAGGATGAAGAAGGTGGCGAGAGGAGCCGGGGCGCCTTGGTATAATGACTCTCTTAGGGAGATGAAACGCGGGGTGAGGAAGAAAGAACGGGCATGGCGTAAAAAATACTACGCCATCTCCAAACAAGAATATGTTTCATCCTTAGCTCAGTACAAACTAGCCATACAATCAAGGAAGGCTGCTTTCTTTGAGGAAAGAATAACCACGGCAAGAAATCCGCAAAAAGAAATTTTTCGGGTCCTGGCGGAGCTCAGGGTGAACAAGGAGCAAAGTCCCGAGTTCACCCAGGAGGACTGCCAGAGGTTCCAGGATTTCTTCGTAAAGAAGATATCTGATATCTTGGGCGAAATTGCGGAAACCACACCCCTCGAATGTCCGCGGCTACCGGACCTTATCGCCTCGCTAAACATTCCACCATTAATTGAGCTGTCCCCTATCTCCATACAGGAACTACTTAAAATCATAGGCCGAGTTAAATCAGGTTCCTTGGTGGACCCATGCCCTCCAGACATATTTAAGATGGCAATGCCAGGAATAGAGGAAGAGGTTCTGCGTCTATTGAATACCTCTCTTCATACAGGACAGATCCCTTCAGCCTTTAAAGAGGCCCGCTTGATCCCCTTGCTGAAGAAACCTGGAGCAGACACAAAATGTCTGAAAAACTTCCGGCCCATCTCCCAGCTGCCTTTCCTTGCTAAGGTGATTGAGCAGCACGTGCTAGCTCTATTATCGGGCCATCTAGAGAGTAACAACCTGCTGGAGACCAATCAGGCAGGGTTCCGTGCTAATCATAGCACGGAACTAGTCATGCTATCCATTCTAGATGAGCTAAGGATGCGAGCTGATGTAAAAACACCGAGCGCCCTGGTACTACTGGATCTCTCCGCGGCGTTTGACACCGTGTGTCATAAACAGCTTCTGTCGCGGTTGAGATCCTTTGGCGTCGTGGGTACAGCACATGCATGGCTCACATCATTTTTGCAGGGTAGGACACAACGAGTGCAGCTGGGGGATCTACTTTCCACCCCTGCTCCGATCACCTGCGGGGTCCCACAGGGCTCTGCCTTGTCCCCCCTACTCTTCAACATCTACTTGCAGCCTTTAATTGCTCTCCTGAACAGGATGGACTGCCTAGTGTATAACTATGCCGATGACACCCAGATAATCATCCGGCTGGATGATGGTCCAGGAGCATCCACTAGGCTACAGGACATATTGAAAACCACAGTCAATTGGATGTCCGAGAACTCCTTGAAAGTCAATCCGGATAAGACGGAAGTATTGCCCATTTCCATCTCGGGTAACCCTTGGAGTGAGAAATTTTGGCCTAGGGAGTTGGGCGCACCACCTAAACCGGCAGCTGCGGTTAAAAGCTTAGGCCTATATGTGGATAATAAACTATCCATGGAAAAACAAGTTGCCACTGTAGTAGGCACCAGTATATGCCTTTTAAGACAACTAAGGAAGATCTCTGCCCTACTTTCTTTCCCTACTCTGAGACACGTGGTCTCGGCCACAATTCTGGCTAGGCTGGACTACGGTAACTCCCTTTATTTTGGTTTGCCACAGCGGTTGCTGGACAAACTACAGGGAGTTATGAACGATGCGGCTAGGTTAATATTTAAAAAACCCAGGACTGCCCATGCCTCTCCCCTGATGCAGGAGTTGCATTGGCTGCCAACTCGGCAGAGAATTGTCTTCAAAGGACTGTGTATCGCTCACAAGGCTCGGTATGGCAAAGCACCAAAATACCTTAAATCCCGACTATCCCCCTACATACCGGGTAGGACTTTGCGTTCGTCGGACGCCACTCTTCTGTCTCAGTCCCGTTTCAAATTGTCCACGGTGGGCGGCCGCGCTTTTTCCAACACGCTCCCAGCTATATGGAACAAATTGGACCCAGAGCTCAGGAAGGAAAGTAATCTACTTTCCTTCAGAAAAAAACTAAAAACGGTACTGTTCAAACAAGCATGGAGCAGATCTTAGGTACATAGTTGGTTTTTCAAGTGAATGCAACATCTTTCACGCAAATCTGGTCAGACTGCGCTTAGAGACCCCTGCGGTTATAACGCGCCATATAAATTAAATAAATAAAATAAATAAATAAATATGTTCCACTGTATAGTCCATCCCCTGTAGGGAAATAGACCACCTAAGTAGTTTGGGGTTTTTACCCTTCATCTGTTTTAGCCATAGGCGGGGCTTATGCTCTGTCTGAACAATGAAGTGAGTGCCAAACAAGTATGGCCTCAGCTTCTTCAAGGCCCAGACCCCAGCAAAGGCCTCCCTCTCTATGGCTGGCCAACGTTTCTCTCTGGGGGTCAACCTTCTGCTGATAAAAGCTACTGGTTGATCCTGGCCCTCCTCATTCAGTTATGATAATACACCACCTACCCCCACCTCAGAAGCATCAGTTTGAACTATGAATTCTTTGGAGTAGTTGGGGCTTTGGAGAACTGGAGCAGAGCACATTGCCTGTTTTAGGTCATCAAAAGCTTTCTGACAGCTGACAGTCCACTGAACCTTTTTGGGCATCCTCTTAGAGGTGAGGTCATTCAAGGGGGTCACAGTGGATCCATATCCCTTTACAAACCTCCTATAGTAACCAGTCAGGCCCAAGAAAGCTCGAACCTGAGTCTGGGTGGTTGGAGCAACCCAGTCCATGATGGTCTGGATTTTGCTCTGAAGTGGTTGAACCTGGCCTCCACCTACAAGGTGACCCAGGTATACAACCTGACTCTGCCCTATCTGGCACTTAGTAGCCTTGATAGTGAGCCCAGCCTTCTGCAGGGCTTCCAAAACTTTCCTCAGGTGGATCAGGTGATCTTCCCAGGTGGAGCTAAAGACAGCAATATCATCTAGATATGCTGCACTAAAGTCTTCCAGGCCTGAGAGGACTTGGTTCACCAACCTTTGAAAAGTGGCAGGTGCATTTGTCAAACCAAAGGGCATCACAATAAATTGAAAATGCCCACCAGGGGTAGAAAATGCAGTTTTGGCTTTTGCAGACTCAGCTAACTTTATCTGCCAGTAGCCAGCTGTCAGATCAAATGTGCTCAGATACTTGGCTGAGGCCAATCTATCTATGAGCTCATCTGCTCTGGGAATTGGGTGAGCATCAGTCTTAGTGACTGCATTGAGTCCCCTGTAGTCGACACAGAACCTCATCTCTCTCTTACTACCCTGGGTGTGAGGTTTTGGTACTAGGACTACTGGGCTAGCCCAAGGGCTATCTGAGGGCTCAATCACTCCCAACTCCAACATCTTTTGGACTTCTGTCCTTATGCAGTCCCTGACATGGTCAGGTTGCCTGTAGATTTTATTCTTGACAGGCAGACTGTCCCCAGTGTCCACTTCGTGAGTGCACCAGGTGGTCTGACTTGGAGTCAGAGAAAACATATGTCTGAAAGTCTGCAGAACCTGTCTACAGTCTGCTTTCTGCTGGCCAGTGAGGCTGCCTGCCAAGGCTACTCCATCAACTGACCCATCGTCAGGGTTCTGAGAGAGCAGGTCTGGGAGAGGGTCACTCTCTTCCTCCTGTCCCTCATCTGTTGCCATGAACAAGCCCATGTCAGCCCTGTCCACATATGCTTTCAACCTATTGACATGAAGTACCCTGTGGGGACTTCTGGGAGTGCCAAGGTCTATCAGGTAGGTAACCTCTCCCTTTTTCTCCAAAATGGTATGGGGTCCACTCCACTTATCTTGGAGAGCTGCTGGGGCCACTGGCGCCAACACCCATACCTTCTGCCCTGGCTGGTACACCACCAGGACAGCCTTTTGATCATGCCAGGCTTTCTGTAATTCCTGACTTGCCTCCAGGTTTTTAATTGCCTTCTTCATGTACTCAGCCATCTGGGAGCGGAGACCAAGTACATAGTCCACTATATTCTGTTTAGGGGGTTTGAGAGATTGCTCCCATCCCTCCTTCACTAGACAAAGTGGCCCTCTAACAGGATGGCCGAACAAAAGTTCAAAGGGGCTATAACCAAACCCCTTTTGTGGCACCTCTCTGTATGCAAAGAGAAGGCAGGGCAGAAGAACATCCCATTTTCGCCTAAGCTTTTCTGGGAGCCCTTTGATCATACCCTTTAAGGTCTTGTTGAACCTCTCAACAAGACCATTGCATTGTGGGTGGTAAGGGGTGGTGAACTTATAGTTAACCCCACACTCCTTCCACATTGCCTTCAGGTAACTACTCATAAAGTTTGTACCTCTGTCAGACAATACCTCCTTAGGAAACCCCACTCTGGAAAAGACTCCCAGGAGGGCCCTTGCCACCACAGGTGCTGTGATGGTCCTAAGGGGAATAGCTTCTGGGTATCTAGTGGCATGATCCACTACCACTAGAATGAACCTGTGCCCAGATGCTGTTGGTGGGTTCAGGGGACCAACAATGTAAATCCCCACCCGCTCAAAGGGCACCCCCACCACAGGCAATGGTATCAGGGGGGCCTTTGTGGATTTACCTTCCTTGCTACTTGCCTGGCAGGTAATGCAAGAGCTGCAAAAGCTCTTACTATATTCACTCATCTGGGGCCAATGAAAGTGAGGGACAATTCTGTCCCAAGTCTTGTTTTGGCCCAGGTATCCTGCTAAGGGAATATCATGGGCCAGTGTGAGCAGGAAAGCCCCTAAACCTTTGAGGTATGACCAACCTCCTGGCTGCACCAGGCTTGGGGTCTCGACCCTCAGAGTAAAGGAGCCCTTCATCCCAATAAATCTTATGGGTCCCACTGGCATTCCCTGCAGCCTCAGCAGCAGCTTGCTGTCTGAGGGGTTCAAGAGTGGGGCAGCTCTGCTGATCCAGGCTCAAGTCTGCCCTAGAAGGCCCCCCTGCCCCCAATAACTCAACCTGATCAGGTTCCAGTTCCTCTGGGGCAGTTCCTTCTTCAGGAGCTAGATCCTCTTCCGCTAAAAGAGTCTCTACAGACTGATCCCGGGGGGAAGGCTCTGCCTTACCTCTGCTACTCCTCCTCTTGGAAGGTCCTTGGCCCATTTTCCTAGGATCCAAGGCCTGTTCAGTTCCTGTCAGCTTTGCTTTTGACCTTGTCAGGGCAAATACTTCTGCTGGTATACCCAACATTGCTGCATGGTTACTTAGCTCCACTTCAGCCCATGCTGAGGTCTCCAAATCATTCCCTAGTAAACATTCAACAGGTAGGCCTGCACTCACCACAACTTTCTTGAGGCCAGTTACCCCTCCCCAGGAGAAGTTCACAACAGCTAGAGCATGGTCTGTACTAACGTTGCTAGCATTGGTCACTTGGTATATCTCTCCAAGTATGATCTGGCTAGGGTCTACAAGGTCCTTAGTCACCATAGTGACACTAGCCCCTGTATCCCTGTAAGCTAATGACTCCCTTCCATTTATGGTTAGCTGTTGTCTATATTTGCCCAGACCACTGGGGCTTACAAACAGGGACAAGTCCCCATCACAAACTAGAACAGCCTGAGTAGGAGTTCTGACTAGGCCAGAGTCCTCTCCAGATCCCAGGGTCAACCCTACTATACCCTTGTTCTGTGTACCACCACCTATGGTTGCACTAGGGGGAGCAGCTGCCTTAGGGGCAGGTGGAGTGGTACTTGTGGAGTCTTTAGCCTTGTTACAATCTGAAGTCCAATGGGTCTTCTGCTTACAGAACTTACACCATGGCTTCCTTGGTTGTTTAGCTTTATTAGCTGGGGATTTGTCAGATGCAGATTTTCGGGGGCCTGTTGAAGACTGCTGGTCTTTTCCCTTTTTCCCACCCTTCTCAGAGCTTTTGGCATCTTCCTTTTTAGTTGCACCCCCCAAGGGCTGGACCTTTTGCTTAATCCTGGTTCTGACCCATTTGTCTGCCTTCTTTCCCAATTATAGGGGAGAGGTCAGATCAGTGTCCACCACGTGCTGATGTAAGAGCTGGTTCTGACAATTATTAAGAATCTGCTCCCTCATTATGAGATTGTACAATCCTTGATAATCATTTACCTTGCTGCCAGTTAACCAACCTTCCAGTGCCTTGGTAGCACAATCAACAAAATCTACCCAGTCTTGATTCTGTGCTTTTTGGGTATCTCTGAACTTAAGTCTGTACTGATCAGTGGTTAAGCCAAACCCATCTATTAAAGCATCTCTCAAGATATAGTAATCATCAGCATCCTCTTCTCTTACAGAGAGGAGCTTGTCTCTACCTTTGTCTGCAAAGGAGAGCCACAGGATTGCTGCCCACTGCTCTACAGGGACCCTCTGTACTTTACAGGCCCTCTCAAGAGCAGAGATCCATTTGTGGATGTCATCCCCTGTATGATAGGGGGGCACAATCTTGTGGAGGTTCCAATTGTCAGGGACTTTCTCTCTAACTCTAGGGGTTTCATTACTGCCACCAGAGGTCTCTAGACCCCACTTTCTTGAAGCTTTCTGAAGCTCCAGGGACTCCCTGTCCAATGCTAACTGTTCTCTCCTGAGCTTTAGTTTTGCCTGCTCAAACTGGATCAGTCTGCAGTTCTTCTCTTGGGAGGATTCTCTCCTCTGAGGAGAGGCAGAGGTCCTTTTGGATCTCCTAGAATGGTTGGACCCCTCTGAGGGGGATCTGTTCCTTCTATTTGGATCCACCACTCTCCCTTTAGGGATGGAGGGAGTGCTTCTTGGGCCATCACCTCCATGTTGTGAGTGGTCTGGTTCTTCCAGGTCAGGATCACTATCCTCTTCCTGGTCCTCATCAGAGTCCACTCTGGGAGTGTCCTTTTCTGAGGGGTGCCCACCCAACCTATCTACCCCATCAGACCCTAAAGTCTGCTTAAAGTCTGCTATGAGCAGGATCTCCCTGAGGTGTTGAGTATTGGCACCTTTGTTTGTCTTCAATTTCCTAAAGGTGCACATCTCCCTAAGATCAGCAAAGGTGAGATGATCATATTTGTCGACTGGAACCCTTTGGGGTCCTTCCAGAGCCTTATGGGCACCTGAACCTAAAGACATTTCTAGTGTAGTGATAGTGGTGTATCTACCTACTCTAGGTGTGGCCTACTGAACCCTCTCTTGAGTTGTAGTCAAGGTGTGCTAAACCCTCTACACACAACTCCTAAGTTCAGTAGAACTTATTGTATTCTAGCTTGAATTTATATGTACCTTTGGTACCAAGTGGCTTTCACTTTAGAAATTCAATTTGTTATCTGGTAAAACAATGGCAAGCTTGAATCCAACCACTGCACACCAATGTGAGAAGTTGGCCTGGCATATGCTGGTCACTAGTTATAGTGGCCACCTTGCACCAGTCCAATTCGACTCTTATTGATGATAGGTTTAAGACAACCTTTAAAGAAAGCTATCCTAGTGGTAGCTGTGGAGAGCAGCCTTCAGGCTAAGTCTTGAAGGAGTGTTAAGCTTATTGTTTTACCATAATAACCTCTTGAATAACCAAATGAAAGAGTAGCCCACACCGGTATATATATAAAATATATGTATTTATTCTAGACAGAATCCCACAGTCACTTTATGAGACTAGTGGCAAAGTTGCACTTCAAACAAGCATTTATAAATACAATAAATAGCACAGAAATCAATGGGCCCCAGGGGGGGACCAAACCATATATCAAAAAAGTGGTATAAGAACCACGACAATTCTACAGACAATGCCTAGGGCATTCAGGATCGCTTGCCTCTTTAGAATCCACCCACAGTTATGAGGAAGGGGACCCACGGGAGACGCGTGCAGTGCAAAGAGCTGCTATCGGGATGTCAATGTTAGCCTATGGAGAATGTCGCGGTTTAAATTACACAGATTAAAGTCACTTCTAGCAGGAGTACAAAGTTAAAACTTTAGACTTAAGCTTTTGAGGAGCCCACTACCACGAGAGTACCGAGGTACCACTGTTACCTGCCCCAGGGAAGCCGGGTGCATAGGTCGATTCTGTTGTCGGGTCGCGGGCTGATTTTCTATAGGAAAATGTTCAAAAGTGCTGCTGGCCTAAAGCGTCGATGATGCAGTGAAGAGCAAAGATGTGAAGATTGTAGAGAAGAACCTGAAAGCAGAGAGGACAGAGTCTGGGTCACGGCAAAGTGACCAGGAGGCTCAAAGCAAAGAGCCCTTCGATGTCGGGTGCTTCAGGTGAGAGGTGCTGTTGCTTGGATCTGCAGCCACGGGCTCTGGGAGGCTTCAAGGAAGACCAGCTTCTGGAGGGCGAATGTCCCACGTCGGATGAGGGTCGCTGCGGTGTTAGTGTCTGGATTGGATCCACTAAGCCTTGGCAACCGCAACCCACGAAGAATACACAAATCAGCTACAGTGCAGACCCACGAGGTCTGGGAGAGGTCTCCTTTAGAGAGACTGTAGAGCAGGCCTGGGGCAACCAGGGGAACTCTTGTTTGTTGAAATAGACCTCCGCTAGGGCCCACAAGTCAAGAGACAAGGGACCGCGGGAGGCAGCAATTTGGCGTGCGTAAAAGTGCACCCACGGGCCACTGGAGGGGGCTAGGGTGCTGGTGTTTGGCGCAATTGCTGTAGAGTGGTTGGCTCAAAAACGAGCCAAAGCACAATTTCCCCACTGGTCAGGGTTGTGTGCTACGCAAGAGGTGGCCGGTGTCCTGGGGTATTGGGGATCTCGGCACCCACGCGGTCCACGGTGCCCAAACTCGTTGAGCACACTCACTGGCCTCTGGGATGCACTGGAAACCCACCTCAAGGGTGCTGGAAGTCGTCAAAGTCCGTCGGAGCATCGAAGTTCCAACCGGGTCACTTGCAGTGTTTCAGGTGCCTTCCAAGCAGGGGGATAACTCCTTTATCCCAAGGGAGATTTCTTCCGTCAGCTGGGCAGCAGCAAGTCGAAGATCAAGACTGTAAAGTTCAAGATTAATCTGAGGCTCTGGGGCCACGTTATTCACCTTTATCCCCAAGATTAGGGGAGTGTCCAGACTAGTGTCCACCAATGAGTGGTGAGGCGGGAAAGGGTGGCTACACCCTCTCCCCTTTGTGTGTTTCCCGCCTGGGCGAGGGGCAGGATGCCCCTGAACCGGTTCCAAGCGGTGTATGCAGAATTAGGTCTCTGCAGCTGCCTACGTGCAACTCTGAAAGGACATTTGGTGCACCCACCCTGTTCCAATCCACATTATCCTGTCTGGGGAGATGCTAGCACCTCCCTGCCGCAGGAGCCCTATTGTCCAGCTGGCGAGGCTGGGGTTTTCCCCAGCAACAGCCAGCCAGGGTCGTGTAGGTGGCGGGCAGTAGCCATTTTGTGAAACTTGTGCACTTTTAAATTGGTGTCTAAATTCTACCGCTTTTCCCATATTGCCCCTCTATCAGGGGGGAATCGTACCCTCATGCCCATGGCTGGACTGGGGGTATGATTCCTACATGTTTGACACCAAACACAATATGGTTCTGTGTAGCCATTCTCGAGTTATCGCAGTATCGCGATAGACTTATAATGCGGTTGAGAGTATATGGTATGGCTACACTACAAACAACCCAGTAACGATTTTACGAAGGTTGCAGAGAGGCCCTAGTCATGTAGGGGTCCCCCCTCACACATACCTCAGCACCCTGCCCTGTAGGATTAGCAAGGCCTGCTATAGGGCTGACCTATGAGAGTACATGTGTTGTAATGGGGTGGGCTATAGGGTACCTATATCCCTGTAAGGGGTGCCAGCACCACCTTACCCAGACTACAGTAGTGGTCTGGTGGTGTCAGTTTGTATGGCTGTCCCAGGGTGGCACAATAAGTGCTGCAGCCCTGGTAGGCCTACTGAGGGACCCATGCCCTGGGTATCTAGGGTACCATCTACAAGGGACTGTCAGGGCACCCTCAGCATCCAATTGGTTGGTACCTAGGGTACTCACATCGTTTAACAGAGGAAGCAGATAGGCTGGGGTCCTGGATAACAGGGCCACAGCCTGGCTAAATTCATAAAAACAGTCAAATCATCAGCAAAAAGTTGGGGGCAACTATGCAGTCGATGCCACCCTCCTACACTTACTACTTAAAAATTAGTTCATATGGGTACTTGATACAAGTGAGTTTCTTTTTCGAAACCCCGCTCCATCACCATAAAAGTAAATACATATCAATTAAAAAAATACAGTTTTAAGAATAATCGTTTTTAAAAGCAGACATTAAAATAAAACAGTCATCATGTCATTTATAGGTGAAATTGTGTTTTCTGATTAAGAATGTTTTCTCTTCCTATTTCTACACTGAAATATTTAGTTCTTGACTAGTTATCATTTCATATGTTTGCCATCTCTCACCTTTCCACGGATGATGGCATAGGGAACAGAAAAGATCAGTTGTAACTGTTTACAGATTTAAAGTTTTTTCATCTTGAAATCAAGGGCGAACAGCCAGTTACTGGGCTATACATTTCAAGGCAACTAAATTAATCAGAATTAGGCATAATTTCCAGGGCCTGTGTTGAATGAACATCGCCTAGTAAACAAAGAGCTCATCTGTGTGCCTGAAGAGGATACAGAAGACAATGTCAATGCAGAATGCAGTTTGGTGGGAACGCTATATGAACTCAGCATTGTCTATGTGGAAAGATTTTTACATTTGTTGCCAAAGCGACATAAGAACATTTGCTATACAAAGAAAAAATGGACATAGTTGACAAAAAACAAATATTAGCTTCAATAATGAAAATCACAGTCACTGCTATTTGTTGGCGTAACAACGAAGACAGTCAATGACCATACATGCCTAAACCTTCAGCCATGTATGGGAAACAGTCAACTTCAGGCAAACATACAGGCAATACTATTCAGAGAATCCTTTGAACAGTAGTACATTTACTGCACTGGCTCTCTTAATAGCAAAGAGGCAAATAGCAATTTGATGGGCAAAGATACCTCACCCACTATCAAAATACGGTTGAGGAACCTCATAATTTTTAAAACGATACTCTGAACCATATTCACACTTGCAAAGCCCCACTTCTCGTCCTCGAAATGTCTGGGTCCACTAAAAACCTAGCCATTGGAACAAAAAGACGGGCAAGGCACATAAGAGTTATAGCAATAGTCATCAGAGCAGGTAAAGTACCAATATGTAACGCAAAATCATGGGCAAAATATGCAATATGAAGAAACAGACAGAATACCAATATTGCTTTTGAAGGTAGGAGCACTAAACGCTGCCTTCAATGGCTATCTGACGAAATTGAAAAGCAAATCGGCATAATAAGCAAATGGGGTAATAACAGTTATTCTATTTTTAGATGTAAACTGCTGTATTGCATGATGTCTTATATGTCATTATTAAACATGATAAAAACATTTTTTTTTAATGAGAAGCAATAAACATATACAGTGACTGAAAGCAGCACTAGGTAGTAATCACTAGTCCTTTTAGAAGCACACGATGACACTCCTAGAGTGAAGAAGACACTCCGATGACTGGGAAAGGTGAATTGCTTTAAAGGAGCTCTAAAAAGTACAACAAGCGGAATCAAGCTGCAGCATTCAAGGGTTCGAGTAAGGTCAGGAAGCTTTGCAAGATGGTTTTGGTTAGGAGTGTTGCAGGTTAGGGAATCAGAAAAGTATTCATTATTGGTTCTGAAGTGTGGACCAGGTAGGCCAAGTCCAATCAAGTGAGCCTGTGGAAATGTGTAATATTTTACTTAGCATAAGCGACAGCCATTTTGGCTGTGGTGTCCATTTAGTTTCCTTCGTAAATCTTCCGTCCTCTGCTGCTCGTCTTTTCACTCATGCTTGTGTATCTATTTTAGTTGAATTTCCTGACTCAGCTAAAGCAATGTACGTGCTGGGGGTTTGTAACTGCCAGTGCATCTCGTCTCATATGTTAACTGTCGACCATTTACTGCTGCCATAAGCATTTCTGCTCCCCCTCTCACTTTGCTGACCAAGTGGTTATTCATCTGCCCTTGTTTGCTGATAGCTATTTCTAAAACTTGTTCTTCCCATTTCTGTCCACATGCTTACATTGCAGAAAATCGGTATAAAAGGGACGATGGTTTGTAAATTTAGTGTACTACCTCCTGCAGCACTTGAGAGTGTTGTGTGGATGTGGTCCCACTCATGAGTGATTAATAAACTTGTTATTTATTCCAACTCCAGTGCCGATCTCTATTTTGTTGGTCTCTGGACCCGTGGACAAAAGGTTGACCCTGCACCAGTGTGCCCACTTTTAGGCACATTTCCACAAGCCCCATGGCCCTCCCGAGTCTCATTCAGAAGCTGAGTACCCGTTTGTGTTTCCTTTTTAAGTAATGTTTGATGTGGGCCTGTAGCTTGTCGTCTGTGCCTAGTGCCTAATTTGCATGAGAGATGAGGAAAAAGCACTGTTTTATGCTGCAACACATCCAACGTTTTCTTTAGTTGCTCTCAAAGATGGGGCACTCTCAATGTCAGTGAGGGGCAGATATTTTCTGTCAAGACTTGAATCTATAAATTACCAACTGAAAGGGTTACAGCTTTTTTTTTTAGAAAAATACAGCAATTCTTTCCCTGAAGGAGATCATGGAGGGACAATAGGCTGCTGCCTGCATATAATGTGCAAAATTATCTGCATTATTTTTGAATCTGTCAATGGTCCCCAGTTTCATTTAAAAGTTCACTTAGAATTGGTGTAGACACCTATAAATCACTTTTGAAGTGATTTGTTCGTGTGTGCTCTTGAAATAGAAAAAAAAATCAGCTATGTTTGTTTTCCCAGCCTGGGCATGAGAATGCACATTAGGCTGGTAAAATCCTGCAAGGTAGCATCTTACCCATTGAAGGGTAATGATGATCAGCGTCTCTAAATGGTTGATAGGCTTGGGTCAGAAACAATCACATGTCAAGGAATACTTAATCATACTGTTGCCTAGCAGGGGATAAGTGATGCATAGTCTTGAATTCCGAAATCTGTAGGTTGTTGACAGCCCTGCTTTTGGCAGGGAGCCAGAAATCTTGTTGGCGATAAGCTACTGTAGGTACATGTTTTGTATTTTTGTACAGGGTTCTAGAAGTGATGTTGAGAACTTCGTCCAAATTGAGGAATGAGTACTGTGGAAGGCCCTTTAGTGGACATTTTCAATTGTCTACTTTACTGAGTGGTGTAAAACAGTGCTTTTACTGTGTGTCATGGAATGAGTTAGTGACTCATTCATATGTTTAGACCTTGGCAACATGCTTCAGTGGATGTAGTGGTGATGCACAATTCCAGGTGTACAGATAAGCTGAAGAAAACACCACCATTTCTGACAGAGGAGGAAAGTATCAGTCAGTTTTGTGAGTTCAGCATGAGGTACTGTAGAGTGTAGAGACCTCTAATGGCAAATAGTATGGAGACAGTTGGATATGCATTCCTGGGGATGAGGAAATTAATTTGGAAAGAGAAAAATATGTTTGTGCTGTTGACATATAGATGGTAAGAGAACCCAAATAAAGAGATAACACCAAGAGAAATGGCATTAAAAGAAAAGGTATGGGTCCAGGAATGATCTTCAGGGAACACCAATAGACAATATTTATATATACCTTAGCATTTAAACTTGCAGAGCAATAGCAATCAGAGGTAGCAGAAGAGCCTGTTGTTGTCTGAACTGATGGCACTTAGAATGTGAAGGGAGCTTGCTGGGTTAGGATGAACAAAGGGACTCAAAGGAGGAAAAAAGTTTGTTTAGTGTGGGCAGAAAAGTTATAAAAGCATATTATCTGAGTATGCTTAAATGTATGATATAAAAGTTGCACATTCATGTTTTGTTATTAAGGCCACATTTGGAGAAACTGCAATCCACTTCAATTATAGTTTATATTCAGTTTAGGAAACCATGCAAGCTACATTTCACAATTTACCTAAAAAGACACATTAATTATAAATATAGTTAATTAAATAATAAAATCTTATATAGTGATATTTGAAACAGGTTGGGACATTTTAGTTGAAATTACACCTTGCATCCTAATCACATCACTCAAAGACTCTAGCAACATAGCATTAGTCACTTTTGGACAGGGGAACCAATAATGATTGTAGGGGCGGAGCCTGTAAGAGCTTGCAGCTTTGAAATGCCGGCATCGGCGTTGATGCACCAAGTATAGGGATTGTTTTATGTGCACAAACCTGCTTGCTGATACTATTCTGAATGTGTGATTACTGAACGAATTTTTAAAAACTGTTGCTTTATGAGCTCTCAGCCTTGAAATGCCAGCAGCGGAGCGGATGTGCAGCGGACACATGGCATGCCAACGGTAAGGCTGTCTGCAGCTAGCCGGGGCTAGGAGCTAGTCATTATGCCCAAATCTTGACTTACTCCTCCCAACAATTTAACCAATGTTATTCAACTGAACACCAATTAGATCCCATGACCCTGTCTTGTCTATCTAATCTATGTATAATAAAAAGCAATAAAAACACCACATCATTTAGTGTGTGCACCCATCCGCTGTCCACTGTTCTCAGGAGAATTATTAGTTCATTTATCAGCTTACTGGCACATATCTTAATACTCAGTCACTGGTTAATTAGAACTATTCCAGCTGCTAGACTCCAACAAGCCTTACAGCTTATTGCTAACTGAAACTTGGCTCTTTCCTGAATCATCCCCAGGCATTCTAGCTGCACTCCCAGATAACTACTATCACCTCCAGACCTACCGGATCTCGGGCAAAATAGGTGGAGAATTAGCAGCAATACTTCACAATAATCAGAAGGTTACTAATCTGACTGCTGGGATATAGCAGCAGTAGACAGTGTGTTAATTAAACTCAACTCTATATCCACCTAACTAACTTGTGTGCTGGTATATAGACCCCTGTGTCACATGCCTCACTTTTCTCATTCGTTAGCAGAACATATCTTTTCTCATTCGTTAGCAGAACATATCTCTCACTTGGTAATCATCCATGCTAAAATCCTGGTAACTGGGGACTTCAATTACTGGGCTAATGAGGAGATGGGTGGACAAGGATGCTTGGAATTTACTGAAGTGCTAAGTAGCCTACATTTTGAACATCATGTGATGTCTCCAACTCAAATAAAAGGGCACACTCTAAACTGGGTGTTGGACTATCAGCCTCTCTATATACAACTTCACAGTCACACCCTGTATCTGGTCTGATTATTTTCTGATTAAATTCATTCTAACTGGCCAGGCCATTACTAAACTCCAGGCAAGGTCTGGGATATTAGCTAGGAATTGGACTCATGTCAACACCAATGCCTTTCATAACTCACTGGCCTTGACTTTGCCTACAAAACAGAATAATATTGATCACCTAGAGGAACATATCACAGCTTGGCTAGAAGATGCCACCAACTTACATGCCCCTCTATGTAAAGTCATGATGCCCAGAAATGGTTGACCGACGATCTCAAACTGGTCAAATTAGCCCTTTGCCAGACTGAATGTAACTAGAGAAGTAATTACTCACCCAGCAAGAGGAAGACCTATCAGGCTCAGCTCAAACAATATAAAAACACTAATTTACAAGTGAAAATTGTCTTTTTCTCTGGAAAAATGTTAAACTCTACTAACAAACCTTAGGAAATATTTGTTAACGTGTCTGAACTATCTAACCCTGATGGAGTGACTGTAAACAAATCTCGTACTCAATCCTTTTGTGAAGTAATTAACTTATTTTTGTTGAAAATATTAAAGGAATCAACAACATCATTCCTTTAAGTTACCCTCCTGGAAACTTACCAACAGTCACAAAGAATCCTAAATCCTCAGTAGAACTGCCCATAATCAGTAACGCACATACCATTGACCTCTTAGTTAAAATAAAATCCGGCTCTTTCTCCTATTTCTGTCCACCTCAAGTTCTAAAAGAAGTGTTCTCTCTGTTGCCTGATCCTTCTTTATCCCTATTAAATGACTTCCTAACTCAAGGCGTAGTTCACAGTTCCTTCAAGGAAGCAATAGTGGTTCCACTATTAAAAAGAAAATGCTGCAGGCCAAGGTTCTGGAAACACATGTCGCCAAATGTACTTGCACCTTTCGGGAGGAAAGCCATTTTTTTGATTCCCATCAAGCTGGCTTCCGTCCAGTCCAGACAACCTAAGCAGTGAACTTATCTGAGTTAGATGATATGAGGGAAGATGTTGATAAAGGTACCACATATGTGCTGGTTCTTCTCGACCTATCTGCAACATTCGACATGCTAGACCAAGAGCTTATGGTAGACCTTGTCAGAGCTGAGGGTATACAGAGTTCGACATGGGACTGATTTGTCTCCTTCTTAAAAGACCATTCCCAGTCAGCCCGTCTGCCTTCCTTTGGCTCTCCTAAGGTCCAAATCACCTGTGGGGTGCTTCAGGGATCACCCTTGTTCCCTCACCACTTTAATCTATATATATATACATCCTCTAGTGCACACTCTGAGGAAAAAGAAGGTGAGATTTTTTAAGTATGCAGATGATATGCAACTTCTTTTTCTATTGACAGTTGATCAGACTCCAGAATGTTCTTCCAAAATTCAATGCTATTCATCCGTGACTGGATTATTAGAAATCAACTTATACTAAACACCGATAAGACTGAGATTGTCATGGCTGGAGGCACACAAAACATATGTAATTCCAATGTCTAGCCAACTGAATTGGGTACCCCCCTCAAACAGCGAACTCAGCTAAAATTCTTGGAGTCCTTGTCGACAATCTCTTCTCTATAAAGCCTAAAGTAGGGCCAGTAGTGTCATCCTGTTTTCTTCAGCTCAGGATGATTAGGAAAATTGGTAGATTCATGGCCCTTGAAGCCCTTATTCAGTTTATCCTCACTTTTGTCCTCTCACAAATAGATTATGCAAACTTACTCCACTTTGGTCTCTCAGACTACCTGACTAAGAAACTGCAACTGATACAAGGCCAGGCTCATCTACCATCAACCTAGGCGATGTCATATTACTCCCTTGAGGAAGAAATTGGATTGGTTGCCGGTGGAACAGCGCATTGCCTTTAAGACTGGATGTATAGTTTTTAAGTCCCTCTATGGCAATAGGCCTTAGTTTATTTCTTCCCGAATTCAAAAATATACTCACTCCCATAACTTGAGGTCATCCCATCTCAACCTTCTGGCAATACCCCCTTTAAGAAAAAGAGACTAGTGTTGCAGGGATTCTGCTTTTGCACAGAACTATGCGCAGGAGACCAGGACCTCAGAGAATTGTGGTGTACCAGAAAAGTCCCCTCAGAACCCAGAACCCCTTATCCGACTAGCTTAGTATCCCATTCGTTAGCCTAGATCTAGCTAGGCGGTCCCAATGTATAGGCAAACCAGAACAAGCGACTTAGATATTTCTCAGGAGTGGTGGGAATCCGAAATACCTGTTCGTATCTATTTGTTAGTCCACAACATAATAATACAGACACGGTAAAGTTTAAAGAGTTTATTTTATAAACCTCGCGTCCTAAGATGCAGTACTTTGGCTAACACGAGCAGACTAACAGTACAGATCAGAACCATAAGCATTATTACAATACCATACAAAATGAAAGGAGCAATCATACTAATAATGACAGTGGTATACAGCCACACTCCTTTCTCTAGAATCTAATACATTATTTTTAGACTATTAGAAGGTCTCTTAGGTTAACAGGGGGGACCCCATACCGTATAGATCAGCTTAGTAGAATCACATCAAAGGATCAGCTAGCTCTCTCATGCATCAGCTCTTCTGTTCGAAAGAATGTAAAACCAAACTGTTCTGCAATATTAAAGACGCTTGTCCTTCAGATATTGGCAGCTGTATGTATGATATGTCTAAAAAGTGGTACGATCAATCTAAACACAACACTCTGTACCTTCTAGTGACCCAGACTCGTTCTTTGCATGATGTACAGACCAAGGGCACATTTCACAGTTAAGAATGTGAAACAACAGTTTGTTATCCTGTAAGGCAAGGTCGAGTCAGCATTTCTAAAATGAATAACACATAACAACAGTGTCGTGTGCAGCGCAGCAGAAACGTCAAGCTTGCTTGCTAACAATGATCTTGTTTATGCTAACTTAGTGTTGTAAATAGGGCGTGGCTTAATCCATCCTACACCCCCCATGATCGGAGCACTAACCAATAGGGATACACTTATCAAGAACGCAGAGTTCAAGCGATACAGAACGGAACCAAGGGCATGAACTATAAGTCCATATAAGGTAAGTGTAAAGTCAGAGAATTAAAAAAATAGGTAAAAAAATGTGCGATAAAAAAATGAACAGCCTCGGATGCACCCTGGAGCGACAATGTCAATCAGTCAATCCATAAAGGTATATGCACCGTAAGTTGCAACAGCTTCCAAGAGGAAAGGAGCGTCCCGCAAAAGTATCTGCCATCCAATTAAGCAAGGGAAAGGAACACACGTGTTCATCAAGTAGCGGAGCATCCAGCACCACAATAGGACAACTGTCAGCATCCTCGATATAACTCCTTTCAAGGAATTCAATTGCCGCCTCTCCGATATCCCAGTTGCCAAGGACTCCTTGTGCAGCACCCAAAGCCATAAACCCAACACCAGAACAATCAAAGTCATGAGCCACTAAGGGACACATTAGTTCATCAAAATCCGGGTCAGGTGACGCCAAGGTTGACAGGCACAAGTCCAGAGCCCACTGGAAGGGACAATCTAGGCAATGAAAGACAGGTTGCACACAGGTAAAAAAGGGAAACCGGAAAGACAATCCATACTTGACGCTTAAGACCGCCAAAGGGAAAGTGCCATAATAATCAAGCATCCGGCTACGAAGATGGAGCAGGCGGAGCATGCTGTCTTGCAACTCCTGGTGTGCATCCATATCGAAGTGCGCAAATCAACAAGAGGACCCCAGCCACCAAAGCGAGGAGCAAAGGGAACCCTCCGAAGACACTCGAAAAAATAGAATGTAAAAATGCGGGAATCACACCAAAAACAGTCTGGAAAGATGTGACGAGGCCCGAGCCCACAATTTTAAAAAAATGAACAAGGCCAGTCGTAGACGAGGCATTAAAGATAGTTTGAATCAAGGTTCCAAAATGGAGGGGGAGGTCGGTATTTAAAAGAGCTTGTACCTCAGTGCGTGTGTTCGACACATTTAGAAGAAATGTTTCACGGGACGAAGTCAACGCAACTTCCTTCTTAGACAAAAGAGCCCTTATTCTGCTCATCCTATTGAACTCTGCATTCAAGGTCGGAATCGCCGGCCAGATAGATATATCGAGTCGGCCTTGCGGGGGTGGGAAAAGGACGTTATTACAGCAAACTACTTTTTGCGAAACAGTTACTATGTAAGGAATACCCACTAGCATCCCACAGCAAGCTTCACTATTTAAGAGCAAATAACTACCGTTGGCAAGCAGCTTAAAAGAAGACGTTATAAATGGCACTGGAATCCCCTTTAGGACACAAGCCAAATTAGGAGCGTGTATATTGCAAGCCCCACGTAATTGTATATGTCTACAAACCACAGAATGATCAGGAGCGGAATTGCATTCTTCACCTTTCAAGTAAACCTCCTTGCCATCCCTTACGCATCTGTAAGTGAACGGAAGTGACCAAACTTCGTGCAGGAAGCCATCACCAAGTTGTTCATATCTGCCAATGGCATAATGCTTCATGCACAAACTAAATTTAAACAGACTAAAAGGTAAAGTGACCAATCCGTGTACAAGCCACACGGCTGAATTCAACTCAGCAACAGAAAAAGGTAAAGGTTCTAATTTTTCAATGTGCAGCAATGCGTAAGTTGCGTCTTTCATGGACATGAACTGCTGTTTTGTTGTCAAATTAAAAGGAAGGAACAACGATGAAATATTCATGTAGTCCCACGGGACTTTCCCTGCCTTTAACGTTTGCAATGTCCATGCAAACTGCATAATTGAACGCAACTGATTTTGACCATGATACAACACAGATACATCATCTTGCACAATGTCTACGACAGAAGAAACAATATTATCTAATGTATAAATTCTAGAAGACAAAGTATTAATACTATTATCTATTACAGCCAATACTTTTTCCATATTGGCTTGGTCAATAGCACGTAGTCTGGAAGCAGCTTCAATTTGTGACAATTTCCAAACTTCATTGTAAATAGCATAAACCCATCTTTTGGACCTGCCATTTGCAGGACCCTTAATAAAATCATTCAAATCTATTTTGTCATTTAATCGTGACAAATGAAGTTTAACTGAAGTTAACGTGGAATGTTGCACCCACGACTGACATAACTTGCCTACAGAGTAGGTAGTCACTGTGTGTGAAGATGTAAAACGAGGGTCAACCCTAAGTTGTGTATACCCTGGAGCCAAATCCAGAAACCGACGTTGACAGGAATCTGAGCTTTATTGCCAAACCAACCAACCCTCAGGATTCAATGTGGAAATATTGAAGGTACCATTGGAAATAAGGGACCGCAACATAGTGAGTGACAGATCTGAGTGATTCTCCCAACCAGGATAAGCACCCAGATCCGGGATCGAGGGGGAAATTAATTTTTTAGATATAGCCAATCCAAAACAGGTGGTCTGAAAAATAGACGAATTCAAAAATAATATATGATTTGGGATAAGACAGGCACGATGCAAAGCTTCTGTTCCTTGTACCTGCCACGGTTTAGTTCCCCAAACTGATTTAAGATCGATAGTATCTTTCCATATGTCATAACCTCCAATAGCCAATTCATCCATAAAGGATTTAGAATATAATAATTTTGTGTGTGTCAATCTAACCTTAGAAGTGGGTTCTACCGCCACCTTAAAATAAAAAGAAGCTGGGTCCGACACACTAAAATCCGAAAAGTAGGTGAATTGTTTCAATAAAGTGTCAGAGCTGCCAGGCATAGGGACAGGACAATGTTCCCACTGTGTAAAATTAACAAAATTCCGAAAAGTGTTTGCTCTGTGTAGAAAATGCGTGCCATAATGTTGAAAACAAAATTGCTCTTCGTAGTTTGCAGTATTTAAATACAGATCTTCAGCATCAAATGCAGCATAATATTTTAAATCAGAAAACAGTGCTTCTACAGCTCGTACATCCCAATCATCCGATCGGATGTTTTGTTTAACTACATCACCCATAGAAACACGAAAAACAGTTGGCACATTAATAACTTCGGTGGGACCATGAATTTGAAAGTTCACTGCATCCCAAGCAATCCCTTCACGTACAGGCCAGGCGGTGATGTTCACAAAAGTCTGGTCTCTTTTCATGATGTGTGATGAGGAATGTGGGGCCAAAGTTCCATCAATTAATTGAATTGAAGAACGTTCATTCAGGTAGTGTCCATTGATAAGTCTAAAAAACACTACCACAAAGCCAATTGTCATGAATAAAAAAATACAAATCAGCACCAGCCAGATGTAAGTCCAAGGTGCAACCAAAAAATGTCTCTTGAACCAGGCAAAAAATATAGAAATTATGGAAGGGGCAGTGGAAGTCAATGATTCAGTTTCAAAGGAAGAATGGGACTGGGTAAGTGATGTTGTATGTAATAGGGGCAAAGGGACTTCTGCAGGATAAGCATACTCAGGATCATCAGGCAAACCACCAGCAGTAGGTGGCACAGGCGGATCAGTAACTGTGAGCATCTCAATGGAAACCTCAGGCACGATGATAGAGGGTGGCACCACAACAGAGTTTCGCAGCATCGAAGGGCAGGAAACCGAAGGTGTCATACTATGGAGAATCGGCCACCCTGTGTAGCTTGACATTCTCAATTGAAATGTACCTGTTACCCTTGCGACCAGGAAGTGGGGGTAATACAACTGTACGTGTACCCAATACTCCAAGCACTGGGACTGGTGCACGATAAGAGGGGCCAAACTCCTTCTTGTTCTCCACCTTCTCACGGACCAGGTCACCAACTCGAGGTAGCCAGCCGACTACAGGAATCTGGAGCGCTTCTTCGGATGTAGAGGGCACGTGTTCCTTTGCTAAAGTGTCTCTTGCTTCTTGTAGATTCTGCAATACAGCACAGTGGTCATCTAGGTCAAAAGGCGCGGCAGCCGCCGCCATGTCTAGACCGTCAAGGTCCGGAACAAACATTCTCACTCCAAAGAGCATCATGTACGGGGTTCTCCCACCCAGAGACCTTCTAGGGAGATTATTAAGTGCACGTTGGACGTCATACAAGTGGGCAAGCCAGTTCCGGCCTGTACCTAACACCTTGGCTGTCAACGATTGCTTTAGGTCACGGTTCATTCGTTCCACAACACTATTGCCCTCAGGCCGGTATGGAGACGAAAATTTGACTTGGGCCCCCAAACTTCTCATTGCTTCTTTGTACGCCTTAGAGGCGAACGCCGGGCCCTGATCAGAATGAAGGGTACCACATGCAAAACTCCCTATAAAGACACGCAATGCTTTGATGACAGTCCTGGCATCAGCACTCCTTTGTGGCCACACCCACAGAAAACGTGTGCACGAATCCACTGCAACCAAGATGTACTTGTACGCAGTATCAGAGGTAAAAGGACCGCAGTGATCCAAATAAACACACGCAAGAGGTTGATTAGAGATATGCAGCTGCGTTGGAGGTGGACGCGCAACAGAAGAAGGTTTAATCTGCTGGCAAATGTCACAACTAAGAACATAAGCCCGCGCTTGTTTATACAAACCACACCACCAGTAGCGTTGCTGTAAATGAGACACAGTTGCTGACACTCCAGCATGCGCAGACGCAACACCTTCGTGGGCAGCCGTTATCAAATTTGGTCTGCAGTCCGCGTTGGGAATCAATCTATCACCAACGTCGTTAATCCTCACTAACGGGACGTTATCAGGACTTAAGTGATAATGGTATCGAGAAGGGAAACCTCTAGGGAAGTTTGTCCCTGTCTCAGAAGCAGCAATAGCTGCCAAGATGTCAGCATCAATCTTAGATTTTGATCTTGTAACTGCTGCTACTAAGTATGTTGCCACTGCTGTTTTAGCTGCCTCGTCAGCCAAACTGTTACCGACAGCATGGACACCAACTCGTTGGTGACCAAGAGTGTGAATCACATTCACAAGTGGCAGACTCCCTTTAAGTTCTGCCACTCGAGCCCAAAGCATTTTATGCTTTACTGTGCCACCTTTGGAATCACGAAAACCATTCATAATCCAAAAAAGCAAATTGTCGTTGTAAGATTGAACACAATAGTAAGAATCACTCACTATAAGAGTAGTGACCCTGTGATCAGCAAACTCAAGTGCAAGCACTAGAGCACGAAGCTCCGCCAACTGCGCGGTACAATCACCCAATGACTGCGTATGCACTGCATCAGATTGGAACTCTCCATTTACGAAAGTACCGACTACAATTGCGCAAGCTGCTGAATAAGCGTGCCGTGATCCAGTTGCGGGTTGCGCCGACCCGTCAGTGTATATGACACAATGGTATTCCTCGATAGGGCGCAATGACAGAGGAGCAGGATGAACGAATTCATACTCTAAACTCTCCTGAGTCTGCAAAGCTGCGTCAAAGATGTATTCGACGTCAGGCGAAGCTAAGGAGGTCGCCCATTGTATCCACCTTGGATGCAAAGCTTTAGAATTCGGTACACTAGCTTTAGTGACTGCTTCGAGAGCAGGAAACGGTGTTACCACCAGCATGTGCTTTCCTTGTGATAGCGCTCGTTCTTTGAGGATCGCCATCTGAACTGCTGTCAAAACTTTTTCAACAGTGGAAAATCGCAGCTCAGCCGAAGTGTACAGATGAGATTTGTAAGCAATGGGGACTGTGTCTCCCTCATTGAACGTTAAGTACGTGAAACCTTCCACGCCTGGAACAATTCTAATGACCAGGTTTGTGTGATTATCGCGAGTTTGTAAAAATGTAGCAGCAAGAAGATCAGTCTGCAAAGAATATAATGCAGATGAATGCTCTGGCAGCCAGCAAGATCTGGTAAAAGTCAGTTGTACCAAAGCATAAAGCGTTTTGATACGCTGGGCATAATCAGGAATGTAGGAACGACCGAAATTCAGAAAGCCCAGTAATGATTGTAGTTTTTTCAGTGTCATAGGGATACGAAGGCGTGCGCATTTCTCAAGGAAGTGCGGTGCCAAGCCTCGACCCTCATTATTGAGTTCGTACCCCAAGAACAACACTGGGAACTCAGCAATGTGGGACTTCTTAAAGTTAAACTTGTAACCGAAGTCTGCAAACATAGTCACTATGTTATCCACACGAGCAAGGTGTGGAAGCAACTCGTCGTCAGTCAGATAGATGTCATCAACATACGAGTACGCCTCCGGGTCTACCATCTCCAAGAGAGAGACCACTCGAGCAGAAAAAACTCCAGGACTGTTTTTATAGCCCATCGGGAGCCTCTTAAATAATTTTTGTTTTCCACCCGAGGTAAATGCCGTCCACTCATAACTATGAGGGGCTATGTTATGGCAATAAAAGCCATTTGATAAGTCGAGCGTGGTTTTGAAACGTTTTCTCACTAGACTATCGACGAGAACCGAACTATGAGTATTTTGTACCGCACACGTCCGGCAATGTGAGTTTAAATGCCGGTAATCCAAAACTAGGCGGTACGACCCGTCAGGCTTCGTCACAGTGAATAAAGGATTATTCATGGGTGACACACATGTCTCAATCACTCCTTGATATTCCAACTGTTCAAGGATGGACGCGACGTGAGATCGTGCCTCACGACGCATGGGATATTGGGGTTGAGGCTGGGGATCGTATTGCAATGGAATCTCGTGATTGGGAGAACATTTATCCCAGCCAACCTGATTACGATATAACGCAGGTGCAAGCGCCTGTGCCCACTCCCCGGCTAACTTAGTAGACTCATCCGTGGGCACTGCGTGCCCAAAGGAAGGAAGTATAACTTCCTCTCCCCTTGGAGCGTCCAAAATGAAAGCCGGAGGCCAATCTTTCTCCGCCAAAAGAATATCATAGGTGGTGGTAAGATTATCCCAAAAAAACACTTTAATTTTGCGTTGTATGTCACCTTCAATATTAAGTACTATTTCAAATAATCTTTCTGGGGGAGCTACGCGAGTATCAGCAGTTTCAAATGTCACATAAATGTCAGTTGCTGTCGCCTCCAGAAATGGACGCAATGCTTCCCGCACTACTGTAACCTCCGCTGCGCTGTCTAGCAGCGTTAGTGCCCATGTCAGGTTCCGAAGCTGTGTCCTGACCATCTGAGGCATATCTCGCTGAGATAGCAGCAACTTTCTTTTTCTGAAACGGTGGACGTTGTCTGGCAGTGTCTTCCTGCTTGCCTTTACCGTCAGTCTGGCGGGGCTGGTCCCGACCTTGAGTACCCCGTCCTCTCCCACGCTCTCCACCACCAGTGTGCGAAGTCGATGTTTCCTGTGAAAAACAAGGAGAGCGTTGCTCAGAAACCTGAAATCTATCAGGTGACTTAATACGAGTACGATCGCGCAAATCATAAGTGCGTTCACTATACGACTGTACGGGTGAGGCAGGACGAGAAACCTGTTTCTGCTGCTGCTTCTCATGTTTCTTGGCTCGCCAACTTTGTTTAGGAAAGTTGGGCTTTTCGTCTTTTGTAGACGAACTCACCTTAGTTTGCTGCACTACATCAGGAATTTTGATGGTGGGTTTCACGCCCAAGGCACTACGTCCAACCATCCTATAGGCTTTCGCAATAATTTTTGCGAACTCCCTTGGTTTATCGGCATCAGCCACAAGTTCCAGCATATTACCAACTTGGAACTGCATGGCATCTCCTTTGAGGTTGCCCATTACCATGGAACAAACCACATCGAAACTGTCGGCAAGCCTTAATCCTAACTCAATAGCTGCCTCCGCACCATGACTTTCTTGGACTTTCATGATGACGGAGGGTAGTACAGACATAGACGGAGTGCCGTAGCACTTCGAATAGGTCGCAGCAAAGACCTTGCCCCAATTGTCACAATCAACAAGTTTAGGGACCAGGTCCTTCGGCAAAGTAATGGTGAGTATCCTGTGTTTATCCACAGGTGTAGTGTTTGGAAACACGGCTTCTAATTGATCAAATTTTTCCGCAAGCCAGTAAGGAAATTCATCCTTACTGAGGGGGCGCTTGCCGACAACCGCATTAACCATAACAGGGCTAATCACCACCGTGTGATGGTGATCCGCCCCGTGCCCAGCAACCGCAGGTGCTCCCACCTGAACTGTGCGTGACATATACTGCACTAAAGCCCTATAGACCGTAATCAGGGCCGTGTGTAGCGTTCTTAAGTCACCCACTCCCACCGTTAGGTAGCGTGGATGTGGAGTATATCCGGCCAGTACCGGCCAAGTGGCCCCTGCAATTGACAACGGGCCCATTCTTGCCGATACGACCTCATGGGGGAGGGCGCCATTAAACCAAATTGTATGCTGCCAGGCAGAAATAGGAATTTCTAGCGTCCTATATGGGGCATAAACCGCAGGTACAGGCGTGGCTGTATATTCGTGGAACAAATTATCATCCGTATCCACCTCCGCAAAGGTCACTCAAGAGTAAAACAACTCATAAGGGTAGGTGGTATCAGCACTTACCACAAAGACCACGGCCATCCCGTCATCAGGTACCCCATATGCCCTCAAATGAGTGCGCAGAGGAACCCTACTATGAGCGGGAAAATTAACCGCCATAAGGACACACTAAAGAGCAACAATGATATTCACAGTAACACTTGGGCTCAAAAAGTTGTAACCTTTTTAATTATCAAGCTTGAATGAACCTTTAGTTTAAACCTAGGTAGGTTAAACCGTCACTCTTATTCTCCAGAAACGAGAGTGAGGGTGGTCGTGGACTAACACAAGTACTACTAAAGCGTCTCAGATCATAAGACCAAACGTTAGGTGCGCCATGTTGCAGGGATTCTGCTTTTGCACAGAACTATGCGCAGGAGACCAGGACCTCAGAGAATTGTGGTGTACCAGAAAACTCCCCTCAGAACCCAGAACCCCTTATCCGACTAGCTTAGTATCCCATTCATTAGCCTAGATCTAGCTAGGCGGTCCCAATGTATAGACAAACCAGAACAAGCGACTTAGATATTTCTCAGGAGTGGTGGGAATCCGAAATACCTATTCGTATCTATTTGTTAGTCCACAACATAATAATACAGACACGGTAAAGTTTAAAGAGTTTATTTTATAAACCTCGCGTCCTAAGATGCAGTACTTTGGCTAACACGAGCAGACTAACAGTACAGATCAGAACCATAAGCATTATTACAATACCATACAAAATGAAAGGAGCAATCATACTAATAATGACAGTGGTATACAGCCACACTCCTTTCTCTAGAATCTAATACATTATTATTAGACTATTTGAAGGTCTCTTAGGTTAACAGGGGGGACACCATACCGTATAGATCAGCTTAGTAGAATCACATCAAAGGATCAGCTAGCTCTCTCATGCATCAGCTCTTCTGTCCGAAAGAATGTAAAACCAAACTGTTCTGCAATATTAAAGACGCTTGTCCTTCAGATATTGGCAGCTGTATGTATGATATGTCTAAAAAGTGGTACGATCAATCTAAACACAACACTCTGTACCTTCTAGTGACCCAGACTCGTTCTTTGCATGATGTACAGACCAAGGGCACATTTCACGGTTAAGAATGTGAAACAACAGTTTGTTATCCTGTAAGGCAAAGTCGAGTCAGCATTTCTAAAATGAAGAACACATAACAACAGTGTTGTGTGCAGCGCAGCAGAAACGACAAGCTTGCTTGCTAACAATGATCTCGTTTATGCTAACTTAGTGTTGTAAATAGGGCGTGGCTTAATCCATCCTACACTAGGAGGTTCTATTTTCTCTATGCTGGCCCCTCGGTTCTGGAATTCTCTTCCACTCAATATCAGAATTACTGTTGATTACCTTAGATTCAGATAACCTTTGAAGACATGGCTTTTCACACAAGCATACGAATGACATTTTGTTATGTAGCTTTGTTCCTATACTCAAGCGCCAAGAAACCGATCGGTGAACAAGTGCTATTTAAATAATTAACAGTGCAATAACGGAAAGCCCAGGTGTGCTGCAAATAGAATTGTGCATGAAATGTGATTTAGGTAATGTTCTGTGTAGTTCCCACTAATCTGTAGAACCTGCCCGTTTGTGGACAACATAAACTTTGGGTGAGGTGCCTAGATTGATTCCAAACACCCCAATATTATATGTGGCCCATAGGCCAGCTGGCTCACAGTGCCACTGTAAGCCCTTCTAACTCAAACAGAAAGCAAATGGTTTCTGGTAACCACTGAACATGACAACCCTGACCACTCAGGGATCATGATAACGGATTAGAACATTTTCGTCCAGTCGCTCATATACTTTTGTTCTCAGAGAAAGATACATAGAATACAGAATGGGACATTTGCAATATATTTATTGAACCAACGTTATTCTTGAATAGAAACCATGTGCTGCAATAATCAGTAGACAGAATCAGATGAAAGTGATTACAAGCACCAAAAGAGTAAATAGCAGATACATTTCCTCCATGGTGCTAAGACAGTGTATATATGTACAAAAACAACAGTTGATGGACAGAATGCAGAACAATGTCATACATTCACCCCAGTACAGAGATCTGGGCCTAAATCCATCGTTTTTTTGCTCACCATGCCATTCCAGTTTGAACCCAGCCATATGCAAATCAGTCTTGACCCTGTGCCTCATGGGAACAGTCCACCCCGAACTGCCAAGCACGGTCCTCCCTGGACTGGAAACAAGCATCCCAGGACCGGTTTCGGGTTTCACCCCCCTTCAGCCAGGATAGCTTGATACCAGTGGCATGGAGAGCACGGGACTCACGTCTGAGTATACCTGTCCCACTCGGGGTGACAAATGCAAAAACAACAGTTGATGGACAGAATGCAGAACAATGTCATACATTCACCCCAGTACAGCGATCTGGGCCTAAATCCCTCGTTTTTTTGCTCACCATGCCATTCCAGTTTGAACCCAGCCATATGCTAATCAGTCTTGACCTTGTGCCTCATGGGAACAGTCCAGCCTGCACTGCCAAGCCAGGTCCTCCCTGGACTGGAAACAAGCATCCCAGGACCGGTTTCGGGGTTTCACCCCTCTTCAGCCAGGATAGCTTTATTCCAGTGGCAAGGAGAGCACGGGACTTTACCACTGGTAGTGCCCGGTGTGAAAACCTTCCGTGGCACCACTGCTCAAAAATGCACCCCGTGGTTTTTAGATATTTTATTTTTTTAATTTATTTTGTATTGTAATGTATAATGTAATTATAATGTAATAAAAAAAAAATATCTAAAAATAAATAGTTTAAAAAATTTAGTAAATCAGTATAAAAAAAATCAGTATAACAATTAATAAATTACTCATTTACAAAACCTTTGAAATTCACTGAAAAAAACAAAGGTTTCAGGCCTGATATAGTTAGGAATTAGCATTTAAAAAACCTTTGAAATTCACTGAAAAAAACATAGGTTTCAGGCCTGATATAGTTAGGAATTAGCATTTAAAAAACCTTTGAAATTCGCTGAAAAAACTATAGGTTTCAGGCCTGATATAGTTAGGAATTAGCAATTAAAAAACCTTAGAAATTCACTGAAGTGATGTCATTTGAGATGTCATCAGTGATGTCACTGACCATGTCATGAATGATGTAATATGTGACATCATCAGCAGTGGATTGCGGGCGCGTGAGATGTAGTTAGTACTACTAACTTTATCGGAGGAATTTCAATGGTGAAATGTACAGCTAACTATAACACCCCTAAAACCTATGGTTTTTTCAGTGATATATATATATAACTTTATATTATATATTATACCAACAGATTTAGATTTAAATTATTACATTTACTAGATTTGTAACTGGAATAAATGTATATTATTGTTTGAACATATTTTTGGGAATCGCGTCCGGTGCGCGGTGAATAAGCGTCCGGTACATGAATCACATGTGACTTCAAAATAAAGGATTTCATTGGTTAAGAAGCTTTCTATTCTACTACTTGGAGGACCCCACCCAAATTTTATTCTTCCAGGAGTATCTTTAGGAGAAACACCTCCTATGTTTTCTGTGCCTCTTCATTTATTTTTTGGGTATTTTTTTTAACACAACAAATGGCATCTCAAAATCCACCACAAGATATTCTTAAAGATCAAGAGGAGCGGAAAGAACCAACAAATAAAACGTAAGGAAAGTGCTGTGTGGGCCTTCTTCTCGATTCCACCTTGTGAGCAAAAAGTGAATGCGCTCAAGGTCACTTGCACTGTGTGAGACAAAGTTTTATCTCAGGCTCTGAGAAGAAATACTCTAGTGGAACTTCATCCATGATGAAGTATCTACAAATGATGCATCCAAACCATCTTGTGCGTGAACAGCATCGACGACAACTGCAAGCAACACAACGGGATGATGCAGTCCCAGGAACTAGTACTTCTGCGGGATCTACTTCAACGACGCAAACATCTATGATTGTACCAGAGTTGGCAGGACTGGTACAGCACTGCATAAAGTGCAAAAAACTTCTTTGTGCAGGAAAACAATCTATTGCAGCACTTGTTGTGGCTGCAAAAATCATAAATGTTAATTTTCTTTTTGTTTTTGCATTGACATTCCAATTGCAAAATGTTTTGAAAAGTTTATTGCAGTTCATTGCCTTAATTTTCCCCCAAAAAAATTAAAACAAAAAATAAATAAATAAAAGAGTTAGAAAAAGACAAAAAAATTAAAAAACAAAAAAAGAAGAAACCTATTTGGTTAAAGATAGACAAACTTGTATGCGTTGTGTGAATTACTGCAAGGGTAATGTCTTGGTCATTGTATGAGTGCCTGGGTACTGCCTGAGTGAATGAATGAGTGCAAGGGTGGTACCTGGGTTATCGAATGAGTGCATGGATAGTCCCTGGGAGAATCAATGAGTGCATGGATAGTGCCTGAGTGAATGGTTGAGTGAAACAGTAGTGCCTGAGTGATGGCATGAGTGCATGGGTGGTGCTTGGGTGATTGCATGAGTAGAGGGGCATGGCCTGGGTGATTGGATGAGTGCATGGGTAGTGCCTGAGTGAATGGATGAGTGCAATGGTAGTTACTGGGTGATTGGATGAGTGGATACATACCACCTAAGTGAAAGGATGAGTACAAGAGCCATGCCTGAGTCACTGGATGAATTCATGGGTAGTGCCTGAGAGAATGGATGAGTGCATGGGTAGTGCCTGAGGGAATGATTGAGTGAAACAGTACTGCCTGAGTGATAGCATGAGTGCATAGGTAGTACTGGGTGATTGTATGAATATTTTGTTTTTTGAGATTTGTAGAGCGCATGGCTGCCCGAGGGCTTCCCAGCGCTAAGAGACTGAACGCTAGGCGAGGCTGGAGAAAAGTTAGTGGTACAACCATGTTTTGATCGACTACTTACTCAAGATTCGCGTTTCCAATGGTAGTGAATTCTACAATTTGGGTGCTAAGTGAGAGAAGGATCTATCTCCCCACCTAACTTTCCTGATTCCTGTTGTATTTATCAGTCATTCAGCACTGGATCTCAGGCTCCTATTTGGGACGTATGTGGTCACCAGGTTTCTGACTTTTCTTAACCCAAGTTGTGTAACGCTTTGTGCATCATAACCAGTACCTTGAATTTGATCCTGGCCTCCACCGGGAGCCAATGGAGTGTTTTGAGATGCTTTCTGGCTGACTACCGGAGTGGGCCTTTGCACAGCAGTCCAGCTGTAGCCTTCTGGACCACCTGAAGTCTCTTGATCACTTATTTCGGCTCGACTAGGAAAAGTGAGTTTTGGTAGTACAGACGTGATGTGACCAAGGATTGGACTACTGTCTTTCTAATCTGTATGGGAATTTGATCCAGTATTTTTAGGAGCATTCTAAGTAGTCCGAAACAGATGCTTACTACTTTCTAGACTTGTCACCATACAGTACATGGGTACTGCCTGGGTGATTGGATGAGTGCATGGGTAGTACCTGAGTGAATGGATGGATGCAAAGCTAGTGCCTGGGTGATTGGATGAATGGATACATACTGCCTGAGTGAAATGTTGAGTACAAGTGTAATGCCTAGGTCATTGGATGAGCGCATGAGTAGACCCTGAGAGAACGGATAAGTACTTGGGTAGTGCTTGAGTGAATAATTTTGTGCAAGAGTAGTGCTTGAATGATTGCATGAGTGCATGGGGTGTGCCTGGGTAATTGCATAAGCGCAAAAATTCTGCCTGGGTAATTGCATGAGTGGAGGGGTACTGCCTGGGAGATTGTATGAGTGCATGGGTAGGGCCTGAGTGATTGGATGAGTGCATGAGTACTGTCTTAATGAAAGGATGAGTACAAAAGTAATGTCTAGGTCACTGGATGAGTGCATGGGTAATGCCTGAGTGATTGCATGGGTAGTACCTGGGTAATTGTATGAGTGCAAAAATATTGCCTGAGTGATTGCATGAGTGGAGAGGTACTGCCTGAGAGATTGCATGAGTGCATTGGTAGTGCCTGAGTGAATGAATGAGTGCAAGGGTGGTACCTGGGTGATTGAATGAAAGCAGGGGTACTGCCTGAGTGATTGGATGAGTGTATGAGAAGTACAGAGTGAAAGTATAAATGTAAGGGTAATGCCTGGGTGATTTCATGAGTGCATAGGTAGTGCCTGATGGACTAGATGAGTGCAGACGTAGTGCCTGAGTGAATAGATAAGTGCATATGTAGTACCTGAGTGAATGTTTGAGTGGAAGTGTAGTGCCTGGGTGATTGCATGTATATATGGTTAATGACTGAGTGATTAGATAGGTGTATAGGCAGTGCCTTCTTGATTGCACAAGTGCATGGGAGAGCTTCACCGAATGCTTGGATGCAAGAATACTTCCTGAGTGATTGCATGAGTACATGGGCAGTGCATGGGTGATTCTATAATTGCAGAGGTACTGCCTGGGTGATTGAATAATTGCAAGAGTAATGTGTGAGTGCTTAGATCAGTGCATGGGTAATGCCTTTATAAAAGTATCACTGCAAGAGAAATTCCTGGATGATTACATGAGTACATATCTAGTACCAGAGAGAATGGAAGAGTGCATAGGTTGTATCTGAGTGAAAAGTTAAATGCAAGAGTAGTACCGGAGTGAATGTATGAGTACAGGGGTACTGCCTGGGTATTTGGATAAGTGTATACGTTGTGGCTGTTTGAAAGGAAGAATGCAAGAATAATGCCTGGGTTATATTATTAGTGCACGAGTTGTGCTATTGAGAATAGATGAGAGCACAGGTAGTGTTTGTGTGAAAAGATGATTATCTGGTGATTACATCAGCAACATGATGATAGTTTACAAATAGTGTAAAGGTTCAACATTATATCAGAAACAAAGAACAAATAATTTAACTTTACAAATGTTTTCACGTTGTCATGCATATTATATTATGTATTCTTACCTTTTAAGTAATTTAGATACATTACTCAGTAGAACTATTTTCGAATTGTATTCTCCTCAAACAGCAGTAAAACTCTTTTGGAACTTCAACAGTACCTACTATAAAGAAGAAAAAGAAAAACTGTTATATAATGATAACATATTACAGAAACATTATATTTTTCAGAACTCAATATAAATGTAGAATTACATAACATTTTTAGATTCCCTTTTTTGCTGTTCTTAGATTCCACTTAACTTCACCATACACAGCGATATTAATGTAGTATCATAATTGAACAGCAGGTAAAAAAACTATCAAATTGATTGTAGAAATAAAAACAGATCACCGTGGAGCATCATCATCAATATGTGTAGCTATGTGTTTTCCTATTGTCACTTCTGTTCATGACTTCCTTTATCTCCATTAACTCTATTATTTGTATCATATACACTTTCCAAAATGTAGACTGTCACTTATATCTGGTACAATATAGACAACAAATATATAAAGTATTTTCTTTTAAATAGAATTTTCCAAATGCAATATAAATTAGCGCAAATAATATTCCAAACACTAATTCTAAATACTAATAGATTCCAATCCTCTCTCCTTTCTGTTCACATCTTCCCAATAGGCCGAATGATGTACTCAAAACTTTGGCTTCAAAAATAACAAATATGAATTTGGTAACTCATAAGCCAATCTAGGTTTGAATTCCAAGGTGCATCATTGCAATATGTCCAACCTTTATTACACTTTAAATAAACAGTATAGTGTCCAGATGTTGTAGTAGGTCCATCATGGAAAATAATAGCCACTTCTGTAAAAGATCTTCCTGAAATAGATGTTTGACTTGTACTAAATATTTAATTTTCATTTCCAATTTTCTTCCATTTGCTCTACGATGCTGTAGCATTAAAAATAGATATTTTCCAAATCTTGCTATATGTAATGTAGACAACATCTCTGATCTACAATGCGAACATCTCATATCCTGATTCGCTGTTTTTATTAATTTGTTAAAAGGTACTGATTTGCAGTCTGTCATCGTCAAGTATATGAATCGTTCTGTTTGTATTTCAGTAGTGGTAGTAAATGAACACTCTTCATGTTTATAATCCCATTGATAACTTAGTTCAAAAAAGTTTTCAATTTGAATTCCTTCATGTTCTTATATTCCAAGCATAAGGATTAGAAATTCTTGTGCATCTTGTTATATATTAAGCGTAAATGCCAAAAAAGCAGTACAAATATCCAAATGATGCCGAATGTCAAAAGCGAATGAATTTTACTCTGTCAGTTACCAACTGTTGAAATACATGTTGTAGTAAAGAACAGAATCTTTTTTCATGATTTCCCATGATTTCATGATGAAGATCTTGTAGATAAAACACAACATTCAGAATAACATTAGCATAACAGTTGATACCTGAACTATATTCTAACTGGTATCCTACAATGTCATCAAAACTTTCTATTTTCTTTTTCTTTACACGTTCACATTTCTCTTCATTTGTTTACTTTTTTTGAACCTCAATTGCATCTTTGACATATTTCCATTTTGGACACAATAAATGTTTCTCATATATGGGATATTCACCTAAATCAGGAGCATACAGTCTTCTTAAAAGATTGTACTCTCTTGCACAATTTGAATCAGCGTTAATCCTTTTCTCATCAAAATCTATCAAATACAAACCAGACAATGTTCTTACTCGCACAATGCAAAATATGCCATTCCCTTTTCGAACGTTGTACTTCTGATATTTACAAAAGCAGTGTCTATACTTAAACCTTGAGATTTATGAATAGTTACTGCATATGCTAAAGACAGAGGAAACTGTTTTCTGCGAAAAGACACATCTTTTACAACAAAAAACGTACAACACAACGCCCAATCTGTCTTACCTCTTTAATCTGATCAAATTTTATAATCAAAAATTCGACTCTATCTCTGTTCTGAAATTTTCGAAATCAACATCTTTTCCCATTGCTCCATTTACTAAACCTTCTTCTACATTCAAATTACGCCGTAAAATTACCTAACAGTTTATACATACATGTAAGTCTTTTCTAAGCCTGAAGTTTTAGATACAGACTTTTCCAAAGACAGCAATTTAGCTTGTAGTTTCTGTAGGAGAGTAGGATCTGCTTCACATGGTTACCCCCACTTTTTGCTGCTGTAACACAGTTTTTTTACTTTAGTCTGGCTGGAGCCCTGCTATTCAGGACCCCAGCCTAGCTGCTTCCTCTCTAAATTGATTCCATATACTTTAGGTACACACTATATTGGATTCTGGGGTACCCTTGTGAGTCCCTAGTATATGGTATACTATGTACCCAGGGCATAGGTACCCCAGAGGCCTACCAGGAGCTGAAGCATGTATTATGCCACTCCTGGAAAGCCCTCCAAAATGACACCACAGGTCTGCTACTGCAGCCTGGGTAAGGTGGTGCATGCATCCCTTACTGAGATATAGGTTCACTATATCTCACCTATCACTGCACATAGAAACCTATGGCAGACATTATCAATCCTGAAGGCAGGGTGCTTGGTTATATGTGAGAGGGTGCCCAGGCATGAGCTGAGCCTCTCTGCAGCCTTTCGAATCTCTTCTCCAGGGTTGTCAGTGGTGCAGCATGACCATATACTCTTAAGTACATTATAACCCAACGGTAAATGCTAACTTTGGACTGGCTGCACAGAAACATGTTGTGTTTGGTGTCAAATACCTTGGAATCATACCCCCACACCCACACCAGTAACTGGTGTGGGAGTTGATCCCACCCTTCTAGAGGGAGAGACATGACAGCACTGGTATACCCGGCACCAACTTAACTGAGCCCTGGCATCACAAAATGGATGCTGCAGCCACAGACAAGGGTCTGGCCTTCTGCTGCTGACCAAAACTCTGGCAGGGCAGGCCTGGACAATCGGTTTCCTATCACAGGGATGTGTAACCACCTCCCAGACAGGCTGATATGTATTGGGGCTGGGTGGGAGCACTCTCAGAGTGCTTTGAAGACCTGCACTGGGGGCAAATTTGGTGTCCCCTGTGCATAATCCAGCTCAAACCAGTTCAGGGGCTTCCAGCCCCTGCTCTGGTGTGAAACTGGACAAAGGAAATGGGTGTAGCCATCCCTCTTTCCAAACCCTCCCATAGGTGGGTCCTCTGAGTTAGTCCAACCCCTTTCTTGGGTATAAGTAAGGAACCCCTGGCAACAAGACTTTGGATATCCTTTGATGAAACTCTGCTACTGAATCCTGAATTCCGAAACTTCAACGCTCTACTCAAGACTAGAGGACTGAAGAAATCTCCCTTGAGGTCAAGGATTGACTCCCCTGCTTGGCAGGCACCAACAAAGCAATTGCCGGTCTGCATTTCTGAAGCTCCCGCCGGACTCCAAAGTATTTGCAGCCCAGGAAGAGGATTTCCAGACTTCTAAGAGGCTCACCCGAGTCCCCAGCAAAGCTGAGACCCGCAGCCCTCGTGAGTAACGTGGAACCGGAACTCCTGGTCACCGTGCACATTTGCAAATGCATTAACTTCCCGACGTCTCTCAAAGTCGTGCTTTGGGTTACCTGTAGCCCAACCTCCGAGGACCATCTGCACCAAAGATTGTGGGCCTACTCTCCAGGAGTGTTCCGTGAGCCTGCTTCTTGCATTTCAGCCCCCAGACCTTGCTGGTCTGCAACAAACCATCTTTCTCCTTTCTGCGTGGGTTGCATCCTTCATGGGACAGCTCGAATCCAGATCCTGACATCCTCAACGCCTCCTGGTCCTCGTGGCTGAAGAGTCAAGCTTCACCTTCTTCACCTGAAATCAACCGACATCGGTGGGCATTCGCCTATCGTGACCCTGATCACTGGCTAGTGACCCAGACTCTGTCCCCTCTGCTTTCAGGTTCTTCTCGACTTTGATCCAGGCTTGTATCTCTTCGGACACTTCGCATCTTCCCGGCAGCAGCACTACTTTGCCAGCTCCCATTGAAAATGACGACGCGACCCGACACCATTTGACACCTATGCACACGGCTTCCCTGGGTAAGGTAACTCGAGTACTCCTGTGCTCCCATGGATGTTGACCATAGAACTTCCTAAGTCCAAAAGGGTTTGGTCTTAGCTCATCTCTAAGTGTCCCTAATCTTTAAAAATCTAACCGCAACTTTCCCCATAAAAGCTAACAGGAGCTCGCGGCTGTGTTCTCACACTGCACACGGCCCCCGGGGGTCACCTGTGTCACTATCTTGGTTGGTTCCTCGGGGTCCCAGCAATTCTACAGGCTCTAGGTTTTGTGTCTAGTTAAGTCGTGGTTCTTATACCACTATTTTAGTAAATGGTTTGGCTCGCCCCTAGGGCCTAGCGTGTATTTGTGCTATTTTGCTGATGCCATTGCAGAGCGCCCTAGGGGGGCGGATTTAACAGCTCGCGACACCCATCTGAGCCCGTCAGAGGCCGAAGAATGCCTGGTTGGGCCATACCATTGACCTGGGACACTGGAGATCCAAAGTAAGAATCCACGATAAGATACTGTTGTATTGACTCTCCTGACACATTGTGACCTTTCTGTCCTGTATTGTGGACATTTTGGACCAGTCATGAGTAAAAAGGGAACCATAGGGCAGGGGGTTGTGGGAACCCTGGATGCCTTCTTATTGAGGGCTGAGACTGTTTTAATTCATGAGATTGAACTGACTGAGAGGAGATTATCTCTGGACCCCCAGTGTTCAACTGCATGTAATGCTCTTTCCACCACTGTGCCATCACTTGCTGGGAAGGAGATCGAGGAGACTCCACTCCTCTCAAATGGCCGTGGAACCACGGACCTGGCCCCTGTGGTTACGACCTTACCAGTAATTAACAAGATTGTAGAATATTTTCATACCAATACAGGCTCTGCAACGCAGCACACTGACGCTTACTGGAGGTACCTGGTGGGCTAGTTGGCCCCCAGGGACCCTCAGGATTGAAGAGGAATTAATTCCCCAACTTAAAACGAGCCAGGGGGCGTGTTTGCACACATGTCACCTCAGGCCCCTCCCCCTTCCTTCACCACTGTGCAAATGCGCCCCCTGGTAAGTTGTAAGTTGGGGAATTAATTCCCCTTGAATACTGAGGGTCCCTGGGTCCAACTAGCCTACCAGGTACCTTCAGTATGCACCAGGGAGCTGTGTTGCAGAGAGGTGTTCAGAGGCCATGCCCCTTTTTACACCTCTCTGCAACACAGCTCTGTAGCACTTACTGGAGGTACCTGGTGAGCTAGTTGGATCCCAGGGACCGTCAGGATTCAAGGGGACTCTATCCCCCAACTCAAAACACGCCACGGGGTGCATTTTTGAACAGTGGTGAAGGGAGGTGGCCGGGCCTTAGGTGACATGTGTGCAAACACACCCTGGGGCACGTTTTAAGTTGGGGAATTAATTCCTCTTCAATCCTGAGGGTCCCTGGGGGCCAACTAGCCCACCACTTACCTCCAGTAAGCGCCACTGCGCTGCAGAGAGGTGGCCCAGTCAGGCCCCTTTTTACACCACTCTGCAACGTAGCTCTGTGGCGCTTACTGGAGGTAAGTGGTGTGCTAGTTGGCCCCCAGGGATCCTCCGGACTCAAGGGGACTTAATCCCCCAACTTAAAACGTGCCACATTGCGCCTTTGCACAGTGGTAAAGGGAGGGGGCGGGGCCAGAGGTGACGTGTGCAAATTTCTGCACATGTCTTGCTTCTTCCTACATTTTTCTTCGTCTTTGGGGACTTCTGTTGTTTCTTTCTACATTTCTTTTGCTTCTTTCTGTGCGTATTTTCTTCTTTCTTCACATATCATACTTCTGTAGGCATTGTTAGAAACTAGCATTCAAAAAACCTTTGAAATTCACTGAAAAAACCAACTATAATGGCTGAATTTCTCAGATTTTGTACGAGTGAAATATCCAACTAACTATAACGTCCCTGAAACCTATGGTTTTTTCAATGAATTTCAAAGGTTTTTTAAATGCTACTTTCTAACTATAACGTCCCTGAAACCTATGGTTTTTACAGTGTATTTCAAAGGTTTTTTAAATGCTAATTTCTCACTATAACATCCCTGAAACCTATGGATTTTTCAGTGAATATATTTAACACTCATTGCGCTGGAACCATAGGACCCCTGGGGAGTGGCGCCCATGCCGGCAGAGCGTACCGGCTATCATAGCATATCCAAGGTGAAGTAAACACGCTTTCAGGATACAGTATGCACAGCACCAAAAGTTTGCTGGAAACTTTTTTATTACATAACGGCTTTCGGATGCCCAGCAGCCTTGGTCACATGTGCTTTAAACACCACTAGGGTGTCTTTAAAAATGCATGATAAACATAGACAAAGGACAAGAGAGGTACAAAACATGGTGGCCATATTGGAATGGTGTAAAACCTGGTCATGCTACACAATAACACACAACAGGTAGTGCAATAGGGTACACTCTACTCAACCCTGCATTGATGAGCTAATATTCTATTGTCACAAAGTGTACAAGTATAACACCGCAATTTGTAATACCTGTGGCAATGTGGCCAGGTAAATAGGGAACACAGGGCAGTGAAGACATAATGCCAGTGTGCGGACATCATTAGCGCTACTTCGGCAAACCTTTGTAGGTGAAGGCATAGTGCCTGTACATAGCCGTGGCGGAACAGGAGCCATTTTGTTGTAGCATGAATGCAAATAAACAAGACATTGCTGATTCCCTAGAGAAACTTTTTTTTAAGTGGTCTCACAGCATGCGACCCACTTGGGGAATACTTTGTGTACTACCAGTCCCACAATGCATCATGAGTGCTCACATGAGCTTCCTGGTTGAAGAGGAGATATACTGGCTGTGAGGCTTTGTTTGCTGTGATTCTACCAAGACTGTCCATGAGGAAGGCGTAGCCCGAAAACGAGTCTAGGTCCAAAATATATCTTGTCTCTAATTCCCTTCTCTATCCCCCCCTCTCCTATCTATTGGCACTGCGTCAATTAAATAATATTTAAAATATTCAAGGTTATTTTCGTGTATCTCCTTGAAATGACGGGCCACTGGATAGCTTGGGTCTTGATTTACTTTGGCCCATATGTGCTGTAGTATCCTCTTGTGGGCTTGCAGATTGGTACTGCCCACGTATCATAAGCCAAAGGAACACTCCAGCCCATAGATAGCATAATTCGTTTTGCAGGTTATGTCGTGTAGTTCCTATATTACCTATACAGGATCTGCACATTTGGATAACATAAACTGTAGGATTGGTGGCAGACGGACTCTGAGCACCCCTACCGAGAATGTTAGCCTTTCTGTTTTAGCTAGCTCACAATGCTACTAGACTCTCCTCTTATTGGAGACAGGCTATTTCTTGGCAGCCTCAGAACATGACAACCCTGATCCCTCAGAATGGTGGAAGCAATGTATTACCTTTTGCTCAGTCACTCGTGCTTACTTTTTCGCTCTCAGAGAGTTACACAGAAGAAACAGTCGGATGTGTATGATTAGCAGTACAGTGAAAATAAAAAGATAGTACGGTTCTACCATATTGCAATAATCATGAATACATATATGAATATAAAATTCATGATGAATAAAGCGCATACTCCTACGATGCCTATCTAGATGTACCTAAGTGTACCTAGCATGTGAGTAGGTGTGAAGCCAAGAATCCTTCTAGGAATTAGTCTAACCCCATTACCTGAACTGCGAGAGTGTGGGACCTGTTCCTGGTCTCGAGTTGGACACCCCGGGAAGGATGTGTTAGACCACTGTCAGCTGGAGAGTCTGCATGCAGGAGTCTCTGGTTAGAGTGTCAGCCTGGAAGTCTCGGTTCCCTCTACCAACCCTAGCAAGATGTGCTGTAATTTTACAAAAAGTATCCAGGGTTTCTTTGTACCTTGTTTCTTGTATTAGCCATTGTTGGATTTGAGGATGACTTATGGGGTGAACCTTGTACGTAGATATTATGCAGGTGGTGTAGCCCCTGCCTGGTTTCCAAGAACCCTCATGAATATTCATTCAAACTGTATGAGTGCATTGATGAAGTTATAGAACGCTATTGTTCAGGGAAAAACCCTCCTTCTGCACCCAGGACTAGAACTAGGTAAAGGTTATTACATAGTAACGAGCCTTTAGGTTCAATCCTAAAGGCTCGTTACTGTGTAGTATAAGGGAGATAATGTAGGTGAAGGTGTATGATATTACCTGGGCCTATATTAGGGTACCTATATGAAACATAACAGTTAATGGGTTAGAGATCTTACACTCTTTTTTGCCAAACAGTATGATGTATGTAGTTTTGTTTATACCGTACTGGCTTTGCAACTATTACAGTTGATAAAACCCTTACGTTGTGAAAGCCACATATTCTGCTCAGTTACCTCCGGACTACTCTTGACCAGGCTATTGCTCATAGAGGGGGCTCATCTATATGTGATAAACAACTTTTGTGGCAGAGATTGGCCAATGACTCGATCATTAATAACTAATGGCCAATATTGTCTGATGATGTTTCTTAGTGCTTTGTCCTGTTTATTGTATGTCAATATCATTTTTAGTTCCATAGATGTGTTCATGTGATCAGTGTGCCTAACAGTTTTTTGTTTAGGTACCAGAAGATTGGATCTATAAAGAGTGTTGGTTTTAACAATGGCGGTGTTTATTGTTCTTTCAGAGTAGCCTCATTCCAAAAATCTCTTTTTGCTGGCCTGTTGTGCTATGTGTAGTTCCTCGGCGTTGCTACAAATTCTTTTTAATCTGAGCATTTCTCCGTAGAGTATACTTTCCACCAGATGTCTATGGTGGAAACTTGTTGAGTGTAAAACTGAATTGCCTGCTGTCTCTTTGCGGTATATTTTTGTTTCGATTTTCTCATTCTCAATCTATACCTCAACATCTAGAAAGTGTATCATTTTGTCACTAATCACTGCTGTAAAACCTAAATTGATTTCATTGGTATTGATTGCTGAGACAAACTCAATTGCACTTGAGTGGATACCTTTCCAAATAATAAACAGGTCGTTGATAAAATGAAACCACAGTTTCAAATAGTTTTTTACATAAAAATAGTGAATGCTGCCCAACACCAGCTCCTCCCACCAGCCCATGTATAAACACGCATAGCTGGGGGAGAAGCTGGCACCCATCGCAACACCCCGCATTTGTTGGTAGTAACATTTGTCATACATGAATATGTTATTGTTCAAACGGAAGTTTGTCATACTGATTAGCATTTTGTTATGTAGAGACATTTGTATCGATTTGTTCCGAAGGTAAAATTCCAATGCTCTCAAGCCATCTGTGTGGTTTATACTGGTGTAAAGTGACGTTACCTCTAAGGTCACTAATAGGTAATCTTTCTGCCAAATAAAATTATTCAGTTTTGAAAGAAAATCACCAGTATCTTTGGTGTAGGACGGTAGCCTCTGTAGACGTTCCTGAAAAAAAAATGAAAATGTTCTGTGATGCATTCTCTAATACACTGTTTTGTGCCAATATTATTGGCCGTCCCTGTGGTTTTATTGGCTCTTTGTGAATTTTCGGTATGAAATAAATGCTTGGAACTGTGGGGTTCTCCTTTTTTAGGAATTTATATTTATCAAGGGTGATTAGTCCCGCACTTTTCCAGGCAAGCAATTTAGTGTAGAATTTGTTGTGCATTGCCTATTGTGCCAATGCATTACATTTTTTGTAACATAATCTGTCACTCAATTGAAGTAAAGATTCTTGCATGTAGTCATCTTTTGTTCAGATAACTATGTTGCCTTCCTTGTCGGAATTCTGAATAATGATCTGATTGTTCTTTTTGAGTTTCGTCATCAATTGGTGGTATTGTTGATTTTGTTTATCAAACTTTGGTTTTGTATTTAGTACTTTATGATTTAAGTTTTGAGTTGTGCTGTCACTTGTTTGCTAAAAATATCAATTGCATCCATTGGTGCTATTGGATTAAAGGTCAATTTCCGTCTGAAGGGAGTCGTTCTTTTGTTTCTATTTCATGTTGTTTTGTCACTGTTGGATTCATGACTGTCACCCCCTGAGATTTGGGAATTTGTTTGACTACTGGAGTTTTCATTTTCTTCCTGTTTTTCCTGAAGAGTTTTTTATAAGGGCATGTCTGAAATTGTTAGGTTCAAAGGTGAAGAGCAGTCATTCAACTGGGTTTCATCCCCCTGTTGTGATGTTGTGTGATCGCAAGACATGACATTTTTTAAATTTTAGTTTGCGTATAAAATGGAAACATCCATTCTTGTGTTGGCATAATTGAAGTTGTTTTGCGGACAATATGAGAGACCTAGTGCAAGGAGTTATTTTTCAGCCTTGTTCAAATCTATGTTGGCTAGATTCATTATAGTTCAGGTAGACTCTGGACTTTCGTTTATTTGAGATTCCATCTCCCTGTTCCTAGTTTTTTGTTGGTTGTCGTGTTTTCTGACTGCTTTTCTCCTCTGCCTGCGCTTGTGGTTTCTCCTTTTTCTGATTTGTTCCTTTGCGTTATCAGGCAGAGGGTCTGCCGCCGTTCTTGGCACAGAACATCCAGTTCTTCGGCTAAGGAGAGTTTTTGTAATTATTGTCCGATTCTTACCTGTCGTGCCTCAGATCCGGATTCACCCTCTATGGCATGGCTAAGGTCAGAATCCGAGGTATTTGTGCATCCTTCTCTGTTTCTTGATACTGACTGTATGTTGTGTTTCCTTGGATTGAATTTGGAAATTTTCAGTGCATCATATTTTTGGGAAAACGTGAAAATGTGTCCATTTTTATAGTTTATTTTATCCCTATGAAATTTAAAAACTTTATTTTCCTTGATTTTCTCTTCATCCCTACGTGGTCTGGAAGTCATCTCCTCACACAATTTCAATATTTCATCACTTTGCCCCATTGCATTTATATCATCATTCAATTTGTCTATTGCGTCTTGTAGTTCTACTCTGTCAGATTCCGCATACCTAACTAGGATCTGCACTAGTTTTTCAGAAGATTCGGAACTGCATTCAGCCCATTCTCTCATCAAGTTTGGGTTCGGATTTTCATAACTGGGTGCTATTAGAATTCTGAGTCCTCTGGAAATTCTCCCTACGTCCAGGTATCTTAGCAGGGATATGAATTCCCACCACTTCCCTTGTTCCTGTTTCATGAGTTTCTACATTTTTTCATTTTGTCTTTAACGGTAATCGTCATGTTGCTGGTAACTACATTTCTCGTGTTGCTTGGAGTTTCAGCTGAGGGTTTGTTGCTGAACATTTCAGCTGCTGCCGCCTCCTGGTCTCGCAGCGTGACGGCCAACATTTTGGTCAAATGTTAATAAAATGTTTATGGATGTGGAGAAGTATTGTCCCTTTAATATAGCCACTTCTCCATTTCCAGCACACCACTCACCCCACTGTCACATATTGGTCCTACCTTTCAAGTTGTCATTGTCTTGCGAGTCCTCTGTCTCAAAATTCTCCAGCTCCCATCAGACAGGGAATCCGTTTCCTGTGAGTAGGGGGGGGGGGCAACGTGAGTAGTCCTTCCAGACTCGCTGTGAATTCCAGTGCAACACCGGAAGTTTTGGCTTCTTCTTTTCACGTCGCCACAAGTCAAATGGGGGTCAGCGTGCCACCAGGGGAAGCCCATTTTCAGCTAAACAGACACGGACCACACAATGAGTGCAGTAAATAAGTTGTTTATTTGTCACTCATTAAACGTTTCGGCCCATCCGGGCCTTGATCACATGACAACCGCTGCCTTGACTTTTTTTCCTTTTTTAAGTGACACATGCGAAATTGAAAGAACCATTAGCCATAGAAAGCAAAAACATACTACATATAGTTCCATAGTACGTAAAAACAGACTAATTAATTCTGGATATTTACAATCCATAATAATCATTAAGTAATAATAAAAATTGTTCTTAAAATGCCTTAATAAATACATGATATTGATTGGTTGGACTTGGGTACACAAAGATCTTTTTTTTTTATTTCTGTACAATGCATTGGTTATCCTCTAGTCTGACAGTTACTGGTAGTTATATATGTGACTCTTATCTGCAACTTTATCTTGTAATAACATGAGTCCATTTAAAATATCTATGACTTGAAAGTGGGGGTGTGGCTTGGAAGCCAACAATGGCAGATACGTGAGCTGGGAGCTCTGCTCCAGCCATGGCATTTATCCTGCATACTGATGTCCGTTGGGGCCCAGGGGCGTGCCGATGTATGTCTGATCGGCTAGATGTTGCCGAGATCCTGTGAGGTTGACAGGAGAACCGGGAGAGGCAACATACACGAGAGCGGAGCTGCGATTGAGACGGCGGCGGCCGTAGCAAAATGATGGCCTGCGGCGCTCCTGTGTGCAGGGAGGAGGAGCGGACCTGAACTGGGAGCTGGGAGATGCCGACACCCCGGACCTGTGTTCCAGTGAGCCTGAACAACATTATTGCCGGTTTGCGGGCTGGGGTCGGCATCGGAGTGCCTCGCCGGAAGCAGACACCAAGATGGCGGTGATATTCGGCAGGGGCCTGGAGATGTCGAACTGCTGTTGTGGCCGCACCAGAGGGGAGGGCCCGGGGCCGTCGTTTGCATCGCCGGATCTTTGGGAGCTGAGAAGGTGACTGGGATTCCCCTCCCCCTCAGGTACGGTGCAGATGAAATTGTGACTGCCTGGCCTGGGATGCAAAGTGACTACCCTGGATTGAAGTACGCTGTGGATGTGACCTGCTGTCGGCGGGACTGGGCCTGAAACGCAGCATTAGCAGACGTGTGTTTGGAGTGCGGAGCTGCAGAGTACTGCATTCCATTTGTGACTTCGGCCCCTCCGGTGACTGCTGGATGATAGCGGATGAACACCTATGAAGGTTGGCGCCTAGTGCACTGGTGCAGTGACAGCGTCCTGAACACTGAATGCCTGAAATGACATATTCTTTTTAATAGCTATTTGGCATACATAGTGTGAGCACAGCGAGTGGAGTGTACATTGCTTGCTGCCAGCATGTAACAGAACTGGGCGTAGACCACCAATCCAGCATTCCGGATTTTCTCTCCCCTTTTTCCTGGACTGGAAGGGGGAGTGGTGCAACTGTTAAGCCATACCATAGTGGACTGTACCCCCGTAATTGCTGTCACCTACATAAGGTGCCCTCTTTTAAGGACATTGTAGGAGAGTAGGATCTGCTTCACATGTTTACCCCCATGTTTTGCTGGTGTTTCACTGTTTTTCGACTTTAGTCTGGCTGGGACCCTGCTATTCAGGACCCCAGCCTAGCTGCTTCTTCTCTAAATTGATTGCATGTTTTTAGGTACACTCCAGGTTGGATTCTGGGGTACACTTGTGAGTCCCTAGTATATGGTATACTATGTTCCCAGGGCATAGGTACCCCCAGAGGCCTACTAGGGGCTGAAGCATGTATTATGCCACCCATGGAAATCCATGCAAAATGACACCACAGGTCTGCTACTGTAGCCTGGGTAAGGTGGTGCATGCACCCCTTACTGAGGTATAGGTTCACTATACCTCACCTATCACTGCACATAGAAACCTATCAGTCACCCCTATGGCAGGCCATATCAATCCTGAAGGCAGGGTGCTTGGTTATATGTGAGAGGATGCCCATTCATGAGTTGAGCCCCTCTGCAGCCTTTCGGAATCTCTTCTCCGGGGTTCTCAGTGGTGCAGCCTGACCATATACTCTTAAGTGCATTATATCTTAAACAGGTAATGCTAAGTTAGACTGACTGCACGGAAACATGTTGTGTTTGGTGTCAAACACCTTGGAATCATACCCCCACATCAGTTCTTGATGTGAGGATATGATCCCACCCTTCTAGAGGGAGAGACATGACAGTACTGGTATACCCGGTAGAAATCTAATAGAGCCCTGGCATCACAAAATGGATGCTGCAGCCACAGACACGGGTCTGGCCTCCTGCTGCTGACCGAAACACCGGCAGGGGAGGCCTGGACAATAGGTTTCCTATCACAGGGAGGTGTAACCATCTCCCAGACAGGCTTATGTGCATTGGGGCTGGGTGGGAGCACTTTGAAGTCCTGCACTGGAGGCTCATTTTGTGTCCCTGTGCGTAGCCCAGCTCAAACCGGTTCAGAGGCTTCCAGCCCCTGCTCTGGCATGAAACTGGACAAAGTAAATGTGTGTAGCCACCCCTCTTTCCAAACCCTCCCATAGGTGGGTCCCCAGAGCTAGTCCAACCCCTTCTTTAGGTATAAGTAAGGAACCTCTGTAACCAGAACTTTAGATATCCCTGGACGAAACTCTGAAGCTGAATCCTGGAACTTCGACGCTCTACTAACGACTAGAGGACTGAAGAAATCTCCCTTTGGGGTCAAGGAGTGACTCCCCTGCTTGGCAGGCACCAACAAAGCATTTTTCCGGTCTGCATCTCTGAAGCTCCCGCCGGACTCTGAAGTATTTGCAGCCCAGGAAGAGGATTTCCAGACATCTCAGAGGCCGACCCGAGTCCCCAGCAAAGCTGAGACCCGCAACCCTCGTGAGTAGTGTTGAACCGGAACTCCTGGTCACCGTGCACTTTTGCAAGTGCATTGACTTCTCGACGTCTCTTGAAGTCGTGCTTAGGGTTACTTGTAGCACCCCCTCAAGCAGAAGATCCACCAAAGATTGTTGGCCTGGTCACCCCGAGTGACCCGTGGGCCACCACTTTGTGATTCCTCTTGAGGTCCCTTTGCGATCCCTGGTCCGTTGACTGGTGTGTCCCTGAGGGGATAACTTTGAATTTTCTTTGGCTCGCCTGGTTGCTCCAGATGTGCCCTGACTCCCTACCAAGTGGTGAGTCCCTCAGACCTTGCTGGCATGCACCGAAGCAACTTTCTTCTTTCTGCGTGGGTTGCTGTTGCCAAGGCTTGTTGTGTCCAATCCGGTCACTGAAGCTGCAGCACTCGACATCCTTTATGGGACAGCTCGAATTCAGCTCCTGGTCGTCCTCGACGCCTCCTGGTCCTCGTTGCTGAAGAGTCAAGCTTCACTTTCTTCACCTGAAATCACCCGACATCGGTGAACATCCGCCTATCGCCTTCCTGGTCACTGGCAAGTGACCCAGACTCTGTCCCCTCTGCTTTCAGGTTCTTCTTGACTTCGATCCAGGCTTGGATCTCTTGGGACACTTTGCATCTTCCCGGCAGCAGCACTTCTTTGCCACCTCCCATTGAAATCGACGACACAACCTGACACCATTTGACACCTATGCACCGGCTTCCCTGGGTGAGGTGACAGAAGTACTCCGGTGCTCCCGTGAGTGTTGGCCCTAGCACTTACTAAGTCCAAAAAGGGTTTGGTCCCTAATCTTTAAAAATCTAACCGCGACTTTCCCCATAGAAGCTAACGGGAGCTCACAGCTGTTTTCTCACTTTGCACACGGCCCCCGTTGGTCCCCTGTGTCACTACCTTGGGTGGTTCCTTGGCGTCCCAGCGATTCTACAGGCTCTAGGCCTTGTGTCTAGTTAAGTTGTGGTTCTTATACCACTATTTTAGTATATGGTTTGGCTCGCCCCTAGGGCCTGAAGTGTATTTGGGCTATTTTACTTTCATATTTGAAGTGTAACTTATGTGTTTTGACCTCTAGTCTCATAAAGAGACTAAGAGGGTGTGTTTAGTAATAAATACATATATTTTATATATATATACCTGGTGTGGTTGTCTTTCATTTAGGCACTCAAGAGATTATAGACTGGTTAAACAACCTGCTTTACATTCCTTCAAGACTTAGCCTGAAGGCTGCTCTCCATAGCTACCACTAGGATAGCTTTCAATAAAGGTTGTCTTTAACCTATAACCAATAAGGGGTTGTTTGGACTGGTACCGGGTGCCCACTATAACTAGTGGACAGCATATACCAGGCCAACTTCTCACAGACATTAAGGGCAATAAAATAGGCATCCCGGACTGCGCATTCTGTAATGGTGGTGGTTGCCATATAGTGTGTGCTATTGGGGGGCATCGCACCTAGAATGCAGAATCCGCACATTGGAGTTGGACGTGGTGGGCATCCTGGTGGCGGTCCTTCGACCACTTAGAGAGGGAGGCATCAGATCCTCTGTGGGACACGTTACTTCCCTGAAGATGGGAAAACCAAGAGGTAAATAAATGGGGCCTCCCCCTGACCCTGAAGATGCACCGACACAACAGGTTCACAAAGAATTGGACGATGATCACACAGCATTTCCTGTTCGCCAACAACTGGCCCAATTTCTAGCTGCTATTGCAGATACCAAGGAGATGCTGCACCAGGACATCAGCATGGTAGTGGTGGGCCTGGGTCTACTGCGAATGGAACACACTAAGACAAGGTGAAACAGACTGAATCCTACCTGACAGTGCTTACCCCAGCTCATCAATCTTTGTCTACGTAGGTGGGAGACTTATTGAGCCGGGTGGCTTGTCTAGAACGAAGGACCAAGGATGCTGAAGGGCATAATCAGTGGAACAATGTAAGAGTCCTAGGACTGCCGGAGGAAGTGGAGGGTGACGATATGGTGCACTACCTGGAGGGCTGGCTTCGAGAAGTGGTTGCACCGGAGGGCCTGTTCAAATTCTACGCACTGGAGAGGGCGCACCGGGTCCCGGACAGGCCACCTGCCCCAGGGAAACACAGCATCCTGTGGTGGCCAGACTGCTCCACTTCAGGTACAGGGATGCGCTGTTGCAGAGGACACACATGGAGGGTCCATATGTGGTTGAAAACAGCAAAGTGTCTCTATTCCCGAACTATACTTTGGAGGTTCAGAGATGCCACACCTGCTTCCTCGAAGTTAAGAGAGCATTGCTCAATGACAGGATCCAATATTCGTTGATATTCGCGGCCTGGCTGCGGCTAATGCTTGATGGGAAGACGCATTTTTGCGAAGACCCTAAGGCAGCTTGGGAATGGTTGGAAAGCTATCAAATAGACGGTCGACCAGTGACACTCCCGAGGGTGGCTCGGCCAGCAGCTGGAGAACCCAGGAAGCACTTGTGGAAGCGCAGAAGACGGGAGAACTCGCAGAAACTGGGCCCGTCACAGACCGCTCAGGAGAGAACAGTAGCACTGCAGGCAGTGGCAGTTCCGATACAAGATTGGAAGTCGTCGTCAGATGGAGGAGTGGACTCGCGGAAGGGGACAGAAGGGACTGACTCTGATGCCTCACGCAGTGACAGTCTTCAACTGCCGACTGTGACCCCGAACACGGCAGATGATATTATTTAAATCTGCGGGCAATGGCCTCAGGTATTCTCAGTTTTTATCCCACTGTCTGCCTCTCTAGTGATGTTGTTCCCTTTTCTCCCTCCCCCTTTTTTTTCATTTTGCTCTGTGATAATATGCTTGTTTCATTTGTCGGGGATTTGGGAAAGGGTAGTAATGATGGCACGGTGTGCCCCTTGATGCGGGCTGGACCGGTCTTCCATGGCTGGCGCATGTGAGGTGCTTACTGGTGCACCAGATAAAAACACCTGGAGTGACAGCCACTCTCCCCTTAGGTCCTAGCTCTGCAGCTTTGGACCTCTTGTGTGTATGTCCTGGCGCACGTGGCTTTGAGCTTTGCTTATCTCTTGAAGTTTAGTACAATGCAGTTTTTCTGTAGGTTTGGGCAGCTGACCATTGTCAGTCGGCTCGTGGGTATGGGAGTTATTTTACTGTGTTTGTTCTTACATGTCAGGAGGTCCACAGCGTGTACTCAGATTGGTGCTTTGGGGGGGGTCACTGGGAGGGGGGATTACAGTAAATGATGGCAGATACTACTAGAAACACTGAGGAATTTAAGTTTTTGACTTGGAACATCAGGGGGAGGGGATCTCCTTCCAAGCGTTAAAGTATCTTAAATTACATACAACAGAGGGGTGCACATGTAGTAATTTTGCAAGAGACCCATCTCACGGAGGTGGAGGTGACCAGGTTGCGGCGTAGATGGCGAGGGCAGCTATTTGCAACTACTTATTTGGCTTTTGCAAGGGAGGGTGCTTTTGTGGGTCGGGCCTGGGGTTCCATTTCAGGTTTCCAGGAAACTCATAGACACTGAAGGGAGGTATGTAGTGGTCAGGGGCACATTGAAGGGCAGGGACGTAACATTGGGAAGTGTCTATGCACCAAATCGTGATCAGATCTCCTTTCTTGAATGGCTTTTTGGAGCATTGGCAGGAGTGGCACAGGATGATTTAATTCTGGGTGGGGATTTTAGCTGTGTGTGTGATTTAGGTTGGGATAGATCTATTCCCCCGCTAAGAGGGATGGTAGCGGCCACTACGACCACGGGTCTAAAGAAATGGTTAAGAGGGTGGGAATTCACAATACATGGAAAAGAGAATACTCTTATTATTCCTCACTTTATGATTTACATACGAGATTGGGTATGTTCATTTGTTCAGATAGATTGGCTCTGCTACTCTCCCTGGCTGAATACCTTGGCAGGTCCCTTTCGGATCACAGTCCCTTGTTAATACACTTCGCCCCCACTCCAGAGAGGGCCCGAATCCTGTTATGGCATCTAGACCCCTTCCTGCTGGAAGATGACGGTTTTAAACAATGCCTCCCGTCTGGTAGAATGGGATGCCTTTAAGGTGATCATCCAAGGGCAATGTTTGGGGCATACGGTGGGGACCGGACGGGAAATTGTCCGGGAACTTGAATCCCAAGAAGTCCAGATTCTGACATTAGATAGGGAAATTGTGGGAGGAGCGGCTGTGCAGGGTAGATTGGCAGTAGTGAAGAGCCTCTGTAATGCCACTTGGGACAGGCTGCGAACGCTGGACTATCAAACCTACCAGGAATGGCAGCACGCAGAAGGGGGCAGGGCAGAGAGGCTCCTGACCTGGTTTGTCAGACAGGAAGGCAGAGGGACCCCTATTCCTGGTATCCATACTATAGGCGGGCAGGTACTGTGTTCCCAGCAAGACATAAACGACTCGTTCCAGGAGTATTATCAAACTCTCTACGGGAAACCGAGAGATTTGCAAGGTGAGGACACATTGGTTTACCTAAAAACTTTGAGACTTCAGAGGCTGGCCCGTGACTCTCGGTAATTGCTGGAGCTGCCGGTCAAGACTGGGGAAATTAGAGCAGCCATTAAGGAAATGGCATGGGGGAAAACACATGGGACTGACGGTCTCCTGACTGAATTTTACTCCACCTTTGTGGATATTGTAGCCCCGAGATTAGAACAGTTGTATGCAGCTGCCCTACAAGAAAAGCAACTACCGACATCGATCAGAGAAGCATTGGTGATCCCATTGCCAAAGACAACAAGCATTTGCAATGCAATAGGTCTCGCACTTACGCAAGTTTGAGCTCTTGGCATTGTATATGAAAATGCCTCTTATTTATTTTTTGGTATTTAAAACATAAATAAAAGCATTGCCATTTACAATGCTAAAAGCTTAAACTCTCGCAAATGCGATACATATTGCTTTGCAAATGCTTGTTTTAGAAAGCTGCGTTGTAATTGGCTAAAAACGTAATGCTGCCTTTAGGCTATTCTATCAGTTCAGTCTGTTTTAAATGTATTCACACCTTGTGCTTCAAGAAAGAAACATGTGCCAAGCAGTGTGGCGTGGTGTGAAATGTTGCAATTGTTTCTTAAATGTACTTCTGTTAGAGACTGAGGCAGCACACTTAAAAGTTGGGATATAAGGATGTAGGGTATAACAAAGCTCCATGTTCCTTTGTCGTGACCCGTTGCTTAATGTGTGAGCAGTAACTGAGCCAGTGTACAACTGTTGACTGTTATCAGTTTCTCCCTGCCCCAAGAAGTCTGGCGTGGTGTCAAAAGTTCCAATTGTTTAGACTGTGGCAGCATAAAAAAAGACATGTGGCCTGGCACTTAAGATTGCTATCTCCTTGAGAAGTTGCTGTTCTGTCCCATAGGAGCAGGGAAAAGACCATTCCATGTAGGCAGAAGGAAAACGGAAGGTTTATAAGGAGGTGCATTTTCGTATGGAACCGTATGAAAAAAATGTGTAGATTTCTGTTATCAGAATTAAGTGTTTATAATTTGGAATAAATGAAAGCATTTTTTGTAGATGTTTTCCTATATGTTAGACGAGGCAGGGTAGCCATGTGTTAGGTGTGGCCAGAGTCACACTGATTTATGGTGGGGCTCCCATTCACCAAACTTTAAAGTTTTTAATACACTATAGAAATATTGTACAAAGAAAATTGTATATTTCTTAGTATATTTGTGTAACGTTTATGTTGTACAGTGGCATGCAGGTTTCTAACAACGCGCCTTTATTAAAACTCCTTTTTTTGTCATTTCAATTTTGACAGTTGTTCCCTCTTACTTCTATGTATCACACCATATCCGTTGCTTCTGGCCCCCTGCGTGTGGGAGCAGTGAAATATGAAGCACTGTAAGCCAAAGCAGAATTTTAAATGTGACCTTATTAACCTCGCAGGCTCCTTAAGTATATGCAGCACGGACACCTCTGAGGGGAAACCGCAATCAAGGAGGATGGTTCTGTCTGGCTTCTGCCCTAGTGGCGCCTCTGGTCTGTTCCCTGCTGACACTTGTTAATTTAGCATTTCTAATGTAATTGCAAAGAAGCCCGCTGTCTGCATGCTTGAACCACAGTTACTATTTCCCATATCTCTAGTGTCAAGAAGGCAATATTTACTTCATTTTAATGTACTTGCTTTCGGCCTTGATTCCTTTATATGTGTAACTGTAGTATACTTCGATCACACTACAAAAGGATGCAACAAGGATACTGTAAAGAAAGTTTATATTTGCCTGTGGAACATTCCTGTGGTATGGTGAGCCAGTGAGAGTGAGTCAATGAGTGAGTGAGAGTGAGTGAGTCAATTAGTGAGTGAGTCAATCAGTGAGAATGAGTCAATTAGTGAGAGTGAGTCAATTAGTGAGAGTGAGTCAATTAGTGAGAGTGACTCAGTGAGAGTGAGTTAATTAGTGAGCAAGTGAGCCAGTGAGAGTGAGTCAATTAGTGAGAGAGAGTGTGAGTCAATTAGTGAGTCATTGAGAGTGAGTCAATTAGTAAGTGAGTCTGTGAGAGTGAGTCAATTAGTGAGAGTGAGTCAGTGAGAGTGAGTCATAAGAGAGAGAGTGACTCAGTGACAGTGAGTCATTTAGTGAGTCAATTAGTGAGTCATTGACAGTGAGTCAATTAGTGAGTGAGTCAGTGAGACTAAGTCAATTAGTGAGAGTGAGTCAGTGAGAGTGAGTCATAAGAGAGAGAGAGACTCAGTGACAGTGAGTCAATTAGTGAGTCATTGAGTGAGTCAATTAGTGAGTGAGTCAGTGAGACTGAGTCAATTAGTGAGAGTGAGCCAGTGAGAGTGAGTCAATTGGTGAGTCAGTGAGAGTAAGCCAGTGAGAGTGTGCCAGTGAGAGTGAGCCAATGAGTCAGAGAGTGAGTTTGTGAGAGTGAGTCTGTGAGTGTGGAAATTAGTGAGAGAGTGAGTCAATTAGTGAGAGAGTGACTCAGTGAGTGAGTCAATTAGTGAGTGCGTCAGTGAGAGTGAGTCAATTAGTGATAGTGAGTCAGTGAGTGAGTCATGAGAGAGAGAGTGAGTCAGTGTGAGTGAGTCAATTAGTGAGAGAGTGACTCAGTGAGTGAGTCAATCAGCGAGTGAGTCAGTGAGAGTGAGTCAATTAGTGAGAGTGCGTCAGTTAGTGAGTTATGAGAGAGAGAGTGAGTCAGTGTGAGTGAGTCAATTAGTAAGAGAGTGACTCAGTGAGAGTGAGTAAATTAGTGAGCCAGTGAGAGTGAGTCAATTAGTGAGAGAGAGTGAGTCAGTGAGAGTGAGTCAATTAGTGAGTCATTGAGAGTGAATCAATTAGTGTGAGTCAGTGAGACTGAGTCAATTAGTGAGAGTGAGTCATGAGAGAGTGAGTCATTGAGAGTGAGTCAATTAGGGAGTGAGTCAGTGAGAGCGAGCCAATTAGTGAGATTGAGAGAGAGATTCAGTGAGTGAGTCAGTGAGTGAGTCAATTAGTGAGTCAATTAGTGACAGTGAGTCAATTAGTGACAGTGAGTCAATTAGTGAGAGTGTGTCAGTGAGAGTGTGTCAGTGAGAGTGTGTCAGTGAGAGTGTGTCAGTGAGAGTGTGTCAGTGAGAGTGTGTCAGTGAGAGTGGCAATTAGGGAAAGAGTGAGTCAATTAGTGAGAGAGTGACTCAGTGAGTCAATTAGTGAGTGAGTCAGTGAGAGTGAGTCAATTAGTGATAGTGAGTCAGTGAAAGTGAGTCATGAGAGAGAGTGAGTCAGTGAGAGTGAGTCAATTAGTGAGTCATTGAGAGTGAGTCAATTAGTGAGTCCGTGAGAGTAAGTCAGTGAGCTAGTGAGTGAGTCAATTAGTGAGAGAGTGTGTCAATTAGTGAGTCAATTAGTGAGTGAGTCAGTGAGAGTGAGTCAATTAGTGAGTGTCAGTGAGAGTGAGGCAATTAGTGAGTGAGTCAGTGAGTGAGTCAATTAGTGAGTCAATTAGTGAGTGAGTCAATTAGTGAGTGAGTCAATTAGTGAGTCTGTGAGAGTGAGTCAGTGAGAGTGAGTCAATTAGTGAGTGAATCAATTAGTGAGTCAATTAGTGAGTGAGTCAGTGAGAGTGAGTCAATTAGTGAGTGAGTCAGTGAGAGTCAATTAGTGAGTCAATTAGTGAGTGAGTCAGTGAGAGTGAGTCAATTAGTGAGTGAGTCAGTGAGTGAGTCAATTAGTGAGTGAGTCAATTAGTGAGTCTGTGAGAGTGAGTCAGTGAGAGTGAGTCAATTAGTGAGTGAGTCAATTAGTGAGTCAATTAGTGAGTGAGTCAGTGAGAGTGAGTCAATTAGTGAGTGAGTCAGTGAGAGTCAATTAGTGAGTCAATTAGTGAGTGAGTCAGTGAGAGTGAGTCAATTAGTGAGTGAGTCAGTGAGAGTCAATTAGTGAGTCAATTAGTGAGTGAGTCAGTGAGAGTGAGTCAATTAGTGAGTCAGTGAGAGTGAGTCAGTGAGAGTGAGTCAATTAGTGAGTCAATTAGTGAGTGAGTCAGTGAGAGTGAGTCAATTAGTGAGTGAGTCAGTGAGAGTCAATTAGTGAGTCAATTAGTGAGTGAGTCAGTGAGAGTGAGTCAATTAGTGAGTGTGTCAGTGAGAGTCAATTAGTGAGTCAATTAGTGAGTGAGTCAGTGAGAGTGAGTCAATTAGTGAGTGAGTCAGTGAGAGTCACTTAGTGAGTCAATTAGTGAGTGAGTCAGTGAGAGTGAGTCAATTAGTGAGTCAGTGATAGTGAGTCAGTGTGAGTGAGTCAACCTATGGCATAAGTGGTCTTTTTTTCAAGTCACTGCTTATGGCACGGAGCAAGGGAAAAGAGTAACTAAAGTAACCATTAATCGCCACTTAATGTGAATAGATTATATAAATTAACCACAGTTACTATTTCCCACATCTCTAGTGTCAAGTAGGCAATATTTACTTCATTTTAATGTACTTGCTTTCGGCCTTGATTCCTTTATATGTGTAACTGTAGTATACTTCGATCACACTACAAAAGGATGCAACACGAATACTGTAAAGAAAGTTTATATTTGCCTGTGGAACATTCCTGTGGTATGGTGAGCCAGTGAGAGTGAGTCAATGAGTGAGTGAGAGTGAGTCACTGAGAGTGAGTCAATGAGTGAGAGAGTGAGTCAGTGAGAGTGAGTCAATTAGTGAGTGAGTCAATCAGTAAGAGTGAGTCAATCAGTAAGAGTGAGTCAATTAGTGAGTGAGTCAGTGAGAGTGAGTCAATTAGTGAGAGAGTCTCAGTGAGAGTGAGTCAATTAGTGAGAGTGAGTCAGTGAGAGTGAGTCAATTAGTGAGAGAGTGACTCAGTGAGAGTGAGTTAATTAGTGAGAGTGAGTCAGTTAGTGAGTTATGAGAGAGAGAGAGTGAGTCAGTGAGAGTGAGTCAATTAGTGAGAGAGTGACTCAGTGAGAGTGAGTCAGAGAGAGTGAGTCAATTAGTGAGAGAGTGACTCAGTGAGAGTGAGTTAATTAGTGAGCAAGTGAGCCAGTGAGAGTGAGTCAATTAGTGAGAGAGAGTGACTCAGTGAGTGAGTCAATTAGTGAGTCATTGACAGTGAGTCAATTAGTGAGTGAGTCAGTGAGACTAAGTCAATTAGTGAGAGTGAGTCAGTGAGAGTGAGTCATAAGAGAGAGAGTGACTCAGTGACAGTGAGTCAATTAGTGAGTCATTGAGAGTGACTCAATTAGTGAGTGAGTCAGTGAGACTGAGTCAATTAGTGAGAGTGAGCCAGTGAGAGTGAGTCAATTAGTGAGCCAGTGAGAGTGAGCCAGTGAGAGTGAGCCAATGAGTGAGTGAGAGTGAGTCTGTGAGAGTGAGTCTGTGAGAGTGTGGAAATTAGTGAGAGAGTGAGTCAATTAGTGAGAGAGTGACTCAGTGAGTGAGTCAATTAGTGAGTGAGTCAGTGAGAGTGAGTCAATTAGTGATAGTGAGTCAGTGAGAGTGAGTCATGAGAGAGAGAGTGAGTCAGTGTGAGTGAGTCAATTAGTGAGCCAGTGAGAGTGAGCCAATGAGTGAGTGAGAGTGAGTCTGTGAGAGTGTGGAAATTAGTGAGAGAGTGAGTCAATTAGTGAGAGAGTGACTCAGTGAGTGAGTCAATTAGTGAGTGAGTCAGTGAGAGTGAGTCATGAGAGAGAGAGTGAGTCAGTGTGAGTGAGTCAATCAGCGAGTGAGTCAGTGAGAGTGAGTCAATTAGTGAGAGTGAGTCAGTGAGAGTGAGTCAATTAGTGAGAGAGTGACTCAGTGAGAGTGAGTAAATTAGTGAGCCAGTGAGAGTGAGTTAATTAGTGAGAGAGAGTGAGTCAGTGAGAGTGAGTCAATTAGTGAGTGAGTCAGTGAGAGTGAGTGAGTCAATTAGTGAGAGTGTCAGTGAGAGTGAGTCAATTAGTGAGTCATTGAGAGTGAGTCAATTAGTGAGTGTGTCAGTGAGAGTGAGTCAATTAGTGAGTCCGTGAGAGTAAGTCAGTGAGAGTGAGTCAGTTAGTGAGAGAGTGAGTCAATTAGTGAGAGAGTGAGTCAATTAGTGAGAGAGTGACTCAGTGAGTCAATTAGTGAGTCCGTGAGAGTAAGTCAGTGAGAGTGAGCCAGTGAGTGAGTTAATTAGTGAGAGAGAGTGAGTCAGTGAGAGCGAGATAATTAGTGAGATTGAGTCAGTGAGAGTGAGTCATGAGAGAGAGAGTCAGTGAGAGTGAGTCATGAGAGAGAGAGAGAGTCAGTGAGAGTGAGTCAATTAGTGAGTGGGTGACTCAGTGAGAGTGAGTCAATTTGTGAGCAAGTGAGCCAGTGAGAGTGAGTCAATTAGTGAGAGAGAGAGAGAGAGTGAGTCAGTGAGAGTGAGTCAATTAGTGAGTCTGTGAGAGTGAGTCAATTAGTGAGAGTGAGTCATGAGAGAGAGAGTGAGTCAGTGAGAGTGAGTCAATTAGTTAGTCATATGCCTTGAGATCAGCACTATCCTTTTTGGCTGCATATAAACTGTCTTTGATCTGCACGCAAGCCTTGTGGTTTTCTTTTGTGAAATTTGTGTGGAACTTTTTATCACATTTCAGCTGCATGTCCCTGTTTGATCATGCATGTGATTGAGAGCCCATGACTATGTGCTTTAAACAAGGAAGTCGCACAAAAACAACTCTTTGTTCCACAGGCCATACGATCTTCTGTGTTCTTAGATAATGTTGCTACCGAAATGCGGACGTTTTTTTATCTGACTTGTATTTCATCATTATTAAGTACTCATTGAGGCAGACATTAATTTAAAGCTACATCATTACTGAACAGAGCCCCAGAGTGAGACGCTCTTAACGTATCAGCTGGCACATAGTCTTTTCACTGTATGCTCTTTCAGCAGCATAAACCGAAAGTCCGTGGGGCACTGACAGAGCTGAAGTGGGTGACTGGTGGCCTGCTGGTTCTGTTGAAGCAGTAAAATAAAAAAGCCATTAATCAAGCATGATGGCTCTGTCTCCCTTCACGCCCAGGGAGGAGGGAGATGCTAGCAGAGCATCAAAGGGCTGGGTGAGAAGGGAGGGGGGAATGCAAGGGTCAAAGCGGGCGAAAGTGAAAGTAATCAAGCAGAGCATCAAAGGGCTGGGTGAGAAGGGAGGGGGGAATGCAATGAGCAGAGGAGCAGCTGTGCACGTGCATGTGATCTCGTGCACTCAAGGTTTAGGCCAGCCAAAAGACTGTGGGTAGCACTTTGAAAATCCCACATATAAAATGTCTCTTCGAGCCTTTGGCTCGCGAGACCTAAAAAAGGATATAGAAGAAGTAATGGAATTTCGGCCCCTATCCATGTTAAATATTGAGTTTAAAATCTTGAGTAAAGCACTGGCCGCTAGACTTCTGCCACAGATGCAGCGCCTGGTCCATACAGATCAGAATGGGTTTATCCCTTCCAGCTTCACATCCAATAACTTGAGTCGGTTATACCATGTTATGTTTCATGGGGACCTGACTGGCTATCCTGACGTGGTTGTAATAGCAGTGGACTTGGAAAAGGCCTTCGATTCCCTGAGATGGGATTTTTTATTGGCATGGGGGAAATGCACATGGAAGATGGCTGGTCACAATGGGTCCACCTTCTGTATACAGAACCTAGAGCACGAGTGCGCACAGGTACGGCAGTTTCTGCTCCGTATTCTTTCTATAGAGGGACCCACCAGGGGTGTCCCTTGTCACCGTTGCTCTTTGCTCTTGCAATGGGGCCACTAGCAGAGCGATTCAGACAAGAACGTAAGAGGCTGGGGGTGAAGCTTGATGGGACCCACCATATCATATCCTTTTACACGGATGCCATACTGATTTATCTGTGGAATGGCTCTCATGGGATCCCAATAGTGTTGCGGATTTTGGAGGAATTTGCTATGTTTTCGGGGCTATGTCTCAACAAAAAGAAAACCTATGTGTTCCCTTTGAACCCAGGCATGGCTAGGCCACAAGACTTTCTGTTGGACCTGGAGTGGGCATCGATCTCCTTCCGGTACTTGGGAATAGATATTTACCATTGGCAGGTAGATCTCCTTGATGGGAACCTCGGAAGTGCCCTTCGAGCAATGCGGGAAAATGTTACATTCTGGCGATCGCTCAAATTGCTACTGATGGCAAGAGTGGCCTTATCTAAAATGGTGGTGCGCCCACCTCTGTTATATTACTACATCAGTCTGCCAGTGGTGATCCCCAAAAGTTGGGTTAAAACATTGGATGTGTTACTAAGGGACTTGGTGTGGGATGGTGGGCATAATAGAGTATTTCTGCAAACACTACAGCTGCCACTAATGGAGGGAGGATTGGGTGCCCCTGATATTAAGGCCCTTACCTGGCAGCACATCTCCAATGCCTGGCCAGGTGGCTTGCAGGGATAGGGTTGGACACACTCTCATTGTCGGCCAGTACTGTACAGACGGCTCTGTTCCCTAGACAGCCTAACCGTCACCACACGCTTAAACACATGGGGACATTACTTTCTGTGGCGGTGGCGTGCTGTGTGGCACGATCCAAAGATAGATCATTGTATGCACCCAGTATTCCCCTTACGGGACTCCTGCAGGCAGGGAGGGTGCCACCTCTTACGCAACTACAATTGCTAGGATGGGAGGAGGCAGGAGTGTTGACAGTTGGAGACTGCCACAGAGATTGTGTGTTGCTCCCAGTGGCGAAATTCTTGAAATATCATGAATTGCCACAAGGACAATTCTTGAATTACCACAAGATTCGGGGAGCGATGGCTAAACTATGGGGGGGGGGGAGACGCAACAGAACCTACCATGCGGTCCTCCAGGCACTAGTGACGTTGGGTACTGCCGGACACTTAGTAAAATGGCTCTATCTGGCTATATTAGAGATGACTCACAGGCCTTTGCCTCATGTGCAAGAGAGATTGGAGGGTACCCTGAACAGACGGATAAACAAGAAGGAGTAGAAGGAGGTCCTGGGAAGCCCGAAAAGGGTGTCTCGAAATGCAACATTTATGTTGCAACAATTTAATGTTCTTCATAGAACGTACCTTACGCCACATAGGTTAAATGTAGTGTATAATAGAGATGACCAGGCGTGTTCTAGGTGTTAATTAATAGATGCCAATTTTGATCATATGGTGTGGACATGCCCAGGACTTCAAGATTATTGGACCAAGATAATAGACACCATCAACAAGGTCTTGGGGCGGAACTTAGTGTGCTCACCGGAAGTATGTCTTCTGGGCCTATTCCGGAGACCCAAAACCAAAAAAGTGGGACACAGATTTATAGATTTGGCCTTCATCGTGGCCAAACGAACAATAGCCCTTAGATGGAAGACGAAACAAGGTCCCTTGGTGTTAGATTGGGAAACAGATGGTTCTTGTTGGTCAAGAGTGGAGGAGAAAGCCCTGCTTCGAGAAGATAAGATTACGAAGCGGCATAAGCCTTTAGCAGAGCCATGGGCGGGTATATTGAGAGCGTGCAATATGCGCAATACGCATGATCAGGAATCACAGGGGAACGCGACTGACTCTGAGGGATCTGGAGACCTACAAACCCCTGATCAGTAGATGACTACTGCACTCTAGATGTGTGAATGAAGGAGTGAACCCAGGGGTTGGATAACCCCCCTACATTAGGTCATTCTTGGGGTATCCCCCCTGCATCAGTTTGTTACTGCTCATTGTGCCGGTTTGTTGAGGGCTCATTTGGTGTTTCCTCCCTATCCCCTCCCCCCCTAGAGGCCCCCAAGACACCACAGTAGCACCGCTTACATTGTTCTTAATACCGGTATAGATTGTGGACCCCTGACAGTTTTATGATTGTTCCTTGTGCATTCAGTTTCAAGATGCATTGAGTTTATTTATTTTTTTGTTTTTGTTTTTTCATTTTTTATTTTCCTTTCCCCTTCTCTTTCTTTCTTATTTTGATTTCTTTTGATTGAATTTTATTGGGGCATTTATGTATGCATTCAAATATATATTTGGATACGATTGATAGGAATATGTATGATCCATCCACTCCCTCCTACTTATTGTACAGTGACAAGAATATCTTACCTCCCGAATATAGAATTGTGTGGTGTACCTAATTGAAAAGAGATAATATTCTCTATGATAAGTCCAAAATATACCTTGCCACAGCACTATATATATAATGTATTGCTGAGAGAACTGGATAGGAAAGCTTTAACATCTAATATTCTTGCTATAGATGTGTCACTGTACTGCCAATGATGATGTTTCTTTTTCTTTTTTACAAATGCCAATAAAAAAGATATTTTAAAAAAAATCTATGACTGGAAAGTGCAAGTGCAAATTATTAATGCAAAGAAATCTGATAAGTGTTTAACCACCTGTGTTCCTTGTGTTAAAGTGATTGAGTGCTAGGATTAAAAAAACATTTTCTTTATGGTTATGGTGAATATTGCAGAAAAAGAATCGCTTGTTATGAAGAATCCTTTAAAAAGGGTAATGCCTGTTTAAATACATTGATGATAAATTACATTGAGATCGAGCAATTTCATTCATTAATACAGATAGTCATCTTTAATTAAATGCGGTAAGGGTTCCCCACTGCCCCCTTCAATCAGGGCCGGTGTATTATCCTGGGGCTGCTCATTGTTGGATTGGCAGTGTTTCTGACCCATATGTTTCAGTATGGGCTGGACTGATTTATTCCTGCCCTGTGCTTTCCTTTTCTTAGAGGGTGGTGCAAGAGTATGACCCTGCTTGATCTTAGACTTCTGGGCCCTGGTTGTAATGGGGGACCTCTATATTATCTTGCTAGTTATTGTACGGGCAAATATTTCTTATACCACAGTCCAAACAACCCCTTATGGTGATAGGTTAAAGACAACCTTTATTGAAAGCTATCCTAGTGTTAGCTATGGAGAGTCTTGAAGGAATGCAAAGCAGCTTGTTTAACCAGTCTATAATCTCTTGAATAATCAAATGGAAGGACAACCACACCAGGTATATATTTAAAATATATGTATTTAAAATAAAACACACCCCTCTAGTCTCTTTATGAGGCTGGAGTTCGAAGTACTTAAGTTCCAAGTCAGTATTCAACTGTAAAAGCACAAATACAATAAAGTGGTATAAGTGGTATAAGAACCACGGCTAAACTATACACAAGGCCTAGAGCCTGTAGAAGTGCTTGGACCGCAAGGAACCATCCAAGGTAGTGACACAGGGGACCCACGGGGGACGCGTGCAGTGTGAGAACACAGCCATGAATCGCCGTTAACTTCTATGGGGAAAGTCGCAGTTGGAAATTAAGAGTTTAAAGACACTTAGAGGATGTCTACGAGCGAACCCTTTTGGACTTAGAGGTGTCTAGGGCCAACACCCACGGGAGCACCAGAGTACTCTAGTTACCTCACCCAGGGAAGCCGGGTGCATAGATGTCAAATAGCGTTGGGTCGATCCGCTGTTTTCAATGGAAGCTGCTCAAGAAGTGCTGCCGCCGTGAAGAGGAGAAGTGTCCGGAGAGATCCAAGTCTGGATCTAGGATGGAAGGAACCTGAAAGCAGAGGGGACAGAGTCTGGGTCACTTACCAGTGACCAAGGGGACGATAGACCAATTCCCACATTTGTCGGGTGCTTCAGGTGAGTTGACGGGTGTCTTGAATCTTCAGCCACAAGGTCCAGGAGGCGTCGATGACAACCAGGAGCTGGATTCGACCTGTCCCATGAAGTCTGTTGAGTGCTGCGGTGTCGGTGACCAGATTGGACCCAACAAGCCTTGGCAACGACAAGTCACTTGGAAACAGAGAAAGGACGTCGGTGCAGACCAGCAAGGTCTGGGGGACTAACCCAGTGAGGGTAAATCGGGGCACATCTGGAGCAACCAGGAAAGCTCAATCAGAAGAGAAGTTGCCTTCGTGGGGACCCACTAGCCAACGGGCTAGCAATCGCGAAGGAGCCTCGAGCAGTCGCACTTGAAACCGTCCCGCGGGTCACTCGTGGAGTGGAGGCCAGAAATCTTCGGTGCAGGAGGTGCTCAAGGCTGGGGCTACGCGGAGCCCAAAGCACAACTTCGAGGAAGACCAGGAAGAGGATGGATCAGCAAAAGATCACGGTGTCCAGGGGTCACGGTTCCATGTCACCCACGATAGCCACAGGCCTCAGCTTTGCTGTCGACTAAGGGTAGCCTCGGGGGAGTCTGGAAATCCACCTCTGGGGATGCAGAGACTTCGGCGTCGAGCGGGAGCTTCAGAATTGCAGACCGGACAGTTGCTTCTTTGGTGCCTGCCAAGCAGGGGAGTCACTCCTTGACCCCAAGGGAGATTTCTTCAGTCTTCTAGTTGAAATAGAACATGAAAGGTCCAGGATATATGTTGCAGAGTTTCGTCCAGGGTAATCTAAAGTCTCAAGGACTGGGTTCCCATACTTATACAAAGTTTGGAGGTTGGACATACTCTAGGGACCCACCTATGGGAGGATTTGGAGAGAGGGGTGGTTACACCCATTTCCTTTGTCCAGTTTCACGCCATAGCAGGGGCAGGTAAACCCTGCAACCGGTTTGAACTGAACTATGCACAGGGACACAAAGTGTGCCCTCAGTGCAGGACTTCAAAGCACCAGAGAGTGCTCCTGCCCAGCCCCAATACACATCTGCCTGTTTGGGGAGGTGGTTACACCTCCCTGGGACAGACAACCTATTGTCCAGACCTCCCCTGCCGGAGTGGCAGTGGCATCCATTTTGTGATGCCAGGGCTTTAGAAAGTCTTTACCGGGTAGACCAGTGTAAACATGTCTCTCCCTCTAGAAGGGTGGAATGCTAACCCCGCCGCCAGACCTGGCAGGGGTGTAGTATTCCAAAGTGTTTGACACCAAACACGTCATGTTTCCATGCAGCCAGTCCAAAGTTAGCATTTTACTGCGAGGTTATAATGCACTTAAGAGTATATGGTCAGGCTGCACCACAAACAGCATTAGAGGAGGTAATCCGAACGTTGCAGAGGGGCTCTGCTCATGCAGGGGCACCCTCTCACATAAAAAACAAGCACTCTGCTTTCATGATTGTTAAGGCCTGTCATAGGAGTGACATATAGGTTTTATATGTGTGTGCAATGGTAGTGATATAGGTAGCCTATACCACAGTAAGGGGTGCAGGCACCACCTTACCAAGGCTGCAGTAGCATACCTGTGGTGTCATTTTGAAGTGCTTCCCAGGGGTGGCATAATACATGCTTCAGCCCCTGGTAGGCTTCTGAGGTACCTATGCCCTAGCTACATATTATACCATATATTAGGGGCTTATAAGGCACTCCAGAATCCAATTAGAAATGTACCTAATGTACATGGAAACCATTTTAGAGAGGAAGCAGCTAGGCTGAGGTCCTGATTAGCAGGGCCACAGCCAGATACGGTTGAAAAAAAGTGAAACATCAGCAAAAAATGGGGGTTCCCATGTGAAGCAGATCCTACTCTACTACACACCGTGAAGTCTATCCCCTGTAGGGAAATGGACCACCTCAATAGCTTTGGATTCTTACCCCTCATCAGCATCAACCATCTGAGGGGCCTGTGGTCTATCTGAACCCGGAAGTGAGTCCCAAACAAGTATGGTCTCAACTTCTTCAGTGCTCAGACCACAGCAAATGCCTCACGCTCAATTGCACTCCACCTCTGTTACCATGGGAAGTAATCTTCTACTAATGAAGGCTACAGGTTGGTCTAGGCCCTTCTCATTTATCTGTGAAAGTACAGCCCCTACACCATGCTCTGAAGCGTCTGTCTGCACAATTAATTCTTTTGAAAAGGTGGGCGCCTGAAGCACGGGCACCGTGTACATGGCAGTCTTCAGGGCATCAAAAGCTTTCTGACAGGTGTCACTCCAGTTCACTTTCCTGGACTGCTTCCTGGAAGTCAGCTCTGTCAAAGGTGCAACAATGTTGCCATACCCCTTGACAAACCTCCTGTAGTACCCTGTGAGTCCTAAAAAGGCTCTCACCACTGTCTGGGTCCTGGGGGGTTCCCAAGCCAGAATGGTATCAATCTTGGGCTGTAGGGGCGCCACCTGGCTGCTCCCAACCTGGTGTCCTAAGTACACCACAGAACCCTGCCCGATCTGGCACTTACTCACCTTGATCGTGAGGCCTGCCCTCCGCAGCACCATCAACAATTCCCAGAGGTGGCGCAGATGTTCTTCCCAACTGACGCTGAACACTGCAATGTCATCCAGGTAGGCAGCACTGAAATCTTCCAATCCAGCCAACACCTGGTTGACCAACCTCTGAAAGGTGGCAGGGGGATTCTTCATCCCAAAGGGCATAAACTGGAATTGGTATTGCCGATCTGGTGTGGAGAATGCTGACCTCTCTCTTGCCCCATCAGTTAAAGCGATCTGCCAGACGTTAAATCAAACATACGGAAGTACCGGGCAGCCCCTAACCGATCCATTAGCTCATCAGCTCTGGGGATGGGGTGCACGTCAGTCCTGGTGACTGAATTGAGTCCCCAGTAGTCCACACAGAACCAGAGTTCTGGCGTGGCACACGGTGCAACAGCCTCTGGGACCAAAACCACTGGGCTGGCCCAAGGACTGTTTGAGGACTCAGTCATCCCTAACGCTAGCATCTTGGAGACCTCCTCCTTGATGCAAGCTCTCACCCAGTCAATCACTCTGTAATTTTTGTGTTTTACAGGAGGACTGTCCCCAGTGTCCACATCATGGACATACCACTCATTGACACCAGGAGTCAGGGAGAACAGATCATGAAACTGTCCCAAAAGTTGGCGACAGTCGTCCTGCTGCTCAGGGGTCAGGGTGGAAGAGTGGTTTACACCGTCCACTGACCCATCTTGCTCTTTTGCAGACAGGAGGACAGGAAGAGGCTCAGTCTCCTCCTCCATTCCATCATCTGTTGCTAAGAGCATGCCCACTTCGGACCTCTCCAAGTGGGGCTTCAGGCGGTTTATATGTAGGACCCGCAAAGGGTTCCGAGGAGACCGCAAGTCCACCAAGTAGGTGACATCACTCTTGCGCTCCACCACCTCTAATCATCTGGTCCACTTATCCTGGAGTGCACAAGGCTCCACAGGGGCCATACCCACACTTTCTGTCCAGGCTGAAACTCGATCAGAGTGGCATTCTGATCGTCGCACCGTTTCATCTCCTCCTTGCTGGCTTCCAGATTCGCACGGATGGTGTGCTGCCACCAGAGGGAGTAATATCTAAGCTCTTTGCTTTCAATTCCAACTCCCTCAACATTCTCTCATGCCCTAAATGTATTCTCTTTTCATCCAAGGTTAACTTCTTGCTTTCTAATTCCATCTGACCACCCAGTTTGAGCTTGGCTGGCTAGCTTCATCCTATGCATTCTATCCTTCTCCCTGTCCTCCAGCTCTTCTGGGGACAGGCCCTTTGAAGAAACACTGTTGCCTGCCCTGGAAGGTACTTTCTTCCCGGTCAGGCCGAATGGCCCATCTAGATGCCCATCTGTATTTTCTGCCTCATCCCTAGGCTCTTCAGGATGTCCAGTAGCATGTCAAGATTCCAACCAGGCCCTCAACACCTTTTGGAACTCTTACTTCTTGGTGATGCCTTTCACAGGGATTTTAAAACTTTTACAGAAGGTTTTAAGCTGTGGCACAGTGTAGGTATCAACCCTATCTTATTCAAATTGTAGATCCATAGATGCGTTGTATGCCGCTTTGCTCATGGTAACAAGGATTGGCAGTGTTTAGCAAAAACAGAAGTCCCAAGGAAAAATAAATTCTACCAAAATGTATGTGGTCGCGTTATGATCTGCACTCACTAGTAGTGTACACCAATCACTGTATATGAGTCACAAATAGAAGTCCAAATCCTCACCGCTGACCACCAATGTTAGAAATGGGGGTCTCTAGTTGGTAGAGGTAGGTACCTTTCACCAAGTAGGGACTCTTGCTTCTAGTCAGGGTAAGGGGGCTACACTGCTAAAATAACCCCTGCTCACCCCCTTTATAGCTTGGCACGAAGAGACAGGCTTATCTCAGAGGCAGTGTGTGAAGCATTTGTGAACACATACAGTACTACAGTGAAAACACTACAAATGGACACCACACCAGTTTAGAAAAATAAGTAATCTTTATCTATACTTAACACAAGACCAAATGACAAAAATCCATAATACAGTAATAAAAATATGAATTCCAAATGGTAGAATTAGCTTAGTTCAATGTAGATGGTAAATGCAAGACTTTACTCTCAAAGTACATTGGATGCGTAATGCAACAGAAACAAAAGGGTCGCAGGGAAGGCGATGCGTCAGTTCCTTGCTTCGGGGGAGGTGGCGCACCTGTTCCTTACTGAAGCCCAGGGGAGGCGATGCGTCTGTTCCTTACCGGAGAGGAGGCAAAGCGTCTGTTTTTTACTGTGATCTGGTGCGATGCGACAATATGGCGCCTCAATGCGATGCGACAAAATGGCGTCTTTGATGCGATGCGACATTGTGGATGCAATGCGTGCATGCCCGACGGCCGTACGGCGAACTCGGTGAACTCTTGAGCAGCAACAGGCCCTGTGACACGCTTCTCCGGCCATGTGACGGCAACCTCTGCGGCAGCGACACGCTTCTCCGGTGATGCAATACGCTTCTTCGGTGATGCGGCGGCGAACAGCTGTGGTGGCGACACGCTTCTTCGGTGTTGGGACGGCAACTGCTGCTGCGGCGACACACTTCTTCCTCGTTGAGTTGCGCTTCCAGCTCCCAGTGACACTCAGTCTCCGGGGGGCCCAAAAAAACAGTAGGCACCTCTCTGCAGGTAGAATTCCCAGCAAGGGAATTCAGGGGGAGCAGGTGGTGAAGTCTTTGTGTCCCTGAGACTTCAGAACAGGATGCACGCTCAACTTCAAGCTCTTGGAGATCTTCCTCAAGATAGTTAAAGTACACACAAAGTTTCTTTTCTCCTTTCCTTGGCAATGATTAACCACTGCAGGACAACCCCAAACAGCAAGCAGCACAGGGGCAGCCTCCTCCTTCAGCTTCCTTGGTTTCTCTCCTTGGCAAAGGTTTGTCTTGATTCCCAGAAGTGATCTAAAGTTCTGGTGTCTGGGCCCCAATATTTATACTGCAAAATCCTATGTTCTCTGAAGGCAGAGAGTGTCTGTGCTCAGCCAAAACCAGTTCTGTCTTTCCTGGCAGGAGGTGGAGACAGCATTGTTGAAAGCAGACCTTGTCCAGGTAGCTGAAAGGAAATCTCCTGCCCCTACTCTCTATTCTATGAAGGCTTCAGGCAAGTGAAAGGAAATCTCCGCCCCCTACTCTCTATTCAATACAGGTCCTATTCAGCCTAGTCCTGACCCATCATACTGCTGGAGCCAAGGCCCTCTCCAACCTCCTGTCACTCACAAACCAGACATGAAATACACAAACCTATCAGAAGCATACTGGATGGTTAGGCAAGAAAATACCTACTTTCTAAAAGTGGTATTTTCAAACACAGAATGTAAAAATCACCCACACTAAAAGATGTATTTTAACATTCTGAGTTCAGGCATACTAAACTTTATTTTCCTATCTTGTTCCTAGGGTCAGTTAGGATTATAAGATGTTATAATCAAACTGCCCATTCTGTCCTATGGGAACAGATAGCCTTGCAATAGTGAAAAACGGAATTGGCTGCAATTCACTATCAGGACATGCCACATACATCGGGGCATGTCCTACCTTTCGCATACAATGTACTTGTCCTTGGGCCTACCTTAGGGGTGACTGACATGTACAAAAGGGAAGGTTTAGGGATTGGGAAGTGGGTGCACCTGCCAAGTCGGCATGGCAGTTTCAGACTGCACACAGGCTCTGCAATGAGCCATATTTTACAAGTTGCCTCTGTGGGTGGCACAATCAGTGCTGCAAGCCCACCAGCAGCATTTGATTTACAGGCCCTGGGCACACATGGTGCACTGTACTAGGGTCTGACAAGTAAATCAAATAAGCCAATCATGGAGTCACTAATCCATTACAACAATTTGCAATAGGGAGCATGTGCACTTTGGCACTAAAAAGCAGTGGCAAAGTGCCCAAAGCATCTATACCAGAAAAAACATAGCAAAAACACACGAGGCAACAGCAAAAAATGGAAGGGAGACCCACGCCAATGGTGCCAGGTCTAAGAAGGAGGAATGGAGAAGAACGAGAAGGAGGAACATCCAGATAACGAAACCATAAAGGGAGAACAGAGAGCAGGATACCTAAGAGGATCCTAGAGTACCGGCTTGAGAGGGCTGTTCGTGCACAGTAATCTGCGACACGCCTGGTGGGAGGGGGGAGAGGAGGGGAGGGAACAGGTTGCCACTTGACATTAGGAGGGTAGATGAAGTAGATTTAATAACAATTGGGTTATTACATCGTGAATTACTATATTAGAATACCTGACAATGTGTCAATAGACTCAGTGATCGGTCATATAATAATGGAATGTTTAGTAAGAGATTTTGTGTACCCACAAGTATATTTGTGAAAATGAATGTAAGTCTATGAGAAATAAATGCCCAATAAAGTTTGTTTAAAAACAAAAACAAAAAAAGAGGCGGAAAATGTACTGTTCTTGTTCCTTGAACCACCAGGACAGGTACAGGTTGGTTAGGATGGCCTAAACTCCTTCTTGTCCATGATATTTTCTCTGACTAGGTCCCCAACCTTTAGGACCCAAACAGATATTGCATGATCCAGTTTCACTTCCCCAGTGGTGGTGCATTTTACTTGGACGTGGCACTGTAATGCCCGGAATTCATTGAGTTCCTGTAAAACAGCCAAATGATCATTCAATTCAAATGGTTTTACATCCGCCACTGTGCTGGCACAATTGAGGTCAGGTACCCACATTCTTGTCCTAAACAGGATCTCATAAATTGTGTCCTCCCAAATATTTTCTTAGCATTTTATTCAGTGCCCTCTGGACCCCATATAGGTGATTGACCAAATTATCACACTTAATACCCTTGCTGTTAAGGATTGCTTTAGGTCCTGATTTTTCCTCTTTAACAACAAATTTTCATTGGGATGGTAGGGAGAGGAGTACCAGAAGGCCATACCCATACTTTCCATGGCTTCCTTGTAAGCTTGAGAGCTAAATGCAGGGCCACAGTCAGAATTTAACGTGCCAATTGCGTATGGCAGGATGAAGACTAGCAAATCCTTTATAACAGTTTGAGCATCAGCCAAGCACTGAGGCCAAACGCATAGAAATAGAGACCATGAGTCTACTGCCACCAAGATGTAATTTTAAGCCCTGTCTGAATTTAAGGAGCCGCAGTGTTCCAAATAGACACAAGAGAGAGGTCTGTCTGAAAAGCGTAATGGTGTTTGTGTTGGCTGTGCTACTGTGGAACCCTTCGTCTGCTGACAGATGTCGCACTTTAAGACATAAGCCATTGTTTGTTTAGACAAATTTGTCCACCAGAACCGCAGCCTTAGTAATGAAACTGTAGCGGTGACTCCTGCGTATGCAGATCCCAGACCCTCGTGTGCAGCTGGTATTAAACCTAATCTGCGATCCATGTTTGATATAACTCTATCCCCCACTCCTGGAGTTTGAGCATATGGTGTATTTTGCACATCTAATTTATAGGAATATTTTAGTGGAAAGCCCTTCATCAGCCAGAGAATTCCCTTTGACGTGTATGCCAACATGTTGGTGGCTAAATGTGTGAATAACTTGAGGCCGTGGCAGACATGCTTTCAGCTTTGCCATTTGTTCCCATAACAATTTATGTTCATTTGTGCAAACCTTGGAATCTCTAAACCCATTCTGGCCCCAGTAATGAATATATTCATTGTAAGACTGCACACAGTAAAACAAATCGCACACTATCAATGTGGGGGATTCCCGATCTGTATACTGTAGTGCCAGTATCAGGGATTTCAGCTCCGCCAATTGCCAACTCCTTGAGATTGCGTAGTTGGGTTGCTAGGATTGAATTTAACCTTCCTGCATACGTCCCTTCACTATAGCACATGCTGCACTATACTGTTGTTTACTTCCTATGGCAGGCTGAGCAGAACCATCAGTATAAATATTCATATTTCTACAGAGGCCAGGTCTAATTTGGGAGTGGGTATTCTTGTTCGTACAGCAGGAACGCTTTTGTTTTTAATGTAGAATTGTATCTGTAATCTACATCTGTGGCAGTGAGAGAATTAGCCCATTGTATTCATTGTGGATGTAGTGCTTTCGCATTCAGAAGGCTTGCTTTGGAAACAGCTTCTAAAGTTGGTACCGTGGTTACAACAATTATGCGTTTACCCTGTGCTAGTGCTCTTTCTCTCACTACAGCAATCTGTACTGCTGTCAGTATTTGTTCTGTTGCTGCAAATCGAATAGTGTACAAAAGTGATTTGTATGCAATTGGGACTGTCTCACCTTAATTGAAAGTGATATAGGTATACCCTGATAAACCTGGAACAACCCGGATCACCAAGTTAGTGGTATTTACACGTGTGTGAAAATGTTTAGATACTATCATGTCATCTTGAACTGAATGGAGAGTATCTGTGTGTTGCTGTGTCGACTGATGTGGTGTGAAATCAGGTCAGATTAAGTCATGGAAAGCTTTTAATCGTTCTATATAATCTACAATGTATGTTTCTGCCAAACCTTTGAATCCCTAATATGGATTACAAACGTTTGAGTTTCTTAGGAGACTGGAGCAGTGCGCACTTTTTAAAAAAGTTTGCTGACTGGCTCTTGCCTTCACCTGACAGCTTAGATCCCAGAAACAGGACATTGAGATGGGCAATTTTTAATTTTTTGAAATTGCATTTGTAGCCCAAATTGGTGAACCCACAAGTATGTTGTTCAACCTGCACAAGTGTTCAAGTAATTCAATGTCCGTCAGATAGATGTCATCTACATAGGACACTGTCTCCTTGTCACATGTTTGTAATATTTCTGACACACTTACTGAGAATACTTAGCCCGGGCTGTTCTTATACCCATGAGCTAAATGACTAAAGTTTTGCTGAGTGCAGAAAATGCAGTCAAATATGTGCTTTCTGGAGCTATATTCTAGAAGAAGAATCCATTTAAGATATCTAATGTTGTTTTGTAATTTTTCCGCACAATGTTACTCATTAATGCGGCACTGTATGCATTTTGAACTGAAAATGTTCATGTGCATGTGTTCAAATGTTGGTAATCTAAAACTGGACGATATGAATTGTCAGGTTTCATTACTGGAAACAAAGGATTATTAATTGAGGAGGTGCAAGTCTTAATTTCACCTTGATATTCAAGTTGGCCTAGAATATCTTTGACCTGCTTTTTTGCATCTTTTTCAATAGGGTACTGTCTCTGTGGATTTGGAGTAGATTTTAATGGGATATTGTGGTGAGTAGACTCCACGTCCCACCCTACATGGCTGCGGTATAATGCCAGGGCTGGAGCTAGCGCCACTCCTGCGCATATGATTGTTTTAAATGTTCTGGAAGGAGGTTGAAGAAAGCAGGCAAAATTACGCTTTCCCCCTTTAGGCAAGCCATCACAAACTCAGGCAGTCAATCTCTTTCTGCTAGCAGTATGTCATATCCATATGTTAAGTTCTCCCCAAAGAGACCTTTAACCTTTCTTGAGATGTCCCCCTCGGTTTGAAGTATACTTTCATACATTTTATACGGCACACTAATTCTGTTTCCACTGTGATGTGTTCATTCAATACTGCTGTCACCAGAAAATCCTTCATGTTCTGGCAAGCTATTGTAACTTCTGCCGCACTGTCTAGCATCGTGAGAGCCCATTCCCCATTCAGAAGCTGAGTCCTCAGTAACCTGGGCATGTGTAATTTTTAAACCAGCTACTTTCTTCTTTTTTGAATGGAGGTTTTGATTTAGATTGCTCTTCCTGCTTGATAATTTAATCTGAAGTATGATGTGTTTCCTGTTTTGTATTTGGTTAATCTTCTTTCTTTTGTTCTGATCGCCCATCCCTCTCTGAGTGTTTTGATGAACCCTGAAAGGAACGAAAGGAACGTGAATTAGTGTCCTGCTACCTGTTAGGTTTCCTAATGATATCACAATTCCTAAGGTTGTACCTCTTTTCAGAGGACTCCTGTTGGGGAGACCTACCCCTTGATTGTGAATTCTTTTCTGAATTGTTATTGTTAGAGATTTTATTTTCCCATTTCTTTTTAGAAGAAGCGGGTGCTTGCTTCGAGTTGTCCTTGTCGGGATTTCCCGCCATTTGTGGCTTCCCGACTTTGCTTCCCAAATTAACTCATCCCAATGCAGCATATGTTTTTTCAATAATTTTTATTAATACTCACTCCCTATTGATAGGAGATGTTTCCCTTAGGCGGCTGTGTATGGCAACTGCTGCTGCCTCCCCTTTTATGTTACTCAGCCTTATTGCAGATATTTGGGCAAAATTACCCATCAGCTTCATTCCCAAGTCCAGGGCAGATCCTGCCCTGTAATCGTTCTTTATGTGTTTCAATACATCTGGAATGACTGCTAAGGAAGGGGTACCGTGTACGTACTCTGATGTAAACAGTAGCAAAGATTGTTCCCCAAGTGGTACAATCCTCAATTGAGGAAACCATCCCCTTGCTTAGGTTTGGTAAGCATATGGTTAGCATTCAATGCTTTTCCTGTGGATCCGTATGGAGAAATACTGCTTCGAGCTGTGAAATTTTTTGGGCAATTCAGAACGGAATTTGCTCCCGTTTGGAAGGTGTCTGTGGGTTAATTACAGGTGTGGTCTGATGTGGACCAGCTGGAGCATTTCTCACAGGTTGGACTGTTAATGTTCACATGACAAACTGGACAATGTGTCTGTAATACCTGACTATGTCTTTGTATATTGCACAGACTTTATCCAGTGGTAGTTTATCTATCTCGGGATGTGGAGTGTATGTTGCTAAGACCGGCCAGGATGCTCCTTCTATACTGAGCGGACAGAGTCTCACGACAGATGTTATGCGTAGGAGGGTGGCTTTAAACCAGTTTCTATGTTGCTGGTACGTTAACAGGACTTCAATATATTCCTATGGAATGTGTTCATCTGGTGGTTCAACTGCAATGTATGCGTGGAACAATTTAGTCTGTGGAGCTGCAGGTGGGAGCTGATACCAATATATGATACCTCTGATCCGAACACCTCGTGTGCCTCAATCACGAAGGTAACAGAGCCACCTGTTAGAAGTATGCTGTTTTCTAACAATTTTAGAGTCACTGCATGTCTGTATTTTTTTGTATTGTTAAGAGCATTAGCCAATTCGTCTTCTCCCGAGCTACTCACAGGCTCAGTCATTTTTACAAGAAAAGTAAGTTGAGAGGTAGGGTTATGCACAATATGGGAACTTTTTATCCTTACAAGCTTGCTAAACCTTCAGCCACTACACAGAGTATATCTGCACAGCTGAGGCAGATTCCCTTCCCACTTCAGACGTCTCTGACAAAGGTGTAAGTAGGGCTTTCTGAGAAAGCACGATTGTAACTGTTAATGTAAGAACCAACATTGGCAGCGCCATGTCATGTAGTTCCTAGGAGTCCCCCAGGACCTGCACGTTATCGATGATCTAAACTAAGGGCTTGGGGTCCCAACTACTTCTAGACTCCCCCCCACAAAATGTCAGCTATTAGACTATCTAACTCTACAGTGCCACTACCACCCCTGTGTATTCTACAGTGGCGTGGGTGGTTTCTGGCAACCACTGAACATGACAACCCTGATTTCTCAGGGATTGTGGAAAACAGTACAGTACTTTTTGCTCCGACACTCGTGCTTGCTTTCTCTCAGAAAATACACAGGATGACGATTAGAAAGTTTCAATACAAATTTATTGGTCCAGCGACAGCCTGGTGTAAGACATATGTGCTGCGACAATCAGGAGACAGAAGCAAAAAAAAGATATTGCTAGTACCAATATCGTAAGGAGTAGAAACATTTCTACCATAGTGCTAAGAAGATGAACATAAGCAGTTCAGATAAAAACAGTAGCACTTGCATATTCCTAAAATGCACGCCCTAAGTAATTTGCCTAAATGTACCTAGCCTAACCTGGATGTGGATGTGTACATGTGTATAGCTATGTGTAACTGTAGCCAAGAAACCCCCAGGGAAGAACTAGCCCCCTCACCTGATGGTTGAGAATGAAGGACTCCGTCTCTGTGTCGAGGATGACAGCCCTCAAGGGATGTCAGACGGTTGTGTGTTGAAGATTCAGCATGCAGGACCCCGTCTCAGCATTGAAGGAATTCTCCTCTAATTTGTAGGGGGGAGTGAGGGTCTTTTATACTAAAGTGGTCACTCCATGTTTTTTCTAGAATCAATATGTTTTTCAAACAATCATGGATGTTTTGAAAACAATCATACATGTTTTGAAAATAATCACCAATGCTTTTCTAAACAAGTGCAATCATGCACCGCTGGCTGTTGGCTAAGGATGAAAAAAGTGGTGACCCTTATACAGAATAATTCTGCTGTGCCGGAGGACATGTTTATGTATGACAGGTACAGGGATTATGACAGAGCACCAAGAGTCTGGTGTTGAAGAGACAGGCGGAAGCTACTAGGTAAAAGGTCACCTGTTTAGAATCGTTATTGTCGTGTGGATGGGACAATGTATGTAAAATAGGGTATACAGGACAGGACCATCCTGAAGGACATAACAGTTAGTTTTTATGTTATTACAAGATCCTTGTATAACTCCACTTTGTTTTTTTCAGTATATGCCTAAGGTTTTTAAACACGAGTTTAAATCTTAGCACCTCACCTATGTTTAATTAATTTTTGCATGCGGGCGGTTGGCACAGGACCTGTCCTGAAGCCAGACCATGCACCCAACTCCCAAGCAAGTGGCCACCGCACCCTATATATATTTTTTTTCCTGAGGTACTTGTAGGGAACCACGTGGGGCCTGGCCACGTTGGGTCCCACTGGAACACCACCAGAGCAGCAAGACATAAAAAAAAGAAATTGACCCAGAGAGGTCCCTTGCACCCTATTGTTTTAAAATAAAATCAGGTGAATGGAATTAAGTCTCTGAGCCCTCAAAATGGATGCCATAACATTTCTATTGATTTTACGGTCTGTCAATCATTTAGCCATTCCCAGATATGACTACATTTCGAACTTATATTTCTCAAACACAGCTAAATGGATTTACACCAAATTTCAGAAAACATGATTTCTGAATTATGATCTAGCTTTCTGCTAAATTTGATGAAATTCTGGTCAGTCATTTTTTCTGTATCATTGCCGAACATTTCTATAGGATATTGCATGGGAAAATGTGCTTTGGGACTTCTGTTTTTCTTGGCCTTTGCTTGACAAATCACTTTGAAACTATCCAGGAAGAAGCAGAGGTGTATGAACATGTTTTTAAAAAGTTTTGTGAAGCTTTGTCAAACAGCGCCAAGCTTAATAGAAAGACAAGTTTCAGCCTATCAAACACATCGCTTCCCTGCGACCATATACCACTTACTTTTTTTTACTTTAATTTCTGATAATTGCTGAATGGATTTATGTCTAGTCACAAAAAGCATGCTTTCTGAGTAAAGATCTAGCTTTCTGTTAAGTGTTGTGTAATTTTGTTCAGCTCTTTTTTCTATATTGTCGTCTAAATTCCCTATGAGAAATTTGAATGAGGAAAATGCTTTTTGAGATCTCTATCCCCTTTTGTAAGGCTCCACTTGAGGGATAACTCAACATCTGAAAAGAATAAGTATAGAATTAATAATGCTGTGAAGTATTTACCTTTCAGAGGTTTTCTTTTACAGATTTCCATAGAAACATTTTTAGCAACTACTAGAGAAATGTCCATATAATATGTATGAGTCGGCTTTCCATTCCATTGTAAAATGTACAGTTTCCAGAGCCCGCACAATGATCATGACATTATTACCATTGGCAGACTGGCTCCCACCTTAGGCCTCCTCCAATGCAAATTGTTTAGAAGATTTTTCCATCTCTCCCAGAGCACTAGCATGTCACAGTTAGAATTTGGGTTATTGAAACAAGATCTTTCATGTAAAACAAACCATATTAAATATTGTCGCCAGCTTAGAAATGTTAGAGAGCTCCCTTAAAGCTGTACTTCATTTTATTAAGCAAGACCTTTAAAAAAGACCAGTCCTTGGGCTCATTAGTGACATCAAGCTCTTTGTGACTTGGACCTTGAGTAGACATGGGTTGCTAATACTTCAAAAAACACAGTAACGTTACAACTGAAATTTTAATTAATATTGGCAGTATAGCCCCCCCCCAAAAATTCATACCTTTTTCTTGATTCCTATAGTATTATGACCTAACAAAAGTAACTGGGTAGATGTTATAAAATGGTGCCGAGAAAGCATTATCTGTATGCACTTTTTTCTTTTCCCAATATGGAATTTCAGGCAAGGGTGGAAAAATTACAAGGTTGAAGAGGCAGGCTGGAATCTTTAAAAAGAGAATCTATTTCACATCAGGTATGCTACTGTTCCGTTATGATAAGATTTTAGATTTCTGGTTTTAATGACTATCAAAAGATTTGCTATTCTTTTTAATAACTTATGCACTAAATTTCACTCAAGTGGGAAGAATGACCTGATGCGTTCCTTGACAAGTGCTTATAATGAATTTTATTTCAGCATTAATTTCAATTGCTCTTTGCCTTATTTGTTGCAGCCTACATCGAAGATGTCGCCAGATGCGTTGACCAAAGCAAGCGATTGATAATAGTCATGACTCCAAATTATGTTGTAAGAAGAGGCTGGAGCATCTTTGAACTCGAAACCAGGCTACGCAATATGTTAATCACCGGGGAAATCAAAGTTATCCTCATTGAATGCAGTGAACTTCGTGGAATTATGAACTATCAAGAGGTTGAAGCCCTGAAACAGACCATTAAGATGCTGACAGTTATAAAATGGCAAGGACCAAAGTGCAATAATTTAAATTCAAAATTCTGGAAACGCCTACAGTATGAAATGCCTTTTAGGAGGATGGAATCCATCACACACGAGCAGGTTTTGGATGTCAGCGAGCAGGGGCCTTTTGGTGAACTACAGACTGTCTCAGCGATCTCAATGGCTGCTGCGGCCTCCACAGCTCTAGCTGCTGCCCATCCAGACCTACGATCTTCTTTTCATAACACATACCATTCTCAACTGCGCCAGAAGCACTGTTACCGTAGTTATGAATACGATGTACCTCCTACTGGCACATTGCCTCTTATCTCAATAGGTAATCAGCATACCTACTGCAACATCCCCATGACACTTATAAATGGCCAGCGGTCCCAGACAAAGACAAGCAGAGATCCACACATCGAAGAGGCACATACAAACAGTGCTATTCTGCCACTTTTACCGAGGGAAACCAGTATATCAAGTGTAATTTGGTGACAAAAAAAAGTTGGAGGTTACACAATACCTGGAAATAGGAGCTTAATCAGCAGTCTGGTGCCTGGAACTACATCATCGACTGCTGCTGTTAAACATGCATTGCAATCTATAAAATATGAGGAAAAACAGGGTCTTGTACATATTATATTGCAATTTCTTTGTATCATTAGTGTCTTCCTGTTTTACTCGTGTCTTACCATTACACATTTGACTTAGTTTTATTCCTCTTTGAACTTTGTAAAGTTACATTTATGGTGGGAAGACTGATATGTAGATAAGAAACGTTTTTGTTGGTTTAGTTTAGTTCACAAGTGTCACTATTTTTAAACATTTATTTGGACTTCTTGATCAAAAGTGCTTTCTGGCAAGGGTTGTGAACATTTCAACTTGCCTGATTATTTTTGGGACGGTCAATCCTGCAATCTCTTGAAAAAATTATGGTTGAAAATTCCAGAGACACATAAAATTGTAATTCATTTTACATCCTCGATGATTGGATTCACAGCATACGTGGAAAAAGCTTAATCTGGTCGATGGCTTTCTTTTAAATATCTTTAATATCTGCAGGGTGGCAACAAAACCCAGTCCTTGTGTTATATCTTGCTTAGGCATTGTGTCAACAAGGACACTGTAGCTTTTCCTCTTAAAAGCACAGTTGTCATTTCAATTTTATTTTAATTGTCTCCTCGTTTCACATAAGTGACCCGTTAAATGGGCAACACAGAACATTTCTTCGAAAGTCATAAATAAGTTCCCCACTCCCTTTCTAGTATGAAAGACATTTGATTTATTTAACATATTTTAGAACCCAAGGTGAACTGTCGCCCGGCAAACACATGCCATAGGAATTTATTTAAGTACAGTACTTCACAGTGTTGACTTCTATTCCAGCGGGAGTTAATAAACATTTTGCAGATATGTAACATGTTTTGTCATGCTAGGTAATGCATGAAGTTACCTGAATACTGGTAAGAAGGAACAAAATATCAACAGTTTAAGGCTTTCTACTACATTGCCTGTTCTCTAATATCCATTCTTTCATAATTTGCTAACAACAGGAAACAAAAGAACTGTATCCCTTTGACAGAGTAAAAACGTGCTGTGGTATACATCAAATGCCCTGGAAGTTAAAACAACCAAAAACCGATATTTGATTGGGTCCAGTGATTGTTTTAATTACTGTTCTTACATAAGCAAAAGTGACATTTCCTCTAAGGGGAACATGCTGAAAATTTATTTTCCTGAATACAAAATAAATGTATTTTAAGGTATGAATCTATGTTTAAGGCGTGATAGTTGTTTGTCTTTTTTCACCTGCTATATCCCGGAGGTAGACATGCAGTTGACTCAATGGACATAGTAGGCATTTTTTAGAAATTATAACTTGGGGGCATATTTAATAATCTTTCACGCAACCCAGGAAGGCAAACAAAGTTGCTCCACTGTGTTGCATTAAAGGGAGAGAGCAGAAATGCTCTATATTACAAAGATATCGAGTACTTCTGCTCTCTCCTTGCACTGCTGCACTATGTTCAGCCTAGTGCCAACACAGACTCTCGCCACAAATTGCCCCTTGCAAGACACAAGGACAACGCAACATCTTGATAAATCTGAGCCTTGGTTTCTACTCACAGAGCAGTTCAAGGTTAACAGGTCATAACAGACTGCATTACTTGCAGGGCACTTTTAGGGTCATATTCACATATTTACATGTGTACATTTACTGCTACACCTAGATGTAACATTGCATTTTTTTTTCTATTCACCATTTCTGAACGTAGATTTACAGATAGTTGTTGAATTTCATGTCTCCACCCCCTTAACCAGCGGGTGGTGCTTCCTACAGCAGGAGTTCTGAGTGTAAAGTTACTACTAGTAATATAAGTAACTGAGGAGCTCTGTCACTATGATGGAGAACACTATATGTTATGTTAAAGTATAGAGAAAATTATTATAGTTTATTATTTTTTAAAGTACATTAAACTATTTTAGTGTAAAATATAAATATAATGCAATAAAACAATTCAATTATTAACATAGAACTAATACAATGAAACATTTTTGCATATTAACTCATTAAATTAAGTTTGAGTTAAATATTTAATGAATTTAAATATATCAGTTTAATTTATAAATAATAAATTTAACGCAATTACAAATAAATCCACCCTCACTGTCATTTTTAATTAATATGGGTAAAGATTATGTGTGCAATTAATTTAACATATTTAAAAATACACGTTCAAATGTATAATTTTTTAACAATTATGTTTATTATTAACTTTCAAAATAATAACATAATGGTGATAAATACATGTATTTTTAATATAACAATACAAAAAAAACATATATGTATAAATAGATAGAGATAGATATATGTGTGTAAAGAGAGAGAGAGGGAATGCAAGAGAGATACATAATAGGTAACTGTGCAATATGGCTTTATATTGCCATCAGATAATTCTGGTGATCTCATAATTAATGAGGCCAAAGCCTGAGTGGTTTGTAAATGTGACCAGAACCCTGAGATGGGAATATAGAACCTTATTTCACATGGTGCCCATTATTTTTAGGTCGTTATCTTGAACATACTGCTTCCTTTAAAGTACAGCTAACGATGGGCACTGATTGGAATTAAAATATTTAGGTTTTGTTCATTTTTTATGAATAAATTAAAAATAAATCATAAAAACAACAGGCAATGGTGACGTCAATAGATTTATTTGATTCTGTGACTGCAGTGTTTACCACATAATTATAGATTTGCTCCATTTGACAAATTGGTTGCCATATAATTTTCAATATTAGCATATTTTACCCAAAGTTTGTTTCTAAAATTCTGCTTGAAAACATGTCCACATTTCGTATTTTTTCCTCTTTCAGATAACCTTTCTGCATAATGTTGTCCACCATGCCTCAGAATCCTACCAGCCTGATAATGTTAAATCCCTGCAGAGTGGTTTGGGGCTGTCATAATGGTGCATCCCACAGGCAACCGCTAAATATTTTCCATATTTCATGATTCCCTGTGATATAATAGTGTTTAGTAAATTTGCACCCATACATTTTGAATAGCTATGGTAGTATTATTTTGTGGGTTTGTGTTTTGTGTTACCATGCCCTTTCCACACCCCACCTTCAATTTCCTTAAAACTCTCCCATTTAGTAGTAATTAGTAGTAGTAGTAGTAGTAGTAATTCCCCATTTTTCTACCACTCACCTTGTCCTTCCTCATCCTACATATACTACCAAAATATACTCCAAATTGTGATGACAGAGTTCTCTGAATAGAAAAGATAGGAAATGGGGAGGAGGCGGCATCCAGCTGTAGGATTACAAACTACAAAATGCAGTTTGTAAATAGACTCCTTAGATGTATACAGGAATGCATGCAGATTTTTGTCTGCAAAATAACTGTTCACATTTTTCAAAAAGATCTAATTGTTTAAGTAACTGGCATATCGTTCACAATCATGTCCTTATTTTGATGATATATGATGCCAGGAAGGTGATGCTACTGAAAATGCAACATGTTGCAATTGCCAGGCTCAATGCATGCTATTCTTGCTCTATGTCATGATTCCCTGTGACATATAATTTTTAGTACATTTGCATGCATAGTTTTTGAATAGCTATGGTCTTATTCTTTTGTGGATGTGTGTTTTGTATTAGCATGCCCTTCCCAAACCCGACCTTCTATTTCCTTAAACCCCTCCCATTTAGTAGTTGCATCATCTTAGACTCCAATTTGTGGAGGGGGTGATCTGGCCACGACCGGAGATGGCTACCTGAACCGGGAGCTCTGCTGCGTGATGAGCTCCAGACGGGGGTAAGGGGCAGCCCCTCAGTGCTGCTGGGGACACAGCATCAATGTCCCACAAAGTGCTGAGAACCCTGGAAGTCACTAACCTGGGTCCTGATGCCACCAACAGGTGCAACGGAGAGGAAGCAAACTAAAGTGTGGGTGAGTGCGTCGGGCCTGAAGGCTCGCCTACAGCCTCGGCACTCGCTCAGCCTGAAGACCCCAATGCCTGCACCTCCTGCCTAGTACACACTACCCCAGCTCCATCAGCAGCAGAAAGCCCACCTGGTTGGTGCAGCCAAGATCAAAGCAGCGGCACTCCCCCCCCCCCATGGTCCCAAGACCCAAGGACTGCAGCAGCTCGAGACATGACTCCAACTAAAGAGGGAGTGCAGACTGCAATACACCCAAGAGCATCGGGCCTAGAGGCACTTTGACAACCTCGGCCCTCGTGCACCCACCTACCCCACATCTTTGCCCTCGCGATTAATGCCCTACACCCCGGCTCCTCCTGGCACCAACAGGGATGCAACGCGGCAAGCACGCCACAAGGCGCCACCACAGGATCAACACAGAGTAAGGGGAAGTCGTGGGCATGGCCCCCCATACAGGCAAGAGAGAAGTGAGAGCAAAGTCACCCTGCATATTGGGGCTCGTGTTTAACACCAACACCCCAGCGCCTACTGGTAACAACAGGGCCACGAAGCAGCAAGCACGTCACAGGGTGCCTCCACAGCACCATGACTGCAGAGGGGGGAGTTGCGGACGAAGCCTCCCATAAAGGCAAGAGGAAGTGGGAGCAAATTCACCCCGCATCTTGGGCCTCATGTTTAACGCCCAACACCTTGGCTCCTCCTCGCATCAACAGAGCCGTAATGTGGATAGCACGCCTCAGGGTGCCACCACAGGACCATGAATGCAGAGGGGGGAGTCATGGCCCCTCCCCATAAAGGCAAGAGGTGTTGGGAGCAGCCAGGGCAGAGGGGGCCAACGTAAGAGAGGTGGAACATCCAAGGAGCACCGTTGAGCACTGGGCCCAGAGACGTGCCTACAGCCTCAGTCAGACGCCCCACTTCCTGGGCGTCCCGCTCAAAACCCAGCACACCGGCCCTTCTCATACCAGCGAGGCTGTGACATGACAAGTAGGATAACGGGAGCGGGGAGGGGAGTCACGATCATGTATCCCCCCGAAACCACCTGCAAGAAAAAGCACTCAAGGCAGGAGTGCCCAAGCAAGAGCACAAGCGAAGTGGGGGTAGCCTTGAGTACCCCTCCCCCTCAAGCAGGAACATTTAAGGGCATAGAGCCTGGACCTCCCGTTCACCCAAACACCCAGTGGGAAGGAGCACTCAAGGCAGAGGGTGTCAAAGAAAGAGGCAAGGGCAATCCATACACGCCATGACCCCAGTGGGCCTGGAGGCTTGAAGGAAGGCACGTCAATACAACGTCCCCCTCCCAAGCATGGACAGGACCAAGGCATGGCACGAGTGCCAGAGGGGATTAAAATAGCAGAACACACTCAGAGGGGGATGCCCAGAGTGGGACCCTCCCCCCAAGAAAACTGAGCCCGAAAACATGGCCAAAAGAGATGTGTCCAGGCATGTCCCCACTATGGCTCCTCACAGGAAGATCGGCAATGTGTCGCTGGTACACCCAAGGGCACAACAGAGAACATACTGGCGAGACAGAGGAGCCTTGCAGGTGACCGGCACGATTCCCGACTCATACGACACCTCAACAAAAGCCAGGACAACGCAGAAGTCCGCTTTCCATGCCTGGTTTGCCTGAGGAGCGCAGCCACAGCCAGTCCATAACTGGAAAGCCAGCATCCTGATCCTGCAGATTCTCACTGCCTATCTGCCCTCTCATAGCATAACACCCTGAACTGAAAACGAATGTCCACAAACAAACACGGGAGCAAGTCCTCCAGCCAACTTCTTTTCACAGAAGCACTAAAACAGCACACATTATGTTAGCGAAGGGCACCACACCCCCTGTAAGCGGGCCTTCACAAGCCACCCCACCACAAGGCGAGACCATGGACCGTATCCTGCTGGAAATCTCGGCCATCAGTCGATGCCTTGAAGGGATGGCCACCAATATCACCTCTCTAGGGGCAGAATCATTATCGACCAGAGCAGATATTGCGGGGTTCCACACGAAGGTAGAGGGGCTGGACCAAAGACTCACAATGGTGGAGGGCCACCTGAAGTCCATGCACAGCAGGGACCAGGAGCTGCTGGTTCTCCATAGCAAGCTGATCAATTTGGAAGACCGCAGCAGGAGGGACAAAGTCCGCTTCTTCGGATTTCCAGAAAAGATCGAAGGCCTGAATTCCAGAGCATTCCTCTGCGACACCCTCCCAAATCTGCTGGGCATCACCTTCGACCTGCCAGGGGAAATACAGTGTTCCCACCGCATCGGCCCCTACGCAAGCACTCTGCAACATGACCACGACCCATCATTGCATTCTTTCTACAACATGAACAGGCAAGGCAGCTGTTGGCCACAGCGCGTACCCGAGTCTCATTCACATATGATGGTCAGAACATCAGCCTGGCAGCTGACTTTTCCAGGGAAACCAATGACCACCGCAAGGCATTCCTTTCCATGAGGCCCCAACTGCATCAAATGGACATCAAGTATGGCCTCTTTGAGTCTGCCCGCTTCCATATCACCAAAGATAGGGTCTCCAAAGACTTCTATAATCCAGAGAATCTGCGTCTCTTCCTGGACTGCATGGGGCTGCACGGCATGGACACTCATCATGCTACCCTGGAGCAGGCACAATCTGATCCCTACATTTTGACAGCAGAAGGCAAAACACCAGAGGCTCATGGCACTGCGGCAGAGATCGGGAGAGAGGACAAAGCCTCGGACCTACAAACCAGGGCCGCCTTTATCCAGGAACAACATAGAGACAAGTCCCGCTCACCCCTAAAATTAGCTCCGAATGCAGACTGAGATCAAAGAGGGGCCTAGATAGAGCCTCCCATTCCAGAGACAGAATCGGAGACAGGTGCTACACCAAGAAGGAAAGCAGACGTCCAGACTCCGGACAGCTGAGTATTGCCCTCATTGTGCTAAAAATATTAACTGTATTAACGTTTTGAATAGTTGTATATGCAGCATACATTACCTGCAGATATGGTTCACATGCCCCTTGCTACTGATACCTTAATTAGTGTCACTACCTCTGGCCTTGCTCAACTACATCTGCTATAGGCCTTTCACCTTCCTTATGCCCCTCGGGCCCAGCCACTCCACTCCACTCAGTGCACTATCATGCCACACCAGGGTACTTCTCCTGACGATCAGCACCCTTTCCCCCGCTAACACAGCAGATGCCCCAGCCCTCATAATATAGACACTCTTCCACTCTTCCACTTTGCCCTAGCCACTGCCCCACCCTCCTGAAAGGACCCCCACTTGCTGCAGTGCCTCAACAAGCTTAAACCCGCAGTTGAAGGATTAGGATCCCCAGTGCTGCGCAGCAGCCACCAGCCCTCCCCTCCTAGTCATCTTCGCAGTCATCTCCACCTCCCCACCCCCTCATCCCCCTGTGCCCTACTCCCCGCCCGTCGCACGACCCATTCTGGGCCTTACATCCAGGCCTGCATCTCGGCCACCACCAACCCCGGCAGCACCACCCGACTGTACTGACTTCCTCTATGTGCCAGGACCCTCCTTTCCTTTTCTTTGACTGCACTCCCTTCCTTAACCTCCTCCCTCCTACCTATCTACCTCCCACTCTTACCCCACTGACCCGAACCCCTCCTCTCCTCTTCTCTTTACATCTGCAATCAAGCCTCTCTACCTGTAAATACACCCCATCCCTATCCATCACCCTGGATGCCCTGCCACCCACATACATGCAGAAGGTGGGAATTACACCTGCAACCCTCCAACGCACCCTCCACCCCACCAAGGGCTCTTAACACATCTCTCAAGGCCGCCTGTCACTGCCAGTTCCTCCCTGCTTCTTCTACATGGACGCCACCCACCCTCTCTGCGTGGTAACATGGAATGTTCATGGACTTGCACATTATATCAAAAGGAAAAAGTATTCTCTTACCTTCAATCGAAGAGGGTGGACATAGCACTGTTGCAGGAAATGCACCTAGACGACCTAGTCTGAGAAGTTACGCAGGGACTGGGTGGGTAAGGTGATCCACAGCAGTATGGGGGACACACAGAAATTCAGGGTAGCGATCCTCATACACAAATCTGTCCCAGCCACGGTGTCCAAGACGTGGACAGATCCAGATGGACGATACGCATTTGCCGAGCTGCATATAGGAGAGGCATACGTCTGCGTTGGATTAGTCGAGGGGACCAGTTCTGGACAGAACAGGTCCCCTCGACAGAGGCAACGCCATGGACAGAGCTCTAATGGGTGACATACTGGCAGACAATGGACTGGTGGATCACTGGCACCTCTGCCACCCGGCCGACGCAGAATATGCATTTACCTCCCCAACCTACGGCATGCTCTCCCGCTTGGACTATTTCCTGGTCTCCCAGAGGATGGTGCAATTAGTCATAAAATCCCGCATTTTAAAAGCAGCACTTTCTGATCACTCTCCGATCATCGTCTAACTGGAGGTGGGACTGGTCAGACAGGGCTGCAAACCCTGGCGCATGACTATACAGCGCCATTGGACACCTCAGGGCAAATCTCAATTGCGAGCGCACCTCCAGTGGTATCTCTCCACCAACCAGGGATTCGTAGACTCGGGCAGGATCCTCTGTGCCTCTGTGAAAGCTACCACTCGGGGCCAGCTATTGCAGGATGCAGCGCAGGCCAATAAGCAAATGGTGGCTCTGCAGAAGTAGTTTGAAAACGACAATGCATCCTATATCTGCTTATACACAGATAAATTGACCCTATAGCAGCGCATATCCTTAGAGAAGGCCCACATGCTGCTAAATAGCCTCTTCACCTCCAAGGCAGAATACGCCTTACAAAGGATGAAAGGAAGACACTACGAGGAGGTAAAAAAGCATGAAGACTACTGGCGGTACAGCTATGCCAAAGGAAAGCTGCTATGGCAATCCCAACTACACAATCAGCTGGAGGATTAATGCTCACCAGTCTCCAAGATATTGTGAACAAATTTGCTCAGTTCTACCAGACTCTCTACAACCCAGGGACAGAGGCCAACGAGGCTAAACTGGCCACTTTCCTCACAGAGGTGACTCTCCCCCGCCTCTCAGATTAGGGTAGAGAACTCCTCGAGGGAGAGATCAGAAAAGAGGAGCTTGCACACGCAATAGTGAACTTACCCTATCACAAGGCCCCCGGTGAGGATGACATTCCAGCACAGTTTTACCGATGGGCTGAGGAGGGGGTGGTGTACACACTGCATTCTGCATCCCTAGAGGTAGAGCGCAGGTCCTCTCAAAGTCTCCTCTCTAATAAAGCAGTGATTGGCATCCTACCTAAGCCGGGGAAGGATCTCACACTGTGCGGCAGCTACTGCCCTATATCACTGCTGAACTGTGATATTAAAATTATGGTGCACTTCTCTTGCCTCTTTCTGCACCTTTCTTGGCTTCTTTCTACTCCCGTTGGTTCTTTCAGTACTTCTCTTGCTTCTTTCTGCACTTTTCTAGCTTCTTTCAGCACTTCTCTTGCTTCTTTCTGCACCCCTATTGCCTCTTTTTGTACCTCACTTGCTGCCATCTGCACTTCTCTTGACTCTTTCTGCATCTCTCTTCCGCCTTTCTCCACCTCTGTTTCCTCTTTCTGCACCTCTCTTGAATCTTTCTGCGTCTCTCTTGCCCATTTCTGCACCTCTCTTGCCTCTTTCTGTGCTTCTCGTGCCTCTTTCTGCACCTTTCTTGGCTTCTTTCTACACCCCTGTTGGCTTTTTCCACACCTCTCTTGCTTCTTTCTGCACTTGTCGTGCTTCTTTCTGCACCCCTATTGTATCTTTCTGCCTCTCATTTGCCTCTTTCTGCAGCTCTCTTACTCCTTTCTGTACCTCTCCTGCCTCTTTCTGCACCTCTCTAGCCTCTTTCCGCACTTCTATTGCCTATTTCTTCACTTCTCTTCCTTCTTTCTGCACCATTCTTCTTCTTTCTGCACTTCTCTTACTTCTTTCTGCACCTCTCTTGCGTCTTTCTGTACCTTACTTCTTTTTGCACCTCCCTCTTTTCTTTCTGAACCTCTCATTCTTCTTTTTGCATCTCTCTTTCTTCATTCCGTACCGCTCTTTCTTCCTTCTGCACCTCTCTATCCTCTTTCTGTACCTCCCTTGCTTCTTTCTGCACCTCTCTTGCTTCTTTCTGCACCTCTCTTGCCTCTTTCTGCACCTCTCTTCTTTCTTTTTTTTTAAAATCCACAGTATCAAAACATCAATAAATAACAAACAATTCTTATGTCATAGCACAGTAACAATTAAATTCATTAAACTGTACAGAATTTGATTTCAACATGTCATATGATCAATTAGCGCCCCATACATAGAAACCTAGTTTACGCTTTCTTGTCCTTTAACAGAATACATGCTAAACTACAAATTAAATATACTGAAAAACATTTTGAAAGATGGTGCATCAGGCTGTAGCCACAAAGACGCTAAACACAACCGTGCAACTGCTGTGGCGATGAAAAGCAAATACCCAAATTTTTACATCGGACACCATTGCCCCAAATCTTCACCAATCCCAAGCAACATCATGGAGGCAGAGATTTTAATAGCAACACCAGTGACCTCTGTCAAAAACTTCTCAATATGTTCAATATATAAAGCCAATTTAACACATGAATAAAATATGTGAAGAATATCAGGGTTATCTGCACCATACCGAAAACATTTACTATCATTCGCACCCCCCATTTCATCATCTCTGCTGGGGTGTGGTACAGATTAAACATTATTTTATAGTGCTGGGCGTTGAGTTTCTCCCCTAAGAAGATTTTCCCAGCGATAGTGATCACTTTCTCTAAAGACACAGACTGTTCTCCAAACAATTAGCCTGTTTAAGGTTATGTTTATCCATACCATCTTAGAGGTTAATAGTATTTTATAAAAAGCCCCAATTTTTTCCTGGCGGCTAATGGCTTCTACTATCCTATGTGGTGTCATCAAAGTGGACTGTTTACCCAGGAAATCACGGATTTGTAAAAATTTAAGAAATTGATTCTTTGGGAGATGAAATTTGTCTGCCAGGCTTGAGAAAGAGGAGTATAACCCCCCAGCCTCGTAAAAATCCCCAATTTGCATGATGCCTTTTTATTCTCCAACTAGCAACCACGTGATCCCAGAAAATCAAAGGAAGTATTCCAGCGGCAATAGTAGGTGTATAAAAATGTAGCCTCCCAATCTGTAGATTTCTTCGTACTGTATTCCATACCTTAAAAACTGCACCCAGAATTTTAAAGTGCGTTTTTAAAAAAAATAACTACCATCAGTTCTTTTGAACAAGCAATTTTTAACCTTGGTTGCTAGAACCATCTGGTATATTGAAGGGGCCTCAGCCAAATTACTCATTTCTTCTCCAGTCAGCAGTATCGGTATATTTGATAAGATACAAGCGTAATAATAAAGTGCGAAGTCGGGGACCGACCACCCACACCTACACCCACACCCACCACCCACACCTATCCCTAGGAAGAGTCATAAAACGAGAAGCTCTACATGGTTTCTCCAGGAACCCACCAAAATTTGGCACAGAGTGCTTGTAATGTTGTAATTGTCCATGAGATACTTCCAATGGAACCGATCTAAAAAAATACAATACCTTAGGGAGTATATTAATTTAAAGGAAATTGGTGTAAACACTCCCATCTCTCCAATGATCATTTCACGTTACCAATAATTGCCCCCAGTTGAACTCAACCAACTCTTTCAAACAGACGCAGATCTTAATTCCCGGATAGGTGACCACTCTAACTACTCTAGAGTCATTGGCCATAATTTGGTTCGTACAGAGGATCTGAGTTTTAGACGTGTTCAACTTATAGCCTGAAACAGATCCAAACTCATGTGCCAAGCTTTTCATTTCAGGTACAGCTGCGACAGGATCAGATGTTATGATCACTATATCGTCGGCATATGCGAGGACACAAAAATGATCCTTCCGGACCAGAAAAGGTTTAATCTGGGCACTTCTCTCCAGCATATTTAAAAAAGGATAGATACATTCAACGGCAAACAACAGCAGGGAACATGGACACCCCTGCCGTGTTCCACCTAGAAATCTGTATAGGTTCAGAAACAAGCAACATTGAGCAGATCCTGTTCATGGGAGAACAGTATAAAACTCGCAGAGCCTGAATATATCCCTGGCCAAACCCCATCTGCTGAATGACCCCCCAAAGAAAATCCCAGGCAACTCGATCGAACGCCTTTTCGGCATCAAGTAAAATCAATCATAAGACCTAAGCGATATCAAATAAGGTCACAGGCCTTCTAATATGACTCACTGTCCCCCTACTCAGAATAAAACCGTGCTGTTTTGGGGAGACCAAGGAAGAAATGACTGTCGCTAATCGATTCGCCAGGATTTTGGCATAGATTTTCCCGTCATAATTAACAAGGGATATAAGGCGATAGGACCCTGGCATATCAGCTGGCTTATCTTTCTTCCTGAATATAACGATGTTAGCCTCATCCCAAGATTGTGGTGCCCCTTATCTGTGCCGCTTGGAAGACAGCCAGCATATCCGTTTAAAGATCTTGAAAACCTCTGACGGTAGCTTATCCGGACCTGCCGCCTTCCCAGTTGGCATACTATTAATAGCCTGCTCTAATTCATCCATAGTAATAGGACTGTCCAGCATCCTCCGGATTCAAGCACTCCATTAATAGATGTTGGAGTCCAGTATCCCTAATATATTGCCCAGAATCCTGTACGGTATACAGATCTTCATTAAAATTGTAAGAAATCTTGAGGATCTCCTGGGGATCAAGTACCATACAGCGTAGAGCATTCTTGATGCCATCTATTCTATGAACAGCCTCCGTAATACGTAACCTTTGGGCTAAACAGCGCCCTGTGGCCTTGCCATACTTGTAGCAATCCTTTTTATATAGCTGGTATTTAAGTGCAATCTCCTTGCTCCATAATAGATTAATGTTAGCCTTACATCTAGCCATGTTATTTTGTAGATCAGCAATATTGTCATCTACCGAAATCCCCAGTGCAAGACTTTCTTCAGCAATTTTGAGTTTGGTGTATTGTTCTTGTACAAGCTAATGTGGCTTTCTTTTGTTTACACAGTCCATAACTCTGGACCTCCCAATAAAGCAAGCTTTCAGGGTATCCCACCTGACACCCATCAACGTGGAATGGCGATTATTTCAGAGGAAGTACTTGATCCAAACTTTCATGTGATCAATAAAAATATTATCAAGGAGGAGCTTCCTATCAAAAGTAAAAACCCTTGGAGATATACAAGAACCCAGTGTGGGAATATCTAAAACTACTGGCGCATGGTCAGAGGTGATTCTGGGGAAGACTTGTATCTTAGCTCCAGTAAATAGTAAAGGAGATATGAAAAAATAATCAAGACATACTAGCTTCCTATGGGGGTGAGAGAAAAAACGTGAACCCAGGAACAAGCGTATGAAGTGAATCCCAAACATCGGCCAAGCCATGGTCCACCAATAAATGATATAACGCCTTAAAGACCCTGGGTTTCCTCCCTTCTTACTCTTGGATACCAGATTGAAGCTCCTTACTAATCAAATTAATATTGAAATCCCCATACAACACCAGTGGAGTAGGCCATAGTGCAAGTTCTAAATTTAGATGTTCCAAGACGAGGGCCTCATCAAAATTGGAACCATATACTGTACACAATGTGAACTTTACTCCCCCGACAATACATTCCAAAATGGCCCAATGCCCTAAAGTATCTACTAAAACATGACCTGATGTTTTGTACAGCCGGTTTAGCTAAGAACGTCACCCTGTGTCATTGTTGATTGTTGTGAAGCAGCCAAGATTTCATAGCCCATTTTTGATAAGATTTTCTGCTTCCCCCATGGCACATACATTTCTTGTAAACATACCGGATCGGGCCGCATCACATGAAGTTCTGCAACAACTCTTTGCCTCTTATTATATTTATTTAAACCACAGATGTGAACCCTTACTCGATTCTCTTCTAAAAAAAACTTTAAATCTGTCAGATACATAAACTGAATGATACTGTGGATTGATTTTCTAATTTTACCCCACCTCACCCATCCCACCCCCTGAAACCTCAACCTACTGACCACCCCCGAACCTCCCCCCCACCCCCCACCCCAACCCTTCAAAGAGGCTTTAGGATCCATGCTCCCGCCACCTGAATGTTCTCTCCCGCCTCTATGCCCCACCCTATGCATAACAAAGCACCAATAAAGCGACAAACAACCCAAAATGTCATGTGAATGGTGCAGATACCACAAAATCAATGTTATACATATTACAATAAAACAGCATAGGGTGCAATAATACAAGGATGGAGGGGGAGGTACCTAAGCCACCACTCTACATCCCACAACCAATCTAAGATGGAAAATTAGAGAAGCATATGATTACAAATCTGCAACCAGAGTGAACATCCTGACAGGTGTATCAAAGGCCTAAAACACCTAGCAGTATTCTACATAGATTGTAACCACTCTTTTGCTTGCACCTCAGAGGTAAAAAATCGGGTGTGCTCTTTACGAATCACTTTTAATTTTGCTGGGTTTAATAGAAAAGCTTGAGCCCCTTTGGCCTGAAATGGTGCAATAAGCTGACATAACTGCCACCGCTTTTCTGCCATTAAATGACAAAAATCAGGTCTAGCGAAAAACTCCACCCCTTTCTCAACCCTTTTTTTTGTCAGGTCGTGTCAACATATATACATCTTCCCGAACCAAAAAGCTATTAAAAGATATTAACATAGCTCTTGGTCTAACTGAAGTTTGACCAGATCTAGGACAGAGGTAAAACGGAAAATGGTGTGCTCTCTCTATTTCTCTCAGCCAGTCCAACAGTGTGAGTTTTGGAAAGGCCTCCGTGAACAGGTTGATGATAAACTTGCGAGGATCCTGTCCTTCCATGCCCTCAGGAAATTGCAAAACTGAGATTATTCCTGCGGGACCGGTTTTCTAAATCAGCTAGCTTCCATTGAGTATCATCTTTTAGGGAATGCAGGGTTTCTGTCATAGCCTTCTGTGCAACCAATTCATCTTCTTTCTTTTTGCAACTCTCTTGCCTCTTTCTGCACTTCATTTGCCTCTTGCTGCACCTCATTCTCTTCTTTCTGCACCTTTCTGCAAATTGTTTCCTTTTTCTATACATTTCTTCCTCTTTATGCAGTTTTCTTGCTTCTTTCTGCACCTCTCTTGCTTCTTTCTGCACTTCTCTTGCTTCTTCCTGAACCTTTCTTCATGTTTCTGCTATTCATTTGCCTCTTTCTACACTTTTCTTTCTGCACTTCTCTTCCATTTGTCTGCACATCTCTTGCTTCTTTATGCACCTTTTTAGCTTTCTGTTCTTCTCCTACTTCTTTCTGTATCTTTCTTTTTCTGTACTTCTCTTGCCTCTTGCTGCCTCTCTCTTGCTTGTTTCTGCACTTCTCTTACCTCTTTCTATACCTTTCTTCTTTCTGCACTTCTGTTACTTCTTTATGCACCTCTTTTGTGTCTTTCTGTACTGTACTTGCTTCTTTCTGCACCTCCCTCTCTTCTTTCTGCACCTCTCATTCTTCTTTCTGCTCCTCTCTTGCTTCATTCCATACCCCGCTTTCTTCCTTCTCCACCTCTTTCCTCTTTCTACGCCCCCCTTGCTTCTTTCTGCACTTCTCTTGTTTCTTTATGTACCTCTCTTGCCTCTTTCTGCACTTCACTTGCTGCTTGCTGCACCTCACTTTCTTCTTTCTGTACCTCTCTTGCTTATTTCTGCGCGTCTCTTACTTCTCTCTGCACTTCTCTTGCTTCTTTCTCCACCTTTTTTCCTTTTTCTGCACCTTTCATCCTCTTTTTATGCAGTTCTCTTGCTTCTTTCTGCACTTCTATTGCTTCTTTCTGAAGTTCTCCTGCTTCTTTCCAAACCATTCTTCATCTTTCTGCTATTCGTTTGCCTCTTTCTGCACTCTTCTTACTTCTTTGTGCACTTCTCTTCCATTTTTCTGCACGTCTCTTGCTCTTTATGTACCTCTTTAGCTTCTTTATGTACTTCTCTTACTTATTTCTGTCCCTTTCGTCCTCTTTCTGTATTTCTCTTGCCTCTTGCTGTATCTCTCTTGCTTCTTTTGCACCTCTCTTGCCTTTCTTTACTTCTCCTAACTCTCTCTGTTCTTCTATTTCCTCTTTCTGCACTTCTATTGCCTATTCCTGCACTTCTCTTTTTTCTTCTTTCTGCACCATTCTAGCTCTTTTGACACTTATCTTTGTTCTTTTTGTGTCCCTCTAGCCTCTTTCTGTACTTCTCTTGCCTATTTCTGTACGTTTCTTGCCTCTTTCTGCATTTCGTTTGCCTTTCAGTATTTCTCTTCCTTCTTTCTGCACTTCTCTTGCTTCTTTCTGCACCTCCCTTGCTTCTTTCTGCATCTCTTGCTTATTTCTGCACCTCTCCTGCTTCTTTCTGCACCTTTCTTGCTTCTTTCTGCTCTTCTCTTGCCCCTTTCTGTATTTCTCTTGCCTCTTTCTGTACCTCTCTTGCATCTTTCTGTACATTTCTTCCTCTTTCTATTCCTCTCTTGCATCTTTCTGTACTTCTCTTGCTTCTTTCTGCACCTCTCTTACTTTTTTCCACCCCTCTCGCATCTTTGTGCACCTCTCTTGCTTCTTTCTGCACCTCTCTTACTTCTTTTTGCTCCTCTCTTACTTCTTTTCTGCACCCTTCTTTCTCTTTCTGCACTTATCTTGCTTCTTTCTGAACCTCTCTTGCATCTTTCTGTACTTCCATTGCCTTGTTCTGCACTTCTCTTCCTTCTTTCTGCAGCATTCTTCTTCTTAATGCACTTCTCTTACTTCTTTCTGTTCTTCTCTTGCATCTTTCTGTACCTCACTTGCTTCTTTCTGCACCTCCCTCTCTTCTTTCTGCACCTCTCTTAACTCATTCCATACCCCTCTTTCTTCCTTCTCTACCTCTCTTTCCTCTTTCTGCACTTCCCTTGCTTCTTTCTGCACCTCTGTTGCTTCTTTCTGTACCTCTCTTGCCTCTTTCTGCTCCTCTCTTTCTACTTTCTGCGCCTTTCTTGCTTCTTTCTCCACTTCCCTTGCCTCTTTATGCACCTTTCTTGCCTCTTTCTGCACTTCACTTGCCTCTGCTGCACCTCACTCTCTTTTTCTGCACCTCTCTTGCTTTTTCCTTCACCTCTTTTGCTTCTTTCTGCCCATCTCTTGCTTCTTTTTGCACCTTTTGTTCCTTTTTCTGCACCTTTCTTCCTCTTTTAATGCAGTTCTCTTGCTTTCTTCTACACTTCTCTTTCTGCACTTCTCTTGCTTTTTTCTAATCCTTTCTTCATCTTTCTGCAATTTGTTTGCCTCTTGCTACACTTCTCTTCCATTTTCTGGAACATCTCTTACTTCTCTATGTACCTCTCTTGCTTCTTTGTGTACTTCTCTTACTTAATTCTGCACCTCCCTCTTTTCTTTCTGCACCTCTCATTCTTCTTTTTGCACCTCTCTAGCTTCATTCCATACCCCTCTTTCTTCCTTCTGCATCTCACTTGCCTCTTTCTGCACCTCTCATTCTTTTTTATGTACCTTCCTTGCTTCTTTCTGTACTTCCCTTGCCGCTTAGTGCACCTCTCTTGCCTCTTTCTGCACTTCACTTGCCGTTTGCTGCACCTAACTCTCTTCTTTCTGCACCTCTCCTGCTTCTCAGTGCACTTCTCTAGCTTCTTTTTAGTGCCTTTTTTCCATTTTCTGCACCTTTCTTCCTCATTTTATGCAGTTCTCTTGCTTCTTTCTGCACTTCTCTTGCTCTTTCTGCTCTTCTTTTGCTTTTTTATGAACCTTTCTTTGTCTTTCTTCAAATTTGTTTGCATCTTTCTGCACTTGTCTTGCTTCTTTCTGCACTTCTCTTCCATTTTTCTGCACATCTCTTACTTCTTTATGTACCTATTTTGCTTCTTTCTGTACTTTTCTTGCTTCTTTCTGTACCTTTCCTCCTCTTTCTGCACATTTCTTCCTCTTTCTGTTCCTCTCTTGCCTCTTGTTGAATCTCCCTTGCTTCATTCTACACCTCTCTTGGCTCTTTCTGTACATCTTTTGACTCTTTCTGTACCTCTCTTGCCTCTCACTGCACTTCTATTGCCTCTTTCTGCACTTTTCTTCCTTATTTCTACACCATTCTCCCTCCTTCTGCACTTATCTTGCTTCTTTTTGCTCCTCTCTAGCCTCTTTCTGCACTTCTCTTGCCTATTTTTGCACTTCTCTTGCCTCTTTCTGCACTTTGTTTGCGTCTATTTGCACTTCTCTCCCTTCTTTCTACGCTTCTCTGGCTTCTTTCTGCACCTCTCTTGCTTCTTCCTGTGCCTCACTTGTTATGGTATGTTCTGTTACGGGTTATTTTATAGCGCACAGCTGCCCCAGCAAAGTGGCATCCCAGCGCTAGCAAGCAGAAGGTGGGAGGCTACTAACAGAAGGCAGAACCTATAGCAAAGGTAAAAGGTCTATTTTAATCGCCTTGCAGAACGCCAGGATGTTGTCAATTCTACGGATGTGGAAAGAGAGAGAGTTCAACGTTTTGCAGCCAGGCTGCGGAAGGAGCACCCTCCTGCACGCACCCTCTTAGCCGAGGCACAACCGCCAGATGCTGGCCCATAGATCGTAGTTGGCCAGTGGGTATATAGGGTGAGGGCAGGTTTGCCAGGATACCTGGGGAGGAAAGATTCATAATTTTATAGGCGATGCAGAGGGACTTTGTAGGAGAGTAGGATCTGACTCTTATGTTGCCCCCACTTTTTTTCTGATGTTTACACTGGTTTCTGGCTATAGTCTGGCTGGGACCCTGCTAATCACTGCCCCAGCCTCTCTGTTCTCTCTAAACAACATGGAGTGCATATTAGGTGCACTAGGGATTGGATACTGTGGTGCCTTATGCGTCCCTAGTATATGGTACCTTAGGTACCAAGGGCATAGGTACTTCACAGGCCTACCAGGGGCTGAAGCATGTATTATGTCACCCCTGGGAAGCAGACTAAATCTGACACCACGGGCCTGCTACTGCAGCCTGGGTGAGGTGGTGCTAGCACTCCTCACTGAGATATAGGTTCACTACATCTCTCCTGCACACACATTTAAACTTATCAGTAACCCCTAAGGCAGGCCCTATCAATCCTGAGGGCAGGGTGCTTGGTTTCCATGTGAGGGGGTGCCTCTGCCTGAGCAGGTTCCCTCTGCAGCTCTCAGAGTCCATTTTCTGGGGCTGTTTGTGAATGCGGTCAAACCATATACTCTTAAGTGCAGTATAACCTCGCGGTAAATGCTAACTTTGGGATGGCTGCATCAAAACATGTCGTGTTTGGTGTCAAACACTTTGGAATCATACCCCCACACCAGTAACTGGTGGGGAGTATGATCCCACCCTTCTAGAGGGATAGATATGTACCTACTGTGGAAACGCGGTAGAATCCTGAAGAGCCCTGGCATCACAAAATGGATGCCACCAGTCACAGACACTGGGCTGCCCTCCTGCTGATGACTGAAACTCGCAGTGGAGGAGGCCCAACAATAGGTATCCTGTCACAGGGAGGTGTGACCACATCCCAGACAGGGTTTAGTGTATTGGGGCTGGGTGGGTGCACTCCTAGAGTGCTTTGAAGTCCTGCACTGGGGGAGCAGTAGGCTCCTCTGTGCATACACCAGTTCAAACCGGTCCATGGGCTACCTGCCCCTGCTCTGGTGCGAAACTGGACAAAGGGAAGTGTGTGTAGCCATCCACTCCCCTGACCCTCCCATAGGTGGGGTCATAGAGCTAGTCCCTCCCTTCCCAGTATAAGTTAGGGAACCCTTGCCATTGCAAACTGATACCGCTGAACGATGCTCTGAAGATGAATCCCAGACCTTCGACATTCCACTACCTCTGGAAGATGGAAGAATCTCCCTTGGAGTTAAGGAGTAACTCCCCTGCTTGGCAGGCACCAAAAACTGCAATCAATGGTCACAAACTCCAGACTGAAGTCCCTGCAGCCCAGGGCAAGGATTTCCTGACTTCTCCAAGGCCATCGTGAGTCCCCAGTGACGCTGAGGCAAGTGGACCCCACGAGTGACGAGGAACCGCAATCCCTGGGTACCATTCACTATTTTCGAGTGCACCCCCTTCACGACGTTCTACAAACCTGTGCATTGGGCCACGTGTGATCCAAGCCTCTAGCAGGAATCCCTCTGAAGATCAGAGGCCTACCCTGTCCTGAGTGACCGTGGGCCCCTGTTGAGTGTATCCTCCTGAGGTGTCTTTGCGATCCCTTGCGGGTTGGCTTGTGGGTCCCCTGAAGACTTTTCTACAGTTCCAAAGAGCTCTCCTGGTTGCTCCAGGCCTGCCCTGACTTAACCTTGCTGGGTGAGTCCCTCAGACCTTGCTGGTCAGCACCGCTGACTTTTTATCCTTTCCACGAGACTTGCTGTTACCAAGGCTTGTTGGATCCAATCTGGTCACCGACAGCCCAGTAAGCTGCAGACTTTGGGACACACTGATTCCAGCTCCTGGTTGTCATCGACACCTCCTGGGCCTCGTGGCTGAAGAGTCAAGACACCCGTGGATCACCTGAAATCACCCGACGACTGTGGGCATCCATCTTCCTTGCCCCGGGTCACTGCCAAGTGACTTTGAACACTGTCCCCTCTGCTTTCAGGTCTTCCTTCTTCTGAATCCAGCCTTGGATTCCACCGGACACTTCTCCTGTCTTCACAAGCAGCAAGTCTTCATTGGGTCCCATTGAAAACGACGCCGTGACCTGACACCAAAAGACACCTATGCACCCGGCTTCCCTGGCTGAGGTAACTCCAGCACTACGGTGCTCCTGTGGGTGTAGCCCGCCCATTGGCCACCACGCTCCCGCCTCCCAGCTGCTCCTCCCTCCCACTTCGCCATTTACGGAGGTCGCCGCGCGGGAGCGCAGCGGGCGTGCCAAAGGCAAGCCTGTCTGCGCCCGTCCGCGCCTGGACCGCGCCCAGTGCCAGGACCCCTGGCCCCCGTCGATGCAAGACGACCCGACAGACCTACGACGCCGCCGCCCTCAACGCACTCAACGCCGGCCGGAACCCCGCCTGCTGCCGGGCCACCCCGAGACGCATCCACGGACCCTTCACCTGCAAGGCCTGCAAGTTCACCTGCCTCCGAACCGGCACCGCACCCGCCAAGCCGAACACCAGCAACAACCACCTCAAGTGCATCCTACTCAACACCCGCTCCATCCACAGACACGCCGTGGAACTGTGGATCCTCCTCGACACAACATCACCAGACGTCGCCTTCCTCACGGAAACCTGGATGAACGTCTCCTCGGCCCCCGACATCGCCATCGCCATCCCGGACGGGTACAAGATCATCAGGAGGGACCGCGTAAACCAGACCGGAGGAGGCATCGCCATCGTCCACAGGAACACCATCCGCATCACGACCAACTCCAACGACGCCTTCCCCGCCGCCGAGCACCTCCACTTCCAGATTCACACCGACCCAAAGACGACTCTCAGAGGCACCCTCGTCTACAGACCCCCGGGACTACGCACACAATTCAGCGAAGACATCACGGACTTCATCAGCGCGCACGCCCTCCCCTCCACCGACTACATCCTCCTAGGGGACCTCAACTTCCACCTGGAGAACAACAAGGACCGCAACACCGCCGCCCTGCTGGACAACCTCGCCAACCTCGGACTCAAGCAACTGGTCAACACCCCCACCCACTACGCCGGCCACACGCTTGATCCCGTCTTCTCATCCAGCAAGCACATCACCTTCAGCCACTCCACCGGACTCCACTGGACCGACCACAGCTGCGTCCACTTCAGCTTCAGAAGAACCACGACCCACCACCACCCGCAACAGGTTCCCCACAGAAGGTGGAGCAAGATCACCGCCGACCAGCTCACCACCTCCCTCAGCCAGAGCCCACCCGCCTGCACAAAGGACCCCAACGAAGCAGCCCGCAACTTCACGCAGTGGCTGACCACCTGCGCCGACGACCTCGCACCACTGAAGAACCCTCCCAGCAGACCCAGAAGCAAGAAGGCATCCTGGTTCACCGACGAACTCAAGGACTCCAAAAAGACCTGCCGCACCCTCGAGAAAACCTGGCTCCTCGACAGGACCACTGACAACATGACCGCACTCAAGCACGCCACCCGCAAGCACCACCAGCTTATCCGCACCACCAAGAAGAATTCACTGAAGGAACGACTGGACAACAACGCCCACGACAGCAAGGAACTCTTCACCATCGTCAAATAGTTCTCCAACCCCAGCACCGGCAACAACGACATCACTCCGTCACAAGATCTCTGCGACTCCCTCGCCTCGTTCTTCCACCGCAAGATCGCCGACATCCACAACAGCTTCGGCGCACCATCCACGCACCCAACCGTCGAACCAACGGCCCCCACCACCACCTGGACCACGGTGACCACCGAAGACACAACCCGCACGATGAACACCATCCACTCCGGATCTCCAACCGACCCCTGCCCCCACCACGTCTTCAACAAGGCCGACTCCACCATCGCACCCCAACTCCGGAACATCATCAACACCTCCTTCAACACTGCCACCTTCCCGGAGAGCTGGAAGCATGCCGTGCTCAGCGCTCTACTGAAGAAACCAACAGCGGACCCCACCGACCTCAAAAACTACCGCCCCATCTCGCTCCTCCCTTTTCCTGCTAAAGTCATCGAGAAAATCGTCAACAGACAGCTTGCCGCCTTCCTCGAGACGAACGGATCCCTCGACCCCTCGCAGTCCGGTTTCAGAGCCAACCACAGCACCAAGACCGCCCTCATCGCAGCCACCGACGACATCCGAGCCCTGCTCGACAACGGGGAAACAGCGGCACTCATCCTCCTGGACCTCTCGGCAGCGTTCGACACTGTCTGCCACCGCACCCTAGTCCAACACCTCAGCAACATCGGCATCCAAGAGAAGGCACTGGAGTGGATCATCTCGTTCCTCGCCGGAAGAACACAGAGAGTCCGCCTCCCCCCGTTTCGATCCGAGGCCACCAAAGTCATCTGCGGCGTTCCGCAAGGATCTTCACTCAGCCCCACCCTCTTCAACGTCTACATGAGACCTCTTGCAGCCATCGCACGCCAACACAACCTCAACATCATCTCCTACGCCGATGACACCCAGCTGATACTCTCCCTCACCAGAGACCCCGACACCGCCAGAACCAGCCTACACGAAGGGATGAAAGACGTCGCCGAGTGGATGAAGAACAGCCGCCTGAAACTGAACTCAGACAAGACGGAAGTCCTCATCCTGGGACCATCGCCCTCCGCCTGGGATGACTCATGGTGGCCCCCCGCCCTGGGCACCACTCCCAAGCCGACAGACCACGCACGCAACCTGGGCTTCATCCTGGACTCCTCACTCTCGATGACCAGACAAGTCAACGCCGTCTCGTCATCATGCTTTCACACCCTACGCATGCTTCGCAAGATCTTCCGATGGATCCCGACCGAAACCAAGAAGACGGTCACCCAGGCACTTGTCACCAGCCGACTGGACTACGGAAACACCCTCTACGCCGGAACCACAGCCAAGCTACAGAAAAGATTCCAACGCATCCAGAATGCCTCCGCCCGACTCATCGTGGACATCCCCCGACGCAGCCACATCTACGGCCACCTTAGAGACCTACACTGGCTCCCCGTCAAGAAGAGGATCACGTTCCGGCTCCTCACCCACGCACACAAGTCTCTCCACGACCTGGGCCCCAAGTACCTCAACAACCGCCTGACCTTCTACACGCCCACCCGCCAGCTACGGTCTACTAGTCTCGCCCTCGCCGCCGTGCCACGCATCCGAAGAGCCACCGCCGGAGACAGATCCTTCTCCTACCTGGCGGCCAAGACATGGAACTCCCTCCCCATCCACCTTAGGCTGACCCAGGACCATCTCGCCTTCAGGAAACAACTCAAGACATGGCTGTTCGAGCAGTAGCGGACCCTTCCCCCCCAAGCGCCTTGAGACCCTTCCGGGTGAGTAGTGCGCTATACAAATGTTATGATTGATTGATTGATTGATTGACCACTCCCTATCACCCACAATGCAATGTGTTGGTTGAACGTTTCAACAAACCCCTTAAGGGAATGATTAAAGGACTCCCAGAGAAGCTTAGGTGGAAATGGGACCTTCTTCTTCCCTGCCTTTTGTTTGCATACAGAGAGGTTCCACAGAAGGGGGTTGGTTACAGCCCATTTGAGCTTCTGTTTGGACATCCTGTAACAGGTTCATTATGTTTGGTAAAAGAGGGCTGGGAGTTACCTCTCAAACCCCCCAAACAGGTTGTGATGGACTATGTACTTGGTCTCCGCTCCAGGATAGCCTAATACATGAAGAAGGCAACCAAAAACCTGGAAGCCAGCCAAGAATAAAAAAAAACTTGCCATGACCAAAAGGCTGTGCTGACTGTGTACCAGCCAGGACAGAACGTGTGGGGGCTGGAGCCAGTGGCCCCAGCAGCCCTCCAAGACTAATTGCGTGGCCCCCATACCATTGTTGAGCTGAGGGTGCTCCATGTCAACAGATTGAAACCATATGTTGACAGGGCTGACATAGGCTTGCTCATGGCAACTGACGAGGAGCAGGAGGAGGAGAGTGACCCTCTCCCTGACCTGCTCTCACAGAACCCTGATGATGGGTCAGTAGATGGTGTTGCTTTGGCAAGCAGCCTCACTGACCATCAACAAACTGAAGGCAGACAAGTTCTGCAACAGTACAGACATATGTTTAGCCTGATCCCTAATCAGACTACCTGGTGCACCCATTGGTCTCCGCTCCAGGATGGCCTAATACATGAAGAAGGCAACCAAAAACCTGGAAGCCAGCCAAGAATTAAAAAAAACTTGCCATGACCAAAAGGCTGTGCTGACTGTGTACCAGCCAGGACAGAACGTGTGGGGGCTGGAGCCAGTGGCCCCAGCAGCCCTCCAAGACTAATTGCGTGGCCCCCATACCATTGTTGAGCTGAGGGTGCTCCATGTCAACAGATTGAAACCATATGTTGACAGGGCTGACATAGGCTTGCTCATGGCAACTGATGAGGAGCAGGAGGAGGAGAGTGACCCTCTCCCTGACCTGCTCTCACAGAACCCTGATGATGGGTCAGTAGATGGTGTTGCTTTGGCAAGCAGCCTCACTGACCATCAACAAACTGAAGGCAGACAAGTTCTGCAACAGTACAGACATATGTTTAGCCTGATCCCTAATCAGACTACCTGGTGCACCCATTGGGGACAGTCTGCCTGTCAAGAGCCTTCAGATAGCCCCTGGGCTAGCCCAGTAGTCCTAGTACCCAAGCCTCATACCCAGGGTGGTAAGAAAGAAATGAGGTTTTGTGTAGACTACAGAGGCCTCAATGCAGTCACCAGGACTGATGCCTATCCTATACCAAGGGCCGATGAGCTGATTGATACTTTGGCCTCAGCCAAGTATCTGAGTACATTTGACCTAACAGCTGGCTAGTGGCAGATCAGGTTGGCTGATGATGCAAAAGCCAAAACAGCATTTTTGACCCCTAGTGGGCACTACCACTGTGTGGTGATGCCCTTTGCATTGAAAAATGCACCTGCCACTTTTAAGAGGTTGGTGAACAAAGTTCAGGCAGGGATGGAAAATTATTGCTCAGCTTATCTAGATGATATTGCTGTCTTTAGTTCCTCCTGGCAGGATCACCTGGTCCTCCTCAGAAATGTTTTGGAGGCCCTCCAGAAAGAAGGCTTCACTATCAAGGCCACTAAGTGCCAGATAGGGCAGAGCCAGGTTGTGTATCTGGTCCGCCTTGTAGGTGGGGGCCAGGTTCAGCCTTTACAGGGCAAAATCCAAACCATGATGGAATGGGTTGTTCCAACCACCCAGACACAGGTGAGAGCCTTCTTAGGCCTCACTGGGCACTATAGGAGGTTTGTGAAGGAATGTGGATCTATAGTGACCCCCTTGAATGATCTTACCTCAAAGAAAATGCCAAAAAAGGTTCAGTGGACAGCTAGCTGTCAGAAGGCATTTGAAGACCTTAAGCAGGCCATGTGCACTGCCCCCATCTTACAGAGTCCAGACTACACCAACAAGTTCATTGTCCAAACAGATGCTTCTGAGCTGGGTGTGGGAGCTGTACTGTCTCAACTGAATGATGAAGGTCAAGACCAGCCAGTAGCTTTCATTAGCAGAAGGCTGACCTCTAGAGAGAAAGGTTGGTCAGCTATAGAGAGGGAGGCCTTTACTGTTCTGTGGGCCCTGAAGAAGCTGAGGCCATACTTGTTTGGCACTCACTTCATAGTTCAGACTGACCACAAGCCCATCCTATGGCTTAAACAGATGAAAGGTAAAAACCCAAAACTTTTAAGGTGGTCCATTTCCCTACAGGGGATGGACTATACAGTGGAACATAGACCTGGGACCCAACATGCCAATGCAGATGGACTCTCAAGGTATTTCCACTTAAAACACGAAGACTCAACTGGTCAAGGTTAGTTTAGTGTCCCTGCATTTGGGGGGGAAGGGGGGGTTGTGTAGGAGAGTAGGATCTGCCTCTTATGTTGCCCCCACTTTTTTTTAGATGTTTACACTGGTTTCTGGCTATAGTCTGGCTGGGACCCTGCTAATCAGGGCCCCAGCCTCTCTGTTCTCTACATGGAGTGCATATTAGGTGCACTAGTGATTGGATACTGTGGTGCCTTATGAGTCCCTAGTATATGGTACCTTAGGTACCAAGGGCATAGGTACTTCACAGGCCTACCAGGGGCTGAAGCATGTTTTATGTCACCCCTGGGAAGCAGACTAAATCTGACACCACAGGCCTGCTACTGCAGCCTGGGTGAGGTGGTGCTAGCACTCCTCACTGAGATATAGGTTCACTATATCTCTCCTGCACACACATTTAAACCTATCAGTCACCCCTAAGGCAGGCCCTATCAATCCTGAGGGCAGGGTGCTTGGTTTCCATGTGAGGGGGTGCCTCTGCCTGAGCAAGATCCCTCTGCAGCTCTCAGAGTCCATTCTCTGGGGCTGTTTGTGAATGCAGCCAAACCATATACTCTTAAGTGCATTATAACCTCGCGGTAAATGCTAACTTTGGGATGGCTGCATCAAAACATGTCGTGTTTGGTGTCAAACGCTTTGGAATCATACCCCCACACCAGTAACTGGTGTGGGAGGATGATCCCACCCTATTAGAGGGATAGACATGTACCTACTGTGGAAACGCGGTAGAATCCTGAAGAGCCCTGGCATCACAAAATGGATGCCACCAGTCACAGACACTGGGCTGCCCTCCTGCTGATGACCGAAACTCACAGTGGAGGAGGCCCAACAATATGTATCCTGTCACAGGGAGGTGTGACCACATCCCAGACAGGGTTTAGTGTATTGGGGCTGGGTGGGTGCACTCCAAAAGTGCTTTGAAGTCCTGCACTGGGGGAGCAGGAGGCTCCTCTGTGCATACACCAGTTCAAACCGGCTCAGGGGCTACCTTCCACTGCTCTGGTGCGAAACTGGACAAAGGGAAGTGGGTGTAGCCCCCACTCCCCTTACCCTCCCATAGATGGGGTCATAGAGCTAGTCCCTCCCTTCCTTCCAGTATACGTTAGGGAACCCTTGCCATTGCAAACTAGATACCCCTGGACGATGCTCTTAACAACGAATCCCAGACCTTCGACGTTCCACTACCTCTGGAAGACGGAAGAATCTCCCTTGGAGTCAAGGAGTGACTCCCCTGCTTGTCAGGCACCAAAAACTGCAATCAATTGTCGCAAACTCCATCGCTCCCGCCAGAGCCCGAAGTCCCTGCAGCCCGGGATGAGGATTTCCTGACTTCTCCAAGGCCATTGTGAGTCCCCAGCGACGCTGAGGCAAGTGGACCCCACGAGTGACGATGAATCGCAATCCCTGGGTACCGTGCACTATTTTCGAAGGCAACCCCTTCACGACGTTCTACGAACCTGTTCATTGGGCCACGTGTGGTCCAAGCCTCTAGCAGGAATCCCTCTGAAGATCAGAGGTGTACCCCGTCCCGAGTGACCGTGGGCCCCTGTTGAGTGGATCCTCCTGAGTCGTCTTTGCGATCCCTTGCCGGTTGGCTTGTGGGTCCCCTGAAGACTTTTCTACAGTTCCAAAGTGCTTCCCTGGTTGCTCCAGGCCTTTCCTGACTTACCCTTGCTGGGTGAGTCCCTCAGATCTTGCTGGTCTGCACCGCTGACTTTTTATCCTTTCCACAAGACTTGCTGTTACCAAGGCTTGTTGGCTTCAATCTGGTCACCGACACCGCAGTAAGCTGCAAACTTCGTGGGATACGCCGAATCCAGCTCCTGGTTGGCGTCGACGCCTCCTGGACCTTGTGGCTGAAGAGTCAAGAAACCCGTGGATCACCTGAAATCACCCGACGACTGTGGGCATCCATCTTCCTTGCCCCGGGTCACTGCCAAGTGACTTTGAACACTGTCCCCTCTGCTTTCAGGTCTTCCTTCATCTGAATCCAGCCTTGGATTCCACCGGACACTGCTCCTGTCTTCACTAGCAGCAAGTCTTCATTGGCTCCTTTACTTACCTGCCTTGGGTGGTTTCGTGAGGCCCCAGCACTTCTGAAGGCCCTAGGCCTCGTTCCTTTGCAAGTCGTTAACTCTAAGTCTCTTTTTTAGTATATGGTCTGGTACGCCCCTAGGGCCCCAGCCATGTTTGTGCTTAATTTATTGTGAAACGTTGATTTGTGCAAATGTTCCTGCCCTCTAATCTCATAAAGAGATTAGTACATATATATTTGATAGATATACCTGTGTGGTGTCCTTTCATTTGGTAATTCAAGAGATTATAAGGTAAAACAAGCTGCTTTACATTCCTCTAAAGACTTAGCCTGAAGGCTGCTCTCCACAGCTACCACTAGGATAGCTTTCTTTATAGGTTGTCTTCAACCTACTACCATAAGTGTCGAATTGTACTGGTGCAAGGTGTCCACTTTAACTAGTGAACAGCATATACCAGGCCAACTTCTCACAGACTTGAACTCGATGCGCCTCCCCACCAGCAACCAATTTAGCCGGCGGATGGCGTTGGTCGTAGAACAAGTTCTAGGAAGGCCAAGAAGAGTTCTAGCAGCAGCATTTTGAACCCTCTGTAAATGTAGAATTTCAGCCTTGTTAAACCCCAGGTAAAGTGAACTGGCATAATCCAGCCTAGACATAATGGCGGTCTGGATGATGACTTGACGGACTGTGGGATCAAAAAGAATCAACAGCGGTTTGAGCCCTCGCAAGAGTCCAAAACATGTCCCGGCACCTTTTTTGGTTTGGAATTGGAAACTGAGTGCCGAGTCAACCCATACACCCAGGTTTTTGACCACCTGTTTGGGGGTGGGTGTGCATCCCAAGGTCGCAGGCCACCAGCGATCACTCCACAGCTCAGTGGCTCTCCCTACCAGCAAAATCTCAGATTTGCTGGCATTAAGCTGAAGGCAGTTGGCTGTCATCCACTCTGCAACAGCCGCAAGATCACTCCTAAACTTAAGAGCATCCTGCATGGAGTCATCAGAGAGTGCTACTACGAACTGAGTATCATTGGCATAAGATACTACTGTGAGTCCTCTGCTCCTGGCCACTGCTGCTAACGGTTGACCATACAGGTTGAATAGCGTAGGGCTCAATGCTGAGCCCTGAGGAACCCCTTGTTTGATAGTGTGTATCAAGGAGGCAAAAGGGGGGGCTGCCACCTGAAAGGTTCTCTCCGATAGAAAGGAGGCAAACCATCCCAGGGCTGGGCACTCGATGCCAGCTTCCTCCAACCGTTGCAGCAGGATCTGATGAGATACTGTGTCGAACGCGGAGCTGAGATCTAATAGTATCAGTGCCGAGGTACGTCCGGCATCTAAGGCCTCCCTCAGGTGTTCAGTCATAGCTAGGAGAGCAGCCTCTGTGCTGTGGCCTGGGCAAAAAGGAATCAATATGTTGTTATGTTCCAGAAATTCTGTCAGAATGGAGTTGATGTAAGCCTTTTTGATCTTGGACACCCACGGCAGGAGAGAGAGATGGGGCGAATGTTTTCCGGATTGGCGGTGTCCAATGTAGGTTTCTTTAACAAAGGGACCACCATGGCTTGTTTCCAAGCCCTAGGGACAGCCACCATGGACAAGGACATATTAATCAGCTGACACAGAGGTGTATGGAGCAAAGGCAGAGATGTTATAAATTGCTCAGGCTTGAGAGGGTCTGCAGGAGAACCTGATTTGACCCTACTTCATAACATACGCATCTCATCTTGGGAGGTCGAAGGGGAGACAGCAAGTAGGTGGGAGGAGAGGGGTCCATGAAGGGGACATCTCCTAATCAAGGTAGGGGTAAAGGACCTATAGATGTTCTCCACTTTCTTGAAAAAGACGGTGGCAAGATCCTCACATTGCTGATCAGATGAAATCAAAGGCGCTGTAGATGAATCAGATGAAAAAATACTTTTAGCGGGATTGCTGCTGCTTCTGATTTCGTCAGCGAAGTAGGCATCCCTTTCCTTATGGATGGCCCTGTGATAGTTCTTGATGGCTGCCTGATAATGCCCCTTCAGGAACGGGCCGTATTCCCGTCTCCATGCCCGTTCCATCCTTTTCCAAGCTTTCCAAATAGTAGTGAGATTACTGCTATACTATGGGATGGATTTACTGTTGTGACTCTTGGACCACTTAGCAGGGATAGTGTGTCAAGAGGCCGCAGAATCCAGTTAGATAGAGCTTTATCGTCTGCATCAAGGTCATCAGGCAGGCTGACGATGTGCATAGAGAGGAGGGCATGAAATTGAACGATGTCCAGTTTATACCAAGGACGTTTAAGGATTATCTTGTGGAGCACCCTCTAAAAGGGCACTACCCCAGAGAGTGTCATGGGTACCAGATAGTGATCGGACCAGCTCATCAGGATAGGAGTATTAACTGTGAGGGCAGGAAGATTAGAAAAAATTGGGTCAAGCAAATGGCCTGCACAATAAGTGCGGTCTAGAACCAGTTGAGTTAGGTGGAGGGCATCAAGGTCTGCTAAGAAATTACCCATTTCAGGTTCATGTATCTTATCCTAATGCTGGTTCAAGTCACCAATAATGCTTAAATTGGCAGATCTTATAGCCAAAGAGCTAGCTGCATCAGTGAGTGCTGCCCTGAACTCTTTAGAAGGCCCCGGTGGGCGGTAGACCAGCAGCCCGGACATAGTATAGCTGGCATTGCAGGAGATCCCAAAACGCGCACACTCACAGCCAACCAAGACCTCTTTAGCGAAGGTGCAAGTGTAGCGGGATTTAAAAATAATGGCGATACTGACACCTCTATTCTCTCTGTTGAGAATCGCAATGCTGAAGCCCCCGGAGAAGCGCCAAGCCTGGCTCAGCCACCATATCAGCTGAGAGCCAAGTCTCTGTGAGGAAGAGAACATTGGGTGATTTGTCATGCAGCAGATCGTAAACCTCTGCAAAATGCTTTGCTAAGGAGCAGCAATTAAGGCTGAGGAGTTTAATGGTGTGCCTGGGGGGAGGGGGAAGTAGGAGGGGCTGTAATGACCCAGGAATTGAAGCTGCAACTTCTACAGCAGAATGGGCCCTCAAGCAAATTACATGGATGGTGATTGCATGAGCTGACCAGTTTCCTGACAGCTAGAAGGTCTCCACGAGAGTAGGTTTGCACACCACTTGTTGTATCTCTTGCTTATTTCTGCACCTCTCCTGCTATTTTACGCACCTCTATTGCACCTGACTCTCTTCATTCACCAACTCTCTTGCTTATTTCTGTACCTCTCTTGCTTCTTTCTACAGTTCTTTTGTGTCTCTCTGTACTTCTCTTGCCTCTTTCTGCCCTCTCTTGCTTTTTTCTGCACCTCTCTTGCTTCGTTTTGCACTTCTCTTGTTTATTTCTGCTTTTCTCTTGCCTGTTTCTGCACTTCTCTTGCTTCTTTTTGTACCTCTCTTGTATCTTTCTGAATGTTTCTTACTCATTCTGTTCCTATCTTGCTTCTTTCTGCACCTCTTTTGCTTCTTTCCTCAACTCTCTTGCCTCTTTCTGTACCTCTCTTCCTTCTTTCTGAACCTCTCTTGCTTCTTTCTGCACCTCTCTTGCCTCTTTCTGCACTTCTCTCGCCTCTTTCTAAGCTTCTGTTGCTTCTTTCTGCACCTCTGTTGCCTCTTTCTGCACCTCTGTTGCCTCTTTCTGCACCTCTGTAGCTTCTTTCTGTACTTCTCTTGCTTCTTTCTTCACTTCTCTTGCTTCTTTCTGCACTTCCGTTGCCTCTTGCTGCACATGTCTTGCCTCTTTATGCACCTCACTCTCTTCTTTCAGCACCTGTCTTGACTCTTTTTACACATCACTTGCTTCTTTTGGCATCTCTCTTACTTCTTTCTGTACCTCTTTTGTCTCATTCTGCATCTCACTTGCTTCTTTCTGCACCTCCCTCGCCTCTTTCTACACCTCTCTTGCTTCTTCCTGCACTACTCTTGCTTCTTTCTGCACTTCTATTGCCTCTTTCTGCACCTGTCTTGCCTCTTTATGCACCTCACTCTCTTCTTTCAGCACCTCTCTTGCTTCTTTCTGCACCTCTCTTGCTTCTTTCTGCACCTCTCTTACTCCTTTCTGCACTTCTCTTACTTCTTTCTGTGCCTTTTTTATTCTTCCTGCACCTTTCTTCCTGTTTTTATGCAGCTCTCTTGCTGCTTTCTGCACTTCTCTTGCTTCTCTCTGCACCTCTCTTAATTCTTTCTGAAACTTTCTTCCTCTTTCTGCAATTCGTTTGCCACTTTCTGCAATTGTCTTGCTATGTTCTGTACTTCTCTTCCATTTTGCCATACATCTATTGCTTCTTTATGCACCTCTGTTGCTCCTTTCTGCACTTCTCTTGCTTCTTTCTATACATTTCTCCCTCTTTCAGCACTTCTCTTGCCTCTTGCTGCATCTTTCTTGCTTCTTTCTGCAGCTTTCTTGCTTCTTTCTGCACCTCACTTGCTTCTTTCTGCACCTCATTCTCTTCCTTCTGCACCCCTTGTAGGAGAGTAGGATCTGCTTCACATGGCTACCCCCACTTTTTGCTGGTATTTCACTGTTTTTCGACTATAGTCTGGCTGGGGCCCTGCTATTCAGGACCCCAACCTAGCTGCTTCCTCTCTAAATTGATTCCATGTACTTTAGGTACATTCCAGATTGGATTATGGGGTACCCTTGTGAGTTCCTAGTATATGGTATACTATGTACCCAGGGTATAGGTACCCCAGAGGCCTACAAGGGGCTGAAGTATGTATTATTCCACCCCTGGAAAGCCCTCCAAAATGACACCACAGGTCTGCTACTGCAGCCTGGGTAAAGTGGTGAATGCACCCCTTACTGAGGTATAGGTTCACTATACCTCACCTATCACTGCACATAGAAACCTATCAGTCACTCCTGTGGCAGGCCTTATCAATCCTGAAGGCAGGGTGCGTGGTTATATGTGAGAGGATGCCCAGGCATGAGCTGAGCTCCTCTGCTGCCTTCAGAATCTCTTCTCTGGGGTTGTCCGTGGTGCAGCCTGACCATATACTCTTAAGTGCATTATATCTAAAACGGTTAATGCTAACTTTGGACTGGCTGCACAGAAACATGTCGTGTTTGGTGTCAAACACCTTGGAATCATATCCCCATAATATTTCCTGATGTAAGAATATGATCCCACCCTTCTAGAGGGAGAGACATGACAGCACTGGTATACCCAGTACCCACTTAACTGAGCCCTGGCATCACAAAATGGATGCTGCAGCCATAGACATGGGTCTGGACTTCTGCTGCTGACCAAAACTCTGGCAGCGGAGGCCTGGAGAATAGGTTTCCTGTCACCTCCACCTCCCAGACAGGCTGATGTGTATTGGGGTTGGGTGGGAGCACTCTAAGAGTGCTTTGAAGTCCTGCACTGGGGGCACATTTGGTGTCCCTGTGCATAGTCCAGCTCAAACTGATTCAGGGGTTTCCAGCCCCTGGTCTTGCATGAAATTGGACAAAGGAAATGGGTGTAGCCACCCCTCTTTCCAAACCCTCCCATAGGTGGGTCCCTAGAGTTATTCCAACCCCTTCCTTAGGTATAAGTAAGGAACCCCTGGCAACAGGACATTAGATATCCCTGGATGAAACTCTGAAGCTGAATCCTGCAACTTCGACGCTCTACTCAAGACTAGAGGATGTAATAAATCTCCCTTGGGGTCAAGGAGTGACTCCCCTGCTTGGCAGGCACCAACAAAGCATTTTGCTGGTCTAAATCTCTGAAGCTCCCGCAAGACTCTGAAGTATTTTCAGCCCAGGAAGAGGATTTCCAGACATCTCAGAGGCCATCCTGAGTCCCCAGCAAAACTGAGACCTGCAGCCCTCGTGAGTAACGTGGAACCGGAACTCTTGATCACCATGCACTTTTGCAAGTGCATTGACTTCTCGATGTCTCTTGAAGTCGTGCTTGGGTTTACTTGTAGCCCCTACTTCGAACAGAGAATCCACTGAAGATTGTTGGCCTAGTCACCCCGATTGACCTGTTGGCTGCCATTTTGTGATTCTTCTTGAGGTCCCTTCGTGATCCCTGGTCCGTCAACTGGTGGGTCCCTGAGAAGGTAACTTTGATTTTCCTTGGGCTTTCCTGGTTGCTCCAGATGTGCCCTGACTCCTTACCAAATGGTGAGTCCCTCAGACCTTGCTGGTCTGCACCGAAGCATCTTTCTCCTTTTTGCATGGGTTGCTGTTGCCAAGGCTTGTTGTGTCCAATCCGGGCACCAATGATGCAGCACTCAACATCCTTCATGGGACAGACCAAATCCAGCACCTGGTCATCCTCGACACCTCCTGGTCCTCGTGGCTGAAGAGTCAAGCTTGACCTGAAATCACCCGACTTCGGTGGGCATTCGCCTACCGTGCCCCTGGTCACTGGCTAGTGATCCAGACTCTGTCCCCTCTGCTTTCAGGTTCTTCTCAACTTTGATCCATGCTTGGATCCCTTCGGACACTTCTCATCTTCCCGGCAGCAGCACTTCTTTGCCAGCTCCCATTGAAAATGACGACGCGACCCAACACCATTTGACACCTATGCACCTGGCTTCCCCGGGTGAGGTAACATGAGTACTCCAGTGCTCCCATGGGTGTTTACCCTAGAACTTCCTAAGTCCCAAAGGGTTTGGTCCTGACTCATTTCTAAATGTCCCTAATCTTTAAAAATCTAACCGCGACTTTCCCCATTGAAGCTAACGGGAGCTCGCGGCTGTGTTCTCACACTGCACACGGCCCCCATGGGTCCCCTGTGTCACTACCTTGGGTGGTTCCTTGGGGTCCCAGCGATTCTACAGGCTCTAGGCCATATGTCTAGTCAAGAAGTGGTTCTTATACCACTATTTTAGTATATGGTTTGGCTCGCCCCTAAGGCCTAATGTGTATTTATGCTTTTTCACTGTACTATTTGAAGTGTAACTTATGTGTTTTGACCTTTAGCCTCATAAAGAGTCTAGTAGGGTGTGTTTAGAAATAAATACATATATTTTTTATATATACCTGGTGTGGTTGTCTTTCATTTAGCCATTCAAGAGATTATAGACTGGTATAACAAGCTGCTTTACATTTCTTCAAGACTTAGCCTGAAGGCTGCTCTCCATAGCTACCACTAGTACAGCTTTAAATAAAGGTTGTCTTTAACCTATCATCAATAAGGGGTTGTTTGGACTGGTACAGGCTGCCCACTATAATTAGTGTATCATAAACAATGGGGTGACCCTGTGTCCCTCAGAACCTGGGTATGAATAATATAGAATACAATGGTTCTGTCGGGTATATACAAACAATTACTTTGTTTTACGAATGGATCGAGAGAAACTGAATACATTCAAATGGAAAAATCAATCATACAGGAAAATTTTCTTTTTCAAGAGGACCACATAAACAGATGACAATGAAAATCACGATGAAATCAGATTTGTTGGATGACATATTGTTTTTTATATATAAATTGCATCATTTATATTAGCATCTATGTCATTCTTTATAGCAAAGCAAGGCTACCAAAATTACAATCCTTAAAGTGAAATTGTGCATCAGTGAAACAGTGACATAAGTGACAACGTTAGTGCATAATATGTACAGGAATGAAAAAAGTTTTATACACAGAATATAAAAAGGGCCAGTATCTAGAAAAGTAACATGACACAGTTTCCACGAATGACTCAAGTTCTGTATGAAAACGGGTCACAGACTGGTCCTAGGTATTGTCGACGTTTCAACCCAGTATAAGCCATATTAAATCGTCATGCGGGTCTTCATCAGGACGTTTAAAAGAAGCAATGGCAACCTGCAGGGGCAATTAAAGTGCGTGTCAAAAGAAGGTCCTTAATACTCCACTACGTGTGGTCCTAGACCTACAGGATTGTGGTCACAAAAGAGGCCAAAACTCACCTAGCCGATAGTCTAGGGCTGCCTAATTTTCAAACGTTGTAGAGACGAAGCACTCATCCAATGAGGAGTCTGAAGTGTGGATTCAATTAAATTGAACCTAGGACAAAGGAATTGGATTTTTGTGTTGGGCGCATACGAAATGTAACCAATGGTTCTTAAAAACTTTATTGTTACTGAAACATTGCCAGCCCTTGATCGCCTACTTACACAAAAGAAACTTGTCCTCTTGGGTCTATACGTTGTGCATATATGCATATTTACATAGGAAATGTAACCTTATGGAAACATAGATTTTTTGCATTCGATTGTACTTGCCCTGTTTTCGTACACGACCGGCTTTCAAGAAATAGCATTACAATGGTCATTTCGGCTTGATTTCACTTGTTGTGTAAAATTATTAGGCTTTATTACAGCACAGTGATGCCGCGAAAGGTTTCACTCATAAAAGAAACTTGTTAGTTTGGATTTATATGTTGTGTATAATTACATAGGAAATGTAACCAATGATCTCTAAAACTTTATCGAAACAAATGCCTGTTACATTCAGTTGTAAATGCCGATTTTAAGTATATGACCGGGTTGTTAGAAAAAGTATGACAATGTTCTTTTTCTGTTCACTTGTTGTGCAAAGTCATGTTGTTTAATCACAGCATAGGGTTGCCGCCAAGGTATTCATTCTATAATTCCCATCTCCACGCTTTCGAGTAACCAACTTGTTATATGCCTCGATTAATTCGTTGTTATGGTTACGGCTGACGTCAGTGCAGCACCACAGACGCTTACGGCATACCAACAGCTGTCCCGGTTCTCCTTGACGCGACCTGGGTTACCTGGCAACCATTACGGCACGTTCAGTTACTCACGTCATACGGGGCGGGATTAGCTCGTTTACATATATCAGCCGTCCTGTCACTTGCGTTTCGAACGCGGATTCCCCCACATCAACAAAAGGTGGCCCAGTAGCGGGATTTATAACGTCGACAATACCTAGGATCAGTGTGTGACCCGTTTTCATACAGAACTTGAGTCATTCGTGGAAACTGTGTCATGTTACTTTTCTAGATACTGGCCCTTTTTATATTCTGTATATAAAACTTTTTTCATTCCTGTACATATTATGCACTAACGTTGTCACTTATGTCACTGTTTCACTGATGCACGATTTCACTTTAAGGATTGTAATTTTGGTAGCCTTGCTTTGCTATAAAGAATGACATAGATGCTAATATAAATGATGCAATTTATATATAAAAAACAATATGTCATCCAACAAATCTGATTTCATCGTGATTTTCATTGTCATCTGTTTATGTGGTCCTCTTGAAAAAGAAAATTTTCCTCTATGATTGATTTTTCCATTTGAATGTATTCAGTTTCTCTCGATCCATTCGTAAAACAAAGTAATTGTTTGTATATACCCGACAGAACCATCACTATAATTAGTGGACAGCATATACCAGGCCAACTTCTCACACCCCTTTCTTTCTTCTTTCTGCAACACTCTTGCTTCTTTCCATACCCTCTTTCTTATTTCTACACCTCTCTTTCTTCTTTCTGTACCTCTCTTGCTTCTTTCTGTAACTCTCTTACTTGCTTCTATACCTTTCTTCCTCTTTCTGAACTTCTCTTTCCTCTTTCTACATTTCTATTGCTTCTTTCTGGACCTCTCCTGTCTGTTTTTCTGCTTTGATTGACTCTTTCTGTTCTTCTCGTGCCTCTTTCTGCACTTCTAGTGCCACTTTTGCACTTCTCTTTCTTTTTTCTGCACCATGCGTTCTATTTCTTCACTTATCATACTTCTTTCTGCGCCTATCTTGCCTCTTTCTGTACTTCAATTGCCTCTTTCTGCACTTCTCTTCTTATTGAAATTCTCTTGCTTCTTTCTGCACATCACTTGCTTCTTTCTGCAACTCCCTATCTTCTTTCTGCTCCTCTCTTTCTTATTTCTGCAACTCTCTTTCCATTTTCTGCACCTCCCTGTCTGCTTTCTGCACCTCTCTTGCTTCCTTCTCCACCACTCTTGCCTCTTTCAGTACATCTCTGGTTTCTTTCTGCACTTCTTTTACTTTTTTATGCATTTATCTTGCCTCTTTATGCACCTCTCTTGCCTCTTTATGCACCTCCCTCTCTTTTTTATGTACCCCTTTTGATTCTTTCTGCACCTATCTTGCTTCTCTCTGTACTTTCTTGCTCCTTTCTGTGCCTTTTTTCTTTTTCTGTACCTTTCTTCCTCATTTTATGCAGTTCTCTACCATTTCTGTACATCTCTTGCTTCTTTATGCACCTCTTTTGCTTCTTACTGTACTTCTCTTGCTTCTTTCTATACCTTTCTTCCTCTTCACTTCTCATGTCTCTCGCTGCATCTCTCTTGACTCTTTCTGGACTTCTCTGTCCTCTTTCTGCACTTTTATGACCTCTTTCTGCACTTCTCTTCCTCCTTTCTGCACCATTCGTCTTCTTTCTGTACTTCTCTTGTCTATTTCTGCACTTCGTTTGCCTCTTTTTGCACTTCTCTTCCTTGTTTCTGCACCTCTTTTGCTTCTTTCTCCACCTCACTCTCTTCTTTCACCACCTCTCTTGCTTCATTCTGCTCCTCTTTTGCTTCTTTCTGTAATTCTTTTGCATCTTTCTGTTCTTCTCTTCCCTCTTTCTGTACCTTCTCTTGCTTTTCTGCACTTCTCTTGCCTCTTTCTGCACCTCTCTTGCCTCTTTCTGCAACTCTCCTTCTACTTTTTGCACCTCTCTTGCTTCTTTGTGCTCATCTCTTGCCTCTTCCTGTACTTCTCTTGCCTCTTTCTGCACATGTCTTGCATCTTTCTGTACATTCCTTCCTCTTTCCACATATCTCTTACTTATTTCGGTACTTTTCTTGCAGCTCTCATTTATCTCCACACCTCTTGCTTCTTTCCGCACCTCTCTTGCTACTTTCTACACCTCTCTTGCCTCTTTTTACCCATCACTTGCATCTTTTGGCATCTCTCTTGCTTCTTTCTGCACCTCTCTTGCCTCATTCTGTATCTCTTTTGCCTATCTCAGCACTTCTTTTCCTTCGTTTTGCAGTTCTCTTGCTTTTTCTACACCTCTCTTGCCTCTTTCTAAACCTCACTTGCTTTTTTCAGCATCTCTCTTGCTTCCTTTTACACCTCTCTTGCCTCTTTCTGTACCTCACTTGCTTCTTTCTGCATCTCTATTGCTTCTTTCTGCTCCTCTCTTTCTGTCTGCACTGTTCTTGCTTCTTTCTGCACCTCGCTTACCTTTTTCTGCACCTCACTCTTTTCTTTCTGCACCTCTCTTGCTTCTTTCTGTAAATCTCTTGCCTCTTTCTGTACTTACATTGCCTCTTTTTGCACGTCTCTTCTTTCTACACCTCTCTTGCTTCTCTCTGCACCTCACTTGCTTCTTTCTGCACCTCATTCTCTTCTCCTCTTTCTTCTCCTCATTCTTCACCTCTTTCTTATTTCGACATCTCTATTTCTTCTTTCTGCACCTCTCTTGCTTCTTTCTACACCCCTCTTGCCTCTTTCTACACCCCTCTTGCCTCTTTCTACACCTCACTTGCTTCTTTCAGTATCTCTATCGCTTCGTTCTGCACCTCTCTTGCTTCTTTCTGCACCTCTGTTGCTTATTTCTATACATCTATTGCCTCTTTCTGCACCTCTCTTGCCTCTTTCTGCACTTCACTTGCCTCTTCCTGCACCTGACTCTCTTCTTTTTACACCACTCTTACTTCTTTTTGCATCTCTCTTGCTCCTTTCTGCACTTCTGTTGCTTCTTTCTGCACATTTTCCCTCTTTCTGTACCTTTCCTCCTGTTTTAATGCAGTTCTCATGCTTCTTTCTGCACTCCTCTTGCTTCTTTCTGCACTTCTCTTGCTTCTTTATGAACCTTTCTTCCTCTTTCTGCAATTTGTTTGCCTCTTTATGCACTTGTCTTGCTACTTTCTGCACTTCTCTTCCATTTTCTGCACCTCTTGCTTCTTTATGCAGCTCTTTTGCTTCTTTCTGTACTTCTCTTGCTTCATTCTACTCCTTTCTTTCTCTTGCTGCAACTCTCTTGCTTCTTTCTGCACCTCTCTTGCTTCTTTCTGCACCTCATGTGCTTCTTTCTGCACCTAACTCGCTTCTTTCTGTACCGCATTCTCTTCATTCTACTTCTTTCTTTCTCTTGCTGCAACTCTCTTGCTTCTTTCTGCACCTCTCTTGCTTCTTTCTGCACCTCACTTGCTTCTTTCTGCCCCTAACTCGCTTCTTTCTGTACGGCATTCTCTTCTTTCTGCTCCTCTCTTTCTTCTTTCTGCAACGCTCTTGCTTCTTTCTGTACCCCTCTTTCTTATTTCTACACCTCTCTTGCCTCTTTCTGCCCCTCTCTTGCCTCTTTCTGCACCACTCTCTCCTCTTTCCGTACCTCTCTTGCTTCTTTCTGCACCTCTCTTGCTTCTTTCTGAACTTCTCTTGCCTCTTTCTATACTTCTCTTGCCTCTTTCTGTAAATTTCTTGCCTTGTTTTACCTCTATTGCCTCTTTCTGTACCTCTATTGCCGGTTTCTGAACATTTTTCCTCTTTCTGCACCTCTCTTGCTTCTTTCTGCAATTCTCTTGCATCTTTCTGTACCCTCTTTCCTCTTTCTGTACCTCTCATGCCTCATTTAGTATCTCTCTCACCTATCTCTGCACTTCTTTTCCTTCTTTGTGCACTTCTATTGCTTTTTATACACCTCTCTTACCTCTTTCTACACCTCTCTTGCTTCTTTCAGCATCTCTCTTGCTTCTTTCTATACTTCTCTTGCCTCTTTCTTCATCCCACTTGCTTCTTTCTGCATCTCACTTGCTTCTTTCTGCTCCTCTCTTGCTTCTCTCTGCACCTCTCTTGTCTTTTTCTGCACCTCCATATTTTCTTTCTGCACCTCTCTTGCTTCTTTCTGTACTTATATTGCCTCTTTATGCACAACTCTTCTTTTTGCATCTCTCTTGCTTCTTTCTGCACCTCTCTTTCTTCTTTCTGCACCTCTCTTGCATTTTTTTGTATCCCTCTTTCTTATTTCTACATCGCTGTTTCTTCTTTCTGTACCTCTTTTGCCTCATTCTGTATCTCTCTCACCTATCTCTGCACTTCATTTCCTTCTTTCTGCACCTCTATTGCTTTTTCTACACCCCTCTTGCTTCTTTCTGCATCTCTTTTCCTTATTTCTGCTCTCTCTTTCTTCTTTCTGCACTTCTCTTGTTCTTTCTACAGTTCTCTTGCTTCTTATGCACCTCTTTTGCTTCTTGCTGTACTTCTAATGCTTCTTTCTATACCTTTCTTTCTTTTGCTGCATCTCTCTTGCTTCTTTCTGCCCCTCTCTTGCTTCTTTCTGCACCTCACTTGCTTCTTTCTGTACCTCACCTGCTTCTTTATGCATCTCTCTTCCTTCTTTCTGACCCTCTTTTGTTTATTTCTGCAACTCTCCTGCTTCTTTATGCACCTCTCTCTCTTGCTTTCTGCACCTCTCTCTCTTGCTTTCTTGCTTCTTTCTGCAGTTCTTTTGCATCTTTCTGCACCCTTGTTCCTCTTTCTGCACCTCTCTTACCTCATTCTGTCTCTCTCTCGCCTATCTCTGCATTTCTTTTCCTTCTTTCTATACTTCACTTGCTTTTTCTGCACCTCTCTTGCCTCCTACTACACCTCACTTGCTTCTTTCAGCATCTCTCTTGATTCTTTCTGCTCCTCTCTTACCTCTTTATGCACCTCACTTGCTTCTTTCTGCATCTCTTTTGCTTCTTTCCACTCCTCTCTTCTTTCTGCACCTCTCTTGCTTCTTTCTGCACCTCTCTTGCCTCTTTCTGTACCTTACTCTTTGCTTTCTGCACCTCTCTTGCTTCTCTCTGTACATCTCCTGCTTCTTTCTGTACTTGTCTTGCTTCTTTCTACAGTTCTCTTGATTCTTTCTGTGCCTGTCTTCCTCTTCTTGTACCATTTTTACCTTTTTCTGCACCTTTCTTAAACTTTCTGTAAATTTAAACTTTATTTCTCTTTCTGTACTTCTCTTGCCTCTTTCTGCACTTCTAGTGCCTCTTTTTGCACTTGTCTTTCTTTTTTCTGCCCCATGCTTCCTCTTTCTGCACTTATCATGCTTCTTTCTGTACCTCTCTTGCCTCTTTCTGTACTTCCTTTGCCTATTTCTGTAGTTCTCTTGCTTCTTTCTGTATGTGAGAAGTTGGCCTGGTATATGCTGTCCACTAGTTATAGTGGGCACCCTGTACCAGTCCAAACAACCCCTTATTGGTTATAGGTTAAAGACAACATTTATTGAAAGCTATCCTAGTTGCTAGAGTTGTGTAGAGAGTGGTAGCAAATGAGGCATAGGATTGAGAGAAGTGTGCTAGGGTTTAGAAATATTCAAGTTCTAATAATGGACTAACAGTGGGCTTTTCCATCTGCAGATTATGGTGGGGGGCCTAGAAGGTCCAGATCTCCCTCTGTGGAGTCTAACCATTCTGGTTCATCTATAGGGACCTCTAACTCTGCTCATAGGAGGGAAACCTCCCAGAAGAGGAGAGAGAGACTGCTGAAGTATGAGGAAGCCCAGCTTAAATCAGAAAGCATCAGGTAGCCATAGACAGGGAAGTCCTAGAGCTCTACAGATCTAGAAAAAAGATGGGACTAGAGTCCCATGGTGACAGCAACATCCCTAGAGATAGGGACAGGTCTCATGACCATAGAAACCTAAAGAGTGGGGATGACATCCACAAATGGATTACTGCACTGGAAAGGGCCTGTAAAGTTCAAAGGGTCCCCCAGGAGCAGTGGGCAGCAATCTTATGGCTCTCCTTTGCAGACAAAGGTAGAGATAAGCTCCTCACCGTTAGAGAGGAGGATGTTGATGATTATACCAGTCTGAAAGTGCATGGATTGAAGGGTTTGGCCTAACCACTAAGCAATACAGGTTAAAGTTTAGAGATACCCAAAAGGCACAAAATCAAGACAGGGTAGACTTTGTAGATTGTGCTACTAAGGCTCTGGAGGGTTGGTTACTTGGCAGCAAAGTGCATGACTTTCAAGGATTGTACAATTTGATTATGAGGGAGCAGATACTTAATAACTGTCAAAATCAGCTGTTGTACCAGTACCTGGTGGACTCAGATCTGACCTCTCCTCAAGAATTGGGAAAGAAGGCAGACAAATGGGTCAGAACCAGGGTGAGGCAGAAGGTTCAGAACCAAGGTGGTGACCAGAAGAAGCAAGATCATAAATCTGAAAAGGGTGGGGAGAAGGGTAGAGACCATAAGTCTTCAAAAGGTCCCCAAAAATCTTCTTCAGGGGTGAACCCCAAACTAATAAAGGGAAAGGTCAAAAGAAACCATGGTGCTACATCTGTAAAGAGAAGACTCATTGGACAAATGATTGCACCAAGTCCAAAGACTCAACTCTAGCCACCATTGCCCCTAAGGCAACTGTTCCCCCTAGTACAGCTACAATTGGTGGTGGTAATATTCAGAATAAGTGTGTAGTAGGGTTAACGTCAAAAGAAAGGGGGGTGGGACCGTGAGCCGTTATTTAAACAGGTCCTGCACACAGGGCTCCTAGAGAACTGTGCTGCAAAAGGTATGCAGTTCCTAGAGGGGACAGGAGAGAGACAGGTCTTTCTTCATGATGCCCTCATACACCGCAAAGGATGTCATGCTTCATCATTGGGCTTTGCTCCTCGTCGGGCATGCGCTTCAATGCCCGACAGGCTCACCGTAAAGGGGGCTGTATGCCGGAGATCTTTTTTGAAGAAGCCGTGGGGTGTGTGCGGGTTAGCGGGCAAGGAAAGTGTAGTGCACAGGAAGTGGATCTTAAAACAAGTCTGGATCAGTCCTATTCAAAAACAATTTTAATGGTTCAGGTAGATCCGGCTTAGTTAAAAAGTGTGTGGACGCCCTATCTGGATGCAATGTTCCTAGAGGGCTATCGCTGTGTGGTGGGTCAACATGTTTCATGCCCTAGTCGCTCCTAACGAGTCGTATGGCACTTCATCAGGACCTAAGTGGATGAGGGGTGCACTACTAGAGGTCTGGCTCCTAAATTATAGGGAGGTAACCAGATGCAATAGAGTAAAGCCCTAGTAGACCTATACTGGGCAGTAGAAGACCTGTGGGGGCAAACAAAACAAGGGAGAAGGGAAGAAACAGACACACAACAATGGAGGTTAAAAACTGGCATGAACAGAAGGTGTCCATGTAAAGTAATGAGACCTCACGTACTGCCATGTAGTAGTGGTGCTCAGACATGCTCGTGTAGTGGTATTTGCAAACATGCCAGCGTTTGTGTGGTGGAGGTTGTGCAGCACGGTGCTGCAACATCAACACTAGTGGTGTTGGAGAAGGCAGTCCTCCTACATACCTGTACTGCTGTAGGAGACGATAGTCCTAGTAGTGACCAGTCCTAGCTACTGATAAGGTCAGAAGAAGATACCAGGGGGGGCGTATGCTATGGTTAGGTTAGGTTCATATGCCAGTAGAGGAACCCTCTGTAACCAACGTGCTCATGTCTTAAAATTGTGCTTATTATAAAGAAAGGGTACCTCTTGGACCATAAATCGTTTCAAATGTTTTATTAATACAAAAGGTCTATGTTCTTTACCTTTGTATCTGCTCACATTATGAGCTTAAGTGATTACAAAATACAATTCTACTGGGAAAAAGACCTGCATAACCATTTCATAACATGTGCAATAAAGTTCATACGAACAATGTCTTATGTATTCATCAATACATCATTTACAACAGTCTTTTGTTTTGACTTTTTTAAGGGATCACATACACATTATTGCATAGTCATATCATACTTCACAAAGTTGTGCTTGAATGCTAATCATTGTACAATACATGCAAACTTTTTTTGGGTGCAAAAATGTAAAAAATCAAAGCAATAGCAGATTATAAAGTCCAAAATTAGTGACCAGTATTTACATGTGAACCAATGATAAAACCTTGTTGTGTCCTACTTCTTTTGATACGTGAACCAGGAGAAGAGAGCCTGACTATCCTTAGTACTATCAAAACAACAAGAGAGTGTGCCTTAGGTTTAGCTGAAGAGCACTACTGTAGATACCTTTTTGGTTTCTTTAGAAAGCCCTCACTCACCAACCTGGTTGGTGACATGCTTCATCATCGGGCCCCACCGGGAGAGGCCAAATGCCACCCCAGTGTGCTACGACGCCAGAACTACTGCAGAGCTGGTTTTTTTTGCGTGGTGTGTAGTGGATTAAAAATGTACTGTTTGTAACTACAAAAATGATTTTTAATGGGAGTCAAACAGACATATATAAAAACAAATAAATGGACGTATGGACTGAATAAATTGTTCAGCCAAGTCACTTCAGTGTGGTGAACATGTTTCAGCCTATGTGTTACTTATAACAGGCATTCGTCAGGACCTTAAGTGTGGGTGTAACCCCGGCGGTGTGGGCGCGCTAAGGTCCACCCTAACCTGGGGTTATAAATGTAAAAACAATTTCGTAAAAAAATCTAAATTGTGGAAAAAGATAAGAAAAAAGTGTTTTTCTGGTGACTCCCGCAATGGAGAGGAACCGAGTTTATTCTAGGTAATAAACAGATAGACAAAGACAAACGACAAAGAGAGACACACGTGTAAAGATTAGACATGGCCTTGCCAGTTTGTCGACAATAAAATGTGCAGTAGAATGTACTCTGCGTAGTGCACTTAAGCTTTAGCGCTGAACTATTGTGCTGTTTTGGAGGTCAGAGAGTGCTCACACGCTGTAGGTAAATCATGTCAATAACTGTAATACATACACCAATAGAAATGGCCCAAGACAGAGAATAACGTTATGGCAAAATCATTGTGATAAAAGCACTATGCGTAGGAAATAAACACAAAGTGTTGATGGGCACTGGGCATACATAGGTTAAATAATATCTCACTTTGGGTCTCGGGAGGGGGGTGGAAGCTACAATGGCACACCCTAGAAAGAAAACGAACAGGGAGAGAGCAAAAAAGGGGGTGGAGGTAAATAAATCATAAGTAAAAGGCAGACGCGCGTTACTTAGCTATGATCCTGAAGTCGTTGGAACTCACGCCCGCTAAGCTTGGCACCCGCATGGCACCTAAGCGATACCTCTGAAACCGGACCCCGATGGTGAGTGAGAGCGGGGGCCGGTGTGCTTTTAACGAGAGAAGTCCATGCCTCGCGCACTGGACGCGAGGGTGGGGGGTGTGGTTCAGGGTAGGCGTGCCCACGGAGGGCGTACTAACGTCTACCGTGCAGGTGCCAATAAGCCTGAGTGGAACGGCCTGGACTACATTGTGACAATTCAGATGCGAGGATACGAACGATGTGTTCGTAGTCAAGGGAACAAGGTGATTCTTTGTTCTATTCGGAAAAAGAGCATATGTTCAGGTTCAGGGGAGGAGCGCCCACGGGGGTCGTGCTGACGTCTACCGTGCAGGAGCCAATAAGCCTGTGTGGAATGGCCCGGACTGCATTGTGACAAATCAGATGCCAGAATACGAACGAAGTGTTCGTAGTCAAGGGAACAAAGATACTCTTTGTTCTGATCGGAAATAGAGCATATGTTCAACGCATACAAAGTAATTGGTTAGTCACACTGGTTGTCATCTAAAGTTCCTGTTATATTTACCGGTGATAATCACGCGCAATTTATGTAATTCACAAAGCGCGGAAATCACGGAAATTAAGTTGTTATGACATGTTCACATGGTATGACGTGCCCATGCTGCGCTGGTGGTGCAAATAGCGGAGGGCTCATGAGAAGATTATCTTCATGAATACCAGGTGCACAAAGGGGTGAGGGGAGCAAAGAGGGAAAAGGGGGTTTACCTGTTATGGCTGCAGTATGAGTAGCCAGGCACCATGATAATCAGATAGAAACCACGATATGGAAACTAAACGCTAAAACCAGGAAGTTTAACGGAAGGAGGGAATATCTCAAAATGTAGTTAGTGTGTTTACAAGAGAATGATACATGCAACAGATTATAAATAGCCCAACGCCTCCATGGAACCTCCAAGGAGGGAAAAGGGATGTTCTAATATGGGTGCAGGATAACAATTGGCAGAGAGGTCACTAGTTAGTGATGCAATACAGCGGACCAGGGAATGTTGTCGTTTAAACCCTGGTGATGAGTGTCCAGCCGGTACACCCACCTCTGTTCTTTCTCAAAAAGGATTTTCTGGGTATTGCGTTCTGCGTCTACTTGCTCAATTATGGTCCACCTAAGATCATTAGCGGTGTGTTTGTGTTGCATGTAATGATCACTAAGTTTGGTTGTGATTCTCCCACAGCGAATGTTACTTCGATGTTCACCAATTCGTAGTTTAATTTTGCGTGAAGTCCTGCCAATGTAGCGTAGTCCACACGGACAGGTGATCAAATACACTACATTCGTCGAGTTGCAATTGGTGTGGGTACGCTGTATCCAGGTCTTGCCTGGTTCCAGATCAAGGGTTTTTGTCTGGTTGGTGAGATGACAAACGCGGCAGGAGTAGCAAGGGTAGTGACCCACAATTTTTGGTAGGCCCCAGACTTCTGTGATAGTGGGATTCCTTATCTGGTTGTTTTTTGGGCGTGTGTGGACCAAGGTGTCTTTTAAACTATGTCCCTTTTTGAAAGAAAAAAGAAGCTTTTCCCACTGCCGGTTGTTACTTGTGAGTATGTTCCAACGTTTGTTCACTACGTTCTTAACAGTGTTGGAAGCACTACAATAAGTTGTCACACATGTCAGTGGTAACTCCTCTTTTTCTTTAGGGTTGTCTTCCAAGAGAGCCTCCCTGGGCTGGTTACGTGCTCTTTTGTAACCTTTATTGAGAATATGATCTGGGTAGCCCCCGTGTTTCAATTTGACGGTCAGATCCGATGCTTGTTTGCGGAAATCTGTGAGGTTGCTACAATTTCTTCTGACACGAAGATATTGACCGTAGGGTAAATTTTCTCTGAGGGACCTCGGATGAAAACTTGAAAAAGACCAAGAGATTGTTTCTGGCTGTTGGTTTGTAGTGGGTCTTGGTAATAAGACACCCATCAGATTTTGAGATGACTACATCTAGAAATACTATAGAGTGTGTACTACTAGTGTGGGTAAATCTCAAGTTCGGATCTAAAGTATTGACCCATTCCAGAAAGGTCAAGAGATCCTTCTCGGTGTCTTGCCAAATTAGGAGGACATCGTCTATTTTATTTATTTATTTATTTTTTAATATTTGTAAAGCGCTGCATATACCCGTAGGCGTCTTGGCGCTAAAAACCAATATTGACTAAGGAAATGTGAGGGGGTAAACCAGTTAATTGAACAGATGAGAGGGAAGAAAAGAAAAGAAAAGAAAATAGGTTAATGAGAGAACAGCCAGGTTTTCAAGAGTTTGCGGAACTGAAGCAGTGTAACACTTTGTCTGATGTTAAGGGGCAAGGTGTTCCAGAGTCTGGGGGCCGCCACCAAAAAGCGTCGGTCACCCCAGGTAACTGTTTTGGTGCGAGGGACGACCAGTTGGCTAAGAGTGGCTGATCGTAAAGCTCTTGAGGGTTTGTAAGATTGTAGTTGGTCTCTTAGAAAATGTGGTCCTTGATTATTGATTGTTTTAAATACTATGCAGAGTGATTTGAAATGAATTCTTTTTTGCACAGTAAGCCAATGAAGATCTTTTATGTTTTTGGAAATGGGTTCAAACTTTGTTTTGCCGGTAAGAAGGCGAGCTGCCGTCTATGTATCTCTTCCAGAAGCTTATCGAGGAAGAGAAAGGGTTGTCGGTGCTCAGGATGTGTCTCCATTCGAAATCATGGACGTAGAGTCCTGCTACACTAGGCGCGAAGGTACTACCCATCGAAGTGCCTGTTACTTGTAGAAAGATGTCCCCTTTGTACTCAAAAAAATTCCTTTTTAGTGCTAAAGTAGCACATTCCAAAATGAAAGACTTGGGAGTTTGATGGTCCCAAATGTTGTAGTCTAAGGCCTCTCCTAGGACTCTGATGGTATCGTCCTGGGGTATACTGGTATACAAACTCTCAATATCGAGAGTTACCAATATAGTTGATTCAATGTCTAGAGATAGATCACGTAAAAGGTTAAGAAGGTCTTTCGTGTTCCTCAGGTATGTGGAGGTTTTTTGGACTAGGGGTTTCAAAAAATGGTCGCAAAAGCGTGATAGGGGTTTGAAGCAATAGCAGATTATAAAGTCCAAAATTAGTGACCAGTATTTACATGTGAACCAATGATAAAACCTTGTTGTGTCCTACTTCTTTTGATACGTGTACCAGGAGAAGAGAGCCTGACTATCCTTAGTACTAGTCATTTAACGGTCCAAATAGTTTGGAGAATGGTGCAAGTCTCAGGATGTTATTTATCAATGGGAGGGAAACCGTCTTGCTTTAGTTGTCACCTCTGTTTTTATGACCTTGTTTTCAATTTGGTTTCAGAGTAGAGACAAAAAGGCTCCTGGCCTCAAGACAAGGGGTGGGGAAATACAATATCGAATCCACAGCAACAATCAGAGTTGGAGAGAATCATGAGGTTGAAGAAAAAACAAATCCGTACTGCATTACATGGGGAAGTTCTACTTGAGCATTTAAGAGCAGGGACTATTCCCATAGGACTCCAGGTTAAGAATTTGCCTGTAATTTTCGTGGATCAACCAGCATATCTGGGGGATTTCAGCCACATTGGGACAAAATGCTCCAGAGACTGGATGTTCTTTCTATTAAAACAGCGGAAAGACTAAGCCAGGAAGAATTAGAACTTCTTAAAGAACTTGAAGAAGTATTTTTGAATAATGTGGCGATTGAGAATGCAAAGGGTCTACTGACCAAACTAGAAAAAGAAAACACGATCTTCAAAAAGAAAACTGAAGAATTTAAAAGGGCAAAAGGATATCTTGAATTTCAGTGAGATTAAGACATATCCGTATGTGGATAAAGAGTACTACAAACAACAAAGTAACACCAGGATTTTAAGGACATACGGAGGAAGATGTAGGAAACAATTTACAACTTTTTCGGATGAATCATCTTATTCAGATAACTCAAGTGATACAGAACCATCTACAAGTATCCGAAGTAATCAACAGGTACGGTTCGTTCGAGGACAAGACTCTTTTTTAGGACGAGGTGGCGGCTGACCCAGAACAAGGACAAGAAACGTACAATGGTACAATCCAAATCAGAATCCCAACCAATATCAGGGAGAGATAACAACACAAAGGAACACCTACAGGTGGTGAGCAGTGGGATTAGCCCCATATACAATTTAACCAAGCTCAAATTAAGTACCACGGAAGTCCAAGTTCTAACGAAGGGACTCTCCTTTATACTATAAAAAAAACCAGATATAAACCAAACCAAGTTGGAAATCCTACAACTCTTCGGTAAAATGAGGCTTAAAGCATTTTTTACAGATAAACCTTACAATCCGGATAGGAGCTACTCCGGCCTAAAAGATCAATCGACCTTTTTTCCACCCTCTGGAGGAGTTCCTGTGGAACTATTGGTATTCGAAAAAAATGTCCTAAGAGATCTTGATACTCTAGAAAATAAATGTAAATTCACAAAATGGAACATGACAAAATCTGAAAAGGAAGCCTTGGAAAAATAGAAAAATAATCAAGAGATTATAATAAAACCGGCCGATAAAGGCGGAGCCATTGTGCTTATGGAGAGAGAAAACTATGAATCTGAAGTATATCGCCAATTGGCAAACACAGACCACTATCGTAAAATTGATCAAGATCTTACAAAAATAGTGGAGAACAAATTGACATCTCTGGTTCAACAAGGTGAAAACAACGGATTGGCTGTCAAAACAGGAAGCCAAATTCCTTATCAATCAAAACCCCAGGATGCCTTTAATGTATGAACTTCCCAAGATTCATAAAAACAGCATAAACCCTCCGGGGAGACCAATTATCTCGGGTGTCAATTCTATACTAGAGAGACCAGCCAAATATATTGACACCTTTTTGAAGCCTCTAGTAAGTTCCACACCTAGTTACATAAAAGACACAATGCAGGCCATCACAATGCTCGAAGGTGAGAACTTTGATCCAGAAAAAGAACTCCTAGTGACCTTAGACATAGTCAGCCTTTATACGAATATATCTCAAGAAGAAGGCTTGGAAGCCATGCACTACTATTTAGACAGAAGAACACGACCACACAACATCCCTACGTCATATCTGGTGGAAATGAGCGAAATATGTCTCAAGTACAATTTTTTTCAATTCAACGATGACCAATATTTGCTAACTAAAGGCACCGCGATGGGATGTCCTTTTGCTCCAGAGATGGCCATTATGTATATGGCACTCTATGAAGAACGCTGGATTTACAACAACAATCCATTTGATGGGCATATAAAAACATGGCAGAGATATATAGACTACATCTTTATGCTCTGGAGAGGCCCGCCACAAAGCCTTCAGAACTTCCACAATTGGTTGAATCAGAGAAATCCAAATATCCAGTTTACGCTGAATTCAAGCAATAAGGAAATTAAATTTCTGGATCTAACGGTGAAACATGAAGATGGTATTCTAATTACCGCTCTGTTTACTAAAAAAACGGATAGAAATACGTTACTCTATTTCACAATCTTTCACCAAAGGAATTTGAAGGATAATCTCTCACTTAGTCAATTTCTGCGATTAAGGCGTAACTGCTCAAAAAAGGAAGATTACTTTGAAAACACAAAAATACTGCTGGAAAAGCTGGTTGAGCGAAACTATCCTCGTAAGCTGACAAAACGAGCAATGAAAAGAGCTTGGTACATACCAAGAGAATCCCTTCTAACACCTAAGGACAAACTGAAATAGATGCCTTTGGTCTGCGTAACCACCTTCTCCGATTCTACCAATGAAATCAAAAAGATTGTGAGAAAAAACTGGCACAGTGTCAAAGGACTTGAGATGTTTAAGGAAATGCCCATCTTTGCCTTAAAAAAGAACAGAAGTATTAGAGACCATCTGGTGCGTGCGAACACCAAATTGAAAAGGACCCAACCCACATTACGAACTATGCTTGCACTGCCTCCAGTAAAAGGACACCATCGCTGTGGCAATTGTAACTCGTGTGGCAGTACTATTGAAGGGAGCATCTTCTCCTATGGCAATAGAAGTATTTCCCACGAAGATTTTACCAACTGTAACACGTCCAATGTGGTGTACTGTGTAACATGTCCGTGCAATTTGGCATATGTTGGGAAAACAACACAACAAATAAAAACACGAGTGACCCAACATAGATCACGAATCAAATGTAAAGTTGTGACAGCCTCTATGGTAAAACACTGCATAGACAAAAATCATGGATCACAAGACATAAAGTGGACAGTATTAAAACATGTGACAGGTCAGAATACAGATACATTATTGGCTAGCTTCGAAGCCAGATATATTCTCAAACTCTGCACCACTGATAATGGTCTTAACGAACTTTCAGAAATACTGCACTGCTTTTATATTGGGTCAGTTTTTGTACAAACTATATAAACTTCAGAAATACCAACACTGATCACCCAAGGGCTTTTGGGAATACTATTTCATTTTAGTATCCCTACGGTCGATTTCTCACTGGAAATCATTCCGCGCTGCCATGCTGTACACGGATTTCTAGTCTTAATTTCTCGGACCTACAGATACGTAACCATGGATAATGAAAAGGAAGTCAGGCACCTTCCCCTAGTTGATTCACGCTTTTCCGTCGTGTAAGCGTCACCACGCAACATTAAAAAAAAGCCAATCATGCAATGCAGACGTAATCACACAATATACGATGTAGATGTACCCCGAACTAAATGCTGAAATTACTAGGTGAGCTTCGAAGAAAAGAGATTGATGCTCTACGAAGGAAGCGGCGTTATACCAAAAAAAGGTAACCATTTGGGTACATCGCTGAATTCTGATTTCGAGTCACGGTTTGCAGGGAAGCATGCGGGCAAAGCACTAAGACATTAATTCGAACCTAAAACACGTGTCCTCCCTTTTGATTTCTGCTCTTTCGAAAACCGCCTGCACCGGCATGTACCAACACGCGCACGCTATGGCACAGCTAGGAGCCTTTTTGTCTCTACTCTGAAACCAAATTTAAAACAAGGTCATAAAAACCGAGGTGACAACTAAAGCAAGACGGTTTCCCTTCCCATTGATAAATAACATCCTGAGACTTGCTCCGTTCTCCAAACTATTTGGACCGTTAAATGACTAGTACTAAGGATAGTCAGGCTCTCTTCCCCTAGTACACGTATCAAAAGAAGTAGGACACAACAAGGTTTTATCATTGGTTCACATGTAAATACTGGTCACTAATTTTGGACTTTATAATCTGCTATTGCTTTGATTTTTTACATTTTTGCACCAAAACAAGTTTGCATGTATTGTACAATGATTAGCATACAAGCACAACTTTGTGAAGTATGATTTGACTATGCAATAACGTGTATGTGATCCCTTAAAAAAAGTCAAAACAAAAGACTGTTGTAAATGTTGTATTGATGAATACATAAGAAGTTGTTCGTATGAACTTTATTGCACATGTTATGAAATGGTTATGCAGGTCTTTTTCCCAGTAGAATTGTATTTTGTAATCACTTAAGCTCATAATATGAGTAGGTAAGAAGGTAAAGAATATAGACCTTTTGTATTAATAAAATATTTGAAATGATTTATGGTCCAAGAGGTTCCCTTTCCTTATAATATTGACTTGATTCCAGCCTCTTTTGCTCCTTAGCAGAATCACTCCCCTTCCGCCATGAAGTTGCCACTTGCTCTGTGGTATATCTTAGTAAGGCGATGTCGGCTCCCCCGATAATGAATCCGAAAGATTATTATTACATATATTGCGTAGATGTACTAGGCCACACCTGTCTGGTGGCCCATGTGGGCTGACTTCGTTCGTCCTCGTGCTTGACTCCACGCTGGTTGCCTAAGCCAGTGATGTATAACAATATATATGTGATGACATACAAATTGGACAATTTGAAAGTGCTGGTAATTCCGGAAGGTATCGGTGCCTCAATGAGCTATAGTAATGGTGGTAGCGGTGGAGGCATGCACTCGAACACAACACACTCAAGTCACAAATTACAAGGTATGGACTTATTGACAAATATTGCATACTTGTGCGTTGCTTATTTATCGCATGCTTGTGCATAATATCAAGGAGGGCAAGTGCGGCGGCCTCAGTGTTCGGGTGAACTCGCCTGAAAAATTGTAACGTGTAAACGACATGCACTAGAAATGCTGGTAGTGCCGGAATGGTTAGCGAGCATCAATGAGCTATTAGCGACTGAACACAGTGGAGGCATATACTCAATCACATTTCAATAGAGGCGCAACACATCATGTTAGGATATGGCTAACAAACAAGTTTGTTGCATACTAAGTGGCAAGCAGGCGGTGTTAAGCGAACCCGCTGGGAACGGAACTCACTATAACAAGGCAACTCACCCCCAGTATAGAGATCTACGGCCTGATGGGGAAAACACAGAGCACGTTGTTGCTCTGATCCTGAAAAGGAAAGGAGTGAGAAGCAGTGAACAATCATCGCTGTCCTATAGTACCAGAAAGGGGCTCAAACGGGGATCAATGTTCGTGACTAGCCGACCATTAGCCCCGGTGTGTGATGCTGGAGTCGTGGCAATATCCAAACTACAGTGACAAAACAGTGTCCTTAGTAACGTTACAGCTAGCCAGTCAGTTACGGTTGATGGTTTGAGTTGCAGTGCAGTGGGGCGGTTGGTCAGTTAGTCTATTGACGAAAATTGAATAGAGAATTATTAAATTAGGACGGGGTGGGAGTCACCCATGATTTATCCAATTATTTTTCAGTATTGAGGGGCTTGTGTCATGCTCCAGGTGGCTAAGATGCTGAAAAAAGTGTCAATCGGGGGCCTGAAAGATATATTGAGATATTCCAGTACCATGGTAAGTGTTGGTGGAATATGTATAGTGATAACGCGTATGGGTGGTGAGTAATGCCACACCAGCTCAGTGGTCATTCAAGGGGTGATATGTTCAGTACCAGCGCGTGTTAGGTGGAAGTAGTTATGTGTCAAAGATGACAGGTCACCTGGTGACTAGGTGAACAACACGCCTAATATTGCTGTAGATGTGAGAGGCCCTACACCCTATGTATTTAGCAGTTAAGTTCTCCCCAGGGGATATTTTCATTGAGCCCCCGAATATGGGATGACAGCTTGAAACCCCAGCGTTGTTCTTTTCTGAACAGAGCTTCTTTCGTGATGTTCTTGCAGGATTTCAAAATGGTCCAGTGGAGGTCATTAGGGGTATGTTGTGCTTCTGCATAGTGAGTACACATCTTGGTGGTTGTTTTTTTACATTTGATGTTACTCCTATGTTCGATAATCCTTGTTTTTACTGGGCGTGTCGTCATGCCAATGTACTGACGTTGGAAAGGACATATGATCAAATAAACACAATTGCTGGTATTACAATTTGTTTGTTTGTTTTGTTTCCATATGCATGTATCGGTCAGCCTGATGGTTTTTGTTGCTTTTGTAAGTGGACATACAACACATTGCCCACAGGGGTAGTGACCTATAATGGGTGGTAGGCTCCAAAGAGTGTTCGGGGGTGCAGTCTGCTGCCTGGGTCTTGTATTGATTAGCAGTGCCTTCCCCCCTGACTCAGAATACAGATCAGTCTCCTGAGGGAGATGATCGTGAACCTGAAGAAGGAACTGTCCCAGAGGAGCTTGAACCTGACCAGGTTGAGTTCTTGGGGGCCCTTCCAGGGCAGATCTGAGTCAGGAGCAGAAAACCTGCCCCTCTCTTGAACCCCTGAGAAAGCAAGCTGCTGATGAGGCTGCTGGGAATGCTAGTGGCACCCATAACATTTATTGGGATGATGGAATCCAAGTCTGGGGCTTCCAGGAGGTTGGTTATACCTCTGAAGTTTAGGGGCTTCCTATTGTCACTAGCCCATGAAATTCCCTTAGCAGGACACCTGGGCTAGAAGAAGACTTGGGACAGAATTGTCCCTCACTTTCACTGGCCCCACATGTCTGAAGACACTAAGGAGTTTTGTCGCTCCTGTGTGATCTGCCAAGCCAGTGGCAAGGCAGGTGGAACCACAAATGCCCCCCTGATACCACTATCTGTGGTGGGGGTTCCCTTTGAGAGGGTAGGGATTAACATTGTTGGTCCCATGGATCCTCAAACTGCATCTGGGCACAGATTTATCCTGATGGTGGTGGACCATGCCACTAGGTACCCAGAGGCCATTCCACTTAGGACCACTACAGTACCTGTGATGGCAAGAGACCTCTTGGGTGTATTCTCAAGAGTGGGCTTTTCTAAGGAGGTAGTATCTGACAGGGGTGCAAACTTCATGTCAAGATACTTGACTGCAATGTGGAAGGAGTGTGGAGTGAATTACAAATTCACCACACCCTATCACCCACAATGCAATGGTTTAGTTGAAAGATTCAACAAAACCTTAAAGGGCATGATCAAAGTTCTCCAGAAAAGCTTATGTGCAGATGTGACATCCTTTTGCCCTGCCTTTTGTTTGCCTACAGAGAGGTGCCACAAAAGGGGGTTGGTTACAGCCCTTTTGAACTTTTGTTTGGCCATCCTGTTAGGGGTCCTTTGAGTCTGGTGAAGGAGGGATGGGAGCTACCTTTCAAACCCCCTAAACAGGACATAGTGGACTATGTACTTGGTCTCCGCTCCAGGATGGCTGAGTACATGAAAAAGGCAACTAAAAACCTTGAGGCTAGGCAGGAATTGCAAAAGGCCTGGCATGACTAAAAGGTTGTGCTGACTGCCAGCCAGGGCAGAAAGTGTGGATGTTGGAACCTGTGGCCCCAGCAGCCTTCCAGGACAAATAGAGTGGCCCCCATACAATTGTTGAACAGAAAGGGGAGGTCACCTACTTGGTAGACCTTGGAACCCCTAGGAGTCCCCATAGGGTACTTCATGTCAACAGACTTAAACCAAATGTTGACAGGGTAGACATAGCAAGCACTCATGGCTACTGAGGAGGGATAGGAGGAAGAGAGTGACCCACTCCCTGACCTGCTCTCTCAGAACCCTGATGATGGATCAGTAGATGGTGTAGCCTTGGCATGCAGCCTCACTGTCCAGCAACAAACTGACTGCAGAAAACTTCTCAGCCAGTTTAGACACATGTTTTCTCTGACTCCAAGTCAGACCACCTGGTGCACTCATGAAGTGGACACTGGGGACTGTCTGCCTGTGAAGAATAAGATCTACAGGCAACCTGACCATGTCAGGGACCGTATAAGCACAGAAGTCCAAAAGATATTGGATTTGGGAGTCATTGAACCCTCAGATAGCCCTTGGGCTAGTCCAGTAGTCCTTGTGCCAAAACCTTACACCAAAGATGGCAAGAGAGAGATGAGGTTTTGTGTGGACTACAGGGGTCTCAATGCAGTCACTAGGACTGATGCCCATCCCATCCGAAGGGCAGATGAGCTAATAGATACTTTGCCTCAGCCAGGCTTATAAGCACATTTGACTTGACAGCTGGCTACTGGCAGATCAGACTAGCTGATGATGCAAAGCCAAAGACAGCATTTTCTACCTCTAGTGGACGCAATCAATTTGTGGTAATGCCCTTTGGTTTGAAGACTGCACCTGCCCCTTTCCAAAGGTTGGTGAATCAAGTCCTTACAGGCCTGGGAGACTATAGTGCAGCAAATCTTGAATGATATTGCTCTCGTCACCTGGGAGGATCACCTTGTCCACCTGAGGAATGTTTTGGAGGCCCTGCAAAAAGCAGGCCTAACTATCAAGGCTACTAAGTGCCAGATAGGGCAGAGTCAGGTTGTGTACCTGGGCCACCATGTAGGTGGAGGCCAGGTTCAACCATTGCAGAGCTAATCTAGACCATAATGGACTGGGTTGCTCCCCCTACCCAGACTCAGTTGAGAGCCTTCTTAGGCCTGAATGGGTATTACAGAAGATTTGTCAAGGGGTATGGATCAAAAGTGACACCCCTGAATGACTTAACCTCTAAGAAAATGCCCAAAAAGGGTTCAGTGAACAGTTAGCTATTAAAAGGCATTTGAAGACCTAAAACAGGCCATGTGCACTGCTCCCATTCTGCAAAGTCCTGATTACTCCAAAAAGTCAATTGTACAAACAGATGCATCTCAGTTGGGGGTAGGGGTTGTACTGTCACAGTTGAATGATGAAGGTGAGGAGCTTTTATAAGCAGAGGGCTGACCCCCAGAGAGAAACGTTGGTCAACCATTGAGAGGGAGGCCTTTGCTGTGGTTTGGGCTCTGAAGAAGTTGAGTCCATACTTGTTTGGTACTCACTTAATTGTTCAGACAGACCATAAGCCCCTCTTATGGATAAAACGGATGAAGGGTGAAAACCCCAAACTTCTCTGGTGGTCCATTTCCCTACAGGGTATGGACTATACAGTGGAACATAGACAATGCAGATGGATTCTCCAGATATTTCCACTTAGAACATGAAGACTCAACTGCTCAAGGTTAGTTTAATGTCCCTGCGTTTGGGGGGGGGGGTTGTGTAGGAGAGTAGGATCTGCTTCACATGGTTACCCCCCCTTTTTGCTGGTGTTTCACTGTGTTTTTTACTTTAGTCTGGCGGAGCCCTGCTATTTTCAGGACCCCAGCCTAGCTGCTTCCTCTCTAAATTGATTCCATGTTCTTTAGGTACACTCTAAATGGGATTCTGGGGTACCCTTGTGAGTCCCTAGTATATGGTATACTATGTACCCAGGGCATAGGTACTCCAGAGGCCTACCAGGTGCTGAAGCATGTATTCTGCCACCCCTGGGAAGCCCTACAAAATGACACCACAGGTCTGCTACAGCAGCCTGGGTAAGGTGGTGCATGCACCCCTTACTGAGATATGGGTTGACTATATCTCACCTATCACTGCACATAGAAAGCTACCAGTCACCCCTATGGCAGGCCTTATCAATCCTGAAGGCAGGGTGCTTGGTTATATGTGAGAGGATGCCCAGGCATGAGCTGAGCCCCTTTGCAGCCTTCAGAATCTCTTCTCCTGGGTTGTCAGTTGTACAGCCTGACTATATACTCTTAAGTGGCTGCACTGAAACATGTTGTGTTTGGTGGCAAACACCTTGGAATCATACCCCCACACCAGTAACTGGTGTAGGAGTATGATCCCACCCTTCTAGAGGGAGAGACATGACATGACCGGTATACCTGGTACCAACTTAAGTGAGCCTTGGCATCACAAAATGGATGCTGCAGCCATAGACACAGGTCTGGCCTCCTGCTGCTGACCGAAACTACGACAGGGGAGGCCTGGATAATAGGTTTCCTGTCACAGGTAGGTTTAACCACCTCCCAGACATGCTGATGTGTATTGTGGCTGGGTGGGAGCACGCTCAGAGTGCTTTGAAGTCCTGCGCTGGGGGCACATTTGGTGTCCCTCTGCATAGTCCAGCTCAAACCGGTTCAGGGTCTTCCAGCCCCTGCTCTGGTGTGAAACTAGGCAAAGGAAATGGGTGTAGGCACCCCTCTTTCCAATCCCTTCCATAGGTGGGTCCCCTGAGTTAGTCAAACCCCTTTCTTAGGTATAAGTAAGGAACCCCGGGCAACAGGACTTTAGATATCCCTGAACGAAACTCTGCAACTGAATCCTGGAACTTCGATGCTCTACTCAAGACTAGAGGACTGAAGAAATCTCCCTTGGGGTCAAGGAGTGACCCCCCTGCTTGGCAGGCACTAATGAAGCAATTACCAGTCGGCATCTCCGAAGCTCCTGCCGTACTCTGAAGTATTTGCAGCCCAGGAAGAGGATTTCCAGACTTCTCAGAGGCCAGCCCGAGTCCCCAGTAAAGGTGAGACCCACAGCCCTTGTGAGTAACGTGGAACTGGAACTCCTGGTCACCGTGCACATTTGCAAGTGCAATAACTTTTTGATATCTCTCGAAGTCATGCTTTGGTTTTCTTGTAGCCCAAGCTCCGAGCACCATCTGCACCGAAGATTGTGGGCTTACACTCCACGAGTGTTCCGTGAGCCCGCTTCTTGCTTTTCAGCTCAAGGCTCCTTCACGATCCCTGGTCCATCGGCTGGTGGGTCCCTGTGAAGGCAACTTCGATTTTCCTTGGGCTTCTCTGTTTGCTCCAGATGAGCCCTGACGCCCCACCACATGGTGAGTCCCCCAGACCTTGCTGGTCTGCACCGAAGCATCTTTCTCCTTTCTGCGTGGGTTGCTGTTGCCAGGGCTTGTTGTGTCCAATCCGGGCACCGATGCTGCAGCACTCAACATCCTTTATGGTACAGCTCAAATCCAGCTCCTGGTTGTCCTCGACACCTCCTGGTCCTCGTGGCTGAAGAGTCAAGCTTCACCTTCTTCACCTGAAATCACCCGACATTGGTGGGCATTCGCCTATCGTGCCCCTGGTTGCTGGCTAGTGACCCAGACTCTGACCCCTCTGCTTTCAGGTTCTTCTTGACTTCAATCCAGGCTTGGATCTCTTCGGACACTTTGCATCTTCCCGGCAGCAGTACTTCTTTGCCAGCTCCCATTGAAAACGACGACGTGACTCGACACCATTTGACACATTTTGCACCCAGCTTCCCTGGGTGAGGTAACTCGAGTACTCCGGTGCTCCCGTGGGTGTTGACCCTAGAACGTCCTAAGTCTGAAAGGATTTGGTCCTAGCTCATCACTAAGTGTCCCTAATCTTTAAAATCTAACAGCGACTTTCCCCATAGAAGCTAATGGGAGCTCACGGCTGTGTTCTCACACTGCACACGGCCCCCGTGGGTCCCCTGTGTCACTACCTTGGGTGGTTCCTTGGGGTCCCAGCGATTCTACAGGCTCTAGGCCTTGTTTCTAGTTAAGTCGTGGTTCTTATACCACTATTTTAGTGTATGGTTTGGATCTCCCCTAGGGCCAAACGTGTATTTGTGCTATTTTACTGTAATATTTGAATGAATGAATGAAATGAAATTTATAAACGCGCAACTAAGCCCGAAGGCATCAAGGCGCCTAACCAAAGAAAATCATAAAAGGCAAATCCAGAACTAAGGGTAGGCTTTAGCAAATAGCCACGTCTTGAGAGCCCTCCTAAAGGCTTGCTTTGAGGGAAGGGATTTGATCTCAGCCGGCAGAATATTCCACAGCTTTGGAGCCAAAGTTGAAAAAGCTCTGCCACCCCACTTGGCTCTACGAACAAGTGTAACTTATGTGTTTAGACCTCTAGCATCATATAGAGACTAGTAGGGTGTGTTTAGAAATAAATACATATATTTTATATATATGCCTGGTGTGGTTGTCTTTCATTTGGTCATTCAAGAGATAATAGACTGGTAAAACAAGCTGCTTTATATTCCTTCAAGACTTAGCCTGAAGACTGCTCTCCATAGCTACCACTAGGATAGCTTTCAATAAAGGTTGTCTTTAACCTATCATCAATAAGGGGTTGTTTGGACTGGTACAAGGTGCCCACTATAACTAGTGGACAGTATATACCAGGCCAACTTCTCACACTTTCTACTCCTTTCTTTCTCTTGCTGCAACTCTCTTGCTTCTTTCTGCACTTCTCTTGCTTCTTTCTGTACCTCACTTGCTTCTTTCTGCACCTAACTCACTTCTTTCTGTACCGCATTCTCTTTCTGTTCCTCTCTTTCTTCTTTCTGCAACGCTGTTGCTTCTTTCCGTACCCCTCTTTCTTATTTCTACACCTCTCTCTCCTCTTTCTGCACCTCTCGTGCTTCTTTCTGCACCTCTCTTGCTTCTTTCTGCACTTCTCTTGCCTCTTTCTGTACTTGTCTTGCCTCTTTCTGTGCATTTATTGCCTTGTTATACCTCTATTGCCTCTTTCTGTACTTCTTTCTTTACATTTTTCCTCTTTTTGCACCTCTCTTGCTTCTTTCTGCAATTCTCTTGCATCTTTCTGTACCCTCTTTCCTCTTTCTGTACCTCTCTTGCCTCATTCTGTATCTTCCTCGCCTATCTCTGCACTTCTTTTCCTTCTTTGTGCACTTCTTTTGCTTTTTATACACCTCTCTTACCTCTTTCTACAACTCTAATGCTTCTTGCAGCATCTCTCTTGCTCCTTTCTACACTTCTCTTGCCTCTTTCTGCACCTCACTTGCTTCTTTCTGCATCTCTCTTGCTTCTTTCTGCTCCTCTATTTCTTCTTCTGCACCACTCTCGCTTCTCTCTGCACCTCTGTTGCCTTTTTCTGCACCTCTCTTGCTTCTTTCTGTACACCTCTTACCGCTTTCTGTACTTATATTGCCTCTTTCTGCAATTCTCTTCTTTTTACACCTCTCTTGCTTCTTTATGCACCTCACTTGCTTCTTTCTCCACCTCAATTCTCTTCTTTCTGCACCTCTCTTGTTTCTTCTGCACCTCTCTTGCATCTTTCATCTCTCTTTCCTGTACACCTCTTTCTTATTTCTACATCTCTCTTTCTTCTTTTTACACTTCTTTTGCCTCATTCTGTAGCTCTCTCACCTATCTCTGCTCTTCTTTTCCTTCTTTCTGCACTTCTCTTGCTTTTTCTACACCCCTCTTGCCTCTTTCTACACCTCACTTGATTTTTTAGTATCTCTCTTGCTTCTTTCTGCATCACTCTTGCTTCATTCTGCTCGCTCTTTCTTCTTCTGCACTTCTCTTGCTTCTTTCTACAGTTCTCTTTCTTATTTATGCACCTCTTTTGCTTCTTTCTGTACTTCTCTTGCTTCTTTCTATACCTTTCTTTCTCTTGCTGCATCTCTCTTGCTTCTTTCTGCACCTCTCGTGCTTCTTTCTGCACCTCACTTGCTTCTTTCTGCACCTCACCTGCTTCTTTATGCATCTCTCTTCCTTCTTTCTGACCCTCTCTTGTTTATTTCTGCAACTCTCCTACTTCTTTCTGTGCCTCTCTTGCTTCTTTCTGTACCTCTCTCTCTTCTTTCACCACCTCTCTTGCTTCATTCTGCACCTCTTTTGCTTCTTTCTGCAGTTCTTTTGAGTCTTTCTACACCCTTGTTCCTCTTTCTGCACCTCTCTTGCCTCATTCTGTCTCTCTCTCGCCTATTTCTGCACTTCTTTTCCTTTTTTCTGCACTTCTCTTGCTTTTTCTGCAACTCTCTTGCCACCTACTACACCTCACTTGCTTCTTTCAGCATCTCCCTTGATTCTTTCTGCTCCTTTTTTGCCTCTTTCTGCACCTTACTTGCTTCTTTCTGCATCTCTCTTGCTTCTTTCTACTCCTCTCTTTCGTCTTTCTGCACCACCCTGGACCGGAAACAAGCATCCTAGGACTGGTTTTGGGGTTTCACCACTCTTCAGCCAGGATAGCTTGATTCCAGTGGCACAGTGAGCCCAGGACCCACATCTGGGCATACCTGGCGCATTTAGGGCGAGAAAGCAAAAGACACACAATTGATGGACGGAATGCAGAACAAATCAAAACCTTCACCCCCAGTCAAGAGGTCTGGGTTAAATCCATCATTCTTTTGCTCACCATGCCACCCCAGTTTAGACCTGGCCATATGCAAATCAGTCTTGACCCTGTGCCTCATGGGAACAGTCCAGCCCGAACTGCCAAGCCAGGTCCTCCCTGGACCGAAAACAAGCATCCTAGTACTGGTTTCTGGGTTTCACCCCTCTTCAGCCAAGATAGCTTGATTCCAGTGGCACAGTGAGCCCAGGATTCACGGCTGGGCATACCTGGTGCACTTAGGGCGAGAAAGCAAAAGACACACAATTGATGGACGGAATGCAGAACAAATCAAAACATTCACCCCCAGTCAGGAGATCTGGGTTAAATCCATCCTTCTTTTGCTCACCATGCCACCCCAGTTTAGACTTGGCCATATGCAAATCAGTCTTGACCCTGTGCCTCATGGGAACAGTCCAGCCCGAACTGCCAAGCCAGGTCCTCCCTGGACTGGAAACAAGTATCCTACGACTGGTTTCAGGGTTTCACCCCTCTTCAGCCAGGATAGCTTGATTCCAGTGGCACAGTGAGCCCAGGACCCACGTCTGGGCGACCTGGCACACTTTTTTCTGCACCATGCTGCCTCTTTCTGCACTTATCATGCTTCTTTCTGTACCTCTCTTGCCTCCTTGTGTACTTATATTACCTCTTTCTGTAGTTCTCCTGCCTCTTTCTGTACTTATATTGCCTCTTTCTGCACTTCTCTTCTTTCTGCACCTCTCTTGCTTGTTTCTGCACCTCAGTTGCTTCTTTTTTCACCTCATTCTCTTCCTTTTGCACCCATCTTTCTTATTTCTGCACCTCTCTTGCATCTTTCTGTACCCCTCTTTCTTTTTCTACATCTCTCTTTCTTCTTTCTACACCTCTCTTGCTTCTTTCTGCACCTCTTTTGCCTCATTTTCTACAGTTCTTTTGCTTCTTTCTGCAACTTTCTTCCTCTTTTTGCACATTTCTTCCTCTTTCTGCACCTTTCTTAATCTTTCTGTGCCTTTATTCCTCTTTCTCTAGTTTCTGCACATCTCTTGCTTCTTTCTGCACTTCCTTTGCTTCCTTCTGCACTTTGCTTCCTTCTGTCTATACCTTTCTTCCTCTTTCTGTACTTCTATTGCCTCTTTCTGCACTTCTCTTCCTTATTTCTGCACTCATCTTGCTTCTTTCTGCACCTCACTCTCTTCTTACTGCACATCTCTTGCTTCTTTCTGCACCTCACTTGTTTCTTTCTGCATCTCTCTAGCTTCTTTCTGACCCTCTCTTGTTTATTTGCTACTCCCCTGATTCTTTCTGCACCTCTATTCCTTCTTTCTGCACCTCACTCTATTCTTTCACCAACTCTCTTTCTTTTATCTGAACATCTCTTGCTTCTTTTTGCAGTTCTTTTGCATCTTTCTGCACTTCTCTTGCCTCTTTCTGCACCTTCTCTTGCTTTTTTTGCACTTCTCTTGCCTCTTTCTGCACCTTTCTACCTCTTTCTGAACCTCTCTTGCCTCTTTCTGCACCTCTCTTGCTTCTTTCTGAATCTCTCTTGCTTTTTTCTGCACATCTCTTGCTTCTTTCTGTGCCATTTTCCCTCTTTCTGTACCTTTCCTCCTGTTTGTATGCAGTTCTCTTGCCTCTGTCTGCACTTCCCTTGCTTCTTTCTGTACCTCTCTTGCTTCTTTCTGAACCTTTCTTCCTCTTTCTGCAATTCATTTACCTCTTTCTGCACTTGTCTTGCTACTTTCTGCTCTTCTCTTCTATGTTTCTGCACATCTGATGCTTCTTTATGCAGCTCTTTTGCTTCTTTCTTTACTTCTCTTGCTTATGTCTGCACCTTCCTTTCTCTTGATGCATCTCTCTTGCTTCTTTCTGCAGCTCTCTTGCTTCTTTCTGCACACCCTTGGTGACTGATGTCTGTCTCGTATACATCGGATGAGCCACCCACCTCTATGCCTTAAAAATCTCCCTACTCTCAAATGTGTCTCTTGTAAAAAGATAATATGTGCTGAACAGTCCTTCCGATACTGCATTATTCTATCTCTCCTACCCCTTGCACGCAGTGCTTTCACATTCCACGACAATTTTTTTTATCTCTTTGTTACTATTCCCTATCATTCTCTAACTCCCACACACATCACCTGTGAGAAGTTGGCCTGGTATATGCGGTCCACTTATTAGAATGTGTACCTTGTACCAGTCCAAACAACCCCTTATGGTGATAGGTTAAAGACAACCTTTATTGAAAGCTATCCTAGTGGTAGGTATGGAGAGCAGCCTTCAGGCTTAGTCTTGAAGGAATGTAAAGTAGCTTGTTTTACCAGTCCATAATCTCTTGAATGACCAAATGAAGGGACAACCACACCAGGTATATATTAAAAATATATGTATTTAAGATAAAACACACCCCTCTAGTCTCTTTATGAGGCTGGAGTTCGAAGTACTTAAGTTGCAAGTCAGTATTCAACAGTAAAAGCACAAATAAACGTTTGGGCCCTAGGGGCGTACCAAACCATATACCAATAAAGTGGTATAAGAACCATGGCTGAGCTAGACACAAGGCCTAGAGCCTTTAGAAGCGTTTGGGCCCCAAGGAACCACCCAAGGTAGTGACATAGGGGACCCACGGGGGACGCGTGCAGTGTTAGAACACAGGTGCGAATCACCGTTGACTTCTATGGGGAAAGTCGCGTTTGGGAAATTACAAGTTAAGGACACTTAGAGGACGACTACAAGCAAACCATTTTGGACTTAGAGGTGTCTAGGGCCAACACCCACGGGAGCACCGGAGTACTCGAGTTACCTCACCCAGGGAAGCCGGGTGCATAGGTGTCTTTTGGGGTCGGGTCGCGGCGTCGTTTTCAATGGAAGCTGACAAAGAAGTGCTGCTGCCGTGAAGAGGAGAAGTGTCCGAAGAGATCCAAGCCTGGATTGAGGATGGAAGGAACCTTAAAGCAGAGGGGACAGAGTCTGGCATGAGAGACCAATTCCCACATATGTTGGGTGCTTCAGGTGTCTTGACTCTTCAGCCACGAGGTCCAGGAGGTGTTGACGACAACCAGGAGCTGGATTTGAGCTGTCCCATGAAGTCTGTTGAGTGTTGCCATGTCGGCGACCAGAATGGACCCAACAAGCCTTGGCAACGGCAAGTCAAGTGGAAATAGAAGAAGGACATCGGTGCAGACCAGCAAGGTCTGGTGGACTCACCCAGCAAGGGTAAGTAAGGGAACATCTGGAGCAACCAGGAAAGCCCAATCAGAAGAGGAGTTGCCTTCGTGGGGACACACTTGCGAACAGGCTATCGATTGCGCAGGAGCCTCGAGCAGTCACAGTGGAAACTGGTCCACGGATCACTCATGGAGTAGAGGCCAGAGATCTTCGGTGCTGTAGGTGCCCATGGCTGGGGCTACTTGAAGCCCAAAGCACAACTTCAAGGAAGACCAGGAAGATGATGTATCAGAAAAAGTTCACTCTGTCCAGGGGTCACGGTTCCATGTCACCCACGATAGCCACGGGCCTCAGCTTTGCTGTGGACTCAGGGTAGCCTTATGGAAGTCTGAAAATCTACCTCTTGTGATGCAAAGACATCAGTGTCCGGCGGGAGCTTCAGATTTGCAGACCAGACAGTTGCTTCTTTGGTGCCTGCCAAGCAGGGGAGTCACTCCTTGACCCCAAGGGAGATTTCTTCCGTCTTCTAGTTGAAATAGAAAGTAGAAGGTCCAGGATATATGTTTCAGAGTTTCATCTAGGGTAATCTAAAGTCTAAAGGACTGGGATCCTATACTTATAAAAAAGATAGGGTGTTGGACATACTCTGGGGACCCATCTATGGGAGGGTTTGGAAAGAGGGGTGGTTATACCCATTTCCTTTGTCCAGTTTCATACCAGAGCAGCGGCAGGTAGCCCCTGCAATCGGTTTGAACTAACTATGCATAGGGACACCAAGTGTGCCCCCAGTGCAGGACTTCAAAGCACTAGAGAGTGCTCCCGCCCAGCCCCAATACACATCTGCCAGTCTGGGGAAGTGTTTACTCCTCCCTGGGACAGGAAACCTTTTGTCCAGGCCTCCCATGCCGGAGTTTTGGTCAGCAACAGGAGGCCAGACCCGTGTCTGTGGCAGAGGCATCCATTTTGTGATGCCAGGGCTTTAGAAAGTCTTTACCGGGTAAACCAGTGTGAACATGTCTCTCCCTCTAGAAGGGTGGAATGCTACCCCAGCCACCAGAACTGGTGGGGGGTAGTATTCCAAAGTGTTTGATACCAAACACGACATGTTTCCGTGCAGCCAGTCCAAAGTTAGCATTTACCGTGAGGTTATAATGCACTTAAGAGTATATCATCAGGCTGCACCACAAACAGCATCAGAGGAGGTACTCCGAACACTGCAGAGGGGCTCTGCTCATGCAGGGCCACACTCTCACATAAAAACTAAGCACTCTGCCTTCAGGATTGTTAAGGCCTGCCATGGGAGTGACTTATAGGTTTTATATGTCTGTGCAATGGTAGTGATATAGGTATCCTATACCACAGTAAGGGGTGCATGCGCCACCTTACCCAGGCTGCAGTAGCAGACCTGTGGTGTCATTTTGGAGTGCTTCCCAGGGGTGGCATAATACATGCTTCAGCCCCTGGTAGGCCTCTGAGGTACCTATGCCCTAGGTACATAGTATACCATATACTAAGGGCTTATAAGGCACTCCAGAATACAATTAGAGATGTACCTAATGTACATGGAAACCATTTTTGAGAGGAAGCAGCTAGGCTGGGGTCCTGATTAGCAGGACCACAGCCAGACTAAGGTCGAAAAACAGTGAAACACCAGCAAAAAGTGGGGGTACCCATGTGAAGCAGATCCTACTCTCCTACACCAACTCTCTTGCTTTGTTCTGCATCTCTCTTGCTTCTTTTTGCATTTCTTTTGTGTCTTTCTGCACTTCTCTTACCTCTTTCTGCACCTTCTCTTGCTTCTTTTTGCACTTCTCTTGCCTCTTTCCGCACCTTTCTACCTCTTTCTGAAACTCTCTTGCCTCTTTCTGTACCTCTCTTGCTTCTTTCTGAATCTCTCTTGCTTTTTTCTGCACCTCTCTTGCTTCTTTCTGTGCCATTTTCCCTCTTTCTGTACATTTCCTCCTGTTTGTATGCAGTTCTCTTGCTTCTTTCTGTACCTCTGTTGCTTCTTTCTGAACCTTTATTCCTCTTTCTGCAATTCATTTGCCTCTTTCTGCACTTGTCTTGCTACTTTCTGCACTTCTCTTCTATTTTTCTGCACATCTGATGCTTCTTTATGCAGCTCTTTTGCTTCTTTCTGTACTTCTCGTGCTTATTTCTACACCTTTCTTTCTCTTGCTGCATCTATCTTGCTTCTTTCTGCACCTCTCTTGCATCTTTCTGCACACACTTGGTGACTGCTGTCTGTCTCGTATACATCGCATGAGCCACCCACCTCTGTTTCTTAAAAATCTCCCTACTCTCCTTTTCCGTCAAATATGTCTCTTGTAAAAAGATGATATGTGCTGAACAGTCTTTCAGATACTGCATTATTCTATGTCTCCTAGCCCTTACACGCAATCCATTCACATTCCACAACAATTTTTTATCTCTTTGCTACTATTCCCTATCATTCTCTAACTCCCACACACATCACCCCCACCCTGTGACATATAGGTGTGGAAACAAATCATCGGAGGTAATTTTTTATATATTTTCTTATTATATTTCCCCCAACCCTCTCCCTGAAAACCCTGTGACTAACAACATGAAAAAAAACGAAAAAGAAAAGTAGGACCTATATATCCTGTTATACATTTCCGTGCTCCTTCCCTGACTCTACCTGCTCTAAAAACTTGTCCACTTCCTCAACAAAGCAAAAACAGTGCATCTTATTGTTTAACATGACTTTGAGAAGGGCTGGAAACTTTAATTGAACCGAAGTGCCTGAATTCCTCAGTGGCTCCATTCTCTTACCTAACTCCCATTACCTATTAGATGTTGCCACTGACAAGTCGGATCTTACTGCAATCTTTACGCCATCTACCTCGAGAACTTTTTTCTTCAGAGCCTTGGCTAAGATCTTTTCTTTCAGACCATAAGTAAGAAAGTTTATTAGAATTCTCCTAGGTTTGGTTCTGTTTGTATTTAACCTAAAGGGGTCTCTATGTACCCTCTGAATGTCTCTGGCTATTTCCTCTTCTTTTTCTTCCAGCTGGAGCTCTCTTTTTAGCAACTGGATCACAAATCCTTTAATATCTCCTCCCTCTTTACCCTCAGGAAGCTTTAGGAGTTTCAAGTTATTTCTCCTTTGGTAGTTCTCTAATCTTTCCACCCTGTCTTCTTGCTCTCTTTGTCTCTAGCCCTAAGCCCCTCCATCTCTTGCCTGTTCTCCTTTACTTCATCTCTAACCTCTGCTTCCAAAGCGAGTGTCCTCCCATTCAAGTCATCAATCTTTTCTCGACCACTTCACACGCAGACCGTATATCCTTCTGGTTCAACTCTGATGTCTCAAACCTATCTCGCATTTCTCGAGTCAGGGTAGTAAGGGCCATAAACAACAAACCTATAGAGGGGGTTTCATATTTGCCCTCAGATCTATCTGCACCTCAGTTTGCGGCTCAGTCTGCTTCTGTTCAATATTTAGAGAGTTGTCCCCCTCACCGTGGTTTGCTCCCCCTACATTACTCTCTTGATTGTCCTCTTGATTATCTGAAGACGCCACCTCCAGTGTGGTTACCCCAAACTCCCCCATGCCCGTGGCTAACACTTGAAAGGGATTAGGACTCAGATATGCTGACCAGTCCCGCAGATTTACCACTCCTTACACTTGCCCACTCTCCCCTTGATTCTTCTTTTGGGGCTCCACTGCCGCTATCGCAGCGCTATCCCTTAATATCAGGGTTTTGGTAACACCATGAAATATGACCTAAGAGACGGGGTCACCTTCACCCTACTCCCCCGAAACTCCCCTTTTGTCAACTTGTTGTGAGCTGCAGTCTTTACTGGGCAAACTGCTCTTTACCTTTACCACCTTGTTTTTTAATCCTTATACTTTTTCGCATTTAGGTGGAAAGTCCCACAGTTCAGGACACTCTGCTATTCCCTCTACTCCCCCTCTCACCTCACTCCTCAGTATATACTTTGAGACACCTCTGGGTCTCCCCCTACTTCTCTTGGGAGCACTAGCGTTTTTTTTCCTTCTCCCATTTCTCCACCTCCTCCGTAGACCTTTCGCCCGCACTTGCAGAGCACAAAACAGATTATGGAGACTTCTCTGTTACCTCAAACCCCCCCAGCTGCTCTTCCGGGCTCCTGACAATTTCTTCAGCAACAGCCTCACTCACCCTGCTCCCTCATCCGTTACCTCGAAACAGTAGCCTAGCAGCCGATCGATGCCCCGGGCATAACTCCAGCGCCGTTCTGCCCCACGGCTGCTCCGAGGATGTTGCCGCTCCCCCTTCCAGCTTCGAGTCTCCGAACGCGGCTACAGGACTCCCTGCCGCCGCGCCGATTCACTTGAAATGGTGAGTTTTACAGCCCCAAGCGGTGTCTTAACCCGCTCTAATTTCACCTTTCTCTCTACATTAACGTTTCTCCGCTTGTATCCCTTCAGACGCTACATACTCCGCATAAAGATTTTATCACACACCACACACCTTCGGTACACTGGTGACCTGCCGCTAGCCAGCCGCCATGTTTTCCGAATAAAACATGCAACTCTCTTGCCTCTTTCTGTACTTCTCTTTACTCTTTCTGTGCTCCTTTTCCACTTTTTGAACTTCTCTTCCTATTTTCAGTACCAATCTTCCTCTTTCTGCACTTATCATGCTTATTTCTGCACTTCTATTGCCTCTTTCTGTACTTCTATTGCCTCTTTCTGACACTCTCTTGTTTATTTCTGCAAATCTCCTGCTTCTTTCTGCACCTCTCTTGCTTCTTTTTGCACCTCACTCCCTTCTTTTGCAACCTCTCTTGCTTCGTTCTGCACCTCTCTTCCTTCTTTCTGCAGTTCTGTTGCATCTTTCTACACTTCTCTGGCCACTTTCTGCACCTTCTCTTGCTTCTTTCTGCAATTCTCTTGCCTCTCTCTGCCTCTCTCTACCCCTTTCTGCACTTCTCTTCTATTTTTCTGCACATCTCTTGCTTCTTTATGCACCTCTTTGCTTCTTTCTGTGCCTCTCTTGCTTCTTTCTATATGTTTCTTTCTCTTGCTGTGTCTCTCTTGCTTCTTTCTGCACCTCTCTTGCTTCTTTCTGCACCTCACTTGGTTCTTTCTGCACTGCATTCTCTTCTTTCTGCACCTTTCTTTCTTCTTTCTGCACCTCTCTTGCTTCTTTCTGTACCCCTCTTTCTTATTTATGTACCTTTCTTGCCTCTTTCTGTAATTCTCTTGCCTCTTTCTGTGCTTTTCTTGCCTCTTTACCTCTATTGCCTCTTTCTGTACCTCTATTGCCACTTTCTGAACATTTTTCTTCTTTCTGCTCCTCTCTTGCTTCTTTCTGAACCCCTCTTTCTTATTTCTACTCCTCTCTTTCCTCTTTCTGCACCTTTTTTGCTTCTTTCTGCAACACTCTCACTTCTTTCTGTACCTCTCTTGGTTCTTTCTGCACCTCTCTTGCTTCTTTCTGCACTTCTCTTGCTTCTTTCTGTACCTCTCTTGCCTCTTTCTGTAATTCTCTTGCCTCTTTCTGTGCTTTTCTTGCCTCTTTTACCTCTATTGCCTCTTTCTGTACCTCTATTGCCACTTTCTGAACATTTTTCTTCTTTCTGCACCTCTCTTGCTTCTTTCTGAAATTCTCTTGCTTCTTTCTGCACCCTCTTGCCTCATTCTTTATCTCTCTCCCCTATCTCTGTGCTTCTTTTCCTTCTTTCTGCACTTCTCTTGCTTTTCCTACACCTCTCTTTCCTCTTTCTACACCTCGCTTGCGTCTTTCTGCATCTCTCTTGCTTCTTTTTACACCTCTCTTGCCTCTCTATGCACCTCTCTTGCCTTTTTCTGCACCTCACTCTTTTCTTTCTGCGCCTCTCTTGTTTCTTTCTGTGTTTCTCTTGCATCTTTCAGCGACTTTTCCTCTTTTTGAACCGTACCTTCCTTTTCTGCACCTTTCTTAATCTTTCTGCAGCTTTATTCCTCTTTCTCAAGTTCTCTTGCTTCTTTCTGCACTTCTCTTGCCTCAATCTGCACCTCTCATGCTTCTTTCTGCACTTCTTTGGCTTCTTTCTGTACTTTTCTTCCTTTTTTTCTGTACCTTTCTTCTTCTTTATGCACTTCTCTTTCCTGTTTCTGCATCTCTATTGCTTCTTTCTGCACCCTACTCTCATCTTTCACCTCACTCCCTTCTTTTGCAACCTCTCTTGCTTCGTTCTGCACCTCTCTTCCTTCTTTCTGCAGTTCTGTTGCATCTTTCTACACTTCTCTGGCCACTTTCTGCACCTTCTCTTGCTTCTTTCTGCAATTCTCTTGCCTCTCTCTGCCTCTCTCTACCCCTTTCTGCACTTGTCTTGCTACTTTTTGCACTTCTCTTCTATTTTTCTGCACATCTCTTGCTTCTTTATGCACCTCTTTTGCTTCGTTCTGTGCCTCTCTTGCTTCTTTCTATATGTTTCTTTCTCTTGCTGTGTCTCTCTTGCTTCTTTCTGCACCTCTCTTGCTTCTTTCTGCACCTCACTTGGTTCTTTCTGCACTGCATTCTCTTCTTTCTGCACCTTTCTTTCTTCTTTCTGCACCTCTCTTGCTTCTTTCTGTACCCCTCTTTCCTATTTCTGTACCTCTCTTGCCTTTTTCTGTAATTCTCTTGCCTCTTTCTGTGCTTTTCTTGCCTCTTTACCTCTATTGCCTCTTTCTGTACCTCTATTGCCACTTTTTGAACCTTTTTCTTCTTTCTGCACCTCTCTTGGTTCTTTCTGAACACCTCTTTCTTATTTCTACTCCTCTCTTTCCTCTTTCTGCACCTTTCTTGCTTCTTTCTGCAACACTCTCACTTCTTTCTGTACCTCTCTTGGTTCTTTCTGCACCTCTCTTGCTTCTTTCTGCACTTCTCTTGCTTCTTTCTGTACCTTTCTTGCCTCTTTCTGTCATTCTCTTGCCTCTTTCTGTGCTTTTCTTGCCTCTTTACCTCTATTGCCTCTTTCTGTACCTCTATTGCCACTTTCTGAACATTTTTCTTCTTTCTGCACCTCTCTTGCTTCTTTCTGAACCCCTCTTTCTTATTTCTACTCCTCTCTTTCCTCTTTCTGCACCTTTCTTGCTTCTTTCTGCAACACTCTCACTTCTTTCTGTACCTCTCTTGGTTCTTTCTGCACCTCTCTTGCTTCTTTCTGCACTTCTCTTGCTTCTTTCTGTACCTCTCTTGCCTCTTTCTGTAATTCTCTTGCCTCTTTCTGTGCTTTTCTTGCCTCTTTTACCTCTATTGCCTCTTTCTGTACCTCTATTGCCACTTTCTGAACATTTTTCTTCTTTCTGCACCTCTCTTGCTTCTTTCTGAAATTCTCTTGCTTCTTTCTGCACCCTCTTGCCTCATTCTTTATCTCTCTCCCCTATCTCTGTACTTCTTTTCCTTCTTTCTGCACTTCTCTTGCTTTTCTTACACCTCTCATACCTCTTTCTACACCTCGCTTGCTTCTTTCTGCATCTCTCTTGCTTCTTTTTACACCTCTCTTGCCTCTCTATGCACCTCTCTTGCCTTTTTCTGCACCTCATTCTTTTCTTTCTGCACCTCTCTTGTTTCTTTCTGTGCTTCTCTTGCATCTTTCAGCGACTTTTCCTCTTTTTGAACCGTACCTTCCTTTTCTGCACCTTTCTTAATCTTTCTGCAGCTTTATTCCTCTTTCTCAAGTTCTCTTGCTTCTTTCTGCACTTCTCTTGCCTCAATCTGCACCTCTCATGCTTCTTTCTGCACTTGTCTTGCTTCTTTCTGAACTTCTCTTTGACTTTTCTGCACATCTCTTGCTTCTTTCTTCACTTCTTTGGCTTCTATCTGTACTTTTCTTCCTTTTTTCTGTACCTTTCTTCTTCTTTATGCACTTCTCGTTCCTGTTTCTGCATCTCTATTGCTTCTTTCTGCACCCTACTCTCATCATTCACCTCCTCTCTTGCTTCGTTCTGCACCTCTCTTGCTTCTTTCTGCAGGTCTTTTGAGTCTTTCTGCACTTCTCTTACCTCTTTCTCCACCTTCTCTTGCTTCTTTCTGCACTTCTCTTGCCTTTTTCTGTAACTTTCTACCCCTTTCTGTACCTCTCTTGCCTCTTTCTGTACCTCTCTTGCTTCTTTTTGCACTTACCTTGCTTCTTTCTTCACTTCTCTTCTATTTTTCTGCACATCTCTTTCTTATTTCTTCACTTCTTTAGCTTCTACCTGCACTTTTCTTCTTTATTTCTATACCTTTCTTCTTCTTCCTGCACTTCTCTTTCCTCTTTCTGCATCTCTATTGCTTCTTTCTGCACCTTACTCTCATCTTTCACCACCTCCCTTGCTTCGTTCTGCACCTTTCTTGCTTCTTTCTGCAGTTCTTTTGTGTCTTTCTGCACCTTCTCTTGATTCTTTCTGCAACTTTCTACCTCTTTCTAAACCTCTCTTGCCTCTTTCTGTACGTCTCTTGCTTCTTTCTGGACCTCTCTTGCTTCTTTCTGCACTCCACTTTCCTCTTGCTGCACCTCACTCTATTCTTTTTGTAGCACTCTTGCATCTTTCTGTGCCTCTCTTGCTTCTTTCTGCTCTTCTCTTGCTTCTTTCTGCACCTTTTTCCCTCTTTCTGCACATTTCCTCCTGTTTTATCCAGTACTCTTGCTTCTTTTTACACTTTTTTACCTCTATTGCTTCTTTCTGAACATTTTTCCTCTTTCTGCACCTCTCTTACTTCTTTCTGCAATTGTCTTGCTTCTTTCTGTACCTCTCTGGCCTCTTTCTGTATCTCTGTTGCCTATGTCTGCACTTATTTTCCTTCTTTCTGCACTCCTATTGCTTTTTATATACCTCTCTTACCTCTTTCTCTACCTTTCTTGCTTATTTCAGCATCTTTGTAGCTTCTTTCTACACCTCTCTTGCCTCTTTCTGTACCTCACTTGCTTCTTTCTGCATCTCTCTTGCTTCTCCCTACCCCTCTCTTTCTACTTTCTGCATCGCTCTTGCTTCTTTCTGTACCTCTCTTGCCTTTTTCTGTACCATACTCTTTTCTTTCTGTACCTCTCTTGCTTCTATCTGTACATCTCTTGCCTCGTTCTGTACTTATTTGCTTCTTTCTGCACTTCTCTTTTTTCTGCACCTCCCTTGCTTCTTTCTGCACCTCTCCTTCTTCTTTCTGCACCTCTCTTGTATCTTTCCGTACCCCTCTTTCTTATTTATACATCTCTCTTTCTTCTTTCTGTACCACGTTTTCCTCATTCTGTATCTCTCTGACCTATCGCTGCACTTCTTTTCCTTCTTTCTGCACTTCTCTTGCTTTTTCTACACCCATCTTGCTTCTTTCTTCACCTCACTTGCTTTTTCAGTATCTCTCTTGCTTCTGTCTGCATCCCTCTTGCTTCTTTCTGCACTTCTCTTGCTTCTTTCTACAGTTCTCTTGCTCCTTTCTGTGCCTTTCTTTCTCTTTTTGCATATGTCTTCCTCTTTCTGCACCTTTCTTTATTTTTCTGTGCCTTTATTCCTCTTTCTCCAGTTTCTGCTCATCTCTTGCTTCTTTCTGCACTTTTTTTGTTTCCTTCTGTACTTTGCTTCCTTCTTTCTATACCTTTTCTTCCTCTTTCTCCACTTCTCTTTCCTCTTTTTGCATCTCTATTGCTTCTTTCTGCCTTTCTCTTGCCACTTTCTGTACTTCTCTTTACTCTTTCTGTACTCCTTTTTCCACTTTTTCCACTTCTCATCCTATTTTCAGTACCAATCTTCCTCTTTCTGCACTTATCATGCTTATTTCTGCACTTCTCTTGCAGCTTTCTGTACTTCTATTGCCTCTATCTTTACTTCTTTTACTTCTTTCTTCACTTCTCTTGCTTCTTTCTGCACCTCACTCTCTTCTTTCTGCACCTCTCTTGTGTCTTTCTGTACCTCACTTGCTTTTTCTGATCTCTCTTGCTTCTTTCTGACCCTCTCTTGTTTATTTCTGCAACGTTCTAGCTTCTTTCTGCACCTCTCTTGCTTCTTTCTGCACCTCACTCCCTTCTTTTGTGACCTTTCTTGCTTCATTCTTTATCTCTCTTCCTTCTTTCTGTAGTTCTTTTGCATCTTTCTGCACTTCTCTTGTCACATTCTGAACCATCTCTTGCTTCTTTCTGTAATTCTCTTGCTTCTTTCTGCCACTCTCTATCCCTTTCTGCACTTGTTTTGCTACTTTCTGCACTTCTCTTGCTTCTTTATGCACCTCTTTTGCTTCTTTCTCTGCTTCTCTTCCTTCTTTCTATACGTTTCTTTCTCTTGCTGTAGCTCTCTTGTTTCTATCTGCACCTCTCTTGCTTCTTTCTGCACCTCACTTGCTTCTTTCTGCACCTCTCTTTCTTCTTTCTGTACTTCTCTTGCCTCCTTCTGCGGTTTTCTTGCCTCTTTTTACCTCTATTGCCTTTTTCTGCACCTCACTCTTTCCTTTCTGTACCTCTCTTGCCTCTTTCTGTACCTCTCTTGCTTCTTTCTGGACCCCTCTTGCTTCTTTCTGCACTCCACTTTCCTCTTGCTGCAGCTCACTCTATTCTTTTTGTAGCACTCTTGCATCTTTCTGCGCCTCTCTTGCTTCTTTCTGCTCTTCTCTTGCTTCTTTCTGCACCTTTTTTCCTCTTTCTGCACCTTTCCTCCTGTTTTATCCAGTACTCTTGCTTCTTTTTACACTTTTTTACCTCTATTGCTTCTTTCTGAACATTTTTCCTCTTTCTGCACCTCTCTTGCTTCTTTCTGCAATTGTCTTGCTTCTTTCTGTAACTCTCTGGCCTCTTTCTGTATCTCTGTTGCCTATCTCTGCACTTATTTTCCTTCTTTCTGCACTCCTATTGCTTTTTATATACCTCTCTTACCTCTTTCTCTACCTTTCTTGCTTATTTCAGCATCTTTGTAGCTTCTTTCTACACCTCTCTTGCCTCTTTCTGTACCTCACTTGCTTCTTTCTGCATCTCTCTTGCTTCTCCCTACTCCTCTCTTTCTACTTTCTGCATCGCTCTTGCTTCTTTCTGTAACTCTCTTGCCTTTTTCTGTACCATACTCTTTTCTTTCTGTACCTCTCTTGCTTCTATCTGTACATCTCTTGCCTCGTTCTGTACTTATTTGCTTCTTTCTGCACTTCTCTTTTTTCTGCACCTCCCTTGCTTCTTTCTGCACCTCTCCTTCTTCTTTCTGCACCTCTCTTGTATCTTTCCGTACCCCTCTTTCTTATTTATACATCTCTCTTTCTTCTTTCTGTACCACGTTTTCCTCATTCTGTATCTCTCTGACCTATCGCTGCACTTCTTTTCCTTCTTTCTGCACTTCTCTTGCTTTTTCTACACCCATCTTGCTTCTTTCTTCACCTCACTTGCTTTTTCAGTATCTCTCTTGCTTCTGTCTGCATCCCTCTTGCTTCTTTCTGCACTTCTCTTGCTTCCTTCTACAGTTCTCTTGCTCCTTTCTGTGCCTTTCTTTCTCTTTTTGCATATGTCTTCCTCTTTCTGCACCTTTCTTTATTTTTCTGTGCCTTTATTCCTCTTTCTCCAGTTTCTGCTCATCTCTTGCTTCTTTCTGCACTCTTTTTGTTTCCTTCTGTACTTTGCTTCCTTCTTTCTATACCTTTTCTTCCTCTTTCTCCACTTCTCTTTCCTCTTTTTGCATCTCTATTGCTTCTTTCTGCCTTTCTCTCGCCACTTTCTGTACTTCTCTTTACTCTTTCTGTACTCCTTTTTCCACTTTTTCCACTTCTCATCCTATTTTCAGTACCAATCTTCCTCTTTCTGCACTTATCATGCTTATTTCTGCACTTCTCTTGCAGCTTTCTGTCCTTCTATTGCCTCTTACTTTACTTCTTTTACTTCTTTCTTCAGTTCTCTTGCTTCTTTCTGCACCTCACTCTCTTCTTTCTGCACCTCTCTTGTGTCTTTCTGCACCTCACTTGCTTTTTCTGATCTCTTTTGCTTCTTTCTGACCCTCTCTTGTTTATTTCTGCATCGTTCTAGCTTCTTTCTGCACCTCTCTTGCTTCTTTCTGCACCTCACTCCCTTCTTTTGTGACCTCTCTTGCTTCATTCTTTATCTCTCTTCCTTCTTTCTGTAGTTCTTTTGCATGTTTCTGCACTTCTCTTGTCACATTCTGAACCATCTCTTGCTTCTTTCTGTAAATCTCTTGCTTCTTTCTGCTACTCTCTATCCCTTTCTGCACTTGTTTTGCTACTTTCTGCACTTCTCTTCCATTTTTCTGCACATCTCTTGCTTCTTTATGCACCTCTTTTGCTTCTTTCTCTGCTTCTCTTCCTTCTTTCTATACGTTTCTTTCTCTTGCTGTATCTCTCTTGTTTCTATCTGCACCTCTCTTGCTTCTTTCTGCACCTCACTTGCTTCTTTCTGCACCTCTCTTTCTTCTTTCTGCACCTCTCTTGCTTCTTTCCATACCCCTCTTTCTTATTTCCACTCCTCTCTTTCCTCTTTCTGCTCCTTTCTTGCATCTTTCTGTACCACTCTCACCTCTTTCTGTACCTTTCTTGGTTCTTTCTGCACCACTCTTGCTTCTTTCCACACTTCTCTTGCTTCTTTCTATACCTCTCTTGTCTCTTTCTGTACTTCTTTTGCCTCTTTCTATGCTTTTCTTGCCTCCTTTTACCTCTATTATCTCCCTCTATTGCCACTTTCTGAACATTTTTCCTCTTTCTGTACCTCTCTTGCTTCTTTCTGAAATGCTCTTGCTTCTTTCTGTACCCTCTTTCCTCCTTCTGTACCTTCTCTTGCTTTTTCTACACCTCACTTGCTTCTTTCAGCATCTCTCTTGCTTCTTTTTATACCTCTCCAGCCTCTTTCTGCACCTCACTTGCTTCTTTCTGCTCCTCTCTTTCTTCTTTCTACACCGCTCTTGCTTCTTTCAGCACCTCTCTTGCCTTTTTCTGCACCTCACTCTTTTCTTTCTGCACCTCTCTTGCTTCTTTCAGTAAATCTCTTGTTTCTTTCTACACTTCTCTTGCTTCTTTCAGCGACTTTTCTTCTTTTTGCACCTTTCTTCCTCTTTCTGCACCTTTCTTAATTTTTCTGCACCTTTATTCCTCTTTCTCAAGTTCTCTTGCTTCTTTCTGCACTTCTCTTGCCTCATTCTGTACCTCTCTTGCTTCTTTCTGCACTTACCTTGCTTCTTTCTTCACTTCTCTTCTATTTTTCTGCACATCTCTTTCTTCTTTCTTCACTTCTTTAGCTTCTACATGCACTTTTCTTCTTTATTTCTATACCTTTCTTCTTCTTCCTGCACTCCTCTTTCCTCTTTCTGCATCTCTATTGCTTCTTTCTGCACCTTACTCTCATCTTTCACCACCTCCCTTGCTTCGTTCTGCACCTTTCTTGCTTCTTTCTGCAGTTCTTTTGTGTCTTTCTGCACCTTCTCTTGATTCTTTCTGCAACTTTCTACCTCTTTCTAAACCTCTCTTGCCTCTTTCTGCACCTCTCTTGCTTCTTTCTGGACCTCTCTTGCTTCTTTTTGCACTTCTCTTGTCTCTTTTTGCATCTCTCTTGCCTCTTTGTGCACTTCATGTGCCTCTTGCTGCACCTCACTCTGTTCTTTCTGCAGCACTCTTGCTTCTTTCTGCACTTCTCTTACTTCTTTCCTTACTTTTCTTCCTTCTTTCCATACCATTCTTCTTTTTTCTGCACTTCTCTTTCCTCTTTCTGCATCTCTATTGCTTCTTTCTGCACCTCTCTTGCTTCTTTCTGCGCTTCACTTGACTCTTTCTGTACTTCTCTTTCCTCTTTTTTTCTGTACCATTCTTTCTCTTTCTGCACTTATCATATCTCTTTCTGCACCTCTATTGACTCTTTCTGCATCTCTCTTGCCTCTTTATGTACTTCTATTGCCTCTTTCTGCACTTCTCTTCCTTCTTTCTGCACTTCTCGTGCTTCTCTCTGCAACTCACTCTTTTTTCTGCACCTCTCTTGCTTTTTCCTGCACTTCACTTGCTTTTTTCTACATCTCTCTTGCTTATTTCTGACCCTCACTTGCTTCTTTCTGCACCTTTGTTGCCTCTTTCTGTACCTCACTCTCTTCTTTCTGAACCTTTCTTTCTTTTTACTGCACCTCTCTTGCTTCTTTCTGTAGTTCTCTTGCATCTTTCTGTACTTCTCTTTCCTCTTTCTGCACCTCTCTTGCTTCTTTCTGTACTCCACTTGCCTCTTTTTGGACCTTCACTTACCTTTCTACACCTCTCTTGCTTCTTTCTGCACAACTCTTGCTTCTTTTTACACCTCTGTTGCTTCTTTATGCTCTTTTCTTGTCTCTTTCTACACTTCTCTTGCCTCTTTCTGCGCATTTCATCCTCTTTCAGTACCCCTCTTGTTTCTTTCTGCACTTCTCTTGCTTTATTAAAAGCTATCCTAGTGGTAGATATGGAGAGCAGCCTTCAGGCTAAGTCTTGAAGAAATGTAAAGCAGCTTGTTTTACCAGTCTATAATCTCTTGAATGATCAAATGAAAGGGCAACCACACCAGGTATATATTTAAAATATATGTATTTATGAAAAAACACGTCCCTCTAGTGTCTTTATGAGATTGGAGTTCGAAGTACTTAATTTACAAGTTAGCAATCAAATGTAATAGCACAAATACACGTTTGGGCCCTAGGGGCATACCAAACCATATACCAATAAAGTGGTATAAGAACCACAACTGAACTAGACACAAGGCCTAGAGCCTGTAGAATCAAGGGGACCACAAGGAACCACCCAAGGTAGTGACACAGGGGACCCACGGGGGCCGTGTGTAGTGTGTGAACACAGCCACGGGTTCCCGTTAGTTTCTATGGGCAATGTCGCGGTTGGAAATTTAAAGATTATTGACACCTAGAAATAGGTCAGGACGAAACACTTTTGGACTTAGGAAGTTCTAGGGCTAGCACCCACGGGAGCACCAGAGTACTCATGTTACCTCACCCAGCGAAGCCGGGTGCATGGGTGCCTTTTAGTGTCGGGTTGCGTCGTCGATTTCAATGGGAGCTGGTGAAGAAGTGCTGCTGCCGTGAAGAGGAAAAGTGTCCGAAGTGATCCAAGCCTGGATCTAGGATGGAAGGAACCTGAAAGCAGAGGGGACAGAGTCTGGGTCACTTGCCAGTGACCAAGGGCACGATAGACCAATGCCCACAGATGTCGGGTGCTTCAGGTGAGTTGACGGGTGTCTTGACTCTTCAGCCACGAGGTCTGTGAGACCGGCCTTGTGGCGTGGACCCTCCCGACCAGTAAGCAACCCTGCAACCACACCTGATCCCCGGTATCACAGACTTCCGGCCACCATGGCCCAACAACGCGATGGCCGGCCAGGCCCCCAGCAACACCCAAGACACTACCACGCATGCCCGGCCGAGGGAGAAGGAAGCCCCCAAGCCAGACCAGGAGACGCTGTCCCTGTCACACCTCTGATCTCCTCCCCAAGGAGGGTTTCGATCGGCCACCAGGCCCCCGGTGACCGGGCGCCTCGCATGCTGGGCGTCTGGAGTCCCTCCCAGACCAACCTGAACAGATCAAAGGGCCGAGCGGCAGGAAATCCCGACACACCGCCCCCAGGCACCAGACCCCTCTCTGCGAGGACTCCGGACTTCAAAGAGGAGGGGGAGTATAACAAGGGATGCTGAAGGGACAGGAGAGAGAGAAGACCTGGACCTACGAGAGCCCTGCTGACCTGGTCGCGGCTCGACCGATCTCTGAAACCCGAGGACGCTACCTGACTCTGGAACCATCTGAGCCCTGCTGACGCTGTTGCGGCTCCCCGAACTCGGAAACCATCTGAGCCCTGCTGACGCTGTCGCGGCTCCCCGAACTCTGAAACCATCTGAGCCCTGCTGACGCTGTCGCGGCTCCCCGAACTCTGAATCCATCTGAGCCCTGCTGACGCTGTCGCGGCTCCCGAGATTCTGAAACCACCTGTGCCTGCTGAGAGACTCGCGGCGCTCCCCTCCAGGAGAATCGGCGGAGATTGCCGAGTGAACCCAAATCCCCCGGCTCGAGGATTGAGAGCTGTGCGAAGGATACTCCGCAGAGACACTGATCTAAAAGACTGTCCCGCTACCCCAATACCCTCATCACGAAACCGCCGCAGCTTGTGGCATTGATTCAACAGCTGCATCTCAGATCATAAAGATCCCCCTGAAACTGTCGATAAAGTATACTGTCTTACTAAGAACTACGGTGTGGTGTCCCTCTGTGTAAGCGCAGCGTGTATGATCCTAGGAACCAGACCCTTCCAGGAAGGGCCTCCCCGCCATTGCTCGGCCTAACTTTGGGAGAGGTGGGTCAAAGGGTGGTCAGGAACGTATTCCGAAGCCCCCCAGAGAACGCCCTTCCAACATTTGGTGGCAGACGACGGGATCCGAGCCGACACCTAGAGATCATACAGTAAACGGCTGACGCACTACCGGAAGGAGATGGAAGGAGAAACCACCATGAGTACCGCAGGAACCAACACAAGCCCGATGTTCCGAGAGGACCAGTTGGAATATTATACGCATCGAGAACTAAAACAGTTCTGCAAAGACCTTGGAATCGCTACCACCGGATTAAGCACTAAAGAAGATTTCCAGGAAGCATTGAAAACCTGGGTCGAGGCGGGAGCATCCCTGCCCCAAACCGAAAGAGAGCCGCCAACCGAACCACGAAGCATCACGGCAAAGAGCAACGCCCCAGAGGGGGGCCTATCCCCGGAAGAGCTAGCGGACCGAGAGAGGGGCCGCAACCACGAACTAGAACTAGCCAAACTTAAAACAGAGGGAGAGCTAAAATTGGCCGAAAAGAAGTTAGCCGTAGAACAATTACGCCTACAAGGGGAACTCGAGGAAAAGAAACGCCAGCGAGAACACGAAGAAAGAAAACTTCAACTAGAACATGAACGCAGCCTAAAAGAGATCAAACTCAAGGCCAAAAGTGAGGAGTCCAGAACCACGGGAAGCCCACCGACCTCCTCTGCCGTGGAACCAAAGGTCCACATCCCCAAGGATGCGGTGAAGGAATACTACAAGAACGACGACATCCAGCAGTGGTTCAAGGCCTACGAAGTCGCTATGACCTCCCACCGAGTTCCGCAGAAGGATTGGGGGGCTGGCTTGTGGGGCCGGTTCCTGAGCGAGGGGAGAGATACCCTGCTGGACCTGCCCTCCACGGTGCTGAATTCGTACAGCCACATGAAAGAGGCTCTATTAGCCAGATATGGACTCACCCCCGAGATGTACCGGCAACGGTTTCGAGACTGCAAAAAGATACCCTGTACTACGTGGGTGGAATACGTGAACTTTTACAGCAGGGCCTTGGACGGGTGGATCAAGGGAGCAAGGTCTCCACCTTTGAGGAACTGTTTGACCTAATAGCATGGGAACACTTGTCTGCAAATTGCTTTGTGGAGTTACGCCAGCACCTCCTGGACAGCAAGCTCACTGCCCCTCGGAAACTGGCGGTCGAAGCTGACCGATGGGTGAACACCCGGGCCTCCCGGGGCCCCGTGGGAGATTACGGTCGCCACAGTCAGGGCCCCCCCCCCGCCAGAGGGGCGGAGGAAACCAAGGCCGACCGAGGGAATCCCAGGTGGGCTCCCAGCATAGTCCCCCCAGAGGCCAACCCACACACTTTCCAGCCCCACCTCCAGCCGGCACAGGGCCCCCGGGGAGGCAGGGACCCCGAGTCAAGATCACCTGTTTCCGCTGCCAGCAGACCGGACACTATGCCAGTGACCCCCAGTGTCCCATGTACCAACGACCCGCAGCGACAGACCCTCCAGCCCAACAAATGGCCTCCGTGGCCCTAGGAGAAGAGATGGAAGACTCCGAAGAGTGGGAACCAGCAGCCATGGCCCTGGTCTCCCTGGGAGACCGAGAGATGGTCCCCGGAACACCCCTACCCGCCAACACGGAAAAATACCGACAACAAGTGATGGTCAACGGCCACCGAGTCGAGGCCCTCCGCGACACCGGGGCGAGTGTCACAGCGGTCCACTGCCACCTGGTCTCCGAAGACCAGATCCTGCCCAACGCCTTCTGTCCAGTCATATCTTCGGACAACTCCGAGAGCCTCTGCCGGATGGCCCTGGTACCCTTCGAATGGGGGGAGTCACCGGTAAATTGAGAGTGGCAGTCCGAACATCCCAACCAGTAGACTGCCTCCTGGGCAACGACCTCGAGAGCTCCCTGTGGGGACAAGTGGAACGAAGAGCCCATCTGGAGATGATGGGCCTACCCGAATGGGTATGCGCCACCACGTGCTCCATGGCTGCCCGATCGCCTCCCTCCGCAGGAGTTGAGGCCTTACCCCTGAACCCAGTCGCTGTCCCCGAGGACCGGGACACGCTACCCGAGCCCGACAACCCTCTGCCGGAAGCAGAACCCGTTCCCAATGACGGGTCAGCGCATCCAGACCCCGAGCAACTGACCGAGCTCGGGGACCTACCAGAGATGGCCCATTGGCACGGCGAGGGAGGTCCCTCCTGAGAAGAATTCTGCAGGGAACAAGCCACCTGCCCTTCCCTCATTGGACCCCGACAGCAGGCCGAAGCCCAGGCAGCAGGCGACCAGTCCGGAACCCACTGGGTATATTCGGAAAACGGCCTCCTGTACAGCGAGCAGAAGTCGGCCGAGCTGGGATCGGCCCGGGTACTGGTGGTACCCCTGCGCTTCCGAAGTTTCCTCCTAGGCCTAGCCCATGATGTACCCCCTGGCAGGACACTGAGGCCAAGACAAAACCTATCATCGCCTGGTGACCCACTTCTATTGGCCCAAAATGCGAGCGAATGTCGAGGCCCACTGCAAGTCATGTCTCACGTGTCAGGCCAGCGGAAAAAGTGGTGGGAAGCGCAAGGCTCCGCTACAAACCTTCCCCGTTGTTAGTACCCCTTTTGAGCGGGTGGGGATTGACATCGTGGGACCCCTGGATCCCAGGACCGCCCAGGGCCACCGGTTCATCCTCGTCCTGGTGGACCATGCCACCCGCTACCCAGAAGCCATTCCCCTCCGCACCGTGACGGCCCCCGTGGTGGGCCGGGCCTTGATGGGGATCTTCTCCCGCGTGGGGTTCCCTCGCGAAGTCGTGAGTGATCGTGGCACGAACTTTATCTCCAAGTACATGAGGTCCCTATGGCAACAATGCGGGGTGTCATACAAAATCTGAAAGAAACATGTTAGTTAGATTCCTCACCTTAGAATATTCCCAGGCGTCAGACTGGATCCGGAAGATTTTTCGTCAGCAATACCCCTTGCGCGTCGCTAGGTGTCGTCTGCGGCTCCGCGTCCGTCGTCGGCGTCGTGCGCCGGAATGACGTCGTCGGAGTACTTAGACGCCGCCCTCGCGCGCTGACGTCAGTTCTTCTTTTTTCCGCGCCAGTAAGCGCAGATCCGGGAGAGCTACCCCTTTTAGTCTTTTTTGACTAAGTTTTTTGATCCTTTTTGATCTTGTCTCGACTCCGGTGCCGGTAGGATGCCTGGTTTCAAAGCCTGTACTGACTGTAACCGCTTGATGTCGGTTACGGATCATCATCGCCGGTGCCTTTACTGTTTGGGCCTCGACCACGACGAGGAGTCGTGTTCGGACTGCAAGGCCCTGACCTCGAAGGCTAGACGGGAGCGGTCCCGTAAGCTCCTCGAGATTCGCCACTCGCCTCCGCGCCCCTCTCGATCCCGGTCCAGGAGGAGGTCCAAGGATCAGTCGCGGAGCCGCAGCCGACGTCATCATCGCTCGTCTGGCTCCAAGTCTTCGGGTAAGTCAAAGCACTCCAAGAAGTCCAAGAGGCGACACCGCTCTTCGGACTCCCCTCGCCGGTCGCGTGACTCGGCCGAGGGTCCGGGTGGTTCCACCCCCGCGGCTCAAGCGGCGCCGCAGGCGCCGCGCAAGTCCCCATACCCGCCGGTCCCTGGGACTGACGCGACGCCGGCGGAAGTCAGTGCCTTCCTCTCGGCCATGAGGAGCCTGGCTCCGCTGTCGACGCCCGCTGGCGCGCCTTCGGGCCCCGCGGACCCGACTGGGCAACCTTGCATGCCGGCGGCTCCGGCTCCGGCCCCGGTGCCGTCGCCAGCCCCGATGCCGCAGGTCCCCGAGGGACTCACCCCCGAGTCCCCGTGGAGGCCGGTCGACCTCGTCACGCCTCCTCCGCCGGCGTCGACACTGGTTCCACCCCCGACGCCGGCTCCGCTCGGCGTCGAGCCCCAGTTCAGCCCCGCTCCGGATCCGGCGCCGATGGACGCCGCGTACGGCGCCGTTAGAGACACATTATGTCTACCGTCCGGTTGCCAGGTGCCACCGCCCTGCTCCGGGCGACCCCAGTTTTCTGTCCCAACACCCCACCCCCGAGAGCCTGGTTATCCAGGCTTCTACCTCCCAATCCTCCTTCCCGACCGCCCCGCCGGACCGGGATTCCAAAAGACTGGAACAGTTTGGCAAAAAGCTGTTCTCGTCCCTTAGTTTGGGTCTGCGGTCTTTAAACACCGCTTGTCTTTTGGACCGTTATTCCCACTCTCTGTGGGATACGGTGGAGGACGTGCTGCCCCTGTGCTCGGAGGAGGCACGAACACGACTTACCCAGGCTCTGGCCGATGGGAGGGATGCAGCACGACATGCAATCCGATGTGGGCTTGACACGACGGACTCGCTGGGTAGGGCGATTTCTACCACGGTGGCGCTTAGACGTCATGCCTGGCTGCGGTCCACGTCTTTTTCGGGGGATGTCCAGAGCACTCTCATGGACATGCCCTTTGATGGCACTCGCCTTTTTGGTGAGAAAGCGGACAGTGCGCTGAATCGCTTTAAGAACTCCCGGGCTACGGCCAAGTCCTTGGGCCTCTCTGCCCCGCGATCGCAAACTTCCGCTTTTCGCCCCTTTCGTGGCCAAGGAAGGGGCGCCTCCTCATGTCCGTCTAGCCACCAGCCGCAGACCCAACCTGCGCGCGGTCGCGGACGTGGTTTCCGCCGAGGCGGTTCTGGAGGCCGACGTGGTCAGCCCACATCCACCCCGGCAGCATCCGCCTCCAAGCCTTCCTAGTCCGAGCTTTCCGGCCCATTCCTCGCCAGTGGGCGGCAGAGTTCGCCATCACCTGCTCCACTGGCATACCATCACTTCGGACAGGTGGGTGCTGCAAATCGTCCGAAGGGGCTACTCCCTCCCCTTCGAGACGACCCCTCCAGCCATGCCACCGCAGCACCACCCTATCTCGGAGGATCATTTGAATCTTCTGCGAGAGGAAGTTTCGGCCCTCTTGGCCAAAGAGGCCGTCGAGCGCGTTCCGAGCCCAGAAGTAGGTCGTGGTTGTTATTCCCACTACTTTCTGGTCCCCAAGAAGGGCAAAGGGGGCCTACGCCCTATCTTGGACCTCAGGAATGTCAATGCCTTCCTCCGGAAGGAACGGTTCAAGATGTTGACTTTGGCTCAGGTTCTAGCTGCCCTCGACCCTGGAGACTGGATGGTAGCGTTAGACTTGCAGGACGCATATTTCCACATCCCCGTCCTGCCGGCCCACCGGCGTTACCTGCGGTTCACGGTGGGCCAGGAGCATTTTCAGTTCACCGTGCTCCCCTTCGGCCTCACCAGTGCCCCTCGGGTGTTCACGAAAGTGATGGTGGTGGTCGCAGCTCATCTGCGCAGATTAGGGGTTCCAGTCTTCCCCTATCTCGACGACTGGTTGTTGAAGGCGGGCTCGCCCCAGGCAGTCGTCTCCCACCTCCAGACTACGGCAGATCTCCTGCATTTGCTGGGGTTTTCCATCAACGTGCCGAAGTCACACCTGAGTCCCTCTCAGCAGCTCCTCTTCATCGGAGCGGTTCTCGATTCGGCGCAGTTCCGGGTCTATCCGCCGGAACAGCGGGTCCGGGATATTCAGGCCCTGATTCCCATCTTTCGGCCTCTATCCTGGGTTTCGGTCAGGCTTGTGTTGCGGCTTCTGGGGCTGATGGCCTCCTGCATCCTACTAGTGCATCACGCCAGGCGGCGCATGCGGGCTCTGCAGTGGGACCTGAAGTTTCAGTGGGCCCAGCATCACGGAAACCTGTCCGACCATGTCTTGATCTCGGAGGGCACTGCACAGCAGTTGCAGTGGTGGCTCACGGACCACGATTGGGTCATGGGCAAGAGCCTCTCCCTTCCCCAACCGGAGCATGTCATAGTGACGGATGCGTCCCTCCTGGGATGGGGTGGCCATATGGGAGAGGCGGAGATCAGAGGTCTCTGGTCTCCGGCGGAGTCTCGTCTCCACATCAACCTGTTGGAGTTGAGAGCGATCCGACTTGCACTGAAAGCCTTCCTTCCCTCTGTCAGGGGAAGTGTCGTGCAGGTGTTCACGGACAACACCACCGCCATGTGGTATTGCAACAAACAGGGCGGGGTGGGGTCGTGGACCCTTTGTCAGGAGGCTCTGCGCCTCTGGACATGGCTGGAACACCAGGGCGTCACCCTAGTGGTTCAACATCTGGCGGGCTCTCTGAACGCCAGAGCAGACAAACTCAGCCGCCGGTGCATGATGGATCACGAATGGCGTCTGAACTCCGAGGTGGCACAAGGTCTCTTTCAGCAGTGGGGAGAGCCTTGGTTAGATCTATTCGCCACCGAAGAGAACGCGCAATGTCAGCAGTTCTGCGCATTGGAATTTCCAAGGCAGCACTCGCTCGGCGACGCTTTTCGGCACGAGTGGAGTTGCGGTCTGTTGTACGCCTTTCCGCCTATACCACTTCTGCCTAGAGTGCTGAAGAAGATCAGGCGCGACCGGGCCCAAGTCATCTTGGTGGCTCCGGACTGGGCACGAAGATACTGGTATCCCGAGCTACTCAGTATGTTGACCGATCCTCCGATACGTCTGCCCCTTCGGGAGGATCTTCTGTCACAGCAGCAGGGGACAGTCCTCCACCCGAACCTGTCCAGCCTCCACCTCCATGCGTGGAGATTGAGCGGCGGCAGTTGATGCCATTTGACTTGCCTCCTGAAGTCTGTGATATCATTCTGGCAGCCAGGCGTCCCTCCACAAAGACGGTATACGCCTGCCGGTGGAACAAATTTGTGGCATGGTGCACAGCAAAGGCTGTGGATCCCCTTTCCGCCCCTCTTTCTGAGGTTCTCCTCTTTCTTCTTCCCTTGGCCCAGCAGGGCTCTGCCTTGGGCACCTTGAAAGGTTATCTTGCTGCCATCTCTGCCTTCTTAAGGCTTCCTGATCAGCCTTCTCTTTTCAAGTCCCCAGTAGTTACACGCTTTCTAAAAGGCATTACGCACACGTTCCCTCCTGTCCCTTTTGTAATGCCTCAGTGGGACTTGAATCTTGTTCTCACATTTCTAATGTGCGCTCCCTTTGAGCCTCTTCATAATTGTCCTCTTTGTCTGCTGACGCTTAAGACTGCTTTTCTGGTAGCCATCACCTCGGCTAGACGGGTGAGTGAGCTCCAGGCTTTATCATCAAAGCCTCCTTTTCTATCTATTCATCCGGACAAGGTTGTCCTTCGGCCTCGTCCCTCCTTTCTTCCGAAAGTGGTGACCCCCTTTCATCTTGGGCAATCTGTCACCTTGCCCACCTTCTTTCCGCCTCCGCATCCTTCCAAAGAGGAAGAGAGGCTCCACCGTCTGGACCCAAAACGTGCGCTCTCCTTTTATCTGGACCGCACAAAGCAGTTCCGGGTGGATGACTAACTTTTCATTGGATACGTAGGTGCTAAGAAGGGGAAAGCTGTGCACAAACGGACCATCTCTCGGTGGGTCGTTTTGTGCATCAAAATTTGTTATTCCTTGGCAAAAAAGGACCCTCCTGTTGGGCTGTGCGCCCATTCTACTCAGGCCACAGCGGCTACTACTGCTTTGGGACGGGGTGTCCCTTTGCAGGACATCTGTCAGGCGGCTACGTGGGCTTCGCTCCACACGTTTGCCAGGCATTATTGCCTTGACAGCCAAGTCCGGAGGGATTGCTTCTTTGGCCGTTCTGTCCTCCAGGACTTTCTGGTGTGATCTTGGTTCACAGACCCACCATCGGGGTTGGTATTGCTTGGGTATCTATTCTAAGGTGAGGAATCTAACTAACGTGTTTCTTTCAGATGAACAAGTTACTTACCTTCGGTAACGATGTATCTGTAAGAAACATTAGTTAGTTAGATTCCTCACCGACCCACCCATCCTCCCCGTTCTGCGAACTGACATCTAGGGTTAAGGCTATCCCTTTCAGGGCCCTAGAATTTTTTGGCACCAGTGTCGGTATCTTGCATGGCTCTGCGTTCCTGGCGCGGAAGGCTATGTACAAGAACTGACGTCAGCGCGCGAGGGCGGCGTCTAAGTACTCCGACGACGTCATTCCGGCGCACGACGCCGACGACGGACGCGGAGCCGCAGAAGACGCCTAGCGACGCGCAAGGGGTATTGCTGACGAAAAATCTTCCGGATCCAGTCTGACGCCTGGGGATATTCTAAGGTGAGGAATCTAACTAACTAATGTTTCTTACAGATACATCGTTACCGAAGGTAAGTAACTTGTTCTTCACCACCACATACCACCCCCAAGGCAATGGCCTAGTCGAGCGATTTAACCGGACCCTGAAAGGGATGATCATGGGCCTCGAAGAACCCCTTCGCCGGAAATGGGATGTCCTCCTCCCTTGCCTCCTGTTCTACCAGGAAGTTCCCCAAAAGTCTCTGGGGTTCAGCCCGTTCGAATTACTCTACGGACACCCCGTCCGGGGACCCCTGAGCCTGCTCAAAGAGGGCTGGGAAACGGTTCCCCGAGGAACCCCTCCCGATGTATTACGCTATATCCTGGCGCTCCGCAACCAGACCCGGAAGTTCCGGGAGCTCGCCGAGGCAAACCTCGAGGCTAGCCAAGAAGAGATGAAGCGCTGGTATGACCAGAATGCCACGCTGGTCGAGTTTCAGCCGGGCCAACAGGTCTGGGTAATGGACCCGGTGAAACCCTGCGCCCTCCAAGACAGATGGACTGGACCCTTCAAAGTGGTCGAGCGGAAGAGTCAAGTCACGTATCTAGTTGATGTTCAGTCTCCTCGGAACCCCCTCCGGGTCCTCCACGCGAACCGCCTCAAACCCCACTTCGTGAGGACGGAGTTGAGTTTGCTCCTGGCCACCGATGATGGGACTGAAGAAGACACCGAGCCCCTTCCGGACCCCCTGTGTGCTAAAGAGAAAGATGGCTCCGTAGAGGGGGTGAGACTTTCGTCCACCCTCACCCCCCGACAGTCCGACGACTGCCGCCAGCTATTGGGACAATTCACAGACCTCTTCTCCCTCACCCCTAGGGTCACCGACTGGTGTGTCCACGACGTAGACACCGGAGATAGCCCGCCGGTGAGACACCGAGCCTACCGAGTCCCTGACCGGGTCCGGACCTGCATCCAGACCGAAGTAGCTAAGATGCTAACCCTAGGGGTGATTGAACCCTCCGACAGCCCATGGGCCAGCCCGGTAGTTCTGGTCCCGAAGGCAGCAGCCCCTGGTGTCGCCCCGAGCTGGGATTCTGTGTAGAGTACCGGGGACTCAATGCGGTCACCCGAGCGGACGCTCACCCTATCCCCCACGCAGACGAGCTCATCGACCGCCTCGGGCCGCTCGCTACCTCAGCACCTTCGACCAGACCTGCGGATACTGGCAAATTGCGCTCACTGAGGGAGCCAAGGAGCGGTCCGCCTTCTCCACCCCGGATGGGCACTACCGCTTCAGAGTTATGCCTTTTGGGATGAAAAATGCCCCGGCCACCTTCCAGCGACTGGTGAACAGGGTCCTGGCCGGGCTAGAGGGGTCCAGCGCAGCGTACCTAGACGACATAGCAGTATTCAGCTCCCAATGGACCGAACACCTCCAGCACCTCCGACAAGTACTGATGGCCCTGCGCCAAGCCGGCCTAACCATCAAGGCCAGCAAGTGCCAAATTGGACAGGGCTCAGTGATCTATCTGGGACACCAGGTGGGGAGCGGGCAGGTCGCCCCCCTCCAGCCAAAGATCGACGCCATCTTGTCCTGGGAACCCCCCACGACCTAAACGGAAGTCCGGGCCTTCCTGGGCCTCAACGGTTACTACCGGAGGTTTATTAAAAACTATGGCAGCATCGCAGGCCCCCTCACAGAGTTAACCTCCAAGAAGCACCCGAAGAAAGTACAGTGGACTCCCCTGTGCCAAAAAGCGTTCAACGCCTTGAAAGCCGCAATATGTACTCAAAGCCCCCGACTACTCTCAGGAGTTTGTGGTCCAGACGGACGCTTCAGAGCACGGCATCGGGGCAGTCCTCTCACAGTTCAACGACAAAGGCATAGATCAGCCCATAGCCTTCATCAGCCGAAGGTTACTACCTCGAGAACAACGGTGGAGCACCATTGAAAGATAGACCTTCGCAGTAGTCTGGGCCCTCAAAGAGCTGCGGCCCTACTTGTTCGGAACCCACTTCCGAGTTCAAACGGATCATCGACCCTTACGGTGGCTGATGCAAATGAGAGGAGAAAACCCCAAGCTGCTACGATGGTCAATCTCCCTCCAGGTGATGGACTTCACTGTGGAGCATTGCCCCGGGACTGACCACGCCAACGCTGACGGCCTGTCCCGATTCTTCCGCTTCAGCGAGGAGAACCCCCAAGTGGATGGGTAGTTCTCCCCGCCTTTCAGCTGGGGGGGCACGTGTGAGACCGGCCTTGTGGCGTGGACCCTCCCGACCAGTAAGCAACCCTGCAACCACACCTGATCCCCGGTATCACAGACTTCCGGCCACCATGGCCCAACAACCCGATGGCCGGCCGGGGCCCCAGCAACACCCAAGACACTACCACGCATGCCCGGCCGAGGAAGAGGGAAGCCCCCAAGCCAGACCAGGAGACGCCGTCCCTGTCACACCTCTGATCTCTCCCCAAGGAGGGTTTCGATCGGCCACAAGGCCCCCGGTGAGCGGGCGCCTCACATGCTGGGCGTCTGGAGTCCCTCCTAGACCAACCTGAACAGATCAAAGGGCCGAGCGGCAGGAAATGCCGACACACCGCCCCCAGGCACCAGACCCCTCTCTGCGAGGACTCCGGACTTCAAAGAGGAGGGGGAGTATAACAAGGGGTGCTGAAGGGACAGGAGAGAGAGAAGACCTGGACCTACGAGAGCCCTGCTGACCTGGTCGCGGCTTGACCGATCTCTGAAACCCGAGGACGCTACCTGACTCTGAAACCACCTGAGCCCTGCTGACGCTCTCACGGCTCCCCGAACTCGGAAACCATCTGAGCCCTGCTGACGCTGTCGCGGCTCCCTGAACTCTGAAACCATCTGAGCCCTGCTGACGCTGTCGCAGCTCCCCGAACTCTGAATCCATCTGAGCCCTGCTGACGCTGTCGCGGCTCCCGAGAATCTGAAACCACCTGTGCCTGCTGAGAGACTCGCGGGGCTCCCCTCCAGGAGAATCGGCGGAGATTGCCGAGTGAACCCAAATCCCCCGGCTCGAGGATTGAGAGCTGTGCGAAGGATACTCCGCAGAGACACTGATCTAAAAGACTGTCCCGCTACCCCAATACCCTCATCGCGAAACCGCCGCCGCTTGTGGCATTGATTCAACAGCTGCATCTCGGATCATAAAGATCCCCCTGAAACTGTCGATAAAGTATACTGGCTTACTAAGAACTACGGTGTGGTGTCCCTCTGTGTAAGCGCAGCGTGTATGATCCTAGGAACGAGACCCTTCCAGGAAGGGCCTCCCCGCCATTGCTCGGCCTAACTCTGGGAGAGGTGGGTCAAAGGGTGGTCAGGAACGTATTCCGAAGCCCCCCGGAGAACGCCCTTCCAACAAGGTCCAGGAGGTGTCGACGAAGTCCACGAGCCAGATTCCAGCTGTTCCACAAAATCTGTTGAGTGCTACAGTGTCAGCGACCAGATTGGACCCAACAAGCCTTGGCAACAGTAAGTGTCGTGGAAGGAGAAGAAGGACGTCGGTGCAGACCAGCAAGGTCTGAGGGACTCACCCAGCAAGGGTAAGTCAAGACAGATCTGGAGCAACCAGGAAAGTCCAAGCAGAAGAGGAGTTGCCTTCGTGGGGACTCACTATCCAATGGGCTAGCGATGGTGAAGGACCCTCAAGTGGACCTATTGTCCAGGCCTCCCCTGCCGGCACATGTCTCTCCATCTAGAAGGGTGGAATGCTACCCCCACCTCATCTCTCTTTTCCCACCACTGGTGTGAGGTTTTGGCACAAGGACTACTGGACTAGCCCAAGGGCTATCTGAGGGTTCAATAACTCCCAAATCCAACATTTTTTGGACTTCTATCCTGATACAGTCCCTGACATGGTCAGTGTAGGAGAATAGGATCTGCTTCACATGGGTACCCCCACTTTTTGCCTGGTATTTCACTGTTTTTCGACCTTAGTCTGGCTGTGGCCCTGGTAATCAGGACCCCCGCCTTGCTGCTTCCTCTCTAAAATGGTTTCCATGTACATTAGGCACATCTCTAATTGGACTCTGGGGTGCCTTATAAGCCCCTAGTATATGGTATACTATGTACCTAGGGCATAGGTATATCAGAGGCCTACCAGGGGCTGAAGCATGTATTATGCCACCCCTGGGAAGCACTCCAAAATGACATCACAGGTCTGCTACTGCAGCCTGGGTAAGGTGGTGCATGCACCCATTACTGTGGTATAGGCTACCTATATTACTACCATTGCACACACATATGAAACCTATAAGTCACTCCTACGGCAGGCCTTAAGAATCCTGAAGGCAGAGTGCTTGGTTTTTATGTGAGAGTGTGCCCCTGCATGAGCAGAGCCCCTCTGCAGTGTTCGGAGTACCTCCTCTGATGCTGTTTGTGGTGCAGCCCTATCATATACTCTTACGTGCATTATAACCTCGCAGTAAATGCTAACTTTGGATTGGCTGCATGGAAACATGTCGTGTTTGGTGTCAAACACTTTGGAATACTACACCCCTGCCAGTTCTGGCGGCGGGGGTAGCATTACACCCTTCTAGAGGGAGAGACATGTTCACACTGGTCTACCCGGTAAAGGCTTTCTAAAGCCCTGGCATCACAAAATGGATGCCACTGCCACAGACACAGGTCTGGCCTCCTGCTGCTGACCAAAACTCTGGCAGAGGAGGCCTGGACAATAGGTTTCCTGTCCCAGGGAAGTGTAACCACCTCCCCAGACAGGCAGATGTGTATTGGGGCTGGGCGGGAGCACTCTTTAGTGCTTTGAAGTCCTGCACTGGGTGCACACTTGGTGTCCCTGTGCATAGTCCAGTTCAAACCGGTTGCAGGGGCTACCTACCCCTGCTCTGGTACAAAACTGGGAAAAGGAAATGGGTGTAACCACCCCTCTTTCCAAGCCCTCCCATAGGTGGGTCCCTAGAGTATGCCCAACCCTCAAACTTTGTATAAGTATGGGATCCCAGTCCTTGAGACTTTAGATTACCCTGGATGAAACTCTGCAACATATATCCTGGACCTTCGACTTTTTATTTCGACTAGAAGATGGAAGAAATCTCCCTTGGGTTCAAGGAGTAACTCCCCTGCTTGGCAGGCACAAAAGAAGCAACTGTCCGGTCTGCAACTCTGAAGCTCCTGACAGACGCTGAAGTATTTGCACCACCAGAGGTTGATTTCCGACTTCCCAGAGGCTGCCTTGAGTCCACAGCAAAGCTGAGGCCCGTGACTATTGTGGGTGATGTGGAACCGTGACCCCTGGACACCGTGATCTTTTGCCGATCTATCATCTTCCTGGTCTTCCTTGAAGTTGTGCTTTGGGCTCTGAGTATCCCCAGTCTTGAGCACCTCCTGCACCAAAGATCTCTGGCCCCCACTCCACGAGTGACCCGGGGTCCAGTTTCAAGTGCGACCGCTCGATGCTCCTTCGCGATCGCTAGCCCGTTGGCTAGTGGGTCCCCATGAAGGCAACTCCTCTTCTGATTGGGCTTTCCTGGTTGCTCCAGATGTGCCCCAACTTACCCTCACTGGGTGAGACCCCCAGACCATGCTGGTCTGCACCGACGTCCTTCTTCTATTTCCACATGACTTGCCGTTGCCAAGGCTTGTTGGGTCCAATCTGGTCGCCTACACTGCAGCACTTGACATACTTTGTGGTACAGCTCGAATCCATCTCCTGGTTTTTGTCGATACCTTCTGGACCTAGTGGCTGAAGAATCAAGACACCTGTCAACTCACCTGAAGCACCCGGCATCTGTGGGCATTGGACTATCGTGCCCCTGGTCACTGGTAAGTGACCCAGACTCTGTCCCCTCTGCTTTCAGGTTCCTTCCATCCTCGATCTAGGCTTTGATCTCTCCAGACACTTCTCCTCTTCACGGCAGCAGCACTTCTGTGCCAGCTTCCATTGAAAACAGCGACGCGACCCGACACCAAAAGACACCTATTCACCCGGCTTCCCTGGATGAGGTAACTCGAGTACTCCGGTGGTCCCGTGGGTGTTGGACCTAGACACCTCTAAGTCCAAAAGTGTCCTTAAACTCTTAATTTCCAACCGTGACTTTCCCCATAGAAGTAAACGGCGATTTGCAGCTGTGTTCTCACACTGCAAGCGTCCCCCGTGGGTCCCCTGTGTCACTACCTTGGGTTGTTCCTTGTGGTCCAAGCACTTCTACAGGCTCTAGGCCTTGTGTCTAGTTCAGTCGTGGTTCTTATCCCACTTTATTGTTATATGGTTTGGTACGCCCCTAGGGCCCAAACGTGTATTTGTGCTTTTACTGTTGAATACTGACTTGTAACTTAAGTACTTTGAACTCCAGCCTCATAAAGAGACTAGAGGGGTGTGTTTTATCTTAAATACATACATTTTAAATATATAACTGGTGTGTTTGTCCTTTGATTTGATCATTCATGAGATTATGGACTGGTAAAACAAGCTGCTTTAAATTCCTTCAACACTTAGCCTGAAGGCTGCTCTCCATAGCTACCACCAGGATAGTTTTCAATAAAGGTTGTCTTTAACCTATCACCATAAGGGGTTGTTTGGACTGATACAGGGTGCACACTATAACTAGTGGACTGCATATATCAGGCCAACTTCTCACACTTTATTCCTCTTTCTGCACCTCTCTTGCCTCTCTTTTCACCTATCTTGCTTCTTTCTGCACTTCGCTAACCTCTTTCTATGCCTCCCTTCCTATTTCTACATCCCAATTGCCTCTTTCTGTACCGTACTTGCTTCTTTTTGCACCTCTCCTGCTCTTTCTGCACCTCTTGTGATTCTTTGTATACCTCTCTTGCTTATTTCTGCACCTCTCTTGCCTCTTTCTGCACCTCTCTTACTTATTTCAGCACCTCCCTTGCCTTTTTCTGTATCTCTCTTGCTTCTATCTGAACCTCTCTTGCTTCTTTCTGCACATCTCCTGCCTCTTTCGCTACCTCACTTGGTTCTTTCTGTATCTCACTTGCTTCGTTCTGCTCTTTTCTTTCTTCTTTCTGCACCTCTCTTGCTTCTTTCTGCACCTCTATTACACCTTTCGGCACCTCTCTTGGATATTTTCTGCACCCCTGTTGGCGCTTTCCAAATCTCTCTTTCTTCTTTATGTACCTCACATGCCTCTTTCTTCACTTTTCTTGCTTCTTACTGCACTTCTCTTGCCTCTTGCTACACTTCTCTTGCCTCTTTCTTCACATTTCTTTCTCTTTCAGTACCTCTTTTGCTTCTTTCTGCATTTCTCTTGGTTCTTTCTGCACCCCTCTTACTTTTTTCTACTCCCCTCTTGCTTCTTTCTAAACCTCTCTTGATTATTTCTGTCCCACTCTTGCTTTTTTCTGCTCTTCTCTTGCCTCTTTCTGCAATTCTCTTCCTCTTTCTGCCCATCTCTTGCCTCTTTGTGCAGGTCTATTGCCTGTTTCTGCATATTTCTTCTTCTTTCTGCACCTTTCGTGCTTCCTTCTACAATTCTCTTGCTTCTTTCTGCACCAACAGCCTTTTTCTGCACCTCTCTTGTGAATTTCCGCTTATATCTTTCTTCTTTCTGCAGCTATAATTTCACTATCTGCACGTCTCTTGCTTCCTTTTACACCTCTCTTGCCTTTTTCTCTACTCCTCTTGCTTTTTTTGCACCTCTCTTGCTTCATTCTGCATGTATCTTGCCTCTTTATGCATCTCTGTTGCTTCTTTCTTCACCCCTCTCGCTTTTGTGCACCTTTTTTGCTTCTTTCTGAAACTTTCTTGCTTCTTTCTGCAGATCTCTTGCCTCTTTCTGCACCTCTCTTGCTTCTTTGTGCACCTCTTTTGTTTCTTTCTGCACCTCTCTTGCCTCTTTATGCACCTTACTCTTTTCTTTCTGTACCAATCTTGCTTCTTTCTCTACCATGCTTGCTTCTTTCTGTACTACTCTTGCTTCTATCTGTTTTTCGACCTTAGTCTGGCTGTGGCCCTGGTAATCAGGACCCCCGCCTTGCTGCTTCCTCTCTAAAATGGTTTCCATGTACATTAGGCACATCTCTAATTGGACTCTGGGGTGCCTTATAAGCCCCTAGTATATGGTATACTATGTACCTAGGGCATAGGTATATCAGAGGCCTACCAGGGGCTGAAGCATGTATTATGCCACCCCTGGGAAGCACTCCAAAATGACATCACAGGTCTGCTACTGCAGCCTGGGTAAGGTGGTGCATGCACCCATTACTGTGGTATAGGCTACCTATATTACTACCATTGCACACACATATGAAACCTATAAGTCACTCCTACGGCAGGCCTTAAGAATCCTGAAGGCAGAGTGCTTGGTTTTTATGTGAGAGTGTGCCCCTGCATGAGCAGAGCCCCTCTGCAGTGTTCGGAGTACCTCCTCTGATGCTGTTTGTGGTGCAGCCCTATCATATACTCTTACGTGCATTATAACCTCGCAGTAAATGCTAACTTTGGATTGGCTGCATGGAAACATGTCGTGTTTGGTGTCAAACACTTTGGAATACTACACCCCTGCCAGTTCTGGCGGCGGGGGTAGCATTACACCCTTCTAGAGGGAGAGACATGTTCACACTGGTCTACCCGGTAAAGGCTTTCTAAAGCCCTGGCATCACAAAATGGATGCCACTGCCACAGACACAGGTCTGGCCTCCTGCTGCTGACCAAAACTCTGGCAGAGGAGGCCTGGACAATAGGTTTCCTGTCCCAGGGAAGTGTAACCACCTCCCCAGACAGGCAGATGTGTATTGGGGCTGGGCGGGAGCACTCTTTAGTGCTTTGAAGTCCTGCACTGGGTGCACACTTGGTGTCCCTGTGCATAGTCCAGTTCAAACCGGTTGCAGGGGCTACCTACCCCTGCTCTGGTACAAAACTGGGAAAAGGAAATGGGTGTAACCACCCCTCTTTCCAAGCCCTCCCATAGGTGGGTCCCTAGAGTATGCCCAACCCTCAAACTTTGTATAAGTATGGGATCCCAGTCCTTGAGACTTTAGATTACCCTGGATGAAACTCTGCAACATATATCCTGGACCTTCGACTTTTTATTTCGACTAGAAGATGGAAGAAATCTCCCTTGGGTTCAAGGAGTAACTCCCCTGCTTGGCAGGCACAAAAGAAGCAACTGTCCGGTCTGCAACTCTGAAGCTCCTGACAGACGCTGAAGTATTTGCACCACCAGAGGTTGATTTCCGACTTCCCAGAGGCTGCCTTGAGTCCACAGCAAAGCTGAGGCCCGTGACTATTGTGGGTGATGTGGAACCGTGACCCCTGGACACCGTGATCTTTTGCCGATCTATCATCTTCCTGGTCTTCCTTGAAGTTGTGCTTTGGGCTCTGAGTATCCCCAGTCTTGAGCACCTCCTGCACCAAAGATCTCTGGCCCCCACTCCACGAGTGACCCGGGGTCCAGTTTCAAGTGCGACCGCTCGATGCTCCTTCGCGATCGCTAGCCCGTTGGCTAGTGGGTCCCCATGAAGGCAACTCCTCTTCTGATTGGGCTTTCCTGGTTGCTCCAGATGTGCCCCAACTTACCCTCACTGGGTGAGACCCCCAGACCATGCTGGTCTGCACCGACGTCCTTCTTCTATTTCCACATGACTTGCCGTTGCCAAGGCTTGTTGGGTCCAATCTGGTCGCCTACACTGCAGCACTTGACATACTTTGTGGTACAGCTCGAATCCATCTCCTGGTTTTTGTCGATACCTTCTGGACCTAGTGGCTGAAGAATCAAGACACCTGTCAACTCACCTGAAGCACCCGGCATCTGTGGGCATTGGACTATCGTGCCCCTGGTCACTGGTAAGTGACCCAGACTCTGTCCCCTCTGCTTTCAGGTTCCTTCCATCCTCGATCTAGGCTTTGATCTCTCCAGACACTTCTCCTCTTCACGGCAGCAGCACTTCTGTGCCAGCTTCCATTGAAAACAGCGACGCGACCCGACACCAAAAGACACCTATTCACCCGGCTTCCCTGGATGAGGTAACTCGAGTACTCCGGTGGTCCCGTGGGTGTTGGACCTAGACACCTCTAAGTCCAAAAGTGTCCTTAAACTCTTAATTTCCAACCGTGACTTTCCCCATAGAAGTAAACGGCGATTTGCAGCTGTGTTCTCACACTGCAAGCGTCCCCCGTGGGTCCCCTGTGTCACTACCTTGGGTTGTTCCTTGTGGTCCAAGCACTTCTACAGGCTCTAGGCCTTGTGTCTAGTTCAGTCGTGGTTCTTATCCCACTTTATTGTTATATGGTTTGGTACGCCCCTAGGGCCCAAACGTGTATTTGTGCTTTTACTGTTGAATACTGACTTGTAACTTAAGTACTTTGAACTCCAGCCTCATAAAGAGACTAGAGGGGTGTGTTTTATCTTAAATACATACATTTTAAATATATAACTGGTGTGTTTGTCCTTTGATTTGATCATTCATGAGATTATGGACTGGTAAAACAAGCTGCTTTAAATTCCTTCAACACTTAGCCTGAAGGCTGCTCTCCATAGCTACCACCAGGATAGTTTTCAATAAAGGTTGTCTTTAACCTATCACCATAAGGGGTTGTTTGGACTGATACAGGGTGCACACTATAACTAGTGGACTGCATATATCAGGCCAACTTCTCACACTTTATTCCTCTTTCTGCACCTCTCTTGCCTCTCTTTTCACCTATCTTGCTTCTTTCTGCACTTCGCTAACCTCTTTCTATGCCTCCCTTCCTATTTCTACATCCCAATTGCCTCTTTCTGTACCGTACTTGCTTCTTTTTGCACCTCTCCTGCTCTTTCTGCACCTCTTGTGATTCTTTGTATACCTCTCTTGCTTATTTCTGCACCTCTCTTGCCTCTTTCTGCACCTCTCTTACTTATTTCAGCACCTCCCTTGCCTTTTTCTGTATCTCTCTTGCTTCTATCTGAACCTCTCTTGCTTCTTTCTGCACATCTCCTGCCTCTTTCGCTACCTCACTTGGTTCTTTCTGTATCTCACTTGCTTCGTTCTGCTCTTTTCTTTCTTCTTTCTGCACCTCTCTTGCTTCTTTCTGCACCTCTATTACACCTTTCGGCACCTCTCTTGGATATTTTCTGCACCCCTGTTGGCGCTTTCCAAATCTCTCTTTCTTCTTTATGTACCTCACATGCCTCTTTCTTCACTTTTCTTGCTTCTTACTGCACTTCTCTTGCCTCTTGCTACACTTCTCTTGCCTCTTTCTTCACATTTCTTTCTCTTTCAGTACCTCTTTTGCTTCTTTCTGCATTTCTCTTGGTTCTTTCTGCACCCCTCTTACTTTTTTCTACTCCCCTCTTGCTTCTTTCTAAACCTCTCTTGATTATTTCTGTCCCACTCTTGCTTTTTTCTGCTCTTCTCTTGCCTCTTTCTGCAATTCTCTTCCTCTTTCTGCCCATCTCTTGCCTCTTTGTGCAGGTCTATTGCCTGTTTCTGCATATTTCTTCTTCTTTCTGCACCTTTCGTGCTTCCTTCTACAATTCTCTTGCTTCTTTCTGCACCAACAGCCTTTTTCTGCACCTCTCTTGTGAATTTCCGCTTATATCTTTCTTCTTTCTGCAGCTATAATTTCACTATCTGCACGTCTCTTGCTTCCTTTTACACCTCTCTTGCCTTTTTCTCTACTCCTCTTGCTTTTTTTGCACCTCTCTTGCTTCATTCTGCATGTATCTTGCCTCTTTATGCATCTCTGTTGCTTCTTTCTTCACCCCTCTCGCTTTTGTGCACCTTTTTTGCTTCTTTCTGAAACTTTCTTGCTTCTTTCTGCAGATCTCTTGCCTCTTTCTGCACCTCTCTTGCTTATTTGTGCACCTCTTTTGTTTCTTTCTGCACCTCTCTTGCCTCTTTATGCACCTTACTCTTTTCTTTCTGTACCAATCTTGCTTCTTTCTCTACCATGCTTGCTTCTTTCTGTACTACTCTTGCTTCTATCTGCAATTCTCTTGCTTCGTTCTGCTCATTTCTTCCTCTTTCTGTGGCTTTCTTACTCTTTCTGCACCTGTCTTAATCATTCTGCACCTTTATTCCTCTTTCTGCAGTTCTCTTGCTTCTTTCTACACTTTTCTTGCCTCTTTCTGCACCTCTCTTGCTTCTTTTTTCACCTCTCATGCTTCTTTCTGCTACTCACTTGCTTCTTTCTGAACTCTACTTGTTTCTTTCAGCACTTCTTGTGCCACTTCCTGTACCTCTCTTCTCTCTTTTTTGTATTTCTCATGCTTGTTTCTGTACCTTTCTTCCTCTTTCTGTACTTCTCTTGCCTCTTTCTGTAATTCTCTTTATTCCTTCTGTACCCTTTTCCTATGTTTGTACTTCTCTTTCCTCTTTCTGCACCTTTCTTCCTATTTATGTACCTCTCTTATTTCTGTCTGTGCCTCTCTTGCTTTTTTCTGCAATCCTCCTGCTTCTTTCTGTACTTTTCTTGCCTCTCTCCGCACTTCTCTTGCCTCTGTCTGCACCTCTTTGCATGTTTCAGTAAATTTCTTCCTCTTTCTTTTACTCTCTTACCTCTTTCTGCACTTCTCTTGCATCTTTGTGCACCTCTCCTACTTTTTTCTGCCCCCTTGCCTCTTTCTGTACCTTACTTGCCCCTTTCTGCACCTCTATTGCCCCTTTCTGCACCTCTCTTGGCTTTCCATATCTCTCTTGCTTCTTTCTTTACCTCACATGCCTCTTTCTGCACTTTTCTTGCTTCTTTCTACACTTCTCTTGCCTCTTCCTTTAATTCTCTAGCCTCTTCCTGCACCTCTCTTGCAGCGTTCTGCACATTTCTTCCTCTTTCAGTACCTCTCTTGGTTCTTTCTGTATCTCACTTGCTTCGTTCTGCTCTTTTCTTTCTTCTTTCTGCACCTCTCTTGCTTCTTTCTGCACCTCTATTACACCTTTTGGCACCTCTCTTGGATATTTTCTGCACCACTGTTGGCACTTTCCAAATCTCTCTATCTTCTTTATGTACCTCACATGCCTCTTTCTTCACTTTTTTCGCTTCTTACTGCACTTCTCTTGCCTCTTGCTACACTTCTCTTGCCTCTTTCTTCACCTCTCTTGCAGCTTTCTGCACATTTCTTTCTCTTTCAGTACCTCTCTTGCTTCTTTCTGTATTTCTCTTGCTTCTTTCTGCAACCCTCTTACTTTTTTCTACACCCCTCTTGCTTCTTTCTACACCTCTCTTGATTTTTTTCTGTACCAATCATGCTTATTTCTGCTCTTCTCTTGCCACTTTCTGCACTTCTCTTTCCTCTTTCTGCACTTCTCTTTGCTCTTTTTGCGGGTCTATTGCCTGTTTCTGCACATTTCTGTAGGAGAGTAGTGTGAGAAGTTGGCCTGGTATATGTGGTCCACTAATTATAGTAGGCACCCTGTACCAGTCCAAACAACCCCTCATTGGTTATAGGTTAAAGACAACCTTTATTGAAAGCTATCCTACTGGTAGCTATGGAGAGCAGCCTTCGGGCTATGTCTTGCCTATGTTTTACCAGTCTATAATCTCTTTGAGTGCCTAAATGAAAGACAACCACACCAGGTATATATATAAAATATATGTATTTATTACTAAACACACCCTCCTAGTCTCTTTATGAGGCTAGAGGTCAAAACACATACCTTTATTGTGGACCAAAAAAGAAGTATACATCTCAGCATACTGCCTACAGCCGCAATTGGGCCAGGAATGCGATGTTTCAAATGTGCAGGTAACGTCTCAAAAAGGGGTAAGGGGATACACAGCAAGCTGCCTACAACCCTTCCGGGCCGGCCGCATTGGTTGGAGTATTGAGCTGTAAAGGCAGTGGTATCATTGTAAGCATATAGCATCAAACTTTAACAGTCAACAGGACCATAAACAGTGGAAGGTTCCATTAATGCACTGTGATCTAAAAGGGTGTAGCTAAGGTGATGAGGTATTCCAATCAATAAAGTATGAGGTAGTGTCACGTGTTGTCCCTTGTCCTCCAATGTGTGGTATGTGCGGGCCCGGTGAGATGCTCTGTCAGGGGGTGTTGGTTGCTCATCGTGAGGCCTCCGCATCAGTATCAGGGGTATATTCCAATAAATAGGTTTGCAAGGGGCCCCAGATGTCTTTTGGACGTCATGAGGGGGGTTGAAGATCTGCATATATATGTAGTTACTCTTGGCAATAAATGAGATCTTGGAGCCAGTCCTTAAATTTCTGCGCTCTTCCTCTGCCCCATTTACAGGCGATTCTCCTTTTAGCGATAAGCAGCGCCAGGGAGGTGTATTTGCGCATTTTGGTGGCAAGGGGTGCATTGTATCCTAACAGGGCAGTTAGGGGATCTATAGGAATATGTAGGCCTGTCATAAGGTCCAGTGCAGCGAGTACCTCTGCCCAATAGCGCTGTATAGGCGGACAATCCCAGGCTAAGTGTTTAAAGTCAGCTCCTTCCCTACTGCAGCGGTCACAGTAATCGTTATCTTGAATCTTCAGACGGAACATCGGCGCTGGTGTATAATATAAGCGGTGGACATATTTGTAATGTATGATTCTAAACCTACTGCTGGCGGAAATATCTCCAGTCTGTTTGCAGCAGTACATCTATTGTTCCTCAGTGAGGGGGTGTCCCAGTTCCTCCTCTCACATGTTTTGGGCCGATGGGGAATCATATTCACTATTGGCTTGTACAGTGCGGTACAATAGCGAGAGCACATGAGCGGGAGCATCTTGTTGCAGTAATATATGCAGTGGGGGTATGACCGTGGGTTCAAGAGGGAACGTGGGTGTGACGGTTTTCACATCCTGACGGACTCTAATATAATAGAAGCATTCCAAAGGGGTAGGGTTCACATCTTTAAACAATTCTTCGCTAGTACTAAATTTCCCACCTGTGTAAAGGTGTCCCCAGGCGTGAATGGAGAGTTTGCAGAAGAGCCGGCGGCAGCCGTCCTCCTGTGTAACCGGGATATCCTGTCATCCGGGGAGGGGCAGTAGCAGGGAATACATTAGTGTTAATTGAGTTACCTTGGCACGGTCATGCCATGCACTGACAGTGCACTGGACAGTAGTAGACACGAGGTGTCGTGGGACCCCAGGGACACTAAGATAGGTGGTACTTGGGGTGGGGGTCATGTAGCCGTCTTCTATCGCCAGATGAGTCATAAAGGGTGGGTTTCATCCATTACGCGGCATAGTGTGCCTGTGCACAGCTACAGTACAATTCAACATCTGGTACAGAGAAACCGCCCGCACAGAAGGGACACGTGAGTATATCCCATTTTAGCCTGGCTTGCTTCCCTCCCCATATAGGTCGTATGAATTGAGTCCTGATAACCGAGAAAAAGTGATGGCTGGGGAGATATAGGGGATATTTACAAATAAGTATAGAAGTTTGGGTAATATAACCATATTAATTATGGCTGCTCTGCCAGCCAGTGACAGGGGCATCGCAATCCAACCCGTAATTTTATCTGTGATGTAGTCTAACGTATGCCCATAGTTGGTTCTCATGAGTTCCTCGCGATTGCGAGAGACAATTATCCCTAGATAGGTGAGGGCGTCGTCACACCATTTAAGGGGAAAATCTGGTTTGAATTTAATGGTGGAGTCAGTGAGGGGATATATCTGGGATTTACTCCAATTAATGTTGACTCCTGATAACTGCCCAAATAGAATAAATAAGCGCAATATGGGATTCAGACTAATTTCCGGATGACGCAGGTATAGAGTGAGGTCATCAGCATATAGAGAGATGAGTATCTGCCTTTCTGGATAAATGATAGCGTGATTTCAGTAGTGTTGTCAGATTTTTGCGGTGAGGGGTTCAATGGCCAGGGCAAATAAAAGAGGGGAAAGTGGACATCCCTGTCTGGTACCCCAGGCCAGTGGGAAGGAGGAAGACCGCATACCATTGACCATCACGGTGGCTCGAAGTCCTGTATATAATAAATTAATCCAGGCCAGGAATGGGGAAGGAAATCCCATACGCACCAGGACAAAGGAAAGATAGTCCCACTCCAAGGAGTCAAATGCCTTGGTGGCATCAAGGAATATGGCAGCTGTGTCTTCTCCAGGGTCTATACCATGGAGCAGTGCGAACAGAGTTCGTAGGTTGTGGGCTGTGCTCCTAGTCGGGACAAAACCTTTCGATCTGGAAGGACCAGCACCGGCATGAGAGGCTAATACGGTTGGCGATTAGTTTGGCAAGGATTTTAGCATCTACATTAATAAGAGATAGGGGCCTATACGAATCTAGTTGGTGGGCGGTTTACCTGGTTTGGGCAGGGAAATTATTAGCGCCTCGCGCATTGTTCAGGGTAAAATGACGGTTTCTCAGGCCTCCTCGAAAACATGCCTCGATATCGGGATGATTAAGTGGCGATATATTTTATAGAACACAGCTGGTAGGCCGTCTGGCCCCAGAGCTTTGCCAGATTGTAATTGCATAATAGCGGAGATTATCTCCTCATCCTCATGGTGCGCTAGGAGGAACTCTCTCTGGCCATTACCCAACCAGACTATGGCAGTGTCCTCGAAGAATGAGTCGAAGTCTACCGGGGTCTGATGGTGAGTAGTGTACAATGCTTTATAAAACCGTTTAAATGCAGCGAGTATGTTTGAGGAGTTCCTGTGTGTTAGACCGTCCTCGTCATCAATTTCTAAAACAGTGTTGGTGAAGCGTGGAGGTCGGATGGAGGAGGCCAACGCCCGTCCTGGTCTCTCTCCCTCACCATAACGGCGAGCCTTGTGATATTTTCCCCTAAATTTGCATTCACGCTCAGCAGTGCCTTGGTAGTCCGTAAGCAGAGTGTGTAAATGTGCTTGTAGTTTTGGAGAAGGTGTGGTTTTGATAGCCAACTCGGTTCTTTTTATATCTAATTCTAATTTGTGGAGCATGTTACGAATATCTTTTAATAGCCCCCCACTCTTCGCTAGACAGATGCCTCATATGGTAACTTTAAAAGCCTCCCAAATTGTAGAGTATTGGGGGACAGAGCCATTATTACGGAGGAAAAAATCTGATATCTCTTGTTCGAGTTCGTCTTTAAAAACAGGGTCAAGTAGGGACTGTGGATTGAGGCACCATGAAAGATATGGGGGCTCCACCTGTGGTGGGGCGAGAGTCAACAATACAGGAGAGTGGTCTGAGTATGTGCGGGGGAGATGAGATGTGTGCGACCTCCAGGTTGACAATCCCATATCGACAAGCCAATAGTCTATACGCGACCAGGAAGCATGGGCAGAAGAGTAGCAAGATCCCTGACGAGTCAATGGGTGAGGAGTTCTCCAAGGGTCCGTGAGGTCGTGTCCCTCAACTATGTTTTTAAGGGCTAGTTGCACAGCTGTGTAATGGTGTGGTTGCGGGTGCGACCCGTCCAGATTTGGGTTGATTGTAATGTTAAAATCTCCTCCCCATATTAAGTGTGTGGTGCCCACATCTTGTATCTTCCCCCAAAATACCCGAAAGAACTCCGGATAATCCGTGTTCGTTCCATAACAAGACACCGTTGTAACGGATTGTGTGGCTAGCCTCCCCCACAAGATGTTGTATCGGCCTTGCGGGTCTGCATAGGAGCCAATGGGGGTGTATGGGAGTGTATGTTTCACCAGGACAGAGGTGCCCCTGGTGTATGAGGAGTAACAAGAAAAGCCTCTATTGCTTGCCGAGCGGGTAGCGAAAGTGGGGGGTGAGTTAGGAGATAGGTGTGTGTTCTGCAGCATGGCGCAGTGGACATTGTGGCGATCAAGATATGCAAGGATATGATGGCATTTACGGGGATTACCTAGGCCTCAGACATTCCATGTCAAAAAGTTATACTGGAGTGTTCTGGGACAGGACTCTATCATACATGTAAGAGAGGGAATTGTTGTAGACCATAGTGTGTATGGTTGTATGGGAACTCATCACCAGGTGTAGTCATAACAGTGCAATACCAAAAGATAAAGTGAAAACCAAACCCCGATCTTGCCCTCCTCCCACAACAGCAACCCCAACCTGCTGTGCCATATACCTTCCCCCTCCCTGACAGTCCCGCAAGCCCTAGTCCCAACTGGGGACGGGAAGATAATTTTTCAACCATGTTACTAAGTTCAAGTTTTAGGGTTCACCTGTTGGGCGGCGGCCAGAGGGCGACCAGGTGCTCCTCACGGTGGCGAGGGTGTTCGGGTGTAGTATCATAGGTCCATCTTGGCACGTTGATTGGTGCATCCCACAGATTAGTTTGTGTCTGACCATTAAGGGAGGATAAAATATATGAGGCAGCGCGGGCTTGTGGGGCCAGTCCCAGGGCATAGAAATTTGTTACTGAACTGAGGATTTCTTATCCAAATATTATGCCCGCGCCTTCCGTGATTAGTCTTGCGGCCTATTAGAGAGGGAGGTGTGAGTACACCGCCTTCTCAGGAGTATGGCATCGACTGTCTCAGCTAGGATCATGATATACTATCCTATAGGTACTTCCTGCTAGGATAAAAGTCCAGTGGCGCTCGATGGTGAATCCATTATTTGTGGATGGGGGTGATGGGGGCACCGTCTCCATCCCCCAGGGGTTCGAGGGTGCCACAGAACCAGTGGGCAGGTGTGGTGTCCTTAGTGGTGGTGCCAGCAATTACGTAGGATGGTTTTACTCAATGTCTGATGCGCCTCTATTTTCCTCCTCCTGGTGCACTGGAGACAGACGGCCTTCAGGTTGTTTGGGTAGCGTCTTGATGAAGTCTTGGGTGTGTTGCGGGTTAGTGAAGAAATTTTGTTTAACTTGGGATATTACCTTCAGGTGGGCCGGGAACAGCATGGCATATGGAATGTTGAGCTGTTGAAGTTTCCTTTTGACTTGAAGAAATTTACGTCTCTGTTCTTGCACGGCCATGGTAAAATGTGGATAGATAGAGATTTCCATTCCTTCATGTTTGAGGCGTCCTTTCTCTCTAGATAGCCGGAGAGCCGTGTCTCTGTTGCGATAATTCAACAATTTGGCTATAATGAGGCGTGGTAGAGTCCCAAGGGGAGGACGGCTCACCAGCGAGCGATGTGCTCTCTCCACCACGAGGACCGATGAAAATGCCTCTCTGTCAAATAGCGCTATCAGCAACCGTTCCACGTAAGCCTCCATTTTCCCAGTGGCTGTCGACTCCGGCACACCAAGAATACAGAGATTGTTCCTCCGCGAGCGTGATTCCAACTCCTCATTTTTAGTGGCTATCACTTTCAATACTTTGTCCATCTCGGTTGTGCGGCTATTAGTAGCCGTGCACGTGTCCTCCTAGTCTGATATTCGTCTCTCTGCTTCAGTTAAGCGGTTGTCATGTTTTTCCACCCTATGTGTGAGGCCGTCCATTCTGGCAGACATGGAGTCCATTTTGGATTCTATGGATGTCAGGCTCGATTGCATTACAAGCAGCAGCTCCTTCAGGTCCACAGTTGAGGGGGTTGGAACCTCAGCATGATCTTCGTCTGGCTACGACTGCGAGTGGGGAGTTCTCCGGGTGTCAAAGGTAAGCTTCGATTGTTTACCGTCTGGCTTCCCCATGGCGGCTTGGCGAGGGGTCTTGCGATTCAGTGGGGTTCCGGGGGGGCCCGTGTTTACTCCTGAATTAAGGCTGACCCAGAGTATCGATTGGAAATAGGGGTACAGCACGCGTGGGTCTCCACTATATGCACACTCCAGCCTCTGCCCAAGCCCGGCTGGTAGAGCCCCGTGTGAGGACAGCCGCAGGGCTCGCAGGCCCTTTCAGGTGTCAGCAGGGCAGATAATGATGTTATTGCGGGCTAGTCCACTCAGCTCCCGTGCGCGCAATCCCAGGGTCCAGAGCGCAGGGGACAACAGGGGTCCGGGGTCGTGCAGCCTTCAACAGGTGGGTCATGCCAGACATCGCCACACTAACCTCTTTTTGGCGCAGTGATCAGGCCGAGGGCAGTGTGGCTGACCGCAACCGAGCAACAGCAGCAAACCTGGAGGCAAAGTGGCCACTCTCGGGGGTTCGGAGTCCACACCACATGGCCCCTCAATCTCTGGCGACCCCCTCCAGCATCTTCAGCAGCAGGCGCCGCAGCGGGAGCAGGAGCAGCGACAGTTCCCCAGGGAGTAATCTGCCAATCCTCCCAATTGGCTCAGTCCACAGGTTCAGAGCTATCTAGGGCTGCCAGCATGACCCGGGCACCCCACCCCGACAGTCCGACTTGCCGCCACGCCAGCTCTCGGTGACAAGCCGTGCCGCGGGGGAGCTCCAGGCAGCCATGCCAGCCACCACTCATGGGGGCCACGGGGAAGGCCCAGCCCTCCGATATCGACTCCGCAGCGCCGGATGTCTCAGACAGTGGCACTTACCCCTGGCCGAGGAAGGGCGCCGTCCCCACTCCGCTGCCGGGGACAACTCTCGGACCCGCAGCTGGTCCCGCCCAACCACCGGGCGTGCCTCTCCATAGCCGCTTGCGGGACCGCACAAAGTCAGCCCAGGGTCCCGTGAGTCAGGCCACAGTCCAGCAACAAGGGGGAAGCCTCTACTCAGACCCCTCACTCCGACACTCTCGGTGGCGATGCCACAGCAGGTCTCCAGCTCAGGCAAATCACGCCACGCCAACGCCAGTGCTCAGCTCAGAGGGCTCTCTCCGCCGCCATCATAGGAAGCACGGTCGCGAAGGCCAGGCATCAAGTAGCAGGGGTTGCCAGGTAGGAAATTCTTTTTTGTGGGCTCTATCTGCCACCCTGCAGTGTCAGTGGGTTCGGGGCTGCTTCTGGGATGTTATGTTGCCAGGATGGCAAGGATGATGAAAGGATTGCAGTTCGTACAGCAAGAGCCTCATGCAAGTGCGGCCATCTTGCTTGGCGCCCTCTAGCGCCCCCCCAAAACAGATAAGTTACACTTCAAATATCACAGTAAAATAGACCAAATACACGTCAGGCCCAAGGGGCGAGCCAAAACCATATACTAAAATAGTGGTATAAGAACCACGACTTAACTAGACACAAGGCCTAGAGCCTGTAAAATCAAGGGGACCCCAAGGAACCACCCAAGGTAGTGACACAGGGGACCCACGGGGGCCGTGTGCAGTGTGAGAAAACAGCCGCGAGCTCCCGTTAGCTTCTATGGGGAAAGCCGTGGTTAGATTTTAAAGATTAGGGACACTTAGAAGTGAGTCAGGACCAAACCCTTTGGGACTTACGAAGTTCTAGGGTCAACACCTACGGGAGCACCGGAGTACTCGTGTTACATAACCCAGGAAAGCCGGGTGCATAGGTGTCAAATGGTGTCGGGTCGCGTTGTCGATTTCATTGGGAGCTGGCGAAGAAGTGCTGCTGCCGGGTAGACGCAAAGTGTCCGAAGAGATCCAAGCCTGGATCGAAGATGAGAAGAACCTGAAAGCAGAGGGGACAGAAGTCTGGGTCACTTGCCAGTGACCAGGAAGGCGATAGGCGAATGCCCACCGAATGCCCACCGATGTTGGGTGATTTCAGGTGAATGAGTTGAAGCTTGACTTTTCAGCCCTGAGAACTAGGAGGCATCGAGGATGATCAGGAGCTGGATTCGAGCTGTCCCACGAGTGCTGCAGTATTGGTGTCCGGATTGGACACAACGAGCCTTGGCAACAGCAACCCACACAGAAAGGAGAAAGATGCTTCGGTGCAGACCAGCAAGGTCCGAGAGACGCACCACTTGGCTGGGAGTCAGGGCACATCTAGAGCAACCAGGGGAACCCTAAGAAAATCAAAGTTACCCCATCAGGGACCCACCAGTCGACGGACCAGGGATCGCGAAGTGACCTTGAGAGGAAACACAAAATAGCGGTCCACGGGTCACTCGGGGTGACTAGGCCGACAATCTTCAGTGGCTCTCCTGTGCGAGGTGGGGGCTACAAGTAACCCCAATCACGACTTCAAGAGATGAGAAGTCAAATCACTTGCAAAAGTGCATGGTGACCAGGAGCTCCGGTTCCACACTACTCACGAGGGCTGTGGGTCTCAGCTTTGCTGGGGACTTGGGTCGGTCTCTGAGATGTCTGGAAATCCTATTCCTGGGCTGCAATTACTTCAGAGTCCGGTGGGAGCTACGTAGATGCAGACTGGCAAAATGCTTCATTGGTGCCTGCCAAGCAGGGGAGTCACTCCTTGACCCCAAGGGAGATTTCTTCAGTCTTCTAGTCTTTAGTAGAGTGACGAAGGTCCAGGATTCAGCTTCAGAGTTTCCTCCAGGGATATCTGAAGTTCTGGTTACAGAGGTTCCTTACTTATACCTAAGGGAGGGGTTGGACTAGCTCTGGGGACCCACCTATGGGAGGGTTTGGAAAGAAGGGTGGCTACACCCATTTCCTTTGTCCAGTTTCATGCCAAAGCAGGGGCTGGAAGCCCCTGAACCGGTTTGAGCTGGACCATGCACAGGGACACCAAATGTGCCCCCAGTGTAGGACTTCAAAGCACTCAGAGAGCGCTTCCACCCAGCCCCAATACACATAAGACTGTCTGGGAGGTGGTTACACCTCCCTGTGCCAGGAAACCTATTTTCCAAGCCTCCCCTGTTGGAGTTTCAGTCAACAGCAGGAGGCCAGACCCGTGTCTGTGGCTGCAGCATCCATTTTGTGATGCTGGGGCTCTATTAGATTGCTACCGGGTATACCAGTACTGCCATGTCTCTCCCTCTAGAAGGGTGGGATCATATCCTCACATCAAGAACTAATGTGGGTGTATGATTCCACAGTGTTTGACACCAAACACGACATGTTTACGTGCAGCCAGTCTAAAGTTAGCATTAACCGTTTTAGGTATAATGCACTTAAGAGTATATGGTCAGGCTGCACCACTGACAACCCCAGAGAAGATATTCCAAAGGATGCAGAGGGGCTCAGCTCATGCCTGGGCACCCTCTCACATATAATCAAGCACCCTGATTTCAGGAATGATAAGGCCTGCCATAGGGGTGACTGATAGGTTACTCTGTGCAGTGATAGGTGAGGTACAGTGAACCTATACCTCAGTAAGGGCTGCATGCACCACTTTACCCAGGCTGCAGTAGCAGACCTGTGGTGTCATTTTGCGTGGTTTTCCAGGGGTGGCACAATACATGGTTCAGGCCCTGGTAGGCCCCTGGGGTACCTATGACCTGGGTACATAGTATACCATATACTAGGGACTCACAAGGGTACCTCAGATTCCAATCTTTAGTGTACCTAAAGTACATGCAATCAATTTAGAGAGGAAGCAGCTAGGCTGGGGACCTGAATAGCAGGGTCCCAGCCAGACTAATGTAAAAAAACAGTGAAACACCAGCAAAAAGTGGGGGTAAACATGTGAAGTAGATCCTACTCTCCTAAATTCTGCACCTCTATTGGCTCTTTCTGCACCTTTGGATTTTCTTTCTACACCTCTTTTGCTTCTTTCTGCACCTCTCTTGCTTCCATCTGTAATTCTCTTGCTTTTTTCTGCAGATCTCTTGCTTATTTCAGTACTTTTCTTCCTCTTTTCAATGCCTTTCTCCATCTTTCTGCAGTTCTCTTGCTTCTATCTGATCTTCTCTTGCTTCTTTCTGCACCTCTTTTGCTTCTTTCTGTACCTCTCATGCTTCTTTCTGCACCTCTCTTGCTTCCTTCTGCACCACTCTTACTTCTTTCTGTACCTCTCATGCCTTTTTCTGCAACACTCTTGCCTCTTTCTGAAACTCTCTTGCTTCTTTCTGCATATCTCTTGCCTCTTTCTGTACCCGACTTGCTTCTTTCTTCGTCTCTCTTGCTTCTTTTTGCTCCTTTCTTTCTTCTCTCTGCTTCTACCTTTCTTACTTCATTTTGCACAGCTCTTGCTTTTTTCTGTACCTCTCCTGCATCTTTCTACACATTTCTTCTTCTTTCTTTAAGTCTCTTGCTTCTCTCTGCACTTCTCTTGCCTCTTTCTTTACCTCTCTTGCTTCTTTCTGTACCTCTCATGCTTCTTTCTGCACTCCTCTTGGTTCTTTTTTCACCTCTCTTGCTTCTTTCTGCACCGCTCTTACTTCTTTCTGCACCTCTCTTGCCTTTTTCTGCAAAACTCTTGCTTCTTTCTGAAACTCTCTTGCTTGTTTCTGCTCCTCTCTTTCTTCGTTCTGCTTCTACCTCTCTTGCTTCATTCTGCACCTCTCTTGCTTTTTTCTGCACCTCTCCTGCTTCTTTCGGCACCTCTCTTGCATCTTTCTACACATTTCTTCTTCTTTCTTTAACACTCTTGCGTCTCTCTGCTCTTCCCTTGCTTATTTCTGCATCTCTTTTGCTTTTTTCTGCACCTCTACTGCTCCTTTCTACACCTCTCATGCTTTTTTCTGCACCTCTCAGGCTTCTTTCTGCAACCCTCTTTTATCTTCCTGTACCTCACCTGCTTTTTTCTACACTTCTCTTGCCTCTTTCTGTATCTCTCTTGCTTCTTTCTGCACCTCTCCTACTTCTTTCTGCACTTCTCTTGCCTCTTTCTGCATCTCTCTTGCTTCTTTTCGCACCTCTCCTGCCTCTTTCTGTACTTCTCTTGCCTCTTTCGACACTTTACTTGCTTCTTTCTGCACTTCTCTTTCTGCATTTCAGTTGTTTCTTTCTGTACCTCTCACTTCTTTTTATACCTCGCTCTTTTCTTTCAGCACCCCTCTTGTTTCTTTCTGCACATCTCTTGCATTATTTTGCACTTCCCTTGTTCTTTCTGCATTTCTCTTGTTTTTTTCTGTGCCTTGCTTCCTCTTTCTGCGCCTTTCTTCCTCTTTTTGAAGCTTTATCAATCTTTCTGCAACTTGAATTCTTCTTTCTGCACCTCTGTTGCTTCTTTCTGTGCCTCTCTTTCTTCTAACTACACCTCTCTTGCCTCTTTAATCACTTCTGTAGCTTCTTTCTGCACCTTACTTGCTTCCCTCTGCACCCCACTTGCTTCTTTCTGCACTTCTCTTGCTTCTTTCTGTACCTCTCGTGCCTCTTTCTGCATTTCTCTTGCTTCTTTCTGCACTTTTCATCTTCTTTCTGCACCTCTCTTGCCTTTTTCTGCAAAACTCTTGCTTCTTTCTGAAACTCTCTTGCTTGTTTCTGCTCCTCTCTTTCTTCGTTCTGCTTCTACCTCTCTTGCTTCATTCTGCACCTCTCTTGCTTTTTTCTGCACCTCTCCTGCTTCTTTCGGCACCTCTCTTGCATCTTTCTACACATTTCTTCTTCTTTCTTTAACACTCTTGCGTCTCTCTGCACTTCCCTTGCTTATTTCTGCATCTCTTTTGCTTTTTTCTGCACCTCTACTGCTCCTTTCTACACCTCTCATGCTTTTTTCTGCACCTCTCAGGCTTCTTTCTGCAACCCTCTTTTATCTTCCTGTACCTCACCTGCTTTTTTCTACACTTCTCTTGCCTCTTTCTGTATCTCTCTTGCTTCTTTCTGCACCTCTCCTACTTCTTTCTGCACTTCTCTTGCCTCTTTCTGCATCTCTCTTGCTTCTTTTCGCACCTCTCCTGCCTCTTTCTGTACTTCTCTTGCCTCTTTCGACACTTTACTTGCTTCTTTCTGCACTTCTCTTTCTGCATTTCAGTTGTTTCTTTCTGTACCTCTCACTTCTTTTTATACCTCGCTCTTTTCTTTCAGCACCTCTCTTGTTTCTTTCTGCACATCTCTTGCATTATTTTGCACTTCCCTTGTTCTTTCTGCATTTCTCTTGTTTTTTTCTGTGCCTTGCTTCCTCTTTCTGCGCCTTTCTTCCTCTTTTTGAAGCTTTATCAATCTTTCTGCAACTTGAATTCTTCTTTCTGCACCTCTGTTGCTTCTTTCTGTGCCTCTCTTTCTTCTAACTACACCTCTCTTGCCTCTTTAATCACTTCTGTAGCTTCTTTCTGCACCTTACTTGCTTCCCTCTGCACCCCACTTGCTTCTTTCTGCACTTCTCTTGCTTCTTTCTGTACCTCTCGTGCCTCTTTCTGCATTTCTCTTGCTTCTTTCTGCACTTTTCATCCTCTTTCTGCACTTCTCTTGCCTCTTTCTGCAAATGTCTTACATCCTTCTGTACCTGTCTTCCTTCTTTTTGTAACTCTCTTGTTTTTTCCTGTACCTCTCCTACTTTTTTCTCCATTTCTCTTGCCTCCTTCTGCAATTCTTTTGTCTCTTTCTGTACCTTGCTTCCATCTTTCTGCACATTTCTTCCACTTTCTGTAATTCTCTTGCTTTTTTCTGCACTCCTCTTGCCTCTTTCATCAATTCTCTTGCTTCTTTCTGCACCTCCCCGGCTTATTTCTGCACTTCTCTTGCTTCTTTATTCACCTCTATTTCCTCTTTATTCATTTATCTAGCTTCTTTCTGCACCTTTCTTCTTCTTTCTATACTTCTCTTTCCTCTTTCTCCAATACTCTTACTTCCTTCTGTACCTTCCTTCCTCTTTCTGCATTTCTCTTTGCTCTTTCTGCAAGTTTCTTCCTCCTTTTGTACATTTCTTGCTTCTTTCTGCATGTCTCTTGCTTTTTTCTGTAGCTCTCTTGCTTCTTTCTCCAATATGCTTGCCTCTTTCTGTAATTCTATTTCCTTTTTCTGTACCTTTTGTGCTTCTTTCTGAACTTTTAATTCTTCCTTCTGCACCTCTCTTGCTTCTTTCTGCACCTCATTTGATTCTTTCTGCATTTCTCTTGTTTCTTTTTACACCTATCTTCCTCTTTCTGCATTTCTTTTGCCACTTTCTGCACTTGTCTTGCTTCTTTCTGTACTTCTTTTCTGTCTTACTGCACTTCTATTGCTTCTTTTGGCACCTCTTTTGCTCCTTTCTGCACCTCTCTTTTTTCTATCAGCACCTCTCCTTCCATTTTCTACACCACTCTTCTTACTGCACCTCTCTTGCCTTTTTATGCACCACTCTTGCTTCTTTCTGTACCTCTCTTGCTTGTTTCTGCATGTCTCTTGCATCTTTCTGCACATTTCTTCTTTTTTCTTTACCTCTCTTGGATCCCTCTCCACTTCTTCTGCTTCTTTCTGCATCTCTCTTGCTTTTTTCTGAACCTCTATTGCCCCTTTCTATACCTGTCACGCTTCTTTCTACACCTCTCAGGCTTCTTTCTGCACCCCTTTTTCATCTTTCTGTACTTCTCCTGCTTCGTTCTGCATCTCTTTGCACCTTTCTGCACATTTCTTCCTCTTTCTTTAACTCTTGCTTCTCTCTGCACTTCTCTAGCCTCTTTCTGCATTTCTCTTGCTTCTTTCTGTACCTCTACTGCTACTTTCTGCATGTCTCTTGACTCTTTCCATATCTCTCCTGCCTCTTACTGTACTTCTCTTGCCTCTTTCTCCACTTCACTTCCCTCTTTCTACACTTATATCGCTTCTTTCTGCACTTCTCTTTCTGCATTTCTATTGTTTCTTTCTGTACCTCTCTTGCTTCTTTTTACACCTCACTCTTTTATTTCTGCACCTCTCTTGCTTCTTTCTGCACATCTCTTGCTTCTTTTTGCACTTCGCTTGCTCTTTCTGCATTTCTCTTGTTTCATTCAGTGCCTTTCTTCCTCTTTCTGTGCTTTTTTTCCTCTATATGCAGCTTTCATAATCTTTCTACACCTTTCTTCCTCTTTCTGCAGTTCTGTTGCTTCTTTCTGCACCCCTCTTGCCTTTTTCTGTACCTCTCTTGCCTCTTTCTGCATCTCTCTTGCTTCTTTTCGCACCTCTCCTGCCTCTTTCTGTACTTCTCTTGCCTCTTTCGACACTTTACTTGCTTCTTTCTGCACTTCTCTTTCTGCATTTCAGTTGTTTCTTTCTGTACCTCTCACTTCTTTTTATACCTCGCTCTTTTCTTTCAGCACCCCTCTTGTTTCTTTCTGCACATCTCTTGCATTATTTTGCACTTCCCTTGTTCTTTCTGCATTTCTCTTGTTTTTTTCTGTGCCTTGCTTCCTCTTTCTGCGCCTTTCTTCCTCTTTTTGAAGCTTTATCAATCTTTCTGCAACTTGAATTCTTCTTTCTGCACCTCTGTTGCTTCTTTCTGTGCCTCTCTTTCTTCTAACTACACCTCTCTTGCCTCTTTAATCACTTCTGTAGCTTCTTTCTGCACCTTACTTGCTTCCCTCTGCACCCCACTTGCTTCTTTCTGCACTTCTCTTGCTTCTTTCTGTACCTCTCGTGCCTCTTTCTGCATTTCTCTTGCTTCTTTCTGCACTTTTCATCTTCTTTCTGCACCTCTCTTGCCTTTTTCTGCAAAACTCTTGCTTCTTTCTGAAACTCTCTTGCTTGTTTCTGCTCCTCTCTTTCTTCGTTCTGCTTCTACCTCTCTTGCTTCATTCTGCACCTCTCTTGCTTTTTTCTGCACCTCTCCTGCTTCTTTCGGCACCTCTCTTGCATCTTTCTACACATTTCTTCTTCTTTCTTTAACACTCTTGCGTCTCTCTGCACTTCCCTTGCTTATTTCTGCATCTCTTTTGCTTTTTTTTGCACCTCTACTGCTCCTTTCTACACCTCTCATGCTTTTTTCTGCACCTCTCAGGCTTCTTTCTGCAACCCTCTTTTATCTTCCTGTACCTCACCTGCTTTTTTCTACACTTCTCTTGCCTCTTTCTGTATCTCTCTTGCTTCTTTCTGCACCTCTCCTACTTCTTTCTGCACTTCTCTTGCCTCTTTCTGCATCTCTCTTGCTTCTTTTCGCACCTCTCCTGCCTCTTTCTGTACTTCTCTTGCCTCTTTCGACACTTTACTTGCTTCTTTCTGCACTTCTCTTTCTGCATTTCAGTTGTTTCTTTCTGTACCTCTCACTTCTTTTTATACCTCGCTCTTTTCTTTCAGCACCTCTCTTGTTTCTTTCTGCACATCTCTTGCATTATTTTGCACTTCCCTTGTTCTTTCTGCATTTCTCTTGTTTTTTTCTGTGCCTTGCTTCCTCTTTCTGCGCCTTTCTTCCTCTTTTTGAAGCTTTATCAATCTTTCTGCAACTTGAATTCTTCTTTCTGCACCTCTGTTGCTTCTTTCTGTGCCTCTCTTTCTTCTAACTACACCTCTCTTGCCTCTTTAATCACTTCTGTAGCTTCTTTCTGCACCTTACTTGCTTCCCTCTGCACCCCACTTGCTTCTTTCTGCACTTCTCTTGCTTCTTTCTGTACCTCTCGTGCCTCTTTCTGCATTTCTCTTGCTTCTTTCTGCACTTTTCATCCTCTTTCTGCACTTCTCTTGCCTCTTTCTGCAAATGTCTTACATCCTTCTGTACCTGTCTTCCTTCTTTTTGTAACTCTCTTGTTTTTTCCTGTACCTCTCCTACTTTTTTCTCCATTTCTCTTGCCTCCTTCTGCAATTCTTTTGTCTCTTTCTGTACCTTGCTTCCATCTTTCTGCACATTTCTTCCACTTTCTGTAATTCTCTTGCTTTTTTCTGCACTCCTCTTGCCTCTTTCATCAATTCTCTTGCTTCTTTCTGCACCTCCCCGGCTTATTTCTGCACTTCTCTTGCTTCTTTATTCACCTCTATTTCCTCTTTATTCATTTATCTAGCTTCTTTCTGCACCTTTCTTCTTCTTTCTATACTTCTCTTTCCTCTTTCTCCAATACTCTTACTTCCTTCTGTACCTTCCTTCCTCTTTCTGCATTTCTCTTTGCTCTTTCTGCAAGTTTCTTCCTCCTTTTGTACATTTCTTGCTTCTTTCTGCATGTCTCTTGCTTTTTTCTGTAGCTCTCTTGCTTCTTTCTCCAATAGGCTTGCCTCTTTCTGTAATTCTATTTCCTTTTTCTGTACCTTTTGTGCTTCTTTCTGAACTTTTAATTCTTCCTTCTGCACCTCTCTTGCTTCTTTCTGCACCTCATTTGATTCTTTCTGCATTTCTCTTGTTTCTTTTTACACCTATCTTCCTCTTTCTGCATTTCTTTTGCCACTTTCTGCACTTGTCTTGCTTCTTTCTGTACTTCTTTTCTGTCTTACTGCACTTCTATTGCTTCTTTTGGCACCTCTTTTGCTCCTTTCTGCACCTCTCTTTTTTCTATCAGCACCTCTCCTTCCATTTTCTACACCACTCTTCTTACTGCACCTCTCTTGCCTTTTTATGCACCACTCTTGCTTCTTTCTGTACCTCTCTTGCTTGTTTCTGCATGTCTCTTGCATCTTTCTGCACATTTCTTCTTTTTTCTTTACCTCTCTTGGATCCCTCTCCACTTCTTCTGCTTCTTTCTGCACCTCTCTTGCTTTTTTCTGAACCTCTATTGCCCCTTTCTATACCTGTCACACTTCTTTCTACACCTCTCAGGCTTCTTTCTGCACCCCTTTTTCATCTTTCTGTACTTCTCCTGCTTCGTTCTGCATCTCTTTGCACCTTTCTGCACATTTCTTCCTCTTTCTTTAACTCTTGCTTCTCTCTGCACTTCTCTAGCCTCTTTCTGCATTTCTCTTGCTTCTTTCTGTACCTCTACTGCTACTTTCTGCATGTCTCTTGACTCTTTCCATATCTCTCCTGCCTCTTACTGTACTTCTCTTGCCTCTTTCTCCACTTCACTTCCCTCTTTCTACACTTATATCGCTTCTTTCTGCACTTCTCTTTCTGCATTTCTATTGTTTCTTTCTGTACCTCTCTTGCTTCTTTTTACACCTCACTCTTTTATTTCTGCACCTCTCTTGCTTCTTTCTGCACATCTCTTGCTTCTTTTTGCACTTCGCTTGCTCTTTCTGCATTTCTCTTGTTTCATTCAGTGCCTTTCTTCCTCTTTCTGTGCCTTTTTTTTCCTCTATATGCAGCTTTCATAATCTTTCTACACCTTTCTTCCTCTTTCTGCAGTTCTGTTGCTTCTTTCTGCACCCCTCTTGCCTTTTTCTGTACCTCTCTTGCTTCTTATTGTAACTCTCTTGTTTCTGCACCTTTCATGCATCTTTCTGCACCTCTGTTGCTTCTTTCTGTGCCTCTCTTTCGTCTTATTATATCTCTCTTGCCTCTTTAAGCACTTCTCATGCTTCTTTCTGTACCTCACTTGCTTCCCTCTGTACCCCACTTGCTTCTTTCTGCACTTCTCTTGCTTCTTTTGCACCTCTCTTGCCTCTTTCTGCATTTCTCTTGCTTCTTTCTGAACCTTTCTTTTCTTTCTGCACTTCTCTTGCCTCTTTCTTCAAATGTCTTCCATCCTACTGTACCTTTCTTCTTCTTTCTGTACCTCTCTTGATTCAAGTCAAGTCAAGTCAAAACACTTTATTCGATTATTTAAAAATCATAAAAGTATACTATACAAATACATAATGTTAAAAAATTCCAGAACATATCATACAAATAAAAAATTTTTTTTTAAGTATATAAAAAGTCAGTGGCATATACATATGGATCAACACAAATATACACAAAAAATTATGGTAGCAGATATTTCATGGTTCATAACAGTGATATTTCATATATTACATGGAAGTTGATTTATGTTATATTATTTGAACTAAAATGAACATTTGCAGTGACAGCTCCTGCATTCATCCGGAGTCTCTTCCCTCTAGCGCGGATTGATGCAATCAAAAAATTGGCTACACCAAACATCACTAAAGGGGTCTCCATTAGTTGTAGATAGGTTTAAGCTGTACAAACCCCTTTTCCCTTAACAGTGGTTTAATGAACTTTTTCCTGCTTTCCAGAAAGAAAGAACAGAAAAACACAAAATGTATCTGATCCTGATCAGAAAAATTATCACATTCACATGGCATGTTCTCCTTTCGGGTGCACCATTTATCGTAAATACCCAACAGAAAATGTGCCTGATTAAATCTAAATTTTGTTAAAAGCCACCGATGATAGGATATGGTAACAGTAGTCAAGTAAGGTTGAATTGACAATGACAAGATCAACAAATAGTGTGACCTTACTGTTGGCTTAATAATTTCCTTTGCTTCTCGTTCTAATTCTCGCAATTTTATAAAATGAGTTTTTACCCAAATAATATCTTCCTTGGTCAGGTTTTCCGGTTTCAAATATAGTTTAGGGCGACCCAGATGTACTGCTGATGTTTTAATAAATGTCAACCACTGAATATCCGCCACTCTGTCCCGCCCCATACAATCACTAATAATCTTGTGGTTTAGTGTAAGGTTGGGGTTCAGCCAAGTTCTGATCCATAATAAAAGCGGCGCCATATTTAACATGTCTGTAATGTACCCTAACCCTAGCTCCAAGTGAGCTGCAAAGGATGATGTGGATTGGGGGAGACCCAGGAGAGATCGCAGAAATGTATTTTCTTCTCTCTGTATCGGGGCTAGATCTTTATAGCCCCAGATTGCTGCCCCATACCTTGCTATGGCTAGAGTTTTTGATCTATAAATCGTCAATATGGCCTCAGCTGGTTTGCCACCCAATCTTTTCGCGAAGCCTAATATAGCCGCCGATGATCTTTTCACGGCTACTTTTTTATTAGCGACTTGGGGTGCCCAGGACCCTGTGTCGTCAAACACTACGCCAAGATAGGTGAACACTTTCACTCTCGTTATTACTGAACCATTACAAGAGAGAATTTTCATGTTGTTCCTACCTTTCCCTATGGCCATAACATGCGATTTCTCTACATTTGTCACGAGGTCCAGATTTTGCATAAAGTCCCCAAAGGAATTTAGTAGATGTTGTAAACCCACAGGGGTCCGTGTCATCAGCGTATAATAAAACAGGCACTGGGGTTCCCCCCATGCGCGGGACATCAACGGATGCTGCCGCCAAGGTAGGACCCAGTGAGTTTATGTATAGAGAAAATAGCATTGGGGCCAGGATGCACCCCTGGCGCACTCCCCTGCCGGACTTAAGACCAGCGGTACACTTCCCATCTTGTGTCATACGAATGACCGCTGTCAGATCTCTATGGAGCTCTGCCAGGAAGTTCACCAGGGCCCGATCTAAACCCAGCTCCAGGAGCATTGTCCACAGCTTTGACCTATTAACTAGGTCAAAGGCTGTGGACAAGTCCATAAAAGCCAGGTAGATTGCCCCTTTTGTTGCGACAGTATATTTGCTGACTATTAGATGTAAATTCAGGCACTGATCTTCGGTGCCTCGTCCGGTTCTATAACCATACTGTGCATTACACAAGATGTCGTTATTATATGCCCATGTAGAGATCTTAGCCAGAATAACCTTCCCTAGTATTTTAAAAGACGAATCCAGTAATGATATAGGCCGATAGCATCTTGGGTCCCCCCTCTGGCCCTTCTTAAAAATCGGGACTATAATAGCCCGTGACCAAGATATAGGCAATCTGCTATTATCAGTACAGGCTATATTAAAAACATTAGTGAGAACTATTGACCATATTTTAGGGTGTGCTTTAAACATGTCAGCTGGCACCCCATCTGGGCCAGGGGCCTTATGACCAACCGTGTCCTCTAAGGCCTTTTCTACTTCTTTGATTGTAAATCTCAATGGAGAGTCCAATTGCTCGCTCACTATAGGAACAAAAACATCTACCAGGAGGTTACTGCCATAAATTTTCTCGAAATGGTCTAGCCATTCTCGTTCTGATATGTTTAGTTCTAGCGGCGTATTTTCCTTATCATTAAAAAGTGGAGAATTGAGGATTTCCCAGAATTTGGAACTGTCCCTCAGGGTAGCCTTGTCATATAATGAGTCCCATGCATTTTTTTTTATATCATTCTTCCGCGACTCAACAGTCTTTTTATAATGTTTTCTTAACCTGGACACTTCCTCGTTATCTCTGGGTATCTTTTTAAGTTCCACCAATAAATCTCTAGGGACTTTGGAGCACTTTGAATCAAACCACCCGTGTGGTTTTTGCTCCTTATGTGTTGTCTTACATGTTAGGTCCGCAGCCACTTGCTGGCAAATTAAATCAAATGAGGAGATAATATCCCCACCCAGCCCTAGCGGATCTAAACAGATATTAATTTCCTTGCCCACCTTCTCACTTAGTGTGGTGTGAAAAACCTCTGGGAAAATTTTACTCCATTTTAGCCGTCTCCCCTGATCCTGAACGATTAACTCCAAGGGAGGTACTGTATTTATATTTTCAGTAAGTAAATATGGGTTGTTATTGCGCAATTCCAATACCACTGGATTATGATCACTAAATGTAGCTTGTATTGCGTTATAAAAAATGAAATTTTGCAGCATGCCTGGTGAAACAAATATAAAATCTATAATAGTATTACTGTCCCTAGCACTATATGTTGCTACCCGGTCATTGGTGTCAGAAAACTCCGGCTCGGCTAAATCAACATCAGACAATAGTTCTTCAAGAGCAGCCCCCTTTGTTGAATGTTCAAAATGTGAATAGGGCAAGTAATCTATATCTATTTTTCGCCTATACTGGCAATTTAGCTGACACAAATGTATGTTAAAATCCCCAAGGAGGATTAAATAAACAAAAGTGGTTTGATCCTTCTTATAATTCATTAAAAACTTTGCTAATGCATTAATGTTTTCATTACAATGCGTACCATATGGGGCATTATAGAAATTAACATACAAGATTTTATGCTTATTTGGCAAAGTAAATTCCAAGACTAGAAAGTTAGGGGATGTGGAGTTTAGGATTTTTGCAGTTCCCGTATGTTTCACAGAAATTAGGAACATAAGCCCCCCCCTGTCTCTCCCTGAGCTTGATGCTTGGGCAGCTTCGAAATACGATAAGTACCCATCTAACCAGAAATTACATTCCCTATCCCAGGTTTCCTGGAGTGCCACTACATCGTAATCCTTTAATTGTTCCAGCCATATACTGTCAACCCTCTTTGAGCGAAGCCCTGCAATATTCCAGCTTATGAATTTGACTGGTTTCCCAGCTCCCCTATCTACAGTGGGGGTACCATATATCTGTTTTTTATGGGTAGCGTAGCAGGTCAGTCAATCATTTTCATCCAGGTGTGATAAGGCTGTATATCTATTTGTTAGATTCAAAGTGGCCTTATTAGTTGGTCTGTTGGTATCAGTCTGTCTTGGGATGAAACCTGGTGTCTGCAGGGCCCAGGGCGACAAACCAGTTGGGCGTCTCGGGGCACCTTGTTGACCACCATTACCCAAAGATGGTTTGGGAAAGTTTGGCCGGGGATAAAAATAACCTAAAGGTACCACACGAACCCCTCCTGCCTTAATATCAGTGGCGTCCCAGAACAAACGTGCAACCTCATGGGGTCTATTAAAATTTACTATGATGCAGCCTCCAGATAACTTTTTTACTGTGTGGCCCAACCAGTTAACTCGTCTCACCATCGTGATGTGAGTAGATATATTCTTAGGGCCTGTGCAGTTTTCATCACACCATGACTTAACATTCTCTAATAGAGTACCCTGGGGCTCTTCCTCCTCTGGGCTTAAAGGTGGGATATTTACTAGGACGGCGACAAACGGGGTTGCCTCAGGTGGTAGGTTTACACGGGGCTTCAAACGCTGCCTCCTTTCCCCCTGTAGTGCTCCACCTTTATTTGCAACAGTTTTTACAGGAGAGGCATTGGAGCTGACCCCTTCATGGCCCAGTTCCGTTAGATCATTATTCTTAGCTATTAAAGTAACTGCTTTTGGTGGTATTGAACATGTTTGGTTGAGTGGGACTGAAGGCCGATTTAAGACTAATGACGTGTCGTTCCCTGTCACTTCCATGGGTGAGTCATGGTGAGCGATAGACCTAAGTGTTTTAGATTGCGGGCAATCAAGTGTTTTTAATGATACCAACTTATTTAACTGATCACATTTCCCTAGTATTTCTGACACACATTCTTTCAAAGTCTCAATAATATCGTTTGCAATGTGGGCAAGGGTAGTTTCTATCTTATCCGTGAGTACTTTTTCCACCATGTCCCTCATGCGTGTTTCAAAGGTACTTATAGCTGGGCGCGATTTTGTGAAATAATGCGTGGCCTTCTTTATCGGTCTCCTTATCAGCCTTTTAACATGCTTAGTAGCTGTGCCAGCAGCCTCTCGTGTGGGACTTGGAGCAATGTCTGTACATAATGGATTGAGCTCCCCGGGGCCTGTTGTGGTGCACTGGGCTTGGGATAACATATCCTTAGCTGTGAAGATTTGGATCGCAGGCTCCAGAGGTATGACTTGCCTGCTGGTCAATGGGGACACCGGGGTGTCCGACCATGTGTTTTCCAACCCTAGTTCCCGTTCTTTCTCCGCAATCTCATGATTGAGTTTCCCCACGGAAGAGGTAAGGTAAGACATGATGTTATTTGATGTTGAAGATTTACGGGGAACTTTAACTTTCCCCGCCCCCCCGAGGGTTGATGTTTGCAATTTGCGCTTACCCATGGTAATATGGAGCGCTCAGGGGGTGAGCCCGTCCCGTCCCTCATCATCCACTGACGGCCACAGATGGCCCGCCATCCGCCCGGGCTCAGCCCGGCGCCGCCCGCGATGCGGAGGAAGCTGCCTGTTTTTAATCGCCTCCAGGAGCGGCAACCAGGAAGTGGGCGGTGTCCCGAGGCAGGCTGGGAGCTGTAGTCCGCCCCACTCCGCGGCCGGGCGATGTCAACTGCTCGGCGGCGGGGGCGACCACAGCGTCAGGGCCCCAGCAGTTCTGGGAGGTCAGAGATGGCAGCGCGACCCCCTCCTTGTACGTCTCCGATTTGAAATGATCCCCGCTCCGCTGTGGGAGCTGCCTTCTTTCTGTACCTCTCTTGATTCTTTTTGTACCTCTCTTGTTTCTTTCTGCACCTCCCCTGCTTTTTCTGCATTTCTGTTACCTCTGTCTGCACATCTTTTGCTTCTTTCTGTACCTTGCTTGCATCTTTCTGCACATTTCTCCCTCTTTCTGTTACTCTCTTCCTTTTTTCTGCACTCCTCTTGCCTCTTTCATCACTTCTCTTGCTTCTTTCTGCACCTTTCTTCTTCTTTCCATACTTCTCTTGCATCTTTCTCCAATACTCTTCCTTCCTTCCGTACCTTTCTTCCGCTTTCTGCATTTCTCTTTTCTCTTTCTGCAAATTTCTTCCTCCTTTTGTACATTTCTTGCTTCTATCTGCACCTCTCTTGCTTTTTTCTATAGCTCTCTTGCTTCTTTCTCCAATTTGCTTGTTTCTGTACGTCTCTTTCCTTTTTCTGTAACTTTTGTGCTTCTTTCTGAACTTCTCTTTCTTCCTTCTGCACATCTCTTGCTTCTTTCTGCACCTCATTTGCTTCTTTCTGCATTTCTCTTGTTTCTTTTTGCACCTATCTTCCTCTCTCTACACTTCTTATGCAACTTTCTGCACTTGTCTTGCTTCTTTCTGCATTTCTCTTCTTTCTCTCCACACATCACTTGCTTCTTTCCGCACCTCTTTTGATTCTTTCTGTACCTCTTTTGCTTCTTTCTGCACCTCTCCTTCCATTTTCTGCACCACTCTTCTTACTACGCCTCTCTTGCCTCTTTAAGCACTTCTCATGCTTCTTTCTGTACCTCACTTGCTTCCCTCTGCACCCCACTTGCTTCTTTCTGCACTTCTCTTGCTTCTTTTGAACCTCTCTTGTCTCTTTCTGCATTTCTCTTGCTTCTTTCTGCACCTTTCTTTTCTTTCTACACTTCTCTTGCCGCCTCTTTCTTCAAATGTCTAACATTCTTCTGTACCTTTCTTCTTCTTTCTGTACCTCTCTTGATTCTTTTTGTGCCTCTCTTATTTTTTTCTGTACCTCTCCTTCAGTTTTTTGCACCACTCTTCTTTCTGCAGCTCTCTTGCCTTTTTATGCACCACTCTTGCTTCTTTCTGTACCTCTCCTGCTTGTTTTTGCATCTCTCTTGCATCTTTCTGCATATGTCTTCTTCTTTCTTTAACTCTCTTGTTTCTCTCTGCACTTCTTCTGCTTCTTTCTGCACCTCTCTTGCTTTTTTCTGCACCTCTATTGCCCCTTTCTACACCTCCCATGCTTCTTTCTGCAACTCTCAGACTTCTTTCTGCACCCCTTTTTCATCTTTCTGTACCTCTCCTGCTTCGTTCTGCATCTCTTTGCATCTTTCTGCACATTTCTTCTTCTTTCTTTAACTCACTTGCTTCTCTCTGCACTTCTCTAGCCTCTTTCTGCATTTCTCTTGCTTCTTTCTGTACCTCTACTGCTACCTTCTGCACGTCTCTCGACTCTTTCAGCATCTCTCCTGCCTCTTACTGTACTTCTCTTGCCTCTTTCTACACTTCTCTTCACTCTTTCTACACTTATATTGCTTCTTTCTGCACTACTCTTTCTGCATTTCTATCGTTTCTTTCTGTAACTCTCTTGCTTCTTTTTACACCTCACTTTTATTTCTGCACCTCTCTTGTTTCTTTCTGCACCTTTCATGCTTCTTTATGCACCTCTGTGGCATCTTTCTGTGCCTTTCTTTCTTCTTACTGCACCTCTCTTACCTCTTTAAGCACTTCTCATGCTTCTTTCGCACCTCACTTGCTTCCCTCTGTACCCCACTTGCTTCTTTCTGCACTTCTGCCTATTTTGTACCTCTCTTGTCTCTTTCTGCATTTCTCTTTCTTCTCTTTCTGCACTTATATTGCCTCTTTCTGCAAATGTCTAAGATCCTTCTGTACCTTTCTTCCTCTTTCTGTACCTCTCTTGATTCTTTTTGTACCTCTCTCATTTTTTTCTGCACATCTCCAGCTTTTTCTGCATTTCTCTTCCCTCTTTTTTTTACTTCTTTTGCTTCTTTCTGTACCTTGCTTCCATCTTTCTACACATTTCTCCCTCTTTCTGTAACTCTCTTCCTTTTTTCTGCACTCCTCTTGCCTCTTTCATCACGTCTCTTGCTTTTTTCTGCACCTTTCTTCTTCTTTCCATACTTCTCTTGCATCTTTCTCCAATACTCTTACTTCCTTCCGTACCTTTCTTCCTCTTTTTGCATTTCTCTTTGCTTTTTCTGCAACTTTCTTCCTCCTTTTGTACATCTCTTGCTTCTTTCTGGGCCTCTCTTGCCTCTTTCTGCACTTCTCTTGCCTTTTTCTGTACCTCTTGTGCTTCTTTCTGTACTTCTCTTTCTACCTTCTGCACCTCTCTTGCTTATTTCTTCAGCTCATTTGCTTCTGTCTGCATTTCTCTTGTTTCTTTCTGCACCTATCTCCCTCTTTCTGCACACTTTCAGCACTTGTCTTGCTTCTTTCTGAACTTCTCTTCTGTCTTTCTTCACTTCTCTTGCGTCTTTCTGAACCTTTCTTCCTCTCTCTACACTTCTTATGCAACTTTCTGCACATTTCTTCTTCTTTCTTTAACTCTCTTGTTTCTCTCTGCACTTCTTCTGCTTCTTTCTGCACCTCTCTTGCTTTTTTCTGCACCTCTATTGCCCCTTTCTACACCTCTCGTGCTTCTTTCTGCAACTCTCAGACTTCTTTCTGCACCCCTTTTTCATCTTTCTGTACCTCTCCTGCTTCGTTCTGCATCTCTTTGCATCTTTCTGCACATTTCTTCTTCTTTCCTCAACTCTCTTGCTTCTATCTGCACTTCTCTAGCCTCTTTCTGCATTTCTCCTGCTTCTTTCTGTACCTCTACTGCTACCTTCTGCACGTCTCTTGAATCTTTCAGCATCTCTCCTGCTTCTTACTGTACTTCTCTTGCCTCTTTCTACACTTCTCTTCACTCTTTCTACACTTATATTGCTTCTTTCTGCACTTCTCTTTCTGCATTTCTATCGTTTCTTTCTGTACCTCTCTTGCTTCTTTTTACACCTCACTCTTTTATTTCTGTACCTCTCTTGCTTCTTTCTGCACATCTCTTGCTTCTTTTTGCACTTCTCTTGCTCTTTATGCATTTCTCATGTTTCATTCTGTGCCTTTCTTCCTCTTTCTGTGCCTTTTTCCTCTATATGCATCTTACTTAATCTTTCTACACCTTTCTTCCTCTTTCTGCAGTTCTTTTTCTTCTTTCTTCACCCTTCTTGCCTTTTTCTGTACCTCTCTTGCTTCTTATTGTAACTCTCTTGTTTCTTTCTGCACCTTTCATGCTTCTTTCTGCACCTCTGTTGCTTCTTTCTGTGCGTCTGTTTCTTCTTACTGCACCTCTCTTGCCTCTTCAATTACTTCTCATGCTTCTTTCTGCACCTCACTTGCTTCCCTCTGTACAACACTTGCTTCTTTCTACACTTCTCTTGCTTATTTTGTACCTCTCTTGCCTCTTTCTGCATTTCTCTTGCTTCTTTCTGCACCTTTCTTCTCTTTCTGCACTTATCTTGCCTCTTTCGGCAAATGTCTAACATCCTTCTGTACCTTTCTTCCTCTTTCTGTACCTCTCTTGATTCTTTTTGTACCTCTCTCGTTTTTTCTGCACATCTCCTGCTTTTTCTGCATTTCTCTTGCCTCTTTCTGTACTTCTTTTGCTTCTTTCTGTACCTTGCTTGCATCTTTCTGCACATTCCTCCCTCTTTATGTAAATCTCTTCCTTTTCTCTGTACTCCTCTTGCCTCTTTCATCACTTCTCTTGCTTCTTTCTGCGCCTTTCTTCTTCTTTCCATACTTCTCGTGCATCTTTCTCCAATACTCTTACTTTCTTCCGTACCTTTCTTCCTCTTTTTGCATTTCTCTTTGCTTTTTCTGTAACTTTCTTTCTCCTTTTGTACATCTCTTGCTTCTTTCTGGGCCTCTCTTGCCTCTTTCTGCACTTCTCTTGCCTTGTTCTGTACCTCTTGTGCTTCTTTCTGTACTTCTCTTTCTTCCTTCTGCACCTCTCTTGCTTATTTCTGCAGCTCATTTGCTTCTGTCTGCATTTCTCTTGTTTCTTTCTGCACCTATCTCCCTCTTTCTGCACTCCTCTTGCCTCTTTCATCACGTCTCTTGCTTTTTTCTGCACCTTTCTTCTTCTTTCCATACTTCTCTTGCATCTTTCTCCAATACTCTTACTTCCTTCCGTACCTTTCTTCCTCTTTTTGCATTTCTCTTTGCTTTTTCTGCAACTTTCTTCCTCCTTTTGTACATCTCTTGCTTCTTTCTGGGCCTCTCTTGCCTCTTTCTGCACTTCTCTTGCCTTTTTCTGTACCTCTTGTGCTTCTTTCTGTACTTCTCTTTCTACCTTCTGCACCTCTCTTGCTTATTTCTTCAGCTCATTTGCTTCTGTCTGCATTTCTCTTGTTTCTTTCTGCACCTATCTCCCTCTTTCTGCACACTTTCAGCACTTGTCTTGCTTCTTTCTGAACTTCTCTTCTGTCTTTCTTCACTTCTCTTGCGTCTTTCTGAACCTTTCTTCCTCTCTCTACACTTCTTATGCAACTTTCTGCACATTTCTTCTTCTTTCTTTAACTCTCTTGTTTCTCTCTGCACTTCTTCTGCTTCTTTCTGCACCTCTCTTGCTTTTTTCTGCACCTCTATTGCCCCTTTCTACACCTCTCGTGCTTCTTTCTGCAACTCTCAGACTTCTTTCTGCACCCCTTTTTCATCTTTCTGTACCTCTCCTGCTTCGTTCTGCATCTCTTTGCATCTTTCTGCACATTTCTTCTTCTTTCCTTAACTCTCTTGCTTCTATCTGCACTTCTCTAGCCTCTTTCTGCATTTCTCCTGCTTCTTTCTGTACCTCTACTGCTACCTTCTGCACGTCTCTTGAATCTTTCAGCATCTCTCCTGCTTCTTACTGTACTTCTCTTGCCTCTTTCTACACTTCTCTTCACTCTTTCTACACTTATATTGCTTCTTTCTGCACTTCTCTTTCTGCATTTCTATTGTTTCTTTCTGTACCTCTCTTGCTTCTTTTTACACCTCACTCTTTTATTTCTGTACCTCTCTTGCTTCTTTCTGCACATCTCTTGCTTCTTTTTGCACTTCTCTTGCTCTTTATGCATTTCTCTTGTTTCATTCTGTGCCTTTCTTCCTCTTTCTGTGCCTTTTTTCCTCTATATGCATCTTACTTAATCTTTCTACACCTTTCTTCCTCTTTCTGCAGTTCTTTTTCTTCTTTCTTCACCCTTCTTGCCTTTTTCTGTACCTCTCTTGCTTCTTATTGTAACTCTCTTGTTTCTTTCTGCACCTTTCATGCTTCTTTCTGCACCTCTGTTGCTTCTTTCTGTGCGTCTGTTTCTTCTTACTGCACCTCTCTTGCCTCTTCAATTACTTCTCATGCTTCTTTCTGCACCTCACTTGCTTCCCTCTGTACAACACTTGCTTCTTTCTACAGTTCTCTTGCTTATTTTGTACCTCTCTTGCCTCTTTCTGCATTTCTCTTGCTTCTTTCTGCACCTTTCTTCTCTTTCTGCACTTATCTTGCCTCTTTCGGCAAATGTCTAACATCCTTCTGTACCTTTCTTCCTCTTTCTGTACCTCTCTTGATTCTTTTTCTACCTCTCTCGTTTTTTCTGCACATCTCCTGCTTTTTCTGCATTTCTCTTGCCTCTTTCTGTACTTCTTTTGCTTCTTTCTGTACCTTGCTTGCATCTTTCTGCACATTCCTCCCTCTTTATGTAAATCTCTTCCTTTTCTCTGTACTCCTCTTGCCTCTTTCATCACTTCTCTTGCTTCTTTCTGCACCTTTCTTCTTCTTTCCATACTTCTCGTGCATCTTTCTCCAATACTCTTACTTTCTTCCGTACCTTTCTTCCTCTTTTTGCATTTCTCTTTGCTTTTTCTGTAACTTTCTTTCTCCTTTTGTACATCTCTTGCTTCTTTCTGGGCCTCTCTTGCCTCTTTCTGCACTTCTCTTGCCTTTTTCTGTACCTCTTGTGCTTCTTTCTGTACTTCTCTTTCTTCCTTCTGCACCTCTCTTGCTTATTTCTGCAGCTCATTTGCTTCTGTCTGCATTTCTCTTGTTTCTTTCTGCACCTATCTCCCTCTTTCTGCACTCCTCTTGCCTCTTTCATCACGTCTCTTGCTTTTTTCTGCACCTTTCTTCTTCTTTCCATACTTCTCTTGCATCTTTCTCCAATACTCTTACTTCCTTCCGTACCTTTCTTCCTCTTTTTGCATTTCTCTTGCTTTTTCTGCAACTTTCTTCCTCCTTTTGTACATCTCTTGCTTCTTTCTGGGCCTCTCTTGCCTCTTTCTGCACTTCTCTTGCCTTTTTCTGTACCTCTTGTGCTTCTTTCTGTACTTCTCTTTCTACCTTCTGCACCTCTCTTGCTTATTTCTTCAGCTCATTTGCTTCTGTCTGCATTTCTCTTGTTTCTTTCTGCACCTATCTCCCTCTTTCTGCACACTTTCAGCACTTGTCTTGCTTCTTTATGAACTTCTCTTCTGTCTTTCTTCACTTCTCTTGCGTCTTTCTGAACCTTTCTTCCTCTCTCTACACTTCTTATGCAACTTTCTGCACATTTCTTCTTCTTTCTTTAACTCTCTTGTTTCTCTCTGCACTTCTTCTGCTTCTTTCTGCACCTCTCTTGCTTTTTTCTGCACCTCTATTGCCCCTTTCTACACCTCTCGTGCTTCTTTCTGCAACTCTCAGACTTCTTTCTGCACCCCTTTTTCATCTTTCTGTACCTCTCCTGCTTCGTTCTGCATCTCTTTGCATCTTTCTGCACATTTCTTCTTCTTTCCTTAACTCTCTTGCTTCTATCTGCACTTCTCTAGCCTCTTTCTGCATTTCTCCTGCTTCTTTCTGTACCTCTACTGCTACCTTCTGCACGTCTCTTGAATCTTTCAGCATCTCTCCTGCTTCTTACTGTACTTCTCTTGCCTCTTTCTACACTTCTCTTCACTCTTTCTACACTTATATTGCTTCTTTCTGCACTTCTCTTTCTGCATTTCTATCGTTTCTTTCTGTACCTCTCTTGCTTCTTTTTACACCTCACTCTTTTATTTCTGTACCTCTCTTGCTTCTTTCTGCACATCTCTTGCTTCTTTTTGCACTTCTCTTGCTCTTTATGCATTTCTCTTGTTTCATTCTGTGCCTTTCTTCCTCTTTCTGTGCCTTTTTTCCTCTATATGCATCTTACTTAATCTTTATACACCTTTCTTCCTCTTTCTGCAGTTCTTTTTCTTCTTTCTTCACCCTTCTTGCCTTTTTCTGTACCTCTCTTGCTTCTTATTGTAACTCTCTTGTTTCTTTCTGCACCTTTTATGCTTCTTTCTGCACCTCTGTTGCTTCTTTCTGTGCGTCTGTTTCTTCTTACTGCACCTCTCTTGGCTCTTCAATTACTTCTCATGCTTCTTTCTGCACCTCACTTGCTTCCCTCTGTACAACACTTGCTTCTTTCTACACTTCTCTTGCTTATTTTGTACCTCTCTTGCCTCTTTCTGCATTTCTCTTGCTTCTTTCTGCACCTTTCTTCTCTTTCTGCACTTATCTTGCCTCTTTCGGCAAATGTCTAACATCCTTCTGTACCTTTCTTCCTCTTTCTGTACCTCTCTTGATTCTTTTTGTACCTCTCTCGTTTTTTCTGCACATCTCCTGCTTTTTCTGCATTTCTCTTGCCTCTTTCTGTACTTCTTTTGCTTCTTTCTGTACCTTGCTTGCATCTTTCTGCACATTCCTCCCTCTTTATGTAAATCTCTTCCTTTTCTCTGTACTCCTCTTGCCTCTTTCATCACTTCTCTTGCTTCTTTCTGCACCTTTCTTCTTCTTTCCATACTTCTCGTGCATCTTTCTCCAATACTCTTACTTTCTTCCGTATCTTTCTTCCTCTTTTTGCATTTCTCTTTGCTTTTTCTGTAACTTTCTTTCTCCTTTTGTACATCTCTTGCTTCTTTCTGGGCCTCTCTTGCCTCTTTCTGCACTTCTCTTGCCTTTTTCTGTACCACTTGTGCTTCTTTCTGTACTTCTCTTTCTTCCTTCTGCACCTCTCTTGCTTATTTCTGCAGCTCATTTGCTTCTGTCTGCATTTCTCTTGTTTCTTTCTGCACCTATCTCCCTCTTTCTGCACTTCTTTTGCCACTTTTTGCACTTGTCTTGTTTCTTTCTGCACTTCTCTTCTGTCTTTCTTCACTTCTCTTGCTTCTTTCTGCACCTATCTTCCTCTCTCTACACTTCTTATGCAACTTTCTGCACTTGTTTTGCTTCTTTCTGCATTTCTCTTCTTTCTCTCCACACATCACTTGCTTCTTTCGGCACCTCTTTTGATTCTTTCTGTGCCTCTTTTGCTTCTTTCTGCACCTCTCTTTTTTCTTTCTGCACCTCTCCTTCCATTTTCCACACCACTCTTCTTACTGCACCTCTCTTGCCTTTTTATGTACCACTCTTGCGTCTTTCTGTACCTCTCTTGCTTGTTTCTGCATGTCTCTTGCATCTTTCTGCACATTTCCTCTTTTTTCTTTACCTCTCTTGGTTCTCTCAGCACTTCTTCTGCTTCTTTCTGCACCTCTCTTGCTTTTTTCTGAACCTCTATTGCCCCTTTCTATACCTCTCACGCTTCTTTCTGCACCTCTCAGGCCTCTTTCTGTACCCCTTTTTCATCTTTCTGTACTTCTCCTGCTTTGTTCTGCATCTGTTTGCATCTTTATGAACATTTCTTCTTCTTTCTTTAACTCTCTTGCTTCTCTCTGCACTTCTCTAGTCTCTTTCTGCATTTCTCTTGCTTCTTTCTGTACCTCTACTGCTACTTTCTGCATGTCTCTTGACTCTTTCTGTATCTCTCCTTCCTCTTACTGTACTTCTCTTGACTCTTTCTGCGCTTCACTTCCCTCTTTTTAAACACTAATATTGCTTATTTCTGCACTTCTCTTTCTGCATTTCTATTGTTTCTTTCTGTACCTCTCTTGCTTCTTTTTACACCTCACTCTTTTATTTCTGCACCTCTCTTGCTTCTTTCTGCACATCTCTTGCTTCTTTTTGCACTTCTCTTGCTCTTTCTGCATTTTGCTTGTTTCATTCTGTGCCTTTCTTCCTCTTTCTGCGCCTTTTTTCCTCTATATGCAGCTTTCATAATCTTTCTACACCTTTCTTCCTCTTTCTGTAGTTCCGTTGCTTTTTTTTGCACTCCTCTTGCCTTTTTCTGTAGCTCTCTTGCTTCTTATTGTAACTCTCTTGTTTTTTTCTGCACCTTTCATGCATCTTTCTGCACCTCTGTTGCTTCTTTCTGTGCCTCTCTTTCTTCTTACTGTACCTCTCTTGCCTCTTTCTGCACTTCTCTTGCTTCTTTTGTACCTCTCTTGCCTCTTTCTGCATTTCTCTTGGTTCTTTCTGCACCTTTCTTTTCTTTCCGCACTTCTCTTACCTCTTTCTTCAAATGTCAAACACCCTTCTGTACCTTTCTTCTTCTTTATGTACCTCTCTTGATTCTCTTTGTACCTCTTTTAGTTTTTTTCTGTACCTCTCTGTTGGAATGGCGTTCTCCGGGGGGCTTCGGAATACGTTCCTGACCACCCTTTGACCCACCTCTCCCAGAGTTAGGCCGAGCAATGGCGGGGAGGCCCTTCCTGGAAGGGTCTCGTTCCTAGGATCATACACGCTGCGCTTACACAGAGGGACACCACACCATAGTTCTTAGTAAGGCAGTATACTTTATCGAGAGTTTCAGGGGGATCTTTATGATCCGAGATGCAGCTGTTGAATCAATGCCACAAGTGGCGGAAGTTTCGTGATGAGGGTATTGGGGTAGCGGGACAGTCTTTTAGATCAGTGTCTCTGCGGAGTATCCTTCGCACAGCTCTCAATCCTTGAGCCGGGGATTTGGGTTCACTCGGCAATCTCCGCCGATTCTCCTGGAGGGGAGCGCCGCGAGTCTCTCAGCAGGCACAGGTGGTTTCAGATTCTCGGGAGCCGCGACAGCGTCAGCAGGGCTCAGATGGTTTTGGAGTTCGGGGAACCGCGACTGCGTCAGCAGGGCTCAGATGTTTTCAGAGTTCGGGGAGCCGCGACAGCGTCAGCAGGGCTCAGATGGTTCCAGAGTTCGGGGAGCCGCGACAGCGTCAGCAGGGCTCAGATGGTTTCAGAGTTCGGGGAGCCACGACAGCGTCAGCAGGGCTCAGATGGTTTCAGAGTCAGGTAGCGTCCTCGGGTTTCAGAGATCGGTCGAGCCGCGACCAGGTCAGCAGGGCTCTCGTAGGTCCAGGTCTTCTCTGCCTCCTGTCCCTTCAGCACCCCTTGTTATACTCCCCCTCCTCTTTGAAGTCCGGAGTCCTCGCAGAGAGGGGTCTGGTGCCTGGGGGCGGTGTGTCGGGATTTCCTGCCGCTCGGCCCTTTGATCTGTTCAGGTTGGTCTGGGAGGGACTCCAGACGCCCAGCATGCGAGGCGCCCGCTCATCGGGGACCTGGTGGCCGATCGAAACCCTCCTTGGGGAGGAGATCAGAGGTGTGACAGGGACGGCGTCTCCTGGTCTGGCTTGGGGGTTTCCCTCTCCCTCGGCCGGGCATGCGTGGTAGTGTCTTGGGTGTTGCTGGGGCCCCGGCCGGCCATCGGGTTTGTTGGACCATGGTGGACGGAAGTCTGTGATACCGGGGATCAGGTGTGGTTGCAGGGTTGCTCACTGGTCGGGAGGGTCCACGCCCTACAAGGCCGGGCTCACACTCTCCTTCAGTTTTTTGCACCACTCTTCTTTCTGCACCTCTCTTGCTTTTTTATGCACCACTCTTGCTTCTTTCTGTACCTCTCCTGCTTGTTTTTGCATCTCTCTTGCATCTTTCTGCATATGTCTTCTTCTTTCTTTAACTCTCTTATTTCTCTCTGCACTTCTTCTGCTTCTTTCTGCACCTCTCTTGCTTTTTTCTGCACCTCTATTGCCCCTTTCTACACCTCTCATGCTTCTTTCTGCAACTCTCAGACTTCTTTCTGCACCCCTTTTTCATCTTTCTGTTCCTCTCCTGCTTCGTTCTGCATCTCTTTGCATCTTTCTGCACATTTCTTCTTCTTTCTTTAACTCTCTTGCTTCTCTCTGCACTTCTCTAGCTTCTTTCTGCAATTCTCTTGCTTCTTTCTGTAACTTTACTGCTACCTTCTGCACGTATCTTGACTCTTTCCGCATCTCTCCTGCCTCTTACTGTACTTCTCTTGCCTCTTTCTGCACTTCTCTTCACTCTTTCTACACTTATATTGCTTCTTTCTGCACTACTCTTTCTGCATTTCTATCGCTTCTTTCTGCACATCTCTTTCTTCTTTTTGAACTTCTCTTGCTCTTTCTGCATTTCTCTTGTTGCATTCTGTGCCTTTCTTCCTCTTTCTGTGCCTTTTTCCTCTATATGCAGCTTACTTAATCTTTTTGCACCTTTCTTCCTCTTTCTGCAGTTCTTTTGCTTCTTTCTGCACTCCTCTTGCCTTTTTCTGTACCTCTCTTGCTTCTTATTGTAACTCTCTTGTTTCTTTCTGCACCTTTCATGCTTCTTTCTGCACCTCTGTTGCGTCTTTCTGTGCCTTTCTTTCTTCTTACTGCACCTCTCTTGCCTCTTTAAGCACTTCTCATGCTTCTTTCTGCACCTCACTTGCTTCCCTCTGTACCCCACTTGCTTCTTTCTGTACTTCTCTTGCCTATTGTGTACCTCTCTTGCCTCTTTCTGCATTTCTCTTGCTTCTTTCTGCACCTTTCTTCTCTTTCTGCACTTCTCTTGCCTCTTTCTGCAAATGTCTAACATCCTTCTGTACCTTTCTTCCTCTTTCTGTACCTCTCTTGATTCTTTTTGTACCTCTCTCATTTTTTTCTGCACATCTCCAGCTTTTTCTGCATTTCTCTTCCCTCTTTTTTTTACTTCTTTTGCTTCTTTCTGTACCTTGCTTCCATCTTTCTACACATTTCTCCCTCTTTCTGTAACTCTCTTCCTTTTTTCTTCTGCACTCCTCTTGCCTCTTTCATCACTTCTCTTGCTTTTTTCTGCACCTTTCTTCTTCTTTCCATACTTCTCTTGCATCTTTCTCCAATACTCTTCCTTCCTTCCGTACCTTTCTTCCTCTTTTTGCATTTCTCTTTGCTTTTTCTGCAACTTTCTTCCTCCTTTTGTACATCTCTTGCTTCTTTCTGGGCCTCTCTTGCCTCTTTCTGCACCTCTCTTGCCTTTTTCTGTACCTCTTGTGCTTCTTTCTGTACTTCTCTTTCTTCCTTCTGCACCTCTCTTGCTTATTTCTGCAGCTCATTTGCTTGTGTCTGCATTTCTCTTGTTTCTTTCTACACCTATCTCCTTCTTTCTGCACTTCTTTTGCCACTTTCTGCACTTGTCTTGCTTCTTTCTGCACTTCTCTTCTGTCTTTCTTCACTTCTTTTGCTTCTTTCTGCACCTATCTTCCTCTCTCTACACTTCTTATGCCACTTTCTGCACTTGTCTTGCTTCTTTCTGCATTTCTTTTCTGTCTCTCTGCACATGACTTGCTTCTTTCAGCACCTCTTTTGATTCTTTCTGCACCTCTTTTGCTACTTTCGGTACTTCTCTTTATTCTTTCTGCAACTCTCTTGCCTCTTTCTGTACCACTCTTACTTCTTTCTGCACATCTCTTACCTGTGTATGCACAGCTCTTGCTTCTTTCTGTACCTCTCCTGCTTCTTTATACACCTCCCTTGCATATTTCTACACATTTCTTCTTCTTTATTTAACTATCTTGCTTCTCTCTGCACTTCTCTTGCTTCATTCTGTACCTCTCAGCCTTCTTCCTGCACTCCTCTTTCATCTTATTGAACCTCACCTGCTTCTATCTGCCCTTCTCTAGTCTCTTTCTGCATCTCTCTTCCTTCCCTCTGCTACAATCTTGCTTCTCTCTGCACTTCTTCTGCTTCTTTCTGCACCTCTCTTGTTTTTTTCTGCACCTCTATTGCCCCTTTCTATACCTCTCATGCTTCTTTCTGCACCTCTCAGGCTTCTTTCTGCACCTCTTTTTCATCTTTCTGTACCTATCCTGCTTCGTTCTGCATCTCTTTGCATCTTTCTGCACATTTCTTCTTCTTTCTTTAACTCTCTTGCTTCTCTCTGCACTTCTCTAGCCTCTTTCTGCATTTCTCTTGCTTCTTTCTGTACCTCTACTGCAACTTTCTGCCTGTCTCTTGACTCTTTCCGCATCTCTCCTGCCTCTTGCTTTACTTCTCTTACCTCTTTCTGCACTTCTCTTCCCTCTTTCTACACTTATATTGCTTCTTTCTGCACTTCTCTTTCTGCATTTCTAGTGTTTCTTTCTGTACCTCTCTTGCTTCTTTTTACACCTCAGTCTTTTGGTTCCTGCACCTCTCTTGCTTCTTTCTGCACTTCTTTTGCTTCTTTCTGTACCTTACTTGCATCTTTCTGCACATTTCTCCCTCTTTCTGTAACTCTCTTCCTTTTTTCTGCACTCCTCTTGCCTCTTTCATCACTTCTCTTGCTTCTTTCTGCACCTTTCTTCTTCTTTCCATACTTCTCTGCATCTTTCTCCAATACTCTTACCTCCTTCTGTACCTTTCTTCCTCTTTCTGCATTTCTCTTTGCTTGTTCTGCAACTTTCTTCCTCCTTTTGTACATCTCTTGCTTTTCTTGCCTCTGTCTACACTTCTCTTGCCTTTTTCTGTACATCTTATGCTTCTTTCTACCCTTCTACTTCTTCCTTCTGCACCTCTCGTGCTCATTTCTGCAGCTCATTTGGTTCTGTCTGCATTTCTCTTGTTTCTTTCTGCACCTATCTTCCTCTTTCTGCACTTCCTTTGCCACTTTCTACACTTGTCTTGCTTTTTTCAGCACTTCTCTTCTGTCTTTCTTCACTTCTCTTGCTTCTTTCTGCACCTAGCTCCCTCTCTCTACACTTCTTATGTCACTTTCTGCACTTGTCTTGCTTCTTTCTGCATTTCTCTTCTGTCTCTCAGCACATCACTTGCTTCTTTCGGCACCTCTTTTGATTATTTCTGCACCTCTTTTGCTTCTTTCGGTACTTCTCTTTATTCTTTCTGCAACTCTTTTGCCTCTTTCTGCACCACTCTTACTTCTTTCTGCACATCTCTTACCTGTTTATGCACAGCTCTTGCTTCTTTCTGGACCTCACTTGCTTCATTCTGTACCTCTCCTGCTTCTTTATACACCTCTCTTACATATTTCTGCACATTTCTTCTTCTTTCTTTAACTCTCTTGCTTCTCTTGCATCTTCCTGTACCTCTCCTGCTTCTTTATACACCTCTCTTACATATTTCTGCACATTTCTTCTTCTTTCATTAACTCTCTTGCTTCTCACTGCACTTCTCTTGCTTCTTTCTGTACCTCTCTTGCTTTTTCTGCACTTCTATTGCCCCTTTCTACACTTCTCATGCTTCTTTATACACCTCCCTTGCATATTTCTACACATTTCTTCTTCTTTATTTAACTATCTTGCTTCTCTCTGCACTTCTCTTGCTTCTTTATGCACCTCTCAGCCTTCTTCTTGCACTCCTCGTTCATGTTATTGAACCTCACCTGCTTCTTTCTGCCCTTCTCTAGTCTCTTTCTGCATCTCTCTTGCCTCCCTCTGCCACCCACTTGCTGCTTTCTGTACTTCTCTTGCTTCTTTCTTCACCTCTTATTCCTCTTTCTGCATTTCTCTTGCTTCTTTCTGCACCTTTCTTCTTCTTTCTGCACCTCTCTTGCCTCATTCTGCAAATGTGTTACATCCTTCTGTACCTTTCTTGCTTCTTTTTGTACCTCTCTTGTTTTTTTCTGCACCTCTCTTTCTTATTTCTGCATTTCTCTTGCAACTTTCTGCACTTCTTTTTCTTCTTTCTACACCTCTCATGCTTCTTTCTTCAACTCTCAGACTTCTTTCTGCACCCCTTTTTCATCTTTCTGTACCTCTCCTGCTTCGTTCTGCATCTCTTTGCATCTTTCTGCACATTTCTTCTTCTTTCTTTAACTCTCTTGCTTCTCTCTGCACCTCTCTAGCCTCTTTCTGCAATTCTCTTGCTTCTTTCTGTAACTCTACTGCTACCTTCTGCACATATCTTGACTCTTTCCGCATCTCTCCTGCCTCTTACTGTACTTCTCTTGCCTCTTTCTGCACTTCTCTTCACTCTTTCTACACTTATATTGCTTCTTTCTGCACTACTCTTTCTGCATTTCTATAGTTTCTTTCTGTAACTCTCTTGCTTCTTTTTACACCTCACTTTTATTTCTGCACCTCTCTTGCTTCTTTCTGCACATCTCTTGCTTCTTTTTGCACTTCTCTTGCTCTTTCTGCATTTCTCTTGTTTCATTCTGTGCCTTTCTTCCTCTTTCTGACTGTGCCTTTTTCCTCTATATGCAGCTTACTTAATCTTTCTGCACCTTTTTTCCTCTTTCTGCAGTTCTTTTGCTTCTTTCTGCACTCCTCTTGCCTTTTTCTGTACCTCTCTTGCTTCTTATTGTAACTCTCTTGTTTCTTTCTGCACCTTTCATGCTTCTTTCTGCACCTCTGTTGCGTCTTTCTGTGCCTTTCTTTCTTCTTACTGCACCTCTCTTGCCTCTTTAAGCACTTCTCATGCTTCTTTCTGCACCTCACTTGCTTCCCTCTGTACACCACTTGCTTCTTTCTGCACTTCTCTTGCCTATTTTGTACCTCTCTTGCCTCTTTCTGCATTTCTCTTGCTTCTTTATGCACCTTTCTTCTCTTTCTGCACTTCTCTTGCCTCTTTCTGCAAATGTCTAACATCCTTCTGTACCTTTCTACCTCTTTCTGTACCTCTCTTGATTCTTTTTGTACCTCTCTCATTTTTTTTGCACATCTCCAGCTTTTTCTGCATTTCTCTTCCCTCTTTGTTTTACTTCTTTTGCTTCTTTCTGTACCTTGCTTCCATCTTTCTACACATTTCTCCCTCTTTCTGTAACTCTCTTCCTTTTTTCTGCACTCCTCTTGCCTCTTTCATCACTTCTCTTGCTTTTTTCTGCACCTTTCTTCTTCTTTCCATACTTCTCTTGCATCTTTCTCCAATACTCTTACTTCCTTCCGTACAGTTCTTCCTCTTTCTGCACTTCTCTTGCCTTTTTCTGTACCTCTTGTGCTTCTTTCTGTACTTCTCTTTCTTCCTTCTGCACCTCTCTTGCTTATTTCTGCAGCTCATTTGCTTCTGTCTGCATTTCTCTTGTTTATTTCGGCACCTATCTCCTTCTTTCTGCACTTCTTTTGCCACTTTCTGCACTTGTCTTGCTTCTTTCTGCACTTCTCTTCTGTCTTTCTTCACTTCTTTTGCTTCTTTCTGCACCTATCTTCCTCTCTCTACACTTCTTATGCCACTTTCTGCACTTGTCTTGCTTCTTTCTGCATTTCTCTTCTGTCTCTCCGCACATCACTTGCTTCTTTCGGCACCTCTTTTGATTCTTTCTGCACCTCTTTTGCGCCTTTCGGTACTTCTCCTTATTCTTTCTGCAACTCTCTTGCCTCTCTCTGTACCACTCCTACTTCTTTCTGCACATCTCTTACCTGTTTATGCACAGCTCTTGCTTCTTTCTGCACCTCTCTTGCTTCTTTCTGTACCTCTCCTGCTTCTTTATACACCTCTCTTGCATATTTCTACACATTTCTTCTTCTTTTTTTAACTCTCTTGCTTCTCTCTGCACTTCTCTTGCTTCTTTCTGTACCTCTCTTGCTTTTTTCTGTACCTCTTTTGCCCCTTTCTACACCTCTCATGCTTCTTTTTGCACCTCTCAGCCTTCTTGCTTCACTGATCCTTTCACAATCTGTTTAGTTATAATCCAGAGACTGATTTTAAGTCCGGTTTCAAATACTGCACCATAGTCCCTATAGGGGATAACCATAACAAACTGCTGTATGACTAAATTTCACCAAATCCCAAAACGCCCTATCATAACTAGATATAAAGATTCTATATAAGCTCACCTCTAACAAGAAGCCGTCGTATCTCATGCCACTGTATACCAAAAATGCTGAACTTATCAATATGTAAATTTGAAGGTACCTCGGATTCCAGGACCTAAGGGTTAAAAATAGACCCAACTCATCATGTAATCGGAATAAGCTTACTAATACAACAACCGTACTATGATATGCATAAAACGCCACAATTAGAAATTCGCTCACCTTACAGAAACTTGTCTCTCAAAAAAGCTTATAATCCATATATGTCCTCCATAATATCAATAGGTACCCTAGAGTACTGGGACCTATAATAAATCGGAGAAATTCGTCACAAACGTTATGTACTCATAATAATATCCCAAACGGGTTAAAGATTCAAACGTGACCACTCACCTTCAGAGCAACACTACTTCCCGAATACAGGTTTCGTAGGCTATCGTGTGACAACAGCGTCATGCTTTAAAGGCCCAACAACAACATAAAAGAGGTGACTAACCTCCAAACGTGATATCGGGCGCCATTGCTAAAAGGTAATATCGTTAAAGCTAAGAAATAAAGAGGGTGATTCACCCTCAAATTACGAGCACCATTAGTTTTCATTTGACAGTAAACAAACAAACAAATTGTTATCAAAATTTGAATACCAGTATTCAAAATCTGATACATACATAAACGAACATATATATATAGAGAATATATCTAAGATGTCTGCCATAAACCAAAATGTTTTTCCATATGTTTTTCAATAATATAGTGCTATATGATGTATAACCATCTCATGATTAGCACATTAAATGGACCTTCCATATGAAGGTACCCAAAATCAAAATTCTTATGCTACATAACCGCTACATAATCATCTCTATGCTTCCGCTGCATAACAAGTTATATTAGAGCCTCCAGCGTCTAAGAGTTACCAACTGCTACCTTTCAGAATATTCATTATTTGTAGCCACAAGTGGAGGATAAATTCGCATCCCCAATAATGCCTAGTCACCCAAGAAGTATTGTAACTCATGGTCATAATTAAGACCCAATTCAACCGCCCTCAAGCGCATGATCCATCTTGCCTCCCGTCTCCGCAGTTGAAGCTCTCTATCCCCACCTCGTGGGTCTAATTTAACATGCTCAATTACAATGTATTGAAAGGACTTGGATGGACCCTGTGCTGAACAATTATAGATATGTTCGGCAATTGGATATCTGCAATCATTGCATTTGACAGCCCTAAAATGCTCACTGACACGTTCCTTTAATGCTCTAATTGTACTGCCTACATAGATTTTTTGACATTTGCATATAATAATATATACCACAAATTTAGTAGTACAATTTATGTTGGATAGGATGTCATATACACGACCCTTATCATCTATGAACTGTGTTGTTCTATCCTTAGCAAATTTGCACATATTGCAATGTCCACATTTATAAAATCCCTTACTCAATTGTGAAAGCCATCCCTCCTGTCTTTTTTCAATGGGATAGCTAGGACTTAGTATTAAGCCCAATGTTTTGCCTCTCCGAAATGTGATTTGTGGTTTGTCTCCCAAACATTCCTTCCATGTTCTATCAGCTTTCAATATGTGCCAGTGTTTCCTCAGACTTTTGTACAGTGTCGTACTCATAGAATTATAATCTGCAATCATCCTAACCTTAGGTGATTCTTGTGTTGTTAGGCGAACTGGCTTCAGTGTGGATGCTCTCTTAATTTTGAAAGCTCTATTTTTCGCTTTCAATACGTCCAATCTAGAGTAACCCCTTTGGAAAAAACGTCTTTCCATGTCTGAAATACAAGATTTGAATTCTTTGTCTTCACTACAATTTCTTCGTGCTCTTAACATTTCTCCATATAGTATTGCTTTTATTTGGTGCCGAGGATGTGCACTATCCGCATGTAATATAGCGTTACATGATGTGGGTTTTCGGTACATATTGCTATGGATTTTATTTTCCTTCACATACAATTCTACATCAAGAAACACTATATTAGTAGAGCTAGCATGCAACGTAAACCTAATATTTAGATCATTGTCATTAAGGTAATTTGTGAATTCCTGCAATGACTCCACTGTACCTGTCCAAATCATCAGGCAGTCATCTATATAACGTCCCTAGTAAAGGATCTGATCATTCCAACGACTGCCCGATGAGATATAGCAGGGATCGCGAAGGAGCCTCGAGCTGATATGCAAGAAGCGGGCTCACAAAACTCTCAAGGAGTGTAGGCCCAGAATCTTATGTGAACATAGTGTTCGGGGCTTGGGCTACAAGTAAACCAAAGCACAACTTCAAGAGCAGTAGGGAAGTTAATACACTTGCAAATGTGCATGGTGAGCAGGAGTTCCGGTTCCTCAATACTCACAAGGGCTGCGGGTCTCAGCTTTGCTGGGGACTCGGGTGAGCCTCTGAAAAGTCTGGAAATCCTCTTACTGGGCTGCAGATACTTCGGAGTCCAGTGGGAGCTTCGGAGATGTAGACTAGCATTTGCTTCATTGGTGCCTGCCTAGCAGGGACGTCATTTCTTGACCCCAAGGGTGATTTCTTCAGTCCTCTAATCTTGAGTAGAACATTGAATTTCCAGGATTCAGTTGCAGAGTTTTGTCCAGCGATATCTAAAGTCCTGTTGCCAGGGGTTTCTTACTTATACCTAAGAACGGTGTTGGACTACCTCAAGGGACCTACCTATGGGAGGGTTTGGAAAGATGGGTGGCTACACCCATTTCCTTTGTCCAGTTTTGTGCCCGAGCAGGGGCTGGAAGCCTCTGAACTAGTTTGAGCTGGACTATGCACAGGGACACCAAATGTGCCCCCAGTGCAGGACTTCAAAGCTCTCTGAGAGTGCTCCCACCCAGCCCCAATACACATCAGCCTGTCTGGGAGGTGGTTACACCTCCCTGTGATAAGAAACCTATTGTTCAGGTCTCCCCTGCCGGAGTTTTGGTCAGCAGCAGGAGGCCATACCTGTGTCTGTGGCTGCAGCATCCATTTTGTGATGCCAGGGCTCAGTTAAGTTGGTACCAGGTATACCAGTGCTGTCATGTCTCTCTCTCTAGAATGGTGGGATCATACTCCCATACCAGTTACTGATGTGGGCGTATGATTCCAAGGTGTTTGACACCAAACACGACATGTTTCCGTGCAGCCAGTCCAAAGTTAGCATTTACCGTTGGGTTATAATGCACTTAAGAGTATATGGCCCAGCTGCACCACTGACAACCCCGGAGGATAAATTCCGAAGGCTGCAGAGGGGCCCTCTCACATATAGCCAAGCACCCTGCCTTCAGGATTGATATGGCCTGCCATAGGGGTGACTGATAGGTTTCTATGTGCAGTGATAGGTGAGATATAGTGAACCTATATCTCAGTAAGGGGTGCATGCACCACCTTACCCAGGCTGCAGTAGCAGACCTGTGGTGTCATTTTGGAGGGCTTTCCAGGGGTGGTACAATACATGCTTCCGCCCCTGATAGGCCTCTGGGGTAACTATGCCCTGGGTACTTAGTATACCATATACTAGGGACTCACAAGGGTACCCCAGAATCCAATTTGGAGTGTACCTAAAGAACATGCAATCAATTTAGCGAGGAAGCAGCTAGGCTGGGGCCCTGAATAGCAGGGTCCCAGACAGACTAAAGTAAAAAAAACAGTGAAACACCAGCAAAAAGTGGGGGTAAACATGTGAAGCAGATCCTACTCTCCTACACAACCCCCCCAAACGCAGGGACATTAAACTAAACTTGACCGGTTGAGTCTTCATGTTCTAAGTGTAAAAATCTGGAGAGTCCATCTGCATTGGCATGGTTACTACCAGGTCTATGTTCCACTGTATAGTCCATCCCCTGTAGGGAAATAGACCACCTGAGCAGTTTGGGATTTTCACCCTTCATCTGTTTTAGCCATAAGAGGGGCTTATGGTCTTTCTGAACAATGAAGTGAGTACCAAACAAGTATGGCCTCAACTTCTTCAGAGCCCAAACCACAGCAAAGGCCTCCCTCTCAATGGCTGACAAATGTTTCTCTCTGGGGGTCAACCTTATGCTTATGAAAGCTACTGGTTGATCCTGACCTACATCATTCAACTGTGTACAGCCCCTACCCTCAACTCAGATGCATCTGTTTGGACAATGAACTTTTTGGAGTAGTCAGGACTTTGGAGAATGGGAGCAGTGCACATGACGTGCTTCAGGTCATCAAATGCCTTTTGACAGCTAACTGTCCACTGAACCTTTTTGTGCATTTTCTTAGAGATTAAGCCATTCAGGGGTGTCACTATTGATCCATTCCACTTCACAAATCTTCTAGAGTACCCAGTCAGGCCTAAGAAGGTTCTCACCTGAGTCTGGGTAGTTGGATCAACCCAGTACAATATGGTCTGGATTTTGCTCTGCCATGGTTGAACCAGGCCTCCACCTACAAGGTGGCCCAGGTACAAAACCTGACTCTGCCCTATCTGCCAATTAGTAGCCTTGATAGTTAGGCTTGCTTTTTGCAGGGCCTCCAAAACATTCCTCAGGTGGACCAGGTGATCCTCCCAGGTGGAGCTTAGACAGCAATATCATCCAGATATGCTGCACTATAGTCATCCAGGCCTGTAAGGACTTGATTCACCAACCTTTGAAAAGTGGCAGGTGCATTCTTCAAACCAAAGGGCATTACCACAAATTGATAGTGTCCACTAGGGGTAGAAAATGCTGTCTTTGGCTTTGCATCATCAGCTAGTCTGATCTGCCAGTAGCCAGCTGTCAAGTCAAATGTGCTTAGAAACGTGGCTGAGGCCAAAGTATCTATTAGCTCATCTGCCCTGGGGATGGGATGGGCATCATTCCTAGTGACTGCATTGAGACTGCTGTAATCCACACAAAACCTCATCTCTCTCTTGCCATCGTTGGTGTGAGGTTTAGGTACCAGGACTACTGGACTAGCCCAAGGGCTATCTGAGGTTTCAATGACTCCCAAATCCAACATCTTTTGGACTTCTGTCCTTATACTGTCCTTGACATGGTCAGGTTGCCTGTAGATCTTATTCTTCATAGGCAGACTGTCCCCAGTGTTCACTTCATGAGTGCACCAGGTGGCCTGACTTGGAGTCAGAGAAAAAATATGTCTGTACTGGCTGAGATGTTTTCTGCAGTCAGTTTGTTGCTGGACAGTGAGGCTGCCTGCCAAGGCTACACCATCTACTGATGATCCATCATCAGGGTTCTGAGTAAGCAGGTCAGGTAGTGGGTCACTCTCTTCCTCCTGTCCTTCATCAGTAGCCATGAGCAAGGCCATGTCTGCCCTGTCAACATATGGTTTTAGTCTGTTAACATGAAGTACCCTGTGGGGACTCCTAGGGGTTCCAAGGTCTACCAAGTAGGTGGTCTCCCCTTTCTGTTCAACTATTGTATGGTGGCCACTCCATTTGTCCTGGAGGGCTGCTGGGGCCACAGGCTCCAACACTCGCACTTTCTGTCCTGGCTGGTAGACAGTCAGTACATCATTTTGGTCATGCCAGGCTTTTTGCAGTTCCTGGCTAGCCCCAAGGTTTTTGGTTGCCTTTTTCATATACTCAGACATCCTGGAGCGGAGACCAAGTATATAGTCCACTATGTCCTGTTTGGGGGGCTTGAAAGGTAACTCCCATCCTTCTTTGACCAGGCACAATGGACCCCTGACAGGGTGACCAAACAAAAGTTCAAAAGGGCGGTAACCAACCCCCTTCTGAGGCACCTCCCTGTATGCAAAGAAAAGGCAGGGTAAGAGTATGTCCCATCTTCGCCTAAGCTTTTCTAGGAGTCCTTTAATCATGCCCTTTAAGGTTTTGTTGAAGCTTTCAACTAAACCATTGCATTGTGGGTGATAGGGTGTGCTGAACTTATAGTTCACTCCACACTCCTTCCACATAGCAGTCAAGTAACTAGACATGACGTTTGCATCCCTGTCAGATACTAATTCCTTAGGAAAGCCTACTCTTGAGTATACACTCAAGAGAGCTCTTGCCACCACAGGTGCTTTGGTGGTCCTTAGGGGAATTGCCTCTGGGTACCTAGTGGCATGATCCACCACCACCAGTATAAATCTGTGCCCAGATGCTGTTTGAGGATCCATGGGACCAACAATGTCAATCCCCACCCTCTTAAAGGGAACCCCCATCACAGGCATTGGTATCAGGGGGGCCTTTGTGGTTCCACCTGCCTTGCCACTGGCTTGGCAGGTCACACAGGAGCGACAAAACTCCTTAGTGCCTTTAGACATGTGGGGCAAGTGAAAGTGAGGAACAATTCTCTCCCATGTCTTGTTCTGGCCCAGGTGCCCTGCTAGGGGAATATCATGTGCTAGTGTCAATAGGAAGCCCCAAAACTTCAGAGGTATAACCAACATCCTGGAAGCACCAGGGTTGGGGTCTCTACTCTCTGAGTAAAGGAGTCCATCATCCCAATACATTTTATGGGTGCCACTAGCATTCCCAGCAGCCTCATCAGCAGCTTGTTTCTGAGGGGTTCAAGAGAGGGGCAGGTTTTCTGCTCCTGGCTCAGGTCAGACCTGGAAGGGCCCCCTGCCCCTAAGAACTCAACCTGGTCAGGTTCAAGCTCCTCTGGGATAGTTCCTTCTTCAGGTTTAAGATCATCTCCCAGGGGAGACTGATCAGCATTCTGAGTCAGGTGGGAAGGCTCTGCCTTAACCCTACTGCTCCTCCTCTTGTGAGGCACCTTGACCATATTTCCAGAATCCAGGGCCTGTCCAGCTTTAGACATTTTGGCCTGTGACCTAGTCACAGCAAAGACATGAGCAGGGATCCCTTACACTTCTGCATGTGTCCTGAGATCCACTTCAGCCCAATCTGAAATCTCTAGATCATTGCCAAGCAAGCCCTGTACTGGTAGGTCTGCACTTACCACAACCTTCTTAAGGCCAGTTACCCCTCCCCAGGAGAAGTTAACAACTGCCAGAGAATGGTCTGTTCTGACATTGCTAGCATTGGTCACTTGGTACATTTCACCAAGTATAATCTGCCCAGAATCCACAAGATCTTTTGTCACCATTGTGACACTTGCTCCTGTGTACCCGAATGCCCAAACCTCTACTCCATTTATCAAAGGCTGCTGTCTGTATTTGCCCAGATTACTGGGACTCACAAAAGGGGGACATATCCGTGCCCCCATCACAGACAAGCACAGCCTGAGTTGGAACTCTGACTAGGCCAGAGTCCATCTCAGAACCCAGGGTCAACCCTACTACACCCTTATTCTGGACATTGCTACCACCTATTGTAGCTGTACTATGGGGAACAGTCTATTAGTGCACTTTTCAAGACCTGGTTATCATCAGCATCCTCTTCTCTTAAAATGATGAGTGTATCTCTACCTTTGTCTGCAAAGGAGAGCCATAAGATTGCTGCCCATTGACCTTGAGGGACCTTCTGTACTTTACAGGCCCTCTCCAATGCAGTTATCCATTTGTGGATGTCATCCCCACTCTGGTAGGGAGGGACAATCGTACTTAGGTTTCTATGGGCATAAGACCTCTCGCTAACTCTAGGGAAATTGCTGCCACCATGGGACTCTAGTCCCTCCTTTTTACTAGCTCTGTATAGCTCTAGGGCTTCCCTATCTAGGGCCATCTGCTGCTTTCTGAGGTTGAACTTATCTTGCTCATACTTCATCAGTCTCTCTCTCCTCTCCTCTCCTGGGAGGTTTCCCTCCCTCTGTGAGATGAAACAGAGGTCCCTACAGATGAGGTGGACTGGACAGATCCCCTTGAGAGAGATCTATCCCTTCTAGCCCTACTTTCAACTCAGTTCAGTTCATAAACTTTATTCGACAGTTTAAAAACGTCATAAAAGTACACAGATAAAATCATACATGTGACATTACACAGGGAAAGTACATATCATCATGGGTTGTTAGCAGGGCATACAGAAGTAAGCAGTACAAAAAAAAAAAAAAAAAAAAAAAAAAAAAGAAGCTAAAAAACCATACTTTTTCTTGCAGCCACAGATTTCAGGATAAAAGTTGCTATAAAAAAGCACAAATCTGGGCTAGCAAGTGAAAATAACAATTTCATGGCATTTGAGGTAGAAGACACGGAATATTTTTTAAATAACGGTTTCAAGTAAACAATACGTAGGGCTTTATAAAGGGGGCAGATTAACATAAAATGAAGGGTACTTTGCTTGGTTAGTTCATCACATGGACAGGCAGATGTTGTATAATATTTCATTTTTGGAAAGGCCACAAGGTTGTGGACAATACCAAGTCTAAGTCTGGATAGGACGAATTGGTGAGGTTGCCTGTAGATTATTTTGAGATAGATAGGCAAACCAGGACCCTCGTTTACATTGGAGGAATAGAAAGCATGGGTTGAGTAGTTACTTGTGTCTGCTTTCCGTTTAACCAATTTTACCCTCATAAATTCCTCTTTCACCTCCTTTTTGGATAAAGTGGTTACAATCTCGGGATCTTTGCGTACATCCAAATCAAAGAGCTCTCTAAAAGTAGTGGTCACATACTTTATCCATGGTATATTCTTAAAATTATCCAAAGACAGACAGTCTTTGATAATGCTCTTTGTGAAACTTGTTTCGTCCTTCAGCCAAATAGACCTCCATACCAGGAGGGGTCTCAATTCGATTAAATCGGCTATATGGTCCAACCTTAGTTCCTCGTGGACCAGGTAGTTAGATGCCGATGAGGGTAAACAAAGCAGCCGTTTCAAAAACAAATTTTCCAGAATTTGTAAGTCTTTGTTACACCCGTACCCCCATACCCCTGAACCATAAAGTGCTATTGATGAACATCTGTGTCTATAAATATTTAGCATTGCTGGAATCCGTCGGCTGCCCAGTTTGTTGGCAAATCGGAAGACACCTAATGTAGCCTTCCCCAACCTGGCTTTTATGTTAATGAGTTCAGGTGTCCATGAGCCCCGACTATTAAAAGTAATGCCCAGATAACAGAAGTTATCTACAACCTCAATTCTGTTATCTTTAAAATAGAAAGACTTGGGGTGATTCACCTTTTTGCCACAGACCATAATGAATGTTTTAGAGTTGTTAATTTTGAGTTTCTTGCCCTGGATAAAATCATAAAAACAGTTCATTAGCCGCTGTAGGCCGATTGGGGTTCTAGATAATAAAACAGTGTCGTCCGCATATAACAACACTGGAATTGGTAGGCCACCTGCTTGTGGTGCATCTGCTTGGACCTGTTTTAATTCTTGTTCCATAGAATTAATAAAAAGGGAGAAAAGCAAGGGGGCCAAAACGCACCCCTGCCTAATGCCTGATTTTACCATAATCTTTCTCGTACACTCTCCTGCTTGTCCATATCGTATCTGAGTGGTAAGGTTGGAATATAACCTAGCTAAGAAATGGATAATAGCTGAGGGAGCACCCATATCGAGAAGGGTTGTCCACAACAGGGAATGGTTCACCAGGTCGAAGGCACTAGAGAGGTCCGCAAAGCAAAGAAATAAGGAGCCCGATTTGACCTTGGTATATTTACCTATTAAAAGGTTGAGGTTAATACACTGATCAATGGTCCCCAAACCCTTTCTAAAGCCATATTGGGATTGTGCCAGGATATTGTTATTGGTCGCCCACTCCTCCAGGCGTAGTAGTAGTACCCGGCTCATGATTTTTAGGGAGGAGTCTAAAAGGGAGATGGGACGGTAGTTTTTGGCCTCCCCTCTATCTCCCTTCTTATAAATCGGGATAATAACGGATTCACTCCAGGTTGCCGGGGTGGAGAGATCAGTGGCAGCATTGAAGACCTGGGTCAATAAGGGGCTCCAAAGGGCTAGATCATGTTTGTAAAGATCTATCGGGACCCCGTCGGGTCCCGGGGCTTTACCTCCTTTACTAGAATTAATTGCCGTGACTACTTCTCGGATGGTGATTCCCAAAGTCTGCGGGGTCAGCTGGGGATTCATACAGATTTTATCATAAGACTCCTCAGGGGGGTCAAATATGCCTGAAAAAAATCGAACCCAGCTATCTTCGCTTACTAAAGCGGTAAGTACTGGGAAATCTTCTTTCTGGAGAAATGGAGCATTAATCGTACTCCAAAACAATTTACAATCCCGGAGAGCTGCGGCACAATCCAGATTGTCCCAGGCTTGTTCCCGGAGTTCGTTTTTCCTGCGTTTAAGTTCAATGTTATAATTGGACCGCAGGCTTTTAATCACTTCCCTGTCTCTTGGAAGATTGGATAGTGCTTGCTTAAGGGATTTTAGCGCTGTTGTACAGGCTTGGTCGAACCAGCCAACCTTAACCCGTCCAGAATTCATCTTATTATTAGTAAAAATTCTATTAATAATAGTGCCTAGATCCTCAAAATCCGCTATAATACCCTTAGGGAGGGCATTGACTTCCAGACAGCGAAATATCTGCCTGGAACCACCTACCACAACTGCACTATGTAGTTTTTCTGATTTTTCTGTGCACCACTTTATCCGGGTTCCATTAGGCCTACTTGGGACAATATTGTCAGCAACCCTGCCTGTAGGCGTAATTCTGGAGCCCCAGATAAGAATAGACATAGTTAAGGCATTATGGTCGCTCAGACAATAGTCCTTAATTAATGGCACTGTGCAGAATGGCATCAAAAGGGTTGAAATTAATAAATGGTCAATAACCGACTCAGTATCCCTCCCTTTGAACGTTGGGACAATGTTGCCCTTTTTATCAAGAGCTGGTTGGTGAATAACTAAATCAAATTTTAACAGGAGACCATTAAGGGAAGTCCCATATGGGCTGTGTTGAAAATGTGCTAAATACTCCCCCGAACCCCCATCAAACCCACAGACTGGGGTTTGAGAGTGCGGGCACGTTCTAATATTGAAATCCCCTCCCCATATGATGTCATAAGATGTGTGGGATTTATTACAGATTTTATTTAGGGTGGCTTCCAGTTCGTCCACAACCAGGGTGCTGGTCGGATCAAATGTGTTATTGTAATGATTGATCAGTAAAGTGTTCCTACCCTTTTTAGATTGTAATTCCAGGATTTGTGAATGTGTGCCAACAGTAAAATGCGAACCTACAGTTATCGGGAGATCAACTGAAATAAGAACAAGCAGACCCCCCTTTAGCCCTCCCCATAGCAGATTCCTGGGCAACACAGTTATAAGAAACAAAACCATCAAAATAAATGTCTAAAGTGGACCATGGTTCCTGTAAACATAGAATATCAAACCCAAGGATAAGTTCCCTCCACCCTAGAGCCGAGGCTCTCTGACGCCAGCCAGCTATATTCCAGCTCACCATGGAATACCCTTGATCACTTGGGGTAGGTATCTCTTCCAAGGGAGAAATCATTGTGCATCCCCTATCAGCAATAGCCTCATCGAGTGGTGAAAGGTGGACTTCAGTTGGTTTATCCTGAGTGAAGGGGGTCAGATCGAGTAGATCAGAAGTTATTTTGCCAACCGTTACTGGTAAGGTATAATACTCCACAGTAGCCCCGCTATCGCCAGGATTAGTCTCGATGGGAGGAGGGGGAACAGTGGTGGAAGCACTGGGTAGTCAATCGACTCCCTCTAACCCATCGAGACAACTATAACGATTATAATCCCGGAAGGTGTTCTGCGGGGACTGAAATGGGGGCAATCTGGGGTATCTTGGGCGAAAAGGCCTTCCCCTACGTTCAACCCTAGTCCATTCATTGCATCCATCAAAGTACATGGGGTTAATGGGTGGGGGGAAGAAAAAGGAGACAGGGAGAGTCTGGATAGTGGAATCTAATGACCTATTAACACCCGCACATATGTAAGACACAGTACGTGGGTCTCTAAAACTGACAGTGATACAGTCTCCCTTAATGGATTTAGGGGTTTTACCAATCCATGGTACCCTCCTCACCATGATGACTTCATTGTGCAGGTGTGCCGGTAAGGGTCGGTTCCAATTAAGCCATTTAATGACTTGGCTTTTAAGGGAGTTAAAGGTTTCAATTTCACCCCTATCTAATGGAGGTGCTCCTGCCAGAATTACCATGAACTGGTTGGCCTCCGGTGGTAGGTCAGGCCGTCTAATTCTTGGAGTTTTGAGGTCTTCAGGTGGGGGCCCTTGGGTATCGGTAGACAAAAGTGCGGGTGGGATATGCAAACCTGGCGGGGGGCTTGGATATTCTGAGAGGCAACTAGGCTAACAGAGCTAGGAACTTGGGAATCATGTTGGATGCTTGTGTACGTTGAAACAGGAATTTGGGGCACAGTAGTAGGAGGGGGGCAGGCATGCTAGGAGGGAGACCAGAACTATTAGGCTTGGAGGAGTTAGCTAAAAGTATAGCGGTTGATTTCTCTATATTAGACATTCTAAGATCAAGCCTATCTAGTTTGGCCTCTAAAGGAAAAATAATCGATTTTAGTAGGGTTGCAATTTTATCCATGGAGATATCGTTACTAGGTAAACTCCCTCCACCTTCGGAATTCAACAATGCAGAAACTCCATCTATTCTAGCTGTTTTAGATGCCCTCCCGTTATTTTTACCTTTATTGTAATACTGTCTCTTCCGTTTCTTAATAGCCCCTTCTTTTCCCCCCTGGGTTGTAAGAAGGGTAGAATTTCCATCGTTTACAGAGGGAAGGGAAACATTAGCACAATCGGAGACACGGCTAGAATCAGCAATGACGAGGGAGGGATTAGATATAACAAGAGAGTCTACACTTAGCTGGGGGGCAGAATCGGGAAGTAAAAGATGGGCATCCACCACAGGCAAGCAGTCAGTAGGTCTTTCAGGAGTTTTGGCATTAGCAAAAGGGCCCATACTGGAACGTTTAAAAGACATTAGTTCCTTGGACAATCGTTTCTCCAGTGTGACAATTTCTTTGTCAATAATATTGTTAGCCCTAGTAAGAAACTTCTCCATACCTCCTGCGGCTAATTGTGATCCTCCAGCCAACAGGGATTTGCTCCTGGTTTCGCGTCCGACCATGATCCACAGGAAATCAGGCAGCAGGAGGATTAAGGGGGGTAGCCCGGTCCGGTCACCGACGGTCACTAACGGGCCCGCTCTTGGCCCGGTCTTCGCCCGCTTCGTCGTCCGCGCGCGTCCCGCGTACGCGTTCCAGGCGTGGTAGAAATAGAGGAGGAGAGAAGGGGGCGGGAAGAGGAACCAGGTGCGCGCGGTGGACGGCGCTAGCACTTCTGGACCTCGCAGTCCCGCTCCCACGGCAGATTGTAGTCCAGGCTCTCCCCCTGCCAAAGTGACCGAGCCGATGTGCTCCCAAGTCTCAGGATATGCGATTGAAGATACTCCACAGCAGTACTAGCCCCCAATGCGTCCACGAGTGAGCAGAGCAGCAATTCACACGCAGCACGAGCGGCACCCGCGCCAGCGGGGGCCGCGAGGAGTTATGAAGGTTGTCAAGCAGGTCGGAGGGAGAAGGGGGCGGGAAGAGGAACCAGGTGCGCGCGGTGGACGGCGCTAGCACTTCTGGACCTCGCAGTCCCGCTCCCACGGCAGATTGTAGTCCAGGCTCTCCCCCTGCCAAGGTGACCGAGCCGATGTGCTCCCAAGTCTCAGGATATGCGATTGAAGATACTCCACAGCAGTACTAGCCCCCAATGCGTCCACGAGTGAGCAGAGCAGCAATTCACACGCAGCACGAGCGGCACCCCTTTCAACTCTTCCTGGAGGAACAAAGAGGGGAGCATTGTTGCCATCCTCCTCATCCTCATCTAGGGGAGCTGGGATCACCAGATCCTGATCATTGTCATCAGTCTGGTCAGCAGTAGAGATAGGGTCAGGGGAGTTTCCACCCCTAGGCCCACCCTCAGCTGCTTCCCCACCCACTCTGTCTACCCCATCAGGCCCACTAGGCCCTGGGAGATCATCCAGCTTGAGTATCTTTATGAGATGCTGGGTGGTTGGGCTTTTGGCTATCTTCAGCTTCCTAATGAAACATAAGGCCCTAAGCTGTGCAAAGGAGAGGTCCTCATATCTATAGGGGAGAAGCTTACTGGCTTCTGGCTGGAACCCACTGGCTGATTAGACATTTCTAATGTGGTGTGGTGAATTGCACTACCTACACGAGTGTTTCCTACTATACTCTCGTGAGTCGTAGAAAGGGAGTGCTATCCCTTAGCACACAACACTAAGTACAGTAGAACTTACTGTATACTAAACTTGATATTATATGTACCTCAGGTACCTTTAGTGGTTTTCAGTTGATCAATTCAATTCAGATTATCTGGTAAAACAATAGCAAGCTGGAATACGACACGCTGCACACCAATGTGAGAAGTTGGCCTGATATATGCTGTCCACTACTGATAGTGGGCACCTTGTATCTGTCCAAACAACCCCTTATGTTGATAGGTTAAAGACAACCTTTATTGAAAGCTATCCTAGTGGTAGCTATGGAGAGCAGCCTTCAGGCTAAGTCTTCTTGAAGGAATGTAAGCAAGTTTGTTTTACCAGTCTATAATCTCTTGAATGATCAAACAAAAAGACAATCACACCAGGTATATTTTTAAAATATATGTATTTAAGATAAAACACACCCATCTAGTCTCTTTATGAGACTGGAGTTCGAAGTACTTAAGTTACAAGTTAGCAATCAATAGTAATAGCACAAATACACATTTGGGTCCTAGGGGCGTACCAAACCATATACCAATAAAGTGGTATAAGAACTACGACTGAACTAGACACAAGGCCTTGAAGCCTGTAGAATCGCTGGGACCCCAAGGAACCACCTAAGGTAGTGACACAGGGGACCTACGGGGGCCGTGTGCAGTGTGTGAACACAGCCGCGTGTTCCCGTTAGTTTCTATGGGCAATGTCGTGGTTGGAAATTTAAAGATTAGTAACACTTAGAAATGAGTGAGGACCAAATCCTTTTGGACTTAGGAAGTTCTAGGGCTAGCACCCACGGTAGCAGTGGAGTACTCGTGTTACCTCACCCAGGGAAGCCGGGTGAATAGGTGTCTTTTGGTGTCGGGTCGCGCCATCAATTTCAATGGAAGCTGGCGAAGAAGTGCTGCTGCCGTGAAGAGGAGAAGTGTCCGAAGTGATCCAAGCCTGGATCTAGGATGGAAGGAACCTGAAAGCAGAGGGGATAGAGTCTGGGTCGCTTACCAGTGACCAAGGGCACGATAGACCAATGCCCACAGATGTTGGGTGCTTCAGGTGACTTGACTGGTGTCTTGACTCTTCAGCCACGAGGTCCAGAAGGTGCGAATGACAACCAGGAGCTGGATTTGAGCTGTACCATGAAGTCTGTTGAGTGCTGCGGTATCGGCGTCCAGATTGGACTTAACAAGCCTCGGCAACGGCAACTCACTTGGAATCAGAGTAAGGACGGCGGTGCAGACCAGCAAGGTCTGGGGGACTCACCCAGTGAGGGTAAGTCGTGGCACATCTGGAGCAAGCAGGAAAGCCCAATCAGAAGAAGAGTTGCCTTTGTGGGGACCTACTAGCAAACAGACTAGCGAAGGAGCCTCAAGCAGTCACACTTGAAACTGGCCCACAGGTCACTCGTAGAGTGGAGGCCAGCAATCTTCGGTGCAGGAGTTGCTCAAGGCCAGAGCTACTGGGAGCCTAAAGCACAACTTCGAGGAAGACCAGGAAGATGATGGAGCTGCAAAAGATTACGGTGTCCAGGGGTCATGGTTCCACATCACCCACGATAGCCACGGGCCTCAGCTTTGCTGTGGACTCAGGGTAACCTTGGGGAAGTCTGGAAATCTACCTCTGGTGATGCAAAGACTTCTGCATCTGGCACGAGCTTCAGCGATGCAGACCGGTCAGTTGCTTCTTTGGTGCCTGCCAAGCAGGGGAATCACTCCTTGACCCCAAGGGAGCTTTCTTCAGTCTTCTAAGCAAAGTAGAACATCGAAGGTCCAGGATATATATTGCAGAGTTTCGTCCAGGGTAATCTAAAGTCGCAAGGACTAGGTTCCCATACTTATACAAAGTTTGGAGGTTGGACATACTCTAGGGGCCCATCTATAGGAGGGTTTCGAAAGAGAGGTGGTTAAACCCATTTCCTTTGTCTAGTTTCACGCCAGAGCAGGGGCAGATAGCCCCTGCAACCGGTTTGAACAGGACTATGCACAGGGACACCAAGTGTGCCCCCAGTGCAGGACTTCAAAGCACCAGAGAGTGCTCCCGCCCAGCCCCAATACACATCTGCCTGTCTGGGGAGACACCTCCCTGGGACAGGAAGCCTATTGTCCAGGACTCCCATGCCGGAGTTTCGGTCAGCAGCAGGAGGCCAGACCTGTGTCTTTGGCAGAGGCATCCATTTTGTGATGCCAGGGCTGTAGAAAGTCCAACCGGGTTAGGCCAGTGTGAACATGTCTCTCCCTCTAGAAGGGTGGAATGCTACCCCCACTGCCAGAACTGGCAGGGGGTAGTATTTCAAAGCGTTTGACACCAAACGCGACATGTTTCCGTGCAGCCATCCCAAAGAGGGGCTTATGGTCTGTCTGAACAAGGAAGTGAGTACCAAACAAGTATGGCCTCAACCTCTTCAGAGCCCAAACCACAGCAAAGGCCTCCCTCTCAATGGCTGACCAACGTTTCTCTCTAGGGGTCAGCCTTCTGCTTATGAAAGCTACTGGCTGATCCTGACCTTCATCATTCAATTGTGACAGTACAGCCCCTACCCCCAATTCAGATTCATCTGTTTGGACAATGAACTTTTTGGAGTAGTCAGGACTCTGCAGAATGGGAGCAGAGCACATGGCCTGCTTCAGGTCATCAAATGCCTTTTGACAGCTAGCTGTCCACTTAACCCTTTTGGGCATCTTTTTAGAAGTTCAGTCATTCAGCGGTGTCACTATTGATCCATACCCATTGACAAATCTCGTATAGTACCCAGTCAGGCCTAAGAAGGCTCTCACCTGAGTCTGGGTAGTTGGAGTAACCCAGTTCATTATGGTCTGGAGTTTGCTCTGTAATGGTTGAACCTGGCCTCCACCTACAAGGTGGCCAAGGTACACAACCTGACTCTACCCTATCTGTCACTTAGTAGCCTTGATAGTTAAGCCTGCTTTTTGCAGGGCCTCCAAAACATTCCTCAGGTGGACCAGGTGATCCCCCCAGGTGGAGCTAAAGACAGCAATATCATCTAGATATGCTGCACTAAAAAGTCTTCCAGGCCTGTAAGGACTTGATTCACCAACCTTTGGAAAGTGGCAGGTGCATTCTTCAAACCAAAGGGCATTACCACAAACTGATAGTGCCCACTAGGGGTAGAAAATGCTGTCTTTGGCTTTGCTTCATCAGCTAGTCTGATCTGCCAGTAGCCAGCTATCAGGTCAAATGTGCTTATAAACTTGGCTATGGCCAAAGTATCTATTAGCTCATCTGCCCTGGGGATGGGATGGGCATCAGTCCTACTGACTGCATCGAGACCCCTGTAGTCTACAAAAAACCTTATTTCTCTCTTTCCATGTGTGGTGTGAGGTTTAGGTACCATGACTACTGGACTAGCCCAAGGGCTAACTGAGGGTTCAATCACACACAAATCCAACATATTTTGGACTTCTGTCCTTATACAGTCCCTGGCATGGTCAGGTTGCCTGTAGATCTTATTCTTCACAGGTAGACTGTCCCCAGTGTCCACTTCATGAGTGCACCAGGTGGTCTGACTTAGAGTCAGGGAAAAAGAATTGAGGTAGTGTTGTCTCTACTCAAAATCTATAGAACACAGTGTGTACCCACTATAACATATGGGGCTGAAATCTGGGGCTTTATAAATTCCAAAAGTGTCCATGTCGAAGAAAATAGATTTTGTAGGAGAATTTTGGGGATACCTATCTCTTCTTCATCCTTTGTCTGCCATAAAGAGCTAAAATGATTTTATTTAGAAGATTATATCAGGTCCCGCCCTGCCCTGTTCTGGTTGAAGGTTTGGCAAAATCCAGCAGCCTCACTAACCAGGGAAATTATAGTTAACTGTTTAAAATGCGACAAGGGCGGAGATATACCGTGGCTTGCAGAAGTGAGGGCAAGTTGTAAATCTTGGACACATTTTTCATAAACCAGACCAGTTAGATGGAATTAACAAAAAGACTATTCGAGAAACTATATATAAATATTATGGGGACATAAGATATGCACAAGAGCTCTCTAAAGTATCCGTCACACGTTATATATTAATGGTAGACGACGGAGGCCCTCCCTCTTATTTACCAGTTAGTTACCTTTTAAGAGATATTACCCGCTGAGAACGTAGTTTGCTCTTCCGCCTTAGATCTGGCACATTAAAATATTTGTTGTGTTTCCCCTTAGGCTTTCAGCCTAACATTGAGGAATTGCCTTGCCCTTGCGGCAATTTAGGTAAGCAATCCATGTTGCATTTTCTGTTCTTTTGTAATTTTATCAAAAGTACAGTAAGCAACTTTTGATTCCGTTTTTAAGGCTAGTGGTGTTGCAGGGAGACCAGGACCTCAGAGAATTGTGGTGTACCAGAAACTCCCCTCAGAACCAAGAACCCCTTATCCGACTAGCTTAGTATCCCATTCGTTAGCCTAGATCTAGCTAGGCGGTCCCATTGTATAGACAAACCAGAACAAGCGACTTAGATATTTCTCAGGAGTGGTGGGAATCCGAAATACCTGTTCGTATCTATTTGTTAGTCCACAACAGAATAATACAGACACGGTAAAGTTTAAAGAGTTTATTTTATAAACCTCGCGTCCTAAGATGCAGTACTTTGGCTAACACTAGCAGACTAACGGTACAGATCAGAACCATAAGCATTGTTACAATACCATATAAAATGAAAGGAGCAATCATACTAATAATGACAGTGGTATACAGCCACACTCCTTTCTCTAGAATCTAATACATTATTATTAGACTATTAGAAGGTCTCTTAGGTTAACAGGGGGTACCCCATACCGTATAGATCAGCTTAGTAGAATCACATCAAAGGATCAGCTAGCTCTCTCATGCATCAGCTCTTCTGTTCGAATGAATGCAAACCCAAACTGTTCTGCAATATTAAAGACGCTTGTCCTTCAGATATTGGCAGCTGCATGTATGATATGTCTAAAAAGTGGTACGATCAATCTAATCACAACACTCTGTACCTTCTAGTGACCCAGACTCGTTCTTTACATGATGTACAGACCAAGGGCACATTTCACTGTTAAGAATGTGAAACAACAGTTTGTTATCCTGTAAGGCAAAGTCGAGTCTGCATTTCTAAAATGAATAACACATAACAACAGTGTCGTGTGCAGCGCAGCGCAGCAGAAACGACAAGCTGGCTTGCTAACAATTATCTCGGTTATGCTAACTTCGTGTTGTAAATAGGGCGTGGCTTAATCCATCCTACACCCCCCCCATGATCGGAGCACGAACCAATAGGGATACACTTATCAAGAACGCAGAGTTCAAGTGATATAGAACGGAACCAAGGGCATGAACTATAAGTCCATATAAGGTAAGTGTAAAGTCCGAGAATTAAAAAAATAGTTAAAAAAAATTTCGATGAAAAATGAACAGCCCTGGATGCACCCTGGAGCGACAATGCCAATCAGTCAATCCATAAAGGTATATGCACCGTAAGTTGCAACAGCTTCCAAGAGGAAATCATTGGAGCGTCCCGCAAAAGTATCTGCCATCCAATTTAGCAAGGGAAAGGAACACATGTGTTTATCAATTATCGGAGCATCCAGCACCACAATAGGACAACTGTCAGCATCCTCGATATAACTCCTTTCTAGGAATTCAATAGCCGCCTCTCCGATATCCCAGTTACCAAGGACTCCTTGTGCAGCACCCAAAGCCATAAACCCAACACCAGAACAATCAAAATCATGAGCCACTAAGGGACACATTAGGTCATCAAAATCCGGGTCAGGTGACGCCAAGTTTGACAGGCACAAGTCCAGAGCCCACTGGAAGGGACAATCTAGGCAATGAAAGACAGGTTGCACACAAGTAAAAAAGGGAAACCGGAAAGACAATCCATACTTGACGCTTAAGACCGCCAGAGGGAAAGCGCCGTAATAATAAAGCATCTGGCTACGAAGATGGAGCAGGCGGAGCATGCTGTCTTGCAACTCCTGGTGTGCATCCATATCGAAGTGCGCAAATCAATAAGAGGATCCCAGCCACCAAAGCGAGGAGCAAGGGGAACCCTCCGAAGACACTCGAAAAAACAAAATGTAAAAATGTGGGGATCACACCAAAAACAGTCTGGAAAGATGTCACGAGGCCCGAGCCCACAATTTTAAAAAAATGAACAAGGCCAGTCGTAGACGAGGCATTAAAGATAGTTTGAATCAAGGTTCCAAAATGGAGTGGGAGGTCAGTATTTAAAAGAGCCTGTACCTCAGTGCGTGTGTTCGCCACATTTAGAAGAAATGTTTCACGGGACGAAGTCAACGCAACTTCCTTCTTAGACAAAAGAGCCCTTATCCTGCTCATCCTATTGAACTCTGCGTTCAAGGTTGGAATCGCCGGCCAGATAGATATATCGAGTCGGCCTTGCGGGGGTGGGAAAAGGACGTTATTACAGCAAACCACTTTTTGCGAAACAGTGACTATGTAAGGAATACCCACTAGCATCCCACAGCAAGCTTCACTATTTAAAAGCAAATAACTACCGTTGGCAAGCAGCTTAAAAGAAGATGTTATAATTGGCATTGGAATCTCCTTTAGGACACAAGCCAAATTAGGAGCGTGTATATTGCAAGCACCATGTAATTGTATATGTCTACAAACCACAGAATGATCAGGAGCGGAAGTGCATTCTTCACCTTTTAAGTAAACCTCCTTGCCATCCCTTACGCATCTGTAAGTGAACGGAAGTGACCAAACTTCGTGCAGGAACGCATCACCAAGTTGTTCATATCTGCCAATGGCATAATGCTTCATGCACAAACTAAATTTAAACAGACTAAAAGGTAAAGTGACCAATCCGTGTATAAGCCACACGGCTGAATTCAACTCAGCAACAGAAAAAGGTAAAGGTTCTAATTTTTCAATGTGCAGCAATGTGTAAGTTGCGTCTTTCATGGACATGAACTGATGTTTTGCTGTCAAATTAAAAGGAAGGAACAATGATGAAATATTCATGTAGTCCCAAGGGACTTTCCCTGCCTTTAACGTTTGTAACGTCCATGCAAACTGCATAATTGAACGCAACTGATTTTGACCATGATACAACACAGATACATCATCTTGCACAATGTCTACGACAGAAGAAACAATATTATCTAATGTATAAATTCTAGAAGACAAAGTATTAATACTATTATCTATCACAGCCAATACCTTTTCCATATTGGCCTGGTCAATAGCACGTAGTCTAGAAGCAGCTTCAATTTGCGACAATTTCCAAATTTCATTGTAAATAGCATAAGCCCATCGTTTAGACCTGCCATTTGCAGAACCCTTAATAAAATCATTCAAATCTATTTTGTCATTTAATCGTGATAAATGAAGCTTAACTGAAGTTAACGTGGAATGTTGCAGTCACGACTGACATAACTTACCTACAGAGTAGATAGTCACTGTGTGTGAAGATGTAAAACGAGGGTCAACCCTAAGTTGTGTATACCCTGGAGCCAAATCCAGAAACCGACGTTGACAGGAATCTGAGCTTGTTTGCCAAACCAACCAACCCTCAGGATTCAATGTTGAAATATTGAAGGTGCCATTGGAAACAAGGGACTGCAACATAGTAAGGGACAGATCGGAGTGATTCTCCCAACCAGGATAAGCACCCAGATCCGGGATCGAGGGGGAAATTAATTTTTTAGATATAGCCAATCCAAAACAAGTGGTCTGAAAAATAGACGAATTCAAAAATAATATATGGTTTGGGATAAGACAGGCACGATGCAAAGCTTCTGTTCCTTGTACCTGCCACGGTTTAGTTCCCCAAACCGATTTAAGATCGATAGTAGCTTTCCATACGTCATAACCTCCAATAGCCAATTCATCCATAAAGGATTTGGAATATAAAAATTTTGTGTGTGTCAATCTAACCTTAGAAGTGGGTTCTACCGCCACCTTAAAATAAAAAGAAACAGGGTCTGACACACTAAAATCCGAAAAGTATGTGAATTTTTTCAATAAAGTGGCAGAGCTGCCAGGCATAGGGACAGGACAATGTTCCCACTGAGTGAAATTAACAAAATTTCGAAAAGTATTTGCTCTGTGTAGGAAATGTGTGCCATAATGTTGAAAACAAAATTGCTCATCGTAGTTTGCAGTATTTAAATACAGATCTTCAGTATCAAATGCAGCATAATATTTTAAATCAGAAAACAGTGCTTCTATTGCTTGTACATCCCAATCATCTGAGCGGATGTTTTGTTTAACTACATCACCCATAGAAACACGAAAAACAGTTGGCACATTAATAACTTCGGTGGGACCATGAATTTGAAAGTTCACTGCATCCCAAGCAATCCCATCACGTACAGGCCAGGTGGTGATGTTCACAAACATCTGGTCTCTTTTCATGATGTGTGATGAGGAATGGGGGGCCAAAGTTCCATCAATTAATTGAATTGTAGAACGCTCATTCAGGTAGTGTCCATTGATAAGTCTAAAAAACACTACCACAAAGCCAATTGTCATGAATAAAAAAATACAAATCAGCACCAACCAGATGTAAGTCCAAGGTGCAACCAAAAAATGTCTCTTGAACCCGGCAAAAAATATAGAAATTTTGGAAGGGGCAGTGGAAGTCAATGATTCAGTTTCAAAGGAAGAATGGGACTGGGTAAGTGTTGTTGTATGTAATAGGGGCAAAGGGACTTCTGCAGGATAAGCATACTCAGGATCATCAGGCAAACCACCAGCAGTAGGTGGCACAGGCGGATCAGTAACTGTAAGCATCTCAATGGAAACCTCAGGCACGATGATAGAGGGTGGCATCACAACAGAGTTTCTCAGCATCGAAGGGCAGGAAACTGAAGGTGTCATACTATGGAGAATCGGCCACCCTGTGTAGCTTGACATTCTCAATTGAAATGTACCTGTTACCCTTGCGACCAGGAAGTGGGGGTAAAACAACTGTACGTGTACCCAATACTCCAAGCACCGGGACTGGTGCACGATAAGAGGGGCCAAACTCCTTCTTGTTCTCCACCTTCTCACGGACCAGGTCACCAACTCGAGGTAGCCAGCCGACTACCGGAATCTGGAGCGCTTCCTCGGATGTAGAGGGCACGTGTTCCTTTGCTAGAGTGTCTCTTGCTTCTTGTAGATTCTGCAATACAGCACAGTGGTCATCTAGGTCAAAAGACGCGGCAGCCGCCGCCATGTCTAGACCGTCAAGGTCCGGAACAAACATTCTCACTCCAAAGAGCATCATGTAAGGGGTCCTCCTACCCAGAGACCTTCTAGTGAGGTTATTAAGTGCACGTTGGACGTCATACAAGTGGGCAAGCCAGTTCCGGCCTGTACCTAATAGCTTGGCTGTCAACGATTGCTTTAGGTCACGGTTCATCCGTTCCACAACACTATTGCCCTCAGGCCGGTATGGAGACGAAAATTTGACTTGGACCCCCAAACTTCTCATTGCTTCTTTGTACGCCTTAGAGGCGAAAGCCGGGCCCTGATCAGAGTGAAGGGTACCACATGCAAAACTCCCTATAAAGAAACGCAATACTTTGATGACAGTCCTGGCATCAGCACTCCTTTGTGGCCACACCCACAGAAAACGTGTGCACGAATCCACTACAACCAAGATGTACTTGTACGCAGTATCAGAGGTAAAAGGACCGCAGTGATCTAAATAAACACACGCAAGTGGTTGATTAGATATATGCAGCTGCGTCGGAGGTGGACGCGCAACAGAAGAAGGTTTAATCTGCTGGCAAATGTCACAACGAAGTACATAAGCCCGCGCTTGTTTATACAAACTGTACCACCAGTAACGTTGCTGCAAAAGAGACACAGTTGCTGACACTCCAGCATGCGCAGACGCAACACCTTCGTGGGCAGCCGTTATCAAATTTGGTCTGCAGTCCGCGTTGGGAATCAATCTATCACCAACGTCGTTAATCCTCACTAACGGGACGTTATCAGGACTTAAGTGATAATGGTATCGAGAAGGGAAACCTCTAGGGAAGTTTGTCCCTGTCTCAGAAGCAGCAATAGCTGCCAAGATGTCAGCATCAATCTTAGATTTTGATCTTGTAACTGCTGCTACTAAATATGTCGCCACTGCGGTTTTACCTGCCTCGTCAGCCAAACTGTTACCGACAGCATGGACACCAACCCGAAGCTGTGTCCGTACCATCTGAGGCATATCTCGCTGAGATTGCAGCAACTTTCTTTTTCTGAAACGGTGGACGTTGTCTGGCAGCGTCTTCCTGCTTGCCTTTACCGTCAGTCTGTCGGGGCTGGTCTCGACCCTAGTTCCCCGTCCTCTTCCACGCTCTCCACCACCAGTATGAGAAGCCGATGTTTCCTGTGAAGAACGAGGAGAGCGTTGTTCAGAAACCTGAAACCTATCAGGTGACTTAATACGAGTACGATCGCGCAAATCATAAGTGCGTTCACTATACGACTGTACGGGTGAGGCAGAACGAGAAACCTGTTTCTGTTGCTGTTTTTCTTGTTTTTTGGCTTGCCAACTTTGTTTAGGAAAGTTGGGCTTTTCGTCTTTGGTAGACGAACTCACCTTAGTCTGCTGTACTACATCAGGAATTTTGATGGTGGGTTTCACACCCAAAGCACTACGCCCAACCATCCTGTAGGCTTTTGCAATAATTTTTGCAAACTCCTTGGGCCTATCGGCTCCATCCACAAGTTCCAGCATATTACCAACTTGGAACTGCATGGCATCTCCTTTGAGGTTGCCCATTACCATGGAACAAACCACATCGAAACTGTCGACAAGCCTCAATCCTAACTCAATAGCTGCCTCCGCAACATGATTGTCTTGGACCTTCTTGATGACGGAGGGTAGTACAGACATAGACGGAGTGCCGTAGCACTTCGAATAGGTCACAGCAAAGACTTTACCCCAATTGTCACAATCAACAATATCAGGGACTAGGTCCTTCGGCAAAGTAATGGTGAGTATTGTCGCGGCGCTAGCAGCTTGCAACCTAGGATAGCCACTAACCTCGGCAGATCATCAGCGGGAACGAGGATTGAAGAACAAACCCCCAAATTCCCCAGGGCGCAGCACCACACAGGGATATAATAATAAACTCCTCTATGGGAACTGCCCTCTCGGGAAGAAACGGAAATAAGGGGGATAAACAATAAACACCACCGCGTCTCTCCTGTCTTCTAGGTCTCCTGATAGTCCGGCCAGGCCAACGAGGGAAACTGTGCAGAGGAAGAGATAGAAGGTCTAATGAGAATATGGTAAGCAAACCCTCCCCCGTTCTTCCCCTCCGATGCTGACACTGTCTTGCTAATATCCGTACCTGCGAGACTATCAAGGTGTACGAGGACTGGAGCAGGTGCTAGGAGAATGGACCCGTATTCCTACTGCAATCAGGGAGTCGTAGGAGGGTAACGCCGGGGACGGGTAATGTACCCAAGTCATGAACTGGCAAGATGTGGAAGTCAACGCTCTCAAAATCAGCAATAGGCAAAGCGCAGGCGCCAGAAGTAACCCACGTGGCAGTGGCCCGTGAATACTTGAAAACAAAACAAAACAACAAGCAACTAAATCAAAATCAGCAAGGATCCGCTGACAACAAAGAGCAAGCCCCAGGGGGTTCAGGACTGCTTTGATACCTGACCGTGGCTTGCCTGTCGAGCTGAGTGGGATTCCGATTCCTTCCGGTTGCTTCACCGAAGGAACGCGATGTCTGCAGAGGAGGGAGGGAACGCGTCTGCAACCGCTTCCCAGGATCAGGCGTTCGTGGCTGATTGAGACTCGGTCGTCCTGCGGGGACAACACCTTCCGCCGACCGAGTCTCGCAGGGGAAAGTCTATTCTCCAAAAGGCTCGTCAAGGGGGAAATCCGCAAAGAAGGCTGAAGAAGCGCCGCTCTCACCAGTTGCGGCTTCCAAGGAACTGCTTTACCGGGGTGTGTCATGTGGAACCGTCTCAATAGTTGAGGGCAATGTAAGTTGCTGGCGGGTTCCCAGGTACGTTCCTCAACCCCAAAACCCTCCCAGTCTATGAGATACTGTACTCTTCCTCGTAGGAGACGAGAATCCAGTATGGCCCGGACTTCATATTCTTCCTGTCCGTCTATCTCCAGTGCCCCAGGTGTGCCAGGTAACCTCGTTTTCCCAGGGCATGGTCGCAGCAAGGAAACATGAAACACTGGGTGAATTCGCCATGTGGGGGGTAAGGTGAGGCGCACTGCTACAGGGTTTATGATTGCCTCAATCCCGTAGGGCCCAATGTATTTCGGCGCTAGCTTTCCCGCCCCTTTTAGATGGAGGTTCTTAGTGGATAGCCACACCTTGTCACCAACTTGATATGCGGGTTCGGGTGTTCGCTTGGTGTCTGCGGCCTGTTTCTGTGTGGTTTGGGCGTGAGCTAAATGCTGTTTAGCGTCGATGAGCACAGCTCGCAAGTGCGCGTGGTGTTCCTGTATCGACGGGTGTTTGGACTCCACTGGCCAGTCGAAAGGTAGCATGTTCGGGTGAAACCCGTGTAAACAGAAGAAGGGGGAGCACCCTAACGTGGAGTGTTCTGCGTTGTTGTACGCAAATTCGGCTAACCAGATCAAGGAATACCAGTCCGCACTGTTTTGGAGGGTGAAACATCTCAAGTACTGTTCTAGCGTTTGATTGAGGCGCTCGGTTTTTCAATCTGTCTGGGGATGGTAACTGGTGGATAACCGGGCGTCAAGGTCCATGGTAGTACACCGTGCCCTCCAAAACCGGGAAGTGAACTGGGATCCCCGGTCGGTGATGAGAATCCGGGGGATCCCATGTGCTCTCACAATGTGTTGTAGGAAGATCAAGGCCAATTCAGCTGAAGAGGGCAGTCTTTTAAGGGGGATGAAACGTCCCATCTTTGTTAGATGATCCACCACCACAAGAATGGTAGTGTATCCGTCACTGGGGGGCATTTCTACCACAAAGTCCATGGAGACCGTGTGCCAGGGAGCAGGAGGGATAGGTATGGGCCGTAACAGCCCTACAGGTTTGGAATTACTGGTTTTTCCCTGCGCACACACTGCACATTGTTTTACGTACTCTCTTGTGTCTTTGCGCAGCGTAGGCCACCAGAATGACCTCTCAATGTTCGCTATGGTTTTGTTTTCCCCCAAATGGCCCCCCAACTTGGAGTCGTGAGCCCAGTTTAACACTTGTTGTTGTAGTGTTGCATTAGGGATGTACAGAGCTTGTTGATGGTATAACAAGTCTCCGTTGGTGGTTCTGTGTTCTGGTACTTCCTGCAACCAGGTTTGGCTGTCTATGTTGGTTACTGCGTTTTTCACGTCTTCAATGAAATCTTGGGACATCACTAAGGCGAGAATTTTATCTTGGAACGCTGCCGCCGGGATTATGGGAGGAGGTTCGTGGTTGTCTTCCGGGGACACACTTGTTTCGTCTTCTTGCCGTGACAGGGCATCAGCCTTCCCATTCTGGGGTCCGGGTTTGTATTTAATCAGGAAATCATAATCGGAAAAAAATAGTGACCATCTCAGCTGGCGGGGAGTTAGGGCTCGTGCGGTTTTCAAAAAAAGGAGGTTACGGTGGTCAGTGTAGATTTCCACAGTATGTCGCGCACCTAGTAAGTAATGCCTCCACTCCTCACAGGCCCGTTTGATGGCGAGTAATTCTTTATCAGACACCGAATAGTTGATCTCACTAGGGGCTAGTTTTTTGGAAAAGTATGCGACAGGATGGAGCTGTCCCGTCTCGGGGTGTCTTTGGGATAAGATACCCCCCAAGGCGTACTGTGATGCGTCCGTTTCCACCACAAAGGGCAGAGAAGTATCTGGATGCCTGAGGATGGGGGCCTGGGTGAATCGCTTTTTCAATGTTTCGAAGGCTTGGTTGGCTTCGGCGTTCCACTGGAACAGGACGTTCTTCCTTAGGAGACTGGAGATGGGGTGAATGACTTTAGAGAAGTCTTTAATAAAGCGCCTGTAGTAATTTGCGAACCCCAGAAAGCTTTGCACTGCCTTTACGGTTCGGGGTGGCTCCATCCAGTTATAGCCTCTACTTTCCCAGCGTCCATTTGAAAGCCTTGAGAATTAACGACATACCCCAAAAAGGTGACCTCTTCGACATGGAACAAGCATTTTTCGAGCTTGGCGTACAAGGAGTGAGCACGGAGTCTGTCTAGTACTTTCTTGACGTGGATTATGTGTTCCGGAAGGTTATCCGAGTATACCAAAATATCGTCGATGTATACTATGCAGTGAGTGTCCAAGAGGCCGCGTAAGACCTCATCCATAAAGTATTGGAACGCTGCAGGGGCATTACACAATCCGAAAGGCATCACCTGGTACTCGTAAAGGCCGTATTTGGTACGAAAAGCGGTTTTCCACTCGTCTCCTGCCTTTACTCGCACCAGGTGATAGGCCCCCCGCAGGTCCAGTTTGGTGAAGACACGAGCCCCTCGTAGTTGGTCAAGCAGGACAGGAATCAGAGGTAACGGGTATCGTTTTTTTATCGTTACCTTGTTAAGCGCCCGATAATCTATGCAAGTTCGGAGCTCGTCGCAGTCCTTCTTCGAAATGAAGAAGAGGGGAGAAGAAGCCGTTGACGTTGAATGGCGTATGAATCCTGAAGCGAGAAGTTCTTTCAGGTACTCCTGGAGGTATTGTGTCTCTGGTTCAGTAAGAGCGTACACTCTACTGCAGGGGATGTCTGCTCCGGGAACGAGGTCGATGCGGCAATCGTAGGATCGATGGGGCGGCAACTGCGTGGCTTTCTGTTTGTCAAACACCTCTCCGTATTCCTGGTAGTCTTCGGGCAAGACGATCGGACAGGGGTCTCCTGTACTGCTGCAACTCGTCGCCAGCAACTCAGCTTGCGTGGTGATCTGTAGTTCTGGCATGATCTGTTGTTGGGTACAATGTTCCAGGCAAAACGTGGAAGTAAGAGAGACGGAACGTTCTGCCCATCGGATGACTGGGTCGTGTAACGTCAGCCAAGGCATCCCCAGGATGAGGCGAAAATGAGGTGCATCTATCAGGTCGAAACGTATGATTTTGAAGTGCTCTGTCCCGATCTGTAAGATAAGGGGCAGGGTATGCTGTGTGACCGGGCCGGAGGTCAAGGCCTTTCCGTCGACTGCTTTCACCGCTTCTGGTGTCTTTTTGCGTTCGCAGGGCACTCCGATTTGTTTTGCGTACTGCTGGTCTATGTAGTTTCCTGTAGCCACTGAATCCAGCAAAGCGGTGGTACTGAGGGAAGCGGCGCTTGTGACCCATAACTCGATATTCACGGTGATATGGGCTACGGCCGGTTGGATGGTGTTGGCCAGTCGCGCTGGGACCGTAGAAGAACCCAAACCCAAGGTGTCGGTCCCGTCTATCCTTGGGTTCTTCAGTTTTCCGACTCTTGTAGGGTCGTAGACTGTGTTTTTGGGAAGTTGCCTCTGTCGGGACCTCTCTCCCGTGCTCGGCATTCCCTAATGAAATGTCCTCCTTTCCCACAATACAAACATAGTTTTTGTTGTCGTCTTTTTTCCCTCTCGTCGGCCGTCAAGGGTCCTCTAATTCCTCCGATCTGCATAGGTTCTGGCCTGTCGGAGGTCTTGAGTGCTTCTCCCTGTGCGGGTCTTGGTCGTATAGGGATGGGGCGTATGTCGCCTCGGCTTCTGTCCCCTTTTCGCTCTTGCACTCGATGGTCCAATTGCACTGTGAGCTCGATCAATTCCTCACAGGTCTGGGGAAGTTGTACCACTTGGGAAAGGACGTCCTTAAGTTCACTCCGGAGCCCTTGGTAGAACAGCGTCGTTCTCTTCTCGGGGGGCCAGTTGGTTTCCACCACCAAACGATTAAACGCTGTTATATATGTTAACAGGTCCTGTGATCCTTGACGGAGTGTGAGGAGTTCCTTGTCCAATGTTAACATGTGCGTTTTCCTGTCGAAGAGTTTTCTCATCTCTAGACAAAAGGCCGTGAAATCGTGCAGGACGGGATCATTCCGCTCCATTAGTGGGATTGTCCAGTTAGCCGCATTTCCACCCATATAGGACATCATAAAGGAAGTCTTCGCAGCATCGTCCTGAAAGATGGCGGGTTTACAGAGGAAATGGAGACGACTTTGGTTCAAGAAGGACTCGAATTTCTTTGGTTCCCCATAGAACCGTTCTGGGGGGGCCAACGGTATGTATCACCTGTACTGTGGGAGTAGCCCCTACGGTAGGAGGACTGAGGGTGTGTGTGGAAAAGAATCCCTGGGTCTGGGCACCCGCCCCCATAGAGGTGGTCGGTGGGGGCAATGTCCAGTCTTTGATGTAAGGACTTTTCCCTGTTGCCGGGGTTTTTCCACTTCGGGAGATACCTGCGACTTCTCTGCGCAGGGTCCCAATTTCGGCTCTCAGGTCTTGGGATTCCTGTCTAGAGGTGTGAACCTCCTGCTGTAAGGCAGCCAGGCTCTCCACCAAGGAGGCTAACACGGTGTTAGTATCCATCGCTCAGGCTGATGGTGAACGTGGGCTTGTCAATCTGTCGCGGCGCTAGCAGCTTGCAACCTAGGATAGCCACTAACCTCGGTAGATCATCAGCGGGAACGAGGATTGAAGAACAAACCCACAAATTCCCCAGGGCGCAGCACCACACAGGGATATAATAATAAACTCCTCTATGGGAACTGCCCTCTCGGGAAGAAACGGAAATAAGGGGGATAAACAATAAACACCACCGCGTCTCTCCTGTCTTCTAGGTCTCCTGATAGTCCGGCCAGGCCAACGAGGGAAACTGTGCAGAGGAAGAGATAGAAGGGCTAATGAGAATATGGTAAGCAAACCCTCCCCCGTTCTTCCCCTCCGATGCTGACACTGTCTTGCTAATATCCGTACCTGCGAGACTATCAAGGTGTACGAGGACTGGAGCAGGTGCTAGGAGAATGGACCCGTATTCCTACTGCAATCAGGGAGTCGTAGGAGGGTAACGCCGGGGACGGGTAATGTACCCAAGTCATGAACTGGCAAGATGTGGAAGTCAACGCTCTCAAAATCAGCAATAGGCAAAGCGCAGGCGCCAGAAGTAACCCACGTGGCAGTGGCCCGTGAATACTTGAAAACAAAACAAAACAACAAGCAACTAAATCAAAATCAGCAAGGATCCGCTGACAACAAAGAGCAAGCCCCAGGGGGTTCAGGACTGCTTTGATACCTGACCGTGGCTTGCCCGTCGAGCTGAGTGGGATTCCGATTCCTTCCGGTTGCTTCACCGAAGGAACGCGATGTCTGCAGAGGAGGGAGGGAACGCGTCTGCAACCGCTTCCCAGGATCAGGCGTTCGTGGCGTGATTGAGACTCGGTCGTCCTGCGGGGACAACACCTTCCGCCGACCGAGTCTCGCAGGGGAAAGTCTATTCTCCAAAAGGCTCGTCGAGGGGGAAATCCGCAAAGAAGGCTGAAGAAGCGCCGCTCTCACCAGTTGCGGCTTCCAAGGAACTGCTCTCCGATCCGGAGCTTCGTAATTGACAAGCCCCCTCCTGCGGGCGCGGCGACCCTTTGTAGTTCCGGAGGGCCGGGACGTGTTCCTGTTTCCGGTAGGAAGGGGTGTTGGGGCTTCTGGGTGTTGTAGTGCGATACTGCGGCCGTGGGCCGACGATCGCGACAAGTATCCTGTGTTTATCCACAGGTGTAGTGTTTGGAAACACGGCTTCCAATTGATCAAATTTTTCGGCAAGCCAGTAAGGAAATTCATCCTTACTGAGGGGGCGCTTGTCGACAACCGCATTAACCATAACCGGGCTTATCACCACCGCGTGATGGTGATCAGCCCCGTGCCCAGCAAGCGCAGGTGCTCCCACCTATACTGTGCGTGACACATACTGCACTAAAGCCCTATGGACCGTAATCAGGGCTGTGTGCAGTGTACGTAACTCACCCACTCCCACCGTCAAGTAGCGTGGGTGTGGTGTATATCCGGCCAGTACCGGCCAAGTGGCCCCTGCAATGGACAACGGGCCCATTCTCGCCGGTACAACCTCATGGGGGAGGGCGCCATTAAACCAAATTGTATGCTGCCAAGCAGAAATAGGTATTTCTAGCGTCCTATATGGGGCATAAACCGCAGGCACAGGCGTGGCTGTATATTCGTGGAACAAATTATCGTCCGTATCCACCTCCTCAAAGGTCACCCAAGAGTAAAACAACTCATAAGGGTAGGTGGCATCAGCCCTGACCACAAATACTACGGCCATCCCGTCATCAGGTACCCCATAGGCCCTCAAATGAGTGCGCAGAGGAACCCTATTATGAGCGGGAATATTAACCGCCATAAGGACACACTAAAGAGCAACAACGATATCTACAGTAGCACGTGGGCTCAAAAGTCTTAACCTTTTTAATTATCAAGCTTGAATGAACCTTTAGTCAAAACCTAGGCAGGTTATACCGTCACTCCTGTTATCCGGAAACAAGAGTGAGGGTAGTTGTGGACTAACACAAGTACTACTAAAGCGTCTCAGATCATAAGACCAAACGTTAGGTGCGCCATGTTGCAGGGATTCTGCTTATGCACAGAACTATGCGCAGGAGACCAGGACCTCAGAGAATTGTGGTGTACCAGAAACTCCCCTCAGAACCAAGAACCCCTTATCCGACTAGCTTAGTATCCCATTCGTTAGCCTAGATCTAGCTAGGCGGTCCCAATGTATAGACAAACCAGAACAAGCGACTTAGATATTTCTCAGGAGTGGTGGGAATCCGAAATACCTGTTCGTATCTATTTGTTAGTCCACAATAGAATAATACAGACACGGTAAAGTTTAAAGAGTTTATTTTATAAACCTTGCGTCCTAAGATGCAGTACTTTGGCTAACACTAGCAGACTAACGGTACAGATCAGAACCATAAGCATTGTTACAATACCATATAAAATGAAAGGAGCAATCATACTAATAATGACAGTGGTATACAGCCACACTCCTTTCTATAGAATCTAATACATTATTATTAGACTATTAGAAGGTCTCTTAGGTTAACAGGGGGACCCCATACCGTATAGATCAGCTTAGTAGAATCACATCAAAGGATCAGCTAGCTCTCTCATGCATCAGCTCTTCTGTTCGAATGAAGGCAAAGTTGAGTCAGCATTTCTAAAATGAATAACACATAACAACAGTGTCGTGTGCAGCGCAGCAGAAACGACAAGCTGGCTTGCTAACAATTATATTGGTTATGCTAACTTAGTGTTGTAAATAGGGCGTGGCTTAATCCATCCTACAGTGGAATAACGAACTTCAAGGTTGCCTTCAGGACTATCCTTCAGCTTAATGGGGAAAACTTAACACTTTGTATTTGTACTTTTTTGCACATGGCTATTCGTTCACGTGCTTCTATGAACCCCCGATAAGTGGACCCGATTGTACTATATGCATTTCTTGGTTTTATGCTGATAAAGAAATATGCTCTTTGGTTCCTGAACGATATTTAAATGTGTGGAGTTTTTATGCTTGGAATTCAATTCAATAGCTTATTTCCCCCCTGCTGCTATTCCCCCCCAAAACCATCTGCACCTTGCACTTTGGCACTTTATTTTATGATGCTGCTATATATATAACTTGATACACCTGTGACAACTTTGTGATGACTTAGCAATTTTTTTTCTTTTATTTTTTTTATAGCTAAAGCTTTGATGCATGTTTTAAATCCAGATGATGTTTTTTTTTTAATGTAAATGTTTAAGTGATTAACTTTGTGAGAATTGTTTGTGCTTTTATGGACACTTTATATCCGAATAAAGATTATTGAATTGAATTGAGTAAAAGCACAAATACATGTTTGGGCTGTAGGGGCGCACCAAACCATATACCAATAAAGTGGTATAAGAACCATGACTGAACTAGACACAAGGCCTCTAGAGCCTTTAGAAGCGTTTGGGCCCCAAGGAACCACTCAAGGTAGTGACGTAGGGGACCCACAGGGGACGCGTGCAGTGTTAGAACACAGGCACGAATCGCCGTTGACTTCTATGGGGAAAGTCGCGGTTGGAAAATTACAAGTTAAGGACACTTGGAGGATGACTACAAGCAAACACTTTTGGACTTAGAGGTGTCTAGGGCCAACACCCACGGGAGCACCGGAGTACTCAAGTTACCTCATCCAGGGAAGCCGGGTGCATAGGTGTCTTTTGGTGTTGGGTCGCGGTGTTGTTTTCAATGGAAGCTGGCGAAAAAGAGCTGCTGCCGTGAAGAGAAGTTTCCGAAGAGATCCAAGCCTGGATCGAGGATGGAAGAAACCTGAAAGCAGAGGGGACAGAGTCTGGGTCACTTATCAGTGACCAGGGGCACGATACTCCAATGCCCACAGATGTCGGGTGCTTCAGGTGAGTTGACTGGTGTCTTGACTCCTCAGCCACAAGGTCCAGGAGGTGTCGACGACAACCAGGAGCTGGATTCAAGCTGTCCCACAAAGTCTGTCAAGTGCTGCAGTGTCAGCGACCAGAATGGACCCAAAAAGCCTTGGCAACTGCAAGTCAAGTGGAAATAGAAGAAACACGTCGGTGCAGACCAGCAAGGTCTGGGGGACTCACCTAGTGAGGGTAAGTCAGGGCGCGTCTGGTTCAACCAGGAAAGCCCAAGCAGAAAAGGAGTTGCATTCCTGGGGACCCACTAGCCAACGGGCTAGCGATCGCAAAGGAGCCTCAAGCAGTCACACTGGAAACTGGTCCACGAGTCACTCGTGGATGGAGGCCAGAGATCTTCGGTGCAGTAGGTGCCCAAGGCTAGGGCTACTGGGAGCCAAAAGCACAACTTTGAGGAAGACAAGGAAGATAATGTAACGGCAAAAGTCACGATGTCCAGGGGTCACGGTTCCATATCACCCACGATAGCCACAGGCCTCAGCTTTGCTGTGAACTCAGAGTAGCCTCGGGAAGTCTGCAAATCCATCTCTGGTGATGCAAAGACTTCGGCATCAGGCGGGAGCTTCAGAGTTGCCGACCGGACAGTTGCTTCTTTGGTGCCTGCCAAGCAGGGGAGTCACTCCTTGAACCCAAGGGAGATTTCTTACATCTTCTAGTTGAAATAGAAAGTCGAAGGTCCAGGATATATGTTGCAAAGTTTCGTCCAGGGTAATCTGAAGTCTCAAGGACTGGGTTCCTATACTAATACTAAGATAGGGGGTTGGACATACTCTGGGGACCCAACTATTGGAGGGTTTGAAAAGAGGGGTTGTTACACCCATTTCCTTTGTCCAGTTTTGCACCAGAGCAGGGGCAGGTAGCCCCTGCAACCGGTTGGAACTGGACTATGCACAGGGACACCAAGTGTGCCCCCAGTGCAGGACTTCAAAGCACCAGAGAGTGCTCCCGCCCAGCCCCAATACACATCTGCCTGTCTGGGGAGGTGGTTACACCTCCCTGGTACAGGAAGCCTATTGTCCAGGACTCACCTGCTGGAGTTTTGGTCAGCAGCAGGAGGCCAGACCCGTGTCTGTGGCAGTGGCATCCTTTTTGTGATGCCAGGGCTCTAGAAAGTCTTTACCGGTTAGACCAGTGGCTACATGTCTCTCCCTCTAGAAGGGTGGAATTCTACCCCCGCTGCCAGAACTGGTGGGGGGGGGGGTAGTATTCCAAAGTGTTTGACACCAAACACGACATGTTTCCGTGCAGCCAGTCCAAAGTTAGCATTTACCGCAAAGTTATAGTGCACTTAAGAGTATATGGTCAGGCTGCACCACAAACAGCATCAGAGGAGGTATTCCGAATGCTGCAGAGGGTCTCTTCTCATGCAGGGGCACCCTCTCACATAAAAACCAAGCACTCGCCCTTCAGGATTGTTAAGGCCTGCCATAGGAGTGACTTATAGGTTTTATATGTGTGTGCAATGGTAGTGATATAGGTAGCCTATACCACAGTAAGGGGTGCATGCACCACCTTACTCAGGCTGCAGTAGCAGACCTGTGGTGTCATTTTGGAATGCTTCCCAGGGGTGGCTTAATACATGCTGCAGCCCCTGGTAGGCCTCTGAGGTACCTATGCTCTGGGTACATAGTATACCATATGCTAGGGACTTATGAGGCACTCCAGAATCCAATTAGAGATGTACCTAATGTACATGGAAACCATTTTAGAGAGGAAGCAGATAGGCTGGGGTTCTGATTAGCAGGGCCACAGCCAGACTAAGGTTGAAAAACAGTGAAACACCAGCAAAAAGTGGGCATACCCATGTGAAGCAGCTCCTACTTTCTTACACAACCTTGCGTTTGGCAGGGACATTAAACTAACCTTGACCAGTTGAGTCTTCATGTTCTAAGTGGAAATACCTAGAGAGTCCATCTGCATTGGCATGGTTACTCCCAGGTCTATGTTCCATTGTAAAGTCCATCTCCTGTAGGGAAATGGACCACCTAAGCAGTTTGGGGTTTTCCCACTTCATTTGTTTTAGCCATAAGAGGGGCTTATGGTCTGTCTGAACAAGGAAGTAAGTACCAAACAAGTATGGCCTCAATTTCATCAGAGCCCAAACCACAGCAAAGGCCTCCCTCTCAATGGCTGACCAACGTTTCTCTCTAGCGGTCAGCCTTCTGCTTATGAAAGCTACTGGCTGATCCTGACCTTCATCATTCAATTGTGAAAGTACAGCCCCTACCCCCAATTCAGATGTATCTGTTTTGACAAAACTTCTTGGAGTAATCAGGACTCTGTAGAATGGGAGCAGTGCACATTGCCTACTTCAGGTCATCAAATGCCTTTTGGCAGCTAGCTGTCCACTGAACCTTTTTGGGCATTTTCTAAGAAGTTGAGTCACTATTGATCCATACCCCTGGGTGGTGGGAGCAACCCAGTCCATGATGGCCTGGATTTTGCTGCAGTGGTTGAACCTGTCCATCACCTACAAGGTGGCCCAGGTACACAACCTGACTCTGCCCTATCTGGCACTTGGTGGCCTTGATAGTGAGGCCTGCCTTTTGCAGAGCCTCCAAAATATTCCTTAGGTGGGCAAGGTGATCCTCCCAGGTGGAGCAAAAGACAGCAATATCATCTAGATAAGCTGCACTATAGGCTTTCAGACCTGTGAGAACTGTATTCACCAACCTTTGGAAAGTGGCAGGTGCATTCTTCAAACCAAAGGGCATCACCACAAATTGGTAGTGCCCACTTGAGGTAGAAAATGCTGTCTTTTGCTTTGCATCATCAGCTAGTCTGAACTGCCAGTAGCCAGCTGGCAAGTCAAATGTGCTCAGAAACTTGGCTGAGACCATAGTATCTATAACCTCATCTGCCCTTGGGATTGGATGGGCATCAGTCCTAGTGACTGCATTGAGACCCCTGTAGTCTACACAAAACCTCATCTCTCTCTTGCCATCTTTGGTGTGAGGTTTGGGCACTAAGACTACTGGACTAGCCCAATGGCTCTCTGAGGGTTCAATGACTCCCAATTCCAACATCTTCTGGACTTCAGCCCTGATACAGTACCTGACATGACCAGGTTGCCTGTATATCTTATTTGTAACAGGCAGACTGCCCCCAGTGTCCACTTCATGAGTGCACCAGGTAGTCTGAATTGAAGTCAGTGAGAACATATGTCTAAACTGGCTGAGAACTTCTCTGCAGTCAGTTTGTTACTGGACAGTGAGGCTGCCTGCCAAGGCTACACCATCTACTGATCCATCATCAGGGCTCTGAGAGAGCAGGTCAGGGAGTGGGTCACTCTCTTCCTCCTGTCCCACATCAGTTGCCATGAGCAAGCTCATGTCAGCCCTGTCGACATATGGCTTGAGCCTGATGACATGGATCACCCTATGGGGGCTCTTGGGAGTTCCTAGGTCCACAAGGTAAGTGACCTCTCCCTTCTGCTCATGTATTATATGTGGGCCACTCCACTTATCTTGGAGTGCTGCTTGGGCCACGGCCTCCAACACCCATGCCTTCTGCCCTGGCTGGTAAACAGTTAGCACAGCCTTTTGGTCATGCCAGGCCTTTTGTAATTCCTGGCTAGCCTCAAGGATTTTAGTTGCCTTCTTCATGTACTCAGCCATCCTGGAGCGGAGACCAAGTACATAGTCCACAATATCCTGTTTAGGGTGTTTAGGAGAGGTAACTCTCATCCCTCCTTCACCAGACACAATGAACCCCTAACTGGATGTCCAAACTGAAGCTTAAATGGGCTGTAACCAACCCCCTTCTGTGAAAGTGAGGGACAATTCTGTCCCAAGTCTTGTTTTGGCCCAAGTGTCCTGCAAAGGGAATATCATGGGCTAGTATCAATAGGAAGCCCCTGAACTTCAAAGGTATAACTAACCTCCTGGAGGCACCAGGCTTGGGGTCTCTACTCTCTGAGTACAGGAGTCCATCATCCCTATATATCTTATGGGTTCCACTAGCATTCCCAGCATCCTCCTCAGCAGCTTGCTTTCTGCGGAGTTCAAGAGAAGGGCAGCTCAGCTGCTCCTGGCTCAGATCTGCCCTGGAAGGGCCCCCTGTCCCCAAGAAATCAACCTGGTCAGGTTCACGCTCATCTGGGACACTTCCTTCTTCAGGCCTGAGATCATCTCCCTCAAAAGACTGATTGGCTTCCTAAGTCAGGGGGGAAGACACAGCCTTACCCCTTGTTAGAAATGGGGGCCTCCAGTTGGCAGCGGCTGGCGCCAGTGTCAAATAGTGACCCTTCTTCCTAAGTCAGAGTAAGGGGGATACACCCTTTGATAACCCCTGCTCAACCCTGTGGTAACGTAGCACGAGCAGACAGGCCTATCTCAGAGGCAGTGTGTGAAGCATTTATGACCATGCACACTAATGCTGGAAAGACGCTACTAAACGGACACCACAAGTAAGTATAGAAAAATAGTTATCTTTATATAGGTTAAGCACGAAACTGAGAAATGCTTAAAGAACCACAATACACATAATTACAGATTCATTCAGGGCGATAGAAGCACTCGTGCATGCGGGTGGAATGGGCTTAGTTCGAGATCAGGGCCTAGGCGGCCCGGTTATGCACAATGTAACCTGGGATATAAAGGGGGGCACATTGCTCAGCTTCACGGGGAAGGTGTGGGATGACAGGCGGACTCTCAGCAGCCACAACTCCTCAGCTGTAGCAGTCCGCGGCGTGCACTCACGCTAATTCTAGGACGGGGTTAGAAGGCGGCGCCCAGTGGCACACACAGAAGATGGCAAGGTTTGTGACGTAGAGGCTAGCGTGGATGCTCAGTGGCAAAGCTCCTCAGCTGCAGTGACCCGCGATAGCAATTGCGATGGTTTCTGTAGTAAAACAAGGGTTGGCACTCAGCGGCACAGCTCCTCAGCAGCGGCGGCCCAAAATAGCAATAGTACTGATTCTCGTAGTATCCTCGTGGTAGGACCAATGCGGGCACTCGGCGGCACGACTCCTCAGCGGCAGTGGCTCACACTAGCGACAGCAATCATTTTCATGGCAAGGCCAAGGCGGGCACTCAGCGGCACAGCTTTTCAACTGCAGCGGCCCACTTATGGCGATAGCAGTGGTTTTCGTAGCAAGTCAGATGCGGGCACTTAGCGGCACAGCTCCTCAGCTGCAGCGGCCCACAACGGCGACAACAATGGATTTCGTAGCAAGGCAAAGACGGGCACTGGTGGCACAGCTCTTCTGCTGTAGCGGTCCACAATGGCGATAGCAATAGTTTCCGTAACAAGTCAAATGCAGGCACTGAGCGGCACAGCTTCTCAGCTGCAGCGGCCCACAATGGTGATAGCAATAGTTTTCGCAGCAAGTCAAATGCGGGCACTCGGCGGCAGAGCTCCTCAGCTGCAGCGGCCCACAATGGCGATAGCAATAGTTTCTGCAGCAAGTCAAATGTGCCATTCCCCACAGTTGGACTAAAGACGCTGGCATTCTCGACAGAGGCCTCACCTGCAAGTAGGATTCCCTTCAAGAGGAATCCAAGCTGCTGACGAATGAAGTCTAATGTCCCTGAGACTTCGGCAGGAGGCATGCTCAAATCAGGGCCTTGGGTAGTTGCTTCAGTAGATGGATGAAAGTTTCAAAGTCCTTTTCCTCTTGTTACGCGGACAGAGGTTCGTCTTCGCATCCTGAAGTTACACCCCAGATCTTTATACCCCAAAAGTCTTTGTTCTTGAGAAAGTCACAAATCACTCGACCCGGCCAGAACCAGTTTGGTGTTGACTTGGGTCACTTTATTTATGAGGCGGCATCCTACCTTTCAGGGAGAGGGGGCCCACCATCAGATGCCCAGTGGGAGGTGGAGCCATCATTCGCCTTGCCAGGCACAGCCCTGCTCAGATCAAAGGGGTTACCCCTCCCCATACTTCAACAGCAGATTCCTCCATTCGACCCAGGTCGGCCTCAGCCAGCCCTGGCCCTCTAAACCAGACGGCCAATATACATACCAAGAAAACACACAGGAAGGTTTAGACAAAAAGATACCTGCTTTCCAAAAGCGGTAGTTGTACATTCAGAATATAAAGACAATCACCACTACTAGATGCACGTTAATATTTGAAGATCAAGCATACCAAATTCGACTTTCCTAACATGTTCCTTGGCACTACTAAGACTATAGTAGTTCATACAGTTAATTTATAATAAGGAGCATTTGCACTGTGACACTGAATGGCAGTGGCACAGCGCCCAGAGTATCTAATGCCAGCAACCACGAAGAAGGAAAAAAGTGACAAAAAATAGAAGGGAGACCTACGCCAATGGTGCCAGGTCTAACACTCGTCCCCTCCAGCTGAAATGTGGGGAGAACTACCCACCCCCTGGGAGTTCTCATCACTGAGGTGGAGAAATCTGGACAGACCGTCAGGATTGGCGTGTTCTGTACAAGGGCGGTGTTCCACCGTAAAGTCCATACCCTGTAGAGAAATGGACCACCTCAACAACTTGGGATTCTCCCCCCTCATCTGCATTAACCTACTGAGGGGCCTATGTCTGTCTGAACCCGGAAGTGAGTCCCAAACAGGTATGGTCTCAGCTTCTTCAGTGCCCAGACCACAGCAAATGCCTCACGCTCAATTGCACTCGACCTCTGTTCCCGTGGGAGCAACCTTCTGCTAATGAAGGCTACAGGTTGGTCTAGGCCTTCCTCATTGACCTGTGACAGAATGGCCCCCACACCATGCCTGGAAGCGTCTGTCTGGACAACAAATTCCCTTGAAAAGTTGGGCGGCCGAAGTACGGGTGCGGTGCACATGGCAATCTTCAGGGCATCAAAAGCTTTCTGACAGGTGTCAGTCCAGTTCCAGTTCACAATCTTGGGCTGCTTTTCAGAAGTCAGCTCAGTCAAGGGTGCAACAATGTTGCCATATCCCTTGATAAACCTCCTGTAATAACCTGTGAGTCCTAAAAAGGCTCTCACCTGTGTCTGGGTCCTTTGGGGCTCCCAAGCCAGGATGGTTTCAATCTTGGGTTGTTGGGGCGCCACCTGGCCGCTCCCCACCTGGTGTCCTAAGAACACCACAGAACCCTGCCCAATCTGGCACTTGCTTGCCTTGATTGTGAGGCCTGCCTTTCACAGTGCCATCAACGCTTCCCAGAGGTGGTACAGGTGGTCCCCCCATGAGGAACTAAACACTGCAATGTCATCCAGGTAGGCAGCATTGAAACCTTCCAGCCCAACCAACACTCTGTTGACCAACCTCTGAAAGGTGGCAGGGGCATTCTTCATCCCAAAGGGCATCACCCGGAACTGGTAGTGCCCGTCAGGTGTGGAGAATGCTGACCTCTCCTTTGCCCCATCGGTCAAGGCGATCTGCCAGAACCCAGACGTCAAATCAAACGTGCTGAGGTACCGTGCAGCCTCTAGCCAATCTATGAGCTCATCAGCTCTGGGGAGGGGGTGCGCGTCAGTCTTTGTGACCGAATTGAGACCTTGGTAGTCCACGCAGAACCGAAGTTCTGGGGTGGCACCAGGCGCCGCAGCCTTTGGCACCAGGACCACGGGGCTGGACCAAGGGCTGCTAGAGGACTCAATCACCCCTAAAGCAAACATTTTGGAGACCTCCTCCTTGATGTACGCTCTGACCCGGTCAGTCACTCGGTAAGCCTTGTGCTTCACAGGAGGACTGTCCCCAGAGTCTACGTCATGGATGCACCAGTCAGTGACACTAGGCACCAGGGAGAACAGATCACTGAATTACCCCAATAGTTGGCGACAATCACTCTGCTGCTCAGGGGTCAGTGTGGTGGAGAGGATCACACCCTCCACTGACCAATCTTTCTCCCCTGCCCACAGGAGGACAGGAAGAGGCTCACTCTCCTCTTCCATTCCAGCATCTGTAGCCAGAAGCATGCCCACGTCAGACCTCTCAAAGTGGGGCTTCAGGTGGTTGACATGCAGGACCCACATGGGGTTCCTGGGAGACTGCAAGCCGACCATGTAGGTAACAGGACTCTTGCGCTCCACCACCTCGAAGGGGCCGGTCCACTTATCCTGGAGTGCACAGGGCTCCACTGGGGCCATGACCCAAACCTTTTGACCAGGCTGAAACTCAATCAGAGTGGCATTCTGATCGTGCCAGTGTTTAATCTCTTCCTGGCTGGCTTCCAGATTTGCTCCAGCAAGTTTACTGAAACGCCGAGTCTGGTTCCTGAAGGCCAGCATGAAGCTAAATACATCCTGGGTAGGTTTCCTGGGAGATTGCTCCCAGCCTTCCTTGTCCAGGCTCTGAGGCCCTCTTACCGGGTGACCATAGAGCAGTTCAAAGGCACTGAACCCTAAGGACTTCTGTTGCACCGCACGGTAAGCAAACAGCAAGCATGGCAAGAGGACGCCCCACTTATGCCTCGTGGGCTCTTCTAGGCCCATAATCATGCCCTTAAGGATCCGGTTGAATCTCTCAACCAGCCCATTGCCTTGGGGGTGGTAAGGAGTTGTGAACTTGTAAGTTACCCCACACTCCTCCCACAGAGACTTCATATATTTGGAAATGAAGTTAGTACCCCTATCAGATACCACCTCTCTGGGGAATCCCACATGGGAGAAAATCCCCATCAGTGCACGCCTCACCACGGGGGCCGTCACTGTCCTGAGGGGGATGGCCTCAGGGTACCGGGTGCTATGGTCCACCAAGACCAGGATGAACTTGTTGCCCTGGCTGTCTTGGTGTCCAGAGGCCCCACAATGTCAATGCCCACTCGCTCGAATGGGGAACTGACAACCGGGAAGGGCTGGAGCAGGGCCTTGATCTTCCCCCTGCTCTTTCTACTTGCCTGGCAAGTCTCACGTGTCCTGCAGTGAGCATCTGAGCTCCTGTGCATCGGGGCCAATAAAATTGGGTGACCAGCCTCTCAAAGGTCTTGGTCTGCCCCAGATATCCGGTCAATGGCACATCATGAGCCAACCCCAGTAGGAAGACTCTGAAGCGCTGGGGTACCACCAGCACATGGGCTGACCCAGGCTCAGCAACCTTGGACTCGCTATAAAGAAGTTCATTCTCCCAATAGATCAGGTGTGACCCTGACTGATCACCTGCTGCCTGAGCTGTGGCCTGTCGCGCAGTCCCTCAAGAGAAGGGCACGTTCTCTGCTGTTCACAAAATTACTCCCTGGTGGGCCCTCCTTCTTGCTGCCATTTGGTCAGCTCAGGCAGGTCCCCCAGTTCAGCTACTTGTTACCCTGTAGGTTCCAGGGCATTCCTCTCAAGGTCTGCTCCTTCCTGGACTGTGGGAACCATGGGGGCCAGTTTCTCACGCCCCCTACCCCTTCTCTTTAAGGCAGGGGCCTGGGCCGTACTTTCAGGCTCCAGGTCCTTCTGAACATCCTTACTGGCTGCCATGGACCGAGTGGTCGCGCACGCCCACTCAGGCAGGCCCAACATTTCCAAATGAGACTTCAGCAGCCCATGGGGAGTTCTCTAAATCGTTGCCCAACAGACAGTCTACGGGCATGGAGGTCATCACAGCTACTTGGAGAGTTCCTGAGAACCCCCCCACTCGAAGGGAACTTGAGCCACATCACACTGGCTCTCCGAGTTGTCTGCTGACACTACTGGGCAGAATGCATCGGGGACAGTCTGTTCTTTGGACACCAACCGGGAGCTGACAGCCGTCACGCTAGCTCCTGTGTCCCTCAGAGCCTCCACCCTATGGCCACTGATGGTCACCCACTGCCTGTACTTCTAGTGTTAGCAGGCAGTGCAGGGTTAGGGACCTTCTCGAAGTCCCCTAGTGAGACAAGGGTCAATTCTACGTGCTCCCACCCACTTTGGACGTCCACCTCCTCCCCTCCCAGGGCTACACTAGCAATCTGGCGGGGGGGTACACAGGGTGGTGTATTGGTATCCCTCAGGGGACACTGGGGATCATAATACCGGTGGCCCACTTGAAGACACTTAAAGCAAGTAAGAGGCCCCCTTTGAACAGGCCTAGCTGTTGGGGGCACCGGCTTCTTCTCAGGGGGAGACTGGGACACCATTCCTTGGTTCCCAGGGGAATTACTTTGGGGCCCTCTCTGGAACTCTCTCTGTTTACCCCTATCTCCCCCACTTCTCTACTGGGGACCCTGCCAACCTTTGGCAAAGTCTCCCACAGGACCCTTGCGAACCCGGGTGCTCACCCAGCGGTCCGCCTCCTCAGCAAGCTTCCTAGGGTTAGTGAGCTTGCTATCAACAAGGTGCTGGCGTAGCTCTGGAAAACAGTTACTAGATAAATGCTCCCATGCAAACAAATCATACAGTTGCTCAAAGGTTTCCACTTTGCTACCCTTTACCCAGCGATCCATTGCTCTGCAAAAAAAGACATATTTAACCCAAGTGGTACCCTCTAACTTCTTACAGGTTCTAAATCTCTGCCTGTACATTTCAGGGTTCAAACCATAACATGTCATCAAGGCCTCTTTCATATGGGCATGCACCATCCTGCTCTGTTCAGGCAGATCCAACAGGGTATCCCTCCCATAACTCACAAAGCGTCCCCACAACCCCGCTCCCCAATTCATCTCAGGGACCCGGTGGGACAGGCTATCTCATATGCGGCAAACCATTGCCCGATATCCTCACTCTTATGGAAATCCTTGATGACATCTTTGGGTATGTACACTCTACTCTCGCTAGGTACTAAAGGTATGCTGCCACCAGAGGGGGAGATCTCCAAACTCTTAGGCTTGATCTCCAACTCCCTCAATACACTCTGATGCTCGAGTTTCATTTTTTCAAGTTCAAATGCCAACCTGTTATTCTCAATATCCAACTTTTTACTCTCTAGGTCCTTCTGACCTTCCAATTTGGACATCTCCAAACTATGCCTCCTATCTCTCTCTTTGTCCTCCATCTCTTTAGGAGACAGACCCTTTGAGGTCACACTAGTACCTGGGTTGGAAAGTGCTTTACCTCCCACTAAACACACTTCCTCATCTTGCTGTCCTCCTGCATCCTCTTCCTCATTCCCGGCGGACTCCCTCGCCTCCATCCAGGCCTTAAGGGCCTTCTGATATTCCTCCTTCCTAGAGAGACCCACAACAGGGACGGTGAATCGCTTGCAAAAAGACTTTAGCTGTTTGGCAGTGTAGGTTTCTAACCTGTTTTCCTCAAAGAGCAGATCCTCCGGAGCATTGGATGTCGGACTACCTCTTGTAGACATGACTGGCAACTACAGTCAATCAATAGAACACAAAATACCTGGCTGGCAATCAAAGTCAGCAATAGAACAAAATCAAACTGTACGCAGTTTACTCTCGCCAGTAGCACACCTGGCTGGCAATCAGTGTCAACAATCTAATAGAACCGAAAAACACCTGGCTGGCAATCACAGTCAACAATAGAACAAAATCAAACCGTACGTGATTTACTCCCTCCAGTAGCACACCTGGCTGGCAATCACAGTCAACAATCTAATAGAACCGAAAAACACCTGGCTGGCAATCACAGTCAGCAATAGAACAAAATCAAACCGTATGCGGTTTAATCTCACCAGTAGCACACCTGGCTGGCAATCACAGTCAACAATCTAATAGAACCGAAAAACACCTGGCTGGCAATCACAGTCAGCAATAGAGCAAAATCAAACTGTACGCGGTTTACTCTCGCCAGTAGCGCACACGGGTTATTGTGTGTGGATCACAAATGCAAGTCCTGATCCTCACCGCTGACCACCAATGTTAGAAATGGGGGCCTCGAGTTGGCAGCAGCTGGCACCGGTGTTAAATAGTGACCGTTCTTCTTAATTCAGAGTAAGGGGGCTACACCCTTTGATAACCCCTGCTCAACCCTGTGGTAATGTAGCAAGAGCAGACAGACCTATCTCAGAGGCAGTGTGTGAAGCATTTATGACCATACACAATAACGCTGGAAAGACGCTACAAAACAGACACCACAAGCAAGTATAGAAAAATAGCTATCTTTATATAGGTTAAGCACGAAACGGAGAAATGCTCAAAGAACCACAATGCACATAATTACAGATTTATTCAGGGCGATGGAAGCACTCGTGCGTGCGGGTGGAACAGGCTTAGTTCGAGATTGGGACCTAGGCGGCCCGGTTATGCACAATGTACCTGGGATATAAAGGGGGACACAGCGCACAGCTTCACAGGGAAGGTGTGGGATGACAGGCGGACTCTCAGCGGCCACAACTCCTTGGCTGTAGCAGTCCGCGACGTGCACTCACGCTAATCATAGGACGGGGTTAGAAGGCGGCACCCAGTGGCACAGCTCTTCAGCTGCAGCGGCCCGCGATAGCAATAGCAATGGTTTCTGTAGTAAAACAAGGGTGGGCACTCAGCGGCATAGCTCCTCAGCAGCGGCGGCCCAAAATAGCGATAGTACTGATTCTCGTAGTATCCTCGTGGTAGGACCAATGCGGGCATTCGGCGGTACGACTCCTCAGCGGCAGTGGCCCACACTAGCGACAGCAATAGTTTTCATGGCAAGGCCATGGCGGGCACTCAGCTGCACAGCTCCTCAGCTGCAGTGGCCCACAACGGCGACAACAATGGATTTCGTAGCAAGGCAAAGACGGGCACTCAGCGGCACAGCTCTTCTGCTGTAGCGGCCCACAATGGCGATAGCAATAGTTTCCGTAACAAGTCCAATGCGGGCACTCAGCAGCACAGCTTCTCAGCTGCAGCGGCCCACAATGGCGATAGCAATAGTTTTTGTGGCAAGTCAAATGCGGGCACTCAGCGGCACAGCTCCTCAGCTGCAGCGGCCCACAATGGCGATAACAATAGTTTCTGTTGCAATTCAAATGCGGCGTTCCCCACAGTAGGACTAGAGACCCTGGATTTCTCGACAGAGGCCTCACCTGCAAGTAGGATTCCCTTCAAGAGGAATCCCAGCTGCTGACAAATGAAGTCTAATGTCCCTGAGACTTCGGCAGGAGGCAAGCTCAAATCAGGCCCTTGGGTAGCTGCTTCAGTAGATGAATGAAAGTTTCAAACTCCTTTTCCTCTTGTTACGCGGACAGAGGTTCGTCTTCGCATCCCGAAGTTACACCCCGGAGGGGTTTCAGCCCAGATCTTTATACCCCAAAAGTCTTTGTTCTTGAGAAAGTCACAAATCACTCGACCCGGCCAGAACCAGTTTGGTGTCGACTTGGGTCACTTTATTTATGAGGCGGCATCCAACCTTTCAGGGAGAGGGGGCCCACCATCAGATGCCCAGTGGGAGGTGGAGCTATCATTCGCCCTGCTCAGATCAAAGGGGTTACCCCTCCCCATACTTCCACAGCAGATTCCTCCATTCGACCCAGGTCTCCCTCAGCGTGCCCTGGCCCTCTAAACCAGACGGCCAATACACATATCAAGAAAACACACAGGAAGGTTTAGACAAAAAGATACCTGCTTTCCAAAAGCGGTAGTTGCACACTCAGAATATAAAGACAATCACCACTACTAGATGCAAGTTAATTTTTGAAGATCAAGCATACCAAATTCGACTTTCCTAACATGTTCCTTGGCACTACTAAGACTATAGTAGTTCATACAGTTAATTTATAATAAGGAGCATTTGTACTGTGACACTGAATGGCAGGGGCACAGCGCCCAGAGTGTCTAATGCCAGCAACCACGAAGGAGAAAAAAGTGTCAAAAAATAGAAGAGAGACCTACGCCAATGGTGCCAGGTCTAACACCCCTTCTGCTCCTTTTCTTGGAAGGTACCTGGTCCATTCTTCCAGGATCCAGGGCCTGTTCAGCTTTTGACATTTTTGACTGTGACCTGGTCACAGCAAACACATGTGCAGGGATTCCCAACATGTCTGCATGAGTCCTGAGCTCCACTTCAGCCCAAGCTGAAGTTTCCAAATCATTGCCAAGCAAGCATTCAACAGGGAGGTCTGCACTTACCACAACTTTCTTAAGGCCAGTTACCCCTCCCCCGGAGAAATTAACAACTACCAAGGAATGGTCTGCCCTGACATTGCTAGCATTGGTCACTTGGTACATTTCACCAAGTATGATCTGTTCAGGAGCCACGAGATCCTTTGTCACCATTGTGACACATGCGTTTGTGTCCCTGAATGCCAAAGCCTCTTTTCCATTGATTAAAGGCTGCTGCCGAACAGCCTGAGTTGGAACTCTGACTAGGCCAGAGTCCACCTCAGAACCCAGGGTTAACCCTACTACACCCTTATTCTGAGTAACACCGCTTGGAGATGAACTAGGGGGAACAGTTGCCTTAGGGGCAATAGTGGCTGGATTTGAGTCTTTGGACTTGGTACAATCACTTGCCCAATGGGTTTTCTGCTTACAGATTTTACACCATGGTTTCTTTGGCCTTTTCCTTTGTTTGATTGGCACTCCCCATCACATGCAGATTTTTGGGGCCCTTGAGAAGACTTCTGGTCTTTACCCTTGTCCACACCCTTGTCAGAGTTTTTGGAATCTTGCTTCTTGGACTCACCACCTTGGTTCTGAACCTTCTGCCTCACCCTAGTTTTGACCCATTTGTCTGCCTTCTGACCCAATTCTTGGGGAGAGGTCAGATCAGAGACCACCAGGTACTAATGCAACAGCTGATTTTGACAATTATTAAGGATCTGCTCCCTCATATTTAAATTGTATAATTCTTTAAAATCACACACTTTACTGCCAAGTAACCAGCCCTCCAGAGCCTTAGTAGCACAATCTACAAAGTCAACCCAGTCTTGAGTCTGAGCCGTTTGGGTATCTCTGAACTTCAACCTGCACAGTTCAGTGGTTAGGCCAAACCCATCTATCAGCGCACTCTTCAAGACTGTGTAATTGTCTGCATCCTCTTCTCTTACAGTGAGGAGCTTGTCTCTACCTTTGTCTGCAAAGGAGAGCCACAAGATTGCTGCCCACTGCTCCTGAGGGACCCTCTGTACTCTACAGGCCCTTTCCAGTGCAGTTATCCATTTGTGGATGTCATGCCCATTCTGGTAGGGAGGGACAATCTCGTTCAGGTTCCTATGGTCATGAGTATGATCTCTACCTCTAGGGACACTGTTGCTGCCACCATGGGGCTCTATCCCCCATCTATGTGAAGCTCTCTAGAGCTCCAGGGATTACCTGTCCAATGCTAACTGTTCCCTCTTTATCCAAAGCTTAGCTTTCTCAAACTGGATCAGTCTGCATTTTCTCTCATAAGAGTACTCCCTCTTCTGGGGGAAAATGGTCCTATGAGAGACAGAGGTCCCTCCAGATGCACCAGAATAAATAGACTCGAGAGAAGGAGCTCTTGATCTTCTTGGCACACCACCAATCCTTCCAGGTGTGGTATAGAGAGTGCCACTGAGACCTTCACCCTCACCTTCAGGATGTATTGGATTTTCCAGGTTAGAATCATCTTGATCTTCCTAGTCAGCTTCAGAGTCCTGGTCATAGGTGTTGTCACCTCTTGGCCTTTCCTTTTCTGCTGCCCCACACAACCTGCCTACCTCCTCAGACCCTGGGGTCTTTCTGAAATCATCTAACAGCAGAGCCTCCGTGAGGAGTTGAGTGTTTACATTCCTCCCTGTCTTCAATTTCCTAGCTGTACACATGTTTCTCAATTCTACACATGTGAGATGGTCATACTTGGATGACAAGGAGCCACTGGCTTCAGGTCTTGAAGACATACTAGTGTAGTGAGGTGTTCCACCTACCTAACCTAGTGGGAGTTACTGGACTCTCTTGAGTTGGGGAAAAGGGGTGTGCTGGGCCCTTTGCTAACCCAACTCCAAGTTCAGTAGAACTTACTTTATTCTAGACTTGATTTTATGTACCTATGTACCTGTAATGGGTTTCAGTTAGTCACTCAAAGAGATTATCTATTAAATCAATAGCAAGCTTGAATCCCACCACTGCCACCAATGTGAGAAGTTGGCCTGGTATATGTTGTCCACTAGTTATAGTGGGCACCTTGTACCAGTCCAAACAACCCTTATTGATGATAGGTTTAAAGGCAACCTTTATTGAAAGCTATCCTAGTGGTAGCTATGAAGGGCAGCCTTCAGGCTAAGTCTTGAAGGAGTGTAAAGCAGCTTGGTTTAGCAGATTTTAACCTCTTGAATTACTAAATGAAAGGAGATCCACACAAGGTATATATAGAATATATATATTTATTTCAAAACACTCACTACTAATCTCTTTATGAGATTAGAGTCCAAGATACATAATAATACAGTTCTAAAACAACAGTAAATAGCACAATATACAGTGGGCCCTAGGGGCGGACCAAACCATTTATTAAGAAAGTGGTATAAGAACCACGACTTGACTAGACACAGTGCCTAGAGCACGTAGAATCGCCGGGACCCCAAGGAACCACCCAAGGTAGTGACACAGGAAACCCTCGGGGGACGCGTGCAGTGTGAGAACACAGGCGCGAGCCACGTACTATTCTATGGGAAAGTCGGAGTTGGAATTTTAGTAGTTAAGGACACTTAGGAGAGGACTTTGAGCAAAACCCTTTAGACTTGGGGGGTTCTAGGTCCAGCACCCACGGGAGCACCAGAGTACTCAAGTTTCCTCACCCAGGGAAGTCGGTGCATAGGTGTCAAATGGTGTCGGGAATCGTCATTGATTTCAATGGCGATCTGCTGCAAAATGCTGCTGCTGGGAAGGGGAAAAGTGTCCGGTGTGATACAAGCCTGGATCAAAGATTAGAAGAAACTGAAAGCAGAGGGGACAGAATCTGGGTCACTTGCCAGTGACCAGGGGCACGATAGATGAATGCCCACTGATGTCGGGTGATTAAGGTGCGAAGAGGTAAAGCTTGACTCTGCAGCCACGAGGACCAGGAGGCATCGACGACAACCAGGAGCTGGATTCGAGCCGTCCCACAAAGGATGTTGAGTGCTGCGTTGTCAGTTCCCGGATTGGACCCAGCAAGCCTTGGCAACAGCAACCCATGCAGGAAGAGAAAAGATGCTTCGGTGTGGACCAGCAAGGTCCTGGGAACTCCCCAAGCAATGGAGAGTCAGGACACATCTATAGCAACCAGGTAAGCCCAATTAGATGTAAAGTTGCCTTCACAGGGACCCACCAGTCAATGGACTAGGGTTCACAAGGGGACCTCGAGAGAAAACACAAAGGGCCAGCTCACGGAACACTCGTGGAGTGTAGGTGGGCAATCTTCAGTGCAAATGCTGCTCATGATCAGGGCTAAAAGTAACCCAAAGCTCACCAGCAGGAGTCATTGGACAGCCCAATGCTTATGCAAAGTTACGTGGTGTCCAGGGGTTCGGGTTGCACAGTTGCCACGAGGGATACAGGCCTCAGACTTGCTTTGGGCACTGATCGACCTCTAAGACCATGGAAACCCACCTCCTGTGTTGCAAAATTCTATGGAGTCCGGCGGGAGCTTTGGAGATGCAAACCGGTCCGATGTGTCTTTGGTTCCTGCCTTGCAGGGGAGTAACTCCTTTACTCCAAGGGAGTTTCTTCAGTCATCATCATCATATATAACTTTATTCTGTCAATTGTACAAAACACCATCAAAGTATACAAAGATAAAACATAAATAGATATACAATTAAAATAGTATTAAACCGTTTTGAACACAAGTACAAGTGACATCCCGAATCAGGTTAAAAAATAAAGTACATGAATACATGAATACAATCGACCTAGTCGAGCTAAAAGGGAGTACTAAACAGCCACCAGATATTTGGGATACTTAGCCATGTATACCCAGCTTGATTTTTAAGGTACGTATACAGCATAAGGAGGGAAAGGACTGAAAAATGACTTCATTACCGTTATAACATTTTTTTGCAAATCAGCCAGAAAGAGAATAAAAAACGGCTAAGAGCAAAAACTACTGGCCCCAAAGTATCAGTTTTTAAACTCCTAAATGCAATATGGGGCTGCCTAGCACCTAGATTAAGGCATAGTGGTCTAATTCATCTCCTGCGTAACTGCCGATACTTTGTGCAAAAAACACAAAATGTGCTCTTCAGTTTCATCAACTTCACGGCAAGCAGGGCAAAGGTCTAAAACTAAACCAATCGCCTCTTTCCCCGAAAATTTCAATAGCAGATTACCGTATCTATAGCTAATATACAAGCTTTTGGCAAAGGGGGGTGGAATCAAGTCAAGAAAAGATTCAAACAGAGAACAAGATTTGATATTTAAAAAGTTGGAAGTCAGCTGTCCACTTGTTTGATTATTGGTATAATGCTCCCCAACTTCACTCCAATACGTAGCTTTGAGGGTCGAGATGTCACGTTTGGTGGCCCTTTCTGGGTACACTCACAGGCCCATCAGGTTCAATAGTTTACACCATTTGGCAATATGTCTAAACCAAGGTAGTTGTTTTGCCCCATTAAGTGCTAGGACCTCCCGTAAGCAGTTACGGCAATCAATTAATTGTGGAGTAGTCCATAGACGCAACCAATAATTAGTGGTCTCAAGGCTGCCAGGTCGCCTATTCTCTTTATCCCAAGATCACAAAAGAGTGGGGTGAGTGGTGTTGTAACAGGTTGGTAGATGAGAACCCTTGCAAAAGTATTCTCGCAAACCGTTAATTATTTATAGAGGTAAATCCCAATATCAGTCAGTCATCTAGTTCAATGTAGATCGTTGAAGTTCCAGGATTCAGTATCAGAGTTTTGTCCAGGTGTAATCTAAAGTCCTGTAGCCAGGGATTCCTTTCTTATACCCAAGGAAGGAGTGGGACAAAGTCTAGGGACCCACCTATGGGAGGGTCAGGAAAGAGGGGAGTCTACACCCATTTCCTTGGTCCAGTTTCACACCAGAGCAGGGGCGGGTAGCCCCTGCAACCGGTTTGAGCTGGACTATGCACACGGACACCAAATGTGTCCCCAGTGCTGAACTTCAAAGCACTCTTGGAGTGCACCCACCCAGCCCCAATACACTAAATCCTGTCTGGGAGGTGATGACACCTCTGTGTGACAGGAAACCTATTGTCCAGGCCTCCCCTGCCGGAGTTTTGTCAAGTAGCAGGAGGGCAGACTCATGTCTGTGGCTAGCAGCATCCATTTTGTGATGCCAGGGCTCTGTTAGCTGATACCGGGTATACCGGTACTGTCATGTCTCTCCCTCTAGAAGGGTGGTATCATACTCCCACACCAGTTACTGGTGTGGGGGTATGATTCCAAGGTGTTTGACACCAAACACAACATGTTTCTGTGCAGCCATCCCAAAGTTAGCATTTAACGTTTGGTTATAATGTACTTAAGAGTATGTGGTTTGTCTGCATCACAAACAACCCCGGAATAAAGGTTCTGAAGGCTGCAGAGGGGCTCTGCTCATGCATGGGCACCCTCTCACATAAAACCCAGCACCCTGTCTTCAGGATTAGCAAGTCCTGCCATAGGGGTGACTGATAGGTTTATATGTGCAGTGATATGGAGAGATATAGTGAACTTATATCTCAGTAAGGGGTGCATGCACCGCCTTACCCAGGCTGCAGTGGCAGTCCTGCGGTGTCATTTTAGAAGGCTTGCCAGGGGTGGCATAACACATGCTGGAGCCCCTGGTAGGCCTCTGGGATATCTACGCCCTGGGTACATAGTATACCATATGCTAGGGACTTATAAGGGTACCCCAGAATCCAATCTGGAGTGTACCTAAAGTACTGGTAATCAATTTAGAGAGGAAGCAGCTAGGCTGGGGTCATGGTTAGCAGGGCCCCAGCCAGGCTAAAGTCGAAAAACAGTGAAACATCAGCAAAACGTGGGGGTAGCTATAAGAAGCAGATCCTACTCCCCTACAAATGTAGAGAGGGGCAAGAGCGGTACAAAAAGAGTCAAGACAAGAGCAGAAAGAAGCAAGAGTGGTGCAGAAAGACATAGAAAGGTACAGAAAGAGGCAAGAGAAGCACAGAAAGAGGCAAGAGAGGCAGAGCAAGACGCAAAATAAGTGCAGAAATAAGCAAGAGAGGTGCAAAAAGAGGAAGAAAGGTGCAGAAAGAGGCAAGAGAAGCAGAGAAAGAGGCAAGAGAGTGGAGTATGAAGCAAAATAAGTACAGAAATAAGCAAAAGAGGTGCAGAAAGAGGAATAAAGGTGCAGAAGAGGCAAGAGAAGTGCAGAAAGAGGAAGAAAGGTGCCGAAAGAAACAATATAAGGCAGAAAAAGAAAAGTGAGGTGCAGTAGGAAGTAAGAGAAGTGATAAAAGAGGCAAGAGAGGTACAGAACGCACCAAGAGAGGTACGGAAAAAAGCAAGAGAGGCACTGAAAGAAGCAAGAGGGGTACAGAAAGAAGCAAGAGAGATGCAGAAAGAGGCTGAAGAGGTGCAGAAAGAGCTAGGAGGGATGGAGACAAAGATGTGAAGAAAGAAGCAAGAGTGGTGCATAAAGAGAAAGAAAGATACAGAAAGAGGCCAGAGAAGCACAGAAAGTGGCAAAAGAGGTGTAGAAAGAGGCAAGACAGGTGCAGAAAGAAGCATGAGAGGCACAGAAAGATGCTACAGCGATGTAGAACGAAGAAGAAATGTGCTGTAAGACGCAATAGAGGTACAAAAAGAGGCAAGAGAATGGCAGAAATAGGCAAGAGAAGTTCAGAAAAAGGTAAGAGAAGTGCACAAAATGCAAGAGACCTGCAGAAAGAAGCAAGAGAGGGCACTAAGAGGCAAGAGAGGTACAGAAAGAAGCAAGAAAGGTGCTGATAGAGAAAGAATGGTACTAAAAGAGGCAAGAGAAGCACAATAATAGGAAAGAGAGGTCTAGAAATAGGCAAGAGAGGTGCTCAAAGTGGCAAGAGGGGTGCAGAAAGAATTAAGAGATGTGCAGAAAGAAGCAAGAGAGGAGCAGAAAGAAGAAAGAGGTGCAGAAAGAAGAAGACGTGCAGAAATTGGCAAGGTGGGTACATAAAGAGGAAGTGGAAGAAAGGTACAGAAAGAAACAACAGAAGTATGTAAATTGTCAAGAGAAGCAAAAAAAGATTAAGAGAGGTGCAGAAAAAGGCAAGAGAAGAGCAGAAAGAAGCAAGAGAGATCCAGAATGGGACAATAGAAGTGCAGTAAAAACTACAGAAGTGCAGAAAGAGGCAAGAGGGGTGCACAAATAGGTAAGAGAGGTGCAGAAAGAGGGGCAAGAGAGGTGCAGAAAGAGGCAAGAGGGGTGGAGAAAGAAGCAAGACAGGTGCAGAAAATAACAAAAGCAGTGCACAAAAGGCAAGAGGGGTGGAGAAAGCAGCAAGCTAGGTGCAGGAAGAAGCAAGAGAGTTGCAGAAAGTGTAAGAAATGTGCTGAAAGAGGCAAACAATGTGAACAAAGAGTCAAGAGAAGTGTAGGAAGAGTCAAGAGAAGTGCAGAAAGAAGGAAGAATCATGCAGAAAGAAGCAAGACAGATGCAGATAATGTAAGAAATGTGCTGAAAGAGGCAAACAATGTGAACAAAGAGTCAAGAGAAGTGTAGGAAGAAGCAACAGATGTGCTGAAAGAAGCAAGATAAGTCTAGAAAGTTCAAAAAGAGGTGTAGATTTGGATGAAGCAGCAGTATTAAAGGGTTTAAATGGAGAACTGGCCCTGTGGGATACCCCACAGCTATTATGTGGGGTCTTTAAAATACATGTAAAAGGTCGGATGTGGGAGGCTAACTATAATAAATATGAGGGCTCCCCAAGCAATGGAGAGTCAGGGCACATCTATAGCAACCAGGTAAGCCCAATTAGATGTAAAGTTATCTTCACAGGGACCCACCAGTCAACGGACTATGGATCGCAAGGGGACTTCGAGAGAAAACACAAAGGGCCAGCTCACGGAGCACTCGTGGAGTGCAGGTGGGCAATCTTCAGTGCAAATGCTGCTCATGATCAGGGCTAAAGGTAACCCAAAGCTCACCAGCAGTAGTCATTGGAAAGCTGATGCTTCTGCAAAGTGACGTGGTGTCCAGGGGTTCAGGTTACACAGTCGCCACGAGGGATACAGGCCTCAGACTTGCTTTGGGCACTGAACGACCTCTAAGACCATGGAAACCCACCTCCTGTGTTGCAAAATTCTTTGGAGTCCGGCAGGAGCTTTGGAGATGCAAACCGGTCAGATGTGTCTTTGGTTCCTGCCTTGCAGGGGAGTAACTCCTTTACTCCAAGGGAGATTCTTCAGTCATCATCATCATATATAACTTTATTTGGTCAATTGTACAAAACACCATCAAAGTATACAAAGATAAAACATAAATATATATACAATGAAAATAGTATTAAACCGTTTCGAACACAAGTACAAGTGACATCCCGAATCAGGTTAAAAAACAAAGTACATGAATACATGAATACAATCGACCAAGTCGAGCTAAAAAGGAGTACTAAACAGCCACCAGATATTTGGGATACTTACCCATGTATACCCAGCTTGATTTTTAAGGTACGTATACAGCATAAGGAGGGAAAGGACTGAAAAATGACTTCATTACCTTAATAAACTTTTTTTTGCAAATCAGCAAGAAAGAGAATAAAAAACGGCTAAGAGCAAAAACTACTGGCCCCAAAGTATCACTTTTTAAACTCCTAAATGCAATCTTGTGCTGCCTAGCACCCAGATTAAGGCATAGTGGTCTAATTCATCTCCTGCGTAACTGCCGATACTTTGTGCAAAAAACACTAAATGTGCTCTTCAGTTTCATCAACTTCACAACAAGCAGGGCAAAGCTCTAAAATTAAACCAATCGCCTCTTTCCCCAGAAATTTCAATAGCAGATTACCGTATCTATAGCTAATATACAAGCTTTTGGCAAGGGAGGGTGAAATCAAGTCAAGAAAAGATTCAAACAGAGAACAAGATTAGATATCCAAAAAGTTGGAAGACAGCTGTCCACTTGTTTGATTATTGGTATAATGCTCCCCATCTACACTCCAATACGTAGCTTTGAGGGTCGAGATGTCACGTTTGGTGGCCATTTCTGGGTACTCTCACAGGCCCATCAGGTCTCAAGGCTGCCAGGTCGCCTATTCTCTTTATCCCAAGATCACAAAAGAGTGGTGTTGTAACAGGTTGCGAGATGAGAACCCTTACAAAAGTATTCTCGCAAACTGTTAATTATTTATAGAGGTAAATTCCCATATCAGTCAGTCATCTAGTTCAATGTAGATCGTTGAAGTTCCAGGATTCAGTATCAGAGTTTTGTACAGGTGTAAACTAAAGTCCTGTAGCCAGGGATTCCTTTCTTATACCCAAGGAAGGGGTGGGACAAAGTCTAGGGACCCACCTATGGGAGGGTCAGGAAAGAGGGGAGTCTACACCCATTTCCTTTGTCCAGTTTCACACCAGAGCTGGGGCGGGTAGCCCCTGAAACCGGTTTGAGCTGGACTATGCACACGGACACCAAATGTGTCCCCAGTGCTGAACTTCAAAGCACTCTTGGAGTGCACCCACCCAGCCCCAATACACTAAAGCCTGTCTGGGAGGTGATGACACCTCCCTGTGACAGGAAACCTATTGTCCAGACCTCCCCTGCCGGAGTTTTGTCAAGCAGCAGGAGGGCAGACTCATGTCTGTGGCTGGTAGCATCCATTTTGTGATGCCAGGGCTCTGTTACTGATACCGGGTATACCGGTACTGTCATGTCTCTCCCTCTAGAAGGGTGGTATCATACTCCCACACCAGTTACTGGTGTGGGGGTATGATTCCAAGGTGTTTGACAATAAACACAACATGTTTCTGTGCAGCCATCCCGAAGTTAGCATTTAACGTTTGGTTCTAATGCACTTAAGAGTATGTGGTTTGTCTGCATCACAAACAACCCCAGAATAAAGGTTCTGAAGGCTGCAGAGGGGCTCTGCTCATGCATGGGCACCCTCTCACATAAAACCCAGCACCCTGCCTTCAGGATTAGCAAGTCCTGCCATAGGGGTGACTGATAGGTTTATGTGTGCAGTGATATGGAGAGATATAGTGAACTTATATCTCAGTAAGGGGTGCATGCACCACCTTACCCAGGCTGCAGTGGCAGTCCTGCGGTGTCATTTTGGAAGGCTTCCCAGGGGTCGCATAATACATGCTGGAGCCCCTGGTAGGCCTCTGGGATATCTACGCCCTGGGTACATAGTATACCATATGCTAGGGACTTATAAGGGTACCCCAGAATCCAATCTGGAGTGTACCTAAAGTACTGGTAATCAATTTAGAGAGGAAGCAGCTAGGCTGGGGTCATGGTTAGCAGGGCTCCAGCCAGGCTAAAGTCGAAAAACAGTGAAACAATAGCAAAAAGTGGGGGTAGCTATAAGAAGCAGATCCTACTCCCCTACAAAAGTAGAGAGGGGCAAGAGCGGTAGAAAAAGAGGCAAGACAAGAGCAGAAAGAAGCAAGAGTGGTGCAGAAAGACATAGAAAGGTACAGAGAGAGGCAAGAGAAGCACAGAAAGAGGCAAGAGAGGCAGAGCAAGACGCAAAATAAGTGCAGAAATAAGCAAGAGAGGTGCAAAAAGAGGAAGAAAGGTGCAGAAAGAGGCCAGAGAAGCAGAGAAAGAGGCAAGAGAGTGGAGTATGAAGCAAAATAAGTACAGAAATAAGCAAAAGAGGTTCAGAAAGAGGAATAAAGGTGCAAAAGAGGCAAGAGAAGTGCAGAAAGAGGAAGAAAGGAGCCGAAAGAAACAATATAAGGCAGAAAAAGAAAAGTGAGGTGCAGTAGGAAGTAAGAGAAGTGATAAAAGAGGCAAGAGAGGTACAGAACGCACCAAGAGAGGTACGGAAAGAAGCAAGAGAGGTGCTGAAAGAAGCAAGAGGGGTGCAGAAAGAAGCAAGAGAGATGCAGAAAGAGGCTAAAGAGGTGCAGAAAGAGCTAAGAGGGATGGAGACAAAGATGTAAAGAAAGAAGCAAGAGTGGTGCATAAAGAGAAAGAAAGATACAGAAAGAGGCCAGAGAAGCACAGAAAGTGGCAAAAGAGGTGTAGAAAGAGGCAAGACAGGTGCAGAAAGAAGCATGAGAGGCACAGAAAGATGCTACGGCGATGTAGAACGAAGAAGAAATGTGCTGTAAGACGCAATAGAGGTACATAAAGAGGCAAGAGAATGGCAGAAATAGGCAAGAGAAGTTCAGAAAAAGGTAAGAGAAGTTTAAAAAATGCAAGAGAGCTGCAGAAAGAAGCAAGAGAGCTAAAAAAAATACATAGAGGTGCAGGAAGAGGAAGAAAGTTGCAGAAAGAAGCAAGAGAAGTGCTGAAAGAGTTTAGAGAAATACAGAAATATGAAAAGAGGTGCAGAAAAAAGCAAGAGAAATACAGAAAGAGACAAGAGAGGTGAAGAAAGAAGCAGGAGAAATGCAGAAATAAGCAAATGAGATGCAGAGAGAAGAACGTAAGGTGCAGTAGGAAGCAAGAGAGGTGCATAAAGAGGCAAGAAAAGTGCAGAAAAATGCAAGAGAAGTGCAGAAAAAGGCAAGAGAGGTGCTCAAAGAGGCAAGAGAGGTGTAAAAAGAGGCAAGAGTGGTACAGAAAAAAGACAGAGGTGCAGAAAGAAGCAAAAGTGGTGTAGAAAGAGAAAGAAAGATACAGAAAGAGGCAAGAGAAGCACAGACAGAGGCAAACGAGGTGTAGAAAGAGGCAGGAGAGGTGCAGAAAGAAGCACAAGAGGTATAGAAAGAAGCAAGTAAGCTGCAGAAAGAAGCAAGGGAGATGCAGAAATAAGAATGTGAGGTGCTGTAAGAAGCAAAAGAAGTGATTAAATAGGCAAGAGAGGTACAGAAATACCAAGAGGGGTAAAGAAAGAAGCAAGAGAGGTGCAGAAAGAGAAAGAAAGATACAGAAAGAGGCAAGAGAAGCACAGAAAGAGACAAAAGAAGTATCGAAAGAGGCGGGTGAGGTGCAGAAAGAAGCACGAGGGGTGCAAAATGAAGCCGTGAAATGCACTAAGAAGCAAGTGAGATGCAGAAATAAGAATGTGAGGTGCAGTAAGATGCAAAAGAAATGATTAAAGAGGCAAGAGAGGTACAGAAAGCACCAAGAGGGATGAAAAAGAAGCAAGAGAGGTGCAGAAAGAAGCAAGTGAGATGCAGAAATAAGAACGTGAGGTGCTGTAAGAAGCAAAAGAAGTGATTAAAGATGCAGGAGAGGTACATAAAGCACCAAGAGGGGTGAAGAAAGAAGCAAGATAGGTGCAGAAAGAAACAAGAGAGGTGCAGAAAGAGGCAAGAGAGGTGCATATAGAGACAAGAGAAGAGCAGAAAGAGGGAACAGAGGAGCAGAAAGAAGCAGGAGAGCTACAGAAAGAAGCAAGTGAGATGTAGAAAGAGGAAGGAAGGGGCAGAAAGAGGCAAGAGAAGTACAGAAAGAGGAAGAAAGGTGAACTAAGAAGCAAGAGAAATTCAAGAGTGGTATGGAAAGAGGCAAGAGAAGTGCAGAATGGAGCAAGTGAGATGCAGAAAGAAGAAAGTGAGGTGCAGTAAGAAACAAAAGAAGTGATTAAAGAGGCAAGACAGGTACAGAAAGCACCAAGAGTGGTGCAGAAAGAAGCAAGAGAGGTGGAGAAAGAAGCAAGAGAGGGCACTAAGAGGCAAGAGAGGTGCAGAAAGAAGCAAGAAAGGTGCAGATAGAGAAAGAAAGGTTCTGAAAGAGGCAAGAGAAGCACAGTAATAGGAAAGAGAGGTCTAGAAATAGTCAAGAGAGGTACTCAAAGTGGCAAGAGGGGTGCATAAAGAGGAAGTGGAAGAAAGGTACAGAAAGAAGTAACAGAAGTGTGTAAATTGTCAAGAGAAGCAAAAAAAGATTAAGAGAGGTGCAGAAAGAGGCAAGAGAAGAGCAGAAAGAAGCAGGAGAAATGCAGAAATAAGCAAATGAGATGCAGAGAGAAGAACGTAAGGTGCAGTAGGAAGCAAGAGAGGTGCATAAAGAGGCAAGAAAAGTGCAGAAAGATGCAGCCCCAATACACTAAAGCCTGTCTGGGAGGTGATGACACCTCCCTGTGACAGGAAACCTATTGTCCAGACCTCCCCTGCCGGAGTTTTGTCAAGCAGCAGGAGGGCAGACTCATGTCTGTGGCTGGTAGCATCCATTTTGTGATGCCAGGGCTCTGTTACTGATACCGGGTATACCGGTACTGTCATGTCTCTCCCTCTAGAAGGGTGGTATCATACTCCCACACCAGTTACTGGTGTGGGGGTATGATTCCAAGGTGTTTGACACCAAACACAACATGTTTCTGTGCAGCCATCCCGAAGTTAGCATTTAACGTTTGGTTATAATGCACTTAAGAGTATGTGGTTTGTCTGCATCACAAACAACCCCGGAATAAAGGTTCTGAAGGCTGCAGAGGGGCTCTGCTCATACATGGGCACCCTCTCACATAAAACCCAGCACCCTGCCTTCAGGATTAGCAAGTCCTGCCATAGGGGTGACTGATAGGTTTATGTGTGCAGTGATATGGAGAGATATAGTGAACTTATATCTCAGTAAGGGGTGCATGCACCACCTTACCCAGGCTGCAGTGGCAGTCCTGCGGTGTCATTTTGGAAGGCTTCCCAGGGGTCGCATAATACATGCTGGAGCCCCTGGTAGGCCTCTGGGATATCTACGCCCTGGGTACATAGTATACCATATGCTAGGGATTTATAAGGGTACCCCAGAATCCAATCTGGAGTGTACCTAAAGTACTGGTAATCAATTTAGAGAGGAAGCAGCTAGGCTGGGGTCATGGTTAGCAGGGCTCCAGCCAGGCTAAAGTCGAAAAACAGTGAAACAATAGCAAAAAGTGGGGGTAGCTATAAGAAGCAGATCGTACTCCCCTACAAAAGTAGAGAGGGGCAAGAGCGGTACAAAAAGAGGCAAGACAAGAGCAGAAAGAAGCAAGAGTGGTGCAGAAAGACATAGAAAGGTACAGAGAGAGGCAAGAGAAGCACAGAAAGAGGCAAGAGAGGCAGAGCAAGACGCAAAATAAGTGCAGAAATAAGCAAGAGAGGTGCAAAAAGAGGAAGAAAGGTGCAGAAAGAGGCCAGAGAAGCAGAGAAAGAGGCAAGAGAGTGGAGCATGAAGCAAAATAAGTACAGAAATAAGCAAAAGAGGTGCAGAAAGAGGAATAAAGGTGCAGAAGAGGCAAGAGAAGTGCAGAAAGAGGAAGAAAGGAGCCGAAAGAAACAATATAAGGCAGAAAAAGAAAAGTGAGGTGCAGTAGGAAGTAAGAGAAGTGATAAAAGAGGCAAGAGAGGTACAGAACGCACCAAGAGAGGTACGGAAAGAAGCAAGAGAAATGCAGAAAGAGGCTAAAGAGGTGCAGAAAGAGCTAAGAGGGATGGAGACACAGATGTAAAGAAAGAAGCAAGAGTGGTGCATAAAGAGAAAGAAAGATACAGAAAGAGGCCAGAGAAGCACAGAAAGTGGCAAAAGAGGTGTAGAAAGAGGCAAGACAGGTGCAGAAAGAAGCATGAGAGGCACAGAAAGATGCTACGGCGATGTAGAACGAAGAAGAAATGTGCTGTAAGACGCAATAGAGGTACATAAAGAGGCAAGAGAATGGCAGAAATAGGCAAGAGAAGTTCAGAAAAAGGTAAGAGAAGTTTAAAAAATGCAAGAGAGCTGCAGAAAGAAGCAAGAGAGCTAAAAAAATACATAGAGGTGCAGGAAGAGGAAGAAAGGTGCAGAAAGAAGCAAGAGAAGTGTTGAAAGAGTTAAGAGAAATACAGAAATATGAAAAGAGATGGCGAAAAAAGCAAGAGAAATACAGAAAGAGACAAGAGAGGTGAAGAAAGAAGCAGGAGAAATGCAGAAATAAGCAAATGAGATGCAGAGAGAAGAACGTAAGGTGCAGTAGGAAGCAAGAGAGGTGCATAAAGAGGCAAGAAAAGTGCAGAAAGATGCAAGAGAAGTGCAGAAAAAGGCAAGAGAGGTGCTCAAAGAGGCAAGAGAGGTGTAAAAAGAGGCAAGAGTGGTACAGAAAAAAGACAGAGGTGCAGAAAGAAGCAAAAGTGGTGTAGAAAGAGAAAGAAAGATACAGAAAGAGGCAAGAGAAGCACAGACAGAGGCAAACGAGGTATAGAAAGAGGCAGGAGAGGTGCAGAAAGAAGCACAAGAGGTATAGAAAGAAGCAAGTAAGATGCAGAAAGAAGCAAGGGAGATGCAGATATAAGAATGTGAGGTGCTGTAAGAAGCAAAAGAAGTGATTAAATAGGCAAGAGAGGTACAGAAATACCAAGAGGGGTAAAGAAAGAAGCAAGAGAGGTGCAGAAAGAGAAAGAAAGATACAGAAAGAGGCAAGAGAAGCACAGAAAGAGACAAACGAAGTATCGAAAGAGGCGGGTGAGGTGCAGAAAGAAGCACGAGGGGTGCAAAAAGAAGCCGTGAAATGCACTAAGAAGCAAGTGAGATGCAGAAATAAGAATGTGAGGTGCAGTAAGATGCAAAAGAAATGATTAAAGAGGCAGGAGAGGTACAGAAAGCACCAAGATGGATAAAAAAGAAGCAAGAGAGGTGCAGAAAGAAGCAAGTGAGATGCAGAAATAAGAACGTGAGGTGCTGTAAGAAGCAAAAGAAGTGATTAAAGATGCAGGAGAGGTACATAAAGCACCAAGAGGGGTGAAGAAAGAAGCAAGATAGGTGCAGAAAGAAACAAGAGAGGTGCAGAAAGAAGCAAGTGAGATGTAGACAGAGGAAGGAAGGGGCAGAAAGAGGCAAGAGAAGTACAGAAAGAGGAAGAAAGGTGAACTAAGAAGCAAGAGAAATTCAAGAGTGGCATGGAAAGAGGCAAGAGAAGTGCAGAATGGAGCAAGTGAGATGCAGAAAGAAGAAAGTGAGGTGCAGTCAGAAACAAAAGAAGTGATTAAAGAGGCAAGACAGGTACAGAAAGCACCAAGAGTGGTGCAGAAAGAAGCAAGAGAGGTGCAGAAAGAAGCAAGAGAGGGCACTAAGAGGCAAGAGAGGTGCAGAAAGAAGCAAGAAAGGTGCAGATAGAGAAAGAAAGGTTCTGAAAGAGGCAAGAGAAGCACAGTAATAGGAAAGAGAGGTCTAGAAATAGGCAAGAGAGGTGCTCAAAATGGCAAGAGGGGTGCAGAAAGAAGTAAGAGAAGTGCAGCAAGAAGCAAGAGAGGTGCAGAAAGAAGCAAGAGAGGTGCAGAAAGAAGCAAGAGAGGTGCAGAAAGAAGAAGACGTGCGAAAGTGGCGAGGTAGGTACATAAAGAGGAAGTGGAAGAAAGGTACAGAAAGAAGTAACAGAAGTAAGTAAATTGTCAAGAGAAGCAAAAAAAGATTAAGAGAGGTGCAGAAAGAGGCAAGAGAAGAGCAGAAAGAAGCAAGAGGGATCCAGAATGGGACAATAGAAGTGCAGTAAAAACTTACAGAGGTGCAGAAAGAGGCAAGAGGGGTGCACAAATAGGTAAGAGAGGCGCAGAAAGAGGGGCAAGAAAGGTGCAGAAAGTGGCAAGAGGGGCAGAGAAAAAAGCAAGAGAGGTGCAGAAAATAACAAAAGCAGTGCACAAAAGGCAAGAGGGGTGGAGAAAGCAGCAAGCTAGGTGCAGGGAGAAGCAAGAGAGTTGCAGAAAGTGTAAGAAATGTGCTGAAAGAGGCAAGCAATGTGAACAAAGAGTCAAGAGAAGTGTAGGAAGAGGCAAGAGAAGTGCAGAAAGAAGGAAGAATCATGCAGAAAGAAGCAAGACAGATGCAGATAATGTAAGAAATGTGCTGAAAGAGGCAAGCAATGTGAACAAAGAGTCAAGAGAAGTGTAGGAAGAAGCAACAGATGTGCTGAAAGAAGCAAGATAAGTATAGAAAGTTGAAAAAGAGGTGTAGATTTGGATGAAGCAGCAATATTAAAGGGTTTAAATGGAGAACTGGCCCTGTGGGATACCCCACAGCTATTATGTGGGGACTTTAAAATACATGTAAAAGGTCAGATGTGGGAGGCTAACTATAATTAATATGAGGGCTCCCCAAGCAATGGAGAGTCAGGGCACATCTATAGCAACCAGGTAAGCCCAATTAGATGTAAAGTTGCCTTCACAGGGACCCACCAGTCAACGGACTAGGGATCGCAAGGGGACCTCGAGAGAAAACACAAAGGGCCAGCTCACGGAACACTCGTGGAGTGTAGGTGGGCAATCTTCAGTGCAAATGCTGCTCATGATCAGGGCTAAAGGTAACCCAAAGCTCACCAGCAGTAGTCATTGGAAAGCTGATGCTTCTGCAAAGTGACGTGGTGTCCAGGGGTTCAGGTTACACAGTCGCCACGAGGGATACAGGCCTCAGACTTGCTTTGGGCACTGAACGACCTCTAAGACCATGGAAACCCACCTCCTGTGTTGCAAAATTCTTTGGAGTCCGGCAGGAGCTTTGGAGATGCAAACCGGTCAGATGTGTCTTTGGTTCCTGCCTTGCAGGGGAGTAACTCCTTTACTCCAAGGGAGATTCTTCAGTCATCATCATCATATATAACTTTATTTGGTCAATTGTACAAAACACCATCAAAGTATACAAAGATAAAACATAAATATATATACAATTAAAATAGTATTAAACCGTTTCGAACACAAGTACAAGTGACATCCCGAATCAGGTTAAAAAACAAAGTACATGAATACATGAATACAATCGACCAACTCGAGCTAAAAAGAAGTACTAAACAGCCACCAGATATTTGGGATACTTACCCATGTATACCCAGCTTGATTTTTAAGGTACGTATACAGCATAAGGAGGGAAAGGACTGAAAAATGACTTCATTACCTCAATAAACTTTTTTTTGCAAATCAGCCAGAAAGAGAATAAAAAACGGCTAAGAGCAAAAACTACTGGCCCCAAAGTATCACTTTTTAAACTCCTAAATGCAATCTTGTGCTGCCTAGCACCCAGATTACGGCATAGTGGTCTAATTCATCTCCTGCGTAACTGCCGATACTTTGTGCAAAAAACACAAAATGTGCTCTTCAGTTTCATCAACTTCACAACAAGCAGGGCAAAGCTCTAAAACTAAACCAATCGCCTCTTTCCCCAGAAATTTCAATAGCAGATTACCGTATCTATAGCTAATATACAAGCTTTTGGCAAGGGAGGGTGAAATCAAGTCAAGAAAAGATTCAAACAGAGAACAAGATTAGATATCTAAAAAGTTGGAAGACAGCTGTCCACTTGTTTGATTATTGGTATAATGCTCCCCAACTACCCTCCAATACTTAGCTTTGAGGGTCGAGATGTCACGTTTGGTGGCCATTTCTGGGTACTCTCACAGGCCCATCAGGTCTCAAGGCTGCCAGGTCGCCTATTCTCTTTATCCCAAGATCACAAAAGAGTGGGGTGAGTGGTGTTGTAACAGGTTGCGAGATGAGAACCCTTACAAAAGTATTCTCGCAAACCGTTAATTATTTATCGAGGTAAATTCCCATATCAGTCAGTCATCTAGTTCAATGTAGATCGTTGAAGTTCCAGGATTCAGTATCAGAGTTTTGTCCAGGTGTAAACTAAAGTCCTGTAGCCAGGGATTCCTTTCTTATACCCAAGGAAGGGGTGGGACAAAGTCTAGGGACCCACCTATGGGAGGGTCAGGAAAGAGGGGAGTCTACACCCATTTCCTTTGTCCAGTTTCACACCAGAGCAGGGGCGGGTAGCCCCTGAAACCGGTTTGAGCTGGACTATGCACACGGACACCAAATGTGTCCCCAGTGCTGAACTTCAAAGCACTCTTGGAGTGCACCCACCCAGCCCCAATACACTAAAGCCTGTCTGGGAGTTGATGACACCTCCCTGTGACAGGAAACCTATTGTCCAGACCTCCCCTGCCGGAGTTTTGTCAAGCAGCAGGAGGGCAGACTCATGTCTGTGGCTGGTAGCATCCATTTTGTGATGCCAGGGCTCTGTTACTGATACCGGGTATACCGGTACTGTCATGTCTCTCCCTCTAGAAGGGTGGTATCATACTCCCACACCAGTTACTGGTGTGGGGGTATGATTCCAAGGTGTTTGACACCAAACACAACATGTTTCTGTGCAGCCATCCCGAAGTTAGCATTTAACGTTTGGTTATAATGCACTTAAGAGTATGTGGTTTGTCTGCATCACAAACAACCCCGGAATAAAGGTTCTGAAGGCTGCAGAGGGGCTCTGCTCATACATGGGCACCCTCTCACATAAAACCCAGCACCCTGCCTTCAGGATTAGCAAGTCCTGCCATAGGGGTGACTGATAGGTTTATGTGTGCAGTGATATGGAGAGATATAGTGAACTTATATCTCAGTAAGGGGTGCATGCACCACCTTACCCAGGCTGCAGTGGCAGTCCTGCGGTGTCATTTTGGAAGGCTTCCCAGGGGTCGCATAATACATGCTGGAGCCCCTGGTAGGCCTCTGGGATATCTACGCCCTGGGTACATAGTATACCATATGCTAGGGATTTATAAGGGTACCCCAGAATCCAATCTGGAGTGTACCTAAAGTACTGGTAATCAATTTAGAGAGGAAGCAGCTAGGCTGGGGTCATGGTTAGCAGGGCTCCAGCCAGGCTAAAGTCGAAAAACAGTGAAACAATAGCAAAAAGTGGGGGTAGCTATAAGAAGCAGATCGTACTCCCCTACAAAAGTAGAGAGGGGCAAGAGCGGTACAAAAAGAGGCAAGACAAGAGCAGAAAGAAGCAAGAGTGGTGCAGAAAGACATAGAAAGGTACAGAGAGAGGCAAGAGAAGCACAGAAAGAGGCAAGAGAGGCAGAGCAAGACGCAAAATAAGTGCAGAAATAAGCAAGAGAGGTGCAAAAAGAGGAAGAAAGGTGCAGAAAGAGGCCAGAGAAGCAGAGAAAGAGGCAAGAGAGTGGAGTATGAAGCAAAATAAGTACAGAAATAAGCAAAAGAGGTGCAGAAAGAGGAATAAAGGTGCAGAAGAGGCAAGAGAAGTGCAGAAAGAGGAAGAAAGGAGCCGAAAGAAACAATATAAGGCAGAAAAAGAAAAGTGAGGTGCAGTAGGAAGTAAGAGAAGTGATAAAAGAGGCAAGAGAGGTACAGAACGCACCAAGAGAGGTACGGAAAGAAGCAAGAGAAATGCAGAAAGAGGCTAAAGAGGTGCAGAAAGAGCTAAGAGGGATGGAGACACAGATGTAAAGAAAGAAGCAAGAGTGGTGCATAAAGAGAAAGAAAGATACAGAAAGAGGCCAGAGAAGCACAGAAAGTGGCAAAAGAGGTGTAGAAAGAGGCAAGACAGGTGCAGAAAGAAGCATGAGAGGCACAGAAAGATGCTACGGCGATGTAGAACGAAGAAGAAATGTGCTGTAAGACGCAATAGAGGTACATAAAGAGGCAAGAGAATGGCAGAAATAGGCAAGAGAAGTTCAGAAAAAGGTAAGAGAAGTTTAAAAAATGCAAGAGAGCTGCAGAAAGAAGCAAGAGAGCTAAAAAAATACATAGAGGTGCAGGAAGAGGAAGAAAGGTGCAGAAAGAAGCAAGAGAAGTGTTGAAAGAGTTAAGAGAAATACAGAAATATGAAAAGAGATGCAGAAAAAAGCAAGAGAAATACAGAAAGAGACAAGAGAGGTGAAGAAAGAAGCAGGAGAAATGCAGAAATAAGCAAATGAGATGCAGAGAGAAGAACGTAAGGTGTAGTAGGAAGCAAGAGAGGTGCATAAAGAGGCAAGAAAAGTGCAGAAAGATGCAAGAGAAGTGCAGAAAAAGGCAAGAGAGGTGCTCAAAGAGGCAAGAGAGGTGTAAAAAGAGGCAAGAGTGGTACAGAAAAAAGACAGAGGTGCAGAAAGAAGCAAAAGTGGTGTAGAAAGAGAAAGAAAGATACAGAAAGAGGCAAGAGAAGCACAGACAGAGGCAAACGAGGTATAGAAAGAGGCAGGAGAGGTGCAGAAAGAAGCACAAGAGGTATAGAAAGAAGCAAGTAAGATGCAGAAAGAAGCAAGGGAGATGCAGATATAAGAATGTGAGGTGCTGTAAGAAGCAAAAGAAGTGATTAAATAGGCAAGAGAGGTACAGAAATACCAAGAGGGGTAAAGAAAGAAGCAAGAGGTGCAGAAAGAGAAAGAAAGATACAGAAAGAGGCAAGAGAAGCACAGAAAGAGACAAACGAAGTATCGAAAGAGGCGGGTGAGGTGCAGAAAGAAGCACGAGGGGTGCAAAAAGAAGCCGTGAAATGCACTAAGAAGCAAGTGAGATGCAGAAATAAGAATGTGAGGTGCAGTAAGATGCAAAAGAAATGATTAAAGAGGCACGAGAGGTACAGAAAGCACCAAGATGGATGAAAAAGAAGCAAGAGAGGTGCAGAAAGAAGCAAGTGAGATGCAGAAATAAGAACGTGAGGTGCTGTAAGAAGCAAAAGAAGTGATTAAAGATGCAGGAGAGGTACATAAAGCACCAAGAGGGGTGAAGAAAGAAGCAAGATAGGTGCAGAAAGAAACAAGAGAGGTGCAGAAAGAGGCAAGAGAGGTGCATATAGAGACAAGAGAAGAGCAGAAAGAGGGAACAGAGGAGCAGAAAGAAGCAGGAGAGCTACAGAAAGAAGCAAGTGAGATGTAGAAAGAGGAAGGAAGGGGCAGAAAGAGGCAAGAGAAGTACAGAAAGAGGAAGAAAGGTGAACTAAGAAGCAAGAGAAATTCAAGAGTGGCATGGAAAGAGGCAAGAGAAGTGCAGAATGGAGCAAGTGAGATGCAGAAAGAAGAAAGTGAGGTGCAGTCAGAAACAAAAGAAGTGATTAAAGAGGCAAGACAGGTACAGAAAGCACCAAGAGTGGTGCAGAAAGAAGCAAGAGAGGTGCAGAAAGAAGCAAGAGAGGGCACTAAGAGGCAAGAGAGGTGCAGAAAGAAGCAAGAAAGGTGCAGATAGAGAAAGAAAGGTTCTGAAAGAGGCAAGAGAAGCACAGTAATAGGAAAGAGAGGTCTAGAAATAGGCAAGAGAGGTGCTCAAAATGGCAAGAGGGGTGCAGAAAGAAGTAAGAGAAGTGCAGCAATAAGCAAGAGAGGTGCAGAAAGAAGCAAGAGAGGTGCAGAAAGAAGCAAGAGAGGTGCAGAAAGAAGAAGACGTGCGAAAGTGGCGAGGTAGGTACATAAAGAGGAAGTGGAAGAAAGGTACAGAAAGAAGTAACAGAAGTAAGTAAATTGTCAAGAGAAGCAAAAAAAGATTAAGAGATGTGCAGAAAGAGGCAAGAGAAGAGCAGAAAGAAGCAAGAGGGATCCAGAATGGGACAATAGAAGTGCAGTAAAAACTTACAGAGGTGCAGAAAGAGGCAAGAGGGGTGCACAAATAGGTAAGAGAGGCGCAGAAAGAGGGGCAAGAAAGGTGTAGAAAGTGGCAAGAGGGGTAGAGAAAGAAGCAAGAGAGGTGCAGAAAAAAACAAAAGCAGTGCACAAAAGGCAAGAGGGGTGGAGAAAGCAGCAAGCTAGGTGCAGGGAGAAGCAAGAGAGTTGCAGAAAGTGTAAGAAATGTGCTGAAAGAGGCAAGCAATGTGAACAAAGAGTCAAGAGAAGTGTAGGAAGAGGCAAGAGAAGTGCAGAAAGAAGGAAGAATCATGCAGAAAGAAGCAAGACAGATGCAGATAATGTAAGAAATGTGCTGAAAGAGGCAAGCAATGTGAACAAAGAGTCAAGAGAAGTGTAGGAAGAAGCAACAGATGTGCTGAAAGAAGCAAGATAAGTATAGAAAGTTGAAAATAAGGTGTAGATTTGGATGAAGCAGCAATATTAAAGGGTTTAAATGGAGAACTGGCCCTGTGGGATACCCCACAGCTATTATGTGGGGACTTTAAAATACATGTAAAAGGTCAGATGTGGGAGGCTAACTATAATAAATATGAGGGCTCCCCAAGCAATGGAGAGTCAGGGCACATCTATAGCAACCAGGTAAGCCCAATTAGATGTAAAGTTGCCTTCACAGGGACCCACCAGTCAATGGACTAGGGATCGCAAGGGGACCTCGAGAGAAAACACAAAGGGCCAGCTCACGGAACACTCGTGGAGTGTAGGTGGGCAATCTTCAGTGCAAATGCTGCTCATGATCAGGGCTAAAGGTAACCCAAAGCTCACCAGCAGTAGTCATTGGAAAGCTGATGCTTCTGCAAAGTGACGTGGTGTCCAGGGGTTCAGGTTACACAGTCGCCACGAGGGATACAGGCCTCAGACTTGCTTTGGGCACTGAACGACCTCTAAGACCATGGAAACCCACCTCCTGTGTTGCAAAATTCTTTGGAGTCCGGCAGGAGCTTTGGAGATGCAAACCGGTCAGATGTGTCTTTGGTTCCTGCCTTGCAGGGGAGTAACTCCTTTACTCCAAGGGAGATTCTTCAATCATCATCATCATATATAACTTTATTTGGTCAATTGTACAAAACACCATCAAAGTATACAAAGATAAAACATAAATATATATACAATTAAAATAGTGTTAAACCGTTTCGAACACAAGTACAAGTGACATCCCGAATCAGGTTAAAAAACAAAGTACATGAATACATGAATACAATCGACCAAGTCGAGCTAAAAAGGAGTACTAAACAGCCACCAGATATTTGGGATACTTACCCATGTATACCCAGCTTGATTTTTAAGGTACGTATACAGAACAAGGAGGGAAAGGACTGAAAAATGACTTCATTACCTTAATAAACTTTTTTTTGCAAATCAGCCAGAAAGAGAATAAAAAACGGCTAAGAGCAAAAACTACTGGCCCCAAAGTATCACTTTTTAAACTCCTAAATGCAATCTTGTGCTGCCTAGCACCCATATTAAGGCATAGTGGTCTAATTCATCTCCTGCGTAACTGCCGATACTTTGTGCAAAAAACACAAAATGTGCTCTTCAGTTTCATCAACTTCACAACAAGCAGGGCAAAGCTCTAAAACTAAACCAATCGCCTCTTTCCCCAGAAATTTCAATAGCAGATTACCGTATCTATAGCTAATATACAAGCTTTTGGCAGGGGAGGGTGAAATCAAGTCAAGAAAAGATTCAAACAGAGAACAAGATTAGATATCTAAAAAGTTGGAAGACAGCTGTCCACTTGTTTGATTATTGGTATAATGCTCCCCAACTACCCTCCAATACTTAGCTTTGAGGGTCGAGATGTCACGTTTGGTGGCCATTTCTGGGTACTCTCACAGGCCCATCAGGTCTCAAGGCTGCCAGGTCGCCTATTCTCTTTATCCCAAGATCACAAAAGAGTGGGGTTAGTGGTGTTGTAACAGGTTGCGAGATGAGAACCCTTACAAAAGTATTCTCGCAAACCGTCAATTATTTATAGAGGTAAATTCCCATATCAGTCAGTCATCTAGTTCAATGTAGATCGTTGAAGTTCCAGGATTCAGTATCAGAGTTTTGTCCAGGTGTAAACTAAAGTCCTGTAGCCAGGGATTCCTTTCTTATACCCAAGGAAGGGGTGGGACAAAGTCTAGGGAGCCACCTATGGGTGGGTCAGGAAAGAGGGGAGTCTACACCCATTTCCTTTGTCCAGTTTCACACCAGAGCAGGGGCGGGTAGCCCCTGAAACCGGTTTGAGCTGGACTATGCACACGGACACCAAATGTGTCCCCAGTGCTGAACTGCAAAGCACTCTTGGAGTGCACCCACCCAGCCCCAATACACTAAAGCCTGTATGGGAGGTGATGACACCTCCCTGTGACAGGAAACCTATTGTCCAGACCTCCCCTGCCGGAGTTTTGCCAAGCAGCAGGAGGGCAGACTCATGTCTGTGGCTGGTAGCATCCATTTTGTGATGCCAGGGCTCTGTTACTGATACCGGGTATACCGGTACTGTCATGTCTCTCCCTCTAGAAGGGTGGTATCATACTCCCACACCAGTTACTGGTGTGGGGGTATGATTCCAAGGTGTTTGACACCAAACACAACATGTTTATGTGCAGCCATCCCGAAATTAGCATTTAACGTTTGGTTATAATGCACTTAAGAGTATGTGGTTTGTCTGCATCACAAACAACCCCGGAATAAAGGTTCTGAAGGCTGCAGAGGGGCTCTGCTCATGCATGGGCACCCTCTCACATAAAACCCAGCACCCTGCCTTCAGGATTAGCAAGTCCTGCCATAGGGGTGACTGATAGGTTTATGTGTGCAGTGATATGGAGAGATATAGTGAACTTATATCTCAGTAAGGGGTGCATGCACCACCTTACCCAGGCTGCAGTGGCAGTCCTGCGGTGTCATTTTGGAAGGCTTCCCAGGGGTGGCATAATACATGCTGGAGCCCCTGGTAGGCCTCTGGGATATCTACTCCCTGGGTACATAGTATACCATATGCTAGGGACTTATAAGGGTACCCCAGAATCCAATCTGGAGTGTACCTAAAGTACTGGTAATCAATTTAGAGAGGAAGAAGCTAGGCTGGGGTCATGGTTAGCAGGGCTCCAGCCAAGCTAAAGTCGAAAAACAGTGAAACAATAGCAAAAAGTGGGGGTAGCTATAAGAAGCATTTCCTACTCCCCTACAAAAGTAGAAAGGGGCAAGAGCGGTACAAAAAGAGGCAAGACAAGAGCAGAAAGAAGCAAGAGTGGTGCAGAAAGACATAGAAAGGTACAGAGAGAGGCAAGAGAAGCACAGAAAGAGGCAAGAGAGGCAGAGCAAGACGCAAAATAAGTGCAGAAATAAGCAAGAGAGGTGCAAAAAGAGGAAGAAAGGTGCAGAAAGAGGCCAGAGAAGCAGAGAAAGAGGCAAGAGGGTGGAGTATGAAGCAAAATAAGTACAGAAATAAGCAAAAGAGGTGCAGAAAGAGGAATAAAGGTGCAGAAGAGGCAAGAGAAGTGCAGAAAGAGGAAGAAAGGAGCCGAAAGAAACAATATAAGGCAGAAAAAGAAAAGTGAGGTGCAGTAGGAAGTAAGAGAAGTGATAAAAGAGGCAAGAGAGGTACAGAACGCACCAAGAGAGGTACGGAAAGAAGCAAGAGAAATGCAGAAAGAGGCTAAAGAGGTGCAGAAAGAGCTAAGAGGGATGGAGACACAGATGTAAAGAAAGAAGCAAGAGTGGTGCATAAAGAGAAAGAAAGATACAGAAAGAGGCCAGAGAAGCACAGAAAGTGGCAAAAGAGGTGTAGAAAGAGGCAAGACAGGTGCAGAAAGAAGCATGAGAGGCACAGAAAGATGCTACGGCGATGTAGAACGAAGAAGAAATGTGCTGTAAGACGCAATAGAGGTACATAAAGAGGCAAGAGAATGGCAGAAATAGGCAAGAGAAGTTCAGAAAAAGGTAAGAGAAGTTTAAAAAATGCAAGAGAGCTGCAGAAAGAAGCAAGAGAGCTAAAAAAATACATAGAGGTGCAGGAAGAGGAAGAAAGGTGCAGAAAGAAGCAAGAGAAGTGTTGAAAGAGTTAAGAGAAATACAGAAATATGAAAAGAGATGCAGAAAAAAGCAAGAGAAATACAGAAAGAGACAAGAGAGGTGAAGAAAGAAGCAGGAGAAATGCAGAAATAAGCAAATGAGATGCAGAGAGAAGAACGTAAGGTGTAGTAGGAAGCAAGAGAGGTGCATAAAGAGGCAAGAAAAGTGCAGAAAGATGCAAGAGAAGTGCAGAAAAAGGCAAGAGAGGTGCTCAAAGAGGCAAGAGAGGTGTAAAAAGAGGCAAGAGTGGTACAGAAAAAAGACAGAGGTGCAGAAAGAAGCAAAAGTGGTGTAGAAAGAGAAAGAAAGATACAGAAAGAGGCAAGAGAAGCACAGACAGAGGCAAACGAGGTATAGAAAGAGGCAGGAGAGGTGCAGAAAGAAGCACAAGAGGTATAGAAAGAAGCAAGTAAGATGCAGAAAGAAGCAAGGGAGATGCAGATATAAGAATGTGAGGTGCTGTAAGAAGCAAAAGAAGTGATTAAATAGGCAAGAGAGGTACAGAAATACCAAGAGGGGTAAAGAAAGAAGCAAGAGGTGCAGAAAGAGAAAGAAAGATACAGAAAGAGGCAAGAGAAGCACAGAAAGAGACAAACGAAGTATCGAAAGAGGCGGGTGAGGTGCAGAAAGAAGCACGAGGGGTGCAAAAAGAAGCCGTGAAATGCACTAAGAAGCAAGTGAGATGCAGAAATAAGAATGTGAGGTGCAGTAAGATGCAAAAGAAATGATTAAAGAGGCACGAGAGGTACAGAAAGCACCAAGATGGATGAAAAAGAAGCAAGAGAGGTGCAGAAAGAAGCAAGTGAGATGCAGAAATAAGAACGTGAGGTGCTGTAAGAAGCAAAAGAAGTGATTAAAGATGCAGGAGAGGTACATAAAGCACCAAGAGGGGTGAAGAAAGAAGAAAGATAGGTGCAGAAAGAAACAAGAGAGGTGCAGAAAGAGGCAAGAGAGGTGCATATAGAGACAAGAGAAGAGCAGAAAGAGGGAACAGAGGAGCAGAAAGAAGCAGGAGAGCTACAGAAAGAAGCAAGTGAGATGTAGAAAGAGGAAGGAAGGGGCAGAAAGAGGCAAGAGAAGTACAGAAAGAGGAAGAAAGGTGAACTAAGAAGCAAGAGAAATTCAAGAGTGGCATGGAAAGAGGCAAGAGAAGTGCAGAATGGAGCAAGTGAGATGCAGAAAGAAGAAAGTGAGGTGCAGTCAGAAACAAAAGAAGTGATTAAAGAGGCAAGACAGGTACAGAAAGCACCAAGAGTGGTGCAGAAAGAAGCAAGAGAGGTGCAGAAAGAAGCAAGAGAGGGCACTAAGAGGCAAGAGAGGTGCAGAAAGAAGCAAGAAAGGTGCAGATAGAGAAAGAAAGGTTCTGAAAGAGGCAAGAGAAGCACAGTAATAGGAAAGAGAGGTCTAGAAATAGGCAAGAGAGGTGCTCAAAATGGCAAGAGGGGTGCAGAAAGAAGTAAGAGAAGTGCAGCAAGAAGCAAGAGAGGTGCAGAAAGAAGCAAGAGAGGTGCAGAAAGAAGCAAGAGAGGTGCAGAAAGAAGAAGACGTGCGAAAGTGGCGAGGTAGGTACATAAAGAGGAAGTGGAAGAAAGGTACAGAAAGAAGTAACAGAAGTAAGTAAATTGTCAAGAGAAGCAAAAAAAGATTAAGAGAGGTGCAGAAAGAGGCAAGAGAAGAGCAGAAAGAAGCAAGAGGGATCCAGAATGGGACAATAGAAGTGCAGTAAAAACTTACAGAGGTGCAGAAAGAGGCAAGAGGGGTGCACAAATAGGTAAGAGAGGCGCAGAAAGAGGGGCAAGAAAGGTGCAGAAAGTGGCAAGAGGGGTAGAGAAAGAAGCAAGAGAGGTGCAGAAAAAAACAAAAGCAGTGCACAAAAGGCAAGAGGGGTGGAGAAAGCAGCAAGCTAGGTGCAGGGAGAAGCAAGAGAGTTGCAGAAAGTGTAAGAAATGTGCTGAAAGAGGCAAGCAATGTGAACAAAGAGTCAAGAGAAGTGTAGGAAGAGGCAAGAGAAGTGCAGAAAGAAGGAAGAATCATGCAGAAAGAAGCAAGACAGATGCAGATAATGTAAGAAATGTGCTGAAAGAGGCAAGCAATGTGAACAAAGAGTCAAGAGAAGTGTAGGAAGAAGCAACAGATGTGCTGAAAGAAGCAAGATAAGTATAGAAAGTTGAAAAAGAGGTGTAGATTTGGATGAAGCAGCAATATTAAAGGGTTTAAATGGAGAACTGGCCCTGTGGGATACCCCACAGCTATTATGTGGGGACTTTAAAATACATGTAAAAGGTCAGATGTGGGAGGCTAACTATAATAAATATGAGGGCTCCCCAAGCAATGGAGAGTCAGGGCACATCTATAGCAACCAGGTAAGCCCAATTAGATGTAAAGTTGCCTTCACAGGGACCCACCAGTCAACGGACTAGGGATCGCAAGGGGACCTCGAGAGAAAACACAAAGGGCCAGCTCACGGAACACTCGTGGAGTGTAGGTGGGCAATCTTCAGTGCAAACGCTGCTCATGATCAGGGCTAAAGGTAACCCAAAGCTCACCAGCAGTAGTCATTGGAAAGCTGATGCTTCTGCAAAGTGACGTGGTGTCCAGGGGTTCAGGTTACACAGTCGCCACGAGGGATACAGGCCTCAGACTTGCTTTGGGCACTGAACGACCTCTAAGACCATGGAAACCCACCTCCTGTGTTGCAAAATTCTTTGGAGTCCGGCAGGAGCTTTGGAGATGCAAACCGGTCAGATGTGTCTTTGGTTCCTGCCTTGCAGGGGAGTAACTCCTTTACTCCAAGGGAGATTCTTCAATCATCATCATCATATATAACTTTATTTGGTCAATTGTACAAAACACCATCAAAGTATACAAAGATAAAACATAAATATATATACAATTAAAATAGTATTAAACCGTTTCGAACACAAGTACAAGTGACATCCCGAATCAGGTTAAAAAACAAAGTACATGAATACATGAATACAATCGACCAAGTCGAGCTAAAAAGGAGTGCTAAACAGCCACCAGATATTTGGGATACTTACCCATGTATACCCAGCTTGATTTTTAAGGTACGTATACAGCACAAGGAGGGAAAGGACTGAAAAATGACTTCATTACCTTAATAAATTTTTGCAAATCAGCCAGAAAGAGAATAAAAAACGGCTAAGAGCAAAAACTACTGGCCCCAAAGTATCACTTTTTAAACTCCTAAATGCAATCTTGTGCTGCCTAGCACCCATATTAAGGCATAGTGGTCTAATTCATCTCCTGCGTAACTGCCGATATTTTGTGCAAAAAACACAAAATGTGCTCTTCAGTTTCATCAACTTCACAACAAGCAGGGCAAAGCTCTAAAACTAAACCAATCGCCTCTTTCCCCAGAAATTTCAATAGCAGATTACCGTATCTATAGCTAATATACAAGCTTTTGGCAGGGGAGGGTGAAATCAAGTCAAGAAAAGATTCAAACAGAGAACAAGATTAGATATCTAAAAAGTTGGAAGACAGCTGTCCACTTGTTTGATTATTGGTATAATGCTCCCCAACTACCCTCCAATACTTAGCTTTGAGGGTCGAGATGTCACGTTTGGTGGCCATTTCTGGGTACTCTCACAGGCCCATCAGGTCTCAAGGCTGCCAGGTCGCCTATTCTCTTTATCCCAAGATCACAAAAGAGTGGGGTTAGTGGTGTTGTAACAGGTTGCGAGATGAGAACCCTTACAAAAGTATTCTCGCAAACCGTCAATTATTTATAGAGGTAAATTCCCATATCAGTCAGTCATCTAGTTCAATGTAGATCGTTGAAGTTCCAGGATTCAGTATCAGAGTTTTGTCCAGGTGTAAACTAAAGTCCTGTAGCCAGGGATTCCTTTCTTATACCCAAGGAAGGGGTGGGACAAAGTCTAGGGAGCCACCTATGGGAGGGTCAGGAAAGAGGGGAGTCTACACCCATTTCCTTTGTCCAGTTTCACACCAGAGCAGGGGCGGGTAGCCCCTGAAACCGGTTTGAGCTGGACTATGCACACGGACACCAAATGTGTCCCCAGTGCTGAACTGCAAAGCACTCTTGGAGTGCACCCACCCAGCCCCAATACACTAAAGCCTGTATGGGAGGTGATGACACCTCCCTGTGACAGGAAACCTATTGTCCAGACCTCCCCTGCCGGAGTTTTGCCAAGCAGCAGGAGGGCAGACTCATGTCTGTGGCTGGTAGCATCCATTTTGTGATGCCAGGGCTCTGTTACTGATACCGGGTATACCGGTACTGTCATGTCTCTCCCTCTAGAAGGGTGGTATCATACTCCCACACCAGTTACTGGTGTGGGGGTATGATTCCAAGGTGTTTGACACCAAACACAACATGTTTATGTGCAGCCATCCCGAAGTTAGCATTTAACGTTTGGTTATAATGCACTTAAGAGTATGTGGTTTGTCTGCATCACAAACAAGCCCGGAATAAAGGTTCTGAAGGCTGCAGAGGGGCTCTGCTCATGCATGGGCACCCTCTCACATAAAACCCAGCACCCTGCCTTCAGGATTAGCAAGTCCTGCCATAGGGGTGACTGATAGGTTTATGTGTGCAGTGATATGGAGAGATATAGTGAACTTATATCTCAGTAAGGGGTGCATGCACCACCTTACCCAGGCTGCAGTGGCAGTCCTGCGGTGTCATTTTGGAAGGCTTCCCAGGGGTGGCATAATACATGCTGGAGCCCCTGGTAGGCCTCTGGGATATCTACTCCCTGGGTACATAGTATACCATATGCTAGGGACTTATAAGGGTACCCCAGAATCCAATCTGGAGTGTACCTAAAGTACTGGTAATCAATTTAGAGAGGAAGAAGCTAGGCTGGGGTCATGGTTAGCAGGGCTCCAGCCAAGCTAAAGTCGAAAAACAGTGAAACAATAGCAAAAAGTGGGGGTAGCTATAAGAAGCATTTCCTACTCCCCTACAAAAGTAGAAAGGGGCAAGAGCGGTACAAAAAGAGGCAAGACAAGAGCAGAAAGAAGCAAGAGTGGTGCAGAAAGACATAGAAAGGTACAGAGAGAGGCAAGAGAAGCACAGAAAGAGGCAAGAGAGGCAGAGCAAGACGCAAAATAAGTGCAGAAATAAGCAAGAGAGGTGCAAAAAGAGGAAGAAAGGTGCAGAAAGAGGCCAGAGAAGCAGAGAAAGAGGCAAGAGGGTGGAGTATGAAGCAAAATAAGTACAGAAATAAGCAAAAGAGGTGCAGAAAGAGGAATAAAGGTGCAGAAGAGGCAAGAGAAGTGCAGAAAGAGGAAGAAAGGAGCCGAAAGAAACAATATAAGGCAGAAAAAGAAAAGTGAGGTGCAGTAGGAAGTAAGAGAAGTGATAAAAGAGGCAAGAGAGGTACAGAACGCACCAAGAGAGGTACGGAAAGAAGCAAGAGAGGTGCTGAAAGAAGCAAGAGGGGTGCAGAAAGAAGCAAGAGAGATGCAGAAAGAGGCTAAAGAGGAGCAGAAAGAGCTAAGAGGGATGGAGACAAAGATGTAAAGAAAGAAGCAAGAGTGGTGCATAAAGAGAAAGAAAGATACAGAAAGAGGCCAGAGAAGCACAGAAAGTGGCAAAAGAGGTGTAGAAAGAGGCAAGACAGGTGCAGAAAGAAGCATGAGAGGCACAGAAAGATGCTACGGCGATGTAGAACGAAGAAGAAATGTGCTGTAAGACGCAATAGAGGTACATAAAGAGGCAAGAGAATGGCAGAAATAGGCAAGAGAAGTTCAGAAAAAGGTAAGAGAAGTTTAAAAAATGCAAGAGAGCTGCAGAAAGAAGCAAGAGAGCTAAAAAAATACATAGAGGTGCAGGAAGAGGAAGAAAGGTGCAGAAAGAAGCAAGAGAAGTGCTGAAAGAGTTAATAGAAATACAGAAATATGAAAAGAGGTGCTGAAAAAAGCAAGAGAAATACAGAAAGAGACAAGAGAGGTGAAGAAAGAAGCAGGAGAAATGCAGAAATAAGCAAATGAGATGCAGAGAGAAGAACGTAAGGTGCAGTAGGAAGCAAGAGAGGTGCATAAAGAGGCAAGAAAAGTGCAGAAAGATGCAAGAGAAGTGCAGAAAAAGGCAAGAGAGGTGCTCAAAGAGGCAAGAGAGGTGTAAAAAGAGGCAAGAGTGGTACAGAAAAAAGACAGAGGTGCAGAAAGAAGCAAAAGTGGTGTAGAAAGAGAAAGAAAGATACAGAAAGAGGCAAGAGAAGCACAGACAGAGGCAAACGAGGTATAGAAAGAGGCAGGAGAGGTGCAGAAAGAAGCACAAGAGGTATAGAAAGAAGCAAGTAAGATGCAGAAAGAAGCAAGGGAGATGCAGAAATAAGAATGTGAGGTGCTGTAAGAAGCAAAAGAAGTGATTAAATAGGCAAGAGAGGTACAGAAATACCAAGAGGGGTAAAGAAAGAAGCAAGAGAGGTGCAGAAAGAGAAAGAAAGATACAGAAAGAGGCAAGAGAAGCACACAAAGAGACAAAAGAAGTATCGAAAGAGGCGGGTGAGGTGCAGAAAGAAGCACGAGGGGTGCAAAAAGAAGCCGTGAAATACACTAAGAAGCAAGTGAGATGCAGAAATAAGAATGTGAGGTGCAGTAAGATGCAAAAGAAATGATTAAAGAGGCAAGAGAGGTACAGAAAGCACCAAGATGGATGAAAAAGAAGCAAGAGAGGTGCAGAAAGAAGCAAGTGAGATGCAGAAATAAGAACGTGAGGTGCTGTAAGAAGCAAAAGAAGTGATTAAAGATGCAGGAGAGGTACATAAAGCACCAAGAGGGGTGAAGAAAGAAGCAAGATAGGTGCAGAAAGAAACAAGAGAGGTGCAGAAAGAGGCAAGAGAGGTGCATATAGAGACAAGAGAAGAGCAGAAAGAGGGAACAGAGGAGCAGAAAGAAGCAGGAGAGCTACAGAAAGAAGCAAGTGAAATGCAGAAAGAGGAAGGAAGGTGCAGAAAGAGGCCAGAGAAGCAGAGAAAGAGGCAAGAGGGTGGAGTATGAAGCAAAATAAGTACAGAAATAAGCAAAAGAGGTGCAGAAAGAGGAATAAAGGTGCAGAAGAGGCAAGAGAAGTGCAGAAAGAGGAAGAAAGGAGCCGAAAGAAACAATATAAGGCAGAAAAAGAAAAGTGAGGTGCAGTAGGAAGTAAGAGAAGTGATAAAAGAGGCAAGAGAGGTACAGAACGCACCAAGAGAGGTACGGAAAGAAGCAAGAGAGGTGCTGAAAGAAGCAAGAGGGGTGCAGAAAGAAGCAAGAGAGATGCAGAAAGAGGCTAAAGAGGAGCAGAAAGAGCTAAGAGGGATGGAGACAAAGATGTAAAGAAAGAAGCAAGAGTGGTGCATAAAGAGAAAGAAAGATACAGAAAGAGGCCAGAGAAGCACAGAAAGTGGCAAAAGAGGTGTAGAAAGAGGCAAGACAGGTGCAGAAAGAAGCATGAGAGGCACAGAAAGATGCTACGGCGATGTAGAACGAAGAAGAAATGTGCTGTAAGACGCATAGAGGTACATAAAGAGGCAAGAGAATGGCAGAAATAGGCAAGAGAAGTTCAGAAAAAGGTAAGAGAAGTTTAAAAAATGCAAGAGAGCTGCAGAAAGAAGCAAGAGAGCTAAAAAAATACATAGAGGTGCAGGAAGAGGAAGAAAGGTGCAGAAAGAAGCAAGAGAAGTGCTGAAAGAGTTAAGAGAAATACAGAAATATGAAAAGAGGTGCTGAAAAAAGCAAGAGAAATACAGAAAGAGACAAGAGAGGTGAAGAAAGAAGCAGGAGAAATGCAGAAATAAGCAAATGAGATGCAGAGAGAAGAACGTAAGGTGCAGTAGGAAGCAAGAGAGGTGCATAAAGAGGCAAGAAAAGTGCAGAAAGATGCAAGAGAAGTGCAGAAAAAGGCAAGAGAGGTGCTTAAAGAGGCAAGAGAGGTGTACAAAGAGGCAAGAGTGGTACAGAAAAAAGACAGAGGTGCAGAAAGAAGCAAAAGTGGTGTAGAAAGAGAAAGAAAGATACAGAAAGAGGCAAGAGAAGCACAGACAGAGGCAAACGAGGTATAGAAAGAGGCAGGAGATGTGCAGAAAGAAGCACAAGAGGTATAGAAAGAAGCAAGTAAGATGCAGAAAGAAGCAAGGGAGATGCAGAAATAAGAATGTGAGGTGCTGTAAGAAGCAAAAGAAGTGATTAAATAGGCAAGAGAGGTACAGAAATACCAAGAGGGGTAAAGAAAGAAGCAAGAGAGGTGCAGAAAGAGAAAGAAAGATACAGAAAGAGGCAAGAGAAGCACAGAAAGAGACAAAAGAAGTATCGAAAGAGGCGGGTGAGGTGCAGAAAGAAGCACGAGGGGTGCAAAAAGAAGCCGTGAAATACACTAAGAAGCAAGTGAGATGCAGAAATAAGAATGTGAGGTGCAGTAAGATGCAAAAGAAATGATTAAAGAGGCAAGAGAGGTACAGAAAGCACCAAGATGGATGAAAAAGAAGCAAGAGAGGTGCAGAAAGAAGCAAGTGAGATGCAGAAATAAGAACGTGAGGTGCTGTAAGAAGCAAAAGAAGTGATTAAAGATGCAGGAGAGGTACATAAAGCACCAAGAGGGGTGAAGAAAGAAGCAAGATAGGTGCAGAAAGAAACAAGAGAGGTGCAGAAAGAGGCAAGAGAGGTGCATATAGAGACAAGAGAAGAGCAGAAAGAGGGAACAGAGGAGCAGAAAGAAGCAGGAGAGCTACAGAAAGAAGCAAGTGAGATGTAGAAAGAGGAAGGAAGGGGCAGAAAGAGGCAAGAGAAGTACAGAAAGAGAAGGAAAGGTGAACTAAGAAGCAAGAGAAATTCAAGAGTGGCATGGAAAGAGGCAAGAGAAGTGCAGAATGGAGCAAGTGAGATGCAGAAAGAAGAAAGTGAGGTGCAGTCAGAAACAAAAGAAGTGATTAAAGAGGCAAGACAGGTACAGAAAGCACCAAGAGTGGTGCAGAAAGAAGCAAGAGAGGTGCAGAAAGAAGCAAGAGAGGGCACTAAGAGGCAAGAGAGGTGCAGAAAGAAGCAAGAAAGGTGCAGATAGAGAAAGAAAGGTTCTGAAAGAGGCAAGCGAAGCACAGTAATAGGAAAGAGAGGTCTAGAAATATGCAAGAGAGGTGCTCAAAGTGGCAAGAGGGGTGCAGAAAGAAGTAAGAGAAGTGCAGCAAGAAGCAAGAGAGGTGCAGAAAGAAGCAAGAGAGGTGCAGAAAGAAGAAGACGTGCAGAAAGTGGCGAGGTAGGTACATAAAGAGGAAGTGGAAGAAAGGTACAGAAAGAAGTAACAGAAGTAAGTAAATTGTCAAGAGAAGCAAAAAAAGATTAAGAGAGGTGCAGAAAGAGGCAAGAGAAGAGCAGAAAGAAGCAAGAGGGATCCAGAATGGGACAATAGAAGTGCAGTAAAAACTTACAGAGGTGCAGAAAGAGGCAAGAGGGGTGCACAAATAGGTAAGAGAGGCGCAGAAAGAGGGGCAAGAAAGGTGCAGAAAGTGGCAAGAGGGGTGGAGAAAGAAGCAAGAGAGGTGCAGAAAATAACAAAAGCAGTGCACAAAAGGCAAGAGGGGTGGAGAAAGCAGCAAGCTAGGTGCAGGAAGAAGCAAGAGAGTTGCAGAAAGTGTAAGGAATGTGCTGAAAGAGGCAAGCAATGTAAACAAAGAGTCAAGAGAAGTGTAGGAAGAAGCAACAGATGTGCTGAAAGAAGCAAGATAAGTATGGAAAGTTTAAAAAGAGGTGTAGATTTGGATGAAGCAGCAATATTAAAGGGTTTAAATGGAAAACTGGCCCTGTGGGATACCCCGCAGCTATTATGTGGGGACTTTAAAATACATGTAAAAGGTCAGAATTGGGAGGCTAACTATGATAAATATGAGGGCCCACCAAGCAATGGAGAGTCAGGGCACATCTATAGCAACCAGGTAAGCCCAATTAGATGTAAAGTTGCCTTCACAGGGACCCACCAGTCAACGGACTAGGGATCGCAAGGTAACCTTGAGAGAAAACACAAAGGGCCAGCTCACGGAACACTCGTGGAGTGTAGGTGGGCAATCTTCAGTGCAAATGCTGCTCATGATCAGGGCTATAGGTAACCCAAAGCTCACCAGCAGTAGTCATTGGAAAGCTGATGCTTCTGCAAAGTGACGTGGTGTCCAGGGGTCCAGGTTGCACAGTCGCCACGAGGGATACAGGCCTCAGACTTGCTCTGGGCACTGATCGACCTCTAAGACCATGGAAACCCACCTCATGTGTTGCAAAATTCTTTGGAGTCCGGCAAGAGCTTTGGAGATGCAAACCGGTCAGATGTGTCTTTGGTTCCTGCCTTGCAGGGGAGTAACTCCTTTACTCCAAGGGAGATTCTTCAGTCATCATCATCATATATAACTTTATTTGGTCAATTGTACAAAACACCATCAAAGTATACAAAGATAACACGTAAATATATATACAATTAAAATAGTATTAAACCGTTTCGAACACAAGTACAAGTGACATCCGGAATCAGGTTAAAAAACAAAGTGCATGAATACATGAATACAATCGACCTAGTCGAGCTAAAAAGGAGTACTAAACAGCCACCAGATATTTGGGATACTTACCCATGTATACCCAGCTTGATTTTTAAGGTACGTTTACAGCATAAGGAGGGAAAGGACTGAAAAATGACTTCATTACCGTAATAAACTTTTTTTTGCAAATCAGCCAGAAAGAGAATAAAAAACGGCTAAGAGCAAAAACTACTGGCCCCAAAGTATCAGTTTTTTAACTCCTAAATGCAATCTGGTGCTGCCTAGCACCCAGATTAAGGCATAGTGGTCTAATTCATCTCCTGCGTAACTGCCGATACTTTGTGCAAAAAACACAAAATGTGCTCTTCGGTTTCATCCACTTCACGGAAAGCAGGGCAAAGGTCTAAAACTAAACCAATCGCCTCTTTCCCCAGAAATTTCAATAGCAGATTACTGTATCTATAGCTAATATACAAGCTTTTGGCAAGGGAGGGTGAAATCAAGTCAAGAAAAGATTCAAATAGAGAACAAGATTAGATGTCTAAAAAGTTGGAAGTCAGCTGTCCACTTGTTTGATTATTGGTATAATGCTCCCCAACTACACTCCAATACGTAGCTTTGAGGGTCGAGATGTCACGTTTGGTGGCCCTTTCCGGGTACTCTCACTTGCCCATCAGGTTTAATAGTTTACACCATTTGGCAATATGTCTGAACCATGGTAGTTGTTTTGCCCCATTAAGTGCTAGGACCTCCTGTAAGCAGTTACGATAATCAATTAATTTTGGAGTAGTCCATAGACGCAACCAATAATTAGTGGTCTCAAGGCTGCCAGGTCGCCTATTCTCTTTATCCCAAGATCACAAAAGAGTGGGGTGAGTGGTGTTGTAACAGGTTGCTAGATGAGAACCCTTGCAAAAGTATTGTCGCAAACCGTTAATTATTTATAGAGGTAAATCCCCATATCAGTCAGTCATCTAGTTCAATGTAGATCGTTGAAGTTCCAGGATTCAGTATCAGAGTTTTGTCCAGTTGTAAACTAAAGTCCTGTAGCCAGGGATTCCTTTCTTATACCCAAGGAAGGGGTGGGACAAAGTCTAGGGACCCACCTATGGGAGGGTCAGGAAAGAGGGGAGTCTACACCCATTTCCTTTGTCCAGTTTCACACCAGAGCAGGGGCGGGTAGCCCCTGAAACCGGTTTCAGCTGGACTATGCACACGGACACCAAATGTGTCCCCAGTGCTGAACTTCAAAGCACTCTTGGAGTGCACCCACCCAGCCCCAATACACTAAAGCCTGTCTGGGAGGTGATGACACCTCCCAGTGACAGGAAACCTATTGTCCAGGCCTCCCCTGCCGGAGTTTTGTCAAGCAGCAGGAGGGCAGACTCATGTCTGTGGCTGGCAGCATCCATTTTGTGATGCCAGGGCTCTGTTAGCTGATACCGGGAATACCGGTACTGTCATGTCTCTCCCTCTAGAAGGAGGTATCATACTCCCACACCAGTTACTGGTGTGGGGATATGATTCCAAGGTGTTTGACACCAAACACAACATGTTTCTGTGCAGCCATCCCGAAGTTAGCATTTAACGTTTGGTTATAATGCACTTAAGAGTATGTGGTTTGTCTGCATCACAAACAACCCTGGAATAAAGGGTCTGAAGGCTGCAGAGGGGCTCTACTCATGCATGGTCACCCTCTCACATAAAACCCAGCACCCTGCCTTCAGGATTAGCAAGTCCTGCCATAGGGGTGACTGATAGGTTTATATGTGCAGTGATATGGAGAGATATAGTGAACTTATATCTCAGTAAGGGGTGCATGCACCACCTTACCCAGGCTGCAGTGGTAGTCCTGTGGTCTCATTTTGGAAGGCTTCCCAGGGGTGGCATAATACATGCTGGTGCCCCTGGTAGGCCTCTGGGATATCTACGCCCTGGGTACATAGTACACCATATGCTAGGGACTTATAAGGGTACCCCAGAATCCAATCTGGAGTGTACCTAAAGTACTGGTAATCAATTTAGAGAGGAAGCAGCTAGGCTTGGTCATGGTTAGCAGGGCCCCAGACAGGCTAAAGTCGAAAAACAGTGAAAGATCAGCAAAAAGTGGGGGTAGCTATAAGAAGCAGATCCTACTCCCCTACAAATGTAGAGAGGGGCAAGAGCGGTACAAAAAGGGGCAAGACAAGAGCAGAAAGAAACAAGAGTGGTGCAGAATGACATAGAAAGGTACAGAAAGAGGCAAGAGAAGCACAGAAAGAGGCAAGAGAGGCAGAGCAAGACGCAAAATAAGTGCAGAAATAAGCAAGAGAGGTGCAAAAAGAGGAAGAAAGGTGCAGAACGAGGCAAGAGAAGCGCAGAAAGAGGAAGAAAGGTGCCAAAAGAAACAATATAAGGCAGAAAAAGAAAAGTGAGGTGCAGTAGGAAGTAAGAGAAGTGATAAAAGAGGCATGAGAGGTACAGAACGCACCAAGAGAGGTACGGAAAGAAGCAAGAGAGGCGCTGAAAGAAGCAAGAGGGGTGCAGAAAGGAGCAAGACGAGTGCAGAAAGAAGCAAGAGAGATGCAGAAAGAGGCTAAAGAGGTGCAGAAAGAGCTAAGAGGGATGGAAACAAAGATGTGAAGAAAGAAGCAAGAGTGGTGCATAAAGAGAAAGAAAGATACAGAAAGAGGCCAGAGAAGCACAGAAAGTGGCAAAAGAGGTGTAGAAAGAGGCAAGACAGGTGCAGAAAGAAGCATCAGAGGCACAGAAAGATGCTACAGCGATGTAGAACGAAGAAGAAATGTGCTGTAAGATGCAATAGAGGTACATAAAGAGGCAAGAGAATGGCAGAAATAGGCAAGAGAAGTTCAGAAAAAGGTAAGAGAAGTGCAAAAAATGCAAGAGAGCTGCAGAAAGAAGCAAGAGAGCTAAAAAAGAATACATAGAGGTGCAGGAAGAGGAAGAAAGGTGCAGAAAGAAGCAAGAGAAGTGCTGAAAGAGTTAAGAGAAATACAGAAATATAAAAAGAGGTGCAAAAGTAGCAAGAGAAATACAGAAAGAGACAAGAGAGGTGAAGAAAGAAGCAAGAGAAATGCAGAAATAAGCAAATGAGATGCAGAGAGAAGAACGTAAGGTGCATTAGGAAGCAAGAGAGGTGCATAAAGAGGCAAGAAAAGTGCAGAAAGATGCAAGAGAAGTGCAGAAACAGGCAAGAGAGGTGCTCAAAGAGGCAAGAGAGGTGTAAAAAGAGGCAAGAGCGGTACAGAAAAAAGACAGAGGTGAGGAAAGAAGCAAAAGTGGTGTAGAAAGAGAAAGAAAGATACAGAAAGAGGCAAGAGAAGCACAGAAAGAGGCAAAAGAGGTGTAGAAAGAGGCAGGAGAGGTGCAGAAAGAAGCACGAGAGGTATAGAAAGAAGCAAGTAAGATGCAGAAAGAAGCAAGGGAGATGCAGAAATAAGAATGTGAGGTGCAGTAAGAAGCAAAAGTAAGGATTAGAGGCAAGAGAGGTACAGAAAGCACCAAGAGGGATGAAGAAAGAAGCAAGAGAGGGGCAGAAAGAAGCAAATGAGATGCAGAAATAAGAATATGAGGTGCTGTAAGAAGCAAAAGAAGTAATTAAAGATGCAGGAGAGGTACATAAAGCACCAAGAGGGGTGAAGAAAGAAGCAAGATAGGTGCAGAAAGAAACAAGAGAGGTGCAGAAAGAGGCAAGAGAGGTGCATATAGAGACAAGAGAAGAGCAGAAAGAAGGAACGGAGGTGCAGAAAGAAGCAGGGGAGCTACAGAAAGAAGCAAATGAGATGCAGAAAGAGGAAGGAAGGGGCAGAAAGAGGCAAGAGAAGTACAGAAAGAGGAAGAAAGGTGAACTAAGAAGCAAGAGAAATTCAAGAGTGGCATGGAAAGAGGCAAGAGAAGTGCAGAATGGAGCAAGTGAGATGCAGAAAGAAGAAAGTGAGGTGCAGTCAGAAACAAAAGAAGTGATTAAAGAGGCAAGAGAGATACAGAAAGCACCAAGAGTGGTGCAGAAAGAAGCTAGAGAAGTGCAGAAAGAGGCAAGAGAGGGCACTAAGAGGCAAAAGAGGTGCAGAAAGAAGCAAGAAAGGTGCAGATAGAGAAAGAAAGGTACTGAAAGAGGCAAGGAAGCACAGTAATAGGAAAGAGAGGTCTAGAAATAGGCAAGTGAGGTGCACAAAGTGGCAAGAGGGGCGCAGATAGAAGTAAGAGAAGTGCAGAAAGAAGCAAGAGAAGTACAGAAAGAAGCAAGAGAGGTGCAGAAAGAAGAAGACATGTGCAGAAAGTGGCAAGGTGGGTACATAAAGAGGAAGTGGAAGAAAGGTACAGAAAGAAGTAAGAGAAGTATATAAATTGTCAAGAGAAGCAAAAAAAGATTAAGAGAGGTGCAGAAAGAGGCAAGAGAAGAGCAGAAAGAAGCAAGGGAGATCCAGAATGGGACACTAGAAGTGTAGTAAAAACTTACAGAGATGCAGAAAGAGGCAAGAGGGGTGCCCAAATAGGTAAGAGAGGTGCAGAAAGAGGGCCAAGAGAGGTGCTGAAAGTGGCAAGAGGGGTGGAGAAAGAAGCAAGAGGGGTGCAGAAAATAGCAAAAGCAGTGCACAGAAGTCAAGAGGGGTGGAGAAAGCAGCAAGCTAGGTACAGAAAGAAGGAAGAGAGGTGCAGAAAGTGTAAGAAATGTGCTGAAAGAGGCAAGCAATGTGAACAAAGAGTCAAGAGAAGTGTAGGAAGAGGCAAGGGAAGTGCAGAAAGAAGGAAGAATCGTGCAGAAAAAAGCAAGAGAGGTGCAGAAAATGTAAGAAATGTGCTGAAAGAGGCAAGCAATGTGAACAAAGAGTCAAGAGAAGTGTAGGAAGAAGCAACAGATGTGCTGAGAGAAGCAAGATAAGTATAGAAAGTTGAAAAAGAGGTGTAGATTTGGATTAAGCAGCAATATTAAAGGGTTTAAATGGAGAACTGGCCCTGTGGGATACCCCGCTGCTATTATGTGGGGACTTTAAAATACATGTAAAAGGTCAGATGTTGGAGGCTAACTATGATAAATATGAGGGCTGGAAACCTAGGGGCTTTAAAGTGTTACAGCAGCTTTTAAGTGACCATGGATTGATAGACGAATGGTCATCCCTAAATCACCTTGACCTGGATATACCTTTTATTCATAACCAAGCCCTAAATTAGTTAGGCTTGATTATATTTTCATGTCTAGACCACTTATTGTGGGGGCAAAAATGCAGGTGTGGCCCAGGATCACAGTGGATCATGGTCTACTGCTATTGGATGTGTACAGCATTAGCCAAGCGAAGGTGGGTAGGGCTTTTACTTTTAATAGGAAACTCTTATTGGACAGTTCACTTATGGACAATAAGAATATGTGGGTGGTGAGAAGTTGGCCTGGTATATACTGTCCACTAGTTAAAGTGGGCACCCTCTACCAGTCCAAACAACCCCTTATTGGTTATAGGTTAAAGACAACCTTTATTGAAAGCTATCCTAGTGGTAGCTATGGAGAGCAGCCTTCAGGCTAAGTCTTGAAGGAATGTAAAGCAGCTTGTTTTACCAGTCTATAATCTCTTGAATGGCAAAATGAAAGGCAACCACACCAGGTATATATATAAAATATATGTATTTATGAGACTAGAGGTCAAAACACATAAATTACACTTCAAATATGACAGTAAAATAGCACAAATACACGTCAGGCCCTAGGGGCAAGCCAAACCATATACTAAAATAGTGGTATAAGAACTACGACTTAACTAGACACAAGGCCTAGAGCCTGTAGAATCGCTGGCACCCCAGGGAACCACCCAAGTTAGTGACACAGGGGACCCACGGGGGCCGTATGCAGTGTGAGAACACAGCCGTGAGCTCCCGTTAGCTTCTATGGGGAAAGTTGCGGTTACATTTTTAAAGGCTAGGGACACTTAGAAACGAGTCAGGACTTAGGAAGTTCTAGGGTCAACACCCACGGAAACACCGAGTACTCGTGTTACCTCACCCAGGGAAGCTGGGTGCATAAGTGTAAAAATGGTGTTGGGTCATGTCGTCGATTTCAATGGGAGCTGGCGAAGAAGTGCTGCTGCCTGGAAGATGCAAAGTGTCCGAAGGGATCCAAGCCTGAATCGAAGTCGAGAAGAATCTGAAAGCAGAGGGGACAGAGTCGGGGTCACTTGCCAGTGACCAGGAAGGCAATAGGCAGATGCCCACTGATGTTGGGTGATTTCAGGTGAAAGAGGTGAAGCTTGACTCTTCAGCCACGAGGACCAGGAGGCATCGAGTACAACCAGGAGCTGGATTTGAGCTGTCCTACAAAGGATGTCAAGTGCTGCAGTGTCGGTGCCTTGATTGGACACAACAAGCCTTGGCAACAGCAACCCATCAGAAAGGAGAAAAATGCTTTGGTGCAGACCAGCAAGGTCTGAGGGACTCACCACTTCGTTGGGAGTCAGGGCACATCAGGAGCAATAAGGGAAGCCCAAGGAAATTCAAAGTTACACCATCAGGGACCCACCAGTTGACAGACCAGGATCGTGAAGGGACCTCAAGAAGAAACACAAAATGGCGGCCCACGTGTCACTCGGGGTGACTAGGCTGTCAATCTTCGGTGGTTTCTCTGATCGAGGTATGGGCTACAAGTAAGCCCAAGCACAACTGAAAGAGACGTCGAGAAGTCCATTTTTTTTCCATTTCATAAGGCTTTATTCGGAGCTTAAAACACAAGTCCATAAAAGCAAAGCAAATACACAACAAATACAATAAACATTTCACATTATAAAATTGTAGACAGGTTACATGATTAAAACATTTAAATAATTAAAAAAGCATACTAGGCCTTGCTTTGATAGCTGATAGGAGGAAGGTTGCGGTAAAAAAGCATACATCAGGATATGGTTTAAAAAGCAGCTTCATGGCATCTTGTCTATTCCTAACTCCGTATTTTAACAGGATAGGTTTAAGATAGGCTTGACGATAATTATCATAAAGGTTACATAACAGAAGAAAGTGCATGGTGCTTTGAGCTGATACATTATCACATGGGCATGGGCCTACCGGATGTTTTTTAATACACGGGTAGGCCACCAGATGATGGACTATCCCAAACCTTAATCTGGTAATAACATACCTATGGGAGGGTCGAGTAACTAAACTCAGATACGGCTGAAATCCCTCGTTTTCACAGAATCTGCCGTAAAACATACATGTGCTTAAGTTACTACTGGTCGTTTCCCGTTGCTCTAGCTTAAAATTCATAAAACCCGACTTCATCACTTCTTTAGACAAACTGGAAGGGGCGTTACAGTCATCTTTAAGTCTGATACCATAAATCTCTATATAACAATTTATGACATATTTAATCCAGGGAATTTTTAGATGGCCATCAATGGAGAGACAATCTCCAATAATTGCTCTGCTTAGGGAGGTCTCTTCTTTTAACCATACGGAACGCCACAACATTAAGGGCCTTAGTGCCAGTAAATCAGAGAGGTGGGAGATACCTAGTTCTCTGTGGGCCAAATCATTGGTAGCTGATTTAGGCAAACATAGCAGCCTTTTAAGAAAGAGGTTTTCCTCCACTTGCAGGTTCCCTGCCTTGATATGCCCCCACACTCCGGCTCCATAAAGGGCCACCGATAAACATCTCATTTGAAAGATCGTCAGCATATCTTTAATCCGTTTATCTCCGATGTTTGTAGCAAATTTAAACACCCCGTGCGAGCTTTTTGCCATCTTAGCCTGGACACTATTGATCTCGCTAGTCCAGCTGCCCGATTTAGAAAAAGTGATGCCGAGGTAATTAAAAGACTCCACTGTTGACACCTTATGGCCTTCTAAAAAGAAGGCATGGGGTTTTTTACATACCACACCACATTCCATAATAAAGGTTTTTGTCTTATTAATCAACAGCTTCCTATCATTGATGAACAGTAAAAACCTGTCCATCAGGCGCTGTAGGCCAATGGGGGTCCTAGACAAAATTACGGCGTCGTCCGCGTAAAGAAGTACGGGAACGCTGAAATCATTAATTTTTGGTGCGTCAGCCACAACCTCTTTTAAAACTGTGTCCACTTTGTTAATAAAAAGAATAAAAAGTAGAGGGGCAAGCACACACCCTTGTCTAATTCCCCGCCTAACACTGAACTTGGGGGTACACTCCCCAGCCTGACCATAGCGAACACTAGAATTTAATTTAGCATAGAGTCTCGCTAAGAAATAAACAATAGACTCTGGTGCCCCCATTTCCAATAGCGTGGTCCATAAAATATTATGATCCACCATATCAAAGGCACTACTCAAATCTGCAAAGCAGAGATAGAGAGATCCTTTTTTTGCCTTAGTATATTTCCCTATAATTAGGTCAAGGTTGAGGCATTGTTCTAATGTTCCTCTGCCCTTCCTGAAGCCATATTGGGAATCAGCCAGGATATTATTGGACTCGGCCCATTCTTCTAACCTTACCATGAGTACCCGGCTCATGACTTTCACCGAGGAGTCCAGGAGGGAAATTGGGCGGTAGTTCTTTGCAACCCCCCTGTCTCCTTTCTTATAGATTGGTACAATAATGGATTCCTCCCATGTGTGTGGAACCCCGGCGCATACGGCAGTATTAAACACCTTTGTAAGCAACGGGCCCCATATCTCTGGTACTGTTTTGTATACATCGATAGGAACCCCATCAGGTCCCTGGGCCTTCCCACCCTTGCTAGATTTGATACTATCCCACACTTCGGCGGTAGTAATGTCCAAGGGTATAACAGGCCACCTGTCATCATAGAGTTCTCCATTTCTAGCCGAATCAAAAATCTGGGAGAAATGGGTGACCCAACTCTCCGAACTGACATTTGCTGTTAGTTCTGGGATCTTATCATCCTTCAAAAAGGGGCTATTAACTGTTGCCCAAAATAAAGAAGAATCCGCATTAGAGGCTGCTTGATCCAATTTATCCCATGCCTCTTGTCTTAGTTCGATTTTCCTAGACTTAATAGCGGTCTGGTAAATCCCTCGTAATTCCCTAATGGTTCCAATATCTCTCTTCTCTGCTGACAATGCTATTTTGGGCCTTTTAAGTGCTATAGTGCAGGTATGGTCAAACCATCCCTTGTGCTGGAGTTTCCTACCCTTATGAGATATAGTGAAGTTGCTATCTATAGTTAAATTAAGATTAGTAAAAGTATGCACGATTTCGGCATTTCCCTCCTCACATTCTAAAATTGTAACGATTTCCGTAAGACATTTTGACACAATGGCATTAGACTGAATGTCCGCTTTATTGCCTTTCCATCTGATACGAATACCATTAGGGCAATGGGGCTCGATGTTGGTAATGGTACATGGAATAAACACAGGTCGTTCCTTCCATAAGGTTATCTCAGCAGTGATGCAATTATGATCACTAATTAAGTTGTCCACAACTACAGGGGTTGAACACCTTGGACCAATACCAGATGATATACAAATAAAATCAATCACTGTGTTAGCGTTCCTACCCGTGTAAGTGGGGACAACTTCACCTGAGTTATTAGCCTGATTAGCCAGTATTTCCATGTCGTATGTAGTTAAAATTTTATTCAAGGAATTACCATAAGAGTTGTGAGGGAAGTGAGAAACACCATCCCCCCAACAGTCAATAAAGCCACATACCCTTTGAGCGGCAAGAGGACACACCACTGTATTAAAATCTCCTACCCAGATGATATCAAAAACAATATCAAATTTAGTTACAATATCTTCCATAGCGGATTCCAATGCAAGTACGACCTGGTACCTTGAATGGTCAAAGACATTATTATAAAAATTGATTAAAAGGATATTCCTGTCCTGCTCCTGTTGAAGCCATAAAATCTGGGAATGTGCACCAACCAAAACATGTTTTTTGACTTTGATGGGTATATCTACAGAAATCAAAACCAATAACCCACCCTTTGCTCTGCCCGATGATGAGGCCACAGCTGGTAAATTAAAGGAAACAAAACCATTGTAATTGATTGGGTCAACACACCAGGTTTCCTGGAAACATATAATGTTAAAAGTGTTAATAAATTCTACCCATCCCAAACAGGTGACCTTAGAAGAGTGTCCCGCAATATTCCAGCTAGCGATCGAGCAAGCACTCTGTCTCCGGGATCTAAGACAGGGTAAGGGACTGATAAGATCAGAAAGCATGGAACTACAAGGCTGGTCACCGGACAGGGGGGCACAATTCTCTCTTTCGCAGTGACCAATCTTCCCACTGGTAATGTCATTCCCACTGGCATCCACTGAGTCTGGCGCCCTCACAGCAACATTCCCTCCCTTACCTCCCACAGTATCAGCCGCGTCCGTTGGTTTAGACGAAACTGGCGCCAGTCAATCATTCCCATCCAGTCCGCTCAATGCTTCAAATCGGTTTGCCGTAGTGATGATAGGACCAGGGAAAACATGCTTATCTCCTTCTCTCGTCCCAGTATATACAATATTGGGACGGGTATTAAGATGCCTATAAAAATACCCTAGAGACCGAAGGGATATCCCTTGGTCCAATGAGGAGGATGACTGTGCTCTTAACAAAGCTGTGGATGCAAGGTGGGGGTTACGGAAATTAACTATAATACAAGTCACCCCCACAAATCTTGCGCGAGCTCCCAATCCAATTGACTCTTCTTGTACTTATGATGTCCTTTGCCAAGACTACTGGAAAGCCGCATTCTCGGTGCAACCAATCCACAGTTTTGTTTTTCAAAGAAGCATGGGTTTCGCTATAGTTACGGCCTGTTTCTTTAACTTGTGGAACATTGGTAAGAACCGCCACAAACGGGGCACAAGCTGGGGGCAAGTCAGGTCTAGAAGTACCAGTATTTTTTACACCAGGTCCGGATTGATTCGCAGCAATGGGGGTATACGACAATCTTTGTTGACCTGGGGTCTGCAGAGAATCTGTAGCATTTCTTCTCTCATCACCTTGTTCACCATATGATGTCTTAGGGGGGTTAATCTTGGCCGTTGGTTTAACTATCTCAGAGGCCTGTCGAAGGACATGGCTATTTACTGGCACTTCAACGTTCACTTTGGTACCACTACTTGCGTTAAGATGTGATTCTAACAGACCTCCTAGTCTAGCCACTTCAGTAACTACCATATCTAGTTTATTCAATAATGGTTTGATTAGTAAATCAAACTTGGCATCAATCATACTGATTAGGAGATCCAACTGTCTGCTTTCGATAGTAACCGGGTTACTATCCTGCACTACGGTAGGGGTTTGAACAGAATTCATGGTTAAAGGATCAGTTCTCTTAGGTAGTCGAGAAGTCAATGCACTTGCAAAACTGCACGGTGACCTGGAGTTCCGGTTCCACGCTACTCATGAGGGCTGCGGGTCTCAGCTTAGCTGGAGACTCGGTTTGGCCTCTGAGATGTCTGGAAATCCTCTTTCTGGGCTGCAAATACTTCAGAGTCTGGCAGGAGCTTCGGAGATGCAGACCAGCAAAATGCTTCGTTGGTGCCTGCCAAGCAGGGGAGTCACTCCTTGACCCCAAGGGAGATTTCTTCAGACCTCTAGTCTTTAGTTGAGCATTGAAGTTTCAGGATAGAGATTCAGAGTTTCGTACAGGGATATCTAAAGTCCTGTTGCCAGGGGTTCCTTACTTATAACTAAGGAAGGGGTTGGACTAACTCTCGGGACCCACCTATGGGAGGGTTTGGAAAGAGGGTGGCTACACCCATTTCCTTTGTCCAGTTTCATGCCAGAGCAGGGGCTGAACTGGTTTGAGCTGGACTATGAACAGGGACACCAAATGTGCCTCCAGTGCAGGACTTCAAAGCACTCTGAGAGTGCTCCCACCCAGCCCCAATTCACATCATCCTCTCTGGGAGGTGGTTACACCTCCCTGTGACAGGAAACCTATTGTCCAGGCCTCCCCTGCCGGAGTTTCAGTCAGCAGCAGGAGGCCAGACCCGTGTCTGTGGCTGCAGCATCCATTTTGTGATGCCAGGGCTCTATTAGATTTCTACCGGGTATTCCAGTACTGCCATGTCTCTCCCTCTAGAAGGGTGGGATCATATTCTCACATCAGGATTTGATGTGGGGGTATGATTCCAAGGCGTTTGACACCAAACACAACATGTTTCCGTGCAGCCAGTCCAAAGTTAACATGAACTGTTTTAGATATAATGCACTTAAGAGTATATGGTCAGGCTGCACCACTGATAACCCCGGAGAAGAGATTCCGAAGGTTGCAGAGGGGCTCCAATCATGCCTGGGCACCCTCTCACAAATAACCAAGCACCTTGCCTTCAGGATTGATAAGGCCTGCCATAGGGGTGACTAATAGGTTACTATGTGCAGTGATAGGTGAGGTATGGTGAACCTATACCTCAGTAAGGGGTGCATGCACCACCTTACCCAGGTTGCAGTAGCAGACCAGTGGTGTCATTTTGGAGGGCTTTCCAGGGGTGGCACAATGTAGAGGTACTTGTATAGCGCACGACTACCCGGAGGCATCTCGGCGCTTGTACGAATACCGCTGAGGAACCCTTCCTGGCCTTTCCCTGTGAAGTGTCCACTCCTGGGCACCCCCAAAGTGAGGCCAGGCACCCTGTTGGGGCCATTGTGGGGATTAAGCAAGCTATTGCCCAGAGTTGCAGAGTGGGACCCATGATTAGGATAGGTACCGAGGCGAGAATGATCAGGTCCAAAGAAATTGAGCCCAAGACCCGCCGAGGCGGGAATTGAACCCTGGTCCGGGGCCGGACTTCTGCATCAGGGTCTGCCGCTATAACCATTGAGCCACACTTCTCCAACAATACATGCTTCAGCCCCTGCTAGGCCTCTGGGGTACCTATGCCCTGGGTACATAGTATACCATATACCAGGGACTCTCAAGGGTACCCCAGAATCCAATCAGATGTGTACCCAAAGTACATGCAATCAATTTAGAGAGGAAGCAGCTAGGCTGCGGCCCTGAATAGCAGGGTCCCAGCCAGACCAAAGTCGGAAAACTGTGAAACACCAGCAAAAATTGGTGGCAAACATGAGAAGCAGATCCTACTCTCCTACACAACAATCCCCTAAACGCAGGGACATTAAACTAACCTTGACCAGTTGAGTCTTCATGTTCTAAGTGGAAATATCTGGAGAGTCCAGCTGCATTGGCATGGTTACTCCCAGGTCTATCTTCCACTGTATAGTCCATCCCCAGTAAGGAAATGAACCACTTGAGAAGTGTGGGGTTTTCACCCTTCACATGTTTTAGCCATAAGAGGGGCTTATGGTCTGTCTGAACAATGAAGTGAGTACCAAACAAGTATGGCCTCAACTTCTTCAGAGCCCAAACCACAGCAAAGGCCTCCCTCTCAATGGCTGACCAACATTTCTCTCTGGGGGCAACTTTCTGCTTCTGAAAGCTACTGGTTGATCCTGACCTTCATCATTCAACTGTCACAGTACAGCCCCTACCCCAAACTCAGATGCATCTGTTTGGACAATGAATTTTTTGGGGTAATCAGGACTTTGCCAAATGGGAGCAGTGCACATATCCTGCTTCAGGTCATCAAATGCCTTTTGACAGCTAACTGTCCACTGAAACTTTTTGGGCATTTTCTTAGAGGTTAAGTCATTTAGGGGTGTCACTATTGATCCATACCCCTTGACAAATCTTCTATAATACCCAGTCAGGTCTAAGAAGGCTCTCACCTGAGCCTGGGTAGTGGGAGCAACCCAGTCCATTATGGTCTGGATTTTGCTCTGCAATGGTTGAACCTGGTGTAGGAGAGTAGGATCTGCTTCACATGTTTACCCCCACTTTTTGCTGGTGTTTCACAGTTTTACGACTTTAGTCTGACTGGGACCCTGCTATTCAGGGCCCCAGCCTCGCTGCTTCCTCTATAAATGTATTGCATGTACTTTAGGTACACTCCAGATTGGATTCTGGGCTACCCTTGTGAGTCCCTAGTATATGGTATGCTATGTACCCAGGGCATAGGTTCCCCAGAGGCCTACAAGGTGCTGAAGCATGTATTATGCCACCCCTTCAAAGTCGTGCAAAATGACACCCTAGGTCTAGGTAAGGTGGTGCATGCACCCCTTACTGAGGTATAGGTTCACTATACCTCACCTAACACTGCACATAGTAACCTATCAGTCACCCCTATGGCAGGCCTTATCAGTCCTGAAGGCAGGGTGCTTGGTTATATGTGAGAGGGTGCCCAGGCATAAGCTTAGCCCCTCTGCAGCCTTCGGAATCTCTTCTCCAGGGTTGTGAGTGGTGCAGCCTGACCATATACTTTTAAGTGCATTATATCTTAAACGGTTAACGCTAACTTTGGACTGATTGCATGGAAAAAGGTTGTGTTTGGTGCCAAATACCATGGAATCTTACCCCCACATCAGTCCTTGTTGTGAGGATATGATCCCACCCTTCTAGAGGGAGAGACATGACAGTACTGGTATACTCGGTAAAAATCTAATAGAGCCCAGGCATCACAAAATGGATGCTGTAGCCACAGACACGGGGCTGGCCTCCTGCTGCTGACCGAAACTCCGGCAGGGGAGGCCTGGACAATAGGTTTCCTGTCACAGGGAGGTGTAACCACCTCCCAGACAGGCTTATGTGTATTGGGGCTGGGTGGGAGCACTCTCTGAGTGCTTTGAAGTCGTGCACGAGGGGCACATTTGGTGTCCCTGTGCATAGTCCAGCTCAAACCGGTCTTGGCATGAAATTGGACAAAGGAAATGGGTGTTGCCACCCCTCTTTCCAAACTCTCCCATAGGTGGGTCCCCAGAGTATGTCCAACCCCCTACCTTAGTATAAGTATGGGACCCCTGTCCTTAGGACTTTAGATTACCCTGGATGAAACTCTGATGCTGAGTCCTAGACCTTCAAGACTCTGCTCAAGACCAACCAAAGGACTGAAGAAATCTCACTTGGGGTCAAGGAGTGACTCCCCTGCTTGGTAGGCACCAATGAAGCAATTTGCCGGTCTGCATCAACGAAGCTCCCGCCAGACTCTGAAGTATTTGCATCCCAGGAAGAGGATTTCCCAGACATCTCAGAGGCCGACCCGAGTCCCCAGCAAAGCTGAGACCCGCAGCCCTCGTAAGTAGCATGGAAACAGAACTCCTGGTCACCGTGCACTTTTGTAAGTGCATTGACTTCTCGACATCTCTTGAAGTTGTGCTTGGGCTCACTTGTAGCCCCCACCTCGAGCACAGAATTCACTGAAGATTGTTGGCTTAGTCACCCCGAGTGACCCATGGGCCACCATTTTGTGTTTCGTCCTGTGGTCCCTTCGCGATCCCTGTTCTGTTGACTGGTGAGTCCCTGAGGGGATAACTTTGATTTTCCTTGGGCTTCTCTGGTTGCTACAGATATGCCCCCACTCCCTACCAAGTGGTGAGTCCCTCAGACCTTGCTGGTCTGCACCGAAGCATCTTTCTTCATTCTACGTGGGTTGCTGTTGCCAAGGCATGTTGTGTCCAATCCAGGCAGCAATGCTGCAGCACTCGACATCCTTTGTGGGACAGCTCAAATCCAGCTCCGGGTCATCCTCGACACCTCCTTGTCCTCGTGGCTGAAGAGTCAAGCTTCACCTTCTTCACATGAAATCACCCGACATCGGTGGGCATCTGCCTATTGCCTTTCTGGTCACTGGCTAGTGACCCAGACTCTGTCCCCTCAGCTTTCAGGTTCTTCTCAACTTTGATCCAGGCTTGGATCTCTTCGGACACTTCGCATTTTCCCGGAAGCAGCATTTCTTTGCCAGCTCCCATTGAAAACGACGACGCGACCTGACACCATTTGACACCTATGCACCCGGCTTCCCTGGGTGAGGTAACACGAGTACTCCAGTGCTCCCATGGGTGTTGGCCCTAGAACTTCCTAAGTCCAAAAGGGTTTGGTCCTGACTCATTTCTAAGTGTCCCTAAGCTTTAAAAATCTAACCGCGACTTTCCCCGTAGAAGTTAAAGGGAGCTCGCGGTTGTGTTCTCACACTGCACACGGCCCCCAGTGGGTCCCCTGTATCACTACCTTGGGTGGTTCCTTGGGGTCCCAGCGATTCTACAGGCTCTAGGCCTTGTGTCTAGTTAAGTCGTGGTTCTTATACCACTATTTTAGTATATGGTTGGGCTCGCCCCTAGGGCATGACGTGTATTTGTGCTATTTTACTGTCATATTTGAAGTGTAACTTATGTGTTTTTACCTCTAGTCTAATAAAGAGTCTAGGAGGGTGTGTTTAGTAATAAATACATATATTTTATATATATACCTGGTGTGATTGTCTTTCATTTAGGCACTCAGGAGATTATAGATTGGTAAAACAAGCTACTTTACATTCTTTCATGACTTAGCCTGAAGGCTGCTCTCCATAGCTACCACTATAATAGCTTTCAATAAAGGTTGTCTTTAACCTTTAACCAATAAGGGGTTGTTTGAACTGGTACAGGGTGCCCACTATAATTAGTGGACAGCATATACCAGGCCAACTTCTCACACCTGGCCTCCACCTACAAGGTGGCCCAGGTACACAACCTGACCCTGCCTTATCTGGCACTTAGTATCCTTGATAGTTAGGCCTGCATTCCTCATGTGGACCAGGTTATCCTCCTAGGTGGAGCTAAAGACAGCAATATCATCTAGATATGCTGCACTATAGTCTTCCAGGCCTGTGAGGACTTGATTCACCAACCTTTGGAAAGTGGCAGGTGCTTTCTTCAAACCAAAGGGAATTACCACAAATTGATAGTGTGCACTAGGGGTAGAAAATGCTGTCTTTGGCTCTGCATCATCAGCTAGTCCATTCTGCCAGTGTCCAGCTGTCAAGTCAAATGTGCTTATAAACTTGGCTGAGGCCAAAGTAGTTATTAGCTCATCTGCCCTTGGGATGGGATGGGCATCAGTCCTAGTAACTGCATTGAGACCCCTGTAATCCACACAAAACCTCATCTCTCTCTTGCCATCTTTGGTGTGAGGTTTAGGTACCATGACTACTGGACTAGTCCAAGGGCTATCTGAGGGTTCAATGACTCCCAAATCCAACATCTTTTGGACTTCTGTCCTTATACAGTCCCTGACATGGTTAGGTTCCCTGTAGATCTTATTCTTCACAGGCATACTGTCCCCAGTGTCCACTTCATGAGTGCAGCAGGTGGTTTGACTTGGAGTCAGAGAAAATATATGTCTGTACAGGCTGAGAGGTTTTCTGCAGTCAGTTTGCTGCTGGACAGTGAGGCTGCCGGCCAAGGCTACACCATCACCTGATCCATCATCAGGTTTCTGAGAAAGCAGGTCAGTGGGTGGGTCACTCTCTTCCTCCTGTCCTTCATCAGTAGCCATGAGCAAGCCCATGTCTACCCTGTCAACATATGGTTTTAGTCTGGTGCCATGAAGTACCCTGTGAGGACTCCTAGGGTTTCCAAGGTCTACCAAGTAGGTGACCTTGGAACATTCTGTTCAACAATTGTATGGGGGCCACTCCATTTGTCTTGGAGGACTGCTGGGGCCAAAGGCTCCAAAACCCACACTTTCTGCCCTGGCTGGTTAACAGTCAGCACAGCCTTTTGGTCATGCCAGGCCTTTTGTAATTCCTGGCTAGCCTCAAGATTTTTAGTATCCTTTTTCATGTACTCAGCCATCCTGGAGACCAAGTACATAGTCCACTATGTCCTGTTTAGGGGGTTTGAGAGGTAACTACCATCCATCCTTCACCAGACACAAAGGACCCCTTACAGGATGGCCAAACAAAAGTTCAAACGGGCTGTAACCAACCCACTTTTGTGGCACCTCCCTGTAGGCAAACAAAAGGCAGGGCAAATGGATGTCCCATCTGTGCCTAAGCTTTTCTGGGAGACCTTTGATCATGCTCTTTAAGGTTTTGTTGAATCTTTCAACCAAACCATTGCATTGTGGGTGATATGGTGTGGTGAATTTGTAATTCACTCCACACTCCTTCCACATAGCAGTTAAGTAACGTGGCATAAAGTTTGTAACTCTGTCAGATACTACCTCCTTAGGAAAATCCACTCTTGAGAATACACCCAAGAGGGCTCTTGCCACCACAGGTGCTGTAGTGGTCCTAAGTGGAATGGCCTCTGGGTACCTAGTGGCATGGTCCACCACCACCAGGATAAATCTATGCCCAGATGCAGTTTGAGGATCCATGGGGCCAACAATGTCAATCCCAACCCTCTCAAAGGGAAACCCCACCACAGGTAGTGGTATCGGGGGGCCTTTGTGGTTCCACCTACCCTGCCACTGGCTTGGCAGGTCAAACATGAGCGACAAAACTCCTTAGTGTCTTCACCTTTTGCATTTGTCTTTTCTGTTGTCTCTCTCTAACACATAGACCATCAGACTTTTTTGGTTTATTGAATGCTAGTGGCACCCATAAGATTTATTGGGATTATGGACTCCTTTACTAAGAGAGTAGAGACCCCAATCCTGGTGCTTCCAGGAGGTTGGTCATACCTTTGAAGGTTAGGGGCTTCCTATTGACACTAGCCCATGATATTCCCCTTAGCAGGACACCTGGGCCAGAACAAGACTTGGGACAGAATTGATCCCCACTTTCACTGGCCCCACATGTCTGAAGACACAGCCTATTTGTTAAAAGCTGTTTTTGCACCAATTTTTAATCAAAGGATTAGTAGGAATATCCTGAATAAAACTTCTTCTTTCTTCTAAATCCTTTTTTAATCTTCACGTTTCTGCACTGCACTGTTCATATATCATTTTCGGTATATATTTACATATTCTTGACTAAGCCAGTGATCTTTGCTGTCTTCTTTTTTTCCCCCTTCCCGGGTTACATTTAGGTGCTCTGGTTGACACCTACACCACACGCAACATCCCTTGTTGGAGAGGTTTATTTGTGGTGGGAAGGTTGGATATCCAGATGATGATACTGACCAATCACTGGTTATTGATGGAAATCCTTTATAGTCAAAGAGTACTTTAAAGTTTCTCTCCTACCTTTTGCATTTGTATTTTCTGTTGTCTCTCTCTAACACATAGACCATCAGACTTTTTTCGTTTATTGATTACTGAACAGGGGATTGAGTCTGTTTGGTCTTTAAACAATCCCTTGGACCCTCCCTAATTGTTTTCTAATGCCACTAGCATTCCCAGCAGCCTCATCAGCAGCTTGATTTCTGAGGGGTCCAAGAGAGGGACAGGTTTTCTGCTCCTGGCTCAGATCAGCCCTGGAAGGGTCCCCTGTCCCCAAGAACTCAACCTGGTCAGGTTCAAGCTCCTCTGGGACAGTTCCTTCTTCCTGCTCAAGATCATCTCCCTCAGGAGGCTGATCTGTATTCTGAGTCAGTTGGGAAGGCACTGCCTTAACCCTACTGCTCCTCCTCTTGGAAGGCACCTGGTCCATTATTCTAGAATCCAGGGCATGTCCAGTGTTTGACATTTTGGCCTGTGACCTAGTCACAGCAAAGACATAAACAGGGATCCCTAACATTTATGCATGTGTCCTGAGCTCCACTTCAGCCCAAGCTGAAGTTTCTAGATCATTGCCAAGCATGCATTGTACTGGTAGGTCTGCACTTACCACAGCCTTCTTAAGGCCAGTTACCCCTCCCCAGGAGAAGTTAACAACTGCCAGAGAATGGTTTGTTCTGACATTGCTAGCATTGGTCACTTGGTACATTTCACTAAGTATAATCTTCCCAGAATCCACAAGATCTTTTGTCACCATTGTGACACTTGCTCCTGTGTCCCTGAATACCAAAGCCTCTTTTCCATTAATCAAAGGCTGCTGTCTGTATTTGCCCAAATTACTGGGACTCACAAAGGAGGACATATCCATGCCTCCATCACAGATCAGGACAGCATGAGTTGTAACTCTGACTAGGCCAGAGTCCATCTCAGACCCCAGGGTCAACCCTACTACACCCTTATTCTGAACATTACCACCACCAATTGTAGCTGTACTAGGGGGAACAGTTGCCTTAGGGGCAATGGTGGCTGGACTTGAGTCTTTAGACTTGGCTCAATGCTTGTACGGTGAGTCTTCTGTTTACATATTTTGCACCATGGTTTCTTTTGGGCTTTTCCCTTGGTAGACTGTGAATCACCACCTGAAGAAGATTTTGGGGACCTTGTGAAGACTTCTGGTTGTTACCCTTCTACCCACCCTTATCAGAGTTTGTACGATATTGCTTCTTCGGTTCACCACCTTGGTTCTGTACCTTCTGCCTCACCCTGCGTCCGACCCACTTGTCTGCCTTATTTCCCAATTCTTGGGGAGAGGTCAGACCTGAGTCCACCAGGTACTGGTGCAACCGCTGATTTTGACAATTATTAAGGCTCTGCTCCCTCATAATCAAATTGTACAATCCTTGGAAGTCATGCACTTTACTGCCAAGTAACCAACCCTCCAGAGCCTTAGTAGCACGATCTACAAAGTCTACCCAGTCTTGATTCTGTGCTTTTTGGGTATCCCTGAACCTTAACTTGTTCAGTGGTTAGGCCAAACCCTTAAATTAATGCACTTTTCAGACTGCTGTAATTATCTGCCTCCTCCTCTCTAACAGTGAGGACCTTATCTCTACCTTTGTCTGCAAAGGAGAGCCATAAGATTGCTGCCCACTGCTCCTGTGGGACCCTTTGAACTTTACAGGCCCTTTCCAGTGCAGTTATCCACTTGTGAATGTCATCCCCACTCTGGTAGGGAGGTACAATCTTATTCAGGTTTCTATGGTCATGAGACCTCTCCCTATCTCTAGGGATGTTGCTGCCACCATAGGACTCTAGTCCCAACTTTTTTCTAGCTCTGTAGAGCTCTAGGGCCTCCTTGTCTAGGGCTACCTGCTTCCTTCTGATTTCAAGCTGAGCTTCCTCATACTTAAGCAGTCTCTCCCTCCTCTCCTCAGAGGTTTCCCTCCTAAGAGAAGAAATAGAGGTCCCTATAGATGAACCAGAATGGTTATACTCCACTGAGGGAGATCTAGACTGTCTAGGCCCACTACCAACTCTTCCAGGAGGGACAAAGATGGGGACAGTGTGGCCTTCCACATCATCTTCCAGGGGAGCTGGGTTTTTCAGGTCAAGATCATTGTCATCCTCCTGGTCAGCATTAGAGGTCAGGTCACGGGTGTAGGAAGGTGGAATCTGACTGCATGGTTACCCCCACTTTTTCCTGGTGTTTGGATGTTTTTTGACTAGTCTGGCTGGGATCCTGCTATCCACGACCCCAGCATATCTGCTTACTCCCTTAAATGCCATGGAGTGCATATTAGATGCACTAGTGATTGGATACTGTGGTTCCTTATGAGCCCCTAGTATATGGTACATTAGGTACCAAGGGCATAGGTACTTCACAGGCCTACCAGGGGCTGAAGCATGTATTATGCCACACCTGTGAAGCAGACTAAATGTGACACCACAGGCCTGCTACTGCAGCTTGGGTGAGGTAGTGTTAGCACTCCTCACTGAGATATAGGTTCCCTATATCTCACCTTACACACACATATAAACCTATCAGTCACCCCTAAGGCAGGCCCTATCAATCCTGCGGGCATGGTGCTTGGTTTCCTTGTGAGGGGGTACCTCTGCCTAAGCAGGGCCCCTCTGCAGCCCTCAGAGTCTATTCTCTGTGGCTGTTTGTGGATGCGGTTAAACCATATACTCTTAAGTGCATTATAACCTCACGGTAAATGCTAACTCTGGGATGACTGCATCAAAACATGTCGTGTTTGGTGTCAAACGCTTTGGAATCATACCCCCACACCAGAAACTGGTGTGGGGGTATGATCCCACCCTTCTAGAGGGGTAGACATATACCTACTATGGAAACACAGTAGATTCCTGAAAGAGCCCTGGCATCACAAAATGTATGCCACCAGCACAGACACTGGGCTGCCCACCTGCTGCGGACCGAAACTCGCAGTGGAGGAGGCCCAACAATATGCATCCTGTCACAGGGAGGTGTAACCACCTTCCAGACAGGATTTAGTGTATTGGGGCTGGGTGGGTGTACTCCTAGAGTGCTTTGAAGTCCTGCACTGGGGGAACAGTAGGCTTCTCTGTGTATATGCCAGCTCAAACCGGTTCAGGGGCTACCTGCCCCTGCTCTGGCACGAAACTGGACAAAGAGAAGTGGGTGTAGCCACCCTCTCCCCTGACCCTCCCATAGGTGGGGTCATGGAGCTAGTCCCTCCCTTTCTTCTAGTATAAGTTAGGGAACTCTTGCCATTGCAATCTAGATATCCCTGGACGACGCTCTGAAGAAGAATCCTGGACCTTCGACGTTCCACTACCTTTGGAAGACTGAAGAATCTCCCTTGGCGTCAAGGAGTGACTCCCCTGCTTGGCAGGCACAAAAACTGTGCATCAACGGTCGCAAACTTTCCCGCACCCGCCAGAGTCCGAAGTCCCTGCAGCCCCAGAAGTGGACTTCCTTACTTCTCGAAGGGCATCGTGAGTCCCCAGCGACGCTGAAGCAAGTGGACTCCACGAGTGACGTGGAACAGCAATACCCGGGTACCGTGCACTATTGTCAAGTGCAACCCCTTCACGACATTCTACGAACTTGTGCATTGGACCACATGTGTTCCTAGCCTCCAGCAGGATTTCCACCGAAGATCAGAGGCCTACCTTGGGCCAAGAGAACGTGGGCTCCTGTGAAGTGAATCCTCCCGAGGCATCTTCGCTATCCCTTGGCAGCTGGCTTGTGGGTCCCCTGAAGACTTTTCTACAGAACCAAAGGGCTCCCCTGGTTGCTCCAAGCCTGTCCTGACTTACCCTCGCTGGGTTTGTCCCTCAGACCTTGCTGGTCTGCACCGCTGACTTTTCACAAATTCCATGAGACTTGCTGTTACCAAGGCTTGTTGGCTCCAATCTGAGTGCTGACACCGCAGTAAGCTGCAGACTTCGTGGGACACGCCGAATCGAGCTCCTGGTTGTTGTTGACGCCTCCTGGACCTTGTGGCTGAAGAGTCAAGACACCCATGATCACCTGAAATCACCCGACGACTGTGGTCATCCATCTTGCTGGGCCCGGGTCACTGGCAAGTGACTTTGAACACTGTCTCCTCTGCTTTCAGGTCTTCTTTCTTCTAAATCCATCCTTGGATTCCACCGAACACTTCTCCTGTCTTCGCAAGCAACAAGTCTTCTTTGGCTCCCATTGAAAACGACGCCGTGACCCGACACCAAAAGACACCTATGCACCCCGCTTCCCTGGGTGAGGTAACTCCAGCACTACGGTGCTCCTGTGTGTGTTGGCTCTAGAACTACTTAGCCTGTAAGTGACTTGCTTGTAGACTCTCCCGAAGTAACCTAAAACTTTAAACTTCCAACCCGCGACTTGCTCCATTGAAGTCTTTTGGGATACGCGGCTGTGTTCTCACACTGCATGCGTCTCCCGTGGGTCCTTTACTTACCTGCCTTGGGCGGATTAGTGAGGCCCCAGCGCTTCTACAGGCCCTAGGCCTTGTCCCCTCGCAAGTCAATATTCTTATACCACTTTTTTTAGTATATGGTCTGGTACGCCCCTAGGGCCCCAGCCATATAAGTGCTTAACTTGTTGTGAACTGTTGATTTTTGCCTATGTTCCTGACTTCTAATCTCATAAAGAGATTAGTAGAGTGTGTTACAAATAAATACATATATATTTTATATATATATACCTGTGTCGTGTCCTTTCATTTGGTAATTCAAGAGATTATAAGGTAAAACAAGCTGCTTTACATTCCTCTAGAGACTTAGCCTGAAGGCTGCTCTTCACAGCTACCACTAGGATAGCTTTCTTTAAAAGGTTGTCTTAAACCTATCCACCATAAGAGTTGAATTGGACTGGTGCAAGGTGGCCACTTTAACTAGTGACCAGCATATGCCAGGCCAACATCTCACGATGGGGAATTTCATCCCTAGGCCCTTCCTCATGTGCTGTCCCACCCACTCTGCCTACCCCTTCAGACCCTAGAGGTCTTCTGAGATCATCCAGCCTGAGTACCTCTGTGAGATACTGGGTGGTTGGACTTTTGCCTGTCCTCAGTTTCCTAGCTGTGCAGCATGCTCTCAGTTCCATGAATGGGAGGTTATCATACTTGGAAATTAGAAGCCCATTGTCTTCTGGCAGGGAGCCACTGGTTCCTGGCCTTGAAGACATTACTAGTGAGGTGTGGTGTATTGGACTACTTACTCTAATGTGGCCTACTTAACTCGCTTGAGTTGTAGAAAGGGTGTGCTAAGCCCTTAACAAACAACTCAAAGTTCAGTAGAACTTACTGTATTCTAAAGCTTGTATTATATGTACCTTGGGTACCTTTAGTGCTTTTCAGCCAGTCATTCAATTGAGATTATCTGGTAAAACAATATCAAGCTGGAATCCCACACAATGCACACTAATGTGAGAAGTTGGCCTGGTATATGTTGTCCACTAGTTATATTGGGCACCCTGTACCAGTCCAAACAGCCCCTTGTTGGTTATAGGTTAAAGACAACCTTTATTAAAAGCTATTCTAGTGGTAGCTATGGAGAGCAGCCTTCAGGCTAAATCTTGAAGGAATGTAAAGCAGATTGTTTTATCAGTCTATAATCTCTTGAGTGCCTAAATTAAAGAAAACCACACCAGGTATATATATAAAATATATGTATTTATTTCTATACACACCCTCCTAGACTCTTTATGAGGCTAGAGTTCAAAACACATAAGTTACCCTTCAAATTGGTCAGTAATAAGCACAAATACACGTCAGGCCCTAGGGGCGAGCCAAACCATATACTAAAATAGTGGTATAAGAACCACGACTTAACTAGACACAAGGCCTAGAGCCTGTAGAATCGCTGGGACTCCAAGTAACCACCCAAGGTAGTGACACAGGGGACCCACGGGGGCCGTGTGCAGTGTGCCAACACAGCTGTAAGCTCCCATTAGCTTCTATGGGGAAAGTCGCGGTTAGATTTTTATGGGCTTTTGTACACTTAGAAACGAGTCAGGACCAAACCCTTTGGGATTTAGGAAGTTCAAGGGTCAACAACCACGGTACCACCGGAGTACTCTTGTTACCTCACCCAGGGTAGCCGGGTGCATAGGTGTCAAATGGTGTCGGGTTGCGTCGGTGATATCAATGGGAGCTGGCGAAGAAGTGCTGCTGCCAAGATGTGAAGTGTCCGAGGGGATCCAACCCTGAATCAAAGTTGAGAAGAACCTGAAAGCAGAGAGGACAGAGTCTGGGTCACTTGCCAGTGAGCAGGAACGCGATACGCCGATGCCCACCGATGTCGGGTGATTTCAGGTGAAAGAGGTGAAGCTTGACTCTTCAGCCACGAGGAAAAGGAGGTGTAGAGGATGACCAGGAGCTGGATTCGAGCTGTCCAATGAAGGATGTCGAGTGCTTCAGCGTCGGTGCCCGGATTGGACACAGCAAGGTTTGGCAACAGCAACTCACGCAGAAAGGAGAAAGATGCTTCGGTGCAGACCGGCAAGGTCTGAGGGACTCACCACTTGGTTTGGAGTCAGGGCATGTCTGGAGCAACCAGGGAAGCCCAAGGAAATTCAATGTTACCCACTCAGGAACCCACCTGTCGACGGACCACAGATCACAAAGGGACCTCAAGAAAAAACACAAAATGGAGACCCATGGTCACTCGGGGTGACTAGGCTGACAATCTTCGGTGGATTCTCTGCTTGAGGTGGCGGCTACAAGTAAGCCCAAGCACGACTTCAAGACACGTCGAGAAGTCAATGCACTTGCATAAGTTCACGGTGACCAGGGTTCCACGCTAATCACGAGGGCTGCGGGTCTCAGCTTTGCCGGGGACTCGAGTCGGCCTCTGAGATGTCTGGAAATCCTCTTCCTGGGCTGCAAATACTTCGGAGTCCGGCGGGAGCTTCGGAGATGCAGACCAGCAGAATGCTTCGTTGGTGTCTGCCAAGCAGGGGAGTCACCCCTTGACCCCAAGGAGGTTTCTTCAGTCCTGTAGTCTTTAGTACAGCGTTGAAGTTCCAGGATTCAGCTTCAGAGATTCGTCCAGGGATATCTAAAGTCCTGTTGCAAGGGGTTCCTTACTTATACCTAAGGAAGGGGTTGGAGTAACTCTGGGGACCCACCTATGGGAGGGCTTGGAAAGAGGGGTGGCTACACCCATTTCCTTTGTCCGGTTTCACGCCAGAGCAGGGGCTGGAAGCCCCTGAACCAGTTTTAGCTTGACTATTGTGAGAAGTTGGCCTGGCATATGCTGTCCACTAGTTATAGTGGACACCTTGCACCAGTCCAATTCGACTCTTAAGGTGATAGGTTAAAAGACAACCTTTAAAGAAAGCATTCCTAGTGGTAGCTGTGGAGAGCAGCCTTCAGGCTAAGTCTTGAAGGAGTGTTAAGCTTATTGTTTTACCATGGATAACCTCTTGAATGACCAAATGAAAGAGTAATCCACACAGGTATATATTCAAAATATATGTATTTATTCTAAGAAGAAATCCCACTAGTCTCTTGCGAGGCTGGAGGTAAAGATACAATTCAATAAAGCATGTAAACAACAATAAATAGCACTGGAATCACAGGGCCCCAGGGGGGGACCAAACCATATATTAAAAAAGTTGTATACGAACCACGACAGTTCTGCACAAAGTGCCTAGGGCACTTAGGATCGCAGGCCCCTTACGAAACCACCCAAGGTAGTGAGAAAGGGGATCCACGGGAAGCGTGTGCAGTGTTTAAACTACAGTTGGGGTCCCTATTAAACCCTATGGGAAATGTCGCGGTTGGAAATTACAAGAATCTGGACACTTCTAGCAGGAGTTCAAGTTCAGGAGTTTAGAGTTAAGCTCTTGGAGGGCCCACACACACGAGAGTACCGAGGTACCCCTGTTACCTGCCCCAGGGAAGCCGGGTGCATAGGTCGTTTTTGGTGTCGGGTCGATGTCTTGTTTTCAATGGAAAAACGTGAAGAACTGCTGCTGGCGTGAAGCGTTGTCGATGTCGTGCAGATTGAAGATGTAGAACTTGAAGGAAAGGACCTGAAAGCAGAGGGGACAGAGTCTGGGTCACTAGCCAGTGACCAGGGAGCTCAGGAGAAAGAGCCCTTCAATGTCGGGTGTTTTCAGGTTGAAGACGGGTAGCTTGGATCAGCAGCCACGGGGTCCAGGAGGCTTCAAGGAAGGCCAGCTTCTGGGGGGCAACTGTTCTACAAAAGATGAAGGCCGCTGCGGTGTTAGTGTTCAGATTAGAACCACTAAGCCTTGGCAACTGCAACCCACGCAAGAATTAGAAAACAGCTACGGTGCAAATCCACGAGGTCTGAGTGAGGTCTCCAGCAAGGAGACTATAGAGCAGGCCTGGAGCAACCAGGGGAGCCCTTTAAAGTAAAGATTGACCTCCGCTAGGGCCCACCAGTCGCGAGACAAGGGACCGTGGGAGGTAGCAATTGGGAGTGCGTAAAGATGAGCCCATGGGTCGTCGGAGCAGGCTGGAGCGTCGTCCTTTGGCACAAGTAATGCTGAGAGGTTGGCTCAATGATGGGCCAAAGCACAACTTCCCCACTGGTCGGGGTTGTGTGCTGTGCAAGAGGTGGCCAGTGTCCTGGGGTATTGGGTATCTCGGCACCCACGGGGTCCACAGTGCTGAGCTTTGCTGTGCACACTCACTGGCCTCTGGGATGCTTGGAAACCCACCTCAGGGTAGGCAGAAGTCTTCAATGTCCGTAGGAGCAGTGGAGTTCCAACCAGGTCACTTGCAGTGTTTCAGGTGCCTGCCAAGCAGGGCGGTAACTCCTTTACCCCAAGGGAGATTTCTTCATTCAGCTGTGCAGCAGCTCATCAAAGGTTTAAGTCTTTGAAGTCCAAGATTAATTTGAGGCTCTGGGGAACCTGCACCCACCTTTATCCAGAGATTAGGGGAGTGTCTGAATCAGAGCCCACCAATGAGAGTTCAGGCGGGAAAGGGTGGCTACACCCTCTCCCCTTTTCCCACCTGGGCAGGGGACAGGATGCCCCTGAACCGGTTTGAGGCGGTGTATGCAGAAGTAGGCACTGGAGAAGCCTACGTGCAAGTTTGAAAGACATCCTATGGTGCACCCACCCAGTTCCAATCCACATAGTCTGTCTGGGGAGGTGGGAACACCTCCCTGCAACAAGATCCCTATTGTCCAGCTGCCATGGCTGGAGTTCTGCCCAGCAACAGGCAGCCAGAGTCGTGTGGGTGGCGGGTAGCATCCATTTTATACTACGTGTGCACTTTTAAATTGGTGTCTAAAATCTGCCGCTTTTACCATATCACCCCTCTAGCAGGGGGAAATCATGCCCTCACTCCCATGGCTGGATTGCGGGTATGATAACACGATGTTTGACACCAAACATGACATGGTTCTGTGCAGCCACTCTCAAGTTATCACGCTATCGCGATTACTTATAATGCGGTTAAGAGTATATGGTATGGCTGCACCACAAAGAACCCGGCAATAGTTTTAACGAAGGTTGCAGAGGGGCCCTACTCAGGTAGGGGTTCCCCCTCACACATATCTCAGCACCCTGCCTTGTAGGATTAGCAAGGCCTGCCTTAGGGGTGACCTATGAGGATATATGTGTTGTATTTAAGGGATACCTATATCCCTGTAAGGGGTGCAAGCACCACCTTACCCAGACTACGGTAGTGGTCTGGTGGTGTCAGTTTGTATGGCTGTGCCAGGGGTGGCATAATAAGTGCTGCAGCCCCTGGTAGGCCTCTGAGGGACCCATGCCCTGGGTACCTAGGGTACCATCTACAAGGGCTCACAGGGTGTCCTCAGTATCCAATTGGTATGTACCTAAAGTACTCACATCAGTTTAGAGAGGAAGCAGATAGGCTGGGGTCCTGGATAGCAGGGCCACAGCCTGGCTAGAGTCAGAAAACATCAGCAAAAAGTTGGGGGCAACTATGCAGTCGATGCCACTCTCCTACATAACTCCCCACTCCCCCAAACGCAGGGACATTAAACTAACCTTGACCAGTTGAGTCTTCATGTTCTAAATGGAAATATCTGAAGAGGCCATCTGCATTGGCATGGTTGCTCCCAGGTCTATGTTCCACTGTGTAGTCCATCCCCTGTAGGGAAATGGACCACCTGAGTAGTTTGGGGTGTTCACTCTTCATCTGTTTTAGCCATAGGAGGGGCTTGTGGTCGGTTTGAACAATGAAGTGAGTGCCAAACAAGTATGGCCTCAGCTTCTTCAAGGCTCAGACCACAGCAAAGGCCTCCCTCTCTATGGTTGACCAACGTTTCTCTCTGGGGGTCAAGCTTCTGCTAATAAAAGCTACTGGTTGATCCTGGCCCTCTTCATTTAGTTGTGATAATACAGCACCGACCCCCACCTCAGATGCATCAGTTTGAACTATGAATTCTTTGGAGTAGTTGGGACTTTGGAGCACTGGAGCAGAGTACATGGCCTGTTTTAGGTCATCAAAAGCTTTCTGACAGCTGACAGTCCACTGAACCTTTTTGGGCATCCTCTTAGAGGTTAAGTCATTTAAGGGGGTCACAATGGATCCATATCCCTTTACAAATCTTCTGTAGTAACCAGTCAGGCCTAAGAAAGCTCGGACCTGAGTCTGGGTGGTTGGAGCAACCCAGTCCATGATGGTCTGGATCTTGCTCTGTAGTGGTTGAACCTGGCCTCCACCTACAAGGTGGCCCAGGTACACAACCTGACTCTGCCCTATCTGGCACTTGGTAGCCTTGATAGTGAGTCCTGCTTTTTGCAGGGCTTCCAAAACTTTCCTTAGGTGGATCAGGTGATCCTCCCAGGTGGAGCTGAAGGCAGCAATATCATCTAGATATGCTGCACTAAAGTCATCCAGGCCTGTGAGGACTTGGTTCACCAACCTTTGAAAAGTGGCAGGTGCATTTTTCAAACCAAAGGGCATTACAATAAATTGATAGTGCCCACCAGGGGTTGAAAATGCTGTTTTGGCTTTTGCAGATTCAGCTAACCTTATCTGCCAGCAGCCAGCTGTCGGATCAAATGTGCTCAGATATTTGGCTGAGGCCAACTTATCTATGAGCTCATCTGCTCTGGGAATGGGATGTGTATCAGTCCTAGTGACTGCATTGAGTCCTCTGTAGTGTACACAGAACCTCATCACTTTCTTGCCACCCTGGGTGTGAGGTTTGGGTACCAGGACTACTGGGCTAGCCCAAGGGCTATCTGAGGGTTCAATAACTCCCAATTCCAACATCTTTTGGACTTCTGTCCTTATGCAGACCCTGACATGGTCAGGTTGCCTGTAGATCTTATTCTTCACAGGCAGACTGTCCCCAGTGTCCACTTCATGAGTGCACCAGGTGGTCTGACTTGGAGTCAGTGAAAACATATGTCTGAATGACTGGAGAACTTGTCTGCAGTCAGACTGCTGCTGGGCAGTGAGGCTGCCTGCCAAGGCTCTACCATCTACTGACCCATCATCAGGGTTGTGAGAGAGCAGGTCTGGGAGAGGGTCACTCTCCTCCTCCTGTCCCTCATCAGTTGCCATGAGCAAGCCCATGTCAGCCCTGTCCACATATGGTTTCAGTCTGTTTACGTGAAGTACCCCATGGGGACTTCTGGGAGTGCCAAGGTCCACCAAGTAGGTGACCTCTCCCTTCTGTTCCAATATGGTTTGGGGTCCACTCCATTTGTCTTGGAGGGCTGCTTGGGCCACTGGCACAGTTGCATCAGTTGGGGGCAACTATGCAGTCAATGCCACTCTCCTACAACTATGCACAGGGACACCAATTGTGCCCCCAGTGCACAATTTCAAAGCACTCTGAGAGTGCTCCCACCCAGCCCCAATACACATCATCCTGTCTGGGAGGTGGTTACACCTCCCTGTGACAGGAACCCTATTGTCCAGGTCTCCCCTGCTGGAGTTTCGGTCAGCAGCAGTAGTCCAGACCCGTGTCTGTGGCTGCAGCATCCATTTTGTGAAGCCAGGGCTCTATTAGATTTCTACCGGGTATACCAGTACTGCCATGTCTCTCCCTCTAGAAGGGTGGGATCATATTCTCACATCAGGATTTGATGTGGCGGTATGATTCCAAGGTGTTTGACACCAAACATGACATATTTCTGTGCAGCCAGTCCAAAGTTAGCATTAACCGTTTTAGATATAATGCACTTAAGAGTATATGGTCAGGCTGCACCACTGACAACTTCAGAGAAGTGATTCCCAAGGTTGCAGAGGGGTTCAGCTCATGCCTGGGAACCCTCTCACATATAACCAGGCACCCTACCTTCAGGATTGAAAAGGCCTGCCATAGGGGTGACTGATAGGTTACTATGCGCAGTGATAGGTGAGGTCAGTGAACCTATACCTCAGTAAGGGGTGCATGCTCCACCTTACCCAGGCTGCAGTAGCAGACCTGTGGTGTCTTTTGGAGGGCTTTCCAGGGGTGGCACAATACATGCTTCTGCCCCTGGTAGGCCTCTGGGGTACCAAGCCCTGGGTACATAGCATACCATATACTAGGGACTCACAAGGGTACCCTAGAATCCAATCTGTAGTGTACCTAAAGTACATGCAATCAATTTAGAGAGGAAGCAGCTAGGCTGGGGCCCTGAATAGCAGGGTCCCAGCCAGGCTAAAGTCGAAAAACAGTGAAACACCAGCCAAACGTGGGGGTAAACATGTGAAGCAGATCTTACTCTCCTACATGGGTTACACAATTTTCGGATATAAATAGAGGATCCGTCTCCAGTGCCATGGTATGGGAGGCTTTGAGGGCAGGGTTGAGAGGAGGGATGCTTAGCTATGGACTGGCTAAGCAGCGGCAACAACAGATCATGATGCAGGGATTCTTGGGGGATCTTAGGGAATCACAGCAGGAACTTATACAGGGGATTAGGACTGGAATTGAAGTTAAGGAAATACAAACCAAGATAGCTTGCTGTAAAACTAAAATGAACAGGTTATGGAGCAAGGAAATCGCTAGCCAATATAAGGTCTATAGAGAGGAGAGGTACGAATATGGGGAGACTACAGGGCACTGCTTGGCACAGAGGTCACGAGTAAAACAATCTTTACAGAAAATAACAGCATTGGTTGATACAGCTGTAACTATAGTAGAAACTATGGAGGGCATTTTGGGAGTATTTCATCTCTTTTATAAAGAGCTCTATACACAGAATGAATATCAGGATCAGGCCATGAAGGCACTTCTCCAGCAACTAGAGTGATCAACTTAAGAGAGGAGGAGTAGGCAGTACTTGATGCCCCGATAAGTATGGAGGAGCTTGAGGAGACATTAGGTTCGCTGGCTAGTTGAAAAGCAGCAGGACCCGACAAACTGCCACTCAAGGTTTATCAAATGTTTTTTCATGTGCTTAAGGAGGATATGTTGGTTACATTTCAAGCAGCTCAGTCTGGGAACCCGCCACCATCATGGGATGCGGTTAATATCGTTGTTTTTAAAAAGAAAGACAAACCTTCAAACTTTCCAGGGTCTTATAGACCAATTTCGTTGTTAAAATGCTAATGGCATAAAGATGACGCCCTTGGTATCTACCTATCAGCATGGATTTATAATTGGCAGAAGCACTGTCAATCATATCAATAGAGTTATCACTTTGAAAGATTATGCTAATGTACCACACAGTAGGCTAGGTCTGATCTTTTTTCACACTGAAAAAGTGTTTGACCGTGTCTCCTGGCCTTTTTTATGGGCAGTTACGCGTAAGATGGGGTTTGGTCCAAGTTTTATCAGGGCTATACAGATTATGTATAACTCACCGCGAGCTAGGATTTGTGTAATGGGCAAGGAATCAGAGCCTGTGTATATCAGCAGGGGGACAAGGCAGGGGTGTCCTTGCTCCTAGCTTTTATTTGCCCTGTATATTAACCCGTTCCTGGTAATGCTGGAAATGAGCAATAAGATCACCTCTATGACTTGTGGTCAATATCAGGTAAGGGTTTTAGCTTATGCAGATGACATTGCGGTGGCAACTGCAGACCCAGAGCAAGCACTTGTAGAGATAGAACGCTTGGCCTACTTATTTGGGGAGGCTTCAGGGTATAAATTAAATACAAGTTGGCCTGGTACATGCTGGTCACTAGTTAAAGTGGCCATCTTGCACCAGTACAATTCGACTCTTATGGTAGATAGGTTTAAGACAACCTTTTAAAGAAATCTATCCTAGTGATAGCTGTGGAGAGCAGCCTTCAGGCTAAGTCTTTAGAGGAATGTAAAGCAGCTTGTTTTACCTTATAATCTCTTGAATCACTAAATGAAAGGACACCATACAGGTATATATATAAAATATATATGTATTTATTTCTAACACACTCTACTAATCTCTTAATGACATTAGAAGTCAGAAACATAGGCAAAAATCAATAGTTCACAACAAGTTAAGCACAAATATAGCTGGGACCCTAGGGGCGTACCAGACCATATACTAAAAAAGAGAATTAAGAATATCGACTTGCGAGGGGACACGGCCTAGGGCCTACAGAAGCGCTGGGGCCTCACTAATCCAACCAAGGCAGGTAAGTAAAGGACCCACGGGAGACGCATGCAGTGTGAGAACACAGCCGCAGATCCCAATTGACTTCAATGGAGCAAGTCGCGATTGGAATTTTAAAGTTTTAGGATACTTCGGGAGAGTCTACAAGCAAGTCACTTACAGGGTAAGTAGTTCTAGAGCTAACACACACAGGAGCACCGTAGTGCTGGAGTTACCTCAGCCAGGGAAGCCGGGTGCATAGGTGTCTTTTGGTGTCGGGTCACTGCGTCGTTTTCAATGGGAGCCAAAGAAGACTTGCTGCTTGTGAAGACTGGAAAAGTGTCCGGTAGAATCCAAGGCTGGATTCAGAAGAAGGAAGACCTGAAAGCAGAGGTGACAGTGTTCAAAGTCACTTGACAATGACCCGGGGCAAGGAAGCTGGATGCCCACAGTCGTTGGGTGATTTCAGGTGATCACAGGTGTCTTCACTCTTCAGCCACAAGGTCCAGGAGGCATCGATGACAACCAGGAGCTGGATTTGGCATGTCCCACAAACTCTGCAGCTTACTGCAGTGTCGGTGACCAGATTAAAGCCAACAAGCCTTGGTAACAGCAAGTCTTGTGGAAAGTGTAAAAAGTCAGCGGTGCAGACCAGCAAGGTCTGAAGGACTCACCCAGCAAGGGTAAGTCAGGGCAGGTCTGGAGCAACCAGGAGAGCCCTTTGGAATTGTAGAAAGGTCTTCTGGGGACCCACAAGCCAGCCAGCAAGGGATCGCAAGACACCTCAGGAGGATTCACTCACCGGGAGCCCATGGTCACTCAGGACAAGGTAGGCCTCTGATCTTCAGAGGAAATCCTGCTGGAGGATTGGACCACACGTGGTCCAATGCACAAGTTCCTAGAACGTTGTGAAGGGGTTGCACTTGAAAATAGTGCACGGTACCCGGGTATTGCTGTTCCTCATCACTCATGGGGTCCACTTGCCTCAGCTTCACTGGGGACTCACGATGGCCTTGGAGAAGTCAGGAAATCTACTTCTGGGGCTTCAAGGACTTCGGACTCCGGCAGGAGCGGGAAAGTTTGCGACCGTTGAATCAAATTGTTGGTGCCTGCCAAGCAGGGGAAAAAACCAAAGGAAACGATGGACGGAGTGTTGAACATTGCAAGCACTCAACCCCAGTCAACTGATCTGGGTTTAATCCATCACCATTCTTTAGCCCACTCTGCTACCCCAGTTCAGACATGGCCATATGCAAATCAGTCTGACCCTGTGCCTCATGGGAACAGTCCAGCCCGAACTGCCAGGCCATGTCTTCCCTGGACCGGAAACAAGCCTCCTAGGACCAGCCTCTGGCATTTCAGCTGTCTTCAGCCAGGCTTGCTTGAATCCAGTGGCAAAGTGAGCAAGGGACTCACGTCTGAGAATACCCTGCCAACTTATGGCGAACAAAGCAAAAACCAAAGGAAACGATGGACGGAGTGTTGAACATTGCAAGCACTCACCCCCAGTCAACTAATCTGTCCATCAATTGTTGTTTTTGCATTTGTCACCCCGAGTGGGAAGGGTATACCCAGACGTGGGTCCCTTGCTCTCCATGCCACTGGAATCAAGCTATCCTGGCTGAAGAGGGGTAAAACCCCGAAACCGGTCCTAGGATGCTTGTTTCCAGTCCAGGGAGGACCTGGCTTGGCAGTTCGGGCTGGACTGTTCCCATGAGGCACAGGGTCAAGACTGATTTGCATATGGCTGGGTTCAAACTGGAACGGCATGGTGAGCAAATAAACGATGGATTTAGGCCCAGATCTCTGTACTGGGGTGAATGTATGACATTGTTCTGCATTCTGTCCATCAATTGTTGTTTTTGCATTTGCCAAGCAGGGGAGTCACTCCTTGATTCCAAGGGAGATTCTTCAGTCTTCCAGAGGTAGTGGACCCTCGAAGGTCCAGGATTCGTCTTCAGAGTGTCGTCCAGGGATATCTAGTTTGCAATGGCAAGGGTTCCCTAACTTATACTACAAGGAAGGGAGGGACTAGCTCTATGACCCCTCCTATGGGAGGGTCAGAAGAGTGGGTGGCTACACCCACTTCCCTTTGTCCAGGTTCACACCAGAGCAGGGGCAGGTAGCCCCTGAACCGGTTTGAGCTGGCATACGCACAGAGGAGCCTACTGCTCCCCCAGTGCAGGACTTCAAAGCACTCTAGGAGTGTACCCACCCAGCCCCAATACACTAAACCCTGTCTGGGAGGTGGTCACACCTCCCTGTGACAGGATGCCTATTGTTGGGCCTCCTCCACTGCGAGTTTCGGTCAGCAGCAGGAGGGCAGTCCAGTGTCTGTGACTGGTGGCATCCATTTTGTGATGCCAGGGCTCTTCAGGATTCTACCGTGTTTCCACAGTAGGTACATGTCTATCCCTCTAGAAGTGTGGGATCATACTCCCACACCAGTTACTGGTGTGGGGGTATGATTCCAAAGCATTTGACACCAAACACAACATGTTTTAATGCAGCCATCCCAGAGTTAGCATTTACCGTGAGGTCATAATGCACTTAAGAGTATATGGTTTAACCGCATTCACAAACAGCCACAGAGAATGGACTCTGAGAGTCACCCCATCACATGGAAACCAAGCACCCTGCCCTCAGGATTGATAAGACCTGCCTTAGTGGTGACTGATAGGTTTATATGTGTGTGTAGGTAGAGACATAGTGTACCTATATCTCAGTGAGGAGTGCTAATACTACCTCACCCAGGCTGCAGTAGCAGGCCCTGTGGTGTCAGATATAGTCTGCTTCCCAGGGGTGGCATAATACATGCTTCAGCCCCTGGTAGGCCTGTGAAGTACCTATGCCCTTGGTATCTAAGGTACCACATACTAGGGGCTCATAAGGTACCACAGTATCCAATCACTAGTGCACCTAATATACACTCCAAGTTGTTTAGAGAGAACAGAGAGGCTGGGTCCCTGATCAGCAGGGTCCCAGTTAGACTAGAGCCAGAAACCAGCGTAAACATCAGAAAAAAAGTGGGGGCAACATAAGGTGCAGATCCTACTCTCCTACGCTGAGGAAGCTCAGTATTTGGGTATTAAAATCTGGATGTCATTGCAGGAATTAATAGACGTTAATTTATGAGGTATAGTCTCAGGGATCCAACAACAATTGGACCGGTTGGAGTGCTTGCATCTCCCACTGGTGGGGAGTTGCAATGTGCTCAAGATGAGTATTCTCTCTAAAGTTATGTATTATTTTAGGGCGGTGCCTCTAGAGTTGACTAGAATACAATTACAGAAATTGCAATCCATAACTTATAGGTTCTTGTGGGGGCAAAGGAAAGCTCATCGGGTGTTTAAGTTTATGATGCTACCACGTGCCTAATTTTAAATTTTATTATTATATGTGTCTTCTTCAAAATATGCGGATATTGTTAACAGGGGAGGAAGTGGCCTTATTGGTGGAAACACCATCAATACATCAGATGTTGTTGGGGTCGGCTGCTAGAAATTCTTTATTTAACTTCTTAGAGCCAAGCTATTATAAAAAAAATGCTTCAAGGTTCTGCTGGTAGCATATAAGGTATGGAAGTCATTTCGTAAGATGTTAGATATCTTGGGGATATGTTTTTATACTCCTATTAACTCTACGCTCGTATTACCTGCTATAATTTGGGAGTTAAGGATTGAGAGAATGAGGGTTATCTGGATAAGGCAATTAGGAGACTTATTTGTGGGTGGAATACTTGCGTCATTTTTAGACTTAGCTGACAGATATAGTTTGCAAAAAAATGATTTCTTTAAGTATTTGCAAATTCCGGATTATCTGTTGAAACATCATAAGCAGGTTGGGATGGAAACTAGCCCTCTGGTGGAAGCAATTAAATGAGGGGAGAACATAGGGGTATTTTATGGCATGTTAATGGACACACAGCAGGATGATTTGGAAGTCCAAGATAGGAAATGGAGCGTTCAGCTAGGACAGGAAGGTGTGTACATGCAGCAATCAATTGATATTGCGGGTAAAATCTTGCTGTCAGTCAACTTGAAAGCACAACATTTCAAGATACTATGAACATTTTATCACACACTGGTGAGGATGATGAAATGGGGGTTCAAATGATGGGAAATATTTTAGATGTGTGACAGAGATGGCTGATATCACGCATGTTTTTTATGATTGTCTATATTGATTGCAATTGCGGGGGTACACTGAGGAGTTTTTGTCGGAAATCACAGGGGTTGATGTCCATATAACAGTGGATGTAAAACTAACAGGGGTTTGTGATGTCCAGCAGGGCCAAACAAGCTATCCATTTAGATATCTTATATTTATAGCTGTGGCGGTAGCACGGCTGTGTGTTGCGTCAGATTGGTTGCAGCAGGATGCCCCATCGTTTGAAATGTGGGGGCCAAATTCTATAATATTTATAATTTAGAATATAGCCTTAATTGTTTGAAATCACTGAAAAGGCAAAAATTGGGGATCCAGATGTAGGAGAGTAGGATCTGCCTCTTATGGTTACCCCCACTTTTTTGCTGCTGTAACACTGTTTTTCAATTTTAGTCTGCTGGGGCCCTGCTATTCAGGACACCAGCCTAGCTGCTTCCTCTCTAAATTGATTCCATGTACTTTAGGTACACCACTGATTGGATTCTGGGGTGCCCTTATGAGTCCCTAGTATATGGTATACTATGTACCCAGGGCATAGGTACCCCAGAGGCCTACCGGGGACTGAAGCATGTATTATGCCACCCCTGGGAAGCCCTCCAAAATGACACCACAGGTCTGCTACTGCAGCCTGGGTAAGGTGGTGCATGCACCCCTTACAGAGATAAAGGTTCACTATATCTCCCTATCACTGCAATTAGAAACCTATCAGTCACCCCTATGGCAGGCCTTTTCAATCCTGAAGGCAGGGTGCTTGGTTATATGTGAGAGGGAGCCCAGGCATGAGCTGAACCCCTCTGCAGCCTTCGGAATCTATCCTCCGGGGTTGTAAGTAGTGCAGCCTGGCCATATACTCTTAAGTGCATTATAACCAAACGGTAAATGCTAACTTTGAACTGGCTGCACGGAAACATGTTGTGTTTGGTGTCAAACACCTTGGAATCATACCCCCACACCAGTAACTGCTGTGGGAGTATGACCCCACCCTTCCAGAGGGAGAGACATGACAGCACCGGTATACCCGGTACCAACTTAAAAGAGCCCTGGCATCACAAAATGGATGCTGCAGCCACAGACACGGGTCTGGCCTCCTGCTGCTGACTGAAACTCCAGCAGGGGAGGCCTGGACAATAGGTTTCCTGTCACAGGGAGGTGTAACCACCTCCCAGACAGGCTGATGTGCATTGGGGCTGGATGGGAGCACGCTCAGAGTGCTTTGAAGTCCTGCACTAGGGGCACATTTGGTGTCCCTGTGCATAGTCCAGCTCAAACCGGTTCAGAGGCTACCAGCCCCTGCTCTGGCATGAAAATGGACAAAGGAAATGGGTGTAGCCACCCCTCTTTCCAAACCCTCCCATAGGTAGGTCCCCTGAGTATGTCCAACCCCTTTCTTAGGTATAAGTAAGGAACCCCTGGCCACAGGACTTTAGATATCCCTGGATGAAACTCTGCAACTGAATCCTGGAACTTCAATGCTCTACTCAAGATTAGAGGACTGAAGAAATCTCCCTTGGGGTCAAAGAGTGACTCTCTTGCTTGGCATGCACCAATGAAGCAATTGCTGGTCTGCATCTCTGAAGCTCCTGACGGACTCCGATGTATCTGCAGCCCAGGATGAGGATTTCCAGACTTCGCAGAGGCCGACCCGAGTCCCCAGCAAAGCTGAGACCCGCAGCCCTCGTGAGTAATGTGGAACCGGAACTCCTGGTCACCATGCACATTTGCAAGTGCATTGACTTCTTGACGTCTCTTGAAGTCGTGCTTGGTTTACGTGTAGCCCAAGCCCCGAGCACCTTCTACACTGAAGATTGTGGGCCTACACTCCAAGAGTGTTCTGTGAGCCTGTTTCTTGCATTTCTGCTCAAGGCTCCTTCGCGACCTCCGGTCCATCAACTGGTGGGTCCCTGTGAAGGCATCTCTGATTTTCCTTGGGCTTCCTTGATTGCTCCAGATGTGCCCTGACTCTGCACCGCGTGGTGAGTCCCTCAGACCTTGCTGGTCTGCACCGAAAATCTTTCTCCTTTCTGCGTGGGTTGCAGTTGCCAAGGGTTGTTGTGTCCAATCCAGGCACCAATGCTGCAGCACTCAACATTCTTCATGGGACAGCTTGAATCCAGCTCCTGGTCATCCTTGACACCTCCTGGTCCTCGTGGCTGAAGAGTCAAGCTTCACCTTCTTTACCTGAAATCACCCAACATCGGTGGGCATTCGTCTATCGCGCCCCTGGTCACTGACTAGTGACCCAGATTCTGTCCCCTCTGGTTTTAGGAACTTCTCATCTTCGATCTAAGCTTGGATCTCTTCGGACACTTCGCATCTTTCCGGCAGCAGCACTTCTTCGTCAGCTCCCATTGAAAACGACGACGCAACCCGACACCAATTGACAACTATGCACCCGGCTTCCCTTGGTGAGGTAACTCGAGTACTCCATTGCTCCCGTGGGTGTTGACCCTAGAACTTCCTAAGTCCAAAAGGGTTTGGTCCTAGCTCATCTCTAAGTGTCCTTAATCTTTAAAAATCTAACCGCGACTTGCCCCTCAGAAGCTAATAGGATCTCGCGGCTGTGTTCTCACACTGTACACGGCCCCTGTGGGTCCCCTGTGTCACTAACTTTGGTGGTTCCTTGGGGTCCCAGCGATTCTACAGGCTGTAGGCCTTGTGACTAGTTAAGTCGTGGTTCTTATACCACTATTTTAGTATATGGTTTGGCTCGCCACTTGGGCCTAACGTGTATTTGTGCTATTTTACTGTAATATTTGAAGAGTACCTTATGTGATTTGACCTCTAGCCACATAAAGAGACTAGTAGGGTGTGTTTAGTAATAAATACATATATTTTATATATATACCTGGCGTGGTTGCCTTTCATTTAGCCATTCAAGAGATTATAGACTGGTAAAACAAGCTGCTTTACATTCCTTCAAGACTTAGCCTGAAGGCTGCTCTCCATAGCTACCACTAGGATAGCTTTCAATGAAGGTTGTCTTTAACCTATCATCAATAAGGGGTTGTTTGGACTGGTGCAAGATGCCCACTATAACTAGTGGACAGCATATACCAGGCCAACTTCTCACACCAGATATGGGGATCTATGATAGAGCATATTAGCTGAAAGGGCCACACAGTAATTCTTTAGTATACTTTGTTATATTGGTATGTCTTTTTCATTTTTGTGTTATATTGCTATATTTTCTTCTCTGTCATGGATGGCCCCATATATTGTAAAACTGCCATGCTGTTCATGAGCTTGTCAGGGGGTGCTAAAATTATTAATGTAATTGTTGAAGATTGTTACTTGCTTTAGATTGAATTAATAAAAAATTCAACAAAAAAAATCAATGGAGGTGCAGAAAGAAGCAGGAGAAGTGAGAAAGAAACTAGAGTGGTACAGAAAGAGGCAAGAGAAGTGCAGAAAGAGGCAAGAGATGTTCAGAAAAAAGGAAGAAAGGAGCAGAAAGAGGCATAAGAAGTGCAGAAAGTAGAAGAAAGGTGCAGAAAGAAGCGAGAAGTACAGAAAGAGGCAACAGAGGTACGGAAAGAAGCAAGAAAAGTGCAGAAAGAGGAAGAAATGTGCATAAACAGGCTAAAGTAGTGCATTAAGTAGCAAGAGAAGTGCAGAAAGAGGCAAGAGCTGTGCAGAATCAATCAACAGAGGTGAATGATAAAGCAAGAGAAGTGCACAAATAAGCAAGAGAGGTGCAGAAAGAGGAAGTAATTTGCAGAAAGAGGCAAGAGAAGTACAGAAATAGAGGGGAGAGGTGCAGAAAGAAACAAGAGAAGTGCAAAAAGAGGAAGAAAGGTACAGAAAGAGGCACAAGATGTGCAGAAAGAGGAAGAAAGGTACAGAAAGAAGCACGAGAAGTGCAGAGACATGCAAGAGAAGTACAGAAAGAGGATGAAAGGTACAGAAAGAAGCAAGAGAAATGCAGAAAGAGGCAACCGAGGTGCAGAAAGAAGCAAGAAAAGTGAAGAAAGAAGCAAGTGACTTGCATAAAGAAGCTAGTGAGGTAAAGAAAGAAGCATGAAAAGAGATCAAAGAGGTACGAGGGGTGCAGAAAGAAGCAAGAGATGTGCCAAATAAAGCGAGAGAGGCACAAAAAGAAGCAAGAAAAATGCAGAAAGAGGCAAGAGAAGTCAGAAGTTCAGGAGAGTTAGAGAAAGAAGTAAGATACATTCAGAAAGAGACAAGAGAGGTGCATAAAGAGGCAAGAGAAGTATAGAAAGATGCAAGAGAGTTACAGATAGAAGCAAGAGAGCTACAGAAGTGAGATGCAGAAACAGGAAGAAAGGTACAGAAAGAAGCAAGAGAAGTGCAGAAAGTGGAAGAAAGTTGCAGAAAGAATCAAGGGGAGTACAAAAAGAGGCAATAGAAGTCAGAATTAGGAGAGGTGCAGAAAGAAGCAAGAGGAATGCATAAAGAGGCAAGGGAGGTGCACATAGAAGCAAGCAAGATAAATAAAGAGAAAGAAAGATGCAGAAAGAGGCAAGAGATGGACCGAAAGAGGCAAGAGAGGTATAGAAAGAGGTAAGAGAGAAGCAGAAAGAAGCAAACGAGGAGCAATAAAAGGCAAGAGAAGTGCAGAAAGAAGCAACAGAGGTGTAGAAAGAGGCTAGAGAAGTGCACAAAGCAGCAAGAGAGGTGCAGAAAGGAACAAGACAGGTGTAGAAAGAGAAAGAAAGTTACAGAAAGAGGCAAGAGAAGCCCAAAAATAGGCAAGAAAGGTGTGAAAAGAGGCAAGAGAAAGCAGAAAGACGCAAGAAAGGTGCAGAAAGAGGCACAAGAGGTACAGAAAGAGGCAAGAGAATTACAGAAAGAAGAAAGTTAGGTGATGAAAGAAGAAAGTGAGGTGCAGTAAGAAGCAAGACATTTGTATAAATATATAATAGAGGTACAAAAAGAGGCAAGTAAATCAAAGAAAGATGCAAAAGAAGTGCAGAAAGAGGTAGGGGAAGTGCAAAAAGAAGGAAGAGAGCTGCATATAGAAACAAGAGAACTGTAGAAATTAGCAGGTGAGGTACAGAAAGAGGAAGAAAAGTGCAGAAAGAGGCAAGAGAAGTTCAGAAAGTGGAAGAAAGGTGCAGAAAGAAGCAGGAGGAATGCAGAAAGAGGCAAGAGAAGTTGGAAAGTTCAGGAGAGGTACAGAAAGAAGCAAGAGGCAAGAGAAGTGCAGAAAGAAGCAAGAGAGTTGGAGAAAGAAGCAAGAGAAATGCAGTAAGAAACAACAGCGGTACAGAGAGTTGTAAGAGAAGTACAGAAAGAAGCAAAAGAGGTGCACAAAGAGGTAATAGAAGTGCAGAAAGAGGCAATAGCTGTAAATAAAGAGAAAGAAAGGTACAGAAAGAGGCAAGAGAAGGGCAGAAAGAGGCAAGAGAGGTGTAGAAAGAGTTAAGAGAAGTGCAGAAAGAAGCAAGTGAGGTGCAGAAAGAGGAAGAAAGGTACAGAAAGAGAAAAGAGAAGTGCAGGAATTGGAAGAAGGGTGTAGAAAGAAGCAGCAGAGGTGCAGAAAGAAGCTAGAGAAGTGCACAAAGCGGCAAGAGTGGTGCAGGTAGATACAAAACAGTTGCAGAAAGAGAAAGAAAGGTACAGAAAGAGGCAAGAAAAGCCCAGAAATAGGAAAGAAATGTGTGGAAAGAGGCAAGGGAGGTGCAGAAAGAGACAAGAGAAGTGCAGAAAGAAGCAACAGAAGTGTAGAAAGAGGCAAGAGAAGTGCAGAAAGAAGAAAGTTAGGTGATGAAAGAAGAAAGCAAGGTGCAGCAAGAGACAAGAAATGTGTAGAAAGAAGCAAGGGATGTACAAAAAGGGGCAAGTAAATGTCAGAAAGAGGCAAGAGATGTGCAGAAAGAGGTAGGAGAAGTGAAACAAGATGGAAGAGAGCTGCATATAGAAACAAGAGAGCTGCATATATTAGCAGGTGAGGTGCAGAAAAAGGAAGAAAGGTGCGGAAAGATGCAAGTGAAGTTCAGAAAGTGAAAGAAAGGTGAAGAAAGAAGCAAGAGAAATGCTGAAAGAGGCAAGAGAAGTCGTAAGTTCAGGAGAGGTACAGATAAAAGTAAGATATATTCAGAAATAGGCAAGAGAGGTACAGAAAGAGGCAAGAGAAGTATAGAAAGAAGCAAGAGAGGTGAAGAAATTAGCAGGAGAAATGCAGAAAGAGGAACAAAGGTACAGAAAGAGACAAGAGAAGTGCAGAAAGTGGAAAAGTGTGCAAAAAGAAGCAAGAGAAGTGCAGAAAGAGTCAATAGAAGTGGAGAAAGTTTAGGAGAGGAAGAGAAAGAAGCAAGAGAAGTGCAGAAAGAAAAAAAGCTAGGTGCTAAAAGAAGAGAGTGAGGAGAGGTAAGAGGCAACAAATGTGTAGAAAGAGGCAAAGTAGGTACAAAAAGACGCAAGTAAGTGGCAGAAAGAGGCAAGAGAAATACAGAAAGAGGGAGGAGAAATGGAAAAAAAAAGCAAACGAGTTGCAGTTAGAAGCAAGAGAGCTACATAAATTAGCAAGCGAGGTGAAGAAAGAAGAAAAGAGAAGCAGAAAGAGGCAAGAGGAGTGCAGGAAGTTGAAGAAAGGTACAGAAAGAAGCAAGAGAAGTACAGAAAGAGGCACAAGAAGTCAACGTTTAGGAGAGGTGCATAAAGAAGTAAGAGGAATGCACAACAAGGCAAGAGAGGTGCAAAAAGAGTCAAGACAGGTTCACAATGAGGCAAGACAGGTGCAGAAAGAAGCAAGAGAGGTGCAGATGAAGCAAGAGAGGTAAATAAAGAGAAAGAAAGGTACAAAAGAGGTAAGAGAATGATAGGAAGAGGCAAGCGAGGTATAGAAAGATATAAGAGAGGTGCAGAAAGAAGCAAGAGAGAAGCTATAAGGCAAGAGAAGTCAGAAAGAAGCAAGACAGGTGTAGAAAGTAGCAAGAGAAGTGTAGAAAGAAGCAAGTGAGGTGGAGAAAGAGGAAGAAAGGTACAGAAAGAAGCAGGATAAGTATATAAAGATTAGGACAGGTGCAGAAAGAAGCAAGAGAAGAACAGAAAGAAGAAGGTTAGGTGCTGAAAGAAGAAAGTGAGGTGCAGTAAGAAGCAAGAAATGTGTAGAAGACGGCAAGGGAGGTACAAAAAGAGGCAAGTAAATGAGAGAAAGAGGGAAGAGAAGTGAGGTGCAGAAAGAGGAAGCAAGGTGCAGAAAGAGGCAAGAGAAATTCAGAAAGTGGAAGCAAGGTGCAGGGGGCAAGAGAAGTACAAAAAGAGGCAAGAGAGGTGTACAAAGAGGTAAGAGAGGTGCAAAAAGAAAGAAGAGAGGTACAGAAAGAGAAAGAAAGGTACAGAAAGAGGCAAGTGAAGCACAGAAAGAGGCAAGAGAGATGTAGAAAGAGGCCAAGAGAGGTGCAGAAAGATGCAAGGTAGGAGGTAAGAGAGGTGCAGAACGAGGCAAGAGAAGTGCAGAAAAAGGCACAGGAGATGCAGAAAGAAGCAAGAGAGGAGCAATAAGAGACAAGAGAAGTGCAGAAGGAAGCCAGAGAAGTGCAGTAATAGGCAAGAGAAGTGCAGAAAGAAACAAGACAGGTGCAGAAAGAAGAAGAAAGGTACAGAGAGATGCGAGAGAAGACCATAAAGAGGTAAGGGAGGTGTAGCAAGATATAGGAGAAATGCAGAAAGAAGCAAGAGAGGTGCAGAAAGAGGCAAGATGAGTGCAGAAAGAAGCAAGAGGGGTATAGAAAGGGGCAAGAGAGGTACAGATAGAAGCAAGAGAAGAACAGAAAGAAGAAGGTTAGGTGTTGAAAGAAGAAAGTGAGGTGCAGTAAGAAGCAAGAAATGTGTAGAAGATGGCAAGGGAGGTACAAAAAGAGGCAAGTAAATGAGAGAAAGAGGGAAGAGAAGTGTGGAAAGAGGTAGGAAAAGAGCAAAAAGAAGCAAGAGAGCTGCAGATAGAATCAAGAATTCTGCAGACATTAGCAAGTGAGGTGCAGAAAGAGGAAGCAAGGTGCAGAAAGAGGCAAGAGAAATTCAGAAAGTCGAAGCAAGGTGCAGGGGGCAAGAGAAGTACAAAAGGAGGCAAGAGAGGTACACAAAGAGGTAAGAGAGGTACAAAAAGAAAGAAGAGAGGTACAGAAAGAGAAAGAAATGTACAGAAAGAGGCAAGTGAAGCACAGAAAGAGGCAAGAGAGATGTAGAAAGAGGCCAAGAGAGGTGCAGAATGAGGCACAGTAAGAGGTAAGAGAGGTGCAGAAAGAGGCAAGAGAAGTGCAGAAAGAAAAAACAGAGATGCAGAAAGAGGCAAGAGAGGTGCAGAAAGAAACAAGACAGGTACAGAATGAGAAAGAAATGTGCAGAAATGGGCAAGAGAAGCCCAGAAAGAGGCAAGAGAGATGTAGCAAGAGGCAAGAAAGGTGCCTAAAGAAGAAAGAGCAATGTAGAGGAGGGCAAGAGAGGCACAGAAAGAAGCAAGAGAAGTACAGAAAGAGGCAAGAGAGGTGCAGAAAGAAGCAAGAGCGATGCAGACAGAGGAAGAAATGTGCAGAAAGAGGCAATAGAGGTACGGAAAGAGGCAAGGAAATGATAGAAAGAGGGAAGAGAAGTGTGGAAAGAGGTAGGAGAAGTACAAAAAGAAGCAAGAGAGCTACAGATAGAATCAAGAGAGCTGCAGAAATAAGCAAGTGAGGTGCAGTATGAGGAAGCAAGGCGCAGAAAGAGGCAATAGAAGTTCAGACAATGGAAGAAAGGTGCAGGAGGCAAGAGAAGTACTGAAGTAGATATGAGATGTACACAAAGAGAAAAAAGGTACAAAAACAGAAAAGAGAAGTGCAGAAAGTGGAAGAAGTGTGCAGAAAGAAGCAAGCGAAGTACAGAAAGAGGCAAGAGAAGTAGAGAAAGCTTAGGAAAGGTAGAGAATGAAGCAAGAGAAATGCAGAAAGAAGAAAGCTAGGTTCTGAAAGAAGAGACTGAGGTACAGTAAGAAGCAAGAAATGTGTAGAAAGAGGCAAAGTGGGTACAAAGAGACACAAATAAATGGCAGAAAGAGGCAAGAGAAGTACATAAGAGGAAGGAGAAATGCAAAAAGAAGCAAGAGAGTTGCAGATAGAAGCAAGAGAGCAGCATAAATTAGCAAGTGAGGTGAAGAAAGAAGAAGAAAGGTGCAGAAAGAGGCAAGAGAAGTGCAGAAAGTTGAAGAAAGGTGCAGAAAGAAGCAACAGAAGTGTAGAAAGAGGCAAGAGAAGTGCAGAAAGAAGAAATTTAGGTGATGAAAGAAGAAAGTGAGGTGCAGTAAGAAGCAAGAAATGTGTAGAAAGAAGCAAGGGACGTACAAAAAGAGGTAAGTAAATGGCAGAAAGAGGCAAGAGAAGTGCAGAAAGAGGTAGTAGAAGTGCAAAAAGACAGAAGAGACTTGCAGATAGAAGCAAGAGAGCTACAGAAATTAGCAAGTGAGGTGAAGAAACAAGAAGAAAGGTGCAGAAAGAGGCAATAGAAGTGCAGACAGGTGAAGAAAGGTGCCGAAAGAAGCAAGAGTAGTGCAGAAAGAGGCACGAGAAGTCAAAGTTTAGGAGAGGTGCATAAAGAATCAAGAGGAGTGCACAAAGAGGCAAGAGAGGTACACAAAGAGTCAAGACAGGTTCACAAAGAGGCAAGACAGGTGCAGAAAGCAGCAAGAGATGTGCAGATGAAGCAAGAGAGGTAAATAGGGAGAAAGAAAGGTACAGAAAGAGGTAAGAGAATCACAGAAAGAGGCAAGTGAGGTATAAAAAGATATAAGAGAGGTGCAGAAAAAAGCAAAGGAGAAGAAACAAGACAGGTGCAGAAAGAGAAAGAAAGGTACAGAGAGATGCGAGAGAAGACCAGAAAGAGGCAAGAGAGGTGTAGCAAGATGTGAGAGAAATGCAGAAAGAAGCAAGAGAGGTACAGAAAGAGGCAAGATGGGTGCATAAAGAAGCAAGAGGGGTATAGAAAGGGGCAAGAGGGATGCAGAAAGATGCAAGAGAGGTGCAGAAAAAAGCAAGAGAAGTACAGGAAGAAGCAAGAAAGGTACAGACAAGAGGAAGAAATGTACAGAAAGAGGCAAGAGAATGGCAGAAAGAGGAAACAGAAATTCAAAAAGAGGCAAGAGAAGTGCAAAAAGAAGCAAGAGTGCTGCAGAAAAAGCAAGAGAACTACAGCAAGAAAAAATATAGGAGCAGAAAGAGGAATGAAGGTGCAGAAAGAGACATGAGCAGTGCAGAAAGAGGAAGAAAGGTGCAGAAAGAAGCAAGAGCAGTGCTGAAAGAGTTAAGAAAAATCCAGACATATGAAGAGAGGTGCAGAAAGAAGCGAGAGAAATACAGAAAGAGGCAAGAGGGGTAAAGATAGAAGCAAGAGAAATGCAGAAAGAAGCAAGTGAGATGCAGAGAGAAGGGAGTGAGGTGTAGTAAGCGCTTTGTGGTCTCAGAAGCAAATCAACTGGGCATACAAGCTTCATGTTCAAAGCTAACACAGAAGCTGGATGAAGTAACCCTGTGCACAAAGAAGTTGGAGGAAGAAGTAGACACAGTGAAACAGGATGTCGAGAAGAACGCATCTGAGATGCCAAAACTCGGAAGGCAAAATCAAACCTTAAGAGAAGATTTGGAGAGAGTAGAGAACCATTCCCGCTGGAATAACCTAAGGTTTCTGAATATTCCTGAAACCGAGGAAGGAGTGGATATGAAGGTCTTTATAATCTCGCTACTGCAAAAAATGATTTTGAAAGATAAGGAAGAGATTAACCTCGAGCATGAAATCCAGAGGGCGCATAGAGAGCCGTTCCGGCGTAATCTAAAAAGAACTAAATCTAAGAAGATCTTGGTAAACTTCCTCTCCTATACTATTAAAGAAGAGATACTCAGCAGAGCTCTGAAAAATGGTCCCTATTCAGTAAATGGAAATTCTCTGTTTGTCAGATCCGATGTGTTTAAGGCTACAGAACAGAGGCAGTGGGTGTTAGGCAGCAAGATGGAGGAGCTCCGGAAGATTGGAGCAAAAGTCCAGCTAAAATTCCCCGCAATGTTGCATATCATGTGGAATAATCAAATGTATAATTTCCGGACAGTTGAAGATGTGGAATCATTAATTGATAGGATCAGAAAGGGAGATACTGCCAAATGACCGACAGAGCTACAGGATAGATCGCTCTCTAAAGTTTGAATGTATTAGTGGAAATTCCCCTAATGGTGCACCCATAGGCATTATTATGCCTAAAAAGATAGGGAGGGTTCCCCAGGGTAGGTGTAGGAGGGAGGGGTGGGAAGGAGATGGGTGGGCACGGGCGGGGAGCAGTGGGATAAAAAAACAAAAAAAGTGCTCAGGACCATTTATGCAGTGGAAATTCAACAACACAGTAAGGAAGCAAGTAATAGAACATCTTGGGAAGTGTCAGGGCTAACATTCAGAGTATTGACATTCTTACATGGAATGTGAATAGTCTTAGGTCTAAACCCAGACAGAGGAAAGTGATGGAATATTTAATAAATAGACAATCACAAATTATGATTGTGAGAAGTTGGCCTGGCATATGCTGGCCACTAGTTAATGTGGCCACCTTACACCAGTCCAATTCGACTCTTATGGTAGACAGGTTTAAGACAACCTTTTAAAGAAAGCTATCCTAGTGTTAGCTGTGGAGAGCAGCCTTAAGGCTAAGTCTCTTGAGGAATGTAAAGCAGCTTGTTTTACCTTATAATCTCTTGAATTACCCAATGAAAGGACACCACCCAGGTATATATATAAAATATATATGTATTTATTTCTATACACACTCACTATGAGATTAGAAGTCAGGAACATATGCACAAATCAACAGTTCACAACAAATTAAGCACTTATATGGCTGGGGCCCTAGGGGCGTACCAGACCATTTACTAAAAAAGAGATATAAGAAGATCGACTTGAGAAGGGAGAATGCCTAAGATCTTCAGAAGCGCTGGGGCCTCACCAATCCACACAAAGGCAGGTAAGTAAAGGACCCATGGGAGATGCAGGCAGTGTGAGAACATAGCTACGGATCCCAATATACTTCAATGGAGCAAGTCGCGGTTGGAATTTTAAAGTTTTAGGGTACTTCGGTAGAGTCTACAAGCAAGTCACTTACAGGGTAAGTAGTTCTAGAGCCAACACACACAGGAGCACCGGAGTGCATGAGTTGCCTCACCTAGGGAAGCAGGGTGCATAGGTGTCTTTTGGTGTTGGGTCGCGGCGTCATTTTCAATGGGAGCCAAAGAAGACTTGCTGCTTGTGAACACTGAGGAAGTGTCCGGTGGAATCCAAGGCTGGATTCTGAAGAAAGAAGACCTGAAAGCAGAGGAGACAGTGTTCAAAGTCACTTGCCAATGACCCGGTCCCAGGAAGATGGATGCCCACAGTCATCGGTTGATTTCAGGTGATCATGGGTGTCTTGACTCTTCAGCCATGAGGTCCAGGAGGTGACGAAGACAACCAGGAGCTGGATTCGGAGTGTCCCATGATGTCTGCAGCTTACTGAGGTGTTGGCAACCGGATTGAAGCCAACAAGCCTTGGCAACAGCAACACTTGTGGAATGTGAAGAAAGTCAGCAGTGCTGACCAGCAAGGTCTAAGGGACTCGCCCAGCAACTGTAAGTCAGGGCAGGCCTGGAGCAACCAGGGGAGCCCTTTGATTTGATGAAAAAGTCTTCAGGGGCCCACAAGCCAACTGGCAATGGATTGCAAAGATGCCTTGGGAGGATTCACTTCACAGGAGCCCACAGTCACTCGGGATGAGGTAGGCCTCTGATTTTCAGTGGAAATCCTGCTGGAGGCTTGGACCACATGTGGTCCAATGCACAAGTTCATAGAATGTTGTGAAGAGGTTGCACTTGACAATAGTGCATGGTACCTGGGTATTGCTGTTCCTCATCACTCGTGGGGTCCACTCACCTCAGCTTTGCTGGAGACTCACAATGGCCATTGATAGGTCAGGAAATCTACATCCAGGGCTGCAGAGACTCCGGCCTCTGGCGGGAGCGGGAAAGTTTGTGACCATTGATTTAAAGTTTTGGTGCCTGCCAAGCAGGGGAGTCACTCCTTGACTCCAAGGGAGATTCTTCAGTCTTCCAAAGGTAGTGGAACATCGAAGGTCCAGGATTCTTCTTGTAGAGCGTCATCTAGAGATATCTAACTTGCAATGGCAAGGGTTCCCTATCTTATACTAAAAGAAAGGGAGGGACTAGCTCTATGACCACTCCTCTGGGAGGGTCAGGGGAGTGGATGGTTACACCCACTTCCCTTTGTCCAGTTTCATGCCAGAGCAGGGGCAGGTAGCCCCTGAACCGGTTTGAGCTGGCATAGGCACAGAGGAGCCTACTGTTCCCCCAGTGCAGGACTTCAAAGCACTCTAGGAGTGCACCCACCCAGCCCCAATACACTAAATCCTGTCTGGAAGGTGGTGACACATCCCTGTGACAGGATGTCTATTGTTGGGCCTCCTCCACTGCGAGTTTCGGTCAGCAGCAGGAGGGCAACCCAGTGTCTGTGCTGGTGGCATCCATTTTGTGACGCCAGGGCTCTTTCAGATTTCTACCGTGTTTCCACAGTAGGTACATGTCTATCCCTCTAGAAGGGTGGCATCATACTCCCACACCAGTTACTGGTGTGGGGGTATGATTCCAAAGCGTTTGACACCAAACACAACATGTTTTGATGCAGCCATCCCAGAGTTAGCATTTACCGGTAGGTTATAATGCACTTAAGAGTATATGGTTCAACCGCATCCACAAACAGCCACAGAGAATAGACTCTGCCAGCTGCAGAGGGGCCCTGCTCAGGCAGAGGCACCCCCTTACATGGAAACCAAGCACCCTGCCCTCAGGATTGGTAGGGCCTGCCTTAGGGGTGACTGATAGGTTTATATGTGTGTGTTAGGTGAGATATAGGGAACCTATACCTCAATGAGGAGTGCTAACACTGCCTCACCCAGGCTGCAGTAGCAGGCCTGTGGTGTCAGATTTATTCTGCTTCCCAGGGGTGGCATAATACATGTTTCAGCCCCTGATAGGCCTGTGAAGTACCTATGCCCTTGGTACCTAAGGTACCATATACTAGGGGCTCATAAGGTACCACAGTATCCAATCACTTGTGCATCTAATATGCACTACAAGTTGTTTAGAGAGAACAGAGAGGCTGGGGGTCTGATTAGCAGGGGCCCAGCCAGACTATAGCCAGAAACCAGTGTATACATCAGGAAAAAGTGGGGGCAACATAAGTGCAGATCCTACTCTCCTACAATGATTTTACAGGAGACTCACTTATTAGCAAATGAAAGTAAGGAACTGTTTGTTAGGTGTGGGTGGGTTCAAAATGTCATTGCTTCAGATCAACCACAATGTTGTAAGGAAGTAGCAATCTTAGTTAGGAGTGGATGTGGGATAGAATTTAGGGCGCCGAGCACGGACAGTTCGGGCAGATGGGCCCTAGCTTGTTTGAAGTGGGCGGATAGGGATTTTTTGTGTCGGGCTCTACGGGCCCAACGAGGATGATCCACAGTGCATTATAGATTTAGGACTGAGGCTGGCGGGAATTCTAGCTCCTGCAATTATGGGTGGGGACTTTAATGTACTGATGGACCCTGTATTGGACCGTTCAACGAGGAGGGAGAGTGCATATGTCCCCAGAAAGAGGAACGCCTTGAAAAGTATGATACGGGACCTCGATCTATTAGATGTGTAGAGATATCTGAGAGGGAGGATGAGGGGGTACACGTATCACAGTAAAAAGCCCCATCACTTTTCTAGATTAGATTATTTTTTAGTTGATAGATGCCTCGTAACGAATATCAAAAAGATCGAACACCTCCCAACTCACATTTCAGACCATTCAGCTGTAATAATAACCTTACAAGCACTAAGACTGCAGCCTCTTAAGAGATGGATGCTAAAACGTGCCTTGCTTTGAGAAGAGGGGGTGGAGACAGCTCTGAAAAAAGCAGTAACAGAGTATTTTGTCAACAATAAAGATACTGCTCCCCCAGGAATTGTATGGGAAGCCTTTAAGGCATATATGCGGGGGATCCTAAAAAGCCTTACCTGTGCAAAAAACCTAGAAGATAGGGCAGAACTAATGAATTTGGAAAAGGAAGTTGGGATTCTAGAGGAGGTTTTGCACACCACACGCGAGGGAGAGGAATGGGAGAAGATCGAAAGGAGGCTAGAAGAGGTCCAACTAGAATTTAAAATCAGGCTGGAATGAAAGTGCAAAGCAAGATGGCAAGCAACGAATATGAAGGAATTTGAGTATGGTGAGAAAGCAGGAGCCGTGTTAGCTTGGAAAGCCAGAGTAGAAAGATCAAGAAATTATATACAGGAATTGAGAAGTGTTTCGGGGTGAAGTTGGACAGCTGGGAAACTATGCAGGAACATATAGTAGCACTGTTTTCGCAGCTTTATAAAGAAGATATAATTCCTGATTTTCTAAAGTTAAGAAAGTGGCTTAGTTCGCTTGGCCATCCTGTAATGAACGAGGAAGGTAAAGAAATGATGGAAGCCCCAATCACGCAAGAAGATATCAGAGGAGAAATTAAAAGTTCTAAAAATGAGAAGGCCACGGGGCTGGATGCTGTACCATCAGAAGTATATAAAACGGTAACAGAAGAAATATTATCTGTTTGGGAAAGTCTGTTTAATATGATTTACAGGGGGGAGGTGCAGGTCCCAGAATCCTGGAGGGAGGCTTCTATAGTACTGATTTTAAAACCTGCTAAGGACCCGGTAAAGGCGGAATCGTTTCCGCCGATATCCCTGCTAAATGCAGATTATAAGATCTTTGTCAGCATCTTAGCAGGGAGGCTGTCTAGAGTCATATCTCAGTTGATACAGGAAGCTCAAAAGGGGTTTATACCTGGGAGACAAATGCATGAACTGACCCAGCAATTAATAGGGTGCATCGATATAGCTACATCGAGGTCGGTTCCTTTGGTGGTGGTCACATTTGACGCTGCCAAGGCTTTTGATCGAGTCTGCTGAGATTATCTATGGGAAGTACTGGAGATTATGGGGTTTGGGCCCTCTTTTCTAACAACACTAAAAGCCCTATATCATCGCTCCATGGCTAGGATTTTTCTTAATGGTGCTCTTACTAAGAGTTTTATGATCTTTAGAGGGACGAGACAGGGCTGCCCCATTTCTCCTTTGTTGTTTAATATATATATATCGAACCATTTGCCCAGGCGCTCCGTCAAGATTAACAGGTCATGGCTTTCCATGTGGGAGCATTTGGCAAGAAAATTGCTCTGAATGGGGATGATCTTATTATCTATACAGCTGATCCTGCTATTACAATTCCAAGAGTAGAGCGATTAGCCGAAGAATACGGGGGCTATTCAGGATACCTAGTAAATAAGGAAAAAAAAACAGGATTATGTGCTGGAATATCCCAGATTAGAGTGGGAGTATCCAGAGAGAGATAAAGTATTTGGGAATTAATATTGTTAATTCTTTGCAGGATATTCCCCAACACAAACTAGAGAGGGTTGCTAAGGACATTGAGAAAGTACTAACTAGGTGGAAGAATCTCCCACTACCATTATATGGAAGGGTTAATCCTATAAAAATGGTGCTATTGTCGAAGCTTACATTTCTTTTGAATTGTATACCTCTTATCTTCCTGAGAGTCCTGATTGATAAAATACAGGCCAAATTGGGCAGTTTTGTTTGGGCAGACAGGGGAGCATGTATGTCTTGGAAGAAATTGTGGTAAATTGGCAGAAGGAGGGCTGGCACTAACAGACCTAAGGTTATAGTGCATGGCATTACAGTTTAAGAACTGTAGAGATTTATTAGGTACACCGGGGCACAGGGTGTGGGGCGGGCTGCTAGAGGAGATGGTTAAAGAGTGGGGTGCGAAAGGGTTTCTGTATAAATTTGGGGCATAGAAATAAAAAAAAAGTAAAACTGAAGACGCTAAAGGCAGCACTAATTCTGTGGGTGACTAAGGAACACACTAGGAATTGGATACTATTCAGGGGGGCATCAATCTTGGATTCACCAGGCACGCCAGAAAGAATGCAAGATCAATTAAGTATCCCACTTAGGAGGGCAGGAATAGAGGTCTGGGGGGATCTCATAATGATGAAAGAGATGGTGCCATGGGAAATATTGTGGGTAAGGACAGGGGGATCCCTCTCAAGGTTTAAGTATCTGCAGTTACTGTCCTGGGGGAGGCGAATAGGAATGAGAACGAAGGATTTTGGGAGTTTGAAAAAAAGCTACAGAATGAAACCCCAATAAAGAAGGAAGTAAGTGACTGGTATCGAACACTGGTTTCTTTTGAAGAGAAGAAAATCAAAGCACCCTATGAGATCTGGAATAGTGCGATGCAGATGTTGGAGCCACAGAACCTGTGGCAACTTTCCTTGAAGTTGCTTTATAAAGTAGTTAAACCATCAAACTAAAAAAGGAATCTTTTTTTTATGGACAACAGGCTCTAATGGACACCATATAAATTGGCAAAGTGCGGAGCAGCTGTTGCCCCAAGATGTCTTAGATGTGGCGTGCTGTGTGCTGACGACAGACACATGTTTTTTGAATGCCCTTTGGTAAAGAACTACTGGTCCACATTGGAAAAGGCTATAAATGAAATTCTCTGCGCCAACATAAAAATAAGCCTATCGGTGATAATGTTGGGAGTAGAAGATAAGCCATTTCCGCCCCTTAATAGGGATAAGCAGGCCCTGCTTTTTTATCTGGTTCTTCTTGCTAGGTGAGAAATTTATAAAAAATGGACAGAAGCTGTACCACCCCTTGGGATAGACTGGTTTCAGGCAGCAAAAAGCATCTGTAAAAAGGATAGAGGATTAGAGAATAATACACATTCTAAGATCTGGGAGGCTTATCTGAATTGGAATGGCACAATAAGAACCTAATTGTATTAGTCCTATGATTCCACCTGCGTGGATATTGCAACTAGGTTACTGGATGGGCTCGTGCGCAGGACTATTGAGATATCGCAAAAAGCCTGGGGCGGCACAGAACGGCTGACAGGCTGCAAGAGAAGTGCAAAAAGAAGCAAGAAAGCTGCAGAAAGAAGCAAGAGAGTCACAGGAAGAAGCAAGTGAGGTACAGAAAGAAGGAGAAAGGTGCAGAAAGAAGGAGAAAGGTACAGAAAGAGGCAAGAGAAGTGCAGAAAGAGGACAAAAGGGACATTAAAGAAGCAGAAGATTTGCAACACGAGGCAAGAGAGGTGCAGAGAGAAGCAAGAGAAGTGCAGAAAGAAGCAAGTGAGATGCAGGAAGAAGAAAGTGAGGTTCAGTCAGAATCAAAAAAAGAGATTAAAAAGGCAAGAGATATACAGAAAGCACCAAAAGAGTTGCAGATAAAAGAAAGAGGGGTGCAGTAAGAAGCAAGAGAGGTACAGAAAGACAAGAGAAGTGTGGAAAAAGGAAATAAAGGTGAAGAAAGAAGAAACAGAAATGCAGAAACAAGCAAGTGAGATGTAGGGAGAAGGATGTGAGGTGCAGTAAGAAGCAAGAAAGGTGCAGAAAGAGGGAAGAGAGCTGCAGTAAAGGCAAGAGAATTGCAGAATGGGGCAAGAGAGGTGCACAAAGAGGCAAGAGATGTGCAGAAAGAAACAAGAGAGGTGCAGAAAGAGGCAGGAGGGGTGCAGAAAAACACAAAGGAGGTACAGAATAAAGCAACGTAAGTGCAGATAGAAGCAAGAAAGGTTCAGTAAAAGGAAGACATGTGCAGAAAAAGGTAAAAGAGGTACAGAAAAAGGCAAAAGAATAACAGAAAGAGCAAACATAAGTGCAGAAAGACGAAAGAGAAGTGCAAAAATAAGCAAGAGAGCTGCAGCAAGAAGCAATAAAGGTGTAGAAAAGAGGAGAAAAGGTGCAGAAAGGGACATGAGAAGTGCAGAAGGAGGAAAAGATGTGCTGAAAGAAGCAAGAGATGTGTAAAAATAGGCAAGAGGGGTGCAGAAAGAAGCAACATTGGTGCAGAAAGAGGAAGAAAGGTGCAGAAAGAGACATTAGAAGTATAGAAAGAGGAAGAAAGGCACAGAAAGAAGCAAGAGAAGTGTGTAAAGAGTTAAGAGAAATACAGAAATATGAAGAGAGGTAAAGAAAGTAGCAAGAGAAATGCAGAAAGAAGTAAGTGAGATGTAAAGAGAAGGGTGTGACGTGCAGTAAGAAGCAAGAGAGGTACAGAAAGAGGTAAGAGAGGTGCACAAAGAGAAATAAAGATACAGAAAGAGGCAAGAGAAGCACAGAAAGAGGCAAGGGAGGTATAGAAAGAGGAAAGAGTGCAGAAAGAAGGAAGAGAGTTGCAGAAAGAGGCAAGAGGGGTGTGGAAAGGGAAAGAAATGTGCTGAAAGAGGCAAGAGGGGTACATAAAGAGGGAGGCAAGAGAATGGCAGAAAGAGGCAAGAAAAGTACAGAAAGGGTAAGCGAAGTGCAAAACACAGCAAGAAAGCTGCAGAAAGAAGCAAGGGAGCTACAGAAAGAAGCATGTGAGGTACAGAAAAGGGAGAAAGGTGCAGAAAGAGGCAAGAGAAGTGCTGAAAGAGGAGGAAGGGTGCAGTAAGAAGCAGGAAAAATGCAGAAATTGCAAGAGAGGTGTTGAAAGAAGCAAGAGTAGAGCAGAAAGAAGCAAGTGAGATGCAGAAAGAAGAAAGTGAGGTGCAGTAAGAAGCACAAGAAGTGATTAAAGAGATAAGAGAGGTACAGAAAGCACCAGGAGAGTTGCAGAAAGACAAAAGAGAGGTGCAAAAATAAGCAAGAGGGGTGCATAAAGAGTCAAGAGCGGTACAGAAAGAGGCAAGAGGGTGTAGGAGAGTAGGATCTGCCTCTTATGTTGCCCCCACTTTTTTCTGATGTTTACACTGGTTTCTGGCTACAGTCTGGCTGGGACCCTGCTAATCACGGCCCCAGCCTCTCTGTTCTCTAGAAACAACTTGGAGTGCATATTAGGTGCACTAGTGATTGGATACTGTGGTGCCTTATGAGTCCCTAGTATATGGTACCTTAGGTACCAAGGGCATAGGTACTTCACAGGCCTACCAGGGGCTGAAGCATGTATTATGCCACCCCTGGGAAGCAGACTAAATCTGACACCACAGGCCTGCTTCTGCAGCCTGGGTGAGGTGGTGCTAGCGCTCCTCACTGAGATATAGGTTCACTATATCTCTCCCTGCACACACATTTAAACCTATCAGTCACCCTTAAGGCTGGCCCTATCAATCCTGAGGGCAGGGTGCTTAGTTTCCATGTGAGGGGGTGCCTCTGCCTGAGCAGGGCCCCTCTGCAGCTCTCAGAGTCTATTCTCTGGGGCTGTTTGTGAATGCTGTCAAACCATATACTCTGAAGTGCATTATAACCTCACGGTTAATGCTAACTTTGGAATAGCTGCATCAAAACATGTTGTGTTTGGTGTCAAACGCTTTGGAATCATACCCCCGCACCAGTAACTGGTGTGGGAGTATGATCCCACCCTTCTAAAGGGATAGACATGTACCTACTGTGGAAATGCGGTAGAATCCTGCAGAGCCCTGGCATCACAAAATGGATGCCACCAGTCAAAGACACTGGGCTGCCCTCCTGCTGATGACCGAAACTCACAGTGGAGGAGGCCCAACAATAGGTATCCTGTCACAGGGAGGTGTGACCACCTCCCAGACAGGGTTTAGTGTATTGGGGCTGTGTGGGTACACTCCTAGAGTGCTTTGAAGTCCTGCACTGGGGAGTAGTAGGCTCTTCTGTGCGTACACCAGTTCAAACCGGCTCATGGGCTACCTGCCCCTGCTCTGGCGTGAAACTGGACAAAGGGAAGTGGGTGTAGCCACCCACTCCCCTGACCCTCCCATAGGTGGAGTCATAGAGCTAGTCCCTCCCTTTCTTTCAGTATAAGTTAGGGAACCCTTGCCATTGCAAACTAGATATCCCTGGAGAATGCTCTGAAGAAGAATCCTGGACCTTCAACGTTCCACTACCTTTGGAAGATGGAAGAATCTCCCTTGGAGTCAAGGAGTGACTCCCCTGCTTGGCAGGCACCAAAACTGCAATCAACGGTCGCAAACTTTCCCGCTCCCGCCGGAGTCCGAAGTCCCTGCAGCCCAGGAAGAGGATTTCCTGACGTCTCCAAGGCCATCGTGAGTCCCCAGTGACGTTGAGGCAAGTGGACTCCACGAGTGACAAGGAACTGCAATCCCTGGGTATCGTGCACTATTTTCGAGTGCAACCCCTTCATGATGTTCTACGAACCTGTGCATTGGACCACATGTGATCCAAGCCTCCAGTAGGAAACCCTCCAAAGATCAGAGGCCTACCCCGTCCCGAGTGACCGTGGGCCACTGGTGAGTGAATCCTCCCAAGGCGTCTTTGCGATCCCTTGCCGGTTGGCTTGTGGGTCCCCAGAAGTCTTTTCTACAGTTCCAAGGGGCTCCCCTGGTTGCTCCAGGCTGACTTACCCAAGCTGAGTGAGTCCCTCAGACCTTGTTGGTCTGCACCAATGACTTTTTGTCCTTTCCACGAGACTTGCTGTTACCAAGGCTTGTTGGCTCCAATCTGGTTACTGACACCGCAGTAAGCTGCAGACTTTGTGGGACACGCTGAATCCAGCTCCTGGTTGTTGTCGACACCTCCTGGGCCTCGTGGCTGAAGAGTCAAGACACCCATGATCACCTGAAATCACTCGACGACTGTGGGCATCCATCTTCCTTGCCCCGGGTCACTGCCAAGTAGCTTTGAACACTGTCCCTTCTGCTTTCAGGTCTTCCTTCTTCTGAACGGTACAACTTATGGCGAACAAAGCGGTACAAAAGGGGGTGGTGATGGACTGAGCATCAGAACCAATCAAACACTCACACCACAGTCAACAGATCTGGGTTTGGTCCATCACCGTTCTTTAGCCCACTCTGCCACCCCAGTTCAGACATGGTCATATGCAAATCAGTCTGACCCTGTGCCTCATGGGAACAGTTCAGCCCGAACTGCCAAGCCATGCCTTCCCTGGACCGGAAACAAGCTTCCTAGGACCGGTTTCTGGCACTTCAGCCGTCTTCAGCCAGGCTTGCTTGAATCCAGTGGCAAAGTGAGCAAGGGACTCACGTCTGAGCATACCCTGCCAACTTATGGCGAACAAAGCGGTACAAAAGGGGGTGGTGATGGACTGAGCATCAGAACCAATCAAACACTCACACCCAGCCAACAGAGCTGGGTTTGATCCATCACCGTTCTTTAGCCCAATCTGCCACCCCAGTTCAGACATGGCCATATGCAAATCAGTCTGACCCTGTGCCTCATGGGAACAGTCCAGCCCGAACTGCCAAGCCATGCCTTCCCTGGACCGGAAACAAGCTTCCTAGGACCGGTTTCTGGCATTTCAGCTGTCTTTAGCCAGACTTGCTTGAATCCAGTGGCAAAGTGAGCAAGGGACTCACGTCTGAGCATACCCTGCCAACTTATGGCGAACAAAGCGGTACAAAAGGGGGTGGTGATGGACTGAGCATCAGAACCAATCAAACACTCACACCCAGTCAACAGATCTGGGTTTGATCCATCACCGTTCTTTAACCCACTCTGCCACCCCGGTTCAGACATGGCCATATGCAAATCAGTCTGACGCTGTGCCTCATGGGAACAGTCCAGCCCGAACTGCCAAGCCATGCCTTCCCTGGACCGGAAACAAGCTTCCTAGGACCGGTTTCTGGCATTTCAGCCGTCTTTAGCCAGGCTTGCTTGAATCCAGTGGCAAAGTGAGCAAGGGACTCACGTGTGAGCATACCCTGCCAACTTATGGCGAAGAAAGCGGTACAAAAGGGGGTGGTGATGGACTGAGCATCAGAACCAATCAAACACTCACACCCAGTCAACAGATCTGGGTTTGATCCATCACCGTTCTTTAACCCACTCTGCCACCCCGGTTCAGACATGGCCATATGCAAATCAGTCTGACGCTGTGCCTCATGGGAACAGTCCAGCCCGAACTGCCAAGCCATGCCTTCCCTGGACCGGAAACAAGCTTCCTAGGACCGGTTTCTGGCATTTCAGCCGTCTTCAGCCAGGCTTGCTTGAATCCAGTGGCAAAGTGAGCAAGGGACTCATGACTGAGCATACACTGCAAACTTATGGCGAACAAAGCGGTACAAAAGGGGGTGGTGATGGACTGAGCATCAGAACCAATCAAACACTCACACCACAGTCAACAGATCTTGGTTTGATCCATCACCGTTCTTTAGCCCACTCTGCCACCCCAGTTCAGACATGGCCATATGCAAATCAGTCTGACCCTGTGCCTCATGGGAACAGTTCAGCCCGAACTGCCAAGCCATGCCTTCCCTGGACCGGAAACAAGCTTCCTAGGACCGGTTTCTGGCACTTCAGCCGTCTTCAGCCAGGCTTGCTTGAATCCAGTGGCAAAGTGAGCAACGGACTCACGTCTGAGCATACCCTGCCAACTTATGGCGAACAAAGCGGTACAAAAGGGGGTGGTGATGGACTGAGCATCAGAACCAATCAAACACTCACACCACAGTCAACAGATCTGGGTTTGATCCATCACCGTTCTTTTTTTTTTTTTTTTTTTTTTTTTGAAACCGTTTATTGCATTCGAAAATAGTTACAAGTATGGGCCTACAACCATCCGGCCGGCCGCTAGAGTGGCAGAAGCATATGACATACATACAGTAAGAGTCTCTTGGCGGTATGGATTGGTAAATCAGAAGATAGCAATAGCGCAGGCCCCATAGCCCCAAGCCCACAGCACGGTTCCTTTTTATCAAAACAGAACAACACCAAAAACCACACCCGCAAGGCAACCCGCAATCCAAGATGTCGACACGTGCTCCTAAGTGGGGGATCCCAACCAGCAGCCTAACTCTGAAGAGGGCGAATGGGAGCAGATCCGGGACTGGGGACCCATATGCCCACGGCTGGGGGAGGGGGGTCGACTAGGGGGACGGAGCTGGTGAGGCAGCCGGTAGCAGTGGTGGCTCACAAATACCCCCGCGATAGGCGTTCCAGGGGCCCCAGATTTTCACCCACGCCCCAGGCTTACCCCTCGCCACATACACCACCTTTTCACGAAACATACACCAATCCATGTGTTCCTTCCAGGCCGACACCGCCGGGGGCCTCTGGGATCCCCACAATTGAGCAATGTCACGCTTAGCTATCATGTATCCCAGAGTCACCCACCGCGTCTGCGGGGCCGAATAGTCATTCGGTTCCCACACATTCAGCAAGCACCTTCTCGCTTCAGGCAACAGCGCGACACACGTAACCACTCGCAGGACCTCATGCACACCACGCCAGAATCGCTCCACCTTCGGGCACTCCCATAGAATATGCATGAAAGTTGCCAAAGCTCCACAGCCACGCTTACACAATCCATCCCCAGCAAAGCCCATACGTAGAAGCCTTGGCCCCGTCACGTAAACCCGGTGGAGGATCTTAAGCTGGACGAAGCGAAGGCGAGCCGGGATGGCCACCTCCTTTGGAGAGGCCACCGCGGATATCCAGTCCTCGTCGTCCAATTCCAGCCCGTCGGCAACCCAGGCCTCGCGGAGACTAGTCAGCAGGCATGATCTGTCGTTGATCAGTTTTTTATATATAAGGGAGATCGTGCTGTCTGGGACATGGCCATCCAGCACTCTGTCCTCCAGGGGGGAAGACTCCGGAATGGACGCGACATCCGGGAAGACGGAGCCCAGTGCGTGGCGGATTTGTAAGTACCGAAAGTACTCACTGCCTTGCAGCTGAAACTCCGTCTGCAGCGCCTCGAATGTTTTGAAGCCCCCCCTCGTCCAGAGATCTCCCACTGTGCTGATGCCGATCGTGTCCCACTTCTCGAAGCCCTTCGATGTCCACAGGGAGCCCAACCTCTCAGACGCATATAGCGGTGACGCCCGGGTCAAACGGTCCTTCCACCCCATAGCTGCATTAGCCGCGTGCCATACACGCACCATGACACGCGTCGGCCCCGTCAAACGGGAGTCGAGCGCTCGATTGTAATCGCCACCGGGCAGGAGCATCTTGTCCATTTCAAACGCCGGGTTTAAGGCGGGCCCGTAAAGGCCATGATTAATGGCAGCTAGCTGGGAGGCCCAGTAATACCAATCAGAAGGAGCAAAGCCAGCGGTAACCCTCTGGGACAGCACCGGATTATCAATTACCCCTTGTATTGGTAGGTGATAAGTTCAAATTCACCCTGTGTGTGCGCTCTCGACTGGTACCCGCTAACACAATACCTCCCCAAATACTGGGGCAAAAATGGAACATAAATAGCAAAAGGCGCACCACAACCTCAACTTTAAATCATATCAAATTAGTCCATGTACATCAAATTTTTCTTTTCCAAATTGATCTTCTTTATTTTTCATTTGTTAAAATGACATTTTAGAACAGCCAAAGCAGCCGACGCGTTTCGTCCTCTTGGGACTTCTTCAGGGCGTGAGAAACAATGCATCTGTTTGTGTAATTCTTTCTTGGAAATTCTGGGATGTCATTCAAAATCAATAAATGGTATAATGGATAGTTTTCCGTCAAAACCAGAGGATTAGTTCCCGTCCAGGATTTGAAAAATGCGGAATCGGGCATTTTAAAGATTCGGACTCCTATCCTTATCATTGGATAAACTCTTTCGGACATTCCACTCCTAATAACAAGACGGGACGATCACTCGCAACTTGTCGAAATCAGACCTTTATCCTATTCAAACTATCCATTATACCATTTATTGATTTTGAATGACATCCCAGAATTTCCAAGAAAGAATTACACAAACAGATGCATTGTTTCTCACGCCCTGAAGAAGTCCCAAGAGGACGAAACGCGTCGGCTGCTTTGGCTGTTCTAAAATGTCATTTTAACAAATGAAAAATAAAGAAGATCAATTTGGAAAAGAAAAATTTGATGTACATGGACTAATTTGATATGATTTAAAGTTGAGGTTGTGGTGCGCCTTTTGCTATTTAAGGCCCAGTAATACCGTTTAATATCCGGGAGGGCAACCCCCCCATCGTACCACGGGAGCGTCAATTTAGCCAGAGCAATACGCGGCCTCCCGTCCCAGAACAGGCGCCGCTGCAGGCTCTCCACCTCACGGAAGTAGCGCGCCGGGACCAAGTCCATAGTGTTCTGGAGAGCGTACAGGAAGCGCGGCAGCGACATCATCTTAAACAAGGCCGCTCGGCCAAGCGGCGAAAGCGGAAGACGCCGCCAACGCACAACGTCCTCCTTCAAGCGCTGGAGGGGGGGTAGCAAGTTTCGCTCGTAGCGGGCCTCCGGGTCCAGAGTAATATATATACCCAGGTACCGGAACCCCTGGGACGCAATCTGGATCGGGCAGTCCCGTGGTAGGGCAGGAGCCTCCCCGGAAAGCACATATACACAGGATTTCGCCCAGTTGATGACGAGGCCTGAGTTCCGACCGAATGAGCGCAGAACATCAACCAGGACAATCAGCGATTTACGCGGGGAGGCGAGATACAAAAGGATATCGTCGGCGTAGAGGGACACGCGGTCCTCATGCTCAGGGGTCCAGCGGAGACCACGGATGGAAGGGTGCCACCGCAGCCACTCCGCTAAGGGTTCCAAGGCCAGTGCAAACAGGAGCGGCGACAAGGGGCAACCCTGACGCGTGCCCCGTCCCAGCGCGAATGGGGCCGAGACTCGCCCATTTACCACCACCTGCGCCAATGGGCCCGAATACAACAATTTGACCCAGCTAATGAATCCCGGTCCAAATCCAAATTTCGCCAGCATCGCCCAGATGTACGGCCATTCAAGCGTGTCAAACGCCATGGTTGCGTCTAAGGACGCCAAGATGGCCGGCTCCCGCACAAACGGGACACGCGCGAGCACCCCGTGCAAGCGTCGCAGATTAAGAGCCGTGTTGCGATGGGGTATAAAGCCAGATTGGTCTTGGTGGACCAAATCGCCCACCACGCCGACCAGCCGGTTGGCCAACACCTTGGCGAGGATTTTGGGCTCCGCGTTCAAGAGCGAGATAGGCCTATAGGATGTGACCCGCTCACGGGGTCTCCCCTCCTTGTGGATCACCACGATCGTGGCCAGACGCTGGTCCGGCGGGAGGGAACCCTGCGAGCGGGCCGCCAAGAACATCGCGCGCAGGTGGGGCGCCAGTACATCCGGTCGCAGCTTGTACAGCTCGATGGGGATACCATTGGGGCCCATGGTCTTGCCGGATGCGACCGAGCGAATAGCCAGGGCAATTTCGTCCGAGGTGGGAGGAGCGTCCAGCGAATCCCTGTCCTCCACCGAAAGGGAGGGCAGCGCGATGTCCCGAAGCAGGGCATGGGAATCTGCCTCCGAGCAGGGAGAAACCGGGGAGTACACCTCGCGGAAATAATCTGCGAAGCAGGAGACAATGGCTTCCGGCTCGGTGACACGCACACCATCCATCCCCTCGATCAAAGGAACCACACGACTCGCTCTCTCCTTCTTGTCCAACCACGCAATCAATTTACCAGCCTTATCACCCACATCATGCAATCGCCCCTGTTGCTCTCTACTGAGGCCCCTGGCCGCCTCCGTGATGAGGGCCCTATAGTCCGCTTGCTTGAGAAGTAGAACATGCAACTTGGCATCCGTCACCCCGCTCCCCAGGTCACCCTCTAGTTCAGTGATTTCGGCCTCCACCCGGGTTACCTCCTCCCGCTCGCGCCTCCGGGCATGGGAGATAAAGGAGAGGGCCTCCCCTCTGAGAACTACCTTAAAAGCCTCCCACAGGGAGATGGCCGAAGGGACAGACCCCACATTCTCCTCAAAGTACCGCTGCAAGGATTTGATCAGGTCGGCACGAATAGTGGGGTCGCGCAAGTACCAAGCATTGATTGGGGCCACCCTGCCCTCCCCCCTCGGAAAGACATCGAAATGTAAGAGTAATGGGGAGTGATCTGAAATACCCCGCGCCAGATGGCACACCTCTCCCACCCTCCCAGCATAGGCCGCAGGGACAAGGACGTAATCAAGTCGCGAGAGGCTACCATGGGCACCCGAGTGGAAGGTGTATTGCAGCTGCGCGGGATGCTTTAGGCGCCAGCAATCCACCAGTCCCAGTGTATCTAAGAGGCCGGACAGCCACGCCTGTGCCCGGGGGAGGTCCCTAGGGGGATGACGATCCATAGACCCAGAAGCTACCGCATTGAAGTCCCCCCCAACCACCAGCAGACCACCCGGGAGGTCTAGGAGAAGGCGCCCCAGGTCCGCAAACGTAGTAGATTGTAACCCAGGCGGAACGTACACTGATATAAACACAACCACTCTGCCTTCCATTCTACCCACCAAGACAGTGTAGCGTCCCCTCTCGTCATGGCGCACCTCATCAATCTCCAACGGGAGCGAGTTCTTGATCATGATACCCACCCCCCGTGAGCCCGAGGTGAAGCCCGAGTGGGCCACCAAACGATAGCCCCGCCGATTCATGGCATGAAAGGAGTTGCCTATAAGGTGTGTCTCCTGCAGAAAGACAACATCTGGTGAAATACGTTTCAGATACTGCAGGACCACACCACGCTTAATCCTGTCCCCTAGACCGTTAACATTCCATGACAACACAGTCAAATCCCTACCCCCCATCATACGTAGAAGCAATCAGTCGTCCCCCAAAGAGCATCTCGAGAGCAACAATACAGTAAAGGGTTTGCCTTGCGGTGCGAACAAACAACACACCCCCCCCACCCCCCATCCCAACAGAACTCCCCCCTCCCTGCACCCCTGCATGAGCCCAGACAGCCCCCCCAAAGTGCAGTGTGCCTGTCGCCCCAGAGATGAAAAACTAACTAGTCCCCCAGAGGAGGAGGGAAGCCCCCAACAGACCCCGTACGACCTCCATAGGAGGGGAACATACACGATCAGTAAATGGTAAAGGAATGTTGTCCAGAGCAAGGCCTATTATTCACCCCTCAGTTCTGATCCGGCAGGCCCTCCCCGCCAACCGCACCCCCCCCACCCCCTCGGCCCGGATCCCCAGGCAGAGTGTCCAACCAGTCCCCAGCCGCCTCGGGTCGGTCAAAAAAGTGCGTGCGACCATCCACCTCCACCCTGAGCTTAGCTGGAAAAAGCATTGAGTACTTGAGGTTCAGGTCCCGTAGGCGACGTTTAACTCCGAGGAAACTCAGTCTCTGCTTTTGGACCGCCGGAGTAAAGTCAGGGTAGAAATGCACATCCATGTTATCAAGCTTGACCGGTCCCTGTTGCCTGGAGGTCTGCAGGATAGCGTCTCTGTCCCGAAAGTTAAAAATCCGGGCAATGAGAGGCCGCGGCGGGGCACCGGCCTTAGGTCTGCCCCCAGGGACCCGGTGGGCACGTTCCACAGCAAAAAGCTTACTCAGCCCCCGTGGCTTGAGATGGGTAAGGATCAATTCTTCCACAAAAAGATCTGCCGCCTCCGCCTCTCGTCCCTCCGGCACCCCCACAATTCGAACGTTATTCCTCCGGGCCCGACCCGCGGAATCCTCCAGTCGACGGTCCATCAGGGCGCTCGCCTGGCCAAGCCGGCGCACCTCCTTTTGGAGGGCCACCACATCTGTCGTGAGGCTCGTGGTGGTGTGGGCCAGGGAATCGACCCGGTCGTTCGTTTTGGACAAGTCAGCCCTCACAAGGCTCACATCCACAAGGACCGAGTCTATCTTTTGCGCTAGGGTGTCGAATCGCTGGTCCACCGAGGCCTTCATCTCGGCGATGGCGCCCATGACGTCCCGGAGGGTCAGATCCACTGGCTGAGCAGACGCCTCAGTCGGGCCCGCCGGGGATGTACGCGATGCCTCCGGAGATCCCTTCTGGAGGGTGTAGCGGTCCATGCTGTTGGATTGGTGCGCCGGGCCGCGGCGGGTCGTCTTCACCTTCGCCCGGTCGCCATCTTGTTTGGTGGCCATGTCCGCTCTCCCACCGTCGTGCCAATCTCCTCAAAAGGGCCGATAAACCAGTTCACGGGTTCCGGGGGGGAGGGCGACCACTGGACCGCAGGACAACTCACAGCCGGCGGGTCAGCCGGGCACCCGTACAAGGCCACACCACCGCACCCCGCTCCGCAACCCTACCTCGCTTGAGGGCAAGGAGGGCGCAAAAGCGAAAGTGAAAGCGCAGGGTACGCGAGTCGCCCAGCCCTGCCCGCCGCTGTTGTTCACTTTGTCCCCGGATCGCCCCACAACTCCAATCCGGGGGGCCGGCGCGGAGAAGGCCGCAATCTTCGATCGGTGCTCCCACCGGTGTCCGTGGTCCGATTCGAAAACGGAAAACGGGTGCCGCCTCAGCTCGGGTTCACAGACACAGTCCCCTCATCAAAGACAGGATATAATCAGGATTAATTCAGGAGGTCGCGGAGGTCCTCGGGAGCCTCGCACCTACGCGGCCATCTTGGTTGCGCGCTAGGCTCCTCCCACGCCATCACCGTTCTTTAGCCCACTCTGCCACCCCAGTTCACACATGGCCATTTGCAAATCAGTCTGACCCTGTGCCTCATGGGAACAGTCCGTTACAACAAACAATTGATGGACGGAATGCTGACAATGCAGGCATTCTCCCCCAGTCAAGAGATCTGGGTTAAATCCATCGTTCTTTTGCCCACTACACCACCCCAGTTTAGACATGGCCATATGCAAATCAGTCTTGACCCTGTGCCTCATGGGAACAGTCCAGCCCGAACTGCCAAGCCATGTCTTCCCTGGACCGGAATCAAGCATCCTAGGACCGGTTTCTGGCTATCAGCCGTCATCAGCCAGGATAGCTTGACTCCAGTGGCGTAGTGAGCACGGGTCCCACGTCTGGGAATACCCATCCCACTTAGGGCAAAAAGCGTTACAACAAACAATTGATGGACGGAATGCTGACAATGCAGGCATTCTCCCCCAGTCAAGAGATCTGGGTTAAATCCATCGTTCTTTTGCCCACTACACCACCCCAGTTTAGACATGGCCATATGCAAATCAGTCTTGACCCTGTGCCTCATGGGAACAGTCCAGCCCGAACTGCCAAGCCATGTCTTCCCTGGACCGGGACCCGTGCTCACTACGCCACTGGAGTCAAGCTATCCTGGCTGATGACGGCTGATAGCCAGAAACCGGTCCTAGGATGCTTGATTCCGGTCCAGGGAAGACATGGCTTGGCAGTTCGGGCTGGACTGTTCCCATGAGGCACAGGGTCAAGACTGATTTGCATATGGCCATGTCTGAACTGGGGTGGTGTAGTGGGCAAAAGAACGATGGATTTAACCCAGATCTCTTGACTGGGGGAGAATGTCTGCATTGTCAGCATTCCGTCCATCATTTGTTTGTTGTAACGCTTTTCGCCCTAAGTGGGATGGGTATTCCCAGACGTGGGACCCGTGCTCACTATGCCACTGGAGTCAAGCTATCCTGGCTGATGACGGCTGATAGCCAGAAACCGGTCCTAGGATGCTTGATTCCGGTCCAGGGAAGACATGGCTTGGCAGTTCGGGCTGGACTGTTCCCATGAGGCACAGGGTCAAGACTGATTTGCATATGGCCATGTCTGAACTGGGGTGGTGTAGTGGGCAAAAGAACGATGGATTTAACCCAGATCTCTTGACTGGGGGAGAATGTCTGCATTGTCAGCATTCCGTCCATCATTTGTTTGTTGTAACGCTTTTCGCCCTAAGTGGGATGGGTATTCCCAGACGTGGGACCCGTGCTCACTACGCCACTGGAGTCAAGCTATCCTGGCTGATGACGGCTGATAGCCAGAAACCGGTCCTAGGATGCTTGATTCCGGTCCAGGGAAGACATGGCTTGGCAGTTCGGGCTGGACTGTTCCCATGAGGCACAGGGTCAAGACTGATTTGCATATGGCCATGTCTGAACTGGGGTGGTGTAGTGGGCAAAAGAACGATGGATTTAACCCAGATCTCTTGACTGGGGGAGAATGTCTGCATTGTCAGCATTCCGTCCATCATTTGTTTGTTGTAACGCTCATGGGAACAGTCCAGCCCGAACTGCCAAGCCATGCCTTCCCTGGACCGGAAACAAGCTTCCTAGGACCGGTTTCTGGCATTTCAGCCGTCTTTAGCCAGGCTTGCTTGAATCCAGTGGCAAAGTGAGCAAGGGACTCACGTGTGAGCATACCCTGCCAACTTATGGCGAAGAAAGCGGTACAAAAGGGGGTGGTGATGGACTGAGCATCAGAACCAATCAAACACTCACACCCAGTCAACAGATCTGGGTTTGATCCATCACCGTTCTTTAGCCCACTCTGCCACCCCGGTTCAGACATGGCCATATGCAAATCAGTCTGACGCTGTGCCTCATGGGAACAGTCCAGCCCGAACTGCCAAGCCATGCCTTCCCTGGACCGGAAACAAGCTTCCTAGGACCGGTTTCTGGCATTTCAGCCGTCTTCAGCCAGGCTTGCTTGAATCTAGTGGCAAAGTGAGCAAGGGACTCACGTCTGAGCATACCCTGCCAACTTATGGCGAACAAAGCGGTACAAAGGGGGTGGTGATGGACTGAGCATCAGAACCAATCAAACACTCACACCCAGTCAACAGATCTGGGTTTGATCCATCACCGTTCTTTAGCCCACTCTGCCACCCCAGTTCAGACATGGCCATATGCAAATCAGTCTGACGCTATGTCTCATGGGAACAGTCCAGCCCAAACTGCAAGGGCAAACCATCACTGGACCAGAAACAAGCTTCCTAGGACTGGTATCTGGCATTTCAGCCGTCTTCAGCCAGGCTTGCTTGAATCCAGTGGCAAAGTGAGCAAGGGACTCACGTCTGAGCATACACTGCAAACTTATGGCGAACAAAGCGATACAAAACTTTTCTACAGTTCCAAAGGGCTCCCCTGGTTGCTCCAGGCCTGCCCTGACTTACCCTTGCTGGGTGAGTCCCTCAGACCTTGCTGGTCTGCACCTCTGACTTTTTGTCCTTTCCACAAGACTTGCTGTTACCAAGGCTTGTTAGCTCCAATCAGGTCACCGCACTGCAGTAAGCTGCAGACTTCCAGGGACACGCAGAATCCAGCTCCTGGTTATGATCGACACCTCTTGGACCTCATGGCTGAAGAGTCAAGACACCCATGATTACCTGAAATCACCTGACGACTGTGGGCATCCATCTTCCTTGCCCCAGGCCACTGCCAAGTGAATTTGAACACTGTCCCTTCTGCTTTCAGGTCTTCCTTCTTCTGAATCCAGCCTTGGATTCCAACGGACACTTCTCCTGTCTTCACAAGCAGCAAGTCTTCTTTGGCTCCCATTGAAAACGACGCCGCGACACGACACCTATGCACCCGGCTTCCCTGGATGAGGTAACTCCAGCACTATGGTGCTCCTGTGGGTGTTGGCTCTAGAACTACTTACCCTGTAAGTGACTTGCTTGTAGACTCTCCTGAAATGTCCTAAAACTCTTAATTTCCAATCGCGACTTGCTCCACTGAAGTCAATAGGGATTCGCGGCTGTGTTCTCACACTGCATGCATGTCCCATTGGTCCTTTACTTACCTGCCTTGGGTTTTTTCGTGAGGCTCCAGCGCTTCTGAAGGCCCTAGGCCTTGTCCCCTTGCAAGTTGTTATCTCTAAGTCTCTTTTTTAGTATATGGTCTGGTACGCCCATAGGGCCTCAGCCATATTTGTGCTTAACTTATTGTGAAATGTTGATTTGAGCATATGTTCCTGACCTCTAATCTCATAAAGAGATTAGCAGAGAGTTGCCAGTAATAAATACATATATATTTGATATATATACCTGTGTGGTGTCCTTTCATTTAGTAATTCAAGAGATTAGAGGGTAAAACAAGCTGCTTTACATTCCTCTAAAGGCTTAGCTTGAAGGCTGCTCTCCACAGCTACCACTAGGATAGCTTTCTTTAAAGGCTGTCCTAAACCTACTACCATAAGAGTCAAATTGTACTGGTGCAAGGTGTCCACTTTAACTAGTGAACAGCATATACCAGGCCAACTTCTCACAGAGGGGTACAGAAAGAGACAAGAGAAGTGCAGAAAGAAGCAACAGAAGTGCGGAACGACACAAGAGAAGTGCAGAATGAGTCAAGAGAAGTGCACAAAGAGGCAAGAGAGGTGCAGAAAGATGCAAGAGGTGTGCAGAAAGAAGTAATAGAGTTGCAGAAAAAGGCAGGAGGGGTGCAGAAAAAGGAAGAAATGTGCATAAAAAGGTACGATAGGTACAGAAAGAGGCAAGACAATGACAGAAAGAGCACAGAAAAGTGAAGAAAGAGGCAAGAGAAGTGCAAGGAGCAAGAGAGCTGCAGAAAAAGCCGGTGAAGTGCACCAAGAAGCAAGAAAGGTGCAGAAAGAAGAAGAAAGATGCAGAAAGAGACATGGGAAGTACAGAAAGAGGAAGAAATGTGCAAAGAGAAGTACGGAAAAAGTTAAGAGAGATACAGAAATAAGACAAGAGGTGCAGAAAGAAGCAACAGTAATACAAAAAGAGGCAAGAGAGTTAAAGAAAGAAGTAACACAAAAGCAGAAACAAGCAAGTGAGATGCAGAGAGAAGGATGTGAGGTACTGTAAGAAGCAAGAGAGGTGCAGAAAGAGGTAATAGAGGTGTAAACAGAGGAAGGAGTGTGATGAAAGAGGCAATTGAGTACATAATTAGGCAAGAGAATAGCAGAAAGAGGCAAGAGAAGTACAGAACGGGGTAAGAGAAGTACAAACAGATGCAAGAAAGCTGCAGAAAGAAGCAAGGGAGCTACTGAAAGAAGCAAGTGAGATGCAGAAAGAGGGAGAAAGGTACAGAAAGAAGCAAGAGAAGTGCAGAAAGAGGATGAAAGGTGCAGCAAGAAGCAGGAGAAATGCAGAAAGAGGCAAGAGAGGTGCAAAAAGAAGCAAGAGAAGTGCAGAAAGGGGCAAGAGAGGTGCACAAAGAGGCAAGAGAGGTGTAGAAAGAAACAAGTGAGATGCAGAAAGAAGAAAGTGAGGTGCAGTAAGAAGCGAAAGAAGTGACTAAAAAGGCAAGAGATATACAAAAAGCACCAAGAGAGTTGCAGAAAGAAGAAAGAGGGGTGCAGAAAGAAGCAAGAGAGGTGCAGAAAGACACAAGAGAGGTACGGAACGAGGCAAGAAAGGTAAAGAAAAAAGTAACAGAAATGCAGAAACAAGCAAGTGAGAGGCAGGGAGAAGGATGTGAGGTGCAGTAAGAAGCAAGTGAGGTGCAGAAAGAGGGAAGAGAGGTGCAGAAAAGGCAAGAGAATTACAGAATGGGGCAAGAGAGGTGGACAAAGAGGCAAGAGAGGTGCAGAAAGAAACAAGAGAGGTGCAGAAAGAGAAAGAAAGGTACAGAAAGAGACAAGAAAAGCACGGAAAGAGGCAAGAGAGGTGTAGAAAGATGCAAAAGATGTGCAGAAAGAAGCAAGAGAGGTGCATAAATAGGCAAGAGATGTGCAGAAGAAACAAGTGAGGTGCAGAAAGAGGCAGGTGGGGTGCAGAAATACGCAAAGGAGGTGCATAAAAAAGCAAGATAAGTACAGAAAGAAGCAAGAGAGGTGCAGGCAGAAAAAGGAAGAAATGTCTAGAAAAAGGTAAGAGAATGACAGAGAGCCAACAGAAGTGCAGAAAGAGGCAAGAGAAGTTTATAACGAAGCAAGAGAGCTGCAGCAAGAAGCAATAAAGGTACAGAAAGAAGAAGAAAGGTACAGAAAGAGACATGAGAAGTGCAGAAAGAGGAAGAGATATGGAGAAAGAAGCAAGAGAGGTGTAGAAATAGGCAAGAGGGGTGCAGAAAGAAACAAGAGGAGTACAGAAAGGGGCAAAAGTAGTACAGAAAGAGACAAGAGAAGGGCAGAAAGAGGCAACAGAGGTACAAAAAGAGGCAAGAGAATGGCAGAAAGAGCAAAAAGAAGGGAAGGAGAAGTACAAAAAAAGCAAAAAAAGCTCAAGAAAGAAGCAGGAGAGGTAGAGAAAGAGGAAGGAACATGCAGAAAGAGACATGAGAAGTACAGAAAGAGGAAGAAAGGTACAGAAAAAAGCAAGATTAGTCCTGAAAGAGGCAAAACAAATACAGAAATATTGAGAGATGTGTAGAAAACACATAAAGAGGCAGGAGAAGTGAATAAAGAATCAAGTGAAATGCAGAAAGAAGCAAGTGAGATAAAGAAAGAAGAACATGAGGTGCAGTAAGAAGCAAGAGAGGTGTAGAAAGAGGCAAGGGAAGTACATAAAAGGCAGGAGAGGTGCAGAAAGAGGCAAGAGAAGTGTAGAAAGAGAAGGAAAGTTGCAGAAAGAAGCAAGAGAAGTGCTGAAAGAGTTAAGAGAAATACAGAAATATAAAGAGAGTTGTAGAAAAAAGCAAGAAAAATATAGAAATAGGCAAGAGAGGTGAAGAAAGAAGCAAGAGAAATGCAGAAAGATGCAGGTGAGATGCAGAGAGAAGAATGTGACGTGCAGTAAGAAGAATGAGAGGTGCAGAAAGAGGCAAGAGAAGTGCAGAAAGAGGCGAGAGAGGTGCAGAAAGAGGCAAGAGAAGTGCAGAAGGAGGTAAGAGGTGCACAAAGAGGCAAGCGAGGTGCAAAACTAGGCAAAAGAGGTACAGAAAAAAGCAAGAAAGGTGCAGAAAGAAGCAAGAGAGGTGCAGAAAGAGAAAGATACAGAAGGAGGCAAGAGAAGTGCATTAAGAGGCACGAGAGATATAGCAAGAGGCAGAGAGGTACAAAAAGAAGAAAGAGAGATGCCGAAAGAGGCAAGATGAGTGTAGAAAGAGAAAGAAATGTGCTGAAAGAGGCAACAGAGGCTACGGAGGTACATACATATGCAAGAGAAACACAGAAAGAGGCAGAAAGAGGCAAGAGAGGTGTAGAAAGAGTCCAGAGAGGTGCAGACAGAAGCAAGAGAAGTACAGAAAGAAGCAAGTGAGATGCAGAAAGAAGAAAGTGAGGTGCATTAAGAAGTAAAAGAAGTGATAAAAGAGAAAAGAGAGGTGCAGAAAGAGGCAAGACAAGTTCAGAAAGAGGCAAGAGAGGTACAGAAAGAGACAAGAAATGTGCAACAAGAAGCCCCAGAGGTCCAGAAAGAAGCAAGAGAAGTGTAGAAAGAGGCAAGAGAGATGCACAAAGAGGCAAGAGAGGTGCACAAAGACACAAGAGAGGTGCAGATAAAAGAAAGAGAAGTACAGAAAGAAGCAAAAGAGTTAAGAGAAACACAGAAATATGAAGAGAGATGCAGAAAGAATCAAGAGAAATACAGAAAGAGGCTAGAGAGGTGAATAAAGATGCAAGAGAAGTGCAGAAAAAGGCAAGAGAGGTGCCGTAAGAGGCAAGTGAGATGCAGAAATAAGAATGTGAGGTGCTGTGAGAAGCAAAAGAAGTGATTAAAGAGGCAAGAGAGGTACAGAAAGCACCAAGAGGGATGAAGAAAGAAGCAAGAGAGGTACAGAAAGAAGCAAGTGAGATGCAAAAATAAGAATGTGAGGTGCTGTAAGAAGCAAAATAAGTGATTAAAGTGGCAAGAAAAGTACAGAAAGCACCAAGAGGGTTGAAGAAAGAAGCAAGAGAGGTGCACGAAGAGGTAAGAGAGGTGCAAAAACAGGCAAAAGAGGTGCACAAAAGCAAGAGAGGTGCAGAAAGAAGCAAGAGAGGTGCAGAAAGAGAAGGAAAGGTACAGAAAGAGGCAAGAGAAGCACAGAAAGATGCTAAAAGGTATTGAAAGAGGCAGGAAAGGTGCAGAAATAAGCAAGAGAGGTGCATTAAAAGGCAAGATGGCTGTAGAAAGATGAAGAAATGTGCTGGAATAGGCAATGGAGGTACATAAAGAGGGAAGAGAATAGCAGAAAGAGGCAAGAGAAGTACAGAAAGGGGTAATTGAAGTACACAAATAAGCAAGAAAGCTGCATAAAGAAGGAAGAGGGGTGTACAAAGAGGAAGACATGTGCATAAAGCAGAAAGAACAAAATGAGGGGAAGTAAGCAGAAGAAAGGTGCAGAAATAGGCAAGAGAAGTGCCGAAAGAGGAAGAAAGGTGCAGTAAGAAGTAAGCGGAATGCAGAAATAGGCAAGAGTGGTGCAGAAAGAAGCAAGATGCAGAAGACGAAAGTGAGGTACAGTAAGAAGCAAAAGAAGTGATTAAAGAGGCAAGAGAGGTACAGAAAGCACCAAGAGAGGTGCAAAAAGAACTAAGAGAGGTTCAGAAAGAAGCAAGAGAGGTGCATAAGGAAGTAAGAGAGGTGCATAAAGAGACAGAAGAAGTGCAGAAAGAAGCAACAGAGGTGCAGAAAGAGGCAAGAGAAGTGCAGGAAGAGTCAAGAGAAGAGCATTAAGAGGCAAGCAAGGTGCACAAAGAAGCAAGAGAGGTGAAGAAAGTGGCAAAAGCAGTGCAGAAATGCCAAGAGCGTTAGAGAAAGAAGCAAGAGAGGTGCAGAACAAAGCATGAGAGGTGCAGAAAGAATAAGAAGTGTGCAGAAAGAGGCAAGCAATGAGAACAAAGACGCGGAGAAGTGTAGGAAGAAGCAAGTGAGATGCAGAAAGAATAAGAGGTGCAGTAAGAAGCAACAGAAGTGATTAAAGGGGCAAGAGAGGCATAGAAAGCACCAAGAGGGGTGCAGAAAGAAGATACAGAGGTATAGACAGAGGCTAGAGGGGTGCCAAAATAGGCAAGAGAGGTGCAGAAAGAGGCAAGAGAGGTACAGAAAGTGGCAAGAGGAGTGGATAAAGAAGCAAGAAAGGTGCAGAAAATAGCAGAAGCAAAGCAGAAAAATCAAGAGGGATGGGGAAAGAAGCAAGAGAAGTGGAGAAAGAAGCAAGACAGGTGCAGAAAGAAGCATGAGAGGTGCAAAAAGAGTAAGAAATGTGCAAAAAGAGGCAAGAGATGTTCAGAAACAGGAAAGAGAAGTGCAGAAAGAGGAAGAAAGGTGCAGAAAAAGACAAGAGAAGTACAAAAAGGAGCAAGAGAGCTGCAGAAAGAAGCAAGAGAGTTGCAGAAAGAAGTAAGAGAGGTAAAGAAAGATGAAGAAAGGTGCAGAAAGAGGGAAGAGATGTGCAGTAAGAGGAAGAAATGTGCAGAAAAAGAAGCAAGAGAAGTACAGAAACAGCCAAAAGAAGTGCAGAAAGAGGCAAGAGAGGTGCACAAAGAGTCAAGAGAGGTGCAGAAATGAGAAAGAGAGCTGCAGAAAGAGATAAGAGGTGTGCAGAAAGAAGAAAGAGTGGTACAGAAAAAAGCAAGAGGGGTGCAGAATTAAGCAAGAGAGGTACAGAAAGATGCAAAAGTTCTACAGAAAGATGTACGAAGAGTGAAGAAAGAGCCAAGAGGGTTGTAAAAAGAAGCAAGAGAGGTGCAGAAAGATGCAAGAGAGGTACAGAAAAATGCAAGAGGGGTGCCTAAAATAGCAAGAGAGTTGCAGAGAGAGGAAAAAGAGGTGCAAAGTGGTGTAAGAGGGGTGCAGAAAAATGCAAGAAAAGTACAGAAATAAGCAAGAGAAGAGCAAATAGAAGCAAGAGAGGTGCAGAAAGAAGAAGCTATGTGTAGAAAGAGACACAACAGGTGGAGAAAGAAGCAAGAGAAGGCCAGAAAGAGTCAAGGGAGGTTCGGAAAGAAGCAAGAGAGGTGCAGAAAGAAGCAAGGTAAGTGATGAAAGAGGCAGGAGAGGTACAGAAAAAGCAGAAGATGTGCAGAAAAAAAGCAAGAAAGGTGCAGAAAGATGCAAGGGAGGTGCAGAAAGAAGCAAGAGAAATGTAGAGAGGGGCAAGAGGTGCAGAGAGAGGTGAGAGAAGCAAAGAATGAGGCAAGCGAGGAAGAGTAAAAAGCAAAATAAGTGCAGAAATAAGCAAGAGAGGTGCAGAAAGAGGAATAAAGGTGCTGAAAGAGGCAGGAGAAGTGCAGAAAAAGGAAGAAAGTTACAGAAAGAAGCAATATAAGGCAGAAAAAGAAAAGTGAGGTGCAGTAGGTGTAGGAGAGTAGGATCTGCTTCATATGGGTACCCCCACTTTTTGCTGGTGTTTCACTGTCTTTCGACCTTAGTCCGGCTGTAGCCCTGCTAATCAGGACCCCAGCATAGCTGCTTCTCTCTAAAATGGTTTCCATGTACATTAGGTACATTTCTAATTGGATCCTGGAGTGCCTTATAAGCCCCTAGTATATGGTATACTATGTACCTTGGGCATAGGTACCTCAGAGGCCTACCAGGGGCTGAAGCATGTATTATGCGACCCCTGGGAAGCACTCCAAAATGGCACCACAGGTCTGCTACTGCAGCCTGGGTAAGGTGGTGCTTGCACCCCTTACTGTGGTAGAGGCTACCTATATCACTATCATTGCACACACATATAAAACCTATAAGTCACTCCTATGGCAGGCCTTAACAATCCTGAAGGCAGAGTGCTTGGTTTGTATGTGAGAGGGTGCCCCTGCATGAGCAGAGCCCCTCTGCAGTATTCGGAGTACCTCCTCTGTTGCTGTTTGTGGTGCAGCCTGACCATATACTCTTAAGTGCATTTTAACCTTGCGGTAAATGCTAACTTTGGGATGGCTTCACGAAAACATGTTGTGTTTGGTGTCAAACGCTTTGGAATACTAGCCCCACGCCAGTTCTGGCGGCGGGGGTAGCATTCCACCCTTCTAGAGGGAGAGACATGTTCACACTGGTCTAACCCGGTAGGACTTTCTACAGCCTTGGCATCACAAAATGGATGCCTCTGCCACAGATACGGGTCTGGCCTCCTGCTGCTGACCAAAACTCCGGCAGGGGAGGCCTGGACATTAGGTTTCCTGTCCCAGGGAGGTGTAACCACCTCCCCAGACAGGCAGATGTGTATTTGGGCTGGGTAGGAGCACTCTCTGGTGCTTTGAAGTCCTGCACTGGGGGGCACACTTGGTGTCCCTGTGCATAGTCCAGTTCAAACCGGTTGCAGGGGCTACCTGCCCCAGCGTGAAACTAGACAAAGGAAATGGGTGTAACCACCCATCTTTCCCAACCCTTACATAGGTGGGTCCTGAAGTACTGGGTTTTTAGAACCCAGCGGTGCAGGGGAAACACCCTAAGACTTCAGATTCTTCCTGTTTCAGACCCACAGAAACACAGAGTCTTCTAGGTGAAATCAAAGATCGCATTTATTGGCTGCAGACCAATCACAGGTATCCGAGAAGTACAACACGATGTATGTTCTCAGGAGACTGCTCCTGAACCAAAAAACAGTCTTTTCTTATATACAGAATATTACGCTTCTGGGCAACACCGCCCCTATTTTACTAGTGGTCATTCACATATTTTCGCTTCAAAGGAACAGCAGAGCCATAATGACAATCCCACATTTGAGTTTGTTAAGCATACAGTCATTGTACCCAGCAAGGCTCAGAACCCTCATCAGATAACAGCGGACCCCAATAAAACGGGCACCTCCTGCTCGTAAAACAAGCCATAAAGTAGGAAACAGAGTCAGGTGTGAAAATAGCTTAGTCAGAGATCGTGTGCGAACAGGGGCTTTATGATGGGTCGAGCCCTGATGCTAATCACATTAGGCCGCGAGGAAAGGAACCGGCTGGACAGGATTGACCTCGGGCAGCGGAGTCAGTTTGCACAGGTCATAGAGAAGTCACAGAAGGTGTACGTGTCTTTCAGGCCTAGGCAGGGCCTTAGTGCGCAGCCTATGTGAGGGCAACCACAAAATGGCTACTATTCTAATATGGAATCCAAAGGGTTCAATATGTGGTATCGTATGCACGGTGAATTCATCAGTGAAACATGACGAAAACACTCATACATACCGCGTTACTCATTTGCGGTTCATTGGTACCAAAATTGGCATGGTGGGACCATGCCACCTACATGGTTCCGAACTTTACAGTACCACAGACCCTCCTTTTGCCCTTACATAGGCAAGAACTATACTAATCTGAGTCCAAGTCTATGTTCTTAAAGTCATGGAGATGTTGCTGTAGCATCATCCTACTGCTCAGCTCGTCCCTTGATACAGGTTTCCTTACACATGATGTAACACAGAGGCTACACATTACAGGAGCACACTGTATGCATAAACAGAACAGGAAAAGAATGGCTAAGATCATCCCAATGACTATTAGAATCTTCCATCCCCAAGCTGATATCAGTCCCCAGAACCACCCCATCATTGACCAATCTCCTTTATCCACGTGAATGGATTCGGAAATCTTATGTAGTTTGGAAATGGCCTGGTAGACTGTCGGAGCGTTATCTGGTATGAAAATACAACAGCTCGATTGGATAACCTTGCATACCCCACCGCGGTCTGCAAGTATGACATCTAGAACCATACGGTTCTGCAACGTCATGAGGCGATCCGCTTGAAGTTCAGCTGTCAAGTTACCAAGGGCACCGGCCGTTACATTAACAGTGGATTCAACTACACGAGTCAGTTGTCTCAGGTTCCGACTATTGACCATTGGTCCCTAAAACGGCAGGAAACCCAGGAAAAAGTCTCCCGCTTCCTGACCGGCAGTATCTTCCTTACTAACAACGCCTCTCACTACTCTGGTCTTGTGATAATCAGAGGCAGCAGTAAATGTTGGCGGTAGCAAATTTGCAACATAACACGTGCCCGAGAAATCAGGGGGCAACCATGTGTATGCTCGATCACTACAGACAAAGTATGTACCCTTGGCAGCTAAAAACGCAGGGGAAAACTGTGATGGAAAAGTGTATGTTTCAGTACAGTTACTCTTCCCTAGTTGAGCTCTTGGATTTTGACCATTGCCTTGTAAACAAAGGCGACCCATGTGTGGTACAACCCAAATTGGAGATGAACTTTTGCGCTGTTTTTCGCCCAAACTGATGCTATACCCCGTCGTGTTCCAACCTACATAAGCTCGCAACTCATCCTTGGGAATAGATGTATATGCATCGATATCTCTACTCATATCTGCAACTCCTCTCATCAAGGCTTTATTGTTCGAGTTAAGTCTAGTGGAACGCGGTGGTCGCTGGGAGTAGGTTTCAAGCGCAAAAAGAAACATGGTCTGGTATGCCCATGATGAACCATTATAGCTAAACGGCAGTACTAGATATGGGATACCCTTATTAATGGTGTGTGGCATCAAACCACACACCCAGCAGTTTGTTGTATTCATAACTAGTTGGTGCTGGTGTAGGAGTTGAATGAACAAATTGTTTACAAATTCAGCATGTCTAGCTTGTTCGTGTTCTGGCAGAGGGTGAAAAGAGTGCGGAAAAACAATAGGAAGAGGTGTGGGCTGTATAGTGGGTGCAAATGACACTTGGAAGGACGATAGTACACAACCTACAGAAAACATCATTATGCTAGATAGCACAAACAGACATAATACTACAAAACATTTGCTATTCATTATTTTACATATTCTGCTCTTGAAATTTATTTCCTCGGTGGGCCTCTCCATCCTGAAAAACTCCATCCTCTAATCGTGCTGCTCGCGGCGGATGAGTATCTTCTGCTAAGGAGTACACCTGTCAGTTCAGGGAATGCCCTAGACCAACCAGATCCGTAGACCTAACGTCTTTGGCTTGTACCCCAAAGTCTTGGCACCGCGACCCTGCAGCTGAACCAGGATGGTGGTTCGAAAAACAAAAAGTCAAAAAGTTTTTCAGATGAGATAGCAGTACTTTTGAAAATATCAAAGAAAAAGAATTTTTATTTGTCCATAGTTCTTGGCCTCAAATTATAGCGACTTCTGCCAGGTACTGTCTGGTCCTGAAACAAAAGTTCAGGATCTGTGGTGTCCTATCGGATTGATGGTGATGTAGCTTCTTGCAGAATATCATCACTTTCTTGCTCTGTATTTGTTCCCTTTACACGTGCATCGCTAAAAGGCACAAAACGAGGCACAGTGTCAGCCTCGGAGTCAGCGATCCCCTCCTGGACCCACCGATCATACGGTAGGGGCAAAGGGATCCTCTTGCAATGTATGCCGTGTATCCAATTCTTTTTCCCTTTCACTCGAACCGCTGATCTTGTTGATAGCAGGACTAGGTGGGGGCCGATCCAACGGGGCTCATCATTTTTCGTACGCTGAAAATTCTTAATCAGCACCCACGTTCCAGGATTAATAGGGTGTCCTGGAGCTTCAGAGGCCTGGGGCAGAGTATCGTGAACCTGTTGGTGTAAGACACGCAATTTAGCCGTCAATTTATACAGATAATCAAGCAGTACTGGATGTTCGATTTCACTGAATTTTGTCGGCCTTGGCACTCCCCATACATTGGCCGGACGGCCAAACACAATCTCATACGGACTAAGTCCCACTCGTGAATGCACAGTCATTCTTGTTGATAGGAGTGCTAAGGGCAGAGCGTCAGGCCATTTAAGACCGGAGCTCGCCTGAATTTTGGCCAACTTAAGTTTCAAAGTGCCATTGTAGCACTCTACTAATCCAGCTGATTGGGGGTGATTTGCAGCGTGAAACTTCTGCTTAATGCCTAGTCCCTCACACACATCCTTCATCACTCGACCTACAAATTCACTCCCGTTATCACTCCATACCATCCTCGGCATTCCGAACCTAGGGAAAAATTCTTTGACAAGGGCTTTAGTTGTGGATAAGGCCGTATTGTCTTTTAGGGGATACGCTTCTATCCATCTTGAAAAGGCGCAAACAACAACCAGTACATATTTCAAATTGTTGCATCTTTCCATGTGGATGAAGTCTAGTTGCAGAACTTCAAATGGATATGATGGAGGCGCAAAATGGCCAGGTGGAGTTGGGGTTCCCCTACCAGGATTGTATTTCAGACATACCATGCAATTTTTGACCACATTCTCCGCACACTTAGGGATTCCAGCATTCTGCCATACTGGAGCCAACCACTTACAAATCCCTTTCACACTGAAATGTGCCATTCCATGCGCCATCGTAACCACTGGAAGCACATATGCATCAGGTAACAACCATCGCCGGTGTTCTGACAAATCAATCCAACAACCGTTTTCATCTAATTTACCCTTACTCTCTTTCCACGTACTCAATTCTTTCTCTGTGGCTTCAGCTTGAAGAGACTTCACACTCTCTATCGTGTTTTCACACATTCCAACATCACCAACCCATCTTGCAGGGCCTGCAACATACATTCGGGTTGTCACATCTTTTGCGGTTTCGTCAGCAAATGCATTACCTCGCCCAACATCATCGGTAACCTTCTTGTGTGCGCTGCATTTCACAATCGCGACTTGTAACGGTTAGGTCAGTGACTCAAGGAGATCATTCACTAACTGACCATTCTGAATCTTAGCTCCATGCGAGGTCAGGAAACCACGTTCTTTCCACAAACGCCCAAAACTATGGGCCACACCAAAAGCATACTGACTGTCAGTATATATGTTCACTTTCATTCCTTTCGACAACACGCATGCTCTTGTAAGTGCAATTAATTCTGCTGCTTGGGCTGAATTATGTGGTATGCGTGCAGTTTCAACAATCGTGTGCAGAGTCGTGACAGCATACGCGGCAGTCGTATCACCATTCGGAAGCTCGAAGCATGAACCATCCACCCATAAGGTACCATCACATTCAACCAGGGGAGTATCTTTAAGATCCACTCACCCTTTTGTTTCTTCTTCTTTTCTGAACAAACAATCATGCTGTTCAACCTCATCTGTGTCTGCTGAAATTGGCAATAATGTGGCTGGATTCAGCGTGTTGCACCTTTTTATGTGCACATGGTTTGCTAACAGTGTCAATTCATACCCTGACAATCGAGCATTAGTTAAATGCTGTGTCTTGGTCCTGTTTAACAATGTGTCCACCGCATGGGGAACCATTACAGTCAATGTATTATTCATCACTAGTCCAGCAGACTGTCGAATAGACGCAGCTGCTGCCGCTGTGGCTCTTAAACAACTTGGCAATGCCCTCGCTACAGGGTCCAAAGTCGACGAAAAATACGCGCATGGACGCGGTCTGTCTCCAAAAGGCTGTGTTAGCACTGACAATGCGCAACCGTCCTTTTCATAAACATACAAGGTAAAAGGCTTACTATAGTCGGGGGTACCCAACACAGGAGCTGAACATAATGCCTTGCGTAATTCCCAAAAACTTTTCTGATACTCTTCAGACCATGGGACAAGGTTCGGTATATCTTTATATGTTAATGCTAGCAATGGTTTTGCCAGCAAAAACACGGGATCCAGTGCCTACAGTATGAAGTAATGCCAGGAAAGCACGCACTTCTCTCTTTGTCCTTGGCACGCTTAATTGTGCAATGGCTTGGATTCTTTCTGGGGTCAGCTTCCTTCCCTCCTTCGGTAAGAGAGGACCTAAATAGGTCACTTCTTGTCGACAATATTGCAGTTTAGAGAGAGACACTTTGTGATGAAAGGCAGACAAATGACGCAACAATGATGATGTAGCTCCTTTACAAATCTCCTCAGTATCCGCGGCGATTAGTAAATCGTCAACATACTGGATAAGGGTAGCACCTTTAGGTAAAACAAGGGCATCAAGCTGCGCTTTTAAAGCCTGACTGTATATTGATGGACTTTCACAGTAGCCCTGTGGAGCACGTTTAAAACGGAAGCTTCGACCTCCTAAACAAAAGCCAAAAATATCCCTGCTCTCCTCTGCAATCGGAATGTTAAAGAAAGCATTCTTTAAGTCAATCACTGAGAGCCAAGCAGCGGAAGCTGGGATCATAGTCAACAAAGCAGTTATATCAGGGACCACTGGAAATTGTGGCACAACTACCTTATTGACCTCTCTAAGATCGATCACAAATCTGTAAACAGGTGGCTGAGAAGGGTCAGTACGTTTTAAAACAGGCAGAACCGGACTATTGCAAACGTTGCCTCTTGTCTCTTCAATCACATCCTTCTCAATTAAATCATAGATAATTGCTAACAACGCTTTTTCACCTTCCTTAGAGATCTTGTACTGGGGAATGCGGGGCAATTTAGCATTGGCTTTCAAAGTGACAACATACGGCGGTATTTCCAAAAGGCCCACATCATTAGGGCCAGTGGCCCAAAGAGCATCAGGAAGAGACGACAATTCAGCTGGTAGTTTATTCTTTGACAAATACATGGGAGAAATCACTTCCTTACCCAGCGTAAGTTGTACTCCCGAGGGGGAACAATATAATGTCGCATGTAATCTCTTTAACAGATCCAATCCTAACAGGTTTTCATTACATCCTGTCGTTAGGATGAGGGGGGCTTTCAGCTCACAAGGTCCAACAGAAAGGGCCATAGGACTTGAGATCGGGTTCCTAACCGGGGCGCCAGAAAAACCTACGGAAACATTCATTTCGACAGACAAAGGCGCGCCAGGGAGTTTTGAGCGCATAATAGAACTCTTTGCAGCACCAGTGTCCAGCAGAAAGGGCTCTGTTACACCCACTGTAGTCACCTTAACATACGGTCCGCTCTGATCCACTGGCACTGAAACAACTCCCTCTCTCTGTCTATGGCTGTCCTAGTAATCATTACCTTCCGTATTATCATCTTCCACATAATAGTCATTATTATAGTACTGCGCTGTCTTGCCAGTTGCATTGGCTTGCTGATCAAAACTATTCATCGTATTTTGAGGCGGAAGAGAACGCGCGTTCTGGGGAACATTTCCACGCCCTCTACCTCTTGGGGCTTGCTGGCCACCTCTACCTCTTGCGCCATAAGCATTATTCGTGCGCTACAACAATCTAAGGCAATTATTTTTAAAATGACCTTCCTCCTTGCAATATGAACACTGATTGGGACCTATAGGGACACGTGGTTGATAATACTCATACATTTGCTGATTATTCTGAAACTGTTGGGGTTGTTGATAGTTACTCTGGGTTTGCCTATAATTATTCTGACCTCCACGTGGCGGATAAGCCTGCTGTAAAAGAACCTTTGTTTTCAACTCTTTCGTTTTCTTGTCTGTTCTATCCTTCTCATCCTTATCCCTATTTTCGTAATACTGTGCAGTAGCCAGTATTTGCGCCGAAGAGGAAACGGCCCAAGAACTCTCCGAATCTTTTAATTTTTTACACAACTCCGGAAGCAAATTATGCACAAATTTATCAACAAATAACCGTTGGCCACCTTCTGTACTCATGTCCTGACCACTGTGGTCGATAAATGTTTCTTCAAACCTGGTGAAGAAATCGGACACTGTTTCATCTTCCTTCTGTTTGCATGCGGATAATTTATCCCAATTTACACGTATAGCGGGCATTAACCCCTTCAGTGCCACGCCCTTTCCCCGCCCTGTGCCGGCCGTTGCATTAGCGGGCGGGGTTCATGACGAGATAGTCTCGTCATGGGCACAGCGCAACCACGCTCCATGACGAGACTATCTCGTCATGGGCACTGAAGGGGTTAAAGTTTTCATATAGTTAATTATTCTACCAGGGAGTTCTGCTACCGCGGGCTCAGGCTTGGCACCACCAACCTGTCTATTGTCTGCATTAATGATATTAGCCCATATGTCACCTAGTTCTGCAGCATGATCTGCATTACGAATCAATCCCCATAAAGGCTGTGGAACAACATTTCCGAACAACATATCTATGTCAGCCAGGCTCATGACACACGATTCTGCAGTCTGTGATAACTCCTTATAATATCCTGCAGGGTTCTTACGGGGGTCAGGTAGAGTCTGCTTAAGCGCTAAAACTTCAGATCGTTTCCAGGGAACATGTACCCAAACACGCTGAAAATGTGGCAGAACGGGTGGATTAGCCTGTGCATCACCAGGTCTCCAGACTGGAGGAACCTCACGCATCGGGTATTGTCGCGCTTTTACCTGTTTCCCTTCAGGGAATTCCTGTGCAAACAACGACTGCTGACAATTCGCATTCCTGAAAGACAGCAGTGTTGCCACTGCTTTCTCAACATCAGAACCCACAATCGTACCTTTTCCAAATTCAAATCGCACTTGACACAACTCTTGCGGACTAGAGTCTAAATCATTATCTTCCAATTCCTCACATAGGATTTCACACATTTTCTCAAAAACGTATCTCTGTTGTGGCGCTTCCCACTGATGAAAAACATTAACAACAGATTCTACATCATATCTAGAAGGATAAACAATCCATCTACGTGCCATGCGGTCCAGTTCTTCTTTCTCTCTAGAACCAGGTATTTGACTACGTAACTGCTTACGTTGTGGACCAGGGGTCGTAGTAGACGACCCAAAGAGGGGTGATATGAGACTAGTGACTGCACTAGCTATTCGTTGTCGTGCAGAAGGAGAAGTTGAGGTAAGAACCGGGGGAAAAAACAGAGGGAAGAAAAACAGGTGTAGATACAGATACAGGAGTGGTAACAGGTAGGGCACCAAGGGAGGCAGCTGATGTGCTAGGTAAAGTCGCAGGCAGTGCAGAAGTGGTAGGTAGCAAAATCGGCGTCCCTTGGGAAAGCTGTGCTACCGGGACAGGAGCCGGCTGAGGAGGAGCTGGCGGCTGCGGGAAAGCTTGCGGTGCATTAGCTGGAGGCTGTACATTAACGGGTTGCGGAGGCGCTGTAGCATTTTGCGCATACGGGGGTGGCGAACTTAGCAAATGCGACATTAGGGGGTCTTTCTCTTTTTCTTTTGACTCATCTTGTTGAAGGGGTGGCAAAACTGGGTAACATTTATCAATGACTAGTTTGCGTTGCATGTGCAACTGCTCATTCATTTGGTCCTCTTCATTATCCTTAAACTGTAAAGCTGCTTGCATTATCGACATACATCTCTCTCTTTTATTCTTCTTTGCTAATTTAATTTCTTTTTGTTTGGCTTCCTTTCGCCATAGGCGGAAAGAATCAAACATCGCCGGCCGGGCTTTCTTCTTAAACAATTTAACTTCTAAATTATCTAGGATCTCTGTGTCGAAACTACCATTTTGGGGCCATTTTAAAACACCATCCTTTCTGGTGTATCGGATCCCTACTTCATTATACGTAATGGGGCCCACGCCATGTTTCACATAAAGCTCATAAGTTGGAGTTCCAATTGGAGGAACCGGACACGAATCCTCTAATCGGGAATCCCTTTTACAACCAAAACAAAACAAATTTCCAAATATACTAGAACCAGGCATCTTCGCTCACTAGTCTAGTTTCAAACTTCAAAGGATTATCGAATACGATAGTCTCGTGAATACACGAGTCCTCTGGCTTTGGCACTTGCAAGACCCAAATCAAAGCGATCCCGAAGGATACCAAAATCCCGAAGGATACCAAACAAACTGGGAGACGCTCCACTTATACCTAACTGAGGTATCAATGACTTCACCAGAAGACTCTCTCAATTGTTTCGCTCTACCAAATCGTCAAGGGTCCAAAACAGGGCGATTAATCAGGGCAGCAGTCCTTTGTAGCCGTCGGGATGCGGAGAACCTCGCAGAAAAGACTTTCGGACCACGTCGACATGCAGGGGTCGATGAAGTGGCGGCCTTCCTCCAGAATTTCCACACGAAGCCCCTCACGAACCTCTGGCTTGGACCGGTACCACTGAAATCGCGCCAACTGAAGTACTGGGTTTTTAGAACCCAGCGGTGCAGGGGAACACACCCTAAGACTTCGGATTCTTCCTGTTTCAGACCCACAGAAACACAGAGTCTTCTAGGTGAAATCAAAGATCGTATTTATTGGCTGCAGACCAATCACAGGTATCCGAGAAGTACAACACGATGTATGTTCTCAGGAGACTGCTCCTGAACCAAAAAACAGTCTTTTCTTATATACAGAATATTACGCTTCTGGGCAATACCGCCCCTATTTTACAAGTGGTCATTCACATATTTTCGCTTCAAAGGAACAGCAGAGCCATAATGACAATCCCACATTTGAGTTCGTTAAGCATACAGTCATTGTACCCAGCAAGGCTCAGAACCCTCATCAGATAACAGCGGACCCCAATAAAACGGGCACCTCCTGCTCGTAAAACAAGCCATAAAGTAGGAAACAGAGTCAGGTGTGAAAATAGCTTAGTCAGAGATTATGTGCGAACAGGGGCTTTATGATGGGTCGAGCCCTGATGCTAATCACATTAGGCCGCGAGGAAAGGAACCGGCCGGACAGGATTGACCTCGGGCAGCGGAGTCAGTTTGCACAGGTCATAGAGAAGTCACAGAAGGTGTATGTGTCTTTCAGGCCTAGGCAGGGCCTTTGTGCGCAGCCTATGTGAGGGCAACCACAAAATGGCTACTATTCTAATATGGAATCCAAAGGGTTCAATATGTGGTATCGTATGCACGGTGAATTCATCAGTGAAACATGACGAAAACACTCATACATACCGCGTTACTCATTTGCGGTTCGTTGGTACCAAAATTGGCATGGTGGGACCATGCCACCTACACGGTTCCGAACTTTACAGTACCACAGTCCTTAGAGTATGTCCAACCCCCAAACTTTGTATAAGTATGGGAACCCGGTCCTTGCGACTTTAGATTACCCTGGAGGAAACTCTACAATATATATCCTGGACCTTCGACATTCTACTTTGATTAGAAGACTGAGGAAATCTCCCTTGGGGTCAAAGAGTGACTTCCCTGCTTGGCAGGCACCAAAGAAGCAACTGACCGGTCTGCATCAACAAAGCTCCTGCCGGACGCTGAATTCTTTGCATCACCAGAGGTGGATTTCCAGACTTCCTCAAGGCTATTCTGAGTCCACAGCAAAGCTGAGGCCCGTGGCTATCATGTGTGACGTGGACCCGTGACCCCTAGACACCGTGAACGTTTGCAACATCATCATCTTCCTGGTCTTCCTCGAAGTTGTGATTTGGGCTCCGAGTAGCCCCAGCCTTGAGCACCTCCTGCACTGAAGATTTCTGGCCTCCACTCCACGAGTGACCCGTGGGCCAGTTTCCAGTGCGACCACTTGAGGCTCTTTTGCGATTGCTAGCCCGTTGGCTGGTAGGTCCCCACGAAAGCAACTCCTCTTCTGATTGGGCTTTCCTGGTTGCTACAGAAGTTCCCTGACTTACTCTTGCTGGGTGAGTACCCCAGACCTTGCTGGTCTGCACCGCTGTCCTTTCTCTGATTCCAAGTGACTTGCCGTTGCCAAGGCTTGTTGTGTCCAATCTGGTCGCCGACACCACAGCACTCGACAGACTTTGTGGGACAGCTTGAATCCAGCTCCTGGTTGTCATTGGCACCTCTTGGACCTTGTGGCTGAAGAGTCAAGACACACATCAACTAACCTGAAGCACCCAACATCTGTTGGCATTGGTCTATCGTGTCCTTGGTCACTGGTAAGTGACTCAGACTCTGTCCCCTCTGCTTTCAGGTTCCTTCCATCCTAGATCCAGGCTTGGATTGCTTCGGACACTTCTCCTCTTCACGGCAGCAGCACTTCTTCACCAGCTTCTACTGAAATCGACGACGCGACCCAACACCAAAAGACACCTATGCACCTGGCTTCCCTGGGTGAGGTAACACGAGTACTCCGGTGTTCCCGTGGGTACTAGCCCTAGAACTTCCTAAGTCCAAAAGGGTTTAGTCCTGACTCGATTTTAAGTGTACCTAATCTTTATATTTCCATCCTCGACATTGCCCATAGAAAATAACATGAACCCGCGGTTGTGTTCACATACTGCACACGGCTCCCGTGGGTCCCCTGTGTCATTACCTTGGGTGGTTCCTTGGGGTCCCAGCGATTCTACAGGCTCTAGGCCTTGTGTCTAGTTCAGTCATGGTTCTTCTACCACTTTATTGGTATATGGTTTGGTACGCCCCTAGTGCCCAAACGTGTATTTGTGCTATTACCGTTGATTGCTAACTTGTTACTTAAATACTTCGAACTCCAGTCTCATAAAGAGACTAGAGGGGTGTGTTTTATCTTAAATACACATATTTCAAATATATACCTGGTGTGGTTGTCCTTTCATTTGGTCATTCAAGAGATTATAAACTGGTAAAACAGGCTGCTTTACATTCCTTCAAGACTTAGCCTGAAGGCTGCTCTTCATAGCTACCATTAGGATAGCTTTCAATAAAGGTTGTCTTTCACCTATCATTATAAGGGGACTGATACAGGGTGCCCACTATAACTAGTGGACAGCATATATAAGGCCAACTTCTCACATTGGTGTGCAGCGTGTGGGATTCCAGCTTGCTATTATTTTACCTGATAATCTCAATTGAATTGATCAACTGAAAACCACTAAAGGTACCTTAGGTATATATAATATCAAGTTTAGTATACAGTAAGTTCTACTGAACTTAGAGTTGTGTGCTAAGGGATAGCACACCCTTTCTATAACTCAAGAGAGTTTAGTAGGCCATACTAGTGTAGGTAGTGCAATACACCACACCACATTAGTAATGTATAGTCAGCCAGGAACCAGTGGGTCCCTGCCAGAACCCAGTGAGCTTCTACCCTATAGATATGAGGATCTCTCCTTTGCACAGCTTAGGGCCTTATGTTCCATTAGGAAGCTGAAGACAGGCAAAAGCCCAACCACCCAGCATCCCATAAAGGTACTCAAGCTAGATGATCTCCCAGTACCTAGTGGTTCTGGTGGGGTAGGCAGAGTGGGTGGGGCAGCAGCTGAGGGTGGGCCTAGGGGTGGAAACTCCCCCGACCCTACCTCTAATGCTGACGAGACGGATGACAATGATCAGGATCTGGTGAATCCAGCTCCCCTGGATGAGGATGAGGAGGATGGCAACAATGCACCCCTCTTTTTCCCTCCAGGAAGAGTTGAAAGTAGGGCTAGAAGGGATAGGTCTCTCTCAAGGGGATCTGTCCAGTCTAACTCCTCTGTAGGGACCTCTGTCTCTTCTCAGAGAGGGAGGGAAACCTCCCAGGAGAGGAGAGAGAGACTGCTGAAGTATGAGCAAGATAAATTCAACCTAAGAAAGCAGCAGATGGCCCTAGATAGGGAAGCCCTAGAGTTCTACAGAGCTAGTTAAAAGGAGAGACTAGAGTCCCTTGGTGGCAGCAATTTCTCTAGCGATAGGGAGAGGTCTTATGACCATAGACACCTAAGTAAGATTGTCCCTCCCTACCAGAGTGGGGATGACATCCATAAATTGATAACTGCCTTGGAAAGGGCCTGTAAAATACAGAAGGTCCCTCAAGGTCAGGGGGCAGCATTCTTATGGCTCTCCTTTGCAGACAAAGGTAGAGATAAGCTCCTCACTGTAAGAGAAGAGGATGATGATGATTAACAGGTCTTGAAAAGTGCATTAATAGATGGGTTTGGCCTAACCACTGAGCAATACAGGTTAAAGTTCAGAGATACCCAAAAAGCACAAAATCAAAACTGGGTTGACTTTGTTGACTGTGCCGCTCAGGCTCTGGAAGGTTGGTTATTGGGCAGTAAAGTGTGTGACTTCATAGGATTGTACAATCTGATAATGAGGGAGCAGATTCTAAATAACTGTCAAAATCAGCTGTTGCTCCAGTACCTGGTAGACTCTGATCTGACCTCTCCCCAAGAATTGGGAAAGAAGGCAGACAAATGGGTCAGAACCAGGGTGAGGTAGAAGGTACAGAACCAAGGTGGGGACCCAAAGAAGCAGGATTCTAAGAACTCTGACAAGGGTGGGGACAAGGGTAAAGACCAGAAGTCTTCTCAAGGGCCCCAAAAATCTTCTTCTAATGGGGAGTAACAGTCAAAAAAGGGAAAAGGCCAAAAGAAACCTTGTTGCAAAATCTGTAAACAGAAAACTCACTGGACCAGTGACTGTAGCAAGTTCAAAGAATCTACTCCAGCCACCATTGCCCCTAAGGCAACTGTTCCCCCTAGTACAGCTACAATAGGTGGTGGCAATGTTCAGAATAAGGGTGTAGGAGGGTTGACCCTGGGTTCTGAGATGGACTCTGGCCTAGTCAGAGTTCTAACTCAGGCTGTGCTTGTCTGTGATCGGGCATGGATATGTCCCCCTGTGTGAGTCCCAGTAACCTGGGCAAATACAGACAACAGCCTTTCATAAATGGAGTAGAGGATTGGGCATTCAGGGACACAGGAGCAAGTGTCACAATGGTAATAAAAGATCTTGTGGAACCTGGGCAGATTATACTCGGTGAAATGTACCAAGTGACTTGCTAGCAATGTCAGAACAGACCATTCTCTGGCAGTTGTTAACTTCTCCTGGCGTGGGAATCTGGAAACTTCAGCTTGGGCTGAAGTGGAGTTCAGGACACATGCAGAAATGTCAGGGATCCCTGCTCATGTCTTTGCTGTGACTAGGTCACAGGCCAAAATGTCTAACACTGGACAGGCCCTGGATTGTGGAAGAATGGACCAGGTGCCTCCCAAGAGGGGGAGCAGTAAGGCTAAGGCAGAACCTTCCCACCTGACTCAGAATACAGATCAGTCTCCTGAGGGAGATGATCTTGAGCCTAAAGATGGAACTGTCCCAAAGGAGCTGGGACCTGACCAGGTTGAGTTCTTGGGGACAAGGGGCCCTTCCAGGTCAGATCTGAGACAGGAGCAGGACACCTGCCCCTCTCTTGAACCCCTCAGAAAGCAAGCTACTGATGAGGCTGCTGGGAATGCTAGTGGCACCCATAACATTTATTGGGATGATGGACTCCTTTACTCAGAGAGTAGAGACCCAAAGCCTGGTGCATCCAGGAGGTTGGTTATACCTCTGAAGTCTAGGGGCTTCCTATTGACACTAGCCCATGATATTCCTTTAGCAGGACACCTGGGCCAGAACAAGATTTGGGACAGAATTGTCCCTCAATTCCACTGGCCCCACATATCTGAAGACACTAAGGAGTTTTGTTGCTCCTGTGTGACCTGCCAAGCCAGTGGCAAGGCAGGTGGAACCACAAAGGCCCCCCTGATACCACTACCTGTGGTAGGGGTTCCCTTTGAGATGGTTGGGATTGACATTGTTGGTCCCATGGATCTTCAATCTTCATCTGGGCACAGATGTATCCTGGTGGTGGTGGACCATGCCACTAGGTACCCAGAGGCAATCCCACTTAGGACCACTACAGCACCTGTAGTGGCAAGAGCTCTCTTAGGTATATACTCAAGAGTAGGCTTTCCTAAGGAGGTAGTATCTGACAGGGATGCGAACTTCATGTCTAGCTACTTGACTGCAATGTGGAAGGACTGTGGACTGAACTACAAATTCACCACACACTATCACCCACAATGCAATGGTTTAGTTGAAAGATTCAACAAACCTTAAAGGGCATGATCAAAGGTCTCCCAGAGAAGCTTAGGCGGAGATGGGACATCCTTTTGCCCTGCCTTTTGTTTTCCTAAAGGGAGGTGCCACAAAAGGGGGTTGGTTACAGCCCTTTTGAACTTTTGTTTGGCCATCCTGTTAGGGGTCGTTTGTGTCTGGTGAAGGAGGGATGGGAGTTACCTCTCAAGCCCCCTAAACAGGACATAGTGGACTATGTACTTGGTCACCGCTCCAGGATGGCTGAGTACATGAAAAAGGCTACTAAAAACCTTGAGGCTAGTCAGGAATTAGAAAAGGCCTGACATGATCAAAAGGCTGTGCTGACTGTTTACCAGCCAGGGCAGAAAGTGTGGTTGTTGGAGCCTGTGGCCCCAGCAGCCCTCCAGGGCAAAGGAGTGGCCCCCATAAAATTGTTGGACAGAAAGGGGAGGTCACCTACTTGGTAGACCTTGGAACCCCTAGGATACTAGGGTACTTCATGTCAACAGACTAAAACCATTTGTTGACAGGGCAGACATGGGCTTGCTCATGGCTACTGATGAAGGACAGGAGGAAGAGAGTGACCCACTCCCTGACCTGCTTTCTCAGAACCCTGATGATGGATCAGTTGATGGGGTAGCCTTGACAGGCAGCCTCACTGTCAAGCGGCAAACTGACTGCAGAAAGCTTCTCAGTCAGTATAGACATATGTTTTCTCTGACTCCAAGTCAGACCACCTGGTGCACTCCTGAAGTGGACACTGAGGGCAGTCTGCCTGTGAAGAATAAGATCTACAGGCAACCTGACCATGTCAGGGACTGTAAAAGGACAGAAATCCAAAATATGTTGGTTTTGGGAGTCATTGAACCCTCAGATAGCCCTTGGGCTAGTCAAGTAGTCCTGGTACCAAAACCTCACACCAAAGATGGCAAGAGAGAGATGAAGTTTGATGTGGATTACAGGGGTCTCAATGCAGTCACTAGGACTGATGCCCATCCCATCCCCATGGCAGATGAGCTGATTGATACTTTGGCCTCAGCCAAGTTTCCTAGCACATTTAACCTGACAGCCAGCTATTGCCAGATCAGACTAGCTGATGATGCAAAGCCAAAGACAGCATTTTCTACCCCTAGTGGGCAATATCAATGTGCGGTAATGTCCTTTGGTTTGAAAAATGTACCTGCCACTTTCCAAAGGTTGGTGGATTAAGTCCTTACAGGCCTGGAAGACTATAGTGCAGCATATCTAGATGATATTGCTGTCTTTAGCTCCACCTGGGAGTATCACCTGGTCCATCTGAGGAATGTTTTGGAGGCCCTGCAAAAAATCAGGCCTAACTATCAAGGCTACTAAGTGCCAGATAGGGCAGAGTCATGTTGTGTACCTGACCCACCTTGTAGGTGGATGCCAGGTTCAACCATTGCAGAGCAAAATCCAGACCATAATGGACTGGGTTGCTCCCACTACCCAGACTCAGGTGAGGCCTTCTTCGGCCTGACTGGGTACTATAGAAGATTTGTCAAGGTGTATGGATCAATAGTGAAACCCCTGAATGGCTTAACCTCTAAGAAAATGGCCAAAAAGGTTCAGTGGACAGTTAGCTGTCAAAAGGCATTTGATGACCTGAAGCAGGCCATGTGCACTGCTCCCATTCTGCAAAGTCCTGATTACTCCAAAAAGTTCATTTTGCAAGCAGAAGCATCTGAGTTGGGGGTGGGGGCTGTACTGTCAAAGTTGAATAATGAAGGTCAGGATCAACCAGTAACTTTCATAAGCAGAAGGTTGACACCCAGAGAGAAACGTTAGTCAGCCATTGAGAGGGAGGCCTTTGCTGTGGCTTGGGCTCTGAAGAAGTTGAGGCCAAACTTGTTTGGTACTCTCTTCATTGTTCAGACAGACCATAAGCCCTTTTTATGGCTAAAACAGATGAAGGGTAAGAACCCCAAACTTCTCAGGTGGTCCATTTCCCTACAGGAGGACTATACAGTGGAACATAGACCTGGGTGTAACCATGCCAATGCAGATGGACTCTCCAGATATTTCCACTTAGAACATGAAGTCTCAACTGGTCAAGGTTAGTTTTATGTCCCTGCATTTGGGGGGGCTGTGTAGGAGAGTAGGATCTGCTTCACATGTTTACCCCCACTTTTTGCTGGTGTTTCACTGTTTTTCGACTTTAGTCTGGCTGGGACCCTGCTATTCAGGGCCCCAGCCTAGCTGCTTCCTCTCTAAATTGATTTCATGTACTTTGGGTACACTCCAGATTGGATTCTGTGGTATCCTTGTGAGTCCCTAGTATATGGGATACTATGTAGCCAGGGCATAGGTACTCCAGAGGCCTACCAGGGGCTGGAGCATGTATTGTGCCACTCCTGGAAAGCCCTGCAAAATGACACCACATGTCTGCTACTGCAGCTTGGGTAAGGTGGTGCATGCACCCCTTACTGAGGTATCTCTTCTCCGGGGTTGTCAGTGGTGCAGCCTGACCATATACTCTTAAGTGCATTATATCTTAAACGGTTAATGCTAACTTTGGACTGGCTGCACGGAAACATGTTGTGTTTGGTGTCAAACACCTTGGAATCATACCCCCACATCAGTTCTTGATGTGAGGATATGATCCCACCCTTCTAGAGGGAGAGGCATGGCAGTACTGGTATACCCGGTAGAAATCTAATAGAGCCCTGGCATCACAAAATGGATGCTGCAGCCACAGACACAGGTCTGGCCTCCTGCTGCTTACCGAAACTCTGGATGGGGAGGCCTGGACAATAGGTTTCCTGTCACAGGGAGGTGTAACCACCTCCCAGACAGGATGATGTGTATTGGGGAGCACTCTCTGAGTGCTTTGAAGTCCTGCACTGGGGGCACATTTGGTGTCCCTGTGCATAGTCCAGCTCAAACCGGTTCAGGGGCTTCCAGCCCCTGCTCTGGTGTGAAACTGGACAAAGGAAATGGGTGTAGCCACCCCTCTTTCCAAACCCTCCCATAGGTGGGTCCCTAGAGCTAGTCCAACCCCTTCCTTAGGCATAAGTAAGGAACCTCTGTAAACATAACTTTAGATATCCCTGGACGAAACTCTGAAGCTGAATCCTGGAACTTCGATGCTCGACTAAAGACTAGAGGACTGAAGAAATCTCCTTTGGGGTCAAGGAGTGACTACCCTGCTTGGCAGGCACCAACAAAGCAATTTGCCGGTCTGCATCTCCGAAGCTCCCGCCGGACTCTGAAGTATTTGCAGCCCAGGAAGAGGATTTACAGACATCTCAGAGGCAGACCCGAGTCCCCAGCAAAGCTGACACCCGCAGCCCTTGTGAGCAGCATTGAACTGGAACTCCTGGTCACAGTGCACTTTTGCAAGTGCATTGACTTTTTGACATCTCTTGAAGTCATGCGTGGAGTTACTTGTAGCTTCCACCTTGAGCAGAGAATCCACTAAAGATTGTCAGCCTAGTCACCCCGAGTGACCCGTGGGTCGCCATTTTATGTTTCTTCTTGAGGTCCCTTTGTGATCCCTGGTCTGTCAACTGGTGAGTCCCTGAGAGGGTAACTTTGAATTTCCTTGGGCTTCCCTGGTTGCTCTAGATATGCCCTGACTCCCCACCAAGTGGTGAGTCCCTCAGGCCTTGCTGGTCTGCACAGAAGCATCTTTCTCGTTTCTGTGTGGGTTGCTGTTGCCAAGGCTTGTTGTGTCCAATTCGGGCACCAATGCTGCAGCACTTGACATCCTTCATGGGACTGCTCAAATCCAGCTCCTGGTTGTCCTTGACACCTCCTGGTCCACATGGCTGAAGAGTCAAGCTTCACTTTCTTCACCTTAAAACACCCGACATCGGTGGGCATCTGCCTATCGTCCTCCTGGTCACTGGCAAGTGACTCAGACGCTATCCCCTCTGCTTTCCGGTTCTTCTTGACTTTGATCCAGGCTTGGATCTCTTCAGACACTTCGCATCTTCCCGTCAGCAGCACTTCTTTGCCACCTCCCATTCAAATCGACGACGCGACACAATACCATTTGACACCTATGCACCCGGCTTCCCTGGGTGAGGTAACTCAAGTACTCCAGTGCTACCGTGGGTGTTGACCCTAGAACTTCCTAAGCCTCAAAGGGTTTGGTCCTGACTTGTTTCTAAGTGTCCCTAATCTTTAAAAATCTAACCGCGACTTTCCCATAAAATCTAACTGGAGTTCGCGGCTGTGTTCTCACACTGCACACGGCCCCCGTTGGTCCCCTGTGCCAATACCTTGGGTGGTTCCTTGAGGTCCCAGCGATTCTACAGGCTCTATGCCTTGTGTCTAGTTAAGTCGTGGTTCTTATACCACTATTTTTTTATTATACGGTTTGGCTTTCCTAGGGCCTAGGGCCTGATGTGTATTTGTGCTATTTTGCTGTCATATTTAAAGTGTAACTTATGTGTTTTGACCTCTAGCCTCATAAACAGACTAGGAGGGTGTGTTTAGAAATAAATACATATATTTCATATATATACCTGGTGTGGTTGTCTTTCATTTAGCCATTCAAGAGACTACAGACTGGTAAAATAAGCTGCTTTACATTCGCTCAAGACTTAGCCTGAAGGCTGCTCTCCATAGCTATCACTAGGATAGCTTTCAATAAAGGTTGTCTTTAACCTATCATCAATAAGGGGTTGTTTGGACTGGTACAGGTGAAGAAATAAAAACCTTCAAAGAAGAGATTGGCACACACGCTGCAATATCAAGAGAACATATTTATTAACCTCACATGAAGGAGATTGCGTCACACAGTACCCTCAGGCCACTGTAGGAGGCATTCTAAGGAGTACAGAGAACAGGGGCCTTATATGTGCATAGGTTACATAATCAGCATAAAACCAAGGGGAGGTCCTGGCACATACAAGCATGCTTATTGACTAATATGGGTATACAAAATGTGCTTGCTTAACAAAGTGGGAGGGGAGACTAAATTGCTTACATCAGTAAGAATAGCCTGACAGTTCTATACTAGGAGCAGGTGCATTCGACCAGCTAGGCCTCTCTGAGCATGTGCAAGGCTCTGGAAGAGGGAGGAAGCACATGGCTAACTAAAATGACTGCCAGGAACAAAATGGCTTTTAGCTCATGCTAACAGCAATTCCTGCAATCTTTAACAGACGGTCCTTTTAGCATGAGCTAAAGACATCCCTATGATCTAGAAGGAACATAGAAAATATTTGGCACATTTATTCTCATAAATTCATCAATATCCTAATTCATTGCTAGGTGGGCATTTTTCATTCTAAATAGTGTTAAGCTGGCATATTTAAGGTATAGACAGAAGCACAAAGGGAACAGAGCATTGGGTCATAATTAACATTCAGATAGCAGGAGAGAGTAATGACTATTATTACAAACAGAACCATCATTATTTTTCAACCCCAAGCAGTAAAGTAAATCCTAGAACCATCTAGTCTAATTCTATGTAAAAAACATTTTCAATAGACTTTTCCAGTGTTCCTTTTATGAGGGCTAGAGCATCAATCATTATAGTCAAGGAAAGGGCAAAGTAACATTTGTCAACTGCTCAGATTAACTTTTCTTTTGCAGAATAAACATTATTCCTAATGCAAATATTAAAGCAGTCAGACATATTATTACAAAAACAATCCTGGCTCCAGGGGACCAGGAGGACCACATGGGGCCATAGGTATTAGGACGAGGAGCCGCAAAGGGCTGCTGCTCCTAAAAAATGGGACGACTAAAGGGGTACATTACTAACAAAAAAGAAGTCCTTGGGAAATTGAAGCCGCTGTAAAACCAGCCAGAGGGGAGCATTCTCCCTGTGTCCGTTTGAGCCCCACTGGCAGGCTCTTGTTGTTCCCACGGTGGAGCTGCACAACTCGCAACTCAAGACAAATCACGGCCCAGTTTCAAGGGAAAAGTTTCTTCTTTCAGGATAGGGCAATCACCTTCCAGGGCAAATGCCCTCAGTGATCCTGTCCAGTGTCTCAGGCAGTGCACCAGTTTTCTTCACTTCAATCTAACAGGCACCAAAGGCACAGCACCTGTACCCTAAACTCAAGTCCTTCCCTAACTCATCTATTGCTCTGCTGGCGCACTGCTCTTTTGCTGGGGCCACAGATTGTATCCAGTATGCCCGGGTATCTCTTGATCAACAAACAAAGGTGTAAATGTTCATTTATTTCATAGCTAGGATTCAGGGGCGTGATGCTGAAGTACCTGAAGCAACCCTTGTTTCAAAAGGGGTCACCTCAAGCAAAAGCCTCCTTGCCGTCCTGGTCGGTCTGTGACTCTCTCAGCTGGGCACCAAAAACTTGATCCATGACTTCTCCTTTCTGATTTGTGACCCCCATCTTTCGCCCAAGACAGTGGCAGGGGTACACACTTCACATCCCAGTGCTTCCGGCCTTCTACCTTCACTGAGGTCCTAGTTGCCAGCAATGCCTGTGCTGGTTCCCTTCACCTTGGCTTCAAGCTGGACTGGTGCTGACTCCTCAGGCTGGATCTGATGTCCGGGCCCATCTGGCAATTGTTGTAAGGCAGCAAATATCTATTGGTGGACAGAATAAAAGGTCTTTAGACAAGGCATACAAATAATCTATCAACAGAGAGGATAGTCTCAGAATACTTCATAGTCTTGCCCCCCCCCCCATATATTAGCAAGGCGCCCAAGAACCACTTCATCTATCTGAGAGTAAAAAAAACTGAACCTATTACACTATTTGAAGCAGCTAAGGAAGTCTGTGTTAATTTACTAAATTCTGAGGAAAAGAGAAAAACAATACAGACATACTCTAAATCCTTACATTTGTGTATTCCTATATTATTCATCTGAAGAACCTCAAGAAAAAAGGAAAAGTTCTACACTTTTACTCATAAACTTTACATTACTTGTACAGGACTGCAGACACTTCTAAAATGATTTTTCCTTCATTAAAGCACCTACATTGTATGCTTAGGACCATGCTCTCATGTTATAGGTGCAGCAGGAAAATCTAAAAGTGCTATTTTAACAGGGATTCTTTTTACATAAAGAACTAAAAAACACAACGTAGTGGGTATATAAATTTCTCCAGCAGAACATGTTGTAACAAACAAACTCCTATAAAACAATATTTTCCTTCAGAAATGTTTGCTGAGGATCACATGGGTGTCTTCCCTGACATTATAAACATTATGCATTCTACTTTTCACGATGTGGACTATGCAACATCATTTTCAAAGGAAAAAATCCTATTCACCAGCTCTAATAAGGGCTGTCAGCTCAATTACACAGACTAACTAATAAAAGACTAGCAATGCCCTTGCAAAACTGTATGTATCATGAGAATAACATATAGATTACCTTAAATGTCAAATAAGGGAACTGCAATCTAGACTACTCATCCTTTCATAATTTCATCAGACAGGATGGGCAGTAACATTAAATCTTTTTTATTCATTTTATTAATCCTAACAATTTTTAAAACAGTATTACTGAACACCCAATTCAATGTTTCATGGCTGTTTCCTAGACAATTTAGACAGTCTCAAAAGAGAGTGAGAAAAAGAGAGAGAAAACATAAATTTGTCTACCCTTAATTTGTAAAGGAGCTAAGCTCCTTCCCCCATTTCGACAGTAGAAAACCTGAAACAGGTTTCACTTCTGTCAACACTATCAACCCCTATTTGTGGCAGCTGGGCACAAATACACTTGTAGGAGGTAAATAGCACATTTAGCTAGCTAGAAAACATTAATAACCAACCACCAATTCCTTTAGCCATGGTACTAGTTATAACATGAGGGCACATGAATTCAAACTAAACCCATTGCCTCCTTATCCCAGCCCTTGCACAATAATCTCTAAACTAAAACCATTATTTGTATATACATGGCAGAGGTATGCACTAATCAGGGCCCATATATACCACTATATTTCTTTCTGTTCAATGCCTGCACAAAAACTTGCTTTTGCCAAAAATAGTAAGCAAAGCTTCTCTTTCTCTCCCTGCGCTGTCATCTCATCTTTCAAAACTTTTCAGAGGTCAAAGTGTCAAAGCAAACCTTGCCTTTAGCCCTGCTAGGCTGCTAAATGCAGAACTCGACCTTTAACCCTTACCAGCGGTCCTATTTTTTTGCAAGGCTTTCCATGTGGCTTTTCCAATTCAAAGCAACTTATGGAGACTCACAGCTGAAAGCAGTCCTATCCCGTTCCTGTTTGCCAGTAATTTAGAGGTAAGATAATAACTTCTGCTGGTTTCTTTATACTTATTTTCATTTGTGTGCAGTGTGTGGTGTTCTTTTCTAGCAGTATAGAGGTCAGCTGTTTGTTCTATACTTACATGTGTGCATTACTGAAGCCTGAGATCAGTTTGAAAACTGCCCTGAGTGGCAGAACTGCTTTTAAACAGTACATTTTGCCCAAATTCGACTTTGGTGTTAGGGGCACTTAAAAATGAATAACCTACAATGTTTTAGCATATTAGGGACCCCCAGGGTTTTCCCTAGATATCCCAGGGGTGGGGGATCAGAAATGTATAAGGTATACCCTTACAAAAATGAGTTTTGTACGCCTGGGTAAAGTGACATTTCACGTTTTAGTTCCCCTCCATTGCGGTAAAGCGTCGCTTACATTCAACTTTGATGCTAGGAGGTCACAGTATGATTATTAGGTATTATAGAGATTAAAAACGAATTAAGTGCACTTATTTTTAATAAACTTTTTTTCATATAATCAAAATGCCCTGTTTTTTTTTAATAATGATCACCAACCCTTTTTTATGGTTCCACATATGAAAAGCAAGCCTCATTCCTTTCATTTTGCCTTTAAATGCATTCATTTATAACCCTAAGCACAGAGGCTTTACTTAAACCTAAAATAGCTTGCGCCACTTTTTAAAGAGCAGTTATTATTTTACATCAGAACCACGGATGTACTTAGGCATTAAGAAAGGAAATCCCTACTTTCAATCTTTTCTCTGTTATCCAAAATAATGAAAACTGTCTTTCTAACTTTTAAAATCAGCAGTCTGTAATGCACTCCTTTATACCGTGCTTGCACTAACTTAAAATCTAGTTGACTCAGCATTTTCCCTCCGTGGCCTGTGGTCAGGAATAGCCATGTGTCATTGACTCAGCTGTGCTCTTGACCAGCAAAAATTATTTCTACGCCTTTCAAGCCAGCACAAATCTGTCGTTCTGTAGTGTGGTATTTATTTCAGCAAAAACCAATTCACTCAGATGATGTGAATTAACCCTGGGCGGTGAACTACGCTCCATTCGCAGAGTTTGCGTAGTTTTGGTACCTTCGCGGTTCGCGTAGAACATGTAGTTACCGAATACTAGGCAATCTGCAACGTAGCATAGCTGTTTTTCTTCTTCGCGCGCTCAATATGCATTCTCACACGCGCAGTAACGACTTACCGTGATTCTGCATTCGCCGGCTTGATTTTCTATCTGTTCGTGTGTGCCACTAGATTTGTAATATGGCTGCCCGATCCCGCGAGAGTGTGCGAACGCGAACACGTCATTCGGATGCGTGTGCTGAATTCCAGCGGCAGTCTTGGTAAAATTGCTATCCCGAACACACAAAAACTACAATCTGACGAAGAATATCTCTCGAGCATCATAAAACCTTCTCGAAAATGATCATTTTGCTCAAAAGAACTCCTCAGATTGTGAATTGGCTGTAGTTTTTTGTGCAAGGAGTCCTTTTTCTTTTTTAACTTTTTTTTTCAAGAGGAAGGAAGTGCCCCTGAGTCTCCAATTTCCTGGAGCTGTAAGGATCAGTTTTTGTGTCTGTCTGCGGCATCATATATGATTGGATTGGATTTGAGGACTTTTGGAATTGAGAAGTAAGTTGGGGAATTGGTGTACTTGTTTCTTTGATTGGGGCTTGTACCTACATTTGTGGCCTGTAGTTGCAGTAGGGGCCTTGTTGTTTTTCTTAGTAGTTTCAGCCAGTAGGCCCAGAGGTACCCATGGGTGCATGTTTCTGTGGCGTCTGTTGAATTTTATATTAAACATCATGTAGGGCATGGATGGCATTGGATTTAATTGCTAAATGTGGTTGGGGTGTATTTCATTTTTTGTGTGTGTGTTGCTGTTGTTAATAAATAAATACCTTTGTTGGATGTGTGTTTGTGCTTGCTGTGTAACTTTCCAACCTTTCTTAGCCCTGTTGATTTTCGTTTTTGCATTTTTGTATTAAAGCTGGGTTGTTTAGTAGGCTTCCTTTGTCTGGTCATATAGGCCTGCTTGAGTTCATTGTTTGCCATGGCCTGTTGTGACTGACCATCCATGTTGCTTCGGGCCATTTTGTGTTGGTAGTTTAGTAGTGTGCTGCTTTTCCATATAGGCCTGCATGTCTTTTCTTTGTTCCCCTTGGCTTATGCTTGTTGTTGTTGTGGCTTGACCATGTGGTTGGTGGCCATTTTGTCAAGGCAGGCAGTGTGCTTTTGCCATAGGATTGCATTGTCTGTCTTCCATTTCTTTTTGTTGTGGGTGGCTAGCGGCAATTTTGTGAGCCATCCAGGCTGTGTCCACTGCTTTTGCCATAGGCCTGATTTTTTTGTCTAGTGTCTTCACTTTCTGTGGGTGGCCTGGCCATGTGGGTGGCGGCCATTTTTTGGAGTTAGGCAGTGTGCTTGCTTTTGCCATAGGCTTCAGTCCCAAGCTTGTGGCCTAGTCTGCCAGTGGGCCCAGAGGTAGTCATCTCATCATGGGTGCCTAAAAACTGTTTCTGTGTTGTCAGTTGAATTTTAACACCATTTATGGCATTGGATTGAATTACAAAATGTGGTTTTTGGAGAGGAATTTCAGTGTTTTGGTGTGTGTTAAATAAATAGGCCTTTTCAGACAGTAGGTAACCCTAGGTGTTCAGCTCGCGCAGTTTTGGCAACTCCGCACTGCGCGACAACGCGGACTTACACTTTTTGTCTTCTTCGCGCGCTCAATATGCGTGTTTGCGAACGCGCTAACGACTTTTTGTAAAGATCGCGATGCCGAACACGCAGAATTTGCAATCTGGCAAAGAATATCGCACGAGCAGCATAAAACCTTCTCGAAAACGATGATTTTGTTCATTTTGCTAAAAAAAACTCCTCAAGTTGACATTTGGCTGTAGTTTTTGGAGCAAGGAGTCATTTTTCTTTTTTTTAATAATTTTTTGTAGAAGAGGAAGGAAGTTCCCCAGAGTCTCCAACTTCCTGGTCCTGTCCTTTGTCTTCACTTTCTTGTTATTGTGGCTGGCCTGACCATTTGGCTGGGGGCCATTTTGTGGTGGTAGTTAGTAGTGTGCTGTTTTTGCCACAGAGGCCTGCATGTCCTTCCATTGTTCCTCTTGTCTGCTTCCAAATCCATCCCCATTGCCAGCTGCAGCTCCGTGATGCTGCATCCATCCCATGTGATGCACAACTGTAGGACAAACACAGGCTCCACTATATTTTTGTTTTCGTTCTTTGCTATTCTTATTCTTCCTGAGTGTGCACAGTAAAGTACACCAGGAAAGCCCTGGCCTTATTGTCATAGTCTCATAAATTGCTACACTGTTGTTCGCTGAGTTACTAAAATTCAATAATTCTGACCACCACTACACACTAAGAAGTTATATATTATATTAGTTTGATTGTACTATCTTTTGACTGATGTTCTTCTGGCTTTTTTGCTTTTAGGTGCACAAAAGACTGAGGAGGTGGTGTGTCATCATTGCCCGTTGTGCTGCCAGACAAACGTCCTGCTGCTGTACACCACGTGACGTGTGAGTAACCTGACCAGACACCTCTGCAACTTGTGCAACTGAGTGCTGCTGACATCAGAATAAGATGGGCCCAAAAAAAGCAGGTAGCAGGTCCTCCAGTACCAAGAAAGTTTCTATTGAGAAGAAGGAAACAAAGAAGGAAGTGACACTTAAGTCTGGTGTGCCGCCCAATATGTTTTTTGGGAAACCGAAAATGACGCCTGCTGCAGTGGTGTCCGGGGGGCAAACTGGGACCAGCACCTCTGCATCAGTGGCACCAACCCACCAACCCAGGCCCAAGCACATGAGTGTGGAAGAGGTAGCCAGCCTAATGGTGGAAAGCAGTGATGCTGAGCCTGAGCTAAACTTATCGCTATCTCAAAGTAGTACCCAATCAACGCAGGAGGAAAGACAGAAGATAAGTGCTCAACAACAACAGCCGCAACCACCACCCGCAATAGTAGTTGTTGTTCCTCCCGAAGTAGGGGCAGTTCAGGAAATTGAGCCTCATGCAGAGGAAGAAGAGGAAGCCACTCATTCAGAAGTTCCATTGTCTTCCAAATCCCCACCAAGGAAAAGGAGGGTTAGTCCAACTTCTTCGCCTAGCCCCCCTTCTGATTAACTAGTTGCCACTTGGAAGCCACAAACTGAGTCTGAGAGGGAGACACGTCCCAAGACCAGGCTAGGGAAAAGGAAGGTGATGCAGAACAGCAGGATGATGATGATGAGCCAGTCATCACGAACATCACTCCCGGCCCCGAGGAGATGGAGACCAACATTATTACCCTATCCAAAATCGCTGCAAGGGATGTAGCAGGCATACCTCCAACACAGGTAACACCAACACGACCTACAGCTTCCATACTTGCATTAGCAAAGGCCCGTCAGCGATCTACATCCAGCACAATCACCACCTCAGTAGAAGTATGTAGTGGTACATCACAGAGTCAAATTCAACAAACACCCTCCAGTTCATCCGGCATTGGAAGTGGCACCTCCAGCAGGTGGCAAAAGTTAAGCTCCCCAGTTTGGGACTTCTTTACGGTTAGTGAAAAGGAAGAGAACATTGCTATATGCTCTATTTGTAATACCTCTGTTAGTCGGGGTAAGCTTGGTACAAACTATGGTACCGGAGTCCAAATAACCCATCTGAAAAAACACCACTTGATCAACTGGGAGGACCACCTTTGTGACATAAAAACTGCAACCATTGGTGTTGGTGGGGATAAACGAGTTAAAGAAGAAGATCCGATCACGGTGGGAGAGGAAGGACAGGGAGACATTCTCTCTGGTAGTGCTACACAAAGTAGCCCTGTCCCCAGCAGTGCAGTGTTATCGTTGACCACATCTTCAGCAACATCTCAGTGGCACAAGAGTAAGAGTCAGCCTGGGACAGCAACGAGTACCGCAATGAAAAAAAGTGCGTTGTTGAGCCTAAGAGGAAGGAAAACCATGCAGTCCACCATTATCAGCATGTTTAGGCTGGTGGAGGGGCATTACGAACGCAACCACCCAATAGCACGTTTGTACAATGCGAAGCTGGCTAAAATGTTAGCACTGGACCTTCTCCCTTTTTCTTTTGTTGAAGGGGTGGGTTTTCTGGTATTTGTGACAGCCATCTGCCCAAAATGGCAGGTTCCCAGCCGCTACTATGTTGCCAGAGTTGCTGTTCCAGCACTACATCACGACGAGCTGGAATTGCTTGGAAACGCCTTGAAGCAGAGTGCTGTTCATAGTATCAACCTGACAACAGACATGTGGACCAGTTGCCAAGCCACTGATTACATGTGCATAACTGCACACTGGATCTCTTTCGTGGGGGTTAAAGAACAGATATCTGCTGGTTTTGACGCTGCTGAGATTTTTGATGCCACTCGCAAGCATGCAACTGTAGCCATGTTTGCCATGGAGAAATCTCATACTGCTGCAAACATTTTGGATGAGTTTATCAGCAAGGTCTTTGAGTGGCTGGGCCCAAGAGGGCTTAACATTGGTTTTGTTGCCACGGACAATGGCAGTAATGTAGTTAGGGCCATGAAAGATGGTGGCTATTTCAGGGTCCCGTGTTTGGCACACTGAATTAACATTGTTGTTCAAGACTTTCTGAAAAATGAATACAAAGTCAGCAACTTACTGGTCACCAGCAGAAGAATATGCACACATTTCAGCCATTCTTTTAAAGCCCGGAAGCAGCTGAGGGTCATTCAACGTGAGCATAAAATGCCAGTCAAAGCACTCATCCAGGAGGTGCCAACATGTTGGAATTAAACTTATTACATTCTTGATTGTCTGTTTGAGCAGTACATACCACTCAATGCTTATGTCATGCGAAGATTAGGGGATCCTACTGTGAGAGGCATGACCGTTGAGATGGGTCAATGGGACCTCGTTAAATGCTTGACAGAGATGCTACTTCATTTTGAGGTCTTCACGCATGAAGTCAGCAGGGAGGACTGTACTATGGCCCACGCTATCCCATTCTTGCACATGCTAGAGCAACAGCTGAAGGAGGTGTCTGAAACATACGCAGGTGTGGATGACAAACAAGACGCACATTATTTGGCGGAATCCTTAGCCGTTCGCTTATCTGAAAATACAAGGATTCAAAATAACATAGTGTCACATCCACATTACATTACTGCCGCAATTTTGGATTCACGGTACAAAGCATTTCTGAACAGTAAGGTAATAATTCCCTTTTCAGAAGTGGATGTTGCCAAGAACAAAACTTTGATAGCTGAGCAAGCCATTGACTTTGAAAACAAACGGCCGGTAATTAGAGGCCCCAGCCCAGAACAAGTACTCCAGGGCAGATTCCAGAGTCAAGTTCTACTTCAGAGCCTGAGGGCAGTGCGTTTGCCTCCCAGCAGTCACCGACACCAGCACTACCATATATATCAACAGAAAGAACAGGATCATCCACACTACAATCAGCAACTGATTGGTTTCTACGGCAGGGGTATGGTAAGTCCAGAGCTGATGCAAAGGCAAAAGAGGCTGAGCACATCGGAACACCCCTGAGTATTAAGCGGGTGGTCCAGGCATTTCTGGATGACCCAACAGAGGTCTTCATGGATGGAAATCCATTGGTGTATTGGTATGGGAAAAGAAGCCAATGGACAGTGCTCAGCAGGCTGGCGATAAAGTATCTGGCTTCCCCTGTCACAAGTGTTTCTTCTGAGCGTGTTTTCAGTGCTGCTGGTGCCATTGTAACGGTGAAAAGGACCAGTCTCTCTCCCAAAAGCGTGGAGAGGTTAACCATGATCAAAATGAATCAGCACTTTATACCACCGGACTACAAAATACGTGAATCACAGCAGGAAGAGGAGAGCCACTTTGATGACATAAGTAGTGGGTTACATGACCTACTTCTGTCTGAACCACCAGAGTTTGAGGACGAGCTCCTCTTCCCTGACAACTAGGCTTTCAAATTGTTACTTTCTACCTTCCTTTATTTGTGTGTGTATCTGTCTTTTTCTGCTTCAAATCAAATCACAACAAATGAATCCATCACCACCGTCTTCTCTTTTTATTTCCCTTTTGGAGTTGCACCTCTGTGCATTTTACTGCCCACTCCTCAGAGTCCTGCTCCATCTTCCTGACTCGCCCTAAATACATTTTCCTCAAGCCAGACATTAGATGGAGAATAGTACAGTCCCTCCAGAAGAAGTGGAACGTGACTATAGGTATCCTCCTTTTGTTTATGAGCCGAAACTCGTCCCTGTCAGAAATTGGCTACCGCCTTGGCAGGCATAAAAAAGGTCCTCAATGTCAGAACAGAAGGTACTTGGCAGAGAAAGACAAGAGACTCTTTGAAGAAACTTGCTGACATGTCACATTTCGGCAAACTCAATACAATTCAACAATGACCGCTACCCAGGCCGTGGCCCATCTCACAGCACTGACCATGATGATGTGAACCAACTTCAACTGCAACAAAGAAGTGCCACAGATGAGTAAGAAAACCGAAACAGCGACTAACACTCAAAATGAATGTGGAGTAATAATGAGGCCACTGGCTCGGTAAAAAAAAAACACCTGTCAGAAAGAACTAGGCATCTGACAGCAAAAGAGAAGAGCAAGACAGGTAATGTACTAATGTTGGCAATGCATGCGTTGTATGGAGACTCAGAGTGATTGCTGTTTTTTGTGTTGATGTTGATGACGTTGTGCATGAAGTCGAACTGTACTAGTAATTAATCTACCAACCAAAAGTGACTCAAGTGACAGTCGATGCTTCCCTTCTTGTTGTTTAATAACCAAATTGTACTCCTACTACTGCAGGCCAATATCCGTTGCAATTTATAATATGGAACACTACAGACTGAGTTGGAGTTGGCCAACACAGTACAACACCATGATGATGACCATACTATCTTCGCAGTCAGTCAGTTGGATCGGAGATGATTGATGGAATAACTCTGCCATTTCAATTCAAGTGGCATAAAAGGTAAATAAGCCAACAACCACAGCAGACCTACATGTCTGTGTAGTGGTGGAGTCGAGTAGTCACAAGTGTACTAGTAGAGGTTCTGACTGACAGCCGTGTGTTGATTTAGTTACTTACTTTGGGAAATGCAATGTTGCTATTTATAATGTGTCCTCCTTTAACTGTTTCTGGTTAATGGCGCTGTAAACAGACTTGTTGTTTAATAAAAATTGTACTTCTCCTGCAGGGCTATCCATTGGACACCATGATCATGATGACCACATAAACTCTTCGCAGTCAGCCAGTACTTAGGATCGGAGATGATTGATGGAATAACTGCGTTTCATGTTGTGCCATAGAAGGTAAACACAAGTCAACAAGAACCACAGTAGACCTACATGCCCGTATAGTAGTGGAGTCGAGTGCAGTGGTATGACTGACAGCGGTGCATTGATTTATTCACTTAATTTTGGAAATGCTAGGTTGCTGTATATGTGCTTTGTCGGGCTTTGTCTAAATTACAGCTAAATGGAGGTTTGGTTACGGCCCGGTGCCATGGGCATGCTCTGTCCTGTTGGTGTAGCTTAAACAATGCTGTAAACAGAGTAGACACAGACATGATGTATCTATCCATGCCGCCTCAGTCTAAAAGTGTTCTCTTCTCTGTCTTGTTGCTGCACCGTAATTGATGCATTTATTTTATTCATTGATTTTTCAAAACCCCATTTGTTTTTCCATTTACACTTGCAGACCAGATTTTACCGTGTGCTATCCTTGGAAAAACAACGCACACTTACCTTCCCAATGAATCTACATATGCCAGGCAGGCAGTGGCGTCACCCAAAATTGATGGACGGAGCATCCATGGAAGGGACTGAGGCCAAGAGGAATGCCGAGATGCAACTTCCCATTTGACCAGTATAACACGGTAACAGTATCAACTTTCTTCATCTTTGAAACAATTTGATTCATTTTTTGTCTTCAACCATTAATACTGTGTGTTGCTGTTATTATTAATTATTTTGGCTCTCTGCTTATAAGTTATAATTCATCCCTACAGCTATTTTTAAATTTCCTTTGCTATCTTTAAAAGTAAGCCAGGTACAACAGAACAGAACACAAACTGTATGTAATCTGTGTCTCTCTCTATGAGGGCAGACAGGCAAGTCAAAGTGCCTGATATTAATATTCTGATGACCTGCACTGTCTAATTGTCTAGTAGTAGTAGTTAGTAAGTTTTACTTATCATTAACCATCAAGTTATCATCATCATGCATGCATTTCCTTTTTCACCCTTAACACATTTATGGATATGGTAGTCTACAAATATTGCGCTTTCTTTTGTTGTTTGTCCATGCGTACTGTTTTTCTGTGTCAAACCTTTCCCAAAACCCCCCTTCCCAACCATTGATCAAACCCTAACCCTCTTCGCCGGGCTGTGTGATTTATTGAGGTGTGACTACATTAAATGTACACCAATAATTGATCACACGCTTGCTGGGGCGGACTTGGCGAAAGCAACACTAATTAAATTTCAAGGCAGGGGGAGGATCTTCTTCTGTTTGCCCACCCATGATAAGTATATTTGCGAGTTAACTTTTTAAACAAAGGAACCTAATCAATCATCATTAATTGCTGGCATCGATTGTCATCCTTCCTGCTATTACACACAGCACTAAAGGTTACGCTTGTGTCTAGTGAAGGCCTAGTTGAGTGACTCAAAAACAATGATTTTGTAACTTGTTGTACTAGGCTATCCCCTCACCCATTATGTTTTATTTACTTCGCTCTACTACTGCTCCCAGAGTCTCTCTCAGGCGACTGACTGACTGTTTTTCTTTTTTTGTAAATGCTACTGCCAGTGTCTACTACTACTACCACCACAACCATGGCATCTGATTTTGCATTCTCTTCGGAAACCCAACCTGCATCGTCATGCAGCTATCGCTGTGCCTAACTTAAACATCAATCACAGGTAAGAAAAGAAAAGATGTTTGGAGGAGGTATAATAATGGACTAGGAGGAGAGACTGACCGTACTAGGAGGACAAGTCACTTAGTGAGGGGCACCGCATCTATCTGTTTGTGTCTTACAAATTCAGCCAATTATTTAAATCAAACACTGGCTGTGGCCCTGCAGCAGCAAGGAAACAGTGTGACGTAAAACAGTAACCCCACCCACAAAACATTAACCACATCGTAAGTAAAGTATAAATATATATAATTTAATCCCCTAACAAAAATAAACTATGTAAAAAATCCCACAACAACACCTAACCCACCCCTCTCCCTAACCCCAACCAATGTCCAAAACTTAAAAGTCCCAAAAATCCAATGTCCAATTGTGAAAAACCCCAACGCCCGATTTCCACACACCAAAAGATGCTATAAAAAAGGGGCAATTTAACAGGGTCTTTAGCGGCGGGATAGTCTTCTAATGTCCTTCTCCATGGCCTTGAACTTTTTCTTCACCTCCTCTACCTCCTCCTCCAGTTGCGCATTTCAGAGGAGCATGCGGCGCGCATAGGCCCTGCAGTTTCATCCACATGGGGCAGCAGTAGTGCTGCATGTTGTAGGCGGGCGGCTATGGGTGGCTGCCTGACCGCGGCACCGAACAACTGGAGGGGCCTGGCTGGGGCCCGGGACATTGGAGGAGGCTGCAGATGCTGCCGCCTCCTCCTCCTCCTCCTCCACCAGAGCCACCAGCCGTCGGTATTCCGCGCATATGGCCTCCACCTTCCGGCGCGGGCCATGACAGCCAACTCCTTCCTCGTTGGCTTGTGAGGAGATATATCAAGAAAGAAAAAAAAAATATTTTACCAAAACTCTTAGCAAAACAGTAACACAAAATTAATTCAACACATAGTGGCATAGTAGCTGTCGCACTAGCAAGCACAGTACATAACATTTGTGGTGTGTATCTGTCCTTCCACTTCCTCAGCCTCTAACATTTGTGGGAGTTTCAGGCATTATACTAGCACTATGGCTCAGTACACCAGTCTTCTTTTTCTCTTTAATTTAGCAAAATTACATAACCTTGTTGTAGCCGGCATGCCAGCTCAGTCAGCTTGCGCCCAAGACAAACACACTTGAGTATGACTCATGACGCAGACTCACTTTAGTTCTATTTACTACTGTCTGCAGGTGGGGAAGCTCGTAATTTTCTATTACGGGTGGCACTGGACATAATCTCTCTGTTACATCAAGGGCAATTGCTCAATTTCACTTTCACCCTGCCCAGACTGCTACTAAAAGGCAGATTATTTATCTGATCCAATGACCATTGCTTACATATGGGACGACATGAGGTACTTTATTTGATTGATTAAGTAACCAACAGATAGGCCACCCCTCCTAGGAGGCTGGATGACACTAAAATTAACAGAGGTAGGGAGTGGTCCTCTGAGTCGGAGGAAGGCGCTGATAACTACATACATACACAATATATATATATATATATATATATATATATATATATATATATGATGTGCTTGTAAACTACTGTGAGTCAAAGGAGTATTCTGAAAATACAACGTATATTCCCCTCGGCTTTGCTACTGTGGTGCGGTTTCTTTTACATTCTCTTCAAAGACTCTGGTCTGCATACAGTGACAGTCGCCCACCTATGTAATCTATGATGAATACATCCAGGCATCCAGCCGTTCAAAGTAAACATCTAACATTCTTCTTAATCTCTCAACAAACCTTAGTTTGTTTCACCAACAACCACCCATGCGTCCTTGCTTGCCTTGGCTTTGAGTTTGACTCAAACACCGCTGACGATTCTTGCTATCCTATCCACCCATACGGTTTGGGCACCCACGCAGGCATCTTTTCTGTGACCTTCCACTCATCCTTCAACAACCCTTGATTCTGATTCCTATCAGCCACCTATGCATGCTTCAAAAGTATCCTTCTCTGCCAGTTATATTACATCTTACCCGTCCTTCCTCCTTCCACCCTTCTCATCCTTTTTGTTCAACACATCCATCAAGGTCATCTGATCTGATCTGACTTTTAGTCTTCTCCATTTTACTTTCACAGCTGAGTTGGAGTCAGATAGAAGAAGCCATTGGTTACTCAACTCATGCTGCTAATGCCTTTGCTAGTTAAAGGGTGTCTTCTTCAACCGTTGCCTAATGTTCACTGCAACTTCATACTTACTAAGTCTCAACAATACAGTGAGTGTACAGTACACCCTTCACGCTAGTGTAATGTCAATAAGTAAGGAACATATTATCTTACCACCGCCAGCCGCTGCTGCTGGCTCACCCCCTGTACTAGCACCTGCAGGTTCCGCTGCCGCATTTCCTGCTCCCTCCAGAATGGCTGCATCGCCCTGGCCCCAGCACTGGTGGTGGTTGGTAGTACGCCTAGAAAAAACATTACACATTTTTAGATGCCATATACACCTCCCCCTATTCATTCTTTTTCACTAGCAAGATTGGAAAAAAAGTTAATACATACATATACAACATACATCACTAGTCCAAATCGGGACTAGACTCGAGTAGAGTAGACACTAGTAGTGTTATTATGGTCCCTAGGGTCATTCTAGTCTACTCTACTCTTTGCAAAGTTAGCCTGAACAATGCACCATTTTAGCTTCATGTCTTTTGCGCACGTTACCTCGCAGCTTGTTGTGTAAGACGCCTTTGAGCCCACATGAGCTCATACAGCTACTGTCTGAGCGTTGCGTAGAAGAGGTCGAAAAAAAGCCACATTTTTATCATAACAGGCGAAAGATTCCATTCTACAAACGAATAAGAGCTTTGCAGAGCTTATGATGTAACCAGTACTTCTACGTTCTAAGGTGGGGGGTCCCCCAGAATTCGCACAGAGATCATTTGACTCTTTGGTGGACTTGTAACAATGTTTATTGTTTTAATCTTATGCATTTTGCTTTTTTAGCTGGCTCGTATAGTATAATGATTTGAATTGTAGAACAACGTACAGAGCTTATTATTTTAAAATAAACCTTTTGAACTTCAACTTACACAAAGACTCTGTGGTATTTGGTATGGTGGACTTACACGAGTGAGTGAGCGAAAGGGTGTTATTGTGTTCTGGGTTGTCCAATCATTGGGAATCTTCGGGGGGGTTCGGGGACCTAATGAGAGAGTATAGCTAGTCGGTCAGGGGATTGGGTGTTATGACTGAGGTGTGAGGAAGGTCCAACCTCCCATCACCAACATCCTATTTTCTTGTGCATAGTTATGTATCTGACTGTGCAGAATCCCCACAACGTAGTAGTATATCCTATCAAAAATAGTCAAATATCTGGATGGGCATTTTGTTGGTGGGAATTGTCGAAAAGCCTCAAGAAAGATTAAGACCAGAAGAGAACAACACAAAGGACTGGACTCCGTGGCTAGAGCTATCGGTGAATCTGAGTTTTTATTTAAAACCTTTTAAATAAAGAATGGCCAACTGGGCAAGCTTAGCTACAGACAGACTAATAGTAGTAGTACAGAGAGTCATAGCATAGGCTTATAGCAGAGTCAGTTGGAGGAAGGGATAACAATAAGAATTTAGAAACAGTCGAGATCGAAGAAGATTTAAAAAAAAAATAGAATTAGGAAATAGAAATAATAGTTCTGAAAGAATAAGGTGCAGTAAAAGTTAGGGAAATATAATTATTAATATAACCACTGGAGGACTTACTGAGGGCCAGCAGCAAAGCCCTCGGTAGAGGAGCGCTCCTGGTCATGGGAGGCATCTTCATCTTGTCCCGTTGCCTGTGTCCCCGTCTTCTTGCCCCTGGGTGATGATCATGTAAGACATAACAACGAAAGAGGCACACATTAATGATTGGTGTACTGTGAAACAAATAAAATGTTAAAAAACATTCAAAAAATATTTTAGGAAACAACAATTGCAAAAATTGACCTATCTCATCAGATCGACTAGTAGTATTATTGTGGGATTCACGGACAGTCTACTTATTATTTATAAACACTAATCCAGTGTTCCATTCTGATTCCAGAATACTAACTAAGCCTATGTACCACCTGACCTAGCCCACATATTCCAGACTGGCCAATTGTTCAATAAGTCTGCATTTAAATTTTAGCCGTCAAAAATGCTTAGGTGTAGGACATATGCATAAATTTGTGCATACACCAAATTGTTGGTTGCGTCTGATGTTCTGCTAGTGACATTGCTAAGCTCATTAAACATACTGCAAAAGGTTCTACTAAGGACTGGGGTAAGCAGCACACAGTGACAGAGGATGCGTCATGCAGACCTCTAAAAAATTACCAACTAATACTAACTAAACCTATATTAATCCATCCACCACTATCTCTTCTTAGGTACAGGAGGACAAAGGAAGGAATAGAGTCTCTCTAGCAATAGCATTACCTAACTTAAGTTCTCTAAGTAAACTCTTACATAATCAGCCCAAGCGAACGTAAAGTTGCAAACAAGTAAGAGCAGCGGTGATCACCTGTGTCCTACAATCATAGAAGATTTTAAAACGTAATTTACCTGCAATGTAAGCAACAGTATTCTTGCTATTCGGAAAAAAATTATACACAATACTTATACTACTAGTATATTAGCTACTCACCAAGCCCCACGACCTCGACACCTAGCAGGTCCAGCAGGTCCTGCTCCCGGTTCAAGATGTCGGACCACCGATGGGACAGCTGGTGATGGGTGCGCTCGACCCCGGACTGGCGAAACACAGCCCGGCACACCTTCGCCCACCTGCGGTGACGCTCCTGGGTCGGGTACCCGGAGCCAGGCTTGCCGCCTGCTGCCAAGGTCAAGGGGAGGTGGCACTGCACAAAAAAACAATGGCGGCCTCCTCCACCTCCCCAAAAAGCTCCCGGGCCTGCACCCCTGGTTGGCGCAGTCTGTCGCAAGGCAGGCTGCTCTTGGGCACAGGAGCCTTGCCCTTGGAGTGGCCGTTGGTAGTGCTACCCTTAGGCATGGTTCTGGGGGTGAGCGGGAGGCACAAAAGAAAATAAGGGAATAATAAAGTTAGGAGAAGGAGTAAAAGAAAGTAATATAAAACAGTAGAAAAGTGAGAAAAAAACCAGTAAAAGTAGAAATAAAATGCAAAATATAAACTTAGGGACAGAGAGGGATAGGTAATAAATAAAAAAGATCAGAAAAACAGTGTAAAAAGCTAAGGATGGCAAAGATTGAGGGTGGATAGAAAAGCAGGCCCCAGAACCATAGCATAGAGTGAAAAAACAAGATGGCCGCGCCCGTCGCAACCGCGTGGGTAAGTTTGCGCGATACTTCCCCGAGAGCACGCACAAAACGTCGCAAACATGTTAATTGCGTTCCCGAACATGACATGCGCATCGTGAACACGCTATACACGACCCGGAACAGGAAATAAGGCATCGCAAACGGGCGGGACAAGTCAAGAACAAGATGGCCGCGCCCATAGGCGACTGCATGGGTAAGTTTGCGAGATACTATACCCCGAGCACACAAACAGACTCCCGAACACATAATACGCGTTCGCGAGCATGAAAAACGCATCGCGAATGGACGGGACAAGCAACTACGCGCGCTTCCGTAGCTACGCGTAGCTCGCGAAGCGCATGTGCAACTTCACGTAGCTACGTGTAGCGCGACTACGCATATTACGCCAGGGTTAATGTGAATGCCTTTTAATATCTAATACAATGTATCTAAGGAAAATGCTGTAACATTTTATATTGAGTCCTAGGTGTTTAAAGCACACAATTTCGTTTTGTCATCCTTTCTATGAGGCCTAATTTATTCCTATTGATTGTGAATTCTAATTTATCTTTAGCATAGTGGCAATTTGCACATCCAGACTTTGTTACTATTTTACTTCCAATGTGCTATTTAGCATATGTTACATAATTCATTTCTTGAATTTTAAAATGTAATTCTTTCAATGATATTTGCATAACAGAATGACAAAAAACACATTGATCTCATTCCAGACATTTTCAGAAGGGGGTTATACACTCCGATACACAATACAGCGTGCTTAAGGCTAGCCATTCTTACACAAAGAGCGCAATCGCTACTCACTCACATAAGTACAACCGGTGTCAAACCTACAAACCGCATAGACATTTAAACACACAATTAACCCACAAATCAACACTTAGGACAGAAACAAAAGACAGCCCACAGACTGTACTTAAACCAAACTATTTGTAAATACTAATTGTAAGTCATATTTACAAGAAAAGCTTCTCAAAAGTAGTCCCAAAAAAGCTGCACCAAAAAACAGCCCAAAGACTGTTCCATGTTCAAGAAGCCAAAATACACCAAATTCGCCAGTTTTGGCTGGCAGAATACTCAAAAAGCGCTCTGCATATCACCACTTATGAATGTTACTAAGTGCACGGATCAGGATCCTTTTTTATGTACATATTTAGTTCAATGGGGTACTTAGTCACCAAGGAAGAAATACGTATTTATACCTAAACCTATTTAGGTATCCCCTCTAGGGGAACTGGCTGAGTCCATTCAAGATTTACATTGGTACCTCCAAGAAAGCAGCACATTATTCGATGTGCGCTTAAAACAGGCATGCCGAAAATATTGTAGCATATACAATATAATACAGCAGTGGCACTTAACACAATATGTGGCGTTACGAATTATTCAAAAGTTAGAGAAAACTCTCATTACCTGCCTACATAAATTGCAATTTACATATATTTCCAAATTCCAAAGTCTTTGGCCAAACAAAACAAATCACATGTCGACAACCTTACCAAGCACAAATCTCGAGCCTACACTGCCAAGTTCTGAGTGACCTAACGGTCATTTTAGAATATGCACCCCAAAAAAGTTTCACAGTCGGAAGCGGCAAACATTTGGAGGATCAAATCAGGAAGACCAGAAATATACTGGGCTGCAGAGACAGAGAATCTCCGTGTGCAGTGTACCACCTCAGTAGATTCCTGTCTCCTCTCAAGACCACTCCCTTGGATAGCCGCTTCTCCGATGAGGTCCACGTTTCGGGCGCCATTTGAAGAAATAAAAACCTTCTAAGGGGTTCACTGATACACCTGGTCCTTTAAACCAACAAAGAAGAGATTGGCACAGAAGCTGTAATATCAAGAAAACATATTTATTAACCTCACATGAGGGAGATTGCGTCAAACAGTACCCTCAGGCCACTGTAGGAGGCATTCTAAGGAGTACAGAGAACAGGGGCCCTCATATGTGCATAGGTTACATAGTCAGCATAAAACCAAGGGGAGGTCCTGGCACATACAAGCATGCTTATTGACTAATATGGGTATACAAAATGTGCTTGCTCAACAAAGTGGGAGGGGAGACTAAACTGCTTACATAAGTAAGAATAGCCTGACAGTTCTATACTAGGAGCAGGTGCATTCTACCAGCTAGGCCTCTCTGAGCACGTGTAAGGCTCTGGAAGAGGGAGAAAGCACATGGCTAACTAAATTGGCTGCCAGGAACAAAATGGCTTTTAGCTCATGCTAACAGCAATTCCTGCAATCTTTAACACAGGGTGCCCACTATAATTAGTGCACAGCATATACCAGGCCAACTTCTCACAGAAACCTCCTACAAAATGCTTTGTATCAAACAACAATACTATACCAGAGGTGATAAAGATGATTGGCTATTGGCCCACAAGTTGAAAATCCAATCCACTCGTAATTATGTTAAACAAATTGTAACCTCCCAAGGTGATATTGCTGAAATGCCTGAAAGTACTGCTCAATATTTTCAGGATTTCCACTCAAACTTCCACAGAGCAAAAGAGATATCTGTTGTAGCTCAGACAGATTATTTACGTACTGTCAGATACCCCTACTTGATGAAGAAACCACTGAGGCACTCAGTGGCAATTTACACCTGAGGAAGTACAGCTCAAATAAACAATCTACCAGATAACATTGCTCCAAGCCCAGATGTGTTTACAGCTAACTTCTGAAACACCTTCCAAAAGATTCAATGTGAACAGCTGGGTAAGGTTTTTTATTTTTTACCAACCTCATCCAAAATAACTAATATTATGATGGAATATCAATGATCCTACAACTAAACCCCAAAAAGGATCACAAATCCTGTGGGTCATGTTGCCTCATTGCAGTACTTAACACAGATGCCAAAATGTACACTAAATTATTAACACACCAATTGAAAGATCTCTGGCCCATTATGATCCACAGGGCTCAATCGGGGTTCATAAAAAACAGGAACGCCATTAATAACATGTAACTTGCTCTAAACCTGAGTGAAGTCATAACTAAAGCAAACTCTTAAATTCATCTCTCACTCAACATGGAAAAGCTGTCTGATAGAGTGGACTAGGTGCTCCTAAGAGTGTCATAGATAAAGCTGGTCTGGGTCCCACTATAACCTCTACTAAAGCCTCTTATATTTTAGCAAACTTCAGCAGCCCAAGTTCTAAATGTAAGGTTAATGAAGTGAAAACTCCCTATATAATGCTTACTAGATCTGCAAGTCATGGCTTCACCTTTCTCCATCTTAATTTACTTTGGTTATGGGGTTTCTTGTTCAAAGAGTAAATAATAATCCCCACATTCATGGGGTAACAGTAGACAATAGTATGTATAAATTAGTTCTCTTTCCTGACGATACCTTAAATTGCAAATAAATGCTTGAACGTTTATTTGATATAATTTTAATGTTGATGCTGAATCGAGTAAACAGCAGCCCAGTGCTGCTGTTGACAAAGGGGCCACAGTTAGTGGTCAGGAGGGCCACAGGCATCTCCCGGGCCATACTTTGAGTATAACTGCCTCATATCTTCACAAAACTGTCAATGGTGTAGTAACAATGTCTGTTATCTTCAACAATGTCTCTCTGTGCAAAGATGTCAATTGTTTTAGAAACAATGTTTATGACACTGTAACAAAGTTCCAGACTGTTTCAAGTCACAACCTAGTGTAGGGATCCAACGCTTTAAGTTTAACAGTTTGGGTCACTAAAATTATCCAAGGCTTGTCACCAGCCTTGTTCAAAGAGAAATGACTCTGTATGCTTGCATGCAGTGATTTGTTCTTTGGAACACGGACCTTTGGTGTTCTTGTCGCTGAAGTGACTGTTTATCTTTCTTTTTTACATGTTGGTGAGGAGATCCAAAGGAACAAATGCTGGAGCTGTGGAAAATCTGAAGGAGTGAAGACTGGAGCAGCGGGAACCGAAAATCCGGGCGTCGGGTGAAGATTCAAGGAGATGTGCTCTTCAGGTAAGTTACAAGTCTTCTTTCCAGGGTGACCAAGCCAAGTACTTGCTTGCAGTTGGGGTGCATGACTGCAGGTCACATGACACAGCCAAAATCTCATGAGATTCCACAAGATTTTACTGAACTAGCCAAAATGAGCTGGAAGGCCATAAGCCGGGGGGAGCACAAGTTGTCTTTGGGACAAGATGCTTTGAGGAACAAGATGTCCCTATTCTGGAGGCAAATCACCAGAAACTGGAGGTCTTGAGGTCAGGATGCGCATATGTTTGGAAAGCTGGGGGCACAGGTGGAGGGCACAAATACGGCAGGTAGGGGCACAGGGGGGTGTGCATATTACTGAAAAGCAAGGGGCGGGGAGGAGGGCACAAATAAGGCAGGTAGCAGACATAGGCGTTACAATGGCGATCTTCAGCTCTCTCCCATTCACGCAACACTACGCAGCAGCTTGGCTTACATGAATTCTTTGTAAATCTGTTCCTGGATGATTTTCAATTTGCAATATTTACTAGTTTAAATAAAACAATATTGCTACTCTCTCTTTCCCTGCCATACAAATGTATATAGAATTCTCACAATGTGAATGGTTCATAGACTTTCACAGTTAATAGGACCATTTGTTCTATAATAACATCAAATGCTATAAAGGAAAATCCCCTGTCAACTGTGCTAGGGACACATTTATATATAATGCGGGGCTGCAAGCAAAGCTGCTGTGCTACCTTAGATGAGTGGGAAAGAGCTGTAAAGCACCGAGGGGCATATTATCAATTCATGGCGATAACTATCGCCAGCGCCAGTTAGCGGGAGTTTTTTTGTCGCCTTCTTTCCCTGATAATTATCGCCTTGTTATCGACGTATTATCAACACATCAGTAACAGGCGATAGTGTCAGGGAACGGCGTAGAAAACTCCCTCTAACTTCTCAGCGATGGCGATAGGTATTTAGGCAATACCTGCCATCGCCGCGTTAGCGGCATGAAAAGTCCTGCTTAAGCATAGATAATGGGCTTGAGCAGAACAGTCAGGAATAGAACCAAGGAAGGTATGCTTTCTAAATCCAAACTAGTCACGAGAACAAATCCCCCTCCTTGGGCATAAATCTGGAAGGGTGGTTGTTTATCGCTATCTGTTGCGGCTTGAAATGAATTTATTTTAAGATTCTATCCTCGTGGACTCCAATGTGCTTCCAGTTCTTAAAGATCCTTTAATGTGAAATGGCTGTGCTAGAAGGGATGACTGTCACGTGTACCTGCTTCATTGATTTTCGTGTGGCACTGTACAACCACTGTGCACTTCAATGTGTGGACAGAATCATTCTGCTTAGTGCTTTTCCATATCCTTTATTTTGAGCTGTGGCATTTGTTTATCGTACTTGCATGACTTTTCAAGCTGTGTGGCGCTTTCGTACTTTCTGGGCTTCTTTATTGTTATGGGGTTGTCAGCGGCTGGAATCTAGATGGTTTGGGATCGTTGTGTTTGGTTGGCGCATTAATTTTCAACTTATCAATGAATTATTCTATAACTGGTCTTTTTTTTGCTTTTTTTCCTAATTCCTGGTAGTTTTTGTCTTTTATTGTAGTTCATCTTCACATTTACTACCTACTGTTGCTTTTACTTACTCCCACACTTAAGTTTCATTGAAATATATTTTAGGCTAGGGCATTACTCTAATATTTTATTATATTACTCAAAAGCATGCATGCAAAGGTGAAGCTTCCACCAAGGGCCCACCTGCAGCTTCATCCTTCGGAGGGCCTGCGACTCCCACCTCAGCACCCAACACTTACTATTGCCAATGGTCAACGCTGCACGAAGATGGCACTTTAGATATTGCATACAAAAAACAGATTTTGGTTCCTGCGCCTAAATTACAGGTTTTGCTATCAGCCTAAGAAGACTAAAAAAGCCGAGTTGCCCCTGAGTATGTTTATAGACCTGACCTACATACGAAACCTAAATCGCTGTAGCAGACGCCCGATTTACTGAGCTGACTTACTGGACTTACTGGGTACAGACTAGCTCCTTTCTCATGTATGAATTTTGCCCATATCAAAATAGGACTTTTTCAATGTTATTTTTGTGATTTTCTCTGCTTGTGTTATGGCTTTCATTCTATAATATTTCGGGGGATATTACCAAGGAATGGCGATAACTATCGCCAACCCAGGTTAGCGTCATTGTTTTTATCACCTTCTATCCCTGAAATGTATCGCCTTGTTAGCGACGTATTAACAACACATTGCTAACAGGTGATATTTTCAGGGATCAGCGGAGAAAACTTCCGCTATCATCAGCGCAATGGCGATAGGAAAACCAGTGACAGCGGCCGGAATCTAGCGATAAGCCCTTAGCGATATAAAAATGCATGCTAGGCAGCAAGTGTGGACTTAGAAAAAATAGCCTATCAGTCCACCTCCCATAGAAAAGATGACCCAAAAAAAATGTTTAATGCAGATTTGAGCAGCCAGGGCCAAGTGTAGCACACATCAACAACATCCTCAAGCCACCCAACATCCAGGATGACCAGGATGAGAGCCTGGATGCCCCGCTGGACCTGCATCTGTAGCCTGGGTGCCTCACTGGACCTGCATCTGGAGCCTGGATGCCCCGCTGGACCTGCATCTGTAGCCTGGATGCCTCGCTGGACCTGCATCTGTAACCTGGATGCCCCATGGACCTGCGTCTGGAGCCTGGATGCCTCACTGGACCTGCGTCTGGAGTCTTGATGCCTCGCTGAACCTGCGTCTGTAGCCTGGATGCCTCGCTGGACCTGCGTCTGGATCCTCGATGCCTCTGTGGACCTGCGTCTGTAGCCTGGATGTCTCGCTGGACCTGCGTCTGTAGCCTGAATGCCTCGCTGGACCTGTGTCTGGAGCCTGGAGTGGGATGTGGTGGAGCTGTGGAGTCAATGAGCTGTGGCGGGAGACACTGATGTGCGACGATCACCCGTACTTGGTGGTGAAGTCTGGCAGCTCACATTGAGACACGTTGTTGGTGACCTGTGTGAGAAGTTTGCCTTGCACACCTTGGAGCAGTTAATGGCAGATGCGCTCCTGCACACCAACGTAGTGAGGTCTGCATTGCATACTACAATCCACCACTACACCGGGGTGCACGGAGGGGATTACCAACCCTGGCTGCCGTCTTCCTGCATCACAGGCCGGATGATGTTGGGCTGGCCGTACACAGTGAAGGCTGAGGCCCCTGTGCTACACCGAACTTGTGTGGCGAGAGCGCTGCAACTTCACGCCTAAGGGAACCCTGCTTCATCAACTGCATCGGAGGACCACCAGCGGACTAGGCGGCGACTGCTGTACCCAGCCTAGTGAAATCACACCTGACTCAGGCTCCTGTGGGCTAAGTCACAGATTTGGACAGACTGTAGTGGATGTGGGAAGTTGGGACGCGTAGCGCAGGAGGTCCAGGGGGTGAGTCGCTCAGGCCTATCACACGTAGATGACGCACCCCCAGTGGCGGCTCTTCCACTATGGCAGAAGAGCGTTGGCCCACCGCCTCAAGCAGTACAAAAGAGGAACAATCATCACATGATGATAACTCAATCAATCAATCAAGGGAATTGTAAGCGCACTACTCACTCATGAAGGTCTCAAGGCGCTACTCACCCATGAGGGTCTCAAGGCGCTGAGGGGGGTGTGTGAGAAGGTACTGTCCACTAGTTCTAGTGGGCACCTTGTATCAGTCCAAACAACCCCTTATGGTGATAAGTTAAAGACAACCTTTATTGAAAGCTATCCTAGTGGTAGCTATGGAGAGTAGCCTTCATGCTAAGTCTTGAAGGACTGTAAAGCAGCTTGTTTTACCAGTCTATAATCTCTTGAATGATCAAATGAAAGGACAACCACACCAAGTATATATTCAAAATATATGTATTTAGGATAAAACACACCCCTCTAGTCTCTTTATGAGACTGGAGTTCGAAGTACTTAATTTACAAGTTAGCAATCAACAGTAATAGCACAAATACACGTTTGGGCCCTAGGGGCTTACCAAACCATATACCAAAAAAAAGTGGTATAAGAACCACGACTGGGTTAGACACAAGGCCTAGAGCCTGTAGAATCGCTGGGACCCCAAGGAACCACCCAAGGTAGTGACACAGGGGACCCACGGGGACTGTATGTAGTGTGAGCACACAACCGCGGGTTCCCGTTAGCTTCTATCTGCAATGTCGCGGTTGGAATTTTAAAGATTAGGGACACTTAGAATCGAGTCAGGACCAAACCCTTTTGGACTTAAGAAGTTCTAGGGTTCGCACCCACGGGAGCACTGGAGTACTCGAGTTACCTCACCCAGGGAAGCCGGGTGCATAGGTGTCTTTTGGTGTCATGTCGCGTCGTCAATTGCAATGGAAGCCTGCAAAGAACTGCTGCTGCCGTGAAGAGGAGACATGTCGAAGAGATCCAAGCCTGGATCTAGGATGGAAGGAACCTGAAAGCAGAGTGGACAGAGTCTGGGTCACTAGCCAGTGACCGAGGGCAGGATGGACCAATGCCCACAGATGTCGGGAGCTTCAGGTGAGTTGATGGGTGTCTTGACTTCAGCCACGAGGTCCAGGAGGTGTTGATGAAGTCCATGAGCCGGATTCAAGCTGTCCTACAAAGTCTGTCGAGTGCTGCAGTGTCGGCGACCAGAATGGACCCAACAAGCCTTGGCAACGGCAAGTTACTGGAATTCAGAGAAAGGACTGCGGTGCAGACAAGCAAGGTCTGAGGGACTCACCCAGTGAGGGTAAGTCAGGGTACATCTGGAGCAATCAGGAAAGCCCAATTAAAAAAGGAGTTGCCTTCGTGGGGACCTGCTAACCAACGGGCTAGTGATCGCGAAGGAGCCTTGAGCGGTCGCACTTGAAGCTGGCCCACGGGTCACTCGTGGAGTGGAGGCCAACAATATTCGGTGCAGAAGGTGCTCAAGGATGGGGCTACTCAGAGCCCAAGCACAGCTTTGAGGAGGACCAGGAAGATAGTGTTGCTGCAAAAGTTCACGGTGTCCAGGGGTCACGGTTCCACGTCACCCACGATAGCCACGGGCCTCAGCTTTGCTGTGGTGTCAGGGTAGCCTCGGAGAAGTCTGGAAATCCACCTCTGGTGATGCAAAGACTTCGGCGTCCGGCAGGAGCTTCAAAGATGCAGACCGGAAAGTTGCTTCTTTGGTGCCTGCCGAGCAGGGAAGTCACTCCTTGACCCGAGGGGAGAGTTCTTCCGTCTTCTAGTCGTGATAGAAAGTCGAAGGTCCAGGATATATGATACAGAGTTTCATCCAGGTTAATGTAAAGTCTTAAGAACTGGGTTCCCATACTTATACCAAGTTTGGGGGTTGGACATACTCTAGGGACCCACCTATGGGAGGGTTTGGAAAAAGGAGTGGTTACACCTATTTCCTTTGTCCAGTTACTCGCCAGAGCAGGGGCAGGAGCCCCTGCAACCGGTTTGAACTGGACTATGCACAGGGACACCAAATGTGCCCCCAGTTCAGGACTTCAAAGCACCAGAGAGTGCTCCCGCCCAGCCCAATACACATCCGCCTGTCTGGGGAGGTGGTTACACCTCCCATCGACAGGAAACCTATTGTCCAGGCCTCCACTGCCGGAGTTTCGGTCAGCAGCAGGAGGCCAGACCCGTGTCTGTGGCAGAGGCATCCATTTTGTGATGCCAGGGCTCAGGAAAGTCCTACCGGGTTAGACCAGCGTGAACATGTCTCTACCTCTAGAAGGGTGGAATGCTACCCCCGCCTTAGTATTCACCGCGAGGTTATAATGCACTTAAGAGTATATGGTATGGCTGTATCACAGAACAGCCATAAGGAAGTATTTCCGAAAGCTGCAGAGGGGCTCAGCTCATGCTTGGGCACCCTCTCACACAAAACCAAGCACTCTGCCTTCAGGATTGTCAAGGCCTGACATAGGATTGACTTATAGGTTTATATGTGTCTATATATATAGGTGGATATAGGTAGCCTATACCACTGTAAGGGGTGCAAGCACACCCTTACCCAGGCTCCAGTAGCAGACCTGTGGTGCCAATTTGGAGTGCTTCCCAGGGGTGGCATAATACATGTTTCAGCCCCTGGTAGGCCTCTGAGTAACTTATGCCCTAGGTACATAGTATACCATATACTAGGGGCTTATAAGGCACTCCAGAATCCAATTAGATATGTACCTAATGTACATGCAAATCATTTTAGAGAGGAAGCAGCTAGGCTGTGGTCCTGATTAACAGGGCCACAGCCAGACTAAGGTCGAAAAACAGTGAAACACCAGCAAAAAGTGGGGGTATCCATGTGAACCAGATCCTACTCTCCTACAGGGAGCAGATCTGCTAGGCGAAGAGCCAGGTCTTGAGGGTCTTCCTGAAGGTGTTCAGGGAGGGGGCATGTCTGATGTCTGCCGGTAGCTTTTTCCAGGTCTTGGCTGCAATGTGGGAGAAGGATCTTCCGCCTGCTCTGTGGATGCGTGGGGTTTCTGCCAGTGCGAGGTTGGAAGATCGGAGGTTACTCTTGGGTACAAGGAAGTTGATTATGTCGTTGAGGTATTTATGTCCATTGTTGTGTAGGCATTTGTAGGCGTGAGTGAGGATTTTAAAGGTGACTCTTTTCTCCACGGGGAGCCAGTGGAGTCTACGTAGGTGTTGGCTGATGTATTTGTGCCGGGGGATGTAGAGGACGAGTCTGGTGGCAGTGTTCTGTAATGTTTGGCGTTTGCGGAGTAGGGACTAGTAAATGCCGGCGTAGAGAGCGTTTCATTAGTCCAGTCTGCTGGTGATGAGTGCATGGGTTACTGTCTTCCTTGACTCCGGGGTGATCAATTTGAAGGTCTTGCGGAGGGTGTTGAAGCAGCTGGAGGTGACGGCGTAGACCTGTTGGTTCATGGTGAGGAATGAGTTGAGTATGATGTCGAGGTTTTTGGTGTGGACTGAGGGGGTAGGTGGGATTCCTAGTGCAGCGGCCACCAAGTGTTGTCCCATGCTGAAGGGGTGGTTCCAAGAACGAGGACTTCTGTGTTCTCGATGTTGAGCTTCAAGCAGCTGTTACTCATCCAGACTTCGACATCATGCATTCCTTTCTGGAAGTTGAGTCTGGCGGTGGTGGGGTCTTTGGAGAGGGAGAGGAGGAGCTGGGTGTCATCAGCGTAGGATACGGTGTTGAGGCTGTGTTGTCAGAAGATGGCGGCGATGTAGATGTTGAAGAGTGTTGGGCTCAGAGATGATCCCTGTGGGAATCCGCAGGTTATTTTTGTGGGGTCGGAGAGGAAGGGTGGGAGTCTGATCCTTTGGCTTCTTCCGGTGAGGAATGATCGGATCCAGTCTAGGGCTGTTCCTTGTATGCCAGCGTCATGTAGTCTGGCGACTAGTGTGCGTTGGGAGATGGTGTCGAAGGCCGCTGAAAGATCAAGTAGGATGAGGGCTGCGGAGTAGCCTTGGTCCAGGAAGTTGCGGATGTCGTCTGTGACGGTGAGTAGGGCAGCCTTGTGCTGTGGTTGATGTGCAATCCGGATTGGGATGGGTCGAGGATGACATCTTCAATGAATCGGGTCAGTTCCCTGTTGACTGTTTACTCTGCATCTTTGGCTGCGAAGGAGAGGAGCAAGATGGGCCGGTAGATCTTGAGGTCGGTGGGGTCGGCTGTGGGCTTTTTGAGTAGGGGCTTGACTTCTGCACGCTTACAGTCATCTGGGTAGGTGCCTGTTTTGAAGGTGGTATTGATGATGAGTTGTATTTCATGTGCGATGACGGCTGCAGCTCTGTGGTAGATGAGAGGAGGGCAGGGGTCGTTGGGGGTCCCTGAGTGGAAGCCTTTCATGGTCAAGGCGGTGTCTTCGGCTGTGACCGTAGTCCAGGTGGAGATGGTGGGCTGGCTGGTGTGTCTGCGGGGTGAGGGGCCGGCTGTGGCATCTGCTGGATGTTCTGCAAAGTTGTCCTAGAGTGTTTTGATCTTGAGGAGGAAGTAGGTTCCATGCTTATCGCAGAGGTCTTGGGACGGGGTGATGTCTGTGGCTTTGCTGCGTGGGTTGTTGAATTCATGAATGACAATGAAGAGTTGCTTGGAGTTGGTATAGTTGTCGAGGATTTTGTTGTGGATGAAGTCCCTCTTGGTGGTCCTGATTTGGTAGTGGTAGTCCGTCATGGCGTCCTTGTAGGTGGTGTAGATTTAGGGTGTCTGGGTGTTTATCCAGTTTTTCTCCAGGAGTCTGCATGTGTGTCTTGCTACTTGGAGATTAGTGGTGAACTAGGCGGCTTTCCTGGGGTGCTGTTTGTCGGGGTTGTGTAGCGGGGCAAGCTTGTATGCACAGTTGGAGATCCAGGTGTGGAGTTCTCTGGCTGCAACTTTGAGGTTGGGTGCCCAGGTGTGGTTGTCTCGGATGAGGGTGTAGTTGAGTTGCTCGTCGGTAACCTTGCTCCAGTTCCTCTGTGGTGTGCATGGGGCTGGTTTGGGTGCCTTGGGTTTGTCAACGGCTAAGTGTTGGTGGTCACTCCATGGCGTTGCGTTGTGTGGCTGAAGTGAATGCTGTTTCCTGCTGCAAAGATGGGGTCGAGGGTGTTGCCTGCTCTGTGGGTCGGTGTGGTGACCAGTTGTTTAAGTCCGATGTTGGTGAGGTTGTCACGAAGGATGGTGGAGTTGGGGTCGCTGGGGTTGGAAGTTCAGGTCTCCAACGAGTATGTTGTTCATTGAGGCAATGGCGTGGGGTGCGATGAAGTCGGTGATGGTGGTGGCGTAGGGTGTCCGGGGCCGTGGGATCTGTAGACAAGGGTTCCCAGGAGTGTGGAGTTGTGGCTGGTCTGGATCTGGAAGTGCAGGTGTTTGGCAGAGGGGAAGGTTTCACTGGAGATGTTGAGGTGGGGGTGCTCTTGTGGGCGATGGTGAGGCCCCCTCCCAGGTGGTTGGAGCGGTCCTTCCTCTGGATCTTGTATCCGTCTGGGATGTTGGTGTTGTTGTTGGGGGCAGAGAAGGCATTGGTCCAGGTCTCCATGAAGAAGGCGTTGTCAGGCAAGAGAGAGTTGAGTAGGTTACAGATTTTGTGTTTGTGCATGGAGCGCATGTTGAGGAGGATGCATCTTAGGGTGTCGCCGGTGCTGTCATCGGCTGTGTTGGAGTCCGGGTTGGTGGTTAAGGTCTGGTGGCAGCGGAGGCAGTAGAACTGGCTGTGGGTCATTTTTGGTGAGGCCTGTTGGCAGCCTTTGACTTTTCCAGGGTGGAGTGCGTGGAAGGTGGCTGTGCTGTAGCAGTGGGTGGCCCAAGATCTAGGGTTCCTGGCACTGGTTGCGGTCGGGTCACGGACGGGCGCAGACGGGCTTGGTTTAGGTGCACCTTCTGAACGTCCGCTGCGCAAACTCTCAGCGTCCGCCATTTAGTAGGGGTGGGCGAGGACAAGGGTGCGGGCCACAGGGGCAGCAGCGGCGGGAAGCAAGGAGTGCGGGCTCGGAGAAGCCAAAAAAACAGATCAAAAGTTTAAAACAAGGGACAAGTAACTAATGTAATCATGCTATGTGTCTTCAGGGGGTGGGAGGGTGGGTAGAACTGCTCCAAACACGGAAAAGGGCATGGGCGGATTGGCATGCCCACTCAAGTGCGCAATGACTGTTTGGTCGGCCCACTTAGGCCGCCCAAAGCAGTCATGCACACTTCCCTGTTCGCAATGCAGGCTGCATTACAGCCTGCATGGAGAACATGGCCACCCCTCCAGCCCCTGGCTGCATGACTTGTCCCGTTCCCGATTACCAATCCCACCGCTGCATCACAGCATTGTGATTAACTCAGGGGAGGGAGCCTGGCTGCCTACTTTCTTTTCCTGGAAGCAGACGCAGGAGAGCAGGAGCTACAAAGACATAGGACACGTCTTTGAGTTAAGACTTCCCTCAATACATTTTTAACAACACACGCTCACACACATCCCCACGTCCACGCACCAGCCAGTGTTATTTCCGGCGTTTACCACCTCACAGCTGTTCAGCCTCCCCACACTTCTCAATGGTGGCCGCTGTGCGTCCATGCACAGCGGGTGTACCACTCGTTCAATTCCAATGCATACTAACACTAGGCACATTGCAACAGTAGAGTGGGTGTTGCATAGTGGAGACATAAAGATCACTGTTCCCACTTCAGTGAGTGCAACCCACAACTAACCTTTGCACCACAAACCCAAGCGTGAACCCTGGAGTTCCTTTTCTGAGCCCCCAAAACACACACAAAAATCACATTTTAGACAAATGCACACACCATTTTTTATTTTTGACCCCAAAATTCACCCCAATTTTCACATTTTACCCCAAAATTAACCAGTTTTTTATATTTTACCCCAATACCACCCCTTTTTTCATATATTACCCCCAAAACACCCTATTTTTCATATTTTACCCCAAAATTCACCCCGTTTTTCATATTTTACCCACAAAAACACCCTATTTTTCATAATCTATGCCAAAATTCACCTCATTTTTCATATTTTACCCCTCAAAACACCAATGTTTTCATAATTTACCCCAAATGCACCTCATTTTTCATATTTTACCCTCCAAAAAACATACATTTTCAAATTTTCCCCAAAACCCATACACACCTGAGAAACTTTAAATTACCCCATTACTGACCTCACAATGCATTGTGATCAAATGCGATGTTAAGGCACCCTCGTTGTCGGAGTTGCATTGTTAACGATGTACTGCCTGCATTGTAATGGTCGTCTCCCATGCCAAAGGCAACCCATAGGCTACGCTGTTTGCGTCCGTCTGCCCCTGGACTGTGCTCACCACCAAGGAGCATTCCTCTTGGACACTCCACCACTACGACGCCAGCACCCTCCTCGCCATCAACCCTCGACGCCACCTCGCCTGCCAGGACCAACCTCTTCTCCATGTCGGACATCGCCTTCGCCATCACTGACAGCTGCAGTATCACCCGCAAGGAGTACCCCAACCGTCAAGGAGGAGGCATTGCCATCACCTACAGAGTCACACTCCATCTGACAACGCACTATAATGTGCCAAGGGTGACCATGGACCACGTCAACTCCCAGATCTGGACCAAGCCCAAGGAAATTCTCTGCTGCACCCTCATGTGCAGGCCCCCCGGGGCATTGTCCCCCATTCTCCAATGCCATTGTAGACCTCATTGCACCCCAGGGTCTCCCATCCACCAACGACATCCAACTCGGTGAACTCAAGTTCCACCTGGACAACCCCAGTGACCATAGCACCACCCCCTCCTGGGGAGGGTCACCAACATCAGACGCGAGCAGCAAGTCTCCTCAACAGGCCACATAGCAGGACACACGGTTGAACACAACACCTCCGTCAGTGGGTACTTCAACTACAGCCACAACACCGGACTCTCCTGGACCGACCACCATTGGTAACATCACATCTTCACCTTGCCCACCGGATGCCACCCCCATCATCGCACCCCCTCGCAGCTGGATCAAGGCCAGCGAAGAACAGCTCGTCAACTCCCTCTGCACCAACACTCCACCAATGTTTCCAAACTATGACACCGCAGCGCGCAACCACCACCGATGGATCTCCAACAGCGCCGACATTAGGGCACCCCCCCTGAACAGCACTGCATTGGTACCTTCCGCCTGCCTGATGGCAGGCATGAGGGTGAGGCAGTGTCACAGGGATAGGCTGGCCCCATGCATTGCTGGAGTTGCGCTGGTTGTGATACGACTACAGCAATGCTTGACTTTAGCGCCTGCAGATACGTCAGGATTCCTGACATATCTGTCATTAATTGCGTCATGGAGTGCTGTCCAGTGATTACAGCATATCCATGCTGTCGCAAGAAGGGCATAGTGAGAAGTGTTGCAACGCTGTCTTGTCGCAGCGCAGCAACACTTTTCACAACTGGGGCACAGGTATGCGCACTGTAGTTTTGTCGCAGGGCAGCGCTGCAACATTGCTTGCAGCGCTGGCCAGCGCCAAAACCTGCAGAGATAGGGGGCCAAGTTTTACCACCATTTTTAAATCCAGCTATTTTCTGGTCTTAAGTAACTGGCTCTAACTGCTGTTAGAGCCAGTTTTTTGGCTCTTCAGAATTTCAAGGAGCCCCTTGGTAATATGGAGTAGTGGTGTTTGCGTGTCTTTTTGCACGGGAACGCCTACTTTGGATGTAATTAGCGATAAATATCGCTAACCTACTTTGAGATAAAAAAACGGGACGCTATCGCCCAAAAACTCACGCTAAGGCCCGTTTGCTGCAGCTTGCTAATAGTGAGATAAAATTATCGCCACTTTAGCGGAAAAAAAGTGCCACTAAAGTCGCGATAGACCCATGATAATATGCCCCCATATCTTTTAAGATAATGGGCACTTCTGCTCTTTCCTAGTGTTGGCACACTTGTGGCTGCCTAACATCAACGCAGGCATCCTTGAACCATGATGCAAGGGTGCCTGTGTTAGGGGCAGGATTATTATTGTGCAGGAAGGGATAGCTTCCTGCATACAAACAATCTAAATAAGTAAATTGAATTCCTCTTTCTATGTGTGATGCAATGACAAGTAACCATATTTCTCCTTGTTATGCCTCTGGTGATAGGCATATCAATTTCATGTTTCCATCTTTACAAATCTTAATAAATCTGGAATTACATGGAATCCATGGACAGATACACAGGAACACCAATGCCAGGAAATTCCTACCACTGCAAAATGTAACGCAATTCAGCACGCATAGCCACTCAAATCAGGCATTGCGTTGCTTTGTAAGTCCCAAAGTAAGCCTCTATGTTGCCCTGTACCACCCTGCGTGACACTGAGGCAACCACATAGACTTAGTAAATCTGGGCCCTAGTGACAGATAAATTGGTCAAGGCGTGCTCTTGTGAACTAACTCAGCACTATCCCATCCATATGTATATATATTTTGTAACCAACCAATTTCCAACCGAAATAAAATATATATAGATTTTGAAACTGTATTAAGGCACTTCTTCTGAAGGCAAAATCACAAATCTAAAATCAGCGACTGCCTATCCTGAGGGGAGCCCCGGGCTGCAGCTAATGCCAACCTGGGATATACATGCAATTGATCACAGAGCAGTGAGGTGAACTGCTACCTTTTATTTAATTGCTTCTCTCTTCCCAGCACATGTGGTAACTCAGAGTTAGCTCAAGTGCTGCAGAAAGCCTACAGATAGGCACCTTGACAAAGTCAGACTGTGCTCCTAGTCACATAATATGCTTCTTGGAGCAATAATCCAGGAGCAGCTGAAGTTACTTCACACACTTCATGAGCTGTCATCACCTGGCCTCATCTGCAAACTGAAACAAATCCCTAGGTTGGTGGTGAAATGTAATGGAGAAAATGTATACCAATACAGTGCCTGAAGCAAAAATCAATAAGCAAGCAGCTCTACACAGCACTGCTAATGTCCTGAAAACATGACCATCTGCAACTAATTTGAATATTTCCCAATGCTGGTATTGAACCAGACAGGCAGGATGCAGCTTGGCTTGGGTCCCAGGATGTAAGAGTTGGGCTAGCAGAGTCCAATAATGGCACAGACACTTAATGTTAGGATACCACCAACAGTCGGGTGGCACCTCCGGACTTCTGGTCACCTTCATCCTCGCTGTCATTCCTGCCATCCACTGAGGTGACATTGTTCAGGCCCTTTTCCCAGGAATCGAACATGGGAGATTGGGAGGCTCTTTTGAATAGGGAGATATTCCTGGTGAAGAACTCTGCTCTTCTTCAGGCAGTTATCATTGTGCCTTTGATCTCTGTGATGATCCATGAAGCAATTTCAAACAATAGGTGAAACTTGCCACCGGAATGGCGATCCTTCACTAGAGCATTGTCTCCTACTTTGAGAGTGCTGGTCTAGGCTTGCCGTTTCGATGAGGCATAGTCATTGCTGTGGGCTCTTTGAGAAATGGAGCAGTTCAGTGGATTTGATAGGTCAACCCATACTTGATGATGGGGAATGGTATTTCTCATTGCCCTTCCAAAACACAGCTTGCTTCGGGAGATGCCTGCTGTTGAGTGAGGCGGGAGATGCCTGCTGTTGAGTGAGGCGGGGGATGGTGCTCTCTCAGGAAATTGTACAGGGCTCACTCTATGTTGGGGTTTTCCGCTACTGCGATTCAGATCACTTTTGTCAGAGTCCTCATCAGGCGCTCTACCTCTCAATTGGCTGTGGGCTATCAGGGTGTGATGCGACAGTTCTTGGTGTTCTTAGAGCACAGATACTTAGCCTACTCATGACCACTGAAGGGAAGCCTTCAACAGGCGATGTATGCCATTAGTTTCTCAAACTTTGGAATGGCCTCAGACATGGCAGTGGTTAGGACGATTTTGACCTCAGTTTAGTGGGAGAAATCATCTACCACCACCAGCATGTGGGAGCCAATGGGAAGGCTACCAAAGTCTGCACTGATCCATTGCCACAGGGCCTCTGGACTTTCTTCAGTGATGACCGGTGCTGGGAGATCAGGCTAAGCATGCTGGACAGTTCTGCCCAACTGTTTCTACCTTCTGCTCTAGGCTAGGGAACCAGACTTTACTTTTCAGTTTGTTTTTCAATTTGACAATGCCTTGATGTGCTCCGTGTGCAAGGAGAACAGCGTTTTGTCTTAGGCTGTCTGGAAGTACCAGGCATGGACCACTCAACAGGCAGCCTTCATCAGTGACAGACAGCTCTTGGTGGATGTAGTGTAGTGCCTTGAATGTTGATTGTGCTTTAGCAGTACGGTAGAGGGCCAGGCACTGAAGAGGTAGCCAGTCACATGCCGGGGATGCTTTGATGGAGCTTTGCAGACACTCATCGTGCTTGGTGGCTTCCACTACTTCTGCTAGGGACATAGTGGGAGGTTTGAAGCACTCAACCTCTAGGTGGACAAATTCTTTGGTCTCCTGAGCTTCTGTAGTCTCAGAAATGGTGGCTGGACGAGCGTGAAGGGAAAGGTCGTCCACCAGGTTTGCGGGCCAGTATTCTACTGTGAAGTTGAATTCCTATAGCTGTAGGATCCACTTCTCGGTCCTCTGGGAGGTTTAAACAGGGATCTGCAAAACAAGGGGATCAAGGGCTTGTGATCAGTACAGATGGTGAATGGGTGTCCACAGAGATAGATGTAGAACTGTTGCAGCCCCACAGTATGCAATTGCCTCCCTGTCAATCTGGGAGTAATGCAGTTTCATTGGCGTTAGTGTACGGCTGGCGTAAGAGACATTCTTGGGGTTGAAGTACACAATAGTTGTGTTGGCTAATAGCACTGCCTTAGTCTGCCTGAAGGCTTCCTCTAGTTCCTCCGCCCACACCACGGGACTGGATGATTTGGTGAATTCCCCGAGGGGAGGAGTGATGTGTTACAGATTCTGCATGAAGCAACCACAGTATGTCACCATGCCAAGAAAACTGTTGACTCCGGACACAGAGGAGGGTGCTGTTGCATTCTGTATGTCCTTCAGCTTGTCCAAATCTTGACGGATTCCTTTGTTTGAGAACCTGTATCAAAAGAAACTGATGCCTTTACGTAGAAATTTGCACTTATATCTGTGGAAGATCATTCCTCGCTCCTTGAGTCTGGTGAAGACATCTTTGAGATGAGTGAGGAGCTCTTCCAGTATTGGGGCATGAACCAGGATATCATTCCCACATTCAGCATGCATGGGAGACCACGCAGAGTGTTCTTGACAATGTGTTGGAATACTTCAGCGGCACTGGAAATTCCCAACTTCAGCTAGGTATATCTCCAGAGGCCAGAATGCGTGGAGAATGTGGTGATAGGGTCAGACTGATTTGCATATGGCCATGTCTGAACTGGGGTGGCAGAGTGGGCTAAAGAACGGTGGAGGATTAAACCCAGATCAGTTGACTGGGGGTGAGTGCTTGCAATGTTCAACACTCCGTCCATCATTTCCTTTGGTTTTTGCGAATGTGGTGATTGGCCAGGAGTCTGGGTGTAGTGGTATTTGATGGTAATCGGCCTGGAGGTCCATTTTCAAAAACTACTTGGACCCGGACAGTTCGCCAATGATATCACTGGTTGGTGTGAGATGACATTTCAGTTTGATCACTAGGTTGGGTAGCCTCATGCCCATACAAATGCGTACGGCCTGAGACTATTTGACCTACTTCGCCATGACGATGGAATAGACCCATGGGGTTGGGCCTCTCACCCGTTCGATGATGCCAGCTGCTTCTAAGCGCTTCAATTCTTTTTCCACCATAGGTGGAAGATTACTCTTTGGTGTCTGGGCGCCTCGAGAGCGACAGATTCAGCAATGTGTAGGTGGAGGGCTCGGCCTATTAGGCAGTCTATGCCATCGAAAAATGTCGGTCTAGGTCATGGGCATGCACTCTGATAGTACTAAGTTATGGTTCTGGGCTGTTTGACAACTGATGAGGAACCCGGATCCTTCTTGGGACACATACACCCACGCAATTGCTCTTTCTGCCTGCTCATCGGCCCACCACACTCACAGCCTTCTTCGGGGGAGCACAACATTGCTTCGGGGAGGAGCAGCATACTTTAAAGGAGTGGTTCTGCTTGCCACAGGCACTGCAAATTTTGCCTCGGGTGGGGCAAACACCTAAGTGGTGGTAAGGCCAACTTCACCAACCACATGTGCAAGATGCAGATTACAGTTTGGAGGATTCTGGTGGCAGTTTACATACTTTCTTGTGAACAGCGTTGATGGGATCCTCTTTGGCAGGAAATGGATGTTTGGATCCATGTGAGTGGCACATGCTTTTGAGAGCTCTTTGGAGCACCCAGGGCTCAGGATATCTCTCATGAACATAATGGGCTCCTGAAGTATCCATTCACGAAGTTTAAAAGAAGCAGAACCTTGAATTAACTGGGCCCACACCTCGTCATCTTCATCCAGGAGTGTGCACATGCTCAAGAGCTCTTTCAGGAGGCTGTAGAACAGACTTGTTTGGCCATTGTTACACTAGGCAGAGGAGAAACTGCTGCAGATCGGCGCATATAAATTCTCCCTCCTTCCACGGACAGAGTAAATCCACAGTCGTACGCACATACACTCATCATACGCTAGGGCCCATCACACTAACATTCATAACTATTACTCTATCCACACTGTATATATGAGTGAAACCTATACCAATCTGCATCCAGTGCGAGGTCAATGTGACTATAAAGTTATGTCTTGAGTCATGATTTAAAACTCAAGTAATACATCCGGAACTCAATAAATGACAAAGAAATAACCACCCGACACTGATATTCAAACAAAGGTTATCTTTTATCTAAATTAGTTCAAATGGAAGTCAATCATTAGCAAGATCATTATTCTCATAGTTACCTATTCTAGCTAAATGGGTCAGGACAGGTCTCTCAGTACAGTCTCCCAAGTCGCCGTCCTCTCGATCAGCATCGATCCTCACGAGCATAGGTTCAGGAAGAAGTGGCCTTAGACCCTCTCTAGTCTAACATTATTTATAGCGAAACTAACAAAATAAAAGTAACAAACAAACTCTAAACGTCCGTTGAGCCGCTGAGCAGAGCGAGCAGGAAAGGATGTATACTCGCAACATTTGGAAAACCTCCGCTCACAAAAATCACAAAAATAAAAACACGGAAGAAGGAAACTCAAGCTAGGAAATGATACATTCATGAATGCTTTTCCTCGGAACCATAGCGAAGCCACCGCAAGTTTATCAGAGTTCATTGTGGCTTTATTCTTCTCCAAGGGCAATTGGCAGCAAGCCTGGAGCTGCTGTCCTCACGGAAACTTTTAATTCAGCCAGAAGCCATGGTCAGGTGGTTTTCAACCATGTTCAGCAAGGCCTCTCGTCACATTTCAATCACTCGAGTGCAGGCTGTAAATAGCGGCCATCTTGGTTTAGGCCAAAACGGACCATCTTAATTAGAAGAAACACAAAACAACGTTACCACATCATAATGATTATACAGTGTTAATCCCCACTAATACCCTTATGTGTATGTAATTACCTAGCCATCTGCGACACAAAGAAGCATTTAAGCACGTTATTTTTAAAGCGCAAACACGAAACAAATAGCACTTTAGCAACACTTATTTAATTAATTTGCACACCAACTTAGTTCACGTATTCATTAGGCAACATAAAAGCATTCCCACGTATAATTCTTTTATTAGTAATGTTGATTAGTCATGACTTTTAACAAAGTTAGTATTTAATGATTATAAATCAGTAATTTTAATCATAACATATAAACAAAACTGGAGCTTAAATCTCAATAAATTTTCAATAGAAAACTCTGCTCCAGCAATCCCCCCTTTGGTGATATATTATCACCACAAAAACCAACCCAAAAAAAAAAATGTAGTCCCAATTTTTAGGAGAAATTGAAATGTCTTTTCACAACACTACACACCAGACTCTCTCTCATCATCCCTTTTCGACTCTAAGTAAACACTCTCCCTCAATTCTTCTAATTCTATTTCTTGTGGGTCTCTTTTTGACCTCTTTTGTTTCTTTTCAGTATTTCCTCTAATTATTCTCTTTTTCCCTCCCCTGTTTTTACAACACAAACACCCCAATCTTAGTATCAATAAAGCAACAATTACACATGTCAATGGAAATAATATTTTACCAATAATGGTACTACCTATCTTAGCAATAAAACTCTTAACAGCAACTATCTTATTAGCTATTTTAGTCCAGATACTTTCAGCTTCCAGTGGTACTAATTCTTCATGCAAATCAGTAATATTTTTGATATAGACCTTTAGATCTTTGCTTTCATCAGGAATGTAAGTGCAACAATGTTGAACTTTCAGCATTCCACAGACTCCACCCTCCTTGGCCAATAGAATATCAAGGGCAAGTCGATTTTGCATAGACATGGCACGTACGGCAATCATCTCCGTATTTACCAAAAGAAACCCTCCAGCAGTACTTGTCGATAAGCGATCCACCACTGTTGACAGTTTCCGAATTCCATATGAATTTAAAGAAATTCCCACTGCTGGAATTAAAGCTCCAAAAATATCACCTACAATTTCTGACCAAGTTTCTCTCTTAAAACGTGTTAGTAGATTAATGGGTTCTACATCTTCTATCTTATCTATATGAAAAATCTTTGGAAAGACCAGGCCAACATAACACGTGCCATACCAATGGTCAGGCAACCTGTAATAAGCCTTGTTCCCACAAATATAATACACTCCCGGGAAAACTGGATCTTCTCCACCTTTAAAACCCCATCCTGTTGCAATGAAGTATGTATCATGACACTCACTAGTCCCAACAAAGTAATTATCATATTGGGATTTCTTTCTGGTAATGCATAGTTTACCCTTCTGTGGTGCATCTAAAGCCAAAGTTGGACTGGCCCCATTCCTCAATTCCTTTCCCATCTCAATATTCCATATTGTCTCACTCACTTTATATTTCCCTGCCTTTTCATGCCTGCTCACTCTCCTTTCCTCTACCATGTCTAGGAAAGCCTTTCCTTCTTTTTTCAAACTGCAAGTTAAATTGTTTCTAAAAATGTAATCTAGTGTTAATTCTTCTGTCTCAATAAAAATCTCACCAAAAATGTTAGCTTCTTTAGCTTCATTCAGCTTCTTATTCATAGGCAATTGCCCAAAAATATTATCTTTGTTAGACATCTCATAATCTATTTTCCCTAACAAATAAAAAACACTACTCAACACACTACATGAAATCCCATACGTAGCTGGTAGATGATGATAAGTAACACCTTCTGAAACGGATGCAGGTAATTGCATACAAACGTAGCAATCCCTAACTTCCATTGTCTTCACGTATTCGTACAACAACTTTGAAAAAACATTACTAGAAAAATCATCAATTGACCTATCTTTATGTATGTAAATGTTACTAATTCTAGTTGGAACTACTTTCTGTGAACTCTTCTCTATATTAGTCACATTTTCAGTATGTATTCCAAAAGTGTCTATTGTAACCCTAAAGGTAACTAATAAAGCTAGTACACCCCATAACAGCATTAATAATCCAGTACAGCAGCAGCACATTCTACACCATCTTTTCAAGAAGGCACATCTACTTTGATTATTCTCTGTGTTAGCCATTTTACTACTTTGGCAGTGTCTTTTGACTTAGCCTCTTCTACTCCACTACTGTAATTTTAGATCTCTAGATTATTTCAAACAGCTAATTTAGACTTTCTTCTTTTCACTTTTCTCCAAGTGACTCCTTTAGTTCACTCAATTTGGATTTTCATCACTTTTCACTTCTTCTTCAGCAACATCAAATTGTATCAGATCTTCAACAACATCCTGAGCATCCGACTCTTCTCCAATGTCAGTCAAGATAACTTTCAGGATTCCAACAGTTTTCTCCTCAACCACTTCTCGTACGGTCCCCTCTGGATTTCCTTGACTTTCTGCCTCTTCACCTTCAGACAGTGCCACGTACGTCCATTCCGGTGACCTATACTTCTGGTTAGGTTTTCTGATTCTCCTGATCTCTTCGGGTTCTTTTGTGACCTTTTGTTTATCACTCTTTGCTTGCTTCTGACTAGACACCTCGTTCACCTGTTTAGCTTTCGATGAATTTGCTCGTGTCAGTCTGTACCTTAGCCTCTTTATCCTGTTAGGCCAAAGATCTCCTCTTACAACCCTCTTTGGTCTCACTTCTTTATTATTTCTTTCTCCGATCCAAGTTCTCTTTCTCAGAACTCGACCCTCTGATTTCTCATTCTCACTTTCATCTGATTCTGTTTCATTTGCCTCTTGTTCTTCAACAATTTTCTTTTGCTCCACAGTCTTTTCCACCACCGATTGAGATTTCCCTATTTCTGTCCCTCCTCGGGTCTCTGACACGCAATCTTCTTGCTGTCTACTTGTCCCTTCACCTAGCTTATCAGGAATGTTCCCTACACCTCCTCGGGGGTCTTCCGCAATCTGTCCCTCTCTATCTTCTTCTGACCCTACTTCTTCAGGTGTAATCTCAAGTGGATTTTCAACCTCCTCATCTGATTCAGGTGTAGTCTCTGTGGAATTGCTCTTCTCTCTTCTTTCTTCTCTACTGCTTGTTGGAACTTCAGGCACTCTTACAGAATCCGATCTCCCCTCTGAGACTCTCAATGTTTCTCTTGAAGCCTCTCTCGGAAAGAAAAAAGAATCACCTGACTCTCTTTCTCCTTCCCCCCTTTCAGGATTCTTTTTTCTTCTCACTGGTTCAGTTTCTGCATCATCACTGGAATCTGACTCTTCAAAATACTCTTTACCAGTCCCATCCTTTGGATTTGGAACTCTCAGAGTATGACTTGCATGAACCCAGTTTTTCACACCAGCACACTTCACTGCAGTTGTCGTAGTCAGAATAACTTGTCTTGGCCTTCCCCACCTTGGAACCAAGCAATTTCTTCTTCTGTGTACTTTAATCCTCACCCAGTCCCCTGGACTCAGATCATGGGCTTGCTTCTTTTCAAGTGTAGTAGCGTCTTCTCCAACCTGGTGAAACACAGAATGAACTGCGTCAGCCAGGCCTTTACAGTAATCCAAAATCATGTCATCAGTTATTGTCATCAACTTATTGACAGGCACGAATGCATGTCTCATCGCACGTCCCATCAATATTTCATGTGGACTCAACCCTGTTGTTCTATCTGGAGTAGACCTAATAGTCATTAGCACTAGAGGCAAGACATCAGGCCATTTCATTCCAGTGGCTAAACACATCTTACCAATACGGTTTTTAATTGTGCCATTCATCTGTTCAACGACACCAGAAGCCTCTGGTCTGTATGCACAATGTAGCTTCTGCTGTATGCTCAATGCTTCACAAATTAAACCCATGAGCTCATTGTAGAAGTGTCCACCTCTGTCTGACTCAATTGTCACTGGGAACCCGTACCTAGGAATCAACTCTCTTAACAGTAACTTTGCCACTGTTATTCCATCATTCCTCCTAGTCGGATAGGCCTCCACCCAGCTTGAGAACAAACAGACTACCACTAAAACATACCTCAATCTGTTCACTTGGGGCATTTCAATGAAATCTATTTGCATTCTGGTAAAAGGACCTCCTTCTCTGCCTATTGTTCCTAGGCTCACCACTGTATTTTTTCCAGTATTGAACTGCTGACAAATCAAACATCTTTGACAGATGCTCTCTGCAATTAGCCTGAACTTTGCATTGTACCAGGTTTGTTTGAAGGACCTAATCATCGCATCCCTCCCCAGATGTCCCTGGCCATGATACATTCTTGCCATTGTTGATAACATGGAATTAGGCATGACTGGTCTACCATCTCTATAGATCCAAACATGATCTGTCTCTCTTGGGGCACAACCTGCCTTAATCCAATCTCTCATTTCCTCATCTCCTGCCTCATCCTGCAACTGTTTCACTTCATCCCACGTTTCTAGGACATTAGTAAACATCACAGAACAAAAAGACATCTCCCTTTCTCGTCCCCTGTTAATCGAATGATTGTTCTTTGCACAATACTGTGCTATGTCATTAGCAAAACGATTACCAAGAGTAACAAAATCATCTCCTTGTCCATGAGCAGCACACTTTACAACCGCTAGTTCTTTAGGCAGCTGTATTGCCTCAAGCAACTTCCCAATCACCTCAGCATTCTTTATTGGAGTCCCACTCAACGTCAAGAAACCTCTCTGTAGCCAAAGTTGGCCAAAGTCATGAACGACTACAAATCCATACTGACTATCAGTCATCACAGTCACTCTCAAATTTTTCCCAATCTTGCAAGCTTTCGTCAATGCCACCAATTCACCCACTTGAGCAGATCTTACTCCTTTCAAAGGCGAGGCTTCCATATCTTCTGAAACCTTGCACACCGCATATGCTGCACTCAGCACACCATCATCAGTCCTCAGACATGATCCATCCACAAACAGCACATGATCACTCTCAGGTAATGGCAAATCTCTTATGTCTGGTCTAGGTTTTGTGCAGTAATCAAGCACATCCAAACAATCATGATCAACATCATCTCCCACATTCACATTTTCAGCATCTGGTAACAACGTTTCTGGATTCACATTCACACATCTCTCAAGAGTCACATTTGATGCTCCCAGAATGATTTTCTCATATTTAGTCAGCCGACTATGTGACATATACTGAGTTCTGCTTCTTGTCAAAAGAATCGCCACATCATGAGGTACGAATACCCTTACAGGATATCCCATTATTATACCCTCACTCTGTTCCAAGCTTCTGCATGTAGCAGCTACTGCTTTCAGGCAACCTGGCAAACCCACAGCTACGGGGTCAAGTGTTGATGAGAAGTATGCAATTGGCCTTCTCAGTTGTCCATGCTTCTGAATTAACACTGAAAGTGCACATCAATTTCTTTCACTGCAATACAACTCAAACTCTTTCTCATAGTCTGGCATTCCCAAAGCAGGGGCTTCACACATTCTGTTCTTCAACTCCTCAAATGCTGCCATTTGTTCTCCATCCAATTCCAATGGGTCTCTCACCTCACTTTTAGTCAATTTAATCAGTGGCTTTGCTATCAGGGAGAAATTACTTATCCACTGACGACAATAACCCACCATCCCCAGAAACATCCTCACTTCTCTCTGGGTCATCGGGGCTCTCATTCCTCTGATAATTTTGATCCTGTCATCGGTCACCTTTCTCAGACCCTTTTCAACATTGTGTCCAAGATAATGCACCTCTTTCTTGCAAAATTGCAATTTGGCTGGGGATACCTTTAACCCTCCATCTGCCAGATGATTCAGTAAAGCTATGGTATCTACTTCACAAGCTTCACGTGTCTTTGATGCCACAAGTAGGTCATCGATGTACTGTACTAGTACTGAGTTTTCAGGCATGATCAAACTCTCCAATGATTTCTTCAATAACTGATTGAATATCGAAGGACTCTCTGTATACCCCTGTGGGATACGACACCATGCCAAAATACGCTGTCCAAACCGAAATGCAAAAATCGGCTGGCTGTCATGATGCAATGGAATTGAAAAGAAAGCATGACACAAATCAATTACCGTGTACCACTCAGCATCATGAGGAATCTGATACAAAATCACTGACGGATTTGGCACAATGGGACAACATGCCACCACAATTTTGTTAACCTTTCTCAAATCTTGTACAATCCTGAACTTTCCATTAGGTTTCTTTAGCCCCATTATCGGTGAATTACACGGGCTACTCAGTAACTCTCTCAAAACACCCTGTTGAATCATCTTGTCAATTATAGGGGTTATTCCCTCAATTATATCTGGTGTCAATCTGTACTGAGGAATATTAGGATAAACAATCCCCTCTTTCACTGAAATCTTCACTGTATCTACATTATTCATCAATCCCACATCTTCTCCAGTAAAATCCCAAACCGCTGTTTTCACTGTGTGTCTCAACTCCTGAGGCAAGTCATCTGGATTAAACACAGCATATGTACCAAAAATCTCACTCTCTCTATTATCTAGAGTCATCCTGTACAAAACATCCTCATCTGGTGTTTCAAAAGCTATTCCATCCGGAGTACAGAAAATTGTGCAATTCATTTTACACAATAAGTCCCTACCTAACAAGTTCACTGGACTAGTGTCACAGACTACAAATCTGTGCATGTCTGAGAATTTCCGTATTCTTACCCTTACTGGTTCGGTAAGACGAGTCTTAATCTGTGTATTAGCTACACCAACCACTTGGATTGCTTCGTCCGAGAGAGGAAGATTTCTTATATCTGCTGACCTGACAGTTGATCTCGTCGCTCCTGTGTCTACCAAAATAGTAACACTCTCCCCATTTATTTTCCCATCTACAAATGGTCCTGCCTGGTCTATTTCTAGAGTTGCACCAAGTATGCACTCTTCCTCCTCTCTTCGGCACCGTCAATAGTCCCCTTCAGACTCACTCCCCTCATTTTTTAACCAGTACTGCTGTACCGGGTTTGAACGTCTCGGTTTGTTTACCTGCTCATCATTGTAGAATCCCGAGTCCTGGTTATACTTTTGGGACCCTCTATTCTGCGGCAAGGGTGGTTTTGGCTCTTGACTCTGCTGTCTGACAACCTTCTGCTGTTGCTGCTGATGATTACACCCCTCGTTCTGCACCTGTTGATTCAAGGATTTATTCTCATTACTCACTAATGGTGGATTGGTACACTCGGATCTCCAATGCCCCAATTGTCCACAGTTGTGACAAGGGAACTTTTTCTTTGCCTCCTCTAGATTCCCTTTTCCTTTTCCCGCATATCTGGGCCTATTTCCTGGATTATTTGCCTGTTCCACCAACTGTGCTTCTTGTCTCTCTGCAACTTTCACCTGTGCCCACATTGCTTTCTCTTTCAGCTTTCTCTGTTTTGCCTCAATCTCATCACTGAAGTATTTTGCATGTCTCAAGATTTCATCAATCTTTTTACTCTGCCAATCAACTGTATGCTCACGAATCCTTTCACTGATTTCAGGTCTCAAGCCATATACAAATCTGTATACAAAATGACTCAAATCCTTATCACCCAGGTGTTCATCTCCACTAAACTGTTTGAAAGCCAGTATCAGCCTTTCATAAAAAAGCATGAACTGATTCTTTTGCTTCTTGATGTGTTCGATCTATCTTAACCCAGTCTGTCTCTCTCGGGGGTACTTTATTTTTCAGGAACACAATAACTTGGTCATACTTCTTCATAACCTCTGAATCTGGTGCTCCTGTTTTCGGATCTCTTGGATACTCCTTAGCAGGCCAATCTACAACTATTTTACACTCTGCCCACAAGTCTGCTGGAACAATTATATCAAACAGACTATTCAGGTCAATCCACAGCACTTTTGACAATTTCACAAACCTGTCTACCTGCCTATACCACTCGACGGGCTTTTCTCTCAGTCGAGGGAAATCATTCGTAAATGACAAAATATCCTGTCTAGTCCATGGGACATGTACATATCCTCCTCCAGGAATTTCTCTCATAGGATAAGCATCCACTGTTTTTTCTTTTTCTCTCATAGGGAAAGCTGAGTAAGTCCTGTCCACTGAATCTTCCCTTTTCTTGTACCATCTATCCTTCCACCTTTCCACATCACCCCATTTTCGTAATAAGGCAATCATTTCCTTAATCTGCCCTGTTCTGCCAGCACCATTTAGATTTTCAATGTCTTTATCGGTAAAATCCACCCTGTACGGCTTCTGCAAAGCTTTCACCTTATCCATGTCAACTCCTTGTTCACTCGCTATTGCGCTTAACCTGTCATGTGTACTCTTAGCTCTCCAGGTGATACTCTTGCACATGAATAACAACTCTCCGTCATGATGATTTTTCAGTATTTCTGTAGAAATTGTTCCTGGAATTAGTTCCTCCAATTCTATGCGCAACCTGGCTACATCTATTGCCTGTGAATCTTTATCCTTCTTTTGAAGAACTTTCAACCAATCATTCAAATCCTCAGCTGTTATTTCAGTAGATTTTTTCACTGCACCCACTTGTTCTGCCATCCTCTTTGGTTCCAAAATCGTTCCTCCCAAACAACCAGTATTCAATCCTGAATTAGGCTGTACATCTGATCCTCCACTACATGTGTCATGTCTCGACTGTCTCAAATTATTTCCTCCCGTTCTCATTCCTGATTCCTCCAAAGAGCAAGTACCAACCAAACCATTTCCAACATAGGGAACTGTCAAACCATTTTCACCCATTCTTTGCTTATCAAAAATAGGCACAACCGGACCTATGGTTACAGGCACTGTAACAGCTTCTAGATTTTTCGTCAGCTCTCTAATTTTCACAGTCAGCTCAGATGTGGTTCTGGCTAATTCTCTTGTTTTCTCGTCACTGACTCGATTCTCTCTCTCCCGCTCTCTCTCTCTTTCCCTTTCCATGAAAGAGCTGCCACTTTTCAGATCAGGTGTCACAACCTCAGTTTTAACAATCCGCAAAGTATCTCTTATTGGAGTAGCAACTGGCGTGCTCTCTTCTGGTTCTGGTCTATATGGAGGTGGTCTCTTGTAAATCATGTCATCCAAGACCTCATCCTCATAATCATTAGCCCCATATCTTCTCACTTCTGCATCAGGCACTTTTTCTGTACCCTTCCTCTCTTCCTTCTCGTCAACTGTCCTCATAGGATATAATCCCTCTAACATACTAGCATCTCGCCATCTCCTCATTCGATCATGATGAGTTTCACGATCATATTTTCTCCCGAACATATACCTGTAATTGCCTCCACTCCTCTGCTTTTCTTGCTCATGCACCTCATCTTCCCATTCCACCAAAGCCTCGAATTGTGTCGGCCTTGGCCTAGGCTCTAGACACATCATTTTTTCCCGTAAATTTCTCAACACGGCCAGATTAAATGAACCATGTTCCGGGAACGCAAAAACACCGTCATCCTTAGTGTACTTAGCCCAGTTATCTAACCATATACAGGTATGATACCCATATTTCGCAACCATGAAGGATGCAGGAGTTCTCGTCGGAGGTAGCAATTCACCTTCTCTACTTGTTATGTTTTTATCCTTGTCGAACCACCTTTTAATTTTACCGAACAAGGATTTCTTCTTCTTTTCCTCCGATTGATAATACATTTTCGCGTTTACTACAACCCTCTAGTCCTTTCCGCAACTGTACGATCTTTTGTCCAATAACAGCGCGACTCACACCAACGCACCAATCCTGGAGCGTCTACGTCACCCTATACTCCTTCCAATCCCTGCGCGGCTCACACCAACGCACCAATCCCAGCGCGAGCACTGTTCTGATCTACTACCCAATCACAGCGCGGTCTGTCTCTGACGTCAATGGTCGCTGCAGTCGTTTCTGCTCTGTCTCCTGTCACTCGTCTACCCCTCCTTTACAAAGCCTTTTCAGTAGACTTCGTCTCAGATTCTACAAAATTTATTAGTTACAACATATAAACATCTCCATTGTCTGCTTCGCTAACCACAGAATAGTAAAGAAAATCCTTTCTCACAAGAATCCCGCTTCTCTCTAGAACAGCGCTTACCTCTGCTCTACCACGGAATTATTACTTTCGTTGACACAGTAGCACATCCCTCTACTCCGCCCTTCTAACATGCATCCATTAACTGTTTCCTCTAGGACTGCTCCAAAGAGTCTTACAATCAACTAAATGCTCATACATTCACGCACTTTCACACCAGAAAAATGTAGCACAACCACACAGAATCCTGCCTTTCCCGAGAACAGCGAACAGTCTGTCCCACTACAAAATTATAACACACGTTAACCAAGCAGCACTTATCTCTGCCCAGTCCTTCAGACAAGCTCAGAGAATACCTATTACTTCTCCAGCGATAAGCTTTAACGGCAAACCTTACGGGTCCCTGGGACTTAAGACCAGAGTTTCACAGATAACCTTCGCTACCATACGCACTCCTTTTATACTGAAAATATTTCCCTAATAGTAACACACGACGATGTCACTGATTCCGAACCCAGACAATGTGACGCGCAACTTCAATTGTCACACATTTTTCCCCGCATACGTACAGGGCCAACAATCCCGTTTTTCCCGAGAGCAGCACTCACTTCCCTCTGCCCTACTACGGAACCGTCACCAGCTCCCCACGTTCCAGAAGCCGTACACACTACATACGACGTCCTCAACATATAGTATTAGTACATATACCAACATCAATCAATAAATCAATGAATCAAAAAGCCTATGTACAAGCAATCTATCAGATCAAGACAATAATCTCTAACCATCATACTGCTACCATGACACTGCTGCAGATCGGCGCATATAAATTCTCCCTACTTCCACGGACAGAGTAAATCCACAGTCGTACGCACATACACTCATCATACGCTAGGGCCCATCACACTAACATTCATAACTATTACTCTATCCACACTGTATATATGAGTGAAACCTATACCAATCTGCATCCAGTGCGAGGTCAATGTGACCATAAAGTTATGTCTTGAGTCATGATTTAAAACTCAAGTAATACATCCAGAACTCAATAAATGACAAAGAAATAACCACCCGACACTGATATTCAAACAAAGGTTATCTTTTATCTAAATTAGTTCAAATGGAAGTCAATCATTAGCAAGATCATTATTCTCATAGTTACCTATTCTAGCTAAATGGGTCAGGACAGGTCTCTCAGTACAGTCTCCCAAGTCGCCGTCCTCTCGATCAGCATCGATCCTCACGAGCATAGGTTCAGGAAGAAGTGGCCTTAGACCCTTTCTAGTCTAACATTATTTATAGCGAAACTAAGGAAATAAAAGTAACAAACAAACTCTAAACGTCCGTTGAGCCGCTGAGCAGAGCGAGCAGGAAAGGATGTATACTCGCAACATTTGGAAAACCTCCGCTCACAAAAATCACAAAAATCACAAAAATAAAAACACGGAAGAAGGAAACTCAAGCTAGGAAACGATACATTCATGAATGCTTTTCCTCGGAACCGTAGCGAAGCCACCGCAAGTTTATCAGAGTTCATTGTGGCTTTATTCTTCTCCAAGGGCAATTGGCAGCAAGGCTGGAGCTGCTGTCCTCACGGAAACTTTTAATTCAGCCAGAAGCCATGGTCAGGTGGTTTTCAACCATGTTCAGCGAGGCCTCTCGTCACATTTCAATCACTCGAGTGCAGGCTGTAAATAGCGGCCATCTTGGTTTAGGCCAAAACGGACCATCTTAATTAGAAGAAACACAAAACAACGTTACCACATCATAATGATTATACAGTGTTAATCCCCACTAATACCCTTATGTGTATGTAATTACCTAGCCATCTGCGACACAAAGAAGCATTTAAGCACGTTATTTTTAAAGCGCAAACATGAAACAAATAGCACTTTAGCAACACTTATTTAATTAATTTGCACACCAACTTAGTTCACGTATTCATTAGGCAACATAAAAGCATTCCCACGTATAATTCTTTTATTAGTAATGTTGATTAGTCATGACTTTTAACAAAGTTAGTATTTAATGATTATAAATCAGTAATTTTAATCATAACATATAAACAAAACTGGAGCTTAAATCTCAATAAATTTTCAATAGAAAACTCTGCTCCAGCAAAACCACTCGTGTTTGGGGTTGGCATATGGTTCAAATTGCGTTGTGATGGTGTTTTTCAGTTGGTGTAGTTGTGCGGGGGTCCAGCCTCAACAACAGGTTTTGATATCTTGTAAATGTCAGAGCCCCTGAGATGGAGGATTATGCGTGCTTCCGGTCCATTGCTGCCTCAACAGCCTCAAAGTAGTTCTCCAAACACTCTACTCAAGCTTTCCAGCAGGCAGCCTGGTATAGTAGGGTCCCTGTGACAGTGAAAGGCCCGAGGGTCAGGATAGAGGACATCGTGGGGTGAGGTGAGGTGGCCCGATGTGGAGTCACACAGGGCGCGGAACCACAGAAGTTAGGCAAGGCAGTAGTGAGGGCACTAGACTGGTGGCCTCCCACATTGCTCCTTTTGGAGTCAGTGTATGTGGGACTGCCTCTTGGCACTTCCTCCACTCCTGCCATGAGGCCTCTGCACCAGCGTGCTCCAATGTAGCCCCAGCTCCTGCTGCATGATGTTACCTCTGCCTGAAGCGACACAACGAAAGGCCTGGTGAATGTGCAGCCCCCACTTGAAACCCAGCTCTGGTCTGCTGCATGCTCTTTCACCCAGTGAGGCACTCCTGCTGCTTTGCTCTGCCCATTTACTAGAGGCAGAACCTTTGTGTCTGGCTCCCCTCTGGACCTGCAGCCCTTCTACATAATGGTCACCATCTGCTGCTGTGCCCACCATTCCCAAGTCAAGATGTTTGCTCACCTTGAGCATATATTTTTTATGAAGTGTATATGTGCCTAGGATATGCTCATGTTTATATTCCTGTAAGCCATATTTTTTCCTGTAGCAGCTAAATACATAAGGTGCAATGCTCCGGATTCCACTCTCTGAATGTTTGTGAAAGCCTATAAAAATATGCAAAACAAATTTAAGTTCCTATTTACAACATGCATCATTGATTAAAGCATTGGGTTCAATCTAGATTTGTTTACTCCCAATATACACTCAAATGCAATATCCCAGAGTAATATTAGAAAAGACAATTTATTTTTTTGACAAAGTGCAACCGTGGCTCAGAATATACATTACAATACATTAATCTATTTTTGATAAAGTGCAAACTTTTCCTAGGAGATATATATAAATATATATTAATTTTCCGGTAAACAATCATTTTTAGCAGCTAAATGAGGTGCGTCACTCTATATTTCACTCTCACCCTGTTAAGAAAACCCTTCTATCAAATACATGGAATACGAATTCTATTGCAAATATTATTCATTTTAAAGCTAACCAGTGGCGTAGTTGGTGGCGGGGGGGGGGGCGGTCTGCCCCAGGCGGCACTATTTTGGGGGAGGACGCTTGTCACTGGTGGCCCGTTGCGGCCGCCTTTATAATTTATTTGGGGACACAGTGTCCCCAAAAAAATTATAAAGGCCACCACGTCCGCAACGGGCCACCAGTGCTGTGCGCGCGGCCCAGTTCTGCACAGTACTGCCGAAATTGCCACCGCGGCATCGACGACGTCCCGCGTAACCGCGTTTGTGTTTGCTTTGCTTGCCTGCTGCCTTGACTGTTGGTGGTCGTGGTCTGTACCAGCGTCCAGGGTCGTCAATCTTGTAGCGCGCGAGCACTATCAATGACGGCCCTGGGCGACATGATTTTGGCCAGCCCTTGTGACGCGAGAACATAGCAGTGACACGTCATGCGCTTCACCACTACGCGCTCGAGTCGTGAGGAGTCAATTGTGGCCTGGGGCAGTCAGTGGCAGTGCTGCTCTGGGCGATTTGCTGGCTCTGGAGTCTGGCTGCTGCAGTCAGAGCAGCAGAACTTGAAGTGATTAAGTGAACGAAGTTCGAACTTCAAGTTCGAACCAACCACCCCTTCCTGCCATAGAGTAGAGACCCTGGAGCGAGTGAGGTAAGAGGAGAGCAGCAGGAGCTCAGCTACCTAAACGTTTTCAGAGGGGTGGGTGGCTGAGTGGCTCATCATGCATAGCTGCCAAGGTTTCAGATTCTAATGAGTGACATATTCATAATTTTTTTCAGTGTAATTATGAGTGACATTTCTATGGCAATGAGTGACACTTTCTGGCGAGCAAAATCAAGGAACGAAGCTGAGGGAAACATATAAATATCAGACATTGCACCCATTTGTGCAACAAGACTGTCTGAATCATACTGTGTGTGCTACCCAAGACCGTTCATTAAAGGGCCATCTAGTGAATGAAGTCACAATAGGTATCAATATCCAAGCAGACGTTGCAGTCATTAAATAAACTGAATTCTGGAATGCATGCTTACTGGTGGTGCCCATTAGTGGTGCAGGAGAGGCCTGTTGCTTTTTCTTCAGATGATGCCCCTTTAAGAGAGAAGGATTTCAGCCAGGCAGCAGCTCAAAGAAAGTGATTTATGATATGATAACATTTTTAAAAGATAATTTCACTGTGGGGGGAAGGCAGTTCCATCCTCAGCTCATTTATCACTGATAGTTGGGACAGACCTGGCATCACAGGTTGAAAACTTGAATGAAACACTGGTTTCGATCAAGCCTCTCTCCATTCTCTCTCTCTCTTATCTTTTTCGTCTTCTTCCCCTCTTGTCCCTAATCATTTTTACATCTGGTCTTTTTAGGGTCACACATCTGCTTTCTCTCTACCTTCTTTTTCTTGCCTCAGCCTGTTTCCTTTCATTACTTCCTACTCTTTCCTTTATCCCTCTTCTCTTCCCCCTCCTTCCTCTTGCCTGTCTCTCTTCTTTCCATACCTTTCTTTCTGCCCACTCTCTTTACTATGCCAGTGTCTCTCTTCCTCCATCTCTCTGCAACTTATATAGCAGAATTATAAATTCAGCTGACACAATGCTTTAATGTGCCCGTGAAAAAAAATGCTTTTAATTTGCATAAATGCACATCAGCAGGCACATTCCAAACCACTTGCCAGGCAGCTGACTCTATTCTAGTGGTTTTAAGGAGCACAAGACCGAACAGTTACCTGGGGGCCTTAATGGTGATCAATCAGGTCATGATATTGCAGAGTAAGCCACACCTCTTCGAAAACAAAGTCCTGAGTTTCCCAGCAAGCTTCCAGTTCCTCTCAGCAATTAATTGTTCACACAGCTCTCTGATGGATGTCACATGCGTTTTTTCTGAGTCCCCAGATAGATCATGCAGTCTGTGTGTTCTCTTTTGTACTGCCAGTCACCGGTGTATTCAACTGTGCATCCTTGGACCGTGTCATGTATGTGCATGTAACTTGCATGATCGAGGTAACTCTTAGCGGCGATACTGCGTGTCTCTCGACCTCTTTCAAGTGCTCGCCGTCCTTTTTCCCCAGTACCCCCCCCCCCCCCCTCCAGGGGCAGCAATCTGAGGGATAGCCCCGGGCGCCACAAGCTCTAGCTACGCCTCTGAAGCTAACCTTGTTAAAAACTGGCATTTAATTTTGATTTCCGGATTTTATACTACTGCATTTTCTATTCCCAACATAACCTTCCATGTAGCTGCAAATCTTTGGCTCCCTCCCTACCCTTTTTGCAAAAGCCTCCTCAAACTTCTTTGTTCAGTTCATCTTATCCTGCCACTCTTGATACTTTGGTAGTCTAGCTGATGTCCAATTCTGCAGGATCAGAGATCAATCGATTAATGAGGCAACCGTGATAAATCATTCAGCCCCTTTACCCAATGCCAAATTCTGCCTCTGCCTAAAAATCCAAAAAAGTTCTATGCCCGCATCTAGTTCAATCCTTCTTCGCAATATTAGTCTTACAGCCACAAATATATTTTCCCAGAACTGCTCAACCCTTGGGCAGGAAAAAAAAGTATGTACCTAATCACCTCTCCCCAAACTGTTGGCAGCAAAAGCAATAATCCTCCAATTCTGAATACATTCTGTGAAGGACCTTAGAAATATAATATGCCATCCAGCATGATAAAAAATACATTCATTTAAAGTTTGTGGCTCTTAAGGCCTTATTGCCTAATTGCGAGATCTCCTGCCACTCGACCTCGGAAAAAGATCATAGTGTTGTCAGCATAATATTTTCAAAAAATGTTTTCACCAGATGGCACTCTCCTTAGCTTTGACTGGCCTAAACATGGCGCACGTTATTGGAGAGGAACCTACGTATGACTAATAAACACAATTTTTTTCAATAAGTGCACAATCGTCTGATATATAAAAAAAAATAACTTAGTTTGAAGGCCCTGCTAAGTTATACAATTCCCCCTTATCAAAAAATATCCCAGTTTTTTAAAGCCATTTTCACTCCAATACCCTAGACTATTTGGCATTTGTAGGACCAGCACTTTGCAGTCCCTTAACTGCAAATATTCACAATCACAGAATAAAATATTTGCAGTCTCCAACAATATTCCTGCAGTGTTTTATATCTCATCCATTTTTGAATTTTGGCCATCTTTATAAATTCCGGAAGTGAGCATTGTTATTGATGTTGGTTTGGTAATCTTTGACTAATATACCAATAAAGAATATATAAACAGAAAAGCAGGAGATATTGGTATACTGTTAATAGTGTGCCAAACTAACCCTCCTCTACAAACTCCAACTCTCCTCTTAGATGTAGTGAAATGAGATACATGTAAAATGTGGTTGATATAGTGTACATGGTATAAAGGTTTGAAAGCATATAAAGTAATATCTTTCAAACATTGTACTGATAAAACAACGAATTGGACCAAGAAGTTTTGGAACAACAACAGTAACTACCATCTTACTTTCTTTAAGCTTCCCTAAGATTGCCGAGAAGCTGAAAAGCTTTGGTTTTGTATTGCCTAATGAATCAGCTTTTACAAACTCCATTGTTTAAAACTCTTGAGATCTTAGTGGCTTCAAGAAATGCTCAATAATGGGAGCTTTTTGTAGTTTGGGAAGTAGCCAAATAAATGTCCTTACATATATTCAAGAGATTTCTGAATGTTATATTTGAAGTCACGTAGGAATGTTGTGGAGTGGGATGTTTTGATGGCAGAAAAGCTAATTTCCCATAGTGCTGATTTGATGGCTGATTAGTTACTTGATGACCAATGATATTGCTACTGAGTATGATTATGGAAAAGCAATGAGGCTTTGACAGAGAGGCATCACAGTTTTATGAAGACTTTGCCCTTTGATATTCTGCTGTTTACGTTGAATGGAGAAGTGATACAATTTTAAATGTTGTGAGTTCTCAGGTACATTAGCATTTTTGCATAGGTTTGTTTATGTTTCATTTTGTTTATTTTGGTTTTGTCAAGTTCCTGTGTTTTCATGTTGCTGAGGATTTGAGTTTTCCATATTTACTTTGTTGGTGAGACAGTGCTCTCATTCATGGTATGGGCGAAAATTGAACAGGCTTTTACTTCTTCATCTGGGGTGGAGATGGCAGCAGGCATGTACCAAGTGGGTTAATGAAGGAGACAAAGCTGATGTTGCATGGGAGTTGTCCATGGGTGCAGAAAAGTTGATTGAATTGCGACTAAACAAAGGGATGATGTATGACAAAAAAGTACAGGAAGTACTAAGATTGTGAGGTCAATGCTGTTGCCTTTTTGGTATCAAGAGTCAGTGACATTAGTTGAGGAAATTAAGTGTCCTTGGAGGCCTGGTTTGCTGAGAAGTTAAATGCTATGAAGAATATGTAATGGCATGGGAGACCTACATGATTTGTAGGAAATTGTCTTGGAAGATATTGTGATACTCAAAAGGGTTATGTATGAGGTGTAATGCAAGAGCATTTCAAGGGACATGGGAATTGAAAAAAGCAGACTTTCAAAGAGCAATAGCAGGCTCTATTGACCCTTTTACATCATTGCTACTTTGTGGAAAACAGATATTTTTCTATTTGTCTTGTTATAGAAGCTAAGATGTTTAATATATTAGCCTTCTGGAGTGAAAGTACTTGAGGGCAGCAGTGAAGTTGTTGGTTGTTAGGTTAAGGGAAAGGGGAAAGTTGGTCTCAGAGTCCAAAGGACCAAACCCAGAATGGACACTTTGAGATCTGATGCGATAAGGCCAAGAAAGTATTTTTTATTAATTCGAATCAATGTTTATTTAGCTATTGTTAGGTTAGAATAACACGGCCTCAAATTGACATTATTAGTACTCAGCCTGCTTTCACTGACATTCATTTTAAAGCTGCAGAAGGAAAATTGCAGCATATTTTCCATGAATGAGCTTTTGCATTCAAGTTTCTATATGGTGTTTTTCGTCTTTCATAAAATAAAAAAATACATTTTATTTTTATTGTGTTGTAGAAGTTGCAAATAAAACGTATTAATTTATTCCTAGAGAAGGAAGTCATGTACCAGGATATGTGCTGCACAAGTAACATTTCCAAGGCCTGTTCCCCAAGCTACAAATGTGCTTTATTTGTTGCTTAAACATATTATAGTTTTGTTTGCTTCAATAATGCAATGTCACTTCCCTTGCTTATAGGGTAAAGGGTGCTCAATTTTGATTCATACCTCACGTGCCTTCTAATTGTTTCTCTCTACATTAAACTTTCTCCAGTGTTGATTGGTTAATGTTATGTGTCCTTGTTAGCACAACTGTATGACCTCACTTCACACAATGTCAAGTATGTGGTTTTCAGTCTGAGACCTATAAAATGCTCCCATTCTGGGATGTGTGACAGACATTTTTTACCTTTCAACAGAGCAGTCTCTATGTCTAACTGTCAACTGACTCTAAACTTAGACATTTTGGGGCTTATTTCCAAGCCCCTTGCTTCACCCTTACGTCACTTTTCCCATGTTAAAAATGACGCAAAAGTGGTGCAAGGGGCTTGTAAATTTGCCCCTTTGTTCTCACTATCGAAGGCCTTCCCCATATTGGACTGTCTGCTGAATTATACTTAGGGGCTTAATACAAGTTTGGTGGTACAACCGCCAGAGAACAAATTCTGCATCGTCAATGCCACAGCTTCACCAGCGATGCACCACACGCCATTTCACAAGTTCTACTGTGAGAAACGCTGACAGCAGGCCTAGTGGTCTGCAATGTCAGTGGTGTGTGTACTGATGCAGCCAGGGACACAGTCCATCCGACGATCACACAGCATCACAAGCGGTCTCCCAGCGATGTTTAACAAATGGTGGTTACCCAATGGCAGTCAAGTGCCGCAGTATGCGCCCAAAAAAATAATACAACACTGACTGTTGGATGGATTCAAAAATTACACACCTGATGTGCTTTAGAAAGTGCACACACCTGCAAATCACATTATAAAACAAACCCCATTTCTGACCACAATCCTTTGCTCCCAAACTGCAGCCCAGAAAACAGCCACCAATGTGTACTGCATTTGTTGTCAAGGCACCCCTTCTTTTATCTTACCCATTAGCACTCTCTACCACCTTCAATTCTTTTTTTGAACCTTTCTGCCTATATCCCTTTTTTGTATTTCATTCTTATACTCACTCACTTTTTTCACTTTCACCATGCCTGCGGGAAAAAAAACTAACTTCACTGAGCAAGAGTTGACAGTCACTTTGGACGAAATCATTAGAGTAGAGCCACACATTTTTGGAGCCCAAGTCAAGCAGACTGCTCACAGTAGGAAAAGTGAAATGCAGGACAGGATATTCAAGAGAGTGAATGCTGTTGGTATCACCCTGCACATGCAAGACAACATTAGGAAGAGGTGGAATAACCTAAGGCTGAAGGTACGTTCCAAGTACAACAGCCACTACCTGGAGGCACAGAGGATTGGTGGTGGTCCTCCCAGCACACCATTACAACGCTTACCCTGGGAGGAGAAGGTCTTGGCCATCCTGCATACTGAGGGCTTGTCAGGAATAGAGGGGGGAGTGGACTCTGGTAAGTTACACTTCAAGAACTGCCACAATATTACAATGTCATGTTTGCTTTCAACTCAGCTTTTCCAATGTTGTTGTCTTCAACGTCCCTAACATGCAATACTCAAGGTATCTGAGATGTTAATTGGTCTTTGGCAATGTTTATTGATGCAAATAAGAGCACATGTATCCAAATCAATGACATGCCACATGTTGCAATGCTGTCTATAGGTGCATTGTCAACAAAATATCGAACCAGAATTCATGATATGTGTTAATATGTAAATGTTTGGTCCATCACAAATGCATGTTGCCAACAGCTATGGTATACACTAACTGTGCGTCAAGTGCCAAAGTGAGATGAAACTGACTACAACTACAACAAGGCCTTGTCACTCAAAATCTAACTAAGATGCTAGGAGCCTGTCATTGCAGCCGGTCCGTGGAGAACGGGACACAACAGGGAACTCCGTCCCCCATTGCTCTTCATGGCAGGAGTCTCTGACGTACTCACGAGCACCAGGAGGTACATAAAAACAGGTGAGGGGTCTCGCGGCGTGGGACGCACGTGACCATGCCCGGGATGCGCCTGGGCCAAGGGTCAGCCCGTCTGCGCCCATTAGTGGCCGGAAGAGGCTGGGCTGGGCAGGTCCCTTGGCTGTTTCATCTGGAATTTGCTGACTTTGGGGTTCCCTTTTCAACAACAAGGTCCCTTGTGCTCTTTGCCTTGAAGTGCTACTTTTCTCTACCCTTTTTGCCAAAGAGTGTGCTAAACATTCCCCTTGGTGTCTCAAGCAGAGTATATAGTACTTTTCACAAGTCTAGCTAATTCATCATTCACAGTCTGGGTAAAAGTAAAATAACTGCTGTGCAAGGGGGGACCTTGGGAGTCGGTACAAACGGGACCATTGATTAATTTTAAATCAGGGCAACATATGTGATAACTCAGTAGATAGCCCTGATCGAGAAAAGGCTCTCGCTGGAGTCGGAGAAAATTGCCCAGGAGTCTATTGTGGCCTCAAATGGTGAAGGGATGGAAATGACAGGGGACACTGCAGGGATGTCAGCCCGGGTTTTAAACTATCTGTGAATGAGTCTCGGACTCCAGACGGGCAGCTGAGCTTGTGAATAGTTACAGGAAATTTACATATAATATATATACGCCCTAGACAATTTTGACAACTTTTTCCTCTAGAAATCAAGGATAGTGAAGACGCCAACAGGGACTACAGCAAGGCTCATAGTTTTTGATGAAAAAGGCAGTGGAGTAAGGGATACATCAAAGTGGGTGACACTACTGCAGGACCACCCCGGAGTGTGCTATATCACTAACCTTAACTTTAATTATGTCCGGAATCAATTTGAAATAAGCAGGCAGTAATTCCTACACCATAAGGTACCATCTAACCTATCTAAGAACGCGGCCAAGAACTTCAAACACAAATTAATTAGAAAAATCCCAGATACGCTGATCTCTGACCCATCCTTCAATCTAAAAAAAGGCATTATTGTAAATGACCTGATATTTTTCACCAGAAAGACTGCGAAATGGCGCACTGCCATGATGAAGATGCTCAACATACAAAAAATAAGTAATATCCCACATGGTACTAAGTTATCGCTCATCCCTTCACTAAGATTAAGAGCTGAATTATGCATAACTGTCTACAAGAATGGTATTGTGCCTATACAAGCAGCCAATAACGAGTTGAAGAAAATTGATGACTTTTTTGCAACCCTACAAGATTGTGTAGATAACACAAGTTCCCAACAACATCTGATCACATAAGCTGACGCCCAGTCTATCACCAACTCAACCACCAAAGACATCATAATATCAGAAGACCCCCAACAGCCACACCCTACAACTAGGTCCAATGACACCCTTGACATTAGCTTCACAGGACTAGAAGACGAATCACTACAATATGCTAATATAGTCCATACGCTATTACATCAGGAAAGGTCCATACCTCTTTCCCAGGATATGATTACTTCCACACATAAGCCACTTAGTGCGAGCCCCCTCCCAGCAATAATAAAGGGTAGGGAGATTAACCCTCCTGCCAAACCCCTCACTACGACAGTACCAATTGCATTTGCTTCCTTACAAAATTCGTATCCTCCTAGATCGAAAATAAGATCACAGGAAAAACGGAGCCCTTCGCATATCATCCTCAGGGGAGGCCCAAGCACAATACCTAATGAGAAAAAAAGGAACATTGGAAAAGACACTGGTCTGAACCTCCAGGACACTAGTCCATAAAGCAAAATAGGAAATAAGCATGTGCTCACTTCTAGTTTATCTCCTCCTTCACAAAGGGAAATCGAAACTCTCGAAATACAAGCTGACAGTATGTCACAGGACATTCTAAAAGCACTACAAGTAATGAAGAAAATATTAGAAATCACTGTAAGTACTCACTCCAAAGTCAAGCTCATTCAAGAATCAGTGCATAGACTTAAAGGAAAGCATAAATGGATAGCCATGCCATTTTCAAATAGACAAAATCGGCCCTAGAAAAATCTTAAATATATATCGGACGAGGAAACCCATGCTCTACTCCTTTCCTATGAGTCTACATCATTTAGTAGAGGTGAGGAAATTAGATCAGCCCAGATCGATACAAATAGAACTTCCTTGCCTAATAACAGAAAACTCAATCTCAATAATCTAAAACAAGTACAGTTATCCACCAGTAATGAGGAGATAAACGCTAGTAACACAGGGAAACCACTTCTATGCCTACTGCTTAACTGTCGTTCAGCAGTATAACATGCCTCAGGCATTGCTGCCCTCATCATTAGTCAGGCAGTCGACGTGACAATCTCAACCGAATCATGGCTCACTGAGTCCTCTTCCCCTTACATGGATCTACTGGTGCCTTCCAAATATAAAATTGTGAGGCTAGACAGACTAAATAAAGCAGGAGGCTGTATCGCTTGCATACACTCCTCTGATCTCTCTGTAACCCAACTACAGTCCGACCCCCCTTGAGTCCTCTGAATATCTTGGTCTTGCTAAAAGAACTGCAGATAATCAAAGGTACAAATTGCATGCGTTTTACCATCCACCAGGTAACAATGCCCCTTTCATAGACCAGTTAATGGAGATCATCACGACTAATTTTTAACATTCACACTAGTGATATATTCCTAGGTGACTTTAATTTACATTGGGATGATAGTAATGGCAAACAGGTCAACATACTCAAAGATTTCTTAGCAGACCTTAACCTTACCCAAGCCTGCACAGTGCCAATGGAGGGTCGACGTTAGACTGGGTTATCTCTAAAGATAAGGATATTACAATTCACTCAATCGCTCCATGCGATTGGTCGGATCATCATGCCATACCTTCCATATATCTACCGTAAAAAAGAATAAGACCACGCAACCCGTCAAACTTAAACAGTGGATACGGGACACTAGAGACCCAAATGTTGAGCATTTAGTAGCACAATGTGAGAAAGATCTAAACCCGCCTAACAACATGATGAACATAAGCAGTCTCACGGATCACTACAACACATCAATGACGAATATAATCAACTCCACCATGCTGCTAAGACTGAAAAGAATTCCAGAGAAAGATAAAAACTCCTGGTATAAAGTGGCACTAAATGAAGAAAGGCATAGGCTGAGACTAGCAGAAAGGAAATGGAGACAGCATCCATCATCCCCCCAGCTAAAAACTCTCAGGAAAACTAGAAATGGCTACAACAAAAGCATTCTCAGTTCCAAAAAAGAATTATTTAGATCTGAACTGGACATGCTAAAAACAGACCAAGGAATCTCTTTGAGATGTTAAAACGACAATCCAATAAATTGGCCAAATATGCTTAGGAATCTATAAAAACCCAACTGAGCTGTGAGGAATTCTCAGCCTTCTTTACAGACAAAGCCAACTCTCTAGAAAGGGAACTCAGGATGGCAGCAGACAACCTCTTTAGCCCATTGTCATCACTGAAAAATGTTACCATGCACACCGCTCAAGCTATGACAAAAAATAAAGCACACCGGTCGACCTTCAAGTTATATGACCAGAATACCATTGCCAAAACTCTCTCAGCTATAAAACCAAATAACCATTACAATGACCCCCTCCCCTCAAAATGCTTGAAAAGAATCAACCACTTTGTCGTCCCCATATAGACAACATTAATCAATGCCTCACTGGCTTAAGGTTCTTTACCAGATTGCCTAAAAACAGGTCAAGTCTTCCCCATCATTAAAAAACCTATGGGGGACTCGGCTGACCCAAACAACTTTCGTCCAGTGACCAATTATCCATTACTAGCCAAACTACTTGAAAAATGTGTGCAACAACAACTGAACCATCACAGCACTAAATTCAGTCTGTTGGACGATTGCCAATCTGGATTCAGACCAGGCCACAGTATGAAAACAGCAATCCCACATATAGTGGTTGATGCACTAAAGGCACTGGATCACAATGAAACATGTCTACTAGTTCTTCTTGACCTGTCCTCTGCTTTTGACAAGGTAAATCATGAAAACTACTAGCCCGGCTTGAAGACAAGATGGGATTATCTGGAAATGTGCTGAAAAGGTTTAAATCATTCCTACAGAACAGAACGCAAAGATTCATGGTTAACCAGGCGCTATCCCCGCCATCCCCAAATTCGATTGGAGTTCCACAAGGCTCAACTTTGTCTCCATCACTATTTAACCGATATGTCGAACCCCTTACAGAAATTGTCCCGCACGCCAACATCTCCTATCACATGTACGCAGATGACACTCAGATCTACATAAAGATCTCTTCGCTGGAGGAGATCAAGACAATGAATAATGCCTCAAAGGTGTAATCATATTGGTTAACTAGCAACCATCTGAAACTAAATACGCAAAAAACGAAATTCCTATTAATATCCCCCAAAAAGCAACTCAGATGTGAAGAAGTGGATCAAACTGATCACGGTGCTAAATTGCACCCCTGTAGTTGATTCGACCAAATCACTAGCAATTACGCTTGATAAGAACCTAGACATGAAAGCCCACATTAAATCATTGGCAAAAAGTACCCGTTTTCACCTGAACTACCTTAGAAAATTGAAACCACTTATTACTACATCAGACCACAAATTGGAAATTCAATCCTTAGTCATATCAAGGATTGAATATGGTTGTACAACATTAGCTGGACTACCTAAGATCGCCATAGCACCATTAAAATCCTGTCTCATTGCGGCCGCAAGACAGGTTCAAGAAAATACAACCACATTTCCCCACACTTGAAGGCGTTAAACTGGCTGCCACATGAAGCCAGAATTCAGTTTAAACTAGCATGTATTACCCACAAAGTGCTTCACTACAAAACTCCAATGTACTTAGCCCAGAAAATTGATTTATCCAGTGGAGGCAGACCATCCCAGAGTACCAGAGACCTGATCCTGAAACCTCCAATCTTTCAGAAGAAGAAAACGTATGACAGAGCATTCTCCGGAGCTTCCCGCAGAATCTGGAACTCAGTCCCTCCAAACATTAGAAGAATTCCAAACACTTCAACCTTGTTATGTTATGTTATGTTAAAATGCGTTTATATAGCGCTCGGCTACTCTAAAAGAGCGTCCCGGCGCTTTCCACATACAGCTGCAGTGTATAACAACATAACAATAAAAGCAGAGGCCCCAAAAGAGAAGAGGAAGAGAGTCCACCTAAACAGAAAAATTAAAAAGCCAAGTCTTCAAATTCTTTCTGAATTGAAGCAGATTGGAGATACTGCGCAGTGCCAGTGGGAGCGAGTTCCACAGTTGGGAGGCCTTGTGGCTGAAAGAGCGCCCCCCAATCCGTGCCTTCCTCACACGTGGAACCACAACCGTGAAGAGGGATTCCGAACGCAGTGAGCGGGCAGGACGATAGAAAGCCAATCTCTTCTGGAGATAGCCAGCACCTGAGCCGAACAAAGCTTTATGTACCAGCGTCAGGGTTTTGAACATAATCCGCTTTCGGATCGGGAGCCAGTGCAGCGTCTGCAGAAGACCAGAAGCCCGGGCGCGTCTATGTAAGCCAAAGATTGCGCGCGCAGCAGAGTTCTGTGTCACCTGCAGACGCTGGACCAAATAGTCAGGAAGACCCAGAAAGAGGACATTAGCATAGTCTAGCCTGGATCCGATAAGCGCCTGCACCGTGATCCGTCTATGCTCCGCAGAAAGTAGTGGAAGAAACCTGCGAAGCATTTTCAGAACCCCGAAACAGGTGCCAGCCAGGCCAAGAACATGCGATCTAAGAGAGAGCTGGTTGTCAAGCTTAACGCCGTGATTTTTGGCCACCAAGGAAGACTGCGCCGGGGGACACATGGCGGCCGGCCACCACTGCCGCCACTCAGGATCGATGACACAGCCGAAGAATAACACCTCCGACTTACTGGAGTTGGCCTTTAGGCTGTTCCGTTGGAACCAGCCAAAGACCATATCCAAACAGTCCTGTATTCTCTTCCCATCAAATGGCTGATCTTTAGCACATGTGAAAAGGAGTTGCGTGTCGTCAGCATAGGACACGATCTGGGCTCCGTAAGCCTCCACCGCAGCCGCCAGGGGGGACATAAAGATGTTAAACAATGTCGGGCTCAATACAGACCCCTGGGGGACCCCCACTCCCAATGACGGCATCTCGGCGGAGCTCTGGGACACCCAGACCGTCTGGCGGCGGCCCTCTAGAAAAGATGAAAACCATCTGAACACCGTCCCCCTTAGGCCGATGTCATAAAGCCTGGCAAGGAGCGCCTCATGGGGGACGGTGTCAAAGGCCGCCGACAGGTCCAACATGACTAGCATGGCCTTGCCACCCACATCCAATGTCTCCCTGATGATCTCAGAGACCTCCACCAACGCCGTTTCCGTACTGAAATTAGGACGGAACCCGGATTGAGATGGATGGAGCAAATTATTAGTTTCCAAAAAGCTCGACAATACACCATGCACATGTTTCTCGGTGATCTTAGCCAAGGCCGGGAGAAGTGAAATTGGCCTGTAATTGGCCAAAACCTCGGCATCAAGGCCAGGCTTTTTCAGAAGGGGGATCACCATCGCCCTTTTCCAGGTGCGAGGGACACTCCCCTCCCTCAAGGAGGCATTGAGGATCGGGTTGACCAGGGGATTCACCACTGCCGCCATCCCGGCCAAGAATTTGGCAGGGCAGGGGTCAAGTGGGGAGCCAGATTTAAGACTGGCCAGCAGAGCCCGGGACATATCGCTGGAAACAGGAGGAAAGTCAGCCAGAACTGCCATAGGCAGGGACGATGTTCCGAGTCCGGCCCCGAGGCCATAGCAACCCTCCGCCACGCTCTCCGAGAAGGATGCCTGAATTGCCTTGATCTTGTCGGTGAAAAAAGTGGCAAGATCACATGCCCACGCATCCGATGGTACCGGCTGGGATGAATAGGAGGAGGGGGCCGTGAACTCCTTCACAATCGTAAAGATCTCCTTACAGGAGTTCGCCGCCGCCTCAATCCTCCTAGCAAGATATTCCCGTTTGGCACCCAAAATGTCGCGATGATAGGCCTTCACCGCCGATCTATAGGTAAGTTTGGCCTCCCCGTCATAATGAAGGCGCCAGGCCCGCTCGGCAACCTTGCATTGACTGCGAGTCAGACGCAACGCCTCCGTAAACCACGGCGCCGACTGCCTTATCACCGAGGACCGGGGGGTTCCCCTTGGTGCAAGATCGTCTAATCTCTCAGTAAGCCATAGCTGCAGGGCCTCTGTGTCTGTTTCCGGATCCCCCGAGAGGGGGCAGGGATGTTCCGTGAGCGCCTGCTCCAACATATCAGGCGTCACTCTGTGCAGCGCTCTCGAGGCCGTTCTGGGCACCGTGGGGGCGCAGATGTCAGACCGCCCATTTTCCAACACGGAAAACCCAATCAAACTGTGATCCGACCAGAGCACCGGCCGTATTTCGATGTCAACAATTGGGACAGAAGAGAACACTTGATCGAGGGTACGCCCTCTCTCATGTGTAGGCCCTGACACAAACGGTGCCAAGCCAAGCGGAGATGTGATATCCAGCATTTTAACCCCATTCGGATCATCCGTGACATCGAGATGAAAGTTGAAATCGCCTGCCAGCAAACAGTGCTGTGCAGACAGCGCCAGCTCCGAGATGGCTGTCTGAAGGTCCTCCCAAAAGGAACCCACCGGGCCAGGAGGTCTATAGACCAACAGACCCTTGAGTGCTTGAACTGGAGACAGTCTAAGCGTGAAACCGAGAGATTCAGAGCCCTCAATGGAATTAACAGGAAGAACAGAGCAGGAAATGTTCTTCCTTACCACCACTGCAACTCCGCCCCCCCTACCCTTCGCCCTGTCTTGGCGAAAAATTTTATAGGTTGGAGGGATCGCAGTAAAAATGGCGGATTGGACGCCTCTCCCAACCAAGTTTCGGTCAGGAGCAGGCAGAGGGGATTATCCCTGACTAGAAGATCGTAAATATACTGAGCATGTCTTCCTACCGATCTTGTGTTCAACAGCAGGCAGAGATGTTTCGTATGTGCTTTAGAAGCCCTAGGGGCACAGCAGAGTGACCTAGTAGGCGACCAGCCACACGCTGGGCAGCGGCGTTTGCCCTTGTGTCGACCGGGGAAAACAGAACGACACAGGCTAGATGTAGTGCGCAATGCTCGAAGCCTAGCAGAGGTATAATGTAACATACTCCCCGCTTCCAATCAGAGTCCTCAGCCGCCCCGCCGCCTCCGAGACGCTGACGAGCGCAGACGGGCAGGACTCTGGCACGACTCAGGCTAAGCGAGGGCTACCACCTGCGCGTACCGCTGCGCGGAGGGGGCGACTTTAAGTAGGCTCTCCCGTCACCCTATGCGCGCGAGTCCGCTCCAAGATGGCGTCCGCCGCTGAAAATGATGCCCCAAACCAAAATGGCACCCAAGATCGATCCCCGGATCCCGGACCCACCAAAGTGGTGGTGCTTGGAGGCACAGAGTGCGCTTTTTTAAATGCAGTGAGGGGCCAGAGGGCACGCGCTACGAACAAGCAGCAGCACGAGGCAGTGCAATTAAAAACAAGGGTAAGTGCAAAACCAATACAAACCCAAATACAAAACGGGACAGTTGTTAAAATCACAGCGCTAGTGCAGCGCGAGCTATGCAAAGTGGTAGGTGGTCAAGGACACCGCCACGCAAGGAGCCGCCTTAAGTAGGCTCTCCCGTCACCCTATGCGCGCGAGTCCGCTCCAAGATGGCGTCCGCCGCTGAAAATGATGCCCCAAACCAAAATGGCACCCAAGATCGATCCCCGGATCCCGGACCCACCAAAGTGGGGGTGCTTGGAGGCGCAGAGTGCGCTTTTTTAAATGCAGTGAGGGGCCAGAGGGCACGCGCTACGAACAAGCAGCAGCACGAGGCAGTGCAATTAAAAACAAGGGTAAGTGCAAAATCAATACAAACCCAAATACAAAACGGGACAGTTGTTAAAATCACAGCGCTAGTGCAGCGCGAGCTATGCAAAGTGGTAGGTGGTCAAGGACACCGCCACGCAAGGAGCCGCCTTAAGTAGGCTCTCCCGTCACCCTATGCGCGCGAGTCCGCTCCAAGATGGCGTCCGCCGCTGAAAATGATGCCCCAAACCAAAATGGCACCCAAGATCGATCCCCGGATCCCGGACCCACCAAAGTGGTGGTGCTTGGAGGGGCAGAGTGCGCTTTTTTAGATGCAGTGAGGGGCCAGAGGGCACGCACTACGAACAAGCAGCAGCACGAGGCAGTGCAATTATAAACAAGGGTAAGTACAAAACCAATACAAACCCAAATACAAAACGGGACAGTTGTTAAAATCACAGCGCTAGTGCAGCGCGAGCTATGCAAAGTGGTAGGTAAAGAGGGAAACGAAGATCTTCCTAATGAGCAATTCCTACCTTAAACAACAACCGATCATCATCTGCATCGTGGTCAGTTGCGAGGTGCTGCCTAGTCCTCGCAGGTATGGATGCATCCTACCCATGAGAGGTCACAGAGACACCATAACAGTCCTCACCATCAATCAATTAATTGGTGCCAATTAGAGCTGATATAGGAGTTTGCCTCAACAAGACAATAATATATGTAAGGGTAAACTCTCCAGATTGCTATGAATGCACTCAGGCCGTACATTACTACAATTATGGGTCCTACTCTTGTTATTGTCGTAACCAGGTATGAAAGGTACACATCGGTACCAAATGGTTTAATACTACTACTATATCTATTGTACTCTAAATGATTTTCGACGTGTAACTGTAAAGCGCTCTGATACCCTTGGGTCATGTTCACGCTATATAAAACTCTGAATAAATAAATAATAAATAAATAAATATAAGCTCTCTCGCTTCTGTGCTCCTTCCTTCGGCGGCCCCTTCTGATGAACTAGCAATGACCTCAAACACATTGACAGCCAAATTGGCAGTGCACGATGATTTAGTTTTGGACAATCCCCCAACCAAGCGAAAGAGAATAGCATGTAGCAAGGCCACAAGAAAGTCTCCATGGTCTAAATCTCCATTAACAGCCGACTATAATTTTGAACAGTTGTTGGATACTCTTTTCGTTAGATTAGAGTTAATGATTAAAGTCCTTTTAGCACCAATAATGTTAAAGTTGGAAGGGGTTGAGAGGAAGGTAAATTCATGTATCCCCACATGCAATAAATGCCCTGAAAGGTCAAAACCAGTTTTTTTGGGGGGGAATCCTTGTTCTGGGTCTGACAACTCAAATCAAATTAGTCAGCCATTGCTTTTTGAGGACCCAGAGATTGACGAAGTGTCTTGTAGATCTAGACCCAACAGAATGCCCGGTGAGTCAATTCCAGCATCCCAGCCATCCCAGGCAGCTCAGATAGGCAGGCCTATAACATCCAAGTAAGGTCCATCATCTTCATGTACCATGCCCCAACCTTTTATGGCCAAGGATTGGAAATCAACACATTCTCGACCTGCCTCCTGCATCTGCACCCATAGTCGCAGTATTACTAGGGGTTACCTTACCTTCTCAAGGTACAAAGGAAACTTCCTTGGATCTTATACACAAGGTTACTCACTGGTACAATAAGAATGTGGTAAATGGCCAGAACATATCCTCCGATATCATAATGTCCATAAGAGTGGGATGCATTGCTTATCGGACAAAAACAAATGTAGCAGGGGATTGCATAGTTGTAAATTTTAAAACCTCCCTGCAGGCTAAGTCGCTAGTGGGATGTGTTTATAAGAATAGCTGTGCTTCTACAATAAGAACTGTCTCTTTACAGTTCTTCTATCCCTCTAAAAGTTGCTTGCCATTCCCCAATGGCAGATACACTCAAATCCAGTCAGGCCCGACCATATAAGTAACATGGATAAAATTCTACCCTCGAGTAACAGCTTTTAACCCCTAGCTAGTCATCAGGGCCTGGACGAAAAGGACAGACTAATGCTGGAGGATGAAAAGACCCAGGTTAACAATTTATCCTACACGTGCCAAACATCTTAATTCCACCAGCCCCTGTGTCCGACCTAATGTGTGATAATACTCCTGGCCCTACTCTCCCATCAACCCTCTCTGCAGCCCCATGTATGAAGGCCCTCTTGTGGAATATAGCGGGTCTTAGGTCGAAAAAGGGTATTATATCTTGGGAAAATGTTCTTTCAATGCATCACATTATTGCCCTACAAGAAACCTGGGAGGCAAACAAATGCTTTTATTTAGATGGTTTCACTTTATTCTGTAAACATGCTACCCCTTTGAATATGGGAAGAGCCAGAGGGGGTCTGCTTTTAATGTTTTTACTCAAACGTTCTTGTAGGACCAGATTGATTGAATGCCAATCACCTCATGTGCTAGCAGTAGAGCTGACTTTTAAGAATTTTCCCACCCTGCTAGTGGCCAATTTTACAACTTCTCTTCCTGAAACCATGAGCTAGAACACCTCCTAGCTCTAGAGGAACTCATGGAATGCTACGAGGGAAATAAATTAGTACATTACAACCTGATAATTCTAGGGGATTTTAGTATTTACCAGTGTTATTCTAACTGTATTTTAACTTTAGAGCATTGGGATCCTTTTTTATTATCTAATCATCTTGAGCACACACCACCAGGCATATTCTTAGAAGGCCTTCTTTCAAGTTACAATTTATACTGCACACAGCAAACAGACACGGTGGCTTCGGTTCTCACCTCTGCAGGAAGTGGCAGGTCCAGTATTATCAATCATATTATGTTGTCTGTGTTTCCTGGATTGGGCCCAGCGATCATAATCCTCTCACACTTGTTTCGTCCCTTTCTGCTATTTTAACAGGGGAGGTGACTACCTGTATTACAAATAAAAACATCAGTACCAAAGATCAAACTCGCAGGCTGAAGTAGGAAAGGATTGTCCTGGAAAGCTTCCTAGACAATCTGTATACCGTCTGTGCCAAAGAGATTAAAACATGCTTGGACCCCACTACACATGGCAGAGTCACTTTAGAGGCCTTTGACATAATTACTAAGCAGATATCATCTAATCTAACCACCAGGAGCAGAGTAAGATGTCCTAAGGCCAAGAAGTGGTTTGATGGCTCATGTTCCATGGCCCATAGGGAGCTTCTGCAGGCCCTTAAGCAAAATCCTAGGGATGAAGCTGTGGTCAGGAGTAGAAGAAAGGCATACAAACACGCAGTGCAGGAGATGAAGAAGCTGATAAGAGAGCGGGCCTGGGAGGCATTAGGGGAAGCAGGTGTTTTGGCAGATAGCTCCAAATTCTGGTCGTTGGTCAACAGTCCCATTTTTCTGACATGTTAAGTTGCAATACAGATTGCATAATTCTGGATGACCAATGTGTAAAACATATTGGTCATATTTACAGCGATACCAACTTAGGAGAATCTGAGGCTTATATGGATGGTGGGTCAACCAGTGTGCACCTCCATTTCAGCATAGGTAAGGTTCATAACGCAATCATTTCTACATCTGGGGGTAAGGCCTCCGGCCCAGATGGGGTACTGGCAGATTTGTACAAGGCTGACCCTAAGGTTCAGGCCAAGATTTTAGCTCATGTTTTTAATGCTGCGTGTTTATGTGGTTTTCCCCCTTCATGGGCAATGGCAGTTATTATTTCCATTTTTAGGTCGAGCATAAACACACGACCTCTTGTATGTTTTAGTATACCTCTCTGTGGGCATAAAGCTATTCCCAGGCTTCTCATTTGTTCGTTTCAGTGTCCTTTAAAAATACTTGCTGGCTAGTGGCTTGTCCTGCCTCTTTGTCCCTCCTTTTTCCTCCAAGGAGCAGGGAATTAGTACAATATCATTACGCCTTGTTCTGTTGATCTGCTCCTGGGGGGGGGGGGGTACTATTTTATTATGTTTTCAACCTCATGTTACACTAAGGGTGCTCAGACCCATAGCTGCTTACATTTTATTGCAGCATTCATCCCTCCCAATTCCTACCATGTGGCTGACATTCTTTTGTTTTCTCTCTGAAGGCAGCTCCCAGGCTGGCTTGTTTACAGTTTGCTGGTAAACTGTGGAGTTAATGGGACAGTTTATTTTTTCCTGTGGATACTCAGGAATACTTTTTCATGTGGGAGCATGTTTAATTTTTTCATGTGCAGCTTACAGAACCAGTTCTGCTTTCTACATGTATCTTCTAGAAAAGGACACAGTGTTGCATGCGCTTCTTCAGAAGCATGAACTTTCTGTAACTTCTGTCTCTGTTTTGGAGTTCCTCCAAAGGGGAGGGGGTGAACTGGTTTAATATGCCCCACGGCACCATTTCTCATGTTGTTCAAGCGAGCGAGAGGGCTAGGTTTTCACATGCAATTCCAGGACCTATATGCTGCCAGCTTCTTAAAATGGTTAACAAGAGGTCAAACTAAAATGTACATCCAGTAGGACAATGACGACACATGCTGCAGTAACACTAGGACTCTTAATTGTATGCCATATAATGGGTGGAGTTAGGGTACTTCAGACACCAGCTGCTCATTATATAGGCAAGCCATATTTACTTGCACGTTGCCTTCCATATTGAACATGCTCGGGTTTCAGCTGCCACTAGTCCAATGAGTTTTTCGTGATGCATTAAAAATGCTGTATAAAGATTGACAATGTGTTTAAAAAGCAACTTCTTTGCTTCTCATTGGAAGACCTTTTACACTGCTTGCTGGTGTTTGCTACATACTGTTTATGATGGAGACCTAGTGTTCTAGGTTTGCTTACATGTTTATATCCCTCTATTTGTCCTTTTGCCTTCTCTCCCTTCTGTACCAGCCATCTCCTCCTCCACATTCCTTTCCCCATCTGCATCCCCCGCCTTGCCCATATCTGATCTCTTATGTCAACTCATCTCCCTTCCTTTCTAACCCCTTTGTCTTCCCGGATCATGTAGGAATGCTTGGAATGTGGAGCAGACCTTGGAGGTGCAGTCTCTGTTTGCCTACAACAAGGATTGGCATTACCTGTTTAGAGCACCCTTGCAAATCAGCCTGGAGCCTTTTTATTTTTCTTCTGTCAAAACACTGTTTTCTTTTAGTTATAACAGAGAATTAAATACTTTTCTGCGCTAGCAACAAAAGTGACAGATTGTTTTTACACACTTATATTTTACTGTTCCCTCTCTGGCATCAAAAAGTTGAAAATGTAGTTTTAAAAACAGCACGTTAGGCTTTTATGAATGTGCAAGATCAAGGTAAATTTTCTGTTCTATTGATCAGCGCAGCACCACCTCAGCACCAGCGCATCAATGTCACACCACCTTAGCACTCACCGCAGTACCACATCAGCATGTGCTCATCACCTCTTCAGAACCAATCAACTTCTCTCAGCACTACTTAAGCACCACTGAAGCACCACCTGAGCATCACTCAGCACCACCACAGCACCTGCTCAGCACCAGTGCATCAGTTCATCACCTCGTCAGCACCACTGCAGCACCACCTCATAATTTTCAGCAGAGCACCACTTCAGCAGCAGTCATCGTCAATCAGCACCACCTAAGCATTGCGCAGCAGCACCTGATCACCATCACAACACAACACCACCACAACACCACTAGTACAGTAGCCACCTCTGCATCACTCAGCGCAGCACCATCTCAGCACCAAAGCACCACCTCCTCAAGGATCACTGCAGCATCGGCACAGAACCACCTTACAACCAGTACAGCACCACCTCAGCATCAGCACACCAGCACAGCATCACTCCAGCCCACCACAGCATCACTCAGTAACACCGCAGCACCAGCTCAGCATCTCCTGAGCATCACGCAACACTACCACAGCACCACGTCAGCACAGCACCATCAGCACAGCACCACCCCGTATCAGTGCTCCACTAACTCAGCACCAATGCAGACTTCACCACAGCATCAGCACAGCCCCACCTTAGTACCAGCACAGCACCACCTCAGCACCAGTGCAACCCCACCTCAGCAGCAACTCAGCACCAATGCAGCACCACTTCAGCATTAGCGCAATACCACCTCAGCACCATTGCGGCATAACCACAGCACCAGTGCAGCGCCAATTCAGCTTCACTCACCATTATCTGAGCACGGGCACAGTACCACCAAAGCATCACTCAGAACCACCTTAGTATCACTCTGTACCAAATCCGCACACACCACCACCTCAATATCACTGAGCACCAGTGCAGAATCACCTCAGCACCACTGCACTACAAAAGTCTGTTACACTTAATACAATTTAATTACTATCCACATAATTCTACTGCACATCATGCCACATACTTCCACTATACAACTCCACACCACACAATTCCAAGCTACACATTTCCACAAAAAACAATTCCAAAACAACCCATCTCTCCGTTTCACTTCCACCAACCCTTGGACACAAGACATGCACTGCCCCTCTCATCTATCTCTAACACTCCCACTGCCCCTTTCATATCACAATCCCACTACCCCTTTCATCTAGCCATACCGCTGCCCCTCTTATTCCTCCCTCACACTCCGTCTCTTCTCTATAATAACTGCTCACACATGCTGCCTTCTGATACCTCATAGCGCTGTGCACTAGTCCACATCTTGCCTCCCCCTGGCTGCCCCTCCCTCTTGGCCCTCTCTCTCGTACCATCTCTCACCCCTCTCTCTTCACGCACTCTTCCCACCTCTCTCATGTGGTTCATTTGAGGTCTTTGATCGCAACCTCTTTCCCAGGCCTTTTCAAGGTTTCAGTCCCTCAAACTCATACTTTCTTCCTCTCCTTCGGGTGTCTTCAATGTACACAGATGATCCCTCTTTATGCGTCTATGACCTGCTGCCCACCTGTTTCTCTCTTTCTCACACACTTTTTCTGCTCCTCTGTCTGGAGTTCATTAACCACTTCACACACAGACTACATATCCCTCTCTGTCTCCTTTTCTATCTATTCTCTCACCCCTATCTATTCACCATGCCACAAATTTCCAAAATTCCACTACACAAATACACTATTCACCACACAATACCACCCCACTCAATTCCACAACTTAACATTACAATTCAACCGACACAATTCCTCTCCACTCCTCACCACACCACGTACATCCACAACGGTCCAAACAAAAACACATAGGTAAAAGACATCACCATTTACAATGCCAATAGCGATAACTCTCGCAAAGGCGAGACATATTGCATTGCAAATGCTTGTTAAAAAGGGTGCACGGGATGACCCCGCATGTTATAAACCAATCTCACTTTTAGATTCTGCTGCTAAAATTATGGGCAAATTGATATTGGATCATCTAACAGCTTGGCTTGATGATTTTAATGTAATTTCCGACTTACAGTATGGTTTTAGACAGGGCGAAGAGATGCTGGATCAATGCCTTAACTTGCACTTAGTGATTGAGAAATACACCATTGCCAAGAAGGGAACCTTACATCTGGCTTTCATGGATTTGACTCAAGCTTTTGATTGTGTTAACAGGTCTAAAATTATGGTTGATTTTAAGTAATATGGGCCTCGATGCAGAGCTGGTGGCTTTTTTACATACTGCCTATGAAAATACCATGGCTGCAGTCAGATATAACAGGGATGGTGGTCTGTTAGATACTTGGGGGCATATTATCAAGACAGGCGATAAAATTATCACCACTTTAGCGGCAGAAAACTGCTGCTAAAACGGCGATAATGGGCTTGATAATAGGCTCTATGGAATTCCAATTGAACTCCATGTTAGATGTGAAGGACATCTAACATGAGCTTCAATTGGAATTCCATAGAGCATAGTATCAAGCCCATTATCGCCATTTTTGCGGCCGTTTTCTGCCGCTAAAGCGGCGATAATTCTATCGCCTGTCTTGATAATATGCCCCATGGGCTGTGAAGAGAGAGGGGTTCGATAGGGTTGCATCTTGACCCCCCTGCTGTTCACCCTTTACATTAACAAGCTTGGGGATTTTTTTATTTCAAGTTGTGAAGATATCCCCCAGGGCTGGTGCTAAGATGATCCCCACACTCCTGTATGCAGATGATGTGGTTTTTCTCACTAGAATAGCTGTGGGCCTCCAACAACTTTTAAATGGTGTTATTGCTTTTATGGACTCTTTAGACCTGACCACAAATTTGACCAAATCATATACTATGACTATAGGCCCTCGAAAGGTCTCCAAGGCAAAATTTTATTTTAAGGGGGCTGTGCTAACTAAAGTCCCCACCTTCTCCTTCTTTTTGATGAACGCGGGTCCTGGTGTGCACAAATTATACACGAAAAAGAATACTTGAATTAGAGCGGCGGGGGCTCCTCTGAACTTTTCTAAAAGACTAGGGTCAAAACCTGTAGTGGAGACGAGGTTCTATATAGACACATTGCTATGTTAGCATTTGCGCTCTAGATGTAAAACGCCATCTTGCCACTTTGCTGCTTTTGCACACGACACTGCAGGTAGCTGTTATTACAAGTAAAACTGCTTGCTTGCTTTTTCTTCACATGAGAACGGTCTGTTGTTCACATCCCTAGATGTGCACCGCAACCTTAGTCTGAACACTGTGTGCAGAAGCCGTCAAGGTCAAATAACAATATATGCTGTTGAATTCAGGTTGATCGGCCCACGCTTTAGACACAACACGCACACAGCTGCAAATATCTGAAACTCTGGTACCTTTAATATTGCATTTGCATGCATGATTCAGACGCTTGGAGAAAACCTTTCCAGACACAGAGAGCAGAGCTGATCCTGTGATGTGATTCACCTAAGCTGATCTTTGAGGTATGGGGTTCCCCATTCAAGCCTAGAGACCGTCTACTAGTTTACTAGCGAAGGGAGGGTGGTTCACAAAGTATTATAGGACTTGTTTTCCACTATCATTTGTAATATGTTTTCACCCTTCATTTTTTATGGTATTGTAACAATGCTGATGGTTTTATTTTTAATCATTTGCCTGCTTTTATTAGCCAAAGTACTGCACCTTAGAGCACGTAGTTAAAAATAAACATTTTAAGCTTTACCGTGTCTCTGATTACTCTTGTTGTGGACTGATATGAGAATAATAACGAAAAGGTGCTTCTCATTCCCACCATTCCTGAGAGTACTCTAAGTCGCATGTTCTGGTTTGTCTAATCATTGGTAGCTTCGAGGTGATACGGAGAATGAATGAGACACTGATGCTAGTCAGATAGGGGTTCTGGGTACTGAGGTGAGTTTTTTGGTACACCACAATTTACTGAGGTTCTGGTTTCCTGTGCATAGTTCTGTTCATGAGCTGAATCCCCGCAACATGGCGCCCAATTGGAGTGACTCTTTTTACTGTGTTCAGTCTTACAATGACAATTTATTCTTTTGGTCTCAAAATGAGTATCGTGATTCCAAAGGTAGCACAATCAAGCATAAAATGCTTTGGGTTCGAGTCGCAGAACTTAAACAACGTCTGACGCTCGTGAATGTAATTCACACTCTTGGGCACCAGCACGTAGGTGTCCACGCTGTTGGCAACAGTTTGCTGGCGAGGCAGCGAATATAGCAGTGGCAACATATCTAGTAGAAGCAGTTACAAGATCCAAAAGTAAGATTGCTGCAACAGAGAAGGGTGATAATTACCCTCTGGGTTTCCCTTCTAAGTACTCTTATCATTTAAGTCCTGATAAAGTTCCCTATGTGAGAATTAACGACGTTGGTGACAGATTGATTCCCAAGGCGGACTGCAGCCTTTCTTTGATAACAGCAGCTCACGAAGGTATGGCTTCCTTCCATGCCGGTGTTTCGGCGACTGTTACTATCTTACAACAACGTTACTGGTGGCGCGGATTGTATAAACAGACTTGTGCTTATGTCCTTAATTGTGACATTTGCCAGCAGATTAAACCTTCGACTGCTGCGTGTCCACCACAAACACAGTTGTACATATCTAATAAACCACTTGGGTGTGTTTATTTAGATCATTGCGGTCCTTTTTCTTCTGATACTGCGTATAAGTACATCTTAGTTGCAGTGGATTCGTGCACACGTTTTCTATGGGTCTGGCCACAACAGAGTGCTGATGCTCGAACTGTCATCAGGGATTTGCGTATCTTTGTGGGAATTTTTGCATGTGGTACCCTCCATTCTGACCAAGGTCCAGCGTTCACCTCTAAGGCGCACAAGTATGCCATGAGATCTTTGGGGGTCCAGGTCAAATTTTCGTCTCCATACCGACCTGAGGGCAATAGCGTTGTGGAACGAATGAACCATGACTTGAAGCAATCCCTGACAGCTAGGGTTTTAGGTACTGGCAGGAACTGGTTGGCCCATTTGTATAACGGTCAACGTGCACTTAATAATCTCCCTAGAAGGTCTCTGGGTGGATGGACCCCATACAAAATGCTCTTTGGCATAAAGATGTTTGTCCCGGACCTTGATGGTCTAGACATGGCAGCGTCGGCCGTACCCTTTGACGTAGATGATCACTCTGCTGTATTACAGAATCTACAAGAGACCAGAGACAGTCTTGCAAAGGAACACTTGCCCTCCACAACTGATGCTGAGCTTCAGATTCCGTTAGTTGGCTGCCTACCTAGAGTTGGTGACCTGGACCGTGAGAAGGTGGAGAACAAGAAGTAGTTTGGCCCCTCTTATCGTGCTCCAGTACCAGTGCTTGGCATGCAGGGTACAAGAACAGTCATTTTACCTCCACTTCCTGGTCGCAAGGATAACAGGTGCATCTCCATTGACAATGTCAAACTAAAACGAGTGGCCGATTCTTCTTAGTATGACTCCAGCGGTCTCTTGTCCAGCAATGCTGAGAAATTCTGTTTTGGCTGCGGCGACTACCAACAGGCCTGACATTGCCATCGCGATGCATACAGTTACTAATCCTTTATTGCCTCCACCGGCTGGTGGTCCAGTTGAAGATACTGAGTATACTTATCCCACAGATGTGTCGTTGCCTGGTTTACAATCAAGTGCAGTTGACCAGTCACGTTTTTCATTTGACACTAACTCTATGACTTCCAATGCCCCATCGAAAATTTCTATTTTTGCGCTTGGTTTAAAAGACATTTTTTAATCCCCCCTTGGACTTACATTTGGCTGGTGCTCATATCTATTTTTTTGTTTATGTCAATTGGTTTTGTGGTTCTATTTTTACGTCTAGTAAATGGACACTATCTCACCGAAAGATCTACAATTTGATTAATTGATAGAACTTTGACAACCCACTCGTCATCACACATCATGAAAATGGACCAGAATTTTGTGAATATTACTTCCTAGCCTGTGTTGGATGGGATTGTATGGGATGCTGTCAAATTTCAAATTCATGGTCCCACAGAGGTGATAAATGTTCACAATGTACTTCGTGTTTCTATGGGGGATGTTGTGAAACAAAATATACGCTCTGATGATTGGGATGTCCAAGCCGTAGAGGCTCTTTTTTATAATTTGAAATATTATGCTGCTTTTGATGCTGAAGATTTGTATTTAGACACAGCAAATTATGGAGAGTTGTTTTGCTACCAACACTATGGCAATCATTTTCTGCAGAAAGCAAATACATTTAGAAATATCTTAAATTTTACACAATAGGAACATAGTCCAGCTCTCATTGGAGGCAGCTCCAAAACTCTAGTAAACAAATTTACATATTTTACTGACTTCAGCGTATCTAAACCTCAAGCCTTTTATTTTAAATTGGCTGCAGAGTCAGCTTTCAAAGTTAGACTGACCCACACAAAATTATTGTATTCCAAGTCCCTTATGGAAGAATTAGCTATCGGCGGCAATGAGCTGTGGAAAGATACCATTGATCTTTAATCAGTTTGCGGTTCTAAAGCATAGCAAGTACAAGGTACGGAAGCTCTGCATCGTGCTTGCCTTATCCCAAACCACTTGTTGTTTTTGAATTCTACCTTTTTTCAAACCACCTGGTTTGGATTGGCTACTTCTAAAAAAATGAATTCACCTACTATTCCTGATATGGGCGTTTATCCAAGATGGGATAATCACACAGATCTGTCCCTTGATGCATTGCAGTCATTTATTACTAATACGTCCTTCAACAATTCTAACCTAGACCCTGAAGGGTGGTTAATATGGCAGAAAAACTCAGATTCCTGTCAACATCGTTTTCTGGGTCTGTACCCCTGCTATACACAGTTTAGGGTGGACCCCCGGTTTGAATCTTCCCATTCTGTTACTACCTATTCTGTAGGAAAGTTATGTCAAACCTGGCTGCAACATTCCACCTTGGCATCTGTTAAACTTCATTTATCAAAATTGAATGACAAGGTAGATTTAAATCCAAACTAACAAAAGGTGACGGACTCGAATGGTAGCACCTCACTTCCAATCAGTTGCTGCCTTATCAGGCTGTTAGTGCACAAACTCTCCAGCACCATTCACCTAGTGGTGCCTCAGTACAAATTCTGACCAATAATTTACATTGAATGGAGGTGCACTGAACATATACGCAGAAGTCCAAAAGTTGTTTTATACTTTTCTTTGTTTAATTTTTATTTCAAGTTGATAGATACAAAAACCACAGCCAACGCGTTTCGTTCCCTTCAAGATATAATTTCTTAACGGAACTTCTTCAGGGCTGTATTTGAAAAATAGAAAGAATATATATATATAATACAATCATTAAAATTGACGGACATACACATATATTTACAAACATTAAAAACAATTTTAGTGTCATTTTGATCAATCCGGTTATACCGAAATGGGATTTATATTTACAGAAAGTATACACATTATTCCTTTTTCATTCCTATACACTTCCGCTTATAATACATGAACACAAAATTTCCAAAAGTTCATGGTTGAATAAAAAAAAAAAAAAAAAAAAAAAAAAGAGAAGAACTCTGGTACACCAGCATAGTATTCATAAACTCCGTATTACCTGATTTATATAACATACACAATCTATCATTTTCCGTCTATTTAACTAAAGATATTCCGGCTATCATCTTACCTCAAAGTGACAGCAATTTAAATGCAGGCTTTGGAGTTTCACATTTGGCGAGTAAGTAGTTTAAATAGTAACTAATCCAGAGATCAGAAGAAATTCTAAAAGAAAAAGTGCGACATGGAGACCAAATTAGAACAATCCAAATCAAAAAACGATGTTTGAGAATTGAGCGGAGGAGAGGAGGCGGATGAAGTCAAATAACTCACCAGATGGGTCGTGGAAGGTCTGATTAAAGCCGAAATTACCATTAGTCGAGGTGTGCAATAATTAGATCCAATGTGGATGGTGATTTGCCCAGATTCATAATAAGAATCTGAAATAAGATCAAAGAAAAAACTTGATATATAAAGAAAGGAATAAGATGTTTATTATCTCATTTTTAATTCCTTTTTACTTTTTATTGTTTATTTTTTATTATTTTTTATTTTTTATTTTTTATTTTCAAGAGGTAGCGGTACACTTCTTCAAGTTCATAACCGGCTCAAAGATTTCTGCCAATATTTATAGTACAGAATACCCCCTCATTTTTAATTACTTTGTATTTTCAAGAGATAGCGGTACACTTCTTCAAGTGCATGACAGACTAAAGATTTCTGCCAATATTTTTAGTACACAATACCCCCTAATTATTTCTGGGGGTTTCTACTGTCAGAAGGTACATGAAAATAAGAGTTTCAAATTCGAATAACCCTAAGCATAAAGCCAATCCAAAATTATTAGAAGATAAAATAATCCGGTAGTAGTGTTTGAAAAAATTGGTTTTTTTAGAAAAATTAATTGTTGTGATCTCACCTGTACTGTTCCTGTAAATCTGTTCTTGTAGCAGATTTTCAAAAGGTCATCTATAGTGGATGCTCAGTTTAATATCTGTATATTTATTAAATAAACACCTAAGTGGGGAATATACAAAACACATTAATGGCTTGACACCAACCAGTAGATATTCTACAGTATGATTGGAAGTATCTAAAACATTATTCTAAATCTGAATCATCCAAATAAAGATATCTAGTCATTTACTTGAGGGTAAAACGACCTCTATGTTTTTATTAAAAAGATGAGTAATAGAAAATAACATAATAATACCCAAGTTTTAATATATTTGAGGTGGAAAGCCTTAAGTAATCTTAAATAATCAATTTCCAAAAGGATTTTTATTGACAGGGTATAAATTCAACTTCATATATCTCTAGATTCACAGTCTCTCAAGACTAGAGGCAGCCACAGAGAACCCCCTAATTCCCAGTTTATATACCTAAAATAGGTTATTGTTTAGTTCTAAGCTCCAAAAAATTCTTTAAATTTTTAAGTTAGACTAACTACTCTCTCACATGCAAAAATCACGAGGAGAATGTTAAAATAATCCAGGTACCTTATTAAGCGTTCTTCAATCACTTCCAGATTCTCCGACCGTTTTACCCAGCTTTTCTCGTGTTTAAATAGTTTGTTTGAATGCTCTCAATTAGCAGCACCTGGTCAGGCTCAAACTTGATGATGTCATGAATATGCGTCACTAAAGCGAATGCCTACCCGAGAATAACAACCTCTCTCGAATCTTAGCGCCATTTTGAAATGGCCGATTTTATATATTCAAAGCGGAACCCGGGTAGTGAACCCTGTATTGGTTGCATATAGATGGATCTAAGTTGGATATTTTTAAGAGGATAGAAAGAAAAGTGGAGATCAACTCGATAATTTTTGAGCGCGGAGGCCATGTTAATTCATTCGCAAAACAATTCTTCTAATGAAACCCTGAGTGGGTAGAGAAACTATGTATTTTTACAATTTTCCCAATTGGCTCGCTAGTCCGATTATATACTACTCAATTTGTTTAGATCTATTGATCATTTGATACAAATCGTAGATGACTGGTGTTGCGCTTACTCCAGGTAATAGTATTCTCGCACGCCGGCTGTTTTTTGAGTAAAAATAGTGCCACCATCTTTGAATGTTTAGAGTCATAACGACGAGTGACTCGTACTATGAGGGCTGATCTGAATTTAAGTAACACATGAGTGGTCTTAATTCTATCTCGTTATTAATTAATCGAACTGTGTCGTGAATCATTAGTGTAGAGTTTATTACCATCATAATAAACTCGCAACAATTCTTCTAATGAAACCCTGAGTGGGTAGAGAAACTATGTATTTCTACAATTTTCCCAATTGGCTCGCTAGTCAGATTATATACTACTCAATTTATTTAGATCTATTGATCATTTGATACAAATCGTAGATGACTGGTGTTGCGCTTACTCCAGGTTATAGTATTCTCGCACGCCGACTGTTTTTTGAATAAAAATAGTGCCGCCATCTTTGAATGTTTAGAGTCATAACGACGAGTAACTCGTACTATGAGGGCTGATCTGAATTTAAGTAACACATGAGTGGTCTTAATTCTATCTCGTTATTAATTAATCGAACTGTGTCGCGAATCATTAGTGTAGAGTTTATTACAATCATAATAAACTCGCAACGTCGGCTAAGTTACATGAGAATAATTCCACTATCTTTCTATGGTCAAAATTATAATGAGTAAAGTGACGATAATTCAAAACCAGAACAACTAGTCTGACGTATATAAATTACATCCGCTTGCTGCAGGGCATAGTAGTCTCACAATGCCGATTATTTTAAATGAAAATAGTACCGCCATCTCTAAATGTTCGAAGTCATAACGACAAATGAATCGTACTTTGAAATTTTAGTCTAAGTACATGTACTATGCAAGCCTCATCATAAGTCTTCCACATGTTCGAAGTCATAGCGACGAGTGAATCGTACTTTGAAATGTAATCTACGTACATGTAACACATATGTGATCCTAATATTGTCAAATTATTAATTGATCGGATTATGTCGTAAATAAATAGTTTAAAGTTTATTGCAAGTCACAATAAACTCGCAACGTCGGCCAAGTTAAATAAGAATAGTTCCGCCATCTTTGGATATTCAAAGTTATAATGAGTAAAGTGGACTACAAGAGTTAATCTTAGTATGTTTAACACATGTTTGCTCCTATGAGATCCTCGGCATAAGTTTTCCACATGTGTATCAACGCACGTACAATGGAAAACATTTTTTAATTCAGCTTCCATTAAGAGTTTCATTCATACCGATTGATGGACGTGTAGGGATTTAATAATAACTCCACGAGAGATGTTTGGAAGAGAAAGTTAGAGGGGAAAGGGCCAAAGTGGATAAATAATCTCTTGTTTTTAGATTGCCAGACATGTTTTTGATTCTAGAAGCATCATATATAAATAAATGCTTATCCCAAATAACAATTTTAATGCAGACAGTTGTAACTTCTTACTGGGTCTCATTAGCTATTGAAAGCAAAATTAGATAACAACTATTTTAATAGACAAGAGGGGATGATAGAGAGATAATAATACAGTGAGGCTTAGACAAGCTCTTACGGTAATTGAGTGGTTATCTTAAATTGTATAAGCCACATAAGAAGTTTTGATTGTATGTATAATAGTTGAGATAAATAAATGTCAACCTGATAATCTGAAATCACTTGTAAGATTATACGGCAAATTACGTCTTAAAGGAGAAAGAATGATTGGATGCGTAAAAAGTAGGTCTGATAATGCTGGGGTTACTGCATGGCTAACATTGCTGTCACTTTGCTTTAAGACAAAAATTCAAAAATTCAATGCACAGCATATTGTTATTAATGTATCTCCACATCCTGCATTGCTAGCCTTGCTGTCACTTTGCTTTAGACAAAAATTCAATGCACAGTATAATGTTATTAATGTATCTCCACATCCTATTCTGCAAATAATATCAAATTTGTAATATTCAATTAATTGGATGGCTCCTCAAGACAATTGATCTGACTACATTTTGAGCTTTAATAAATGTCCTAATTCAGAAAGTAATGGAATTCATTGTCTGTATTATGGCCATACTTAATTGCTTGTAATCTACAGATCCATTTTGCCTCACGTTGTCTTAGCACGAGGGCTCTATCTCCACCCCTATTGCATATCGCTACATGTTCAATGCCAAAGAACCAGAATGCATTATCATTTGGATGGATTTTTTTAAAATGCTCTGCCATAGGGTATTTTGAATCCCCTGTCACTATTGCTCTTCTGTGCTCTTGTATTCTTAATTTCAGATTTCTCGTAGTGCTCCCTACATATATCTGATCGCATTTACAGCCCAATATGTAGACTACAAAACAGGTTTTGCAGTTAATGAATTCTCTAATTTTGTACTGTTTCTGGTTGTTATACATAAACTCCTTAGTTTTGTTCTTTCCGAAGGTACACATATTACACGAACTGCATGTGAAGAAACCAGCCGGTTTCGTCGGTATCCATGTTTGAGTTGTTTTTAATGAGGTCACATAACTCGGGCATAGTCTTTCTTTTAAAGTCGTACCCTTCTTGTAAGAGATACTTGGATTTTTAGTCAAAGTCGTTCTAAAAGTAGGTATTTCAAGTAGCATATGCCAGTTCTTTTTCAGAATGCTAAAAATTTTTTGACTATGCGAGGTGTATTTTGTAATAAATCTGGGTTTGTCGTTATTAGATCTTATCTTTTTTGTACTGTTCTCCAGTGTTGATTCTCTACTTATTTGATGTACTCTGGAGACAGCTGTTTTTACGTCTTCCACCTCATATCCTCTTTCCAAAAATTTGTTTCCTGTCTCTGATACCTTTTTCTCAAAGATGTGTGTTTCTGAACAGTTTCTTCTTACCCTCACCATCTCACCGTAAGGAATATTCTTAATGACAGATCTAGAGTGGGCACTCGTGGCATGGAGTACTCCATTACAGGATGTCTCCTTTGTATACAAAGCACTCTGTATCATTCCATTCTTCACATATAAATGTAGGTCTAAAAAGTCTATTTCTGTTCTGTTGTAGTTCATTGTTAAGGTCACATTATAAGAGTTGTTGTTTAGATAATTGAAATAATCATGAAGACTGGTTTCAGACCCTGACCATATACAGATAATGTCATCAATGAATCTCCCCCAGAACACAATATATTGTGTCCAAGGGGAGGCCTCTCTGCCCCATGCATGTTGCGCCTCATACCATCCCATGAATAGGCATGCGTATGAAGGGGCAAATTTAGTTCCCATTGCTGTACCGCGAAGTTGGCGATACCATTTCCCATCATGGAGAAACACATTCGTGGTGAGAATCAGCTCCATCATCTTCAGAATCATCCTATTATGTTCGAAAGTATCTGCTTTGTCTTTGTCTAGGAAGGACTGTGTTGCCAGGAGACCAAATTTATGCTCAATGCATGTGTATAGGCTAACGACGTCCCACGTGACAAAGAAAAGTTCCTCTGACCAGGCAAAGCCCATCAATTTGGACAGGACATCCTTGCTATCTTTTAGAAACGATGGAAGATTGAACATATATTTTTGTAGTTTGTGATCTACAAATTCAGACATCTTTTCAGTAGGTGATCCTACTCCTGATATTATTGGCCTTCCAGGTGGGAATTTAGCTTTCTTGTGTGTTTTAGGAAGTATATAAATACATGGATAGCGTGGATTATTCACTTTCAAGAATCTATACTCTAAATCATTTAGGAGACATATTTCTTTCCACTCTCCTAGCATTAGATTTATTCGGGAGCTGAGTTCAGTTATGGGATTACCTTTGAGTAATTCGTAGCAGTTTTTATCGCTTAATTGTCGGTCTATTTCACCCATGTAGTCCACCTTATTCATTACTACCACATTATTGCCTTTATCAGCTTTCCTGATGACTATAGAGCTGTCTTTCTCCAATCTATTGAGTGCCTCTCTTTCACCTTTAGTCAGGTTTTGTCTTTCATGTTTCAAGTATTTTTCTGATTTTTCTAGCTTGTATAGTTCATCTGCTACTTTTTCATGAAATTTGTCGATGTTTGAATGGTATCCCTGATTAGGAATAAACTTAGACTTTGGCCTTAGACCACTGTCTATGTTTACGTCTTCTACAATGTCTAAATCCCGTAGGAGAGTTTCAATCTCTATGTCATCGTCTTCATCAATAGAAAGAAGACATTGTATGTTCCGGACATCCTCAATGCTATGTGTAACAGGTTCTGTAACTCTCCCCTCAACAGATACACCACAATTTTGATTTTTGAAGTACTCTTTTAATTTCAATTTTCTTGTGAATTTGAACAAGTCAACATGTACATCTGATAAATCACCCGACTGTGTGGGACAGAATCCGAGGCCTTTACATAACAAGCTTTGTTCGTCAACATCAATAGGTCTGTCAGACAAGTTAATAATTTGCAATTTCGTATTCTCTAAATTATCAACAACTGGAGTTATGATATTGTCACTTCTTTCATAGGTTGCACTCACGGTTTCTTGGGTCTCAGTGTCATTTTCTCCTGTTCTTGCTGTCTGCCTCTTGTTATCTTTTCTTTTTCCTTTTCTTTTTCCTTTTCCTCTCCTCCCTCCTCTTCTCGTCTTGGAGTTTGTTTTTTCCGCTGATTGCTGCTTATCCGGAGTGTGGCCAGTTCTTTTTGAAATGAAGTGATACCCTCCCCTAAAGGGGTCTCATCTTGGTTAGTACTTGAGGCTACACTACTTCGTGAAGATACTGAGGTACTGCTTATTGATCGTGTATCTTCTACTTCCTCCCTTCCTCTCTTTTTGATGTCGCCTTTCTGCATTGAGTCATATTTTTTGGCGAAGGTGTATATTCGCCCCTCCTTGTAATCACAATCATCTCTACGGATTTTCCGCATTTTTTTATCTTTGAGATACTGTTGATGGCTTAGAATTACCTTTTTCAAAATCTCATAATTCTTTTCAATTAGATCTTTGGTCTCCAATGTCTCAATTTCTGATTCTATCTTTTGAATCTCCGATAGCAATTTAGCCCCTTTATCGATTGCGTTTCTTATCAGAATTTGCATCATAACTAATGACGCGTTTTCCAGATTTACTTCCCATTCTTTAAGTAGATCCGCACTCAGATCTTCGAATGTAGGGAAGATTAGAATGCGTAGTCCTCTTGGGACTTTCTTGTTATCTATGTACTGTTGGAGTGTAACTCCATCCCACCATCGTGCCAGTTCTTGTTTCTTAAGGCGTTCTAATTTTAAGAATAAGGCACGTAGTCCTTGTTTTTCCGTGGTGGTTGGTGCCGTAGGTGTTGGGGTGGCACTTTTGCCAAAAAGATCTTGCGCTAATTCCTCCCGTCCGTCATTAAAGCGTGACATATTCAAATTCTATCTAAAGCAACAGTGAGTGCAAACCGGTCCAGAAAGTGACAATATCCAAACTAACAAAAGGTGACGGACTCGAATGGTAGCACCTCACTTCCAATCAGTTGCTGCCTTATCAGGCTGTTAGTGCACAAACTCTCCAGCACCATTCACCTAGTGGTGCCTCAGTACAAATTCTGACCAATAATTTACATTGAATGGAGGTGCACTGAACATATACGCAGAAGTCCAAAAGTTGTTTTATACTTTTCTTTGTTTAATTTTTATTTCAAGTTGATAGATACAAAAACCACAGCCAACGCGTTTCGTTCCCTTCAAGATATAATTTCTTAACGGAACTTCTTCAGGGCTGTATTTGAAAAATAGAAAGAATATATATATATAATACAATCATTAAAATTGACGGACATACACATATATTTACAAACATTAAAAACAATTTTAGTGTCATTTTGATCAATCCGGTTATACCGAAATGGGATTTATATTTACAGAAAGTATACACATTATTCCTTTTTCATTCCTATACACTTCCGCTTATAATACATGAACACAAAATTTCCAAAAGTTCATGGTTGAATAAAAAAAAAAAAAAAAAAAAAAAAAAGAGAAGAACTCTGGTACACCAGCATAGTATTCATAAACTCCGTATTACCTGATTTATATAACATACACAATCTATCATTTTCCGTCTATTTAACTAAAGATATTCCGGCTATCATCTTACCTCAAAGTGACAGCAATTTAAATGCAGGCTTTGGAGTTTCACATTTGGCGAGTAAGTAGTTTAAATAGTAACTAATCCAGAGATCAGAAGAAATTCTAAAAGAAAAAGTGCGACATGGAGACCAAATTAGAACAATCCAAATCAAAAAACGATGTTTGAGAATTGAGCGGAGGAGAGGAGGCGGATGAAGTCAAATATCTCACCAGATGGGATATTTGACTTCATCCGCCTCCTCTCCTCCGCTCAATTCTCAAACATCGTTTTTTGATTTGGATTGTTCTAATTTGGTCTCCATGTCGCACTTTTTCTTTTAGAATTTCTTCTGATCTCTGGATTAGTTACTATTTAAACTACTTACTCGCCAAATGTGAAACTCCAAAGCCTGCATTTAAATTGCTGTCACTTTGAGGTAAGATGATAGCCGGAATATCTTTAGTTAAATAGACGGAAAATGATAGATTGTGTATGTTATATAAATCAGGTAATACGGAGTTTATGAATACTATGCTGGTGTACCAGAGTTCTTCTCTTTTTTTTTTTTTTTTTTTTTTTTATTCAACCATGAACTTTTGGAAATTTTGTGTTCATGTATTATAAGCGGAAGTGTATAGGAATGAAAAAGGAATAATGTGTATACTTTCTGTAAATATAAATCCCATTTCGGTATAACCGGATTGATCAAAATGACACTAAAATTGTTTTTAATGTTTGTAAATATATGTGTATGTCCGTCAATTTTAATGATTGTATTATATATATATATTCTTTCTATTTTTCAAATACAGCCCTGAAGAAGTTCCGTTAAGAAATTATATCTTGAAGGGAACGAAACGCGTTGGCTGTGGTTTTTGTATCTATCAACTTGAAATAAAAATTAAACAAAGAAAAGTATAAAACAACTTTTGGACTTCTGCGTATATGTTCAGTGCACCTCCATTCAATGTAAATTATTGGTCAGAATTTGTACTGAGGCACCACTAGGTGAATGGTGCTGGAGAGTTTGTGCACTAACAGCCTGATAAGGCAGCAACTGATTGGAAGTGAGGTGCTACCATTCGAGTCCGTCACCTTTTGTTAGTTTGGATATTGTCACTTTCTGGACCGGTTTGCACTCACTGTTGCTTTAGATAGAATTTGAATATGTCACGCTTTAATGACGGACGGGAGGAATTAGCGCAAGATCTTTTTGGCAAAAGTGCCACCCCAACACCTACGGCACCAACCACCACGGAAAAACAAGGACTACGTGCCTTATTCTTAAAATTAGAACGCCTTAAGAAACAAGAACTGGCACGATGGTGGGATGGAGTTACACTCCAACAGTACATAGATAACAAGAAAGTCCCAAGAGGACTACGCATTCTAATCTTCCCTACATTCGAAGATCTGAGTGCGGATCTACTTAAAGAATGGGAAGTAAATCTGGAAAACGCGTCATTAGTTATGATGCAAATTCTGATAAGAAACGCAATCGATAAAGGGGCTAAATTGCTATCGGAGATTCAAAAGATAGAATCAGAAATTGAGACATTGGAGACCAAAGATCTAATTGAAAAGAATTATGAGATTTTGAAAAAGGTAATTCTAAGCCATCAACAGTATCTCAAAGATAAAAAAATGCGGAAAATCCGTAGAGATGATTGTGATTACAAGGAGGGGCGAATATACACCTTCGCCAAAAAATATGACTCAATGCAGAAAGGCGACATCAAAAAGAGAGGAAGGGAGGAAGTAGAAGATACACGATCAATAAGCAGTACCTCAGTATCTTCACGAAGTAGTGTAGCCTCAAGTACTAACCAAGATGAGACCCCTTTAGGGGAGGGTATCACTTCATTTCAAAAAGAACTGGCCACACTCCGGATAAGCAGCAATCAGCGGAAAAAACAAACTCCAAGACGAGAAGAGGAGGGAGGAGAGGAAAAGGAAAAAGAAAAGGAAAAAGAAAAGATAACAAGAGGCAGACAGCAAGAACAGGAGAAAATGACACTGAGACCCAAGAAACCGTGAGTGCAACCTATGAAAGAAGTGACAATATCATAACTCCAGTTGTTGATAATTTAGAGAATACGAAATTGCAAATTATTAACTTGTCTGACAGACCTATTGATGTTGACGAACAAAGCTTGTTATGTAAAGGCCTCGGATTCTGTCCCACACAGTCGGGTGATTTATCAGATGTACATGTTGACTTGTTCAAATTCACAAGAAAATTGAAATTAAAAGAGTACTTCAAAAATCAAAATTGTGGTGTATCTGTTGAGGGGAGAGTTACAGAACCTGTTACACATAGCATTGAGGATGTCCGGAACATACAATGTCTTCTTTCTATTGATGAAGACGATGACATAGAGATTGAAACTCTCCTACGGGATTTAGACATTGTAGAAGACGTAAACATAGACAGTGGTCTAAGGCCAAAGTCTAAGTTTATTCCTAATCAGGGATACCATTCAAACATCGACAAATTTCATGAAAAAGTAGCAGATGAACTATACAAGCTAGAAAAATCAGAAAAATACTTGAAACATGAAAGACAAAACCTGACTAAAGGTGAAAGAGAGGCACTCAATAGATTGGAGAAAGACAGCTCTATAGTCATCAGGAAAGCTGATAAAGGCAATAATGTGGTAGTAATGAATAAGGTGGACTACATGGGTGAAATAGACCGACAATTAAGCGATAAAAACTGCTACGAATTACTCAAAGGTAATCCCATAACTGAACTCAGCTCCCGAATAAATCTAATGCTAGGAGAGTGGAAAGAAATATGTCTCCTAAATGATTTAGAGTATAGATTCTTGAAAGTGAATAATCCACGCTATCCATGTATTTATATACTTCCTAAAACACACAAGAAAGCTAAATTCCCACCTGGAAGGCCAATAATATCAGGAGTAGGATCACCTACTGAAAAGATGTCTGAATTTGTAGATCACAAACTACAAAAATATATGTTCAATCTTCCATCGTTTCTAAAAGATAGCAAGGATGTCCTGTCCAAATTGATGGGCTTTGCCTGGTCAGAGGAACTTTTCTTTGTCACGTGGGACGTCGTTAGCCTATACACATGCATTGAGCATAAATTTGGTCTCCTGGCAACACAGTCCTTCCTAGACAAAGACAAAGCAGATACTTTCGAACATAATAGGATGATTCTGAAGATGATGGAGCTGATTCTCACCACGAATGTGTTTCTCCATGATGGGAAATGGTATCGCCAACTTCGCGGTACAGCAATGGGAACTAAATTTGCCCCTTCATACGCATGCCTATTCATGGGATGGTATGAGGCGCAACATGCATGGGGCAGAGAGGCCTCCCCTTGGACACAATATATTGTGTTCTGGGGGAGATTCATTGATGACATTATCTGTATATGGTCAGGGTCTGAAACCAGTCTTCATGATTATTTCAATTATCTAAACAACAACTCTTATAATGTGACCTTAACAATGAACTACAACAGAACAGAAATAGACTTTTTAGACCTACATTTATATGTGAAGAATGGAATGATACAGAGTGCTTTGTATACAAAGGAGACATCCTGTAATGGAGTACTCCATGCCACGAGTGCCCACTCTAGATCTGTCATTAAGAATATTCCTTACGGTGAGATGGTGAGGGTAAGAAGAAACTGTTCAGAAACACACATCTTTGAGAAAAAGGTATCAGAGACAGGAAACAAATTTTTGGAAAGAGGATATGAGGTGGAAGACGTAAAAACAGCTGTCTCCAGAGTACATCAAATAAGTAGAGAATCAACACTGGAGAACAGTACAAAAAAGATAAGATCTAATAACGACAAACCCAGATTTATTACAAAATACACCTCGCATAGTCAAAAAATTTTTAGCATTCTGAAAAAGAACTGGCATATGCTACTTGAAATACCTACTTTTAGAACGACTTTGACTAAAAATCCAAGTATCTCTTACAAGAAGGGTACGACTTTAAAAGAAAGACTATGCCCGAGTTATGTGACCTCATTAAAAACAACTCAAACATGGATACCGACGAAACCGGCTGGTTTCTTCACATGCAGTTCGTGTAATATGTGTACCTTCGGAAAGAACAAAACTAAGGAGTTTATGTATAACAACCAGAAACAGTACAAAATTAGAGAATTCATTAACTGCAAAACCTGTTTTGTAGTCTACATATTGGGCTGTAAATGCGATCAGATATATGTAGGGAGCACTACGAGAAATCTGAAATTAAGAATACAAGAGCACAGAAGAGCAATAGTGACAGGGGATTCAAAATACCCTATGGCAGAGCATTTTAAAAAAATCCATCCAAATGATAATGCATTCTGGTTCTTTGGCATTGAACATGTAGCGATATGCAATAGGGGTGGAGATAGAGCCCTCGTGCTAAGACAACGTGAGGCAAAATGGATCTGTAGATTACAAGCAATTAAGTATGGCCATAATACAGACAATGAATTCCATTACTTTCTGAATTAGGACATTTATTAAAGCTCAAAATGTAGTCAGATCAATTGTCTTGAGGAGCCATCCAATTAATTGAATTTGATATTATTTGCAGAATAGGATGTGGAGATACATTAATAACATTATACTGTGCATTGAATTTTTGTCTAAAGCAAAGTGACAGCAAGGCTAGCAATGCAGGATGTGGAGATACATTAATAACAATATGCTGTGCATTGAATTTTTGAATTTTTGTCTTAAAGCAAAGTGACAGCAATGTTAGCCATGCAGTAACCCCAGCATTATCAGACCTACTTTTTACGCATCCAATCATTCTTTCTCCTTTAAGACGTAATTTGCCGTATAATCTTACAAGTGATTTCAGATTATCAGGTTGACATTTATTTATCTCAACTATTATACATACAATCAAAACTTCTTATGTGGCTTATACAATTTAAGATAACCACTCAATTACCGTAAGAGCTTGTCTAAGCCTCACTGTATTATTATCTCTCTATCATCCCCTCTTGTCTATTAAAATAGTTGTTATCTAATTTTGCTTTCAATAGCTAATGAGACCCAGTAAGAAGTTACAACTGTCTGCATTAAAATTGTTATTTGGGATAAGCATTTATTTATATATGATGCTTCTAGAATCAAAAACATGTCTGGCAATCTAAAAACAAGAGATTATTTATCCACTTTGGCCCTTTCCCCTCTAACTTTCTCTTCCAAACATCTCTCGTGGAGTTATTATTAAATCCCTACACGTCCATCAATCGGTATGAATGAAACTCTTAATGGAAGCTGAATTAAAAAATGTTTTCCATTGTACGTGCGTTGATACACATGTGGAAAACTTATGCCGAGGATCTCATAGGAGCAAACATGTGTTAAACATACTAAGATTAACTCTTGTAGTCCACTTTACTCATTATAACTTTGAATATCCAAAGATGGCGGAACTATTCTTATTTAACTTGGCCGACGTTGCGAGTTTATTGTGACTTGCAATAAACTTTAAACTATTTATTTACGACATAATCCGATCAATTAATAATTTGACAATATTAGGATCACATATGTGTTACATGTACGTAGATTAAATTTCAAAGTACGATTCACTCGTCGCTATGACTTCGAACATGTGGAAGACTTATGATGAGGCTTGCATAGTACATGTACTTAGACTAAAATTTCAAAGTACGATTCATTTGTCGTTATGACTTCGAACATTTAGAGATGGCGGTACTATTTTCATTTAAAATAATCGGCATTGTGAGACTACTATGCCCTGCAGCAAGCGGATGTAATTTATATACGTCAGACTAGTTGTTCTGGTTTTGAATTATCGTCACTTTACTCATTATAATTTTGACCATAGAAAGATAGTGGAATTATTCTCATGTAACTTAGCCGACGTTGCGAGTTTATTATGATTGTAATAAACTCTACACTAATGATTCGCGACACAGTTCGATTAATTAATAACGAGATAGAATTAAGACCACTCATGTGTTACTTAAATTCAGATCAGCCCTCATAGTACGAGTTACTCGTCGTTATGACTCTAAACATTCAAAGATGGCGGCACTATTTTTATTCAAAAAACAGTCGGCGTGCGAGAATACTATAACCTGGAGTAAGCGCAACACCAGTCATCTACGATTTGTATCAAATGATCAATAGATCTAAATAAATTGAGTAGTATATAATCTGACTAGCGAGCCAATTGGGAAAATTGTAGAAATACATAGTTTCTCTACCCACTCAGGGTTTCATTAGAAGAATTGTTGCGAGTTTATTATGATGGTAATAAACTCTACACTAATGATTCACGACACAGTTCGATTAATTAATAACGAGATAGAATTAAGACCACTCATGTGTTACTTAAATTCAGATCAGCCCTCATAGTACGAGTCACTCGTCGTTATGACTCTAAACATTCAAAGATGGTGGCACTATTTTTACTCAAAAAACAGCCGGCGTGCGAGAATACTATTACCTGGAGTAAGCGCAACACCAGTCATCTACGATTTGTATCAAATGATCAATAGATCTAAACAAATTGAGTAGTATATAATCGGACTAGCGAGTCAATTGGGAAAATTGTAAAAATACATAGTTTCTCTACCCACTCAGGGTTTCATTAGAAGAATTGTTTTGCGAATGAATTAACATGGCCTCCGCGCTCAAAAATTATCGAGTTGATCTCCACTTTTCTTTCTATCCTCTTAAAAATATCCAACTTAGATCCATCTATATGCAACCAATACAGGGTTCACTACCCGGGTTCCGCTTTGAATATATAAAATCGGCCATTTCAAAATGGCGCTAAGATTCGAGAGAGGTTGTTATTCTCGGGTAGGCATTCGCTTTAGTGACGCATATTCATGACATCATCAAGTTTGAGCCTGACCAGGTGCTGCTAATTGAGAGCATTCAAACAAACTATTTAAACACGAGAAAAGCTGGGTAAAACGGTCGGAGAATCTGGAAGTGATTGAAGAACGCTTAATAAGGTACCTGGATTATTTTAACATTCTCCTCGTGATTTTTGCATGTGAGAGAGTAGTTAGTCTAACTTAAAAATTTAAAGAATTTTTTGGAGCTTAGAACTAAACAATAACCTATTTTAGGTATATAAACTGGGAATTAGGGGGTTCTCTGTGGCTGCCTCTAGTCTTGAGAGACTGTGAATCTAGAGATATATGAAGTTGAATTTATACCCTGTCAATAAAAATCCTTTTGGAAATTGATTATTTAAGATTACTTAAGGCTTTCCACCTCAAATATATTAAAACTTGGGTATTATTATGTTATTTTCTATTACTCATCTTTTTAATAAAAACATAGAGGTCGTTTTACCCTCAAGTAAATGACTAGATATCTTTATTTGGATGATTCAGATTTAGAATAATGTTTTAGATACTTCCAATCATACTGTAGAATATCTACTGGTTGGTGTCAAGCCATTAATGTGTTTTGTATATTCCCCACTTAGGTGTTTATTTAATAAATATACAGATATTAAACTGAGCATCCACTATAGATGACCTTTTGAAAATCTGCTACAAGAACAGATTTACAGGAACAGTACAGGTGAGATCACAACAATTAATTTTTCTAAAAAAACCAATTTTTTCAAACACTACTACCGGATTATTTTATCTTCTAATAATTTTGGATTGGCTTTATGCTTAGGGTTATTCGAATTTGAAACTCTTATTTTCATGTACCTTCTGACAGTAGAAACCCCCAGAAATAATTAGGGGGTATTGTGTACTAAAAATATTGGCAGAAATCTTTAGTCTGTCATGCACTTGAAGAAGTGTACCGCTATCTCTTGAAAATACAAAGTAATTAAAAATGAGGGGGTATTCTGTACTATAAATATTGGCAGAAATCTTTGAGCCGGTTATGAACTTGAAGAAGTGTACCGCTACCTCTTGAAAATAAAAAATAAAAAATAAAAAATAATAAAAAATAAACAATAAAAAGTAAAAAGGAATTAAAAATGAGATAATAAACATCTTATTCCTTTCTTTATATATCAAGTTTTTTCTTTGATCTTATTTCAGATTCTTATTATGAATCTGGGCAAATCACCATCCACATTGGATCTAATTATTGCACACCTCGACTAATGGTAATTTCGGCTTTAATCAGACCTTCCACGACCCATCTGGTGAGATATTTGACTTCATCCGCCTCCTCTCCTCCGCTCAATTCTCAAACATCGTTTTTTGATTTGGATTGTTCTAATTTGGTCTCCATGTCGCACTTTTTCTTTTAGAATTTCTTCTGATCTCTGGATTAGTTACTATTTAAACTACTTACTCGCCAAATGTGAAACTCCAAAGCCTGCATTTAAATTGCTGTCACTTTGAGGTAAGATGATAGCCGGAATATCTTTAGTTAAATAGACGGAAAATGATAGATTGTGTATGTTATATAAATCAGGTAATACGGAGTTTATGAATACTATGCTGGTGTACCAGAGTTCTTCTCTTTTTTTTTTTTTTTTATTCAACCATGAACTTTTGGAAATTTTGTGTTCATGTATTATAAGCGGAAGTGTATAGGAATGAAAAAGGAATAATGTGTATACTTTCTGTAAATATAAATCCCATTTCGGTATAACCGGATTGATCAAAATGACACTAAAATTGTTTTTAATGTTTGTAAATATATGTGTATGTCCGTCAATTTTAATGATTGTATTATATATATATATTCTTTCTATTTTTCAAATACAGCCCTGAAGAAGTTCCGTTAAGAAATTATATCTTGAAGGGAACGAAACGCGTTGGCTGTGGTTTTTGTATCTATCAACTTGAAATAAAAATTAAACAAAGAAAAGTATAAAACAACTTTTGGACTTCTGCGTATATGTTCAGTGCACCTCCATTCAATGTAAATGCAAGGTAGATTTAAATGATTTTGTTAAAGGCCCTGTGGGTGGCAGGTCCAAAAGATGGGTGTATGCTGTTTACAATGAAGTGTGGAAATTATCTCAAATTGAAGCTGCTTCTAGATTAAGGGCTATTGATCAAGCCAATTTAGAAAAAGTGCTAGCTGTCATTGATAATAGCATTAACACCCTTTCTTCCAGAATTTGCACGTTAGATAAAATTGTTTCATCTGTTGTGGATATTGTTCAGGATGATATGTCTGTTTTATACCATGGTCAAAATCAATTGCGTTCTATAATGCAGTTTCCATGGACTTTACAAACATTGAAGGCTGGGAAAGTTCCCTGGGACTACATGAACACATCGTCTATATTCCTGCCGTTTAATCTGACTGCTAAACAACAGTTCATGTCCATGAAGGATGCAACATACTCATTATTGCATATCGAAAAGTTGGAACCTTTACCTTTCTCTGTGGCAGAATCGAACTCGGCTGTGTGGTTTATCCATGGATTGATCACTTTACCATTTCCATTGTTTAAGTTCAGTTGATGTATGAAACACTATGCCTTAGGCAGGTACGAACCATTGGATACCGCTTTCCTGCATGAAGTTTGATCACTCCCATTTACATACAGATGCCTGAGAGAGGGTAAAGAGGTTTATTTAAAAGGAAAGGAATGCACTTCCACACCTGAGCACTCAGTAGCCTGTTGGAGCATCCAATTGCATGGCTCTTGCAACGTTCACGCACCGAATTTAGCTTGCATTATGAAGGGAAATCCTGTGCCAGCAATTACGCCCACTTTCACATTATTAGCCAACAGTAGTTACTTGCTTTTAAATAATGAACCATGCTGCGGGATGTTAGTGGGGATTCCGTACATTGTAACTGTCTCACAACGAGTAGTCTGTTGTAAGAATGTCCTTTTCCCACCCCGCATGGAAGACTGGATGTATCCATCTGGCCTTCCATACCAACCTTGAAAGCCGAGTTCAATAAGATGAGCAGAATAAGGGCTCTATTGTCTCAAAAAGAAGTCGCCCTGACTTCCTCCCGTGAAACATTTGTCCTTCACGTAGCAAAAACCCGCACCGAGGTGCATGCTCTTTTAAATACTGATCTCCTCCTTCATTTCGGTGCTCTGATTCATACTATATTCAATGCCTCGTCAACAACTGGCTTGGTGCATTTTTTCAAAGTTGTGGGCTCTGGCCTTGTGACCTCCTTCCAAAAAATATTTGGTGTGATACCGGCATTTTTTCATTCTATTTTTTCCAGCATCTACGGCGGGCCTCCGTTGATTCTGGCCTTGACTGCTGGTGTGCTGCTGTTGGTTTGCTTGCTCCACAGTGGCTGCACGATCTGTATCACACGACAGCCTGCCCCGGCGGCTTCAACTGCGCAACTGGATGCTTGATTACTATGGAAGGTTACCACTGGCCACTTTAAGCGGAGCCTATGGATTATCCTTCCAGTTCTCATACTTTACTTGCGTGCAACCTGTTTTCCATTGCCTAGATTGTCCATTCGAATGGGCTCTGGATTTGTGTCTGTCGAACACGGTGTCTCCTGCCCGGATTATGATCGACTAATGAGTCCCTTAGTGGCTCGTGAGTTGGACTGTTCTGGTATCGGGATTCTGGTCTGTGGAGCGGCGCATGGAGTCCTGGGGAATTGGGATATGTATGCGGCAGCATATGACTTCTTGGCGAGAAGTTATCTTGAAGAACGCGCAAGTTGTCCTCTGATGGTGCTACAGGCTCCAGTTATCGAAGAACATGTATGTTCATTTACTTTACTTGACTGGATGGCTGACTCTTTTAATGAACATTTTAATGACTTCCTCTTGGAGGCAGTTGCAACTTATTGTACCTACACGTTGATGGATTGAATGGGCAGTTGTCCATCTTCCGCACGTCCTAATCCAGAATTTTAGGTCTCGCCTGACCCAGCGCTTGCGCTGGTCTGGCGAGACTTTAAGTAAGGGCTTCAAAAAATGCTACTGCCAGCTACAGCTTGCAGTGCATGTGCGCGGGCGCGAGCCTGAGCAGTGGCGCCATATGGCATTCCTCAAGCTCATTAAGCGCATCGCTTGCCACGCGCTTGATCGTGATCACTTTCGCGTGAGGTATTCAAGTCATTATGGTATGATAGCGCAGTATATCTAATGACGGTATGCTTAGCCATGGTACATTCGAAGGATCGAAATCCCCTCTACGTTTAACATGACAAAAGGGCCGAGAACCAAACTGCCTCCATCTTGGATTGCGGCTTTTTCGCTTAGGAGTCACGTGGCCCTCTTACACACCATCTGCCTTCCCTTCTCACGGTAATTATTAGGAGACAGACAGAGTTGCTGAGAAGCAAGGTCACATCTGCTAAAAGGGAGTATCAAGCGAATTCCTCCAGACCCGGGACGAGAAGGGAGTCACCCTTCCGACCTTCTCTGTAAAGATAGTAACCCTTTGTATGTGTAACCGAAACTAGAAATAGGCATGAGCTCATTAGGGGCGCCAGGACTAACTGGTACTTTTCCACATATAAGGTTTTGTATGCTGTACTGATAATGTATAAAAGTGTGTTACTGTCAAGGAGCCTGCAGTCTTCCTCGGCGCACCTGATGGGTGAGGATCGACGAGGCTCCTCTATATAGAGATCTATGGTGGTTAATAAACGTTTGAACCTTCCTCGTTGCCAACTGCTCCTTATTTAATGGACATTGCGGGCCACTGGTAAGTGTGGCCCTTGGAATAATTATTTTGACACAACAGTTGGCGACCACGAAGGGACCCCGTGACAGGGTCAAACCCCCCCGTATTCGGGTGGTGGGATTGGGGGCGTCCTGACCGGTCGACGGGAGAAGGAGCCTGAAGATTTCTCCCACCCTGCGCGACTTTTCGGTACGTCCCCTGCTGCTAGTGACCCTTCACCGGGGTCCTACGGGCTTAACCCAGAGAATGGACTAAGTTGGTCAGGAGGAGTTGGCAACGGAGAACGAACATTCGTATCTGGGTGCACCCGGTGAGTATAGATTGATTTGATTTGATTTGACGCACGCGTTGTAAACGGTGCATTATGTTGTGTTGAAGCACGCGTCGAGGACGGTGTGCTATTTGATTGATTTAAAAGCATTCGTTGAGAACGATGCATTTGTCTTGACTTGAGCACTGGTTGCATTTGTTTGAAGCTCGCGCTGGACAGCGGTTCATTGATTTGAAGACACGCGCCGGAGAGTGGTGTCTTGTTTGATTAGGTTTGCATTACAGTGGTTTGACTCGAAGTACGTACAGATGATATTGGTTTGATTAGAAATAGCGGGCCGGAGTAATATAGGCGGATTGCACGTGGAAGGACCAGTGACCTGGACTGGGTAGCCACAGGCCATACTCCCGACGAGGCAAGTCCTTGTTGGAGGAGGGGTTGGTCTTAGTGGTGAGCCAGGAGGGTAACCGGAATCCCCGTGTGCAGTTTGAAGCCTGGACCCTGAACCAGAGTCGACGGGCTTGGTTGTCTGATATTGATTGTATGTTGTGTCTGATTGTTGTTTTATATGTACATGTCTAAAAACTAACCAAAATGTCTTGTTTCAGTAAATTGAATTGTTTTGGTTGCTGCTGCCGCACCAGTGACTCTAGGTTGGCTGAGAGCCAACCCGCCCCACCGGAGGGCAGTCCGAGCCATTTTATGTATGTCAAGCATGGAATCTCTCCTTTACTGTTTTGCACTCTATGGCATAAGTATACTAAGGGTAATGAAGAATTACGGTGGCCCAAGACTGGTTCGTTTGATGAAAAGAAAATTGCGTTCCTACAGGAACAATTGTTTTCTAGGCGAAGTAGGCAAGCCATGTTCGATGCTCTAATTGCATGGCAGAAGGAGGCCAAACAACGGCGAATAAAAGAAGAGAAAGTGGCTAGAGCTAAGGCGGGACAGAATGTTACTCAGAAGGCTATGGCCTATGACCGAGAAAGAGTAGAGAAAGGATTGGATTGCATGAATCACGATTTCAGACTAAAAATTGATAAAAGTTATGTGACCCGCCCAAATGCGGAAGATGAAATAGAAGATCTATTGGACACCAGGCCACCGCCCCCTTATGTGCCCCAGAGACTATACCCCGAGGTGTCAGGGGCCACAGCCCCGACCCCAGGTACGTCCCTGGGGGCCTCGGCTCCGGCTCCCCCGGCCAATACTGCTTCTCCCTCCCTGCCAAACCTCTCCCAGTTGTCAGCATCTGTGTCCGACGTTATAGCCCTGTTACCTAATTTATTTTCGACTGCTGCTGCCGGGACCCCTCAGCTACCGACGGGGTCAATGTCTTCCCCTTCTGTTCTACCCTCCTCCTCCCCTAGCACAACACCAGTAGCAGCTGTGACTACTCCGGTACATCCGACGAGTTTAGCGGAGGGGAGGAGGTTGTTCACTCGTTCTGCCTTGGGAACGGAAGAAAGGGCAGCTATTGCCACACAAGCATCCCAGTGGATGCGACATTCTATTTATACCCTTGCTGATATCTGGAGTACCATGAGGGACTACGAACCGGTGATGCAACAGCATGCCCTGGAACATATGGCCAACCGTCTCATCTCTTTATGGGAACAGGTACACCAGGAGGGGAGAGCTCCGGCCATATTGTATGATATTCTGGATCAAACTCACAAAACCAGGTTGACACCTGAAGACGTGTATGGAAAGGTGCAGACTTTGGTCTCCTATAGAACCTGTCTGGAGTCCGCCCTTCCCGTCGGATCCTCCCAATTCCCTATGCGAGAGGTACACCCTATCTTCCATCCGGAAGTTGCCGCGGTGGTGGATGGTAACGGTGTCGTTACCCATCCGGGAGTAGACGCCCGGTTCCAGGAACAATGGGTCTATACCCCTTGGAAGCGGAGTGAGGTATTATCCTTGAAAAGCCAGTTGCCCGACCCTAGAAAGAACCCCACTGCCTATTATAAGGAGCTGACCGAAGCTGCCTCGTCAGCAGTGATGACGTTGGCAGATATCGAATTATTCTTCGCCCTACTAGTACCGGTGGATATTTGGCGCCAAGTACATGACCAGGACCATGTCACGGAATTTGGGGGGACATGGGACCAACTGAGAAACTGGGATAGAGATCGCAAACCGGGGAATAAGCCCCGAGCTGAGATATTGGCTCTACCCGAGAGGATAATAACATATATGCATTCATTGATCCCGCCCAGAAAGGTAGATTGGGACAAGTTGACAGCCTGTAAACAAAAGAAGGATGAGAGTGTATCTGATTTCTTCACAAGGTTTGAGGGAGTATTCATTGATTTCAGCGGGCAGGACCTGGCTACGGAGGGAGGTGTACGTTTATTTGTTAATAGATTTGTGACAAATTTACTACCCGAGGTATCGGCCCGGCTACAGGCAGCCGAGAGTACCTGGACAACCACCACGCCTTCCACGATATTAAGCATGGCTCAGTATTATGAGCATCGGGAAAATGAGAGCAAGGATAAGACAGAAAGAAAGTCGAAGGATTTGAAGACACGAGTATTGTTACAGCAAGTGGAGAGGGGTAGAGGAAGAGGGGGAGGGTTGCAGAATTTCGTTCCGAGAGGGGCGGGGCTTGTGCACTCGACTGGGCGAACGGATCTCGGCATAAATCAATGTGCTTTCTGCAAGGAGGAGGGGCATTGGAGAGCTCAGTGCCCGTTATTGCATGAGCAGAACGCTGCTCCTAGGGGACGCGGAAGGGGTAGAGTAAGTGGACATCGAGGTGGATACACGAGGCAAGAACAGACGGTTAGAGGTGAGAACAGTCAGAATTATTTCGATCAGAGTCAGGGTAAACAATACTACCATGACGGACGTGTGACGGATGAAGACATTGGGTACACTCAAGCATAGGATAGCCAAGGGCAGAGTAAGGGGCATGTGTCAATTCCGATAGATCAGGCTGGACCTTATGTCCATGCACAATTGCTGGAGGCATCGGGTAAGTTTCTGGTTGACACAGGGGCTATGAACAGTTCTGTTTCACGTGCCTTGGTCCCGGGGGCTGCTCTGTCTGGCCAGACTAATGTGTCCGTGGGGTTCTCTGGAACTCCGGTGGTAAGCCCCATTTCGAAACCACTTTCCCTTACTGTGGGACCAGTAACGATTGAATCACCCTTTCTCCTCACCTCTCAGTGTGGGGAGAATCTCCTGGGTATGGATATACTAAAAAGATTGCATGCACGCATCTTTTGCTCTCCCGATGGAGTTTACCTAACTATTAGGAATCCGTCTGTCCCCTCCATCCAGTGTTTTGCTAAAACCGACTCCTTACCCCCTGAGCTCGCGACACTCCCGAAAGATCTTTGGGCCCTGGGGGACACTGATGTGGGATACTTACCAATTCCACCGGTGTCCATCACTTTGAAACAGAATGCTCAACTGCCAAGGATTCCGCAATACAAAATAGCCCCCGAAGGTGAACGTGCCTTACTGGCCATTATTTCCGACCTAATTAAAACAGGGGTGGTGGAAGAAACGACGTCCAATACCTGCAACAGTCCGATTCTCCCGATTCTTAAAAGAGCCCCTGTACCCCAGTCCCCTGATAATGCTAATACCTATCGATTTGTGATTGACCTACGAGAAATTAATAAAATTGTGGTACCCCAGTATCCTGTGGTGCCGGACATCAATTCTATCTTAACAATGATTCCTCCCACTGCCACATTTTTCTCGGTGATTGATTTAAAGAATGCGTTCTTTAGTATTCCCATTCATCCAGATAGTAGACATTTGTTCGGTTTCTCATTAGGAGGCCGCAGTTTCAGATTCTGTCGCGCTCCCCAGGGGTACACTGAAAGTCCTAGTATTTATAGCCAAGCCCTGAAGAGGGTATTGGACTCTTTGCAATTGCCCCCAGGTAATGTCCTGTTGCAGTATGTTGATGACCTTCTTGTGGCTTCTGATACAGAACAGGGTTGCCGTGATGCCACGGTTACCCTGCTACGACATCTGGCCACTCACGGTAACAAGGTGTCGCTCTCTAAATTTCAATATTGTCGACCGGAGGTGACCTATCTCGGTCATCTCCTGTCGAAGGAGGGAAGACGGCTAACTGCTGAGCGTATTGCAACCATAACTAACATGCCTGTTCCTCGCACGCAACGTGATGTCCGCGCTTTGCTTGGCATAACCTCCTACTGTCGCCAATGGATTGCTAACTATTCTCTCTTGACTAAACCTTTCCTGTATCTAACTACGAAGGATGTGCATGAACCTTTACCTTGGACTGATGAATGTCAGACCGCTTTTTCCGCTCTGAAAACTGCTCTTTGCTCTGCTCCTGTGCTTGGCACCCCTGACTACCGGAAACCTTTTGTGCTCTACGTGCATGAGGTGGACGGTTGTTCTCTTTCAGTGTTGACACAAGACTTTGGTGGTAAGCAAAGGCCTTGTGCATATTTCTCGGCGGTTTTGGACAATGTCGCCAGAGCGCTTCCCAGTTGCCTGAGGGCTGTGGCGGCAGTTGCCATAGCTATCAGACAATCGGAAGGGCTAGTCCTGAATACGGATCTGACAGTGATGGTGCCTCATGCTGTGGACGTATTACTAAACAGGACGCAGACGCAGCACTTAACTAGTGCGCGTCTTACAGGGTACGAATTGACCCTGTTCGCACCTCACATAACGATCAAAAGATGTGTTTATTTAAATCCTGCCACATTGTTACCCCTCCCTTCGGAGGGCGGTGGACAAGACATGCATGATTGTATCTTTCGAACTGAGGAAGAAACCAAGGGTCGGATAGACCTAACTGACACCCCACTCTCTGATGCCCAAGGGGAATTATATGTAGATGGGTCATGCTTCAGATTACCGGATGGTAAGACAGCTGCGGCTTATGCGATCACTTCTCTACAAACGGTAGTTGAGGCAGCGAAGATACCATACCGGTCCGCCCAGGCAGCCGAATTGGTTGCATTATTCAGGGCTTGCGAGCTAGGAAAAGGTATCAGGCTGAACGTCTACACCGACAGCCAGTACGCGTTCGGTGTAGCGCACAGCTTTGGGAGGTTGTGGGCAGAAAGAGGATTCCTGACATCTCACGGTGAGAGAATAAAGAATGGGCCACTAGTTGAGCGGTTATTAGCCGCGTTAACATTGCCTAAGACCCTGGCTATAGTCAAATGCAGTGCACACAAAGCTATAACTGATGATGTAGGGAGGGGAAATGCCTTTGCGGACCAGATCGCAAAAGAAACAGCCCGGTCTGACACCACTTCCATGCTTGTAGTGACAAAAATGATAGAAGCAGAGGTTTTTAATAACACCATAGATAGTGTGAAAGAGCTACAGAAAGAGGCGACCTCGGAAGAACTGACATACTGGCGAGAGCAAGTGGGGAGGCTTGATGAGAATGGGTGTTGGACCGATCTGTCAGAGAGGTGTAGATGGTTGCTACCGAACGCCTTTGTAAATGCAGTGGTAACTATGGCACACGGACCTTCGCATGTAGGAGTTCAGGCCATCTGTGCCATACTGGATTCTGTCTGGTATAATGTCAATATCGCAAAATTGCTGGTGAACAGACACCAGTATACTGAGTGCACTGCGGTGGAAAGGAACAGTTGCAGTATTCTTTAGCAGCTATGCAAAATCAACGTGGGTTTAAACTTGTTTAGACAACAATCTAATAAACAATCAACACTGAAGTTTATAGCAAAATCACTGAATAAATAAAATGAAAACACAGTAACTGTTCAATTAAACATGGCGTCAATCTGCGAACAGTACAGCAAATCAAGCAAGATAATACAGTCAATAACAAACTGCACGGAGGCAGTGAACTTTATCGTCAGTTCTAAAGAAAATCAAAACAAGCCCAATGCATTTCGGGATGATTCACATCCCTTCTTCAGGGGCAGCTGTAAGAAATGAAAGAAAACAACGTTGAAAGCCATTACTGTACAAGTGAATAGGAATTCTTATAATAAAACATTGACAAGATGCATCGTATCAGGGCACAAGAAATTAGAAACTGGTCTAGATCAGACAGTAGCAATTCAGTAGAAGCATCGTGAGAAAACAATGAAGTGATGACAGGTTGAAAAAAACGAGCCAGTCCGTAGTGTTGATGAAACTGAATAGAATGTGCAAAGTACCCCTAGATAACCGAAGTGGTTGTGAAGCACACTTTAAAGGAGTCACCCGTGAAGTAAAACTGAGTGGAAAAACAAGCAAACATCAAATTCTTACAGATTTTCAAAAGACGATGATGCACAATGCGGGGTGGACAGAAAACGCAGAAGGCCACAGGACGCTGTGTGGAAAGAAATAATCTGAAAACCAGCTCATGGTAAACTGAACTGAATTGTAACCAAAACCGAAAACAACTTACAGCTGTGCGGTGTAATGAAGTGCCGCTGCACTGTGGTGTAGCCAAGTCAATGGCCGGACTCAAAGGTATGGAACTACTCTGGCTGACTGTGAGGTAAAAAAAGGAAAAAACGGGATGCAACGAGAAACCGTGCTGCTGTAGGTAGCTCGAAGTGTTTGCTAGAAAGGGACTGGAAACTTACCATCTGAACGTGTAGAGCACTGCGATGAGGCAATGCGGGCTGAACCCTTCAAAAATGCGAAGGACTCGAACAAGCGGCAAGCTGCGCAAACTGGAAACCTCCGGAAAACCGAGTGTCGGAAACTGACAAACCAGGTGATTAAATGGACGTGCTACGCGGGCACGTCCGGACGGACGTAGTGGAAATTAAGAGAGGACTATGGTATGTGAGGTATAGAGGAAACCTGTAGTGTGTGGAATAAAGTTGGAAAGAACTGAGTGTGTAGAAAAACAAGACGCGCGAAGCACGTCCTGTCATGGTGACTAAAAAAGGACTACGGTGTAAACACGATTACCAACCAAGTACTTTCGTGTAGTAAAAAACAGAAGTGTATTGTGAATTAAAAAATGTGGGGCAATGAGTGTGGCACAGTATAATGGGAAGACAAGTTGGAAAGAACTGGATGTGTAGAAAAACAAGACGCGCGAAGCACGTTCTACCATGGTGACTAAAAAAGGACTACGGTGTAAACACGATTACCAACCAAGTACTTTCGTGTTGTAAAAAACAGAAGTGTATTGTGAAATAAAAAATGAAAAAAGCAAATGTGGGGCAATGAGTGTGGCACAATCTGATGGGAAGACAAGTTGAAAAGAACTGGGTGTGTAGAAAAACAAGACGCGCGAAGCACGTCCTGTCATGGTGACTAAAAAAGGACTACGGTGTAAACACGATTACAAACCAAGAACTGTCGTGTTGTAAAAAACAGAAGTGTATTGTGAAATAAAAAATGAAAAAAACAATGTGGGGCAATGAGTGTGACACAATATCATGAGAAGACAACAACAGCGAAGGAAGAAGGGTGCAATATATGAGGAGAGTGTAGGGCAAAGTGGGGATAAGGAACACAGACGAAGACAATAACGAAGTACTAGAATATATAATGACACGAGAAAAAAGTTAAAAAATTGAGGAAAAGAATAATGCTAGCTGAAGCAAGTAAAGAGAGGTGAGGACACAAACTAGTGTTGAGCGAACTTGTCAATAAGCTGGAAAAACAAAGTGACGAAAAAAAGAAAACAGAAGAAAAAGACAAAGAAAATCACGGTTCCTGCAAAGAAAAGAATAAAAAGTGTATTGAATTGCTCAGTCTGAAACAGACGTACAATCTAAAGACAATGAATCCACATAATGCACAAGACAAAATGTAACTTAAGTGATGAGAGCAATGCTGAATGGACACGGTCTAACCCTGATGGGAAAAACGGCTTAGGCAAGACCCAGATGTCAAAAGTGTATGTTTATAAAAAGCATTGCATTTCTAATCTGTCATTGAGACCGAAGGGTATCAAGGTCTGTAAGTACTTGATCCACCAAACTTCTCTCTGTGAGAGTAACTTTTCTATGTTACTTTAGGTGTTGCGAGGCATCATTTCAAGTATGGTGAATCTTAGTTGTGCGATGGTGTGATGATGTTCTGACCAATGAGCAAACAAGGGAGATTTAAGACTGTTGGTGCGGATGGAACTTTTGTGTTCTGAAATCCTGGTTTTAATTTTGCGGGAAGTTTTGCCAACATACATTGAGCCGCAGGGACATTTGATAGTGTAAATGACGTTGGTACTGTCACAGGTGCCAGTATACCTAAGTTTGATAGCTTTGCCTGAACGTGGATGGTGAATGACACAACCAGTGATCACATTATGGCAATTGACACAATTGTAGCATTTTTGCATACCTTTGAACTCTTCATGGTCAATTGTGGGTGATGTTGATAGTATGTCTTTAATGTTCTTGCTGCGAGTGAATGCAAAGATAGGTTCAGAGGAAAAGAGGTCGTTGAAATCCGGTTCCTGTTTCAGCACTTCCCATCTGTTTTTGATGATCTGGCGAATGCGCCTGGAACTCGTGGAAAATGTAGAAACAAATACATGACGGTTATGGGGATTTCTCTCTATGGGCGTGAGAAGTTCCGCGCGTGTTTTTGTAGAAGTTCTGGAGATAGCTGTCTCAAGGACTGGTGCTGGATAACCACGCTCTTGAAATTTCACTACTTGTTTTTGAAGTGATGATCCCAGAAGTTGAGTGTCAAAAATGATTCTTTTTATTCTGATCAGCTGTGAATATGGAAGATTCCGAATCAATGAAGGAGGGTGAAAACTGGAGTAAAGAAGGAGATTGTTTCTGTCCGTAGGTTTGGAGTAAATTGTCGTTACTAGAGAATTAGATTGTTTCCTTATCAATACATCAAGGAAAGGCAGTTGTTCTGTGCTGATGTTGTGTGTGAACTGAATACGTGGATTTTTTTTGATTGAGTTTACTAATTTGTTCGACCAACAGGGCTTCAGAATTCTTCCAAATTAAAAAGATGTCATCTATGAACCTGACAAAGAATGCCAAGTTGTCAATCCAAATGCTGTCAGAAAAAATGTGGTCATGTTCAAATTTGGCCATGAACGTGTTGGCATAAGCAGGAGCGCCGGAAAAACCCATAGACGTGCCGCTTATCTGCAAGTAGAAATCACTGTTCCACTGTAAATAACTGTGTTGGAGACAAAAAGTAAGGAGCTCCATGATGAAAACTTTGTCTATGGCTGTTTCTTTTAGCTGGAGCAATGCCCATTCACTCGCTTCTAGACCTTCTAGCAGTGGTATTGATGTATATAAGGATGTGACATCGATCGAACAGAGAAGCCATGATTCTGAAAGATTGTTGACTTGATTGAGAAGATTTAAGAAGTGAGTGGTGTCCTTAATGTAACTCTTCCATGTCTGTACAAACATCTGAAGAAAGTAATCCACGAGTTGACCTGCTGGCATGAAAATTGAATCACATCCAGACACAATGGGCCTGAATGGTGGATCTTGTAAATTTTTATGTATCTTTGGCAGCATATATAGTTTGGGTCGTCTGGGATGTGAAACTGTGAGGAAACTGCGAATTTTGTTCGTTATCCAGGACATTTCTTCAGCATGGTCCAAAATCTGAGTCAAGATTAATTGAAATGATGATGTTGGGTCTTCATCAAGTTTTATATAGGTGTTAGTGTCTTGTAAATGAAGAGTGACTTTGTGTTCATAGAATGCTCGATCCATAATAACCAAGGCGCCGCCTTTGTCTGCTGGTTGCATTGTCAGCCTGTCGTCATTGGCTAGATTCTTGATAATAGCTAATTCATGTTTTTTCAAATTGGTGGGAAATGGTTGCTTCAAATTGAGTTTAGACAAATCACTGCGGACAAGTGCTTCAAACGTGTCCAGAGTTTTGTGGGACATAGGTGGCATGAAGGTAGATTTAGGTTTAAATTGTTGTAGATCTGAATTAAATTCTTCAATTTGTCCTTCAATAGAATCTTGCGAAGGTACAATGTTGGAAAAAAAGTGCTTCAATCTGAGATTCCTCATGAATTTAAACAAGGATATTTCTATCTCTAAGGGGTTTGTGTGGTAAACAGGAACAAAGGACAAGCCTTTATTCAAAACTTTTTCTTGACACGGAGATAAAGCAATAGATGAAATATTTATGGCAAGAGTTTGCCTTTGCTCCTGAGATTCCGAGCATCCAGATCCTTTTCCTTTTCTTTTACTCCTCCTGATTTTTTTGGGTCTGGTGGTCGACTGGATGGTGGGCCCCTGGACAAAAAAGAAGAAGAAGAAGAAGAAGTGGTTGGTTGAACATTCGTGTCTTTATCAGTGGGTAGAGCACTCGTTGTTGGTAAATCTTCAGCTAGTGATACAGGTGTGCGTGTAGCGTCTAGTTCGCGATCTGAGACAACGGATTCTTGAGATGAGGTGTTGGGTCTCTGGAATGGTCTTCTGCGGGCGTACACCTCCGCCCAGGTATAAACTTCGTTAAGTTTGTAATCTATGGTGTCTCTGCGAAATTTCCGTAATTTGCGCTCTTGTAATTCTTTGCCGTAGGACTCGAGTTTATTGTTGATATCATCGAGCGTAAGTTTCCAATAGTCAGCTTCGCATCGAGTGGATAATTCTGATTTCAGAGACTCTATTTCTTCATCTAATTCACGAATTGTTCTGGCCAATTCTTCAATGAGCAATAAAATGAGGTCCAGTGAACATTTGTTCAGTACTGCTTGCCACTTGTCCATGAAAGTTTTGTTGAATTATCCACTCGATGCGAAGCTGACTATTGGAAACTTACGCTCGATGATATCAACAATAAACTCGAGTCCTACGGCAAAGAATTACAAGAGCGCAAATTACGGAAATTTCGCAGAGACACCATAGATTACAAACTTAACGAAGTTTATACCTGGGCGGAGGTGTACGCCCGCAGAAGACCATTCCAGTGACCCAACACCTCATCTCAAGAATCCGTTGTCTCAGATCGCGAACTAGACACTACACGCACACCTGTATCACTAGCTGAAGATTTACCAACAACGAGTGCTCTACCCACTGATAAAGACACGAATGTTCAACCAACCACTTCTTCTTCTTCTTCTTCTTTTTTGTCCAGGGGCCCACCATCCAGTCGACCACCAGATCCAAAAAAATCAGGAGGAGTAAAAGAAAAGGAAAAGGATCTGGATGCTCGGAATCTCAGGAGCAAAGGCAAACCCTTGCCATAAATATTTCATCTATTGCTTTATCTCCGTGTCAAGAAAAAGTTTTGACTAAAGGCTTGTCCTTTGTTCCTGTTTACCACACAAACCCCTTAGAGGTAGAAATATCCTTGTTTAAATTCATGAGGAATCTCAGATTGAAGCACTTTTTTTCCAACATTGTACCTTCGCAAGATTCTATTGAAGGACAAATTGAAGAATTTAATTCAGATCTACAACAATTTAAACCTAAATCTACCTTCATGCCACCTATGTCCCACAAAACTCTGGACACGTTTGAAGCACTTGTCCGCAGTGATTTGTCTAAACTCAATTTGAAGCAACCATTTCCCTCCAATTTGAAAAAACATGAATTAGCTATTATCAAGAATCTAGCCAATGACGACAGGCTGACAATGCAACCAGCAGACAAAGGCGGCGCTTTGGTTATTATGGATCGAGCATTCTATGAACACAAAGTCACTCTTCATTTACAAGACACTAACACCTATATAAAACTTGATGAAGACCCAACATCATCATTTCAATTAATCTTGACTCAGATTTTGGACCATGCTGAAGAAATGTCCTGGATAACGAACAAAATTCGCAGTTTCCTCACAGTTTCACATCCCAGACGACCCAAACTATATATGCTGCAAAAGATACATAAAAATTTACAAGATCCACCATTCAGGCCCATTGTGTCTGGATGTGATTCAATTTTCATGCCAGCAGGTCAACTCGTGGATTACTTTCTTCAGATGTTTGTACAGACATGGAAGAGTTACATTAAGGACACCACTCACTTCTTAAATCTTCTCAATCAAGTCAACAATCTTTCAGAATCATGGCTTCTCTGTTCGATCGATGTCACATCCTTATATACATCAATACCACTGCTAGAAGGTCTAGAAGCGAGTGAATGGGCATTGCTCCAGCTAAAAGAAACAGCCATAGACAAAGTTTTCATCATGGAGCTCCTTACTTTTTGTCTCCAACACAGTTATTTACAGTGGAACAGTGATTTCTACTTGCAGATAAGCGGCACGTCTATGGGTTTTTCCGGCGCTCCTGCTTATGCCAACACGTTCATGGTCAAATTTGAACATGACCACATTTTTTCTGACAGCATTTGGATTGACAACTTGGCATTCTTTGTCAGGTTCATAGATGACATCTTTTTAATTTGGAAGAATTCTGAAGCCCTGTTGGTCGAACAAATTAGTAAACTCAATCAAAAAAATCCACGTATTCAGTTCACACACAACATCAGCACAGAACAACTGCCTTTCCTTGATGTATTGATAAGGAAACAATCTAATTCTCTAGTAACGACAATTTACTCCAAACCTACGGACAGAAACAATCTCCTTCTTTACTCCAGTTTTCACCCTCCTTCATTGATTCGGAATCTTCCATATTCACAGCTGATCAGAATAAAAAGAATCATTTTTGACACTCAACTTCTGGGATCATCACTTCAAAAACAAGTAGTGAAATTTCAAGAGCGTGGTTATCCAGCACCAGTCCTTGAGACAGCTATCTCCAGAACTTCTACAAAAACACGCGCGGAACTTCTCACGCCCATAGAGAGAAATCCCCATAACCGTCATGTATTTGTTTCTACATTTTCCACGAGTTCCAGGCGCATTCGCCAGATCATCAAAAACAGATGGGAAGTGCTGAAACAGGAACCGGATTTCAACGACCTCTTTTCCTCTGAACCTATCTTTGCATTCACTCGCAGCAAGAACATTAAAGACATACTATCAACATCACCCACAATTGACCATGAAGAGTTCAAAGGTATGCAAAAATGCTACAATTGTGTCAATTGCCATAATGTGATCACTGGTTGTGTCATTCACCATCCACGTTCAGGCAAAGCTATCAAACTTAGGTATACTGGCACCTGTGACAGTACCAACGTCATTTACACTATCAAATGTCCCTGCGGCTCAATGTATGTTGGCAAAACTTCCCGCAAAATTAAAACCAGGATTTCAGAACACAAAAGTTCCATCCGCACCAACAGTCTTAAATCTCCCTTGTTTGCTCATTGGTCAGAACATCATCACACCATCGCACAACTAAGATTCACCATACTTGAAATGATGCCTCGCAACACCCAAAGTAACATAGAAAAGTTACTCTCACAGAGAGAAGTTTGGTGGATCAAGTACTTACAGACCCTGATACCCATCGGTCTCAATGACAGATTAGAAATGCAATGCTTTTTATAAACATACACTTTTGACATCTGGGTCTTGCCTAAGCCGTTTTTCCCATCAGGGTTAGACCGTGTCCATTCAGCATTGCTCTCATCACTTAAGTTACATTTTGTCTTGTGCATTATGTGGATTCATTGTCTTTAGTTTGTACGTCTGTTTCAGACTGAGCAATTCAATACACTTTTTATTCTTTTCTTTGCAGGAACCGTGATTTTCTTTTTCTTCTGTTTTCTTTTTTTCGTCACTTTGTTTTTCCAGCTTATTGACAAGTTCGCTCAACACTAGTTTGTGTCCTCACCTCTCTTTACTTGCTTCAGCTAGCATTATTCTTTTCCTCAATTTTTTAACTTTTTTCTCGTGTCATTATATATTCTAGTACTTCGTTATTGTCTTCGTCTGTGTTCCTTATCCCCACTTTGCCCTACACTCTCCTCATATATTGCACCCTTCTTCCTTCGCTGTTGTTGTCTTCTCATGATATTGTGTCACACTCATTGCCCCACATTGTTTTTTTCATTTTTTATTTCACAATACACTTCTGTTTTTTACAACACGACAGTTCTTGGTTTGTAATCGTGTTTACACCGTAGTCCTTTTTTAGTCACCATGACAGGACGTGCTTCGCGCGTCTTGTTTTTCTACACACCCAGTTCTTTTCAACTTGTCTTCCCATCAGATTGTGCCACACTCATTGCCCCACATTTGCTTTTTTCATTTTTTATTTCACAATACACTTCTGTTTTTTTACAACACGAAAGTACTTGGTTGGTAATCGTGTTTACACCGTAGTCCTTTTTTAGTCACCATGGTAGAACGTGCTTCGCGCGTCTTGTTTTTCTACACATCCAGTTCTTTCCAACTTGTCTTCCCATTATACTGTGCCACACTCATTGCCCCACATTTTTTAATTCACAATACACTTCTGTTTTTTACTACACGAAAGTACTTGGTTGGTAATCGTGTTTACACCGTAGTCCTTTTTTAGTCACCATGACAGGACGTGCTTCGCGCGTCTTGTTTTTCTACACACTCAGTTCTTTCCAACTTTATTCCACACACTACAGGTTTCCTCTATACCTCACATACCATAGTCCTCTCTTAATTTCCACTACGTCCGTCCGGACGTGCCCGCGTAGCACGTCCATTTAATCACCTGGTTTGTCAGTTTCCGACACTCGGTTTTCCGGAGGTTTCCAGTTTGCGCAGCTTGCCGCTTGTTCGAGTCCTTCGCATTTTTGAAGGGTTCAGCCCGCATTGCCTCATCGCAGTGCTCTACACGTTCAGATGGTAAGTTTCCAGTCCCTTTCTAGCAAACACTTCGAGCTACCTACAGCAGCACGGTTTCTCGTTACATCCCGTTTTTTCCTTTTTTTACCTCACAGTCAGCCAGAGTAGTTCCATACCTCTGAGTCCGGCCATTGACTTGGCTACACCACAGTGCAGCGGCACTTCATTACACCGCACAGCTGTAAGTTGTTTTCGGTTTTGGTTACAATTCAGTTCAGTTTACCATGAGCTGGTTTTCAGATTATTTCTTTCCACACAGCGTCCTGTGGCCTTCTGCGTTTTCTGTCCACCCCGCATTGTGCATCATCGTCTTTTGAAAATCTGTAAGAATTTGATGTTTGCTTGTTTTTCCACTCAGTTTTACTTCACGGGTGACTCCTTTAAAGTGTGCTTCACAACCACTTCGGTTATCTAGGGGTACTTTGCACATTCTATTCAGTTTCATCAACACTACGGACTGGCTCGTTTTTTTCAACCTGTCATCACTTCATTGTTTTCTCACGATGCTTCTACTGAATTGCTTCTGTCTGATCTAGACCAGTTTCTCATTTCTTGTGCCCTGATACGATGCATCTTGTCAATGTTTTATTATAAGAATTCCTATTCACTTGTACAGTAATGGCTTTCAACGTTGTTTTCTTTCATTTCTTACAGCTGCCCCTGAAGAAGGGATGTGAATCCTCCCGAAATGCATTGGGCTTGTTTTGATTTTCTTTAGAACTGACGATAAAGTTCACTGCCTCCGTGCAGTTTGTTATTGACTGTATTATCTTGCTTGATTTGCTGTACTGTTCGCAGATTGACGCCATGTTTAATTGAACAGTTACTGTGTTTTCATTTTATTAATACAGTGATTTTGCTATAAACTTCAGTGTTGATTGTTTATTAGATTGTTGTCTAAACAAGTTTAAACCCACGTTGATTTTGCATAGCTGCTAAAGAATACTGCAACTGTTCCTTTCCACCGCAGTGCACTCAGTATACTGGTGTCTGTTCACCAGCAATTTTGCTGTTTTGATTGCGAGGTGGGCTTCCTCGTCTCTGAGTAGCACGCCACAATTGTCTATTTGCACGAAATATGACTCAACTTTTTACTCTTAGTGTGCGCTAACTTACATTTCATTGATAATGTCAATATCCCCAAGACAGCTAGGAACCTGGTCCAACATTGTATAATTTGTCTCCAGCATAATCCTGGGGTTAGTATCCCCGTCCTAGCAGGTAGTTTTGCACCACCCACCTTGCCTTTCGAAGTACTCCAAATGGATTACATACAGCTAGAACGAGTTAACAATCTGAAATATGTGCTGGTAGTGATTTGTACCTTTAGCAAATGGGTAGAAGCGTATCCCACGAAGGAGAACACTGCATTGGCAACTGCGAAAGCCCTGGTAAAAGAGTTCTTTCCTCGATATGGGTTGCCAAGGGTGATTTGGAGTGACAATGGGACCCATTTTAATGCCAACTTAGTTAAGTATGTATGCGAGGGCCTGTCCATCCGGCAGAAGTTTCATGCAGCCCGGCATCCCCAGTCAGCGGGTCTAGTTGAAAAATATAATGGAATTTTGAAATTACGATTGGCTAAACTTCAGGAGACCACGGGATTAAAATGGCCCGATCTCCTGCCCCTGGCCCTATTGTCTGTAAGAACTACTCCCCATTCACGAAGTGGTATCTCCCCTTACCAAGTCATTTTCGGCAGACCTGCCAACGTGTGGGGAGTACCCAGGCCCAAATCTTTCAGGGACATTGAATATCCTATGTTGACTGATTACTTGTATGCTCTGACTAAAGATCTTCGTTCCATTCATCAACAGATATTTGCTACACTGCAGCCCCTGCTGGAAGGTCCTGGACACGGCGTAGAACCGGGACAGTGGGTCCTGGTTCGGAACTACCAACGGAAATCGAGTTTGGACCCACGCTGGTCCCGGCCTTACCAAGTCCTCCTGGCCACGCGAACAGCGGTAAAAGTCGAAGGGAAGCAGCACTGGATCCATATCTCTCATCTTAAGCGAGTTCCCCTCCCATTGCCAAGGGAGCAACTGGACCAGGAGGAAGGTCTGCCAACTCGAGGTGAACCCAGCACAGACGAGTCACTTTCCCCGGACACCCGCAGAGAGGTTGACGGGCGAGGGGAGAGTGCTGTGAGCGTTGAAACCCCTTTCTGTCACCACCCAATCGTCCAAAGTGAAGCATCCGGTCGGGAGCCCAGCTCCTCATCTGACCCCACTTTGCCCACCTTGTTTACGAATCCTGAAACCCCTGGTCGGGATCGATATCACCTGCGGCCCCGGAAAGTAGACAAATCCCAGGTCTAGCCTCGGCAAGTGCAGCTGGAGGCCGTCACAGAGACCTGAGGATTGTCGGAACACTGGACTGAACTCGTTGAGAGCATGGAACTTTAAGTAAAGCTCTGTTCAGAACGAAGATAGAGACATTGATTAGGCGAACTGAGGGGCCCAGGTGGAGGTTTCTTTTCAACACGAGTTGCGTCAAGTGCGACTCCACCGCGAGAAGTTTTTGCTTTTTCCTTTTTTTGTTTTTCTGAACAATAGGAGTCTGCCTGTGAGGCTCTGAACGGACACAGGAAAGAAGCACCCTCCGGCAGGTCGGACTGTTTTTAGATCCCCCTTGTTGCCCAAGATTATATTGGACTCTTAGCGAGGAAAATGTACCCTTTTGCTCGTTTTGTCCCTGAAGACTGGCGTCCCCTAGCACCCCGTGCTATCCCCCCGCATTTGCCAATGTTCTCTTCATGGAGCTTGCGTGTTAAGATTGTTTTCATTTTTATACTGATGGTATCATTTATGCTATGCTTAGGTTTGTTCATATATTTAGAGTTTCGTCACCCTGTGCACACCCTGATAGCGTCTACTCCTGCCCCTAAGGAACATCATTTTCAGACTTTTGCTCCTCATAAAGAAAGACATCGACAGACATATGTACATAATGCCTTTATCGAGATGCTGCACCAGACTCATAGTTCTACAAATGTTACTGATTGTTGGGTCTGTGGGCTTCTCCCGTCAGTGATGCATAAGCAAGATTTGTTTATATCAGTGCCTTTTTCTTACTTAGGGAGTTGTGAAGCCTGGTTTAAAATGTTATCCATGTTGTACGAACACTATGCTATAGATGACCGTCGATTCTCAGAGAAGGATTATGCCTTGACTTTAGCATACATAGAGACACACCAAGGTTTCACCCCTAATGCTGAGGGAACGGATGGTACCCTTGACCCCACCGCCTGTATGAATGTGTATACTGATCATGAAAATGATACCTGGCTGAGGGATGAAGTACTGGATTTCATGACTTTTAACTTTACTGAATATTTCAGATACTTCCAAGAGCGAAATGTCTCAAATGAAAAAATCATTCCGGTCCCGGTGTTGAATACATCCTCCTCTTTCTGTGTGCAGGGGATGGGACATTTGTTCGTAGGATATAGCAGATGTAATTACACTTATAAACTACAGACATATAGTAGCCCCCCTATACTCACCCCTCCCAACGTTTATTTTGTATGTGGTGAAAACGCCTATACCTGGTTGCCCAGAGGATGGATGGGTAGGTGTTACTTGTCTTTCCTTTACCCCCGGTGTACATAGCTCCTTCCGACTATCATAAGTCCCATACCTTAAATCGGCGAAGCCTAACAGCTATAGGCGCCAGTAATGATGCCACTGACCAAACTGACACTCCAGCACAACATTTTGTCGATATTATAAAAGGGGCGTTGCCCATATGGGGACCCATCCTCAATAGTAAGGAGGTTAGGAGGTTATCCAGAGTGGTGGAAGGGGTGATTAATACTACTGCAGGAATATTGACTAATATCACAGTGGAGCTCCAGGCGACCCGGCTCGTGACCCTTCAAAATCGTCTTGTTTTAGACGTTATCCTAGCTGGTCGAGGTGGAGCTTGTAGGGTCATCGGCAGTTCCTGTTGCGTATATATACCTGACTCCGCCCCTTCCGTCCATCTAGCTATCCAGAAACTGCATCGACTAGCCTCTGAGATTCACACCGACACTGGTACTTGGTCTTTGTCCGGGTGGTTCTGGGGTTTGGTGACCGCCTGGGGATGGAAGTTATTTATGATTCTCCTGTGGGTGGCAGGGTTCCTTTTTACCTGTTGCATTTGCCTGCAATGCGGGCCGGCCTGTTGTGCATATTGTGCTACTCAGGTTCGCCGATCCATCCCTAAGCCCACGTCCAACCAAACCAGGATCGATGCTCAACGGACCCAGAAAGAGACGCATGATTTAATGCAGATTGATGAGGGTATTTTCGAAGACTGATTTCGTTATTAGCTATGCTGCGCTAAAGGGCCGTTCTGAGGTATTCAAGTCATTATGGTATGATAGCGCAGTATATCTAATGACGGTATGCTTAGCCATGGTACATTCGAAGGATCGAAATCCCCTCTACGTTTAACATGACAAAAGGGCCGAGAACCAAACTGCCTCCATCTTGGATTGCGGCTTTTTCGCTTAGGAGTCACGTGGCCCTCTTACACACCATCTGCCTTCCCTTCTCACGGTAATTATTAGGAGACAGACAGAGTTGCTGAGAAGCAAGGTCACATCTGCTAAAAGGGAGTATCAAGCGAATTCCTCCAGACCCGGGACGAGAAGGGAGTCACCCTTCCGACCTTCTCTGTAAAGATAGTAACCCTATGTATGTGTAACCGAAACTAGAAATAGGCATGAGCTCATTAGGGGCGCCAGGACTAACTGGTACTTTTCCACATATAAGGTTTTGTATGCTGTACTGATAATGTATAAAAGTGTGTTACTGTCAAGGAGCCAGCAGTCTTCCTCGGCGCACCTGATGGGTGAGGATCGACGAGGCTCCTCTATATAGAGATCTATGGTGGTTAATAAACGTTTGAACCTTCCTCGTTGCCAACTGCTCCTTATTTAATGGACATTGCGGGCCACTGGTAAGTGTGGCCCTTGGAATAAATATTTTGACACAACACGCGTCACGCGACGGCCGCGCGCGCACCACTCCCTTTATACTCTCTCTTGTTTGTCAAGCAACAGCACTACACAGCTGTATCAATAAAATGATTCTTGACAGGTTGGAATTTTGTTTGACTTTCCACTCCCCAGGGGGTAGTTCTTTTATTGATGTCACGGTGTCAAGTCCCATGATGAAGATAATACAATTTACTGTAAGTCTGCAACAATATACAATTCTGCTCTACTTAACCTTATTCCCAGACATTCTGTGCCCAGTTTGAATACACTAAAATGTTTGAGAAACAGGTTGATCAGGCTGACAGACCTTTCCAAAGTTAGCAACTGGGCGCATCTCACGTGAAACAGATCGGTCAGTCCTGGCAAAAATAACTTTTTACTCAGGTGATCTTTAATACAGTTAGATGCCTGAGGCAATACATTACAAAGCTCAATACAAGTACAAGTTCCATTATGTAATGTGTTGTGGTGGGTTGCTTTAAAAGCGAGAATCGGCTGCATATGACATATGTCCACGTGTTATACTCCCCTCATGAGCTCTCAGTCGCGAACCAAATTCCGACCCCACTGAACCAGCCTCCCGTGCTCACGTGTGTTACACCCACCTATGCCTTCGATATTTTAACCCTAACCTCCCTCATCTCAAATCACGAACACGGGACACAAATATGCCCTCATCCCTACAAAGCAGCGCCACAATACACTCCCTCACACCGTGCTCCAAACCTCCGCAATGTCCCCGTCAGGGCACTGGAGAGGGATCTGTACACCACCGCCATTGTAAGAGCAAAAGAACAACGACAGAAACAACGGACTTTGCTACTGTCAAGGTACATGCTTAGAGAGACCGAAGCCCCACCCACGACGGACCACCCCTCCAAACACAGCATCGCTCCTGCAAGGTCATTCTCCAAATGACGTACCCTGTGTGTGCTGCTACGCCTCCTGCTCTTTGCGAAGGCTTTTATCTTAGGAGGGGAAAGAGACAGCTCTCTCTTGTGCAAATACTGCCAAAATTGTGAGGTTATGTTTTAATCTCTGCTAGTATAAATTTTGCACGCAGGGAGAATAGTAGCTGAGACTTTTAAAGTGTGCGATTGCCTGGGTTTACATATAAAGCTAGAGTGCGGACTTTCCAAGTAAAGCACGGATGGCGTTGGGTGCCATGCTACTAGAAAATAAATTGTGGATGGAATGGAATTCAGTGCTCCAATTGACTAAGTATGATGCTTAAGTGAACACTCTTTTGATTTGTATTTTACTGTGTTTGTTTAATATACAGTTGAAAGTCTCGGTTTTGACATCAGACGGGTGGCTTGTACAGGGAAGACTACAGTGAAATAAAGAACTACCCAGGGTGAGACTCGCTATTTTAAGGCAATTATTAGGCTTTATTTATTTATGCATTTTTATATAGCGCAAACTTTACCCAGAGGTGTCAGAGCGCTTTACAATAGAACAAAGTAAATTACATAAGGAATGAGAGTAGCAGAGAAGGATCGAAAACTACTTATAGGTGCTACTATTATTGAAAGTTACCGTTTTTTTAAAATAGTTTTATATAGCGCGAACTAGACCCGAAGATATGGGGTATTTTATTTATTTATTTTGAAGGTTTTCTATAGCGTGAACATGACCAACGCGGGTATCAGAGCGCTTTACAGTTTATACATCAATAAGGATACAAACAATCAACAAGCATTGGCATAGCCAATAGGTCTCGCCTTTGGGACCTTATAAGTATTTAGTTATGCAGCACAATATTCTTGGTGCAACAATATCAACTGTTGCATGGCTAAACACTTATAAGGTCCCAAAGGCGAGACCTATTGGCTATGCCAATGCTTGTTATTTTTTCTTTTTTACTCCACATTGGGATGTGTACTGTCCCTGAGAGATGTTTTAATTTTTCTTCTTCCCAACACATTTTTCGAACTTTCACTACCAATTATATGGATTGGCAATATATGATCTTGGTTCTGTCTCACTCGAACTTGAACTCTGCGTTCCTACATTGATTCCCTTATTGTTCGTGGTCCGATCAAGGGAGGGTGTAGTGGAGACGGGGTTCTATATAGACACATTGCTATGTTTGCATACGCGCTTTAGATGTTAAACGCCATCTTGCCACTTTGCTGCTTTTGCACACGACACTGCAGGTAGCTGTTATTACAAGTAAAACTGCTTGCTTGCTTTTTCTTCACATGAGAACGGTCTGTTGTTTACATCCCTAGACGTGCACCGCGACCTTAGTCTGAACACTGTGTGCAGAAGCCGTCAAGGTCAAATAACAATATATGCTGTTGAATTCAGGTTGATCGGCCCACGCTCTAGACACAACATGCACACAGCTGCAAATATCTGAAACTCAGGTGCCTTTAATATTGCATTTGCATGCATGATTCAGACAATTAGAGAAAACCTTTCCAGGCACAGAGAGCAGAGCTGATCCTGTGATGTGATTCACCTAATCTGATCTTTGAGGTATGGGGTTCCCCATTCAAGCCTAGAGGCCTTCTATTAGTTTTATAAAACTAGTTTACTAGCAAATGGAGGGTGGTTCACAAAGTATTATAAGACTTGTTTTCCACTGTCATTTGTAATATGTTTTCTCCCTTCATTTTTTATGGTATTGTAACAATGCTGATGGTTTTACTTTTAATCATTTGCCTGCTTGTATTAGCCAAAGTACTGCACCTTAGAGCACCTAGATAAAAATCAACATTTTAAACTTTAGTGTGTCTCTGATTACTCTTGTTGTGAACTGATATGAGAATAATAACAAAAAGGTGTTTTTGATTCCCACCATTCCTGAGAGTACTCTAAGTCGCATGTCCTGGGTTGTCTAATCACTGGTAGCTTCGAGGTGATACGGGGAACGAATGAGACACTGATGCTAGTCGAATAGGGGTTCTGGGTACTGAAGTGAGTTTTTTGGTACACCACAATTCACTGAGGTCCTGGTTTCCTGTGCATAGTTCTGTGCATAAGCAGAATCCCCGCAACAAACCCTTCCCCGCCCTGATGAAGGTTGATACAGAAAAGTGCATCCCCATGGCAACTTATGGATGTGATGTTTGGGGCTACAAGAAAGGAAAGGATATCCAGGGGGCTGAAAACAAGTTTATGCATAAGCTCCTGTAAGCCCCACCCACTACCCCATCATTTATTTTACACAAAGAATTAGGGGTAGGGGGGGTAGGGTACATCACGGATTTGAATGCAGTAGCCCCCCTGCTATGTTAGCTGAGAGTTTGGGCTTGTCCCACCACTAATTTAAATTAAGTCATAATTGCTGATTGTGTAGCGTTGGAGGGTGCTATGCACATCCCCTGGTTAAAATATGTAATGGAGCTGACACAATGGCTTGGCTGCACAGATCTATACTGGAGCCCTAAATCTTTGGGTAAAGCAGCTGTCAGAAATATCCAACAACAGTTCCTGGACAAATGCCAGGGGCTCAGGGAGGAGAAGGAGTTAGCAAAGCCCACTGTGAAAAGGTATGTCACCTTGTCCCTGAACAAACAAATTCAACAGTATTTACTTGTTCTTTTATCGCTTTGTGCTGATTAGATTTTGACTGCATTTGGTCCTTTGGCTTCTGGCCTTTCCCCAAGGATTTACGAAACCTGGTACTCTTAAACCTTGCCCCTGTGACAACTTCTCAGAGCAGGACACCTTACAATTTATTTTCTTCTGCGGCATTTTATCTGTCATTGCATATAAGGTTTATACTCCCGTTGGTCAGAGATTGCCATTTTACCCAAGTAAGGCATCACTGTACCTCCAAATGCTATCCTCCCCTATGGCCTGTCTCGGGTTGCATTTTTTTTAACATGGGCTACCAGGCACACGAAAAAGCTGTCTCTGCAATAGTCTCTGCAGTAGTCAGCCTGTTTTTCCTTGCCTTGGTCTTAGGGCCCGTTTTATGTCAGCATGTGCACTTTAGGATATATAGTTTACTGTATTTGGTCTTTAGCACTCCGTACTTTACATAATGTGTCCCCTGCAATTACAAAATTTGAATCTTGGCCTTTTTAACTGACATGAATGATGTTCCTATTTTATCTTTTTATGTGATCAAGGTTTTATAAGTCGAGTCTATGTCGATGAAATGTATCTTTTTTTATCATGTTTGCTTTTATGTGTTTTAAGTTGCCGAATAAAGTATCCCTTTGATTTAATTTGATTTGATTTGCTAGACTGCTTTTGCTCCTTCTCATTTGGCATCCATCTTACCACTAATCTACACTAGTAATGCAGCTTACCTTTTCTCAGCTGTTTCAAAGGTGAGATTGAACTTACTACAACTACCACGAGGCCTTTTGATTATAACTCTGACCAAGATACTACACTCCTTTTGACCCTTCTCACTTGTCGACCATCTTACCATTGATCTACAATAGACATGCAGCTTACCTGTTCAAGTGTTGGTAAGTAGAGATTGAAATGCTACCACTATTACCATGAGGCCTTGTCATTCCAGTTGTAAACAAGATGCTAGATTGCTTTTGCTCCTTCTCATGTGTCACCCATCTTACCACTGATCTACACGTGTTATGCAGCTTACCTTTTCCCAAATGTTAGACTGCCTACAACTACCATGAGGCCTCATCATTCCAACTCTGACCAAGATGCTGGACTGCTTTTTCCCCTTCTCACTTGTCTGCCATGTCACCACTGATCTACACTAGTCATGCAGCTTACCATTTCTCAAGTGTTGTTAAAGTGAGATTAAACTGACTACAATAAATAGGAGGCCTCATCACTCCAACTCGAACCAAGATGCTAGACTTTTTTTGCCCCTTCTCACTTGTCGGTCATCTTACCACTGTTTTGCACAAATTATGCAGCCTACTTTTTCCCAAGTGTTGCCAAAGTGAGATTGAATTGACTACAACTTCCATGAGACCTTGTGATTGTAACTCTAACCAAGATACTACATTGCTTTTGCCCCGTCTCACTTATTGGACATGTCACCACTGATCTACACTAATCCTGCAGCTTACCTTTTCTTAAGTGTTGCTAAAATGACATTGAACTGTCTGCAACTACCCTGATGCCTTGTCACTCCAACTCTAACCAATATGTTAGATTGCTTTCACCGATATACACTAGTCATGAATTGTTAAATGTACAATAAATGTTCCAATCAAATATACATCTGAATACTTTGCTTGATGGTGTCCTGGACTCATAAACTTAAACTATTGATGGCATGAGTGACACCATAACAACTGTGTACCCCTAACATACTTAAACTCTGAAGGAAACTCAGCTCATTAGCACTTCCAGGTGACCCCTTGCCTCTGCACTTCTCACATGATGAGCAAGGCTACATATAAAAACAAGCTGGGTGTTTGGCTGCATTAGACACAACTAGGCCTTGGAATTGACAAAACACAATATATGACTATACTGTGTTGGTGGGTGTGGCCAAACCAGCCAAGATGGAGAACGTGTCTGCCTAGGGGTCCGAGTAACGGCCCGACTATCGTCATCCATCCTAACCGTTGGGGCCAGAGATGATACAGAAAAAGGGGATCTCACTGGCAGCAGCCAAAAGCTCTCGAGTCAGTCAGTGCTGGTATGGGGAGGATGAGTGGTGAAGATAGATGGCACACACCAGGACAGGGCCGCACCCAACATGGAGGTACTCGAATACTGATGACCGCCCCTGCGGAAGGCAGATAAACCAAGAGACTCTTGCCACTGCACCGCAATCCGGTGAGTGAGGGATCACCCAGGAAGCACAGTGCTGCAGGAGCCAACCCCAGGGACTGCAATAGTTGGCCGAGTGAAACAGAGTAAGCAGAAAGTAGAGACCGCAGGTTCGCACGAGCCAGAGGCCAGGTGGCAGGGCCCGGTGGTGACCCATTACTCACATCGGAAGAGAGAGGCCTCGGGGGACATTGTCTGACCCACCAATATGGTGCCTACATGCCCATCGTGAACTCAGTTCTGCACGGGGGCCCAGAACTGATGGTACCACTATGGAGACAAGTCCCGCACTCTGATGTCCCAGACTCTCAGAGGCAGAGTGCATGAGCAGTGAGCCGAGGAGGGACCGGACTTGGGCCCGGGTCATGGATACTGATAGCAGAAGACCCAAGGTGAGCTGCTTCCACCGCCAAGCCCTGCCCAGAAACTTGGCACCAAGCCTTGAGGTGTGGGGAGAAATCAAGGGTTCAGGAGACAGCCTTGGGAGGAAAGAGCCACACAAGAGACAGGAACCATGACCCGGGACCAGTCGGTAGGCCGCCCCTCTTCCCCATGGGGACCAGCAGTAATCTGACACCATGTCAATGGCCCAGCATATCCAACGCTACCAGTCCCTGAGGCAAAAAGGGCAATAACGAATCGGGAGCACAGAGAGAAGCCCCCACACACAAAAAGGCCCTCTCCCCACTGCAAAGGAACAGAGGAGGACAAATAAATTAGAACAAGGCCATAAACATAAATAAGACCCAGCCACAACGGGGCCAGCGAGTGACTTCTCTCCACTTTCCTACCCCCAGGAAGGACACAATATAAATCCACACTGACTGGGAGAAGTGGCCTGGGAAAAGACAAACATCCAGTGGAGAAAAACCTTAAATTACTAGCCTGCTACCGGCCCAGAAACAGATTCACCAGAGGCCACGTACTTAAATGAAACCTCCCCCCAGGCAGGACCAGATTGCCTCAGCAGTGCACTCACACTTTCTACAAGTGGCGGCCAGGGCACTAAAGATCTAAAAATAATCTAAAATAGATCTAAAAATCTACTTCAGAGACGGTGTACCCACCAACCAACAGAGATAAAACACACTTGGACAGCCCCCCAAACCCTCCAAACTAAACATGAGGAGACTAGATTCTAACATGGGACCACAGACTCTGGTCCCCACAAAGCATCCTTCTCCGACGGCTACCGGTCCACACACCAACCAGGAGTCAACAGCTGTGTTATCAATGTCAGACAAGCTAGATAAAGTGCTGACTGCCATAGAACACTCCAGGGTCAGCATGGAGAACAGGTTGGGGACCCTGGCCACCGACCTTAATCTCCTAAGATATGACCATCATAAACTGGCTGACGAGGTGGCAGATGGGAGGAGCCCCTCTCAACCATCAAGCCTCTGGCCAAGTCGTAGCAGGAAACCCTGAAATAATTCCAGTCCTGGGTACTACTCTTGGAGGAGAGACCGGATGATTTGGAGGGACGTTCTCAAAGAACCAATATCTGAGTGTTGAACCTACCTGAGGGGTCTGACCCCATCAGATATGTGGAGACGTGGCTCAAATCATGTACCCCTGCCTCAGAACTAACCAACTTCTTCTCAGTGGAGAGGACGCATCGGGTCCCATCTCAGCGTCCATCCCCCGGATCCCCTTCCAGACTGCTACTATTAAAACTCCTGCATTTCTGAGACAGAGATGTTGTGCTACAAGCAGCCAGAGAGATCAGACCCATCTGCGTGGAAGATAAACATGGGATGCTCTTTCTGGATTTCTCCCGAGCAGTGCAGCATGTATGCACCTCCTTCCTGGAGATAGGCGCATGTCTGACAAAAGGGGATCTAATACTCCCTGCAATTCAAAGCACACCTTAACATTCTACATGAATGACACACCGCATTCTTCACAGATCTGAAGGTAGCATATGACTGGATGGAGCAACACTTACAGAAAGAATGATCAGTGAACGCAGCAAAGACAACAAAGACAGCAACGCGTGATCCCTGTTATATTAACAAGCCTATGCCAGACTGCACCGGGGGGGTGGCAGAACTCTCAAGCACCGTATGAGTCTTGAACAGCCCGCAGATTTTGAGACTTGAGACTTGAGCTTTTCGAAGTTAAAACTGGTAATACAAGAAAAAACTCAAAAACTAACGCCAACCTGAGCTGTGCAGAGCCGTGGAGAGCTGAGGCGAGCGAAGATAGGAGCGAAGATAGGAGCTGCAGAAGAAGAGCTGAGAGCGGCGGAGGTCCAACGGCCTGTAGCGGTCTGCAACGGCCTGATCAGCTGCGGCGGTGGTTTGACGAGCTGACAAGTGAAAGGGAGAGGGAGAGGGAAGAAAGAAAGGGAGCAGAAAAAATCCTATATGCTTTGAGTTGAAAAAATTAACAGCGATAGCGGCAACTACGAGGGCTAACATGGAGCAACTATGGATACCGTGAGTACCACTGCTGCGTTATCGGCTGAATATGATTGACGATCTGCGATTGGCGATATTATGACTATGATTGCAGGTTGAGTGTGTTTTCGAGGTGTGTTGGCGAGCTCTGTGATAGAGAGAGCATCCGTCATCCTTGAGCTCATGAGCCCCCAGAAAAGAGCGCTATCGGCGTGGAGTGCGCAAGAAACACAAGAATGCAAGGAGTACTTAAAACCGAAATCCGCGCTAGGAGCATAGCTTAATTAAATAATTAAGAGCCTCGGAGAGCACGGAGATACAGAGACGCTGAACTGTTAAAAAACTAAAACTAAAACTAAATCTAAACTTTAAACGAGATCAAGGCTCCCAGCAGAAGCCGAGGACTAATGAATTCTGGTGAATCTTTGAAGTTGTAAGAGCAGGTGGAACGGAGCAAAGCTGAGACAAAGTTGATACGATCTCACACGTACTATTCCCTACTCCCTACTTCCTGCATCACGCATGCTTACAGCCGCAATTTTCAACTCACCCCCGGTGTAGAAGGATTCCAGCTGGCTTTGCAGGCTTGCCCGCCTGTTTGACTGATTGATTGCCATTGACTGCCATTTCATCGGCGGACTCCGTAGGACACGCTTATAGAGACGTACATCGTACGCTATCCGACATATACCGCTTGAAGGTTGTTGTAATTGGTCATGGGTGACCGGTCATTGGTTTAGAGTAAAAGTAAAAGTAAAAGTACTGACAGAACTATTGAATTCTGACGTGCTGGCGAACTGTTGAGGAACTGTTGCTACTTGCTAATAAAGATAAAAAGATAAAATAACAATAACAATAACATAAGGCCATTAAGAGGACCAAAGGTACAAGGGAAAGAAGGTAAAGAGTTTAAAGAGGTTAAAGAGGGTAAAGAGGGTAAAAAGGGGGAGTCAAAAAAAAAAAAGAGAGACAAATAAACAGAACAAACAGAACATACAAATAGAATTGGGAGAGAACGGTGCTGGAAAGTCTGAAAGTCTGAAAGTCTGGAGCAGGTGACACGCATGTCATACTCGATATTCATCCAGCAAGATTCCCACCATGCACACCTGAAACGTCTAAAAAGGACGGATCTCTTAGTGAGTAAAAAAAGATTGATAGTCAAAGGAGCAAAAGGAGTATGCCCCAACATTTCAGAAGCTGCCGGAAGTGTGGCACAGATTGTTATAAAATTAGTTACTGAAACAAAACCAGGAATTGGAACTGAAAGTGGGACACCTAGAGAAAGAGCGAGAGGATATTGCTCTGTGAATACATGTATAGGGGAGAAACCCAATAAGGGTAGACAGAGGACATTAAGACAACCATCATCGAAGCCAAGGCAACTGATTTCACGTATTATATTATTTCCACACATAGTAGTCCCGGGTATGTCCGATAACATGAATTCATGGAAAGGAAAAGAAGACCCGGCTAATGACATTTTGGCTAAGGAATCTACCCAAGAAAAAGCTATACCAGACATACAGATCCCCTTGAATCTACAACCCCCCCCTAGACACAAGTCATGCGCCACAACTCATATATAATCAAAAACTTACTCAGTCTGAGTATACGGAGGCACAAGAAATCTTTGAGGAGCAGCAGGAGAAGTCGGCGAAAGTAGAGAGGACAGAGAGCCAGGGAATTATTAAAGGTGCGAGAAACCTACAATGCCCACAGATGGCGAGAGACTCACAAAGACGACCAGAAACTAGGGGTTCTAGGGCAAAGGAAAACAATGAGGGGAAACATGATGGCAACGTAAAAACTAAAAAACAAGACACAAAAATCAAAAACGGTGATGCAGAAAATAATGCAAATAACGATCAGGGGAAAAGAAAAGGGAAGGAGAAAGCGCTCGGAAATTAAAAAGAAGATGTTGAAAACCTGGCGCTATTAGCGAAAAAGGCAAAAAGGCTGCAAACTATTAAAAACTTGAAGGCTGCGGCCAAATCATCTGGTCAATCAATAGATTCACAGCCCAGGATAGACAATCTATTTAGCCCTCGCATCAAGAACGGGTTATGTATTGGCCCGAATAATGAGAAATCACAGCAACAAAAGCCTCATCAAGACAAGCAAGAAGGTACCTATGACGATATAGACTTGACAGCGTACCTGGAACAGGGAGCTGTAGGGGATAAACTCACTATGGATTAAAATGCAAAAATGAACACATGCCCTGATACTGATGGATATGGAGCAATCATTAGTAATTTCGATCAAAGCGAGAGTCGCCTTAAACGTAAGGCAGATATGGTGAACTACGCTCATACTCCTTCAGAGATGCAAGTACAACCTTTGGGGGAAATTCCCCAATCAGCAAACGACGTAAACTCCGAAGAATCAGACTCGGATTTATATGAAAATGGTGTCTCCATTTCTAGCGAGTCAAGCGAGGAGAGTGAAGTAAGTGAAGATCCCGAATTCAAAAGATCAATTCCGGAGGCATTGGTCTCTACGGATCTAAAAAGTATGAATGAATCTGGACAAGACTTAACACCCCGTAAAAAGAATGAAAAGAAAAGAACTAGAAACAAGAGGCAATTTAATCTAATTGACGAGGAAACAACAGATCCAGGAAGTAATACGGAGCAAACCTCAAGTAGAGCTAAATCGACTCGCAAGAGCTCACACTTAAAATCAAAAGCTGAATCTGTATGGAGGCAGAACATCATGGTCGAACCTGAAGAAGAAGGAGGGCAAACGCGAAAGAACAATGGTAACGGAATGGGACCACCTATAGAGCCCTCGTTGAGGGAAGTCCTCAACTCAATTAAGATCTTTCACAAAGATGTTAAAAAAGATAGTCATCGGAACCATGTGGCTATTCAAAAACTTGAGGGGGCTATTAATAAAGTGGGGAATACTTGTCTGGAGATTTCTGATAGAATGAGTTGTCCTGAAGCACGTATAGAACATTTAGAAATTGATGTGGGCAAGCTTAAATCCCAGGTAAAGGAACAAGATGATAGATTAAAAGACTTAATGGCCAAGGTTGAAGACCAAGAAAACCGAGCCAGGAGAAACAATCTACGCTTTCTAGGGATTCCCGAGGTTGTAGAAAGAAGTGATTCAAGGGGCTTCGTGGCCAACCTTCTTAAGTCTGTCTTTCCGGAACTCAGCTCTTGGGATATGGATAGAGAAATTCAACGGGCTCATAGATTTCCTCTCACTTTATCAAAACGCTCGAACAATCCGCCTCAATATCCGAGGGCCATGCTAGTTAATTTTGGGAAATTTACATTACGTGAAGATATATACAATCTGGCTAGACCTACTAGTAAAAGAGAATATAAGGGTTTTATGTTTTTCGTTAGACCGGATTTTGCACATGCGACAGTCGAGCGCAGATGGCGAATGAGACAACTTTTTACCCCCTTTGAACAAATCGGAGCTTCAGTCTTTTTGAAAAATCCAGCACGTCTAAAAATTACCTTCAGGGGATCAACCCGAAGCTTCTCAAGTGAAATCCAGGCGGAGGCGTACCTAAAGGAAATATCGGAGAGAGTGAAACAAAATAAGGATAAATAAGGCGGACCAAATTGCCAGAAAAAAAAAAAAGGGGCTCTAAGACTCTCCACGTACATCTTGTTAATGTTTGGGGTCACATCAGGGAAAAGGGTGGAGGATGGAATATGAACAACTTGGGAATCAAATATGCTATTAATATTTGGTATATCTGGATTGTTCTTTAATATGTAATGTAACGGGTGAACGGATCAATAATCATATACTGTTTTGCAGTCGATATGTCCAGGGTTCATATGATCAGGCAACGGGGCAAGCGTAGGCGCACCGATTATACCGACGCCCATACCTGGGTACTCCAGGACCTAGGACGCCTCATCGGGTGGTAAGGGGGGGTGCAGGGGTGGACAAGCAGGTGGTAGGGAGGGAAGGGAGGGAAGGGCTGGGATGGGGGGAAGACCAAGGGAAGACAATCAATGGAGAAAGTACCTTTAGTATTTTAAAAGAAGTAAATATGTTAGCAGGACCTAAAGAAATAATCATGGGCAAGGGAGGAAGAGTATGGTGGATAAACATAAAAACAATGATTTTTATTACGCGACGTAAGATCTATAACATAGATGGCTAGACTATGAATCGTATCCTTAAATATTTGTGGACTCAACGATGTAAAAAAGAGACAAACTGTAACAGAAGGTCTCCATGCTATGGAAACCAATATAGTTTGCTTACAAGAGACCCATATAGAAAGAGGCCAACAACATCTATTGAAATCCTTGGGGTTTCAACTAATAGTGGCATCCACTCAGGGCACTCGTACGAAGGGAGTGGCCATTCTTGCTAAAGGGGGGGGCTTACAATTTAGTCGATCACTTGCAGACAAGCTTGGGAGATGGGCCATTACTGAGTGCCGATATAACAATGGGCAGAAAATGGTGACCTTATGTACAATTGATGGGAATCTGGGGGATGACCCTGATACTCTTCTAAATATTTCTAATGAACTAGTGCATTGGCCTTTGCCTCTTATTGTGTGTGGTGACCTAAACCTTCACTTACCCAGAGATTGGACTGCTGGCCTGGCTTTTAACTATCAAGGGAGAAAACCTAAAGTCTTTAGAGCATTTAAAGACTTGTGTGAACGACATGGCCTGCTGGATGGATGGCAGTTGGGGCACTCCGGGGACCAAGGATTTACTTTTTTTTTCCTATCCCCATTCTCGACATGCCCGTCTTGACTATATCCTTCTATCGAAATCTATTAGGGATAGCTGCACTATAAGAAAGCTCCCAAGGGTATTATCCGATCACAACCCTCTAGAACTAAATATTACATGTAGCAGCACTATACGCTCTAGAAACCTTTGGACATTTGAAAGAGCCTTCTTAAGAAATGTGGAGTATCGTATCCATATGAGAGACTGGATACAATCTTTCTTAGAAATAAATATGGGCAGTGCTCCTGTTGAGGTAGTTTGGGATACAATGAAGGCTTGCATCAGAGGGGAGACATTGCAATTTTCCGTGCGCACTAACAGGAAAAGTAAAGAACAACTAGCCTCTTTATATCTGAATCTCAACAAAGCTGAAACAGATTTGATTATAGCTCTGCAGACAGGTAAGGGTACTGAAGGATTATGGCAAGTCGCAATCGCGAGAAATAAGATTTCTGAGATCTTTATGGAAAAAGCGATCACCAAAGCTATGACTTATAAAGAAAAAACCTATGAACTCAGCGAGAAAGTAGGGCACCAGTTGGCTGTTCGTACAAGAGAGGAGACGACAGGAAATATGATAAAAGCTATAAATGATAGGAATGGTGAATTGAGACTAGAAGAACACGAGATCAGAACAGCCTTTCAAATGTTACGAGGAACCGTTAGGCGGGCAAGAGGATGCGAGAGAATATTTTGATAAAGAGCTGGTCGAACCCCTAGGACAAGAAGATAAGGATTCATTGGATTCTCCCGTTAATTGGGAAGAAATATTATCATCCATGAAATCTCTGACCGCTGGTAAAGCAGCCGGCGCAGATGGAATCCCTACAGAGTCTTTTCTTGAATTTGCAGAACAAATGAAAACAATTATGCTACAACTTTTTAAGTCCATACTTCAGGGAGGAAACCCACCATCGTCTTGGTCACTAGCAAAAATTATGATCTTCCTGAAGAAAAACAAAAATCCGCTGGAAATGGGCTCATATCGCCCAATAACCTTGATTAACGGAGATTCAAAAATTTACTCCAAATTGCTTGCAGGGCGATTAGCACCTGTAATTCATAAAATTGTTTCAGTCCGACAACACGGATTTATCCCAGGCAGATCAACAAGTGACCATATAGAAAGAGTTATCTCTTTATTCGACTATGCAGAAACTACAGGAGACCCTATGGCCCTCATCCTTTTGGATGCAGAAAAGGCGTTTGATAGGGTCTCCTGGAAATTTCTATGGGCGGCAATGTTAGACCGGGGATTAACGAATGGATTTATTAAAGCTATCCAAGGACTATATGTCAATCCTAAAGCTAACGTAGTGATAAACGGGAGTATGTCCGAGAATTTCATGATTACGATGGGAACTAGACAGGGGTGTCCCTGCTCGCCTCTTTTATTTGCGATATACATTGACCAATTTATACGCAAACTCGATAGTCATCCGTGCGTACCATCTATTAAGATTAATAATTATGAAACTAAAGTCTTAGCTTACGCAGACGATATAGCTTTAGTTACCACCAACCCCAAGGAGGCAATCAAGATGGTTGAGGAGGAGGCAGCGCGATTCGGTAAAACTTCTGGTTATAAACTGAATGTGGGGAAAACTCAAATAGTTATAAATGACAAAGTGGTGATGGAGGACGATAGAGTTGTGGAACACGCTACTTATCTAGGTGTCAATATAAGCGCCAAGGTAGAAAAAATTGTACAGATAAACCTTGATCCATTAATAGGTTGCACTAGAAAAGATTTAATTAGACTGGATAATTTACACTTAACTATTGGTGGTAGGTGCAATCTGATTAAAATGCTAATCCTACCTAAATTTTTATACCTTTTTAGAACAATTTAGCTTGAGTTTCCCCCGCATTACTTTAAAAACATCGAATCTCTGTTTTCTAGATTCATTTGGGGGCCCCAGAAACCTCGAAGGGCACTAAAATGGATTATGCTACCACCTGAAAGAGGAGGGTTAGCGCTGCCTAACTTTAGGATCTACTATTGGGCAACAGTGACCAAATACTGCACACACATGTTGGATATTGAGCAGAACAATTGTCCGATCCCGACTCCACAGGAAATGGTTTTAGGGGATAGAAGCAAAGGGTGCTTATGGCGACATATTAATGACAATTTTTTCAAGAAAACTAAACTTAAGACCATTCGGGGAATTTGGAAAGCTTGGAGCAATATCCGTAAACTCCTAGGGTTGGGACGCTTCTCATGCTATACTCCAATTAGTGGCAACTCTGATCTCTCTGAGATCTTTCATGATGGTTATATGTCCAGGTGGGTTAGGGCAGGAATTACCCAACTTGGTTGCTTCTATATCGAAAATCGACTAAAAAGCTTCTCGGAGCTACGTAATGACTATAATATTAGCAACAGGGATTTTTTCAAGTACTTACAGGTTAGGGATTACCTGTTAAAGAAAATGGAGGGGCGCTGTAAGTTCCAAACTATCGTAGTAATAGATAAACTATGCTCGGAAACCACCCTTAGAATCGGGGAAATATATAAGGATCTCATTAGCACCCTCCCGGATGATCTAGATAAACATATTACTAGATGGCAGATCAACCTATCCGTACAGCAAATAACACCTGAGCGAGCAATAGGGTATGCACAAACTCTGCTTATGTCAATAAAACTACAAGCTCAATTCTATAAAACATTTTTTGCCCATTATTACACACCGTATAAATTGTGCAAATGGGCCAGCGGCTCGGGAACCGCTTGTCCACGTTGTTCATTGGCGGCTGCTAATGATATATACATGTTTGCCACGTGCTCTTCACTCAGCAACCTTAGGATAGAAGTATCTAATTTCATTTCGGATTTATCTCAGGCAGAAATTACTATCTCTAACGAAGAAATGATCTTAGGAGTGGCTGCAATTGAGCGCCCAATATACCAACAGGGGCTGATTTTCGTAGCTATGGCAACTCTTAGACTGTGTATAGCCACCGCATGGCTTGATCCTCAACCGCCATCTTTTGCACAATGGAGGGCTACATTACTTGCCATTTGTAGCGTGGAGGTGGCCATAAATAAGAACAAGGGATCTAAGAAAAAACAAAGAGGGATGTTGATTTGGGAACCACTGTTACTCTGGATAGAAGAGCAGAGTCAAGGATAAACAATATATTTAAGGGAATAACCCGTAGGAGAAAATGGATGTGGGAATCCCTTTCTCTTTTTCCTTTCTTTTTTTCTTTTACTATCTTTCTTCTTTTTTTGGTTATTAAACATACACGCTGTGAGACACAAATTGGTTAATGTTTATACTAAAGGGGGTTCACCAGAAAGTGTTTCTTGACCTTGGTCTCCTAGGGGGGAGGGGGGATGTGTATTGTATTGTTTTAAATTGTCAAAATGTGAATAAAAACTATTTTAAAAAAAACACTTACAGAACAAAGTAGATTGGGTGACCACACGAAACAAGCGATAACCCCAAAATAGACACCGACGAGGGAAGAAATCCCAGCAGCAACCTGGGTCACAGCCTCGGAGCTCTACTGCTGGATCCCCAGACCTCAAACAAATAATCGCAGAGCTCCAGAAAGTGCCACTGGCGGCGACAGATCTGAGCCCGGTCGCAGGGAGCTCGGATGGAGAAAGGGGCCCACACATCTTTACATCAGAGGAGGACATTAGCAACACCAGCACCTCTCGAGCAGACTCAATAAGCCCACCACTGGTGATCTCCCAAATGATGGACACACCTTTTGAAGGACACCTGCAGTCAATTCAGTACTCTCTCTATCCCCCTTATTGCTAGTGATCCGTCTCTAGTCTCACTGTTAGACGATTATGTCAAACCATCACCACATGGAGGCACTCAACAACACATCATTGAGGGAACTCAGGCCCCACCGGATGCCCAATTCTATTACGGGCCACACGCAACTCACACCTTAGGTACAAGCACCCACAACCCCCACAATACACTAGTGCACTAGCACCATGCTTAGTTTGGATGTACCTCCAGTTGTGATAGGTCCACAGAGTTGGTACCTAGTCCCCATGCAGTTTTTATCCTCTCCCCCAGTTACTTTCCAACACCATTTTAACACGCTTTATAAGTTGCATCATTCATTCACAACCAAATCTCCACAATGGGCAGGCAGCAATGCGATCAATCACACACTAAGCCTGGGGTACGGGCAAGATGTATGAGAATATGTCCCCATGGTGCCTCGCTCTGACCCCCACTAATACCCAGTCATAACCTCAGTCACAGACACTAGCTTCATCACATTAAACATCAGAGGTATGTACACAGCTCAAAAGAGTTATGCAGTCTACTCCTACATTAACGGCCAGCAGGCACAGATAGCACTGGTGCAGGAAATGCACCTCACAGGGAGTGAATTAGAGTGCCTGTGTAGGCGATGGCGAGGCACCCTATGTGCTACTACAATTTCCACTTACGTGCAGGGGTAATGATCAGGCTCAGACCAGGGGTCTGATTTCAGGAAACCCATAGGACGGTGGACAAAGAGGGGAGATATGCGCTCTTGGAGGGACTCTAGATGGCCAACCACTATTGATAGGCAGCACATACCCCCAGAACACTGAGCAGGGAAAAGTTTGGGACCATCTATCAGGAGTCTTAGCCCAATACAAGACTATGCCATGGATCCTGGGGGAGATTACAAATGCGTGTTGGACTTCTCCCTGGACAGATCTTATCCCCCCGCTCCCCACTCCCCAGCTCATTAGCAAGGTGAGTAATACCGATCCTGGGTAAATCACTGGTCACTTCTAGACAATTGGAGACACCCAACCAGCAAGATCTACTCCTTCCATTCTATCCCTCACAATCTGCGAGTACACCTTGATCATTTTCTGTGCTCCCTAACAATAATGCCCTTTCCCCAGCAGGTAGACTACCTAGGTTGGGTCCTCTCTGGCCATCTGCATATCTCCTAACTCTTAGGTGGCAAACCCCCATCCCCGGTCCCCACCATGAAATTGCCACAAGACTGCCTAGAAAACCCAGTGTTTAGACCTGACCAAGAAAACAGTATACAGTACTACTTCATGATAAACACCCATACAGCATCCTCTAGGGTGCTGGAATGGGATGCATTTAATGTAGTTGCTAGGGAGCATGCATCAGACAGATAGAAGGAGTCCGTAAGACATTAGAGCACAACCCAACAAAAACTGAGAATAAACTAGCGGCCATGACCAAGGCTGCAGATACAGATACAGTCCCACCAATTCAGGTTGTAGAGGCCAAAACAGCATACACAGTAGCTCTAGTAGAATTACGTAGGTATAACTTCAAAGCATACACAGCAAAGAGACACAGAGATGGGGACCAGTTCGAAGCTCACCTGGCCTGGTTGGTCCATCAAAATACGGACATAAGACCAATCACAGAAATTATAGGCCCCACAGGAGTCCTGGATATCCTGAAGCTCTTCTTTGACTACTACACAAGGATAAATGAGAACCCGGAGCAGAACTGTCAGGATCTTGAAGATCGATTCCTCAATCCCTTAACAATACCCCAAATCTCAACAATGGACAGAGCCTCCCTCAATGCGACGATCACATCCTCGGACGTGAAACATGCAATCCAGGCCTTGATCATAATAAAGGCCCCAGGTATGGATGGCCTACCACTAGAATATTTTAACACTTTTTTGTCATTACTATCACCAAGCTTAGAAGACATGTACAGGGAGCCACTGAAGTCACTGAAGGGAGGGGAACTTCCGGACTCGCTCTGGGAATCTCTCCTGGTATAATTTCTAAAACCAGACCAAGATCCAACACTGCTGACCTCCAATAGATCAATAACACTGTTGACATCAGATTGTAAAATTATCGGTCGTCCATACCTGGGGCCTTGGCTCATAATAAGGCCCCAGGAATGGACGGCCTACCACTAGAATATTTTAACACTTTTTAGTCACTACTATCACCGGGCTTAGAGGACATGTACAGGGAGGCACTGAAGGGAGGGGAACTTCCGGACTCGCTCCGGGAATCTCTCCTGGTATAATTCCTAAAACCAGACCAAGATCCAACACTGCTGAACTCCTATAGATCAATAACACTGTTGACAGCAGATTGTAAAATTATAGGCAAGATATTAGCAGACCTGTTTTCCCAGACCCTCCAGACATTAATCTACTCAGACCAATGTGGGTGTGTCCCAGGCAGAAGCACATCACAACACAAACGCCTACTGTTCCACATCCAGGACAAGGCACAGGCGAGGTGTCCTCGGGCCCCTGGCCTGGTCCTGGATTTGGAGAAAGCCTTCAATACCCTGACATGGCCGTACCTTTTCGCGGTGCTCCCAACTCTACCAGCAAACACAAAGTTACTGTATACAAAACTCACTTCCCGAATACACATGGTCAATAAATTTCAGCCCCCTTCTGAGTTGAGAGGGGCATCCAGCAGGGATGCCCACTCTCCCGCCTGCTGTTTGCCCTGGCAATGGATCCCTGGGTGATCCATCTCCACCACGAGGGAGAAGCCTAGGGTATCCCACTAGTGGGCACCACCCACAGTGTGTCCTTGTATGCAGACGACCTAGGGCCAGATATATCAACATTGCATTTTGCAATTCTATAATAGCGATTTTACAGATTCGCTATAATAGATTCTCAAAATGCAATGCATGTAGGTTTTGCAAAATAAATAGTGATTCCTACATATTCCCTAACAGCAATTCGATATTAAGGAATGCCTTCCCATTCATTCCCATGGGCCTAGAGGCCTATAGAAATGAATGGGAAGGCATTTGCAATTTGCAATTAACAAATTGGTAATTGCAAATTGCGAATGCAATTTTAAGGGTGGCAGGGGGCCAAAAGGCCATCTTGATGCACCCCCAAAAATGTCATGTGTGCACACGTGGTGCGCACACATGGCACTTATGAAAAATGCATATTTGTGCATTTTTCTAAGAATTTGCAAAATACCACCAACTTGAAGTTGGTGGTAATTTGTGATTCCTTAATGCAAATTCGCATTCTGAGATTGATTCTTGCATTGCATTTAGGGAATCACAATTTGCGATTCCCTAACTGCATTCGCAAAATAGATAATCGCACAAAATTGTGATTACTTATTTTGCGAATGACTTTTGGGATGATACATCCCAAAAGGGTTTTTCCCGTTCACAAACAGGCCGATTCTGTGAATCGGCCTGTTTGCGACCGGTAAAGCCTTGATAAATCTGGCCCCTATTGCTTAATGTGAGAAACATTACGATGGACCTTACCCCCATGTGGACCAAACTCACAGAATTCACAGCTGCAGTAGGGTTGAATGATAATTGGGCGAAATACATCATCTATCCGCTGAATCCAGATCTCCCCCCAGGAGATACACGTAGGAGAACATGAACTCCGATGGAGCACCCAAGCCCCCAATACCTAGGAGTCAAAATGTATCACACTTGTATGAGGGCAACCACCGCAAAGCGCTGGAAGGTATAAGAGCCATGCTGGGTTTCCGGAACACTCTACCATTAGCCCCTATTGGAAGAATAGCCCTAGTGAAGATGATTATAGTACCCCTGTTACTGTACTACTTCGCTAACATCCCCCCTCATTCCTTTTTCCAATAACTAGACTCCTTACTTAGCTCCCTCATCAGGGGTAGCGTCTGTCGAAGAGTGGCCCTCATCAAGTTACAATTTTTGACTGACCGTGGAGGACTGGGGGCTCCATTCTTTGAGGCGTACTTCCTAGCAGCACAGCTCCAGTGGCTATCCTGCTGGACAGCAGGATGCCATCTGGGAGATACCATCTCGAAGGCCGGGCCCCTAGCAATACTGGCACTCTGTCACCCACTTCTGTCTAGAACCCGACCCAACCACTCACACAGAAGGGAGCCCCTGATAGGCTGCATGGGCAGGAGGAGCAGGGGAAAGCTATGTAATACCAACAACGAAAAGCGTCACTGCCTGAACACGATAATTATAGTGCTAATCGTCACTGATGCATACATACGTACAAGAAACTGCCCCTCCACAACATAGGACACAAAAGTATCAAATCGATTACATCAAATTTATTAAATAGATCAAAGAAAATATGAATATATAAAGGTTAATACATGATAAAGAGAACAGTAGATAACCCAGGCGCAACCAACACAACATCACACTCATTTACACAGGCCAATCCATACTCACACATTCACATATGTCCTAAAAAGATATATAGGTTCAACAGACTCTCAACATAAATATTCTAATAATCACCCCCTTCAACAACAAAGTTAATAACACTGGGGAACCACAAATGGCCAGTTAGTGAGAATAGTGGTGTCAACACACTGTCATTTCATCAATTGAGAGCAATAGTTGGTACAGGTAATTTGTACAGATTTATTTTCCCATTAACATCATTGTTTAGATCAAGGGGAGGCAGATGAAAACAAGTACTCCAGCGCCGACACGCATTTCAGTGTGTGACCCTAATGTTGGGTCTCACCTTCTTCAGTGCGCAATAATTTAGAAAGACAATGGAGGAAGTGCTTGGATTCAAGCAAACAAGGATCACATCCGCGTTGGAGAAAATGGTTCTGAAGGTCCAAATCAAGACCCCAGCTGGAAACGGAAACCGGGGGCTGATGCCAACAATCAGCAAAATAAATCATGGAACAGGAAGGTCGCGAAACGTAAGGGGTTCAAGTGGTGGTGGGCCAGGACCTGGCCTGAGAGCCCCCATACACATGGATGAGTCAGAAATAGCATCACCTGGACTGCACTCCGGGGGAAGCTATTTCCGACTCATCCATTCCGTATCCTCTGGATCTGAAGTACGGTAGCTGGGTGCACGGTTCACCTTTCTGGCTCTAACCCATCATGTGATACCCCCACAGGAGTATTTGTGTCATTATGCAGCCTACGGGGACTCTCAGGCCAGGTCCGGGTCCACCACCACTAGAACCCCTTGCTGTTTGGCTACCTTCCTGTTCCACAATTTATTTTGTTGATTGTTGGCATCAGCCCCCAGTTTCCGTTTCCAGCTAGGGTCTTGATTCGGACCTTCAGAACCATTTTCTCCAAGGCAGATGTGATCCTTGTTTGCTCGAATCCAGGCGCTTTCTCCTCTGTATTTCTAAATTCTGCACCCTGAAGAAAGTGAGACCCAACATCGGGGTCACACACCAAAATGCGAATCAGCGCTGGAGTCCTTGTTTTCATCGTTCTCCCACTGATCTAAACAATGATATTAATGGTAAAGTAATTCTGTACAAATGACCTGTACCAACTATTGCTCTCAATTGATGAAATGACACTGTGTTGACACCACTATTTTCACTAACTGGCCATTTGTGGTTCCCCAGTGTTATCAACTGTTGTTGAAGGGGGTGATTATTAGAATATTTATGTTGAGAGTCTGTTGAACCTATATATCTTTTTAGAAGATATGTGAATGTGTGAGTATGGATTGGTCTGTGTGAACGAGTGTGTTGTTGTTGTGTTGGTTGCGCCTGGGTTATCTACTGGTCTCGTTATTATGTATTAACCTTTATATATTCTTTTTTTCTGTGATCTATTTAAGAAATTTGATGTCATTGATTTTATACTTTTGTTTCCTATGTTGTGGAGGGGCAGTTTCGTGTGTACATATCAGTGATGATTAGCACTGTAATTATCGTGTTCAGGCAGTGGGGTTTACCTAGAACCCGACCCAAGGCGACACACCCATTGCAGGTAACCGTGGCCAGAGCTTGTATGCTATGAATTAATCGCATGTCCATTGGCGTTCCACTTTACACCCCACTGCTGCCCCTGGTTGGATTACCCTGAAGAGAAGGATATTATACAGCCAAAGTCATGCAAACCTGGACAGACCACTCACTCATTGAGAGGGAGTCCCTATTCATGAATTGTCAACTTCTTTCATTCGACCAACAAGCGGAAGAAAACGGCTTCCCCCAAGTGCAATTCCTCCTCCACAGACAAATTGTCTCAAGTTGTCGCCAACTCTGGGACTTGTCTAAGGAGGAACCCACAACATACCCAGTACTTCACACCATACTCCATGTGGGCACCGGACGCCACTTAATCATGTGGCTTTATAAAGCCATACAGGATCTCACAGCTGTGTCACTTGATCTGCTACGACACAGAAGGGAAGACGAACTAGAGAGACCGTTGCACAATAAAGAATGGGAACATGCTGTAGAATACTCAAAGAAGGGTTCCCGAAATTCCCAATTAAAAAATATATAATCCTTTATCCTACACCACGTATACCTAACACCAGCATGTCTCCAATACTTTTATCTGGGAATATAGTTCCTATGCCCACGATGTCGGACCCCGATGCAACATTCCAGCATATGTTTTGGCACTGACCCATTATACAACCATATTGGAGCTCAATATATGAAACATTATGGGAGATCACAGGACTAAGGGACATTAGATATATGGGAGGCCTGCGCACTAGGGGGGTTCCGACGCCGTAAACATTTCAAAGTTCAAACACGATTTTCATCGCTGGCTATCCTCCTGGCAAAGCGAGATAGCCATGCATTGGCGAACTCCGGTAGGACCCCCGAAGGCAGCCTGGGCAGGAGCAGTCAGCAAATGGGGCATGGCAGAGGAGGACGCTATCAGGTATGAAAAGATGTGGTGGAGACACTGACCTCCCATTTCTGCAGAATGGGCCACACTTTTGCACCACTTCGAGCAACACATAGCAGACAGACGGCTGTCCTCAATGCCGTCAACCCCAGTGAAGGGACTAGGCAGGAACCCACCCACTGAGACCCCCAAAGATACCCTGACACCTCAGGGCCCCCAACACATCCTGTAAATGCATGAACACCGGCAACACCCATAGGGTCTGATGCATCTCACAACAGTCCCAACCCCATAACCCCCATGGCATAACCACCAACTCAAGAATCCTTCCCGCCCATACACACCCCTGCCCCCATCTACTTATCCCCAGTTTGATCCCAAGTTTACAGTTAATGGACTATGCCGGACGGAAGTTTCACACACAAAACGAGTTACAGGAAGGATAAAACTCCCTTAGTTGCCATAAAAACACAATAACATCTGTAGATATACTCCCACCCTAAATATTCCCACACACTAGCCAATGACCCCAATACGATATTTATATAATCAATGATGGTACAAAAATACATGTGAACAATGTCTATAATATTGTACGAAGATCTAGCAACTTTAAAAATGCAATAACATTTTTGTTTTTTTAAATGACTACACTGTTTTGGGTGCTGAGTTTTGAAGTTTTCCCATCTACGCCTAAAGCCAAAATGCCACATGGCTTCACATCTAATGAGCTGATGAAATGTAATACTTTGATTGAATGTCTACAAATATCTAGTAACCAACTTCAACTCCACGCTAACAGCTGACAATACTAATCTCTAACTATAATGTTCTGTTCTAAGTACCCATTAACTTTGACACAAACAACATGGATGTAGATACCTCACTTCCACCATTGACAATGTTCTCCATTTTTCAACAGGTTGATCCACCACTACCTCATTTCCATCATGAACAATGTTCTCCACTTCTAAACAGATCAATTTACCACTGCACCGGGACAGAGGTTGGAAATCAATCAGAGTTCCTCTCCTCCCCAGCCAGATGCTCTCAGTAATGACAATGCTCCTTAAGAGGTGGACGTGGATGATGGTCTTGGCCCAGCTGGTCAGCCTGCGCAGATACCAAGAGTGGGGTTCTCTGTGCCCACAACAACATGTCCCACCACTGCTGCGACAGCACCTTCAACCGCTGCCCCCCCCCCCACCAGTGTACCTAGAACAGTGCCAGAATCATGTGCCCTGCAGTCCTGGTTTCTCATTCCGCTAGCACCATCCCTGTCACAGAGGAACCAGTACCCGGTAGGGGGGTGCAGTCTGGGCCAAGGGCACAGGGCCGGGAGGAAGCACAGGAGGGAGAAAATGACAGGGCAGGGACGCCAGTAGATAGTGAGTAACTCGTAGAAAGGGAGCTCCATGCCAGGTCCAGTGCTGGGGGCAGCATCCCATCCCTTTCCCTGTCCCCAAAGGAGTGGGTGGAATGGAGGGAAGAAAGGGAGCACCAGCTGGCTTTGGAAAGGCTCAGATTAGAGCATGCCAAGGAGATAGCACAGGTGGCTGTGGAGGAGAAAACGACATTGTCAGCTCAGTAGTTGAGTCTCAAGGAGTTGGTCCTTGCAGAGAAAATGCTCAGGTTGAGAGAGCCTTAGTTCAGGAGAGGATGGTGGAGGCAGAGAAGGCCTTTTCCAGTGAGAAGCTTGCTCTTTAGGATATGTCCCCTGAGTGTAGTTTTAGTGGTCAGGATTCACCAGTGAGGGTGGGGTCCAGTCGTGGCAGCAATAGAGTCCAGTGTAGGTAGATCCACTCCCAGATCCCAGAGCATGGTACCTAGTTTCCAGGAAGAGGGTGTCACACCTGATGGGTGTAAGTTGAGGTTCAGGGGCAGTAGGAAACTGTCTCACCATTCTTGGGGGAGTTTGTGGATGAAGGTTGTGATGCACTAGCAGGTTGGGTAATGGGTAGCACAGCAAACAATTTTGAAGGGCTGTTCAATCTGATTGTCAGAGAGCACATGTTCCGTTGTTGTTTTTCAGGGTTACGCCAGAGTTCTCTGATCCCAGTGAGCTTGCAGGGGAGGCAGACCGCTGGGTGAGTGCCAGAGGCTCTGAGAAGGCATTTGGGAGTGGCCCTTAGGGGTGTGGCTCAGGTATTCCCTGCCGAGAGTAGTGGGAAAGGTTCTTAGTAGCCCAGATAGGTCCCGGTGTAGTGGGAGGGGTGTAGGGACTCATGTCCTGTCCCCGCAGAGGAGTGAGAATGGGATGTATCCCAAGGTACCCGAAACCCAGTATCAGGGCCTGGAGGGTTTCTTCGGGGAACACCAGGTGGAGATTCCAGGCTGTACTGGTACTCCATTGAGGGGGATCTCCTAGTGTCAGGAGAACTTGGAGGATCTGTGAGTAGAGCTCCACTAGGTCTGGTGTCTAGCAGTGCCACTCCTAAGTGGAGGGTGCAGAAGTCTAGATGGAGGGGTGAGAGGGGGATGCGGTCCCCAGAGGGAGAACCAGTGGGTCAGGGGCCAGCCCTGAGGGTTGAGCCTTCTAAGAGTGACCATGGTGACACCACTTCTGTTTTGGGGTGTCTTCCCGCACTGTCAAATGGGCTGGGGTCAGGAGTAGGGGTGGGCGGAATTTGCGAAAGCGACTTTCGCAAATTATCGCGAAAATGTTTAAAATCTCCGCAAACACGCGGAAATATCGCGAAGATGCGGAAGTTTTTTTCCTGCCCGTTCGCGGTATTTTCTGCGTGTTCGCGGCTCGCCAACTTACCCATGCGGTTGCTTGCGGGCGCGGCCATCTTGTTTTCACTCTTCTCGCGGTGCATGACGTTACTGCGGGCGCGAACTGTCGCGAGACAGCGCAAATGGCTACCAACAATCTAACATCTCGTGGAGAACGCGACCGGATGGGGAAAACTTGTCGGCGAACGCGGGGATTCAGGTAAGGCGATCGCGCGCGCGCGAGAATGTATTATTTTACAGCGCGAGCAAGAACCAAATTATCGCCAAGCTGCGGAATGCGGAAATTTTGACATTTTCGCGCTCTCCGTGGAACACGAAAATGTCAAATTATCGCAATTTCCGCGAGCGGAACGGAAATTTATCCCAGGCCTAGTCAGGAGATCACACCAGGCGGACTGTCTCGCAACACATGCAGTATGTGTTATCCTTGGTGGGGGACTGTGTGCTCCCCAGGAAGTCCTGGTGTGCCAGGCAAGTGCTCAACTGCAGGGTGTAGACTCTGGTTAGGGAGGACAGGTTCAGGAGGTAATGCCTGACCTGGAGGGAAGGACATCTGTAAGCAGTGTCCCTGCCATTTTGTCTTCTGGGGTACTACTCCAGGTGGGAGGGTGCAGAACTCTGGAAGGGGGTGCAGAGGGAGGGAGTCCTGGCCTCTGACCCCGTTCAACCTAAGGGTTTGTTTGGTCTCTGGGTTGGGAGACCAGTTGCAGGGTAGAAATCCTGAACTAGTGGGAGAATTGTGTGGGAGGGCTGATTCCAGTGTCCTGGCAGTTTTATGTTTTGAGGGTGCCTCTTCTAGGAGGAGAGTGCAGAACCCCAGAAGGAGGGGGAGGGGAAGAAGAGCCTCACACGTTGCTCCTGGTCAGCCTCAGGGTAGAGACCCTGGGTTGAGGGATCAGTGGCAGTATAGGACTGCACTGATGAGAGGTAGAGTGGAGAATGGATATTATGTACCTGGGGCTACTGCCCCCCACTCTGTGAGATGGCCTAGGGCCTGTTCCTGGCCACGGACAGCCAAGGAGTATCAGTGGGGTAGCTTGGTTGGTACTGGGAACTTAGACAGAGGGAACCACATGGTTTCAGATTAGCATAGAACTGGAGTGTGTCTCTGCAGTTGCGGGCCCGCGTCCGTGTTTTCTCGCCCCAAGCAGGGAAGCCCATCAAGGTATTTATTGGTCTACCCTGGCTTTAGGCTGGAAGGGGGTTGTGTTTAACCCTGGGCGGTAAAATCCGCCCCGCTCGCGAAATTTGAGTATTTTTGCAATTCCGCGTTCCATGGAGAACGTGGAATTACCGAAAATTCTGCGATTCACGGTGTAGAGGAATTATTTCCTTGTTTAAAAATGCGTTTTCGAGCACACGATGGCGACTTACCGGGATCCCTGCATTCGCCGACGAGTTTTTGTATCCGTTCGCGTGCGCCATGTGATTTTTGTAGCCGGCAGCGCGATCCGGCGAGAGTGTGCGATCGCGAATATGTCATTCACCACGCCAACGGACACTGTGAGAGTGTGCGATCGCAAACACGTCATTCGGACACACCATCGGACATCCGGCGGCAGTTTGGTGAAGCTTGCGATGCTGAACACGCAAAATTTGCAATCTGGAGAAGAACAATATCTCGAGCAGCATAAAACCTTCTCTAAAATGATGATTTGGATGAAAAAACTCCTCAGATTGACAGTTGGCTATTCTTTTTTGTGCAAGGAGTCCTTTTTGAAAAAAACATTTTTTTGGGAGAGGAAGGAAGTGCCACAGATTCTCCAACTTCCTGTTCCTGTCCAGCAGGCTCCTCCCAGTGCTTTGCCCATCTCCTGTTCACTTTTCATTTGGAGTTGGAGCTGGAAGGATCACTCTTTGTGTCTGCTGCATCATATATCATTGGATTTGAGGACTTTTGGATTTGAGATTTTACAAGTAAGATTGTGTTGTTCTTTGTTTGATTGGGGCATTGTAGTTGCTGCAACTACAATGTTGGTACTTTTCAATCATCATTTATATGTTTATTCATTATTGATACTTCCTGATCACCTTCTTGGGCTCACAACATTAGAAGAAGTGCATACACACCTCGTGTTACGTATTTACAAGTCGTATCAACTTTAGCATAAAGATTAGATCAAATAATGACTAGATTTCATTATTTTCTTCTATTTTTGCATACAAAGACACGTTAGTGTTCTGGTGCTCTTATTTCAGATAAATACTACAATGTTCTTGGAAGAACGAAGCAAAATATCCTGACTATTTGCACTGGGATAGTGTCAAGATACTAAGATATATATGCCTCGAGGTCTGGAATATATTGAAAGTGTTTATTAACAACCTCTATAAATGTTGCCCCCATAAAAAGCCATGGGGACAACATTTAAGATCAATACGATGAGGGTAAATTTGTTAAGGATTACCAAGAAAAAATGGACCACTATTGCTTATAAAGACTAACCTACATTTCATATGTGTGACAACAATGATTAAAAAGCACAACTGATAAATGAGTTTAAATGATTTATAGCATTATGCTGACGCTTTTCATTATTTATTATGACTCGTTCTGGATCATTGCTTTATTTATTTATTTATGTAAAACAAGTGTGTTTTTCAATAGGAATGCGAAACAATTGTGACTACATGTCTAGAGTAATATCCTAGATGTATGATTAAGAATATCACTAAGGAAACGACATATACTTTTTGGAGGAAAAGTATCGTTATTTAGGGTGTTAATTTTTCGTTAATTAAGACAATGTTCTTTTATTTTATTAGGGGTCAACCTTGTAAATAAAATTGTCCTGAGGATGGTCTTGGTAAAGAAAACCTAAAGACCGAAACGTCGACAATCACACTGTTTTCCAGAGAAATGGCTATATATTGTTGTGAAAAAGTGTTTGATCAATTTGAAAGTGAAGGCAACAAATATTGAAATATTTCCTTTCACTGTATTTAATTGTTGTAATTTGAAGTACCCCTTTTTTGAACTAGAAATATAAATTCAATTTTTATATATACACCCGCTTGTTTCTCCTCCTTTTGGTTCATTGATTTTATTGTATTCAGGTTAATATGTGATGATTCACTCACACCTTACTCAATCCTGATTCTGACAAACTAAGCTGATTTAAGTATTGAAAAAGTGATAATTAATAAATTTGTAGGTATATAACTGCCCTACCTTTAATTAAGAATCGAAATTATACAAATTATTTACCAAACAAATCCCTTGAAGGCACCTTTCTACCTGTTTATCTGAAGAAGATGGCCCCAAAGAAAGTTACCAGGTCCTCTAGTACCAAGAAAGTTGCAAGTGAGAGGAAGGAACAGAAGAAGGAAGTGATACTTACCAAGACTGGTGTGCCGCCCACAATGTTTTTTGGGAAACAAAAAAATACGCCTGCAGCAGCGGTGTTTGGGGACCAAGCTGGGAGCAGCACCTCCGCATCAGCGGGCCCACCCCACCAACCTAGGCCCAAGCCCATAAGTGTCGCAGAGGTAGACAGTCTACTAACGAGCAGTGATGTTGAAATGTCATTATCGCAAAGCAGTACCCAATCAACGCAGGCGGAAACTCAGCAGATAAGTGGGCAACAACAGCCACCACAACAGCCACCACAACAGCCACCACAACAGCCGCAACAACAACTGCAACAACAGCAGCAACAACAGCCGCAACAACAGCCCACAATAGTAGTTGTTCCTCCTGAAGTAGGGGCAGTTCAGGAAATCGAGCTTCCTGCAGACAAAGAGGAGCAAGCCACTCTTTCAGAAGATCCATTGTCTTCCATATACCAGCAAGGAAAAGGAGGGTTAGTCCATCAATTTCTTCTTCAGGCCCTGCTTCTGATGATCTAGATGCCACTTGGAATCTACCAGCTCAGTCTGAGAGTGATGCACGCCACAAGACAAGGCTAGTGAAAAGGAAGGTTCCAGAAAGCCTTAGAGTTATGGAAGTAGATGTCGAAGAGGGGGATGATGATGATAACGAGCCAGTCATCATGGACATCACTCCCGACCCAGAGAAGATGGAGACCAACATTATTTCCCTATCCATGGCTGGGACCTACATCAAGCTCAACCACATCCTCAGTAGGTAGTGATACTGTAAGTGGACAGAGTCAAATTCCACAGCCACCATCCTGTTCATCGGGCATTGAAAGTGGCACCTCCAACAGCACCAGAAAGTACACCTCCCCAGTTTGGGACTTCTTTTTGGTTAGCAGTATGGAGGAGAACATTGCTATATGCTCAATTTGTCGACACGCTGTTAGGCGGGGTGAGCTTGGTACAAACTATGGTACCGGAGGCCAAACAAGTCATCTCAAAAAGCACCACATCATCCAGTGGGAGGTTCACCAACTTCGCTTACAAAAAAGTAAAACTGCACCCATTGCTGTTGGTGGGGATGAAGAAGTAGAAGAAGATATGATTGCGGTGGAAGGTGAACAAGAGGGAGACATTTCTAGCCCTGTCCCCAGTAGTGTTGGGGTACCGCCCACATCCTCAGCAACATCTCAGTGGCACTGTAGTAAGAGTCAGGCTGAGACACCAAGGCAACAGAGTAATGCAATGAAAAAAAGTGTTTCGTTGAGCCTAACTGGGTTCAAGAAGACAACTGCACCACAAAGGAAAATATTCCAGCCTACCATTGACAGCATGCTTAGGTTGGAGGAGCAGTATGAACGCAACCACCCAATGGCACGTTTGTACAATGCGAAGCTGGCTAAAATGTTAGCGCTGGACCTTCTCCATTTTTCTTTTGTGGAAGGAATGGGATTCCTTGAATTTGTGTCAGCCATCTGCCCTAAATGGAAGGTTCCCAGCTGGTCCTATTTCGCCAGAGTTGCTGTTCCAGCACTACATCACAATGTGCTGGAATTGCTTGGACAAGCTTTGCGGCAGAGTGATGTTCACAATATCCACCTGACAACAGACATGTGGACCAGTTGCCAAGCCACTGATTACATGTGCATCACTGCACATTGGTTCTCTTTTGTGGGGGTTAGAGAAAAGATATATGAAGCAGGTCTGAGATTTTTAATGCTACTCGGAAACATGCAACTGTAGCCATGTTCGTCGTAGCCATGTTGGAAGAGTTTAACAGCAAGAACTTTGAATGGCTGCTCCCAAGAGGGCTTAACATTGGTTTTGTTGCCACGGATAATGGCAGTAATGTACTTAAGGCCATGGAGGATGGTGCATATTTCAGGGTCCCGTGTTTGGCGCACTGCATTAACACTATTGTTCAAGACTTTCTGAAAAAAGAAGCCATAGTCAACAACTTACTGACCATCTGCTGAAGAATATGCACACATTTCAGCCATTCTTTTAAAGTCCAGAAGCAGCTGAGGATCATTCAACGTGAATATTGAATGTCAAAGCACTCATCCAGGAGGTGGCAACACGTTGAAACTCAACTTATTACATGCTGGACCGTTTGTTTGAGCGGTACAGACCAATCAATGAATATGTCATGCAAAGAGGGGATGCTACTGTGAAAGGCATGACCCTTCAGATGGACCAATGGTGCCTAGTTAAATGCCTGACAGAGATGCTTCTTCCTTTGAAGGTCTTCACATATGAAGTCAGCAAGGAGGACTGTACTATGGGCCAAGCTATCCCATTGTTGCACATGCTACAGCAACAGCTGAAGGAGGTGTCTGAAGCGTACATAGGTTTGGGAAGAAAAAAAAGAAGCATATGAGTTGGTGGAGAACTTATCCCATTGTTTAGCTAAAAATACAAGGGTGCAAACTAAGATTGTGTCAGAACAACATTACATTTGTGCCACAATCCTGGATCCACTGTACAAATCGGCACTGAACAGTAAGACATTAATTCCTTTTTCAGAAGTGGACGTTGACCAGTACGAAAGTTGGATTGATGAGGTAGCCAGTCACTTCAGAGCCTGAGGGCAGTGTGTTTGGCTCAGAGCGGTCATCAACACTATCGATAACAACAGCAAGAACCAGATCATCAGCCCCAGTAAAATCTGCACAGGATTGGTATTTACAGCAAGGGCTTGCTAGGTCCAGTGCAGATGCAAAGACAAGAGGCCAAACAAACTGTAGCATCCCTGAACATTAAGCAGATGGTCCAGGCCTATCTGGATGACCCAACAGAGGTCTATATTGATCAAAACCCATTGCGGTATTGGTATGGAAAAAGGAACCAATGGCCAGTGCTGAGCAGGCTGCGATAAATTATCTGGCTTGCCCTGTCGCAAGTGTCTCTTCTGAACGTGTTTTCAGTGCTGCTGGTGCCATTGTAACAGTGAAAAGGACCAGTCTCTTGCCCAATAATGTGGAGAGGTTAACCATGATCAAAATGAATCAGCACTTTATACCACCGAATTACACAATTCTTGAATCAATGCAGGAAGATGAGGACAGCAACTTAGGTGATGGAAGTAGTGTGTTGGATGATGATTACCTACTTCTGGTTGAACCCCCAGAGTTTGAGGACGAGCTATACTTCCCTGACAACTAGGCTTGAACTTCTTACTTTCTTCCTCCCTTATTTACTTTTATTTGTGTGTGTCTGTCTTTCTGGTTAGAAACTTCAAATCACAACAAATCCATCTCCACCATCTTCTAGTCTTTTTATTGCCATATTGCGGTTGCAGCTGACTGCATTTCACTGAAGTCCACTCCTCCGAGTCTGCTCCTCCATCCTCCTGACTCGCCCTAAATCCATTTCCCTCAAGGCAGATTATGATTGGATGTAGAATAGAAGGAAAAAGAAAATGTTGCCTCGTGGAGTCCCTCCAAAACAACTAAGTGGAACATGATGACTACTATAGCTATCCTTCTTTCCGAGTTGAGAGAGACTGCCCCTTAACTTAAGATGAGAAGGAACAGGTAATGAACGATGGCATGCATTGGACTCTGACTGAGTTATTTGTGCTGTTGTTGTTTGTTGTGCATGAAGTGAATTTATTGTATACTATTATTTAATCTACACACTAAAAGTAACTCAAGTCTATGTTTCCCTTCTTGTTTTTTAATAACAAAATTGTACTTCTACTGCAGGCCGATCCATTGCATTTTGAATATGGAATGTGGACTCACTCTGTACACTGCCACTGAGTTGGACAATACCATGATGATGACCACAGTGACATATATCTTCGCATGAGTTTTGAGTTTGAGTTTAAAATATTTGTATAGCGCGCTTTCACCGGCGGTTTCATGGCGCTGCAACAGACAGATTCTCAGAGTAGGAGTAAGGAAAGCAGAATAGAAAGGAGAGAACAATAAGTGGTCTAGTTAAAACATTTGGGAAATAAGTGGGCTTTAAGTTTCTTCTGAAATTGAGGGTACAGAGTTAGAGATCTGAGCTCAAAAGGAAGGGAATTCCACAGGAGTGGGGCATGGGTTGCGAACTTTGATCCTCCCCATTTCTTTCTCCGAAAACGGGGGGCTGACAGCAGGGATTGCGTGGAGGAGCGCAGTTCCCTGGTAGGAGCATAGGGAACAATCTCAGATGTTATAAAGGACGGAGCTGCGCCCAGTCGTGCTTGAAAGGTGATAGAGGCAAGCTTAAACTGGACGCGTTCACGGACAGGAAGCCAGTGTAGGGATTTGAGAAGGGGAGTTACGTGGTGGGATTTCGGAAGATTGAACACCAGCCGTGCCGCCTGGTTCTGGATCAGCTGCAAACGCCGTAGACTATATGCAGGAATACCCGCATATAGGGCGTTGCCATAATCCAGGCGGGAAATGACCATCGCCAAAATGATCATTTTCAAGGCATCGAAGGTAAAAAAGCGGGATACCTTGCGGATGGTGCGTAGTGACAGGAAGGAGGAGGACACCACAGAACTAACCTGGGAGTGAAGAGTGAGCTGAGAGTTGAGTTTGATACCTAGAGTTTTAACTGAGGTAGAGGGGACCGGGGATGAACCTAGTGAGGGGGGCCAAAAAAGTGAAGACCAGGGACTGGTGCAACCCCCTGTCAACACCAGCTCGGTCTTATCTGGGTTAAGTTTCAGGTGGTTGCAGTTCATCCAGTCCTGGATAAAAATCATAATAGACTGGAAGTTTGAGATGGAAGCAGGGGAAGAAGACAGATTGAAAACAAGTTGAAGGTCGTCCGCATAATTGTATATGCTGACATCCATTTGCTGTAGTGAAAAAATAAGGGGGGCAATATAAAGGTTAAACAAGAGGGGTGAAAGGGAGGAGCCTTGGGGAACCCCGCACTGAACTTTCCGGAAGTCCGCAGAAAAGACACCCAGGCGAACAGCCTGGGTGCGGTCCCTCAGGAAGGAGGATAGCCATACCAGAGCGGTACCCCCGATCCCCGCCGCCCCGGCACAGGAGAGTAAGATGGTATGGTCAACCGTGTCAAAGGCGGCTGAGAGATCGAGGAGAACCAAGGCCTGGGCCTGGTTGGTATCCATTCCCTCCCTGAGGTTGTCTAGGACCGAGAGAACTACGAACTCCGTAGAGTGTGCGGGGCAGAAGCCAGCCTGGCGGGGAGCCAAAATCCCATACTCCTCCACAAAGGTGCTCAGGGACCTGGTGACATGGCGTTCGAGCACCTTAGCCAGAAATGGTAGGAGTGAGATAGGGCGGTAGTTGGCGGGGATTGAAGGGTCTGCGCCAGGTTTTTTTAAAATGGGGACAATAACAGCGGCTTTCAGTGGAGTGGCAACAACCCCCTGGGAAAGGGAACTGTTAAGGAAGTGAAGGGGGGGGGGTCTGGACAGGTTGTATAAATGTGGCGAAGGATATGTGCAGGGCAAGTGTCCAATGGGGATTCGGATTTAACAAGAGGAATTATTGAGGTCAAAGAATCTTTAGTCAGGGGAGGAAAGGCATCAAGTTGTCCATTAGCTGGAGGACACTGAGGGTCAACAAAAGTCGGGGGGGTGAGGGGATGTTGGCTTTAATAGTAGCAATCTTTTCGATAAAGAAATTATTTAGTGAGTGACAAAGGTCCTGGGACGGGGAAGGCTTGAGAGATGTCCTGTCGGAAAATGCCAGATTGTGGACAATCGAGAAGATTTCCCTCGGTTGGTTCTCAGCTGCAAGAATCTTAGATGAAAAATAAGCCGTTTTTGCAACCAAGATGGCCTTCTTATATTGAGCTAGAAGAGTGGTAAACTCAGCTCTGAGTGAGGGAGAATAGTTCCTCCTCCAGGCACGCTCGGCACGGCGTACTGCAAGTTTGGTGGTTTTAAGATTCTCGTTAAACCACAAGTTGGCGTCTTTCTCCCGTTTAGAGGTCACCCGCTTCAGCGGGGCGATGGAATCACAGCTAGAGGAGAGCCAGTGTTCAATGGCAACGGCCTGGGAATGAGTGGAAAGGCCTTGTAAGGTAGGGTAGGAGGAGGCTAATAATGCAGATAGATTCTCCGGGTCCACTCGGCTCCATGAGCGGACCCAAACATTCTTTGGAAGCGGGGGCCTGATAGTGGGATTGATGGGAAGGGTAAACGAAATCAGATGATGGTCGGACCAGGTGCATGGCAGGATGGACAGAGAGTCTACCGGACAGTTCAAGGACCAAATCTGATCTAGGATGTGTCCTTTGACGTGAGTAGGAGAATGAACATGTGAAACGAAATTGAGTGCTTGGAGTGTATCTGAAAATTCTCTAGAGGACGGACATTCCGCTGGATCTGAAGGCCAAAAGTTAAAATCTCCCAGTAATAAGATGGAAGAGTTATTGACCGTCAGTGTGGAAAGTACCTCCTGAAAGTCAGGTAGAAAAGATAGGGGTGATTGAGGGGGGCGGTAAGTGAGAACACAAGTAAGAGGGGGAGTGGTAGAAGTAGTGCGAATGGCGAGGTACTCTGTTGTAGCAATATCTGGCAGAGGTAGACATTGAAAGGGAAGGTCGGTCCGGGCGATGACCGCTACGCCGCCCCCATTCCTACCATTGGAACGATCTGCTCGAAGAGCATAGTATGGAGCGGGAAGAGTGGCCAGTAAGGTAGGTAGAGAGTCCTCACTGAACCAAGTCTCTGTTAGGAAGAGGAGATCAGGTGTGTGGAGGTCTAGCAGTACCGACAGTTCGTGTGAGTGGGCCACTGCTGACCGGGTGTTGAGATAATATGCAATAAGGGTCCTAAATGAGACTGGGCTGGCGTCTTCTCTGAGAGAGTGAGAAGGAGTGGGGGGAGCGAAAGGGTTGGAAGATGAAGGAAAGGGGGACAGGTCATGTGAGAGAGCAAGTGGAAGTGGAGAGAGGCCAGGGGCCATGAAGACTGTGGAGTTGTGAGGAAGAGTAAGTGATGATTTGAGCAGAGTGACATGCCCCTAGCCCCGGTCGGCCGCGGACGGGCGCAGACGGGCTTGCCTTAGGCGCGCCTTCGGCGCGCAATCAACGCATTCGCTCAGTAGGATCAGAGATGATTGATGGAATAAGTCAGGGCTTTTCATGAGTGGCTTAAAAGGTAACCAAGTCAACACCAGACCTACATGTCTGTGTAGTAGTGGAGTCGAATCGGGTGTAGTGGTATGACCGACAGCGGTGCATTGACTTAGTCACTTAATTTGTAAAATGCTATGTTGCTGTATATGTGCTTTGTCTGCCTCTGTCAAAGAATGTACGCTAAATGGAGGGTGGGTCACGGGTGCCTTGGGCCTGCTGTGTCCTGTTGTTGTTGTAGGTTAATGCTGGAAACAGAGTAGACATGATGTATCCTATCCATGCCGCCACTGAAAGTCTTCTTGTTGCACTCCACCGTGATGAATGCATTTATTTTCTCCTTGATTTTACAATATCCCTTTTGTTTTATCATCTACAATTATAGGCAGGACCTTACCCTGTGCTATACTGGGGAAAACAGCTCACACTTACCTTACCAATCCACATCCGCCAGGCAGGCAGTGGCGTCACCCAAGATTGATGGACGGAGCGTCCATGGAAGGGAGGAGCAAGAGGAATGCCGAGATGCAATATCCCAATTTGACCAGGATAACAACATACAGTAACTATCAACATTCATCATCTTTTCAATAATTTGATTCATTTTTTATCTTCAATCATTACGACTGTGTGTTGTTGTTATTATGTTGGCTCACTGCTTACAATTCATACCTACAGCAATTTTTTAATTTTCTTTGCTATCTTTTTAAAAGTAAGCCCGGTACAACAGAACAGAAACTGTATGTAATTTGGGTCTCTCTGAAGGCAGACAGGCAAGGCACATTGCATAATATATCTTTGTCGTGTACTGTGTAATTGTCTAGTAGTAGTTAGTAAGTACTACTTATCATTAACCATCAAGTTATCACCATCATGCATTCATTTCCTTTTTCTCCCTTAACAGATTTATGGATATAGTCGTCTGCCAAGATTGTGTTTTGTTGTTTGTCCATGCGTAGTGTTTTTCTTTGTCAAACCTTTCCCCAATGTCCCCTTGCCAACCATTCATCAAACCCTAACCCTCTTCCCCCGGCCGTGTGATTTATTGAGGTCTGACTAAATTAAATGTGCATCAATAATGGATTAGACGCTTGCTGGGGCGGATGTGGCGAAAGCAACACTTTTTTTTCCAAAGGAACCTAATCCATCATAATTAATTTCTGGCATCGATTGGATTCATCAACAACCCCTTACACAGCACTAAAGGTTACGCTTGTGTCGAGTGACTTGACACAACTACAGTTTGTAACTTGTTGTACTAGGCTATCCCCGCCACCCTTATGTTTTATTTACTTCGTTCTACTACTCCTCCCAGAGTCTCTCTCTGGTGACTGATTGTCTCATTTTCTTTTTTTGCAAATGCTACTGCCAGTGTCTCTTACTACCAGCACAACCATGGCATCTCCATTCTCTTGGGAAACCAAACCATCATCGTCATGCAGCCATCGCTATACCTAACTTAAACATCAATCACAGGTAAGAAAAGAAGTTTGGAGGAGGTATAATAATGGACTAGGAGGAGAGATTGACAGTATTAGTAGGACAAGTCACTCAGTGAGGGGTACCACATCTATCTGTTTGTGTGTTAAAAAAATCAGCAGATTATTTAAATCAAACACTGGCTGCGGCCCTGCAGCAGCAAGAAAGGAAAATATCTGATGTAAAACAGTAACCCCCCACAAAACATTAACAACGTATGCCATGTTTAAGTGTAAATATAATTTAATGCCCTAACAAAAATAAACTGGGTAAAAAATCCCACAACACTCGACCCACCCCTCTCCCTAACCTCAATCAATGTCCAAAACGAGAAAGTCCAACGGTAACCAATGTCCAAAATGTCCATAATAAAGCCCGATGTCCAATTCCCACCCACCCAAAAAAGGATTAAAAAAGGGTCAATCCGACAGGGTCTTCAAGTTAGTGGTGGGCTCTTCGGTTTTCCCTCTCCAGGACCTTGACCTCCTTCTCCAGCTCCTCTACCTTCTCCTCTAGTCGCACATTTCATAGGAGCATTGCGGAGCGCATATGCCCTTGAGTTGCATCCACAAGGGGGGGCAGCACTGCTGGATGTTGAAGTGCGGCGGCGAGCGGATGCCTGACCGCGGCACCGTACAGCTAGAGGGGCCTGGCCGGGGCCCGGTGCATTGGAGGAGGTGGCAGTAGCTTTAGCCTCCTCCTCCGCCAGAACCACCGGCCGCCGGTATTCGTTGCAGATAGCCTCCAGCTATTGGCGCCTGGCCATGGCTGCCAACTCCTTCCTGTTTGGTTTTGCTTGGGAAGGAGGAGCTATATCAAGATAGAAAAAAAGACTATTACCAATACTCTTAGCAAAACAGTAACACAAAATTAATTCAAAACATAGTGGCACAATAGCACTAGCAAGCACAGTACATAACATTTGTGGTATGTATCTGTCCTCCCACTTCCTCGGCCTCCAACATTTGTGGGAGTTTCAGGCAGTATAACAGCACTATGGACTTGAGTACACAGTACACCAGTCTTCTTATTCTCTCTTGTTCAGCAAAAGTACATAACCTTGTTGTAGCCGGCATACCAGCTTAGTCAGCTTGCGCCCAAGACAAAGATACTCGTCATGACGCAGACTCACATTAGTTTTATTTACTACTGTCTGCAGGTGGGGAAGCTCATATTTTTCTATTACGGGTGGCACTGGACATACTCTCTCTGTTACATCAAGATCAACTGCTCAATTTCACTTTCACCCTGCCCTGACTACTACAAAAAGGCAGATGATATCTGATCCAATGACCATTGCTTATATATGGGACGACATGAGGTACTTTGTTTTGATTGATTGTGTAACCAGCTGATAGGCCACCCATGACAGGCTGGCTGACACAGTTGAAAATAAATTAACATAGGTAGGGAGTGGTCCTCGGAGTCAGAGGAAGGCGCTTGACAACTACATACATATACAATATATATATGCTGTGCTTGCAAACTACTGTGAGTCAAGGGAGTATTCTGAAAATACAACTTATATTCTCCTCGGCTTTGCTACTCGGGCACGGTTTCTTTTACATTCTGTTCAAACTAAGACTCTTCATCCAGTGACAGTCACCAAATATGCTATATATGATGAATACCATCCAGGCATCCATCCATTCAAAGTAAACATCTATCATTCTTCTTAATCTCTCAACAAACCTTTAGTTTGTTTCACCAACAACAAACATTTATTCTTTTTTTTTTAACCACCACCCATGCGCCCTTCCTTGCTTGCCTTGGCCTTGAGTTTGACCCAAACACCACTGATGATTCTTGCTATCCATCCATACAGTTTCACCCACCCAGGCAGGCATCTTTTCTTTCACCTACCAGCTACTTTGTTATGGAGTTCTGGTCAGTCCATATTGCTTAGCAATAACATGATACACTTTTTGGCATGACTGTGAAATGCTTTCATTATAATGTCTAACGTGCACCATTTTTCTCATAACAGGCGGAAGATTCCCTTCTATGAACCAGAGCTTTGCCTAGCTTATGATGTAACCAATACTTCTAGGTTCTAAAGTGAGGGGTCCCCCAGAATTTGCTCAGAGATCTTTTGTCTTCTATGGCTTGTAGTTGTAACAATGTTTATTGTTTTAATCTTATGCATTTTGCTGTTGGAGCTGGCTCGTATACTGCATTATAGAACAACGTACAGAGCTTGTTAGTTGAAAATAAACCTTTTGAACTTACATAGACTCTGTGGTATTTGGTGTGGACTTATACGAGTGATTGAGCGAACGGGTGTGCATTGCCTACGCCACTCTGAGCGGTCGGGCGTGTTATGTTCTGGGTAGTCATTGGGTATCTTCGGGGGAGTTCGAGGAGCTAATGAGACACTATAGCTAGTCAGTCAGGGGATTGTGGGGTCTGACTGAGGTGTGAGGAAGGTCCAACATCCCATCATCAACATCCCATTTTCTGTATGTGCAGAATCCCTATAACAGTAGTAGTATGTACTATCCTATCAAAAATAGTAAAATATCTGGTTGGGCATTTTGTTGGTGGGAATTGTTAAAAAGCATCAAGATTAAGAAGACTAGAAGAGGACAACCCAAAGGACTGGACTCAGTGGCTAGAGCTATTGGTGAATCTGAGTTTTATTTAAAACATTTTAAATAAAGAGTGGCCAACTGGGCAAGCTTAGCTACAGCAGACTAATAGTAGTAGTAGAGAGAGTCATAGCAGAGGCAGTTAGAGGCAGGGATAACAAGAATTTAGAAACAGATAGTCTAGATCGAAGAAGATTTTGTAAAAAATAGAATTTGGAAACTGGAATAATAGTTCGGAAAAAATAAAGTGCAGTAAAAGTTAGGGAAATATAATTATTAAAATTAACCACTGGAGGACTTACTGGGGCCAGCAGCAGAGCCCTCGGTAGAGGAGCGGTCCTGGCCCTGGGAGGCATCTTGTTCTTGTCCAGCCAACTCTGAGCCCATATTCTTGCCCCTGAGTGCTGATCATGTAAGATATAATAAAGAAAGAGATAAACATTAATGATTGATGTGAAACAAATAAAAAATTTTAAAAACGCTCAAAAAACATTTTAGGAAACAACAATTGCAATAAAATTGACCTAATCTGATCGACTAGTGGTATTGCGGGATTCACGGACCGTCTACTTATTATTTATGAACATTAAATCAGTGTTCCATTCTGATTCCAGAATACTAACTACGCCTAAGTACCACCTGACCTAGCTCACCTATTCCAGACGGGCCAATTGTTCACTAAGTCTTCATTTCCATTTATTTTAGCCCTCAAAAATGCATAGATGGAGGACACATGCATACATTTTTGCATACACCAAATTGTTGGTTGATTGCTGCTGATGTTCTGCTACTGATAAGCCTATCACCACTCACTAAACAAACTACAAAAGATTCTACTAAGGACTGGGGTAAACAGCATTCTGCAGCACGTGATGTGACAGAGGATGCGTCACGCAGACCACTAAAAAATTACCAACTAATACTAATAAGTAACTAAACCTATCAATCCACCACTATTTCTTCTTAGTGGCAGGAGGACAAAGGAAGGACTAGAGTCTCTATAGCGTTACCTAGCTTAAGTTCTCTAAAGTAAACTCTTACATAATCGTAATAAACGTAATTTACCTGAAATGTGAGCAGCAGCAGGACAAGCAATTCCGCTTGTTCTCGAAATTTCCGCGTGCTTGCTGAGTTTTTTTAAAATTTCGCTGGAATTCGCGTAACGCGACTACGCGAATTCCGCCCACCAGTTGTGCTGGACTTGGCCCTTTTTGCAGGGTCATCCCAGAACATTTTGGCTTCCTCCTGGTATTTCTTCTGACCTGGTGTTGGTGGTTTTAGGACTCTGGGCACTTTGTCTCTGCTGTTCAGTGTTAAAGTGCATGTGCTCTCTATGGTAAACTTGGTAAGATTGGTCTACACCTGTTTGGTATATATAATTTACCTATCAGTCCCTTGTAAAGTGGTGTCTCACATACCCAGGGAGAGTAAATTAAATGCTCCTGGTGGGCTTGCAAACCTGTCTCAGGTCTCTGCCATTGCAGGGCCTGTGTGTGCAGTTTACTGCCACTGTGATGTGGCACATAAAGTGATTGCCACATCTGCGACTCCCCTTTTACTACATATTAGTCACTCCTAAGGTAGGCCATAGCTAGCCCTATGGGCAGGGTACACTGTAGGTAAAAGGAAGGACATGTGCCTTAACTGTATGGCATGTCCTGGTAGTGAAGAACAACCTATTCGGTTTCTCTCTGCTGTGAGGCTGCCCTCTCATAGGAATGCATTGGGGATTCCCTGATATGTGTTTCAGGGGTAATTCCTGACATGAGAGGAGCAGCGTGATCAAGTTTGGTATATTTGGAATAATGGCAATAAATGCTGCGTAATGGTGTTCGCAGATTTATTTTTAACTATTTTAGAAATGCCACTTTTAGAAGTGGTACAAAAGGGGGTGGTGATGGACGGAGCATCAGAACCAATCAAACACTCACACCCAGTCAACAGATCTGGGTTTAATCCATCACCGTTCTTTAGCCCACTCTGCCACCCCAGTTCAGACATGGCCATATGCAAATCAGTCTGACCCTGTGCCTCATGGGAACAGTCCAGCCCGAACTGCCAAGCCATGCCTTCCCTGGACCGGAAACAAGCTTCCTAGGACCGGTTTCTTGCATTTCAGCCGTCTTCAGCCAGGCTTGCTTGAATCCAGAGGCAAAGTGAGCAAGGGACTCAACGTCTGAGCATACCCTGCCAACTAATGGCGAACAAAGCAGTACAAAAGGGGGTGGTGATGGACGGAGCATCAGAACCAATCAAACACTCACACCCAGTCAACAGATCTGGGTTTAATCCATCACCGTTCTTTAGCCCACTCTGCCACCCCAGTTCAGACATGGCCATATGCAAATCAGTCTGACCCTGTGCCTCATGGGAACAGTCCAGCCCGAACGGCCAAGCCATGCCTTCCCTGGACCGGAAACAAGCTTCCTAGGACCGGTTTCTTGCATTTCAGCCGTCGAAACCGGTCCTAGGATGCTTGTTTCCAGTCCAGGGAGGACCTGACTTGGCAGTTCGTGCTGGACTGTTCCCATGAGGCACAGGGTCAAGACTGATTTGCATATGGCTGGGTTCAAACTGGAACGGCATGGTGAGCAAAAGAACGATGGATTTAGGCCCAGATCTCTGCACTGGGGTGAATGTATGACATTGTTCTGCATTCTGTCCATCAATTGTTGTTTTTGCACTTTTAGAAGTGGGCATTTCTGGGTGTTATGTGTCTTTGTGCCTGCCTGTTGTGTATTGTAAGTCTGACTCTGGATGACAGGGGCTGGGGAGTTTCCGTGGCTCCAGAGGGGCTGGGTGAGTCAGCACTAGGTTGAAGATGACGATCTGCATTTGGATTAGTAGGAGGAGTAGCACCTGACCCAGAATAGGACTGTGCCTGCCTTTCACAATGCTGGCTCCGCCCCCTGTGGTGTGTTTGGGGCCAGAGTCTATACTAACAATGGGAACTGTTGTGCACTTGTTAAGTACCCCCCAGAACTGGTTTGGGCTAGGGCGAGTGCCCTTTGCCAGGGCAGAACAAAGACTGGAAGCAGAATAAGTATTGGAGCTGTGACCCCATGAAAGTGTGCTTACTTAACCAGGACGAAGAGGATTGCTTGGGGTCAGTAGGAACCGCCATGAAGGACTTCCCGTCTGCTAGAGCGCCCTGTGAGCTGGCCTGCCTGGGACCAGCTTTACCCCTTGTGACTTTGGGGCTCAGCATGTGGTGAGCGCTTGATCCATTCCCTTCAGGGCTTGGGGGATCCTGCCCTGCAGTACTCAGAAGTTGTAGTGCTAGGTGAGGAGAGGAGCACTTTGATCCCTGCAGCGTGGGCAGCGCCTCCCTCTCTTTTATGGCCTGAGCAACGGAGGGAAGAGCCAAGTCGTGGAAAGCACACTCTCGCACCCGGCTGTGCCCCCTGTTGCATTTCCAGTTATTGGCAGCCTGCTCTCTGCTACGTGGCCCCGGGCTGCGAGGAAGCACCAAAACCATTAGGAATCCCTGGCCGGTATTGCCTGGTGATGTCAGAAGGAGGGCAGGAGCCTACCCCGCATTTTTGTCCACTGAGAAACCAGTCCACAAACAGGAAGTCAGGCGGAGAGAGCCTGACTGGGGCGGGGTTCCCATGGTGACAAGGAGAGCCCCGCTTGTTGCTAAGTCAGTTGTGGGCAGGGCCTGCTGCTGTGAACAGGCCAGCAGAGACGAGCAACGCCAACTGAGACTTTGCTCAGTGAAGAGAGGCCAGCCCCTACCTTGCAGGTAGGAAGAAGTGGGATATGCGGTGGCCGGAGGTGACTGGCAGGTCTAGAAGGACCGGTACTAGATTATTGCAGCTGCAACGCATGCTAGCAGGCAGCTGCACTTGTGGAAATCCCGGTAGGGGGTCAGCCGGCGTGAAACCTGACTGCTCAGGTCATCTTTTGTTTGCCCTGGGTTGAAGAGTAAGCTCTGTGTCTGCAGCTGAACCATCAGATTAAGGGCTGCTGCAGAGGGGACACTCAATTGGCAGAGCCCTTGATTTTGGGAAAGGGGTATTGTGGTGCGAGCCCAGGACAGGGCCCCCGCTTGAGAGAGTCCTTACCTGGGATCAACAACACTGAGTGGTAATACACCTATTGATGGACTGAGGTTCCCAATAGGTACATAGTGAGGATGGAACCCTGCTGTATGCAAAATATGTGGTACATGTGCGCTAGTGTAATGCTTTTGCCTAATGTGTGCCCTTTGAAAGTGGGTACTTTGGTACACTGTTGCGAATGATAATGATCATAATGTGCTATGCTGAGTACCCATGTGTGCAGTGATAGTGATCCACTGCACTACTGTTGATTATGTTTTACCTAATATGATGTACTAGGTGATGTTAGGATGTTCATGCCTAAAGTGTTTATGCTAAGTACAATGACACCAGTAGTCACTGGTTGTTTTCACTAATTGTGAGTTCTGATGGTTATGAAAGTGGCCTCAATGGCCCTGTAGTGTATATAATCCTCTGTAAAGTCATACTTGGCAGGTGGCACAGTGTATATATGTCATTACGTTCTAATGTGTTTTTAGAGTAATACAAAGGCTATTTTTACATAACCTTGTGTGGAGTTTCTTTTGTGGTGTGCCTAGTGTGTCGCTGCTGTGTGCGTATGTTGCACAAATGCTTTACACATTGCCTCTCAGATAAGCCTGACTGCTCATGCCAAGCTACCAAGGGGGTGAGCAGGGGTTATCTTCAGTGTGTAACTCCTTTGCCCTGACTAGAGTGGTGGTTTTTGACTGGCTTAGGTGCATGCCCCAGCCAACCAGAAATCCCATTTCTAACAGAGGGTAATTGTGGGCCCCCAGAGGGAGCCTGTTGAGGACACAGACACCCATGCTGCCATCACCAAACTCCTGGGGGTCTTCCAGGACTCCCAAAGTGTCATGGGCCAGAAATTGACCAGACATGGGAAATTAAGGACATGCAGTGGGACACATACCAGGAGGTTGCTGACATCCACACAATGTGGTTGCCTGTATCCACACTGATGTGACTGACATCCACACAGAGGTGGATCAGCATCTGCGCCGAGGTGGCCAGCCTCTGCGCCGAGGTAGCCTCCCTGGTTCGGGTGATGAGGAACATAAACACCTCCACCTGCAGGGCTTTCCCCCTTCATCCACCCCTCCCTATGGCTGAAGTACATCCACACCACCAATATCTGCCGCTGCCACAAGAAGGAAGGCTCTGACAGAGGATGATACGCATGCAAGTTTCCCTGTCTCAGCAACTCCAGATTCCCCCTCTGTCAGAGGAAGGGGATATCCACGTAGAAAACAAAAACCCAGGAATCAGGATGTCAAGACACCAACCACCGCTAGGAAGAAAACTTGCCCCTGATGCCGTTCTGTGTGTGCTACACATTCACTTTGTTGACTAATCCTGCCCATCTTTCCATATCTGATAGGAGGAGTATGTTGGACTTTGAACTCCAGAACAAATGGTCTTTACTGCAATTGATTCATCCACCATGATGAAAAGGGCACATTTTTGCTGTCTCAATTTAGTTTTTACTTGATAATTTAGGCTTGTTCACTCAAATAAAAACAAATGTCACCAAAGCAATGTCTCCTATTGTAATTCTCACAAATAACACTGTAAATGTACTACCACATGAACGTTGCACTGTCAAAATTATGGACTTCTGGAAGCATTGACATGTTGGATATAAAAAAAATTAAAATCAGGATCAGTACCATGCCATAACAACACATACATACAACTACCAGGGCTTATAACTTCTTTATTCAATAGTTCAAATCATAGGCTGACATGATGTCAGACACATAACAAATAAGAAATGTTCCAATCACACTGGGTCAGTAATCACATATTCACTTGCAGAATCTCACAACATGGAAGGAGGGGATACATCTGACAATATCCCACACAAAAGGCAACAACAAATTAGGGCTGCGTCATCAGTTGGAGCCACTTTGACAACCTCATAAAAGAAATTATACATCAAAGTAACAAATAAACAGACACATGTCAGAACAATAGTTGCTGACCACACAGTCTTTTCAATCCAGTGTTGCTTGCATCTGGTAGAATACCACAAAAAAGTGTCAGTGATGTGCTACAAACATTTGGCCTACAATGAGGAAGCACAGCAACACTTACATCCAGTTCATAGACAATGAGAAATTAGCCAATGTGAAGGCTGGATAGCATGATTTGGGCACAACACAACATTGTGTTAGATCACATGATGTCACACATATTGCATTAGGACCGAAGTACCACAAGGAACAAGTCCAATAGAAGCCAAGTAACTTCCATTCTTTCGCTGTGCAAGCTGTCTTGGTACTGGATATGTACACCCAAACTCTGTGACAGACATTCCCAGGAAGATTCCATGTCCACTTTGTACATCTAAACTTCTTCATATACCTACTAATGTCACAATTCTGAAATGTCTAACTGAAGATGACATGGTGAAGGTACCTAAAACAAACCAACATAGAGAGATTAGCTTAGAAAATATACATATGACACATATCACATTGTCAACTTCTAGAGAACACCATCCAAAGCAACATTTACAGCAGAACAAAGCGACACTTACAGTACCAACACCTTTTATCACATCTCACACCATACTTACACTGAGACGAAGTTCTGGATGAGATCCTGACGCAAGTCAGCTACTTAGTTATCATCACTATCATCATCTTCATTTGGCATTTCAGGGTCCCCACCCAGAGGCTCTTCATGGCCTGCATCCTCTGCGATGTAAGGGATTTTCCTTCGCAGGGCAATGTTGTGGAGAATGCAGCAGGCCAGAGTGATTTTACACACCTTCCCAGGTGAGTTGTGGAGGGCTCACCCAGTTTGGTCCAGAGATCTGAATCTGGCTTTTAGGAGCCCAAAAGCCCCTCCACCTGTTGTTGTTTCCCCTGGCATTGTGGGATTTCTTAATGATGCCAAAAACCATGGACTTTTGGGATACTATGAGTCTCCTAGGTGGAAGATAAGCAGAAGGGCAACATTTAGGTACACACTTTCAGATCATACTACCTCACATTTCCCACACAAAGTAAGTACAGATCACACTTACCTACAAGCCAGGCCATCTCCAGTATTAGTTGTGACAGCAGCTGGATTATGGTGTTGTTCCGTAGTATGAAGGAGTCATGTGGGAACTGGGCACAGACATTTGAGATATAAAAATCCAATAAGCTAACAACTTGCACATTGATAGAATGGAAGTTCTCCCTGTTGCTGTAGACTTTCTCCCTGTCGTTTGGTGGTAGTAAACCAATATGGGTGCCATCAGAAGATCCATTGACATGTGGGATGTGACCTAATCCACAGAAATCTACCTTCACAGTGGCTAAATCCTGACGTCCAGGGAATTGAATGTAGCTGCCCACATGTCCCAAAAGTGCTGCTAGCACCACAGTGAGGACCTGGCTGAACATAGGTTGTGACCTTGTACTTGAAATAGCAACAGCGAATTGAAAAGAGCCTGTAGCCAAAAAATGCAAAACAAACATGAGTTTAACTAATGGTGGTATTGATGTAGAATTATTGAGGTGAGGTAGAAAGTCAGGCTTCAACTGATGACATACATCATGTGAGAAGTTGGCCTGATATATGCTGTCCACTAGTTATAGTGGGCACCTTGTATCAGTCCAAATGGCCCCTTATGGTGATAGGTTAAAGACAACCTTTATTGAAAGCTATCATAGTGGTAGCTATGGAGAGCAGCCTTCAGGCTAAGTCTTGAAGGAATGTAAAGCAGCTTGTTTTACCAGTCTATAATCTCTTGAATGACCAAATGAAAGGACAACCACACCAGGTATATATTTAAAATTTAAGATAAAATACACCCCTCTAGTCTTTTTATGAGACTGGAGTTCGGAGTACATAAGTTACAAGTCAGTATTCAACAGTAAAAGCACAAATACACGTTTGGGCCCTAGGGGCGTGCCAAATCATATACCAATAAAGTGGTATAAGAACCACGACTGAACTAGACACAAGGCCTAGAGCCTGTAGAAGTGCTTGGACCACAAGGAACTGCCCAAGGTGGTGACACAGGGGACCCATGGGGGACGTGTGAACCGTGAGAACACAGCCGCAAATCGCCGTTAACTTCTATGGGGAAAGTCGCGGTTGGAAATTAAGAGTTTAAGGACACTTAGGGGATGACTACAAGCAAACCCTTTTGGACTTAGAGGTGTCTAGGGCCAACACCCATGGGAGCACTGGAGTACTTGAGTTACCTCACCCAGAGAAGCCGGGTGCATAGGTGTCAAATGGTGTCGGGTCGCGTCGCTGTTTTTAATGGAAGCTGCTCAAGAAGTGCTGCTGCCATGAAGAGGAGAAGTGTCCAGAGAGACCCAAGCCTGCATATAGGATGGAAGGAACCTGAAAGCAGAGGGGACAGAGTCTGGGTCACTTACCAGTGACCAAGGGCACGATAGTCCAATGCCCACAGATGTCGGGTGCTTCAGGTGAGTTGACAGGTGTCTTGACTCTTCAGCCATGAGGTCCAGGAGGTGTTGAAGACAACCAGGAGCTGGATTCAAGCTGTCCCACAAAGTTTGTCGAGTGCTGCGGTGTCGGCGACCAGATTGGACCCAACAAGCCTTGGCAACGGCAAGTCACGTGAAAATAGAAAAAGGACGTTGGTGCAGACCAGCAAGGTCTGGGGGACTCACCCAGTGAAGGTAAGTCAGGGCACGTCTGGAGCAACCAGAAAAGCCCAATCAGAAGAGGAGTCGCCTTCGTGGGGACCCACTAGCCAACGGGCTAGCGATAGCAAAGGAGCCTCGAGCATTTGCACTGGAAACTGGCTCACGGGTCACTTGTGGAGTAGAGGCCAGAAATCTTCAGTGCAGGAGGTGCTCAAGGCTGGGGCTACTCGGAGCCCAAAGCACAACTTCAAGGAAGACAAGGAAGATGATGGATCAGCAAAAGATCACGGTGTCCAGGGGTCACGGTTCCAAGTCACCCACGATAGCCACAGGCCTCATCTTTGCTGTGGACTCAGGGTAGCCTCGGGGAAGTCTGGAAATCCACCTCTGGGGATGCAGAGACTTTGGTGTCTGACAGGAGATTCAGAATTGCAGACTGGATAGTTGCTTCTTTGGTGCCTGCCTAGCAGGGGAGTCACTCCTTGACCCCAAGGGAGATTTCTTCAGTCTTCTAGTTAAAGTAGAATGTCGAAGGATATATGTTGCAGAGTTTCATCCAGGGTAACCTAAAGTCTCAAGGACTGGGTTCCCATACTTATACTAAGTTTGGGGGTTGGACATACTCTAGGGACCCACCTATGGGAGGGTTTGGAAAGAGGGGTGGTTATGTTAAAGATTACAGGTCTCTGTTAGCATGAGCTGAAAGCCATTTTGTACTTGGCAGCCATTTTAGTTAGCTATGTGCTGGCCATTCGCTGTTTCCCTCTTCCAGAGCCTTGCACATGCTCAGAAGGGCCTAGCTAGTAGAACGCACCTGTTCCTAGTATAGAACTGTCAGGCTGTTCTAACTGATGCCAGCAACTCATTACTCCTCCTACTTGTTGACTGTGCATTTTCTGTATGACCATCTATGTGTGTAACTCTTCTCATGTGTACTTGTACCGTCTTCTTTTGAGCCCCTGTGTGGGTATATAAGGCCCCTGTTCTCTGTACTCCTTAGAATGCCTCCTACAGTGACTTGGGATTACTCTGTGACGCAATCTCCCTCATCTGAGGTTAATAAAAAAGATGTCTTTTATATTACAGCTTCTGTGCCAATCTCTTCTTTGCTGTTGGTTTAAAAGGACCAGGTGTATCAGTGAAACCCCTGAGAAGGTTATGATTTCTTCAGTTACACCCATTTCCTTTGTCCAGTTTCACACCAGAGCAGGGGCAGGTAGCCCCTGCAACCGGTTTAAACTGGACTATGCACAGGGACACCAAGTGTGCCCCCAGTGCAGGACTTTAAAGCACCAGAGAGTGCTCCCGCCCAGCCCCAATACACATCTGCCTGTCTGGCGAGGTGGTTACACCTCCCTGGGACAGAAAACCTATTGTCCAGACTTTCCCTGCCAGAGTTTCGGCCACCAGCAGGAGTCCAGACCCATGTCTGTGGCAGTGGCATCCATTATGTGATGCCAGGGCTGTAGAAAGTCTTTACCGCAAGTTTATAATGCACTTAAGAGTATATGGTCAGGCTGCACCACAAACAGCATCAGAGCAGGTACTCTGAACGCTGCATAGGGGCTCTGCTCATGCAGGGGCACCCTCTCACATAAAAACCAAGCACTCTGCCTTCAGGATTGTTAAGGCCTGCCATAGGAGTGGCTTATAGGTTTTATATGTGTGTGCAATGGTAGTGATATAGGTAGCCTATACTGTTGTAAGGGGTGCAAGCACCACCTTACCCAGGCTGCAGTAGCAGACCTGTGGTGTCATTTTGGAGTGCTTCCCAGGGGTGGCATAATAAATGCTTCAGCCCCTGGTAGGCCTCTGAGGTACCTATGCCCTAGGTACATAGTATACCATATACTAGGGTCTTATAATGCACTCCAGAATCCAATTAGAAATGTACCTAATGTACATGGGAACCATTTTAGAGAGGAAGCAGCTAGGCTGGGGTCCTGATTAGCAGGGCCACAGACAGACTAAGGTCGAAAAACAGTGAAACACCAGCAAAAAGTAGGGGTACCCATGTGAAGCAGATCCTACTCTCCTACACAAACCCCACAAATGCAGGGACATTAAACTAACTTTCACCAGTTGAGTCTTCATGTTCTAAGTGGAAATACCTAGAGAGTCCATCTGCATTGGCATGGTTACTCCCAGGTCTATGTTCCACTGTAAAGTCCATCCCCTATAGGGAAATGGACCACCGAAGCAGTTTGAGGGTTTCACCCTTCATTTGTGTTAGCCATAAGAGGGGCTTATGGTCTGTTTGAACACGGAAGTGAGTAACAAACAAGTATGGCCTCAACTTCTTCAGAGCCCAAACCACAGCAAAGGCCTCCCTCTCATTGGCTGACCAACGTTTCACTCTAGGGGTCAGCCTTCTGCTTATGAAAGCTACTGGCTGATCCTGACCTTCATCATTCAATTGTGACAGTACAGCCCCTACCCCCAATTCAGATGCATCTGTTTGGACAATGAACTTCTTGGAGTAATCAGGACTCTGTTGAATGGGAGCAGTGCACATGGCCTGCTTCAGGTCATCAAATGCCTTTTGACAACTAGCTGTCCACTGAAACTTTTTGGGCATTTTTTTAGAAGTTACGTCATTCAGGGGTGTCACTATTGATCCATACCCCTTGACAAATCTCCTATAGCACCCAGTCAGGCCTAAGAAGGCTCTCGCCTGAGTCTGGGTGTTTGGACAACCCAGTCCATGATGGTCTGTATTTTGCTGTGCAGTGGTTGAACCTGACTCTGCCCTATCTGGCACTTGGTGGCCTTGATAGTGAGGCCTGCCTTTTGCAGGGCCTCCAAAACATTCCTTAGGTGGACCAGATGATCCATCCCATGTGGAGCTAAAGACAGCAATATCATCTAGATAAGCTGCACTGTAGGCTTCCAGACCTGTGAGAAATGTATTCACCAACCTTTGGAAAGTGGCAGGAGCATTCTTCAAACCAAAGGGCATCACCACAAATTGATAGGGCCCACTTGGGGTCGAAAATGCTGTTTTTGGCTTTGCATCAGCAGCTAGTCTGATCTGCCAGTAGCCAGTAGTCAAGTCAAATTTGCTAAGGTACTTGGATGAGGCCAAAGTATCTATAAGCTCATCTGCCCTTGGAATTGGATGGGCATCAGCCCTAGTGACTGCAGTGAGACCCCTGTAGTCCACACAAAACCTCATCTCTCTTTTCCAACCACTGGTGTGAGGTTTTGGCACAAGGACCACTGGACTAACCCAAGGGCTATCTGAGGGTTCAATAACTCCCAAATCCAACATTTTCTGGACTTCTGTCCTGATACAGTCCCTGGCATGGTCAGGTTGCCTATAAATCTTATTTTTAATAGGCAGACTGTCCCCAGTGTCCACTTCATGAGTGCACCAGGTAGTCTGACTTGGAGTCAGAGGAAACATGTTTCTGAACTGATTGAGCAACTGTCTGCAATCAGGTTGCTGCTGGGCAGTGAGGCTGCCTGCCAAGGCCACACCATGTACTGACCCATCATCAGGGTTCTGTGAGAGGAGGTCAGGGAGTGGGTCACTCTCTTCCTCCTGTCCCTCATCAGTAGCCATGAGCAAGCCCATGTCATCCCTGTCTACATATGACTTTAGCCTGTTGACATGGAGAACCCTGTGGGGACTCCTGGGAGTTCCTAGGTCTACTAAGTAAGTAACCTCTCCCTTCTGTTCAACAATAGTGTGGTGTCCACTCCATTTGTCTTGGAGAGCTGCTGGGGCCACAGGCTCCAACATCCACACTTTCCGTCCTGGCTGGTAAACAGTCAGTGCAGCCTTTTGGTCATGCCAGGCTTTTTGTAATCCTTGGCTAGCCTCAAAGTTTTTTGTTGCCTTTTTCATGTACTTAGCCATCCTGGAGCGGAGACCAAGTACATAGTCCACTATGTCTTGCTTTGGGGGCTTGAGAGGTAACTCCCATCCTTCCTTCACCAAACACAATGGACCCCTGACAGGGTGACCAAACAAAAGTTCAAAGGGGCTGTAGCCAACCCCCTTTTGTGGCACCTCCCTGTATGCAAACAAAAGGCAGGGCAAGAGAATGTCCCATCTTCACCTAAGCTTTTCTGGGAGCCCTTTAATCATGCCCTTTAAGGTTTTGTTGAACCTTTCAACTAAACCATTGCATTGTGGATGATAGGGTGTGGGGAATTTGTATGCCACTCCACACAATCCTTCCACATTGCCCTTAAGTAGCCAGACATGAAGTTGGTATCTCTGTCTGATACCACCTCCTTAGGAAAACCCACTCTTGGGAAAAATCCCAACAGGGCCTTGCCACCACAAGTGCTGTAGTGGTCCTAAGGGGAATAGCTTCTGGGTACCTGGTAGCATGATCCACTACTACCAGGATAAACATGTGCCCAGATGCTGTTTGGGGATCCATGGGACCAACAATGTCAATCCCTACCCTTTGAAAGGGCATCCCCACCACAGGTAGTGGTAGCAGGGAGGGTCTTTGTAGTGCCACCTGCTTTGCCACTGGCTTGGCAGGTTATGCAGGAGCGACAAAACTCCTTTGTGTCTTCAGACATTTGGGGCCAGTGAAAGTGAGGGTCAAGTCTGTCTCAAGTCTTGTTCCGGCCCAGGTGACCTGCTAAAGGGATATCATGGGCTAGGGTCAATAGGAAGCCCCTGAACTTCAGAGGTATAACCAACCTCCTGGTGGCACCAGGCTTGGGGTCTCTACACTCTGAGTAAAGAAGTCCATCATCCCAATACACCTTATGGGTACCACTAGCACTCCTAGAAGCCTCAGAAGCAGCTTGCTGTCTGAGGGGTTCAAGAGAGGGACAGCTCTGCTGCTCCTGGCTCAGATCTGCCCTGGAAGGGCCCCCTGTCCCCAAGAACTCAACCTGATCAGGCTCATGCTCCTCTGGGACAGTTCCTTCTTCAGGACTGTGATCATCTCCCTCAAGAGACTGATCCTCCTTCTGAGTCAGGGGGGAAGGCTCTGCCTTAACCCTTCTGCTCCTCCTCTTGGATGACACTTGGTCTATTATTCCAGAATCCAAGGCCTGTTCAGTTTCAGACATTTTGGCCTATGACCTGGTCACAGCAAACACATCTGCAGGGATGCCCAGCATTTCTGCATGAGTCCTGAGCTCTACTTCTGCCCAAGCTGAAGTCTCTAGATCATTGCCAAGCAAGCATTCGACTGGTAGGTCTGGACTCACCACAACCTTCTTAAGGCCAGTTACCCCTCCCCAGGAGAAGTTCACAACTGCCAGAGAATGGTCTGTTCTAACATTGATAGCATTGGTCTCTTGGTACATTTCACCAAGTATAATCTGCCCATGATCCACAAGATCTTTTGTCACCATAGTGATACTTGCTCCTGTGTCCCTGAATGCCAAAGCCTGTACTCCATTGATTAAAGGCTGTTGCCTGTACTTGCCCAAGTTACTGGGACTCACAGAGGGGATCATGTCCATGCCCCATCACAGACAAGAACAACCTGAGTGGTTTCTCTGACCAGGCCAGAACCCAACTCAGTACCCAGGGTCAACACTACTATACCATTGGCGTGTGTATTCCCACCACCAATTGTAACTGCACTAGGGGGAGCAGGTGCCTTAGGGGCATTGGTGAGGGCTGGAGTATTCTCTTTGGACTTGGTGCAATCACTGGTCCAGTGTGTCTTTTGCTTACAGACTTTGCACCATGGTTTCTTTTGGCCTTTCCCTTTGTTAGCCTGTGAATCCCCACCTGAAGAAGATTTTTGGGACCTTGTGAAGACGTCTGGTCTTTATCCATCTTCCCACCCCTTCTCAGAGTTCTTAGACTCTTGCTTCTTTGGGTCACCACCTTGGTTCTGTACCTTCTGCCTCACCCTGATTCTGACCCATTTGTCTGCCTTCTTTCCCAATTCTTGGGGAGAGGTCAGATCAGAGTCTACCAGGTAGTGGTGCAACAGCTGATTTTGACAGTTATTAAGAATCTGCTTCCTCATTATCAGATTGTACAATCCTATGAAGTCACACACTTTACTGCCCAATAACCAACCTTCTAGAGCCTTAGCAGCACAGTCAACAAAGTCCACCCAGTCTTGATTTTGTGCCATTTGGGTATCCCTGAACTCTAACCTGTATTGTTCAGTGGTTAGGCCAAGCCCATCTATCAATGCACTTTTCAAGACTTGGTAATCATCAGCATCCTCTTGGGAGTGAAGGCCAGAAATCTTTGGTGCAGGAGGTGCCCAATGCTGGGGCTACTCAGAGCCCAAAGCACAACTTCAAGGAAGACCAGAAAGATGATGGATCAGCAAAAGATCATGGTGACCAGGGGTCATGGTTCCACATCACCCACGATAGTCATGGGCCTCAGCTGTGCTGTGGACTCAGGGTAGCCTCGGGGAAGTCTGGAAATCTACCTCTGGGGATGCAGAGACTTTGGCGTCCAACGGGAGCATCAGATTTGCAGACAGGGCAGTTGCTTCTTTGGTGCCTGCCAAGCAGGGGAGTCACTCCTTGACCCCAAGGGAGATTTCTTCAGTCTTCTAGTTGAAATAGGACATCGAAGGTCCAGGATATATGTTGCAGAGTTTCATCCAGGGTAATCTAAAGTCTCAAGGACTGGGTTCCTATACTTATACTAAGTTTGGGGGTTGGACATACTCTAGGGACCCACCTATGGGAGGGTTTGGAAAGAGGGGTGGTTACACCCATTTCCTTTGTCCAGTTTCACGCCAGAGGTTTGAACTGGACTATGCACAGGGACACCAAGTGTGGCCCCAGTGCAGGACTTCAAAGCACCAGAGAGTGCTCCTGCCCAGTCCCAATACACAACTGCCTGTCTGGGGAGGTGGTTACACCTCCCTAGGACAGGAAACCTATTGTCCAGGCCTCCCCTGCTGGAGTTTCGGTCAGCAGCAGGAGGCTAGACCCGTGTTTGTGGCAGTGGCATTCATTTTGTGATGCCAGGGCTATAGAAAGTCTTTACCGGGTAGACCAGTGTGAACATGTCTCTCCCTCTAGAAGCGTGGAATGCTACCCCCCCTGCCAGAACTGGCAGGGGGGTAGTATTGCAAAGCGTTTGACACCAAACACGACATGTTTCCGTGCAGCCAGTCCAAAGTTAGCATTTACCGCGAGGTTATAATGCACTTAAGAGTATATGGTCAGGCTGCACCACAAACAGCATCAGAGGAGGTACTCCGAACGCTGCAGAGGGGCTCTGCTCATGCAGGGGCACCCTCTCACATAAAAACCAAGCACTCTGCCTTCAGGATTGTTAAGGCCTGCCATAGGAGTGACTTATAGGTTTTATATGTGTGTGTAATGGTAGTGATATAGGTAGCCTATACCGCTGTAAGGGGTGCAAGCACCACCTTACCCAGGATGCAGTAGCAGACCTGTGATGTCATTTTGGAGTGCTTCCCAGGGGTGGCATAATACATGCTTCTGCCCCTGGTAGGCCTCTGAGGTACCTATGCCCTAGGTACATAGTATACCACATACTAGGGTCTTATAAGGCACTCCAGAATCCAATTAGAAATGTACCTAATGTACATGGAAATCATGTTAGAGACGAAGCAGCTAGGCTGGGGTCCTGATCAGGAGGGCCACAGCCAGACTAAGGTCGAAAAACAGTGAAACCCCAGCAAAAAGTGGGGGTACCCATGTGAAGCAGATCTTACTCTCCTACACATCCACTATTGTTTGCCTATTTAAACGGAACTTTGTGATGATGTGTCATGGTGTGTAGGTCTGGAAATGAGCTGTACGCAGGAGGCTAGCATCTCCTCCCTCTCCCAGGTACCTTTGTATGAAGTAACACAAAACTTATTTTGGTCAGTGTGTAGAGTAACATATGTGAAGAGTAAGGCAAAAGTAATGTGTATAAACAGCAATGCGTCATGAAGCAGTACACATTTTATATCATCATTGGCAGATCTTAAACATCTACCTGTCATCCCCAAGCTGGCCTTCACAGGTCTGTAACAAAACTGTGCACATCATCAAAAGGATTTATGATTCCCACTGTAGTGAGGGCAACTTAACATCTATTACCGCCAACTACTGTATAAGGTGCACCACACACATATTATCTATGTGCACAGTAATGCACTACACAGATGAAGGTTCATACTAGACATGACATGGGTAAGAGTATTTCTAAACTAAACATGTTTGCTAAAACTTGTGGTGGTGGTGATGCACTTTACTGTCACAAATACAGCCTCAGCAACTATTAAAATACCATCACCAATACTGTCTATAAAACTGCTAACATGGCGAAAACTTGACGTCACATGTGGGACAAATGCAACGCTATGCTGCCTGCAGTCAGCGACCCCGTATTGGGTAGTTCTCTCCACATCAGACACAGCCATACACTAACATTGGGGAATGTGACTGCCAAGGCCCATTGGCTGTCTATGTCTATGCTCATGACAGCTTACGCAGAATACATGACTGCTGCAATTTGAAATCAGGTCCACTTGCCTACTGACACTGCTGGGATTAAAACCTTCTCAACGTCAGCTGAAGTGTGCTACCTCTAGGAGCAACCATGGCAAGCCAAGCAGGTGAGAAGGCCCATGCCTTCCCACCAGACAAGCGGGAGACACTGCTTGGAGAGGTCCTGCCCCTTTTTGGCCTGCTCTATAGCTCACCAGAGGAGTAGGTAATTTCCTACATGATGTTTGAAGACATATGAAAGCTCATCCTTACCATGTCCCTAAGCTACTATGTACCTCTGAGTCCCCGAGTGAAATCACAGACACTTTACTTAGGATGTGTTGTCCTTACTTAGGTCAATCCTGTGATGAATAATCGTGCCCTTTACTTTGTTGTGAAAAAACTCAAATGTGATGTGGGAGTAGCCCTATATCCTATCTCTGTGCCATGCAACTATATAACTGCATGCTAAAGTGTAATGTTACCTATTGTGGGTTCACATGCAGATCTTGTTCTATCTGCAAAGGAATTATTATATGTTTGACTGCATGACTTGTGTATGTATAATGTAAAATGCACAAGTAGTTAATCTCAGATATGTGTATAGGACCCCAAATCTCCCAGCACACATCAGGCCTCTCAAACCTCTTGGCTGGGAGTAAAGGAGGCGTCACAAACCTATTCAGAGATCATCATAAAGACTATGGGCCAGGTGTATGCTCATTTTATGCGGGCACAAAGGGGTTTTAGGCCCATTTGCGACCACAAAAATTGTCCGGCCCATGCACCAACCCTATTTTGCGAGTCCCTAATCAATTAGCTTCTCACAAAATAGGGTTAGCGGGTCGCTATTTGGAAGGAGCGTTCCAAGGGCGTCCCTTCCTAATAACGACTCCAAAACCTATGTATGAATGTTTTGTGACTGCAATTGCGGTCGCAAAACACTTGCAGTTTACCAGCCTTCTTAGAAGGGCGGTAAGGCACTCGCAAACGGTAAAGGGTTCCAGGGGACCCCTTCCCCTTCAGAATTGCATGCACAATTACTTTTTAAGGGCAAGCAGTGGTCGCAGGGACCACTGCCATCACTTAAAAAATGAAACTGAAAAGTTTCCTTTTTATTTTTTAAATGCATCTCTTTCTTTAAGGAAAATGGGCTGTATTTAAAAAAAACGGCTTTATTTAAAAGCAGTCCCAGACATGGTAGTCTATTGACCCCAGCAGTCCACCATCCCTGGGAGAGCTAGCCATTCCCGATGGGGTCTCAAATTACGACAGCCTCATTAATATTCTTCAGGCATGCAACTTACGACTCCATTGGGAATCACAAACAGTGTCTCAGGCACTGTGGTACATAGCATTTTGCGACTCGCAATTTGTTGCAATTTGCGAGTTGCAAAATGCTATGGTAGTACATCTGGCCCTATGACTTCTATTGGATGGACAACAGATGTAAACTTACCTATGTAAAACTTGTGAATGTGATGGTAATGTGAGATATCTATGGTAAGTCTGCAGAGAGCAAACCCAGGCAATGATTACTACCCACTCTAGTCCAGGTTGTAGCAGAGGTATATGTGACAGTGTGCTACAGCACAGTGTGCTCTTCCTGTAGATCTGCTGATGCTTAGATGGTGCTCAAACTAGTATTTAAAAACTATTTGTTGGCCTATTACATCTTACATTTGCTACCTATAGTATTTAACCTGACAAGACCCACAGACATGAGTTTACTTGCCCTTTACCCACATTGTCAATGTGTTACACTGCCTTAGGACAGGCCACACACTACCACAAGTGTGCTGTAACGGTCCCATAAGTAGAACTCGAATTGTGCAGGAATATTATTCTATTGACACATGTACTGTGCAGATAGTTGGTCAGTACAGCAGATAAGTCTACCACTGCATCACCAGATGTGTCAAATGAAGGAACCAGGCAGTATGTACAATGGTATGTTGATGTCTTCCCTGTGACAGTGTCACAAATGGCCATCCTTTGCTATTAGGACATCTCGCAAACACCCAATCGGACGTAATACTATTTTAGATTGAGTTGCCCACAGAACCATTAATTTAAAGATTCTGAGCACACAGCATGATACATGACATACCTTCCATGGTGAGCCATGTTTTGGGATGTATTACATTTAGGGGAAACAGTTATGTTTTGAACAGCATGGCTAGAGCCACACATCTGGGGTGTGAAAGTGTCTGCACTCTCATGCACATGTACTTTAGCTTTCATGTGCTCCCAATGGTGTGTTGTGGTACATCTGGACAACATTCACAGTACTAGTGTTATGGCCCCGGGCAATGTGATGTAAGTAGCCTTGCAAAGTCAGTAGAGGACCTGACCCGAGTTGGGTGTAGTCATCAGATGTCTAGTGTTTTGTGGTATCATGTCAGTGTATATGTACATAATGCGAGTCTACACATTTGAGGTGTTGACTCTATATTCATGGTCATGCTAGGCGTCTACAAATTCTTGATCAGCCAGACAGATGACTCCTCCGTCTCTACATCTGTTGCATCCGTACAGGTCAAAGCTGATCAGAAAAAGGGAACGTAGAAAGCTATCACCCGGAAAGTGCAGTCCCTGGGGTCTATCGCCGGTGCAATGTCAGGAGGACGTGAGACGCTTGACCTGGAAGATAGTGAAGGTGCATCTGGGGAAGTCCTCCCCACATGGTAGGGGTGCGCGCTGGACACTGACTCCCCTAAAGGACCGCATGCTGTCAGTAGCTTACCCGGAGCTTGATGGGCAGTAGCTAGGAGGGAGGTGAGTAATGTGCTGACTATTCTAAATCATGCCTAACCATCTATTCATTGTTACAGGCAACAGACAGTTACCACATCAACATGGAGGTTGACTAATGACAAACACAGTTTATAAGTAATTGCATTTGTAGGTCTGATTGGAATGTGTAACATGCATGTTGTACTATCATATTTGCAAGTGTTTGCTACAATGTCTATGGGTCTACATAGTTTGAAATCTGTGTCCACCACAACTGTAAGTGTTGCCCAGTGTGTGAAGGACTTTTGTGAATGGTGATGTGCATGCATGTAATGTCTAATCACAGACAGGGGTATGTAGACATGGGTGGGTGGGTCACATCTACCCAAATACATTGTTAATTGCAATAACTCAGTTTCGAATGATGAGGCAATGACCTACATCAGTGGTTCCCAAACTTTTGACTCCTGAGGACCCCACTCAGTCACCACTGGAAGCCGGGGACCCCCAAGCAATTTGTATGATTTAAATTTCAAACGTTAAAACAGTAATTCGAAAAAAATAAACACACGTGTGCACACAAAACAAGTACTCGAATTACTAAGGATTTTAGGGGCATATTTACAAGACCCTACCACCGTGGAAACATCACTTTATGCAACGTTTGCGTGTTGATAGGAGCTTCACCTTATTTACAAGGCAGCGGTAAGCCACTTAACATGGTTTAACGCTGCCTTGTAAATAAGGCCCCCTTTGGTGCAATGCTTAGTGTGAAAGGGGTGGGTAGAGGGTTTTGCGGTGAGCATTCCATCGCAAAACCCATTGATTTTGATGCTGCCCCCTATTCACAAGGGCAGGGTAAATAGGAGGCAGCGCCAAAATTAAGACCAGGAAAAGTAAGAATAAAAGACATTTGTAGAGTGCACAGCTACCCCACATGGGGTGTCCCGGTGCTATAGTCAGACAGTGAGCAGGGCAGAGGACAACGTAAGACTAGTCATTCTGACTAAAAAGCCAGGTTTTCAAGGCCTTTCTGAATTCCTGTTTGGACATCATGCCTAAGTGGGGAGGGAGGTTATTCCAACATTTGGTGGTACGGGCCTCAAACGTTCTGCCACCCATTCTTGCTTTCGCAAAGCGCAGTGTGGAGAGAAAGCATTTGAGGGTGGATCTTAAAGGTCTGTCTTGTTGATAAGGGCGGAGTCTACTCCTCAGATAGATAACCAGGTCTTAACTTGGCGAAGCGAGGAGAAATGCTTTATTTCTCCTCATTTTTGCTTTTTCCATGAGTGCTACCTTGTGCAGCACACATGGAAAAAGCAAAACGCCTTGGATTGTTTATGTTCAGGAAGGTGACCCTTCCTGCACATAAACAATCTTTAAAAAAAATGGCATTTTGTAACTTCCATGTGTGCTGCACACATACAAGTGACAAAACCACATTTCAACATTGTTTATGTGCAGGAAGGGGGGACCTTCCTTTACATAAACAATCTTCCCCTGCATGCAGACACCCTTGCACTGTGGTGCAAGGGTCCTGCGTTGGCGCTACACTCCTAAGTGTAGCACAAGCACAGGGCGATATGTAGGGATGCACCATATTCTTGTAAATATGGTGCAACCCTGCGTTTCTGAAGTGGTGGAGCGTGCCGTTAAGCCAGGGAGGCTAACGACACGCTACGCCACTTCTTTTGTACATATCCACCTTAGTATTTTATATTGAAAGAATTTGCAAAAAATCTAAATTTTAATGGGAAGGTTGGTGCTGCATCTCTGTGACTAACTTTTAAATGGTTGGTTTTATTTCGCAGTAAGAGGCTCCTACTCCTGCAAGGGCCAGACTGGAAACCCAAAGCAGCCCTGGCAAATGTTTTCAGACAAGTCCCCATACGGTGCACACCAAGTGCAGTGAGTGTGCCTGACCACTACAAAGGGGGCTTTGGGAGGCTCTCCCCCCAAGAAATTTAGGAGACATTGGTGCAGTCTACAACACGTTTATCACTTTACATCATGCACATATAGAGCCAATTAATCATAAGTGTAAATCGGTGTATAGAAAATGTTACATAAGGCAAAGGGGACTACACGGTGTAGGATTCACATGTCATTTATACTGGTAGGCATTTTTAAAGAGTGCTTGGTCTGGAGAAGCACACAAAAAACGGGATTCAGAACATAAGCCAGTGGTTAGCATTGACTTTAACAATAAAAATGTATTTCCACCCTAATAAACCTTTTTAGCAGCATCGGGATAATGAAAGACAGGGGAAAAACATGTTACTAACTTATACCATGCAGTTTGCAAGCAGCTCTTGGATGACAGTTTATAGGTCACTGTGCTAGATTACAGTTGTCACTTATGTACTGCACAGTAACCCACTCACCTATGCACATAAAATACTGTTATTTAAAATGCGTGGTACACTTTCTTTGCAATAGGCATGTGAACCCTCTGTTCTACATTAGATAACTCAAAGCTGCCACAGGACAAAACTCTCATCTCTCTCCAGCAGGTACGTTAATCACTGATGTTATCTTGACACTTATTGTTGCTTGAAAACTGCTAATTATACAAGTGCAGTGCTTTTTAAACTGCTGCCTGCGGACCCCTTGGGAAAGTGTCAGGGACCCCTGGGGGTCCGCGGACCACAGTTTGGGAAACACTGACCTACATGGCTAGAGTACTTAGAGTACTCTCTCATAATATGATGTTCTATTCCGTTGAGGTGTGAATAGGCAATTAGGTGACATGCACATGTGGAATAAAGGAGATGAATTAAGTGGCTGCTGACATGCAGCAGGTAGTGTAATGCAAACATGTTGGGGTCATATGTGAGTGTGTACCCTCAGTAATACATTGCTATATGTGTTTGTTAGACAAGTCAAAGTGCTGTGATGTCACTTACCTATTGTCTACAGGTTTAACTTTCTTTTCAAGGACAGGATATCTCCTGAGTCTCCTAAACTTTACCTGTTGTAATGGCTGCAAAGTATGCAATGGGATATTGGTACTAGTGAGTATACCAATCAGGAGTAGGCATGTCACCTAGGCTTAGGTGGTCTCATGCCATATAGATATATACGAGGGCATCTCACCCAACTTTTAGCTATATTGTCTCCATTCTAAATTTGTGTAAGATGTGATACTTACTAAAGGTACGCAGTTTCACCTTTGAAGTGAGTGTTGTGACAGAGGAGAAAAGAAGTTTCAGTTGGGTCATGTGAACAGTGTGGAATAGGCCCTTCCGTGACACATCCTTCTTGGTACTACACATATTGCAGGAAGATAGCTGTATGAGGTGTCCATCAGTTCATCATGAGGTGGGTTTCAGAGCATGATTAGTTGCTGCAGCAGGGCCTTGTGTAGAATGGGTAGGGATGCATTATTTATGGCCATGCTATCTGATGTCACCTGGTCACTGTTGTATGTCAAAAGGGCGAAAGTGTATAGTGTGATGTTATATCCTGCTACATACATGATGGAGTGGAGACAAGGTAACTCATGCAATTGTGACAGACTGTGGTCCACACATCATTGTGTTCATTTGTTGAGAAATCATGTTTCATTTATGCATGTGCTAATGCTAATGTTGTTGAAAACTTTGCCATCCTAGTAGGTGGTGTGATACATGCACATTTGTTGTGTTATTTGTAATGAGCTGTTCGTCATGTGTGTCTACACAGTTGTAATTGACCAAACTCCTAAGTCATTTCAGCATCTACCCAGGCAAGCGGAGGAGACAGGGCCTAGGTCATTGGGTCAGCAGCTGGCAAAAGTGGGTCCGATTGGGACACTGATACTGATGGACCTAGTGGCCAAGAGTGTGGGAGGAGTGCCGTATAGGACTTAGACATAACATAATCCTCCACAGAGTCGGACTCTAGTCACCACTCCTTGGAGGTGGCAGACCCCACCCATCCTGATGCAATGCCATCATTGTCTGCCAAACCCCCCTGCCATCTTCACCCTCCCTGCTGCTCCCTACCCAGTTGTCTGAGCCTGCTCCCCTAAGAGGGGAGCTGCCACCTCAGTTCCAGCACATCAGCCCTTGCCCCTGTGCCCCAGCTGTCCTGAGTGAGGAGGCTATTGACCTCCTTAGATAGATCTCTATTGAGCAGACTACACTGCTCAATGCCTACCAGGGTCTGGGCAGCCAATGGCTCAGATGGTTGCTACCTGGAAGGCATTGACAGTGATATGTCTGTCCTACAGAGATCATTCAGGCTCTGGCCTCCTCTCTGATAGCAGCCTTACACCCACCCCAGCTTTCTGCCATACATCCTTCCTCTACTCCACCCCATTCAAATACCCTATTTCCCTGCCTATCCCAATCACAAACACAACAGTGCATGCAACCACCCCAACAGACCAGTGCAGCACACACAGACAAACACACTCAACTCACATCCCCTCTGACCCCACCAGAATTGGCCCTGGGAGCACAGCAATACCAGCTGACCCATCACCACCAAACATTGGCACTCGATGCACACCAGCACCCAAACAACCATCAACAGCAACGACTATCAGCACAGACAGCACACCTGCACCCACACACCCATCAACATCAACCACCATCAGCACATACTGTACAACTGCACCCACACACCCATCAATACCCACCATCCTTCCACACACACCTGATGCACCCACAGACACCTTCACCCATCCCCATCCACTGCCCATCCACTACATACACACTACTCACACCCACACTCACCTATAATACAAACACGTCCACCAATAACAGAGCCACCCGCATGGGAAACAGCATTTACAACACTGTATCCACAACGTGGTTCCTTTACAAAACGGTCATTACAACTACTGCGTTGTTACTACACATACCATTGCATCACAAGTCGTTTCAACGACTTGCTGTAGGGGGCAAGTTGGTGATGGATTTAGAATCCAACACCTTCCCTGCTGTTGCGCAAACTGGAGTAGGAATAGTAAATAATACCATTCCTATGTCCAGCACGGCCCCCCTACAGCAAGTCGTTGAAACGACTTGTGATGTAATGGTTCGCATGGTAACAAAGCGGTCATTGTAATGACAGCATTGTAAAGGAATGCGTGAACAACGCATTCATTGTAAAGAGCTATATTCCACCTACATCAGACACTTCCACTCCCTCTACCTCCCATCCTGACCCCACTTTTGAATAGCCCCCAGCCTCTACCCACAACCAATACTTTCTTTCCCTTGGACTTTGCCCTGGTGGGCACCTGCTTCCCTCTGTCCCCGTACCCCATGTCCCCTTTTTCCATACCCATACCCATCCCTTTAACTCCAGAGCCACCCCTCCTAAATTCCAAACAAAACAGAAGAGGAAATCCAAGACCCCTCCCAAATCCAAAAAATCTCTTCTACAAAGTCTATCACCTCCCAAGCCCAAGCCCCCCTCTCCTAATTGTGATCTTTGAGGTGCCTGGGAGGCCCACTAGATTCCCCTCCTTGGGGAGGTTCTTCCCTGGCAATGTTTTGCAGGAAAGTGTGGTGGCAAACCAATTGGTCACCTTCCCCAATAGCATCCACATGGTCGGGCCATTGTCCTAGCAATTGTTTTAAACACAATTGGTACTGCTCTGATTAAAGCAGACCCTTTTGTTTGAAACACAAGTCCTGCCCCTTTTTCTGATACCAATGTGAAGGTACTATGTACTTTGTAACATGTTATTACAGTTGTGACTCTTACATCTAGCTTGCTGTGCAATTAGTAGAGGTTTATACATCTTGCAAATGGCACTGGTGATGGTATGCAACAGGAGAAGGCTAGCTGTTCCATGGATGAACACGTTGGATGATATAGAATTAGGTGGGATGTCATATGGTGGATATTTCTGCTTCTCTTGGACAATGTAGACCTCATTTGTCTTGAAAATCTCACAATTATGTAGGTTGGGTATGTGTTTGATGTGTTGAAGTAACAGACATGATTCACTACACATGGAAGAAATTATGTAGATCTAACGTTGTATGATTTTTAATGGGCATATGTCCACATATATGTGTTGGACTTTCACCTAAATCATCTTACTGTGTCACACAATTAGTTCCTGCTGTTTGCTTAGCCGATTTGCACTTCCACATTTCCCTGTTTTGCATGGTTGTTGGTTATGATAATGTTAATCCATGATGAACTTCCGTCCACTGCTACTGTGCACATGGCGATTTGGAGTCATGTGCAACGTTGACTGTGGCCCCGGCCTTTAGGAATGTCAGGAACCCACGTAGTGCAGTAAGTATTATCCTGTATGAGTATTATATATTCAGACAGATTTCTTCATGACATTTCTGTGTTCCATGGTTTGAAGGTTTGGGAATGGCAGGCACACTAATGCCTAGCATCTTCTTACGGTCCCAGACCATCTATATGTGTGATGTACACACATTTGGACTGGACTCACAGTGTCTTCAGTAAGATCTGTGAGGAGAAAGCCCCATTAATCATGTCAACAAAGAGTACTAGATATTTAAGCATTACACATGCATCCACGCATCCATGTATTTGCTGACGGACATCAATGTTTCCCATTAAATACTCATTTTGTACTCCACATGTGTGAATTTTAATAATTTACATATTGAACATCTCCCACTGAAGCAGACGGAATGTACACTCTTTCTTGAGGAGCACTTGTACTTCAATTTTGAGACCTTTACTGGATGTCAAAATCCCTGTTCATTTAGATATAATAAACACTACGCAGGACCAACTTTGTTCGTACCCAAGTCAGAGAATTGGAATACTTTTACTGGATAACAAAACCGCCATTTACTTGTACACAACAGATACTATGGAGAATTAATGTTGTTTTTACATAAGTGAGAGCCCTGAAGAAGTCTGTGTGGGACGAAACGCATTGGCTATGGTTACTCTGGCTACTGTCTGTTGGTGTGATTTTGAAAGAAGAAAACAAATAAAGAATCTTTGACTAAAAGAAACCTTCTGGATATGCATTTGTTACATGCATGATATGTAGTTGCTATGGACAATTACATTGTGGAAAGGCTAAATAATAACACATGTTGAAATATAATTGTATTAAGTTGATGTAGTCATCCGATTATGAGTGCTGAACCACCAATGCCGTAAGATATTGTACATATCCCAATTGTATCATATACACTGACCTGTCCTATATCTGTTGATATGAACAGCTTATTCCCATCAACGCCGGGGTTAAAATTTACTGCGGTAATTGTGGGGATATCAGCAAGAATGCTGTAAAATCTCGTTTGTGAAGTGGGTTACAGAGCATTAGTGTGCAACCTCTGTAGACATGTCCCAACATGTTTGTAGTGATGGTAATGCTGTAGAAAATTTTAGGAATCCTCTCATTTCAAATGCCAATATGGCGGTAGCCTGACCTCGCTAATCGGACATTCTTAATCAACTACCGCCAGTGGAAGTTGACTGCACAGTAGGCGGTGCCATCCACAGTCAACACATCCATTGGCTAACATCTGTGCTTATGATGCTCGCCATCCAATGGCTTTGTCCATGTATGCGGAAGACCGCCTGTGGCATACATGTACCTTGCGGTGCGGTGCGCAAAACTATTTACTTGCCTCCTGACACTGGTCCGATCTACACCTCCTCGACTTCACCTACTGTGTGCCATCTCTGGGCGCTATCATGGCATGCGCTGCAGGGGTGAGGGCCCCAGCCTTCTCTCCAGAGGAGCTGCAGAATCTCATGTATAAGTTCCTTCTCCAATATGGCCAGCTCTTTGGCTCACCAGAGGAGCAGGTAACTTCCTAGCATACATACTTCACTCTGTTGGACTGGATTACCTCTTGTCTCAAAGGCTATGATGGGGTTTTGATTTCCAGTGTGTCATATGATAGTAATGAAGTAGAACTTTGGTGTCCCTACATAAGACATACATTTAAGGGACTGTGAAGCACTGTACTCTGTGTCCTTCACTTCATCATTGTAAAATTTGTTAAGCCTTATATCATCCCTGGGTAGCATGCACCTTTCAATGCATATGTTCAATTGATGGTGCAATGTAAACCTTGTGTTACCAAACAATGGCAAAGGGTGTTAAATATTTATAGGCTTATAGTCTGAGCTCTGTATGTATACTGCTAGGAGCAGGTAAAAATGATGTGAGGCATGTGTGCAGTCGAAATACTTACATAGGACATATCGGTACTCATCAAACTATAGTTATAGAGCTAGCTATTCTGCAATGACCCCCTTAGAATCATGTCAGATATAGCATGGCCCAAATATATACTTTCTGGTTTGAAATGCAAAAAATGTGTTGTACTTGGGAATGAGTCTGCACTGCTTACAGAGGGCAAGGGATGATTGTAGGAGAGTAGGATCCGCTTCACATGGGTACCTCCACTTTTTGCTGGTGTTTCACTGTTTTTCGACCTTAGTCTGGCTGTGGCCCTGCCAATCAGGACCCCAGCCTAGCTGCTTCCTCTCTAAAATGGTTTCCATGTACATGAGGTACATATCTAATTGGATTCTGGAGTGCCTTATAAGCCCCTAGTATATGGTATACTGTGTACCTAGGGCATAGGTACCTCAGAGGCCTACCAGGGGCTGAAGCATGTATTATGACACCCCTGGGATGCACTCCAAAATGACACCACAAGTCTGCTACTGCAGCCTGGGTAATGTGTTGCTTGCACCTTTTACAGTGGTATAGGCTACCTATATCACTATCATTGCACACACATATAAAACCTATAAGTCACTCCTATGGCAGGCCTTGTCACTCCTAAAGGCAGAGTGCTTGGTTTTTATGTGAGAGGGTGCCCCTGCATGAGAAGAGCCCCTCTGCAGCGTTCGGAGTACCTCCTCTGATGTTGTTTGTGGTGCAGCCTGACCATATACTCTTAAGTGCATTATAACCTTGCGGTAAATGCTAACTTTGGGATGGCTGCACGGAAACATGTCGTGTTTGGTGTCAAACGCTTTGGAATACTACCCACCCACCAGTTCTGGCGGCGGGGGTAGCATTCCACCCTTCTAGAGGGAGAGACATCTTCACACTGGTCTAACCCGGTAGGACTTTCTACAGCCCTGGCATCACAAAATGGATGCCTCTGCCACAGACACGGGTCTGGCCTCCTGCTGCTGACCAAACCTCTGGCAGGGGATGCCTGGACAAAAGGTTTCCTGTCCCAGGGAGGTGTAACCACCTCCCCAGACAGGCAGATGTGTATTGGGGCTGGGCGGGAGCACTCTCTGGTGCTTTGAAGTCCTGGGGGCACACTTGGTGTCCCTGTGCATAGTTCAGTTCAAACCGGTTGCAGGGGCTCCTGCAATGGCACGAAACTGGACAAAGGAAATGGGTGTAACCACCCCTCTTTCCAAACCCTCCCATTGGTGGGTCCCTAGAGTATTTCCAACCCCCAAACATAGTATAAGTATGGGAACCCAGTCCTTGAGACTTAAGATTACCCTTGACAAAACTCTGCAACATATATCCTGGACCTTTGACATTCTACTTTAACTAGAAGACTGAAGAAATCTCCCTTGGGGTCAAGGAGTGACTCCCCTACTTGGCAGGCACCAAAGAGGCAACTGACCGGTCTGCATCGCTGAAGCTCCCGTCGGATGCCGAAGTCTTTGCATCACCAGAGGTGGATTTCCAGACTTCCCCGAGGCTACCCTGAGTCCACAGCAAAGATGAGGCCCGTGGCTATCGTGGGTGACGTGGAAGCGTGACCCCTGGACACCTTGAACCTTTGCAGCAACACTATCTTCCTGGTCTTCCTCGAAGTTGTGCTTTGGGCTCCGAGTAGCCCTAGCCTTGGGCACCTCCTACACTGAAGATTGCTGGCCTCAACTCCACGAGTGACCCTTTGGGCCAGTTTCAAGTGCGACCGCTTGAGGCTCCTTTGCGATCGCTAGCCCGTTGGCTAGTAGGTTCCCATGAAGGCAACTCCTCTTCTTATTGGGCTTTCCTGGTTCCTCCAGATGTGCCCCGACTTAGCCTTGCTAGGTGTGTCCCTCAGACCTTGTTGGTCTGCACCGCAGTCCTTTCTCTGATTTGCAGTAACTTGCCGTTGCCAAGGCTTATTGGGTCCAATCTGGTCGCCAACACCGCAGCACTCGACAGACTTTGTGGGACAGCTCGAATCCAGCTCCTGGTTGTCATCGGCACCTCCTGGACCTCGTTGCTGAAGATTCAAGACATTCGTCAACTCACCTGAAGCACCTGACATCTGTGGGCATTGGTCCATCGTGCCCCTGGTCACTGGCAAGTGACCCAGACTCTGTTCCCTCTGCTTTCAAGTTCCTTCCATCCTAGATCCAGGCTTTGATCGCTTCGAACACTTCTCTTCTTCACGGCAGCAGCACCTCTTCGCCAGCTTCCATTGAAATCGACGACACGACCCGACACCAAAAGACACCTATGCACCCTGCTTCTCTGGGTGAGGTAACAAGAGTACTCCAGTGCTCCCGTGGTTCTAGCCCTAGAACTTCTTAAGTCCAAAAGTGTTTGGTCCTAACTCGATTCTAAGTGTCCCTAATCTTTAATTTTTCAACCGCGACATTGCCCACAGAAGATAACGGGAACCCGCGGTTGTGTTTACACTCTGCACACGGCCCCCGTGGGTCCCCTGTGTCACTACCTTGGGTGGTTCCTTGGGGTCCCAGCGATTCTACAGGCTCTAGGCCTTGTGTCTAGTTCAGTCGTGGTTCTTATACCACTTTATTGGTATATGGTTTGGTATGCCCCTAGGGCCCAAACGTGTATTTGTGCTATTACTGTTGATTGCTAACTTGTAACTTAAGTACTTCGAACTCCATTCTCATAAAGAGACTAGAGGGGTGTGTTTTATCTTAAATACATACATTTTAAATATATACCTGGGGTGGTTGTCCTTTCATTTGATCATTCAAGAGATTATAGACTGGTAAAACAAGCTGCTTTACATTCCTTCAAGACTTAGCCTGAAGGCTGCTCTCCATAGCTACCACTAGGATAGCTTTCAATTAAGGCTGTCTTTAACCTATTCACCATAAGGGGTTGTTTGAACTGATACAAGGTGCCCACTATAATTAGTGGACAGCATATATCAGGCCAACTTCTCACAATTATAAAGAATTTCACCCATCATTGGCCATGGCAGAGGCTGAGAGGCACAGTCACTTTGGGCTGTACTTATGACTTACAGGTTTAACTTCCTGTAGTTCTGCTGATCCTTGAATGTTCCCAAAATGAGTCCCTTCCACAAATATTAGTCCAGTTTGCCTTTGCATGTTGTAAATTCTGTATGTTGTCAGAGGTTACCCCGACCTGATACTTCTTTTTGTTGCTCTACACTGTGAATGTGTGTGATTGAATTAGGTCAGGCCATCTACTTCCACTGCACATAAGCCAATACCACGCCCCCTGTGCAGAAACTGGAATAAAATCCCCAGAGCACCAAGCCTCTGCCCTCAGCCACACTCCTCCCCCCACCACGACCAACATCAACTGTGCAGCCAATGAACTCCACAAATGGATTGCCAACTGCACCAACACGCTTGCACCCCTCCAGAACACCAACAGACAACACACCACAAAAGCCACCTACTTCACCACAGACCTCCGAGAATCCAAGCGCTCATGCTGACGACATGAGAAAGCATGGAGGAACAGCAAAACCCTGGAAGCACCCACCACCTACAGGACTTCCACTACAGCACACCACCAACTCATCAGATCTACAAAGAAGAACTTCATCCAGGACAGAATCCTCTTCAACACCCACAACTCCAACTAATACTTCAACATCATACAAGAATTCACCAGACCCCAGTGAAACCTCTGAAGCACCCCTACCCAGGACCTCTGCAACAACCTTGGCTCTTTTTTCCACCACAAGATCAGGGCACTCTACAACAACTTCGATGAACATGACCAATGCACCGACCCAACACCTTCCACCATCAACACCACTCAATTGACCATCTTTGCCTGGACCCTTGTCACCACAGAAGACACCGAAAAAGACCATGAGGAACATACACTCTGGAGCACCCACTGACCCCTGCCAGCCGCACATCTTCCACAGGGCCGCCTCCACCATTGCAACAGAACTACGACAGACAATCAACTGCACCCTCAAAACAGGCACGTTCCTCGACAACTGGAAATGAGCAGAAGTCAAACCCCTCCTGAAGAAGCTGTCTGCAGACCTGATGGACTACAAAAACTACAGGCCTATCTTAATCCTCCCCTTTGCCGCCAAAGTCACCGAGAAGATCGTCAACAACCAGCTAACAAACTTAATAGAAACCGACAACATCCTTGTCACATCTCAATCCAGTTTCCGCCTCAACCACAGCACCAAGACATCCTCCTCCGCCACGGATGACATCCGCACACTCCTTGACTAAGGCCACACTGCAGCCCTCATTCTACTAGGACTTTTCAGCAGCCTTCAACACCATCTCCCACCGCATGCTAGTCGCCAGACTCCATGACACCGGCATACAGGGAACTGCCCTAGACTGGGTCTGCTCCTTCCTCGCCGGCTGAACTCAAAGTATAAGACTCCTGCCCTTCCTCTCCAAACCCACACAAATCAGATATGGAGTACCCCAAGGATCCTCCCTCAGCCCCATGCTCTTTAACATCTACATGGCCCCCCTCGCAACCATCGTCAGAAAACACAGACTCAGCATAGTATCTTACGCTGATGACACCCAGCTCATCCTCTCCCTCACCAAGGATCCTGAAATCACCAGGCACAACTTCCAGGAAGGAATGAAGGACGTCGCATCCTGGATGAGCAGCAGCTGCCTGAAGCTCAACTTGGAGAAAACGGAAGTCGTCATTCTCAGATCTACCCCCTCCACATGGGACAACACCTGGTAGCCCCCATCTTCAGCAACCCTCCCACACCCATGGACCATGCCCGAAACCTCAACATCATGCTCAACTCTACCCTCACCATGAACCGACCGATCAACGTCATATCCTCCACATGCATCAGTACCCTCTGCATACTCCACAAGATCTTCAAATGGATCCCCCCAATTTAGGAAGATCATCACCCACACACTCATCACAATGGACTGGACTAGAGAAACTCCCTCTATGCCGGAATCAACATATCTCTACTCCACAAATTCCAGCACCTACAAGACCTCCACTGGCTTTCCGCTGAAACAAGAGTATCCTTCAAGCTGCTTACACATGCCTACAAAGCCCTTCACAACACCAGACCCCAATACCTCAATGAACGAATCTCCTTCTATGCCCCCAAGAGAAACCTCTGCTCTGCTGACCTAGCCCTGGCCAAAATCCCCCACATCCACAGAGCCAGAACGGGAGGTAGATCCTTCTCCTACACCGCAGCCAAGACCAGGAACAAATTTCTCCTCAACATCAGAGGAAGCCCTACACTGCAAGCATTCACGAAGAGCCTCAAGATCTGGCTCTTTGGATGACTGGAGGTGCCCAAAAGCCCCCTCACCCAGTGCCTTGAGACCTTCATGGGTGAGTAGTGCACTCTACAAATCCCTGATTAATTGATTGATTGATTGATTGATTGATTGATTGATTGATTGATTGATTGGTGTGTTGCAACTCTTCCTATCATCATGCTTGCATTGTACAGGCCTAATGCTTATGTGACATTTTGACTGTCCTGGAAGTTGGTTATCTGTGAGCCAATTGACTTTTGTGGTTCAGCAGCTTGTTAAAAGGCAATATTTCCAAATATGCATTGTAAAGTTTGCAGGTGTCCTCTCTGTGTCAGCACCACATATGGCAGGAGGTATGTCCTGTGATACTAGTACTAATCACTCAAACTCTGTCACACATTGTATTGTATCCCTTTCTGTTGTCCACAAGAGCAGACAATACCAGAGTCAGTGTGACACATGTGAGCCCTTTCATCGTGACCTTAGTGTTTGCTATCAATCTGTACTATGGTGTCAGGCTGTATGTACAGTATGTACTTTGTAAAAGGGCCTGGCAGTTAGAGGGTGTGTACAAACATGCACAAGTAGTTTACCCTTCAGAAGGTCTCAGTGGTGTGGTGTATGCCACAGTATCTCACAGCACACTCAACCTGTAGGATGGCACTGTGCTACGTGGTGTTAGTGGGCTGTCTCCATCAGTGTAGGACACAACCAGGGTTGAGGTTAGTCCAACGATGATTTCAAAGGTGTGTATACCCCTATATGTGATACTAAGCATGTGAGGAGAACGCATGTAATGTATTGAGAATTGTTACTTGCTTGTACTAGGATATCTCCAAAATGTGTGTGACCCTGACATTGATCCATTTACTAGCAGTTACAATGTTTTAGTTCATTCCTTGCATATATACAGGTCAACGCCCTACAGAAGCAGGGGATGTGGAAACTCATCACCTGGAGAGTGAGATCTCTGGTTGTCTATCGTCAGTGCAGTGTCCACTGCAGGAAAAGGAGGGAGGCCTTGAGACCCTGAACCACGAAGATTGAGGAGCTCCAGGTGGGAAATTCCTCCCAATGTGGTAGGGGCGTGCGCCAGACACTGACTCCCCAAAAGGCCCGCATCCTGGTAGTAAACTACCCAGAGCTTGATGGGCAGTTGAGGGCCTAACAACAGCTAGGAGGGGATGAGCATTGGACAGAGTCAGACATTGTGCATTTTCCTCCTGTTAGAAGCAGCATTTTCCCAATCAACATAGTAAGTTACTCATTTCCTGAGGATTAGCAGTGGGTTTGCATGTGTAGGTCTTGTTGTAGATGCATGATGATTTGGCAAGACTTATGTCTTTTGGACCAGATCCAAAGCTGAGTCAAGTCATATGTCTATCTTCAGAATTGTACAGAAAAATGGCAGAGCAACATGACAGTTCACCTACGTGTTTGATGTTGTGTGTGTCAGCTGTCCCACACTGACCACATGTCTTCTTTGTGTCAGGAGCGATGCTCCCCCAATACAGTTTATGTTGTCCTGGGGATCTCTTACATGTAACATGTGGTATACAGTGCACGTAGAATGCAAACAATGCTCCATACTTGGCCTTGGTAAGTGGGGTATGTACAGCATTTTGAGATGGCAAACAACAATGGTGCCATCAGTAGTTGTGCCCACATGATGGCATGTGTAGCTTTAATTTGTTGTGCAATCATTTGCACAAGGGTATGATACATGATGTAAAGGTCCAATTAGGTTAAGGTGAGAGTTCTCAACACTTGTATGTATTGGCCAATGTGTAAAGGTCAATGTTAATTCATGTTGGGGATGCAGGTGATGTATACACACAGACAGGGGTGTAGACATGGCTGAGTGTGTTAGACATACGCAAATACATTGATCTCTCTTATTACTCATGTTCAATTGTTGAGGCTATCTATTTCATAGTATTTACACTTGCAGTTGTGTCTCACAAACTGGTCATGTATTGCATTGATGTGGGAGAGTGGAGTTATGTGAACTACACTTGTAGACTTTTGAAGGTGCATTCTTTGACTGATGACATGCATTAGGGAGTGACATGCAGATTTGGTGTGGTCATATGTGGGTGTTCCTACACTGTGATACATTGGTATCTCTCTGTGTAAATCATTTTGGGTACTGTGATGTGCTTTCCATTTTGGACACAAGTGACAACTCATATTCATGGACTGGAGATTACCCAAACCTCTTAAGACTTTCACTGTTCTATTGAGTTATAGATATGCAACCTGAGGATGGTGTTTCCACCAGGACCAATGTGGAATGGGGATGTCCCTAGCATAGGTGGAGTTCGGTACTACTGATATATGTGCAACTTCTGACAGAAAACTTAGGGCCACTTTGTCTCCATGCAAGCTTTAGGAAACGTTGTTGGTGGAGTGATCTGTGCACCTTTGATAATGTTATTGTTAAGAGCTGTTCGGACATTGAGTTTACACAGATTTCTTGCATCTATTTTGACTGTCTTTTCAGCATCAACCACGGCAACCAGAGTAGACCATGCCGATGATGGAGGGGATGCAGTTGGCTACAGTGCCTCCAGCCAAAAGACCGACACAGATATAGGCAGTGGCCCAGAAGGTGAGGGGGGTTCCCTGGAGGCCTATGATTCAATATCATCTTCTTCTGAGTTGACCTCCAGTGGCAACTCCTTGGTGGTGACAGACCCCATGGGACCTGTGTGCACAACATCCTTGTCCCCCACCCCTGTTCCATCTCCACCTTCCCTGCTGGTCCCCACCAAGTTGCCCGTCTTCACTCCCGTAAACGGGGCTGTGTCTCACTTGGTCCAGGCACCTCAGCCCTTGCCCCTGTGCCCCTGGCTGTCCTTTGTGAGGAGGCTATTGACCTCCTGAGAAAGATCTCTGTTTGGGAGACTGCACTGCTGAGTGCCAACCAGGGGCTGTCCAGACAGACGACTCAGATGCTGGAATACCTGGAAGACATTCACAGTAGTCTCTAAACAAAGCCTTAGAGTGGGCCGAGTCCCACCCGTGCTCAGCACCGGCAGTTCTAAAAAGCAGGTGCTGAGACAGGTCCCTGATGGGCTCTCCAGTTTTTGCCCTCACCCAGAGGATAAAAAACAATACATCTTAACTCTGCAGCACTGCCACCCTTCACTGCTTTTAATGCAATTTCAAAGACACTCGTTCTAGTTCTCTCAGAGTCTCATCATGTCAGAACTGAAGTATTTTCAATATATTAGATACAACAAAGCCACTTACATTTCGTATGCAACTAACAACCATTGACAAAGCCAATAGTCCTGGCTTGTTGTAGGTGTCATTTTTTTATCTTTATTTTGGGAATTGTCAACAAAAAACAACAACATAGCATTCAGAGTAATTCAACGCCACAGGCCAATAACCCTCTAACCCGCTATCCCTCACCCCACCCTGCTCAGGAAGTAATAATATTCCGAACACCAAGCCTGCAAGCAGGAATATCATGTACATTATAGTAATTCACACCAGGTGATCCCCTCAATAGCTTCAATATTTATTTCTATATAAGCACACAAGCCATTCCTAATCAGAGTCCAAATCTAGAGTACAACTAGTATTAAAGTTGTCTATTAGTTATCTCCAGGCTGCCATGGCCTCATGGACTTTCTCATCAGTGCAGGAAATGCTTATGTGATGTTCCTCAGCAGTTCCCCATTCCAAAACACCCCCTACCATAAATCTACACTTGGCACCCCACTCCCCATCCAACTCCAAGCAACTCTGCGCTTCGTTAAAAGCAGTGTAAATTGCAGACATTTGTAAGACATTTTACGATCTTTAGGTTTCTTGATTATACCCAGTAGGCATGCCTCAGGTGACCATGGAATTTCAATGCCTGTGACTTCCCCTACTCTGGGCTACCTCCCTTCAGAAATTCTGAACTTTTGCACAGTGCCAAGCCAGGTGAAGGAAACCTGCCTCCTCCTCCCCACAATGAGCACATCTCATGCAGCCCACTGGGGTTAAGTAGGTAAGATGTAAGTAATTGAAGTGCAGCAATTTGAATCTATGATTACAGGAAACTCTCCACACCAAGCCACCAGCAAGGTCCCAGTCTTTATCCTCAAATGGTTTACCAAGATCTCAATCCCATACTGCCATACTACGTTATGGAAGTTTAGTGGCATCCTCCCTAAGTGCCTTATAAAAAGAGTGATGAGGTTTTTACACTCCCCCCATCTAATCAGACCTCCCAGCGTGTGAGAGGCAGATAGCACAACTGGATATGTTTTCTAAATTTCACTGACTGTGTTCCAACTTGATGCACTGCAGGAACTGCCTGCGCCTCGCCTGGAAAGTGTCCAGTGTGTCCTGAAACATGAGGAAAGTTTCACCTTGGAAAAGATCACCCACCAGGCGGCATCCCCTCTCTCTTCACCTTACCATTATATGGCTCGAAAGGGTTTGAGATCCCACATACACAGCTCTCTGTCAAAGGGGGCCCAACGTAATATTTTTTTGACTGTCTGTTCCTAGATCCCAGCTGTGTGCTCCAACAAATAGGGAACCGATTCATCAGCAAAACCACCCCTAATGAGCAGACGCAGTAGGGTGCTCTCACCAGTCATTCTCCCCAATAATCAAGCTGCATATTGAAGGTATGCTGCATAATAATAAAGCTGCATGTCCGGCAGTGCCAGAGCTCCCTCATCCATGTCTCTTTTCAGTACCGCTAAGGCATCACAACTGCGGCTGGCAGCCCACACATGTGCAATCAGTAAACTATGCAGGTGTTGAAAGAAGTCCCTCCCGAGGGGGAACAATGAATTCTGGATAAGGTATAAACACCTGGGGAGAAAGACCATCTTTTTAATGGCTGCCCGTCCAATCTCTGACAAAAGCAACGTTTTACAGAAGGCAATAGACCCAGCCAAACCCCTCAGTACTCTGTCTGTTCACATTAAGGCACCTATATTGTTCTGTGTGTGCGCAACTCACAGCCCCAAATACCGAAAGCCTATTCTCTCCCAATGGATCCCATGGCCAGGCAAGTGCTCGGGCGGTACCACAACCAATCACACCAAGAGGAACAATAATGTCTTACTGATATTGACTCTCAAAACAGAGAAGCAACCAAATTCCTGCATAAGTTCAGGCAAGGACGGAACCCTTTCCCCAGGCGTATGCAGTGCTTAATTTGTGAAACAATAAGTGCCAGGGCTCTCTTCAAGAGTCCACTGCAGCTTGCACCACGCATTGCCCCTGCCATGCTCCAGTGATAATAACAATACAACTACTAACCATCACACTCATACAAGTGTGCCTAATTGGACTATAATGTAGGCTGCATACCCTTATGTGATAGGGTGTGTCCCCTGGGCATGGAAATGATTCAACAACGTAACTGTGGCCACCACACATGCCTCTCGTGACTTCGATGCCACCAATAGGTCATCGATGTATTGCACGAGTACTGAACTTTCGGGCAGTTTCAAATCTTCTAAGGACTTCTTTAGAATCTGATTAAATATCAATGGACTTTCTGTATACCCCTGTGGGTTACGGGCACCATGCCAAAGTACGTTCGCCGAACCGGAACGCAAAATTTTGTTCGCTATCGGGGTGCAATGGGATAGAAAAGAAAGCTTGACACAGGTCAATGACTGTGTACCATTCTGCATCGATATAGGATTACCGAAGGGTTCGGTACAATGGGACAGCAAGGTACAACAATTTTATTCACCTTTCTTAAATCTTGCACTATACTGAAAGTTCCATTAGACTTCTTTAAACCCATGATTGATGAATTACATGGACTACTCATTATTTCTCTCAAAATTCCCTGTTCAATCATATTTCTATTACAGGGGTCACTCCTGCAATTATTTCTGGGGTCAATTTATACTGGGGAATATTTGGGTAGCTTACTCCTTCTTTTACAGTTATTTTCACAGGGTCTACTCTTTTCATCAATCCCATATCTTCTCCTGTGAAATCCCATACCTCGGGTTTCACTGTTTTCTTCAATTCCTGAGGCAATTCTTCCGGATCAAATATAACAAATGCCTCAGTAATTTCGGATTCCAAATTTGCCTTTGTCATTCTATACAATACATCCTCATCAGGAGTTTCAAAGGCTATGCCAACAGAAGATAGTGCAATTCATTTTGCCCAACAAATCTCTCCCTAACAGATTCACGGGGCTAGTATCACACACAACAAATCGATGCATATTGGTGAATTTCCCTATTTTAACTTTAAAAGGATCCGTAAGATAAGTTTTTATCTGTCAGTTTGAGACTCTACTACCTGGATTGTGTCACCAGAGAGAGGAAGATTTTTAATGTCAGATGATCTAACAGTTGAACGAGTAGCACCAGTACCTACTAGGAAAGTAATTTTTTCATCATTTACCTTTCCATCAACAAAGGGTCCTGTCTGGTCTACCTCTAGAGTTGCGCCAAGTACGCACTCCTCTTCCTCTCCAAGGCACTGTCAATAACTCTCTTCTGACTCACTCTCATCGCGCTGCAGCCAATACTGCAAAACAGCACTAGCACGCGGTAGCTTTGTTACCTGTTCCTCGGTGTAGAATCCTGTCTCATTACTGTATCTCTGGGGATTTACGCTCTGTGGAAAAGGTGGCTTTGGCACCTGACACTGTTGGGCAAAAACCTGCTGCTGTTGCGGCGGTTAACAACTCACCTCATTCTGCACCTGTGTATTTAATGATGTATTATCACCATTAGCACTCGGGGGCAATTAACACTCGGATTTCCAATGCCCTAATTTTCCTCAATTAGGACATGGCCATTTCTTTTTTGCTTCCTCTAAGCTGATTTGTCCCTTTCCTTTTCGAATATTAGGCTTTTGTCTGTCTTGGCCCATGCCATTAGCCTGCTCAATCAACTGGGCTTCTTGTCTCTCCTCTACCATAACTTGTGCCCACATTGCCTTCACTTTCAGCTTGCGTTGTTTTGCTTCGATTTCATCACTAAAATATTTTGCATGTCGTAACACTTCATCTATCTTTTTATTTTGCCAATCCACTGTATGCTGTTTGATCATTTCGCTTACCTCAGGTCTTAAACCATAAACAAATCGATACACAAAATGACTTAAATCCTTCTCACTCAATTTCTCAGCACCACTGTATTGCTTAAAAGCTAACAGTAACATTTCATAATAGGCGTGAACAGATTATTTAACCTCCTGGTGAGTTCTATCAATTTTTACCCAATCGGTTTCCTTTGGCAGCACTATATTTTTCAAAAAAGTAATTACCTGTTCATATTTTCTTATTACCTCCGGATCAGGGGCTCCCGTCTTAGGATCCCTAGGGTACTCTTGAGTTGGCCAACCTACTGTAATTTTACATTCTGCCCATAAGTCTGCAGGTACAATTATATCAAAAAGACCATTCAAATCTATCCACACCACTTTTGATAATTTAGCAAACCTTTCCATTTGTCGATACCATTCAACTGGTTTTTCTCTTAACCTCGGGAAATCATTGGTAAATGGCAAAATATCCTGCCTAGTCCAGGGAACATGTACATAGCCCCCTCCTGGGATTTCCCTCATGGGACATTCAGTTACTACTGTCTCCTTTTCTCTTACCGGAAATGCCGAAAAGGTCTTATCTGTCGTATCCTCTCTCTTTTGAAACCACCTACTTTCCCACCTATCTACATCACCCCATTTCCTTAACAAGGCAATCATTTCTTTAATTTGAGTCAATCTCCCTGCAGTAATCAGATTTTCAATATCTTTCTCAGAAAAATCTACTCTATATGGTTTCTGTAATGACCTTATTTTCTCAAAGTCAATACCCATTTCACTCGCTGTCTCTCCAAGTTTCTCATGCAAACTCCTCGCTCTCCAAGTTATACTTTTACAGAGAAACATTAGCTCCTCGTCCTGATATGCTTTTAATTTTTCAGTTGGAATAGTCCCTACTATTAATTCTTCCAAGGTTACCTTTAATTTTGCCACATCTAAAGATTGAGGTTCTGTATCTTTCCGCTGTAAACTCCTTAACCAATTGCTTAATTCTTCAGAAGTGGGACCTACAGGGATTGCTTCACTTCTTATTCTCTCCGCATTTCTCTCTGGGGTTTCTGTTGCCGATTCTGTTGTCATCAGCATCTTACTTGCTGGACTTTGATTTATAGTCAGATTTTTAGGAGTACTTAAACCTGATGTTCCTGTCAATTTTCCCCATGCATTTCCTCCAGATCCACTTCTTTCTGTCTCGATTTGTTTACTACTATTGTAGGGAACTGTTAAACAATGCTCACTATCTTTCTGTTTATCAAAGACAGGCATCACTGGCCCTATAGTTACAGGTACAGTTACTGCTTCCATACTTTTGGTTAATTCTCTAATTTTCTCAGTTAATTCCAGAGTAGTTGTAGCTAGTTCAGCTGAATGTTCATTTCCAGTCCTGACAGGTTGTGCCATTTCAGAGTCTCTAAATGGATTATTTTTCCCTAAATCAGGTGGCGTTTGCTCAAATTTTTTATTTAGCAGGGTTTCTTTTACCGGCGCACTCGGCGTCAGCAACGTAGAATTGGGTTGATACGGGGGAGGACTTTTATAAAACATGTCCTCTAGCACTTCATCCTCCGATTCATTCACACCATACTTATAACCTTCTGACCCTGTATTGTTACTCTTTTCTGTACACTTTCTGCCACTTGTCTCCTCAGCATTTCTCAACAGAAACATACCATCAGTCATGTTTGCATTCCGCCATCTTCTCATTCGATCTTCATGACTTTCCTGAGCACAATGTCTACCAAACATGTAATTATACCTTCTTCCATTCCGATGCCGTTCCCTTTCATACATCTCTTCTTCCCACTCTGTCAAAGCCTCGAACTGAGTAGGTCTAGGTCTTGGTTCTAACCTCATCATTCTTTCTCTTAAGTTTCTTAATACAGCTAAACTAAACAAACCACTTTCTGGAAACGCTAGGACTCCATCTTCTATTGTATACTTTGCCCAATTCTCTAGCCAAATACATGTATGGTACCCATTTTTCGGTACCATAAAAGATGCAGGCGATTTCGGTGGAGGAAATATTTGTCCTTCCCTAGTCACAATCGGCTTATCCTTTTTAAATAGACTTTTAATTTTCCCAAACCATGATTTTTTCTCTTTTGCAGGTGGATCGTAGTACATCATTTTTATTTTTCCCTAGTTCTGAATCACTAGACTTTTCAAATCACTTCTCTTGCGACTATTCCGTATGCTGTCCAATCCCAGCGCGACTCACACTATCGCACAAATCTGGGGCGTCTACGTCACTCCTGAAGTTGTCCAATCCCAGCGCGACTCACACTAACACACCAATCCTGTGCGTCTACGTCACACTGGCAAATCTCCACTCCTAGCGCGTCTCACACCAACGCACCAATCCGTGAAAGCTACGTCTCTCTATGGCTGGCCAATCCCAGCGCGGTATTTCTGACGTCAGCGTTTCTCGCTACTCCTGCTCCTGCTGACCCCTCCCTTACAAAATTTATCGGCAAACTTTTCTTATGTTTTCTTTAATCAAAATTTGTTAGTGACGACATAAAAACACCACCAAAAGCCTGTTTCGCTAAACCAAAGAGATATTTTTGTTCATTTACACAAGAATTCTGTATTTCCAGTAGGCAGTGCTTACCTCTACCCTACCATAGAATTATTCAGTTTCGCCGATAAAGTAGCACTTCCCTCTACCTTACCCTTCCAACAAGCAAAAAGGCTAACCGTTTCTCTGGGGATAAAACACATGTGGAGAATACACTGCTCCTGAGAATTAAGGCCAGAGTTTCACGAGAGAACCTGTTGCTATTGCACTCACGCACGTTCACACAGAAATGTCCCTACCGATAACACGCGACAATGTTACCAACTCGAAACCAGACAATGCGTTGTGTGACTTCACTTGCCACACATTTCCCCGGGTACATTCAGGGCAACCAGACAATACCCGTGCCACTTCACTTGTCACACGTTTCCCCGTCTACATACAGGGCAACCAACTTCCTATGTCCCGGAAGTCTTCAAACCAATTGGCAACATAAAATGCAACACGACTCAACATAGAATGTTAGAACATAAATCAATAATCAATAATCACCAAAACAAAGCAATAAAACCATCAATCTGCTACCAGAAAACTGCTCCAGCGGAAAAGGGTACATTTACATATCCTCCCTATGTCACAGACCCGTCACCACATTACTCAATCATACATTCATTCATTGGTGGGGCCCATAACACCAACACTCATACGTCTCACTCGAGTCTGCACACAGGAGGAGAAGAAGCGCTGGACATGTGGGGGGGGTACCTTGTTACCTATCAGGAGTAATTCCTTTACATTATATACATTATGTACATCCGCACCTATAGAATCCTAACTTTAACATCAAGGCACTCCACCACTTGGTCGATGGACCAATTAGTTGGACTGGTTGATGGTGATTTAGAACCATAAATTGACATAACATTTATATTTACCTACATTTGAATATTGGCGACCATTTCCAGAAGAACCCGTCAACCCACAGCAAAATCAAAATCCCTTCAGATAGAATTGTCCTTTTATAATCAAAGAGAAACCCAGGTAAGTCGAGGAAATCTCCCTCAGCACGACACAGTCCCCACGATTTAGCCAAGGGTCCAGGCGATCGCGCCAATGAACCAACAATCCAGCAAATCGACCCTCCACACCAACAGCCACCAACGGGATAATGATACAGACTTTTTTCTCCTCTAAATTCCCCCCTTATATACCCTTTTTCTCCTTACTTTTAGGACAATGTGCAACAATTTAGGAGTAGAAAGTGTTCTGAATGGCTAATTCCTCTAAATTTTGTAAGTCTTTTCAATATTCCCAGGTTTGTCTGTTTCCCATGAGACCGGGCATGACATCTCCCCAATTGTATTCTTTTTGTAGTTTCACAGGTGAAAGTTCCGAAGTAACAACACGTAAACCTTCTTGTACAGGTCATTCATTGTCTCCTCAGTCATTCACACTAGTCTGGGTCTTAGCAGTCCTCCATGTTCCTATCCTTGACAAGGAACATTTCATTTCTCATCGGAGGTCACCTGGAGATCTTCAGAGCGATCTGAGTCTGCGCAGTGGGCATCGTACTCACATGACGGTGGCCTCTTCCGAACTCAATTTAAGTACTGCGGCCTAGCCTAATGTTAAACCAACACTAATCCTTGTATATATTAGAATTTTCCTAGCTTGTAGCAACATTTAATGAAATAATACTCACCATTCTGCAGCACTAGAAGCACAAACCATCACAAAAGCAACATAAATCATGCAATTCTCTATTTCAACACATCCAACAGTTAGTTTGCGCACCGTAGTTAATTATTTAATTATTAGCCATGCAATTAGCATTTTAGTTCCACGTGTATCTTGTGTTTATTAAGGTGCAAGGGTTGATCAATTATAACACTTCATACAATTAGTACGAGTCAATATTTAGAATGATTACGTAATTAATATTTCATGCAAAATAGAGGAGGTATACAAACTTTTGCTTCACTTGCTCCATCATAAGTCAATGGGGAAAATCAATTCCCCAGGTTTTTTTTTTCAAAATCTGCCTCTTACCAATTTCAAAATACTGGCAAGTTTGGTACATTAGATCATGGATGGGAGGAGGAATGGGGTAGTGGCATGGACCCGGATAAGAGACAGCAGGTGGATGATGGGCAGGGGCACCAAACTGACCTCAAAGGGCAGGCATAAGGGGTTGCAGCAGCACAATACATCAGACAGGTGAACCATGACAGCAGTGCAGCAAACAGACCATCAAAAGCAATGAGGGGTAGCAGGACCATGCACATGGACAAATGAAAACAGAGGGGAAGAAGCATTGGCAGCAAGCTGACCATAGCAGACAGACAGGAGGGATAGTTGCAGCATAATGGACCATGAAAGGCATTTCGGAGGGGGTAGGGGCATGACAGCAGACCAACAGCCCATTCACTTACTCATACATATACTAACACATGTACTCACTCACCTATACAGTGACTTACACAAGCATATACTTTCCCAAACAATCTCTTTCACACTCACATTCTCACCCACACAGCCACTCACACACCCATTCACTCAAACATACAGCTACTCACAAACCCACTTGCCCATACACACACTTGCATACACATTCATACACACATACACACACACACACTCATCTACCTTCTGAGTCACCCATACATATACTTATATACTTATTCAGTCACCCATGCAACCACTCATGCACCATCTCATTCACCATTTACAGCTACTTACACACCTGCACACTCAGCCATACAGCCACTCATTCACCCTCTCAATTGCCCTTACAGCCACTTGCACACCCACTCACTCACCCATAGAGATAGTCACATAGCGACTAATTACTAATATACCCAAAGACTCACCCACTCACTCATACACCCAAAGACATACACACCCACTCACTCATGTATACAGACTGTCACATAGCCCCTCATTATTCTATACAACACTCACACACCCACTTAGTCCCCCATACAGATACTCCAACAGCCACTTTCTTTTAGAAAATAGCTACAATCACTGGATGATGTCATCAGTGATATCATTTGAGATGTCATCAGTGATATCAAGAGTGATGCCATTTACGATGTCATGAGTGGTGTAATATGTAAGGTTATACACAGTGTATTGCAGGGGTATAAGTTATAGTTAGGTCAGCTAACTATAACTGCTGATTTTTACTGGTTTTGTGCGTTTGAAATGTCAGCCTAGCTATTACGTCCCTCTAACCTTTGTTTTTTTCAGTGAATATACATATAAACGCCCCCCCAAAGGTTAGCCTCTGTATCAGTCATCTCTTCTGATATTAAGCATTAACCTTAATTGAAAGATCTTTGCTTCCATAGAATTCCTGGAAATTAAGGTGAGTGAGTGGCCCTTGGCATGGTTGTCATTCACTGAACTATATTAAACTTCTGACTATTTGCTTGTTTTGGAGGGCGACCTTCTGTTATGAGCTCCGACAATTGGCTTTATTTATATAATTAATGCTAATTTGAAATTCGCTAACTATTTTTGCCTTCTATAAAGAGTCTTACATTTTGAATAAACATTCTTAGTCTTGACTTTGAGTTTTGCCCTAATCAGTTAAAAGCTTTGACAAGGTCATGGGGAGGATCCAGCACTGGAGGCAGAGTCAACAGTTGTAGTGGGAGGTGGTTTAGTTAAGGCAGGTATGGCAGAGCCATAGATACATTTAAAATCTGGATCAGGCATTTCAAGATGACTTTAGTTTGCATGGAAAGCCAGCATGCCTTTTTGTGCAAGTGGTTAGAAGTATTGTACATCAGTAAGCACTCAAGTTTCACCATGAGGAATGAATTCATTAAGATTGTGTTTTAGTAGATGGCTCCAGTGGCGGCTACTCCGCTAAAGCGGAGGAGTGCCTCCCCTACTGCTTTTGAGCAGTGTAAAAGAAAGGAAATATAAAATGATAATAACTTTGAGTTATTATCATTTTATGTTTCCTTTGCGGGCAGGCATGGGAGGAGTGGTTTGCCCACTCCTAAGTATGAAATGATTATTTGGTTGGCCCTCTGGGCAGCCCAAACCAGTCATGCGCTCTTTTCCTGTTCTCCATGCAGGCTGAATTACAGGCTGAGTGGAGAACAAGCCCAGGCCTCCATTCCCTGGTTGAGCATTGCAGTGGAGTGATTGTTCAGGGGAGCCTGGCTGTTCTTCCTGGCTTCCTGTCTCACGGGAAGAGCAAGAGCAAGGAGTAGAAACAGAGGACCCGGCGGCAAGGTAAGTGCATAATATATATTCTTTTATTTTTCTGTTTTACATAGCTCAAACTCATGTCCCCCGCACCCTCCTCTCCCCCCTGGGATCACCCTGCCACACACGAGTCATGTCCCCCGCACCCCCCTCAGCCCCCCTGGCCCACCCTGCCACACACGAGTCATGCCGGCATCCACTGGTTGGCACATAGGGTGGATCTTGAAGAGAGAACCATCTAGCTCTAAAATGGATCATTCGATTGTGGACTGACCTGACTAGTACAAGAGATCTGGTGGACTGCGATACAGAATGGCATGGTCTTCATTGTTCAGTATGAGTGGAAATACATAACCTCAGTTTTAGCTTGCTAATGCATCAAGAAGCACAGGATCATCAAGTACTAAATAAAAGGGAATCGATGGTGCATACTTGGCGAACAAGGACGAGTTAGGGGAATGAAAATATGTTAAATGCTTTTAAAAGTTAATAGAGAAGTCACATAATGCATTATGGTATTTCAACACAGTTAGGATTAATATTTACAATTTTAACATACTCTAAAGCGGGAATCTATATATATAAACTTGTAAAAGTAAGAACCAAGCAAGGCATCATCATTTTAAACCCCATCTCTGATGGAGAAGGTTTTCTTCTCAGAATATATTACATCATATAAACAAAACATATAGTTTATATACATCTTCAAAAAGACACATTGATATGATATCTATATATATGCTTAGAAGGGGTTAATTTAATGTATTTGGTTTGTACGAATGTAATTGTTTACAAATTTATTGTGTGTTGCCTTCAATCGAAATTTGCAACTGAGGTGTGCTGATTTCAGCAGAGATTTTCCCACTGGCCAAACGCAACAAACAGCTTATCACCATGTCTTTGGCTTTAGTAGTTTCCATGTTCTGCTCTCGTGATATTTGCATGCTGATCTTGTCCACATTGTTCATGATAAAATCGGAGGCCATCATTTGATTTGGGGAGGCATTCTTGACCATTCTGTCCATTACGTAGTTCTTATAGAGCTCCATCAATTTCTGCTCTAAATACTCATTAAGAACTGAATTGGAAAGTGGCTGTTCTTGCTGCATAATGCTTTTATCTTTGCTACTGCCTCTTTGCCAAAATGATGTGGTTCCGCTTCTCTTCTTGGAAAGAGATTCACCTGTCGCAGGTGATGCTACAAACTCCATCGTTGGAGGTATCTGACAGGACTCTAAAAATGGCCTATCACAAAATTCCAAAGTGCAATCACATGAAAAGTCTGTCATTGCTGAGTTCATAGGCATCACTTGGTCCCCAGCAATGTGCAAATCACTGTAGTTTGTGCAAATGCTCTTGCATGATGAAGGAACTAAGTACATTTCTCTATTTAAATGTAGATCCCCTAAGATTTCAACAACTGGAGATGTATGCCTTTCATGGAATGAAGACCTTTTCATTTGGGGCCCTAAATCTTGAAAGCATATGGTGTCTTTTGAAATCGCCATAGAAGTATAATTAAAGCCAGATATCGATTTTAACTTGGCGTTGTCAACAGGTGGAACTTCTTGATAGAACACAGATGTCATATTCTCCTCCGCCCAGTAAGAAATTCCACAAAGGTAGCCTTCTGACAGCATTCCTGAAAAAGAAGAAATATGGGACATTTCATTAAAAATAAACAAAGGTCGCCACTGAAATAAATAACAGGATAATGGGAGATTAGGAAGCCTTCATTTTTTATTCAAGCTTGGGTGGGAAGTGCATGCGCTGTTGCTATTCATGCAGTATTGGAGTATGGCTTTGAAGCCCCGCCCACCATCCACCCATGTTTTTAATTGGCTTGTGTCATTGTCCTTCTTAATGCTGGCTTCAGAGTCGTTATTAGGCTTGTTAGTCCCTCCTTTGTACCGCCTTGTCTGCATTTGCAACCTCCCATAACGAATCGACCTTTTACTTATCTTGTTACACACTCTGCATTATCTTGACTGTGAGACACTATTTTGTTGAATGATTTGCGCCTATTCCAGCCACTACGTCAAAGCACGCCGCCCGCTTTTATTTTATTTACTAATGGCAATCCGCTGTAACTATAGTGGGAACGTTTATTTATTTATTTATTTTAGCAGCGAAGTCCGCTTTAAGTATAGCTGCCACGCTTACTTTAATTTTTTCTTGTTTGTTACTAGAACCCATGTGACACTCTCACATTCATGGAGGCCGCGCCCCTTTCTTTGGACAAGACACATCTAAAGAAAGGTGCATGGCGCTATTAAAGTGAAAGCGCAGCAATGGCACTTTTGCAAAAAAAAACATCTGATTGTCAACTAGACAAGCAGATGCTTTTTTTTTGTCATAACGCACCATGCCACGGTTTCACTTTAATGTCGGCCACGCCTCTTATTTTAGACGCGGCTTGTCTAAAGAAAGGAGCACAGGCTCCATTAATGTGAAAGTGCTGCATGGGTGCTAGTAAACAAACAATTATTTGCAATGCAATTGGTCTCCCATTTGTGAGAGTTTAAGCTATTGCATTGCCAATTGCTCAGACACTCGTAAATGCGAAACCTATTGTATTGCGAATGCTTGTTCCTCTAATGTGTCTGGCACTCACTCACACTGTTTTACAGCTTTTAAATACCACAGCATGGTTATTAGATATCATTTGAATTGTTTTATTACTTTCGCAGGTCTCAGTTGTTTTCTAACAAGAAAACAAAGCACACAAAACAAAGAATTCCGCCTCACCATCAGCCTATTTATACTCACAGGTGAAAGTTCCTATTGTTCCGATAACGCCTTGTCCCTAGTCGTTTGGTGGACAGTCTAAGATACTGAAAACCTTTCTCATAAATCGCAGATTGGTAGACAACCCGGTTACAAAAAGAACACAATAATAAACAAGCATTTGCAATGCAACAGGTCTTGCATTTCGTTCTTTATACCTATAGTCGTTGCTTTCATGCAGCAAGGCTGGTCGTAAAAGAGGTGCAGTTACTTTCAGTCTTGCTTCTGATAAGCAACGACTATAAGTACGAAGTACGTGTTTACGCACCACTTGCAGGTTTTCAAAACACATAAATAAAAGGCATTGTCATTTACAATTCCAAGAACTTAGACTCTTACAAATGTGAGACCTATTGCATTGCAAATGCTTGTTGGGCTCTGAAATGGAGGCGGCAGCAACCAAATCCTTAAAGGAGGAGGTGGCTGCTGTCAAAACAGACCTCGGTCTTTGAATGCAGAGCAAATGTGGCAAGATGAGATGCTATATTTAGAGCCCTGTTTACAACAGAGCTCTGTAAACCATGAGCACTGGTCTACAGTGCTCCTTTTTAAAGAAATAAATAGTGCTCACAAACTCTGAGCAACAACACATGTAACAGGGAAAGTCCTTGAAAATGGGCGGAGCTTTTAAAGCCCACATCCTGAATACAGCATGTCTCGCAGAGACAGCGAATCGCTGCCGAGGAGAGACCTAAAACAGAAATGAGGATTAAAGGAGACAAGGTTGAAAGGCCAGACGTAACAAAGAAGAGTAGTAACAAAGGTGATAGAGGCAATGAATGGAAAGAGTAGAAGGAGACATAAAAATGTTAGGAAGAATACAGAAGAGAGCGAAAAAGAAACAAGGTAAGAGGTATTAAGGTGAGAAAGAAGGAAACATGAAAATGAGGCAGTAACACAGATACAGAAAGGAGATTGATAAAAGAGAGACAAAAAGAAAGAAGCAGAGAGAAAGAAAAACATTAATAAGGCAAGCCCAAATGAGAGAATGTTGAAGAAAAAGGTAGGTAAAAAAGAAAGAGATAAAGGAAAAATAATAAAATCAGAATGGAGAGAAAGGAAAATTGAAAGGATGAAAAGAGGAAACAAAGGTAGATGGAAAGGAAGAGGGAAACAAAGCAAGAGAGAAAAGAAGAAAAGAGGAGAGAAATTAAGAAAGAGGAGGCGAGAAAGGACAGAAAAGGGAAAGGTGAGAGAAAGAAAGGAGAGATGAAAGAATAGAAAGTTAGAGAAGAAGCGAAAGGAAAACATGGAAAAAACATAAAGAAAGAACTAAGAAAAAAAGAAAAGTAAATGCAGTGCAGCATTGAAAAATGCATCTGTTGATGTAATTTAATAACCATCCAAATGTTTTATTTTGAGCTAAATGAATAGAAGTTCATAATACCTTTAGGGTGAAGGCTTTGAAACAGTGTGTTATTATCAGAGATTTTTATTTATGGTCAGCCTTCTTTTCAGTCCGCAGCATGGCATTGCTTGTTTGAGAAGAGGGGAGCTGTGTGCTGCTCCTGTTACCTCACAAGTCTGGTGAAGGGAGTTTTAAAATGCAGCATCAGCAGAGAGAGGGAGGCATACTCCCAAACTCAAATCACAGATAGCAGCTCCTCCAATGCAGGTAGTAAGACCTGTAGTGCAACTTCGCCTTTCTAACAACGGGTATCACTTTCACAATACCATCTCCAGGGGCTCTGTTTTCTTACAAAAACTATCTTGTGGAGTTATTGTAAGAACTGTGTCCTGATACCAAGTAGAAACAGTAGTTTTCCACAGTTGTGGATTTACTTTGTTTGAAAAAAATACTGAATGAAAATTGTATAAGTAGGTGTCTGGTATAACATCCCCAGTCTTTATCAGCCCAGCCAATACTGCAAAGCATGTCCCACAAAACTCATATCATTACTCTTCTCACTGGGGGTAGTAGTGGTCTATCACTGGCCCCCTAAAGGTACTGGAGGGGGCTTGTTTTACCTATAGCTCATCTCTCCAGTATGTACCCCAGTTCAGATTGGGGTATGTTTAGTTACTCGCCAAAAACAAATTAAGGGTGCCACCCTGTAATATGATTGTAATTGGATTTATAAAGTGTTTACTACCTCGACGAGTAATTGAATCACCTAATGAAGAGCAGCAAAATACTCCGGACCCCAAGGTTAATGGTTAACCTAGTGGTTATTGCAATCAGTCATGTGCTCTCAAGAAAAAATTCTAGGCAATTTACTTGGTTACTTTGTGATATATTTTTACCAGGTAGTTATGATCATTAGTGGTACAGAAAGAGATGGAAAGATATAAAGTCACCAGCTGCGGCCAGTCCATATGGGCAGACTGGACTGCCCCCCCTTTTTCCTCGACAAGAGGAGTGTCTGTTAGGCTGAACAAAGGACACTGTGACAGACACTCTTCTTGTTTAGGTCAGGCAGCTGGGACCTAGACTTGCATTAAATGTACAGGCATCTGGCTGTCTGAGCTGAACTTTGCCAGACTGAAGATTTCACAGCCCTGTAGGCATGACCTAATCAGCCTGGCAAAAGTGCCTTGAGACCACCCCCTTGTGATTAGGGGGAGCGTCACTGATAACCACGGACCTGGGTGCTTCAGTTTTCAGCCCCGATGGGCCCAGGGCCAATCAGTGACACCTCATCACAAAGTGAGGTTGGATCAGTATCTTACTGAACCCATCTCAGTCTGAGATGAGTGAGGGACTGCTGGCGCTTCTCATTGGATGGCCTAAGGTCAGCCAATGAAGAGAAGCAGCAGTCCCAACCCTCCTGGGACCTCCGAGGCTTCCCTCTCAAAGAGCTGCAGAGCAGGTAAGTTTTAGGTTTTTTAATGTTAGGTGCGTGCATGCATGTATGAATTTGTTGTGAGTGTTGTGTGTGGGTGTGCGCGAATTATTGAATGCATGGATGTGAGTGAGTGAGTGTGTATGTGGGCATGTGTGAACCACCCGCCCGCTCATTACTAAAATTACTGGCTGCCACTGAAAGTCACACAGATACAGGCACAAAGAAAGGTGAAACAAAGTCACACACTGCAATGACTGAAAGTCACACACCGAGACAGAGAAACAGAAAGGGGCAAGTCAGAGAGCAAGTTCCACATTGCAAAGAAAAAGTCACACAGAAATAGACAGAGACAGAAAAAGACAAAGAACAAATAAGACGCAAAACAGTACAGAACCGTCAGAGAGACAAGTTCACAGAGGCAGAGAACAAACAAGGGAGACTCAATGGCCCCAAGAAATTCACTGGAGATTTTAGTTGTTCATTCTTAACACCTATTTATCAGCTTATAAAGTAATTAAACAGCCTCAGATTTTTTATGGGGCCAAAATTCTGTGCATGTGCAGAAACTCTTCCTTGGATCAGATTGAAGTGCAATGATTGAAATATCTTTTGAGTTTACCTAAGTCCTCTATTGTGCATTCCACAAGGGTGAAAGTGAATGTGGCATTATGGATATCTACAGCTAAACACTAAACTCTGCGCTTTTGAAATAAGCTTGTGATTTCTTCTCTAACTCAAAATTGCCAAGCTCTGCGTGAATTAAATTTTAAATAGCAAATTAAGGTCGGCCCAGAATATAAGAAAACTTCTTCTACCCAAATATACTTGAGGTAGATTTTCTGTAAGCTTGTCAAAAATGGATTTAGTTATTTGGCCTAGGCTGATTCAAGAAATATGATTTTAAATGTTTGTTTATGAAGAAGTCAACAATTCTATTTACTACTTCTTAGCATGAACTAACAGCAAACATCTATATCCCACTCGTACCAAACCCTGAGTTGAGGCAAGTCGTTTTGAAATGCAGGCTAGCTTTCAATACTTTAAAATTTTTCCGATGGAGTAAGGTTACTTTAAGGAAAGGATGGGAGTTGTCATTGTGGCTTACGAGGGAAATGTTCCATTTCTCATATATTGCTTGATAGCCTGCTATTATGGTACATAAGATCCCGATTTCTAAAGCCGGTTTTAGTCAAATATGGCATTTATGCAAGCCCAGCAACTTTTATTTGATCTGCACTTTTTAGATATGACTTGTGAATTGGAAAGATTTTTTAAGCTATACACAATATAAATTGTTTTAATGGTATAAGGGCAGTCTTATAAAATGTAGGCTAGTGGTCTATATTATAGATTTATTATGTTGGATGCACTATGCCCAAAAAACAGAATTTGAACTGAACTGTTCTGTGGAATCAGAATTGGGTTTTGGACCCGGATTCACCAAGTCCAGGATACATTTTACACATGGTAATGCCAACTGCTGAATCCGCACATATGCAAAATTATCAAAATACAGGATATTTCATCGTACAAGGCAGGAAGGTTGCAAAATCAAATAGACAGCAACACTGGCTTGATAAAATAACTGGAAACCTATTTTGGAATAAGCCAGGTGTATGGAGCACCTACTTCTCATTGGTCTTCACTGCCATCATGAAAGGGGTCCTTACCTCCCCCCCATCATGGGCAGGGGCTCAAATCATTCCTATCCACAACAAGCATTGGAATAGCCAATAGGTCTCGCCTTTTGGACATTATAAGTGTTTAGCCATGCAACAGCTGATGTTGCGCCAAGGATATTGTGCTGCATAATTAAATACTTATAAGGTCCCAAAGGCGAGACCTATTGGCTATGCCAATGCTTGTTTTTCAACAGTCGCTGAGACGGATGTCGAACTAGCAGGCATACTCAATAACTGTATTTTTTCACTAAAGAAGCATGGTATGAAAATACACATTTATTCTGTAGTAGAATATCCGTTTTGCACTTATGCCACCCAAAGGCAAAGAGGAGAATCAGTAAGTAGAGTTAGTAGGCGCTTCATCAATGTTCCTTAACAGTCAAGTGAGATGGATAACCGTAAGGATAGTTCGCTCGGTCAAAGACCCTGCTGCAGATATCGGAGTGAAGCCTGCAAGTCACTCGTTACCATTCCTATATCATAATCTAGCGGGTTAATGTGCCTGTTGTAGGACGCTAACTCAGTGCAATGTGCAGGCAACAGATGTCAGCCTAATCTAGCCGCTGGTGAATGCTGGTTGCGTGTGGCCCACTCATTCAGTTCTAGCTTTCTAACCTAAGGCACATTGCATTGTGGGGTTTTAAAACCCCTCAAAGCTGCACCCACAAGTCACACATTGCAACCACTGATTGGCTATAAAGTTGACTGATTGACGGTATCACACTAAATTGGCAGCTCTGTCAGGGCAAGAGACTCCGGTAGATCACTACCCCGGCCTCAGAGATCTGCTTAAGATCTACAAAAACACAGTTTCTCTTCTTTATTGTATTTTTTTTTTTTAAATTGGGACTTCTAATTGAGACTTTGCTACTTCCAAAGTGTTTGCTTGAACATGTTAGCAAAACCTCACTCGACGGATACATTATCATGATTTTACTAGCGCTATGAAGAAACAAATACCGTGGCAGCAGGCGCTATAAGGATATAAGAGGTGGGGAGAGGGAGGTGAAATCGAGGGAAGTGGTCAGAGAAGGGAAAAATGGATTTAGAATGAGAAAAAAGACAAAAAAAGGAAGGAGCGGGGAGTCAGCAGGAAGTGGGGAAACGGGTGGAAAGCCTTGCAGAAAAGAAAAAAGTAAAGTCATCTTTGAAGGGAAAAAGCAGGTTGTCAGCAGCAGGGCCAGCTGGCGCCCATTCTGTGGGAAGCTGAAAATTATTTTTTGTCTTTTTTTTGCTGATAACAGTGTATTATTTCGTTTACTCTTTCGATTTGAGTCCCTCGGGAAGAGGAAGGCACCAGGTGACCTTCAGTTTAACTTGAGATGAACCAGACGACTAAGCAGAGCTCTTTGAAATGTCACTGGGAAGACCAAATCACGCATATTTACTTCCGAAAAAGTTGCATCCACTGAAACGAACATTCACAAAGCCAACAGGTCTTACGTATGCAAAATTTATTGACTTTCTCTGTGTCTTTAGCCATGTTGTGCATGGCGGAAATTTAGAACAAGCTCGACCCCCAGTAATTCTGGGCAAAACACTTAATCTCGCCACTGGAATGTAATCTCGTTCTCGGGTAAAGTGCTCTAATGACATTTGGGTAAATTCGCGGTATATAAAAATGCAATAATGAAAAAAAAAAAAAAAAGATACAGCTAAATGCGCGCGTCTGTGAAAGTGATCGCAGGGACGCGCTCTGTGGTGGGGGAGGGGCAGAGCGTGGTTCTTGGGAGAGCGCTGTAAGGCTTTATGAGCCATGACGGCCAGACGGAGGAAAGACAGATGGCGGCTGCGCACGTGCACGCGCTCGTAAACGTAAGCTTGAGGCCAGGAAAAACATCTGGTAGCACTTTAAAAATCCACTAACTAAATGTCTCGCAGAGCAGCGCATGCGCTGGCTCAGCGAGACCTAAAATAGGGACATGGGACTCACCACTTTACTCTATGCCCATAAGCTCTTCAGTAAAGTAGTGCTGGCTAGATTGCATCTCTAATGATGTTTTAACCCCCTTACAGTCTAGTTTTATGGAATAAGTCAGTACAATTGATGTAATGGGAAACTATTACTTTAACCCCTTCGCTGTGGCGCGAATTCTGCCGCAGCGCTGGGGGGGTTTGGGGTGTTGACGGCGCCGCTGTGCTCATGACGGAACCACGCCGTCATGAGTCACGGGTGAGCTGTGCTCATGACGGCGTGGTTCCGTCATGACTCCACCCACTGCACTAATCGCCCGCACAGGCGGGGAATTAGCGCCGCGTGGGAGGAGCGGCCGCCAATGGCCGCAGCATGACGGAACCACTCCGTCATGAGCACAGCGCACCCGTGGCTCATGACGGAGTGGTTCCGTCATGAGCGGGGAACGGGTTAAGCAAAGGTTGACTATACGCAGTCTTTGTAGATTTCCGTTCGGCCTTTGTCCTAGCCCCCAGGAAAGTAATTAGAAGATCCTTGCAGAGATGGGGGTTCTAGGCTACTTGTCGGACATCCTAGTGAGACTTCACACCAAGAACTATGTGCAATTGAGATGTGGGGGCGTAGGAGAACGGACAGACTCATTTCCAGTGAACATGGGTGTAAGGCAAGGCTTTGTCCTTACTCCAACATTGTTTTCACTTTATATCAACTGACTCATTGATCACTTTGAGTCATTTGTCAATGATGCACCAAAGGTGGCAAACCAGAGGGTTCCTGCACTGATGTTTGCAGATTATGCTCTGCTCCTCTCAAAATCCCCAACGGGCCTGCAGAGGCTGCTGGACAGATTTAACAAAGCAAAGGTCCTAGAGATTGATGCGAATATGACAAAGGTAATGGTCCTGAATCTAGGATGCTCAAATAGGGTAATACTAGGTTAGCGGGGACCTTCCTAAAGTGTGTCCGCACCTTTGATTATTTGGGCGTAATGCTAGCTAAGCACTTGGGGGGATATTCTCATTTAATGTACTGTAGACTCTAATTAGAACAAGTGGCCAGAGGAATTATTAAGATGTCACTTAGATCCCAGTTCCGCCCACAGCCTGCTCTTGAAACATATATTTCTGAAGCTTTAGGGACTGCATGCTATGGAGCAGAACTGTGGGGCCATCTCTTTGTGAATTCCTTTTTAACCCCTTCGCTGCTAGGCCTTCCACCCCCCCCCCCCCCCCCCCCCCCTGTGCTGTGCTAAGCCTTTTTTTGGCTATTTGGGGTAGTGCGCACTTAGGCCCCTGCAACTTTTTGATCACATAAGGTATCCACGCCAAATTTGCGTAGTTTTTTTCCAACATCATGAGAATTCAAAAGGTACCCAGGGTTTGTGGATTCCCTTGGAGGGGATCTGGAAATTAGCCAAAATACAGCTAAATCTTTTTTTTTTTTTTTTTAAATGGGAAAAAAGGTCTCCAGCGTCTGTTCTTTTCCCTGCAAATAGTATCAAAAAGGGGTTGTGGGGCTGAAATCACCATCTTCCCAGCTTTCAAAGACAAGCAGAGTTTTGTCAGAAAACCAAACTTTTTTGCACAATTTAGGGATTTTAATGGGACATAGCCTATTTTTGCTATTTTTTGTGCTTTCAACCTCCTTCCAGTCAATGGTAGAAATGGGTATAAAAGCAATAATGGAACCTGGAAAGCTATACATTTTAGAAAAGTAGACAACAGTCTGAATTCAGCAAGGGGTCATTTGTGTAGATCCTTCAAGGTTTCTTCATAGAAACTAACAGTTAAATATAGGAAAATTGAAAATTAGTTGAAACAAACAGCCATTTGTGTCAACGTTTTCACCTGTAACTTCTTCTAATTATGACAACTGTTTGAAAGCAATATACCGTTACATTTGCTGGACCTTTCTGGTTGTGGGGATATATAGGACTTGTAGGTTCACCAAGAACCTGATGAACCATGAGCCAATAACTGAGCAGCGTCTTGCAATGTTTTTTTATTATGTACCCGGTATATAGCAATTATTTTGGGAAAATGTATACATGGGAAAATGGGTATGAAAGACACCTATGTACTTCTGAAATGGGAACAAAATATAGAGTTTAGAAACAGTAGATATTTGTATATTTCCGAAATTGGGGGTACCCATACTAGCATGAGAATTGTAGGTCATTTTTCAAAATTACTTCTTTTTTACACATTGTCTTTCATTTGGAAGGCATAAATGCATAAAAAGTCAATAGGTAATAACAGTTGCTCTACAATTCTGTGTTACCCTAAGTCTCCCAATAAAAATGATACCTCACTTGTGTGGGTAGGCCTTGTGCCCACAACAGGAAACGGCTCAAAACGCAACGTGGACAGACCACATTTTCACAATGAAAAATGACCCTTTTTTTGCAAAGTGCCTAGCTGTAGTTTTTTAACCCTAGTACTGCCGGCACCTAGGGAAACCTGGCAAACCTATACATTGTTGAAAACTAGACACCCAGGGAAATCCAGGATGGGGTGACTTGACTGGCTCTCACCAGGTTCTGTTACCCAGAATCCCTTGCAAACCTAAATAATTATTAAAAAAACACATTTTCCTCATATTTCTGTGGTGGAAAGTTCTCGAATCTGTGTGGATACACAAAATTCCACCCACCCCGCTTTCCCTAAAGTCTTCCGATAAAAATGATACCTCACTTATGTGGATAGGCCTGGTGCCTGCAACAGGAAACGGCCCAAAACGCAAGGTGGACACACCACATTTTCACAGGGAAAAATGACCCTTTTTTTGCAAAGTGCCTAGCTGTAGTTTTTAACCCTAGCTCTGCCGGCACCTAGGGAATCCTAGCAAAGCTATACATTTTTGAAAACTAGATATCCAGGTAAATCCAGGATGGGGTGACTTGACTGGCTCTCACCAGGTTCTGTTACCCAGAATCCCTTGCAAACCTAAAAAATTGTCAATAAAACACATTTTCCTCATATTTCTGTGGTGGAAATTTCAGGAATCTGCGTGGATCCACAAAATCCCACTGACCCCACATTCCTCAAAGTCTCCCGAGAAAAATAGTACCTCACTTGTGTGGGTAGGCCTAGTGCCCGCGACAGGACACGGCCCAAAACGCAAGGTGGACCCACCAAATTTTCCCAGTGAAAAATGACCCTTTTTTTGCAAAGTGCCTCGCTGTAGTTTTTTAACCCTAGCTCTGCCGGCACCTAGGGAAACCCAGGGGATGCTAGGGAGGTATGGCTTGTGTGGATCCCCCAAAATTTTCTTACCCATAATTCCCTGCAAACCACAAATTTAGCTGAAATAATCACTTTTTTCCAAACATTTTTGTGTGAGAAAGTTATGGCATCAACGGTTTCCTACCACCCAGCGTTCCCCTTGGTCTCCCAATAAAAATGGTGCCTCACTCATGTGGGAGGACCAAGTACCCGCGAGAGGCAAGGGCCCAAAACGTATTGAGGCAACATTGAAATTGCCTATCACAAAACAACCTGGTTTTGCAAGGGGGGTCACCTGGGTTTTTGGCCCCGTACTCAGTGGCCAGCTAGGGAAACCTACCAAACCCACAAATTTCTGATAACTAGACACCCGGGGGGTCCCAGGGAGGTATAGCTTGCGTGGATTCCCCAACGTTTTCTTAACCGGAATCCCCTGCAAACCTCAAATGTAGCTGAAAAAATAAGTTTTTCCACACATTTTTGTGTGGAAAAGTTGTGGCATCACCGGGCTGACACAAATTTCCTACCACCCAGCATTTCCCCGGGTCTCCTGATAAAAATGGTGCCTAACTCTTGTGGGAGGCCCAAGTACCCGTGACAGGCAACGGCCCAAAACATTTTGAGAGTCACCTCAATACATTTTGGGCCCTTGCCCTTGACTCGTGACTTACGGGAATATAGCCGTAACCATCAAGGGACTAGTAGACCAATATGAAGACATTGATGGCTTCCTTAGCAAGCCCATCAAAAAATGTAAACCCAAGAACTTCTTCATCTCTTCCAGATTTGTGGGAGTTCACCGGGTAACTCTAGAGTGGGGCCTAAGGCTGGCACTGTTGTCCCTCAAAAACTGTTTGGCATACAAATTAGTCTGCTCAACAATCTCTGCCAAAAATACATCGTCCATAAACAACTGAAAAAAATGTATCGTCAAAAAAAATTCTGTATTCACTCTACACCCTGAAACATGCCTGGGGCAACCCAGAGGTCATCACTTCCAACTGGACACCTTGCTGCCCCAGGCTTCCTGCACTATCGGCACATCAATATCCTCCTCTAAAACAGGCACTTCATCCGCACTAAGAGTAGCTTCATCCACACTGAGAGTGGCTTCATCATCCGATGATTCCATGTGGAGAGAAAACTCTCTGCCTGAATCTTCCCCTCCCTCCTCTGCCTCAGATGCAGAGTCAGTCTCTGAACCATGGTCAGAGGAAGACTCAAAAAGCATATCAACAACCTGCTGAGCAGTAATCCTGCGGCTAGCCATTATTCTTACTAAGAAAGGAGACTGCACAAATAAGTCAACAGCAACCAACACTACAAAATAAGCAAGTAAAAATAATGTGTACCTTTATAACCAAGATCTATATACTCAAAAACTATACGATTTACTTGCAAGAGACAGCTACACTCATCAGCACCTACTCTACAGGAACAACGATATCCCACTAGAAAGAAAAAACAAAACCAATTACTCACAAGACACTATCCACCCAGAACTTCTGGGCTCCCCTCCATGGACCCAGGGACCTTTGTTTCTTGTAAAATGTAAATGTAACTGCTTGTCCTTTTATCCCTTATGTATCCAGCCCCCACGCCAAGTATGATGTTTGCTACTGCTGATTCCTGTAAAGTACTCTGATACTCTAACACGCTCTATAAAAACTCTAAATAAATAAACAAAATACACATCGATCACAAATGCAAAAAGTTTTTGACACTCAAACAACAGAAGCAAAACTTACTGCTATTATTACACCGTTTGCAAAAAATACATTCATGCAGAGAAATGAAACTCATTTACATTGTACAAAAAAAAAGTCTCTTACCAAACACATGCAACTACACAAACAGCAGAACCACCAGTAACAAAACCGCAACCTGGAACAGTCTAAAGAGCAAAAGCCTTGACCTAGAACAAAAAGGGAGAAATAAAGCATTACAATTGCAATTCACACAAAAAAAACAATTTACATTACAACACGCTATGTCACTACCCAAATAGTCAATCTGCCAGATGGGCCTTCAAATAGGGCTAAGAAAAATGGGGGGTGATGTTGCTCATGGGATCAGGTGAGGTTGTCGGCCAGGCCAATCTGTCCCCCAGGTGGGGCAGAAAACAGCAGACAGAAATGTTCCCCCCTTGCAAAATAAATAAATACCTGGTGCCTAGTAGGGTTTTCTGCCTCTCCCCTCCCGCCTAGGGCAGAAAGGCTAAAAAAGGGGCAGATCTGTCCCCAAGAGGGGCAGAAAAAATGTTAAGCACATTTTCCCCCCTTGGAAGCAACCTCCATTACACACAAAACAAAATCCCTGGTGCCTAGTGGCCAAAAAATGGGCCGATCTGCCCCCGGGGAGGGCAGAAAACACATATAAAAAACAAAATGCCCCCCCCCCCAGTAACGACCCTTGCCCAAGGGGTTGCTTCCATTTAAATTTTAAAGAACTCCCTGGTGTCTAGTGAGGTATTCTGTCCCCCCCTGGAGGCAAAAAAAGGTAAAAATAAACGGGCTGATCTTCCCCCGGGGGGCAGAATAAACATTAAAAAAAATATGCCCCCTGGAAGCGGCCCTTGCCCAAGGGGTCGCTTCCATTTTGTTTTTTCAGAAAGGCCAAATAATCAAGTTGATCTGCCCCCAGGGGGCAGAAAAGTCTTAAAATAATATTGCCCCCTAAGGAAGTGACTCTTGCCCAAGGGGTCGCTACCTCTACACAAAAAAAAAATCCTGTGCGCGATCGTGCAGCAGGAATGCCCTGCATTGAGACATCAGGGGAGAGTAAACACTCTTTCCTCTCCCCCGATGCCTCAATATGATCCGATGTCCCCCACCGGAGCACAAAACCTACCTGCTCCTTTCCTTGCAAATGGTTTCCAGGTGTCCAGCGCTTCCTGATGACATTGGCGCGCGCTGTGCGCGCTGATGTCACAGGATCGCCGAGGGTGGGGGTCAGGGGTGGCAGCGGAAGCTCTTCCGCTGCCTTCCCCCTCTGTGGGGGCTAGATCGGCTGCCCATGGGGGAGCATCATGTGTCATGAGCACGCAAAGGGTTAACAGTAGGAAACCACTTTTTGCAGCAGCTGATTGGGCTCCTGGTAAGCACTCCCTAATGCCCCTCAGGCTGGATCTTGGGCTAAGACCAATTGCTGATAAAATAGCATTGTATCCCCTGCTGTTTTGGAGGAGAATCCGGTTTATCCCGGAGCTCTCTTCATATCGTAAGGGTTTGGAAGAAATTCTGTCTATAGCAGGTACAACAGACATCCCACGGATCAGGTATATTATGACTAGGGCTCACGGTTTGATGGTATTCATTTTTTTCAACATTTCCGTCTGTATTTATCAATATTTATTTGTTGCACGTTTATTCTGTATTTATCCCATTTTTATTTTGAATTTTCTGTATAAATGAAGTTGCAATGGGTATTTTTCCACATTTAACTGATAAATGTATACTCGCATTTGAATGGTAATGTCTAAGACAAAAGGGCCCCCTGTAATCGCTAGAAGCTCCTAGGACAGGGAAATAATTCAAAAGAAAATAACATTCCTAGGCAACAATGGACTTAGTGAATATCAAGTCCTATACATAACGCATGATTGATCAAAATAGACTCAGTGTACTGTACAACAAATTACAATTATTAACCATTTTATTTGTATTGCCTAAAATTTTGGATATAGATATCCATACTTAAACATGAATAACACCACTTGAAAAATTATCACAAGGACATTGATATTGAGACAGTAGGTAAACCAATGTACACAAAATGAATAAACTAAATAACTTTATATAAAACAACACAGAAGATGGCTCAAAACAGTTGTTATTGGTAGATAGATGTTAATTTTCTACGCGCGTTTTCGCGTACTGGACGCCTTCTTCAGGAAAAGCCAGATAAATTCTTCAGAGTTGATATGATGATGCCTCAAAGCGATTGGCAACGTCAGCTAAATGCCAAAAATGAAGGCTTGGGGGAAAAAGCCCTGGTCAGTGCTGGTATGAATGATAATGCACAGCCTTGGGTCTGATACAAAAGTCTTGATAATATCTGATATGGCTAGGGATTTCCAAACTCCGTGTTCGTTGTAAACTCGAGCACGGATGGTGCTTCAGTTCAAGTCACCAAAAAATGGCAATTTCCACATGGAGGAACCACGTATGTGTTCTGTAGTTATGTTCATACGGGTCTGGATACCTAGTTCTGGTTTGAACTTAGGGTGCAGAAAATACTGATGTGAATACTACCGGATATCCCTTCCGCGTCCAAAGATCAGGAAAACATATTTGGTATCCAGACCCATATGAAAAAAAGAAAAAAGAAAGAAAGAAAAGGTGATCTATGTCGTGAAACACAACCCCTCTCCGATAACTATACAAGAGGCGGCATGATTTGATTTTCCAGATCACACGCAATGGTTGAAATGAGTCAAAATAAAACTCAACCTAAATAGTGATTAATATACATGGAATATTCAATAATAATTTCATCAGAACCTCATAAATTTGCCTACTTGTTGCACCGCTCCAGAAGCCATCTGACAAAGTCATCAGGGAACAGACTAATTTAAAATCAATGACAAACATTTCATTACACATCTACCATGCCCTCATACGACATAAATCTACACCATCCCAAGGTCACCTGTACTGACAGTCTGTGAGAAGTTGGCCTGATATATGCTGTCCACTAGTTATAGTGGGCACCCTGTATCAGTCCAAACAACCCCTTATGGTGATAGGTTAAAGACAACCTTTATTGAAAGCTATCCAAGTGGTAGCTATGGAGAGCAGCCTTCAGGCTTAGTCTTGAAGGAATGTAAAGCAGCTTGCTTTACCAGTCTATAATCTCTTGAATGACCAAATGAAAGGACAACCACACCATGTATATAGTTAAAATATATATATTTAAGATAAAACACACCCCTCTAGTCTCTTTATGAGGCTGGAGTTCGAAGTACTTAAGTTACAAGCAGTATTCAACAGTAAAAGCAAAAATACATGTTTGGGCCCTAGGGGCGTACCAAACCATATACCAATAAAGTGGTATAAGAACCACGACTGAACTAGACACAAAGACTAGAGCCTGTAGAAGTGCTTAGACCACAAGCAACCACCCAAGGTAGTGACACAGGGGACCCACGTGGGACGCGTGCAGTGTGAGAACATAGCCGCGAATCGCCGTTAACTTCTATGGGGAAAGTCGCTGTTGGAAATTAAGAGGATGGCTACAAGCGAACCCTTTTGGACTTAGAGGTGTCTAGGGCCAACACCCACGGGAGCACCGGAGTACTCGAGTTACCTCAACCAGGGAAGCCGGGTGCATAGGTATCTTTTGGTGTCGGGTCGCGTCACTGTTTTCAATGGAAGCTGGCAGAGAAGTGCTGCTGCCGTGAAGAGGAGAAGTGTCCGGAGAGATCCAAGCCTGGATCAAGGATGGAAGGAACCTGAAAGCAGAGGGGACAGAGTCTGTGTCACTCACCAGTGACCAGGGGCATGATATTCCAATGCCCACAGATGTCGGGTGCTTCAGGTGAGTTGACGGGTGTCTTGATTCTTCAGCCACGAGGTCCAGGAGGTGTCGACGACAACCAGGAGCTGGATTCGAGCTGTCCCCCAAAGTTTGTCGAGTGCTGCGGTGTCGGCGACCAGATTGGACCCAACAAGCCTTGGCAACGGCAAGTCACGTGAAAATAGAAAAAGGACGTTGGTGCAGACCAGCAAGGACTGGGGGACTCACCCAGCAAGGGTAAGTCAGGGCACGTCTGGAGCAACCAGGAAAGCCCAATCAGAAGAGGAGTTGCCTTTGTGGGGACCCACTAGCCAACGGGCTAGCGATCGCAAAGGAGCCTTGATCGGTCGCACTTGAAACTGGCCCACGGGTCACTCGTGGAGTGGAGGCCAGAGATCTTTGGAGCTGTAGATGCTCAAGGCTGGGGCTATACGGAGCCCAAAGCACAACTTCAAGGAAGACCAGGAAGATGATGGATCGGCAAAAGATCAAGGTGTCCAGGGCTCACGGTTCCACGTCACCCACAATAGCCACGGCCCTTAGCTTTGCTTTGGACTCAGGGTAGCCTCGGGGAAGTCTGGAAATCCACTTCTGGTGATGCAAAGACTTCGGCGTCCGGCGGGAGCTTCAGAGTTGCAGACCGGACAGTTGCTTCTTTGGTGCCTGCCAAGCAGGGTAGTCACTCCTTGACTCCAAGGGAGATTTCTTCTGTCTTCTAGCGGAAATAGAAAGTCGAAGGTCCAGGATATATGTTGCAGAGTTTTGTCCAGTGTAAACTAAAGTATCAAGAACTGGGTTCCCATACTTATTCCAAGTTTGGGGGTTGGGCATACTCTAGGGACCCACCTATGGGAGGGTTTGGAAAGAGGGGTGGTTACGCCCATTTTCCTTGTCCAGTTTCGCACCAGAGCAGGGGCAGGTAGACCCTGCAAACCGGTTTGAAATGGACTATGCACAGGGACACCAAGTGTCTGTTGCAGTGGCATCCATTTTGTGATGCCAGGGCTTTAGAAAGTCTTTACCGGGTAGACCAGTGTGAACATGTCACTCCCTCTAGAAGGGTGGAATGCTACCACCACCGCCAGAACTGGTGGGGGGGGGTAGTATTCCAAAGTGTTTGACACCAAACACGACATGTTTCCGTGCAGCCAGTCCAAAGTTAGCATTTACTGCAAGGTTATAATGCACTTAAGAGTATATGGTCAGGCTGCACCACAAACAGCATCAGAGGAGGTACTCCGAATGCTGCAGAGGGGCTCTGCTCATGCAGGGGCACCCTCTCACATAAAAACCAAGCACTTTGCCTTCAGGATTGTTAAGGCCTGCCATAGGAGTGACTACTAGGTTTTATATGTGTGTGCAATGGTAGTGATATAGGTAGCCTATACCACAGTAAGGGGTGCAGGCACCACCTTACCCAGGCTGCAGTAGCAGACCTGTGGTGTCATTTTGGAGTGCTTCCCAGGGGTGGCATAATACATGCTTCAGCCCCTGGTAGACCTCTGAGGTACCTAGGCCCTAGGTGCATAGTATACAATATACTAGGGGCTTATAAGGCACTCCAGAATCCAATTAGAGATGTACCTAATGTACATGGAAACCATTTTAGAGAGGAAGCAGCTAGGCTGGGGTCCTGATTAGCAGGGCCACAGCCAGACTAAGGTCGAAAAACAGTGAAACACCAGCAAAAAGTGGGGGTACCCATTTGAAGCAGATCCTACTCTCCTACACACAGTTCACTCGGAATGACCAGGCCGACAATCTTCAGTGGATTCAGTGCTTGAGGTGGGGGCTACAAGTGAGCCCAAGCACGACTTCAAGAGACGTCGAGAAGTCAATGCACTTGCAGAAATGCACAGTGACCAGGAGTTCCGGTTCCACGCTACTCACAAGGGCTGCGGGTCTCAGCTTTGCTGGGGACTCGGGTTGGCCTCTGAGATGTCTGGAAATCCTCTTCCTGGGCTGTAAATACTTTGGAGTACGGCGGGAGCTTCGATGATGCAGACCGGCAAATTGCTTCATTGGTGCCTGCCAAGCAGGGGAGTCACTGCTTGACCCCAAGGGAGATTTCTTCAGTCCTCTGGTCTTGAGCAGAGCGTCGAAGGTTCAGGATTCAGCGTCCGAGTTTCGTCTAGGGTAATCTAAAGTCCTAAGGACCGGGGCCCCATACTTATACTAAGGAAGGGGGATGGACATACTCTGGGGACCCACCTATGGCAGGGTTTGGACAGAGGGGTGGCTACATTTCCTTTGTCCAGTTTCGTGCCAGAGCAGGGGCTGAACCGGTTTGAGCTGGAGTGTACACAGGGACACCAAATGTGCCCCCAGTGCAGGACTTCAAAGCACTCAGAGAGTGCTCCCACCCCGCCCCAATACACATAAGTCTTTCTGGGCCTTCCCTGCTGGAGTTTCGGTCAGCAGCTGGAGGCCAGACCCATGTCTGTGGCTGCTGCATCCATTTTGTGATGTCAGGGCTCTATTAAGTTTCTACCGGGTATACCAGTGCTGTCATGTCTCTCCCTCTAGAAGGGTTGGATCATACTCCCACACCTGTTACTGGTGTGGGGGTAGGATTCCAAGGTGTTTGACACCAAACACGACATGTTTCCTTGCAGCCAGTCCAGAGTTAGCATTTACCTTTTGATTATAATGCACTTAAGTGTATATGGTCAGGCTGCAGTACAAACAGCATCTGAGAAGGGTCTCCGAATGCTGCAGAGGGGCTCTGCTCATGCAGGGGCACCCTCTCACATAAGAACCAAGCACTCTGCCTTCAGGATTGATAAGGCCTGCCATAGGAGTGACTTATAGATTTATATGTGTGTATATACAGTGAGATGTAGTGAACCTATATCTCAGTAAGGGGTGCATGCACCACCTTACCCAGGCTGCAGTAGCAGACCTGTGGTGTCATTTTGGGTGGCTTTCCAGGGGTGGCATAATACATGCTTCAGCCACTGGTAGGCCTCTGGGGAACCTATGCCCTGGGTACATAGTATACCATATACTAGGGACTTATAAGGGCACCTCAGATCAAATCTGAAGTGTACCTAAAGTACATGGAATTATTTTAGAGAGAAAGCAGCTAGGCTGGGGCCCTGATTAGCAGGGTCCCAGCCAGACTAAAGTCGAAAAAGAGTGAAACACCAGCAAAAAGTGGGGGCACCCATGTGAAGCAGATCCTACTCTCCTACACTCTTCAGCGTTTTCTTTCCATAATCTTGTATTTGAGAGCGGTTATCTAAATCGGTATTTTCTATACATTCATTTAGTAGACTTTTAATATATATTAGCCAAGGGATTTTCTTTCCATATTCTAATGCCATAGAGTCATTGATGACATCCTGAGTAAATTTCGTACCTTCTTTACTCCATATCCCGTGCCAAGTGTTTATACTTGTGGTGCTTATAGATTCATATATATATGCGGCCCCCAATTCTCTATGAATACTATAGGTAGGGGTTGAGTTAGATACCGCTAACAGCCTTCGGAAAAAAGAGTTTTCTTGTGTTTGAAGGCTTGCACAATTTGCTGCCCCCCATAGTGCTGCACCATAGCAGGTACCACTAATGCACTTACACTTGTATTATGTCATAATTTCTCTGACTGGTTTGTTGCCCATCTTTTTGGAAAATCTAAAAAGTGCCTCAGTTGTTCTGGCAAGTTTTTGTTTACATCACTCAATGTGGGCTCTCCAGCATCCGCTGACTGTAAAAACTAAACCTAGGTATACAAATGTGTTCGTTGGTTCGATAGGGACGTTATTTACATGGTGAATCCTTGTTTTTGCGCTTCCTTGCTCACATATCATTGTAAAAGTTTTTTTTCAAATTCATCACCAAGTCTTTTCCAGACATAAAATCTGCGAATTTTTCTATGCTGAGTTGGAGCCCATTTGCGGTTCTTGATAGGAGAACCGCGTCATCCGCATAGAGTAAGATTGGGACATAGCGTTTACCAACTTTTGGGGCATCAGCAGTTAGTTGTTGTAACTCCTTATCGACCCCATTTATGTACAGTGAAAAAAGAAAAGGGGCGAGCACACAACCCTGTCATATGCCCCGTGTTACCCTAAAGCTAGTGGTACACTCTCCGTCCAACCCATAGCGGACTCTAGCGCTCAAGCGGCTATAGATGTGTGAGAGGTATACGGCAATTGCATTTGGGTTAGTGTTTGCCACAGCATAGAGTGATTAACCAAATCAAAAGCACTCGTAAGGTCAAGGAAACAAAGATGTAAATGGCCCTTTTTTGTGATCGTATATTTACCAATCAATACATGTAAGTTAATGCATTGTTCCACGGTCCCTATTTCCCTGCGGAATCCATATTGTGTTTCAGAAAGAATGTTTTGTTCCTCTACCCACAATTCCAACCTTTCCAGTAGGATCATGACCATTAACTTTGAAGTTGTATCCAGGAGAGAGATCGGGCGATAACATTTCGCATCACTCCTGTTACCCTTCTTAAAAATTGGGACTATGATACTTTCAGTCCATGATCTTGGTATCAAGCCATCAGTGTAGGAGAGTAGGATCTGCCTCTTATGTTGCCCCCACTTTTTTTCTGTTGTTTACACTGGTTTCTGGCTATACTCTGTCTGGGACCCTGCTAATCAGGGCCCCAGCCTCTCTGTTTTCTCTAAACAACTTGGAGTGCATATTAGGTTCACTAGTGATTGGATACTGTGGTACCTTATGAGCCCCTAGTATATGGTACCTTAGGTACCAAGGGCATAGGTACTTCACAGGCCTACCAGGGGCTGAAGCATGTATTATGCCACCCCTGGGAAGCAGACTAAATCTGACACCACAGGCCTGCTACTGAAGCCTGGGTGAGGTGGTGCTAGCACTCCTCACTGAGATATAGGTTCCCTATATCTCTCCCTGCACACACATTTAAACCTAACAGTCACCCCTTAGGCTGGCCCTATCAATCCTGAGTATATAATAAGTAGGCCTGGGCGAAGCACTACGCTACGCTCGCGTAGTTTGCGAAGTTCGCGCTACTTCGCGCTACGCGAACTGCACGTAGCACAGTGCGAACACGCGTAGCGTAGTGTTGCGTAGTGCTGCGGTCATTTTTTGCTTGCTCGCGGTCCTCAACGTCAAGTTGGCGACCGCGAGCAAGCAAAATGACATCCTGGCGAGACTTTTTCCTTGTTCGCGATCGCGAGCATGGAAAATAAACCTCCCGGCGAGATTCCCAACGCGAGAAGGTCAGGTTTCTCATTGCGAGGGGTCGCGTATGCTCGCGACCGCTCGCGATGAGAAACTACCAGTTCGCGTTGAGAAAGCTGCAGCTCGAGTAAAAATCTACTCGAGCAGCAGAAAACTACAGCTCGCACTGTGCAAGATGCCATTTTCAATGATTGCACAGTGCCGGTTGCTTGTCCGCACTGTGCAATCATTGAAAACAACATCTTGCACAGTGCGAACATGTTACTTCGCAGTTCGCGAAGTGCTACGCGTAGCTCGCGTAGTGCGAACTTCACTTTGCGTAGCTTCGCGAAGTGCTACTTCGCGAACTACGCCCACCCTTAATAATAAGAGGGGGGATTCAATAAGGTTTTCAGAGGCCGGAATCTGGGTAATACTTTTATAGCAGCAAATACCTCTGACACCATGGATCACAGTATCACTTTGATCTCAGCAGATCTATTTATTGACTGCGAGTTGAAAATAATTTCATATATTTAGATAACTTGGTGAACACTTTCTCAATGTGACAATCATAAATCTCCAAATATTCACTTTTTCAACAATACAATGTGACAACAAAACACATATATATCACAAATATAAGTTTCTCTGTGTGACAATGAAATAATTTTCACTTTTCCAACAAAACATTATAACGACATACATAAATGTGAAAAATTGATACATAAATCAAAACAGTACTCAGATATCCTCTTTGTTAGATAGAGTGGCATATAAAGTCATTATTGCCTCCACGTTGTATGATTGGTTTGGTCCTAGAATGTAGTTAGAGAAAAAAATGTATTTTCCCAAAATGATGCTAGAGAGCGTTGACTAGATATTTAGTTTTGGCTCTTCACGGGGCGTTATTGTATGGTTTTATCCCCAATATATTCTCATATTCTGTTAGCCGACGCGTTTCGACCTTTCCTGCTATGGACCTTTTTATTGCCTTTCTAAGGTCTTCATCAGGGCTTGGTTATTATTCCATGGGACATCTTTTTCTGAAAAAATCAATAATATATTTTTTATCATAAAGGAATGTGATATTAAGTGGCTTTTAAGTGTACTCTGTTAATTTTCTGAGCAGTCACTTAATTGTTTTATTAAAAGGCTGGTTTAAAAATGGAACTTACGTGCTGTCAGATAAAGGTTGCTTGCGCTATCTTTTACCTGTGAAGTACAAGGGAAACATTTCTGTGTCACTGTCACTGAGTTGAGCGTTTATATGCAAACTGGTTGTAGTGGCTAATTACCCCGTTTGTGTTGTCTCATGCGTGGGTCTGTGGACACCAGTTGGTGCTCTAATACGGCATTTACAAGACGGGCCCGTTCCCCTTTGTTGTGGCAATGTATGCGGCGAGTTTTTCTGTCCAGTTGTGACCGGCATGCATCTGTACAGAGGAGAAGAAACAACCCTGACCGATACAGAAACAAACCGGTATGAACGATACTTGCGACGATTTAATTCGGGGTCTCCTTAATAACTTGCACGAATGCATGGAATATCACGAGTGCTCAATAGTCCCGCGAAGCACCAAACTAGGTTACTTTGAAACTAAACACGGTAGCTCAGCTCAACACGGTCTCTCGTTTCAAACAAAGTCACGTTGAATCACCAAATGCATGCCGGTCACAACCAGTTTGCATATAAACGCTCAACTCAGTTTTTTCAAACCATTTTTATCCAATAGATCCATAAAGAAGCCAGTAAATATTTAAAAGACCTACACAGCACAACTCGAAAAGGAAAGGGAAGGTACGTGAAGCCACATTTAAAGAAACAGCAAAGTTATAATTTCGTTAAACATGAAATATATAACGTCAGAAAGCTGACAGTGACACAGAAATGTTTCCCTTGTACTTCACAGGTAAAAGATAGCGCAAGCAACCTTTATCTGACAGCACGTAAGTTCCATTTTTAAACCAGCCTTTTAATAAAACAATTAAGTGAATGCTCAGAAAATTAACAGAGTACACTTAAAAGCCACTTAATATCACATTCCTTTATGATAAAAAATATATTATTGATTTTTTCAGAAAAAGATGTCCCATGGAATAATAACCAAGCCCTGATGAAGACCTTAGAAAGGCAATAAAAAGGTCCATAGCAGGAAAGGTCGAAACGCGTCGGCTAACAGAATATGGGAATATATTGGGGATAAAACCATACAATAACGCCCCGTGAAGAGCCAAAACTAAATATCTAGTCAACGCTCTCTAGCATCATTTTGGGAAAATACATTTTTTTCTCTAACTACATTCTAGGACCAAACCAATCATACAACGTGGAGGCAATAATGACTTTATATGCCACTCTATCTAACAAAGAGGATATCTGAGTACTGTTTTGATTTATGTATCAATTTTTCACATTTATGTATGTCGTTATAATGTTTTGTTGGAAAAGTGAAAATTATTTCATTGTCACACAGAGAAACTTATATTTGTGATATATATGTGTTTTGTTGTCACATTGTATTGTTGAAAAAGTGAATATTTGGAGATTTATGATTGTCACATTGAGAAAGTGTTCACCAAGTTATCTAAATATATGAAATTATATTCAACTCGCAGTCAATAAATAGATCTGCTGAGATCAAAGTGATACTGTGATCCATGGTGTCAGAGGTATTTGCTGCTATAAAACTATCAATCCTGAGGGCAGGGTGCTTGGTTTCCATGTGAGGGGGTGCCTCTGCCTGAGCAGGGCCCCTCTGCAGCTCCCAGAGTCTATTCTCTGGGGCAGTTTGGGAATGCGGTCAAACCATATACTCTTAAGTGCATTATAACCTCGCACTTAATGCTAACTTTGGAATGGCTGCATCAAAACATGTTGTGTTTGGTGTCAAAGGCTTTGGAATCATACCCCCACACCAGTAACTGGTGTGGGAGTATGATCCCACCCTTCTAGAAGGATAGACATGTACCTACTGTGGAAACACGGTAGAATCCTGAAGAGCCCTGGCATCACAAAATGAATGCCACCAGTCACAGACACTGGGCTGCCCTCCTGCTGACGACTGAAACTCACAGTAGAGGAGGCCCAACAATAGGTATCCTGTCACAGGGGGGTGTGACCACCTCCCAGACAGGGTTTAGTGTATTGGGGCAGGGTGGGTGCACTCCTAGAGTGCTTTTAAGTCCTCCACTGGGGGAGCAGTAGGCTCCTCTGTGCATACACCAGTTCAAACCGGGTAAGGGGCTACCTGCTCCTGCTCTGGCGTGAAACTGGACAAAGGGAAGTGGGTGTAGCCACCCACTCCCCTGACCCTCCCATAGGTTGGGTCATAGAGCTAGTCCCTCCCTTCCTTTCAGTATAAGTTAGGGAACCCTTGCCATTGCAAATCAGATACCCCTGGATGATGCTCTGAAGATGAATCCTGGACCTTTGACGTTCCATTACCTCTGGAAGATGGAAGAATCTCCCTTGGAGTCAAGGAGTGACTCCCCTGCTTGGCAGGCACCCAATCTTGCAATCAATGGTTTCAAACCTTCCCGCTCTCGCCAGAGTCCGAAGTCCCTGTAGCCCAGGAAGAGAATTACCTGACTTCTCCGAGGCCATCGTGAGTCCCCAGCAACGCTGAGGCAAGTGGACCCCACGAGTGATGAGAAACCACAATCCCTGGGTACCATGCACTATTTTCGAGTGCAACCCCTTCACGACGTTCTACAAACTTGTGCATTAGACCACGTGTGGTCCAAGCCTCCAGCAGGAATCCCTTTGAAGATCAGAGGCCTACCCCATCCTGAGTGACCGTGGGCCCCTGTTGAGTGAATCCTCCCAAGGTGTCTTTGCAATCACTTGCTGGTTGGCTTGTGGGTCCCCGTAAGATGTTTCTACAGTTTCAAAGGGCTCTCCTGGTTGCTCCAGGCCTGCCCTACCTTATCCTTGCTGAGTGAGTCCCTCAGACCTTGCTGGTCTAAACCGCTGACTTTTTATCCTTTCCACGAGGCTTGCTGTTACCAAGGCTTGTTGGCTCCAATCTGGTCGTCGACACCGCAGTAAGCTGCAGACATTGTGGGACATGCAGAATCCAGCTCCTGGTTATCGTCGACACCTCCTGGACCTCGTGGCTGAAGAATCAAGACACCCATGGATCACCTGAAATCACCCAACGACTGTGGGCATCCATCTTCCTTGCCCCAGGTCACTGCCAAGTGACTTTGAACACTTTCCCCTCTGCTTTCAAGACTTTATTCTCCTGAATCCAGCCTTGGATTCCACCGGACACTTCTCTTGTCTTCACAAGCAGCAAGTCTTCTTTGGCTCCCATTGAAAACGACGCCGCGACCCGACACCAAAAGACACCTATGCACCCGGCTTCCCTGGGTGAGGTAACTCCAGCACTACGGTGCTCCTGTGGGTGTTGGCTCTAGAACTACTTACCCTGTAAGTGACTTGCTTGTAGACTCTCCCAAAGTATCCTTAAACTCTAAATTTCCAATCACGACTTGCTCCATTGAAGTCAATATGGATTCGGGGGTGTGTTCTCACACTGCATGCGTCTCCCGTGGGTCCTTTACTTACCTGCCTTGGGTGGTTTCGTGAGGCCCCAGCGCTTCTGAAGGCCCTAGGCCTTGTCCCCTCGCAAGTCGTTATCTCTAAGTCTCTTTTTTAGTATATGGTCTGGTACGCCCCTTGGGCCCCAGCCATATTCGTGCTCAACTTGTGAAATGTTGATTTGTGCATATGTTCCTGACTTCTAATCTCATAAAGAGATTAGCAGAGAGTTGTTAGTAATAAATACATATATATTTGATATATATACCTGTGTGGTGTCCTTTCATTTAGCAATTCAAGAGATTATAAGGTAAAACAAGCTGCATTACATTCCTCTAAAGACTTAGCCTGAAGGCTTCTCTCCACAGCTACCACTAGGATAGCTTTCTTTAAAAGGTTGTCTTAAACCTACTACCATAAGAGTCGAATTGTACTGGTGCAAGGTGTCCACTTTAACTAGTGAACAGCATATACCAGGCCAACTTCTCACAATCAGCAATAGTATTAAATATTTTTTATAAAATGGGAGCCCAAAAATGAATCCTTGATTTAAAATTTCTATAGGGACCCCATCAACTCCGGGTGCTTTTTGTAGGAGAGTAGGATCTGCACTTATGTTGCCCGCACTTTTTTCTGATGTATACACTGGTTTCGGGCTATAGTCTGGCTGGGTCCCTGCTAATCAGGGCCCCAGTCTCTCTGTTCTCTCTAAACGACTTGGAGTGCATATTAGATGCACTAGTGATTGGATACTGTGGTACCTTATGAGCCCCTAGTCTATGGTACCCTAGGTACCTAGGGCATAGGTGCTTCCCAGGCCTACCAGAGGCTGAAGCATGTATTATGCCACCCCTGGGAAGCAGACTCAATCTGACACCACAGGCCTGCTACTGCAGCCTGGGTGAGGTAGTGTTAGCACTCCTCACTGAGGTATAGGTTCTTATATCTCACCATACAGACACATATAAACCTATCAGTCACCCCTAAGGCAGGCCCTATCAATCCTGAGGGCAGGGTGCTTGGTTTACAATGTGAGGAGGTGCCTCTGCATGAGCAGGACCCCTCTGCAGCTGGCAGAGTCTATTCTCTGTGGCTGTTTGTGGATGCGGTTCAACCATATACTCTTAAGTGCATTATAACCCAACGGTAAATGCTAACTTTGGAATGACTGCATCAAAATATGTCGTGTTTGGAATCAAATCACTTGGAATCATACCCCCACACCAGTAACTGGTGTGGGAGTATGATCCCACCCTTCTAGAGGGGACGACATGTACCTACTGTGGTAACACAGTAGTAATCTGAAAGAGCCCTGGCATCACCAAATGGGTGCCACCAGCACAGACACTGGGCTGCCCTCCTGCTGCTGACTGAAACTCGCAGTGGAGGAGGCCCAACAATAGGCATCCTGTCACAGGGAGGTGTCACTACCTTCCAGACAGGATTTAGTGTATTGGGGCTGGGTGGGTGCACTCCTAGAGTGCTTTGAAGTCCTGCACTGGGGAGCAGTAGGCTCCTCTGTGCATATGCCAGCTCAGACCGGTTCAGGGGCTACCTATCCCTTCTCTGGCGCGAAACTGGTCAAAGGGAAGTGGGTGTAACCACCCCCTACCCTGACCCTCCCAGAGGAGTGGTCATAGAGCTAGTCCCTCCCCTACCTTCAGTATAAGATAGGGAAACCTTGCCATTGCAAATCAGATATCCCTGGACGACGCTCTACAAGAAGAATCCTGGCCCTTCTACATACCACTACCTTTGGAAGACTGAAGAATCTCCCTTGGAGTCAAGAAATGACTCCCCTGCTTGGCAGGCACCAGAAACTCTAATCAACGGTCGCAAACTTTCCCGCTCCCGCCGGAGTTCGAAGTCCCTGTAGCCCCGGAAGTGGATTTCGTGACTTCTCGATGGCCAATGTGAGTCCCCAGCAGAGCTGAGGCAAGTGGACCCCACGAGTGATGAGGAACAGCAATACCCAAGTACCGTGCACTATTGTCGAGTGCAACCCCTTCACACCATTCTACAAACTTGTGCATTGGACCATTTGTGGCCCAAGCCTTCAGCAGGTTTTGCAGTGAAAATCAGAGTCCTACCCCATCCCGAGTGACCGTGGGCTCCTGTGAAGCATCTCCTCACGAGGCATCTTCACGATCCCTTGACCGTTGGCTTGTGGGTCCCCTGAACATGTTCTGATCAACCAAAGGGCTCCCCTGGTTGGTCCAGGCCTGCCCTCATTCACCCTCACTGGGTGTGTCCCTCAGACCTTGCTGGTCTACACCGCTGACTTTATTACCTTTCCCCAAGACTTGCTGTTGCCAAGACTTGTTGGCTCCAATCCGGTTGTCGACACATCAGTAAGCTGCAGACGTCATGGGACACTCCTAATCCAGCTGCCGGTCATCGTCGATCTCTCCTGGACCTCGTGAGTGAAGAGTCAAAACACCCTTGATCACCTGAAATCACCCGACTTCCGTGGGCATCCATCTCCCTGGCCCCGGGTCACTGGCAAGTGACTCTGAACACTGTCCCTTCTGCTTTCAGGTCATCTTCATATTGAATCCAGCCTTGGATTCCACCGGACACTTCTCCAGTCTTCGCAAGCAGCAAATCTTCTTTGGTCTCCATAGAAAACAGCGACGCGACCCGACACCAAAAGTCACCTATGCACCCGGCTTCCCTGGGTGAGGTAACTCATGTACTCCAGTGCCCTAGTGTGTGTTGGCCCTCGAATTACTTACCTTGTAAGTGGCTTGCTTGTAGACTTCCTCGAAGTACCCTTAAACTTTAAAAATCAAACCGCGACTTGCTCTATTGAAATCAATAGGGAACCCGTGGCTGTGTTCACACACTGCACGCGTCTCCGGTGGGTCTTTTACTTACCTGCTTCTGCTGCATTAGTGAAGCCCCAGCTATTCTACAGGCCCTAGGCCTTGTCCCCTTGCAAGTCGACTTTCCTAAAACTCTTTTTCAGTATGTGGTCTGGTATGCCCCTAGGGCCACAGCCATATTTGTGCTTAACTTATTGTGAAACGTTGATATTTGAATGTGTTCCTGACTTCTAATCACATAAAGAGATTAGTAGAGTGTGTCTAGAAATAAATACATTTTCATTTCATAAGGCTTTATTCGGAGCTTAACACAAAGTCCATAAAAGCACATACATACAAACATAAAAAACAAACTCATAATAACCAAATATCATATATACAGTACAAGATACAAGATTAAAAAACGGTTAAAATAACATGCTGTTCCTAACTTTAACAGCTTGTAGGAGAAAAGTTGTAGTAAAAAAGCAGACATCAGGGTTGAGATTAAAAAACAGCTTCATAGAATCATGCACATTTCGTGTTCCATACTTCAAAAGAATAGGTTTTAAGAAAGCTGAACGAAGGTTACCATAAAATTTACAAAACAATAAGAAGTGCATAGTGCTTTGTGCAGATAAATGATCACATGGGCAAGGGCCAATCGGATATTTTTTAATAATGGGGAAAGCCACCAAATGGTGCACAATCCCCAGCCTTAATCTGGTTAGCACAAACTGGTGGGAAACTCTAGTAACATAACTCAAATATGGTTGGTAGCCAACAGTCTCACTATATCTTCCATAGAGCGTACATGTGGAAGAATGGCCACCCAGCGTCTCCCGCCTCTCAGATTTATGGCTCATAAAGATGAGCTTCATCTCACCCTTTGACAAACTAGAAGCAGTATGCATATCCTTTCTAATATCAAATCCATAGATCTCTAAAAAACTATTGACAACAAATTTAATCCAAGGAATCTTCATGTGGGCATCTGTTGGAAAACAGTCTCTGATGATTGCTCTATTTAATGAGGTCTCTTCCTTGGACCAAATGGCGCGCCATAACGTAAATGGTCTTAAAGTAATTTGGTCTGAAAGGTGTTGTATCCCAAGCTCTTTATGTGCCAATTCATTAGAGGCAGATATGGGCAGACACAAAAGTCTCTTAAGAAAGAGATTTTCCTCCACTTGGAGACTCCGGGCCGAGTAATGGCCCCAGACTCCAGCACCATAAAGAGCAATCGAAAGACATCTCATTTGGTAAATTGTTAACATGTCTTTAATCCGTTTATCCCCAATTTTACTGGCAAACTTGAACACCCCGTGTGCACATTTGGCCATCTTGGCCCGGACATAAGTAATCTCACTAGACCAGCAGCCATTCTTAGTAAAATTAATGCCGAGATAGTTAAAGGAGTTCACCGTTTGCCCCTTATGCCCATCAATGAAATAGGAATTGGGTTTTTTAAAGCCCAAACCACATTCCATGATGTGGGTTTTGGATTTGTTAATCAGTAGTTTCCTATCCTTGATGAACATAGAAAACTTGTCCATCAGACGTTGTAGGCCAATAGGAGTCCTAGATAAAATCACGGCATCGTCCGCATAGAGTAATACCGGGACGTTAAAATCATTAATTTTCGGGGCATCTGCCGCCACAGTTTTTAGGGCTGAATCAACATCATTTATAAAAAGGGTAAAGAGTAGGGGTGCAAGAACACAACCTTGTCTTATACCGCGCCCTATCTTAAACTTGGGGGTACGCTCCCCCCCCCCGGTCCATAGCGAACACTGGTACTAAGGTTGGAATATAGTCGTGCCAGGAAATAAATGATACCCTCAGGTGCCCCCAAATCAAGTAGTTTGGCCCATAGAATACTATGGTCCACCATATCGAAGGCGCTGCTCAAATCTGCAAAGCAGAGATAGAGAGAGCCTTTCTTAGCCCTCGTATATTTCCCAATTAGGAGGTTGAGGTAGAGACATTGTTCGACAGTCCCTCGACCCTTCCTAAAACCATATTGGCAGTTGGCCAGAATGTTATTAGAATCGGCCCACTCTTCCAACCTGACTAGAAGCACCCTGCTCATGATTTTCACAGAGGAATCGAGGAGGGAGATTGGGCGATAATACTTCACATCACCCCTGTCTCCCTTCTTATAGATGGGAATGATAATAGATTCCTCCCAAGTGGGTGGGACTCCATTACATACTGCCGCATTAAAAACATTTGTTAACAATGGGCCCCACAGCTCAGGGACTAATTTGTACAGATCTATAGGCACCCCGTCGGGACCCTGTCTAGAAATAAATACAGATATATTTGATATACATACCTCTGTGGTGTCCTTTCATTTGGTAATTCAAGAGATTATAAGGTAAAACAAGCGGCTTTACATTCCTCTGAGACTAAGCCTGAAGGCTGCTCTCCACAGCTACCACTAGGATAGCTGTCTTTAAAAGGTTGTCTTAAACCTATCTACCATAAGAGTCGAATTGGACTGGTGCAAGGTGACCACTATAACTAGTGACCAGCATATGCCAGGCCAACTTCTCACATTGGTGGGCAGCGTGTGGGATTCCAACTTGCCATTGTTTTACCAGAAAATCTCTATTTGAATTACTAACTGAAAACCACTAAAGGTACTCAAGGTACATATAAAAGTCAAACTTAGTACCAATAAGTTCTACTGAACTTAGAGTTGTTTGTGAAGGGATAGCACACCCTTGCTACAGCTCAAGCTAGTATCAGTAGGCCACAAACTAGTGTAGGTAGTGCAACACTGCATAACACTAGAATGTCCTCAAGGGATGGAGCCAGTGGGTCCACCCAACCCAAGTATAAGGACATGACCTTCTTTGACTTGAAGGCCATGTGTGTTGCAAGACTCCGGGGATTAGGACAGAGTCCCTCCACACTACACCTGATAAATCTACTTATAGAAGATGATCTTAGGCTAGCTCTAGGAGCTAGTGGATCTGGATCAGGGGGTGGGTCAGCCATAGTCTCTGGGTCAGATGATGAAAATCAAGATGACCTGGAGTCTGTGATTGAAGGGCCAGACCCACAAGGGTCTGAAAAGGACTGAGGAATTCTCCCTAAGAGAGCTGACAGAGTGGAAGAGAGGCCTAGGTCCCCCTCAAGGGAATCCAACCACTCATATCACTCTGACAGAGAATCTGTCCATCAGAAGAACCAATACTCTAATAATAGGGAGACCTCCTCTGAAAGAAGGTACAAGATGCTCCATATGAGGAAGCTAGGCTTGCCCTCAGAACCAAACAATTGGCATTAGATAGAGAAGCCTTTGAGCTCCAGAGAGCTTCTAGAAAAGAGGGGTTAGAACCGCCTGGTGGCAGCAACAGTATCCCTAGAGGCAGAGATTACATTCCAGACCATAGGAACCTGTCCAAGGTTGTTCCTCCCTACCAGAGTGGGGATGATATCCACAAATGGATAACTGCTATAGAAAGGGCCTGTAAAGTTCAACAGGTCCCCCAGAAACAGTGGGCAGCAATCTTGTGGCTCTCCTTTTCAGATAAAGGTAGAGACAAGCTCCTCACTGTTAGAGAAGAGGATGCTGATGATTATGATGTCCTGAAAAGTGGATTAATAGATGGGTTTGGCTTAACCACTGAACAGTACAGGTTGAAGGTCAGAGATACCCAAAAAGCCCAGAATCATGACTGGACAGACATTGTAGATTGTGCAAACAAGGCTCTGGAGGGTTGGCTGGTTGGTAGTAGAGTTACTGATTTTAAGGGATTGTATAATCTTATGATGAGAGAACAGATCCTTAATAATTGCCAAAACCAGTTGTTGCATCAGTACCTGGTGGACTCTGATCTGACCTCTCCCCAAGAATTAGGAAAGAAGGCAGACAAATGGGTCAGAACCAGGGTGAGGCAGAAACCCCAGAACCAACGGGGTGACACTAAGAAGCAGGATCCTAAAGGCTCAGATAAAGGTGGGGATAAGTCAAAAGACCAGAAGTCTTCACAAGGGCCCCAAACATCTGCATCTGGTGGGGATTCACAGTCTGCAAAGGGAAAAGACCAAAATAAGCCCTGGTGCAAATTCTGTAAACAGAAATGGCACTGGACTTCTGATTGTACCAAGTCCAAAGACTAAACCACCACCACTCAGGCCCCTAAGGCAAATGTTCCCCCTAGTTCAGCTACTGGTGGAGGTAGTACTCAGAATAAGGGTGGAGTAGGGTTGACCCTGGGTTCTGAAGTGGACTCTGGCCTAGTCAGAGTACCCACACAGGCATTGCTGGTTTGTGAGGGAGACCTTGATATGTCCTTCCTAGTGAGCCCCAGTAATCTGGCCAAATACAAACAGCAGCCTATAATTAATGGCAAACAGGCTTTGACATTCAGGGACACAGGTGCTAGTGTCACCATGGTGGCAGAGGATCTGGTGGACCCTGCGCAGATCATCCTGGGTGAAATATACAAGGTTATCAATGCAAGCAATGTCAGGACCAACCATAGTCTGGCAGTTGTGAATTTCTCCTGGGGAGGAGTAAATGGCCTCAAGAAAGTAGTAGTCAGTGCAGACCTCCCTGTCGAATGTCTATTGGGTAATGATCTGGAAACTTCAGCCTGGTCTGAAGTGGAGTTATGGACTCATGCTGAGATGTTGGGCATACCTGCAGAGGTATTTGCAGTGACCAGGTCACAGGCCAAAATGCATAAAGCTGAACCAGCTCTGGATCCTGAAACTATGGACCAGATGCTACCCAAGAGGAGGAGCAGTAGGGTCAAGGCAGTGCCTTCCCCTCTGTCTCAGATCTCAGATTCCCCTCCTGAGGGAGGAGAAGCAGAGCCTGAAGAAGGAACTGCCCCAGAGGAACTTGAGCCTGGTCAGGTTGAGTTCTTGGGGGCAGGGGGACCTTCCAGGGAAGATCTGAGTAAGGAGCTACAGTGCTGCCCCTCTCTTGAACCCCTCAGACAGCAAGCTGCTGCTGAGGTTGCTGGGAGTGCTAGTGGGTCCCATAAAGTTTATTGGGATGAGGGACTCCTATATTCTGAGGCTAGAGATCCTACCCCTGGAGCCACCAGGAGGTTGGTAATACCTCAGAAGTTTAGGGGGTTCCTCTTGACCCTAGCACACGACATCCCATTGGCAGGACACTTGGGCCAAAACAAGACCTGGGGCAGGCTTGTCCCTCATTTTCATTGGCCACACATGTCAGAGGACACCAAGGAGTTTTGTCGCTCCTGTGTCACTTGCCAAGCCAGTGCCAAGTCAGGTGGCACAACAAAGGCCCCCCTGATACCACTACCTGTGGTGGGAGTTCCCTTTGAAAGGGTAGGGATTGACATTGTTGGTCCCCTTGACCCTCCAACAGCATCTGAGCACAGGTTTATCCTGGTGGTAGTGGATCATGCCACCAGGTACCCAGAAGCATTTCCCCCAGGACCACCACAGCCCCTCTTCTCCAGAGTGGGTTTCCCTAAGGAGGTTCTATCTGACAGAGGTACCAACTTCATGTCAGGATATCTAAAAGCAATGTGGAAGGAGTGTGGTGCAAACTACAAGTTCACTACTCCCTATCACCCACAATGCAATGGGTTAGTTGAAAGGTTCAACAAAACCCTAAAGGGAATAATTAAAGGCCTCCCAGAAAAGCTTAGGCGAAAATGAGACCTTTTACTTACCTGCCTTCTGTTTGCATACAGGGAGGTTCCACAGAAGGGGGTTGGCTACAGCCCTTTTGAACTTCTGTTTGGGCACCCTGTCAGAGGCCCATTATATTTGGTGAAGGAGGGCTGGAAGTTACCTCTCAAACCTCCCAAACAGGATGTGATGGACTATGTACTTGGTCTCCGCTCCCGGGTGGCCGAATACATGAAGAAGGCAACCAAAAACCTTGAGGCTAGCTAAGAACTACAAAAAGCTTGGCATGACCAAAAGGCTGTCCTGACTGTTTATCAGCCAGGCCAGAAAGTGTGGGTGTTGGAGCCAGTGGCCCCAGCAGCTCTCCAAGACAAGTGGAGTGGCCCCCATACAATTGTTGAGAAAAAGGGAGAAGTCACCTACCTGGTGGATCGTGGAACTCCCAGGAGCCCCCGTAGGGTGCTCCATGTCAACAGACTTAAGCCATATGTAGACAGGGCTGACATGGGCTTGCTCGTGGCAACTGATGAGGAACAGGAGGAGGAGAGTGACCATCTCCCTGACCTGCTCTCACCGAACCCTGATGATGGGTCAGTTGATGGTTTTGCTTTGGCAAGCAGCCTCACTGATCATCAGCAAACTGAATGCAGACAAGTTCTGCAACAGTTCAGACATATGTTTAGCCTGACCCTAAGTCAGACTTCCTGGTGCACCCATGACGTGGACACTGGAGATAGTCTTCCTGTCAAAAGTAAAATCTACAGGCAACCTGTCGATGTCAGGGACTGTATCAGGACTGAAGTCCAGAAAATGTTGGAACTAGGTGTTATTGAGCCTTCAGATAGCCCTTGGGCTAGTCCAGTAGTCCTTGTGCCTAAACCTCATACCCAGGGCGGTAAGAAAGAAATGAGGTTTTGTGTTGACTACAGAGGCCTCAATGCAGTCACCAGGACTGATGCCTATCCAATTCCCAGGGCAGATGAACTGATAGATACTTTGGCCTCAGCCAAGTATCTTAGTACATTTGACCTAACAGCTGGCTGTTGGCAAATCAAGTTAGCTGATGATGCCAAGGCCAAAACAGCATTTTCAACCCCTGGTGGGCACTATCACTTTGTGGTAATGCCCTTTGGTTTGAAAAATGCAAATGCCACTTTTCAGAGGTTGTTGGATAAAGTTCTGACTGGTATGGAAACTTATTGCTCAGCTTATCTTGATGATATTGCTGTCTTTAGTTCCTCCTGGAAGGATCACCTGGTCCACCTCAGAAATGTTTTGGAGGCCCTGCAAAAGGCAGGCCTCACTACCAAGGCCACCAAGTGCCAGATAGGGCAGAGTCGGGTTGTGTATCTGAGCCACCTTGTAGGTGGAGGCCAGGTTCAACCATTGCAATGCAAATCCAAACCATAATGGAATGGGTAGCTCCAACAACCCAGACACAGGTTAGAACCTTTTTAGGCCTGACTGGGTACTATAGGAGGTTTGTTAAGGGATATGGATCTATAGTGACCCCCTTAAATGATATGACCTCTAAAAAAAATGCCAAAAAGTTCAGTGGACAACTAGCTGTCAATAGGCATTTGAAGACCTTAAGCAGGCCATGTGCACTGCCCCCATCTTACAGAGTCCAGACTACTCCAGAAAGTTTATTGTCCAAACAGATGCTTCAGAGCTGGGTGTGGGAGCTGTACTGTCTCAACTGAATGATGAAAGTCAAGACCAGCCAGTACCTTTTATAAGCAGAAGGCTGACCCCTAGAGAGAAACGTTGGTCAGCCATAGAGAGGGAGGCCTTTGCTGTGGTGTGGGCCCTGAAGAAGCTGAGGCCATACTTGTTTGGCACTCACTTCATAGTTCAGACTGACCACAAGCCCCTCCTATGGCTCAAACAGATGAAAGGTGAAAATCCTAAACTGCTCAGGTGGTCCATTTCCCTACAGGGGATGGACTATACAGTGGAACATAGACCTGGGACCCAACATGCCAATGCAGATGGACTCTCAAGGTATTTCCACTTAGAACACGAAGACTCAACTGGTCAAGGTTAGTTTAGTGTCTCTGCATTTGGGGTGGGGGGGTTGTGTAGGAGAGTAGGTTCTGCACTTATGTTGCCCCCACTTTTTCTCTGATATATACACTGGTTTCTGGCTATATTCTGGCTGGGTCCCTGCTAATCAGGGCCCCAGTCTCTCTGTTCTCTCTAAATGACTTGGAGTGCATACTAGATGTACTAGTGATTGGATACTGTGGTACCTTATGAGCCCCTAGTATATGGTACCCTAGGTACCTAGGGCATAGGTACTTTACAGACCTACCAGGGGCTTGCATGTATTTTGCCACCCCTGGGAAGCAGACTCAATCTGACACCACAGGCCTGCTACTGCAGCCTGGGTGAGGTAGTGTTAGCACTCCTCACTGAGGTAAAGGTTCCTATATCTCACCATACACACACATATAAACCTATCAGTCACCCCTAAGGCAGGCCCTATCACACACAGATAAACCTATCAGTCACCCCTAAGGCAGGCCCTATCACACACAGATAAACCTATCAGTCACCCCTAAGGCAGGCCCTATCAATCCTGAGGGCAGGATGCTTGGTTTAAAATGTGAGGGGGTGCCTCTGCATGAGCAGGACCCCTCTGCAGCTGGCAGAGTCTATTCTCTGTGGCTGTTTGTGGATCCGGTTAAACCATATACTCTTAAGTGCATTATAACCCAACGGTAAATGCTAACTTTGCTATGGCTGGGTTCAAACTGGAAAGGCATGGTGAGCAAAAAAACGATGGATTTAGGCCCAGATCTCTGTACTGGGGTGAATGTATGACATTGTTCTGCATTCTGTCCATCAATTGTTGTTTTAACTTTGGAATGACTGCATCAAAACATGTCGTGTTTGGTGTCAAACAACTTGGAATCATACCCCCACACCAGTAACTGGTGTGGGGTATGATCCCACCCTTCTAGAGGGGACAACACGTACCTACTGTGGTAACACTGTAGAAATCTGAAAGAGCCCTGGCATCACAAAATGGATGCCACCAGCACAGACACTGGGCTGCCCTCCTGCTGCTGACTGAAACTCGCAGTGGAGGAGGTCCAACAATAGGCATCCTGTCACAGGGAGGTGTCACTACCTTCTAGACAGGATTTAGTGTATTGGGGCTGGGTGGGTGCACTCCTAGAGTGCATTGAAGTCCTGCACTGGGGGAGCAGTAGGCTCCTCTGTGCATATGCCAGCTCAAACCGGTAAAGGGGCTAACTGTCCCTGCTCTGGCATGAAACTGGACAAAGGGGAGTCGGTGTAATCACCCCCTACCCTGACCCTCCCAGAGGAGTGGTCATAGAGCTAGTCCATCCCCCACCTTCAGTATAAGATAGGGAAACCTTGCCATTGCAAATCAGATATCCCTGGACGACGCTCTACAAGAAGAATCCTGGCCCTTTGACGTTCCACTACCTTTGGAAGACTGAAGAATCTCCCTTGGAGTGAAGGAGTGACTCCCCTGCTTGGCAGACACCAGAAACTCTAATCAATGGTCGCAAACTTTCCCGCTCCCGCCGGAGTTCGAAGTCCCTGCAGCCCCGGAAGTAGATTTCCTGACTTCTCAACAGCCATTGTGAGTCCCCAGCAGAGCTGAGGCGAGTGGACCCCACGAGTGACGAGGAACAGCAATACCCAGGTATCGTGCACTATTGTCGAGTGCAACCCCTTCACGACGTTCTATGAACTTGTGCATTGGACCATTTGTTGTCCAATCCTCCAGCAGGTTTTGCAGTGAAAATCAGAGGCCTACCCCATCCCGAGTGACTGTGGGCTCCTGTGAAGCATTTCCTCATGAGGCTTCTTCGCGATCCCTTGCCTGTTGGCTTGTGGGTCCCTTGAAGACTTTCTGATCAAACCAAAGGGCTCCCCTGGTTGCTCCAGGCCTGCCCTCACTCACCCTCGCTGGGTGAGTCCCTGAAACCTTGCTGGTCTGCACCGCTGACTTTATTCACTATCCACGAGACTTGCTGATGCCAAGGCTTGTTGGATCCAATCCAGTTGCCGTCACCTCAGTAAGCTGTAGAAGTTGTGGGACACTCCTAATCCAGCTGCTGGTCATTGTCGATCTCTCCTGGACCTCGTGTGCGAAGAATCAAAACACCCTTGATCACCTGAAATCACCAGACTTCCGTGGGCATCCATCTTCCTGGCCCGGGTCACTGGCAAGTGACTGTGAACACTGTCCCTTCTGCTTTCAGGTCATCTTCATCTTGAATCCAGCCTTGGATTCCACCGGACACTTCTCCAGTCTTCGCAAGCAGCAAATCTTCTTTGGTCTCCATAGAAAACAGCGACGCAACCCGACACCAAAAGACACCTATGCACCGAGATTCCCTGGGTGAGGTAACTCGTGCACTCCGGTGCCCTAGTGTGTGTTGGCCTTCAAATAACTTACCTTGTAAGTGGCTTCCTTGTAGACTTCCACGAAGTACCCTTAAACTTTAAAAATCAAACCGCGACTTGCTCCATTGAAATTAATAGGGAACCCGCGGCTGTGTTCATACACTGCACGCGTCTCCCGTGGGTCTTTTACTTACCTGCTTCTGCTGCATTAGTAAAGCCCCAGCGATTCTACAGGCCCTAGGCCTTGTCGCCCTGCAAATCGACTTTCCTAAACCTCTTTTTTAGTATATGGTCTGGTACGCCCCTAGGGCCACAGCCATATTTGTGCTTAACTTATTTTGAAACGTTGATATTTGAATGTGTTCCTGACTTCTAATCTCATAAAGAGATTAGTAGAGTGTGTCTAGAAATAAATACATATATATTTGATATATATACCTGTGTGGTGTCCTTTCATCTGGTAATTCAAGAGATTATAAGGTAAAACAAGCTGCTTTACATTCCTCTGAGACTTAGCCTGAAGGCTGCTCTCCACAGCTACCACTAGGATAGCTTTCTTTAAAAGGTTGTCTTAAACCTATCTACCATACGAGTCAAATTGGACTGGTGCAAGGTGGCCACTATAACTAGTGACCAGCATATGCCAGGCCAACTTCTCATACTTTTCCATTTGCGCTTTTTTCCAGGGCCATCGTGACTTCCTCGAGACTAATTGGGTCCATCTTTGGAGTATCAATGGTTATAAATTTCTCATTTATGTTTATTGGGTCAAAAATGTCATTTACAGAATTACTTAATGTTAAAAAGTAGGATTCCTTATCTGGGTTAAAAACCTTTGTGAAGTGACTTATCCAGTCTTGGGGTTGCACTAAACTTTCATTCTTAACAGCACCACTTTCTTTAAAATAAGGGTAATAATATTGTTTTCCAAAATAGCGATGAGTCCCTTGTATCTGCAGCCTGCATCCATTTTTCCCATGCCTCATTCTGGATCTCCCCTTTCCTCTTATCAGTAGTCTGTTTATATATCATCCTATGATTTTTAACCTGTTCTCTATCTCTGGGTTCAATTTTCAGAGCATTTCTTAATTATTGCTGGTTAGCTTCCGTACATTATGAATCAAACCAGCTAACTATTTTCTTTTTTGTCTTTTTGCTCTTCTTTTTTAGTCCCTGGGAAATTGCAGACGTAATGTTGCAGAAAGCCCTGATGATCTGTTGGTTTGATGAATCCTCCTTGTTACATACTTCTATATCATTTTTGCAGTCAGTCAGCAATCTCTCCACGAATACATTTGGATTTACCCCAGACCATTTAATTGAGATGCCATTTTCTCCCTGCGTTATTATAGTGGATGCTAGGTATGGCCCTATCTGAGGTATTTCATGTAGTCTGATAGTTAAAATCAATGGATGATGGTCACTTAGTCAACTTTTTTTTACCTCCATTGCCACTATTTGTTTTTGGCCATGTGCCGAAATTAATATATGATCAATAATTGAACATCGACCATGTCCTACAAAGGTTGGTAGCTTTGGAGTGTCCTCTGGAAGTGATTGGTCCACCACTCCTAAGTTGTATTCATTAAGTGTCCTATTAATTGCTTCACAGTATGCGTTATGTACAAAATGTGTGTAACTTCCACCATCCCTGATTCCATGGCCACATAGTTTCCCATCTATGTCACCTCATCTCCTGATATTAAAATCTCCAGCCCAAATCTAAAGATAGTCATTCTTAACCTGATTCACAAAGATATTGAGTTCCTTCTCTAAAGATGTAATTACTTGTTCTCTTGTGTTATCGAAGACATTATTATAAAAATTAATTATCACAAAAAAATAGGAATCCTTAGAGTATAGCAGCAACAGTTGAAAATAGGGTGAGTTGGTATATACTTTCTTTAATGTTAACGGACATGTAACTGAGAGTAGAACTGCTAAACCACCCTTTGCTCTTCCATTCCGTAAAGGGGTTGCTTGCATATCAACTATTGAAAAGCCATCAATATAAAAGGGTTCAGTGTGCCAAGTTTCCTGTTAACAAATAATTTGTGAATTTTTAAGAAATTGTGGCCATACATGAATATTTAATTTACTATTTACTCCCGCTATATTCCAGGAAACAAAGGTCAAGTTGTGTGGTATCACAGTATTCAATAAATAAGGTTCAGACCTGAGTCAATCACAAGCATCTACAGTTCTCTTGCGTCCTTCCGCACACCGACCGCCTCTTTCTGCACCCCTCTTGCCTCTTTCAGTACCTCTCTCTTTCTGCACTTCTCTTGCTTCTTTCTGCACCTCTCTTGCTTCTTTTTGCACCCCTGTTGGCCTCTTTCTGCATTCATCTCTGCTTTTTCTGTACCTCTCTTGCATCTTTCTGCACATCTCTTGCCTGTTTCTGTACCTCTGTTGCTTCTTTCTGCACTTTTCTTGCCTCTTTCTACATTTCTTTTGCTTCTTTCTGCAATTCTCTTGCTTCTTTTTGCACCCCTGTTGGCATCTTTCTGCACTCATCTTCCCTCTTTCTGCATCTCTGTTGCTTCTTTCTGCATTTCTCTTGTCTTTTTCAGCATTTCCCTTGCTTCTTTCTGTACCTCTCTTGCTTATTTTCTGCACCCCTGTTGCCCCTTTTTGCACTCGTCTTATTTCTTTCTGCACCTCTCTTCTCTTGCTGCACCTCTCTTGTCTCTTTCTGTACCTGTCTTGCCTCTTTCTGCACCCCTGTTGTTTCTTTCTGTACTTGTCTTGCCTCTTTCTGCACCCCTCTTGCCTCTTTCGCTACCTCTGTAACTTCTTTCTGTACTTCTCTTGCTTCTTTCTGCATCCCTTTTGCTTCTTTTTGCACCCTTATTCCCTCTTTGTGCACCTCTCTTGCCTCTCTCTTCTCCTCTTTTGCCTTTTTCTGCAGTTCTCTTGCTTCTTTCTCTGCACCTCTTTTGCGTCTTTCTGCACTTCTCTTTCCTCTTTCAGCACCCCTCTTCCCTCTTTCTGCATCTATTCTGACTGTTTCTGTACTTCTTTTGCCTCTTTCTGCAGTTCTCTTTCCTCCTTCTACAGAGGTTGCTTCTTTTTGCACTTTACTTTCTGCACTCTATTGCTTCTTTCTGCATCCCTTTTGCTTCTTTCTGCACCCTTCTTCCCTCTTTGTGCACATCTCTTGCCTTTTTCTGCACCTCGTTTGCGTCTTTCTGTACTTTTATTGCCTCTTTCTGCACCCCTCTTGCCTCTTTCTGCACCTTTTTTTGCAGATTTCTGCACCCCTCTTGCCTCTTTCTGCACAACTGTTCCCTCTTTCTATACCGCTCTTGCCTCTGTCTTTACCCTTCTTCCCTCTTTCTGCACCTCTCTTGCCTCTTTCTGTATCACTCTTACCTTTTTCTGCAGTTCTCTTGCCTCTTGCCGTACCACTTTTGCTTCTTTCTGCACCTCTTTGCATCTTTCTGCAGTTCTCTTGCCTCCTTTGGCACCCTGTTGCTTCTTTCTGCTCTTCTTGTGCTTCATTCTGTAGCTCTCTTACTTCTTTCTGCACCCCTCTTGCATCTTTCTGCACCCCTCCTCCCTCTTTCTTTACCTCTTAAGCCTCTTTTTGCACCTCTCTTACCTCTTTCTGCACTTCTCTTGCCTCTTTCTGCACATCTGTTGTTTATTTCTGCACTTATCTTGCTTCTTTCTGCACCACTCTTGCTTCTTTCTGCACCCCTGTTGCCTTTTTCTGCACTCATATTCCCTCTTTCTGTACCTCTCTTGCGTCTTTCTGCACTTGCCTCCTTTATTTCTGTTGCTTCTTTCTGCACCTCTTTCTTTTTCTGTACCTCTTTGCAACTTTCTGCACTTCACTTGCTTCTTTTTGCACCCCTCTTGCCTATTTCTGTACTATTCTTCCCTCTTTTGCCTCTTTCTGTACCCCTGCATCCTCTTTCAGCACTTCTGCTGCCTATTTCTGCACCTCTCCTGCCTCTTTCTACACTTCTCTTGCCTCTATCTATATTTCTGTTGCTTCTTTCTGTACTTCTCCTGCCTCTTTCTGCAGTTCTCTTACCTCTTTCTGCACCCCTTTTGCTTCTTTCTGCACCTCTCTTACCTTTTTCTGCACCCCTCTAGCCTCTTTTTGCACTTCTCTTGCATCTTTCTGCACATCTGTTGCTTATTTCTGCATTTCTCTTGCTTCTTTCTGCACCCCTGTTGCCTCATTCTGAACTCATCTTTCCTCTTTCTGCACCTCTCTTGCATCTTTCTGCACTTCTCTTGCCTGTTTTTACATCTGTATAGCTTCTTTCTGCACTTCTCTTGTCTCTTTCTACAACCCTCTTGCCTCTTTTTCCACCTCGGTTTCCCATTTCTACACTTGTCTTATTTCTTTCTGTACCTCTCTTGTCTCTTTGTGCACCGTTCTTTCTTTTTTTGTACTTCTTTTGCCTCGTTCTGCTCATCTCTTCCACTTTCTGTACCTCTCTTGCCTCTTTCTGCACCTCACTTGCTTCTTTCAGTACCCCTCCTGCCCCCTCCTGTACCCTTCTTCCCTCTTTTGTCCCTTTCTGTACCCCTGTTCCCTCTTTCTGCACCTCTTCCGCCTATTTCTGTTCTTCTCCTGCCTCCTTCTGCAGTTCTCTTATATCTTTCTGCACCTCTTTTGCCTCTTTTTGCACTTTTCTTAACTCTTTCTGCACCCCTCTTGCCTCTTTCTGCACCTCTGTTGCTTCTTTCTGCATTTCTGTTGCTTTTTTCTGCACCTTACTTGCTTTTTTCTGCACCCCTGTTGTCCCTTTATGTGCTTGTCTTCTTTCTTTCTGCATCGCTTGTCTCTTTCTGTTCCTGTCTTTCCTCTTTCTGCACATCTGTTGCCTTTTTCTGCACCTCTGTTGCTTCTTTCTGCACTTCTCTTTCTCTTTCTGCATTTCTTTGGCTTCTTTTGCAGCTATGTTGACTCTTTCTGCACCTACTTGCTTCTTTCAGCACCACTCTTGCATCTTTCTGCACCCCTTCCCTCTTTCTGCACCTCTCTTGCCACTTTCTGCACCCCTGCACCCTCTTTCTGCACCTCTGCTGCCTGTTTCTCCACCACTCCTGCCTCTTTCTGCACCTCTGTTGCTTTGTTCTATACTTTTCATGCCTATTTCTCACCCCTCTTGCCTCTTTCTGCACCTCTATTTTTTATTCCTGCACTTTTCTTTCTTTTTTCTGCACCTCTCAAGCTTCTTTCTGCACCCTTCTTGCCTTTTTATGCAGTTCTTGTGCTTCTTACTGCATTTTTCTTGCTTCTTTCTGCTCTTCTCTTGCCTCTTTCTGTGCATCTCTTGCCACTTTCTGCACCTCACTTGCTTCTTTTTGTACCCCTCTTGCATATTTCTACACCCATCTTCCCTCTTTTGCCTCATTATGTACCCCTGCTCCCTCTTGCTGCACCTGTGCTGCCTATTTCTGCACCTCTCCTGAATATTTCTACACTTCTCTTACCTCATTCTATATTTCTGTTGCTTCTTTCTGTACTTCTCCTGCCTCTTTCTGCAGTTCTCTTACCTCTTTCTGCACCTCTTTTGCTTCTTTCTGCACTTCTCTTACCTTTTTCTGCACCCCTCTAGCCTCTTTTTGCACATATCTTACCTCTTTCCACACTTCTCTTGCCTCTTTCTGCACATCTGTTGCTTATTTCTGCACTTCTCTTGCTTCTTTCTGCACCTCTCTTGTTTCTTTCTGCACCCCTGTTGCCTCTTTCTGCACTCATCTTTCCTCTTTCTGTACCTCTCTCGCGTCTTTCTGTACTTCTCTTGCCTGTTTTTACACCTGTGTTGCTTCTTTCTGCACTTCTCTTGCCTCTTTCTACAACCCTCTTGCCTCTTTCTCCACCTCTGTTTCCCCTTTCTGCACTTGTGTTATTTCTTTCTGCACCTCTTGTCTCTTTGTGTACCTCTCTCATCTCTTCCTGTACATGTCTTGCCTTTTTCAGCACCTCTGTTGCTTTTTTATGCACTTCTCTTGTCTTTTTCTGCATTTTGTTTGCTTCTTCTGCAGCTCTGTTGCATATTTCTGCACCCCTCTTCCCTCACCTCTCTTGCCTCTTTGTGCACCTCAGCTGCCTGTTTCTACACACATCTTGCCTCTTTCTGTACTTCTGTTACTTCTTTCTGCACTTCTCTTTCTTTTTTCAGTACCTCCCATGCCTCTTTCTGCACCTGACTTGCCTCTTCCTGCATGTCTCTTCCTTCTTTCTACACCTCTGTTGGTTCCTTTGGCAATTCTCTTGCCTCTTTCTGCAATTCTCTTGCCTGTTTCTGCACCTGTCTTGCTTCTTTCTGCACCTCTCTTGCCTCCTTCTGCATTTCTGTTGCTTCTTTCTCCACCTTTCTTTCTTTTTATGTACTTCTTTTGCCTTGTTCTGCTCATCTCTTCCATGTTGTGCACCTCTCTTGTCTCTTTCTGTGCCTCTCTTGCCATTTTCTGCACCTCACTTGCTTCTTTTTGTTCCCCTCTTGCCTATTTCTGCACCCTTCTTCCCTCTTTTGCCTCTTTATGTACCCCTGCTCCCTCTTTCTGCACCTGTGCTGCCTATTTCTGTACCTCTCCTGCCTCTTTCCACCTCTTTCCACACTTCTCTTGCCTCTTTCTATATTTCTGTTGCTTCTTTCTGCACTTCTTCTGCCTCTTTCTGCAGTTCTCTTACCTCTTTATGCACCTCTTTTGCTTCTTTCTGTACTTCTCTTTCCTCTTTCTGCACCCCTCATGTCTCTTTTCTGCACCTCTGTTGGTACTTTCTGCACCTCTCTTGCCTCTTTTTGTCACCTCGCTTGCTTCTTTCTGCACATCTCTTGCTTCTTTCTACACCTCTATTGCTTCTTTCGGCAATTCTTTTGCCTCTTTATGCAATTCCTTTGCCTGTTTCTGCACCTCTCTTTATATCTTCCTGCGCCTCTCTTGCCTCCTTCGCATTTCTGTTGCTTCTTTCTGCACCGTTCTTTCTATTTTTGTACTTCTTTTGCCTCGTTCTGCTCACCTCTTCCACTTTCTGCACCTCTCTTGCCTCTTTCTAAACCTCTGTTGCCTCTTTCTGCACCTCACGTGCTTCTTTCAGTACCCCTCCTACCCCATTCTGAACCCTTCTACCCTCTTTGGCCCCTTTCTGTACCCCTGTTCTCTCTTTCTGCACCTCTTCCGCCTATTTCTGCACTTCTCCTGCCTCTTTCTGTACCTCTTTTGCCTCTTTCTGCACTTTTCTTACCTCTTTCTGCACCCCTCTTGCCTCTTTCTGCACCTCTGTTGCTTCTTTCTGCATTTCTGTTGCTTCTTTCTGTACCTTACTGTAGGAGGGTGTAAAATGACTACATGGTTGCCCCCACTTTTTTCCTGGTGTTTTAATGGTTTTTGACTAGTCTGGCTGGGATCCTGCTATCCAGGACCCCAGCCTATCTGCTTTCTCCCTTAAATGACTGGAGTGCATATTAGATGCAATAGTGATTGGATACTGTGGTACCTTATGAGCCCCTAGTATATGGTACCCTAGGTACCAAGGGCATAGGTACTTCACAGGCCTACCAGGGGCTGAAGCATGTATTATGCCACCCTTGGGAAGCAGACTCAGCCTGACACCTCAGGCCTGCTACTGCAGCCTGGGTGAGGTAGTGTTAGCACTCCTCACTGAGGTATAGGTTCCTATATCTCACCATACACACACATATAAACCTATCAGTCACCCCTAAGGCAGGCCCTATCAATCCTGAGGGCTGGGTGCTTGGTTTACAATGTGAGGGGGTGCCTCTGCATGAGCAGGACCCCTCTGCAGCTGGCAGAGTCTATTCTCTGTGGCTGTTTGTGGATCCGGTTAAATCATATACTCTTAAGTGCATTATAACCCAACGGTAAATGCTAACTTTGGAATGACTGCATCAAAACATGTTGTGTTTGGTGTAAAACAACTTGGAATCATACCCCCACACCAGTAACTGGTGTGGGAGTATGATCCCACCCTTCTAGAGGGGACGACATGTACCTACTGTGGTAACACGGTAGAAATCTGAAGGAGCCTTGCATCACAAAATGGATGCCACCAGCACAGACACTGGGCTGCCCTCCTGGTGCTGACTGAAACTCGCAATGGAGGAGGCCCAACAATAGGCATCCTGTCACAGGGAGGTGTCACTACTTTCCAGACAGGATTTAGTGTATTGGAGCTGGATGGGTGCACTTCTAGAGTGCTTTGAAGTCCTGCACTGGGGGAGCAGTAGGCTCCTCTGTGCATATGCCAGTTCAAACCGGTTCAGGGGCTACCTGTCCCTGCTCTGGTGCAAAATTGGACAAAGGGAAGTGGGTGTAACCACCCCCTACCCTGACCCTCCCAGAGGAGTAGCCATAGAGCTAGTCCCTCCCCTATCTTCAGTATAAGATAGCAAACCTTGCCATTGCAAAGCAGATAACCCTGGACTACTCTCTACAAAGAAGAATCCTGGCCCATCGACATTCCACTACCTTTGGAAGACAGAAGAATCTCCCTTGGAGTCAAGGAGTGACTCCCCTGCTTGGCAGTCACCAGAAACTCTAATCAACGGTCGCAAGCTTTCCCGCTCCGCCAGAGTTCGAAGTCCCTGCAGCCCCAGAAGTGGATTTCCGGACTTCTCAACAGCCAGGCGCGTAGCTAGGGGGGGGCGGTGGGGGCGGACCGCCCCAGGCGGCACTATATTTAGGGCGGCGGCGGCCTTTTAATTTATTTAGGGACACAGTGTCACTAAATAAATTATAAAGTCCGCCGCGGCCGGGAAAGCAGCGCGCACTAACCTGTAGTGCTATGAGTGCCATGATGACCGTTAATCTCTCTGCCCGCGGCGCCGCCCATTCCAGCCTGCTCCAGGGCCGTCAATCATGGAGAGCGCGCGCCAGCGCTACCAATGACGGCCCTGGGCTACATTTTTGCCCGGCCCTCGCGATGAGAACGTAGCGGTGACGCGTCACGCGCTTCACCACTACGCACTCTCGTGAGGACCTTGTGGCCTGGGGCAGTCTGCTGAGCCTGCTGCGTGGATAATTCGTTTTAGTGCAGACTGCAGTAGTAGGTAAGAGAATGTGTTTCATTTCTTTTTTTAAATATGCGCAGGTCCAGCAGGACACGTACTTCGTGTGCGCTTCATTTAAACAGTTTTTATCATTATAATTGCCGATGCAGGACAACAATAAGACAATAAAAGGTGCCCCAATAACGCTGGTGATTAATGATTCGCTTGAGACCAATTATTTGTCTGTCAGTAGTTTTTAAATGCAGATGAACTGTATTTTGTGTGGATGCTCAGTGGGTTGCTGCCTTTGCCACAGAGATCCTTGTGTTACTTGCAGTTCAGAAGGTTTCCTTGAGGATTGTGAAGGATTCCGTGTATAAAGTGAAATTGACCATAACTAAAATCTCGCTCGAGCCTACTCTTGGGTAGGATGCGTTGTTCCCTATAGTCCTTCTTTCAAGCAGTGATTACCTGGCTCAGCATGCCCTGGTATTAAAATACTTTTGTGTGTTACAGAGTAAACACAAGGCAAGGGTTCAAACTTTACTATGGCAATGACGTGGTGCCTGGGTCTATGTGCTCTGAACCTCGAACCCTGTCAATGAGGTTGCAGATGTACGTCATGTCTGTATTTTTCCTGCGGGGTTCCTGCCAGTTCTAGGTTTAGTGTAAAGCTCTGTGTCCAGCCACATTACTATTTCCAGGATGCCAGTGTGCAGTGTCACAAAGACCTGCTGTCATTGACCTGGCACTGGAAAAGCGGCCGGGATGCATGCATGATCGGCTGAAGGCCATGAGAAAAGGAGGCGTCAGGTAATTATATGTTTTTGTAGGACGACCCTGCAAACACCTGCCTCAGATGGGATGGCTGCCTCTAGGCGCTTTCAGCATCTTGATGAGCAGCTTGTGTCTCGCATCACATTTCACATGAAAGACACAGTTGACCACTTTATCCTTATATGCCTGTCTGGCTAGGAATCTCCATTCTCTATCACGGGGGGGGGGGGTACTGTTTATTTTATACTCCTTGTGAACAAAGAATGGATACCATCTCATGGAGCGAAAAGAGGGGGGCAACAAGTCATATAGTTGATACTGAAGTTTTTATCATTATCATGGCCGATGCAGGACAACAATAAGACAATAAAAGATGCCCCAATAACGCTGGTGATTAATGATTCGCTTGAGAGCAATCATTTGTCTGTTAGTAGTTTTTAAATGCAGATGAACTGTATTTTGTGTCGAAGCTCAGTGGGTTGTTGCCTTTGCCACAGAGATCCTTGTGTTACTTGCAGTTCAGAAGTTACAATCCTAACATAGGACAGTGACCAATGAACTGAGTCTGTCACCAAAGAGCTGCATACAAACGTGAATGGTATAGATATGTTTTGTGATATAGTTAGAACTTCCTCAGTCTTTCATCATTCTAATGTTGCTAAAATGAGTATGTTTGGGCAGCGATACATTTTTATCAGTAAAGCTGACCCCCATGGAATACTCTTTTAAATCCTAAGGTTGTGTTTCCCCAGACCAAACCCTCTCAAAATATACTGGCCACCAGTATGGATGACACGGACCTACTTTGAAATACAGTGTAGCAAAGGCTACCGGTAATGCTATTAGGTTTTTGCAGCAAGCAGGAGTGTGTGCAAATGAAATAGCATACACATAAAGCAACACTTGGAGTGTTTTGCTGCGAATAATCTTTTATTGGGGAGGTTTTTAGAGACCTTTCATAACAAATCACACTTTTGCTTCCCTCCTCGGCATGTTTAATTCCATTTTGCTAACATTACAACGAAATCATTGTATCTGTAGCAATGAAACAAGATGAAAGAGGGTGTGGATGAATTCAAATGTGAGCGCTTTGCAGAGACAAGAAAAGACAAACAGGGGCATATTTATCAAGGTTTTGCGTCGTCGCAAGGGCACAAAACGGCGTCACAAAACCTAAATGAGATTTATCTAGTCCCGCAAGGCCACCTTGGTTTGAGGAATCTAGAGTAACACAAGGCAGCGCAATCGCTGCCTTGCGTTAATCTGCAGCAGGGAGGCATGCCTCAGGTGGAGTGTAGGTGTTCCAGCACATTTAACCATGGATTCTGACACATTCCCAGATTCACCAACATTAGTAGACCTGGGAATGTATCAGAGTTGTACGCCTCCCCACCAGAGGCACAACGGGGAGAAATATCTTTATTTATGGTTGTTGTGTCCTCTTTCTAAGTATGCAGCAGATTCCTACACCTTGTAATCCTCATTGGCTTATGTGACATTCCCTGTAGACTGATTTACATACTTGTATGATTCATTGTCTCTGTATAATGTGTTCGTGGTGTAAAGTGCAGACACACTACACTGATATGAGTAGCGCTAAACAACAAATGCATATGAGAGAGGGGCTACGGAGCGATGAGGGGCACAGGTGGAGGGTGGCAGTGAGGTAATCTGAGGAGGAGGTAGTTGGAGGGGCTGTGGAGCGATGAGGGGCACTGGTGGAGGGTGACTGCAGGGCTCGAGTCGGGGTACCAGGCGGGTGGATGGCGTCCCCTCACTTATTTTCGCGGGAGCTCGATTACTGGAGCCACACATTTACTCTTTGGCCTCTCTGGGGCGAGATCGGAGCTCATTCAGAACGCTGCTCACGCGCTGGCTTTTCTGATGCAATGGCATCTAAGGGGTGAGCGAGGGGAGGCAATGAGTCTGATGGTGCAAGCCACCTTTCGTGACATCACTTGCTGTTGTGACGTCAGCGTCCCCCCACTTCTTTTTTTAGGACTTGTGCCCTGGGTGACAGTGAGGGAATCCGAGGAAGAGGTCATGGTGTGGAGGGGGAGCTAGGGTGAGATGAGGAGCACTGGTGGAGGGTGGAAGTGAGGGAGTCTGAGGAGGAGGTCATGAGGGGGAGAGGCTACAGAGAGATAAGGGGCACTGGTGGATGGTGGCAGTGAGGGAGTCCAAGGAGGAGGTCATGAGGGGGAGGGGCTATGGGGAGAAGAGGGGCACTTGTGGCGTGAGGGAGTGAGGGAATCTGAGGAGGAGATCACTAGGGGGGCCATAGAGGGATGAGGGGCACTGTTGGAAGGTGGTAGTAAAGGTATTTATGGAGAAAGAGGTTATTAGTGTGGCGCCAAAAAAGACTTTCGCATCAGCGCTAAAGCCGGCCCTGTTATGGCCTTTCTGTTTTTGTTTATTTAATTAGCAGTCGGGTCATAAGGGCTACTGTGGAACATACTTTAAAGTGCATGCTAATTATATTTACTGCTATATTCAATGTTTTAAGTTTGAAGGTGATTTTACTAATGTTTTTACCGGGAAAAAGCAAAGTGGAGCCCGATGGGGCCTGATATGGGGCTGGGGGCCCAAGGTCAGCTGTGAGATAAGGTGCACTGGAGGGAGGAGTAGTGGATAATCAAGCCTGTAAGGGAGAGCGTTGCCGAGTCCGGGGTCAGGTGGAGGTAGTAATGAAGAGGGATTCTCCCTGAAGGCTCGCACAGAGGGAGCCCGTAAGGGAGTGCGTTGCAGAGTCCGTGGTCAGGTGGAGGTAGTAATGAAGAGGGATCCTCCATGAAGGCTCGAACAGATGGAGCCCGAGTAGTATCACTTGCCTGATACTCCCACCTCAGAAACCTCCTCTTCCCATCAAAGGAACATTACATGGAAAGTGATAATATTTAGAAAGAGATTTGGAAAAGAGTGAGTTTTACTGGTCCTATTTTTCTGGTTTCTTCTGAATATTCAAGGAGTGCCGCAGCGCCGGAACAGTTGGTCCCGGGTCTTGGATAGAGTTGAACAAGTTCCCATGGCCCCCCACAACTGTGTTTAAGGATTGTGATCATAATGTGTCGCCCCTCCCTGTATTTTAGCTTTGGGCCCCCAGGCAGGCTGTGCACCATGTGTGTGCTGAGGCTGCTGTGAAGAAGAGATGCACTATTACAAGCTGGTTTTGGGAACCAAGAGCACATGTCTTTTCATTCCCAGGGAGTTGGTTGCTGCTGCTTGGAAGTAATGACAGGGAGTGACCCCTGGTTGTTGCCTTTGGGCCACCAGAGTGGGCTTTGTATCCGGTCTGTGTTGGCAAGGTGGAGCGGACTGACCCCTTTGTGCTGCGTTTAGTTTTAAGGGCACACAGTGAGTCATTCCCTGTGAATAATTAATTTGCTGTTTTTGAAAGATAAAGAATCACAGGCTTCGATACTGTTAAGTTGGTTTTGGGTCCACAGAGCACATCACGTTTGTGCAGGTCCCCACTGCTTTAATGGGGGGGGGACCATGATGAATGGTCATTTAATGTAAGCTGTAGATGAAGGTTACATGAACAGTGTCATGAATGTGCATGTTTGCATTGTGTTGAGGGGATTACCAGGTAATTGTTCACGCAGCTCTCTGATGGATGTCACATGCAGTTTTTCTGAGTCCCCAGATAGATCATGCAGTCTGTGTGTTCTCTTTTGTACTGCCAGTCACCGGTGTTTTCAACTGTGTAGCCTTGGACCGTGTCATGTATGTGCATGTAACTTGCATGATAAAGGTAACTATTAGCGGCCATACTACGTGTCTCTCGGACCTCTTTGAAGTGCATGCCCTCCCCCAGGGGGGGGGGGGCGGCAATCTGAGGGATAGCCCCGGGCGCCACAAGCTCTAGCTACGCCACTGTCAACAGCCATTGTGAGTCCCCAGTAAAGCTATGGTGAGTTGACCCCACGAGTGACGAGGAACAGCAATACTCGGGAACTGTGCACTACTGTCAAGTGCAACCCCTTCACGACATTCTATGAACTTGTGCATTGGGTCATTTGTGGCTCAAGCCTCCAGCAGGTTTTGCAGTGAAAATCAGAGGCCTACCCCATCCCGAGTGACCGTGGGCTCCTGTAAAGCATTTCCCCAAGAGGCGTCTTTGCAATCCTTTGCCCGTTGACTTGTGCATCCCCCAAAGACTTTCTTATCAACTCAAAGGGCTCCCCTGGATGCTCCTGGCCTGCCCTCACTCACCTTAGCTGGGTGAGTCCCTCAGATCTTGCTGGTCTGCAACGCCGACTTTATTCACTTTCCAAAAGACTTGCTGTTGCCAAGGCTTGTTGGCTCCAATCCAGTTGCCGACACCTCAGTAAGCTGCAGATGTCGTGTGTCACTCTGAATCCAGCTGCTGGTCATCGTTAATCCTTCCTGGACCTCGTGAGCAAATAGTCAAAATACCCTTGATCACCTGAAATCACCCGACTTCCGTGGACAACCAGCTTCCTGGCCTCCGGTCACTGGCAAGTGACTGTGAACACTGTCCCTTCAATTTTCAGGTAACCTGCATCTTGAATCCACCCTTGGATTCCACCGGACACTTCTTCAGTCGACGCAAGCAGCAAATCTTCTTTGGTCTCCATAGAAAACAGCGACGCGACCCGACAACAAAAGACACCTATGCACCATGCTTCCCTGGGTGAGGTAACTTGTCACTCCAGTGCCCTAGTGTGTGTTGGTCCTCGAATTACTTACCTTGTAAGTGGCTTGCTTGTAGACTTCCTCGAAGTACCCTAAAACTTTAAAAATCAAACCGCGACTTGCTCCATTGTAATCAATAGGGAACCCGCGGCTGTGTTCACACACTGCATGCGTCTCCCGTGGGTCTGTTACTTACCTGCTTTCACTGCAGTAGTGAAGCCCCAGCGATTCTACAGGCCCTCTGCCTTGTTATTTTGCAAGTCGACATTCTTAACCCATTTTTTTAGTATATGGTCTGGTACGCCCCTAGGGCCACAGCAATAGTTGTGCTTAACTTATTGTGAAACGTTGATATTTGAATGTGTTCCTGGCTTCTAATCTCATAAAGCGATTAGTAGAGTGTGTCTAGAAATAAATACATATATATTTGATATATATACCTGTGTGGTGTCCTTTCATTTGGTAATTCAAGAGATTATAAGGTAAAACAAGCTGCTTTACATTCCTCAGAGACTTAGCCTGAAGGCTGCTCTCCACAGCTACCACTAGGATAGCTTTCTTTAAAAGGTCTTAAACCTATATACCATAAGAGTCGAATTGGACTGGTGCAAGGTGGCCACTATAACTAGTGAACAGCATATGCCAGGCCAACTTCTCACACTTACTTGTTTTTTTCTGCACCCCTTTTTCCCCTTTATGCACTTGTCTTCTTTCTTTCTGTATCTCTCTTGTCTATTCTGTACCTGTCTTGCCTCTTTCTTCACTTCTGTTTGGCTTTTTCTGCACCTGTGTTGATTCTTTCTGCACTTCTCTTATCTCTTTCTGCACTTCTTTGGCTTCTTTTGCAGCTCTGTTGCCTCTTTCTATACCTACTTGCTTCTTTCTGCACCCCTCTTACATCTTTCTGCACCTCTCTTGCCACTTTCTGCACCCCTGTACACTCCTTCTGCACCTCTGATGCCTGTTTCTCCACCACTCCTGCCTCTTTCTGCACCTCTGTTGCGTCTTTCTATACTTCTCTTGCCTATTTCTACCCCCCTCATGTCTCTTTCTGCACCTCTGTTTCTTCTTCCTGCACTTTTCTTTCTTCTTTCTGCACTTCTCTTGCTTCTTTCTGCAACCTTTTTCCTCTTTCTGCACCCTTCTTCCTTATTTGTGCTTGTGCACCTCTCTTGCCTTGTTCTGCACCTCTCTTGCCTTTTTCTGCTGTTCTTTTGCTTCTTTATCTCTACATCTTTTTCTTCCTTCTGCATGTTTCTTGCCTCTTTTTGCACCCTCTTGCCTCTTTCTGCACCCTCTTCCCTCTTTATGCACCTCTTTTACCTGTTTCTGTACCTCTTTTGCCTGTTTCTGCAGTTCTCTTGCCTCCTTCTGCACTTTTGTTGCTTCTTTCTGTACTTTTCTTTCTCCTTCCTGCACCTCTCTAGCTTCTTTCTGCATCCCTTTTGCCTCTTTCTGCACCCTTCTTCCCTCTTTGTGCACCTCTTGCCTCTTTCTGTACCTCTCTTACCTTTTTCTGCAGTTCTCTTGCCTCTTTCGGCACCTCTTTTACTTCTTTTGGCACTTCTCTTACCTCTTTTTGCTCCTCAATTGCCTCTTTCTGTACTTCTCTTGCTTTTCTCTGCACCTCTCCTATTTCTTTCTGCAACCGTCTTATCTATTTCATCACTTCTCTTGTATCTTTCTGCACCTCTGTTGCTTCTTTCAGCACTTCTCTTGCCTTTTTTTGCATCCTTCTTGCCTCTTACTGCACCTCTGTTGGTTCTTTCTGCACTGCTCTTGCTTTTTCTGCACCTCTCTTTTACTTTTCTGCACTCATCTTGCTTCTTTCTGCACCCCTCTTCCCTCTTTCTACATCTCTCTTGACTCTGTCTGCTCCCTTCTTCCCTCTTTGTTCACCTCTCATGCCTCTCTCTGTACCTCTCTTACCTTTTTCGCAGTTCTTTTGCCTCTTTCTGCACCTCTTTTGCGCACCTCTTTAGCAAATTCCTGTACCCCTGTTGCCTCCGTCTGCACTCCTCTTCCCTCTTTCTATACCTCTCTTGCCTCTGTCTGAACCCTTCTTCCCTCTTTGTGCACCTCTCTTGCCTCTTGCTGTATCTCTCTTACCTTTCTCTGCAGTTCTCTTGCCTCTTTCTGTGCCTTTTTTGCCTCTTTCAACAGTTCTCTTGCCTCCTTCAGCACCGCTCTTTTCTCTTTCTGCACTGCTCTTGCCTCCTACTGCACCTCTGTTGCTTATTTCTGTACTTGTGTTGCCTTTCTGCACCCCTCTTGCCTTTTTCTGTACCTCTGTTACTTCTTTATGCACCTCTCTTGCTTCTTTCTGCATCCCTTTTGCCTCTTTATGCACCCTTTTTCTCTCTATGTGCATCTCTCTTGCCTCTTTCTACACCTCTCTTGCCTTTTTCTGCAGTTCTCTTGCCTCTTTCTGCACCTCTTTCTGCACTTCTCTTGCCTCTTCTTGCACCCTTCTTGCCCCTTACTGCACCTCGGTTGGTTCTTTCTGCACTGCTCTTGCTTCTTTCTGCACCTCTCTTGTACTTTTCTACACCCCTCTTGCCTCTTTCTGCACCCCGCTACCCTCTTTCTACACCTCTTTTGCCTCTGTCTGCTCCCTTCTTCCCTCTTTGTGCAGTTCTCTTGCCTCTTTCTGCACCTCTTTTACTTATTTCTGCTCCTATTTTACATCTTTTTGCACCTCTGTTGGTTCTTTCTGCGCTGCTCTTGCTTCTTTCTGCACCTCTTTTACAAATTTCTGCACCCCTCTTGCCTCTGTCTGTACTCCTCTTCCCTCTTTCTCCAGCTCTCTTGCCTCTGTGTGCATCCTTCTTCCCTCTTTGTTTACCTCTCTTGCCTCTTGTTGTACCTCTCTTACCTTTTTCTGCAGGTCTCTTGCCTCTTTCTGCACATTGTTTGTGTCTTTCTGTCCCTCTTTTGCCTCTTTCTACGGCTCTATTGACTCCTTCGGCACTGCTCTTGCCTCTTTCTGCACCGCTCTTGCATCTTTGTTTACCTCTTTTGCTTCTTTCTGTACTTGTCTTGCCACTTTCTGCACCCCACTTGCCTCTTCCAGTACATCTGTAACTTCTATTGCTTCTTTCTGAACCCCTTATGCCTATTTCTGCACCCTTCCTCTCTCTTTGTCCACCTCTTTTGTATCTTGCTGCACCTCTCTTGCCTTTTTCTGCAGTTCTCTTGCTTGTTTCTCTGTACCTCTTTTGCTTCTTCCTGCACTTTTTTTTGCCTCTTTCTGTACCCCTCTTGCCTCTTTTTGCAACCCTCTTCCCTCTTTATGCACTTCTTTTGCCTGTTTCTGTACTTCTTTTGCCTATTTCTGCAGTTCTCTTTTCTCCTTCTGCACCTCTGTCGCTTCTTTCTGCATCTCGTTTGCCTTTTCTGCACCTTTCTTCCCTCTTTGTGCACCTCTTTTGTCTCTTTCTACACCTCTCGACTTTTTCATCAGTTTTCTTCCCTCTTTCTGCATCTCTTTTGCTTCATTCTGCACTTCCCTTGCCTCTTCCTGCACTCCTCTTGCCTCTTTTTGCACCTCTGTTGGTTCATTTTGCGCTGCTCTTGCTTCTCTCAGTACCACTCTTGCAAATTTCTGCCCCCTTTTGCCTCTTTCTGCACCCTTCTTCCCTCTTTCTGCACCTGTCTTGCCTCTGTCTGCACCCTTCTTCCCTCTTTCTGTACCTCTCTTGCCTCTTTCGTCCCTCTCTTACCTTTTTCTGTAGTTCTCTTTCCTCTTTCTGCACCACTTTTGCTTCTTTCTCCACCTCTTTTGCCTCTTTCTGCACTCCTCTTGCCTCTTTATGTACCCCATCCCGAGTGACCGTGAGCTCCTGTAAAGCATTTCCTCATGAGGCGTCTTTGCGATCCCTTACCTGTTGGCTTGTGGGTCCCCTGTAGACTTTCTTATCAAACCAAAGGGCTCCCCTGGTTGCTCCAGGCCTGCCCTCACTCACCTTCACTGGGTGAGTCCCTCAGACCTTGCTGGTCTGCATCGCTGACTTTCTTCATATTCCACGAGACTTGCTGTTGCCAAGGCGTGTTGGCTCCAATTCGGTTGCCGACACCTCAGTAAGCTGCAGACGTTCTGGGACACTCTGAATCCAGCTGCTGGTCATCGTTGATGCCTCCTGGTCCTCGTGAGCGAAGAGTCAAAACACCCTTGATTACCTGAAATCATCCGACTTCCGTGGGCATCCATCTTCCTGGCCCCGGGTCACTGGCAAGTGACTGTGAACACTGTCCCTTCTGCTTTCAGGTCATCTTCATCTTCAATCCAGCCTTGGATTCCACCAGACACTTCTCCAGTCTTCGCAAGCAGCAAATCTTCTTTGGTCTCCATAGAAAACAGCGACACGACGCGACCCGACACCAAAAGACACCTATGCACCCGGCTTCCCTGGGTGAGGTAACTCGTGCACTCCGGTGCCCTAGTGTGTGTTGGCCCTCGAATTACTTACCTTGTAAGTGGCTTGCTTGTAGACTTCCTCGAAGTACCCTAGAACTTTAAAAATCAAACCGCGACTTGCTCCATTGAAATCAATAGGGAACCCGCAGCTGTGTTCTCACACTGCACGTGTCTCCCGTGGGTCTTTTACTTACCTGTTTCTGCTGTATTATGGAAGCCCCAGCAATTCTACAGGCCCTATGCCTTGTCCCGTTGGAAGTCGACTTTCCTAAACCTCTTTTTTAGTATATAATCTGGTACGCCCCTAGGGTCCCAGCCATATTTGTGCTTAATTTATTTTGAAACGTTGATATTTGAATGTGTTCCTGACTTCTAATCTCATAAAGAGATTAGTAGAGTGTGTCTAGAAATAAATACATATATATTTGATATATATACAATCCTGAAGGCAGAGTGCTTGATTTGTATGTGAGAGTGCGCCCCTGCATGAGCAGAGCCCCTCTGCAGTGTTTGAAGTACCTCCTCTCATGCTGTTTGTGGTGCAGCCTGACCATATACTCTTAAGTGGATTATAACCTTGCGGTAAATGCTAACTTTGGAATGGCTGCACGGAAACATGTCGTGTTTGGTGTCAAACGCTTTGGAATACTACCCCCCGCCAGTTCTGGCAGCGCGGGTAGTATTCCACCTTTCTAGAGGAAGAGACATGTTCACACTGGTCTAACCCGGTAGGAATTTCTACAGCCCTGGCATCACAAAATGGATGCCTCTGCCACAGACACGGGTCTGGCCACCTGTTGCTGACCAAAACTTCGGCATGGGAGGCCTGGACAAAAGGTTTCCTGTCCCAGGGAGGAGTAACCACCTCCCCAGACAGGCAGATGTGTATTGGGGCTGGGTGGGAGCAATCTCTGGTGCTTTGAAGTCCTGCACTGGGGGCACACTTGGTGTCCCTGTGCATAGTCCAGTTCAAACCGGTTGCAGGGGCTATCTGCCCCTGCTCTGTTGCAAAACTGGACGAAGGAAATGGGTGTAACCACCCCTCTTTCCAAACCCTCCCATAGGTGGGTCCCTAGAGTATGTCCAACCCCCAAACTTAGTAGAAGTATGGGAACCCAGTCCTAGCGACTTTCGCTTACCCTGGACGAAACTCTGCATTATATATCCTGGACCTTCGATGTTCTACTTTGCTTAGAAGACTGAAGAAATCTCCCTTGGGGTCAAGTAATGACTCCCCTGCTTGGCAGGCACCAAAGAAGCAACTGACCGGTCTGCATCGCTGAAGCTCCCGCCGGTCGCCGAAGTCTTTGCATCACCAGAGGAGGATTTCCAGACTTCCTCAAGGCTACCCTGAGTCCACAGCAAAGCTGAGGCCTGTGGCTATCGTGGGTGAAGTGGAACCGTGAACCCTGGACACCGTGAAATTTTGCAGCAACAGCATCTTCCTGGTTTTCCTTGAAGTTGTGCTTTGGGCTCCGCGTAGCCCCAGCCTTGAGCACCTGCTGCACCGAACATCGCTGACCTCCACTCCACGAGTGACCCGTGGGCCAGTTTCAAGTGCTCGAGGCTCCTTCGCGATCGCTAGCCCGTTGGCTAGTAGGTCCCCACGAAGGCAACTCCTCTTGTCCCACGAAGTCTGTCAAGTGCTGCGCTGTCGGCGATCAGATTGGACCCAACAAGCCTTGGCAACAGCAAGTCACTTAGAAACAGAGAAAGGGCATCGGTGCAGACCAGCAAGGTCTTGGGGACTCACCCAGTGAGGGTAAGTCGGGGCATGTATGGACAAACCAGGAAAGACCAATCAGAAGAGGAGTCGCCTTCGTGGGGACCCACTAGCCAACGGGCTAATGATCGCAATGGAACCTCAAGCGGTCGCACTGGGAACTGGCCCACGGGTCACTCGTGGAGTGGAGGCCAGAAATCTTTGGTGCAGCAGGTGCGCAAGGCTGGGGCTACTCGGAGCCCAAAGCACAAATTTGAGGAAGTCCAGGAAGATAATGGATCAGCAAAAGATCACGGTGTCCAGCGGTCACGGTTCCATGTCACCCACGATAGCCACGGGCCTCAGCTTTGCTATGGACTCAGGGTAGCCTCGGAGAAGTTCGGAAATCCACCTCTGGGGATGCAGAGACTTCGGCATCTGGCAGGAGCTTCAGAAATTGCAGACTGGACCGTTGCTTCTTTGGTGCCTGCCAAGGCAGGGAAGTCACTCCTTGACCCCAAGGGAGATTTCTTCAATCTTCTAGTTGAAATAGAACGTTGAAGGTCCAGGATATATGTTGCAGAGTTTCATCCAGGGTAATCTAAAGTCTCAAGGACTGGGTTCCCTTACTTATACAAAGTTTGTGGGTTGGACATACTCTAGGGATCCATCTATGGGAGGGTTTGGAAAGAAGGGTGGTTACACCCAGTTCCTTTGTCCAGTTTCGCACCAGATCAGAGGCAAGTAGCCCCTGCAACCGGTTTGAACTGGATTATGCACAGGGACACCAAGTGTGCCCCCAATGTAGGACTTCAAAGAACCATAGAGTGCTCCCGCCCAGCCCCAATACACATCTGCCTGTCTGGGGAGGGGTTACACCTCCCTGGGACAGGAAACCTATTGTCCAGGCCTCACCTGCCGGAGTTTCGGTCAGCAGCAGGAGGTCAGACCCGAGTCTGTGGCAGTGGCATCCATTTTGTGATGCCAGGGCTTTAGAAAGTCTTTACCGGGTAGACCAGTGTGAACATGTCTTTCCCTCTAGAAGGGTGGAATGCTACCCCCGCCGCCAGAACTGGTGGGGGGTAGTATTCCAAAGCGTTTGACACCAAACACAACATGTTTCCGTGCAGCCAGTCCAAAGTTAGCATTTACCGCCGGGTTATCATGCACTTAAGAGTATATGGTCAGGCGGCAACACAAACAGCATCAGAGGAGGTACTCTAAATGCTGCAGAGGGGCTCTGCTCATGCAGGGGCACCCTCTCACATAAAAACCAAGCACTCTGCCTTCAGGATTGTTAAGGCATGCCATAGGAGTGACTTATAGGTTTTATTATTTGTGTGCAATGGTAGTGATATAGGCAGCCTATACCACAGTAAGGGGTGCAAGCACCACCTTACCCAGGCTGCAGTAGCAGACCTGTGGTGTCATTTTGGAGTGCTTCCCAGGGGTGACATAATACATGCTTCAGCCCCTGGTAGGCCCTAGGTACATAGTATACCATATACTAGGGGCTTATAAGGCACTCCAGAATCCAATAAGAAATGTACCTAATGTACATGGAAACCATTTTAGAGAGGAAGAAGCTAGGATGGGGTCCTGATTAGCAGGGCCTCAGCCAGACTAAGGTAAAAAAAACAGTGAAACACCAGCAAAAAGTGGGGGTACCCATGTGAAGCAGATCCTACTCTCTTACACAACCTCCCCCAAACGCAGGGACATTAAACTATCCTTGGCCAGTTGAGTCTTCATGTTCTAAGTTGAAATACCTAAAGAGTCCATCTGCATTGGCATGGTTACTCCCAGGTCTATGTTCCACTGTAAAGTCCATCCCCTGTAGGGAAATGGACCACCTAAGCAGTTTGGGGTTTTCACCCTTCATTTGTTGTAGCCATAAGAGGGGCTTATGGTCTGTCTGAACAAGGAAGTGATTACCAAACAAGTATGGCCTCAACTTCTTCAGAGCCCAAACCACAGCAAAGGCCCCCTCTCAGTGGCTGACCAACGTTTCTCTCTAGGGGTCAGACTTCTGCTTATGAAAACTACTGACTGATCATGACTTTCATCATTCAATTGTGACAGTACAGCCCCTACCTCCAATTCAGATGCATCTGTTTGGACAATGAACTTCTTGGAGTAATCAGGACTCTGCAGAATGGGAGCAGTGCACATGGCCTGCTTCAAGTCATCAAATGCCTTTTGACAGCTAACTGTCCACTGAACCTTTTTGGGCATTTTCTTAGAAGTTAAGTCATTCAGGGTTGTCACTATTGATCCATACCCCTTGGCAAATCTCCTATAGTACCGAGTCAGGCCTAAGAAGGCTCTCACCTGAGTCTGGGTGGTTGGAGCAACCCAGTCAATGACGGTCTGGATTTTGCTCTGCAGTGTTTGAACCTGGCCTCCACGCACAAGGTGGCCAAGGTACACAACCTGACTTTGCCATATCTGGCACTTAGTGGCCATGATAGTTAGGTTTGTTTTTTGCATGGCCTCCAAAACATTCCTTAGGTGGACCAGGTGATTCTCCCAGGAGGAGCTAAAGACAGCAATATCATCTAGATAAGGTGCATTGTAGGCTTCCAGACCCGTGAGAACTGTATTCACCAACCTTTGGAAAGTGGCAGGTGCATTCTTCAAACCAAAGGGCATTACCACAAATTGGTAGTGCCCACTTGGGGTCGAAAATGCTGTTTTTGGCTTTGCATCATCAGCTAGTCTGATCTGTCAGTAGCCAGCTGTCAAGTCAAATCTTCACAAGGGCCCCAAAAATCTTCTTCAGGTGGGGATTCACAGTCTAACAAGGGAAAAGGCCAAAAGAAACCATGGTGCAAAATCTGTAAGCAGAAACCTCACTGGACCAGTGACTGCACCAAGTCCAAAGAATCTACTCCAGCCACCATTGCCCCTAAGGCAACTGTTCCCCCTAGTACAGCAACAATTGGTGGTGGTAATGTTCAGAATAAGGGTGTAGGAGGGTTGACACTGGGTTCTGAGATGGACTCTGGCCTAGTCAGAGTTCCAACTCAGGCATTTCTAGTCTGTGATGGAGGCATGGATATGTCCTCCTTTGTGAGTCCCAGTAACCTGGGCAAATTTAGACAACAGCCTTTGATAAATTGGAATTGGAATTCAGGGACACAGGAGCAAGTGTCACAATGGTGACAAAAGATCTTGTGGATCCTGGGCAGATTATACTTAGTGAGATGTACCAAGTGACCAATGCTAGCAATGTCAGAACAGACCATATAGTATATGTAGAGAGAGAAGAAGAGTAGTAGAGTAGTAGAGAGTGAGTAGTAGAGAGTAGTAGAGAGCGAGTATGGAGAGAGTGGTAGAGGATAGTAGAGAGTGAGTAGTAGAGAGTGAGTAGCAGAGAGAGAGTAGTAGAGAGTAGTAGAGTGTGAGTAGTAGAGTGAGTAGTAGAGAGTAGTAGCGAGAGAGAGAGTAGTAGAGAGTGAGTAGTAGAGAGTAGTAGAGTAGTAGAGAGTAAGTAGTAGAGAGTGAGTAGTAGAGAGAGAGTAGTAGAGAGTGAGTAGCAGAGAGAGAGCAGTAGAGAGTAAGTAGTAGAGAGTGAGTAGTAGAGAGAGAGTAGTAGAGAGTGAGTAGTAGAGAGTGAGTAGTAGAGAGTAAGTAGTAGAGTGAGTAGTAGAGTGAGTAGTAGAGTGAGTAGTAGATAGTAGTAGAGAGAGCGTAGAGAGCGCGTAGTAGTGGAAAGTAGTGGAGTAGTAGAGAGTGTGTAGTAGAGTGAGTTGTAGAGAGCAGTAGAGAGCGAGTAGTAGAGAGAAAGTAGTAGAGAGTTTGTAGCAGAGAGTGAGTAGTAGAGAGTAGTAGAGCGAGTAGTAGAGAGTAGTAGAGTAGTAGAGAGTGAGTAGTAGAGAGTAGTGGAGAGCGAGTATGTAGAGAGTGAGCAGTGGAGAGTGAGTAGTAGAGAGTAGTAGAGAGTGAGTAGTAGAGAGTGAGTAGCAGAGAATAGTAGAGAGTGAGTAGTAGAGAGAGAGTAGTAGAGAGTTAGTAGAGAGAGTGAGTAGTAAAGAATAGTAGAGAGTGAGTAGTAGGGAGAGTAGTAGAGAGTGAGTAGTAGAGAGTAGTAAAGTGAGTAATAGAGAGTAAGTAGTAGTAGAGAGAGAGTAGTAGAGAGTAGTAGAGAGTGAGAAGTAGAGTAGTAGAGAGTGAGTGGTAGAGAGTAGTAGAGTGAGTAGTAGAGAGTAGTAGAGAGTAGTAGAGTAGTAGAGAGTGAGTAGTAGAGAGTGAGTAGAGAGAGTAGTAGAGTAATAGAGAGTGAGTAGTAGAGAGCGAGTAGTAGAGAGTGAGTACTGAAGAGTGAGTAGTAGAGAGCAGTAGAGAGCGAGTTGTCGAGAGTGAGTAGTAGAGAGAGAGTAGTAGAGAGTGAATAGTAGATAGTGAGTAGTAGAGAGAGAGTAGTAGAGAGTGAGTAGTAGAGAGTAGTAGAGTGAGTAGTAGAGAGGGAATAGTAGAGAGAGAAGAGTAGCGAGAGAGTAGTAGAGTGAGTAGCAGAGAGTAGTAGAGAGAACTAGAAAGTGAGTAGTAGAGAGCGAGTAGTACAGAGTGAGCAGTGGAGAGTGAGTAGTAGAGAGTAGTAGAGAGCGAGTAGTAGAGAGTGCGTAGTAGAGAGTAGTAGAGAGAGCGTAGAGAGAGCATAGTAGAGAGTGAGTAGTAGAGAGTAGTAGAGAGTGAGTAGTAGAGAGAGAGTAGTAGAGTGAGTAGAAGAGAGTGAGTAGTAGAGAGTAGTAGAGAGTGAGTAATAGAGAGAGAGCAGTAGGGAGTAGTAGAGTAGCAGAGAGTGAGTAGTAGAGAGTGAGTAGTGGATAGTAGTGGAGTAGTAGAGAGTGAGTAGTAGAGTGAGTTGTAGAGAGTAGTAGAGAGCGAGTAGTAGAGAGAAAGTAGTAGAGAGTGTGTAGCAGAGAGTGAGTAGTAGAGAGTAGTAGAGAGTGAGTAGTAGAGAGAGTAGTAGAGCAGTAGAGAGTGAGTAGTAGAGAGTAGTAGAGAGCGAGTAGTAGAGAGTGAGCAGTGGAGAGTGAGTAGTAGAGAGTAGTAGTGAGTAGTAGAGAGTGAGTAGTAGAGAATAGTAGAGAGTGAGTAGTAGAGAGTGAGTAGCAGAGAATAGTAGAGAGTGAGTAGTAGAGAGAGAGTAGTAGAGAGTTAGTAGAGAGAGTGAGTAGTAGAGAATAGTAGAGAGTGAGTAGTAGGGAGAGTAGTAGAGAGTGAGTAGTAGAGAGTAGTAAAGTGAGTAATAGAGAGTAAGTAGTAGTAGAGAGAGAGTAGTAGAGAGTAGTAGAGAGTGAGAAGTAGAGTAGTAGAGAGTGAGTGGTAGAGAGTAGTAGAGTGAGTAGTAGAGAGTAGTAGAGAGTAGTAGAGTAGTAGAGAGTGAGTAGTAGAGAGTGAGTAGAGAGAGTAGTAGAGTAATAGAGAGTGAGTAGTAGAGAGCGAGTAGTAGAGAGTGAGTACTGAAGAGTGAGTAGTAGAGAGCAGTAGAGAGCTAGTTGTCGAGAGTGAGTAGTAGAGAGAGAGTAGTAGAGAGTGAATAGTAGATAGTGAGTAGTAGAGAGAGAGTAGTAGAGAGTGAGTAGTAGAGAGTAGTAGAGTGAGTAGTAGAGAGGGAATAGTAGAGAGAGAAGAGTAGCGAGAGAGTAGTTGAGTGAGTAGCAGAGAGTAGTAGAGAGAACTAGAGAGTGAGTAGTAGAGAGCGAGTAGTACAGAGTGAGCAGTGGAGAGTGAGTAGTAGAGAGTAGTAGAGAGCGAGTAGTAGAGAGTGCGTAGTAGAGAGTAGTAGAGAGAGCGTAGAGAGAGCATAGTAGAGAGTGAGTAGTAGAGAGTAGTAGAGAGTGAGCAGTAGAGAGAGAGTAGTAGAGTGAGTAGAAGAGAGTGAGTAGTAGAGAGTAGTAGAGAGTGAGTAATAGAGAGAGAGTAGTAGGGAGTAGTAGAGTAGCAGAGAGTGAGTAGTAGAGAGTGAGTAGTGGATAGTAGTGGAGTAGTAGAGAGTGAGTAGTAGAGTGAGTTGTAGAGAGTAGTAGAGAGCGAGTAGTAGAGAGAAAGTAGTAGAGAGTGTGTAGCAGAGAGTGAGTAGTAGAGAGTAGTAGAGAGTGAGTAGTAGAGAGAGTAGTAGAGCAGTAGAGAGTGAGTAGTAGAGAGTAGTAGAGAGCGAGTAGTAGAGAGTGAGCAGTGGAGAGTGAGTAGTAGAGAGTAGTAGTGAGTAGTAGAGAGTGAGTAGTAGAGAATAGTAGAGAGTGAGTAGTAGAGAGAGTAGTAGAGAGTGAGTAGTAGAGAGTAGTAGAGTGAGTAGTAGAGAGTGAGTAGTAGAGAGAGAGTAGTAGAGAGTAGTAGAGAGTGAGTAGTAGAGTAGTAGAGAGTGAGTGGTAGAGAGTAGTAGAGTGAGTAGTAGAGAGTAGTAGAGAGTGAGTAGTAGAGAGAGTAGTAGAGAATAGTAGAGTAGTAGAGAGTGAGTAGTAGAGTGTGTAGTAGAGAGAGTAGTAGAGAGTAGTAGAGTAGTAGAGAGCGAGTAGTAGAGAGCGAGTAGTAGAGAGTGAGTACTGGAGAGTGAGTAGCAGAGAGCAGTAGAGAGCGAGTAGTCGAGAGTGAGTAGTAGAGAGTGAATAGTAGATAGTGAGTAGTAGAGAGAGAGTAGTAGAGAGTGAGTAGTAGAGGGTAGTAGCGAGTGAGTACTAGAGAGTGAGTAGTAGAGGGTAGTAGAGAGTGAGTAGTAGAGAGTGAGTAGCAGAGAGAGAGAAGTAGAGAGTAGTAGAGAGAGAGTAGTAGAGAGTGAGTAGTAGAGAGTAGTAGAGTAGTAGAGAGTAAGTAGTAGAGAGTGAGTAGTAGAGAGAGAGTAGTAGAGAGTGAGTAGTAGAGTGAGTAGTAGAGACAGAGTAGCAGAGAATGAGTAGTAGAGAGTAGTAGAGAGAGCGTAGAGAGCGCGTAGTAGTGGAAAGTAGTGGAGTAGTAGAGAGTGTGTAGTAGAGTGAGTTGTAGAGAGCAGTAGAGAGCGAGCAGTAGAGAGAAAGTAGTAGAGAGTTTGTAGCAGAGAGTGAGTAGTAGAGAGTAGTAGAGAGAGAGTAGTAGAGTGTAGTAGAGTAGTAGAGAGTGAGTAGTAGAGAGTAGTAGAGAGCGAGTATGTAGAGAGTGAGCAGTGGAGAGTGAGTAGTAGAGAGTAGTAGCGAGTGAGTAGTAGAGAGTGAGTAGCAGAGAATAGTAGAGAGTTAGTAGTAGACAGAGAGTAGTAGAGAGTTAGTAGAGAGTAGTAGAGTGAGTAGTAGAGAGTTAGTAGTAGAGAGAGAGTAGTAGAGAGTAGTAGAGAGTGAGTAGTAGAGTGTGAGTGGTAGAGAGTAGTAGAGTGAGTAGTAGAGAGTAGTAGATAATGAGTAGAAGAGAGAGTAGTAGAGAATAGCAGAGTAGTAGAGAGTGAGTAGTAGAGAGAGTAGTAGAGAGAGTAGTAGAGAGTAGTAGAGTAGTAGAGAGTGAGTAGTGGAGAGCGAGTAGTAGAGAGTGAGTACTGGAGAGTGAGTAGCAGAGAGCAGTAGAGAGCGAGTAGTCGAGAGTTCCAACTCAGGCATTTCTAGTCTGTGATGGAGGCATGGATATGTCCTCCTTTGTGAGTCCCAGTAACCTGGGCAAATTTAGACAACAGCCTTTGATAAATTGGAATTGGAATTCAGGGACACAGGAGCAAGTGTCACAATGGTGACAAAAGATCTTGTGGATCCTGGGCAGATTATACTTGGTGAGATGTACCAAGTGACCAATGCTAGCAATGTCAGAACAGACCATATAGTATATGTAGAGAGAGAAGAAGAGTAGTAGAGTAGTAGAGAGTGAGTAGTAGAGAGTAGTAGAGAGCGAGTATGGAGAGAGTGGTAGAGGATAGTAGAGAGTGAGTAGTAGAGAGTGAGTAGCAGAGAGAGAGTAGTAGAGAGTAGTAGAGAGTGAGTAGTAGAGTGAGTAGTAGAGAGTAGTAGCGAGAGAGAGAGTAGTAGAGAGTAAGTAGTAGAGAGTAGTAGAGTAGTAGAGAGTAAGTAGTAGAGAGTGAGTAGTAGAGAGAGAGTAGTAGAGAGTGAGTAGCAGAGAGAGAGCAGTAGAGAGTGAGTAGTAGACTGAGTAGTAGAGACAGAGTAGCAGAGAGGGAGTAGTAGAGAGTAGTAGAGAGTGAGTAGTAGAGAGTAAGTAGTAGAGTGAGTAGTAGAGTGAGTAGTAGATAATAGTAGAGAGAGCGTAGAGAGCGCGTAGTAGTGGAAAGTAGTGGAATAGTAGAGAGTGTGTAGTAGAGTGAGTTGTAGAAAGCAGTAGAGAGCGAGTAGTAGAGAGAAAGTAGTAGAGAGTTTGTAGCAGAGAGTGAGTAGTAGAGAGTAGTAGAGAGAGTAGTAGTGTTGGAAGGCAGCCCTCGGTGGGGTCGGAGAGACCACCCAGGGGGGCCTCCACACTGTACGAAGTAGCCGAGCGCTGCTGAGAAGCCTCCTAGGAGAGGTCCTTCTCCTATACCGTACTAGCACAGTAACACCACCACACAGGACTCAAGGTTGTTTATCAAGACGAGCAATTCTTTATCAGCATTTAGGACGTTATGGTTATCGATATATACAAGGGGGGATAGAGGGATCCGCAAGAGTCTCAAAGTCTTTGGTAGGGACGGGGTAGCGGGACAGTCTTTAGTAGCAGCTGGGTACGAGGGTACCTTAGGCCCAGTTCTTGATCCTCAAGCTGGAGGGACTCCAGGTCTCGGAGTGGTCGAGCCGCGACGGCGTCAGCAGGGCTCTGGCGATCAGTTCGTGGAGCTTTGAGTCGCGACTAGGTCAGCAGGGCTCTTAAGGTGTTTCAGTTAAGCTCGAGCCGCGACGACGTCAGCAGGGCTCCGAGGGAGGTTTCAGCGAGGTTGGGCCGCGACAGCGTCAGCAGGGCCCCGATGTTCCGTGAGGTTCCTTGTCTCAATAAGGTGGAGCAGGGCTCGTGGTATAGTGTCAAGCAAGAGTTCTTCTCCGTAGGGTCAGCCGCGATTCCATCAGCAGGGCTCTTGACTCCGGGATACAACTACTGTCCCATTGCGGGGTTGCCCCAGATATAGGTCTGGAGCCCTTTGATGTCCGGACCCTTGCGCCTGGGGGGGCGGAGAGGCCGGGCTGGGAGAGGCCAGACGCCCAGCGGGAGAGGCGCCAGGCCCGGGGAGGCCGGAGGACGATCGCACCTAGGTGTTGAGGGATGGTGGGGGTCCCATCGAAACTCTCCTCCTCCGGGAGTGGTGAAGTGGCCACGCGGTGCCCCCTGGCCAGATCTTGGTGCCTCGATGTCGGGGCTTCGCTGGGGCCGAGGCCGGAGGGAGCTGGGCTGCGTGGGCTGGTGCGTGGAGCAAGCATGGGGGGGACCCCGAAGGGATGAGGGGTCCCTGTGCAGCCTGGAAAAGGGGGCCGCTGAGGCGGGTGTAGGAGAACGGGTACAATCCAAAGGGGGCCTCGAAGGCAGGAGGGGTCCCTGGCGGCCTGAAAGGGCGGCCCGTGTAGGCCGGTGCGGGGGGGCGAGCACAATCCAAGAGGGTTAAGACCACGCCACGAGGCCGGGTCCAACAAGTAGAGAGTAGTAGAGTAGTAGAGAGTGAGTAGTAGAGAGTAGTAGAGAGCGAGTATGTAGAGAGTGAGCAGTGGAGAGTGAGTAGTAGAGAGTAGTAGAGAGTGAGTAGTAGAGAGTGAGTGGCAGAGAATAGTAGAGAGTGAGTAGTAGAGAGAGAGTAGTAGAGAGTTAGTAGAGAGAGTGAGTAGTAGAGAATAGTAGAGAGTGAGTAGTAGGGAGAGTAGTAGAGAGTGAGTAGTAGAGAGTAGTAGAGTGAGTAATAGAGAGTAAGTAGTAGAGAGAGAGTAGTAGAGAGTGAGAAGTAGAGTAGTAGAGAGTGAGTGGTAGAGAGTAGTAGAGTGAGTAGTAGAGAGTAGTAGAGAGTGAGTAGTAGAGAGAGTAGTAGAGAATAGTAGAGTAGTAGAGAGTGAGTAGTAGAGTGTGTAGTAGAGAGAGTAGTAGAGAGTAGTAGAGTAGTAGAGAGCGAGTAGTAGAGAGCGAGTAGTAGAGAGTGAGTACTGGAGAGTGAGTAGCAGAGAGCAGTAGAGAGCGAGTAGTCGAGAGTGAGTAGTAGTGAGAGAGTAGTAGAGAGTGAATAGTAGATAGTGAGTAGTAGAGAGAGAGTAGTAGAGAGTGAGTAGTAGAGGGTAGTAGCGAGTGAGTACTAGAGAGTGAGTAGTAGAGGGTAGTAGAGAGTGAGTAGTAGAGAGTGAGTAGCAGAGAGAGAGAAGTAGAGAGTAGTAGAGAGAGAGTAGTAGAGTGTGAGTAGTAGAGAGTAGTAGAGTAGTAGAGAGTAAGTAGTAGAGAGTGAGTAGTAGAGAGAGAGTAGTAGAGAGTGAGTAGTAGAGTGAGTAGTAGAGACAGAGTAGCAGAGAATGAGTAGTAGAGAGTAGTAGAGAGAGCGTAGAGAGCGCGTAGTAGTGGAAAGTAGTGGAGTAGTAGAGAGTGTGTAGTAGAGTGAGTTGTAGAGAGCAGTAGAGAGCGAGCAGTAGAGAGAAAGTAGTAGAGAGTTTGTAGCAGAGAGTGAGTAGTAGAGAGTAGTAGAGAGAGAGTAGTAGAGTGTAGTAGAGTAGTAGAGAGTGAGTAGTAGAGAGTAGTAGAGAGCGAGTATGTAGAGAGTGAGCAGTGGAGAGTGAGTAGTAGAGAGTAGTAGCGAGTGAGTAGTAGAGAGTGAGTAGCAGAGAATAGTAGAGAGTTAGTAGTAGACAGAGAGTAGTAGAGAGTTAGTAGAGAGTAGTAGAGTGAGTAGTAGAGAGTTAGTAGTAGAGAGAGAGTAGTAGAGAGTAGTAGAGAGTGAGTAGTAGAGTGTGAGTGGTAGAGAGTAGTAGAGTGAGTAGTAGAGAGTAGTAGATAATGAGTAGAAGAGAGAGTAGTAGAGAATAGCAGAGTAGTAGAGAGTGAGTAGTAGAGAGAGTAGTAGAGAGAGTAGTAGAGAGAAGTAGAGTAGTAGAGAGTGAGTAGTGGAGAGCGAGTAGTAGAGAGTGAGTACTGGAGAGTGAGTAGCAGAGAGCAGTAGAGAGCGAGTAGTCGAGAGTTCCAACTCAGGCATTTCTAGTCTGTGATGGAGGCATGGATATGTCCTCCTTTGTGAGTCCCAGTAACCTGGGCAAATTTAGACAACAGCCTTTGATAAATTGGAATTGGAATTCAGGGACACAGGAGCAAGTGTCACAATGGTGACAAAAGATCTTGTGGATCCTGGGCAGATTATACTTGGTGAGATGTACCAAGTGACCAATGGTAGCAATGTCAGAACAGACCATATAGTATATGTAGAGAGAGAAGAAGAGTAGTAGAGTAGTAGAGAGTGAGTAGTAGAGAGTAGTAGAGAGCGAGTATGGAGAGAGTGGTAGAGGATAGTAGAGAGTGAGTAGTAGAGAGTGAGTAGCAGAGAGAGAGTAGTAGAGAGTAGTAGAGAGTGAGTAGTAGAGTGAGTAGTAGAGAGTAGTAGCGAGAGAGAGAGTAGTAGAGAGTAAGTAGTAGAGAGTAGTAGAGTAGTAGAGAGTAAGTAGTAGTGAGTAGTAGAGAGAGAGTAGTAGAGAGTGAGTAGCAGAGAGAGAGCAGTAGAGAGTGAGTAGTAGAGTGAGTAGTAGAGACAGAGTAGCAGAGAGGGAGTAGTAGAGAGTAGTAGAGAGTGAGTAGTAGAGAGTAAGTAGTAGAGTGAGTAGTAGAGTGAGTAGTAGATAATAGTAGAGAGAGCGTAGAGAGCGCGTAGTAGTGGAAAGTAGTGGAATAGTAGAGAGTGTGTAGTAGAGTGAGTTGTAGAAAGCAGTAGAGAGCGAGTAGTAGAGAGAAAGTAGTAGAGAGTTTGTAGCAGAGAGTGAGTAGTAGAGAGTAGTAGAGAGAGTAGTAGTGTTGGAAGGCAGCCCTCGGTGGGGTCGGAGAGACCACCCAGGGGGGCCTCCACACTGTACGAAGTAGCCGAGCGCTGCTGAGAAGCCTCCTAGGAGAGGTCCTTCTCCTATACCGTACTAGCACAGTAACACCACCACACAGGACTCGAGGTTGTTTATCAAGACGAGCAATTCTTTATCAGCATTTAGGACGTTATGGTTATCGATATATACAAGGGGGGATAGAGGGATCCGCAAGAGTCTCAAAGTCTTTGGTAGGGACGGGGTAGCGGGACAGTCTTTAGTAGCAGCTGGGTACGAGGGTACCTTAGGCCCAGTTCTTGATCCTCAAGCTGGAGGGACTCCAGGTCTCGGAGTGGTCGAGCCGCGACGGCGTCAGCAGGGCTCTGGCGATCAGTTCGTGGAGCTTTGAGCCGCGACTAGGTCAGCAGGGCTCTTAAGGTGTTTCAGTTAAGCTCGAGCCGCGACGACGTCAGCAGGGCTCCGAGGGAGGTTTCAGCGAGGTTGGGCCGCGACAGCGTCAGCAGGGCCCCGATGTTCCGTGAGGTTCCTTGTCTCAATAAGGTGGAGCAGGGCTCGTGGTATAGTGTCAAGCAAGAGTTCTTCTCCGTAGGGTCAGCCGCGATTCCATCAGCAGGGCTCTTGACTCCGGGATACAACTACTGTCCCATTGCGGGGTTGCCCCAGATATAGGTCTGGAGCCCTTTGATGTCCGGACCCTTGCGCCTGGGGGGGCGGAGAGGCCGGGCTGGGAGAGGCCAGACGCCCAGCGGGAGAGGCGCCAGGCCCGGGGAGGCCGGAGGACGATCGCACCTAGGTGTTGAGGGACGGTGGGGGTCCCATCGAAACTCTCCTCCTCCGGGAGTGGTGAAGTGGCCACGCGGTGCCCCCTGGCCAGATCTTGGTGCCTCGATGTCGGGGCTTCGCTGGGGCCGAGGCCGGAGGGAGCCGGGCTGCGTGGGCTGGTGCGTGGAGCAAGCATGGGGGGGACCCCGAAGGGATGAGGGGTCCCTGTGCGGCCTGGAAAAGGGGGCCGCTGAGGCGGGTGTAGGAGAACGGGTACAATCCAAAGGGGGCCTCGAAGGCAGGAGGGGTCCCTGGCGGCCTGAAAGGGCGGCCCGTGTAGGCCGGTGCGGGGGGGCGAGCACAATCCAAGAGGGTTAAGACCACGCCACGAGGCCGGGTCCAACAAGTAGAGAGTAGTAGAGTAGTAGAGAGTGAGTAGTAGAGAGTAGTAGAGAGCGAGTATGTAGAGAGTGAGCAGTGGAGAGTGAGTAGTAGAGAGTAGTAGAGAGTGAGTAGTAGAGAGTGAGTAGCAGAGAATAGTAGAGAGTGAGTAGTAGAGAGAGCGTAGTAGAGAGTTAGCAGAGAGAGTGAGTAGTAGAGAATAGTAGAGAGTGAGTAGTAGGGAGAGTAGTAGAGAGTGAGTAGTAGAGAGTAGTAGAGTGAGTAATAGAGAGTAAGTAGTAGAGAGAGAGTAGTAGAGAGTGAGAAGTAGAGTAGTAGAGAGTGTGTGGTAGAGAGTAGTAGAGTGAGTAGTAGAGAGTAGTAGAGAGTGAGTAGTAGAGAGAGTAGTAGAGAATAGTAGAGTAGTAGAGAGTGAGTAGTAGAGTGTGTAGTAGAGAGAGTAGTAGAGAGTAGTAGAGTAGTAGAGAGCGAGTAGTAGAGAGCGAGTAGTAGAGAGTGAGTACTGGAGAGTGAGTAGCAGAGAGCAGTAGAGAGCGAGTAGTCGAGAGTGAGTAGTAGAGAGAGAGTAGTAGAGAGTGAATAGTAGATAGTGAGTAGTAGAGAGAGAGTAGTAGAGAGTGAGTAGTAGAGGGTAGTAGCGAGTGAGTACTAGAGAGTGAGTAGTAGAGGGTAGTAGAGAGTGAGTAGTAGAGAGTGAGTAGCAGAGAGAGAGAAGTAGAGAGTAGTAGAGAGAGAGTAGTAGAGAGTGAGTAGTAGAGAGTAGTAGAGTAGTAGAGAGTAAGTAGTAGAGAGTGAGTAGTAGAGAGAGAGTAGTAGAGAGTGAGTAGTAGAGTGAGTTGTAGAGAGTAGTAGAGAGCAAGTAGTAGAGAGAAAGTAGTAGAGTGTGTGAAGCAGAGAGTGAGTAGTAGAGAGTAGTAGAGAGTGAGTAGTAGAGAGAGTAGTAGAGCAGTAGAGAGTGAGTAGTAGAGAGTAGTAGAGAGCGAGTAGTAGAGAGTGAGCAGTGGAGAGTGAGTAGTAGAGAGTAGTAGTGAGTAGTAGAGAGTGTGTAGTAGAGAATAGTAGAGAGTGAGTAGTAGAGAGAGTAGTAGAGAGTGAGTAGTAGAGAGTAGTAGAGTGAGTAGTAGAGAGTGAGTAGTAGAGAGAGAGTAGTAGAGAGTAGTAGAGAGTGAGTAGTAGAGTAGTAGAGAGTGAGTGGTAGAGAGTAGTAGAGTGAGTAGTAGAGAGTAGTAGAGAGTGAGTAGTAGAGAGAGTAGTAGAGAATAGTAGAGTAGTAGAGAGTGAGTAGTAGAGTGTGTAGTAGAGAGAGTAGTAGAGGGTAGTAGAGTAGTAGAGAGCGAGTAGTAGAGAGCGAGTAGTAGAGAGTGAGTACTGGAGAGTGAGTAGCAGAGAGCAGTAGAGAGCAAGTAGTCGAGAGTGAGTAGTAGAGAGAGAGTAGTAGAGAGTGAATAGTAGATAGTGAGTAGTAGAGAGAGAGTAGTAGAGAGTGAGTAGTAGAGGGTAGTAGCGAGTGATTAGTAGAGAGTGAGTAGTAGAGGGTAGTAGAGAGTGAGTAGTAGAGAGTGAGTAGCAGCGAGAGAGTAGTAGAGAGTAGTAGAGAGAGAGAAGTAGAGAGTGAGTAGTAGAGAGTAGTAGAGTAGTAGAGAGTAAGTAGTAGAGAGTGAGTAGTAGAGAGATAGTAGTAGAGAGTGAGTAGCAAAGAGAGAGTAGTAGAGAGTGAGTAGTAGAGTGAGTAGTAGAGACAGAGTAGCAGAGAATGAGTAGTAGAGAGTAGTAGAGAGAGAGTAGAGAGCGCGTAGTAGTGGAAAGTAGTGGAGTAGTAGAGAGTGTGTAGTAGAGTGAGTTGTAGAGAGCAGTAGAGAGCGAGCAGTAGAGAGAAAGTAGTAGAGAGTTTGTAGCAGAGAGTGAGTAGTAGAGAGTAGTAGAGAGAGTAGTAGAGAGTAGTAGAGTAGTAGAGAGTGAGTAGTAGAGAGTAGTAGAGAGCGAATATGTAGAGAGTGAGCAGTGGAGAGTGAGTAGTAGAGAGTAGTAGAGAGTGAGTAGTAGAGAGTGAGTAGCAGAGAATAGTAGAGAGTTAGTAGTAGACAGAGAGTAGTAGAGAGTTAGTAGAGAGTAGTAGAGTGAGTAGTAGAGAGTTAGTAGTAGAGAGAGAGTAGTAGAGAGTAGTAGAGAGTGAGTAGTAGAGTGTGAGTGGTAGAGAGTAGTAGAGTGAGTAGTAGAGAGTAGTAGAGAATGAGTAGAAGAGAGAGTAGTAGAGAATAGCAGAGTAGTAGAGAGTGAGTAGTAGAGAGTGAGTAGTAGAGAGAGTAGTAGAGAGAGTAGTAGAGAGTAGTAGAGTAGTAGAGAGTGAGTAGTGGAGAGCGAGTAGTAGAGAGTGAGTACTGGAGAGTGAGTAGCAGAGAGCAGTAGAGAGCGAGTAGTCGAGAGTGAGTAGTAGAGAGAGAGAGTAGTAGATAGTGAGAAGTAGAGAGTGAGTAGTAGAGAGAGAGTAGTAGAGAGTGAGTAGTAGGTAGTGAGTAGTAGAGGGTAGTAGAGAGTGAGTAGTAGAAAGGGAGTAGCAGAGAGTGAGTAGTAGAGTGAGTAGTAGAGAGTAGTAGAGAGAGAGAGTAGTAGAAAGAGAGCAGTAGAGAGTGAGTAGAAGAGAGTGAGTAGTGGAGAGAGAGTAGTTGAGAGTGTGTAGTAGATAGTAGTAGAGAGTGAGTACTAGAAAGAGAGCAGTAGGGAGTGGTAGAGTAGTAGAGAGTGAGTAGTAGAGAGTGAGTAGTAGAGAGTGAGTAATACAGAGTGAGTAGCAGAGAGAGAGAGTAGTAGAGAGTGAGTAGTAGAGAATAGTAGAGAGTGAGTAGTAGGGAGAGTAGTAGAGAGTGAGTAGTAGAGAGTAGTAGAGTGAGTAATAGAGAGTGAGTAGTAGAGAGAGAGTAGGAGAGAGTAGTAGAGAGTGAGAAGTAGAGTAGTAGAGAGTGAGTGGTAGAGAGTAGTAGAGTGAGTAGTAGAGAGTAGTAGAGAGTGAGTAGTAGAGAGAGTAGTAGAGAGTGAGAAGTAGAGAGTGAGTAGTAGAGAGAGAAGTAGAGAGTAGTAGAGTAGTAGAGAGTGAGTAGTAGAGAGCGAGTAGTAGAGAGTGAGTACTGGAGAGTGAGTAGTAGTGAGCAGTAGAAAGCGAGTTGTCGAGAGCGAGTAGTAGAGAGTGAGCAGTGGAGAGTGAGTAGGAGAGAGTAGTAGAGAGCGAGTAGTAGAGAGTGAGTAGTAGAGAGAGCGTAGTAGAGAGAAGTAGAGAGTGAGTAGTAGAGAATAGTAGAGAGTTAGTAGTAGACAGAGAGTAGTAGAGAGTTAGTAGAGAGTAGTAGAGTGAGTAGTAGAGAGTTAGTAGTAGAGAGAGAGTAGTAGAGAGTAGTAGAGAGTGAGTAGTAGAGTGTGAGTGGTAGAGAGTAGTAGAGTGAGTAGTAGAGAGTAGTAGAGAGAGTAGTAGAGAGAGTAGTAGAGAGTAGTAGAGTAGTAGAGAGTGAGTAGTGGAGAGCGAGTAGTAGAGAGTGAGTACTGGAGAGTGAGTAGCAGAGAGCAGTAGAGAGCGAGTAGTAGAGAGTGAGTAGTAGAGAGAGAGTAGTAGAGAGTGAGTAGTAGGTAGTGAGTAGTAGAGGGTAGTAGAGAGTGAGTAGTAGAAAGGGAGTAGCAGAGAGTGAGTAGTAGAGTGAGTAGTAGAGAGTAGTAGAGAGTGAGAGTAGTAGAAAGAGAGCAGTAGAGAGTGAGTAGAAGAGAGTGAGTAGTGGAGAGAGAGTAGTTGAGAGTGTGTAGTAGATAGTAGTAGAGAGTGAGTGTTGGAAGGCGGGCCTCGGGGGGGGTCGGAGAGACCACCCAGAGGGGCCCCCACACTGCACGAAGTAGCCGAGCGCTGCTGAGAAGCCTCCGGGGAGAGGTCCTTCTCCTATAACGTACTAGCACAGTAACACCACCACACAGGACTCAAGGGGATTCAGCAAGACGAGCAGTTCTTTAACCATACTTATGAAGTTACGATTATCGATATTTACAAGGGGGGGATCGAGGGATCCACAAGAGTCTCAAAGTCTTTGGTAGGGACGGGGTAGCGGGACAGTCTTTAGCAGCAGCTTGGTACGAGGGTACCTGGGGCCCAGTTCTTATCCCCACGCTGGAGGGCCTCCGGATCTCGGAGGGGACGAGCCGCGACGGCGTCAGCAGGGCTCTGGTGTTCAGTCCGTGGAGTTCGAGCCGCGACCAGGTCAGCAGGGCTCTTACGGTGTCTTGGTTCAGCTCGAGCTGCGATGACGTCAGCAGGGCTCCGAGGGAGATCTCAGCGAGGGTGGGCCGCGACAGCGTCAGCAGGGCTCCGATGTTCCGTGAGGCTTCGTGACCTCAATAAGGTGGAGCCGCGACGCAGTCAGCAGGGCTCGTGGTAGAGTTTCAAGCAAGAGTTCTTCTCTGTTGGGTCGGCCGCGATTCAATCAGCAGGGCTCTCGACTCCGGGATACAACTGCGGTCCTGTTGCAGGGTCGCCCCAGATATAGGTCTGGAGCCCTTTGATGTCCGGACCCTTGCGCCCGGGGGGCGGAGAGGCCGGGCTGGGAGAGGCCAGATGCCCAGCGGGAGAGGCACCAGGCCCAGGAGAGCTGTGGGGCGATCGCACCTAGGTGTGGGAGGATGGTTGGGGGTCCCATCGATACTGCCCTCCGCCTGGAGTGGGGAAGTGTTCATGTGGTACCCCCGGCCCGTTGTTGCTGCCTGGATGTCGGGGCTTGCTGGGGCCGAGGCCGGGTTGAGCGGGGCCACGTAGGCTGGCGCGCAGAGTTACGTACAATCCAAAATGGAGGAGCCCCGAGGTGCAGGGGACCTTGTGCGGCTTGGCGAGGGGGAACAGGACCACGCCACGAGGCCGGCTCCAACAGTGAGTACTAGAAAGAGAGCAGTAGGGAGTGGTAGAGTAGTAGAGAGTGAGTAGTAGAGAGTGAGTAGTAGAGAGTGAGTAGTAGAGAGTGAGTAGCAGAGAGAGAGAGTAGTAGAGAGTGAGTAGTAGAGAATAGTAGAGAGTGAGTAGTAGGGAGAGTAGTAGAGAGTGAATAGTAGAGAGTAGTAGAGTGAGTAATAGAGAGTGAGTAGTAGAGAGAGAATAGGAGAGAGTAGTAGAGAGTGAGAAGTAGAGTAGTAGAGAGTGAGTGGTAGAGAGTAGTAGAGTGAGTAGTAGAGAGTAGTAGAGAGTGAGTAGTAGAGAGAGTAGTAGAGAGTGAGAAGTAGAGAGTGAGTAGTAGAGTGTGGGAGCCGGCCTCGTGGCGTGGTCCTGTTTCCCCGCGCTAAGCCGCACGAGGTCCCATGCACATCGGGACTCCTCCATCTTGGATTGCACGTCACTCCACATGACCACCTGTATGACCCTGCTCTACCCGGCATCGGTCCCAGCGAGGCCCGACATCGAGACGCCAACCCCTGGCCCGGGGGATACCACGTGAGCCCTTCCCATTCCCGGCGGAGGGCAGTATCGATGGGACCCCCTACCGTCTCTCCACACCTAGGTGTGATCACCCCACAGCCCTCTGGGGCCTGGAGCCTCTCCTGCTGGGCGTCTGGCCGCTCCCTACCCGGCCTCTCCGCCCCCTCCGGGCGCACGGGTCCGGACATCAAAGGGCTCCCGTCCTATATCTGGGGCGACCCGACAACAGGGCAGTAGTTGTATCCTGGAGTCAAGAGCCCTGCTGATCGGATCGCGGCTGACCCTATGGAAGAAGACTCACCTTGAACCACCACTTGAGCCCTGCTGACGACGTCGCGGCTCCACCGTGCTTAAAGACCTTCACGAACCTTTGGGGCCCTGCTGACGCTGTCGCGGCCCGACCTTGTTGAACCTTACCACCAGAGCCCAGCTGACCTCGTCGCGGCTCGACCGAAGCGGACCTACCACCAGAGCCCTGCTGACCGTGTCGCGGCTCAACCTAAGCGGAACTACCATCCGAGCCCTGCAGATGACGTCGCGGCTCTCCACGTCCGAGCCGCTCTGAGACCAGCATCCAAGGTCTGGCGCAGAGCCCTCCCGTGCCTGGCTGGCACTAAGACTGTCCCGCTACCCTATCCTCTTGAACGAACATTGAGACTTTGACAGGATCCCTCGATCCCTCTGTAAATATTGCACGTATTACTGCCGATAAAGAATCTAATCTTGCAACTGCTATTGAGTCCTGTGTGGTGGTGTTACTGGGCCTAGTACGATCATAGGAGAAAGACCTCCCCGAGGGGGCTTCTCAGCGGCGCTCGGCTATAACTTTGCGGTAGGAAGGTACCAGGAATAGTCTCCCCGACTACCCGGTGGGCCTCCCTCCAACATTTGGTGGCCAGCGACGGGATCCGAGCAAACGCAATCGTACAAGCAAGTAACGCAACCACTACCTGACCAGACGAGAAGAGAAAAAAGGGAACCATGGATGGCCAAGAAGCAACCGTGGCCGCAACCTTCCAGTTGGAGAAACTGGAGGAATACACCCACAAGGAACTCAAACAATTCTGCAAAGACAAAGGGATCCCAACCACAGGATTGGGCACCAAGGAAGAAATGCAGAAAGCCCTGAAAGCCTGGGCAGAACCCGAGACCCCTCCACCCCGAGCCGAAGGGACCTCGGCCCGGGACGGAAACCTGCCGACCACGACCCCGACAAACGGGGAGCGAACCGTCCCAGACACCAGCCTTTCCCCCGAAGAGATACGAGAACGGGAAAGGGCCCGGACACACGAAATGGACCTTGCCCGACTCCGGCTGGACGGTGAGCTCCTACTGGCGGAGAAAAAGATAGCCCTGGAGCAACTACGACTACAAGAAGAAATCAAGGAGAAGAAAAGGCATCGGGAGCTAGAGGAGAGACGGCTAACCCTCGAGCACGAGAGGAGCCTTAAAGAACTTGAACTAAAAGCTAAAACTGGGGTGACCAGCAACCCCGGAGCCCGGGACGCTCTGCCCCCGACCGAGCCAAAGGTTCACATCCCCAAGGATGTCGTCAAGGAGTACTATAAAAATGACGACATCCAGCAATGGTTCCGAGCGTACGAAGTCGCCATGACCTCCCATAGGGTACCCCGGAAGGATTGGGGCGCCGGCCTATGGGGGAGGTTCCTCAGCGAGGGACGGGATACCCTGCTGCAACTCCCCGACGTAGCGATGACCTCGTACGACCACATGAAGGAAGCCCTACTCACACGCTACGGACTGTCGGCCGAGATGTACCGGCAACGCTTCCGGGACTGCAAGAAGATCCCCGGTACCACATGGGTCGAATACGTGGACTTCTTCAGCCGAGCGTTGGAAGGATGGATCAAAGGGAGCAAGGTCACCTCATATAACGAACTGTTCGACCTCATTGTCTGGGAGCACCTCGCCAACAACTGCTTTGTGGAACTAAGGCAACACCTCCTGGACAGTAAACTGACCGAGCCCCGGAAGCTCGCCGCCGAAGCGGACCGATTGGTCAACACCCGGGTCCCCCGGAACCCCGTGGGGGACTACCAACGGAGTACCACGGGACCTCCCCGCCAGCGCGGCGGAGGAGGGGGGTCCCACCGCAGTCGAGAATTCCCAGCTGGACCGCCCAGAAGTCCGCCATGAGGGCAAGCAACCAACCCCGCTTCCCCGACCCAGGGCCGAAGAGGGACCCCTATCGCCCGGTCTGGACCACGACCGACAGTAACCTGCTTCGGATGTCAGCAGACTGGCCATTATGCAAGTGACCCAGCTTGCCCCGTGAACCGACGGAACGGGACCACGGGGCCACCTCCCCGACAAATTGCCGCCGCAGCCCTGGGGGAGAGAGAGGACGAGGAGGAAAACCACGACGACGGGTCCCACGAGTGGGAACCAGCCGCCATGTCGCTTGTATGCCTAGGCTCCCGAGAAATGGTGCCCCGCGCCACCATCCCAAGCAACACCCAGAAGTACCAACAGTGGGTCACCATCAATGGGCGACGGGCCGAGGCCCTCCGGGACACTGGGGCCAGTGTGACCGCTGTCCGCTGCCATCTGGTGACCCCCGAACAGATCCTGCCACATGTCCTCTGCCCTGTCCGGACCGCCGACAACACCGAGAGCATGTGCCGGATGGCCCGAATCCCCTTCGAGTGGGGAGGAGTGTCCGGCACCCTAAAAGTAACTGTCCGCGACGACGCCCCGATGGACTGCCTCCTGGGGAACGACCTAGAGAGCTCCCCCTGGGCCCAGGTGGAGCGTCGAGAGCATCTGGGGATGCTAGGACTACCCGAGTGGGCCTGCGCCACCACTCGGTCCATGACCGCCCAGCCAGCGGCGGCCCCGGCCCCCGACCAACCGGCGGGCCCCGAACCATCCACCTCCTCCAGCCCGGAGGAACCTGACGAGGAGGCCGGGCCATCCGAACTTTCTTCCAACGAGGCCGCTCCCCTCAGCGAGATCCCCGAGCTGGCCCAGTGGCGCCACGACGGGGGCCCAACCCGTGAACAATTCCAGCAAGAACAGAAGGGCTGCCCGTCCCTCGAGGGGGCCCGACAGCAGGCGGCCGCCCAGGCTGCGGGGGACCCCTCGGGAACCCACTGGGTCTATTGGGACAATGACTTATTGTATAGCGAGCAGAAAGTCGCCGAACTAGGGGCCAGCCGGGTGCTGGTGGTCCCCCTCCGATTTCGAGAATTCCTCTTGAACCTGGCACATGACGTGCCCCTCGCCGGACATCTCGGGCGGGACAAGACTTACAGCCGCCTCGTGACCCATTTCTATTGGCCCCGAATGAGACGAGACGTGGACCAGCACTGCCGGTCCTGCCCGACCTGCCAAGCTAGCGGGAAGACTGGGGGACGAATGAAAGCCCCCCTACAACCATTTCCAGCCGTCCACACCCCGTTCGAACGAGTGGGGATAGACATCGTGGGGCCCCTCGACCCCCGAACCGCCCTGGGCCACCGCTTCATCCTGGTACTGGTCGACCACGCCACCCGGTACCCAGAAGCTGTCCCCCTCCGAACTGTGACCGCTCCAGTAGTGGGCCGGGCCCTGATGGGCATCTTCTCCAGCGTGGGGTTCCCCCGAGAAGTGGTGAGCGACAGGGGGACGAACTTCATCTCGAAGTACATGAGATCCCTCTGGCAACAATGTGGGGTCACCTATAAATTCACCACCCCTTACCACCCCCAGGGGAACGGACTGGTCGAGCGGTTCAACCGAACCCTGAAGGGGATGATCAAGGGCCTGAAAGAGCCCCTCAGGAGGAGATGGGATGTCCTGTTGCCCTGCCTCCAGTTCGCCTACCGGGAGGTACCACAGAAGTCCCTGGGCTTCAGCCCCTTCGAACTGTTGTATGGGCACCCCGTCCGAGGGCCCCTCAGCCTGGTCAAGGAGGGTTGGGAGGCGAACGTCCAAAGTGCCCCGCCCGACGTCTACCGGTACCTCCTGTCCCTGCGGAACCAGACTCGAAAGTTCCGTGCCCTGGCAGAAGCCAACCTTGAAGCCAGCCAAGAAGACATGAAACGCTGGTATGACGAGAATGCCCCAGCCGTCGAGTTTGAGCCGGGCCAGCAAGTCTGGGTCATGTCACCCGTGGACCCCTGCGCCCTGCAGGACAAGTGGACCGGGCCCTTCAAGATAGTTGAAAGGAAGAGCCCCGTCACGTACCTGGTCGACATGGAGTCTCCGAGGAACCCCCTCAGGGTCCTGCACGCCAACCGGCTCAAGCCCCACTTTGCCCGAACTGAACTAAGCTTACTACTGGCTACCGATGATGGGGGTGAAAGTGACTCCGAGCCCCTACCAGACCTCCTGGGGTCCTCGAGCCAAGACGGCTCTTTGGAGGGCGTCCACCTCTCCGCCACCCTGACACCAGAACAGCGCCATGATTGCCAGAAGCTACTGCAACCCTTCGCTGCCCTCTTCTCTCTCACGCCCGGGGTGACCCCCTGGTGCGTCCACGACGTGGACACGGGGGATAGCCCCCCTGTACGACACCGCGCTTATAGAGTGCCTGGCCGAGTCCGAGCCTGCATAAAGACCGAGGTCGCCAAGATGCTCGCCCTCGGAGTCATCGAGCCTTCCGACAGCCCGTGGGCCAGCCCGGTAGTCTTGGTGCCGAAGGCCGCCGCCCCCGGCACGGCCCCCGAACTCAGATTCTGTGTCGACTACCGGGGCCTGAACGCAGTTACCAAGACCGATGCCCACCCTTTGCCACGAGCCGATGAGCTGATTGATCGCTTAGGGGCCGCCCGCTACCTAAGCACCTTTGATCTCACCGCTGGGTACTGGCAGATCAAGCTCACTCCCGGCGCACAAGAACGATCAGCTTTCTCTACCCCCGACGGCCACTACCACTTCCGGGTGATGCCCTTCGGCATGAAGAACGCCCCAGCGACCTTTCAGAGGCTGGTAAATAAGGTCCTGGCCGGTCTCGAAGCCTTCAGCGCGGCCTACCTCGATGACATTGCTGTCTTCAGCGACCACTGGGCCGCGCACCTAGGACACCTTGGGGAAGTCCTGGCTGCTCTCCAAAGAGCCGGGCTCACAATTAAGGCCAGCAAGTGCCAGATCGGTCAAGGATCTGTGACCTATCTGGGCCACCAGGTGGGGAGTGGCCAGGTGGCCCCCCTCCGGTTAAAAGTTGACGCCATCCAGGCGTGGGAGCCCCCCGCCACCCAAACCGCTGTCCGGGCATTCTTAGGCCTCACAGGCTACTACCGACGCTTCATAAAGGATTACAGCAGCATTGTGGGCCCCCTTACGGAACTCACTTCAAAGAAACAACCCAAGGCAGTGCACTGGACGCCCCGCTGCCAGACCGCGTTTGATGCTCTCAAAGCGGCCATGTGCGCTGCCCCTGTGCTACAGGCCCCCGACTACAGCAAGGAATTTGTAGTCCAGACCGATGCATCGGAGTACGGGGTCGGGGCAGTCCTCTCCCAGCTGGACGCCAAGGGCCTCGACCGACCGGTGGCCTTTATCAGCCGCCGACTGCTGCCGCGAGAACAGAGGTGGAGCACCATCGAGCGGGAGGCTTTCGCTGTGGTATGGGCTCTCAAGAAGCTCAGGCCCTACCTTTTCGGTACCCACTTCAGGGTCCAGACTGACCACCGGCCCTTGCGGTGGCTTATGCAAATGCGGGGCGAGAACCCCAAGCTGTTACGCTGGTCCATCTCGCTGCAAGGGATGGACTTCACTGTTGAACACCGGCCCGGCAACGACCACGCCAATGCTGACGGCCTGTCCCGATTCTTCCGCCTCGGCGAGGAGAACCCCCAAGAAGATGGGTGACTCTCCCTGCCTTCAGCTGGGGGGGGACACGTGTGGGAGCCGGCCTCGTAGCGTGGTCCTGTTTCCCCGCGCTAAGCCGCACGAGGTCCCATGCACATCGGGACTCCTCCATCTTGGATTGCACGTCACTCCACGTGACCACCTGTATGACCCTGCTCTACCCGGCCTCGGTCCCAGCGAGGCCCGACATCGAGACGCCAACCCCTGGCCCGGGGGATACCACGTGAGCCCTTCCCATTCCCGGCAGAGGGCAGTATCGATGGGACCCCCTACTGTCTCTCCACACCTAGGTGTGATCACCCCACAGCCCTCTGGGGCCTGGCGCCTCTCCTGCTGGGCGTCTGGCCGCTCGCTACCCGGCCTCTCCGCCCCCTCCGGGCGCACGGGTCCGGACATCAAAGGGCTCCCGTCCTATATCTGGGGCGACCCGACAACAGGGCAGTAGTTGTATCCTGGAGTCAAGAGCGCTGCTGATCGGATCGCGGCTGACCCTACGGAAGGAGACTCACCTTGAACCACCACTTGAGCCCTGCTGACGACGTCGCGGCTCCACCGTGCTTAAAGACCTTCACGAACCTTTGGGGCCCTGCTGACGCTGTCGCGGCCCGACCTTGTTGAACCTTACCACCAGAGCCCAGCTGACCTCGTCGCGGCTCGACCGAAGCGGACCTACCACCAGAGCCCTGCTGACCGTGTCGCGGCTCGACCTAAGCGGAACTACCATCCGAGCCCTGCAGACGACGTCGCGGCTCTCCACGTCCGAGCCGCTCTGAGACCAGCATCCAAGGTCTGGCGCAGAGCCCTCCCGTGCCTGGCTGGCACTAAGACTGTCCCGCTACCCTATCCTCTTGAACGAACATTGAGACTTTGACAGGATCCCTCGATCCCACTGTAAATATTGCACGTATTACTGCCGATAAAGAATCTAATCTTGCAACTGCTATTGAGTCCTGTGTGGTGGTGTTACTGGGCCTAGTACGATCATAGGAGAAAGACCTCCCCGAGGGGGCTTCTCAGCGGCGCTCGGCTATAACTTTGCGGTAGGAAGGTACCAGGAATAGTCTCCCCGACTACCCGGTGGGCCTCCCTCCAACATAGAGAGAGAAGTAGAGAGTAGTAGAGTAGTAGAGAGTGAGTAGTAGAGAGCGAGTAGTAGAGAGTGAGTACTGGAGAGTGAGTAGTAGTGAGCAGTAGAGAGCGAGTAGTCGAGAGTGAGTAGTAGAGAGAGAGTAGTAGAGAGTGAGAAGTAGAGAGTAGTAGAGTGAGTAGTAGAGAGGGAATAGTAGAGAGAGAAGAGTAGAGAGAGAGTAGTAGAGTGAGTTTCAGAGAGTAGTAGAGAGAAGTAGAGAGTGAGTAGTAGAGAGCGAGTAGTAGAGAGTGAGCAGTGGAGAGTGAGTAGTAGAGAGTAGTAGAGAGCGAGTAGTAGAGAGTGAGTAGTAGAGAGAGCGTAGTAGAGAGTGAGTAGTAGAGAGTGGTAGAGAGTGAGTAGTAGAGAGAGAGTAGTAGAGAGTGAGTAGAAGAGAGTGAGTAGAAGAGAGTATTAGAGAGTGAGTAGTAGTGAGAGTGTAGTAGGGAGTAGTAGAGTAGTAGTAGAGAGTGAGTAGTGGATAGTAGTAGAGTAGTAGAGAGTGAGTAGTAGAGTGAGTTGTAGAGAGTAGTAGAGAGTGAGTAGTAGAGAGAAAGTAGTAGAGAGTGTGTAGCAGAGAGTGAGTAGTAGAGAGTAGTAGAGAGTGAGTAGTAGAGAGAGTAGTAGAGAGTAGTAGAGCAGTAGACAGTGAGGAGTAGAGGGTAGTAGAGAGAGAGTAGTAGAGAGTGAGCAGTGGAGAGTGAGTAGTAGAGAGTAGTAGAGAGTGAGTAGTAGAGAGTGAGTAGTAGAGAATAGTAGAGAGTGAGTATTAGAGAGAGAGTAGTAGAGAGTGAGTAGTAGAGAGTAGGAGAGACTGTGTAGTAGAGAGAGAGTAGTACAGAGTGAGTAGTAGAGTAGTAGAGAGTGAGTGGTAGAGAGTAGTAGATTGAGCAGTAGAGAGTAGTAGAGAGTGAGTAGTAGAGAGAGTAGTAGAGAATAGTAGAGTACTAGAGAGTGAGTAGTAGAGTGAGTAGTAGAGAGAGTAGTAGAGAGTAGTAGAGTAGTAGAGAGTGAGTAGTAGAGAGTGAGTAATAGAGAGTGAGTAATAGAGAGTGAGTACTGGAGAGTGAGTAGCAGAGAGCAGTAGAGAGCGAGTAGTCGAGAGTGGGTAGTAGAGATAGAGTAGTAGAGAGTAAGTAGTAGAGGGTAGTAGAGATTGAGTAGTAGAGAGTGAGTAGAGAGTAGTAGTGTGAGTAGTAGAGAGAGAGAGTAGTAGAGAGTGAGTAGTAGAGAGTAAGTAGTAGAGTGAGTAGTAGAGTGCGTAGTAGAGAGTAGTAGAGAGTAGTAGAGAGTGAGTAGTAGAGAGTGAGTAGTAGAAAGTGAGTAGTAGAGAGTGAGTAGAAGAGAGTGAGTAGTGGAGAGAGAGTAGTTGAGAGTGTGTAGTAGATAGTAGAGAGTGAGTAGTAGAGAGAGAGAGCAGTAGGGAGTGGTAGAGTAGTAGAGAGTGAGTAATAGAGAGCAGTAGAGTAGTAGAGAGTGAGTAGTAGAGAGTGAGTAGCAGAGAGAGAGTAGAGTGAGTAATAGAGAGTGAGTAGTAGAAAGAGAGTAGTAGAGAGTGAGTGGTAGAGAGTAGTAGAGTGAGTAGTAGAGAGTAGTAGAGAGTGAGTAGTAGAGTAGAAGAGAGTGAGTAGTAGAGAGTGAGTAGTAGAGAGAGTAGTAGAGAGTAGTAGAGTAGTAGAGAGTGAGTAGTAGAGAGCGAGTAGTAGAGAGTAAGTACTGGAGAGTGAGTAGTAGTGAGCAGTACAGAGCGAGCAGTCGAGAGTGAGTAGTAGAGAGAGAGTAGTAGAGAGTGAGTAGTAGAGAGTAGTAGAGTGAGTAGTAGAGAGGGAATAGTAGAGAGAGAAGAGTAGAGAGAGAGTAGTAGAGTGAGTTTCAGAGAGTAGTAGAGAGAAGTAGAGAGTGAGTAGTAGAGAGCGAGTAGTAGAGAGTGAGCAGTGGAGAGTGAGTAGTAGAGAGTAGTAGAGAGCGAGTAGTAGAGAGTGAGTAGTAGAGAGAGCGTAGTAGAGAGTGAGTAGTAGAGAGTGGTAGAGAGTGAGTAGTAGAGAGAGAGTAGTAGAGAGTGAGTAGAAGAGAGTGAGTAGAAGAGAGTATTAGAGAGTGAGTAGTAGCGAGAGAGTAGTAGGGAGTACTAGAGTAGTAGTAGAGAGTGAGTAGTGGATAGTAGTAGAGTAGTAGAGAGTGAGTAGTAGAGTGAGTTGTAGAGAGTAGTAGAGAGTGAGTAGTAGAGAGAAAGTAGTAGAGAGTGTGTAGCAGAGAGTGAGTAGTAGAGAGTAGTAGAGAGTGAGTAGTAGAGAGAGTAGTAGAGAGTAGTAGAGCAGTAGAGAGTGAGGAGTAGAGGGTAGTAGAGTGAGCAGTAGAGAGCAGTAGAGAGTAAGTAGTAGAGAGAGTAGTAGAGAATAGTAGAGTACTAGAGAGTGAGTAGTAGAGTGAGTAGTAGAGAGTAGTAGAGAGTGAGCAGTGGAGAGTGAGTAGTAGAGAGTAGTAGAGAGTGAGTAGTAGAGAGTGAGTAGTAGAGAATAGTAGAGAGTGAGTATTAGAGAGAGAGTAGTAGAGAGTGAGTAGTAGAGAGTAGGAGAGACTGTGTAGTAGAGAGAGAGTAGTACAGAGTGAGTAGTAGAGTAGTAGAGAGTGAGTGGTAGAGAGTAGTAGAGTGAGCAGTAGAGAGTAGTAGCGAGTGAGTAGTAGAGAGAGTAGTAGAGAATAGTAAAGTACTAGAGAGTGAGTAGTAGAGTGAGTAGTGGAGAGAGTAGTAGAGAGTAGTAGAGTAGTAGAGAGTGAGTAGTAGAGAGTGAGAAATAGAGAGTGAGTACTGGAGAGTGAGTAGCAGAGAGCAGTAGAGAGCGAGTAGTCGAGAGTGAGTAGTAGAGATAGAGTAGTAGAGAGTAAGTAGTAGAGGGTAGTAGAGATTGAGTAGTAGAGAGTGAGTAGCAGAGAGAGTAGTAGAGAGTAGTAGAGAGTAGTAGAGAGTAGTAGTGTGAGTAGTAGAGAGAGAGAGTAGTAGAGAGTGAGTAGTAGAGAGTGAGTAGTAGAGTGAGTAGTAGAGTGCGTAGTAGAGAGTAGTAGAGAGTGAGTAGTATAGAGAGTAGTAGAGAATAGTAGAGTAGTAGAGAGTGAGTAGTAGAGTGAGTAGTAGAGAGAGTAGTAGAGAGTAGTAGAGTAGTAGAGAGTGGGTAGTAGAGAGCAAGTAGTAGAGAGTGAGTAGCAGAGAGCAGTAGAAAGCGAGTAGACGAGAGTGAGTAGAAGAGAGAGAGTAGTAGAGAGTGAATAGTAGATAGTGAGTAGTAGAGAGAGAGTAGTAGAGAGTGAGTAGTAGAGGGTAGTAGAGAGTGAGTAGTAAAGAGTGAGTAGCAGAGAGAAAGTAGTAGAGAGTAGTAGAGAGTGAGTAGTAGAGTTAGTAGTAGAGAGAGAGAGTAGTAGAGAGTGAGTAGTAGAGTGAGTAGTAGAGAGTGAGTACTGGAGAGTGAGTAGCAGAGAGCAGTAGAGAGCGAGTAGTTGAGAGTGAGTAGTAGAGAGTAGTAGAGAGTGAGTAGTAGAGAGTGAGTAGCAGAGAATAGTAGAGAGTGAGTAGTAGAGAGAGAGTAGTAGAGAGTTAGTAGGGAGTAGTAGAGTGAGTAGTAGAGAGTAGTAGAGAGAGAGTATTAGAGAGTAAGTAGTAGAGAGTGAGTAGTAGAGAGTGAGTAGTAGAGAGTGAGCAGTAGAAAGAGAGCAGTAGAGAGTGAGTAGTAGAGAGTGAATAGTAGAGTAGTAGAGAGTGAGTGGTAGAGAGTAGTAGAGTGAGTAGTAGAGAGTAGTAGAGAGTGAGTAGTAGAGAGAGTAGTAGAGAATAGTAGAGTAGTAGAGAGTGAGTAGTAGAGTGAGTAGTAGAGAGAGTAGTAGAGAGAGTAGTAGAGTAGTAGAGAGTGGGTAGTAGAGAGCAAGTAGTAGAGAGTGAGTACTGAAGAGTGAGTAGCAGAGAGCAGTAGAAAGCGAGTAGACGAGAGTGAGTAGAAGAGAGAGAGTAGTAGAGAGTGAATAGTAGATAGTGAGTAGTAGAGAGAGAGTAGTAGAGAGTGAGTAGTAGAGGGTAGTAGAGAGTGAGTAGTAAAGAGTGAGTAGCAGAGAGAAAGTAGTAGAGAGTAGTAGAGAGTGAGTAGTAGAGTTAGTAGTAGAGAGAGAGAGTAGTAGAGAGTGAGTAGTAGAGTGAGTAGTAGAGAGTGAGTACTGTAGAGTGAGTAGCAGAGAGCAGTAGAGAGCGAGTAGTTGAGAGTGAGTAGTAGAGAGTAGTAGAGAGTGAGTAGTAGAGAGTGAGTAGCAGAGAATAGTAGAGAGTGAATAGTAGAGAGAGAGTAGTAGAGAGTTAGTAGGGAGTAGTAGAGTGAGTAGTAGAGAGTAGTAGAGAGAGAGTATTAGAGAGTAAGTAGTAGAGAGTGAGTAGTAGAGAGTGAGTAGTAGAGAGTGAGCAGTAGAAAGAGAGCAGTAGAGAGTGAGTAGAAGAGAGTGAGTAGTGGAGAGAGAGTAGTTGAGAGTGTGTAGTCGATAGTAGTAGAGAGTGAGTAGTAGAGAGAGAGCAGTAGGGAGTGGTAGATTAGTAGAGAGTGAGTAGTAGAGAGTGAGTAGTAGAGAGCAGTGGAGTAGTAGAGAGTGAGTAGTAGAGAGTGAGTAGCAGAGAGAGAGTAGTAGAGAGTGAGTAGTAGAGAATAGTAGAGAGTGAGTAGTAGGGAGAGGAGTAGAGAGTGAGTAGTAGAGAGTAGTAGAGAGCGAGTAGTAGAGAGCAAGTAGTAGAGAGTGAGTACTGGAGAGTGAGTAGCAGAGAGCAGTAGAGAGCGAGTAGTCGAGAGTGAGTAGTAGAGAGAGAGTAGTAGAGAGTGAATAGTATATAGTGAGTAGTAGAGAGAGAGTAGTAGAGAGTGAGTAGTAGAGGGTAGTAGCGAGTGAGTAGTAGAGAGTGAGTAGTAGAGGGTAGTAGAGAGTGAGTAGTAGAGAGTGAGTAGCAGAGAGAGAGTAGTAGAGAGTAGTAGAGAGAGAGTAGTAGAGAGAGAGTAGTAGAGAGTAGTAGAGTAGTAGAGAGTAAGTAGTAGAGAGTGAGTAGTAGAGAGAGAATAGTAGAGAGTGAGTAGCAAAGAGAGAGTAGTAGAGAGTGAGTAGTAGAGTGAGTAGTAGAGACAGAGTAGCAGAGAATGAGTAGTAGAGAGTAGTAGAGAGAGCGTAGAGAGCGCGTAGTAGTGGAAAGTAGTGGAGTAGTAGAGAGTGAGTAGTAGAGTGAGTAGTAGAGAGAGTAGTAGAGAGTAATAGAGTAATAGAGAGTGGGTAGTAGAGAGCAAGTAGTAGAGAGTGAGTAGCAGAGAGCAGTAGAAAGCGAGTAGACAAGAGTGAGTAGAAGAGAGAGAGTAGTAGAGAGTGAATAGTAGATAGTGAGTAGTAGAGAGAGAGTAGTAGAGAGTGAGTAGTAGAGGGTAGTAGAGAGTGAGTAGTAAAGAGTGAGTAGCAGAGAGAAAGTAGTAGAGAGTAGTAGAAAGTGAGTAGTAGAGTTAGTAGTAGAGAGAGAGAGTAGTAGAGAGTGAGTAGTAGAGTGAGTAGTAGAGAGTGAGTACTGGAGAGTGAGTAGCAGAGAGCAGTAGAGAGCGAGTAGTTGAGAGTGAGTAGTAGAGAGTAGTAGAGAGTGAGTAGTAGAGAGTGAGTAGCAGAGAATAGTAGAGAGTGAGTAGTAGAGAGAGAGTAGTAGAGAGTTAGTAGGGAGTAGTAGAGTGAGTAGTAGAGAGTAGTAGAGAGAGAGTATTAGAGAGTAAGTAGTAGAGAGTGAGTAGTAGAGAGTGAGTAGTAGAGAGTGAGCAGTAGAAAGAGAGCAGTAGAGAGTGAGTGGTAGAGAGTGAATAGTAGAGTAGTAGAGAGTGAGTGGTAGAGAGTAGTAGAGTGAGTAGTAGAGAGTAGTAGAGAGTGAGTAGTAGAGAGAGTAGTAGAGAATAGTAGAGTAGTAGAGAGTGAGTAGTAGAGTGAGTAGTAGAGAGAGTAGTAGAGAGTAGTAGAGTAGTAGAGAGTGGGTAGTAGAGAGCAAGTAGTAGAGAGTGAGTACTGAAGAGTGAGTAGCAGAGAGCAGTAGAAAGCGAGTAGACGAGAGTGAGTAGAAGAGAGAGAGTAGTAGAGAGTGAATAGTAGATAGTGAGTAGTAGAGAGAGAGTAGTAGAGAGTGAGTAGTAGAGGGTAGTAGAGAGTGAGTAGTAAAGAGTGAGTAGCAGAGAGAAAGTAGTAGAGAGTAGTAGAGAGTGAGTAGTAGAGTTAGTAGTAGAGAGAGAGAGTAGTAGAGAGTGAGTAGTAGAGTGAGTAGTAGAGAGTGAGTACTGGAGAGTGAGTAGCAGAGAGCAGTAGAGAGCGAGTAGTTGAGAGTGAGTAGTAGAGAGTAGTAGAGAGTGAGTAGTAGAGAGTGAGTAGCAGAGAATAGTAGAGAGTGAGTAGTAGAGAGAGAGTAGTAGAGAGTTAGTAGGGAGTAGTAGAGTGAGTAGTAGAGAGTAGTAGAGAGAGAGTATTAGAGAGTAAGTAGTAGAGAGTGAGTAGTAGAGAGTGAGTAGTAGAGAGTGAGCAGTAGAAAGAGAGCAGTAGAGAGTGAGTAGAAGAGAGTGAGTAGTGGAGAGAGAGTAGTTGAGAGTGTGTAGTCGATAGTAGTAGAGAGTGAGTAGTAGAGAGAGAGCAGTAGGGAGTGGTAGATTAGTAGAGAGTGAGTAGTAGAGAGTGAGTAGTAGAGAGCAGTGGAGTAGTAGAGAGTGAGTAGTAGAGAGTGAGTAGCAGAGAGAGAGTAGTAGAGAGTGAGTAGTAGAGAATAGTAGAGAGTGAGTAGTAGGGAGAGGAGTAGAGAGTGAGTAGTAGAGAGTAGTAGAGAGCGAGTAGTAGAGAGTGAGTACTGGAGAGTGAGTAGCAGAGAGCAGTAGAGAGCGAGTAGTCGAGAGTGAGTAGTAGAGAGAGAGTAGTAGAGAGTGAATAGTAGATAGTGAGTAGTAGAGAGAGAGTAGTAGAGAGTGAGTAGTAGAGGGTAGTAGCGAGTGAGTAGTAGAGAGTGAGTAGCAGAGGGTAGTAGAGAGTGAGTAGTAGAGAGTGAGTAGCAGAGAGAGTAGTAGAGAGTAGTAGAGAGAGAGTAGTAGAGAGAGAGTGAGTAGTAGAGAGTAGTAGAGTAGTAGAGAGTAAGTAGTAGAGAGTGAGTAGTAGAGAGAGAATAGTAGAGAGTGAGTAGCAAAGAGAGAGTAGTAGAGAGTGAGTAGTAGAGTGAGTAGTAGAGACAGAGTAGCAGAGAATGAGTAGTAGAGAGTAGTAGAGAGCGCGTAGTAGTGGAAAGTAGTGGAGTAGTAGAGAGTGTGTAGTAGAGTGAGTTGTAGAGAGCAGTAGAGAGCGAGCAGTAGAGAGAAAGTAGTAGAGAGTTTGTAGCAGAGAGTGAGTAGTAGAGAGTAGTAGAGAGAGTAGTAGAGAGTAGTAGAGTAGTACAGAGTGAGTAGTAGAGAGTAGTAGAGAGCGAGTATGTAGAGAGTGAGCAGTGGAGAGTGAGTAGCAGAGAATAGTAGAGAGTTAGTAGTAGACAGAGAGTAGTAGAGAGTTAGTAGAGAGTTGTAGAGTGAGTAGTAGAGAGAGAGTAGTAGAGAGTAGTAGAGAGTGAGTAGTAGAGTGTGAGTGGTAGAGAGTAGTAGAGTGAGTAGTAGAGAGTAGTAGAGAATGAGTAGAAGAGAGAGTAGTAGAGAATAGCAGAGTAGTAGAGAGTGAGTAGTGGAGAGCGAGTAGTAGAGAGTGAGTACTGGAGAGTGAGTAGCAGAGAGCAGTAGAGAGCGAGTAGTCGAGAGTGAGTAGTAGAGACAGAGAGAGTAGTAGATAGTGAGAAGTAGAGAGTGAGTAGTAGAGAGAGAGTAGTAGAGAGTGAGTAGTAGGTAGTGAGTAGTAGAGGGTAGTAGAGAGTGAGTAGTAGAAAGTGAGTAGCAGAGAGTGAGTAGTAGAGGGAGTAGTAGAGAGTAGTAGAGAGAGAGAGTAGTAGAAAGAGAGCAGTAGAGAGTGAGTAGAAGAGAGTGAGTAGTGGAGAGAGAGTAGTTGAGAGTGTGTAGTAGATAGTAGTAGAGAGTGAGTACTAGAAAGAGAGCAGTAGGGAGTGGTAGAGTAGTAGAGAGTGAGTAGTAGAGAGTGAGTAGTAGAGAGTGAGTAGCATAGAGAGAGTAGTAGAGAGTGAGTAGTAGAGAATAGTAGAGAGTGAGTAGTAGGGAGAGTAGTAGAGAGTGAGTAGTAGAGAGTAATAGAGTGAGTAATAGAGAGTGAGTAGTAGAGGGAGAGTAGGAGAGAGTAGTAGAGAGTGAGACGTAGAGTAGTAGAGAGTGAGTGGTAGAGAGTAGCAGAGTGAGTAGTAGAGAGTAGTAGAGAGTGAGTAGTAGAGAGAGTAGTAGAGAGTGAGAAGTAGAGAGTGAGTAGTAGAGATAGAAGTAGAGAGTAGTAGAGTAGTAGAGAGTGAGTAGTAGAGAGCGAGTAGTAGAGAGTGAGTACTGGAGAGTGAGTAGTAGTGAGCAGTAGAGAGCGAGTAGTCGAGAGTGAGTAGTAGAGAGTGAGTAGTAGAGAGTGAGTAGTAGAGAGTAGTAGAGTGAGTAGTAGAGAGGGAAGAGTAGAGAGAGAAGAGTAGAGAGAGAGCAGTAGAGTGAGTTTCAGAGAGTAGTAGAGAGAAGTAGAGAGTGAGTAGTAGAGAGCGAGTAGTAGAGAGTGAGCAGTGGAGAGTGAGTAGTAGAGAGTAGTAGAGAGCGAGTAGTAGAGAGTGAGTAGTAGAGAGAGCGTAGTAGAGAGTGAGTAGTAGAGAGTGGTAGAGAGTGAGTAGTAGAGAGAGAGAATTAGAGAGTGATTAGAACAGAGTGAGTAGAAGAGAGTAGTAGAGAGTGAGTAGTAGAGAGAGAGTAGTAGGGGGTAGTAGAGTAGTAGTAGAGTGAGTAGTAGAGAGTGAGTAGTGGATAGTAGTAGAGTAGTAGAGAGTGAGTTGTAGAGTGAGTTGTAGAGAGTAGTAAAGAGTGAGTAGTAGAGAGAAAGTAGTAGAGAGTGTGTAGCAGAGAGTTAGTAGAGAGTAGTAGAGAGTGAGTAGTAGAGAGAGTAGTAGAGAGTAGTACAGCAGTAGAGAGTGAGGAGTAGAGAATAGTAGAGAGAGAGTAGTAGAGAGTGAGCAGTGGAGAGTGAGTAGTAGAGAGTGAGTAGTAGAGAATAGTAGAGCGTGAGTATTAGAGAGAGAGTAGTAGAGATAGAGTAGTAGAGAGTGAGTAGTAGAGGGTAGTAGAGAGTGAGTAGTAGAGAGTGAGTAGTAGAGAGTGAGTAGTAGAGGGTAGTAGAGAGTGAGTAGTAGAGAGTGAGTAGCAGAGAGAGAGTAGTAGAGAGTAGTAGAGAGAGAGTAGTAGAGAATGAGTAGTAGAGAGTAGTAGAGTAGTAGAGAGTAAGTAGTAGAGAGTGAGTAGTAGAGAGAGAATAGTAGAGAGTGAGTAGCAAAGAGAGAGTAGTAGAGATTGAGTAGTAGAGTGAGTAGTAGAGACAGAGTAGCAGAGAATGAGTAGTAGAGAGTAGTAGAGAGCGCGTAGTAGTGGAAAGTAGTGGAGTAGTAGAGAGTGTGTAGTAGAGTGAGTTGTAGAGAGCAGTAGAGAGCGAGCAGTAGAGAGAAAGTAGTAGAGAGTTTGTAGCAGAGAGTGAGTAGTAGAGAGTAGTAGAGAGAGTAGTAGAGAGTAGTAGAGTAGTACAGAGTGAGTAGTAGAGAGTAGTAGAGAGCGAGTATGTAGAGAGTGAGCAGTGGAGAGTGAGTAGCAGAGAATAGTAGAGAGTTAGTAGTAGACGGAGTGTAGTAGAGAGTTAGTAGAGAGTTGTAGAGTGAGTAGTAGAGAGAGAGTAGTAGAGAGTAGTAGAGAGTGAGTAGTAGAGTGTGAGTGGTAGAGAGTAGTAGAGTGAGTAGTAGAGAGTAGTAGAGAATGAGTAGAAGAGAGAGTAGTAGAGAATAGCAGAGTAGTAGAGAGTGAGTAGTGGAGAGCGAGTAGTAGAGAGTGAGTACTGGAGAGTGAGTAGCAGAGAGCAGTAGAGAGCGAGTAGTCGAGAGTGAGTAGTAGAGAGAGAGAGAGTAGTAGATAGTGAGAAGTAGAGAGTGAGTAGTAGAGAGAGAGTAGTAGAGAGTGAGTAGTAGATAGTGAGTAGTAGAGGGTAGTAGAGAGTGAGTAGTAGAAAGTGAGTAGCAGAGAGTGAGTAGTAGAGGGAGTAGTAGAGAGTAGTAGAGAGAGAGAGTAGTAGAAAGAGAGCAGTAGAGAGTGAGTAGAAGAGAGTGAGTAGTGGAGAGAGAGTAGTTGAGAGTGTGTAGTAGATAGTAGTAGATAGTGAGTACTAGAAAGAGAGCAGTAGGGAGTGGTAGAGTAGTAGAGAGTGAGTAGTAGAGAGTGAGTAGTAGAGAGTGAGTAGCAGAGAGAGAGTAGTAGAGAGTGAGTAGTAGAGAATAGTAGAGAGTGAGTAGTAGGAAGAGTAGTAGAGAGTGAGTAGTAGAGAGTAGTAGAGTGAGTAATAGAGAGTGAATAGTAGAGGGAGAGTAGGAGAGAGTAGTAGAGAGTGAGTGGTAGAGTAGTAGAGAGTGAGTGGTAGAGAGTAGCAGAGTGAGTACTAGAGAGTAGTAGAGAGTGAGTAGTAGAGAGAGTAGTAGAGAGTGAGAAGTAGAGAGTGAGTAGTAGAGATAGAAGTAGAGAGTAGTAGAGTAGTAGAGAGTGAGTAGTAGAGAGCGAGTAGTAGAGAGTGAGTACTGGAGAGTGAGTAGTAGTGAGCAGTAGAGAGCGAGTAGTCGAGAGTGAGTAGTAGAGAGTGAGTAGTGGAGAGTGAGTAGTAGAGAGTAGTAGAGTGAGTAGTAGAGAGGGAATAGTAGAGAGAGAAGAGTAGAGAGAGAGCAGTAGAGTGAGTTTCAGAGAGTAGTAGAGAGAAGTAGAGAGTGAGTAGTAGAGAGCGAGTGGTAGAGAGTGAGCAGTGGAGAGTGAGTAGTAGAGAGTAGTAGAGAGCGAGTAGTAGAGAGTGAGTAGTAGAGAGAGCGTAGTAGAGAGTGAGTAGTAGAGAGTGGTAGAGAGTGAGTAGTAGAGAGAGAGAATTAGAGAGTGATTAGAAGAGAGTAGTAGAGAGTGAGTAGTAGAGAGAGAGTAGTAGGGGGTAGTAGAGTAGTAGTAGAGTGAGTAGTAGAGAGTGAGTAGTGGATAGTAGTAGAGTAGTAGAGAGTGAGTTGTAGAGTGAGTTGTAGAGAGTAGTAAAGAGTGAGTAGTAGAGAGAAAGTAGTAGAGAGTGTGTAGCAGAGAGTGAGTAGTAGAGAGTAGTAGAGAGTGAGTAGTAGAGAGAGTAGTAGAGAGTAGTACAGCAGTAGAGAGTGAGGAGTAGAGAATAGTAGAGAGAGAGTAGTAGAGAGTGAGCAGTGGAGAGTGAGTAGTAGAGAGTGAGTAGTAGAGAATAGTAGAGCATGAGTATTAGAGAGAGAGTAGTAGAGATAGAGTAGTAGAGAGTGAGTAGTAGAGGGTAGTAGAGAGTGAGTAGTAGAGAGTGAGTAGCAGAGAGAGTAGTAGAGAGTAGTAGAGAGTAGTAGAGTGAGTAGTAGAGAGTGAGTAGTAGAGAATAGTAGAGCGTGAGTATTAGAGAGAGAGTAGTAGAGATAGAGTAGTAGAGAGTGAGTAGTAGAGGGTAGTAGAGAGTGAGTAGTAGAGAGTGAGTAGCAGAGAGAGTAGTAGAGAGTAGTAGAGAGTAGTAGAGTGAGTAGTAGAGAGAGAGAGTAGTAGAGAGTGAGTAGTAGAGAGTGAGTAGTAGAGTGAGTAGTAGAGTGCGTAGTAGAGAGTAGTAGAGAGTAGTAGAGAGAGAGTATTAGAGAGTAAGTAGTAGAGATTGAGTAGTAGTGAGTGAGTAGTAGAGAGTGAGTAGTAGAAAGTGAGAAGTAGAGAGTGAGTAGAAGAGAGTGAGTAGTGGAGAGAGAGTAGTTGAGAGTGTGTAGTAGATAGTAGAGAGTGAGTAGTAGAGAGAGAGAGCAGTAGGGAGTGGTAGAGTAGTAAAGAGTGAGTAGTAGAGAGCAGTAGAGTAGTAGAGAGTGAGTAGTACAGAGTGAGTAGCAGAGAGAGTAGTAGAGAGTGAGTAGTAGAGAATAGTAGAGAGTAAGTAGTAGGGAGAGTAGTAGAGAGTGAGTAGTAGAGAGTGAGTAGTAGAGAGTAGTAGAGTGAGTAATAGAGAGTGAGTAGTAGAGAGAGAGTAGTAGAGAGTAGTAGAGAGTGAGAAGTAGAGAGTGAGTGGTAGAGAGTAGTAGAGTGAGTAGTAGAGAGTAGGAGAGAGTGAGTAGTAGAGAGTAGTAGAGTAGTAGAGAGTGAGTAGTAGAGAGTAGTAGAGAGCGAGTAGTAGAGAGTGAGCAGTGGAGAGTGAGTAGTAGAGAATAGTAGAGAGCGAGTAGTAGAGTGAGTAGTAGAGAGTAGTAGAGAGAGCGTAGAGAGAGCATAGTAGAGAGTGAGTAGTAGAGAGTAGTAGAGATTAAGTAGTAGAGAGAGAGTAGTAGAGAGTGAGTAGAAGAGAGTGAGTAGTAGAGAGTAGTAGAGAGTGAGTAGTAGAGAGAGGGTAGTAGGGAGTAGTAGAGTAGTAGAGAGTGAGTAGTAGAGAGTGAGTAGTAGAGAGTGAGTAGTGGATAGCAGTAGAGTAGTAGAGAGTGAGTAGTAGAGTGAGTTGTAGAGAGTAGTAGAGCGCGAGTAGTAGAGATGAAGTAGTAGAGAATGAGCAGTGGACAGTGAGCAGTAGAGAGTGAGTAGTAGAGAGTGAGTAGTAGAGAATAGTAGGGAGTGAGTAGTAGAGAGAGAGTAGTAGAGAGTGAGTAGTAGAGAGTAGTAGACTGAGTAGTAGAGAGTGAGTAGTAGAGCAAGAGTAGTAGAGAGTAGTAGAGAGTGAATAGTAGAGTAGTAGAGAGTGAGTGGTAGAGAGTAGTAGAGTGAGTAGTAGAGAGTAGTAGAGAGTGAGTAGTAGAGAGAGTAGTAGAGAATAGTAGAGTAGTAGAGAGTGAGTAGTAGAGTGAGTAGTAGAGAGAGTAGTAGAGAGTAGTAGAGTAGTAGAGAGTGGGTAGTAGAGAGCAAGTAGTAGAGAGTGAGTACTGAAGAGTGAGTAGCAGAGAGCAGTAGAAAGCGAGTAGACCAGAGTGAGTAGAAGAGAGAGAGTAGTAGAGAGTGAGTAGTAGAGGGTAGTAGAGAGTGAGTAGTAAAGAGTGAGTAGCAGAGAGAAAGTAGTAGAGAGTAGTAGAGAGTGAGTAGTAGAGTTAGTAGTAGAGAGAGAGAGCCGTAGAGAGTGAGTAGTAGAGTGAGTAGTAGAGAGTGAGTTCTGGAGAGTGAGTAGCAGAGAGCAGTAGAGAGCGAGTAGTTGAGAGTGAGTAGTAGAGAGTAGTAGAGAGTGAGTAGTAGAGAGTGAGTAGCAGAGAATAGTAGAGAGTGAGTAGTAGAGAGAGAGTAGTAGAGAGTTAGTAGGGAGTAGTAGAGTGAGTAGTAGAGAGTAGTAGAGAGAGAGTATTAGAGAGTAAGTAGTAGAGAGTGAGTAGTAGAGAGTGAGTAGTAGAGAGTGAGCAGTAGAAAGAGAGCAGTAGAGAGTGAGTAGAAGAGAGTGAGTAGTGGAGATAGAGTAGTTGAGAGTGTGTAGTCGATAGTAGTAGAGAGTGAGTAGTAGAGAGAGAGCAGTAGGGAGTGGTAGATTAGTAGAGAGTGAGTAGTAGAGAGTGAGTAGTAGAGAGCAGTGGAGTAGTAGAGAGTGAGTAGTAGAGAGTGAGTAGCAGAGAGAGAGTAGTAGAGAGTGAGTAGTAGAGAATAGTAGAGAGTGAGTAGTAGGGAGAGGAGTAGAGAGTGAGTAGTAGAGAGTAGTAGAGAGCGAGTAGTAGAGAGCGAGTAGTAGAGAGTGAGTACTGGAGAGTGAGTAGCAGAGAGCAGTAAAGAGCGAGTAGTCGAGAGTGAGTAGTAGAGAGAGAGTAGTAGAGAATGAATAGTAGATAGTGAGTAGTAGAGAGAGAGTAGTAGAGAGTGAGTAGTAGAGGGTAGTAGCGAGTGAGTAGTAGAGAGTGAGTAGTAGAGGGTAGTAGAGAGTGAGTAGTAGAGAGTGAGTAGCAGAGAGAGAGTAGTAGAGAGTAGTAGAGAGAGAGTAGTAGAGAGTGAGTAGTAGAGAGTAGTAGAGTAGTAGAGAGTAAGTAGTAGAGAGTGAGTAGTAGAGAGAGAATAGTAGAGAGTGAGTAGCAAAGAGAGAGTAGTAGAGAGTGAGTAGTAGAGTGAGTAGTAGAGACAGTAGCAGAGAATGAGTAGTAGAGAGTAGTAGAGAGAGCGTAGAGAGCGCGTAGTAGTGGAAAGTAGTGGAGTAGTAGAGAGTGAGTAGTAGAGTGAGTAGTAGAGAGAGCAGTAGAGAGTAGTAGAGTAGTAGAGAGTGGGTAGTAGAGAGTAAGTAGTAGAGAGTGAGTAGCAGAGAGCAGTAGAAAGCGAGTAGACGAGAGTGAGTAGAAGAGAGAGAGTAGTAGAGAGTGAATAGTAGATAGTGAGTAGTAGAGAGAGAGTAGTAGAGAGTGAGTAGTAGAGGGTAGTAGAGAGTGAGTAGTAAAGAGTGAGTAGCAGAGAGAAAGTAGTAGAGAGTAGTAGAGAGTGAGTAGTAGAGTTAGTAGTAGAGAGAGAGAGTAGTAGAGAGTGAGTAGTAGAGAGTAGTAGAGTAGTAGAGAGTAAGTAGTAGAGAGTGAGTAGTAGAGAGAGAATAGTAGAGAGTGAGTAGCAAAGAGAGAGTAGTAGAGAGTGAGTAGTAGAGTGAGTAGTAGAGACAGAGTAGCAGAGAATGAGTAGTAGAGAGTAGTAGAGAGCGCGTAGTAGTGGAAAGTAGTGGAGTAGTAGAGAGTGTGTAGTAGAGTGAGTTGTAGAGAGCAGTAGAGAGCGAGCAGTAGAGAGAAAGTAGTAGAGAGTTTGTAGCAGAGAGTGAGTAGTAGAGAGTAGTAGAGAGAGTAGTAGAGAGTAGTAGAGTAGTACAGAGTGAGTAGTAGAGAGTAGTAGAGAGCGAGTATGTAGAGAGTGAGCAGTGGAGAGTGAGTAGCAGAGAATAGTAGAGAGTTAGTAGTAGACAGAGAGTAGTAGAGAGTTAGTAGAGAGCTGTAGAGTGAGTAGTAGAGAGAGAGTAGTAGAGAGTAGTAGAGAGTGAGTAGTAGAGTGTGAGTGGTAGAGAGTAGTAGAGTGAGTAGTAGAGAGTAGTAGAGAATGAGTAGAAGAGAGAGTAGTAGAGAATAGCAGAGTAGTAGAGAGTGAGTAGTGGAGAGCGAGTAGTAGAGAGTGAGTACTGGAGAGTGAGTAGCAGAGAGCAGTAGAGAGCGAGTAGTCGAGAGTGAGTAGTAGAGACAGAGAGAGTAGTAGATAGTGAGAAGTAGAGAGTGAGTAGTAGAGAGAGAGTAGTAGAGAGTGAGTAGTAGGTAGTGAGTAGTAGAGGGTAGTAGAGAGTGAGTAGTAGAAAGTGAGTAGCAGAGAGTGAGTAGTAGAGTGAGTAGTAGAGAGTAGTAGAGAGAGAGAGTAGTAGAAAGAGAGCAGTAGAGAGTGAGTAGAAGAGAGTGAGTAGTGGAGAGAGAGTAGTTGAGAGTGTGTAGTAGATAGTAGTAGAGAGTGAGTACTAGAAAGAGAGCAGTAGGGAGTGGTAGAGTAGTAGAGAGTGAGTAGTAGAGAGTGAGTAGTAGAGAGTGAGTAGCAGAGAGAGAGTAGTAGAGAGTGAGTAGTAGAGAATAGTAGAGAGTGAGTAGTAGGGAGAGTAGTAGAGAGTGAGTAGTAGAGAGTAGTAGAGTGAGTAATAGAGAGTGAGTAGTAGAGGGAGAGTAGGAGAGAGTAGTAGAGAGTGAGACGTAGAGTAGTAGAGAGTGAGTGGTAGAGAGTAGCAGAGTGAGTAGTAGAGAGTAGTAGAGAGTGAGTAGTAGAGAGAGTAGTAGAGAGTGAGAAGTAGAGAGTGAGTAGTAGAGATAGAAGTAGAGAGTAGTAGAGTAGTAGAGAGTGAGTAGTAGAGAGCGAGTAGTAGAGAGTGAGTACTGGAGAGTGAGTAGTAGTGAGCAGTAGAGAGCGAGTAGTCGAGAGTTAGTAGTATAGAGTGAGTAGTAGAGAGTGAGTAGTAGAGAGTAGTAGAGTGAGTAGTAGAGAGGGAAGAGTAGAGAGAGAAGAGTAGAGAGAGAGCAGTAGAGTGAGTTTCAGAGAGTAGTAGAGAGAAGTAGAGAGTGAGTAGTAGAGAGCGAGTAGTAGAGAGTGAGCAGTGGAGAGTGAGTAGTAGAGAGTAGTAGAGAGCGAGTAGTAGAGAGTGAGTAGTAGAGAGAGCGTAGTAGAGAGTGAGTAGTAGAGAGTGGTAGAGAGTGAGTAGTAGAGAGAGAGAATTAGAGAGTGATTAGAACAGAGTGAGTAGAAGAGAGTAGTAGAGAGTGAGTAGTAGAGAGAGAGTAGTAGGGGGTAGTAGAGTAGTAGTAGAGTGAGTAGTAGAGAGTGAGTAGTGGATAGTAGTAGAGTAGTAGAGAGTGAGTTGTAGAGTGAGTTGTAGAGAGTAGTAAAGAGTGAGTAGTAGAGAGAAAGTAGTAGAGAGTGTGTAGCAGAGAGTGAGTAGTAGAGAGTGAGTAGTAGAGAGAGTAGTAGAGAGTAGTACAGCAGTAGAGAGTGAGGAGTAGAGAATAGTAGAGAGAGAGTAGTAGAGAGTGAGCAGTGGAGAGTGAGTAGTAGAGAGTGAGTAGTAGAGAATAGTAGAGCGTGAGTATTAGAGAGAGAGAGTAGTAGAGATAGAGTAGTAGAGAGTGAGTAGTAGAGGGTAGTAGAGAGTGAGTAGTAGAGAGTGAGTAGTAGAGAGTGAGTAGTAGAGGGTAGTAGAGAGTGAGTAGTAGAGAGTGAGTAGCAGAGAGAGAGTAGTAGAGAGTAGTAGAGAGAGAGTAGTAGAGAGTGAGTAGTAGAGAGTAGTAGAGTAGTAGAGAGTAAGTAGTAGAGAGTGAGTAGTAGAGAGAGAATAGTAGAGAGTGAGTAGCAAAGAGAGAGTAGTAGAGATTGAGTAGTAGAGTGAGTAGTAGAGACAGAGTAGCAGAGAATGAGTAGTAGAGAGTAGTAGAGAGCGCGTAGTAGTGGAAAGTAGTGGAGTAGTAGAGAGTGTGTAGTAGAGTGAGTTGTAGAGAGCAGTAGAGAGCGAGCAGTAGAGAGAAAGTAGTAGAGAGTTTGTAGCAGAGAGTGAGTAGTAGAGAGTAGTAGAGAGAGTAGTAGAGAGTAGTAGAGTAGTACAGAGTGAGTAGTAGAGAGTAGTAGAGAGCGAGTATGTAGAGAGTGAGCAGTGGAGAGTGAGTAGCAGAGAATAGTAGAGAGTTAGTAGTAGACGGAGTGTAGTAGAGAGTTAGTAGAGAGTTGTAGAGTGAGTAGTAGAGAGAGAGTAGTAGAGAGTAGTAGAGAGTGAGTAGTAGAGTGTGAGTGGTAGAGAGTAGTAGAGTGAGTAGTAGAGAGTAGTAGAGAATGAGTAGAAGAGAGAGTAGTAGAGAATAGCAGAGTAGTAGAGAGTGAGTAGTGGAGAGCGAGTAGTAGAGAGTGAGTACTGGAGAGTGAGTAGCAGAGAGCAGTAGAGAGCGAGTAGTCGAGAGTGAGTAGTAGAGAGAGAGAGAGTAGTAGATAGTGAGAAGTAGAGAGTGAGTAGTAGAGAGAGAGTAGTAGAGAGTGAGTAGTAGGTAGTGAGTAGTAGAGGGTAGTAGAGAGTGAGTAGTAGAAAGTGAGTAGCAGAGAGTGAGTAGTAGAGGGAGTAGTAGAGAGTAGTAGAGAGAGAGAGTAGTAGAAAGAGAGCAGTAGAGAGTGAGTAGAAGAGAGTGAGTAGTGGAGAGAGAGTAGTTGAGAGTGTGTAGTAGATAGTAGTAGATAGTGAGTACTAGAAAGAGAGCAGTAGGGAGTGGTAGAGTAGTAGAGAGTGAGTAGTAGAGAGTGAGTAGTAGAGAGTGAGTAGCAGAGAGAGAGTAGTAGAGAGTGAGTAGTAGAGAATAGTAGAGAGTGAGTAGTAGGAAGAGTAGTAGAGAGTGAGTAGTAGAGAGTAGTAGAGTGAGTAATAGAGAGTGAATAGTAGAGGGAGAGTAGGAGAGAGTAGTAGAGAGTGAGTGGTAGAGTAGTAGAGAGTGAGTGGTAGAGGGTAGCAGAGTGAGTAGTAGAGAGTAGTAGAGAGTGAGTAGTAGAGAGAGTAGTAGAGAGTGAGAAGTAGAGAGTGAGTAGTAGAGATAGAAGTAGAGAGTAGTAGAGTAGTAGAGAGTGAGTAGTAGAGAGCGAGTAGTAGAGAGTGAGTACTGGAGAGTGAGTAGTAGTGAGCAGTAGAGAGCGAGTAGTCGAGAGTGAGTAGTAGAGAGTGAGTAGTGGAGAGTGAGTAGTAGAGAGTAGTAGAGTGAGTAGTAGAGAGGGAATAGTAGAGAGAGAAGAGTAGAGAGAGAGCAGTAGAGTGAGTTTCAGAGAGTAGTAGAGAGAAGTAGAGAGTGAGTAGTAGAGAGCGAGTAGTAGAGAGTGAGCAGTGGAGAGTGAGTAGTAGAGAGTAGTAGAGAGCGAGTAGTAGAGAGTGAGTAGTAGAGAGAGCGTAGTAGAGAGTGAGTAGTAGAGAGTGGTAGAGAGTGAGTAGTAGAGAGAGAGAATTAGAGAGTGATTAGAAGAGAGTAGTAGAGAGTGAGTAGTAGAGAGAGAGTAGTAGGGGGTAGTAGAGTAGTAGTAGAGTGAGTAGTAGAGAGTGAGTAGTGGATAGTAGTAGAGTAGTAGAGAGTGAGTTGTAGAGTGAGTTGTAGAGAGTAGTAAAGAGTGAGTAGTAGAGAGAAAGTAGTAGAGAGTGTGTAGCAGAGAGTGAGTAGTAGAGAGTAGTAGAGAGTGAGTAGTAGAGAGAGTAGTAGAGAGTAGTACAGCAGTAGAGAGTGAGGAGTAGAGAATAGTAGAGAGAGAGTAGTAGAGAGTGAGCAGTGGAGAGTGAGTAGTAGAGAGTGAGTAGTAGAGAATAGTAGAGCGTGAGTATTAGAGAGAGAGTAGTAGAGATAGAGTAGTAGAGAGTGAGTAGTAGAGGGTAGTAGAGAGTGAGTAGTAGAGAGTGAGTAGCAGAGAGAGTAGTAGAGAGTAGTAGAGAGTAGTAGAGTGAGTAGTAGAGAGTGAGTAGTAGAGAATAGTAGAGCGTGAGTATTAGAGAGAGAGTAGTAGAGATAGAGTAGTAGAGAGTGAGTAGTAGAGGGTAGTAGAGAGTGAGTAGTAGAGAGTGAGTAGCAGAGAGAGTAGTAGAGAGTAGTAGAGAGTAGTAGAGTGAGTAGTAGAGAGAGAGAGTAGTAGAGAGTGAGTAGTAGAGAGTGAGTAGTAGAGTGAGTAGTAGAGTGCGTAGTAGAGAGTAGTAGAGAGTAGTAGAGAGAGAGTATTAGAGAGTAAGTAGTAGAGATTGAGTAGTAGTGAGTGAGTAGTAGAGAGTGAGTAGTAGAAAGTGAGAAGTAGAGAGTGAGTAGAAGAGAGTGAGTAGTGGAGAGAGAGTAGTTGAGAGTGTGTAGTAGATAGTAGAGAGTGAGTAGTAGAGAGAGAGAGCAGTAGGGAGTGGTAGAGTAGTAAAGAGTGAGTAGTAGAGAGCAGTAGAGTAGTAGAGAGTGAGTAGTACAGAGTGAGTAGCAGAGAGAGTAGTAGAGAGTGAGTAGTAGAGAATAGTAGAGAGTAAGTAGTAGGGAGAGTAGTAGAGAGTGAGTAGTAGAGAGTGAGTAGTAGAGAGTAGTAGAGTGAGTAATAGAGAGTGAGTAGTAGAGAGAGAGTAGTAGAGAGTAGTAGAGAGTGAGAAGTAGAGAGTGAGTGGTAGAGAGTAGTAGAGTGAGTAGTAGAGAGTAGGAGAGAGTGAGTAGTAGAGAGTAGTAGAGTAGTAGAGAGTGAGTAGTAGAGAGTAGTAGAGAGCGAGTAGTAGAGAGTGAGCAGTGGAGAGTGAGTAGTAGAGAATAGTAGAGAGCGAGTAGTAGAGTGAGTAGTAGAGAGTAGTAGAGAGAGCGTAGAGAGAGCATAGTAGAGAGTGAGTAGTAGAGAGTAGTAGAGATTAAGTAGTAGAGAGAGAGTAGTAGAGAGTGAGTAGAAGAGAGTGAGTAGTAGAGAGTAGTAGAGAGTGAGTAGTAGAGAGAGGGTAGTAGGGAGTAGTAGAGTAGTAGAGAGTGAGTAGTAGAGAGTGAGTAGTAGAGAGTGAGTAGTAGAGAGTGAGTAGTGGATAGCAGTGGAGTAGTAGAGAGTGAGTAGTAGAGTGAGTTGTAGAGAGTAGTAGAGCGCGAGTAGTAGAGATAAAGTAGTAGAGAATGAGCAGTGGACAGTGAGCAGTAGAGAGTGAGTAGTAGAGAGTGAGTAGTAGAGAATAGTAGGGAGTGAGTAGTAGAGAGAGAGTAGTAGAGAGTGAGTAGTAGAGAGTAGTAGACTGAGTAGTAGAGAGTGAGTAGTAGAGCAAGAGTAGTAGAGAGTAGTAGAGAGTGAATAGTAGAGTAGTAGAGAGTGAGTGGTAGAGAGTAGTAGAGTGAGTAGTAGAGAGTAGTAGAGAGTGAGTAGTAGAGAGAGTAGTAGAGAATAGTAGAGTAGTAGAGAGTGAGTAGTAGAGTGAGTAGTAGAGAGAGTAGTAGAGAGTAGTAGAGTAGTAGAGAGTGGGTAGTAGAGAGCAAGTAGTAGAGAGTGAGTACTGAAGAGTGAGTAGCAGAGAGCAGTAGAAAGCGAGTAGACCAGAGTGAGTAGAAGAGAGAGAGTAGTAGAGAGTGAGTAGTAGAGGGTAGTAGAGAGTGAGTAGTAAAGAGTGAGTAGCAGAGAGAAAGTAGTAGAGAGTAGTAGAGAGTGAGTAGTAGAGTTAGTAGTAGAGAGAGAGAGTAGTAGAGAGTGAGTAGTAGAGTGAGTAGTAGAGAGTGAGTTCTGGAGAGTGAGTAGCAGAGAGCAGTAGAGAGCGAGTAGTTGAGAGTGAGTAGTAGAGAGTAGTAGAGAGTGAGTAGTAGAGAGTGAGTAGCAGAGAATAGTAGAGAGTGAGTAGTAGAGAGAGAGTAGTAGAGAGTTAGTAGGGAGTAGTAGAGTGAGTAGTAGAGAGTAGTAGAGAGAGAGTATTAGAGAGTAAGTAGTAGAGAGTGAGTAGTAGAGAGTGAGTAGTAGAGAGTGAGCAGTAGAAAGAGAGCAGTAGAGAGTGAGTAGAAGAGAGTGAGTAGTGGAGATAGAGTAGTTGAGAGTGTGTAGTCGATAGTAGTAGAGAGTGAGTAGTAGAGAGAGAGCAGTAGGGAGTGGTAGATTAGTAGAGAGTGAGTAGTAGAGAGTGAGTAGTAGAGAGCAGTGGAGTAGTAGAGAGTGAGTAGTAGAGAGTGAGTAGCAGAGAGAGAGTAGTAGAGAGTGAGTAGTAGAGAATAGTAGAGAGTGAGTAGTAGGGAGAGGAGTAGAGAGTGAGTAGTAGAGAGTAGTAGAGAGCGAGTAGTAGAGAGCGAGTAGTAGAGAGTGAGTACTGGAGAGTGAGTAGCAGAGAGCAGTAAAGAGCGAGTAGTCGAGAGTGAGTAGTAGAGAGAGAGTAGTAGAGAATGAATAGTAGATAGTGAGTAGTAGAGAGAGAGTAGTAGAGAGTGAGTAGTAGAGGGTAGTAGCGAGTGAGTAGTAGAGAGTGAGTAGTAGAGGGTAGTAGAGAGTGAGTAGTAGAGAGTGAGTAGCAGAGAGAGAGTAGTAGAGAGTAGTAGAGAGAGAGTAGTAGAGAGTGAGTAGTAGAGAGTAGTAGAGTAGTAGAGAGTAAGTAGTAGAGAGTGAGTAGCAGAGAGAGAATAGTAGAGAGTGAGTAGCAAAGAGAGAGTAGTAGAGAGTGAGTAGTAGAGTAAGTAGAAGAGACAGAGTAGCAGAGAATGAGTAGTAGAGAGTAGTAGAGAGAGCGTAGAGAGCGCGTAGTAGTGGAAAGTAGTGGAGTAGTAGAGAGTGAGTAGTAGAGTGAGTAGTAGAGAGAGCAGTAGAGAGTAGTAGAGTAGTAGAGAGTGGGTAGTAGAGAGCAAGTAGTAGAGAGTGAGTAGCAGAGAGCAGTAGAAAGCGAGTAGACGAGAGTGAGTAGAAGAGAGAGAGTAGTAGAGAGTGAATAGTAGATAGTGAGTAGTAGAGAGAGAGTAGTAGAGAGTGAGTAGTAGAGGGTAGTAGAGAGTGAGTAGTAAAGAGTGAGTAGCAGAGAGAAAGTAGTAGAGAGTAGTAGAGAGTGAGTAGTAGAGTTAGTAGTAGAGAGAGAGAGTAGTAGAGAGTGAGTAGTAGAGAGTAGTAGAGTAGTAGAGAGTAAGTAGTAGAGAGTGAGTAGTAGAGAGAGAATAGTAGAGAGTGAGTAGCAAAGAGAGAGTAGTAGAGAGTGAGTAGTAGAGTGAGTAGTAGAGACAGAGTAGCAGAGAATGAGTAGTAGAGAGTAGTAGAGAGCGCGTAGTAGTGGAAAGTAGTGGAGTAGTAGAGAGTGTGTAGTAGAGTGAGTTGTAGAGAGCAGTAGAGAGCGAGCAGTAGAGAGAAAGTAGTAGAGAGTTTGTAGCAGAGAGTGAGTAGTAGAGAGTAGTAGAGAGAGTAGTAGAGAGTAGTAGAGTAGTACAGAGTGAGTAGTAGAGAGCGAGTATGTAGAGAGTGAGCAGTGGAGAGTGAGTAGCAGAGAATAGTAGAGAGTTAGTAGAGAGTTGTAGAGTGAGTAGTAGAGAGAGAGTAGTAGAGAGTAGTAGAGAGTGAGTAGTAGAGTGTGAGTGGTAGAGAGTAGTAGAGTGAGTAGTAGAGAGTAGTAGAGAATGAGTAGAAGAGAGAGTAGTAGAGAATAGCAGAGTAGTAGAGAGTGAGTAGTGGAGAGCGAGTAGTAGAGAGTGAGTACTGGAGAGTGAGTAGCAGAGAGCAGTAGAGAGCGAGTAGTCGAGAGTGAGTAGTAGAGACAGAGAGAGTAGTAGATAGTGAGAAGTAGAGAGTGAGTAGTAGAGAGAGAGTAGTAGAGAGTGAGTAGTAGGTAGTGAGTAGTAGAGGGTAGTAGAGAGTGAGTAGTAGAAAGTGAGTAGCAGAGAGTGAGTAGTAGAGGGAGTAGTAGAGAGTAGTAGAGAGAGAGAGTAGTAGAAAGAGAGCAGTAGAGAGTGAGTAGAAGAGAGTGAGTAGTGGAGAGAGAGTAGTTGAGAGTGTGTAGTAGATAGTAGTAAAGAGTGAGTACTAGAAAGAGAGCAGTAGGGAGTGGTAGAGTAGTAGAGAGTGAGTAGTAGAGAGTGAGTAGTAGAGAGTGAGTAGCAGAGAGAGAGTAGTAGAGAGTGAGTAGTAGAGAATAGTAGAGAGTGAGTAGTAGGGAGAGTAGTAGAGAGTGAGTAGTAGAGAGTAGTAGAGTGAGTAATAGAGAGTGAGTAGTAGAGGGAGAGTAGGAGAGAGTAGTAGAGAGTGAGACGTAGAGTAGTAGAGAGTGAGTGGTAGAGAGTAGCAGAGTGAGTAGTAGAGAGTAGTAGAGAGTGAGTAGTAGAGAGAGTAGTAGAGAGTGAGAAGTAGAGAGTGAGTAGTAGAGATAGAAGTAGAGAGTAGTAGAGTAGTAGAGAGTGAGTAGTAGAGAGCGAGTAGTAGAGAGTGAGTACTGGAGAGTGAGTAGTAGTGAGCAGTAGAGAGCGAGTAGTCGAGAGTGAGTAGTATAGAGTGAGTAGTAGAGAGTGAGTAGTAGAGAGTAGTAGAGTGAGTAGTAGAGAGGGAAGAGTAGAGAGAGAAGAGTAGAGAGAGAGCAGTAGAGTGAGTTTCAGAGAGTAGTAGAGAGAAGTAGAGAGTGAGTAGTAGAGAGCGAGTAGTAGAGAGTGAGCAGTGGAGAGTGAGTAGTAGAGAGTAGTAGAGAGCGAGTAGTAGAGAGTGAGTAGTAGAGAGAGCGTAGTAGAGAGTGAGTAGTAGAGAGTGGTAGAGAGTGAGTAGTAGAGAGAGAGAATTAGAGAGTGATTAGAACAGAGTGAGTAGAAGAGAGTAGTAGAGAGTGAGTAGTAGAGAGAGAGTAGTAGGGGGTAGTAGAGTAGTAGTAGAGTGAGTAGTAGAGAGTGAGTAGTGGATAGTAGTAGAGTAGTAGAGAGTGAGTTGTAGAGTGAGTTGTAGAGAGTAGTAAAGAGTGAGTAGTAGAGAGAAAGTAGTAGAGAGTGTGTAGCAGAGAGTGAGTAGTAGAGAGTAGTAGAGAGTGAGTAGTAGAGAGAGTAGTAGAGAGTAGTACAGCAGTAGAGAGTGAGGAGTAGAGAATAGTAGAGAGAGAGTAGTAGAGAGTGAGCAGTGGAGAGTGAGTAGTAGAGAGTGAGTAGTAGAGAATAGTAGAGCGTGAGTATTAGAGAGAGAGTAGTAGAGATAGAGTAGTAGAGAGTGAGTAGTAGAGGGTAGTAGAGAGTGAGTAGTAGAGAGTGAGTAGTAGAGAGTGAGTAGTAGAGGGTAGTAGAGAGTGAGTAGTAGAGAGTGAGTAGCAGAGAGAGAGTAGTAGAGAGTAGTAGAGAGAGAGTAGTAGAGAGTGAGTAGTAGAGAGTAGTAGAGTAGTAGAGAGTAAGTAGTAGAGAGTGAGTAGTAGAGAGAGAATAGTAGAGAGTGAGTAGCAAAGAGAGAGTAGTAGAGATTGAGTAGTAGAGTGAGTAGTAGAGACAGAGTAGCAGAGAATGAGTAGTAGAGAGTAGTAGAGAGCGCGTAGTAGTGGAAAGTAGTGGAGTAGTAGAGAGTGTGTAGTAGAGTGAGTTGTAGAGAGCAGTAGAGAGGGAGCAGTAGAGAGAAAGTAGTAGAGAGTTTGTAGCAGAGAGTGAGTAGTAGAGAGTAGTAGAGAGAGTAGTAGAGAGTAGTAGAGTAGTACAGAGTGAGTAGTAGAGAGTAGTAGAGAGCGAGTATGTAGAGAGTGAGCAGTGGAGAGTGAGTAGCAGAGAATAGTAGAGAGTTAGTAGTAGACGGAGTGTAGTAGAGAGTTAGTAGAGAGTTGTAGAGTGAGTAGTAGAGAGAGAGTAGTAGAGAGTAGTAGAGAGTGAGTAGTAGAGTGTGAGTGGTAGAGAGTAGTAGAGTGAGTAGTAGAGAGTAGTAGAGAATGAGTAGAAGAGAGAGTAGTAGAGAATAGCAGAGTAGTAGAGAGTGAGTAGTGGAGAGCGAGTAGTAGAGAGTGAGTACTGGAGAGTGAGTAGCAGAGAGCAGTAGAGAGCGAGTAGTCGAGAGTGAGTAGTAGAGAGAGAGAGAGTAGTAGATAGTGAGAAGTAGAGAGTGAGTAGTAGAGAGAGAGTAGTAGAGAGTGAGTAGTAGGTAGTGAGTAGTAGAGGGTAGTAGAGAGTGAGTAGTAGAAAGTGAGTAGCAGAGAGTGAGTAGTAGAGGGAGTAGTAGAGAGTAGTAGAGAGAGAGAGTAGTAGAAAGAGAGCAGTAGAGAGTGAGTAGAAGAGAGTGAGTAGTGGAGAGAGAGTAGTTGAGAGTGTGTAGTAGATAGTAGTAGATAGTGAGTACTAGAAAGAGAGCAGTAGGGAGTGGTAGAGTAGTAGAGAGTGAGTAGTAGAGAGTGAGTAGTAGAGAGTGAGTAGCAGAGAGAGAGTAGTAGAGAGTGAGTAGTAGAGAATAGTAGAGAGTGAGTAGTAGGAAGAGTAGTAGAGAGTGAGTAGTAGAGAGTAGTAGAGTGAGTAATAGAGAGTGAATAGTAGAGGGAGAGTAGGAGAGAGTAGTAGAGAGTGAGACGTAGAGTAGTAGAGAGTGAGTGGTAGAGAGTAGCAGAGTGAGTAGTAGAGAGTAGTAGAGAGTGAGTAGTAGAGAGAGTAGTAGAGAGTGAGAAGTAGAGAGTGAGTAGTAGAGATAGAAGTAGAGAGTAGTAGAGTAGTAGAGAGTGAGTAGTAGAGAGCGAGTAGTAGAGAGTGAGTACTGGAGAGTGAGTAGTAGTGAGCAGTAGAGAGCGAGTAGTCGAGAGTGAGTAGTAGAGAGTGAGTAGTGGAGAGTGAGTAGTAGAGAGTAGTAGAGTGAGTAGTAGAGAGGAAATAGTAGAGAGAGAAGAGTAGAGAGAGAGCAGTAGAGTGAGTTTCAGAGAGTAGTAGAGAGAAGTAGAGAGTGAGTAGTAGAGAGCGAGTAGTAGAGAGTGAGCAGTGGAGAGTGAGTAGTAGAGAGTAGTAGAGAGCGAGTAGTAGAGAGTGAGTAGTAGAGAGAGCGTAGTAGAGAGTGAGTAGTAGAGAGTGGTAGAGAGTGAGTAGTAGAGAGAGAGAATTAGAGAGTGATTAGAAGAGAGTAGTAGAGAGTGAGTAGTAGAGAGAGAGTAGTAGGGGGTAGTAGAGTAGTAGTAGAGTGAGTAGTAGAGAGTGAGTAGTGGATAGTAGTAGAGTAGTAGAGAGTGAGTTGTAGAGTGAGTTGTAGAGAGTAGTAAAGAGTGAGTAGTAGAGAGAAAGTAGTAGAGAGTGTGTAGCAGAGAGAGTGAGTAGTAGAGAGTAGTAGAGAGTGAGTAGTAGAGAGAGTAGTAGAGAGTAGTACAGCAGTAGAGAGTGAGGAGTAGAGAATAGTAGAGAGAGAGTAGTAGAGAGTGAGCAGTGGAGAGTGAGTAGTAGAGAGTGAGTAGTAGAGAATAGTAGAGCGTGAGTATTAGAGAGAGAGTAGTAGAGATAGAGTAGTAGAGAGTGAGTAGTAGAGGGTAGTAGAGAGTGAGTAGTAGAGAGTGAGTAGCAGAGAGAGTAGTAGAGAGTAGTAGAGAGTAGTAGAGTGAGTAGTAGAGAGTGAGTAGTAGAGAATAGTAGAGCGTGAGTATTAGAGAGAGAGTAGTAGAGATAGAGTAGTAGAGAGTGAGTAGTAGAGGGTAGTAGAGAGTGAGTAGTAGAGAGTGAGTAGCAGAGAGAGTAGTAGAGAGTAGTAGAGAGTAGTAGAGTGAGTAGTAGAGAGAGAGAGTAGTAGAGAGTGAGTAGTAGAGAGTGAGTAGTAGAGTGAGTAGTAGAGTGCATAGTAGAGAGTAGTAGAGAGTAGTAGAGAGAGAGTATTAGAGAGTAAGTAGTAGAGATTGAGTAGTAGTGAGTGAGTAGTAGAGAGTGAGTAGTAGAAAGTGAGAAGTAGAGAGTGAGTAGAAGAGAGTGAGTAGTGGAGAGAGAGTAGTTGAGAGTGTGTAGTAGATAGTAGAGAGTGAGTAGTAGAGAGAGAGAGCAGTAGGGAGTGGTAGAGTAGTAAAGAGTGAGTAGTAGAGAGCAGTAGAGTAGTAGAGAGTGAGTAGTACAGAGTGAGTAGCAGAGAGAGTAGTAGAGAGTGAGTAGTAGAGAATAGTAGAGAGTAAGTAGTAGGGAGAGTAGTAGAGAGTGAGTAGTAGAGAGTGAGTAGTAGAGAGTAGTAGAGTGAGTAATAGAGAGTGAGTAGTAGAGAGAGAGTAGTAGAGAGTAGTAGAGAGTGAGAAGTAGAGAGTGAGTGGTAGAGAGTAGTAGAGTGAGTAGTAGGGAGTAGGAGAGAGTGAGTAGTAGAGAGTAGTAGAGTAGTAGAGAGTGAGTAGTAGAGAGTAGTAGAGAGCGAGTAGTAGAGAGTGAGCAGTGGAGAGTGAGTAGTAGAGAATAGTAGAGAGCGAGTAGTAGAGTGAGTAGTAGAGAGTAGTAGAGAGAGCGTAGAGAGAGCATAGTAGAGAGTGAGTAGTAGAGAGTAGTAGAGATTAAGTAGTAGAGAGAGAGTAGTAGAGAGTGAGTAGAAGAGAGTGAGTAGTAGAGAGTAGTAGAGAGTGAGTAGTAGAGAGAGGGTAGTAGGGAGTAGTAGAGTAGTAGAGAGTGAGTAGTAGAGAGTGAGTAGTAGAGAGTGAGTAGTGGATAGCAGTGGAGTAGTAGAGAGTGAGTAGTAGAGTGAGTTGTAGAGAGTAGTAGAGAGCGAGTAGTAGAGATAAAGTAGTAGAGAATGAGCAGTGGACAGTGAGCAGTAGAGAGTGAGTAGTAGAGAGTGAGTAGTAGAGAATAGTAGGGAGTGAGTAGTAGAGAGAGAGTAGTAGAGAGTGAGTAGAAGAGAGTAGTAGACTGAGTAGTAGAGAGTGAGTAGTAGAGCAAGAGTAGTAGAGAGTAGTAGAGAGTGAATAGTAGAGTAGTAGAGAGTGAGTGGTAGAGAGTAGTAGAGTGAGTAGTAGAGAGTAGTAGAGAGTGAGTAGTAGAGAGAGTAGTAGAGAATAGTAGAGTAGTAGAGAGTGAGTAGTAGAGTGAGTAGTAGAGAGAGTAGTAGAGAGTAGTAGAGTAGTAGAGAGTGGGTAGTAGAGAGCAAGTAGTAGAGAGTGAGTGGTAGAGAGTAGTAGAGTGAGTAGTAGAGAGTAGTAGAGAGTGAGTAGTAGAGAGAGTAGTAGAGAATAGTAGAGTAGTAGAGAGTGAGTAGTAGAGTGAGTAGTAGAGAGAGTAGTAGAGAGTAGTAGAGTAGTAGAGAGTGGGTAGTAGAGAGCAAGTAGTAGAGAGTGAGTACTGAAGAGTGAGTAGCAGAGAGCAGTAGAAAGCGAGTAGACCAGAGTGAGTAGAAGAGAGAGAGTAGTAGAGAGTGAGTAGTAGAGGGTAGTAGAGAGTGAGTAGTAAAGAGTGAGTAGCAGAGAGAAAGTAGTAGAGAGTAGTAGAGAGTGAGTAGTAGAGAGTGAGTAGCAGAGAGAGAGTAGTAGAGAGTGAGTAGTAGAGAATAGTAGAGAGTGAGTAGTAGGGAGAGGAGTAGAGAGTGAGTAGTAGAGAGTAGTAGAGAGCGAGTAGTAGAGAGCGAGTAGTAGAGAGTGAGTACTGGAGAGTGAGTAGCAGAGAGCAGTAGAGAGCGAGTAGTCGAGAGTGAGTAGTAGAGAGAGAGTAGTAGAGAGTGAATAGTAGATAGTGAGTAGTAGAGAGAGAGTAGTAGAGAGTGAGTAGTAGAGACTAGTAGCGAGTGATTAGTAGAGAGAGAGTAGTAGAGAGTAGTAGAGAGAGAGTAGTAGAGAGTGAGTAGTAGAGAGTAGTAGAGTAGTAGACAGTAAGTAGTAGAGAGTGAGTAGTAGAGAGAGAATAGTAGAGAGTGAGTAGCAAAGAGAGAGTAGTAGAGAGTGAGTAGTAGAGTGAGTAGTAGAGACAGAGTAGCAGAGAATGAGTAGTAGAGAGTAGTAGAGAGCGCGTAGTAGTGGAAAGTAGTGGAGTAGTAGAGAGTGTGTAGTAGAGTGAGTTGTAGAGAGCAGTAGAGAGCGAGCAGTAGAGAGAAAGTAGTAGAGAGTTTGTAGCAGAGAGTGAGTAGTAGAGAGTAGTAGAGAGAGTAGTAGAGAGTAGTAGAGTAGTACAGAGTGAGTAGTAGAGAGTAGTAGAGAGTGAGTATGTAGAGAGTGAGCAGTGGAGAGTGAGTAGCAGAGAATAGTAGAGAGTTAGTAGTAGACAGAGAGTAGTAGAGAGTTAGTAGAGAGTTGTAGAGTGAGTAGTAGAGAGAGAGTAGTAGGGAGTAGTAGAGAGTGAGTAGTAGAGTGTGAGTGGTAGAGAGTAGTAGAGTGAGTAGTAGAGAGTAGTAGAGAATGAGTAGAAGAGAGAGTAGTAGAGAATAGCAGAGTAGTAGAGAGTGAGTAGTGGAGAGCGAGTAGTAGAGAGTGAGTACTGGAGAGTGAGTAGCAGAGAGCAGTAGAGAGCGAGTAGTCGAGAGTGAGCAGTAGAGACAGAGAGAGTAGTAGATAGTGAGAAGTAGAGAGTGAGTAGTAGAGAGAGAGTAGTAGAGAGTGAGTAGTAGGTAGTGAGTAGTAGAGGGTAGTAGAGAGTGAGTAGTAGAAAGTGAGTAGCAGAGAGTGAGTAGTAGAGGGAGTAGTAGAGAGTAGTAGAGAGAGAGAGTAGTAGAAAGAGAGCAGTAGAGAGTGAGTAGAAGAGAGTGAGTAGTGGAGAGAGAGTAGTTGAGAGTGTGTAGTAGATAGTAGTAGAGAGTGAGTACTAGAAAGAGAGCAGTAGGGAGTGGTAGAGTAGTAGAGAGTGAGTAGTAGAGAGTGAGTAGTAGAGAGTGAGTAGCAGAGAGAGAGTAGTAGAGAGTGAGTAGTAGAGAATAGTAGAGAGTGAGTAGTAGGGAGAGTAGTAGAGAGTGAGTAGTAGAGAGTAGTAGAGTGAGTAATAGAGAGTGAGTAGTAGAGGGAGAGTAGGAGAGAGTAGTAGAGAGTGAGACGTAGAGTAGTAGAGAGTGAGTGGTAGAGAGTAGCAGAGTGAGTAGTAGAGAGTAGTAGAGAGTGAGTAGTAGAGAGAGTAGTAGAGAGTGAGAAGTAGAGAGTGAGTAGTAGAGATAGAAGTAGAGAGTAGTAGAGTAGTAGAGAGTGAGTAGTAGAGAGCGAGTAGTAGAGAGTGAGTACTGGAGAGTGAGTAGTAGTGAGCAGTAGAGAGCGAGTAGTCGAGAGTGAGTAGTAGAGAGTGAGTAGTAGAGAGTGAGTAGTAGAGAGTAGTAGAGTGAGTAGTAGAGAGGGAATAGTAGAGAGAGAAGAGTAGAGAGAGAGCAGTAGAGTGAGTTTCAGAGAGTAGTAGAGAGAAGTAGAGAGTGAGTAGTAGAGAGAGAGTAGTAGAGAGTGAGCAGTGGAGAGTGAGTAGTAGAGAGTAGTAGAGAGCGAGTAGTAGAGAGTGAGTAGTAGAGAGAGCGTAGTAGAGAGTGAGAAGTAGAGAGTGGTAGAGAGTGAGTAGTAGAGAGAGAGAATTAGAGAGTGATTAGAAGAGAGTGAGTAGAAGAGAGTAGTAGAGAGTGAGTAGTAGAGAGAGAGTAGTAGGGGGTAGTAGAGTAGTAGTAGAGTGAGTAGTAGAGAGTGAGTAGTGGATAGTAGTAGAGTAGTAGAGAGTGAGTTGTAGAGTGAGTTGTAGAGAGTAGTAAAGAGTGAGGAGTAGAGAGAAAGTAGTAGAGAGTGTGTAGCAGAGAGTGAGTAGTAGAGAGTAGTAGAGAGTGGGTAGTAGAGAGAGTAGTAGAGAGTAGTACAGCAGTAGAGAGTGAGGAGTAGAGAATAGTAGAGAGAGAGTAGTAGAGAGTGAGCAGTGGAGAGTGAGTAGTAGAGAGTGAGTAGTAGAGAATAGTAGAGCGTGAGTATTAGAGAGAGAGTAGTGGAGATAGAGTAGTAGAGAGTGAGTAGTAGAGGGTAGTAGAGAGTGAGTAGTAGAGAGTGAGTAGTAGAGGGTAGTAGAGAGTGAGTAGTAGAGAGTGAGTAGCAGAGAGAGAGTAGTAGAGAGTAGTAGAGAGAGAGTAGTAGAGAGTGAGTAGTAGAGAGTAGTAGAGTAGTAGAGAGTAAGTAGTAGAGAGTGAGTAGTAGAGAGAGAATAGTAGAGAGTGAGTAGCAAAGAGAGAGTAGTAGAGATTGAGTAGTAGAGTGAGTAGTAGAGACAGAGTAGCAGAGAATGAGTAGTAGAGAGTAGTAGAGAGTGCGTAGTAGTGGAAAGTAGTGGAGTAGTAGAGAGTGTGTAGTAGAGTGAGTTGTAGAGAGCAGTAGAGAGGGAGCAGTAGAGAGAAAGTAGTAGAGAGTTTGTAGCAGAGAGTGAGTAGTAGAGAGTAGTAGAGAGAGTAGTAGAGAGTAGTAGAGTAGTACAGAGTGAGTAGTAGAGAGTAGTAGAGAGCGAGTATGTAGAGAGTGAGCAGTGGAGAGTGAGTAGCAGAGAATAGTAGAGAGTTAGTAGTAGACAGAGAGTAGTAGAGAGTTAGTAGAGAGTTGTAGAGTGAGTAGTAGAGAGAGAGTAGTAGAGAGTAGTAGAGAGTGAGTAGTAGAGTGTGAGTGGTAGAGAGTAGTAGAGTGAGTAGTAGAGAGTAGTAGAGAATGAGTAGAAGAGAGAGTAGTAGAGAATAGCAGAGTAGTAGAGAGTGAGTAGTGGAGAGCGAGTAGTAGAAAGTGAGTACTGGAGAGTGAGTAGCAGAGAGCAGTAGAGAGAGAGTAGTCGAGAGTGAGTAGTAGAGAGAGAGAGAGTAGTAGATAGTGAGAAGTAGAGAGTGAGTAGTAGAGAGAGAGTAGTAGAGAGTGAGTAGTAGGTAGTGAGTAGTAGAGGGTAGTAGAGAGTGAGTAATAGAAAGTGAGTAGCAGAGAGTGAGTAGTAGAGGGAGTAGTAGAGAGTAGTAGAGAGAGAGAGTAGTAGAAAGAGAGCAGTAGAGAGTGAGTAGAAGAGAGTGAGTAGTGGAGAGAGAGTAGTTGAGAGTGTGTAGTAGATAGTAGTAGAGAGTGAGTACTAGAAAGAGAGCAGTAGGGAGTGGTAGAGTAGTAGAGAGTGAGTAGTAGAGAGTGAGTAGCAGAGAGAGAGTAGTAGAGAGTGAGTAGTAGAGAATAGTAGAGAGTGAGTAGTAGGGAGAGTAGTAGTGAGTGAGTAGTAGAGAGTAGTAGAGTGAGTAATAGAGAGTGAGTAGTAGAGGGAGAGTAGGAGAGAGTAGTAGAGAGTGAGACGTAGAGTAGTAGAGAGTGAGTGGTAGAGAGTAGCAGAGTGAGTAGTAGAGAGTAGTAGAGAGTGAGTAGTAGAGAGAGTAGTAGAGAGTGAGAAGTAGAGAGTGAGTAGTAGAGATAGAAGTAGAGAGTAGTAGAGTAGTAGAGAGTGAGTAGTAGAGAGCGAGTAGTAGAGAGTGAGTACTGGAGAGTGAGTAGTAGTGAGCAGTAGAGAGCGAGTAGTCGAGAGTGAGTAGTAGAGAGTGAGTAGTGGAGAGTGAGTAGTAGAGAGTAGTAGAGTGAGTAGTAGAGAGGGAATAGTAGAGAGAGAAGAGTAGAGAGAGAGCAGTAGAGTGAGTTTCAGAGAGTAGTAGAGAGAAGTAGAGAGTGAGTAGTAGAGAGCGAGTAGTAGAGAGTGAGCAGTGGAGAGTGAGTAGTAGAGAGTAGTAGAGAGTGAGAAGTAGAGAGTGAGTAGTAGAGAGAGCGTAGTAGAGAGTGAGTAGTAGAGAATAGTAGAGAGTGAGTAGTAGGAAGAGTAGTAGAGAGTGAGTAGTAGAGAGTAGTAGAGTGAGTAATAGAGAGTGAATAGTAGAGGGAGAGTAGGAGAGAGTAGTAGAGAGTGAGACGTAGAGTAGTAGAGAGTGAGTTGTAGAGAGTAGCAGAGTGAGTAGTAGAGAGTAGTAGAGAGTGAGTAGTAGAGAGAGTAGTAGAGAGTGAGAAGTAGAGAGTGAGTAGTAGAGATAGAAGTAGAGAGTAGTAGAGTAGTAGAGAGTGAGTAGTAGAGAGCGAGTAGTAGAGAGTGAGTACTGGAGAGTGAGTAGTAGTGAGCAGTAGAGAGCGAGTAGTCGAGAGTGAGTAGTAGAGAGTGAGTAGTGGAGAGTGAGTAGTAGAGAGTAGTAGAGTGAGTAGTAGAGAGGAAATAGTAGAGAGAGAAGAGTAGAGAGAGAGCAGTAGAGTGAGTTTCAGAGAGTAGTAGAGAGAAGTAGAGAGAGAGTAGTAGAGAGCGAGTAGTAGAGAGTGAGCAGTGGAGAGTGAGTAGTAGAGAGTAGTAGAGAGCGAGTAGTAGAGAGTGAGTAGTAGAGAGAGCGTAGTAGAGAGTGAGTAGTAGAGAGTGGTAGAGAGTGAGTAGTAGAGAGAGAGAATTAGAGAGTGATTAGAACAGAGTGAGTAGAAGAGAGTAGTAGAGAGTGAGTAGTAGAGAGAGAGTAGTAGGGGGTAGTAGAGTAGTAGTAGAGTGAGTAGTAGAGAGTGAGTAGTGGATAGTAGTAGAGTAGTAGAGAGTGAGTTGTAGAGTGAGTTGTAGAGAGTAGTAAAGAGTGAGTAGTAGAGAGAAAGTAGTAGAGAGTGTGTAGCAGAGAGTGAGTAGTAGAGAGTAGTAGAGAGTGAGTAGTAGAGAGAGTAGTAGAGAGTAGTACAGCAGTAGAGAGTGAGGAGTAGAGAATAGTAGAGAGAGAGTAGTAGAGAGTGAGCAGTGGAGAGTGAGTAGTAGAGAGTGAGTAGTAGAGAATAGTAGAGCGTGAGTATTAGAGAGAGAGTAGTAGAGATAGAGTAGTAGAGAGTGAGTAGTAGAGGGTAGTAGAGAGTGAGTAGTAGAGAGTGAGTAGTAGAGAGTGAGTAGTAGAGGGTAGTAGAGAGTGAGTAGTAGAGAGTGAGTAGCAGAGAGAGAGTAGTAGAGAGTAGTAGAGAGAGAGTAGTAGAGAGTGAGTAGTAGAGAGTAGTAGAGTAGTAGAGAGTAAGTAGTAGAGAGTGAGTAGTAGAGAGAGAATAGTAGAGAGTGAGTAGCAAAGAGAGAGTAGTAGAGATTGAGTAGTAGAGTGAGTAGTAGAGACAGAGTAGCAGAGAATGAGTAGTAGAGAGTAGTAGAGAGCGCGTAGTAGTGGAAAGTAGTGGAGTAGTAGAGAGTGTGTAGTAGACTGAGTTGTAGAGAGCAGTAGAGAGGGAGCAGTAGAGAGAAAGTAGTAGAGAGTTTGTAGCAGAGAGTGAGTAGTAGAGAGTAGTAGAGAGAGTAGTAGAGAGTAGTAGAGTAGTACAGAGTGAGTAGTAGAGAGTAGTAGAGAGCGAGTATGTAGAGAGTGAGCAGTGGAGAGTGAGTAGCAGAGAATAGTAGAGAGTTAGTAGTAGACGGAGTGTAGTAGAGAGTTAGTAGAGAGTTGTAGAGTGAGTAGTAGAGAGAGAGTAGTAGAGAGTAGTAGAGAGTGAGTAGTAGAGTGTGAGTGGTAGAGAGTAGTAGAGTGAGTAGTAGAGAGTAGTAGAGAATGAGTAGAAGAGAGAGTAGTAGAGAATAGCAGAGTAGTAGAGAGTGAGTAGTGGAGAGCGAGTAGTAGAGAGTGAGTACTGGAGAGTGAGTAGCAGAGAGCAGTAGAGAGCGAGTAGTCGAGAGTGAGTAGAGAGAGAGAGAGAGTAGTAGATAGTGAGAAGTAGAGAGTGAGTAGTAGAGAGAGAGTAGTAGAGAGTGAGTAGTAGGTAGTGAGTAGTAGAGGGTAGTAGAGAGTGAGTAGTAGAAAGTGAGTAGCAGAGAGTGAGTAGTAGAGGGAGTAGTAGAGAGTAGTAGAGAGAGAGAGTAGTAGAAAGAGAGCAGTAGAGAGTGAGTAGAAGAGAGTGAGTAGTGGAGAGAGAGTAGTTGAGAGTGTGTAGTAGATAGTAGTAGATAGTGAGTACTAGAAAGAGAGCAGTAGGGAGTGGTAGAGTAGTAGAGAGTGAGTAGTAGAGAGTGAGTAGTAGAGAGTGAGTAGCAGAGAGAGAGTAGTAGAGAGTGAGTAGTAGAGAATAGTAGAGAGTGAGTAGTAGGAAGAGTAGTAGAGAGTGAGTAGTAGAGAGTAGTAGAGTGAGTAATAGAGAGTGAATAGTAGAGGGAGAGTAGGAGAGAGTAGTAGAGAGTGAGACGTAGAGTAGTAGAGAGTGAGTGGTAGAGAGTAGCAGAGTGAGTAGTAGAGAGTAGTAGAGAGTGAGTAGTAGAGAGAGTAGTAGAGAGTGAGAAGTAGAGAGTGAGTAGTAGAGATAGAAGTAGAGAGTAGTAGAGTAGTAGAGAGTGAGTAGTAGAGAGCGAGTAGTAGAGAGTGAGTACTGGAGAGTGAGTAGTAGTGAGCAGTAGAGAGCGAGTAGTCGAGAGTGAGTAGTAGAGAGTGAGTAGTGGAGAGTGAGTAGTAGAGAGTAGTAGAGTGAGTAGTAGAGAGGAAATAGTAGAGAGAGAAGAGTAGAGAGAGAGCAGTAGAGTGAGTTTCAGAGAGTAGTAGAGAGAAGTAGAGAGTGAGTAGTAGAGAGCGAGTAGTAGAGAGTGAGCAGTGGAGAGTGAGTAGTAGAGAGTAGTAGAGAGCGAGTAGTAGAGAGTGAGTAGTAGAGAGAGCGTAGTAGAGAGTGAGTAGTAGAGAGTGGTAGAGAGTGAGTAGTAGAGACAGAGAATTAGAGAGTGATTAGAAGAGAGTAGTAGAGAGTGAGTAGTAGAGAGAGAGTAGTAGGGGGTAGTAGAGTAGTAGTAGAGTGAGTAGTAGAGAGTGAGTAGTGGATAGTAGTAGAGTAGTAGAGAGTGAGTTGTAGAGTGAGTTGTAGAGAGTAGTAAAGAGTGAGTAGTAGAGAGAAAGTAGTAGAGAGTGTGTAGCAGAGAGTGAGTAGTAGAGAGTAGTAGAGAGTGAGTAGTAGAGAGAGTAGTAGAGAGTAGTACAGCAGTAGAGAGTGAGGAGTAGAGAATAGTAGAGAGAGAGTAGTAGAGAGTGAGCAGTGGAGAGTGAGTAGTAGAGAGTGAGTAGTAGAGAATAGTAGAGCGTGAGTATTAGAGAGAGAGTAGTAGAGATAGAGTAGTAGAGAGTGAGTAGTAGAGGGTAGTAGAGAGTGAGTAGTAGAGAGCGAGTAGCAGAGAGAGTAGTAGAGAGTAGTAGAGAGTAGTAGAGTGAGTAGTAGAGAGTGAGTAGTAGAGAATAGTAGAGCGTGAGTATTAGAGAGAGAGTAGTAGAGATAGAGTAGTAGAGAGTGAGTAGTAGAGGGTAGTAGAGAGTGAGTAGTAGAGAGTGAGTAGCAGAGAGAGTAGTAGAGAGTAGTAGAGAGTAGTAGAGTGAGTAGTAGAGAGAGAGAGTAGTAGAGAGTGAGTAGTAGAGAGTGAGTAGTAGAGTGAGTAGTAGAGTGCATAGTAGAGAGTAGTAGAGAGTAGTAGAGAGAGAGTATTAGAGAGTAAGTAGTAGAGATTGAGTAGTAGTGAGTGAGTAGTAGAGAGTGAGTAGTAGAAAGTGAGAAGTAGAGAGTGAGTAGAAGAGAGTGAGTAGTGGAGAGAGAGTAGTTGAGAGTGTGTAGTAGATAGTAGAGAGTGAGTAGTAGAGAGAGAGAGCAGTAGGGAGTGGTAGAGTAGTAAAGAGTGAGTAGTAGAGAGCAGTAGAGTAGTAGAGAGTGAGTAGTACAGAGTGAGTAGCAGAGAGAGTAGTAGAGAGTGAGTAGTAGAGAATAGTAGAGAGTAAGTAGTAGGGAGAGTAGTAGAGAGTGAGTAGTAGAGAGTGAGTAGTAGAGAGTAGTAGAGTGAGTAATAGAGAGTGAGTAGTAGAGAGAGAGTAGTAGAGAGTAGTAGAGAGTGAGAAGTAGAGAGTGAGTGGTAGAGAGTAGTAGAGTGAGTAGTAGAGAGTAGGAGAGAGTGAGTAGTAGAGAGTAGTAGAGTAGTAGAGAGTGAGTAGTAGAGAGTAGTAGAGAGCGAGTAGTAGAGAGTGAGCAGTGGAGAGTGAGTAGTAGAGAATAGTAGAGAGCGAGTAGTAGAGTGAGTAGTAGAGAGTAGTAGAGAGAGCGTAGAGAGAGCATAGTAGAGAGTGAGTAGTAGAGAGTAGTAGAGATTAAGTAGTAGAGAGAGAGTAGTAGAGAGTGAGTAGAAGAGAGTGAGTAGTAGAGAGTAGTAGAGAGTGAGTAGTAGAGAGAGGGTAGTAGGGAGTAGTAGAGTAGTAGAGAGTGAGTAGTAGAGAGTGAGTAGTAGAGAGTGAGTAGTGGATAGCAGTGGAGTAGTAGAGAGTGAGTAGTAGAGTGAGTTGTAGAGAGTAGTAGAGAGCGAGTAGTAGAGATAAAGTAGTAGAGAATGAGCAGTGGACAGTGAGCAGTAGAGAGTGAGTAGTAGAGAGTGAGTAGTAGAGAATAGTAGGGAGTGAGTAGTAGAGAGAGAGTAGTAGAGAGTGAGTAGTAGAGAGTAGTAGACTGAGTAGTAGAGAGTGAGTAGTAGAGCAAGAGTAGTAGAGAGTAGTAGAGAGTGAATAGTAGAGTAGTAGAGAGTGAGTGGTAGAGAGTAGTAGAGTGAGTAGTAGAGAGTAGTAGAGAGTGAGTAGTAGAGAGAGTAGTAGAGAATAGTAGAGTAGTAGAGAGTGAGTAGTAGAGTGAGTAGTAGAGAGAGTAGTAGAGAGTAGTAGAGTAGTAGAGAGTGGGTAGTAGAGAGCAAGTAGTAGAGAGTGAGTGGTAGAGAGTAGTAGAGTGAGTAGTAGAGAGTAGTAGAGAGTGAGTAGTAGAGAGAGTAGTAGAGAATAGTAGAGTAGTAGAGAGTGAGTAGTAGAGTGAGTAGTAGAGAGAGTAGTAGAGAGTAGTAGAGTAGTAGAGAGTGGGTAGTAGAGAGCAAGTAGTAGAGAGTGAGTACTGAAGAGTGAGTAGCAGAGAGCAGTAGAAAGCGAGTAGACCAGAGTGAGTAGAAGAGAGAGAGTAGTAGAGAGTGAGTAGTAGAGGGTAGTAGAGAGTGAGTAGTAAAGAGTGAGTAGCAGAGAGAAAGTAGTAGAGAGTAGTAGAGAGTGAGTAGTAGAGAGTGAGTAGCAGAGAGAGAGTAGTAGAGAGTGAGTAGTAGAGAATAGTAGAGAGTGAGTAGTAGGGAGAGGAGTAGAGAGTGAGTAGTAGAGAGTAGTAGAGAGCGAGTAGTAGAGAGCGAGTAGTAGAGAGTGAGTACTGGAGAGTGAGTAGCAGAGAGCAGTAGAGAGCGAGTAGTCGAGAGTGAGTAGTAGAGAGAGAGTAGTAGAGAGTGAATAGTAGATAGTGAGTAGTAGAGAGAGAGTAGTAGAGAGTGAGTAGTAGAGACTAGTAGCGAGTGATTAGTAGAGAGTGAGTAGTAGAGGGTAGTAGAGAGTGAGTAGTAGAGAGTGAGTAGCAGAGAGAGAGTAGTAGAGAGTAGTAGAGAGAGAGTAGTAGAGAGTGAGTAGTAGAGAGTAGTAGAGTAGTAGACAGTAAGTAGTAGAGAGTGAGTAGTAGAGAGAGAATAGTAGAGAGTGAGTAGCAAAGAGAGAGTAGTAGAGAGTGAGTAGTAGAGTGAGTAGTAGAGACAGAGTAGCAGAGAATGAGTAGTAGAGAGTAGTAGAGAGCGCGTAGTAGTGGAAAGTAGTGGAGTAGTAGAGAGTGTGTAGTAGAGGGAGTTGTAGAGAGCAGTAGAGAGCGAGCAGTAGAGAGAAAGTAGTAGAGAGTTTGTAGCAGAGAGTGAGTAGTAGAGAGTAGTAGAGAGAGTAGTAGAGAGTAGTAGAGTAGTACAGAGTGAGTAGTAGAGAGTAGTAGAGAGTGAGTATGTAGAGAGTGAGCAGTGGAGAGTGAGTAGCAGAGAATAGTAGAGAGTTAGTAGTAGACAGAGAGTAGTAGAGAGTTAGTAGAGAGTTGTAGAGTGAGTAGTAGAGAGAGAGTAGTAGGGAGTAGTAGAGAGTGAGTAGTAGAGTGTGAGTGGTAGAGAGTAGTAGAGTGAGTAGTAGAGAGTAGTAGAGAATGAGTAGAAGAGAGAGTAGTAGAGAATAGCAGAGTAGTAGAGAGTGAGTAGTGGAGAGCGAGTAGTAGAGAGTGAGTACTGGAGAGTGAGTAGCAGAGAGCAGTAGAGAGCGAGTAGTCGAGAGTGAGCAGTAGAGACAGAGAGAGTAGTAGATAGTGAGAAGTAGAGAGTGAGTAGTAGAGAGAGAGTAGTAGAGAGTGAGTAGTAGGTAGTGAGTAGTAGAGGGTAGTAGAGAGTGAGTAGTAGAAAGTGAGTAGCAGAGAGTGAGTAGTAGAGGGAGTAGTAGAGAGTAGTAGAGAGAGAGAGTAGTAGAAAGAGAGCAGTAGAGAGTGAGTAGAAGAGAGTGAGTAGTGGAGAGAGAGTAGTTGAGAGTGTGTAGTAGATAGTAGTAGAGAGTGAGTACTAGAAAGAGAGCAGTAGGGAGTGGTAGAGTAGTAGAGAGTGAGTAGTAGAGAGTGAGTAGTAGAGAGTGAGTAGCAGAGAGAGAGTAGTAGAGAGTGAGTAGTAGAGAATAGTAGAGAGTGAGTAGTAGGGAGAGTAGTAGAGAGTGAGTAGTAGAGAGTAGTAGAGTGAGTAATAGAGAGTGAGTAGTAGAGGGAGAGTAGGAGAGAGTAGTAGAGAGTGAGACGTAGAGTAGTAGAGAGTGAGTGGTAGAGAGTAGCAGAGTGAGTAGTAGAGAGTAGTAGAGAGTGAGTAGTAGAGAGAGTAGTAGAGAGTGAGAAGTAGAGAGTGAGTAGTAGAGATAGAAGTAGAGAGTAGTAGAGTAGTAGAGAGTGAGTAGTAGAGAGCGAGTAGTAGAGAGTGAGTACTGGAGAGTGAGTAGTAGTGAGCAGTAGAGAGCGAGTAGTCGAGAGTGAGTAGTAGAGAGTGAGTAGTAGAGAGTGAGTAGTAGAGAGTAGTAGAGTGAGTAGTAGAGAGGGAATAGTAGAGAGAGAAGAGTAGAGAGAGAGCAGTAGAGTGAGTTTCAGAGAGTAGTAGAGAGAAGTAGAGAGTGAGTAGTAGAGAGCGAGTAGTAGAGAGTGAGCAGTGGAGAGTGAGTAGTAGAGAGTAGTAGAGAGCGAGTAGTAGAGAGTGAGTAGTAGAGAGAGCGTAGTAGAGAGTGAGTAGTAGAGAGTGGTAGAGAGTGAGTAGTAGAGAGAGAGAATTAGAGAGTGATTAGAAGAGAGTGAGTAGAAGAGAGTAGTAGAGAGTGAGTAGTAGAGAGAGAGTAGTAGGGGGTAGTAGAGTAGTAGTAGAGTGAGTAGTAGAGAGTGAGTAGTGGATAGTAGTAGAGTAGTAGAGAGTGAGTTGTAGAGTGAGTTGTAGAGAGTAGTAAAGAGTGAGGAGTAGAGAGAAAGTAGTAGAGAGTGTGTAGCAGAGAGTGAGTAGTAGAGAGTAGTAGAGAGTGGGTAGTAGAGAGAGTAGTAGAGAGTAGTACAGCAGTAGAGAGTGAGGAGTAGAGAATAGTAGAGAGAGAGTAGTAGAGAGTGAGCAGTGGAGAGTGAGTAGTAGAGAGTGAGTAGTAGAGAATAGTAGAGCGTGAGTATTAGAGAGAGAGTAGTGGAGATAGAGTAGTAGAGAGTGAGTAGTAGAGGGTAGTAGAGAGTGAGTAGTAGAGAGTGAGTAGTAGAGGGTAGTAGAGAGTGAGTAGTAGAGAGTGAGTAGCAGAGAGAGAGTAGTAGAGAGTAGTAGAGAGAGAGTAGTAGAGAGTGAGTAGTAGAGAGTAGTAGAGTAGTAGAGAGTAAGTAGTAGAGAGTGAGTAGTAGAGAGAGAATAGTAGAGAGTGAGTAGCAAAGAGAGAGTAGTAGAGATTGAGTAGTAGAGTGAGTAGTAGAGACAGAGTAGCAGAGAATGAGTAGTAGAGAGTAGTAGAGAGTGCGTAGTAGTGGAAAGTAGTGGAGTAGTAGAGAGTGTGTAGTAGAGTGAGTTGTAGAGAGCAGTAGAGAGGGAGCAGTAGAGAGAAAGTAGTAGAGAGTTTGTAGCAGAGAGTGAGTAGTAGAGAGTAGTAGAGAGAGTAGTAGAGAGTAGTAGAGTAGTACAGAGTGAGTAGTAGAGAGTAGTAGAGAGCAAGTATGTAGAGAGTGAGCAGTGGAGAGTGAGTAGCAGAGAATAGTAGAGAGTTAGTAGTAGACAGAGAGTAGTAGAGAGTTAGTAGAGAGTTGTAGAGTGAGTAGTAGAGAGAGAGTAGTAGAGAGTAGTAGAGAGTGAGTAGTAGAGTGTGAGTGGTAGAGAGTAGTAGAGTGAGTAGTAGAGAGTAGTAGAGAATGAGTAGAAGAGAGAGTAGTAGAGAATAGCAGAGTAGTAGAGAGTGAGTAGTGGAGAGCGAGTAGTAGAAAGTGAGTACTGGAGAGTGAGTAGCAGAGAGCAGTAGAGAGAGAGTAGTCGAGAGTGAGTAGTAGAGAGAGAGAGAGTAGTAGATAGTGAGAAGTAGAGAGTGAGTAGTAGAGAGAGAGTAGTAGAGAGTGAGTAGTAGGTAGTGAGTAGTAGAGGGTAGTAGAGAGTGAGTAATAGAAAGTGAGTAGCAGAGAGTGAGTAGTAGAGGGAGTAGTAGAGAGTAGTAGAGAGAGAGAGTAGTAGAAAGAGAGCAGTAGAGAGTGAGTAGAAGAGAGTGAGTAGTGGAGAGAGAGTAGTTGAGAGTGTGTAGTAGATAGTAGTAGAGAGTGAGTACTAGAAAGAGAGCAGTAGGGAGTGGTAGAGTAGTAGAGAGTGAGTAGTAGAGAGTGAGTAGTAGAGAGTGAGTAGCAGAGAGAGAGTAGTAGAGAGTGAGTAGTAGAGAATAGTAGAGAGTGAGTAGTAGGGAGAGTAGTAGTGAGTGAGTAGTAGAGAGTAGTAGAGTGAGTAATAGAGAGTGAGTAGTAGAGGGAGAGTAGGAGAGAGTAGTAGAGAGTGAGACGTAGAGTAGTAGAGAGTGAGTGGTAGAGAGTAGCAGAGTGAGTAGTAGAGAGTAGTAGAGAGTGAGTAGTAGAGAGAGTAGTAGAGAGTGAGAAGTAGAGAGTGAGTAGTAGAGATAGAAGTAGAGAGTAGTAGAGTAGTAGAGAGTGAGTAGTAGAGAGCGAGTAGTAGAGAGTGAGTACTGGAGAGTGAGTAGTAGTGAGCAGTAGAGAGCGAGTAGTCGAGAGTGAGTAGTAGAGAGTGAGTAGTGGAGAGTGAGTAGTAGAGAGTAGTAGAGTGAGTAGTAGAGAGGGAATAGTAGAGAGAGAAGAGTAGAGAGAGAGCAGTAGAGTGAGTTTCAGAGAGTAGTAGAGAGAAGTAGAGAGTGAGTAGTAGAGAGCGAGTAGTAGAGAGTGAGCAGTGGAGAGTGAGTAGTAGAGAGTAGTAGAGAGTGAGAAGTAGAGAGTGAGTAGTAGAGAGAGCGTAGTAGAGAGTGAGTAGTAGAGAGTGGTAGAGAGTGAGTAGTAGAGAGAGAGAATTAGAGAGTGATTAGAAGAGAGTGAGTAGAAGAGAGTAGTAGAGAGTGAGTAGTAGAGAGAGAGTAGTAGGGGGTAGTAGAGTAGTAGTAGAGTGAGTAGTAGAGAGTGAGTAGTGGATAGTAGTAGAGTAGTAGAGAGTGAGTTGTAGAGTGAGTTGTAGAGAGTAGTAAAGAGTGAGTAGTAGAGAGAAAGTAGTAGAGAGTGTGTAGCAGAGAGTGAGTAGTAGAGAGTAGTAGAGAGTGAGTAGTAGAGAATAGTAGAGAGAGAGTAGTAGAGAGTGAGCAGTGGAGAGTGAGTAGTAGAGAGTGAGTAGTAGAGAATAGTAGAGCGTGAGTATTAGAGAGAGAGTAGTAGAGATAGAGTAGTAGAGAGTGAGTAGTAGAGGGTAGTAGAGAGTGAGTAGTAGAGAGTGAGTAGCAGAGAGAGTAGTAGAGAGTAGTAGAGAGTAGTAGAGTGAGTAGTAGAGAGAGAGAGTAGTAGAGAGTGAGTAGTAGAGAGTGAGTAGTAGAGTGAGTAGTAGAGTGCGTAGTAGAGAGTAGTAGAGAGTAGTAGAGAGAGAGTATTAGAGAGTAAGTAGTAGAGATTGAGTAGTAGTGAGTGAGTAGTAGAGAGTGAGTAGTAGAAAGTGAGAAGTAGAGAGTGAGTAGAAGAGAGTGAGTAGTAGAGAGAGAGTAGTTGAGAGTGTGTAGTAGATAGTAGAGAGTGAGTAGTAGAGAGAGAGAGCAGTAGGGAGTGGTAGAGTAGTAAAGAGTGAGTAGTAGAGAGCAGTAGAGTAGTAGAGAGTGAGTAGTACAGAGTGAGTAGCAGAGAGAGTAGTAGAGAGTGAGTAGTAGAGAATAGTAGAGAGTAAGTAGTAGGGAGAGTAGTAGAGAGTGAGTAGTAGAGAGTGAGTAGTAGAGAGTAGTAGAGTGAGTAATAGAGAGTGAGTAGTAGAGAGAGAGTAGTAGAGAGTAGTAGAGAGTGAGAAGTAGAGAGTGAGTGGTAGAGAGTAGTAGAGTGAGTAGTAGAGAGTAGGAGAGAGTGAGTAGTAGAGAGTAGTAGAGTAGTAGAGAGTGAGTAGTAGAGAGTAGTAGAGAGCGAGTAGTAGAGAGTGAGCAGTGGAGAGTGAGTAGTAGAGAATAGTAGAGAGCGAGTAGTAGAGTGAGTAGTAGAGAGTAGTAGAGAGAGCGTAGAGAGAGCATAGTAGAGAGTGAGTAGTAGAGAGTAGTAGAGATTAAGTAGTAGAGAGAGAGTAGTAGAGAGTGAGTAGAAGAGAGTGAGTAGTAGAGAGTAGTAGAGAGTGAGTAGTAGAGAGAGGGTAGTAGGGAGTAGTAGAGTAGTAGAGAGTGAGTAGTAGAGAGTGAGTAGTAGAGAGTGAGTAGTGGATAGCAGTGGAGTAGTAGAGAGTGAGTAGTAGAGTGAGTTGTAGAGAGTAGTAGAGCGCGAGTAGTAGAGATAAAGTAGTAGAGAATGAGCAGTGGACAGTGAGTAGTAGAGAGTGAGTAGTAGAGAGTAGTAGACTGAGTAGTAGAGAGTGAGTAGTAGAGCAAGAGTAGTAGAGAGTAGTAGAGAGTGAATAGTAGAGTAGTAGAGAGTGAGTGGTAGAGAGTAGTAGAGTGAGTAGTAGAGAGTAGTAGAGAGTGAGTAGTAGAGAGAGTAGTAGGGAATAGTAGAGTAGTAGAGAGTGAGTAGTAGAGTGAGTAGTAGAGAGAGTAGTAGAGAGTAGTAGAGTAGTAGAGAGTGGGTAGTAGAGAGCAAGTAGTAGAGAGTGAGTACTGAAGAGTGAGTAGCAGAGAGCAGTAGAAAGCGAGTAGACCAGAGTGAGTAGAAGAGAGAGAGTAGTAGAGAGTGAGTAGTAGAGGGTAGTAGAGAGTGAGTAGTAAAGAGTGAGTAGCAGAGAGAAAGTAGTAGAGAGTAGTAGAGAGTGAGTAGTAGAGTTAGTAGTAGAGAGAGAGAGTAGTAGAGAGTGAGTAGTAGAGTGAGTAGTAGAGAGTGAGTTCTGGAGAGTGAGTAGCAGAGAGCAGTAGAGAGCGAGTAGTTGAGAGTGAGTAGTAGAGAGTAGTAGAGAGTGAGTAGTAGAGAGTGAGTAGCAGAGAATAGTAGAGAGTGAGTAGTAGAGAGAGAGTAGTAGAGAGTTAGTAGGGAGTAGTAGAGTGAGTAGTAGAGAGTAGTAGAGAGAGAGTATTAGAGAGTAAGTAGTAGAGAGTGAGTAGTAGAGAGTGAGTAGTAGAGAGTGAGCAGTAGAAAGTGAGCAGTAGAGAGTGAGTAGAAGAGAGTGAGTAGTGGAGATAGAGTAGTTGAGAGTGTGTAGTCGATAGTAGTAGAGAGTGAGTAGTAGAGAGAGAGCAGTAGGGAGTGGTAGATTAGTAGAGAGTGAGTAGTAGAGAGTGAGTAGTAGAGAGCAGTGGAGTAGTAGAGAGTGAGTAGTAGAGAGTGAGTAGCAGAGAGAGAGTAGTAGAGAGTGAGTAGTAGAGAATAGTAGAGGTGAGTAGTAGGGAGAGGAGTAGAGAGTGAGTAGTAGAGAGTAGTAGAGAGCGAGTAGTAGAGAGCGAGTAGTAGAGAGTGAGTACTGGAGAGTGAGTAGCAGAGAGCAGTAAAGAGCGAGTAGTCGAGAGTGAGTAGTAGAGAGAGAGTAGTAGAGAATGAATAGTAGATAGTGAGTAGTAGAGAGAGAGTAGTAGAGAGTGAGTAGTAGAGGGTAGTAGCGAGTGAGTAGTAGAGAGTGAGTAGTAGAGGGTAGTAGAGAGTGAGTAGTAGAGAGTGAGTAGCAGAGAGAGAGTAGTAGAGAGTAGTAGAGAGAGAGTAGTAGAGAGTGAGTAGTAGAGAGTAGTAGAGTAGTAGAGAGTAAGTAGTAGAGAGTGAGTAGTAGAGAGAGAATAGTAGAGAGTGAGTAGCAAAGAGAGAGTAGTAGAGAGTGAGTAGTAGAGTGAGTAGTAGAGATAGAGTAGCAGAGAATGAGTAGTAGAGAGTAGTAGAGAGAGCGTAGAGAGCGCGTAGTAGTGGAAAGTAGTGGAGTAGTAGAGAGTGAGTAGTAGAGTGAGTAGTAGAGAGAGCAGTAGAGAGTAGTAGAGTAGTAGAGAGTGGGTAGTAGAGAGCAAGTAGTAGAGAGTGAGTAGCAGAGAGCAGTAGAAAGCGAGTAGACGAGAGTGAGTAGAAGAGAGAGAGTAGTAGAGAGTGAATAGTAGATAGTGAGTAGTAGAGAGAGAGTAGTAGAGAGTGAGTAGTAGAGGGTAGTAGAGAGTGAGTAGTAAAGAGTGAGTAGCAGAGAGAAAGTAGTAGAGAGTAGTAGAGAGTGAGTAGTAGAGTTAGTAGTAGAGAGAGAGAGTAGTAGAGAGTGAGTAGTAGAGAGTAGTAGACTAGTAGAGAGTAAGTAGTAGAGAGTGAGTAGTAGAGAGAGAATAGTAGAGAGTGAGTAGCAAAGAGAGAGTAGTAGAGAGTGAGTAGTAGAGTGAGTAGTAGAGACAGAGTAGCAGAGAATGAGTAGTAGAGAGTAGTAGAGAGCGCGTAGTAGTGGAAAGTAGTGGAGTAGTAGAGAGTGTGTAGTAGAGTGAGTTGTAGAGAGCAGTAGAGAGCGAGCAGTAGAGAGAAAGTAGTAGAGAGTTTGTAGCAGAGATTGAGTAGTAGAGAGTAGTAGAGAGAGTAGTAGAGAGTAGTAGAGTAGTACAGAGTGAGTAGTAGAGAGTAGTAGAGAGCGAGTATGTAGAGAGTGAGCAGTGGAGAGTGAGTAGCAGAGAATAGTAGAGAGTTAGTAGTAGACAGAGAGTAGTAGAGAGTTAGTAGAGAGTTGTAGAGTGAGTAGTAGAGAGAGAGTAGTAGAGAGTAGTAGAGAGTGAGTAGTAGAGTGTGAGTGGTAGAGAGTAGTAGAGTGAGTAGTAGAGAGTAGTAGAGAATGAGTAGAAGAGAGAGTAGTAGAGAATAGCAGAGTAGTAGAGAGTGAGTAGTGGAGAGCGAGTAGTAGAGAGTGAGTACTGGAGAGTGAGTAGCAGAGAGCAGTAGAGAGCGAGTAGTCGAGAGTGAGTAGTAGAGACAGAGAGAGTAGTAGATAGTGAGAAGTAGAGAGTGAGTAGTAGAGAGAGAGTAGTAGAGAGTGAGTAGTAGGTAGTGAGTAGTAGAGGGTAGTAGAGAGTGAGTAGTAGAAAGTGAGTAGCAGAGAGTGAGTAGTAGAGGGAGTAGTAGAGAGTAGTAGAGAGAGAGAGTAGTAGAAAGAGAGCAGTAGAGAGTGAGTAGAAGAGAGTGAGTAGTGGAGAGAGAGTAGTTGAGAGTGTGTAGTAGATAGTAGTAGAGAGTGAGTACTAGAAAGAGAGCAGTAGGGAGTGGTAGAGTAGTAGAGAGTGAGTAGTAGAGAGTGAGTAGTAGAGAGTGAGTAGCAGAGAGAGAGTAGTAGAGCGTGAGTAGTAGAGAATAGTAGAGAGTGAGTAGTAGGGAGAGTAGTAGAGAGTGAGTAGTAGAGAGTAGTAGAGTGAGTAATAGAGAGTGAGTAGTAGAGGGAGAGTAGGAGAGAGTAGTAGAGAGTGAGACGTAGAGTAGTAGAGAGTGAGTGGTAGAGAGTAGCAGAGTGAGTAGTAGAGAGTAGTAGAGAGTGAGTAGTAGAGAGAGTAGTAGAGAGTGAGAAGTAGAGAGTGAGTAGTAGAGATAGAAGTAGAGAGTAGTAGAGTAGTAGAGAGTGAGTAGTAGAGAGCGAGTAGTAGAGAGTGAGTACTGGAGAGTGAGTAGTAGTGAGCAGTAGAGAGCGAGTAGTCGAGAGTGAGTAGTATAGAGTGAGTAGTAGAGAGTGAGTAGTAGAGAGTAGTAGAGTGAGTAGTAGAGAGGGAAGAGTAGAGAGAGAAGAGTAGAGAGAGAGCAGTAGAGTGAGTTTCAGAGAGTAGTAGAGAGAAGTAGAGAGTGAGTAGTAGAGAGCGAGTAGTAGAGAGTGAGCAGTGGAGAGTGAGTAGTAGAGAGTAGTAGAGAGCGAGTAGTAGAGAGTGAGTAGTAGAGAGAGCGTAGTAGAGAGTGAGTAGTAGAGAGTGGTAGAGAGTGAGTAGTAGAGAGAGAGAATTAGAGAGTGATTAGAACAGAGTGAGTAGAAGAGAGTAGTAGAGAGTGAGTAGTAGAGAGAGAGTAGTAGAGGGTAGTAGAGTAGTAGTAGAGTGAGTAGTAGAGAGTGAGTAGTGGATAGTAGTAGAGTAGTAGAGAGTGAGTTGTAGAGTGAGTTGTAGAGAGTAGTAAAGAGTGAGTAGTAGAGAGAAAGTAGTAGAGAGTGTGTAGCAGAGAGTGAGTAGTAGAGAGTAGTAGAGAGTGAGTAGTAGAGAGAGTAGTAGAGAGTAGTACAGCAGTAGAGATTGAGGAGTAGAGAATAGTAGAGAGAGAGTAGTAGAGAGTGAGCAGTGGAGAGTGAGTAGTAGAGAGTGAGTAGTAGAGAATAGTAGAGCGTGAGTATTAGAGAGAGAGTAGTAGAGATAGAGTATTAGAGAGAGAGTAGTAGAGATAGAGTAGTAGAGAGTGAGTAGTAGAGGGTAGTAGAGAGTGAGTAGTAGAGAGTGAGTAGTAGAGAGTGAGTAGTAGAGGGTAGTAGAGAGTGAGTAGTAGAGAGTGAGTAGCAGAGAGAGAGTAGTAGAGAGTAGTAGAGAGAGAGTAGTATAGAGTGAGTAGTAGAGAGTAGTAGAGTAGTAGAGAGTAAGTAGTAGAGAGTGAGTAGTAGAGAGAGAATAGTAGAGAGTGAGTAGCAAAGAGAGAGTAGTAGAGATTGAGTAGTAGAGTGAGTAGTAGAGACAGAGTAGCAGAGAATGAGTAGTAGAGAGTAGTAGAGAGCGCGTAGTAGTGGAAAGTAGTGGAGTAGTAGAGAGTGTGTAGTAGAGTGAGTTGTAGAGAGCAGTAGAGAGCGAGCAGTAGAGAGAAAGTAGTAGAGAGTTTGTAGCAGAGAGTGAGTAGTAGAGAGTAGTAGAGAGAGTAGTAGAGAGTAGTAGAGTAGTACAGAGTGAGTAGTAGAGAGTAGTAGAGAGCGAGTATGTAGAGAGTGAGCAGTGGAGAGTGAGTAGCAGAGAATAGTAGAGAGTTAGTAGTAGACGGAGTGTAGTAGAGAGTTAGTAGAGAGTTGTAGAGTGAGTAGTAGAGAGAGAGAGTAGTAGAGAGTAGTAGAGAGTGAGTAGTAGAGTGTGAGTGGTAGAGAGTAGTAGAGTGAGTAGTAGAGAGTAGTAGAGAATGAGTAGAAGAGAGAGTAGTAGAGAATAGCAGAGTAGTAGAGAGTGAGTAGTGGAGAGCGAGTAGTAGAGAGTGAGTACTGGAGAGTGAGTAGCAGAGAGCAGTAGAGAGCGAGTAGTCGAGAGTGAGTAGTAGAGAGAGAGAGAGTAGTAGATAGTGAGAAGTAGAGAGTGAGTAGTAGAGAGAGAGTAGTAGAGAGTGAGTAGTAGGTAGTGAGTAGTAGAGGGTAGTAGAGAGTGAGTAGTAGAAAGTGAGTAGCAGAGAGTGAGTAGTAGAGGGAGTAGTAGAGAGTAGTAGAGAGAGAGAGTAGTAGAAAGAGAGCAGTAGAGAGTGAGTAGAAGAGAGTGAGTAGTGGAGAGAGAGTAGTTGAGAGTGTGTAGTAGATAGTAGTAGATAGTGAGTACTAGAAAGAGAGCAGTAGGGAGTGGTAGAGTAGTAGAGAGTGAGTAGTAGAGAGTGAGTAGTAGAGAGTGAGTAGCAGAGAGAGAGTAGTAGAGAGTGAGTAGTAGAGAATAGTAGAGAGTGAGTAGTAGGAAGAGTAGTAGAGAGTGAGTAGTAGAGAGTAGTAGAGTGAGTAATAGAGAGTGAATAGTAGAGGGAGAGTAGGAGAGAGTAGTAGAGAGTGAGACGTAGAGTAGTAGAGAGTGAGTGGTAGAGAGTAGCAGAGTGAGTAGTAGAGAGTAGTAGAGAGTGAGTAGTAGAGAGAGTAGTAGAGAGTGAGAAGTAGAGAGTGAGTAGTAGAGATAGAAGTAGAGAGTAGTAGAGTAGTAGAGAGTGAGTAGTAGAGAGCGAGTAGTAGAGAGTGAGTACTGGAGAGTGAGTAGTAGTGAGCAGTAGAGAGCGAGTAGTCGAGAGTGAGTAGTAGAGAGTGAGTAGTGGAGAGTGAGTAGTAGAGAGTAGTAGAGTGAGTAGTAGAGAGGAAATAGTAGAGAGAGAAGAGTAGAGAGAGAGCAGTAGAGTGAGTTTCAGAGAGTAGTAGAGAGAAGTAGAGAGTGAGTAGTAGAGAGCGAGTAGTAGAGAGTGAGCAGTGGAGAGTGAGTAGTAGAGAGTAGTAGAGAGCGAGTAGTAGAGAGTGAGTAGTAGAGAGAGCGTAGTAGAGAGTGAGTAGTAGAGAGTGGTAGAGAGTGAGTAGTAGAGAGAGAGAATTAGAGAGTGATTAGAAGAGAGTAGTAGAGAGTGAGTAGTAGAGAGAGAGTAGTAGGGGGTAGTAGAGTAGTAGTAGAGTGAGTAGTAGAGAGTGAGTAGTGGATAGTAGTAGAGTAGTAGAGAGTGAGTTGTAGAGTGAGTTGTAGAGAGTAGTAAAGAGTGAGTAGTAGAGAGAAAGTAGTAGAGAGTGTGTAGCAGAGAGTGAGTAGTAAAGAGTAGTAGAGAGTGAGTAGTAGAGAGAGTAGTAGAGAGTAGTACAGCAGTAGAGAGTGAGGAGTAGAGAATAGTAGAGAGAGAGTAGTAGAGAGTGAGCAGTGGAGAGTGAGTAGTAGAGAGTGAGTAGTAGAGAATAGTAGAGCGTGAGTATTAGAGAGAGAGTAGTAGAGATAGAGTAGTAGAGAGTGAGTAGTAGAGGGTAGTAGAGAGTGAGTAGTAGAGAGTGAGTAGCAGAGAGAGTAGTAGAGAGTAGTAGAGAGTAGTAGAGTGAGTAGTAGAGAGTGAGTAGTAGAGAATAGTAGAGCGTGAGTATTAGAGAGAGAGTAGTAGAGATAGAGTAGTAGAGAGTGAGTAGTAGAGGGTAGTAGAGAGTGAGTAGTAGAGAGTGAGTAGCAGAGAGAGTAGTAGAGAGTAGTAGAGAGTAGTAGAGTGAGTAGTAGAGAGAGAGAGTAGTAGAGAGTGAGTAGTAGAGAGTGAGTAGTAGAGTGAGTAGTAGAGTGAGTAGTAGAGTGCGTAGTAGAGAGTAGTAGAGAGTAGTAGAGAGAGAGTATTAGAGAGTAAGTAGTAGAGATTGAGTAGTAGTGAATGAGTAGTAGAGAGTGAGTAGTAGAAAGTGAGAAGTAGAGAGTGAGTAGAAGAGAGTGAGTAGTGGAGAGAGAGTAGTTGAGAGTGTGTAGTAGATAGTAGAGAGTGAGTAGTAGAGAGAGAGAGCAGTAGGGAGTGGTAGAGTAGTAAAGAGTGAGTAGTAGAGAGCAGTAGAGTAGTAGAGAGTGAGTAGTACAGAGTGAGTAGCAGAGAGAGTAGTAGAGAGTAAGTAGTAGAGAATAGTAGAGAGTAAGTAGTAGGGAGAGTAGTAGAGAGTGAGTAGTAGAGAGTGAGTAGTAGAGAGTAGTAGAGTGAGTAATAGAGAGTGAGTAGTAGAGAGAGAGTAGTAGAGAGTAGTAGAGAGTGAGAAGTAGAGAGTGAGTGGTAGAGAGTAGTAGAGTGAGTAGTAGAGAGTAGGAGAGAGTGAGTAGTAGAGAGTAGTAGAGTAGTAGAGAGTGAGTAGTAGAGAGTAGTAGAGAGCGAGTAGTAGAGAGTGAGCAGTGGAGAGTGAGTAGTAGAGAATAGTAGAGAGCGAGTAGTAGAGTGAGTAGTAGAGAGTAGTAGAGAGAGCGTAGAGAGAGCATAGTAGAGAGTGAGTAGTAGAGAGTAGTAGAGATTAAGTAGTAGAGAGAGAGTAGTAGAGAGTGAGTAGAAGAGAGTGAGTAGTAGAGAGTAGTAGAGAGTGAGTAGTAGAGAGAGGGTAGTAGGGAGTAGTAGAGTAGTAGAGAGTGAGTAGTAGAAAGTGAGTAGTAGAGAGTGAGTAGTGGATAGCAGTGGAGTAGTAGAGAGTGAGTAGTAGAGTGAGTTGTAGAGAGTAGTAGAGAGCGAGTAGTAGAGATAAAGTAGTAGAGAATGAGCAGTGGACAGTGAGCAGTAGAGAGTGAGTAGTAGAGAGTGAGTAGTAGAGAATAGTAGGGAGTGAGTAGTAGAGAGAGAGTAGTAGAGAGTTAGTAGTAGAGAGTAGTAGACTGAGTAGTAGAGAGTGAGTAGTAAAGCAAGAGTAGTAGAGAGTAGTAGAGAGTGAATAGTAGAGTAGTAGAGAGTGAGTGGTAGAGAGTAGTAGAGTGAGTAGTAGAGAGTAGTAGAGAGTGAGTAGTAGAGAGAGTAGTAGAGAATAGTAGAGTAGTAGAGAATGAGTAGTAGAGTGAGTAGTAGAGAGAGTAGTAGAGAGTAGTAGAGTAGTAGAGAGTGGGTAGTAGAGAGCAAGTAGTAGAGAGTGAGTACTGAAGAGTGAGTAGCAGAGAGCAGTAGAAAGCGAGTAGACCAGAGTGAGTAGAAGAGAGAGAGTAGTAGAGAGTGAGTAGTAGAGGGTAGTAGAGAGTGAGTAGTAAAGAGTGAGTAGCAGAGAGAAAGTAGTAGAGAGTAGTAGAGAGTGAGTAGTAGAGTTAGTAGTAGAGAGAGAGAGTAGTAGAGAGTGAGTAGTAGATTGAGTAGTAGAGAGTGAGTTCTGGAGAGTGAGTAGCAGAGAGCAGTAGAGAGCGAGTAGTTGAGAGTGAGTAGTAGAGAGTAGTAGAGAGTGAGTAGTAGAGAGTGAGTAGCAGAGAATAGTAGAGAGTGAGTAGTAGAGAGAGAGTAGTAGAGAGTTAGTAGGGAGTAGTAGAGTGAGTAGTAGAGAGTAGTAGAGAGAGAGTATTAGAGAGTAAGTAGTAGAGAGTGAGTAGTAGAGAGTGAGTAGTAGAGAGTGAGCAGTAGAAAGAGAGCAGTAGAGAGTGAGTAGAAGAGAGTGAGTAGTGGAGATAGAGTAGTTGAGAGTGTGTAGTCGATAGTAGTAGAGAGTGAGTAGTAGAGAGAGAGCAGTAGGGAGTGGTAGATTAGTAGAGAGTGAGTAGTAGAGAGTGAGTAGTAGAGAGCAGTGGAGTAGTAGAGAGTGAGTAGTAGAGAGTGAGTAGCAGAGAGAGAGTAGTAGAGAGTGAGTAGTAGAGAATAGTAGAGAGTGAGTAGTAGGGAGAGGAGTAGAGAGTGAGTAGTAGAGAGTAGTAGAGAGCGAGTAGTAGAGAGCGAGTAGTAGAGAGTGAGTACTGGAGAGTGAGTAGCAGAGAGCAGTAAAGAGCGAGTAGTCGAGAGTGAGTAGTAGAGAGAGAGTAGTAGAGAATGAATAGTAGATAGTGAGTAGTAGAGAGAGAGTAGTAGAGAGTGAGTAGTAGAGGGTAGTAGCGAGTGAGTAGTAGAGAGTGAGTAGTAGAGGGTAGTAGAGAGTGAGTAGTAGAGAGTGAGTAGCAGAGAGAGAGTAGTAGAGAGTAGTAGAGAGAGAGTAGTAGAGAGTGAGTAGTAGAGAGTAGTAGAGTAGTAGAGAGTAAGTAGTAGAGAGTGAGTAGTAGAGAGAAAATAGTAGAGAGTGAGTAGCAAAGAGAGAGTAGTAGAGAGTGAGTAGTAGAGTGAGTAGTAGAGACAGAGTAGCAGAGAATGAGTAGTAGAGAGTAGTAGAGAGAGCGTAGAGAGCGCGTAGTAGTGGAAAGTAGTGGAGTAGTAGAGAGTGAGTAGTAGAGTGAGTAGTAGAGAGAGTAGTAGAGAGTAGTAGAGTAGTAGAGAGTGGGTAGTAGAGAGCAAGTAGTAGAGAGTGAGTAGCAGAGAGCAGTAGAAAGCGAGTAGACGAGAGTGAGTAGAAGAGAGAGAGTAGTAGAGAGTGAATAGTAGATAGTGAGTAGTAGAGAGAGAGTAGTAGAGAGTGAGTAGTAGAGGGTAGTAGAGAGTGAGTAGTAAAGAGTGAGTAGCAGAGAGAAAGTAGTAGAGAGTAGTAGAGAGTGAGTAGTAGAGTTAGTAGTAGAGAGAGAGTAGTAGAGAGTGAGTAGTAGAGTGAGTAGTAGAGAGTGAGTACTGGAGAGTGAGTAGCAGAGAGCAGTAGAGAGCGAGTAGGAGAGTGAGTAGTAGAGAGTAGTAGAGAGTGAGTAGTAGAGAGTGAGTAGCAGAGAATAGTAGAGAGTGAGTAGTAGAGAGAGAGTAGTAGAGAGTTAGTAGGGAGTAGTAGAGTGAGTAGTAGAGAGTAGTAGAGAGAGAGTATTAGAGAGTAAGTAGTAGAGAGTGAGTAGTAGAGAGTGAGTAGTAGAGAGTGAGCAGTAGAAAGAGAGCACTAGAGAGTGAGTAGAAGAGAGTGAGTAGTGGAGAGAGAGTAGTTGAGAGTGTGTAGTCGATAGTAGTAGAGAGTCAGTAGTAGAGAGAGAGCAGTAGGGAGTGGTAGATTAGTAGAGAGTGAGTAGTAGAGAGTGAATAGTAGAGAGCAGTGGAGTAGTAGAGAGTGAGTAGTAGAGAGTGAGTAGCAGAGAGAGAGTAGTAGAGAGTGAGTAGTAGAGAATAGTAGAGAGTGAGTAGTAGGGAGAGGAGTAGAGAGTGAGTAGTAGAGAGTAGTAGAGAGCGAGTAGTAGAGAGCGAGTAGTAGAGAGTGAGTACTGGAGAGTGAGTAGCAGAGAGCAGTAGAGAGCGAGTAGTCGAGAGTGAGTAGTAGAGAGAGAGTAGTAGAGAGTGAATAGTAGATAGTGAGTAGTAGAGAGAGAGTAGTAGAGAGTGAGTAGTAGAGACTAGTAGCGAGTGATTAGTAGAGAGTGAGTAGTAGAGGGTAGTAGAGAGTGAGTAGTAGAGAGTGAGTAGCAGAGAGAGAGTAGTAGAGAGTAGTAGAGAGAGAGTAGTAGAGAGTGAGTAGTAGAGAGTAGTAGAGTAGTAGACAGTAAGTAGTAGAGAGTGAGTAGTAGAGAGAGAATAGTAGAGAGTGAGTAGCAAAGAGAGAGTAGTAGAGAGTGAGTAGTAGAGTGAGTAGTAGAGACAGAGTAGCAGAGAATGAGTAGTAGAGAGTAGTAGAGAGCGCGTAGTAGTGGAAAGTAGTGGAGTAGTAGAGAGTGTGTAGTAGAGTGAGTTGTAGAGAGCAGTAGAGAGCGAGCAGTAGAGAGAAAGTAGTAGAGAGTTTGTAGCAGAGAGTGAGTAGTAGAGAGTAGTAGAGAGAGTAGTAGAGAGTAGTAGAGTAGTACAGAGTGAGTAGTAGAGAGTAGTAGAGAGCGAGTATGTAGAGAGTGAGCAGTGGAGAGTGAGTAGCAGAGAATAGTAGAGAGTTAGTAGTAGACAGAGAGTAGTAGAGAGTTAGTAGAGAGTTGTAGAGTGAGTAGTAGAGAGAGAGTAGTAGAGAGTAGTAGAGAGTGAGTAGTAGAGTGTGAGTGGAAGAGAGTAGTAGAGTGAGTAGTAGAGAGTAGTAGAGAATGAGTAGAAGAGAGAGTAGTAGAGAATAGCAGAGTAGTAGAGAGTGAGTAGTGGAGAGCGAGTAGTAGAGAGTGAGTACTGGAGAGTGAGTAGCAGAGAGCAGTAGAGAGCGAGTAGTCGAGAGTGAGCAGTAGAGACAGAGAGAGTAGTAGATAGTGAGAAGTAGAGAGTGAGTAGTAGAGAGAGAGTAGTAGAGAGTGAGTAGTAAGTAGTGAGTAGTAGAGGGTAGTAGAGAGTGAGTAGTAGAAAGTGAGTAGCAGAGAGTGAGTAGTAGAGGGAGTAGTAGAGAGTAGTAGAGAGAGAGAGTAGTAGAAAGAGAGCAGTAGGGAGTGGTAGAGTAGTAGAGAGTGAGTAGTAGAGAGTGAGTAGTAGAGAGTGAGTAGCAGAGAGAGAGTAGTAGAGAGTGAGTAGTAGAGAATAGTAGAGAGTGAGTAGTAGGGAGAGTAGTAGAGAGTGAGTAGTAGAGAGTAGTAGAGTGAGTAATAGAGAGTGAGTAGTAGAGGGAGAGTAGGAGAGAGTAGTAGAGAGTGAGACGTAGAGTAGTAGAGAGTGAGTGGTAGAGAGTAGCAGAGTGAGTAGTAGAGAGTAGTAGAGAGTGAGTAGTAGAGAGAGTAGTAGAGTGAGAAGTAGAGAGTGAGTAGTAGAGATAGAAGTAGAGAGTAGTAAAGTAGTAGAGAGTGAGTAGTAGAGAGCGAGTAGTAGAGAGTGAGTACTGGAGAGTGAATAGTAGAGAGCAGTGGAGTAGTAGAGAGTGAGTAGTAGAGAGTGAGTAGTAGAGAGTGAGTAGTAGAGAGAAAATAGTAGAGAGTGAGTAGCAAAGAGAGAGTAGTAGAGAGTGAGTAGTAGAGTGAGTAGTAGAGACAGAGTAGCAGAGAATGAGTAGTAGAGAGTAGTAGAGAGAGCGTAGAGAGCGCGTAGTAGTGGAAAGTAGTGGAGTAGTAGAGAGTGAGTAGTAGAGTGAGTAGTAGAGAGAGTAGTAGAGAGTAGTAGAGTAGTAGAGAGTGGGTAGTAGAGAGCAAGTAGTAGAGAGTGAGTAGCAGAGAGCAGTAGAAAGCGAGTAGACGAGAGTGAGTAGAAGAGAGAGAGTAGTAGAGAGTGAATAGTAGATAGTGAGTAGTAGAGAGAGAGTAGTAGAGAGTGAGTAGTAGAGGGTAGTAGAGAGTGAGTAGTAAAGAGTGAGTAGCAGAGAGAAAGTAGTAGAGAGTAGTAGAGAGTGAGTAGTAGAGTTAGTAGTAGAGAGAGAGTAGTAGAGAGTGAGTAGTAGAGTGAGTAGTAGAGAGTGAGTACTGGAGAGTGAGTAGCAGAGAGCAGTAGAGAGCGAGTAGGAGAGTGAGTAGTAGAGAGTAGTAGAGAGTGAGTAGTAGAGAGTGAGTAGCAGAGAATAGTAGAGAGTGAGTAGTAGAGAGAGAGTAGTAGAGAGTTAGTAGGGAGTAGTAGAGTGAGTAGTAGAGAGTAGTAGAGAGAGAGTATTAGAGAGTAAGTAGTAGAGAGTGAGTAGTAGAGAGTGAGTAGTAGAGAGTGAGCAGTAGAAAGAGAGCACTAGAGAGTGAGTAGAAGAGAGTGAGTAGTGGAGAGAGAGTAGTTGAGAGTGTGTAGTCGATAGTAGTAGAGAGTCAGTAGTAGAGAGAGAGCAGTAGGGAGTGGTAGATTAGTAGAGAGTGAGTAGTAGAGAGTGAATAGTAGAGAGCAGTGGAGTAGTAGAGAGTGAGTAGTAGAGAGTGAGTAGCAGAGAGAGAGTAGTAGAGAGTGAGTAGTAGAGAATAGTAGAGAGTGAGTAGTAGGGAGAGGAGTAGAGAGTGAGTAGTAGAGAGTAGTAGAGAGCGAGTAGTAGAGAGCGAGTAGTAGAGAGTGAGTACTGGAGAGTGAGTAGCAGAGAGCAGTAGAGAGCGAGTAGTCGAGAGTGAGTAGTAGAGAGAGAGTAGTAGAGAGTGAATAGTAGATAGTGAGTAGTAGAGAGAGAGTAGTAGAGAGTGAGTAGTAGAGACGAGTAGCGAGTGATTAGTAGAGAGTGAGTAGTAGAGGGTAGTAGAGAGTGAGTAGTAGAGAGTGAGTAGCAGAGAGAGAGTAGTAGAGAGTAGTAGAGAGAGAGTAGTAGAGAGTGAGTAGTAGAGAGTAGTAGAGTAGTAGACAGTAAGTAGTAGAGAGTGAGTAGTAGAGAGAGAATAGTAGAGAGTGAGTAGCAAAGAGAGAGTAGTAGAGAGTGAGTAGTAGAGTGAGTAGTAGAGACAGAGTAGCAGAGAATGAGTAGTAGAGAGTAGTAGAGAGCGCGTAGTAGTGGAAAGTAGTGGAGTAGTAGAGAGTGTGTAGTAGAGTGAGTTGTAGAGAGCAGTAGAGAGCGAGCAGTAGAGAGAAAGTAGTAGAGAGTTTGTAGCAGAGAGTGAGTAGTAGAGAGTAGTAGAGAGAGTAGTAGAGAGTAGTAGAGTAGTACAGAGTGAGTAGTAGAGAGTAGTAGAGAGCGAGTATGTAGAGAGTGAGCAGTGGAGAGTGAGTAGCAGAGAATAGTAGAGAGTTAGTAGTAGACAGAGAGTAGTAGAGAGTTAGTAGAGAGTTGTAGAGTGAGTAGTAGAGAGAGAGTAGTAGAGAGTAGTAGAGAGTGAGTAGTAGAGTGTGAGTGGTAGAGAGTAGTAGAGTGAGTAGTAGAGAGTAGTAGAGAATGAGTAGAAGAGAGAGTAGTAGAGAATAGCAGAGTAGTAGAGAGTGAGTAGTGGAGAGCGAGTAGTAGAGAGTGAGTACTGGAGAGTGAGTAGCAGAGAGCAGTAGAGAGCGAGTAGTCGAGAGTGAGCAGTAGAGACAGAGAGAGTAGTAGATAGTGAGAAGTAGAGAGTGAGTAGTAGAGAGAGAGTAGTAGAGAGTGAGTAGTAGGTAGTGAGTAGTAGAGGGTAGTAGAGAGTGAGTAGTAGAAAGTGAGTAGCAGAGAGTGAGTAGTAGAGGGAGTAGTAGAGAGTAGTAGAGAGAGAGAGTAGTAGAAAGAGAGCAGTAGGGAGTGGTAGAGTAGTAGAGAGTGAGTAGTAGAGAGTGAGTAGTAGAGAGTGAGTAGCAGAGAGAGAGTAGTAGAGAGTGAGTAGTAGAGAATAGTAGAGAGTGAGTAGTAGGGAGAGTAGTAGAGAGTGAGTAGTAGAGAGTAGTAGAGTGAGTAATAGAGAGTGAGTAGTAGAGGGAGAGTAGGAGAGAGTAGTAGAGAGTGAGACGTAGAGTAGTAGAGAGTGAGTGGTAGAGAGTAGCAGAGTGAGTAGTAGAGAGTAGTAGAGAGTGAGTAGTAGAGAGAGTAGTAGAGAGTGAGAAGTAGAGAGTGAGTAGTAGAGATAGAAGTAGAGAGTAGTAAAGTAGTAGAGAGTGAGTAGTAGAGAGCGAGTAGTAGAGAGTGAGTACTGGAGAGTGAGTAGTAGTGAGCAGTAGAGAGCGAGTAGTCGAGAGTGAGTAGTAGAGAGTGAGTAGTAGAGAGTGAGTAGTAGAGAGTAGTAGAGTGAGTAGTAGAGAGGGAATAGTAGAGAGAGAAGAGTAGAGAGAGAGCAGTAGAGTGAGTTTCAGAGAGTAGTAGAGAGAAGTAGAGAGTGAGTAGTAGAGAGCGAGTAGTAGAGAGTGAGCAGTGGAGAGTGAGTAGTAGAGAGTAGTAGAGAGCGAGTAGTAGAGAGTGAGTAGTAGAGAGAGCGTAGTAGAGAGTGAGTAGTAGAGAGTGGTAGAGAGTGAGTAGTAGAGAGAGAGAATTAGAGAGTGATTAGAAGAGAGTGAGTAGAAGAGAGTAGTAGAGAGTGAGTAGTAGAGAGAGAGTAGTAGGGGGTAGTAGAGTAGTAGTAGAGTGAGTAGTAGAGAGTGAGTAGTGGATAGTAGTAGAGTAGTAGAGAGTGAGTTGTAGAGTGAGTTGTAGAGAGTAGTAAAGAGTGAGGAGTAGAGAGAAAGTAGTAGAGAGTGTGTAGCAGAGAGTGAGTAGTAGAGAGTAGTAGAGAGTGGGTAGTAGAGAGAGTAGTAGAGAGTAGTACAGCAGTAGAGAGTGAGGAGTAGAGAATAGTAGAGAGAGAGTAGTAGAGAGTGAGCAGTGGAGAGTGAGTAGTAGAGAGTGAGTAGTAGAGAATAGTAGAGCGTGAGTATTAGAGAGAGAGTAGTGGAGATAGAGTAGTAGAGAGTGAGTAGTAGAGGGTAGTAGAGAGTGAGTAGTAGAGAGTGAGTAGTAGAGAGTGAGTAGTAGAGGGTAGTAGAGAGTGAGTAGTAGAGAGGGAGTAGCAGAGAGAGAGTAGTAGAGAGTATTAGAGAGAGAGTAGTAGAGAGTGAGTAGTAGAGAGTAGTAGAGTAGTAGAGAGTAAGTAGTAGAGAGTGAGTAGTAGAGAGAGAATAGTAGAGAGTGAGTAGCAAAGAGAGAGTAGTAGAGATTGAGTAGTAGAGTGAGTAGTAGAGACAGAGTAGCAGAGAATGAGTAGTAGAGAGTAGTAGAGAGTGCGTAGTAGTGGAAAGTAGTGGAGTAGTAGAGAGTGTGTAGTAGAGTGAGTTGTAGAGAGCAGTAGAGAGGGAGCAGTAGAGAGAAAGTAGTAGAGAGTTTGTAGCAGAGAGTGAGTAGTAGAGAGTAGTAGAGAGAGTAGTAGAGAGTAGTAGAGTAGTACAGAGTGAGTAGTAGAGAGTAGTAGAGAGCGAGTATGTAGAGAGTGAGCAGTGGAGAGTGAGTAGCAGAGAATAGTAGAGAGTTAGTAGTAGACAGAGAGTAGTAGAGAGTTAGTAGAGAGTTGTAGAGTGAGTAGTAGAGAGAGAGTAGTAGAGAGTAGTAGAGAGTGAGTAGTAGAGTGTGAGTGGTAGAGAGTAGTAGAGTGAGTAGTAGAGAGTAGTAGAGAATGAGTAGAAGAGAGAGTAGTAGAGAATAGCAGAGTAGTAGAGAGTGAGTAGTGGAGAGCGAGTAGTAGAAAGTGAGTACTGGAGAGTGAGTAGCAGAGAGCAGTAGAGAGAGAGTAGTCGAGAGTGAGTAGTAGAGAGAGAGAGAGTAGTAGATAGTGAGAAGTAGAGAGTGAGTAGTAGAGAGAGAGTAGTAGAGAGTGAGTAGTAGGTAGTGAGTAGTAGAGGGTAGTAGAGAGTGAGTAATAGAAAGTGAGTAGCAGAGAGTGAGTAGTAGAGGGAGTAGTAGAGAGTAGTAGAGAGAGAGAGTAGTAGAAAGAGAGCAGTAGAGAGTGAGTAGAAGAGAGTGAGTAGTGGAGAGAGAGTAGTTGAGAGTGTGTAGTAGATAGTAGTAGAGAGTGAGTACTAGAAAGAGAGCAGTAGGGAGTGGTAGAGTAGTAGAGAGTGAGTAGTAGAGAGTGAGTAGTAGAGAGTGAGTAGCAGAGAGAGAGTAGTAGTGAGTGAGTAGTAGAGAGTAGTAGAGTGAGTAATAGAGAGTGAGTAGTAGAGGGAGAGTAGGAGAGAGTAGTAGAGAGTGAGACGTAGAGTAGTAGAGAGTGAGTGGTAGAGAGTAGCAGAGTGAGTAGTAGAGAGTAGTAGAGAGTGAGTAGTAGAGAGAGTAGTAGAGAGTGAGAAGTAGAGAGTGAGTAGTAGAGATAGAAGTAGAGAGTAGTAGAGTAGTAGAGAGTGAGTAGTAGAGAGCGAGTAGTAGAGAGTGAGTACTGGAGAGTGAGTAGTAGTGAGCAGTAGAGAGCGAGTAGTCGAGAGTGAGTAGTAGAGAGTGAGTAGTGGAGAGTGAGTAGTAGAGAGTAGTAGAGTGAGTAGTAGAGAGGGAATAGTAGAGAGAGAAGAGTAGAGAGATAGCAGTAGAGTGAGTTTCAGAGAGTAGTAGAGAGAAGTAGAGAGTGAGTAGTAGAGAGCGAGTAGTAGAGAGTGAGCAGTGGAGAGTGAGTAGTAGAGAGTAGTAGAGAGTGAGAAGTAGAGAGTGAGTAGTAGAGAGAGCGTAGTAGAGAGTGAGTAGTAGAGAGTGGTAGAGAGTGAGTAGTAGAGAGAGAGAATTAGAGAGTGATTAGAAGAGAGTGAGTAGAAGAGAGTAGTAGAGAGTGAGTAGTAGAGAGAGAGTAGTAGGGGGTAGTAGAGTAGTAGTAGAGTGAGTAGTAGAGAGTGAGTAGTGGATAGTAGTAGAGTAGTAGAGAGTGAGTTGTAGAGTGAGTTGTAGAGAGTAGTAAAGAGTGAGTAGTAGAGAGAAAGTAGTAGAGAGTGTGTAGCAGAGAGTGAGTAGTAGAGAGTAGTAGAGAGTGAGTAGTAGAGAGAGTAGTAGAGAGTAGTACAGCAGTAGAGAGTGAGGAGTAGAGAATAGTAGAGAGAGAGTAGTAGAGAGTGAGCAGTGGAGAGTGAGTAGTAGAGAGTGAGTAGTAGAGAATAGTAGAGCGTGAGTATTAGAGAGAGAGTAGTAGAGATAGAGTAGTAGAGAGTGAGTAGTAGAGGGTAGTAGAGAGTGAGTAGTAGAGAGTGAGTAGCAGAGAGAGTAGTAGAGAGTAGTAGAGAGTAGTAGAGTGAGTAGTAGAGAGTGAGTAGTAGAGAATAGTAGAGCGTGAGTATTAGAAAGAGAGTAGTAGAGATAGAGTAGTAGAGAGTGAGTAGTAGAGGGTAGTAGAGAGTGAGTAGTAGAGAGTGAGTAGCAGAGAGAGTAGTAGAGAGTAGTAGAGAGTAGTAGAGTGAGTAGTAGAGAGAGAGAGTAGTAGAGAGTGAGTAGTAGAGAGTGAGTAGTAGAGTGAGTAGTAGAGTGCGTAGTAGAGAGTAGTAGAGAGTAGTAGAGAGAGAGTATTAGAGAGTAAGTAGTAGAGATTGAGTAGTAGTGAGTGAGTAGTATAGAGTGAGTAGTAGAAAGTGAGAAGTAGAGAGTGAGTAGAAGAGAGTGAGTAGTGGAGAGAGAGTAGTTGAGAGTGTGTAGTAGATAGTAGAGAGTGAGTAGTAGAGAGAGAGAGCAGTAGGGAGTGGTAGAGTAGTAAAGAGTGAGTAGTAGAGAGCAGTAGAGTAGTAGAGTGAGTAGTACAGAGTGAGTAGCAGAGAGAGTAGTAGAGAGTGAGTAGTAGAGAATAGTAGAGAGTAAGTAGTAGGGAGAGTAGTAGAGAGTGAGTAGTAGAGAGTGAGTAGTAGAGAGTAGTAGAGTGAGTAATAGAGAGTGAGTAGTAGAGAGAGAGTAGTAGAGAGTAGTAGAGAGTGAGAAGTAGAGAGTGAGTGGTAGAGAGTAGTAGAGTGAGTAGTAGAGAGTAGGAGAGAGCGAGTAGTAGAAAGTAGTAGAGTAGTAGAGAGTGAGTAGTAGAGAGTAGTAGAGAGCGAGTAGTAGAGAGTGAGCAGTGGAGAGTGAGTAGTAGAGAATAGTAGAGAGCGAGTAGTAGAGTGAGTAGTAGAGAGTAGTAGAGAGAGCGTAGAGAGAGCATAGTAGAGAGTGAGTAGTAGAGAGTAGTAGAGATTAAGTAGTAGAGAGAGAGTAGTAGAGAGTGAGTAGAAGAGAGTGAGTAGTAGAGAGTAGTAGAGAGTGAGTAGTAGAGAGAGGGTAGTAGGGAGTAGTAGAGTAGTAGAGAGTGAGTAGTAGAGAGTGAGTAGTAGAGAGTGAGTAGTGGATAGCAGTAGAGTAGTAGAGAGTGAGTAGTAGAGTGAGTTGTAGAGAGTAGTAGAGAGCGAGTAGTAGAGATAAAGTAGTAGAGAATGAGCAGTGGACAGTGAGTAGTAGAGAGTGAGTAGTAGAGAGTGAGTAGTAGAGAATAGTAGGGAGTGAGTAGTAGAGAGAGAGTAGTAGAGAGTGAGTAGTAGAGAGTAGTAGACTGAGTAGTAGAGAGTGAGTAGTAGAGCAAGAGTAGTAGAGAGTAGTAGAGAGTGAATAGTAGAGTAGTAGAGAGTGAGTGGTAGAGAGTAGTAGAGTGAGTAGTAGAGAGTAGTAGAGAGTGAGTAGTAGAGAGAGTAGTAGAGAATAGTAGAGTAGTAGAGAGTGAGTAGTAGAGTGAGTAGTAGAGAGAGTAGTAGAGAGTAGTAGAGTAGAAGAGAGTGGGTAGTAGAGAGCAAGTAGTAGAGAGTGAGTACTGAAGAGTGAGTAGCAGAGAGCAGTAGAAAGCGAGTAGACGAGAGTGAGTAGAAGAGAGAGAGTAGTAGAGAGTGAATAGTAGATAGTGAGTAGTAGAGAGAGAGTAGTAGAGAGTGAGTAGTAGAGGGTAGTAGAGAGTGAGTAGTAAAGAGTGAGTAGCAGAGAGAAAGTAGTAGAGAGTAGTAGAGAGTGAGTAGTAGAGTTAGTAGTAGAGAGAGAGAGTAGTAGAGAGTGAGTAGTAGAGTGAGTAGTAGAGAGTGAGTACTGGAGAGTGAGTAGCAGAGAGCAGTAGAGAGCGAGTAGTTGAGAGTGAGTAGTAGAGAGTAGTAGAGAGTGAGTAGTAGAGAGTGAGTAGCAGAGAATAGTAGAGAGTGAGTAGTAGAGAGAGAGTAGTAGAGAGTTAGTAGGGAGTAGTAGAGTGAGTAGTAGAGAGTAGTAGAGAGAGAGTATTAGAGAGTAAGTAGTAGAGAGTGAGTAGTAGAGAGTGAGTAGTAGAGAGTGAGCAGTAGAAAGAGAGCAATAGAGAGTGAGTAGAAGAGAGTGAGTAGTGGAGAGAGAGTAGTTGAGAGTGTGTAGTCGATAGTAGTAGAGAGTGAGTAGTAGAGAGAGAGCAGTAGGGAGTGGTAGATTAGTAGAGAGTGAGTAGTAGAGAGTGAGTAGTAGAGAGCAGTGGAGTAGTAGAGAGTGAGTAGTAGAGAGTGAGTAGCAGAGAGAGAGTAGTAGAGAGTGAGTAGTAGAGAATAGTAGAGAGTGAGTAGTAGGGAGAGGAGTAGAGAGTGAGTAGTAGAGAGTAGTAGAGAGCGAGTAGTAGAGAGCGAGTAGTAGAGAGTGAGTACTGGAGAGTGAGTAGCAGAGAGCAGTAGAGAGCGAGTAGTCGAGAGTGAGTAGTAGAGAGAGAGTAGTAGAGAATGAATAGTAGATAGTGAGTAGTAGAGAGAGAGTAGTAGAGAGTGAGTAGTAGAGGGTAGTAGCGAGTGAGTAGTAGAGAGTGAGTAGTAGAGGGTAGTAGAGAGTGAGTAGTAGAGAGTGAGTAGCAGAGAGAGAGTAATAGAGAGTAGTAGAGAGAGAGTAGGAGAGAGTGAGTAGTAGAGAGTAGTAGAGTAGTAGAGAGTAAGTAGTAGAGAGTGAGTAGTAGAGAGAGAATAGTAGAGAGTGAGTAGCAAAGAGAGAGTAGTAGAGAGTGAGAAGTAGAGTGAGTAGTAGAGACAGAGTAGCAGAGAATGAGTAGTAGAGAGTAGTAGAGAGCGCGTAGTAGTGGAAAGTAGTGGAGTAGTAGAGAGTGTGTAGTAGAGTGAGTTGTAGAGAGCAGTAGAGAGCGAGCAGTAGAGAGAAAGTAGTAGAGAGTTTGTAGCAGAGAGTGAGTAGTAGAGAGTAGTAGAGAGAGTAGTAGAGAGTAGTAGAGTAGTACAGAGTGAGTAGTAGAGAGTAGTAGAGAGCGAGTATGTAGAGAGTGAGCAGTGGAGAGTGAGTAGCAGAGAATAGTAGAGAGTTAGTAGTAGACAGAGAGTAGTAGAGAGTTAGTAGAGAGTTGTAGAGTGAGTAGTAGAGAGAGAGTAGTAGAGAGTAGTAGAGAGTGAGTAGTAGAGTGTGAGTGGTAGAGAGTAGTAGAGTGAGTAGTAGAGAGTAGTAGAGAATGAGTAGAAGAGAGAGTAGTAGAGAATAGCAGAGTAGTAGAGAGTGAGTAGTGGAGAGCGAGTAGTAGAGAGTGAGTACTGGAGAGTGAGTAGCAGAGAGCAGTAGAGAGCGAGTAGTCGAGAGTGAGCAGTAGAGACAGAGAGAGTAGTAGATAGTGAGAAGTAGAGAGTGAGTAGTAGAGAGAGAGTAGTAGAGAGTGAGTAGTAGGTAGTGAGTAGTAGAGGGTAGTAGAGAGTGAGTAGTAGAAAGTGAGTAGCAGAGAGTGAGTAGTAGAGGGAGTAGTAGAGAGTAGTAGAGAGAGAGTAGTAGAAAGAGAGCAGTAGAGAGTGAGTAGAAGAGAGTGAGTAGTGGAGAGAGAGTAGTTGAGAGTGTGTAGTAGATAGTAGTAGAGAGTGAGTACTAGAAAGAGAGCAGTAGGGAGTGGTAGAGTAGTAGAGAGTGAGTAGTAGAGAGTGAGTAGTAGAGAGTGAGTAGCAGAGAGAGAGTAGTAGAGAGTGAGTAGTAGAGAATAGTAGAGAGTGAGTAGTAGGGAGAGTAGTAGAGAGTGAGTAGTAGAGAGTAGTAGAGTGAGTAATAGAGAGTGAGTAGTAGAGGGAGAGTAGGAGAGAGTAGTAGAGAGTGAGACGTAGAGTAGTAGAGAGTGAGTGGTAGAGAGTAGCAGAGTGAGTAGTAGAGAGTAGTAGAGAGTGAGTACTAGAGAGAGTAGTAGAGAGTGAGAAGTAGAGAGTGAGTAGTAGAGAGCGAGTAGTAGAGAGTGAGCAGTGGAGAGTGAGTAGTAGAGAGTAGTAGAGAGCGAGTAGTAGAGAGTGAGTAGTAGAGAGAGCGTAGAAGAGAGTGAGTAGTAGAGAGTGGTAGAGAGTGAGTAGTAGAGAGAGAGAATTAGAGAGTGATTAGAAGAGAGTGAGTAGAAGAGAGTAGTAGAGAGTGAGTAGTAGAGAGAGAGTAGTAGGGGGTAGTAGAGTAGTAGTAGAGTGAGTAGTAGAGAGTGAGTAGTGGATAGTAGTAGAGTAGTAGAGAGTGAGTTGTAGAGTGAGTTGTAGAGAGTAGTAAAGAGTGAGTAGTAGAGAGAAAGTAGTAGAGAGTGTGTAGCAGAGAGTGAGTAGTAGAGAGTGAGTAGTAGAGAGAGTAGTAGAGAGTAGTACAGCAGTAGAGAGTGAGGAGTAGAGAATAGTAGAGAGAGAGTAGTAGAGAGTGAGCAGTGGAGAGTGAGTAGTAGAGAGTGAGTAGTAGAGAATAGTAGAGCGTGAGTATTAGAGAGAGAGTAGTAGAGATAGAGTAGTAGAGAGTGAGTAGTAGAGGGTAGTAGAGAGTGAGTAGTAGAGAGTGAGTAGTAGAGAGTGAGTAGTAGAGGGTAGTAGAGAGTGAGTAGTAGAGAGTGAGTAGCAGAGAGAGAGTAGTAGAGAGTAGTAGAGAGAGAGTAGTAGAGAGTGAGTAGTAGAGAGTGAGTAGTAGAGTGAGTAGTAGAGTGCGTAGTAGAGAGTAGTAGAGAGTAGTAGAGAGAGAGTATTAGAGAGTAAGTAGTAGAGATTGAGTAGTAGTGAGTGAGTAGTAGAGAGCGAGTAGTAGAGAGTGAGCAGTGGAGAGTGAGTAGTAGAGAATAGTAGAGAGCGAGTAGTAGAGTGAGTAGTAGAGAGTAGTAGAGAGAGCGTAGAGAGAGCATAGTAGAGAGTGAGTAGTAGAGAGTAGTAGAGATTAAGTAGTAGAGAGAGAGTAGTAGAGAGTGAGTAGAAGAGAGTGAGTAGTAGAGAGTAGTAGAGAGTGAGTAGTAGAGAGAGGGTAGTAGGGAGTAGTAGAGTAGTAGAGAGTGAGTAGTAGAGAGTGAGTAGTAGAGAGTGAGTAGTGGATAGCAGTGGAGTAGTAGAGAGTGAGTAGTAGAGTGAGTTGTAGAGAGTAGTAGAGAGCGAGTAGTAGAGATAAAGTAGTAGAGAATGAGCAGTGGACAGTGAGTAGTAGAGAGTGAGTAGTAGAGAGTGAGTAGTAGAGAATAGTAGGGAGTGAGTAGTAGAGAGAGAGTAGTAGAGAGTGAGTAGTAGAGAGTAGTAGACTGAGTAGTAGAGAGTGAGTATTGGAGCAAGAGTAGTAGAGAGTAGTAGAGAGAGTAGTAGAGAGTAGTAGAGTAGTAGAGAGTGGGTAGTAGAGAGCAAGTAGTAGAGAGTGAGTACTGAAGAGTGAGTAGCAGAGAGCAGTAGAAAGCGAGTAGACGAGAGTGAGTAGAAGAGAGAGAGTAGTAGAGAGTGAATAGTAGATAGTGAGTAGTAGAGAGAGAGTAGTAGAGAGTGAGTAGTAGAAGGTAGTAGAGAGTGAGTAGTAAAGAGTGAGTAGCAGAGAGAAAGTAGTAGAGAGTAGTAGAGAGTGAGTAGTAGAGTTAGTAGTAGAGAGAGTACTGGAGAGTGAGTAGCAGAGAGCAGTAGAGAGCGAGTAGTTGAGAGTGAGTAGTAGAGAGTAGTAGAGAGTGAGTAGTAGAGAGTGAGTAGCAGAGAATAGTAGAGAGTGAGTAGTAGAGAGAGAGTAGTAGAGAGTTAGTAGGGAGTAGAAGAGTGAGTAGTAGAGAGTAGTAGAGAGAGAGTATTAGAGAGTAAGTAGTAGAGAGTGAGTAGTAGAGAGTGAGTAGTAGAGAGTGAGCAGTAGAAAGAGAGCAGTAGAGAGTGAGTAGAAGAGAGTGAGTAGTGGAGAGAGAGTAGTTGAGAGTGTGTAGTCGATAGTAGTAGAGAGTGAGTAGTAGAGAGAGAGCAGTAGGGAGTGGTAGATTAGTAGAGAGTGAGTAGTAGAGAGTGAGTAGTAGAGAGCAGTGGAGTAGTAGAGAGTGAGTAGTAGAGAGTGAGTAGCAGAGAGAGAGTAGTAGAGAGTGAGTAGTAGAGAATAGTAGAGAGTGAGTAGTAGGGAGAGGAGTAGAGAGTGAGTAGTAGAGAGTAGTAGAGAGCGAGTAGTAGAGAGCGAGTAGTAGAGAGTGAGTACTGGAGAGTGAGTAGCAGAGAGCAGTAGAGAGCGAGTAGTCGAGAGTGAGTAGTAGAGAGAGAGTAGTAGAGAATGAATAGTAGATAGTGAGTAGTAGAGAGAGAGTAGTAGAGAGTGAGTAGTAGAGGGTAGTAGCGAGTGAGTAGTAGAGAGTGAGTAGTAGAGGGTAGTAGATAGTGAGTAGTAGAGAGTGAGTAGCAGAGAGAGAGTAGTAGAGAGTAGTAGAGAGAGAGTAGTAGAGAGTGAGTAGTAGAGAGTAGTAGAGTAGTAGAGAGTAAGTAGTAGAGAGTGAGTAGTAGAGAGAGAATAGTAGAGAGTGAGTAGCAAAGAGAGAGTAGTAGAGAGTGAGTAGTAGAGTGAGTAGTTGAGACAGAGTAGCAGAGAATGAGTAGTAGAGAGTAGTAGAGAGCGCGTAGTAGTGGAAAGTAGTGGAGTAGTAGAGAGTGTGTAGTAGAGTGAGTTGTAGAGAGCAGTAGAGAGCGAGCAGTAGAGAGAAAGTAGTAGAGAGTTTGTAGCAGAGAGTGAGTAGTAGAGAGTAGTAGAGAGAGTAGTAGAGAGTAGTAGAGTAGTACAGAGTGAGTAGTAGAGAGTAGTAGAGAGCGAGTATGTAGAGAGTGAGCAGTGGAGAGTGAGTAGCAGAGAATAGTAGAGAGTTAGTAGTAGACAGAGAGTAGTAGAGAGTTAGTAGAGAGTTGTAGAGTGAGTAGTAGAGAGAGTAGTAGAGAGTAGTAGAGAGTGAGTAGTAGAGTGTGAGTGGTAGAGAGTAGTAGAGTGAGTAGTAGAGAGTAGTAGAGAATGAGTAGAAGAGAGAGTAGTAGAGAATAGCAGAGTAGTAGAGAGTGAGTAGTGGAGAGCGAGTAGTAGAGAGTGAGTACTGGAGAGTGAGTAGCAGAGAGCAGTAGAGAGCGAGTAGTCGAGAGTGAGTAGTAGAGACAGAGAGAGTAGTAGATAGTGAGAAGTAGAGAGTGAGTAGTAGAGAGAGAGTAGTAGAGAGTGAGTAGTAGGTAGTGAGTAGTAGAGGGTAGTAGAGAGTGAGTAGTAGAAAGTGAGTAGCAGAGAGTGAGTAGTAGAGGGAGTAGTAGAGAGTAGTAGAGAGAGAGTAGTAGAAAGAGAGCAGTAGAGAGTGAGTAGAAGAGAGTGAGTAGTGGAGAGAGAGTAGTTGAGAGTGTGTAGTAGATAGTAGTAGAGAGTGAGTACTAGAAAGAGAGCAGTAGGGAGTGGTAGAGTAGTAGAGAGTGAGTAGTAGAGAGTGAGTAGTAGAGAGTGAGTAGCAGAGAGAGAGTAGTAGAGAGTGAGTAGTAGAGAATAGTAGAGAGTGAGTAGTAGGGAGAGTAGTAGAGAGTGAGTAGTAGAGAGTAGTAGAGTGAGTAATAGAGAGTGAGTAGTAGAGGGAGAGTAGGAGAGAGTAGTAGAGAGTGAGACGTAGAGTAGTAGAGAGTGAGTGGTAGAGAGTAGCAGAGTGAGTAGTAGAGAGTAGTAGAGAGTGAGTAGTAGAGAGAGTAGTAGAGAGTGAGAAGTAGAGAGTGAGTAGTAGAGATAGAAGTAGAGAGTAGTAGAGTAGTAGAGAGTGAGTAGTAGAGAGCGAGTAGTAGAGAGTGAGTACTGGAGAGTGAGTAGTAGTGAGCAGTAGAGAGCGAGTAGTCGAGAGTGAGTAGTAGAGAGTGAGTAGTAGAGAGTGAGTAGTAGAGAGTAGTAGAGTGAGTAGTAGAGAGGGAATAGTAGAGAGAGAAGAGTAGAGAGAGAGCAGTAGAGTGAGTTTCAGAGAATAGTAGAGAGAAGTAGAGAGTGAGTAGTAGAGAGCGAGTAGTAGAGAGTGAGCAGTGGAGAGTGAGTAGTAGAGAGTAGTAGAGAGCGAGTAGTAGAGAGTGAGTAGTAGAGAGAGCGTAGTAGAGAGTGAGTAGTAGAGAGTGGTAGTGAGTGAGTAGTAGAGAGAGAGAATTAGAGAGTGATTAGAAGAGAGTGAGTAGAAGAGAGTAGTAGAGAGTGAGTAGTAGAGAGAGAGTAGTAGGGGGTAGTAGAGTAGTAGTAGAGTGAGTAGTAGAGAGTGAGTAGTGTATAGTAGTAGAGTAGTAGAGAGTGAGTTGTAGAGTGAGTTGTAGAGAGTAGTAAAGAGTGAGTAGTAGAGAGAAAGTAGTAGAGAGTGTGTAGCAGAGAGTGAGTAGTAGAGAGTGAGTAGTAGAGAGAGTAGTAGAGAGAAGTACAGCAGTAGAGCGTGAGGAGTAGAGAATAGTAGAGAGAGAGTAGTAGAGAGTGAGCAGTGGAGAGTGAGTAGTAGAGAGTGAGTAGTAGAGAATAGTAGAGCGTGAGTATTAGAGAGAGAGTAGTAGAGATAGAGTAGTAGAGAGTGAGTAGTAGAGGGTAGTAGAGAGTGAGTAGTAGAGAGTGAGTAGTAGAGAGTGAGTAGTAGAGGGTAGTAGAGAGTGAGTAGTAGAGAGTGAGTAGCAGAGAGAGAGTAGTTGAGAGTAGTAGAGAGAGAGTAGTAGAGAGTGAGTAGTAGAGAGTAGTAGAGTAGTAGAGAGTAAGTAGTAGAGAGTGAGTAGTAGAGAGAGAATAGTAGAGAGTGAGTAGCAAAGAGAGAGTAGTAGAGATTGAGTAGTAGAGTGAGTAGTAGAGACAGAGTAGCAGAGAATGAGCAGTAGAGAGTAGTAGAGAGCGCGTAGTAGTGGAAAGTAGTGGAGTTGTAGAGAGTGTGTAGTAGAGTGAGTTGTAGAGAGCAGTAGAGAGCGAGCAGTAGAGAGAAAGTAGTAGAGAGTTTGTAGCAGAGAGTGAGTAGTAGAGAGTAGTAGAGAGAGTAGTAGAGAGTAGTAGAGTAGTACAGAGTGAGTAGTAGAGAGTAGTAGAGAGCGAGTATGTAGAGAGTGAGCAGTGGAGAGTGAGTAGCAGAGAATAGTAGAGAGTTAGTAGTAGACAGAGAGTAGTAGAGAGTTAGTAGAGAGTTGTAGAGTGAGTAGTAGAGAGAGAGTAGTAGAGAGTAGTAGAGAGTGAGTAGTAGAGTGTGAGTGGTAGAGAGTAGTAGAGTGAGTAGTAGAGAGTAGTAGAGAATGAGTAGAAGAGAGAGTAGTAGAGAATAGCAGAGTAGTAGAGAGTGAGTAGTGGAGAGCGAGTAGTAGAGAGTGAGTACTGGAGAGTGAGTAGCAGAGAGCAGTAGAGAGCGAGTAGTCGAGAGTGAGTAGTAGAGAGAGAGAGAGTAGTAGATAGTGAGAAGTAGAGAGTGAGTAGTAGAGAGAGAGTAGTAGAGAGTGAGTAGTAGGTAGTGAGTAGTAGAGGGTAGTAGAGAGTGAGTAATAGAAAGTGAGTAGCAGAGAGTGAGTAGTAGAGGGAGTAGTAGAGAGTAGTAGAGAGAGAGAGTAGCAGAAAGAGAGCAGTAGAGAGTGAGTAGAAGAGAGTGAGTAGTGGAGAGAGAGTAGTTGAGAGTGTGTAGTAGATAGAAGTAGAGAGTGAGTACTAGAAAGAGAGCAGTAGGGAGTGGTAGAGTAGTAGAGAGTGAGTAGTAGAGAGTGAGTAGTAGAGAGTGAGTAGCAGAGAGAGAGTAGTAGAGAGTGAGTAGTAGAGAATAGTAGAGAGTGAGTAGTAGGGAGAGTAGTAGAGAGTGAGTAGTAGAGAGTAGTAGAGTGAGTAATAGAGAGTGAGTAGTAGAGGGAGAGTAGGAGAGAGTAGTAGAGAGTGAGACGTAGAGTAGTAGAGAGTGAGTGGTAGAGAGTAGCAGAGTGAGTAGTAGAGAGTAGTAGAGAGTGAGTAGTAGAGAGAGTAGTAGAGAGTGAGAAGTAGAGAGTGAGTAGTAGAGAGCGAGTAGTAGAGAGTGAGTACTGGAGAGTGAGTAGTAGTGAGCAGTAGAGAGCGAGTAGTCGAGAGTGAGTAGTAGAGAGTGAGTAGTGGAGAGTGAGTAGTAGAGAGTAGTAGAGTGAGTAGTAGAGAGGGAATAGTAGAGACAGAAGAGTAGAGCGAGAGCAGTAGAGTGAGTTTCAGAGAGTAGTAGAGAGAAGTAGAGAGTGAGTAGTAGAGAGCGAGTAGTAGAGAGTGAGCAGTGGAGAGTGAGTAGTAGAGAGTAGTAGAGAGCGAGTAGTAGAGAGTGAGTAGTAGAGAGAGCGTAGTAGAGAGTGAGTAGTAGAGAGTGGTAGAGAGTGAGTAGTAGAGAGAGAGAATAAGAGAGTGATTAGAAGAGAGTGAGTAGAAGAGAGTAGTAGAGAGTGAGTAGTAGAGAGAGAGTAGTAGGGGGTAGTAGAGTAGTAGTAGAGTGAGTAGTAGAGAGTGAGTAGTGGATAGTAGTAGAGTAGTAGAGAGTGAGTTGTAGAGTGAGTTGTAGAGAGTAGTAAAGAGTGAGTAGTAGAGAGAAAGTAGTAGAGAGTGTGTAGCAGAGAGTGAGTAGTAGAGAGTAGTAGAGAGTGAGTAGTAGAGAGAGTAGTAGAGAGTAGTACAGCAGTAGAGAGTGAGGAGTAGAGAATAGTAGAGAGAGAGTAGTAGAGAGTGAGCAGTGGAGAGTGAGTAGTAGAGAGTGAGTAGTAGAGAATAGTAGAGCGTGAGTATTAGAGAGAGAGTAGTAGAGATAGAGTAGTAGAGAGTGAGTAGTAGAGGGTAGTAGAGAGTGAGTAGTAGAGAGTGAGTAGCAGAGAGAGTAGTAGAGAGTAGTAGAGAGTAGTAGAGTGAGTAGTAGAGAGTGAGTAGTAGAGAATAGTAGAGCGTGAGTATTAGAAAGAGAGTAGTAGAGATAGAGTAGTAGAGAGTAGTAGAGAGTGAGTAGTAGAGAGTGAGTAGCAGAGAGAGTAGTAGAGATTAGTAGAGAGTAGTAGAGTGAGTAGTAGAGAGAGAGAGTAGTAGAGAGTGAGTAGTAGAGAGTGAGTAGTAGAGTGAGTAGTAGAGTGCGTAGTAGAGAGTAGTAGAGAGTAGTAGAGAGAGAGTATTAGAGAGTAAGTAGTAGAGATTGAGTAGTAGTGAGTGAGTAGTAGAGAGTGAGTAGTAGAAAGTGAGAAGTAGAGAGTGAGTAGAAGAGAGTGAGTAGTGGAGAGAGAGTAGTTGAGAGTGTGTAGTAGATAGTAGAGAGTGAGTAGTAGAGAGAGAGAGCAGTAGGGAGTGGTAGAGCAGTAAAGAGTGAGTAGTAGAGAGCAGTAGAGTAGTAGAGAGTGAGTAGTACAGAGTGAGTAGCAGAGAGAGTAGCAGAGAGTGAGTAGTAGAGAATAGTAGAGAGTAAGTAGTAGGGAGAGTAGTAGAGAGTGAGTAGTAGAGAGTGAGTAGTAGAGAGTAGTAGAGTGAGTAATAGAGAGTGAGTAGTAGAGAGAGAGTAGTAGAGAGTAGTAGAGAGTGAGAAGTAGAGAGTGAGTGGTAGAGAGTAGTAGAGCGAGTAGTAGAGAGTAGGAGAGAGTGAGTAGTAGAGAGTAGTAGAGTAGTAGAGAGTGAGTAGTAGAGAGTAGTAGAGAGCGAGTAGTAGAGAGTGAGCAGTGGAGAGTGAGTAGTAGAGAATAGTAGAGAGCGAGTAGTAGAGTGAGTAGTAGAGAGTAGTAGAGAGAGCGTAGAGAGAGCATAGTAGAGAGTGAGTAGTAGATAGTAGTAGAGATTAAGTAGTAGAGAGAGAGTAGTAGAGAGTGAGTAGTAGAGAGTAGTAGAGAGAGTAGTAGAGAGTAGTAGAGTAGTACAGAGTGAGTAGTAGAGAGTAGTAGAGAGCGAGTATGTAGAGAGTGAGCAGTGGAGTGTGAGTAGCAGAGAATAGTAGAGAGTTAGTAGTAGACAGAGAGTAGTAGAGAGTTAGTAGAGAGTTGTAGAGTGAGTAGTAGAGAGAGAGTAGTAGAGAGTAGTAGAGAGTGAGTAGTAGAGTGTGAGTGGTAGAGAGTAGTAGAGTGAGTAGTAGAGAGTAGTAGAGAATGAGTAGAAGAGAGAGTAGTAGAGAATAGCAGAGTAGTAGAGAGTGAGTAGTGGAGAGCGAGTAGTAGAGAGTGAGTACTGGAGAGTGAGTAGCAGAGAGCAGTAGAGAGCGAGTAGTCGAGAGTGAGTAGTAGAGAGAGAGAGAGTAGTAGATAGTGAGAAGTAGAGAGTGAGTAGTAGAGAGAGAGTAGTAGAGAGTGAGTAGTAGGTAGTGAGTAGTAGAGGGTAGTAGAGAGTGAGTAATAGAAAGTGAGTAGCAGAGAGTGAGTAGTAGAGGGAGTAGTAGAGAGTAGTAGAGAGAGAGAGTAGTAGAAAGAGAGCAGTAGAGAGTGAGTAGAAGAGAGTGAGTAGTGGAGAGAGAGTAGTTGAGAGTGTGTAGTAGATAGTAGTAGAGAGTGAGTACTAGAAAGAGAGCAGTAGGGAGTGGTAGAGTAGTAGAGAGTGAGTAGTAGAGAGTGAGTAGTAGAGAGTGAGTAGCAGAGAGAGAGTAGTAGAGAGTGAGTAGTAGAGAATAGTAGAGAGTGAGTAGTAGGGAGAGTAGTAGAGAGTGAGTAGTAGAGAGTAGTAGAGTGAGTAATAGAGAGTGAGTAGTAGAGGGAGAGTAGGAGAGAGTAGTAGAGAGTGAGACGTAGAGTAGTAGAGAGTGAGTGGTAGAGAGTAGCAGAGTGAGTAGTAGAGAGTAGTAGAGAGTGAGTAGTAGAGAGAGTAGTAGAGAGTGAGAAGTAGAGAGTGAGTAGTAGAGAGCGAGTAGTAGAGAGTGAGTACTGGAGAGTGAGTAGTAGTGAGCAGTAGAGAGCGAGTAGTCGAGCGTGAGTAGTAGAGAGTGAGTAGTGGAGAGTGAGTAGTAGAGAGTAGTAGAGTGAGTAGTAGAGAGGGAATAGTAGAGAGAGAAGAGTAGAGAGAGAGCAGTAGAGTGAGTTTCAGAGAGTAGTAGAGAGAAGTAGAGAGTGAGTAGTAGAGAGCGAGTAGTAGAGAGTGAGCAGTGGAGAGTGAGTAGTAGAGAGTAGTAGAGAGCGAGTAGTAGAGAGTGAGTAGTAGAGAGAGCGTAGTAGAGAGTGAGTAGTAGAGAGTGGTAGAGAGTGAGTAGTAGAGAGAGAGAATTAGAGAGTGATTAGAAGAGAGTGAGTAGAAGAGAGTAGTAGAGAGTGAGTAGTAGAGAGAGAGTAGTAGGGGGTAGTAGAGTAGTAGTAGAGTGAGTAGTAGAGAGTGAGTAGTGGATAGTAGTAGAGTAGTAGAGAGTGAGTTGTAGAGTGAGTTGTAGAGAGTAGTAAAGAGTGAGTAGTAGAGAGAAAGTAGTAGAGAGTGTGTAGCAGAGAGTGAGTAGTAGAGAGTAGTAGAGAGTGAGTAGTAGAGAGAGTAGTAGAGAGTAGTACAGCAGTAGAGAGTGAGGAGTAGAGAATAGTAGAGAGAGAGTAGTAGAGAGTGAGCAGTGGAGAGTGAGTAGTAGAGAGTGAGTAGTAGAGAATAGTAGAGCATGAGTATTAGAGAGAGAGTAGTAGAGATAGAGTAGTAGAGAGTGAGTAGTAGAGGGTAGTAGAGAGTGAGTAGTAGAGAGTGAGTAGCAGAGAGAGTAGTAGAGAGTAGTAGAGAGTAGTAGAGTGAGTAGTAGAGAGTGAGTAGTAGAGAATAGTAGAGCGTGAGTATTAGAAAGAGAGTAGTAGAGATAGAGTAGTAGAGAGTAGTAGAGAGTGAGAAGTAGAGAGTGAGTAGCAGAGAGAGTAGTAGAGAGTAGTAGAGAGTAGTAGAGTGAGTAGTAGAGAGAGAGAGTAGTAGAGAGTGAGTAGTAGAGAGTGAGTAGTAGAGTGAGTAGTAGAGTGCGTAGTAGAGAGTAGTAGAGAGTAGTAGAGAGAGAGTATTAGAGAGTAAGTAGTAGAGATTGAGTAGTAGTGAGTGAGTAGTAGAGAGTGAGTAGTAGAAAGTGAGAAGTAGAGAGTGAGTAGAAGAGAGTGAGTAGTGGAGAGAGAGTAGTTGAGAGTGTGTAGTAGATAGTAGAGAGTGAGTAGTAGAGAGAGAGAGCAGTAGGGAGTGGTAGAGTAGTAAAGAGTGAGTAGTAGAGAGCAGTAGAGTAGTACAGAGTGAGTAGTACAGAGTGAGTAGCAGAGAGAGTAGTAGAGAGTGAGTAGTAGAGAATAGTAGAGAGTAAGTAGTAGGGAGAGTAGTAGAGAGTGAGTAGTAGAGAGTGAGTAGTAGAGAGTAGTAGAGTGAGTAATAGAGAGTGAGTAGTAGAGAGAGAGTAGTAGAGAGTGAATAGTAGATAGTGAGTAGTAGAGAGAGAGTAGTAGAGAGTGAGTAGTAGAGGGTAGTAGAGAGTGAGTAGTAAAGAGTGAGTAGCAGAGAGAAAGTAGTAGAGAGTAGTAGAGAGTGAGTAGTAGAGTTAGTAGTAAAGAGAGAGAGTAGTAGAGAGTGAGTAGTAGAGTGAGTAGTAGAGAGTGAGTACTGGAGAGTGAGTAGCAGAGCAGTAGAGAGCAAGTAGTTGAGAGTGAGTAGTAGAGAGTAGTAGAGAGTGAGTAGTAGAGAGTGAGTAGCAGAGAATAGTAGAGAGTGAGTAGTAGAGAGAGAGTAGTAGAGAGTTAGTAGGGAGTAGTAGAGAGTAGTAGAGAGAGAGTATTAGAGAGTAAGTAGTAGAGAGTGACTAGTAGAGAGTGAGTAGTAGAGAGTGAGCAGTAGAAAGAGAGCAGTAGAGAGTGAGTAGAAGAGAGTGAGTAGTGGAGAGAGAGTAGTTGAGAGTGTGTAGTCGATAGTAGTAGAGAGTGAGTAGTAGAGAGAGAGCAGTAGGGAGTGGTAGATTAGTAGAGAGTGAGTAGTAGAGAGTGAGTAGTAGAGAGCAGTGGAGTAGTAGAGAGTGAGTAGTAGAGAGTGAGTAGCAGAGAGAGAGTAGTAGAGAGTGAGTAGTAGAGAATAGTAGAGAGTGAGAAGTAGGGAGAGGAGTATAGAGTGAGTAGTAGAGAGTAGTAGAGAGCGAGTAGTAGAGAGCGAGTAGTAGAGAGTGAGTACTGGAGAGTGAGTAGCAGAGAGCAGTAGAGAGCAAGTAGTCGAGAGTGAGTAGTAGAGAGAGAGTAGTAGAGAATGAATAGTAGATAGTGAGAAGTAGAGAGAGAGTAGTAGAGAGTGAGTAGTAGAGGGTAGTAGCGAGTGAGTAGTAGAGAGTGAGTAGTAGAGGGTAGTAGAGAGTGAGTAGTAGAGAGTGAGTAGCAGAGAGAGAGTAGTAGAGAGTAGTAGAGAGAGAGTAGTAGAGAGTGAGTAGTAGAGAGTAGTAGAGTAGTAGAGATTAAGTAGTAGAGAGTGAGTAGTAGAGAGAGAATAGTAGAGAGTGAGTAGCAAAGAGAGAGTAGTAGAGAGTGAGTAGTAGAGTGAGTAGTAGAGACAGAGTAGCAGAGAATGAGTAGTAGAGAGTAGTAGAGAGAGCGTAGAGAGCGCGTAGTAGTGGAAAGTAGTGGAGTAGTAGAGAGTGAGTAGTAGAGTGAGTAGTAGAGAGAGTAGTAGAGAGTAGTAGAGAGTGGGTAGTAGAGAGCAAGTAGTAGAGAGTGAGTAGCAGAGAGCAGTAGAAAGCGAGTAGACGAGAGTGAGTAGAAGAGAGAGAGTAGTAGAGAGTGAATAGTAGAGAGAGAGTAGTAGAGAGTGAGTAGTAGAGGGTAGTAGAGAGTGAGTAGTAAAGAGTGAGTAGCAGAGAGAAAGTAGTAGAGAGTAGTAGAGAGTGAGTAGTAGAGTTAGTAGTAGAGAGAGAGAGTAGTAGAGAGTGAGTAGTAGAGTGAGTAGTAGAGAGTGAGTACCGGAGAGTGAGTAGCAGAGAGCAGTAGAGAGCGAGTAGTTGAGAGTGAGTAGTAGAGAGTAGTAGAGAGTGAGTAGTAGAGAGTGAGTAGCAGACAATAGTAGAGAGTGAGTAGTAGAGAGAGAGTAGTAGAGAGTTAGTAGGGAGTAGTAGAGTGAGTAGTAGAGAGTAGTAGAGAGAGAGTATTAGAGAGTAAGTAGTAGAGAGTGAGTAGTAGAGAGTGAGTAGTAGAGAGTGAGCAGTAGAAAGAGAGCAGTAGAGAGTGAGTAGAAGAGAGTGAGAAGTGGAGAGAGAGTAGTTGAGAGTGTGTAGTCGATAGTAGTAGAGAGTGAGTAGTAGAGAGAGAGCAGTAGGGAGTGATAGATTAGTAGAGAGTGAGTAGTAGAGAGTGAGTAGTAGAGAGCAGTGGAGTAGTAGAGAGTGAGTAGTAGAGAGTGAGTAGCAGAGAGAGAGTAGTAGAGAGTGAGTAGTAGAGAATAGTAGAGAGTGAGTAGTAGGGAGAGGAGTAGAGAGTGAGTAGTAGAGAGTAGTAGAGAGCGAGTAGTAGAGAGCGAGTAGTAGAGAGTGAGTACTGGAGAGTGAGTAGCAGAGAGCAGTAGAGAGTGAGTAGTCGAGAGTGAGTAGTAGAGAGAGAGTAGTAGAGAGTGAATAGTAGATAGTGAGTAGTAGAGAGAGAGTAGTAGAGAGTGAGTAGTAGAGGGTAGTAGCGAGTGAGTAGTAGAGAGTGAGTAGTAGAGGGTAGTTGAGAGTGAGTAGTAGAGAGTGAGTAGCAGAGAGAGAGTAGTAGAGAGTAGTAGAGAGAGAGTAGTAGAGAGTGAGTAGTAGAGAGTAGTAGAGTAGTAGAGAATAAGTAGTAGAGAGTGAGTATTAGAGAGAGAATAGTAGAGAGTGAGTAGCAAAGAGAGAGTAGTAGAGAGTGAGTAGTAGAGTGAGTAGTAGAGACAGAGTAGCAGAGAATGAGTAGTAGAGAGTAGTAGAGAGCGCGTAGTAGTGGAAAGTAGTGGAGTAGTAGAGAGTGTGTAGTAGAGTGATTTGTAGAGAGCAGTAGAGAGCGAGCAGTAGAGAGAAAGTAGTAGAGAGTTTGTAGCAGAGAGTGAGTAGTAGAGAGTAGTAGAGAGAGTAGTAGAGAGTAGTAGAGTAGTACAGAGTGAGTAGTAGAGAGTAGTAGAGAGCGAGTATTTAGAGAGTGAGCAGTGGAGAGTGAGTAGCAGAGAATAGTAGAGAGTTAGTAGTAGACAGAGAGTAGTAGAGAGTTAGTAGAGAGTTGTAGAGTGAGTAGTAGAGAGAGAGTAGTAGAGTGAGTAGTAGAGTGCGTAGTAGAGTGCGTAGTAGAGAGTAGTAGAGAGTAGTAGAGAGAGAGTATTAGAGAGTAAGTAGTAGAGATTGAGTAGTAGTAAGTGAGTAGTAGAGAGTGAGTAGTAGAACGTGAGAAGAAGAGAGTGAGTAGTGGAGAGAGAGTAGTTGAGAGTGCGTAGTAGATAGTAGAGAGTGAGTAGTAGAGAGAGAGAGCAGTAGGGAGTGGTAGAGTAGTAAAGAGTGAGTAGTAGAGAGCAGTAGAGTAGTAGAGAGTTAGTAGTAGAGAGTGAGTAGCAGAGAGAGTAGTAGAGAGTGAGTAGTAGAGAATAGTAGAGAGTGAGTAGTAGGGAGAGTAGTAGAGAGTGAGTAGTAGAGAGTGAGTAGTAGAGAGTAGTAGAGTGAGTAATAGAGAGTGAGTAGTAGAGAGAGAGTAGTAGAGAGTAGTAGAGAGTGAGAAGTAGAGAGTGAGTGGTAGAGAGTAGTAGAGTGAGTAGTAGAGAGTAGGAGAGAGTGAGTAGTAGAGAGTAGTAGAGTAGTAGAGAGTGAGTAGTAGAGAGTAGTAGAGAGCGAGTAGTAGAGAGTGAGCAGTAGAGAGTGAGTAGTAGAAAGTGAGAAGTAGAGAGTGAGTAGAAGAGAGTGAGTAGTGGAGAGAGAGTAGTTGAGAGTGTGTAGTAGATAGTAGAGAGTGAGTAGTAGAGAGAGAGAGCAGTAGGGAGTGGTAGAGCAGTAAAGAGTGAGTAGTAGAGAGCAGTAGAGTAGTAGAGAGTGAGTAGTACAGAGTGAGTAGCAGAGAGAGTAGCAGAGAGTGAGTAGTAGAGAATAGTAGAGAGTAAGTAGTAGGGAGAGTAGTAGAGAGTGAGTAGTAGAGAGTGAGTAGTAGAGAGTAGTAGAGTGAGTAATAGAGAGTGAGTAGTAGAGAGAGAGTAGTAGAGAGTAGTAGAGAGTGAGAAGTAGAGAGTGAGTGGTAGAGAGTAGTAGAGCGAGTAGTAGAGAGTAGGAGAGAGTGAGTAGTAGAGAGTAGTAGAGTAGTAGAGAGTGAGTAGTAGAGAGTAGTAGAGAGCGAGTAGTAGAGAGTGAGCAGTGGAGAGTGAGTAGTAGAGAATAGTAGAGAGCGAGTAGTAGAGTGAGTAGTAGAGAGTAGTAGAGAGAGCGTAGAGAGAGCATAGTAGAGAGTGAGTAGTAGAGAGTAGTAGAGATTAAGTAGTAGAGAGAGAGTAGTAGAGAGTGAGTAGTAGAGAGTAGTAGAGAGAGTAGTAGAGAGTAGTAGAGTAGTACAGAGTGAGTAGTAGAGAGTAGTAGAGAGCGAGTATGTAGAGAGTGAGCAGTGGAGTGTGAGTAGCAGAGAATAGTAGAGAGTTAGTAGTAGACAGAGAGTAGTAGAGAGTTAGTAGAGAGTTGTAGAGTGAGTAGTAGAGAGAGAGTAGTAGAGAGTAGTAGAGAGTGAGTAGTAGAGTGTGAGTGGTAGAGAGTAGTAGAGTGAGTAGTAGAGAGTAGTAGAGAATGAGTAGAAGAGAGAGTAGTAGAGAATAGCAGAGTAGTAGAGAGTGAGTAGTGGAGAGCGAGTAGTAGAGAGTGAGTACTGGAGAGTGAGTAGCAGAGAGCAGTAGAGAGCGAGTAGTCGAGAGTGAGTAGTAGAGAGAGAGAGAGTAGTAGATAGTGAGAAGTAGAGAGTGAGTAGTAGAGAGAGAGTAGTAGAGAGTGAGTAGTAGGTAGTGAGTAGTAGAGGGTAGTAGAGAGTGAGTAATAGAAAGTGAGTAGCAGAGAGTGAGTAGTAGAGGGAGTAGTAGAGAGTAGTAGAGAGAGAGAGTAGTAGAAAGAGAGCAGTAGAGAGTGAGTAGAAGAGAGTGAGTAGTGGAGAGAGAGTAGTTGAGAGTGTGTAGTAGATAGTAGTAGAGAGTGAGTACTAGAAAGAGAGCAGTAGGGAGTGGTAGAGTAGTAGAGAGTGAGTAGTAGAGAGTGAGTAGTAGAGAGTGAGTAGCAGAGAGAGAGTAGTAGAGAGTGAGTAGTAGAGAATAGTAGAGAGTGAGTAGTAGGGAGAGTAGTAGAGAGTGAGTAGTAGAGAGTAGTAGAGTGAGTAATAGAGAGTGAGTAGTAGAGGGAGAGTAGGAGAGAGTAGTAGAGAGTGAGACGTAGAGTAGTAGAGAGTGAGTGGTAGAGAGTAGCAGAGTGAGTAGTAGAGAGTAGTAGAGAGTGAGTAGTAGAGAGAGTAGTAGAGAGTGAGAAGTAGAGAGTGAGTAGTAGAGAGCGAGTAGTAGAGAGTGAGTACTGGAGAGTGAGTAGTAGTGAGCAGTAGAGAGCGAGTAGTCGAGCGTGAGTAGTAGAGAGTGAGTAGTGGAGAGTGAGTAGTAGAGAGTAGTAGAGTGAGTAGTAGAGAGGGAATAGTAGAGAGAGAAGAGTAGAGAGAGAGCAGTAGAGTGAGTTTCAGAGAGTAGTAGAGAGAAGTAGAGAGTGAGTAGTAGAGAGCGAGTAGTAGAGAGTGAGCAGTGGAGAGTGAGTAGTAGAGAGTAGTAGAGAGCGAGTAGTAGAGAGTGAGTAGTAGAGAGAGCGTAGTAGAGAGTGAGTAGTAGAGAGTGGTAGAGAGTGAGTAGTAGAGAGAGAGAATTAGAGAGTGATTAGAAGAGAGTGAGTAGAAGAGAGTAGTAGAGAGTGAGTAGTAGAGAGAGAGTAGTAGGGGGTAGTAGAGTAGTAGTAGAGTGAGTAGTAGAGAGTGAGTAGTGGATAGTAGTAGAGTAGTAGAGAGTGAGTTGTAGAGTGAGTTGTAGAGAGTAGTAAAGAGTGAGTAGTAGAGAGAAAGTAGTAGAGAGTGTGTAGCAGAGAGTGAGTAGTAGAGAGTAGTAGAGAGTGAGTAGTAGAGAGAGTAGTAGAGAGTAGTACAGCAGTAGAGAGTGAGGAGTAGAGAATAGTAGAGAGAGAGTAGTAGAGAGTGAGCAGTGGAGAGTGAGTAGTAGAGAGTGAGTAGTAGAGGGTAGTAGAGAGTGAGTAGTAGAGAGTGAGTAGCAGAGAGAGTAGTAGAGAGTAGTAGAGAGTAGTAGAGTGAGTAGTAGAGAGTGAGTAGTAGAGAATAGTAGAGCGTGAGTATTAGAAAGAGAGTAGTAGAGATAGAGTAGTAGAGAGTAGTAGAGAGTGAGAAGTAGAGAGTGAGTAGCAGAGAGAGTAGTAGAGAGTAGTAGAGAGTAGTAGAGTGAGTAGTAGAGAGAGAGAGTAGTAGAGAGTGAGTAGTAGAGAGTGAGTAGTAGAGTGAGTAGTAGAGTGCGTAGTAGAGAGTAGTAGAGAGAAGTAGAGAGAGAGTATTAGAGAGTAAGTAGTAGAGATTGAGTAGTAGTGAGTGAGTAGTAGAGAGTGAGTAGTAGAAAGTGAGAAGTAGAGAGTGAGTAGAAGAGAGTGAGTAGTGGAGAGAGAGTAGTTGAGAGTGTGTAGTAGATAGTAGAGAGTGAGTAGTAGAGAGAGAGAGCAGTAGGGAGTGGTAGAGTAGTAAAGAGTGAGTAGTAGAGAGCAGTAGAGTAGTACAGAGTGAGTAGTACAGAGTGAGTAGCAGAGAGAGTAGTAGAGAGTGAGTAGTAGAGAATAGTAGAGAGTAAGTAGTAGGGAGAGTAGTAGAGAGTGAGTAGTAGAGAGTGAGTAGTAGAGAGTAGTAGAGTGAGTAATAGAGAGTGAGTAGTAGAGAGAGAGTAGTAGAGAGTGAATAGTAGATAGTGAGTAGTAGAGAGAGAGTAGTAGAGAGTGAGTAGTAGAGGGTAGTAGAGAGTGAGTAGTAAAGAGTGAGTAGCAGAGAGAAAGTAGTAGAGAGTAGTAGAGAGTGAGTAGTAGAGTTAGTAGTAAAGAGAGAGAGTAGTAGAGAGTGAGTAGTAGAGTGAGTAGTAGAGAGTGAGTACTGGAGAGTGAGTAGCAGAGCAGTAGAGAGCAAGTAGTTGAGAGTAAGTAGTAGAGAGTAGTAGAGAGTGAGTAGTAGAGAGTGAGTAGCAGAGAATAGTAGAGAGTGAGTAGTAGAGAGAGAGTAGTAGAGAGTTAGTAGGGAGTAGTAGAGAGTAGTAGAGAGAGAGTATTAGAGAGTAAGTAGTAGAGAGTGACTAGTAGAGAGTGAGTAGTAGAGAGTGAGCAGTAGAAAGAGAGCAGTAGAGAGTGAGTAGAAGAGAGTGAGTAGTGGAGAGAGAGTAGTTGAGAGTGTGTAGTCGATAGTAGTAGAGAGTGAGTAGTAGAGAGAGAGCAGTAGGGAGTGGTAGATTAGTAGAGAGTGAGTAGTAGAGAGTGAGTAGTAGAGAGCAGTGGAGTAGTAGAGAGTGAGTAGTAGAGAGCAGTGGAGTAGTAGAGAGTGAGTAGTAGAGAGTGAGTAGCAGAGAGAGAGTAGTAGAGAGTGAGTAGTAGAGAATAGTAGAGAGTGAGAAGTAGGGAGAGGAGTATAGAGTGAGTAGTAGAGAGTAGTAGAGAGCGAGTAGTAGAGAGCGAGTAGTAGAGAGTGAGTACTGGAGAGTGAGTAGCAGAGAGCAGTAGAGAGCAAGTAGTCGAGAGTGAGTAGTAGAGAGAGAGTAGTAGAGAATGAATAGTAGATAGTGAGAAGTAGAGAGAGAGTAGTAGAGAGTGAGTAGTAGAGGGTAGTAGCGAGTGAGTAGTAGAGAGTGAGTAGTAGAGGGTAGTAGAGAGTGAGTAGTAGAGAGTGAGTAGCAGAGAGAGAGTAGTAGAGAGTAGTAGAGAGAGAGTAGTAGAGAGTGAGTAGTAGAGAGTAGTAGAGTAGTAGAGAGTAAGTAGTAGAGAGTGAGTAGTAGAGAGAGAATAGTAGAGAGTGAGTAGCAAAGAGAGAGTAGTAGAGAGTGAGTAGTAGAGTGAGTAGTAGAGACAGAGTAGCAGAGAATGAGTAGTAGAGAGTAGTAGAGAGAGCGTAGAGAGCGCGTAGTAGTGGAAAGTAGTGGAGTAGTAGAGAGTGAGTAGTAGAGTGAGTAGTAGAGAGAGTAGTAGAGAGTAGTAGAGAGTGGGTAGTAGAGAGCAAGTAGTAGAGAGTGAGTAGCAGAGAGCAGTAGAAAGCGAGTAGACAAGAGTGAGTAGAAGAGAGAGAGTAGTAGAGAGTGAATAGTAGAGAGAGAGTAGTAGAGAGTGAGTAGTAGAGGGTAGTAGAGAGTGAGTAGTAAAGAGTGAGTAGCAGAGAGAAAGTAGTAGAGAGTAGTAGAGAGTGAGTAGTAGAGTTAGTAGTAGAGAGAGAGAGTAGTAGAGAGTGAGTAGTAGAGTGAGTAGTAGAGAGTGAGTACCGGAGAGTGAGTAGCAGAGAGCAGTAGAGAGCGAGTAGTTGAGAGTGAGTAGTAGAGAGTAGTAGAGAGTGAGTAGTAGAGAGTGAGTAGCAGACAATAGTAGAGAGTGAGTAGTAGAGAGAGAGTAGTAGAGAGTTAGTAGGGAGTAGTAGAGTGAGTAGTAGAGAGTAGTAGAGAGAGAGTATTAGAGAGTAAGTAGTAGAGAGTGAGTAGTAGAGAGTGAGTAGTAGAGAGTGAGCAGTAGAAAGAGAGCAGTAGAGAGTGAGTAGAAGAGAGTGAGTAGTGGAGAGAGAGTAGTTGAGAGTGTGTAGTCGATAGTAGTAGAGAGTGAGTAGTAGAGAGAGAGCAGTAGGGAGTGATAGATTAGTAGAGAGTGAGTAGTAGAGAGTGAGTAGTAGAGAGCAGTGGAGTAGTAGAGAGTGAGTAGTAGAGAGTGAGTAGCAGAGAGAGAGTAGTAGAGAGTGAGTAGTAGAGAATAGTAGAGAGTGAGTAGTAGGGAGAGGAGTAGAGAGTGAGTAGTAGAGAGTAGTAGAGAGCGAGTAGTAGAGAGCGAGTAGTAGAGAGTGAGTACTGGAGAGTGAGTAGCAGAGAGCAGTAGAGAGTGAGTAGTCGAGAGTGAGTAGTAGAGAGAGAGTAGTAGAGAGTGAATAGTAGATAGTGAGTAGTAGAGAGAGAGTAGTAGAGAGTGAGTAGTAGAGGGTAGTAGCAAGTGAGTAGTAGAGAGTGAGTAGTAGAGGGTAGTTGAGAGTGAGTAGTAGAGAGTGAGTAGCAGAGAGAGAGTAGTAGAGAGTAGTAGAGAGAGAGTAGTAGAGAGTGAGTAGTAGAGAGTAGTAGAGTAGTAGAGAATAAGTAGTAGAGAGTGAGTATTAGAGAGAGAATAGTAGAGAGTGAGTAGCAAAGAGAGAGTAGTAGAGAGTGAGTAGTAGAGTGAGTAGTAGAGACAGAGTAGCAGAGAATGAGTAGTAGAGAGTAGTAGAGAGCGCGTAGTAGTGGAAAGTAGTGGAGTAGTAGAGAGTGTGTAGTAGAGTGAGTTGTAGAGAGCAGTAGAGAGCGAGCAGTAGAGAGAAAGTAGTAGAGAGTTTGTAGCAGAGAGTGAGTAGTAGAGAGTAGTAGAGAGAGTAGTAGAGAGTAGTAGAGTAGTACAGAGTGAGTAGTAGAGAGTAGTAGAGAGCGAGTATGTAGAGAGTGAGCAGTGGAGAGTGAGTAGCAGAGAATAGTAGAGAGTTAGTAGTAGACAGAGAGTAGTAGAGAGTTAGTAGAGAGTTGTAGAGTGAGTAGTAGAGAGAGAGTAGTAGAGTGAGTAGTAGAGTGCGTAGTAGAGTGCGTAGTAGAGAGTAGTAGAGAGTAGTAGAGAGAGAGTATTAGAGAGTAAGTAGTAGAGATTGAGTAGTAGTAAGTGAGTAGTAGAGAGTGAGTAGTAGAACGTGAGAAGAAGAGAGTGAGTAGTGGAGAGAGAGTAGTTGAGAGTGCGTAGTAGATAGTAGAGAGTGAGTAGTAGAGAGAGAGAGCAGTAGGGAGTGGTAGAGTAGTAAAGAGTGAGTAGTAGAGAGCAGTAGAGTAGTAGAGAGTTAGTAGTAGAGAGTGAGTAGCAGAGAGAGTAGTAGAGAGTGAGTAGTAGAGAATAGTAGAGAGTGAGTAGTAGGGAGAGTAGTAGAGAGTGAGTAGTAGAGAGTGAGTAGTAGAGAGTAGTAGAGTGAGTAATAGAGAGTGAGTAGTAGAGAGAGAGTAGTAGAGAGTAGTAGAGAGTGAGAAGTAGAGAGTGAGTGGTAGAGAGTAGTAGAGTGAGTAGTAGAGAGTAGGAGAGAGTGAGTAGTAGAGAGTAGTAGAGTAGTAGAGAGTGAGTAGTAGAGAGTAGTAGAGAGCGAGTAGTAGAGAGTGAGCAGTGGAGAGTGAGTAGTAGAGAATAGTAGAGAGCGAGTAGTAGAGTTAGTAGTAGAGAGTAGTAGAGAGAGCGTAGAGAGAGCATAGTAGAGAGTGAGTAGTAGAGAGTAGTAGAGATTAAGTAGTAGAAAGAGAGTAGTAGAGAGTGAGTAGAAGAGAGTGAGTAGTAGAGAGTAGTAGAGAGTGAGTAGTAGAGAGAGGGTAGTAGGGAGTAGTAGAGTAGTAGAGAGTGAGTAGTAGAGAGTGAGTAGTGGATAGCAGTAGAGTAGTAGAGAGTGAGTAGTAGAGTGAGTTGTAGAGAGTAGTAGAGAGCGAGTAGTAGAGAGAAAGTAGTAGAGAATGAGCAGTGGACAGTGAGTAGTAGAGAGTGAGTAGTAGAGAGTGAGTAGTAGAGAATAGTAGGGAGTGAGTAGTAGAGAGAGCGTAGTAGAGAGTGAGTAGTAGAGAGTAGTAGACTGAGTAGTAGAGAGTGAGTAGTAGAGCAAGAGTAGTAGAGAGTAGTAGAGAGTGAATAGTAGAGTAGTAGAGAGTGAGTGGTAGAGAGTAGTAGAGTGAGTAGTATAGAGTAGTAGAGAGTGAGTAGTAGAGAGAGTAGTAGAGAATAGTAGAGTAGTAGAGAGTGAGTAGTAGAGTGAGTAGTAGAGAGAGTAGTAGAGAGTAGTAGAGTAGTAGAGAGTGGGTAGTGGAGAGCAAGTAGTAGAGAGTGAGTACTGAAGAGTGAGTAGCAGAGAGCAGTAGAAAGCGAGTAGACGAGAGTGAGTAGAAGAGAGAGAGTAGTAGAGAGTGAATAGTAGATAGTGAGTAGTAGAGAGAGAGTAGTAGAGAGTGAGTAGTAGAGGGTAGTAGAGAGTGAGTAGTAAAGAGTGAGTAGCAGAGAGAAAGTAGTAGAGAGTAGTAGAGAGTGAGTAGTAGAGTTAGTAGTAGAGAAAGAGAGTAGTAGAGAGTGAGTAGTAGAGTGAGTAGTAGAGAGTGAGTACTGGAGAGTGAGTAGCAGAGAGCAGTAGAGATGGAGTAGTTGAGAGTGAGTAGTAGAGAGTAGTAGAGAGTGAGTAGTAGAGAGTGAGTAGCAGAGAATAGTAGAGAGTGAGTAGTAGAGAGAGAGTAGTAGAGAGTTAGTAGGGAGTAGTAGAGTGAGTAGTAGAGAGTAGTAGAGAGAGAGTATTAGAGAGTAAGTAGTAGAGAGTGAGTAGTAGAGAGTAGCAGTAGAAAGAGAGCAGTAGAGAGTGAGTAGAAGAGAGTGAGTAGTGGAGAGAGAGTAGTTGAGAGTGTGTAGTTGATAGTAGTAGAGAGTGAGTAGTAGAGAGAGAGCAGTAGGGAGTGGTAGATTAGTAGAGAGTGAGTAGTAGAGAGTGAGTAGTAGAGAGTGAGTAGTAGAGAGCAGTGGAGTAGCAGAGAGTGAGTAGTAGAGAGTGAGTAGCAGAGAGAGAGTAGTAGAGAGTGAGTAGTAGAGAATAGTAGAGAGTGAGTAGTAGTGAGAGGAGTAGAGAGTGAGTAGTAGAGAGTAGTAGAGAGCGAGTAGTAGAGAGCGAGTAGTAGAGAGTGAGTACTGGAGAGTGAGTAGCAGAGAGCAGTAGAGAGCGAGTAGTCGAGAGTGAGTAGTAGAGAGAGAGTAGTAGAGAGTGAATAGTAGATAGTGAGTAGTAGAGAGAGAGTAGTAGAGAGTGAGTAGTAGAGGGTAGTAGCGAGTGAGTAGTAGAGAGTGAGTAGTAGAGGGTAGTAGAGAGTGAGTAGTAGAGAGTGAGTAGCAGAGAGAGAGTAGTAGAGAGTAGTAGAGAGAGAGTAGTAGAGAGTGAGTAGTAGAGAGTAGTAGAGTAGTAGAGAGTAAGTAGTAGAGAGTGAGTAGTAGAGAGTGAGTAGCAGAGAGAGAGTAGTAGAGAGTAGTAGAGAGAGAGTAGTAGAGAGTGAGTAGTAGAGAGTAGTAGAGTAGTAGAGAGTAAGTAGTAGAGAGTGAGTAGTAGAGAGTGAGTAGTAGAGTGAGTAGTAGAGACAGAGTAGCAGAGAATGAGTAGTAGAGAGTAGTAGAGAGAGCGTAGAGAGCGCGTAGTAGTGGAAAGTAGTGGAGTAGTAGAGAGTGTGTAGTAGAGTGAGTTGTAGCGAGCAGTAGAGAGAAAGTAGTAGAGAGTTTGTAGCAGAGAGTAAGTAGTAGAGAGTAGTAGAGAGAGTAGTAGAGAGTAGTAGAGTAGTACAGAGTGAGTAGTAGAGAGTAGTAGAGAGCGAGCATGTAGAGAGTGAGCAGTGGAGAGTGAGTAGCAGAGAATAGTAGAGAGTTAGTAGTAGACAGAGAGTAGTAGAGAGTTAGTAGAGAGTTGTAGAGTGAGTAGTAGAGAGTTAGTAGAGAGAGAGAGTAGTAGAGAGTAGTAGAGAGTGAGTAGTAGAGTGTGAGTGGTAGAGAGTAGTAGAGTGAGTAGTAGAGAGTAGTAGAGAATGAGTAGAAGAGAGAGTAGTAGAGAATAGCAGAGTAGTAGAGAGTGAGTAGTGGAGAGCGAGTAGTAGAGAGTGAGTACTGGAGAGTGAGTAGCAGAGAGCAGTAGAGAGCGAGTAGTTGAGAGTGAGTAGTAGAGAGAGAGAGAGTAGTAGATAGTGAGAAGTAGAGAGTGAGTAGTAGAGAGAGAGTAGTAGAGAGTGAGTAGTAGGTAGTGAGTAGTAGAGGGTAGTAGAGAGTGAGTAGTAGAAAGTGAGTAGCAGAGAGTGAGTAGTAGAGGGAGTAGTAGAGAGTAGTAGAGAGAGAGAGTAGTAGAAAGAGAGCAGTAGAGAGTGAGTAGAAGAGAGTGAGTAGTGGAGAGAGAGTAGTTGAGAGTGTGTAGTAGATAGTAGTAGAGAGTGAGTACTAGAAAGAGAGCAGTAGGGAGTGGTAGAGTAGTAGAGAGTTAGTAGTAGAGAGTGAGTAGTAGAGAGTGAGTAGTAGAGAGTGAGTTGCAGAGAGAGAGTAGTAGAGAGTGAGTAGTAGAGAATAGTAGAGAGTGAGTAGTAGGGAGAGTAGTAGAGAGTGAGTAGTAGAGAGTAGTAGAGTGAGTAATAGAGAGTGAGTAGTAGAGAGAGAGTAGGAGAGAGTAGTAGAGAGTGAGATGTAGAGTAGTAGAGAGTGAGTGGTAGAGAGTAGTAGAGTGAGTAGTAGAGAGTAGTAGAGAGTGAGTAGTAGAGAGAGTAGTAGAGAGTGAGAAGTAGAGAGTGAGTGTTGGAGCCGGCCTTGTGGCGTGGTCCTGTTCCCCCTCGCTAAGCCGCACGAGGTCCCATGCACCTCGGGGCTCCTCCATTTTGGATTGTACATGACTCTACGCACCCGCCTACGTGACCCCGCTCCACCCGGCCTCGGTCCCAGCGAGGCCCGACATCGAGGCGCCAACCCCTATCCCGGGGGATACCACGTGGACACTTCCCCACTCCCGGCGGAGGGCAGTATCGATGGGACCCCCAACCGTCCTTCCACACCTAGGTGCGATCGCCCCACAGCTCTCTGGGGCCTGGCGCCTCTCCTGCTGGGCGTCTGGCCGCTCCCAACCCGGCCTCTCCGCCCCCCGGGCGCAAGGGTCCAGACATCAAAGGGCTCCAGACCTATATCTGGGGCGACCCGGCAACAAGAGAGCAGTTGTATCCCGGAGTCAAGAGCCCTGCTGATCGGATCGCGGCTGACCCTACGGAGAAAGACTCATCCTGAAGCCACACTCTGAGACCTGCTGACGACTTCGCGGCTCCACCGTGCTTAAAGACCTTCACGAACCTTTGGGGCCCTGCTGACGCTGTCGCGGCCCGACCTTGTTGAACGTACCATCAGAGCCCAGCTGACCTCGTCGCGGCTCGACTGAAGCGGACCTACCACCGGAGCCCTGCTGACTGTGTCGCGGCTCGACCCAAGCGGAACTACCACCCGAGCCCTGCAGACACCGTCGCGGCTCCCCACATCCGAGCTGCTTTGAGACCAGCACGCAGGGTCTGGCGCAGAGCCTCCCCGTACCTGGCTGGTACTAAGACTGTCCCGCTACCCTATCCCTCCAAAGACATTGAGACTCTTTCTGGATCACTCGATCCCACTGTAAATATATTGAATGTGCTACCATTGATAAAGAACCAAGATAAGCAACTGATACGGAGTCCTGTGTGGTGGTGTTACTGGGCCTAGTACGATCACAGGAGAATGACCTCTCCTAGGAGGCTTCTCAGCGGCGCTCGGTTATAACTTTGCGGTAGGAAGGTGCCCCGGAGTAGTCCCCCCGACTCCCCGGTGGTCCTCCCTCCAACATTTGGTGGCCAGCGACGGGATCCGAGCCAGACGCAATGGTACAGGCAAGTAACGCACCCACTACCTAACCAGACGGAAAGAAAGGGAACCATGGACGGCCAAGAAGCAACCGTGGCCGCAACCTTCCAGCCGGAAAGGCTGGAAGAATACACCCACAAAGAACTGAAACAATTCTGCAAGGACAAAGGGATCCCAACCACAGGATTGGGCACCAAGGAAGAAATGCAGAAAGCCCTGAAAGCCTGGGCAGAATCCGAGGCCACTCCACCCCGAGCCGAAGGGACCTCGGCCCAGGACGGAAACCTGCCACCGACCATAACCCCGACAGATGGGGGGCGAAGCATCCCGGAAGCTGGCCTATCCCACGAAGAAATGCGAGAACGGGAGAGGGTCCGGACACACGAAATGGACCTCGCACGACTCCGGCTGGACGGTGAACTCCTGCTGGCGGAGAAGAAACTAGCCTTGGAGCAACTACGGCTGCAAGAGGAAATCGAAGAAAAGAAACGGCATCGGGAACTAAAAGAGAGACGGCTAACCCTCGAGCACGAGAGGAGCCTCAAGGAACTCGAACTGAAATCCAAAACGGGGGAGACCAGCACCCCCGGGGCCCGGGACGCTCTGCCACTGACCGAGCCAAAGGTTCATATCCCCAAGGATGTCGTCAAGGAATACTACAAAAACGACGACATCCAGCAGTGGTTCCGAGCCTACGAGGTAGCCATGACCTCCCATCGGGTACCGCGGAAGGATTGGGGTGCCGGCCTATGGGGGAGGTTCCTCAGCGAGGGCCGGGATACCCTGCTGCAACTCCCCGACGCGGTGATGACATCATACGACCACATGAAAGAAGCCCTACTCACCCGCTACGGACTATCAGCCGAGATGTACCGGCATCGCTTCCGGGACTGCAAGAAGCTCCCCGGTACCACATGGGTCGAATACGTGGACTTCTTCAGCCGGGCCTTTGAAGGGTGGATAAAAGGGAGCAAGGTCACCTCGTACAATGAACTGTTCGACCTCATTGTCTGGGAGCACCTCGCCAACAACTGCTTTGTTGAACTAAGGCAACACCTCCTGGACAGTAAGCTGACCGAGCCCCGGAAGCTCGCCGCCGAAGCCGACCAATGGGTCAACACCCTGGTCCCCCGGAACCCCGTGGGGGACTACCAACGGAGTACCACGGGACCTCCTCGCCAGCGGGCGGAGGAGGGGGGTCCCACCGCAGTCGAGAATTCCCGGCAGGGCCGCCCAGAAGCCCGCCACGAGGCCAAGCCGCCAACCACACGTCCCCGACCCTGGGCCGAAGGGGGACCCCCATCGCCAGGCCTGGACCCCGACCAACAGTGACCTGTTTCGGCTGCCAACAGACAGGCCACTATGCGAGCGACCCGGCCTGCCCCGTGAACCAACGGAATGGGACCGCTGGGCCCCCTCCCCGACAAATAGCCGCCGCAGCCCTGGGGGAAGGAGAGGACGAGGAGGAAAACCGCGACGACGGGTCCCCCGAGTGGGAACCAGCTGCCATGTCACTCGTATGCCTGGGCTCCCGAGAAATGGTGCCCCGAGCTGCCATCCCAAGCAACACCCAGAAGTACCAGCAGTGGGTCACCATCAATGGACGACGGGCCGAAGCCCTCCGGGACACTGGGGCCAGTGTGACCGCTGTCCGCTGCCACCTGGTGACCCCCGAACAAATCCTGCCGCATGTCCTATGCCCTGTCCGGACCGCGGACAACACCGAAAGCATGTGCCGGATGGCCAGGATCCCCTTCGAGTGGGGAGTAGTGTCAGGCACCCTAAAAGTAACTGTCCGCGACGACGCCCCAGTGGACTGCCTCCTGGGGAACGACCTAGAGAGCTCCCCCTGGGCCCAGGTGGAGCGCCGAGAGCATCTGGGGATGCTAGCGCTGCCCGATTGGGCCTGCGCCACCACCCGGTCCATGACCGCCCAACCAGCCGCTGCTGCAGCCCCCGACGAGCCTACGGGGCAAGAACTGCCACCCTCCTCCGGCACGGAGGAGCCTGACGATGAGGCCGGGCCATCCGAACTTTCCCCCGACGAGGCCGCCTCCCTCAGCGAGATCCCCGAGCTGGCCCAGTGGCGCCACGACAGGGGCCCCACCCGCGAACAATTCCAGCAAGAGCAGAAGGCCTGCCCGTCCCTCGAGGGGGCCCGACAGCAAGCGGCCGCCCAGGCCTCGGGGGACCCCACGGGAACCCACTGGATCTATTGGGACAATGACTTGTTTTATAGCGAGAAAAAGTCGCCGAACTGGGAGCCGGCCGGGTGTTGGTGGTTCATCTCCGATTCCGAGAGTTCCTCCTGAACCTGGCGCATGACGTGCCACTCGCCGGACACCTCGGGCGAGACAAAACTTACAGCCGCCTAGTGACCCATTTCTATTGGCCCCGAATGCGGAGAGACGTAGACCACCACTGCCGGTCCTGCCAGACCTGCCAGGCTAGCGGAAAGACTGGGGGTTGAGTCAAGGCCCCCCTCCAACCGTTTCCAGCCGTCCACACCCCGTTCGAACGAGTAGGGATCGACATCGTGGGGCCCCTCGACCCCCGAACCGCCCTGGGACACCGCTTCATCCTGGTACTGGTCGACCACGCCACCCGATACCCCGAGGCCATCCCACTCCGCACTGTGACAGCTCCAGTGGTGGGCCGGGCCCTGATGGGCATCTTCTCCAGGGTGGGGTTCCCCCGAGAAGTGGTGAGCGACAGGGGTACGAACTTTATTTCAAAGTACATGAGATCCCTCTGGCAACAATGTGGGGTCACCTACAAATTCACCACCCCTTACCACCCCCAGGGGAACGGACTGGTCAAGCGGTTCAACAGAACCTTGAAGGGGATGATCAAGGGTCTGGAAGAGCCCCTGAGGAGGAGATGGGACGTCCTGCTGCCCTGCCTCCTGTTCGCCTATCGAGAGGTACCACAGAAATCCCTGGGCTTCAGCCCCTTCGAACTGTTGTATGGGCACCCCGTCCGAGGGCCCCTCAGCCTGGTCAAGGAGGGCTGGGAGGCGAACGTCCAAGATGCCCCCCCCGACGTCTACCGGTACCTCCTGGCCCTGCGGAACCAAACTCGGAAGTTCCGGGCCCTGGCAGAAGCCAACCTCGAAGCCAGCCAAGAAGACATGAATTGCTGGTATGACGAAAATGCCTCGACCATCGAGTTTGAGCCGGGCCAGCAAGTCTGGGTCATGTTGCCCGTGGACCCCTGCGCCCTGCAGGACAAGTGGACCGGGCCCTTCAAGGTGGTTGAGAGGAAGAGCCCCGTCACCTACCTGGTCGACATGGAGTCCCCAAGGAACCCCCTCCGGGTCCTACACGCCAACCGGCTCAAGCCCCACTTTGCCCGAACCAAACTAAGCCTGCTGCTGGCTACCGATGATGGGGGCGAAAGCGACTCCAAGCCCCTACCCGACCTCCTGGGGTCCTCGGGCCAAGACGGCTCCTGGGAGGGCATCCACCTCTCCGCCACCCTGACCCCAGAACAGCGCCATAACTGCCGGAAGCTGCTGCAACCCTTCGCTGCCCTCTTCTCTCTCACGCCCGGGGTGACCCCCTGGTGCGTCCACGACGTGGACACCGGGGACAGCCCCCTGTGCGACACCGCGCCTACAGAGTGCCCGACCGAGTCCGAGCCTGCATACAGACCGAGGTCTCCAAGATGCTCGCCCTCGGAGTCATCGAGCCATCCGACAGCCCGTGGGCCAGCCCTGTGGTCTTGGTGCCGAAGGCCGCCGCCCCCGGCACCCCCCCGGAATTCAGATTTTGTGTAGACTACCGGGGCCTGAACGCAGTCACCAAGACCGATGCCCACCCCCTGCCACGGGCAGACGAGCTGATCGATCGCTTAGGGGCCGCCCGCTACCTAAGCACCTTTGATCTTACCGCTGGGTACTGGCAGATCAAGCTCACCCCCGGCGCCCAGGAACGATCCGCTTTTTCCACCCCCGATGGGCACTACCACTTTCGGGTGATGCCCTTCGGTATGAAGAACACCCCAGCGACCTTCCAGAGGCTGCTGAACAAGGTCCTGGCCGGGCTAGAAGCTTTCAGCGCGGCCTACCTCGACGACATTGCAGTCTTCAGCAACCACTGGGCCGCGCACCTAGGACACCTCGGAGAAGTCCTGGCCGCTCTCCAAAGGGCCGGGCTCACGATTAAGGCCAGCAAGTGCCAGATCGGTCAAGGATCTGTGACCTATCTGGGCCATCAGGTGGGGAGTGGCCAGGTGGCGCCCCTACAGTTGAAGGTCGATGCCATTCAGGCGTGGGAGCCCCCCGCAACCCAAACCGCTGTCCGGGCCTTCTTAGGCCTCACAGGCTACTACCGGCGATTTATTAAGGATTATGGCAGTATTGTGGGGCCCCTCACGGAGCTCACTTCCAAGAAACAGCCCAAGGCGGTGCACTGGACGCCCCGCTGTCAGACCGCTTTTGAAGCCCTCAAGGCGGCCATGTGCGCTGCCCCTGTGCTACAGGCCCCTGACTACAGCAAGGAATTTGTGGTTCAGACCGATGCCTCGGAGTACGGGGTTGGGGCGGTCCTCTCCCAGATGGACACCGAGGGCCGCGACCGACCTGTGGCCTTCATCAGCCGCCGACTGCTGCCACGAGAACAGAGGTGGAGCACCATCGAGCGGGAGGCCTTCGCTGTGGTATGGGCTCTCAAGAAGCTCCGGCCCTACCTTTTCGGCACCCACTTCAGAGTCCAAACTGACCACCGGCCCTTGCGGTGGCTAATGCAAATGCGGGGCGAGAACCCCAAGTTGTTGCGATGGTCCATCTCGCTGCAAGGGATGGACTTCACCGTGGAGCACCGGCCCGGCAACGACCACGCTAATGCCGACGGCCTGTCCAGATTCTTCCGCCTCGGCGAGGAGAACCCCCAAGGAGATGGGTGACTCTCCCTGCCTTCAGCTGGGGGGGACGCGTGTTGGAGCCGGCCTCGTGGCGTGGTCCTGTTCCCCCTCGCTAAGCCGCACGAGGTCCCATGCACCTCGGGGCTCCTCCATTTTGGATTGTACGTGACTCTACGCACCCGCCTACGTGACCCCGCTCCACCCGGCCTCGGTCCCAGCGAGGCCCGACATCGAGGCGCCAACCCCTGGCCCGGGGGATACCACGTGGACACTTCCCCACTCCCGGCGGAGGGCAGTATCGATGGGACCCCCAACCGTCCTTCCACACCTAGGTGCGATCGCCCCACAGCTCTCTGGGGCCTGGCGCCTCTCCTGCTGGGCGTCTGGCCGCTCCCAACCCGGCCTCTCCGCCCCCCGGGCGCAAGGGTCCGGACATCAAAGGGCTCCAGACCTATATCTGGGGCGACCCGGCAACAAGAGAGCAGTTGTATCCCGGAGTCAAGAGCCCTGCTGATCGGATCGCGGCTGACCCTACGGAGAAAGACTCATCCTGAAGCCACACTCTGAGACCTGCTGACGACTTCGCGGCTCCACCGTGCTTAAAGACCTTCACGAACCTTTGGGGCCCTGCTGACGCTGTCGCGGCCCGACCTTGTTGAACGTACCATCAGAGCCCAGCTGACCTCGTCGCGGCTCGACTGAAGCGGACCTACCACCGGAGCCCTGCTGACTGTGTCACGGCTCGACCCAAGCGGAACTAACACCCGAGCCCTGCAGACACCGTCGCGGCTCCCCACGTCCGAGCTGCTTTGAGACCAGCACGCAGGGTCTGGCGCAGAGCCTCCCCGTACCTGGCTGGTACTAAGACTGTCCCGCTACCCTATCCCTCCAAAGACATTGAGACTCTTTCTGGATCACTCGATCCCACTGTAAATTTATTGAATGTGCTACCATTGATAAAGAACCAAGATAAGCAACTGATACGGAGTCCTGTGTGGTGGTGTTACTGGGCCTAGTATGATCACAGGAGAAGGACCTCTCCTAGGAGGCTTCTCAGCGGCGCTCGGCTATAACTTTGCGGTAGGAAGGTGCCCCGGAGTAGTCCCCCCGACTCCCCGGTGGTCCTCCCTCCAACAGTGAGTAGTAGAGATAGAAGTAGAGAGTAGTAGAGTAGTAGAGAGTGAGTAGTAGAGAGCGAGTAGTAGAGAGTGAGTACTGGAGAGTGAGTAGTAGTGAGCAGTAGAGAGCGAGTAGTCGAGAGTGAGTAGTAGAGAGAGAGTAGTAGAGAGTGAGTAGTAGAGAGTAGTAGAGTGAGTAGTAGAGAGGGAATAGTAGAGAGAGAAGAGTAGAGAGAGAGCAGTAGAGTGAGTTTCAGAGAGTAGTAGAGAGAAGTAGAGAGTGAGTAGTAGAGAGCAAGTAGTAGAGAGTGAGCAGTGGAGAGTGAGTAGTAGAGAGTAGTAGAGAGCGAGTAGTAGAGAGTGAGTAGTAGAAATAGCGTAGTAGAGAGTGAGTAGTAGAGAGTGGTAGGGAGTGAGTAGTAGAGAGAGAGAATTAGAGAGTGATTAGAAGAGAGTGAGTAGAAGAGAGTAGTAGAGAGTGAGTAGTAGAGAGTGAGTAGCAGAGAGTGAGTAGAAGAGAGTAGTAGAGAGTGAGTAGTAGAGAGAGAGTAGTAGGGAGTAGTAGAGTAGTAGTAGAGTGAGTAGTAGAGAGTGAGTAGTGGATAGTAGTAGAGTAGTAGAGAGTGAGTAGTAGAGTGAGTTGTAGAGAGTAGTAAAGAGTGAGTAGTAGAGAGAAAGTAGTAGAGAGTGTGTAGCAGAGAGTGAGTAGTAGAGAGTAGTAGAGAGTGAGTAGTAGAGAGAGTAGTAGAGAGTAGTACAGCAGTAGAGAGTGAGGAGTAGAGAATAGTAGAGAGAGAGTAGTAGAGAGTGAGCAGTGGAGAGTGAGTAGTAGAGAGTGAGTAGTAGAGAATAGTAGAGCGTGAGTATTAGAGAGAGAGTAGTAGAGATAGAGTAGTAGAGAGTAGTAGAGTGAGTAGTAGAGAGGGAATAGTAGAGAGAGAAGAGTAGAGAGAGAGCAGTAGAGTGAGTTTCAGACAGTAGTAGAGAGAAGTAGAGAGTGAGTAGTAGAGAGCGAGTAGTAGAGAGTGAGCAGTGGAGAGTGAGTAGTAGAGAGTAGTAGAGAGAGCGTAGTAGAGAGTGAGTAGTAGAGAGTGGTAGAGAGTGAGTAGTAGAGAGAGAGAATTAGAGAGTGATTAGAAGAGAGTGAGTAGAAGACAGTAGTAGAGAGTGAGTAGTAGAGAGAGAGTAGTAGGGGGTAGTAGAGTAGTAGTAGAGTGAGTAGTAGAGAGTGAGTAGTGGATAGTAGTAGAGTAGTAGAGAGTGAGTAGTAGAGTGAGTTGTAGAGAGTAGTAAAGAGTGAGTAGTAGAGAGAAAGTAGTAGAGAGTGTGTAGCAGAGAGTGAGTAGTAGAGAGTAGTAGAGAGTGAGTAGTAGAGAGAGTAGTAGAGAGTAGTACAGCAGTAGAGAGTGAGGAGTAGAGAATAGTAGAGAGAGAGTAGTAGAGAGTGAGCAGTGGAGAGTGAGTAGTAGAGAGTGAGTAGTAGAGAATAGTAGAGCGAGAGTATTAGAGAGAGAGTAGTAGAGATAGAGTAGTAGAGAGTGAGTAGTAGAGGGTAGTAGAGAGTGAGTAGTAGAGAGTGAGTAGCAGAGAGAGTAGTAGAGAGTAGTAGAGAGTAGTAGAGTGAGTAGTAGAGAGTGAGTAGTAGAGAATAGTAGAGCGTGAGTATTAGAGAGAGAGTAGTAGAGATAGAGTAGTAGAGAGTGAGTAGTAGAGGGTAGTAGAGAGTGAGTAGTAGAGAGTGAGTAGCAGAGAGAGTAGTAGAGAGTAGTAGAGAGTAGTACAGTGAGTAGTAGAGAGAGAGAGTAGTAGAGAGTGAGTAGTAGAGAGTGAGTAGTAGAGTGAGTAGTAGAGTGCGTAGTAGAGAGTAGTAGAGAGTAGTAGAGAGAGAGTATTAGAGAGTAAGTAGTAGAGATTGAGTAGTAGTGAGTGAGTAGTAGAGAGTGAGTAGTAGAAAGTGAGAAGTAGAGAGTGAGAAGAAGAGAGTGAGTAGTGGAGAGAGAGTAGTTGAGAGTGTGTAGTAGATAGTAGAGAGTGAGTAGGAGAGAGTAGTAGAGTAGTAGAGAGTGAGTAGTAGAGAGTGAGTAGCAGAGAGAGTAGTAGAGAGTGAGTAGTAGAGAATAGTAGAGAGTGAGTAGTAGGGAGAGTAGTAGAGAGTGAGTAGTAGAGAGTGAGTAGAAGAGAGTAGTAGAGTAGTAGAGAGTGAGTAGTAGAGAGTGAGTAGCAGAGAGAGTAGTAGAGAGTGAGTAGTAGAGAATAGTAGAGAGTGAGTAGTAGGGAGAGTAGTAGAGAGTGAGTAGTAGAGAGTGAGTAGTAGAGAGTAGTAGAGTGAGTAATAGAGAGTGAGTAGTAGAGAGAGAGTAGTAGAGAGTAGTAGAGAGTGAGAAGTAGAGAGTGAGTGGTAGAGAGTAGTAGAGTGAGTAGTAGAGAGTAGGAGAGAGTGAGTAGTAGAGAGTAGTAGAGTAGTAGAGAGTGAGTAGTAGAGAGTAGTAGAGAGCGAATAGTAGAGAGTGAGCATTGGAGAGTGAGTAGTAGAGAATAGTAGAGAGCGAGTAGTAGAGTGAGTAGTAGAGAGTAGTAGAGAGAGCGTAGAGAGAGCATAGTAGAGAGTGAGTAGTAGAGAGTAGTAGAGATTAAGTAGTAGAGAGAGTGTAGTAGAGAGTGAGTAGAAGAGAGTAAGTAGTAGAGAGTAGTAGAGAGTGAGTAGTAGAGAGAGGGTAGTAGGGAGTAGTAGAGTAGTAGAGAGTGAGTAGTAGAGAGTGAGTAGTGGATAGCAGTGGAGTAGTAGAGAGTGAGTAGTGGAGTGAGTTGTAGAGAGTAGTAGAGAGCGAGTAGTAGAGAGAAAGTAGTAGAGACTGAGCAGTGGAGAGTGAGTAGTAGAGAGTGAGTAGTAGAGAGTGAGTAGTAGAGAATAGTAGGGAGTGAGTAGTAGAGAGAGAGTAGTAGAGAGTGAGTAGTAGAGAGTAGTAGACTGAGTAGTAGAGAGTGAGTAGTAGAGCAAGAGTAGTAGAGAGTAGTAGAGAGTGAATAGTAGAGTAGTAGAGAGTGAGTGGTAGAGAGTAGTAGAGTGAGTAGTAGAGAGTAGTAGAGAGTGAGTAGTAGAGAGAGTAGTAGAGAATAGTAGAGTAGTAGAGAGTGATTAGTAGAGTGAGTAGTAGAGAGAGTAGTAGAGAGTAGTAGAGTAGTAGAGAGTGGGTAGTAGAGAGCAAGTAGTAGAGAGTGAGTACTGAAGAGTGAGTAGCAGAGAGCAGTAGAAAGCGAGTAGACGAGAGTGAGTAGAAGAGAGAGAGTAGTAGAGAGTGAATAGTAGATAGTGAGCAGTAGAGAGAGAGTAGTAGAGAGTGAGTAGTAGAGAGTAGTAGAGAGTGAGTAGTAGAGAGTGAGTAGCAGAGAATAGTAGAGAGTGAGTAGTAGAGAGAGAGTAGTAGAGAGTTAGTAGGGAGTAGTAGAGTGAGTAGTAGAGAGTAGTAGAGAGAGAGTATTAGAGAGTAAGTAGTAGAGAGTGAGTAGTAGAGAGTGAGTAGTAGAGAGTGAGCAGTAGAAAGAGAGCAGTAGAGAGTGAGTGGAAGAGAGTGAGTAGTGGAGAGAGAGTAGTTGAGAGGGTGTAGTCAATAGTAGTAGAGAGTGAGTAGTAGAGAGAGAGCAGTAGGGCGTGGTAGATTAGTAGAGAGTGAGTAGTAGAGAGTGAGTAGTAGAGAGCAGTGGAGTAGTAGAGAGTGAGTAGTAGAGAGTGAGTAGTAGAGAGTGAGTAGCAGAGAGAGAGTAGTAGAGAGTGAGTAGTAGAGAATAGTAGAGAGTGAGTAGTAGGGAGAGGAGTAGAGAGTGAGTAGTAGAGAGTAGTAGAGAGCGAGTAGTAGAGAGCGAGTAGTAGAGAGTGAGTACTGGAGAGTGAGTAGCAGAGAGCAGTAGAGAGCGAGTAGTCGAGAGTGAGTAGTAGAGAGAGAGTAGTAGAGAGTGAATAGTAGATAGTGAGTAGTAGAGAGAGAGTAGTAGAGAGTGAGTAGTAGAGGGTAGTAGCGAGTGAGTAGTAGAGAGTGAGTAGTAGAGGGTAGTAGAGAGTGAGTAGTAGAGAGTGAGTAGCAGAGAGAGAGTAGTAGAGAGTAGTAGAGAGAGAGTAGTAGAGAGTGAGTAGTAGAGAGTAGTAGAGTAGTAGAGAGTAAGTAGTAGAGAGTGAGTAGTAGAGAGAGAGTAGTAGAGAGTGAGTAGCAAAGAGAGAGTAGTAGAGAGTGAGTAGTAGAGTGAGTAGTAGAGACAGAGTAGCAGAGAATGAGTAGTAGAGAGTAGTAGAGAGAGCGTAGAGAGCGCGTAGTAGTGGAAAGTAGTGGAGTAGTAGAGAGTGTGTAGTAGAGTGAGTTGTAGAGAGCAGTAGAGAGAAAGTAGTAGAGAGTTTGTAGCAGAGATTGAGTAGTAGAGAGTAGTAGAGAGAGTAGTAGAGAGTAGTAGAGTAGTACAGAGTGAGTAGTAGAGAGTAGTAGAGAGCGAGTATGTAGAGAGTGAGCAGTGGAGAGTGAGTAGCAGAGAATAGTAGAGAGTTAGTAGTAGACAGAGAGTAGTAGAGAGTTAGTAGAGAGTTGTAGAGTGAGTAGTAGAGAGTTAGTAGTAGAGAGAGAGTAGTAGAGAGTAGTAGAGAGTGAGTAGTAGAGTGTGAGTGGTAGAGAGTAGTAGAGTGAGTAGTAGAGAGTAGTAGAGAATGAGTAGAAGAGAGAGTAGTAGAGAATAGCAGAGTAGTAGAGAGTGAGTAGTAGAGAGTGAGTAGTAGAGAGAGTAGTAGAGAGAGTAGTAGAGAGTAGTAGAGTAGTAGAGAGAGAGTAGTGGAGAGCGAGTAGCAGAGAATGAGTACTGGAGAGTGAGTAGCAGAGAGCAGTAGAGAGCGAGTAGTCGAGAGTGAGTAGTAGAGAGAGAGAGTAGTAGATAGTGAGAATTAGAGAGCGAGTAGTAGAGAGAGAGCAGTAGAGAGTGAGTAGTAGGTAGTGAGCAGTAGAGGGTAGTAGAGAGTGAGTAGCAGAAAGGGAGTAGCAGAGAGTGAGTAGTAGAGTGAGTAGTAGAGAGTAGTAGAGAGAGAGAGTAGTAGAAAGAGAGCAGTAGAGAGTGAGTAGAAGAGAGTGAGTAGTGGAGAGAGAGTAGTTGAGAGTGTGTAGTAGATAGTAGTAGAGAGTGAGTACTAGAAAGAGATCAGTAGGGAGTGGTAGAGTAGTAGAGAGTGAGTAGTAGAGAGTGAGTAGTAGAGAGTGAGTAGTAGAGAGTGAGTAGCAGAGAGAGAGAGTAGTAGAGAGTGAGTAGTAGAGAATAGTAGAGAGTGAGTAGTAGGGAGAGTAGTAGAGAGTGAGTAGTAGAGAGTAGTAGAGTGAGTAATAGAGAGTGAGTAGTAGAGAGAGAGTAGGAGAGAGTAGTAGAGAGTGAGAAGTAGAGCAGTAGAGAGTGAGTGGTAGAGAGTAGTAGAGTGAGTAGTAGAGAGTAGTAGAGAGTGAGTAGTAGAGAGAGTAGTAGAGAGTGAGAAGTAGAGAGTGAGTAGTAGAGAGAGAAGTAGAGAGTAGTAGAGTAGTAGAGAGTGAGTAGTAGAGAGCGAGTAGTAGAGAGTGAGTACTGGAGAGTGAGTAGTAGTGAGCAGTACAGAGCGAGTAGTCGAGAGTGAGTAGTAGAGAGAGAGTAGTAGAGAGTGAGTAGTAGAGAGTAGTAGAGTGAGTAGTAGAGAGGGAATAGTAGAGAGAGAAGAGTAGAGAGAGAGTAGTAGAGTGAGTTTCAGAGAGTAGTAGAGAGAAGTAGAGAGTGAGTAGTAGAGAGCGAGTAGCAGAGAGTGAGCAGTGGAGAGTGAGTAGTAGAGAGTAGTAGAGAGCGAGTAGTAGAGAGTGAGTAGTAGAGAGAGCGTAGTAGAGAGTGAGTAGTAGAGAGTGGTAGAGAGTGAGTAGTAGAGAGAGAGTAGTAGAGAGTGAGTAGAAGAGAGTGAGTAGAAGAGAGTATTAGAGAGTGAGTAGTAGCGAGAGAGTAGTAGGGAGTAGTAGAGTAGTAGTAGAGAGTGAGTAGTGGATAGTAGTAGAGTAGTAGAGAGTGAGTAGTAGAGTGAGTTGTAGAGAGTAGTAGAGAGTGAGTAGTAGAGAGAAAGTAGTAGAGAGTGTGTAGCAGAGAGTGAGTAGTAGAGAGTAGTAGATAGTGAGTAGTAGAGAGAGTAGTAGAGAGTAGTAGAGCAGTAGAGAGTGAGTGGTAGAGAGTAGTAGAGTGAGCAGTAGAGAGTAGTAGAGAGTGAGTAGTAGAGAGAGTAGTTGAGAGTGTGTAGTCGATAGTAGTAGAGAGTGAGTAGTAGAGAGAGAGCAGTAGGGAGTGGTAGATTAGTAGAGAGTGAGTAGTAGAGAGTGAGTAGGAGAGAGCAGTGGAGTAGTAGAGAGTGAGTAGTAGAGAGTGAGTAGCAGAGAGAGAGTAGTAGAGAGTGAGTAGTAGAGAATAGTAGAGAGTGAGTAGTAGGGAGAGGAGTAGAGAGTGAGTAGTAGAGAGTAGTAGAGAGCGAGTAGTAGAGAGCGAGTAGTAGAGAGTGAGTACTGGAGAGTGAGTAGCAGAGAGCAGTAGAGAGCGAGTAGTCGAGAGTGAGTAGTAGAGAGAGAGTAGTAGAGAGTGAATAGTAGATAGTGAGTAGTAGAGAGAGAGTAGTAGAGAGTGAATAGTAGAGGGTAGTAGCGAGTGAGTAGTAGAGAGTGAGTAGTAGAGGGTAGTAGAGAGTGAGTAGTAGAGAGTGAGTAACAGAGAGAGTAGTAGAGAGTAGTAGAGAGAGAGTAGTAGAGAGTGAGTAGTAGAGACTAGTAGAGTAGTAGAGAGTAAGTAGTAGGGAGTGAGTAGTAGAGAGAGTAGTAGAGAGTGAGTAGCAAAGAGAGAGTAGTAGAGAGTGAGTAGTAGAGTGAGTAGTAGAGACAGAGTAGCAGAGAATGAGTAATAGAGAGTAGTAGAGAGAGCGTAGAGAGCGCGTAGTAGTGGAAAGTAGTGGAGTAGTAGAGAGTGTGTAGTAGAGTGAGTTGTAGAGAGCAGTAGAGAGCGAGCAGTAGAGAGAAAGTAGTAGAGAGTTTGTAGCAGAGAGTGAGTAGTAGAGAGTAGTAGAGAGAGTAGTAGAGAGTAGTAGAGTAGTACAGAGTGAGTAGTAGAGAGTAGTACAGAGCGAGTATGTAGAGAGTGAGCAGTGGAGAGTGAGTAGCAGAGAATAGTAGAGAGTTAGTAGAAGACAGAGAGTAGTAGAGAGTTAGTAGAGAGTTGTAGAGTGAGTAGTAGAGAGTTAGTAGTAGAGAGAGAGTAGTAGAGAGTAGTAGAGAGTGAGTAGTAGAGTGTGAGTGGTAGAGAGTAGTAGAGTGAGTAGTAGAGAGTAGTAGAGAATGAGTAGAAGAGAGAGTAGTAGAGAATAGCAGAGTAGTAGAGAGTGAGTAGTAGAGAGTGAGTAGTAGAGAGAGCAGTAGAGAGAGTAGTAGAGAGTAGTAGAGTAGTAGAGAGTGAGTAGTGGAAAGCGAGTAGTAGAGAATGAGTACTGGAGAGTGAGTAGCAGAGAGCAGTAGAGAGCGAGTAGTCGAGAGTGAGTAGTAGAGAGAGAGAGTAGTAGATAGTGAGAAGTAGAGAGTGAGTAGTAGAGAGAGAGTAGTAGAGAGTGAGTAGTAGGTAGTGAGTAGTAGAGGACAGTAGAGAGTGAGTAGTAGAAAGGGAGTAGCAGAGAGTGAGTAGTAGAGTGAGTAGTAGAGAGTAGTAGAGAGTGAGTAGTAGAGAGTGAGTAGTAGAGAGTGAGTAGTAGAGGGTGAGTAGCAGAGAGAGAGAGTAGTAGAGAGTGAGTAGTAGAGAATAGTAGAGAGTGAGTAGTAGGGAGAGTAGTAGAGAGTGAGTAGTAGAGAGTAGTAGAGCGAGCAATAGAGAGTGAGTAGTAGAGAGAGAGTAGGAGAGAGTAGTAGAGAGTGAGAGTAGTAGAGAGTGAGTAGTAGAGAGTGAGTAATAGAGAGTGAGTACTGGAGAGTGAGTAGCAGAGAGAGTAGAGAGCGAGTAGTCGAGAGTGAGTAGTAGAGATAGAGTAGTAGAGAGTAAGTAGTAGAGGGTAGTAGAGAGTGAGTAGTAGAGAGTGAGTAGCAGAGAGAGTAGTAGAGAGTAGTAGAGAGTAGTAGTGTGAGTAGTAGAGAGAGAGAGTAGTAGAGAGTGAGTGGTAGAGAGTGAGTAGTAAAGTGAGTAGTAGAGTGCGTAGCAGAGAGTAGTAGAGAGTAGTAGAGAGAGAGTATTAGAGAGTAAGTAGTAGAGAGTGAGTAGTAAAGAGTGAGTAGTAGAAAGTGAGTAGTAGAGAGTGAGTAGAAGAGAGTGAGTAGTGGAGAGAGAGAGCAGTAGGGAGTGGTAGAGTAGTAGAGAGTGAGTAGTAGAGAGCAGTAGAGTAGTAGAGAGTGAGTAGTAGAGAGTGAGTAGCAGAGAGAGAGTAGAGTGAGTAATAGAGAGTGAGTAGTAGAAAGAGAGTAGTAGAGAGTGAGAAGTAGAGAGTAAGTGGTAGAGAGCAGTAGAGTGAGTAGTAGAGAGTAGTAGAGAGTGAGTAGTAGAGTAGTAGAGAGTGAGCAGTAGAGAGTGAGTAGTAGAGAGAGTAGTAGAGTAGTAGAGAGTGAGTAGTAGAGAGCGAGTAGTAGAGAGTAAGTACTGGAGAGTGAGTAGTAGAGAGCAGTAGAGAGCGAATTGACGAGAGTGAGTAGTAGAGAGAGAGTAGTAGAGAGTGAATAGTAGATAGTGAGTAGTAGGGAGAGTAGTAGAGAGTGAGTAGTAGAGAGTGAGTAGTAGAGAGTAGTAGAGTAAGTAATAGAGAGTGAGTAGTAGAGAGAGAGTAGTAGAGAGTAGTAGAGAGTGAGTAGTAGAGAGTGAGTGGTAGAGAGTAGTAGAGTGAGTAGTAGAGAGTAGTAGAGAGTGAGTAGTAGAGAGAGTAGTAGAGAGTGAGAAGTAGAGAGTGAGTAGTAGAGAGAGAAGTAGAGAGTAGTAGAGTAGTAGAGAGTGAGTAGTAGAGAGCGAGTAGTAGAGAGTGAGTACTGGAGAGTGAGTAGTAGTGAGCAGTAGAGAGCGAGTAGTCGAGAGTGAGTAGTAGAGAGAGTAGTAGAGAGTGAGTAGTAGAGAGTAGTAGAGTGAGTAGTAGAGAGGGAATAGTAGAGAGAGAAGAGTAGAGAGAGAGTAGTAGAGTGAGTTTCAGAGAGTAGTAGAGAGAAGTAGAGAGTGAGTAGTAGAGAGCGAGTAGTAGAGAGTGAGCAGTGGAGAGTGAGTAGTAGAGAGTAGTAGAGAGCGAGTAGTAGAGAGTGAGTAGTAGAGAGAGCGTAGTAGAGAGTGAGTAGTAGAGAGTGGTAGAGAGTGAGTAGTAGAGAGAGAGTAGTAGAGAGTGAGTAGAAGAGAGTGAGTAGAAGAGAGTATTAGAGAGTGAGTAGTAGCGAGAGAGTAGTTGGGAGTAGTAGAGTAGTAGTAGAGAGTGAGTAGTCGATAGTAGTAGAGTAGTAGAGAGTGAGTAGTAGAGTGAGTTGTAGAGAGTAGTAGAGAGTGAGTAGTAGAGAGAAAGTAGTAGAGAGTGTGTAGCAGAGAGTGAGTAGTAGAGAGTAGTAGATAGTGAGTAGTAGAGAGAGTAGTAGAGAGTAGTAGAGCAGTAGAGAGTAAGTGGTAGAGAGTAGTAGAGTGAGCAGTAGAGAGTAGTAGAGAGTGAGTAGTAGAGAGAGTAGTAGAGAATAGTAGAGTACTAGAGAGTGAGTAGTAGAGTGAGTAGTAGAGAGAGTAGTAGAGAGTAGTAGAGTAGTAGAGAGTGAGTAGTAGAGAGTGACTAATAGAGAGTGAGTACTGGAGAGTGAGTAGCAGAGAGCAGTAGAGAGCGAGTAGTCGAGCGTGAGTAGTAGAGATAGAGTAGTAGAGAGTAAGTAGTAGAGGGTAGTAGAGAGTGAGTAGTAGAGAGTGAGTAGCAGAGAGAGCAGTAGAGAGTAGTAGTGTGAGTAGTAGAGAGAGAGGGTAGTAGAGAGTGAGTGGTAGAGAGTGAGTAGTAGAGTGAGTAGTAGAGTGCGTAGTAGAGAGTAGTAGAGAGTAGTAGAGAGAGAGTATTAGAGAGTAAGTAGTAGAGAGTGAGTAGTAGAGAGTGAGTAGTAGAGCGTGAGTAGTAGAAAGTGAGTAGTAGAGAGTGAGTAGAAGAGAGTGAGTAGTGGAGAGAGAGTAGTTGAGAGTGTGTAGTAGATAGTAGAGAGTGAGTAGTAGAGAGAGAGAGCAGTAGGGAGTGGTAGAGTAGTAGAGAGTGAGTAGTAGAGAGCAGTAGAGTAGTAGAGAGTGAGTAGTACAGAGTGAGTAGCAGAGAGAGAGTAGAGTGAGTAATAGAGAGTGAGTAGTAGAAAGAGAGTAGTAGAGAGTGAGAAGTAGAGAGTGAGTGGTAGAGAGTAGTAGAGTGAGTAGTAAAGAGTAGTAGAGAGTGAGTAGTAGAGTAGTAGAGAGTGAGCAGTAGAGAGTGAGTAGTAGAGAGAGTAGTAGAGTAGTAGAGAGTGAGTAGTAGAGAGCGAGTAGTAGAGAGTAAGTACTGGAGAGTGAGTAGTAGAGAGCGAATTGTCGAGAGTGAGTAGTAGAGAGAGAGTAGTAGAGAGTGAATAGTAGATAGTGAGTAGTAGGGAGAGTAGTAGAGAGTGAGTAGTAGAGAGTGAGTAGTAGAGTGAGTAATAGAGAGTGAGTAGTAGAGAGAGAGTAGTAGAGAGTAGTAGAGAGTGAGAAGTAGAGAGTGAGTGGTAGAGAGTAGTAGAGTGAGTAGTAGAGAGTAGTAGAGAGTGAGTATTAGAGTAGTAGAGAGTGAGTAGTAGAGAGTGAATAGTAGAGAGAGTAGTAGAGAGTAGTAGAGTTGTAGAGAGTGAGTAGTAGAGAGCGAGTATTAGAGAGTAAGTACTGGAGAGTGAGTAGTAGAGAGCAGTAGAGAGCGAGTTGTCGAGAGTGAGTAGTAGAGAGAGAGTAGTAGAGAGTGAATAGTAGATAGTGAGTAGTAGAGAGAGAGTAGTAGAAAGTGAGTAGTAGAGAGTAGCGGAGTGAGTAGTAGAGAGGGAATAGTAGAGAGAGAAGAGTAGCGAGAGAGTAGTAGAGTGAGTAGCAAAGAGTAGTAGAGAGTGAGTAGTAGAGAGTAGTAGAGAGTGAGTAGTAGAGAGTGAGCAGTGGAGAGTGAGTAGTAGAGAATAGTAGAGAGCGAGTAGTAGAGTGAGTAGTAGAGAGTAGTAGAGAGAGCGTAGAGAGAGCATAGTAGACAGTGAGTAGTAGAGAGTAGTAGAGATTAAGTAGTAGAGAGAGAGTAGTAGAGAGTGAGTAGAAGAGAGTGAGTAGTAGAGAGTAGTAGAGAGTGAGTAGTAGAGAGAGGGTAGTAGAGAGTAGTAGAGTAGTAGAGAGTGAGTAGTAGAGAGAGTATTAGAGAGAGTAGTAGAGAGTAGTAGAGTAGTAGAGAGTGAGTAGTGGAGAGCGAGTAGTAGAGAGTGAGTACTGGAGAGTGAGTAGCAGAGAGCAGTAGAGAGCGAGTAGTCGAGAGTGAGTAGTAGAGAGAGAGAGTAGTAGATAGTGAGAAGTAGAGAGTGAGTAGTAGAGAGAGAGTAGTAGAGAGTGAGTAGTAGGTAGTGAGTACTAGAGGGTAGTAGAGAGTGAGTAGTAGAAAGTGAGTAGCAGAGAGTGAGTAGTAGAGTGAGTAGTAGAGAGTAGTAGTGAGAGAGAGTAGTAGAAAGAGAGCAGTAGAGAGTGAGTAGAAGAGAGTGAGTAGTGGAGAGAGAGTAGTTGAGAGTGTGTAGTAGATAGTAGCAGAGAGTGAGTACTAGAAAGAGAGCAGTTGGGAGTGGTAGAGTAGTAGAGAGTGAGTAGTAGAGAGTGAGTAGTAGAGAGTGAGTAGCAGAGAGAGAGTAGTAGAGAGTGAGTAGTAGAGAATAGTAGAGAGTGAGTAGTAGGGAGAGTAGTAGAGAGTGAGTAGTAGAGAGTAGTAGAGTGAGTAATAGAGAGTGAGTAGTAGAGAGAGAGTAAGAGAAAGTAGTAGAGAGTGAGAAGTAGAGTAGTAGAGAGTGATTGGTAGAGAGTAGTAGAGTGAGTAGTAGAGAGTAGTAGAGAGTGAGTAGTAGAGAGAGTAGTAGAGAGTGAGAAGTAGAGAGTGAGTAGTATAGATAGAAGTAGAGAGTAGTAGAGTAGTAGAGAGTGAGTAGTAGAGAGCGAGTAGTAGAGAGTGAGTACTGGAGACTGAGTAGTAGTGAGCAGTAGAGAGCGAGTAGTCGAGAGTGAGTAGTAGAGAGGGAGTAGTAGTGAGTGAGTAGTAGAGAGTAGTAGAGTGAGTAGTAGAGAGGGAATAGTAGAGAGAGAAGAGTAGAGAGAGAGCAGTAGAGTGAGTTTCAGAGAGTAGTAGAGAGAAGTAGAGAGTGAGTAGTAGAGAGCGAGTAGTAGAGAGTGAGCAGTGGAGAGTGAGTAGTAGAGAGCGAGTAGTAGAGAGTGAGTAGTAGAGAGAGCGTAGTAGAGAGTGAGTAGTAGAGAGTGGTAGGGAGTGAGTAGTAGAGAGCGAGTAGTAGAGAGTGAGTAGTAGAGAGAGCGTAGTAGAGAGTGAGTAGTAGAAATAGCGTAGTAGAGAGTGAGTAGTAGAGAGTGGTAGGGAGTGAGTAGTAGAGAGAGAGAATTAGAGAGTGATTAGAAGAGAGTGAGTAGAAGAGAGTAGTAGAGAGTGAGTAGTAGAGAGTGAGTAGCAGAGAGTGAGTAGAAGAGAGTAGTAGAGAGTGAGTAGTAGAGAGAGAGTAGTAGGGAGTAGTAGAGTAGTAGTAGAGTGAGTAGTAGAGAGTGAGTAGTGGATAGTAGTAGAGTAGTAGAGAGTGAGTAGTAGAGTGAGTTGTAGAGAGTAGTAAAGAGTGAGTAGTAGAGAGAAAGTAGTAGAGAGTGTGTAGCAGAGAGTGAGTAGTAGAGAGTAGTAGAGAGTGAGTAGTAGAGAGAGTAGTAGAGAGTAGTACAGCAGTAGAGAGTGAGGAGTAGAGAATAGTAGAGAGAGAGTAGTAGAGAGTGAGCAGTGGAGAGTGAGTAGTAGAGAGTGAGTAGTAGAGAATAGTAGAGCGTGAGTATTAGAGAGAGAGTAGTAGAGATAGAGTAGTAGAGAGTAGTAGAGTGAGTAGTAGAGAGGGAATAGTAGAGAGAGAAGAGTAGAGAGAGAGCAGTAGAGTGAGTTTCAGACAGTAGTAGAGAGAAGTAGAGAGTGAGTAGTAGAGAGCGAGTAGTAGAGACTGAGCAGTGGAGAGTGAGTAGTAGAGAGTAGTAGAGAGAGCGTAGTAGAGAGTGAGTAGTAGAGAGTGGTAGAGAGTGAGTAGTAGAGAGAGAGAATTAGAGAGTGATTAGAAGAGAGTGAGTAGAAGACAGTAGTAGAGAGTGAGTAGTAGAGAGAGAGTAGTAGGGGGTAGTAGAGTAGTAGTAGAGTGAGTAGTAGAGAGTGAGTAGTGGATAGTAGTAGAGTAGTAGAGAGTGAGTAGTAGAGTGAGTTGTAGAGAGTAGTAAAGAGTGAGTAGTAGAGAGAAAGTAGTAGAGAGTGTGTAGCAGAGAGTGAGTAGTAGAGAGTAGTAGAGAGTGAGTAGTAGAGAGAGTAGTAGAGAGTAGTACAGCAGTAGAGAGTGAGGAGTAGAGAATAGTAGAGAGAGAGTAGTAGAGAGTGAGCAGTGGAGAGTGAGTAGTAGAGAGTGAGTAGTAGAGAATAGTAGAGCGAGAGTATTAGAGAGAGAGTAGTAGAGATAGAGTAGTAGAGAGTGAGTAGTAGAGGGTAGTAGAGAGTGAGTAGTAGAGAGTGAGTAGCAGAGAGAGTAGTAGAGAGTAGTAGAGAGTAGTAGAGTGAGTAGTAGAGAGTGAGTAGTAGAGAATAGTAGAGCGTGAGTATTAGAGAGAGAGTAGTAGAGATAGAGTAGTAGAGAGTGAGTAGTAGAGGGTAGTAGAGAGTGAGTAGTAGAGAGTGAGTAGCAGAGAGAGTAGTAGAGAGTAGTAGAGAGTAGTACAGTGAGTAGTAGAGAGAGAGAGTAGTAGAGAGTGAGTAGTAGAGAGTGAGTAGTAGAGTGAGTAGTAGAGTGCGTAGTAGAGAGTAGTAGAGAGTAGTAGAGAGAGAGTATTAGAGAGTAAGTAGTAGAGATTGAGTAGTAGTGAGTGAGTAGTAGAGAGTGAGTAGTAGAAAGTGAGAAGTAGAGAGTGAGTAGAAGAGAGTGAGTAGTGGAGAGAGAGTAGTTGAGAGTGTGTAGTAGATAGTAGAGAGTGAGTAGGAGAGAGTAGTAGAGTAGTAGAGAGTGAGTAGTAGAGAGTGAGTAGCAGAGAGAGTAGTAGAGAGTGAGTAGTAGAGAATAGTAGAGAGTGAGTAGTAGGGAGAGTAGTAGAGAGTGAGTAGTAGAGAGTGAGTAGTAGAGAGTAGTAGAGTAGTAGAGAGTGAGTAGTAGAGAGTGAGTAGCAGAGAGAGTAGTAGAGAGTGAGTAGTAGAGAATAGTAGAGAGTGAGTAGTAGGGAGAGTAGTAGAGAGTGAGTAGTAGAGAGTGAGTAGTAGAGAGTAGTAGAGTGAGTAATAGAGAGTGAGTAGTAGAGAGAGAGTAGTAGAGAGTAGTAGAGAGTGAGAAGTAGAGAGTGAGTGGTAGAGAGTAGTAGAGTGAGTAGTAGAGAGTAGGAGAGAGTGAGTAGTAGAGAGTAGTAGAGTAGTAGAGAGTGAGTAGTAGAGAGTAGTAGAGAGCGAATAGTAGAGAGTGAGCATTGGAGAGTGAGTAGTAGAGAATAGTAGAGAGCGAGTAGTAGAGTGAGTAGTAGAGAGTAGTAGAGAGAGCGTAGAGAGAGCATAGTAGAGAGTGAGTAGTAGAGAGTAGTAGAGATTAAGTAGTAGAGAGAGTGTAGTAGAGAGTGAGTAGAAGAGAGTAAGTAGTAGAGAGTAGTAGAGAGTGAGTAGTAGAGAGAGGGTAGTAGGGAGTAGTAGAGTAGTAGAGAGTGAGTAGTAGAGAGTGAGTAGTGGATAGCAGTGGAGTAGTAGAGAGTGAGTAGTGGAGTGAGTTGTAGAGAGTAGTAGAGAGCGAGTAGTAGAGAGAAAGTAGTAGAGACTGAGCAGTGGAGAGTGAGTAGTAGAGAGTGAGTAGTAGAGAGTGAGTAGTAGAGAATAGTAGGGAGTGAGTAGTAGAGAGAGAGTAGTAGAGAGTGAGTAGTAGAGAGTAGTAGACTGAGTAGTAGAGAGTGAGTAGTAGAGCAAGAGTAGTAGAGAGTAGTAGAGAGTGAATAGTAGAGTAGTAGAGAGTGAGTGGTAGAGAGTAGTAGAGTGAGTAGTAGAGAGTAGTAGAGAGTGAGTAGTAGAGAGAGTAGTAGAGAATAGTAGAGTAGTAGAGAGTGATTAGTAGAGTGAGTAGTAGAGAGAGTAGTAGAGAGTAGTAGAGTAGTAGAGAGTGGGTAGTAGAGAGCAAGTAGTAGAGAGTGAGTACTGAAGAGTGAGTAGCAGAGAGCAGTAGAAAGCGAGTAGACGAGAGTGAGTAGAAGAGAGAGAGTAGTAGAGAGTGAATAGTAGATAGTGAGCAGTAGAGAGAGAGTAGTAGAGAGTGAGTAGTAGAGAGTAGTAGAGAGTGAGTAGTAGAGAGTGAGTAGTAGAGAGAGAGTAGTAGAGAGTTAGTAGGGAGTAGTAGAGTGAGTAGTAGAGAGTAGTAGAGAGAGAGTATTAGAGAGTAAGTAGTAGAGAGTGAGTAGTAGAGAGTGAGTAGTAGAGAGTGAGCAGTAGAAAGAGAGCAGTAGAGAGTGAGTGGAAGATAGTGAGTAGTGGAGAGAGAGTAGTTGAGAGTGTGTAGTCAATAGTAGTAGAGAGTGAGTAGTAGAGAAAGAGCAGTAGGGCGTGGTAGATTAGTAGAGAGTGAGTAGTAGAGAGTGAGTAGTAGAGAGCAGTGGAGTAGTAGAGAGTGAGTAGTAGAGAGTGAGCAGTAGAGAGTGAGTAGCAGAGAGAGAGTAGTAGAGAGTGAGTAGTAGAGAATAGTAGAGAGTGAGTAGTAGGGAGAGGAGTAGAGAGTGAGTAGTAGAGAGTAGTAGAGAGCGAGTAGTAGAGAGCGAGTAGTAGAGAGTGAGTACTGGAGAGTGAGTAGCAGAGAGCAGTAGAGAGCGAGTAGTCGAGAGTGAGTAGTAGAGAGAGAGTAGTAGAGAGTGAATAGTAGATAGTGAGTAGTAGAGAGAGAGTAGTAGAGAGTGAGTAGTAGAGGGTAGTAGCGAGTGAGTAGTAGAGAGTGAGTAGTAGAGGGTAGTAGAGAGTGAGTAGTAGAGAGTGAGTAGCAGAGAGAGAGTAGTAGAGAGTAGTAGAGAGAGAGTAGTAGAGAGTGAGTAGTAGAGAGTAGTAGAGTAGTAGAGAGTAAGTAGTAGAGAGTGAGTAGTAGAGAGAGAGTAGTAGAGAGTGAGTAGCAAAGAGAGAGTAGTAGAGAGTGAGTAGTAGAGTGAGTAGTAGAGACAGAGTAGCAGAGAATGAGTAGTAGAGAGAGCGTAGAGAGCGCGTAGTAGTGGAAAGTAGTGGAGTAGTAGAGAGTGTGTTGTAGAGTGAGTTGTAGAGAGCAGTAGAGAGAAAGTAGTAGAGAGTTTGTAGCAGAGATTGAGTAGTAGAGAGTAGTAGAGAGAGTAGTAGAGAGTAGTAGAGTAGTACAGAGTGAGTAGTAGAGAGTAGTAGAGAGCGAGTATGTAGAGAGTGAGCAGTGGAGAGTGAGTAGCAGAGAATAGTAGAGAGTTAGTAGTAGACAGAGAGTAGTAGAGAGTTAGTAGAGAGTTGTAGAGTGAGTAGTAGAGAGTTAGTAGTAGAGAGAGAGTAGTAGAGAGTAGTAGAGAGTGAGTAGTAGAGTGTGAGTGGTAGAGAGTAGTAGAGTGAGTAGTAGAGAGTAGTAGAGAATGAGTAGAAGAGAGAGTAGTAGAGAATAGCAGAGTAGTAGAGAGTGAGTAGTAGAGAGTGAGTAGTAGAGAGAGTAGTAGAGACAGTAGTAGAGAGTAGTAGAGTAGTAGAGAGTGAGAAGTGGAGAGCGAGTAGCAGAGAATGAGTACTGGAGAGTGAGTAGCAGAGAGCAGTAGAGAGCGAGTGGTCGAGAGTGAGTAGTAGAGAGAGAGAGTAGTAGATAGTGAGAATTAGAGAGCGAGTAGTAGAGAGAGAGCAGTAGAGAGTGAGTAGTAGGTAGTGAGCAGTAGAGGGTAGTAGAGAGTGAGTAGCAGAAAGGGAGTAGCAGAGAGTGAGTAGTAGAGTGAGTAGTAGAGAGTAGTAGAGAGAGAGAGTAGTAGAAAGAGAGCAGTAGAGAGTGAGTAGAAGAGAGTGAGTAGTGGAGAGAGAGTAGTTGAGAGTGTGTAGTAGATAGTAGTAGAGAGTGAGTACTAGAAAGAGATCAGTAGGGAGTGGTAGAGTAGTAGAGAGTGAGTAGTAGAGAGTGAGTAGTAGAGAGTGAGTAGTAGAGAGTGAGTAGCAGAGAGAGAGAGTAGTAGAGAGTGAGTAGTAGAGAATAGTAGAGAGTGAGTAGTAGGGAGAGTAGTAGAGAGTGAGTAGTAGAGAGTAGTAGAGTGAGTAATAGAGAGTGAGTAGTAGAGAGAGAGTAGGAGAGAGTAGTAGAGAGTGAGAAGTAGAGCAGTAGAGAGTGAGTGGTAGAGAGTAGTAGAGTGAGTAGAAGAGAGTAGTAGAGAGTGAGTAGTAGAGAGAGTAGTATAGAGTGAGAAGTAGAGAGTGAGTAGTAGAGAGAGAAGTAGAGAGTAGTAGAGTAGTAGAGAGTGAGTAGTAGAGAGCGAGTAGTAGAGAGTGAGTACTGGAGAGTGAGTAGTAGTGAGCAGTACAGAGCGAGTAGTCGAGAGTGAGTAGTAGAGAGAGAGTAGTAGAGAGTGAGTAGTAGAGAGTAGTAGAGTGAGTAGTAGAGAAGGAATAGTAGAGAGAGAAGAGTAGAGAGAGAGTAGTAGAGTGAGTTTCAGAGAGTAGTAGAGAGAAGTAGAGAGTGAGTAGTAGAGAGCGAGTAGCAGAGAGTGAGCAGTGGAGAGTGAGTAGTAGAGAGTAGTAGAGAGCGAGTAGTAGAGAGTGAGTAGTAGAGAGAGCGTAGTAGAGAGTGAGTAGTAGAGAGTGGTAGAGAGTGAGTAGTAGAGAGAGAGTAGTAGAGAGTGAGTAGAAGAGAGTGAGTAGAAGAGAGTATTAGAGAGTGAGTAGTAGCGAGAGAGTAGTAGGGAGTAGTAGAGTAGTAGTAGAGAGTGAGTAGTGGATAGTAGTAGAGTAGTAGAGAGTGAGTAGTAGAGTGAGTTGTAGAGAGTAGTAGAGAGTGAGTAGTAGAGAGAAAGTAGTAGAGAGTGTGTAGCAGAGAGTGAGTAGTAGAGAGTAGTAGATAGTGAGTAGTAGAGAGAGTAGTAGAGAGTAGTAGAGCAGTAGAGAGTGAGTGGTAGAGAGTAGTAGAGTGAGCAGTAGAGAGTAGTAGAGAGTGAGTAGTAGAGAGAGTAGTTGAGAGTGTGTAGTCGATAGTAGTAGAGAGTGAGTAGTAGAGAGAGAGCAGTAGGGAGTGGTAGATTAGTAGAGAGTGAGTAGTAGAGAGTGAGTAGGAGAGAGCAGTGGAGTAGTAGAGAGTGAGTAGTAGAGAGTGAGTAGCAGAGAGAGAGTAGTAGAGAGTGAGTAGTAGAGAATAGTAGAGAGTGAGTAGTAGGGAGAGGAGTAGAGAGTGAGTAGTAGAGAGTAGTAGAGAGCGAGTAGTAGAGAGCGAGTAGTAGAGAGTGAGTACTGGAGAGTGAGTAGCAGAGAGCAGTAGAGAGCGAGTAGTCGAGAGTGAGTAGTAGAGAGAGAGTAGTAGAGAGTGAATAGTAGATAGTGAGTAGTAGAGAGAGAGTAGTAGAGAGTGAATAGTAGAGGGTAGTAGCGAGTGAGTAGTAGAGAGTGAGTAGTAGAGGGTAGTAGAGAGTGAGTAGTAGAGAGTGAGTAGCAGAGAGAGTAGTAGAGAGTAGTAGAGAGTAGTACAGTGAGTAGTAGAGAGAGAGAGTAGTAGAGAGTGAGTAGTAGAGAGTGAGTAGTAGAGTGAGTAGTAGAGTGCGTAGTAGAGAGTAGTAGAGAGTAGTAGAGAGAGAGTATTAGAGAGTAAGTAGTAGAGATTGAGTAGTAGTGAGTGAGTAGTAGAGAGTGAGTAGTAGAAAGTGAGAAGTAGAGAGTGAGTAGAAGAGAGTGAGTAGTGGAGAGAGAGTAGTTGAGAGTGTGTAGTAGATAGTAGAGAGTGAGTAGGAGAGAGTAGTAGAGTAGTAGAGAGTGAGTAGTAGAGAGTGAGAAGCAGAGAGAGTAGTAGAGAGTGAGTAGTAGAGAATAGTAGAGAGTGAGTAGTAGGGAGAGTAGTAGAGAGTGAGTAGTAGAGAGTGAGTAGTAGAGAGTAGTAGAGTAGTAGAGAGTGAGTAGTAGAGAGTGAGTAGCAGAGAGAGTAGTAGAGAGTGAGTAGTAGAGAATAGTAGAGAGTGAGTAGTAGGGAGAGTAGTAGAGAGTGAGTAGTAGAGAGTGAGTAGTAGAGAGTAGTAGAGTGAGTAATAGAGAGTGAGTAGTAGAGAGAGAGTAGTAGAGAGTAGTAGAGAGTGAGAAGTAGAGAGTGAGTGGTAGAGAGTAGTAGAGTGAGTAGTAGAGAGTAGGAGAGAGTGAGTAGTAGAGAGTAGTAGAGTAGTAGAGAGTGAGTAGTAGAGAGTAGTAGAGAGCGAATAGTAGAGAGTGAGCATTGGAGAGTGAGTAGTAGAGAATAGTAGAGAGCGAGTAGTAGAGTGAGTAGTAGAGAGTAGTAGAGAGAGCGTAGAGAGAGCATAGTAGAGAGTGAGTAGTAGAGAGTAGTAGAGATTAAGTAGTAGAGAGAGTGTAGTAGAGAGTGAGTAGAAGAGAGTAAGTAGTAGAGAGTAGTAGAGAGTGAGTAGTAGAGAGAGGGTAGTAGGGAGTAGTAGAGTAGTAGAGAGTGAGTAGTAGAGAGTGAGTAGTGGATAGCAGTGGAGTAGTAGAGAGTGAGTAGTGGAGTGAGTTGTAGAGAGTAGTAGAGAGCGAGTAGTAGAGAGAAAGTAGTAGAGACTGAGCAGTGGAGAGTGAGTAGTAGAGAGTGAGTAGTAGAGAGTGAGTAGTAGAGAATAGTAGGGAGTGAGTAGTAGAGAGAGAGTAGTAGAGAGTGAGTAGTAGAGAGTAGTAGACTGAGTAGTAGAGAGTGAGTAGTAGAGCAAGAGTAGTAGAGAGTAGTAGAGAGTGAATAGTAGAGTAGTAGAGAGTGAGTGGTAGAGAGTAGTAGAGTGAGTAGTAGAGAGTAGTAGAGAGTGAGTAGTAGAGAGAGTAGTAGAGAATAGTAGAGTAGTAGAGAGTGATTAGTAGAGTGAGTAGTAGAGAGAGTAGTAGAGAGTAGTAGAGTAGTAGAGAGTGGGTAGTAGAGAGCAAGTAGTAGAGAGTGAGTACTGAAGAGTGAGTAGCAGAGAGCAGTAGAAAGCGAGTAGACGAGAGTGAGTAGAAGAGAGAGAGTAGTAGAGAGTGAATAGTAGATAGTGAGCAGTAGAGAGAGAGTAGTAGAGAGTGAGTAGTAGAGAGTAGTAGAGAGTGAGTAGTAGAGAGTGAGTAGTAGAGAGAGAGTAGTAGAGAGTTAGTAGGGAGTAGTAGAGTGAGTAGTAGAGAGTAGTAGAGAGAGAGTATTAGAGAGTAAGTAGTAGAGAGTGAGTAGTAGAGAGTGAGTAGTAGAGAGTGAGCAGTAGAAAGAGAGCAGTAGAGAGTGAGTGGAAGATAGTGAGTAGTGGAGAGAGAGTAGTTGAGAGTGTGTAGTCAATAGTAGTAGAGAGTGAGTAGTAGAGAAAGAGCAGTAGGGCGTGGTAGATTAGTAGAGAGTGAGTAGTAGAGAGTGAGTAGTAGAGAGCAGTGGAGTAGTAGAGAGTGAGTAGTAGAGAGTGAGCAGTAGAGAGTGAGTAGCAGAGAGAGAGTAGTAGAGAGTGAGTAGTAGAGAATAGTAGAGAGTGAGTAGTAGGGAGAGGAGTAGAGAGTGAGTAGTAGAGAGTAGTAGAGAGCGAGTAGTAGAGAGCGAGTAGTAGAGAGTGAGTACTGGAGAGTGAGTAGCAGAGAGCAGTAGAGAGCGAGTAGTCGAGAGTGAGTAGTAGAGAGAGAGTAGTAGAGAGTGAATAGTAGATAGTGAGTAGTAGAGAGAGAGTAGTAGAGAGTGAGTAGTAGAGGGTAGTAGCGAGTGAGTAGTAGAGAGTGAGTAGTAGAGGGTAGTAGAGAGTGAGTAGTAGAGAGTGAGTAGCAGAGAGAGAGTAGTAGAGAGTAGTAGAGAGAGAGTAGTAGAGAGTGAGTAGTAGAGAGTAGTAGAGTAGTAGAGAGTAAGTAGTAGAGAGTGAGTAGTAGAGAGAGAGTAGTAGAGAGTGAGTAGCAAAGAGAGAGTAGTAGAGAGTGAGTAGTAGAGTGAGTAGTAGAGACAGAGTAGCAGAGAATGAGTAGTAGAGAGAGCGTAGAGAGCGCGTAGTAGTGGAAAGTAGTGGAGTAGTAGAGAGTGTGTTGTAGAGTGAGTTGTAGAGAGCAGTAGAGAGAAAGTAGTAGAGAGTTTGTAGCAGAGATTGAGTAGTAGAGAGTAGTAGAGAGAGTAGTAGAGAGTAGTAGAGTAGTACAGAGTGAGTAGTAGAGAGTAGTAGAGAGCGAGTATGTAGAGAGTGAGCAGTGGAGAGTGAGTAGCAGAGAATAGTAGAGAGTTAGTAGTAGACAGAGAGTAGTAGAGAGTTAGTAGAGAGTTGTAGAGTGAGTAGTAGAGAGTTAGTAGTAGAGAGAGAGTAGTAGAGAGTAGTAGAGAGTGAGTAGTAGAGTGTGAGTGGTAGAGAGTAGTAGAGTGAGTAGTAGAGAGTAGTAGAGAATGAGTAGAAGAGAGAGTAGTAGAGAATAGCAGAGTAGTAGAGAGTGAGTAGTAGAGAGTGAGTAGTAGAGAGAGTAGTAGAGAGAGTAGTAGAGAGTAGTAGAGTAGTAGAGAGTGAGAAGTGGAGAGCGAGTAGCAGAGAATGAGTACTGGAGAGTGAGTAGCAGAGAGCAGTAGAGAGCGAGTGGTCGAGAGTGAGTAGTAGAGAGAGAGAGTAGTAGATAGTGAGAATTAGAGAGCGAGTAGTAGAGAGAGAGCAGTAGAGAGTGAGTAGTAGGTAGTGAGCAGTAGAGGGTAGTAGAGAGTGAGTAGCAGAAAGGGAGTAGCAGAGAGTGAGTAGTAGAGTGAGTAGTAGAGAGTAGTAGAGAGAGAGAGTAGTAGAAAGAGAGCAGTAGAGAGTGAGTAGAAGAGAGTGAGTAGTGGAGAGAGAGTAGTTGAGAGTGTGTAGTAGATAGTAGTAGAGAGTGAGTACTAGAAAGAGATCAGTAGGGAGTGGTAGAGTAGTAGAGAGTGAGTAGTAGAGAGTGAGTAGTAGAGAGTGAGTAGTAGAGAGTGAGTAGCAGAGAGAGAGAGTAGTAGAGAGTGAGTAGTAGAGAATAGTAGAGAGTGAGTAGTAGGGAGAGTAGTAGAGAGTGAGTAGTAGAGAGTAGTAGAGTGAGTAATAGAGAGTGAGTAGTAGAGAGAGAGTAGGAGAGAGTAGTAGAGAGTGAGAAGTAGAGCAGTAGAGAGTGAGTGGTAGAGAGTAGTAGAGTGAGTAGTAGAGAGTAGTAGAGAGTGAGTAGTAGAGAGAGTAGTAGAGAGTGAGAAGTAGAGAGTGAGTAGTAGAGAGAGAAGTAGAGAGTAGTAGAGTAGTAGAGAGTGAGTAGTAGAGAGCGAGTAGTAGAGAGTGAGTACTGGAGAGTGAGTAGTAGTGAGCAGTACAGAGCGAGTAGTCGAGAGTGAGTAGTAGAGAGAGAGTAGTAGAGAGTGAGTAGTAGAGAGTAGTAGAGTGAGTAGTAGAGAAGGAATAGTAGAGAGAGAAGAGTAGAGAGAGAGTAGTAGAGTGAGTTTCAGAGAGTAGTAGAGAGAAGTAGAGAGTGAGTAGTAGAGAGCGAGTAGCAGAGAGTGAGCAGTGGAGAGTGAGTAGTAGAGAGTAGTAGAGAGCGAGTAGTAGAGAGTGAGTAGTAGAGAGAGCGTAGTAGAGAGTGAGTAGTAGAGAGTGGTAGAGAGTGAGTAGTAGAGAGAGAGTAGTAGAGAGTGAGTAGAAGAGAGTGAGTAGAAGAGAGTATTAGAGAGTGAGTAGTAGCGAGAGAGTAGTAGGGAGTAGTAGAGTAGTAGTAGAGAGTGAGTAGTGGATAGTAGTAGAGTAGTAGAGAGTGAGTAGTAGAGTGAGTTGTAGAGAGTAGTAGAGAGTGAGTAGTAGAGAGAAAGTAGTAGAGAGTGTGTAGCAGAGAGTGAGTAGTAGAGAGTAGTAGATAGTGAGTAGTAGAGAGAGTAGTAGAGAGTAGTAGAGCAGTAGAGAGTGAGTGGTAGAGAGTAGTAGAGTGAGCAGTAGAGAGTAGTAGAGAGTGAGTAGAAGAGAGAGTAGTTGAGAGTGTGTAGTCGATAGTAGTAGAGAGTGAGTAGTAGAGAGAGAGCAGTAGGGAGTGGTAGATTAGTAGAGAGTGAGTAGTAGAGAGTGAGTAGGAGAGAGCAGTGGAGTAGTAGAGAGTGAGTAGTAGAGAGTGAGTAGCAGAGAGAGAGTAGTAGAGAGTGAGTAGTAGAGAATAGTAGAGAGTGAGTAGTAGGGAGAGGAGTAGAGAGTGAGTAGTAGAGAGTAGTAGAGAGCGAGTAGTAGAGAGCGAGTAGTAGAGAGTGAGTACTGGAGAGTGAGTAGCAGAGAGCAGTAGAGAGCGAGTAGTCGAGAGTGAGTAGTAGAGAGAGAGTAGTAGAGAGTGAATAGTAGATAGTGAGTAGTAGAGAGAGAGTAGTAGAGAGTGAATAGTAGAGGGTAGTAGCGAGTGAGTAGTAGAGAGTGAGTAGTAGAGGGTAGTAGAGAGTGAGTAGTAGAGAGTGAGTAACAGAGAGAGTAGTAGAGAGTAGTAGAGAGAGAGTAGTAGAGAGTGAGTAGTAGAGACTAGTAGAGTAGTAGAGAGTAAGTAGTAGGGAGTGAGTAGTAGAGAGAGTAGTAGAGAGTGAGTAGCAAAGAGAGAGTAGTAGAGAGTGAGTAGTAGAGTGAGTAGTAGAGACAGAGTAGCAGAGAATGAGTAATAGAGAGTAGTAGAGAGAGCGTAGAGAGCGCGTAGTAGTGGAAAGTAGTGGAGTAGTAGAGAGTGTGTAGTAGAGTGAGTTGTAGAGAGCAGTAGAGAGCGAGCAGTAGAGAGAAAGTAGTAGAGAGTTTGTAGCAGAGAGTGAGTAGTAGAGAGTAGTAGAGAGAGTAGTAGAGAGTAGTAGAGTAGTACAGAGTGAGTAGTAGAGAGTAGTACAGAGCGAGTATGTAGAGAGTGAGCAGTGGAGAGTGAGTAGCAGAGAATAGTAGAGAGTTAGTAGAAGACAGAGAGTAGTAGAGAGTTAGTAGAGAGTTGTAGAGTGAGTAGTAGAGAGTTAGTAGTAGAGAGAGAGTAGTAGAGAGTAGTAGAGAGTGAGTAGTAGAGTGTGAGTGGTAGAGAGTAGTAGAGTGAGTAGTAGAGAGTAGTAGAGAATGAGTAGAAGAGAGAGTAGTAGAGAATAGCAGAGTAGTAGAGAGTGAGTAGTAGAGAGTGAGTAGTAGAGAGAGCAGTAGAGAGAGTAGTAGAGAGTAGTAGAGTAGTAGAGAGTGAGTAGTGGAAAGCGAGTAGTAGAGAATGAGTACTGGAGAGTGAGTAGCAGAGAGCAGTAGAGAGCGAGTAGTCGAGAGTGAGTAGTAGAGAGAGAGAGTAGTAGATAGTGAGAAGTAGAGAGTGAGTAGTAGAGAGAGAGTAGTAGAGAGTGAGTAGTAGGTAGTGAGTAGTAGAGGACAGTAGAGAGTGAGTAGTAGAAAGGGAGTAGCAGAGAGTGAGTAGTAGAGTGAGTAGTAGAGAGTAGTAGAGAGTGAGTAGTAGAGAGTGAGTAGTAGAGAGTGAGTAGTAGAGGGTGAGTAGCAGAGAGAGAGAGTAGTAGAGAGTGAGTAGTAGAGAATAGTAGAGAGTGAGTAGTAGGGAGAGTAGTAGAGAGTGAGTAGTAGAGAGTAGTAGAGCGAGCAATAGAGAGTGAGTAGTAGAGAGAGAGTAGGAGAGAGTAGTAGAGAGTGAGAGTAGTAGAGAGTGAGTAGTAGAGAGTGAGTAATAGAGAGTGAGTACTGGAGAGTGAGTAGCAGAGAGAGTAGAGAGCGAGTAGTCGAGAGTGAGTAGTAGAGATAGAGAAGTAGAGAGTAAGTAGTAGAGGGTAGTAGAGAGTGAGTAGTAGAGAGTGAGTAGCAGAGAGAGTAGTAGAGAGTAGTAGAGAGTAGTAGTGTGAGTAGTAGAGAGAGAGAGTAGTAGAGAGTGAGTGGTAGAGAGTGAGTAGTAAAGTGAGTAGTAGAGTGCATAGCAGAGAGTAGTAGAGAGTAGTAGAGAGAGAGTATTAGAGAGTAAGTAGTAGAGAGTGAGTAGTAGAAAGTGAGTAGTAGAGAGTGAGTAGAAGAGAGTGAGTAGTGGAGAGAGAGAGCAGTAGGGAGTGGTAGAGTAGTAGAGAGTGAGTAGTAGAGAGCAGTAGAGTAGTAGAGAGTGAGTAGTAGAGAGTGAGTAGCAGAGAGAGAGTAGAGTGAGTAATAGAGAGTGAGTAGTAGAAAGAGAGTAGTAGAGAGTGAGAAGTAGAGAGTAAGTGGTAGAGAGCAGTAGAGTGAGTAGTAGAGAGTAGTAGAGAGTGAGTAGTAGAGTAGTAGAGAGTGAGCAGTAGAGAGTGAGTAGTAGAGAGAGTAGTAGAGTAGTAGAGAGTGAGTAGTAGAGAGCGAGTAGTAGAGAGTAAGTACTGGAGAGTGAGTAGTAGAGAGCAGTAGAGAGCGAATTGACGAGAGTGAGTAGTAGAGAGAGAGTAGTAGAGAGTGAATAGTAGATAGTGAGTAGTAGGGAGAGTAGTAGAGAGTGAGTAGTAGAGAGTGAGTAGTAGAGAGTAGTAGAGTAAGTAATAGAGAGTGAGTAGTAGAGAGAGAGTAGTAGAGAGTAGTAGAGAGTGAGTAGTAGAGAGTGAGTGGTAGAGAGTAGTAGAGTGAGTAGTAGAGAGTAGTAGAGAGTGAGTAGTAGAGAGAGTAGTAGAGAGAGTAGTAGAGAGTGAGAAGTAGAGAGTGAGTAGTAGAGAGAGAAGTAGAGAGTAGTAGAGTAGTAGAGAGTGAGTAGTAGAGAGCGAGTAGTAGAGAGTGAGTACTGGAGAGTGAGTAGTAGTGAGCAGTAGAGAGCGAGTAGTCGAGAGTGAGTAGTAGAGAGAGTAGTAGAGAGTGAGTAGTAGAGAGTAGTAGAGTGAGTAGTAGAGAGGGAATAGTAGAGAGAGAAGAGTAGAGAGAGAGTAGTAGAGTGAGTTTCAGAGAGTAGTAGAGAGAAGTAGAGAGTGAGTAGTAGAGAGCGAGTAGTAGAGAGTGAGCAGTGGAGAGTGAGTAGTAGAGAGTAGTAGAGAGCGAGTAGTAGAGAGTGAGTAGTAGAGAGAGCGTAGTAGAGAGTGAGTAGTAGAGAGTGGTAGAGAGTGAGTAGTAGAGAGAGAGTAGTAGAGAGTGAGTAGAAGAGAGTGAGTAGAAGAGAGTATTAGAGAGTGAGTAGTAGCGAGAGAGTAGTTGGGAGTAGTAGAGTAGTAGTAGAGAGTGAGTAGTCGATAGTAGTAGAGTAGTAGAGAGTGAGTAGTAGAGTGAGTTGTAGAGAGTAGTAGAGAGTGAGTAGTAGAGAGAAAGTAGTAGAGAGTGTGTAGCAGAGAGTGAGTAGTAGAGAGTAGTAGATAGTGAGTAGTAGAGAGAGTAGTAGAGAGTAGTAGAGCAGTAGAGAGTAAGTGGTAGAGAGTAGTAGAGTGAGCAGTAGAGAGTAGTAGAGAGTGAGTAGTAGAGAGAGTAGTAGAGAATAGTAGAGTACTAGAGAGTGAGTAGTAGAGTGAGTAGTAGAGAGAGTAGTAGAGAGTAGTAGAGTAGTAGAGAGTGAGTAGTAGAGAGTGACTAATAGAGAGTGAGTACTGGAGAGTGAGTAGCAGAGAGCAGTAGAGAGCGAGTAGTCGAGCGTGAGTAGTAGAGATAGAGTAGTAGAGAGTAAGTAGTAGAGGGTAGTAGAGAGTGAGTAGTAGAGAGTGAGTAGCAGAGAGAGCAGTAGAGAGTAGTAGTGTGAGTAGTAGAGAGAGAGGGTAGTAGAGAGTGAGTGGTAAAGAGTGAGTAGTAGAGTGCGTAGTAGAGAGTAGTAGAGAGAGAGTATTAGAGAGTAAGTAGTAGAGAGTGAGTAGTAGAGAGTGAGTAGTAGAGCGTGAGTAGTAGAAAGTGAGTAGTAGAGAGTGAGTAGAAGAGAGTGAGTAGTGGAGAGAGAGTAGTTGAGAGTGTGTAGTAGATAGTAGAGAGTGAGTAGTAGAGAGAGAGAGCAGTAGGGAGTGGTAGAGTAGTAGAGAGTGAGTAGTAGAGAGCAGTAGAGTAGTAGAGAGTGAGTAGTACAGAGTGAGTAGCAGAGAGAGAGTAGAGTGAGTAATAGAGAGTGAGTAGTAGAAAGAGAGTAGTAGAGAGTGAGAAGTAGAGAGTGAGTGGTAGAGAGTAGTAGAGTGAGTAGTAAAGAGTAGTAGAGAGTGAGTAGTAGAGTAGTAGAGAGTGAGCAGTAGAGAGTGAGTAGTAGAGAGAGTAGTAGAGTAGTAGAGAGTGAGTAGTAGAGAGCGAGTAGTAGAGAGTAAGTACTGGAGAGTGAGTAGTAGAGAGCGAATTGTCGAGAGTGAGTAGTAGAGAGAGAGTAGTAGAGAGTGAATAGTAGATAGTGAGTAGTAGGGAGAGTAGTAGAGAGTGAGTAGTAGAGAGTGAGTAGTAGAGTGAGTAATAGAGAGTGAGTAGTAGAGAGAGAGTAGTAGAGAGTAGTAGAGAGTGAGAAGTAGAGAGTGAGTGGTAGAGAGTAGTAGAGTGAGTAGTAGAGAGTAGTAGAGAGTGAGTATTAGAGTAGTAGAGAGTGAGTAGTAGAGAGTGAATAGTAGAGAGAGTAGTAGAGAGTAGTAGAGTTGTAGAGAGTGAGTAGTAGAGAGCGAGTATTAGAGAGTAAGTACTGGAGAGTGAGTAGTAGAGAGCAGTAGAGAGCGAGTTGTCGAGAGTGAGTAGTAGAGAGAGAGTAGTAGAGAGTGAATAGTAGATAGTGAGTAGTAGAGAGAGAGTAGTAGAAAGTGAGTAGTAGAGAGTAGCGGAGTGAGTAGTAGAGAGGGAATAGTAGAGAGAGAAGAGTAGCGAGAGAGTAGTAGAGTGAGTAGCAAAGAGTAGTAGAGAGTGAGTAGTAGAGAGTAGTAGAGAGTGAGTAGTAGAGAGTGAGCAGTGGAGAGTGAGTAGTAGAGAATAGTAGAGAGCGAGTAGTAGAGTGAGTAGTAGAGAGTAGTAGAGAGAGCGTAGAGAGAGCATAGTAGACAGTGAGTAGTAGAGAGTAGTAGAGATTAAGTAGTAGAGAGAGAGTAGTAGAGAGTGAGTAGAAGAGAGTGAGTAGTAGAGAGTAGTAGAGAGTGAGTAGTAGAGAGAGGGTAGTAGAGAGTAGTAGAGTAGTAGAGAGTGAGTAGTAGAGAGAGTATTAGAGAGAGTAGTAGAGAGTAGTAGAGTAGTAGAGAGTGAGTAGTGGAGAGCGAGTAGTAGAGAGTGAGTACTGGAGAGTGAGTAGCAGAGAGCAGTAGAGAGCGAGTAGTCGAGAGTGAGTAGTAGAGAGAGAGAGTAGTAGATAGTGAGAAGTAGAGAGTGAGTAGTAGAGAGAGAGTAGTAGAGAGTGAGTAGTAGGTAGTGAGTACTAGAGGGTAGTAGAGAGTGAGTAGTAGAAAGTGAGTAGCAGAGAGTGAGTAGTAGAGTGAGTAGTAGAGAGTAGTAGAGAGAGAGAGTAGTAGAAAGAGAGCAGTAGAGAGTGAGTAGAAGAGAGTGAGTAGTGGAGAGAGAGTAGTTGAGAGTGTGTAGTAGATAGTAGCAGAGAGTGAGTACTAGAAAGAGAGCAGTTGGGAGTGGTAGAGTAGTAGAGAGTGAGTAGTAGAGAGTGAGTAGTAGAGAGTGAGTAGCAGAGAGAGAGTAGTAGAGAGTGAGTAGTAGAGAATAGTAGAGAGTGAGTAGTAGGGAGAGTAGTAGAGAGTGAGTAGTAGAGAGTAGTAGAGTGAGTAATAGAGAGTGAGTAGTAGAGAGAGAGTAGGAGAAAGTAGTAGAGAGTGAGAAGTAGAGTAGTAGAGAGTGATTGGTAGAGAGTAGTAGAGTGAGTAGTAGAGAGTAGTAGAGAGTGAGTAGTAGAGAGAGTAGTAGAGAGTGAGAAGTAGAGAGTGAGTAGTATAGATAGAAGTAGAGAGTAGTAGAGTAGTAGAGAGTGAGTAGTAGAGAGCGAGTAGTAGAGAGTGAGTACTGGAGAGTGAGTAGTAGTGAGCAGTAGAGAGCGAGTAGTCGAGAGTGAGTAGTAGAGAGGGAGTAGTAGTGAGTGAGTAGTAGAGAGTAGTAGAGTGAGTAGTAGAGAGGGAATAGTAGAGAGAGAAGAGTAGAGAGAGAGCAGTAGAGTGAGTTTCAGAGAGTAGTAGAGAGAAGTAGAGAGTGAGTAGTAGAGGGCGAGTAGTAGAGAGTGAGCAGTGGAGAGTGAGTAGTAGAGAGTAGTAGAGAGCGAGTAGTAGAGAGTGAGTAGTAGAGAGAGCGTAGTAGAGAGTGAGTAGTAGAGAGTGGTAGAGAGTGAGTAGTAGAGAGAGAGAATTAGAGAGTGATTAGAAGAGAGTGAGTAGAAGAGAGTAGTAGAGAGTGAGTAGTAGAGAGAGAGTAGTAGGGGGTAGTAGAGTAGTAGTAGAGTGAGTAGTAGAGAGTGAGTAGTGGATAGTAGTAGAGTAGTAGAGAGTGAGTAGTAGAGTGAGTTGTAGAGAGTAGTAACAAGTGAGTAGTAGAGAGAAAGTAGTAGAGAGTGTGTAGCAGAGAGTGAGTAGTAGAGAGTAGTAGAGAGTGAGTAGTAGAGAGAGTAGTAGAGAGTAGTACAGCAGTAGAGAGTGAGGAGTAGAGAGTAGTAGAGAGAGAGTAGTAGAGAGTGAGCAGTGGAGAGTGAGTAGTAGAGAGTGAGTAGTAGAGAATAGTAGAGCGTGAGTATTAGAGAGAGAGTAGTATAGATAGAGTAGTAGAGAGTGAGTAGTAGAGGGTAGTAGAGAGTGAGTAGTAGAGAGTGAGTAGCAGAGAGAGTAGTAGAGAGTAGTAGAGTGAGTAGTAGAGAGTGAGTAGTAGAGAATAGTAGAGCGTGAGTATTAGAGAGAGAGTAGTAGAGATAGAGTAGTAGAGAGTGAGTAGTAGAGGGTAGTAGAGAGTGAGTAGTAGAGAGTGAGTAGCAGAGAGAGTAGTAGAGAGTAGTAGAGAGTAGTAGAGTGAGTAGTAGAGAGAGAGAGTAGTAGAGAGTGAGTAGTAGAGAGTTATTAGTAGAGTGAGTAGTAGAGTGCGAAGTAGAGAGTAGTAGAGAGTAGTAGAGAGAGAGTATTAGAGAGTAAGTAGTAGAGATTGAGTAGTAGTGAGTGAGTAGTAGAGAGTGAGTAGTAGAAAGTGAGAAGTAGAGAGTGAGTAGAAGAGAGTGAGTAGTGGAGAGAGAGTAGTTGAGAGTGTGTAGTAGATAGTAGAGAGTGAGTAGTAGAGAGAGAGCAGTAGGGAGTGGTAGAGTAGTAGAGAGTGAGTAGTAGAGAGCAGTAGAGTAGTAGAGAGTGAGTAGTAGAGAGTGAGTAGCAGAGAGAGAGTAGTAGAGAGTAGTAGAGTGAGTAATAGAGAGTGAGTAGTAGAGAGAGAGTAGTAGAGAGTAGTAGAGAGTGAGAAGTAGAGAGTGAGTAGTAGAGAGTAGTAGAGTGAGTAATAGAGAGTGAGTAGTAGAGAGAGAGTAGTAGAGAGTAGTAGAGAGTGAGAAGTAGAGAGTGAGTGGTAGAGAGTAGTAGAGTGAGTAGTAGAGAGTAGGAGAGAGTGAGTAGTAGAGAGTAGTAGAGTAGTAGAGAGTGAGTAGTAGAGAGTAGTAGAGAGCGAGTAGTAGAGAGTGAGCAGTGGAGAGTGAGTAGTAGAGAATAGTAGAGAGCGAGTAGTAGGGAGAGTAGTAGAGAGTGAGTAGTAGAGAGAGAGTAGTAGAGAGTAGTAGAGTGAGTAATAGAGAGTGAGTAGTAGAGAGAGTGTAGTAGAGAGTAGTAGAGAGTGAGAAGTAGAGAGTGAGTAGTAGAGAGTAGTAGAGTAGTAGAGAGTGAGTAGTAGAGAGTAGTAGAGAGCGAGTAGTAGAGAGTGAGCAGTGGAGAGTGAGTAGTAGAGAATAGTAGAGAGCGAGTAGCAGAGTGAGTAGTAGAGAGTAGTAGAGAGAGCGTAGAGAGAGCATAGTAGAGAGTGAGTAGTAGAGAGTAGTAGAGATTAAGTAGTAAAGAGAGAGTAGTAGAGAGTGAGTAGAAGAGAGTGAGTAGTAGAGAGTAGTAGAGAGTGAGTAGTAGAGAGAGGGTAGTAGGGAGTAGTAGAGTAGTAGAGAGTGAGTAGTAGAGAGTGAGTAGTGGATAGCAGTGGAGTAGTAGAGAGTGAGTTGTAGAGAGTAGTAGAGAGCGAGTAGTAGAGAGAAAGTAGTAGAGACTGAGCAGTGGAGAGTGAGTAGTAGAGAGTGAGTAGTAGAGAGTGAGTAGTAGAGAATAGTAGGGAGTTAGTAGTAGAGAGAGAGTAGTAGAGAATGAGTAGTAGAGAGTAGTAGACTGAGTAGTAGAGAGTGAGTAGTAGAGCAAGAGTAGTAGAGAGTAGTAGAGAGTGAATAGTAGAGTAGTAGAGAGTGAGTGGTAGAGAGTAGTAGAGTGAGTAGTAGAGAGTAGTAGAGAGTGAGTAGTAGAGAGAGTAGTAGAGAATAGTAGAGTAGTAGAGAGTGAGTAGTAGAGTGAGTAGTAGAGAGAGTAGTAGAGAGTAGTAGAGTAGTAGAGAGTGGGTAGTAGAGAGCAAGTAGTAGAGAGTGAGTACTGAAGAGTGAGTAGCAGAGAGCAGTAGAAAGTGAGTAGACGAGAGTGAGTAGAAGAGAGAGAGTAGTAGAGAGTGAATAGTAGATAGTGAGTAGAGAGAGAGTAGTAGAGAGTGAGTAGTAGAGGGTAGTAGAGAGTGAGTAGTAAAGAGTGAGTAGCAGAGAGAAAGTAGTAGAGAGTAGTAGAGAGTGAGTAGTAGAGTTAGTAGTAGAGAGAGAGTAGTAGAGAGTGAGTAGTAGAGTGAGTAGTAGAGAGTGAGTACTGGAGAGTGAGTAGCAGAGAGCAGTAGAGAGCGAGTAGTTGAGAGTGAGTAGTAGAGAGTAGTAGAGAGTGAGTAGTAGAGAGTGAGTAGCAGAGAATAGTAGAGAGTGAGTAGTAGAGGGAGAGTAGTAGAGAGTTAGTAGGGAGTAGTAGAGTGAGTAGTAGAGAGTAGTAGAGAGAGAGTATTAGAGAGTAAGTAGTAGAGAGTGAGTAGTAGAGAGTGAGTACTGGAGAGTGAGTAGTAGTGAGCAGTAGAGAGCGAGTAGTCGAGAGTGAGTAGTAGAGAGGGAGTAGTAGTGAGTGAGTAGTAGAGAGTAGTAGAGTGAGTAGTAGAGAGGGAATAGTAGAGAGAGAAGAGTAGAGAGAGAGCAGTAGAGTGAGTTTCAGAGAGTAGTAGCGAGAAGTAGAGAGTGAGTAGTAGAGAGCGAGTAGTAGAGAGCGAGCAGTGGAGAGTGAGTAGTAGAGAGTAGTAGAGAGCGAGTAGTAGAGAGTGAGTAGTAGAGAGAGCGTAGTAGAGAGTGAGTAGTAGAGAGTGGTAGAGAGTGAGTAGTAGAGAGAGAGAATTAGAGAGTGATTAGAAGAGAGTGAGTAGAAGAGAGTAGTAGAGAGTGAGTAGTAGAGAGAGAGTAGTAGGGGGTAGTAGAGTAGTAGTAGAGTGAGTAGTAGAGAGTGAGTAGTGGATAGTAGTAGAGTAGTAGAGAGTGAGTAGTAGAGTGAGTTGTAGAGAGTAGTAACAAGTGAGTAGTAGAGAGAAAGTAGTAGGGAGTGTGTAGCAGAGAGTGAGTAGTAGAGAGTAGTAGAGAGTGAGTAGTAGAGAGAGTAGTAGAGAGTAGTACAGCAGTAGAGAGTGAGGAGTAGAGAGTAGTAGAGAGAGAGTAGTAGAGAGTGAGCAGTGGAGAGTGAGTAGTAGAGAGTGAGTAGTAGAGAATAGTAGAGCGTGAGTATTAGAGAGAGAGTAGTATAGATAGAGTAGTAGAGAGTGAGTAGTAGAGGGTAGTAGAGAGTGAGTGGTAGAGAGTGAGTAGCAGAGAGAGTAGTAGAGAGTAGTAGAGTGAGTAGTAGAGAGTGAGTAGTAGAGAATAGTAGAGCGTGAGTATTAGAGAGAGAGTAGTAGAGATAGAGTAGTAGAGAGTGAGTAGTAGAGGGTAGTAGAGAGTGAGTAGTAGAGAGTGAGTAGCAGAGAGAGTAGTAGAGAGTAGAGGAGAGTAGTAGAGTGAGTAGTAGAGAGAGAGAGTAGTAGAGAGTGAGTAGTAGAGAGTTATTAGTAGAGTGAGTAGTAGAGTGCGAAGTAGAGAGTAGTAGAGAGTAGTAGAGAGAGAGTATTAGAGAGTAAGTAGTAGAGATTGAGTAGTAGTGAGTGAGTAGTAGAGAGTGAGTAGTAGAAAGTGAGAAGTAGAGAGTGAGTAGAAGAGAGTGAGTAGTGGAGAGAGAGTAGTTGAGAGTGTGTAGTAGATAGTAGAGAGTGAGTAGTAGAGAGAGAGCAGTAGGGAGTGGTAGAGTAGTAGAGAGTGAGTAGTAGAGAGCAGTAGAGTAGTAGAGAGTGAGTAGTAGAGAGTGAGTAGTAGAGAATAGTAGAGAGTGAGTAGTAGGGAGAGTAGTAGAGAGTGAGTAGTAGAGAGTGAGTAGTAGAGAGTAGTAGAGTGAGTAATAGAGAGTGAGTAGTAGAGAGAGAGTAGTAGAGAGTAGTAGAGAGTGAGAAGTAGAGAGTGAGTGGTAGAGAGTAGTAGAGTGAGTAGTAGAGAGTAGGAGAGAGTGAGTAGTAGAGAGTAGTAGAGTAGTAGAGAGTGAGTAGTAGAGAGTAGTAGAGAGCGAGTAGTAGAGAGTGAGCAGTGGAGAGTGAGTAGTAGAGAATAGTAGAGAGCGAGTAGCAGAGTGAGTAGTAGAGAGTAGTAGAGAGAGCGTAGAGAGAGCATAGTAGAGAGTGAGTAGTAGAGAGTAGTAGAGATTAAGTAGTAAAGAGAGAGTAGTAGAGAGTGAGTAGAAGAGAGTGAGTAGTAGAGAGTAGTAGAGAGTAGTAGTGTAGTACAGAGTGAGTAGTAGAGAGTAGTAGAGAGCGAGTATGTAGAGAGTGAGCAGTGGAGAGTGAGTAGCAGAGAATAGTAGAGAGTTAGTAGTAGAGAGAGAGTAGTAGAGAGTGAGTAGTAGAGTGAGTAGTAGAGAGTGAGTACTGGAGAGTGAGTAGCAGAGAGCAGTAGAGAGCGAGTAGTTGAGAGTGAGTAGTAGAGAGTAGTAGAGAGTGAGTAGTAGAGAGTGAGTAGCAGAGAATAGTAGAGAGTGAGTAGTAGAGAGAGAGTAGTAGAGAGTTAGTAGGGAGTAGTAGAGTGAGTAGTAGAGAGTAGTAGAGAGAGAGTATTAGAGAGTAAGTAGTAGAGAGTGAGTAGTAGAGAGTGAGTAGTAGAGAGTGAGCAGTAGAAAGAGAGCAGTAGAGAGTGAGTAGAAGAGAGTGAGTACTGGAGAGAGAGTAGTTGAGAGTGTGTAGTCGATAGTAGTAGAGAGTGAGTAGTAGAGAGAGAGCAGTAGGGAGTGGAAGATTAGTAGAGAGTGAGTAGTAGAGAGTGAGCAGTAGAAAGAGAGCAGTGGAGTAGTAGAGAGTGAGTAGTAGAGAGTGAGTAGCAGAGAGAGAGTAGTAGAGAGTGAGTAGTAGAGAATAGTAGAGAGTGAGTAGTAGGGAGAGGAGTAGAGAGTGAGTAGTAGAGAGTAGTAGAGTGAGTAATAGAGAGTGAGTAGTAGAGAGAGAGTAGTAGAGAGAAGTAGAGAGTGAGAAGTAGAGTAGTAGAGAGTGAGTGGTAGAGAGTAGTAGAGTGAGTAGTAGAGAGTAGTAGAGAGTGAGTAGTAGAGAGTAGTAGAGTAGTAGAGAGTGAGTAGTAGAGAGTGAGTAGTAGAGAGAGTAGTAGAGAGTAGTAGAGAGTAGTAGAGAGTGAGTAGTGGAGAGCGAGTAGTAGAGAGTGAGTACTGGAGAGTGAGTAGTAGAGAGAAGTAGAGAGCAAGTAGTCGTGAGTGAGTAGTAGAGAGAGAGTAGTAGAAAGTGAGTAGCAGAGAGTAGTAGAGTGAGTAGTAGAGAGGGAATAGTAGAGGGAGAAGAGTAGAGAGAGTAGTAGAGTGAGTAGCAGAGAGTAGTAGAGAGAAGTAGAGAGTGAGTAGTAGAGAGTAGTAGAGAGTAGTAGAGAGAGCGTAGAGAGTGCATAGTAGAGAATGAGTAGTAGAGAGTAGTAGAGAGTGAGTAGTAGAGAGTAGTAGAGAGTGAGTAGTAGAGATAGAGTAGTAGGGAGTAGTAGAGTAGTAGAGAGTGAGTAGTAGAGAGTGGGTAGTAGAATGAGTTGTAGAGAGTAGTGGAGAGCGAGTGGTAGAGAGAAAGTAGTAGAGAGTGAGTAGCAGAGAATAGTAGAGAGTGAGTAGTAGAGTGAGAGTAGTAGAGAGTTAGTAGAGAGTAGTAGAGTGAGTAGTAGAAATTAGTAGAGAATAAGTAGTAGAGAGAGTAGTAGAGAATAGCAGAGTAGTAGAGAGTGAGTAGTAGAGAGTGAGTAGTAGACAGAGTAGTAGAGAGAGTAGTAGAGAGTAGTAGAGAGTGAGTAGTGGAGAGCGAGTAGTAGAGAGTGAGTACTGGAGAGTGAGTAGCAGAGAGCAGTAGAGAGCGAGTAGTCGAGAGTGAGTAGTAGAAAGTGAGAAGTAGAGAGTGAGTAGAAGAGAGTGAGTAGTGGAGAGAGAGTAGTTGAGAGTGTGTAGTAGATAGTAGAGAGTGAGTAGTAGAGAGAGAGAGCAGTAGGGAGTGGTAGAGTAGTAGAGAGTGAGTAGTAGAGAGCAGTAGAGTAGTAGAGAGTGAGTAGTAGAGAGTGAGTAGCAGAGAGAGAGTAGTAGAGAGTGAGTAGTAGAGAATAGTAGAGAGTGAGTAGTAGGGAGAGTAGTAGAGAGTGAGTAGTAGAGAGAGAGTAGTAGAGAGTAGTAGAGAGTGAGAAGTAGAGAGTGAGTGGTAGAGAGTAGTAGAGTGAGTAGTAGAGAGTAGGAGAGAATGAGTAGTAGAGAGTAGTAGAGTAGTAGAGAGTGAGTAGTAGAGAGTAGTAGAGAGCGAGTAGTAGAGAGTGAGCAGTGGAGAGTGAGTAGTAGAGAATAGTAGAGAGCGAGTAGCAGAGTGAGTAGTAGAGAGTAGTAGAGAGAGCGGAGAGAGAGCATAGTAGAGAGTGAGTAGTAGAGAGTGGTAGAGATTAAGTAGTAGAGAGTGAGTAGAAGAGAGTGAGTAGTAGAGAGTAGTAGAGAGTGAGTAGTAGAGAGAGGGTAGTAGGGAGTAGTAGAGTAGTAGAGAGAGAGTAGTAGAGAGAAAGTAGTAGAGACTGAGCAGTGGAGAGTGAGTAGTAGATAGTGAGTAGTAGAGAGTGAGTAGTAGAGAATAGTAGGGAGTGAGTAGTAGAGAGAGAGTAGTAGAGAATGAGTAGTAGAGAGTAGTAGACTGAGTAGTAGAGAGTGAGTAGTAGAGCAAGAGTAGTAGAGAGTAGTAGAGAGTGAATAGTAGAGTAGTAGAGAGTGAGTGGTAGAGAGTAGTAGAGTGAGTAGTAGAGAGTAGTAGAGAGTGAGTAGTAGAGAGAGTAGTCGAGAATAGTAGAGTAGTAGAGAGTGAGTAGTAGAGTGAGTAGTAGAGAGTGAGTAGTAGAGAATAGTAGGGAGTGAGTAGTAGAGAGAGAGTAGTAGAGAATGAGTAGTAGAGAGTAGTAGACTGAGTAGTAGAGAGTGAGTAGTAGAGCAAGAGTAGTAGAGAGTAGTAGAGAGTGAATAGTAGAGTAGTAGAGAGTGAGTGGTAGAGAGTAGTAGAGTGAGTAGTAGAGAGTAGTAGAGAGTGAGTAGTAGAGAGAGTAGTAGAGAATAGTAGAGTAGTAGAGAGTGAGTAGTAGAGTGAGTAGTAGAGAGAGTAGTAGAGAGTAGAAGAGTAGTAGAGAGTGGGTAGTAGAGAGCAAATAGTAGAGAGTGAGTACTGAAGAGTGAGTAGCAGAGAGCAGTAGAAAGTGAGTAGACGAGAGTGAGTAGAAGAGAGAGAGTAGTAGAGAGTGAATAGTAGATAGTGAGTAGTAGAGAGAGAGTAGTAGAGAGTGAGTAGTAGAGGGTAGTAGAGAGTGAGTAGTAAAGAGTGAGTAGCAGAGAGAAAGTAGTAGAGAGTAGTAGAGAGTGAGTAGTAGAGTTAGTAGTAGAGAGAGAGTAGTAGAGAGTGAGTAGTAGAGTGAGTAGTAGAGAGTGAGTACTGGAGAATGAGTAGCAGAGAGCAGTAGAGAGCGAGTAGTTGAGAGTGAGTAGTAGAGAGTAGTAGAGAGTGAGTAGTAGAGAGTGAGTAGCAGAGAATAGTAGAGAGTGAGTAGTAGAGAGAGAGTAGTAGAGAGTTAGTAGGGAGTAGTAGAGTGAGTAGTAGAGAGTAGTAGAGTAGTAGAGAGTGAGTAGTAGAGTGAGTAGTAGAGAGTGAGTAGTAGAGAATAGTAGGGAGTGAGTATTAGAGAGTAAGTAGTAGAGAGTGAGTAGTAGAGAGTGAGTAGTAGAGAGTGAGCAGTAGAAATAGAGCAGTAGAGAGTGAGTAGAAGAGAGTGAGTACTAGAGAGAGAGTAGTTGAGAGTGTGTAGTCGATAGTAGTAGAGAGTGAGTAGTAGAGAGAGAGCAGTAGGGAGTGGAAGATTAGTAGAAAGTGAGTAGTAGAGAGTGAGCAGTAGAAAGAGAGCAGTGGAGTAGTAGAGAGTGAGTAGTAGAGAGTGAGTAGCAGAGAGAGAGTAGTAGAGAGTGAGTAGTAGAGAGTAGTAGAGTGAGTAATAGAGAGTGAGTAGTAGAGAGAGAGTAGTAGAGAGTAGTAGAGAGTGAGAAGTAGAGTAGTAGAGAGTGAGTGGTAGAGAGTAGTAGAGTGAGTAGTAGAGAGTAGTAGAGAGGGAGTAGTAGAGAGAGTAGTAGAGAGTAGTAGAGTAGTAGAGAGTGAGTAGTAGAGAGTGAGTAGTAGAGAGAGTAGTAGAGAGTAGTAGAGAGTAGTAGAGAGTGAGTAGTGGAGAGCGAGTAGTAGAGAGTGAGTACTGGAGAGTGAGTAGTAGAGAGAAGTAGAGAGCAAGTAGTCGTGAGTGAGTAGTAGAGAGAGAGTAGTAGAAAGTGAGTAGCAGAGAGTAGTAGAGTGAGTAGTAGAGAGGGAATAGTAGAGGGAGAAGAGTAGAGAGAGTAGTAGAGTGAGTAGCAGAGAGTAGTAGAGAGAAGTAGAGAGCGAGTAGTAGAGAGTAGTAGAGAGAGCGTAGAGAGTGCATAGTAGAGAATGAGTAGTAGAGAGTAGTAGAGAGTGAGTAGTAGAGAGTAGTAGAGAGTGAGTAGTAGAGAGAGAGTAGTAGGGAGTAGTAGAGTAGTAGAGAGTGAGTAGTAGAGAGTGAGTAGTGGATAGTAGTGGAGTAGTAGAGAGTGAGTAGTAGAATGAGTTGTAGAGAGTAGTAGAGAGCGAGTGGTAGAGAGAAAGTAGTAGAGAGTGAGTAGCAGAGAATAGTAGAGAGTGAGTAGTAGAGTGAGAGTAGTAGAGAGTTAGTAGAGAGTAGTAGAGTGAGTAGTAGAAATTAGTAGAGAATGAGTAGTAGAGAGAGTAGTAGAGAATAGCAGAGTAGTAGAGAGTGAGTAGTAGAGAGTGAGTAGTAGACAGAGTAGTAGAGAGAGTAGTAGAGAGTAGTAGAGTAGTAGAGAGTGAGTAGTGGAGAGCGAGTAGTAGAGAGTGAGTACTGGAGAGTGAGTAGCAGAGAGCAGTAGAGAGCGAGTAGTCGAGGGTGAGTAGTAGAAAGTGAGAAGTAGAGAGTGAGTAGAAGAGAGTGAGTAGTGGAGAGAGAGTAGTTGAGAGTGTGTAGTAGATAGTAGAGAGTGAGTAGTGGAGAGTGAGTAGTAGAGAATAGTAGAGAGCGAGTAGCAGAGTGAGTAGTAGAGAGTAGAAGAGAGAGCGGAGAGAGAGCATAGTAGAGAGTGAGTAGTAGAGAGTAGTAGAGATTAAGTAGTAGAGAGTGAGTAGAAGAGAGTGAGTAGTAGAGAGTAGTAGAGAGTGAGTAGTAGAGAGAGGGTAGTAGGGAGTAGTAGAGTAGTAGAGAGCGAGTAGTAGAGAGAAAGTAGTAGAGACTGAGCAGTGGAGAGTGAGTAGTAGATAGTGAGTAGTAGAGAGTGAGTAGTAGAGAATAGTAGGGAGTGAGTAGTAGAGAGTGAGTAGTAGAGAATGAGTAGTAGAGAGTAGTAGACTGAGTAGTAGAGAGTGAGTAGTAGAGCAAGAGTAGTAGAGAGTAGTAGAGAGTGAATAGTAGAGTAGTAGAGAGTGAGTGGTAGAGAGTAGTAGAGTGAGTAGTAGAGAGTAGTAGAGAGTGAGTAGTAGAGAGAGTAGTCGAGAATAGTAGAGTAGTAGAGAGTGAGTAGTAGAGTGAGTAGTAGAGAGTGAGTAGTAGAGAATAGTAGGGAGTGAGTAGTAGAGAGAGAGTAGTAGAGAATGAGTAGTAGAGAGTAGTAGACTGAGTAGTAGAGAGTGAGTAGTAGAGCAAGAGTAGTAGAGAGTAGTAGAGAGTGAATAGTAGAGTAGTAGAGAGTGAGTGGTAGAGAGTAGTAGAGTGAGTAGTAGAGAGTAGTAGAGAGTGAGTAGTAGAGAGAGTAGTAGAGAATAGTAGAGTAGTAGAGAGTGAGTAGTAGAGTGAGTAGTAGAGAGAGTAGTAGAGAGTAGAAGAGTAGTAGAGAGTGGGTAGTAGAGAGCAAATAGTAGAGAGTGAGTACTGAAGAGTGAGTAGCAGAGAGCAGTAGAAAGTGAGTAGACGAGAGTGAGTAGAAGAGAGAGAGTAGTAGAGAGTGAATAGTAGATAGTGAGTAGTAGAGAGAGAGTAGTAGAGAGTGAGTAGTAGAGGGTAGTAGAGAGTGAGTAGTAAAGAGTGAGTAGCAGAGAGAAAGTAGTAGAGAGTAGTAGAGAGTGAGTAGTAGAGTTAGTAGTAGAGAGAGAGTAGTAGAGAGTGAGTAGTAGAGTGAGTAGTAGAGAGTGAGTACTGGAGAATGAGTAGCAGAGAGCAGTAGAGAGCGAGTAGTTGAGAGTGAGTAGTAGAGAGTAGTAGAGAGTGAGTAGTAGAGAGTGAGTAGCAGAGAATAGTAGAGAGTGAGTAGTAGAGAGAGAGTAGTAGAGAGTTAGTAGGGAGTAGTAGAGTGAGTAGTAGAGAGTAGTAGAGTAGTAGAGAGTGAGTAGTAGAGTGAGTAGTAGAGAGTGAGTAGTAGAGAATAGTAGGGAGTGAGTATTAGAGAGTAAGTAGTAGAGAGTGAGTAGTAGAGAGTGAGTAGTAGAGAGTGAGCAGTAGAAAGAGAGCAGTAGAGAGTGAGTAGAAGAGAGTGAGTACTAGAGAGAGAGTAGTTGAGAGTGTGTAGTCGATAGTAGTAGAGAGTGAGTAGTAGAGAGAGAGCAGTAGGGAGTGGAAGATTAGTAGAAAGTGAGTAGTAGAGAGTGAGCAGTAGAAAGAGAGCAGTGGAGTAGTAGAGAGTGAGTAGTAGAGAGTGAGTAGCAGAGAGAGAGTAGTAGAGAGTGAGTAGTAGAGAATAGTAGAGAGTGAGTAGTAGGGAGAGGAGTAGAGAGTGAGTAGTAGAGAGTAGTAGAGTGAGTAATAGAGAGTGAGTAGTAGAGAGAGAGTAGTAGAGAGTAGTAGAGAGTGGGAAGTAGAGTAGTAGAGAGTGAGTGGTAGAGAGTAGTAGAGTGAGTAGTAGAGAGTAGTAGAGAGGGAGTAGTAGAGAGAGTAGTAGAGAGTAGTAGAGTAGTAGAGAGTGAGTAGTAGAGAGTGAGTAGTAGAGAGAGTAGTAGAGAGTAGTAGAGAGTAGTAGAGAGTGAGTAGTGGAGAGCGAGTAGTAGAGAGTGAGTACTGGAGAGTGAGTAGTAGAGAGAAGTAGAGAGCAAGTAGTCGTGAGTGAGTAGTAGAGAGAGAGTAGTAGAAAGTGAGTAGCAGAGAGTAGTAGAGTGAGTAGTAGAGAGGGAATAGTAGAGGGAGAAGAGTAGAGAGAGTAGTAGAGTGAGTAGCAGAGAGTAGTAGAGAGAAGTAGAGAGCGAGTAGTAGAGAGTAGTAGAGAGAGCGTAGAGAGTGCATAGTAGAGAATGAGTAGTAGAGAGTAGTAGAGAGTGAGTAGTAGAGAGTAGTAGAGAGTGAGTAGTAGAGAGAGAGTAGTAGGGAGTAGTAGAGTAGTAGAGAGTGAGTAGTAGAGAGTGAGTAGTGGATAGTAGTGGAGTAGTAGAGAGTGAGTAGTAGAATGAGTTGTAGAGAGTAGTAGAGAGCGAGTGGTAGAGAGAAAGTAGTAGAGAGTGAGTAGCAAAGAATAGTAGAGAGTGAGTAGTAGAGTGAGAGTAGTAGAGAGTTAGTAGAGAGTAGTAGAGTGAGTAGTAGAAATTAGTAGAGAATGAGTAGTAGAGAGAGTAGTAGAGAATAGCAGAGTAGTAGAGAGTGAGTAGTAGAGAGTGAGTAGTAGACAGAGTAGTAGAGAGAGTAGTAGAGAGTAGTAGAGTAGTAGAGAGTGAGTAGTGGAGAGCGAGTAGTAGAGAGTGAGTACTGGAGAGTGAGTAGCAGAGAGCAGTAGAGAGCGAGTAGTCGAGAGTGAGTAGTAGAAAGTGAGAAGTAGAGAGTGAGTAGAAGAGAGTGCGTAGTGGAGAGAGAGTAGTTGAGAGTGTGTAGTAGATAGTAGAGAGTGAGTAGTAGAGAGAGAGAGCAGTAGGGAGTGGTAGAGTAGTAGAGAGTGAGTAGTAGAGAGCAGTAGAGTAGTAGAGAGTGAGTAGTAGAGAGTGAGTAGCAGAGAGAGAGTAGTAGAGAGTGAGTAGTAGAGAATAGTAGAGAGTGAGTAGTAGGGAGAGTAGTAGAGAGTGAGTAGTAGAGAGTGAGTAGTAGAGAGTAGTAGAGTGAGTAATAGAGAGTGAGTAGTAGAGAGAGAGTAGTAGAGAGTAGTAGAGAGTGAGAAGTAGAGAGTGAGTGGTAGAGAGTAGTAGAGTGAGTAGTAGAGAGTAGGAGAGAATGAGTAGTAGAGAGTAGCAGAGTAGTAGAGAGTGAGTAGTAGAGAGTAGTAGAGAGCGAGTAGTAGAGAGTGAGCAGTGGAGAGTGAGTAGTAGAAAATAGTAGAGAGCGAGTAGCAGAGTGAGTAGTAGAGAGTAGTAGAGAGAGCGGAGAGAGAGCATAGTAGAGAGTGAGTAGTAGAGAGTAGTAGAGATTAAGTAGTAGAGAGTGAGTAGAAGAGAGTGAGTAGTAGAGAGTAGGAGAGAATGAGTAGTAGAGAGAGGGTAGTAGGGAGTAGTAGAGTAGTAGAGAGTGAGTAGTAGAGAGTGAGTAGTGGATAGCAGTGGAGTAGTAGAGAGTGAGTTGTAGAGAGTAGTAGAGAGTGAGTAGTAGAGAGAAAGTAGTAGAGACTGAGCAGTGGAGAGTGAGTAGTAGAGAGTGAGTAGTAGAGAGTGAGTAGTAGAGAATAGTAGGGAGTGAGTAGCAGAGAGAGAGTAGTAGAGAATGAGTAGTAGAGAGTAGTAGACTGAGTAGTAGAGAGTGAGTAGTAGAGCAAGAGTAGTAGAGAGTAGTAGAGAGTGAATAGTAGAGTAGTAGAGAGTGAGTGGTAGAGAGTAGTAGAGTGAGTAGTAGAGAGTAGTAGAGAGTGAGTAGTAGAGAGAGTAGTAGAGAATAGTAGAGTAGTAGAGAGTGAGTAGTAGAGTGAGTAGTAGAGAGAGTAGTAGAGAGTAGTAGAGTAGTAGAGAGTGGGTAGTAGAGAGCAAGTAGTAGAGAGTGAGTACTGAAGAGTGAGTAGCAGAGAGCAGTAGAAAGTGAGTAGACGAGAGTGAGTAGAAGAGAGAGAGTAGTAGAGAGTGAATAGTAGATAGTGAGTAGTAGAGAGAGAGTAGTAGAGAGTGAGTAGTAGAGGGTAGTAGAGAGTGAGTAGTAAAGAGTGAGTAGCAGAGAGAAAGTAGTAGAGAGTAGTAGAGAGTGAGTAGTAGAGTTAGTAGTAGAGAGAGAGTAGTAGAGAGTGAGTAGTAGAGTGAGTAGTAGAGAGTGAGTACTGGAGAGTGAGTAGCAGAGAGCAGTAGAGAGCGAGTAGTTGAGAGTGAGTAGTAGAGAGTGAGTAGCAGAGAATAGTAGAGAGTGAGTAGTAGAGAGAGAGTAGTAGAGAGTTAGTAGGGAGTAGTAGAGTGAGTAGTAGAGAGTAGTAGAGAGAGAGTATTAGAGAGTAAGTAGTAGAGAGTGAGTAGTAGAGAGTGAGTAGTAGAGAGTGAGCAGTAGAAAGAGAGCAGTAGAGAGTGAGTAGAAGAGAGTGAGTACTGGAGAGAGAGTAGTTGAGAGTGTGTAGTCGATAGTAGTAGAGAGAGAGTAGTAGAGAGAGAGCAGTAGGGAGTGGAAGATTAGTAGAGAGTGAGTAGTAGAGAGTGAGCAGTAGAAAGAGAGCAGTGGAGTAGTAGAGAGTGAGTAGTAAAGAGTGAGTAGCAGAGAGAGAGTAGTAGAGAGTGAGTAGTAGAGAATAGTAGAGAGTGAGTAGTAGGGAGAGGAGTAGAGAGTGAGTAGTAGAGAGTAGTAGAGTGAGTAATAGAGAGTGTGTAGTAGAGAGAGAGTAGTAGAGAGTAGTAGAGAGTGAGAAGTAGAGTAGTAGAGAGTGAGTGGTAGAGAGTAGTAGAGTGAGTAGTAGAGAGTAGTAGAGAGTGAGTAGTAGAGAGAGTAGTAGAGAGTAGTAGAGTAGTAGAGAGTGAGTAGTAGAGAGTGAGTAGTAGAGAGAGTAGTAGAGAGTAGTAGAGAGTAGTAGAGAGTGAGTAGTGGAGAGCGAGTAGTAGAGAGTGAGTACTGGAGAGTGAGTAGTAGAGAGAAGTAGAGAGCAAGTAGTCGTGAGTGAGTAGTAGAGAGAGAGTAGTAGAAAGTGAGTAGCAGAGAGTAGTAGAGTGAGTAGTAGAGAGGGAATAGTAGAGGGAGAAGAGTAGAGAGAGTAGTAGAGTGAGTAGCAGAGAGTAGTAGAGAGAAGTAGAGAGCGAGTAGTAGAGAGTAGTAGAGAGTAGTAGAGAGAGCGTAGAGAGTGCATAGTAGAGAATGAGTAGTAGAGAGTAGTAGAGAGTGAGTAGTAGAGAGTGAGTAGTAGAGAGTAGTAGAGAGTGAGTAGTAGAGATAGAGTAGTAGGGAGTAGTAGAGTAGTAGAGAGTGAGTAGTAGAGAGTGGGTAGTAGAATGAGTTGTAGAGAGTAGTGGAGAGCGAGTGGTAGAGAGAAAGTAGTAGAGAGTGAGTAGCAGAGAATAGTAGAGAGTGAGTAGTAGAGTGAGAGTAGTAGAGAGTTAGTAGAGAGTAGTAGAGTGAGTAGTAGAAATTAGTAGAGAATGAGTAGTAGAGAGAGTAGTAGAGAATAGCAGAGTAGTAGCGAGTGAGTAGTAGAGAGTGAGTAGTAGAGAGAGTAGTAGAGAAAGTAGTAGAGAGTAGTAGAGTAGTAGAGAGTGAGTAGTGGAGAGCGAGTAGTAGAGAGTGAGTACTGGAGAGTGAGTAGCAGAGAGCAGTAGAGAGCGAGTAGTCGAGAGTGAGTAGTAGAGAGAGAGAGTAGTAGATAGTGAGAAGTAGAGAGTGAGTAGTAGAGAGAGAGTAGTAGAGAGTGAGTAGTAGATAGTGAGTAGTAGAGAGTAGTAGAGAGAGAGAGTAGTAGAGTGAGTAGTAGAGAGTGAGTAGTAGAGTGAGTAGTAGAGTCAGTAGTAGAGAGTAGTAGAGAGTAGTAGAGAGAGAGTATTAGAGAGTGAGTAGTAGAGAGTGAGTAGTAGAGAGTGAGTAGTAGAAAGAGAGCAGTAGAGAGTGACTAGAAGAGAGTGAGCAGTGGAGAGAGAGTAGTTGAGAGTGTGTAGTAGATAGTAGTAGAGAGTGAGTACTAGAGAGAGAGCAGTAGGGAGTGGCAGAGTAGTAGAGAGTGAGAAGTAGAGAGTGAGTAGTAGAGAGTGAGTAGTAGAGAATAGTAGAGAGTGAGTGGTAGAGAGAGAGTAGTAGAGAGTGTGTAGTAGAGACTAGTAGAGTGAGTAGTAGAGAGTGAGTAGTAGAGTAGTAGAGAGTGAGTAGTAGAGTAGTAGAGATTGAGTGGTAGAGAGTAGTAGAGTGAGTAGTAGAGAGTAGTAGAGAGTGAGTAGTAGAGAGCGAGTAGTAGAGAGTGAGTACTGGAGAGTGAGCAGTAGAGAGCAGTAGAGAGCGAGTAGTAGAGAGTGAGTAGTAAAGAGTGAGTAGTAGAGAGTGAATAGTAGAGAGTGAGTAGTAGAGAGAGAGAAGTAGAGAGTGAGCAGTAGAGAGTAGTAGAGTGAGTAGTAGAGAGTGTATAATAGAGAGAGAGTAGTAGAGAGAGAGAAGTAGAGAGAGAGTAGTAGAGAGTGAGTGGTAGAGAGTAGTAGAAAGTAATAGAGTGAGTAGCAGAGAGTAGTAGAGAGTAGTAGAGAGAGTAGTAGAGAGTAGTAGCGAGTGAGTAGTAGAGAGTGAGTAGTTTAATTTAAAAGGAACACAATGAGGGGGTTCGTTTTGCTATAGAATTTATGATTAGTGCTGAAAAAAGAAAAATTATGGCACATTTTGAGTAACTTCTCAAATCCTCTTCTATTAGTAGTAGAGAGAGTAGTAGAGAGTGAGAAGTAGAGAGTGAGTGTTGGAGCCGGCCTCGTGGCGTGGTCCTGTTCCCCCTCGCTAAGCCGCACGAGGTCCCATGCACCTCGGGGCTCCTCCATTTTGGATTATATGTCACTCCACGTGACCACCTACGTGACCCCGCTCCACCCGTCCTCGGTCCCAGCGAGGCCCGACATCGAGGCGCCAACCCCTGGCCCGGGGGATACCACGTGAGCCCTTCCCACTCCCGGCGGAGGGTAGTATCGATGGGACCCCCAACCGTCCTTCCACACCTAGGTGCGATCGCCCCACAGCTCTCTGGGGCCTGGCGCCTCTCCTGCTGGGCGTCTGGCCGCTCCCTACCCGGCCTCTCCCCCCACCCCCCGGGCGCAAGGGTCCGGACATCAAAGGGCTCCAGTCCTAGATCTGGGGCGACCCGGCAACAAGACAACAGTTGTATCCCGGAGTCAAGAGCCCTGCTGATCGGATCGCGGCTGACCCTACGGAGAAAGACTCATCCTGAAACTACCCCCTGAGCCCTGCTGACGACGTCGCGGCTCCACCGTGCTTAAAGACCTTCAAGAACCTTTGGGGCCCTGCTGACGCTGTCGCGGCCCGACCTTGTTGAACTTGTCATCAGAGCCCAGCTGACCTCGTCGCGGCTCGACCGAAGCGGACCTACCACCGGAGCTCTGCTGACTGTGTCGCAGCTCGACCCAAGCGGAACTACCACCCGAGCCCTGCAGACGCCGTCGCGGCTCTCCACGTCCGAGCTACTGTGAGGCCAGCACGCAAGGAAGGTCTGGTGCAGAGCCTCCCCGTACCTGGCTGGTACTGAGACTGACCCGCTACCCTATCCCCCTAAAGACATTGAGACTCTCTTTGGATCACTCGATCCCACTGTAAATATTGAATGTGCTACCTTTGATAAAGAACCAAGATAAGCAACTGATACAGAGTCCTGTGTGGTGGTGTTACTGGGCCTAGTACAATCTCAGGAGAAGGACCTCTCCTCGGAGGCTTCTCAGCGGCTCTCGGCTATAACTTTGCGGAAGGAAGGTGGCCGGAGCAGTCCCCCCGACTCCCCGGTGGTCCTCCCTCCAACAATTTCAATAAACAATTCTGACCTGCAGACTGAAACATGCACTTTCAATACCAGCAGCAGACTTCCCTGTTGAGCAGTAACTTTACTACAGTGATCTAATAAGCAACTAGAGTGCTAACATTCCTAATTTATGGCAAATGTGTGACATATCTGAATGCCTTCTTGATGAAATCAAAGTAAAACACTGAAAGTATTTCCTACGGAGGAGACTGTAGTAAATGAGGAAATTAGGAAACTTCATAACAAATAAGTCTCCCAAGATGACCACCAGAGACAAAAGAGCCCACATTTAGCACAAATATCACCCAGATGTAGCCCAAGCATAGCCCAAGAATGTCCCAGAGTGTTCTAAAGAACAACTAGAGCACTAACAGGCTTACTTATGAAAAATGTATGGCACACCTGAAGCCATCTTGATTGGAATAAAGTGGTAACACTTAAAACATTTAATTTGCAAAGGAACAAAACGAGGGGGTTCATTTTGCCATAGAAATTATGTTTAGTGCTGCAGAAAGAAAAATTAGGGCACATTTTGACTTCTCAAATCCTCTTCTATTCCATTAAAAAATTCTGACATGCAGACTGAAACTTGCACTTTGAATACCAGCAGCAGACTTCCCTGGTGAGCAGTAGCTTTACTACAGTGATCTAATGAGCAACTAGAGTGCTAACATTCAGAATTTATGGCAAATGTGTGACACATCTGAATGCCTTCTTGATGGAACCAAAGTAAACAAGCATTGAAAATGCAACAGGTCGCACCCTCGTTTAAGTTAAAGCAATTCTGTTTGTAATTATGTGGCTTTTTAGCTTTGCTTGTATTAGTGTTTTTGAAACTTTCATGTACATAAAATGCATATGTATGCATATATGTATATGTATATGTATGCATGCATTTATATTTGTATTTATATAGATATACAGATTATATATATGTTTATATATGTATGTATATATATATACACATACATATACATAAATGCATATGCATATATATGCATATATATATATGCATATGTGTGCGTGTAGAGAGAGGTAGAGAGAGGTAGAGAGGTAGAGAGTAGAGAGTGAGTAGTAGAGAGTAGTAGATTGTAGTAGAGTGAGTAGCAGAGAGTAGTAGAGTGAGTAGTGGAGAATGAGTAGTAGAGAGTGAGAAGTAGAGAGTGAGTAGTAGAGAGTAGTAAAGAGTAGTAGAGAGTGAGTAGTAGCGTGAGTAGTAGAGAGTAGTAGAGAGTGAGTAGTAGAGAGTAGTATAGAGTGAGTAGTAGAGAGTGAGTAGCAGAGAGAGAGTAGTAGAGAGTAGTAGAGAGTGAGTAGTAAAGTGAGTAGTAGAGAGTAGTAGAGAGTTGTAGAGAGTGAGTAGTAGAGAGTGAGTAGATGAGTGAGTAGTAGAGAGTGAGTAGAAGAGAGTAGTAGAGAGTGAGTAGTAGAGAGTGAGTAGTATAGAGTTGTAGAGAGTGAGTTGTAGAGAGTAGAAGAGAGAGAGTAGGAGAGAGTGAGTAGTAGAGAGCAGTAGAGAATGAGTAGTAGATAGTGAGTAGTAGAGAGAGAGTAGTAGAGAGTAGTAGAGTAGTAGAGAGTGAGTAGTAGAGAGAGAGTAGTAGAGAGTTGTGGAGTAGTAGAGAGTGAGTAGTAAAGAGTAGTAGAGAGTGAGTAGTAGAGATTGAGTAGTAGAGAGTGAGTAGTAGAGAGTGAGTAGTAGAGAGTAATAGAGAGCAAGTAGTAGAGAGTGTGTATTAGAGAGTGTGTAGTAGAGAGTGAGTAGTAGAGAGAGTAGTAGAGAGAGTAGTAGAGAGTGAGAAGTAGAGAGAGTAGAGAGTAGTAGAGTAGTAGAGAGTGAGTAGTAGAGTGAGTAGTAGATTGAGTAGTAGAGAGTAGTTGAGCGTGAGTAGTGGCGAGTGAGTAGTGGCGAGTAGTAGAGAGTGAGTAGTTGAGAGTGAGTAGTAGAAAGTGAGTAGTAGAGAGTAGTATAGAGTGAGTAGTAGAGAGTGAGTAGCAGAGAGAGAGTAGTAGAGAGTAGTAGAGAGTGAGTAGTAAAGTGAGTAGTAGAGAGTAGTAGAGAGTTGTAGAGAGTGAGTAGTAGAGAGTGAGTAGTAGAGTGAGTAGTAGAGAGTGAGTAGTAGAGAGTAGTAGAGAGAGTAGTAGAGAGTGAGTAGTAGAGAGTGAGTAGTATAGAGTTGTAGAGAGTGAGTTGTAGAGAGTAGAAGAGAGAGAGTAGGAGAGAGTGAGTAGTAGAGAGTAGTAGAGCATGAGTAGTAGAGAGTGAGTAGTAGAGAGAGAGTAGTAGAGAGAGAGTAGTAGAGTAGTAGAGAGTGAGTAGTAGAGAGAGAGTAGTATAGAGTTGTGGAGTAGTAGAGAGTGAGTAGTAGAGAGTAGTAGAGAGTGAGTAGTAGAGAGTAGTAGAGTGAGAAGTAGAGAGTAGTAGAGAGTGAGTAGTAGAGAGAGTAGTAGAGAGTAGTAGAGTAGTAGAGAGTGAGTAGTAGAGAGTGAGTAGTAGAGAGAGTAGTAGAGAGTAGTAGAGAGTAGCAGAGAGTGAGTAGTAGAGAGCGAGTAGCAGAGAGTGAGTACTGGAGAGTGAGTAGTAGAGAGCAGTAGAGAGCGAGTAGTCGTGAGTGAGTAGTAGAGAGAGAGTAGTAGAGAGTGAGTAGCAGAGAGTAGTAGAGTGAGTAGTAAAGAGGGAATCGTAGAGGGAGAAGAGTAGAGAGAGTAGTAGAGTGCATAGCAGAGAGTAGTAGAGAGAAGTAGAGAGTGAGTAGTAGAGAGTAGTAGAGAGTAGTAGAGAGAGCGTAGAGAGAGCGTAGTAGAGAGTGAGTAGTAGAGAGTAGTAGAGAGTGAGTAGTAGAGAGTGAGTAGTAGAGAGTAGTAGAGTAGTAGAGAGTGAGTAGTAGAGAGAGAGTAGTAGAGAGTTGTGGAGTAGTAGAGAGTGAGTAGTAGAGAGTAGTAGAGAGTGAGTAGTAGAGATTGATTAGAAGAGAGTGAGTAGTAGAGAGTGAGTAGTAGAGAGTAATAGAGAGCAAGTAGTAGAGAGTGTGTAGTAGAGAGTGTGTAGTAGAGAGTGAGTAGTAGAGAGAGTAGTAGAGAGAGTAGTAGAGAGAGTAGTAGAGAGTGAGAAGTAGAGAGAGTAGAGAGTAGTAGAGTAGTAGAGAGTGAGTAGTAGAGTGAGTAGTAGATTGAGTAGTAGAGAGTAGTTGAGCGTGAGTAGTGGCGAGTGAGTAGTGGCGAGTAGTAGAGAGTGAGTAGTTGAGAGTGAGTAGTAGAGAGTGAGTAGTAGAGAGTAGTATAGAGTGAGTAGTAGAGAGTGAGTAGCAGAGAGAGAGTAGTAGAGAGTGAGTAGTAGAGAGCGAGTAGCAGAGAGTGAGTACTGGAGAGTGAGTAGTAGAGAGCAGTAGAGAGCGAGTAGTCGTGAGTGAGTAGTAGAGAGAGAGTAGTAGAGAGTGAGTAGCAGAGAGTAGTAGAGTGAGTAGTAAAGAGGGAATAGTAGAGGGAGAAGAGTAGAGAGAGTAGTAGAGTGCATAGCAGAGAGAAGTAGAGAGTGAGTAGTAGAGAGTAGTAGAGAGTAGTAGAGAGAGCGTAGTAGCGAGTGAGTAGTAGAGAGTAGTAGAGAGTCAGTAGTAGAGAGAGAGTAGTAGAGAGTAGTAGAGTAGTAGAGAGTGAGTAGTAGAGAGAGAGTAGTAGAGAGTTGTGGAGTAGTAGAGAGTGAGTAGTAGAGAGTAGTAGAGAGTGAGTAGTAGAGATTGATTAGAAGAGAGTGAGTAGTAGAGAGTGAGTAGTAGAGAGTAATAGAGAGCAAGTAGTAGAGAGTGTGTAGTAGAGAGTGAGTAGTAGAGAGAGTAGTAGAGAGAGTAGTAGAGAGTGAGAAGTAGAGAGAGTAGAGAGTAGTAGAGTAGTAGAGAGTGAGTAGTAGAGTGAGTAGTAGATTGAGTAGTAGAGAGTAGTTGAGCGTGAGTAGTGGCGAGTGAGTAGTGGCGAGTAGTAGAGAGTGAGTAGTTGAGAGTGAGTAGTAGAGAGTGAGTAGTAGAGAGTAGTATAGAGTGAGTAGTAGAGAGTGAGTAGCAAAGAGAGAGTAGTAGAGAGTGAGTAGTAAAGTGAGTAGTAGAGAGTAGTAGAGAGTTGTAGAGAGTGAGTAGTAGAGAGTGAGTAGTAGAGTGAGTAGTAGAGAGTGAGTAGTAGAGAGTAGTAGAGAGAGTAGTAGAGAGTGAGTAGTAGAGAGTGAGTAGTATAGAGTTGAAGAGAGTGAGTTGTATAGAGTAGAAGAGAGAGAGTAGGAGAGAGTGAGTAGTAGAGAGTAGTAGAGAATGAGTAGCAGAGAGTGAGTAGTAGAGAGAGAGTAGTAGAGAGAGAGTAGTAGAGTAGTAGAGAGTGAGTAGTAGAGAGTAGTGTAGTGAGAAGTAGAGAGTAGTAGAGAGTGAGTCGTAGAGAGAATAGTAGAGAGTAGTAGAGTAGTAGAGAGTGAGTAGTAGAGAGTGAGTAGTAGAGAGAGTAGTAGAGAGTAGTAGAGAGTAGCAGAGAGTGAGTAGTAGAGAGCGAGTAGTAGAGAGTGAGTACTGGAGAGTGAGTAGTAGAGAGCAGTAGAGAGCGAGTAGTCGTGAGTTAGTAGTAGAGAGAGAGTAGTAGAGAGTGAGTAGCAGAGAGTACTAGAGTGAGTAGTAGAGAGGGAATAGTAGAGGGATAAGAGTAGAGAGAGTAGTAGAGTGCATAGCAGAGAGTAGTAGAGAGAAGTAGAGAGTGAGTAGTAGAGAGTAGTAGAGAGTAGTAGAGAGAGCGTAGAGAGAGCGTAGTAGAGAGTTAGTAGTAGAGAGTAGTAGAGAGTGAGTAGTAGAGAGAGAGTAGTAGGGAGTAGTAGAGTAGTAGAGAGTGAGTAGTAGACAGTGAGTAGTGGATAGTAGTGGAGTAGTAGAGAGTGAGTAGTAAAATGAGTTGTAGAGAGTAGCAGAGAGCGAGTGGTAGAGAGAAAGTAGTAGAGAGTGTGTGCAGAGAGTGAGTAGTAGAGAGTAGTAGAGAGTGAGTAGTAGAGAGAGTAGTAGAGAGTAGTAGAATAGTAGCGAGTGAGTAGTAGAGAGTAGTAGAGAGCGAGTAGTAGAGAGTGAGCAGTGGAGAGTGAGTAGTAGAGAGTGAGTAGTAGAGAGTGAGTAGTAGAGAATAGTAGAGTGAGTAGTAGAGAGTTAGTAGTAGAGAGAGAGTAGTAGAGAGTAGTAGAGAGGGAGTAGTAGAGTAGTAGAGAGTGAGTGGTAGAGAGTAGTAGAGTGAGTAGTAGAGAGTAGTTGATAGTGAGTAGTAGAGAGAGTAGTAGAGAGTGAGTAGTAGAGAGAGTAGTAGAGAGTAGTAGAGTAGTAGAGAGTGAGTAGTAGAGAGTGAGTACTGGAGAGTGAGTAGCAGAGAGCCGTAGAGAGCGAGTAGTCGAGAGTGAGTAGTAGAGAGAATAGTAGAGAGTGAATAGTAGATAGTGAGCAGTAGAGAGAGAGTAGTAGAGAGTGAGTAGTAGAGGGTAGTAGAGAGTGAGTAGTAGAGAGTGAGTAGCAGAGAGAGAGTAGTAGAGATTAGTAGAGAGTAGAAGAGAGTGAGTAGTAGAGTGAGTAGTAGAGTGAGTAGTAGAGAGAGAGTATTAGAGAGTGAGTAGTAGCGTGTAGTATAGAGTGAGTTGTAGAGAGTGAGTAGTAGAAAAAGAGCAGTAGAGAGTGAGTAGTAGAGAGTGAGTAGTGGAGAGAGAGTAGTTGAGAGTGCGTAGTAGAGAGTAGTAGAGAGTGAGTAGTAGAGAGAGAGCAGTAGGGAGTGGTAGAGTAGTAGAGAGTGAGTAGTAGAGAGTGAGTAGTAGAGAGTAGTAGAGTAGTAGAGAGTGAGTAGTAGAGAGTGAGTAGCAGATAGAGAGTAGTAGAGAGTTAGTAGAGAATAGTAGAGAGTGAGTAGTAGAGAGAGTAGTAGAGAGTGAGTAGTAGAGAGTGAGTAGTAGAGAGAGTAGTAGAGAGTAGTAGAGTAGTAGAGAGTGAGTAGTAGAGAGCAAGAAGTAGAGAGTGAGTACTGGAGAGTGAGTAGTAGAGAGCAGTAGAGAGCGAGTAGTCGAGAGTAAGTAGTAGAGAGAGAGTAGTAGAGAGTGAATAGTAGATAGTGAGTAGTAGAGAGAGAGTAGTAGAGAGTGAGTAGTAGAGAGTAGTAGAGTGAGTAGTAGAGAGGGAATAGTAGAGAGAGAAGTGTAGAGAGAGAGTAGTAGAGTGAGCAGCAGTGAGTAGTAGAGAGTGAGTAGTAGAGAGCGAGTAGTAGAGAGTGAGTAGTAGAGAGTGAGTAGTAGAGAGTGAGTAGTAGAGAATAGTAGAGAGTGAGTAGTAGAGATAGAGTAGTAGAGAGTGAGTAGTAGAGACTAGTAGAGTGAGTAGTAGAGAGTGAGTAGTAGAGAGAGAGTAGTAGAGAGTGAGTAGTAGAGTAGTAGAGAGTGAGTAGTAGAGTAGTAGAGAGTGAGTGGTAGAGAGTGAGTAGTAGAGTAGTAGAGAGTGAGTAGTAGAGTAGTAGAGAGTGAGTGGTAGAGAGTAGTAGAGTGAGTAGTAGAGAGTAGTAGAGAGTGAGTAGTAGAGAGTAGTATAGTAGAGAGTGAGTAGTAGAGAGTGAGTAGTAGAGAGCGAGTAGTAGAGAGTGAGTAGTAGAGAGTGAGTACTGGAGAGTGAGCAGTAGAGAGCAGTAGAGAGCGAGTAGTAGAGAGTGAGTAGTAGAGAGTGAGTAGTAGAGAGTGAATAGTAGAGAGTTAGTAGTAGAGAGAGAGAAGTAGAGAGTGAGTAGTAGAGAGAGAGAAGTAGAGAGAGAGTAGTAGAGAGTGAGTGGTAGAGAGTAGTAGAAAGTAGTAGAGTGAGTAGCAGAGAGTAGTAGAGAGTAGTAGAGAGAGTAGTAGAGAGTAGTAGCGAGTGAGTAGTAGAGAGTGAGTAGTTTAATTTAAAAGGAACACAATGAGGGGGTTCATTTTGCCATAGAATTTATGATTAGTGCTGAAAAAAGAAAAATGATGGCACATTTTGAGTAACTTCTCAAATCCTCTTCTATTTATTTCAATAAACAATTCTCACCTGCAGACTGAAACATGCACTTTCAATACCACCAGCAGACTTCCCTGGTGAGCAGTAGCTTTACTACAGTGATCTAATAAGCAACTAGAGTGCTAACATTCCCAATTTATGGCAAATGTGTGACATATCTGAATGCCTTCTTGATGAAATCAAAGTAAAACACTGAAAGTATTTCCTACGGAGGAGACTGTAGTAAATGAGGAAATTAGGAAACTTCATAACAAATAAGTCTCCCAAGATGACCACCAGAGACAAAAGAGCCCAAATTTAGCACAAATATCACCCAGATGTAGCCCAAGCATAGCCCAAGAATGTCCCAGAGTGTTCTAAAGAACAACTAGAGCACTAACAGGCTTACTTATGACAAAAGTATGGCACACCTGAAGCCATCTTGATTGGAATAAAGTGGTAACACTTAAAACATTTAATTTGCAAAGGAACAAAACTAGGGGGTTCATTTTGCCATAGAAATTATGTTTAGTGCTGCAGAAAGAAAAATTAGGGCACATTTTGACTTCTCAAATCCTCTTCTATTTCATTAAAAAATTCTGACATGCAGACTGAAACTTGCACTTTGAATACCAGCAGCAGACTTCCCTGGTGAGCAGTAGCTTTACTACAGTGATCTAATGAGCAACTAGAGTGCTAACATTCAGAATTTATGGCAAATGTGTGACACATCTGAATGCCTTCTTGATGGAACCAAAGTAAACAAGCATTGAAAATGCAACAGGTCTCACCCTCGTTTAAGTCAAAGCAATTCTGTTTGTAATTAGGTGGCTTTTTAGCTTTGCTTGTATTAGTGTTTTTGAAACTTTCATGTACATAACATGCATATGTATGCATATATGTATATGTATGCATGCATTTATATTTGTATTTATATAGATATACAGATTATATATATGTTTATATATGTATGTATATATATATACACATACATATACATAAATGCATATGCATATATATGCATATATATATGTGCATATGTGTGCGTGTAGAGAGAGGTAGAGAGAGGTAGAGAGGTAGAGAGTAGAGAGTGAGTAGTAGAGAGTAGTAGAGTGAGTAGCAGAGAGTAGTAGAGTGAGTAGTAGAGAATGAGTAGTAGAGAGTGAGTAGTAGAGAGTAGTAGAGAGTGAGTAGTAGAGAGTAGTAAAGAGTAGTAGAGAGTGAGTAGTAGCGTGAGTAGTAGAGAGTAGTAGAGAGTGAGTAGCAGAGAGAGAGTAGTAGAGAGTAGTAGAAAGTGAGTAGTAAAGTGAGTAGTAGAGAGTTTTAGAGAGTGAGTAGCAGAGCATGAGTAGTAGAGTGAGTAGTAGAGAGTAGTAGAGAGAGTAGTACAGAGTGAGTAGTAGAGAGTGAGTAGTATAGAGTTGTAGAGAGTATGTTGTAGAAAGTAGAAGAGAGAGAGTAGGAGAGAGTGAGTAGTAGAGAGCAGTAGAGAATGAGTAGTAGATAGTGAATAGTAGAGAGAGAGTAGTAGAGAGTAGTAGAGTAGTAGAGAGTGAGTAGTAGAGAGAGAGTAGTAGAGAGTTGTGGAGTAGTAGAGAGTGAGTAGTAGAGAGTAGTAGAGAGTGAGTAGTAGAGATTGAGTAGTAGAGAGTGAGTAGTAGAGAGTGAGTAGTAGAGAGTAGTAGAGAGCAAGTAGTAGAGAGTGTGTAGTAGAGAGTGTGTAGTAGAGAGTGAGTAGTAGAGTGAGTAGTAGAGTGAGTAGTAGAGAGTAGTTGAGCGTGAGTAGTGGTGAGTGAGTAGTGGCGAGTAGTAGAGAGTGAGTAGTTGAGAGTGAGTAGTAGAGAGTGAGTAGTATAGAGTGAGTAGTAGAGAGTGAGTAGCAGAGGGAGAGTAGTAGAGCGTAGTAGAGAGTGAGTAGTAAAGTGAGTAGTAGAGAGTAGTAGAGAGTTGCAGAGAGTGAGTAGTAGTATAGTGAGTAGTAGAGAGTGAGTAGTAGAGAGTAGTAGAGAGAGTAGTAGAGAGTGAGTAGTAGAGAGTGAGTAGTATAGAGTTGTAGAGAGTGAGTTGTAGAGAGCAGAAGAGAGAGAGAGTAGGAGAGAGTGAGTAGTAGAGAGTAGTAGAGAATGAGTATTAGAGAGTGAGTAGTAGAGAGAGAGTAGTAGAGTGAGAGTAGTAGAGTAGTAGAGAGTGAGTAGTAGAGAGAGAGTAGTAGAGAGTTGTGGAGTAGTAGAGAGTGAGTAGTAGAGAGTAGTAGAGAGTGAGTAGTAGAGATTGAGTAGTAGAGAGTGTGTAGTAGAGAGTGAGTAGTAGCGAGTGAGTAGTAAAGAGAGTAGTAGAGAGTGAGAAGTAGAGAGAGTAGTAGAGAGTAGTACAGTAGTAGAGAGTGAGTAGTAGAGTGAGTAGTAGAGAGTAGTTGAGCGTGAGTAGTGGCGAGTGAGTAGTAGAGAGTAGTAGAGAGTGAGTAGTTGAGAGTGAGTAGTAGAGAGTGAGTAGTAGAGAGTGAGTAGTAGAGAGTAGTAGAGAGAGAGTAGTAGAGAGTGAGTAGTAGAGAGTGAGTAGTAGAGTCAGAGTCAGAAAAAACGTTATTTCGGCTTTAAGCCCTAAAAGTTCATAATAAAAACATAATATAATATCAACAATTATTAGAAAGGATAAAACATTGATCTAGGGAAAAAAACACATTCATCAGTGCATAGAGTAAAAGCAGTTAATATAGTGTATATATGATAACACAATAATTGTATTATTGGGATAACAGTTTTCTTCTAATTTGCCACATTGAGAAAAGGAATTTGGCTATCACCGTAGGATATATAGAAGAAGTGTCATACTTCAGCAGCCTATAGAGGTCTCTATAGTTTCTAGCCCCTATATTCTTAGCTAGTTGGATTATCCATATTCGGCGAGGGATTTTATATGCCGTGCAAAAGAATATAACATGGGCCTCAGCCGGGGCAGGGTTGCCAAACTGAGCCAGCCCACTTATTCGTTCTCGAGAGGAGCGGGAGGGAACCGTGCCTGAATTGTAGAAAGAGTTTTTTGGCCAAGACTGGATGAATCAGATCTATTACGGACTCAAATTTATAGCTAATTTTTACCTCGAGAAAAGTAGAGGTCAAATTAGCTATATTAGTAGATTGAATAAGCTGAGTGAAGTTTCGTTCCTCCAGAATTTTTGCCAATGATCTTTTTGGTAGAGAGAGGCATGCATCCTCAGGTGAAAGCCAGAGGTCTTCTCTCTCTATCTCTCTTAATGATTTTTTTACATAGGCTAGCCAAGGGATGGCACCTGCCATTGGGATCGACAAAATGTGCTTCAATTCCTCCTGAAAGTTTATCAATTCAGGGGTACTCCATAGTCGGCGCCAATACATTATTGGTCTGGAGGCTACAATATCCGTGATCGGTTGGATACCTAGATCCATCCTAAGCGGCTGCATAGGAGTACTTAGTGGAAGTGCAAATAAATGTCTAAAAAATGTGTTTTCTGACTTAACTAAGGACTGGGAAGGGGTATGGCCCCATAGTTCAGCGCCATAAGCTGCGACACCCCTAGCCTGAGTTTTGTAAATCTCCACAAGTGGGCTGATCAATTTTAAATGACTATTTTTAAGCACCTTAGAGATACCCCCAGTTATCTGAACCAGTTTTAAGTTTACTTTTGAGATCTGAGGGCCCCAAGTCATTTTGTTATTAAGAGTGAGTAGTAGAGTGAGTAGTAGAGAGTAGTAGAGAGTGAGTAGCAGAGAGATAGTAGTAGAGAGAAGTAGAGTAGTAGAGAGTGAGTAGTAGAGAGTGAGTAGTAGAGAGTAGTGGAGTAGTAGAGAGTGAGTAGTAGAGAGTAGTAGAGAGTGAGTAGTAGAGAGAGTAGTATAGTAGTAGAGAGTGAGTAGTAGAGAGCGAGTTGTAGAGAGTGAGAAGTAGAGAGTGAGTGGTAGAGAGTAGTAGAGAGAGAGCAGTAGAGTGTGAGTAGTAGAGAGTAGTAGAGTGAGTAGTAGAGAGAGAGAGTAGTAGAGAGTGAGTAGTAGAGTAGTGGAGAGTGAATGGTAGAGAGAAGTAGAGAGTAGTAGACTGAGCAGTAGAGAGTAGTAGAGAGTGAGTAGTAGAGAGAGTAGTATAGTAGTAGAGAGTGAGTAGTAGAGAGTGAGTAGTAGAGGACAAGTAGTAGAGAGTGAGTAGTGGAGAGTGAGTAGTAGAGAGCAGTAGATAGTGAGTAGTAGAGAGTGAGTAGTAGAGTGAGTAGTAGAGAGTAGAAGAGTGAGTTGTAGAGAGTGAGTAGCAGAGAGAGAGTAGTAGAGAGTGAGTAGTAGAGTGAGTAGTAGAGAGTAGTAGTAGAGAGTAGTAGAGAGTGAGTAGTAGAGAGTGAGTAGTAGAGAGTGAGTAGTAGAGAGTAGTAGCGAGTGAGTAGTAGAGAGTTAGTAGTAGAGAGAGTGGTAGTGAGTAGTAGAAAATGAGTAGTAGAGAGTGAATAGTAGAGAGTAGTTGAGAGTGAGTATTAGAGTGAGTAGTAGATTGAGTAGTAGAGAGTAAGTAGTAGAGAGTAATAGAGAGTAGTAAAGAGTGAGTAGTAGAGAGTTAGTAGTAGAGAGAGAGTAGTAGAGAGTGAGTAGTAGAGTAGCAGAGAGTAGTCAGTCAGTGTCAGTCTGTGTCAGTCAGTGTCAGTCAGTGTCAGTCAGTCAGTCAGTGTCAGTCAGTCAGTGTCAGTCAGTGTCATCAGTCAGTGTCAGTCAGTGTCGATCAGTGTCAGTCAGTCAGTGTCAGTCAGTCAGTGTCAGTCAGTCAGTGTCAGTCAATCAGTATCAGTCAGTGTCAGTCAGTGTCAGTCAATCAGTGTCATTCAGTGTCAGTATCAGTCAGTGTCAGTGTCAGTCAGTGTCAGTGTCAGTCAATCAGTGTCAGTCAGTGTCAATCAGTCAGTGTCAGTCAGTCAGTGTCTGACCTGGTTCTCAGAGCCCTGAATCCTGAGGGTCCGTGGGGCCAACTACCCCACCAGGTATGTCCAGTAATTGCCACAGAGTTGCATTGCAACACAGCTCTGTGGTGCTTACTGGAGGTACATGGTGGGCTAGTTGGACCTAGGGACTTTCAGGATTCAAGGGGAGTTAATCCCCCCAAAAACATGCCACGGGATGCCTTTGCACAGTGGGGAAGGGAGGGGGCGGGGCCTGAGGTGACATGTGTGCAAACACGCACTGTGGCGCCTTTTATGTTGGGGAAATAAGTCCTCTTTAATCCTTAGAGCCACTGGGGGCCAACTAGGCCACTAGGTACCTCCAGTAAGTGCCACAAGCCTGCGTTGCAGAGAGGTGGTCCAGGCCACACCCCTTTTTACACCTCTGTGCAACGCAGCTCTGTGGTGCTTACTGGAGGTACTTAGTGGGCTAGTTGGACCCCAGGGATTCAAGGGGACTTAATTGCCCAACTTAAAATGGCCACAGGGTGTGTTTACACAGTGGTGAAGGGAGGGGATGGGGCCTGAGGTGTCATGTGCAAACATGCCCTGTGGCACGTTTTAAGTTGGGGAATTAATTCCCATTCAATCCTGTGGGCCCCTGGGGGCCAACTAGCCCACCAGGTGCTTCCAGTAAGCGCCACTGCGCTGCGTTGCAGAGAGGTGGTCCAGGCCATGCCCCTTTTTACACCTCTCTGCAACCCAACTCTGTGACGCTTACAGTGATGTCACTGACCATGTCATGAGTGATGTAATATGTGACGTCATCAGCAGTGCATTGCGGGGGAGCAAGTTATAGTTAGCTGAGCTAACTATAACGGGGCAATTTCTATGGTTTTGTACGAGTGAAATGTCCAACTAACTATAACTTTCCCTAAAACCTATTGTTTTTTCAGAGAATTTCAAAGGTTTTTTAAAGACTAATTTCTAACTATAATGTGCCTGAAACTGTTTTTTTAAATGAATTTCTATGGTTTTTTTTAAATGCTAATTTCTAACTATAACGTGCCTGAAACCAATGTTTTTTTCAGTGAGAATATATATATATATATATATATCTATATATTATATTATCTTCTGGCGGTCGCCAGTAGATAGTTATAGTTAGGACCGAGTTTCCATAGGAAATCTGAAAATTTTATATTGCATAACTTTGGCGCCGAATGACGAATCCTCGCGAAATTTTCAAAACTAATGGGGCGCTCCGCTCAGCTCCTACCCTGAAAGTCTCGGGGTGATTCGTCAAGCGGGGGCTGAGAAAAAAGGGGGGTCCCAAAATACGTTTTCCCCATGCATTTTCCCATAGGACCTTTAGTTGAAGGTGCAGCCCGAACGGCTGAACAGAATTACTTGAAATTTGGCAAAGAGGTCAGGCATGTGCCTTTTGCATATATAGTGTCAATCTGTTCAGTAGTTCCTGAGAAAATTGCAGTTAAAAGTACATAAATATCTATATGCGCGCACCGTGCGCGCACCGTGCGCGCACCAAAACGTGCGCGAGCGTAATTCTGATTGGTGGTTACATGTCAGTCAACATTCGAATCGGTCGAAATCAGGAAGTGTCGGCTGCCATTTTGTGTGTGACAGTGAAAAAGAAAGGTGGAGAACGTGAAAAGGGGGCAGGGTAGAGAGTTACTGACCCCCTAGCGTTTGTCAGGGGGTCCCTGAAGGACCCCGAAGGGAGAAAAAAACATTTTATTTTTTTTTTCAAAAAATCGCGGGGTGTGCCTGCACGGCGGCAAAAAATTCTTAAAAAACATAGAATTAAAAATCATGTGTAAGTGTTTAGATGTTGGTTGGCTCTAAAAAGAGCTGTTGTGTTCATTGAGTGTTTTTTGGTACCTACAAGTAAGTACCGATGCACAGTCTAAAGTTCAAGAGGAAGACTCTGTTCCCTTCATCTGTGAAATGTACACCATCTCCTCTATAAATGCCACTCAGAAGCATTGGTTCATAGTAGTTTCTGTTCCAGAATCTTCAAACACCACACCCACTCCCCTCACTATTTCTTCTTATTTCTTGGGACAAGGAGCTGAACAGCTTTTCCAGTACTTGAAAATGGCAGAACAGCAGTCTACTTCAGGGAGTGAGGAGGAGACCTGGATGCACTCAGAAGTCTGTGAAATGTACACCATCTCCTCTGTAAATGCCACTCAGAAGCATTGGTTCATAGTAGTTTCTGTTCAAGAATCTTCAAACACCACACCCACTCCCCTCACTATTTCTTCTTATTTGCTGGGACACAGAGCTGAACAGCTTTTCCAGTACTTGAAAATGGCAGAACAGCAGTCTACTTCAGGGAGTGAGGAGGAGACCTGGATGCACTCAGAAGTCTGTGAAATGTACACCATCTCCTCTATAAATGCCACTCAGAAGCATTGGTTCATAGTAGTTTCTGTTCCAGAATCTTCAAACACCACACCCACTCCCCTCACTATTTCTTCTTATTTCCTGGGACAAAGAGGTGAACAGCTATCAATTTTACTTGAAAATGGCAGAACAGCAGTCTTCTTCAGGGAGTGAGGAGGAGACCTGGATGCACTCTGAAGGTGTCTTTCAGTAGAATGACAATATGAAAAGAAAGATAGTTGTAAAATGGAGGCTTACATACTTTTTTTTTAATAAAAAGAACTCATTGGCTGTTTCACACCATTCTACACTAAAAACTAGGCTGTAGGTTTACATTTTTAAAAGCATGTTTTGTATTGGTTCAGAAAAATGTGTTCCCACAGAACATTACTTTGGATTTGCTGTTAGGTTTGAAAAGTCAAGCAATCTTGCTGTTTGGATTAGAAACATTGTGTGCTGAACTTCTGACCTCTCTGCTCACACCAGTGTTCCATGATCTGTTGCTATGCTAGCAGGCAGAAGTCATGTTGGGGGTAGGAATCATTTGGAAAGGGTTGAAATTTTCAACCAATAGAAATGTGTGTTTCCATTTAAAAGAAAGGTGGAGAACGTGAAAAGGGGGCAGGGTAAAGAGTTCCTGACCCCCTAGCCTTTGTCAGGGGGTCCCTGAAGGATCCCGAAAAGTGAAAAAAACATTTTATTTTTTTACAAAAAATCGCGGGGTGCGCGCACGGTGTGAGCACGGTGCGCGCACGGCAGAAAAAAAATCGTAAAAAAAATAGAATTAAAAATCAAGTTTAAGTGTTTAGATGTTGGTTGGCTCTAAAAAGAGCCGTTGTGTTCATTGAGTGTTTTTTGGTACCTACAAGTAAGTACCGATGCACAGTCTAAAGTGCAAGAGGAAGACTCTGTTCCCTTCATCTGTGAAATGTACACCGTCTCCTCTAGAAATGCCTTGCATGTTGTAACGCAAGTTGTTGTGGTATATAGAACCCATACCATAGTCTCTGAGGAAAGCAGAAACAGACTTATTGACGTGCTTTCTTGCTTTCTCAATCTGCGGAAAATATTGGTTGGACCAGTTCCACTTTTGCCATTGGCATATATTAGAATATACAAAGGTAGTTTGTGGAAAAAGTTACATCAATTGCACAAAGGTGTCCTTAAAAAGCATTTCCAGACCTACCCCAGTTAAAGTGCCTAGGTAATTTCCACCACAGTGCACAATTATAAGGTTAGGCTGTGGGAGATGTAGAAAGGATTTCACCAAAGGCATTAATTGGTGCCACTTTAACCCTCTCTGACCAATCCATTTAATGTCTACATTTGGCAAAGCAAGGTCTTTCACAATACCTCTTTTTTCTGCATACTTTTCACTCCAGAAGACATAGCTATGGCCTACAATCCACACTGTGAACATCTTTCAAGGAGATCTGGATGCACTCAGAATGTGTCTTTCAGTAGAATGGCAATATGACAAGAAAGATAGTTGTAAAATGGAGGCTTACATACTTTTTTTTAATAAAAAGAACTAATTGGCTGTTTCACATCATTCTACACTAAAAACTAGGCTGTATGTTTACATTTTTAAAAGCATGTTTTGTATTGGTTCAGAAAAATGTGTTCCCACAGAACATTACTTTGGATATGCTGTTAGGTTTGAAAAGTCAAGCACTCTTGCTCTTTGGATTAGAAACATTGTGTGCTGAACTTCTGACCTCTCTGCTCACACCAGTGTTCCATGATCTGTTGCTATGGTAGCAGGCAGAAGTCATGTTGGGGGAAGGAATCATTTGGAAAGGGTTGAAATTTGCAACCAATAGAAATGTGTGTTTCCATTTGAAAAAATGTGGGAAGCAATGTGATTTGAAGTTAACATGTATATGTGTGAAAAAAGAGAGGGAAAGTTTGCCATTTACTGGTTCTGGTGAGAGGTGTACAGCTCAGAGATTCTGGCTCTGATAATCTGCTGTGTGAGTGCCACATTTCTTTCTCAAATAACTACTTTTAAAGGTGAGTTATGAATTTGAGAGGGATGTATGTGGTGCATTTTGATATAAATGATAGAAATGTGTTTCTTCTTTTAAAGTTGTGTTTTACATTTTATGTTTTGGAAGATATTTAACTGCCTTGAACTTGTAAGATATTATGGAGTATGTCTACACCATAAGTTAAGGTGTACTGGTATCATTCAGGAATACTGTTTTCTACCTAGAATCACACCATGAGTCTGTCTGCACACAGGAATTGTTGTCGAAGATTTAATTTGTGTTGCTCTTGTTCTGTAAGACTTGCACTCATAGGAAAGGGGCAGCTTGTTTTCTTGAACTGTGATGGCTAGCATTCAGCACAAATCACTATCTCACAGATGAGATGCAAATGCTAACACATTTGAAATCAACATGGTAGATTTTCCTTCCACTCCTGCAATGGGTGAGGTAGTTCCTACATGTTCAAAACTCCAATTAACCCTTACCACACATGTACTCTTACATACATCTCTGCAGTCTTCATGCAGTTGTGCAAGCGTCCATGCAGATCTCTCGTGCACCTGACAATACACATTCTCCAGAAGCACACTCTTAGCACACAGGCAGCTGATTTTCCTGCACTCCCATGCTTACTATTCAGCACTGTGTGGTATTTCAGATAGCAGTGTGTAATGCTAACACATTCAATGTCACCAAGTCTCATTTCCTTTGCTCTAGTCTAATCACTCACCCAGGTTCCACATGCTCATGGTCTCAAGTAGCTGTTAGGATATGTGCTCTTATCTGCCTCTCTAAACTATAAGGAAAATGTTTCAGGCTGTTACAGTAATTATCACTTCCTTTACCACAGTAGTAAATGTGCTTTGAAATTGCCAATCAAATTTTGCTTTCTGCCTAGAATCACACCATGAGTCTGTGTGCACACAGAAATTGTTGTCAGAGATTTAATTCATGTTGCTCTTGTTCTGTAAGACTTGCACTCGCAGGAAAGGGGCAGCTTGTTTTCTTGAACTTTGATGGTTAGCATTCAGCAGAAATCACTATCTCACAGATGCGAGGCAAATGCTAACACATTTGAAATCAACATGGTAGATTTTCCTTCCACTCCTGCAATGGGTGAGGTAGTTCCTACATGTTCAAAACTCCAATTAACCCTTACCACACATGTACTCTTACATACATCTCTGCAGTCTTCATGCAGTTGTGCAAGCGTCCATGCAGATCTCTCTTGCACCTGACAATACACAGTCTCCAGAAGCACACTCTTAGCACACAGGCAGCTGATTTTCCTGCACTCCCATGCTTACTATTCAGCACTGTGTGGTATTTCAGATAGCAGTGTGTAACGCTAACACATTCAACGTCACCAAGGCTCATTTCCTTTGCTCTAGTCTAATCACTCACCCAGGTTCCACATGCTCATGGTCTCAAGTAGCTGTTGGGACATGTGCTCTTTTCTGCCTCTCTAAACTATAAGGAAAATGTGTCAGGCTGTTACAGTAATTATCACTTGCTCTAGCACAGTAGTAAATGTGCTTTGAAATTGCCAATCAAATATCGTTTTCTGCCTAGAATCACACCATGAGTCTGTGTGCACACAGGAATTGTTGTCAGAGATTTAATTCGTATTGCTCTTGTTCTGTAAGACTTGCACTAGCAGGAAAGGGGCAGCTTGTTTTCTTGAACTGTGATGGTTAGCATTCAGCACAAATCACTATCTCACAAATGAGAGGCAAATGCTAACACATTTGAAATCAACATGGTAGATTTTCGTCCCACTCCTGCAATGGGTGAGGTAGATCCTACATGTTCAAAACTCCAATTAACCCTTACCACACATGTACTCTTACATACATCTCTGCAGTCTTCATGCAGTTGTGCAAGCGTCCATGCAGATCTCTCTTGCACCTGACAATACACAGTCTCCAGAAGCACACTCTTAGCACACAGGCTGCTGATTATCCTGCACTCCCATGCTTACTATTCAGCACTGTGTGGTATTTCAGATAGCAGTGTGTAACGCTAACATATTCAACGTCACCAAGGCTCATTTCCTTTGCTCTAGTCTAATCACTCACCCAGGTTCCACATGCTCATGGTCTCAAGTAGCTGTTGGGACATGTGCTCTTTTCTGCCTCTCTAAACTATAAGGAAAATGTGTCAGGCTGTTACAGTAATTATCACTTGCTCTACCACAGTAGTAAATGTGCTTTGAAATTGCCAATCAAATATCGTTTTCTGCCTAGAATCACACCATGAGTCTGTGCACACAGGAATTGTTGTCAGAGATTTAATTCGTATTGCTCTTGTTCTGTAAGACTTGCACTCGCAGGAAAGGGGCAGCTTGTTTTCTTGAACTGTGATGGTTAGCATTCAGCACAAATCACTATCTCACAAATGAGAGGCAAATGCTAACACATTTGAAATCAACATGGTAGATTTTCGTTCCACTCCTGCAATGGGTGAGGTAGATCCTACATGTTCAAAACTCCAATTAACCCTTACCACACATGTACTCTTACATACATCTCTGCAGTCTTCATGCAGTTGTGCAAGCGTCCATGCAGATCTCTCTTGCACCTGACAATACACAGTCTCCAGAAGCACACTCTTAGCACACAGGCAGCTGATTTTCCTGCACTCCTATGCTTACTATTCAGCACTGTGTGGTATTTCAGATAGCAGTGTGTAACGCTAAAACATTCAACGTCACCAAGGCTCATTTCCTTTGCTCTAGTCTAATCACTCACCCAGGTTCAACATGCTCATGGTCTCAAGTAGCTGTTGGGACATGTGCTCCTTTCTGCCTCTCTAAACTATAAGGAAAATGTGTCACACTGTTACAGTAATTATCACTTGCTCTACCACAGTAGTAAATGTGCTTTGAAATTGCCAATCAAATATCGTTTTCTGCCTGGAATCACACCATGAGTCTGTGTGCACACAGGAATTGTTGTCAGAGATTTAATTCATATTGCTCTTGTTCTGTAAGACTTGTACTCGCAGGAAAGGGGCAGCTTGTTTTCTTGAACTGTGATGGTTAGCATTCAGCACAAATCACTATCTCACAAATGAGAGGCAAATGCTAACACATTTGAAATCAACATGGTAGATTTTCGTCCCACTCCTGCAATGGGTGAGGTAGATCCTACATGTTCAAAACTCCAATTAACCCTTACCACACATGTACTCTTACATACATCCCTGCAGTCTTCATGCAGTTGTGCAAGCGTCCATGCAGATCTCTATATTGCACCTGACAATACACAGTCTCCAGAAGCACACTCTTAGCACACAAGCAGCTGATTTTCCTGCACTCCCATGCTTACTATTCAGCACTGTGTGGTATTTCAGATAGCAGTGTGTAACGCTAACACATTCAACGTCACCAAGGCTCATTTCCTTTGCTCTAGTCTAATCACTCACCCAGGTTCCACATGCTCATGGTCTCAAATAGCTGTTGGGACATGTGCTCTTTTCTGTCTCACTAAACTATAAGGAAAATGTGTCAGGCTGTTACAGTAATTATCACTTGCTCTACCACAGTAGTAAATGTGCTTTGAAATTGCCAATCAAATATCGTTTTCTGCCTAGAATCACACCATGAGTCTGTGTGCACACAGGAATTGTTGTCAGAGATTTAATTCGTATTGCTCTTGTTCTGTAAGACTTACACTCGCAGGAAAGGGGCAGCTTGTTTTCTTGAACTGTGATGGTTAGCATTCAGCACAAATCACTATCTCACAAATGAGAGGCAAATGCTAACACATTTGAAATCAACATGGTAGATTTTCCTTCCACTCCTGCAATGGGTGAGGTAGATCCTACATGTTCAAAACTCCAATTAACCCTTACCACACATGTACTCTTACATACATCTCTGCAGTCTTCATGCAGTTGTGCAAGCGTCTATGCAGATCTCTCTTCCACCTGACAATACACAGTCTCCAGAAGCACACTCTTAGCACACAGGCAGCTGATTTTCCTGCACTCCCATGCTTACTATTCAGCACTGGGTGGTATTTCAGGTAGCAGTGTGTAACGCTAACGCATTCAACGTCACCAAGGCTCATTTCCTTTGTTCTAGTCTAATCACTCACCAAGGTTCCACATGCTCATGGTCTCAAGTAGCTGTTAGGACATGTGCTCCTTTCTGCCTCTCTAAACTATAAGGAAAATGTGTCAAGCTGTTACAGTAATTATCACTTGCTCTAACACAGTAGTAAATGTGCTTTGAAATTGCCAACCAAATATCGTTTTCTGCCTAGAATCACACCATGAGTCTGTGTGCACACAGGAATTGTTGTCAGAGATTTAATTCGTATTGCTCTTGTTCTGTAAGACTTGCACTCGCAGGAAAGGGGCAGCTTGTTTTCTTGAACTGTGATGGTTAGCATTCAGCACAAATCACTATCTCACAAATGAGAGGCAAATGCTAACACATTTGAAATCAACATGGTAGATTTTCGTTCCACTCCTGCAATGGGTGAGGTAGATCCTACATGTTCAAAACTCCAATTAACCCTTACCACACATGTACTCTTACATACATCTCTGCAGTCTTCATGCAGTTGTGCAAGCGTCCATGCAGATCTCTCTTGCACCTGACAATACACAGTCTCCAGAAGCACACTCTTAGCACACAGGCAGCTGATTTTCCTGCACTCCCATGCTTACTATTCAGCACTGTGTGATATTTCAGATAGCAGTGTGTAACGCTAACACATTCAACGTCACCAAGGCTCATTTCCTTTGCTCTAGTCTAATCACTCACCCAGGTTCAACATGCTCATGGTCTCAAGTAGCTGTTGGGACATGTGCTCCTTTCTGCCTCTCTAAACTATAAGGAAAATGTGTCACACTGTTACAGTAATTATCACTTGCTCTACCACAGTAGTAAATGTGCTTTGAAATTGCCAATCAAATATCGTTTTCTGCCTAGAATCACACCATGAGTCTGTCTGCACACAGGAATTGTTGTCAGAGATTTAATTCATATTGCTCTTGTTCTGTAAGACTTGCACTCGCAGGAAAGGGGCAGCTTGTTTTCTTGAACTGTGATGGTTAGCATTCAGCACAAATCACTATCTCACAAATGAGAGGCAAATGCTAACACATTTGAAATCAACATGGTAGATTTTCGTTCCACTCCTGCAATGGGTGAGGTAGTTCCTACATGTTCAAAACTCCAATTAACCCTTACCACACATGTACTCTTACATACATCTCTGCAGTCTTCATGCAGTTGTGCAAGCGTCCATGCAGATCTCTCTTGCACCTGACAATACACAGTCTCCAGAAACACACTCTTAGCATACAGGCAGCTGCTTGTCCTGCACTCCCATGCTTAATAATCAGCACTGTGTGGTATTTCAGATAGCAGTGTGTAACGCTAACACATTCAACGTCACCAAGGCTCATTTCCTTTGCTCTAGTCTAATCACTCACCCAGGTTCCACATGCTCATGGTCTCAAGTAGCTGTTAGGACATGTGCTCTTTTTTGCCTCTCTAAACTATAAGGAAAATGTGTCAGGCTGTTACAGTAATTATCACTTGCTCTACCACAGTAGTAAATGTGCTTTGAAATTGCCAATCAAATATCGTTTTCTGCCTAGAATCACACCATGAGTCTGTGTGCACACAGGAATTGTTGTCAGAAATTTAATTTGTGTTGCTCTTGTTCTGTAAGACTTGCACTCGTAGGAAAGGGGCAGCTCATATGATAGGATTTGAAAAGCTCAAAAAAATATAGTAATATATTTAAATTATATAAAGGTATGTTTTTTTTAGTTTCTTTTAGGTATTGGTGAACAACACTGAAATAAATTAAACATGCCTATAAAATCAAGAAAGAGAAAAGAACAGCAAAAACATCTATATTTGAAGACAACTGGACAACACAAAATAGTTGAAGAACCTCATGTTGGAAAAAAGAAAAAGTCTTCTGGTAAGCAGACTAAGGATTTTAAAAAAAATATCTTCAAACTTAGAAAAAATATAAAAAATATATCCACTGCAAATAGTGTTTCAAGTAGAAAACAACAAGACAGTAGACAGAGTATACTAAATGCTAATGTACAATCAGAAGCAAGAAAGAATGACTTAAAAAGAAAAACGGAATTTCAAAACATTCGTAGAAAAATGTTTCAGAGAAGAGTGATGTTCAATTTGCTAAAGGATGTGAAAAAATATAGGAAGAAAGCAAAATTTTATAAGAAAAAGAAACATATTGAATCAATTGTTGCAAAGGCTCTGGAATTAAAAAGAAAACTATTCATTTTAATTTTGAACAGGATTCGTACATTAGATAAAATAGTCAATGTAATGAAGTCAAAAAGCAAAAGGAAAAGAGTAGTGAAAAAAAATAACTTTTGTAAAGTGTTCTTAGGAGAATGGAAGCATAGTTCAAGTACTGAACCATTTTTTAATGAAGAGAGTTATCTTCAAAGTAATAGTTTGCTGCATGCAGTTGACACCAGTGGTCAAGCTTATGAAGTTAAGGATGGTTGTGTAATGGAAAAGGAGAAAATGGTTCCAAGAAATGAGGAAGAAGTGTTAGCTGATGAGGTTATGGGGAAATGTCCTAAAGCCCCAGTGTACACTTGGAATTGTAGTAGTATTTGTACTGTACGACAAGAATCTATTGATAAATTACATGACTTTCTAAGAGAATATAGTAAAAAAAGTGTTAAACAGAAGATTAAGGTGCTTCAAAGACTAGATCCATGCAGAGTGAGAAAGAATACTGGTTTGCAAGGACATTCTCTGGTTTGTCTTTCCAGGAAAGTTTGTCAAAGTGTTTTTCACCATTTTATGATGCTGGCAGTACATCATACTGAAATGAGAAAGTTTGTGAGAAGATTGTATTTTGCTAAAAGTCCAGCACTAAAGTTAAATGAGTTGAATAGTGCTCTGTTCCGTGGATCTGTATCAGATGTGAAGAAGGTTTGTGAGGATATTGAGTTTTGTTACTTTGGTCCAGAGCAAGAAAGTGCAGGAAATGACACAGTTATTGAAGTAAATGTGGAAGAGAATGTAGAACCCACTGTTAGTAAAAATTTTGAAGTTCAAATGACAAAATTTACTATCATCTCTAATGAAAGACCAAATATTACTTGTATTTGTTGCCGGAGAAGCCATTATAAAACTCAAACAAGGAATGTTGATCTCTATAAAAAAAAGTGAAAAAGAAAATAATTATGAGTGGAAGGATTTTGCTACATATTTGTTTCTGGAAAATTGTTTTGATTTGGGTGAAGATCAGCGTATTTGTAAATACTGTTATAAAAAGTTAGAAGAAAATAAAATGCCAGCTAGAGCAGTACATAATTATTTAGAATTGGTTGATATTCCTGCAGAACTTGTGATTTAAATACGTATGAGTCTATACTCATTCAATGTGTCCATCCGTTTCAGACTATAGTTCGTATGGAGCCCAAAACAGGTAAATTACCTCCTTCAGATTTACAAAGAGGTTTAAAAGGAAGAGTTGTCTATTTGCCATTAGATTTGAAAAAAAATATTGAAACAATTGAAGCAGATAGTTTGGAAACTGAACCACTAGTTATTCTGGTTAATGGTGTACCTACAAAGAATAAGAATTTATATTTGAAAAGAAATATTAAGTACTATGAATCAATTTATATAGATGAAGATGAAGAAGTTTTACTAGCAGACACAGGAATACCAACTGGCCAAATTGAAAAAGTGGATAAGTCAAAAGAAGAAGAATTTTATGAAAATTTCAGCATACATCCTCTTCATTCTAAAGAAGCTATGGGAAACACTATTGATCTGTTTCAGATGAAAAAAGCAAAAGAAACTCCTGTGAGTGTATGGGAGGAGAGCTTGGAAGCTCGTTGTTTTCCCCAGCTATTTCCTACAGGAAAAGATGGACGATATGATGAACGTCCAGCACAGATTCCTGCTTCTGAGTATCGGACTACAAGATTATATGCAGAAGATCCAAGATTTCGTCAAACTATTCCTTATTTGTTCCATCTTTTATTTGAAAGTGACTTGTCTGCACTATCTTATGCAGTAAATCACATTTTAAAAACTGGAGTACATCTACATAATGTGTCTGCAAAGGATTTTATGAACAAAGTGCAACAGCGAGATGATCATTTGGAATCTCAATTGATTAATCTGATGGCTTGTCAGCGTGGGACTAATGAATATTGGTACCAACGCCATGGAGAATTGAAATGTATGTTACGGAATTTAGGAACTCCTACATGGTTCCTTACCCTAAGCTGTGCTGAGTACGCTTGGGATGATTTACTGGATTTTCTTCGAGAGGCAAATTCAAATATTGAAAACATCCAATACAAGATAGCAGGAGAATTGTGCTCATTGGATCCGGTTAATGTTTGCAGATATTTCAATCATAGATTTGAGGCTATGATGTCCTTCATCTGCAATAAAAGAAATCCACCTCTTGGAGAAGTTGTGGATTTCTTTTGGAGAAAAGAGTACCAAGCAAGAGGTGCTCCTCATATTCATATGCTGTTGTGGATCAAGGATGCCCCAAAATGTGGAACAGATTCTGATGACGCAGTTGTAGTAAGGAATCCCTTAATACGTACATACATTGTTAAGTTAGCATAACCACGTTAGATGTTAGAAAACCATCTTGCTGCTTTTGCGCACGACACTGTGTCCACATGTTATTGTTTAAACAAACTGCTGACTCGCGCTTTGCCTCACACGAGAGCAATCTGTTGTTACCATCCCGAGCTCTGCGCAGCGACCTTGGTCTGTACATGGTGTAACAAACAGTCTGGGTTGTTAGACAATGCATGTTTTCCACTCTAGGTTGATCGACCCACTATTTAGCCATAACACACAGGCAGCTGCGAATACCTGAAAGTTGGTGCTTTTAATATTGCAGACATCATGTTTAATATTCAGACCGAAGACGAGCCTTCCTGCGAGAAGACTTCTGATGCTCCTGTGATGTGATTTCACTAAGCTGATCTTTGAGGTATGGGGTCCCCTATTCAAGCCTAAGAGACCTTTTATTAGCATAATAATAATATTAGCTTCTTAGTAAAGGGAAGGTGGTAGTATCCACTGTCATTTATAACATGATCACTCCTATTATATTCTATGGTATTGTAACAATGCTGATGATTTTAATTATAATCATTTGTCTGCTTGTATTAGCCAACGTACTGCATCTGAGGACACGTGGTCTATAAAAATAAACTCTTTTTATTTTCACCGTGTCTCTGTTTATTCTTGTTGTGGACTGATGTGAGAATAATATATACGAACAGGTATTTCCGATTCCCACCATTCCTGAGAGTACACTGAGTCGCTTGTTCTGGGTTGTCTTTTCATTGGGATCGCCGAGCCAAATCTCGGATAACGAATGGGACACTTATGCTAGCCGGATACTGGGTTCTGGGTTCTGAGGTGAGTTTCTGGTACACCACAATTCACTGAGGTCCTGGGGTTCTACGCATAGTTCTGTGTATAAGCAGAATCCCTGCAACATGGCGCACCTAACGTTTGGTCTATGAGTTGAAACGCCTTAGTAGTGCTTATATTAGTCCACAACACCCTCATTCTTGTTTCCGGATAACAAGTCTGACGGATTTAAACCTACCTATTTCTGTTGATATAGGTTTCTTCAAGCTTGATCATTAAAAAGGTTATTGAACCCTTGTGCTACTGATTACTTCGAGTGTAGCTTGTCCTTATGGCGGTAGAAATAGCGGCGCATAGCCGTGCAGCTCTGAAACGTCATTTGACGCAGTATGGGGTGCCGGACACTGGTATGAACGTCATCTTTGTGGTAGGAGCCGATGCGGCTCATCCTTATGAGTTGTTCTACTCTTGGGTGACGCTTCCGGCAGTGAGTGAGGACGATAACTCCTTTCATTCTTACACTGCCACTGCCGTGCCAGCGAACTATACACCGTATAGGACACAGGAAATACCAATATCTGCGTGGCAGCATCTTATTTGGTGTAATGGCGCCCTTCCCCATGCGGTTATACTGCCGAGAATGGGCCCTTTATCAATTGCAGGGGCCACTTGGCCGGTACTAGCCGGATTTACGCCTCATCCCCGTTACCTCACGGTGACGGTGGCTGAATTGCGTGTACTACACACTGCCCTTATTACAGTATATAGGGCGTTGGTACAGTACGTGTCACGCAATGTGCAGGCGGGGGCACCTGCTGTTGCGGGACAGCCTACTGACCACCACGCGGTGGTCATTAGTCCTGTTATGGTTAATTCTGTTATGGGCAAGCACCCCCAAACTAGGGATGATTTCCCTTTTTGGCTTGCTGAAAAATTTGACCAAATAGAAGCGGTTTACCCGAATACTACTCCTGTGGAGAAACACAGGATCCTTACCATAAGTTTGCCTAAAGACTTGGTCCCCGACATTGATGATTGTGTAAACTGGGGCAAGGTCTTTGCAGCGACGTACTCGCAGTGCTTTGGCACTCCGTCTATGTCGGTACTGCCCTCCGTTATTAAACGTGTTCAAGATAACCACTGTGCGGAGTCTGCGATAGAATTAGGCATGCGGCTCCTCGGACAGTTTGACCTGGTGGCTACCATGATAATGTGTAACCTTAAGGGTGATGCTATGCAGTTCCAAGTTCGTAATGAACTGAAGAAAGTTGCTGATGAGGATATGCTCGTCGGCGTACAGAGATTTGGGTCGTAGCTCTTTAGGAGTTAAACCTGTGATCAAAACTCCCGAAATTAAGCAGCAGGGTAAGGCGGAAGCCTCTGGTAAGGATGACCGTCCAAACTTTCCGAAACAGAATTGGCGGTCAAAACAACAGGGAAAGCAGCAGCAGAAACAGGGGTCTCGGCCTGCCTCTCCCGTTCAGTCAGGTAGTGAGCGCACTTATGATCTGCGTGATCGTGCTACTATTAAGTCTCCTGATAGATTTCAGGTTTCTGAACAACGTTCTCCTCGTTCTTCACAGGAAACATCGGCTTCACAGTCCGGTGGCGGAGGCGGTGGCAAAGGTCGGGGTGCTCCACAAACACGTGACCAGCCCCGACAGACTGAGGGTAAAGGCAAGCAGGACGAATTTGCACGACAAAGACCCCAGTTTCAGAAGAAGAAAGTGGCTGCTCTGACGGCAAGGTATGCCTCAGATAGTGCGGACACAGCTTCGGAACCGGACATGGGCGCTGACGCTACTGGACAGCGCAGCGGAAATTACCAAATTACCATAGTCCGTCAAGCTCTGCGTCCATTTCTGGCGGCGACAGCAACTGATATATTGGTTACTGTTGAAACAGCTGACACCAGAGTGGCTCCCCCTGACAGACTTTACGAAATAGTCTTACTAATTGAGGGTGACATACAACGTACAATAAAGGGGATTTTTTGGGATAATCTGACTACCACCTATGATATCCTCCTAGCGGAGGCAGATTGGCCCCCAGCTTTCATTTTAGAAGCTCCTAGAGGGGAGGAGGTAATCCTCCCGTCCTTTGCGCACACAGTGCCTAAGGACCAGACTGAAGTGTATGCTGAGGAGTGGGCACTGGTGCTTGCGCCGGCGGTGTATCGTACTCAAGTTGGATGGGACCGGTTGTCCCCCTGCCATGAGATTCCATTGCGGTCTATGCCCCAGCCTCAACCCCAATATCCCATGCGTCGTGAAGCTAGACCGCACGTCGCTGCAATCCTTGAACAATTGGAATATCAGGGTGTTATTGAAACTTGTGTGTCCCCTATGAATAACCCTTTATTCACTGTGACGAAGCCTGACGGGTCGTACCGTTTAGTTTTGGATTACCGGCACTTAAATTCGCATTGCCGGACCTGCGCGGTACAAAATACTCACAGCTCGGCTCTTGTCGACAGTCTCGTGCGTAAGAGATTTAAAACGACACTTGACATCTCCAATGGCTTTTTTAGCCATAACCTGTCCACACTGAGTAGCCAGTGGACGGCGTTTACTTCGGGCGGCAAACAAAAACAGTTCACAAGATTAGCCATGGGCTATAAAAACAGCCCTGGCGTCTTTTCCGCTCGTGTGGTCTCTCTCTTAGAGAGAATTGACCCCGACGCATACTCCTATGTTGACGATATCTACCTCACGGATGATGAGCTGATGCCACATCTGTCTCGAGTCGACAATATTATAGTGAGTTTTGCAGACTATGGCTACAAACTTAATTTTGCGAAGTCTCACATCGCGGAATATACAGTGTTGTTTTTGGGCTACGAGCTCAACAATGAAGGTAAGGGATTGGCTCCTCACTTTCTGGAGAAGTGCGCATGCCTGCGCGCTCCTACAACACTGAAAAAATTACAATCTTTGCTGGGCTTTCTGAATTTCGGACGTACGTATATTCCTGATTATGCCCAGCGTATCAAGCCGCTTTACGCCTTGGTACAACCTTCTTTTTCGAAGTCTAGCTGGCAGCTAGAACATACTGCTATTCTTCAGTCTTTACAGGCTGATCTTCTTGCTTCACAATACTTATTGAGGCGTGATAACCACACTAACCTGGTAATAAGAATAGTGCCAGGCGCAGTGGGTTTCACGTACTTGACGTTCAATGAGGGCGATACAGTCCCCATTGCGTATAAATCACACTTGTACACCTCTGCTGAGTTGCGTTTTTCCACTGTCGAGAAAGTTCTGACGGCAGTACAGATGGCGATTCTTAAAGAACGCGCGCTGTCACATGGAAAACAGATACTGGTTGTAACACCGTATCCTGCCCTGGAGGCGGTGACAAAAGCAAGTGTACCAAATTCTAAAGCTTTGCATCCACGGTGGATACAATGGGCCACAACTCTGACATCACCAGATGTCACTTATATCTTTGAGGCCTCTTTACAAACTCAGGAGTACTTACAGTATGAATTCGTTCATCCGGCTCCTCTGTCTTTGCGCCCGCTCGAAGAATACCATTGTGTCATATACACTGACGGCTCGGCGCAGCCGGCGATTGGATCAAAGCATGCCTATTCTGCGGCTTGCGCAATTGTCGTGGGTACATTCATAAATGGTGAATTCCAATCTGATGCCGTGCATACGCAGTCATTGGGTGATTGTACCGCGCAATTGGCGGAGCTCCGGGCTCTGGTGCTTGCACTGGAGTTTGCTGATCCCCGAGTCACTACTCTTATAGTGAGTGACTCCTTTTATTGTGTCCAGTCCTACAATGACAATTTACACTTCTGGTCTCAAAACGATTATCGAGATACCAAAGGTAGCACAATTAAGCATAAACTGCTTTGGGTTCGAGTGGCAGACTTTAAAGAACGTCTCCCTCTTGTGAATGTTATTCACACTCTTGGTCACCAACGACTTGGTGTCCATGCTGTCGGTAACAGCTTGGCTGACGAGGCAGCAAAAACCGCAGTGGCTACATACTTAGTGGCAGCAGTTACAAGATCCAAAAGTAAGATTGATGATGACATCTTGGCAGCTATTGCTGCTACAGAGAAGGGAAGTGATTACCCGAAGGGTTTTCCTTCTCGTTATTTTTATCACTTAAGTCCTGATAACGTCCCGTTAGTGAGGATTAACGACGTTGGTGACAGAATTATTCCCAACGCGGACTGCAGACCATCTCTGATACTAGCAGTGCACGAGGGGTTGGCGTCAGCCCACGCCGGCGTGTCCGCTACTATATCTCTGTTACAACAACGTTATTGGTGGTTTGGTTTATATAAACAAGCGCACGCTTATGTTCTTGATTGTGACATTTGCCAACAGATTAAACCTTCCACTGTTGCGCGCCCACCACAAACACAGTTGTACATATCTAATAAACCATTTGGTTGTGTTTATCAAGATCACTGCGGTCCTTTTTCTTCTGATACTGCGTACAAGTATATCTTGGTTGCAGTAGATTCGTGCACACGTTTTCTCTGGGTATGGCCACAAAGGAGTGCTGACTCGCGGACTGTCATCAGGGATTTGCGTGTCTTTGTGGGAACTTTTGCGTGTGGTACCTTCCATTCTGATCAGGGCCCTGCGTTCGCCTCTAAGGCTTACAAGGAGGCTATGAGAAATTTGTGGGTCCAAGTCAAATTTTCGTCCCCCTACCGACCTGAGGGTAATAGTGTGGTGGAGCGAATGAACCGTGACTTAAAGCAATCTTTGACAGCACGTGTTTTAGGCACAGGCCGGAATTGGCTAGCCCACTTGTATAACGTCCAACGTGCACTTAATAATCTCCCTAGAAGGTCTCTGGGTGGGCGGACATGTAACATATGCTATACCTAAAAGCACAGAAGAATAAAACTTAAAAGAGCAAGTTTTACGTTTCCAAAGTCATCGGTGGGGAAAATACTGTCGACGAAAGTACAAGAGTAAAGATAAATTCTACACAAAATGTCGATTTGGATTTCCACGACCTGTTCTTTCAAAAGGAAGAGTAAACAGTTTTATGTCAGCTGTGCGACATACCATTACAAGAAAATCTCCAAAAAATACCTACAACCTAAGAAGAAAAGAAGAGTCAAAATATATAAATGACTACAACCCAGTCATTTTATCCATGTGGAATGCTAACATGGATATTCAGTCATAGAATTGTCATTCTATTGCTGTTGCTCGGTATGTCACATCTTACATCACTAAATCTGAGAAAACGGAATTGAAAGAAATGTGGGAAGAGATTTCTCACGAGAAGACTGTCAGTAAAAAGCTATACAGTTTCAGTTTAAAGATGTTATCGCATCGAGAAATTGGGTCATACGAATGCTCAGATAGGTTATCATCTGCAAGTCTGTACTCCAAATCCAGAAGAATAATTTGGGTAAGTTTAGGCCTTGCAGGAATGCGAAATCGGGTTCTGAAATCTATTCGAGAAATTGAATATTTAGCAGAGAACGAACCAGAAAGTACAGACATTTTGAAAACAAATATGTTGGACACATATTACCCAAACAGAAGTCATCATCTTGAGATCATATGTCTCTATGAAGTGCTGCAGAACTACATTTTTACACGGAATGCCACAGAAGACATCAACAATGGAAAATATAAAGTCATTGCTGAGGAAGGATGTTTGGTGAAACAAACAAAAGGAAGTTTGATTAATCACAGGAAGCTGAGTTGCGACACTACTGACAAAAAGGAATTTTACTACTTAGCACTTTTACAGCTGTTTAAACCATGGCGTTCAGAGGATGAATTACTTGGAGATTTTCACAGCTATGAAGATTCCTTTAATGCATGCAAAGATAACATAGAATGCAGTACTTTCTCAAATTATGTACAAATGTTAAATGAAGAAATTGAACAAGAAGCTACAATTGCAGCTGAAGTAGCTAGAGACAGTTCTCAAGACAGTCAAAGTTCTGGTACGCTCAGTCATGATCCTCTAGGACAACCAATCGTAGAAAATGAAGCTGCAATAGCCATGACTGAAGTGGAAACAGCTATGAATCAAGCTCAGGACGATTTAATAGACTTACCAAATTTGGAACAACAACTGAATGATGAACAACAACAAATTTATGAAGAAGTCACAGAACAAATTGATCATGGATTACTACATGAAAATACAGAGTGCTCATGCACAGCATTTGAACCAATCAGAATGTATGTGAGTGGACAAGCTGGAACTGGAAAAAGTTTCTTAATTAAAGTAATTAGAAGCTACCTACAGAAAAAAACGGATTCAGCTTTGTCTTGTGTTGTTACTGCTCCAACAGCATATAACATAAAAGGAATTACCTTACATCGTTTGCTAATGTTACCAGTAGAGCATGAGAACAAAATAAAATACCACAAGCTAACAGGAGAAGCGTGTTTTGAAGTTTCAAGACTGTTGAAGAAAATGAAAGTTCTCATTATTGATGAGGTAAGCATGGTATCAAACTTAATGCTTGCCTTTGTGCATTTAAGAATGCAGCAAATTCTAAAGACAGACTATGACGTCTTATTTGGAGGAAAACATGTTATAGTTTGTGGGGATCTACTGCAGCTCACTCCAGTTAAAGGACAACCAGTATTTAATACTGTTACACATGAAGACACGAAAAAGTCGTTAGGAAGTATAGGTAATGTGAAAATTTGGTCATACTTTGAGTACAAAGAACTCATTACCAATATGCGGCAAGCAAATGATGATGATTATGCAAGTATTCTCAATGATATCAGAATTGGACTACTCACAGAAAATGGCAGAAAAGCTTTACAGAGTCGATTGCTATGTAATTTGTTTCCAACAGAACAAATAGTTCTAGAGAAAATATACAAGAAAATTGCAGAAAAAAATACTGTAATCTGCTTAATGCCAACACTACATGAATGCTCTATATTCAATGAAGAACTTTTGAAATTGGAAAATTAAAAGATTATGAAAATGGAAGCCGTGCATAAAATACAGCATGAAGGAATAACTATTACATTGACAGGCAAATTGAAAACTAAATTGGATTCTTTAGAGAAAAACATATCGAAAACAGCCGGTTTAGAAATGAATCTGTATGTATGTATGAACTGTCGAGTAATTTTAAGACGTAATTTGAATGTAGAAAAAGGTTTAGTGAATGGAGCTATGGGTAAAGTTGTGGGTTTTGTTAACTACCAGAAAAAAGATGGAATTGAATTTTTAAAAATAAAATTTGATTAGATTGAAGAGGTTAAAGACATTAGTCGTTGTTCAGTTCGTTTTTTGCTTGTGAAAGACTTATATGTACGTAGGAAGCAGTTTCCATTTTCTCTAGCATATGCTGTAACTATTCACAAATCTCAAGGATTAACTGTAGATAGTGCTTTTGTAAACATTGGATCTAGTGTGTTTAAAGAAGGTATGGCATATGTTGCTTTGTCACGAGTGAAAAAATTATCTGGTTTATTCATGATAGACTTTGATGACTCAAAAGTTAGTGCTGATGCAAATTGTGTAAAGGAGTATAATAGATTAAGAAGAAGCTATGCTCCTCATTTAGGTCAGTATCCTGTGTTTGAAAAACGTGTAGTTTGTCGAAAAAGGAGAATTGAGAATATCTGTAATGAGGATGTACAGAAGAGAAAACAAAAGGAGAGTGATGTGATTGCAAGCAAAAAGAAAAAGGACAATGTTAAAGAGGTTGTTGGTTGTCATTTTGAAAATAGCTCTGGTGTCAACTGCTACGCTAATGTAGTGCTGAATGTTGTATTTTATCTTGAAAGTTTGCAAGATCAGATAATACCACATCATGAAAAAAGATTTTGTTCTCTGCTGAGTTTCCTTTATGAGAAGCTGAGTAATGAAAAAACTAAAATAGAATTGCTTCTGATGTTAGAAATCTTTTAGATGTATGTTCTGGATGTACACAGTTTACTGAAAATGTCCAGCAAGATGCACAGGAATTCTTAATGTATATGCTTATGGTACTGGAAGATGAAGGGGTAGAAATAGAAAATATGTTTGGTCTCTCTTATAAATGGGAACATTGTTTTGAAAACTGTATGAACACATGCAGCACTAATGTTGATTCTGAAAGGTTCATACATTTAACATTACCAGAGAGTAAAGCAGTGACTTTTAGTAAATTAGTTAAAGATGCAAATCACAACATGGAATGTTCTCAATGTAAATCAGAAATGTTATCAACGTTATTTTTAAAGAAATATGGACAGTATATAATTTTAATGATGCAACGTCGTAGAGCTGATGGAACAAAATTGGACACTTTAATAAAGAAGTTTACAGGAAATCAATTATCAATATCAGGAAAGACTTTTGTTGCAGTTGCAATAATTTTCCATGATGGACCTTCTATAACTTCTGGTCATTACACAGTTTATCTAAAATGTATAAAAGGCTGGACACTGTGTAATGATTCTCAATTAATTTTCAAGCAATGTTTGCCTGCAGAATTACCAAATTCCTACTTAATTTTTCTAAAACCAAAATTTTAGATACAAATTGCAGCATCTGAAGAAACCATTATTTCGATTTTATAAGATTACCATTCGATATTTCACCTAAAAAGGGTTTAAAAATTACCATTTGGCCTCATGGAAAGGTAAATATTTCTATTGTGGACTTCTTTGACCGATATTATTTTGGTGTATGTGCTTAAGCAACAAGATTTACAGACGTTATTTATTGCAAATAGTTATTGTTCTTAGAAGACATTTTTAATATATATGTTACATTTCTATCAAGGTATGTTTTACTGAGGATAGATTCAGGGCTTTTTTAAACAATCTTTCAGATTGTTTATTTTTTTGCCCGCTGTTTGCAGTTGATATCACTATTTTCAGTGAAATTCAATATAGTCTGAAAACAGCAAAAAAGGGCAAAAAATTACTTTGTTAAATATGAAAATATGTGGACTGTATTCTAAAATGTATTGTTAAATATTACTACTTTTTTTCTTTTTTTTCAGATCGAGAAAGAAAATTTAGGAAATTGAATCCTTTTTTCTTGCAATTAAAAAAACCCATTTATTTCTAATTAAGTTATTTTGTTGGTCAGGTAAGTTTAAAATAACTGTATTTCTCACCCCTTCACTTTCATGCTCCCTTTTGTTCACTTCTCCTCACTCTGCTTTTCTTATTCCCCTTCTCTCTCTCTTCTTCCTTTACTGCTCTTTCGTAACTCCCTCACTCCTTCTTTACTACTCCCCTTGGTTTACTGCCTCCATCACAATTTTTTCAACCATGTTTCTCTCCCTGTCTCCATGTGTCTCAGTCATTCTAACTGCCTTAGTCCTTCTCAGTTCCTTGTTCTCTGTCCCTGTTTCTGTTTCTCTCCCTTTGTCTGTCTTACCCTTAATTTCCTTAACATCTCTGGGGCAGATTTACAAGCCCCCTGTGCCACCACTACGTCACTTTTCATGACATACTGGTGGCACAGGGGGCTCCTCCATATTTACAAGGACAGGAAAAGCCACCCTGCGTGACTTTTCCTCTCCTTGTAAATACAGCCACTTCACACGCAGCACTGTGCGTTGAAGGGGTGTTCAATGGGTGTTGTTGTGGGTGTTCCCACGCAATACCCAGAGAACTAGACACATCTCCAGATTTACGAGAAATCGTAACTCTGGAGATGCGTGTGAATGCTACGCCACCCTAGAGGTGGCGTAGCGAGGCACAACGAGGAGAAATGTTTTCATTTCTCCTCGTTTTTTCCTCTTTCAGTGCGTGCTGCATGCTACAGCACGCATTGAAAGAGGAAAAAGCCTCTTGTGATTGTTTTTGTGCAGGAAGGTGTCCCTTTCTGCAGAAGAACAATCTCCCCACCATGCAGGCATCCTTGCAGCATGGTGCAAGGGAGCCTGCGCCGGCGCATGGCTGCAGTTTGTGCGCCAGCGCAGGGGAAGCATAGAGATGCGATATATTCTTGTAAATATGTCGCATCTCTGTGCTTCGAAACTAACGCAGCACGGCGCAGCAAAATTACTTGCTGCACCGTGCTGCGTTAGTTTGTTACAAATCTGCCCCTCTTTATCTACCACTCCTCCTCTCTCCATCACTCATTTTCCATCTATGTTAATTTTTTAACCTTCTCCGTCATTCTCCTTCCCTCACCTCAGCATGGCCCCCGTGATAACGTGATGGGTGCGCGGCTTGCAGCGTGGCCCCCGTGTGAACACGATGGGTGTGCGGCTTTTGCCATGCCCCCGTGTAAACGAGATGGGTGCACGGCTCTCAGCGCAGCCCCCCATGATAACGCGATGGGTGCGCGGCTCGGGAAGTCGCAGTGGGTGCGCGACTCCAAGCAACAAAAAAATATATATTTTTTTTTTTAACTAAATTATATGTTGGGTTATTAGGTGGCTCTAAAAAGAGCCCTTGTGTTTATTGGGAGATTTGTCTAGCTACATGTAAGCTCTGATGTAGAGCCTTAGGTTGTTGAGAAGGACTCTGTTTCCCTTATCTATGAAATGAACACCATCACTCCTGTAGATGCCATCCATATCAAAATGCAGATTGTTGTTTATATGGAGCCCATACTATGGTCTCTAAGATAAGCAGATACAGCTTTATTGACATTTTTTCTAGCTTTCTCAATCTGTGGACAGAATTGATTGGACCACTTCCATTTCTGTTTTTGGCATATGTTAGAGTATACAAAGACAGTTTGAGGCAAAAGCAAAATCAATTCTGTAAAGGTATTCTTCATTAGCATTTCCAGCCCTACCCCAGTCAATGTGCCTCGGTCATTGCCTCCACAATGGACAATCATGAGGATAGGGGGTTGGAGATCTAAAAAGGTTTTAACCAAAGGCATCAATTGGTGCCACTTTAATCCTCTTAGTCCAATCCATTTAATGTCCACATTTTGCAAAGCTAGATCTTTGTCAATACCTCTGTGTTCAGCATACCTTTTGCACCAGAAAACATAGCTGTGTCCGACAATCCACACTCTAATCATCTTGAAGGAAAGTCTGGATGCACTGAAAAGATGTGTGTAGCTGAAGTAGGCAGTTGGTAGAATGAGAGGTATCTAAAATGGTGGACAAGATGCAGTTTTAAAAAAAAAAGAGAAATGATTGGCTGTTTAAGAACATTATATAGTCAAAAATAGGGTGCATATTTCTGTCTTTAAAAAGCATGTTTCTTATTGGTTAGTAAAAAATGTTTCAAAGGTACATTAGATAGGATAAGCTCATATTTTGGAAAGTCAAGCACACTTGCTGTTTGTATTTGTAACATTGTGTGCTGAACTTGTGACCTGTGAGTTCAGTTGAGTGTTCCATCAACTGTTGTTATGGAAACAGAGATTAAGGAGAATGGGGTTAGGTTTGGAAGGTAAATGTGGCATTAAAATGTGAATTTGTTATAAATATTAAAGTAATATGTTATTACAGTGAGATTTCCCAAGTCAGTGCTATCTTTAGAAGTAGTATATTATATAAAAAAAGTGGTAAAATTATTTGTAATATATTTTTGAACTCCCGTATGGATTTGCGGTGCCATCGATTACGGTGCACGGTGCAGGCGCGACTCCGGAAAATACCAGAAGCATTTTGGGTTCAGTTAGAAGTCAGTTGGGAAGGGTTGATATGTGTAACCAATAGAAATGTGTTTCAGAATTTGAAATAATCTGGGAAGCAATGTGATTTGTTATTTACATCTATATCTGTAGAGAAAGAGAGGGAAAAGTTTGCCATTACTGATTTTGCTAAGAGCAGTGCATTATATTGATCGTGTGCATAAGAAAATCGGGTGTGAGTTTCTGATACTTCATAATCTACAAATCAATTTGAAAGGTGAGATATAAATGTGTGAGGTGTACTATGTGGTGCCTTTGTTTTTAAAGATAAAATATAAATCATGAAAATTGAAATTTGAAATATATTTTGAAATGTAGAAATGTTTATTGCAGTTTTTTGTAATGTATTTCAATGTTGTTTAATATAGATTCTGTATAGTATTATGTGTATTTTGGAATAGGGATTGCTGATTATGGTAGTTTGTTTCAGGGTGTGGATATGTACATTAGTAGTATACCGCATAATTGTAGGTGTTGCTTTCTAATTGGGAGTGCATATGTGGAGTTAAGGTATTAGTGATGAGACTAGTTTTTATAAGCCTCTAGAGAGGTACAGTTGAAATTGGTGTTTGGTTTAAAATTGAAGTTTGTTCTATGAATTTATGAGGTGTAGTTAGTGCTGAGGTAGAGAGATATCCATTTATGTTTTTTAGGAATTTGGTGAGATTTATAGCAGAGAAATGTGAATGGTTCCTGCTTTGTTTTTGGCTAGGTGTAACATTAAAAGTAGTTGTAAAATGGTAAAGTAGCAGCAGAGATTCATGCACTTCTTCAATCCCATAAGCACTATCCTTGCAGAGCAGCCATTGCCATGTCAGTACTCATACACTCCTCCAATCACCCATCCAGCACCATACACTTATCCAATCAGTGCGCCAATACTCAAACACTTATAAATTCACCATCCAGTCTCTTTGCAGCACTGAAAAAAACTACACAGGTACTCATGCAATGGTACAGCCACTAACATATGCACTGCTACAAATCCTCTGTGCACTATCCATTCAGACCTCTAACCACCTACATACTACTGATTAACTTCTCCAATTACCCTGGTAGTACCTATGCAGTCAAGTAATCTCCCTATCACTGCCCATGCACTCTTACAATGAGTCATCCAGCACTATGTACTTATATAATCACTGTGCCAATACACAAGCAGTTATAAATTTACCATGAGGTCTCTTTGCACTCCTTTACTCATGCAGTCAGTATCCACATACTCAAGCAATGACCCAGGTACTAACTCATGCAGTGTTAAAATGTCCTGAGGACTACCGTTGCAGTGCAGCCATCACCCTGTCAGTACCCATGCACTTCTTCAATCACCAAGCCAGGACCATGTACTTATCCAATCACGCTGCCAAAACAGAAGCACTTATACATTCACCATGTACTCTCCTAGCAGTACTCTAATCATCCAGTCAGTATGTGTGTTCTCATAAAATGACCCAGGCAGTAACCATGCATTTCAAAATAGAAGTGCAGTCTATCAAGTTTTAAAATGTGCATGGACTTGTGCGAAGTATGTCTGCACTTGCAAATGTTGAGTTAAGGTATTTCTGATGAGACTAGTTTTTATAGGTCTCTAGAGAGGTACAGTTGAAATATGCCAGGTAAGTTTTGGCGTTTGGTTTAAAATTGATGTCCCCTTTACAGTACTGATTCACTTCTGTAATTACCCAGGTAGTAACCCATGCAGTCTATGAATCCCCGTCAGTCTCCAAGTACTTCTCCAATCACCAATCCAGCACCATCTAGTTATGCAATCACTCCGCCAATACCTAAGCATGAATACATTTACCATGCAGTCTCTTTGTAGGACTCTAATCATTCAAGTTACTAGTCACGCACCTATGCAATGTCCCAGGTACTAACTCAAGCACAGGTACAATAATCTGTGCACTAGCCATTCAGACCTCTAACCAGCTACATACTACTGATTAACTCCTCTAATTACCCAGGTAGTACCCATGCAGTCTAGGAATCCCCCTGTCAGCCCCATGCACTTCTCCAATCACCCATTGAGCACTATCTACTTAACCAATCACTCCGCCAATACCAAAGCACTTATAAATTCACCATGCACTCTTTTTGCAGCACTGTAATAATTCCAGTTACTAGTCATTTACTTATGCAATGGCCTCGGTACTAACACAAGGATAGCTACAATACTCAGTGCACTATCCATGCAGACCTCTAACCAGCTACATACTATTGATTCACTCGTTTAATTACCCAGGTACTACCCATGCAGTGTAGGAATTCCCCTGTCAGTTCCATGCATTTCTCTAATCACCCATCCAGCACTATCTACTTATCCAATCACTCTGCCAATACCTTAGCACTTATAAATTCACCATGCACTCTCTTTGCAGGACTGTAATTATTCCAGTTACTAGTTGCGTACTTATGCAATGGCCTCGGTACTAACACAAGAATAGCTGCAATACTCTTTGCACTATCCATGCAGATCTCTAACGGATGTATGACGTTACAATGCATACTTTTACAACGCATGCACTTACAACGCAATTTTTACAACGCAACATCCACTACAACGCATTCTATTACATCGCATGACACTACAACGCATTTTAAAAAACTACCTTTACAACGCATTCCATTACATCGCATACTACCTTTACAACGCATACCATTACAACGCATAATGTTACATTGCATTTAAGGTAAGTATTGGATAGTATAGGGGTAAAAATGACTATTCTTACTCCAGGGGGTGCAACAGTAGGGTAAGTGTTGGATAGTATAGGGGTAAAAATTACTATTCTAACTCCAGGGGGTGCAACAGTAGGTTAAGTGTTGGATAGTATAGGGGTAAGAATTACTATTCTTGCTCCAGGGGGTGCAACAGTAGGGTAAGTGTTGGATGGTATAGGGGTAAAAATTACTATTCTAACTCCAGGGGGTGCAACAGTAGGGTAAGTGTTGGATAGTATAGGGGTAAAAATTACTATTCTAACTCCAGGGGGCGCAACAATAGGGTAAGTTTTGGATAGTGTAGGGGTTAAAAATTAATATTCTAACTCCAATGGTATGCATTGTAATGGTATGCGTTGTAATGCCTGCGTTGTACTGACATGCGATGTAGTGTCTGCGTTGTAATGGTATGCGTTGTAATGGTATGTGTTGTAGTGTCATGCGTTGTAAAGGATGTTCCGTTGTAATGCCTGCGTTATAAGTGTAGTGCGATGTAATAGTTGCGTTGTAAAGGTTGTTTCCCTCTCTAACCAGCTACATAGTATTGATTCACTTCTCTCATTACCTAGGTACTACCCATGCAGTCTAGGAATCTCCCTGTCGGTCCCATGCACTTCTCCAATCCCCCATCCAGCATTATCTACTTATGAAATTAGTCTGCCAATACCTAAGCACTTATAAATTCACCATGCACTCTCTTTTCAGCACTGTAATCAATCCAGTTACTAGCCATGTACTTATGCAATGGCCTTAGTACTAACACAAACATACCTACAATACTCTGTGCACTATCCATGCATGCCTCTAACCAGCTACATACTATTGATTCACTCCTCTAATTACCCAGGTAGTACCCATACAGTCTAGGAATACCCCTGTCAGTCCCCATGCACTTCTCCAATCACCCATTTAGCACTATCTACTTATCCATTCACAACGCCAATACCTAAACACTTATAAATTCACCATGCATTTTCTTTGCTGCACTGTAATCATCCAGTTACGAGTCACGGACCCATTGCAATGGCCCAGACACTAACACAAGCACTGCTATAATACTCCGTGCACTATCCAAGAAGACCTCTAACCAGCTACACACTATTGATTCGCTCCTCTAATTACCCAGGTAGTATCCTTGCAGACTAGGAATCCTTCTGTCAGTCCCCATGCACTTCTCCAATCACCCATCCAGCACTATCTACTTATCCAATCACTCCGCCAATATCCAAGCACTTATAAATGCACTCAGGCACTCTCCTTGCAGTATTGTAATCTTTTAGTCAGCAGCCATGTACTCATGCAATGATACAGGTACTAACTATGCAGTTCCACATTCACATGTGTACTACTAATGCTGTGCTCTAATATCTTACACACTACTCATACACTCCTCCAATTATGCAGGTAGCACTGTTCCACTGCTCTAATCATTGATGTAGTATCTTTGTGTGTATTTTTATAGTTATACATGTGAATATTTTTTAATAATTATTTTAATTACATTAAATTGTTTTCAAAACTTTTCTTTTTTCACAGATATTTTGCATAATTATTAAGACAGAGTTACAATGACTAGTAAACAGCAAAGAAAAAGAGAACTAAGAAAAGAGGTCTATTTAAAAAAAAAATTAGCAAAAGAGCAATTAGATCAAGTACAACATGGATCCTTAAAGAAAAAGCCTTCAGGGAAGAGAAGTAAAGATTTTTTAAAAAACTTTTAAAGAGTGTTTCAAATTCTGAAAATAAAGAAGAGAGTGATAGAACAAGAACAGTGAAACGAAAGGAAAAGAAAAAATTACAAAAAAGTGCAAAATTGGATTATCAGAAAAAGAATTATGTTGGAAGCAGGAAGAAACAATTTTCAGAAATTCGAAAGAGATTGTATAAAGGTAGACTACTCCAAAATTTACTAAAAAATGTAAAAAATATAAAGGGATAACAGCATTTTACAAACAAAAATAGGAGATTCTAAGTGTCATTGAAAAAGCATTTGAATTGAAAAGAAAATTGTTTATCTTAATTTTAAAAAGATTGAAAACTTTAAATACAATAATGCAGTCTATGAAGGACAAATGTAAAAGAAAAAGAATTGTAAATAGAACTAATTTTTGTAAAATATTTTGCGGGGAATGGAAGCATACTTCTTAGTACGAAACCTTTTTTTAATGAAGAAACCTATTTTCAACAAAATACATTAGTGCATGCAGTTGATACCTGTGGGCGTTGTTACGAACTGAAAAATGGTTGTCCAATTGAAAAAGAAAAGATAGTTCCCAGAAATATGGAAGAAGTAATAGCTGAGGAAGTTCAAGAGAGACGTACCCAGGCTCCAGTGTTTACATGGGATTGTAGTAGTATTTCTAGTATACGTCCGGAATCTATTGCTATTTTACTAAATTTCTTAAGAGAATATGGAAGAAAAACTGTGAAACTGAAAATTAAGATATTACAAGGATTTGATCCTTGCAAAGTGAGAAACAATACAGGTTTGCAAGGTCATTCTCTGGCTTAACTTTGTTGGAAAATGTGTCAAAGTCGTTTTCATCATTTAAGAATGTTAGCAGTACATCATTCCGAAATGCGGAAGTCAGTAAGAAGATTATACTATTTGAAAAGTCCTTCATTATGTCTAAATGAAATTAATACAGCTCTTTTGCATGGTTCAGTGTTGGATGTAAAAAAAGTTTGTGATGATATAGAGTTACGTTTCTTTGCTGGTGAAGAGGAGTGTAGAGAAAGTGCGAGTTTGATAAGTGTAGGTGTTGAAGAAGAGAAGGAAGATACTACTGATGTGAAGTTTGAAAAAGAAATAACAAAGTTTAAAGTAGTTTCTAGTGAAAATCCCAACTATATTTGTATTTGTTGTCCACGTTCTCACTATAAAATTCAAACTAGGAACGTAGATGTGTTTTTAAAACGTGAAAAGGAAAACAATGATAAATGGAGAGAATTTGCTGCTTATCTGTTTGTGGAAGGTCATTTTGAGTTAGGTACTGTACAATGAGTTTGTAAATATTGTAACACTAAATTAGAAGAGAACAAAATGCCAGCTAGAGCTGTCCATAATGACTCAGAATTAGTAGCTATACCTCCAGAACTTAAAGATTTAAATACATATGAGTCCATCCTTATTCAATCTGTGCATCCGTTTCAGGCTATAATTCGTATGGAGCCTAAAACAGGTAAGCTGCCTCCAACAGATCTACAAAGAGGTTTAAAAGGAAGATTTGTGTATTGACCTTTAGATTTTAAGAAAAATGTTGAAACTGTTGGTGTAGAAAGAGAGGATACTGAACCTGTAGTCATTCTTCTTAATGGCGTACCCACAAAGAGTTGGAAAATATGGCAAGAGTTAGTAGATGTCATGAAAGTCCAAAAGGCTACATTATATCTGGTGCAAAATAATATTTACTATAAAACTGTAAATGTAGAAGAACAAGAAATGAGTTTAGAAGATGAAACACACATTTCAAGTGGACAAAAAAAGTGGAGAACTCAAGAAAAGAAGAAAATTATGAACATTATACTATACACCCTCTACATTCAAAAGAACTGATCGGAAATACTATTGAATTGTTCCAGATGAAAAAAGCAAAAGGAACTCCCATGAGTGTATGGGAAAAAATTGTGGAAGCTTGTTGTTTTCCACAGCTGTTCCATACTGGAAAAGGTGGACGATATGATGAACGACCAGTTCAGATTCCAGCTTCAGAATATCGTACTTTACGACTATACTCAGAAGAACCAAGATTTCGCCAGTGTATTCCATATTTGTTTCATCTTTTATTTGAAAGTGACCTGTCTCCACTTTCATATGAGGTCAATCATATACTAAAAACAGGAACTCATCTTTCACATCTTTCTGCAAAGGAATTTATGGACAAATTTGAAGAAAGAGACGAACATTTAGAATCACAGTTAATTAATTTGATGGCATGTCAACGTGGCACTAATGAATATTGGTATCAACGTCATGGGGAATTAAAATGCATGTTAAGGAACTTAGGAACCCCTACGTGGTTTGTTACACTTAGCTGTGCTGAGTACGCATGGGATGATTTACTGGATTTTCTACGAGAAGCAAATTCAAATATAGAAAATATTGAATTGAAGACAGATGAAGAACTGTGTTCCTTGGATCCTGTAAATGTTTGTAGATATTTTAATCATAGGTTTGAAGCTATGATGTCTTTCATCTGTAATAAAAAAGAATCCACCTATTGGCAAAGTTATTAAACACCGCAATGAGATTGCAGTTAAAGCTATGACCCTTGCGGTTTCACTAGCAAAGCTCTCGAAGAACCTCTCTGGCCCAACTCTTTCAACACTTTTAGAAGTTCTGAGAGCAAAAATTGGGCCCACCCTATCATATGGTATAGAGATATTTAGGGGCAAGCTGAACACTGTTCTAAATCAACATACGACTAAAATCTACAAAAAGGTTCTCCACTTGCCAAACTCTGCATCTCCCGCCCAGGTAAGATTAGAACTGGGGAAACTGAATTACGATGTTTCTAATATGGGCACATATTTAAATCTCTGCCACAAATTGAGGCAAGCAGATCCAGGCACATTAGAATCCTTAGTCTGGCTCGAAATCACCCAAAAGAACCCTGGAGGTACGTTTGGCTGTCTTTTTAAAGACTATACCCACCAAATGTCGGTGAGTGAGCTATGGGCCCTCAACCCTAGCCGGGCAGCTTTTAAATCTGGAATTAAAAAATGTGTGAGACTGACTTCTCTAATAAGGGATAAAGCACTTTTTACCAAACGCAGCCATGCCTGGGCCCTTGTAAATTCATATAGACGAGTAGCCCCTGCAACTTACTTGTCCTGTACATACTCATTATATTTAAAACGCAGTTTCATGGCAATAAGAACGGGCAAATGGCATTTCCTGCAAGATCTGCCCCCCTGGAGACGTACGACAGAAAATACAATCTGCAGAGGGTGTGGCAAGACAGCTGAAACTCTGTTACATGTGGTTTGTCTCTGCTCAGCTTTTTACCTCCAACGCAGGAGTAAACTCAAAGCTGAGTGGAACAGGCTGGGAGTTCGGACTTGTAGGCAAGCCATTATCGCGACCCTGAACCTCGAAAATACAGCCCTAAATCTGGCTTCAACCAATTTTATTCAGCGTGCATATCGTACTCTAGGCAAAAAAGAGACTAGCTAACAAAGATTTTAGGGATGTTGTATAGGACGATCATTATGTTCTGCACTTGGATATGCCAATACACTAAACACTATTTTAGGACACTGCTCAGTTTTTAATACGTATCCTGTATTTTTATAATTAGTGCATTAAAAATGTCTGAACAGTTTTTTAAACGCTTGTTATTAAGTCTTGAATTACAGATCTAAGATGCGGAAAATTTTTACTTCAAATATGGTAACTGAACCGCTGCTTGTCTTCTATCTCTCTTTCTGTATTTTAAAATAGTTGTTTTCTTTTCTTCTTTTAATATTGATTTGTAATCTCTTTTAAAGATATCTGTGTTATATCTAAATAAAGATGTTGTTTATGGCAAAGTTATTGATTTTGTTTGGAGAAAGGAATACCAAGCCAGAGGTGCACCTCATATACATATACTTTTATGGATCAAGGATGCACCCAAATTTGGAACTGATTCGGATGAGACTGTTTTATCTTTTATTGAAGACTATGTTACCTGTGCGATTCAGAAAACAGGAGGAGAAAATACCTTAAGACAGCAAGTTTTACAGTTTCAAAGTCATCGATGTGGAAAATATTGTTGATGGAAATACAAGTCAAAGGAAAGATTTTACACAAAATGTCGATTTGGCTTTCCACGTCCAGTAATTTCCAAAGGAAGAGTGAACAGTTGTATGTCAGCAGTGAGGCATACTATCACTCGAAAATAACCAAAAAATACTTATAACATAAAAAGAACAGAAGAATCGAAGTACATTAATGATTACAATCCAGTGATTTTGAAGATGTGGATTGGAAATATGGACATACAATATGTTGCAGATAATTCAATTGCTGTTGCTCGCTATGTCACGCCATTTATTACCAAATCTGAGAGGATAGAATTGAAAGAAATGTGGAAGGAAATTTTACAGGAGAAGAAACTTAGCAAAAAATTGTATAGCTTCAGCTTGAACATGCTTTCACATCAAGTAATTGGATCGTATGAACGTTCATATCGATTGACATCTGCATGTTTATATTCAAAGTCAAGAGGAATCATCTGGATAAGTCTAGGTCTTGCTGCAACACGAAATCGTATTTTGAAATCTGTACAAGAAATTGAATACTTGGCACTGAATGAACCAGAAAGTACAGATATTCTTAAAACAAATATGTTGGATACGTACTATCCAAATGGTAGTCCACACCTGGAAAATATATGTCTATATGAAATACTGCAACATTATAGTTTAAAAAAAAATGTTATGGGAAATATAAATGAAGAAAAATATGCTGTAATTGGATCTGTAGGATGTTTGGTAAAGCATGCCAATGGAAATCTGATTAATCACAGGAAACTAATTTGCGATACTCCAGATAAAAGGAAGTTTTTTTATTCAGCTCTTCTGCAACTATTCAAACCTTGGCGGACTGAAATGGAATTGCTTGGAGATTTTGACTGTTATGAAGATTCTTTCAATGCATGTGAAGATAGCATTAAATGTACAATATTTACAAATTATCTCCAAATGTTGAACAAAGAGATTAATCAAGAAAGTACTATTGCAGCTGAAATAGCTAGAGATAGTTCTCAAGATAGTCAGAGTTCTGCTCCACAAAGTCAAGATCCACTAGGAGAAGCCATACTTGAAAATGAAGCAGCAATATCAATGAGTAAAGAGGAAATGGTGATGCAACAAGCACAACAGGAGAATATTGATTTGAAAAACTTAGAGGAACATCTGAATACTGAACAGAAAGGAACATATCACCAAGTTACACAACAGATAGAACATGGATTACTGCATGAAAAGAATGATTGCCAATGTACATCATTTAGACCTATTCTTATGTGCATCAGTGGACAAGCTGGAACGGGGAAAAGTTTCCTGATTGTATGTTTGTTAAGTTATCTACAGAAAATATCAGATTCATATTTGTCTTGTGTTGTAACTGCTGCAACTGGGTTAGCAGCACACAACATTAAAGGGATTGCATTACATCGTCTACCTATGTTACCAGTAGAACATGAAAATAAGTTGGAATATCACAGGCTAACTGGAGAAGCTTTTTCGAAGTTTGAAGAGTACTGAAGAAAATGAAACTTCTGATAATTGATGAGGTAAGCATGATCTCAAACTTAATGCTTGCGTTTGTACATTTGAGGATGCAGCAGATTTTAAAAACAAATTTCGATGTTTTATTTGGAGGAAAACATGTAATTATATTTGGTGATCTACTACAACTCACACCTGTGAAAGGCCAACCAGTTTTTAAGAACCTTCTTCATGAAGACACTAAAACATCATTGGGAAGTATTGGAAATGTGATAATTTGGACTTATTTTGAAAATAAAGAACTTATGAAGAACATGCGACAAGCAAATGATAAGGATTATGGAAACATTCTTAAAAATATTAGAATTGGTGTCTTAACAAAGGATGGAAAAAAAGCTTTAAAAAGTCGGCTACTAAGAAACGGTAGCCTCTGATAAAAAGAACATGAAGGAGTAACTATTCTTCTGTCAGAGAAATTACAGTTAAAATTAGACTCCTTGGAAAAATCAATATCTAAGACTGCTGGTTTGGAAAAGACCTTATATGTATCTGTAAACTGTCGGGTAATATTACAGCGTAATTTAGATGTTTAGAAAGGTTTAGTAAATGGAGCAATGGGGAAAGTTGTTGACTTTGTTAGTTATCCAAATTCAAGATGGAAATGAATTTTTGAAGATTAAATTTGATCAGATTGAAGAGGTGAAACAGATTGCACGTTGTTCTGTTCGTTTCTTGCTTGTAAAAGATTTGTATGTTCATAGAAAACAGTTTCCTGTTTGTTTAGCATATGCTGTGACCATTCATAAATCTCAAGGTTTAAATGTAGACAGTGCTTAGGTAAATATTGGAAGTTCTGTGTTTCGAGAGGGTATGGCATATGTTGCATTGTCTCAAGTAAGAACATTATCCGGATTGTATTTGATTGATTTTGATGAGCAAAAGGTTAGTGCAGATGTAAATTGTGTAAAAGAGTACAAAAGGTTAAGAAGACTCAATGCTCCTAGCTTAGGTGAATATTCTATTTATGAAAAACTTTTGATACGTCCAAAATGAAAATATGATAAACATTTTAGTGAGGTTACAAAGAAGAAAAGAATTGAAAAGAATAATGAGTCTGAAAAGAAAATGGAAGTGGACACGGTTGCTAATATTGTAGGATATCAGTTAGAAAATAGTTCAGGTATCAACTGCTATGCTAATGTAGTCGTGAACGTTGTGTTGTTTTAGAAAATCTACAGCATGCAATTATGGAAAATCGAGACAAAAGATTCTGTTCTTTGTTACATTACATTTTTGAAAAGTTGAAAACTGATAAAACGAAAATCCGTACTTCTTTTGGCGTGCGGGATCTTTTGGATATGTGCACTGGTTCATTTCAAATTTACACTTAATGTACAGCAAGATGCTAAAGAATGTCTTATATTTATGCTTGCAGTATTGGAAGATGAAGGAATACAAATTGAAAATCTGTTTGGACTAAGCTACAAATGGGAATATACATGTGACAGCTGTTCATTTTCATCTACCACTAAAATAGACACTGAACGATTTATATATTTGACAATACCAGATTGCAAAACAGTGTCTTTTAATGAATTAGTGAAATCAGCTAATCAAGATATGGTTTGTACTCAGTGCAAATCGGAAATGTTGTCAACATTATTTATAGAAAGATTTGGACAATATGTCATTTTAATGCTGCAACGTTGTAGAGCAGATGGAACAAAATTGGAAACCAAAATTAAACATTTTGTGGCAGGTCAAGTGTCAATTTCAGGAAAAAACTTTTAAAACAGTGGCTATTGTTTTCCACGTTGGACCTACTTCAACATCTGGACACCATACTGTGTATTTAAAATGCAATAAAGACTGGACACTATGTAATGATGCACATTTAAAGTTGAAATGTCGGTTACCGTATGAATTACCAAATTCATATCTACTATTTTTGATACCAAAATTCTGAGAAGATGTCAACATGAATTAAAGAGTATATTTTGTATATTTTCACTACAAATGATTTCAGAAACATCATTCGGCCTATTGGGAAGATGACAATCTGAATTTAGAAGTTTATCTTGGATATCCTTAATGCAAATGTTTTCAGAAACATCATTCGGCCTATTGGGAAGATGTCAATAATTACGTACTCATGCAATGGCCCAGGCACTAATAAAAGCACTGCTATTTTTCTCTGTGTACTATCCATGCAGACCTTTAACCAACTACATACTACTGATTCACTTCTCTAATTACCCTGGTAGAACCCATGTAGTCTAGGAATCCCCCTGTCAGTCCCATGCACTTCTTCAATAACCCATCCAGCACTATCTACTTTCCAATCACTCCGCCAATACCTAAGCACTTATAAATTCACCATGCGCTCTCTTTGCAGCACTGTAATCATTCCAGTTACTAGTCATGTACTTATGCAGTGGCCTTAGTACTAACACAAGCATAGCTACAAAACTCTGTACACTATCCATACAGACCTCTAACCAGCTACATATTATTGATTTACTCCTCTAATTACTCCGGTAGTACCCATGCAGTCTACAAATCACCCTGTCAGTCCCCATGCACTTCTCTAATTACCCATTCAGCACTATCTACTTATGCAATCAGTCCACCAATACCTAAGCACTTATAAATTCACCATGCACTCTCTTTGCAGCACTGTAATAATTCCAGTTACTAGTCATGTACTTATGCAATGGCCTTGGTACTAACACAAGCATAGCTGCAATCCTCTGTGCACTATCCATACAGACCTCTAACCAGCTACATACTACTGATTCACTCCTCTAAATACCCTGGTAGTACCCATGCAGTCTAGCAATCCCCCTGTCAGTCCCCATGCACTTCTCTAATCATTATCTACTTAACCAATCATTCCGCCAATACCCAAGCACTTATAAATTCACCATGAACTCTGTTTACAGCACTGTAATCATCCAGTCACTGCTCACGCACTCAAACAATGGCCCAGGCACTGACACAAGCACTGCTACAATCCTCTGTACACTATCCATGCAGACCTCTAACCAGGTACATACATACTACTGATTCACTCCTTCAATTACCCAGGTAGTACCTATGCAGTCCAGCAATCACTCTGTCACTCCTTGTGCACACCTCCAATCACCTAAATTATAATCCATGAACTCATTCAATCACGTTCCACTACTGAAACATTCACAAAACAACAATGCAGTAGCCTTGCAGTTCAATAATCACCCACAGTCTCCATACACTCTTACAATACATTTTTCTTTTTTAACCAGTAGAGGTGGTTCGGTGAGAGCCATTGTTTTTTCTTTTTTTTTTTAACAATTTTGAAAAAAAAATATTTTAAAAACTTTTGTAATTATTTTGTGTGTTTTTGATTTTTTTTTAAACAGAGAAATGAGGAACAAGAAAAAAACTCTAACAAAAACAGAAACACGTAATTTTTGTTTTGCATTTATGTGCTTTCAATGCATCAGTAATAACATCAAGGCATTGTTCAGCAATGCAGAGTTGAACATTGCACTTCTTGCAAAATATAGTTGCATTCAAGAGTTCAGACACAATGTGGGGTCTTGGAGCAGCTGCAACTTGCTGACCAGATGTTGATGCAGCATTACGGTCTTGCTGTGCTGCAGCATTCAACAACCTCCGTCGTTGTTCCTTGGCAAGATGTTGTTTCCAGGTCCTTCTTCAGACTAGAAGCGCCACATGAATACTTCTTCTCAGACCCTCTTGAAAGCACTCTGGAGCATATAATACAGGTCACTTTTGTGGCATTGACTTTTTTATGACCCTCTGGAACTGTAAAGAAGGCCCACACAATACTCTCCTTCTTCCGGTTGTGCTGCTGAATCTGTTCCTCCTCTTCCATAGCAAATGGATCTACTGTAGCAAGATTAGATGCCAATCTTGCTATCAAAAAACCAAATACACACAAAAAAACTAAAAAAGACAGGGAAGCAAGAAATAGGTCTTCTCTCAATGGATATTAAAGATAAAGGAAAGTTCATAGGGATGGATACTCCCTCTCCTAGAATAAAAATTATGTAAAATAATCAGATCCTTTCTTTTTTTCACTGACAAAAAGTCGCGTACAGTACGCGGCTACGTCACACACCCTTCGCACACCTGCGGAATAGTGCATATATGAATATAAACTATAAATAAAAGCTTCTATAATATTTTAGTAACTATATTGTCTTACATATTTACTCCAATCTCATATTCAAACTTTCTATATAGTTATTTTTTCTACTTAAAAAATACGCTGAATTCGCGACATTGGTGCGATCTTGGCACGATCACAGCACAACCTCAGAAATACGTGCAGGGAGATGTCGCGCACATTAGGCGGCTATACCGCACATTTCGTAACTTTACTTTCATGAAAATTATATTGAAAATAATACTTTAAAATACTTTTATAAATAAATTTAGACAAACTCTTAAAGGAAATCTTTTATTTAAATTAATTTAAACATATTTCACACTTTACAAATTATGCCGAAGTCACAGCCCCAGCGCGACTTTTCAAAATGACTACCGAAATGCACGCAGCCATCGTGTAGGGTGCGCAACTTCTGTATAATATTGAAAAAAAAAGAATGAATATAGTTTTCCTAACTAAAAATTATTCAAATTGTTTTAAAAAAATATATATATATGTATATATAAAATAAAAAAACAGGATTGAGGTACATTAGAGTTACTAATTTTCATTTAAAAAAACTTTGAAATTTACAGAGAAAACCATTGGTTTCAGGCACATCATAGTTAGAAATTAGCATTCAAAAAATCATAGAAATTCACTGAAAAAAACATAGGTTATAGAAACGTTATAGTTAGAAATTAGCATTTAAAAAAACCATAGAAATTCACTGAAAAAACCATAGGTTTCAGGAACGTTATAGTTAGTTGGACATTTCACTCGTACAAAACCATAGAAATTCCGGCGTTATAGTTAGTTCAGCAAACTATAACTCGCGCCCCAGCAATGCACTGCTGATGACATCACATATTACATCATTCATGACATGGTCAGTGACATCACTGATGACATCTCAAATGACATCACTGATGACATCATCCATGTGAAAATATGATGCACCTCCTCACACCTGAATATAACCTTTTTATACACCAACTCCAAAATACTGACTACCATTTTCGAAACAATAGACACATCAATACCAGTTACTAAATACGCACTGACTGATTCCTAGGTCTACACACACATCTACTCATTCAACCATACAGTCACTAATACTTGCGGTCACTCATCAATACAACACTATCATATGCACTTATACACCTATACAGGCACCCACACTCCACAGGTTTCAGGGCTGTTATAGTTAGTCCAAGTTTTCACTCATATAAAAACAGAGAAATTCAGCTGTTATAGTTAGCTGAGCTTACTAGAACTCGCGCTCCAGCATTGCACTGCTGAATATGTCACATATTATATCACTCATAACGTAGTCAGTGACATCACTGATGACATCTCAAATGACATCACTAATGACTTCATCCGGTGAGTGTTTCTAAAAAGTTTAAGAATTTTTTATATATATATATATATATATATATATATATATATATATATATATATATATATATTATATCAAAAATTTCAAATAATGACGCTCACTCGGGAGTCCATTGCAACCATAGAGGTTTAATAAAGTGAACCGCTACGCGTTTCGACACAGGAAGTGTCTTGATCACACGATTTTCACAGTACTACGTGACTCGTATAAGTAAACAGGAAACATAGAAAAGGCACTACATTGGGAGCAAGCCCTTCCTGCTCCGTTTTTTGGCATCCATCTTGGAACAGTATCCACAGTTGGTATATAATGATACACACAATGTATGATCTTGAACAAAATGCACATATTGATACATAATTATATTATATATGCTATTGTCCTAAATTAAAAACGGTATAAGTACCCATGAGACAATTACAGAACGATGTTCAACCATGATTATACATGCCTGTGTATCGATTGCTTGAGCCTAAATAAAGTTCAAACATCTTAGATTGTTTAACCGGCAAGTGCCTCTGCAATAATACTATTGATTATACACAATCGGTGGAAACCTTTTGTACGCGCTCTTGAAACTGTGTATGATCTGGGGGGTGTAACAAATAACAATGATGATGATGTACACTCACAGTCTATAAGCACTGACAGGGCAGCTTCCACCCCGTTTAAACCCAAATCGATCTTTTGTCCAGTATTGCCACATGACTCATTAGACACTTTCCATGAAGTTGTTAACAAAGAACTGAATAAATTCAAGTATAAAATGTCACAAACTAGAAATGTAAAATTCAACCTAACTAAACAACAAAGATACTTTATCACCTCTCTGGCTGAAGACACCAGTATCATTATCAGACCACATGGCCAGAGTTTTGCTTTCTGAAAAAGGATTACCCAAAACTCCCCATATTATACTTATTGCCCAAAATCCACAAAAATGCTACTAGACCACCAGGGAGACCTATTGTTTCATCAATAGGGAGTGTCAATGAGAACATCTCTAAATACATAGATCACTTCTTGAGGGAGTATGTAACATGCCTCCCCTCGTATATAAGAGACACTAAAGACTTCCTCAATAAAATCGAAGAGGTCAACTGGGTCAATGGTTATCTCCTCATTACGATGGACGTAAGTTCACTTTATACGATCATTGATCATGATCAGGGCATAGAGGCTTGTCTACATTTCTTGAAGAAACGTGACATAGGTTATCTTGAACATACACATATGATCATTGATATGCTGAAAATTTGTCTTAGCAATAACATCTTCATGTTTGACGGCAATCTTTTCAAGCAAGTACGCGGGACCGCGATGGGTTCGTGCTTTGCGCCAAGCTTTGCCAATGTGTTCCTAGGAAAATGGGAGGAGGAGATTCGCAGGGATGAGAATTTACAGTCTGGTTTCAATTCAGTTGTAACTTGGATAAGGTACATCGATGATTTGTTTGTCATCTGGAGGGGCTCAGAACCTGAGGCACAGGCCTTTATTAAGGCACTCAATCAGAATCCTTATAACATCACACTCACTGCAAACATCAACAGAGAAAAATTGGAATTCCTTGACACTATGGTTATGGTAGACCAGGATAAACTGGTGACCAGTTTGCACAGGAAGGAAACAGCTGGCAACAGCCTCCTCCATGCCCATAGTGCTCATCCAGAAGCTCTCAAGTGGAGCATTCCATTTGGAGAGCTATTAAGAGCAAGGAGGAACTGTAGCACTGATGCCTTGTATGAATGTGAACAAGTGAAGATGTTGAGTAGATTCAGGGAACGAGGGTATCCAGAATGGACTCTGAAAAAAGCAGTAAACAAAATAAAAGAGACAACTAGATCAAGCACCCTAGAAACTAAACAACCCACACCCAGCGAAGAAACAGTGACTAGAGTAATCACCACTTTCAATCAGGGATCTGAGAAGATTAAGAAAATACTGGTAGAGAATTGGAAAATTTTAAAAACTGACAATGTCATTGGTCCCAGTATAGGAGATAGACCCCTGATCACCTATCGCAAAGGGAAGAGTCTCAAAGACATCTTGATGAAAGGTGATATCTCTGAAATCCCCAATCGTAACAAATACAACCTCAAAGGTTTCTATCCCTGTGGTCACTGTAGGGCCTGTAAATCTAGCCACATGGTACAAGATTTTGTGATTCCAGGTAGGAATCAAAACAAAAAGATTGAACAATTCTTGACGTGCAGCACCAACTTTGTGATATACATTCTAGTGTGCCCGTGCAAACTGAGGTATGTAGGTAGTACGACTTGCATGGTTAAGAAAAGAGTTCAGGAGCACCTACGGGCCATCACCAACAAAGATTTACATTATCCGATTGCCCGTCACTTCCAGGAGAAACACCAATCGAACAATTCTTTGTTGAGATTTTTTGCCATTGAACAAATCATCACACCCAAAAGGGGCGGTAATAGGGAATTAGCTCTTAGGAGAAAGGAATCAAAATGGATTATAGAACTAGAAACTAGATTTCCAGGAGGGCATAATCTTGACGAAGAATTGGCAAGCCATTTGTATGATGATTAGTTTTTGTATATACTGTTGCTGTTATTAAATCTGAATACTGTAGTGTAAATATTGTGTTTTTAATTGTGTGCTCTGTTTTCTTTTGTTGTTTTAGGAGGAAAGGAAGGGACCCTTCAATGGCACTGGTGGGCATAGTTTTCACGGGCACCCTACCCTTTTCTTCATCCAGAATCATCCAAGCACTCTCCAACAAGTAAAGTGACAAAACTTTTGGTTATTCTTTACCTTCTTAGAGACTCTTAATTATCCACTTTTTTCTTGTCTTTCACGGGTTGGGGGTCTTTTATTTTGCATAGTTGCCTGGGGAAGTAATTACGGGATTCATGTAGGGTATCTACACTAAGCCACTAGAGCGCGTACAAAAGGTTTCCACCGATTGTGTATAATCAATAGTATTATTGCAGAGGCACTTGCCGGTTAAACAATCTAAGATGTTTGAACTTTATTTAGGCTCAAGCAATCGATACACAGGCATGTATAATCATGGTTGAACATCGTTCTGTAATTGTCTCATGGGTACTTATACCGTTTTTAATTTAGGACAATAGCATATATAATATAATTATGTATCAATATGTGCATTTTGTTCAAGATCATACATTGTGTGTATCATTATATACCAACTGTGGATACTGTTCCAAGATGGATGCCAAAAAACGGAGCAGGAAGGGCTTGCTCCCAATGTAGTGCCTTTTCTATGTTTCCTGTTTACTTATACGAGTCACGTAGTACTGTGAAAATCGTGTGATCAAGACACTTCCTGTGTCGAAACGCGTAGCGGTTCACTTTATTAAACCTCTATGGTTGCAATGGACTCCCGAGTGAGCGTCATTATTTGAAATTTTTGATATAATTTAATACCGGCTTGGGTCACTACCGGAGGACGCTCCACCTGGCGACGGGACTGATCCCAGAAGGACCCACATTGTGCAGGACAAATATATATATATATATATATATATATATATATATCCAATCCAACTTCCGTAGTACCAGTCGGTACCACCAAAGACACAGACACGTTTTTCGCTGGTGCAAAATAGTGCTCAATTTATTTTCAAACAAACATAGTTCGGTTTAGTCCAGACGCGTTTCGATCGTCAAAGCGGTCTTGATCACATGACTACTCTTTACTGAACGTGACAATTTAAAGGTGCAAGATATCCAATTACGTAACAGGAATCCTATAGACATAGAAGACACACTCGTTTCGGCCCCCACTTCAAAACCTGCAAAACTTTATACAGATAAATGTGATGTAAAATTCACATAGCTCATCCAGCTACATAAACTAAGTTCATATATGGCGTTTAGATCGTAGGCAAATATATGTTTGTTAAAAACTTACTTGAAGCATAGTATTGCGCATATAACGCTAGCAAATGACTTAACTCAATCATTATATCTTGCCTGCGCTAAGACTATTCACATGTAGTATATTTTTTGTCACTATATATCCCTCTATTGGGAACATTCCCCTCCGGGTTTAGTGCAAATAACGTATATTATGTGCAAACAAAGCAAGGTATTGATATCTGTGCAAATACAGCAAAATTGTGCAAATACGCAATCTAATGTGCAAATATGCAGATATATTAATCATTGCCCTAAGAACATCATTGATAAAAACTTGATTTAAAAGAGTCTGGATAGCTATATGAAAATTCAATGCCACGCTATGTCTCTATTAGGAAATATGCTGGGTATATAAAAAAAACATTTTTAGATTGAAACTTTAAAAAATGTGACCATGCTCAGCTAGAGGACAGCTGCTTTCCAAACTATTTCTACCATTATGTGGGAACCTATACATACAATAATACAATTGAAACCTAAAATACATCCTTATATTCAGACAGTTTCCATATTCAAAGATGCGGTAATCAAAAGCTCACATAACCCATAAATAAATCTCCACAACATGCAAAAATTCAAGACAAGTTAAAATCTATGTAAATAATACAGTGACTTCTAATAGTATACAGGCCTATGTTTCATACTAACTGCAGCTATGAGCGTGTTTATAAAAAGTGATGTAAATCCTCTCCATTATTCAAGCCTCCTGGAATGCGTGTATCCAACTCAACTATGTATTTAGATTCTAACTGTCTCAGGAGTTTTTCCCGGTTACCCCTTCTTTTTGATTTTGGTACTGAATCGATAATAAAATATTTCAAACAACTGAGATCATTGTTGTGACAAGCTTTAAAATGTCTTGCTCCCGGGTAAGTTGGATCGGAATTTACTATAGCTCTTAGATGTTGTAAATTGGGTAAATGCTTGCAGCTTAGTGCTTCCTACATACTTCAGATTGCATGTACATTGTAATACATATACCACATGGTCAGTGCGATAAGTATAATGTCCTTTCAGAGATATAGGTACCTCACTGAAAGGTGTGGTATATTGGTTGGTGTTAAATCCAAACTTACATGCTCTGCATGAAGAGCATTTAAAAAACCCTTTTGAAGGGTTAAGCCAATTGCCACTGGATGAAATTTCAGGACTGTTGGATACCAGTTCATCCCTCATTGAAAATGCACTTCTGTATGTAATGGTTGGATTCATGGGCAGCACTGCTTTAAGAGTGGGATCCGTTAATACAATGGGCCACTCCTTACGAATAATACTTTTGATTTTTTTGGCCTGTCTACTATAGGTGGTAATCAGTCTTATTTCATTCTCTGTTTTATCATTAACTTGGATACTGGTTGGAACTGGGATTGCTTGATTTGTTTTGTTATTAGGTACAAGTAAATCATTTCTATTTTTGAGGTTCGCCTTTTTCATTGCTATATTTAATTTCTTTTCCTCATATCCTCGTGCCAATAGCCTATTTTTAGCTTCCATCTGATGTTTGTCACGTGCCGCTATGTTGCTACAAGCTCTATGAATTCGTAGAAATTCTCCATACGGTATACTGTTAATGGTGTGTAACGGATGGAAACTCTCTGCATGCAACACTGTATTGCCAGATGTGCTCTTCCGAAATAGACATGTATCTAAAATCCCTTCTTTCAAATTCACAGTTACATCTAAGAAGTTCACACTAATAGCGCTCACTTCTGCAGTAAACTCTAAATTAAGATCATTATCATTGATGCTATTGACAAAGCTTAATGCCTCCTTCTCAGTTCCTTTCCAAATGACGAAAACATTGTCAATATACCGCCACCATGATATAATGTTTGTAGACCACTGTTCAACATGGCGGGCCATGAGGACATGCTTCTCCCACCAGCCAACATGCAAACATGCATAGCTGGGAGAAAAACATGCCCCCATAGCCACGCCTCTCAACTGCTGAAAAGTCTCATTGTTAAATTGAAACCTATTGTTGCATAGACATTTACGGATCATATTTAAAAGCATAACATTGTGATTATAAAATTCAATGCTCCTTTCACCCAGGAAATACTCTACAGCTCTAAGTCCATCCATGTGGGCTATACTAGTGTATAGCGCTGTAATGTCCATAGTCAATAAAATAGCATCAGGGGGCAAGACCAGATGGTTGAGTTTGTGTAAAAAATCTGTAGTGTCTCTTATATAACTTGGTAGTGCAACTACTAGGTCTTGTAAAAAATAATCAATGTATTTGGAGGTGTTCTCAAACATACTGTTGATTGCTGACACTATGGGACGACCTGGTATAGGCACAGTTCCCTTATGTACTTTAGGGATAAAATAAATGCTTGGTAGTACTGGATATTCTTTATATAGAAATTTCAATTCTTCATTAGTCAACAGACCCTCTTTGCACCATGCATGTAGCTCATCTTTGTACTGCTTATGTGTTGTAGAAATGAGAGCTTTGGGGATCCTACGATAGCAATCAGTATTGTTTAAATGTCGATAGGCTTCCTCCTTATATTCTTTTTTACCCCATAGGGCCACATTACCACCTTTGTCTGATTTGTTGATAATAATGTTGTTGTTCTTTTTTAATTTGGACATTAATTGAAAATAATCCATGGATTTCTGTATAGGTATTTTATTCCTTGCTTGGGTCTGACGTTGTAACTTTTTTAATTCATCCGTAATGCGATCAATTGCATCACGCGGCATGGTTGGCATAAAAGTGGGTACTGGTTTAAAAGGGCTTTTACATGGCTTGGAGATGTTAATTCCTTGGTTATCTGCCACTTCTTGTGTTGTAACATCAATTTCTTGACTCATATTAAGCGCACTTAGTGTGTTAATCATATGCATATCCGATACAGACAGTCCCTTGGTAAGTATATTACCCATTGACATTGTCCTTGTATTTGTTTCAGTATTATCCACATTGCTGGCTCCGTCACCCAATTTGTTTTTGATAGTGAAGTATTTTTTAAGTTTAATTTTCCTGATGAATTTGAAAACATCTATTCTTGTATTCACATAATTGAAGCTACTTTCCGGGCAAAAGGAAAGACCCAGCGAGAGCAATTGTTGTTCTGCCGCATTTAATTCCACATCTGTAAGGTTTACAATGGTTTTATCTGTTACTTTCTATATTTTCTCCATTGTTGTCGCTGTTGATTTCGCCCTTTTGCATTTCCTTCTTTGCCGCCTTCTGGCATTTCGTTTTTGGCGGGTTGTACTAGTTGTTGACGGGATCTCAGCGTTTGTTTGCGTTGCATGGGAACATAATCTAATTCTTCTGCCAAAGTTAAAAGCCCTAAGTCCCCCGCTTCATTTCCTGAATTGGGATTGTCAGAGTCAATTTCACTGGTGGTTGCGCTTGTCATAGCGCTTGTATCCGTAGATATGTTGGAATCACTATCCACCTCAATTGCAGGCTCATTACTGCGAGGAACCATTGTCGCTATTGTGCTTTTCTGTTGTTGTATCTGGTTCCTACGCAGTTTGTCTAATTTACGGGCGAACGTGAAAACCTGCCCCTGTTCGTAATCACATTTATCTTGGGCAAATTTATATGTCTTCCTTGTTTTGATTACCAGTTCTTGTTTCTTGAGGAGCTCTTTCATTTCATTTACGTTTTTATCAAGAATTCTTTGCTCGCAAGGTATTCTGGTTTACTGAGTTCTGTCTGGATACGTACTATTTCTTCCATGTTTGTTGCTCTGTCCACTTTGGCATATTTTATTAATAAACACACTAATCGCATGGATGCTTCTAAATTGCTTTCTGCCCATTCTTTAAGAAGCATAGGGTTTGGGCTATCAAAACTTGGCGCCAACAAAATTCTTAAACCTCTTGGTATTCGGCCCACTTCATGATATTTTTCTAATGAGGTGATCTCCCACCATTTTGTCATCTCGCTGCGGCTATGTTTCTCCAAAGATTTTAACAAACTTTTGACATCCGCATTCTCATAAACTTCTTTAGTGTTTGTTTTCCCACTTTGTCTCGTTATAGGTAAGTTTAAAAACAAATCCTCTGCTGCCATCTCACGTTCTCTGATGGTATCATTAGACATATTCACCGATGTTTGTATATTTAACAGAAAGTCTGTCACGAGCACTGCCTAATTATTGATATAGGCAGACAAACAGCGCTTCACACCTGCCGTATGACAAAGTACTAAACTTACTGTGTGCCGGTCGGCAAATTCACAGGTCCTCCGACTTCCGAATTCGCCTCTTCCTTGCCTCGCTGTTAGTATCTTGATGTCGTATGCAGGGGGCCAACGTGTAAACTGCTCATTAATGAGCACAACTCCAACTCGACTCCTTGCTGGTCGGTCTGCTTGAAGTGAAGGGTCCGTGCTGTGGAGGAGACGTCGATTCCTCTTACACATCCAATCCAACTTCCGTGATACCAGCCGTATATATATACACACACACACGCCAAGGTGTATTGAAGAATGAGTGACTTTATGAATGTCTGAATGGAGGCTTTAGTGGGTGCATGACTGACTGTATAAGTGAGTGATTAAACGTGTCTAAATGAATGCATGGGTGAATGACTAATCTGTGTGAATGTCTGTATCAGTCTGTCAGTTGGTGTGTAAGTGGCTGTATGAGTTGCTGAGTTGCTACACTAGTGCCTCTATGAGTTAATTATTGGTTGTCTGAGTACCTATATGGGTGCCTGAGTATCTCTGTGGGTGGGTGAGGGTGTGAATGACTCCCTGCATGGATGTGCAAGTAGGTAAATCCCTGGGTATGTGGGTTCATGAGTGCATCTGCAAGAGGCTGTATGGTTGAGTGAGTGTGTATATGGCTGTGTTGGTGAGTGTATGGATGTTTCAGTTCTATATGGGTGAGTAACTGCATATGTGAAAGGCAGTATATGTGAGTGTTGGAGTATATAAGTGACTGTGTGAGCGAGTGGTTGTGAGAGTGGCTGTATGGATAAGTGTATGCTTGTTTGAGTGATTGTAGAAGAGAGTAAGTATGTGTTACTATCTGTGTGAATAAGTGAGGTGGTGTGTATAAATGTATAGGTGAGAAAAGTGTGATTGATTCTTGGGGTGACTGACTAGGTTGTGAGTATCTGTATGGGTGAGTGGCGCTGTGTGAGTATCTGTATGGGTGTATGAGTGCATATATCAGTGGCTGTATTGATGAGTGACTGCGTGTATAACTAACTGTATGGGTGAGTGAGTAGATGTGTGTGTAGACCTATGAATCAGTGAGCGGATATGTAGTAACTGGTATTGGTGTGTCTATGATTTCGAGAATGGTAGTCTGTATTTTAGAGTGGGTGTATCAAAGGTTATCTTAGGGTGTGAGAAGATGCTTCAGATATGAAGTGGATGATGTCATTATTGATGTCACTGACCATGTCATGAGTGATGTAATATGTGACAACATCAGCAGTACAATGCAGGGGTGTGAGTTATAGTTAGCTCAGATAACCATAAAGGCTGCATTTTCTGTGTTTGTACTAACTATAATGTAACTGAAACCTGTGATTCTTTAAATGAATTTCTATTTTTTTTTTATTTAAATGCTAATCCCTAACTATAACATTCCCTGAAACCTGTGGTTTTTGCAGTGAATTTCCAAGGTTTTTTAAAATGATAATCCCTAACTATGATGTCCCAGAAACGTCTGGGTTTTTAGTGAATTTCAGAGGTTTTTTAAATGCTAAATTCTAACTATAACATCTATAAACTTGTGTTTTTTTCAGTGAACTTCTAAAGTTGTTTAACTAGTGGTTGAAATTTCAGAGTGGAACAGAAATGGTTCTACATGTTGAACTATTTCTGAAGAATGTGTACAAGTTACAGTACATCTTCAAAAAGCTTCTTAAAAATATTAAGAAACATATATTTTTTTCTTTTTATATATATATATATATATATTTATATAAATATATATATATATATATATTCACTGATAAAACCATAGGTTTCAGGAACGTTATAGTCAGGAATTAGCATTTAAAAAACCTTAGAAATTCACTGAAAAAACCATAGGTTTCAGGGGCGTTATAGTTAGCTGGACATTTCCCTCATACAAAACCATTGAAATTCCCCCATTATAGTTAGTTCAGCTAACTAGAACTCGTGCCCCCGCAATGCACTGCTGATGACGTCACATATTACATCACTCATGACATGGTCAGTGACATCACTGATGACATCACTGATGACATCACTGATGACATCATCCAGTGTCTGTGTGTTTCTATAAAGTTTAAATATGTTTATTATATATAGGGAAAGGCATATTGAAGAATTAGTGGGTGTACAAGTGTGTGAATGGATGATTTTGTACGTGCGTGACTGACTGTATAAGTGAGTGATTAAACGTATCTTACTGAATGCATGGGTTAGTGACTAAACTGTGTGAATGTCTGTATCCGTCTGTCTGCTGGTGCGTAAGTGGCTGTATAGGTTTGCAAATTGCTACATGATTGTCTATATGGGTTATAGATTGGTTGTCTGAGTATCTGTATGGGTACCTGAGTGTTTGTGTGGGTGGGGTGTGTGGGACTCTGTGCATAGATATGTGAGTGAATGATTAACTGGGTGCATAGTTTCAAGACTAGATCTGTAATGGACTGTATGGGTGGGTGAGTGTGTGTATGGTTGTGTTAGTGAGTGAATCTATGTACATGTGTGATTTAGTACATCTGTGAACGGCAGTATATATGTGTGTTGGAGTACAGAAATGGCTATAAGTGAGAGTGTGTGATTGTGAGAGTGGCTGTATGGATGAGTGTGTGCTTGTATCATTGATTGTATAAGTGTGGAAGAATGTGCTAGTATTTGTATGAGTAATTGAGCTAGTGTGTGTATAACTGTATAGGTGAGTAAATGGCAGTGTGATTAATTATTTGCATGACTGAGTAGGTGTGTGAGTACCTCTATGGATAAGTGGCGGTGTGTGAGTGTCTATATAGGTGTATGAGTGTATATGATAGTCCTGTGCTGAGTGACCATAAGTAAAGGTGACTGTACGGGTGAGTGAGTGGATGGGTGTGTAGACCTAAGAATCAGTGAGTGGGTATGTACTTACTGGTGTTGGAGTGTCTATGGTTTTGAGAATGTCAGTATGTAATTTAAAATGGGTGTATCAAAGGTTATATTAGGTTGTGAGAAGATGCATCAAATTATCACATGGATGACGTCATCAGTGATGTCATTTGAAATGTCATCAGTGAGGTCATCAGTGATGTCACTGACCATGTCATGAGTGATGTAATATGTGATGTCATCAGCAGTGCATTGCGGGGGCGCGAGTTATAGTTAGCTGAACTAACTATAACGGGGGAATTTCAATGGTATTGTACGAGGGAAATGTCCCGCTAACTATAACGCCCCTAAAACCTATGTTTTTTAAGTGAATTTCAAAGGTTTTTTATATGCTAATTCCTATCTATAACTTATCTCTAACCTATGATTTTTAATGAATTTCATAGGATTTCCAAATCTTTATTTTTCAGTGTATCAATTCCTTTATTTATGTTTTTTATACTGTTTTTCACCATTTTTTAAAGTTTTTTTACATATTTTTCTAAAAACTAATAAATATTACATGTTTTTAATGAAATTAAAAAAATATATATTTGTACATTTTTTTAACTTTATTTTTTTATTTTTTTTAAATATTTTTTAAACTATATTTTTAATACTTTGTTATTATTTTTTTTTTCAATTATTTTTTGGAGTCGCGCACCCAATGCTTACCTTTCTTGATCCCTGCACGGAACATAGTCGCCATTTTACGATTGTAGTGTAGGATTTGCGTACGGTGTGCGTTGAGTACGTATTTTTGTGCACGATTGATATGCGACTGGTATGGGACTCCAAGCGCAAACGCGACTCATACGAAATACGTTACGCGACGCTCGCGCGCTTCCGTGAAGCGTCATGTACGTGGTTGACGTGGTGGGTGCGCGAATCCCACAAAATATTTTAAATGTCAAAAAACATGTATATATATGTATTTCATGTGAATATTAAGGGATGACATAATCTAAGCTACTCATGAAATTAATATATTTTTACTTTTAATCATCCTATATTGCTTTTTAATGTAATTTTGCGAATTCGCGCTCTGTGCGTGCTGCCTCTGCGCAGGGTGCGCGGATCCCATGTGACCTGAAAAAAGGAGATTTGATTGGTTCATTAGACTTCCTATTCTAACTATTGAAAGACCCCACCCATTTCAATCATTCTTCTTGGACCTTCTTTGGAGGAGCATCTCTCTACTGAGAAGAACTTTTTTTGGCTGAGTTTACACTTAGTTCAAACTTTTTTGGCAAACAATGGCTTCAGGGCAGCAGGCATCTCCAGCATCTGAACATTCTTCTGAAGATGAATTTCTGTTTGAACCACCACGCCCAGAAAGGTATTCATCTGTTGTATGGAAAATGTTTACTTTTCCAGAGGGGCAATCCAAAACCAATGCCACCAAAGTGACATTCAAGATATGTCAAAGAGTGCTCTCCCGTGGCGATCCAGCAAAAAAGTACTCATGTGGTACAGCCAGCATGAAAAAACACCTGAAAACCATGCATCCCGTAAACCTGGCACATGAAGAGTGCCGAAGAATGAGAGTTCCTTCTGGACCTTCACAGGCATCACAGCCAAGTACTTCTCACGCGGATCCATCGGACCAACACCTGGACATCCGTCCTCAGTTTGCCACACTGAAAGTCCTCTGCTTGAAGTGCAATGCAGTCCTTTGATACGGAGAGCAATCTTAATTTGCAGGAAGCAAGAAAACCATCATTGATAGTTTTTTTTGTTTGTTTTTTTCCCCTGAAGTTCATTGTTTTCTTTCTCCAGTTCAGTTTTTTCTTTTTTTTTCAGAAAAACCAAAAAAAAAAAAAAATTGTTCAGAAAACCCAAAAAAATATATGAAAGAAAAAAGAAGAAAAAAAAAGTTCTTGGAAGAAGTAACTTTCCTGGTTTAAAAAAAAGAGCTATATTTGTATGTTAGTGTGTGAAAGTTTAGATGCATGTATGTATAGTGCATAACTGACTGAACAAATGCATTAGTAGTGTATGGCGAATTTATAAGTGCAGAACAATGAGGAAGTGCGCAGCATCACACAGTAACCTCTTTAACTGCAGTGTGCTGTGGTACTTCCGAAGCACAGGAATGCAACATATGTACATAAATATGTTGCAAGTCTATGCTTCTCTCTGCACAGCTGCTTAAACTGCAGCCATGTGGTGACACAGGCACCCTTGCACCATGGTGCAAGGATATCTGTGTCATGTGGAGTTTGTTTTTGTGCAGGAAGACACACCTTCCTGCACAAAAACAATCAGTAAAGGCATTTTTCTCCTTCAATGTATGCTGAGCATTTTAGCATGTATTGAAGGTTAAAAAATGAGGAGAAATGAAAACAATTCTCCTTGTTGTGCTTTGCTACACCAATTGGAGAATGGTGCAGCACTCACACACATGTCCAGATTTATTATGTTTGATAAATCTGGAGATGTGTCTTGTTCTATGAGTATTCTGTGCAATCACGCACAGCAACACTTATAGAACGCCCTTTCAATGCAAAGTGGTGTGTATGATGAGGTTGTATTTACATGGAGAAGAAAAGGTACACAGAGTGCCTTTTCCTCTCTTTGTAAATATGAAAAAGTGTCTTGCGCTATAACTATGTTACAAAAAGTGACATATTTCTGTTTGGAAAATTGCTTGTGAATGATAGGAGGTAAGCACAGAGTTTTGTCTGCAAAGATGAATGATTGAAATGATTGCGGTCCTTCAATAGGTACAATGGGAAATATTATGAACCACTCAAATTGTTTTTTTTGCAGATCACATGATATCCTATGATAGGGACATTCCAAAACTACATAGGTATAAACAGGGTGTTTTGAAAAACGTATTAAAACTTTGTAGCTTCTTGCAGATCTGCCCATTGTGCATATTAATACTTAGTTAAACTTACCTTCACAGTATTAGAAATTAAAGTACACATTTTTTTCAGTTGTTTTTTGTAATGTAAATTGTGGTAAATTGCTTATTTTAGAATTAGGATCTGTGAAAGAAAAGAAAAAATAGGTATAACATGTAATAATAAATTTTACAACACAGCATAATTTAAACAAAGTAATTTGTTTGCCAGAATATATTGAATTTCACTAGAAATAGTGATTTGATTGAAATCACTATTTCTAGTGAAATTCAATATATTCTGGCAAACAAATTACTTTGTTTAAATTATGCTGTGTTGTAAAATTTATTACTTATACTCATCACATAACAGCGGGCAAAAACAAACAATCAAAAAGATTGTTTAAAAAAAAACAACAATCTATTCTCTGTAAAATACCAAAAATACAAATCACACATATATAAAATGCTTACTGCTAACAAAACTGTATAACTTCAATTTATAAAAACTGTAAATGTTGTCGCTTTAAAATATTCACCGAGTCAATGAGTATGAATAAGTCCATAATTCAAACATATACCTTTCTTCGAGGCCAAATGGTATTTTTGCACTGTTTTTTATGTAAATTGTCCAATGGTAATCCTAATAAATTATAATAATAAATTCCTCAGAGACTGAATTATCTCCCTAAAACTTTGGCTTTAAAAATATTAGGTAGGAATTTGGTAATTCACTAGGCAAACGTTGTTTGAAAACCAACTGAGCATCATGACAAAGTGTCCAGCCTTTGTCACATTTTAGATAGGCAGTGTAATGTCCAGATGTTGTGGAAGGACCATCATGGAAAATTATTGCAATTGCTACAAAAGTCCTTCCTGATATTCATAGTTGTGTTGCTACAAAATGCTTTATTAAAGTGTCCAATTTTCTTCCATCAGCTGTACAACGTTGCATAATTAAAATTATATATTGTCCATATTTTTGTGAAAATAATGTTGATGACATTTCTGATTTACATTGGCTACACTCCATGTTTTGATTTGCAGCTTTAACTAATGTATTGAAAGACACTGATTTACAGTCCGGTAATGTTAAATATAGAAATCTTTCAGTGTCTACATTAGTGCTAGATGTATACATACATTTTTCACAATGATGTTCCCATTTGTAACAAAGGCCACAAATATTTTCTATTTCTACACCTTCATTTTCAAAAACGGTAAGCATATACATTAAAATTTCCTGAGCATCTTGTTGGATATTTTTTCGTAAATTGTCTAGAACCAGAACATACATCCAAAAGATTACGAACATCTGAAACAGTTTGTATTTTACTTGTATCCGTTCTCAATTTTTCATAAACAGAATGCAACAAGGAACAAAATCTTTTTTCACAATTCTGCATAATTTGTTGTTGCAAACCTTCAAGGTAAAAAACAACATTGACCACTACATTAGCAGAGCAGTTGACACCTGAACTATTTTCAAACTGATAACCAACAATCTCTTCAACAGTGTCCTTTTTCTTTTTGTTTGCAATGACAATATTACCTTGTTTTTTTTCCCTTCTCTACACCTTCAGTACAGATATTCTCATACCTTCTTTTTCGACCAACTACACGCTTTTCAAATACAGAATATTGACCTAAATTGGGAGCATACGCTCTTCTTAACCTATTATACTCTTTTACACAGTTTGCATCTGCAGTAACCTTTGTGTCATCAAAATCAATCAAAAACAAACCAGATAATGTTCTGACTCGCGACAAAGCAACATATGCCATCCCCTCTTTAAACACAGTAGATCCAATATTCACCAATGCACTGTCTACACTTAATCCTTGAGATTTATGAATAGTCACTTTGTATGCCAGGGAAAATGGAAATTGTTTCCTACGGACATATACATCTTTAACAAGCAAAAAACGAACTGAACAACGACCATTTTTTTAACTTCTTCAATCTGATCAAATGTAATTTTAAAAAATTCAATTCCATCTTTTTTGTGATAATTAACAAAATCCACAACTTTACCCATTGCTCCATTAACTAAACCTTTTTCTACATCCAAATTACGCTTAAAATTACCCGACAGTTTATACATGCATATAGATTCTTTTCTAAACCAGCCATTTTAGATATCTTTTTTTCTAAAGAATCCAGTTTTGTTTTCAATTTTCCCGTCAAAATAATAGTGATTCCTTCATGCTCTATTTTATCGATGGCTTCCATTTTTATAATTTCTTCATATTCCAGTTTCAATAGTTCTTCGTTGAATATAGAACACTCGCGCAGTGTTGGCATTAAGCAGATCACTGATTTATTTTCTGCAATTTTCATGTATATTTTCTCAGGAACTACATTTTCATTTGGAAACAAATTGGACAGTAATCGACTCTGCAAAGCTTGTTTGCCATGTTCTGTCAGAAGTCCAATTCTCATATCTTGAAGAATACTTCAATATTCAGCATCATTTGCCTGTCGCATATTTTTCGTCAGTTCTTTGTATTCAAAATATGTCCAAATGTTCACGTTTCCAACACTACCCAGAGACTTTCTGCGCAAGTGTTTTAAATACTGGTTGTCCTTTTACAGGAGTCAGTTGCAGTAGATCTCCAAAAACTATGACGTGTTTTCCTCCAAATAACACGTCATACTCTGTTTTAAGAATTTGCTGCATTCTTAAATGCACAAAGGCAAGCATCAAGTTTGAGACCATGCTTACCTCATCAATAATGAGAAGTTTCATTTTCTTCAGGACTCTTGAAACTTCACAACAAGCTTCTCCAGATAGCTTGTGGTATTTCAATTTGTTCTCATGCTCTACTGGTAGCATTAGTAAACAATGTGAAGTAATTCCTTTAATGTTATGTGCTGCCAACCCAGTTGGAGCAGTGACAACACAAGACAAATGTGACACTGTTGTTTTCTGCAGATAACTTGTAATTACTTTAATTAAGAAACTTTTTCCTGTTCCAGCTTGACCACTCATATACATTCGGATAGGTTGAAATGATGTGCATGAGCACTCTTTCTTTTCATGAAGTAATCCATGGTCAATCTGTTCTTTCACTTGCTGATATATTTGTTTCTGTTCAACATTTAGTTGTTCTTCCAAGTTTCCTAACTCCATTACATCTTCATGAGCTTGATGCATTGCTGTTTCCACCTCAATCATGGCAATTGCTGCTTCATTTTCAACAATTGGTTGTCCTAGTGGATCTTGACTCAGTGCAGCAGAAATTTGACTGTCTTGAGAACTGTCTCTAGCAACCTCAGCTGCAATTGTAGCTTTTTGATCAATTTCATCATTCAACATTTTCACATAATTTGCAAAAGCACTGCATTGTATGCAATCTTTACAAGCATTAAAAGAATCTCCATAGCTTTGAAAATCTCCAAGTAATTCCAGTTCTGAATGCCACGGTTTGAACATTTGCAAAAGGGCTAAATAGTAAAATTCCCTTTTATCAGCAGTGTCGCCACTCAGTTTCCTGTGATTAATTAAATTTCCTTTCCTTAGTTTCACCAAACATCCTTCGGAACCAATCACTGCATATTTTCCATCATTGATGTTCTCTGTAGTATTCCGTTTAAAAGAGTAGTTTTGCAGCACTTCATAGAGACACATGTTCTCAAGATGATGACTTCTGTTTGGGTAATATGTGTCCAACATATTCGTTTTCAAAATATCTGTACTTTCTGGTTCTTTTTCTGCTAAATATTCAATTTCTTGAACAAATTTCAGTACCTGATTTCGCATTGCTGCAAGACCTAGACTCAAACAAATGATTCTTCTACTTTTGGAGTATAGACTTGCAGATGATAACCGATCTGAGCATTCATATGCTCCAATTTCACGATGTGATAACATCTTCAAACTGAAACTGTATAATTTCTTACTTAGAGTCTTCTCGTGAGAAATCTCTTCCCACATTTCTTTCAATTCCGTCTTTGCTGATTTAGTAATGTAGGACGTTACATATCGAGCAACAGCAATGGAATTGTCCACAACATACTGAATATCCATGTTAGCATTCCACATGGATAAAATAACTGGATTGTTGTCATTTATGTATTTTGACTCTTCGCTTCTTCTTAAGTTGTAGGTATTTTTCAGAGACTTTCTTGTGATGGTATGTCGCGTAGCAGACATAAAATCGTTGACTCTTCCTTTGGATAATACAGGACGTGGAAATGCAAAACAACATTTGGTATAGAACTTATCCTTAGACTTGTACTTTCGTCAACAGTATTTTCCACATCTATGGCTTTGGAATCGTAAGACTTGTTGTTTTAAGTTTTTATCTTCTCTGATATTGGGTACAGCACATGTGTCATATTCTTCAATGAAAGACAAAACAGTATCATCTGTATCTGTTCCAAATTTGGGGGCGTCCTTGATCCATAACAACATATGTATATGAGGAGCACCTCTTGCTTGATACTCCTTTCTCCAAAAGAAATCCACAACTTCTCCAAGAGGAGGATTCTTTTTATTGCAGATGAAAGACATCAGCTTCAAATCTATGATTTAAATATCTGCATACATTAACAGGATCCAAGGAGCACAATTCTCCAGGTGTCTTGTATTCAATATTTTTTATATTGGAATTTGCCTCTCAAAGAAATTCAAGTAAATCATCCCAAGCATACTCAGCACAGCTTAGTGTAAGGAACCATGTAGGAGTTCCTAAGTTCCATAGCATACATTTCAGTTCTCCATGACAACGGTACCAATATTCATTAGTCCCACGCTGACATGCCATCAGATTAATCAACTGAGATTCTAAATGATCATCTCTCTGATGCACTTTATCCATAAAATCCTTTGCAGTTACATTTTGCAGATGCATTCCAGTTTTTAAAATGTGACTTACTGCATATGAAAGTCCAGACAAATCACTTTCAAACAGAAGATGAAACATATAAGGGATACATTGTTGAAATCTTGGATCTTCTGCATATAATCTTGTTGTCAGATAGTCAGATGCAGGAATCTGCACAGGACGTTCATCATATCGTCCATCTTTTCCTGTTGGAAACAACTGCGGGAAACAACGAGCTTCCAAGCTCTCTTCCCATACACTCATGGGACTTCCTTTTGCTTTTTTCATTTGGAACAACTCAATCGTATTCCCCATCACTTCTTTGGAATAAAGTGGATGTACACTGTAATGTTCATAGATTTCTTCACATCTGGACATGTCCACTTTTTCAATTTGTCCAGTTAATGTTTCAGTATCTTCTGCTAAATCTATTTCTTCTTCTCCTACAAACACATTTCTATAGTACTCATTATTTTTTATCAGATACAATGTTGCCTTTTATACTTTTCTAACATCCACTAACTCTTGCCAGATTTTCTTATTCTTAGTAGGAACACCATTAACTAGAATGACTAGTGGTTCATTTTCTGCACGGTCTACACCAATAGTTTCAATGTTTTTCTTTAAATCTAACGGTAAATACACAACTCTTCCTTTTAATCCTCTTTGTAAGTCTGATGGAGGCAATTTACCTGTTTTAGGCTCCATACGAACAATAGCCTGAAACGGGTGTACACATTGAATAAGAATAGACTCATAGGTATTTAAATCTATCAGCTCTGGAGGAATAGAAACCAACTCTAGATTATTATGAACAGCTCTAGCAGGCATTTTATTCTCTTCTAATTTGTTATAAGAGTATTTGCAAATATGCTGCTCAGAACCCAAATCAAAACAATCCTCTACCAACAAATAAGTTGCAAATTCCTTCCACTTATCATTATTTTCTGTTTCACTTGTTAAATACAGATTGACACTCCTAGTCTGATTTTTATAGTGAGTTCGCCGACAACAAATACAAGATACATTTGGTCTTTCACCTGAAATCACCTTAAACTTTGTGATTTGATCTTCAAAATGTTTTGTAATCATGGGTTCTACATTGTCTTCAACATTTTATTCTATTAATGTGTCAGTTTCTGCACTCTCTTGCTGAGGACCAAAGTAACAAAACTCAATATCATCACAAACCTTCTTCACATCTGATACTGACCCACGCAAAAGAGCACTGTTCAACTCATTTAACTTTAGTGCTGGACTTTTTGCATAACACAATCTTCTCACTAACTTCCACATTTGAGTATGATGTACTGCCAACATCCTGAAATGGTGAAAAATACTTTGACAAACTTTCCTCGAAAGACAAGCCAGAGAATGACCTTGCAAACCAGTATTTTTTCTCACTCTGAAAGGGTCTAGTCCTTGCAACACCTTAATCTTTTGTTTAACACTTTTTTTTTTACTATATCCTCGTAAGAAACTGCACAATTTATCAATAGATTCTTGTCGTACACTACAAATACTACAGCAATCCCAAGTGTAAACAGGGTCTTTAGGACGTCTCCCTAGAACTTCATCAGCTATCACTTCTTCTGCATTTCTTTGAACCATTTTCTCTTTTTCAATTGGACAACCATTTCTAACCTCATAACCTCGACCACTGGTGTCAACTGCACGCAATAAATTATTGCTCTGTAAATAACTCTCTTCATTAAAGAAAGGCTCTGAACTTGAACTTTGTTTCCATTCACCCAAAATAAATCACAAACATTTGTTCTGTTAATAACTCTTTTCCTCTTACTTTTGGCCTTCATTAAATGGATTGGTTTATCTAGTGATCGAATTCTGTTTAATACTAAAATGAATAGTTTCCTTTTTACTTCAAAAGCCTTTTCAACAATGGTTTCAATATGCTTCTTCTTTTTTTAAATAGAGCTCTCTTTTTATATTTCTTCACATCTTTCAGCAAATGATGTACTACTCTCTTGTAAAATAATTTTTTACGTATTTCTTTATACTGATTTTGTCTTCTTTTACCATACTTCGTCTCCTTTGACTGTCCATTTGCTTTTTTGCTTTTCCTATTATTTTGAATATTTTTTCTAGCTGAAGCATTCTCAGAGGTTTCAGCATTCTGTACATTCTGTCTGGTCCTACAAACATTTTTAATAAATTGCTTTGTGATCTTACCAGAAGATTATTTCTTTTTAGCCGCATTATGTTGTTCATTCAGTACTTGTGGTTGATTTTTCTTCAAGTAACTGTCCTTTTTCTGTTCTTTTCTTTTTCTTACTTTGTCCGGCTTGATTTCTATATTTTAATGGTAATAAACAGTATCTGTAAAAAATTATCACAAATAAATGTATATTAATATCTTTATAAATTATACTTTTCTATTACTATAAAAACACATTTTATATAAATACTGACTAAGAAATTTTAGGTCTGAAGCACAAGTGTGAAGGTGGTTAGACCACTACATGCATAGTGCATACTACTTTGAAGCAGTTCATGCCCTAAAGCCTGCCTCGCTGAAAGAGTACATGCTTACTGACTGAATGATTACAGTACTATAAGGAGAGACACTGGGTGAATTCACAGTTGTTTGAGTTTTACTTTACTGAATAGATTACTACATGGTACTGAAAGACTCACTACGGGTTTGCAACAGCAGTCACAGTGTGTTTGCTGGAGTGTATTGATAGTGACTGTGGAAATGTAGGCCTGAAGCACAAGTGTGAAACTGGTTAGACCACTACATGCATAGTGGATAGTTATTTCAAGCAGTCCTTGTGAAAAGGCATGGTTCACTGCATGAGTACCTGGGTACTGACTGAAATATTAGAGTAATGCAAGGAGAGTGCCTGAATGAATCTTTTAAGGGTTTGGGTTTTTGCGCAGTGAATAGATTAGTACATGGTGTCGGATGAGTCACTGGAGGTGTGCAAGGGGAGTGTTAGGGTATTTATTGGAGTTTATAGATACTGACTGGTCAATTGAAGGTGTGAAAAACAATTGTGTAGGTGGTTAGAGGCCTCCATGCATAGTGGATAGACGTTTGAAACAGTGCATGTACTAAAGCTGGGTTCACTACATAAGTACCTCAGTACTGACTCAATCATTAGAGTACTTCAAGGAGAGTGCCTGGGTAAATGTATTACTGGTTGGGTTTTGGCGCAGTGAATGGATTAGTACATAGTGCTGAATGGGTCACTGGAGAAGTGTAAGGAGAGTGACAAGGTGTTTGTGGGAACGGTATGAATACTAACTGGGGTATTGAAGGTGTGAAAGACAAGTGTGTAGGTGGTTAGAGGCCTGCATGCATAGTGGATAGGCGTTTGAATCAATCCATGTGCTAAGGCCTGCCTCACTCTATTAATACTTGGATACTAACTGAATGTTTAGAGTATTGCAAGGAGAGTGCCTGGGTGAATTTATAAGTGTTTGGGTTTTGGCGCAGTAAATGGATTAATACATGGTGCTGAATGAGTCACTGAAGGAGTGTAAGGGGAGTGACAGGGTGTTTGCAAGAGCTGTATAGATACTGACTGGGGTATTGATGGTGTGAAAGACAAGTGTGTAGGTGGTTAGAGGCCTGCATGCGTAGTGGATAGACGTTTGAAACAGTCCATGGGCTAAGGCCTGGGTCACTGCATGACTACCTGGGTACTGAAGGAGAGTGCCTGGGTGAATCTTTTTAAGTTTTTGGGTTTTGGCGCAGTGAATAGATTAGTACATGGTGCCGGATGAGTCACTGGAGGTGTGCAAGGGGAGTGACAGGGTGTTTATTGGAGTTTATAGATACTGACTGGTCAATTGAAGGTGTGAAAGACAATTGTGTAGCTGGTTAGAGGCCTCCATGCATAGTGGATAGACGTTTGAAGTACTCTATGTGCTAAGGCCGGGTTCACTACATAAGTACCTGGGTACTGACTGAATCATTAGAATACTACAAGGAGAGTGCCTCAGTGAATTTATAAGTGGTTGGGTTTTGGTGCAGTCAATGGATTAGTCCATGATGTTGAATGGGTCACTGGAGAAGTGTAAGGGGAGTGACAGGGTGTTTGAAGGAACTGTATGAATACTGACTGGGGTATTGAAGGTATGAAAGACAAGTGTGTAGGTGGTTAGAGGGATGCATGCATAGTGGATAGGTGTTTGAATCAATCCATGTGCTAAGGCCTGCCTCACTCCATTAGTACTTGGGTACTGACTGCATGTTTAGAGTATTACAAGGAGAGTACCTGGGTACATTTATAAGTGTTTGTTTTTTGGCACAGTAAATGGATTAGTACATGGTGCTGAATAAATCACTGGAGGAGTGCAAGGGAAGTGACAGGGTGTTTGCTGGAAGTGTATGGATACTGACTGGGGAATTCAAGGTGTTAAAGACAAGTGTGTAGTAGGTTAGAGGCCTGCATTCATAGTGGATAGACATTTGAAGCAGTCCATGTGCTAATGCATGTTTCACTGCATGAGTACCTGGGTACTGACTGAATGATTAGAGTACTGCTAGGAGAGTGCCTGGGTGAAACTTTTAAGTTTTTCGGTTTTGGTACAGTGAATTGATTAGTATATGGTGCTGGATGAGTCACTGGAGGTGTGCAAGGTGAGTGACAGGATGTTTGTTGAAGTATATAGATACTGACTAGTCAAGTCAAGTCATTAAGTGTTTATTTCGATTTAAAATCGTGAAAGACAATTCCATAAAAAATCCCAAACTATCAATGTAAGCAAGTTATTTGACATTAAAACATAATGGTGAATTTCATACACATCAATATGAGCAAGTTTGTGCATTAAAAAGATGGTATACAAGAGGATAACAGATCCACAATGAAAAGATACATAAATAAATAATTAAAATTACTAAAAATCTCTAAAAAGACTCCCACCATAGTATATATAATCATCATAATTACATTATAATCAAAGCAGCACGATACATAATATTATTCGCCCCCGGCAGCATACAAGGAGACAATTACCATTGCCTCCTCTCCTTTGCACGTATAACCCACATCCAGCTTAAAAACTTGGCAACGGCAATCACAATGGCTTCATTAGTAGCTGTTTTTAGGATCCTTAGTGCTTCGCTGCTTAACCTAGTCCCCAGGTTTAAACAGATAGGTTTTAACCATCTGTGCCTAGGAGTTTTATAAGCAGGACAAGCAAATAAGATGTGTGCCAACGATTCATTCTGCTTTGGACAAAATGGACATTTGCTGTGGTTCAGGGTGTGCCATTTAGTCAATTGAAGGAGTGAAAGACAATTGTGTAGGTGGTTAGAGGCCTCCATGCATAGTGGATAGGCGTTTGAATTAATCCATGTGCTAAGGCCTGCCTCACTCCATTAGTACTTGGGTACTGACTGAATGATTAGAGTATTGCAAGGAGAGTGTCTGGGTGAATTTATAAGTGTTTGTATTTTTGGCGCAGTAAATGGATTACTACATGGTGCTGAATAAATCACTGGAGGAGTGTAAGGGGAGTGACAGGGTGTTTGAGGGAACTGTATGAATACTGACTGGGGTATTGAAGGTGTGAAAGTCAAGTGTGTAGGTGCTTAGAGGCCTGCATGCATAGTGGATAGACGTTTGAAGCAGTCCATGTGCTAACGCATGGTTCCCTGCATGAGTACCTGGGTACTGACTGAATCATTAGAGTACTGCTAGGAGTGTGCCTGGGTGAAACTTTTAAGTTTTTCAGTTTTGGCACAGTGAATAGATTAGTACATGATGCTAGATGAGTCACTGGAGGTGTGCAAGATGAGTGACAGGGTGTTTATTGAAGTATATAGATACTGACTAGTCAATTGAAGTAGTGAAAGACAATTGTGTAGGTGGTTAGAGGCCTCCATGCATAGTGGATAGGTGTTTGAATCAATCCATGTGCTAAGGCCTGCCTCACTCCCTTAGTACTTGGATACTAACTGAATGTTTAGAGTATTGCAAGAAGAGTGCCTGGTTGAATTTATAAGTGTTTGGGTTTTGGCGCAGTAAACGGATTACTACATGGTGCTGAATGAGTCACTGGAGGAGTGTAAGGGGAGTGACAGGGTGTTTGCAGGAACTGTATGAATACTGACTGGGGTATTGAAGGTGTGAAAGACAAGTGTGTAGGTGGTTAGAGGCCTGCATGCATAGTGGATAGACGTTTGAAACAGTCCATGGGCTAAGGCCTGGCTCAGTGTATGAGTACTTCGGTACTGACTAAATGATTAGAGTTTTTTAAGCACTTTTGTGTATGTAAAGACATAAAGTACCCAAACCCTACTCTCTAAATGGTTCCTAAATGCATACAGTCTCTCAGTGTGATTCTAGACAACAAACACTATCCCATACATATTACCAAATCACATTTTCCTGTCCGGAATTGGTAAACAGAGTACACACATCCACATATTGTACTACTGCACATAATTGTAGAACCCTGACTCTTTTTACAAATACCTAACCAATCACTGATTTCTTATTCTACCAAAGTATGAGAACAGGATAGGTTTTTAACCAGTTATGTGTCTGCAAACACATAAAATACCCAAATCCTTCTCTAAGTACAGTTTCTAAATGCACAAAGACTCACAGTGTGATTCTAGAAAACAAACAATATCCCTTGGATTTTACAAAAACACATTTATCATTCTTGAAGAGGTAATGTGACTGCACACATTCCACATATTTTACTACTGCTCATTAGTGTATAAACCGGACTCATTTTCAAACACATAAACAATAAATGGTTTCTATTTCTACCAAAATGTAAGAACAGGATAGGTTTTTAAGCACTTATGTGTCTGCAAAAACATGAAACACCCAAATGCTTCTCTCACATTAGTTCCCAAATGCACACAGAATCACAGTGTGATTCTAGACAAACAACACTATTCCTTCTATTTTACCAAAACACATTCACTAGTGTGGAAGGGCTGAAGTGACTGCAGAGATTCTACATATTTCAATAGTGCACACTACTATGAAAGCCTGACTCATTTTGTGAATGCATAAGCAATGACTGGCTTCTAAGACTACTTAAACTTGACAACATAACCAAATTTAAAACAGTTATCTTTTAGCAAATACCTGATGTAACCAAAAGCTTCTCTCACAATGGTTGCGCAAATGCACATAGACTGACAGTGTGATTCTAGACAAGCAACACTATCCCTTCCATTTTACCAAAACATATTTAGTAGTGTACAATACGCACACATTCCACAAAAATTTCTACTACACATTTGTATACAGTGCTTCTATCAGAATGATTCCTAAATGCACACAGACTCACTGTGTGATTCTAAACAAATAACACTATCCCTTGCAATTTACAAAAATACATTTACTAGTCTACATAATGTAAGGTGACTGCACACATTGCAGAAAATGTTCTACTACACATTAGTACCAAAATGTTTCTCTCAAATTGATTCCTAAATGCACACAGACTCACTGTGTGATTCTAGACAAACAACATTATCTCTTGCATTTGATCAAAACACATTTCATAATCTGGAAGGAGTATTGCATGTTAGTATAGAAATTTGACTCATTTTGCAAATACATAAACAATGACTGGTTTCTAATTCTACCAAAACATGAAAACAGCACGGTTATCTGTCTGCAAACACATGAAAAACACAAATGCTTATCCCAGGATGGTTTCTAAATGCACACACACTGACAATAAGATTCTACACACAAAAAAGTACTCCCTGCACTTTAGCATGAGAAATACATTAGTGTGATTAAAATCAAAATGGACCACATACACCCCCTCACAATTAAGAAACTCACCTTTCAAGTTGCTTTGTAGATTAAGAAGTATGTCAGTCACATACCAGATTTTCTTATACAGAATCTCTGCACTGTGCACCTGTCAGCAAAACCAAAGAATGGCAATGTTTCCCTCTCGTTTTCCACACATATACATGTAAACACCAAATCACATTCCTTCCCACATTTATTCAAAATCAAACACACATTTCTATTGGTTAAACATTTCAACCCTTTCCAAATGACATACATTTGAACCCTACCCCCAATCTGCCTTCTGCCTGTTACCATAGAAACAGTTCATGGAACACTTAACTGAGCACACAGGTCACATGTTCAGCAGCACACAATGTTGCTAATCAAACTGCAAGTGTGCTTGACTTTTCAACATATCAGCTTATCATATATAATGTTCCTTTCAATCAGTTTTCGTTAACCAATAAGAATCATGCGTTTCAAAAACAGAAACATAGTTTTCAGTGTAGAATGTTGTCAAACAAACAATCATTGATTTTCTTTTTTCAAAACTGCATCTTATCCACCATTTTAGAAAAATCTTACTTTTCAAACTGCCATTTTCGAGGACACCAGGCTACAACCAGTAAGCCTTACACCAGCCTCACACCAGCACGTACCTGGGGCACCTGGAATTCTGCTGCAACGCTGCTTGCCGCCCTACCAACTACATCCCCCAGCCTGCTTAGCGGCGCTGGTGCACTTCCGGCCGCCGTCGCGCCCGGAGGCGCTTAAATCAGCGAGGCTCCCTCGGTGGAGCGGGGGAGCATTTTCGAGGACACCAGGCTACAACCAGTAAGCCTTACACCAGCCGCACACCAGCACGTACCTGGGGCACCTGGAATTCTGCTGCAACGCTGATTGCCGCCCTACCAACTACATCCCCCAGCCTGCTTAGCGGCGCTGGTGCACTTCCGGCTGCCGTCGCGCCCGGAGGTGCTTAAATCAGCGAGGCTCCCTCGGTGGAGCGGGGGAGCATTTTCGAGGACACCAGGCTACAACCAGTAAGCCTTACACCAGCCTCACACCAGCACGTACCTGGGGCACCTGGAATTCTGCTGCAACGCTGCTTGCCGCCCTACCAACTACATCCCCCAGCCTGCTTAGCGGCGCTGGTGCACTTCCGGCCGCCGTCGCGCCCGGAGGCGCTTAAATCAGCGAGGCTCCCTCGGTGGAGCGGGGGAGCATTTTCAAGGACACCAGGCTACAACCAGTAAGCCTTACACAAGCCTCACACCAGCACGTACCTGGGGCACCTGGAATTCTGCTGCAACGCTGCTTGCCGCCCTACCAACTACATCCCCCAGCCTGCTTAGCGGCGCTGGTGCACTTCCGGCCGCCGTCGCGCCCGGAGGCGCTTAAATCAGCGAGGCTCCCTCCGCGTCGCGGGACGCGCACGGGCGGCGCCGGGCTAAGCCCGGGCAAAGGGCGGGCCCTCTGTGGCCCTCAGTGGTCACCAGCGGTCGGGCGGGCCATCCCTCGTTCGACAACAGGCTGTGAAGGTAACTAAACACACTATGGGGAAACGCACTAACACGATTGCACTTGTAGCCCCTGCTGTCCCCACTGAGTTGCCTACATCGTTTGATAAACTGCTGACCAATGCCCTTACTATGGTCACCAATGAGATAGCAGACACCGAAAGAAGGATGTCCATTGGACAATCTACTATCACTCCCCCATGTTCTCAATCTTCAAAGGCTACTTCGAATCATGGCCTCCCACTCTCACCTGCTGTAATTGTTACCAAACCAACTGCCCAAGTTGACATATCAGCCCCCATTACTGGAGCCATTAGCTCGGCGACTATCCCTGTCACTGATACTTCATTGGAACTTGTAACAGATATAACGCCATCTATTAACAAAACAGCAGGGGAAAAACGCAAGAGAGGCCCTGCCAAAAGTGTTGTAAATAAAAGAAAACAACTAAGCCGCTGCAGAAATCAACCTACCCCACAAATCATGTGGCATAAAGATTGTGAAATAGTAACACCAATTGTCACCGAGGATTTATTGCCTCCACTATCATTATCGGACAAAGGCACTGAGAGACTCCTTGCCTCTGCCTGCAGACTACAGCCTCCAGCTCCGGACAAAGGCATTTGTGGGGATTTCACGTTGCCTTCTGAGGGAATTGATAACTCTGTCTGTACGCAGACTGAGTTCTTCGACCGAAATACTCAACCCAAACTCAATGGCAACTTGATTGAAACTATTGTAGATACCGTTTTTAAACAAGTTGAAATTCAAATAGCTAAACAATTTAATTCTATTTTTAAGAGACTAGATAAAATTGAAAACCTTGTAAAAAAAGAGGAAACTAAAAGGAAAGGCATTATCAGTTTAGATGCTCTCCGGGGCGAGAAATTCATGAAGGAGTTAGAATTACTATGCAATGGTATGAGGGAGGGGGGTTCGGCCGTTACTGCTGATCTTGGGTCTAGCAACATCCAAAGGCCCAACTATTTCTAAAAATGCTTTCTCTAACTGCAGCCTAGTTAATACCCCACCCGTACGTAACATTGGTTTAACCTATGACCCCTCTGAAGCAACAGGAATTGCAACGGCCAAAATTGTAAGCTCAAATATCAAGGCTACCACCATTCCATTAGCCACCTCACTAGTTAGGACAGGCATTACTATGGATGGCGCAAGTAATAGTGGAGGGGTACCTGTAAAAAATAGACCCACTAACAATCAAGGGCCGCCACTTCACTTACCCCCAGAAGCCAGCCCATACGTTTTAGTTTTAGCAGGTGTCCCTGCCCTTAAAGAAGGTCAAAATGAGTCATGGGCTCAATTACACAACAAATGTATCGATTGGTTGACCAAACATAAAGGGGCAAGATGGGACATCTCAAATGAAATCATATCAACCCGTCGGGTGAGCTGGGTGGGTCCACAGCACAAAAACATCAGTGGGGACTGTATAGTGATTAACTTCAGACACCCAAATTCAGTTAGATTTTTTTATGGATAACCATAACATTCACGTCAGTTTCTCCACTGCAATAACTCTCCTTCCATTGGGTTATTTTTATAGGCCTCCCCATAGACCACCTCAAACGGCCTCTACTATTTTTCCTTTATTCAATAGATTTTCCGCCCTATCTGATTTAGGAAGTCTAGATTGACTACCACCAATATGCTCTAACATATCCGATGAGGTTACTAGTATTGTTCCTTTGGAAGAATTAAATCCCACATGTATCCACAAGATATGCCCAGGTAGATCAGTACCTCCTCATGTAGTATGCCCCGATCTCCCCATTGCCCTTCCTTCTTTGCCCATTATTTCACCGATTGATACCTTGAGTATCATTAGTTGGAACATCGCTGGGCTCTCAGGAAAGATGAAAATTAAAGAATGGGTTACTTGGATAAGCAATTTTGATGTGGTAATGTTGTAAGAAACTTGGTGCACTTGTGCCCAATTACTGGAGGGCTTCTTCTGTCATAACCTAATTGTACCACCTCCTGCTATGGGGCGACCCAGTGGCGGTCTATCTATCTGGGCAAAAATTTCCAAGGATGCGAAAATTGAACAATTAAATGTGGTCAGCAAACACTTGATAGCCGTGAAATATGTTGCAAGGTTAAAGATTTGTTTTATAAACTTTTATAACAATGATTTCGTTAACCATCCTAATCCCACTTTTTTAGAACTGTTTAATTTTATTGATGAAATTGTTAATGGTGAAAAGTATGGCCAATTTGATGGTATTTGTGTAGGTGGAGATTTCAATGCTCACATCCATTCTATATCCCCGCCTTGTAGACGAGGATCCGAACTATAGTAGGGATTTAGATGATGTAATGGGCCACGGTGGAATTGCTGAGGAAAAAGCACCGGCCCCCACCTACATTGGCCGTGGTAGTTCAACAACTATTGACTATATGTTTACCTCCTCCCTCCTCAGTAGTGTATTACTCAAATCTGAGGTTGTTAGCAGTTCATATAGTGATCACCTGCCAATAGTAATTCACCTTAAATCTATTAAAAAACCTATAGGCCCACATGTGATTGGGGCCTCAAACATTGTTACATCTACAGATAGGCTTAGGATTGTATGGAGAGGGATTGATAACCAAGAGATTTTAGCTAACGTGATTAAGAATCACCCTCTATTGATCACTAACTGCCTAACACTTGGCGGCACTGATATAATCAAATCTTTCTGCGATTTATGTGCAGTTATAAAAAGGGCAATCTCCAAACCCATAAAAGAGAACAACATAAACAACCATAGATGGTTTGACACCAATTGCTCGAGGGCTAATAAAGAGCTCAGAAGGGCCTTGGAAGCTAAACCCCGAGATGTGTCCCTCGTCAGATCATTACGTCTTAAATATAAACATATATAAACATACATTAAAAGCTAGATCTGAGGAGTTGTTAATAAGCCACTGGGACAATCTAACTAAAACTGCTGTTCTAAAAGACTCGACAGGGTTTTGGAGAGAAGTAAAGGATTTGAGAGCCCTGGGTAGTAACATTACCCCGATAAACTGCATTATCACAGGTGATTCATGGGTTAATCATTTCTCTAAGCTTTATGCCGCGGTTGTAGATCCAACCGAGGATACCTTCCCTGATAGTACTATAGCTATAACATTAGAGGAGGTGGAGGAAGCCATCGACAATAGTGCCGGCAATAAGGCTCCTGGCCCGGACGGCTTGTCCATTGACCAGATAAAATCTAACATCTGTTTCTGCGCCCCCTTACTTTGCAACCTTTTTAATAACTTGAGCAAGAAATCCATCCCCTCGACATGGTCCAACAGTACCATCGTACCCATTTTTAAAAAAGGAAATAGGATGGACCCGGGGTGTTATCGACCAATATCTTTGATTGATAACACCCTGAAGGTCCTTGGAAGGGTTCTATTTAATAAAATTAGTACTTGGGCCAATGAGAACTCTATCATCCATCGTTGCCAGTTGGGTTTTAGGAGTAAACTTGGCACGGTGGAACAATGCCTGAATCTCAATCTCCTAATGGCCAAATATACAAGAGCCAAACAATCTCCCTTATATTTTGGTTTTATGGACTTGAGTTCAGATTTTGATTTTGTAAACCGTTCTCGCTTATGGTCTATTCTTTTAAATTATGGCTTAGATGAACCTTTAGTCCACTTTTTAGCCAACCTCCATCGCAATTTGAAAGCTAGAGTACGAATAAATAACGAAGGTGAGGTTTCAAATGATATTTGAATTGGCAAGGGGGTGAGACAAGGCTGCGTCTTGGCCCCCTTGCTTTTTATACTATACATCAATGAATTAACTAACTCCCTATGTAAACTGACAAAGGACGTCCCTATTATTAATCAGAGACCTATCCCGGCGTTACTTTACGCAGATGATGCGGTCCTTATGGGCCGCACCCCGAATGCTCTGCGCATTTTAATATCAGGATTTGTTAACCATATGTCTGATCTAGGCTTGTGTACTAATTTTAGCAAATCTTTTATAATGACCTGCGGCCCTCAAAATTATAAAATCTCAAAGATTACAATAGGTCAAAACACCTTAAAAAGCACTTGCACTTTCCCTTATCTGGGCCTGCTATTCTCTAATAGCGGTTCATGGCAACCACATGTTGCAATGGGGAGGAATAAACTCTCTAAATCCATTAATTCTGTTACCTCTCTTTGTCAACCACGATCGGACTCAATGTCTCCCAACCGGAACGTATGGAGCAGAAGTCTGGGGGTTCTCGAACTGCTCAGAACTACAAAGAGAAGAGAATAGATTCTGTCGGAAGATCCTGGGGGGGGGTTATCAGTGCACCGACCTTCGCATGTCATAAAGAACTAAAATTACATTACATCGAGGATTTTATAAGGGCCAGGCCTGCATTATTTTGGTTAAGGATTTGGCAAAACCCAGCAGCTTCCCTTTCCCGTGAAATTATTATGGATTGCTTGAAAAGCGAGAACTCGAGTTTAAACCCCTGGATAAATGCGGTGGAAAGGAGCCTTGTAAGTGTCAATTATGGTCACCTTTTCACAGATCCCGAACAGATTGACCGCTCCCATAAAAACCTGGTGAGAAGGGCACTTTATCAACACTTTTATAATGAGAGGGAAAGAGTGGACTCACTGAAACTATCCACAACAAATTATCTAATGATCCGGGAGTTACATATTGTACCTCCGACGCTACCTCAGCCCTATTTACGCAAAAAATTGGGCAGGTGGAACAGGAGTTTACTATTTGGATTTAGGGACAGGAGCATTGTAAACCTTATTTGTTTTCCACTGGGTTACACTAAAAATTTGGAAAAATTACATTGCCCTTGTGATCTTGGTGGAACCCAGAGTATGCTCCATTTTATTTTTGGCTGTGGTTTCTACAGGAAATATACAAAACATTACCTAATCCCCTACTGCAGGAAACATGATTTGACTGACCATAATCATGCTTATAGCCATTTTTTAACGCTTGGATCGGACGAATAAATTTTTAGAGTTAGTGGTTTTCTCAATGCAATTGTATGTTCACGCATGTCTTTGAAAATTGAGTGATTTTGTTTACATATGCATTTTGTACTTTAAAGCCTATTTTGCACAAACTTAATGTTAATCTACATATGCATTTTGCACTTTAAAGCCAATTTGCACGAACTCAATGTTAGTTTACATATGCATCATGCACTTTAAAGCCAATTTGTACAAACTCAATGCATCGTATCTGCTTTACCTCTACAAAGTCAGTGGTTGCATTTTGGTATACTTTTATATATCGCACGTATGATGGTTCAATGTATAGTTTAGTAAGACCGTATAATTGTATTTTAATTGTTGCATTTGCAAGTTATATCTAATGTGCTATTTTAACCCCTTCAGTGCCCATGACGAGCTGGACTCGTCATGGGCTGCGGTGGCGCTGTGCCCATGACGAGTCCAGCTCGTCATGAACTCCGCCCGCTAATACAAAGCGCGGCACTGGGCGGGGAAAGGGGCAGGCATGCAAGGGGTTAAGTTGCGGCCTAAAATTGTAGTGTTAAACTGTGTATTTTAATTCAGGTTCTGTGCTTTTATGGATGGTTTTTGAAATCCGAATAAAGTCTATTTGAATTGAATTGAATTGAACTTCATTTACAGAGACCATCTGAGTGCATCCAGACCTCCCTTCAAGATGCTTAGAGTGTGGATTGTGGGACACAGCTATGTTTTCTGGAGCCAAAGGTATGCAGAAAACAAAGGCATTCACAAAGACCTAGGTTTGCCAAATGTAGACATTAAATGGATTGGACAGAGAGGGTTAAAGTGGCACCAATTGATGCCATTGGTAAAATCCTTTTTACATCTCCAACACCCTGACCTCATAATTGTGCACTGTGGTGGCAATGACCTAGGCACTTTGACTGGGGTAAGTCTGAAAATGCTTATCAAGGACACCTTTGCATAATTGATTTCATTCATTCATTTTCAACTTTATTTCGACTAATTAGTCATAAAAGCACGTAGAAATACGACAGAAATGAATAAAAATGCAATAAAACATTGACAGTAAAACACAGACATAACATTTCACTTCTCCAACCTAACAGAGTAAAAATAATCTAGAAACTATTGAATTATAAAGAGGACCTTCATCATAATAAAACAAAAGACTGGAAACATCAAAATTCAAGTTAGGGGCACACGTTTAGTCTTCTTTTCCTCCAGAATGAAGCAAGAAATGAAGAAACTGCAAATACTATTTGCCTAGATAGATCTGATAGATAATTGATTTCACTTTTTCCCCAAACTGCCTTTGTCTATTCTAACATATGCCAAAGGCAGAAATGGAACTGGTCCAATAATTTTTGTCCACAGATTGAGAAAGCTAGGAAACATGTGAATAAATCTGTTTCTGCTTTTCTCCGAGACTATAGAATGGGGTCCATTTACAATAACAATCTACGTTTTCATATGCAGGACATCTATAGGAGAGATGGTGTAAACTTTACTGATGAGGGTAACAGAGTCTTCCTCAACAACTTTAGACTCTGTATAAGTACCTACTTATAAGTACCAAAAACTCTCAATGAACACAACGGCTCTTTCTAGAGCCACTCAAGAACAAAACACATAAGCTTGATGTTTATCTCAAAACAATTTCATTTTTTTTTTGTTTGGAGTCGCGCACCCAACGCATTAGGAATCGTGCACCCTACGCGAGAGAAATCGTGCACCCAACGCGATAAGATGGGTGACTCCTAATTTTACAGTAAAAAAACATAATAGCTTCTATCACTAATTTGTATTATCCCCGGGTACCCCATCTCCCGGGGATTATAAAAAACGTTGGGGACCGTGGGGGGAGCACCAATGCCCCTACGGTCCCAGCCGGCTCCCGCGTCCTTCGTGAGCCAGCATTGCTTTTCCACATGGGGAGCTGCTGACATGCAGCTCCCCGTGTGGAAAAGCAATATGGTTTGGACTTTGAAAGAGAGAGCAGTTTTCCCTGCTCTCTCTTTCAAAATCCAAACGAAGTTTGCTATGGGAGGGCGGGAGACTCCCGCCCTCTCATAGCAAACAACAGTGTCCTGGGGTGGGCACCCCAGGACACTGCAGAAGCCGGCCCTGGGGATTGGCGGTCCCCAGGGCTCTCGAGTGCCCCGGAAGGGGGGCCACGCAGCCCCCCTCCCTCAATAAATAAAGCCCTGGGTGGTGGTCCCCGGGGATTGGGGGGCCGTTCAGCCCCCCCACCCATTTATTTTGTAGCCCCGGGGGGTAGCGGTCCCCAGGGCTGGGGGGCCACCCTGGGCCCCCCCATTAAATTTCACAGTTTTTGACCCCAGGATTTGGCCCCCGGGGGCTAACTATTAAAGAAGCGCGGAAACCCGTGCTTCGTTTTTTTTTTTCCGGCCGGATCCACGCATCCAGAGCGCATTTTGCCGTTTTTTCAACAAAAAACAAAAGGGGTCCTGGGAGTCCTTCTGGGACCCCCTAAGCAGGTCTAGAGGGTCAGAGTATTTCTACCCTGCCCCCTTTATATGTTTTACACACTTATTCCCCTTACTTCTTCAGCCTCGCTTCTACCAGGGCACAAAATGGCTGCCAACAGTTCCTGGTTTCGAATGTTGACAACCACTTGACAGCCAATTAGCATTCAGCGAGTGATCGGGAGGATGCGCGCACGGTGCGCAGAGGGTGCGCTCAGGGTGCGCATAGGGTGCGCGGATCCTCCGAGGCCATAGATACATATGTACTTTTAACTGTAATTTTCTCAGGAACTACTCATTAGATTAACACCATTTAAGCAAAAGGCACGAGTCTGAACTGAGGACTACCTCTTTGCCAAATTAGGTGTAATTCCGTTCAGCAGTTCAGGCTGTAGCTGCGGCTAAAAGTCCTATGGGAAAAGGCATGGGGAAAATGTGTTTTGGGACCCCCCTTTTTTCTCGGCCCCTGCTTGACGAATCACCCCAACACTTTCAGGATACAACCGGACCAGAGCTGGCCAAAGGTTTGGAAAATTTTGCGAAGATTCGTCAACCGGCGCCAGACTTATTGGGAATAGAATGTTGCCTAATTGACAAGCACTGAGGAAGGCTGGACGCCGAAATGCATTTGCTTTATTAAATTCAACTGAACATGTCCCGTGAGTGCTCCGCATTTTGTGGCCTTGAATATTTTATGTGATTTCACCCTCACGTCAGCGGATAGTGGCACCCGCCTCGAGTTCGGCAGTGAAAGGGTGAGACTTGGAGCCAATAATTTAAACTACTGCCAGAACCGCCAGGAAAGAATGAGAAATCATCCTACCAGCTTAGCTGGCAATTATTGAATTGGAGGATGGAAGGACTGAAACCTGTAGGATTGTGCAGCATTCGAGACCCTGGTAGGCGAGGGACTGAAATACAACACCATGGCACTGGCAACTGGAGGCATAGTGGTCGGATTAATCTCGATGGACCAGAGAGGTCATGCAGCGTGTGAGTGACATTGAACATTTCATTTAAAAATCGTCTATGAGAGACTGAGAACTTTTAAATGCAAAAACGAAATACTTTTCATCAGTTTGCAAACAATTAAACGCACGCTGACATGGCAGCCAGAGAGAGAGGTATTATGACCTTGAACTGTGTGAGTCCTTCGTTACTGACTATGATTGTGTGCCTCTCCAATGAGATTACTCTAAAATGTATTTAAACATGTGCAATGCCAAATGCCTAATTGACAAGCACTGAGGAAGGCTGGACGCCGAAATGCATTTGCTTTATTAAATTCAACAGAACATGTCCCGTGAGTGCTCCGCATTTTGTAGCCTTTAATATTTTATGTGATTTCACCCTCAGGTCAGCGGATAGTGGCACCCGCCTCGAGTTCGGCAGTGAAAGGGTGAGACTTGCAGCCAATAATTTAAACTACTGCCAGAACCGCCAGGAAAGAATGAGAAATCATCCTACCAGCTTAGCTGTCAATTATTGAATTGGAGGATGGAAGTAATACATACTGAAACCTGTAGGATTGTGCAGCATTCAAGACCCTGGTAGGCGAGGGACTGAAATACAACACCATGGCACTGGCAACTGGAGGCATAGTGGTCGGATTACCCTCGAGGGACCAGAGAGGTCATGCAGCGTGTGAGTGACATTGAACATTTCATTTAAAAATCGTCTATGAGAGATTGAGAACTTTTAAATGCAAAAACGAAATACTTTTCATCAGTTTGCAAACAATTAAACGCACGCTGACATGGCAGCCAGAGAGAGAGGTATTATGACCTTGAACTGTGTGAGTCCTTCGTTACTGACTATGATTGTGTGCCTCTCCAATGAGATTACTCTAAAAATGTATTTAAACATGTGCAATGCCAAATGCCTAATTGACAAGCACTGAAGAAGGCTAGACGCCGAAATGCATTTGCTTTATTAAATTCAACTGAACATGTCCCGTGAGTGCTCCGCATTTTGTAGCATGAATATTTTACGTGATTTCACCCTCACGTCAGCGGATAGTGGCACCCGCCCCGAGTTTGGCAGTGAAAGGGTGAGACTTGGAGCCAATAATTTAAACTACTGCCAGAACCGCCAGGAAAGAATGAGAAATCATCCTACCAGCTTAGCTGTCAATTATTGAATTGGAGGATGGAAGTAATACATACTGAAACCTGTAGGATTGTGCAGCATTCAAGACCCTGGTAGGCGAGGGACTGAAATACAACACCATGGCACTGGCAACTGGAGGCATAGTGGTCGGATTAACCTCGAGGGACCAGAGAGGTCATGCAGCGTGTGAGTGACATTGAACATTTCATTTAAAAATCGTCTATGAGAGATTGAGAACTTTTAAATGCAAAAACGAAATACTTTTCATCAGTTTGCAAACAATTAAACGCACGCTGACATGGCAGCCAGAGAGAGAGGTATTATGACCTTGAACTGTGTGAGTCCTTCGTTACTGACTATGATTGTGTGCCTCTCCAATGAGATTACTCTAAAAATGTATTTAAACATGTGCAATGCCAAATGCCTAATTGACAAGCACTGAAGAAGGCTAGACGCCGAAATGCATTTGCTTTATTAAATTCAACTGAACATGTCCCGTGAGTGCTCCGCATTTTGTAGCATGAATATTTTACGTGATTTCACCCTCACGTCAGCGGATAGTGGCACCCGCCCCGAGTTTGGCAGTGAAAGGGTGAGACTTGGAGCCAATAATTTAAACTACTGCCAGAACCGCCAGGAAAGAATGAGAAATCATCCTACCAGCTTAGCTGTCAATTATTGAATTGGAGGATGGAAGTAATACATACTGAAACCTGTAGGATTGTGCAGCATTCGAGACCCTGGTAGGCGAGGGACTGAAATACAACACCATGGCACTGGCAACAGGAGGCATAGTGGTCGGATTAATCTCGAGGGACCAGAGAGGTCATGCAGCGTGTGAGTGACATTGAACATTTCATTTAAAAATCGTCTATGAGAGACTGAGAACTTTTAAATGCAAAAACGAAATACTTTTCATCAGTTTGCAAGCAATTAAACGCACGCTGACATGGCAGCCAGAGAGAGAGGTATTATGACCTTGAACTGTGTGAGTCCTTTGTTACTGACTATGATTGTGTGCCTCTCCAATGAGATTACTCTAAAATGTATTTAAACATGTGCAATGCCAAATGCCTAATTGACAAGCACTGAGGAAGGCTGGACGCCGAAATGCATTTGCTTTATTAAATTCAACTGAACATGTCCCGTGAGTGCTCCGCATTTTGTAGCCTTTAATATTTTATGTGATTTCACCCTCACGTCAGCGGATAGTGGCACCCGCCTCGAGTTCGGCAGTGAAAGGGTGAGACTTGGAGCCAATAATTTAAACTACTGCCAGAACCGCCAGGAAAGAATGAGAAATCATCCTACCAGCTTAGCTGTCAATTATTGAATTGGAGGATGGAAGTAATACATACTGAAACCTGTAGGATTGTGCAGCATTCAAGACCCTGGTAGGCGAGGGACTGAAATACAACATCATGGCACTGGCAACTGGAGGCATAGTGGTCGGATTAATCTCGAGGGACCAGAGAGGTCATGCAGCGTGTGAGTGACATTGAACATTACATTTAAAAATCGTCTATGAGAGACTGAGAACTTTTAAATGCAAAAACGAAATACTTTTCATCAGTTTGCAAACAATTAAACGCACGCTGACATGGCAGCCAGAGAGAGAGGTATTATGACCTTGAACTGTGTGAGTCCTTCGTTACTGACTATGATTGTGTGCCTCTCCAATGAGATTACTCTAAAAATGTATTTAAACATGTGCAATGCCAAATGCCTAATTGACAAGCACTGAGGAAGGCTGGACGCCGAAATGCATTTACTTTATTAAATTCAACTGAACATGTCCCGTGAGTGCTCCGCATTTTGTAGGCTTGAATATTTTACGTGATTTCACCCTCACGTAAGCGGATAGCGGCACCCGCCCAGAGTTCGGCAGTGAAAGGGTGAGACTTGGAGCCAATAAATTAAACTACTGCCAGAACCGCCAGGAAAGAATGAGAAATCATCCTACCAGCTTAGCTGTCAATTATTGAATTGGAGGATGGAAGTAATACATACTGAAACCTGTAGGATTGTGCAGCATTCGAGACCCTGGTAGGCGAGGGACTGAAATACAACACCATGGCACTGGCAACTGGAGGCATAGTGGTCGGATTAATCTCGAGGCACCAGAGAGGTCATGCAGTGTGTGAGTGACATTGAACATTTCATTTAAAAATCGTCTATGAGAGACTGAGAACTCTTAAATGCAAAAACGAAATACTTTTCATCAGTTTGCAAGCAATTAAACGCACGCGGACATGGCAGCCAGAGAGAGAGGCATTATGACCTTGAACTGTGTGAGTCCTTCGTTACTGACTATGATTGTGTGCCTCTCCAATGACATTATTCTAAAATGTATTTAAACATGTGCAATGCCAAATGCCTAATTGACAAGCACTGAGGAAGGCTGGACGCCGAAATGCATTTGCTTTATTAAATTCAACTGAACATGTCCCGTGAGTGCTCCGTATTTTGTAGCCTTGAATATTTTACGTGATTTCACCCTCACGTCAGCGGATAGTGGCACCCGCCCAGAGTTCGGCAGTGAAAGGGTGAGACTTGGAGCCAATAAATTAAACTACTTCCAGAACCACCAGGAAAGAATGAGAAATCATCCTACCAGCTTAGCTGTCAATTATTGAATTGGAGGATGGAAGTAATACATACTGAAACCTGTAGGATTGTGCAGCATTCAAGACCCTGGTAGGCGAGGGACTGAAATACAACGGGGAACAACCTTTACAACGCAACTTTTACAACGCACTACACTTACAACGCATTTTTTACAACGCAAAATCCATTACAACGCATTCCATTACAACGCATGACACTACAACGCATTTTTAAAAACTACCTTTACAACGCATTCCATTACAACGCATACTACCTTTACAACGCATACCATTACAACGCATAATATTACACTACACTATCCAACACTTACCCTACTGTTGCACCCCCTGGAGTTAGAATAGTAATTTTTACCCCTATACTATCCAACACTTACCCTACTGTTGCACCCCCTGGAGTTAGAATAGTAATTTTTACCCCTATACTATCCAACACTTTCCCTACTGTTGCACCCCCTGGAGTTAGAATAGTAATTTTTACCCCTATACTATCCAACACTTACCCTACTGTTGCACCCCCTGGAGTTAGAATAGTAATTTTTACCCCTATACTATCCAACACTTACCCTACTGTTGCACCCCCTGGAGTTAGAATAGTAATTTTTACCCCTATACTATCCAACACTTACCCTACTGTTGCACCCCCTGGAGTTAGAATAGTAATTTTTACCCCTATACTATCCAACACTTACCCTACTGTTGCACCCCCTGGAGTTAGAATAGTAATTTTTACCCCTATACTATCCAACACTTACCCTACTGTTGCACCCCCTGGAGTTAGAAAAGTAATTTTTACCCCTATACTATCTAATACTTACCTTAAATGCAATTTAATATTATGCGTTGTAATGGTATGCGTTGTAAAGGTAGTATGCGTTGTAATGGAATGCGTTGTAAAGGTAGTTTTTAAAAATGCGTTGTAGTGTCATGCGTTGTAATGGAATGCGTTGTAATGGATTTTGCGTTGTAAAAAATGCGTTGTAAGTGCATGCGTTGTAAAAGTGTGCGTTGTAACGACATACATCCAAATACAACACCATGGCACTGGCAACAGGAGGCAGAGTGGTCGGATTAATCTCGAGGGACCAGAGAGGTCATGCAGCGTGTGAGTGACATTGAACATTTCATTTAAAAATCGTCTATGAGAGACTGAGAACTTTTAAATGCAAAAACGAAATACTTTTCATCAGTTTGCAAGCAATTAAACGCACGCTGACATGGCAGCCAGAGAGAGAGGTATTATGACCTTGAACTGTGTGAGTCCTTTGTTACTGACTATGATTGTGTGCCTCTCCAATGAGATTACTCTAAAATGTATTTAAACATGTGCAATGCCAAATGCCTAATTGACAAGCACTGAGGAAGGCTGGATGCCGAAATGCATTTACTTTATTAAATTCAACTGAACATGTCCCGTGAGTGCTCCGCATTTTGTAGCCTTGAATATTTTACGTGATTTCACCCTCACGTCAGCGGATAGTGGCACCCGCCCCGAGTTTGGCAGTGAAAGGGTGAGACTTGGAGCCAATAATTTAAACTACTGCCAGAACCGCCAGGAAAGAATGAGAAATCATCCTACCAGCTTAGCTGTCAATTATTGAAATGGAGGATGGAAGTAATACATACTGAAACCTGTAGGATTGTGCAGCATTCGAGACCCTGGTAGGCGAGGGACTGAAATACAACACCATGGCACTGGCAACTGGAGGCATAGTGGTCGGATTAATCTCGAGGGACCAGAGAGGTCATGCAGCGTGTGAGTGACATTGAACATTTCATTTAAAAATCGTCGATGAGAGACTGAGAACTTTTTAATGCAAAAACGAAATACTTTTCATCAGTTTGCAAACATTAAACGCACGCTGACATGGCAGCCAGAGAGAGAGGTATTATGACCTTGAACTGTGTGAGTCCTTCGTTACTGACAATGATTGTGTGCCTCTCCAATGAGATTACTCTAAAATGTATTTAAACATGTGCAATGCCAAATGCCTAATTGACAAGCACTGAGGAAGGCTGGACGCCGAAATGCATTTGCTTTATCAAATTCAACTGAACATCTCCCGTGAGTGCTCCGCATTTTGTAGCCTTCAATATTTTACGGGATTTCACCCTCACGTCAGCGGATAGTGGCACCCGCCCCGAGTTCGGCAGTGAAAGGGTGAGACTTGGAGCCAATAATTTAAACTACTGCCAGAACCGCCAGGAAAGAATGAGAAATCATCCTACCAGCTTAGCTGTCAATTATTGAATTGGAGGATGGAAGTAATACATACTGAAACCTGTAGGATTGTGCAGCGTTCGAGACCCTGGTAGGCGAGGGACTGAAATACAACACCATGGCACTGGCAACTGGAGACATAGTGGTCGGATTAATCTCGAGAGACCAGAGAGGTCATGCAGCGTGTGAGTGACATTGAACATTTCATTTAAAAATCGTCTATGAGAGACTGAGAACTTTTTAATGCAAAAACGAAATACTTTTCATCAGTTTGCAAACAATTAAACGCACGCTGACATGGCAGCCAGAGAGAGAGGTATTATGACCTTGAACTGTGTGAGTCCTTCGTTACTGACTATGATTGTGTGCCTCTCCAATGAGATTACTCTAAAATGTATTTAAACATGTGCAATGCCAAATGCCTAATTGACAAGCACTGAGGAAGGCTGGACGCCGAAATGCATTTGCTTTATTAAATTCAACTGAACATGTCCCGTGAGTGCTCTGCATTTTGTAGCCTTGAATATTTTACGTGATTTCACCCTCACGTCAGCGGATAGTGGCACCCGCCCCGAGTTCGGCAGTGAAAGGGTGAGACTTGGAGCCAATAAATTAAACTACTGCCAGAACTGCCAGGAAAGAATGAGAAATCATCCTACCAGCTTAGCTGTCAATTATTGAAATGGAGGATGGAAGTAATACATACTGAAACCTGTAGGATTGTGCAGCATTCGCGACCCTGGTAGGCGAGGGACTGAAATACAACACCATGGCACTGGCAACTGGAGGCATAGTGGTCGGATTAATCTCGAGGGACCAGAGAGGTCATGCAGCGTGTGAGTGACATTGAACATTTCATTTAAAAATCGTCTATGAGAGACTGAGAACTTTTAAATGCAAAAACGAAATACTTTTCATCAGTTTGCAAGCAATTAAACGCACGCTGACATGGCAGCCAGAGAGAGAGGTATTATGACCTTGAACTGTGTGAGTCCTTCGTTACTGACTATGATTGTGTGCCTCTCCAATGAGATTACTCTAAAATGTATTAAACATGTGCAATGCCAAATGCCTAATTGACAAGCACTGAGGAAGGCTGGACGCCGAAATGCATTTGCTTTATTAAATTCAACTGAACATCTCCCGTGAGTGCTCCGCATTTTGTAGCCTTCAATATTTTACGGGATTTCACCCTCACGTCAGCGGATAGTGGCACCCGCCCCGAGTTCGGCAGTGAAAGGGTGAGACTTGGAGCCAATAATTTAAACTACTGCCAGAACCGCCAGGAAAGAATGAGAAATCATCCTACCAGCTTAGCTGTCAATTATTGAATTGGAGGATGGAAGTAATACATACTGAAACCTGTAGGATTGTTCAGCGTTCGAGACCCTGGTAGGCGAGGGACTGAAATACAACACCATGGCACTGGCAACTGGAGACATAGTGGTCGGATTAATCTCGAGGGACCAGAGAGGTCATGCAGCGTGTGAGTGACATTGAACATTTCATTTAAAAATCGTCGATGAGAGACTGAGAACTTTTAAATGCAAAAACGAAATACTTCATCAGTTTGCAAGCAATTAAATGCACGCTGACATGGCAGCCAGAGAGAGAGGTATTATGACCTTGAACTGTGTGAGTCCTTCGTTACGGACTATGATTGTGTGCCTCTCCAATGAGATTACTCTAAAATGTATTTAAACATGTGCAATTCCAAATGCCTAATTGACAAGCACTGAGGAAGGCTGGACGCCGAAATGCATTTGCTTTAATAAATTCAACTGAACATGTTCCGTGAGTGCTCCGCATTTTGTAGCCTTGAATATTTTACGTGATTTCACCCTCACGTCAGCGGATAGTGGCACTCGCCCCGAGTTCGGCAGTGAAAGGGTGAGACTTGGAGCCAATAATATATATATATATATAAAGAAGTTGACTTTCTTGATGTAAAAGTTTATATCCATGAGGGCAAGATAAACACCACCCTACATAGAAAGGAGACAGCAGGAAACTCGACGCTACATGCGTTGAGTGCCCATCCACGACACCTGGTGCAAAGCATACCCTATGGTGAACTCCTCAGGTTAAAAAGAATTTGTAGCACCATTGAACAACAGGAGAAATGCACCAATGAGGCACTCACAAGATTCAAACAAAGAGGATACAGTGCACACACTCTAAATCAGGCAGTCATTAAAGTAGCTCAAAGATCCAGAGATTCCTTACTAGAAAGTAATAGCAGCTTATCTGAGCAAACACAAGAAACCAACACGCCCAGACTTATCCTTACTTTTACCCAGCAGGAACGCCAAATCAGGTCCATAATTAAACGCAATTGGCCGATCGTCTTGACAGATGCTGTTCTAGCTCCTGATCTCCCTAACAATCCCACCATTACATTCAGAAGAGGCATGTCTATGAGATCCCAAATAGTCAAAAAAAGCCCTGAGAATGTAGCCAAAAAATCTACTTGGATGCAACAAAGACAGGGGTTTTACGAATGTGCTTCATGCCGAGCATGTAGATTTGGAGAAACTACTATCAAATACATGACTCCCTTCAGCCCTATTGATCGCAAGATTAAGGGCAGCTACAACTGCAAAACCGAGTACGCAGTGTATGTTTTGACATGCACCTGCAGCCTCAAATATGTAGGCAGTACAAAATTGCAGGTGCATGTCAGAATTCTTCAACACCTACGTGCAATTGTTAACAATGGCACGGCGTACCCGGTTGCACGACATTTCAAAGCAGTACATGGTAACGATCTTAAATGCCTTAAATATTTTGTAATCGCAACCGTCCCACATCCCCCAAGGGGGGGCAATCGGGAAAGATCCTTACGGCAATTGGAGTCAAGAATAATTGTTGAGCTTGACACCAAACATCCTAATGGGCTGAACAACACTGAAGATCTCCATAACTTTTTATAATGTATCCCCTTAGGTTACACTCCACATAGCAGTAAATATAATAGAAACTTATCCTCAGCTGCAAACAAAAAACCCCCTTTTTTCGTTTTTAATCTTAAATCTTTTCATTCATAAATTCTTTAATGGATAAACCAATTGCGCTATTTGCACAAAATTCCAGCACTTTACAAACACAGCGCTTTGCACTTTCAAGCATAACATAGATGATATGGGTGCTTCTAATGGTTTACATAAATGCATAGTTTTGCACAAGAACTTTGGTGGTTAATAATTTGTGTTTTTACCAATCTTTTTTGCACTAATATTTATGAATTTTATTCTTAGATGATTTTACCGGTAATTGCATTCATGTTCTTATAATTAATGTATTCATTGTCAAATGGATCAAAAAGAAATGTATTCATCAGGTGGTACAGGATTTATCCTATCTAGGTTGTATAGCGCAATATAGTATTAACAACTGAGACCATCTGTGGAACAATGTGCATTGTATCAGGCATTCATGCAGGTATTTATACAGGTGCTAAAAAGGTGTGTAGACAATAATATTTGCTTTTTGTCATGTTAATATTAACAACTACAAAGCCACCAATGTAACGTTTATTATTCCTTAGCATAATGCAATTATGGTAGACCAAAGAAAGCATACTAGCGCAATATAAGGGTGTTTTCTATGTTTAGTATCACATTTCACGAAAGCACCATTGGCAAAAGACCATTACTAAGAAACAAAAAAACACACAAAAAAAGATACACAGGTATAAAAACTGTTGGCGGACTGCACTTCCGCATGTGAACAAGGATACTGTGTTATCCGAAACGCGTCAGAAGAGCTGTAACATTGAAATAAAGACCTGATTTTGCCACGAAGGAACTGGTGTCCGTGACTCTCTGTTCTCTCTTCGCCGGATGGGAAGTGGGAAGAGTCGGGAAAGTGCTTCGGATATAGATATATATATATATATATATATATATATATATATATATATATATATATTATCCACTGGCGGTCGCCAGTAGATAGTTATAGTTAGGACCGTGTTTCCATAGGAAATCTGCAACATTCTATTTGGAATAACTTTGGCGCCGGTTGACGAATCCTCGCGAAATTTTCAAAATAGGTGGGGCGCTCCGCTCCGCTCCTACCCTGAAAGTCTCGGGGGGATTCGTCAAGCGGGGGCTGAGAAAAAAGGGGGGTCCCAAAACGCGTTTTCCCCATGCAATTTTCTATAGGGACCTTTAGTCCAAGGTACAGCCCGAACGGCTGAACAGAATTACTTGAAATCCTCAGGTCAGGGATGTGCCTTTTGCAGGTCTGGTGTCAATCTGTTCAGTAGTTCCTGAGAAAATCAAAAGTAAAATCATATATATATGTGGGCGGAGCCTAACCACACATCTCATCCTGAGATCTGATTGGCTGTCAGCACTTCATCCAAGAAGTGTTGGCAGCCATCTTGAGACCAATATACATGATAGCACCTCATTAAAAAGCATTGCAGTTAATAGAAGGTTTTAAGACTTTAGTTACATTATAAATCATTTGTTGATGGTACCATACTCATTTTAGGAATTGTGGTATGTTCTAAGGTGATTTCACCATGTGAAAAAGCCTTCTGCTGGGATATCATGATTGAGAGAAAAATATTTTCTCATGCTTTTCCCACAGAGGTTTGGAAGGTGATCTATAAGCTAAACTGAGAGCTTATTTTCTGTAAATTCACATTATCTTTCTCAGTCATGTGAGAATGAAGTCTGACATTCTCAGTAAAACATGTACATCCAACAAGGGCAGAGACTGCCAGTTGATTCCTTTGTGTTCTACTGCAGCTTCCCAGAGTGTTCCAAAGAATAACTAGAGCGCTAACAGTCCTACTTATGATAAACGTATGGCACATCTGAAGCCATCTTGCTTGGATTAAAGTGGTAACTCTTAAAACATTTAATTTAAAAAGGAACAAAATGAGGGGGTTCATTTTTCCATATAAAGTATGATTAGTGCTGCAGAAAGAAAAATTAGGGCACATTTTGAGTGACTTCTCAAATCCTCTTCTATTTCATTAAAAAATTCTGACATCCAGACTGAAACATGCACTTTCAATACCAGCAGCAGTTTTCCCTGGTGAGCAGTAGTTTTACTACAGTGATCTAATGAGCAAAAAGAGTGCTAACATTCTGAATTTATGGCAAATGTGTGACACATCTGAATGCCTTCTTGATGGAATCAAAGTAAAAAACTGAAAGTATTTCCTACTGAGGAGACTGCAGTAAATGAGGAAATTAGGAAACTTCATAACAAATAAGTCTCCTAAGATGGCCACCAGAGACAAAAGAGCCCAAATGTAGCCCAAATATCACCCAGATGTAGCCCAAGTATAGCCCAATGACAGAATGTCCCAGAGTGTTCTTAAAAACAACTAGAGCGCTTACTGTCTTCATTATGACAAAAGTATGGCACACCTGAAGCCATCTTGATTGGAATAAACTGGTAACACTTAAAACATTTAATTTAAAAAGGAACACAATGAGGGGGTTCATTTTGCCATAGAAAGTATGAAGAAAGAAAATGAGGGCACATTTTGAGTGACTTCTCAAATCCTCTTCTATTTCATTAAAAAATTCTGACATGCAGACTGAAACATGCACTTTTAATACCAGGAGCAGACTTCCATGGTGAACAGTAGTTTTACTACAGTGATCTAATGAGCAACTAGAGTGCTAACATTCAGAATTTATGGCAAATGTGTGACATATCTGAATACCTTCATGATGGAATCAAAGTAAAAAACTGAAAGCATTTCCTACTGAGGAGACTGCAGTACATGAGGAAATTAGGAAACTTCATAACAAATAAATCTCCCAAGATGGCCACCGGAGACAAAAGAGCCCAAATGTAGCCCAAAATCACCCAGATGTAGCCCAAATATAGCCCAATGACAGAAGTGTGCAAAACACTTATTATTTAGTGTTTTTGCAGTGTTATATAGTGCAGACATGTCAGGTATTGGAGTGCTTTACATGAGCATTGGTTACATCACACAAGAACAAATTCATTTTGGTTGTAGACATGGGGAGACTAAGGGATTTGACCAGAATCACAGAATGTCGAGCTGAAGCAGAAACTCCAACCTGGTTCCCCAGTTGCAAAGTCTGCAGTTCTGGAAGTAACACCACATCCTCTCCCCTAAGTGCAACATTTAATCAAGTGGTCAACTGGATAAAAAAACATAAAGGTAACAAATAATTTAAAAGTGCTTTGTCGCCATTTGAAAACTCAGAAAATATGTCCTTATTTTAGTCTTTTAGAGCACTAACCATAATTTTGCAGTATTGGTATAGGAAAAGGTCTGAATGGCCACAGCTCAGCAGGCTGGCAATAAGCTATCTGGCTTGCCCTGTCGCAAGTGTCTCTTCCGAACGTGTTTTCAGTGCTGCTGGTTCCATTGTAACATTGAGAAGGACCAGTCTCTCGCCCAAAAACGTGGAGAGGTTTACAATGATCAAAATGAATCAGCACTTCATACCACCGAATTACACAATACATGAAGCAATGGAGGAAGATGAGGACAGCGGCTCAGGTGAAGGAAGTAGTGTGTCACATGATGATTACCTACTACCGGCTGACCCCCCAGAGTTTGAGGATGAGATATACTTCCCTGACAATTAGGCTTGCACTTACTGTCATCCTCCCTTTTTTCCCACCGTTGTTTGTGTGTCTGTCGTTCCGGTTACAAACTTGTGAATCACAGCAAATCCATTACCACCGTCTTCTACTCTTCCTATTTAATATACAATTTTCAGTTGTCTGCAATTTGACAGTACAGCCCTCCGAATCCAGCTCCTCCGCTCCATCATATTGAATCTCCCACCCAAATCCATTGCCCTCATGAATGATGATTGGATGATGGTAAAATAGTACTACAAGAAAAAAATCAAACTTTCCTAGTCCTGCCAAAAGAAGTGGAGCATGAATCAGATGACTACTATAGCTATCCTCCTTTTAAGAGCTGAGAGAGACTGGCCATTAACTGAAAATAAAATGGAACAGGTAATGATTGATGCCATGCATTGGACGCAGAGTCGCAGACTGAATGATTTTGTTGTGTTTGTTGTGCATGAATTTATGTAATTGTGCACTGCCACTAATCAACTTTCTACAGAACACACTAAACTTAACTCAAGGTGAATTCAATTGTCCCCTTCTTGCAAATAAGAAATTGCTTTTAATTCAATACAGGAAGGGGACTCACTATATCTGAGCAATGAGTAAGATGACACAACAGCACCGCCCATCATGACGATGGCGAAATAGACGGCCTGTTAACTTAAGATGAGAAGGAACAGGTAATGACAATTAATGGCACCTGACTCTGAGAGATTGGTCTTTGTGTTTTTGTTGTTTGTTTGTTGTGCACAAAGTGAAGTCAAAGTGTACTAGTAATCTATCTTTCTGTACACACTAAAGACTGACTCAAGTCAATAAGATTTCTACTCTTGTTGTGTAATAATTTTACTTCTACTGCAGGCCGATCTTCACAGTCAGTCAGTAGAAGTATCGGAGATGATGATGATGTCAGAAGGACGTTTCATGAGTGGCATAAACTTAAAAGCCTAAAGGTAAACACGTCAACAACAACCACAGCAGACCCAAATGTCTGTAGAAGTGGAATAGAGTTTAGCGGTGGGATGACTGTGGTGCATTGATTTAGTAACTTAAACTGTAAAATGCTATGTTTGGAATGGATAATGTGCTTTGCCTATGTCCAACTCTTTAAAAAAATAAATAAAAAAAAAAAACACTCTAAAGTCTTAACGTAGGATGTGCTACTGCTAAGCACTGTGGGCCTGCTCTCTCCTGTTATTGTTGAAGGTCAATGCTGGAAACAAACTAGAGTAGAGATGATGCATACATGCCACCTCGGAAAGTATTCTTGTTGCACTACACCATAACTTGTGCATTTGTTTCAACTTTGTTTCTCAATATCCCCTTTGGTTTTCCATCTACAAAACAGGCTGGGCCTTGCCCTATACTTTGGAAAACATTAAAATGCACACTTACCTTACCAATAAATCAACATTTTTGTTTCCAGACGGGCAGTGGCGAGTGGCGAGGCGACACACCCAAGATTGATGGACGAGAGGAGGACCAAGAGGAATGCTGAGATGCAAATCCAGTCCACATTTTTTACCAGGATAACACAGTAACAGTATCCACTTTTATCTTCTTTTAAATAATTTGATTAATATTTTGTATACAATCTTTACAACAGTGTGTTCTTGGAGTTATTATCATCACTAGGTTTGCTCTCTGTCTACGATTCTTCCCTACCAATATTTAAAATTTCTATTTGCTATCTGTATCCGGAACAACAGAACAAGAACTAGAAGTGTATGTAATCCGGGTCTCTCATCATCATGCATGCATTTCCTTTTTCTCCCTTAACATATGGATATGGTAGTCTTCAATGATTGTCGTTTGTTTGTCCATGCATACTCTTTTTCTATGTCAAACCTTTCCCAAAAACCCCCTTCCCATCCATTCAACAAACCCTAACCCCCTTCCCCCGGGCTGTGTGACTTATTGTCGAGGTGTGACTAAATTAAATGTACACCAATACTTAATCACACACTTGCTGGGGCGGATGTGGCGAAAGCAACAGTACTTCAATTTCAAGGCAGAGCGATGATCTTCTTCTGCTTGCCCACCCATGAGTAGGATATTTTAGGTTATTTTATTTAATAAAGGAACATATACCTCAGCATGAATTGCCGGCATTGATTGGATTTGTTTGTTGTCATTCCTCATATACAGCACTAACTGTTAGGCTGTAGGCCTAGTCAAGTGACTCGACACAACTATAGTTTGTAACTCTGTCTAGTAGGCTATCCCAACCACCATTATGTTTTGTTGTCTAATATTTGAGCATATTATTGTTGCTCGGTAAGTTCTGTACTATACTTCATTCTACTACTCCTCTAACAGTCTCTCAAAGGCGATTGACTGTCTCATTTTCTTTTTTTGCAAATGCTGCCGCCCTGCCAGTGTCTACTACTACTACTACTATACTACCACCACCACCACCCCAATCATGGCATGTTAGAAAAAGGAAACCATCTTCACCATGCAGCCATTGCTGTGCCACAGTTGGACATAAACATCAAGCACAGGTAAGAGAGAAGTTTGGGGGAGGCAGAATTAATAATGGACATGTTGTCAATGATTTCATTTTCACACACCAGTCCAGATAAAGAATGCATGGACTAGAGGACAGACTGAAAGTACTAGAAGGACAAGTCAATCAGTGAGGTGTGTCGTATCTATCTGTTTGTGTCTTACACAGTCAGCCAATTATTTAAATCAAACACAGGCTATGGGCGGCCATGCACCAGCAAGGAAACAGTGTGATGTAAAACAGTTACCCCACCTACAAAACATTAACAACATTGCATGTAACATAGAAAAATATATTTAATTTTCCCTAACAAAAATATACTAAACCCACAAAAGCTGACCCACCCCCCTCCCTAACCCCAACCAATGTCCAATTGTCCATAGGAGAAAATCCGTAAAGAAAAAATCCCAAGCCCAACGCCCAAACAAGTTCCTACCCACCCAAACAAGAATTAAAAAAGGGCAGAACTTAATGACAGGGACTAAGGTGTGGGGCGGGACTCAAGGAGGACACGCATTTGGTGCTCTAGGCGGGCGACGCAGCGTCTTAGTTCGCGGCAGTTGCAGCCACAGTGGGGGGGGGGCACCAGGGAGATGGCACTACGGTGGCGGCGGGCAGCCGCCAGACGGTGGCGCCATACCGCTGGAGGGCGGTGGCTGGGGCCCGGGGCACTGGAGGAGGCTTGAATTGCTGCCGCAGTCTCCTCCTCCTCCTCGGCTAAGACCACCAGCCGCCGGTATTCCCGCTGGATTGCCTCCAGCTTCCGGCGCCGTGCCTTGGCGGCCAACTTCTTGCGGTTTAGTTTAGGATTAGCTGTGTATCAAAAAGAAAAAAACAAGACAATTGTAAAATATACTCTTAGAAAAACAGTAAGACAAGTTAATTATTTATACACATAGTGGCATGGTAGAGTAGCACTATAAAGCACAGTAGTACATAACATTTTAAATCTCGCCCGTCCTTCTTACTTCCACCCGTCTTTCACTTTTTAGTTGAACAGTGCACCAGGTGCTCTTCTCCATAAAACTTTCAAAGCAGAGTTGAAATCAGATAGATGAGGCCATTGGTTACTCAATACTCCCGCTCCTATGCAAATTAAAGGGATTGTAGTCTTCTAGTTCACTCTTCAAACGTCCCCAACAACTCATACTTACTTACGACATCGGATGGCGGCCGGACTTTGTCCGCCCACCATGCTAAAAAAGGGTGGGGGGCCCGTGGGGACAATTAATTAGGATGATGCGCCCGGCACAGTGGCGGGCGCATCCTGTATTTTTTACATTCTGGTTGGCGGTGCCGAAAGCAATGCTATAAATACATGTTGTGCTGCTTTTCCAAGCACAACATGATGGGCCCCGCACGGAGCCCGTCACATTTTGCTTTGAAAGGCAGGGGGGGTACCATAGCATAGGTAGGTACCCTCCATGGGGGCCCCCAAGTATACTCTGCAATGTCTGCATGCCTTTCCGTGGCGGACGGCAATGCCGCCACGCAAAGGCATTCCAAAATACAGATTATATGGCTGGCGGTGTGTTCAGAGAGACACCACCGCCATATTGAACCCTTTTCCGCCTGGTCATCATATGGGCGGGGGTCTGACTCTTTTCTACAGGGATGGCGGTAGGTTTGCCGCTGTGGTGTCGGCGGTGAATACCGCCGGCCCGGCGGGGGCAATACGCCCGCCATCCCAATGGGGCCCTAATTCTCAACAGTACAGTATACATATACATACAGTACACCCTTGCAGTGAGTGTACTGTCAAGTTCAACAATAGTTAAGGATTATGAATCTAACTTACCACCGCCCGCCACTGGTGCTGCCACTCCCCCTACCGCTCCGTTGCTATCTGCAGCAACTGCCGCATCCTCGCCCTCCGCGTCGCCTTCGCTGGCCCCGGCAATGGTGGTCGGTAGTGCGCCTGGAAAACATTACACATTGATTAGGCGTCATATACACCTCCCCCCTATTGATCAGTAGCAAGGTTGAAAAATGAGTTAATACTAACATACATCACTAGTACAAATCAGGTAGTAGTAGAGTAGACACTAATAGTTATATATGGTCATTATTGTAGCCTTTGCTTAATTAGCCCGAGCCATGCTACCATTTTGATTTTACCTTTGTGTCTTTTATTTTTGCACATGTGACGTTACCTTGCAGCTTCTTGTATAAGACACCTTTGAGGCCACATGACCTGCCTCACACTGCTATTGTCTAGTCTACGCGCTGCGTACAAGCGGTCAACAAAAACATTAACAAGCCACTTTTTAAGGAAGTACTGGTGTACTGTTAGTTACTAGTCCATATTGCTTATCCATAAATGCTACACTTTTTGGCACGGCTGAGAAATGCTTGCAAGTTGCAATATACTAACGCACACCATTTCATTTTTCGCATTACAGACGGAAGATTCCCTTCTACGAACCAGAGCTTTGCAGAGCTTCTGAATGATGCAACAACTACCAGTACTAGGTTCTCCTCAGGTGAGGGGTCCCTTCACTCACATCTTCATTTATAAATTTATATAAACTAAATTCCTAGGGGATGGTGGTGCTGCCTTCCACCACTGTTCAGTTATCATGATTTAATTCCCAACTGTATAAGTGTAACAATGTTTATTGTTTTAATGTTATTGATTTTCCGGTTGGGGCTGCATTTTATAATAAAACAATGTACAGAGCTTCTCAATTCAAAATAAACATTTTGAACTTACATAGACTTGGTGGTATTTGGTGTGGACTAACTTACACGAGTGAGCAAATTAAAGTAAGGGTGTGCATGCGCATTGCTTCCACGACTGAGAGGTTGGGTGTGGTATGTTCTGGGTTGTCTGCTTGTTGGGTATCTTGGGGGAGGGTTCGGAGACCTAATAGTTATTATGACAAGACAGTACTATAGTCGAGCAGTGGAATTGTGGTGGGTGCTGAATTTCTGATTGTGGTGTGTGAGGAAGGTCCAACCTACCATCACCAACATCCTATTTTCTTGTGCAAAGGTCTGTGTATGTGCAAGATCCCTACAACAGTAGTAGTATGTCCTATAGGCTATCATATCAAAATAGTAATAAATCTGGTTGGGCTTTTGTTGCTGTGAATTTTCAAAGCCTCAAGATTAACAAAGACTCAAGATCAATAAGACTAGAAGTAGTACAAGACGACGACCCAAAGGATTGGACTCAATGGCTAGAGCTACTGGTGAATATGAGTTTTATATTACAACCTTTCACATAAAGAGTGGCACTAGCCAACTGGGCAAGACTAGCTACTACAGTACAGACAGACTGATAGTATTAGTAGTAGTCGTACTGAGAGTCATCATGGCAGAGGCAGGGATAAGATTTTTGAAACCGTACAGATCGAAGGATAATTGTTGGTAAAAAAACAGCATTTGGAAACTGAAACAATAGTTTGTGAAAAATATGGTGCAGTAAAAGTTATGGAATAAGAAATATTATTAAAAACAAGAAGACTTACTGGGGCCAGCAGAGGAGCCCTCATTGGTGTCCTCCTGGTGCTGTTCGGACCGTTGTCCCGCCGAACCCCCACTCCCTCTCTGTCTGCCCCTGGGTGCTGATGAACAGGAAAGATATAAGAAAGAGACAAACATCGATGGATGGTGTCAAACAAATACAATATTTATCAACAACGGTCAAAAAACACTTGACCGATCTCATCTGGTCAACAAGTAGTATTGGGGGATTCGCGGATCGACTACTTAAGTTACTATTTATCAACAGTAATCCTGTCTTCCATTCTGATTCCAGAATACTAAGTTACAACTAAGCCTAAGTACGACGTACCACCCAACCTAGCCCTCCTATTCCAGGCATGCCAATTGTACATTAAGTATGCATTTCCACTTCTTTTATTCCTCAACAATGCATATGGTCAAATGGAGGACACATGACTACATTTTTTGTATACACCAAATTTTGGGTTGATTGATTGATGCTGATGTTCTGCTAGTGCTAAGCCAATTACCACCACTCATTGAACAAACTAGAAAAGGTTCTAATAAAGACTGCCGTACTAGCAGCACGTCACGTAACTGAGGAGGCATCACGCATACCACTAACAAATTAGAAACTCATACTTACAAAGTACCTAAACCTAAGTATCAATCCGCCCCTATCTATTAGTGACAGGACAAAGTAAGGAGTGAACTAGAGTCACTGTAGCATTACGTAACTTAATTTCTCTAAAATAAACTCGTACAGAATCACGCTAAGCGAGCGCAAACGCAAAGTTGCAAACAAGTAAGGTTAGTAGTAGCGCAGAAGAGCAGCTGTGTCATAAAAAATCACAGACTTTTAAACGTAATTAACCTGGAATGTAAGCAGCAACATTCTAGCTGGTTGGAAGAAAAAAAAGATATTCGCAATATATAACACAGAGCAGAAGAACAGACACAAAGTAGTAATAATTAAATAGGTACTCACCAAGCCCCGGGACCTCCACTCCTAGAAGGTCCAGCAGGTCCTGCTCACGGTCCAGGAGGTCGGACCACCGATGCGTCAGCTGCGCCTGGGTTCGCCGGACCCAAGAGAAGTGCGACACTGCCCGTCGCACCTTCCCCCACCGCTGCTGACGCTCCCGGAGGCCGTACCCGGACCCAGGCCTGCCACCTGCTGCCGGGGTTGTGGGGAGGTGGCGCTGCACAAAGAAAATTAGTGCAGCCAACTCCACCTCCCCAAATAAGGCCCGTGCCTGCACCCCTTGTGGGCGCCGCCTTCCGCAAGGAAGGCGGTCGCGGCTCTGGCTGCGACGGCGACCAGCCCTACCCTTAGACATGGTTCTGGGGTAAGAAAAGGTAATACAATTAAAGAAGTAAAGGAAATAAATAGTAGCAGGCAATAGAAAGAGAAAAAGTAGCTAAAAAACAAAAAAAAGGAGAGAAAAACCAAAAATATAGAAGCTGGAAAATAGTAAGAGAAATAATAAATAAGAAAGATCAAAAAAAAGTGGGTTGAAAGAAAGGATTGAAAAGATTTGGAGAGGATTGAAAATCAGGCCCCAGAACCATGCAATAGAGTGAAAAACAAGATGCCCGCGCCCATTGCGACCACGTGCGCAAGTTTGCGCAATATTTTCTCCCCGAGCAAGCAAAAAGCAACGCGATCAAGTAAAAGCGGTCGCAAACAGGAAATATCTACCGCGAACGGGCTCGAACATGCATTGCGCGACCCGGAATAGGAAGTAAGCATCGCGAGAGGGCGGGACAAGTGAAAACAAGATGGCCGCGCCCGTGAGCAACCGCATGGGTAAGTTGGCGACCCGCGATCACGCAAAAAATACAGCAAACACGCGGGAAAAAACTTCTGCGTCTTCGCGATATTTCCGGCGTGTTTGCGGAGATTTTTAGCATTTTCGCGATAATTTGCGAAAGTTAATTTCGCAAATTCCGCCCACCCCTAACAAAAACCGTGTGTCTGCAAGTGTCTGTTTCAGAAACAAGGGGGAGGACAGCATTCCAGTCTGGGAGGCATATACGACAGCGAGCATGAGCAGTGCTCGTGAAAAGTACTCCTAAAGAAAGAAATAAAAGTAGCAACAGGTGAATAAGCACTCGCGGGTAGAAAGCTGCAATTAGAAAAAAGAGTTCTCTTCAAACAAAAGAAAAGTACTGAAAGGGTAACCAGACTGTGCTTGGCCAGTGGTCTTCTGCGAAAAAAAGGAAGTGACGTCTGGCTGTGTGTGCCAGTTAGGAGCCAGCAAAGAAGAGGGACACAGTACTGCACCAATGGTAAGCAGACAGCAGCAGCAGGTGGGAGCTAAGTCACATTTACTTAATACAACAGGTCTTGCAACACGGCATGGGCGCTGTCTAGGCTCGACCTAAAAAAAGTATAAAGGAAGTAGGTATATATATATATATATATATATATATATATATTATCTGCTGGCGGTCGCCAGTAGATAGTTATATAGTAGGACCAATTTTCCATAGGTAAAGCGTTTTTTGGTTTTCCCAATAACTTTGGCGCCTGTTGAGGAATCTTCGCGAAATTTTCAAAACTAGTGGGGCGCTCCGGTCAGCTCCTATCCTGAAAGGTTCTTGGTGATTCGGCAAGCAGGGGCTGGGGAAAAAGGGGAGTCTCAAAACGTGTTTTCTCCATGTTATTTTCCATAGGAAAGTTTAGACACGGCTACAGCCCGAACTGCTGAACGGAATTACACCGACCATGACCGTTATTCTAATTGGCTGTCAACACTCCAAACCAGGAAGTGTTGACAGCCATCTTGTGACTCGGTAGAACCGAGTCACAAGAAAAGAGAAAAAGAAACGTGAAAAACAAGAAAAGGGGGCAGGGTAGAAACACCCTGACCCCCTAGGCCTGCTCAGAGGGTTCCACAAGGACCCACAGGGTCCAAAAAAGCATTTTGAAATAAAAAAAACAATTTCGGCCAAATTCGCACTGGGTGCGCAAATCCTGACGAGACAAAAAAAAAGCGAAGCGCGGTCTCCCGCGCTTCGTTATTATTTAGCCCGCAGGTGGGCCGAGTCCCGGGGGCATGCTGAAATAAAGTTGCAGTGGCCCAGGGGACCGTCTACCCCGAGGCTTTAATTAATTATTTGCGGGGGGTTACACTGCAGCCCAGGGGACCACCACCCCTGGGGCTTCTTTTAAAAAAAATATATATATACCTGTGTGTGGGGGCTCGAGCCCCCCCACACATGCTCCGGGGACAACCACCTCCCCGGGGCACTATAATGCAAATTTGGGGGTCTGTTACGGACCCCCGAGCCCCGGGGACCACCATCTCCCAGGGCTGTGCATTGGTTGGGAGGGGGGCAGTGTAGCCCCCTTCCTGGAACCTGTGATGGTCCTGGGGGCAGAAACTGCTGTTTGCTATGGCAGGGCTAGAGCCACCTGCTCTCTCTTCCAAATTCCAAACCAGATTGCTTTTCCACACGGGGAGCTGCATGTCAGCAGCTCCCCGTGTGAAAAAGCAATGCCGGCTGGGACCGTGGGGGTATTGGGGCTTCCCCCCCACGGTCCCCAACAACAGGCCAGGCCCTGGGGGATGGGGTCCCCGGGGCCATGAGTGGCCAGGGAGGGGAGGCCACACAGCCCCCCTCCCCCATAATACATTTTTAAAAAGAACACGCAAAGGCCGGCCCCTGGGGATGGGGTCCCCCCGGGGCCATAAATGGCCTGAGGAGGCGGTCCACGCAGCCCCCTCCAATTATTTTATTAAAACAATAAAATAAACACTAGCCATGCCCCAGGGATGGGGGTCCCCGGGGCCGAATATGGCCTCGGAGGGGGGGTCACGTGTCCCCCTTCCATTTAAAAAATAAATAAATAGGGGTCAGGCCCTGGGGGATGGGGTCACCAGGGCCCATAAAATAGAAAAGAAAGGGGGGGCCACACAGCGCCCCTTCTTAAAAATAAAAATAAATAAAAAAGGACTGGCATCGCCGAGGCCCCGCCCCTTCCCAGCAACACTCTGCAAACACGCCCTGTGGCGCGTTTTAAGTTGGGAAATGAATTCCCCTTCAATACTGGGGGTCCCTGGGGGCCAACTAGCCCACCAGGTACCTCCAGTAAGCGCCACAGGGTTCCGCTGCAGAGAGGTGGGCCAGGCCACGCCCCTTTTTATACCTCTATGCAACGCAGCTCTGTGGCGCTTACTGGAGGTACTTGGTGGGCTATTGGACCCCAGGGACCCTCAGGATTCAAGGGGACTTTATCCCCCAACTTAAAATGCACCATGGGGTGCGTTTGCACAGTGGTGAAGGAGGGGGCGGGGTCTGAGGTGACATGTGTGCAAACACTCCCTGTGGCGCATTTTAAGTTGGGGAATTAATTCCCCTTCAATCCTGAAGGCCCCTGGGGACCAACTAGCCCACCAGGTATCTCCAGTAAGTGCCACCAGCCTGCGTTGCAGAGAGGTGGTCCAGGCCACGCCCCTTTTTACACCTCTCTACAACGCAGCTCCCTGGTGCTTACTGGAGGTACCTCGTGGGCTAGTTGGACCCCAGGGACCCTCAGGATTCAAGGGGACTTTATCTCCCAACTTAAAATGCGCCACGGGGTGCATTTGCACAGTGGTGAAGGGAGGGGGCGGGGCCTGAGGTGACATGTGTGCAAATACGCCCTTTGGCGTGTTTAAAGTTGGGGAATTAATCCCCTTTCAATCCTGAGGGCCCCTGGGGGCCAACTAGGCCCCCAGGTACCTCCAGTAAGCGCCACAGGCCTGCGTTACAGAGAGATGGTCCAGGCCACGCCCCTTTTTACAGCTCTCTGCAACACAGCTCTGTGGCGCTTACTGGAGATATCTAGTGGGCTAGTTGGACCCCAGGGACCCTCAGGATTCAAGGGGACTTAATCACCCAAACTACAAAGCGCCACGGGGCGTGTTTGCACAGTGGTGAAGGGAGGGGGCGGGGCCTGAGGTGACATGTGTGCAAACACGCCCTGTGGCATGTTTAAAGTTGGGGAATTCCCTTTCAATCCTGAGGGCCCCTGGGTGCCAACTAGCCCACCAGGTGCTTCCAGTAAGCGCCACTGCGCTGCGTTGCAGAGAGGTGGTCCAGGCCATGCCCCTTTTTACACCTCTCAGCAACACTGCTCTGTGGCGCTTACTGGAGGTGCCTGGTGGGCTAGTTGTACCCCAGGGACCCTCAGGATTCAAGGGGACTTAATCCCCCAACTTAAAACACGCTATGAGGCGCGTTTGCACAGTGGTGCAGGGAGGGGGCGTGGCCTGAGGTGACATGTGTGCAAGCACGCCCTGTGGTGCGTTTTAAGTTGGGGAATTAATTCCTCTTCAATCCTGAGGGTCCCTGGGGGCCAACAACCCCACCAGGTACCTCCAGTAAGCGCCACTGTGCTGCGTTGCAGAGAGGTGGTCCAGGCCACGCCCCTTTTTACACCTCTCTGCAATGCAGCGATGTGGCACTTACTGGAGGTAGCTGGTGGGCTAGTTGGATCCCAGGGACCCTCAGGATTCACGAAGACTTAATCCCCCAACTTACAATTCGCCAGAGGGCACGTTTGCAGAGTGGTGGAGAAAGGGGGCATGGCCTTTGTCTATCTCTCACCAATCCCACTGCCTGGGGCTTACTAGAGGTAAAAGGTAAGCTAGTTGGCCCCTAAAGGACCCCCAGCAGTGAAAGGGACTTCAATCCCCATCCAAGAGCGTGCCAGGGAGCACATTTATAGCGTGGTGGGCAAAGTGGGTGTGGCCTGATATGAGTACTTACCAGTGATGCTGTGTGGGACTGACTGGAGGTAATAGTTTGGGAATTTGGCCCCCAGGGATGTCCTTTGGGGCCAACTACCCCTCTTGTTACCTCCAGTAAGTCCCACACAGTGGGATTGCTAAGACGTCTTTAGAGGCCATGGCCACTCACTGATTCTTAGGTCTACACACACATCCACTTACTCACCCATACAGTCACTCATACTTACTGTCACTCAGTACAGGACTATCATATACACTCATACACCTATATAGACACTCACGCACCGTCACTCATCCATAGAGGTACACCTATATAGAGGTACTCACACACCTAGTCAGTCATGCAAATAATTACTCACACTCCCATTTACTCACCTATACAGTTATACACATACCAGCTCACTTACTCATACAAATACTAGCACATTCTTACACTCTTATACAATCACTGATACAAGCACACACTCATCCATACAGCTACTCTCATAATCACACACTCTCACTTACAGCCATTTATATACTCTAACACACATATATACTGCCTTTTACATATGTAGTTACTCACACATGTACCACTGAGCTATACATTCACTCACTAACACACCCATACACACACTCACCCACCCATACACTCCATCACAGATGCACTCTTGAAAGCATGCACCCAGTGAATCACCCACTCACACATCTATGCACAAAGTCACACACACCCCACCCACACAAACACTCAGGCACCCATACAGATACTCAGACAACCAATCAATAACTCATATAGACACTCATGTAGCTATTCACAAACCCATGCAGCCGCTCACACATCAACAGACAGACGGATACAGACATTCACACAGTTTAGTCTCTAACCCATGTAAGATATGTTTAATCACTCACTTATAGAGTTAGTCACGCACCTACTAAATCATCCATTCAAACACTTATACACCCACTCATTCTTCAATACGCCTTTCCCTATATATATTAAACATATTTAAACTTTACAGAAACACACAGTCACTGGATGATGTCATCAGTGAATTCACTGACCATGTCATGAGTCATGTAATATGCGACATCAACAGCAGTGCATTGCGGGGGCCCGAGTTATAGTTAGATGAACTAACTATAACGGGGAAATTTCCGGGTTTTGTACAAGTGAAATGTCCAACTAACTATAACGCCCCTGAAACCTATGTTTTTTTTCCAGTGTATTTCTAAGGTTTTTTAAATGCTAATTTCTAACTATAACCTATGGTTTTTTCAGTGAATGTATATATATATATATTTATATATATATATATATATATATTTATTTATTATTCGATCAATAACAAGATCATACACACATATCATACATTAAATACAGCAATTATAAATGGGTAATAATCAGTGCAAGGATTTTAATAACAAGCAGATAAAAGATTGTTTAAAAAGAATATAGCAACTTGTATCACCTATCTTGATTTTAGTGAAGAATAAGAATGAGTTACAAACATACAAAAGCAAATATTTGATACAAAGATGTCTAAAATAACTAGTATACTACACAGGGCTTCAATCATGGCTATCCCTTAGAATATCTCCCATCCCGGTGGTAAGAGTTCTTTTAACCTCCTTGGCCCTCAACCACCAGGCATATAGTAGGTATCTGGATAAAGTCAAAACAAGCCATTTAGTGGTGTCCGAAGTAAAAATACGCAGAGCATCTGAGTGGCAAGAAAAGGACAGCACACAGCATGCAGGAACAATCAATTTTTTCCTCAATGTAGCATAAGCAGGGCAAAAGAAAAGATAATGAGCGATGGTTTCGGTGGCAGAGTTACAGGACAGGCACATTGAGGTAAAAGTGGAGTTCAACCATTTACTTCTCACAGCGTTTAGGGGAAGGCAGCTAAATCTAAACTGAATATAAAGTGCACATGCTTGTAGGGGTTCTACGTCATCCATATACATTTCAAATTTGGAACAACTTTTAACATTTAAAAATTGTGTTGTTGAAATGCCTGGTGACCTTCGTTCATTCCAACCAGTATTAATGAAATTCCAATACATTGTTTTTAGTTGAGGAAGCATTTTTCTTGATATGGAGCGAAGGTCATCCCAAACGGCACTCATCTCTATTTTTTTAGCCACCCCTTGACCTTCCCGAACCAGGACAAGAGACCTGATTTCCCTTGAATGGACAGCAATTCTTCCACAGCATCTTTTACGGGTATTTGAGTTTTGCTGGTCCTCAGTCTTCCCCAAAACAGGAGTACCTTTAGGCGAGCAAAATGGGAGATTGATTTTAACCCAAGATCAGTGTGTAGTGGCAATAGGGGAGTATTCTTTGGAATGTTTAGAAGAGCTCTAAAGAATTTTTTTTCGGCAACTCCTAATTGTTTAGTGTCCTCTAAGCCCCACAGTTCTGTCACATAGATTGCTGCACCTAAGCCTTTTTCCCTATGTATCTCTATTGCAGGGGAAACTGGGCAAAAGTCTGAGCATTTGGCTCCTTTAACAATTGTACAGTCAACTTGTTGTAGTGTCAAAACACTTTTCAGAATTTGGGGAGACCATGCCAGGTTCTCGCTGATTCTAACACCTAAGTAATCAAAGGCTTTAACCTGCTCTAGGAGTTTTCCTTCCAACAGTACTTTCCCCTTGGAAGATTTGTAGGGGTTGAACACCATATACTTGGTTTTAACCCCTTCAGCGCTGCGCGGATTCCCCCGCGGTGCTGAAGGGTTCGAGCGCGGGCGGGGCCATGACGGAACGGTTCCGTCATGAGCACAGCTCAACCGATGCTCATGACGGAACCGTTCCGTCATGGGCATGGAAGGGGTTAAGACAGTTGATTTTCAAACCCCTAGATTCACATGCTTTTGAGAATTTAGTTAGAACATTTTGGATGCCCTTTGGGGTTTTGCATATAAGTAGCGTGTTGTCAGCAAACAAAAGCGCAGGTGTTTGCTTACCACCCAACTTTGGTGGGTCACCACCACAGTCATATAGCTCATTTATGGGCTCATTCATGTATAAGATGAACATGGTTGGAGCTACCACGCACCCCAAGCATACTCCTTTCCTAATTGAAATATTTCCAGACTGCCTCCCATCTTGATTCCATCTGACTCTGGCATAATTATCCTGGTGTAACCTGGTTAAAAGGTGCAATAGGGCATGGGGAAGTCCCATGTCCCTCAGGGTGATCCAGAGTCGGGTGCGGTCAATGGAATCAAATGCGGTTTCCAGTTCAACAAATACTACTTAGAGATGACCTTTCTTGAGTGTGACCTCTTACCATATAAGCATTAAAAAACAAAATACTTGGTCTAAACTGCTAGTGGCGACTCGAAATATTGTTGTCCTCTGCCCAATCTTGAATACGGGTTACTTATTTTGCAATACATTTTCTGAGCCACGTCTATAAGGGTAATAGGCCTATAGTTTGCAGGGTCCCCTTCATCCCCTTTTTTATATATGGGGATAATTTCAGTGCCCTGCCACCTACCCGACATGGGACCTCCATGTGTAATAGCATTAAAAGCAGCATGATGCAGGGGGCCCCAGATATTGGGTTCAGATTTATGAAGATCTCCAGGGAGTCTATCACGCCCAGGGACTTTGCCAATTTGGAGGGATGTGATTGCATTCTTAACTTCCATAGGGGAGAAACTCACATCCTCATTATGTTCAAACTCCGCATTTCTGCCCCTGGGTACATCCCCTGCAATACCCACAGCCTCACCATCCTCCGTGGAGTAAAATGCCAGAAAAAACCCTTCCCTGGTATGCAGCTGTATGTAAGAGTCATTTTCAGCAACCTGATAGGTTACCCCCTTAGAAAGTAGATGCCAAAATAAACGGTAATCTTTTTGCCTAGATGCCTCAACTAGGGTGTGCCAACTCTTGGTTTCCCAGTTGCGTTTGGCCTCCTTTTGTATACATTTATATTTCTTCCTTTTATTCAATATGTTAGACCTCGTCCCCTCCTTTACTGCCTCCTTAAGTTCAACTCTTGCCTGCCTGCATTCCTTATTATACCAGGGTTAATGTTTCAATTTGTACGGGAGCAAACCTTCCTGGCATTTAAAAAAGGGAGAAATATTATTCGACAGGTCTAGGTAGCTGGCTAAAATGCTATCATCATTTACTTTAGCATTCAATAACTTCAGTAGGAATTGTGTCACCGCTTTATACATTCCAATGAGGAGCTTGCCATCAGCAACAATGTTTGGCCACTTAATTCTCTTATTATTGTTTGTAGTTACAACCTGGCCCCTCATTAGACTACACTGAGATTTTAAAACTGGTAGCCAGGAGCAGCATAAAAGTAGGGCATTATGGTCACTATCATTTCGATCAAGAACTGCCATATCAATATCTTGTGGCCAGAGATCGAGATCGACTAAAATATAATCTATTCTGCTTCTGGTGTTCCCCCTCTTAAAGGTATAATCTGACTTAGAGTCTGAGAGAGTCCTCCCATTGCAAGCCCGCACCCCATAGGTAAGAGTAAGCGATAAAACATGCTGTGCTACACAAGTACATGTTTTGATTGGTGGAATTTGGAGCTTTGTGATGCCTCTAGCAACTTCCTCCTCCAAGACTAGTTCCTGCACATACTCCATAGGCTCATATGAGGTGTTGAAGTCTCCAGCTATAATAAGGGGGGAATCATTCCTATTGGATTCCAAAAAATAAACTAGCATTGTCATGGTGTTGGAGGGTTTATGAGGGGTTGTAAATCTAATTTAAATATTAAAAATCCTAATATGAGTATCCCCTTTTAGCAAGCCCAAGGCGATAGCCAATATCTCCTGGGAGTCTATGTTAAGGCACTTAATTTTACATGCAAGAGTGATATTAGCCCAAATCAACATGCCTCCCGCAGGTCTGCCCGAAGAGTATTGTTTTGCCTCAATACTAAAAGAAACAAAGGGCATCTTTGCAAAGCTCTAGTCAATCGACCTTATCCAAACCTGATAGTACCTTATATCTATTACTGGTTTCGATGGGGAAAGGTGCCTCTCTAAGCTGGTTGGGTTGTAATGGGCAGACATTTTGTGGGTGGGATGGGCCTCCGGATATGAGATGTCTATAAAAAAAGCCTAATGGCATGATGCTTATTCCCTAAACTGAGCCCCTTCTGAAAGTGTTGTTCCTGCTCCTAATTATAAACACTGCAAGATCCGGGCTCCGGCAGGTTACGACCACACAATCTCCATCAATGGACTTTCTTTTTTAATTGGACTATGGTTTCTTGGGTATTAGCCTGAAGTAAAGGAATGTTGGTGAGTATAACAACGTAGGGGCAACATTCGGGTGGTAGGTCCAAGATAACCTCATATGGTTGAATAGCAGAATGAGCGATAGCATTTGACTGACTGGACCATCGCCTCGGTACACCGGTCCCCTTGAGAATGGTGTTAGAACTCAAGGTATCAAACCTGGGCCTATTTCCCACAGTTTTACAACTGTTTATATGACTAGTATACTCTGGGCCATTATTGACAGCCCCCAAAGCTACCCCTCCCGACCCAGGCAGTACCACTGATCGATCCACAGTTGTCTGATTCCCCTGCCTATGTTGGGTATCTGAAGTGCCATGAGACCCCACCGTGTTGAGACTACCCTGAAGATGAACTGGATATTTCCCTCTCCCTTCTGCAGCACATATGACAGATTTTATTATAAGATCCACATTTTGCTCTGGCTTATTGAGTCTAGACAGAATTGGGTAAAGATTCTTAGATAAAAGTTCTTGCAACGATTTAAAAAAATGTCTGTATCATAAATAGGACTAGGTAAAGTGGTGAGATCCAAGTCTTGCACAGTGACAGCGGCTGAACAAATGCTGGAATGCCCTTGCATTAGGCCCTGCAAATTTTTCTTTGCCATAGTCTTGGCTCCAACTGTAGGTTCCATGTGTTTCGCCTTCTTCATCCTTTTTACAGGAAGACCAGAGTCCATAGAAATTGGGTGAGGATGAACAGAAATTGCTGGGGGTGGGAATGACTCAGTTTGGGAAGTAACTTGAGATGGCTCACCTTCCAATACAAAAACAACAGTTGATGGACAGAATGCAGAACAATGTCATACATTCACCCCAGTACAGAGATCTGGGCATAAATCCATCGTTGTTTTGCTCACCATGCCATTCCAGTTTGAACCCAGCCATATGCAAATCAGTCTTGACCCTGTGCCTCATTGGAAAAGTCCAGCCCAAACTGCCAAGCCAGCTCCTACCTGGACTGGAAACAAGCATCCTAGGACCGGTTTCGGGGTTTCACCCCTCTTCAGCCAGGATAGCTTGATTCCAGTGGCATGGAGAGCACGGGACTCACGTCTGAGCATACCTGTCCCACTCGGGTTGACAAATGCAAAAACAACAGTTGATGGACAGAATGCAGAACAATGTCATACATTCACCCCAGTACAGAGATCTGGGCCTAAATCCATTGTTGTTTTGCTCACCATGCCATTCCAGTTTGAACCCAGCCATATGCAAATCAGTCTTGACCCTGTGCGTCATGGGAACAGTCCAGCCCGAACTGCCAAGCCAGGTCCTCCCTGGACTGGAAACAACCATCCTAGGACCGGTTTTGGGGTTTCACCCCTCTTCAGCCAGGATATCTTGATTCCAGTGGCATGGAGAGCACGGGACTCATGTCTGAGCATACCCGTCCCACTCGGGGTGACAAATGCGAAAACAACAGTTGATGGACAGAATGCAGAACAATGTCATACATTCACCCCAGTACAGAGATCTGGGCCTAAATCTATTGTTTTTTTGCTCACCATGCCATTCCAGTTTTAACCCAGCCATATGCAAATCAGTCTTGACCCTCACTTATGCAAACAATGGAACATACTTACTTTTACTTAGCTATACACTTATAAAAACACCACTTCATCTATTCATATAGATAATAACTCATACTTAGTGTGTTATAAAATCACTATTACAAGTATACAGTTATCCATACAGTCACTCATACAATCACTGAGTCTTATGTATACTTATTTATATACATCAACTGACATATACACTGGCTTTTATTTTTCTAGTTTGTTGGACATGTACCATTGAGACATATATTTGCTCATCACCACACCCATAAAGATATTCACTCACCCAAACAACTGTTATAACATGTAGTTTTAACTTCATATACCTACTGAATCAACAATTCACACATCTTTGGGCTGTCACACACCCTCCACCGAACCACACACACATTCACTCTCCCATACAAATACTCAGTTAACTAATCAATAACTAATATAGACTTTCACGTAGCTAGTAACCAACTGGTGCAGCAGTTTACAACAACTGACAAAGTGAAACAGATATTCACACAGTTTAGTCATTCATTCATTCATTCATAGAACTTTATTCGATATATAATAATACCATAAAAGCAACCAAATTTATCAAGGCCGGTTACAGGTACAAGTTAAAAATTAATAAATACCCTCTTTTTCCAAACCATGTAATACAATTTCCATCTGAACGTTAAAAAAAACCCTTGTCACATATCCAACCAATTCATCTCTAATTATGAAGATCATTCATAAAACAATAGGTAATTATAACAGAGAAGCTACAGGTTACCATTACCCCTTGTGTTCCTTAGTCTAAATGCAGCCCTTAAAGAGTTTACAATACAAAACAGTGTAAGAGTATCTGGGGCCAGTTTTAAAAATAACAGTGCCACCCGTGCCTGTTTAAATCTGGCTTTCTTTAGAATTACCTTCAGGAAGAATCTCCTAGGGTAAGAGAAAAAAGGGCATAATAAAATGAAATGAAGGGTGTCCTGAGGAGATCTATGATCGCAGCCACAGGGCCCCTTCATTTCTATGGAAGTTGTGAACCCTGCCGGTTCCGCCAACACATGATGCAAGAGATTCAACCTGAAACGAGTCATTAAAAATCTGTTGTGTGCACTGTTTATACAAGACAGGTATGGTTCAATGCCTCTGACAGACCTAACTACTAGGTGTTCCCTGACCGACAGCTTGGCCAGCTCTGTGTCTTCTCGGAGCGTTAATGCATGTTTAAAAAACTGGTCCTTAACCCAAGCCTTATCTTTCATACCCACTTTAGAAGGGTTGGCAAATAGATCTGCAGAACCAATTTTTTCCAGAGTCTCCTTCACATATTTAAGCCAGGGAATTTTTAGCCCGTGGTCCAGGGAAAGGCAATCTTCTATAACCTGCCTACTAAAAGCCGCCTCACCATCCAATATATTTAGTGAGACACTATAAATTAGTCAAGTAAACAGTCAATCACACTGCTACTAAATCCTCCATCCAGATATTTATATATCCACTCATTCTTCAATGCAAATTGCTATATATATATAATACATATTTAAATAGTGAACCAAACCACATTCACTGGATGATGTCATCAGTGATGTCATCAGTGATGTCCTTTGAGATGTCATCAGTGATGTCACTGACCATGTCATGAATGATGTAATATGTGACATCATCAGCAGTGGATTGCGGGCACGCGAGATGTAGTTAGTACAACTAACTATTTTGGAAGAATTTCAATGGTTTTGTTCGAGTGAAATATCCAGCTAACTATAACAGCCCTAAAACCTATGGTTTTTTCAGTGAATTTCTAAGGTTTTTTAAATGCTAATTCCTAACTATATCAGGCCTGAAACCTATGGTTTTTTGAGTGAATTTCAAAGGTTTTTTAAATGCTAATTCCTAACTATATCAGGCCTGAAACCTATGGTTTTTTCAGTGAATTTCAAAGGTTTTGTGTAGGAGAGTAGGATCTGCACTTATGTTGCCCCCACTTTTTTTCTGATGTTAACACTGGTTTCTGGCTATAGTCTGGCTGGGTCCCTGCTAATCAAGGCCCCAGTCTCTCTGTTCTCTCTAAACAACTTGGAGTGCATATTAGATGCACTAGTGATTGGATGCTGTGGTACCTTATGAGCCCCTAGTATATGGTACCTTAGGTACCTAGGGCATAGGTACTTCACAAGCCTACCAGGGGCTGAGTCATGTATTATGCCACCCCTGGGAAGCAGACTAAATCTGACACCACAGGCGTGCTACTGCAGCCTGGGTGAGGTAGTGTTAGCACTCCTCACTGAGGTATAGGTTCCCTATATCTCACCTTATACACACATATAAGTCTATCAGTCACCCCTAAGGCAGGCCCTATCAATCCTGAGGGCAGGGTGCATGGTTTACATGTGAGGGGGTGGCTCTGTCTGAGCAGGACCCCTCTGCAGCCCTCAGATTCTATTCTCTTTGGCTGTTTGTGGATGCGGTTAAACCATATACAATTAAGTGCATTATAACCTCGCGGTAAATGCTAACTCTGGGATGGCTGCATCAAAACATGTCATGTTTGGTGTCAAACGCTTTGGAATCATACCCCCACACCAGTAACTGGTGTGGGAGTATGATCCCACCAGGTAGAAGAAATGACCCCTGGTGAGCACAGGCTCCCAGCAACTGCCTGCCCCAGCTTCTCAGAATCCACAAGCCGGATTCCATAAGTGGAGCACTCAGCTGCCTAGGAACAAGGTAACCAGGTTACATAGTAAATACAACAAGGTCCAAAGCCAAATTTTCAAATCATGGTCTGTTTCTAAACTGAGTTTATAATGAGACATGAATAAGAGTTCTGGAGTTGAGACTGAAGGCACTGTGTGTTTCTGTACCTGTCAGTGAATAAAGCAACTTAACATTAAAAATAAAAATATTAACATACATGTTGCCTCATGCTGAGTGCTTCTCTTCATCTCAGCAACACAGGATCCCAGAGCTACTACCCTCTACCAATCCATATGCTTTTCTCAGCAGCATGAAAGAAGCACCAGGATTGGCTGAGGCACACTGGTGCGACACTCTTTCAAGCACTGGGGGCTCTGTGCTTGCTCTCCACCCAGCTGTCTGAGAGAGCTTGGGTTGGAGTATTTAAAGTGCCCATATCAGGCTGGCCATTGCAGGACATCCAGCCAAAGTGAGATGCGCACTTCAAACCCTGAAGGGCACACTGTTCCTCCCTGCTTCTTACCCATCCTCAGACTCGTCTGCTACCAGGACAGAAAATAAAATGGTAGTAAACCTGCTATATTGCCATTTTATTAATCATGTTTCCTGCTCTCCAGGGACGCGGCTACTTGTTGGACATGGCCCTTTTTGCAGGGTCATCCCTAAACTTTTTGCCTTTCACCTAGTCTTTTCTCTGACATGGTGTTGGTGATTTTAGGCCTCTGGGCACTGTAGCACTGCTGACCAGTGTAAAGTGCGTGCACTCTCTGTGTTACATTTGGTAAGATTGGTCTACACCTGTTTGGCATATTTAATTTACCTGTCAGTCCCTTGTAAAGTGGTATCTCATATACCCAGGGCTGGTAAATTAAATGCTACTGGTGGGCTTGCAGCGCTGATTGCTCCACCCACCAAAATAGCCTTGCAAACCTATCTCAGGCCTCTGCAATCGCAGGGCCTGTGCGCACTGTCACTGCCGCTGTGAGGTGGCACCTAAAGTGTGTGCCATGTCTGTGACCCCCCTTTTCCTGCATGTCACCCCTAAGGTAGGCCCTAGCTAGCCCTATGGGCAGGGTGCATTGTAGGTAAAAGATAGGACATGTACCTTAAGTGTGTGACATGTCCTGGTAGTGACTAACAACCATTTTGGTTTCTCACTACTGTGGGGCTGCCCTCCCATAGGAATGCATTGGGAATTCCCTGATAAGTGTTTCAGTGGTAATTCCTGATATGAGAGGAGCAGCATGGTCACATTTAGTATATTTGGAATTGTCATAATAAATGCTGTGCAATGGTGTGCGCAGATTTATTATAACTATTTAAGAAATGCCACTTTTAGAAGTTATTACAAAAATGGGGTAACCCAATCGTGGTCGTGGACCTGGGTACAATGTGATACAAAAAACAATGGTCCTAGACCTTATTTGTACAAGAAACAAATCAATTCACTGTATGGTCTGTTTAGCAAATCATTTCCTGAGCTAGCTTGAGAGCAGCGTGACAGCTCATAGTACTCAATACATTATTCACAATAGAAGGATGTGCAACAACCAATAGTTCAGTTCACCATGCATTTTATTGTTATGTCAATTGGTGAAACAGTTATTAATACGTATATTATTCATATAGAGGAGGTTTCTCCAGAGAGAACGTGCATAAAAAGAGAGGTGCTAAGGTGTAAAGTTGCGAGGAACAAAAGTCAAGGTAGTGACATAAGGAAAACAAAAGGCTTCATTCATTAAAACAGTTGGACCGGTTGTGATTCACCGTCCTATATGGCCTGACCACATTCATATAACATTCAATTTTTGTTACAATTCCAATTTACATAGAAATGTATCCTTGTGTGGCACGTTGGGAGTGGGTTCAGGGTCCAGGCCAGTTCGGGGGGGGCGTTGACGTTTCGACCTGTCTTGTGGCCATGTGGGTGATTTAAACCTTGGCCTTGCAGGTCTTCCTCAGGACAGGGAGGGGCAACCTGGGAATGTATGGGGCCTAATCACATACCTAAGGGACAAATGGGGAGAGCACAGGTCAGGTTGTTGCACGTAGGGGTTAAAAAGCCAAAGAAATCAAAGTAAATCCAAACAGGCTTACCCGCCAAATGTTGCGGGATGCGGGATCCTAATCACGGTGAGAGTGTCAAAGTACACTAAGTTCTATGGCCAAATATGATCCCCCTGTTGATCACGTTAGTGAGTGTACACTAAAAAGAAAGAATTGGGACAGTGAGTCTCCCAATTATCCCAACTTAATTGTATCCAACAAGGCTAGAGGCACTTATGCATCTGCATCAACCTATTACCTTAAAAAGTGGTTCGTGCCAGTCAAAATCCAATAATGGGAGACAATCCTCACATTTAATCAATCGTCATTTAAAAGATTCAGGGCTGAAAAACAATAAAGGAATACGGTAAAACTAACTAGTAGCATTATATTGTTAGAGCAGGCATCCCCCTGCAGGGGTTGGCCTGCCCTCCGGTATCGTTTAGGCAAGAAAGAGCTTTGGGAGTTATTCTTATTTACCTTGAAGCGCTTGCGGTCCGCATCCAAGTTCCGCCTCAGCTGGCTGGATACTGGAAGACGGCACTCGCGAGGTCTTATTTAAAAGGGAAACCCGCGTTAGTGTGAAGCTGACGTTCCCGGTACGTTATGGCAGATAGGGATGACAGACTACTTCTAGTCCGACCGCGTCATGGGTTTAAAGGAACTTGCACACGTCCGAGGGCGTGTTGTGTTGCCCTATGTTTATGAACACTCAATTTGAAACCGCACAGGTTTTTAAATTGGGGCGATGTACATCATTGAAAATTATACATTGAAAACTATACAAGATGCAGTGCATATACACTTGTGATTGTATCATACAAGTTTACAATTCCAAGGGTGCCATGAAAGTCCACAAGGAGGGCGTATGGTGTTTCCCTATGTGTATAGATACTCAGATTGAAAACATGCATAAGCTTATGAATGCGGCGACGTGTATCAGTAAAAATTACAAAGTGCAAGGCATATGAAAAATTGTCATTAGCATACAGGTTTACACTTTCAAGGGTGTCATAAACATCACAACCGAGGGCGCTCGATGCAGCCCGATGTGTATGAATACTGAAGATAAACATATACAAGCTTAAGTATAGCAGCGATGTGCAATAGTGAAAAATACAAGTTGCAAGGGTATATTTAAAAATTAAGGATGCCATGAATATCACAATATAGGTTGAAAGGAAAAGAGAACCATTTAGATAGGGGGACATATTACAAACATGGTGTAATGAGCATGTTCACCGTGTGTAGGCAACTGACTAGGGACAAGCACAAGTATGTCGCATCTACGGTAAGGGACTGACCCTGCTGGTATCCTGGGTGTGGTGCACTAGAGCCCTAGTGTTCCAGACATGATACTGGTTCCCTAGTTGTCCAGGCATCAAGTTCAGCCGTTGTTTAGTACAGATACCTGTCTACCAATTTCCTCAAATTCATTCAATCCCCTTGAGATTGTGTCTAATGCATGTATCCATCTGCACTCATGTTTACTCAATATGTTGGCAAAGTCACCTCCTCTAGGGTTGGGCTTCACTTTCTCAATTACCCACCACTTGAGGCTTTCCACTGCGTGTTCAAATGTGGTGAAGTGCTCCACTAAGGGAGCACCTTGAACCTTGCACCGTATGCGGCTGCAGTGCTGCAAAATGCGGCATTTGACTCTCTGTATTGTCTGCCCAACGTATATAAATCCACAGGGGCAACTGATTGCATAAATAACACCAGTGGTGTTACAGTTACTATGTACCTGTAGTGTGTAGGTCTGGTCATTGTGTTTGAATTCCGTAATTTCTTCTGTCAGTGGGCAAGCTTTACATAGGCCACATTTGTGGTGCCCCATGATCGGAGGGATCCCCCACAGGGTAGTCTGGCCAGGTGTGTGTGATGAAGGTAACAGGGACTTAACCACATGGTCCCTCACATTTTTGCCTTTACGAAATGCATGCAGTGGTGGGGGCATACTTCCCAGTTCATCTGCCACTAGGTGCCAATGTTGGTTGATGGTCTTTTTTATGGCATTGCTTTTTGTGTTATGAGTGGTTACACATACTAGCCGTTCCTCACTAGTGTCAGTCCTTGTTTTAGGATCCAGTAGGAATTCTCTGTGGTTCTGCCACGCGCACTTGCACGCTTTCTTGAGGAGTCTAATCGGGTATCCACGTTCGATTAATCAAGCCAAAAGGCCTGCTGATTCCTCGAAGTAATCTTCCTTTTTGGAACAGTTCCTCCGTAACCTCAGGAACTGGCCAAAGGGCAGATTATCCCTGAGGTTACGGGGGTGGTGACTTGTATATGTCAACAGAGTGTTGCGTTCGCTACTCTTCCTATACAAACTGGTGTGTAGTTTCCCTGCCTCTGATTTAATCATAATGTCCAACAAATTGATTGACTCTCTGTGGAAGTCAAGGGTGAATTGAATATCGGTAGAGCAGGTATTGAGCCAAAGATGAAATAATCTTAGCTCCCCACCCTCCCAGATGATCAGGACGTTGTCTATATAGCGTCGCCACATTGTAATGCAATCTCTGTATGGGTTGCGTTCGTTAACCATAAACTGATGCTCATATTCATTCATATAAATGATAGCTAGATTCGGGGCGAAGCTCGCCCCCATTGCCATGCCCTTGGTCTGTACATAGTATTCGCCCTGGAAAGTGAAATAATTCCTGGTCATAGCTATCCTTAGAAGTTCGATAATGAAATCCGTCGGGACCTTGTGTCGTGCTGGTGTATTGTTCAGTAGTGATTTCATGCACACAAGTGCGGCCGCTTGGGGAATGTTAGTATACAGCGCCGTTATGTCCATAGTGGCTAATATATTAGTACTAGGATCATGTAGACACTAATCTACCAGTTTGATGGTCTGCATCGTGTCTCTGAGATAGGTGGGGGTGCTCTCAGTGATGGGTTTAAGAAACACATCGATGTATTTACAAAGAGGTCTAATATGGACCCACACCCTGAGATTATTGGTCTCCCTGGTGGATCCTGCATCCGCTTGTGTATTTTGGGGACGGTGTAGATGGTGGGCATCCTAGGGTGTTTGTTATTAAGGTAGTCATGTTCTAGTTTGCTAAGGTATCCCACCTCAAGAGCCTTTTGTGTGATGCATGTTATAGTCTTACCAATCTCTTTTGTTGGGTCCATTCTCAATTCCTCATAGTTTCCTTCCAACTGTGAGAACATTTCTTTTTTGTAGTCCTCAGTGTTCTGTACTACAATCGCCCCGCCTTTATCGGCGGGTTTTATCACTATGTGGGTGTTTGTTTTTAATGATTCCAGAGCTTCACGCTCCTGTTTTCTTATGTTGTACTTGACATACTGTCGAGTGGCCAGGATGTTGTCTACATCCCGCATGACCACTTGTTCAAATGCCAAAGGTTTATGAGGCATTAGGTGCGTTGGGGAGTTGAACTTAGAGGGAGGTATAAGTCCACTGCCCGAGAAAGTTGGGTTTGGAGGGGCTTTGAGGAAATAATGTTTAAGCCTAACCTCACGGAAAAATTGATGCAATTCTACTTTCAGGTTGAAGTTGTTGGGCATTGAGGTCGGGACAAACGACAAGCTTTTACCCAGGATTTCTTGCTCATTTGGTTTGAGCATGTAGTCAGATAGATTGACCACAGGGTTCTCCGGCATATAGGTTACCATCTGTAGTGTTGGCGTCGTGTTTGTAAGTCTCCATGTGTTTCCTGCTGGAAGTGGGTTTTGTTTCTTCGTTTGCCCTCTGCCTCTGTTCCACATCGGAACTCTGGTCCCCCTGGGTCGGCCCCAGGGGCAACCCCGTCCTCGATGTCCCCACTATGGTTCCTCTACTAAAAAAGGCTGCTGGTCAGTGTAGGTGTGAGCTGGGGTGTGTCCTGATGTACTGGGGCCTGGGCGTTCAGTGTCACTATCTGAACCACTCCCTATTGATGATCCAGAAAATATAGTGTATCTCATGAACCCACTTCTACCCCTTCTTGAGAATGTTTCCTGTTGTTCTCTCACGTAGTAACCCTCTTGCAGGTATGGGTATGTGGGGTTTTTTGTCGTAGAATTTAATGTCTCTTGACACCTTATCTAGTTTGGTTGCCTGGGTGTAGAGGTCAAATTCACAAATTGTTCTTTCTAGCCCTTCTAGGGCTTCTTTCGCATTAATGAGGGCTCTATTCTCAATGATCTCTTTCTTTAAGTCAGAGATTTCTTTGGTTAGATGTTCTACTTTCTCAACTGCACTTTCGATTCCAAGCACCATCCAATGCCTGGAACAGTTATTAGACACGAAACTGAAGTTCTCCTTGAATTTGGGATTATTTAAGAAAATTGCAGGTTCGTTTCTAACTTGCAAACCAACTGAGATGACATTGGATTGTAAATATTTAGTTAGAGTGTGCCCATGCAGTCTTGTTCTAATGAGTTTTTTCTCTAAACGTTCCAGTTTTGATATTTTTTCGTTGTGTGTAAGGTCTATGTTGGTGGCAGTTCCTCCAAGGAACGTGCCACCTCCTTGTGCTTGTAGGAGTTTGTCAATATAATCCTCACTATATGATAATGTTTCTTTATCAGAAATGCTAAGTACACAGTACTGGACTAGTTAGAATACCAATCTGGTTATATTAGGACAGATTGAGCAATGATATAAAGATATATCTAAACAAACATTAAATGACAAACATATGAACATTTAACATATAAACCCTCGCAGGGAGTCCCTGCACAAAGGTAGCCATTACAAAAATGGGGTAACCCAATCGTGGTCATGGACCTGGGTAGAATGTGATACAAAAAACAATGGTCCTAGACCTTATTTGTAAAAGAAACAAATCAATTCACTGTATGGTCTGTTTAGCAAATCATTTCCTGAGCTAGCTTGAGAACAGTGTGACAGCTCATAGTACTCAATACATTATTCACAATAGAAGGATGTGCAACAACCTATAGTTCAGTTCACCATGCATTTTATTCTTATGTCAATTGGTGAAACAGTTATTAATACGTATATTATTCAAATAGGGGAGGTTGCTCCAGAGAGAACGTGCATAAAAAGAGAGGTGCTCAGGTGTAAAGTGGTGAGGAAGAAAAGTCAAGATAGTGACATAAGGAAAACAAAAGGCTTCATTCATTAAAACTGTTTGACCGGTTGAGATTCACCGTCCTATATGGCCTGACCACATTCATATAACATTCAATTTTTGTTACAATTCCAATCTACATAGAAATGTATCCTTGTGTGGCATGTTGGGGGTGGGTTCAGGGTCCAGGCCAGTTAGGGGGGGCTTCGACGTTTTGACCCGTCTTGTGGCCATGTGGGTGATTTAAACCTTGGCCTTGCGGGTCTTCCTCAGGACAGGGAGGGGCAACCTGGGAATATATGGGGCCTAATCACATACCTAAGGGACAAATGGGGAGAGCAGAGGTCAGGTTGTTGCACTTAGGGGTTAAAAAGCCAAAGAAATCAAAGTAAATCCAAACAGGCTTAACCGCCAAATGTTGCAGGATGCGGGATCCTAATCACGGTGAGAATGTCAAAGTACACTAAGTTCTATGGCCATATATGATCTCCCTGTTGATCACGTTAGTGACTGTACACTAAAAAGAAAGAATTGGGACAGTGAGTCTCCCAATTATCCCAACTTAATTGTATCCAACAAGGCTAGAGGCACATATGCATCTACATCAACCTATTACCTTAAAAAGTGGTTTGTGCCAGTCAAAATCCAATAATGGGAGACAATCCTCGCATTTAATCGATCGTCATTTAAAAGATTCAGGGCTCAAAAACAATAAAGGAATACGGTAAAACTAACTAGTAGCATTATATCGGTAGAGCAGGCATCCCCCTGCGGGGGTTGGCCTGCCCTCCAGTATCGTTTAGGCAAAGAAGAGCTTCAGGAGGTATTCTCATTTACTTTGAAGCGCTCGCAGTCCGCATCCAAGTTCCACCTTAGCTGGCTGGATACTGGAAGACGGCACTCGCGTCCCTTAGGTATGTGATTAGGCCCCATACATTCCCAGGTTGCCCCTCCCTGTCCTGAGGAAGACCCGCAAGGCCAAGGATTAAATCACCCACATGGCCACAAGACGGGTCGAAACGTCGGCACCCCCCCCCTAACTGGCCTGGACCCTGAACCCACCCCCAACGTGCCACACAAGGATACATTTCTATGTAAATTGGAATTGTAACAAAAATTGAATGTTATATGAATGTGGTCAGGCCATATAGGACGGTGAATCACAACCGGTCCAACTGTTTTAATGAATGAAGCCTTTTGTTTTCCTTATGTCACTACCTTGACTTTTCTTCCTCACCACTTTACACCTGAGCACCTCTCTTTTTATGCATGTTCTCTCTGGAGCAAGCTCCCCTATATGAATAATATAAGTATTAATAACTGTTTCACAAATTGAAATAAGAATAAAATGCATGGTGAACTGAACTATAGGTTGATGCACATCCTTCTATTGTGAATAATGTATTGAGTACTATTAGCTGTCACACTGTTCTCAAGCTAGCTCAGGAAATGATTTGCTAAACAGACCATACAGTGAATTGATTTGTTTCATGTACAAGTAAGGTCTAGGACCATTGTTTTTGTATCACATTGTACCCAGGTCCATGACCACTATTAGGTTACCCCATTTTTGTAATGGCTACCTTTGTGCAGGGACTCCCTGCAAGGGTTTATATGTTAAATGTTCATATGTTTGTCATTTAATGTTTGTTTAAATATATCTTTATATCATTGCTCAATCTGTCCTAATATAACCAGATCGGTATTCTAACTAGTCCAGTACTGTGTACTTAGCATGTCTGATAAAGAAACATTATTGTATAGTGAGGATTATATTGACAAACTCCTACAAGGAGGTGGCACGTTCCTTGGAGGAACTGCCACCAACATAGACCTTACACTCATGAAAAAATATCAAAAATAGAACGTTTAGAGAAAAAACTCATTAGAACAAGACTGCATGGGCACACTCTAGCTAAATATGTGCAATCCACTTCATCCCAGTTGGTTTGCAAGTTAGAAACAAACCGGCAATTTTCTTAGATAATCCCAAATCCAAGGAGAACTTCAGATTCGTCTCTAATAACTGTTCCAGGCACTGGATGGTGCTTGGAATCGAAACTGCAGTTGAGGAAGTAGAACATCTAACAAAAGAAATCTCTGACTTAAAGAAAGAGATCATTGAGGATAGAGCCCTCATTAATGCGAAAGAAGCCCTAGAGAGGCTAGAAAGAATAATTAGTGAATTTGACCTCTACACCCAGGCAACCAAACTAGATAAGGTGGCAAGAGACATTAAATTCTATGACAAAAAAACCACATACCCATACCTGCAAGAGGGTTACTACGTGAGAGAACAACAGGGAACATTCTCAAGCAGGGGTAGAAGTGGGTTCAGGAGATACACTACATTTTCTGGATCATCAATAGGGAGTGGTTCAGATAGTGACACTGAACGCACAGGCCCCAGTACATCAGGACTCACCCCAGCTCACACCTACACTGACCAGCAGCCTTTTTTAGTAGAGGAACCATGGTGAAGACAGCGAGGACGGGGACGCCCCTGGGGCAGACCCAGGTGGACCAGAGTTCCGATGTGGAACCGAGGCAGAGGGCAAACAAAGAAACAAACACACTTCCAGCAGGAAACACACAGAGACATACAAACACGACGCCAACACTACAGATGGTAACCTATACGCCGGAAAAACCTGTGGTCAATCTATCTGACTACATGCTCAAACCAAATGAGCAAGAAATCCTGGGTAAAGGCTTGTCGTTTGTCCCGACCTCAATGCCCAACAAATTCAACCTGAAAGTAGAATTGCATCAATTTTTCTGTAAGGTTAGGCTTAAACATTATTTTCTCAAAGCCCCTCCAAACCCAACTTTCTCAGGCAGTGGACTTAGACCTCCCTCCAAGTTCAACCCCCCAACCCACCTAATGCCTCATAAACTTTTGGCATTTGAACAAGTGGTCATGCGGGATGTAGACAACATCCTGGCCACTCGGCAGTATGTCAAGTACAACATAAGCAAACAGGAGCGTGAAGCTCTGGAATCATTTAAAACAAACACCCACATAGTGATAAAAACCGCCGATGAAGGCACGGCGATTGTAGTACAGAACACTGAGGACTACAAAAAAGAAATTTTCTCATAGTTATCCATGGAAGGAAACTATGTGAAATTGAGAATGGACCCAACAAAAGAGATTGGTAAGACTATAACATGCATCACACAAAAGGTTCTTGAGGTGGGATACCTTAGCAAACTAGAACATGACTACCTTAATAACAAACACCCTAGGATGCCCACCATCTACACCCTCCCCAAAATACACAAGCGGATGCAGGATCCACCAGGGAGACCAATAATCTCAGGGTGTGGGTCCATATTAGAACCTCTTTGTAAATATATTGATGTGTTTCTTAAACCCATTGCTGAGAGCACCCACGCCTATCTCAGAGACACGATGCAGACCATCAAACTGGTAGATGAGCATCTGCATGATCCTAGTACTAATATATTAGCCACTATGGACATAACGGCGCTGTATACTAACATTCCCCAAGCGACCACACTTGTGTGCATGGGATCAGTACTGAACAATAGACCAGCACCACACAAGGTCCCGACGGATTTCATTATTGAACTTCTAAGGATCACTATGACCAGGAATTATTTCACCTTCCAGGGCGAATACTATGTACAGACCAAGGGCGTGGCAATGGGGGCGAGCTTCGCCCCGAATCTTGCTATCATTTATATGAATGAATATGAGCATCAGTTTATCCTTAACGAACGCAACCCATACAGAGATTGCAAAACAATGTGGCGACGCTATATAGACGACGTCCTGATCATCTGGGAGGGTGGGGAGCAACAGCTAAGATTATTTCATCTTTGGCTCAATACCTGCTCTACCGATATTCAATTCACCCATGACTTCCACAGAGAGTCAATCAATTTCTTGGACATTATGATTAAATCAGAAGCAGGGAAACTACACACCAGTTTGTATAGGAAGAGTAGCGAACGCAGCACTCTGTTGAGATATACAAGTCACCACCCCCGTAACCTCAGGGATAATCTGCCCTTCGGCCAATTCCTGAGGTTACGGAGGAACTGTTCCAAAAAGGAAGATTACTTTGAGGAATCAGCAGGCCTTTTGGTTAGATTGATCGAACGTTGATATCCGATTAGACTCCTCAAAAAAGCGCGCAAGCGCACGTGGCACAACCACAGAAAATTCCTACTGGATCCTAAAACAAGGACTGACACTAGTGAGGAAAGGCTTTTATGTGTAACCACATATAACACAAAAAGCAATGCCATAAAAAAGACCATCAACCAACACTGGCACCTAGTGGCAGACAAACTGGGAAGTATGCCCCCACCACTGCATGCATTTCGTAAAGGCAAAAATGTGAGGGACCATGTTGTTAAGTCCCTGTTACCTTCATCACACACACATGGCCGGACCACCCTGTGGGGGATACCTCCGATCATGGGGCACCACAAATGTGGCCTATGTAAAGCTTGCCCACTGACAGAAGAAATTACGGAATTCAAACACAATGACCAGACCTACACACTACAGGTACATAGTAACTCTAACATCACTGGAGTTATTTATGCAATCATTTGCCCCTGTGGATTGATATACGTTGGGCAGACAATACAGAAAGTCAAATGCCACATTTTGCAGCACTGCAGCCGCATACGGTGCAAGGTTCAAGGTGCTCCCTTAGTGGAGCTCTTCACCACATTTGAACATGCAGTAGAAAGCCTCAAGTGGTGGGTAATTGAGAAAGTGAAGCCCAACCCTAGAGGAGGTGACCTTGCCAACATATTGAGTAAACGTGAGTGCAAATGGATACATGCATTAGACACAATCTCAAGGGGATTGAATGAATTTGAGGAAATTGGTAGACAGGTATCTGTACTAAATAACTGCTGAACTTGAGGCCTGGACAACCAGGGAGCCACTATCATGTCTGGAACACTAGGGCTCTAGTGCACCACACTCAGGATACCAGCAGGGTCAGTCCCTTACCGTAGATGCAACATAATTGTGCTTGTCCCTAGTCAGTTGCCTACACATGGTGAACATGCTCATTACACCATGTTTGTAATATGTCCCCCTATCTAAATGGTTCTCTTTTCCTTTCATCCTATATTGTGGTATTCATGGCATCCTTAATTTTTAAATATACCCTGCAACTTGTATTTTTCACTATTGCACATTGCTGCTATACTTAAGCTTGTATATGTCTAACTTCAGTATTCATACACATAGGGCTGCATCGAGCGCCCTCGGTTGTGAGGTTTATGACACCCTTTAAAGTGTAAGCCTGTACGCGAATGACAATTTTTCATACGCCTTGCATTTTGTAATTTTTACTGATACACATCGCCGCATTCCTAAGCTTGTGCATGTTTTCAATCTGAGTATCTATACACATAGGGCAACACCATACGCCCTCCTTGTGGACTTTCATGGCACCCTTGGAATTGTAAACTTGTACGATACAATCACAAGTGTATATGCACTGCATCTTGTATAATTTTCAATGTATAATTTTCAATGGTGTACATTGCCCCAATTTAAAAACCTGAGTGGTTTCAATTTGAGTGTTCATAAACATAGGGCAACACAACACGCCCTCGGACGTGTGCAAATTCCTTTAAACCCATGACGTGGTCGGACTAGAAGTAGTCTTCCATAACGTACCGGGAACGTCAGCTTCGCGCTAACGCGGCTTTCCCTTTTAAATACGTCCTCGCGAGTGCCGTATTCCAGTATCCAGCCAGCTGAGGCGGAACTTGGATGCGGACCGCGAGCACTTCAAGGTAAATCAGAATAACTCCCGAAGCTCTTCCTTGCCTAAACTATACCGGAGGGCAGGCCAACTCCCGCAGGGGGATGCCTGCTCTGCCGATATAATGCTACTAGTTAGTTTTACCGTATTCCTTTATTGTTTTTCAGCCCTGAATCTTTTAAATGTCGATCGATTAAATGCGAGGATTGTCTCCCATTATTGGATTTTGACTGGCAAAAACCACTTTTTAAGGTAATAGCTTGATGTAGATGCATATGTGCCTTTCAGATCTAGACATTAGACCGGATTACTCGATATCTAGTGGCCTGAAAAAGAAATCTCGTTGGTCTCCGAATTTGTACAGTGGTAACAATATTGAAATATTTCATACTTTAGTCACCAATGATCTAGACAAGGGCATGAGAAACACCATCCCTGTTCATAGATCTAATCAAGACAATGTAACAATACTTGAGAGACAAGCATTAAGAAGTTTAATTCATGACTCTAATCTGACTACTAGAAGAGCTGATAAAGGTGGTAATCTGGTAGTAATGAACACATCAGATTATGAACAAGAAATTATTTCTCAACTAAGCAATGTACAATGCTATTTGAAAATTTCACAGAATCCTATATTTTCTCTTGTTACCAAGATCAATGGATTTTTAAAACAATGGCATGATAATCACTTATTGGATAAAGATGAGTTTTTGTATTTGAGGGTTAACCGTCCACGTTATCCATGTCTATATACATTACCGAAAATCCATAAGGACCTCCCTTGTCCACCAGGGCGGCCAATTGTTTCGGGAATTGGAGGAGCAACGGAACGATTATCTCAATATGTTGATTTGTTCTTGCAGCCATTGGTTATTAATTTGCCTTCTTATATAAAGGATACTAGGCATATTCTAAATATTATCGGTGATGTCAATTGGGAGACTGGTATGCTACTAGTGACACTTGATGTAGTATCTCTCTACACTAGCATACCAAATGATCTGGGTTTACAAGCAATTGAGTTCTTTTTATCCAAAAGACCGGCAAGTCAATGGGAGCATACCCGGATGTTACTGACCATGATAGATCTGATATTAAACAATAATGTTTTTCTTTTTAAGCAAGATTGGCACAAACAAACCCAAGGAGTAGCCATGGGCTCAAAAGTATCACCAGCCTATGCTAATCTATATATGGGTTGGCTGGAAGAAAAGGTGGTATGGGGCCCATCAGCTAGCAAATGGATTGACTATGTTCTATTTTGGGGGCGCTATATAGACGATTGTCTTATGATTTGGACAGGCACGGAACAAATACTACTGGAGTTTATTGAATACCTTAACAGTAATGATTTGAATATTAGATTTACAAGAACTGTGAGTGCATCCAAAGTGGTATTTCTGGATATAGAATTATATGTTGTTGGTAACATGATTCACAGTAGAATGTATCGTAAACCCACATCATGTAATGCTATACTTCACGCAGACAGTGCACACCCTAGACACCAGATTAAAGCAATTCCATTCGGTGAGATGGTTAGAGCTCGTTGTAATTGTAGCGACAATATAGAATTCACGAAATGTGTGGACGATATGGAGAAAAGATTTTTACAGAGAGGCTGTTGCAATAAGGATATTACATTAGCGAAACAGAGAGTTATGAAGATAAAACGGCCATCCACATTGAAATCTAAAGCACTTACCAATTCAAAAACAACAATGATTAGAATGATCACTGATTATACTCCAATCAGTGCCATATTATGTAAAAGTTTGGTAAGACACTGACATATCTTGCAAGCAGACAGTACCTTGAAAGAATTCTTAACAGACAAACCACAGATCACATATCGTAAAGGTAGGACCTTAGGATCTTTGTTGAGTCCTAGCTACCCTTGTGATAAGAAACAAGAAACTTGGTTAATGCAATTATCGAGGGGTTTCTTTAAATGTGGGCACTGTGGCATGTGCAAACATGCCAAAGACAAAACTAAACAGTTTCAAGATAAATATGGTCGCATATTTAATATTCAGTTCAACATTAATTGTGACACTAAATATGTTATTTATGTGATTGTCTGTAAATGTGAAAAAATCTATGTGGGCAGTACGATTAGAGCCCTAAAGGATCGGGTTAGCGAGCACATGCGAGCTATCAAGAATTGTGATATGAGATATCCCATTGTTGAGCATGTGTATAATTGCACAGCTCAAAGCTATTACAAATCCTTTCAATTTTATGGTATAGATCATGTAGCACTTGACCCACGTGCTGGGAATAGAGAACTGAGACTGCGCAGACTTGAGGCATGATGGATCATGCGCTTACAGGCGGTGGAGGATGGTCTTAATTTTGATCGGGAGCTGCATTATTTCTTAGGCGATTAAGAACGAAGGATAATGACACATAAAGGTTATTCTGAGTAGGTCTGGTTATCTGAATAATATGTATTTGGATGAACCTATTTTTAGTGGATTATATTCAAGCTGCACTACCTGCGTGAGGATTTCTTTTAAAATGATGAACAGAATGTTCTTTACCCTTCAGTTGTGTTATATGGCCTATTGACATAATGGTAATCTGTCGCACTTGGGTATACTTATAGAAGTATATAGATGGATAGATATTGATAAATGATTTTGATTGACTTGAGTAACTGTAATCTCATTTAATATTATTCACTTAATTCAAATATATTTAATGTATATATTAGTACAAATTATCTGATTTGACTTAACCGGGCTCTCACACCTGTTTGCCTGAGCGGTGTTATATCAATCAGGGACATCTAGATTAAGTGATCGTTACAAAATTATGAATGTTTGAATAAGAATTTATCCAAATAAATGTTTGGTTTTGCCAGAACACGGCCGAAAAAGGGTTCCTGTTGTGACATTTATAGCCTTTTGAAAATTTAAAGATGGCGCTTTAAATATGGATTAGGCGCCGGTGAATACTTTGGATTTGTACACAGTGTTTGTTCAATACAAACATGGCGTTCTAAACACTGTTATACATAATTAACGTTGGAATAAGGGAAATTTTGTTTAGTCGTATATGTTCATTGTGGGCAGAAAACAATTAGAATATCTTAAAAATTGTGTTTCTTTTCATTGCGTGTAGAGTGATTTAGGAATTCAAATATGGCGCTGAATATAGTAGCTAGCGTCGTTGACCTCTTTTATGTCTATGTCCATTTTCACACTTTCTTATACGGAAGTAACTAGCGGCTACGTGTTGGCAACACGGATCACTCGTACTCGGGTTTTCACCGTTCGACAGGTAAGATACGTATAGTCAGGACTACTGGCAGTTTGGTTGAATTAGTGGGGAAACGTGGCTTAGAAGTTAACAACCACATAACCCTTACTTTACCTTTGTTGTAGATCATATTCACTTCGGAGAATCGGATAACGTTTCACTTTAAGACTAGTACACTGTGACTTGGCATGACATGAGCCGAAATTAGGGTAAGCGTACTTAATGATGAAGTGGATATATACCGTATTCTTTATATGCGCTTTGATTACTAAGGTGATAAAGTTTTGTCGTACTATTCTTTGTAGGTTCTTTTGGACCATAAACAACTTGGTTGTTGCCAAACAATTATACGGAAGATAATACTGGAGTTCACTACTAAGAATTACACGAATGTTTTGAAGGTATCGTGATGAAGTTGAATCTTTATTAGTGTTATGGTACATTTTGCCTCAAGTGTGACGGTGTCAGTGCTTTGATAATTAATAGGACGTAATTTATATAATTACAGGTTCTAACATTACAGATATTCAGGTACAGATTTAAATACATTACTATTCTTCAATTGCACGAAGCATGTAACTAATTAGGGTGGTGAGTAAATCAAATATTATGTATAGATTGTTCGATGGACACAATGTAATTGTAAATTTTGTTTGGTTCTAAGAAACACTTGATGTTCTGTTTTCTTTACACTTATGAGTTTATTCTGAAATTTGTACATATTAACCTTTACACTTGTGGTGTAATAGAAGGTACCTGTATGCACCTGTGATTACTCTGCACTTGGTGCACGATTTGGGGGCATATTTTGTTGGTTGCCCACTATCAATATACTGTATTACAATGGATATTCATTACTTCCAGCCCTGAAGAAGTCGTATGGGATACACCCTTTAATGACGAAACGCGTTGGGATTGGAAGGATTCTGTATGAATAAAAACAGAAGAACAGAAGTTTATACCATGACAATCGTTTCTAATGTGTATACTTGTTATTTTAAGCGTGTGCATCAATAATATTGTATGTTATATCAATCTTTGATTGAGCCTTTAGGGAGTTTGGGTGTTATTCCCTTTTTGATAGCACCGCTGTGAATTTTCATTCTCATATTTGCGTTTATGATAAGTTGTGTAATTTTGTTTGTTGCGCCAATTAGCCTATCACACCCACCAAAATTTAGCATATGTGCCTCTAGCCTTGTTGGATACAATTAAGTTGGGATAATTGGGAGACTCACTGTCCCAATTCTTTCTTTTTAGTGTACAGTCACTAACGTTATCAACAGGGGGATCATATAGAGCCATAGAACTTAGTGTACTTTGACACTCTCACCGTGATTAGAATCCCGCATCCCGCAACATTTGGCGGGTAAGCCTGTTTGGATTTACTTTGATTTCTTTGGCTTTTTAACCCCTACGTGCAACAACCTGACCTCTGCTCTCCCCATTTGTCCCTAAGGTATGTGATTAGGTCCCATACATTCCCAGGTTGCCCCTCCCTGTACTGAGGAAGACCCGCAAGGCCAAGGTTTAAATCACCCACATGGCCACAAGACGGGTCAAAACGTTGACGCCCCCCCAACTGGCCTGGACCCTGAACCCACCCTCAACGTGCCACACAAGGATACATTTCTATGTAAATTGGAATTGTAACACAAATTGAATGTTATATGAATGTGGTCAGGCCATATAGAACGGTGAATCACAACCGGTCCAACTGTTTTAATGAATGAAGCCTTTTGTTTTCCTTATGTCACTACCTTGACTTTTCTTCCTCACCACTTTACACCTGAGCACCTCTCTTTTTATGCACGTTCTCTCTGGCGCAACCTCCCCTATATGAATAATATACGTATTAATAACTGTTTCACCAATTGACATAAGAATAAAATGCATGGTGAACTGAACTATAGGTTGTTGCACGTCCTTCTATTGTGAATAATGTATTGAGTACTATGAGCTGTCACACTGTTCTCAAGCTAGCTCAGGAAATGATTTGCTAAACAGACCATACAGTGAATTGATTTGTTTCTTGTACAAACAAGGTCTAGGACCATTGTTTTTTGTATCACTTTTAGAAGTTGGCATTTCTGTGTGCTATGTGTCTGCCTGCCTGATGTGAATTGCATGTCTGGCTTGGCAGGGGCTGGGAGGTGTGTGTTGCTCCAGGAGGGGCAGGGTGAGTCGGCACTAGTCTGAATGGGACATCTGCATTGGGAGTAGTGGGAGGAGTAATCCCCTGACTCTGAATTGGTCTGTGCCTAGCCTGTACAATGCTGGCTCCACCCCCTGTGGTGTGTCTGATCACCGAGCTCCCACCTGACAAAGGGGAAGAGGAGCCTTGTAAACAAAGTGCTCCAATTCCCCCCGAACCAGTTTTTGCTGGTTTCCCCAAACCCTGCCCTGCAGACAAAGGAGAGAAGTAGTATAAGTATAGGGACTGTGACCCCATGATTGTGTGCTGTTTCTGGACTGCTGGGGGCTTGCTGCTGCTGGGTGCCCAGGATGAGCCACCACGGGGCTTGCTACCCTGCTGAAGGACCCTGTGTGCTGTCCTCCCTGGGCCCATCTGTGCCCCTGAAGTTTGCTATGGATCTTTGGACATCTAAGCATCTGGAGAGCGCTCACCCTTTATTTTTAGGAGGAAAAGAGCGTGTGGACCTTGCAGCTATGAACTGCAACTGGTTGGAGGGAATCCCGACGTGGGGATCCCCTCCCCCTTTTGATGACAGGAAAGCGGGTGCCCACCCCGCATTGTGCCTGCCGAGCGGGAGCCTACTCCGCTTTATAAATATTTAAATTGCGGGTGCCCACCCCGCTTATGCTTTTATTTTGCTAGCGGGTACCAACTCCGCAATCGTCCTTATTTGAAGGCGGGTGCCCACCCCGCACTGCAGCGATGAAAAAGGAGTCATCGCTGCGGCCCGGTTCAGCCCAGGAAGTCAGGCAGCCTTGCCTGACTGTGGGCGGGGCCTCTGAGACCGGCAGAGCAGAGAGAGGAAGCCCCGCCCGCCATAGATGCCGTCCAGAGCCTGGTGGGCTCCCTTGCGAAGTCCCGGGGGCCTCTTTTTGGGACATTATCACAGCTGCCCCGCCTGACAGTGTGCAGCTGCAACGTGGTGTGTGTTTGTGTAGAGAGCCCCAGAGCAGGGCCTCTTTGGTTATTTCTAAGTTGCGCCACCATAGCGGGCAACTGCAACGTTTTGCACATTTATTTTAGAGAGTCCCAGTGAGGACCCACCCAGAGGGCACAGTGAGTGCCCATGCCCACATTTGGTTTCCCAGCTGCACAGCAATTAGTGGCAGCTGCAATGTTTAGGCCAGCGCAATTGCGCACTTTTGGATTCTGCTGCTTTGGCAGCACGCCCTGACATTATGGACATAGGGCATTTGAGCCCTCTGAGAAGGCCAGCTGGCCATGGGGACAGTGTTAGGTTGATAGGGCGCCAGGCCTAATGTGATTTATATGGTGCATAGGAAATGTGATTTATGCACCATGATTTATGCATAAAGTGTTTAGGCTGGTGAGGATATTATTCTCTAGTCTGTGATTAATGATTATGAGGTTATTTGCATACTGTGTTTATGTTTAGGAGGTTATTCTCTAATCTGTGGTTTATGCTTAGGAGGTTATTCTCTAATCTGTGATTTATTCCTCTAATGTGATTTATGATTAGGAGGTTATGGTCTAATATGTTTAGGCTTATGAGGTTGGCGCCAAATGTATATTACGCCTAATGTGATGCTGATTGCATAATATGATTTATGTTGCAGGATATAATGCTGAGTACAGGATTTTGCCAGTCATTACTGGTTGTGCTCTACATTTATTATTTGTGTTTGTGATGGTTCTGACAGTGGCCCAATTGGCCCTGTCATGTGTATATAATACCTTGTAAATGTTGCCTTGTGTCAGTTGGCACAGTGTATATTGTGTGATTACTATTCTAATGTGTTTATGATAATACATGGCTATTTTTATATTTAACCTTGTGTGAAGTTCCTTTTGTGGTGTGCCTAGTGTGTTGCTGCTGTGTGTGTGTTGCGCAAATGCCTGACTGCTCGTGCCAAGCTACCAAGGGGGTGAGCAGGGGTTATCTTCAGCGTGTAACTCCCTTGCCCTAACTAGAGTGGTGGTTTCTGCCTGGCTTAAGCGCAAGCCCTAGCCAACCAGAAATCCCATTTCTAACAAGACTCTACTCTCAAATTATTATTCCACATCATTAAATATGCAGCTGTACAGTTTAGTACGTAGTATATTGCACTACATGTTTTAGAACCCAGTTTTTCTAAGTACTCAAACATATATTTAAAAGATGTCCCTAGTACTGTCAGATTGCAGCAGTTGCCTTCATGTGGGGTGTACCAAACAAGGGTGCAGGCCTTTAGGCAAGGGAGTAGCCAGGGAATTAAACTACTTCCCACTTTGAACCAGAGCTCTTATGGTAGGCACCAAGCAAACAGAGTAAGTCATTCTGACTTTCCCAAGAAGGGCTATCTTGTCTTCTCCATCAAAGCATCAATCCATTCATCCTTCCATCCACTTGTGGTACTCATAATTTCACCTTTACATTCTGTCATCCATACATTCTTTCATCTATCATTCAGTCTTTCACCATTCCACCCATCCATATCCAAACCTATGCATCCATCTCTATCGATCCATCTTTCTAGCCGTCCTTCCTTTCACTCGTCCATCTCTCCATCCACCCTTTCATTTATTCATCCATCCTTTCAGTCATTCATCTATCCAGCCACCTCTGCACTCCATCCATCCTTACACTCCATACATCCATCTTCCCTTTCACTCATTCATCCATCCTTTCACTCAGCCATCTATTCATTTTTCCACCCGTCCTATTATCCATCCAACCACTCATCCATCCATCCACTCACTCATTCATCCATGCTTTCACTCATCTGCCCATTGATCCTCCCTTTCACTCATCCATATAATATAGCGTTCCGTACATAATCCCACTACAATTAACATACTTCCACTCCACTATGAACAAAAAACCAAATAAATCACAATGTCATTTACAACGCCAATAGCTCTAACTTTCACAAATGCGTGGCCGATTGCATTGCAAATGCTTGTTTAATATGTATGGACGCAAAAATATAGGGCAGACTGGTAAAATGCTTCAAGGTTGTATGATTCTAACAAAACATGCACTGTTATTCAGCTTACTATGCAAGTAATATGTTTGCCAATAACACCTTGTAACATTTTCTTACACAAAAATCAGAACACTTTGGGACATATTTACAAGCTCCTATTGCCACCACAACGCCACTTTCAGTGATGTTGTGATGGCGATAGGGGCTTAGCCTTATTTACAAGGCAGCATGTAGGAAGCTGGCTCTGTATATACTATACCAAAGTGAGGTATAGTGTGCACAGAGTCCAGTGGAACCCAAAAAGTAGGCAGAGGTAAAGTAGATAGCACCTCACTCTCTATTTGTGTAGTATGGTCGAGCAGTAAGGCTTTATCAGAGGACAGTGTTAAGCATTTGTTGTACACACTCAGTCCGCAAATGAATTCACATACTCAAAGACTGAACTTCAGACCAATTATTTTGTATAAAAATATTATTTTAGTTATTTTATTTCCTAGAACCAAGCAAGCCTGCCACAGGTAAGTGATAAGTACTTTGCAGTAAATATACAGTTTGTAGCGCAGTTTGGATTGCAATTGTAAATGTACTTTGATTTGATTACAGTAGTGTTAGTGATAATGCAATGCTTTTCAGAATACAGTACATATACTTTGAATAGAATTCTGAGTAAAATTACATGTAAGTTACTTTTTAGATTACTTTTCTTACACAGTGTAGTATACCTGGATACTACACTGGGACATTTCCTGTAAACAGGTAGGTAAAAGCGTTTTTGTTAGTTAGTACAATTTTAAAGAATTTCATTAGGTTTTCCAACTCCACACTTAAAAACTTTTCATAGGAAAAACAGTCAATGTTACCCTATTGAGGAAAATAGTTTTTATCGGTTTTGGGGTAAGTATTCAGTGGTGGGGGTTGAGGTTCTGGGGTACACTCAGGAGTCCCCCAGGGTCAGGGATGCACTCTTGTTACACCCTCAGAGGTACTACGGCAGCCGGGTGCAGAGTGCTGAGGCCCAATGATATCCAATGGGGATTAGGGGGCTTCCAGTTGGTGGCTGCTGACAAGCAGGCCACTTGGTTGTGGAAGCAAAGCTCCAGGACTTTAGCTCAGGGCAAATGGGAAAACAAAGTAGTACTAAAGGTGCACCCTCAGCAGCACCAAGGCGGCCGGGTGCAGGGTGCTATTTCGATGTTGGGTGCCCTGTTGTTTGCAATGGGGAACCTCCTATTTGCAAAAGGCACTGCAGGCTCGAGGAGGAAGGTCTTCTGGGTGCGACCACCACTTTGAGAGGTAAGTTGGGATGTTGAGGGTTGGTTAGGCACCGTCAGTTGGGCCACACAAGGGTGTGGGGCGTCGGGTGCAGGGGTGCCTTTTAGGGTCGGATTTTCTTACCAGCTCCTGGTCGCGGTTGGGGGGACCTTCTGAATTTAGGCTGCAGGCATCGGCCGAAGGTTAGAGGTAGGTTAGGGGGTCACCGGATCTTGGTTCAGGATCGCCAGGGAGACCTCCTCGTGGGGTTTGCCCACTCGAGCTAGGGCCGTGGACGGCTGGTGCAGAGTGGTGCGGATTTGTGGTGTCTCGCCGGAGCCAGTGGATGGAGTTGAACAAATCCGGTGTTCACGGGAGACACAGTCCAGTGGGAGGGTGGCATAAGCCTTTCCCTGGTTGGCTGATTCCCCATCTGCAAGATGGCAGGGACTGAGAGTTGTGCTTCACCTCGCCTCCCCCAGCTGAGGGGTGGAGTTGGCAGAGGTGGGTACACCTCTCTTCCTCACTTGTTTTTCCCACTGGTTCTCCTGTCCAAAATGGAGGGCAGAACCAGTGGGGACCAGTTGCTGAAAGCAGCAAGTGGCCTGGGGAAGCTCACAAGCCTTTGAAGCTCCCCCTTTGTGGATCCTGCCTATCCTGAGGGAGGAGGCTTGGCACCTCGTCCCAGGATGTGCATTGTTTTAGGCCCCCGAGAGCAGCAGGCACTCGACCCAGGGGCCCAGAAACATGTCTGGTGGTGGCAGCTGAAAGCAGCCACTCAGCCTGGACACTAGTGGTAGGTTAGTTTTCAGGGGCATCTCTAAGATGCCCTCTGTGTTTATTCTTCATTAAATCCCACACTGGCATTAGTGTGGGTTTAATGTGCTGAGAATTTTGATAACAAACTTCTCAGTTTTCAGTGAAGCCATTATGGTGCTGTGGAGTTCGTAATGACAAACTCCCAGCACTATATACTCTTAATGGCAGCACTGCACTTACAATGTCTAAGAATGGACTTAAACACTGTAGGGGTACAGGGGTCATGCATACCCTCACCACTGGTATAGTGCACCCAGCTAGAGGTATGACTGATCTATGCCAGGGCAGTAGGTTGTAGGCATGGCACACAGGGATGTGTGCCATGTCGACTCTTCACTTTGTTCTATACCAAAACACGCAGCCTGCAAAGGCAGTGTGTGTGTGTGAAGGTAGAGGACTTCTAAGGGTGGCACAATAAGTGCTGCAGACCTTAGAGGCCTTCTCTGGTCACAGTGCCCTGGGTACCTGTGGTACCATTTACCAGGGGCTGACTTGTGGCCAGGGATGCCAATTGGGTATAGGCTTCAATGCAGTTTTAGGGTAAAAACATAGGCCCTGGGTACCTGGTTAGCAGGGACCCAGGGCGCACTTAGTCAAAGTACATCAGCTATTCAGCGAAAAGTGGGGGCAACCATGCAGAAAGTGGGCGCTTTCTCACACAGAGTTAACCCACTTACAAAGGCTTAACGCTGCCTTGTAAATAAGGCACCCTTTCATGCTGTATTTAGCGTGAAAAGGGAGGGCAATGGGTGTTGCAGGGCGTTTCACCGCAACACCCACTGATTTTGACTCTGGCCCCTATTTACAAGGGCAGCGTAAATAGGAGGCAGGGCCAAAATTAAGACCAGGGAAAACCTGGTCTAAAACAGGCAAAGCGAGAAGAAATGCTTTGTTTCTCCTTGTTTTTGTTGTTTCTATGTGTGCTGCCTTGTGCAGCAAACATAGAAACAGCAAATTGCCTATGATTGTCTATGTGCAGGAAGGGAGATCTTCCTCCACATAAACAATCATTTAAAAAAATGCTGTTTTGCAACTTCTATGTGTGCTGCATTAAGCAGCACAGAGAGAAGTTACAAAACGGCATAAAAAGATTGGATCTTCCTGCGCACAAACAATCTTTCCCTCAACGCAGACACCCTTGCACTATGGTGCAACTGTGCCTGCGTTGGCACTAGGCTGCTAAGTGTGGCGCCAGCGCAGGAGGAAACGCTGGGCTGCACCATATTTTTATAAATATAGTGCAGTCCTGCGTTTCTGGATATCAGAGTAATATCTTGCTTTTTCTTATTGCCTTTTTTTTTTGCCTTAAATCTGTCACTCGTTTTGATATTGGCTTTCCCTTTATTTTTGCCCCTGACGCTTCTATTCGCTTCTCCTCGTGTTTAGTTCGTTATGATTCCATATACTCCAGCAACTATTTTCCTTGCTTGCATCATGTATATTAACATATTTGTCCTTTAAACCACGTTTCATTCTTTTTATTTGTCACGCTTTCTGTCTCTACTCCTGTAGCAATGACCAGCTGCAGTGTTAGACAAGTTTAAAGTAATTTATAGCGAGAGCTGAGTTTGGCGTACTGTTGAATCGTGTATCCCCTAACTCAGCCCGAGCAGTGATCAGCTGCTTCTGACCTTCTTTCTGTCTGAACCTGCACCGGCTGAGTTTCGTTTCCTATCTGCCGAAGAGATACACGCTAAGATGGGGATACCAGAAATTACACAACACCAGCAAAGCGACGCTCCATGAAAGTCTGCAGAGGCATTGTAAATATGCCCCTAAATATAACAGAAATGTCAGCAATTATCCAGTAGCAGGCGAAATAGCCGTCACCTTTATGTTTGCCACAATACTGCCATGGACTAGCTAGTCACAATGAAATCCATAGTAAGAGAGGAAGGAAATCGCTCATCTACAAAGCAAACATGAAATATAGAGTAAATCACAACATACCTTCAAGGTTCAGGTTGTGTCACGTTCAAATAAGCAATCTACAAATAAATGAAAGGCGATTTTTCTTTCAGTCCACACGATGATGATTTCAAGCTCCTCTACAGCTCTTTTCTAAAAACGATTTATTCAGCTTTGACGTTGTTGAGGAGTTTTGTTACAATTTATATATCGGTATGCCAAGGGGAAGTGATAATAATGTGTGGGTTTGGCTTACATCCGTTAGAAGCCAGCCACACAAAATAACTTCTTCCTCTTTTTTCTAAGACGACTTTGCTTGTAAATTAAAATCCGTGCCTTTGCAAGCACAGGAAGTGAGTTGTATTTTATTGTTTTTCATCAATTTAGATTTTCTGCAACAGATAGCGGAAAAATAATGGTAGACGTTCTGCTGTCATATTGTACAGATTGGGGTGTTTGCCATAAGCTACCTGTCAATAAATGGAGAATCGGGGCATATTTTCAATTCCCCAGCAGCACTTTTACGTTGCTGGAGAATCACTTTTGTGAAGCTCCATAGGGGCAGTGTGCCGGCCCATATCTACAAGGCCATGCAAAGCCATCCTGCGTGGCTTTTCATGGCCTTGTAAATATGGAGTAAAGCAATTACTGACTCTGCATGAAAGGGTTGTTCCGTTGGTGTTGCTGTGCAGGGCCGGCTTTAGCACTCGTGGCACCCTGTGCAACAATGTTTGCTGGCGCCCCCCACAGGCTTCCCCTACAGACTGCCTCACTACCACCCTTTAACAGTGCCCCCTCAAGTCTCCATAACCACTCTCTCTCAGATGTATTTAATTAGTTATATAGCGCCTCCTATACCAGTGTAGGGTGTCAGAGCACTTTACATCACACACACATTACACCAAGACAATCAATCATATGTGTGTAAATCAGTGTATAGGAAATGTTACATAAGCCAGAAGACTACAAGGTGAGTCATGTCAGCTACACTGGTAGACAGTATAGTTTAAGAGTGCTTGGTCTGGAGAAGCACAGACTCAGAATTTAAAACACAACCCCATGGTTGGGGGTTACATTTATTAATAAGGATTTTGTTTTATGAAAATGAACCCTTTTTGAAACAGTAGAATAATGAAAGACCGAGGAAAAAATCATAATTCTCTAATCTATACCTTGCAGTTTGCATGCAGCTCTTTGATTACAGTTATTAGCTCACTGTCCCATGTTAGGATTTTAACAACTACACTGCTAGTAACAAAAGTATCTCTCTGACAAAAGCACTGACCTATTTAATTTATATGCACTTTGTGGTCTGCATGGTGCACATTCTTTGCCAGAGGCATCTTAACCCTATGTGCTACCATAAAATGAGTTAAAACTTCCACTAGACAAAACTCCTTCTCTCTCCAGGAAGAACATTAATCACTGGAGTCATCTTGACATATTTATTGTTGTATTAAAATTGCCAGTGGTCAGCAATGCAGCAGCAGGTGCTTTTGAAACAATAAAATACTTCTAAACATGGCGCCCCCTCAAAATGTCAGCACCTGGTGCGGTGGCACCGGTCGCACCGCCCTAGAGCCAGCCCTGTTGCCGTGGGTGTTCCCACACAACACCCATGGGTTTTAACAATGTCCCAAATTTACAACTTAACTTAACTCTGGGGCAGCACTAAAACTAATGCCTTCCCAAAGCAGGTGTAAAGAGGAGAAGGTCCTTATTTACAAGAAAGTAATGCAGCATGGTGCCGCAACCCATTTGGCTGTGCCATGCTGCGTTACTTTCAGAGCACGGGTATGAGTCATATATACAATGAGATGGAGCCCTGTTCTCTCCCCTGCACTTGCACACATTTGACTGCCACACGCCAACAAAGGCACCTTTGCACCATGGTGCAAGGGTGCATGCATTGCAGGGATGGTTGTTTTTCTGTAGGAAGGGACACATTCTTGCACAAAAATAATCATGAGATGTGTTTTCTTCTTTCAATGTGTGCAGCAAAATGCAGCACTCATAGAAAGAGGACAAAAGTTTTGTAAACCTGAGAATGCGGCAGAATCAATGGGTGTTTCGTGGGAACACCCACAGCAATATCCATGACACGTCCCTTTCACGCAAAGTGCTGCGTGAAAAGGGGGCATATTTACAAGGTCGCAAAAAGCCACGCAGGGCGTCTTTACATGGCCTTGTAAATATGCAGCACCACACTGCTGCTGTGCAACGTGTCTGAAGTTTTTTTTTTAAAAGCGTGATGATGCTGCCAGCACTGGCTGCTTCATTGTACTTTTTTTTAGTGCTGGCAGGTCATGAGGATGGTGTGCAACACAGTGGGAGGGCATGGGTGGGCAATACAGTGGGAGGTCATGGGTGGGCAACACAGTTGAAGGGCATGGGTGGGCGGGCAACACAGTGGGAGGGCATGGTTGGGCAACCCAATGGGAGGGCATAGGTGTGCAACACAGTGTGAGGGCATGGGTGGGCAACACAGAGGGAGGGTGTGGGGGGACAGACTTATCAATGAGTTGTGCTGCCCTTGCGCCACACAAGGTGGTGCAAGGGTGCCATAGCTACTAAGTCAGATTTATCAAGCCATGCAAGTCCACCTTGCGTGGCTTGATAAATCTAGAGTAACACAACGCAACGCAAATCCCTGTGCTGCATTACTGTGCCTCAGAGAGGCATTACACGGGTGGAGCCTGGGTGTTCCCACGCATCCAACCATGGATTTTGGCTCATTTCCAGATTTACTATTATTGGTAGACCTGGAAATGCGTCAAATGCTACTCCTCCACAGATGAGGCATAACAAGGAGAAATATCTTTATTTATTTCTCCTCTTTCTATGTGCGCTACATTCTGCAGCACAAACAGAAATAGGAAAATGCCTCTGAGGATTATTTTTGTGCAGGAAGGCGCCCCTTCCTGCACAAAAACATTCCTGTCTGCATGCAGGCACCCTTGCACCATTGCACAAAGGTACTTGTGTTAGCGCTAGGTAGTCAAAAGGGCACGAGTGCATTGAAAGGACAAGAATGCACTGCATAATGTTGAATACAGGACATTCCTATCCTTTCACTTTCATGCAGTGCAGCCAGCCAGGTGTCTTGAAGCTTTGTGTGAAATATTGATAAATCTTCCCCCAGATTCTCACTGTGCTTATTACAAAACTTCACATAGCAAAAGGTAATATGACACAAAATACCTTGTACAGCTGTGCATTAGCAATAGACACTTGGAATTGTATAACTTAACACAGATTAGGACATTAGAATGTTGAGAGCTCCATTGAAGACAATAGAGTAGCTCCTGACTTATAATGGCTGAATAAGCCCGGAGCTCCAACAGTCCAATGTTTGTTTTCAGGTTTCTCCCTTTTCAATTTAGAACTTTCTACCCTTAATGAATGGAATATTCTAATAGCCTTATAGCCTTCATGCCTTAGGCTATGTGTTTTGTTAAAGGCCCGAGTGCATAATTCGGGTTTAGAGCCTTTAACAGCTGGTATAGCCCTCAGCGGCGAGCTATGAGTCTATAATAACACTGCACAGCAACGAAAAAAATGATATGGTATTAAATAGTGCAACATAACCTAAAATAAAACTTGGCTAAATAAAATACATCACAGCAGACCACAACTGTAGCAGGCAACAAGCCGTTCTCATCAAGCATTTAAAATAAAAATGCATCTTGTCGGCAGGCAAATAAAACAGGCGTGATGGTATGACTCATACTGAACGAGTGAAAAATACCACACCTTTCGATAAATTCTCAATGAGTTAACATGTCTCCCCTACTCATAACACTCACGGGCCCTCTTTCTTGCCAACACTCTTTCTTAAGTATCGGTTTAACGCTTGGCAGACTGACTTGCTACAGTGACATGTCTACATAATATAGATATGTGAAATTACGCAAACAACTAATAAAAAAAGCTAATTAGAATTCAACAATCAGATATTCTTTTAGAAACTGTTTATATAACTGTTATGTATATTTATATGGTAATATTCATAATAGAAACAGGCAATGAAGACTCATGTTAATTAAAACTTCCTTTTGTGGTGTACAGCAACAACATTGATGGAGAACGTGGAGGGTGACTGACAACGAAAGTGGTGGCAACAACAAAAAGAAGAATACAAGCACTATGACACGGCCTGTGTGGACTACGTCATAGCACTTTTTTAAAGCCATGTTGTGCATCAGCCCGAGCTATAGTGCAATATACTAAAAATAAGTTGTACTGGGATAAGCAAGATGATGGAGGCATGTGGGAGCCACAAGAATAGGATCAGGGAAAAGCAACACGAGGGAGATGCAGGAGAGAAGGGAGGGAGCACCAGATGGAGGCTGTGTGGAAGGAGCAGAGGAGGGAGAAAGAGTACCTCTATCACAGCACGAGCAGTGAATGGCAACTAATTAAGTTGAATCAATCTGTGCTTGGTCCATGCTCCAGTGAAAGGAGCAGAAGTGGCGCTTGGCCTGAGCTGGCAAATTAGGAAGCAGCAGAGAAGAGTGACAGTGAAGCCAACAAATGGTAAGTAATGGGCAGGCTCCAAGTCCTTTATTGTAAACAATAATGTCTCGCAGGCGAGAATGCATGCAGTGAATGCACTGTCGCAGGCTCAACCTAAAAAAGACAAAATGCCACTAATAGGGGCAAACGTAAATTGGCAATAAGAAAACAATTTAATTTGCTGACCTGGTTGCAGAACACTGAGTTTTGAAATACTTAAATGAAAACAGATCTCATTTAGAGCCTTCGATCATGTGACATTACTGACCTAATGACTTTGAAAAAAATATGATGTGCCTGAAGAATGTGACAAAGGATCATTACCATGTCATTATTTACCTCTTTCCAGGGTAACCTGTAACTCGAGACAGGCATCTTTTCTGGGCCAAAACGTAGCGTCCTTAAATCAGACTCTCCTTCCCTTATGGACTGTGTAAGACATAAATCTTCTGCCAACAAGGTGTTTTGTTTCTAAACATCTTTGTATTTCAATTAAGAAAAAGTAAAAAAAAAACATGTGGCAGCAGTGATCATCACAGTCAGCATCAGATCACAAATGACATGCCTTATATATCAGTCTTCAAAGTAAATGGGGAACCTAATTAACCCTTCACAGCTGGGGTAAACAAATATTAGCGGGTAAATATGTCTACAAGGGATTTTCTAAATTGAATGTTTGTATAATTATTCCAATCAATGTTTAGCAAACTCTATCACAGTAGTTTGAGATACACAATTTCAAAATCAAATACAACTTAACATGTAATCAAAATTATCAATGAAAGATTTATCACACAGGTGTATATAGTCAAAAATAGACTTTTATATTAATCATATTTCATTTAAAAAAGGTACAAGATCATACAAAAAACAAAGCAAAAAGAAGTTACAATGGTATCTATTCTTCTTTGCTACAATTGTGTACACCGCTTTTCAAGTATTTAAATGGCTGTGTAACCAAATTTTACAAACAACTTTGCCTTTGATACAGAGATCTGTGAAATCAGTGTAAAATGTCGACGTTTCAATCTATCACTGTTTGTATCCACTAGACCTTCTTCAGGACTTTATTAAAAATTGCCGATTGAATGACCCCTAAATGGCAATGGTAATAACATTAATTAGCGTGTCATATTAAAATATATTTTTATGAAAAGTTTCACCCGTGTGAAAAAGAAATGAAAGAATGAAATGTGTTTAGATAGGCAGAAAAGAGTTTAATGAAAGACTCTAACCTTCTCGTGCGGAAATCCTAAAGTAAAACCACGTGAAAGGAGCCAATCCAAGAGAATAATTTTGAAAAAACTTTATTTCTAATTATGGTTATTTCGAATCCAAACCGGTATGTGGTGGCACTGACGCCTATGACTTATCCGGTCATCAAGGCTGAAGAGTGAGAGGACAAATGTATATTAAGTCATCAGTGGAAACAACCAAGCAATTATATATTTGATTAATCTTGATCCTCCGCATTCAGACAAACAATGTCTGTTCACGGTTCAATAGAGAGTGAAAACATCCGCTTTGATTTCCACTTTCTATATAGAAAAAGTTTGTGTATTCACTGATTTCAAATGTCACAAAACAATCTGACTCAATCTTACATCTTGATATTAGAAACATGATATATATGTTTGAAATTGAGAATGGTTATCGTTTATCCCTAATTGCAGGTTTGTGGCACTTCACCTGATCTAGCGGAGCCTATGCTCCAAAAGAGTCTGTTTTGGAGTTATAAACAACGAAAAGGAAATTAGACATATATGAATGGATACAACCGTTCATTCTCTAATGGGCGGTTATGTAACTTAAGCTATACACAATCTACAGAGTATATAAGAGGTGGTTCGCTTCATTTGGAGATCAAAAGACAGCTAACAAGCCTCAAGGTCTAATCGTCTTCCGCAGCCATCTCAGCATGTACTCACATAAATATTTTGAGCAGTATAATATCGAAATAGACCAGTTTGGTCAATAATATATAATTAAATACGGAATACATTAAATTGTAGCTCAGTTTTAGTGATCTGCAGTAATTTTATGCTATATTTCAGACACGTTTTAATTTTTGTGAAAGTGTGAGCCCATAATTTCACATATTATTCTTTGTGGATTTAAAACGTGATTCGCAATGACCGCTTTTAGAATAGAATCTAGGGAGGTAGATGGTTGATAAATCTGTCATATCCTACATTAAGGCATCACTGAGTATAGATTTAGAATTCGGCGGCCATCTTAGACTGTGGTGTTTTGCAAGCACTTTGTGCTCTGTTAATAACGCATTGTTATATAAATCACACAATCGTGATCTCAATTATTGTCCTTCATAAATATAGGACAGAATTTAAAGAAAACACACTAAAATGTGATCTTGGATGGTAAATCCTCATGAGATCGATGATAATCAATCAAGAGTCCTAACCAATTTCAAATATTTTGTTGATCAAGATCAGTAAATAATCACTCTTAGGAGGTGAGAATCTCGTTTCCTCAAGACTGTTTTTATTGTAAAAAATACTTATTTTGATAGAACATATCTAAAGACAGGACAGGAAGAATGATTGACAGAAATATTTAGTATCCCGTTCACCACATCAGAAAAAAGAAACCAGTATTTTTCATATCAAACAATTGGATAATGTCTAAATTGTATCAGAATTATTCATTCTAATATCATAAAGATGTCATATACATATATATAGCCATTGTTCAAATATTTTAACAGATGGTATGTACAATAAGTGAACTCATATATGTACCAATCAACAGCATTTCAAAGATGATAATACTTCCAGGTTGCCTACATACAGGATAAGGTATGCCATTCAGTTGATAGATTTAAACCTTTATTGATGTTATCGGTACGACAGTTCCATCTATTTTCTTTTAGAGTAAGTACTTGGTCTACATTGGTCTGTCGCTTAGTTGGCTTAACAAATTCAATGACCCACCAAATAATTTCCTTATCTGAATGTCCCATTTTAACATAATGTTCCACTGAGGGGGCATTCTCGACCTTACATTGGATGCGTGATTGGTGTTGAAGAATCCTTTTCTTAACCACCTGTGTAGTTTTTCCAATGTAGTATAGCACACATGGGCATCTAATGCAGCATACTACATTTGGTGTATTACAGTTGGAAAAATTTCTGAGGACAATGGAAACAGTATTGATGTTACATGTTTTGGTCGGTTGTGTGGTGTTACATGCATTACACTTATTACATTTAAAGTGTCCCATTAGTGGTACTAGTTGTCTCATACTGTCTACCATATTGGTGTTACTTTCTTCATATGCATGTACCAACCGATCTTTAATATTTGATCCTCTCTTGAAAGAGAACATAGGTTTATCTTGTAGTTCAGGTAAACCTTAATAAAGAGACCAATGTTTGTTCGCTATTTTTTTGATGTCATTTAAGTGAGTTCCAAAGGTCATAACACACACTAAGTGTGATTGTTTAGATCGTTCCTTGAATCTAATAAGGCCTCTCGGTTGTTGTACCATGCACATTTGAGTGACTTTTTCAGTAGTTTCGCTGGGTACCCTTGTGCTTTCAATTTATCTTTTAGTTTTCTTGACTCTAAAAAGTAATCCTCTTTATGAGTGCAGTTTCTGCGAAGTCGCAGAAACTTCCTGTGGGAAGGTGTGAAGTACTCCAATTTTTAAGACCCCAGAGGTGCTAGGGGTAGCACCCTATGCCTTCGAGTACTTCCTGATGTGGTATTATAAAATTCTGCATATCTTGATAATATAACACAGAACTTGGCAACAGAAGCTGAAATATGAAAAGACATCTTTATTAAACTCAAATGAGTGAGACTACGTCGCACAGAAGCCTTAGCAACTGAATGAGGCAGTCTGCAGAACAGAAACCAGTCTCCTCTTTTATGGAGAATGTTACGCTCTGGGCAACACCGCCCTTCTCTTGCAGTTGGTCATTCACATGTATACATTGCAAACGAAAAGGCAGAGTCATGATGACCATCCCACATTCCAGTTAAATCAACCCGTAATTATTTACCCAGCAATGGCTCAGATCCCACATCAGATATCGATAGGCCCCAATAAACAGGAGCATCTCCTGTTTTGGGAAACAAGCCATAAAGCAGGAACAGTCAGGTGTGAAAGAGATTAGCCGGAGGCTTGTGTAGGATGAAAAGACTTTATGGTGTGTCAAGCCCTGATGCTAATCACAGGTGGCCAGAGGACGGGGAACTCGTGAGACCAGTTTGACCTGGGGTGGCGGAGCCAAGCTGCCCAGGTCACAGAAAAGTCAAAGAAAGGCACATGTGCTCTAAAAGGCCCGTTTTCGCTTCATGCTATATAGCCTATGTGAGGGCTACCATAAGATGGCCACCGCTACAAAATGGAACCCACGGAGTCAATGTATAATAACGTATACATAGTGCATTCATAGCTAAAACGTTACACAAAGCACTTGTACATACCGCATTGACCATTCGCGGTTCGCTAATACCGGGATAGACAGGGGTAGGGCCCTGCCTCCTACGCGGTCCCAAATTTTAAAGTACGACAGACCCTCCTTTTGCCCTTACATAGGCAATAACTATACTCTCATCAATCCGAGTCCAGGTCTACAGACATGAAGTCATGGAGATGTTGCTGTAGCATCATCCTATTACTTAGCGACTCTCACGGGACACGTCTCCTTACACATGTAGTAGCACAAAGGCCACATATGGCAGGACAAAATAAGGAATACCTCTATCTAGGTGGCATAAGATCACACCCCCAACAATTAGTGATGTTTACTACTAACTAGTGTTGATGCAGAAGCTGTACAAAAGAATTGCTTACGAATTCTGATCTTTTAACCTGCTCATGTTCAGGAAAAGGATGAAAAAAGTGCAAAGAAACAGTGGTAGGGAAAGACATAGGTTGGGAAGAGGGTGCAGAAGTCAATTGAGTAGAGAAAATCAATCCCACCCATAAATGACAACGTCATGTTTAAAAAAACACTAGAAAACACGTTATTAAGAATATATAGACAACGGGAGAAAGTAGCGACCACTATTACAAATGAAATAATAATTTTTATGTTCAGGTGAAACAGTGGTGACCCTCATCAATGCTCTGAGGTGAAAAGGGGGTACTCTTCCACAGAAAATTGATTTTATTCTGCTTATACTAGACAATGCCAGCAAAACAAACAGTCTTCTAACACCTAGTCTATACAATCACACGGAAACCTCTTGTGAAACCACCTATGCCCAGAGTCCGTTCAAAAAGCCTCTCTGGCAGGCTTCTATTGTCCATCAAATCTTCTTCTGTTGTTTTCTTTTGCCTGGGCCTCTTCATTCAAGCCTTTCATGAGAAAAGTACTGCTTAGTTGGAGTGCCCTCCTGGCAAACACCCACAGCTCACTCGAAAAAAAGTCTCAATGTCTCAAGGCAGTGCGCCAGTATTTTTCCTTTGCGGCAGGCACTACAGGTAGTGTGCTCTCCATTGATCAAGGGCACAGGTCATCTCGTGCAGATTCGGGACCATTCTCAGACTCCAACACTCGTCATTCAGTGTCAGAGGACGCTCAGGCTGCTCTTCCATGGGCACTGGAATGTAGTGCCGTCTGTCAATCTTGGATCCGCCGGTGCACTGCACTTCCATTGAAGCAAAGGAAAAGAGGGGGGGGGTGTGGCCAAAAACTCAGGCCAAGGGGCTCAAGGGACTGCACACTGTCAGAGGTTACCAGCACATGACAGGCGCTCTTTTGCACTGGAATTCTGGTTCTGTGGCAAAACCAGCTCCTCCTTCTTTTCTGATGTTGAACGCCTTCTGATGAAGCAAGTGTGATGCTTTAAACAGTTCGTTGTATAACAAGGGGACTGTAAACAGGTGGCCTGTGATTTTCAAAGGAGTGGACACACGCCTTGGGACAATTTTCGTCTAGAATACACTGTCTTTCTCAGGAAGCAATACAAATAAAAAGGCAGTAGGCAAAACAGTGCCTCTAAGCTTTTCAATTGGGTTTCCGTGTGAGAGCCTCCATCATCTAAGGGTAGATAACTACACGAGAATTCTATCTAAATGGATGTCTTCACATATGGTGGCATTGTCTAATAGGGCAAACACATTTTTTTTTCTTCAATGATTACATATAAGTGTTTCTAAATTCCTTATCTAGGACATCTCAATAGAGAAATCACATGGTACAGATTATCATAGGCATGTAGAAACCTTTCACATCAGGTGCACTAGGCAATACACAGGCTAATAGTCAGATATGAAAACAAAAGACAAGAACTAGAGGGTCCTGATATTTGCATGATTAGAAACTTCTGATCCCACCGAAAATTAAAGCAGCAGGAACAAAAAGGGTAAAAACCACATTAAAAAATAGACATTGAAAATTCGTCATGTTAAAAAAAAAAGGTAAACGTAAGTTATCTCCTGTCGGGATGGAAAACTTGTCTTACTATAGTATAATATACTTGACAGTCAGGCTGGAAAACATTGAAGCAGGCCTAGGGACAATTCTTGAAAACCAGTCTGGTCATACAAGAGTGGATTATACATAATATGGAGGTTCCTGGTGCATCACTGCAGTCTGGAAGTGTGTACCTGAACAATACACCTACAATAATAAATGGGCTGACTGGTGAAAGGAATACGGAAAAGGGAATTGGAACTAGGACACAACTAAAATCCCCAATAACTAAGCATGATGCGACATAAGAAGCAACAAAAGCAATAAAAAATAAAAATCTATAGGAAGAACAAGAATTTACTTGGGTGATAGTCACTACACCAAGAGTACGGGTGGTACACAAAAGGCCAAAGGTACATACATTTTAACTCTACCGCTGGCGACTACACCATATACGGTAATCTTAGCTAATGTTCCAGTTCCTTCTGCAGGGAAAAATGAAAACCTAGTTTTCTTTTAAGAAGCAAAGGCCATATGCTACTTAGGAGACAGGACACCATTAACTAATGTAATATAGAAATTAGGCCACCTTGAGTCACAGATCTATAATTTCATCCTTAGGTCCAATCAAGGATACATAAATGTAAGGCTGCCTGTTCCATTAAGGGAAAGGGCAGTAAGTGACTAACTGCAGGTGACACACTTTGATCCTGTAGATCTCTTTTAGTTTTCTGTAATACCATTATAGCCAATTTAGACATGCACTGGTGAAGTGTTGTCTCTCATGTTCACAGCATGAAATATCATTAGCTGTGGAATTTAGTAACCAGAACAAGTTCAACCAACTGTTGCGTAGCGATGGGCATCGTCATGACCATCCCCTCACAACACAGGTAAACTTGTAATAGTATCAAAAGCAGCAACAAAAACAACGAAAACATGCAAAAAATAATAAAAACGCACAAAACGTCAAGCCATCAGATATACTTGCTGTATATCAAGCACAAAAAGCATAGACAAAACAATAGCATATGTAAATAAGCGGTGACACACAACACCATGTCATGTACTTTTATGCACTGTAAACCTGGAGCCCAAAACACAATATTTGTGCCTGTTTAATTTGTCAGGTTTAAAATCCTTACCCTCCTTTTTGACAGTAGATCACCAGGCAATGGAAATCTGCTGTCAAATATACTGTCTCTCTTCTAACATACAGGACTAACAAGAACAATTCATGATAGCAATTCGTTCACATTTAGGCATGTAGCCTTAAAAAAATGTTAGAATATTTTTGTCTGTCTAAGACTTAATGCAACACTCCGTTTTCTGTTAAATAAGAGCTAATAGCAGGCATCACTCTTTTTTTTAAATTGTTTTTAGAGCGAGACGCAAATGTATCAGTTCTGCAAAGCATTTAACATGATGTTTGGGCTTCCAAAGAAACCCCTTTGCTATATTTTCCCTTTGGAATTAAGTTCTCTAATTTTATTGATGTTCTTATGGAGAAACCAGAAACCCCACCTTCAGAGGCCTGTGTAGCAAGGTCATTCTGCATTCCACAGAGGCAAGGCCCTAATTTAAAAGGTCATAAATGTCAACGTGGCAGCCTACTCCATTGAACTAAAATAGCATCTCAACAGTGTAACTTGAGCCAGCCTCTGCAGCTCTCCAACTTCTGCCACTCTGAATCTGTCAAAGACAGTAGGCCTTCCTAATTCCTCCTAACCTGTAATAATTCACTCTATTTTGAAAAATAATTTCTCCTTTTTAGGCGCTAAAAAAAAAAGAAATTATCTCAATTCCCAGATTATTAAACTACATTTACTGTGAATAATTCACGAAACTTAATAACACACATGCCACTTTTTAGAATAAATCCTTGTTACAATCCTATGTAATGGTACACATTTCAACAACCTTAAATGAATGAACGTCTCAGTAGGCCCAGCTAAAGTTAGACTGAACTCCAGCAATTGGGACTGCTTTCTGACCCAGTCCACTGGCACTGCGAATTGCATTTGCAATGAGTTTTGATATTTTCTTCATCATTTAGTCACTTGCCTTTATTCAAGCTCTGTTCGTCGCTTTCATATTAGCATATGAAACTCAGTGCCTCCCGTTAGGTAATTACAATATTTTCACCCCTACTGCTAGAACTTGCAATCTCATCTTTCCCCTCCTACTTACTCAAACCGATACCACATTCCTTTTTATTCCCTTCGTCAATACAACCTTCCTCACGCTACTCTTCATGTCTTTATTACTACCCTTCATCATCTCTCTTCCCTCCACGGCATTCTATTTTCCCAATTGTTCTTCTCCTTCCTACATATTACCTAGTTCCTATAACCGTAATTCTACATTTCTCCACCCCTCTATCATTACTGACTTCATCACGTACCTGCTCACAAACATCCTCTTTTTCCTTCATCAAAAAAGAATTCTCCATTTCTCTTTCTCTATGTGGGTGCTAACTCCATTAAGGCCGTTTTTTATTAACATCAAATAGTTGCGGGTTGCGACACCATATTTTATTTAATTTCTCCAAGTTTTAAAAAGGTCCTGTTTTTCATAGCGTGTTCAGTAGTATCGTGACAGACACAGCTAAAGTTAGAACCTTCAACCCTGATATTAAAACAAGCCTTTGTACTGGCACATTGACTCATTGAATCATAAGAAGGCACAACCTGTAAATATATATCAAACCTAAACGTATGCATTTACTGAAGTCTGAGACACTTTAAAAGTACTCTGAATGGAAGAAAATGCAGTTCAAACAGTGTTTTCTACCCAAATTCGACTTTCATTCTTTTGGCATTAAAAAATGAATATCCTACAATTTTTTTGCATAATATGCATTACCAGAATGTTTATTACATAACCCATGAGTCAGGCATTGGAAATAGTAACTTATACTTTATAGAAATGAGCTTGTTTGCGCCTGCGCCAAGGGAAAATTGTACACGCGAATGCTTGTCATTTTAGTGATGCAACACAACTTAAATCAAATTTTAATGCTAGGAGGTCATAGTATGAGTATTAAGCTTTATAAATATCAAAAAACGATTTTGAAAAGCACTTATTTTTTTAAAAATAATTTTTCCCATGATTAATAATTTTCTTTTAAAAAAATCCCAATTATTCTTTTTTGTGATAATTCCATGTATAAAAAAACAAGCTGCATCTCTTGCCTATCATTTTGGGCACATTAACTCACACGTCTAAGCGCATAAGCCCAACTTGAAACGCGTCACATTTTTGCGCCACTTTCATTTAAAAGGACGGTTCTGCAAAATTCCACCCGTGTTCAACTGGGAAGGTGCTGGCTGAATGAACATTTCTATCAAATATACTGCAGCTAAAAAGTTTGCCTGTGAACATCTAATACAATGCATCTAAGGAAAATGCTGTAAATTTATTTACTTTTGCAAAAATAGATAATTTCGTTTTTGGGGCCTGATTTATATCTATTGAATGTGTTTCTAATTTTATCCTTTAAGCATTTAACGGCAGTTTTGTATATGTGCACAATTGCTCATTCTATAAATTAAAGAGCACCATATAGCTATTTTAGCACGTCACATGGTTCGTTTCTGGATTTCTTTTTTAAGTTTCTACTTGATATTAATTAACCAACAATCTACTTAACAGACTGGAAACATCAGAAGACCCACAAACACATATTGAGCTTATTTCAGACATAAACAGAAAGGGGTTAAACAGACAATACAGCGCGCTTTAGCCATTTTTCATAAATAGCGCCGTCGCAATTTACTTACAGAAGTTGCACTAATGAAAAAAAAAACACAGACATTTAAACACACAGTTGACTTACAAATCATGACAGAAAGAAAGAACAGCTCACAGACTATACTTGAAACAAACCACTTGCAAATACTAGTTGTAGGTCAAATTTACAAGCAACGCTTTTCAATAGAGTTCCAAAAGGCTGCATAAACAGCCCCACAGACAGATGCATGTCCAAGAAGTAGTGAATGCGCTCAATTCACTAGCTTTGCCTAGCAGAACACCATACAAAATCGTTCTGCAGATCTTCATTCATGAAACTGCGCAGAACGAAGGATCCTTGTTTTGTATTATGTCATATTCTAATTCCCTGGGGATACAAAATCACCAAGGAAGAAATATGTTTTTAAATTTAACCTATTTAGATATTTCCCACACTATGGTACCTTTCAAAACAAAAAGCAACACATTTTTCCATGTGAGCTTACAAACAGGCATGCCAAAAATACTGCGGAAAACGCAAGTATTATAATCAAAACCAAATGGAGAAATATCTCCTCATTACCTGCCTACACAAATTGCAATTCGCATATCCAAACCTATACAAACCAAAAGCTACATTTCCAAATTTGCTAAGATCAGGCATCTTATAGCTCACTAATCTAGCTTCAAACTTCAAAGGGTTATCTCTACCAATACACTCGCAAATATGCGAGACCCTCGGTTTTGGTAATTGCAATTGATGAATACAAGCCCCAGCTAGGCCCGCAAGAGACAAGGGTTCGCTCTTCTGTAACGAGATCTATAAGGAAGTTGGCACGGAAACTGCAAAGTACAAAAAACAACGTTTATTAACCCTTAAGGGTGGTCCTACAATCCACACAACACTCTTCAGTATTGCAAGGAGTAGCACACAGAACTTGCATACACAGTCCCCTTTTATACACAACAGAGGGGCTCATAAGTGGGTGGATACCACATGAAGTCGAAGAACATTACCATTTAGGGTCATTCTCGATACCAAATCAATACATGGGCGGAGCTACCACATTCCTTGGGCCCGCGAAAACACATGGTCAAGCAAAGCTAATTATAACAGATGTGGTCAAGTCTGGGCATGCGCCAGATGGACAAGAGGGCTATTTATAAACTGTTGCTAGGCAGATTACAAGAGCAACTAACACAGAGGTCGGACTCTCCTCGTGGTGAACACATGGCAGCATGTCAATACAAAATGGAGTCCGGACTTCGGCCAACATAAGGAGGAAAACACGATAAAGGGGGAACATTAATGTTTTCAGTAAATGCTTAATCACATTCTGCCTTAATTTACAACAGACAACCCTTTCAGCATTTACTGAAGACATCCAGTTTCCAAGAATAATCATCGTATATGTCAATTATCATCATTCCCTTAACCTCTTTAGCTAGACCCTTCTGGCGGGTAACATCGGCAATAGCTTTCTTATCTGGAATGCAAAATGAAATGCATACGGAACAGCACAATGGTCCACATTGAATACACATACAGAGAAGGAACAGAATTGCTACAATAATGCAGAGACCAGTTAAGACCTTCCATCCCCAGGCAGTAACCAACGCCCAAAACCATCCAGAAAAGGACCAAGTGCCGTTTTCTGTGTGGATTTCAGCTGCTATTTTATGCAGCTTATTAATGGCGTTATAAACGGATGGCGTATGATCAGGGATGAACACACAGCAGCTACTTCCAATAATTTTACAGGCTCCTCCTCGATCAGCTAGCATCACATCCAATACCATACGATTCTGTAATGCAACAATCCTGGTAATCTGTAATTCTTCCGTAAGATTCCCAAGAGCAGCAGCAGTCTGATTAGTCACAGCTTCTACCACTCTTGTTAATCTTCGGATCTTCCTACTATTCAAAGCAGCTCCAACAAAGAAAAACAGTCCTAAGTTGAAATCAATATACTGTTGCAAGCTAGTATCAGTTTGATCCACCTCATTAATAGATAGAGTACGTTTATATCTATTTACAGTCACATTATTCAGCAATTTCAAATCCTTATGATATGACGCGGGTGCTAGAAATACAGGAGGTAATAGGAATGATACATAGCATACCCCAGACCACCCAGCCGGCAAACGGTAATAACCTTTATTTCCACATACAAAATAGGTATTATGGGATGCTAGGAAGGTGCTATTATTTAACCCATCAATGTTTAACACAGTTATACAATCACTGACACCAACAGGGATAAAACCCACACTCTGGACACACAGGTCCGCTTGGGCTTGGGCCACTTGGATCACAAATTTTTCCTTCCCCACAGTGTCTCTGGTATTCGTGAAGATATAGGGAATGGATTCATTGTCCGGTCGGTACTCTTCCCATTCCCAAATTGTCCCATTCGCTTGTGGATATCCATTCTTGTCCTGATGGCATTCTTTATTAAGTCTGAAAAGCAATCGTCCCACTGTCGGTTTTCGAGTGGCAAACAACAGAGTGTACCATGCTCTACAAGAGCCATTGTGAGAGAAAGGAAGGGGTATGAATGGCGTACCTCCTTTCTTCTGATGGGCTGGCATCATCCCACATATCCAACAGTTCGTAGCGTTCGTAGCAACGTGGGTGTGATGCAGCATCTGAATGAAAGTGTTATTCAAATAGGATTGTCGATGCTTCAACTCTTGGTATGGCAATGTATAAAAGTAGTGCTCCGCAGGCACTGGAGTCGTCAACACAAGTGTCTCTCGAGCAGGAGTTGCCTCCTCCACAAACCATGTGGTTATACCAATGATAGCTACTGTTAGCATGAACCCCAACGCACAAAGAATTTTCTTCTTCTCCATGTCAAAGGAAACAATACCCTGATATCTTCCTGAAACTAAAAGTCTGTCAGAACTCTTCCCCTTGGGCAGCGGTTGATTTCTTCACCAGCGGGCCAAGACGGGTGTCGCTACACTAATGCAGGGCTGATCCCCCCCCCTTGCCTCATCGGCTCTCCGTTTCACTAACCCAAGGGCCGTTCTGACAGTATGTCCCGGTACTGGAAACCTCACTTCCTTGGTCGCAGATGATATCGCCTTCCTCCAGAAGTCGTGTGGTCCGAAAAGAGCTCCTCAGTGTCATTTGGCTCTGCAGCACGGCCTGTGTCTGCTGCTAGGATGTCTCGTTGATCGGTCAGCACGGCAGACTCCACCAATCCGGGCGGTACCTTTCGACAGTGCAAGGAATGGATCCAATTCTTCCTGTTCGAGACTCGCACAGCCGTCCTCGTTGCAAGAAGGACTTGCTCAGGTCCGACCCATCTCGGCTCCAAACTGTTCGATCTGTCAAAAACCTTTATCATCACATGGTCTCCAGGCCGGAGACCATGTCCTTCGCCAGTAGACCGATCAGGGAGCGCCTCTCGGACCTGTTGATGAATAGAAACCAAGTTATCCGTTAACTGTGCCAGGTAATCACTCATCATCACACAAGGTACATCATACACAGCCTTAGGTCTTGGTGGACCCCAAATATTCATTGGGCGTCCAAATACAATCTCATAGGGTGTAAGGCCGGTTCGAGAGTGTGGCACCGACCTAATTGACAATAACGCCAGTGGCAAGGCGTCCGGCCAGGTCAAAGATGTTGAAGCTTGGATTTTGGCAATCTTAAGCTTCAGCGTACCATTATACTTCTCGACTAGTCCTGCAGACTGAGGGTGGAACACGGCGTGGAACTTCTGGGTGATGCCTAGGCCCTTCAAGACATACCTTATAACATCCGCTACAAAGTGAGGGCCATTATCACTCCACAGAAGTCTACAGACGCCGTATCGAGGGAAAAACTCTTTTAGCAGTAGCTTCGCTGTAGTCATTGCAGTATTGTCTTTCGCAGGGTACGCCTCGACCCATTTACTGAAGGCGCAAACCACTACTAGAACATACTTCAAATTGTTACAGCGCTCAAGCTGGATGTAATCCATCTGCAGAACCTCAAAGGGTGCAGTGGGTGTCGCAAATCCTCCTGCTGGGGTTCGCGTGCCTTTCCCTGGGTTATACTTCAGACAGATCATACAGGTCTGCACCACCCTCTTTGCCGTGCTAGCAATCTCTGAATGCTCCCAGACTTGGGTAAGCAATTTCACAATCGCGGAAGCTCCAACATGTGCTAGCCCATGTGCCATCTGGACCATAGGTTGTACAAAAGCCGTGGGTAATTTCCATCTATCCATCTGCTTATTTCTCCAGCAACCCTCGTCATCCAGTTCTCCTTCGCTAGCCCATTGTTCCCGCTCTTTGTCAGAAGCGGTCTTTTGTATTTCTCGCACTTCCTCCTTCGCATCATGCCATCTCTCCACCTGTGACTTCACTACATACATGGCAGTAGTACCGGGCTGCATCGCAGTCTCCCGTGCTACTCGATCCGCTAACGCATTCCCTTCTCCAACCTTATCAACTACTTTCCTATGGGCACTACACTTAATAATGGCAATTTTCTTTGGGTATGTCAATGCAGTTAAAAGATTGTGGACTAACTCCCCATGCATTATCTGCACCCCATGTGACGTTAGAAACCCTCTCTCCTTCCAGAGTAGGCCGAAATCGTGCGCTACTCCGAAGGCATAGCGGCTGTCTGTGTAAACATTCACACACAATCCTGTACTAAGCTCACACGCTCGTGTTAACGCTATCAGTTCCGCCGCTTGAGCTGATTTCTGCGGTATGCGTGCTGTCTCCACTATCGTCTGTAACGTGGTAATTGCATATGCTGCTGAAGTCGTACCATCTGGTAGCTTCAGGCATGATCCATCTACCCACAACTCTCCATCTACATCTGAAAAGGGCGTATCCTGGAGATCAATACGACCCTTTGTTTGTTCCTCAGTCACAAGAATACAATCATGCGCTTTCTGTGCCTCAGGCTGGGTCTCGGGGTATGGCAACAATGTGGCCGGGTTTAATGTCACGCACCTTTTTAACGTAATGTGAGGAGCTAAAAGCGTCAACTCATATCCCGTTAAACGGGCACTGGTCAAATGCTGCGTCTTTGTTTGATTAAGCAGGGCATCCACAGCATGGGGAACTAACACCAACAGTTTATGGGACAATACAATTCCTTCACTCTGCCGTATTGACACAGCTGTCGCCGCAACCGAGCGAAAACACCCCGGCAATGCTCGGGCGACAGGATCAAGTACAGCCGAAAAGTATGCACAAGGGCGCTGCTTATCACCATGCATCTGTACTAAAACTGATAATGCACATCCATCTTTCTCATGCACATACAACGAAAAGGGTTTTGTATAATCAGGGGTCCCTAACACTGGTGCTGAACAAAGGGCCTGTCGCAATTGCTGAAAAGCAGCATCACACTCATCTGACCAAGGGATTGGGATAGGCGTGTCTTTTGTCAAGAGCGCTAGTAAAGGCTTAGCTATGTGTGAAAACCCCAATATCCACTGTCTACAAAAAGAAACAAGACCCAAAAATGCACGCACATCCTTCTGCGTGGATGGCCTTGGTGTGTCCAAGATTACTTGGATACGATCTGGTGTGAGTGCACGCCCCTCCTTAGACAAAAGGTGACCCAAATAAGTCACCTTTGGTCTACAGAATTGCAATTTCTTCCTAGAGACCTTGTGATTGTGGGATGCTAAAAAGGAAAGTAAGGCTATCGTGCTTTTCTCGCACAACTCCAGGGTGTCAGCCGCCAACAGGATGTCATCGACATATTGAATGAGGGCGACCCCCTCGAGTAAAACAAAGGAATCCAACTGTCGCTTCAAGGCCTGACTATAAATACTAGGGCTTTCTGTATAGCCTTGGGGAATTCTACAAAAACGATAAGATCTATTGTTTAATGTGAACCCAAAAAGAAATCGGCTATCAGGGTGAATGGGAATAGAAAAGAAGGCATTTTTCAAATCAATCACTGAGAACACGGTCGCCGTAGGCGGGACCAAGGTAAGCAACGTCGTGATATCGGAAACCACCGGGTACTGAGGTATCACGATCTTATTTACCTCCCTCAAATCAATTATAAACCGATAGACTTTTGCATCCGTGTCCTTTTTCAAAATCGGGAGAATCGGACTGTTACAGATATTATAGGGAACTTCTTCCACTACTCCTACTGCGATCAAATCCTGCACAATCTGTATGAGAGCTTCCTCGCCCTCCTGGGAAATACGATACTGTGGGAGGCGTGGTAGCACCGCCCCCTCCTGGACACTAATGTGGACCGGAGGAATCACCATTTGTCCCACATCTGTGTCCGAAGTCGCCCATAAAACTCGGGGGAGGGTAGCCAACAACGCATCCTCTGATATCGTACACATCCGCCCAGACCGGGGGTAGTTGTCATTCAAGATCACCCTCACACCCTCAGGGGAACAGCGGATTGTAGCCCTAAAGTATTTTAACATATCAAGGCCCATAATGTTATCCGGTGTATACGGAGCAAGCAGAAACGGACAAGGCGCAGAAAAACAATCAACTTTAAATGCAAGGGGCTGTGAAAGAGGGCTTCGGGAGAGTGTACCGTCAAACCCTACCGATGTAACTATTGAGCCGGATGGGGGAGCCCCCGGAACCAAGTACCTAGACAATGCACTACGTGTCGCTCCTGTATCCACTAGGAACTGATCAGTAGAACCTAAAACCTCAGCCGATACATAAGGACCCGTCTGATCGACCGGCATCTCAACTGATTCGGACCCCCATCCTACGCATTCCTATGCATGCTGAGAATCATGATATCCCGAATGATCGATGTCCGATACATGATACTGATGCTGGCGATCGAAAACGTTTGAGCTATCTCGGTGCTGCCCAGCAGTGTCGAAACGGACATTATCGTTAGAATTCCCTCTAAAGTTCGAGAAGCCCCCTCTACCTCTCGGGCCACCCGGAGCGTGCCCCTGACGCGAAGCACGCAACGCTGGGCAATCCCTGGCCCAATGGCCCAACTGCTTGCAATACGCACACTGGTTCCTATTCAAATCAGATCGGCCCGAAGGGGGACCATAAGATCCGCCCCTTCCCCTATTATTATTACCCCGGCGGGGCGGGCCATATACTTGTGCTAACATCACTTTGGTTTTGAGATCTTTCGATTTCTTCTCCTCCTGGCCCTTCGCCTCGTGCTCCTGACGCTCATAATACTGAGCGATGGTCAGAAGGGCCGTCGGTGTCGCGGAGGACCAAGAACTCTCACTCGCTTTTAACCGGGCCGCAACTGCCGGCAGCAGATTGGCCACATATTTGTCCGCGAAAAGGTGGCGGCCTGTGTCGTCGGTAAGCGACTGGCCACTAAAGTCATGAAACGTTTCTTCGAAGCGCGTGAAGAAATCTGCAACTGACTCATCAACTTTCTGCTTACATGCCGCTAACATATTCCAGTCAATCTTTTTAGGGGGGATTATTGTTTTCAATTTAGCCACAATAGCAGCAGGGAGATCTAGAATATTCTGGGGTGGTTTCTGTGCAGGCTTCCGCTCCCTATCCTCATCCTCAAGGTCAGACCACCGGGCCTTGAAGGCAACCGCATCATCTACCTTCCGGACAGAGCGCCACGTATCCGGCGGTAGGATAAGGCCAAAGAACAGGTCTATATCCGCTAAGGTCATAATGCAAGAATTCAAGGCCCCCTCGACTTCTTCATAGAAGGCCGCTGGATTCTTGCGGGGGTCAGGCAATGCATTCTTTAACGCCATAACATCGGCCCTATGCCAAGGAGTATAAACCCAATTATATACAAAATATCCCCTTGCATCGGCGGAGTTAACATCCGAGCTAGTCCCTGCTCCTTTCGGAGGGACATACAAAGGTGCCGCCTCTCGCATCGGTTTAGCATGCACTACATTATCCTTATCTGACTGGGAGGTGGATGGGTGGCCCCCTGCCGCAACTGAATCCGACCGCTTCTCCTCCTCCGCTCGTTGGCGTGCTTTCTCTCGAAGGGCCAGCACCTCGTCCCGCAAGGCGAACAGCCGCCGAGCCGCCTCAGGAGCCTTAGAGGGAGAAAAAGCACCGTTACGTATTGCTCTGGCATCCGAAGACACTTCGTCAGGCTCAAAAACATGAGAATATTTTCGGAAAGCATTAATCACTTCATCCGCGAAATGACCCAGAAAATACACTTTATCTCTCTCCTGCCATGGCCCCCAAATTTGAAATAATTCCTCCATGGATACCTTGCCTTTGAGCGCACGGAAGGAAATTTGCCGAAGCTCAGCCATTTGCTCGGCCGGCAGCATGGACCGTGTGTCTACCTTACCCGAAGCCGGGTCAGAATCTTGCGGCCGCGGAGCGGATGCGCCAACATAAGGGGGCGGAGAGCGATCTAGCAAATAAAAATCATCATCAGGATTATTAAGGACAGGATAAAGCGGCTGGCGAACAACATATTGACCCGAAACTTGTAGCCTACGCTCTTTCTCTTGTCTGTCCGTTTGCTCTTTGTCCTCCCGATGCTTCGCTTCCTGCGCTCGCATATGATCAGTCTTCCGTTGCTCTTTATCAAACAGCGCTTTCTCACGCTTCTCTCGCTCACGCACTTCCTTCACCCATAATCGCACACACTCAAACATATCCTGACGAGCACGTCGCTTACACATACACTGTTCCACATACTCAATCTTACGTATATCAAACGATCCATACAAAGGCCATCGCAACTCAGGATCCTTCCTAGTATATTTCCTCCATAACGCGCTGTACATTATGGAAGAAAGACCATGCTTCACGTACATATCCCTATTAGGAGTCCCCTCTGGGGGAGCTGGAGCAGATTCCTCGAGGTTCAACCGGTTACCCAAACAGCAGCACCACTTACGGAGTGCGCTAAAAGCAGGCATGCTAGGAATAATGCAAAATATGCAGTATTATCAAGAAAAATGGCACTTAATCGTTGCGCCGTTCCAAATTTACACAGCTCCGGAGAAATTTCTCCACATTACCTGCCTATATGTGTTGCAACGCATATATTTTCACAAAGACAAATTCAAAATATGACTAGTCACCATCAATCAAACTCAAATAGCCAGACCAGGCTTCAAAACTCGGAGCAAGTACCGTACAACGGTTCTTACCAATCAAGAGTCCAGGTTCCAACTGCCAAGCTCCACAATCGCCCAAACGGCTCTCACGGCAGGACCGACAGAAGAGGTCTCAGTCGATGACCGGCGCCACCCAGATGGTCAGCTCGGAAGGGAAGGAAGAAAAACCTCGGGATGCCAGGGCTAAGACGCCGCTGGCAGTGATCACGTCCCCGGCCAAACTCCTCACCTTCGTCGCGACCAGTCCTTCGAGCATCCGAGTCGCCGATGAGCCCCACGTGACGGGCGCCAATTGATGAATACAAGCCCCAGCTAGGCCCGCAAGAGACAAGGGTTCGCTCTTCTGTAACGAGATCTATAAGGAAGTTGGCACGGAAACTGCAAAGTACAAAAAACAACGTTTATTAACCCTTAAGGGTGGTCCTACAATCCACACAACACTCTTCAGTATTGCAAGGAGTAGCACACAGAACTTGCATACACAGTCCCCTTTTATACACAACAGAGGGGCTCATAAGTGGGTGGATACCACATGAAGTCGAAGAACATTACCATTTAGGGTCATTCTCGATACCAAATCAATACATGGGCGGAGCTACCACATTCCTTGGGCCCGCGAAAACACATGGTCAAGCAAAGCTAATTATAACAGATGTGGTCAAGTCTGGGCATGCGCCAGATGGACAAGAGGGCTATTTATAAACTGTTGCTAGGCAGATTACAAGAGCAACTAACACAGAGGTCGGACTCTCCTCGTGGTGAACACATGGCAGCATGTCAATACAAAATGGAGTCCGGACTTCGGCCAACATAAGGAGGAAAACACGATAAAGGGGGAACATTAATGTTTTCAGTAAATGCTTAATCACATTCTGCCTTAATTTACAACACAATGACCAAATCAGAAACCAAGAAACCAACCCCTCAGCTTTGGTAATTGCGATAACCAAATTAAAGACCCAAAGAACCAAAGGACTGGGAGCGACCTTCTTATACTTAATTCTTATTCTTAATAATCAAAAGGTTATCCAAATTCTAATTGCCAAGTTCTACATGACCAAATGTCTTCTATAATACTCACGCCAAAAGGGTTCTTTTTCTCACCTTTTGAGTGACATCATGTGGAGGATCAAAATCAGGAAGAGCAGAAATATACCGGGCTACATAATCAAAGAATCTCCAGAATCCCTGTGCACAGAGTACCTTCTTGGTAGAATCCCGTTCTGTCCTCCTCAGTAGATTTCAGTCTCCTGACAAGATCACTCCCACAGAAAGTCACTTCTCTGATGAGGCCGCGCTGGTGGGCGCCAACTGAAGTACTCCAATTTTTAAGACCCCAGAGGTGCTAGGGGTAGCACCCTATGCCTTCGAGTACTTCCTGATGTGGTATTATAAAATTCTGCATATCTTGATAATATAACAAAGAACTTGGCAACAGAAGCTGAAATATGAAAAGACATCTTTATTAAACTCAAATGAGTGAGACTACGTCGCACAGAAGCCTTAGCAACTGAATGAGGCAGTCTGCAGAACAGAAACCAGTCTCCTCTTTTATGGAGAATGTTACGCTCTGGGCAACACCGCCCTTCTCTTGCAGTTGGTCATTCACATGTATACATTGCAAACGAAAAGGCAGAGTCATGATGACCATCCCACATTCCAGTTAAACCAGCCCGTAATTATTTACCCAGCAAGGCTCAGATCCCACATCAGATATCGATAGGCCCCAATAAACATGAGCATCTCCTGTTTTGGGAAACAAGCCATAAATCAGGAACAGTCAGGTGTGAAAGAGATTAGCCGGAGGCTTGTGTAGGATGAAAAGACTTTATGGTGTGTCAAGCCCTGATGCTAATCACAGGTGGCCAGAGGACGGGGAACTCGTGAGACCAGTTTGACCTGGGGTGGCGGAGCCAAGCTGCCCAGGTCACAGAAAAGTCAAAGAAAGGCACATGTGATCTAAAAGGCCCGTTTTCGCTTCATGCTATATAGCCTATGTGAGGGCAACCATAAGATGGCCACCGCTACAAAATGGAACCCACGGAGTCAATGTATAATAACGTATACATAGTGCATTCATAGCTAAAACGTTACACAAAGCACTTGTACATACCGCATTGACCATTCGCGGTTCGCTAATACCGGGATAGACAGGGGTAGGGCCCTGCCTCCTACGCGGTCCCAAATTTTAAAGTACGACAGGTGGAATCTGATTACATGATTGCCTCCACTTTTGTTCTGGTGTTTTGATGGTTTTTGACTAGTCTGGCTGGGATCCTGCTATCCAGGACCCCAGCCTATCTGCTTACTCCCTTAAACGACATGGTGTGCACCTTAGGTGCACTAGTGATTGGATACTGTGGTGCCTTATGAGTCCCTAGTATATGGTACCTTAGGTACCAAGGGCATAGATACTTCACAGGCCTAATAGGGGCTGAAGCATGTATTATGCCACCCCTGGGAAGCAGACTAAATCTGACACCACAAGCCTGCTACTGCAGCCTGGGTGAGGTAGTGTTAGCACTCCTCACTGAGATATAGGTTCACTATATCTCACCCTGCACACACATTTAAACCGATCAGTCACCCCTAAGGCAGGCCCTATCAATCCCGAGGGCAGGGTGCTTGGTTTCCACGTGAGGGGGTGCCTCTGCAGCCCTCAGAGTCTATTCTTTGGGGCTGTTTGTGAATGCGGTCAAACCATATACTCTTAAGTGCATTATAATATGTAATGCTAACTTTGGAATGGCTGCATCAAAACATGTCGTGTTTGGTGTCAAACGCTTTGGAATCATAGCCCCACATCAGTAACTGATGTGGGAGTATGATCCCACCCTTCTAGAGGGATAGACATGTACCTCCTGTGGAAACACGGTAGAATCCTGAAGAGCCCTGGCATCACAAATTGGATGCCACCAGTCACAGACACTGGGCTGCCCTCCTGCTGATGACCGAAACTTCGCAGTGGAGGAGGCCCAACAATAGGCATCCTGTCACAGGGTGGTGTGACAACCTCCCAGACAGGGTTTAGTGTATTGAGGCTGGGTGGGTGAACTCCTAGAGTGCTTTGAAGTCCTGCACTGGGGGAGCAGTAGGCTCCTCTGTGCATATGCCAGTTCAAACCAGCTAAGGGGCTACCTGCCCCTGCTCTAGTGTGAAACTGGACAAAGGGAAGTGGGTGTAGCCACCCACTCCCTTGACCCTCCCATAGGTTGGGTCATAGAGCTAGTCCCTCCCTTCTTTCTAGTATAAGTTAGGGAACCTTTGCCATTGCAGACTAGATATCCCTGGACGACGCACTGAAGAAGAATCCTGGACCTTCGATGTTCCACTACCTCTGGAAGACTGAAGACTCTCCCTTGGAGTCAAGGAGTGACTCCCCTGCTTGGCAGGCACCAAAACTTTGCATCAACGGTCGAAAGCTTTCCCGCTCCCGCAAGAGTCCGAAGTCCCTGCAGCCCAGGAAGAGGATTTCCTGACTTCTCTAAGGCCATCGTGAGTCCCTAGTGATGCTGAGGCAACTGAACCCCACGAGTGACGAGGATCCGCAATCCCTGGGTACCTTGCAATATTTTCAAGTGCAACCCCTTCACGACGTTCTATGAACTTGTGCATTGGACCACGTATGGTCCAAGCCTCCAGCAAGATTTTCACTGAAGATCAGAGGCCTATATTGTCCCAAGTGACCGTGGGCCCTTGTTGAGTGAATCCTCCTGAGGCGTCTTTGCGATCCCTTGCTGGTTGGCTTGTGGGTCCCCAAAAGACTTTTCTACAGTTCCAAAGGGCTCCCCTAGTTGCTCCAGGCCTGTCCTGACTTACCCTCACAGGGTGAATCCCTCAGACCTTGCTGGTCTGCACTGCTGACTTTTTGTTCTTTCCACAAGACTTGGTGTTACTAAGGCTTGTTGACTCCAATCTGGTCACCGACACCACAGTAAGCTGCAGACTTTGTGGGACACGCCTAATCCAGCTCCTGGTCATCGTCGACACCTCCTGGACCTCGTGGCTGAAGAGTCAAGACAACCATGATCACCTGAAATCACCCGATGACTGTGGGAATCCATCTTCCTTGCTCCGGGTCACTGCCAAGTGACTTTGAAAATTGTCCCCTCTGCTTTCAGGTCTTCTTTCTTCTGAATCCAGCCTTGGATTCCACCGGACACTTCTCCTGTCTTCACAAACAGCAAGTCTTCTTTGACTTCCATTGAAAATGACGCCGCGACCCGACACCAAAAGACACCTATGCACCCGGCTTCCCTGGGTGAGGTAACTCCAGCACTACAGTGCTCCTGTGGGTGTTAGCTCAAGAACTACTTACCCTGTAAGTGGCTTGCTTGTAGACTCTCCCAAAGTATCCTAAAACCTTAAAATTCCAACCGCGACTTGCTCCATAGAAGTCAATTGGGATCCGCGGCTGTGTTCTCACACTGCATGTGCCTCCCGTGGGTCCTTTACTTACCTGCCTTGGGTGGATTAGTGGGGCCCCAGCGCTTCTGAAGTTCCTAGGCCTTGTACCGTCTCAAGTCGTTGTTCTTAAGTGTCTTTTTTAGTATATGGTCTGGTACGCCCCTAGGGCCCCAGCCATATTTTGCTTAACTTATTGTGAAATGTTGATTTGTGCATATGTTCCTGACTTCTAATCTCATAAAGAGATTAGTAGAGTGTGTCTAGTAATAAATACATATATATTTACTATGTATATCTGTGTGGTGTCCTTTCATTCAGTAATTCAAGAGATTATAAGGTAAAACAAGCTGCTTTACATTCCTCTGAAGACTTAGCCTGAAGGCTGCTCTCCACAGCTACCACTAGGATAGCTTTCTTTAAAAGGTTGTCTTAAACCTATCTACCATAAGAGACGAATTGTACTGGTGCAAGGTCTCCACTTTAACTAGTGAACAGCATATACCAGGCCAACTTCTCACATTGGTGGGCAGCGTGTGGGATTCCAGCTTGCAATTGTTTTACCAGAAAATCTCTATTTGAATTACTAACTGAAAACCACTATAGGTACTCAAGGTACATATAAAGTCAAGGTTAGTATCAATAAGTTCTACTGAACTTAGAGCTGTGTGTCAAGGGATAACACACCCTTTCTACAGCTCAAGCTAGGATCAGTAGGCCACAAACTAGTGTAGGTAGTACAACACTGCACAACACTAGGGTGGAGCCAGTGGGTCTACCCTGCCTCAGTATAAGGACATGACTTTCTTTGACTTGAAAGCCATGTGTGCTGCAAGGCACCTGAAGATAGGACAGAGTCCCTCCACACTACACCTGATAGATCTGCTGACAGCAGATGATCTTAGATTAGCTCTAGGAGCTAATAGGTCTGAATCAGGGGGTGGGTCAATTACAGTGTCTGGGTCAGATGATGAAAATCGAGATGACCAGGACTCTGTGGTTGAAGGGCCAGATCCACAAGGGTCTGAAAAGGACAGAGGGATTCTCCCTAAGAGAACTGACAGAGTGGAGGAAAGGCCTAGGTCCCTTTCTAGGGAATCTGACCACTCCTATCACTCTGGCAGATAATCTGTTCAGCAGAGGAGCTCCTACTACCATAGGAGAGACACCTCCTCTGAGAGAAGGTACAAACTGCTCCAGTATGAGGAAGCAAGCAGTTGGCATTAGATAGAGATGCCTTTGAGCTCCAGAGAGCTTCTAGAAAAGAGGGGTTAGAACCGTCTGGTGTCAGCAGCAGTGTCCCTAGAGTCAGAGAATATATTCCAGACCATAGGAACCTGAGCACGGTTGTTCCTCCCTACCAGAGTGGGGATGATAGCCACAAGTGGATAACTGCTATGGAAAGGGCCTGTAGAGTACAACAGGTCCCCCAAAAGCAGTGGGCAGCAATCTTGTGGCTCTCCTTTTCAGATAAAGGTAGAGACAAGCTTCTCACTGTTAGAGAAGAGGATGCTGATGACTATGAAGTCCTAAAGAGTGCACTGATAGATGGGTTTGGCTTAACCACTGAGCAGTACAGGTTGAAGTTCAGAGACACAGGACTGGGTGGACTTTGTAGATTGTGCAACAAGGCTCTGGAGGGTTGGATAATTGGCAGTAGAGCAACTGACTTTAAAGGATTGTATAATTTGATTATGCGTGAGCAATACTTAACAATTGTCAAAACCAGCTCTTACACCAGTACCTGGTGGACTCTGACCTGACCTCTCCCCAAGAATTGGGAAAGAAGGCAGACAAATGGGTCAGAACCAGGGTGAGGCCCAAGAACCAAGGTGGTGACCAGAAGAAAGATACCACTAAGCCCAAAGAGAAAGGTGGGGATAATAAAAATACAGAAAAGTCCTCTGAATGGCCCCAAAAATCCAATTCTGGGGGTGGGTGCCAAAGCCCTTCCTCTTCCAATAAGAAACCATATTGCCATGTGTGCAAGCAACCTGGCCACTGGAAAACGGACTCCAGCTGTCCAAAGAATGGCAATAAAGAAAATGTTCCTCCCACTGCAACTCCAACACCTCCTGTTACTACCAGTAGTAATCCCCCAGGTGGTGGGAGTGCACCTAAAAACTTAGTTGGGTTTTCTTGGGGAACTCAGGTGGACTCTGGCCTAACCAGGTTCCCTACACAAGCAACTCTAGTCTGTGATGGTGGCATGGGGCTTGCCAACTTTACTATGAGTCGCAATACTTTGGGCAGGTACAGACAAGAGCCCATGATCAATGGTTTGAAGGCTGTGGCCTACAGGGACACAGGGGCTAGTGTCACCATGGTGACAAACAGACTAGTAAAAATACAACAAAATACTCCCACACGACCTATAGTGATTTCATAACGGATGTCACAAGCTCCAGTGGACTTCCTATTCTGTGCAGATCAAATCCTACTACAAGATTTCATTTCAATATTTTATTCAAAACATATTTTTTCATTTACATATTTTGTCAGAACATATTTTTCTTTTTTCACTAGTTTAATATTTTTACCCTATAGTGCACTTTAAAAAAAAATGAAACATGATAGAGCATCATATTTGTAAATAAAGAGAAAAGCAATATTTTTACATATATACAATTTTGTACAAGACAAACATACAGACAGCACATATCATAGTTTGAATATCAGTACACATAAATATACTTTCAATGATATGGTAATTATCTATTTTATCCCCATCAAGAGAAACAAAAAAGGAAATTTGTAAAGAACAATCAAAGCATACCGCACCACTCACTCCCTTCTACCGTCACTCAAACCAGACATACATGCACACTTTCGACCTGTCTTTCACCACCAGGCTTGAAAAGACGTGCTACTACACTACATGGTAGAAATCCTATTTATCTATCCATGGTGTGGCCGTCAGACGGAAGTACATCTAGCCAACGTATGTTTCGGTGGATTCAATTAGTTAGTCTCCACCTTCCTCTGGGCCATCCACTTTCCATTCTTAATCTCACTAGTAGAGGTGCGATGAAAGAATCTGCAACTAAAAGGGGTATCGAAAAAACTTTTTAAGGAAGCCCAAGACAAAAAATTGTTTGTAAATCTAAGTTATCTACAACCCGGAAAAAATCTCGTGTTTGCTACTTCGCCTATGTGTACGGAGCTAGTCATGCAGAATTTAGAACGATTGAGGATTATGTGAATTAATTCACAAAGAGAGAAAAGAAAGCTTTATTATTTGTTCTGTACTTTGATGTTGAAACATTAAGTATGGATAACCTTCACCAAACCAGAAATATGTGGTAGACAAGGAAGAAAATAAAAGAGTGATTTGTGTATTATACAAATTTAATTCACTGTGTTACACCCTTAGTGATGCAACTTATGTTATTAACCATTCTTGCTTATTAGCATAGAGTCTTTTACTGACCCTGATTGAGTACTTAAGAAGTTTTCTTTTCCTACGATCTGCTTTTTCCTTGTCAGCCAGGAATAGAATCCTAGTGTAGATGCTTCTTACTGCATAAGAAGTTGATTCATAAGTATGGGATGGTTGTGCCTGTATCTCAGTACTGCAATACAGAGAGATTGTTCTTATTACTTATTATCCTGTTTTCTTTTTGTTAAAGCCATTTTTTTAAAGGCTTTTTTTTTAGATAATACTAAAGCGATGTAAAGAATTTATACTAGATTTTAATCTGATGTATCAAAGTAAGTTCCCATATGGCAGTTTACCTGTAGGGTTCAAGCGTCCAGGTTTTTTGAAAGAGGAGATCTTTTGAGATAGTGTCTTCCAAAGTGTTGTAAGTTCGCTCTTTAGGGCAAGCTCATAATTCAATCAGTTAGGCTGCATTCATCTGAAATATTATAATATTTGATTTACTAATCAGATGTGTAACTGGAAATTACTGTAGTTCTTTGTGTATTCCAAAATTCTACATCCTTGGCATTGGTTGGTATCATAAGACATGATAGCTTTGTTGGATGGTACTACGTACTTGACTAGTGAAGCTACATACCCTCAGTCCCAATATTACTCTATGCCCCTCCCCTTGTATGATCACATATTGAATGTAGGGGACATGCACCACGCATATAGGGAAAAAACAAGTAATGCTTGTTTACCGTAATTGCTATTTACACTTGCTTTAACTTTTTACATCCACTGAATATGGTCTCTTCTGCTTTTGCCCTTGATTATTTTATGTTTACCACATGTACTAGTGCTTGGCGCCATACTCAGTACGCTTCGGCATCAACCACATAAATACTTTGTATTATTCCAGGCAAAATTCTAACACGTGACGCTCTATTGATGGTCTTTTCTAAGGTGGAGATTTGTGCATACTGGCTGTATATTGGAATACAGACCAAAAGAAAAAGAATTCATGTCTATTTGGACGAATAAGAAGAAAAAAGTAATATCTTGATCTATCTATGCATATATAACCAAGACCTCAGATCGAACAACGTCTGTCTATCTCTGTAAATGCCATAGGGCATCGCGCTTTTAACCGTATTAGTTTATATTTGACATTCGCTTTGTTGCTCTAAGTTTTAGCGAGCTGAATGCTATCCTGCGGTAAATAGCTCTAAATTTCCACAAGCAGAATGCTATCGTGCTACGCTTTATAGGAAGTATTTTATTTAATAGTGGATTATACATACTTCCCGTAAATTTAAATGCAGGCAGGGAAAAGACAAATAAGAACTAATCTAAACGGATAGTAAAAATGCTAGCGTGGTCTATACATGTCTATATAGCAGTGGCCTCATGTCGGCCAGCGTCTATCAATATATACGTAGTCCTTTACGCATCGCGATTATGGCTGTACTTACTTTTGTTTGGCATAAAAGTTCTTCTGTATCGGATCCCTTAATTCTGCTTTTCCCAAGAAACTGAATGCTATAAAGCGTAGCACGATAGCATTCTGCTTGTGGAAACTTAGAGCTATTTACCGCAGGATAGCATTCAGCTTGCTAAAACTTAGAGCAACAAAGCGAATGTCAAATATAAACTAATACGGTTAAAAGCGCAATGTTCTATGGCGTTTACAGAGATAGACAGATGTTGTTCGATCTGAGGTCTTGGTTATGTACGCATAGATAGATCAAGCCAATAATTTTTTCTTCTTATTCGTCCAAATAGACATGAATTCTTTTTCTTTTGGTCTGTATTCCAATTTACAGCCAGCATACACAAATCTCCACCATAGAAAAGACCATCAATAGAGCGTCACGTGTTAGAATTTTGCCTGGAATAATACATAGTATTTTTGTGGTTGATGCCGAAGCGTACTGAGTAGGGCGCCAAGCACTAGTACATGGTGGTAAACATAAAATAATCAGGGGCAAAAGCAGAAGAGACCATATTCAGTGGCTGTAAAAAGTTAAAGCAAGTGTAAATAGCAATTACGGTAAACAAGCATTACTTGTTTTTTCCCTATATGCGTGGTGCATGTCCCCTACAGACAATATGTGATCATACAAGGGGAGGGGCATAGAGTAATATTGGGACTGAGGGTATGTAGCTTCAAAAGTCAAGTACGTAGTACCATCCAACAAAGCTGCCATGTCTTATGATACCAACCAATGCCAAAGAATTTTGAAATACACAAAGAACTACAGTAATTTCCAGTTACACATCTGATTAGTAAATCAAATATTATAATATTTCAGATGAATGCAGCCTAACTGATTGAATTACGAGCTTGCCCTAAAGAGCGAACTTACAACACTTTGGAAGACACCATCTCAAAAGATCTCCTCTTTCAAAAAACCTGGACGCTTGAACCCTACAGGTAAACCGCCATATGCGAACTTACTTTGATACATCAGATTAACATCTAGTATAAATTCTTTACATCGCTTTAGTATTATCTAAAAAAAAGCTTTTACAAAAATGGCTTTAACAAAAAGAAATCAGGATAATAAGTAATAGGAACAATCTATCTGTATTGCAGTACTGAGATACAGGCACAACTATGCCACGCTTATAAATCAACTTCTTATGCAGTAAGAAGCATCTACACTAGGATTCTATTACTGGCTGACAAGGAAATAGCAGATTGTAGGAAAAGAAAACTTCTTAAGTACTCAATCAGGGTCAGTAAAAGACTCTATGCTAATAAGCAAAAATGGTTAAGAACATAAGTTGGATCACTAAGGGTGTAACACAGTGAATTAAATTTGTATAATACACAAATCACTCTTTATTTTCTTCCTTGTCTACCACATATTTCTGGTTTGGTGAAGGTTATCTATACTTAATGTTTCAACATCAAAGTGCAAAACAAATAATAAAGCTTTCTTTTCACTCTTTGTGAATTAATTCACATAATCCTCGCTCGTTCTCAATTCTGCATGACTAGCTCAGTACACATGGGCGAAGTAGCAAACACGAGATTTTTTCCGTGTTGTAGATAACTTAGATTTACAAACAATTTTTTGTCTTGGGCTACCTTAAAATGTTTTTTCGATACCCTTTTTATTTGCAGATTCTTTCATCGCACCTCTACTAGTGAAATTAAGAATAGAAAGTGGATAGCCCTGAGGAAGGTGGAGACTAACTAATTGAATCCACCGAACGTACGTTGGCTAGATGTACTTCCGGCTGACTGCCACACCATGGATGGATAAATAGGATTTCTACCATATAGTGTAGTAGCACGTCTTTTCAAGCCTGGTGTGGAAAGACAGGTCGAAAGTGTGCATCTATGTCTGGTTTGAGTGACGGTAGAATGGAGTGAGAGGTGTGATATGCTTTGATTTTTCTTTACAAATTTCCTTTTTTTTTTCACTTGATGGGGATAAAATAGATAATTACCATATCATTGAAAGTATATTTATGTGTACGGATATTCGAACTATGATACGTGCTGTCTGTATGTTTGTCTTGTACAAAATTGTATATATGTAAAAATATTGCTTTTCTATTTATTTACAAATATGATGCTCTTTCATGTTTAATTTTTTTTAAAAGTGCACTAAAGAGTAAAAATATTAAACTAATCAAAAAAGAAAAATATGTTCTGAACAAAATATGTAAATGAAAGAATATGTTTTGAATTAAATATTTAAATGAAATGTTGTAGTAGGATTTGACCTGCACAGAATAGGAAGTCCACTGGAGCTTGTGACAGCCGTAATGAAATCACTATAGGTCGTGTGGGAGTATTTTGTTGTATTTTTGTTGTTCTTCCCCGTCTACCAGACCTAGAAGTACGTACAGGGGGTACCTTATCATAGATAGACAAAGAGACTAGTGCCCCTAGAACAGCTTTTACCTAAGTTTAGGTACCAGGTGACCAATATTGATGGAATTAGGACAGACCATCCCATGGCAGTGGTAAATCTCAGCTGGGGAGGGGTCACTCGCCCAAAGAGAGTGACAGTGTCCCCAACCTTGCCTGTAGATTGTCTACTGGGGAATGATCTGGAAATCTCAACCTGGGCTGAGGTGGATCACAATGCCCATTTAAGAATGTTAGGCATCCCTAAGAGAGTGGATGAGACCCTGAGTGCCTCACCTCCACCCCAGGAGAAATTAAGGCGAGTGAAGCCTGAAACAATGGATCACTCCACACAAACAGAGAGCATAGGGGGTGAGGAACAGTCCTCCCCCACCAGACTAAAAGTAAGGGTCAGCTTTCTAATGGAACTCATCCTGCCCCTTGTGAAGTAACTGCCCCAGAAGTGGTCAGGTCTGTCCTGGCCACATCTCTGATGGCAGGGGATCCTTCCAAGGTGGTACCCAGTCTGGAGCAGGTATCCTGCCCCTCTCTACCCTGCCTCAGTCAGCCCAGGGCTACATAGGTCAGGGAGGTCAGTTGACCCTTAATGGGCCCTGTCCAGAGGAACCCCCTCATCAACAGATTAGGGACACCCAGCAGAGTAGTTCTAGCCAGGTGAATATTCCTCTACATACTGAGGGATCCCCCTTACCCCTAGGTACAGGTAACCCACAGATGGACTCTGTTGGGCATGGGGACACCTGGGACATAGTTGTCCCAAACATTCCAATGCCCTCCACTATTCCAACAAGAGGGACCCAACCCCCAGCCGGAGGCAGCCAGTGGTTGACCCTTAGGACCAAATATGACACAGTCATGGACAAAAAGGCTTCCATGGTGACCAGTGTCCTGAGGAAGTTAAGACCACCCCAAATAGGGCCTCACTTCCAGACTCAGACACCCCACCAGCCTGCTTCTGTACGAAAACACAATACAGGTAATTTCCCTAGACTGTGGAGAAACTCTAGAACCCCTTGGGGTAGGATTTCCCAAGTGGACCAAGAGACAGGGAGCAACCATGCTAGTGCAGGTTCTTCCTTATATGGCCACTCGGGAAATAAAGGCTTATCTGGACAAGGTTAGTCATATCTCCTTTCGTTTGGCGGGGGTTATGTAGGAAGGTGGAATCTGACTACATGGTTGCCCCCAATTTTCTTCTGGTGTTTTGATGGTTTTTGACTAGTCTGGCTGGGATCCTGCTATCCAGGACCCCAGCCTATCTACTTACTCCCTTAAACGACATGGTGTGCACCTTAGGTGCACTAGTGATTGGATACTGTGGTGCCTTATGAATCCCTAGTATATGGTACCTTAGGTACCAAGGGCATAGGTACTTCACAGGCCTACCAGGGGCTGAAGCATGTATTATGCCACCCATGGGAAGCAGACTAAATCTGACACCACAGGCCTGCTACTGCAGCCTGGGTGAGGTAGTGTTAGCACTCCTCACTGAGATATGGGTTCACTATATCTCACCCTGCACACACATTTAAACCTATCAGTCACCCCTAAGGCAGGCCCTATCAATCCTGAGGGCAGGGTCCTTGGTTTCCATGTGAGGGGGTGCCTCTGCCTGAGCAGGGCCCCTCTGCAGCTCTCCGAGTCTATTCTCTGGGGCTGTTTGTGAATGCGGTTAAACCATATACTCTTAAGTGCATTATAATCTCGCGGTTAATGTTAACTTTGGAATGGCTGCATCAAAACATGTCGTGTTTGGTGTCAAACGCTTTGGAATCATACCCCCACACCAGTAACTGGTGTGGGAGTATGATCCCACCCTTCTAGAGGGATAGACATGTACCTACTGTGGAAACAAGGTAGAATCCTGAACAGCCCTGGCATCACAAAATGGATGCCACCAGTCACAGACACTAGGCTGCCCTCCTGCTGATGACCGCAAATCGCAGTGGAGGAGGCCCAACAATAGGCATCCTGTCACAGGGAGGTGTGACCACCTCCCAGACAGGGTTTAGTGTATTGGGGCTGGGTGGGTGCACTCCTAGAGTGCTTTGAAGTCCTGCACTGGGGGAGCAGTAGGCTCCTCTGTGCATATGCCAGTTCAAACCGGCTCAGGGGCTACCTGCCCCAGCTCTGGCGTGAAACTGGTCAAAGGGAAGTGGGTGTAGCCACCCACTCCCCTGACCCTCCCATAGGTGGGGTCATAGAGCTAGTCCCTCCCTTCCTTCTAGTATAAGTTAGGGAACCCTTGCCATTGCAAACTAGATATCCCTGGATGATGCTCTGAAGAAGAATCCTGGACCTTCGACGTTCCACTACCTCTGGAAGACGGAAGAATCTCCCTGAGAGTCAAGGAGTGACTCCTCTGCTTGGCAGGCATCAAAACTTTGCATCAACAGTAGCAAACTTTCCCACTCCCGCCAGAGTCCGAAGTCCCTGCAGCCCAGGAAAAGGATTTCCTGACTTCTCTAAGGCCATCGTGAGTCCCCAGCAACGCTGAGCCAAGAGGACCCCACGAGTGACGGGGAACCGCAATCCCTGGGTACCGTGCACTATTTTTGAGTGCAACCCCTTCACGACATTCTAGGAACTTGTGCATTGGACCACGTATGGTCCAAGCCTCCAGCAGGATTTCCACTGAAGATCAGAGGCCTACCTCATGCCGAGTGACCGTGGGCCCCTGTTGAGTGAATCCTCCGGAGGCGTCTTTGCAATCCCTTGCCAGATGGCTTTTGGGTCCCCAGAAGACTTTTCTACAGTTCCAAAGGGCTCCCCTGTTTTCTCCAGGCCTGCCCTGACTTACCCTCACTGGGTGAGTCCCACACACCTTGCTGGTCTGCACCGCTGACTTTTTGTCCTTTCCACAAGACTTGCTGTTACCAAGGCTTGTTGGCTCCAATCTGGTCACTGACACCGCAGTAAGCTGCAGACTTTGTGGGACACACCGAATCCAGCTCCTGGTCATCGTCGACGCCTCCTGGACCTCGTGGCTGAAGAGTCAAGACACTCGTGATCACCTGAAATCATCCAACGACTGTGGGCATCCATCTTCCTTGCCCCGGGTCACTGCCAAGTGAATTTCAACACTATCCCCTCTGCTTTCAGGTCTTCTTTCTTCTGAATTCAGCCTTGGATTCCACTGGACACTTCTCCTGTATTCACAAGCAGCAAGTCTTCTTTGACTCCCATTGAAAATGACGCCGCGACCCGACACCAAAAGACACCTATGCACCCGGCTTCCCTGGGTGAGGTAACTCCAGCACTACGGTGCTCCTGTGGGTGTTAGCTCTAGAACTACTTACTCTGTAAGTGACTTGCTTGTAGACTCTCCCAAAGTATCCTAAAACCTTAAAATTCCAACCGCCACTTGCTCGATTAAAGTCAATTGCGATCCGCGGCTGTGTTCTCACACTGCATGCGTCTCTCGTGGGTCCTTTACTTACCTGCCTTGGGTGGATTAGTGGGGCCCCAGCGCTTCTGAAGGCCCTAGGCCTTGTCCCTTCTCAAGTCGCTGTTCTTAAGTATCTTTTTAGTATATGGTCTGGTACGCCCCTAGGGCCCCAGCCATATTTGTGCTTAACTTATTGTGAAATGTTGATTTGTGCATATGTTCCTGACTTCTAATCTCATAAAGAGATTAGTAGAGTGTGTCTAGTAATAAATACATATATATTTGATATATATACACCTGTGTGGTGTCCTTTCATTTAGTAATTCAAGAGATTATAATGTAAAACAAGCTGCTTTACATTCCTCTGAAGACTTGGCCAGAAGGCTCCTCTCCACAGCTACCACTAGGATAGCTTTCTTTAAAAGGTTGTCTTAAACCTATCTACCATAAGAGTCGAATTGTACTGGTGCAAGGTGTCCACTTTAACTAGTGAACAACATATACCAGGCCAACTTCTCACAATTCCCAAAGGGCAACCCATCTTTTAGAGCTTGGGGATGGTGACTTTTATCATCTAAAAGAGTGTTCCTTGCTGTGGGCTTGGTGTACAACGTCGTGTAGAGACAGTTGTTCTCATCTACCTTAATTATTATATCCACAAAATTCATGCTATTGGGGTCTGACTCCATAGTAAATTTGAAATGTTGATTTCTAGAGTTTAACCATGTCTGGAAGCTGTCTAATGTATCTCTTTTGCCACGTCAGATAAGGAAAACATCGTCAATATATCTCAACAAACGAGTGATGTTACCTAAAAAAGGGATTTGTTACATCAAAGATGTATTTACTTTCGAAGGAAGAGACATAAATATTGGCTATATCTGGAGCATAGACTGCCCCCATAGCAACACCTTTGAGCTGCTGGTAAAAGGTGTTTTCAAAAAGAAAGAAGTTCTCACACAGTGATATTTTTATGCATTCAATGATGAAGGCCGTTGGTGCCTTATGAGGCCTTGGTCTTGTTTCTAACAGATCGTCTAAAATCATGAGTATCTCATTTTGTGGGCTATTTGTGTATAGACTTTCAATGTCTAATGATACTAGTAGTTCACATGAGGGATCAAATTGATGGTTTTCCACAAACCTAATGATGGCCATGGTGTCTCTAATATAAGATGGTTGGTTTGTGGCAAAAGGGCGCATGAAGAAGTCAGCAGATTGTGCCAGGGGCTTTAAGATGGAATCACACCCTGACACAGTAGGACATCCCAGGTGGTTTCAAATACATCCTTATGTACTGTTGACAGGATATAAATTGCCGGCACGGTGGGAGATTTGTTGATGAGAAAGAAAGCCTCCTTCTCACTCAACCAGCCTCCTTCAAGGCCTTCTCGACTCAAACCCAAAATTATATTTGCCAGTCTATTGGCGGGATTACCACTGAATTTTCTGTAGTGTTCATTGACAGCAAGTTGTTTTAATAACTCAAGTCTATATGCTTCTTTATCCCATAGCACTATTCCTCCACCTTTGTCAGGCGGTTTTATTGTGACATTCGGGAGAGACTGTAGATTTTGTAGTGCTTTTTGTTTGTCTTTGGAAAAATTTGAGTTGAAGTGTATTTTTCCTTTAAATAGATAATCTATTTCTGTCATGATAGCATATTCAAAAGTTATCAATTCTTTTGCAACCATTGTATTCGTTGGAAAGAATGTTGATTGATTGCGTAACCCAGTTGTGTCATTGGATAGAACAGATATATTGTTAGCAAAAAAAATGTTTAATCTAACTGAACGAAAGAATTTATATAATTCAGATTTTGTTTGTAAAAGGTCCTTTTTGTATGTTGGAACAAATGATAAACCGGCGGAGAGCACAGCAATCTCTGCCTTTGACAGAATATGATTTGACAGGTTAAATATAGGGATGGTAGAGGGAGGGCCTACCATTTGTTGTAGTTGTTCCTCATCTGCCTGAACCCTGGTGTATATTGATTGCGGTACCATCCCCGTTTCGCTCCTCTCTGTCTGCATGTGGGACCCTACCCCCTCCGCTCCTGCCCTAAAAAAACCTGACGTGCTGTTGATGGTTGTTATTTGTATTAGGGGCGTAATGAGAGGTCTAAACTCTGATCTCAGCCTGTGTCTGACCCAGTGTCAGAGAATGTAGTCCTTTTACGTGTAGGTTGATTAGACCGTTGACCAATGTAAAAATCCTTAGTCAGATAGGGATATGTTTTCTCTTTGCTATATCTTTTAATGTCCTTCTGCAATTTGCCTGTTTTTTGTGTGCATTGAACTCTTCAAATTCCTTAATTGTTTCACTTTAACTCAAATTTTTCCAAAGACAAACAAAAAGTATTACAAAATCTACACTCTCTCCCGAATGTCACAATAAAACCGTCTGACAAAGGTGGAGGACTAGTGCTATGGGATAAAGAAGCCTATAGACTTGAGTTATTAAAACAACTTGCTGTCAATGAACACTACAGAAAATTCAGTGGTAATCCCACCAATAGACTGGCAAATATCATTTTGGGTTTGAGTCGAGAAGGCCTTGAAGGAGGCTGGTTGAGTGAGAAGGAGGCTTCATTTCTCATCAACAAATCTCCCACCGTGCCGGCAATTTATATCCTGCCAAAAGTACATAAGGATGTTGAAACGACCTGGACGTCCTATTGTGTCAGAGTGTAATTCCATCTTAAAGCCCCTGGCACAATATGCTGACTTCGTCATGCTCCCTTTTGCCACAAACCAACCATCTTATATTACTGGAAAACCATCAATTTGATCCCTCATGTGAACTACTAGTATCATTAGACATTGAAAGTCTATACACAAATATCCCAAAATTTGAGATACTCATGATTTTAGATGACCTGTTAGAAACAAGACCAAGGCCTCATAAGGTACCAACGGCCTTCATCATTGAATGCATAAAAATATCATTGTGTGAGAACTTCTTTCTTTTTGAAAACACCTTTTACCAGCAGCTCAAAGGTGTTGCTATGGGGGCAGTCTATGCTCCAGATATAGCCAATATTTATGTCTCATCCTTCGAAAGTAAATACATCTTTGATGTAACAAATCCCTTTTTAGGTAATATCACTCGTTTGTTGAGATATATTGACAATGTTTTCCTTATCTGACGTGGCAAAAGAGATAAATTAGACAGCTTCCAGACATGGTTAAACTCTAGAAATCAACATTTAAAAATTCACTATGGAGTCAGACCCCAATAGCATGAATTTTTCAGATATAACAATAAAGGTAGACGAGAAAAACTGTCTCTACACGACGTTGTACACCAAGCCCACAGCAAGGAACACTCTTTTAGATTATAAAAGTCACCATCTCCAAGCTCTAAAAGATGGGTTGCCCTTTGGGAAGTTTCTGCGACTACGCATAAACTGCACACATAAAAAGGATTACTTTTTAGAGGCAAGAAAACTAAAAGATAAATTTAAAGCACAAGGGTACCCAGCGAAACTACTGAAAAAGTCACTCAAATGTGCATGGTACAACAACCGAGAGGCCTTATTGGAGGGAAAGAAATGATCTAAACAACCACACTTAATGTGTGATACGACCTTTGGAACTCACTCAAATAACATAAAAAAAATAGTGAACAAACATTGGTCTCTTTTTAAAGGTTTACCTAAACTACAAGATAAACCTATGTTCTCTTTCCAGAGAGGATAAAATATTAAAGATCGGTTGGTACATGCATATGAAGTAAGTAACACCAATATGGTAGACAGTATGAGACAACTAGTACCATTAATAGAACACTTTAAATGTAATAAGTGTGTAGCATGTAATACCACACAACCAACCAAAACATGTAATATCAATAATGTTTCCATTGTCCTCAGAAATCTTTTCAACTGTAATACACCTAATGTAGTATAATGTATTAGATGCCCATGTGGGCTATACTACATTGGAAAAACCACACAGGTGGTTAAGAAAAGGATTCTTCAACACCAATCACGCATCCGATGTAAGGTCGAGAATGCCCCCTTAGTGGAACATTATGTTAAAATGGGATATAATTAGATAAGGAAATGACTTGGTGGGTCATTGAAGTTGTTAAGCCAACTAAGCGACAGACCAATGTATACCAAGTACTTACTCTAAAAGAAAATAGATGGATCTGTTGTACCGATAACAATAAAGGTTTAAATCTATCAACTGAATGGCATACCTCATCCTGAATCTTATCATCTTTCAAATGCTGTAAATTGGTACATATGAGTTCACTTATTGTACATATCATCTGTTAAAATATTTGAACAATGACTATATATATACACATGTATATGACATCTTTATGGTATTAGAATGAATAATTCTGATATAATTTAGACATTTTCCAATTGTTTGATATGACAAATACTGGTTTCTTTTTTCTGATGTGGTGAACAGGATATCTTTCCATCTGAATATTTCTGTCAATCATTCTTCCTGTCCCGTCTTTAGATATGTTCTACCAAAATAAGTAATTTTTACAATAAAAAGCAGTCTTGAGGAAACGAGATTCCCACCTCCTGAAAGGGATTTTTTACAGATGTCCACCAACAAAATATTTGAAATTTGTTAAGACTCTTGATTGAGTATCATCGATCTCATGAGGATTTACCATCCTAGATCACATTTTTAGTGTGTTTACTTTAAATTCTGTCCTATATTTATGATGGACAATAATTGAGATCACGATTGTGTGATTTATATAACAATGCGTTAATAACAGAGTACATAGTGGTAGCAAAATACCACAGTCTAAGATGGCCGCCGAATTCTAAATCTATAATCAGCGATGCCTTAATCCAGGATATGACAGATTTATCAACCATCTACCTCCCTAGATTCTATTCTAAAAGAGGTCATTGCGAATCATGTTTTAAATCCACAAAGGATAATATGTGAAATTATGGGCTCACACTTTCCCAAAAATTAAAAAGTGTCTGAAATATAGCATAAAATGACTTCAGATCACTAAAACTGAGCTACAATTTAATGTATTCCGTGCTTAATTATATAATATTGACCAAACTGGTGTATCTCAATATTATACCCGTTCAAAATAATTACGTGAGTACATGCTAAGATGGTTGCGGAAGACGGTTAGAGCTTGAGGCTTGTTAGTCTTCTTTTGATCTCCAAATAAAGCGAACCGCGAGGCTTCAAAAAGATGCCAGTCTACATCCACCAGTGTGAGCTGCCGACTTTTTTGAGCAAGCATTATTTACCCTGTGGTCCACGCTGTGATCATACAGGTAATTGACAACATGACCAGGATACAGCGTTGACCACTAGTATCAGATAGTTTAGATAATGTACTAAATGAAGGTGTTATTTTCGTCCCATGCTTAGATTGACTTTGCGTTCAGCAGTTTACGAGTGAATAATCCCCTGGTGAAGCAATACGAATGTAAGATTTATGACAGCTTTGTTCCAATCATAAATAGGATGATAAGTGTTTTTGAAATTCAGTTTACAGCGCAAAAATATGACAGTCAGTTGGCTCGACTATATTTACACACGGGTGAAACTTTTCATAAAAATATGTTTTAAAATGACACGCTAATTAATGTTATTTCCGTTGCCATTTAGGGGTCATTCAATCAGCAATTTTTAATAAAGTCCTGAAGATGGTCTAGTGGATGCACACAGCGATAGACCGAAAAGTCGACATTTTACACTGATTTCACAGATCACTGTATCAAAGGCAAAGTTGTTTGTAAAATTTGGTTACACAGCCATGTAAATACTTGAAACGGTATACACAATTGTAACAAAGAATAATAGATACCATTGTAACTTCTTGTTGCTTTGTGTTTTGTATGATCTTGTACCCTTTTTAAATGAAATATAATTAATATAAAAGTCTATTTTTGAATATAGACACCCGTGTGATAAATGTTTCTTTGATAATTTTGATTATATGTTAAGTTGTATTTGCTTTTGAAATTGTGTATCTTAAACTACTGTGATAGAGTTTGTTAAACATTGATTGGAATAACTATACAAACATTCAATTTAGCAAATCCCTTGGCATATTTACCCGCAAAAAATTATATATATCAGGGCAGTTCTCTCTTCTGTTTTGCCGCGTTGCTCGCCCATTGCCCCACTTCCAGATCTCAGCAATATAGCTATCTTACATAATCCTCACTTTCTTCCAGGCTGGTAAGCCCTCCAACTGGCAGACAGAGCATCTGTCTGTTTTCATTTCAGCCCCTCCAAATCTTTGTCCATTTATGTGGGCAACCTCTCCCTTCGTAGACCATCCACTCCGCCTGCATGCACCAATCCATGTTAGTTTCTCATTCACAGAAAGGGGGCCCGGATCTTCTGCCAACAAGTTGTTTTTCTTGTCTCTGTCACAGATAGTTTGAGGATACATTATTTTAACTCCAGATATGCAAAAAGTACATTTGTTTTTATATGCTGTCTGCTTCCTTCTGTCTTGAACAACCTTGTGCTGAAGACCGGTGCATCAGGGTTAATTCACTTAACAATACTGCAAAGGAAGAAGCTTGCCATGTAGAATATACGAGCATATGTGTTCCCCTAGGGTGCTGTCATCAGCCAGAGCACTTCCCTACAAGGGTTGCTATTCCACGATCAGTGCGATCAATTACAGTTAATGCAATTCCACCAGCCCAAGTGTGAACTTATGCCTGCCTTGGGTCACTGCCTTAGTGGAAGATGGACCATTTAAAGCAATTGGTCCATCACTCACTTTGTAGGGAGCAACCGATCTATTATTCAAAAGAAGAAAAATGTCCCCTTGCAGTCAGGTGCTGGAAGTGAATGCACAGGTCCGCAATGGGATGTCTGGGGGGGTCCATGGGACTTTTTTTTCCTTTCCATGGGGCATCTTCATGGGGACGCACTGAGTGTGTGACCTCCTTATGGAATACCCTTAGTGTTTCTCATGATGGATCTTTGCCTCTGCGCACACATCTATAATATAAGAGGGAAAATATATTTTCATTTGCTTTGGGCGATGCCCCAATGCAAATGACAGACTACCTCCTTAGGATCATGCCAAGTACCGCATGTGCAATGGCATGATCTGTATTATAGAAAGGGCTTCTGGTTTACCAAGCAGTACAAAAATAAGGTGCATGTGCCTGATGTGCTCCAGGGCACTTTTGATAATACACCCTAGGAGTATTCATAAACACCCCAACAGCTGCTGGTGTGCAGTTGTAGGTTGGAGCCATATTTGCAAAATAGTAGTAAATCTGAACCCTCAGATTAACTTCTACGTGCAGATGCAGATTTACAAAATGTTAGAGTTCATCAATTCATACTCAAATTATCAGGGAAGGTTACACGTAGGTTACGTAGGTTTCCATGTGGATTCCAATGGGAATTGCACAATTTCAACCTTTTGTTTCCATTCCGTGGTGAAGAACTACCAACAGGGAAAATCTATTCCCTTGTGCAAATTCACTATTTTTACATTTTTTGCCCTGTAAGGAAAACAATTACCTAGTGAAAAAGCCTTTGCCTAGTCCCCCATCAAATATGTAGGTGATAAATCTCCTACCATTTCAATGGTGGTAATGAATTGGAGAGTGGATCACTAGTCCCAAATGAACCAGGGTGTGCAAAGGCAGTACAAAGTGCTGTTAAGAAACCCTCAATCACGTTATACAGAGATCGATATTAGCGGTATATTTTCGTTCTCCGCTTCGTTATTAGCAACGTGACAGCATCATCATTGGGTTAATGCAATGCTTCCTCCACCTGGAGGTCGTACCACTGGTTGTATTGGTAGTGATCGTAGAAAAAAAGGGTGAATTCTAGTGAGGTGACAAGTGGTGAAAAAGTATATATAAAGTTTAAAAATCCCGTAGAGCCAGTAAAATATCTTTAATTGCACTGGATGCAGGAAGTTATAATAGATCTTCAATGTGCACTCAAAGGCTAGTTAAGGCCCTGTGCACTGTAAAAAGGTGTCCATAAAAAAGGTCGACATGTTTCAGCCCTTCAAATGCCCCGGAGGGTCAAGTGGGCTTTCTTCAGGACCTAAACAGTGAAGAAGACCCTAGTATTCAGAAGGTCTTCCAGTGAGGGAAGGGAGGTTGATTGATCCCAAGTGTATCTGTTCAATTGAACCTGTATCCCGTTATTGCAGGCTACAGTGGGTGTAAATGAGGCGGTCGCTCATGCTCTCTTCGGCGTGGAACAGTCGTTCTGTGCTGACTCTGCCCTCGATGGCCCGGTACTACTTCGAGTGCACACCCTGGTTCATTTGGGACTAGTGATCCACTCTCCCATTGATTTTTGGATACTTGAGAAAAGGAAGCTGAGTGGATCAGAGGCTCTTCCTTCTCCCTCCAGTTTGATTATTATGGTAATGAATTGGATCATAGTTTGGGAATGCTGACACACATCCATTTTATTGTGGACATTCTCAAACTATCAAGACAAGCCACCCCTTGAAAGCGAATTTTCCTACCCTTTTAGTGGATTTACTGTTGCAAGGATCTCTGCACTCATGGCTCAAATATCCACCCCTATAAATGGGCTTCTGATTGCTAGTAATTCCTGGTAAGTGTAGAAAAGGTACATTTGGTCAGAACGTAAGCTTACATCCATATTTATCTATGTGAATAGCCCTTGGTGTTGCTCACAAGGAAGAATGGAGGTAAGGCTTGTCCCTTCTATATCCACTGTCCGTGTGCATCCAAGGATATCCTGACTTCAGGAGCACCTCCCTACCCTCTTTACACATGTGCTTTGCTGATTGGCCCTCAGGTTTGCAAACAGCCCTGAAGCCTGCCCCTCACACCTGCCCAATCCCTTAGGTTTGTGGAAGTAATCCCAAGACAGATATCTCCATTTTGTAGACCCAGCTTCTCAGAGCCCTAAACAGCCCAGTGAGCAAAGGCAAAGAAGGTGGTAAGAACAGGCACTTTGTGCTGTGTATTCTGAAACTTTCAAAACTGCTCTTTTCCTCTAACTGTGACTCCAAACATATCTTTTCTCTTGATTTCTGTGCAATTCGTACTTTTAAAACTGCTGTTTTCTTCTACCTGTGACTGTTTAAATGTATCTCCCTGTTTTCCCCTATACAGTGTTAAGGCCTCTAGAAGGCAGTCCAGTCCCCTTTCTTAGAGCCTGTCTTTATCAAAGGAGATTCTGACTCCAGGAGCACTTCCCTCCCCCTTCACACCAGTCTATGTTCAATCTGGGAAGTACGGGTGTCAGCCACCCGCACTACCTTAATAGTGCATGTGCGGGCATTTGGCCAACACTGGTTAGGCACCTAAAGTCCCCTCTGGTGCAGAGAACCAGAGGGAGCCCTTTAATTTTTTCTAATACTCTGGCTGCTTGGGAGGAGATGCTTGAGGAGTCCGAGTACCTGATTTAGATCTTGGTAGATGTGTTACTCTGTCACAATGGTGACAGAAATTGTGTCCACCAAAATATAAATCTCATTATATACTATGGAATTTATATGTCTGCAGACGGGATATCCGTCACCATTGTGACGGAGTAACCCGTCCACCAAGATCTAAATCAGGCCTACGGGGGGCTTGCATAGCCCTGCAATCGGGGGTTCTGAAAGATATACGCAGCATCCTAACAAACCTAGAGAGAGACATCCGTGCCTTAGAGTGGCAACATTTTCAATCGCGGGAACTCGAGCTACTGGCTCAAATATGGGGAAAGCTCACAGCCTTCCAGGAGGAAGCCAGAAGAGAAACCAAATTCCTACATAAATTCGCTCAGGCCTTCAGATACAGAGAGGGTGACCGCCCTGGCAAGACATTGGTGGATCTGTTAAACCCCTCCAGGGCCTCCACCTACATCACCGAGGTCCACACACCCAATTCGACGCTGGTTCACACACAAACTGTCTTACTAGACACTATGAAAAACGTTTACACCTAGCTTTACACCACAGCCTCATCTCCCCAAGACACAGAATTGCTGGAATACTTAGACACAATAGAGCTGCTTGGTCTGGATAGGGCACACCGCGATTACCTAGACAAGCCTTTCACCTCTGAGGACATACAGCTAGTCATACAAAGCCTACCAGGAGATAAGGCCCCTGGATCCGAAGGGCTCCCTTCAGCATTCTACAAAGTATACTCGTCACTCCTGGCTCCTCGTCTGCTGGAGGTGTATAGGGAGGCTTGCCACAGAGGGTCAATTCCACTGTCAATGCAAGTGAGTCATTATCACATTGCTTAAACCAGGCACATACCACATCTTGTGACTCATATTGTCCTTTGTCAGCAATAAACATAGATAATAAAATATTTGCCAAAATATTGGAAATAGGCTGCAACCATTACTCCCACTTATTGTTCAACCGGACCAATCAGGCTTTGTGCCAGCCTGTTCCACATTCCACAACCTCAGGACCATGTTTGCCCTGATGCACTATCTCTCTCCTCACGTTTCAGCGGTAGCTGCACTACTAGATGCCACTAAGACATTTATTTCCTTAGAGTGGAAGTTCCTTTTCATGCTCCTGGCCCGTCTGGGTTTGAACCGCACATTCATACAGCAAATCCAACTCCTATATACTTTGCACACCGCCAGGGTCAAAGTTAACGGGCTTATATCTGATCCTATTGCAATCTCACTGGCACAGACACAAAGTCTCTGGCGGCACGGCTGAGGCAGCACTATGCAAACAGGGGTGTGGGCTTCACAACTAGAGGACTGATAGTGTCCATGTATGCTGATGACATCACTCTCTACATTATGGACTCAGCTGTGAACCTCGTACCCATTATGCGAGAGCTGGTGCATTTCAGGAGCCTCTCCAGGATACAAATAAACTGGGCCATGTCCACCCTTTTCCCACTCACAGAAAGCACAGTCACATACAACCCCGAGTTACCGATAGCATGGGCAGACTGCCCAACATGCTACTTGGGCGTCTGGTTAAGCAGAGACATACAAGAGCTTTGGAGAGCCAATTATGGAAGGGTAATGTCAGGTGGAAGAATTTACTGCTCTCCCTCTCCCTATTGCTATTACTAAAATGATAATCCCCCTAAGCTACTCTACCTGTTCATAAATATCCCTATGCCCATGACTACGCAATTCCTGAAGCGTCTTAAATCAAGCATGGTCGAGTTAGCATGGACAGTAAAACAGCCCAGAGTGTCCTGTGAACTTCTCACACTGCCACTGGCACAGGGAGGCCCGGGTGCCCTAGATTTTACATTAGTTGCACATTGCGTCCAAGCTCAGTTTCTCCACTTCTGGCAGCACCCAACGCCTTTTCAACCACATGTAGCCATCGAAATAGATAGAGCTGCTCCCCTTCCATTAACTATAGCACTATACAAAAGCTACCAGCACCCCAGGCAAGAAATATACACGACAGAGTCACTTCGATGGGCATGGGAGGGGTTCAGAAAAAGAGCAAACCTGAGCAGATTACACGCACTATCCATCCCGTTAGCAAAAAAAACACAATTCCCCTTGCTAATGGAGCAGGGTACAATGGCTTGAGCCCAAAAGCTCAACATCAACACATTCACAGACCTATACTCAGAAAGCCAATTTCTTACCCTGCAACAATTAAGTGGAGCTCCCCGGCCGGCGCAACTAGTCATACTATTATATCTCCAGCTGCGGGCAGCTTGCTGAGCAATACGTGATGCATTCCCTGCCGCCCCGACGCCACTTCCATCATTGGAGCATGTACTTACGGTGCCGTCTGCACGCAAATTAATTATGCGTGTCTACACCATCACATAACGCACATCCCCAATTATTCTCCCAAAATCGTGCATGGGATACAGAGATGGGCTCAACCATCCCAGATTCACAATGGAATTTCTGTTGTTGCCAACCTGAGTAGCTCTCATCGAACTACCGCCTCAGATTAATACACTTCAAATTCTTGCACCGATTATACCATCCCCCATTGCAACTGCATTGCAAGGGTATTCGGCCAGATACTAAATGTTGGCGCTGCGGGACACCAGAAGCAACCCTCCTACATCTGGCCTGGGACTGCCCAAGAGTGGCCGGGTTCTGGATGAAGGTGTTCAGACACACAGAACACATAACAGGTAAGGGGTTGCCGAGTTGTGCCATTGGTGGCAATTCTGGGTTATGGGCTAGACGCCCCAACAAGTTGGCGGCTGATGGCGATGGTGCTCCTGCTGGCCAAATGTCGGGTGGTCATACACTGGGGGACGGCCACAGACATAAAAACCTGGTTAATAGATGTTGCACATTGCAAAGAACAACTGACATGCTACTGGGATCTCATGCCGGCCAGATCTCATCCTAAAGACATCTGGTCCCCATTCACACACTGGCTCCACTCACTGAATAGTGATGTATCATAGCAAATGTTTGATCAGCACAACATACTACTATTTGTATAACACTGTAATGATATTGTAAAAACTGATTGCATCAACTAGCCCTTGATCCCTGGAAACTAAATGCATGTCCACGGGAGCCTGAGGGATCCATTGGGTTATGTGTCTGCTGTGTGGCCAAGATGCTGTAAAATTAGCCGAAAAGGGTGTGACAGATGCCTACGCAGTAATAAGAATTTGCCTCACTATCCAAGAATAGCAAAACATCTGCATAGTCAAATTATGTTGTGATTTGTCTAAATGTTAAAATCTGTTATGTATCAACATTGATTCTGCCTGGCAAGCAAATGTGGTTGTTGAATGTTTTTTAAACTGAAAACTAAATAATAAAAAAAAAAATCTAAATCATGCCCAAAGGTTTTTTTGTGTGTAACGACGATCAGCGCGCAGGGCGGGCTGACATCATTATACTAAAGTAAAAGTAAAACAAGCCGTTGGGCTCGTTTTACTTTCACACCCCCAGTGCTTGGGGGGATATCCCTACCCAGTGGATCCCAACTTGGGGCTCACCATAGGAGTACGATCCCCAAGCAGGAATACACCCACTAGCATAAGGGATGTTGGGCAAGTGGTCCTTCGGGCAAGGGCTTTTGCTCCCCCACCCAGAGCGTAGATCAGGCTTTCTGCCTCTACTGGGTTGCAGATGGGGTATTTATCCCTGATCTGCCCACCGGAAGGATAGAAAGCCCACTAAACACTGTGGTTTTTAATTTAGAAAAGTTATGTGGGGTGGGGCTGCCCAATGTGGGCATGGCCATGCCCATGCCTTTACCCCTAAAAACTATTATGTCAGTCTTTCTGCCACCCCAGAGGGCAGATGGAGGTGATTGCCCCCAATTTGGCCCCGGAGAACAGAAAGTCCACTAGACAACAGGGTATGTATTTTTTTTTTAATATAGGGTTGGGGGCTGCCCACCACTGGTATAGCCATGACCCAACCGCAATGAGAGAGATAGTCTTTCTGTCCCCTAATGGGGACATATGGGAGTTTTTACCCCCGAACTGGCCTCCTGGGGAGGGCAGAAAGGCCACTAGACACAAGGGTTTTTATCTTGTAATAATTATAGGGGGTGAGGGCTACCCATAATGGGTATGGCCATGACCCCACCCCTTAAAACTATTATGATAGTCATTCTACCCCCCCTGGAGGGCAAACAGGGGTGATTACCCCAAATCTGCCCCACCCAGGGGGGCAGAAAGCCCACTAGACACTAGGGAAAGTATTGTTAATATTTTTAAATATAGGGCTGGGGCTGGCCACCAAGGGCATAGCCATGCCCCAATCCCATTAAGAGAGATAGTCTTTCTGCCTCTCCTGGGAAGTAGATGCGAGCACTTACCCTGATATGCCCCTCCCAGGGGTGGCAGAAAGCCCTCTAGACAAAAGGGTAATTGTTTAAAATAATTATAGGGGGTGGCGGCTGCCCATTATAGGCATAGCCATGCCACATCCCCCGGAAACTACAGAACCCCCATGGAGGGCAGATGGGGAGTATTATCCCGATCTACCCCCTCAGGGGGGAAGAAGCCCACTAGACTCCAGCGAAGGTTATTTTTTATTTTTAAATATAGGGTTGGGGCTGCCCACCAAGGGCATGGCTATGCCCCAATTCCCAACTAAACGGGGCAACTGCCTTTTTGCACCCTGAGGAGGCAGATGGGGATAATTACCCCCAATTTATCACCGGGGGGTTAGAAAGGCCACTGTGTGGCAGCAATACATATTGTTTAATAATTAATGAGGTGGGTCTAACATCAGGCTCCACTCTCAACATTAAAACCTAAACAGTTTTTCTCCTCCCCTACGGTCTAAGACATCCCATCCCAATGGCAAGTGAGAGGACATTCTATTTTATTGGATGTTGTTTTTACATATGGGCTAGGAGAGAGTGTCTAAGTCCCAATATTGTCTCACATGCAATGGTAAGTAGCTGAACTTTTTGGATGTGGGTAGGCTGCCATTTGGAAAAACCTAACAGTCCCATACAGTTCTGAATACTAGACATCTGGAAGAGTCCAGGGTGGTGTCCTTCGCATGCATCCCACACTATTTTCTTACCCACAATGACCTTCAAACTTCAAATATTGACTAAAAACACACATTTCCTCACATTTCTGCGAAGAAAACCCCTGAAATCTATGGGGAACACAAATATCCTACCACACAGCACTTCTCAAAGTCTCCTGATAAAAATGGTTTCTCACTTGTGTGGGTGGGCCAAGAGACCTTGACACAAAAGGCCCTAAATTGCTACCTGGAGAGATCAGCAATAGTGGTGGCTGCAGCATTTAGGGCCGTGCTCAGCCACTACTCATGGAAACCTACACACCAAAGACATTTTTGAAAAGTAGACAAACATGGGATTCCAGGGTGGTGTGTCTTGTGTGAATTCCAAAAGGTTTTCTCACCCACGATGCAATGCATACCTCAAACTAAAAGCATGCATTTTCTTCACATTTCTGTGATAGAAACTTCAGGCATCAGCAGGAATCGACAATATTCCTAGGACCCAGAATTACCCCACTTGAGCCGATAAAAGTACTGCACCACTTGTGTGGTTGGGCCTAGGGCCTGCAACAAGAATGGCTCAAACTGAGGTCAATAGAAGTCCACATGGTGGGGCTCCCATTGCACTTGGTTGATCTGTTCCTGTCAATGGCAGGAGGTCCAACCATACAAGTGGGGCAGTGGGTTAGTGCTGGGTAGTAGGAATTTTGTGGATGCCTGCCAATTCCAGAAGTTTCCATCACAAAAATGTAAGGAAAATGTGTGATTTTAAGCAAAGTTTGAGGTTTGCATAGCATAATTGGTAAACACTTCATGGGATCCACACAAAGCACACTACCCCATGCTCCCCTAGTTGTCTAGTGTTTAAAAATGTGCAGGCCTGTTAGATTTCCCTAGGTGCCGACAGCGGCACAAAATCCACAACTACCCATTGTGCAAAAAATGGGTCAGTTTTAAGTGGACAATTGTGATATATCCATGTTGCGTTTTGCAACATTTTCTGTAGTGGGCAGTAGGCCTACCAACGCAAGTGGGGGACCTTTTTTTCAGATGACTTAGGAGAATGTTGGTTTGATGGAAGTTTGTGACTCCCCACAGATTCCAGAACTTTTCAGCACAGAAATGTGTTTTTGGGCACAGTTTGAGGTTTGCATGTGATTCTGGGTAAAAGAACCAGGTGAGTGCCACATGATTCAACCCATCAAGGATTTCCTTAGGTGTTTAATATTAAAAATGTACAGGTTTGTTAGGTTTCACTAGGCGCGGCTGATCTAGGGTACAAAATCCACAGCTACCCACTTTGCAAAAAACAGATCAGTTTTGAGGGGAAAATTGCATTTCCTGTGATTTGCAAGGTGTTCATATTGTAAAAATACTCCACATTTTTCAGTGAAAAAGGCCCTTTTTTTGTAAAGTGCCTAGCTGTGGATTTTAAACCCTAGCTCTGCCGGCTCCTGTGGAAACCTCCAAACCTATAAAAAAATGTAAACCAGACACCCAGGGCAAACTAGGATGGGGTGACTTGTCTCGCTCTCACTAGGTTCTGTTACCAAAAATCTCTTGCAAACTTCAGACAAGTCAAAAAAAACTTTTCTTTTAATTTCAGTGATGGAACATTCTGGAATCTGTGTGGATCCACAAAGTTCCAACAATCCCGCATTCCCCAATGTCTTCTGATAAAAATGGTACCTCGCTTGTGTGGGTAGCCCTAGTGCCCGCGACAGGAAATGGCCCAAAACGCAACGTGAACACGCCACATGTTTACAGTGAAATCTGACAATTTTTTTGAAAAGTGCCTAGCTGTAGATTTTTAACCCTAGCCCTGCCGGCACCTTGGGAAACCTAGCAAACTTATACATTTTTTAAAAATAGACACCTAGGGGAATTCAGGATGGGGTGCCTTGTCTGGCGCCCACCAGGTCCTGCTACACATAATCCCTTGCAAAGCTCAAACTTTGTAAAACAAAACACATTTTACTCTAATTTCTGTGATGGAAAGTTCTGGAATCTGCATGGATCCCCAAAACTCCACCCACCCTGCATTCCCAAAAGTCTTCAGATAAAAATTGTACCTCACTTGTGTGGGTAGGCCTAGTGCCAGGGCCAGGAAATGGCCCAAAACGCAACGTGTCCACATCACATTTTTACATTGAAAACTGACCCTTTTATTGCAAAGTGCCTAGCTGTAGATTTTGAACCCTACCTCTGCTGGCACCTAGGGAAACCTGTAAACCTATACAATACAATACAATCAACGTTATTCGATCTAATTAAAAAACATAGATCATAAAAGTATACACATACAAAATAATCAATCTTTAAAAAGAAGTTGATCAAAATCTGCAATTTTGAAAAGAACCATAACAGCCCTTGCAAAATACCCTACTATTTGTAAAATAGCTAACAATTTTGAAATTTATCTTAATACTAGAAATGCAATAATTCATCAAACAGCAATAATCAACCACCCATAGTTAAAAATAATATGTCAACGTTATAAAACAAGATTACTAATTAAATACATTTGGCATGATCAAACTTAATCGCATGAATTTCTCCAATACCTTTTCAAGCACCAATAAGCAAGAGGCTAAATTCCACATGTTTCTCCCTTATAAAAGCCGCCTCCCTCGCAGGCAGGCCCACAAAAAGGAGGCTGCGCAAAAACAAATATGGGGTCTTGGAGTTTCTTCAAGAACAACATGGCAATACAACATTGTTTAAAATTATACTGTCTTAAAAGTGATAAAAGAGATCTAGATCTCTGTATTTTGTAACAGTGACAGACACCTATGGAAACCTAGCAAACCTATACATTTTTTAAAACTAGACACCAAGGGGAATCCAGGAGGGGGTGACTTGTCTGGCTCTCACCAGGTTCTGTTACCCAGAATCCCTTGCAAACCTCAAACTTTGCAAATAAAATGCACATTTTCCTCTAATTTTTGAAGTAGAAAGTTCAGGAATCAGCGTGGATCCACAAAATTGAAACCACCCAGCATTCCCCAAAGTCTTCTGATAAAAATGGTACCTCGCTCGTGTGGGTAGGCCTAGTGCCCGCGACAGGAAACGGCCCAAAACACAACGTGGACACACCACATTTTTACTGAGAAAACTGACACTTTTCCTGCAAAGTGTCTAGCTGTAGATTTTGAACCCTAGTGATTCAGCGGCACACTAACATCAGATACTCCAATACCATATACACACCTGGGCCCATCAAAACATACACACACAATATCTGGTAAAACCACTGGAGTCTAAAAGTTTTATGAGTTGATTAATTCCTCAAGATTAGTTGTTCATCCTAACTAACCTTTCACTGATCAATACGTTCTTTCCATTTGGTTGATGGAACAAATTAGTTGGAACTAGTTGATAGTGAAGATGCACGTAACCTTAATTTCACTTTGATTTTATATGCAAAATAAGCACAGACACGGGAAGTTTTAAAAACCTTTATCTAAATTTTAAATGTGAGTGATCCATCTGAAATAAACACTACAGACACCATCAATCAAGGAAGGAAGATTCAATTAATCAAAAACACTCTCAGATTCAATGCAATGACTTTTGCTCAGAAAGGAGAGGATAGAGAGAGAAATACATTAGAAATATATATTACCCAAATTGGTGTGAAGACCAACTCCCTGGCCAAAGAGCTGGTAAGGGTCCCCTGGTACAGGACAGGTGACAGGCTTCAGGACAGGAATCAGGACAGGATAGTGAACCTCTCTAGAACCGACGAACTTGTCGCACCCCTCTCTGACACTCTATTCCTCCTCGAGCTTCTTCCGCAATCTTCATTCTAAGCAATTTCTTAAGGTAGGAATTCTGCATTCAGTTCTTCATCAGCATCACTCGTTGCTCCGACAGCACCTCTGGCTCACAGCATCACCCACCGCATCTGGCTTGCATAGGATCCTCGTATTCTCGAACTAACTAACTACCCCAATTATACCTTTTGGGATTCATGTACCACCCCCTAAAGTTGCAATATTGTAAAAAATGGTTAGTAAACACATATGCAAGCTTCTCTACCATTTATGTTTTTGAATTGCGTGATGATTAGTCACAAGCCACAATTAGTATTTCATGTTAATAAGTTAATACGAGTGAATTGAGTTCAAGCCAGTCTCTTATAAACGAGTCCTTGCTCCAACACTACCTCTGCCAGCACCAAGGGAAACCTAGCATCCGGAATTCACGACGAAACCAGGATTTTGCCTTCCAAACCGAACTGACTGTAGCCCTGAAGAGTCACGGTATAATTCCCTGTTGTGACGAAACACGTGTCGGCTGGTTGTTTTCTTTTGTTGTTGCTCCATTAAATAACTTTGAACATAACACTGGTGTCGACCACAGCAATTTTGAACTATATGAGACATTCATACCATGGTTATATCCTCAATACGTGTGCCCAGGACTGTGTTCTCTCTCACCAGGTTCTGTTACCCAGAATCCCTTGCAAACCTCAAACTTTGTAAAAAAAAACATATTTTTCTCACATTTCTGTGATGGAAAGTTCTGGAATCTGCATGGATCCACAAAATTCCACCCACCTCGCATTTCCCAAGGACTTCTGAGAAAAATGTTACCTCACTTGTGTGGGTAGGTCCAATCCCCGTGACAAGAAGCGGCCCAAAATGCAACGAGGACACACCACATTTTTACAGTGAAAACTGACCCTTTTTTTTTTAAAAGTGCCGAGCTGTCGTTTTTGAACCCTAGCTCTGCCGGCTCCTAGGGAAACCTAGCAAACCTATATATTTTTGAAGAGTAGACACCTAGGGGAATTCAGGCTAGGGTTATTTTTCTGGGTCCCACCAGGTTCTGTTACCCAGAATCCCTTGCAAACCTTAAACTTTGTCAAAAAAAAACTTCTTATAATTTCAGTGATGGAAAGTTCTTGAATCTGTGTGGATCCACACAATTTAAACCATCCCGCATTCTCCAAAGTCTTCCAATAAAAATGGTACCTCACTTGTGTGGGTAGGCCTAGTGCCAGCGTCAGGAAACGGCCCAAAACGCAACGTGTACACACCACATTTTTACATTAAAAACTGACCCTTTTTTTCAAAGTGCCTAGCTGTAGATTTTGAACCCTAACTCTGCCGGCACTTAGGAAAACCTAGCAAACCTAAACAATTTTTTAAACTAGACACCTAGGGGAATTCAGGATGGGGTGACTTATCTGGCTCTCACCAGGTCCTGTTACAAAGAATGCCTTGCAAACCTCAAACTTTGTAAAAAACAATTTCCTCTAATTTTTTTGATGTAAAGTTCTGGAACCCACCCCGCACTCCCCAAAGTCTCTCGATAAAAATTGTATCTCACTCGTGTGGGTGGGCCAAGTGCCCACAGCAGGAAAGGGCCCAAAACGTATTGAGGAGACATCAAAATGACCTAGCACAACACAACCTGGTTTTGCAAGGGGGATTTGGCCCCGGGCTCGGCGGCCATTCTGGGAAAACTACCAGACCCACACATTTATGAAAACTAGACACCCATGGGAGTCCAGCAAGGTATGGCTTGCTTTGACCCCCCAATGTTTTCCTACCCAGAATCCCCTGCAAACCTCACATTTTGCTGAACAAATCACATTTCACCCACATTTCTGTCTGGGAAAGTTGTGGGATCATCGGGCTGACACAAATTTCCTTCCACCCAGCTTTCCCCCAGGTCTCCCGATGAAAATGGTACTTCACTCGTGTGGGTGGCCCAAGTATTTGCGGCAGGCAAGGGCCCATAACATATTGAGGAGACATCAAAATGACCTATCACAAAACAACCTGGTTTTGAAAGGGGGGTCATCTGGGTTTTTGGCCCCGGGCTCGGAGGTCATCTTTGGAAACTACCCAACCCACATATTTCTGAAAACTAGACAGCCAAGGGAGTATAGCAAGGTATAGCTTGTGTGGCCCCCCAACGTTTTCCTACCCAGAATCCTCGGTAAACCTCAAATTTAGCTGAAAGAATCACTTTTTTTCTCAAATTTCTGTGTGGAAAAGTTGTGGGATTAGTGGGCTGACACAAATTTACCACCACCCAGCATTCCCCCAGGTCTCTCGATAAAAATGGTACCTCACTCTTGTGGGTTACCCAAGTACCCGCGACAGGCAAGGGCCCAAAACATATTGGGGAGACATCAAAATGACCAGTCACAAAACAACCTGGTTTTGCAAGGCCCCGGGCTCGTAATCCATTTTAGGAAACTACCAAACCCACACATTTCTGAAAAATAGACAGCTGGGGGAGTCCAGCGAGGTAGAGCTTGCATGGACCCCACAACGTTTTACTACCCAGAATCCCCTGCAAACCTTAAATGTAGCTGAAAAAATTGCTTTTTTTGCAAATTTCTGTGTGGGAAAGTTGTGGGATAAGCAAGTGTCAGGTCCGTACCTCCAATTAGTGTGTATCCGCACAGGAGCAGGATGACGCTAAGTACCAATGCCCTTCTCAGAACTGTTCCTGCTAGGTATTTAGGATTCCGTTGCAGGTAAGTCCTAAGGGGGGGAAAGGGGTTGGGACAGAGAAGAGACAGCTCCAAAACTCCGCCTGTTCAGCTTCGTCTTCTTCTTACTCACTCCGTCAAGGCTAATCCATATACATTTGTCAATAGCAGTCATGTACCTTAAACTTACTTTATTTTAAACAATGGATTACTTATCTTACCAGGAAGGAGTTTGGAGCTTGCCTCTCTTCTTACTTCTCATATGTTTGTTATATATATGTGTTTAGAGAAGTCTTCACTCAGTTCTCTTGCTTTTCCTTTTCAGGTTTCTTCAGCTCCTGATTCAGCACTGTTGTGAGATGAGAGAAAATAGGTGAGTATGAACTCCTTATATCTATTTAATGTGCGTGTTCTATTATTCCTTTCTTCCTATCCCACTCACTGTGACGAACTAAAAGGTGAAGCCTTGTATAGAAGTGACCAAGTTATAATTCCAGTTCCTCCATTTATTCTGCAGGCTCGGTATCACCAGCAATTGTGTATCTCTTCAGGAAATCTGAATTCTTCTAAGTTTTCTTTAAGGACTGCAGGGGGCGCTACATGTATGTGCGTGTGCCGGTAATTCTTTTATCCTATTGCGGTGCTTGGTTTTATGCCCGTGTTCTGGGGAACTCTCGTTTTATAGCGGCTCGAATAGGAAGAGAGCTCGCATTTAATATTTTGCTTTGAAAGCTATTTATTTTTAAGACGCGTACAGAAATGCCTGCGTCTCTTTTTCTTTTTATTTACACAGCTTGGTTACTAACGCGAACCTCGGAAATCCTTCCGACGGCGCGTTAGATTTATGGGCTTTAGCTTCCTTTTAACGCTGGCCGGAGATACGAGATGCAAGCGTTCTCGTTTATTTCAATTGCCTCAAAAATACTTTGAGCGCAGTCTACGGGAGGCTCCGATAGACGCGCTCGAGTCTTCCTGTTTTTAAACCTTAGTTTAAACGCGACACGAATGATTGAAGAGCCCACGTTTTTCTTATTATTCGACAATTATCACAGCGCGGCATGTAGAAAGCTCACGCCCGCGCCTGTTGAATTCTGAGGAAGCTTCCCAGTAGCAATTATTATCTGGCTAATGGAACGCCTGAATAAATAACAAGAATTCTTCAAGGTCTTTTTCTTGTTATCTATTTATAGTATGTCAACATTTTCCTTCAGAATAATTCCTCACAGAATTTTCACTCTTCAAACTAATTAAGAAAATATGCTAACCTGGTTCTGAGAATGTAAGTTGACCGGCGAAACTAACCCCGTTAATCTCGCGACTACCCTGACTAACTTCTACAACGCTTTGGTAACAGGTGCTCTTCCAATGAATTCTTTGGTGAAGTGCGCAGTGGAATGTTGAAGCACACTTCTCAGACAGTCAATGCTTAGAAGACTAGACTGCTAAACAGCGGTGTGCTGTTGCAGTGACAGGATGTTTGGCAGCCATGTTGGAATTTCAGCGGTGCCAACAAGCACTCCAGCTAAAGGGATTGCTTGCTCTTAGATGATTTTGCAGCGGGAAAATAGTAGCCACGGTGGAGGTAGAGGGAGGAAACCTCCCGTGATTCCTGACAGCGGGCTGACAGAAATATCCTACCACCCTGCGTTCCCCCAGGCCTCCTGAAAAAAATGTACCTCACTAGTGTGGGTGGGTACGTATCCGCAAGAGGCAAGGGCCCAAAACATATTGAGGAGACATCAAAATTACCTATCACAAAACAACCTGGGTTTGCAAGGGGGGTCACCTGGGTTTTGGCCCGAACATGGTGGCCATCTTGGGAAACTACCAAATCCACGCATTTCTGATAACTAGACAAGAGGGGTAGTCCAACGAGGTATGGCTTGCGTGCACCCCCAACATTTTCCTACCCAGAATTCCCTGCAAACCTCAAATTTAGCCGAAAAAAACACATTTGCCACATATTTTAGTGCTTAGAGTTTGCTGTGCTATATCCTTAATCACTAGGTTTTTGGCTCTTCCCAGTCACACTTCCTTGCCCCACCCACACGAGTGAGGTATCATTTTACTCAGGAGACTGAGGGGATTGTTGTAGGGTAGGAAATGTGTGCTGGCATGGTGATCCCACACACAAATGTGTAGACAAAGTGATTTATTCAGCTAAATTTGAGGTTTGCATGGGGTTCTGGGTAGGGAAACTTTGGGGGGGGGGTTCACGCAGGCCATATCTCACTAGACTCTCCAGGGTGTCTAGTTTTCAGAAATGTTTGGGTTTGGTAGGTTTCGCTAGATGGCCGCTGAGCCTGGGGCCAAAAACCCAGTTGACCCCCCCTTGCAAAACCAGATCAATTTGTGATAGGTAATTTAGATGTCTCCACAATACGTTTTGGGCCATTGCCTGTCATGAGTATGTGGCCCACCCACATGAGCGAGATACAATTTTTATTGGGAAGGAAATGTGTGCAGCCCTGTGATTCAACAACTTTTCCACATAGACATTTGGGAAAATATGTGATATTTTCAGCAAAATATTAGGTTTGCAGTGGATTCTGGGTAGGGAAACAGTCAATCAATCAATCAATCAATACATTTATAGAGTGCGCTGCTCACCCGTGAGGGTCTCAAGGCGCTGAGGGGAGGGGTGGTGCTGCTACTGCTCGAAAAGCCAGGTCTTGAGATGTTTCTTGAAGGTGAGATGGTCCTGGGTCAGTCGTAGGTGGGTGGGTAGGGAGTTCCATGTCTTGGCAGCCAGGTAAGAGAATGATCTTCCTCCGGAGGTGGTTCTGCGAATCCGTGGTACGTTGGCGAGGGTGAGGCTGGCGGAGCGGAGCTGGCGGGTTGGAATGTGGAACGTGAGGCGGCTGTTGAGGTATTCGGGGCCCGTGTTGTGGAGCGCTTTGTGTGCGTGGGTGAGGAGCCTAAAGGTGATCCTTTTGCTGACGGGAATCCAGTGCAGTTCTCTCAGGTAGGCAGATATGTGGCTATGGCGAGGGATGTCGGGGACGAGTCGTGCGGAAGCGTTCTGTATGCGCTGGAACCTTTTCTGAAGTTTGGCTGTGGTTCCTGCGTAGAGGGCGTTCCCGTAGTCCAGTCGGCTGGTGACGAGGGCCTGGGTGACCGTCTTTCTGGTTTCGGTAGGGATCCACCGGAAGATCTTTCGGAGCATGCGCAGGGTGTTGAAGCATGAGGATGAGATGGTGTTGACTTGCTTGGTCATTGTGAGGGAGGAGTCCAGAATGAATCCCAGGTTGTGTGCGTGGTTCGTGGGTGTCGGCACGGTGCCCAGTGCTGTGGGCCACCAGGAGTCGTCCCAGGCGGATGGGGATGGTCCAAGGATGAGGACCTCCGTCTTGTCTGAGTTCAGTTTGAGACGGTGGGAAACAGTGGGAAATCCACGCAAGCCATACCTCCTTGGACTCCCCGGGTCTAAAGTTTTCCAAAATGTGTGGATTGGGTAGGTTTCCCTAGATAGCCACAGAGGCCGGGGCCAAAAACCCTGTTGCTCGCCTTGCAAAACCAGATACATTTGTGATAGTGAATTTTGATGTCTCCACAATATGTTTTGGGCCCTTGCCTGTCGCGGGTACTTGGCCCACCTACACAAGAGAGGCACAATTTTTTATCAGAAACCTGGGGGAACACTGGGTAAAAGGAAATTTGAGTCAGCCTGGTGATCCCACAACTTTTTCACACAGAAATTTGAGAACAATTAGATTTTTTTTTGCAACACCAATAACGGAGGTGCCTCTCTTGCAAAACCAGGTAATTTTCTATAGATGGGGGCATCTGAGTTTTTGGTCCCGGGATCGGCAGCCATCTAGAGAAACCTACCAAACCTATGCATTTCTGAAAACTAGACACCCGGGGAAGTCAAGGGAGGTATGGCTTTCATGGATCCCCCGAAGTTTCCCTACCCAGAATCCCCTGCAAACCTCAAATTTTGCTGAAAAAAACAAATCTTTCTCAAATTTCTGTGTGGGAAAGTTGTGGGATCACCAAGCTGACTCAAATTTCCTGCCAACTAGCATTCTCCCAGGTATCCCATTAAAAATGGTATCTCACTCGTGTGGGTGGGTCAAGTACCTGAGACAGGCAGGGGCCCTAAACGTATTGTTGAGACTTCAAAATTACCTATCATAAAACGACCTGGTTTTGCAGCTGGGGCTCACCTGGGTTTTTGGTCCCAGGCTCAGCGGCCATCAAGGGAAACCTACCAAACCCACATATTTCTGAAAACTAGGCACCCTGGGGAGTTCATTGAGCTATGGCTTGTGTGGATCCCCCAATGTTTCCCTACCCAGAATCCCCTTCAAACCTCGAATTTAGTTGACAAAAATCCCTTTTTCTACACTATTTTGTGTGGCATCACAGTGCCAGCACAAATGTCCTACCACTCAGCATTCCCCTTGTTCTCCCAAGTAAAATGATACCTCACTTCTGTGGGTGGGGCAAAGGTCTGTGACTGGGAAGGTCCAAAAACATATTGATTAAGGGTATAGCACAGCAAATTCTAAGAACTAAATTTTTTTAAAAATAGGTTTTAGCTGATTCTGCATTAGAGAGATTCTGGGTAGGGAAACGTTGGGGGATCCACACAAGCCATACCTCACTGGACTCCCCAGGTTGTCTAGTTTTCAGAAATGTGTGGGTTTAGTAGGTTTCTCTAGATGGTCACTGAGTCTGGGGCCAAAAACCTATGCCCCCCCCTTGCAATACCAGGTCATTTTGTGATAGGTAAATTTGATGTCTCCACAACATGTTTTGGGTCCTTGCCTGTTGTGGGTACTTGACCAACCCACACGAGTGAGGTACCATTTTTATCGGAAAACTTTGGAAAATGTGGGTGGGTGGAAGTTTGTGGACCCACACTGATTCCAGAACTTTCCATCACAGATATGTGGGAAAATTTGGTTTTTTGGGACAAAGTTTGAGGGTTGCAAGGGATTCTGGGTAACAGAACCTGGTGAGAGCCAGACAAGTCACTCCATCCTGAATTCCCCTGGGTGTCTAGTTTCTCAAAAAGGTATCGGTTTGCTAGGTTTCCCTAGGTTCCAGCAGATCTAGGGTTCCAAATCTACAGCTAGGTACTTTGCAAAAAAAGGGTCAGTTTTCACTGTAAAAATGTGGTGTGCCCACATTGCATTTTGGCCAATTTACTGTCGCGGGTAGTAGGCTTAACCAAACAAGTGAGGTATCGTTTTTATCAAAAGACTTTGGGGAATGCGGGAAGGATGGAATTTTGTGGATCCACCAGTGGCCTAACGAAACTTGAGGCGGCCCCCTTGCAGAGTGCGTGGAGGGGCCCCCTGGGGGTTGGGGGTGCCCCCGCACCACAGGGGCTGCGGGGGCCTGTGTTATGCCCCTGCTCCCTGCCTGCCACTGCAGACTGGAAAGACAGTTGTCACACTGCAAGTTCAACTTTACCAGTACAACTAATGGCAAAGCCACCAGTATGTGTAAGTCTACTCCAAGGAAGGCCTATAGAGCCCTAGGGCCGGGAGCTTTATATTGTTAAACAAGTCACAAAGGTTTATATCTGACTTAGCTGCAAAACCTCTAAAAGTTGTCGTTTTGCTGAGGAAAGTTAGTAGCCCCATTGGCTAACACAGGGTTACCTGCTGGCATCCCAGCCTGGTTAACATCTAAATGTGACTACTGCTGGAACCAGCACCTTCTGGCTGGCTGAAGGAGTACCCCCAGCCAGGCAGAATCCACCGCTCCTGTCAAGGGCAGGTTATTACACAAACTGTACTACCCACGCTCACCCTCGGGTAGCTTGGCACTGAGCAGTCAGGATTATTACAGAGGCAATGTGTAAAGCAAAGACATAGCACGCCACCACGGTAAATACACGGCACATCACAAAAGAGAGACATCACACCAAATATTGTTTTTAGCCAGCTCACACATTAATCGATGCAATATTAATATCATGTATTTATGGGCATAAATCACATTTACCAATATTATTAGCAGTACTAGGCCCAATCATGTTGATAGGATTTCAATATATGCAAACATGAGAAAAAGTTGTATTCTAAACCCCGCACAGCAGCCGTATCTGGTGCAACACAATGTCAGTCTCAAGCCCACCCCCACAATCCTATTACTGCAATTTCACACAGTTTAAGGGTGCACCTTAGGCGACAACGGCATCAGTAATATGCACATACAAAGAATGATAACACTTTTTAGCAGCACCGCAGGCCGGGGCCACCCGGGTAAAACCAATGTAAACTGTATGTACTTTTGGCAGGAAATCAACATATAAACCATCACCGCCGTTTAGTATCGTTAATCACAGGTGGTCCACAGACTGTCACTCCCACACACTCACTCACTCTGCACCATTACACAATGCAACAGGTACCAGCCCAGTCTGTACAGGACACTCTTGTACACATACACACCAACACCCTAATGTGGTGCCACTAATACCCGGCATGTCAACGGATGACACACTGAAGACCCCATGGCTCCAAGTCTCCCACCACTCTCCTATTTAAACCCACTGTCCCTGACACCCTGGATGGAAGATCACCAGCCCCTCCCTCCAGATACAAGGCCACAAGCGGTCAAGGTCACACTTAGTCTCGGTCCCTGGAAAGCAGGTGGGGATAAGTAGTCTAAATAAACAAGAGGTAGTTGCAAACAAAGGGGTCTTGGCTACACTCGGGATGTTCACCAATAGGTTGTAAAGCAGAAGGAGGTTTGGGGCAAAAACTGGTTAGAAACAGTGCTCCGCCCGGGCCTTCTGACACTAGCCCAGTTCTGAGAAGCACAAGGGGTCACTCAGTGTCTTGACCTGCTTCCGAACCACGTGATGGAAAGTGCAGCTAAATTGAATGGGAGAGCGTTAATCGAGGTCTCTGCACGGCACTGAGAGAGACTGATTTAAGTGGCGGTGCACCACTCTTGACGAAGTAAGGAGGACAGGGGTACCATAACTATCTCTTGACACATGCTCTGAGTAGTATACTTGCTAATTACCAGACCTGTGTGAAGAGCGCCATATACTTTGACATGAGTGCGCTATACGTAATGAACGAGTGATTTTTCTGCACAAAGTTAAATGCTTCTTACAGAGACACTCTGCCACTGAGAAATACATCGATGTTTGTCGTCGATATGTTTAGATATACTTCTCTCTTTAGCCCGGATCACGGGACATGTACTATTAATAATAACTAGAAGCTCCGATAACATGTTTGTGGGTCAAGGTGAAATTTCAGTTTATTTTCAAAAGTATCTGACAGCAGAATGAACACTGAGTTTATTGACCAATTCTTTCCACAGTGTGTGACTACAGAGGGTCGCCTCCTACTCCAGTGCCAATTTTAGCAATCTACTTAATAAACTCGGCAAGATGTGCAGTGTGCTGTACATAGTGAGACCGAGATTTATTACATGTAAAGATACATCGAGCCCTATGAGTACGATATGGGGACAAGGAGCCTTAATATCTTTTTTATCTGGTTTGATTGATTGGAGGTGTTCAACACATTTCGGCACGTTTTTCTTAAATAACAGCATACAAATAGCATTTATGGATATAAGTCACAAACTGTGTGAGATATACACCAATGGTAGGGCCATTGAAAGTCCATTTAGTCAGAAGGGTGTGATATTCGTTATCTAAGAAGCACCCCAGTCGCACCAAATTGGGTTGTTTGCGAATGTGGAGGAATTATGGAGAGCACACGAGAAAATTCTTTCTTTGTATTTAGTTGATATTTTGGGAATAGTTTGTTTTCACCACTCTTATGTTCTTAATTTCCAGTTCCAAGTGGAAAAGTAAAGTTACGCACTACTCCAGACTTACAGGTGGAGTGTAGCCCAGCAAAGTGGGCACCAAATGGGTTTTATCGGAAAAGCAGTATAGGGATCCAGTTTGTCCTGATGAATGCCGGGTAAAGAACCTGAAACCAGCAGAAACATGTCGACCTCTATGCAGAACGGGGGGTGGTGAGCACCTAATTTACTCATACCACCACCATCCGTAGGTATATCTATTATACATTTTTTAGCTCTGATTAGGGAATCTAGAAATACAATTATTATATAGATATCCTATAGCCAGTTTTAACTCACAATTGATCTGCACCTTTATAGGATCCTGTCTTTTCCTTTTGTCTTTATCACTGTTGTATTGTCTACCCCTCCCTATTGCTCTGCCTCTAGCGTGGGTCTGTGCAGAGGTGTTAGTAGCAGCCCTATGATGAAGCATGCCACAACTTGTTGTGGGTGAGGGCAGTTTTTACAAAGTTGGTGTGTTCTCTATAATCAATTACGTTCGATGAGCAGATATAGTACAACTGTTTTATGCTCTACCTCCTTTTGTGTTTATACAATATTTTTGAGGAGGATGAGGTAGGGCTTATCCTTCTCCCCCTTCCTTTTCATTGTGTATACTCTGCTTCCGAACCTTCTCAGAAGTGTTCCTTTAGCCTAGTCACTTACTCTCCCACCTACCAGGCACCAAGACTTCTCTGGGAGGGCAAGGTGGGAAGAGGGCAATTGGTCCACTGTGATGAGGCCTGTGATGGTGCCAGGAAGGTACAAGCAATGAATGGGAAATAACACAGGGAAACCACGGGGTCTGAGGAGCACCCCTTCTGGTACACGTTGATCAGGGTCATGCCCAGGCAATCCAAGCACAAGGTCTGGTGTGTGATACGATGAGATGCACCAGACACTTCAGGTCACACAACAAAGAGTTGCAAATTCTGTACCTCCCTGGAGATAAAGTACTCTGTCTGGTACACGTTGATGTAGGTTGTGCCTACAGCGCATCCTCCATGCACACCAGCCCACTTCTGCACATTGCGTCCTCCATACATGCCAGCACACTGCTGCACAATGCGTCCACCATGCATGCCAGCACACTACTGCACAGAGCGTCCTCCATGCACAGCATGAATCCAGACAGCACCAGCATGCCATGATAACCACCAGCCTTTCCTTCACTGAAAGCCATTCAGTGTAACAAAAAACAACACACAAAATGGCGTTATGATTGGAAAGTCTTCTGCCTCCATGACACTAATTGGGGTGGCATGGACTAAATATAGACAGAGTCCCCCCTCCCCGGTGTCCCTGAACTGTTGTTGTACAGATCAAGATGCCCACTAGCGTGATGTCTGGTGGACACACATAAGGTGAATTTTCATATGTGCTAATTCTGTACAGTTTTACTGCACTCAGTAACACTGCATGGAATTACTGCACATATAAGTACCACTACTAGGCAAATTCGTGGGTGTGGTGTACATACTTAGAGTATGGAAGTGGCGTTTGCAGATGCTGCCAGGTTTGCTCTCTAACAACAAAGAACTTGTAAGAAGGCTGTAACAGATTTCTGCTTATTATATCATCTTCAGAGCCATTATACTGAAACTTCAGTGGCAGATTTTCTTATGCATTTATTTACCCATGAATTTATTTATGTAACCCACAAGGTAAACATATGAGGCCGGCATTTTATTTCAGGGCACACACCAACACTATGTGATATCCAGTGGTCGAAGTGGGGGAAAAAAAGTAGGGGAACTGTGGGCGGAGAATCAGAGGGCAGGAATAACCCGTAGATTGGATCAGTGGGCGGAGCCAGAGGTGTGGCAGGAAGAGCAAAATATCCCATTTTTTTGTATTTGTTTCCCATTTCACTGACCAGTTGCAGCTTATTACGTTATTTATTTTAACCAATGGATACACATGTTGAAATGAAATGAAATGAAATGAAATGAAATGAAATGAAAACAATATTTAATAAAGCGCACTGCTACCAAGCGGTTTCCTGGCGCTGGGGGACCTGGGTCAGAACTCACAGAGGGAGACACAGGGGACCTAAGAGGGAAAAGCCAAAGAGAAGAGAAAAGTTTTTAAGGCTTTACGGAAATGGCTGAAAATAGGAATGGAGCGAAGATGAAGTGGAAGACTATTCCAGAACTGGGGAGCTAAGACGGAAAGACGAGTTCCCCCGGATCTGGACTTGCGGAAGCGGGGGATGTGAAGGAGAGAGAGAGAGGAAGAGCGGAGAGTGCGACTAGGAGCATAGGAAGAAATAAGGGAGGTGATATAAGCAGGGGCAGAACGGGAGTGGGCGCGAAAGGCAAAGCAAGCAAGTTTGAAGAGGGATCTGAAGCGAATGGGGAGCCAGTGAAGGGATTTCAAAACCGGGGTGATGTGAGAGAATTTGGGAAGGGAGAGAATGAGACGGGCAGCCTGATTTTGAATGGCCTGTAAACGTCGGGATTCGTGGGAGGGGATACCCACGTACAGGCCATTGCCATAGTCGAGGCGTGAGATGACTAAAGCCAAGACTATGGATTTAAGCGCGTCGGTGGTGAAAAAGCGTGATATTTTCCGAATAAGACGGAGGGAAAGGAAACATGAAGACACAACAGAGCTGATCTGGCTGTGCATGGTTAAGTCAGAGCTGACTTTGATACCAAGGGTACGGACAGAAGAAGAGGGCGTGGGGGGGGGGCAAAAGAGGGGGGCCAATGTGCAGGGGACCAAGGGTTAGAGGGACCACCCGTGAGGACAAGTTCCGTCTTATCGGGGTTGAGCTTAAGATGGTTGGCGCTCATCCATTCCGAAATAAAGATAAGGGTGGAACTGAACTTGGGAATAGAATCAGGAGAAGAAGACAGATCAAAGACAAGCTGGAGATCATCTGCGTAATTGTATACAGAGATCCCCTGCTTGAGAAGAGAAGAAACAAGGGGACAGATATACAGGTTAAAGAGGAGAGGGGAAAGAGAGGAACCCTGAGGAACACCACAAGTGACCGAGCAGGAAGGGGCAGAGAAACCGGAAAGATGAACAGCCTGATGCCTATCCTGGAGAAAGGATGCAAGCCAGGAAAGGGCCACACCCCGAATGCCCGCTGCGCAGACACGGTCAAGAAGAATGGAATGATCGACCGTGTCAAACGCAGCGGACAAGTCGAGAAGCACCAAGGCTTGGGGAAGATTAACGTCTGCCTTGCCCTTGAGTTCATCTAAGACCGCTAGAACCACCGCTTCTGTAGAATGGCCAGGGCGGAAGCCCGCCTGATGGGAGGCTAAAAGGCCATTATCCTCAATGTATGAGGAGAGGCAGGAGGTGACGTGGGTCTCTAAGATTTTACCCAGGTAGGGAAGAAGGGAAATGGGACGGAAATTAACTGGGAGGGAAGGATCTAGACCAGGTTTTTTTAGAATAGGAAAGACAACAGCAGATTTAAAGGAAGAAGGGACAGCACCAAAAGCCAGTGAGGAGTTGAGAAAAGAGAGGGGGGGACCAGGACAGTTAGTGAAGAGGATTTTGAGGATCCGTGCAGGAACACCGTCCAAAGGAGAACCAGATTTAACTTTAGACAGGTAGTTGTGAAACAAGTCAAGGGAGATAGGGGGGAAAATGTCGAAGGAAGAAGAAGGGAGGGTAGCAGAGCTGGTGAGGGTAGGCTGAGGCACAGTAGGAATGTCGGCTTTAATTTTCGCAATCTTGTCAATAAAAAAGTTATTAAGTGACAGACAAAAGGATTGGGAGGGAACCAGGCTGGGGGTGGAGCGATCAGAAGTAGCAAGATTGCGAACCAAAGAGAAGATTTCACGAGGTTTATTCACGGAGAGCGATACTCTCTCCGTGAAGTAAGAAGATTTGGCATTAAGGACTGCTTTTTTGTAGTTGGTAAGGAGTTGTCTGTACTGAGCTCGCAAAGGAGGGGAATACTGACGTCTCCAAAGGCGTTCCGCCCGTCTGAGGTCAAGTTTTAGTGCCTTGAGCTCAGTGGAGAACCATTTGTGCGCGTCGTGTGGACGAACCGCTTTGATCTTTTTAAGCGGGGCCACACGGTCACACGAAGCAGCAAGCCATGTACTTATGGCTTTGGCCTGAGATTCAAGGGGGAGACAAGTGAGATCAGGAGCAGAGGATACCAGAGAGAGTGAAAGGGAATCAAGATCGGTATGGTTCCAGTTGCGGGCTAAAAGGTTTTTAGGGGGAGAGGGTTTGACAACCATACCTAAGTGAACAGAAAAGGAAATAATAGAGTGATCAGACCAGATACAGGGAGAGATGGAGGGAGGTAAAGCAAGGGGGCAAGAAGACCAAATTTGGTCAAGTATATGACCATGCACATGGGTCGGGACTGTAACATAAGAGGTAAGATTCAGACATTGAAGAGTGGCAGAGAAGTCTTTTGAAGAGAGGTCTTCCTTAGGGTCTCCTGGCCAGAAGTTGAAATCTCCAAGAAGGAGCACAGAGGAGTTGTTGACCACAAGAGTGGCCAGCAACTCCTGGATGGAGGCTACAAAGGAAGGCATCGATTGAGGGGGGCGATAGACAAGAACCACAGTGAGGGGAGAAGGAAGGTTGAGGGAGCGGGCCACCAAGTAGTCCACATTAGGAATGAGGGGGTAAGGGAGGAGCTGAAATTTAAGTGACGACCGGACAATCATACTTAAGGTTTAATATGAGTTATTGACATTAAAATACATTCACAAAGTGGGATACGTTTCCAATCACAGAATGTCCCAAATATCCTTAAAAGTGGAATCGCAAGCCATTTGTCTCCCAGCTATGGAGTTTCTGTCATCAGCACTTCTCCTTTTTTCCACAAGAGCAGTTAAAACATGAATAGCAAAATATCCTAGTTTGCAATTGTTTTCCACATAATTATGGCTCTGCCATTTTTGCCACATAATACATCATCTGCATAATGTGATGATTTTTAACTAGTAAATTGTTTATAGCTCAAACGGATCAAAATTTCCTAAAAAATGTGACTTGTGCTGCTGTGAAGTGAAGAGCCCTTTGCAAAGGTTGACTGGTCACTTTTCTCACTGCTGCAGTTGTATGTTCCACTGGTACTAATAAGGAAAACTCTTTGCAGAGACTGTTAGCATGTGTAAAAATGTATAAAAATAATAAAGTATCAGAAAATTTACAGCACCACTAATACCAATGTAGGGTGTCAGAGCAATTTACATCACACATATTACACATACACAATCAATCTTATGTGTTTAAATCACTGTATATGAAAGGTTACATAAAACAAAGAACTACAAGGTGGAGGAGTCACATGACAACCATACTAGTAGGCAGCATAGTTTAATAGTGATTGGTCTGGAGAAACACAAACTTAGAATTTAAAACGTAATGCCATGGTTGGTGGTTCTCTTTATTAATCAGAATTGATTTCTACCCAAATCAACCCTTTTCCTGCAACATTAGGGTAATCAAAGACTGGGGAAAAAACCATAACGCTCTAATTTATACCTTGCAGTTTGCATGCAGCTCTTACACAACAATTAAGAGCTCACTGTTCTATGTTAGGAATTTAACTTATTAACTGCAAGTAACAATAGGGTCTCTCTGACAAAAGCAGTAACCCACTGACCTATTTACATTATGTGCACTTTGTGATCTGCATGCTCCATGTTCTTAGCAGTATTTATTTATTTATTTTTAACACTTATAGAGCGCACTGCAACCCTGCGGGCATCCTGGAGCTGAGACATAAAGAGAGAGAGCTGATGTAAAGGGTTACGTGGCAAGATCAGAGGATCATACTTTGTGGAAGAGCCACGTCTTGACTCTCTTACGAAACAGCATTAGGCTCTGTGTACTCCTAATTTCCAGAGGAAGACGGTTCCAAAGGCGGGCAGCAGCTACGCCAAAAGCTCTTCCCCCCCAGGGTTGCTTTCTTTATCCTAGGAATCTTAGCAAGACTAGTAGAGGATGAGTGAAGGTTGAGTATAGGTTCATACCATTTAAATCTGTCTTGGAGTAATGTAGGCCCTTGTCCATGAAGTGCCTTGAACACAATACATAAGGATTTGAACAGAATCCTTTGAGTCACTGGAAGCCAGTGCAGCTCCGCCAACGCTTGTGTCGTTGAGGAGCGGCGTGCTCGAGTCAGGCCAAGCTTTGCTGTTGCCGCCTGGATACTCTGGAGTCTAGTAATCAGATAACCTGGGGACTCTAAGAGCAGAGCATTACAGTAGTCCAGGCGGCTCAGTATAATGCTCCTTACCACCGTAGCTCTTGCCTGAACTGGTAAGAAAGCTAGCACTTTCCGGAGTCCTCGGATAAGAGTATAACAACCTCCTACCAATTTATTAACATGGGACTCCAGAGTCAACTTTTCATTAAAACTGACCCCGAGATTGCGTACTTTGCTCACTGGTGTCAGAGGGCCATCTGCGTTTATTGGCCAAAAATCATTTGGTGATCCTTGAGGGATCCCACCCACCTTACAGTGTAGAATCTCTGTTTTCTCGCTATTGAATTGAAGTGAGTTGTCCCTCAGCCATTTCACCATTTCAAACATACATGTGTGAAAACTTTTCTGGGAGTCCGTATGGTCGCCGTCCAGAGACACCATAAGCTGGGTGTCATCGGCGAAGTTGACCACACTGATGTTATGCATTTTTACAATCTCCAGCAGTGGGCGCATATATGCATTGAACAGAATGGGGCTGATTGAGGACCCCTGAGGTACCCCATGTTCATTTTTTCACAAACTCCGGTTGATACAGTGGAAGTGCTACTGCTTGCCATCTATCAGATAGGTAAGAGTGCATCCATCTCAATGCCACACCTTTCATTCCCAGGATTTCCAGCCTCGAGAGGAGAATAGCGTGATTGACCGTATCGAATGCGGCGGACAGGTCTAGCAGTATTAAGGTTGCCGATTGTCCCCTGTCCGCTCGCATTCTGAGATTATCTAAGACTGTCACCAAGGCTGTCCCAGTTCCGTGACCAGGCCTGAAACCAAATTGCTCATCTTCCAATTTATTGTTTGACTCCAAAAAGAGGGACAGTGCCCTACTTACCAAACATTCCAAGATCTTAACTGGATATGGTAAGAGGGAGATTGGCCTATAGTTCTTATGGTAACCTGGGTCCAGTGTGGGTTTTTTCAGGAGCGAAGTAATGAGAGCCTGCTTCCAGCTGGGTGGCACCTCTCCGCTATTGAGGGACTGGCAGCACAGCTGACGTAGGATAGGAAAGATCTCTGTTCCGAGTTCTTTCGCTATCTTATGAGGGATAGGATCCAAGGGTGATCCTGAGGAAATTCCTAGGGCCACTCGAATAAACTCCTCTACCGAGGGCATCTGAAATACATCCAAGGTAGGCTGAGGGATAGCTGGGTTAAAATTGTTATTCCGGTTAAGATTATTCTTAGATGTTTCCCTCTTTTCCTGGTCTGGGGGACCTGGTAGGGTCACATCTTTCAGGCCTTCCACGATCTTAGTAGTTTTTTCTTGGAAGGAGAGAGCCAGCCCATCGCACAGCTCCTGGGTGGGTTGGATTTTACTGTTTATACAGTCAGGATGGGTCAAGTCTCTAACTATCCTGAAGATGTCCCTAGATTTATTGGAAGATTTGAGAATAGTGGAGGCAAAGTATTCTGCTTTAGCGGTTGCTATTTCACTTTTGTATTTTATTAAAGTAATCCTCCAGCTAGCTTTATCGTTTTCCGCGTAATCCTTTCTCCACTGTCTTTCTGCCATTTTACAGATCAGCTTAAGATCCCTTAATGTCTCCGTGTACCATGGAGCTGAGGGTCTGCCTCTTTTCCTAATATCTTTTAAAGGGGCAAACTGGTCGATCGTCCTGGTTAAGTACTCGCAGAGGGTTGTGTAGTTCTCTGTTACCTGTTTCTCAGGGTTAAACAGGGTCCCTGTCTGAAATAGGGGGCCCGTCTTTGATTTTCTTAACAGCCCTTTCCAGTCCCTAAACACAATAGGTCCTTTCTTGCCTGTTTAAAGGCCTCATCTTACTCATAAGAGATACGCTGAAATTGGCCAGATAGTGGTCCGACCACCTCACCAGCAGCATTTTCCCCATAGTAATGAGGCCTTCCTCAGCAAATATTATATCTAGGGTGTGGCCTCCTATATGTGTTTGCTCTGTCACCCATTGTATCAGGCTCAGGTTTATGCAGGACTGAATGAGGTTATTAAATGCTGTGTCCATTCTTCCATTAGCCCACAGATTGAAGTCTCCCAAAACTAATAGCCTGTTGTGGGTAAGGGCCATGTTATTAATTGCATCAATCAATTCCTGCTGTTATTGTGCGTTGGCTACCCCCGGCGGCCTATAACAGACCATGCCCGTGAGAGAGTGTCCCTTCGGATCCTTAACAGAGAAGCCCAATATTTTCGCGCAGGTGATTTCATCAATGTCCAGCGGGACAACATTCAGTGCCTCTTTAAAAATAATTCCAATCCCACCCCCGCGACGCCTGGATCTTGGTTTATGGAAAGCCTTATATCCCACTGGGCAGGCCGGTTCCAGCTCTAAATCCAGCCCTGCCGTGGTCCATGTCTCGGTCATGAAAAGAGCATCGAGCTTGTGTGTCTCTAGCAGTAGTTGTATCTCTGTGGAGTGCTTAGGAAGCGATCTTACATTAAGCAGGTCACAGTGTAATCCGTCATTTTTCATTAAACCAAGCGCCGTCCCTGTAGCGTTATCTAGTGGCGGTTTACATAGCATACTTGCACATTTGCCTATCTGATATAATTGTTCCCTGGAGTATCTACAGTTATTGTTGTCTGGCCCCCCTTTGCATAAACCGGCAGCATTTCTGGCGCTGTGCGCTGCCGGGCGCAGACGGGCTTGCCTCTGGCGCGCCTTGGGCACGCCAGCGGTGCGCCCGCTGAGCGCGTCCGCTGCGCGTTCGAGTGCACATTGGTCTTTTGATGAGGAGGGGTATCAAGTCCCGCCTCCCTGACCGGAAGAGCTGTGGAACTAAGCCCTGCCCTCCACACAACGGCACACAGCCGGGGTGGACCGGGGCGGGTTAAGGAGGAAAAAGGAGGTAGAAAGTACAGCTTTGAATGTGCAAGAATACAAAAGGTCAGTGCAATTTCCTTAAAAAACTAATTTTACATTTAAAAAGATGAATCATTAAAAGCCATCAACACATGGCACACCGGCAGTCTCACCGAGTCTCTCACTCTAGCAGTAGGCACATTAACCCTCTGCACTTCGTTTCCATGAGTCAAAACGCCCACTAGACAAAACACCATCTCGCTAATAAGAACATTAACCACTGCAGTTATCATGACATTTTTATTGTTGCCGAAAATTGTTGGAGGCCAGGAAGTGTTTTTAAAACCATTTTATACTTGCAAACACGACGCATCCACCTAAAGTCAGTGCCAGCCACGGTCCATGCAGGTAACAGCGGTGGGCCCGGGTGCGGGGGGAGTTAGAGGGACGATGCAGAGGGAAAATTAATCATTTATTTAATTTTCCCTCTGCATCATCGTTCGAAATTCCCCCTTACCCGGCCCTCTGCCCCACCGCTGTTACCTGCACAGACCGCGGCTAGTCAGTGCCTGGTGCAGTCACACTGCCCTAGAGCCACCCTGCTCAAGGGTCCTGTGACCTCAGTGACAGAGTCGCTGTCACTATATGGTGTGCTGCTTTATAGGCCTGCCTGGAAGACTGGAGGTAAACTTCAGAATGAATTGTGGCGGACAGGCCTTCAAGGTTAACCTACACTTGCCACTGCTAGGGTCCACCTGCTGGTGCTAAGACACCAGGGCTTTTAAGTTCTTGTGGGGCCTTTCAAGGTTTAGCATGGGAATGTGCTCCCTCAGGGGGAGTGGTCTGGTGGACTGGTCATGAAGGCTGAACCTGGTTCCCCAGTCCCAAATTCAGCAGCTCTGACCATAGTGACACATCCTCTCCTCCACTGAACACCATACTGCCCCATTGAGAGAAACCAAACTTGCACTGTACTGACCCGCTATAAACACCTGGATACGACTCAATTCAAATTACACACTAAAGAAGAGCAATATGCTGCACTGACCCGCTATAAACACCTGGATGTGACTCAGTTCAAATTACACACTAAATAGGAGCAATATGCTGCCTAAAAAAAATTAACAACGTCCTAGAAAAAGCAAACACTCATAGAGAATGCAATATTAAGTAAAGCATATGAAATGTAACTAGGAACAACATGGTTACCTTTTTCTTTTTACACTCATTATTCAGAAATTAGTGAGTGCTTTTGCCTGAAAAGTTAAGTCCATGACTACAGGGTCCAGAAAGGGCCCATTTCAATGCCCATTGCTTATATCCTTACAAAATGTAAGCAGTGTGGTTTAAAAAGACCACGTTTGTGAATACAGAGCCGCAGTATGCATTTTGTTTTCCAATTCACCCATCAAGCAGGTATTTCAGTACCTCCAGGAATAGTGCACTTTCCCACCCAAGAAAAACAATGTTGTTCAAAGAGCTAGGAGAAAACAAAAGTAGCGCCTCACTGGCAAACACTGTAAAGTGGCGCTAATGTGTTTAGGGGTGAGTAACTCAATCTGGCCACCTTGCAACCACTCTGTCTTGCTTTAGTTAGTTATTTTTCATATTTTTTATGTTTTCTTTCTCTCCACCCCGAGGCTGCACTTAGAAATTGAAAAATGTCGGAAAAAGCCGACGTATCCAGCAAGTGTTTTTCTTTTTTGGATCCATTTCACAGGGGAGCAAATAAACGAAAGGAGGAAAGAGATGGTAATATGAGTTTCTTGAAGTCTCGGTTTTACTAAATGAGGAGGAGCTCGACAGTAAAAGAGGGAAGAGAGAGGGGTAACAAAAAGGGGGTGGGGGCAGCTGCCAGCTGCAGGGGAACTAGACAATGTCTTTGTCTTCTAAGGGCATGAAGGAAAAGACAGAGTCCTTTTCCTTCTCTGCCCGATTCGCCGGTACTGATATCGCTTAGCAGGTTAATGTGTGTAGGTATTCGGCCAGCTGGCTAGGAACGAAGAGGCTTGCCTGCAGCTGCACCCCTGGAGTGCGGGGGCTGCGGGGGTCTGTGTTACGCCCAGGGATCCACACAGATTACAGAACTTTCCATCACAGAAATTTGAGGAAAATGTGGGGGGTTTTTTGTTGCAAAGTTTGAGATTTACAAGGGATTATGGGTAACAGAACCTGGTGAGAGCCACACAAATTACCCCATCCTGGATTACCTTGGGTGTCTAATTTAAAAACATGTATAGGTTTGCTAGGTTTCCCTATGTGCCGGCAGAGCTAGGGTTCAAAATCTACAGCTAGGCACTATGCAAAAAAAAAGTCAGTTTTCAATGTAGAAATGTGGTGTGTCCATATTGTGTTTTGGGCCGGTTCCTGACGCGGGTAGTAGGTCTGCCCAAACAAGTGAGGTGGCATTTTTATCTGGAGATTTTGGGGAATTCTAGGTGGGTAGAAGTTTGTGAATCTGCTCAGATTCCAGACCTTTCTAACAGAGAAATATGAGGAAAATGTGTATTTTATTTACAAAGTTTGAGGTTTGCATGGGATTCTGGGTAACAGAACCTAGTGAGAGCCACACCAATCCCCACATCCTAGATTCCCCTGGCTGTCTGGCTTTAAAAAGTGTATACGTTTTCTAGGTTTCGTGCCAGCTTTGCTAGGACCCAAAATCCACAGGTAGGCACATTCTGAAAAAAAGTCAGTGCCTAGAGGGCTTTCTGGCGCCCTGGGGAGGGGACAATCGTGGGTAATTGCCCTGATATGACCCCAAGAGGGGCAGAAAGACTGTGGCTAATTTTTGGGTGGTGGGGAAATTGGGATGCCCATTCTTGGCAGCCTCCACCCCTACGTATAAAAGCCAGCATAATCGCTGGTGTTTAGTAGGCTCTCTGCCCCAGGGGGGCAGATGAGGGGCTATTGCCCCCTCTGTCTCCTGGTGGGGCAGAAAGACAATGGAATCTTTTTTGGTGGGCAACCCCCACCTCCGTATTTTGAAAAAATATACCCATGGTGCCTAGTGGGCTTTCTACCCCCTGAGTGGGCAGATAAGGGGTTATTGCCCCATCTGCCTCCCGGGGGCAGAAAGACTGGCACTTTTTTTGGGGGTGGGGGGATTGGCATGTCCATTCAGGGCAGCTCCCATTTCAAACTTTGGAGAAAAATATCCCCGGTGCCTAGTGGGCTTGCTGCCTCACTGGGGAAGTCAGATAGAGTCTATTGCCCCTCATGCCTCTCAGGTGGGGCTGAAAGACTGTAGTTTTTTGGGGGTAGAGGCATTGGCATGGCCATTCTGGGCAGCCCCACCCTTACGTATATTAAAAAAATCCCTGGTGCCTTGCGGGCTTTCTGCCCCATCAGGGGCTACTGTCCTCCTCTGCCTCCTGGACGGGCAGAAAGACTGAAGCATTTTTCTGGGGGGGTTATTGGCATGCCCATTCTGGGCAGCCCCCACCCCGAACTTTGGAGGAAAAAAAATCCCTGGTGCCTAGTGGGCCTTCTGCCCCTCCCGTGGGGAATATAAGGGGCTATGGCCCCATCTGCCTCCCAGGGGGTCAAAAAGACTGTAGCATTTGTATTTGGGTGGGGGTATTCTGGGCAGCCCCCACCCCTAGCCTACAAAAAATGAATCCCTGGCTGCTAGGGTGCTTCCTGCCCCTCGGGGGAAGATTGGGGGCTACTGCCCCCACTCTGTGGCAAAAATGTATGGGGGAGCAAAGGCCCTTGCCCAAGGGGCCACTCCCCCCTCCCTGGTGCTATTGGGTGGATCTCTGCTAGGGGATCGCCCTCCTGAGGTGATCCTCAAGCAGGGATCCACTAGTGAAGGGTACCATTGGAAAGGGGAGCTTCCCCCCTTTCCAATGATACCTCTCCCATGTGTTTTGGTGCTCAGGCGGAGATAGCCCCACAAGCACCGAAACTGTGAAACTGAAACTGAAACGTCATAGCAAGGAAAACCAAAAACAGGCCTCGGGAGGTTGGGGAAGCTGCTCCCCACCTCCCAAGCCAAAAAAAATGGGAAATCCTCCTGCTGTTCACAGCAGAGGTATTTTTTGCAACTGTGCTCATGACGGAATGGTTTACGTCAAGAGCACACTTGCACTTGTGGGTTAAAGGGTAGAAGGGGTTAAAGACTCATCGGACAGAATTCAGCATAGTTCTGCTGTTACAGGTGAATAAAGGGATGGCCTTGTTGGATAAAAGATGTGTAAAGATTAGCTTGGACAGTCGAAACCTCCCAAGATTCCATCATGCCCTCAGAGAGTGTGCTAAAGCGGTGTTTTATATTGGTAATGTGACAGTACTTCATTTTTCTTCACAGTCCACCTGGAAGTTCACAATTTGGCCAGCAAGAGGTAGACCCTCCAGCAAAAGTGTTGGCCTGAGCCTCAACGAGTCCTGGAAAGGTTGCATCATTATTCAAAAAAAGCAAGTCTTTGGGGCCTATAGGCAGTCCGGCTATAAAGAAAGGGGTTCCACAAAGAAGGAAAGTAAGTGTGTTTTACAAAATGTAGGGCCAAAAGTACCCTACTGTATTCAAGCATCATGCTTCCCCAGCATCTAGTAAAGGCTATTGAAAAATGTAAAGCAATAGTTAGACAGGCCAGCAACCAGTGAGAGATTCCCAGAGAATCATAACAAACATTTGCTGACTTTACAAATGCAGATGAGGAAGCTGGATTACTGTTGCAGTAACCCCCCGCCCACTATTTGCCTGATTACTGATGCACTTTGACTTGATGTGCCCTGGGTCCCTGCCAATCAGACTCCCAGGGCCTGTATTCTTTTCCAAAACTATACCTTGTACCCCCAATTAGTACCTCTCTGGCTACATATTAGTCCCTTGTAAAAGGTACCATGGGTACCAAGAGCACTGTGGCCAGGGGAGGCCTCTAAGGGCTGCACCACTTATTGTCCCACCCTCAAAGGCCCTGTACCTTTACACTCACACACTACCATTGCAGGGTGCGTGTTTTGTTGAAGAACAAAGTGAGGAGTCAACATGGCACACATCCCTGTGTGCCATGCCTACAACCCACTGCCCTGGTATAGGTCAGCCCCCCTCTAGCTGGGTGCACTATACCAGTGGTGAGGGTACAGGTGCATGAGCCGTGTACCCCTACAGTGTCTAGACCAATTCTTAGACATTGTAAGTGCAGTAATGCCATTAAGAGTATATGGTGCTGAAAGTTTGTCATTACGAACTCCAAAGCACCATAATGGCTTTACTGAAAGCTCGTAAATTTGATATCAAACTTCTCATCACATTGAACTCACGCTGATGCCAGTGTGGGATTTACTGGCAAATGCACTCAGAGGCTAAGATGCCCACTGAAAAAAACAACCAGCCTCTGGTGGGTTCCCTGACTGGTGCCTGCCACCACGAGACATGTTTCTGGACCCCTGGGGTGGGAGCATTCGCTCCCTGAGCCCAGAAACAAAACCTTTCCTGGGCAGAGGTGGCCACACCCCCCCAGGCCATGAAGACGCATCTGTGGCAGGGGAGATTCAAAGGCCTTGCCGCCTTTATAACATGACCCCCAGCCTCTCCTGCTATCAGGAACAGGCCTTCTTCCTGTATCACCTCCTTTTCAGCGGGAAGACAGGTGGAAAAATTAGCACACCTCAGAAGGTGTGCCCACCTCTACCAACTCCACCCCTCAGGTGGGGTGGCGAGGTGAAGCTCACTCTCTAGTGCCCACCATCTTAGAGATGACATGCACTCTCCAATCCAGAAAAGTGATTGTGTCCACTCCCCCACGTGGGGTGAGCACACAAAGGGTGTTGTTACCCTAAGGTCAGTAGCCCATTGGCTACTGACCTCAAGACCAATAAAATACCCCCTAAATACAGTATTTAGGAAGCAGCCCTGAACCAAGAAGACATATTCCTGCAACCTACAAAGAAGAACGATGAGAGAAGATGGCCATCAGAGGAGACTGCACTGACTTAGCTCCTGCCGTACCGGCCCATCTGAAGTTTCCAGCTATCCTGCGCCAAAAGTCACCTTGTTCTGCAGCCAGCAACCTTCAGAACCCTGGGAGGACTGACTTCCTTCAACAAAGACCGGATCTCCTGTGAACAGCAGCTCTGTTAAAAAAAAAACAGCCAAGAAAGACTCTGAGCCTGCTGAGGGACAAAGAAACCCACTGCCTGGAGCCACCACAGCACCAGACGTCTACTGCCCAAGTCCGAGTGGCCCACCAGTCCCAGCAAGGTCCCCCAGCACTCCAGAGTCCAAGTCCACCATTGGTTGACCCCTCCAGGATTTCCTGATGTCACCTGGAGCCTCTGCACAGAGACCCCCCATCCGCAAGTGGTCCAGTAAGGTGAAATCTGACCTCAAAAGAAACCCCTTGAGGTTCTGGATTTTTAAAAGTCCAGAGGTGTCAGGGAAACAACACCCAAAGACCCCTGAGTTCCTTCCTGTCTCGGTGCACAAATAAACAGAGACGCGGGCTTCTCGATGGTGGCGTCAGAGACCAAGTTTTATTTACTGCAGGGACACAGAAGTCATAGGAACCACACAAAGGCAGAATCTACGAGACTGTTCAAATTGCAAGAAGTGGGTTGCTCCTTAAATACACGAAATATGTCTTTAGGCAACATTACACGAATATTTTTCATGCCCAACCCGGTATCCCAAACAGACAATAAACATACATCAAACAATAATTAGTCGTAGGTTTTCGGTATTCGATCAAGTCTCCTTGTCAGTTTTCCATTCTTTGCCCGATCCTCCCCATCATAAAAATCGTATCCTCCCCATTGTAAAAGCCCAGAAGGAGAGGAGCAGAGCCAGGTGTAAGGGATTAAAAAAGCAGGATAAGAGGTGTTTATGGATCGTAAACAGGCACGGCTACCGTATTCGGCCTCTCAATCAGGACAATGGACGCGAGAACTAGTATAGCAGGATTGGCCTCAGGCAGGGGAGGCGGCTTGATTCTGCCTAGTCATGCAGCGTCAGCTTCCTTGGGCTTGAGCTTACGTGTCCTTAACAAGGTGATTCTGCCGGGGTCATCGCTCGTCCATTGACTATGTGAGGGCAAGAAACAAAATGGGTGCCGTATCTAAAATGGATGCCATGATATTACAACAGAATGCCCTATTTCTCAGTGAATTCATGCTCGTAGTGCGGCGAAAACACTGTCATGCATACAATGGATCATTTACGGTTCACTGGTACCAAAATCGTGTCAGTACTACGATACCGACAACACGGGCTCGGATCGCTACAGAACCTCAGACCGTCCTTTTGCCCTTACATAGGCAATAGCTTACTCTATATCAGAGTCCATCTCTATGTTCATCATGTCACTGATATGTTGCTGGAGCATTATTCTATCTCGTGGTGTATCTCGAAAAACAGGTGGTCTTCTTACGCATGTTGAAACACAAAGGCCACATAAGGCAGGACCACACTGAACAATGAGACAGCATGAGAATAAAAATACCAATGCAACACCAGTGACTATCAGAACCTTCCATCTCCATGCAGATAACAGACTCCAGAACCATCCCATTAGTGACCAGTTACCTTCCTCTACATGAATAGAGTCAGAGATTTTGTGTAACTTGGAAATGGCATTATATACCGTTGGTGCATTATCTGGGATAAAAACACAGCAACTCGATTGGATCATCTTACATACTCCACCTCGATCTGCAAGTAGTACATCGAGGACCATACGATTCTGTAACGTCATGAGGCGATCCGCCTGAAGCTCAGCTGTCAGGTTACTAAGGGCACCCGCAGTTTCGGTAATAGTGGATTCAACTACCCGTGTTAGTTGACGTAAGTTTCTACTGTTGGCCATAGGCCCCCAGAACGGAAGAAAACCCTTGAAGAAGTCTCCTGCTTCTTGGCCAGCAGTGTCTTCCTTACTGAGAACACCTCTCACAACTCTAGTTTTGTGATAATCCGGTGCAGCAGTGTATGTCGGAGGCAATAGTTGAGCGATAGAACATGAGCCTGAGAAGTCAGCAGGTAGCCATGTATATGCTCTGTCTTTGCAAACAAAATAGGTGCCTTTAGCAGCTAAAAATGCAGGGGAGGACTGTGATGGGAAAACGTATGTTTCGGTACAGTCGCTCTTCCCTAGTCGAGCTTTCGGATTCCTCCCATTTCCTTGCAAACAGACCTGACCTTGGTGGGGTACGACCCAGATCGGAGTCGAGCTTTTACGTTTGTTCTCACCCAAAGTAATGCCATATTCCGTAACATTCCAACCCATGTAAACTCGCAATTCATCCTTGGGAATAAACGGAGTGTTATTGACGTCTCTAACCATGTCAGTAATTCCTTTTACCAAGGCTCTATTAGTGGAGTTATACCTAGTGGAACGCGGAGGTCGCGGGGGATAGGTCTCTAGAGCATAGGCGAACATGGTCTGAAATGCCCAGAATGATCCATTATAACTAAAGGGAAGAACCAGATAAGGGATACCCTTGTCCATGGTATGTGGTATTAAGCCACACACCCAGCAGTTTGTTGTGTTTACTACTAATTGGTGTTGGTGCAAGAGCTGAATGAAAGTGTTATTTATAAACTCAGAGCGTCGAGCTTGCTCATGTGCAGGAAAGGGATGGAAAGAATGAAAAGAAACAACAGTCGGAGAAACAGAAACATGGGGAGATACTGTAGATGTAACAGGTGCAAAGATCAATTGAATACCAAAAATAATTCCGCCTACCAGAGTTATTAAAACAATCAGAAATGTCAGGGCACATTGCATTAGGAAACATTTGCTATACAATATTTCATACAGTTTTGTCTTGCGAGCATTTATGACGTTAGCCCGTCGCAGTTCAGGAAGCTCCATCTTCTACAACCGTTCGCAACGGATGGTTTGTACCTGTTAAAAATTGCTTCTGTCTACCCTGGGAGTTCCCAAAATAAACAGAAGAAACCGACCTTGTGTCTGGTTCCCTGCAAGTTAAAACAAGGCACACGTTACGACCCTACGGTAACCCAGATGGCAAGGTGAGAGAACAACAAAAACAAAAATAAAAAATTATAGAGCGAACTTCCTGACTGAATGGAATGATAAGATCAAAACAGTTTTCAAATAGAAAGGTATTTGTGCAATGTCATTGATTCATAGAATGAGAACGTAGGTTATATCTGTACTTTCCGGGTCTTGTCTGATCTTGAAACAATTGTTCTACAGGTACAGTAATGTTCGAGTCCACAGGTGACGAATGTTCGCCTTGTATAGCACTTTGTTCAGGGTTCGAAGGCACAGTTCCTGGTGGGGTATCGGAGTTCTGTGTTTCAGTTCGTTTGTCCGTTATGTACTCTGCATCACTGAAGGGGATGAGCCTAGGAACAGGTTCTGTCTCGGATACACCAAATCCCTGTCTAACCCAGTTGTCGTAGGGGAGTGGGAGAGGGACACGCTTCGTATGGCTAGCGTGCACCCAATTCTTCCTTCCAGCTAGGCGTACAGCAGTTCTTGTGGCCAAGAGCACCTGAAACGGGCCCACGAATCTTGGCTGGAGGTTCCGGGTTCGCTCAAAATTCCGCACCACAACTTGATCACCGGGTTTCAACGTGTGGCCTGGACTCTCTGTCAGTTTAGGCAAGGATTCAAATACCTGTTGATGAATAAGGCTCAATTTAGCAGTCAGGTCAAAAAGGTAATCAATCAACATTGGATATTCGATCTGTTTGAATTCCTTTGGCCTAGGGACTCCCCAAACATTAGCAGGACGACCAAACACAATCTCATATGGGCTAAGCCCTACTCGAGAGTGTACAGTCGCTCTGGTGGACAATAAAGCTAAAGGCAGTGCGTCTGGCCAAGATAGGCCAGTGGAAGCTTGAATTTTAGCAAGTTTCAGCTTCAAGGTACCATTGTACCCTTCAACCAAACCTGCTGACTGTGGGTGATTCGCACTGTGGAATTTCTGGGTGATCCCCAGACCCGCACACACACTCTTCATAACTTTCCCTACAAACTCACTTCCATTGTCCGACCAAACAATCCGTGGCATACCATACCTGGGGAAGTACTCTTTGAGGAGGATTTTGGCAGTAGACATAGCAGTGTTATCCTTTAATGGATACGCTTCAATCCATCTTGAAAAGGCACAGACTACCACTAGGACATATTTAAGATTATTACACCTGTCCATGTGGATAAAATCCAACTGAATCACTTCAAAGGGACAAGAAGGGGGAGCAAAGTGACCAGCTGGGGTTGGGGTTCCCTTGCCAGGATTATGCATCAGGCATACCATGCAATTTTTCACGACTCTTTCCGCACACTTAGTAATTCCATCGTTCTTCCATACTGGAGCTGACATTTTACAGATCCCTTTCGAACTAATGTGCGCCACTCCATGCGCCATCGTGACTACCGCAAGCACATACGCATCAGGTAACATCCAACGCTGCTGTTCGGACAAATCAACCCAACATCCACTTGAATCTATTTTACCCGTTTTCTCCTTCCATTCATTCTTCTCATTTTTAGTTGCTTCATCTTGGATTGCCTTCACACTTTCAATCGTATTCTCACACATTCCTGATTCAGCAATCCATCTTGCAGACGTTGCAACATACATTCGACTCATCATGTTCTTCGCCGTCTCTTTGGCGACCTCATCAGCAAACGCATTTCCACGGCCAACATCATCCGTAATCTTTCGATGTGCACTGCATTTCACAATCGCAACTTCATTCGGTAGAGTCAGAGATTCCAACAGGTCATTGACTAACTGTCCATGTTGGATCTTAGTCCCATGGGACGTGAGAAAACCTCTTTCTTTCCACAGACGTCCAAAGCTATGTGCTACGCCGAAGGCGTATTGGCTATCAGTAAACACATTCACTCTCTTTCCCTCAGCTAAAACACACGCTCTTGTTAATGCAATTAATTCTGCAGCTTGGGCAGAATTCTGACTCACTCTTGCGGTCTCAACAATCGTACTCAAAGTCGTAACTGCATACGCGGCCGTCACATCACCATTCTGTAGTTTAAAACATGACCCATCAACGTACAAAGTGCCATCTGGATCGAGTAACGGAGTATCTTTTAAATCAATCCTACCTTTTGTCTCTTCCTCAGTTCTAAAACAACAATCATGAGGCTCTGAATCACTCGACTCTTGGGTAGTCGGCAACAGCGTTGCTGGATTCAATATGTTGCATCGCTTGATCTGAATGTGACTTGCCAAAAGTGTCAGCTCATAACCTGATAGTCTAGCACTGGTGAGGTGTTGAGTTTTCGTTCGATTCATAAGTGTATCCACAGCATGTGGAACCATGACTACTAACATGTTGTTCATGACTAGTCCAGCAGACTGTCGAATAGACACTGCAGCTGCTGCTGTAGCTCTCAAACAACTTGGCAATGCTCTGGCTACCGGATCTAATGTGGATGAGAAATACGCACAAGGTCGCTGTTTGTCACCAAATTGTTGCGTTAAAACACTCAACGCACAACCTTCTCTTTCATGGACATATAAAATAAACGGCTTACTGTAGTCAGGAGTACCCAACACAGGAGCTGAACACAGCGCATCACGTAAGTCGGAGAAGCTCTGTTGACATTCATCAGACCATGGCAAAGGGCTCGGAACACCTTTTCCAGTCAGGGCTACCAATGGTTTTGCCATGAGAGAAAAATTTGGGATCCATTGCCTGCAGTATGACGTAATACCCAAGAACGCACGCACTTCTCTCTGTGTGCTTGGTACAGTCATCTGCGAAATTGCTTTGACTCTCTCTGGGGTCAACCTTCTTCCCTCCTTTGACAAAAGATGACCTAAATAGGTCACTTCTTGGCAACAATATTGTAGTTTAGAAGGTGAAACCTTGTGATGTAAGTCTGACAAATGACGTAATAAAGAAATTGTAGCTGTTTTGCAAGTTTCCTTGTCATTGGCGGCCAGTAAAAGATCATCTACGTATTGGATCAGAGCAACACCAGGAGGAAGTACAAGAGCATCTAATTGACTTTTTAATGCTTGGCTGTAAATTGAAGGGCTCTCACAATAACCTTGTGGGGCGCGCTTGAACCTGAAACTGCGACCACCTAAGGAGAAACCAAAAATGTCTCTACTTTCCTCGGCTATCGGGATGCTGAAAAAGGCATTCTTCAAGTCGATTACCGTAAACCATGTGGCTGAGGCAGGAATCAATGTCAATAATGCAGTGATATCTGGTACCACAGGAAACTGCGGAATCACTATTTTGTTAACCTCTCTGAGGTCAATCACAAATCTGTAGATTGGAGGTTTGGAAGGGTCAGTGCGTTTCAAAATCGGCAGAACAGGACTATTGCAGACATTTCCTCTAGTTTCCTCTATCACATCTTTCTGTATTAAGTCCTTCACGATCAGTAAAAGTGCACGTTCACCTTCATTTGAAATCCGATACTGTGGAATTCGTGGGAATCTAACATTCACTTTCAGACTCACCACATAAGGAGGAATTTCCAAAAGACCTACATCATTAGGACCAGTTGCCCAAAGAGTATCAGGGAGAGAACGCAGCTCCGGTGGGAGCTTACTCATTGACAGGTACATTGGAGAAATGACTCTCTTACCCAACGTGAGCTGTACTCCCGAAGGAGAACAGTACAGTGTCGCATGCAGGTGTTTCAACAGATCTAAACCAAGCAGATTTTCATTACAACCGGTCGTTAGAATGAGAGGTGCTTCTAGTTCGCATGGCCCAACAGAAATTGACAAAGGACTAGAAACAGGATTGTGGACAGGGGCGCCTGAGAAACCTACTGAAGTGTTCGTTAAGCCAGACAAAGGTGCGCCAGGGAGTTTCGCATGCATAATTGAACTTTTTGCCGCACCAGTATCCAACAGAAACGGTTCGACCACGCCTGATGTAACTACTGCGACATAAGGTCCACTCTGATCAACTGGAACTGATACTACTCCCTCTCTTTGCCTGTGGCTGTCCTAGTACTCGCTTTTATGAATCTCTTCATTATTTTCATAATAATCCTCAACATGATACTGTGAAGATCTACCAAGTTGCGTAGATTGTACATTTCGCTGATCGAAATAATTTGATTGGCGATCAGCCTGTGGAGTCATTGTACCACGTCCTCTACCTCTAGGAGCTTGCATAAACCCACCACTACTTCTCTGAGCTGGGACACCACTGGTTTGTGCGTGCAGTATTGGACACTCGTTCTTATAATGACCCTCCTTTTTACAATAGGCACACTGATTCCATGCTAACTTTTGTCGGGGAAGACCATAATCGAATCTTCGGGACATCCCTTGCTGGAATTGTGGCTGTTGCTGAAACTGGGGTCGCTGCTGTGAATCTGACTGATTTGAGCGAGGCGGGTACGCCTGTTGCAAAAGAACTTTAGTTTTCAGATCTTTTGTCTTCTTTTCTGACTTTTCCTTCTCTTTTTTCTCTCTATTCTCGTAATACTGAGCAGTTGCAAGTATTTGTGCTGTCGTCGACACTGCCCATGCACTTTCAGAATCCTTTAACTTGTTACTAAGCTCAGGCAGTAAATTAAACACGAACTTGTCGACAAACAACCTCTGACCTCCCTCAGTACTCATATCTTGCCCACTGTGGTCTACGAAGGTCTCTTCAAATCTAGTGAAGAAATCAGAGACGCTTTCGTCTTTCTTCTGCTTGCATGCTGATAATTTATCCCAGTTGACCGTAACGCTGGCATCAGGGTTTTCATCAGATTAATTATTCTACCAGGTAGAGCAGCAATCAGAGGCTCAGGTTTAGCACCACCAACTTGTTGCGCGTCTGCCGCTATTATAGCTGCCCAATCACCTCCTAAGGCGACTGGGTGGTTCTCTTGCCGGATCTTGGCCCATATGGGTTGTGGCACTACATTACCAAATAGCATTTCGATGTCTGCTAAATTCATGACACACGCTTGAACTGTCTGCGTTAACTCTTTATAATATCCAGCAGGATTCTTACGCGGGTCTGGTAACGCCTGTTTTACTGCTAATACTTCGGCTCGCTTCCAAGGGATGTGTATCCACACTCTATGGAAATGTGCCGGAGCAGCTGCAATCCCATTAACCGCATCAGCTTGAACTGCTTCGCGCCATATGGGTGGAACTTCCCTCATCGGATATTGACCTCGTCTTTTCCTAGTAATCGGAGAACCATCAGAACCCCTTAGAGACTGAAGAGGAGAGTCATCCCTATAAGCTAAAATCAGTTCTATCGCTTCCCTTAGTTCTGAACCTATCACCATTCCTGCGGCGAACTTTTGCTGAATATTTATCAAATCAGAGGGGACGGACTCTAATTCATCATCGTCCCATTCCTCACGCACAAGAGAACACATCACGTCAAAGACATAATGTTGAGTTGGTTCATTCCATTGCATAAATGTATCTGACACTCTTCGTGCATCATACTTCGCAGCTTTCGACATCCACCTAAGAGCTGTCGAATCTAACATTTCTCGTTCCTGGGGACCAGGAAACTGGCTACGTCTCTGTGTAGAGTCAGAAACGGGAGTCCCAATTAAAGACCTGTAGAGAGGAGTTAAGATATTAGTTACAGAGTCGGTTATTTTCCGACGAACAGAAAGCGGAGTCAGAATGGTTACAGAGTTCGAGAACAGGGCAGCCGGAGCAGATGAAATGGTAAGGGTGGGAGTAGCGGGTAAAGCAGTTGGCGAAACGATAGGCAAAGGCGGAATAGGCAACCCAGGAAGAGGGGGTGCCGAAGGAACATTAACCACAGGAAGGACAGGAGCTTGAATCAAAGGGAGTGGAGCAACTATTCCAGGCTGACCAGCAGCTGGCTATACAACAGGTAGTAACTGTGGCGCTGCAATACCCTGTGCATACGGTGGGGGTGATCTCAACAGATAAGACAACAGAGGATCCTTTTCAGGGTCCTCTATCGGCTTAGCAGGACAAGATGGCAAGACAGGGTAGCATTTGTCAATCGCCAAATTATGTTTTCTATTCGCCATCTCCATTGCTTTCTCAGTCTCGTTGACATGCAGCTGTCTAGCAGACTCCATTAATGTCAACCCTTTCTCTTTCTGTTCCTTCTTCGTCTTCCTAATTTCTCTCTGTTTGGCTTCTTTACGCCACACACGAAAAGAATCAAACATTGCCGGCCGGGCTTTCTTTTTAAACAACTTCATTTCTAGATTGTCTAGAATTTCAATTTCAAAGCTACCATGCGGTGGCCAACTAAGGACACCATCTTTTCTGGTATAACGGACCCACACTTCATTATAGGCGATAGGACCTACACCGTGTTTACAATAGAGCTCATATGTAGGAGTTCCAATCGGAGGAACCGAACACGGATCCTCCAACCGGGAATCCCCGTTGCAACTTAACCAGGACAGGAAACAATTACTACTGTTAGTCATTATAAACTAAGAGCAGATTCCAACCAAAATGCGCAAAGAACTTTAGGCCTACCAAATGAACCAATACCAAAACAAAGATTATCTTAACAAGAGCAACCAATGATAATCTACGAATTAAAAAACAAACGTATCCAGAGAGCAAAACAAGAGCAACAAAGCACAACCAGACTGAGCGCATCCCACTTAATACTTAACTGAAATATGGAAGACGTCACCAAGGAGAACCCATCTACGTCTCGCCGTACTAAGGTCTGCAGCTCGGGTCCAAGACAGGGCGACAGTCAGGGCAGCGGTCCTCTGTAGCCGTCTAGGAACGGGAACCCTCGTGGAAGAGATCGTCGGGCCACTTTTACGACATACAGGGATCGATGAGGCGGGGTACCTCCCTCCGGAATCTTCACACGAAGCTCCTCGAAATTTTCAGGCTTTGGACCGGTACCGGATGACGTCGCCCCATGTTGGGCGCCAATTTGAGGTTCTGGATTTTTAAAAGTCCAGAGGTGTCAGGGAAACAACACCCAAAGACCCCTGAGTTCCTTCCTGTCTCGGTGCACAAATAAACAGAGACGCGGGCTTCTCGATGGTGGCGTCAGAGACCAAGTTTTATTTACTGCAGGGACACAGAAGTCATAGGAACCACACAAAGGCAGAATCTACGAGACTGTTCAAATTGCAAGAAGTGGGTTGCTCCTTAAATACACGAAATATGTCTTTAGGCAACATTACACGAATATTTTTCATGCCCAACCCGGTATCCTAAACAGACAATAAACATACATCAAACAATAATTAGTCGTAGGTTTTCGGTATTCGATCAAGTCTCCTTGTCAGTTTTCCATTCTTTGCCCGATCCTCCCCATCATAAAAATCGTATCCTCCCCATTGTAAAAGCCCAGAAGGAGAGGAGCAGAGCCAGGTGTAAGGGATTAAAAAAGCAGGATAAGAGGTGTTTATGGATCGTAAACGGGCACGGCTACCGTATTCGGCCTCTCAATCAGGACAATGGACGCGAGAACTAGTATAGCAGGATTGGCCTCAGGCAGGGGAGGCGGCTTGATTCTGCCTAGTCACGCAGCGTCAGCTTCCTTGGGCTTGAGCTTACGTGTCCTTAACAAGGTGATTCTGCCGGGGTCATCGCTCGTCCATTGACTATGTGAGGGCAAGAAACAAAATGGGTGCCGTATCTAAAATGGATGCCATGATATTACAACAGAATGCCCTATTTCTCAGTGAATTCATGCTCGTAGTGCGGCGAAAACACTGTCATGCATACAATGGATCATTTACGGTTCACTGGTACCAAAATCGTGTCAGTACTACGATACCGACTACACGGGCTCGGATCGCTACAGAACCTCACCCTGCATCCAGCTGGCCTGCTCCCTGGAGAAAAGAACCCGAGGTGCACCTATGTCCCCAAGCCCTCCAACTTACCAGCCCAGTTGTTGTTCCTCCCGGAGGTCTACCTTGACTGAGTCTGCAGCTAAAACCCAAATGTAGCAATCCCCATTGAAAACAACACGGCACCCAACGCCAAAACAGCCCCCTGCACCCGACCGCCCCTGTGCCGCAATGGGTGCACTTTGTGTGCCAACTCGGATCCTCCTTTGCCCTGAGCCTAACACCAGGAGCTTTGGTCCCGCAGCTCCGTGAACTGCTCGTGAGCAGCCACCAACGGGAGGCCTCCTATCCCCCATTGGATAAATTGGGCCCCAGCCGTCCTAGTGCCGCTTATGGTGTTTCAAGAGTTCATCCTTGACCCTGGGGGACCCCATGTTCTAAACCCTTAATACCTACTCCCACAAACGTGTACTTACCTGTAAACCAATAATTCAATTTCCTTCCATAGGATTGCATTGACTACTTTTTTCCCAAAAATTGTTTTAAGTGTGGAATTTGTTTTGTATGAAACATTTCTCTCCTTGCGGTGGTGTTGGGGTGGGAGCGCCCTTACTCCCCAAAATTGGTGCTGCTACATGCAATGGAGGGGGTGGGGGGAATATTTATAAGTGTTTCGGCGTGGAAAAATAGGTTGGACTTTAATATGGGCTTGGAGGTTCCCATTTTTCAGGCACGTGGGTGCCTGATGAAGCATTATAAGATCTGGAAGAGGTGGGCGGTATATCGGGGCTTGGACCTAGAGCCACCTGTTGTGAGGGATGTGTCACTTGAGGGATAAGCTGGGCAGGAGTTGTGGTTCTGAACTTGTTGGGTCCTGCGAATGGTGCGCTTCATGTGCGGGTGACTGTGTGCTAATATTGGTGGTGTGCAAAGACAGTGCGGTTGGGGGGTTGTTTCCTTATAATTTTAATGTCTGTATAATGTTTCTGTTAAACGTCAACACTACATGCTTTGTGTACTATGTGGCAGACTGTCACTGGGTTACAGAGCTCTGCATGGTTTGTGACAATTGACAACATAAAAATTGTTATTAAAACATTTCTCTAGGAAATGTCCCAGTGTGATATCTAGGCATACCACACTGAGTAGAACTAGTAATCCATAAAGTAATCTGTAAAGTACTCAAAAGTAATCTAACAATAATTTTCACTGTATTGAAAGCATTTACAAACATGTAAAAGTCATTTTCATTTAGATTGCTTGTATTGTTCAACCTGCCTTGAAAAGTACCATTTATACTTACCTGTACCAGGCCTTCTTGGTTCTGGAAAATCAATATAACTAAATAATATTTTTATTCAAGCCAAATTGGTCTGAGTTCAGTTTGAGTGTGTTACATCATTTGCTGAAAATCAAGCTCACGCCAAACAAATCAAAATCGAGTCACCTTTCTTCAAAGAAGAAGAAGAAACCCACAGTCCCGGACCTAAAAACCTTTCCTTTAGATCTATCATTAAAAAACAGTTACTGCATAGCCATGTCCTCATAATCTTCATTCAGGTAAATGTTCCCCCTCTGAAAGGGTGAATGTCAATATGCTCCCCAGAGGATACCCAAAACTATAAATATCTCACATAGCCTTTGGGACGAAGGGATTGAATAAGATCATCAAAGTAGACAGACTTATAAAAATCAAACGTATTCTATTTGACAAAGGGCTTGGAAATGATCATCCAGACCATGACCCGTATTCTGCATGTATAGGGCTTCTCAGGGAGCTAACCGGTGACCCACAATCTCCTATAAAAATCTCATGAACCCTAGTTGAAGAAGGGCTTGAAAATGATTATTCCCAAACAGCCACATCTTATGTAGGTACAGGGTTTCTCAAGGGCCTTCCAGGGGTACCAGCAAGTTCTGAAACACCAGCCAGCACTGCAACCGCCCACAGTGCTCCTTCTAATGTAGACCCTGAGGGTAAACAGCAACCTTTTCTCAGCCCCATTGCTTCCTACACCTCAACTGCTCAGAGCTGTTATCACCAACATTTAAATTCACCATATGCTATATCCCCGGTTACACCTCAAAGGCGTGTACAATCCCACCAGCCCTGCATCAAGTGTAAAACCTACATCGCCCTCCTCAACATACCCTAACAGCACTACAGGATGGATCGAATGTCATAATCACAGCTTTGAAACAGAGTATAGCAGTGAGGCATCCTCAGAGGCAGTGAAAGTGGTGGTAGCCCAAGAGCGGTGCTCTGGGAAATTCAGGGTAATATACACCCACCCCTACTGTCACAGATAATGGTCCGGAATATGGGTTTTTAGCCCAAAAAGCTATAATAGGGTCATATAAGAAAAACCATGCACCAGGTTGTCAAAAAACAAAAATTCAATCTGAGCTCTAAGGTCATAAAACTGTGGAATCCAGAAACAGAGAACCAATCCTTGAAAGATGTACTGTGGGAGATAATCCAGAGGGTACAAAGGTGTAGAAGAGAGATGCTACAATCTTGCAAATCCGCCACTGCGGACATAGAGGTTATTTCATCTTGACGAGGTCTGTGGCGCTTCCGAAAAAAGGGGGGGCTCAAGCCATATTAATAACTTAGTCCAAAGTTCCAAATATAATAAGGTGCAAGCCATCCTCACTAAAGCACAATGGTTCTTACGAGTCTGAACTGCCCAAAAGAAGTTAGAACCAAGCACACAGGGTGTAAAAGTTCCAAATACCATGACAGTGCATCCTAAAATGGCATGGATGGGAACCCCAAACACAAATTTAAGAGAGGGCGACAGCTGCTCAAGACGTTTCAAGTGTTCAAGTGTTCATAGGGCAAACCTGAGTGATCCCGATACACTGAACACAAAGACGGTCTCAAGGTAAAGGTTATAGCCGGGGAACTGGGGAGGGTGCAAATACTTCAGAGACCATTCAAACCGGCTCCTGTGTGCTGCCTGAAAATGAATGGGTCGGTAAGAAATAAAAGTGGGCTAATATCGCCAAGCAGCATAGGCTTTTATCAGTAAATTAAGGAAAGCCAAAATGTGGGCTACAAGGAGACTTGAAAATACACTGCCTCAGAATCAGAGTCAGCCTTCCACAATGATTCGCCGGAGAGACCTGGATCCAACGCAACCCCCCAATCTGAGGATTCACAGATGGTGTTTTTAGAAAGAGTCAGGAGGTACCGGTGATATATAGAGAGATTTAACTCTACAGAGTAATATGAACAATTCTGGTATTAGGCTTAGAACCCATAAACTCATCTGATATGGGGTTTTTAGCTATTCACTAGGCCATACACACACTTGTAGAACAGTTGCTACACGACGTGGGGCTGAATGATTTCTTACAGGTCCACTTCCACAGACAGGGCATTGACAGTCCCTTGTTCACCAGGCAAATGCCCCATGATGCGTTTGACGATGTGGAATTAGTAGAAAACCTTTCTAAACTTTTACAGAGTTAAGCAGAAATAAGAGCATTTGGGAGCTTCAGAATAGTCTTCCTTATTGTTTGCGGACACAAGGGGGGTGTTTCCAGACCTTTAAAGAGTATCTTCTACAGTAATTTTTTTTTTTTTTAAAACAGTTGTGCTGGCTTAACTTTACATCTGTCATAACTAACACCTGTCTGGTGGCTAGCATAGCTGGGTTACTAATGGATCGTAGCACAACCAATGTAGTCTTCCTGTCTAGAGTGGTTAAATCCCATGCTGCGCTTGAAATACCTTCTGACAGACTGGTAGGCTTTAGAGAAAGTAGTCTTTGGAGAACTATTTTGCCATCATAATAAAATTTCTTTACTACAGTGGATCGTGGAAGTACTAGACATCCATAGAGCCTGAAAAACGTAACACGATTTACATTCTCCATCATGAAAATCACTTTGATGGTATTTTGATCCTAAATGGTTTTCTAGGACCTAAATATGTGTGGTTGCGATCACATCTACATCACACAGATAGCTAATCAGTGTGAAATGCATTGCAAAATGCATCATAGTGGCTGATCAAAAGGAGAGTTGTCCTAGGTGTAATCAATTCTGTCTCTTGTGAAACAGCTTGAGCATACACACTGGGGTCATTCAATTAATCCCTAAAACAGACTGTGGGGTGTGGACTCTACACAGCTGCCGATCACGAATGTGCAAAGGCATGAAATGCTTGTGGTGTAAAGCATCTTCTCCTTCAGGAACAGAACACATGTGTTACATAACTAAAGGCTGGCCTCAGACCAAAACAGAAGACTGCATGGTGCTCGATATAGAGTGTGCGCAAGAGACCGGAGTGCACCAGCCTAACTATATTTTCGCACACTACCTAACTTCTGATGAAAACTGGGAGTTTGAAGGCCCCTCTTGAGTGAAGAAATTCATTAGCACATTCATTCAGACAAAATTCAAAGGGTATACCCTGATGGCCCATAAGTCGAAGGCATATGACTCGTTCTTTATTTAGCAAACTATGATCCAGAAAAGATGTTATACAACTTATCGCCCAGGGCTTGAAACTGATGCTGCTAATGGCTGTACCTTTACATACAAGGTTCATAAATGCTTTGAATTTTATGCCCATGAAATTGAGCAAGTTGCCAAAAGCTCTTGATTTTCCAGGCTGTTAAGGTTATTTCGCCCACTTTTTAACACCTAGGTGGATCAGAATTATGAGGGTCCAAAGCGTACTCCCGACAACTATGGTGTTGAGTATATGATGCCAGAGGAGAAAGAAAGTTTTGTGAAGTACTTTGGTGAAAACCGCAAAATGAAGTTTCATTTTCAAACCAATTTGAACATTTACTGTCAGGCAGATGTAATGATCTTGAGTAAAGCTTGCAATCTCCTAAGAGACATTGAGGTAGAGATGTCCAAACAAGAAAAGGAACCCAATACTGCCAAGAAGACAAAATCCATAGAGTACATTGACCCTTTTCAACACGTCATGCTGGCATCCATGTATATGTCTATCTACAAGCATATGTTTTTACAATCTGCAAGCATATCTCTAGTGCCACCAACCTCTATAATGGTAAACAGAAGCATTATTCTACCCCCTCTATTCAATGGCTCATGTACGTCTCTGACAAGGAAAACATCCTCATCCAACACACCTTACAGGATGTTGAATACTGTGGGGGCCCTTATTTCATAAATCAGAATGCTGTAATTAGTGGTGTGCCAACATCCTTAGAATACAATGGTTGATTTTACCACAGTTGTCCCCACTGCTACAAATTCAATGAGTATAATAAGCTGTGGGGTATCAAATGTGAACACTTGCACAGGTGTACCCTGTTAAAGGCGCAATATGTTGAAAACTGTGGTTTTGTTTTGAGATACCTCTGGGTGCATGAGTAGCTAGATATGTTAACATCAGATGCTGGACTCTGTTCCTTCATTAAGAGCAACAAGTTACCCGAACATTTGGAGCACTGCGACGCTTTATTTGGCGGTTGTACAAATGATATATAGTTATGTAGGGCCATGGAAGAGGGCGAGAAAATTAATTACTAGGATTTCATGAGTCTATATCTATTTGTGAACAAGATGAAGTTATACCCCTTAGGCCACCCCAGCATCATATATATATGGACTTTAAAGCCAAAGACTAATATTTTGGATTAGTTAAATGTCAAGCCTACCCACCCCGGAAACGTTACTTCTCAACAGTACTGTACAGAGTCGATGGTGAAGCTAATGATCCCCCTGTGTCGAATTTGCACTGAAAGTAAAGAGATTAGCGAGTGCAGTCACACTGACCTACAAAGGGTACTCACTGGGACCTGTTGTAGCATTGAGGTTCAGGCCGTCCTAGAGAAAGGATACCGACTTGGAAAAATATTTAAAAATGTGGCACCTTGAGAGGACTAAAACCATACTCTTTTCTAAGTATATTAACTTATTTCACAGAGATAAGCAGGAGGCATCGGGGTTTCCAGAATGATGCATTAATGAGGTCTCAAAGCAAAAATACATTGATGATTACTACGCTCATTAGGGTATATGCTTGAGAACCGAGTTCATCGAAGTCAACCCCGTGAAACAAAGTTAGCCAAGCTGTGCCTCAATTCCTTATGGGGAAATTCTGTACAGTGTACAAACTTGTCAAACACGACCATCATCACAGATCCTGATGAACTGTTTAAATATCTTTTTGTACTGTGTTACGGGGTGTCCAGCTGTGAGTTTATCAATGATAAAACCACAGCGCTGCATGGGAAATACACAAAAGAGTACCCCACAAGTTGAGAGGAGTTGGCCTAGCAGCTAGGTCGTCCTCGAATCTGGGGAACTGGGTTCAAGTCTCGGCAATGATGCTGAACATCCTGTGATTCTGGGCAAATCACTTAATCTCTTCGTGCCTAACAAAAATGAATGTGTCCTCATGTAACGGAATTGGTGCTATGTACAGGCTCTGATACCCAATACCTTCGGGTCAAGTTCGAGCTATATATAACTCCCTAAAAAAAATATATAAACATCTTCATAGCCTGTTTCACAACCCCTCTTGCTCGTTTAGAGTTTCACAATGTGATGTATACACTTCAGGAATGGTGTCTGTATCACAATACTGACTGTTATTTTTGTGAGCAAATTAGGGGATGAGGATCCCCAACTCTGTTATTATCTGGGCGATTTGACTAGCAAGCGAGAAAAGGATGAGTACATAGTCCTTTTCACATGATCTGCACCCAAAACGTATTCCAATGGAACTTCTAACAATGCAGTATGTATGAAAGTCAAAGGCATCACCTTAAATGTAAACAACAGCATCAAAATCAATATTGACAGTCTAAAGTATCTGGTGAACAAATACTCTACCTCTAGCGACAGTGAAAATGACAAAACAATCGATGTAAAACAACCTAGCATAGTTCGGTCCAAAAAGCAGTGGGAAATTCCAACCCAGTCACTGAATAAAACCTTGCATGTAGTGTTTGATAAAAGGGTCCTAATAAAGACTGAAAACCCTACCGTAGGGTTATTGAAGGTACATTAGAGTCTTGCAACCCCGACTATGGGCCCCAGGTTTTAGTGACCATTCGCTTGCATTTTAGCAGGCCCCTTAAATTGTGGTAAAAGCTATTTTATAAAAAAACTATTAGACAATAATCCCAGTGTTTTATCCCAAACCCCTAACAATATTGTTTGGCTTGAGGTATTTCAGTTTACGATCCCGTTCGTATTTAGCCACCATTTTGTGTCTTACTGCCATTTTGTGTTGCCCTCACTCAGGCGGCACGGTGAACGAAGTGTTGTTTTCCCTCATCCTACTGCAACGTGTCAAATAACCTCCTGCCTCTGTTTACAGCTGGTGTCAGGGTCCGGCCGACTCCAGTAATCCTCGTCTGGTCTGACTGATCCCTGTTTCAACTATCTGTTGGTTCGCACCATTCTTTCCTGACTTTATCTTATCCTCTGGCCTTCGCCATTCTTTACTCGTATTCTCTTATTTCACAACTGTCCTCTGGGGCATACAAATGTGTCCTGCCACCTGGAAGTCGACTTATAAACACTACCACTGATTAACTTGTGGGGAAGGGTGACAAATACAGTTGGGAGAGAGGCTTATTTGACTTACTTAATATCTTGTTTTCACATTCTTCTCATTGGTTGACCCTGTATGCATTGGGAGTGTTCTTTGTGAATATGTATGTTATAAAAGATTGTGCGCCACGAAGTAAAGTGGCAGTCTCCTAAGAACATACCGAGTGTACTTCTGGGACAACTGTACTTAGCTGCAGCTAATAAACCCTATCTTCTACGCCTAACGGAGTGTCCCGTGTCTCTGTTCGACAAAGCAGGTGAACTCAGGAGATTAAGGCGTACCCTGCGCCGCCAGGCCCCTAAGGTCTTGGTTCTTCAGGCTTTATTTGTGCTGGCAAGATCTTTATAGGGAACTATACCTAAGTTTCCCTCACATCAAATTTATAGAAGGCATACCGAATAATCTCAACAACGATGCATTGTTACTTACAGGCCTTGTAAACATGGCGATTGTAGACAACCTTAAAAGCGAAGGTGGGGAACTCCCTAAGATAGAAAAAACTTTTACTCAATATTCACCCCATCACAATCTAAGCATATATTACCTCATTCTGAACTTGTTTTACAAGGGTAAGAGCAGTCGTTCTATATCTCTCAATGCCTCATACCTGGTTTTATTTAAAAAACCCCGAGACAAACAACAGATATCCATTATTGCTAAACAGATGTACCCCGGAAACACACAATTTTTCTTGGAAGCCTTAACGACACTACAGAGAAACCCCACAGTTACTTACTGGTAGACTTACAACCCAATACTCTAGAATACTACAGACTGCTTGCTAGTATTTTCCTACACAATCTGCCCATCGCTTACACTCTTAAAATCAAGTCCAAAGCTGCTTAAAATAATTGTGAAAGAGACTCCCATAACATTTATAATCGAGACCTTATAATACCCTGTGTTTTGACCATGTCGGCATGTCTACGCCATAATCTAGCCCTCCTAAAAATGCTACTCACAGCTAACCCTCAGCAAATAAGGCCATCCTGTGTGTGGCTTAGAACAATTTAGTGGCTGCCATTTCAGAAATCACCCTAAACACCCTAAAAGATAATATCCCAATATCAGAGCATCAGTTCCGTGTTCCGTGTTTTGAAGAAGAAGCTCCACCTTATCAAGAAGCTCAGTAATAAAACAGCTTCTATCATTCCTAAGAAGAAACTAGTAAAGCAGTCTGAAGGTTTTATAGGTTCTTTTGGTGGGCATAGCTATAGTGCTCATTGCCAGCTTCCTAACTGGGATCTAATGGATCATGCCCAAAAAATGTACTTGGTACCACAACAGCAGATTGATAACTTGGGGACGTCCACGGGTGATGTCTGGAATATGTGAAAAAATTAGATGCAGCTCCTGGATGCCGGGAGTAAAGACATTTGAACCGTTCGGATTCAAAACCAAAGAGGGTCTTCACTCCAGTGCTCTTCAAAACTTCAAAAAATATTACAGGCAGTTAAATGCTGAAAAAACTGGTTGACTCTATATGCCCCTGATTCTGAACAGCCTCCACCACCCCCTTCAACGCCTCAAGAACCACCAACATCCTCAGACAGCATTGTTGAAGAACTTAAAAAATGTATAAGTCAAAGGTACAGAGGGGCAGCGCAAATGTTGCTAAGTATAATACTAGCTTCTAAGGACCTTTCCTCCTGGAATGAGAGAGGCAAATTCCTCTACAAAGGTCAAGCGGTTGTTGGATCCCACATTTACAACCTAGTCAAAGCTCTTACGCACCTCAAAATACTATCATTCCAGAAAACGCTTGGCAGTTGAGAACAGTTTTGTGAGCCTCTGCGGAACTTCGATGGTTGTCAGTAATGCTAAACACAGGCGGCTGATTGAAAATTTGAAAGGTCCGACTTGCAGTACCCCAAGTACTCGTACACCTGTTGTTTTTAACCCCCTCCCTAAGATGTCAACACCCTCTTTCTTTCCTGTGGCTATCCCCATCTTGGTGCATTGAGGCACTGCCTCTGGCACCTAAATAATGACATTGTCAAAAATGAGCACATGATTAAAGGTCTGTTGTTTCTTCTGACTTTTACATCTTTGTATATGTGTGCCTGTGTTTGTGTGTCTAGTTTTGCCATGGTTAACATTTTGATGTTTTTCTTCTATTATTTCTTTAGTAAGTTTATCAGTGTGATGCTTGTACTACAAAAAAACTGTTTTGTGAATAAACCTTTTAACTTTTCAAAGTGTTTCTGTCATCTTTTAAAAACATGTTAAATGTGTGTCCTTGCGTCTGAATTAAGATATTGAGTCTGCATTCAAGTTTTTATTCTTTTATTTTAGACAGTCATCATTACACATAGAAGTGTTACACAACCTTACATTTTTGACAAACTGTATATTCTGTTTTAACAGTGTTTGATGTAGATCTAGACTTTTCTTTCTCATATTTCATAACTCTGTCATTGTTAACTAGGTCATTTGAATATAGATTTTTTAAAACTCTAAACGTCATATCCTCAGACATTTTACTTATAAATATATACAATACTCCCCACATGTGACAGCGAGAGAATCCTATACCTATAATTTGTTCTACTCCACCCTTGCATCAGCTTTTTTTACATACTTTAATATAGGTTTTGTATAGATGCTATGCTCGGGGAATGCCACTACGCTGTCAAACACTGTAACCTTGTCTTTATCTAAAACCAGGGCTGTCTGGTGAGTTCAAACGTGTGGGGTCTTTCGGACCCTATAGTGTCTCTTAGAAAAAAAACTAAAAATAATTTCTTTGCGTATTTATGATGGCTTAAGAAATCTGAAATCTGAACAGTGTCCATTTTACAATATTTTAAAGATAGTCAAACAAAATCTGCTGGGCGTGGTCAATTTGAATGGCGTGGTCGAATACAGATAATACAACCATGTTCACATTCTTAGCCAAGGGCTGACTAAAAAGTATTTCTGCTTTTAGATTTCCATTTTTAATCAAGTTGTAATGGTCGTCGTCTTCCATGTCAGGGGTCAGATTTAAACCGAACAGGGTGTAGCTCGTCCCTTATCCTTCTCTTGACACAACGACCCCTGAGTCACGAAGGGGCTTACCGGGTATTTGAAATCAAGCCCAGATATTGCCTGATAAAATAAGCATCTCCAAATTGAATATGTTTTGTAGTTGCCACAACAATACCTTTTGCTGTTGAGTTAATCTTGTATAAGCTGGGATGCTGAAAATCTTCAGAGCTGCTTTTTTAATGGCGTACTTAGCGTTCGATAGCTGTAAGGTTGCAGCGTGAGCCAGTCTGAAGTTTGGAGACACTTTCACTATCTTTACAAACAAGCTAGCAGACAGTATGAACAGTTTATACTCCACAATATCCCCACTGATGAGACAGAACGAGTCCTTGTTGCAGTTAATTTTGATCTTAAGATCGATACCATTGATGAGCAGTTTATCTTGGAAGAATGGGTATGAATGTGTGCGCCCTAAGAGGTCAAACTGTCTTCTGCCGGTGGCGAAGCTTTCTCTTTTTTCAAAACCTTGGTTATCACCATCCAGCTCCTTGTCTTCAAAATGCGCATAAGTATTCTTGTAGAAGAGCCCTGCTGAAAGCTGTGTGTTCAGGGTGTCACAGCTGTAATTTAGAATAGTCTCGATGTAGGCTCTGTAGGCATACATGTATTCACTTTAAGTGATGAGTCAATCACCAAGGTTTAATATCCACCTGAATAAACATGGTTGTGATGGGCTTAAGCGCTCGTCCCCATTTTAGCGGTGGCGAGTATGTTGGCACCACCTGCTTTTACGATTTTACAAACAAAATGCACAGGATTATTGTTAAGATCCAGATACATATTCGTGGACCCTGACACAAAAAACTCTATCACATCAAAGCAGCTAAAGGTGATACTGCCATGAAAAACTGTTTTCGATACTGGTATTGAGTGGGCTTTAAAGAAAACATGTCTAACTCTGATTTGGTGCATTCTCCCGATGTGCAATGTACAAATACCATGTTCCATGTTATTGCGTTTAAAAAAGATATTTACACTAGAAGGTATTCTCTTGTTCTTCAAGGCTTTCGCCTTATGGATCTTCTTTTGGGAGTGCTTTTAAAGAGCCACTCCTTTTTTTCTGGGTAGCCAGCGGACCCCTACGCCTTGAGAGCTTCGCTTCCTTTTAATACTTCTGCTTGGCCTGTACACAATTCCCTCTCCTTCCTGGGATTGTTTGTTCTTGCGTTTGGTGACAGCAGAAGTCACAGATCCCACCACATCTTGGGCAATGTTTGAGGTCGCTGCTTTAGAGTGGGGTTTTGCAATGTCATAACCTCTTCTCAAGAAAGGCATAGCTCTTCTAAACAAACAACGGAAAAACCTCTAAGTCCTGCCCCGTACATAACAGTCATTATAAACAAATAGGATAACCCAATCTTTGTCCGCGGACTTGGGTATCATGTAGTATAGAAAACAAATGGTCCTAGACTTTTTTATCACGCATCAAGTCAAGAGAGATTTATGATTCAAAATACATTTTGGGCATGCATAAGATCAGCACATGGTACTTAATACATATAAAGCTTTCAAAAGTGCACCTTTGAAAAAGGAAAAAGGCACCCACTGATTCTTCAGGAAACTATCTCTCATTCACAGAAACATATTTAGCAAGTAAACACTTTACCAAGTTATATACTAATCAAGAGGTTGCTCCAACAGAAGGGATGTGAAGGATTAGTGCTTTTGTGTGAAATAGAAGAAAGTGAAAAAGGGGATCACAGAGTGAAGATAGTTCAATAGAAAATTATTACAACAATTATAATTTGAACTGGTTGTGAGTAACATCAACACCAGTTGGTTGTGGCATGTCCATCATAAATCATTTTCGTTGTTATTCTTAATAATTTTCAAAAAATGCAGAGCAGTATCATATGTTGGTTGGACGGGATAATGGTGACATATGATACAGGCTCCCTTGGGGATGAATGTCACAGTTTCGACCCAATTAGTGCGTAGAGGGTATTTTTATCCTGAGCTTGCGGGTCTTCCTCAGGACAGGGGAAGAGTGGGAGGCAACCTATGGAGATAGATTTCATTCCCATGAAATTTGGACTGATGATAAAAAGAACCTGAAGGTGCTGGGGTTACTGACCTACTATCGGTGCCTGTAGGTTGATGGCCCTGATCACAGCTCCCGGGTGTGGGTAATCTGTAAAAAGGATGAAGGTGCATTTTAGATTTACCCAATCCAAGGTGTGATCAATAAATTTGAGTAAAACCCAACGATTGCTTACCCACATCACAATTGTGGTGTAGTTGTAATTAATCCATAGTAGGGGTATCAAAACCCAGTCAGAAACCAGCCGAAGTACTGGATAGGAAAAGGAGTAAATGCCATACAAGGGGAGCCAATCACCCTAAATTATCTGTAATATAAAACAAGCGAGGCCACAAATGAGTCTGAGCCCAAATTCATAAAAAACACACCCAGACAAAATCAATGGCCTCCTGAAAAGGCTCCGAAACGGTAGTCAGTCTCGTATACAATCTTTACCTTCAAAAACTTGAATAGAGAAGCCTGGGGGATGCCAGTACTTTACTCGTTAAGATGCGGCACAAGACTGGCCAATGCGAGGAGTGTCTGTATTAAAGACACCAAAACTAGCTTGTGCACATCGCGGTGAGGGCTCCGTAATTGACTAAGCGCGTCTGTCTGACCTCCCAGCTCATGCGTCCGAGAACGAACAGGTGAGGGTAATGAAGGGCAGACTGGGGAGCAATCAGTGAAGGTCTGCGCATGCAAATTACTTAATTTAAAAATGGGGATATCATTCCCCTATGGCATTCTTGCAAATATTATTCTGTCAGAAACAAATTATATTACAATACATTTGAGAACTTTCCAGCACATAAGGGCCATAAATTACAATGATGAACACACAATACAATCAAAGGTACAATAAATATACCAAAATTCCAAATACGGTGTATGATACATTGAACAAGGTGATTATGAAATGCTGCGTGATTTAAAATATATACATTATTCACATATTTACTGGAATTAGGTCAACTGATGTAGTCAAAAATTACATCTACACCATGAGAGGAGATATACATGTGCAAAATGCATACACCAGATGTCACTCAATTGGCAAACTCTTAGCCATTGTTTAATGTCGCAACTGTCTGACAATTTCCTCATATTCATTTAATCCCCTCAGGACAGCATCAAAAATTTGCATCCATTTACACTCTCTTACACTGATGATATTTGCAAAGTTGCCCCCACTCGGGTTGATCTTTACTTTTTCAATAACCCACCATTTAAGAATCTCAGGTGAGTGCCTGAATGCGGTGAAATGATCTACAAGGGGGTACACCCTGAACCTTGCAACATATTCTGCTGCAATGTTGCAGTATACCAGTTTTCACTTTTTGTATGGTGTGCCCAATATAAAGGAAATCACATGGGAGGGTTATTGCATATATTACACCCATCGAGTTGCAATTGGTGAGGTCCTGTAATGCATTAGTGTAGTTGTTATGTGTAAAGTGTTTAGTCTCCTTGGTCAGGCCTTACATTGTCCACACTTGTAATGCCCTTTAACGGGTGGGATGTTTCAAAGTACCAATTGGTTATCCCTGGTTCTGGTCGGAAGTAAAGATTTCACCACGTGATCTCTCATGTTTCTACCTTTCCTAAATGCATGCATGGGAGGTTCAGTGATCTGTATCTCATCAGCTACAAGGTGCCAGTGGCGGTTGACGATCTTTCTGATCTTGTTGCTCTTGGTACAAAATGTAGTCACACAGACCAGATATTCTTGTTCAGGAGTTGCCTTTTGTTTGGCTCTAAGAGGAACCCTCTGACAAAACCACGCCTGTTTTCAGGATTTCTTCAGTAAACTCACAGGATATCCCCTTTTGGTCTGGCGAGTCATCAGGTTGGCCGATTCCTCGAAGAAAAGTGTTTCTTGGTACAGTTCCTCCTTAACCTCAGGAACTGGCCAAATGGTAGATTGTCTCTGAGGTTACGGGGGTGATGGCTAGAGTATCGTAGGAGGGTATTCATCTCACTTGTTTTCCTATATAGAGTGGTATGTAATCTACCCTCATCCGTCCTGTTTGAAATTTCAAGCAAGTTTATCACTTTGTTATTAAATTCGAGTGAGAATTGGAAGTCGTTCAATCGAGCATTGAGCCAACACTGAAACGCAGTGAACTTTTGCTCGTTGCCCTGCCATATCATCATGAAATTGTCTTTGTAGCATCTCCATACTTCTATAGAGTCTCTATATGGATTCTGGTCACTCAAAACGTTAGTGTGCCCATACTGATCCATATAGATGATGGCCAGGTCTGGCGCAAAGCTTGCACCCATAGCCGCCCCTTTCGTCTGGAGATAATATTCTCCCTGAAAATAGAAGAAATTCTTTGTCAAAGCGATCTCCAGTAGATCTACTATGAATTTGGAAGGCATCTGGAGAGGTCTGGGTGACCTTCCAGGGCAGTCCTGATGATGTCGAGAGCTACCCTCTGGGGATACTTGTGTACAGGGATGTTAAATCCATTGTGACCAAAATTTGGTCATTGGAGTTGAAATTTCGAATGTCCACCAACTTGATAGTTTGCATAGTGTCCCTTAGGTAAGCTGTGGTGTTTTCTGCAATGGGTTTAAGAAAAACGTCTATATATTTACATATTGGTTCCAAAACCCGGCGGATTGGACAAACGATTGTTGATTTTGGGCAATGTATATATTGTAGGCATTCTAGGTTGCTTGTTATTCAAGTATTCATGCTCATGGGTGGACACAAAACCCTCCTCTAATCCTTTATTCCCCTAGCACGAACACATTAGCCAACACCTGCGGAGACTCCACTGCCTCCCCGTGGAGAAGAGAGTCATCTTTAAAATCCTCACCCACGCCTACAAATGCCTACGCAACACCGGACCCAAATACCTTAACGACAGAATAAATTTCCACGCACCCAAAAGAAACCTCTGATCTGCCAACCTCGCACTGGCTGAAACCCCGAGCATCCACAGAGCCAGAGCAGGCCGAAGAGCATTCTCCCACATTGCAGTCAAGACCTGAAAACGAGCTACCGGTGGACATCAGACACGCCCCCTCCCTGAACACCTTCAGGAAGACTCTCAAGACCTGGCTCTTCAGATGAACACAGCTGCTAACCCCCCCAGCGCATTGAGACCCTCAAGGGTGAGTAGTGCATTTACAATTCCCTGATTGAATGATTGTTTATTCATGATATGCCTGAGGGTATCAGCAATTTATTTTGTTGGATCAGATCTCAGTTTGATATAGTTTTCTTGCACCCCTAGCTGCGCACAGATCTCGTTCTTACAGTCATAAGTGTGATGGAGCAAGGATTCAAAGAAAAGAAACTTGCTTGATTCAACCTCTCATTAACATATACTAACAAGTAGGAATTGAGATTTGAAAGAAAATTTATATACATACGACATTCATACACGGGGAGAAAGGCTTTTTGCTTGCTTAAATAACAGAGAATAATTTGCTAAATAACAGATATCCGGCTTGAAACCGAAATTCGCTTTGCGCATGTGCGAACCCATCCTGCGTAAGTAACCACGTAATTAACCAATGTGAGAGGAAAAACTCTCACACATGCGCAAAGAGTTGCTAACTGTAGGTCTTGAAGTACCGCATGCCTGGAATATGCTTGCCTGGATTTTAAAAGAAGTTTTTCGCTACTAACGCTTTGCTTAACAAAGAAGAAAACAACATGGGATAGAGTAGAAGGGGGAGGTAAACAGTGATAATAACATATTTGAGACATCAACATCTGTTTAGGATTCTTTCGTCAATAGTGAGCGTTTCGGGCCTGATGTGCTAGGCCGAAAGAAAAGATGACGGGTGAGACGTAACGCAAGTTGGGTCTGAGCATTAGAGTTCTGGAATGGCCTGCTGATTGGGACATTGATCGGCTCCCAAGACCCAAGGGCGTGTGCTTGGGAAAAGATCCTCAACTGAAGAAATTATATAAAAATTGTATCAATCTATTTTGTAAAATGCATGTGAAAAAGACATGTCATGAGAATTGAATAAATTAAGTGGGAAGGGTTTACTAAACAAAGAACTAGTTAAGAATTTTGGGATGACCGCATGAGGTGATGACAACTCCCCTGCCCCGGCTCAATCACAGTTCAGGATTCACAGACATTTGCAACCTTTGAGGGTGGGACATGCAAAATTAAAGGGTATAATTTGAGTGACTTAAGGTTAAGAAAGAGAGAGAGCTGCTACGAAGAGACGTTGATGCTGAGGGAGGAATAGGCGAGAACTGCTACTGAGAAGAACAGACTGGGAAGAGTCAATACTGAAAGACAGCCTGATTAGATTGAAGATTTGCAGAAGAATATCGAGGAGGGAGAGAGTGTAAGAGAGGGATGTGCTCTGGTGCATCGGGTTCTAGAGAAGTGTAGTAAGAATAAACCTATCCTGTACCTGTCCTACAGTCTTTGTCTCCTGACTTTATCAGGTGACCTCCACTAACCCTTCTGGCCAGGGGTTGGTTTTCCCATTTCACTATTAGGTAAATAGAACTGTTGTCGTGAATTTAAATGTTTCATTGCATTACTATGTCCTTTTGTCTCTTCATCTATCACTCCTAATTGTTGAATGCATTTGTGTATGTTATTTGATACATTAATTTGTCTCTCCCATGAAAGTTGATGGAGTTTGCACTGTGGATCTGTACAAATGAGCGTTCATTTTAATTAAATAATTAGATAAAATCTATTGAATCTTACCTGGAGTCTGTGATTATTTTGCTGAAAAGTTATAAGATAAATTAATTAATTTGTTAATATCATCATCAACTACTCGACTAATGGTCCATTGACCAAAGGAAGAGTGTTGGTCTGTGAAGATTAGTTAGGCATGGACTAATTCAGATCAAAGAAAATAAAACTTGACCCCCAGCGATAAGGTTAGGAAACTTGAATGTGTATATGGGCCCAGTGTGAGTAATTTTGTTGATTGTGAAATGTTTAACCTGACCTTTCGCTGGATCAAGTACTTTGAATGACTATATACCCTCCATTATCGGCAGGTTTTAGAACTATGTCTGTGTTGTTCTTCAGGGGATCTTGCCTCAAGATGTTATATTTAACATATTGTCATTTAGATAAAGAATTCATAATATCTCTCCTTACACCCTGTTCATAGGCCATAATCTTGTGGGACATGAGTTGGGATGTGGGGGTGAAGTTAGAAGGTGGTCGTAGGCCTGTGCTAGAAAATGTAGGTTTAAATGGCATCTTATTGAAATAATGTTTCAGGCGTACCTTTCTAAAGAACTGATGTAATTCAATCCTTAGATTGAAGGTGTTGGGCAAAGTTGTGGGCACGGATGAAAGACCTTTTCCAGTACTTTTTCCTCCTCAGGTTTCAAAACATAATCAGATAGATCATACATAACAGTGGACCCTTGAAAGAATGGTGGCCCTCCACATCCGGCTTAATGTCTGTAATAGTCCCTGTACAGAGCAGGGTCACTGTATATTTTCATGATTACAATGATGACGTCTAAATATCCGGTGTCGTGTCACAGTCTTAAATGAAGCTTAACAATAACTTTCCTATATTTATGATTCAAATCTCTCTATTGAGTTTGTACTGTAAGAACAACAGCTGCCACCTACGTCCATAGGCAGGTGGGAAATAACCATTGTGAGAGTAAAAACAAAAAAAGGGAACAATAGATTTAAGAAAAGATTGGGAAGAAAATCACTTGACAGCCTGAAATGAGAGTCACCAATGGGAAGTTGTGTTAAACCAGCAACTGTGCCACAAATGCAAGATTCCAGTTACTCTACAATTTGTAGTGCCTGAGGGAGGCGGAGTACCCGTAAGTATGTGGGACAGGTTAGTTCGACAAATTCAGTTACTAAGAATTTTATATTGATGCCCCATGTTTTGTCAAAGCATGCTAGTGTATGTGTAACACTAGCTGTAAGCTTCTTCATACCCACGAGTTCCCATATTTTATGTAACCTATCCAGTCGGGTCGGGATCGCATCAGTGCACCAACAGAACAGACTGTTCGGCTGCTCCCAGAGCCAAGGTGGTGACTCTTCCACTGCAAGACCTGAGGGAGTAAGTTGGGGCCTTATGCAGGTCCAAAACTAAATAGCTTGGGAATTTAGGTAACTCTGTCTTGCAGATGGCATCAATGTTGGACAGGATGGTTGTCCAGAACTGCAGAATCTTTGGGCAGTGCCACAGCAAATGAGTCAGGGAACCTTCCTGTCCACAGCCTCGCCAGCACCGTGGGTCTCCACCGGTCTTCCAATAGACCACACATAATGGATGTAATACCAATAAAGAGCAATTTTGAGGAACATCTCCTAGCCTGCTGTGCTGCATGAGGAGGCCAGGGCTCTGTGGCCGATGTACTGTCTTTCTATGAGAGAGAATTTGTGTTAACATTCAAACTCCCACCTCCGCTGTGCTGGAGTTTTTGTATTGTGGAGTGGTGTGGTGAGGAAGGAGTATATGTCTGAAAGTAAGCGTTTGAAAAATTGTTTATCACTCGCCACTCTGACAAAGTCCATCAAGGAGTGACTAGCATGCAGGCATATCTAGGGTTGCACGACCCCGTGTTGGAGGGCAATATATTGCCAGTAAGCATCCTGGGGTATGCCATATCCAATACGAAGCTGGGTGAATTCCATCACCCCCGTTTCATCAAAGTGGTCCACCAGCTGCTTACAGTTGGCAACCTGCCATTTAATATATCCATCACCCTTCAGTGCCAGGAGAAACTTCGGGTGGCCAATGAATGGGTTCAAGGGTGATGTCGGCATGGAGAGGCGACTTGCAATCTACACTGTATTCCACACCCCCTGTAGCCCTTGTTACAGGTGAAATATACACCTCAGCGAGCCGATATTTCTTCAGTAGCCAAGGGACTTTCCAAACATGGATCCCAGCCACTGCACTGTCGATAAAGCACCAGTGCTTTTCCTATTCCATTCTGTACCATTCTACCATATAGCTCAATTGCACTGCCTGATAGTACCTTTCCAAATGGGGAAATCCCAACCCACCATCCTGCTTTTTTAAATAAGTCTGTTGCCGGGCCATGCAGGGTCTTTTGCCTGCCCAGAAGAAGTCGCCAACGTTCCTATATTTAAAGGACACCAACTCAGATTTATCGTTGCAGATCATAACCGTCATAGTGCCAAAATGTTTTTTACAAATTGCTATGGAGTCAGGTTTGATATATTGGATATTAATCACTGTGTTATCTTCCCCTTTCACCTGAATCCATCTTAACAATGGTGAATAAGTATCCCCGATCCTCTGTGGCTCTACAATGGCACTATACACATAGAGTATATAGAACCCTCTGTTAATATAGGGGCATATATGGTCAGGCTCCACCTGGCTTTTTATATGCTGGACTGTTCCTAAAACATTTCTTAATTTACCCGTATAGTTAACTCTGTATCGCGATTTGAAGCTTTAAGAAACACCTTCCTTCTTACGTTATCTAATACTAGCTGAATATTTTAATACGTTTCAATGCTGGCAATGGATTTGTCGATGGCCTTGACAACCGCTGTGATGCTGGAGTAATAGCCATGAGGAAAGCCAGTAAATGTGGCCTCCAGAATTGTAATATTCCATGTTCATTGGTATTGGATTTCGTTTAGGGCTACCTCCAGTCCCCTTTAAGGTCCTCATGTTTAGCCGGTTTCCCAGTATAATTAGAAATTTGATTGTCGGAGAACATGTCCTTTGAGGCGTTGGCAGGGTAATATCAAATGATTTTGTCTCCATATTGTTTCCTTGAGAGAGCCCCTCGTAATCACACACCCTGCAGGGAGTTAGCTGGGAACCAACTGTAAAACTTTTTGGGCCACCCTCTCCATTTGACAAAGGACTTTCTGTTAGCCCTGCTACCTTTGGGTTTCAGAATCTTTTCACCCCTGTACACCAGGTGTGGATCGTCCAGTACTTTTTGTAAATCTTCATTGTAAAAGCTCACCCGACACTGTTTCACCCCATAAGGCTTTAACCGGTAAATATATATATATATATATATATATATATATATTACCTACTGGCGGTCGCCAGTAGGTAGTTATAGTTAGGACCCTGTTTCCATAGGAAATCCGCAACATTCTATTTTGAATAACTTTGGCGCCGGTCGACGAATCCTCGCGAATTTTTCAAAATAGGTGGGGCGCTACGCTCCGCTCCTACCCTGAAAATCTCGGGGGGATTCGTCAAGCGGGGGCTGAGATAAAAGGGGGGTCCCAAAACGCGTTTTTCCCATGCATTTTTCCATGGGACCTTTAGACACAGCTACAGCCCGAACGGCTGAACAGAATTACTTGAAATTTGGCAGAGAGCTAGTCCTCAGGTCAAGGAAGTGCCTTTTGTAGGTTTGGTGTAAATCTGTTTAGTAGATTCTGAGAAAATAGCCTTTAAATCAATATATATATCTGAGCCAGCTTACGGTGCGCTTACGGTGCGCTTACCGTACGCGTACGGTGGCGTGCGCGAGCGCGATTCTGATTGGCTCTTAGATCTTAGTAAACATTCGAATCGGTCGAAACCAGGAAGCGGCGGCCGCCATTTTCTCTCTCGCTCTCTGAGTTGGGCAGCAAAAACGAAGCCAAAAAATGGCTAAAGAGGCAGTTTCGTCACATCCTAACCAACCAGCATTGATATAGGGGTCCCCAAACAACCCTCAAGCCCAAAAAAAAAAAAAAAAAATTCGGAAATTCGCCGATTACGCTTACCGTACGCGTACGGTAAAAATTATAAAAAAAAAAAATTATCCTCATTCTCCCCACCCCGTGTGCAAAGTGTGGCCGAAGGGCACCATTTGTGCATGGCATATTACACATATCAAATTAACAAAGAATACATTTCAAAAAGATGCGCATAATATGTCCCCCATGTGCGCACGGTGCCACCCCGTGTGCAAATGGTGCCCGAAGGGCACCATTTGTGCATGGCATATAACAACAATAAAATTAACAAAGAATACATTTCAAAAAGATGCGCATAATATGTCCCCCATGTGCGCACGGTGCGCGTAGCGCATCGTGCGTACATGGCCCATCCCGCATAATGTGGGCACGCGGTGCGCGCAGCGCACCGTGTGACCACCGTGTGTGCACGGCACTAACTGTGTAAAGTGGGCGCGCGGTGCGCGAAGCGCACCGCGTGCTCACCGTGCGCGCACGGAACGAACTGCGTTAACTGGGCGCGCAACGCCACGAATGGCGTAAAGTAACTTAGCATTTAAAAAAACGTACAAATTCACTGAAAAAACCATAGGTTTCACACGTTATAGTTAGGAATTAGCATTTAAAAAACCTTGCAAATTCACTGAAAAAACCATAGGTTTCACACATGTTATAGTTAGCTGGACATTTTACTGATAAAAAAAACAATGAAATTCCCCCGTTATAGTTAGTGCAGGCAACTATAACTCACGCGACCGCAATCTTCTGCTGATGACATATGTGTCTTTATGAAAAAAAAATATTTGTAATATATGTATAGCTAAAAATTAATGGAAGAAGACATGGGCAAATAAGTGTCTAAATACAGTATTAGCATCAGCAGAGGATTGCGGTCGCGTGAGTTATAGTTGCCTGCACTAACTATAACGGGGGAATTTCATTGGTTTTTTATCAGTAAAATGTCCAGCTAACTATAACATGTGTGAGACCTATGGTTTTCCCCCGTTATAGTGCAGGCAACTATAACTCACGTGACCGCAATCCACTGCTGATGACGTCAGATATTACATCACTGATTACATATGTGTCTTTCTGAAAAATAAATATTTGTAATAAATGTATAGCTAAAGATTAATGGAAGAAGACATGGGTAAATAGGTGTCTAAATACAGTGATTTAATATCGGACGTCATCAGCAGAGGATTGCGGTCGCGTGAGTTATAGTTGCCTGCACTAACTATAACGGGGGAATTTCATTGGTTTTTTTACGAGGGAAATGTCCAGCTAACTATAACATGTGTGAAACCTATGGTTTTTTAAGTGAATTTTCAAAGTTTTTTAAATGCTAATTCCTAACTATAACGTGTGTGAAACATATGGTTTTTTAAGTGAATTTGTACGTTTTTTTAAATGCTAAGTTATGTATTTATTAATATAAATTTTTTTCAGGTTTTTCACCGTGCGCGCACCGTGGGCGCGCTGTGGGCAGTCGGTGCGCTGCGTGCACCGAGCGCTTACGATGCGTTGTGTGTGCCGTGCGCGCACGGTGCACGCACCCCGCGCTTTTTCGTAAAAAAAAATAATGTTTTCTTCACCCTTGGGGGTCCTTCAGTGACCCCCTGACAAAGGCTAGGGGGTCAGGAACTGTCCACCCTGCCCCCTTTTCACGTTCTCCACCTTTGTTTTTCACTGCCTCAGACTGCGAGAGACAAAATGGCGGACGACACTTCCTGATTTCGACCGATTCGAATGTTTACTGACATCTAACAACCAATCAGAATTGCGCTCGCGTACGTCACCGTGCGCGCACGGTGCGCGCTTATAGATATATATGTACTTTTAACTGAAATTTTCTCAGGAACTACTGAACAGTTTGACTCCAGATATTCAAAAGGCACATCCCTGACCTGAGGACTACCTCTCTGCCAAATTTCAAGTAATTCTGTTCAGCCGTTCGGGCTGTACCTTGGACTAAAGGTCCCTATGGAAAACTGCATGGGGAAAACGCGTTTTGGGACCCCCCTTTTTTCTCGGCCCCCGCTTGACTAATCACCCCGAGACTTTCAGGGTAGGAGCGGAGCGGAGCGCCCCACCTATTTTGAAAAATTTGCGAGGATTCGTCAAGCGGCGCCAAAGTTATTCAAAATAGAATTTTCAGATTTCCTATGGAAACACGGTCCTAAGTATAACTATCTACTAGCGACCGCCAGTAGATAATTATATATATATATATATATATATATATATATATATATATATATATATATATATATATATATATATATATATATATATATATATATATATATATATTCACTGAAAAAAACATAGGTTTCAGAGACCTTATAGTTAGAAATTAGCATTTAAAAAACCTTAGAAATTCACAGAAAAAAACATAGGTTTCAGGGGTGTTATAGTTAGCTGGCCATTTCACTCGTACAAAACCATAGAAATTCCTGTTATAGTTAGTTCTGCTAACTATAACTCACGCGCCCGCAATGCACTGCTGATGATGTCACATATTGCATCATTCATGACATGGTCAGTGACATCACTGATGACATCTCAAATGACATCACAGATGACATCATCCACGTGACAATCTGATAAACCTCATCATACACTAGTACCTATGGTTTTTTTCAGTGAATTTCAAAGGTTTTTTAAATGCTAATTTTTAAGTGTGATAGTAGTTATACCTATTTTTTTGTACTGATTTTCTACAGTTTTTTAACTGTTCATTTATAAATATTTTATTCATTAAATAACATATCTTTTTCTGAAAATTGCAAAAAAAAAAAAAAAAATATTTTAATATATTTATATTATTTTCTTTAAAAAAAATTCTATTTTTTTTTCGGAGTCGCGCACTGAAAACCTACACATCACGGTGGGTGCGCGGATTCTAGCTGCTATTTTAGAAAGTCGTGAAGGATCCGCGTACGGTGTGCAACGGCTGCGTGCTTTTCAGTTACATCATATACATTTAATATTACATGATGTGCGCGATTGGTATGCGACCAGTCCGTGACTCCTGCTCCCGCGCATTCGCGACACATGCGCATTACGGTACGGCTTGCGCGGTGGCGGGTCCTGCATGATGTCACATACGTGCTAGGGCGCACTAGGTGCGCAACTCCCGCAAAAAAAAAATATGTTCCAAAATGATATGTATGTGTCTTTAATATACATATTAGGGCAAGAGATTATCTAAGATAGTCATAAAAATAACATATTTGTACTTATATTAAACGTATATTATTTTTAAATATATTTTTGCAAAGTCAGGTGTGTGCATCATGAATGCAGAGAACCAGGTCAGCAGAGGTGCTGTAGAGCCAGAGAACCAGGTCAGCAGAGCTGCTCTAGAGCCTAAGAAGCAGGTCAGCAGAGCTGCTCTAGAACCAGAGACCCAGGTCAGCAAAGCTGCTCTAGAGCCCGAGAACCAGGTCAGCAGAGCTGCTGTAGAGCCAGAGAAACCAGGTCAGCAGAGCTCCTTTAGAGGGAGAGAACCATGTCAGCAGAAGTGCTTTAGAGCCAGAGAACCAGGTCAGCAGAGCTGCTCTAGAGCCAGAGAACCTGGTCAGCAGAGCTGCTTTAGAGCCATAGAACCAGGTCAGCAGAGCTGCTCTAGAGGCAGAGATCCAGGTCAGCAGAACTCCTTTAGAGCCAGAGAACCAGGTCAGCAGAGCTCTTTAGAGGGAGAGAACCAGGTCAGCAGAGCTGTTTTAGAGCCAGAGAACCAGGTCAGCAGAGCTGCTTTAGAGCCATAGAACCAGGTCAGCAGAGCTGCTCTATAGCCAGAGAACCAGGTTAGCAGAGCTGCTCTAGAGCCAGAGAACCAGGTCAGCAGAGCTGCTCTATAGGCAGAGAACCAGGTCAGCAGAGCTGCTCTAGAGCCAGAGAACCAGGTCAGCAGAGCTGCTTTAGAGCCAGAAAACCAAGTCAGCAGAGCTGTTGTAGAGCCAGAGTACCAGGTCAGCAGAGCTGCTCTAGAGCCTAAGAACTAGGTCAGCAGAGCTGCTCTAGAGCCAGAGAACCAGGCCAGCAGAGCTGCTGTAGAGCCACCGAAACCAGGTCTACAGAGCTGCTTTAGAGGGAGAAATCCAGGTCAGCAGAGCTGCTTTAGAGCCAGAGAACTAGGCCAGCAGAGCTGCTTTATAGCCAGAGAACCAGGTCAGCAGAGCTGCTTTAGAACCAGAGAACCAGGTGAGCAGAGCTGCTCTAGAGCCAGAGAACTAAGTCAGCAGAGCTGCTTTAGAGCCATAGAACCAGGTCAGCAGAGCTGCTTTAGAGCCAGAGAACCTGGTCAGCAGAGCTGCTCTAGAGCCTAAGAACCAGGTCAGCAGAGCTGCTTTAGAGCCAGAGAACAAGGTCAGCAGAGCCGCTGTAGAGCCAGAGAAACCAGGTCAGCAGAGCTGCTCCAGAGGGAGAGAACCAGGTCAGCAGAGCTGCTCTAGAGCCAGAGAACCATGTCAGCAGAACTGCTTTAGAGTCATAGAACCGGGTCAGCAGAGCTGCTTTAGAGCCAGAGAACCAGGTCAGCAGAGCTGTTGTAGAGCCAGAGAACCAGGTCAGCAGAGCTGCTCTGAAGCCTAAGAACTAGGTTAGCAGAGCTGCTCTGGAGCCAGAGAACCAGGTCAGCAGACCTGCTGTAGAGCCAGAGAAACCAGGTCAGCAGAGCTGCTTTAGAGGGAGAGAACAAGGTCAGCAAAGCTGCTTTAGAGCCAGAGAACCAGGTCAGCAGAGCTGCTCTAGCTGACACTGACTGACTGACACTGACTGACTGACACTGACAGATTGACACTGACTGACACTGGTTGACTGACACTGACTGACACTGAGACGGACAATGACTGACACTGATTGACTGACACTGACGGACTGATACTGACGGACTGACTGACTGACACTGACCGACACTGATTGACTGACACTGACTGACACTGACTGACACTGACTGACTGACTGACACTGATTGACTACTCTCTACTACTCTACTACTCACTCTCTACGAATCTCTCTCTGCTACTCAATCTCTACTACTCACTCTCTACTACTCACTCTCTACTACTCTCTACTACTCACTCTCTACTTCTCTACTACTCTCTACTACTCACTCTCTACTACTCTCTACTGCTCACTCTACTACTCTCTATTACTCTTTACCACTCACTCTCTACAACTCTACTACTCGCTCTCTACTACTCTCTCTCTACTACTCACTCTCTACTACTCACTCTCTACTACTCACTCTCTACTACTCACTCTACTACTCTCTACTACTCACTCTCTACTACTCTCGCTCTACTACTCACTCTCTTCTACTCACTCTCTACTACTCACTCTCCACTACTCACTCTCCACTACTCGCTCTCAACTGCTCTGTACTACTCACTCTCTACTACTCTACTACTCTCTACTACTCTCTCTACTTCTCACACTCTACTACTCTCTCTACTACTCACTCTCTACTACTCACTTTCTACTAGACACTCTCTACTACTTGTTCTCTACTACTCGCTCTCTACTACTCTCTACTACTCACTCTACTACTCACTCTACTACTCACTCTCTACTACTCACTCTACTACTCACTGTACTACTCCACTACTCTCTACTACTCACTCTCTACTACTCACTCTCTACTACTCTCTACTACTCTCTCTCTACTACTCACTCTCTACATCTCACTCTCTACTGCTCACTACTACTCACTCTCTACTACTTTCTACTACTCACTCTACTACTCTATCTCTACTACTCACTCTTTACTACTCTCTACTACTCACTCTACTGCTCTCTCTACTACTACTCTCTACTAATCTCTACTACTCCCTCTCTATTACTCACTCCACTACTCACTCTACTACTCACTCTCTACTACTCCCTCTCTACTACTCTCTATGACTCACTCTCTACTACTCACACTCTACTACTCACACTCTACTACTCTCTCTCTACTACTCTCTCTCTACTACTCTCTGTTACTCACTCTACTACTCACTCTCTACTACTTTCTACTACTCTCTCTCTCTGCTACTCACTCTCTACTTATCATTCTCTACTACTCACTCTCTACTACTCACTCTCTACTATTCACTACTACTCACTCTCTACTACTCTCTACTACTCACTCGCCTACTCTCTACTACTCACTTTCTGCTACTCTCTCTACTACTCTCTACATCTCACACTCTACTCTCTATTACTCACTCTCCACTCTCTACCTCTCTACCTCACTCTACCTCTCTCTCTACTACTCTCTACCTCTACCTCTCTACTTTTACACCTCTACCTCTACCTCTACACCTCTACCTGTCTACCTCTCTCTACACGCACACATATGCACATATGTATATATGCATATATATGCAGTTATATATATGTATGTGTATATATATACATACATATATACACATATAATCTGCATATCTATATAAATACAAATATAAATGCATGCATACATATACATATACATATATGCATACATATGTATGTTATGTACATGAAAGTTTGAAAAACACTAATACAAGCAAAGCTAAAAAGCCACCTAATTACAAACAGAATTGCTTTAACTTGAACGAGGGCGAGACATTGCATTTTCAAGAAGGCATTCAGATGTGTCACTTATTGGCCATAAATTCAGAATGTTAGCACTCTAGTTGCTCATTAGATCACTGTAGTAAAGCTACTGCTCACCAGGGAAGTCTGCTGCTGGTATTCAAAGTGCGTGTTTCAGTCTGTATGTTTTTAATGAAATAGAAGAGGATTTGAGAAGTCAAAATGTGCCCTAATTTTTCTTTCTGCAGCACTAATCATACTTTCTAAGGCAATATGAACCACCTCATTTTGTTCCTTTTTAAATTAAATGTTTTAAGAGTTACCACTTTATTCCAATCAAGATGGCTTCAGGTGTGCCATACTTTTGTCATAAGTAGGACTGTTAGCGCTCTAGTTGTTCTTTAGAACACTCTGGGAAGCTGCAGTAGAACACAAAGGAATCAACTGACAGTCTCTGCCCTAGTTGGATGTACATGTTTTACTGAGAATGTCAGACTTCATTCTCACATGACTGAGAAAGATAATGTGAATTTACAGAAAATATGCTCTCAGGTTAGCTTATAGATCACTTTCCAAACCTCTGTGGGAAAAGCATGAGAAAATATTTTTCTCTCAAACATGATTCATGATATCCCAGCAGAAGGCTTTTTGACATGGTAAAATCACCTTCGAACACACCAGAATTCCTAAAATGAGTATGATACCATCAACAAATGATTTATAATGTAACTAAAGTCTTAAAACCTTCTATTAACTGCAATGCTTTTTAATGAGGTGATATCATGTATATTGGTCCCAAGATGGCTGCCAACATTTCTTGGATGAATTGCTGACAGCCAATCAGATCTCACGATGAGATGTGTGGTTATGCTCCGCCCAGATATCTATGTGATTTTGATTTTGATTTTCTCAGGAACTTCTGAACAGATTGACACCATTTAAGCAAAAGGCATGAGTCTGAACTGAGGACTACCTCTTTGCCAAATTTGGTGTAATTCCGTTAAGCAGTTCAAGCTGTAGCTGCGGCTAAAGGTCCTATGGGAAATTGCATGGGGAAAACACATTTTGGGACCCCCTTTTTTCTCGGCTCCCGCTACACAAATCATCCCAAGACTTTCAGGATAGGAGCGGACTGGAGCTGGCCAAAAGTTTTGAAAATTTCGCGAAGATTCGTCAATCGGCGCCAAAGTTATTGGCAATAGAATGTTGCGGATTTCCTATGTAAAATAGGTCCTAACTATAACTACCTACTGGCAACCGCCAGTAGGTAATATTCTTTAAGCTCCACACTCTCTCCTATAAATATTTCATTGCTGAAAGTCTGCTGGTAACCCTTTGTAAAGACTCCTTTCAAATTTGAAACCCTAATATGATCTCTTTCTTTTAAACAAGACCTCTTTACCTTTGCAGAGAAACGCCTCTGTACACTGTTCTCCAAACCACTAAGTCATTAACAGTCGTTATCTCAGCGGGAGACATTTTGCTACTTCCGTGATAACTGGTGTTATAAGCATCTATAAACACCTGTAGAGAATCTTCATATCATTAGGTGTTGTAGTCCTTGAAATATCTCCACATCTTATATTTTAAAGTTCTGTTAAAACGCTATATAACAGCAGCTTTTCCCTCCGTGTGCATTACAAAACGATAAACAGCATGCTTTTTTAATAATTTCTGAAACATATTGTTTAAAAATTATTTTCCGGTGTCTGTTTGCAGATTTTGAGAGTTTCGCTCTTTCCTGAAGATGGCTTTAAAGCTGTGGTGACGCTAGCAGAACTTTAACCTCCTAGTGCTTCTGCAAAGGTGTTCTTGGACAATGCGTCTATTACCGTTAATATATATTAAGCACCGTTAATATGCTTGGCTAATCTTGAAGACTAGTTATGTCCACCTGCCATTGATAATCTAGCTGCACATTTACGATGGTTGATCTCCTCTTAAACCACTCCCGGGCTGGCTTATTGAGTGACTACACCTGTTACCCAGTTTACCAGGTCTTCCCCTGCACTCTGTTTACCAGCTCATTTTCAACTAGAACCCTTCTAGACAAAGCTTCGGCACTTCTGAAGCTCTGAACCACTTGCATCATAATAAAGCTTACTTAACCTGTCCCCAGACATGTTATCAGCCCATGAAATGAAAGACAATAGTTTTGTGTAAGGGCATTTTATGAAAAATATAGAATGTTAGGATGACATAAGCAGGGCATACTTTACAGTTTCATGGTACACGTCTTGTCATTGTTGCTGGACAGTTTGCTGACTTTTCACTACAGATATATAATATGGCACATGCTACATACATTTCTAGGGGCCTGGCAGATATTTGGCCTCAGCATCACGCCTTTTGATATTTTTACAGCTATAAACTCAACAGATCTAGAAAGGATTTCCCGCTCACTCCTCCTATATATTTGTACATGCAGGATACTGAAGGCATTCAGAAGATCATACAATTTTCTGTCATACAATACAAAACCATTATTTCTGAGATAATCTTCGGTCAGAAGCTCCAAGGCGATAAGTAAGCTGGTCGTCGGAGATTGTATTAACTCCCTCATACTGGATTTATATGCACTCTAGTATTCATCCGCTGTAGGTGGCCAAGCATTGATAAAACCAGTTGGCTATGCACGTCACAATGCATTGCAGTGGGTGATTCACCAAGCTTCAGATAGCGCAGATTTACGGGTTGTATTTCAGCTATTCTTTCTTTAAGCAACACATATACCACTCTGGCAACACATGTGTATCCTGGACGTAACTCAGAAGCATCTTGCGCACCGACATTCTGATGCTTGGCCTAAAAGTGAGTAAGTATGTCACATTAAATAATACAATAATGACACGGTACCAGGGGACTCAACATTTTTTAAAACAATTCTCGCGGGCTAAAGAGCCAATTCATCTGCTTTTAAAATAAATATCACACCTATGTCTATTTATAGTCCTTTCGGCATCCTTCTAACAAAATATGTACACAAATCTTGCATACAACAGGGTTTTGAGCTTGACTCACTAGAACATCGCATCTCTTTGAGCGTGGTCAACAAGACCCTAATCATGGTGAACATTTTTCCTTTCCTCGGACAAACCATTCACCAACCATACCAGTCTTTATACTTGGCTTTGGGTCTAGCAAGCTACATATATGATGGATTGTTCTCGAAGTGTATGAGTCATATAGACTCCTGCTGTGGATCATTAATTTTATGGCTGCAACAGAAGTTATAATCGTCACGTTTGACACAGGCACTCACAACAATTGCAGAAAATCGTTTAAAAGGCCAATGGTGTGATAGAGTACGCCTAGAGCTTCCTTTTCAAAATCTGCGATATTATAGGTACAAACACTTAGTTACGCGTCTCTGTGTGCTGGATTGTTGAACTTTCAGTCTGTTTTAACAGCTTAAGCAGTAAAAATATAAGGCGTTGACCTTTGGCAATGTCCCATCTACCATGGCTATTTTTGCTGATGCTTTCTATGGTTCAAAAAAGGAAGAAAGACAGACTATTAGTTATGTAGGAGAGTAGGATCTGCTTCACATGGGTACACCCACTTTTTGCTGATGTTTCACTGTTTTTCGACCTTAGTCTGGCTATGGTCCTGCTAATCAGGACCCCAACCTAGTTGCTTCCTCTCTAAAATGGTTTCCATGTACATTAGGTACATCTCTAATTGGATTCTGAAGTGCCTTATCAGTCCCTAGTATATGGTATACTATGTACCCAGGGCATAGGTACTTCAGAGGCCTACCAGGGGCTGAAGCATGTATTATGCCACCCCTGGGAAGCACTCCAAAATGACACCAAAGGTCTGCTACTGCATCCTGGATAAGGTGTTGCATGCACCCCTTACTGTGGTATTGGCTACCTATATCACTACCATTGCACACACATATAAAACCTATAAGTCACTCCTCTGGCAGGCCTTAACAATCCTGAAGGCAGAGTGCTTGGTTTTTATGTGAGGGTGCCCCTGCATGAGCAGAGCCCCTCTGCAGCATTCAGAGTACCTCCTCTGATGCTGTTTGTGGTGCAGCCTGACCATATACTCTTAAGTGCATTATAACCTCGTGGTAAATGCTAACTTTGGACTGGCTGCACGGAAACATGTCATGTTTGGTGTCAAACACTTTGGAATACTACCCCCCCGCCAGTTCTGGTGGCGGGGGTAGCATTCCACCCTTCTAGAGGGAGAGACATGTACACACTGGTCTACCCGGTAAAGACTTTCTAAAGCCCTGGCATCACAAAATGGATGCCACTGCCACAGACACGGGTCTGGCCTCCTACTGCTGACCGAAACTCCAGCAGGGGAGGCCTGGACAATAGGTTTCCTGTCCCAGGGAGCTGTAACCACCTCCCCAGACAGGCAGATGTGTATTGGGGCTGGGCGGGAGCACTCTCTGGTGCTTTGAAGTCCTGCACTGGGGGCACACTTGATGTCCCTGTGCATAGTCCAGTTCAAACCGGTTGCAGGGGCTACCTGCCCCTGCTCTGGTGCGAAACTGGACAAAGGAAATGGGTGTAACCACCCCTCTATCCAAACCCTCCCATAGGTGTGTCCCTAGAGTATGTCCAACCCCCAAACTTAGTATAAGTATGGGAACCCAGAATTGAGACTTTAGATTACCCTGGACGAAACTCTGCAACATATATCCTAGACCTTCGACAATCTATTTTCGCTAGAAGACTGAAGAAATCTACCTTGGGGTCAAGGAGTGACTCTCCTGCTAGACAAGCACCAAAGAAGCAACTGTCTGGTCTGCAACTCTGAAGCTCCCACCGGATGCCGAAGTCTTTGCATCACCAGAGGTAGATTTCCAGACTTCCCCGAGGCTACCCTGATCCCACAGCAAAGCTGAGGCCCGTGGCTATCGTGGGTGAGGTGGAACCATGACCCCTGGACACCGTGAACTTTTGCCAGTACATCATCTTCCTGGTCTTCCTCAAAGTTGTGCTTGGGCTTCGAGTAGCCCCAGCCTTGGGCACCTACAGCACCGAAGATCTCTGGCCTCCACTCCACGAGTGACCCGTGGGCCAGTTTCCAGTGAGACTGCTCGAGGCTCCTTCGTGATCGCTAGCCCATTGGCTAGTGGGTCCCCACGAAGGCAACTCCTCTTCTGAATGGGCTTTCCTGGTTGCTCCAGACGTGCCCCAACTTACCCTCGCTGGGTGAGTCCCCCAGACCTTGCTGGTCTGCACCAACGTCTTTCTTCTATTTCCACTTGACTTGCCATTTCCAAGGCTTGTTGGGTCCATTCTGGTCACCGATACCACAGCACTCGACAGACTTAATTGGGCTTCCCTGGTTGCCTCAGACGTGCCCTGACTCTTCATCACTTGGGGAGTCCCCAGGACCTTGCTGGTCTGCACCGAAGCATCTTTCCTCTTCCTGCGTGGGTTGCTGTTGCCAAAGTTTGTTTTGTCCAATCTGGGCACCGACGCAGCCGCACTTGACATCGCAGCATGGGAAAGCTTGAATCCAGCTCCTGGTCATCATTGACACATCCTGGACCTAGTGGCTGAAGAGACAAGACACCCATCAACTCACCTGAAGCACCCGACATCTGTGGGCATTGTGCTATGAAGAACCAGGGCCTTATGGGCCTGGCAGCGCAGGGCATGCCTTAATCTTCTGAGTTCACCTGCTTTGTTGAACAGAGACACAGGACAATCTGTTGAGCGTAGAAGATCAGGTTTATTAGCTGCAGCTAAGTACAGTTGTCCCAGAAGTACATTCTGTATGTTCTTAGGAGACAGGCACGTTACTCCGTGGCGCACAATCTTTTATAGCACATAGATTCACCAAGAACACTCCCAATGCACACATGGTTATCCAATGAGAAGAGTTTGAAAACAAGATATAACCAATGAGAAAAGTTTGAAAACAAGATGTCAAGTAACCCAAATAAACCTCTCTTCCAACTGTTTTTGTCACCCCTCCCCACAAGTTAATCAGTGGTAGTGTCTACAACTCAACTTGCAGGTGGCAGGACATATTTGTATGCTTTGGAGGACAGTTGTGAAATGAGAGAATACAAGTAGAGAATAGCGAAGGCCAGAAGATAAGATAAAGTCAGGAAAGAATGGTGTGAACCGACAGACAGTTTGATACAGGGTTTAGTCAAACCAGACGAGGATTAGTGGACTCAGCCAGTCCCTGACATCAGTCTCGTAAACAGAGGCAGAAGGTTATTTGACACGTCGCAGTAAGATCAGCAGAAAAACTTCGTTCATTGTGCTGCCTGAGTGAGGGCAACACAAAATGGCGGTGGAACACAACTGAATACAAGCGAGATCGAAAATCAAATTTCCTCAGACCCTCCTTTTGCCATAACTCAGGCAAAACACACAGATTCACGTTAATCTGAATCAATGTCAATAGCCATGAGGTCGTCAAACTGTTGCTGCAACATCATTTTAATGTTCTCTGTTTACTGTGACTCAGGTCTTGGGACACACAGAGTGGCACAAAGACCGTAGATGGCGGGGCCACACTGCATACAGAGACAACAGGAAAAAATGATGGCCAAAACCACTCCAAGGAAGGTTAGTACCTTCCATCCCCATTTAGATAGTAATCCCCAAAACCATCCAAATAAAGACCAATCTCCTTCGTCTTGATGAATCGATTCGGAGATCATGTGTAATTTGGAGATGGCTTGGTATATCGTAGGGGCGTCGTCAGGTATATAAATACAACAGCTAGATTCGATCAATTTACAGACTCCACCATGATCTGCAAGAATAACATCTAGTGCAATCCGGTTCTGCAAAGTCATGAGACGATCCGCCTGAAGTTCAGCTGTGAGATTACTCAAGGCTCCCACAGTGACATCTATGGTAGTCTCAACAACACGGACCAGCTGTCTCATGTTTCTGCTGTTGGCCATTGGGCCCCAAAAAGGAAGAAATCCTTTGAGGAAATCACTTCCCTCTTGTCCTGCCGTGTCTTTAGAATCAATAATCCCTCTGCCATATCTGTTTCTATGATGGCCTAAAGGAGCAGTGTATGTAGGAGGGAGGAGAAAAGCTATATAGCATGTTCCTGAAAAATCCGTTGGTAGCCACGTGTAAGCTCTATCGTGGCAGACAAAATATGTGCCCTGGGATGGCACTAACGGCGGTGAATTCTGAGACGTGTAGATGTATGTATGGGAACAAAAGCTTTTTCTTTGTCTAGTGTCAGTAGTCTGGCCATTCATTTGTAAACAGAAATTACCTTGATGAGGGACAGTCCAAATTGGTGGAGATTTTCCCGGTTTAGTTGTATCTGTAAGGCTAGTAATGTATCGAGTCACGTTCCAATTAGTATATGTTTGTCTCTCGTCAACAGGAACCTTATTATTCTCCACAATTTTAGTCACAGCCACCATTCCCTTTATCAGAGAATTATGACTAAAATCTGGCTTACTACCATAGGAACCAACTGGACGTCTAAATCGGCTTTGATATGCATTTGAAAATATTACAAAATAGGCCCAAGCGGAACCTTCATAAGAAAATGGAAGGACTAAATATGGCATCCCTTTATCTGTGGTATGAGGCATAAGTCCACACACCCAACAGTCGGTTGTGTTGACTACCAATTGGTGATGGTGCATCAATTGGATAAATGAATTATTAAAATATTCTGTTCTCCTGATTAGTTCATGTTGGGGAAGTGTATATAATTGATGTGGGGAGATAGTAGAATGAAGAGGCAAGGAGATAGAATTAGGGACAACTTTTTGCTGCATAGCATGAATAACCCAACCTACACAAGTCAATGAGATACATAAAAATATAGAAACACACAATGTTACGCCACATCGACTGTATAATATTTTACAATATTTCTTTCTCATCTCTTCCTTATTATCCTTCTTTCCTAATTTAACATCCATCCTCTAAAATTGTTGCTCACGGCAATCTTCCTTACTCACTTGGCTGTGATTATTAGCCGTCCTATGACACTGCAAGTCCTGGGGGCCTAGCCATTATACAGGTCACAAACCAAGACTCCTACCGTGACCCTGCAACCTGGATAGATGATAAATGTAGCTGAAGAGATGGAAATCTCAGGTGTCCTTGACCAATCTAGGTCTTAAATTGTATCTAGTCCTTGTTGGTACAGTTTGGTCTTGAAATAGGGTCTGTGGCTCTGTAGTGTTTAATCAGAGATGGGAAGGTACGGCTTCTTGTAGAATGTCGTCATCTTCTTTCTCCGATCGAGTTCCATCCAGGTGTGCACTACTGAAAGGTATGAATTGGGGGACTTTTTCTCCTTCAGAATCACCTATACCCTTATGAACCCACTGGTCAAAGGCAAGGGCAAGGGCACTTTCTTGCAGTGCACGCCGTGGATCCAGTTCTTTTTCCCTTCGACTTTTACTGCTGTGCGAGTTGTCAGGAGAACTTTTTGGGGCGTCTTCCAGCGAGGTTCCAAATTCTTTGTCCTCTGAAAATTTTTCACACAGACCCAGTCTCCAGGTTGGATAGAATGACCTGGGTCTGTGGAGGCTTCTGGTAAAGCGTTTTGAACCGGTTGGTGAAAAACACGTAATTTAGTGGTGAGGTCATGTAAATAGTCAATCAGCATTGGATACTGTATATCAGAATACTTTCTAGGGCGAGGGACTCCCCATACATTAGCTGGGCGCCCGAAAACAATCTCGTATGGGCTGAGTCCCAAACGCGAATGTACAGCTGTTCTAGTGGACAGGAGAGCCAAAGGTAAAGCATCGGGCCAATTAAGACCTGTGCTGGCTTGTACTTTTGCAAGCTTAAGTTTGAGAGTGCCGTTATAGCACTCTACCAAACCCGCGGACTGAGGATGATTTGCCGCATGAAACTTCTGCCTTATACCAAGACCGGTACACACCTTTTGCATAATTTGGCCTACAAATTCACTTCCATTGTCACTCCAGACAACGCGCGGCAAACCAAACCTAGGGAAGAACTCTTTTAGAAGAACCTTGGCAGTGGACAAAGCAGTGTTGTCTTTCAGGGGGTAAGCCTCTATCCATCTGGAAAAGGCACATACCACTACCAGAACATATTTAAGATTGTTACTAGGCCTGGGCTAAATTTCCGTTCCGCTCGCGGAAATTAAGATAATTTGACATTTTCGCGTTCCGTGGAGAGTGCGAAAATGTCAAAATTTCCGCATTCCGCAGCTTAGCGATAATTTGTTTCTTGCTCGCGCTGTAAAATAATACATTCTCGCGCGATCGCCTTACCTGAATCCCCGCGTTGGCCGACAAGTTTTCCCGATCCGGTCGCGTTCTCCACGAGATGTTGGATTGTTGGTAGCCATTTGCGCTGTCTCTCGCGACAGTTCGCGCCCGCAGTAATGTCATTGGTCGCGCGTTCACGTCTTTCTTCTCGCGATCATGCACCGCGAGAAGAGTGAAAACAAGATGGCCGCGCCCGCGAGCAACCGCTGGGTAAGTTGGCGAGCCGCGACCACGCGGAAAATACCACGAACGGGCGGGAAAAAAACTTCCGCATCTTCGCGATATTTCCGCGTGTTTGCGGAGATTTTTAACATTTTCGCGATAATTTGCGAAAGTCACTTTCGCAAATTCCGCCCACCCCTAATTGTTACATCGATCCATGTGAATGTAGTGATTTTCAACACCTCAAAAGGATATGTTGGGGGGGCAAAATGACCTGCCGGAGTTGGGGTTCCCTTTCCCAGATTGTATATCAAGCAAATGATACAATGCTTCACCACATTATCTGCACATTTTGGAATCCCTTCGTTCAGCCACACTGGAGCCAGAAGTTTACATATTCCTTTTGCACTGATGTGGGCTGGACCATGCGCCATAGTAACTACAGGCAGTACGTAGGAGTCTGGTAACAGCCAACGCTGGTGTTCTGACCATTCTATCCAACATCCTGTTGCGTCTAACATTCCTGTACTCTCTTTCCACTTTCTCAACTCTTTCTCTGTAGCATCTCCCTGAATCGATCTCACACTTTCTATTGTGTCCTCACACATCCCTCTTTCCCTGACCCAATTCGCAGGGCCCACAACATACATGCGACTTGTAGCATCTCTGGCTGTCCTTTTTGCTACCTCATCCGCAAAAGCATTTCCGCGACCAACATCATCAGTAATCTTCTTATGCGCACTACATTTCACAATTGCTATCTGGGTAGGCAAAACAAGTGACTCAAGAAGATCAGTTACCAATTGACCATGCGGTATTTTAGTACCGTGGGAGGTAAGGAATCCTCTTTCCTTCCACAAACGACCAAAGCTATGCGCCACACTGAACGCATACTGGCTATCGGTATACACATTCACTCTTTCCTTTAGATAACACACACGCTCTGGTCAAAGCTATCAGTTCAGCTGCCTGAGCTGAATTATGTCTGATGCGTGCTGTCTCCACGATTGTATACAAGGTGGTAACAGCATAAGCTGAAGTTGTCTCACCATTTGGGAGTTTGAAACAAGACCCATCCACCCATAGGATCCCATCTGGATCCACTAACGGCGTATCTTTCAAATCAATCCTGCCTTTTGTCTCCTCCTCAGTATGGAGAAAACAATCATGTTGTTTCCGAATATCTTTCTCTTCTGGAAGAGGTAACAGTGTGGCTGGATTTAAAATATTACATCTTTTGATGTGCACATGACTAGCCAAGAGCGTCAGCTCATATCCAGACAATCGAGCACTTGTGAGATGTTGTGTTTTCGTCCTATTTAGCAAGGTATCCACTGCATGTGGTACCATAACAATGAGAGTATTATCTAGCACCACTCCAGCAGACTGATGAATAGAAATCGCTGCTGCTGCTGTAGCTTTGAGACAACTAGACAATGCCTTGGCTACTGGGTCTAACGTAGCTGAAAAATAGGCACATGGCCGCTGTTTGTCTCCAAATCGTTGTGTTAAGACTGACAACGCACAACCCTCTCTTTCATGGACATAGAGCGTGAAGGGCTTACTGTAATCTGGAGTACCCAACACAGGAGCAGAACACAGAGCAGTACGTAAATGAGAAAAACTCTTCTGACATTCGTCAGTCCAAGGAAGGGGTTGGGGTGTGTCTTTCAAAGTGAGTGCTAACAAAGGTTTGGCCAACAAAGAAAAATTCGGAATCCATTGTCTACAATAAGAAGTGATTCCCAGAAAGGCGCGCACCTCTCTTTGTGTAGATGGCACAGACATTTGCGCAATTGCTTGAATTCATTCTGGGGTTAATCGCCTTCCCTCCTTTGATAAGAGATGACCCAAATAGGTAACCTCTCGACGGACATATTGTAGTTTAGAAGGCGAAACCTTATGATTAAGATCAGACAAGTGACGTAACAGTGCAACAGTCACATTCTTGCAGACATCCTCTGAATCAGCAGCAATCAACAAATCATCCATATATTGAATACGAGTAGCACCTGGGGGCAAAGGAAAGACATCAAGCTGACATTTCAGAGCTTGACTATAAATGGAGGGGCTTTCACAATAGCCTTGGGGTGCGCGCTTGAACCGGAAACTTCGGCCTCCTAGAGAGAAACCAAAAATATCCCTACTCTCTTTGGCAATGGGAATGCTGAAGAAAGCATTTTTCAGATCAATAACAGAAAACCAAGCCGCTGAGGCAGGTATCATAGTTAACAGGGCAGTGATATCTGGAACAACAGGAAACTGTGGTACAACAATTTTATTGACCTCCCGAAGATCAATCACAAAACGATAAACAGGAGGCTTAGAAGGATCAGTGCGTTTAAGAACAGGAAGAATAGGACTATTACATACATTTCCTCTCATTTCCTCAATCACACCCTTCTGATCCAAATCATAAATGATATCCAAAAGCGCTCTTTCACCTTCATTGGAAATTCTGTATTGAGGAATGCGTGGCAATTTAACAACATAAGGCGGGATCTCAAGACAACCAACATCATTTGGACCCGTAGCCCAGAGCGTTGCAGGAAGAGAGCAATTCAGGTGGGAATTGATCTGTAGACAAATACATTGAAGAAGTCAATTTCTGCCCTAAAGTAAGATGCACACCAGAAGGAGAACAATATATCGTTGCATGCATTCTTTTCAATAGATACAAACCTAACAGATTCTCGCCACAACCAGTCGTTAAAAGAAGAGGAGCTTCCATATCATAAGGGCCAATTGAAATAGGCAAAGGACAGGAGACCGGGTTACGAACTGGGGCGCCAGAAAATCCTACCGATACATTTGTTAAGCCAGACAAAGGTGTCCCAGGGAGTTTAGAATGAATGATAGAACTTCTCATCGCACCAGTATCTAAAAGAAATGGCTCTGAAACACCCATTGTAGTGACATTGACATAAGGTTCATCCAGATTTACTGGAATCGATACAACTCCCTCACTTTGTCTATGTCTGTCCTAGTTAGCGTGAAGGCTTTCATTTTCACCTTCAACATGATAATCATCATTGTAATACTGTGTAGACTGAGTATTCTGCTGATCGAAGTACTTCGTAGAATTTGGAGGGGGTAAGGAACGCTGTTCTTGAGGCATCACACCTCGACCTCTACCCCTGTATATTATCTGGAAACCACCACGGCCTCGTGGAGCAGATAGTTCTCCCTTACGTTGCAATAAAACCGGGCAGCTATTCTTAAAATGACCTTCCTCTCTACAATAGGCACATTGGTTAGGGCCTAATAAAGGTCGCGTAATAAAGGGCTCAGGCTTTTGATACACCCTCTGAAACTGTGGAGTCTGTTGAAACTGGCGCTGAGTATAACGAGGAGGATAAGCTTGTTGCAGAAGAACCTTCGTTTTTAATTCTTTCATCTTCTTCTCTTGCTTATCTTTCTCCTCTTTATCCCTGTTCTCATAATATTGAGCAGTAGCCAATATCTTGGCAGAAGAAGAAACAGCCCATGAACTCTCGGAGTCTTTCAACTTATGTGACAGTTCGGGAAGCAAATTAAATACGAATTTATCTACAAATAATCGCTGTCCACCCTCCGTATTCATATCCTGACCACTGTGATCAATAAACGTCTCCTCAAAACGAGTGAAGAAATCAGAGACACTCATCTTTCTTCTGCTTACACGCAGCTAATTTATCCCAATTAACTCGCAAGGCGGGCATCATCGTTTTCATTAAAGTAATAATCTTACCAGGGAGTTCTGAAATCAAAACATCAGGCTTAGCACCACCCACTTGAGCTGTATCCGCGGCAGTTATAGCAGCCCAATCGCCACCCAATGCTTGGGCGTGATCCTCTCTACGAATCCGAGCCCATAATGCTTGTGGGACTACATTTCCCATCAACATATCAATATCGGCTAAATTCATAATACAGGCATCAACAGTCTGGGACAACTCCTTATAATAGCCAGCAGGGTTTTTACGGGGATCCGGTAGAGACTGTTTAAGAGCCAAAACTTCAGATCTCTTCCAGGGGACATGTACCCATATACGCTGGAAGTGCGCGGGAACAGATGGATTAGCACCTGCTTGTACAACCGCTTCTCTCCACACTGGAGGAACCTCTCTCATGGGATAATGTTTGGATGTCAGCCTAACAGCAGGATCGGAATCAAAAAAAGTCTGTGAGGAAAATAAGGACCTAAAAGTGACAAGTGTCCTTACGGCATCCTCAACCTTAGAACCCACAATGAGTCCCTTATCGAAATTAGCCTGAACATCTAACAAACCCTGAGGAAGTAAACCCAAATCCATATCCTCCCATTCTTTAGCGAGAGTGTCACACATAACATTAAATACATATCTCTGCGTGGGCGCCTCCCACTGATGAAAGGTGGTCATGATATCTTTCACACTATACTGGGGACCCTTCTCGATCCATTTGCGAGCGAGAGAGTCCAATACCACTCGTTCGTCGGAACCTGGGAGGTGACTACGAGACTGTCTTCAAGAAAAAGACGAAGACATATTCAAAGTCTCAAAGAAAGGAGACAGAAACCCAGAGACAGTATCTGTGATTCGTTTGCGCACAGTAGGAAAATTAGACATAAGAACAGGGGACAAGGTATTAGGTGAACTAACAGAAGAATTAACAGTTATAAGGGGAGCTGAAGGCAAAGGAGATTGATGTTCAGGAAACGGAGGCAAAGAAGTCGGTGGCGGAAGAGGTGGGGGTGGCACTACCGGAAGGGGCAAATGCGGAAGAGCCGGAGCAGGCGGAGGCGCAACTAATGGCTGAACTGGTTGTAACAATGGGGGAGCATTAGCACCTTGTACATAGGGAGGAGGCAATCTCACTAAGTGAGACATCAAAGGGTCTTCCTCCGGATCCTTTCTTTTATCAGAAGGGGAAACAGGCAACACCGGATAGCATTTATCTATCGCCATACGATGCTGTCTCTCTGAAATTTCCATTTCATGATTAATCTCAATATCTTTAAACTGCTGGGCAGCCTGTATAATCGTCATACTTTGTGTTTTATCTCGTTTTTCCTGTTTAATTTCTCTCTGTTTGGCTTCCTTACGCCAGAGGCGGAAAGAGTCAAACATTGCCGGCCGGGCTTTTCTTTTAAACAAAATTGCTTCCAAATTATCTAATATGTCAGGCTCAAAGCTACCATTCTGTGGCCACTGTAGAACACCATCGTTCTTTGTGTATCGGATCCATGCATCATTAAAGGCAGTGGGGCCAACACCATGTTTAGTATAATGCTCATAAGTGGGAGTTCCAACCAGAGGAATTGGACAAGAGTCCTCCAGCAGGGAATCCCTATCACAACCAAAACAACAAAACTTTCTAAACTTACTCAGACCATGCATCGTTATTTCACTGGACTGTTCACAAACATCAAGGGGTTAAATCAAATAATATAGCACAAACGTACTCACCCCTCGGCTTCGGCTTTTGCAATAGCCAAATCAAAGACCCAAATCAAAACAAAAATAGTGGGAGCTACCCACCAATACTTAACTAAGTGTCTTCTTACGCCAACAGAGGCCCGTCTAACGTCTCGCGATACCATACATCACCAAAAAGGGGCCAAAGCAAGGCGGCAGTCAGGGCAGCAGTCGTCAGCAGCCGTCAGGAAGGAGAAACCGCGCTGAAAAGACCTTCGGACCACTTCGACATACAGGGGTCGCTTGACGTGGTTCGCGATTCCTCCAGAATTTTCTTGCGGGGTTCCTCACGACCCTCAGGCAAAATTGCTACCTCTGAAGCCGCCTAACAGAGAGCACAAATTGAAGAACCAGGGCCTTATGGGCCTGGCGGCGCAGGGCACGCCTTAATCTTCTGAGTTCACCTGCTTTGTTGAACAGAGACACAGGACATTCTGTTGAGCGTAGAAGATCAGGTTTATTAGCTGCAGCTAAGTACAGTTGTCCCAGAAGTACACTCAGTATGTTCTTAGGAGACTGCCACTTTACTCCGTGGCGCACAATCTTTTATAGCACATAGATTCACCAAGAACACTCCCAAAGCACACATGGTTATCCAATGAGAAGAGTTTGAAAACAAGATATAACCAATGAGAAACGTTTGAAAACAAGATATCAAGTAACCCAAATAAACCTCTCTTCCAACTGTTTTTGTCACCCCTCCCCACAAGTTGATCAGTGGTAGTGTCTACAACTCAACTTGCAGGTGGCAGGACATATTTGTATGCTTTGGAGGACAGTTGTGAAATGAGAGAATACAAGTAGAGAATAGCGAAGGCCAGAAGATAAGATAAAGTCAGGAAAGAATGGTGTGAACCGACAGACAGTTGAGACAGGGTTTAGTCAAACCAGACGAGGATTAGTGGACTCAGCCAGTCCCTGACATCAGTCTCGTAAACAGAGGCAGAAGGTTATTTGACACGTCGCAGTAAGATCAGCAGAAAAACTTCGTTCATTGTGCTGCCTGAGTGAGGGCAACACAAAATGGCGGTGGAACACAACTGAATACAAGCGAGATCGAAAATCGAATTTCCTCAACTATCGTGCCCCTGGTCACTGGTAAGTGACCCAGACTCTGTCACCTCTGCTTTCAGGTTCCTTCCATCCTCAATCCAGGCTTGGATCTCTTCGGACACTTCTCCTCTTCAGGGCAGCAGCACTTCTTTGCCAGCTTCCATTGAAAACGACGCCGCGACCAGACACCTATGCACCCGGCTTCCCTGGGTGAGGTAACTTGAGTACTCCGGTGATCTCGTGGGTGTTGGCCCTAGACACCTCTAAGTCCAAAAGGGTTTGCTTGTAGTCGTCCTCTAAGTGTCCTTAAACTCTTAATTTCCAACTGCGACTTTCCCCACAGAAGTTAACTGCGATTCGCAGCTGTGTTCTCACACTGCACGTGTACCCCGTGGGTCCCCTGTGTCACTGCCTTGGGTGGTGCCTTGTGGTCCAAGCACTTCTACAGGCTCTAGGCCTTGTGTCTAGCTCAGTCATGGTTCTTATACCACTTTATTGGTATATGGTTTGGTACGCCCCTAGGGCCCAAACGTGTAATTGTGCTTTTACTGTTGAATACTGACTTGTACCTTAAGTACTTCGAACTCCAGCCTCATAAAGAGACTAGAAGGGGTGTGTTTTATCTTAAATACATATATGTTAAATATATACCTGGTGTGGTTGTCCTTTCATTTGGTCATTCAAGAGATTATAGACTGGTAAAACAAGTTGCTCTACATTCCTTCAAGACTTAGCCTGAAGGCTGCTCTCCATAACTACCACTAGGATAGCGTTCAATAAAGTTTGTCTTTAACCTATCACCATAAGGGGTTGTTTGGATTGGTACAAGGTGCCCACTTTAATTAGTGGACAGCATATACCAGGCCAACTTCTAACATTGGGATGCAGCCTGTGGAATTCCAGCTTGCTATTGTTTTACCAGATAATCTCAATTGAATTGATCAACTGAAAACCACTAAAGGTACCTAAGGTACATATAATATCAAGCTTAGTATACAGTAAATTCTACTAAACTTAGAGTTGTGTGTCAAGGGCTTAGCACACCCTTTCTACAACTCAAGAGAGTTTAGTAGGCCAAACTAGAGTAGGTAGTGCAATACACCACACCACACCACACAAATAATGTCAGCCAGGAACCAGTATGTCTCTGCCAGAAGCCAGTGGGCTTCTCCCCTATAAGTATGAGGACCTCACCTTTGCTCAGCTTAGGGCCTTATGTTCTATTAGGAAGCTGAAGACAGGCAAAAGCCCAACCGCTCAGCATCTCTTGAAGATACTCAGGCTGGATGATCTCTCGGGGCCTAGTGGACCTGAAGGGGTAGGCAGAGTGGGTGGGGTAGCAGTTGAGGGTGGACCTGGGGGTAGAACTCCCCCTGGCCCAACCTCTGCTGCTGACCAGACTGATGACAATGATCAGTATCTGGAAAACCCAACTCCACTGGATGAGGATGATGAGGATGAGCACAATGCTCCCCTCTTTGTCCCTCCAGGAAGAGTTGAAAGTAGGGTTAGAAGGGATAGATCTCTCTCAAGGGAGTCTGCCCAGTCTACCTCATCTGTAGGGACCTCTATTTCTTCTCACAGAGGGAGGGAAACCTCCTAGGAGAGGAGAGAGAGACTGCTGAAGTATGAGCAAGCTCAGCTTCACCTCAGAAAGCAGCAGATGCTCCTAGATAAGGCAGCCCTAGAGCTCTACAGAGCTAGAAAAAAGGAGGGACTAGAGTCCCTTGGTGGCAGCAACTTACCTAGAGATAGGGAGAGGTCTTATGAAGTAAGTGGGGATGACATCCACAAATGGATAACTGCCTTGGAGAGGGCCTGTAAAGTACAGAGGGTCCACCAAGGGCAGTGGGCAGCAATCTTATGGCTCTCCTTTGCCGACAAAGGTAGAGATAAGCTTCTCACTGTAAGAGAAGAGGATGCTGATGATTACCATGTCTTGAAAAGTGAACTGATAGATGGGTTTGGCCTAACCACTGAACAATACAGGTTAAAGTTCAGGGATACCCAAAAGGCATAAAATCAAGACTGGGTGGACTTTGTTGATTGTTCTGCTAAGGCTCTGGAAGATTGCTTATTGGGCAGTAAGGTGTGTGACTTCACAGGATTGTACAATCTGATAATGAGGGAGCATATTCCTAATAACTGTCAAAATCAGCTGTTGCACCAGTACCTGGTAGACTCTGATCTGACCTCTCCCCAAGAATTGGGAATGAAGGCAGACAAATGGGTCAGAACCAGGGTGAGGGTGAAGGTACAAAACCAAGGTGGTGACCCTAAGAAGCAAGATTCTACAAGGGTGGGGAGAAGGGTAAAGACCAGAAGTCTTCACAAGGGCCCCAAAAATCTTCAGGTGGGGATTCACAGTCTAACAAAGGAAAAGGCCAAAAGAAACCATGGTGCAAAGTCTGTAAGCAAAAGATACACTGGACCAGTGATTGCACCAAGTCCAAAGAGAATACTCCAGCCCCCACCAATGCCCCTAAGGCACCTTCTCCCCCGGTGCAGTTACAATTGGTGGTGGGAGTACACAAGCCAAGGGTTTAGTAGGGTTGTCCCTGGGTACTAAGTTGGGCTCTGGCCTAGTCAGAGAAACCACTCAGGCTGTTCTTGTCTATAATGGGGGCATGGATATGACCCCCTCTGTGAGTCCCAGTAACTTGGGCAAGTACAGGGAACAGCCTTTAATCAATGGAGTACAGGCTTTGGCATTCAGGGACACAGGAGCAAGTGTCACTATGGTGACAAAAGATCTTGTGGATCCTGAGCAGATTATACTTGGTGAAATGTACCAAGTGACCAATGCTAGCAACGTCAGAACAGACCATTCTCTATCAGTGATTAACTTCTCCTGGGGAGGGGTAACTGGCCTTAAGAAGGTTGTGGTGAGTGCAGACCTACCAGTCGAATGCTTGCTTGGCAATGATCTAGAGACTTCAACTTGGGCAGAAGTAGAGATCAGGACTCATGCAGAAATGCTGGGCATCCCTGCAGATGTGTTTGCTATGACTAGGTCACAGGCCAAAATGTCTGAAACTGAACAGGCCTTGGATTCTGGAATAATGGACCAAGTGCCATCCAAGAGGAGGAGCAGTAGGGTTAAGGCAGAGCCTTCCCCCCTGACTCAGAAGGAGGATCAGGCTCTTGAGGGAGATGATCACAGTCCTGAAGAAGGAACTGTCCCAGAGGAGCTTGAGCCTGATCAGGTTGAGTTCTTGGGGACAGGGGGCCCTTCCAGCGCAGATCTGAGTGAGGAGTGAGGAGCAGCAGAGCTGCCCCTTTCTTGAACCCCTCAAACAGCAAGCTGCTGAGGCTGCTGGGAGTGCTAGTGGTCCCCATAAGGTGTATTGGGATGATGGACTCCCGTATTCAGAGTGTAGAGACCCCGAGCCTGGTGCCACCAGGAGGTTGGTTATACCTCTGAAGTTCAGGGGCTTCCTATTGACCCTAGCCCATGATATCCCTTTAGCAGGTCACCTTGGCCAGAACAAGACTTGGGACAGACTTGTCCCTCACTCTCACTAGCCCCACATGTCTGAAGACACAAAGGAGTTTTGTAGCTCCTGTGTAACCTGCCAAGCCAGTGGCAAAGCAGGTGGCACTACAAAGGCCACCCTGATACCACTACCTATGGTGGGGGTGCCCTTTGAAAGGGTGGGGATTGACATTGTTGGTTCCATGGATCCCCAAACAGCATCTGGGCACAGATTTATCCTGGTGGTAGTGGATCATGCTACCAGGTACCCAGAAGCTATTCCACTTAGGACCACTACAGCACCTGTGGTGGCCAGAGCCCTGTTTGGAATTTTCTCAAGAGTGGGTTTTCCTAAGGAGGTAGTATCAGATAGAGATACCAACTTCATGTCTGGTTACTTCAGAGCAATGTGGAAGGAGTGTGGAGTGACTTACAAGCTCACCACCCCCTATCACCCACAATGAAATGGTTTAGTTGAAAGGTTGAACAAAACCTTAAAGGGCATGATTAAAGGGCTCCCAGAAAAGCTCAGGCGAAAATGGGACATTCTCTTGCCCTGTCTTATGTTTGCATACAGGGAGGTGCAACAAAAGGGGGTTGGCTACAGCACCTTTGAACTTTTGTTTGGTCACCCTGTCAGGGTGACATTGTTTTTGGTGACGGAAGGATGGGTGTTACCTCTCAAGCCCCCAAAGCAAGACATATTGGACAATGTACTTGGTCTCCGCTCTAGGATGGCTGAGTACATGAAAAAGGCAACTAAAAACCTTGAGGCTAGCCAGGAACTGCAAAAAGCCTGGCATGAGCAAAAGGCTGTACTGACTGTTTACCAGCCAGGACAGAAAGTGTGGGTGTTGGGGCCTGTAGCCCCAGCAGCTCTCCAAGAGAAATGGAGTGGACCCCACACTATTGTTGAACAGAAGGGAGAGGTTACTTACTTAGTAGACCTAGGAACTCCCAGGAGTCCCCACAGGGTTCTCCATGTCAACCGGCTAAAGCCATATGTAGACAGGGTTGACATGGGTTTGCTCATGGCTACTGATGAGGGACAGGAGGAAGAGAGTGGCCCACTCACTGACCTCCTCTCACAGAACCATGATGATGGGTCAGTTGATGGTGTGGCCTTGGCAGGCAGCCTCATTGCCCAGCAGCAAACTGATTGCAGACATGTGCTCAATCCGTTCAGAAACATGTTTTCTCTGATTCCAAGTCAGACTACCTGGTGCACTCATGAAGTGGACAATGGGGACAGTCTGCCTATTAAAATAAGATTTATAGGCAACCTGACCATGTCAGGGACTGTATCAGGACAGAAGTCCAGAAAATGTTGGATTTGGGAGCCATTGAACCCTCAGATAGCCCTTGGGCTAGTCCAGTGGTCCTTGTACCAAAACCTCACACCAGTGGTGGGAAAAGAGAGATGAGGTTTTGTGTGGACTACAGGGGTCTCAATGCAGGCACTAGGACTGATGCCCATCCAATTCCAAGGGCAGATGAGCTCATAGATACTTTGGCCTCAGCCAAGTACCTTAGCACATTTGACTTGACAGCTGGCTACTGGCAGATCAGACTAGCTGATGATACAAAGCCAAAAACAGCATGTTCGACCCCCAGTGGGCACCACCAATTTGTGGTGATGCCCTTTGGTTTGAAGAATGCACCTGCCACTTTCCAAAGGTTGGTGAATACAGTTCTCACAGGTTATCTAGATGATATTGCTGTCTTTAGCTCCACCTGGGAGGATCACCTGGTCCACATAAGGAACGTTTTGGAGTCCTTGCAAAAAGGGAACACTTTTTGCTGGTGTTTCACTGTTTTTCAACCTTAGTCTGTCTGTGGCCCTGCTAATCAGGACCCCAGCCTAGCTGCTTTCTCTCTAAAATGGTTTCCATGTACATTAGGTACATCTCTAATTGGATTCTGGAGTGCCATTTCAGTCCCTAGTATATGGTATACTATGTACCCAGGGCATAGGTACCTCAGAGGCCTACCAGGGGCTGAAGCATGTATTATGCCACCCCTGGGAAGCACTCAAAAATGACACCACAGGTCTGCTACTGCAGCCTGGGTAAGGTGGTGCAGGCACCCCTTACTGTGGGATAGGCTACCTATATCACTACCATTGCACACACATATAAAACATACAAGTCAATCCTATGGCAGACCTTAATCCTGAAGGCAGAGTGCTTGGTTTTTATGTGAGAGGGTGCCCCTCGATGAGCAGAGCCCCTCTGCAGCATTTGGAGTACCTCCTCTGATGCAGTTTGTGGTGCAGCCTGACCATATACTCTTAAGTGCATTATAACCTTGCGGTAAATGCTAACTTTGGACTGGCTGCACGGAAACATTTCGTGTGTGGTGTCAATACCACCCACCCACCAATTCTGGTTGCGGGGGTGGCATTCCACCCTCCTAGAGGGAGAGACATGTTCACACTGGTCTACTCGGTAAAGACTTTCTAAAGCCCTGGCATCTCAAAATGGATGCCACTGCCACAGACACGGGTCTGGCCTCCTACTGCTGACCGAAACTCTGGCAGTGGAGGCCTGGACAATAGGTTTCCTGACAGGCAGATGTGAATTGGGGCTGGGCGGGAGCACTCTCCGGTGCTTCGAAGTCCTGCACGGGGGGCACACTTGGTGTCCCTGTGCATAGTCCAGTTCAAACCGGTGCAGGGGCTACCTATCCCTGCTCTGGCATGAAACTGAGCGATACCAAAGGGGATGATGGACGGAGCGCTTGAGCAAATCAAACACTCACCCCCAGTCAACTGATCTGGGTTTAATCAATCATCCTTCTTTAGCTCACTCCACCACCCAGGTTCAGACATGGCCATATGCAAATCAGTCTGACCCTGTGCCTCATGGGAACAGTCCAGCCCGAACTGCCAACCATGTCTTCCCTGGACCGGAAACAAGCATCCTGGGACCGGTTTCGAATTCATAACCCTCGTCAGCCAGGCTATCTTGAATCCAGTGGTAAAGTGAGCAAGGGACCCACGTCTGGGCATACCCTGCCAACTTAGGGCGAACAAAGCGATACCAAAGGGGATGATGGACGGAGCGCTTGAGCAAATCAAACACTCACCCCCAGTCAACTGATCTGGGTTTAATCGATCATCATTCTTTAGCTCACTCCACCACCCCAGTTCAGACATGGCCATATGCAAATCAGTCTGACCCTGTGCATCATGGGAACAGTCCAGCCCGAACTGCCAACCATGTCTTCCCTGGACCGGAAACAAGCATCCTGGGACCGGTTTCGGGTTCATAACCCTCGTTAGCCAGGCAGTTCGGGCTGGACAGTTCCCATGAGGATTTGCATATGGCCATGTCTGAACTGGGGTGGCAGAGTGGGCTAAAGAACGGTGATGGATCAAACACAGATCTGTTGACTGGGTGTGAGTGTTTGATTGGTTCTAATGCTCCGTCCATCACCACCCCCTTTTGTACCACTTTGTTCGCCTTAAGTTGGCAGGGCATGCTCAGACGTGAGTCCCTTGCTCACTTTGCCACTGGATTCAAGCAAGCCTTGCTGAAGACGGCTGAAATGCCAGAAACCGGTAATAGGAAGCATGTTTCCGGTCCAGGGAAGGCATGGCTTGTCAGTTCGGGCTGGACTTTTCCCATGAGGCACAGGGTCAGACTGATTTGCATATGGCCATGTCTGAACTGGGGTGGCAGAGTGGGCTAAAGAACGGTGATGGATCTAACCCAGATCTGTTGACTGGGTGTGAGTGTTTGATTGGTTCTGATGCTCCGTCCATCACCACGCCCTTTTGTACCGCTTTGTTCGCCATAAGTTGGCAGGGTATGCTCAGACGTGAGTCCCTTGCTCAGTTTGCCACTGGATTCAAGCAAGCCTGGCTGAAGACGGCTGAAATGCCAGGAACCGGTCCTAGGAAGCTTATTTCCGGTCCAGGGAAGGCATGGCTTGGCAGTTCGGGCTGGACTGTTCCCATGAGGCACAGGGTCAGACTGATTTGCATATGGCCATTTCTGAACTGGGGTGGCAGAGTGGGCTAAAGAACGGTGATGGATCAAGCCCAGATCTGTTGACTGGGTGTGAGTGTTTGATTGGTTCTGATGCTCCGTCCATCACCACCCCCTTTTGTACCGCTTTGTTCGCCATAAGTTGGCAGGGAATGCTCAGACATGAGTCCCTTGCTCACTTTGCCACTGGATTCAAGCAAGCCTGGCCGAAGACGGCTGAAATGCCAGAAACCGGTCCTAGGAAGCTTGTTTCCGGTCCAGGGAAGACATGGCTTGGCAGTTCGGGCTGGACTGTTCCCATGAGGCACAGGGTCAGACTGATTTGCACATGGCCATGTCTGAACTGGGGTGGCAGAGTGGGCTAAAGAACGGTGATGGATCAAACCCAGATCTGTTGACTGGGTGTGAGTGTTTGATTGGTTCTGATGCTCCGTCCATCACCACGCCCTTTTGTACCGCTTTGTTCGCCATAAGTTGGCAGGGTATGCTCAGACGTGAGTCCCTTGCTCAGTTTGCCACTGGATTCAAGCAAGCCTGGCTGAAGATGGCTGAAATGCCAGAAACCGGCCCTAGGAAGCTTGTTTCCGGTCCAGCGAAGGCATGGCTTGGCAGTTCGGGCTGGACTGTTCCCACGAGGCACAGGATCAGACTGATTTGCATATGGCCATGTCTGAACTGGGGTGGCAGAGTGGGCTAAAGAACGGTGATGGATCAAACCCAGATCTGTTGACTGGGTGTGAGTGTTTGATTGGTTCTGATGCTCCGTCCATCACCACCCCCTTTTGTACTGCTTTGTTTGCCATAAGTTGGCAGGGAATGCTCAGACGTGAGTCCCTTGCTCACTTTGCCACTGGATTCAAGCAAGCCTGGCTGAAGACGGCTGAAATGCCAGAAACCGGTCCTAGGAAGCTTGTTTCAGGTCCAGGGAATGCATGGCTTGGCAGTTCGGGCTGGACTGTTCCCATGAGGCACAGGGTCAGACTGATTTGCATATGGCCATGTCTGAACTGGGGTGGCAGAGTGGGCTAAAGAACCGTGATGGATCAAACCCAGATCAGTTGACTGGGTGTGAGTGTTTAATTGGTTCTGATGCTCTGTCCATCACCACCCTCTTTTGTACCGCTTTGTTCGCCATAAGTTGGCAGGGTATGCTCAGACGTGAGTCCCTTGCTCACTTTGCCACTGGATTCAAGCAAGCCTGGCTGAAGACGGCTGAAATGCCAGAAACCGTTCCTAGGAAGCTTGTTTCCGGTCCAGGGAAGGCATGGCCTGGCAGTTCGGGCTGGACTGTTCCCATGAGGCACAGGGTCAGACTGATTTGCATATGGCCATGTCTGAACTGGGGTGGCAGAGTGGGCTAAAGAACGGTGATGGATCGAACCCAGATCTGTTGACTGGGTGTGAGTGTTTGATTGGTTCTGATGCTCTGTCCATCACCACCCCCTTTTTTACCGCTTTGTTCGCCATAAGTTGGCAGGGTATGCTCAGACGTGAGTCCCTTGCTCACTTTGCCACTGGATTCAAGCAAGCCTGGCTGAAGACTGCTGAAATGCCAGAAACCGTTCCTAGGAAGCTTGTTTCCGGTCCAGGGAAGGCATGGCTTGGCAGTTCGGGCTGGACTGTTCCCATGAGGCACAGGGTCAGACTGATTTGCATATGGCCATGTCCGAACTGGGGTGGCAGTGTGGGCTAAAGAACGGTGATGGATCAAACCCAGATCTGTTGACTGGGTGTGAGTGTTTGATTGGTTCTGATGCTCTGTCCATCACCACCCCCATTTTTAACCGCTTTGTTCGCCATAAGTTGGCAGGGTATGCTCAGACGTGAGTCCCTTGCTCACTTTGCCACTGGATTCAAGCAAGCCTGGCTGACGACGGCTGAAATGCCAGAAACAGGTCCTAGGAAGCTTGTTTCCGGTCCAGGGAATGCATGGCTTGGCAGTTCGGGCTGGACTGTTCCCATGAGGCACAGGGTCAGACTGATTTGCATATGGCCATGTCTGAACTGGGGTGGCAGAGTGGGCTAAAGAACCGTGATGGATCAAACCCAGATCAGTTGACTGGGTGTGAGTGTTTGATTGGTTCTGATGCTCTGTTCATCACCACCCCCTTTTGTACCGCTTTGTTCGCCATAAGTTGGCAGGGTATGCTCAGACGTGAGTCCCTTGCTCACTTTGCCGCTGGATTCAAGCAAGCCTGGCTGAAGACTGCTGAAATGCCAGAAACAGGTCCTAGGAAGCTTGTTTCCGGTCCAGGGAAGGCATGGCTTGTCAGTTCGGGCTGGACTTTTCCCATGAGGCACAGGGTCAGACTGATTTGCATATGGCCATGTCTGAACTGGGGTGGCAGAGTGGGCTAAAGAACGGTGATGGATCTAACCCAGATCTGTTGACTGGGTGTGAGTGTTTGATTGGTTCTGATGCTCCGTCCATCACCACCCCCTTTTGTACCGCTTTGTTTGCCATCATTTGGCAGGGAATGCTCAGACATGAGTCCCTTGCTCACTTTGCCACTGGATTCAAGCAAGCCTGGCTGAAGACGGCTGAAATGCCAGGAACCGGTCCTAGGAAGCTTATTTCCGGTCCAGGGAAGGCATGGCTTGGCAGTTCGGGCTGGACTGTTCCCATGAGGCACAGGGTCAGACTGATTTGCATATGGCCATTTCTGAACTGGGGTGGCAGAGTGGGCTAAAGAACGGTGATGGATCAAGCCCAGATCTGTTGACTGGGTGTGAGTGTTTGATTGGTTCTGATGCTCCGTCCATCACCACCCCCTTTTGTACCGCTTTGTTCGCCATAAGTTGGCAGGGAATGCTCAGACATGAGTCCCTTGCTCACTTTGCCACTGGATTCAAGCAAGCCTGGCTGAAGACGGCTGAAATGCCAGAAACCGGTCCTAGGAAGCTTGTTTCCGGTCCAGGGAAGACATGGCTTGGCAGTTCGGGCTGGACTGTTCCCATGAGGCACAAGGTCAGACTGATTTGCACATGGCCATGTCTGAACTGGGGTGGCAGAGTGGGCTAAAGAACGGTGATGGATCAAACCCAGATCTGTTGACTGGGTGTGAGTGTTTGATTGGTTCTGATGCTCCGTCCATCACCACCCCTTTTGTCCTGCTTTGTTTGCCATAAGTTAGCAGGGAATGCTCAGACGTGAGTCCCTTGCTCACTTTGCCATTGGATTCAAGCAAGCCTGGCTGAAGGCTGAAATGCCAGAAACCGGTCCTAGGAAGCTTGTTTCCGGTCCAGGGAAGGCATGGCTTGGCACTTCGGGCTGGACTGTTCCCATGAGGCACAGGGTCAGACTGATTTGCATATGGCCATGTCTGAACTGGGGTGGCAGAGTGGGCTAAAGAACGGTGGTGGATCAAACCCAGATCTGTTGACTGGGAGTGAGTGTTTGATTGGTTCTGATGCTCCGTCCATCACCACGCCCTTTTGTACCGCTTTGTTCGCCATAAGTTGGCAGGGTATGCTCAGACGTGAGTCCCTTGCTCAGTTTGCCACTGGATTCAAGCAAGCCTGGCTGAAGATGGCTGAAATGCCAGAAACCGGCCCTAGGAAGCTTGTTTCCGGTCCAGCGAAGGCATGGCTTGGCAGTTTCGGGCTGGACTGTTCCCACGAGGCACAGGATCAGACTGAGTTGCATATGGCCATGTCTGAACTGGGGTGGCAGAGTGGGCTAAAGAACGGTGATGGATCAAACCCAGATCTGTTGACTGGGTGTGAGTGTTTGATTGGTTCTGATGCTCCGTCCATCACCACCCCCTTTTGTACTGCTTTGTTTGCCATAAGTTGGCAGGGAATGCTCAGACGTGAGTCCCTTGCTCACTTTGCCACTGGATTCAAGCAAGCCTGGCTGAAGACGGCTGAAATGCCAGAAACCGGTCCTAGGAAGCTTGTTTCAGGTCCAGGGAATGCATGGCTTGGCAGTTCGGGCTGGACTGTTCCCATGAGGCACAGGGTCAGACTGATTTGCATATGGCCATGTCTGAACTGGGGTGGCAGAGTGGGCTAAAGAACCGTGATGGATCAAACCCAGATCAGTTGACTGGGTGTGAGTGTTTAATTGGTTCTGATGCTCTGTCCATCACCACCCTCTTTTGTACCGCTTTGTTCGCCATAAGTTGGCAGGGTATGCTCAGACGTGAGTCCCTTGCTCACTTTGCCACTGGATTCAAGCAAGCCTGGCTGAAGACGGCTGAAATGCCAGAAACCGTTCCTAGGAAGCTTGTTTCCGGTCCAGGGAAGGCATGGCCTGGCAGTTCGGGCTGGACTGTTCCCATGAGGCACAGGGTCAGACTGATTTGCATATGGCCATGTCTGAACTGGGGTGGCAGAGTGGGCTAAAGAACGGTGATGGATCGAACCCAGATCTGTTGACTGGGTGTGAGTGTTTGATTGGTTCTGATGCTCTGTCCATCACCACCCCCTTTTTTACCGCTTTGTTCGCCATAAGTTGGCAGGGTATGCTCAGACGTGAGTCCCTTGCTCACTTTGCCACTGGATTCAAGCAAGCCTGGCTGAAGACTGCTGAAATGCCAGAAACCGTTCCTAGGAAGCTTGTTTCCGGTCCAGGGAAGGCATGGCTTGGCAGTTCGGGCTGGACTGTTCCCATGAGGCACAGGGTCAGACTGATTTGCATATGGCCATGTCTGAACTGGGGTGGCAGTGTGGGCTAAAGAACGGTGATGGATCAAACCCAGATCTGTTGACTGGGTGTGAGTGTTTGATTGGTTCTGATGCTCTGTCCATCACCACCCCCTTTTTTACCGCTTTGTTCGCCATAAGTTGGCAGGGTATGCTCAGACGTGAGTCCCTTGCTCACTTTGCCACTGGATTCAAGCAAGCCTGGCTGACGACGGCTGAAATGCCAGAAACAGGTCCTAGGAAGCTTGTTTCCGGTCCAGGGAAGGCATGGCTTGGCAGTTCGGGCTGGACTGTTCCCATGAGGCACAGGGTCAGACTGATTTGTATATGGCCATGTCTGAACTGGGGTGGCAGAGTGGGCTAAAGAACGGTGATGGATCAAGCCCAGATCTGTTGACTGGGTGTGAGTGTTTGGTTGGTTCTGATGCTCCGTCCATCACCACTCCCTTTTGTACTGCTTTGTTTGCCATAAGTTGGCAGGGAATGCTCAGACGTGAGTCCCTTGCTCACTTTGCCACTGGATTCAAGCAAGCCTGGCTGAAGACGGCTGAAATGCCAGAAACCGGTCCTAGGAAGCTTGTTTCCGGTCCAGGGAATGCATGGCTTGGCAGTTCGGGCTGGACTGTTCCCATGAGGCACAGGGTCAGACTGATTTGCATATGGCCATGTCTGAACTGGGGTGGCAGAGTGGGCTAAAGAACCGTGATGGATCAAACCCAGATCAGTTGACTGGGTGTGAGTGTTTGATTGGTTCTGATGCTCTGTTCATCACCACCCCCTTTTGTACCGCTTTGTTCGCCATAAGTTGGCAGGGTATGCTCAGACGTGAGTCCCTTGCTCACTTTGCCGCTGGATTCAAGCAAGCCTGGCTGAAGACCGCTGAAATGCCAGAAACAGGTCCTAGGAAGCTTGTTTCCGGTCCAGGGAAGGCATGGCTTGGCAGTTCGGGCTGGACTGTTCCCATGAGGCACAGGGTCAGACTGATTTGTATATGGCCATGTCTGAACTGGGGTGGCAGAGTGGGCTAAAGAACGGTGATGGATCAAACACAGATCTGTTGACTGGGTGTGAGTGTTTGATTGGTTCTAATGCTCCGTCCATCACCACCCCCTTTTGTACCACTTTGTTCGCCTTAAGTTGGCAGGGCATGCTCAGACGTGAGTCCCTTGCTCACTTTGCCACTGGATTCAAGCAAGCCTTGCTGAAGACGGCTGAAATGCCAGAAACCGGTAATAGGAAGCATGTTTCCGGTCCAGGGAAGGCATGGTTTGTCAGTTCGGGCTGAACTTTTCCCATGAGGCACAGGGTCAGACTGATTTGCATATGGCCATGTCTGAACTGGGGTGGCAGAGTGGGCTAAAGAACGGTGATGGATCTAACCCAGATCTGTTGACTGGGTGTGAGTGTTTGATTGGTTCTGATGCTCCGTCCATCACCACCCCCTTTTGTACCGCTTTGTTTGCCATCATTTGGCAGGGAATGCTCAGACATGAGTCCCTTGCTCACTTTGCCACTGGATTCAAGCAAGCCTGGCTGAAATGCCAGGAACCGGTCCTAGGAAGCTTATTTCCGGTCCAGGGAAGGCATGGCTTGGCAGTTCGGGCTGGACTGTTCCCATGAGGCACAGGGTCAGACTGATTTGCATATGGCCATTTCTGAACTGGGGTGGCAAAGTGGGCTAAAGAACGGTGATGGATCAAGCCCAGATCTGTTGACTGGGTGTGAGTGTTTGATTGGTTCTGATGCTCCGTCCATCACCACCCCCTGTTGTACCGCTTTGTTCGCCATAAGTTGGCAGGGTATGCTCAGACGTGAGTCCCTTGCTCACTTTGCCACTGGATTCAAGCAAGCCTTGCTGAAGACGGCTGAAAAGCCAGAAACCGGTCCTAGGAAGCTTGTTTCCGGTCCAGGGAAGGCATGGCTTGGCAGTTCGGGCTGGACTGTTCCCATGAGGCACAGGGTCAGACTGATTTGCATATGGCCATGTCTGAACTGGGGTAGCAGAGTGGGCTAAAGAACGGTGATGGACCAAACCCAGATCTGTTGACTGGGTGTGAGTGTTTAATTGGTTCTGATGCTCCCTCCATCACCACCCCCTTTTGTACCGCTTTGTTCGCCTTAAGTTAGCAGGGTATGCTCAGACATGAGTCCCTTGCTCACTTTGCCACTGGATTCAAGCAAGCCTGGCTGAAGACGGCTGAAATGCCAGGAACCGGTCCTAGGAAGCGTATTTCCGGTCCAGGGAAGGCATGGCTTGGCAGTTCGGGCTGGACTGTTCCTATGAGGCACAGGGTCAGACTGATTTGCATATGGCCATATCTGAACTGGGGTGGCAGAGTGGGCTAAAGAACGGTGATGGATCAAACCCAGATCTGTTGACTGGGTGTGAGTGTTTGATTGGTTCTGATGCTCCGTCCATCACCACCCCCTTTTGTACCACTGGCATGAAACTGGACAAAGGAAATGTGTGTAACCACCCCTCTTTCCAAACCCTCCCATAGGTGGTTCCCTAGAGTATGTTCAACCCCCAAACTTAGTATACGTATGGGAACCCAGTCCTTGAGACTTTAGATTACCCTGGACAAAACTCTGCAACATATATCCTGGACCTTCGACTTTCTATTTTCGCTAGAAGACTGAAGAAATCTCCCTTGGGGTCAAGGAGTGACTCCCCTTCTTGGCAGGCACCAAAGAAGCAACTGTCCGGTCTGCAACTCTGAATCTCCCGCCGGACGCCAAAGTCTTTGCATCACCAGAGGTGGATTTCCAGACTTCCCGGAGGCTACCCTGACTCCGCAGTAAAGCTGAAGCCCGTGGCTATCGTGTGTGACGTGGAACCGTGACCCCGGGACACTGAACTTTTGCCGGTACATCATCTTCCTGGTCTTCCTCGAAGTTGTGCTTGGGCTCCGAGTAGCCCCAGCCTTGGGCACCTACAGCACCGAAGATCTCTGGCTTCCACTCTACAAGTGACCCGTGGGCCAGTTTCCAGTGCGACTGCTCGAGGCTCCTTCGTGATCGCTAGCCCGTTGGCTAGTTTATCCCCACAAAGGCAACTCCTCTTCTGATTGGGCTTTCCTGGTTGCTCCTGACATGCCCCAGCTTACCCTAACTTGGTGAGTCCCTCAGACTTTGCTGGTCTGCACAGACGTCTTTCTTCTATTTCCACTTGACTTGCCGTTGCCAAGGCTTGTTTGGTCCATTCTGGTTGCCGACACCGCAGCACTCGACAGACTTCGTGGTACAGCTCAAATCCAACTTCTGGTTGTCATAGACACCTCCTGGACCTCGTGGCTGAAGAGTCAAGACACCCGTCAACTCACCTGAAGCAACCGACATCTGTGGGCATTGGACTATCGTGCCCCTGGTCACTGGTAAGTGACCCAGACTCTGTCCCCTCTGCTTTCAGGTTCCTTCCATCCTTGATCCAGGCTTGGATCTCTTCGGACACTTCTCCTCTTCACGGCAGCAGCACTTCTTTGCCAGCTTCCATTGAAAACGACGCAGCGACCCAACACCATTTGACACCTATGCACCCGGCTTCCCTGGGTGAGGTAACTTGAGTACTCTGGTGCTCCCGTGGGTGTTGGCCCTAGACACTTCTAAGTCCAAAAGGGTTTGCTTGTAGTCATCTTCTAAGTGTCCTTAAACTCTTCATTTCCAACCACAACTTTCCCCATAGAAGTTAACGGCGATTCGCGGCTGTGTTCTCACACTGCACACGTCCCCTGTGGGTCCCCTGTGTCACTGCCTTGGGTGATTCCTTGTGGTCCAAGCACTTCTACAGACTCTAGGCCTTGTGTCTAGCTCAGTCGTGGTTCTTATACCACTTTATTGGTATATGGCTTGGTATGCCCCTAGGACCCAAATGTGTAATTGTGCTTATACTGTTGAATACTGACTTGTAACTTAAGGACTTCGAACTCCAGCTTTATAAAGAGACTAGAGGGGTGTGTTTTATCTTAAATATATATATATATATATATATATATAACAATACTCCGTTTCGTGAACTGAAGATCTCTCCTTCAAGAAACCGAAGCAAACCCAAGGTGCGGTGAAAATTAATTATTTATTTAAATATAGTAGACACCACCGCTGCCATTACGCGTTTCAGCCCGTCACAGGCCTTGGTCACATGATGCGCAATACAACGGATTCACCTTTTAAATATGCTTGGAGTGAGTCACATGTGCAGGTGGGGACAAATCATGGACATAGAAGTTTCCGTAACATTAACATTGTCAGTTGGTTTTCACCCAACAATGCCTATCACATAAAGCAATAGCTGTAAAATACATTGTTTTTACAATAAAAATACTGCATTTTGTCACAGATCCGCTAATTGCTGATTACTTCATTAAAACCATAAATAATTACAATTACAATTTAAATAATTTAAAAACACCCAAATGGCATGTTTTCAACAATGTTATTTGCTTAATACGGCCCTATATATATATATATATTACCTACTGGCGGTCGCCAGTAGGTAGTTATAGTTAGGACCCCTTTTCCATAGGAAATCCGCAACATTCTATTTTGAATAACTTTGGCGCCGGTCGACGAATCCTCGCGAATTTCTCAAAATAGGTGGGGCGCTACGCTCCGCTCCTACCCTGAAAGTCTCGGGAGGATTCGTCAAGCGGGGGCTGAGATAAAAGGGGGGTCCCAAAACACGTTTTTCCCATGCATTTTTCCATAGGACCTTTAGACAGGGCTACAGCCCGAACGGCTGAACAGAATTACTTGAAATTTGGCAGAGAGGTAGTCCTCAGGTCAAGGAAGTGCCTTTTGTAGGTTTGGTGTAAATCTGTTCAGTGGATTCTGAGAAAATAGCCTTTAAATCAATATATATATCTGAGCCAGCTTACGGTACGCTTACCGTAAGCTTACCGTACGCGTACGGTGGCGTGCGCGAGCGCGAATCTGATTGGCTCTTAGATCTTAGTAAACATTCGAATCGGCCGAAACCAGGAAGCGGCGGCCGCCATTTTCTCTCTCGCACTGAGAGTTAGGTAGTTAAATAAAACCAATACACATGTAAAGGAGCTGTTTTGACAGCTCACACACACATAGCCATGATGAGGGAGTCCCCCAAGACCCCCCAAGGCCAAAAATGCCATTTTTATTTTTTCGCTAATTTCGCCGATTACGCTTACCGTACGCGTACGGTAAAAAATGTAAAAAAAAAACCACTATCCACACTCTCCCCACCCCCTGTGCTTTTGGTGACCGCAGGCCACCAAATGTGCAGGGCTTATCAGAGGTGTGGAAAACCACAATATTTTCAACAAAAATAATAAAAGAAAAAATTATCCACACTCTCTCCACCCCGTGTGCAAATGGTGCCCGAAGGGCACCATTTGTGCATGGCTTATAAGCACCGTAAGCACAGTAAGCACCGCGTGCTTACTGTGCGCGCACGGTGCGCGAAGCGCACCGTGCGCGCACGGAACGAACTGCGTTAAGTGGGCGCGCACGCCACGAATGGCGTAAAGTAACTTAGCATTTAAAAAAACGTACAAATTCACTGAAAAAACCATAGGTTTCACACACGTTATAGTTAGGAATTAGCATTTAAAAAACCTTGCAAATTCACTGAAAAAACCATAGGTTTCACACATGTTATAGTTAGCGGAAATTTTACTGATAAAAAACCAGTGAAATTCCCCCGTTATTGTTAGTGCAGGCAACTATAACTCACGCGACCGCAATCTTCTGCTGATGACATATGTGTCTTTATGTAAAAAAAATATTTGTAATATATGTATAGCTAAAAATGTATGGAAGAAGACATGGGCAAATAAGTGTCTAAATACAGTATTAGCATCAGCAGAGGATTGCGGTCGCGTGAGTTATAGTTGCCTGCACTAACTATAACGGGGGAATTTCACTGGTTTTTTATCAGTAAAATTTCCGCTAACTATAACATGTGTGAAACCTATGGTTTTTTCAGTGAATATATATATATATAAATATATACCTGGTGTGGTTGTCCTTTCATTTGGTCATTCAAGAGATTATAGACTGGTAAAACAAGCTGCTTTACATTCCTTCAAGACTTAGCCTGAAGGCTGTTCTCCATAGCTACCATTAGGACAGCTTTCGATAAAGGTTGTCTTTAACCTATCACAATAAGGGGTTGTTTGGACTGGTACAAGGTGCCCACTTTAATTAGTGGACAGCATATACCAGGCCAACGTCTCACAAGTTAAAAATAAAATATATACGGTATAAGTAAGTGTCTAAACCGATTTATTTATTAACCTTGTTATTTTTGGTGGGACTCGGTGGCGGCTCTGAAATCTTGAGAGACGCTGAGGTCCATCAAGGCATATCCAGCATTGAAACTTGTGTGCTGTTGTTGCATGACAGTAGACTCCGGAGCCTATTCCTCCAGAAAAGCCATATGTACATAGACAGGTGAGTTAGAATCTGTTACAGAGTCTTCACCATCTTCCATGTTGAAATTGTTTCCAGCATTTGCTCCTAGGGGCCCACATGTCCCAGTAATGGAAGGGACGTCACTTCCGGGGTGGGCCAGCTGTCACTTATTGCATGATGGCAGAAGGTAGCCCTTGCTTCTACCACTCATTTTTTATTCTACATATTTCACCATATGAATTGGTCTATGTATGGTACACAATGTAAAAACAGTGTGTGGTGCAGCTCAGTGTCTCTGGGTACCTTGGGTTCTTGGGAAACCTACAAATCCTCTATATCCCTGCAACCAAATTGGCCTAGTGGACGTAATGGTGTATTGCTTTTGCAAATCGGCCATTGTGACAAAAAAGTACAGATGAAAACATTGTCACAAATGGCTTTTTTTTCCTACAATTTTTTTTGTATTTGTTTGTCAGTCAGTTTCTTTTCAGAAATGTATACCTTTTCTGGATCACCCATGGGTTTCACACTGGTTTTTACCACAAACTGAAATTAGGTTTAAAGCACAAATATTGAAAAAATAAGGTTTTCTTTGAAAAATACCCAAACTGTGGTAAAAAAAATATGTTTTTTTTAATTCAGCTCTACATGATCTTGAAAACTGGGAAGACTGATTTTAACATAGCAAACTGATTTTTGATACCATTTTTAGAAGAAAAAAACATACTTTTATCCATTGCAGTTTTCCCCTATTTTTACCAAACAACTCAAAATGTAGCTATAGTTTGCCTATTTTCTTCATCCCCTCCAAGGGAATCCACAAACCCTTGATACATTTAGAATTTCCAAGACAAATTTGGCATGAATACCTTATGTGGAAAAAAACGAATAGAGCCCTAAGCGCTAAGGGCTCAGCACTGGGGAGGAGGCGCAGCAGGTATGGGGCTACTGTCACATGCCCCTTATATAAGTTTCTTACTGGTTGTTGCATCTGTGCTTTGACTCGCTCCTAGGGCTAGGGCTTCTATTAAACCTATGGCTTAGGGTGGGAGTTGTGATGGTCTGATAGGGTTAGCGTTTTAATTTGTTCGTAGGCCTAGGATTTCTATTGGACTTAGGGCTCAGGAATAGAGTTTGAATGGCTTATAAGGCTAGGTTTCGGATTGGTTCGTGTTTTTAGGGTTTCTTTTGGATCTAGGACTTAGATAAGATAGATACATTTTATTGCACAATTAACTAAAATCATTGCAATGAGGGCGCATAAAATACAATGTGAAGTGCTCATGATCAAAATATTATAAAAAGAGTATATAAAAATAATTATTTCAGGTTGTTGTTTTTAAATAGTAAAAAAGGTTTAGACGCTGGTTAAGCAACTATAGACATGAAATCCTTCAAAAGCTAGGCACAACATTACGATTTATAATTCTGTATGGTAGTCCGAAACCAAAAATGCCTTTACTGCCGTCAGGTATTTCATAAAGAATGCCAATAGCTGCACTGATTTGCCTTTCATGCACTCGACCAGGGCAGCTTGACATGTCCGTATATTTAAAGAGTGCCAAATGGGGCGAAGCCAATATATTCTCAGTGTAGGAAGGTGGAATCTGACTATATGGTTGCCCCCAACCTTTTGCCTGGTATTTGAATGGTTTTTGACTAGTCTGGCTGGGATCCTGCTATCCAGGAACCCAGCCTATCTGCTTCCTCTCTAAACTGATGTGAGTACCCTAGGTACATCACAATTGGATACTGAGGACACCCTTTCAGCCCCTTCTAGATGGTACCCTGGGTACCCAGGGCATGGGTCCCTCAGAGGCCTACCAGGGGCTGCAGCACTTATTGTGCACCCCTGGGACAGCCATACAAACTGACACCACCAGACCACTACTGTAGTCTGGGTAAGGTGGTGCTTGCACCCCTTACAGGGATATAGGTATCCTGTATCCCACTTAATACAACACATATATCATCATAGGTCACCCCTAAGGCAGGCCTTGCTAATCCTACAAGGCAGGGTGCTGAGATATGTGTGAGGGGGAACCCCTACCTGAGTAGGGCCCCTCTGCAACCTTCGTAAAACTATTGCTGGGTTGTTTGTAGTGCAGCCATACCATATACTCTTAACCGCATTAAAAGTAATCGCGATAACGTGATAACTTGAGAGTGGCTGCACAGAACCATGTCGTGTTTGGTGTCAAACATGTAGGAATCATTCCCCCAATCCAACCATGGGAGTGAGGGCATGATTCCCCCCTGCTAGAGGGGCGATATGGTCAAAAGCGGCAGATTTTAGACACCAATTTAAAAGTGCACACGTAGTACAAAATGGATGGTACCCGCCACCCACACGACTCTGGCTTCCTGTTGCTGGGCAGAACTCCAGCCACGGCAGCTAGACAATAGGGATCTTGTTGCAGGGAGGTGCTCCCACCTCCCCAGACAGACTATGTGGATTGGAACTGGGTGGGTGCACCATAGGATGTCTTTCAGACTTGCACGTAGGCTTCTCCAGTGCCTACTTCTGCATACACCGCCTCAAACCGGTTCAGGGGCATCCTGTCCCCTGCCCAGGCAGGAAATCACACAAAGAGGAGAGGGTGTAGCCACCCTTTCCCGCCTGAACTCTCATTGGTGGGCTCTGATCTGGACACTCCCCAAATCTTTGGATAATGGTGAATACAGGGTCCCCAGAGCCTCAGATATTCTTGGACTTTACAGACTTGAACTTCGACTTGCTGCCGCACAGCTAAAGGAAGAAATCTCCCTTGGGGTGTAGGAGTTACCCCCCTGCTTGGCAGGCACCTGAAACACTGCAAGTGACCCAGTTGGAACTTCACTGCTCCTACGGACATCGACGACTTTTTCCTACCTTGAGGTGGGTTTCCAAGCATCCTAGAGGCCAGTGAGTGTGCACAACAAAGCTCAGCACCGTGGACCCCGTGGGGACCGAGATCCCTAATACCCCAGGACACCGGCCACCTCTTGCACAGCACACGACCCCGACAAGTGGGGAAGTTGTGCTTTGGCCCATTATTGAGCCAACCTCTCAGCATCATCTGTGCAAAAGATCAATGCCCTAGCCCGCTCCGGCGATCCGTGGGCGCATCTTTACGCACACCAAACTGCTGCCTCCTGCAGTCCCTTGTCTCTTGACTGGTGGGCCCTGGCGGAGGTCAATCTTCACTTCCAAGAGTTCCCCTGGTTGCTCCAGACTTGCCCTTCAGTCTCCTTGCTGGAGACCTTGCTCAGACCTTGTGGGTCTGCACCAGTAGCTGTTTTGTGATTCTTGCATGGGTTGTGGTTACCAAGGCTTAGTGGATCCAATCCGGACACTAATACCGCAGCGACCCTCATCCTTTGTGGGACAGTTGTCTTCCAGAAGCTGGCCTTCCTTGATACCTCCTGGACCCTGTGGCTGATGATCCAAGCTACACCTCTTCCACCTGGAAGCACCCGACATTGAAGGGCTCCTTCTCCTGAGCCCCCTGGTACTTGTGCCGTGACCCAGACTCTGTCCCTTCTGCTTTCAGGTCCTTCTCTTCAAGATCTACATCTTCAATCTTCACGACATCGACAACGCTTCTTGCTAGCAGCAGTTCTCCACGTTTTGCCATTGAAAATCAGCCCGCGACCCAACATCGAAAACGACCTATGCACCCGGCTTCCCTGGGGCAGGTAACTATGGTACCTCGGTACTCTCGTGGGTGTGGGCCCTTCAAAAGCTTAACTCTAAAGTATTGAACTTGAACTCCTGCTAGAAGTGTTTTTAAACTTGTAAAATTCAACCGCGACATTCTCCATAGGCTATAATGGAGATCCCGACAGTAGCTTCTGCCACTGCACGCGTCTCCCGTGGGTCCCCTTCCTCACTACCTTGGGTGGTTTCACAAGGGGCCAGCGACCCTAAATGCCCTAGGCATTGTCTGTAGAATTGTCGTGGTTCTTATACCACTTTTTTGACATATGGTTTGGTCCCCCCCGGGGCCCTATGATTCCAGAGCTATTTATTGTAACTACCAATGCTTGTTTGAATTGTATCTTTACCTCCAGCCTCATAAAGAGACTAGTGGGATTAGTCTTAGAATAAATACATATATTTTATATATACCTGTGTGGACTACTCTTTCATTTGGTCATTTAAGAGGTTATCTATGGTAAAAGAATAAGCTTAACACTCCTTCAAGGCTTAGCCTGAAGGCTGCTCTCCACAGCTACCATTAGGATAGCTTTCTTTAAAGGTTGTCTTTTAACCTATCACCATAAGAGTCGAATTGGACTGGTGCATGGTGTCCCCTATAACTAGTGGACAGCATATGCCAGGCCAACTTTTCACACTCAGTTTGCAGAATTTCCCGCAGATGCACAGTATGTGGATTAAGGATTCCTCTACTTCTCCGCATGCTCGGCACTGAGTAGCAGCTGTTTCTTTGTACCCTCACCAATATTTGTAAACTAACAATGGGATCAATCTGAACCGTAATTTCATTAATTAGTGTTTCAATATTGGTTTTAAGGGGGTGGACAAGTAGTGTGGCAAAGACCCGCTATTGTAAAGTTTTGAAGTCCAGCTTCCATGACTCAAGTTTTTCATGGTTTGCGTATCACTGTCGGCCAACAGAAGCTTCACCTGGTTTGTTAAAAGTCTTGCTGCCACTGGTATGGGTATGAGAGCTGACTATATTTTCTTTGTCTCCAGTACCTCAACACAATGAGCTAGAAATTCACACCATGTGGACCCTCGGGTGTTTATCATTGACCAGATGTTTTTCTTTAGTGTGTTGCCCGGGCTTGTTTTGCTTTTAGACAAGAGGCTGTGAATCTAGCTTTCAAGATCCACTTTTGGGATGAAAGGTTGAATTCCCTGCATATTTGCTCATGTGAGGTGGTGGTTGGTAGAAAGAAGACTTTACAACAGCAGGCTAACTGAGCTCTGTCCAGCCATGTTATCATCTTATCTTTAAAGGCTATTGCTCCCTGGGCTATGGATGGTAAGAATGTTGCCCCATTATTAAGTTTAAAGGAGTGAGATCAGGATAGTTTATGGCTTTCCTTGCTCTACAAAAAATTCCCTCCAAAGATTGATCCATTTCTTGCATTGCCGTAATGTGTGCGGAGGGTCGTCTTTTATGATCGATCCACACACCAAGGTACTTGTAGGTGGTGACTGTCTCAATTTATTTACCTTTAATGTTCCATGCACCATTCATTTTTAGTTGTTGCGAGATTATCATTGCCTATGTTTTTGCCATGTTTATTTTTAAATTGTTCTCTCTGCGTCATAGCGACACTGCCATTAATGTCCGCTGTAGGTCAATCTAGAACTTAGTGTTTAGCTTTGCATTAGTTGTTAGGGCTATGGCTGTGATTAGTTGAATGGGCCAGGTCTCCTGTTGGTTCAAGGGCTTAGGGCTAGGATTCCCATTGGCCAAAGTTCAACTGACCTAGGGCTATTTAACCTGAGGACTCAGGGCGTCTCAGGCCAGGTGACGAGGCTAAGGGGGTAGAGGACAAGGGAAGTTGCCTGTTTGTGCCTCTTCAGGCCAGGTTGGACCTAGGGTCAGAAATTCTGCCCTCATTACCATTTACCAGCCACCACCTTAACCCACCCATATCCAGAAACATAGTACACTTGCAGCAAATGCACGCTATTCATTTACAACCAACAAACCCTACCCACACTTTGATGTCTCAACACCTACATCAAAATCCCTCAAAGCACATCTATGCACTCTGCTACCCCAACTACACCCACAATGGCACATTTACTCTTACACAAAGCACCGCTCTGTCCTATACCACTATCAAATCCATACATAACCAGCAGAAAACAAATCCACACTTAGGGTCATATTTACAAGCCCATTGCGCCAAAGCATCACTTTTGTTTGATGCATGGCTTTTTATGGACTTGTAGATATGAGTAAGGCGAAGCAGTGCAAGTTGTTGTTTACCTTACTCAGCTTGAAAGAGACATTCCATGGGTGTTGCTGTGGGTGTTCCCACTCAACACCCATAGAATTTGAGGCTGCCTCAGATTCATAACATCAAGTAAACCTGGGGCAGTGCCAAAACTGTACCCCTCCTAGAGCAGGAACAACAAGAAGAAATGTCTACATTTGTCATAATTATTTCCTCTTTCCACGTGTACTGCATACTGCATATAAAGAGGAAAATACCTCTTGCGAATATCTTTGAGCAGGAAGGTGTCCCTTCCTACACAAAACAAATCATGCCAACTATACAGACACTCTTGCACCATTGTGCAAGGGGGACTGATTTGGCACATGGCTGCAAAATGTGGCCAGGCACTGGCTGTAATGTCAAGAATGTACAGAATCTTATAAATATGGCGCATTCCTGTCTTTACGAGCTGGCATTGGGCAGTGCTGCAAGCAATGTGGCACTGCCTTTGGCCAATTTCCAGTAAATATGTCCCTATAGTTAACCTTAATTCCTACAAACGCACACATCCTGGTCATACAAAACACCGGCCCTACCCTCTAATTACTCCTATGAGACCGCTTTCCATCACCACCAGACTTATACTCAACCCTCTCTCATATCATCAACCAAACCCTCCTCCTCTTACTACCAAAAACACACAACAAATATTCCTTACACTGCACTACCACACATATTACCTCTTCCTGTTATCAAATCTAACACAAACGCTCATAACCCCTTGTTCATATCCACTCACACTGGAACTGTCATGTAGTTCTTACCAATCCGTAGGGACTGCACATTGTTTGGACAACATAAACTAAGGGCCTGGTGTCAAGACTGATTTCAGACACCCAGCAGGACATTTTGGCCTATAGACCAGCTAGCTCACAGTGCCATCATAAATTCCCCTAACCTACCAGGGAGCAAATGGTTTTGGAGCACCCACTAAACATGACAACCTTGATCCCTCAGGGATCATGGAAACAGAACCTTTCACTCAGTCACTCGTGCTTGCTTATTCTCAAAGAAATATACAGAGAATACACAGTAGGACATTTTCAATAATACTTATTGAACCAACACTATTCATGCATAAAATACGTGTGCTGCAAAGATTAGTAGACAGAAGCAGATAAAAGTGATTACAAGCACCAAAAGCGTAAATAGTAGATATATTTTTACCATGGTGCTAAACAATATATATATATGCAGGCATATAAACAAGGTTGTAATCTAGTGTACTTCTACTATGTGAACCCTACCCTAAGTGTACATAGATTGTGTGTAGGTGTAGAGCTAAGAACCCCCGAAAGGGACGAGTCAACCCCATTATCTGATGGGATAAAGTGAAGGACCCCGGCTTGGTCACGAACTGGACACCCCTCATGAGATGTCAGACAGCTGCATGGGGATTTCTCAGTGTCAGTTGAAGTACCTCCTCCACTAATCTATCGGGATGCTCATCTTTTATAATAGAAAGAAGTTTTATGATGTACGCATAGATTAGTGATGTTATGGATATATAGATAGCTCTGTTGCCCCGTAGATGAAGATAGTGATAATATTTGTACGTAGTGTGAAACGTGACCTTGTCAAGATGTTCAGGGCATTATGATAATGTTGTGCGAAGCTAGATATAAAAACAAGTTAAGTTGCAGAGAAACTAATCCAACATTGTCAGCGTACAAATGTATGCAAAAGGTCACATCTGAAAATATCATTTGTTAGGACAACATAAGAAATAAGCTGCTTCACTACATGGGCCTACCTCGGAAATATAATACTCCTCATACTAAGGGTCGATGTCTAGAAAGCTATCTAAAAAGCCAGCAGACAAATAAAAAATGTTAAAAAACTATTCTTAAAATTATCAAAAAGCGGACTTCCCAATAAAATATGTCTTATTATTTGAGATCCAAAGCACTCAGAAAGCCAAGCACATAAAGCACATAAAAAAGAAGGCAATCGCTGAGGGAGGTGTTCTGTCCCATCAGCTATATGTAGAGCTGTTGTTCACATCACTACGGAATACAATGGAATACGCTAGGGACAGCAATACACATGGGTCTTTAGCTTAAAGGGGTCCATCAATACTTCAATGTCTGGTGGCGCAACCAATTCTGATCCAAGTCATAAATCCAGGACGGATTATGGCCGAAAAGCAGGCAGCAGAAGACAGGTTGTATGCAGTCAAGCCAGACCAGCCTGAACGACAGAACCAGTGCTCATTTAGTTCTTGAAGCTGAGGTGTGCCAAAGCAGTGTATCATGGGCTCACGGCAACACAGCACTAACAGTGCTGTCTCCAGTCCGAGTTGAACTGGGATGTCCATTGCGAAGCAGATAGAATAAAAGCCGTATTCCCACCACGAGTAGCAGGACAAGCAGGAGCCCTTCAAAAACACTTCCCAACACGGAGTGTATGAAAGATGGTATAACTCCGAATATTGTCTGAAAGGCGCTAACCAAACCAGAGCCGATACATTTAAAAAAGTGCACTATTCCTTTTGTATCAGACATGTTAAAGATAACATGGACCAGCCACCCAAATTGTAGCAGGAATTTAGTGTCCGTATCTAAGACAAGGACCTTGCAACCTGAACATCAAACATCTTTGGCTGAAGTTAAGGCCACTTCTTTTTGCTTCGGGAATGAAACTTTATGTTGCAATGATTTATTAAAGGCTATAGTGATGCCTTCCCAACTGTGCGGGCAGGGGGAAAGAGCACTTGTGTACAACAAGTGGCTATGGAATTAAGCATCACTAGATAAGCAATACCCGGTTCCATTCCGCAGCAACCTTGATCACTCAGCATCATATAGCTCCCATTTGAGTGCAGCCTGAATACAGTATGAAATACGGCAGGTTGGAAACCTTTCAGATAGTAAGACAAGCTCACTATTGAAGCATTACTTGCCCCATGGAGAGAAATGTCCTTGCAAACCAAGGAGCCACTTAAGGGATCTTTACAGTTGGAGCCACTCAGAAAATCTTGTGTGTCACCATTCCTGCTTCTAAACCTGAATGGTAATTCCCAACACTAATGCACATATCTTTCCACCAGCGCTTCATATCTGCCTACCCAATGGTATTGGAGACAATATTGAAATTGAAAGATCATGACCGGTAGGGTGATGCAACCATGGATTATCCAATCAGTGGATTGTGTTTCAGCCCCGGTGAAAGGTAATTTGTCTAATTTTTCAATATGCAACAAGTTATATTTTGCATCCCTACATGCGATTATTATCTGTCTATCTGTTAGAAGGTGTGTTGAAAACAGATTTGTACTGTTGATGTAATGCCATGGCACATGGCCAGAGAGTAAGGTTTGTAACATCCAGGTGAGTATTACTATTGAACGTAACTGTAACTGTCCATGTTGTAATATAGACATGTCTTGCTGTATTATATCAATTGCGGAAGACACTATGCTGCCCAGTGAATACATGCTGGATAATAAAGTGATCATACCGCTGTCAACCACAGCCAAAGCCTTTTCTAGATTAACCCTATCATTCTCACGTAATCTCTCAGTAGCTTCCTGTTGAGAAATCTTCCACAGCTCATTGTATATTCCATACAAAAAGTGCTTTTGACGTGGGTTCCGGGGACCTAGTAAAAAATCCCTGAGATCCATGTCATCCAAAAGAAGGGACAAGTATTGTTTTCACCTGGGAGAGTGTTGAGGATTTTAGCCAATCTAGGCATTATTTCCTAACGCTATATGACGTCACTACTCCCAAGTGTTCTGCTTGTATGTATCACTGATAAGGCCTATTGATGCTAAACCCTTCTATGTTACTCAGGAATCTAGATTAACATCAATTTGTGTCCACAGGCCAAACCAACTAACCCTTCCAATTGGGGTCTGATGAATTGAAAGAACCATTTTGTATAATTTTAGTATATCCTCATTAAAATGTGTAAAGGGCTGCCAATTCTCGAAACGTGAGAATGCAGGAATATGCGGTGCATTAAAATCCTTCATTTTTGTTATACCCAGACATGAAGTTTGTTGCACTGTCATGTTCAGGAAAATCATTTGTTGTGGTATGAGGCATGCTCTAAATAAGGCTTCTGTCCCCTGAACCTGCCATTTTTTTGTCCCCCAGATAGACTTTGTGTCTATTGTGTTTTTCTAAAAGTCAAAACCCTGTATAGAAAGTTCAGAAATAAAGGAAGCAAAGTATATCAGCTTGGTGTTTGTTAGCATATTTGTCTTTTGAGGTGTAGGTGCAAGCCTATAGTATTATGAGGCTGAGTCTGATGTTTCAAAACCTGAAAAATAAACAAACTTCTGTGTAAAAGCTTTGAACTACCTGCTGTTGGTGTTGGGCAGTATTCCCATTATGTGCAATTATAAACAGCGCTTGGATGCTAGCTTTATGTAAAAAATGGTGAACATAATGCTGGTAACAGAACATGTCCCCAAAATTACTTGTACCGTCATACAATTCATCATTAGAAAATTCAGATGATTGCTCTAAATCTGAAAGCAAATTATGCACAGTTTCAATGTCCCAATCAGAGAAAGTACTAGACGTGATGATATCATTTAAAGAATTTTTTAACAAATACAGAATTTTCAAAAGCTCTGTAGGACCATATACATCATACAATACCCGGCCCCATGCAATTCCTTCAGGAACTAGAACTGCTGTAATGTTCACCAGGGACAAGTCTCTTAGTTCACGGTGTGATGATGCATGTGGTTTAAAAACCAAGTTAGGGGAGAGGATGTAGCCTTACGGCTAGAGTGTTCGACCTAAAAGCTCAGGGACCAGGTTTGAGTCTCAGCAACAAAGCTCAACATCCCGTGATTCTGTTAAAATCACTTAATCTTCCCATGGCTAACAAAAACAAGCATTGTAAATGCAATAGGTCTCGCATTTGTTTGAGTTAGAGCTAGTTGGCATTGTAAATGGAAATGTTTTTTCCATATATGTTATGCAGTGTGTGTATGTGGTGTATAGTGGTATTATATGGGTTGTATTGTATTAGTAAGTTGTGGTATTGTGTGGTGTGGAATTGTGTGGAGTGCATTTGTGTAGTGGAAATATGTGGCATGGTGTGCTTTGGAAATATATGGATAGTAATTAAATGGCAGTATGTGTACTGGAATTATGTAGAGTGAGATTGTGTGTTATGGAGTTTATTATGTGGAATGGTATTGTGCATTATGGAATGTTGTGTTATCGAGTTGAATTATGTGGTGTGCTGTTAAATTGTGTGGCATGATGTGGAAATCTGTTGTGTGAATTTGGGGTATGTGGAGTGTTGTGTATTTGAAATATGTTGTTTGGTGTGAAATTAAGTGTTGTGTATTGGAAATGTGTAGAGTTGAATTGTGTGGCCTGGAACTGTGTGGCATTGAGTAAAATTATGCTTATTGGAATTATGTGTCAATGTGGGGAGAGCATTTATGTGGATTGATGGTATGCGGCATAGAGTGCATTTATGTGTGCTGTATTTATGTTGTATTGAGTAAAGTGTAATTATGTGTAGTGTAACTCTACAGCGCTGAGAGGCATTATGTGGAGTACAACTATGTTGTGTGGTGTAGAATTGTGTGGCATTGAATGGTTTGGTGTTGTGTGGAATTATGTGGAATCATTTGGAGAGGTATTGTGTGGCATTGTGTAGGGTAGTATTATATGGTCTGGAATATTTTGCCATGTTGCAAAGTTGGATTTATTTTGTACAATGCCAAAAAGGCTCGTAGTTTCCAGAGTTAAAGCTATTGGCATTGTAAATGACAATGACTTTTACCCATGTGTTATGGAGTGGAAGGATGTATTTGGTGTGGAATTAAATTGTGTGGGTTGGATTGGAGTTGTTATTTGTGGAAATGTGTAGTGCAGAAATGAGTGGAGTGGGGGGATGTGTGTAATGGAAGTATGTGGCATGATGTGGAGAGGAATTATGTGGTTTTGAGTGTACTGGAATTATGTGGAGTGGGATTGTGTGTTAGAAAGACTGGAAGGGCTGGGTCAGTGTTAGTGGAATGTCAAACCTGCTTGACATGCAAATCACTGCCAATGTAAAAGGTGAAAATTATGTTGCTTTTTAGTGAAAGTTAAAAATTTCATGTTACCACTTCGGATACCCTGAAAGGGCTGGAGCAGTGTCAATGGTATGGGAAGTCCTGCTTAAAGTGCAGCTTACTGCCACTGTAAAATACAGATATGCTATAAATGTGTGTCTGCACTCAGACCGCACATAAAGAGGGCTGCATAGTTTGTAGTCAGTAGGTGCACACAATATATCTCTAAATGCAAACAAAATATTTCTCAACACAGCTGTTTGCTACAAGTCATGAACCACACACGATGTCACAAGATGAAGTGACACTCATAATGTGTATTGTTGAAGGCAAACAATCTGAATTTCATGTATGTGTTAGACCTGGCACCATTGGCGTGGGTCTCCCTTCTAGTTTTTCTGCGGTGAACTTATCGGTTACACCACACTCCTGCCACAATGTACAAATGCTTTGCAATAACATTTGTGCCTGACTAGAAATGTGTGTCTTATCTTCAAGCAAAAAACCATTAACTCAAGCACTCGTCAAAAATACATTCATTTCATTAGCAAGTCATGTTTTGGACAAGGTTTCTGAAAGTACTGCCATTGGTCCTAAAGGCCTTCATGGTTGACATAGATACTCTTGCAGATTATTTCCCAAATATGCTTTTATCCTTAATGAACAACTTAAAATTACATTTATTTCATTTATGCATGCCGTGCTTTTTAGGAACATATCCGTTTTGTTTGTTTGCACACATACAATATTATTGTAAGCAAGCATGATTACACATTTGGAATTAAAGTGAATAGAACACCATTGGGAACATGTTTCTCTTCTGGACAGAGCTGGGATAATTCAAAGTAGAAAATATCGTCACTTTAACATATGGTCATTTTGGGTGATTCAGAGTGTCTAAGGCCCATTTATTGCGGAGAGTGTTTAGCGCATGATAAGATCTCTGCAGTCTAAAAAGCCGGACAGCCGGCTTTCTTTCCACATTGTCACTTTGATGTGCATGACATGTTTAAAGCTTTCCACCTATGTTTCAAGAACTATTCTAGGTTCACTTCCTGTTGCAACGGGGGCATGTGAGAGGCTACTTGTCTTCCCATTCTTCTCTATATATTAAATTTGCAAGCATTATGTTCAAACATGAAGAAAACAGGAAAGAAAGAAAAAAATGTAAATTACAAAATAGCAGAAATAAAAATAATTCTGAAAACAAATAACCAACACATTCCATTTTAACAAAAAGAAACAGTAATCATACATATTTTTAAGTACACAAGCGCACCAAAAATAAACAGATTACCATATAGCGGACATACAAGTAATTTGGAAACAATTACCCAACACGCTCTGTTTTGAAATAAAGAAACTGTTTCAAATCGATCAAGTGCAGATTTTTTGGCCAAAAAATAAGTGGCATGGAATTCTAGAACACTTTCACCAGAGTTACAGCACTATGAAACCTCAGGACAATGGCAGAAGGCACGACATTACAGTTTAAAAAAAATTAATATGTGATTCCATCACGCACAGACATAAACACATACCAAAGTGCTTTAAGCATCTTACATGCCAGTGAATTTTGATACATTCCCCGTTTGCCTTTTTAACCTAACAGGAAGGCGCTGTCTTGCAATGATGGGAGCAACAGAGAACAAGCCAGAAAGAAACCCAAAGTTAAACGAGTTTTCAAGTGATAAGGAAAAGGCAAAACATTAACGAGACTCCAACATGCCTACAGAAACTGCTGGAAACAAACACAGATCTTTATGGATTACATGCAGCTCTGAAATAACCTGGCATGAGCACATTTAACAAATAATTTGGAGTCTCTCTCTTTTGTTCTCTTCCTGTAATGTCTTGTACATACATATATAATAATATCTACTAAATCCGGTTGAGACATTGTTATTAGTTTCCTTGTACTCACCCAGATCTCAACCTGGTCTATGGGTTATACTCCTGTGCTGTTTTTCTCCTTCTAGCATTTGGCACGTTAAGTTAGCATTTGCGGCGCCATTTTGTATGTAGGCGCCATATTGTACTGTGATCGAGGGTATGACTCTGTCACACTGCTTACCTGCCTCAACGAAGGAGGCAGCTTCAAGTTATTTCCCTGTATCATATTCAAGGCTGTATCCTAATGACCTAGTGAATGGTTCATTCTGCCTTCGCATGCCTTTCCTCTCTCGTATCCCTGCTCCCACATTGAAGAGCGCTGAGCTCAAGCAAGGCAACCTTGAGAATGTGATAAGATGTACCTGTTCTGCAGGTGGTAGCTCATCTCTCTGATCCTCCTTTGTTCATCAGTGCCCAAGCTGGAATTTTCCAGTCTGGGCGTGTTCTTAGGGAGCTAGAAATGTATAATATCTGATGTTATGTTGGGGGGAGTTAGTCCCTCGACCGTCATCTCAGGAGACTGGTCAGACTGGGCTCCACTGCAGCGCATTACTAATAAACTTGTTTGGTTTGTATTCTCTACTGATTTCTTGGCAGGCAGAGAGGTGGTCACTAGTGACCCGGTGGCCTGATTCGGGTCACTTTCTTCACAACCAAAAATAGAAAGTATAAACTCAAAGTTTGAAAGGGGAAGGCGGTGTCGGCAGCTCAGGTTCACTTGGATCAGATGAGAAGGTGTCATAATGCACTAAGTAGCCAGACACCATCCAGTCTATTCTTGGCAGCTCTGCAAGTTTTGTAGAACTGATAGAAGACTTGTTCTGTGGCATATTGACATAAACGTTGTCAATTTTTCTAATTGAAATTTCCGGACTTGTTGACTGAACAGTTGTAGTTGTTTCAATAGGTAGAAGCATCACTTCATTGCTATTCGCAGCTTCTCTTTGGAAAGTGGACTCTTCAGTTGTTCTTAAAGCCGCCATAAGAATTTCCTGTACTGTAGCAAGAAGTGTGCAGCGGCTACCCAGGAGCCCACATGGCCTACTGTTTCGAATCAACCACATCGTGTGGTTTGATCAGATCAATTGAGACAAACCTTTTATCTCTATAGCCGGCAAGAGGCGGCAGAAGCACAGTTCTGGTTCCTTCAACAGCTAGGACAGGTACAGGCACTCTGTGAGATGGCCAAAATTCTTTGTTATATCTTAATAAAAGGGGGGAGGGAAAGAGACGCTTTGATCCATCCGGCTTCCAATGGTTAGTACACACATCAGAGAGGGAGGGAGAATGGCTCACTTGTCCTGTATACCAGGGTCTTTGCTCGTCTGACAATCTTTATAAAAATCCTCATACGTACACAGGCATGGGCGGTATATCTTGGTTCTCCGCCTAAGTGTACTGTAGCAGCAGCATCATCGGGTCTTTATCTTTGTGAGTATGCTGTGCCTCCACCTGGAAGAAGACAATGTGGCTTGCCAGTAGTGTCCAGAAATGAAAAATAAGAGGGCGTTTGTGTGCTCTAGTGGAGTGAGTTAAAAATCCCTACATCACTTAAAAGTGAATATTTATTGGAAAAAGGTGATGTGGATAATTAAAAGCGGGGTCGTGCATGTGTGGATCAAGTTACTAACCCACCACACTGGTGTTGGTCAACATATTTGAGCCTCGTGCTGACTTCTAGAGGCTTTCTTCAGGACCGGGGTGTGTATCAGGGAGCGCCTTGTGGCTCCTGTTATAGTGGCCAACTTGCCACTTGTGCACAAATAGGTCAGACCAATCTTATCTGTGCCTGTGGATAAGGAGAGAAATACATTGTGGTAAAATTTCCTCAAGGAGACCCATAATTGCTCATTATGCATATGGACTGCTGGTACAACATTAGTTAACCCCTTGAGTGCCCCACCCTTTCCACGCCCTGTGCCGGGCGTTTCATTAGCGGGCGGAGTTCATGACGAGATAGTCTAGTCATGGGCACAGCGCAACCGCGGTCCATGACGAGACTATCTCGTCATGGGCACTGAAGGGGTTAACTCAAGCAGCTAATTTGGTATGAGTTTATACTGCGTCATGTTCGCATGTTAGGTGAATACACTACTATCTGACTAGATAAAATGAGTTAAAATTAGTGCTTCAGGTAGCCAAAGAATAACAGAGGAAAAAAGGGCTTTAAAAAAATTCTTGAAAAATATCTTATCAAACCTATAGGCGTACTCAGTTGTTAAGGTACTAGCGTGATAATGCCTGAATATCATTGTTTAAATGTGCTTGGGACAGGCAGAATCTTAGTGCCTGTCGCCATGGTAGGTATTGTTTAGTTAAGTGTTTCTCGTCATGCTGCTCGTGGCATATTTAGGGGCACAAGTGGCAGAGCAAAACATAGCAAGAACGGTAAAAGTACATTGTGAAAGTTCTTGCATAAGTTTTGTGTGGTTAAGTAGAAATATTACTCATCGTTATTGTGTTCTTTTCAATTTCCCCGTTTAAAAGCAGCAATGCATAAGACGCGTGTAAAGCATATGTATCCCAAAACAGACTTGTCATGATTACTTCTACCTCTATCTCGTTATTGTGTTATTTTCTGTAGCGTGATCAATGCGGCAATGCATTAGATGCTGGCGGAACTTAGTGTAACAGTTTGTGTTAAGCAAAAGTCTCTGAAAACAGGCTTGTCATCGTTACCTCTATCTTGTTGCGATGCCCTTCCTCGGGATGCCGTTACTCTAGTAGGAACCACAATCTGTGGAAATAAATGGGGGTTAATTGTATCTTACTTGCAGTGTGTTTTGTTGGTTTAGATGTTCCTCGCGGTTGCTCACCGGTTCTCTTTGGCAATTTGCTTGTAGTAGCTCTGGAAACGGTATCCCGGGTGACGCGGGCCCATATTCAGCTAGTATTAACATACGGCGGGTGGTTGAAATGGAAGCAGGACTGCCTGGAATATCGTGGTTGGCAATGGTTGGCATAGTAGAATCGTGAAGAAAGACAGACTGGCTGTTATTGAAAAACGGCTGTCTTCATTTCACCATAAGAATTACCTTTTGGTGTTGAACGATTATCTCTATAGATTAGTTACTTGGTAGTGTAGGTAATGAGGTTAAACACTCTTGGGGTTCCTCAGGTATGTTCCTTGGTTGGCAACAGTGGTTGGCATAGGTGGTGAGAGGACTGTTACTGTTGTGTGTCAATTGTATTAGTTCTCAATCTATATTCTAATTGGCCTTATGTGTCTTTGTATACTTTTGTGGGCTATACTGGAAAGGCTGTTGCCATTTGTATACTTTCTCTATCCATGTTCTTATTGACATTGTGTGTCATTGTATACTGTTATGGGCTATTTTGGAATTCAAAGTGGTATTCAATTAATTTACATGAATTAACTTGTGGAGACCTTAGGGTCATCTGTTTTCATTCATCCTAAGGTGTGTCAAGGGATATTATCGTTCAATCCTTCCACATCTGTCTTAAGACGGTGGATCCAACGCTGTTCCTTCTCGAATAGGATTTGCTCTTCATTGTGGCTTTTTGATAGTAGTGTCTCCAGGACCACCCAGTTGAGATCATCCACATTGTGGTTGTTCTCTATGTATTGTCTACTCATCTTTGTTGTAGACCTTTTGTAGTTCATGTAACTCGTGTTCACAAATGCGTTGTTTTACTTTGGGACACGTCATCCCAATATATCTCAGGTTGCATGGGCACACAATCATGTATATTACATGCGTGGTGTTGCAGTTTGTATGTTGACGCAATGTTCAGGTCAGATTCGGTAGTAGTTGCAGAGTCTTAGTCACTTTCGTTAATTTGCATACCGTGCAGGAACCACATGGATGGTGTCCAACTATTGGGTTCATATTCCATGCTGCCGTTATTGTGTCTCTGAATTTTGTACTAACCATTGGAAGACGGATGGATCAAAGCTTCTCTTTCCCTCTCCCTTTGATTAAGATATATTTAAGCAGCGTACAGCTGTGGGAATACTCCTGGCAGTGACTGATGGAAATCCGCCAATCTTCCACCGAACACGCACCACAAATCGTGTATGTGTTCCTGAATACACGAACAAGGAAACTAAGAAGAAGAACTGTGAGAAGAAATGGTGGAGCATCAGGGCATGAGCTATACAGAGGAAGAAGTGAATGCTATCATCATTACTTCAGGACAAAGACCTTAACACAAACCAATGAATGGGATGAACTAACCGAGACAAAGAAAGAACAAGTGAGAACTGCCATTCATGGTATCATCATGAAAGAATACCTTCTTGCGAACACTGCCCCCAAGGGCCTGTGGGTTAAGAATGCACCACGCATCTTCCTACAAGACGTGGCTTTCCGGAGAGACTGGTCATCAATATCTTGGAAGTGCACCAGAGAATATCTGGTACTAATAATAAAAACAGCGACAAGGCCGGTGGAGGCTCTAACTATTAAGATACAAGTCAGTGAAGCCAAATTGAAAACCACGGTTCAAATCTCTGTTTATAAAAAGAGACCCGAAGAGATAAATAGGGAGATGAATGAAACTAAAGATTACATCACCCAAAACAAGATCCAAAAGTTGGGCAACGACCAAAAACGATTCTCGATGGAGAAGATGCACCCCTACACAAAGGACGACTATGTCATCAGAGTGATGAAGATTCTACTAGAGAAACCACCAGCAATAACTCTGATTGGAGTGGTGATGAAGGAACACCCCCCGATGGGAAAGGAGCCAGCAAAGGCGGAACCAACGTCGGAGAGGCAACAATTGGCAGATGCCTAGATACCTCGATCAACCGCAGACCAATTTCCAACCATACATACCGAATTTCCAAGGATGGATGAATCCATACTTCCCAGGACGACACCAGATGGGGAAAATTATGAATATGCAACCACCTCCTTTTTTACGGAGAAGCCCGGGAACCCAGAGAGGGAAAAGAAAAGGTGAAACCTGGAACGAACAGGAAAGGCAAGTACATACTCGCAGCATGACCAAAGAAAAACCAGGAACCAACCCAACCAATCACTAGTAGTCGATTTAAGTGACATCACCCTCACAGCTGACCAAGAAAAAATACTAAACAGAGGACTTGGCTTCGTCCCCACACCCCCACTAGACATTTTCAAACTACAGTGTGAATTGTCAGAGTTTTGCCGCAAAATCAAACTTAAGGCCTTCTTCATGGACAAAGAAATCCATGTATCAGAAAGTGATACCAACCTAAGACCAAAATCGACCTTCTGCCCTCCAAGTCATATGGTTCCTGTAGAAATACAGACATTCAAGCAAGCAATAATGAAAGAGCCACAGAAAAGAAGACCTACGTTAACATCACCAAACAGGAACAGAAAGCTATGAATGACCTACATCGGGATGCAAATCTAATTATCAAACCAGCAGATAAAGTGGGAGCAATTGTCCTCCTCAACAAACAAGGATACGACAGGCAATGCCTAGAACTACTTACAGACGACAAATTTTACAAGAAAATCACAACTGACCCAACCAAGAGACTACAAAGAACTGTTGAGTTGATGGTTCAAGAGGCTGAAATTAACCAATGGATCTCCAAACATGAGGCAGACTTCCTGATGACCAAATCACCTAGAGTACCCTACTTCTACTCTTTACCCAAAACTCACAAAAACAGAACACCACCACCTGGGCGACCGATCGTGTCAGGCATTGGGTCAGTACTAGAACCTCTGTCACAATTCGCAGACCAATTCCTGAGACCTCTTGTACAAAAAACACCCACGTACCTAAAAGATACACAAGACCTCCTAAACTTACTGGAAGGACAAAACTACAATGAAGACACCATGCTCCTAGTAGGACTCAATGTAGAAACTCTCTACACTAGCCTACCACAACAGAAAACCTTAGACACCCTGGAGGATATACTATTTTCTGATGACTGGAATCACAGGACACCCAGACACTTTGTATTAGAGTGCTGCTGGTTAGCACTCACTGAGAACTATTTTGAATACGAAGGCACACTTTACGAACAGTGTCACAGCAATTCTATGGCCAGCACATTTGCCCCGAGTTTGGCCGGACTATACGTGAGTGATTTCGAGCAACACCACATACAAAATCAGAACAATCCATACCTAACCCGAGTAAGACTCTGGCGGTGCTACATTGACGATGTCTTCATGATCTGGGAGGATACTGAAGACACACTAAAACAGTATCTTGAATGGATAAACACCAAAGGCAATTGCCTGAAATTCACATACACGTCTGACTAAAAACAACTAGATTTCCTGGACGTCACAATTTATACTGAGAACAACACCCTCCTGACCAAAACTTACTATAAGCCAAAGCGAGAAACAGTATACTTTCCTACAACAGTTTCCATCCCCACCCCCTGCGGGAAAACTCAACGTACAGCCAATTCCTATGCTTAAAAAGGAACTGTAGCTCTCTGCAGGTCTATAAAACACAAGTCAAAGAACTGGAACAGAAACTTGGGATGAGAGATTACCCCAAAAGGATCATAAGGAAATGCCAAAAAAGAGCCCACAACCAGCCCAGGGAGTGTCTCCTTGAAACCAACCCACGAGAGACACACAATGACCTATTGACATGTGTGACAACATATGGCACATCATCAAAAACGATGAAAAAAATCAGCAATAAAAACTGGAGGATCCTGACATCCAACAACTTGAAGTGGCCAAAACCTCGTTTTGCGAACAAGAGGACGTGAAACATTAAGGATTTTCTAGTACACACCAGACCAACACCAACCATGAAGAGAGACACAATAACGGCAGCATGGAATATGAACCCAATAGTTGGACACCATCCATGTGGTTCTTGCACGGTATGCAAATTAACAAAAGTGACTAAGACTCTGCAACTACTACCGAATTTGACCTTGACATTGCATCAACATACAAACTGCAACACCACGCTTGTAGTATACATGATTGTGTGCCCATGCAACCTGAGATATTGGGATGACGTGTCGCAAAGTAAAACAGCGCATTTGTGAACACAAGAGTAACATGAACTGCCAAAGGTCTACAACAAAGATGAGTAGACACTACATAGAGAAGAACCACAATGTGGATGATCTCAACTGGGTGGTCCTGGAGACACTACTATCAAAAAGCCACAATGCAGAGCAAATCCTATTCGAGAAGGAACAGCGTTGGATCCACCGTCTTAAGACAGATGTGGAAGAATTGAACGATAATATCCCTTGACACACCTTAGGATGAATGAAAACAGAAGACCCTAAGGTCTCCACAAGTTAATTCATGTAAATTAATTGAATACCACTTTGAATTTCAGAATAGCCCATAACAGAATACAATGACACACAATGCCAATAAGAACATGGATAGAGAAAGTACACAAATGGCACCAAAAGGCAACAGTCTTTCCAGTATAGCCCACAAAAGTATACAAAGACACATAAGGCCAATTAGAATATAGATTGAGAACTAATACAATTGACACACAACAGTAACAGTCCTCTCACCACCTCTCTACCACCTATGCCAACCACTGTTGCCAACCAAGGAACATACCTGAGGAACCCCAAGAGTGTTTAACCTCATTACCTACACTACTAAGTAACTAATCTATAGAGATAATTGCTCAACACCAAAAGGTAATTTTTATGATGAAATGAAGACAACTGTTTTTCAATAACAGCCAGTCTGTCTTTCTTCTCGATTCTAATATGCCAACCATTGCCAACCACGATATTCCTGGCAGTCCTTCTTCCATTTCAACCTCCTGCCGTATGTTAATATTAGCTGAATATGGGCCTGCGTCACCAGGGACACTGTTTCCAGAGCTAGTATAAGCAAATGGCCAAAGATAACCGGTGAGTGACAGCGAGGAACATCTAAACCAACCAATCACACTGCAAGTAAAATACAATTAACCTCCAGTTATTTCCACAGATTGTGGTTCCTACAAGCGTAACGGCATCCCGAGGAAGCGCATCACAACGAGATAGAGGTAATGATGACAAGCCTGTTTTCAGAGACTTTTGCTTAACACAGAATGTTACACTAAGTGCCGCCAGCATCTAAAGCATTGCCGCTTTAAACACGCAATTGAAAAGAACACAATAACGATGAGTAATATTTCTACTTAACCACACAAAACTTATGCAAGAACTTTCACAATGTACTTTTACCGTTCTTACTATGCCACTTGTGCCCCTAAATATGCCATGAGCACCAAGACGAGAAACACTTAACTAAACAATACCTACCATGGCGACAGGCACGTATGCTTGTACTAAGATTCTGCCTATCCCAAACACATTTAAACAATGATACTCAGGCATTATCACGCTAGTACCTTAACAACTGAGTACGCCTATAGATCTGATAAGTTATTTTTCAAGAATTCTTTTTAAGCCCCTTTTTTCGCTGTTATTCTTTGGCCACCTGAAGCACTCATTTTAACTCATTTTATCTAGTCCAATAGTAGTGTATTCACCTAACATGCGAACATTACGCAGTATAAACTCATACTAAATTAGCTACTTGAGTCAACTAATGTTGTACCAGCAGTCCATATGCATAATGAGCAATTATGAGTCTCCTTGAGGAAATTGTACCACAATGTATTTCTCTCCTTATCCACAGGCACAGATACGATTGGTCTGACCTATTTGCGCACAAGTGGCAAGTTGGCCACTATAACAGAAGCCACAAGGCGCTCCCTGATACACACCCCAGTCCTGAAGAAAGCCTCTAGAAGTCAGCACGAGGCTGAAACATGTTGACCAACACCAGTGCGGTGGGTTAGTAACTTGATCCACAGACGCACGACCCCGCTTTTAATTACCCACATCACCTTTTCCCAATAAATATTCACTTTTTAGTGATGTAGGTATTTTTAACTCACTCCACTAGAGCACACAAACACCCTCTTATTTTTCATTTCTGGACACTACTGGCAAGCCAGATGGTCTTCCTCCAGGTGGAGGCACAGCATACTCACAAAGATAAAGACCTGATGATGATGCTGCTACAGTACACTTAGGCGGAGAACCAAGAAATACCGCCCACGCCTGTGTACGTATATGAGGGTTTTTATAAAGTTTCTCAGATGAGCAAAGACCCTGGTATACAGGACAAGTGATCCATTCCCCCCCCCCCCCCTCTGATTTTTGCAAAATTCTTTCTTGCCACAATTTTCTCTCCGACCAGGTCCCCAATCTCTGGTACCCATTCAGTTCTTGCTATTATCGTTTTGATTTCCCTAGTGGTGGTGAGTTTTACTTGGATGTTGCTTTTTGAAGCTGGATATTTTTTAAGGGCCTCTAAAACATCATTAAGGTCAGTTTCAGCCACCACCATGTGGACACTATTGAGGTCTGGTACCCACATTCTCACCCTAAACAGGGGCTTATAAGGTGTACGACCCCCCAGGGACTTTCTTTGCAAAATGATATGTGCCCTCTGGACCCCATATAGGTGATTGACTCAACTGCCACCAGAGCCTAACACACTTGCTGTTAAGGATTGCTTTAAGTCACAGTTTTTCCTCTATTCCCAAATTTCCCTCAGGATAATAGGGGGCGGAGTACCGCTAGGCCACACCCGAACTTCCCATGGTTTCTTTGTAAGCCTGACAGCTAAACATCGGGCCGTTGTCAGAATGTGATGAGCCAATTGCCTTTGTGCCGATAAAAACTGCAAATCCTTTATAACAGTTTGAGTGTCAGCCGAGTGCTGAGACCAAACCCACAGGAATCTAGAGCATGAATCTACTGCGACCAAGATGTACTTGTAAGCCCCATCTGTGTGTAAGGGGCCACAGTGATCCAAATATGCACACGCAAGAGGTTTGTCTGAGATAAATAAAGGTGTTTGTGGTGGACGTGCTATGGTGGAGCCCTTCATCTCGTGGCAGATGTCGCATTTGAGGACAAATTCCTTGGTCTGCTTAGTAGGACATGTCCACCAATAGTGCTGCTTTAGTAGTGAAACTATAGCAGAGATCCTTCCATCTGCTGAACCCAGACCCACATGTGCAGCTAGTATCAATCCCAATCTGAGATCAATGTTTGGAATTAATCTATCTCCAACTCCTGGAATTGGAGCATACAGAATATTTTGTGCATTTAACTTGTAGAAGTACTTGAGTAGATAGCCTTTCGGGAGGGGAGCTGTTGTGCATGGCATTCACCACTATTATTATTGTTCTGTCTATTCTTGAACTGGGGAGAGTTATTTCAGCAATGGCAGCAGTGCATACTTTTGCCTTGGCGGCTTCAACCAGCATTGAATTCCCTTCAATGTGAACGCCAACACATTGATGACTCAATGTATGAGGATCATGAGCCCATGGCAGGTCTTCTTTCAGCTTTGCCCCTTGTTCCCAAAGCATCTTGTGTTTTATTGTGCAACCTTTGGAATTCCTAAATCTATTTTGGCCCCAATAGTGTAAATATTCGTTATAGGACTGTACACAGTAAATTGAATCACACACTGAGTGTGGGGAATTCACAATCCGTATTTTGTATTGCCAGTATCAGGGCTTTTAGTTCTGTGAGGTGTGCCATACAGTCTCCTAGAGACTGAGTGTGTGTTTTCCTCGGAATGGAACTGTCCATCCTGCATGCACCCTTTTACAATTGTGCATGCCACGAAATATTGTTTCGTACCTCTAGGCAGATCCATCGCTATAAATGATTCACTCATATAAATCTAGAGGCATTATTTCTTTCAGCAGAGGATATTCTTGTTCGCACTGCAGGAATGCTTGTGTTTGTAATGTAGAGTCAAATCTGTAATCCTCATCTGTTGCAGTGAGACTGTTAGCCCATTGAATCCATCGTGGATGCAGTGCTTTAACATTCGGGATGCTTGCCTTTGTAACGGCCTATAGGGTCGGTACCTGGGTCATGACAATTATGCTTTTCCCCTTCGCTAATGCTTTCTCTCTCACTACAGCAGTCTGTATTGCTGTGAGTATTTTTTCAGTCTGTGCAAAACGACTTTCAGTGTGTGTGCACAAATTTGATTTGTATGCTATAGGGACTGTATCACCTTCATATGTGTACCCAGTTGGACCAGCTACTTCGCAGTTCATCATGTTTGCTGTGTAAATGCTTGGAAGCTATCATTTCAGCTTGCATGGAACATAAGATATCAGTATGTTCCTGTGTCCAATGGCTCACTGAAAAATCAGGTCGAATTAAGTTGTAGAAAGGTTTCACCCTTTCTGTGTAATTAAAAAATGTATGTCCAACCAAAATTTAAAAATCCTAAAATGGATTGTAGCCATATATCTGCTGCCAGGCTTTTGGCTTTACTTGAAAATTCGTACCCTAAAAATAGGATACTGAGGTAGTCAATATTTTTAAATTACATTTGTATCCCAGGTGGGCGAATAGATGAATTTAGTGGCACACCCTAGACAAGTGTTCCATTAGTTCATTGTCCAGCAGATAAATGTAATCTATATAGGACAATGCCTCCTCATCAACATTTTGAAGTAACTATGTTACCCTGGCTGAAATCAACCGGGGGCTATTCTTATACCCCTGGGCTAATTGACAAAATTGGCATTGAAAGCCTAGTGCCAAGAATGCTGTCACATATCTGCTTCCAGGCGTTATATTTTGGAAGAAAAATCCTTTAGATTTTTGTTGTTTCGTTTTTCTTCCGCACAATGTTATTCTTTATTACAGCACTGAGTGCATTGTGTATGGCAAATGTGCATGTGGATGCATTTAAATGTCTATAATCTAAGACTAGACTATATGAATTATTGGGTTTCATTACTGGAAACAAGGGATTATTCAAAGGTGAGATGAAATTCTCTATCACACCCTGGTATTGAAGTTGATCTATTATCTCCCTGACTTGTTTCTTTGCCTCATGCTTAGTTGAGTATTGTCTCTGTGGTACAGTTATTGATTTTAATGGGATTTCGTGATGAAGAGACTCATCATCCCAACCAACATGATTCGGTAAAGTGTGGGAGCTAGCACTAACGCCCATTCCTGCGCATATGAATTTTTAAATGATTCTAGTATGAGGTCGGAGAAAGCAGGTAAAAAAACTTCTTCTCCCATTGGGCAATCCATCGTGAACTCAGGTGATCAATCTTTTTCGGTGAAGTGAATATCATAACCCTAGTTCAAGTTCTCTCAAAAGAGATCTGGCTATGTCCCCCTCCATTTGGAGTGTAATTTCGGATAAATGCTGTGGGACACTTAATCTTGTATTATATGTTTCCACCGTGATGTGTTAATTCAGTGCTACTACCCCCAGATGATCTTTCAGGCTCTGGCAAGCTATTGTGACTTTTGCTTCGCTGTCCAGCATCATCACTGCCCATTCCTCATTCAGAAGCAGAGTCCTCAGTAGCCTGGGCATTTCGTAATCTTTTGTTTGTCGTCCTGGTTAATGATTTAGTCCAAAGTGTGATGTGTCTCCCTTTTCAGCTTGACTCACTCTTCTGATCTGTATTCTGACCATCTGTCTCTCTCCGAACGCTTTTCAGATGTCTCCTGAAAAGAACGAGATGAACGTCTATCCGTATCCTGATACCTGTCAGGTTTTCTAATATTGTTACGGTTTCTCAGATTGTAGTTTCTTTGTGTGTGTTCCTGTTGAGGTGACCCACCCTGTGACTGTTTCGTTCTGTTTATTTTTTAGTTTTTTTATCCAATTTCTTCTTTGATAAATCGGGTGCTTACTTAGAGTTATCCTTTTCAGAACTGCTCTTAACTATTGGTTTCCCAGGTCGGGTCCCTAATTATCTCTGCCAAGTGAGACATATGCACCTTCGATAATCATAGGAAATTCGTTCTGTTGTTGTGCCAGAGTGAATTTCCTCAGGTGGTGGCAAATAGTCACTGCTGCTGCCTCCCCCTTTATATAAGTCAACTAAATAGCCGATACCTGGGAAAAATTGCCCATCAGTTTCATCGTCAGATCTAAGGCAGGGTCTGCCCCATACTTGTACTATATTTGCTTCTGTACTTCTGGTATGACTGCTATTGATGGGGTACCATGACCTCTGGTATATACGGTATCGAAGATTGTACCCCAAGTGACACAGTCTTCTATCTGGGGAGCCGGCCCCATTGGCAAGCAAATTGTCAGTCTTCTGTGTTTTTCCTGCGGGCCCGTATGAGGAAAAACTGCTTCAAGCTGTGCTCTTTTTTGTACTATCCAGAGCACAATTTGCTCCCATCTGGTGGGACCATTTCCCATAACAGCATTTAGTGTTGGTGGACTAATACCTGTAGTGGCCAGGTGTGGGTGTGTATCCTGAGCAGCCCCTACAGGTTTGACTGTAAATGATCTCATTACATATTGTGTGAGATTTCTGTACATTTTTAACAGCTCTCTGTAAAGTTTGTGCATTCCTGCTGCTGTTAAGGCAGCAACATCTGAATGCGGTATGTATGATGGTAAGACCAGCCAAGTCACTCCTTCTCTGCTGAGCAGACCGAGTCTCACATGTTCTGTGGTTGGGAGCCTTTAAACCAATCAATGTGCTCTTGGTAAGTTAATGAGACTTGTAAGTCCACGTACGGGAAATACTCATCAGGTGGTTTATCTTCAATGTATTCATGAAATAACCATGTATGTGCATCTGCAGGTGGGAATTTAACACATGAATGGAATACCTCTGTTCTGAATGCTTCATGTGCCTTAGCCACGAAGGTAACCTCTCCACCCATTGCCGGGAGGTCATTATATAGTAATTTCATGGTAACTGCCTGTCTGCAATTTTCTGAAATATTTAGTCCACCTATCTGTTCTCCAATGTCCTCATCTTGTTCGGTCATTCCCACAGAAGTAGTATTTAGCTAAAATCTTAGAGATATCAATCAATCACAATACTTTATTCAGTATAGAAAAAATACCATAAAAGTACAAATAAAATACATCATAGTTAAAAAAGGAAAAACCAATTCAATAATCTAAAATTCTACATGATACATATTCAATTCATCAATAATTAAGAACCCCTCCCCTCAGTAGGTTCCTTCGTGAGGCCATAGAAAGAGCGACCTATGTTCACCCAATGCCCCTTGTTGCTCTAAGCCTGACCGCTGCCCTTAAAAAATGTACCGTACAGAACAGAGTCAAAGCATCTGAGGACAATTTTAAAAATAACAGGGCCACCCTTGCATGTTTAAATCTAGCTTTCTTTAAGATTCTCTTTAAAAAGAGGCTCCTAGTTTGTGAATAAAAGGGACATAGTAAAACAAAGTGAAGGGTATCCTGTGGAGACCGTTGGTCTCAGCCACACGGTCCCTTCATCTCTATAGACGCTGTGTATCCTGCCGGGTCAGCTAGTATGTGGTGCAGAAGATTTAATCTGAGCCGTGTCATTATAATCTATCATGGGCATTATAAAAGTAAGACAAATAAGGTTCAATACCCACGGATGTTTTAGTTAAAAGATGTTCTCTCACTGATGATTTAATCAGCTCCCTATCTTCCCTGAGTATTGTAACATGCTTAAAAAACCGGTCCTTAACCATGGCCTTATCCTGCACAGATATTTTAGAGGGGTTGGTAAAAAGGTCTGCACGTCCTATTCCCTCGAGGGTCTCCTTCACATACTTTAGCCATGGGATATTAAGCCCCCGGTCACGGGCGAGGCAGTCTGCTATGACCAGCCTACTAAGTGTGGCCTCCGTATTTGCCCAATTTTTTGCCCAGCAGACTAGGAGTTTGACTCCCAACCTGTCCCAAATGTAACACCAAGTTCTTCGTGGACAATGTGGGATGGCGTACTCTGAGGCACTTTAAGCAAGTGCCGAAGATACTTATTTTCCTCAAATTTGTAAATGCTGTGCGTTAATAAAGCCCCATACCTCGCTTGCATAAAGGACTTTGGGACAACACATAGAGCTGTATAATCTCAAAATTTGCTCGGGTGACCATCGACCTAACCTTTGTGCAAAATTCATGATCGACCCAGAGTAACTAGCTAGAGTACGACATTTCTCCTCGAGTAAATTTTTTAAATTTAGATGGGCATCAAATACAATCCCCAGATGCGAGAAGGAGTGCACCATTCCCAGGCGATGAGAACCAATCATATAATTGTACTGTTTACTTGGTTTTTTGCCCACTTCCATAATATATGACTTGGACAAATTGGGGGACAAGTCAAAGTTCTCCATGAAGAAAACAAAGCTGTCTATCAAAATATGCAGCCCTTTGGGAGTGCGGGCAAGGAGAACCGCGTCATCTGCATAAAGCAGGACAGGGATCCCTCACGAGCCAGTCCTTGGTGTACTAAGTACCTGATCCAGCCTGTTTATGTACAATGTAAACAACAATGGGGCCAGAATACAGCCCTGTCTGACCCCACTTGAGCATAAAAAGGGTTCTGTGGTACTACCCTCCTGATTATATCTGACCGTGGCGGTGGTATTATGATGCAAAGATTTTAAAATATTAATAAGTCCAGGGTTCACGCCAAGGTCACCCATGATTACCCATAATTCCCCCCGGTTAACTCGGTCAAAAGCCGCTGTCAAGTCCATGAATGCCAGGTACACCGTCCCTTGACTGGCAATGGTGTACTTGGCTACAAGAAGATATAAGTTGAGACATTGGTCGGTGGTTGACTTCCCTGGCCTAAAGCCAAATTGGGTGTCAGTTATGATATGCTGATCATCAGCCCAGTCTATTAGCCGGCTGAGGATAACCCGCCCTAGAACCTTTGCTGACACGTCAATTAAGGAAATTGGTCGGTATCAAAGTGGGCTATCCTTGTTACCTTTTTTAAAAATGGGAACAATCGTGGCTGTGGACCAGGATGGTGGCATAACTGTATCTACTGCTGCTTTAATGACTCTGGTCAGAATGGGCGCCCAGAGATCCACCTTGCTCAAAAAAAGGTCGGGTGGAATCCCATCGGGACCCAGTGCCTTATTTCGGGTCAAACCTTCAATCCCTACCTTAATCTCACTCAGGAAAAACTTATCGGGGTGATATTCCTTTCCCCCCTATCATCCTCCGACTGAGCCTCGACTGAGCAGTGATTATAGAGCCCATAAAAATGCTCATGCCATTGCCCCGGCAAGATATTGTTAGCTAACCTGGGTTTATTTGCCTCTTGGAAACAAGGCTTGTTTATAACTTTCCAAAAGGTGGTTGTATCCTTTAACTCCATTGCCTCCCTCAGATCCTCCCAGCATTGCTGTTGTAATTTAGTTTTACGGCCTTTAACGGCCAACTTATAGTTTGTCCTACAGAGGGTCACCCTACCCTTATCTCTTGGGGAAGATTTTAGAGCGATTTTCAGCTCTCTTAAAGCACGGGAACACTGTTGGTCAAACCACCTTGGGTCATTCGATCTAGCTGTATGTAATGTAGTTCTGAGCAGGCCGTCAATTAAATGAGCAACACCCTCAATGACCCTAACTAGTTCGACCCCCTCCACCATCTTTCAATAGTGCTCTATAAAGAGCTTCACAATTAGCCTGTGACCATCTCAGCCTCCTACCTTGATCTGTGGCACATACCACCCCCCCCCACACTAAATGGTTTCTTACAAAGGTTTGACTCCACAATGGACATAACAAGTGGATTGTCGTCACTGAAAATACTCAAACAAATTCTAAAACCCGAGACCCAGTTTTTTAGTGCTACGGAAACAAAAATAAAATCAATAAATGAGACACATTCTCTACCTTTGAATGTGGGGTGGATCATTTTGTCCTTTCCAACTTCAACCAGATCTATGGTGTGTGTGAGGGCATGCATATTTAATAACTTGCATAGTACACTACCCTCCTTCGTGTGTTCCATATGCGGGCCCTCTTCCAGTGTACACGATGACCAATCCCCACAGTTAACTTTCAGATTTGGACACAGGTGGCAATTGAAGTCGCCAACTAAAACCAAATAGGGCACCAAAGCCCCTCGCTCCTGCATGTGAGTGAGCCTACTATCCAGCTCATCCACATTTGCAGTGCCCTGACCTGGTGACAATGCATTATAAAGATTAATAAAGATTAACTTATGATCCTTATTATAAAACCTAAGCCCCTGCATAATATCTGAGTCCCACTCCAAGTCAATCCATCTGCCCTGTATCCTGATATCAACATATATGGCCAGCCCTCCCCTTGCTCTCCCCGATATTGCCTTGCGTGCGGTACAAAATAGGTTTTATAACCCTCTAAGTGAAAGGTGCTATTCTCTAGTTCCCATGTTTCCTGTAAACAGATGATTTGGAATTTCCTTATATAAAATAACCAATCTTCATTCTTGAATTTGGCAGATAAACCTGCTATGTTCCAGGAAACTATTTTAAAATCTCTCTCATTTTGTCTATCTGAGCTAGCCAATGTCAGGTGGTTTTGGGGCCTGTGGAGTTCCATATTGTGGTCGTTAAGCACTTGCGTTCGGGCTACTAGATAATCTGAGGTAGTTGGACTTACAGCTTCCCCAATTGTGCTCGACACTTCTGTCCCTTCCGAATCTGTAGCGATGACTTTGTTTCCATGAGCGTAATTTCATGTTAACTGCCTGTCTGCAATTTTATGAAATATTTAGTCCACGTATCTGTTCTCCAATGTCATCTTGTCCGGTCATTGCCACAGAAGTAGTATTTAGCTAAAATCTTATAGAGATATAGTATGCACAGTGTGGGAACCTTGAATCCTTCAAGCTTGATTTGACATACAGTTAACACATACGGTTTTCTACTCAGCTGGGCGGATTTGTTTCCCTTCCCACTATGGATGTCTCTGGTTAGAAAGTTGAGTAGGGGTCTGTGCAAAAGCATGACTGAAGTACTCAGATTTGACTATTAAATAGGAGCCTAACCAACATTGGCAGTGCCATGTCGTGTTCCCACCAATCCGTAGGACCTGTGCATTGTTTGGACAACATAGACTAAGCCTTGGTATCAAGACGAAGACCGGACATCACCACAGGATATGTTGGTCTATAGACCAGCTAGCTCACAGTGCCACCGTAAGCCCTCCTAACCTATCAGGGAGTGAATGGTTTTCCGGCAACCACTGAACATGACAACTCTGACCCCTCAGGGATCATGGACATAGCACAGAACCTTTTGGGCCGTCACTTGTGCTTACTTGTTCTCAGAGAAATATACAGAGAATACACAGTGGGACGTTTTCAATAATATTTATTGAACCAACACTATTTTTGCATAAAATACGTGTGCTGAAATGATTAGTAGACAGAAGCAGATAAACGTGATCACAAGCACCAAAAGCATAAATAGTAGCCATAGTTCTACCATGTATTTATGCAGGCATATAAACAAAGCAGTAATCTAGCATACTCCTACTATGCAAACCCTACTCTAAGTGTACATAGATTGTGTGTAGGTGTAGAACCAAGAATCCCCCCAAGGGACGATCCAACCCCATTACCTGATGGGATAGAGTGAAGGACCCCGTCTTGGTCACGAACAGGACACCCTTCACAAGATATCAGAAAGCTGTTAGGTGATTACTCAGCATGCAAAGACCCGTGGGGTCAGTGGAAGTACCTCCTCTAATAATCTATCGGGATGCTCATCTTTTATAATAAAAAGCAGCCTTGCGATGTACGCATAGATTAGTGATGTTATGGATATATAGATAGCCCTGTCGCCCCTTGGATGAAGATAGTGACGTTTGACATAGTGTGAAACGGGACCTTGTTCATGATGTTCAGGGCGTTGCGATACTGTTTTATGAAACAAGATGTAAAAACAAGTTTCGTTTCAGAGAAATAAATCCAACGTTGTCGTGCGTGCGAATATGTGCAAAAGGTCACAGCTGAAAATGTGATTTGTGGACACAATATAAGAAATAATCTGCTTAATTCGGGAATATAACAGCACATATGCTCTCCTCTAATGCATATTGCATCTCTCTTTACCACTGAACTTCCACTCACCAACAATACTTTACATTCCAATCATTCACAGAAATTAACTACATCAATATCTCATCTCACTACTCCACAAAAACAAAACATAACACACACACTAGCACATCAACATCTCACACAACTTCATATTATATTCCGTCACTAAATAGAAACAAACACCCACTCCCACCCTCATGACTACACAAATAAATACATTAATGTACAGATTTAAGGCAACCAATTTATAGACCAATGATTAATGCTAATATATCAACAATAGTGATCTGAAAGAACCAAAGACAACAAATAATGTATCAAAAATACAAAAAACAGCATTTATTAAGTATTTAGACAATAATAAAAAATGTAATAATCATTCATTCACTTTCATATCCATCATACAGACTCACAAACATACTAAAGACGAATTAAAAACATTGTTGGAATGGTAACATGTTGTACAAAACTGATATATTAACACAATATATAAAGAACAATGTCAATAGAAAATTGAGTGGCACAAATTCAAATGACTGGTGGAATTCTACGCGCGTTTTGGCACAATAGGAGTGCTTTCGTCAGGAAGAGGGCCACAGTAGAGACAATTGATGAATCAGTGAAATGAAAGCTGTCTTTATGAATGAACAATGTTCCTTCCCGAATGCAACAATAATACAAATACGGACATTTGCATTAAATAAATTAAGAGAAAATCATGAGAATAAAAATGAAAATGAGAAAGAAAATGAAAAGAGATGGCTCAAAAACAATTGTTACATTAATTGGTAGCCAATTTAGTAAACTGAAATTAGATTCATGGAGATCGTATATATCGAACCCAATGTGTGTGGTGAATAAAAGAGAGAAGGGAGACAAAAGGGGGAAAGGAACACCCAGTGAATTTGAGAGTATACAACAATGGTGATCCTTGTTTGTGTCAAAATCACATGCTTAGTATTTGATGTTAGAGAAGGTACCTACTTTCGATATGGATAAGGTGTGAGAAGTTGGCCTGGTATATGCTGGCCACTAATTATAGTGGGCACCCTGTACCAGTCGAAACAACCCCTTATTGGTTATAGGTTAAAGACAACCTTTATTGAAAGCTATCCTAGTGGTAGCTATGGAGAGCAGCCTTCAGGCTAAGTCTTGAAAGAATGTAAAGCAGCGTGTTTTACCAGTCTATAATCTCTTGAGTGGCTAAATGAAAGACAACCACACCAGGTATATATATAAAATATATGTATTTATTTCTAAACACACCCTCCTAGTCTCTTTATGAGGCTAGAGGTCAAAACACATAAGTTACACTTCAAATATGACAGTAAAATAGCACAAATACACGTCAGGCCCTAGGGGCGAGCCAAGCCATATACTAAAATAGTGGTATAAGAACCACGACTTAACTAGACACAAGGCCTAGAGGCCTGTGGACACAAAAAGCCTTGACAACAGCAACCCACACAGAAAGGAGAAAGACGCTTCGGTGCAGACCAGCAAGGTCTGAGGGACTCACCACTTGGTTGGGAGTCAGGGGACGTCTGGAGCAACAAGGGAAGCCCAAGGAAATTCAAAGTTACCCCCTCAGGGACCCACCAGTCGACCGACCAATGATCGCTAAGGGACCTCGAGAAGAAACACAAAATGGCGGCCACTCGGAGTGACTAGGCCAACAATCTTCAGCGGATTCCCTGCTCGAGGTGGGGGCTACAAGCAACCCCAAGCACGACTTCAAGAGACGTTGAGAAGTCAATGCACTTGCAAAAGTGCACGGTGACCAGGAGTTCCGGTTCCTCGCTACTCACGAGGGCTGCGGGTCTCAGCTTTGCTGGGGACTCGGGTCGGCCTCTGAGATGTCTGGAAATCCTGTTCCTGGGCTGCAAATACTTCGGAGTCCGGCGGGAGCTTCGGAGATGCAGACCGGCAAAATGCTTTGGTGGTGCCTGCCAAGCAGGGGAGTCATTCATTGACTCCAAGGGAGATTTCCTCAGTCCTCCAGTCTTTAATAGAGCGTCGAAGTTCCAGGATTCAGCGTCAGAGTTTCGTCCAGGATATCTAAAATTCTGGTTACAGAGGTTCCTTACTTATACCTAAGGAAGGGGTTGGACTAGCTCTAGGGACCCACCTATGGGAGGGTTTGGAAAGAGGGGTGGCTACAGCCATTTCCTTTGTCCATTTTCATGACAGAGCAGGGGCTGGAAGCCCCTGAACCGGTTTGAGCTGGACTATGCACAGGGATACCAAATGTGCCCCCAGTGCAGGACTTCAAAGCACTCAGAGAATGCTCCCACCCAGCCCCAATACACATACGCCTGTCTGGGAGTTGGTTACACCTCCCTGTGACAGGAAACCTATTGTCCAGGCCTCCCTTGCCAGAGTTTCGGTCAGCAGCAGGAAGCCAGACCCGTGTCTGCAGCATCCCTTTTGTGATGCCAGGGCTCTATTAGATTTCTACCGGGTATACCAGTACTGCCATGTCTCTCCCTCTAGAAGGTGGGATCATATCCTCACATCAAGAACTGATGTGAGGTTATGACTCCAAGGTGTTCTGACACCAAACACAACATGTTTCTGTGCAGTCAGTCCAAAGTTAGCATTAACCATTTAAGATATAATGAACTCAAGAGTATATAGTCAGGCTGCACTACTGAGATCCCCGGGGAAGAGATTCCAAAGGCTGCAGAGGGGCTCAGCTCATGCTTGGGCACCCTCTCACATATAACCAAGCACCCTGCCTTGGATGCTGCCTACCAGGATTGATAAGGCCTGCATAGGGGTGACTGATAGGTTTGTATGTGCAGTGATAGGTGAGGTATAGTGAACCTATATCTCAGTAAAGGGTGCATGTACCACCTTACCCAGGCTGCAGTAGCAGACTGTGGTGTCATTTCGGAGGGCTTTCCAGGGGTGGCACAATGGGAAATGGCCACTACAAAGCAGCCGTTGCCACGCATACACTTAACCACGCATGCTTTACAACGCACGCGTGGTTACCACGAATGACCTTTACCACGCATTCCTTTACTACGAGATACGTAGTAAAGGAATATGATATAAAGGTAAAAAAAAGGGGGGTGGGGGGTCTCACCCCCCCGAAAAAAGAAACATTTTACCTGATCAACGCTCTTCTGTGCTTCTTGTCCTTTGGGCGAGGAGCATCAGTAACAACGTTATTGCGTACGTGCGTCTACGTACTGCATTTTCAACAAAATAGAAAAAGGACAAAAGAAAACAGAGAAAGAAAAAGGGAAATGCTGTCCAAAGAAAGAAAAGAAAAACTGAGTATATAATTTTATACTAGTTTTAAAACCTTAACCATGAAAATGCCATGATCATGCATAGTTACACAACAATTATTGTAAAGGTATGCGTGGTAAAGGCATTTTTGTGGTTAAGGATATTCGTGATAAAGGCATTCGCGTTGTAACGCATGCGTGCAAAAGCCATGCGTTGCAACAGAATGCGTTGAAATGTCATACAACCGGCACAATACATGCTTCAGCCCCTGGTAGGAACCTATGCCCTGGGTACATAGTATACCATATATTAGGGATTCACAAGGATACCCCAGAATCCACTCTGGAGTGTACCTAAAGTACATACAATCAATTTAGAGAGGAAGCAGCTAGGCTGGGGCCCTGAATAGCAGGGTCCCAGCCAGACTAAAGTCGAAAAACAGTAAAACACCAGCAACAAGTGGGGGTAAAAATGTGAAGCAGATCCTACTCTCCCACACAGCCACCCCCCAAACACAGGGACATTAAACTAACCTTGACCAGTTGAGTCTTCATGTTCTAAGTGGAAATATCTGGAGAGTCCATCTGTATTGGCATGGCTACTCCCAGGTCTATGTTCCACTGTAAAGTCCATCCCCTGTAGGGAAATGGACCACCTGAGAAGTTTGGGGTTTTCACCCTTCATCTGTTTTAGCCATAAGAGGGGCTTATGGTCTGTCTGAACAATGAAGTGAGTACCTAACAAGTATGGACTCAACTTCTTCAGAGCCCAAACCACAGCAAAGGCCTCCCTCTCAATGGCTGATCAACGTTTCTCTCTGGGGGGTCAACCTTCTGCTTATGAAAGATACTGGTTGATCCTGACCTTCATCATTCAACTGTGACAGTACAGCCCCTACCCCCAACTCAGATGCATCTGTTTGGACAATGAACTTTTTGGAGTAGTCAGGACTTTGCAGAATGGGAGCAGTGCACATGGCCTGCTTCAGGTCATCAAATGCCTTTTGACAGCTAACTGTCCACTGAACCTTTTGGGGCATTTTCTTAGAGGTTAAGTCATTCAGGGGTGTCACTATTGATCCATACCCCTTGACAAATCTTCCATAGTACCCATTCAGGCATAAGAAGGCTCTCACCTGAGTCTGGGTAGTGGGAGCAACCCAGTTCATTATGGTCTGGATTTTGATCTGCAATGGTTGAACATGGCCTCCACCTACAAGGTGACCCAGGTACACAACCTGACTCTGCCCTATCTGGCACTTAGTAGCCTTGATACATAGGTCTGCTTTTTGCAGGGCCTCCAAAACATTCCTCAGGTGGACCAGGTGATCCTCCCAGGTGGAGCTAAAGACAGCAATATCATCTAGATATGCTGCACTATAGTCTGCCAGGACTGTAAGGACTTGATTCACCAACCTTTGGAAAGTGGCAGGTGCATTCTTCAAACCCAAGGGCATTACCACGAATTGATAGTGCCCACTAGGGGTAGAAAATGCTGTCTTTGGCTTTGCATCATCAGCTAGTCTGATCTGCCAGTAGCCAGCTGTCAGGACAAATGTGCTTAGAAACTTGGCTGAGGCCAAAGTATCTATTAGCTCATCTCCCCTGGGGATGGTATGGGCATCAGTCCTAGTGACTGCATTGAGACCCCTGTAATCTACACAAAACCTTATCTTTCTTGCCATCTTTGGCGTGAGGTTTAGGTAGCAGGACTACTGGACTAGCCCAAGGGTTATCTGAGGGTTCAATGACTCCCAAATCCAACATCTTTTGGACTTCTGTCCTTATACAGTCCCTGACATGGGCAGGTTGCCTGTAGATCTGATTCTTCACAGGCAGACTGTCCCCAGTGTCCACGTCATGAGTGCACCAGGTGGTCTGACTTAGAGTCAGAGAAAACATATGTCTATACTGACTGAGAAGCTTTCTGCATTCAGTTTGCTGCTGGACAGTGAGGCTACCTGCCAAGGCTACACCATCAACTGACCCAAACTCAGTGTTCTGAGAAAGCAGGTCAGGGAGTGGGTCACTCTTCCTCCTGTCCTTCATCAGTAGCCATGAGCAAGCCCATGTCTGCCCTGTCAACATATGGTTTTAGTCTGTTGACATGAAGTACCTAGGGGTTCCAAGGTCTACCAAGTAGGTGACCTTCCCTATCCGTTCAACAATTGTATGGGGGCCACTCCATTTATCCTAGAGGACTGCTGGGGCCACAGGCACCAACACCCACACTTTCTGTCCTGGCTGATAAACAGTCAGTACAGCCTTTTGTCATGCCAGGCCTTTTGTAATTCCTGGCTAGCCTCAATGTGTTTAGTTGCCTTATTCATGTACTCAGCCATCCTGGAGCGGAGACCAAGTACTTAGTCCACTATGTCCTGTTTAGGGGGTTTGAGAGGTAACTCCTATCCCTCCTTCACCAGACATAAAAGGACCCCTAACAGGATGGACAACAAAGGTTCAAAAGGGCTGTAACCAACCCCTTTTTGTGGCACCTCCCTGTAGGCAAACAAAAGTCAGGGCAAAAGGATGTCCCATCTGCGCCTAATCTTTTCTGGGAGACCTTTGATCATGCCCTTTAAGGTTTTTTTGAATCTTTCAACTAAACCATTGCATTTTGGGTGATAGGGTGTGGTGAATTTGTAGTTCACTCCACACTCCTTCCACATAGCAGTTAAGTAACTTGACATAAAGTTTGAAGCTCTGTCAGATACTTCCTCCTTAGGAAAGCCTACTCTTGAGAATACACCCAAGAGAGCTCTTACCACCACAGGTGCTGTGGTGGTCCTAAGTGGGATTGCCTCTGGGTACCTAGTGGCATGGCCCACCACCACCAGGATAAACCTGTGCCCAGATGCAGTTTGAGGATCCATGGGACCAACGCCAATCCCAACCCTCTCAAAGGGAACATCCACCACAGGTAGTGGTATCAGGGGGGCCTTTGTGGTTCCACCTGCCATGCCACTTGATTGGCAGGTCAGACAGGAGCGACAAAACTCCTTAGTGTCTTCAGACATGTGGGGCCAGTGAAAGTGAGGGACAATTCTGTCCCAAGTCTTGTTCTGGCCCAGGTGTCCTACTAGAGGAATATCATGGGCTAGTGTCAATAGGAAGCCCCTAAACTTCAGAGGTATAACCATCCTCCTGGATGCACCAGGCTTGGGGTCTCTACACTCTGCATAAAGTAGGCCATCATCCCAATACATTTTATGGGTGCCACTAGTATTCCCAGCAGCCTCATCAGCAGCTTGCTTTCTGAGGGGTTCAAGAGAGGGGCAGGTTTTCTGTTCCTGGCTCAGATCTGACCTGGAAGGGCCCCCTGTCAACAAGAACTCAACCTGGTCAGGTTCAAGCTCCTCTGGGACAGTTCCTTCTTCAGGCTCACAATCATCTCCCTCAGGAGGCTGATCTGTATTCTGCGTCAGGTGGGAAGGCACTGCCTTAACCCTACTGCTCCTCCTCTTGGGAGGCACCTGGTCCATTCTTCCAGAATCCAGGGCCTGTCCAGAGTTAGACATTTTGGCCTGTGACCTAGTCACAGCAAAGACATGAGCAGGGATCCCTAATATTTCTGCATGTGTCCTGAGCTCCACTTCAGCCCAAGCTGAAGTTTCTAGATTATTGCCAAGCAAGCACTATACTGGTAGGTCTGCACTTACCACAACCTTCTTAAGGCCAGTTACCCTTCCCAAGGAGAAGTTAACAACTGCCAGAGAATGGTCTGTTCTGATATTGCTAGCATTGGTCACTTGGTACAGTTCACCAAGTATAATCTGCCCAGGATCCACATGATCTTTTGTCACCATTGTGGCACTTGCTCCTGTGTCCCTGAATGCCAAAGCCTCCTTTCCATTTATCAAATGCTGCTGTCTGTCTTTGCCCAAATTACTGGGACTCACAAAGGAGGACATATCCATGCCTCCATCACAGACTAGGACAGCCTGAGTTGAAACTCTGACTAGGAGAGAGTCCATCACAGAGCCCAGGGTCAACCCTACTACACCCTTATTCTGAGCATTACCATCACCAATTGTAGCTGTACTGGGGGGACAGTTGCCTTAGGGGCAATGGTGGCTTGAGTTGATTCTTTGGACTTGGTGCAGTCACTTGTCCAGTGAGTTTTCTGCTTACAGATTTTGCACCATGGTTTCTTTTGGTCTTTTCCCTTGTTAGACTGTGAATCCCCAGGCGAAGAAGATTTTGGGGACCTTGTGAAGACTTCTGGTCTTTACCCTTCTCCCCACCCTTGTCAGAGGTTTTAGGACCTTGCTTCTTCTGGTCACCACCTTGGTTCTGAACCTTCTGCCTCACCCTGGTTCTGACCCACTTGTCTGCCTTCATTCCCAATTCTTGGGGAGAGGTCAGATCTGAGTCCACCAGGTACTGGTGCAACAGCTGATTTTGAAAGTTATTAAGGACGTGCTCCCTCATAATCAAATTGTACAATCCTTGGAAGTCATGCACTTTGCAGCCAAGTAATCAACCCTCCAGGGCCTTAGTAGCACAATCTACAAAGTCTACCCAGTCTTGATTCTGTGCCTTTTGGGTGTCCCTGAACTTTAACCTGTATTGCTCAGTGGTTAGGCCAAACCCTTCAATCAAGGCACTCTTCAGATAGTTATAATCATATGCCTCCTCCTCTCTAACTCTGAGGAGCTTACCTCTACCTTTGTCTGCAAAGGAGAGCCATAAGATTGCTGCCCACTGCTCCTGGGGGACCCTTTGAACTTTACAGGTCCTTTCCAGTGCAGTTATCCATTTGAGGATGTCATCCCCACTCTGGTAGGGAGGGACAATATTATTCAGGTTTTGATGGTCATGAGACCTCTCCCTATCTCTAGGGATGTTGCTGCCACCGTGGGGCTCTAATGCCAACCTTTTTCTAGCTCTGTAGAGCTCTAGGGCCTCCTTATCTAGGGCTATCTGCTTTCTTCTGATTTCAAGCTGTGCTTCCTCATACTTAAGCAGTCTCTCCCTCCTCTCCTGAGAGATTTCCCTCCTATGAGAAGAAATAGAGGTCCCTATAGATGAACCAGAATGGTTAGACTGCAATGAGGGAGATCTAGACCTTCTAGGCCCACCACCAAGTCTTCCTGGAGGGACAAAGAGGGGGCCATTGTGGCCCTCCCCCTCATCTTCTAGGGGAGCTGGATTTTCCAGGTCAAGATCTTTGTCATCTTCCTGGTCAGCATTAGAGGTCAGGTCATGGGGAATTTCACCCCTAGGCTCTTCCTCATGTGCTCTCGCACCCACTCTGCCTGCCCCTTCAGACCCTATTGGTCTTCTGAGATCATCCAACCTGAGTACCTCTATGAGATGCTGGGTGGTTGGACTTTTGCCTGTCCTCAGTTTGCTAGCTGTGCATAATGTTCTCAGTTCCATGAATGGGAGGTTATCATACTTGGAAACTAGAAGCCCATTGGCTTCTGGCAAGGACCCACTGTTTCCTGGCCTTGAAGACATTACTAGTGCGGTGTGGTGTATTGCACTACCTACTCTAGTGTGGCCTACTAAACTCTCTTGAGATGTAGAAAGGGTGTGCTAAGCCCTTAACATGCAACTCTAAGTTCAGTAGAACTTACTGTATTCTAAAGCTTGTATTGTATGTACCTAGGGTACCTTTAGTAGTTTTCAGTTAGTCACTTAATTGAGATGATCTGGTAAAACAATAGCAAGCTGGAAGCCATCTCGCTGCACACCAATGTGAGAAGTTAGCCTGGTGTATGCTGTCCACTAATTATAGTGGGCACCATGTACCAGTCCAAACAACCCCTTATTGGTTATAGGTTAAAGACAACCTTTATTGACAGCTGTCCTAGTGGTCGCAATGGAGAGCAGCCTTCAGGCTAAGTCTTGAAGGAATGCAAAGCAGCTTGTTTTACCAGTCTATAATCTCTTGAGTGGCTAAATGAAAGACAACTACACCAGGTATATATATAAATATATATGTATTTATTTCTAAACACATCCTCCTAGTCTCTTAATGAGGCTAGAGGTCAAAACACATGTTACACTTCAAATATGACAGTAAAATAGCACAAATACACGTCAGGCCCTAGTGGCGAGCCAAACCATATACTAAAATAGTGGTATAAGAACCATGACTTAACTAGACACAAGGCCTAAAGCCTGTAGAATCGCTGGGACCCCAAGGAACCACCCAAGGTAGTGACACAGGGGACTCACCGGGGCCGTGTGCAGTGTGAGAACACAGCCGCGAGCTCCCGTTAGCGTCTATGGGGAAAGTCGCAGTTAGATTTTTAAAGATTAGGGACACTTAGAAACGAGTCAGGACCAAACCCTTTGGGACTTAGGAAGTTCTAGGATCAACACCCACGGGAGCGCCGGAGTACTCGTGTTACCTCACCCAGGAAAGCCAGGTGCATAGGTGTCAAATGGTTTTGGGTCGCGTCATCGATTTCAATGGGATCTGGCAAGGAAGTGCTGCTGTCGGGAAGATGCGAAGTGTCCGAAGAGATCCGAGCTTGGATCGAAGTCGAGAAGAACCTGAAAGCAAAGGGGACAGAGACTGGGTCACTTACCAGTGAACAGGAGGACGATAGGCAGATGCCCACTGATGTCGGGTGATTTCAGATGAAGGAGATGAAGCTTAACTCTTCAGCCATGAGGACCAGGAGGCGTCGAGGATGACCAGGTGCTGGATTCGAGCTATCCCACAAAGGATGTCGAGTGCTGCAGTGTTGGTGCCCGGATTGGACACAACAAGCCTTGACAACACCAACCCACGTAGAAAGGAAAAAGATGCTTCGGTGCAGACCAGCAAGGTCTGAGGGACTCACCACTTGGTTGGGAGTCAGGGCACGTCAGGAGCAACCAGGGAAGCCCAAGGCTATTCAAAGTTACCCCCTCAGGGACCCACCAGTCGACGGGCCAGGGATCGGAAAGTTACCTCGAGAAGAAACACAAAATGGCGGCCCACGGGTCACTCGGAGTGACTAGGCTGACAATCTTTGGGGGATTCTTTGCTAGAGGTGGGGTCTACAAGTAACCCCGAGCACGACTGCAAGAGACGTCGAGAAGTCAATGCACTTGCAAAAGTGCACGGCAGCCAGGAGTTCCAGTTCCACGCTATTCAGGAGGGCTGCGGGTCTCAGCTAAGCTTGGGACTTGGGTCGGCCTCTGAGATGTCTGGAAATCCTCTTCCTGGACTGCAAATACTTTGGAGTCCGGCGGGAGCTTCAGAGATGCAGACCAGCAAAATGCTTCGTTGGTGCATGCCAAGCAGGGGAGTCAGTCCTTGACCCAAAGGGAGATTTCTTCAGTCCTCTAGTCTTTAGTAGAGCATCGAAGCTCCAGGATTCAGCATCAGAGTTTCATCCAGGGATATCTAAAATTCTGGTTACAGAGGTACCTTACTTATACCTAAGGAAGGGGTTGGACTAGCTCTGGGGGGACCCAGCTATGGGAGGGTTTGGAAAGAGGGGTGGCTACATCCATTTCCTTTGTCCAGTTTCACGCCAGAGCAGGGGCTGAAAGCCCCTGAACCAGTTTGAGCTGGACTATGCACAGGGATACCAAATGTGCCCCCAGTGCAGGACTTCAAAGCACTCAGAGAGTGCTCCCAACCAGCTCCAATACACATAAGCCTGCTCCCTGTGACAGGAAACCTATTGTCCAAGCCTCCCCTGTCAGAGTTTCGGTCAGCAGCAGCATCCATTTTGTGTATCCAGGGCTCTATTAGATTTCTACCGGGTATACCAGTACTGCCATGTCTCTCCCTCTAGAAGGGTGGGATCATATCCTCACATCAAGAACTGATGTGGGGTGTGATTCCAAGGTGTTTGACACCAAACACAACATGTTTTCTTGCAGTCAGTCCAAAGTTAGCATTGACCGTTTAAGATATAATGCACTTAGGAGTATATGCTCAGGCTGCACTACTGACAACCCCTGGGAAGAGATTCCGAAGGCTGCAGAGGGGCTCAGCTCATGCTTGGGCACCCTCTCACATATAACCAAGCACTCTGCCTTCAGGATTGATAAGGCCTGCCAAAGGAATGACTGATAGGTTTCTATGTACAGTATTAAGTGAGATATAGTGAACCTATATCTCAGTAAGGGGTGCATGCACAACCTTACCCAGGCTGCAGTAGCAGACCTGTGGTGTAATTTTGGAGGGCTTTCCAGGGCTGGCACAATACATGCTTCAGCCCCTGGTAGGCCTCTGGGGTACCTATGCCCTGGGTACATAATATACCATATACTAGGGACTCACAAGGGTACCCCAGAATCTAATCTGGAGTGTACCTAATGTACATGCAATCAATTTAGAGAGGAAGCAGCTAGGCTGGGGCCCTGAATAGCAGGGTCCCAGCCAGACTAAAGTCGAAAAACAGTAAAACACCAGCAGAAAGTGGGGGTAAACATGTGAAGGACATCCTACTCTCCTACATAAGGGACTTATAATGTTGAACAGTCAATGGAGGCAATGCAATATTACAAAATTAATCAGGGTGGTAAAAGTAAAAACACATATTGATGATTATTCATATAAGATACCATCTTTATATAATGACGAATCTAGATATCTAACTGATGGTTGAAAATGATGTCCTGTTGTAGTTTCGATAATGATATACTAAAAATTATGAAAATGTAAAACATATGTAAATGGACAAAGTAAATGAACATGTATCCTTGATCACAAATCCATTAATTTGTTTTCTGTTAAGACCTGTTTGCCTATGAGGCAATAGAAGAATGAAATGAGACGTCGCCTGGACAAGCAAGGCAGCTCAATGATGTCTGTGAGTGATCAGATGTCACTTTCTATATTTGCAGAGCTAAAGAAATATGCATGAGTGACCTGATTAGCTGGAATTTAAAGCATGTTAGTTTATTGCAAAACTGTAGTATCAATAAAAACTACTTAGATGTTGAAAATGAATAAGCTAGTCTACTGCTGATGCGAAATATTAACATAGAACAGCATGGTACTTAGCGCGATGCACATGAAAGGGCTGAATGTAATTCTGTTTGTTGATTTCAAAGATAACTGCAATGTAAACATAATGACTATGAGGCGAAAATGTGTATCTAGTGCAGCTATTTTAATGTATTAAAAAACAAAGTTTCAAGTTGTCTGCACAACGGAGGCTTAACTTTCCGATTTAACTACACTACCAAGTAATTTACGCTAATAAGAGAATATATGAAAAACTACACTCGATGGTACTACACTTCTACCTTATGATATGATATGGCCGGGTAAACAAGTGTGGCACAAGTAGTGAAAAGGTGTGAAAATGTCAAAGTGGCCACATTTATGGAAGTGAAAAATATGTTGTATTTACAAGAGATAACACAAAGCCAGCCGAGGCTGTGTAAACCCAGACAGGGTTCTCGCAGAAGATATGCAGTTTAAATTAAGTTACAGGCGAAAGCTGTGCAAACTTAATCAGAAGTGTCACAAGCAAATACTTAATATTTAGCCGATTCGGAGCCTCCGGATTTGGGGTTCCTTCTGTCTGTGAGTATGCCAAGAAACTAAACTTGGCGCGCTCAGGTTACGGCGTTTTAACCTACAGCGGGCGTGTCACGTGATTAACGATGGCCAATAGTGTGTATATTTAAACAAAACGTTATTGAGCGATTTGAGGCAACATATATGCGGAGCACAATGCTTGATTCTACATGATGACAAAGCCTATTGCTTTCTATGAAAACGGCTAAAATGATTTTGTTTTATAATTATTGAGAGCAATATAGCTACAGTGACGGAGCTACAGTCGTGCATATAATTGATACAGTGTTACTATCAAGGACTTGGACAGCCATATAGTCATATCGCGCTAACGACCTAATAATACAGTGTTGTAAATCAAAAAACGTGATGACTAGACGATGTATATACAGGGAACTCAATAAGTATGTAATAATAAATTCTGATTCTATTTATAATTATTGAGAACAATATTGCTACAATGACGGAGCAAAAATCGTGCATGTTATTGATGATACAGTGTTGCTATCAAGGACTTGGATAGCCATATAATCATATTGCGCTAACGACATAATAATACAGTGTTATAAATCAAAAACTGATGACTAGGCGACATATGTGCAGGGGACTCAATAGTATGTAATAGCAGAATAGAAGGTGAGTAATAGCAGCGCACAGAGTTTGTATACCACCCTTTTGTGGCTGAAAAAGATGCTTAATGATTACTTGAAAAAATACAGTGGCAAATGCATCAAGTACCACTGTAAGATGAATATGACATTAATGTATGTAGTATGTAAGAAAGGTGACAATAAAGTAGGAATCAGACACTAAGGATCGTTTTATAAAAGATTTAGCCGATATTATATCGTATGGCTTGGTCCCACGGAATTTCCTGATGTAACCCGTATTTAACTGTATCCAAAATAAAGATCTAGAAAACTTCTCTGCTTTTTCTGATGGAGTCTGAGTCAGTCCCTACTTTACTGTTTATTTTTTCCAAAACTAACCACTGAATGTCTTCATGGCTATGCCCTTTTTCACAAAAATGTTTCACTAAGGGGGCAGCCATCATTTTAGTCCGTATTGCAGAGCGATGCTCTGTCAGCCGTGTTGCTAGTGTTCTAGATGTTTTACCAACGTAGCCTAATCTGCACAGACAAAATAACAGATAGACAATGTGTTACAATTGTAATATAAAGAAAGAAGAAGCCATGCAGGTAAGAACTTGCTTCTTTATTCCATTCACCCGGTCTCCTCAGGTGTCTTCATCTCAACATTCTAACATGAGCTCTTTCGGAACGTTCTATGAGGCAGGGAAGAGGGGGTAAAGGGAAGGTACCAACAGAACGTGGGAAGAGATAAGTTACAACACATCTCCCTTCCTTGGAAAAGAGAAAAAACATGGCGAGGAGAAAAAGAAGAGAAAGTACAACATTGGTTAAGTGACATTGACTAATCTATCTCCACTCCAAGTCTGCCCATTGTCAAGGTTAACTACATTTTTGCTAGATTTGATTACACTTTGAGAAGGCAGATACTTACTCACACCTGGTTGAACATGAGTCGGTTTTTTAATCACAACAGGTGTGTTGGGATGAAGATCGAGCTCTTTAACTCCATGTTTTTGATCAAACCAATTTTTGTATTTCATTTGATTTTGTTGAGTCTTTAGATGCTTATTTTCTTGGTTGTACGTGACCTTCTTACAACCTTCCAACCACCTGGGATTCAACTTCGTGCTAGGTTCTCTCCCTCTTAACATTACAAAAGGAGATATACCTGTGAAGAGATTATGTGTTGTGTGATAAGCCCAAATACATTCTTTCAAGGATTCTTAATCTTCAAGGTTGTTTGAGATTGCTAACTGAATGTGATCCTTGATCATACGGTTGGCTCTTTCCACCAGTCCGTTACCTTTAGGACAATAGAGTGCAGTTTTCTCATGCTTTATGTTTAGCTTGACAAGGAAATCTTTCATCATTTCGGAAGTGAACTGCACTCCATTGTGCCTGATAAGGGTGGCTGGAATTCCTTCAAAGAAAATATATTTTTCCAAGAAAGAAATAAGATTTGTCGTGTTGGTGGTGGGAGTAAATTTGAGGTTGATCCAGTGTGATGTATAATCAATAAGGACAAACATAAACCTTTTTTGAGTTCCCAAAATTTCCATGGGACCGATTATATCTAAGGCTAACTTGGTCCAAGGATTCTCTGGAACTTCGACTGGAGATAGGGGCACCTTCATTAAGACCTTGCTCTTATCTCTTTTTGCACAACTGGTGCATTCTTTCACCTTCACTTCTACTAAGAAGTCCATCTTAGGAAACCAATAACGACTTCTAAGTTTGTTTTTTGTAAGGCTCCTGCCTAAGTGCCCTCCGTGAGCTAGATCAATTATTTTGTTCTTCATATTATTTGGAGGGACTATTTTTCCATTTCTGAAAACTTTGTTATCCATGAATGATAGTTCATATCTTACTTCCCAAAAGTCTTTGATGGTGTCAGGAGCTTGGGATTTATTCTCCGGCCAACCATTAATGATAAGGTCTTTCAAGACAAGTAAGTCTTTGTCATTCTTCATACTCATTTCCCGTTCTTCCTTAGTGATGGATGGAAGAAGTGTAGACAAGATTGGCACATCAAGTTGACCTTCACCCTGACTAGAACTGAGGGGAGACCTAGATAAGTAGTCAGCAACAACATTCTCAGGTCCAGGTAAATACTCTATTCTGAAACAGTAATTTTCCAATCCCAACACCCATCTCATAATGCAAGGAGATTTATTGTCATTTTTAGATGAGAACATGAAGGCCAAAGGTTTGTGGTCTGTGCGAATAACAAATTTGGTGCCCCACAAAAAGAACTTAAAATGGTTAACTGCCCAGAAGCACGCTAACGCCTCCCTCTCAATGACGGAATAATTGCGTTCTGCGAGACTAAGGGACCGAGAGGCAAGCGCTATTATGTTTACGCCCTTTAAATTGTTTTGTGAAAGCGTCGCCCCCAAACCTTTGCTGGACGCGTCTGTGGTTAAAAGCGTTTTCTTTTTGTGATCAAAGGCTCCTAAAGCTGGTGACGTGAGAATATGTCTTTTAAGACTGTCAATCATGTCATTATGTTTCTTCTCCCATGTGAATTCTTTACCTTTTTTCAAGAGATCCTGCAATCCATCACACAACTCAGCAACATTTTTTGCATATTTTGCTATATATTCAGCAAGACCCCAAAAGGATCTTAATTCATCTTTATTGGTAGGATATGGGGCATCTTTGATTGCTTGAATGAGACTGCACTTTGGCCTGAAGCCTTCTTGGGAGATGGTATGCCCCAAGTAATCAACTGAATTTACCCTGATCTTACACTTGTCAAATTTTACAGTTCAGCCCGCATCTGTCAATTTTTTGCAGACTGAGTAAAGGACCTTATCATGTTCTTCCATGGACGATCCATACATTAATATGTCGTCCTGGAAACATAAAGTATTCTCTGTGCCTCCCAGGATTTGTTGCATCATTTTTTGGAAAATTGCTGCCGCGGAGGCCAGACCGAAAGGCATTCTGATGAACATGTATGCCCCGAAAGGCGAAGTGAATGCTGTCAAGGGCCTCGACTCCGGGTGCAATTCGACCTGATGATAGGCCATTGAGAGATCAATAACTGAAAATAATTTAGCTCTGCCCATAGTACTTAACATTTCATTTATGTTGGGTAAGGGGAACCTCTCTACCCATACATTTTCATTAAGGGTGCGCAGGTCCACACAGAGACGAATACCTTGACCATTTTTACAAGTGACTCCGCGTGCGGAGGAAAGGGGACTGTTAGCTAAATGATTACTGCAGCCGCATCTAAAACATTTCAGACTTTGACCATCTCTAGTAGGTCTTGCAGAAGAAGTTTCTTTTGTAACTTCTTTGATTTTTATTTTAAGAACGTCACTATTTGAAGTTTCTGTTTGAATATTCGCAATAACTTCATCTTTAGATTTCATTTCTCTTATACATTTGGCAGTATGTTCTATGGATTGTGCAATTGCAACTGCTTCTCTCAAGGAAGGGTTTTTCGCAAGCAACTTCTCTTGAACTCTTGTGTTGTTCGTGCATCTAACTAATTGGTCCCTTATAAGGGAATCATTTAGATCTCCAAATTCACACAATTGAGTTAAACCTCTGAGAGCTGCTATATAGTTATTAATTGACCCATTCTTCCCTTGGATTCTGCTAAAGAACTTATGGCGTTCTAAGACCACATTCACTTTGTCTACAAAATGAGCCTCTAATTTCATTAAAGTAATATCATAGGCATCAGAGTCGTCATTATCTTCTAACTCAGGTTCAGAAAGAGTTTCATACACTTTACGCCCATGAACTCCCAAATTATGTAATAGAATGTGCTGTTTACGTAACGCTGAAAAATTCCCATCTCCCATGGCGATGAGGTAAGATTCAAATAATTTTACCCAGTCTTTCCAATGAATTTCAGGATCACCACAATCATTTAAGAAAGATGGAGGTTGATTTATGCCTGGAGTACCCATGATAAAAGATGATAAACTGCAAAAGGGTAAAATATACTGGAACTTACAAATCACAGGGAACAGGAAGCAATATTGGTTACTATAATAAAAACAACAAAAAAACCAATTACAGATATATATAAATGGCGGCAAAATAAACTTAGTTTGAATAAGGAGGGAAAATTATTGAAGAGAAGGTGTGCGTATCACCGTGCAACGCACAAGGCACATCAGGTGAGTGAACAAAAAGTAAAGTTTCTGCAAATGAGGTGTGCAAATGACAAAAAACCCACCACACTGTTCGAGTAGAGAACCGAATAACCTGAAAAGGTGGATGAATAAATGCCAAAAGAGGAAGAGTTCATTTGTAAAAGAAAGGTGTGCGTATCACCAAAGACACGCACCAACACAGATGTAAAGTCAGTCAAGATAGTTTCAAAATTCTATGAATGACTGCAGCACATGCACATGAAGAAAGTCTTACTGGCAATTGCAGGAGCTAACTGACGCTGGAACTGGACTGTAAGGTGACTGGGGGACCAGGTGTGTGTATCACTGAAGAAACGCACCAACAACAGATGAATAAACATCAAAAATTGATTCCAAAGTTTTGAGGAATAACTGCAGTACATGACAATAAAGATGGTCTTACTGACTGGTTGCTGGAGCTGGATGACGCTGGATCCCATTTGTGAGCTGGCCACCGGGTATCCTGACAGGAACTGACGAGAAGAACCAGCTGTAAGGTGGCTGGGGCGCCGGGAGCGTCGTGTAGCAGTAACTGGAGAAGAGCCGGCCGAGGGAGGTGCTACGGTGACACGTCTCCAGGGAACTGACGGAGAGGCGGCACCAACAACCTCCCAGCTGACCCACGGTGGAACAGGCAGGAATAGGATCAGCCCCCCAGTGAAACACAGTGATGGAGTGGGTAGTACAACATTTTGTATACCCCCCCCATTCTGCATGAATATACTAATTATATAATCTATTAATTATAATATTATTAAATGAGTTTTGCATGTTTTCTAATCAAGATTATTAATTTACAAATTATACGTGGGATTTGCATTCTGCATGGCTAAATAATCTTTATGACTAAAATCTGTACGCATACTAACAGTAGAATATGTAGTAAATAGAATATTGCATGATATATGTGGCTTTTGTTACGTTTTCGTAATGTTGCTCGAGAAGGAAGACCTAAGGGTGAATATAAACGATTTAAATGTCGCTATACGCTAGATCAACACAAACACATAGAGGGATTAGTAAGGGGTTAACATTAGATTCATTATTTCTATGCATTAATTATGTTTTTGTATTTGTTTCACTTAAGTTATCCTTTGGGTCTAAAATCAAAATGGCCGCTGACGCGACACGAGGTGATGGCCGCTGCTCCACGAGGTTTGTAGTGAAATGCGCCTGTGCGACAAACGTCCATGTGGCCTCGTCAACACCTGTGCCTTAGTGTTCCAGAGCAAGGCCATGATGGGATCGCAGCCAAACTGAAAAGCAAAGGACTCTTAACAAAGAACTAGATCGGACCGACTTTGTGATGTCATCTCTGAACTGTACCAAGTTCCCAAAAGACTCTGCCAGAAGATCTCAACCAACCAATCATGACTGCCCAAAATTTACAAATTGTTACTTCTTTACCCCATTTTCATTATAAATTGCATTCTAGAATAGAGAGGAAAATCTACCCTTTTTCCTTTTTGCTCGGCGAAGACGACAGTGACGCTACGTGACGCTATTACCTAGGGAGACTGTTGCGTTCCTGAATCTTTGACGGCCCGAATGCTGCCCATTATCCGATGAACTGCAAACTTTGCCTAAATCCTATGGGCATTGACTGATGCTTGCACGTCTCTGGTCTTTGGCCGATCTTTTGAGACTGTAGCGTGCTGAGCAAAAGAACATTGATCTGCTTTGACGAATAACGACAGATTTGAGTATGCAGACTTAGAGGACTTCCGATAGCCAGATTAGGTAAATATGGTGTTCTGTGATTTTCATGAAAATTAATATAAACATTCTAAATGCAAAATTGACCTTTGCGATAAAATAGATAAACAATTATTGATTAACAAGCAATGCGTTTGTGATTTATTGAGAGAGGTCAGATCGAAATCATGAAATGTGTTTTAGCTGGTTCTAAATCACCATCAACCAATCCAACTAATTTGATCCATTGATCACATAGAAGGAGTGCTTTGATGTTAGGATTGAGATCTGTAGATGGAAAGATATTAATGTATAGATATGTAATATAACTTTTTCTTCCTATAGGTTATAAGGTATTCTCCCACATGTCGAGCGTTTTGAACCGCTCATCTTCCTTGTGTGCGCAGACTAGTGTTGAGTGACGTGTGAATGTTGATGTTATGGGCCCCATCAATGACTGCATGTGTGAAAGCGTTAGTGTGATATCTGGTCTGTGACGAAGGGAGGATATCGGTATAGATCTCGCCGTTTTCCCCGTTACCCAGGTTTCTGCGCTCCATCAACAGCATCTGACAGGAGAAATTGTGCAGCGTGAGGCGGAGCGGCAGGTCCGGTATTGTGACTAGGGAAGGACAGTTGCTTCCCCCACCGAAGACACCTGCATCCTTTATGGTTGCGAAATACAGATATCATACTTGCATTTGGTTAGACAATTGGGCAAAGTACACGAAGGATGATGGAGTTTAATTTAGCGGTTTTGATAAATTTAAGAGAGAAAATGATTAATCTAGATCCGAGACCTAGACCAACACAGTTTGAGGCCTTTATCGGAATGGGAAGATGAGATGCATGACAGAGAAAGACAGAGGAGTGGCAGAAGATATAGATACATGTTTGGTAGATATGTACATGAAAATCATGATGACAGAATGAGAAGGTGGCGAAATGCAAGTATGACTGATGGTTTGTTTCCTGTAAGAAATGCTGAAGAAATTGGAGGTAGAAAATGTACGGAAAAGAGACATAATGTAGAGTATGGAGTGCATGAATCGGAGGAAGATGTTCTTGATTACATGTTTTATAAAAATCCACCCCGTATCAACCAGAATCTGACATGTTGACGCCAAGTACCCCAATGAGAGAGACTTTACGAAACATTAAAGTTAAATCAGTATCCCAAGAACTAGGGAAAAATAATTCCTTCAGAGAGATAGAGAGAAAATCAGATGATAAAGTGAGTGGTGAAAATTCGGCAGAATTAGCAAAAACACCTTTAGAATTAACTGAAAAGGTTAGGGAATTGATTAAAATTTTATAAGCTTTGACTGTCCCTGTAACTATAGGACCTGTGATGCCTATTTTTGACAAACAAAAGATAGTGAACATTGTCTAACGGTCCCTTATAACAGTAATAAACAGATTGAGAGGCCAAAGCAAAATTCAGATGAAAACCCATGGAGACAAACAATGAATACGGTCGAGCCAAATGTTCCTAGAAACCTAATATTAAGCCCAAATATAGCAGAAAGATATACAATGACTTTAGAATCAGTATCAGAGACTCCAAAAGACCTAGAACAAAGCAATGAAGAGAAACTAGTAAGTCCTACTTCGCAAGAATTAAGCGAATGGTTGAGGAGCTTACAGAGAAAAGACAGAGAATCCCAATCAATAGATGTGGCCAAGCTAAGAATGGTTCTGGAAGAATTAATAGTAGGGACTATCCCCACAGAGAAGTTAAAAACCTATCAGGATGAAGAATGACTATTTCTGTGTAAAAGTATAACTTGGAGAGCAAAAAATCTACATGAAAGATTAGAAGAAGTAGCAAATGAAATGGGTATAGATATTGAAAAGTTAAAGGCTCTACAAAAACCACATCGAGTAGATTTCACTGAAAAAGATATTGAAAATTTGAACACCACAGGACGAATAAATCAGATTACGGATATAATTCTTTTGTTAAGAAAATGGGGAGATGTGGATAAATGGAGAAGCAGGTGGTACCGAAAACGAGATGATGCCTCAGATAAAACATTTGCAGCTTCCCCTGTAAGGAAAAAGAAAAGACAGTAACAGAATGCCCCATGAGAGAAATTCCAGGTGGAGGTTATGTACATGTCCCCTGGACGAGGCAAGATATTTTGTCATTTACGAATGATTTCCCTCGACTACATGAAAAGCCTGTCGAGTGGTATAGGCAAGTGGATAGGTATGTAAAATTACCGAAAGTCTTGTGGATTGATTTAAATAGTCTATTTGACATAATAGTACCAGCAGATCTATGGACAGAGTGCAAATTAATGATCAATTGGCCTACACAAGAATACCCTAGGGATCCAAAGACAGGAGCCCCTGACCCGGAAGTCATGAAGAAATATGAACAGGTTATAGCTTTTCTGAAAAATAAAGTGCCTCCTAAAGAAACTGATTGGGTAAAAATTGACCGAACTCATCAAGAGAGTAAGGAGTCAGTACACGCGTATTACGAAAGATTAATACTTGCGTTTAAGCAATTCAGTGGTGACGAAAATTTGAGTGAAAAGGATTTTAGTCATTTTGTATACAGATTTGTATATGGTCTACGTCCAGAGATAAGTGAAATGATAAAACAGCATACAGTGGACTGGCAGAATAAGAAGATAGACGAAGTATTAAGACATGCAAAATATTTAAGTGATGAGATTGAAGCCAAGCAGCGTAAATTAAAAGAGAAAGCTATGTGGGCACAAGTAAAGGTAGCAGAAAGACAAGAAGCTCAGTTAATGGAACAAGTGAATAATACAGGACCAAAACCAAAATTTAATCCTGGGAAAGGAAAGGGACATTTTAATCTAGAAGAAGCCAAAAAGAAATGGCCATGTCATAATTGCGGAAGAATAGGGCATTGGAAATCTGAGTGTAAATTTCCCCCAAGTACTAATAATGAAAATGCATCATTGAATCCACAGGTGCAGAATGAGGTGAGTGGTCAACCGCAGCGACAGCAGCAGGTTGTTACCCAACAGAATCAGGTGCCAAAACCGCCTTTTCCACAGAGCGTAAATTCACAGAAATACAGTAAAGAGACAGGATTCTACAACGAAGAACAGGTAACTAAGCTGCCGCGTGCTAGCGCTGTTTCGCAGTATTGGCTACAACGCGATGAGAGTGAGTCAGAAGAAGGTTATTGACGGTGCCGAAGGGAGGAAGAAGAGTGGGTACTTGGCACAACTCTATAAGTAGACCAGACAGGCTCATTTGTGGACGGAAAGATAAATAATGAGAATATTACTTTCCTAGTAGATACTGGTGCTCCTCGATCAACTGTTAGGTCAGCTGATGTTAAGAATCTTCCTCTCTCGGACGAAACAATCCAAGTAGTTGGCGTATCCAACAGACAGATTAAAACTTATTTTACAGATCCAGTGAAGGTCAGTATAGGGAAAGTTTCTGAAATGCACCGCTTTGTTTTGTGCGATTCAAGTCCTGTAAATTTGTTAGGTAGAGACTTGTTGTGCAAAATGAATTGCAACATTTTCTGTACCCCTGATGGCATAGCATTTGAGACCCCTGATGAAGACGTACTATATAAAATGACTATGGCTAATATGGAATATGAGGTTACTGAAGTCTATGCCGTATTCAACCCTGTCGAACTCCCAAAAGAATTGAAACAGACTGTAAAAGCAGAAGTCTGGGATTTCACAGGAGAAGATGTAGGATTATTGAGAAATGTGGACCTAGGAAAAATAACAGTGAAAGACGAAATAAGCTATCCAAATGCCCCTCAATATAAAGTGACACCTGAGATAATTGAAGGAATTACTCCCATAATCGAGAACATGGTAAAACAAGGTATTTTGAGAGAAATAATGAGTAGTCCACGTAATTCCCCAATTATGGGACTGAAAAAGCCTAATGGGAAGTTCAGGATAGAACAAGATTTGAGAAAGATAAACAAAATTGTTGTGTCATGTTGTCCCATTGTACCAAATCCATCTGTGATTTTGTTTCAGATTCCCCATGATGCAGAATGGTATACAGTAATTGACTCATGCCATGCTTTCTTTTCCATCCCATTGCACCATGACAGCCAGCAAATTTTTGCATTTCGTTTTGGTGAACGTATTTTGGCTTGGTGCCGAATCCCACAGGGGTATACAGAAAGCCCCTCAATATTTAATCAGATATTGAAAAAGTCCTTAGAAAACTTAGAAATGCCTGAGAATTCAGTGTTAGTACAATATATCGACGACCTGCTTGTGGCGTCAAAAACTCGTGAACCTTGCATAATGGACACCATAGCCTTGCTGAATCATTTGGCCGATGGAGGACTTAAAGTGTCACCATCGATGCTACAATTTTGTCAAAAGGAAGTACATTATTTAGGCCATAACATTGAAAAAGGACTGAGGAAAATAACAATAGACAGAATCAGGATCATAAAAGGAATGAGAGCTCCAATGACGCAAATAGAGGTGAGAATGTTTCTTGGAATGGTTGGGTATTGTCGTCAGTGGATAATCAACTTCTCCCTGATTGCGAAGCCTTTGGTACGCTTGACGAGAAGTGATGTGAGAGATCCTATTGAGTTGAATAAAGAAGAATTAGCAGCTTTCAAGCGATTGAGAGATGGTTTTTGTGAAGCGCCAGCATTAGGTATGCCTGATTATGAAAAAGAGTTTGAGTTGTACTGTAGTGAGAGGAATGGATGTGCACTCTCTGTATTAATACAGAAACATGGAAAACTGAAAAGACCAATTGCATACTTTTCATCTATGCTCGACCCAGTAGCCGTAGCTTTACCTGGGTGTCTGAATGCCTGTGGCTGCTACTTGTAGGAGTCTGGAGCAGAGTGAAGGAATTGTGATGGGATATATTGTGATGGGATATCCTGTGAAAGTGTTTGTACCTCATGATGTGGCAATCCTGTTAACAAGGAGTCACACTCAGTTTATGACACATAGTCGACTGACTAAATATGAGAAAGTCATATTAGGTGCAACGAATGTGAGCCTTGTGAGATGCTTGAATGTTAATCCTTCAACGTTGTTGCCTGATTCTGAGAATGTTGAAGTCAGAGACAAAGTGGATCATGATTGTCTGGATGTACTCGATTTCTGTACCAAACCACGTCCTGATATAAAAGCTGTACCTTTGCCAGACAGTGATTTTGTGATGTTTGTGGACGGGTCTTGTTTGAGAACAGACGATGGAATGCTGAGTGCAGCGTATGCAGTATGCACAGTTGCAGCAGTAATGGAGGCATCCTACCTGAAGGGAGTAAAATCAGCCCAGGTGGCTGAGCTTGTTGCTTTGACTAGAGCATGCAAGATAGGAAAGAATGTGAGAATAACTGTAATAACAGATAGTCAGTATGGGTTTGGTGTCGTGCACGATTTTGGCCAAATATGGCTACAGAGAGGATTTGTGACTTCGAATGGAACTCCCATAAAGAATGCTGAAGTGGTTGGGAAGTTGCTTGAGGCAATACAGCTGCCTAAGCAATTGGCCGTTGTGAAGTGTGAGGCTCATTCAAAGAATGGAGACTACATTGCAGTTGGCAATAAATACGCCAACGATATGGCTCAATACTGTGCATGAAATCAGAATTCTATTAATCGGGCGAAGGAGAGAGACATGAATTCTTGCACCCTAATGTTTACTAACATTGTGGGTACCTGGGAGGAAGTGAAGCAATTGCAGGAAGAAGCAGGAGATGAGGAAATGAGACAGTGGGTAAAAGCAGGATGTGCGCCAAGGGAAACAGATCATGTGTGGGTTTATCGGGATGGAAGACCAGTTATGCCTGATAGCATGATGTCTGCCATGGCACGGATGTATCATGGACAGGGACACATAGGGAGAGATGCGATGATTCGCTCCTTTAAACAAACTTGGGACAATGCAAAATTTAGACTTGTAGCTGAGAGCCTTTGTCAAAGATGCCTTATATGTCAGCAGTTCATTTCTGGAAGAAAAACAGTGGTAAGTCTAGGAACGATAGGTCGAGAAGGAGGGCCTTTCACCAGAATGCAGGTTGATTTCATTGAAATGCCTCCCTGTAACAGGCTGAGGTATGTTCTAGTAATGGTCTGCTTGTTTTCTAGGTGGGTAGAAGCATACCCCACAAGAAGGAGTGATGGAATTACAGTAGCAAAACTGCTTTTGAGGGCATTTATCCCTAGATTTGGGTTCCCAGTAACCATTGAGTCAGATAGAGGAAAACATTTTCATAATGAGATTGTGAAACTAATTTGTGAAGCATTGAATGTACAACAGAAATTACCTTGTGCCTATCTCCCAGAGGCTTCTGGTGTGGTGGAACAGATGAATGGTACTATCAAAAACAGAATAGGGAAAATGTGTTTAGCCACAGGTTTGAAATGGCCTGATGTCTTGCCTCTGGTACTCATGACTATTAGATCAATTCCAGATAGTACAACAGTGTTGAGTCCTCATGAGATAATCATGGGAAGAGCAATGCGCCATGCATTCATACCAGTCAACAAGCTGTTGCCTATAACTGATGACTTGGTGTTGGATTAATGTAAGGGCCTGGCTGACGCAGTTCATTCTGTGTTTCATCAGGTTGGAGCGGATGCCACCACCCGTGAAAAGAAGCAAGCTCATGATCTGAGCCCAGGGGACTGGGTAAGAATCAAAGTACACAGAAGGAGGAACTGTTTGGTCCCATGGTGGGGAAAACCACGACAGGTGATTTTGACCACAACAATAGCTGTGAAGTATGCTGGAATAAAGAACTGGATTCATGCTAGTCACACATTGAGAATTCCAAATCCAGTGGATAACAAAGAACGAGAATATTTTGATGAATCAGAAACAAGTTCTGAATCGGATGATGAAGAAACAGGAACAAGAGTGAATCCTGAAAGGGGGGAAACAGAGCCAAGTCTGACTATCGCCTCAAGAAGTATTCCTTTAAGAAGAAGATTACAGATTTCTGATACTAGCTCAGACTCAGAGACTGAACAAGTAACTTTACATTCAAGAAAAGAAAAAGACAGTGAGAAGACAATTAAAGAGATTGTTGATAAGGAAGTTCCAGATGAAAAGCTGAGAGAGATTCCACCTGAAATAACAAAAGTAGATGGACAGGTGCCAGATACAGAGAGAGAGGGAAAGATTCTTGCGGAAGACCCCCGAGGAGGTGTAGGGAACTCCAACATCCAGTTAGAGGAAGGGACAATTAGTCAGCAAGAAGATTGTGTGCAAGAAACACGAGGAGGGACAGAAGTAGGGAAAACAAAAGATGTGGTGGAAAGAAAAGCTGTTGAAAGTAAAAAGCAAGTTGAAACAGAATCGGAGGAAAGTGAAGACGAAGTACCAGAAGGTCGAGTCTTGAGAAAGAGAGCATGGAGAACTGAAAAGAATGATAAAGGAAGTACACTGAAAAGGTCGGCAAGAGATGAAATTTAGCCGAACAAGATAAAGAGGCTGAGATATCGACTGACGCGAGTAAATTCACCAAGAGCTGAACAGGTGAATGAAGTATCTAGTCAAGAAAAATCAAAAGACGAGGAGGTAATTGTAATAGAGGAAAGCAAAAGAACGAGAAAACCTAACAAGAAGTATAAGTCGCCAGAATGGACATATGTGGCCCTGCCTGAAATAAAAGAAGAGGCGGATAGCCAAGGAAACCCAGAGGTGACTGTACCGGAAGTGGTTGAGGAAGATGAAGAATTGGAAATCCTGAGAGTTATCTTGTCCGATATTGGGGAAGAAACGGATGTTCAGGAAGTTCTGTATCAAGATTACGAAGGAAAAGTGAAGGACGATCAAATGCCAAACTGAATAAGACAAAAGTGCTGCTAATGGAGAGAAAATAAAATACTCGAAAAAGACAAAACTGATAGAACCAAGTAGATGCTTAGAGCCTTGGGTTAGACAAACTAGTTGTGAAGTAGAAGAGGCTAAGTCAAAAGACACTGATCATTCGTACAAAAATGGCAAACACAGATAGTAGAAAACATAGATGTGTATTCTTGAAGCGATGGTGTAAAATGTGTTGTTGTTGTACAGGATTGCTAATGCTTCTGTGCAGTGTACTAGCTCTGATGATCTCATTTAAGGTTACCATAGACACAATAGAAGGACATAGTGAAAACAAAACTAATATAGAAAAGATTCAAAATGTATTTCCGACTAAAATAGATAGAAATTATCTACATAAAGACAGGTCTATAACTGATTTTTCTAACAATTTCTTTTCAAAACTACTGTATGAATATGTAAAGACAATGTACGTATGGGACTGCTATGTTTGTATGCAGTTACCTGCATCTGTATCAGAAGGAGTGACTTACCATCACCTTCCAGTAACATATGGAATAACATGTAGTGTAATAGCTAGTCTGTTTTTACAAAACAGGGAAATTAGAATATTATTTCTCAGATGTAGATAACATATTTTCACAAGTACCTTCAATTAACAAACTAAATAAAGTAAAACCTGCAAAGGTATTAGGTGAATTTTTCTTAGAGACTAGAGAACTAACATTAGAATATATATTTAGAAATAATTTGACTGGCAGTTTAAAGAAAGAGGAAAAGACGTTCTTGGATATGGTTGAAGAAAGGAGATTGAAAATGCAAAGGAAAGCATCTGAGGGAAAGGTGGAAAAGACAGTCTAGGATGTTGAAATGGAAAAACACTTGAAGGGAGAAGCTTGTCCAACTATGGCTTTAGATTGGCCCCAGAAAGGGAAATTGTGTATTAGAAGGAATCAAACTGTATATGATAATTACTTTGTAGGTAACAGTGAGTGCCATGATACATACTGAATCATGGATGGATGGGGATTTAAAGGAGGAAATGATCCAGTTTTTCCTGGGTTATATTTTATCTGCGGGAACAAGGCATGTTATCGTTTGCCAGATCATTGGTATGGCACATGTTATGTAGGTCTGGTTTTCCCAAAGATATTCCATGTAGAAAGAGAGAATCTTGGTCAGAAATTATAGGTGACATATTTGGAGCATTGATACCAGCAGTGGGAATATCTCTGAATGCAAACAAAATTAGAAGACTATCAACAGTAGTGGATCGCTTGTCAACAAGCACCGCTGGAGGATTTTTATTGGTAAATACTGAAATGGTTGCCATGCGCGCTATGGTAATGCAAAATCGACTTGCCCTTGATATTTTATTGGCAAAAGAGGGTGGAATCTGTGGAATGCTGGAAGTTCAACATTGTTGTACTTACATTCCAGACGAAAGTAAAGATTTGAAAATTTACATTAAAAATATAACTGATCTGCATGAGGAAATTGCACCACTGGAGGTTGAAAGTGTTTGGGAAAAGATTGGAAAGAAAATATCTTCTATTAAAGATTTCTTGGTGAACTTAGGTAGTAGTTTTATAGGTAAAATATTATTTCCATTAACATGTGTGATTTTTATAGTATTAATATTAAGATTAGGATGTCTATGTCATAAAAGAAAGAAAATCCAGAAAAAGTTAAAAAGAGAAAATATGAAAAGAAAACTGAATAAGAGACAAGAGAGGGAATTCGAAGAAGTAGAATTAGAAGAGATGAAAGAAAATATGTATAAGACAGCCAGAAGAGAAGAAATTGGGGAAACAGAGATGTAAAGTATAAAACAAGAATTAATTTCGCTTCCATGACAAATTGATACAAATTTGATGGTGTGGTGATAAAATCACCAAAGGGGGGGATTGATGGAGCGGGTAGTACAACATTTTCTATACGCCCCCCTCTTTTGCATGAATATACGAAATATATAATCTATTAATTATAATATTATTAAATGAGTGTTGCATGTTTTCTAATCAACATTATTAATTTACAAATTATACGTGGGATTTGCATTCTGCATGGCTAAATAATCTTTATGACTAAAATCTGTACGCATACTAACAGTAGAATATGTAGTAAATAGAATATTGCATGATATATGTGGCTTTTGTTACGTTTTCGTAATGTCGCTCGAGAAGGAAGACCTAAGGGTGAATATAAACGCTTTAAAAGTCGCTATACGCTAGATAAATACAAACACATAGAGGGATTAGTAAGGAGTTAACATTTGATTCATTATTTCTATGCATTAATTATGTTTTTGTGTTTGTTTCGCTTAAATTATCCTTTGGGTCTAAAATCGAAATGGCCGCTGACGTGACACGAGGTGATGGCCGCTGCTCCACGAGGTTTGGAGTGAAATGTGCCTGTGCGACAAACATCCCTGTGGCCTCATCATGACCTGTGCCTTAGTGTTCCAGAGCAAGGCCACGGTGGGATCGCAGCCAAACTGAAAAACAAAGGACTCTTAACAAAGAACTAGATTGGACCGACTTTGTGATGTCATCTTTGAACTGTACCAAGTTCCCAAAACACTCTGCCGGAAGATCTCGACCAACCAATCATGACTGCCCAAAATTTACAAATTGTAACTTCTTTACCCCATTTTCATTATAAATTGCATGATAGAATAGAGAGGAGAATCTACCCTTTTTCCTTTTTGCTCGACGAAGACGACGGTGACGCTACGCGACGCTATTACCTAGGGAGACTGTTGCGTTCCTGAATATTTGACGGCCCGAATGCTGCCCATTATCCGATGAACTGCGAACTTTGCCTAAATCCTATGTGCATTGACTGATGCTTGCACATCTCTGATCTTTGGCCGATCTTTTGAGACTGTAGCGTGCTGAGCAAAAGAACATTGATCTGCTTTGATGAATAACGAAAGATTTGAGTATGCAGACTTAGAGGACTTCCGATAGCCAGATTAGGTAAATAAGGTGTTCTGTGATTTAAATGAAAATTAATATAAACATTCTAAATGCAAAATTGACCTTTGCGATAAAATAGATAAACAATTATTGATTAACAAACAATGCGTTTGTGATTTATTGAGAGAGGTCAGATCGAAATCTTGAAATGTGTTTTAGCTGGTTCTAAATCACCATAAACCAATCCAACTAATTTGATCCATTGATCACATTGAAGGAGTGCTTTGATGTTAGGATGGAGATCTGTAGATGGAAAGGTATTAATGTATAGATATGTCATATAACTTTTTCTTCCTATAGGTTGTACGGTATTCTCCCACATGTCGAGCGTTTTGAACCGCTCATCTTCCTTGTGTGCGCAGACTAGTGTGGAGTGACGTGTGAATGTTGATGCTATGGGCCCCATTAATGACTGCATGTGTGACAGCGTTAGTGTGATATCTGGTCTGTGATGAAGGGAGGATATCGGTACAGATCTCGCCATTTTCCCCGTTACCCAGGTTTCTGCGCTCCATCAACAGCATCTGACAGGAGAAATTGTGCAGCGTGAGGCGGAGCGGCAGGTCCGGGCAGACACCGGAGTCAGGAGCGGAGGAAAGAATGCTCCATGGCAAAACACCTAGGTCTCCAGAGATGGACGGGAACCAACGCCCGGGAAACACAGAAGCAGCCTGAAGAAAGCGGACCACAGGGAATTGGCGGCAGTCCCAGCAGCGCCAAAGCAAGTGAGCAGGTAGTGAACACGATGTGCTCCACAGGCAGAGAGAAGGTGGAACTCCCGCAGGCAGATGGACAAATCAAGAGGGAAAACCTCGCAGACTTCCACCGGCAGGTCACCACACGTACACACAGGAGCTGGAGACTCCCAAAGAGGAGAAAGCAGAGAGAGGGGAGGTGAATGGCTGCCCCCCACGCAGGATCATCGCCAGTGTTATCCCATCCTCGTCGCCAGTGTTATCCCATCTTCGTCGCCAGTGTTGCAATTGTAATATAAAGAAAGAAGAAGCCATGCGGTAAGAGTTTGCTTCTTTATTCAATTCACCCGGTCTCCTCAAGTGTCTTCATCTCAACATTCTAACATGAGTTTTTTTGGAACGTTCTATGACGAAGGGAAGAGGGGGTAAAGGGAAGGTACCAACAGAACATGGGAAGAGGTAAGTTACAACACAATGTTTTTTGTTTTGCAAGTTGTGAATGTTTTAAGTGTGAATGTTTGTCCGTTATGTTCAAGGGTCTTAGTTAAAATTGCACTGTCGCATGCCTTGCATTGGGAGCATTTATTATTCCCAACAATAGGGTTGTCACCATCTATGGTTTTTTGAATAAATGACGGTTTGGTATTGATGCACGAATGGACAATTCAATCCTTCGGATTTTTGTTGCGCCGATGAGCAGACATCGGGCGTGGCAGTTTGTCTTTTTCGTCAGAGTTGGTATTTAAATGTGCCAATTGGCACATATTATTTGACAAACTTCTTCATTGGCTGTTGAGTGTCTCGTTACGCATACCATTTTAGGTGCTGTTTTAGGAGGATGGTTTGCTAAGAGATGATCTCTGTCATAAAATCTTGCACACATATATGCTTCTCTTTCAACACGCCTAGGGTATCCACGTGTAATGAATTTACTCCTCATGTTTTCTGCTCTACTGTCATAATCTACAATATTGGTACAGTTTCTTCCCAACCGGAGGAACTGTCCAAATGGAATGCTTTCTTTTTGTTTTGTAGGGTGAAAACTTTCGAAGTGCAAGAGAGTATTTCTTGCCGTCCGTTTTACATAAAGGTCTACTACTAAAACCTGGTTATTTTCCTTAATTTGAATGTCAAGGAACTCAATTGTTTTAGAGCTGGCATGCGCTGTGAATCTAAGATTTTGATCACAGAGATTAATCCATGATAGAAAATCATGTAATGTATTGAGTTAATTGGTCCAAATGAAAAAAACATCATCTATGTAGTAGTCCCAATTTTGAATACACAAATAAATAATACAGATCCTTCAACATGAATACTTGCTGACCCAGTCCATCTTTAGACCTCATGAAGTTTCTCGTAGATCAGGCACACAGTCAACCTTGCCCACGCTTAAATTAAATCAAGTCATTTCTGACATTCTTCTTCCTAAGGCTCTGCTCGGTCACTAGTTCCATTGCTAATTTTCATTTATGTCAAGTATTTAATAACCCACCACCTCCTTCCTAATCTTAAATCTGGGCTCTAATAGTTCGACCAGCCTAAGGATTGGCCATAATTTAAGGTTCCTCTTTCCTCACCCTCGGCAGGACTACCTGTCCTGTCCCTGACCCTTTAAATACCACCTGAAGTTCTCTCATGGGCCAGGCTCACCGACATACGTCCCAATCAGAAATCTAAATAACCTCAGCCCATCTATCCGGTCACAGGTTCCCTCCAGCTATCGGCCTATCTCTCTGCTTCCGGGCGTGGCCAAAGTCTGTGAGAAACTAGTGAACAAACAACTGACCTCCTATATTGAACAACACGGCTTGTTGCACCCTGCTCAATCTGGTTTGCGTGCTTCTTACAGCACTGAGTCTGCCTTAGTGGAAATCTCAGAGGCCATCCAGGAGTCACTAGACGCGGGGGGCAGGGCAGTTTTGGTCCTATTGGACCTATTTGCTGCCTTTGATACTGTTCCCCATGCTCTCCTCCTTGCAGAGGCTTGGTATCATCGGTGCCGCATGGGGATGGCTAAAGTCCTTCCTTGACGGTAGAACCCAGCAAGTGTGGATCCCCCCCTTTCGCATCTACCATCCAAGCTGTGCAAACAGGGGTCCCTCAGGGATCCATACTGAGTCCTCTGTTATTTAATCTATATATGACCCCTCTTATCCAGGTAGCTGAGGACTTTGGCACTAAAGTAGTAGCATATGCTGATGATACCCAGCTTTTATTCACCTGGAAAAAGCACGAGTCCAGTACGGACCACGTTAGAACCTGTCTGTCTGCGGTGTTCAACTGGTTTACGTCAGCCCAGCTGAAATGCAATGAAGATAAAACAGAGATACTGTTTTTTTGGGAATTCCCTTCGCTGTTTTTTCAAGACTGCTGGCCCGCAGATGCCCTGCGACCATCCCCCTCGGGTCTTCCTGTGAAGAACCTGGGGATTTGGTTTGACGAAGAACTTAGTTTTGGTAATCAGATTAGCAAATTGACAGGTACTTGTTTCGGCATTTTGAAGATGCTCAGAAAAGTTATGCACTTGTTGCCTCCTTCCGCCAAAGAAACAGTAATAAGGGCCTTGGTCACCCCCCGCCTTGATTATGCCAATGCATTGTATGTAGGTCTCCCTGGCTACCTAATGGATAAGTTGCAGGTGGTGCAGAACGCCGCTGCGCAGTTGTTGCTGGACCTACCAAACATACTAGCGTGAGGCAACATCTCCGTAATTTGCACTGGCTGCCGTTAAAAGCTAGGGTCTTGTTCAGGGCTTTACTAACGGCCCATGCAGCACTATATGAATACGGCCCAACGTATCTGAGGAAACGTTTCTCGTCTTATGTCCCGAGCAGACACTTGCGTTCCTCGAACACGTGCCTGGCCTCCGTACCCAAAATCCATCTGAAAAGGAAGGGGGGCAGCTCATTGTCTATTTTGGTGGCTAAGTCATGGAACTCTCTCCTCCGTAGCCTTCAAAACCCCTCTCAGTTCAGGAAAAAAATGAAAACTTTCCTATTCAATTAAGCCTGTTTTCCTTCTTTTTTCCTGTTCTCTTTTGCTTGGTTGCGCCGGGACACTCTTCTGAGTAGCCGTGCGCCCTACAAATCACCAATAACATAACATAACAGGTTGGTATGCTTGGACATTCGGCTCATTGCATATTAATATGCGGCTGATCTTCAGAGATAAAGTCCCTTACACCTTCACTTAAATTGTATTTGGGCCCCCCTCCACTTGAGCTCCCTCCTTGGCCTCCCTCAGAATGGAGTTAAGCCTCAACCCCACTGGATCCAATGCCTCCACTATCAATTACCCTCCTAATATCTTCCAAAATGCAACTAAAAAGCACAAACATCGCTTACTCAAATCCAAACCTGAAACATTGATCTTAGATGTCTACCTCTGTCCGAACAAGGGTATTATATCCAATGACATCATTCTCTATTCCAGAAAACGGGCATGTTGGCGGAATGTCTTCTACTCCATGCTTCGAATAATGGGCATGAGAAAAACCCCACATGGTCTCAAATTAACAGATTCGCCCTCGCCTTTCTTCAAAGCAAATGCCACCATCACCCTTTATAATACTGGTATCATTCTACTTCAAGCGTTACAACAAACAATTGATGGACGAAATGCTGACAATGCAGACATTCTCCCCCAGTCAAGAGATCTGGGTTAAATCCATCGTTCTTTTGCCCACTACACCACCCCAGTTTAGACATGGCCATATGCAAATCAGTCTTGACCCTGTGCCTCATGGGAACAGTCCAGCCCAAACTGCCAAGCCATGTCTTCACTGGACCGGAATCAAGCATCCTAGGACCGGTTTCTGGCTATCAGCCGTCATCAGCCAGGATAGCTTGACTCCAGTGGCGTAGTGAGCACGGGTCCCACGTCTGGGAATACCCATCCCACTTAGGGCGAAAAGCGTTACAACAAACAATTGATGGACGAAATGCTGACAATGCAGACATTCTCCCCCAGTCAAGAGATCTGGGTTAAATCCATCGTTCTTTTGCCCACTACACCACCCCAGTTTAGACATATCCACACTCAGTGTGGGAGGGTATGCTCAGACGTGAGTCCCTTGCTCATTGCACCATCAGGATTCAGGCAAGCCGGGCCGACGAAGGCTGTGATGCCAGAAACCGGTCCCCGGAAGCTTGTTTCCTTCCCAGTATAAGAATTGGCTTGGTAGTTTGGTTTGCCCTGTTCCCATCATGCACTGGGACAGGTACAGACTAATTTGCATGTAGCCAGGTTCTGAGCTGGGATGGTGCAGTGAGCTAAAAAACGGTGATGGATTAAAACCATGATCTCTTGACTTGGTAAGAGTATTCTGCATCATTCAGAAACTCTGTCCATCACCACCCCCTTTTTCCCAAATCGAATGTATCCACACTCAGTGTGGGAGGGTATGCTCAGACGTGAGTCCCTTGCTCATTGCACCATCAGGATTCAGGCAAGCCGGGCCGACGAAGGCTGTGATGCCAGAAACCGGTCCCCGGAAGCTTGTTTCCTTCCCAGTATAAGAATTGGCTTGGTAGTTTGGTTTGCCCTGTTCCCATCATGCACTGGGACAGGTACAGACTAATTTGCATGTAGCCAGGTTCTGAGCTGGGATGGTGCAGTGAGCTAAAAAACGGTGATGGATTAAAACCATGATCTCTTGACTTGGTAAGAGTATTCTGCATCATTCAGAAACTCTGTCCATCACCACCCCCTTTTTCCCAAATCGAATGTATCCACACTCAGTGTGGGAGGGTATGCTCAGACGTGAGTCCCTTGCTCATTGCACCATCAGGATTCAGGCAAGCCGGGCCGACGAAGGCTGTGATGCCAGAAACCGGTCCCCGGAAGCTTGTTTCCTTCCCAGTATAAGAATTGGCTTGGTAGTTTGGTTTGCCCTGTTCCCATCATGCACTGGGACAGGTACAGACTAATTTGCATGTAGCCAGGTTCTGAGCTGGGATGGTGCAGTGAGCTAAAAAACGGTGATGGATTAAAACCATGATCTCTTGACTTGGTAAGAGTATTCTGCATCATTCAGAAACTCTGTCCATCACCACCCCCTTTTTCCCAAATCGAATGTATCCACACTCAGTGTGGGAGGGTATGCTCAGACGTGAGTCCCTTGCTCATTGCACCATCAGGATTCAGGCAAGCCGGGCCGACGAAGGCTGTGATGCCAGAAACCGGTCCCCGGAAGCTTGTTTCCTTCCCAGTATAAGAATTGGCTTGGTAGTTTGGTTTGCCCTGTTCCCATCATGCACTGGGACAGGTACAGACTAATTTGCATGTAGCCAGGTTCTGAGCTGGGATGGTGCAGTGAGCTAAAAAACGGTGATGGATTAAAACCATGATCTCTTGACTTGGTAAGAGTATTCTGCATCATTCAGAAACTCTTTCCATCACCACCCCCTTTTTCCCAAATCGAATGTATCCACACTCAGTGTGGGAGGGTATGCTCAGACGTGAGTCCCTTGCTCATTGCACCATCAGGATTCAGGCAAGCCGGGCCGACGAAGGCTGTGATGCCAGAAACCGGTCCCCGGAAGCTTGTTTCCTTCCCAGTATAAGAATTGGCTTGGTAGTTTGGTTTGCCCTGTTCCCATCATGCACTGGGACAGGTACAGACTAATTTGCATGTAGCCAGGTTCTGAGCTGGGATGGTGCAGTGAGCTAAAAAACGGTGATGGATTAAAACCATGATCTCTTGACTTGGTAAGAGTATTCTGCATCATTCAGAAACTCTGTCCATCACCACCCCCTTTTTCCCAAATCGAATGTATCCACACTCAGGGCCTCATGTAGGTAGCATACCAGTTACCACTTCTAAAATACCGAACGATACCGAATCGGTATTTTAGAAGTGGTAACTCGTATGTAGGTAATGAGTCGGTATTTTTTACCGATTCGTTACTATTCGGTAATTACCGAATCGGTATTTACCGATTCGGTAATGAGGCATACCTTCCCATTGAGGGGAAGGTATGCCTCATTACCGCATCGGTAAATACCGATTCGGTAATGGGGGGAACACTTGCAAGGGTGGCAGGGTGTCACATTGACACCCTGTTGCACCCCTGATTCGGCCATGTGTGCACATGTGGCACACATACATGCCCTACGGGCATGTATGTATGCCACATTGCACACTGCTACGCGCGTAACAATGCATAAATACATACTTTTATTATTTACCACCAACTAAAAGTTGGTGGTAAATACCGACTCTAAAACACACCCACACACTCCCCCTACATCTCGATTTTGGTGTCGGAATTTACCGAATCGGTAAAATTACCGAATCGGAAAAGTTACCGATTCGGTAACATTACCGAATCGGTATTATTACCGATTCGGTAATTTTAACGATTCGGTAAATTCCGACACCAAAAATTGTCCCCCTACATACCATTAGCCAAAATACCGGTCGGTAACGGTAAAATTACCGAAAATCGGCCGTTACCGACCGGTATTTGGCTACCTACATGAGGCCCTCAGTGTGGGAGGGTATGCTCAGACGTGAGTCCCTTGCTCATTGCACCATCAGGATTCAGGCAAGCCGGGCCGACGAAGGCTGTGATGCCAGAAACCGGTCCCCGGAAGCTTGTTTCCTTCCCAGTATAAGAATTGGCTTGGTAGTTTGGTTTGCCCTGTTCCCATCATGCACTGGGACAGGTACAGACTAATTTGCATGTAGCCAGGTTCTGAGCTGGGATGGTGCAGTGAGCTAAAAAACGGTGATGGATTAAAACCATGATCTCTTGACTTGGTAAGAGTATTCTGCATCATTCAGAAACTCTGTCCATCACCACCCCCTTTTTCCCAAATCGAATGTATCCACACTCAGTGTGGGAGGGTATGCTCAGACGTGAGTCCCTTGCTCATTGCACCATCAGGATTCAGGCAAGCCGGGCCGACGAAGGCTGTGATGCCAGAAACCGGTCCCCGGAAGCTTGTTTCCTTCCCAGTATAAGAATTGGCTTGGTAGTTTGGTTTGCCCTGTTCCCATCATGCACTGGGACAGGTACAGACTAATTTGCATGTAGCCAGGTTCTGAGCTGGGATGGTGCAGTGAGCTAAAAAACGGTGATGGATTAAAACCATGATCTCTTGACTTGGTAAGAGTATTCTGCATCATTCAGAAACTCTGTCCATCACCACCCCCTTTTCCCAAATCGAATGTATCCACACTCAGTGTGAGAGGGTATGCTCAGACGTGAGTCCCTTGCTCATTGCACCATCAGGATTCAGGCAAGCCGGGCCGACGAAGGCTGTGATGCCAGAAACCGGTCCCCGGAAGCTTGTTTCCTTCCCAGTATAAGAATTGGCTTGGTAGTTTGGTTTGCCCTGTTCCCATCATGCACTGGGACAGGTACAGACTAATTTGCATGTAGCCAGGTTCTGAGCTGGGATGGTGCAGTGAGCTAAAAAACGGTGATGGATTAAAACCATGATCTCTTGACTTGGTAAGAGTATTCTGCATCATTCAGAAACTCTGTCCATCACCACCCCCTTTTTCCCAAATCATTCTACTTCAAGCCTCTAATGTCGATCTAGCTAAGATGGACTATATTTTCCTTACACTCAAGAAAATGGTGACCGCTAAATCCACTGTTACCTATCCACACCCTACTAGCTCACAGGATTTAACCAGCCCACACCCAACACTTCCGGGAACACTGCATTTTCTCATAACTCCTCTCACACCATAGCAGTTTTCGGAGGCAACCAGTCCCCTGTCTCAGTCTCTCACTCCTATCAACCGTCGACTCAGATGGTTGCGGGCAAACTGGTACACCCACCTCGCCGATATCAAGTCAGTTGCACGGCTATTCCCCAACCTCGATCCCACGGTCCTTGTCATCCTCTCTATCAGGGCACAGGCGACTGCCCTCCTTGGACTCAACTCATCCTAACCCCCTCAACTGCCCCTTGATCACCTCCTACACACAATAAAATTGTCGCTCCACTCCCCCACCTTCACCAGTCACCCCATTCAACAGAACAGGGACTCCACAAGCCACTAACGTCTCTCTCTCTCTCTCCCCCAGAACACTGCATCTCTGCCCTAGACCATTCAGGCACTCCTGGAGGCTCCTCTCCTCTGCAGGCTCGCACCACTCAACCTACACCCGTTAACCAACACTCACACCTGGTTGCATGTTTGGATGAGATATCTCTCCAACTGCACCTTCTCTTGTATCAACTACATGATCTGAAAAACCTATCAACTGAGCACCTACCACTACCTAATTCTCTCACTTCCTTAGGAAAGCTGCCCATAGTACCCACTAGCGCACTCCCTTGCCTTGTCCAGCACTCTGCACCATATTTAAAAAACGGACCCTTTCCTAATGCCCCATACCACCCTAGAAGAATGAAGGCGGGTCTTGCAACCAGTGAAATCGAGGATCTACTCATCTCTTATGCTATCACTCAAGACACCGTCAAGACTCCTCTGGATCAAATTCAAGCCATTCACGCCAACCCGCACAGGGAACCCTCACACAACCTTAGAGTTGTAAACAGTGACAACCTCAAGCAAGTAAACATCATGCAGTCTCTTACCTCACACACGCCTTTACTATTGGAATGTGTACTACTCAACTGCAGATCAGCCAGTAAACATGCCTTTGATGTCTTTTACCTCATCCAAAACCAGGATCTAGATATTATCATCCTCTCAAAAACCTGGCTAAATCCCGCCTCCACCCCCATCCTAGACATCCTAGTTCCTCCGAGTCATGATATAATCCTTCTTGACAGATCTAAGAACCAGGACGGTGGACTAGCTTATATACACCGGCACACACTCTCAGTTTCCCACACAGAAACTACCACACCACCCTCCAGTAAATACCTTTACCTCAACATTTCAAGTAACCACTTACCAGTTTGCAAGCTACATACGTTCTACCACCCCCCGGGAGACAATCTCTCCTTCATTGAACAAATAATGGAAATCATCTCATGCAATGACGTCTCCTCAGTGTCACAAATCTTCCCCGCAGACTTCAACCTTCACTGGTATAACCTTAATAACCATGCGGTAACCTGTCTAAAATCAGGCCAACTCACAACAAAGGAGAAATTCTCGACCTCATCATATCAAAAGGAAACACCGTCACACTGGATGACATTACCCCATGCGATTGGTCCGACCATCACATAATCTCCTTCCTTATTAACAGGGAGGTGGCACTGAAGAGGGATCAACCGTAGAAAATTAAAGAATGGAAAAGGGACCTCAGGAATATCAACATGGAAGATCTAATAATCCATTGTAAATTCGCCTTGTCTTTACAAATCAACATGACAGATGTTCTTGAACTCACTGAATTCTATAACCCTACTATCTCTAATATCATGGATTCCATAGCGCCACTACAACAAAAAAATACCTCCTCCAAAATCTCCAAACCCTGGTTTAACAACCATCTAAACTCGGACCGCCGCAACTTAAGGGCAGCAGAATGATCCTAGAGATCCAAACCCTCCTCGGATCATTTAAAAGTCCTCAGATGGGTAAGGAGTTCCTATACTAAAAAAATCGAGTGCTAAGGCTGACTACTTCAGATCGCAACTTAATCAACCTTCAAATCGCCCATAGAAACTTTTCGAAATTGTTAGACAACAATCGGTGAAAGTTACCCAACCACCCATGCCCTGGAGATGCCTCGCCTTCATGCAACGATCTGGCTGTTTTCTTTAAGGAGAAAACAAACCTCATCAGTTCTGACCTTGAAACAAAGAAGGCCCTTATGTCAGCCGACGAGATTACGTCTCCTATAGCTCTCTCTGAGAGGATCGACCACTCAATCTTAGCACCAGGTTTATTTTCCATGTTGAAATGGCAGTTTAAAACTGCACACATAGGTTGCAATGGCAGGGCTGAGACATGTTTAAAGTGCTACTAAAGTGGGTGGCACTCATGTGGTACTTTTATTTCCTTCAGCAAAAGGGACATCTCCAAAACCCTGCAGGGTATCAACCCTTCTAATCACTTTGGCGATCCGCTGTCACTGAAGGTATTCATGAAATTAAGGATGCCCTTATCCCCCGTGGACAAGAATTATCAACGCTTCATTATCACAAGGCATGATACACGAATGCCTAAAAGCAGCTCAGGTTACACCCATTCTAAAAAAAAAAAAAGCAGATAGAACTGATCTCAACAACTTCTGCCCTATCTACAAAATCCCCACTTTGGTTTAAGCTCCTAGAAAAATGTGTGCATTTTCAACTCTGTGCTCATTTAGAGTATTTCCAACTCTTGGATCAACAGCAATCTGGTTTTCGGAGTGGTCACAGCACAGAATCGGCGCTCACTCACATTATGGAAGACATTCTACTAATGCTTGACCAAAATGAATCCTGCCTCTTAATCCTCCTAGATCTTTCTTCTGCTTTTGACACTGTTAATCACAACATATTCTTATCCGTTCTTGAGCACAGGATTGACCTTTTGGGTCTGAAATTGCAATGGTTCTCATCCTTCCAGAGTCAAGGTGAATAACACCCTATCTCAGCCCTCCACAGTTTCCATGGGTGTCCCACAAGGGACTGCCTTAAATCCCACACCCTTAACATATCCATGGAACCATTAGCAAATGGCACTAAATTCCACAAGCACTCTTTTTCACATGTATGCGGATGACACACAACTCTACCTGAAAAGCACCTCTTCTGAAGAATTCACTGCACTCAATTCCACTCTGACGAATACTCAAAACTGGCTAACGGAGAATCACCTCCTGTTCAACACCTCCAAAACAGAATTCCTTCTCATATCTCCGCCTAATCACACCACCAAGATAGACCGCTGGATGAAATTCCTCACAGCCTTCAACTGCTCTCCTCACATTATTGACTCAGCCAAACCTCTCAGAAGCACCCTGGACATGCACTTGAACATGAAGCATCATATTAGTAAGGCTTGCAAGGGTGCTAACCACCAGATGAAGATACTCAGGAATCTCAAACCATTGCTCCCACAAGATGACTTCAAGCAGGTGGTTCAAGCGCTTGTTTTGCCAAGGCTAGAGTATGGCAGTACTATGCTCTGTGGCCTCCCCAAATATACCTTGGCCCAACTAAGGGCATCCCTCAATGCCGCAGCTAGATTAATTATGGGTACAAAGAGAAATGCTCACATTTCACCATCCTTTAAATCCCTAAATTGGTTGCCACTTGAAGCAAGAATACAACAAAAGATCGCCTGCATGACTCTCAAAGCCATCCATTTAAATACCCCCGCTACTTGGCGCAAAAGCTAGAATGATCATGAGGGGTAGATCATGAAGAAGTGCAAACTCTCTCCTCTTGAAACCACAGATTTTCTGCAAAAAGAGAATGAGGCACAGAGCTTTCTCAGGCTCGGCCCTGAAGATCTGGAACTCTCTCCCACCTGAAGTCCACAGAATCTCATCAACGGCTTCTTTTAAAAAAGGAAGTGAAAATAATCCTTATGAACAAGTTCTTGCCTTAATTGAACATGGCTTATTTGTCTCACTCACTGTCCTCGGACTAACTACTATATTAGACCATCACTTGTGAAGTCTAGAGTTGTACGGTTATAAGTTATGTGTGTTCTTCTCCCAGCGCGCTTTGTATTATTTAAATGTGATGCCCTTTCTTATCCCCCTGTCACTGTTCCTTGCATGCACTCTAAAATGACAATGGTTTGAAGCCTTTCTTATTTATGCCACTCCAAACTGTGAAGCACTCTGCAACCCATCTGGGTCTTGTTCGCGCTATACAAAACTTTATAAATGAAAATAAATAAAATAAATAAAAATAAACCATATTTACTCCCAGACAGCCGCGGTCCTTGCAGGTAACAGCGGTGGGCAGTGGGCCCGAGTAAAGCGGGATTTCGAGGGACGATGCAGAGGCAAAATTAATCATTTATTTAATTTTCTCTCTGCATCGTCCCTCGAAATACCCCCTTACTCGGCCCCACCACCCCACCATTGTTACTTGCACGGACCGCGGCTGCTCCCACATATTCTCGCTTCACCAACCCCTACCACAAACACCCCAACACAACAACACTCATTCCCCTGCCTCTCATCCACTGCATTATTTAGACCCATAAAACTTGACCCACATGTTCCACCACCACCCTTAACCTATACACCTTCCACCATAAACAGATGCAAAAGAAATAAACAACATGCCACTCTTCACAACTTCACGTCGCCATATCTATTACATAACAAGGCTACTCTACAAAAACTAAACAGCTCTTCAACTCACTCCCAACCATCATCTCCACCACCTACAAAAAAAGATGCTACAAAATGCCTTCTAAATCTTCTGGATGAGGATTACGATATAAAGAACAAGCAGGAAGGTAGAATATTATGTGATGACGATAGTTACGCTTCACCATGCAATATTCTCACAGACCCCATAGGTGATCCTTGGATTCACAGTAATAAATCCTTAGCTCAGTCCTGGTCAAGTGGCAAAGAGCAGTCGGGCTTTACTAGAGGAACATGTGTTAAGCATTTCAGAGTGTCATCATGGATGATAAGTGAATGAATGTGTTGTACTTGTATAGTGCACTGTTACCCTAGGGTGTCCCGGCACTGTACTCATACCGCTGAGGAACCCTTCCTGGCTTTTCCCTGTGAAATGTCTACTCCTGGGCACCCCCAAGGTGAAGCCAGGCATTCCAGCGCTGTTGGGGGCATTGTGGAGATTAAGCAAGCTATTGCCCAGAGTTGCAGAGTGGGACCCATGATTAGAATAGGCACCAAGGCGAGAATTACCAGGTCCGAGGAAATTGAGCCCAAGACCCGCCAAGGCAGGAATTGAACCCTGGTCCTGGGCCAGACCTCTGCATCAGGGTCTGCCGCTCTAACCATTGAGCCACACTTCTCCACAACAGTCAGTTCAATGTTACCTGGCCCATGGAGCACGGGTACGGTGTTGACCTGGCTGTCTCTGATGCGGAACAGGAGCCATGGGAGAGCTGATTTTACTGTTGCAGGGAACAAGATGCAAAAACACAACAATGGGGTTCCTGCTGATGTCAATCAGAGGGGATTGGAGTTCCCAATGGGTGTAGCATTGAGTGAAGGGTTTGGTTGCTGGACTGGTGACCACCAAGCCTTGGCATTGTTGAACTTTGTAAGAAGGTATTTTGACATCTGGTGGTCCCGGCGAACATGGAAGTTACCGGTAACTTTGTGGAAGGCAGGACTAAGGTTCCAACAATACCATCTGGATTTGGGCGATCTCTCAGAGTGCCCGATGGCCAGTGATTCTTTGGGTCTGGACTGTTGTTTTACCTGCAGTTTGCAGGGGACTAGTGCCACTAGTCTAGGGGAGTCTGAGGGTGCTTCAGGCTCCCAAGGGGTCTTTCTGTCTGGGGTACTGAGAATTAGCCTAAGATGAGTCCCGATCAGGGTGTTCCCGGAGTATTGCCACAGGTTCAGAGTATCCCTCTTCTAGATTGTGCAAGTCCTGATGTCACAGACACGGATCTCTTCTTTGTCTTCTTTGATGCAGGTTGATTCAGAACTGTAGTTTCGGTTCTGGTGTCATGGGGGGTTCCTTAAACCTAGGTTTAGGAGGGTGTGGGAGCAGGTAGTCAATGGTCCGCCCCTGAGGTGAGCACATCGGGGGTGTCAATCACCTTTTCTACCCAGAACCCACTATTTCTATCACTTTTAAAAATATCAGAAGTATTCCGTAGCTGTACAGACCAAGCAGCTCACCCTTGAGGTGTGGCTGGCCTTCTGGGGGTGTACACCTCCTGAATACCTCATTTCCCAACTGTTGGGGGTCAAGTATGCCCGGGGCAGGTGGAGGGCTGTTTGTTCCTTTGGGAGGCAGTCCTGAGGCATATCAGAGGCGGTGTAGCCTTTGAAGCTCACTGACCCGATGTGCCACTTCACTAGCCATCCTGAGCAGGAGGAGGTGCTACCTCCTTCCTGCTCAGACATTTGTTCCTGACTCCTAACAGTGTTCACACTGCCTGGTAGGAGGTCTGAATCCTGTCTTGGCAGTAGCAAGCGTGGGCTGCCAGCCAGAGCACAGAGAAGCTGGGGCAACGAGGTGGGCAACCTCTAAGGTAGCCGTCTGGCGCGTGCCACACCGCCCTTGACATGAGATTCGTGTCAGGGGTGATGAGGCATGTTGTTTTATATCAAACACAACATATTTATGCAGTACCGTAATGAACAGCCAGCCTCAGGTTTGCCCACATGCCAGCCCATGATATCCTATGGACCACCTAATGGTAAAGGAACAGGTTTGCACTTACCTGCCCACACCTTTAATATAAGGTACCCTGCCTCCTGGGCTCAGGAGCCATTGCTTAGGGGTGACTAACATATGTTAAAAACAGTACATTGACTTTGTGACACATGGTGAGGGCAAAATCAAAATGAAGCAGTTTACACTGTACCTGCAGTCGGCAAAGGCGGACCTGCTGTCAGTTGTTTACTTGGGTTACTCAGGTGGCAAAAACAGTACTGCAAGCCCTGGGGACCCTTTTGGGGTAAAGTCCTTGTCAATTGTGTAGCCAATTTATCTATAACAGTTTAGGGAGAGAACACTGGCACAGGGTCCTGGACAGCAGACGTGAGTGCTCTTTCAGAGTCCTAACTATCAGCATTGGAGCAAAAAGTTAGGGAGTGACCTTAGATAAAATGGCACTTTCCTACATGACCCCCCCCCCCCTTAAAAAAAAGGTTATGAGCAAATATCCTATCCCCTGGTAGTTCTCACCATCGAAGTGGAAAAGTTGGGAAAGGCCATCTGCATTGGCATGGTCAGTAGCTGGTCTATGTTCCACTGTAAAGTCCATCCCCTGTAGGGAAATGGACCACCTCAACAGTTTGGGGTTTTCCCTTCTCATCTGCTTTGGCCATCTGAGAGGCCTGTGGTCAGTTTGAACCTTGAGATGAGTCCCAACAAGTAGAGTGCCAGCTTCTTCAGGGACCAAACAACAGCAAAGGCATGGCACTCCAACACTGCTCTCTATGAAGGAGTAACCTGCTAATATAGGCATCTGATTGATCCTGGCCCTCATCCTTTGTTTGTGACACTGCCCAATACCATGTTCAGAAGCTGCCGTTTGGATAATTAACTTCTTTCCATAGTCAGGTGCCTTCAGGACAGGTGATGAGCACATAGCCTCCTTCAGGGTGTCAAAGGTCTTTTGGCATCCTGTGGTCCAGATTACCTTCTTAGGCTATTTCTTGGAGGTAAGTTGAGTGAGTGGGGCCCTAATGGTCTCATAACCCTTCAAAGACCTCCTGTAGCTCCCATTCAAGTCAAGGAAGGCCCTGAATTGAGTTTGGGTTGTGGGAGCTTCCCACTCCAGAATAGTCAGGATCTTGGGTTGAAGAGGTTGGACTTGGCCTCCACCCACAAGGTGGTCCAGGTACACAACAGAACTCTGCCCTATTTGGCACTTACTGGCCTTGATAGTTAGGGATGCCTGATGCAGGGCCTGTAACACCTCCTTCAGGTGGATGAGGTGATCTTCCCAGGTGGAACTAAAGACAGCTGTATCATCTAGATATGCTGTTCTAAAGTTGACCAGGCCTGAGAGAACTCGATTCACCAACCTTTGGAAGGTGGCAGGTTCATTTTCATCCCAAAAGGCATTACTTTAAATTGGATGTGGCCCTCTGGGATCAAAACTGCTGACCTCTCCTTTGCTTCCTGGGTGAGTACAATCCGCCAGTACCCTGATGCTAAATCAAAAGTACTTAAGAATTTGGCTGCGCACAGATTGTCAATTACTTCATCTGCTCTTGGGATGGGGTGTGCATCTGTTTTAGTGACAGCATTTAAACACACAGTATCTCATTTCAGATTTCCAAACTTTGGAATGAGGTTTGGGGACAAGTACCACTGGGCTAGCCCAGGGGCAGTCACAGGGTTCAATCACCCCAACTCTAGCATCTTGCTAATGTCAGGATTAATGTAAGCTTTGACTTGGTCTGACAATCTGTATATGTTGTTCTTGACAGGGATGTTGTCCAGTGTCCGCATCATGAGTTCACCATGGGGATGTTCGTAAGAACGTGTGATAATCATCGCAAAATAGGTTAACGCAATTTTTCATATCGCCATCTATCGCGGGAAAATAACTCCATATTAACGTCGTATTCTCAACACGGGGGTAACATGAGATAGTTTCCCGATAACGCGTAAAATGTCCATGATAAAATCACTTGGACGGTGATAAAAATCTAAACCCAAACGAGAAAAAAGTTGCAATGTGCCCAACTGTGATAAAAAATCCAGCGAGAAGCAGCGCCAGCCCTGCAAGTCCCACAAGTCAGGCAGGCAAAATCACTATAAAAGCGGCAAACAAAAATACAAACAACTGCGAAGCACCTTGGAGGTAGCCGAAGCAAGTACAGAGGACAACCAGAACCCCACAAGCCCCACTGAGGACCAGCCTGGGACCATCATTGGGGAGATGGTGGCAGGAGTTGGGGGACCGGACACTGCACAACAAGACCTGAGCCAACAGCAACAGAGTGAGTAACGACCAAGGACTGGGGTGACGGGGAGAGATGGGCACAATGGCACACATGCACAATTAAGTATAGCACTTCTGCGGACAAACCATGCCCATGAGTCACAACTCCTACCAAGAGCCCACTTTACCCACGTTTGCAACATCTCAGCACTACATAAGCACAGAAGTGAAAGGCACACCGCCTGAAAGGGATAAGGACCAGCCAAATCAGAGCTGAGGGGCAACTCACCCACAATGCAGCACACACACATATGAATCAGAGCACCTTAACATTGACAACAATGTGGTACAAACTGCAACACTTTCACAACAGAACAGAGAACACAACTGCTGCCGCTTGTGTGTAGAAACTGGCCATTCCCATTTGGCATAGCAGGAAACTGTGACATGATAATGTACAAGTACAACCTTACATCCCTTATGGTGTAGAAATGTCAACTGTCCCACTTCAAATAGGCATCTCCTTACAAACAGCCACAACGTACATTGTCATGCAGTCTGACCGTAAACTTGTACAATGCGTGAACATACATGTGAACACAATGTCAATCTACATCTCCCCTTCACATTACAGAGGGAGAATCAACACCTCCTGCAGAGCAAACCCAACAACACAGCACTGATGATGAAGAGGAGCTCCCCAACATCTACACCGATGCCCTCCAACAGCTCATGGACAGCTCCGGCACCCCACCTCCAGGAGCAGGGCATCCGAGCTGCATTGATGAGACCCCACCCCCTGCACAGACCACACAGCAGGAAGCACCCACCACCACAGCTGTCTCCCAGGACCACCATGACCAACACATGGCATTCAGACGCCATGTGTTAGGGTGCCAAGAGAAGATGGCTGACCAGCTGTGGGTGCGGTTCGACCTCATGACAGCCAAACTACATGCCATACGTGGGTGTCTAAGTCCCATCAGGGACGACTTTCAGTCCCTAACAGACACCCACTGTCAGCTCCAGGCTCTCCAACAATCCATGGCTGACATCACTGGAGTCATGACTCTGAGCCAAGAACAACTGTCTAGTCAGAGTGACTCCAGCGATGTCAGCCAGGAGTTGGGACACATAAGGAGAATGATGGAGAGCTTGGAGCGGATGCAGGCAGAAAGAATGTTTGCCACAGCTGCACACCAGTGAGATGTAGCTGTGATCTTCCATGCCCTGCAGATCCTCGTCATGGCATTGACACCACTAGGCCTGCCGCTGATGCTGGTGCTACTGCTCCATCCACATCTCTGCCCCCTAAAGTGTCAGTGCCACACAGTGTGGCAGACATTCCACCTCCGGCCCCATATATGTCACTGTCACACAGTAGTGCAGACAAAATACCACCATCGCATGTGAGGTAACTGACACATCAGAGGACGAAGATGATGATAAATCTGGCTTTGTGACAAGAATGAAGTGGTAGCATTCATCTCTGCCATATGGCCGGTTTCAGCTTGGTTCTGCCCTCTGCATTATGCCCTTGAATAACACCTTCCACTGTCCCCCTATACACTCAGCGACACTCACCTTGGACCTCGACATGGACTGACATATTTTTTTTGGTTACCAATGACACAGCAATCACACTGTGGACTGTAGTCTTCCACTCCCTATGAACTTGTCAATCCTGAGAGGACTCTGGCTGGCCCTCCATGGGGCAACAACGTAAAGTGGGGTATGCATGGCCCTGTACTGGTCCAGCTTCAACACTCCACTGAATGTGAATAAAACATTCAAATTCACACAGATGTGTCATGGCCATGATCAATCAAGTATGAAAGTATGGATGAATGTAGGGACAATGATTCCACAAAAAGGTACTCCCTAGGTAATGCTAGCAATGCGCATGTATGGCCATGACCCAGATAGGCAGTGAGACACACATTGTCATTAAAATCAACAATCATCACAGTTGAATACAAGTGAAGGTGTGTAGACTTTATAAGCATATGCGTGTCAGTACGGGCAAGATAAGTGCCACAACATGCTGACCAATGCAGCAGTATGTCAGAATGAGCAACGTTGCTAAGTGCCGCTGTCCACTCCGGGGGAGTGCCTCACCTTTCACAGGTGTGTGTTAACCCTTGTTGTTGTCCGCTCATGTATTCATAGTCCAGGCGAATGCAGCCATGTCCACTGTTGTCGTGGAATATGTGACCAGATCTCCAAGATGCAACAAGGTGTTGGGACATGTGCAATGTGTTCCAATCTGTTGTGGCAGGTACGTAGTTACTCGTCCATGTGAAAGGGATTGCAGCTTCATAGGATATCATTTCCAACATGAGGTCGTTGTCAACTTCATCAAACAAGACGGCGAGTCGATCCATTAGCAGGTCCAGACAGATATGCTGCGTCCACCCCCTTTCACCAATTAGCACTACAGCCCAATAGGGGAGCGGTTCAATGTGGTCCTTGCACACAAGGATTTGTGCAATCTCCCAGGTCCAGCTGCCAGCACGTATGCCAAGTATCAAGGCATCCCATAAACGGGTATCACGGCGACACTCCTGGTCGTGGGCCAAAATGGGGCACACACACATGTCAAAATACAGTTCAGCTACCTTCCTGTAGGATAGGCAGACATCCATGGAACACTCGAATATGCACGATCGACAATGCAACACAGGCTGAACGCAGGTGACGTTGGCAAGGCGGAAGCATAGCCAGTATCTGATCCGCAGCACTGCCAATGGCAGTGCCCGCAGTAAATGCAGCATACGTGCACGGTACAGTTCCACGTGACAGGGGTTGTGCATGTGTCTGGGATGTTCTGCCATTGCGGTAGTGGCTCTGGTTGAAGCGGCACTGTTCTGACCTGCGCCAGTTCTGTGGATCAAATGCCACAGCTCGGATCAATGAGTTGTTTTAGTATGCAACGTTTGTACGCCTGGGATGGTGTGGGAGTAAGAGTGAAGGCCATTCCATGCAAGATAACTTCGAGCAAGGACTCCTGTGTGTTGGGTGTGTATATGTTGGTTTCTGGTTGTGCTGTAGGAGTTGGCATCAGCTGCTATAGTATCTGTCTGGGGGTGCCGGGCACATGCAATTCCAAGGTCAGAGGTGCAGATTTGCTTCCGCCTGATAGTTCAAACAAAGGAGCTTTCATCCCTAGTGTTAGTTTGTCATCTGCTTGCATTCAGGAACTGTGAGGTGGCTTGTTGGGGGTGAGGTGGGATGTGTGTGACTTTGGGATTCATGTTTGATGTGTCTTGCATGTGGCAAATGTGCGGCATCACTGTGTGTTACGTTGCCTCACTTCTGCTCCTCCCTCCCCCCAAACCTATTTACTTGTGTGAGCAGTGCAGTTGCATCACTTGTACACCTACGGCACACCATTGTCATACCTGTCTGCGCATGTCCACAAGCCTGACAACTACACTGTGATGTTGGCTGTTGAAGGTGGGCGGCCACGTGAGTGTAGGCCTATGGTAAGGATAGGGCAGATACAGTTGTAGAGTCCATGGGTGGCTGAACTCGCGCTGCGAGTAGGGCTGGGCATTTGGCTCATGCTGCGGCATTACAGATACACACAACACTTGGCATGTATGAGCCAAGACCCCGAGCGGTCCTGCGCTCCTTCATTTCTCCGTTTGTGCGAGTCCGCCCTCAGGGTGCATGCTACATTGCAACATTGTTGATTGAGGGCAGGGTGGCGCCGACACTACAACAGAGACACATGCATTAGTTACTCCCTTGTCCAGGCCAGAACTGAACCACGCCCAGAGCCCCAGGCAAATTCTTGACACACCTACGCTGGACTGGCGTACGCTGGCCAAGCCCACTCCACTCACGCTTACAGGGGGGGGCTACAAAGTTACATGTCCAAGGTCTTAGCCACTGCCTGAGGTGACATGGTTGTGTATGCTGTCCACAGCACAGTGTAATGTGGTATAGCCCGGGCCCATCATGCATACAAAATGACCACACGGACACACTTAGATAGTGGAACTGGCTACAGGCATGTGCACCCAGCCCCTTTTTATTACCAGGGTCACATGTCCAGTGACACCTGTGATGGATGGGTGTGGGGTGAGTGTAAGCCAGCCCTCAGGGAGTGGTTGGTGCCTGCAACAACTAGAACAGTGATCTTCAAATCACACACACAGATTCAATCCTAAAGGGTCCATGACTTGTGGTGCACTGAGGTAGGGGCAGCAGAACTGGAATCACACACGGAAGATTCAATCATAAAGGGTCCATGACTTGCGGTGCACTGAGGTAGGGGCAGCAGAACTGGAATCACACACAGAAGATTCAATAAGAAAGGGTCTATGACTTGTGGTGCACTGAATTAAGGGCACCAGAGATGAGCGTGCTCATGTGAAGTAATTGTTAATGTTTGTGTTAATGCTGACTGCAGTGTAGGCTGGAGGCAGCGGTCAGCAAAGGCCCACAGCCGCGTGGCGTTGACTTGATCTGCACAGTGTTAGTGGCACCTGATGAGCTCAGTGTGTGCGCAGCCATTGGTGATGGCGTGTCCTTGCTGGTCAGGATTGGATTTGATTTCTGAGCCCTGCTGACCGCAGTGTAGACCGGAGGCAGCGGTCAGCAAGGGCTCACAGCCATGTGGCGTTGACTTGAGCTGCACAGAGTTAGTGCCACCTGATGAGCTCAGCATGTGCGCAGCCAGCAGTGATGGAGTGTCCTTGAAAGTCAGGATTGGATTTGATTTCTGAACTCTGCTGACCGCAGTGTAGGCCAGAGGCAGCGGTCAGCAAGGGCCCACAGCCACGTGGCATTGACTTGAGCTGCACAGAGTTAGTGGCACCTGATGAGCTCAGCGTGTGCGCAGCCAGTGGTGATGCGTCGCCCGGGCGGGCTGCACTGGAAGCAATGTCTGCGGCCTACTGGACTTTGCCATAAATAAAACAAGACTCAATTTGAATTGGGGGACCTGCTGACCGCAGTGTAGGCCTAAGGTAGTAGTCGGCACACACATGACTCCGAGTTGCTGTGCAGCTGAGTGCGCTGGGGGCCTGTGTCGTGGAGGCCAGCAATCGGCTGAGGAGGCTGGCGGTTAAGGCAGCTGACTCGCGGCAGGGTGAGGTGTGCCACGCTGGCACACGAGTTGGCCTTCCTGGAAGTGAACCAAGCCCAGAGCCTCGGCCTATTTATTCACACTCCTACGCTGGACTGGCATACGCCGGACCAGCCCACTCCATATACACTTACAGGGGGGGATTACAAAGCTACATGACCGAGGTCTTCCCCACAGCCTGAGGTAACATGGTTGCGTCCACTGTTTACAACACTACAAACACCAGCAGTATATGTCCACATGGATATGTCTGTGCTCTGCATACTGAAGTCTGTCCAAAACATCTCCGCCACACTTGGCATTGTGTACATTCTTATTCATGGGTGACTTGCCTCCTTCACACATAGGGGTGGGCGGAATTAGCGAAAGTGCCTTTCGCAAAATATCGTGAAACGGCACAAAATCTCCGCGATCACGCGATATTTCGCGTGATCGCGGAGATTAGTGCTTCCGGTTGGGGTTTTAATTTTTGTGACAGGAGCATCGTGCCAGAATGAATTCTGCCCTGCATATTTACCCAAGAAGATGCCACCGTTTTGTGCAATACCTCTAATCAACTCGAGTACTTTCTACTGGCTAATCAGTAAGTGCTACCTCGTTGGGTAAATGTATAGTGCTTTTCCTACACTACAGCTGCGTAAAGGGCCAGAAGAGTTGTCTCCAGTGGCAATGTGTGTCTGTAACGTTGCCAAGGCGCCAACGGCCCTGGGGTCCCTCGAGTCAGCTGTCCATCATAGTGGGGGAAAGGGCGGGAAGACGTTGCCCACCGCTGTGTGTGTGGCGGGGCTTCCATGCAGTTCACATGCCGCTTGTTTATAAAGGGCCAGAGACCGATCAGAGCAGCAGACGAGGAGACAGAACCTCCTGGTGTCAGGAACTACAAGGGTATTGCGCTCGAGAAAGTCATGGCTGCACAGAGCTCCATCAAAGATCACAGCTAATTTTTGACGGTAGATATGGGGAGAAAGCACATCTGCCCAGCCTCGACCTAGCTTCCGAATGATTTGTGCTGATTAATGCGTTACTGAATTTGAGCTTCAACTCGGGCCCCTGCTTTATTTATATCTGTAAGTGCTTCCTTTTGAGGTTTAATTTTTGTGACAGGAAAGGACTTAAGGCGACAGTTTCCTTTCCCTCGCGGATCGCGGAAATTTCGACATTTTTGCGTTCCGCACGGAACGCGAAAATGTTGAATTGTCGCAATTTCCACGAGCGGAACGGAAATTGTCGCCCACCCCTATTCACACATACTTGGTTCCCACCTCTCCCCACATTCTGAAAATGTGTGGCTGAGAGGCCATGCCGTTTTAGGAAGGTCAGCTGTCTTGTTCTGCGCTGCCTGGGTGGTGGTCTGGGGGGGCCTGGGGGTGGTGGCGGTGGGTGTTGTGGCCCTCTAGGGTCTCCGAGCTGCATGATCTAGCTCCATGACATGTGTTGGTCTTCAGATGTGGATCTTGGCTTGGCTCCCTTTCATACTACAGGTTGTCGTCCTGCTTAACACAAGTAAAAGGCAGGTGTGTTAGAACCTTGCTCCTTACGCGCCTTATCGCCTATTTTTGGTTTGCATCGCAGACCTGGCTGGTCGTTGTGAATGTTGCGCAGAGGTGTTTCTGTGTGTTTTTGCACGGGAACGCCTACTCTGCATATCATTAGCGTTAGTTGTCGCTCTCATCCGTGGCAATGTTTTTTGCAGCAGCTATCGCTGGAGAACTGGTGATATGGGCAGTTTGCACCAGCTTGGGAATAGTGCGAAAAATCTATCGCCACTTTTGCGGCGCTAAAGTGCAGATAAATCGGTAATACGTCCTTGAGAATATGCCCCCATGTTGTCTGACCAGGGGTCAAAAAGAAGATCTCAGCAAACTGACCTATGACTTGTCTGCATTCAGATTGCTGTTGTGCAGTGAGAATGTCAGACAAAACAACACCCTCAACTGACCCCTCCTGTGTGTTACTTGACAGCAGGTCAGGGAGGGGTTCACTTTCCTCCTCCTAGCCTCTATCAGTGGCCATGTGTATGTTCATGTCAGCTCTGTCCTGTTGGTGTATTAGGATATTTTTATGGAAAACTCAATAAGGACTACTAGGAGTGCCTATATTTACCAAGTAGGTAACATCCTCTTTCTTCTCCAAGACTGGATAGGACCCACTCCACTTGTCCTGGGAGCCCTGGGAGCCACAGGCTCCAATACCCACAATAGCTGACCTGGTTAGCACTCCACCAGTGTTGACTTCTAGTCACAACAGTGCTTGAAAAACTCTTGGCTGCCCTCTAGATGCTTATTTACCCTCTTCATGTACTCAGCCATACAGGAACACAGGCCAAGACATAGCCCACTATGTCTTGCTTGGGCTCTTTGAGAGGTTTTCCCATCCTTCCTTCATTAGACTCAGACGACCACTTACACACTTACAGAATGGCCAAACAAAAGTTCAAAAGGGCTGAATCCAACCCTGTTTGATGGCACCTCTCTTTAGGCAAACTGTAGGCAAGCTAAGAGGACATCCTATCTCCTTCTGGATATTTCAGGGAGGTCCATAATCCTGCCTTCCATGATTATGTTGAACCTTTCAGCCAAACCAATTGTCTGAGGGTGGTTGTTGGTGGATGTGAGAAGTTGGCCTGGTATATGCTGTCCACTAGTTATAGTGGGCACCCTGTACCAGTCCAAACAACCCCTTATTGGTTATAGGTTAAAGACAACCTTTATTGAAAGCTATCCTAGAGGTACCTATGGACAGCAGCCTTCAGGCTAAGTCTTGAAGGAATGTAAAGCAGCTTGTTTTACCAGTCTATAATCTCTTGAGTGGCTAAATGAAAGACAATCACACCAGGTATATATAAAAAATATATGTATTTATTTCTAAACACACCCTCCTAGACTCTTTATGAGGCTAGAGGTCAAAACACATAGGTTACACTTCAAATATGACAGTAAAATAGCAAAAATACACGTCAGGCCATAGGGGCGAGATAAATCATATACTAAAATAGTGGTATAAGAACCACGACTTAGCTAGACACAAGGCCTAGAGCCTGTCGAATCACTGGGACCCCAAGGAACCACCCAAGGTAGTGACATAGGGGACCGACGGGGGCCGTGTGCATTGTGAGAACACAGCCACTAGCTCCCGTTAGCTTCTATGGGGAAAGTCGCGGTTAGATTTTTAAAGATTAGGGACACTTAGAAACGAGTCAAGACCAAACCCTTTGGGACTTAGGAAGTTCTTGGGCCAACACCCACGGGAGCACCAGAGTACTCGTGTTACCTCACCCAGGGAAGCCAGGTGCATAGGTATCAAATGGTGTCGGGTCGCGTCGTCGATTTCAATGGGAGCTGGCAAAGAAGTGCTGCTGCCGGGAAGATGCGAAGTGTCCGAAGAGATCCAAGCCTGGATTGAAGTCGAGAAGAACCCGAAAGCAGAGGGGACAGAGTCTGGGTCACTTGCCAGTGACCAGGAGGACGATAGGCGGATGCCCACCGATGTTGGGTGATTTCAGGTGACGAAAGTGAAGCTTGACTCTTCAGCCACGAAGAGCAGGAGGCATTGAGGACAACCAGGAGCTGGATTCGAGCTGTCCCACAAAGGATGTCGAGTGCTGCAGCATCGGTGCCTGTATCGGACACAACAAGCCTTGGCAACAGCAACCCAAGCAGCAAAGAGAAAGATGCTTCAATGCATACCAGTAAGGTCTGTGGGACCCACCACTTGGTAGGGAGTCAGGGCACATCTGGATCAACCAGGGAAGCCCAAGGAAAATCAAAGTTACCCCCTCAGGGACCCACCAGTTGACGGAACCGGGATCTCGAAGGGACCTCAAGAGGAAACACAAAATGGCGGCCCACGGGTCACTCGGGGTGACTAGGCTGACAATCTTCGGTGGATCTTCTGCTCAAGGTGGGGGCTACAAGTAATCCCAAGCATGACTTCAAGAGAAGTCGAGAAATCAATGCACTTCCAAAAGTACATGGTGACCAGGAGTTCTGGTTCCACGCTACTCACAAGGGCTGCGAAAGGGCTTGGAAAGAGGGGTGGCTACACCCATTTCCTTTGTCCAGTTTCATGCCAGAGCAGGGGCTGGAAGCCCCTGAACTGGTTTTAGCTGGACTATGCACAGGGACACCAAATGTGCCCCCAGTGCAGTCCTTCAAAGCACTCAGAGAGTGCTCCCACCCAGCCCCAATACACATAAGCCTGTCTGGGAGGTGGTTACACCTCCCTCTAACAGAAAACCTCTTGTACAGGCCTCCCCTGCCGGGGTTTCGGTCAGCAGCAGGAGGCCAGAGCCGTGTCTGTGGCTGCAGCATCCATTTTGTGATGCCAGGGCTCTATTAGATTTCTACAGGGTATACCAGTACTGCCATGTCTCTCCCTCTAGAAGGGTGGGATCATATCCTCACATCAAGAACTGATGTGGGGGTATGATTTCAAGGTGTTTGACACCAAACATCACATGTTTCCGTGCAGCCAGTCCAAAGTTAGCATTAACCGTTTTAGATATAATGCACTTAAGAGTATATGGTCAGGCTGCACCACTGACAACCCCGGAGAAGAGATTTCGAAGGCTGCAGAGAGGCTCAGCTCATGCCTGGGCACCCTCTCACATTTAACCAAGCACCCTGCCTTCAGGATTGATAAGGCCTGCCGTAGGGTTGACTGATAGGTTTCTATGTGCAGTGATAGGTGAGGTATAGTGAACCTATACCTCAGTAAGGGGTGCATGCACCACCTTACTCAGGCTGCAGTAGCAGACCTGTGGTGTCATTTTGCATGGCTTTCTAGGGGTGACACAATACATGGTTCAGCCCATGGTAGGCCTCGTGGGTACCTATGCCCTGGGTACATAGTATACCATATACTAGGGACTCACCAGGGTACCTCAGAATCTAATCTGGAGTGTACCTAAAGTACATGCCAACAATTTAGAGAGGAAGCAGCTAGGTTGGGGCCCTGAAGAGCAGGGTCCCAGCCAGACTAAAGTCGAAAAACAGTGAAAAGCCAGCAAAAAGTGGGGGTAAACATGTGAAGCAGATCCTACTCTCCTACAGTGGTGAACTTGCAGCTCACTCCACATTCACCTGCATTGCCTTAAGATTTGCAGACATGAAATGTATCACTCTATCAGAGATCACTTCTTTAGGAAACCCAACATTGGTGAAGATGCCAAGGAGAGTCTTTGCCACTGTAGGGGCAGTTAAAGTCTTGAGGAGAGTTTCCACTGGGTACCTAGTGGCATGGTCCACTACCACAAAATTAAACCTATTCCCAGATGCAGTGTGTAGATGAATGGTTCCAACAATGGAAATCCCCCCTACTCTCTTAAAAGGAGTCTCAACCACTAGAAGTGGAATTCATGGAGCATTTGATTGTGTGCCTTATTGCCTCAGGCTTGACAAGTCACACAGGAGTGACACAACTCCTTCACTTTTTCAGACATCTGGGGGCCAATAAAAAGAGACAACAAAGCTGTCCTAGGTTTTGGTTTGTTCCAGATGTTCAGATAAAGGGGATATCATGGTCAATGGTCAGATTGAACTCTCTGTACTTTTGGGGGACTTCCACTCTCCTGACACTTCCTGGTTTGGGTCCCTGGCCTCAGTGTAAAGAAGCACAAATTCCTAGTAGACCCTGTGGTCTTCTGACATCGCCTCCCTCTAGCCTTGATGCTTGGCCTTCAAGAAATGGGCACTGCTTTTGCTGGTGGCATAGGTCCTCTTTGGAGGGTCCCCATGTACTTAGGAGCTCTGCCAGGTCAAGCCAGACTCTCTCCGCTGCAGTTCGATCTTTGGCACTAGGGCACCTCCCTCAATAGAACTCTCACCCTGGTTCTGTGGCCTTTTAGAAGTTGCCTTAGCAGACTTCTTGCCCTTCCTCTTCCTTTGGGTTCCATGGTCCACTATTTCAGGATCCAAGCTCTCATGACTTCCCTGACATGATACCTGTGCTCTTGTGGTAACAAACAACCACTCATAAAGACCCATCATTTCTGAATGAGTCTTCTTTTCCGCTTCTGCCCATGCAGAAGTCTCTAGATTATGTCCCAACAGATACTCAACTGGGATGACAGGGGGCACACTCACCTTCTTTTAGGCCAGTAATACCTCCCCAATCTAAGTTTACCAAGGCCATTGGAGGGAGCTTAGTCTCATTGTCAGCATTGGTTACCTGGGTACTAACACCAGGTATCATTTGGTCTGGGGAAACCAGTCTAGCAAACACCATAGTGACACTGACAACTATATCACTTAAAGCCTCTACCTCAGTTAAATTGTTTTCAGGCCTTTGGCTATACTTCTCCAGGCTTCATGATAATACAGCCCAGGCTTCATCAGCCACACCACCCAGGGATACTAAAGTAGCCTGTTTGTATCCTCTGGCCTCCCAGAGTACACTTGAACCCCCACTGTTATGCTAGCCACTCTCTTGGAGACTTTTAGGAGCATGCTGCATCTTTTTTATTATGACTTACCTGATGACAGTCATGACACAACGCAGAAGCCTTTGCTGTATCCATTTTTTATTTATCCAGATACCTTTTGCCTGTCTGGAAGAAGTTCCTGTGCCCACCCTGGTGAGTAGAACTTTGGGGGCCTTTAGAGAAATCCTTATTTTCAGTCTGTTTGTTGCTTACCTCCTTTCCCTGGTGAGAAGTCTGAGCACCCTTCTTGTGGTCACACCCACCATGGGTCTTCCGGGACACTCTGGTTCTGGTCCATTTTTCAGCTATCCTCCCCAGGTCCCTGAGAGAAGAGAACTTGAAATACACTAAGTGCTAATGCAAGTTCTCTGTGGTACATATATTTAAAATATGATTGTTCATAATTAAATTATACAGCCCATCATAAGTGTCCACCCCATTGCCTTTTACCAGCCTTCTGATGCTTTGACTGAAGAGTCCACAAAGTCCACCCATGTCTGGTTTTGACTTTTATGATTGCCTCTAAACTTCAATCTGTATTCTTCTGTGGTGAGTCCAAACCCTTCTATCAAGGTCTCCTTCATTTGTTGATAGGACTCAAACACATCCCCGTTAAGGGTCAGCAGTCTATCTCTGCCCATTACTGAGAATAACTCCCAAAGTAGAGATCCCAATGTTGGCAAACCATCCTTCTCGGTTTGTAGGCCCTCTCAAAGGCTTCAAACCACTTTTCAGTGACATCACAATGATAAACTTGAGGACAATCCCTTTGGGGATTTTATGGTCAAAGGATTCGTCTTTTCCCCTATTACTGTTGCTGCTATCATCTTTGGACCTCAAGCCCACCTTAACCCTTCTTTCCTCAAGGGCTAGTCTACTCTCCATGAGTTCAAGCTTTTTCTCCTCCAGAGAAAGTAGGTCAAGCTCTTCCTCAAGGCTTCCTCCCACCTTACTTTTCGGGGTCTACCAGAGCGACTCCTGTCACTCACCACTGGTGAAGGGGGTCTGGGAAAGGGTGAAAAGTTAGGGTCTTCACCTTCTTCTCCATCATTATCAGTTTGGGCTAGAGACTCATCCTCACTGTCTTCTGGGTCTTCTTCTGAGGAATGGCACTCTGTCTCAATTATTTCCCTCTCATAGGAGCTAAGGGCTGTTTCAAGTTACTCCTTTTTCAATGTAGCCCTATAGCCAATACCCCTTGCTTTGCAAAAAACCCTCAGATTAGTGATCGTCAGGGATGGGTTGACTGACAAGTTGAGATCCCTACCATCTTCCATTGTGCCTAACATTTTAATTTGAAGTTGGAACCTTTTTAACATTAAAAAAAACCTTTTAAACCTATTCTTAACTTACCTAGATATTTTAAATGCACTACTGGAATAGGGGTCTGCACAGGGCCCTAACAATCCAATTAGAAAATTGAAATATGTTTGAAAAACATTATTTTAGTCTAAAGTCAATTAAATGGATTTATCGAGCAAAATAATTTATGACCATATGGTACTGCAATACTCAGTTTCAGGATATACACTGCTGTAACACCAATGTAGGAAGGTGGAGCATTTTGTGGTGATACTGGTTAGGATTCACCATGCAATGTCACAGACCCACAAATGGACCTTGGATTCCCAATAATAAATCCTTAACTCAGTCCTGGTAGAATGGCAAAGAGCAGTCAGACTTTACTAGAGGAACATGTTTTAAGCATCTCAGAATACCAACATGGACGATAAGTAATTGACACAACTCGATAGAAATCTGACACTAATTTATAAAAATAAAGTGTATTTTTATCTTACTTTACACACCAAAGTGTACATGGTCAGATGTATACCCGAAGTAATGGATTGTAATAGAAAACATAAATTACAGTAATTCAATGCAGCACAACTTTTGCATCGCGGGCAATGGGAAAAAGTGACAGTGACACTTAGTCACTTGCAGGTTGAGTTGAGTGTAACCCAAAGTGGGTTAAGATCATGCGGGTCTCAGGACCAAGTTAAGACAGTCAGTTCAATTTTACTGTGTCAATGGAGCCACTCCTTGGTGCTGAACAGGAGCCACAGGAGAGATGAGTCTACCGCTTAAACAGTGCTGCGAGGAACAAGATGCAAAAACAAAACAAGAGGTTTGCTGCTGACATCAGTGGAAGGGGGATGGAGTTTCCGATGGGTGCAACGTCGAGTGAACGGTTTGGTTGCAAGACTAGTGACCAAAAAGCCTTGGCAGTGGTAAACTTTGTAAAAAGATACTTCGTGACCCGGGGAACACAATAGCTGCCTTTAAGTTTGTGGAAGGCAGAGCTACAGTTCCCACAATGCACTAGACCATCTGGAATAGAGCGTAGCCATAGAGGGCAAGATGGACAGCGATTCTTCAGATCCCTAGTGTTGTTTTACCTACAGTTTACAGGGGACTAGTGCCACTGGTCCAGGTGAGTTAAAGAGTGCTTCAGGCACTCATATGGGGTATTTCTGTCTGGGGGTACCAAGAGTTAGCCTATGATGAGTCTCAATCAGGCAATTCCAGGAGGATTGCCGCAGGTGCAGATTATCTTTTGGTTTGTGCAAGTCCTGTTGTCGCAGACACAGATCTCTTCTTTGTTCTCTTTGATGCAGGTTGTTTCAGAGCTGAGGTTCTGGTGTTAGAAGGGTTCCCTTAAAATCCAAGATTTAGGGGAGTTGGGGTGTGGGAGCAAGTAGCCAATGCGCTGCTAGTCCCTGCAGCTCATCCGCCACTGAGGTGGCCACATCCATGGGTATAGTTCACCTTTTCTACCTGGAACCCACTATTTCTACCACTTCTACAAATGGCAGAAGTCTTCCCTAGCTGTGCAGACCAGGCAGCCCAACCTAGAGGTGTGGTCATCCATCAGGGGGTCTATATCGCCTGCATACATAATGTCCTGCCTCTCTGGCAGCAAAGGTACCTGGAGCAGGGCTGTTATTTCCTTTAGGAGGCAACCCTGACGCATATCAAAGGCGGTGTATCCTTTGAAGCTCACCAACTTGATGTGTCCGTTCACTAGCTATCTTCAGAGGGAGGAGGTGTTACCTCCTTCCTGTTCAGCCCTTTGTTCCTGACTCCTGGGATTGTTTACACACCCTGAAATGAGATCAGAATCCTGTCTTGGTAGCAGCAAGTATGGGCTGTCAGGCAGAGCACAGATAAACTGGGGCAAGCAGGTAGGCAACCTCTAAGTTAGTCACCAAGGTGCATGCAGCATCACCCTAAATATAAAATTTGTGTCAGGGGTGATGCAGCACTTTGTTTCATACCAAACACAACGTACTTACGCAGTACCATAATGGAGCTGCCCAGGTGCCAGCCCATGTTATCCTATGGACTGCCTATCACTTATAGTATACTTCAATGGTAAAGGCCACTATAGAGAAATATAAGTACCATATTCTAGGAACGTATAAGGTGGGTAAAGTTGTTTAAACGTCATAACCATCAGTATTGGAGCAAAAAGTGTGGGGGTGACAATACAAAAAGGGCACTTTCCTATGCAACATTAACGCTATCTTCATACATTCAATACCAACACTAATAATACACCTGCTACAAATTCAAAGAAAGCTACTAACTCCTCTAGCAAACAAAGTCACACCACCACCAAAACACAGTCTCTAGACTGCCTACTAATAAATACTTGATCACTCTCTAAAACATGTACCACATCTACAACCTACTCACTGGCACACAACCTGGCTTACTCTTCAGAACTGAATCATTGTTGAGAGATAACGTGGTACCAGTGTTGCATGAAGCCATTCCTCCAGGATTCAAACTGTCACAGAAAATCTCATAGGCAAAAGAGTAGGTGGACTAGCTTATATTCAAGGAAACAATAAATCTCCCCATAGCTCATGGCATTTCCATACTAGGTTGTGAGGCTCTCAACGCCAGATGTAACCCTATGCCAACTTCCTCCTCCAACTTCCTCCTTCTTTGCAGACCACTACCTAGCAATCCAACATTCCCAGACATGTTTCTGGATACATTTTCTAATTTTATGACACTACACACCAACCTTATGCAGCCTTAGTGATCTAAACATATTGTTTGACATACACAATATGTCCCATCCAAGAACTATCATCACTTGCCTAAATACACTGAACCTATATCAGATCGTCCACAAACCCACACATCACTGGCCACATCCTAGATGTCAATTTTGCAAATCCAGAACTAGTTATCCTTCAAAGAATCACTCTAGTTACATGATCAAATCACTATCGGGTAGCTTTTCATCTCAAAACACCACAAATCAACTTACCTAAGGTCACAATACATGCAACCACCCATCGACTGTGTAACAAACTCAATTTTGAATACCTAGAAACACAACTAACTTCCAGTCTCAAATCTAGACACAATAGATTCCATTCAAAATCTTTAAGAGGAGCGCCAGGAAGCATTTGATATCCTAATACCACTAAGAACAACAAAACAGGACAAAATAAAACAAGCTACTTGGAGGAATGCAGAGCTAAAATGGATAAAACAACAAATTGCATAGCAGCAACACACCTGGCTCATAACAAATAGTAATCAATACAAGCTTCACCTACACAGACACATTAAAAGAATATACAAGTCAACAAAATAAAAAAAGCAAAAAAAAGTTACTATTCAGACAGAATTCAAATGCTAAATGTGCAAATAGATAATTTTACAAAATTCTCACTGAATTTCGGAAACCTAAGCTCACAGAAGGGACTTATCTCATGACTCAAGAATTTACTAACAAACTGGCAAACCATTTCTCAACCAAAGCAGGCATGTTGGACTCCTATTTAAAACAAAGTTAAACCACCAGTACCAATCCATTTACAACTTTCCCCTCCAAGATTAAGCTAACCTAACCCCTGCATTCCTTTAAACAACTATCACTAAGTGAAAGTATGGATCTGGTCAAAGTAAGCAGGCCGGACAGCTGCCCATCTGACCCTTGTCCACAACAAATCTGTAAGAAGATTATTTTACCAACGTCTGCTGCCACACCAATAAGAAGAATCAGCAGCAATTCTGAAACTGCAGGAATCTTTTCAGAAGACTTATACAAGTCATACATAAGCCCATTATTAAAGAAAACAAAGCTGGACCTGCATAACTCAAACAACTACAGACTGATTATAAATTGACAGTTTCTGGGAAAATATAAAGAGCAGTGTGAGAAAGGCCCCTCTTTAATGTAAAATGAACACAGAGGGCATCTTAGAGATGTCCCCCGAAAAACGACCCACCACTAGTGTCCAGGCTGAGTGGCTGCTTTCAGCTGCCACCACCAGACATGTTTCTGGACCCCTGCTGCTCTTGGGGGCCTGAAACAATGCACATCCTGGGACGAGGTGCCACGAAGGGAAAGCTTCAAAGGCTTGCCACCTTTGTGAGTTTCCCCAGGCCACTTGCTGCTTTCAGAAACTGGTCCCCACTGGTTCTGACCCTTTTGGCGGAAGAAGCGGTGCAAAAAGCAAGTGAGGAAGAGAGGTGTGCCCACCTCTGCCAACTCCACCCCTCAGGTGGAAGAGGCGAGGTGAAGCAAAACTCTCTGTCCCCACCATCTTGCAGATGGGGGGACCCAGCCAACCAGGGAAAGGCATATGTCTCCCTCTCACTGGAAGGTGACCTAATAGGGGGTGTATCCACCCCACGGAATGGACCCATTGGTACCAACCGTTTACTTACCTGTAACGCTCCTAAATTTAGTATTTAGTGGCACCCCTGAACCTTGCTTCCCTGAGGAGGACGCCCACTGACTTGGCCCCAGCTTTACTGGCCGGTCCCCACCTCAAACCTGCTCCAGCTAAATCCCGGTGTGTCCTGCAGCTATCAACCTCGAGAACCCCATAGTACCTGCCTGCCTTCAATCCCAAAGACTCTGTCTCCTGTGAACACCGGATTTGTTCAACAACAGACTCCAGCTCCACAAGGATCCACGGGTCTGCACCACTCTGCAACTGACTCCCACGGCCCAAGTTTGAGTGGCCCAACATGAAGAGGAGGTCACCCCAGTGATTCTGACACGAGATCCTGTGATCCCTCACCTGCCTCATTCCTCCAGCCGACACCTGCAGCCTCAAACCTGAAAGTCCCCCCAACCGCGACCAGGAGCTGGTAAGAAGATCGACCCTAAAAGGCACCCCTCCACCCGACACCTCACGGCCTTGGGTGGCCCAACCGATGGTGCCTAACCAACCCCCAACATCCCAACTTACCTCTCCAAGTGGTTGTTGCACCCAGAAGACCTTCGTCCCTGAGCCTGCAGTGTGTTTGAAAACCGGAGACTATACATTGAAAGCTACAGTTCACCCAACGCCAAAACAGCACTCTGCACCCGGCCGCCAAAGTGCCGCGGAGGGTGCATATTTTGTGCTGGCCCAAACCCACATTTGCCCTGAGTTTAAGTCCAGGAGCTTTGCTCCCACAACCCAGTGGCCTGCTCTCCAGCATCCACCAACCAGAGGCCCCCTTTCCTCTATTGGATAACATTGGGCCTCAGAACTCTGCACCTGGCCACCCTAGCGCCGCTGACGGTGTAACAAGAGTGCATCCTTGACCCGGGAGGACCCCTGAGTCTAACCCCAGAATAACAACTCCCACAAAAATGTACTTACCTGCTAACAGATAACACTATTTTCCTCCTTAGGCTAACATGACTGTTTTTCTATGAAAAGGTTCCATGTGTGGAGTTGGAAAATTTATAAAAACCTTTTAAAACTGTACTAAATCACAAAAACACTTTTACTCGCCTGTTTACAGGAAATGTCCCAGTGTAAAGTAATCTAAAAGTAATGTACTGGTCATTTTACTAAAAAGCCCATTCAGAGTATATCTACTGTATTTCCAAAGCATTGCATTTTTCAGTAACAATACTATAATCAAAACAAAGTGCATATACAATTGCAATCCAAACTGCATTACTACTGTAAACTATTTATTGCTTACCTGTGCCAGGCTTGCTTGGTTCTAGAAAATAAAATAACTAAAAGAATATTTTTATACAAAAACAATTGGTCTGCATTTCAGTCTTTGAGTGTGTGAATTCATTTGTTGACTGAGTGTGAACAACAAATGCTTAACACTGTCCTCTGATAAAGCCTTACTGCTCGACCACACTACCACAAATAGAGAGTGAGGTGCCAACTACTTTGCCTCTGACTACTTTTTGGGTTCCACTGTACTCTGTGCACACTATACCTTACTTTGGTATAGTATATACAGAGCCAGCTTCCTACAAGCAGCATTTGGCCAGATGTGACAATTCATTGAAGATAACTCCACATAAGAAAAGAAAGGAGACAATGGAAGCAACCTATTCATAATACCTCTGTTATAGCTTATGATCTTACTTGTGAACTTTTCTAGGTACGACTGTCATTCAATGGTGACTTAAGTTTTAGAAATTGCCTTTTGCTCTCTTTCATATGCACTATTGTTGGAATTTTCATTTTGTCTTTCGCAGACAAAAGTGTTCTCTCTTTTTGCTTCATTTCATTACTATACTGTTAAGGTTGGCAGTTTTAAAGAGCAGAGGATTAAAATGCGATGTTTATGATTCCTTAGATGCTCTACGATGGCCCCCACATTTCCTCACTGTTGGACGACCACCTTTCAGAAACTGGTTCTTCTGTCACCGGGTCATATGAACTTGACCTTTGGTTCTATATACACATGCTATAATGGTGTTGGCTGTTGTTACTTTCCTTCTTCACCACTTGTGAGAGGAAGGGATACTCATCACGGTAAGACAACCTGATGCGGAAAGGACATTTTTGTTAAGCTGTATGAATTACAGGCAGATTTTGTGGTGATTTGTGCCATCGTGTTCTTTTACATGGAGTATTTACTCTTCTCTTGTTGCCCAGAGAATTTGTTGATCCGCCTGTGTAATTTTATGTGCCACACAGGGTTTTGTTTGGGCCCCTTCGATGGTGCGCTGGCAAATGAGAGCTTTTATTGCTTAAGCTGTTGGAATACTCCGAGTTTCAGTTATTGGGCCTTACTCTCAATCTGAAAAGGGTGCACAAATTGTGGTGACCTTTGGTAGGGGGCTTTTTTGTGACTTTGGGTGATACAGGCATTGGACAGTGTTATGAACCCCTATGTACCCCAATACAGACCTAGGTAGTTGCACGACCTTTTACAGACATTTGTCCCACCATTGGTCTACATAACTGTTCTGGTGCTGATCTTTTACCTAATTAGGTGCAGAATAAATGCCATGTGGTTGTCTATGAAAACTAGCCTCATTTATAATGCATGAGAATTCTTGGTATCACAGCAGGATCACCATCTTCTGCATAATAACTCTGTAGTACAAGGATCACCACTATCGTCATCCTTGGCCGACATGCCCACAGTACATTGACACATCTAGGTAGAACCCCTGAGGGTACCTTTCAGGTATATATGTACCACATCTTCTCTGGGCAAGCCAGAGGAGAAAACCTCCATGCTGACACAAGAAGCTGAAGTCCCTGCATGCAGACACTCTAGCACGCAGTGGTCTGACATCCCTCTCAGAGTGTCCAACTCGAGACCAAGGTGGGGTCCTTCATTCTCTCACATCACATAATGGGGTTGGCTCTTTCCTAGGGGGATTCTTGGCTATACACCTACATACATCCTAGATACACTTAGGTACATCTAGTTAAGGTTTGCATTGTAGGAGTACTCATGATTATTGCCATGTATCTATAAGCCTGCATATATTCATTGTTTTGGCACCATGGCAGAATTCTACCTTTTATTTACTCTATTGGTGCTTGTAACCATATATATCTGTTTTTGTCTCATGGTTGTTGCTGCACACTTATTTTATACTAGAATGACGCTAGTTCAATAAATGGTAAATGAAAACTTCCCCATTGTTTATTTTGTGTATCTCTCTGAGACACAGTGAGCACGAGTGACTGAGCGAAAAGTACTGTACTGTTTCCACGGTCCCTGAGGGGTCAGGGTTGTCATGTTCGATAGTTGCCAGAAACTATTCATTCCTTGTTAAGAGGGGCTCATAGAGGCACTGTGAGCTTGTTGGTCTACAGGCAAATATCCTATGGGGGTGTCTGGAATCAGTCTGGACACCAATACCATAGTTTATGTTGTCTAAAAGAGCAGATCCTATATAAAGTTATAGGAACTACATGACATGGCGCCACCAATTTTAGTTTGGTTCTTATTTAACTGTCAAATCTGAGTAGTTCAGTTGTGCTTTCTCAGAGACCCCTATTCGCATTTACCCAGAGACACCTGAAGTAGGGATGGAAAAACTCGCCACAGCTGAGTAGGTATAAACTACGTATTGGCTTTATGTATATTTAAGCTTGAAGGATTATAGTTCTCCACATTGTGCAAAACCTTATCTCTTTTTCTATAAAGCTTCCACCCATAATGTCTCAAAGAGCAGACATAAGTGATAGTGGTACTAGTAGGGAGGAAGCTGAGCAAGACAGTGCTATAAACATTTCAGAAAATATTAGAAATTAACTTGCTACAAAATTAGAAAATGTTGGTCTCTCAGCGTGAGGCAGACCATAACCTTCGTGATTGAGGCTCACAAGGGTGTTCTATTCATTGGTCGAATTCCCACCTGCAGATGCACACACAAATACATTTCATTCTTAAACTCCAGATAAAATACCAGATGAATACAATCAATACGAGGACATAGAAGTCCTGGTAATGTGCCAGGAACACATAAACTGGTTTAAAGGCGCCCTCCCCCATACCAATGAAAAAGTGAGACTCAGTCCGCTCAGCAGACACAGAACGACTTGGCTGGTTCTAGCTGCTTAAATACCGCACCCAGAAATTGACACATTGCCAGTAGCAGACTTACGTCCACTTCACAAAGAAATAATAAAACTTTACAGAAATGTGACACAGTTCATTATGTAAACTCTTCCACTTCCACCCACAAGGGTCATTCCAGCAGGTCAACTACAAGGGACTGGAACAAAAATCATCCCACAAACAGCGAACGCGATTATGGGAAGAATACCCACTAAACGTGAGCAACTGCCATTCTGGATAGCACAGAAAATAGCACAGCTTGAGGCAGTGTTTCCACACACAGGCCCACAGAATACTTACAATTTGTTTGCCAATGGGCATAGCTCCCCCGATAGAGGATTACACCACTTTGGGTACAGTTTTCGCTGCTGTTTATACCAGAACACCTGGTACCCCCTCAATAGAAGTCATATGGAAGTATTGAATCAAATACAGAATGAGTACGGGCCAGATCCTGCCCTGGACTTAGGGATGAAATTGATAAGCAATTTGTTTCCCAGATATCAACAATCATGTTAGCAAACATAACAAACATTTGCAGTGCAATAGGTCTCGCCTTTGGGAGATTTTGAGCTATTGGCATTATAAATGACAATGCCTTCTAATTATGTGTTTCAAAAAACCTTCAATAATAAAAGGCATTGTCATTTGTAATACCAACAGGTCAAAGTTTTGAAAATGTGAGATCTATTGCATTGGAAATGCTTGTTATATAAAAACTTCCCAGCTAAATTTACGAATACATTTCCCTTTAAACATTGCAGAGTTCCTGTGAACAAAATTGTGGCCGAAAACCGATATCAGCTAGGACCTACAGATTCTAGCTAACAACCAAAACTATTAAGCTACAAAGTTCTGTGTACTGAACACCCTTGTCTTGGGAGCCTAAATACTTCATTAGAGGAAAGCCAGCTGGATATTTCACAGGTCGCAATAGCTGTTTGTTAGCAATGTAACTAGAATTTTTTTTTTAAACTATAGTATAGTCCCCAAAAATGCACTTCACCACAATGTAGCTTAACGGGAAGCAACAACCTTTCTTATAAACTGAAACAAATCCTGATCTCTCACTTATGTTTACAAGAGGGATGCACCAGGCCAATGTAGACTGGAGAGCACAAGACACCATTCAAGTGGACGACCTAGCAACAAACAGCACACTAGATAATGCCTCAAATGGGAGGTTCACACAAAAGAAAAGCAATTTACTAGGGAGGGCGTTTACCACATGCGCCCCACGTATATGTATATGACTCCTTAAGTGTTAACGCTTCAACAAGCATGTGAACAAACACTATAATAAATTCGAAATGTACCGTATTTGTTTAAACAAAGCTAAAAGATCTGTAAAAAGAAAATACAACCTTTGCATAAGAGGGCTTTTAAACGGCGTGGTTAAGCAAAGCATGGATAACCCACCAGAGGGCAATATATAACAACGCCCGAAAAAACATCAAGTTCCCTGATTACCCTTACAAATAAAGGGGCAGATTTATGAGCCCCTTGCGCCACTTTTGCGTCACTTTTCCCATGTTAAAAGTGACGCAAAAGTGGCGCAAGGGGCTCATAAATCTACCCCAAAGAGCGTCGACATAAATATACTGGTGCAGACCAGATTTTTCTAAAGAGTAAAAATAAAGCGTTTCAATGTATAAAAAGAGTAGTATAATCACCTTTTTCTTGTTTTTTTCATCCCTCCTTTAGTGGCCTTGGCCCGTTTTTTCTTGCTGTGTAATCCCATTCCATTGCTTTTACAGATTACAACTAGAGATGAAAAGCACAAGGCAGCCGCTCATTCTGGTTCTTTTGGAGGCTTGTGTGGCGCTTACACTGAAGATGGCAATAAACTGGTGTAAATTCATTGCTTATGGTTACAGCGCTGCCGCCACAGTGTCACTATTCATCTTTTTGGGTAAAAATCTCTTGTGCCCCATTCAAAGTAAAGCTGGACTGCACGTGCAGTTAATGGGGAATGTGTACTGAAGACCGGCCTTCTTCCAGGCGCTACAATAAAGTACCGCTTCCTGGAAGGGAGGGTGGAGAGTGCTGCGAGCGTGGTGGCCCGTAGAGCTGCTAGTGTGACAGCGGTCTACAAGGGGCGGGTGGTGGGTGGAGGGCAGCGCCCAGCTTTTGGCGGGAGAGGCAGTGAGATCTCAGGCGAGGGCACTATACTTCCCCATTAGCGGGGACTCTAGAGCCCCTCTGCAGCCTTATCCTATGGATATATGTACTGGGCCCTGGAAGCTTATATATGAGGATAGAGAGGGGCTTTGCATCGCTTAAAAGAAGTCACTCACTCCTCGCGTATCACACCACTAACGGGGCTCCTATTTCGTGGAATCGAGGGTCGAGAGTGGCCCTGGTAGCCCCAGCGGCAAGTTGTGATCTTGGGCAACCCCAGACTTTTAGTTCTATGTGTAAACGTGGTGATAGAGCTCTAAACCCCCCGAGGATCCAAGCTCGGGTAACAATTTGACAAAATGTCGAAGCTTTTACGTTGTCACGCAGCTGTGCAGTGTGTTCGCCATTGACTGAGGTTTAAAAGCACCCAGACCAAAGGCGCGTTGTGTTTGCGTTTGTCTTCACACAACGAAAAAAATCAAGTGTTAGTCACTGAAAATTGTGCCTGACGGCTGGGGTGCAGCTACTCTGTTTGACAACAGTTAGTGATAACTACCACCCAATGGAAATGAGGTGCATTTAATGCCCTCAAAGCTTAAAAGTAATACTCCCTCTTGTAATGCCACGGGGGTCCCCGGCTCGTTACATATGAAAACACATGGATGCTGCTGCTGTGCTGTTTGTTATCAGCTGCCACTGAGACCTGCTTGTGTCTGAAGTAGGACACAGGAAGACAGTGGCATCTCAGATCACATCGGCGCCGCTGTACTCTTTGCCTTCTGCTGCCTTCTGCCAGTGCCCAGTCCCACTGTCATCTCTCATTGGGTAGGCGGCCTGTGCCCTCCCCTCGCACTATACGACCCGCAGTCACTACATTCCTGACAGACAGTGCTCATGGAAACTGGTGAACATACACTACGCGCCATCAGCTCCTCACATTTTCACTTATTTCCGCCAGTAGGGAGCGCAGCTGTGCTGTTCACCAGCAGCAGCAACCAAGTTCCAGTCACAAGCGACCAACCAAAAAACACATAAAATATATTTTTTTTAAAAACCATTCACCCAAACCCACTGCTTTGGAGCACTGCTGCCAACCACTTCCTTGTAGCAAATACCTCCACCCAAAAACCATAAGGCAAGGCATTCATGCCCCTGTAGACACTTCTATATATTTGTTTTGCTCTGTAGTTCCATCCCTCCCCGGTTCCCACCCCCACCTTCTTTTTTCTGCTGCTGGTACACAGATTAGGGCTGTGAACTCCTGTTGCCGCTGCCAGGCCCCCTCGATCGCCTGTGAAAGTGTTAAAGGTAATAGTGCCAATATCGGCAACAGTTGTCACAAAACATATAAGTACATAAATAAACCACATGACACTGTATTGTAAGTGGAGAAATATTGCTGCAGGTTTATTAGCATAACCAATATGCAAACATGGTGGGTTATCTTACGGGCGATCCCAGGGCAGGCCAGCCCCTATGCTGCCTGCCCGTTTGATAAGCCTAAAGTCACCATGGCAACGCCAAATGGTGTATACCAAATATTGGGAGGGGCCACCCCTCCCATCCGTGGACCCCCAGTCCACTTGCTTCACACGCCCCCCCGTGAGGGGTGGGCGGAGCATACATGGCAGCCCCCGGTTGCTCAGACCCACAACCGCCTGTCGGCTAACGGGGCGCCGTCGTTCTTCCAGGGGACAACGCTAAAACATCCCTGGGTATCCTGGCTTAGCACCCTGCGGTGCTGCTGCATGATGTACCCCTTGGTATGTGCAGACCCTGGATCGCCCTGTAACTCCTCCACAGCCTAGGGAGTGGCCACCGTCACTACCAGGGCCCCCCACCAAGGTAGGCCTTTTTACTTACAACCTGCTGATTGCCGGGCTTCTCCCAGGTCCAGCCAAAACAGGTCTTAACCATTACAGGGCCGGAGGCCAGCATGCCCCGTCAGGACAGGGGCCCCCATCCTTTCTAAATTCCCCGTGGAATTTTAGCCGAATTGACCTGAAACCTAAAAAAAAAAATGAGGCGATGGTCCAATGTTGCCTTTGCCTGGCTGAAGAACAATGCCTATGACAGGCCACTCCTGCCAGGAAGTGCCAATACGGGTGGAGTTAAGAGTTGACAAGCCCGCTCTACTTCCTCTTTCCTCAGTTATCTGAGTCCCGTACTAGTCGGAGTATGACCATCACCTTCCGACAGTCACCACCCTATGTGAAGCCCAGCCCTCCCAAACCTCTGCCAGCATACCAGGGAGCAGACAGGACAGCGTGACCCGGGGGGGAGACCAAGGCATAAATACCTCTCTATGTTGAATACTGGGAAAGCCAATAGTTCTCCTGCTACTTTGTAGCCCAGATCTGTTTCCCAGGATTTTCCCCCCAATCATATGGACCAAATCGCCCCCGTTGAAAGGCCACTTCCACACCTGCGTAGCTGCCAGCCAGTGCTGGAGGGCGGGAGACGTTACCCGGTACAGGTACTCATACCAATGGTACCTGTTTCGTCGAACTCAAGGACGGGCTACTAAGTAAGCAACCAGGCTCCGCTCTTTTATCCAAAGGTCAAACCCAAGCCCCTCCCAGTTCTGCTGCTTCACCTGCCTGTTAACACGAATCCCAGGGCAGACCACCGGCCTATAACCCAGGCTTGGCCATGCCTGAGCTAAAACACCTCTGAACAGCCTGACAACAGGCAAACCACCAGCATTGCATTCTGAATGTTCCTGACACTGCCAAGAAACATGCGCATGACTAAAGCAGCTGGCACCATGCCATAAAAGTATCAATTCAGCCTTCTATGAATGCAAAATGCGCTCTTGTGGCGATCCGTATTAGTGCTCCCTCCAAACCAGCAGCCCTACCCAGGCAACCCGCACCCTCTTGGCACTGGCACACTCACACCCCAGCTGCCCTGGAGTGCCTGGTCGTGTGTAGCCACAACCTGCGTTTTATCACTGACGTTATATCGGGGTATGATGACACACATCAAACTCTACTGCTGAGTGCCCGTTGCACCATCGCAAGTATGCCTTTGCCTACTCAGCGTCTGGCTGCAAAGTAGGATGACATTGGCAGCCCACACCCGGGCGAAAATAGCAGCTTCCCAGTTTCTGGTGCTATAGACGGTACCCGTAGCCTGATTGAACAGAATGCAATTCCCTTGCTCCTGTTCAGCACGAACCCACAACCAATTGCTCGCCATGGTTCAATACCTTCCTGCTGCTGATCATTTCCTAGCAGAATATTGACAAATCTATGTTCTGCAATGGCACTACTTCGCAGCCTGCACCATTCTGCCAGTGCCGAAAAGACCTTTGTTATGCTGCCTGGCCTAATCAATCTTGCCCTGTTCTAGAAGCGCCCGCTTCAGCCCTAGAGCAAACCATTCGCCAGTAACCCCAAACTGGCCCTGATGCGAGCCAAACCATGCCAAGGCACACAAGTGAGTGTAATAACTAATAGCAGGTCTAACAGCGTCAACAGGCATCCTCAGCTTACAATAGGAGTGATGGAGTAAGGGTATACAGTGAGAATAAAGATGAAAGCTTCCCATCTGACCAACCGTGGTGGGAACCACTCCTGTATATTCTAGTACACATGGTCCCAGTTCACTTGTCACTGTCTGATGTACGTGACCTAGGTACATGGTCCCCTTGCATGGTGGCATGCCATTGAGACCAACGTCCAGTCCCCGATAAGTACCACTATCTGCCTACGCTACAATCAAGCCTGGCGTTCCTTCATGCTCAGATATACCATGCGATGATTGCTCTCCTCCATCGCTTGACCCGACCACACCTAGAAGAACAACACAGCGAGAGGAAGCGGCCTGTGACCTGCCGCAAGACTCTACGAAATCCTCCTACCGAATGATGTGGGAGCTCGCCACCACCTCTGTCCAAGCCTGCCAACCCCACAAGTATTTGGACCCCTATTGCTCCAAGAATTGGAGGGGGGGGGGAGGGGCAGTCCTGTCTGGAGATGTGTGTAATGGAGGACATGCGTCCTAGGGTACCTATTGTTTGGGTGCAAATGACAGTACCACGAGTACCTGATGTGTTTAATACTAATAACAGTAGTAACAACTCAATCAGCACAGGGCTAGTTGCCCCCCCCGTTTTGCAACCGTGTGTGGCAGACAGGGAGATAAAAGGAAGGCTAACCCCCAGTCAGACACAGAAAGACCCACCACGTGGCTGTGCCCAAAGACCACCATCCCGCATCAACCGACCCGATGGAAAGAAAACAAGAGCCTAACGCTCCACACCCGCGGATGACCCAGGAAATAACCAAGCGTTTAACAATCGAGTAAATAACAACGGACATCCTTTCAGCATCTGAAGGCCTAGCCATTTCAGAAGTAACCTGGGACCCAATGCCAGGCATCAGGGCAGGCCTCGGCACCTGTAGTGTGAGTGATCTTTGCCCACTTCCGTGTGAGCCAGGGCCCGCGATGCATACTTTCTTCATGATCGCTGAAGCACACGTAAACCACCCTGGCTGTTCCTTGCCGCAAGGTCATCCTACCTTAAGGAGCCCCAAATGAACGACCAGGTTACATTAACACTCACTCAACCTTAGGCGTAACTCTTTGCTTAGCCTAGGTGCTGGATGCAGAGTGACACCTCCCCTTGCTCCCGACAATAGTGGTGAAGCGTCCCAGGGGTGCCCGGCTAATATGAAAGACCCCGACAGAAACGAGGAAGCCCTGCGCAGCTGCCAGTGTTTTCCAGAGTAAAACTGGCCTGCAGGGCTATCCAGCATGCTCAGGCACTGGCTGTGGCCTACAGACCAGCCACCAACACACCGCGCATTTACTAGGTGTTCCAAGGCCACTCGGTCTCCTTTGCCAATGAAACAAAGCATTGCAACCAAGCCCCCCCAAAACCAGGCACAGTCCCCCGCTGCGGCAGGAATACTATCAATCAACCTCCCATCTCTCCTCATCAGTACTGGCTTGACTATGCCTCTTTGTTGCATAAGATAAATGAGGCATCATTGTGGCTAACAGGCATATCCTTTTGAAAATGCCTCCGTTCAGGCCTGGTAACGCCGGGTCACCAACACTACTAGCCAAACTTACTAAAGTTTTACACTCCCCAGCCCTTTCAGTGTAAATATTAATTGAATCAAAATGCACCTGGGATACCTACGGGCCCCGATGTAATTTGAATGACGCTAGCATGCAGGTAACCCAATAACATTCCGAAATTCCATCTGGACGCACATCCCTGCTCTATAATTCTACTCTTCATTGAATTTACTTGTACCGTCACGGAAATTGGACGATATGTCACCCACACAGCCAAGCTCTTATGAAGGGAAGGGAACAACCGACCAACCTTCCTAATCACACTAATGTGTCCCGCCTATCAACTGCACACCACCTACTAATAGTGCTTTAATGAAAGCGCTGTAACGCAGAGACCCGTGTAGCAACAGTACCCAAGGTAGAATATACCCGGAAATAAGAAAACGTTGATGCAATAAGGCTCAACCATATCCAGGGTTCAGTTCCCGAACATGGCCTCCATCACTATGTCTAACACATTCGCAGACATTCCCAACAGACCGCTGCTCAGGGGACCAATCCACAGCTGTCTGACCAGTAGGCGAAGATTAGGCCCTAAGGGCTGCCCGCACGCACATGGCCGAGACCCAAATCACCAGACTGACTGCATGATGTCCTGACGTTTTTTCTTTTTTTTTTGTTTTTTTTAACATACTCATGGATGAACTAGTTTGGATATGGATGGCACCAGAGTGGGGTCAAACACATTGAACAATACTGCCAAAGGTTAATTTTGCTATGTGTGACGTTTTCGCCAACAGTGTGAAGAGTGATAGTTACCCAAGTGTGAGTGACACTTATCGCCAGCATAATAAAGCCAATGAGACATACATATCCAAAAATGCACCAGTTCGCGCAACAAACCCAAAAGATCGTACCCCTGTTGCGAAACACCAGAAATTGAAGGGCCCTTATTGATGCCGTGATGCAGTTTGGAAAAAAGACAGGCGCCCCGTGCGGTCCCCGCCCGCACCTAAATGAGCTGAAAAGTCGCATATACCTTTGCTTGTGTTGCCAATTTGTGCCACTCAGCTTATCTTGTCCCCTAAAAGCCCTCTCCATATATTTCCTTGCCAGATGAAAATCATATCACACCCATGAAGCTGTGAAAGTGTTAAAGGTAAGGGGGATCGGCACAAGATGCAAACAGCAGGCTTTTTTTCTGCTGGGGATGATTTACAATGGAGATCACGGTTGAAACTGAGTTCACAGGGACTTGCTGCTGCTGAAGGCTGGGAGATGCACCCGCCTGACAAGCGAGGCTGCCGGAGAGTGCTTTTTTTTTAAGGATAAAAATGCTCTGCTCCAGGACTGGGTAAACAAATTGTTCAGGCGCAGAATGTTTACTGGGGTGGGCTAGTAGGGGGCGATTTGCTTTTAAATGAAGTGGACATGGCCCTAAAATTTCCCAGTAAATAAAAGACCACGTCTTACCATTTACAAACAGTAATTTTGCCCTGAGAAAACGAATCTGGTGATCTCAAATCATGGAGTGCAGAGTGTAGGGGTCCAGTGTCGGGGGAGCTTTAATGTTTACATTGCTGCACAGTGGGCATACATTGGAGAGGTGTTCTCTGCATGTGCCTCACAGGAAGTGTGAGAGTGTGTGTGTTCCTGTCTGTGTGTCTGTCGGTGCTTGTACCCCGAAAAAGGCAAAGCGAAAGAGCTCTTGTGCGAAGGGTCCAACCACTGTCCCCAGTAAACTACGGCAGGTAATAACCAAGCAATGCCATGTGCTTGGTTTAAAGAGGGGGGTCAGCAGTAAGTGTGTGTTGGGCGCCGCCACAGCCCCCTTCATACCCAGCCCACCTCTTATGCAGCCGAGTAATGTTTGAACAAATATTCGTGGAAAGCGCTTCTCGAAACACAAACTCGTAATTGAAGGGCTTTGTTGTGTGGGTCTGGGCCCCAGTCCGACACACCCAGCTTCTTAAAGTGCCCCCCCCCCACCGTACATACACTGGAAGCATTTAGCTGGAATATTTTAGCTCATATTTTTTGTTTTGGTTTGGCCGACTACTGCTAAGCCTGCTCTTTAAAGGAAGTCTAGAGCTGGGCTCAAGAGTCAGATGTTAGACCACAGAAAGGCTAGACAGTGACACCGCATGTTTCAGACACCCTGCATGTGAGACGGGTGCAAGGGGTCATCGGCCGGCCCACGGAGATGCAGTGGGGTGCAAGAGGTTCGTTGTGGATGCCAGCATAAAGGAATGTTAAACTCACAAGAGTGGGTGAGGCAACAGTACCACCCCCGCCCTCCCAAGCCCTGGAAGTGAAGGAGAATCGGCAGGCGACCCCTAGGACCTCCTGTTCCGTTTGTAGCCCCCAGCTTAAGCTATGCGACCAAGAACCTGCCTGAGCCTAATGTGCCTCCCGGTCGGCAGCTCACTGGGCGCTGATCGCGGGGTACGCTGAACACCAGACGGGGGGGTCGGGAGCTGCGCCTAACTCCCCCCCTGCAGACAACAGCCCCCTGCGGCACATTAAAACAAGTGAGGCCGAGGCGGCCCGCGATCTGAAAATGACAAAGAACGCGGTGTCCCTGAAGCGGGCACCGCGCTCGGAATGAAAGTAATACAGATAGACTTTGGATCAGGCCCGGCTCCAGGAATTTTTATGTGGGTGGGCCAAGGGTGCATTTGGGTGGGCCACTGCGGGCTCGATTTGCGCATATATGTCTGGGCAGGCCTGCTTCAGGGCCCTCCTTTATCTCTTCTTAGTCTTACAAGGCCCAGTAAAACGCACTCTTTTCCAAATCTCTTTCTAAAGGCAAGTGACACTTCTCGGGCTCCCTCTGTGCGAGCCCCAGGGAGAATCCCTCTTCAATACTACCTCCACCTGACCCCGGACTCTGCAACGCACTCCCTTACAGGCTTGATTATCCACTACTCATCTCCAGTGCACCTTATCTCACAGCTGACCTTGGGCCCTAGCCCCATATCAGGCCCCATTGGGCTCCACTTTCATTTTTCCCGGTAAAAACCTTAGTAAAATCACCTTCAAACTTAAAACATTGAATATAGCAGTAAATATAATTAGCACACACTTTAAAGTATGTTCCATAGTAGCCCTTATGACCCGACTACTAATTAAATAAACAAAAACAGAAAGGCCATGACGGGGCCAGCTTTAGCGCTGATGTGAAAGTATTTTTTGGCGCCGCACTAAAACCCTCTTTCTCCGTAAATACCTTTATACCACCTTCTAACAGTGCCTCTCATCCCTCCATGGCCCACCCTATTGACCTCCTCCTCGGATTCCCTCACTGCCACATACCACAAGTGCCCCTCATCTCACCATAGCCCCTACCCCTCATGACCTCCTCGGATTCCCTCACTGCCACCCTCCAGCAGTGCCCCTCATGTCTTTGTATCCCCTCCCCCTCATGACCTCCTCCTCAGACTCCCTCACTACCACCCTCCACCAGTGCCCCTCATCTCTCTGTAGCCCCTCCCCCTCATGACCTCCTCCTCAGACTCCCTCACTACCCCCCTCCACCAGTGCCCCTCATCTCACCCTAACTCCCTCTCCACCCCATGACCTCTTCCTCGGATTCCCTCACTGTCACCCTCCAACAGTGCCCCTCATCGCTCCCTAGCCCCTCCCACTACCTCCTCCTCGGATTCCCTCACTGCCACCCTCCAACAGTGCCCCTCATCTTTACGTAGCCTCTCTCTCATATGCATTTCATTTGTTGTATAGCGCTACTCACATCATTGTAGTGTGTGTCAGTACTTTACACCACGCTCACATTATACAGAGACAATGAATCATACAAGTATGTAAATCAGTCTACATTGAATGTCACATAAGCCAATGAGGATTACAAGGTGTAGGTATCACATGTCATCCATACTGGTGGGCAGTATATTTGAAGAGGGTTTGGTCTGGGGAAACACAACCTTAGGATTTAAAGAGTATTCCATGGGGGTCAGCTTTACTGATAAAAATGTATATCTGCCCAAACATACTCATTTTAGCAACATTAGAATAGTGAAAGACTGAGGAAGTTCTAACTATATCACAAACAAAAAAAGCGAAGTTCTAACTATACCATTCATGTTTGTATGCAGCTCTTTGATGACAGTTCATTGGTCACTGTCCTATGTTAGGATTGTAACTACTGAACTGCAAGTAACACAAGGATCTCTGTGACAAAGGCAGTAACCCACTGATCTTCCACATAAAACACAGTTCATCTGCATTTAAAAACTACTAACAGACAAATGATTGCTCTCCAGCAGGATAATTAATCACCAGCGTTAGCTGGGCATTTTGTATTGTCTTATTGTTGTCCTGCATCGGCCATGATAATGATAAAAACTGTTTAAATGAAGCACACATGAAGTATGTGTCCTGCTGGGCCTATGCAGATTTTAAAAAGAAAAACAAATAGTAACACATTCTCTTACCTACTCCATTAGTCAAACTTTGTGTCACAGCCTGGTGTAATAAGCAGCTGCAGGGGTCAGGAAAGGTGAATAGGAATAAACAAACTTTTCTCCTGCGCTGCATAGAAAAAGAAATATCCACGCAGCAAAGAGGACAGTAGGCAAAGGTTGCCGGTGCCAACGAAAGGATTTGTTGCCTTTCGCCATGTGGAGAAGAAGGGGTGAAAAATAAACAAAGCCGTGTTAACATGTAAATGGTCTTTTAAAGACCTGTGAAGTACTTGGGTGCGGCTGTGATAATCTCTAAAACTGACTGTGTGCGCCGCGAAGCTGTCTCAGCCTGGGCGCGCACACACGACGTGTGCTTTGCGCGCCTGCCTTCAAGCCCTCACTGCGAGGGCCAAGGCTCCTGTTTGGGTGGGCCAGGCTTATGTTTGGGTGGGTCTGGCCCACCCGGCCCACCCGCTAGAACCGGGCCTGCTTTGGATATGGGCCAAAAGTTGAAAGCTGGGGAGAGAGCCCTCGGAGCGCCCTGGGTGCAGCCGGCCTGCGTGCGTATTGTGGCTCAGACAGGTACCCTAGAGTGAGGTATGGTGGGGCCCATGTCTCAGTTCTATGTGTCCTAGTCACGTGTGCTCCATCACCACAGACATGGGCTGTTGCTCCTTGACAGGAGTGTCATGTGAAGAAACTCACCTCGCCGTTCAACAATCATACACACACGCACACTTTCCACATAATCTTCCTTTGAAAGTGGCTCCTCCAGTTTTATCTGTTGCCCAATGCGTGCCCCAAACCAAAAAAATCCCTCCCAGAGACGGCACTAGGTACTTACAGTGGCACCAGCCCAGGTGGCAGCACTAGTGCAGGTGGAAGCACTTCCCGTGGCTGTGCGTGGCACACATGGAGGGCCCGTCGCAGGGCTGGAAGTCCGGCCGGCCGGCGCAGATGTTGGCAGGAGCCTGCGCCTTGTCCACCTTGTCACTCTTGAGCGCCTTCAAGGAGGCTGCAGCCATTATGCTCCTGGCGGTGGGGCGAGCGGGGATCAGCTCCCGGTAGATGTGGGGCAGACACAACCAGTGGTTGAAGGCGGCCTGTGGTCCTTCCTCTCTGTCCTGGAGCAGAGTGGTTCGGGAAATCCTTTCAGAGCCCAGCTGATAGGCGATCCCTCCCCTAAGAGCTAAGTGAGGGCTGCAGGATGGGCATGCTCTGCACCAAAAGAACCTTTTCAGGAGGACCCAGTCTTTCCCAGGAGGGAGCCCTGCGTGCGGGCAGGTGGGCGACGACCCACTCCTGGGAGCCCAGAGGGGTGGGCGAGGTCCTCCCTCGGATAGTAAAGTGAGGCAGACGGAGTCCTCTTCTTTCACGGTCACGGGGAAGCTCCCGGTAGATGTGGGGCAGACACAATCAGTGGCTGAAGGCAGCCTGTGGCCCTTCCTCTCTGTCCTGGAGCAGAGTGGTTTGGGAAATCCTTTCAGAGCCCAGCTGATAGGCGATCCCTCCCCTAAGAGCTAAGTGAGGGCTGCAGGATGGGCATGCTCTGCACCAAAAGAACCTTTTCAGGAGGACCCAGTCTTTCCCAGGAGGGAGCCCTGCGTGCGGGCAGGTGGGCGACGACCCACTCCTGGGAGCCCAGAGGGGTGGGCGAGGTCCTCCCTCAGATAGTAAAGTGAGGCAGACAGGGTCCTCCTCTTTCACAGTCACGGGGAAGCTGCAAAGCTGCCAGCTCTGTCACTCACAGCAGCTGAGGCAAACAGAGCCCAGCCCCTGGAGATGGTATCAGACGAGGTGGACACTTGGGGACCCCATGCACCGGATGTCATTCGAGGCTTCCCTGTCTGTTCAACCAGCCCCTGTGACAAGCACTGGCGCCCCTCCCACAGCCACGAGGGTGCCTAACCCCCCCCCACGGACAACAGCCTCCTGCAGCACATTAAAACAAGTGCGGCTGAGCTGGGCTGCGATCTGAAAATGACAAAGAGCACGGTGTCCCTGAAGCAGGCACCGCGCTCGGAAAGAAAGTAATTTAAAAAAAGTAAATAAACGGAGTGCGGTGTCGCTGAAGCGAGCACTGCGCTCGGAATTAAAGTAATAAAGTGCGGCAAGCTAATAATAAACCAACTGTGTCACGCCGCGGGTAAAAGATCCAATCCCACTGGGCGTGGCTAAAAGGAGACAGGGTGGCAACAAGCAGCGATTGGCATGCCTTAGGTGCAATCATTGCACTGCCGTTGGCATAATTTGTGACGCGGAACGACTCGCACAAATCAAAACTGAAGGCGGAGCTGGGACGAGGCGTCTGGAATTGTATCGATTCCAAGAAGCCTCGTATAACGAGAGCAATGCATGCGCTGCTTACGTCAGGCCGAGACCTAAAAAGAGAGGCAGCTGTGGTGGCTGTACGCCAGTGCCTGAGGGAATGCACGCCTGCACAACAGGAGCGAGAATTACCTAAAATTATCGAAGAGACTCAGGCTTCTCTGGGTAGAGATCATTTGGGAGCCAGACCTGTGAAACCAAAATTAATGGGTAATCCTGCAAAGGACTACTCAAAGCAAGCACCAGATTCTTCCAAAAAGAAATGGGATAATAAACAATCATCATCATCAATAAACTTTATTCTATCTAATTTAAAAGCATAGATCATCAAAGTAAACAGAATAAAAAATACAATATCAACCTTCTTAATACACTAAAAGTTCATAGAAATTACCAATTAAAATAACACAATTCAGGTCACAGCCCTCCAAACAGTTGAGGTATAGGCTTATAAGGTTAAACTGTGCAAAAAGGCGCAGTTTAGTAACCATGATTTTTGCAATTTATACATAAAATTCAAATAAAGTGCTATCAATTCCCAATTACCAAATTAATTCATAGATAAATTATTAAAAGAAGTTCATTTAGATAGAAAAAACACCCTTCAAGAATTATAAAACCGTTTAAAAGTATTAAATGTATTATACAAATCTTGTGTCGCATTGAGCCTGATTCAGATAATTTTCATAATGGTTCCAGGATATTAAATAAATATAAACCTAAAGGGTTAGCAAGACTTTTGAAGACTAATGCATGTTTCTTTCGCTTACAGGACCAAAGGAATAAAGCTACACAGAAACATACAAAAGGGTCTTGGAGCTGCCTCATAAAGAACAGGGCGACATGACATTGTTTAAAATTGGACAGTCTTAAAAAAGGTATAATATATTTTGCTCTCTGTTCACTATAAAAACGACAAAAGAAAAGAAGGTGAAGATCAGACTGGGCAGATAAGTTATCGCACGGGCAAATAATCAGATCACCAAGAACATACTTTTTCAAAGGGAAGCCCAACATCAGGAGAATTAGATTTAGGAGGAACCATAGAAAGATGACCCTATGCTGCTGGTTCTTTACCGCATCCAAATACAAATATTCACCCTTTGTCAAAGGTAGAATCAAGTAATGCAATTTTACAGTTGTCTTTGCCTTCTGAGATTCATTCCTTTCATAAGCTAGCTTCACTAAGACTAATGCCTTTAGCCTCTTTTTTGGCAACCTGGAGCATGAGCTAGGATTTACATACAAATTGGGTACTCCCAGCGAGTAGAGGGTCATATTAACATACTCAACCAGGGGATTTTATGTGCCTTATCCAATACAAGGCAATTTTTTATAATAATCTGGTTAAGGTCTACTGTATCCCAGCTCCATATTTAGTGCCAGAGCATGATCAGGGCTACTCTCGCTATGTCAGACACAGAAGGCAAGTCCATCTCTAGGTGAACGACATCTTTTGAGAATGAAGGAGGGAGGGAGACGATCCTCTTAAAGAACCCATTCTCTTTCTTCTGTAGGTAGTCGGTTGGTACTATGCCCCAAACCCCAGCCCCATATGTAGTTGCCAAGATTGTTTTGGCAATGTAAATCTTTGTTATTGTTGCTAGGGGCTTTCAGCCCAGTTTCGTAGTGTAACTGGAAGTGCCACCAGAGTACGCTTCAAAAACAAACAGAATACATCAAAAGCACTGGGTGGGTCTCCTCAATAGGAGTCTTCTGACAGGAAATATAACCTTAGGAATCATGAAAATTTAAAAAAACCTGACAGGTATCAGGATACTGATAAATGTTCTTCTCGTTCCTTTCACGGTTCATCAAAAAACTCTAAGAGGGAATGACGGTCAGACCACAGATCAGAAGAGCGAGTCAAGCCACTAGACACACATTGCACTTCAGATTACATTATCAAAAAAAGAAGATAAAACAAAATCAAAACCTCAAATCAAAAAGAAGAAGGTAGCTGACCTTACAATAAGAAATGCCCAGGCTACTGAGAACTCAACTTGTGAATGAGAAATGGGCTCTCACGATGCTAGACAGTGCAGCAGTAGTAGCAAGAGTTTGCCAGAACCTGATGGAATTTCTGGTGACAACAGCATTGAATGAGCATATCACGGTAGAAACACCTGATACAAGGGTAAGTTTCCCACATCAGTTACATGAAATAACACTCCAGATGGTGGGGGACAAACCAAGGAAAGTGAAAGGTCTCTTTTGGGAAAACCTGACTTATGGATATAAAATATCCTTTTGGCTAAAAAAGATTGGCCACCTTAGTTTGTTATGGACGGCCCAAAAGGAGAAACTGTAATTTTACTGGCTTTCTTCAACCTCGTTCCAGAATCACTAAAACAGTCATACGTGCAGGAGTGGGCGGTAGCACTAGCTCCTGCATTATACCGCAATCATGTAGGGTGGGATGCTGAGTCAACTCTCCATGAAATCCCAGTAAAAACGACACCAACCCCACAGAGACAGTACCCAATAAAACATGAAGTTAAAAAACAAGTCACGGCGATCTTAGATCAACTTGAATACCAAGGTGTAATAGAGAACTGCACCTTTTCAATGAATAATCCTTTGTTTCCAGTAATGAAACCCGACAATTAATACCATCTAGTTTTAGACTACAGGCATTTCACCACATGCACAAAAACATTTGCAGTATAAAATGTACACAGTGGTGCATTAATGAATAACAATATGCGGAAGAAATACAAAAGGACATTAGATATCTCAAATGGATTCTTCTGCCAAAATATAGCGCCTGAAAGAAGATATTTGACAGCATTTTCTGCCCTCAGCTCTCAACATCAATTCTGTGGATTGCCCCAAGGGTATAAGAATAGCCCGGTGTTGTTTTCAGCAAGAGTATCAGAGTTACTTCAAAATTTTGATGAGGAGGCATTGTCCTATGTAGATGATATTTATGTGATGGATTATGAACTATTGGATCATGTGACCAGGGTGAACAACATAATTCTGCGGTTCACCTCTGAGGGCTACAAAGTCAACTTTAAAAAATCAAAAATTGTCCACCTCAATGTCCTATTTTTAGGATAAGAACGCTCAAGTGAAGATAAAAGCCTAGCAGCTAATTTCTAGTAACAATGTACGCTACTCCTAACTCCAAAAACTCTGAAAAGTTAAGTCCATTTTAGGATTTCTAAATTCTGGCAGAACATACATTTTGAATTATATAGAAAAAGTAAAACCTTTCTACGACTTAATCAAACCTGATTTTCTCAGTTCGACATTGGACACAGAAACACACAGAAATCCTTCATTCATTACAAGCTGACATGATAGCTTCCAAACACTTGAAGACAAGTGTAATCACCACAAATTTGGTGATCAGTGTAATCGCTGGTCAATCCGGGTACACTTGCCTAACCTGCAATGAACTGGAAACTGTACCCATAGCATAAAAATCACATCTGTACACAAACGCTTAAATGCATTTTGCAACAACTGAAAAAATACTAACAGCTGTACAGACTGCTGTAGTGAGAGAAAGAGCACTAGCTCAAGGGAAACTCATAATTGTTGTGAGTCCAGTACCGAACTTAGAGGCTGTTATGAAAGCAAGCGTTCCGAAAGCAAAAGCATTACATCCTCGATGGATTCTACGGGTTAGTTCTCTCACTGCAACTGATGTAGACTATAAATTTGATTCTACATTAAAAACTAAAGCATTCCTGCAGTAAGAACAAGAATATTGTCTCCCAAATGAAATAATGCCTCTAGATCATTATGAATACTTAATTTACACTGACTGTTCTGCTCAGCCTGCCATAGGAAGTAAACAGGAATACAGCACTGTATGTGCGATTGTAAAGTGCCATGTGCGGGATGGTAAATTCTGTCATAGCAATACACAAACACAGCTCTAGGAGATTACATGGCACAGCTGGCAGAACTTTTAGTACCAGTATCAGTACTGGCACTAAAAGATACAGATCGGTAATTCCTCACACTTATAGTGTGCAATTCATTTTACTGTGTCCAGTCATACAATAAATATCTTCACTATTGGGGCCAGAATGGATTTAGAGAACCTAAAGATTACACAATAAAGCACAAGTTGCATTAGGAAAAAGTGGCAAAGCTGAAAAAAGGCTTGCCACAGGCTCACGTGATTCATACACAAGTCATCAGTGTGTTGGCGGCGTGCACGTTGAAAGGAATTAATTGGCTGATGAAGACACCAAGGCAACAGTGAAAACATATGCCGTTGCTGCAATCACTCATTTTAGTATGAGTATAGACAAGGTTTTCACTCAAGTACTTCTACAAGCTAGATGCACAAAACAATCTGTGTGCTCAAATTCCAGGAGTGGGGGATAGAGTAATACCAAACATGGATTGCAGGTTAGGTTTAATACTAGCTGCACGCGAGGGTCTGGTTTCAGCACACGCAGGTATTACTGCAACAGTTCCACTACTGAAACAACATTATTGGTGGCCAGGTCTCACTAAACAGACCAACGGCTTTGTTCTTAAGTGCAACATCTGTCAGCAGATGAAGGGTTCCAAAGTAGGACGTCCGCCACAAACACCACTACTGATATCAGACAGACCACTCGCATGTGTCTATTTGGACCACTGAGGCCTCCTACAATCTGATGGGGCTTACAAGTACATCTTGATGGCAGTGGATTCATGCTCTAGATTCCTGTGGGTTTGGCCTCAGCGCTCAGCTGATGCTCGAACTGTTATAAAGGATTTAAGAGTCTTTATAGGGACATATGCAATCGGCACATTACATTCTGACCATGGCCCACATTCAGCTTTCGGGCTTACAAGATAGCCATGGGAAGTTTGGATGATGCATTGAGGTATTCCTCTTGTATTATCCCGAAAGAAATTCGATTGTGGAGAGGAAATACCTGGACTTAAAGCAATCCTTAACAGCAAGGGTATTAGGTGCGGGCAGTAGTTGGGTCAATTCCCTATATGGGGTCCAGAGGGCACTTAATAAAATGCCAAGCAGTTCCCTAGGAGGCCGTACTTCATCTGAGGTCCTGTTTGGGACTAGAATGTGGGTACCTGGCCTTGATTGTGGCAGCAAAGTGGCGGATGAAAAAGCATTTGACATCAATGATCGTTTGGCTATTTTACAGGAACTAAATGAATTCCGGGCATTACAAAGCAACGTCCGAGTAAAATGCACCGTCACTGGGAAAGTGAAAGCTGTTCTGGTAAGACCTATCTGGGTCCCAAAGATCGGGGATCTGGTCAGAGAAAAGATTGTGTACAAAAAAGAATTTGGGCCATCATACAGAACGCCTGTACCTGTCCTGGCTGTCGAAGGAACAATAACACTACTTCTTCTGTCTCTTGCTAGCAAAAAAGAAAAGAGATTTGTCTCCATTGATCTGATAAAACAACACTATGTGGCCAGTAATGAACAGTAGGCTGCGTGGGCACCTGGGTAGCCACCGATCTCTTCTAGCTACCATATCAGAAGTTCAGACTGAAAGACTAATAACGTTTGAAGATTCCACTCTATGAAATAATGTAGATTCCAAAAATGAAATGGAACTCGTGCCTGTTGAAATTGAACAGCAACAAAACGGAAATGAAACACAGATCTCAATTCGGCCTAATACCGACATCTATATCAATATGCCTCTAAAGGACATGTCAGCCAGTTCAACAAAACCTGCTGAACTACCAAAGATAGATCGAACAGCATCTGGCTATTTAAGTGAACCTGAGTCACAGCCAGTTCCAGTTTCCTGTAAAAAACAACTTCACGATTTCTACCTTTGGCTGATAAAGACTTACTTTGTTTCACCCTGGCTACAGCTCTGGATAGAAATTGGTCTACTGTTCCTAGTCCTCTGGATAGGTGTAGTGACTGTCTTTTTCTTTCTCCTGAATAGACATTATGTCCCTGAATGCTCCGCAGTACAACATGTTAACTCGGTCCTGAATCCACATACATCATCACATCATGAACAAAGAGACCTGTCCTTTGTTAACATTACAGCAGTTCTGGTTCCTGAAGGAATAGTTTGGGATAGGGTTTCATATTATGTATTTGGTCCCACTAAACTTTGAAAAATTCACATTTATGTAAAATTTCTTTAAGTGATATGATCACCACCAGTACAGTCTCTGATGATTGGAACTTTGAAACAGTAAATAGTATGCTGTCTAATTTAGAACAATCTTCTGCATTTTCTCATAATGAATTGTATGATGATACGTATGATTCTGAGACCATGTACTGCTGCCAACACTATGGTCATCATTTTTTGCACAAAGCAAGTATTCCACATAATGTTTTTGCATACCACCAATGGGAACATTTTCCAACACCGCCAAGAGGCAGTTTATAAATGCTTGCACAAAAGTTTGCTTATATTTCTGAGTTGAACACATCAGACCACACTTATATTATTATAAGCTTGCACCTACACCTGCAAAGAAAAATATGCTTACTAACACAAAACAGATACACTCTTCACCCTTTATTTCCCAACTGTCTGAACAGGATTTCAACTTATGGAAAGACACTATAGAGCTAAAATCAGTCTGGGGGACTAATGGGTGGAAGGTTCAGGAAACTGAGTCATTATTTAGAGCAGGTCTCATACCACAGCAAATTATCTTCCTGAACAAAACTGTGCAACAGATTTTCTGTCTTGGGTTAGCCAAGATAAAGGACTTGAATACACTTCAGATTCCCTCATCTACACACTTTGAGGAATGGCATAATTACACACAATATAGGGAGGATAAACTTAATGACATTTTGCGTGATGGTTCGTACAATTCATCAGACCCCAATTGGAAGGGATGGTTGATTTGGCCTATAGACACAAATAAGTGTCAGTCAAGATTCAGGGGTACAACCACATGGTTTTGTATTTATTGGCCTGACCAATGCTATATACAACGAGAACATCCAGGGTCAGTGACATCCTACAATGTTGGGAAGTTATGCCTAGAGGGGCTAAAAACCTCAACATTTTCTCAGGAGAAACAACACTAATCCTTACTCTGAGATTACATGGATCTTAGGGATTTCTTGTTAGGTCCCCATAAGCCAAGTCATAAATACTTCTTATATGCTATTTACAATGAAGTATTGAAAATCTATCAACAGGAGGCTCCTGAGAGATTACGTGAAATTGACAGGGTTAACCTAGAAAAGGCTTTGGCAGGAGTCAACAATGACATAGAAACACTAACATCAAGGATTTATTCACTGGGGAACATTGTGTCTTCTGCAATTGATATAATAGAACTGGTTTTGTCTATTTTACAGCATGGGCAATCGCAATTGTGTTCCATTGTATTACTGAGCTGGATGCTACAATGATTACACTCTGGTCACATGCCTTGGCCGTATATCAACAGTATGTCTCTGTTTTCTGCTTACAATCTAACAGAAAGACAGACTACAATGACACAAAGAGATGTAAAGTATACGAAAAGTTGAAACAATTACCTTACACTGTGGCAGAGTCACCGTCCACAGAATGGTAGAAAACAGCACACGGCAATGTGGGCTCCAAACGGCGCACTGGTGTGTAATTAATACAAATTCTGTTTCCTCTAACACTCTACTTTTGTGACCCCATTGCCAAGAGGACACCCCAGCACAAGGTCAAGAAACAACAAATGACAAGGAGCGTTCAATTCTATACAAAATCAACAGATGGTTAAACTGTTCTCCGGCTATGTGTCAAGTAGTCATGATGTGACAAATACAAGTTATTCAGGAGTCTTGCAAGTTGCTTTGAATCCAATTTTACAAAAAAAATACCAATTTGACAGAAGCAAACCATTCGGCACAGCCAACGTGTTTCGTCCCTGTGGGACTTCATTAGGGCTTGATCAATATCCCAATGTTGTCATCCGCCCAGTGTTGAATCCTGTTTTTATCCTCATAGATATCATTTTGTACCACAAGATGGCGTGTTGTGTTCCCATCTTTTCTTTATCCTTACTGCTTCCTGATTCGCTATGCTATTACTTTAAGTTGAGATATTTATGTAATATATGACTATTTACTGTAGGGAAATATATATGATTATTAAAATAATAATTTGGTGCTCGAATAGGATATGAGGAAATCATTAGGATGCATTTGCACGTTTACTAAGAATCTACTGTAAATAGGGTGCAAACCTATTTTATGTTTTAAGACCTACTCATCATGTGGTTATTTGATTTAACTCACACTGAATGTCTGCCTTGTCCCCCACGTGTTCTGTTATCTTTGGCTATTATATTTTGTGTTTTTTCTATTATTTTTGTATTCTTTTTTGTTCATAATAGGTGATGACACTCAAGGGCAGTGTTTCCCTATATTAGATTATGATGTAGGTAATGTTTCATGTTTTATGTTTCATGTTCAGTGTGCCAGTCTGAGAAATATTGTGTGTCTTTTTTTAGTTCAAATCCAGTTGGCCGCACACTGCTCGTCACACCAGCATGTTGCCCCAAGGAACTCTGGTAGATGTAGTGGCAACGGCGAGTACGCCTATGCCACAGTGTTGAAAAAAAGTATGTGTCGCATTAGCCATCCCTGGACACGTGTTTCGAGGTAGTTGCCTCTCGTCAGCAGGGAGTAGGTAAGTGTAAAGGGGTGCCGCGTGGACTGCCAATAACGTAAAAACAGGTAGAGTACCTCTCATGGCGCGCAGGTGCTGGTCCAGAGCTCGTCAGCCCAAATGGCTCAAGGGAGCCTTTATATTTCAAATCCAGTTGGCCGCACACTGCTCGTCACACCAGCATGTTGCCCCAAGGAACTCTGGTAGATGTAGTGGCAACGGCGAGTACGCCTATGCCACAGTGTTGAAAAAAAGTATGTGTCGCATTAGCCATCCCTGGACACGTGTTTCGAGGTAGTTGCCTCTCGTCAGCAGGGAGTAGGTAAGTGTAAAGGGGTGCCGCGTGGACTGCCAATAACGTAAAAACAGGTAGAGTACCTCTCATGGCGCGCAGGTGCTGGTCCAGAGCTCGTCAGCCCAAATGGCTCAAGGGAGCCTTTATATTTCAAATCCAGTTGGCCGCACACTGCTCGTCACACCAGCATGTTGCCCCAAGGAACTCTGGTAGATGTAGTGGCAACGGCGAGTACGCCTATGCCACAGTGTTGAAAAAAAGTATGTGTCGCATTAGCCATCCCTGGACACGTGTTTCGAGGTAGTTGCCTCTCGTCAGCAGGGAGTAGGTAAGTGTAAAGGGGTGCCGCGTGGACTGCCAATAACGTAAAAACAGGTAGAGTACCTCTCATGGCGCGCAGGTGCTGGTCCAGAGCTCGTCAGCCCAAATGGCTCAAGGGAGCCTTTATATTTCAAATCCAGTTGGCCGCACACTGCTCGTCACACCAGCATGTTGCCCCAAGGAACTCTGGTAGATGTAGTGGCAACGGCGAGTACGCCTATGCCACAGTGTTGAAAAAAAAGTATGTGTCGCATTAGCCATCCCTGGACACGTGTTTCGAGGTAGTTGCCTCTCGTCAGCAGGGAGTAGGTAAGTGTAAAGGGGTGCCGCGTGGACTGCCAATAACGTAAAAACAGGTAGAGTACCTCTCATGGCGCGCAGGTGCTGGTCCAGAGCTCGTCTGCCCAAATGGCTCAAGGGAGCCTTTATATTTCAAATCCAGTTGGCCGCACACTGCTCGTCACACCAGCATGTTGCCCCAAGGAACTCTGGTAGATGTAGTGGCAACGGCGAGTACGCCTATGCCACAGTGTTGAAAAAAAGTATGTGTCGCATTAGCCATCCCTGGACACGTGTTTCGAGGTAGTTGCCTCTCGTCAGCAGGGAGTAGGTAAGTGTAAAGGGGTGCCGCGTGGACTGCCAATAACGTAAAAACAGGTAGAGTACCTCTCATGGCGCGCAGGTGCTGGTCCAGAGCTCGTCAGCCCAAATGGCTCAAGGGAGCCTATATATTTCAAATCCAGTTGGCCGCACACTGCTCGTCACACCAGCATGTTGCCCCAAGGAACTCTGGTAGATGTAGTGGCAACGGCGAGTACGCCTATGCCACAGTGTTGAAAAAAAGTATGTGTCGCATTAGCCATCCCTGGACACGTGTTTCGAGGTAGTTGCCTCTCGTCAGCAGGGAGTAGGTAAGTGTAAAGGGGTGCCGCGTGGACTGCCAATAACGTAAAAACAGGTAGAGTACCTCTCATGGCGCGCAGGTGCTGGTCCAGAGCTCGTCAGCCCAAATGGCTCAAGGGAGCCTTTATATTTCAAATCCAGTTGGCCGCACACTGCTCATCACACCAGCATGTTGCCCCAAGGAACTCTGGTAGATGTAGTGGCAACGGCGAGTACGCCTATGCCACAGTGTTGAAAAAAAGTATGTGTCGCATTAGCCATCCCTGGACACGTGTTTCGAGGTAGTTGCCTCTCGTCAGCAGGGAGTAGGTAAGTGTAAAGGGGTGCCGCGTGGACTGCCAATAACGTAAAAACAGGTAGAGTACCTCTCATGGCGCGCAGGTGCTGGTCCAGAGCTCGTCAGCCCAAATGGCTCAAGGGAGCCTTTATATTTCAAATCCAGTTGGCCGCACACTGCTCGTCACACCAGCATGTTGACCCAAGGAACTCTGGTAGATGTAGTGGCAACGGCGAGTACGCCTATGCCACAGTGTTGAAAAAAAGTATGTGTCGCATTAGCCATCCCTGGACACGTGTTTCGAGGTAGTTGCCTCTCGTCAGCAGGGAGTAGGTAAGTGTAAAGGGGTGCCGCGTGGACTGCCAATAACGTAAAAACAGGTAGAGTACCTCTCATGGCGCGCAGGTGCTGGTCCAGAGCTCGTCAGCCCAAATGGCTCAAGGGAGCCTTTATATTTCAAATCCAGTTGGCCGCACACTGCTCGTCACACCAGCATGTTGCCCCAAGGAACTCTGGTAGATGTAGTGGCAACGGCGAGTACGCCTATGCCACAGTGTTGAAAAAAAGTATGTGTCGCATTAGCCATCCCTGGACACGTGTTTCGAGGTAGTTGCCTCTCGTCAGCAGGGAGTAGGTAAGTGTAAAGGGGTGCCGCGTGGACTGCCAATAACGTAAAAACAGGTAGAGTACCTCTCATGGCGCGCAGGTGGTGGTCCAGAGCTCGTCAGCCCAAATGGCTCAAGGGAGCCTTTATATTTCAAATCCAGTTGGCCGCACACTGCTCGTCACACCAGCATGTTGCCCCAAGGAACTCTGGTAGATGTAGTGGCAACAGCGAGTACGCCTATGCCACAGTGTTGAAAAAAAGTATGTGTCGCATTAGCCATCCCTGGACACGTGTTTCGAGGTAGTTGCCTCTCGTCAGCAGGGAGTAGGTAAGTGTAAAGGGGTGCCGCGTGGACTGCCAATAACGTAAAAACAGGTAGAGTACCTCTCATGGCGCGCAGGTGCTGGTCCAGAGCTCGTCAGCCCAAATGGCTCAAGGGAGCCTTTATATTTCAAATCCAGTTGGCCGCACACTGCTCGTCACACCAGCATGTTGCCCCAAGGAACTCTGGTAGATGTAGTGGCAACGGCGAGTACGCCTATGCCACAGTGTTGAAAAAAAGTATGTGTCGCATTAGCCATCCCTGGACACGTGTTTCGAGGTAGTTGCCTCTCGTCAGCAGGGAGTAGGTAAGTGTAAAGGGGTGCCGCGTGGACTGCCAATAACGTAAAAACAGGTAGAGTACCTCTCATGGCGCGCAGGTGCTGGTCCAGAGCTCGTCAGCCCAAATGGCTCAAGGGAGCCTTTATATTTCAAATCCAGTTGGCCGCACACTGCTCGTCACACCAGCATGTTGCCCCAAGGAACTCTGGTAGATGTAGTGGCAACGGCGAGTACGCCTATGCCACAGTGTTGAAAAAAAGTATGTGTCGCATTAGCCATCCCTGGACACGTGTTTCGAGGTAGTTGCCTCTCGTCAGCAGGGAGTAGGTAAGTGTAAAGGGGTGCCGCGTGGACTGCCAATAACGTAAAAACAGGTAGAGTACCTCTCATGGCGCGCAGGTGCTGGTCCAGAGCTCGTCAGCCCAAATGGCTCAAGGGAGCCTTTATATTTCAAATCCAGTTGGCCGCACACTGCTCGTCACACCAGCATGTTGCCCCAAGGAACTCTGGTAGATGTAGTGGCAACGGCGAGTACGCCTATGCCACAGTGTTGAAAAAAAGTATGTGTCGCATTAGCCATCCCTGGACACGTGTTTCGAGGTAGTTGCCTCTCGTCAGCAGGGAGTAGGTAAGTGTAAAGGGGTGCCGCGTGGACTGCCAATAACGTAAAAACAGGTAGAGTACCTCTCATGGCGCGCAGGTGCTGGTCCAGAGCTCGTCAGCCCAAATGGCTCAAGGGAGCCTTTATATTTCAAATCCAGTTGGCCGCACACTGCTCGTCACACCAGCATGTTGCCCCAAGGAACTCTGGTAGATGTAGTGGCAACGGCGAGTACGCCTATGCCACAGTGTTGAAAAAAAGTATGTGTCGCATTAGCCATCCCTGGACACGTGTTTCGAGGTAGTTGCCTCTCGTCAGCAGGGAGTAGGTAAGTGTAAAGGGGTGCCGCGTGGACTGCCAATAACGTAAAAACAGGTAGAGTACCTCTCATGGCGCGCAGGTGCTGGTCCAGAGCTCGTCAGCCCAAATGGCTCAAGGGAGCCTTTATATTTCAAATCCAGTTGGCCGCACACTGCTCGTCACACCAGCATGTTGCCCCAAGGAACTCTGGTAGATGTAGTGGCAACGGCGAGTACGCCTATGCCACAGTGTTGAAAAAAAGTATGTGTCGCATTAGCCATCCCTGGACACGTGTTTCGAGGTAGTTGCCTCTCGTCAGCAGGGAGTAGGTAAGTGTAAAGGGGTGCCGCGTGGACTGCCAATAACGTAAAAACAGGTAGAGTACCTCTCATGGCGCGCAGGTGCTGGTCCAGAGCTCGTCAGCCCAAATGGCTCAAGGGAGCCTTTATATTTCAAATCCAGTTGGCCGCACACTGCTCGTCACACCAGCATGTTGCCCCAAGGAACTCTGGTAGATGTAGTGGCAACGGCGAGTACGCCTATGCCACAGTGTTGAAAAAAAGTATGTGTCGCATTAGCCATCCCTGGACACGTGTTTCGAGGTAGTTGCCTCTCGTCAGCAGGGAGTAGGTAAGTGTAAAGGGGTGCCGCGTGGACTGCCAATAACGTAAAAACAGGTAGAGTACCTCTCATGGCGCGCAGGTGCTGGTCCAGAGCTCGTCAGCCCAAATGGCTCAAGGGAGCCTTTATATTTCAAATCCAGTTGGCCGCACACTGCTCGTCACACCAGCATGTTGCCCCAAGGAACTCTGGTAGATGTAGTGGCAACGGCGAGTACGCCTATGCCACAGTGTTGAAAAAAAGTATGTGTCGCATTAGCCATCCCTGGACACGTGTTTCGAGGTAGTTGCCTCTCGTCAGCAGGGAGTAGGTAAGTGTAAAGGGGTGCCGCGTGGACTGCCAATAACGTAAAAACAGGTAGAGTACCTCTCATGGCGCGCAGGTGCTGGTCCAGAGCTCGTCAGCCCAAATGGCTCAAGGGAGCCTTTATATTTCAAATCCAGTTGGCCGCACACTGCTCGTCACACCAGCATGTTGCCCCAAGGAACTCTGGTAGATGTAGTGGCAACGGCGAGTACGCCTATGCCACAGTGTTGAAAAAAAGTATGTGTCGCATTAGCCATCCCTGGACACGTGTTTCGAGGTAGTTGCCTCTCGTCAGCAGGGAGTAGGTAAGTGTAAAGGGGTGCCGCGTGGACTGCTAATAACGTAAAAACAGGTAGAGTACCTCTCATGGCGCGCAGGTGCTGGTCCAGAGCTCGTCAGCCCAAATGGCTCAAGGGAGCCTTTATATTTCAAATCCAGTTGGCCGCACACTGCTCATCACACCAGCATGTTGCCCCAAGGAACTCTGGTAGATGTAGTGGCAACGGCGAGTACGCCTATGCCACAGTGTTGAAAAAAAGTATGTGTCGCATTAGCCATCCCTGGACACGTGTTTCGAGGTAGTTGCCTCTCGTCAGCAGGGAGTAGGTAAGTGTAAAGGGGTGCCGCGTGGACTGCCAATAACGTAAAAACAGGTAGAGTACCTCTCATGGCGCGCAGGTGCTGGTCCAGAGCTCGTCAGCCCAAATGGCTCAAGGGAGCCTTTATATTTCAAATCCAGTTGGCCGCACACTGCTCGTCACACCAGCATGTTGCCCCAAGGAACTCTGGTAGATGTAGTGGCAACGGCGAGTACGCCTATGCCACAGTGTTGAAAAAAAGTATGTGTCGCATTAGCCATCCCTGGACACGTGTTTCGAGGTAGTTGCCTCTCGTCAGCAGGGAGTAGGTAAGTGTAAAGGGGTGCCGCGTGGACTGCCAATAACGTAAAAACAGGTAGAGTACCTCTCATGGCGCGCAGGTGCTGGTCCAGAGCTCGTCAGCCCAAATGGCTCAAGGGATGGCTAACGCATACACATACTGTTCTATTTACATTTTGTGGCATAGGCGTACCCGCCGTCGCCACTACATTTCCCACAGTCCTTTGGGGCAACTTGCTGGTGTGACGAGCGGTGTGCGACCTACTTTTCCTGTCTTTTTTTAGTTCACATGTTTATTTACTCATATTTCCTAATGCTAATTCTACATGAATCAATGTGACATGTATTCGTGTTTATTGTTTGCATTATATTTTGTATATGTCTGTATGTTACTTTCAGTCCTGATGAAGTTCCAGAAGTAGTTGGAACAAAACATGTTGGCCGGATCTTATCTAATTTAATCACATAGGAATCACAATAAAGAGCGTATTTGGAATACATATATTGGAAATATGTTTGGCTTCCATTGTTTGCTGATGCACCTTTCCATGTGCTATTGAAAATAACTTCATACTTTCCGACTTCCAAACAGGATTCAATCCAGAAAGAGTCACAGAATCTGTCATCATCATCGTCTGGGATGACCTTAAAAACACAGTAGACCGTAACGGAGTCTCTGCACTACTTCTCTTGGACCTTTCAGCTGCCTTCAACACAGTTGCCCATGATACTCTCATCCAAAGACTACACAAAGCTGGCATAGAGGGCGCTATTCTCAACTGTATTTATCCTACCTCCAAAACAGGACAAATGTCATCCATACTCCCTCTTTCTAATTCAAATTGAACTTGACAAAAGCAGGGGTCCCTCAAGGCACTATCATCTCATCCATAATTTTCAACATCTACATGAAGGTCCATATTTCTGTGGCTCTTACGCTGACATTGCGTCATTTTTTGTGATACTGCTGTGGTGTAAAAAATGTGCCACACTGCGCCATATTAACAAAGTAAACAGATACACAATTGATGGACGAAATGCAGAACAAATCAGGACATTCACCTCCAGTTAAGAGATCTGGGTTAAATCCATCATTCTTTTGCTCACCATGCGACAACAGATTAGATCTGGCCATATGCAAATCAGTCTTGACCCTTTCCCTCATGGGAAAAGTCCAACCCGAACTGCCAAGCCAGGTCCTCCCGGGGCCGGAAACAACCTTCCTAGGACTGTTTTGGGTGTTTCACCCCTTACCAGCCAGGATAGCTTGAATCCAGTGGCACATTGAACCCGGGACCCACGTCTGGACATACTCGGCGCACTTAGGGAGAGAAAGCAAAAGACAGACAATTGATGGACGATGGATTTAGGCCCAGATCTCTCTACTGTGTGAATGTATGACATTGTTCTGCATTGTGGCCATCAATTGTTCTTTTTGGATTTGTCACCCCGAGTGGGACGTGTATGCCCAGATGTTGGTCCCGTGCTCTTCATGCCACCTGAAGTCTAGCTATCCTGGCATATGAGTGGTGAAAACCCAAAACCAGTTCTAGGATGCTTGTTTCCAGTCGAGGGAGGACCTGGCTTGGCAGTTCGGGCTTGACTGTTCCCATTTGGTAGAGAATCAAGACTCATTTGCATATTGCTGGGTTCAAACTGGAATGGCATGGTGAGCAAAGAAACAATGGATTTAGGACCAGATCTCTGTACTGGGGCGAATATATGACATTGTTCTGCATTCTGTCCATCAATTTGTTCTTTTTGCATTTGTCACGCCGAGTGGGACGGGTATGCCAAGACGTGGGTCCTGTGCTCTGTATGCCACTGGAGTCAAGTTATCCTGGCTGATGAGGGGTGAAACCCCGAAACCGGTCCTAGGATGCATGTTTCCAGTCCAGGGAGGACCTGCCTTGGCAGTACGGGCTGGACTGTTCCCATTGGGAGCAGAGTCAAGACTGATTTGCATATGGCTGGGTACAAACTGGAATGGCATGGTGAGCAAAGAAAGGATGAATTTAGGCCCAGATCTCTGTACTGGGTTGACTGTATGACATTGTTCTGCATTCTGTCCATCGATTGTTCTTTTTGCATCTGTCACCCCAAGTGGAACTACCTAGACGTGGGTCCTGTGCTCTCCATGCCACTGGAGGCAAGCCATCCTGGCTGATGAGGGGTGAAACCCCAAAACTGGTCCTAGCATGCTTGTTTCCAGCCCAGGGAGGACCTCGCCTGGCAGTTCGGGCTGGACTGTTGCCATTGAGTGTAGAGTCAAGACTGATTTGCATATGGCTAGGTCCAAACTGGAATGGCATGGTGAGCAAATAACAATGGATTTTGGCCAAAATCTCCGTACTGGGGTGAATTTATGACATTGTTCTGGATTCAGTCCATCAATTGTTCTTTTTGCATTTGTCACCCCAAGTGGGAGTGGTATGCCCAGATGTGGGTCCTGTGCTCTCCTTGCCACTGGAGTCTAGCGATCCTGGATGATGAGGGGTGAAACCCCGAAATCAGTCCTAGGATACTTGTTTCCAGTCCAGGGAGGACCTGGCTTGGCAGTTCGGGCTGGACTGTTCCCATTTGGTCCAGGGTCAAGACTGACTTGCATATGGCTGTGTCCAAATTGGAATGGCATGGTGAGCAAAGAAACAATGGATTTAGGACCAGATCACTGTACTGGGTGAATGTATGACATTGTTCTGCATTCTGTCTATCAATTGTTATTTTAGCATTTGTCACACCGAGTGGGATGGGTATGCAGAGACATGGATCCAGATGTGCACCCTTTGCTCTCTATGCAACTGGAGTCAAGTTATCCTAGCTGATAAGGGGTGAAAACCGGTCTTAGGATGCTTGTTTCCAGTCCAGGGAGGACCTGGCTTGGCATTTCAGGCTGGACTGTTACCATTGGGCATAGGGTCTAGGCTGATTTGCATATGGCTGGGTCTGAACTGGAATGGCATGCTGTGCAAAAGAATAATGGATTTATGCCCAGATCCTGGACTGGGGTGAATGTATGACATTGTTCTTCAATCTGTCCATCAACTGCTCTTTTTGCATTTGTCACCCCGAGTGGGACAGGTATGCCCAGACGTGGGTCCTGTGCTCTCCATGCCATTGGAGTCTAGCTATCCTGGCTGTTGAAGGGTGAAACCCTGAAACCAGTCCTAGGAGGCTTGTTTCAAGTCCTGGGAGGACCTGGCTTGGCAGTTCGGGCTGGACTGTTCCTATGAGGCACTGGGTCAAGACTGATTTGCATATGGTTGGGTCCAAACTGGAATGGCATAGTAAGCAAAATAACAATGGATTTAGGCCCAGAACTTTGTACTGGGGTGAATGTATGACATTGTTCTGCATTCTGTCCATCAATTGTTCTTTTTGCATTTGTCACCCAGAGCGGGACGGGTATGCCCAGACGTGGGTCTCGTGCTCTCCATGCCACTGGAGTCCAGCTACCCTGGTTGATGTGGGGTAAAACGCCAAAACCGGTCCTAGGATGCTTGTTTCCAGCCCAGCGAGGACCTGGCTTGGCAGTTCGGGCTGGACGGTTCAAATTGGGAGCAGGGTCAAGACTGATTTGCATATGGCTGGGTCAAACTGGAATAGCATGGTGGGCAGAAAAATGGTGGATTTAGGCCCAGATCTCTGTACTGGGGTGAATGTATGACATTGTTCTGCATTTTGTCCATCAATTGTTCTTTTTGCATCTGTCACCCCGAGTGGGAGAGGTATGCCCAGATGTGGGTCCTGTGCTCTCCATGCCACTGGAGTCTAGCTATCCTTGCTGATGAGGTGTGAAACCCCGAAACCAGTCCTAGGATGATTGTTTCCAGTCCAGGGAGGACCTGGCTTGGGAGTACAGGCTCGACAGTTCCCATTGGACACAGGGTCATCAGCCAGGATGGCTAGACTCCAATGGCATGGAGAGCACGGGATCCAGGTCTGGGCATACCCATCCCACTTGGTGTGACAAATGCAAATCAGTCTTGACGCTGTGCCCTATGGGAAAAGTCCAGCCCGAACTGCCAAGCCAGGTTCTCCCTGGACTGGAAACAAGCATCCTAGGACCGGTTTCAGGGTTTCACCCCACATCAGCCAGGATAGCTTGACACCAGTGGCATGGAGAGCACGGGACCTACATGTGGGCACACCCATCCCACTTGGGGAGACAGATGAAAAAAGAACAATTGATGGACAGAATGCAGAATAATGTCTTTCAATCACCCAGGTACAGAGATCAGGGCCTAAATACATTGCTTCTTTGCTCACTATGCCATTCCATTTTAGACCTAGCTATATGCAAATCAGTCTTGACTCTGCACCGAATGGGAACAGTCAAGCCCGAACAGCCAAGCCACATCTTCCCTTGACTGGAAGAAAGCATCCTAGGACAGGTTTCGGAGATTCACCCCTCATCAGCAAGGATAGCTTGTCTTCAGTGGCATGGAGAGCACAGGACCCATGTCTGGGCATACCTGTCCCACTAGGGGTGACAAATGCAAAAGTAACAATTGATGGACAGAATGAAGACAATGTCATTCATTCAACTCAGTATAGTGATTTTGGCCTAAATCCATTGTTTCATTGCTCATCAACCAGGACAGCTAGACTCCAGTGGCGTGGAGAGCATGGGACCCGTGTCTGGGCATACCCATCCCATTTGGGATGACAAATGCAAAAAAACAATTGACGGACAATTGACGGACAGGTTGCAGAACAATGTCATGCAATCACCCCTGTAGAGAGATCTGGGCCTAAATCCATCGTTTGTTTGCTCATCATGCCATTCCAGTTTGGACCCAGCCATATGCACATCAGGCTTGACCTTGCGTCCAATGGGAACAGTCCAGCCTGAACTGCCAAGCCAGGTCCTCCTTGGATTGGAAACAAGCAACCTAGGACCGGTTTGGGAGTTTCACCCCTCATCAGCCAGGACAGCTAGACTCCAGTGGCATGGAGAGCACGGGACCTCCTTCTGGGCATACCCCTCCCACTCGGGGTGGCAAATACAAAAAGAACAATTAATGGACAGAATGCATAACAATGTCATACATTCACCCCATTACAGAGATTTGGGCCTAAATCCATTGTTTCTTTGCGTATCATACCATTCCAGTTTGGACTCAGCCATATGCAAATCAGTATGGACCCTCCATCCAATGGGAACGGTCCAGCCTGAACTGCCAAGCAAGGTCCTCCCTGGACTGGAAACAAACATCCTAGGAGCGGTTTGGGAGTTTCACCGCTCTTCAGCCAGGATAGCTAGACTCCAGTGGCATGGAGAGCGTGGGATTCAGGTCTGTGCATACCCATCCCACTCGGTGTGACAAATGCAAAAATAACAATTGATGGACAGAATGCAGAACAATGTCATACATTCACCGTAGTAACTAGATCTGGGCCTAAAGCCCCTTTTTTTGTTCACTGTACGAATCCAGTTTGGACACAGCCAAATGCAAATCAGTCTTGACCTAGCGCCAAATGGGAACAGTCCAGCCCGAACTGCCAAGCCAGGTCCTCTCTGGACTGGAAACAAGCATCCTAGGACTGGTTTCGGGGTTTCACCCCTCATCAGCCAGGATAGCTAGATACCAGTGGCATGGAGAGCACAGGACTCTCATCTGGACATTCCCGTTCCACTCGGGGTGACAAATGCAAAAATAACAATTGATAGACAGAATGCAGAACAATGTCATACATTCACCCCAGTACAGAGATATGGGCCTAAATCCATTGTTTCTTTGCTCACCATGCCATTACAATTTGGACCCAGCCATATGCAAATCAGTCTTGACTCTGCTCCCAAAGGGAACAGTCAAGCCCGAACTGCAAAGGCAGGTCCTCCCTGGACTGGAAACATGCATCCCAGGACCAGTTTCAGGGTTTCTCCCCTCATCAGCCAGGATAACTTGACTCCAGTGGCATGGAGAGCACAAGACCCACGTTAGGGCATACCCGCCCCTCTAGGGGTGACAAATGCAAAAAGAAGAGTTGATGGACAGAATGCAGACCAATGTCATACATTCACCCCAGGTACAGAGATCTGGACCCAAAGTCATTCTTTCTTTGCTCACCATGCCATTCCATTTTGGACCTAGCCATATGCAAATCAGTGTTGACTCTGAACCCAATGGGAACAGTCAAGCCCAAACTGCCAAGCCAGGTCCTCCCTGGACAGGAATCAAGCATCCTTGGACCTATTTCTTGGTTTCACCCCTCATCAGCCAGAATAGCTAGACTCCAGTGGCATGGAGAGCATGGGACCTACGTCTGGGCATGCCTATCCCACTCGGGGTGACAAATGAATAAATACCAATTGATAGACAGAATGCAGAACAATGTCATACATTCACCCTAGTACAGAGGTCTTGCCATTAATTCATTATTTTTTACTCACCATGCCATTCCAGTTTGGACCCAGCCATATGCAAGTCAATCTTGACCCTGTGCCAGCCATATGCAAGTCAATCTTGACCCTGTGCCCAATGGGAACAGTTTAGCCTGAACTGCCAAGCCAGGTCCTCATTGGACTGGAAACAAGCATCCTAGGACTGGGTTCGAAGTTTCACCCCTCATCAGCCAGGCTAGCTTGATTCCAGTGGCATGGAGAGCACGGGACCCACATTTGGGCATACCCGTCCCACTCGGTGTGACAAATGCAAAAAGAACAATTGATGGACAGAATGCAGATCAATGTCATACATTCACCCCAGTACAGAGATCTGGGCCTAAATCCATAGTTTTTTTGCTCACCATGTCACTCCAGTTTGGACCCAGCCATATGCAAATCAGTCTTGACCCTGCACCCAAAAAGGAAGAGTCCAGCCAGAACTGCTAAGCCCGGTCCTCCTGGACTGGAAACAAGCATCCTAGGACCGGTTTTGGGGTTTCACCGTTCAACAGCCAGGATATCTTGACTCCAATGACGTGGAGAGCACAGGACCAACATCTGGGCATATCTGTCCCACTCGGTGTGACAAATGCAAAAAGAACAATTGATCGACATAATACAGAACAATGTTACACATTCACCCCAGTACAAAGACCTGGGCCTAAATCCATCGTTTTTTTGCTTACTATGCCATTCCAGTTTGGACCAGCCATATGCAAATCAGTCTTGACCCTGTGCTCAATGGGAATAGTCGAACCCAAACTGCCAAGCCAGGCCCTCCATGGACTGAATACAAGCATCCTAGGCCCAGTTTCAGGGTTTCACTCCTTATCAGCCAGGACAGCTTGACTCCAGTGGCATGGAGAGCACGGAACCCATGTCTGGGCATACCCGTCGCACTCGGGTGACAAATGCAAAAAGAGCAGTTGATGGACAGATTGCAGAACAATGTCATACATTCACACCAGTACAGAGATCTGGACCTAAATCCATTTTTTTGGGCTCAGCATACCATTCCAGTTTGGACCCAGCCATATGCAAATCAGTCTTGACTCTGAACCCAATGGGAACAGTCAAGCCTGAACTGCCAAGCCAGGTCTTCAATGGACTGGAAGCAAGTATCCTAGGTCCAGTTTCGGGGTTTTCTCCCCCCATCAGCCATAATAGCTTGACTCCAATGGCATGGAGAGCATGGAACTCACGTCTGGGCATACCCGTCCCACTCTGGGTGACACATGCAAAAAGAACAATTGATGGACAGAATGAAGAACAATGTCATACATTCACCCCATCCCACTCGGAGTGACAAATGCAAAAGGAACAATTGATGGACAAAATGCAGAACAATGTCATGTATGACATTGATCTGCATTTTGTCCATCAATTGTTCTTTTTGCATTTGTCACCCCGAGTGGGACGGGTATGCCCAGACCTGGATCTCATGCTCTCCATGCCACTGGAGTCTAGCTATCCTGGCTGATGAGCGGCGAAACCCCAAAACCGGTCCTAGGATGCGTGTTTCCAGTCCAGGGAGGACCTGGCTTGGCAGTTTAGGTTAGACTGTTCCCATTGGATGGAGGGTCCAGACTGATTTGGATATGGCTGGGTCCAAACTGTAATGGCATGTTGAGCAAAGAAAAGATGGATTTAGGCCCAAATCTCTGTACTGGGGTGAATGTATGACATTGTTGTGCATTCTGTCCATGAATTGATCTTTTTGTATTTATCACCCCAAGTGGGAGGTGTATGCCCAGATGTGGGTCCCATGCTCTCCATGCCACTGGAGTCTAGCTAGCCTGGATGATGAGGGGAGAAACCCCAAAAGCGGTCCTAGGATGCTTGTTTCCAGTCCAGAGAAGACCTGGCTGGCAGTTCGAGCTGGACTGTTCCCATTGGACGGAGGGTCAATACTGATTTGCAAGTGGCTTGGTCTAAACTGGAATGACATGGTGAGCAAAGAAACAATGGTATTCAGCCCAAATCTCTGTACTGGGGTGACTGTATGACATTGTTCTGCATTCTGTCCATCAATTGCTATTTTTACATTTCTCACATTGAGTGGGATGGGTATGCCCAGACATTGGTCCCGTGCTCTCCATGACACTGGAGTCAAGCTATCCTGGCTGATTAGCGGTGAAACCCTGAAACTGGTACTAGGATGCTTTTTTCCAGTCGAAGGAGGACCTCGCTTGGCAGTTTGGGCTGGACTGTTCCCGTTGGGCGCAGGGTCAAGACTGATATGCATATGGCTAAGTCCAAACTGGAAAGGCATGGTGAGCAAACAATCGATGGATTTAGGCCCAGATCTCTGTGATAGGGTAAATGTATGATATTGATCTGCATTCTGTCCATCAATTGTTCTTTTTGCATTTGTCACCCCTAGTAGGAGGGGTATGCTCAGCTGTTTGTCCCGTGCTCTGCATGCCACTAGAGTCTAGCTATCCTGAATGACTGGTGAAACCCCCAAACCAGTACTAGGATGCTTGTTTGCATTCCATGGTGGAACTGGCTTGGCAGGTCGGGCTGGACTGTTCCCATTAGGCTCAGGGTCAAGACTGATGTGCATATGGCTGGGTCCAAACTGGAATGGCATGATGAGCAAAAAACAATGGATTTAGGCCCAGATCTCTCTACAGGGGTGAATGTATGACATGGTTCTGTATTGTACATCAATTGTTCTTTTTGCATTTGTCACCCGAGTGCAACAGGTATGCCCAGACGTGTGTCCCATGCTCTCCTTGCCACTGGAGTCTAGCTGTCCTGGCTGATGAGGGGTGAAACCCCAAGAGCGTTCCTAGGATGCTTGATTCCAGTCCAGGGAGGACCTGGCTTGACAGTTCGGGCTGGGGTGCTCCCATTGGGCACAGAGTCAAGACTGATTTGCATATGGCTGGGCCTAACTGGAATGGCATAGTGAGCAAAAAATAGAAGGGTTTACACCTAGATCTTTCTACTGGGGTAACTGTATGACATTGTTCTGCATTCTGTCCATCACCAGAGTGGGACAGGTATGCCCAGATGTGGGTCCTGTGCTCTCTATGGCACTGGAGTCTAGCAATTCTGGCTGATGAGTGGTGAAACCCTGAAACCGCTCCTATGATGCTTGATACAGTCCAGGGAGGACCTGGCTTGTGAGTTTGGGCTGGACTATTCCCATTGGTCGGGGGGGTCAAGAATGATTTGCATATGGCTGGGTCCAAACTGCAATGGCATGGTGGGCAAAGAAACAATGGATTTAGGCCCAAATCTCTGTACAGGGTGAATGTATGACATTGATCTGCATTTTGTCCATCAATTGGTCTTTTTCCTTTTGTCACCCGTGTGGGAAGGGTATGCTCAGACATGGGTCCCATGCTCTCCATGCCACTGGAGTGAAGCAAGCCTGGCTGATGATCGGTTAAAATTCAAAACCAGTCCTAGGATGCTTACTTGCAGTCCAGGGAGGACCTGGGTATGGCAGTTTCGGATAGACTGTTCTCATTGGGCACAGGGTCAAGATTGACTTTCAAATGGATGGGTCCAAAATGGAATGGCATGGTGAGCAATAAAACAGTGGATTTAGGCCCGGATCTCTGTAATAGGGTGAATGTATGACATTGTTCTGCATTCTGACCATCAATTGTTCTTTTTGCATTTGTCACCCAGAGTGGGACGGGTATGCCAAGACGTTTGCCCTGTGCTCTCCATGCCACTGGAGTCTAGCTATCCTGGCTGACGAAGGGTGAAACCCTGAAACCGTTCCTAGGATGCTTCCTTTCAGTCCAGGGGGGACCTGGCTTGGCAATTCAGGCTGTACTGTTCCCATTGGGCACAGGGTCAAGACTGATTTGCATATAACTGGGTCCAAACTGGAATGACACAGTGAGCAAAAAAACCGATGGATTTAGGCCCAGATCTCAGTACAAGGGTGAATGTATGACATTGTTCTGCATTCTGTCCATCAATAGTCCTTTTTAGGTCTCGCTGAGACAGCGAAAGCTGTCTCTTTGAGACATTTTGTAAGTGAGTTTTTAAAGTGCTTCCCCTGGCATAGAGCTACAGTGCACGAGGCGTGCACGCGCGCAAAGCAGCCATATGGCTTTACCTCCCTCTCCCTGGTAGCCCCTCTCCGCCCCCTTCCCTGCTGCTATTTCACACCATTTTCATTAGAACTCCCGCTTCTCTCCCCCACCCCCACGTCTCGCGCGTCCAATGCTTGTCTTTCCTATGTCCTTTCGTTTCTTACACGCAGTACCAACTTTGTTTCACGCTCCTCCGCCCCTCCCCGTCAGTCGCGCTGCTTTCACTTTCGCGGGTGGCCAATGCTTGTTTTAAACCCCTTCAGCCCTGTCGCCAGTTGCGTAAATCTAAAAACCGGAAGGATATGGTGAGTCAGTGGTGATGTTATCAGCTGCAGGGTGTTTCATCCGGATTGTGAAACGGGCTCTCCATGAGTCCACACTTGTTACACTGAAGCTCCCATCCTGCTTATCACAGCAGAGGGATGTAAAGTGAAATACAGACTCGGGTGCTATTTCAAAACAGAGGCCCTACTAATGCGGTCACGCAATAATGGCGCACTCCGCAGTTGGTGCAGGCGTGGGGAGTTGATCGTGCACCCAATTACTTGAAACACACCAACAAATTCCGCTGTTCTTCGTACGCTTTTTCAAATTCCAAGGTGTATTTTAAAGCCTCATAATCTTTCGACCTCAAAAAGGTATTTGTCACGGTAAGTGAGGCCTTTCTCTCTCACTTCTTATATACATTGTTACAATCAACTCGTCCTGCCAATAACGAGGCATTCTGGGCTATCTAGCAAAATTTAAACAGTATAAAAATAATGTAAAATTGTGACTATTTTTTAAACATGTATGAGCTATTCACACAGACATCCTAACATTTTGATATGTCATATCAGAATGGGAGATGATACCTCCTTCGCATAGAATCACAATTACCATTGCCCCCTGCATTCTGTAGAGAGAACTGACAGGCACATGCATCAACCATTTTTGAGAGCGCAAAAGGTGCAATTCGCAAAAATCGGCCATTTGCGCCCGCAAAAAGGGCTTCTGCGATGCATCAACCTGTCACCCCCTCGCAATTTAAGAAATCGCAAATTATTGAGATTTCCTAGATTGCAATTGCATTTAAGGAATTGCAATGCAATAGGGAGCGTAAATTACCATCAATTTATACTTGATGGTAATTTGCAAAAACTTTGTAAAAATGCACTAAAGTGCATTTTTTCAAGTTGTAGGTTACACACACATGCCCCTGGGGCATGTGTGTGCGAACATGTGCACACAGATCAATTTCAGGGGTGCAACAGGGTGTCCTTTTGACACCCTTGCACCCTTGAAATTGCATGAGCAATTTGCGAGTACCTATTGGTACTCGCAAATTGCGCATGCAATCTCCCATTCATTCCTATGGGCCTGTAGGCCTATAGGAATGAATGGGAAGGCATTCCTTAATTGCAACTTGCAATTCGCGAGTCGCAATTAAGGAATGTTTGGGAATCGCTAATTTTATATCGATTCCTACATGCATAGGCTTTTGCAATTCCTTAATTGCGATTCCTTAATAATCGCAATTAAGGAATTGCAAAAGCCTACATTGATGCATGTACCAGTGAATGAACAAGTATTCTGAAAATGTGTTAATTAGCAAAACAGAAAAATAAATGGCATTGTCATTTACAAGACCGATAGCTTAAACTCTCGCAAATGCGAGACCTATTGCATTGCAAATGCTTGTTGCATTTGTCACCCCGAGTTGAATGGGTATGCCCAGACGTGGGTCCCGTGCTCTATATGCCACTGGAGTCAAGCTATCCTGGCTGATGAGGGGTGAAGCCCCAAAACCGGTTTTAGGATGCTTGCTTCCGGTCGAGGGAAGACCTGGCTTGCCAGTTCGGCCTTTACTGTTCCTATTGGGTGCAGAGTCAAGACTGATTTGCATATGTCTGGGTCCAAAATGGAATGGCTTGCTGAGCAAAATAACTATGGATTTAGGCCCAGATCTCTGTACTGGGGTGAATGTATGACATTGTACTGTATTCTGTCCATCAATTGTTCTTTTTGCATTTGTCACCCCAAGTGGAGTGGCTATGCCCAGACGGTGAACCTGTGCTCTCCATGCCATTGGAGTCAAGCTATCCTGGCTGATGAGGATTGATGGCCCGAAACCAGTCCTAGGATGCCTGCTTCCAGTCCAAGGAAGACCTGCCTTGCCAGTTCAGGTTTGACTTTTCCCATTCGGTGCAGTGTCAAGAGTGATCTGCATGTGGCAGGGTCCAAAATGGAATGGCATGGTGAGCCAAGAAGCGATGGATTTAGGCCCAGATCTCTGTGCTGGGGTGAATGTATGACATTGTACTGCATTCTGTCCATCAATTGTTCTTTTTGCATTTGTCACCCCGAGTGGGACTGGTGTCCCCAGATGTGCACCCTTTGCTCTCTATGCAACTGGAGTCAAGTTATCCTAGCTGATAAGGGGTGAAAACCGGTCTTAGGATGCTTGTTTCCAGTCCAGGGAGGACCTGGCTTGGCATTTCAGGCTGGACTGTTACCATTGGGCATAGGGTCTAGGCTGATTTGCATATGGCTGGGTCTGAACTGGAATGGCATGCTGTGCAAAAGAATAATGGATTTATGCCCAGATCCTGGACTGGGGTGAATGTATGACATTGTTCTTCAATCTGTCCATCAACTGCTCTTTTTGCATTTGTCAACCCGAGTGGGACAGGTATGCCCAGACGTGGGTCCTGTGCTCTCCATGCCATTGGAGTCTAGCTATCCTGGCTGTTGAAGGGTGAAACCCTGAAACCAGTCCTAGGAGGCTTGTTTCAAGTCCTGGGAGGACCTGGCTTGGCAGTTCGGGCTGGACTGTTCCTATGAGGCACTGGGTCAAGACTGATTTGCATATGGTTGGGTCCAAACTGGAATGGCATAGTAAGCAAAATAACAATGGATTTAGGCCCAGAACTTTGTACTGGGGTGAATGTATGACATTGTTCTGCATTCTGTCCATCAATTGTTCTTTTTGCATTTGTCACCCAGAGCGGGACGGGTATGCCCAGACGTGGGTCTCGTGCTCTCCATGCCACTGGAGTCAAGCTATCCTGGCTGATCAGGGATGAAACACCCAAACTGGTCCTAGGATGCTTATTTCCAGTCCAGGGAGGACCTGGCTAGGCAGTTCAGGCTGGACTGTTCTCATTCAGTGCAAGGTCAAGACTGATTTGCATGTGGCTGGGTCCAAACTGGTATGGCATGGTGAGCAAAGAAACAATTAATTTAGGCCCAGATATCTGTACTGGGGTGAATGTATGACATTGTTCTGCAAACTGTCCATCAATTGTTATTTTTGCATTTCTCAAATTGAGTGAGACGGGTATGCCCAGACTCTCAATGCCCCTGGAGTCAAGCTATCCTGGCTGATGAAGGGTGAAACCCCGAAACCGGTCCTAGGATGCTTGTTTCCAGTCCTGGGAGGACCACGCTTTGCATTTTGGTCAGGACTGTTCCCATTGGGAGCAGGGTCAAGACTGATTCGCATATGGCTGGGCCCAAACTGGAATGGCATATTGAGCAAAAACACAGTGGATTTAGGCCCAGATCTCTGTGATGGGGTGAATGCATGACATTGTTCTGCATTCTGTCCATCAATTGTTCTTTTTGCATTTGCCACACAGAGTGGGACTGAGAGAGGGTCTATTTTTGATCAGAGGGTACCGCAGGCCTGTTCTGTCCACACCTGAGGTATGAGACCCTTGTCCTTGCCCTGCCAGCCTAATTTGTATGCCGTGTTAAATTGACCGGAGGGTCCTGTGTTACTATATAACAAATACCCTGAGCCATCCCTGTCACTCAGCAAAGCATTAATCCCTACGTAGGCCCTGCCAGCCTGATCTGTAGGCCTTTTGTTAAGTTGACCAGAGTTCTGCACCCATTTTTACTGAACAGCAGGCCCTAGGCTTGTCTGACCAAAATCCCTGCCAGCCTCTCAGCGAGGCCTCCTGCTCCAAACTAAAGAGCCCCCACCCTACCTGAGTGCGAAGTTCACTAGCGCAGAGTTCACCGTTTCTCTATTCTGTCGACATATGGCACATCATATCCTGGGTCTGTACATGAGAAATACAGAAGATCCCACCGCAGCCGCGTCAAGCTGGGGTGATGAATAACCAAGACACATATCCATATATATATATTTTATTCCTTTGCATTACATATGTTCTGCTTGCCCTATGCAATTTACGACAAGCGCATTGCCTCAGAATATAACCTTTCATCTAGTCTACGTTCCGCACTTAGTAGGATAGACACGACAGGTCTGATAAAATTTGCAAACCATGCACTAGGTGACGTGGGTAGAAGTGGCGTGAGATGACGTTACTGTAGGCGCTTCTCATAGCCTTAAAATGTATAAAAAGGGAGCTCACACAGTCCTCGGTCGACTACCACACCCGTCTGTTAGAGATGGCAGGTGGGTGTGGGTGCTCCCCAAGAGCTCTTGTTTTTTGTTTTTAAGATACAATTTAACTTGCCAATATATTTGCTGTATATGCTATGATGCTATTTTGCTATGCTATTTTGTCCCTAAATTGGTGATTTCTTATTGAGCATTTCATACTTATATTACATTTGCAAGGCTGCTTTCTTTTAGGTTTTAGGTAGGTATGTGAGTATTCTCAGTATTTTAGATCAAGTGTGTTTTGCATTCTGAGAACATTTTCCTTGATTTAACTTATGTTTTTCTTAATGTATATATAAATGTGTCTTTGAGGTTTTCTGAAGTGTCTCTCTTCAAACGAGTTCAATGCCTTCTGATTCATGCGAGGTCACTATATTTGTATGTTGTATTCTTATGCCTATGTCTTGCAGTTTTTTGAAGTTGCACCTTGTTAATTAAGCTGTTAAAACTCTCAGTATCAGTTTCCATGGCTCACATGTCTGTTTCCTTCATTTTTAGAGCGAGCATTCCCAGACACTCCGGCTCAAATTAAGGTGCCCCTTTTGTCTCTAACTCACTCCCTCGATCATACGGTGAAGGTTCCCTGAGCCCTGTGCTCAGCCCCCTGCCCTCTTGACCCTTAAAAAATCTCCCTCCAACATTTGGCGCCGTGACTCGGATTGGCAGTACCAGCGGACGGGAGACAGCTGAGACAGGTGGGACTGAGAAGACGTAGACTAAATACTCGTGACTCCTTTCTGACTGAACCACAGAGAACAACGCTTGGGTAAGTCTATGATTGCTGCCTGATTTGATTGTGTCTTTTTGGTAACAGTTTTTGATAGGAGCGCTTGTGAGACCTCTGAGTTCCTCTTCCCTTTCAGTTTTCTTCCCTGTCTGGCTGGTCTCGCTAAAGGACATTCTAAAGCTGAGGAACCCTGTGTGCGAAATGGAATTCTGAGCCAGAGAGTGAAGTTAGGAATTTATGTGATTTACGTGTTTTTCTTGCTATAAATAAACATACGTTATTACTGTGCCTTTCGTAGAGCCAGAGGGAAGATTGCGTCTGGCATCTTTCAGTGCTCATTTTTTATTATTGTTATAACGTGTTACTGTGCCTCTCTACATATAGCTAGGGGAGGGTCTCTGTCCAAGGACCTGACAGGGAAGGGAGAATTGTGTTTGGCGTCTTCCAGTGGTTATCTATTCATTATTAAAAGTTGTTACTGTGCCTCTCTACATATAGCTAGCGGAGGGCCTCCGTCTAAGTCACAAGGACCTGACAGGGAAGGGAGGGTTGCGTTTGGCGTCTTCTAGTAGTTATCTATTCATGTTATAACATGTTACCAAGCCTCTCTACATATAGTTAGGGGAGGGCCTCTGTCTAAGTCACAAGGACCTGACAGGGAAGGGAAGGTTGTGTTTGGCATCTTTCAGTGATTATCTATGTGTTTTCTGGTGCTTCTCTGAAAATTCAGAGGAGGCCCCTATTTCAATACTAATAGGGAAGAGGTCGATTACCGGACCCGCCTAGCTAACGGGCTTACGGATATCTCCTGTTTAAAGTGGATTAGAAGTGGTTTCCCCGGGATGATTTATTAGATATTATATTTTCGCTAGCTTAAGCATTTTTTTTTTAGGTCTTACATTATGTTTTTTTACTATTATAGAGATATATTTTGTGCAACGGAGATAGAGTTTACGCCTGTGCAGGAAGGCAAGGAGTTTGCATGATGCAAAACTCAGCTTTTTGCGGGCTCAGGAGCATTTCCGAGTCCCGGATAAGATGTGCCACTCTACGTCTTGTGACTGGCACATGAGGATTTATGATAAACAGTTATCAGACTTCCTCGACTTTTGCGAGGGACTGTCAGTATATATTTTAATTTCCAAAGACAGTCAACATGAGTATTGTGTGATTATGGTTTGTGAACAAAGCACCTTCCAATCTGGTTTTCTGTTCTCTTCCTGTGTTAAAATGAAATGTAAAGACGTTTATTTTTTGTTATGTTATTTTAAGACATCCTTCTGTACGCATTAAGGCCAGAAGTGGAGAATGCGCAAATAGCGCTGTGGGTTTATATGTATAGATAGACGTGTACATAATATGCTTCACATTTTGTATAATTGAAGTGCGAATATTTTACGGTCAAATGTCTTTTTTTATGGATTTTTTTAGCATGCATTGTGGTTGTCTTTTTAAGCATCTGTGCCTGGCGCAACGACCTTTTGTGTATTTAGTGAGATCATTAATAACTAGAATTGTAACTGTTTTTATATATGAAGGCTGTTGCCTTTATGTGAATAAATAGCATTATATAGTTACCCCTTGCCCCCCCACCAGCCCCTGTCTGACCCATGTGGCGCAGCACCACATTTAATTAGCATAGGTCACTTTCAGATAACTGACCACGTAGTGCACAACAATATACCCTGAGTTGTTTAAATATTTCCTCACATTTATATTTTGAAGTATGTACTTGGTGACAGGAGATTGCGTCTGGCGTCTCTCACTTTGTGCCACAAATATATGTTTATGGGACTGCGTCTGGCAGCTCACATTTGTTTTGAATTTTGATTACCTATTTGGTGTAAATTGTATTGTTTGAACTTTATTTCTGCAGGGAATGGGAGGCATCTTATCGCATTGAATTTTTACAGTGTCTTTTTTCAACTGCGTGCTTCCACAAGGGGAGCTACTTTCCTTCATCACATCGCATTGTGGTTTCCTATCTCAGGCCTGGCAGTAGCCAACGCCTTTTCACTTCTCTCTCCATATTGTAATGGGTGTCCTCTGTTCTTCTCCTTTTTCAGCTACATGCGGTGTACTTTAATAGATATAATGTCTGTCACCTTATCTCGATTTGCAATTTAGCGTCTCTCCCTCTCTTACCTGACTTATAGGACTTTCTCCCTGAAGTGACGCAAATCCTGTTCAATAGGGACTCAATTTCATTATGATTCATGGTCAAGAATCCTGTGACCTTTGAGAAACTTTTTGTAGCGTGGGTGGCACTTCTATTTTCTTAAATATTTCCCAGAAGTGACCCCAATGCGTCATGTCCTATAGGTCAGAGGCACCTGATAATGTTGTCCTTTTCTGGTCAATAGTTCATCATTAAAAGAGCATAAAGATCTGCTCCTTAGTTCATTCGACGGACTACCCCGCTGCAGTGACCCCTTGGGTCACTGACTCCTGAGTGGTCCCCTTCAACCCTCTATCTAAGCATCTTTGGCTGAAGCTCTAATTTCTTATTGTACTTTGAAATGGTCTTTTTCTCTCTCCTCTGCATTGCCCTTATTCTAAAACATTATTGCAAAGCACTAAAGGCTGCCCCTCCTAACTCAACTTGTGCATTCCTAGCATTGCAGTAAAGTGTATGTTGCATTTTGAAAGTATTTCCATTGACTTAAAATATATTTGCATTACATGAGTGTAGGAAGGTGGAATCTGACTATATGGTTGCCCCCAACTTTTTGCCTGGTATTTGGATGGTTTTTGACTAGTCTGGCTGGGATCCTGCTATCCAGGACCCCAGCCTATCTGCTTCCTCCTTAAAACTGATGTGAGTACCCTAGGTACAACCCAATTGGATACTGAGGATACCCTGTAAGCCCTTGTAGATGGTTCTCTAGGTACCCAGGGCATGGGTCCCTCAGAGGCCGACCAGGGCTGCAGCACTTATTGTGCCACCCTGGGACAGCCATACCAAATGACACCACCAGACCACTACTGTAGAGTGGGTAAGGTGGTGCTTGCATCCCCTTACAGGGATACAGGTACCCTGTATCCCACCTATGTACAACACATGTATTCTCATTGGTCACCCCTCAAGCAGGCCTTGCTAATCCTACAAGGCAGGGTGCTGGGAAATGTGTGAGGGGGGACACCTACCTGAGTAGGGCCCCTCTGCAACCCTCGTAAAACTCATTGCTGGGTTATTTGTAGTGTAGCCATACCATATACTCTTAACCGCATTATAAGTATATCGCGATGGCGTGATAACTTGAGAATGGCTACACAGAACCATATCGTGTTTGGTGTCAAACATGTAGGAATCATACCCCCAGTCCAGCCATGGGCATGAGGGCATGATTCCCCCCTGCTAGAGGGGCAATATGGGAAAAGCGGCAGAATTTAGACACCAATTTAAAAGTGCACACGTATCACAAAATGGATGCTACTCGCCACCCACACGACTCTGGCTGCCTGTTGCTGGGCAAAACCCCAGCCTCGGCAGCTGGACAATAGGGATCCTGTTGCAGGGAGGTGCCAGCACCTTCCCAGACAGGCTATGTGGATTGGAACTAGGTGGGTGCACCATAGGATGCCTTTCAGAGTTGCACGTAGGCTGCTACAGCGCCTACATTCTGCATACACGGCCTGGAACCGGTTCAGGGGCATCCTGCCCCTCGCCCAGGCGAGTAACACACAAAGGAGAGAGGGTGTAGCCACCCTTTCCCGCCTCAACTCTCATTGGTGGACACTGATCTGGACACTCCCATTAATCTTGTGGATAAAGGTGAATAACGTGTCCCCAGAGGATCAGATTAATCTTGGACTTCCCAGACTTGACTTTCGACGAGCTGCTGCCCAGCTGACTGAAGAAATCTCCCTTGGGGTAAAGGAGTTACCCCCCTGCTTGGCAGGCACCTGAAACACTGCATGTGACCCAGTTGGAACTTTGCTGCTCCTTCGGACATCGACGACTCCTCTCAACCTTGAGGTGGGTTTCCTAGCATCCCAGAGGCCAGTGAGCGTGCCCAGCAAGTCTGAGCACCGTGGACCGCGTGGGTGCCGAGATCCGCAATACCCCAGGACACCAGCCACCTCTTGCGTAGCACATGACCCTGACCAGTGGGGAAGTTGTGCTTTGGCCCAATATTGAGCCAACCTCTCAGCAGCAACTGTGCCAAAGATCAGTACCCTAGCTTACTCGGGTGGCCCGTGGGCACCCTTTTACGCACTCCAAATTGCTGCCTTCTGCGGTCCATTGTCTCTCAACTTGTGGGCCCTAGCGGAGGACAATCGTTACTTTTAAGAGTTCCCCTGGTTGCTCCAGGCCTGCTCTACAGTCTCCTCAAAGGAAACCTCTCTCAGATCTCGTGGGTCTGCACCAGTAGCTGATTTGTTCATCTTGCATGGGTTGCGGTTGCCAAGGCTTAGTAGATTCAATCCGGACACTAACACTGCAGCGACCCTCATCCTTTGTGGGTCAGTTGCCCACCAGAAGCTGGCCTTCCTTGCAGCCTCCCGGAGCCCATGGCCGCAGATCCAAGCTACGCCTTTTCCACTTGAAGCACCCGACATTGAAGGGCTCTTTTCCTTGAGCTCCCTGGTCACTGTGCCGTGACCCAGACTCTGTCCCCTCTGCTTTCAGGTTCTTCTCTACAAGATCTACAACTTAATTCTTCACGGCATCATCGCCACTTTTGGCTAGCAGCAGTTTTGTACATTTTCCCATTGAAAATCAGCCCGCGACCCGACATCGAAAACGACCTATGCACCCGGCTTCCCTGGGGCAGGTAACAGTGGTACCTCTGTACTCCCATGGTAGTGGGCTCCTCAAAAGCTTAACTCTAAGTTTTTAACTTTGAACTCCTGCTAGAAGTGTCTTTAATCTGTTTAATTCAAACCGCGCCATTCTCCATAGGCTTTAATAGCGATCCCGATAGCAGCTATTTCCACTGCACGCGCCTCCCGTGGGTCCCCTTCCTCATCACCTGGGGTGGATTCTCAAGGGGCCAGCGATCCTAAATGCCCTAGGCATTGTCTGTAGAATTGTCGTGGTTCTTATACCACTTTATTATTATATGGTTTGGTCCCCCCCTGGGGCCCTGTGATTCCAGTGCTATTTATTGTATCTATAAATGCTTGTTTGAATTGTAACTTTACCTCTAGCCTCATAAAGAGACTTGTGGGATTCTGTTTAGAATAAATACATATATTTTATATATATACCTGTGTGGACTACTCTTTCATTTAGTCATTAAAGAGGTTATCTATGGTAAAACAATAAGCTTAACACTCCTTCAAGACTTAGCCTGAAGGCTGCTCTCCACAGCTACCACTAGGATAGCTTTCTTTAAAGGTTGTCTTTTAAACCTATCACCTTAAGAGTCGAATTGGACTGGTGCAAGGTGGCCACTATAGCAAGTGACCAGCATATGCCAGGCCATCTTCTCACATTGGTGTGCAGCGGTTGGATTCAAGCTTGCTATTGTTTTACCAGATAACAAATTGAATTTCTAAAGTGAAAGCCACTTGGTACTAAAGGTACATATAAATTCAAGCTTAGAATATAATAAGTTCTACTGAACTTAGGAGTTGTGTGTAGAGGGTTTAGCACACCTTGACTACAACTCAAGAAAGGGTTCAGTAGGCCACACCTAGTGTAGGTAGATACACCAGTACCACTACACTAGAAATGTCTTTAAGTTCAGGTTCCCATAAGGCTCTGGAAGGACCCCATAGGGTTCCATTCGACAAATATGATCATCTCTCCTTTGCTGAGCTTAGGGAGATGTGCACCACTAGGCAACTTAAGACAAACAAAGGTGCCAATACTCAACGTCTCAGGGAAATCCTGCTCATAGCAGACTTTAGTGTCTGATGGGGTAGACAGGTTGGATGGGCATCCCCCAGAAGAGGACACCCCTTGGGTGGACTCTGATGAGGAGCAGGAAGAGGAAGATGAACTTGACCTGGATGAACAAAACCATTCACAACATAGAGGTGATGGCCCAAGAGGCACTCTCTCCATCCCTAAAGGGAGAATGGTGGATCCAAACAGAAGGAACAGATCCCCTTCAGTGGGGTCCAACCATTCTGAGAGATCCAAAGGGACCTCTGCCTCTTCTCAGAGAAGAGTATCCTCCCAAGAGAGAAAATGCAGACTGATCCAGTTTGAGCAGGCTAAGCTACAGCTCAGGAGAGAACAGTTGGCATTGGACAGGGAATCCCTGGAGCTTCAGAAAGCTTCAAGAAAATGGGGTCTAGAGACCCCTGGTGGCAGTAATACTTCTAGACTTAGAGAGAAAGCTCCTGACAATAGGAACCTACATTAGATTGTGCCCCTCTATCAGTCAGGGGATGATATCCACAAATGGATCACTGCACTTGAGAGGGCCTGTAAAGTTCAGAGGGTCCCAGTAGAGCAGTGGGCAGCAATCTTATGGCTCTCTTTTGCAGACAAAGGTAGAGACAAGCTCCTCTCTGTCAGAGAAGAGGATGCAGATGATTATTATATCTTGAGAGATGCTTTGATAGATGGGTTTGGCTTAACCACTGATCAATATAGATTAAAGTTCAGAGACACCCAGAAAGCACAGGATCAAGAATGGGTAGACTTTGTGGATTGTGCTACCAAGGCTCTGGAAGGTTGGTTAAATGGCAGTAAAGTAAATGATTATCAAGGATTGTACAATCTTATCATGAGGGAGCAGATTCTTAATAATTGTCAAAACCAACTCTTACACCAGTACCTGGTGGACTCTGATCTGACCTCTCCCCAAAAATTGGGTAAGAAGGCAGACAAATGTGTCAAAACCAGGATTAGGCCCAAGAACCAAGGTAGTGACCAGAAGAAAGATTCCACAAAGCCCAAAGAGAAAGGTGGGGAAAATAAAACAGAAAAGTCCTCTGAAGGGCCCCAAAAATCCAGTTCTGGGGGTGGGTCCCAAAATCCTTCCTCTACCAATAAGAAACCATATTGCCATGTGTGTAAGCAACCTGGCCACTGGAAAACTGACTTCAGTTGTCCAAAGAATGGCAATAAAGAAAATGTTCCTCCTATTGCAGCTCCAACACCTCCTGTTACTACTAGTAGTAATCCCCCAGGTGGTGGGAGTGCACCCAAAAATTTAGTTGGGCTTTCTTGGGGAACTCAGGTGGACTCTGGCCTAACCAGTTCCCCTACACAAGCAACTCTAGTCTGTGATGGTGGCATGGGGTTTGCCAACTTTACCATGAGTCCCAATATCTTGGGCAGGTACAGACAAGAGCCCATGATCAATGGTCAGAAGGCTATGGCCTACAGGGACACAGGGGCTAGTGTCACCATGGTGACAAAGAGACTAGTGCCCCTAGAACAGCTTTTACCTGAGTTTAGCTACCAGGTGACCAATATGATGGAATTAGGACAGATCATCCCATGGCAGTGGTAAATCTCAGCTGGGGAGGGGTCACTGGCCCAAAGAGAGTGGCAGTGTCCCCAACCTTACCTGTAGATTGTCTTCTGGGGAATGACCTGGAAATCTCAGCCTGGGCTGAGGTAGACCACAATGCCCATTTAAAAATGTTAGGCATCCCTGAGAGAGTGGATGGGACCCTGAGGGCCTCACCTCCACCCCAGGAAGAATTAAAGGGAGTGAAGCCTGAAACTATGGATCACTCCACCCAGACAGAGAGCATAGGGGGTGAGGAACAGCCCTCCCCCCACCAGACTAAAGGTAAGGGTCAGCTTCCTAAGGGAACTGATCCTGCCCCTTGTGAAGTAACTGCCCCAGAAGTGGTCAGGCCTGTCCTGGCCACAGCTCTGATGGCAGGGGATCCTTCCAAGGTGGTACCCAGTCTGGAGCAGGTATCCTGCCCCTCTGTACCCTGCCTCAGTCAGCCCAGGGCTGCAGAGGTCAGGGAGGTCAGTGGACCCTTAATGGGCCCCTGTCCAGAGGTACCCCCTCATCAGCAGATTAGGGACACCCAGCAGAGTAGTTCTAGCCAGGTGACCATTCCTCTACAAACTGAAGGATCCCCTTTACCCCTAGGTACAGGTGCCCCCCAGATGGACTTTGTTGGGCACAGGGAAACCTGGAGCATAGTTGCCCCAATCCTTCCAGTGCCCTCCACTATTCCAACTAGAGGGACCCAACCCCCAGCTGTAGGCAGCCAGAGGTTGACCCTTAGGGCCAGATATGACACAGTCATGGACAGAAAGGCTTCCATGGTGACCAGTGACCTGAGGAGGTTGCGACCACCCCAAATAGGGCCTCACTTCCAGACTCAGACACCCCACCAGCCTGCTGCGGTACCAAAACCCAATACAGGTAATTTCCCTAGACTTTGGAGAAACTCTAAAACCCCTTGGGGTAGGATTTCCCAAGTGGACCATGAGACAGGGAGCAACCATGCTAGTGCAGGTTCTTCCTTATATGGCCACTCAGGAAATAAAGGCTTATCTGGACAAGGTTAGCCTTATCTCCTTTCGTTTGGGGGGGAGGTTATGTAGGAAGGTGGAATCTGACTATATGGTTGCCCCCAACTTTTTGCCTGGTAATTGGATGGTTTTTGACTAGTCTGGCTGGGATCCTGCTATCCAGAACCCCAGCCTATCTGCTTCCTCCCTAAAACTGATGTAGGTACAACCCAATTGGATACTGAGGATACCCTGTCAGCCCTTGTAGATGGTTCCCTAGGTACCCAGGGCATGGGTCCCTCAGAGGCCGACCAGGGCTGCAGCACTTATTGTGCCACCCTGGGACAGCCATACCAAATGACACCACCAGACCACTACTGTAGTCTGGGTAAGGTGGTGCTTGCACCCCCTTACAGGGATACAGGTACCCTGTATCCCACCTATGTACAACACATGTATTCTCATTGGTCACCCCTCAAGCAGGCCTTGCTAATCCTACAAGGCAGGGTGCCGGGATATGTGTGAGTGGGGACCCCTACCTGAGTAGGGCCCCTCTGCAACCCTCTTAAAAATCATTGCTGGGTTGTTTGTAGTGTAGCCATACCATATACTCTTAACCGCATTATAAGTATATCGCGATGGCGTGATAACTTGAGAATGGCAACACAGAACCATATCGTGTTTGGTGTCAAACATGTAGGAATCATACCCCCAGTCCAGCCACGGGCATGAGGGCGTGATTCCCCCCTGCTAGAGGGGCGATATGGGAAAAGCGGCAGAATTTAGACACTAATTTAAAAGTGCACACGTATCACAAAATGGATGCTGCTCGCAACCCACACGACTCTGGCTGCCTGTTGCTGGGCAAAACCCCAGCCTCTGCAGCTGGACAATAGGGATCCTGTTGCAGGGAGGTGCCAGCACCTTCCCAGACAGGCTATGTGGATTGGAACTGGGTGGGTGCACCATAGGATGCCTTTCAGAGTTGCACGTAGGCTGATACAGCGCCTACATTCTGCATACACCGCCTGGAACCGGTTCAGGGGCATCCTGCCCCTCACCCAGGCGGGAAACACACAAAGGGGAGAGGGTGTAGCCACCCTTTCCCGCCTCAACTCTCATTGGTGGACACTGATCTGGACACTCCCCTAATCTTGTGGATAAAGGTGAATAACGTGTCCCCAGAGGATCAGATTAATCTTGGACTTCACAGACTTGACCTTCAACGAGCTGCTGCCCAGCTGACTGAAGAAATCTCCCTTGGGGTAAAGGAGTTACCCCCATGCTTGGCAGGCACCTGAAACACTGCAAGTGACCCAGTTGGAACTTTGCTGCTCCTTCGGACTTCGACGACTCCTCTCAACCTTGAGGTGGGTTTCCTAGCATCCCAGAGGCCAGTGAGCGTGCCGAGCAAGTCTGAGCACCGTGGACTGCGTGGGTGCCGAGATCCCCAATACCCCAGGACACCAGCCACCTCTTACGTAGCACACGACCCTGACCAGTGGGGAAGTTGTGCTTTGGCCCAATATTGAGCCAACCTCTCGTCAGCAACTGTGCCAAAGATCAGCACCCTAGCTCACTCTGGTGGCCCGTGGGCACCCTTTTACGCACTCCAAATTGGTGCCTTCCGCGGTCCCTTGTCTCTAGACTTGTGGGCCCAAGCAGAGGACAATCATTACTTTTCAAGAGTTCTCTTGGTTGCTCCAGGCCTGCTCTACAGCCTCCTCAAAGGAGACCTCTCTCAGACCTCGTGGGTCTGCACCAGTAGCTGATTTGTTTATCTTGCGTGGGTTGCGGTTGCCAAGGCTTAGTGGATCCAATCTGGACACTAACACCACAGCCACCCTTATCCTTTGTGGGACAGTCACCCTCCAGAAGCTGGCCTTCCTTGAAGCCTCCTGGAGCCCGTGGCTGCAGATCCAAGCTACGCCTTTTCCACTTGAAGCACCCGACATTGAAGGGCTCTTTTCCTTGAGCTCCCTGGTCACTGTGCCGTGACCCAGACTCTGTCCCCTCTGCTTTCAGGTTCTTCTCTACAAGATCTACAACTTCATTCTTCACGGCATCATCGACGCTTTTGGCTAGCAGCAGTTTTGTACATTTTCCCATTGAAAATCAGCCCGCGACCCGACATCGAAAACGACCTATGCACCCGGCTTCCCTGGGGCAGGTAACAGTGGTACCTCGGTACTCCCATGGTAGTGGGCTCCTCAAAAGCTTAACTCTAAGTTTTTAACTTTGAACTCCTGCTAGAAGTGTCTTTAATCTGTTTAAATCAAACCGCGACATTCTCCATAGGCTTTAATGGCGATCCCGATAGCAGCTATTACCACTGCACGCACCTCCCGTGGGTCCCCTTCCTCATTACCTGGGGTGGATTCTCAAGGGGCCAGCGATCCTAAATGCCCTAGGCATTGTCTGTAGAATTGTCGTGGTTCTTATACCACTTTTTTAATATATGGTTTGGTCCCCCCCTGGTGCCCTGTGATTCCAGTGCTATTTATTGTATCTATAAATGCTTGTTTGAATTGAAACTTTACCTCTAGCCTCATAAAGAGACTTGTGGGATTCTGTTTAGAATAAATACATATATTTTATATATATACCTGTGTGGACTACTCTTTCATTTGGTGATTCAAGAGGTTATCTATGGTAAAACAATAAGCTTAACACTCCTTCAAGACTTAGCCTGAAGGCTGCTCTCCACAGCTACCACTAGGATAGCTTTCTTTAAAGGTTGTCTTTTAAACCTATCACCTTAAGAGTCGAATTGGACTGGTGCAAGGTGGCCACTATAACTAGTGACCAGCATATTCCAGGCCAACTTCTCAAAATGAGTTTGTTCTTCGCTCCAGAAATGTGTCTTTAAATGCCAAGACTTTGCTAAGACTCCCAGCCTATATATTGAATTTTAAAAAGAAGGGGTTTTTCTTTCATATAAATCAGCTATTTTTCCCTATCGTTTACACGTCTATTTTGTCATACTTTTGCAGAAGCACCCCCTCAAATTAAGCTGCCTTGGTGCAGTGCCCCAGGACCATGAAATTTTACCTTTTCATTGCCTTTAAATGTATCTTGAAATTGTAAATTCTTGCACGAATAATTTTCTCATTTAAGGGTTGGCCTTCTAGATACTTGAGCGTCATAAACATCTATTCTTGTGTTACTATTTTTGGCTGATTACAATTGTAGTTTTGAATAGTCTTTCTGGAGCTAACAAACTGATGAATATATTCTCTGCCGTGTTAATGATTTGATGAATAAAAGTGCCACTTCAACGTAAGACCTTTGTTTTCAGAAGGGAAATACTTACCATTCATCTCTTATTTTGCTTATGGGCCCTCCTCATCTCTTTCTCTCACAGTGGTACCACAGGAGATGTTATATATAGGTGTACGTCTCTTGTGCACTGCAGTGAGAAGTGAGAAGCAGGAACATCTGGGTATGTGACAAGCACACCCACTTTAACTGAGACAGGTTCAATTAGAGACCACGCAACTGGTGCGCGGTGCATCCAGTGAATAGTGTGTCTAGCTTCCAAGTAGCTGCCTTCACTACTCTTAATTACGTCTTTTTGAGCACGGTTTTAAATAGGCTCCCCTATTTTAACTCATTACACACGGAATTAAGTACATTCTGTTCCTTGACAGTTACACCTCACACTTCTCATCTCGCCTTTCTGGCGTGCTTGCACCCATAGTAAAGGATCCTCCCACTTGAATATTCAGTAAAGTGGTTGTAAGAGGGGGAGGAAAGCTTTTGCATGCATTTCTCGCCACAACACACAGCATCTTTTTGCTTTTTCTGGTTGCTATTATGCCCTAGACTTGGCCCAGCGTCAAATGGTAGACCAGCCACACAAAAGAAAAAGTGACATAATAAGGTGAGGTCAAGGACTGCCGTCCCTTACCGCCCAGAGGGCAATGATAGAAGATGTAATACCAGGTAAAATGGAGCTGTTCCTTTTGATATTTTTGGATCATGACCCACAATATTAAATAGACTAAAGATGCCATCAATATAAGTAATATAGTTTCCTGGCAGAAAAGGAGATACTTTCAGTTTCAAATGCATATGAATATCTCTCTATTTGGATGGCCAATTATAATTTACACTGAAGATTACACCAAATGCTGGTGTACTGAGCAACCAAGTACAGAATAATTTACTCCTACCTGCGTCCAAATTCAGCAACAACTGAAGCAGGCACAAGCAGTAGCCCGAATGCTAGGGCAGATCCAGTAAGTGCTGCCACAAAAAGCAAAAAGAGCACACAGTTGGAGTTAGTTAAAAGGGAACATTTTGAAATTGCGTCTCATGGCCAAGAAAGTTAGTGACACTAGACTTAGAGTAACGTAAATATTGGAGCAGATGGTGAATATTAGACAGAAGATTGGACTAAGCAAAGTTAAGACTGAAGACTGTTCCCTTCCAATTCCTTGTGCACGGAAGTGCACAGAAGAGGGGAGATAAAATGATGGAGTGGAATACACGCTAGATATACCCATGGTTTGACTTCATTGTCACACGTCAAATGCTGCTAGGTCACCTCAGCCTTTCATCTCTCCAAGTTGGATAAAATGAGTACCATTGAGTTAGGGGAACAATAAAGATTTGCTATTTTGCGCCACAATACCATTCTGAGTAAATGTGCGCTTTACAAAAAAAGCCATATTATTTTAAAATAAGCTATATTTTACGTACAATTAAAGACAACACGTGTCTGGATATTACATGGTGTTGAAGGGTTAACAGATTTTTTAGGCTGCCTTCAGAAGTAGCATTCCTGGCCGACCACAGATTCTGGGCATTGAGCCAGGCAGGAAAGGGACTTCCTATGGTTGACAGCGAACATGAGATTGAGTAGAAAGAAAATGTATGTGTAGAAATATATTTGTGTCTGTGGAAGTGAACAAGAGAAAAAAGCTGCCTGGAATCACACAATTTGGTAACGGGAGAAGCCGAGATTGAATACAGTGTTTCAGGTTTCACGTTATGCAGTCTTGTGAAGGAATATGTATGTGTTTATGTGCAGATGGGTGAGAGGAGGTACGGAATACGTTTTCGGATATGCACAGCTGTGTGCAACCTTCAAAATATGAGACAAACAGAGATTCGTAGGAATACGATTACCACAGGTAGCCACCACATGCCCCAGTGCTTGGAAAGTACAAAAGAATAAATAATACATGCCGATATAAAGTAGATCTCAATGTTAAAGGATGGTATGCATGGAGTAAGCAATGCTCGGTATCGCAGTATTGCCAGAATAACAGGTGTAAATTTAAAGAGGCCTTTTAAAAGTAGAGTTGCAGATTTTAGAGGTGGTTGCATATATTGTGCAGTTCGACCTCTACGAGTTTTTATCTCCCTTAAAAGTTTCTATCTTCTGTTTGGGTTCTTCTTTCGCTTTCTTAGTTAATCAATAATTAGAGGTTTTGCAACATTATTATTATTAGATTCTTCCCTGCGTCTCCAAGAAATGTATTGGATTTCCTGTCTTCGGGAATTTTGCTTACGTAGGCTGAATGTTATTGTTTTCATCACCTCATGTCTGGTTAGAAATAAAATACAAATAGGAAAATTTATCGTACCTCAGGCTCAGGCCTACCACATTTTCCCACATGTTTGGATGACAGCTAGACCATGTGTCCATTATGATATAAAAGCAGCAACAACTTTCAGCAATACCTGAACGGACTGTTTAAAGGTAATAAATTGAGAGAAAGCAAAAATAGTTTATTGCCCATGGATCACTCTGCTTTCACTCACAAATATTACAATGTTCTGACAACAACTTAACGCTCCATATACTTCTCCCTGATCAATTAATATATGTATAGGTCACATCAACTAGACATCACAGTGGCATTGAAATTATGTAAGAAGGCATATATTTGTATAAATTAACACCCGCTGCAAAGTTTCTTTCTACTTAGGTATTCAGGCAGAAGGGGAAGGGCCCCATCATCCCTGAGTCCAAAGAAGAAGAGGACAGGTGATCAGCCGCAACAGGAACACCGCCATCTTAACAAGCAGATGTTCTTCAGAGTTGGAGAGAATATTGAAGTAATAAATTACAGTGTAAGGTGGAATGTGCTAAAATGCATTCTAAATGCAGTGCATTCGCCAGGGACTACAAAGGATAGGAGTAATAGGAAAAGTAGTAATGTTGTGTTTATATTATGTTTATGTATTGATCATTAGTAATGAGTATATGCCAATACAGAAGGATAGTGTACATTGAATAACTGTGCTTCGTATTATAATGTTTCAAGGATACAATGTGTACAGGTTTAATATGTGTTTTAATATATAGGTGCAATCTTTCAGGGTGTTTAAAAATAGGTTGCAAGGTGTAGGGATTGGCACAAAGGGGTGTGGAATTTAATGAAATATCTACTTGTTCATGGGGCAGGTTGCTTCTTAAATATACTTGTCAGTAACAAAATCCACTTGTCCCTTTTGTGCCATGTAATTCAGCGACAAATTATGGCAGCAATGTCATTATATAAGAGCTCTGAAATAGCCTCTCTGATTATGTTAGTGCTCCTTCCATAGCAGGCTTTGAATACTAACAATTCCCTTATGTTGTCACGTTTCCGCAGATCTACATACTGGAGCTGAAGGTAATAGTAAGCAACAGTTCAGGCTCACAAAAAAAATAAAAAAAATAAAAGTGGCTGGAGGAAAAGTGGACTTGCAATAACTCAGATTTTCGCTCGAGCAAATCTACACCTGCATGTTTACTCATGCTTAAATGCAGTTCACTAATATTTTCTAGGAGTACCACTACTTTATTTCATGATATGGCCCCTAATTAGGTCTGGCGTTAACAATGACCTTTTATGTTTAGTAAAATGTTGTCCCTCCCTCCCTCTCTTGGCTAGCTTCACTGTGAGTGACTTCATTCTGTTCTTTCACAAGGAGCATATCGACACACAGTTGTTTTATCCAGTGCCTGGAACTACTGTGCAATGTGTGATTTTTGAGACCACAACAATTTCTGCTTTTGCCAATGTTTGTTATAATGGTTAGGGCCCAGCAGCTCCCACACCAATGAGGTTTCCCAAAAATATTGCCAAAACAAGTTGTGCATTGACAAAGCCAAAAGGCTGACCAACAATTTCATTGGCTTTACCAATGCTTGTTTATTTTTATGTTGCAAAGAAATGGTACCTACCTTATTCCAGTAGTTTAGCAAAATGTTTTTGCATTTTTTTGTGTGTGTGAACATTTTTATTTTGAAAGCAAAGAATTATCAGTCTTGCTTTAAAGCTTCCGCAAATATTTGCATCTAATTGGAGAGCATTCTGAGAGCAGTATACATAGCCTCACCAACATAGCCTCACATTGCTGAATATTGAAAAAGTGTGTACACATTTTTATACTCCAACCACTGTCAGTAGTGCAGTCTGGGCTTACAACATTTACTTAGAGCACTCACCCTAATAATAAAGCCTTTGCAATAATGAACAATAAATGCAAGTTTGAACAGCATTTACGCATGGACACAAATATTACCTTTATTGCAGACTATGCCTTTCCCTGATCCATAATGTGGTACTGTAAAATGGCAGCCAAAGGGTTTGTGCTGTAGGGATTGGGCCTACTTGTCCCAAAGACGAAATATGCATGAAAACTTGTTGCCCTTGACCTCAAAAAATATGTCCTGGGCGTGGGGCTACGGGAATTCCACATCCCTGGGCACAGTTTGACAAACTAGGAGTGTTTTTGATTATTAAAGGTGTTACCGTGACAGAGATTTTCATCTGTGATTGCGGTTGGGTCAAGCTATAGTACAATGTTTTAATTCTTCTTTCCTTCATTTGGAGTTCCCTCCTTACCTCAGCTGGACAACACATGCAGCGTGCACTATTAATAGCTCAACTATTGCAAGGCCTGTTACTACCAAAGTTTCAATTGTAGAATGTGCTGCACACACCTCCCCCAAGGACTGTGTATCAATTGGTAAAGAATTTATTGATGCAGATGTACAAAAGAGAAAAGCATTAACTGATTGTGAGTACACAGTGGTTCAGATTGCTTCTACTACACATGATATCATGATATAAAGATAAAGGATGATGATATGTAGTATGACACTAAGTATATTATTGAAAGGGCTGGGTGGAAGAAAAGGAAGAAGGGAACAGGGGGGGATGTCTGCAAACAGAAAAGGGATATGAATAGGCCCAAATGGAAAGAAATGTTTACCAACGATAATGCTTGCTCCCATGGCCCGTCTGTTTCATGGTTCATCACTTGTACGACGTGATAGGAAGATGAGACTGTTTTCCTAAAGCTGTATTTCCACTGCCTCAGGCCACTTCATTTCCCCGCATTAAATGGACTTCATCAACATACCCCCCTACTAAAACTACAAGTACGTGTTGGTTATTGTGTGCATGATCAGCAAATGGACTAAGGCGTGCCAATTCACGAACAGAAATGCACAAACTATTGCCAAAATGCCCCCTGAAAGAGTTCATACCACGCTTTTGAGTACCTATGCTTTTGGGTTCTGAAAATGGACCGGCGTTCATCTCACATGTGATTGAGGGGTTGTGCAAGGGGCAAGGAGCCACACAGAAACTACATGTGTTCCACGGAAACTACCAAGTCGGAATGGTATCCCAAGCTCATCCTGAAGGGTTGCACGTCCTACACAGAAGAGAAAGGACGAGTGTGTAAGCGGGCCCCAAGGATACATCACCTAAAGAACGTCTGGAAATATCAATGCCCCAACCCCTCAGTCTACAACGAGACATCTTTACCTTTTCATCACTTTGTTTTCTTCATTTCGAATGTGCCTAAGTAATAGAAGTGCTTGCAAACCTCTCAAATTACTTTAAGACAGGCACCAACGGTTACTTTTTCTGTTTACAGGTATCATCTCTGAGGCTCTACATTATTATTCAGCAGACTTTTTTGAACATAGTACAAGTGCAGCAGAGTAACACTAGCCACACGTACCAACGATTGGAACAATGCCTCAAGACTTGCTCAAGACTTTCAGAACAATTAGAGAAAATGATCATGGGTGCTACTAGCAGCATTGACCCCCATTGCTGCTATTATAATGACTTTTGTACCACATTGAATAAATTGCCATTGATAAAGACGGGACAGGGGGACAGTTGACAGAGCAGGATGTTATGTTTGCACACACCGGCCTACCGACACAGAAAGCAGCATGTGTTACAATGTCATACCTGTTTGTCCTAATGTACAATATGCTCTTCAGTAAGCACACCGAGTACGTAGCGGTTGCACCTCCTGAGAAAAGCATAATTAGCAAAGGGAGAACAAGGATAGAACAGGGAATGTGAATAACTTAGCACTTATAGAAGGTGTAGAAGTAACAATAGGACTACACTAAATGCAGCCTACTACCATTACCAAATACCTCAAAGACCTGAAAGGTATGCTGTAAGGATTTTGTTCAAGAATGAACAAGAAGAGGTAATGAGAGAGGGTCTATTTTTGATCAGAGGGTACCCCAGGCCAGTTCTGTCCACACCTGAGGTATGAGACCCTTGTCCTTGCCCTGCCAGTCTAATTTGTAGGCCGTGTTAAATTGACCGGAGGGTCCTATGTTACTATATAACAAATACCCTGAACCATCCTTATCAATCAGCAAAGCATGAACCCCTATGTAAGCCCTGCCAGCCTGATCTGTAGTCCTTTTGTTAAGTTGACCAGACTTCTGCACCCATTTTTACTGAACAGCAGGCCCTAGGCTTGTCTAACCAAAATCCCTGCCAGCCTCTCTCAGCGAGGCCTCCTGCTCCAAACTAAAGAGCCCCCACCCTACCCGTGTGCGAAGTTCACTAGCGCAGAGTTCACCGTTTCTCTATTCTGTCGACATATGGCACATCACATCCTGGGTCTGTACATGAGAAATACAGAAGTTCCCACGGCAGCCGCGTCAAGCTGGGGTGATGAATAACCAAGACACATATCCATATCTGTATATTTTATTCCTTTGCATTACATATTTTCTGCTTGCCCTATGCAATTTACTACAATCGCTTGGCCTGAGAATATAACCTTTCACCTAGTCTACGTTCCACATTTAGTAGGATAGACACGACACGTCTGATAAAAAGACGTGGGTAGAAGTGGCGTGAGATGACGTTACTGTAGGCGCTTCTCATTGCCTTAAAATGTATAAAAAGGGAGCTCACACAGTCCTCGGTCGACTACCCCACCCGTCTGTTAGTAGATGGCAGGCGTTGTGTGGGTGCTCCCCAAGAGCTCTTGTTTTTTGTTTTTAAAATAAAATTTAACTTGCCAATATATTTGCTGTATATGCTATGTATGCTATTTTGCTATGCTATTTTGTCCCTAAATTGGTGTTTTCTTCTTGAGCATTTCATACTTATATTACGTTTGCAAGGCTGCTTTGTTTTAGGTTTTAGGTAGGTACGTGAGTATTCTCAGTATTTTAGATCAAGTGTGTTTTGCATTCTGAGAACATTTTCCTTGATTTAACTTATGTTTTTCATAATGCATCTATGAATATGTCTTTGAGGTTTTCTGAAGTGTCTCTCTTCAAACGAGTTCAATGCATTCTGATTCTTGCGAGGTCGCTATATTTGTATTTTGTATTTTTATGCCTTTGTCTTGCAGTTTTTTGAAGTTGCACCTTCTTAATTAAACTGTTAAAACTCTCAGTATCAGTTTCCATGGCTCATTTTTAGAGCGAGCATTCCCAGACACCCCGGCTCAAATTAAGGTGACCCTTTTGTCCCTAACTCACTCCCTCAATCATATGGTGAAGGTTCCCTGAGCCCTGTGCTCAGCCTCCTGCCCTCTTGACCCTTAAAAAATCTCCCTCCAACAGGACGGGTATGCCCAAACATAGGTCCCGTGCTTTCCATTCCACTGGAGTCAAGCTATCCTGGCTGATGAGGTATGAAACCCCCAAACTGGTCCTACGATGCTTGTTTCCAGTCCAGAGAGGACTTGGCTTGGCAGTTTGGGCTGGACTGTTCCCATTGGGCACAGGGTCAAGACTGATTTGCATATGGCTGAGTCCAAACTCGAATGGTATGGTGAGCAAAAAAAGGAAGGATTTATTCAGATATTTGTACTGGGGTGAATGTATCACATTGTTCTGCATTCTGTCTATCAATTGTTCTTTTTGCATTTGTCACCCCGAGTGGGACGTGTATGCCCAGATGTTGGTCCCGTAATCTCGATGCCACTGGTGTCTAGCTATCCTGGCTGATGAGGGGTTAAACCCCGATACCAGTCCTAGGATGCTTAATTCCAGTCCAGGGAGGACCTGGTATTGAAGTTCGGGCTAGATTGTTCCCATTAGGTGCAGGGTCAAGACTGATGTGCAAATGGCTAGTTCCAAACTGGAATGGCATGATGAGCAAAGAAACAATGGATTTAGGCCCAGACCTCTCTACGGGGGAGAGTGTATGACATTGTTCTGCATTCTGTCCATCAATTGTTCTTTTTGCATTTGTCCCCCCAGCGTGCAACGAGAATGCCCAGACGTGGGTCCCGTGATTTCCATGCCACTGGAGTCTAGCTGTCCTGGCTGATAAGGGGCGAAACCCCAAAAGCGTTCCTAGCATGCTTGATTCCAATCAAGGAAGGACCTGGCTTGGCAGTTCGGTCTTGACTTCTCCCATTGGGCGCAGACTCAAGACTAATTTGAATATGGCTGGGTCTAAACTGGAATGGCATAGTGAGCAAAGAAACACTGGATTTGGACCCAGCCACATGCAAATCAGTCTTGACCCTGAGCCTAATGGGAACTGTCCAGCCCAAACTGCCAAGCCAGGTCCTCCCTTGACTGGAAACAAGCATCCTAGGACCGGTTTCAGGGTTTCACCCCTCATCAGCCAGGATAGCTAGACTTCAGTTGCATGGAGAGCACAGCACCCACATCTGGTCATACCTGTCCCACTCGGGTTGACACATGTAAAAAGAACAATTGATGGACATAATGCAGAACAATGTGATACATTCACCCCAGTACAAATATCTGGGCCTAAATCCTTCGTTTTTTTGCTCACTGTGCCATTCCATTTTGGACCCAGCCATATGCAAATGAGTCTTGACCTTGTGCCCAATGGGAACAGTCCAGCCCGAACTGCCAAGCAAAGTCTTACCTGGACCGGAAATAAGCATCCTAGGACCACTTTGGGGGCTTCATCCCTCGTCAGCCAGGATAGCTAGACTCCAGTGGAATGGAAAGCACGGGACCTACGTATGGGCATACCCGTCCCACTCTGCGTGCCAAATGCAAAAAGAACAATTGATGGACAGAATGCAGAACAATGTCATACATTCACCGTAGTAACTAGATCTGGGCCTAAAGCCCCTTTTTTTGTTGCATGGAGAGCACAGCACCCACATCTGGTCATACCTGTCCCACTCGGGTTGACACATGTAAAAAGAACAATTGATGGACAGAATGCAGAACAATGTTATACATTTACCCTATCACAGAGATCTTGGCCTAAATCCACTGTGTTTTTGCTCACTATGCCATTCCAGTTTGGACCCAGCCATATGCAAATCAGTCTTGACTCTGCTCCCAATGGGAACAGTCCAGCCCAAACTGCCAATCCTGGCTTTCCCTGGACTGGAAACAAGCATCCTAGGACCGGTTTCGGAGTTTCACCCCTCATCAGCCAGGATAGCTTGACTAAAGTGGCATGGAGACCACGGGACCCACGTCTGGGCATACCCGTCCCACTCAATGTGAGAAATGGAAAAATAACAGTTGATGGACAGTTTGCTTAGTGAGCAAAAAAACCGAAAGATTTAGGCCCAGATATTTGTACTGGGGTGAATGTATCACATTGTTCTGCATTCTGTCCATCAATTTTTCTTTTTGCATGTGTCACCCAGAATGGGACAGGTATGACCAGATGTGGGTCCTGTGCACTCCATGCAACTGAAGTCTAGCTATTCTGGCTGATGAGGGGTGAAACCCTGAAACCGGTTCTAGGATGCTTGTTTCCAGTCCAGGGAGGACTGGCTTGGCAGTTCGGGCTGGACAGTTCCCATTGGGAGCAGTGTCAAGACTGATTTGCATATGGCTGGGTCTAAACTGGAATAGCATAGTGAGCAGAAAACAAAGGATTTAGGTCCAGATATTTTTACTGGGGTGAATGTATCACATTGTTCTGTATTCTGTCCATCAATTGTTCTTTTTGCATTTGTCACCCAGAGCGGGACGGGTATGCCCAGACGTTGGTCCCGTTATCTCGATGCCACTGGAGTTAAGCTATACTGGCTGATGAGGGGTGAAACGCCAAAAACAGTCGTAGGATGCTTGTTTCCAGTCCAGCTAAACCCTGGCTTAGCAGTTTGGGCTGGACTGTTTCCATCGGGCACAGGGTCAAGACTGATTTGAATATGGCTCTGTCTAAGCTGGAATGGTACGGTGAGCAAAAAAAGAAGGATTTAGGCCCAGATATTTGTACTGGGGGTGAATGTATGACATTGTTCTGCATTCTGTCTTTTTGCATGTGTCACCACGAGTTCGACTGGTATGCCCAGATGTGGGTCCTGTGCTCTCCATGCAACTGAAGTCTAGCTATCCTGGCTGATGAGGGGTGAAACCCTGAAACCGGTCCTAGGATGCTTGTTTCCAGTCCAGGGAGGACCTGGCTTGTCAGTTCGGGCTGGACTGTTCCCATTGGGCACAGGGTCAAGACTAATTTGCATATGGCCGTGTCTAGAATGGAATGGTATGGTGAGCAAATAAACAAAGGATTTAGGGCCAGATATTTGTACTGGGGTGAATGTAGGAGAGTAGGATATGCTTCACATGGGTACCCCCACTTTCTGCTGGTGTTTCACTTTTTTTCGACCTTAGTCTTGCTGTGGCCCTGCTAATCAGGACCACAGCCTAGCTGCTTCCTCTCTAAAATGATTAGCATGTACACTAGGTACATATCTAATTGGATTCTGGAATGCCTTATAAGCCCCTAGTATATGGTATACTATCTACCTAGGGCATAGGTATCTCAGAGGCCTACCAGGGGCTGCCGCATGCATTATGCCACCCCTGGGAAGCACTCTAAAATGGCACCACAGGTCTGCTACTGCAGCCTGGGTAAGGGTGTGCTTGCACCCCTTACAGTGGTATAGGCTACCTATATCCACACCTATATACAGACACATATAAACCTAAAAGCCACTCCTATGGCAGGCCTTGACAATCCTGAAAGCAGAGTCCTTTGTTTTATGTGAGAGGGTGCCCAAACATGAGCTGAGCCCCTCTGCAGCTTTCGGAAATACTTCCTTATGGCTGTTCTGTGATACAGCCATACCATATACTCTCAAGTGCATTATAACCTCGCGGTAAATGCTAACTTTGGAATGGCTGCATCAAAAGATGTCGTGTTTGGTGTCAAACGCTTTGGAATACTACCCCCCCACCAGTTCTGGTGGCAGGGGTAGCATTCCACCCTTCTAGAGGGAAAAACATGTTCACACTGGTCAAACCCAGTAGGACTTTACTGAGCCCTGGCATCACAAAATGGATACCTCTGCCACAGACACGGGTCTGGCCTCCTGCTGCTGACCAAAACTCCAGCAGGGGAGGCCTGGACAATAGGTTTCCTATCGAAGGGAGGTGTGACCACCTCCCCAGACAGGCAGGTGTGTATTGGGGCTGGGCGGGAGCACTCTGTGGTGCTTTGAAGTCCTGCACTGGGGGCACGTTTGCTGTCCCTGTGCATAGCCCAGTTCAAGGGGCTCCCTGCCCCTGCTCTGGTGCAAAACTGGACAAAGGAAATGGGTGTAACCACCCCTCTTTCCTAGCCCACCCATAGGTGGGGCCTTACAGTTAGTCCATCCCCTAAACTTACTATAAGTATAGGAATCCAGTCCCTAGGACTTTAGATTACCCTGGTCAAAACTCTGCAACATATATCCTGGACCTTCGACGTTTTACTTTAACTAGAAGACTGAAGAAATCTCCCTTGGGGTCAAGCTTGGCAGGCACCAAAAAAGCAACAGACCGGTCTGCATCGCTGAAGCTCCCGCCGGACGCCGAAGACTTTGCATCACCAGAGGTAGATTTCCAGACTTCCCCGAGGCTACCCTGAGTCCACAGCAAAGCTGAGGCCCGTGGCTATCGTGAGTGACGTGGAACCGTGACCCCTGGACACCATGAACTTTTGCAGCAACACTATCTTCCTGGTCCTCCACGAAGTTGTGCTTTGGGCTCTGAGTATCCCCAGCCTTGAGTACCTCCTGCAACGAAGATTGTTGGCCTCCACTCCATGAGTGACCCGTGGGCCAGCTCCAAGTGCGACCGCTCGAGGCTCATTTGTGATCACTAGCCCGTTGGCTACCAGATCCCCACGAAGGCAACTCCTTTTATAATTGGGCTTTCATGGTTGCTCCAGATGTGCCCTGACTTACCCGCGCTGGGTGAGTCCCTCAGACCTTGCTGGTCTGCACCGTAGTCCTTTCTCTGAATTCCTGTGACTTGCCGTTGCAAAGGCTTGTTGGGTCCATTCTGGTCGCCGACACCGCAGCACTCGACAGACTTTGTGGGACAGCTCGAATCCGGCTCATGGACTTCACTAACACCTCCTGGACCTCGTGGCTGAAGAGTCAAGACACCCATCAACTCACCTGAAGCACCCGACATCTGTGGGCATTGGTCCATTCTGCCCTTGGTCACTGGCTAGTGACACAGACTCTGTCCCCTCTGCTTTCAGGTTCCTTCCATCCTATATCCAGGCTTGGATCTCTTCGGACACTTCTCCTCTTCACGGCAGCAGCAGTTCTTTGCAGGCTTCCATTGAAATCGACGACGCGACCTGACACCAAAATACACCTATGCACCCGGCTTCCCTGGGTGAGGTAACTCGAGTACTCTGGTGCTCCCGTGGGTGCTAGCCCTAGAACTTCTTAAGCCCAAAAGGGTTTGGTCCTGACTCGATTAGAAGTGTCCCTAATATTTAAATTTCCAACCGCAACATTGCCCATAGAAGATAACGATAACCCGCGGTTGTGTTTTCACACTGCATACAGTCCCTGTGGGTCTCCTGTGTCACTATCTTGGGTGTTTTTTTGGGGTCCCAGCGATTCTACAGACTATAGGCCTAGTGTCTATTCCAGTCGTAGTTCTTATACCACTTTTTTGGTATATGGTTTGGTACGCCCCTAGGGCCCAAACGTGTATTTGTGCTATTGCTGATAATTTGTAAACAAAGTACTTCGAACTCCAGTCTCATAAAGAGACTAGAGGGGTGTGTTTTAACCTAAATACATATATTTTGAATATATACCTGGTGTGGTTGTCCTTTCATTTGATCATTCAAGATATTATAGACTGGTAAAACAAGCTGCTTTACATTCCTTCAAGACCTAGCCTGAAGGCTGATCTCCATAGCTACCACTAGGATAGCTTTCAATAAAGGTTGTCTTTAACCAATTCACCATAAGGGGTTGTTTGGACTGATACAAGGTGCCCACTAGAACTAGTTGACAGCATATATCAGGCTACCTTCTTATATTGGTGTGCAGCGTGTGGGATTCCAGCTTGCTATTGTTTTACCAGATAATCTCAATTGAATTGATCAACTGAAAACCACTAAAGGTACCTTAGGTACATTTAATATGAAGTTTAGCTACAGTAAGTTCTACTGAACTTAGAATTGTGTGTTAAGGGATAGCACACCCTTTCTACAACTCAAGAGCGTTTAGTAGGCCACACTAGTGTAGGTAGTGCAATATACCACACCACATTAGTAATGTCAAACCAGCCAGGAACCAGTGGGTCCCTACCAGGAACCAGTGAGCTCCTTCCCTATAAATATAAGGAACTCTCCTTTACTCAGCTTAGGGCCTTATGTTCCATTAGGAAGCTGAAGACAGGCAAAAGTCCATCCACCCAGCATCTCATAAAGATACTTAAGCTGGATGATATAACAGGGCCTAGTGTGCCTGATGATGTAGACAGTGTGGGTGGGCCAGCAGATGAGGGTGGGCCTAGGGGTAACAATTCCCCTGACCCTACCTCTAATGCTGACCAGACTGGTGACAATGACCAGACTCTGGTGAACACAGATCTCCTGGATGAGGATGAGGAGGATGACAATAATGCTACTTCCTTTATTCCTCCAGGTAGGCCTGACAACAGGGCTAGAAGGGATAGATCTCTGTCAAGGGGATCTATCCAGTCTAACTCCTCTATAGGAATCTCTGTTTCTTCTCAGAGAGAGAGGGAATCCTCCCAGGAGAGGAGAGAGAGACTGCTGAAGTATGAGCAAGACAAGTTCAACCTCAGAAAGCAGCAGATGGCCTTAGATAGGGAAGCCCTAGAGCTCTACAGAGCTAGTAAAAAGGAGGGACTAGTGTCCCTTGGTGGCAGCAATTTCTCTAGAGATAGGGAGAGGTCTTATGACCATAGAAACCTAAGTAAGATTGTCCCTCCTACCAGAGTGGGGATGACATCCACAAATGAATAACTGCCTTGGAGAGGGCCTGTAAAGTACAGAAGGTCCCTCAAGGTCAGTGGGCAGCAATCTTATGGCTCTCTTTTGCAGACAAAGGTAGAGACAAGCTCCTCACTGTAAGAGAAGAGGATGCTGATGATTACAAAGTCTTGAAAAGTGCACTAATAGATGGGTTTGACCTAACCACTGAACAATACAGGATAAAGATCAAAGACACCCAAAAAGCACAAAATCAAGACTGGGTTGACTTTGTTGACTGTGCTGCTAAGGCTCTGGAAGTTTGGTTATTGGGCAGTAAAGTGTGTGACTTCAAAGGATTGTACAATCGGATAATGAGGGAGCAGATTCTTAATAACTGACAAAATCAGCTGTTGCACCAGTACCTGGCATACTCTGATCTGACCTCTCCCCAAGAATTGGGAAAGAAGGCAGACAAATGGGTCAGAACCAAGGTGAGGCAGAAGGTACAGAACCAAGGTGCTGACCCAAAGAAGCAAGATTCCAAAAACTCTGACAAGGATGGGGACAAGGGTAAAGACCAGAAGTCTTCTCAAGGGCGCCAAAAATCTTCTTCAGGTGGGGATTCACAGTCAGGAAAGGGTAAAGGCCATAAGAAACCTTGGTGCAAAATCTGTAAACAGAAAACTCACTGGACTAGTGACTGCACCAAGGCCAAAGAAAATACTCCAGCCCCCACCAATGCCCCTAAGGCACCTGCTCCCCTAGTGCAGATACAATTGGTGGTAGGAATACACAGAATAAGGGTGTTGTAAGGTTGACCCTGGGTTCTGAGATGGACTCTGGCCTAGTCAGAGTACCAACTCAGGCTGTGATTGTCAGTGATGGGGCCATGGATATGCCCCCCTTTGTGAGTCCCAGTAACTTGGGCAAATACAGACAGCAGCCTTTAATTAATGGAGTAGAAGCTTGGGAATTCAGGGACACAGGAGCAAGTGTCACAATGGTGACAAAAGGTCTTGTGGATCCGGGGCAGATTATACGTGGTGAAATGTACCAAGTGACCAATGCTAGCAATGTCAGAACAGACCATTCTCTGGCAGTTGTTCACTTCTCCTGGGAGGGGTAACTGGCCTTAAGAAGGTTGTGGTAAGCGCAGACCTACCAGTACAGTGCTTGCTTGGCATTGATCTAGAGACTTCAGCTTGGGCTGAAGTGAAGCTCAGGGCAAATGCAGAAATGTTAGGGATCCCTGCACATGTCTTTGCTGTGAACAGGTCACAGGCAAAAATGTCTAAAACTAGACAGGCCCCGGATTCTGGAATAATGGACCAGGTGCCTCACAAGAGGAGGAGCAGTAGGGTTAAGGCAGAGCCTTCCCACCTGTCTCAGGCTAATGATCAGTCTCCTCAGGGAGATGATCTTGAGCCTGAAGAAGGAACTATCCCAGAGGAGCTTGAACCTGACCAGGTTGAGTTCTTGGGGACAGGGGGCCCTTCCAGGTCTGATCTGAGCCAGGAGCAGAAAACCTGCCCCTCTCTTGAAACCCTCAGACAGCAAGCTGCTGATGAGGCTGCTGGGAATGCTAGTGGCACCCATAACGTTTATTGGGATGATGGACTCCTTCCTCAGAGAGTAGAGACCCCAAGCCTGGTGCATCCAGGAGGTTGGTTATACCTCTAAAGTTTAGGGGTTTCCTATTGACACTAGCCAATGATATTCCCCTAGCAGGACACCTAGGCCAGAACAAGACTTGGGACAGAATTGTTCCTCACTTTCACTGGCCCCACATATCTGAAGACACAAAGGAGTTTTGTCGCTCCGGTGTAACCTGCCAAGCCAGTGGCAAAGCAGATGGAAACCACAAAGGCCCCCCTGATACCACTACATGTGGTGGGGGTGCCCTTTGAAAGGGTAGGGATTGACATTGTTGATCCCATGGATCCCCAAACAGCATCTGGGCACAGATTTATACTGGTGGTGGTGGATCATGCCACCAGGTATCCAGAAGCAATTCCCCTAAGGACCACTACAGCACCTTAGTGGCAAGAGCTCTCTGGAGTGTGGTCTCAAGAGTAGGCTTTCCTAAGGAGGTAGTATCTGACAGGGGTGCAAACTTCATGTCTAGTTACTTGACTGCTAAGTGGAAGGAGTGTGGGATGAACTACAAGTTCACCACACCCTATCACCCACAATGCAATGGTTTAGTTGAGAGATTCAACAAAAACTTAAAAGGCATGATCAAAGGACTCCCAAAGAAGCTTAGGTGTAAATGGGACCTGCTCTTGCCCTGCCTTTTATTTACATACAGGGAGGTGCCTCAAAACCGGGTTGGCTACAGCCCATTTGAACTTTTGTTTGGTCACCCTGTCAGGGGTCCTTTGTGTTTGGTGAAGGAAGGATGGAACTTACCTCTCAAGCCCCCAAAGCAAGACATAGTGGACTATGTACTTGGTCTCCGCTCCAGGATGTACATGAAAAAGGCAAACAAAAACATTGAGGCTAGCCAGGAACTGCAAATAGCATGGCATGACCAAAAGGCTGTACTTACTGTTTACCAGCCAGGGCAGAAAGTGTGGGTGTGGTAGCCTGTGGCCCCAGCAGCCCTCCAGGACAAATGGTGTGACCCCCATACAATTGTTGAACAAAAAGGGGAGGTTACCTACTTGGTAGACCTTTGGAACCCCTAGGAGTACGCACAGGGTACTTCATGTCAACAGACTAAAACCAAATGTTGACAGGGCAGACATGGGCTTGCTCATGGCTACTGATGAAGGACAGGAGGAAGAGAGTGACACACTCCCTGACCTGCTTTCTCAGAACCCTGATGATGGGTCAGTTGATGGTGTAGCCTTGGCAGGCAGCCTCACTGCCCAGCAGCAAAATGACTGCAGGAACCTCCTCAGCCAGTTTAGACATATGTTTTCTCTGACTCCAAGTCAGACCACCTGATGCACTCATGAAGTGGACACTGGGGACAGCCTACCTGTGAAGAATAAGATCTACAGACAACCTGGCCATGTTAGGGACTGTATAAGGACAGAAGTCCAAAAGATGTTGGATCTGGGTGTGATTGAACCCTCAGTTAGTCCTTGGGCTAGTCCAGTAGTCCTGGTACCTAAACCTCACACCAGTGGTGGAAAAAGAGAGATGAGGTTTTGTGTAAACTACAGGGGTCTCAATGCAGTCACTAGGACTGATGCCCATCCCATCCCTAGGGCAGATGAGCTACTAGATTATTTTTCCTCAGCCAAGTTTCTAAGCTCATTTGACCTAACAGGTGGCTACTGGCAGATCACACTAGCTGATGATGCAAAGCCAAAGACAGCATTTTCTACCCCTAGTGGGCACTATCGATTTGTGGTAATGCCCTTTGGTTTGGAGAATGCACCTGCCACTTTCCAAAGGTTGGTGAATCAAGTCCTTACAGGCCTGAAAGACTTTAGTGCAGCATATCTAGATGATATTGCTTTCTTTAGCTCCACCTGGGAGTATCACCTGGTCCACCTGAGGAATGTTTTGGAGTCCCTGCAAAGGGCAGGCCTCACTATCAAGGCTACTAAGTGCCAGATAGGGCAGAGTCAGGTTGTGTACCTGGGCCACCTTGAAGGTGGAGGCCAGGTTCAACTATTGCAGAGCAAAATCCAGACCATAATGGAATGGATTGCTCCAACTGCCCAGACTCAGGTGAGAGCCTTCTTAGGCCTGACTGGGTACTATAGGAGGTTTTTCAAAGGGTATGGATCAATAGTGACACCCTTGAATGACTTAACTTCTAAAAAGATGCCCAAAAAGGTTCAGTGGACAGCTAGCTGTCAAAAGACATGTGATGACCTGAAGCAGGCCATGTGCACTTCTCGCATTCTGCAGAGTCCTGACTACTCCAAGAAGTTAATTGTCCAAACAGATGCATCTGAATTGGGGGTATGGGCTGTGCTGTCACAATTGAATGATAAATGTCAGGATCAGCCAGTAGCTTTCATAAGCAGAAGGCTGACCCCTAGAGAGAAACGTTGGTCAGCCATTGAGAGGGAGGCCTTTGCTGTGGTTTGGGCTCTGAAAACGTTGAGGCCATACTTGTTTGGTACTCACTTCCTTGTTCAGACAGACCATAAGCCCATCTTATGGTTAAAACAAATGAAAGGTGAAAACCTTAGGTGGTCCATTTCCCTACAGGGGATGGACTTTACAGTGGAACATAGACCGGGAGTAACCATGCCAATGCAGATGGACTCTCTAGGTATTTCCACTTAGAACATGAAAACTCAACTGGTCAAGGTTAGTTTAATGTCCCTGCATTTGGGGGGGGGGGGGTTGTGTAGGAGAATAGGATCTGCTTCACATGGGTACCCCCACTTTTTGCTGGTGTTTCACTGTTTTTTCGACCTTAGTCTGGCTGTGGCCCTTATAATCAGGACCACAGCCTAGCTGCTTCCTCTCTAAAATGGTTAACATGTGCACTAGGTACATATCTAATTGGATTCTGGAGTGCCTTATAAGCCCCTAGTATATGGTATACTATGTACCTAGGGCATAGGTACCTCAGAGGCCTACCAGAGGCTGCAGCATGTATTATGCCATCCCTGGGAAGCACTCCAAAATGGCACCACAGGTCTGCTACTGCAGCCTGGGTAAGGGTGTGCTTGCACCCCTTACAGTGGTATAGGCTACCTATATCCACACCTATATACAGACACATATAAACCTATAAGCCACTCCTATGGCAGGCCTTGACAATCCTGAAAGCAGAGTGCTTGGTTTCATGTGAGAGGGTGCCCAAGCATGAGCTGAGCCCCTCTGCAGCTTTCAGAAATACTTCCTTATGGCTGTTCTGTGATATAGCCATACCATATACTCTTAAGTGCATTATAACCTCGCGGTAAATGCTAACTTTGGAATGGCTGCATCAAAACATGTCATGTTTGGTGTCAAACGCTTTGGATTACTACCCCCCCCCCCACCAGTTCTGGCAGCGGGGGTAGCATTCCACCCTTCTAGAGGGAAAAACATGTTCACACTGGTCAAACCCGGTAGGACTTTACTGAGCCCTGGCATCACAAAATGGATGCCTCTGCCACAGACACGGGTCTGGCCTCCTGCTGCTGACCGAAACTCCGGCAGGGGAGGCCTGGACAATAGGCTTCCTGTCGAAGGGAGGTGTGACCACCTCCCCAGACAGGCAGATGTGTATTGGGGCTAGGCGGAAGCACTCTGTGGTGCTTTGCAGTCCTGTACTGGGGGCACGTTTGCTGTCCCTGTGCATAGCCCAGTTCAAACCGGTTGCAGGGGCTACCTGCCCCTGCTCTGGTGCGAAACTGGACAAAGGAAATGGGTGTAACCACCCCTCTTTCCAAACCCACCCAAAGGTGGTGCCTTAGAATTAGTCCATCCCCTAAACTTATTATAAGTATAGGAATCCAGTCCCTTCATTTTCTCTACTACTTCCATTTAATTTTATAAGCGTTTAATTCTGTTTTATAATACTGCCTTGTGATTTACTTTCTCTAAAATGTAATTACGTTTTTTCTTAAAGTAATTGTTCTTCTCAATGTCCTTTTGTTGTTTCCCAACCTCTCTCTCTCTTCGGGAGTAATTCCCCTACCTTTCTATCCTTTTCCTTCTAACGACCTCCAATTTACGGAGATCGGCTTTAATCTATTTTTCAACCCCTTTTTAAAAATTGATACATACACAAGCTACCCTTGTACCCTCTTTCCGGGGGAGAGCCTCGCCTTTACGATGGCTCTCCCCCCGTTTCTCACCCGCTTTCACGCATCTAATTCCCGATTAAGCGCCGTCCGTTGACACCATTACACGGTGACTGCCTTTAGAGGAATGCACCTTAGCAACGCACGCGTTGCGTGGCTTCTCCGCTAAGGTGCATTCCTCCTTTACACTCACCCTGCGAGCTTCTGTCGGTTGATCCAGTCGATCGCAGAAGCACTTCAACTGACGCCTGCTTAGCTCCATACACGGTCCACTCGTTTTTTACCTTCTCTACACGGAGATAATTAAATTTATTATCTAAAATATTTTTAGTCAGCTCTCATCACTAAAACCCACATTTATGCCCAAATTTAAATAATAATACTCTAATTTAAATTAATTAATACCCAATTTAATTAAAATAATAAGAATAAATAAAATAATAATATTAAATAATTAAAAAAAAAAAGATAATATTAAATATTTTTAAAAAAAAAAAAGAGGGGAAGTTTAGAGATTTTAAGATTTTAACCTTTTAAATACTCCTGGTCATCTCATTATGTCTGAAGTTGATTCTGACGAAGGTAACTCTATACCTATGATGGATAATGACAGAATCAAAAGCATGATCCACAAAGAAATGAGATCTTGTATGTTTCAAACACTTTCTAAAGCCATAACCTCTAAAAGGTCTCATGAATTCGATACCACTGAGAGTTATCTATCTCTACCTAACGAAGACCTCAGTGAGATAAGGGGGAAAAGAATTAAAAAGAATAAGAATATTGATCATGCAACCCCCAAGAGCACTATGGAAGGTCTCAGCACCTCTTCCCTTACGGGAGGTCACCGCACCTCAGACTCTATGGGTGTCCTTAGCGGCACAAATCTTAAAGGTGTCCTTAGCGGCACAAATCTTAAAGGTGTCCTCAGCGGCACAAACTATCAGGGTGTCCCTCGCGGCACAAATTATCGGAGTGCTCATAAGTATGATCTCCATTTTGGAGATGAGGAATTCCAGGATACCGATAACGATTCCTCTGACCCCCCAGATGAATATATCCTGGACCTCGACGAAGATGACCAAGAGTTTTACTCACAGCCTCTTGATGAGGAAACGCCTTCTACTTCTAATGACAATATTAAAGATCCTCTTGGCGAAGACATGTTTTCTCCCCTCAATTTAAAACACCCTAGGAGTTCCGAATGGTTTCCCCAGGATCATGTCAATAAATTCATTAAAAAATGGTTAAGATTTCCCCTAGAAAGAAATACCCGTAATTTATTGAGAGCTGAATGCTCAAGACCCGAAATAGATGACAAAACGTGCCAAACCCCAAATTTGGACCCTGAGCTTATCAAATATTTATTTAAACTCGGAAGGGACCCAAGAAAAGGAATGGAGAGATCCCTAAAGGATTGTCAAGACCGGGTCCTCGATATCCTTGGCCCTCTAGCAAGGATTATCGATATGGCAGAAGATAGTCACATTAATGGGACCCCCCTTAATACTGACTTAGTTAGAGGCTTAAGCCAGAGAGCCTTGATTCTGTTGGGTAATGCCAACGCCAGCCTCAACGCTGAAAGAAGGAGAGTGGTCCTTAATAAGATCTCTCCTAAACTTAACGACCTTGCTGATAAGGAACCCTCTCTAAATCCTAGAGGGCTTCTTTTGGGGAAGACCTTATCAAGACTCTAGGCAAATACGTTTCTACTTTCACTGCCTTAGACAAGGCCCATCAAAACATGAAGAAGGTCTTTAATACCAGCAACCTTTTTGGAAGGGCCGGGGGAAGGGGCCTCTCTTCCGGCCGGTTCAACCGAAGGCCCTATCCAAGATCCAGAGGATATGGAGGAAGGGGGTACCAACCCTCCAACATCCCTCAGTTCTTTCCACAAAGAGGAAGAGGATTTCGATCCAGAGGCTTCAGATCACGCGGTCCCTCTAACGAAGGCACCCCTCAAAGTAAGTATAATTTCTCATTCTTTCCCTTTCGCTCCTCTTCCAACCAAAGTGGGAGGAAGACTCAAATTCTTTTTCCAGAATTGGAAATTAATTACCCAAGACCCATGGGTCTTAAATACTGTGAAGGGATTTATGTTAGATTTTACTCAAATCCCGAGTCAATCTCATTTCCCAAAAGATATTCCTCTCTCCATAGATCAGGAAAAAATAATAGAAGAGGAGATTTCCTCAATGCTTCAGAAAGGTGCCATCAGAGAAGTACCCTTAGAAATGTTAAGATTCATAAGCACACTCTTTCTCGTCAAGAAAAAAGACAAGGGTTGGAGACCCGTTATAAACTTAAGGGAGCTCAACAAATACCTTGTCTACAGACATTTCAAGATGGAAGGTATTCACCTCCTCAGAGACCTTCTTCTAGAGGGAGATTGGTTAGTCAAATTAGATCTAAAAGACGCTTACTTTACCATCCCTATGGCCAGGTGTCATCAACCCTTCCTTCAATTTATGTGGAAGAAACATCTTTTTCAATTCCAAGCTCTCCCCTTCGGTCTCTCTTCAGCACCATGGTGCTTCACCAAGATGATGAGATCAGTCGCATCTTCTCTAAGGGAGAAGGGTATTCGGATGATCATTTACCTCGAAGATATTCTTATTCTTTCTCAAGACCAGTCTCAAATCATTCTGGACCTGAATACTGTAATAGACCTATTAGAAAACCTGGGTTTCATTATAAACAAGGAGAAGTCTATTCTCTTCCCCTCGAAATCTCTGGAGTTTCTGGGTTTCACAGTAGATACCACGAAATGTCTCCTGCTTCTTCCTCAAAAGAAGATATCAAAAATAAAGAAAGAGATAAGACATGTTCTGACTCAACAGTTCTTATCCCTAAGGGAATTAGCCAGGTTACTCGGTCTCCTCTCGTCTTCTATTCAAGCTATCTTTCCGGGTCCTCTGAACTATCGTGCCCTTCAGAGAATAAAATTGAAAGCCCTTCGTTCAGGTCTCTGGTACGGAGATCGCGTCTCCCTAGATCAAGAAGCAATTCTAGAACTGAATTGGTGGTTAGAAAACCTGGATGCTTGGAACGGGAAGGCAATTTTTGGCTCAACTCCGGAATTTGTCTTAGAATCCGATGCGAGTCTCCATGGCTGGGGAGCCTGTTTCTTAGATCAGAACACGGGTGGAGTCTGGTCTCTGGAAGAATCTTCCCATCATATAAATTTCCTAGAATTGACCGCGGGACTCTATGCCTTAATGAGCTTCAAGCATTCCCTTCAAGGGAGATCTGTCATTCTAAAGATGGACAATATGTCCGCAGTTGCTTATATAAATCGCCTGGGTGGAACAAAATCTGTAGATCTTTCGAATCTAGCCAAGAAACTTTGGATGTTTTGTCTAGAACACAAGATATCTCTAAGGGCCGAATACCTCCCAGGCAAGACAAACATCTCGGCGGATTGGAACTCAAGGTTCCTCCTGGACCACACGGATTGGAAACTCAATCCCTCTGTCTTCAACTCTCTCAACATTTCTTGGGGTCCTCTGGAATTAGATCTCTTTGCGAGCAGACTAACTTTCCAAGTAAAGAACTACTTCAGCTGGATGCCAGACCCGGGTGCTCTAGCAGTAAATGCCTTTCTCCAACCCTGGATTGGAACCAAGGGATATGCTTTCCCTCCTTTCTCCATGATTCAGAGAGTTCTCCAGAAGATCAGACACGAACGCTCTTCCATCGTCCTAATCACTCCCTTCTGGCCCTCCCAAGCCTGGTTTCCAACGACGCTGGAGCTTGCCTACGACCTTCCCTTCCTGATTCCTCCCCTCAGGGACCTTCTTACAGACGTAGACGGCCGAATTCATCCCCTGGTTCATTCCGGGAGTTTGAACCTTCTTGCCTGGAGAGTGTCAGGCGATCCAACCATCTCTCAGGACTTTCGTCAACAGCTTCTACTCTCCTCGGAGAATCCTGGGCTCCCGAAACTCACTACCGGTATAATAACATCTGGAAATTATGGGTTCGTTGGTGCCTGGAAAGGAATCTGGATTCCGTGGAGGCACCTATTGTTGACATAGTTAACTTTCTCGTGGAGCAATTCGAAAGAGGACTTAGTTATAGATCTATCAATTGTTATAGGTCTGCTATCTCCGCTGGTCACGCTCTTGTTAATGGTAAAACCGTTGGTAAAAATAACATCGTTTGTAGAGTTCTCAAAAGTATTAGACTTAGGAGACCTCCTAAGCCTAGATATCAATCTCTATGGGATGTGAATTTGATCCTTAATCTCTTTTCCAATTGGCCTGATAATACACTCCTGAATAATAAGAATCTTTCTATTAAACTCGCAACCCTTCTTTGCCTAGTCTCTTGCCGTAGGGTCTCGGATGTTAAGGCCCTCGACATCTCCAATAGATACTTCAACATGTTTGGGGTCAATTTTGATATATTTAGAAGAACCAAGACTATGTCTGACTCTATTTTTTATCCGCGCTTTGACTCGTGTCCAAAACTTTGTGTCGTTGATTGTCTTAAAGAGTACGACCGCAGAATGAATCCTCTTCGCCCCCCTGGCGTTAATCAACTTCTTATCTCCTTCATTAGACCTCACAAAGCTATTTCCTCTGCTTCTATCGCTAGATGGGTTAAAACTGCCATGAGTTTGGCAGGTATAGATCTAAATTTATTCAAACCCCATTCCATCCGGGGTGCCATGGCCAGTAAGTCCTTTTGGTCCGGAGGTAAGTTGGACGATATTCTCAAAGCTGCCGATTGGTCCAATGCTAGTACCTTTGCTCTCCATTATTGTAAACCAATTTCTCATATGTCTGATGTAGTCTTACAAGGCTACCAACATGCATAATGGTAGCCTCCGGTCTTGTAATGAAATTGCGATTCTCCTATTACCATGACTAGAGAATCTGGATTTCATTAAAGACACAGAGGCTAACATTATCCCCCCCCTCCGCTTCCCTTTGACATTAATTATATTTTTTAAGTTCATACTTTTTATGATGTTGTTGTTCATTCAGTACATATTGAGAATTCTATTGATGAATGTCATTTTATTCTTGTTGAATGTCTTTTATTTTACCTATGCCTAACCAATTTTGTTTTGCTTCCTTTCTTCATCCTTCTTTATTCAAGATTTACTTGCATATCTCTCTTTTTACAGATAATCTTTCTTAATCTTCAAGTTGCTGATGCTCGGATGTTGTTGATGCTCGGATGTTCTTCACTACTGTTCAAGTCTTTTCACTGTTGATTATCGAAGTTATCTATTCCTTGGAACTTATCCTGCTCTACACTTTATTTAAAAGAGGCAGATTGCTATGGGCTCATGCCTTTTATTGTTGTTCACGTTCTGGAACTTTTGCTTTATGATGTATGCGGCTTGGAGTTCTGCATTAAAAGAAATATGCATAATGTTAGCCTCCGTGTCTTTAATGAAATCCAGATTCTCTAGTCATGGTAATAGGAGAATCGCAATTACCCTGGACGAAACTCTGCAACATATATCCTGGACCTTCGAAATTCCACTTTAACTAGAAGACTGAAGAAATCTCCCTTGGGGTCAAGGAGTGACTCCCCTGCTTGGAAGGCACCAAAGAAGCAACTGACCAGTCTGCATCCCTGAAGCTCCTGCTGGACGCCTAAGTCTTTGCATCACCAGAGGTGGATTTCCAGACTTCCCCAAGGCAACCCTGAGTTCACAGCAAAGCTAAGGCCCGTGCCTATCGTGGGTGATGTGGAACCGTGGCCCCTGGACACCGTGAACTTTTGCAGCAACACTATCTTCCTTGTCCTCCTCGAAGTTGTGTTTTGGGCTCTTAGTAGCCCCAGCCTTGTGCACCTCCTGCACCAAAGATTGTTGGCCTCCACTCTACGAGTGACCCGTGGGCCAGCTCAAAGTGTGACCGGTCGAGGCTCCTTTGCGATCACTAGCCCGTTGGCTAGCAGGTCCCCATGAAGGCAACTCCTTTTCTAATTGGGCTTTCCTGGTTGCTCCAGACATGCCCTGACTTACCCTTGCTGGTTGAGTCCCTCAGACCTTGCTGGTCTGCACCGCAGTCCTTTCTCTGAATTCCAGTGACTTGCCGTTGCCAAGGCTTGTTGGGTCCATTTTGGTCGCCAACACCGCAGCACTCAACAGACTCTGTGGGACAGCTTGAGTCTTACTCGAGGACTTTTTCGACACCTCCTGGACTTCGTGGCTGAAGAGTCAAGACACCCATCAACTCACCTGAAGCACCTGACATCTGTGGGCATTGGTCCATCCTGCCCTTGGTCACTGGCAAGTGACCCAGACTCTGTCCACTCTGCTTTCAGGTTCCTTCCATCCTAGATCCAGACTTGGATCTCTTCGGACACTTCTCCTCTTCACGGCAGCAGCAGTTCTTTGCAGGCTCCCATTGAAATCGAAGACGCGACCCGACACCAAAAGACATCTATGCACCCGGCTTCCCTGGGTGAGGTAACTCAAGTACTCTGGTGCTCCCATGGGTGCTAGCCCTAGAACTTCTTAAGGCCAAAAGGGTTTGATCCTGACTCGATTAGAAGTGTCCCTAATCTTTAAATTTCCAACTGCGACATTGCCCATAGAAGATAGCGGGAACCTGCGGTTGTGTTTTTACAATGCATACAGTCCCCGTGGGTCCCTTGTGTCACTCCCTTGGGTGCTTCCTTGGGGTCCCAGTGATTCTACAGGCTATAGGCCTAGTGTCTATTCCAGTCGTGGTTCTTATATCACTTTTTTGGTATATGGTTTGGTACGCCCCTAGGCCCCAAACGTGTATTTTTGCTAAAACTGATAATTGCTGACTTGTAAACAAAGTACTTCGAACTCCAGTCTCATAAAGAGACTAGAGGGGTGTGTTTTAACCTAAATGCATATATTTTGAATATATACCTGGTGTGGTTGCCCTTTCATTTGATCATTCAAGAGATTAAAGACTGGTAAAACAAGCTGCTTTACACTCCTTCAAGACTTAGCCTGAAGGCTGCTCTCCATAGCTATCGCTAGGATAGCTTTTAATAAAGGTTGTCTTAAACCAATTCATCATAAGGACTGATACAAGGTGCCCACTAGAACTAGTGGACAGCACATATCAGGCCACCTTCTCACAGTGAATGTATCACATTGTTCTGCATTCTGTCCATCAATTGTTCTTTATGCATTTGTCACCCCGAGTGGGAAGTGTATGCCCAGACGTTGGTCCCGTAATCTCGATGCCTCTGGTGTCTAGCTATCCTGGCTTATGAGGGGATAAACACCGAAACCGGTCCTAGGATGCTGGATTCCAGTCCAGGGAGGACCTGGCATTGAAGTTCAGGCTGGACTGTTCCCATTAGGCGCAGGGTCATATGGTTGGTTTCAAACTGGAATGGCATGATGAGCAAAGAAACGAAGGATTTAGGCCCAGACCTCTCTACAGGGGAGAATGAATGATATTGTTCTGTATTCTGTCCATCGATTGTTCTTTTTAGGTCTCGCCTGACCGAGTGCATGCGCTGGTCTGGCGAGACTTATTGAGAGGGCTCCAAAAAGTGCTACCAGGCCAGCCTAGAGCTACAGTGCATGTACGCAGGCGCGCGCGCCGCGCTTTACCGCAATTACTTTCACTTTCACAGCCGCTTTGATGTTTGATCGTGATCCCGATCGCGATCACTTTAACTTTCGCTGCCGCATAGCATAGCATAGCCAATAGGTCTCGCTTTTGGGACCTTATAAGTATTTAGTTATGCAACTGTTGCATGGCTAAACACTTATAAGGTCCCAAAGGCGAGACCTATTGGCTATGCCAATGCTTGTATTTCACTCTTAACTGCCTGAACACTGAAATCCTTGTGTCATTTAGTCGAGAGAGGCCTTCTGCAGGGAGAACGTCCCTCCCCCCCTTACCTTGCTTCGAATAAATGGCTGTAGCCGGGTCCTTTATCAGGCACGGAGTGACGAGCTCTCCCTTTATCTGCGCCAGAATGCAGTCTGCAGTGCGTATGATGTCATCCACGGTGGCCTCACTGGTTAATCATGTGTGCTTTCCTTACATATTGCTGAGTTCGAAAAAAGGAACTTTGTTTGAGCAGACTACAACTGTATGCGAGAGGCCAGGGCTCTAATTTGTCATTTGCTCCCGCTGTGGGGGCATTTCCGTGAGGATGTGTGATGTGAAAGACGGGGCAGAATCTGAGCGTGTACCGGTATTTTACGGTACCTTCTGTTGAGAAGAAGAAGGACAAACAATGCTCCAGAAATCACAAGAAACGGTATTGTGATTTCGCTTTCATTTATTTATACCTCGTAGATCGTTACAGCATCTATACACGTCAGGTCTACAGTTCAATGACATAACGCCATCCCCAAACCCCCTTATAAGCAGGCATGTAATATTCAGACATATAAACCCCCGCCAGCCCAACCACTGTATACACTTGAAGGATAGCACAAAGCACACCGGATAACCAGCGCGCGTCTTCTCTTACAAATATTGTAAGAAAACAGCTCACATACATACACAGACGCGAGAACGCGAGAAAAGTACAAACCCACATCGCGCGCACGCGTTGATGCAACACCTTCTTGCCAGGACAAACCACTGGGACCCTGGGATGGTCCAGTAGAACAAGGGAATAGCCAGAAAATTAAAATAACCCGCACTTTGAACCAAATCTATATGGTACAAAGCAAGTGAAGCAAATGAGCCCGAATCTCCCCAGAAGAGCTCTCTTGTGCCTTCCATCAAGGCATCTATACATTCATCTTTTCGCTTTTCCACCCACCCACTGGTATCCACCACTTCTCCTTTGCATTCTGCCATCCATTAATTCTTTAATCTGTCATTCAGTCTTTTACCAATCCATTCATTCACTGGCCATTCCATCTACACATCTGTTCACACATCCATCATTTGTTAAAATACCATCTGTTGATGCATCCAGCTGTACATTCATCCACCCATCATTTGACATACCCATTCATAAATAAAGCCTTACATCCATCAATTGATACTTTCGTCCATCTAGCCATCCTCTCAGATTTCCATTTACTCTGCCCACCTTTCACTCACCCACCCACTTGTCCATCCATCCATCACATACTTCCTTTCACCCTCTCATCTATCTATCTATCGATCTATCTATCTATCTATCCTGCCAGATTTCCATGTACTCTGTCTTCCATTCACACATCAATTCATCCTCTCATTTACTTTTACTCTGCCATTCTTTCACCCACCTATTCATCTATTCTCACCCACCCATCCTTTCACCCACACACCCATCACTCACCCACACATCTACCCATCTTCTCACTTACTCATCTAACCACCCTCTCACCCACTCATCTAACGATCCTCTCATCCATTTATCCATCCTTTCACCCACTTATTCAACCATCCTCTCACTCATCCATTATTCTATCCACCCACCCATCCATTTTTCACCCACCCACAAATGCATCCTTCTAGCCACCCATTCATCTTTCACCCACTCAGTGTTCATCCTTTCACCCATTCATCCATCCATCCATCTTTTCACCCACTCATCCTCCCATCGTCTCACCGACTTATCCATGATTTCATTCACCCACTCATCCATATTTCCTTTTATCAACCCATTCTTTCACCAGCTCATCCATCCATCCTTATTCCCCTTTTCTACTACTAGCACATCTTTTTTCTTCTTTATAGCGTTAATGTTGCTCGTTAATCTGCCAAGTTGCAGACAGAAGAGGTACATATAGAGCCCCACCCCGTTCTAGCTGCTAAAGTGCGGGGTTCACAATGGCAATGCAATAGATCTATGATCTGTGGCTGGGAAGCTGGGGCGTGGCCTTTGGGGATGCTGCCCACCGGTTCTTCGCGGCTGTCTCTCCCGTCTCCTTGTAACCCTGCCCCTCCTTTCACCAGAGGCTCTCTGTTTCTCAACCGGTCACTTATTTCATCTCAGCCTTTCAGTTTATCCTTGTAGCACTCCCCACCACCACTCCAGGGTGTCTCTGTGCTCTCCTGGTCACCCTGCCCCTTCCTTCACTAGAGTATCTGCTTCTTACCAGTCTCCTCCATTCACTTAACCCCTTCAGTCTCTCCTAATGGCCCTCCCCCATGAGTTGTCTCTCCATTCCGCTCTGTCCCTCCTTTCACCAGAGGCTCTCGGCTTCTTAGTGGACTCCTCCTGCCACTGTCTTCTAGAGGCACTGCCATCCTGTACTACATGGGCTATCTCTTCCCTCGTCATTCTGTCCCTCCTTTCAGCAGAGGCTGTCCTTTTCTCAACCAATCACTCATTTCATCTCAGTCTTTCAGTCTCTCATGGTGAGGATGGGGATGGAAGAAATACTTGAGGGGACACCAGGGAGGAGGAATTAAGTGATAACATTTGTGAACCTACATCTTTCCAGTGCAGAGAAGCAAGTTGACTGGCCGCCTTCAACAGCTGGCATCTCATCATGCCAGTGCAGAAAAGCAGGGTGACTGGCTGCCTTTAGTTGGCATCTCACCGTGCCAGTGCAGAGAAGCAGGGTGACTGGCTGCCTTCAGAAGCTGGTGCAGGGTGACTGGCTGCCTTTAGTTGGCATCTCACCGTGCCAGTGCAGAGCAGCAGGTGACTGGCTGCTTCCTAGATGTTTTGGACGCACATCAATTTAATATTAAGAAAAAGAGTACTCCAAATTTAGTTTACTCAAACCATCTTGTAAATCAATGGCCATTGATTTCCCATTTAATCCAAAGATCACACCTGAGTGCATGCATTTGGGCATGAGGCCTGTTGCATGGTTCAAGTCACCACCTCCCGCTTGACGGACCAGGTTCTCGCCTTGGCTGGCGCCCCTTGCCTTGCTGCCTTCCATGTCTCCTTCGCACCCACCACATCTGTCGTTAATGCTCTTGCTTAATCCTTCTGACAGGGCATGCAGGGTGGAATTATTCTGGTCCTGCCGTTGATACATGAAATGTGACCAGCTACTAAATGTACTTTCTGATGTTTGTAACCTCACAGCTTGTGTGCTGCAAGGCTAAACACTTATAAGATCTCAAAGGCGAGACCTATTGGCTATGCCAATGCTTGGTGCATTTGTACCCCAGCGTGTGACGAGTGTGCCTAGACGTGGGTCCCGTGATTTCCATGTCACTGGAGCCTAGCTGTCTTGGCTGATATGGGGTAAAACCCCAAAAGGGTTCCTAGCATGCTTGATTCCAGTCCATGGAGGACCTAGCTTGGCAGTTCCGGCTGGACTGTTACCATTAGGTGCAGGGTCAAGACTGACTTGCATATGGCTGGGTCCAAACTGGAATGGCTTAGTGGGCAAAATAACAATGGGTTTAGGCCCAGAACTTTGTACTGGGATGAATGTATGACATTGTTCTTCATTCTGTCCAATCATTTGATCTTTTTGCATTTGTCACCCGAGTTGGACAGGTATGCCCAGATGTGGGTCCTGTGCTCTCCATGCCACTGGAGTCTAGCTATCCTGGCTGATGAGGGGTGAAACCCTGAAACCGGTCTTAGGATGCTTGTTTCCAGTCCATGGAGGACCTAGCTTGGCAGTTCGGGCTGGACCGTTCCCATTCGGCGCAGGGTCAAGACTGATTTGCATGTGGCTGAGTCCAAGCTGGAATGGCATGGTGAGCAAAGAATCGATGGATTTTGGCCCAAATCTCTGTACTGGGGTGAATGTATGACATTGTTCTGCAAACTGTCCATCAAATGTTATTTTTGCATTTCTCACATTGAGTGGAACTGGTATGCCCAGAAGTGGGTCCCGTGCTCTCCATGCCACTGGAGTCAAGCTATGCTGGTTGATGAGTGGTGAAACCTCGAAACCGGTCCTAGCATGCTTGTTTCCAGTCGAGGGAGGACCAGGCTTGGCAGTTTGGGCTGGACTGTTCCCATTGGGAGCAGGATCAAGACTGATTTGAATATGGCTGGGCCCAAACTGGAATGGCATAGTGAGCAAAAACACAGTGGATTTAGGCCCAGAGCTCTGTGATGGGTTGAATGTATGACATTGTTCTGCATTCTCCTCCATCAATTGTTCTTTTCGCATCTGTCACACCAAGTGGGACGGGTATTCCCAGACTTGGGTCACATGCTCTCCATGCCGCTGGTGTCAAGCTATCAAGGCTGATGAGGGATGAAACCCCGAAACTGGTCCTAGTATGCTTATTTCCAGTCCAGGGAAGACCTTGCTTGGCAGTTCGGGCTGGACTTCGGGCACAGGGTCATGTCTGATTTGCATATGGCTCTGTCTAAGCTGGAATGGTATGGTGAGCAAACAAACGAAGGATTTAGGCTCAGATATTTGTACTGGGGGTGAATGTATGACATTGTTCTGCGTTCTGTCCATCAATTGTTCTTTTTGCATGTGTAACCACGAGTTCGACAGGTATGCCCAGATGTGGGTCCTGTGCTCTCCATGCAACTGAAGTCTAGCTATCCTGGCTGATATGGGGTGAAACCCTGAAACCGGTCCTAGGATGCTTGTTTCAAGTCCAAGGAGGACCTGGCTTGGCAGTTCGGGCTTGATGGTTCCCTTTTGGTGCAGATTCAAGAATGATTTGCATATAGCTGGGTCTTAAATGGAATGGCATGGTGAGCAAAGAAACAATGGCTTTAGGCCCAGATCTCTGTAATGGGGTGAATGTATGACATTGTACTGCATTCTGTCCATCAATTGTTCTTTTTACATTTGTCACCCAGAGTGGTACGGGTATACCCAGACATGGGTCACATGCTCTCCATGCCACTGTACTACTCCTTTCTGAGTCCCAACAAGATGAGAAGCATGATTGCATATTTATTACTGAGAAGGCGACTAAGGGACGGGAAGACCTGACAGATACCCCTATATCTGACCCACTAGGGGAACTGTCTGTGGATGGTGCATGTTACAAACTACCTGATGGCACTAGTGCAGCGGCCTATATAGTTTCTCCCTTGAAATCTGTGCTTGAGTTATGTAAAATACAACAAATGTCAGAGCAATCTGTGGAGCTGACAACTTTGACTAGAGCCTGTAAATTAAGTATAGATTTGACTGTAAATATCAATATATATACCTTTGGAGTTGCCCCCTCATTCGCATGACTTTGAAAAAAAAAGGGGGGTTTATTTTGCATAGTGATAAGATACAGTATGGGGAATGAATAGTAAAGATACTGGATACCTTGATGTGAACAAAAAAAGTTGCTATTGTTCAATATTTTGTCTACAAGAAAATTATAGATGAGGTAACACAGGGAAATACTTTTGCCAATAACCAGTTAAACGAACAGCCTATTTAGAGTATAGTTTAATGTATATTGTAGGGACAGTTAGATGGACACCAGAAGCAACTATGTTTAATCAGACTCTAGATTTCATTAGGGAAGTACAGGAAGAAGCTACGGAGGAACAGAAGGAACAGTGTAAAAGATATAGGTGTCAGGATGCGACAGGATGTTGAATAGATCTGTCAGGAAAGCAAAGATGAATGCTTCCAAATTGTTATGTTAATGTTATTGTTACCATGGCCCACAGTTCAGCCCATATCAGTGCTAAAGAAATAGTGGCCACGTCAGATCATGTATGGTTCAATAATCTGATGCCCAGGGTGGCAGAGTTCTATGTCAAGAGGTGCATGATGTGCCATACTTATAGCACAGGAAAAGGTACCCCGTTTCAACAGGATATTTTGCACCCCCTGATCTGCCCTTTGAAGGTCTTGCAACCGGTTGAGATGGTTATGGGGAGGCCAGCAAATGTATAGGGTGTACCAAGATCAAGGACAATCTGACATTGAATTTACTATTCTAGTTGATTTCTGTGTTGACTAAAGATCTGCATTTGATCCATTCACAGTTTCAGAGGTCAGTGCAAGTTTCCTTCACCATCCAGACTGCTGTCAAGTACACAGGGCCCAGACACTGGGTCCATGCCAATGATGTGGAGAAATCAAGCGGCACTCCCATTGCCATATGATCAGTGGATAACAACAGGAATGCCTGATTTGAAAAGGATCAGATCTCTCAGCAAGTGCCTTTTGGCGATAGTGATTTTTTGAAACATTGTGAAGTGGTGTCATTGGAACAATAACTTGCTGCCATCATGCCTGACCCAGATGAACAGATTATGTTTGAACATTCAGCCCTGATACAAAATGCAGCCAAGAGCCAAAAGAACTATAGACTTTGATTGCAGAAACTATCTCTGGAGAGGTGGTAACCCATGCCGGTGGTCAAGACCACCAACGTCCGGACCAGTACAAGTGAGGCTTTGAAGCAAAAGACACTTGGGACTTAATGCTCTTTGATAGTGTAGTGAGGGAATTTGGGGAGAATTGAGATTACATTGCTTTGTTTCTGGCTGATCGTTACGCTACTCTTTGTTACCCTGGCAATCAAACAACAAATACTACAGTAAGAGGAAGGAAGGTTAAGAAACATACAGGTTGGATATAAAAGATCAGTATAGGGAATAGTGTTAGGTGTTCTTCTGAAATAGGTATTTGTACATAGATTGGGTTGAAGTGGGTAGAGTTGTCGATCTGTCATTAAGGCCCTTTGGGAAGGTGTTTTTGACCTATTAGGAGGAATAGAAGTACTTGCCTCGAATGCCCCTGCTAAAAGCTGACCATTTGGGATTAGAAAGAGGAAAATAGGGATAGTTGTATGTTTTCTATTGTTAGTACTGGGATTTTTGGGTCTATTTTAGAGACTTGAAACATATTACCCTGTTCATAGCCTAGTGCCCCCTACTTCTACCGTATCTGAACATTATCACTTCATCTTATCCTCTTTTAAGGATTCACACTGTCAAATACATTAAACGCCCTTAATGTTAATTGAGCCACACAAAAGCTTCACCAAAATAACTGCAGAAATACACCAGGAAAAAGGAACATGGTTTCGGTCAGAATGTTTTGAGGTATTGTTTCTGCTTGGGGTTGGAAATTATTAATTGGAATAGTGAATATAGGAGCCATCTTTCTCACTTGCTGCGTCTCCCTGAGGCATGTACAGCTTTTATAGCTACCTGTAACAGTATCAGGTGACAAATGCAAAAAGAACAATTGATGGACAGAATGCAGTACAGTGTCATACATTCACCCCATTACAGAGATCTGGGCCTAAAGCCATTATTTCTTTGCTCACCATGCCATTCCATTTTGGACCCAGCCATATGCAAATCATTCTTGAATCTGCACCAAAAGGGAACAGTCAAGCCCGAACTGCCAAGCCAGACCCCCCCGGACTGGAAACAAACATCCTAGGACTGGTTTCAAGGTTTCACACCTCATCATCCAAGCTAACTTGACTCCAGCGGCATGGAGATCACGAGACCCATGTCTGGGCATACCCGTCCCAGTCGGGGTGACAAATGGAAAAAGAATAATTGATGGACCGAATGCACAACAATGTCATACATTCAACCCAGTACAGAGATCTGGGCCTATATCCATCATTTTTCTGCTCACCATGCCACTCCAGTTTGGACCCACCCATATGCAAATCAGTCTTGACCCTGCTCCCAATTGGAACACTCCAGCCCGATCTGCCAAGTAAGGTCTTCCCTGGACTGGAAATAAGCATCCTAGGACCAGTTTCGGGGTTTCATCCCTCATCAGCCAGGATAGCTTGACTCCAGTGGAATGGAAAGCACGGGACTCACGTCTGGGCATACCCGTCCCAATCTGGGTGACAAATGCAAAAAGAACAATTGATGGACAGAATGCAGAACAATGTCATACAATCACCCCAGTACAGAGATCTGGGCCTAAATCCACTATTTTTTGCTCACCATGCCATTCCAGTTTCGACCCACCCATTTGCAAATCAGTCTTGACCCTGCGCCTAATTGGAACAGTCCAGGCTGAACTGTCAGGCCAGGTCCACTCTGGAATGGAAATAAGCATCCTTGGACCAGTTTGGGGGTTTCATCTCTCATCAGCCAGGATAGCTTGACTCCAGTGGCGAGCAGGCAGCTATCTGCTTAAGCATGCTCCCGCCCCGAGCCCCGGGCTCTAATCCGCCCGCGCGCTCTAATCCGCCTCCTCCCCGTTGATAAAACACAACTAAAATTGTTTCCCTATCAGAAGTACCTGTTTCCTTCTGTACCGTGAGTGACGCTCCTGTGTCTGTCTGAGCACCAAGACAAACAGTGATCTGCAATTAAACGGGTCAGTGACTTAGGAGGGCTCGCGGGGGAATTGTGTGTGTGTGCTGGATGAAGGTTTGACTGCTATTTAAAGAGTGTAGTTAAGTAGGAATGAAATTAATTATGTAGCACTGGAAACAGCTGCTCGCGGGGGGCGGATCGGAGCAAAAGGAAAGAACGAGGGAATGAGAGCCCGAGGGAGAGAGGAAAAGGAGGCGAGGTGAGGGAGGGGGGAGAGGGTGTCAAGGAGTGGGAGGTTAGGAACGGGCCGGTGGAGGGTGGCTGGGTGAGTAAATAAAATCAAGAAGTAGATCCTGAGAAAGGGAAATATGCATGGGGGCAGAAAAGAAAGAGTGAGTGAGAAAGAGGGACAGATAAGAAAAGAGAAAGTGCCGAGTGGTGCAGGAAGGAAACCAAAGAGGGGCAGTAAAGATAAGGTGATGGATGAATAGTGGGGAGGAAGGAATGAATTTGAGAAAGAACCGGAGGAGCGAACGAGATGGGGAAGCCAGAGAAAAGAGGCCGGTGGGTGACAGAGAAAGGGGGGCATGATAGGACAAGTTTGTGGAGTGCTTTACTGCAAAACCTTAAGTTTTGCAATGTCTCTCTTTAAATAGACACATCAATAACACCAATGCTAATCAAAATTCAGATGTATGGCAGGAAAAAATATAATGTAATCCGTGTAAAAAAAAAAAGTACAGTAACGTTTTAATAAAGTTGCTTTAGGCCCTTTTCTAAAATTCAAAGACAGCTCGTTTAAACACATGGCCTTCAACTTACTGTTGCTGCACCTCTTTATGAAACCATGCTGCTGCAGGTTTTTTGTGTTTTCATGTTCAGATGTAATTATCAAACCTCTTGCCATTAGTGAGACCAGACGAGCTGCAGGTCAGAAGCACAATTACAGATGCTCTCTTGGCCCGAATGTGGCTGAGGGACACAAACGTGGTCATGTATGGAGAAGCGCAAGTCAAATAGGAAATGTAAAGTGTTATTCAGACCAGTTCCACACACAGCACTTCCAACACATTCCAGAAAGCAGTCACAACAAAAATAATTGAGAATTGGTGGCAACTTATGGAGGGGCTGATGGAAAGAAGCATCAAAACAGGCTCTTGGAAAGGAAATTATGAGTTACGAGCTGAAAGCAGGGAAATTGTGTTCAGAATTTATAGGCCTCAGACCATATTCGATGACTCTCTCCATTCTAAGCATTGTGTAATGAGAACACAACACTATTGTTTCGTTCCCGAGCCACTGTTAATGGGATAAGACCGCAAGGTTAAGCGTGAAACACGAGTAAACAGGCATGGGATTTTTGAGGCGTCAACGTGACAATTAGGGCGTGGGGTTATTTGCAATATCACAAACAGCGCCGGTCAAGTTCCAATGCAGCTTTAAAAAAATCGCTGGGCAGAAAGGTAGGAAAAGCAAGAGCTTCTGAAGGAAATAGAGATACAGGACCTAACGAGGGCAAAGAGAATGTCTCCGTGTGCCTTGTGCTCGGCTGGCGCCTCGGGCATGTTTACTGGGGGAACACATGGGAATGCAAAGCCATTAATCAAGCAGGATGGCTCTGTCTCCCTTCACGCCCAGGGAGGAGGGAGATGCGATCAGAGCATCAAAGGGTTGGGTGAGAAGGGAGGGGGGAATGCAAAGAGCAGAGAGCAGCTGTGCACGTGCACGCCATCATGCACTCAAGCTCTAGGCCAGCAAAACCATGTGGGTAGCACTTTTGAAAACCCTCTTACAAAATGTCTCAAAGAGACAGCTTTCGCTGTCTCAGCGAGACCTAATAAGTACAGGGGAAAGGACTTTGATCCTGCAAAGGCCTGGTGTAATAACTGTAAAAAGGGTTAAATCAAGTCTCAAAACTATCGACGCTAAAATCGATGACCTCACCTCCTGCCTCGATCAGGTAAAACAACGCGTGGATTCACACGACAATCGTATCGAACAGTTGGAGGCCAGGGTTTCAGATCTGGATGATGCAGAGGCAGCGGGGAAACAGCAACTTTTGAAAATGGACAAGGTGCTTGAGCTGATCCGCACCAAAAATGAAGACCTAGAATCCTGCTCCCGCAGGAACAACGTTCGCTTTGTGGGCCTCCCTGAATCCACCGCCATTGACAAAATGGAAACCTACCTGGAAGCACTTTTTAAGGAACTGTTTGTTGAAATCCTCTCCAGTGTATTTATCGTCGAACGAGCACATAGGTCGCTGAGACCACTTCCCCCCCCCCCACCCCTCTGGTTCCCCAGCAAGGCCTATCGTGGCTCGCTTATTGAACTATCGAGCTTGAGATGCCATATTACGCTGGGCGAGAGAAATGGGAGAGGTCCGGCATTAGGGCAACACCCTTTCTTTCTACCCGGAATTTACCATTACAGTGCAATCAGACTTTCTACCAGCTAAGCGGGCCCTCCAGCAAATACATGTTCCCTATGCTCTCATGTACCACGCCAAGCTATGCATTGATTTTGGAAACAAACCTCGCTACTGCACCGATCCAAAGACTGCCCTGGCGCTCGCTAAGCAACTGCAGAAGCCGCGCTCAGGTGACCGACAATCACCCACCGACGAGGGCCGAACCAGTGACAATGACTGAGTTTCTTATATTTTTGTAACTCACTTATTATGGGTTGTTTCAATATCTGCTGCCCATAATCTTTTGATGTCAATGCTAAATTTTACATGGTGTGCCTCAATTTATCCCCATCATCGTGTTGCAATGTCTCTTAATTTCTCCCCTTGCTTGTTCTGATTAAGCTTAGCCACCTGGGCTTTGGGCCTGGGGGTTGTCTGGATGAGCCCCTCAGGGGATGACTCCCGATGTCAGATTTTTTTTGCCAAGTTGGGGTTCCCGAGGGGGGCGGGTGGGTAATGTCTCAACCATGTTGGGGGGTTGGATTTGGTGGGGGAGGGTGGGGGTTGGGGGTAGGAAAGTGCGATGTTTTTTCTTCACTGTTTGCAATATGCTACATGATTACATTTCTCCCTGCTCTTTTTTCTTTTGAAGCACAGTGGAAGTCACACATACTGCAACTTGCTCTGCAATGTTAAAATGCACTAAGCCACACATTACTACTATACACCGACTTAATGACTGAGCTACAACTCGTGACTTGGAATATCAGAGGCATGAATGATTTTTGAAAAGCCCAACTTATGCATGCGTATTTTACTCAACACAATACAGATATCTGTTTTCTGCAAGAGACCCGTTTAACCACCCACACTGTAGTTAGGCTCAACTCAAAGCACTGGGACGACATGTATTCCTCCTTCTACTCTAACTACACCAGGGGGGTCGCAATCTTGATCAGGGAGGGATTGCCATGTAGAGCCACTCACTCCATTACTGACCCTGAGGGCCGCTATGTGATTCTCACAGGCATGTTATATACCCAACCCGTGATTCTAGCCACCGTTTAGGGTCCAAACACCGACAACCCGGAATTTCTCACCCATGTCTGGAAGCTTATCTCCTTTCTCGGCCCGCTCCCATTGCTGTGGGGCGGGGACTTCAATATTGCCCCGCACAGCAATCTTGACCGCTCTGGCTCCCGCACACTTCATCCCTAGGCCACTGCCATGCTGAACTCCATAATCTGTGATAACTTCCTAACCGATGGGTGGAGACATCACCACATGGGCGAGCGCGAGGGCACTTGTATTTCCACAATCTACAACTCTTGGTCCCGCATGGACCTGTGACTTTTCACCCGGGATGTGCTTGGCTTGTCTACGTCTTCTTCCCGCCTTGTGCGCACATTATCAGACCACTCACCGGTGCTCCTCACTATTCGACTCCCCAGTTTGCCCAGAAACATGTTCACACGGCGCCTCCCCCACACGCGCTTCAAGATACAGCGTTTTGTGAGGAACTCCACGATCCCATGGTCGAATTCTTCTAATTGAACGTGGGCTCGGTGGACTCCCACTCCACTTTATGGGAAACATTTAAAGTCGTGATCAGAGTCGAAAGTATAGCCAGACAATATGGGGTCCATAAATCTCTTCGTGGTACTCTGGAGCGCTTAGAATCAGAAATTAAACAACTCAATCTGACCTATAGCAGCGCACTATCCCCCTCTCTCTTAGCGGACATACGCCTAAAAATGACTGAACACCGGTCCGAAGCTGAGCGCGAGGTTGCACACTCAGGCCATTTAGCGCAAGCTCGCCATTACGGGGAGTGCGACCGCCCTAGTAAAACTCTTGCACTCCTATTGGGAAAGTCCCATGCCTCAACCTACATCACAGTTACTGGGCGAAAACGGTACCTGAATCATCGCCCCACAGGGTATACTCACCCGAATCTCCCAATTCTACGTCAGCTTATATACTGCAGGCACCGAAACTCCTCCGGACGTTTTCACACAATATTTTGATACTATCGAGCTATTACGGCTTAGTAATGCACATTGTGAGAACCTAGATGAGCCCTTCACTCTTGAGGAAATCGCCCAGGTGATTTCCAGCCTTCCCAGCAAGAAGGCGCCCGGGGTGGATGGGCTAACGGCGGCCTTTTATAAGGAATACGCTACTGTCCCCATTCCCCATCTAGCCGCAATGTATAATGAACCGGTCGAGGTAGGTCACTTTCCCACCACTCTCCGGGAGGCACTAATCACTCTTTTGCTTAAACCTGGCAAACCCCCTGACTACTGCGACTCATATCGCCCACTTTCATTAATCAATACAGATAATAAAATCTATGCGAAACTCCTCGCCAATCGCCTCCTTCCCCTCATGTCGCTTATTGCTCGCCCGGATCAATCCGGTTTTATACCAGCCCGTGCCACTTCTCATAACTTACGTACCATCTTCTCCATCATATATCAAATCAACCCGAACCTGCCCGCAGTGGCTGCACTGGGGATGCCACTAAGGCATTTGACTCGCTTGAGTGGCCCTTCCTCTTCGCCTTGTTGGCCCGTCTGGGACTTAGCCCCCTCTTCATTAACAAAATTAAGTTACTATATACGGGGGCGGTAGGTGGAGCACAACCAAGATAGCCACACGCCTGTGAGGCTCTTGCTGCTTGGCGGCATAATCCTCCAACAATTGTGCTTTAAAACCACATTAACTGCTGAAAAAGTGCCTGCCCAGTGCATCCCAGCTCTCTATCAAGCTCCGGTTTTAATTTCAGCCACCGCTGACCCTCCACGGCGATCCTGTGCTGCGATACGCTCTGGACTCTGGGACTGCATGGTACCCGGCCGGAAGTGCACCTGGCCCTAACCACTACGCGAGGCCGAGGGATCCCAAGAGGTGTCTCGGCTGTGGCGCAACTGCGGCAAACAACAGCCCGGAACCTGGAATTGCCTGGGGGTAGATGTGGTGCTGTATTGCCTCACTTTCCTCTGCCTTTCCCTGTGGGACAACGCGGATGCGGTAAGAGATTGTAATTGCCCTTAAGGACCCTGAGCACTGTTGATCCCGCATCCTCCCGCCAATCCTCATACTGTTTCTGTTCCTGGTGGTAACGAGAAGACGGTTGCACGGGCCTGTGCTGGCCAGCATTTCTCTCCCTAATCCTCGCCCGCCAGTATACTTATCACCACTTGCCTGCAAACCCAGAACTCCAAATACAGAGTCATTTATGTTTGAGCCTGCAGTACCTGGACAAAAATACTCTGCAGTGAGGTGTGGGCTGCTACCGTTGGGCCCTCCCTGCTAGCCATCACAATGTCTCTCTGTTGGCCCTCACGACAGGCCCACCCCCTATTGCTACCCTCTCAAATTGTTCTGCTGCAGGGTTCCAAATCACTGGACAGGTGTGCGCATGGTGCCCTGTTCTCGTCTCGCCTGGCATAGGGGTGCAGCAACATTCACTGCTCCTTTAGACTCAGGGAAACAGCTAACCTCGTTGAGGGGGCGATGCTGGTCACTACTGCGTCCTAGGAACGTGGTTGGAGGGGATCCACCTGGTTTTGCGCCTGGAGGTGTACTGACGCTTCACCACATACCTCCAGACAGCATAACATCATCATGGCTCCCCCCCAGCAGGTCTGCCTACAGCACACCGTAATCCCTCTACAATGGGAAAGAAAGACGGACGACAGTCCAAGCTTCTCTTCGAAACAAAAAAAGCCGCCACATGATCCAGTTCGGAGGATCAAGAACAGCCCAACGAGGAACTGGCGCAGGCACCACCAGCAGATCCAGAAGACGACGTCAAAAGCTTGCTACTGTCCATGAAACACAGCCTCGCAGACATTTCAAGCAAAATGAACTCCATGAACAGCCGTATGGATTTCATAGTTCACAAGGTAGACAAACATGATGAACAAATCAAAGAGGCGGAAAAGCGGATCTCTGATAACGAGGACGCCACGACGCAAGTGAAACAACAAGTCACGCAGATGGACAAACTCCTTAAAATAATTGCCGCCAAAAATGAAGATTTTGAGCCGCGCAGTTGGCGCAATAACATCTCCGTCATTGGGATTCCAGGGGGCACTAACACTGGGCGCATGGAAGACTTTATTGAACGCCTGTTGCGGGACACGTTTGGCGCTGGAACCTTCTCCTTTCAATTAATAGTGGAACTGGCACACCGAGCTTTAGGCCCTAGACCTCTTCCAGGAAGTAATCCAAGCCCGATTGTTGGCACGAATACTCAACTTTCGTGATCGCGACGTAGTGCTGAAACTGGCCCGAGAGAAAAATACCCTGCACTTTGATGGCACCGAATTTACAATCTATCCTGACTTCACGGCCACAGTTCAGGAGGCGAGATGTCAATTTTTGCCTGCCAAACAAAAGCTCCGTAAAGCGCAAATTGACTATGCACTGATGTATCCGGCACGCCAGCGGGTTACAGATCAGGGTAAGCAACATGTTTTCCTCAATGGGCAGCAGGTAGATGACTTTCTCAAGAACATCAAGAAACACCCTCCACATCGAGAGGAGCGTCTCTCCAGATCTCCCTCGTCGACATCGAATTGACATCTTGATGCCATAACTATTACTCTCAGACGTAGTGCACCATAACGTTGTCTCCAATTGTACCTCTTCTTGGCCTTTGATGCCCAAGCGGCAACATGTTGTTGCAGAATGCTGCCCACGGGAGAAGGTGCACCAAGCCTTGTAAGCAGACTAATGGTTTTGTTGAGGAATCAGAGACAGATAAGTGTTATGTGGGACAAAGCAAAAAACAGATGTAGGGTGGTGGGCACTGTATATCTTATGATAATAATCAGGACTATGCCATGCCCCCCCCTTCCCGGCCTTCCCTTGTCACTGGGAGGCTGTCCCAACAGCTATGGGAGAAGGTAGAAACTCGTTGCCCCCCTAGCGACCCCCCCACGGCTGTTCCCCCTACTAGTTTGGGGCATTTGTTTTTGGACTGTAATGAAAGGAGTTGGTTGGGTTTTGGGTGAGCAGCCAAATCGTAGCACGATTGGGGTGCTGTTATGGGGGGGGTGGATTGGGAACTGTTAATTTCCGCTTTTGTCATTGTTACTATTCAGCAGGTAGACATGCGAACACACACTAAGAGATGTATCCGTAACATTATGTCCGGACCACACCATGATATATACACGCCGTCCATCTATGGCTCCGCACACTGAGGTGCTAAAATTAATCTTACATGGAACGTTAGAGGTTTGGGGGATCCCCGTAAGCGTAGGCAAATACTTGAATATCTAGATAGGCATCAAATTCACATTGCCATGTAGCAAGAGACACACTTCAATCTGCACCGCACTCCTGTATTTGCCGGCAAGTGGGCTGCAGATTGAGTTTTCTACTCATACTCTATGTACTCTAGAGGCACAGTGATTCTCATTAAAAAGAACACTTTCATTCTGGGAGGGATGAGTCATGATTCTCTTGGGAGGAGCTGCATGATTTGGGGAATGTTGGGATCACAATCTGTCACGCTAGTGTGCTGCTACGGGCCGAATGTAGAAGACCCAGAATATTATACCACGCTAAGGGGACAAATCCTTAAGGTAGGATCCACACACGTTATTTGGGGAGGGGACTTCAACACAGCATTTCACCCCGCCACTGACAGATCCAACCCTCTCCCGCACCACTACACAAAAACGCAAGGCACACTGGCAGAAATGTTCTCTGCTCATGGTCTTATGGATGCGTGGAGACATGTGCACCCATACATGAGGGAGGGCACACACCACACAGCGGGCGCTCAACCTGGGCTCGTTTAGATTACTAAGTGGTTTCCTGAGGTATGGTCTCGTGGATACATGATGTTGAGCACCTGGCCAGAACCTACTCTGATCATACCCCAGTCCGCTTGACGATCTCTCTCCCCAATTCGACTGCTTCTCCAAGGTGCTGGAAACTCATGCCGGAGGCACGTCTAGGCATTGCATTTAGGGATGAAGTGGGAACAGAAATCACAGAATTTTTCCAGAGAAACACAGGCTCAGTTACGCACATAGGCACCGTTTGGGAGGCCTTTAAAGTCACGATGAGGGGTTCTTGTATTGCTAAGAGCTTTGGTTTCTTGCGTGACATCTGATGCAGCTTGCAGAAACTTGAAGACGAACTGAAACAATTGGAAGGTGGCCTATAGCAGGATGCCTCTGGGTCTCAACAGGTGACGTTTAGGGTTAAGCTCTCTGAATACAAAGACACCGCCGAGCGAGAGACTCGATTCCGGGGAAAATACTTTACAGCATGCAAATATGGGGAGGGTGAGAGACCAGGCAGGGCTTTGGTGATGGATGTTCGCCTGCCCCGCTTCTCCAATCACGTCCTAAAAATTCATGAAAGCGCTGGTACACAATATAGAGACAGTCTTAATATCCTTAATGTATTTGCCACGTTTTATGCCGACCTATACAGCACTCGCAGAATAAAACCTCCTGACCTAGCAACATACTTGAAAGATATAGCTCTTGGTTGGTTAGATGAGGCCCAGAGAGAGTTTCTTGCCGCGCCCCTCTAAAATGATGAGATAGATGCTGCAATCGTTTTTTTTCACTGGGGTAAGAAGTTTTTCAAAAGAGATATATTCAAACAAGATGAAAAGAAAAAAAAAATGTCCCCACCTTACTGCAGGAAATACCCTTGCCTACGCTTTAGAGTGAGCAAACAGTCACAGTGAAAGACCAGGGATTGAACACCAAATCTTCAGAGTAAGAGTCTAAGACCTTTACCATTAGGCCAGAGTGACCCTTTATTGGTTAGCCTGAAAACTAATATATGACATGCGGATCAGAAACCCATGGCTAGGTAGAGAAGTATGTTAGTGGTCACCAACAGTACTGTTCTTTATAGTGTGGAATGGAAGGACTGAGAGAGGGAACGATAGAGAGTCGTTTTTTTTCACTGGGGTAAGAAGTTCTTCAAAAGAGATATATTCAAACAAGATGAGAAGAAAAAATATTTACCAACCTTACTGAAGGAAATACCATTGCCTACACCTTAGACTGAGCAATGAGTGACATTGAAAGACCAGAGATTGAACACCTAATCTTCAGAGTAGGAGTTTACGACCTTAACCATTAGGCCAGAGTGACTCTTAACTGGTTGGACTGAAAACTAATATATGACATGTGGATCAGAAACCCATGGCTAGGTAGAGAAGTATGTTAGTGTCCACCAACAGTACTGTTCTTTATAGTGTGGAATGGAAGGACTGAGAGAGGGAACGATAGAGAGTCGTTTTTTTTTACTGGGGTAAGAAGTTCTTCAAAACAGATATATTCAAGCAAGATGAAAAGAAAAAACATTTCCCAACCTTACTAAATGAAATATCATTGCCTACACTTTAGACTGAGCTAACAGTGACATTGAAAGACCAGGGATTGAACACCTAATCTTCAGAGTAGGAGTTTACGACCTTAACCATTAGAAGAGTGACCCTTTGCTGCTTGGTCTGAAAACTATTATATGACATGTGGTCAGAAATCAATGGCTAGGTAGAGAAGTATGTTAGTGTCCCCCAATAGTACTATTCTTTATAGTGTGGAATGGAGGGACTGAGAGAAGGAACGATAGAGAGTCGTTTTTTTTCACTGGGGTAAGAAGTTCTTCAAAAGAGATATATTCAAACTAGATGAAAAGAAAAAGTATTTCCCAACCTTACTGAAGGAAACTCCATTGCCTACAGTTTAGACTGAGGAAACAGTGACATTGAGAGACCAGGGATTGAACAACTAATCTTCAGAGTAAGCGTTTAAGACCTTAACCATTAGGCCAGAGTGACTTTTTACCAATTGGCCTGAAAACTAATATATGACATGCGGAACAGAAACCCATGGCTAGGTAGAGAAGTATGTTAGTGTCCACCAACAGCACTATTTTTTATAGTGTGGAATGGAAGGACTGAGAGTGGGAACGATAGAGAGTTGTTTTTTTTCACTGGGGTAAGAAGTTCTTCAAAAGAGATATATTCAAACTAGATGAAAAGAAAAAGTATTTCCCAACCTTACTAAAGGAAACTCCATTGCCTACAGTTTAGACTGAGCAAACAGTAACATTGAAAGACCAGGGATTGAACATCTAATCTTCAGAGTAATAGTCTAAGACCTTAACCATTAGGCCAGAGTGACTCTTAACTAATTCGCCTGAAAACTAATATATGACATGGGGATAAGAAATCCATGGCTTGGTAGAGAAGTATGTTAGTGTCCACCAACAGTAATATTCTTTGTAGTTTGGAATGGAAGGACTGAGAGAGGGAAAGATAGAGAGTCGTTTTTTTAACTGTGGTAAGAAGTTTTTCAAAAGAGATATATTCAAACAAGATGAAAAGAAAAAATATTTCCCAACTGTACTGCAGAAAATACCATTGCCTACACTTTAGACTGAGCAAACAGTGACACTGAAAGACCAGGGATTGAACACTTAATCTTCAGAGTAAGAGTCTAAGACCTTAACCATTAGGCCAGAGAGCCTTGTTACCAGTTGGCCTGAAATCTAATATATGACATGCGGCTCAGAAACCCATGGCTCGGTAGAGAAGTGTGTTAGTGTCCACCAACAGTACTATTCTTTATAGTGTGGAATGGAATGACAGTGAGACAGAACAATAGAGAGTCGTTTTTTTTCACTGGGGTAAGAAGTTCTTCAAGAGATAAATTCAAACAAGATGAAAAGAACTAATATTTAACAACCTTTCTGAAGGAAATACCATTGCCTACACCTTAGACTAAGCAAACAGTGACATTGAAAAACCAGGGATTGATCACCTAATCTTCAGAGTAAAAGTTTAAGACCTTAACCATTAGGCCAGAGTGACTCTTTACTGGTCGGCCTGAAAACTAATATATGACATGCAGATCAGAAACCCATGGCTAGGTAGAGAAGTATGTTAGTGTCCACCAACAGTACTATTCTTTATAGTGTGGAATGAAAGGACCGAGAGGAGAGAAGGAACGATAGAGAGTCGTTTTTTTGCATTGGGGTAAGAAGTTCTTCAAAATAGATATATTCAAACAAGATGAAAAGAAAAAATATTTCCCAAACTTACTGAAGGGAATTCCATTTTCTACACTTTAGACTGGGCAAACAATGACATTGAAAGACCAGGGATTAAACACCAAATCTTCTGTGTAAGAGTCTAAGAACTTAACCATTAGGCCAGAGTGACTCTTTACCTGCTGGCCTAAATACCAATATATGACATGCGGATCAGAAACCCATGGCTAGGTAGAGAGGTATGTTAGTGTCCACCAACAGTACTATTCTTTATCGTGTGGAATGGAAGGACTGAGAGAGGAAACAATAGAGAGTCGTTTTTTTTTCACCTGGGTAAGAAGTTCTTCAAAAGAGATATATTCAAACAAGATGAAAAGAAAAAAGATTTCCCAACCTTTCTGAAGGAAATACCAATGCCTACACTTTAGACTGAGAAAACAGTGACATTGAAAGACCAGAGATTGAACACCTAACCTTCATAGTAAGAGTCTAAGACCTTAACCATTAGACCATAATAACTCTTTACTGGTTGGCCTGAAAACTAATATATGACATGCGAATCAGAAACCCATGGCTAGGTAAAGAAGTATGTTAGTGTCCACCACCAGTACTATTCTTTATAGTGTCGAATGGAAGGACTGAGGGTAAGAAGTTCTTCAAAAGAGATATATTCAAACAAGATGAAAATAAAAAATATGTTCCAACCTTACTCGAGGAAATACCATTGCCTACACTTTTGACTGAGCAAATAGTAACATTGAAATACCAGGAATTGAGCACCTAATTTTCAGAAGAAGAGTCTAAGACCTTAACCATTAGGCCAGAGTGACTCTTTACTGGTTGGCCTGAAAACTAATATATGACATGCGGATCAGAAACCCATGGCTAGGTAGAGAAGTATGTTAGTGTCCACCAACAGTACTATTCTTTATAGTGTGCAATGGAAGGACTGAGAGAGGGAACGATAGAGAGTCAGTTTTTTTCACTGGGGTAAGAAGTTCTTCAAAACAGATATATTCAAACAAGATGAAAAGAAAATATATTTCCCAACCTTACAGAAGGAAAAACCATTGCCTACACTTTAGACTGAGCAGACAGTGACATTAAAAGACCAGGGATTAAACACCTAATCTTCAGTGTAAGAGTGTAAGACCTTAACCATTAGGCCAGGGTGACTCTTTACTTTTGGGTCTGAAAACTAATATATGACATTCATATCAGAAACCCATGGCTAGGTAGAGCAGTATGTTAGTGTCCACCAACAGTACTATTGTTTATAGTGTGGAATGGAAGGACTGAGAGAGGGAACGATAGAGAGTTGTTTTTTTCACTGGGGTAAGAAGTTCTTCAAAAGAGATATATTCAAACAAGATGAAAATAAAAAATATTTCCCAACCTTACTGAAGGAAATATCATTGCCTACACTTTAGAGTGAGCAAACACTGACCCTGAAAGACCAGAGATTGAACACCTAATCTTCAGAGTAAGAGTCTAAAACCTCAACCATTAGGCCAGAATGACTCTTTGCTGGTTGGCCTGAAAACTAATATATGACATTCGGATCTGAAACCTATGGCTAGGTAGAGATGTATGTTAGTGTCCACCAACAGTACTATTCTTTATAGTGTGGAATGGAAGGACTGAGAGAGGGAACGATAGACAGTCGTTTTTTTTCACTGGGGTAAGAAGTTCTTCAAAAGAGATATATTCAAAAAAGATATAACATTTCCAACCTTACTGAAGGAAATACCATTACCTACTCTTTAGTTCTAGCAAACAGTGACATGGAAAGACCAGGAATTGAACACCTAATCTTCAGAGTAAGAGTCTACGACCTTTAATATTAGGCCAGAGTGACTCTTTACTGATAGGCCTGAAAACTAATATATGACATGCGGATCAGAAACCCATGGCTAGGTAGAGAAGTATGTTAGTGTCCACTAACAGTATTATTCTTTATAGTGTGGAATGGAAGGACTTAGAGAGGGAACGATAGAGAGTCGGTTTTTTTCACTGGGGTAATGTAGGAGAGTAGGATCTGCACTTATGTTGCCCCCACTTTTTTTCTGATGGATACACTGGTTTCTGGCTATAGTCTGGCTGTGTCCCTGCTAATCAGGGCCCAAGTCTCTCTGTTCTCTCTAAACGACTTGGTGTGCATATTAGATGCACTAGGGATTGGATACTGCGGTAAATGATGAGCCCCTAGTATATGGTACCTTAGGTACCTAGGGCATAGGCACTTCACAGGCCTACCAGGGGCTGCAGCATGCATTATGCCACCCCTGGGAAGCAGACTCAATCTGACACCACAAGCCTGCTACTGCAGCCTGGGTGAGGTAGTGTTATCACTCCTCACAGAGGTATAGGTTCCTATAGCTCACCATACACACCCATATAAAACTATCAGCCACCTGTATGGCAGGCCCTATCAATACTGAGGGCAAGGTGCTTGGTTTACGATGTGAGGGGGTGCCTCTGCATGAGCAGGGCCCCTCTGCAGCTGGCAGAGTCTATTCTCTCTCGCTGTTTGTGAATACGGTTAAACCATATACTCTTAAGTGCATTATAACCCAACGGTAAATGCTAACTTTGGAATGACTGCATCAAAACATGTCGTGTTTGGTGTCAAACAACTTGGAATCATACCCCCACACCAGTAACTGGTGTGGGAGAATGATCCCACCCTTCTAAAGGGGATGACATGTACCTACTGTGGTAACACGGTAGAAATCTGAAAGAGCCTTGGCATCACAAAATGGATGCCACCAGCACAGACACTGGGCTGCCCTCCTGCTGCTGATTGAAACTCGCAGTAGAGGAGGCCCATCAATAGGCATCCTGTCACAGGGAGGTGTCACTACCTTCCAGACAGGATTTAGTGTATTGGAGCTGGGTGGGTGCACTTCTAGAGTGCTTTGAAGTCCTGCACTGGGGGAGCAGAAGTCTCCTCTGTGCATATGCCAGCTCAAACCGGTTCAGGGTCTACCTGTCCCTGCTCTGGTGAAAAACTGGACAAAGGGAAGTGGGTGTAACCAACCCCTACCCTGACCCTCCCAGAGGAGTGGTCATAGAGCTAGTCTCTCCCCTATCTTCAGTATAAGATAGCAAACCTTGCCATTACAAAGTAGATAACCCTGGACGACGCTCTACAAAGAAGAATCCTGGCCCTTCGACATTCCACTACCTTTGGAAGACAGAAGAATCTCAAGGAGTGACTCCCCTGCTTGGCAGGCACCAGAAACTCTAATCAACTGTTGCCAGAGTTCGAAGTCCCTGCAGCCCCAGAAGTAGATTTCCTGACTTCTTGATGGCCATTGTGAGTCACCAGCAGAGCTGAGGCAAGTGGACCCCACAAGTGATGAGGAACACAAGTGATGAGGAACAACAATACCCGGGTACCGTGCACTATTGTCGAGTGCAACCCCTTCATGACGTTCTATGAACTTGTGCATTGGACCATTTGTGGCCCAAGCCACCAGCAGGTTTTGCAGCAAATATCAGAGGCCTACCCCATCTTGAGTGACCCTGGGCTCCTGTGAAGCATTTCCTCAAGAGGTGTCTTTGTGATCCCTTGCCTGTTGGCTTGTGGGTCCCCTGAAGTCTTTCTTATCTACTCAATGGGCTCCTCTGCTTGCTCCAGGCCTGCCCTCACTCACCCCTGCTGGGTGAGTCCCTCAGACCTTGTTGGTATGCAATGCTGACCTTCTTCGATTTCCACAAGACTTGTTGTTGCCTAGGCTTGTTGGCTCCAATCCAGTTGCCAACACGTCCGTAAGCTGCAGACATTGTGGGGCACTCGGAATCCAGCTGCTGGTCATTGTCGATCCTTCCTGGACCTCGTGAGCGAAGAGTCAAAACACCCTTGATCAGCTGAAATCACCTGACTTTCGTGGGCATCCATCTTCCTGGCCCCGGGTCACTGCGAGGTGACTGTGAACACTGTCCCTTCAATTTTCAGGTCATCTGCATCTCAAATCCACACTTCTTCAGTTGACGCAAGCAGCTAGTCTTCTTTGGTCTCCATAGAAAACGGCGACGCGACCCGACACCAAAAGACACCTATGCATCCGGCTTCCCTGGGTGAGGTAACTCGTGCTCTTCGGTGCCCTAGTGTGTGTTGGCCCTCAAATTACTTACTTGGTAAGTGGCTTGCTTGTAGACTTCCTCGAAGTACCCTAAAACTTTAAAAATCAAACCGCGACTCGCTCCATTATAATCAATAGGGAACCCGCGGCTGTGTTCACCCACTGCATGCATCTCCCGTGGGTCTGTTACTTACCTGCTTTCACTGCAGTAGTAAAGCCCCAGCGATTCTACAGGCCCTAGGCCTTGTCATTCTGCAAGTCGACTTTCCTAAACCTCTTTTTTAGTATATGGTCTGGTACGCCCCTAGGGCCCCAGCCACATTTGTGCTTAACTTATTGTGAAATGTTGATATTTGAATGTGTTCCTGACTTCTAATCTCATAAAGAGATTAGTAGAGTGTGTCTAGAAATAAATACATATATATTTGATATATATACCTGTGTGGTGTCCTTTCATTTGGTAATTCTAGGGATTATAAGGTAAAACAAGCTGATTTACATTCCTCTGAGACTTAGCCTGAAGGCTGCTCTCCACAGCTACCACTAGGATAGCTTTCCTTAAAAGGTTGTCTTAAACCTATCTACCATAAGAGTCGAATTGGACTGGTGGAAGGTGGCCACTATAACTAGTGACCAGCATATGGCAGGCCAACTTCTCACATTGGTGGGCAGCCTGTGGGATTCCAGTTTGCCATTGTTTTACCAGAAAATCTCTATTTGAATTACTAACTGAAAACCACTAAAGGTACTCAAGGTACATATAAAAGTCAAGCTTATTATCAATAGGTTCTACTGAACTTAGAGTTGTGAAATGAAATGAAATTAAATTAAATGAAATGGGGTTTTGTAAAGCGCGGCTGCTGCCCTTGGGCGTCCAAGCTCTGATAGGGAGGATAGTGCCCTGAGGGAGGGCCACTTAGAGGATGATTAATTGCTGAAAAGGAATGTTTTCAGCTCTTTGCGGAAGGATGGTAAGTTGGGGTTAGATCTTAGGTGGAAGGGAAGGGAGTTCCACAGCTTGGCGGCATTGAGCGTAAAGGACCTTCCTCCTGCTCTGGACCTTTTGATCCGGGGGACTGCAGCAAAGAATGCATGGGTGGAGCGGAGTTGTTTGGCAGGATAATAGGGGGTGAACAGTGAGTGATTAATCTTGGGGCCAGATCTCCAAAAGGCTTGGTGGGATACGCACATGGCTTTGAATTTAATTCTCTCCCTAACAGGGAGCCAGTGAAGTGCCTTAATCCCGGATTCCACTGAAGCTTTACGTGGAATCTGAAGTAACATACGTGCAGCGCAGTTCTGGGTCCGCTGGAATTTTTTGCAGCACATATTCTGGTGCTCCCAGATAAAGGGCATTATTGAAGTCAAGTCGGGATTGGATTAAACCTAGGATGACAACTTGCTTGGCTTCAAAAGGCAGGAGTGGTAGGATCTTCTTCAGCATCCGGATGATCCCGAAGCATGTTGCCGATGTTTTTATAGCATGAGTGTTAAGAGTTAGGGATTTGTCCAACCAGACCCCCAAACTTTTAATATTATCTTTCGGGGTGAGCCCAGACTGGTGGGCCATAGGTGGGCGATGGTGGACAGAGCTGGGGGGCCGAGTAGCATAATCTCGGTTTTATCACCGTTGAGTTTAAGGGAGGATGCCATCATCCATCTCCCAACCTCTTCCATACAAGCCGTCAAGTTGACTTGTGACGGTTCACTGCTCTTCTGTGCAAGAGAGACCACTAGCTGAGTATCGTCCGCATATGTGATGATCTTAACGCCATATGAACGGACGACCTCGGCCAGCGGTCTCATGTATACATTGAACAGTGTGGGGCTTAATGAGGAGCCCTGCGGTACCCCGCAATCCAGAGGTTTACTTGCGGAAATAGAATCACCGTCAAAAACCTGAAAGGTCCTTCCACTCAGGAAGGATCCCAGCCAGGCTAAGGCATCTCCGGATACTCCTAGATCGAAAAGCCGACACAGCAGAGTTCTGTGGCATGCCGTGTCAAACGCGGCACTCAGATCGAGGAGGATGACTGCCACTGATCCCCCTCGATCCAAGATCCTCCTGGATTCTTCAGTCACGGCTAGTAGAGCTGTTTCCGTCCCATGTTTGGGGCGGAACCCGGTCTGTGAAACGTCGAGTAGAAGGTTCGATTCGAGAAACCTTGTAAGATGGAAATTAATATGTCTCTCCAGGATCTTGCTCACCCAAGGAAGCAGGGAAATGGGGCGATAGTTATTGAGATTGTTGGGATCCAAATTGGGCTTTTTCAGTAGCGCTTTTACCATTGCCTGCTTCCAGGGAGGTGGCACAATTCCCTTTATCAAGGAGCTATTAAGCAGCTCCATGACCATAGGGAGAATGACTTGACTGGCGCCGATCATCGTACGGGGTGGGGCTGGGTCATATGGAGAGCCTGATTTTACCTGTCGTGTCAAGGGTTCAAGTGAGTCTAGGTCTAAAAGAGGGACATTGTCGAGAGTTATTCGTGGAGGATGCTCCTCCACTGTAGAGAGCTGAAATTCATCAGCATTGAGTTCTGAGGCTGGAGCAGCGAATGTTACATAAATATTGTTTATTTGTTTAGTTGTTTGTGAAGGGATAGCACACCCTTCCTACAGCTCAAGCTAGGATCAGTAGGCCACAAACTAGTGTAGGTAGTACAACACTGCACAACACTAGAATGTCCTTAAAGGGTGGAGCCAGTGGGTCCACTCAACCCCAGTATAAGGACATGACCTTCTTTGACTTGAAGGCCATGTGTGTTGTAAAACACCTGGGATTAGGACAGAGTCCCTCCACACTACACCTGATAAATCTACTTATAGCAGATGATCTTAGACTGCCTCTAGGAGCTGGTGGATCTGGATCAGGGGGTGGGTCAGCCATAGTCTCTGGGTCTGATGATGAGAAATCAAGATGACCTGGAGTCTGTGATTGAAGGGCCAGACCCAGAAAGGTCTGAACAGGACAGAGGAATTCTCCCTAAGAGAGTTGGCAGAGTGAAAGAGAGGCCTAGGTCCCTTTCAAGGGAATCTAACCACTCATATCACTCCGACAAGGATTCTGTCCATCAGAGGAACTTATACTTACATAGAGAGACCTCCTCTGAAAGAAGGTACAAGATGCTCCAGGAGGAAGCTAGGCTTGCCCTCAGAACCAAGCAATTGGCCTTAGATAGAGAAGCCTTTGAGCTCCAGAGAGCTTCTAGAAAAGAGGGGTTAGATACCCCTGGTACCAGCAATAGTGTCCCTATAGGCAGAGATTACATTCCAGACCATAGGAACCTGTCCAAGGTTGTTCCTCCCTACCTAAATGGATACCTGCTATGGAGAGGGCCTGTAAAGTTCAACAGGTCCCCCAGAAACAGTGGGCAGCAATCTTGTGGCTCTCCTTTTCTGATAAAGGTAGAGACAAACTCCTCACTGTTAGAGAAGAGGATGCTAATGACTATGAAGCCCTGAAGAGTGCTTTGATAGATGTGTTTGGCTTAACCACTGAACAGTACAGGTTGAAGTTCAGAGATACCCAGAAAGCACAGACTCAGGATTGGACTGACTTTGTTGATTGTGCAACCAAGGCTCCAGAAGGTTGGCTGATTGGTTGTAGAGTTACTGATTTTAAGGGATTGTATAATCTTATCATGAGAGAACAGATCCTTAATATTTGCCAAAACCAGTTGTTGCATCAGTACCTGGTGGACTCTGATCTGACCTCTCCCCAAGAATTGGGTAAGAAGGCAGACAAATGGGTCAGAACCAGGGTGAGGCAGAGAACCCAGAACCAAGGGGGTGACACCAAGAAGCAAGATCCTAAAGGCTCAGCTAAAGGTGGGGTTACGGCAAAAGACCAGAAGTCTTCACAAGGGCCCCAAAAATCTACATCTGGTGGGGATTCACAGTCTACAAAGGGAAAAGGCCAAAAGAAGCCCTGGTGAAAATTCTGTAAACAGAAAGGGCACTGGACTTCTGATTGTACCAAGTCCAAAGACCAAACCACCACCACTCCTGCCCCTAAGGTAACTCTTCCCCCTAGTGCAGTCATTGGTGGAGGTGGTAACCAGAATAAGGGTGTAGTAGGGTTGACCCTGGGTTCCGATGTGGACTCTGGCCTAGTCAGAGTACCAACACAGGCATTGCTAGTTTGTGAGGGAGATCTTGATATGTCTTTCCTAGTGAGCCCCAGTAATCTGGGCAAGTACAAACAGCAGCCTATCCTAAATGGCAAACAGGCTTTGGCATTCAGGGACACAGGTGCTAGTGTCACCATGGTGGCAGAGGATCTAGTGGACCCTGCACAGATCATCCTGGGTGAAATGTACCCGGTTACCAATGCAAGCAATGTCAGGACCAACCATAGTCTGGCAGTTGTGAATTTCTCCTAGGGAGGGGTAACTGGCCTCAAAAAGGTAGTAGTCAGTGCAGACCTCCCTGTCGAATGTCTATTGGGCAATGATCTGGAGACTTCAGCCAGGTCTGAAGTGGAGTTATGGACTCGTGCTGAGATGTTGGGTATACCTGCAGAGGTATTTGCTGTGACCAGGTCACAGGCCAAAATGCATAAAACTGAACCATCTATGGATCCTGAAACTATGGACCAGATGCTACCCAAGAGGAGGAGCAGTAGGGTTAAGGCTGTGCCTTCCCCTCTGTCTCAGATCTCAGATTTCCCTCCTGAGGGGGGAGAAGCAGAGCCTGAAGAAGGAACTGCCCCAGAGGAACTTGAGCCTGATCAGGTTGAGTTCTTGGGGGCAGGGGGACCTTCCAGGGAAAATCTGAGCAAGGAGCAACAGTGCTGCCCCTCTCTTGAACCCCTCAGACAGCAAGCTGCTGCTGAGGCTGCTGGGAGTGCTAGTGGGTCCCATAAAGTTTATTGGGATGAGGGACTCCTATATGCTAAGGCTGGAGATCCTACCCCTGGAGCCACCAGGAGGTTGGTAATACCTCAGAAGTTTAGGGGGTTCCTCTTGACCCTAGCACATGATATCCCAGTGGCAGGACACTTGGGCCAAAACAAAACCTGGGACTTGTCCCTCATTTTCATTTGCCACACATGTCAGAGGACACCAAGGAGTTTTGTCGCTCCTGTGTCACTTGCCAAGCCAGTGGCAAGTCAGGTGGCACAACAAAGGACCTCCTGATACCACTACCTGTGGTGGGGATTCCCTTTGAAAGGGTAGGGATTGACATTGTTGGTCCCCTGGACCCTCCAACAGCATCTGGGCACAGGTTTATCCTGTTGGTAGTGGATCATGCCACCAGGTACCCAGAAGCAATTCCCCTCAGGACCACTACAGCCCCTGTAGTGGCAAGAGCCCTCATTGGAGTCTTCTCCAGAGTGGGTTTCCCTAAGGAGGTTATATCCGACAGAGGTGACAACTTCATGTCAGGATATCTAAAAGCAATGTGGAAGGAGTGTGTGTAAACTACAAGTTCACTACTCCCTATCACCCACAATTCAATGGGTTAGTTGAAAGGTTCAACAAAACCCTAAAGGGAATGATTAAAGGCCTCCCAGAAAAGCTTAGGTGAAAATGGGACCTTTTACTTCCCTACCTTCTGTTTGCATACAGGTGGGTCCCACAGAAGGGGGTTGGCTACAGCCCTTTTGAACTTCTGTTTGGGCACCCTGTCAGAGGCCCATTATGTTTGGTGAAGGAGGGATGGGAGTTACCTCTCAAAGCTCCCAAACAGGGTGTGGTGGACTTTGTACTTGGTCTCCGCTCCCGGATGGCAGAGTACATGAAGAAGGCAACCAAAAACCTTGAGGCTAGCCAAGAATTACAAAAAGCTTGGCATGACCAAAAGGCTGTCCTGACTGTTTATCAGCAAGGCAAGAAAGTGTGGGTGTTGGAGCCTGTGGCCCCAGCAGCTCTCCAGGACAAATGGAGTGGCCCCCATACAATTGTTGAGAAAAAGGGAGATGTCACCTACTTGGTGGATCTGGGAACTCCCAGGAGCCCCCTTAGGGTGCTCCATGACAACAGATTAAAGCCATATGTGGACAGGGCTGACATGGGCTTGCTCATGGCAACTGATGAGGACCAGGAGGAGGAGAGTGACCCTCTTCCTGACCTGCTCTCACAGAACCCTGATGATGGGTCAGTTGATGGTGTTGCTTTGGCAAGCAGCCTCACTGATCATCAGCAAACTGAATGCAGACAAGTTCTACAACAGTTCAGACATATGTTTAGCCTGACCCCAAGTCAGACTTCCTGGTGCACCCATGAGGTGGACACTGGAGACAGTCTGCCTGTCAAGAGTAAAATCTACAGACAACCTGACCATGTCAGGGACTGTATCAGGACTGAAGTCCAGAAAATGTTGGAACTAGGTGTGATTGAGCCTTCAGATAGACCTTGGGCTAGTCCAGTAGTCATTGTGCCTAAACCTCATACCCAGGGTGGTAAGAAAAAAATGAGGTTTTGTGTTGACTACAGAGGCCTCAATGCAGTCACCAGGACTGATGCCTATCCAATTCCCAGGGCAGCTGAACTAATAGATACTTTGGCCTTAGCCAAGTACCTCAGTACATTTGACCTAACAGCTGGCTACTGGCAAATCAAGTTAGCTGATGATGCCAAGGCCAAAACAGCATTCTCAACGCCTGGTGGGCACTATCACTTTGTGGTAATGCCCTTTGGTTTGAAAAATGCACCTGTCACTTTTCAGAGGTTGGTGAATAAAGTTCTGACTGGTATGGACACTTATTGCTCAGCTTATCTTGATGATATTGCTGTCTTTAGTTCCACCTGGCAGGATCACCTGGTCCACCTCAGAAATGTTTTGGAGCCCCTGCAAAAAGCAGGCCTCACTATCAAGGCCACCAAGTGCCAGATAGGGCAGAGTCAGGTTGTGTACCTGGGTCACCTTGTAGGTGGAGGCCAGTTTCAACCATTGCAGAGCAAAATCCAGACCATAATGGAATGGGTAGCTCCAACAACCCAGACACAGGTTAGAGCCTTTTTAGGCCTGACTGGGTACTATAGGAGGTTTGTTAAGGGATATGGATCTATAGTGACCCCCTTAAATGATCTTACCTCTAAGAAAATGCCAAAAAAGGTTCAGTGGACAGCTAGCTGTCAAAAGGCATTTGATGACCTCAAGCAGGCAATGTGCACTGCCCCCATCTTTGCAGAGTCCAGACTACAAAAAGAAGTTCATTGTTCAAACAGATGCTTCAGAGCTGGGTGTGGGAGCTGTACTGTCTCAACTTAATGATGAAGGTCAAGACCAGCCAGTAGCTTTCATAAGCTATAGGCTGACCCCTAGAGAGAAACGTTGGTCAGCTATAGAGAGGGAGGCCTTTGCTGTGGTGTGGGCCCTGAAGAAGCCGAGGCCATACTTGTTTGGCACTCACTTCATAGTTCAGACTGACCACAAGCCCCTCCTATGGCTCAAACAGATGAAAGGTGAAAATCCTAAACTGCTCAGGTGGTCCATTTCCCTACAGGGTATGAACTATACAGTGGAACATAGACCTGGGACGCAACATGCTAATGAAGATGGACTCTCAAGGTATTTCCACTTAGAACACGAAGACTCAACTGGTCAAGGTTAGTTTAGTGTCCCTGAGTTTGGGGGGGGGGGGTTGTGTAGGAGAGTAGGATCTGCACTTATGTTGCCCCCACTTTTTTCTGATGGATACACTGGTTTCTGGCTATAGTCTGGCTGGGTACCTGCTAATCAGGGCCCCAGTCTCTCTGTTCTCTCTAAACGACTTGGTGTGCATATTAGATGCACTAGTGATTGGATACTGTGGTACCTTATGAGCCCCTAGTATATGGTACCTTAGGTACCTAGGGCATAGGCACTTCACAGGCCTACCAGGGGCTGCAGCATGCATTATGCCACGCCTGGGAAGCAGACTCAATCTGACACCACAGGCCTGCTACTGCAGCCTGGGTGAGGTAGTGTTAGCACTCCTCACAGAGGTATAGGTTTCTATATCTCACCATACACACCCATATAAACCTATCAGCCACCCCTATGGCAGGCCCTATCGATCCTGAGGGCAGGGTGGTTGGTTTACAATGTGAGGGGGTGCCTCTGCATGAGCAGGGCCCCTCTGCAGCTGGCAGAGTCTATTCTCTGTGGCTGTTTGTGAATGCGGTTAAACCATATACTCTTAAGTGCATTATAACCCAACGGTAAATGCTAACTTTGGAATGACTGCATCAAAACATGTCGTGTTTGGTGTCAAACAACTTGGAATCATACCCCCACATCAGTAACTGGTGTGGGAGTATGATCCCACCCTTCTAGAGGGGATAACATGTACCTACTGTGGTAACACAGTAGAAATCTGAAAGAGCCTTGTCATCACAAAATGGATGCCACCAGCACAGACACTGGGATGCCCTCCTGCTGCTGACTGAAACTCGCAGTGGAGGAGGCCCAACGATAGGCATCCTGTCACAGGGAGGTGTAACTACCTTCCAGACAGGATTTAGTGTATTGGAGCTGGGTGGGTGCACTTCTAGAGAGCTTTGAAGTCCTGCACTGGGGGAGCAGTAGGATCCTTTGTGCATATGCCAGCTCGAACCGGTTCAGGGGCTACCTGTCCCTGCTCTGGCGTGAAACTGGACAAAGGGAAGTGGGTGTAACCACCCCCCACCCTGACCCTCCCAGAGGAGTGGTCATAGAGCTAGTCCCTCCCCTATCTTCAGTATGAGAAAGCAAACCTTGCCATTGCAAAGTAGATAACCCTGGACGACGCTCTACAAAGAAGAATCCTGGCCCTTCGACGTTCCACTACCTTTGGAAGACAGAAGAATCTCCCTTGGAGTCAAGGAGTGTCTCCCCTTCTTGGCAGGCACCGGAAACTCTAATCAACTGTCGCAAACTTTCCCGCTTCCGCCGGAGTTCGAATTCCCTGCAGCCCCAGAAGTAGATTTGCTGACTTCTCAACGGCCATTGTGAGTCCCCAGCAGAGCTGAGGTGAGTGGACCCCACGAGTGATGAGGAACAGCAATACCTGGGTACCGTGCACTATTGTCAAGTGCAACCCCTTCACAACGTTCTATGAACTTGTGCATTGGATCATTTGTGGCCCAAGCCTACAGCAGATTTTGCAGCAAAAATCAGAGGCCTACCCCATCCCTAGTGACCGTGGGCTCCTGTGAAGCATTTCCTCAAGAGGCATCTTCACGATCCCTTGCCTGTTGGCTTGTGGGTCCCCTGAAGACTTTCTTATCAACTCAAAGGGTTTCCCTGGTTGCTCCAGGACTGCCCTCACTCACCCTCTGGGTGAGTCCCTCAGACTTTGCTGGTCTGCAACGCTGATCTTCTTTGATTTACACAAGACTTGCTGTTGCCAAGGCTTGTTGGCTCCAATCTGGTTGCCAACACCTTAGTAGGCTGCAGACGTTGTAGGACACTCTGAATCCAGCTGCTGGTCATCATCGATCCTTCCTGGACCTCGTGAGCGAAGAGTCAAAACACCCTTGATCACCTGAAATCACCCAACTTCCTGGCCCCGGGTCACTGGCAAGTGACTGTGAACACTGTCCCTTCAATTTTCAGGTCATCTGCATCTCGAATCCAACCTTGAATTCCACCGGACACTTCTTCAGTCGACGCAAGCAGCAAGTCTTCTTTGGTCTCCATAGAAAACAGCGATGCGATCCGACACCAAAAGACACCTATGCAACCGGCTTCCCTGGGTGAGGTAACTCATGCACTGTGGTGCACTATTGTGTGTTGGCCCTCGAATTACTTATCTTTTAAGTGGCTTGCTTGTAGACTTCCTCGAAGTACCCTAAAACTTTAAAAATCAAACCGCGACTTGCTCCATTAGAATCAATAGGGAACCCGCGGCTGTGTTCACACACTGCATGCGTCTCCCGTGGGTCTGTTACTTACCTGCTTTCACTGCAGTATTGAAGCCCCAGCGATTCTACAGACCCTAGGCCTTGTCATTCTGCAAGTCAACTTTCCAAAACCTCTTTTTTAGTATATGGTCTGGTACGCCCCTAGGGCCCCAGCCATATTTGTGCTTAACTTATTGTGAAACGTTGGTATTTGAATGTGTTCCTGACTTCTAATCTCATAAAGAGATTAGTAGAGTGTGTCTAGAAATAAATACATATATATTTGATATATACCTGTGTGGCGTCCTTTCATTTGGTAATTCAAGAGATTATAAGGTAAAACAAGCTGCTTTACATTCCTCTGAGACTTAGCCTGAAGGCTGCTCTCCACAGCTACCACTAGGATAGATTTCTTTAAAAGGTTGTCTTAAATTTATCTACCATAAGAGTCGAATTGGACTGGTGCATGGTGGCCACTATAACTATTGACCAGCATATGCCAGGCCAATTTCTCACAGGTAAGAAGTTCAAAAGAGATATATTCAAACAAGATGAAAAGAAAAAATATTTCCCAACCTTATTAAAGGAAATACCATTGTCTACACTTTAGACAGAGCAAATGGTGACATTGAAAGACCAGGGATTAAACACCTAATTTTCAAAGTAAGTGACTAAGACCTTAACCATTAGGCCAGAGGGACTCTTTACTGGTTGGCCTGAAAATGAAAATATGACATGCGGATGAGAAACCCATGGCTAGGTAGAGAAATATGTTAGTGTCCACCAACAGTACTATTCTTTATAGTGTGGAATGGAAGGACTGAGAGAGGGATGGATAGAGAATCGTTTTTTTCACTGGGGAAGAAGTTCTTCAAAAGAGATATATTTAAACAAGATGAAAAGAAATATTATTTTCAAACCTTACTGAAGGAAATGCCATTGCCTACACTTTAGACTGGGCAAACAGTGACATTGAAAGACCAGGGATTGAACACCTAATCTTCAGAGTTAGTGCTAAGACCTTAACCATTAGGCCAGAGTGACAATTTAACAGTTGGCCTGAAAACTAATATATGACATGCGGATCAGAAACCCATGGCTAGGTAGAGAAGTATGTTAGTGTCCACCAACAGTACTATTCTTTATAGTGTGGAATGGAAGGACTGAGAGAGGGAAGGATAGAGAATCGTTTTTTTTCACTGGGGTAAGAAGTTCTTCAAAAGAGATATATTCAACCAAGATGAAAAGAAAAATATTTCCCAACCTTTCTGAAGGAAATACCATTGCCTACACTTTATACTGACCAATCAATGACATTGAAAGACCATGGACTGAACACCTAATCTGCAGAATAAGAGTCTAAGACCTTAACCATTAGACCAGAGTGGCACTTTACTGGTTGACCTGAAAACTAATATATGAAAAGCGTATCGGAAACCCATGGCTAGGTAGAGAAGTATGTTAGTGTCCACCAACAGTACTATTCTTTATAGTGTGGAGTGGAAGGACTGAGAGAGGGAACGATAGAGAGTCGTTTTTTTTCACTGGGGTAAGAAGTTCTTCAAAAGAGATAAATTCAAACAAGAAATATTACCCAACCTTACTGAAAGAAATTTCATTGCCTACACCTTAGACTGAGCAAACAATGACATTGAAATACCATGGACTGAACACCTAATCTTCAGAATAAGAGTCTAAGACCTTAACCATTAGGCCAGAGTGGCACTTTACTGGTTGACCTGAAAACTAATATATGAAAAGCGGATCGGAAACCCATGGCTAGGTAGAGAAGTATGTTACTGTTCACCAACAGTACTATTCTTTATAGTGTGGAATGGAAGGACTGAGAGAGAGAACGATAGAAATACATTTTTTTCCCCTGGAGTAAGAAGTTCTTCAAAAGAGATATATTCAAACAAGATGAAAAGAAAAAATATTTCCCAACCTTTCTTAAGGAAATACCATTGCCTACACTTTATACTGACCAATCAATGACATTGAAAGACCATGGACTGAACACCTAATCTGCAGAATAAGAGTCTAAGACCTTAACCATTAGACCAGAGTGGCACTTTACTGGTTGACCTGAAAACTAATATATGAAAAGCGTATCGGAAACCCATGGCTAGGTAGAGAAGTATGTTAGTGTCCACCAACAGTACTATTCTTTATAGTGTGGAGTGGAAGGACTGAGAGAGGGAACGATAGAGAGTCGTTTTTTTTCACTGGGGTAAGAAGTTCTTCAAAAGAGATAAATTCAAACAAGAAATATTACCCAACCTTACTGAATGAAATTTCATTGCCTACACCTTAGACTGAGCAAACAATGACATTGAAATACCAGGGATTGAACACATAATCTTCGGAGCAAGAGTCTTAGACATTAACCATTAGGCCAGGGTGACTCTTTTCTGCTTTTCCTGAAAACTAATATATGACATGCGGATCAGAAACCCATGGTTAGGTAGAGAAGTATGTTAGTGTCCACCAACAGTACTATTCTTTATAGTGTGGAGTGGAAGGACTGAGAGAGGGAACGATAGAGAGTCGGTTTTTTTCACTGGGGTAAGAAGTTCTTCAAAAGAGATAAATTCAAACAAGATGAAAAGAAAAAATATTTCCCAACCTTACTGACAGAAATACCATTGCCTAAACTTTAGACTGAGCAAACAGTGACGTTGAAATACCAGGGATTGAACACTAATCGTCAGAGTAAGCATATAAGACCTTAACCATTAGGCCAGAGTGAATCTTTTCTGGTTGACTTGAAAACTAATAAATGAAATGCGGATCAGAAACCCATGGCTAGGTAGAGAAGTATGTTAGTGTCCACCAACAGTACTATTCTTTATAGTGTGGCATGGAAGGACTGAGAGAAGGAACGATAGAGAGTCGTTTTTTTTCACTGGGGTAAGATTTTCTTCAAAAGAGATATATTCAAACAAGATGAAAAGAAAAAACATTTCCCAACCTTACTGAAGGAAACACCATTGCCTGCACTTTAGACTGAGCAATCAGTGACATTGAAAGAACAGGGATTGAACACCAAATCTTCAGAGTAAGAGTCTAAGCCCTTAACCATTTGGCTTGAGTGACTCTTTACCAATTGGCCTGAAAACTAATATATGACATGAGGATCAGAATCCCATTTCTAGGTAGAGAAGTATGTTAGTGTCCACCAACAGGACTAGTCTTTATAGTGTGGAATGGAAGGCCTGAGAGAGGGAACGATAGAGAGTCATTTTTTTTTACTGTGGTAAGAAGTTCTTCAAAAGTAAAGATATTTCCCAACCTTACTGAAGGAAATACCATTGCTTACACTTTAGTCTGAGCAAACAGTGATATTGAAATACCAGGGATTGAACACATAATCTGCAGAGCAAGTGACTTAGACCTTAACCATTGGGCCAGGGTGACTCTTTTCTGGTTTGCCTGAAAACTAATATATGACATGCGGATAAGAAACCCATGGTTAGGTAGAGAAGTATGTTAGTGTCTACCAACAGTACTATTCTTTATAGTGTGGAATGGAAGGACTGAGAGAGGGAACGATAGAGAGTCTTTTTTTTTCACTGGGGTAAGAAGTTCTTCAAAAGAGATATATTCAAACAAGATGAAAAGAAAATAGATTTCCGAACCTTACTGAAGGTAATACCATTGCCTACACTTTAGTCTGAGCAAACAGTGACATTGAAATACCAGGGATTGAACACCTAATCTTCAGAGTAAGAGTCTAACATCTTAACCATTAGGCCAGAGTGACTTGTAACTTTTGGGCCTGAAAACTAATATATGACATGCACATCAGAAACCCATGGCTAAGTAGAGAAGTATGTTAGTGTCCACCAACAGTACTATTCTTTATAGTGTGGAATGGAAGGACTGAGAGAGGGAAGGATAGAGAACCGTTTTTTTTCACTGGGGTAAGAAGTTCTTCAAAAGAGATATATTCAACCAAGATGAAAAGAAAAAATATTTCCCAACCTTTCTGAAGGAAATACCATTGCCTACACTCTAGACTGAGCAATCAGTGACATTGAAAGACCATGGACTGAACACCTAATCTTCAGAATAAGAGTCTAAGACCTTAAACATTAGACCAGAGTGGCACTTTACTGGTTGACCTGAAAACTAATATATGAAAAGCGGATCGGAAACCCATGGCTAGGTAGAGAAGTATGTTAGTGTCCACCAACAGTACTATTCTTTATAGTGTGGAGTGGAAGGACTGAGAGAGGGAATGATAGAGAGTCGTTTTTTTTCACTGGGGTAAGAAGTTCTTCAAAAGAGATAAATTCAAACAAGATGAAAAGAAAAAATATTACCCAACCTTACTGAAGGAAATTTCATTGCCTACACCTTAGACTGAGCAAACAATGACATTGAAATACCAGGGATTGAACACATAATCTTCGGAGCAAGAGTCTTAGACATTAACCATTAGGCCAGGGTGACTCTTTTCTGCTTTTTCTGAAAACTAATATATGACATGCGGATCAGAAACCCATGGTTAGGTAGAGAAGTATGTTAGTGTCCACCAACAGTACTATTCTTTATAGTGTGGAGTGGAAGGACTGAGACAGGGAACGATAGAGAGTCGGTTTTTTTCACTGGGGTAAGAAGTTCTTCAAAAGAGATAAATTCAAACAAGATGAAAAGAAAAATATTTCCCAACCTTACTGACAGAAATACCATTGCCTACACTTTAGACTGAGCAAACAGTGACGTTGAAATACCAGGGATTGAACACTAATCGTCAGAGTAAGTATATAAGACCTTAACCATTAGGCCAGAGTGAATCTTTTCTAGTTGGCTTGAAAACTAATATATGAAATGCGGATCAGAAACCCATGGCTAGGTAGAGAAGTATGTTAGTGTCCACCAACAGTACTATTCTTTATAGTGTGGCATGGAAGGACTGAGAGAAGGAACGATAGAGAGTCGTTTTTTTGCACTGGGGTAAGATTTTCTTCAAAAGAGATATATTCAAACAAGATGAAAAGAAAAAGGATTTCCCAACCTTACTGAAGGAAACACCATTGCCTGCACTTTAGACTGAGCAATCAGTGACATTGAAAGAACAGGGATTGAACACCAAATCTTCAGAGTAAGAGTCTAAGCCCTTAACCATTTGGCTTGAGTGACTCTTTACCAATTGGCCTGAAAACTAATATATGACATGAGGATCAGAATCCCATTTCTAGGTAGAGAAGTATGTTAGTGTCCACCAACAGGACTAGTCTTTATAGTGTGGAATGGAAGGCCTGAGAGAGGGAACGATAGAGAGTCGTTTTTTTTCACTGTGGTAAGAAGTTCTTCAAAAGTAAAAATATTTCCCAACCTTACTGAAGGAAATACCATTGCTTACACTTCAGCCTGAGCAAACAGTGATATTGAAATACCAGGGATTGAACACATAATCTGCGGAGCAAGAGTTTTAGACCTTAACCATTGGGCCAGGGTGACTCTTTTCTGGTTTGCCTGAAAACTAATATATGACATGCGGATAAGAAACCCATGGTTAGGTAGAGAAGTATGTTAGTGTCTACCAACAGTACTATTCTTTATAGTGTGGAATGGAAGGACTGAGAGAGGGAACGATAGAGAGTCTTTTTTTTTCACTGGGGTAAGAAGTTCTTCAAAAGAGATATATTCAAACAAGATGAAAAGAAAAGAGATTTCCGAACCTCACTGAAGGTAATACCATTGTCTACACTTTAGACTGAGCAAACAGTGACATGGAAATACCAGAGATTGAACACCTAATCTTCAGAGTAAGAATCTAACATCTTAACCATTAGGCCAGAGTGACTTGTTACTTTTGGGCCTGAAAACTAATATATGACATGCAGATCTGGCTAAGTAGAGAAGTATGTTAGTGTCCACAAACAGTACTATTCTTTATAGTGTGGCATGGAAGGACTGAGGGAAGGAACGATAGAGAGTCGTTTTTTTTCACTGGGGTAAGATTTTCTTCAAAAGAGATATATTCAAACAAGATGAAAAGAAAAAATATTTACCAACCATACTTAAGGAAATACCATTGTCTACAGTTTAAACTAAGCAAACAGTGAAATTGAAAGTCCAGAGATTGAACACTTAATCTTCAGAGTAAGTGTCTAAGACCTTAACCATTAGGCCAGAGTGACTCTTTATTGGTTGGCCTGAAAACTAATATATGACATGCGGATCAGAAACACATGGCTAGGTTGACAAGTATTTTAATGTCCACCACCAGTACTTTTCTTTATAGTGTGGAATGGAAGGACCGAGAGAGGGAACGATAGAGAGTCGTTTTTTTTCACTGGGGTAAGAAGTTCTCCAAAAGAGATATATTCAAACAAGTTGAAAAGAAAAAACATTTCCCAACCTTACTGAAGGAAATACCATTGCCTACACTTTAGGCCAAGCAAACAGTGAGATTGAAAGACCAGGGATTGAACACCTAATCTTCAACATAAGAGTCCAAGACCTTAACCATTCGGCCAGGGTGACTCTTTACCGATTTTCCTGAAAACTAATAAATGACATGCGGATTAGCACTATGATCAATGTTTACATTTCTGCGATTCTTGCACAGTAATGCTGGCGGCACTTGTATGGTTTAAAAAAGGCAACTGGGCTTATGCTATTTTATAGATTGTAATACATGTGACAAGCCTGTTTTCCACATAGTTGGATGTTTACAAATTGTCTATTTTGCACAGTGTTTAAAGTTCACATCTTGCGTTTTTGCACAGTAATGCTGCTGGTTTCTGTACGAATTATTGGTTAATTTATTTGTTAATTTGCACTTACAACTTGCATGTTGGCTTTATGATATTCAATTTTTTTTTTTTTTTTTACAAGTTTATCGACTGATCTTATTTTTAACTATTTTTATATTTGAGAGAAGATTGCATGCCACATGTATATTAGCAGTGATGTTGTACTTTTATGGATATATATTATATCCGAATAAAGATGATTGACTGACTGACTGACTGACATGCGGATCAGAAACCCATGGCTAGGTAGATAAGTATGTTAGTGTCCACCAACAGTACTATTCTTTATAGTGTGTGTAGGAGAGTAGGGTCTGCTTTCTATGTTCACCCCCACTTTTTGCTTTTGCTTCACTGGTTTTCGACTTAGATGTGGCTGTGGGCCTGCTAATCAGACCCACACCCCAGCTGTTCTCTCTCTAAATTCACGCTATGTACTTTAGGTACATAACCCAATTGGTAAGGATCACCTTCTAGGGCCCTGTACAGTGTACCTTAGGTACCCAGGGCATAGGTGTACCCTAGGCCTACCAGGGGCTGTAGCATGTATTATGCCACCCCTGGCTGGCCTTCCATTATGACACAACTGGCTGATCGCTCAGCCCTCCACAGGGCTTGGTCGCCCCACTCACTGATGCCGCTCCTGCCTGCCTTTGCCACCTCCTGCCTGCAGATTCCTTCGCTCGCTGCCCGCTGCTCCTGGGAATTTCCAGCTGCTCCTGGGAATTTCCCGCTGCCCGCTGCTTCTTGGAATTTCCCGCCGCTGTCTCCCTGCGGCCTCGCCCCCCTGTGATTCCATTCGCCGCCCCGCTCCCGCCACCCAGCTGCTACTCCCTCCCGGCTCCTTACTTATGACGCCCCCAGAGCGACTGCGCAGCGGACGCGCGCAGCGGGAGCGCCGAAGGTGCGCCAAAGGGAAGCCCGTCTGCGCCCGTCCGCGCCTGGACCGCGCCCAGCGCCAGACCCCCTGGTCCTCGCCCTCGCCAGCACACCCTGCACATCTACGCCGCCAAAACCCTCCACGCACTCAATGCCGGCTGAAACACCGCCTGCTACCGAGCCACCCCGAGACGCACCCACGGACCCTTCACCTGCCTGACCTGCCGCTTCACCGGCCTCTGACCCAACACCGCACCTTCTAAACCGAGCCCCAGCAACAAACACCTGATGTGCATCCTGCTCAACACCCGCTCCGTTCACAGGCATGCCGTCGAACTCTGGAACCTCCTCGACTCGACAGCACCAGACATCGCCTTCCTGACGGAAACCTGGATGAACGCCTCTTCAGCACCCAACGTCGCCATCGCCGTCCCAGAAGGCTACAAAATCACCAGGAAGGACCGCGTCAACCAGACAGGAGGAGGCATCGCCATCATCCACAAGAACACCATCCGCATCACGACCAACTCCGATGACACCTTCACCTCCGCCGAACACCTCCACTTCCAGATACACACCGACCCCAAGACCACGCTCAGAGGCACCCTCGTCTACAGACCACCGGGACCACGCACACAGTTCAGCGAAGACATCACAGACTTCGTCAGCCCGCACGCCATCAATTCCACCGACTACATCCTCCTGGGGGACCTCAACTTCCACCTGGAGGACAACAAGGACCGCAACACCACTGCTCTGCTGGACAACCTGGCCAACCTCGGACTCAAGCAACTGGTAACCACCCCCACCCACTACGCCGGCCACACGCTTGACCCAGTCTTCTCATCCAGCAAATACGTCACCTTCAGCCACTCCACCAATCTCCAGTGGACTGACCACAGCTGCGTCCACTTCAGCTACAGTAAAACGACGACCCACCACCCTCAACAAGCCCCCCGCAGGAGCTGGAACAAGATCACCGGCGACCAGCTCACCACCTTCCTCAGCCAGAACCCCCCCACCAGCTCAACGGACCCCAACGAAGCCGCCAACAACCTCACACAGTGGATCACCAACTGCGCAGACGCCCTCGCACCACTGAAGAAGAACCCCCCCAGTAGACGCGGCAGCAAGAAAGCCTCCTGGTTCACCGACGAGCTCATCACCTCCAAGAAGAACAGCCGCTCCCTGGAGAACACCTGGCGCACCAACCAGACCACAGACAACATGACGGCCCTCAAACATGCCACCCTCAAACACCACCAACTGATCCGCGCCACAAAGAAGACAGCCTTCAAGGAACGACTGGACAACAACACCCACAACAGCAAGGAACTCTTCAGCATCGTCAAAGAGCTCTCCAACCCCGACGCCGGAAACAATGACATCACTCTCTCGCAAGACCTCTGCGACTCCCTCGCAGCCTTCTTCCACGACAAGATCGCCAACATTCACAACAGCTTCGGCCCACCAACCACGAACCCCACCACCGAACCGATGCCCCCCACCGCCACCCTCCGCACCTGGACCCCAGTCAGCACCGAAGACACAACACGCACAATGAACACCATCCACTCCGGATCCCCTACGGACCCCTGCCCACACCACATCTTCAACACGGCCGACCACATCATCGCACCCCACCTCCGCGACATCATCAACGCCTCCTTCAACACTGCCACCTTCCCGGAGTGCTGGAAACACGCCGAGATCAGTGCCCTGCTGAAGAAACCAACTGCAGACCCCTCCGACCTCAAGAACTACTGCCACATCTCGCTCCTCCCGTTTCCTGCCAAAGTCATCGAGAAGACTGTCAACAGACAGCTAGCCGCCTTCCTCGAGACCAACGGATCCCTCGACCACTCGCAATGCGGCTTCCGAGCCAACCACAGCACGGAGACTGCCCTCATCGCAGCCACGGACGACATCAGATCCCTAATGGACAACGGGGAAACTGCGGCCCTCATCCTCCTGGACCTCTCCGCAGCGTTCGACACTGTCTGCCACCGCACCCTGGCACTGCGCCTGAACAACACCGGCATCCAGGAGAAGGCCCTGGAGTGGATCACCTCATTCCTCGCCGGAAGAACCCAGAGAGTCCGCCTCCCCCGTTCCGGTCAGCGGCCACCGAAGTCATCTGCGGCGTTCCACAAGGGTCATCGCTCAGCCCCACCCTCTTCAACGTCTACATGAGCCCCCTCGCATCCATCGCACGTCAACACAACCTCAAGATCATCACCTACGCTGACGACACCCAGCTGATCCTCTCCCTCACCAGCGACCCGGACGCCGCCAGAGCCAGCCTACACGAAGGGATGAAAGACGTCGCCGAATGGATGAAGAACAGCCGCCTGAAACTGAACTCAGACAAGACGGAGGTCCTCATCCTGGGATCATCACCCTCCGCCTGGGACGACTCCTGGTGGCCCCCTGCCCTGGGAGCCACCCCCAAGCCAACGGACCACGCACGCAACCTAGGCTTCATCCTGGACTCCTCCCTCTCGATGACCAGACAAGTCAACGCCTTCTCGTCTTCATGCTTCAACACCCTGCGCATGCTTCGAAAGATCTTTCGGTGGATCCCCACCGAGACCAGGAAGACGGTCACCCAGGCCCTCGTCACCAGTCGGCTGGACTACGGGAATGCCCTCTACGCCGGCACCGCCGCCAAACTCCAGAAGAAACTCCAACGGATCCAGAACGCCTCAGCACGACTCATCCTGGACATCCCCCGACACAGCCACATCTCCCGACACCTGAGAGACCTGCACTGGCTCCCCGTCAACAAAAGAATCACGTTCCGACTCCTCACCCACACACACAAGGCCCTCCACGACCTGGGCCCCAAGTTCCTCAACAGCCGCCTGACCTTCCACAAGCCCACCCGCCAGCTCCGCTCCGCCAGCCTCGCTCTCGCCACCGTCCCCCGCCCGCATCCACAGAGCCACCGCCGGAGGATGATCCTTCTCCTACCTGGCAGCCAAGACATGGAACTCCCTCCCCATCCACCTCCGGACAACGCAAGACCATCTCGCCTTCAGGAAGCAACTCAAGACATGGCTGTTCGAGCAGTAGCGTTCCCCCTCCCCCCAGCGCCTTGAGACCCTCCGGGTGAGCAGTGCGCTATACAAATGCCTATGATTGATTGATTGATTGATCACTCAGCTGGGGCAAGGTTGTGTAACCACCCCTTGCTTAGGTGTAGTATTCCTATACCTACCTTATATATAGACACATGGGTAACCTATCAGTCACTCCTATGGCAGGCCTTAACAATCCTGAAGGCAGAGTGCTTGGTAACATGTGAGATGGTGCTCTAGCATGAGCTGAGCCTGTCTGCAGCTTTCGGAACCATGTCCTTATAGCTGTTCTATGATATTGCCTACCATATACTCTTAAAGTGCCTTATAATCCTTGCGGTTATGGTAACTATGGTTTGGCTTTATCAAAACATGTCGTGTAAGGTGTCTAACACTTTAGAATACTACCCCCACACCATTTCTGGCGATGAGGATAGTATTCCTCCCTTCTAGAGGGAGAAGACATGTTGAAGACCTACTACCCGGTTAAAGTTAACCAGAGCCCCAGCATCACAAAATGGATGCTGCTGCCACAGATACAAGTCTGACCACCTGCTGCTGGGAGTCCTTCCAGCGAGGGAGGCTTGGACAATAGGTTTCCTGCCTTGGGAGGTGCTAGCACCACCCTAGACAGGACTTAGTGTATTTGGGCAGGGAGGGATGAATAAAACGAGACACTGCCTGGGGCACACAAGGTGTCCCATGCATAGTCCGGTTCAAACCGGTGCTGGGGCACTCTAGTCCCAGTCCTGGCGCGAAACCGGACATAGGGAAGGGGGTGTTCCCACCCATAGGAGGGACCTAGCAGGTAACCCAGCCCCCCAGATTAGTATAAGAGTGGGAGCTGAGTCCCTAGGACTTTGGATTATCCTGATAACTGAAACTTGAACAGAAAATCTGGACCTTCGACATTCGACTACGGAAGAAGACTAAAGAATCTCCCTTGTGGCCAAGGAGTGGCCACCCTGTGCAAACAGGCACCATCAAGCGACCTGCCATTTGCTTTGCCTAAAGTTCTACGAGGAACAGACTGCAGAGCCCGACCAGTGCCTTGACTTCCAGACTTCTCCGACCATGATCCACATCCACAGCAAAGGTGAGATCCGTGGAGGCGACGAGAGACGTGGGACCAGCTACCTGGGAAAATTGGCTACTTGCTTTCAGTGCAGCTTCTGAGGCATCCTCGAAGTTGTGCTCTGGGGATTGAGAAGCCCCAACCCCGAGCACCATCTGCACTGAAGATCAGACCTCCACACTCCACGAGTTCTGCGTGGGGCCCTTCTGCATTTTCCTGCTCTACGTGTCTGTCCAGTTGCTTGCCTGTTGGCTAGTAACCTCTGTGACGATGAACCCTTGACTTTCCACCACTGGTTTGGCTCCTCCAGACTGGCCCTTGCTTCCCTGTGAAAGAGAAGCACCTCAGGCCTTCCTGGTCTGCAACAGAAGCGAATCCTTTATACTGCGTGGGTTGCGCTTGCCAAGGCTTGTTGTGTCCCAACTCGACATCGACACCGCCAACAGAAAGAGCCCTCATGGGACAGCTCGCCTCTTAGTTCTGGTCATCCTCGACATCTCCTGGTACCCGTGGCTGCTGTGACAAGCTTCACCTCTTCACCTGCATCGTCACGACATCGCCTGGTTCCTTCCTGGTTCCTTCCCGGCTCCTGTCTGGTGACCTAGACTCTGTCCCCTCTGCTTGCAGGTATCCTCCTTCTTGATTCCATCCTTGGAATCCACCGGACACTCTTCACTGACTGCCTGTCCGCATCTTTCTTCAGGCATCCATAGGAGTCGACAACGAAACCCAACGCAAGTTCACACCTATGCACCCGCAGCCCGTGGGCTAGGTAACTCGAGTACTCCGGTGCTCACAAGGGTATTGACTATCCTAGTGCCTAGTTTCCAAGCCTCTAACTCCTAGTTCCTTCCGAAGTGTCCTAAAACTCTTTAATTCTAAACATTACTATCTCTATCGACTTTAACGCATTACGCGTGAGTGTTTCCACTCTGCACCTGAATCCCGTGGGCCTCCCACTGCCTAGCAACTGATAGGATAGTGTAGCCCCAGCAATTCCCTAGGCCTAGGCCTGACCTGTGTTTGTGACAGTGGTTCTTATACCACTTACTTAGTATATGGTTTGCGTGGCCCCTAGGGCCTAACTGTATTACTTACCTGTGTGACTTATGTATGCTTAAATAAGACTGTGTTGTACTTACCTCGAATCTCATAAAGAGTGCTGAGGGTATTTTGACTAGAATAAATACATTCTATTTTTATAATATATCTGTTGTGTTTGTCCTTTCATTTGGTATTCAAGGGGTTGCAAATGGTATAACAGCTTGCTTCACATGCTATACAGAGTTTAGCCTAAGACTGCTCTTGTCCATGCTACCACTAGGATAGCTGGTCTATAAGGTTGACTTTACAACCAATCACCATAAGGGTTGTTTGGACTGATACAAGGTGTACACTAGAACTAGTGACATCATATATCAGGCCAACTTCTCACATTGGTGAGCAGCGGTTGGGATCTGAGCTTGCTGTTGTGATACCATTGCAATCTTGAGATATCAAATTGAAAGATCACAAGGATATTTGTAAGGTACATATAACATAGCTTATAAATACTTAAGTTCTACTGAACTTAGTTGTTGTAGGTTGAAGGGCCTAGCACACCCTGACTACAACTACTAGAGAGGTTTTAGTAGATACAACTAGTGTAGGTAGGTGCACACACCACACCCTCACTAGATCATGTCTCTGAGAGGAGACCAAGTTCAATCAATCAATCAATGACACTTATAAAGCGCGCTACATACCCGTAGGGTCTCAAGGCGCTGGGGGGGGGGGGGGGTGCCGCTACTGCTCGAATAGCCAGGTCTTCAGCTTCTTCCTGAAGGAGAGGTGGTCTTGGGTCAGGCGCAGGTCGGACGGGAGGGAGTTCCAGTTCTTGGCGGCCAGGTAGGAGAAGGACCTTCCTCCTGTAGTCGCTCTTCGGATGCGGGGGACGGCGGCGAGGGCGTGGTTGGCTGATCGGAGGTGGCGCGTGGGAGCGTAGAAGTTGACTCGGCTGTTGAGGTAGCTCGGGCCTTGGTCGTGTAGGGCTTTGTGTGCGTGGGTGAGGAGGCGGAAGGTGATTCTCTTGTTGACGGGGAGCCAGTGAAGGTCTCTCAGATGTCCGGAGATGTGGCTGGATCGTGGGATGTCGAGGATGAGTCTGGCTGAAGCGTTCTGGATCAGCTGGAGTCTCTTCTGGAGCTTGGCGGTGGTACCGGCGTAGAGGGCGTTACCGTAGTCCAGTCGGCTGGTGACGAGGGCCTGGGTGACGGTCCTCCTGGTCTCGGTGGGGATCCACCAGAAGATCTTCCGAAGTATGCGTAGGATGTTGAAGCACGCCGAGGAGACGTTGTTGACCTGCCTGGTCATGGAGAGGGAGGAGTCCAGGATGAAGCCCAGGTTGCGTGCATGGTCTGTCGGTTTGGGTGCGGTTCCCAGGGCGGGAGGCCACCAGGAGTCGTCCCAGGCGGAGGGTGAAGAGCCCAGGATGAGAACCTCCGTCTTGTCCGAGTTCAGTTTCAGGCGGCTGGTCGTCATCCACTCGGCTACCTCTTTCATCCCTTCGTGCAGGTTGGCTCTGGCGGCGGCGGGGTCGTTGGTCAGGGAGAGGATCAGCTGGGTGTCGCCGGCGTAGGAGATTATGCTGAGGTTGTGTTTGCGTACGATGGCCGCGAGGGGGCTCATGTAGACGTTGAAGAGGGTGGGGCTCAGAGATGATCCCTGTGGGACGCCGCAGATGACTTCGGAGGCCTCTGACTTGTACGGTGGTAGGCGGACTCTCTGTGTTCTTCCGTCGAGGAAGGAGATGATCCATTCTAGTGCCTTGTCCTTGGTTCCGATGTTGCTGAGGCGCCGTACTAGGGTGCGGTGGCAGACCGTGTCGAATGCCGCGGAGAGGTCTAGGAGGATGAGGGCCGCTGTTTCTCCATTGTCCATCAGGGCTCGGATGTCATCGGTGGCGGCGATGAGGGCGGTCTCGGTGCTGTGTTTGGCTCGGAAGCCGGACTGTGAGGGGTCGAGGGATCCGTTCGTCTCGAGGAAGGCGGCCATCTGCTTGTTGACGGTCTTCTCGATGACTTTGGCTGGAAACGGGAGAAGCGAGATGGGGCGGTAATTCTTGAGGTCGGTGGGGTCCGCTGTTGGTTTCTTGAGTAGAGCGCTGAGTTCGGCGTGTTTCCAGCTCTCGGGGAAGATGGTGGTGTCGAAGGATGTGTTGATGATGTCTCGCAGGTGGGGTGCGATGACAGCGTCGGCCTTGTTGAAGACGTGGTGAGGGCAGGGGTCGGTCGGTGATCCGGAGTGGATGGAGTTCATCGTGCGGGTGGTGTCTTCGGTGCTGATCGGGGTCCAGGCGTGGAGGGTGGTGGTGGGTGGGGGTGGTTGGTCGGTCATGGTGATTCTCTCTCAGGAGGGGGATATCCTAGAAAGATACCCTCTAGATATGATACCCTAACTTTTCAGGAGATGAGACAATTGTGTACCTCCAGAAAGTTAAAACAGGGTTCAAACCCTACCCTCATTCATCTAGTGGAGATCTTAGAAGAGTATGATGCTCAGAGAGCCTCCCAGGATGGTACCTTAGGTACCAATGAGGGTCTACCCTCCACAGAAGACTCCCCTCACAATACTGATCAAGATGAGTCAGCAGGGACTTCAGAAGATGAGGTAGACAGCCAGGTACAAGTTAGGAGACTTAGCCAGGCTAACTTAAGCCTACATGGGAGTCTGAATGGGGTCCCCCCATTCAGACCCTCAAGTGGACTTAACCAGAGAAGCAGGAGAGGAAGATCCCCTTCCAGGGAATCTATCCACTCCCATGTCTCTAATAGCTCCAATGCCTCTTCTCACAGGGGAATGGCTTCTCCACAGAGAAAAGAGCATCAGGCCAGAATGAGGGAAGTCAATCTGAGGATTGAAAGGGAAGAACTTGCCCTTGCCAAAGAGAGACTTGCTCTGGCCAGAGAGCAAAAGTTAAGTGGGTTAGGACCCACTGGTGGCAGCAATATCCCTAAGGATAGAGACAGGGCCTATGATAATAGAAACCTGAGCAAGATTGTCCCTTCCTACAAGTGTGGGGATGACATCCACAAATGGATAACCGCTTTGGAGAGGGCTTGCAAAGTACAGCAGGTACCCCAAAGTCAGTTGGCAGCTATCTTGTGGCTCGCCTTCTCTGAGAAAGGTAGAGACAAGCTCCTCACAATTAGTGATGAGGATGCTGACAATTACACTGTCCTGAAGAGTGCTCTGATTGATGGGTTTGGCCTAACCACTGAACAATACAGGTTGTTGTTCAGGGATACCCAGAAGACACAGACTCAGGACTGGACTGACTTTGTAGATTGTGCCACTAAGGCTTTGGAAGGCTGGTTATTGGGTAGTAAGGTTAAGGACTATACAGGATTGTATAATTTGATCATGAGAGAACAAATCCTTAACAACTGTCAAAACCAGCTGCTGCATCAACACTTGATTGACTCTGACCTAACTTCTCCCCAGGAATTGGGAAAGAAGGCAGATAGGTGGGTCAGGACTAGAGTTAAGCAGAAAAACCAGAATCAGGGCGGTGATCAGAAAAAGGCAGACCAGAAGGGTAATGAGCAGAAATCAAAAGACCAGAAGTCTTCACCAGGCCCCAAAAGGCTCAGGGGGAGGGTGGTCCCAAAAAGGATAAAAAGAAAGATGAGCAAAAGAAACCTTGGTGTAACTATTGTAAGTCCAATTCCCATTGGTATAGTGAATGCACCAAAAAGGACAAGCCCCCAACCACCATTGCCCCTAAGGCAACTGTATCCCCTAGTCCAGCTGTAAGTGGTGGTTCCCAGCAAAAGGGTGTAATAGGGTTAACCCTGGAAACTGAAGTGGATTCTGGCCTAGTCAGAATACCCACTCAGGCCCATGATATTCCCCTTGCAGGACACTTAGGCCAGAATAAGACTTGGGACAGACTTGTCCCTCACTTTCACTGGCCTCAAATATCAGAAGATACCAAGGAGTTTTGTCGCTCCTGTGTCACCTGCCAAGCCAGTGGCAAATCAGGTGGCACCACAAAGGCCCCCCTCATACCACTACCTGTGGTGGGGGTTCCCTTTGAGAGAGTGGGGATAGACATTGTAGGACCAATGGACCCCCAAACAGCATCTGGGCACAGATTCATACTGGTGATAGTGGACCATGCCACCAGGTATCCAGAAGCTATACCCCTAAGGACCACAACAGCTCCTGTTGTGGCAAGGGCCCTACTTGGAGTATTCTCCAGAGTGGGTTTTCCAAAGGAGGTTGTCTCTGACAGAGGTGCCAACTTCATGTCAGGATATTTAACTGCAATGTGGAAGGAGTGTGGTGTAAACTACAAATTCACTACACCCTATCACCCACAATGCAATGGGCTTGTGGAAAGATTCAACAAGACCCTAAAAGGGATGATAAAAGGTTTACCAGACAAGCTTAGGCGAAGATGGGACATCCTTTTACCCTGCCTTCTGTTTGCTTACAGAGAGGTCCCACAAAAGGGGGTTGGCTACAGCCCTTTTGAGCTTTTGTTTGGGCATCCTGTAAGGGGACCCCTGTGTCTAGTGAGGGAAGGATGGGAGAGACCTCTCAGACAACCCAAACTGGACATAGTGGATTATGTACTTGGCCTCTGCTCCAGGATGGCAGAGTATATGAAGAAGACTTCTAAAAACCTTGAGGCAAGCCAAGAACTCAAAAAAGCTTGGCATGACCAAAAGGCTGTGCTGACTGTATACCAGCTAGGACAGAAAGTGTGGGTGGTGGAGCCCCTGGCCCCAGCAGCATTCCAGGACAAATGGTCGGGACCCCACACTATTGTTGAACAGAAGGGAGAAGTCACCTACTTGGTGGACCTTGGGACTCCCAGAAGCCCCCACAGGATGCTTCATGTCAACAGGTTAAAGGCATATGTTGACAGGGCAGACATGGGCTTACTCATGGCTACAGATGAGGGGCAGGAGGAAGAGAGTGACCCTCTCCCAGACCTGCTGACTCAGAACCCTGATGATGGTTCAGTTGATGGTGTGGTCTTTTCTGACAGCCTCACTGACCATCAGCAACAGGACTGCAGACAAGTTCTACAGGCCTACAGACATATGTTTCTCTCTGACCCCAAGTCAGACAAACTGGTGCACCCATGAGGTGGACACTGGTGACAGTCTGCCTGTGAAGAGTAAAATCTACAGGCAACCTGACCATGTCAGGGACTGCATAAAGATTGAGGTAAAAAAAGAGGTTGGAGCTGGGAGTCATTGAACCTTCAGAGAGCCCTTGGGCTAGTCCTGTAGTTCTGGTGCCAAAACCTCACACCCAAGATGGTAAGAGAGAGATGAGGTTTTGCGTGGATTACAGAAGTCTCAATGCTGTCACTAGGACAGATGCCCACCCAATACCTAGGGCAGATGAGCTCATTGACAGATTGGCAGCTGCCAAGTTTTTGAGTACATTTGACCTGACAGCAGGCTACTGGCAAATCAGACTAGCTGAGGATGCAAAGGCCAAAACTGCTTTCTCAACCCCAGGAGGACATTATCAATTTGTGGTAATGCCCTTTGGCTTCAAGAATGCACCTGCCACTTTCCAAAGGTTGGTGAATCAAGTCCATACAGGCCTGGATGACTACTGTGCAGCTTATCTTGATGATATTGCTGTCTTTAGCTCCACCTGGGAGGATCACCTGGTCCACCTGAGGAATGTTTTAGAGGCCCTGCAAAAGGCAGGCCTCACTATCAAGGCCACTAAGTGCCAGATAGGGCAGAGCAAGGTTGTGTACCTGGGCCACCTAGTAGGTGGGGGTCAGGTTCAACCACTGGAGAGCAAGATCCAGACCATAAAGAACTGGACTCCTCCAATTACCCAGACTCAGGTCAGAGCTTTCTTGGGCCTGACTGGGTACTACAGAAAGTTTGTTAAGAACTATGGGTCCATTGTGACACCACTTAATGACTTGACCTCTACGAAGATGCCAAAGAAAGTTCAGTGGACACTAAGCTGTCAGAAGGCATTTGATACTGGATTCACAAGTTGTGGCTAGGTTGTAAATTGCGCAAAATCAAAATAAAGTATATCTCAAATTAATGGTCCTGTGAAGAGTGCTCAAGGGAACAAGGGGAAGCAACCACAAAGAGTCCCCAAATCTTCAATGAAACAAATAATTGACGATAAACATGTAAAAACGTGGTTTGTTCCCGAGCATAGGCAAAGTCAAAATGTCCAGTGTAGTTGAAACAATTGACAAAATGAAGTTCAATCCTTTGGTGTGAGGATTTATCTTTTCTTTATTTTCTCAGTTGTCCTGATCACATATTCCACAGCATCACATCAGAAGTACATGCGGCCAACACGTGTTTCGTCTCGGGGTAATACAACCCCCACGACTTCCTCAGGGCCTATAGGTAAAAAGATCAGTAACACGCAACGAGTACGAAGCAAATATCCAACAGCAAAGGAATACTATTAGTGCGTATCCGGAACCTCCGTTATAATACGAACAGCACAGTTCCAGGGAGAAAGTGTCACTCGGCCAATATTTTTCTGTAAAGGAGAGTACTCCGTCAGTATCTGGGGTCCTGGCGTGTATCGAAGCCCACTACACCACCCCAGTTTAGACATGGCCATATGCAAATCAGTCTTGACCCTGTGCCTCATGGGAACAGTCCAGCCCGAACTGCCAAGCCATGTCTTCCCTGGACCGGAATCAAGCATCCTAGGACCGGTTTCTGGCTATCAGCCGTCATCCGCCAGGATAGCTTGACTCCAGTGGCGTAGTGAGCACGGGTCCCACGTCTGGGAATACCCATCCCACTTAGGGCGAAAAGCGTTACAACAAACAAATGATGGACGGAATGCTGTCAATGCAAACATTCTCCCCCAGTCAAAAGATCTGCAAAGGCATTTGATGACCTGAAGCAGGCCATGTGCACTGCACCTATTCTGAAAAGTCCAGACAACTCCAAAGAGTTCATTGTCCAGACAGATGCTTCTGAGTTGGGTGTGGGAGCTAATCTTTCACAACTGAATATAGATGGTCAAGACCAGCCCATTGCTTTTATTAGTAGAAGGCTGACCCCTAGAGAGAAACGTTGGTCAGCTATTGAGAGGGAGGCCTTTGCTGTGGTTTGGGCCCTGAAGAAGCTGAGGCCATACCTGTTTGGCACTCACTTCAAGATTCAGACAGACCATAAGCCCCTCTTGTGGCTAAATCAGATGAAGGGTGAAAATCCCAAACTTCTTAGGTGGTCCATTTCCCTACAGGGGATGGACTTCACAGTGGAACATAGACCTGGGACTGACCATGCCAATGCAGATGGACTCTCCAGATATTTCCACTTAGAACATGAAGACTCAACTGGTCAAGGTTAGTTTAATGTCCCTAAGTTTGGGGGGGGGGGTTGTGTAGGAGAGTAGGGTCTGCTTTCTATGTTCACCCCCACTTTTTGCTTTTGCTTCACTGGTTTTCGACTTGGATGTGGCTGTGGGCCTGCTAATCAGACCCACAGCCCAGCTGTTCTCTCTCTAAATTCACACTATGTACTTTAGGTACATAACCCAATTGGTAAGGATCACCTTCTAGGGCCCTCTACAGTGTACCTTAGGTACCCAGGGCATAGGTGTACACTAGGCCTACCAGGGGCTGCAGCATGTATTATGCCACCCCTGGCTGGCCTTCCATTATGACACAACTGGCTGATCACTCAGCTGGGGCAAGGTCGTGTAACCACCCCTTGCTTAGGTGTAGTATTCCTATACCTGCCTTATATAGACACATGGGTAACTTATCAGTCACTCCTATGGCAGGCCTTAACAATCCTGAAGGCAGAGTGCTTGGTAACATGTGAGATGGTGCTCTAGCATGAGCTGAGCCTGTCTGCAGCTTTCGGAACCATGTCCTTATAGCTGTTCTATGATATTGCCTACCATATACTCTTAAAGTGCCTTATAATCCTTGCGGTTATGGTAACTATGGTTTGGCTTTATCAAAACATGTCGTGTAAGGTGTCTAACACTTTGGAATACTACCCCCACACCATTTCTGGTGATGAGGATAGTATTCCTCCCTTCTAGAGGGAGAAGACATGTTGAAGACCTACTACCCGGTTAAAGTTAACCAGAGCCCCAGCATCACAAAATGGATGCTGCTACCACAGACACAAGTCTGACCTCCTGCTGCTGGGAGTCCTTCCAGCGAGGGAGGCTTGGACAATAGGTTTCCTGCCTTGGGAGGTGCTAGCACCACCCTAGACAGGACTTAGTGTGTTGGGGCAGGGAGGGATGAATGAAACGAGACACTGCCTGGGGCACACAAGGTGTTCCATGCATAGTCCGGTTCAAACCGGTGCTGGGGCACTCCAGCCCCAGTCCTGACGTGAAACCGGACAAAGGGAAGGGGGTGTAACCACCCCCCTCCCTAGTCCCACCCATAGGAGGGACCTAGCAGGTAACCCAGCCCCCCAGATTAGTATAAGAGTGGGAGCTGAGTCCCTAGGACTTTGGATTATCCTGATAACTGAAACTTGAACAGAAACTCTGGACCTTCGACATTCGACTACGGAAGAAGACTGAAGAATCTCCCTTGTGGCCAAGGAGTGGCCACCCTGTGCAAACAGGCACCATCAAGCGACCTGCCATTTGCTTTGCCTAAAGTCCTACGAGGAACTGACTGCAGAGCCCGACCAGCGCCTTGACTTCCAGACTTCTCCGACCCTGATCCACATCCACAGCAAAGCTGAGATCCATGGAGGCGACGAGAGACGTGGGACCAGCTACCTGGGAAAATTGGCTACTTGCTTTCAGCGCAGCTTCTGAGGCATCCTCGAAGTTGTGCTCTGGGGATTGAGAAGCCCCAACCCCGAGCACCATCTGCCCTCCACACTCCACAAGTTCTGCGTGGGGCCCTTCTGCATTTTCCTGCTCTACGCATCTGTCCGGTTGCTTGCCTGTTGGCTAGTAACCTCTGTGACGACGAACCCTTGAATTTCCACCACTGGTTTGGCTCCTCCAGACTGGCCCTTGCTTCCCTGTGAAAGAGAAGCACCTCAGGCCTTCCTGGTCTGCAACAGAAGCGAATCCTTTATTCTGCGTGGGTTGCGCTTGACAAGGCTTGTTGTGTCCCAACTCGACATCGACGCCGCCAACAGAAAGAGCCCTCATGGGACAGCTCGCCTCCTAGTTCTGGTCATCCTCGACGTCTCCTGGTACCCGTGGCTGCTGTGACAAGCTTCACCTCTTCACCTGCATCATCACGACATCGCCTGGTTCCTTCCTGGTTCCTTCCCGGCTCCTGGCTGGGGACCTAGACTCTGTCCCCTCTGCTTGCAGGTATCCTCCTTCTTTATTCCATCCTTGGAATCCACCGGACACTCTTCACTGACTGCCTGTCCGCATCTTTCTTCAGGCATCCATAGGAGTCGACGACGAAACCCGACGCAAGTTCACACCTATGCACCCGCAGCCCGTGGGCTAGGTAACTCGAGTACTCCGGTGCTCGCAAGGGTATTGACTATCCTAGTGTCTAGTTTCCAAGTCTCTAACTCCTAGTTCCTTCGAAGTGTCCTAAAACTCTTTAATTCTAAACATTACTATTTCTATCGACTTTAACGCATTACGCGTGAGTGTTTCCACTCTGCACCTGAATCCCGTGGGCCTCCCACTGCCTAGCAACTGATAAGATAGTGTAGCCCCAGTGATTCCCTAGGCCTAGGCCTGACCTGTGTTTGTGACAGTGGTTCTTATACCACTTACTTAGTATATGGTTTGCGTGGCCCCTAGGGCCTAACTGTATTACTTACCTGTGTGACTTATGTATGCTTAAATAAGACTGTGTTGTACTTACCTCAAATCTCATAAAGAGTGCTGAGGGTATGTTGACTAGAATAAATACATTCTATTTTTATAATATATCTGTTGTGGTGTCCTTTCATTTGGTATTCAAGGGGTTGCAAATGGTATAACAGCTGGCTTCACATGCCATACAGAGTTTAGCCTAAGACTGCTCTTGTCCATGCTACCACTAGGATAGCTGGTCTATAAGGTTGACTTTACAACCAATCACCATAAGGGTTGTTTGGACTGATACAAGGTGTACACTAGAACTAGTGACATCATATATCAGGCCAACTTCTCACAGTGTGGAATGGAAGGTCTGAGAGAGGGAACGATAGAGAGTCGGTTTTTTTCACTGGGGTAAGAAGTTCTTCAAAAGAGATATATTTAAACAAGATGAAAAGAAAAAATATTTTGCAACCTTACTGACAGAAATACCATTGCCTACACTTTAGTCTGATCAAATAGTGACATAGAAATACCAGAGAGTGAGCACCTAATTTTCAGAAGAAGAGTCTAAGACCTTAACCAATAGGCCAGGGTGACTCGTTTCTGGGGGGCCGGAAAACTAATATATGACATGCGGATCAGAAACCCATGGCTAGGTAGAGAAGTATTTTAGTGTCCACCAACAGTACTATTCTTTATAGTGTGAATGGAAGGACTGAGAGAGGGAACGATAGTCGTTTTTTTTCACCGGGGTAAGAAGTTCTTCAAAAGAGATAAATTCAAACAAGATGAAAAGAAAAAATATTTCCCAACCTTACTGACAGAAACACCATTGCCTACACTTTAGACCGAGCAAACAGTGATGTTGAAATACCAGGGATTGAACACTAATCGTCAGAGTAAGTGTGTAAGACCTTAACCATTAGGCCAGAGTGACTTTTTTCAGGTTGGCTTGAAAACTAATATATGACATGCGGATCAGAAACCCATGGCTAGGTAGAGAAGTATGTTAGTGTCCACCAACAGTACTATTCTTTATAGTGTGGAATGGAAGGACTGAGAGAGGGAACGATAGAGAGTCTTTTTTTTTTCACTGGGGTAAGAAGTTCTTCAAAAGAGATATATTCAAACAAGATGAAAAGAAAAAAGATTTCCTAAACCTCACTGAAGGTAATACCACTGCCTACACTTGAGACTGAGCAAACAGTGACATTAAAATACCAGGGATTGAACACCTAATCTTCAGCATAAGAGACTAATATCTTAACCATTAGGGCAGAGTGACTGTTTACTTTTGAGCCGGAAAACTAATATATGACATGCAGATCAGAAACCCATGGCTAAGTAGAGAAGTATGTTAGTGTCCACCAACAGTACTATTCTTTATAGTGTGGAATGGAAGGACTGAGAGAGGGAACGAAAGAGTGTCGGTTTTTTTCACTGGGGTAAGAAGATCTTCAAAAGAGATATATTCAAACAAGATGAAAAGAAAAAATATTTCCCAACCTTATGAAAGGAAATACCATTGCCTACACTTAAGACTGAGCAAACAATAACATTGAAACAGAAAGGATTAAACTGCTAATTTTCAGAGTAAGAGTCTAAGACGTTAATCATTAGGCCAGAGGGACTCGTTACTTGTTGCCCTGAAAACTAATATATGACATGCGGATCAGAAACCTATGGCTAGGTAGAGAAGTATGTTAATGTCCACCAACAGTGCTATTCTTTATAGTGTGGAATTGAAGGACTGAGAGAGGGAATAATAGAGAGTCGTTTTTTTCACTGGAGTAAGAAGTTCTTCAAAAGAGATATATTCAAACAAGATAAAAAGAAAAAATATTTCCCAACCTTACTAAAGGAAATACCATTGCCTACACTTTAGTCTGAGGAAACAGTGATATTGAAATACCACGGATTGAACACATAATCTTCGGAGCAAGAGTCTTAGACCTTAACCATTAGGTAAGGGTGAGTCGTTTCTGGTCTGCCTGAAAACTAATATATGACATGCAGATCAGAAACCCATGGCTAGGTAGAGAAGTATGTTAGTGTCCACCAACAGTACTATTCTTTATAGTGTGGAATGGAAGGACTGAGAGAGGGAACGATAGAGAGTTGGTTTTTTTAACTGGGGTAAGAAGTTCTTCAAACTAGATATATTCAAAGAAGATGAAAAGAATAAATATTTACCAACCATACTGAAGGAAATACCATTGCCTACACTTTAAACTAAGCAAACAGTGAAATTGAAAGACCAGAGATTGAACACCTAATCTTCAAAAGAAGTGTCTGAGACCTTAACCATTAGGCCAAAGTGACTCTTTACCAATTCTCCTGAAAACTAATATATGACATGCGGATCAGAAACCCATGGCTAGGTAGATAAGTATGTTAGTGTCCACCAACAGTACTATTTTTTATAGTGTGGAATGGAAGGTCTGAGAGAGGGAACGACAGAGAGTCGTTTTTTTTCACTGGGATAATAAGTTCTTCAAAAGAGATATATTCAAACAAGATGAAAAGAAAAAAATATTTCCCAACCTTACTGAAGTAAATACCATTGCCTACACTTTAGTGTGATCAAATAGTGACATAGAAATACCAGGGAGTGAGCACCTAATTTTCAGAGGAATAGTTTAAGACCTTAACCATTAGGCCAGAGTGACACTTTACTGGTTGGCCTGAAAACTAATATCTGACATGCGGATCAGAAACCCATGTCTAGGTAGAGAAGTATGTTAGTGTCCACCAACAGTACTATTCTTTATAGTGAGGAAAGGATGGACTGAGAGAGGAAACGATGAGAGTCGTTTTTTTTCACTGGGGTACGAAGTTCTTCAAAAGAGATATATTCAAACAAGATGAAAAGAAAAAATATTTCCCAACCTTACTGAAGGAAATACCATTGCCTACTCTTTAGTCTGAGCAAAGATTGACATTGAAATACCAGGGTTTGAACACCTAATCTTCAGAGGAAGAGTATAAGCCCTCAACCATTAGGCCTGAGTGACTCTTTACCAGTAGGCCTGAAAACTAATACATGACTTGCGGATCAGAAACCCATTTCTAGGTAGAGAAGTATGTTAGTGTCCACCAACAGTACTATTCTTTATAGTGTGGAATGGAAGGACTGAGAGAGGGAATGATAGAGAGTCGTTTTTTTTCACTGGGGTAAGAAGTTCTTCAAAAGAGATATATTCAAACAAGATTAAAAGAAAAAAGATTTGCCAACCTCACTGAAGGTAATACCATTGCCTACACTTTAGACTTAGCAAACAACGACATTGATAAACCAGGGATTAAACACCTAATCTTCAGAGTAAGCGTCTAAGAACTTAACGATTAGGCCATAGTCACTCTTTACCTTTTGGCCTGAAAACTAATATATGACATGCGGATCAGAAACCTATGGCTAGGTAGAGAAGTATTTTAGTGTCCACCAACAGTACTATTCTTTATAGTGTGAATGGAAGGACTGAGAGAGGGAACGATAGAGAGTCGGTTTTTTTCACTGGGGTAAGAAGTTCTTCAAAAGAGATAAATTCAAACAAGATGAAAAGAAAAAATATTTCCCAACCTTACTGACAGAAATACCATTGCCTACACTTTAGACTGAGCAAACAGTGATGTTGAAACACCAGGGATTGAATACTAATCGTCAGAGTAAGTGTATAAGACCTTAAACATTAGGCCAGAGTGACTCTTTTCTGGTTGGCCTGAAAACTAATATATGACATGCGGATCAGAAACCCATGGCTAGGTAGAGAAGTATTTTAGTGTCCACCAACAGTACTATTCTTTATAGTGTGGAATGGAAGGACTGAGAGAGGGAACGATAGAGAGTTGGTTTTTTTAACTGGGGTAAGAAGTTCTTCAAACTAGATATATTCAAAGAAGATGAAAAGAATAAATAATTACCAACCATACTGAAGGAAATACCATTGCCTAAACTTTAAACTAAGCAAACAGTGAAATTGAAAGACCAGAGATTGAACACCTAATCTTCAAAAGAAGTGTCTGAGACCATAACCATTAGGCCAAAGTGACTCTTTACCAATTCGCCTGAAAACTAATATATGACATGCGGATCAGAAACCCATGGCTAGGTAGATAAGTATGTTAGTGTCCACCAACAGTACTTTTCTTTATAGTGTGGAATCGAAGGACTGAGAGGGAACGATAGAGAGTTGTTTTTTTTCACTGGGGTAAGAAGTTCTTCAAAAGAGATATATTCAAACAAGTTGAAAAGAAAAACTATTTCCCAACCTTACTGACAGAAATACCATTGCCTACACTTTAGACTGAGCAAACAATGATGTTGAAATATCAGGGATTGAACACTAATCGTCAGAGTAAGCGTCTAAGACATTAACCATTATGCCAGAGTGACTCTTTTCTGATTGGCCTGAAAACTAATATATGACATGCGGATCAGAAACCTATGGCTAGGTAGAGAAGTATTTTAGTGTCCACCAACAGTACTATTCTTTATAGTGTGAATGGAAGGACTGAGAGAGGGAACGATAGAGAGTCGGTTTTTTTCACTGGGGTAAGAAGTTCTTCAAAAGAGATAAATTCAAACAAGATGAAAAGAAAAAATATTTCCCAACCTTACTGACAGAAATACCATTGCCTACACTTTAGACTGAGCAAACAGTGATGTTGAAACACCAGGGATTGAATACTAATCGTCAGAGTAAGTGTATAAGACCTTAAACATTAGGCCAGAGTGACTCTTTTCTGGTTGGCCTGAAAACTAATATATGACATGCGGATCAGAAACCCATGGCTAGGTAGAGAAGTATTTTAGTGTCCACCAACAGTACTATTCTTTATAGTGTGGAATGGAAGAACTGAGAGAGGGAACGATAGAGAGTCTTTTTTCTTCACTGTGGTAAGAAGTTCTTCAAAAGAGATATATTCAAACAAGATGAAAAGAAAAAATATTTCCCAACCTTACTGAAGGAAATACCATTGCCTACACTTTAGTCTGATGAAATAGTGACATAGAAATACCAGGGAGTGAGCACCTAATTTTCAGAGGAATAGTTTAAGACCTTAACCATTAGGCCAGAGTGACACTTTACTGGTTGGCCTGAAAACTAATATCTGACATGCGGATCAGAAACCCATGGCTAGGTAGAGAAGTATGTTAGTGTCCACCAACAGTACTATTCTTTATAGTGTGGAAAGGATGGACTGAGAGAGGAAACGATAAGAGAGTCGTTTTTTTTCACTGGGGTACGAAGTTCTTCAAAAGAGATATATTCAAACAAGATTAAAAGAAAAAAGATTTCCCAACCTCACTGAAGGTAATACCATTGCCTACACTTTAGACTTAGCAAACAGCGACATTGATAAACCAGAGATTGAACACCTAATCTTCAGAGTAAGTGTCTAAGACCTTAAACATTAGGCCAGAGTGACTCTTTTCTGGTTGGCCTGAAAACTAATATATGACATGCGGATCAGAAACCCATGGCTAGGTAGAGAAGTATGTTAGTGTCCACCAACAGTACTATTCTTTATAGTGTGGAATGGAAGAACTGAGAGAGGGAACGATAGAGAGTCTTTTTTCTTCACTGTGGTAAGAAGTTCTTCAAAAGAGATATATTCAAACAAGATGAAAAGAAAAAATATTTCCCAACCTTACTGAAGGAAATAGCATTGCCAGGGAAGGGAAGATGGTGGATTGCTTCCGCCGCTGAGGATGCCTCGACCCGCTCCCGGCTGAGGGCTCCCCACTCTGCTCCTGCTTGTCTCCCCTGACGCCCGGCTGAAGATTTATTGAATGTTATTGAATGTTAAGGACTGAAAAACTGAACTTTTGTTTAAGCAGATGGAAAAGAATCGAAAAAGAGCTTAGTTAAGTTACGGGCTGCTGCTGCCACTTCATTAAGCTTCCCGCTATCCCCGCTGTTAGCCCTCATTGATGTGCCGAGTAACAGAGATCAGCTGCGCGGTGTTTGGAGTCCACGCAGCGAGTTGGTTCGCATTTGGAACACCGTCTACAGCTTCGTGGATACCCTCTCCCCGACGCACCTTTAGATTGTTTAGTGGATGTGTGCGTGATCGGGAGGAGTGTGGCTGCCAACACAGGAGCCTGTTTGGATACTGTGGGTGTCCGCATCTGAGAGCAGTGGCGCCCCCGAGGTCGGCACGCCGAGGACGGGTGGGGGTTCCGTTAAAGACGGCAGTGAAGACAGCAGTGAATGCCTCCAGTCCAGCAGGAGCGAACACGGTCAGGTCAGATGGGCTACCTCCCTGTTTGGAAGCTGACTGTGGGGATAAACCTGAGGGGGTTTGTGTAAATAATGTTGTACAAAGAGATGCTGTACTTTTCAACCCCCAGGTGGGTAAGCCCATGCTGAAGCTCCTACGCTCTGGTAAAGTAACGGCCTTGCTTCGCTCCTGTGGTTCGGACTCGGTAGCTCCCACTGACCAAATGGCGGATGTCCTAAACGCCGCAGTTAATGAGGGCTGGGGCGAACTTGGAGAGCCTACATCAATATCTACTGCGTCCTCTGAAGTAAACATAAACGATAGTAGCAATAGCATCTCCACTTTAAATTTGGAAACCTCTACAATGGCCGATAAGGGTATGCAAACCCCACCTCACAAAGCACACTCTCAAGAATATACAGTAATGTCCCCCCTCAACGCAACTCATGGAAATATGTCTATTTCACCTGTACAGGATAGCGCTGAGCTCATCCAACTGCAGCTGCGGTCAGGTTCTGAGGGTGAGAGTTCTGTGATACCACCTGATGGAGCCCCGTGTGGTGTTGATGTGAGTAGCTTGAGTGAGGATGCTGCTCGTGGAAAGGAGGAAGTCAGAGGGGATATTATTAAGGAATTGGAACCTGAACCTATGCCTCACAGTGTTGCTCTGATTCGGGTCTCTTCGAGCTCTATTCAACAAATGGATAATCATGGGACAGTATATGACAATACTAAAAATACCCCCAAGAGGTGGAAGACCCAGAAGGGAAAAACTTATAAACAAGGCAGGACTGGGAAAGGCGGCAGAGGACGAGGAGGCGGGGGTGGGGCCAGTACTAAGGCTCACTTATCGGAGGCATTGGAGCGATTAAAGGGGGCAGCAAATTCCACAAAACCGAGCTTGGAGCTGAGTCCCCTTCGGAAGTGGGTCTCCACAAAGGGTGAAGTTAGATCAATTGTCTCCAGACTTTCTAGCTCAGGAAGATCTGGTTCCTCCGATCCAGCTGCCACAGTTATTCCGATTTCAAATGATCAGCTAGATTTTGCTGCTAGCTCGCTTACTGAGGTGTCCAACCGTCCGCAGGTTACTGATTCAACTAGTAGATCTGCGGATGGTGTGGCTGCTTGTTCCCGGAATGGGTCCCAGAATCAACCTCGGGAATTGGGATTAGAGCCCACGCATGAGGCTGGAACTGCCCTAACAGTAGTGACCGGCCAATTTACGGTTTCAGATTCTCCATGCTTATCTAAAGATCTATCATGCATAGGGGCCACAGAGGCGGAGAGCTGCCCCGTTCGGCACACCCAGGATAAAGACCAGGAGGACGAGCCATCTATGTCCGAAATTATGCAAGCTCTCAAAATTCAGAGATCAGAGGCCCAACAATACTACCAACAAGCTAGGGCTGATAGCACAGAAATTAAAAAATCATTGGCTGAAGTCACTATTAAGGTGTCTCACCTCATTTCAGAGGTCTCTGATCTTCAAAATAGGGTGGCTACAGTAGAGGAGGATAATTCTCTAATCATGAAACAGGTTAGCACACATGAGTCACAGTTATCCAGCGTCCAACTAAAAATTGAAGATCTTGAAAATCGACAGAGGCGCCTGAACTTGAGAATTTTTGGTGTTCCGGAAGGTAGCGAAGGAACTGACCCTCGGGCCTTCATTGTTGGCCTTCTTCAAAAGGCATTTCCGGACTTGGACGATTGGGATATGGACACTCAAGTCCAAAGAGCACATAGGCTACATCCTTTCCTTTCACGGGACACTCAGTCTAAAATAAATTTTGCCAGGCCTGTACTGGTCTTTTTGGGTAACTTTTTGCTACAACAGGCCATCTTTTTCAAAGCTTGTCCTACAGCTCCGGTTAAAGTGGGCACTTTTTCAATATTTGTACGTTCTGATTTTTCAAAGCCTACTATGGAAAGGCGGTGGCTTCTTCGGCAGCTTGATACTCTTAAAGCTGTGTGTTCTCAGGTTATGCTACAGGAACCTGCCCGCCTGAAAATTATTAAAAATGGCCGCACTTATCTTTTCTTTAATGAGCAGGAAGCAAGAGAAGCTCTTTGTAAATGACAATCCGCAGCAAAAGACTGATCCATAATTTTAACTTTTGCTTTTTTTGTGATAATAATAGGTCCTGGCTCTCTGGGGGATCTTTTTCTTTTCTTTTTCGCTGCTGTTTCCTGTTGACTATTATACTACTTTATTACGGTAACTGATGGATAGAATTTATTCTTGTTTGTAAACACACTGTCTTTGGGTTGGTTCGGGCGGATGGGGGGGCGGCAGGAGCGGTGGGCCCCGGTGGGGAAGTGGTGGAGAGGTGTTCTCTTTATGCTGTCACTTTAGGACAGCTAAGTAGGGGGTTGATTCCCTTCCATGGATACTGGGTGGGGGTTGGTTTTGGTAGGGGTGGGAAGAGTTAGGAGGTTTGGGGGGGAGGATGGGGTTAAAGGGTCACGTCACACTTTGAAATGCTATGAAGCTTTTTTTGCAAATTTTTCATTTTAGGTGGTTTACAGATGGAATTAGTACTCGTAGACTTAAGAAGAACTTACTCTATGTCGAGCATTAAACTTATGAGTTGGAATGTCTGTGGGCTGAACCAAACTAATAAAAGACGTCTTGTTGCGGAAGAGCTGAAGGTCTTTAAGCCAGATATAGTGGGTCTTGTGGAAACACATGTGGCCTTTAAATATAGAAGTTTCTTGAAACAGTTAGGCTATGAGCTAATTATCTGAACGTCACAGCCGGTATCCATTCGGGGGGTAGCACTGCTGAAGGCTAAATAGTCTGTGGTTAAAATCTTACGTACTTTAGCTGATTCCAAAGGTAGATGGGTGATAGCTCAGCTCTCTATACGTAGTCATAATATGACAATATGTACGATTTATGGTCCGAATAACGATCTTCCTGACATTTTTTCCTATCTTGGGTCTGAGTTGTTAGATTGGTCTGGGGATCTTATAGTGATGGGCAATCTGAATTGCATATTAGATAAGAAAATTGATACTACCAATTCAAAAGCTAGAAGTAGAATGGTTCAGGTGAGGGCAGCAATTCAAGATCTGCTTTTACTTCACCAACTGGAGGATGCTTGGAGAGTGTTATATCCCTCACTCCCAGGCTTTACTTTTTTTTCCCACCCGCATAAACATTATTCTCGTTTTGATATGATCTTTGTTAAATACAATTTGTTGGAGAACTCTAATATGGTGGTGTGTCCCAAGATCACCTCGGATCATAATCCAGTTATGCTTACGTTAGCTATTAGTTCCGATGAAGATATTCAAACTAGGGATTTCTCGTTTCCAAAGCACCTTCTTAATAACTTAGATTATATTAAACATATGCAAGAAGCCCTAGAGGAATATTTAGCGAATAATCTATATTCTACATCTCTCGCATTGGTTTGGGATTGTCTAAAGGCATATGTAAGGGGGGTTACATTTCAGTATATTGTTAAACAAAACCGGACCTATTTTAATCAGTTGGATAGTGACCATATGAAATATATGGAGCTAGAGCAGAAACAGGCCCAATCTATTGTTTTAAAAGACACTGAGGAACATCAAATTTATTTACAGATCATTGACATCCTTCTTTTTGGAGAAGGTACAAGCCATTTACAGGTCATTTTCTTCTGCGGGCCCACCAGTAGGACCTCCGGTGATGATCTCGTGTTGTCCCACTATGGAGTCCTTTCCTCTGCTTTCCCCCGAGGATTTCGATAGGGTGTCCCAAAAAATCAAGTCTGGCTCACCTTTGGATCCTCTAAAACCCATCTTTTTTAGAGATCAGTCCTTTGTTGGCCGCCCTATACTGCGATCTTTCATCAACGCTTCGCTGGCGACGGGCGTGGTCCCAGCGGAATGGAAGCGGGCAGTGGTTTCCCCTATTTTGAAGAAACCCTCTTTGGATCCTTTAAGAACGGAGAATTACCGGCCCATTTCCTTACTTCCCTGGCCGGCTAAAGTCATGGAGGCCCATGTCAACCAGGCTCTTTCTGATCACCTCACCCATGCCAACATCCTGGATGATACCCAGCATGGGTTTCGTACTGGGCATAGCACGGAGACGGCTCTTCTTGCAATGGTTGAGCATCTACGTGGAATGCTGGATGCGGGACAGACGGCTGCGCTAATACTTTTAGATCTAAGCGCCGCCTTCGATACTGTCTCACACCCCATCCTCTTACGTCGCTTGGAGGAGATGGGTATTGGCGGTGTAGCCTTACAGTGGTTCCGCTCCTTCCTTGACAACCGTTCCTTCTGCGTAGCCATACCTCCTCATCAGTCCAAATTCCTTCCCCTGGGCCTGGGGGTGCCGCAGGGTTCCTCGCTGAGTCCGACGCTTTTCAATCTTTATGTGAGGCCGCTGGCTGATGTCATCAAGCAGTGGGACATGATGATGGTCTCTTATGCTGACGACACTCAGCTGGCGGTCACCATCAGCGGGGACGCTGAGTGCGATGCCCCCAGGTTTCAGAGTGGACTGAGAGCGGTGGCGAGCTGGATGAATGTCAACTGTCTCCAGCTCAACGCGAAGAAAACTGAGGTCATGGTTGTCGGGAAGGGGCGAGAGCTCTGGGGAGACAGATGGTGGCCACCTGAGCTTGGGCCAGTTCCTACTCCAGTTACGGAGCTGCGAAACTTAGGAGTGTGGTTGGAGCCTGCCCTCAGTTTTGTGGGGCATTCCAAGAAGACGGCGGCGTGTTGTTTTGGGGTTCTTCGAGGCCTCAGACCCGTCCTGAAGTTCTTTGACCCCCCCACGAGGCAGCTGGTGGTTCAGGCAACTGTAATCTCTCGCCTGGACTATGCCAGCTCCCTTCTGGTAGGGGCAAATCTGGCGGAAATTAATCGCCTCCAACGCGTACAAAACGCAGCTGCCAGAGCCATAGTTGGCCTGCCCAGGTCCTGTTCTGTTTCTAGTACTCTCCGATCCTTACACTGGCTTCCGGTGAAAACTAGAATCGATTTCAAAATTTTATGTCTGGCCTTCAAGATCTTGAAAGGCTCAGCACCTCGGATCCTGCTGAATCTCCTGTCCTTCTATGTACCTTCTCGCCCTTTGAGATCCATGGGCCAAGCGCTTGCAGTTGTCCCGAGATTCAAGCTAAGCCGTATGGGAGGTCGGTCTTTCCGGGTAAAAGCAGCTATCCTGTGGAACTCTATCCCGTTGGAGATCCGCCTTTTGGATGATCTCCTTTCGTTTCGTAAAGCGTTGAAGACGATGTTATTCTAATTCCATCTTTTCTACGCTGTCTGTCTGTCACTTTGTGGTTTTGTTAGGTGCGGCTATGTTTATCTTGTCATGCGCCAGGACGCCCCTTAGCTGGGGCAGCTGTGCGCACTACAAATGCCCCTAACATAACATAACATTAGAGCGAAGATTGGTAGTAGACTTAAAGATAAAATTGCCAACAACTTTCTTAAATATCAAACTCGGCAGTACGAGTATGGCGAGCGGGTTGGATGAGTGTAGGCCCATCAGCTAGCTGATCAAAGAGCTAAGGTTTATATCAAAAAAATTAACGGGGTAAATGGGGATGTTTTTTCAAAGCCACAAGAAATTGTAGAACAGTTTAGGTTATTCTATATGGATCTATACAATGAAGTGAGTAGCTTTAACACACAATTAGCTATTACTTATTTACAAGAAAGTGGGCTGCCTCTATTGAATTCGTTTCAAGCTTTAAGTTTGGAGAGAAATGCTGATCTAGCCGAGCTTAATCTTGCAATTGGGGCTTTACCCACGGGCAAGGCAGTGGGGGAAGATACCATACCACTTGAGTTTTATAAAACATTTAGGGATCTTTTAACTCCAATTCTTCTTGAATTGGTTAATGAGATACTTATGGGAGGTGATTCTCCTCCCTCCTGCAACAAAACAAATAGTATTGTCTTCCCCTAAAAAGACAAGCCACCTGAAAATCTTGGCTCATACAGACCGATTTCTTTAATTAATTCAGATGCTAAAAATGTCTAAACTTTTGGCTTCTCGCTTAGACCCTCTGATGCACTTATTAGTTTCTGAAGAACAACATGGTTTTATTTCTGGTAGGGACACCGCTGCACATATTAATACTGCTTTCGCCGCATTCGACATCGCTGACCAGTTGGATCAGCGAATTGAGATGCTTATGTTAGATGCCGAGAAGGCCTTCGACCGAGTGGCCTGGGGCTTCTTGTGGTGTACGACGGCCTCTTTTGGCCCCGGTCGGAGGTTTGTCTCGGCTGTTCAGAAAGTTTATTGTAAACCCACTGCTATGATTAAATACAATGGTCTTACCTCATTAGCTTTTAGTATCTCTCGCAGTACGCGGCAAGGATGTCCGCTTTCTCCTTTATTATTTGCATTGTATATTGAGCCCTTCATTAAACACTTACTTAACAACACGTTTATTTCACCGTTTTTTTTTTATGGTATCTCCCTGAAAGTCACTGCGTATGCTGATGATATTGCTGTTTTTTCTATAAAGCCAGTGGAAGCCTTTGCAGTGATAACTCAAGAGGCGCCGCGGTTTGGATCTTTTTCCGGATACAAACTTAATTTTAATAAGACTCAGTCTATTCTTAATTTTACACCGACTACAGCTCCATCTTCATTAGGTATTACAGCCTCAGCCATGTATCTGGGGGTGTGTCTTAGCGCTCAAATTGATGATATATTTGATTTAAACTATGCACCGCTGTTGAAAAAGGTTACTAATGATTTTCGTGGGTGGCGTAAGCTTCCACTGACTATTATCGGGAGAAGCAATATAGTCAAGATGAGTATACTACCCAAATTTTTATATTTCTTTCGTGCTATCCCTTTAAGAATTCCAGAAACCTTTTTTAAATGTTTAGATAGTGTTGTTGGAAGCTTTATCTGGAATTTTCATAGGGCGAGAAGGGCACTTAAATACATTAAGTTGTCCTTTAGGCAAGGAGGTTTTAAACTTCCGGATTTTCAGAACCTATTTTTGGGCCGGCTTTATTAGTCAGATTCAGTCTTTAATTAAAGGACCCGTTGCGGGGAAACCCTGGCTTTCATATCAGCTGGCATATGGTTCAAATACTGGATTCTTACTACATCACCTATCAGATCCAAATTACTACAAAAGAGTCCGATTTAAGACTATTCTGCATATTTTTAATATTTGGCAAGATATATGCAAAAAGTTTAAACTTTCAGATTGGCACGAATTTACTTATCTTTGGGGTAACCCGAGGCTTCCCGATATTTTTTCAGATTCAGTTGTGCGGGCATGGCAACAACAGGGAATTACATTGTTGGGGCATCTTTATGATAAACATGGCTTTAAGTCTTTTCAATCATTGTCAACAGAATATGGGCTTACACACAACTCATTTTTCAAATATTTACAAATTAGGAATTTTTTTATGCAAGGGGAAGGTCTATTGGCTCTTTCCCCTACAACAGAGGTTCTTCGGTTAATCTTTAAGAATGGTAATCGAGGTCTCATATGGGAGGGCCTATCGTTGCTTTATTGAGACATTTGATGATGATGTTTTACAGGCTACAGCCAAATTGAACATTATGTTTGATACAGGGATGACTCCCGATGAGCTCTCAGAGGCACTGGTCAGAATCGATTCCTCTGTTACCTCAATTAATTTAAAACTGCAACAGCACCATACTTTATTTATGTTGTACTATACCCCAAAAGTTATTTCTAAATGGGCCGTGTCATATAATTCTATTAAGTCCTATTGCCCCAAGTGTAATGAATTTGCCGCAGATCTGAGACACATGTTTGTCATATGTCCCAAGCTTGTTGATTTCTGGCATAAGGTTGCTCAGGAGCTGAGAAAGTTAATTGGTAAAACTACGGTACTATCAGAGAAGGAAATTTTATTAGGGTTAGTATCTGACACAGGTAATGTTTCAAACTCTTTAGTGTCAATTTTTATGGCTTGTGCCCGTTTGACCATAGCCAGGGTATGGATAGAAAAATCTAGTCCTACTATTATTGAATTTTGGTTGTTATTAAGGGGGGTTTATGAAATTGAATTGGCACTGGCAAAAGCAAGGGGATTGAGATCTTTGGTTAAATTTGGAAGGCTTTGGTCTAGCCTCCAGTGGGGCTAATAATAATATTTCTGTTAAAATTCTGTATTATTATTTGTTATGATATTTGTATTTGTGTTTAGTGCTGAAATCCATCTGTATTTACTACAATTGTTTTTTTTCAGTGTAATTGAAAACAAAATGACATGTACTATTTCTATTTGTGTCTGTGACCAATAAAGTAAAATATGAATTTAAAAAATAAGGAAATAGCATTGCCTACACTTTAGACTAAGCAATCACTGACTTTGAAAGAACAGGGATTGAACACCTAATCTTCAGAGTAAGAGTCTAAGTCCTTAACCATTTGCCCTGAGTGACTCTTTACTAATTGTCCTGAAAACTAATATATGACATGCGGATCAGAATCCCATTTCTAGGTAGAGAAGTATGTTAGTGTCCACCAACAGGACTATTCTTTAAAGTGTGGAATGGAAGGACTGAGAGAGGGAACGATAGAGAGTCGTTTTTTAGGTCTCGCGAGCCAAAGGCTCGAAGAGACATTTTATATGTGGGCTTCTCAAAGTGCTGCCGTGGCCTAAAGCTACAGTGCACGTGAACGTGCACGCGCGCATCGCCATGTGTCTTTCCTCTGTAGCGATCGTAATCACGATCACTTTCACTTTCACGGGCTCCTCTGTTCCCCTTCCCGTCAGCTGCGGCCGCACCACTGTGCCCGCCCCCACTCCCCCTCCCTCCTCGTCAACTTCAGGGCGCCTTGTTATACAATGCAGCCCACTCCCCCTCCCTCCTCGTCAACTTCAGTGCGCGCTTGTTATACAATGCAGCCCTGCTCTCCGCTCCCCCGCCTGGAATGCGCGCGCGCGCCACGCTCCGCCGGGCTTATCTTGTTTTTGTAACCTTAGGGCCAGAGGCTGTCTAAGAAGGCAGTGGCGAACACACACATTCTGGGGTGAAAGGCCCCCCCCTTCCCAACACCGCAGGAACAGGAAACAAAGCATTATGCACATACACCCTGAGCCCTAAAACATGTAGCCAGCTGATAACAAGGATGCAACACAGGGGTTTCATTTGGCTGCAAACAAACGTTTGTTTTCCAAGCTGTCCGACTCTCTCTGGAAGCCCCGCCCGCACCTTTCACCTCTGCGCTGTAAAGTCCCACCATGAATGCTGTGTTCATGCTCTATCCGGTTCTCTATGCCATGATCGCTCAATGTGCTGTAACTCATTATTGGGATCGTGAGTTGTGTAAAGGCTGCACATCCCTCGGAGTCGGAGGTCTGTCTTCGGGTGGACTTTGGTCTTCTGCTAGGTGTCATTCTAACTGGCATACCTACCAGCGTCCTTCCCACCTTGAGCCTCTTCTTGACAGTAGTCATATTATCGGGCTCGATCCTCTGTATGTGGTCATTCTGTCTTGTGAACTCAATTCTCCCTTTGAGGCCCGTCGTTCTTTTAGGCCTCTTTTTGGCGCTTTAGCCAGCAGCAAGCGTGGGAATGGTTGCTTCAGTCAGTGATGTGTCTCAATGTACGCGGAGTCTGCGCAGTGTCTGCGGGGCTCATGCGCTTCGTCCTCTCCAGCATCAGAGCTGTCTGCTTCAGACGGAGAACGGCTCTCACCCTCTTTGTCCACCTCCATTATTGTGCGTGGTTTTTGACATCCGCGTCACCACCCATTTGGGGATTCCTTCTTTGGGGATTCCTTCATATTTATCCTTGGATATCCCTTGTTTCCTTTTGTGTGTTTTTTTTTATGGTCAGTCCCCCCGGGGCACAAGCAGGAATCCACTTCTGTCTTTTTTGCTCCGATCAGCTGTCCTGACAGAAGTGGATGCCTGCTTGTGCCCCGGGGGAACTGACACCAAAAAACGTATTTGGTAAACTTTTTGATGAGGAACGGGGAATGCTTCATCACTGAGCTGGGTGTTTCGTACAAGGGGCCTTTCATTGCTGTTATGATGTATGTTACTTGCTTTATATTCTCTGAGAAGATTCGACATTTATTTCAGGGAATGCAGAGATTTTTTCGAGGAGAAGTGAGCAATAACACCGCTCCTTGTCAGTCTGTAACTGGGCGTTCATTATGAAAGAATTTAGATTATCCAGTCGCGATTCTATCTTCTTCACGTTCTTTGCCAGGGACTGTAATATTACAATCTGAGAGTCCATTTAGTCAGCATGCACCATTGCCACCTAGCCCATGGTTGTTAGTGTGGTGTCAATGACCGACCACCAGTTCTGTATCTGTAAGTTCATGACTGGTGTGTCAAAGGTGGACTTTTCGTTGTTAACCACTGAGCCAGGGTTATCCACCCTATCTTTCTGTACCAAAGGGGCTTTGTTGCACCTGAGAGATTCTGAGTCCAAGCGGGATCTAGGCTCCTTCTGAGACCCTCAAGTGGGTGAGTGATGAGATTGTTAATTTTTCCCTTTCGTTGTTTTAAATTTTTTTTTAATTTTTTTTGAAAACCTTTATTAACCACAGGTGCATCAATTGGCAATGTACAGTCCTGCGCCAGAGCATCAGGTCGGCAATGTTTGAATATACACAGTCAGATGATGAGACACAGCCATTTAGCCGACAACCCGGAGGTCCGGCGGCGGAGGTCAGCTGAACATATGTAGAGGAATTGGGTGTGTACATTGCGTATAAGCGAGTCAATGGTGCTTTCCTGCTTTTTGTCGCGTCGCTTCTCCTCTAAAGCGCATTGTCTGCGAGTGAGGGGGGCGCTGTGTACCAGCCCGCAGCGCAGCGTCGTCAACCAGCCCCTAGGCTCATAGGAGGAAGTGCGCTGGGCACCGGGTTGTCCGTCAGGCGCCCTGATTTGCGGGCACCGGAGTCCCGGTGGCCCGTGCGTGGCGTGGGCTGGAGCGCGACAAGGAGGTTGCAGTATAGCTCGCAAGGATGCGCGTGGCGACCGTCGCTGTGTTAGAACACGGGGTCTGCCAGGGAGCTGAGCCAGTCGCCGAACTGCTCCCCGGGTGCGTAACATAAACGTAGGGGTCAGGGCCAGGGTCGAAAACTCGGGCGGGGGCTAGAATAGGAGGGGTAGGGGGGGGGGGAAAGTGGAGATCTGCCTGCAGCAGTGTGAAAGGAGATAGGAGCTGCCCAGCGGGGCGAAACCGGGCCGTGTGGGAGGCGTGTCGAGTGGCCGGTCGCGAGGGGGGGGAGAAGAAGAGGGGGGGGGAGAGGGAGGGGGCCAGGGGGCCATCGGCGGGGAGGGCCTAGGGTCCGCAGCGCTTTGTGTTCGCAGTCTAGGACTGCCCGCTCGCGTGAGGGAGGTGGTCCTCCGCGTCTAGTGTGGGGCATCTGTGCGGGGCGGAAAGATTCTGGCTCCTTGGGTGTGCCCATGACCCAGTAGTGTGTGCGCCCTCTCGAGCAGCAGCGGCAGTAAGGCCCGCGCGCGCGCCATAGCACAGAGCAGGGGATATCTAACAGTAGCAGCCTGCCGCGCAGTATGCGAGGTACGCCAGGGGAATAAGCAGGCAGAGGGGGCCGGGAGCTATCCCCGTCAGGGTCTCAAAGATATCGCCATCTAGCTAGTAGTGTGTCGATGTCCACCCAGTGTTCAGGTTATCCCTCGGGTTCGGCAGGCCGTCTGAAAGGTGGCAAGGAGGCCATCCCAAAGGTGGGCGATGTGGAACTGCCTGAGTCCCGCAGTTTCCTCACATAGGAGCACTGCACTTTCCGCTTGCGCCCAGTTTACGAAAGAGGCCCTCCAGTGCCTAATGTGCGGGGGGGTCGTCGCCTTCCAATGCTTGGTGAGCAAGCGTTTGGCCGTTACAAGCCCCATGTCCCAGAAGCGCGCCTGCACCTTATTCGCTTTCGTGCGCTTGTATAGGCCTAAGATACATGCCTCCCACGTGCGCGGGAGCCGTCCATCCGCACCGCGCTCTATCAGTGACAGCACGTCGCCCCAGTATGCCTGCACGTCAGCGCAATGCCAGAGCATATGTAAAAGGTCCGCTCCTGGTGACGAGCACCGTGGGCAGGCGGCGTCCGTCCGCGAGAAATATCTATTGATCTTCTCAGGGGTGAGATATGCTCGCTGTAGTATGTAATATTGTATGAGTTTGAAGCGGGGGTTGGTCGGGCTAGCCAGTATCATCGCCCATTCTTTGTCTGTCCAGTCTCTGCCCCTGTCCGTCGCCCAGCGTTCCCTCAGCATCAAGGTGGACAGTCGCGAATGCGCTAGGAGCGCCTGCACCAGCCAGTGTATGACATGTGCGCCATTTCCCATGATATGCAGATATTGGATGAAGGTATGTGCCGGCGGCTCCGTCGCCATGTCACCCCAAGAAGCCGAGAGCGTCTGCATGAGGGAGGCATGCAGGAGGAACTGTCCTGCCGGGAGCGTTGTACCTTCGGCCAGAGCGGCGAACGTCAGCAAGTCGCCGTCCTCATACAGGTCACCTAGCGTATCTACTCCTGCCTGTTCCCATCCTACCAAGTGGGCCTCCGTGAGGGGTCCCGTCGGGGCAGGCATGCCCAATAGTGGTAACTCTGGAGCGTACGGTGTGGTCGCGCGTGTGAGGCGGAGGCACCTCTGGAAACACCTACGCGCCACTGCCAGGTAAACCTGGGAGGGGCAGGGCGCACGAGTCAGCGGATGGAACAGTGTGTGGACTTGCGTCCGTGTCCAGGCAGCCGTATGCGAGGCAGTGTCCTCTAGTTGCTTGCCGCTCAGCCACCCCGCCACCCATTGCATCTGTGCCGCTAGATAATATAGCTCCATATTGGGGACCGCTAGGCCCCCAGCGTCTGTGGGCATGTACAATTTGGCCAGCGCTACACGCGGCCTCCCCTTGTTCCAGATGAGGTTGCGCAGCAATATCTCCAGGTCGCGGAATAATTTGGCGGGTACATACAAGGGTAGGTTTGCAAAATAGTACAATAGGCGGGGCAGCACTATCATTTTAGTCAGTGCCACCCTACTAGGCACGCTGAGGGGCAGGGTGTTCCAGTAGCTCACCTGTGTACGCACAGATGCGATCGCTCTGAGGAGATTCCCGTCTAGGACGTCCGCCGGGGCTCTGTAGATCCGAATCCCCAGGTAGCGGAAAGTGGTGGGGTACCACCGCAACCTGTCCCCTCCCAGTCGGACGTCGCACTCAGGTGTCCCCGGGTCAAAGGGGTAGGCTCCCGACTTGGCCCAGTTAACCCTCAGGCCCGATATTGCCTCGAAGGTGCGGAATACATCAGCGAGGGAGGCAGGGATGGCGGTCATGTCTCTGACGTATAGTAGCAGGTCATCCGCATATAGGGACACCGAGTGCAAGCCATCCGTCAATGGGATTCCCCATTCCAGTCCGTGTGTCCTAAGTGTCGCAGCCAGGGGCTCCATTGCCAGTGCAAACAGCAACGGCGACAACGGGCAGCCCTGGCGGGTGCCCCTGCGGACCCGGATGGCGTCCGAGAGGATGCGGCCCGTGCGGACCCGGACGGTCGGCTCGCTGTAAAGCAGGGCGATCATGGCGTTGTAGCCCCCCCCCAGCCGGTATTTCTCTGTTACTGCTCTCAGGTACGGCCACTCAACGGAGTCGAAGGCTTTCTCCAAGTCCAGTATCAGGCATCCCGCCCTTGGCCACTGCTGCGTGGCGTATTCCTGTACCCGGAAGAGCCTGCGGATGTTGTAGGAGGTATGGCGTGTGGGGACGAATCCATTTTGGTCCCGATGCACAAGAGCTGGTACATGAGGGGCCAGCCTCCTGGCCAACGCAGAAGCAAGGATTTTATAGTCTGTGTTTAGCAGAGCCAATGGGCGGTAGGAGCCCACTCGCGTGCCGTCCCTGCCTGGCTTAAGTATAGAGACCAGCGTGGCTTCATTCAGCGTCGGGGGCAGGGCAGCTCCCTCCGCCGCCGCCGCATACATTCCCAGGAGCTCCGGGATTAGGATGTCCGAGCCAGCCTTGTAGAATTCAGCCGGTAGCCCGTCCGGGCCCGGTGTTTTCCCGTTAGAGAGCTGAAAGATGGCCTCTCTAAGCTCGTCCGCCTCCAGCGGAGCGCCGAGTTCATCCTGTTGAACAATAGTCAATTGCGGCATCGGCAGAGGGGAGAGATAGTCTGTGATAGCAGTGTAAGGGACCGCGAGTCGGGAGCGGTACAATGCGGTATAGTGGACAGTAAAAGTGTCATGGATACCAGCTTGCGTGTACACCAGTTCCCCCGCCTCGCCCAGTATAGCCGTCACTGGTGCAGAGCGGGCGTCCCGTGCAATCAGCCACGTTAAAAGCTTGCCTGGTCTGTCCCCAAGGCGGTGAGTCCTCGCTGAGTGCGCGGCATAGTTAACATTGCGAAGTCGCTCCAGGAGGCGCGCATGTTCCGTGTGGGCATCATGCAGTGGGCCCCCGTCTCCCCCCGCAGCTTCCCCCTCTCGCGCAAGCAAGTTCGCTTCCAGCCTGGTAAGGTCTCTCTCTAGCTGATGTCTTATCTGCCCCTGAGTGCGCAGGCAGTGGCCTCGTATCACGGCCTTGAAGGCGTCCCACTCCACCCTCGAGTCAGTTGCTGTGCCAGCGTTGTCCTCAAAGTATTGCGCGATGCGCTCGAGCAGGGCAGCGCGAAAAGTCGCATCTAGCAGCAGTGCTGGCTGCAGGCGCCATGTGGGGACAGGGGGGTGTGGGCGGGCCCAGGCTATGGACATAAAGTGTGGATTGTGGTCTGAGTGTGTGCGTCCCATGTATTGCGCGTCCGTCACATGAGGTAGGAGGTCTGTGGATGCCATGAAGCGGTCGAGACGGACATGTAAGTCGTGAGCGCCAGAGTAATAGGAGTACGTCCGCGTCCCTGGGTTGCGCTGTCGCCAGACGTCGTGTAAGTCCCATTGCGCGGCCCACTCCAGCAGCGCCTTCGTGGCTCCCCTGGTAGGGGCGTTAGCTGGGGGCGGGGAGGAGCGATCCAGCGTGGTGTCTAAGGTGCAGTTATAGTCGCCCCCTATGATCCACGAAGTGTCGTGCCAAGTTGCCATAGTCAATGATAGCCGCGCCAGGAAGCCAGCCTGTTCAACATTTGGGGAGTAGATGGACATCAGTGTGATATATTGGCCATCTAGCCTGCCTCGCGCGGCCGTGTATCTGCCCTCGCTGTCTATCGCAGTGTCCGTGGCCTCCCACGGGGTCCCTGGGCGAATCCATATTAGCGTTCCGCGAGCAAATGAGGAGTATTCCGTAGCATACAGCTGCCCTCGCCATCTACGATGGAGTGCCCTCACCTCGGTCCCATTCAGATGGGTCTCCTGGAGCAGCGCTACGTTAATCTTGTGCCGCTTTAGGTACGAATAGATATGGTAGCGCCTAGCCGGTGTGTGCATCCCCCTGACATTCCAGGTGCATATTTGCGTGCTAGCCATGGTAGTTCTGTGTGCGGGGATCTCCCTCAGCCCCCAAGAGCGCATCTCCCATCTCGAGGGTCCCCCAGGGCCAACGGCCCGCTCCCACCGCGCAGCTAAAACGGGTGATGTGTGTGCAGTGTCGTGATCTCCAGCAGGGTGAAGGGAAAGGGAAAAAAGGGTGCATAGAAAGCCAGAACATGGCAACTAAAAGAGAATTTGTAGAATACCAAAAGGTCGGCTGTACAACAGGTCGCCGTCCAAACACTCAAGCGAGCTTACGAACTATACAGTCTCGGGGGGTGGGTAATGTATCTTCTGAGCAACAATGGAAACAATGCAGATTTGGAAGCGCCTCGTATGCCTCCCGGGTGCTGCGTATGTGCTGCTGTTGGCCGGCAGGCGTCTGAGGGCCATAGTCCAAGGCCGTAGCAGCTGTGTGCCCGGCCATCAGGTCAGCGGGGGCTGGAGCGCCCGCGGAGGGGGGGGGGGGGGGGGCACGGGCATGTCCCCTCTCAAGTCACGCCAGGAGTAACAAGTCGACCATGCGGCACCAAAGGGCGTCTCTGCATGTCTGTAAATCGGGTGTGCAGGCCGTGTGGTCATAAGTAGAAAATGTACTCACAGTGTCTGGCTCCGTGGGTGGACCCCTCATAGTGTCGACGGCAGTGGCGCCAGGGCCCTTCAGCAAGTTCAGTCCCGCAAGGGGGCCACCCAGCAGGGATTCCGGCGGGTCGGCGGCTCGCGTCAGGCGGCAGCCCATCACCGGGGCGCCTCAGCCGAAGAGGTCCGCCGTTTGCGGTGTAACCTCCGGGGGCCCCCCAGAGTCTTGTGTGTCCGGGATGCCGTAGATCGCCTCGTCGTCTGTTGAGTGTACCATCGGGCTGGCGTCCGGTCGAGTCGACGACGCCGGGGAGTTGCTGATCTCTGCCACCCTGCGCAGGGCGTCCCGCTGCTCCTGTTGAACGAGGTCCACTGGCGGGGAGCGGCTCGATGCCCCCCCGGTTGGCGGCGGCGTTGGTGACCCGCGGCGGCGTCGTCGTCTTGCTCCCCTCGTTCTCTCCATCGCGCCTGTTCCCGTCGTCCGTCGTGGCGCGTCTGGCATCCCGCCATCGAGCCAGGCCTCCGCTTCCTCGGGGCTCGTAAAGAAGTGGGTTTTGTCGTGCGCCACCACCCGCAGCTTGGCCGGGAAGAGCAGCGAATACTGGAGGGCCGCTTCGCGTAGTCTTCGTTTGATCGTTAGAAAAGAGTGTCTCTGCCTCTGCACTCACGCCGTGTAGTCCGGGAAGAACATCACTGTCGCGTTGTCAATGGTGATTTCCCCTAAGGTTCTGGCTCCTCGCAGGATGGCATCGCGGTCTCTGTAATTGAGGACCCGGAGGAGAAATGGCCCAGGGTTAGAGCCCGGAGGAGGTGGTTTCGCGGGCACGTGGTGGGCCCTTTCCACCACGAAGTGCGGGGAGAGTGTGTCGTCTGGTAGTAGGCCTCGTAGCCAGTCCTCAACCTTGCGGACAGGATTCGCCCCTTCCCATCTCTCCGGAATGCCCACCAGGCGGATATTGTTCCTTCGTGCCCGGCCTTCCGCATCCTCAGCCCTGCCTTCTAACAGTTCCACCCGATGCAGAAGGTCCTGCACCCCGGCTTCTGTCCGTTTCGTCGCCGGCTCGACCTCTGCCATGGCGCCTTCCAGCGCGGTGGTGCGCGTTTGCAACTTTTTATGATCGGCTCTGAGGTGCGTTAGGTCGATTGCCACACTGTCTATGCGGGTCTCCAGGGAGGTGCGCGTCTGCTGCAGCGATTCCTCCATCCTCTCCATGGCCGCCAGGACGCTGTCCAGTTTCACCGTTACTTGGTCAGCATCCATCGCGGGCGTCGCCATCTCGTGCCGTCTCCTCTCCACTGCCGCTCCCGGTCCGGAGCGGGTTCGCGCCCCTCTAGGCATGGAGCCGGCGGCGCGTGCAAGACGCCCCCCCCGTCGTCGAGGGGGGTAGGGGGGTTCTTCTCCGTCGATACTCCACTCCAATGCAATGCAGGGGGAGCGGCCCACCTCGCCCTGTCTCACCGTCGCAGCCAGCCAGGCCGTGCCGCCATCGCCACGTGTTCAGGGGTCCCAGCTAGTGAGGGGTCCGGTCGCAGCTGGAGCAGCGCCCAGCGTCTCCCTCCAGTCCGCAGGGCACTCCTGTGTCCCTTCTCCCGCGTCGCCCCTCACCTCGGCTCGTGGCGCAGGGGTCACGTCATGTGGGTGTCCATAAGGCCCAGGTCGGCGCTCCCACAGCGGCTCCAGGGCCCACGGGCGGCGGCAGCGTGTAGCGGTGCGTCGTGTTGCTGAATCACCAGCTCCAAAGGTGAAAGCCGCCTCAGTGCGTCCACTGTCCCGGCAGAGTGCAGTGCGGGGGGGGGAAGAAGTGAGGTCCGTGTGCGCCCTCTCAGGTCCACGTAGGGCGCGACGGCTACCCTTGACGCGTAGTCAGTTGTCGCTGGGGTCCAGGCACGCGTCTCACTCGGAGTCCGGGCGTCGCCAGTGGGGCGGTCGCGTGTTCTCGGGGGTGTCCCGGTTCGTCGCTGCCCTCTCCTTGGCGCCACAGGGGGGTCCCCAGATGAGTCCAGGCGTGGTTTTTTACTTCACCAGGCCGCCCTCGCCGCGGCCGCAGGCCGCCGCCCAGCGCCGCAGCAGCCCCCTCTCAGATTGCAGCGTTGGGCCCAGGGGATAAGGCAGCGCCTCCGGCTCGCGTAGCTGCGAGCCGCGCGTCCGGCAGAGCGGCCGCCGTCCCGCCTGTAGGGTCGGTGCGGTTTTCCACCGCCGATTCTCCGCAAATTTGGCCAGGTGACAGAGAAGGCTCCGTGGAAGGCCCGCCGGCCAAAACGAGCAGTATTCAGGATCGTTGTGGCGGAGAAACGGCCCGGGGAAGGAGGGCTCGAGCGGGAGCTCTACCCGGGCACGTCCGCTTCTATCGCGTGCTTAGCCACGCCCCCTTCGTTGTTTTTAATTTATAACGTTCATGACCACTATTACTTGACTAGAGGCCTAGTGGGTCCGTTACCGATAACAATTCTTCATCTCTTATGTACGGTTCCTCAGGTCTAATGAAACTAAAGTCTGTGCCATTGTGTTATGATTATGATTGCACACACACACACAACCACACACACACCCACAAGCACACACAACCACACAACCACACACACACAAACACACACAACCACACACACACAACCACACACACAAACACCCCACACACACAGAAGCACACACACACACAACCACACACACACACAACCACACACAACCACAACTACACACACAACCACAACACACAACCACAACCACACACACAGAGAACCACACACAAAACCACAAACACACACAAAACCACAAACACAACCACAACCACATACAACCACACACACACAACCACACACACACACAATCACACACATACAACCACACACACAACCACACACAACCATACAAACACACAAACCCCACCACACAACCACACACACAATAACACAAACACATAACCACACACACAATAACACAAACACACAACACACACAACCACAACACACAACCAACCACACACACAACCACACACACACAACCACACACACACACAACCACACACACACAACCACTCACACACACAACCACACACACACACACAACCACACACACACAACCACACAACCACACACACAACCACACACACACAACCACACACACACAACCACAACCACACACAACCACACACACACAACCACACACACACACACACAACCACACACACACACACACACACACACAACCACACACACACACACAACCACAACAACCACACAACCACACAACCACACACACACAACCACAAACACACACAACCACACACGCACACAACCACAATAACACAAACACACAACCACACACACACAAACACACACACACACAATAACACAAACACACAACCACACACACAACCACAAACACAAAACCACAAACACAACCACAACCACACACAACCACACACGACCACAAACACACACACCCACACACAACCACACACACAAACACACACACACAACCACACACAATAACACAAACACACAACCACACACACAACCACAATAACACAGAACCACACACACAACCACACACAAGCACACACAATAACAGAAACACACATCCACACACACAACCACAACTACACACGCAACCACAACACACACACAACTACACACACAATCACAACAACACCCACACCCACACACAGCCACACACACAACCACAAACAGTTTTCTGGCTGTCAGCATAAATACGCTGTCACCAAACACGATGAACACCTTGGGAAAGTTTGTGAAGTCACCCCAACTTTGAAACCCCTTGTTGTAGCAGAGTGTGTGCTGTACACATGGCAATACCTTGACACAGCGGACTGTTGCAAGGAATGCTTTGAGCCTCGGAGGCTGACAGACCTCAGTCTGTGCATTAGTTCACCCCGTCTTGGCACTGCATAAAAACAGGATGCCCACTGTCCAACATGAAGTGAGACATTGTGATCGGGGCTGGAGATGCTGTTTAGCAATCTGCTTAGAACATTGTGTTTCATTTAGGGCATTAAATATAAAGGAGCACTGGCAATGCTGATCAAATGGATTTCATTTTGAGTAGTGACTAAAACTTTTTAAAAAGCCTGCTGTACTGAAACAAGCATTTGCAATGCAATAGGTCTCGCATTTACAAAAGTTTCAGCTATTGACATTGTTCATGACAATGCCTTTTTAATCTATTTCATAAAACAAACACATAAATAAATGGCATTATCATTTACAATGCCAATAGCTAGTGTTGCATTATTATTAACAATGCCAACTGCTCACACTTTTATAATGCGAGACCTATTGCATTGCAAATGCTTGTTTTCACTGTGGTAAGAAGTTCTTCAAAAGAGATATGTTCAATCAAGATAAAAAGAAAAAATATTTCCCAAACTTACTGAAGGAAATACCATTGCCTACACTTTAGTCTGAGCAAACAGTGATATTGAAATACCAGGGATTGAACACCTAATCTTCAGAGTAAAAGTCTAAGACCTTAACCATTAGGCCAGAGTGACTCTTTACTGGTCGGCCTGAAAACTAATATATGACATGCGGATCAGAAACCCATGGCTAGGTAGAGAAGTATGTTAGTGTCCACCAACAGTACTATACTTTATAGTGTGGAATGAAAGGACTGAGAGAAGGAACGATAGAGAGTCGTTTTTTTGCAGTGGGGTAAGAAGTTCTTCAAAAGAGATATATTCAAACAAAACGAAAAGAAAAAATATTTCCCAACCTTACTGAAGGAAATACCATTACCTACACTTTAGACTGAGCAATCAGTGACATTGAAAGACAAGGGATTTAACACCTAATCTTCTGAGTAAGAGTTTAAGACCTTAGCCATTAGGCCAGAGTGACACTTTACTAGTTGGCCTGAAAACTGATATCTGACATGCGGATCAGAAACTCATGGCTAGGTAGAGAAGTATGTTAGTGTCCACCAACAGTACTATTCTTTATAGTGTGGAATGGAAGAACTGAGAGAGGGAAGGATAGAGAGTCCGTTTTTTCACTGGGGTAAGAAGTTCTTCAAAAGAGATATATTCAAACAAGATGAAAAGAAAAAATATTTCCCAACCTTACTGAAGGAAATACCATTGCCTAGACTTTAGGCTGAGCAAACAGTGACATTAAAAGACCAGGGATTGAACACCTACTCTTCAGCATAAGAGTATAAGCCCTCAACCATTAGTCCTGACTGACTCTTTACCAGTTGGCCTGAAAACTAATATGTGACATGCGGATCAGAAACCCATTTCTAGGTAGAGAAGTATGTTAGTGTCCACCACCAGTACTTTTCTTTATAGTGTGGAATCGAAGGACTGAGAGGGAACGATAGAGAGTTGGTTTTTTTCACTGGGGTAAGAAGTTCTTCAAAAGAGATATATTCAAACAAGTTGAAAAGAAAAACTATTTCCCAACCTTACTGACAGAAATACCATTGCCTACACTTTAGACTGAGCAAACAATGAGGTTGAAATATCAGGGATTGAACACTAATCGTCAGAGTAAGCGTCTAAGACATTAACCATTATGCCAGAGTGACTCTTTTCTGATTGGCCTGAAAACTAATATATGACATGCGGATCAGAAACCCATGGCTAGGTAGAGAAGAATGTTAGTGTCCACCAACAGTACTATTCTTTATAGTGTGGAATGGAAGGACTGAGAGAGGGAACGATACAGAGTTGTTTTTTTTCACTGGGGTAAGAAGTTCTTCAAAAGAGATATATTTAAACAAGATGAAAAGAAAAAAATATTTCCCAACCTTACTGAAGGAAATACCATTGCCTACACTTTAGTCTGATCAAACAGTGACATAGAAATACCAGGGAGTATGCACCTAATTTTCAGAGGAAGAGTCTAAGACCTTAACCATTAGGCCAGGGTGACTCGTTTCTGGGGGGCCGGAAAACTAATGTATGACATGCGGATCAGAAACCCATGGCTATGTAGAGAAGTATTTTAGTGTCCACCAACAGTACTATTCTTTATAGTGTGAATGGAAGGACTGAGAGAGGGAACGATAGACAGTCGTTTTTTTTCACTGGGGTAAGAAGTTCTTCAAAAGAGATATATTCAAACAAGATGAAAATAAAAAATATTTCCCAACCTCACTGGCAGAAATTCCATTGTCTACACTTTTGACTGAGCACACAGTGATGTTGAAAGACAAAGGATTGAACACCTAATCTTCAGAGTAAGAGTCTAAGCCTTCAAGCATTAGGCCTGAGTGAATCTTTACTAGTTGGCCTGAAAACTAATATATGACATGCGGATCAAAATCCCATTTCTAGGTAGAGAAGTATGTTAGTGTCCACCAACACTACTATTCTTTATAGTGTGGAATGGAAGGACTGAGAGAGGGAACGATAGAGAGTCGGTTTTTTCACTGGGGTAAGAATTTCTTCAAAAGAGATATATTCAAACAAGATGAAAAGAAAAAATATTTACCAACCTTACTGAAGAAAATACCATTGCCTACACTTTGGTCTGAGCAAGCAGTGATATTGAAATACCAGGGATTGAACACATAATCTTCGGAGCAAGAGTTTTAGACCTTAACCATTAGGCCAGGGTGACTCTTTTCTGGTTTGCCTGAAAACTAATATATGACATGCGGATCAGAAACCCATGGTTAGGTAGAGAAGTATGTTAGTGTCTACCAACAGTACTATTCTTTATAGTGTGGAATGGAAGGACTGAGAGAGGGAAGGATAGAGAGTCGTTTTTTTCACTGGGGTAAGAAGTTCTTCAAAAGAGATATATTCAAACAAGATGAAAAGAAATAATATCTCCCAACCTAACTGAAGGAAATAGCATCACCTACACTTTCGACTGAGCAAACAGTGACATTGAAAGACAAGGGATTGAACACCTAATCTTCAGAGTAAGAGTCTAAGCCTTCAAGCATTAGGCCTGAGTGACTCTTTAATAGTTGGCCTGAAAACTAATATATGACATGCGGATCAAAATCCCATTTCTAGGTAGAGAAGTATATTAGTGTCCACCAACAGGACTATTCTTTATAGCGTGGAATGGAAGGACTGATAGAGTGAACGATAGAGAGTCGTTTTTTTTCACTGGGGTAAGAAGTTCTTCAAAAGAGATATATTCAAACAAGATGAAAAGAAAAATATTTAACACACCTATTGAAGGAAATACCATTGTATACACCCTAGACTAAGGAAACAGTTATATTGAAAGACCAGGGATTGAACACCTACTTTCCAGAGTAAGAGTCTGAGACCTTAACCATTAGGTCAAAGTGACTCTTTACCTGTTTGCATGAAAACGAATATATGACATGCGGATGAGAAACCCATGGCTAGGTAGAGAGGTATGTTAGTGTCCACCAACAGTACTATTCTTTATAGTGTGGAATGGAAGGACTGAGAGAGGGAACGATAGAGAGTCGGTTTTTTCACTGGGGTAAGAATTTCTTCAAAAGAGATATATTCAAACAAGATGAAAAGAAAAAATATTTACCAACCATACTGAAGGAAATACCATTGCCTACCCTTTAAACTAAGTAAACAGTGAAATTGAAAGACCAGAAATTGAACACCTAATCTTCAGAGGAAGAGTCTAACACCTTAACCATTAGGCCAGGGTGACTCTTTTCTGGTGGGCCTGAAAACTAATATATGACATGCGGATCAGAACCCCATGGCTAGTTAGAGATGTATGTTATTGTCTACGAACAGTACTATTCTTTATAGTGTGGAATGGAAGGACTGAGAGTGGGAATGATAGAGAGTCGTTTTTTTTCACTGTGGTAAGAAGTTCTTCAAAAGAGACATATTCAAACAAGATGAAAAGAAATAATATCTCCCAACCTTACTGAAGGAAATACCATCACCTACACATTCGACTGAGCAAACAGTGACATTGAACACCTAATCTTCAGAGTAAGAGTCTAAGCCTTCAAGCATTAGGCCTGAGTGACTCTTTACTAGTTGGCCTGAAAACTAATATATGACATGCGGATCAAAATCCAATTTCTAGGTAGAGAAGTATGTTAGTGTCCATCAACAGTACTATTCTTTATAGTGTGGAATGGAAGGACTGAGAGAGGGAACGATAGAGAGTTGGTTTTTTAACTGGGGTAAGAATTTCTTCAAAAGAGATATATTCAAACAAGATGAAAAGAAACAATATTTACCAACCTTACTGAAGAAAATACCATTGCCTACACTTTGGTCTGAGCAAACAGTGATATTGAAATACCAGGGATTGAACACATAATCTTCAGAGCAAGAACTTTTGACCTTAACCATTAGGCCAGAGTGCCTCTTTTCTGGTTTGCCTGAAAACTAATATATGACATGCGGATCAGAAACCCATGGCTAGGTAGAGAAGTATTTTAGTGTCCACCAACAGTACTATTCTTTATAGTGTGAATGGAAGGACTGAGAGAGGGAAGGATAGAAAGTCAGTTTTTTTCACTGGGGTAAGAAGGTCTTCAAAAGAGATATATTCAAACAATTTGAAAAGAAAAAACATTTCTCAACCTTACTGAAGGAAATATGATTGCCTACCCTTTAGGCCAATCAAACAGTTACAGTGAAAGTACAAGGGATTGAACACCTAATCTTCAACATAAGAGTCTAATACCTTTACTATTATGCCAGAGAGACTCTTTACAAGAATGCCTGAAAACTAATATATGACATGCGGATCAGAAACCCATGGCTAGTTAGAGAAGTATGTTTGTGTCCACCACCAGAACTTTTCTTTATAGTGTGGAATGGAAGGACTGAGAGAGGGAACGATAGAGATTCGTTTTTTTCACTGGGGTAAGAAGTTCTTCAAAAGAGATATGCTCAAACAAGTTGAAAAGAAAAAACATTTCCCAACCTTACTGATGGAAATATCATTGCCTACACTTTAGGCCAAGCAAACAGTGACATTGAACACCTAATCTTCAAAGTAAGAGTTTAAGACCTTATCTATTAGGCCAGAATGAGTCATTAACAGTTGGCCTGAAACTAATATATGACATGCGGATCAGAAACCCATGGCTAGGTAGAGAAGTATGTTAGTGTCCACCAACAGTACTATTCTTTATAGTGTGGAATGGAAGGACTGAGAGAGGGAACGATATGAGGAAATATGAATTTTACGATCAGTTATGTCCCCTATCTTAGACCCCAACGGCTCCATGTACATGCTACAAGTACATGTATGTTCCCTCCAGTTCTAGTTATGAAGACGCAAATACATGTGCGTCCACCGTCAACATGTCCTCTTTCAGATCCGCCATGAATGAGTCGGATATTCCGTTCCTAAGTATGAAAGGCCACCGACTTTATGTGGTTCACTTTTCACGTTTTACAATTCAGGCGAGTAGGCCCTGAATTCTGCCATCAAGCCTTTTCCTGCTTTCTGCCTCTGCAAGCTCCAGTCCGAGCCCGCATCTGTATCCATGAACTTTGTCCTACTCCCTGCGCGGCTAACAATGCCTGATCCGGCCCGTTGCCTGCCAAAAAAACTGTATTTCACCTTCAAGATTATCTGCTCCGCTCCTCATCCGATGCATTCCTGTCTAGTAGTTTAGGTAAACATTCTTCCAGCTACCGAGCAAAGGGCCAGGCCTCACTGTCCTCACGCAAGTAATTCATAGCCCCTGTTACTATGGAAGATTCCTGCCCCCTCGCATCTCATGTAGACACTTAGACGCTTGTACACGCACTAACAGTCAGTATAGAATAGATTCCGTCCGAGAGACCTTTCCTTTTGGATAATACAGTTCTTTAAACATAAGATATTAGATATGATTTGGGATCAGGTTGACATGACCCCTCAGACTTCTGTCTCCACATGTAGAGCTAAATGTCAAGTCCCCTTCACCCTCTAGTTGCACGTCAATCACACGTCATGCGGCTGCGCACGCATCTCTGCCAAGTATTTCTGCTGACATTGCAGGATTCTTTTATGGATCCACCCACCTGTGACATCATGTTTAATGACGTTTTTAGTTTACGCCTATGTTTACGCCTATTTTCATTACGTATGTGTAGTATTATCTGTATTATCAGCTGTTACGCCTCCTGCATCTGTCTTAATGTAATGCTTTTCATATAAATATCTTTACTTGTCAATAATGTATTGCCTTCCCTTCCTGAACCCTCGTGGTGATGGAATTTGATGCCTATGGTTCGAACCATAATTCCTTGTAAGGAATAAAGCCTTTCAGAACCTCTAATACCACGGATTCTGCCTCTTATTTTTACTGAGTTATTCTTACTAGACTTTACCGCATAAAAAATAGTACAGGTAATTAAATATTTACCACATAAATTGGCGCCCGAATAGGGACACTTTCTCATCTCACGCGCCGGAGGTGCGTTGCAGGCCCGGTCTCCTGCCACAGCCGGACGGACAACAACGCGTACCCGCAGGATTTCCTGTATCTCCCTCCGACCAAGCGGGGGTGACTGAGGCTGCGATCAACACCCAGACGAGGCGGTGAGAAGTGCGAAGTATCCCGACCAGAGCCTAGCTGAGAGAGCAAGATCCGAGGTATACAGAGGCCCACCAGGTTCCGAAGTTCCGAGTCGAGTCGAGTCCAGTCCGGTCCAGTTCAGTTCAGTTCCGAGGCCTTCCGTTCCGTGCTACCCGGTGAGTACCGTTGCTGGGGAGGCAGTTAGACGTGCACATTAATTTGTGCCGGTCCTGACGGGTTTGGGTACACAGATCCGGTCTGCACTGTTTTAGCAGTGTATCTGTACTGTTTAGCAGTATATCCAGTATGTTCATGTATATATAAATCAGTATTATCTAGTATTAGTATTATGTCAGTAACTAGTTTTCTTCTAATTATCATTGTTCGTTAAAAGTTAAATGTTAAATGTTAAATGTTTTACTGTGTCCAAAAATTGTGGTATGAATGAGTGTTCTATATTGTGTTTATCGTATTAATTGTGTTCAAGTCCAGTTCAAGTAAGAACCAAGTAACAAAGTTTAAAGATGCCGTTCTTTTCAAAATTAAGACAGATCAAAACTAGAAAAGGAGTACTCGAAGAAGCTGTTCCCATTCCACCTAGGGACACTCCAGGGTATTTTATGTATCATAAACATGGCCTAGATGCCGTATTATATCTTGACTTATGGGTGGACTACACCAAGGATCTAGCAGAAAGTCAGAGGTGGCCCGCAGCTGGGACATGGGATGCAGATTGCATCATGAGAGTAGAAGAAGAATTATGGAAAAAGAAAGCCAGACAGTCACAGAAAGATGCTATTGAGTTATGGCGTAAAGAATCGCATAGGCGTACAGAGAAAGCGCTCAGACTGGAAGAGAAAAGTAGGGAGAACTCAAATAGAGCCCGAGAAAACATATTAGTTAAGGAAGGTATCCGAGTAAAAACAGAACAAGTAGACAGACAACGACACACTCTTATGAATGGTATGTATCCTCTTTTGGCCGAAGGTTTACCTAAGGCCACCCCGGAAATACCGAAAGATTTGCCCCCCCCATTACTCCCGATTAAAGCACATCCCAAGACCGCAAAAGATATTTTCCTTTCCTCCTATTTAGACGACGTAGCTCCCGAATATGTTAATGATCCACCACACACGCCACCCGTCGTTGGAGCTCAACACCGAGATCATCTGCCCCCACCTCCGCAACAACAAACTCCTCCGCACAATCCAACAGGTCCATCTGTTTCCACCGATTTTTCTGCATCCACAGTCTCTACCTTACACCCCACAAATCCTTTCATGCCTAGCACCTCAGAGGGTGCGACAGCAATTTTTGCCACACCACCATCAAGAAGCAAATCGTCTCTTAGAGATTTAGCAAACCAACGTACACCCCAAATAGCAACATCCGACATGTTTAAGGAACATCTTGTAGATTGTAGATATGATCCAGTGCCCGGTAAAAATGATAGAATGGTGCTATCATCACTACGTATACGACGAGCCTCAATATATTTAACGACGCTGCCAGGAATGATTAAACATTTAGACAATATATATCGCTTTGTCCAAACAGGGCAAGGCCCTGAAAGTATTGACGAAGCCATGGAATACCAGAAAGCGGATATACAGAGACAACTGTTACGTTTCTTCATAAACTGCTTGATCAGAGACAGAGATAGGTCCGAGGTAGACCAGGATGAAATGCAAGTACTTACCCGATGGGGTCAGAATATATCCGAGGGAAAGCATGATAAACAGACATGCATAGTAGTTATGTGCCGAAAGATCCGCAAAGAAGTAGAACGAATACATAAAGCCAGATTAGAGGCAGACAAAACTGAATCAGAGGGAGAGGAGGAGGAAGAATCAGAAATGCCCACAGGACAATTAGAAACGATAGCTTATGTAGGTAGGGGAAGACCTTGTAACAATACCAGATACTTTAATGACCCGATACGCCCGATACGTACAGAATGTAACAGACATTTTCAAGCCCCTATGTTAAATATGAAGTCCCCTGAACACTTATTCCAGGCTACTGATAAATTACTCCGAGACCAAAGGGGGTATCATATGCTCGATTCTATGGATGAACAAGAATTAGCCAGGTCAGCAGTACAATGGGCTGACAGTTCTGAAAAATACAGTGATGATGCGTTGGCACACACGTTTTTGAATCTTACCCCAGACGAACAGCGTTTAGCTGGTATATACATGATACAACATCTCGTTATATTATATAGAAGCCAACACTCCGATCCCGGTCCCCTGCCTGATATACTGATAGAATTACTCACGAATAAATGGAGAGGTTCAGGTACTGATTTAATTAAGGAAATTCTAGAATATCGACACCAGTACATAGTCTTCGTATGCCCAGAGCATGTTTCAGTTCCCCCCAAGTTGGAAAGAAAAACGTATCACATAGACAGACAGAATCCCTTATGCGAAGTGCACCCAGTCAGAGGTGAGGACAATATTTTTAAACGCGTGTTTGTGTACGCGCCCATAACTAAAATTGAATTATTAGAGATGAAGAAAGTAGTACCTAGCCATGACAAAGACCCAGCAGGTTTCCACCGCGAGATAAAGGACATGTTACTCTTGGGAGAGTATACTTACCCGGACCTTATGAAAATATTAAAAGTCCTATTACCCGCCGGTATTTACGAGAAACTCAAAGAAAAGGAATGGGAAGTGGGAGACCAAAAGATAGATTGGACAGTATTAGAAAACGAAGAAAAGGCCCGAGCTGCAGGTTCAGGGCTTGGGGAAAGGACTACAGCATTACCAGGATTATTAGTGCAGGTACTACCACGTTTATTAACTACGAAAAAGGAAGATTGGGGTGCAATCTCAGCCTGTAAACAAAAACAAGATGAAGACACTAGTGATTTCTATTCCCGATTTGAAAAATGTTTTGGTATTAATAGTGGCATAAAAGCAAGTAGTGAATCGTATCCACATCTGTTTGTGACAAAATTAGTTGAGAATTCCCTGCCCCAAGTCAAGAGTAGAGTACTGAAATTCGAGAGTACCTGGCAAGGAAACACCCCGTCACAGATGTTACAAATGTTACAATATCATCACAATAGAATTAGAGAAGAACAAGAACATGAACAAAGACGTATGAAAGACACGAAAATGAAAATGCTTGTTGCCCAGTCAGTTCCAGCTGACGGTCATAAAAAGGGTATGACACAGTCCAATGATTCAGTAGGTCCTGTTAGAGGGACATGCAACTATTGTAAACAGCCAGGTCATTATATACACGATTGCGCAGTTCTGAAACATAATATCTCTACGGGTATAACGAAAGAGAGACCACGTCCGCCTAGACAGGATCAGATCCAACAACAAGTACCTCAGAATATACAGCCTATGCCAACTGTACAACAGACCGCACCACAACAACAACAACAATTACAACAACAGCCGCAGCCTATTGCTGCAACACAAAACACGACACAACAGATGTACCAGTATGCACAAAATGACTATCCAGAGTATCAGCGCTACACATGAAATAGCCTAGAGAGGGAAGTTGGCTTACCCCTTATTGAGGTTCCAGTAGACCAAGAGGGTCCTTATGTACAAAGTCAGTTATTAGGGAAAGATAGAAAGTTTCTACTCGATACAGGGGCAAGCAGAACCACTATCCGTCACAGCGAAGTCCCAGGGGTACCCCTCTCAGGCTCACAAAATATTTCCCTTGGTTTTTCAGGAAAGCCTACTGTTAACGAAGTATCGCAACCACTTGCATTTACAGTCGGTCCATTAACACGGACTACAGATCTATTACTTACGAAATCATGTCCAGAAAACTTGTTAGGTATAAAAACATTGAAGGCTCTAGGAGCTGTAATATGTTGTTCTCCGGAAGGAGTACGACTATTTTTGCGTGACTTTAAAGGTCACTACGTGTCTAGAGACATGGATCACCGGTTACAGAATCTACCTGCACATTTATGGGCACAAGGCCCCACTGATGTAGGTTGTATGCACATTACACCATATCGAGTCACACTCAAAACAGGAGTGGTACTACCACGAATGCGACAATACAAATTACCGCCAGATGCTGTTGTGGCTTTACTGCAAATCATTGACGAGCTCATCGCACAAGGAGTGGTTGTAGAAACCGACTCCAATATATGTAATTCCCCGATAATTCCGATTCTTAAACGAACCGATCCAAAAGCACCACCAGTATATCGATTAGTTATTGATCTGCGAGAATTAAATAAATGCATTGTACCACAATACCCCGTGGTCCCAGATATCTCTTCATTATTAACAGCCATAGATTTAGAAGCAACGTTCTTTACTGTAATTGATCTCAAGAACGCTTTCTTTAGCGTCCCAATCGATCCGGAAAGCCAATATTTGTTCGGATTCAGTTTAAATGGACGAAGTTTTAAATTCACACGCGCACCTCAAGGATTCACAGAAAGCCCCAGCATCTATAGCCAAGCACTGAAAAGAGAACTTGACAGTATTCACATGCCAGCTAACACTGCCCTGCTTCAATACGTCGATGATCTGCTAATCACCGCACGAAGCGAACCTGAATGTGAAAAAGCATCACTGACGGTTTTACATTTCTTAGCCGACAAGGGGCACAAAGTGTCCCCTTCGAAACTACAATTCTGTGTACAGCAAGTTGTGTACCTAGGGCACTTGCTGTCCAAATGGGGGAGACAGCTCACACCTGATCGCATCCAGTTAATTGTAAACATGCCACCACCCAAGACACAAAAGGAGGTACGGGCCTTCATAGGCCTCACTTCGTACTGTAGGCAGTGGATCCCCCAATATGCATTTTTAGCTAAACCACTCATTCAGTTAACAACACAGGAGGCAGCGACACCGACTGTCCTCCCTTGGACTCAGGAACATACACAAGCTTTTGAAAGCTTAAAGAAAGCTTTATGCCAAGCACCTGTTTTAGCAACGCCATGTTACAGCAAACGTTTTACACTTTTTGTTACAGAACGTGAAGGTACTGCTTTGTCAGTACTCACGCAGGACCAAGCAGGATCACACAAGCCATGTGCTTATTTTTCTAGTACATTAGATCCCGTAGCTCAGGCTCTTCCTGCGTGCCTGAAATCAGTCGCAGCAACAGCTTTAGCAATCAGACAAAGCGACGCCATAGTGTTAGGACATCAATTGACAGTACAAGTACCACACGCAGTAGAGGTTCTCCTGAACCGGACCCAAACACAACACTTGACTATAGCAAGACTGACGGGTTACGAATTAACATTGTTCCAGCCACACATAGAAATCAGACGCTGTAGTACATTAAATCCTGCCACACTTTTGCCATTAAATGGAACAGATCCATTGGCACATGATTGTATTGAAGTCATTACTATTACAACGAAACCCAGACAAGACTTGACAGATATTCCATTTTCAGACCCAGACCTGACATTATATGTAGATGGTTCATGCATGAGAACAAATGCAGGAGAATTAGTGGCCGCTTATGCAGTCACAACAGACACTGAAATTATTGAAACAAATTGTATCGATACCTTGTCAGCTCAAGCAGCAGAGCTCATTGCTCTGACACAAGCCTGTATTCAAGCCAAAAATAAGAAAGTCAACATATACACAGATTCACGTTATGCATTCGGAGTCTTCCATGACTTCGGCGTACTGTGGCGAGAGAGAGGTTATTTAACTTCTCACGGTGCCCACATCCAGCACGGCCCCCTTATTCAAGCTCTGTTAGATGCAATACATCTGCCTACTTCAATATCTATCATGAAGTGTAAAGCCCATACAAAAGTAACTGACATTATTTCTCAGGGTAATAACCTAGCTGACAGAACAGCTAAACAGACTGCTCAGAATCAGACTCGTCCAATTGACACGACAAAGACAATAGTTCCGACACCAACACACTGCATGACAGTTAAGGATCCCGCCCTTGATGTAATTGACATACAGACACATGCTACACCAGAAGAAATAAAGAAATGGACTGAATTAGGAGGGATCCAAACGGATCAAGGATGGATGACGAAGGGAAAATCTATATGGTTTCTTCCCGATTCCATGGTTCAAGTCATCATTAACACAATACATAGTCCAGCACACCTAGGAGAAAAAGCTATGCTAGACAGCATTCAACACATTTGGTTCAACAAACACTTGCGAGCAGCAGCCAAACAGAAAGTACGTACCTGTATGATCTGTTGTCAGTTTAATCCAGGTAAAAGCATTCCCGTAGAGCAGGGTGGATTTCAACCTCCCGAGCACGCTTTTGAAGTCCTCCAGATGGATTATATCCAGATGGAACGATGTCGAGGTTTCAAATATGTTCTCGTAGTTGTTTGTGCTCTTTCCCGTTGGACAGAAGCCTACCCGGTTTCAGATTACACTGCCCCGACTACTGCCAAACAGTTAGTTCAAGAATTCTTCCCACGGTACGGTTTACCACGTGTTGTATACTCAGATAACGGCCAGCCATTCTCATCCGAACTGATGAAACACGTTTCACTCTTATTAGGTTATCAATGGAAATTTCACTGTGTCCGACATCCTGAGGCAGCAGGTCTCGTGGAACGTCATAATCAAACTCTGAAAATTAGATTGTCCAAAATATGTAGAGAAAAAGGTGTCGATTGGATAGTAGCCTTACCAGTTGCGCTCTTTTACATGAGAATGGTAGCACATTCTCGAACAGGGCTATCCCCTTATGAGGTGATCTTCGGTAGACCACCAAATATGTGGGGGACCCCTATACCACGTAAAATAACTGATATTGACTGTAATATGCTGACAGATTACCTGGCTTCCTTGATGTCTGCACTACAATCTTGTCGTTCACAGGTAGCTGCAGCTTTTCCCGATAACACTGAGGTGAAGCCCCATGACGTGGTTCCAGGTGACCTGGTTCTTGTGAGGAATTTTGACCGGAAGACCCAGCTGGAGCCTAGGTGGCAGTCGCCCAAGCTCGTCCTGCTGACTACAAGGACAGCCGTGAAGATTTAGGGACGTAAAGGGTGGTTGCACTCGAGCCATATCAAGAAATTTTATGGACTACCGTCCGATGTGAACACTCAGCCCTGTATTCCCTCACAGACAGACTCAAAGCTCCCCTTGGTTGAAAGGTCGGAGAACGAACTCTATAAACTGAAACTCAGGTCTAGCAAGTCAGACAATTTGATTGTTTAAGTCCTCTCCAAGGTGAATCGGTTGAATTTGTCTCTGACATGTATCCTCTGGACCGAAATAGAGAGAAAAATAGACAGATACAGCTTAAAAAACATGCGTACTGTAAATCGCTTCGTAGTCACTGCATAATGACATTATTAATTTTGTTTTTTCTAAGTCTTCTGATCATCATTTCTAGTATATTGCTACATATGTATTACCCTATTTCTAAGCGTGCTTACAATGTTACTGCTGAACATTCTTTTAGCGAACTACCTCCGCATGAGTTGTCTTATAGATTTGCGCTGCGCAACAACACTTTTATTAGTATGTTACATCATTCTCATCAGACCAGCAATGCTACAAATTGTTGGATATGTGGCCGACTCCCTCCCTATCAGAAATACAAAGGAGTTCTGCCCCTCTTTCCGTATCCATTCACACACAATGGCTCCTGTGGAGCATGGTTTAGTTTGATTAATTCCCTAGATTCAAATACAGTAGTTTACCAAGACAATTGGGTATGGGGAAACCTGAACCTAGTTTTACTTAAAGTCTGCTACCCTAACAAGGAGGGACTTCCCAAAAGAACAGGAACTGATCTAGAAAATGAAGTATATGGATTAGGTAACTTTACGCTTAACCTCATGATTCTGAATGTTGAATCCGAAGCTACACCAATCTTGCCCGCTATGTCAGTATTTCCAGTTAAAGGTGAATTATGTGTAAGAAAGAATGGTTCCATATACCTGGGCCATAGTAAATGTACCACTGTGATAAAATTCAGTGATCAAGGCAAGTCTACATTCAGAGCATCTCGTCATTCCTACTTCATATGTGGCCAGACTGCATATATACGTTTACCTCTAGATTGGGATGGTACCTGTTACATAGCATTCCTTCTGCCACCTGTTTTCCTAGCCCCTCCTGACTATCACAGAAATACCCATTTAGTACACAATAGACCGCAGAGAGATCTCCCGATTGTCGATTACACTGAAACGGCATGGGAGCAATACACAGATTTCAATAAAGGTTTCTTTCCCTATATAGGTACAGTCACTAATAGCAAACTGATACGTAGATTAACTAGAACCCTTGAAGCAGTAGTGAATGAGACTACTTCCGCCCTAGGCAATTTAACAGAGGAGCAGTCTGCAATGCGGATTGTTGTTCTTCAAAATCGTCTTGTCCTTGACGTCATTCTGGCCGATAGGGGCGGAGCTTGTAGGGTCATCGGATCAAGTTGCTGTGTTTTCATACCAGAAAACTCCCCGTCAGTATATAAAGCCATAACTCGCCTTCATAAGATTATAAGCCAGATACACCAGAGTCCAGGCACCTGGACTTGGTCCGGTTGGTTCTGGAGCGTGTTGTCAGCCTGGGGATGGAGGATTCTATCCTTCCTAGGTATTGGCTTTCTCATACTATTCAGTTGCTGCTTATGTCTACAATGTGGGCCAGCGATTTGTGGTCTGTGTGCCACATCGTGTATCCCGCCTTCAAGTTTTCGCTCAAGATCCCGGAAGAAAAAAGAAGAACAAATGATGCTATATGAACAGATTGATGGATTGATGAAGATCGATATCTCCTGAGGGTCCGTAGGGGACAAGGAGGGAATGAGGAAATATGAATTTTACGATCAGTTATGTCCCCTATCTTAGACCCCAACGGCTCCATGTACATGCTACAAGTACATGTATGTTCCCTCCAGTTCTAGTTATGAAGACGCAAATACATGTGCGTCCACCGTCAACATGTCCTCTTTCAGATCCGCCATGAATGAGTCGGATATTCCGTTCCTAAGTATGAAAGGCCACCGACTTTATGTGGTTCACTTTCCACGTTTTACAATTCAGGCGAGTAGGCCCTGAATTCTGCCATCAAGCCTTTTCCTGCTTTCTGCCTCTGAAAGCTCCAGTCCGAGCCCGCATCTGTATCCATGAACTTTGTCCTACTCCCTGCGCGGCTAACAATGCCTGATCCGGCCCGTTGCCTGCCAAAAAAACTGTATTTCACCTTCAAGATTATCTGCTCCGCTCCTCATCCGATGCATTCCTGTCTAGTAGTTTAGGTAAACATTCTTCCAGCTACCGAGCAAAGGGCCAGGCCTCACTGTCCTCACGCAAGTAATTCATAGCCCCTGTTACTATGGAAGATTCCTGCCCCCTCGCATCTCATGTAGACACTTAGACGCTTGTACGCGCACTAACAGTCAGTATAGAATAGATTCCGTCCGAGAGACCTTTCCTTTTGGATAATACAGTTCTTTAAACATAAGATATTAGATATGATTTGGGATCAGGTTGACATGACCCCTCAGACTTCTGTCTCCACATGTAGAGCTAAATGTCAAGTCCCCTTCACCCTCTAGTTGCACGTCAATCACACGTCATGCGGCTGCGCACGCATCTCTGCCAAGTATTTCTGCTGACATTGCAGGATTCTTTTATGGATCCACCCATCTGTGACATCATGTTTAATGACGTTTTTAGTTTACGCCTATGTTTACGCCTATTTTCATTACGTATGTGTAGTATTATCTGTATTATCAGCTGTTACGCCTCCTGCATCTGTCTTAATGTAATGCTTTTCATATAAATATCTTTACTTGTCAATAATGTATTGCCTTCCCTTCCTGAACCCTCGTGGTGATGGAATTTGATGCCTATGGTTCGAACCATAATTCCTTGTAAGGAATAAAGCCTTTCAGAACCTCTAATACCACGGATTCTGCCTCTTATTTTTACTGAGTTATTCTTACTAGACTTTACCGCATAAAAAATAGTACAGGTAATTAAATATTTACCACAGATAGAGAATCGTTTTTTTTCACTGGGGTAAGAAGTTCTTCAAAAGAGATATATTCAAACAAGAGGAAAAGAAAATATTTTTCCCAACCTTACTGAAGTAAATACCATTGCCTACACTTTAGATTGAGCAAACAGTGGCCTTGAAAGACCAGGGATTGAACACCTAATCTTCAGAGTAAGAGTCTAAGACCTTAACCTTTAGGCCAGAGTGAAGCTTTACTGGTGAGTCTGAAAACTAATATATGACATGCGGATCAGAAACCCATGGCTAGGTAGAGAAGTATGTTTGTGTCCACCAACAGTACTATTCTTTATAGTGTGGAATGGAAGGACTGAGAGAGGGAACAATAGAGAGTCGGTTTTTTCACTGGGGTAAGAAGTTCTTCAAAAGAGATATATTTAAACAAGATGAAAAGAAAAAATATTTCCCAACCTTACTGAAGGAAATACCAATCAAAAATTCATAAAAGCATCCGAACAATAGGCGTTCCATTAACAATACAAGAATGTATGCGCCTCAACAGTTGCAAATACAGATATCTCTCAGAACATTTAGACAGATTAAAAAGAATAAAATATAAAAAATCATTTAAAAACTATATACAAAATTCTATTAGGGTAGAATATAATCATGTAAGATGCACAGTCCGGTATGTTACACAGTACAATAATCAATAAAGTGCTAGATGCAAGTTACGCCAGGTACTACTGGTCCCAACAATCCTTTCTTCCTCATTGTCCACGCCCAGCCCAAATATTTAGCAACAGCAGTAAAAATAAATGGTAAAGTGCTAGTGCAAATTATTCTAAGTGCCTCAGTGCTACTTTTGTCCCCAGGGATTTACACATTGTACTTAACCTAACTCTTCTGGGAACTGAATACGCGGAGCAGACAAAAAGAAAGTGTGGAATGGTTTCAATTTGAGTCCCGCATGCCAGGCAGATATCACTATCTCCACTGGCCCACCTGCCGGTGAGTGATCTTAGGGGCAGGTACCCAGCTCTCAGCTGGAAATAGAGCTTCCTATCACCATGTTTCGTAATTAGGTCCCAATAGGATTCTAACCTGGGGATATATTTAGACTCGAGGAAGCGTCCTTCCATTGTGGAAGGATTTGCTTTAATCCATGTGTGCTGCGCTATTAATTCCCAATATTTTCCCTTTAGTATCGCTTTAGCAGGGAATAAAGTTGTTTTGGGGTTTTCCCACAGCCCCTGCATTGCCATTTCCTTCAATATGTTGGCCAGTTCCCTAAGCCAGTGTATCTTGTGGAATTTGTCTGCTTTTATGACATCCATGAATCCTAGAGCATAATGGGCAAGCTCCGGAGTAGTCCAGAGCCTGCGCCAATACAAAATGGGACGAAGTCTCGCCAAATCTGCAATGTCCTTTCTACCCAGATCGTATTTCAGTGGCTTCATGGGATTGCTATTCGGGAGACCTGTGATATTGCGTAAAAACTTATTTTCAGCTGTAGTAAGAGTGGTTAACTTCTCGAACCCCCATAGCTCAGCGCCATAGAGAGCCGAACTTACAGCTTTAGCCTCGTAGACTTGGAGAACTGGCTTAATTGGCTTAGTCAATGACTTCTTATGCTCTAAGTGTAGAACCCTTGCATGTTGACGATGTTTTAGTGCTGCCAGTTCAATGTGCTTTCCCCATTTAGCACCCTTATCAACTTGGATGCCCAGATAAGTAAAATCTCTGACCATTTCCACTCTTTGGCCATTCATAAAAAAGTTACCCCTAAAATGACAGTGCGGATTAAATGCCATGAGCTTGGTTTTTGCTACATTAACTTCCAGCCCGTAGTCCTCACAAAAGCTCTCAAAAATCGCCAGAGCACACTGAAGTCCACTCGGGGTTTTTGATAAAATAAGCGTGTCATCCGCAAACATTAAAATTGGGGTTTTTACACCTGCCAGGGTAGGAGCATCAGTACCTATCAGGTTCATTCGATCAATCACGCCATTAATATAGAGTGTGAAAAGTGTGGGGGCCAAGACACATCCTTGGCGCACCCCTAGTTCAACCGGGAATTCAGGTGTTACTTTTCCGTACCATCCCCACTGAATGCTGGCGTAGTTTCTCTCGTGCAGCCTCATGACCAGAGTTAATATTTCAACCGGCATATCCAGCTTCTTTAATACTGCCCATAACTGAGTCCCGGGTATGAGGTCGAAGGCAGCGCATAGATCGATAAAGGCTGCATATATGCTGCCTTTACCCAGCAGCACTGTCTTCCAGTGTATGAGTGTAAATCGAAATACCTGATCAATTGTACTGGTTGATTTACGAAAGCCCGCCTGAAAGGGAGATAAGATGTTTTCCTCTTCTGCCCAATCTAATACTTTATTCAGAAGCATTCTCCCTATTACTTTTTGTATTGTATCTATCAGGCTAATGGGCCTATAGTTCCCCCGGCTGGGTTCTATCCCCCTTCTTGAACACAGGAATTATCACTGCCCCTTTCCAAGACATCGGGACTGGTGCACCTAATGCCACAGCGTTGGGTAACTTTTCAATATATTTTGCCCAGCATTTCTTATCATGGAGGAAGACATCTGCGGGGACACCATCAGGCCCTGGAGCTCTCCCATTAGCCACAGAATTAAGGGCCATCATTACATCGTTGTTATCAAAAGGGGGGCTCGCATATAAAATGTAATTAAGATCCTCAATAGTGGCAGCTAAGGGGGTGCATGCATATTGGGGGCTAAAGTGGTCAAACCAGCCTTCTTGGGTCACATAATTTGCCGGGGATTCAGGGCGACCTCCCCCACCCCACTTAACAATGTCCCAAAACAACCTTGTGTCTTTTATCCCACTTGCTTCCTTTAGATCCTGCCAGTGCTGCTCATTCCATGCTTTCTTGGCCTCTTGTATACATCTTTTTTTTCCTGCCAAGCCAGTTTTACGACATTAGGATCCCTGCTTCTGATAGCAGTACCTAGGGCTATTCTTGCAGTTCTACATGCAACATTATACCACCCTGGCCTATGCACGGTGCGTTGTTTAACTTCTTTGTTAAATGTGGGCTTGAGAAAATGGGCCCTAATTGCAGCAAATAAGTTTAAGTGCAGGTCAGTTATCTCATCCAATTCTCTGGGATCACCAGCTACAAGATCCAGATTTAATGTGGCTCTGTCTAGTTCCTTGCTAATGCTAGTTACTGCCTTTATATTGGTCATAACTTGTGGCCATTTAAGCCTCCTCATATCATTGGTAGATAGACTTTCAGGAAGTGTCTTATCGTTTCTCCTAGGCCCTGAATGCTTTTGACTCCACCAGTGATGTACCACACAAAGGGGGTTATGATCACTCTCCAGTTTAGCAGTTTAGAAATACCATTGCCTACACTTTAGGCTGAGCAAACAGTGACATTAAAAGACCAGGGATTGAACACCTAATCTTCAGAGTAAGAGTCCAAGCTCTCAACCATTAGGCCTGAGTGACTCTTTTCCATTTGGCCTGAAAACTAATATGTGACATGCGGATCAGAAACCCATTTCTAGGTAGAGAAGTATGTTAGTGTCCACCACCAGTACTTTTCTTTATAGTGTGGAATGGAAGGACTGAGAGGGAACGATAGAGAGTTGTTTTTTTTCACTGGGGTAAGAAGTTCTTCAAAAGAGATATATTCAAACAAGATGAAAAGAAAAAAAGATTTCCCAACCTCACTGAAGGTAATACCATTGCCTACACTTTAGACTGAGCAAACAGTGACATTGAAAGACCAGGGATTGAACACCTAATCTTCAGAGTAAGAGTCTAAAACCTTAACAATTAGGCCAGTGTGACTCTTTAGTTTTGGGCCTGAAAACTAATATATGACATTCAGATCAGAAACTCATGGCTAGGTAGAGAAGTATGTTAGTGTCCACCAACAGTACTATTCTTTCTAGTGTGGCATTGAAGGATTGAGAGAAGGAACGATAGAGAGTCGTTTTTTTTTTCACTGTGGTAAGATTTTCTTAAAAAGAGATATATTCAAACAAGATGAAAAGAAAAAAAGAATTCACAACATTACTGAAGGAAATACCATTACTTACACTTTAGACTGCGCAAACAGTGACATTAAAGGACCAGGGATTGAACACCTAACCTTCAGAGTAGGAGTATAAGACCTTAACAATTAGGCCAGAGTGCCTCTATACTGGTTGGCGTGAAAACTGATATATGACATGCGGATCAGAAACCCATGGGTTGGTAGAGAAGTATGTTAGTGTCCACCAATAGTACTATTCTTTATAGTGTGGAGTGGAAGGACTGAGAGAGGGAACGATAGAGAGTCCGTTTTTTTCACTGGGGTAAGAAATTCTTTAAAAAAGATATATTCAAACAAGAAGAAAAGATAATCTATTTCCCAACCTTACTGAAGGAAATACCATTGTTTACACTTAAACTGAGCAAACAGTGACATTGAAAGACAAGGGATTGAACACCTAATCTTCAGAGTAAGAGTCTTAAGACCTTAATCATTAGGCCAGAGTGACTCTTTACATTTTGGCTTGAAAACTAATATACGACATGCGGATCAGAAACCCATGGCTAGGTAGAGAAGTATGTTAGTGTCCACCAATAGTACTATTCTTTATAGTGTGGAATGGAAGGACTGAGAGAGGGAACAATAGAGAGTCAGTTTTTTCACTGGGGTAAGAAGTTCTTCAAAAGAGATATATTCAAACAAGATGAAAAGAAAAAATATTTCCCAACCTTACTGAAGGAAATACCAATCAAAAATTCATAAAAGCATCCGAACAATAGGCGTTCCATTAACAATACAAGAATGTATGCGCCTCAACAGTTACAAATACAGATATCTCTCAGAACATTTAGACAGATTAAAAAGAATAAAATATAAAAATCATTTAAAAACTATATACAAAATTTTATTAGGGTAGAATATAATCATGTAGGATGCACAGTCCGGTATGTTACACAGTACAATAATCAATAAAGTGCTAGATGCAAGTTACGCCTGGTACTACTGGTCCCAACAATCTTTTGTTCCTCATTGTCCACGCCCATCCCAAATATTTAGCAACAGCAGTAGAAATAAATGGTAAAGTGCTAGTGCAAATTATTCTAAGTGCCTCAGTGCTACTTTTTGTCCCCGGGGATTTACACATTGTACTTAACCAAACTCTTCTGGGAACTGAATACGCGGAGCAGACAAAAAGAAAGTGTGGAATGGTTTCCCTTTGAGTCCCGCATGCCAGGCCGATATCACTATCTCCACTGGCCCACCTGCCGGTGAGTGATCTTAGGGGCGGGGACCAAGCTCTCAGCTGGAAATAGAGCTTCCTATCACCATGTTTCGTAATTAGGTCCCAATAGGATTCTAACCTGGGGATATATTTAGACTCGAGGAAGCGTCCTTCCATTGTGGAAGGATTTGCTTGAATCCATGTGTGCTGCGCTATTAATTCCCAATATTTTCCCTTTAGTATCGCTTTAGCAGGGAATAAAGTTGTTTTGGGGTTTTCCCACAGCCCCTGCATTCCCATTTCCTTCAACATGTTGGCCAGTTCCCTAAGCCAGTGTATCTTGTGGAATTCGTCTGCTTTTATGACATCCATGAATCCTAGAGCATAATGGGCAAGCTCCGGAGTAGTCCAGAGCCTGCGCCAATACACAATGGGACGAAGTCTCGCCAAATCTGCAATGTCCTTTCTACCCAGATAGTATTTCAGCGGCTTCATGGGAGTGCTTTTCGGGAGACCTGTGATATTGCGTAAAAACTTATTTTCAGCTGTAGTAAGAGTGGTTAACTTCTCGAACCCCCATAGCTCAGCGCCATAGAGATCCGAGCTTACAGCTTTAGCCTCGTAGACTTGGAAAACTGGCTTAATTGGCTTAGTCAATGACTTCTTATGCTCTAAGTGTAGAACCCCTGTATGTTGACGATGTTTTAGTGCTGCCAGTTCAATGTGCTTTCCCCATTTAGCACCCTTATCAACTTGGATGCCCAGATAAGTAAAATCTCTGACCATTTCCATTCTTTGGCCATTCATAAAAAAGTTACCCCTAAAATGACAGTGCGGATTAAATGCCATGAGCTTGGTTTTTGCTACATTAACTTCCAGCCCGTAGTCCTCACAAAACCTCTCAAAAATCGTCAGAGCACGCTGAAGTCCACTCGGGGTTTTTGATAAAATAAGCGTGTTATCCGCAAACATTAAAATTGGGGTTTTTACACCTGCCAGGGTAGGAGCATCAGTACTTAACAGGTTCATTCGATCAATCACGCCATTAATATAGAGTGTGAAAAGTGTTGTGGCCAAGACACATCCTTGGCGCACCCCTCGTTCAACCGGGAATTCAGGTGTTACTTTTCCGTACCCTCCCCACTGAATGCTGGCGTAGTTTCCCTCGTGCAGCCTCATGACCAGAGTCAATATTTCAACCGGCATACCCAGCTTCTTTAATACTGCCCATAACTGAGTCCTGGGTATGAGGTCGAAGGCAGCGCGTAGATCGATTAAGGCTGCATATATGCTGCCTTTACCCAGCAGCACTGTCTTCCAGTGTATGAGTGTAAATCGAAATACCTGATCAATTGTACTGGTTGATTTACGAAAGCCCGCCTGAAAGGGAGATAAGATGTTTTCCTCTTCTGCCCAATCTAATATTTTATTCAGAAGCATTCTCCCTATTACTTTTTGTATTGTATCTATCAGGCTAATGGGCCTATAGTTCCCCCGGCTGGGTTCTATCCCCCTTCTTGAACACAGGAATTATCACTGCCCCTTTCCAAGACATCGGGACTGGTGCACCTAATGCCACAGCTTTGGCTAACTTTTCAATATATTTTGCCCAGCATTTCTTATCATGGAGGAAGACATCTGCGGGGACACCATCAGGCCCTGGAGCTCTCCCATTAGCCACAGAATTAAGGGCCATCATTACATCGTTGTTATCAAAAGGGGGGCTCGCATATAAAATGTAATTAAGATCCTCAATAGTGGCAGCTAAGGGGGTGCATCCATATTGGGGGCTAAAGTAGTCCAACCAGCTTTCTTGGGTCACATAATTTGCCGGGGATTCAGGGCGACCTCCCGCACCCCACTTAACAATGTCCCAAAACAACCTTGTGTCTTTTATCCCACTTGCTTCCTTTAGATCCTGCCAGTGCTGCTCATTCCATGCTTTCTTGGCCTCTTGTATACATCTTTTGTATTCCTGCCGAGCCAGTTTTACCACATTAGGATCCCTGCTTCGGATAGCAGTACATAGGGCTATTCTTGCAGTTCTACATGCAACATTATACCACCCTCGCCTATGCACAGGGCGTTGCTTACCTTCTTTGTTAAATGTGGGCTTGAGAAAATGGGCCCTAATTGCAGGAAATAAGTTTACGTGCAGGTCAGTTATCCCATCCAATTCTCTTGGATTACCAGCTACAAGATCCAGATTTAATGTGGCTCTGTCTAGTTCCTTGCTAATGCTAGTTACTGCCTTTATATTGGTCATAACTTGTGGCCATTTTAGCCTCCTCATATCATTGGTAGATAGACTTTCAGAAAGTGTCTTATCGTTTCTCCTAGGCCCTGAATGCTTTTGACTCCACCAGTGATGTACCACACAAAGGGGGTTATGATCACTCTCCAGTTTAGCAGTTTAGAAATACCATTGCCTACACTTTAGGCTGAGCAAACAGTGACATTAAAAGACCAGGGATTGAACACCTAATCTTCAGTGTAAGAGTCCAAGCTCTCAACCATTAGGCCTGAGTGACTCTTTTCCAGTTGGCCTGAAAACTAATATGTGACATGCGGATCAGAAACCCATTTCTAGGTAGAGAAGTATGTTAGTGTCCACCACCAGTACTTTTCTTTATAGTGTGGACTGAGAGGGAACGATAGAGAGTTGTTTTTTTTCACTGGGGTAAGAAGTTCTTCAAAAGAGATATATTCAAACAAGATGAAAAGAAAAAAGATTTCCCAACCTCACTGAAAGTAATACCATTGCCTACACTTTAGAGTGAGCAAACAGTGATATTGAAAGACCAGGGATTGAACACCTAATATTCAGAGTAAGAGTCTAAGACCTTAACAATTAGGCCAGAGTTACTCTTTAGTTTTGTGCCTGAAAACTAATATATGACATTCAGATCAGAAACTCATGGCTAGGTAGAGAAGTATGTTAGTGTCCACCAACAGTACTATTCTTTCTAGTGTGGCATGGAAGGACTGAGAGAAGGAACGATAGAGAGTCGTTTTTTTTCACTGTGGTAAGATTTTCTTAAAAAGAGATATATTCAAACAAGATGAAAAGAAAAAAAGAAATCAACACATTACTGAAGGAAATACCATTACATACACTTTAGACTGAGCAAACAGTGACATTGAAAGACCAGGGATTGAACACCTAATCTTCATAGTAAGATTCTAAGCCCTTAACCATTAGGCTTGAGTGAATCTTTACTAATTGGCCTGAAAACTAATATATGACATGCGGATCAGAATCCCATTTCTAGGTAGAGAAGCATGTTAGTGTCCACCAACAGGACTATTCTTTATAGTGTGGAATGGAAGGACTGAGAGAGGGAACGATAGAGAGTCGTTTTTTTTCACTGTGGTAAGAACTTCTTCAAAAGAGATATATTCAAACAAGATAAAAAGAAAACATATTTCCCAACCTTATTGAAGGAAATACCATTGCCTACATTTTAGTCTGAGCAAACAGTGATATTTAAATATCAGGAATCGAACACATATTCTTCGGAGCAAGAGTATTACACCTTAACCATTAGGCCAGGGTGACTCTTTTCTGGTTTGCCTGAAAACTAATATATGACATGCGGATAAGAAACCCATGGTTAGGTAGAGAAGTATGTTAGTGTCTACCAACAGTACTATTCTTTATAGTGTGGAATGGAAGGACTGAGAGAGGGAACGATAGAGAGTAGTTTTTTTCACTGGGGTAAGATGTTCTTCAAAAGAGATATATTCAAACAAGATGAAAAGAAAAAATATTTCCCAACCATACTGAAAGAAATTCCATTGCCTACACTTTAGACTAAGCAAACAGTTACATTGAAAGACCAGGGATTGATCACCTAATCTTCAGAGTAAAAGTCTAATACCTTAACCATTAGGCCAGAGTGCCTCTTTACTGGTTGGCCTGAAATCTAATATATGACATGCGGATCAGAAACCCATGGCTAGGTAGAGAAGTATGTTAGTGTCCACCAACAGTATTATTCTTTATAGTGTGGAATGAAAGGACTGAGAGAAGAAACGATAGAGAGTCGTTTTTTTGCAGTGGGGTAAGAAGTTCTTCAAAAGAGATATATTCAAACAAGATGAAAAGAAAAATATTTCCCAACCTTACTGAAGGAAATACCATCACCTACAATTTAGGCTGAGCAATCAGTGACATTGAAAGACCAGGGATTAAGCACCTAATCTTCAGAGTAAGAGTCTAAGACCTTAACAATAAGGCCAGAGTCACTCTTTGCCATTGGGCCTGAAAACTAATATATGACATTCAGATCAGAAACCCATGGCTAGGTAGAGAATTATGTTAGTGTCCACCAACAGTACTATTCTTTATAGTGTGGCATGGAAGGACTGAGAGAAGGAACTATAGAGAGTCGTTATTTTTCACTGGGGTAAGATTTTCTTCAAAAGAGATATAGTCAAACAAGATGAAAAGAAAAAATATTTCCCACCATTACTGAAGGAAATGCCATTGCCTACACTTTAGACTGAGCAAACAGTGACATTGAAAGACCAGGGATTGAACACCTAATCTTCAGCATAAGAGTCTAAGACCTTAACAATTAGGCCAGAGTGACTCTTTACATTTGGGCCTGAAAACTAATATAGGACATTCAGATCAGAAACCCATGGCTAGGTAGAGAAGTATGTTAGTGTCCACCAACAGTACTATTCTTTATAGTGTGGCATGGAAGGACTGAGAGAAGGAACTATAGACAGTCGTTTTTTTTCACTGGGGTAAGATTTTCTTCAAAAGAGATATATTCAAACAAGATGAAAAGAAAAAGTATATACCAACCATACTGAAGGAAATACCATTGCCTACACTTTAAACTAAGCAAACAGTGAAATTGAAAGACCAGAGATTGAACACCTAATCTTCAAAATAAGAGTCTGAGACCTTAACCATTAGGCCAGAGTGACTCTTCACCAATTTGCCTGAAAACTAATATATGACATGCGGATCAGAAACCCATGGCTAGGTAGATAAGTGTGTTAGTGTCCACCAACAGTACATAGTGTGGAATGGAAGGTCTGAGAGAGGGAACGATAGAGAGTCGTTTTTTTTCACTGGGATAAGAAGTTCTTCAAAAGAGATATATTCAAACAAGATGAAAAGAACAAAATATTTCCCAACCTTACTGAAGGAAATACCGTTGCCTACACTTTAGTCTGATCAAATAGTGACATAGAAATACCAGGGAGTGAGCACCTAATTTTCAGAGGAATAGTTTAAGACCTTAACCATTTGGCCAGGGTGAATTGTTTCTGGGAGGCAGGGAAACTAATATATGACATCCGGATCAGAAACCCATGGCTAGGTAGAGAAGTATTTTAGTGTCCACCAACAGTACTATTCTTTATAGTGTGAATGGAAGGACTGAGAGAGGGAAGGATAGAGAGTCGTTTTCTTCACTGGGGTAAGAAGTTCTTCAAAAGAAATAAATTCAAACAAGATGATAAGAAAAAATATTTCCCAACCTTACTGACAAAACTACCATTGCCTACACTTTAGACTGAGCAAACAGTGATGTTGAAATACCAGGGATTGAACACTAATCGTCAGAGTAAGTTTCTAAGACCTTAAATATTAGGCCAGAGTGACTCTTTTCTGGTTGGCCTGAAAACTAATATATGACATGCGGATCAGAAACCCATGGCTAAGTAGAGAAGTGTGTTATTGTCCACCAACAGTACTATTCTGTATAGTGTGGAATGGAAGGACTGAGAGAGGGAACGATAGAGAGTCTTTTTTTTTCACTGGGGTAAGAAGTTCTTCAAAAGAGATATATTCAAACAAGATGAAAAGAAAAAAGATTTCCCAACCTCACTTAAGGTAATACCATTGCCTACACTTTAGACTGAGCAAACAGTGACATTGAAAGACCAGGGATTTAACACCTAATCTTCCGAGTAAGAGTCTAAGATCTTAACCATTAGGCCAGAGTGACTCTTTAGTTTTGGGCCAGAAAACTAATATATGACATGCAGATCAGAAACCCATGGCTAAGTTGAGAAGTATGTTAGTGTCCACAAACACTACTATTCTTTATAGTGTGGAATGGAAGGACTGAGAAAAGGAACGATAGACATTCGTTTTTTTTCACTGGGGTACGATTTTCTTCAAAAGAGATATATTCAAACAAGATGAAAAGAAAAAATATTTCCCAACCTTACTGAAGGAAATACCATTGTCTACACTTTAGACTAAGCAATCACTGACATTGAAAGAACAGGGATTTAACACCTAATCTTCAGAGTAAGAGTCTAAGCCCTTAACCATTTGGCCTGAGTGACTCTTTACTAATTGACCTGAAAACTAATATATGACATGCGGATCAGAATCCCATTTCTAGGTAGAGAAGTATGTTAGTGTCCACCAACAGGACTATTCTTTATAGTGTGGAATGGAAGGACTGAGAGAGGGAACGATAGAGAGTCGTTTTTTTCACTGTGGTAAGAAGTTCTTCAAAAGAAATATATTCAAACAAGATAAAAAGAAAAAATATTTCCCAAACTTACTGATGAAAATGCCATTGCCTACACTTTAGTCTAAGCAAACATTGATATTGCAATACCAGGGATTGAACACATAATCTTCAGAGCAAGAGTTTTAGACCTTAACCATTAGGCCAGGGTAACTCTTTACTGGTTTGCCTGAAAACTAATATATGACATGCGGATCAGAAACCCATGGTTAGGTAGAGAAGTATGTTAGTGTTCACAAACAGTACTATTCTTTATAGTGTGGAATGGAAGGACTGAGAGAGGGAACGATAGAGAGTCGGTTTTTTCACTGGGGTAAGAAGTTCTTAAAAAGAGATATTTTCAAACAAGATGAAAAGAAAAAATATTTCCCAACCTTACTGAAGGAAATACCATTGCCTACAATTTAGACTGAGCAAACAGTGACATTGAAAGACAATGCATGGTGCACCTAATCTTCAGAATAAGAGTCTAAGTCCTTAACCATTAGCCCAGAGGGACTAGTACTGGCTGGCCTTAAAACTAATATATGACATGCGGATCAGAAACCCATGGCTAGGTAGAGAAGTGTGATAGTGTCCACCAACAGTACTATTCTTTATAATGTGGAATGGAAGGACTGAGAGAGGGAACAATAGAGAGTCGTTTTTTTCACTGGGGTAAGAAGTTCTTCAAAAGAGATATATTCAAACAAGATGAAAAGAAAAAATATTTCCCAATCTTACTGAAGGAAATACCAATCAAAAATTCATAAAAGCATCCAAACAATAGGCGTTCCATTAACAATACAAGAATGTATGCACCTCAACAGTTACAAATACAGATATCTCTCAGAACATTTAGACAGATTAAAAAGAATAAAATATAAAAATCATTTAAAAACTATATACACAATTCTATTAGGGTAGAATATAATCATGTAAGATGCACAGTACAAAAATCAATAAAGTGCTAGATGCAAGTTACGCCTGGTACTACTGGTCCCAACAATCTTTTCTTCCTCATTGTCCACGCCCAGCCCAAATATTTAGCAACAGCAGTAGAAATAAATGGTAAAGTGCTAGTGCAAATTATTCTAAGTGCCTCAGTGCTACTTTTTGTCGCCAGGGATTTACACATTGTACTTAACCAAACTCTTCTGGGAACTGAATACGCAGAGCAGACAAAAAGAAAGTGTGGAATGGATTCCCTTTGAGTCCCGCATGCCAGGCAGATATCACTATCTCCACTGGCCCACCTGCCGGTGAGTGATCTTAGGGGCAGGGACCCAGATCTCAGCTGGAAATAGAGCTTCCTATCACCATGTTTCGTAATTAGGTCCCAATAGGATTCTAACCTGGGGATATATTTAGACTCGAGGAAGCGTCCTTCCATTGTGGAAGGATTTGCTTTAATCCATGTGTGCTGCGCTATTAATTCCCAATATTTTCCCTTTAGTATCGCTTTAGCAGGGAATAAAGTTGTTTTGGGGTTTTCCCACAGCCCCTGCATTCCCATTTCCTTCAACTTGTTGGCCAGTTCCCTAAGCCAGTGTATCTTGTGGAATTTGTCTGCTTTTATGACATCCATGAATCCTAGAGCATAATGGGCAAGCTCCGGAGTAGTCCAGAGCCTGCGCCAATACACAATGGGACGAAGTCTCGCCAGATCTGCAATGTCCTTTCTACCCAGATCGTATTTCAGCGGCTTCATGGGAGTGCTTTTCGGGAGACCTGTGATATTGCGTAAAAACTTATTTTCAGCTGTAGTAAGAGTGGTTAACTTCTCGAACCCCCATAGCTCAGCGCCATAGAGATCCGAGCTTACAGCTTTAGCCTCGTAGACTTGGAAAACTGGCTTAATTGGCTTAGTCAATGACTTCTTATGCTCTAAGTGTAGAACCCCTGCATGTTGACGATGTTTTAGTGCTGCCAGTTCAATGTGCTTTCCCCATTTAGCACCCTTATCAACTTGGATGCCCAGATAAGTAAAATCTCTGACCATTTCCACTCTTTGGCCATTCATAAAAAAGTTACCCCTAAAATGACAGTGCGGATTAAATGCCATGAGCTTGGTTTTTGCTACATTAACTTCCAGCCCGTAGTCCTCACAAAACCTCTCAAAAATCGTCAGAGCACGCTGAAGTCCACTCGGGGTTTTTGATAAAATAAGCGTGTTATCCGCAAACATTAAAATTGGGGTTTTTACACCTGCCAGGGTAGGAGCATCAGTACTTAACAGGTTCATTCGATCAATCACGCCATTAATATAGAGTGTGAAAAGTGTGGGAGCCAAGACACATCCTTGGCACACCCCTCGTTGAACCGGGAATTCAGGTGTTACTTTTCCGTACCCTCCCCACTGAATGCTGGCGTAGTTTCCCTCGTGCAGCCTCATGACCAGAGTCAATATTTCAACCGGCATACCAAGCTTCTTTAATACTGCCCATAACTGAGTCCTGGGTATGAGGTCGAAGGCAGCGCGTAGATCGATTAAGGCTGCATATATGCTGCCTTTACCCAGCAGCACTGTCTTCCAGTGTATGAGTGTAAATCGAAATACCTGATCAATTGTACTGGTTGATTTACGAAAGCCCGCCTGAAAGGGAGATAAGATGTTTTCCTCTTCTGCCCAATCTAATATTTTATTCAGAAGCATTCTCCCTATTACTTTTTGTATTGTATCTATCAGGCTAATGGGCCTATAGTTCCCCCGGCTGGGTTCTATCCCCCTTCTTGAACACAGGAATTATCACTGCCCCTTTCCAAGACATCGGGACTGGTGCACCTAATGCCACAGCTTTGGCTAACTTTTCAATATATTTTGCCCAGCATTTCTTATCATGGAGGAAGACATCTGCGGGGACACCATCAGGCCCTGGAGCTCTCCCATTAGCCACAGAATTAAGGGCCATCATTACATCGTTGTTATCAAAAGGGGGGCTCGCATATAAAATGTAATTAAGATCCTCAATAGTGGCAGCTAAGGGGGTGCATCCATATTGGGGGCTAAAGTAGTCCAACCAGCTTTCTTGGGTCACATAATTTGCCGGGGATTCAGGGCGACCTTCCCCACCCCACTTAACAATGTCCCAAAACAACCTTGTGTCTTTTATCCCACTTGCTTCCTTTAGATCCTGCCAGTGCTGCTCATTCCATGCTTTCTTGGCCTCTTGTATACACCTTTTGTATTCCTGCCGAGCCAGTTTTACCACATTAGGATCCCTGCTTCTGATAGCAGTACATAGGGCTATTCTTGCAGTTCTACATGCAACATTATACCACCCTGGCCTATGCACAGGGCGTTGCTTACCTTCTTTGTTAAATGTGGGCTTGAGAAAATGGGCCCTAATTGCAGCAAATAAGTTTATGTGCAGGTCAGTTATCCCATCCAATTCTCTGGGTTTACCAGCTACAAGATCCAGATTTAATGTGGCTCTGTCTAGTTCCTTGCTAATGCTAGTTACTGCCTTTATATTGGTCATAACTTGTGGCCATTTAAGCCTCCTCATATCATTGGTAGATAGACTTTCAGAAAGTGTCTTATCGTTTCTCCTAGGCCCTGAATGCTTTTGACTCCACCAGTGATGTACCACACAATGGGGGTTATGATCACTCTCCAGTTTAGCAGTTTAGAAATACCATTGCCTACACTTTATGCTGAGCAAACAGTGACATTAAAAGGCCAGGGATTGAACACCTAATCTTCAGAGTAAGAGTCCAAGCTCTCAACCATTAGGCCTGAGTGACTCTTTTCCAGTTGGCCTGAAAACTAATATGTGACATGCGGATCAGAAACCCATTTCTAGGTAGAGAAGTATGTTAGTGTCCACCACCAGTACTTTTCTTTATAGTGTGGACTGAGATGGAACGATAGAGAGTTGTTTTTTTTCACTGGGGTAAACGATAGAGAGTTGTTTTTTTCACTGGGGTAAGAAGTTCTTCAAAAGAGATATATTCAAACAAGATGAAAACAAAAAATATTTCCCAACCTCACTGAAAGTAATACCATTGCCTACACTTTAGAGTGAGCAAACAGTGACATTGAAAGACCAGGGATTGAACACCTAATATTCAGAGTAAGAGTCTAAGACCTTAACAATTAGGCCAGAGTGACTCTTTAGTCTTGGGCCTGAAAACTAATATATGACATTCAGATCAGAAACTCATGGCTAGGTAGAGAAGTATGTTAGTGTCCACCAACAGTACTATTCTTTCTAGTGTGGCATGGAAGGACTGAGAGAAGGAACGATAGAGAGTCGGTTTTTTTTCACTGTGGTAAGATTTTCTTAAAAAGAGATATATTCAAACAAGATGAAAAGAATTCACCACATTACTGAAGGAAATACCATTACATACACTTTAGACTGAGCAATCAGTGACATTGAAAGACCAGGAATTGAACACCTAATCTTCATAGTAAGATTATAAGCCCTTAACTATTAGGCCTGAGTGACTCTTTACTAATTGGCCTGAAAACTAATATATGACATGCGGATAAGAAACCCATGGTTAGGTAGAGAAGTATGTTAGTGTCTACCAACAGTACTATTCTTTATAGTGTGGAATGGAAGGACTGAGAGAGGGAACGATAGAGAGTAGTTTTTTTCACTGGGGTAAGATGTTCTTCAAAAGAGATATGTTCAAACAAGATGAAAAGAAAAAATATTTCCCAACCATACTGAAAGAAATACCATTGCCTACTGAAGTAAGTACCCAGTAGATAAGTTCAAAAAGTACTTTATTAAGTCAGAAATTAACAGGCACTCCAAGCAGCTGGCTGTCATGACATCTGTGAAGGCAGTCTGTCAACATTCCAAGGCTGCCTTCACTCCAACATTCTAAGCTGTACCAAATGCTGATAAGAGGAGGGGGGGAAACACATCTTCCCCCTTTAATATAGACAGTTACAAATGAATAGCAAACAGATAACCAAAAACCAGACCTTGTGAGAATAAAGGGGCTGAGTAGCTACAAAGATCACACCCTTCTGAAATCCTTGTGCCATCTGGGGGGATTGCGTTGTCTGCACCCCCTTCCCTCTTGGGTTCCCCTTGCTCTGGGTCCCGTTCCCAGATTCCCACTGCGCCCCTCTTGGACAGACTCCCTCTGTCCTGTGGCCACCCGATCCATGCTCCACTTCCGCCCATCATCCATGATGACAATGTTTCTCTTGACCTCCCTTATTTTTTCTGGAGCATAGAACTTGTCCTCCTTACTTCCCCTTGCCACAGGTTTACAAATATACACTTTCTGTCCTCTGCTGAATGTTCTTTCTTTGGCGCCCCATTTGTTGTCATAGGAATCTTTGTACATCTTTTGCCTAGCTTCCACCTTCCTACTAAACTCTTCTGGATCGACCACCACCGGATCTTTGGTCTTCAACCAATTAGGTGACAGTTTGGATCCTGCTTTCCTTCCTCTCAACAGTTCGAAGGGTGTGTGTCCCGTGGATAGACTAGGCGTCGTGTGGTATGACCAGAGCATGTCTCTCAATGCTGCTTCTATGTTCCCCCAGACTTAACTGCTAGTTGGATACTTTCCTTCAGCATACGGTTGGCTCTCTCTACTTTGCCGTTAGCTCTCGGGCAGTACAATGGTGTACGTATATGCTTTATGGACAAGTCCCTGAGGAACTCTCTCATCTCCTCCGACACCAGTTGGACTCCGTTGTCTGTGATCAATGTTGAGGGTATCCCCTCCTTTGAGAAAGTGTCACTCAGAAATTCAACTATTGCCTTGATGTTGATGTTGGTCACAAATTTGTGGGAGACCGAGTTAGAATAATAGTCAACGATCACTAAAAGGTACCATTGCTGCGGCCCCTTTGCCCTGATGGGGCCCGTGATGTCAAATCCCAACTTGTCCCACGGGGACTTTGGAACCTCCACCGGACTAAGTGGAGATCTCCTGGTGTTTTTTGACTTGTCGCTAACTTCGCACGCGTAACATTCTTTCACTCTCTCTTCCATGCTTGAATCCATGCCTGGGAACCAATAATCTGATCTTAATCTTGCCTTGCACAGACTCCTTCCCAGGTGACCTTCATGGGTTAGGTCAATAATTTGCTTCCTTAACCCCTCCGGGGGAACTAGTCTGCCTGCTTTGAGGAGGTACTCTCCTTCAATTGACAGTTCGTTGCGTACATTCCAATATGGTCGTATGTTCTCCGGCAAGCCTCCACATTTGTTAGGCCACCCTCTGACTACCCATGTTTTCACTTCTCGAAGGATATTGTCCTGTTCCATGTGACCATCCCACTGCTCTCTGGTCATGGCCGGGATTTTTATTTCCAGGACCTTCTCACTGTCCACGATTCCCTCTTCCTGTCCTTCCACTGGAGCTCTGGATAAAAAGTCTGCCACTTTATTCTGTTGGCCAGGAACATACGTAGTTTTGAAATTGTAGCCTTGTAACCCCAACACCCACTTTGCAATGCGGGGAGTGATATTCTCCAACACTTTGTTTCCGAACAGGTTGACCAAAGGCTTATGGTCGTGGCATACTACGAATGGTAAGCCCCAGACATAAAAACTGAAATGTTTAATTGCCCAGTACACTGCCAGAGCCTCCTTCTCGATGGTGGAATAGTTGGATTCCGCCCCAGACAGGGACCTTGATGCAAATGCCACTACTTTCACTGTATCATCCACTCTCTGTGAAAGCATGGCTCCCACGCCTTTTCCACTTGCATCAGTAGTGATTACGGTGTCCTTGTTTACATCAAAGTTTCCAATGTAAGGTGCTGACACTATAGCCTCTTTAATTTTCTCAAAGGCCAGCTCCTGATCCTTCTCCCACTTGAATGGTGTGGTTTTTTTTTAAATTTCTCTGAGGGGATGGGCTATCATGGCAAAATTTTTTATGAACCTAGCCATGTACTCGGCTAACCCCAGAAAAGAAAGTACTTCTTCCTTGCAAGATGGCATGGGTGCTTTTCTTACTGCCTCCACCAAGTCTATTTTGGGCTTTATCCCCTCCTCCGAGATGGTGTGCCCTAAGTAATCCACTGTGGTTACTCCCATTTTGCATTTGCTCTCCTTGGTGGTGAATCCTACCTCTCTTAAACATCTGAGTACCCTTTTCACATTTTCATCATGTTCAGTGTCACTCGCCCCATAAATCAATATATCGTCCTGAAAACACATGGACTTAGGACAAACCCTCAACACGTGCTGCATAGCTCTTTGAAACGCCGCTGCCGCCGACGCCAACCCAAAAGGCATTCTCATAAATTTAAAATTGCCAAATGGTGTGGTGAAAGCGGTCAATGGTTGAGATTCGGGGTGCAATCGGATTTGGTGGTAGGCCGATGAGAGGTCGAGCACACTAAAGAACTTGGCTCCCTGTAAAGTACTCAACATTTCATGTATCCTTGGGAGGGGATGCCTGTCCACCACAATGTTAGCGTTCAGCGCCCTCAAGTCCACGCATAACCTAATGCTTTTCCCACCTTCCTTGCTTGTAATAACAATGGGCGCCAACCATGCAGAGCATTCTATCTCTTGTATGACCCCTTGTTTTATCAACTTCTCCAATTCCATTCTTAAAGGCTCTCTCATAAGCAGGGGAATGGAGCGTGTTTTGTGTACTGTAAGTGTTGCTCCTTCCTTGAGCTCAATCCTATGCATGTAGTTTTTCAGTACCCCCAATTTTTCATTAAACACCTCTGGAAATTCTTTCACTAGATTTGACCCCACCCCCGGGGATTCTATGAGAAGTACCTGCTCCTGGTTGTTCGGATCAAGCCTAATTCCTAATTCTTTCTGATGTTTCCACCCTAATAGACTTGATCCTTCTCGGGTAACATATACCTTCCCCACAGTATGCCTGTCTTTGAAGGATATTCTCATTCTCACCATCCCTTCCAACTGGATAGGTACCCTGTTGTACCCTGAGGGGGCTATGTCCGCTGACTCTAAAGTGATGTTATGTTTTGCAAATTTTTCACTGAACACTTGCTTGTCTATTAAAGTGAACGGAGAGCATGAGTCTGCAAACACCTTAAATTTCTCTCCATCCAGTTTTATCTCACAAGTAGGGTACTGTGTACTTTCCTCCTTACTTTCGTCTTCAATCTGACAAATAAAATTTTTCTCCTCCCCCACTACTTCTTCTGGGTGGTCTACCATGTGTACCTTTGAGCTACCTACATTGCATGCTTTGGCAAAATGACCCTTCCTGTTACATCTTCTGCAAGTGACGTTCCTTGCCGGGCATCGCCAATTGTTGGCCAAGTGATTGTGGTTCCCGCACCTGAAACATTTAAGACCTTCCGTCTTGTTGCTCACCCCTTCTCTGAACTTGTTCTCCAATTTGCACACAGTTTCCCCATCCGATGTCTCTTTAGACATAGACTTTTCTTTCCTTTCTTCTGATACTTTCATCTCTCTCATACATATTGCTGTATGTTCCAGACCTTTCGCTATGCTTATGGCTTCCTCCAGATCCGGATTCCTTGTGAGTAACTCCTCCTGCACCTTCTCTTCATTGGTGCACCTTACTAATTGGTCTCGGATTAATGAATCAGTAAGCGCCCCAAACTCACATGTAGCTGCCATTCCCCTCAACACAGCTATGTAAGAAGACACTTTCTCCTCTTTCCTTTGCGCCCTTTTGAAAAATTTGTGTCTTTCTAAAACTACATTTATTTTCACTTTAAAATGTGCTTCTAACTTACGCAATGTGTATTCATAAACATCAACCCCTTCATCCTCATCCTGAACCTCGTCCTCTACCAATCTTCCTGTTATGTCCTCATAAACTTTCCTTCCCTGTATACCTAAATTATGTAACAGAATGTGCTGTTTCCTAATGTTAGAGAAGTTCCCTCCACCTATGGCTATCAGGTATGATTTAAAAATACCTTCCCACCTTTTCCAGGGGATGTCAGGTTCCCCTAATTCATTCAAAAACGGTGGGGGTTGACTCATTCCTGCCCCTGCCATTGTCAGGTACTACCTTACACAGTGAAAACTCTAAAATATTTCTGAAACTAAACAGGGGTGGATGTAGTATTTTTCTTTGATGTACAGGTAAGTGGCAGGTAATCTAAGGGGTTTTGTATGGCTACTTGACAGTGGGCTCCTTCTACCCTCCTCAAAGGTGACACACCTCCAAAACCCCACAGTAAGTCCGCTAGACCATGAATACCTAACTAAAGTTCAGTCCCCTTTCTATCTCAGCAGTAGGCTCCCAGCAGTCCCTTCGTGAGTCTCCTGTTTCTCTTCCTGCCTTTCGTTTGAAGAGAGCAGCGTGTGCCTCTGAGGAGAAGATAACAGCGCAGAATACCTCCCCTGAGGTGCCTCTCCTTCACAGACTTCTTCCCTCGCCGTGATATCAAACACCGCTGCCCGTGGAGGAAACTGAAAAGACGCCCCTCACGCCGGTGTACAACTGCTACTCACGGCCGGTCTCCTGTGCACCTCCAGCGTCGCGCGAGGCTGGAACCTCCCCTTAGATGTCACGGCAACGGCCGATGCAGGTCACGCCACTCTCCAGCTGATTCTCACCTCGCCTCCACAGCCGCTACCTCACCAGCCGCACCTGACCAGACAGCCTCAACCGGGTCACGCAGGGCACCCCAACTGTCAGGCGGACGCTACATCCAGGTTAACTTTACCGCTGTCCTTCTGCTTCGGACTGCGTCTCACGTGTCATATCTCCTCAATAAATCAGGCGGCTTAAATTCTCCAGTAACGATCGCCTCGCCTCCGGAGATGTCCGCTTTACGTCCGACGCCGTGAGCGCACCGCTACACAGCCTTCAAACGAATGTTTTCATCAAAATTGCCAGCATGCCGAAATTCTCGCAGGGAAGAGTGCCACGCTGTCCCTGCCACAGCCGCAGTTCTCCTCGTCGCCAAGATGAAGTAAGTACCCAGTAGATAAGTTCAGAAAGTACTTTATTAAGTCAGAAATTAACAGGCACTCCAAGCAGCTGGCTGTCATGACATCTGTGAAGGCAGTCTGTCAACATTCCAAGGCTGCCTTCACTCCAACATTCTAAGCTGTACCAAATGCTGATAAGAGGAGGGGGGAAACATGGAACCTACCAAGTGGCAAGTTATAACACCTACACTTTAGACTGGGCAAACAGTGACATTGAAAGACCAGGGATTGAACACCTAATCTTCAGAGTACGAGTCTAAGACCTTAACAATTAGGTCAGAGTGACTCTTTACATTTGGGCCTGAAAACTAATATATGACATTCAGATCAGAAACCCATGGCTAGGTAGAGAAGTATGTTAGTGTCCACCAACAGTACTATTCTTTATAGTGTGGCATGGAAGGACTGAGAGAAGGAACTATAGACAGTCGTTTTTTTTTCACTGGGGTAAGATTTTCTTCAAAAGAGATATATTCAAACAAGATGAAAAGAAAAAGTATTTACCAACCATACTGAAGGAAATACCATTGCCTACACTTTAAACTAAGCAAACAGTGAAATTGAAAGACCAGAGATTGAACACCTAATCTTCAAAATAAGAGTCTGAGACCTTAACCATTATGCCAGAGTCATTCTTTACCAATTTGCCTGAAAACTAATATATGACATGCGGATCAGAAACCCATGGCTAGGTAGATAAGTATGTTAGTGTCCACCAACAGTACATAGTGTGGAATGGAAGGTCTGAGAGAGGGAACGATAGAGAGTCGGTTTTTTTCACTGGATAAGAAGTTCTTCAAAAGAGATATATTCAAACAAGATGAAAAGAACAAAATATTTCCCAACCTTACTGAAGGAAATACCGTTGCCTACACTTTAGTCTGATCAAATAGTGACATAGAAATACCAGGGAGTGAGCACCTAATTTTCAGAGGAATAGTTTAAGACCTTAACCATTAGGCCAGGGTGACTTGTTTCTGGGAGGCAGGGAAACTAATATATGACATGCGGATCAGAAACCCATGGCTAGGTAGAGAAGTATTTTAGTGTCCACCAACAGTACTTTTCTTTATAGAGTGAATGGAAGGACTGAGAGAGGGAACGATAGAGAGTCGTTTTTTTCACTGGGGTAAGAAGTTCTTCAAAAGAGATAAATTCAAACAAGATGATAAGAAAAAATATTTCCCAACCTTACTGACAATAATACCATTGCCTACACTTTAGACTGAGCAAACAGTGATGTTGAAATACCAGGGATTGAACACTAATCGTCAGAGTAAGCGTCTAAGACCTTAAACATTAGGCCAGCGTGACTCTTTTCTGGTTGGCCTGAAAACTAATATATGACATACGGATCAGAAACCCATGGCTAGGTAGAGAAGTATGTTATTGTCCACCAACAGTACTATTCTTTATAGTGTGGAATGGAAGGACTGAGAGAGGGAACGATAGAGAGTCTTTTTTTTTCACTGGGGTAAGAAGTTCTTCAAAAGAGATATATTCAAACAAGATAAAAAGAAAAAAGATTTCCCAACCTCACTGAAGGTAATACCATTGCCTACACTTTAGACTGAGCAAACAGTGACATTGAAAGACCAGGGATTTAACACCTAATCTTCCGAGTAAGAGTCTAAGATCTTAACCATTTGGCCTGAGTGACTCTTTACTAATTGACCTGAAAACTAATATATGACATACGGATCAGAATCCCATTTCTAGGTAGAGAAGTATGTTAGGGTCCACCAACAGGACTATTCTTTATAGTGTGGAATGGAAGGACTGAGAGAGGGAACGATAGAGAGTCGTTTTTTTTCACTGTGGTAAGAAGTTCTTCAAAAGAAATATATTCAAACAAGATAAAAAGAAAAAATATTTCCCAAACTTACTGAAGAAAATACCATTGCCTACACTTTAGTCTGAGCAAACATTGCTATTGCAATAACAGGGATTGAATACATAATCTTCAGAGCAAGAGTTTTAGACCTTAACCATTAGGCCAGGGTGACTCTTTACTGGTTTGCCTGAAAACTAATATATGACATGCGGATCAGAAACCCATGGTTAGGTAGAGAAGTATGTTAGTGTTCACGAACAGTACTATTCTTTATAGTGTGGAATGGAAGGACTGAGAGAGGGAACGATAGAGAGTCGGTTTTTTCACTGGGGTAAGAAGTTCTTAAAAAGAGATATTTTCAAACAAGATGAAAAGAAAAAATATTTCCCAACCTTACTGAAGGAAATACCATTGCCTACAATTTAGACTGAGCAAACAGTGACATTGAAAGACAATGCATGGTGCACCTAATCTTCAGAGTAAGAGTCTAAGTCCTTAACCATTAGCCCAGAGGGACTTGTTACTGGCTGGCCTGAAAACTAATATATGACATGCGGATCAAAAACCCATGGCTAGGTAGAGAAGTGTGATAGTGTCCACCAACAGTACTATTCTTTATAGTGTGGAATGGAAGGACTGAGAGAGAGAACGATAGAGAGTGTGTTTTTTTCACTGGGTTAAGACGTTCTTCAAAAGAGATATTCTATCAAGATGACAAGAAAACATATTTCCCACCCTTACTGAAGGAAATACCATTGCCTACACCTACGACTGTGCAAACAGTGACATTGAAAGACCAGGGATTGAACACCTAATCTTCAGAGTAAGAGTCTAAGACATTAACCATTAGGCCAGAGTGACTCTTTACTGGCTGTCCTGAAAACTAATATATGACATGTGGATCAGAAACCCATGGCTAGGTAGAGAAGTATGTTAGTGTTCACCAACAGTACTATTCTTTATAGTGTGGAATGGAAGGACTGAGAGAAGGAACGATAGAGAGTCGGGTTTTTTACTGGGGTAAGAAGTTCTTCAAAAGAGATATATTCAAACAAGATGAAAAGAAAAAATATTTCCCAACCTTACTGAAGGAAATTCCATTGCCTACACTTTAGACCGAGCAAACAGTGACATTGAAAAAAGAGGGACTGAAATCCTAATCTTCAGAGTAAGAGTCTAAGACCTTAACCATTAGGCCAGAGTGATTCTTTACTGGTTGGCCTGAAAACTAATATATGACATGCGGATCAGAAACCCATGGCTAGGTAGAGAAGTATGCTAGTGTCCACCAACAGTACTATTCTTTATAGTGTGGAATGGAAGGACTGAGAGAAGGAACGATAGAGAGTCGGGTTTTTTCACTGGGGTAAGAAGTTCTTCAAAAGAGATATATTCAAACAAGATGAAAAGAAAAAATATTTCACAACCTTACTGAAGGAAATACCATTGCCTACACTTTAGACTGAGTAAACATTGACATTAAAAGACCAGGGATTGAACAACTAATCTTCAGAGTAAGAGGCTAAGACCTTAACCATTGGGCCAGAGTAACTCTTTACCAATTGGTCTGAAAACTAATATATGACATGCGGATCAGAAACCCATTGCGAGGTAGAGAAGTATGTTAGTGTCCACCAACAGTACTACTCTTTGCAGTGTGGACTGGAAGGACTGAGAGAGGGAACGATAGAGAGTTGCTTTTTTTCACTGGGGTAAGAAGTTCTTCAAAAGAGATGTATTCAAACAAGATGAAAAGAAAAGAAATTACCTATCTTACTGAAGGAAATACCATTGCCTACACTTTAGACTGAGCAAACAGTGACATTGAAACACCAGGCATGGAACACCTAATGTTCAGAGTAAGAGTTTAAGACCTTAACCAATATGCCAAAGTGACTCTTTGCTGCTTTGCCTGAAAACTTATATATGACTTATGGATCAGAAACCCATGGCTAGGTAGAGAAGTATGTTAGTGTCCACCAACAGTACTATTCTTTACAGTGTGGAATGGAAGGACTGAGAGAGGGAACGATAGAGAGTCGTTTTTTTTCACTGGGGTAAGAAGTTCTTCAAAAGAGATATATTCAAACAAGATGAAAAGAACAAAATATTTCCCAACCTTACTGAAGGAAATACCGTTGCCTACACTTTAGTCTGATCAAATAGTGACATAGAAATAGCAGGGAGTGAGCACCTAATTTTCAGAGGAATAGTTTAAGACCTTTACCATTAGGCCAGGGTGACTTGTTTCTGGGAGGCAGGGAAACTAATATATGACATGCGGATCAGAAACCCATGGCTAGGTAGAGAAGTATTTTAGTGTCCACCAACAGCACTATTCTTTATAGTGTGAATGGAAGGACTGAGAGAGGGAACGATAGAGAGTCGTTTTTTTCACTGGGGTAAGAAGTTCTTCAAAAGAGATAAATTCAAACAAGATGATAAGAAAAAATATTTCCCAACCTTACTGACAAAAATACCATTGCCTACACTTTAGACTGAGCAAACAGTGATGTTGAAATACCAGGGATTGAACACTAATCGTCAGAGTAAGTGTCTAAGACCTTAAACATTAGGCCAGCGTGACTCTTTTCTGGTTGGCCTGAAAACTAATATATGACATGCGGATCAGAAACCCATGGCTAGGTAGAGAAGTATGTTATTGTCCACCAGCAGTACTATTCTTTATAGTGTGGAATGGAAGGACTGAGAGAGGGAACGATAGAGAGTCTTTTTTTTTCACTGGGGTAAGAAGTTCTTCAAAAGAGATATATTCAAACAAGATGAAAAGAAAAAAGATTTCCCAACCTCACTGAAGGTAATACCATTGCCTACACTTTAGACTGAGCAAACAGTGACATTGAAAGACCAGGGATTTAACACCTAATCTTCCGAGTAAGAGTCTAAGATCTTAACCATTTGGCCTGAGTGACTCTTTACTAATTGACCTGAAAACTAATATATGACATACGGATCAGAATCCCATTTCTAGGTAGAGAAGTATGTTAGGGTCCACCAACAGGACTATTCTTTATAGTGTGGAATGGAAGGACTGAGAGAGGGAACGATAGAGAGTCGTTTTTTTTCACTGTGGTAAGAAGTTCTTCAAAAGAAATATATTCAAACAAGATAAAAAGAAAAAATATTTCCCAAACTTACTGAAGAAAATACCATTGCCTACATTTTAGTCTGAGCAAACATTGATATTGCACTAACAGGGATTGAACACATAATCTTCAGAGCAAGAGTTTTAGACCTTAACCATTAGGCCAGGGTGACTCTTTACTGTTTTGCCTGAAAACTAATATATGACATGCGGATCAGAAACCCATGGTTAGGTAGAGAAGTATGTTAGTGTTCACGAACAGTACTATTCTTTATAGTGTGGAATGGAAGGACTGAGAGAGGGAACGATAGAGAGTCGTTTTTTTCACTGGGGTAAGAAGTTCTTAAAAAGAGATATTTTCAAACAAGATGAAAAGAAAAAATATTTCCCAACCTTACTGAAGGAAATACCATTGCCTACAATTTAGACTGAGCAAACAGTGACATTGAAAGACAATGCATGGTGCACCTAATCTTCAGAGTAAGAGTTTAAGTCTTTAACCATTAGCCCAGAGGGACTTGTTACTGGCTGGCCTGAAAACTAATATATGACATGCGGAGCAAAAACACATGGCTAGGTAGAGAAGTGTGATAGTGTCCACCAACAGTACTATTCTTTATAGTGTGGAATGGAAGGACTGAGAGAGAGAACGATAGAGAGTCTGTTTTTTTCACTGGGTTAAGAAGTTCTTCAAAAGAGATATTCTATCAAGATGAAAAGAAAACATATTTCCCACCCTTACTGAAGGAAATACCATTGCCTACACGTAAGACTGTGCGAACAGTGACATTGAAAGACCAGGGATTGAACACCTAATTTTCAGAGTAAGAGACTAAGACATTAACCATTAGGCCAGAGTGACTCTTTACTGGCTGTCCTGAAAACTAATATATGACATGTGGATCAGAAACCCATGGCTTGGTAGAGAAGTATGTTAGTGTTCACCAACAGTGCTATTCTTTATAGTGTGGAATGGAAGGACTGAGAGAGGGAACGATAGAGTCGTTTTTTTTACTGGGTTAAGAAGTTCTTCAAAAGAGATATATTCAAACAAGATGAAAAGAAAAAATATTTCCCAACCTTACTGAAGGAAATTCCATTGCCTACACTTTAGACCGAGCAAACAGTGACATTGAAAAAAGAGGGACTGAAATCCTAATCTTCAGAGTAAGAGTCTAAGACCTTAACCATTAGGCCAGAGTGATTCTTTACTGGTTGGCCTGAAAACTAATATATGACATGCGGATCAGAAACCCATGGCTGGGTAGAGAAGTATGCTAGTGTCCACTAACAGTACTATTCTTTATAGTGTGGAATGGAAGGACTGAGAGAAGGAACGATAGAGAGTCGGGTTTTTTCACTGGGGTAAGAAGTTCTTCAAAAGAGATATATTCAAACAAGATGAAAAGAAAAAATATTTCACAACCTTACTGAAGGAAATACCATTGCCTACACTTTAGACTGAGTAAACATTGACATTAAAAGACCAGGGATTGAAGAACTAATCTTCAGAGTAAGAGGCTAACACCTTAACCATTAGGCCAGCGTAACTGTTTACCAATTGGTCTGAAAACTAATATATGACATGCGGATCAGAAACCCATTGCGAGGTAGAGAAGTATGTTAGTGTCCACCAACAGTACTACTCTTTGCAGTGTGGACTGGAATGACTGAGAGAGGGAACGATAGAGAGTTGTTTTTTTTCACTGGGGTAAGAAGTTCTTCAAAAGAGATATATTCAAACAAGATGAAAAGAAAATAAATTACCTATCTTACTGAAGGAAATACCATTGCCTCCACTTTAGACTGAGCAAACAGTGACATTGAAACACCAGGCATGGAACACCTAATGTTCAGAGTAAGAGTTTAAGACCTTAACCAATATGCCAAAGTGACTCTTTGCTGCTTTGCCTGAAAACGTATATATGACTTATGGATCAGAAACCCATGGCTAGGTAGAGAAGTATGTTAGTGTCCACCAACAGTACTATTCTTTACAGTGTGGAATGGAAGGACTGAGAGAGGGAACGATAGAGAGTCGTTTTTTTTCACTGGGGTAAGAAGTTCTTCAAAAGAGATATATTCAAACAAGATGAAAAGAACAAAATATTTCCCAACCTTACTAAAGGAAATACCGTTGCCTACACTTTAGTCTGATCAAATAGTGACATAGAAATACCAGGGAGTGAGCACCTAATTTTCAGAGGAATAGTTTAAGACCTTAACCATTAGGCCAGGGTGACTTGTTTCTGAGAGGCAGGGAAACTAATATATGACATGCGGATCAGAAACCCATGGCTAGGTAGAGAAGTATTTTAGTGTCCACCAACAGTACTATTCTTTATAGTGTGAATGGAAGGACTGAGAGAGGGAACGATAGAGAGTCGTTTTTTTCACTGGGGTAAGAAGTTCTTCAAAAGGGATAAATTCAAACAAGATGATAAGAACAAATATTTCCCAACCTTACTGACAAAAATACCATTGCCTACACTTTAGACTGAGCAAACAGTGATGTTGAAATACCAGTGATTGAACACTAATCGTCAGAGTAAATGTGTAAGACCTTAAACATTAGGCCAGCGTAACTCTTTTCTGGTTGGCCTGAAAACTAATATATGACATGCGGATCAGAAACCCATGGCTAGGTAGAGAAGTATGTTATTGTCCACCAACAGTACTATTCTTTATAGTGTGGAATGGAAGGACTGAGAGAGGGAACGATAGAGAGTCTTTTTTTTTTCACTGGGGTAAGAAGTTCTTCAAAAGAGATATATTCAAACAAGATGAAAAGAAAAAAGATTTCCCAACCTCACTGAAGTTAATACCATTGCCTACACTTTAGACTGAGCAAAGAGTGACATTGAAAGACCAGGGATTTAACACCTAATCTTCAGAGTAAGAGTCTAAGATCTTAACCATTTGGCCTGAGTGACTCTTTACTAATTGACCTGAAAACCTATATATGACATGCGGATCAGAATCCCATTTCTAGGTAGAGAAGTATGTTAGGGTCCACCAACAGGACTATTCTTTATAGTGTGGAATGGAAGGACTGAGAGAGGGAACGATAGAGAGTCGTTTTTTTTCACTGTGGTAAGAAGTTCTTCAAAAGAAATATATTCAAACAAGATAAAAAGAAAAAATATTTCCCAAACTTACAGAAGAAAATACCATTGCCTACACTTTAGTCTGAGCAAACATTGATATTGCAATAACAGGGATTGAACACATAATCTTCACAGCAAGAGTTTTAGACCTTAACCATTAGGGCAGGGTGACTCTTTACTGGTTTGCCTGAAAACTAATATATGACATGCGGATCAGAAACCCATGGTTAGGTAGAGAAGTATGTTAGTGTTCACGAACAGTACTATTCTTTATAGTGTGGAATGGAAGGACTGAGAGAGGGAACGATAGAGAGTCGGCTTTTTCACTGGGGTAAGAAGTTCTTAAAAAGAGATATTTTCAAACAAGATGAAAAGAAAAAATATTTCCCAACCTTACTGAAGGAAATACCATTGGCTACAATTTAGACTGAGCAAACAGTGACATTGAAAGACAATGCATGGTGCACCTAATCTTCAGAGTAAGAGTCTAAGTCCTTAACCATTAGCCCAGAGGGACTTGTTACTGGCTGGCCTGAAAACTAATATATGACATGCGGATCAAAAACCCACGGCTAGGTAGAGAAGTGTGATAGTGTCCACCAACAGTACTATTCTTTATAGTGTGGAATGGAAGGACTGAGAGAGAGAACGATAGAAAGTCTGTTTTTTTCACTGGGTTAAGAAGTTCTTCAAAAGAGATATTCTATCAAGATGAAAAGAAAACATATTTCCCAACCTTACTGAAGGAAATACCATTGCCTACACCTAAGACTGTGCAAACAGTGACATTGAAAGACCAGGGATTAAACACCTAATCTTCAGAGTAAGAGTCTAAGACATTAACCATTAGGCCAGAGTGACTCTTTACTGGCTGTCCTGAAAACTAATATATGACATGTGGATCAGAAACCCATGGCTAGGTAGAGAAGTATGTTAGTGTTCACCAACAGTACTATTCTTTATAGTGTGGAATGGAAGGACTGAGAGAGGGAACGATAGAGTCGTTTTTTTTACTGGGGTAAGAAGTTCTTCAAAAGAGATATAGTCAAACAAGATGAAAAGAAAAAATATTTCCCAACCTTACTGAAGGAAATTCCATTGCCTACACTTTAGACCGAGCAAACAGTGACATTGAAAAAAGAGGGACTGAAATCCTAATCTTCAGAGTAAGAGTCTAAGACCTTAACCATTAGGCCAGAGTGATTCTTTAGTGGTTGGCCTGAAAACTAATATATGACATGCGGATCAGAAACCCATGGCTAGGTAGAGAAGTATGCTAGTGTCCACCAACAGTACTATTCTTTATAGTGTGGAATGGAAGGACTGAGAGAAGGAACGATAGAGAGTCGGGTTTTTTCACTGGGGTAAGAAGTTCTTCAAAAGAGATATATTCAAACAAGATGAAAAGAAAAAATATTTCACAACCTTACTGAAGGAAATACCATTGCCTACACTTTAGACTGAGTAAACATTGACATTAAAAGACCAGGGATTGAACAACTAATCTTCAGAGTAAGAGGCTAACACCTTAACCATTAGGCCAGAGTAACTCTTTACCAATTGGTCTGAAAACTAATATATGACATGCGGATCAGAAACCCATTGCGAGGTAGAGAAGTATGTTAGTGTCCACCAACAGTACTACTCTTTGCAGTGTGGACTGGAAGGACTGAGAGAGGGAGCGTTAGAGAGTTGGTTTTTTTCACTGGGGTAAGAAGTTCTTCAAAAGAGATATATTCAAACAAGATGAAAAGAAAAAATATTTCCCAAACTTACTGAAAGAAATACCATTGCCTACAATTTGACTGGGCAAACAGCGACATTGAAAGACCAGGGCTTGAACACAAAAACATCAGAGTAAGAGTCTAAGACCTTAACAATTAGGCCAGAGTGACTCTTTACTGGTTGGCCTGAAAACTAATATATGACATGCGGATCAGAAACGCATGGCTAGGTAGAGAAGTATGTTTGTGTCCACCAACAGTACGATTCTTTATAGTATGGAATGGAAGGACTGAGAGAGGGAACGATAGAGAGTAGTTTTTTTCCAGTGGGAAAAGACGTTTTTCAAAAGAGATATATTCAAAAAAGATGAAAAAAAACAAAATTTCCTAACCTTACTGAAGGAATTACCATTTCCTTCACATTAAACTGATCAAACAGTAACATTTAAAAAACAGCGATTGAACACCTAATCTTCAGAGTAAGAGTCTAAGGCCTTAACCATTAGGCCAAAGTGCCTCTTTACTATTTGTCCTGAAAACTAATATATGACATGCGGATCAGGAACCCATGGCTAGGTAGAGAAGTATGTTAGTGTCCACCAACATTCTTTATAGTGTGGAACGGAAGGACTGAGAGAGGGAACGATAGAGAGTCGTTTTTTTTCACTGGGGTAAGAAGTTCTTCAAAAGAGATATATTTAAACAAGATGAAAAGAAAAAATATTTCCCAAACTTACTGAAGGAAATTCCATTTCCTACACTTTAGACTGGGAAAACAATGACATTGAAAGACCAGGGATTAAACACCTAATCTTCAGAGTAAGAGTCTAAGAACTTAACCATTAGGCCAGGGTGACTCTTTACTGGCTGGCCTGAAAACAAATATATGACATGCGGAAGAGAAACCCATGGCTAGGTTGAGAAGTATGCTAGTGTCCACCAACAGAACTATTCTTTATAGTGTGGAATGGAAGGACTGAGAGAGGGAACGATAGAGAGTCGTATTTTTCACTGGGGTAAGAAGTTCTTCAAGAGAGATATATTCAAACAAGTTGAAAAGAAAAAACATTTCCCAACTTTACTGAAGGAAATATGATTGCCTACACTTCAGGCTAATCAAACAGTGACATTGAACGACCAGGGATTGAACACCTAATCTTCAAAGTAAGAATCTAAGACCTTAACTATTAGGCCAGAGTGACTCTTTACCAGTTGGCCTGAAAACTAATATATGACATGCGGATCAGAAACCCATGGCTAGGTAGAGAAGTATATTTGTGTCCACCACCAGAACTTTTCTTTATAGTGTGTAATGGAAGGACTGAGAGAGGGAACGATAGAGAGTGGGCTTTTTTCCCTGGGGTACGAAGTTCTTCAAAAGAGATATATTCAAATAAGTTGAAAAGAAAAAACATTTCCCAACCTTACTGATGGAAATATCATTGCCTACCCTTTAGACCAAGCAAATAGTGACATTGAACACCTAATATTCAAAGTAAGAGTCTAAGACCTTAACCATTAGGCCAGAGTGACTCTTTACCAGTTGGCCTGAAAACTAATATATGACATGCGGATCAGAAACCTATGGCTAGGTAGAGAAGTATGTTAGTGTCCACCAACAGTACTATTCTTTATCGTGTGGAATGGAACGACTGAGAGAGGAAACAATAGAGAGTCGGTTTTTTTCACTGGGGTAATGTAGGAGAGTAGGATCTGCACTTATGTTGACCCCACTTTTTTTCTGATGGATACACTGGTTTCTGGCTATAGTCTGGCTGTGTCCCTGCTAATCAGGGCCCCAGTCTCTCTGTTCTCTCTAAACGACTTGGTGTGCATATTAGATGCACTAGTGATTGGATACTGCGGTAAATTATGAGCCCCTAGTATATGATACCTTAGGTACCGAGGGCATAGGCACTTCACAGGCCTACCAGGGGCTGCAGCATGCATTATGCCACCCCTGGGAAGCAGACTCAATCTGACACCACAGGCCTGCTACTGCAGCCTGGGTGAGGTAGTTTTAGCACTCCTCACAGAGGTATAGGTTCCTATAGCTCACCATACACACCCATATAAAACTATCAGCCACCCCTATGGCAGGCCCTATCAATCCTGAGGGCAGGGTGCTTGGTTTACGGTGTGAGGGGGTGCCTCTGCATGAGCAGGGCTCCTCTGCAGCTGGCAGAGTCTATTCTCTGTGGCTGTTTGTGGATGCGGTTAAACCATATACTCTTAAGTGCATTATAACCCAACGGTAAATGTTAACTTTGGAATGACTGCATCAAAACATGTTGTGTTTGGTGTCAAACAACTTGGAATCCTACCCCCACACCAGTAACTGGTGTGGGAGTGTGATCCCACCCTTCTAGAGCGGACAACATGTACCTACTGTGGTAACACGGTCAAAAGAGTGACTCCCCTGCTTGGCAGGCACCAGAAGTTCTAATCAACTGTCGCAAACTTTCCCACTCCCGCCAGAGTTCGAAGTCCCTGCAGCCCCAGAAGTAGATTTCCTGACTTCTTAATGGCCATTGTGAGTCACCAGCAGAGCTGAGGCGAGTGGACCCCACGAGTGATGAGGAACAACAATACCCGGGTACCGTGCACTATTGTCGAGTGCAAGCCCTTCACGACGTTCTATGAACTTGTGCATTGGACCATTTGTCGCCCAAGCCTCCAGCAGGTTTTGCAGCAAATATCAGAGGCCTACCCCATCTTGAGTGACTGTGGGCTCCTGTGAAGCATTTCCTCAAGAGGTGTCTTTGTGATCCCTTGCCTGTTGGCTTGTGGGTCCCCTGAAGACTTTCTTATCAACTCAAAGGGCTCCCCTTGTTGCTCCAGGCATGCCCTCACTCACCCTTGTTGGGTGAGTCCCTCAGACCTTGCTGGTATGCAACGCTGACCTTCTTTGATTTCCACAAGACTTGCTGTTGCAAAGGCTTGTTGGCTCCAATCATGTTGCCAACACCTCAGTAAGCTGCAGACATTGTGGTACACTCTGAATCCAGCTGCTGGTCATTGTCGATCCTTCCTGGACCTCGTGAGCGAAGAGTCAAAACACCCTTGATCAGCTGAAATCACTTGACTTCCGTGGGCATCCATCTTCCTGGCCCCGGGTCACTGAGAGGTGACTGTGAACACTGTCCCTTCAATTTTCAGGTCATCTGCATCTCGAATCCACCCTTGGATTCCACCGGACACTTCTTCAGTCGACGCAAGCAGCAAGTCTTCTTTGGTCTCCATAGAAAACAGCGACGCGACCCGACACCAAAAGACACCTATGCACCCGGCTTCCCTGGGTGAGGTAACTCGTGCACTTCGGTGCCCTAGTGTGTGTTGGCCCTCAAAGTACTTACCTTGTAAGTGGCTTGCTTGTAGACTTCCTCGAAGTACCCTAAAACTTTAAAAATCAAACCGCGACTCGCTCCAGTAACTGGTGTGGGCGTATGATCCCACCATTCTAGAGGGGACGACATGTACCTACTGTGGTAACACGGTAGAAATCTGAAAGAGCCTTGGCATCACACAATGGATGCCACCAGCACAGACACTGGGCTGCCCTCCTGCTGCTGACTGAAACTCGCAGTGGAGGATGCCCAACAATAGGCATCTTGTCACAGGGAGGTGGGGGAGCAGTAGGCTCCTCTGTGCATATGCCAGCTCAAACCGGTTCAGGGGCTACCTGTCCCTGCTCTGGTGAAAAACTGGACAAAGGGAAGTGGGTGTAACCACCCCCTACCCTGACCCTCCCAGAGGAGTGGTCATAGAGCTAGTCCCTCCCCTATCTTCAGTATAAGATAGCAAACCTTGCCATTTCAAAGTAGATAACCCTGGACGACGCTCTACAAAGAAGAATCCTGGCCCTTCAACGTTCCACTACCTTTGGAAGACAGAAGAATCTCCCTTGGAGTCAAGGAGTGTCTCCCCTTCTTGGCAGGCACCAGAAACTCTAATCAACTGTCGCAAACTTTCCCGCTCCCGCAACAGTACTATTCTTTACAGTGTGGAATGGAAGGACTGAGAGAGGGAATGATAGAGAGTCGTTTTTTTTCACTGGGGAAGAAGTTCTTCAAAAGAGATATATTCAACCAAGATGAAAAGAAAAAAAATTCCCAACCTTACTGAAGGAAATTCCATTGCCTATACTTTAGAGTGAGCAAACAGTGACATCGAAAGACCAGGGATTGAACACCTAATCTTCAGAGGAATAATCTAAGCCTTAACCATTAGGCCAGAGAGACTCTTTACCAGTTATCCTGAAAACTAATATATGACATGCAGATCAGAAACCCATGGCTAGGTAGAGACGTATGTTAGTGTCCACCTACAGTACTATTCTTTATAGTGTGGAATGGAAGGACTGAGAGAGGGAACGACAGAGAGTCGGTTTTTTTCATTGGGGTAAGAAGTTCTTCAAAAGAGACATATTCAAACAAGATGAAAAGAAAAAATATTTCACAACCTTTCTGAATGAAATACCATGGTCTACAATTTAGGCTGAGCTAACAGCGACATTGAAAGACCAGGGACTGAACACCTAAACTTCAGAGTAAGAGTCTAGTACCTTAACCATTAGGCCAGAGTCACTATATTTTGACTACCCTGAAAACTGATATATGACATGCGGATCAGAAACCTATAGTTAGGTAGAGAAATATGTTAGTGTCCACCAACAGTACTGTTCTTTATAGTGTGGAATGGAAGGACTGAGAGAGGGAACAATAGAGAGTCAGTTGTTTTCACTTGGGTAAGAAGTTCCTCTAAAGAGATATATTCAAACAAGATGAAAAGAAAAAATATTTCCCAACCTTACTGAAGAAAATACCATTACCTACACTTTAGACTGACCAAACAGTAACATTGAAAGACCAGGGATTGAACAACTAACCTTCAGAGTAAGAGCCTAAACCCTTAACCATTAGGCCAGAGAGTCTCTTTACCTATATGGGTGAAAACTAATATTTGACATGCGGATCAGAAACCTATGGCTAGGTAGAGAAGTATGTTAGTGCCCACCAAACAGTACTATTCTTTATAGTGTGGACTGAGAGAGGGAACGAAAGAGTGTCGGTTTTTTTCACTGGGGTAAGAAGATCTTCAAAAGAGATATATTCAAACAAGATGAAAAGAAAAAATATTTCCCATCCTTACTGAAGGAAATACCATTGCCTGCACATTAGACTCAGCAAACAGTGACTTTGAAAGACTAGGGATTGAGCACCTAATTTCAGAATAAGAGTTTAAGACCTTAACCATTAGGCCTGAGTGACTCTTTATTGGTTGGCCTGAAAACTAATATATGACATGCGCATTAGAAACCCATGGCTATGTAGAGAAGTGTGGTAAATAAAATATTACCGGGACTTAATTTGATACAGAAACATAATAAAATAGCTCAATAAATAAGAGGCAGAATCCGTGGTATTAGAGGTTCGGAACGGGCTTTATTCCAATGATCGATTATAATCGGTTGCTCCAAGTTCCATCACCACGGGGGTTCAGGAAGTGAAGTACCTACATTATTGACAAGAAATGACTTTTATAGAACATACATTACAATGAAGCGAAGGCAGTAGGCGTAACAATTGATAAGGAAAATGACGATTCATATGCGTAACCGAAAATGGGCGTAATAAGGAATAAAAAGGAACATAATTGGTTATGATGTCATATATAGGTGGATCTATAAGATAATACTTGGCATAGATGCGTGCGCAGCAGCATGACGTGTGATTGACGTGCAACTAGGGGGTGAAGGGGACTTGACATTTAGCTCTACATGTGGAGACAAGAAGTCTGGGGGGTCAAGTCAACCTAATCCCAAATCATATCTAACATCCTATGTTTAAAGAACTATGTTATCCACAAAGGAAGGACTCTCGGACAGAATCTATTCTATACTGACTGTGCGTGCATGTACAAGCGTCTAAGTGTCTACACTAAATGCGAGGGGGTAGGAATATTCCATGGTAACAGGGCTATGAATTACTTGGCATGAGGACAGAGAAGCCGGGCCTTTTGCTCGGTAGCTGGAGGAATGTTTACTTTAATCTACTAGACAGGAATGCATCGGCTGAGGGGCGAAGCAGATAATTCGAAGGTGAAATACAGTTCTTGGCAGAGAATAGGCTGATGTCAGGCTTCGTGAGCCGCGCAGCGAATGAGACAAAGTTCATGGTCACAGATGCAGGCTCAGACTGGAGTTTTTCAGAGGCAGGAGGCAAGAAAAACTTGATGACAGAATCAGGGCCTACTTGCCTGGACTGTAAAATGGCATAAGTGAACCATATAAAGGCGGTGGCCTCTCGTACTTAGGAATGGAATATCCGGCCCATTCATGGCGGATCTGACAGAGGACATGTTGGCGGTGGACGCACATGTGTTTGCGTCTTCATAACGGGAACTGGAGGGAACATACATGTACTTGTGATTCATACATGAAACCGTTGGGGTCCAAGATAGGGGACATAACTGATCAGAAAAATCCATATTTCCACATTCCCTCCTTGTCCCCTACTTGCCCGTTAAGAGATATCAATCTTCATCAATCCATTGATCTGTTCATATAACATCATTTGTTCTTCTTTCTTCTTCCGTGACGAATGAAATCTTGGCGGTGGAATACACGATGTGGTACACAGACCACAGATCGCTGGTCCACATTGTAGACATAGACAGCAACTGAATAGTATGAGAAGGCCAATACCTAGGAAGGATAGAACTCTCCATCCCCAGGCTGATATCACACTCCAAAACCAACTGGACCAAGTCCAAGTGCCTGGGTTCTGGTGTATCTGGCTTATAATCTTATGAAGGCGAGTTATAGCTTTATATACAGATGGTGAATTCTCTGGTATGAATACGCAGCAGCTTGATCCGATGACCCTACAAGCTCCGCCCCTATCAGCCAGGATGACGTCAAGGACAAGACGATTTTGAAGCACAACAATCCGTATAGCAGACTGCTCTTCTGTTAAATTGCCTAGAGCGGAAATAGTTTCATTCACTACTGCTTCAAGGGTTCTAGTTAATCTACGTATCAGCTTACTATTAGTAACGGTACCTATATAGGGAAAGATGCCTTTATTAAAATCTACATACTTGTCCCATGCCGTCTCAGTATAATCGACAATTGGGAGATCTCTCCGCTCTCTGTTGTGTACTAAATGAATATTTCTATAATAATCAGGAGGAGCTAGGAAAACAGGTGGCAAAAGAAATGCAATGTAGCAGGTACCATCCCAGTCTAGAGGTAGACGCATATATGCAGTCTGACCACATATAAAGTAGGAGTGGCGAGAAGCTCTAAATGAAGATTTGCCTTGATCACTGAATTCTACTATAGTAGTGCATTTACTATGGCCCATATGTATGGAACCAACCTTTCTTACACACAATTCACCCTTCGCTGGGAATACTGACATAGTGGGTAAGACTAGTTCAACTTCGGATTCGACATTTAGAATCATGAGATTAGGTGTAAAATTACCTAATCCATATACTTCATTTTCTAGATCAGTTCGTGTTCCCTTGGGACGACCCTCCTTGTCAGGGTAACAGACTTTAAATAAAACTAGGTTCAGATTTCCCCATACCCAATGGTCTTGGTAAACGGCTGTATCTGAGTCTATGGAATTGAGTAAACTAAACCATGCTCCACAGGAGCCATTATGTGTAAATGGATGTGGAAAGAAGGGCAGGACTCCTTCATAATTCTGATAGGGAGGGAGCCGGCCACACACCCAACAATTAGTAGCGTTACTAGTCTGATGGGAATGATGTAACATACTAATGAAAGTGTTATTGCGCAGCGCAAGTCTATAGGACAGTTCATGCGGGGGTAAGTCACTAAAAGAATGTTCAGCAGTAACATTGTAAACATTTCTGGCAATAGGGTAATATATGTGCAACAATATACTTGCAGTAATTATTAAAAGACTTAAGAAAAACAAGGTTAATAATGTCACTATGCAATGACTACGCAGTGATTTACAATACGCCTGTCGTTTCAACATTTTTCGCGACTTTCCATGATTCAGGTCTAAGGGATACATGTCGGAGACAGATTCAACCGCTTCACCTTGAAGAGGACTTAAACAATCAAATCGTCCGACGGTCTAGGCCTTAGTTTTAGTTTATAGAGTTCCTTACTGTCGGCCTCAGCCAAAGGTAGTTTTGAGTCAATGGGTGAAGACACACGAGGTGGGCTATTTACATCTGAAGGAAGTCCATGAAATTTCTTGATATGACTTGAATGAATCCATCCTTTTCTGCCTTCAATCTTCACGGCTGTTCTTGTGGTCAGCAGGACCAATTTGGGTGACTTCCACCTGGGCTCCAGCTGAGTCTTTCGGTCGAAATTCCTCACAAGGACGAGGTCCCCCGGAACTACGTCAAGGGGTTTCACCTCAGTGTTGTCGGGAAAGGCTGCAGCTACCTGTGAACGACAAGATTGTAGTGCAGACATCAAGGAAGCCAAGTAATCTGTCAACATATTACAGTCAATATCAGTTATTTTGCGTGGTATAGGCGTCCCCCACATATTTGGTGGTCTGCCGAAGATCACTTCATACGGGGATAGCCCTGTTCGAGAGTGTGCTACCATTCTCATGTAAAAGAGTGCAACTGGTAATGCTACTACCCAGTCGACACCTTTCTCTCTGCATATTTTGGACAATCTGATTTTCAGTATCTGATTATGTCTTTCTACGAGACCTGCTGCCTCGGGGTGTCGGACACAGTGGAATTTCCACTGATATCCTAACAGAAGTGAAACATGTTTCATTAATTCGGATGAGAACGGCTGGCCGTTATCTGAGTGAACAACACGTGGTAAACCGTATCGTGGGAGGAATTCTCGAACCAACTGTTTGGCAGTAGTCGGGGCAGTGTAATCTGAAACCGGGTACGCCTCTGTCCAACGGGACAGAGCGCAGACAACTACAAGAACATATTTGAATCCTCGACATCGTTCCATCTGGATATAATCCATCTGGAGTACTTCAAAAGGGTGATTAGGAGGATGAAATCCACCCTGTTCTACGGGAACGCTTTTTCCTGGGTTGAACTGGCAACAGATCATACAGGTACGGACCTTTTGTTTGGCTGCTGCTCGCAAATGTTTATTGAACCAAATGTGTTGAATGCTGTCTAGCATAGCTTTTTCTCCGAGGTGTGCTGGACTATGTGTAGTGTTAATTATAACTTGGACCATTGAATCAGGAAGGAACCACACAGACTTTTCCTTCATCATCCATCCTTGGTCCGTTTGGATCCCTCCTAATTCAGTCCATTTCTTTATTTCATCTGGTGTAGCATGTGTCTGTATGTCAATTACGTCGAGAGTAGGATCTTTAACTGTCATACAATGTGTCGGCATCGGGACCATTGTCTTTGTCATGTCGGAGGTTTGAGTTTGAGCAGTCTGTTTAGCTGTTCTGTCGGCTAGATCATTGCCTTGAGACATGATATCAGTAATCTTCGTATGAGCCTTACATTTCATAATTGATATTGCAGTGGGTAGATGTATTGCATCTAATAAGGCATGAATGAGGGGTCCGTGCTGAATGTGGGCACCGTGGGAAGTCAAATAACCTCTCTCTCGCCACAGCACGCCGAAGTCATGTACAACTCCGAATGCATAACGTGAATCAGTGTATATGTTGACTTTTTTATTTGTGGCTTGAATGCAGGCTTGTGTCAGAGCGATGAGCTCTGCGGCTTGAGCTGACAAAGTATTTATACGATTTGTTTCAATGACTTCAGTATCTGTTGTGACTGCGTAAGCAGCCACTAACTCTCCTGTATTTGTTCTCATACATGAACCATCTACATACAATGTCAGGTCTGGGTCTGACAATGGAACATCGGTTAAGTCTTGTCTAGGTTTCGTCGTTATAGTAATAACTTCAATACAGTCATGGGCTAGTGGGTCTGTTCCGGTTACTGGCAAAAGTGTAGCAGGATTCAATGTGTTACAACGTCTGATTTCTATATGTGGCTGAAACAAGGTTAGTTCGTACCCAGTAAGTCGCGCTATAGTCAAGTGTTGTGTTTGCGTTCTATTTACAAGAACCTCTACTGCATGTGGTACTTGAACTGTCAATGGATGTCCTAACACTATGGCGTCGCTCTGTCTTATTGCTAAAGCTGTCGCTGCTACTGATTTTAGGCATGCAGGCAAAGCCTGAGCTACGGGATCTAATGTACTAGAAAAATAAGCACATGGTTTGTGTGCTCCTGCTTGTTCCTGTGTGAGTACTGACAAGGCAGTGCCTTCGCGTTCTGTAACAAAGAGTGTAAACTGTTTTCTGTAACATGGCGTTGCTAAAACAGGTGCTTGGCATAAAGCTTTCTTTAGGCTTTCAAAAGCTTGTGTATGTTCCTGAGTCCAAGGGAGAACAGTCGATGTGGCTGCCTCCTGTGTTGTCAACTGAATGAGTGGTTTTGCTAGAAATGCATACTGAGGGATCCACTGCCTGCAATATGAAGTGAGGCCTATGAAAGCCCGTACCTCCTTTTGTGTCTTGGGTATTGGCATGTTAGCTATTAACTGAATGCGGTCGGGTGTAAGCTGCCTTCCCTCCTTGGACAGCGAGTGTCCAAGATAAATAACTCGCTGGACACAGAATTGCAGCTTAGAAGGGGACACCTTGTGCCCCTTTTCGGCTAAAAATTGTAAAACTGTCAGTGATGCTTTTTCACATTCGGGTTCGCTTCTCGCGGTGATCAGTAGATCATCGACATATTGAAGCAGAGCAGTGTTAACTGGCATGTGGATACTGTCGAGTTCTCGTTTCAGTGCTTGGCTATAGATGCTGGGGCTTTCTGTAAATCCTTGAGGTGCGCGTGAGAATTTAAAGCTACGCCCATTTAAACTAAATCCGAACAAATATTGGCTTTCCGGATCTATTGGGACGCTGAAAAAGGCATTCTTGAGATCAATTACAGTAAAGAATGTTGCTTCGGAATCAATAGCTGTCAGTAATGACGAGATATCTGGGACCACAGGAAATTGTGGCACAATGCATTTGTTTAATTCGCGCAGATCAACAACCAATCGATATACTGGCGGGGCCTTTGGATCTGTTCGTTTAAGAATCGGAATTATCGGAGAATTACATACATTGGAGTCTGTTTCCACAACCACTCCTTGGGCAATGAGCTCGTCAATGATTTGTAGTAAAGCCACTACAGCATCTGGTGGTAACTTGTATTGTCGCATTCGTGGTAGTACCACTCCTGCCTTCAGTGTGACTCGGTATGGTGTAATATTCATGCAACCAACATCAGTAGGGCCTTGTGCCCATAGATGTACAGGTAAAGTCTGCAGTCGGGGATCCATGTCTCTAGATACATAGTGACCTTTAAAATCACGTAAAAACAACCTTACTCCTTCCGGAGAACAACATATTATAGCTCCTAGAGCTTTCAGTGTTTTTATTCCTAACAAGTTTTCTGGACATGATTTAGTAAGCAATAAATCTGTAGTACGGGTCAGAGGTCCTATCGTAAGTGGAAGAGGCTGTGACACTTCATTAACAATAGGCTTTCCTGAAAAACCAAGGGAAATATTCTGTGAGCCTGAGAGGGGTGCCCCTGGAACTTCACTACGTTTTATGGTTGTTCGACTTGCCCCTGTATCGAGTAAAAATTTTCTGTCTTGGCCTAATAATTCACTATGTACATAAGGTCCTTCTTGATCTACAGGGATCTCGATAAGGGGTAAGTCAACTTCCCTCTCTAGGCTGGTTCATGCGTATCGTTGGTAATCAGGATAGTCATACTGTGCGGTCTGGTACAGTTGTCGTGTCGTGGTTTGTGTGGCAGCAACAGGCAGTGCTGGTGCAGCTGGCACAAACTGTATAGACTGTGGTGGAGCTGGCATGGACTGTGCATGCTGCGGAGCTCCTTGTTCATTCTGATCCTGTCTAGGTGGCCTTGGTCTTTCTCTTTCTTGTGTTTTACCTATGGCGATATTATGTTTCAAAACTGGACAATCGTGTACGTAATGACCTGGCTTTTTACAATAATTGCATGTCCCTTTTACAGGTCCTGCTGAATCACCGGAATGTGTCATACCCTTTTTATATCCTTCAGCTGGAACTGTCTGAGAAACTAGCATTTTCATTTTCGTGTCTTTCATACGTCTGTGTTCATGTTCTTGTTCCTCTCTAATTCTATTGTGATGGTACTGTAACATTTGTAACATTTGTGATGGAGTGTTACCTTGCCAGGTACTCTCGAATTTTAATACTCTATTCTTTACTTGGGGCAGGGCATTTTCTACTAATTTTGTTACAAACAGATGCGGGTATGATTCGCTACTTGCTTTTATGCCACTATTTATACCAAAACATTTTTCAAATCGGGCATAGTAATCACTAGTGTCTTCATCTTGCTTCTGTTTACAGGCTGAAATTGTACCCCAATCTTCCTTTTTTGAAGTTAATAAACGTGGCAGTACCTGTACTAATAGACCTGGTAGTGCTTTAGTTTTATCCCCAAGTCCTGCTCCTGCAGTTCGGGCCTTTTCTTCCGCTTCCAATACTGACCATTCTATCTTTTGGTCTCCCACCTCCCACTCTTTTTCCCTGAGTTTCTCATAAATGCCAGCAGGCATTAATACCTTTAATATTGTCATAATGTCGGGATAGGTATATTCTCCCATGAGTAACATGTCTTTAATTTCTCGGTGAAAACCCGCTGGATCTTTGTCATGACTGGGTACCACTTTCTTCATTTCTAACAATTCTATTTTCGATATGGGCGTATATACAAATACACGTTTAAACTCGTTGTCCTCGCCTTTTATTGGGTGCACTTCTCGTAAGGGATTCTGTCTATCCATGTAATACGTCGTTCTTTCCTTGATGGGCAATGAGACACGTTCTGAACATACAAAAAGAATATACTGTTTTCTTGATTCTAGAATTTCTTTAATTAATTTAGTACCTGAACCTCTCCATCTATTCATGAGCAATTCAGTCAATATGTCAGGTAAGGGACCAGGGTCCGAATGCTGACTCTGATATAGTATAATGAGTTGTTGAATCATATAAATCCCAGCTAACCGCTGTTCATCTGGGGTGAGATTCAAAAATGTGCCTGCTACTGTATCATCACTATACTTTCCGGGACTGTCCACCCAATGGACAGCTGCCCTAGCTAAATCTTGTTCATCCATAGAATCGAGAAAATGATAACCCCGTCGTTCTCGGAGTAATTTGTCGGCGGCTTGGAACGAATGCTCGTTAGACCTTATATTAATTATAGGTATTTGGAAATTCCTGTTATTGTCTAGACATATCGGACGTATCGGGTCAATAAGACATCTATTACTATTACAAGATCTTCCTCTACCTACATAGGCTATGGTGTCTGACTGTCCTGCGGGCAGTCCGGACCCTTCCTCCTCGCTTTGTTCGAACTCGTCTACCGCTAATCTTTCTTCGTGTAGACGTTCTATTTCTTTACGGATCTTTCGGCACATGGCTATTATACAATTTTGCTTATCATGTCTACCTTCTGATATATTCTGGCTCCATCTGGTAAGAATTTGCATTGCTTCTGGGTCTACCCCCGGTCGGTCTTGATTTCTGATCACACAATTTATGAGGAAACGTAACAGTTCCCCCTGTATCTCCACTTTCTGGTATTCCATAGCTCTGTTAATACATTCTGAATCTCGCCCTGTTTGGACAAAATGATATATTTTATCTAGATGCGCAGTCATTCCTGGTAACTTCCCTAAATACACTGCGGCTCGTCTGATACGCAATGATGCCAGGGTCATTTCGTCCTCTTTGCCGGGCACAGGGTCATATCTACAATCTACGAGAAGTTCCTTAAGCGTACGGGCATTTATGAGTTTGGGGGTACGTGAATGTGCTGACTCTTGAAAAGTAAGTTTATTTATTCTGGGTGGCGTAGAAAAAATGTTGCTAGCACCTCCCGCAGCCCCATCTGGGGTGTCGGGTGTGAAAGGATTCGTTGAACGTGACACAGCAACTATAGGTGTGGACACAGCTATAGAAGCAGCTGTAGGAACAGATGTAGAAACAGATGTGCTTGCCGGAACTTGTGACGCGATCTGTTGCTGTAGGGATACGGGTACTGGATCTTGGCGTTGAACCTCCCTGGTAGGCGGTCTATGTGGGGCGGAATTAACATACTCGGGAGCTGCGTCATCTAAATATGAGGAAAGAAAAACATCTTCTGCGGTTCTAGGATGCCCCTTAGGATGTACCTTTATTGGGAATAATGGGGGTGGCAAGTCTTTCGGTATTTCTGGAGTAGCTTTAGGTAATCCTTCGGCCAGAAGGGGATACATGCCATTCATAAGGGCATTTCTTTGTCTGTCTACTTGTTCTGATTTTACTCGGATACCTTCTTCAATTAATAGATTTTCTCGAACTTTATTTGAACTCTCTTTATTCTTTTCTTCCTGTCGGAGTGCTTTTTCTCTACGTCTATGAGATTCCTTACGCCATAACTCAATGGCGTCTTTCTGTGACTGTCTGACTTTCCTTTTCCATAACTCTTCTTCTACTTTCATGATGCACTCTGCATCCCAGGTTCCCGCTGTGGGCCACCTCTGACTTTCTGGCAATTCCTTGGTGTAGTCTACCCATAAATCAAGAAATAATATAGCGTCTAAGCCATGTTTATGATACATGAAGTACCCTGGAGTGTCCCTAGGAGGAATAGGAACGGCTTCTTCGAGTACCCCTTTTCTTGTAGTGATCTGTCTTAGTTTCGAAAAGAGCGGCATATTGAGAACTGATCTGATACTTGATTTTGAACAAACTTAGTACAGTAAACACGATAATGAACAGTCATTCACACCACGATATGCAGAACGTACTTGAAACATTTACCTGAGTAATCAATAATGATGACGGTCTAAGGAAAACTTTAAACACAAAAACATAATACTCGACTTTAACTGATTTATATACTTGATATACTAGATATACTGCTAAACAGTACAGATACACTGCTGAAACAGTGCAGACCGGATTTGTGTACCCAAACCCGTCTTGACCGGCACAACCTATGTGCACGTCAGAAATGCCTCCCCAGTAATGGTACTCACCGGGTAGCTTCGGAAACGGAAGGCCTCGGAGACTGAACTGAACTTGAACCGAACTGGACTCGACTCGATTCGTCGGAAACTGGACTCGACTTCGGATTTCGGGAACTGGTGGGCCTCTGTATACCTCGGATCTTGCTCTCTCAGCTAGGCTCTGGTCGGGATACTTCGCACTTCTCACCGCCTCGTCTGGGTGTTGATCGCAGCCTCAGTCGCCCCCGCTTGACCGGAGGGAGATACAGGAAATCCTGCTGGTACGCGTTATTGTCCGTCCAGCTGTGGCAGGAGACCGGGCCTGCAACTCACCGCCGGCGCGTGAGATGAGAAAGTGTCCCTGTTCGGGCGCCATTCATGTGGTAAATAAAATATTACCGGGACTTAATTTGATACAGAAACATAATAAAATAGCTCAATAAATAAGAGGCAGAATCCGTGGTATTAGAGGTTCGGAACGGGCTTTATTCCAATGATCGATTATAATCGGTTGCTCCAAGTTCCATCACCACGGGGGTTCAGGAAGTGAAGTACCTACATTATTGACAAGAAATGACTTTTATAGAACATACATTACAATGAAGCGAAGGCAGTAGGCGTAACAATTGATAAGGAAAATGACGATTCATATGCGTAACCGAAAATGGGCGTAATAAGGAATAAAAAGGAACATAATTGGTTATGATGTCATATATAGGTGGATCTATAAGATAATACTTGGCATAGATGCGTGCGCAGCAGCATGACGTGTGATTGACGTGCAACTAGGGGGTGAAGGGGACTTGACATTTAGCTCTACATGTGGAGACAAGAAGTCTGGGGGGTCAAGTCAACCTAATCCCAAATCATATCTAACATCCTATGTTTAAAAAACTATGTTATCCACAAAGGAAGGACTCTCGGACAGAATCTATTCTATACTGACTGTGCGTGCATGTACAAGCGTCTAAGTGTCTACACTAAATGCGAGGGGGTAGGAATATTCCATGGTAACAGGGCTATGAATTACTTGGCATGAGGACAGAGAAGCCGGGCCTTTTGCTCGGTAGCTGGAGGAATGTTTACTTTAAACTACTAGACAGGAATGCATCGGCTGAGGGGCGAAGCAGATAATTCGAAGGTGAAATACAGTTCTTGGCAGAGAATAGGCTGATGTCAGGCTTCGTGAGCCGCGCAGCGAATGAGACAAAGTTCATGGTCACAGATGCAGGCTCAGACTGGAGTTTTTCAGAGGCAGGAGGCAAGAAAAACTTGATGACAGAATCAGGGCCTACTTGCCTGGACTGTAAAATGGCATAAGTGAACCATATAAAGGCGGTGGCCTCTCGTACTTAGGAATGGAATATCCGGCCCATTCATGGCGGATCTGACAGAGGACATGTTGGCGGTGGACGCACATGTGTTTGCGTCTTCATAACGGGAACTGGAGGGAACATACATGTACTTGTGATTCATACATGAAACCGTTGGGGTCCAAGATAGGGGACATAACTGATCAGAAAAATCCATATTTCCACAGAAGGATGTTATTGTCCACCAACAGTACTATTATTTATAGTGTGGAATGGAAGGACTGACAGAGGGAGCGATAGAGAGTCGTGTTTTTTTCACTGGGGTAAGAAGTTCCTCAAAAGATATATATTCAAACAAGATGAAAAGAATATATATTTCCGAACCTTACTGAAGGAAATACCATTGGTTAGACTTTACACTGAGCAAACAGTGACATTGATAGACCTGGGATTAAATATCTACTCTTCAGAGCAAGCGTCTAAGACCGTAACCATTAGGCCAGAGTGACTCTTTACTGGTTGGCCTGAAAACTAATATATCACATGCGGATCAGAAACCCATGGCTAGGTAGAGAATTATGTTAGTGTCTACCAACAGTACTATTCTTTATAGTGTGGAATGGAAGGACTGAGAGAGGGAGCGATAGAGAGTCGTTTTTTTTCACTGGGGTAAGAAGTTCGTCAAAAGAGATATATTCAAACAAGATGAAAAGAAAAAATATTTCACAACCTTTCTGAAGAAAATACCATGGTCTACACTTTAGGCTGAGCAAACACTGACATTGAAAGACCAGGGATTGAACACTTAAACTTCAGAGTAAGATTTCAAGACCTTAATCATTAGGCCAGAGTGACTCTTTATCCGTTGGTGTGAAAACTAAAATATGACATGCGGATCAGAAACCCATGGCTAGGTAGAGAGGTATGTTAGTGTCCACCAACAGAACTATTCTTCATAGTGTGGAATGGAAGGACTGAGAGAGTGAACGATAGAGAGTTGGGTTGTTTCACTGGGGTAAGAAGTTCCTCAAAAGAGATATATTCAATACTGTTCGCGGGGAGGAGCCAAGATGGCGACCGGGACGGCAGCGTAGATTCCCGGCTCCGTGAACCTCCGCATCCCGCACGGATATCCTGCATGAGATCCTTATTCTGCGCTACGAGATCGTGTTCGTGAACGAAAGTGGCAACCGATTGTGTGACTCCGAGGTCTCTGACTGCCGTACGACTGGAGAAATCAGCGGTTGAACTTTGCGGCCCGTGCGGTCCCGAAGCCGGGACCTCGAGTGGACGCCTTGGCCGGGTGGCAGTTGAACAACAGCGGCCTGTGGTGACTGGGTGGAGTCGGTCCACCGGAGTGGAGCTCCCCTTCGGCCTGCATTTTGCTGCGGCCGCTCCCCCCTGCTGAACGTTGCGGACTGAGGACATGCCCGGGTGTGCAATTCTTGGACTCCGTGGCGTTTGCCCCTGCCTTTGATGGTGAGCTGCCCAGACGCCGTCCCTGGCTCGCCCTGATCCTTGCGGGCTGCTCCCGGCTTTTCGCGGGAGCTGGTCCGTGGCGGAGACGACTGTTGCCCGTGACCGCGCAACGGCTGAATCTGTGCCTGCCCCAGGATCCCTGTCTTCAGCGACGTGGACCTTGAGGAGTTGTTCCCGGGGTCCTGGCCCAACTACGAGTCGGGCCTTCCCAGCGGCCATTTTGTCGCGATGCAGCCTACCATCCTGTCCGCTGGGACGCAACGAGACTGGGGGTGTGTGACTTTCGGGAGTGTGGCGGAGCGATCGGAGGGAGCTGCTCTGGGATACGGCGACCTCCTGGAGGCCCTTGGTGCCCTTCATTACTCCTTGGCTCATGGCGCCGGGGTCCTGGAGGGGAAGCTAGATGTTGTGGTAACAGCGTTGGGACAGTGGCGGCATGCTGGTCCACAGGTACACAGTGGCTTTCCACACTGCACACAAGAGGAAGATGTTGCGGCCCCCCCCGCGATTAGTGTACAGCCGTACACTCCGGACAATATGCTACCGTGTGGTCGGCTAACTGTGGACTTGATTTGTTCCGGAGGTATCGGACCTGAGCGGAAGATGGTGGCCTTGTCCCGTGTGCGGTCTCCGGCGGCCCAGGGACAATTCCAGCAACGTGTGTCTCATTTGGCTGATTCAGCCTGTCTGGACCTTGTGTGCAGTGCAGATCCTGGGGCGACACTGGAAAAGACGCCCCTCCATGAAGCGGTCTGTGCGGATGCTCAGAGACTTCCACCCCATCTGTGTGCGGCGCTTCCCGACTGTTTTTGGACACTCCTGTACCTTGGGACATCGGACATGGTGCTGGGTCGAGGGACAGACATGGGCAGAATCGCAAAAAGCGGTCAAGGCTGAGGCTGATCCTTCGGGGGTGGTCACCTAGTAGACAGGCGGACTCATGGTTGCGCGCTCTCGTGGTTATTCGCATGGTTGGTGTATAATGCTCCCCATTCCCCCCCCCCTTTTTTTGATATGGTCGATTTGGTGCTGCTAATCGTTTGCTGGGGGGAGACTTCACCGTGCGGGAGGGAGAAGCCGGGGGTATGTTTTTAAGGCCCTCCTCCAGTTTATTATATCCTTTCCGCCCCCCCGTCTGGGGGGGCTCTTTCTCACTCCCTTTTTCCCTGTCTCTTCTATATTTCGGGTCTAGTTCCAGGGCGACAGGCACACTGCTGGGGGGTGGGGCCATACTCATTCGCAGAGGTGCAGGGTGGGGGGATGGGGGAGGGGACGCTTTAGTCTTTATCTCTTTTTCCATGGCCTCCGTTTTCTTTTCTGTTTCTTTTTGCTTTCTTTTTCTGGGATCAGTGCGATACACCACCCTGATTGTGAATCGTTTGCTCTTCATGTGTGCCACAGTTTCCGGGGGGTTCGCCGGGCTTGAGGTATGGGGACCTGTAGGCGCAACTATCTTTGATATTTCTCCTCATCCGTACTTTCCCGCGCCTGCGCCATTGATTTAATGTAGTGCTGCTTATTGGTTACGTCTCTTATCCTTGCCCCTTCTCGCTGTTGGGAAATTGTTTGGCACCTGATCCTACTGTTTTGTCTTATCATAAAATGGAAAACCCTTTCACTCCTGGTGTCCTACCTGCGCGGCTCATTGGCCGGACTAAATTGGATTGAAGACTTTGCTCTCCGAGGTGCCGGCTGTGTTGACATTTGCTATTATTATCCTGGTTACTTAGCGGCCGGCCCCGGGGGGTTGTAGGCCCATACGTGTAAATGATTGAAACATCAATAAAGGTTTTTCAAAAAAAAAAAAAAAAAAAAAAAAAAAAAAAAGAGATATATTCAAACAAGGAAAAATATCTCCCAACCTTACGGAAGGAAATACCATTGCCTACACTTTAGACTGAGCAAACAGGGACATTGAAAGACCAGGGATTGAACACCTAATCTTCAGAGTAAGAGTCTAAGAACTTAACCTTTAGGCCAGAGTGACTATTTACTGGTTGGCCTGAAAACTAATATATGACATGCGGATCGGAAACCCATGGCTAGGTAGAGAAGTATGTTAGTGTCCACCAACAGTACTATTCTTTATAGTGTGGAGTGGAATGACTGAGAGAGGGAACGATAGAGAGTCGTTTATTTTCACTGGGGTAAGAAGTTCTTCAAAAGAGATGTATTCAAACAAGATGAAAAGAAAAATCAATTCCCAACCTTACTGAAGGAAATACCATCACCTACACTTTAGACTGTGCAAATAGTGACATTAAAAGACCAGGGATTGAACACCTAATCTTCAGAGTAAGAGTTTAAGACCTTAACCATAACACCAGCGTGCCTCTTTCCCAGTTATCCTGAAAACTAATATATGACATGCAGATCAGAAACCCATGGCTAGGTAGAGACGTATGTTAGTGTCCACCAACAGTACTATTCTTTATAGTGTGGAATGGATGGACTGAGAGAGGGAACGACAGAGAGTCGGTTTTTTTCACTGGGGTAAGAAGTTCTTCAAAAGAGACATATTCAAACAAGATGAAAAGAAAAAATATTTCACAACCTTTCTGAATGAAATACCATGGCCTACAATTTAGGCTGAGCTAACAGCAACATTGAAAGACCAGGGACTGAACACCTAAACTTCAGAGTAAGAGTCTAGTACCTTAACCATTAGGCCAGAGTCACTATATTTTGACTACCCTGAAAACTGATATATGACATGCGGATCAGAAACCTATAGTTAGGTAGAGAAATATGTTAGTGTCCACCAACAGTACTGTTCTTTATAGTGTGGAATGGAAGGACTGAGAGAGGGAACAATAGAGAGTCAGTTGTTTTCACTTGGGTAAGAAGTTCCTCTAAAGAGATATATTCAAACAAGATGAAAAGAAAAAATATTTCCCAACCTTACTGAAGAAAATACCATTACCTACACTTTAGACTGAGCAAACAGTGACATTGAAAGACCAGGGATTGAACAACTAACCTTCAGAGTAAGAGCCTAAACCCTTAACCATTAGGCCAGAGAGTCTCTTTACCTATATGGGTGAAAACTAATATTTGACATGCGGATCAGAAACCTATGGCTAGGTAGAGAAGTATGTTAGTGCCCACCAAACAGTACTATTCTTTATAGTGTGGAATGGAAGGACTGAGAGAGGGAACGAAAGAGTGTCGGTTTTTTTCACTGGGGTAAGAAGATCTTCAAAAGAGATATATTCAAACAAGATGAAAAGAAAAAATATTTCCCATCCTTACTGAAGGAAATACCATTGCCTGCATATTAGACTCAGCAAACAGTGACTTTGAAAGACTAGGGATTTAGCACCTAATTTCAGAATAAGAGTTTAAGACCTTAACCATTAGGCCTGAGTGACTCTTTATTGGTTGGCCTGAAAACTAATATATGACATGCGCATTAGAAACCCATGGCTATGTAGAGAAGGATGTTATTGTCCACCAACAGTACTATTATTTATAGTGTGGAATGGAAGGACTGACAGAGGGAGCGATAGAGAGTCGTGTTTTTTTCACTGGGGTAAGAAGTTCCTCAAAAGATATATATTCAAACAAGATGAAAAGAATATATATTTCCGAACCTTACTGAAGGAAATACCATTGGTTAGACTTTACACTGAGCAAACAGTGACATTGATAGACCTGGGATTAAATATCTACTCTTCAGAGCAAGCGTCTAAGACCGTAACCATTAGGCCAGAGTGACTCTTTACTGGTTGGCCTGAAAACTAATATATCACATGCGGATCAGAAACCCATGGCTAGGTAGAGAATTATGTTAGTGTCTACCAACAGTATTATTCTTTATAGTGTGGAATGGAAGGACTGAGAGAGGGAGCGATAGAGAGTCGGTTATTTTCACTGGGGTAAGAAGTTCGTCAAAAGAGATATATTCAAACAAGATGAAATAAAAAAATATTTCACAACCTTTCTGAAGAAAATACCATGGTCTACACTTTAGGCTGAGCTAACACTGACATTGAAAGACCAGGGATTGAACACTTAAACTTCAGAGTAAGATTTCAAGACCTTAATCATGAGGCCAGAGTGACTCTTTATCCGTTGGTGTGAAAACTAAAATATGACATGCGGATCAGAAACCCATGGCTAGGTAGAGAGGTATGTTAGTGTCCACCAACAGAACTATTCTTCATAGTGTGGAATGGAAGGACTGAGAGAGGGAACGATAGAGAGTTGGGTTGTTTCACTGGGGTAAGAAGTTCCTCAAAGAGATATATTCAAACAAGGAAAAATATCTCCCAACCTTACGGAAGGAAATACCATTGCCTACACTTTAGACTGAGCAAACAGGGACATTGAAAGACCAGGGATTGAACACCTAATCTTCAGAGTAAGAGTCTAAGAACTTAACCTTTAGGCCAGAGTGACTATTTACTGGTTGGCCTGAAAACTAATATATGACATGCGGTTCAGAAACCCATGGCTAGGTTGAGAAGTATGCTAGTGTCCACCAACAGAACTATTCTTTATAGTGTGGAATGGAAGGACTGAGAGAGGGAACGATAGAGAGTTGTTTTATTCCACTGGGAAAAGAAGTTTTTCAAAAGAGATATATTCAAACAAGATGAAAAGAAAAAATATTTCCCAACCTTACTGAAGGAAATACCATTGCCTACAATTTGACTGGGCAAACAGCGACATTGAAAGACCAGTGCTTGAACACAAAAACATCAGAGTAAGAGTCTAAGACCTTAACAATTAGGCCAGAGTGACTCATTACTGGTTGTCCTGAAAACGAATATATGACATGCGGATCAGAAACGCATGGCTAGGTAGAGAAGTATGTTTGTGTCCACCAACAGTACGATTCTTTATAGTATGGAATGGAAGGACTGAGAGAGGGAACGATAGAGAGTTGTTTTTTTCCACTGGGAAAAGAAGTTTTTCAAAAGAGATATATTCAAACAAGATGAAAAGAAAAAATATTTCCCAACCTTACTGAAGGAAATACCATTGCCTACATTTGAGATTGAGCAAACAGTGACATTGAAAGACCAGGGCTTGAACACCTAATCTTCAGAGTAAGAGTCTAAAACCTTAACCATTAGGCCAGGGTAACTCTTTTCTGGTTGGCCTGAAAACAAATATATGACATGCGGAAGAGAAACCCATGGCTAGGTTGAGAAGTATGCTAGTGTCCACCAACAGAACTATTCTTTATAGTGTGGAATGGAAGGACTGAGAGAGGGAACGATAGAGAGTCGTATTTTTCACTGGGGTAAGAAGTTCTTCAAGAGAGATATATTCAAACAAGTTGAAAAGAAAAAACATTTCCCAACCTTACTAAAGGAAATATGATTGCCTACACTTTAGGCTAATCAAACAGTGACATTGAACGACCAGGGATTGAACACCTAATCTTCAAAGTAAGAATCTAAGACCTTAACTATTAGGCCAGAGTGACTCTTTACCAGTTGGCCTGAAAACTAATATATGACATGCGGATCAGAAACCCATGGCTAGGGAGAGAAGTATATTTGTGTCCACCACCAGAACTTTTCTTTATAGTGTGTAATGGAAGGACTGAGAGAGGGAACGATAGAGAGTGGGCTTTTTTCCCTGGGGTAAGAAGTTCTTCAAAAGAGATATATTCAAATAAGTTGAAAAGAAAAAACGTTTCCCAACCTTACTGATGGAAATATCATTGCCTACCCTTTAGACCAAGCAAACAGTGACATTGAACACCTAATATTCAAAGTAAGAGTCTAAGACCTTAACCATTAGGCCAGAGTGACTCTTTACCAGTTGGCCTGAAAACTAATATATGACATGCGGATCAGAAACCTATGGCTAGGTAGAGAAGTATGTTAGTGTCCACCAACAGTACTCTTCTTTATAGTGTGGAATGTAAGGACTGAGAGAGGGAACGATAGGGAGTGGATTTTTTCACTAGGGTAAGAAGTTCTTCAAAAGTGATATATTCAAACAAGATGAAAAGATAAAATATTTCCCAACCTTACTGAAGGAATTACCATTGCCTACACTTCAGACTGAGCAAACAGCGACATTGAAAGACCAGGGATTGAACACCTAATCTTCAGAGTAAGAAGCTAAGACCTTAACCATTAGGCCAGAGAGATTCTTTACAGATTGGCCTGAAAACGAATATATGACATGAGGATGAGAAACCCATGGCTAGTTTGAGAAGTATGCATGTGTCCACCAACAGTACTATTCTTTATAGTGTGGAATGGAAGGACTGAGACAGGGAATGATAGAGAGTCATTTTTTTCGCTGGGGTAAGAAGTTCTTCAAAAGAGATATATTTAAACAAGATGAAAAGAAAAAATATTTCCCAAACTTACTGAAGGAAATTCCATTTCCTACACTTTAGACTGGGAAAACAATGACATTGAAAGACCAGGGATTAAACACCTAATCTTCAGAGTAAGAATCTAAGAACTTAACCATTAGGCCAGAGTGACTCTTTATTGGCTGGCCTGAAAACAAATATATGACATGCGGAAGAGAAACCCATGGCTAGGTTGAGAAGTATGCTAGTGTCCACCAACAGAACTATTCTTTATTGTGTGGAATGGAAGGACTGAGAGAGGGAACGATAGAGAGTCGTATTTTTCACTGGGGTAAGAAGTTCTTCAAGAGAGAAATGTTTTTCCTAACCTTACTGAAGGAATTACCATTTCCTTCACATTAAACTGATCAAACAGTAACATTTAAAGAACAGGGATTGAACACCTAATCTTAAGAGTAAGAGTCTAAGGCCTTAACCATTAGGCCAAAGTGCATCTTTACCATTTGTCCTGAAAACTAATATATGACATGCGGATCAGGAACCCATGGCTAGGTAGAGAAGTATGTTAGTGTCCACCAACAGTACTATTCTTTATAGTGTGGAATGGAAGGACTGAGAGAGGGAACGATAGAGAGTCGTTTTTTTTCACTGGGGTAATGTAGGAGAGTAGGATCTGCACTTATGTTGACCCCACTTTTTTTCTGATGGATACACTGGTTTCTGGCTATAGTCTGGCTGTGTCCCTGCTAATCAGGGCCCCAGTCTCTCTGTTCTCTCTAAACGACTTGGTGTGCATATTAGATGCACTAGTGATTGGATACTGCGGTAAATTATGAGCCCCTAGTATATGATACCTTAGGTACCGAGGGCATAGGCACTTCACAGGCCTACCAGGGGCTGCAGCATGCATTATGCCACCCCTGGGAAGCAGACTCAATCTGACACCACAGGCCTGCTACTGCAGCCTGGGTGAGGTAGTTTTAGCACTCCTCACAGAGGTATAGGTTCCTATAGCTCACCATACACACCCATATAAAACTATCAGCCACCCCTATGGCAGGCCCTATCAATCCTGAGGGCAGGGTGCTTGGTTTACGGTGTGAGGGGGTGCCTCTGCATGAGCAAGGCCCCTCTGCAGCTGGCAGAGTCTATTCTCTGTGGCTGTTTGTGGATGCGGTTAAACCATATACTCTTAAGTGCATTATAACCCAACGGTAAATGTTAACTTTGGAATGACTGCATCAAAACATGTTGTGTTTGGTGTCAAACAACTTGGAATCCTACCCCCACACCAGTAACTGGTGTGGGAGTGTGATCCCACCCTTCTAGAGGGGACAACATGTACCTACTGTGGTAACACGGTCGAAAGAGTGACTCCCCTGCTTGGCAGGCACCAGAAGTTCTAATCAACTGTCGCAAACTTTCCCACTCCCGCCAGAGTTCGAAGTCCCTGCAGCCCCAGAAGTAGATTTCCTGACTTCTTAATGGCCATTGTGAGTCACCAGCAGAGCTGAGGTGAGTGGACCCCACGAGTGATGAGGAACAACAATACCCGGGTACCGTGCACTATTGTCGAGTGCAAGCCCTTCACGACGTTCTATGAACTTGTGCATTGGACCATTTGTCGCCCAAGCCTCCAGCAGGTTTTGCAGCAAATATCAGAGGCCTACCCCATCTTGAGTGACTGTGGGCTCCTGTGAAGCATTTCCTCAAGAGGTGTCTTTGTGATCCCTTGCCTGTTGGCTTGTGGGTCCCCTGAAGACTTTCTTATCAACTCAAAGGGCTCCCCTTGTTGCTCCAGGCATGCCCTCACTCACCCTTGTTGGGTGCGTCCCTCAGACCTTGCTGGTATGCAACGCTGACCTTCTTCGATTTCCACAAGACTTGCTGTTGCAAAGGCTTGTTGGCTCCAATCCAGTTGCCAACACCTCAGTAAGCTGCAGACATTGTGGGACACTCTGAATCCAGCTGCTGGTCATTGTCGATCCTTCCTGGACCTCGTGAGCGAAGAGTCAAAACACCCTTGATCAGCTGAAATCACTTGACTTCCGTGGGCATCCATCTTCCTGGCCCCGGGTCACTGAGAGGTGACTATGAACACTGTCCCTTCAATTTTCAGGTCATCTGCATCTCGAATCCACCCTTGGATTCCACCGGACACTTCTTCAGTCGACGCAAGCAGCAAGTCTTCTTTAGTCTCCATAGAAAACAGCGACGCGACCCGACACCAAAAGACACCTATGCACCCGGCTTGCCTGGGTGAGGTAACTCATGCACTCTGGTGCACTATTGTGTGTTGGCCCTCGAATTACTTACCTTGTAATTGGCTTGCTTGTAGACTTCCTCAAAGTACCCTAAAACTTTAAAAATCAAACCGCGACTTGCTCAATTATAATCAATAGGGAACCCGCGGCTGTTTTCACACATGCATGCGTCTCCCGTAGATCTGTTACTTACATGCTTTCACGGCAGTAGTGAAGCCCCAGCGATTCTAAAGGCCCTAGGCCTTGTCATTCTGCAAGTCAACTTTCCTAAACCTCTTTTTTAGTATATGGTCTGGTACGCCCCTAGGGCCATATTTGTGCTTAACTTATTGTGAAACTTTGATATTTGAATGTGTTCCTGACTTCTAATCTCATAAAGAGATTAGTAGAGTGTGTCTAGAAATAAATACATATATATTTGATATATATACCTGTGTGGTGTCCTTTCATTTGGTAATTCAAGAGATTATAAGGTAAAACAAGCTGCTTTACATTCCTCTGAGACTTAGCCTGAAGGCTGCTCTCCACAGCTACCACTAGGATAGCTTTCTTTAAAAGGTTGTCTTAAATCTATCTACCATAAAAGTCGAATTGGACTGGTGCAAGGTGGCCACTATGACTAGTGACCAGCATATGCCAGGCCAACTTCTCACAGGTAAGAAGTTCAAAAGAGATATATTCAAACAAGATGAAAAGACAAAATATTTCCCAACCTTGTTGAAGGAAATACCATTGTCTACACTTTAGACAGATCAAATGGTGACATTGAAAGACCAGGGATTGAAAACCTAATTTTCAGAGTAAGAGTCTAAGACCTTAACCATTAGGCCAGAGCGACTTTTTACTGTTTGGCCTGAAATTGAATATATGACATGCGGATGAGAAACCCATGGCTAGGTAGAGAAGTATGTTAGTGTCCACCAACAGTACTATTCTTTACAGTGTGGAATGGAAGGACTGAGAGAGGGAATGCTAGAGAGTCGTTTTTTTTCACTGGGGAAGAAGTTCTTCAAAAGAGATATATTCAACCAAGATGAAAAGAAAAAATATTTCCCAACCTTACTGAAGGAAATTCCATTGCCTATACTTTAGAGTGAGCAAACAGTGTCATTGAAAGACCAGGGATTGAACACCTAATCTTCAGAGGAAGAATCTAAGCCTTAACCATTAGGCCAGAGAGACTCTTTACCAGTTGACCTGAAAACTAATATATGACATGCGGATCAGAAACCCATTTCTTGGTAGAGAAGTTTGTTAGTGTCCACCTACAGTACTATTCTTTATAGTGTGGAATGGAAGGACTGAGAGAGGGAATTATAGAAAGTCGTTTTTTTTCCCTGGAGTAAGAAGTTCTTCAAAAGAGATATATTCAAACAAGATGAAAAGAAAAAATATTTCACAACCTTACTGATGGAAATTTCATTGCCTACACTTTATGCTGAGCAATCAACGACATTGAAAGACCAGGGATTAAATACCTAATCTTCAGAGTAAGAGTCTAAGACCTTAACCATTTGACCACAGTGACACTTTACTGGTTGGCCTGAAAACTAATATATGAAAAGCGGATCGGAAACCCATGGCTAGGTAGAGAAGTATGTTAGTGTCCACCAACAGTACTATTCTTTATAGTGTGGAGTGGAATGACTGAGAGAGGGAACGATAGAGAGTCGTTTATTTTCACTGGGGTAAGAAGTTCTTCAAAAGAGATGTATTCAAACAAGATGAAAAGAAAAATCAATTCCCAACCTTACTGAAGGAAATACCATCACCTACACTTTAGACTGTGCAAATAGTGACATTAAAAGACCAGGGATTGAACACCTAATCTTCAGAGTAAGAGTTTAAGACCCTAACCATAACACCAGCGTGCCTCTTTCCCAGTTATCCTGAAAACTAATATATGACATGCAGATCAGAAACCCATGGCTAGGTAGAGACGTATGTTAGTGTCCACCAACAGTACTATTCTTTATAGTGTGGAATGGATGGACTGAGAGAGGGAACGACAGAGAGTCGTTTTTTTTCACTGGGGTAAGAAGTTCTTCAAAAGAGACATATTCAAACAAGATGAAAAGAAAAAATATTTCACAACCTTTCTGAATGAAATACCATGGCCTACAATTTAGGCTGAGCTAACAGCGACATTGAAAGACCACGGACTGAACACCTAAACTTCAGAGTAAGAGTCTAGGACCTTAACCATTAGGCCAGAGTCACTATATTTTGACTAGCCTGAAAACTGATATATGACATGCGGATCAGAAACCTATAGCTAGGTAGAGAAATATGTTAGTGTCCACCAACAGTACTGTTCTTTATAGTGTGGAATGGAAGGACTGAGAGAGGGAACAATAGAGAGTCAGTTGTTTTCACTTGGGTAAGAAGTTCCTCTAAAGAGATATATTCAAACAAGATGAAAAGAAAAAATATTTCCCAACCTTACTGAAGAAAATACCATTACCTACACTTTAGACTGAGCAAACAGTGACATTGAAAGACCAGGGCTTGAACAACTAACCTTCAGAGTAAGAGTCTAAACCCTTAACCATTAGGCCAGAGAGTCTCTTTACCTATATGGGTGAAAACTAATATTTGACATGCGGATCAGAAACCTATGGCTAGGTAGAGAAGTATGTTAGTGCCCACCAAACAGTACTATTCTTTATAGTGTGGAATGGAAGGACTGAGAGAGGGAACGAAAGAGTGTCGGTTTTTTTCACTGGGGTAAGAAGATCTTCAAAAGAGATATATTCAAACAAGATGAAAAGAAAAAATATTTCCCATCCTTACTGAAGGAAATACCATTGCCTGCACATTAGACTCAGCAAACAGTGACTTTGAAAGACTAGGGATTTAGCACCTAATTTCAGAATAAGAGTTTAAGACCTTAACCATTAGGCCTGAGTGACTCTTTATTGGTTGGCCTGAAAACTAATATATGACATGCGCATTAGAAACCCATGGCTATGTAGAGAAGGATGTTATTGTCCACCAACAGTACTATTATTTATAGTGTGGAATGGAAGGACTGACAGAGGGAGCGATAGAGAGTCGTGTTTTTTTCACTGGGGTAAGAAGTTCCTCAAAAGATATATATTCAAACAAGATGAAAAGAATATATATTTCCGAACCTTACTGAAGGAAATACCATTGGTTAGACTTTACACTGAGCAAACAGTGACATTGATAGACCTGGGATTAAATATCTACTCTTCAGAGCAAGCGTATAAGACATTAACCATTAGGCCAGAGTGACTCTTTACTGGTTGGCCTGAAAACTAATATATCACATGCGGATCAGAAACCCATGGCTAGGTAGAGAATTATGTTAGTGTCTACCAACAGTACTATTCTTTATAGTGTGGAATGGAAGGACTGAGAGAGGGAGCGATAGAGAGTCGGTTTTTTTCACTGGGGTAAGAAGTTCGTCAACAGAGATATATTCAAACAAGATGAAAAGAAAAAATATTTCACAACCTTTCTGAAGAAAATACCATGGTCTACACTTTAGGCTGAGCTAACAGTGACATTGAAAGACCAGGGATTGAACACTTAAACTTCAGAGTAAGATTTCAAGACCTTAATCATTAGGCCAGAGTGACTCTTTATCCGTTGGTGTGAAAACTAAAATATGACATGCGGATCAGAAACCCATGGCTAGGTAGAGAGGTATGTTAGTGTCCACCAACAGAACTATTCTTCATAGTGTGGAATGGAAGGACTGAGAGAGGGAACGATAGAGAGTTGGGTTGTTTCACTGGGGTAAGAAGTTCCTCAAAAGAGATATATTCAAACAAGAAAAAATATCTCACAACCTTACGGAAAGAAATACCATTGCCTACACTTTAGACTGAGCAAACAGGGACATTGAAAGACCAGGGATTGAACACCTAATCTTCAGAGTAAGAGTCTAAGAACTTAACCTTTAGGCCAGAGTGCCTATTTACTGGTTGGCCTGAAAACTAATATATGACATGCGGTTCAGAAACCCATGGCTAGGTAGAGAAGTATGTTAGTGCCCACCAACAGAACTATTCATTATAGTGTGGAATGGAAGGACTGAGAAAGGGAACGATAGAGAGTTGTTTTTTTCCACTGGGAAAAGAAGTTTTTCAAAAGAGATATATTCAAACAAGATGAAAAGAAAAAATATTTCCCAACCTTACTGAAGGAAATACCATTGCCTACAATTTGACTGGGCAAACAGAGACATTGAAAGACCAGGGCTTGAACACAAAAACATCAGAGTAAGAGTCTAAGACCTTAACAATTAGGCCAGAGTGACTCATTACTGGTTGGCCTGAAAACGAATATATGACATGCGGATCAGAAACGCATGGCTAGGTAGAGAAGTATGTTTGTGTCCACCAACAGTACGATTCTTTATAGTATGGAATGGAAGGACTGAGAGAGGGAACGATAGAGAGTTGTTTTTTTCCACTGGGAAAAAAAGTTTTTCAAAAGAGATATATTCAAACAAGATGAAAAGAAAAAATATTTCTCAACCTTACTGAAGGAAATACCATTGCCTACATTTGAGATTGAGCAAACAGTGACATTGAAAGACCAGGGCTTGAACACCTAATCTTCAGAGTAAGAGTCTAAAACCTTAACCATTAGGCCAGGGTAACTCTTTTCTGGTTGGCCTGAAAACAAATATATGACATGCGGAAGAGAAACCCATGGCTAGGTTGAGAAGTATGCTCGTGTCCACCAACAGAACTATTCTTTATAGTGTGGAATGGAAGGACTGAGAGAGGGAACGATAGAGAGTCGTATTTTTCACTGGGGTAAGAAGTTCTTCAAGAGAGATATATTCAAACAAGTTGAAAAGAAAAAACATTTCCCAACCTTACTAAAGGAAACATGATTGCCTACACTTTAGGCTAATCAAACAGTGACATTGAACGACCAGGGATTGAACACCTAATCTTCAAAGTAAGAATCTAAGACCTTAACTATTAGGCCAGAGTGACTCTTTACCAGTTGGCCTGAAAACTAATATATGACATGCGGATCAGAAACCCATGGCTAGGGAGAGAAGTATATTTGTGTCCACCACCAGAACTTTTCTTTATAGTGTGTAATGGAAGGACTGAGAGAGGGAACGATAGAGAGTGGGCTTTTTCCCTGGGGTAAGAAGTTCTTCAAAAGAGATATATTCAAATAAGTTGAAAAGAAAAAACGTTTCCCAACCTTACTGATGGAAATACCATTGCCTAAACTTTAGACTCAGTAAACAGTGACATTGAAAGACCAGGGATTGAACACCTAATCTTCAGAGTAAGAAGCTAAGACCTTAACCATTAGGCCAGAGTGACTCTTTACCAGTTGGCCTGAAAACTAATATATGACATGCGGATCAGAAACCTATGGCTAGGTAGAGAAGTATGTTAGTGTCCACCAACAGTACTCTTCTTTATAGTGTGGAATGTAAGGACTGAGAGAGGGAACGATAGGGAGTGGATTTTTTCTCTGGGGTAAGAAGTTCTTCAAAAGTGATATATTCAAACAAGATGAAAAGATAAAATATTTCCCAACCTTACTGAAGGAAATACCATTGCCTACACTTTAGACTCAGCAAACAGTGACATTGAAAGACCAGGGATTGAACACCTAATATTCAGAGTAAGAAGCTAAGATCTTAACCATTAGGCCAGAGAGTTTCTTTACAGGTTGGCCTGAAAATGAATATATGACATGAGGATGAGAAACCCATGGCTAGTTTGAGAAGTATGCATGTGTCCACCAACAGTACTATTCTTTATAGTGTGGAATGGAAGGACTGAGACAGGGAATGATAGAGAGTCATTTTTTTCGCTGGGGTAAGAAGTTCTTTAAAAGAGATATATTCAAACAAGATGAAAAAAAATTTTTTCCTAACCTTACTGAAGGAATTACCATTTCCTTCACATTAAACTGATCAAACAGTAACATTTAAAGAACAGGGATTGAACACCTAATCTTAAGAGTAAGAGTCTAAGGCCTTAACCATTAGGCCAAAGTGCCTCTTTACCATTTGTCCTGAAAACTAATATATGACATGCGGATCAGGAACCCATGGCTAGGTAGAGAAGTATGTTAGTGTCCACCAACAGTACTATTCTTTATAGTGTGGAATGGAAGGACTGAGAGAGGGAACGATAGAGAGTCGTTTTTTTTCACTGGGGTAAGAAGTTCTTCAAAAGAGATATATTTAAACAAGATGAAAAGAAAAAATATTTCCCAAACTTACTGAAGGAAATTCCATTTCCTACACTTTAGACTGGGAAAACAATGACATCGAAAGACCAGGGATTAAACACCTAATCTTCAGAGTAAGAGTCTAAGAACTTAACCATTAGGCCAGAGTGACTCTTTACTGGCTGGCCTGAAAACAAATATATGACATGCGGAAGAGAAACCCATGGCTAGGTTGAGAAGTATGCTAGTGTCCACCAACAGAACTATTCATTATAGTGTGGAATGGAAGGACTGAGAGAGGGAACGATAGAGAGTCGTATTTTTCACTGGGGTAAGAAGTTCCTCAAGAGAGATATATTCAAACAAGTTGAAAAGAAAAAACATTTCCCAACCTTACTGAAGGAAATATGATTGCCTACACTTCAGGCTAATCAAACAGTGACATTGAACGACCAGGGATTGAACACCTAATCTTCAAAGTAAGAATCTAAGACCTTAACTATTAAGCCAGAGTGACTCTTTACCAGTTGGCCTGAAAACTAATATATGACATGCAGATCAGAAACCCATGGCTAGGTAGAGAAGAATATTTGTGTCCACCACCAGAACTTTTCTTTATAGTGTGTAATGGAAGGACTGAGAGAGGGAACGATAGAGAGTGGGCTTTTTTCCCTGGGGTAAGAAGTTCTTCAAAAGAGATATATTCAAATAAGTTGAAAAGAAAAAACATTTCCCAACTTTACTGATGGAAATATCATTGCCTACCCTTTAGACCAAGCAAACAGTGACATTGAACACCTAATATTCAAAGTAAGAGTCTAAGACCTTAACCATTAGGCCAGAGTGACCCTTTACCAGTTGGCCTGAAAACTAATATATGACATGCGGATCAGAAACCTATGGCTAGGTAGAGAAGTATGTTAGTGTCCACCAACAGTACTCTTCTTTATAGTGTGGAATGGAAGGACTGAGACAGGGAATGATAGAGAGTCATTTTTTTCACTGGGGTAAGAAGTTCTTCAAAAGAGATATATTCAAACAAGATGAAAAAAAACAATATTTCCTAACCTTACTGAAGGAATTACCATATCCTTCACATTAAACTGATCAAACAGTAACATTGAAAGAACAGGGATTGAACACCTAATCTTCAGAGTAAGAGTCTAAGGCCTTAACCATTAGGCCAAAGTGCCTCTTTACCATTTGTCCTGAAAACTAATATATGACATGCGGATCAGGAACCCATGGCTAGGTAGAGAAGTATGTTAGTGTCCACCAACAGTACTATTCTTTATAGTGTGGAATGGAAGGACTGAGAGAGGGAACGATAGAAAGTCGTTTTTTTTCACTGGGGTAAGAAGTTCTTCAAAAGAGATATATTTAAACAAGATGAAAAGAAAAAATATTTCCCAAACTTACTGAAGGAAATTCCATTTCCTACACTTTAGACTGGGAAAACAATGACATTGAAAGACGAGGGATTAAACACCTAATCTTCAGAGTAAGAGTCTAAGAACTTAACCATTAGGCCAGAGTGACTCTTTACTGGCTGGCCTGAATACCAATATATAACATGCGGCTCAGAAACCCATGGCTAGGTAGAGAAGTATGTTAGTGTCCACCAACAGTACTATTCTTTATCGTGTGGAATGGAAGGACTGAGAGAGGAAACAATAGAGAGTCGTTTTTTTTCACTGGGGTAATGTAGGAGAGTAGGATCTGCACTTGACCCCACTTTTTTTCTGATGGATACACTGGTTTCTGGCTATAGTCTGGCTGTGTCCCTGCTAATCAGGGCCCCAGTCTCTCTGTTCTCTCTAAACGACTTGGTGTGTATATTAGATGCACTAGTGATTGGATACTGCGGTAAATTATGAGCCCCTAGTATATGATACCTTAGGTACCGAGGGCATAGGCACTTCACAGGCCTACCAGGGGCTGCAGCATGCATTATGCCACCCCTGGGAAGCAGACTCAATCTGACACCACAGGCCTGCTACTGCAGCCTGGGTGAGGTAGTTTTAGCACTCCTCACAGAGGTATAGGTTCCTATAGCTCACCATACACACCCATATAAAACTATCAGCCACCCCTATGGCAGGCCCTATCAATCCTGAGGGCAGGGTGCTTGGTTTACGATGTGAGGGGGTGCCTCTGCATGAGCAGGGCCCCTCTGCAGCTGGCAGAGTCTATTCTCTGTGGCTGTTTGTGAATGCGGTTAAACCATATACTCTTAAGTGCATTATAACCCAACGGTAAATGTTAACTTTGGAATGACTGCATCAAAACATGTTGTGTTTGGTGTCATACAACTTGGAATCATACCCCCACACCAGTAACTGGTGTGGGAGTATGATCCCACCCTTCTAGAGGGGACAACATGTACCTACTGTGGTAACACGGTCGAAATCTGAAAGAGCCTTGGCATCACAAAATGGATGCCACCAGCACAGACACTGGGCTGCCCTCCTGCTGCTGACTGAAACTCGCAGTGGAGGATGCCCAACAATAGGCATCTTGTCACAGGGAGGTGTCACTACCTTCCAGACAGGATTTAGTGTATTGGAGCTGGGTGGGTGCATTTCTAGAGTGCTTTGAAGTCCTGCACTGGGGGAGCAGTAGGCTCCTTTGTGCATATGCCAGCTCAAACCGGTTCAGGGGCTACCTGTCCCTGCTCTGGTGAAAAACTGGGCAAAGGGAAGTGGGTGTAACCACCCCCTACCCTGACCCTCCCAGAGGAGTGGTCATAGAGCTAGTCCCTCCCCTATCTTCAGTATAAGATAGCAAACCTTGCCATTGCAAAGTAGATAACCCTGGACGACGCTCTACAAAGAAGAATCCTGGCCCTTCGACATTCCTCTACCTTTGGAAGACAGAAGAATCTCCCTTGGAGTCAAGGAGTGACTCCCCTGCTTGGCAGGCACCAGAAGTTCTAATCAACTGTCGCAAACTTTCCCACTCCCGCCAGAGTTCGAAGTCCCTGCAGCCCCAGAAGTAGATTTCCTGACTTCTTAATGGCCATTGTGAGTCACCAGCAGAGCTGAGGCGAGTGGACCCCACGAGTGATGAGGAACAACAATACCCGGGTACCGTGCACTATTGTCGAGTGCAAGCCCTTCACGACGTTCTATGAACTTGTGCATTGGACCATTTGTCGCCCAAGCCTCCAGCAGGTTTTGCAGCAAATATCAGAGGCCTACCCCATCTTGAGTGACTGTGGGCTCCTGTGAAGCATTTCCTCAAGAGGTGTCTTTGTGATCCCTTGCCTGTTGGCTTGTGGGTCCCCTGAAGACTTTCTTATCAACTCAAAGGGCTCCCCTTGTTGCTCCAGGCATGCCCTCACTCACCCTTGTTGGGTGAGTCCCTCAGACCTTGCTGGTATGCAACGCTGACCTTCTTCGATTTCCACAAGACTTGCTGTTGCAAAGGCTTGTTGGCTCCAATCCAGTTGCCAACACCTCAGTAAGCTGCAGACATTGTGGGACACTCTGAATCCAGCTGCTGGTCATTGTCGATCCTTCCTGGACCTCGTGAGCGAAGAGTCAAAACCCCCTTGATCAGCTGAAATCACTTGACTTCCGTGGGCATCCATCTTCCTGGCCCCGGGTCACTGAGAGGTGACTGTGAACACTGTCCCTTCAATTTTCAGGTCATCTGCATCTCGAATCCACCCTTGGATTCCACCGGACACTTCTTCAGTCGACGCAAGCAGCAAGTCTTCTTTGGTCTCCATAGAAAACAGCGACGCGACCCGACACCAAAAGACACCTTTGCACCCGGCTTCCCTGGGTGAGGTAACTCGTGCACTTCGGTGCCCTAGTGTGTGTTGGCCCTCAAATTACTTACCTTGTAAGTGGCTTGCTTGTAGACTTCCTCGAAGTACCCTAAAACTTTAAAAATCAAACCGCGACTCGCTCCAGTAACTGGTGTGGGCGTATGATCCCACCATTCTAGAGGGGACGACATGTACCTACTGTGGTAACACGGTAGAAATCTGAAAGAGCCTTGGCATCACACAATGGATGCCACCAGCACAGACACTGGGCTGCCCTCCTGCTGCTGACTGAAACTCGCAGTGGAGGATGCCCAACAATAGGCATCTTGTCACAGGGAGGTGTCACTACCTTCCAGACAGGATTTTGTGTATTGGAGCTGGGTGGGTGCACTTCTAGAGTGCTTTGAAGTCCTGCACTGGGGGAGCAGTAGGCTCCTCTGTGCATATGCCAGCTCAAACCGGTTCAGGGGCTACCTGTCCCTGCTCTGGTGAAAAACTGGACAAAGGGAAGTGGGTGTAACCACCCCCTACCCTGACCCTCCCAGAGGAGTGGTCATAGAGCTAGTCCCTCCCCTATCTTCAGTATAAGATAGCAAACCTTGCCATTTCAAAGTAGATAACCCTGGACGACGCTCTACAAAGAAGAATCCTGGCCCTTCAATGTTCCACTACCTTTGGAAGACAGAAGAATCTCCCTTGGAGTCAAGGAGTGTCTCCCCTTCTTGGCAGGCACCAGAAACTCTAATCAACTGTCGCAAACTTTCCCGCTCCGGCCGGAGTTCGAAGTCCCTGCAGCCCCAGAAGTAGATTTCCTGACTTCTTGACGGCCATTGTGAGTCCCCAGCAGAGCTGAGGTGAGTGCACCCCACGAGTGATGAGGAACAGCAATACCTGGGTAACGTGCACTATTGTCGAGTGCAACCCCTTCACGACATTCTATGAACTTGTGCATTGGACCATTTGTGATGCAAGCTTCCAGCAGGTTTTGCAGCAAAAATCAGAGGCCTACCCCATCCCGAGCAACCGTGGGCTCCTGTGAAGCATTTCCTCAAGAGGCATCTTCATGATCCCTTGCCTGTTAGCTTGTGGGTCCCCCGAAGACGTTCTTATCAACTCAAAGGGCTCCCCTTATTGCTCCAGGACTGCCCTCACTCACCCTCACTGGGTGAGTCCCTCAGACCTTGCTGGTCTGCAACGCTGACCTTCTTCGATTTCCACAAGACTTGCTGTTGCCAAGGCTTGTTGGCTCCAATGTGGTTGCCAACACCTCAGTAAGATGCAGACGTTATAGGACATTCTGAATCCAGCTGCTGGTCATCATCGATTCTTCCTGGACCTCGTGAGCGAAGAGTCAAAACACCCTTGATCACCTGAAATCACCCAACTTCTGTGGGCATCCATCTTCCTGGCCCCGGGTCACTGGCAAGTGACTGTGAACACTGTCCCTTCAATTTTCAGGTCATCTGCATCTCGAATCCACCCTTGGATTCCACCGGACACTTCTTCAGTCAACGCAAGCAGCAAGTCTTCTTTGGTCTCCATAGAAAACAGCGACACGACCCGACACCAAAAGACACCTATGCAACCGGCTTGCCTGGGTGAGGTAACTCATGCACTCTGGTGCACTATTGTGTGTTGGCCCTCAAATTACTTACCTTGTAATTGGCTTGCTTGTAGACTTCCTCAAAGTACCCTAAAACTTTAAAAATCAAACCGCGACTTGCTCAATTATAATCAATAGGGAACCCGCGGCTGTTTTCACACACTGCATGCGTCTCCCGTAGATCTGTTACTTACATGCTTTCACGGCAGTAGTGAAGCCCCAGCGATTTTAAAGGCCCTAGGCCTTGTCATTCTGCAAGTCAACTTTCCTAAACCTCTTTTTTAGTATATGGTCTGGTACGCCCCTAGGGCCCCAGCCATATTTGTACTTAACTTATTGTGAAACTTTGATATTTGAATGTGTTCCTGACTTCTAATCTCATAAAGAGATTAGTAGAGTGTGTCTAGAAATAAATACATATATATTTGATATATATACCTGTGTGGTGTCCTTTCATTTGGTAATTCAAGAGTTTATAAGGTAAAACAAGCTGCTTTACATTCCTCTGAGACTTAGCCTGAAGGCTGCTCTCCACAGCTACCACTAGGATAGCTTCCTTTAAAAGGTTGTCTTAAATCTATCTACCATAAGAGTCGAATTGGACTGGTGCAAGGTGGCCACTATGACTAGTGACCAGCATATGCCAGGCCAACTTCTCACAGGTAAGAAGTTCAAAAGAGATATATTCAAACAAGATGAAAAGACAAAATATTTCACAACCTTATTGAAGGAAATACCATTGTCTACACTTTAGACAGATCAAATGGTGACATTGAAAGACCAGGGATTGAAAACCTAATTTTCAGAGTAAGAGTCTAAGACCTTAACCATTAGGCCAGAGCGACTTTTTACTGGTTGGCCTGAAAATGAATATATGACATGCGGATGAGAAACCCATGGCTAGGTAGAGAAGTATGTTAGTGTCCACCAACAGTACTATTCTTTACAGTGTGGAATGGAAGGACTGAGAGAGGGAATGCTAGAGAGTCGTTTTTTTTCACTGGGGAAGAAGTTCTTCAAAAGAGATATATTCAACCAAGATGAAAAGAAAAAATATTTCCCAACCTTACTGAAGGAAATTCCATTGCCTATACTTTAGAGTGAGCAAACAGTGACATTGAAAGACCAGGGATTGAACACCTAATCTTCAGAGGAAGAATCTAAGCCTTAACCATTAGGCCAGAGAGACTCTTTACCAGCTGACCTGAAAACTAATATATGACATGCGGATCAGAAACCCATTTCTTGGTAGAGAAGTTTGTTAGTGTCCACCTACAGTACTATTCTTTATAGTGTGGAATGGAAGGACTGAGAGAGGGAATTATAGAAAGTCGTTTTTTTCCCCTGGAGTAAGAAGTTCTTCAAAAGAGATATATTCAAACAAGATGAAAAGAAAAAATATTTCACAACCTTACTGATGGAAATTTCATTGCCTACACGTTATGCTGAGCAATCAACGACATTGAAAGACCAGGGATTAAATACCTAATCTTCAGAGTAAGAGTCTAAGACCTTAACCATTTGACCACAGTGACACTTTACTGGTTGGCCTGAAAACTAATATATGAAAAGTGGATCGGAAACCCATGGCTAGGTAGAGAAGTATGTTAGTGTCCACCAACAGTACTATTCTTTATAGTGTGGAGTGGAATGACTGAGAGAGTGAACGATAGAGAGTCGTTTATTTTCACTGGGGTAAGAAGTTCTTCAAAAGAGATGTATTCAAACAAGATGAAAAGACAAAACAATTCCCAACCTTACTGAAGGAAATACCATCACCTACACTTTAGACTGTGCAAATAGTGACATTGAAAGACCAGGGATTGAACAACTAATCTTCAGAGTAAGAGTCTAAACCCTTAACCATTAGGCCAGAGAGTCTCTTTACCTATATGGGTGAAAACTAATATTTGACATGCGGATCAGAAACCTATGGCTAGGTAGAGAAGTATGTTAGTGCCCACCAACAGTACTATTCTTTATAGTCTGGAATGGAAGGACTGAGAGAGGGAAAGAAAGAGTGTCGGTTTTTTTCACTGGGGTAAGAAGATCTTCAAAAGAGATATATTCAAACAAGATGAAAAGAAAAAATATTTCCCATCCTTACTGAAGGAAATACCATTGCCTGCACATTAGACTCAGCAAACAGTGACTTTGAAAGACTAGGGATTGAGCACCTAATTTCAGAATAAGAGTTTAAGACCTTAACCATTAGGCCTGAGTGACTCTTTATTGGTTTGCCTGAAAACTAATATATGACATGCGCATTAGAAACCCATGGCTATGTAGAGAAGGATGTTATTGTCCACCAACAGTACTAATATTTATAGTGTGGAATGGAAGGACTGACAGAGGGAGCGATAGAGAGTCGTGTTTTTTTCACTGGGGTAAGAAGTTCCTCAAAAGATATATATTCAAACAAGATGAAAAGAATATATATTTCCGAACCTTACTGAAGGAAATACCATTGGTTAGACTTTACACTGAGCAAACAGTGACATTGATAGACCTGGGATTAAATATCTACTCTTCAGAGCAAGCGTCTAAGACCTTAACGATTAGGCCAGAGTGACTCTTTACTGGTTGGCCTGAAAACTAATATATCACATGCGGATCAGAAACCCATGGCTAGGTAGAGAATTATGTTAGTGTCTACCAACAGTACTATTCTTTATAGTGTGGAATGGAAGGACTGAGAGAGGGAGCGATAGAGAGTCGGTTTTTTTCACTGGGGTAAGAAGTTCGTCAAAAGAGATATATTCAAACAAGATGAAAAGAAAAAATATTTCACAACCTTTCTGAAGAAAATACCATGGTCTACACTTTAGGCTGAGCTAACAGTGACATTGAAAGACCAGGGATTGAACACCTAAACTTCACCGTAAGAGTCTAAGACCTTAACCATTAGGCCAGAGTCAGTCTATTTTGGCTAGCCTGAAAACTGATATATGACATGCGGATCAGAAACCCATAGCTAGGTAGAGAAATATGTTAGTGTCCACCAACAGTACTATTCTTTATAGTGTGGAATGGAAGGACTGAGAGAGGGAACAATAGAGAGTCGGTTTGTTTCACTGGGGTAAGAAATTCTTCAAAAGAGATATAATCAAACAAGATGAAAAGAAAAAATATTTCACATACTTACTGAAGGAAATACCATGGCCTGCACTTTAGACTGAGCAAACAATGACATTGAAAGACCAGGGATAGAACTCCTTAACTTCAGAGTAAGAGTCTAAGACCTTAACCATTAGGCCAGAGTGACTCTTTGCCAGTTGGCCTGAAAACTAATATGTGACATGCGAATCAGAAACCCATGGCTAGGTAGAGAAGTATGATAGTGTCCACCAACAGTACTATTCTTTATAGTGTGGAATGGAAGGACTGAGAGAGGGAACGATAAAGAGTCGTTTTTTTTCACTGGGGTAAGAAGTTCTTAAAAAGTGATATATTCAAACAAGATGAAAAGAAAAAATAATTCCCAACCTTACTGAAGGAAATACCATCACCTACACTTTAGACTGGGCAAACAGTGACATTGAAAGACCAGTGATTGAACACCTAATCTTCAGAGTAAGAGTCTAAGACCTTAACCTTTAGGCCAGAGTGACTCTTTACTGGTTGGCCTGAAAACTAATATATGACATGCAGATCAGAAACCCATGGCTAGGTAGAGAATTATGTTAGTGTCTACCTACAGTACTATTCTTTATAGTGTGGAATGGAAGGACTGAGAGAGGGAGCGATAGAGAGTCGGTTTTTTTCACTGGGGTAAGAAGTTCGTCAAAAGAGATATATTCAAACAAGATGAAAAGAAAAAATATTTCGCAACCTTTCTGAAGAAAATACCATGGTCTACACTTTAGACTGAGCAAACAGTGACTTTGAAAGACCAGGGATTGAACACCTAATAGTAAGAGTAAGAGTCTAAGACTTTAACCATCAGGCCAGAGTCAACCTTAACCATTTGGGCTGAAAACTAATATATGACATGCGGATCATTAAGCCAGGGCTAGGTTGAGAAGTATATTAGTATCCACCAACAGTACTATTCTTCATAGTCTGGAATGGAAGGACTGAGAGAGGGAACGATAGAGAGAGGGTTTTTTTCACTGGGGTAAGAAGTTCTTCAAAAGAGATATATTCAAACAAGCAGAAAAGAAAAAATATTTCTCAACATTACTTAAAGGAATACCATGGCCTTCATTTTAGGCTGAACAAACAGTGACATTGAAAGACCAGGGATTGAACACCTAAACTTCAGAATAGGAGTCTAAGACCTTAACCTTTAGGCCAGAGTCACTCTTTATTGGCTGGCCTGAAAACTAATATATGACATGCGGATCAGAAACCCATGGCTATGTAGAGAAGTATGTTAGTGTCCACCAACAGTACTATTCTTTATAGTGTGGAATGAAAGGACTGACAGAGGGAACGATAGAGAGTCGTGTTTTTTTCACTGGGGTAACAAGTTCTTCAAAAGAGATATATTCAAACAAGATGAAAAGAAAAAATATTTCCCAACATTACTGAAGGAAATACCATTGCCTGCACATTAGACTCAGCAAACAGTGACTTTGAAAGACCAGGGATTGATCACCTAATCTTCAGAATAAGAGTTTAAGACCTTAACCAGTAGACCCAAGTGACTCTTTATTGGTTGGCCTGAAAACTAATATATGACATGCGCATTCAAAACCCATGGCTATGTAGAGAAGTATGTTAGTGTCCATCAACAGTACTATTGTTTATAGTGTGGAATGGAAGGACTGACAGAGGGAGCGATAGAGAGTCGTTTTTTTTCACTGGGGTAAGAAGTTCCTCAAAAGATATATATTCAAACAAGATGAAAAGAAAATATATTTCCCAACATTACTGAAGGAAATTCTATTGGTTAGAGTTTACACTGAGCAAACAGTGACATTGATAGACCAAGGATTATACATCTAGCCTTCAGAGCAAGAGTCTAAGACCTTAACCATTAGGCCAGAGTGAATCTTTACTGGTTGGCCTGAAAACTAATATATCACATGCGGATCAGAAACCCATGGCTAGGTAGAGAATTATGTTAGTGTCTACCAACAGTACTATTCTTTATAGTGTGGAATGGAAGGACTGAGAGAGGGAGCGATAGAGAGTCGGTTTTTTTCACTGGGGTAAGAAGTTCGTCAAAAGAGATATATTCAAACAAGATGAAAAAAAAAATATTTCACAACCTTTCTGAACAAAATACCATGGCCTACACTTTAGGCTGAGCTAACAGTGACATTGAAAGACCAGAGATTGAACACCTAAACTTCACAGTAAGAGTCTAAGACCTTAACCATTAGGCCAGAGTCACTCTTTTGTGGCTAGCCTGAAAACTGATATATGACATGCGGATCAGAAACCCATAGCTAGGTAGAGAAATATGTTAGTGTCCACCAACAGTACTATTCTTTATAGTGTGGAATGGAAGGACTGAGAGAGGGAACGATAGAGAGTCGGGTTTTTTCACTGGGGTAAGAAGTTCTTCAAAAGAGATATATTCAAACAAGATGAAAAGAAAAAATATTTCCCAACCTTACTGAAGAAAATACCATTGCCTACAGTTTAGACTGAGCAAACACTGACATTGAAAGATGAGGGATTGAACTCCAAATCTTCAGAGGAAGAGTTTAAGACCTTAATCATTAGGCCAGAGTGACTCTTTATCCATTGGTGTGAAATCTAATATATGACATGCGGATCAGAAACCCATGGCTGGGTAGAGAAGTATGTTAGTGTCCACCAACAATACTATTCTTTATAGTGTGGAATGGATGGACTGAGAGAGGGAACGACAGAGAGTCGGTTTTTTTCACTGGGGTAAGAAGTTCTTCATAAGAGATATATTCAAACAAGATGAAAAGAAAAAATATTTCACAACCTTTCTGAAGGAAATACCATGGCCTACACTTTAGGCTGACCTAACAGTGACATTGAACGACCTGGGATTGAACACCTAAACTTCACAGTAAGAGTCTAAGAACTTAACTATTAGGCCAGAGTGACTCTTTACCAGTTGGCCTGAAAACTAATATATGACATGCGGATCAGAAACCCATGGCTAGGTTGAGAAGTATGTTAGTGTCCACCAACAGAACTATTCTTCATAGTGTGGAATGGAAGGACTGAGAGAGGGAACGATAGAGAGTTGGGTTTTTTCACTGGGGTAAGAAGTTCTTCAAAAGAGATATATTCAAACAAGATGAAAAGATAAATATTTCCCAACCTTACTGAAGAAGATACCATTGCCTACTCCTTAGACTAAGCAAACAGTGCATTGAATGACCAGGGATTGAAGACCAAATTTTCAGAGTGAAAGACTAAGACCTTAAGCATTAGGCCAAAGTGAATCTTTAGCTGTTGGCGTGAAAACTAATATATGGCATGCGGATCATTAACCCATGGATAGGAAGAGAAGTATATTAGTGTCCACCAAACGTACTATTCTTTATAGTCTGGAATGGAAGGACTGAGAGAGGGAACGATAGAGAGTCAGTGTGTTTCACTGGGGTAAGAAGTTCTTCAAAAGAGATATCATCAAACAAGATGAAATGAAAAAATATTTCACAACCTTACTGAAGGAAATACCATTGCCTACACTTTAGCCTGAGCAAACAGTGACATTGAAAGATCAGGGATTGAACACTTAATCTTCAGAGTAACATTTTAAGACCGTAACCATAACGCCAGAGTACCTCTGCACCAGTTGGCCTGAAAACTAATATATGACATGACGATCAGAAACCCATTGCTAGGTAGAGAAGTATGTTAGTGTCCACCAACAGTACTATTCTTTATAGTGTGGAAGATGAAAAGATAAAACTATTTCGCAACCTTACTGAAGAAAATACCATTGCCTACACTTTAGACTGAGCAAACAGTGACATTGAAAGACCAGGGATTGAACACCAAATCTTCAGAGTAAGAGTCTAAGAAATTAATCATTAGGCCAGAGTGACTCTTTATCTGTTGGTGTGAAAACTAATATATGACATGCGGATCAGAAACCCATGGCTAGGTAGAGAAGTATGTTAGTGTCCACCAACAGAACTATTCTTTATAATGTGGAAAGGAAGGACTGAGAAAGGGAACGATAGAGAGTTGGTTTTTTTCACTGGGGTAAGAAGTTCTTCAAAAGAGATATATTCAAACAAGATGAAAAGAAAAAATGTTTCACAGCCTTACTGAAAGAAATACCACGGCCTTCATTTTGGGCTGAGCAAACAGTGACATTGAAAGACCAGGGATTGAACACCTAAATTTCAGAATAAGAGTCTAAGACCTTAACCTTTAGGCCAGAGTCACTCTTTATTGGCTGGCCTGAAAACTAATATATGACATGCGGATCAGAAACCCATGGCTATGTAGAGAAGTATGTTAGTGTCCACCAACAGTACTATTCTTTATAGTGTGGAATTGAAGGACTGAGAGAGGGAACGAAAGAGAGTCGTGTTTTTTTCACTGGGGTAACAAGTTCTTCAAAAGAGATATATTCAAACAAGATGAAAAGAAAAAATATTTCCCCCCCTTACTGAAGTAAATACCATTGCCTGCATATTAGACTCAGTAACGAAGGCACAAGGGCACCCAAAGCAATTGGTCAGGGACCTTGGGAAGTTGCGTATTATAAGAGACAATGGTCCCTGAAAGCAAAGGAGTATATCAAGCAATAATCAATATAGCCACAATAGGTACTATATTATAGCCTATGTCCAGCCGGACAAGGCAGCTTTAATAAGCAAAAATGTCTATCAATGATCAAACAAAATGTAAGCAAAGTATAGGTGGGACACAAGCCTGTATCCTATGGCTTACATATCAAGAGGACATGAATTTTTGAAAAAACAAACAGGCAATTGAAGCGATGTTTCTATGACGAGAATAGCAGGTAGTGAAACATCCTGGTATAAAGCTAGTCACCTTCACGACATTTTATACACACAAGTAGTTATAGTGTAAGGTGAACAACATAGTCGACGACGTTTCGATCCTTACAGGGGGGGTGTTAGGATCATCATCAGGACTGATTAGTATAATTGCCTATAAAAATGCCTGAATTAACAACAATTAACACAAAAACCAACATGGTACAATAAGGAAGGAAAAAAATGGGGGGAAAAAATTGGAAAAAAACATAATAGTTAAGGTTAAATAAATTAAAACAGAACATAAGACAGTTTATGTCAGAACACGAGCTAATCATGATCAGAATGACTTTGTGAACTATCGGGCACGGAGTGATAGGAAAAAATACAGTGGAACATGCTTCGTAGCAGGTCGTGTCAGTGATGAAAGGTAGTGGTTACCGCGAGTGTTAAGGGATCTCGTCGGTGGAGAAGTACGTGGTCGTTGTCATGCTTGAATGGAGGGCGTGTCTGAAACCGGAAATTGTGAATACCGTAGGTGAGAAGGCGGGTTCTCTACAGTGGAAACTGTATTGAGTGAGCAATGCGTGAGTGGCGAGTGTCCATACAAAGGAACAATTTACCTCATGCTGTCAAGGATTACAGCAAGAATGATATGTCAGCTTGGTTAAGCGACTATTAAAATCACGGAATCGGTCTGGAATGGAAAATTAGAAGGTCAAAATCAGGACCGAGGAGTGCGGAAGTACTGTGCAAAAAGGGTAAAGGGCTTACCTAGGTACGCGATGGTAAATATCAACGCGGTAGCGAAAATCTGCCGAAAAAATATAAGGCAAATTAGGGGGAGGGACCACATCGTGATTAGGTGGTTGGGAGCCGGCGGATGAAAAACGAGAATCATACCTCAATGTGATGATGGAGTCGCGTTCCTGGGGAATCAGCGGGGCAACGTATCGGTCAATGCCGGATGGGTTGTGGCGAGGGAGTGCCTAAGCCGGTATAATGTGATTGTGGCTTGATCAGGTGATCAGTCACATGTTCGGCTGGTTGCTAGTGGTAGTGCAGTGCCCGCGAGTAAGGTAGAGCTGGGCTGGTTTGGGCGCCATATTGGGTGAGTGAAAAACGGCGCGGAGTGAAGATAAAAACGAGTTTGGGTGCAGTGGTGGTAAAAGGTCAGACAACGCCAAATTAAGGGCTGGTATCAAATACAAGGGTATATAAGCCATTACATTTCCAAAACATGGAGAGCACAATTTAGAAGGAAGAAAAAGTCAATGTTTCTTAAAGTATGGTGGTGGTTCTGTAGTTGTATCCTGATTTACGGACAGTTCCAATTGACAAATCACAGTAAGGAGGTCCAATCCTCTAAGCGGTTCAATCCACCTAAACTTCAGTATAAGAGTCTAAGACCTTAACCATAAGGCTAGAGTCACTCTTGTTTGGCTAGCCTGAAAACTGATATATGACATGCGGATCAGAAACCCATAGCTCGGTAGAGAAATATGTTAGTGCCCACCAACGGTACTATTCTTTATAGTGTGGAATGGAAGGACTGAGAGAGGGAACAATAGAGAGTCCGTTTTTTTCACTGGGGTAAGAAGTTCCTCTAAAGAGATATATTCAACCAAGATGTAAAGAAAAAATATTTCCCAACCTTACTGAAGAAAATACCATTGCCTACACTTTAGACTGAGCAAACAGTGACATTAAAAGACCAGGGATTAAACACCTAATCTTCAGAGTAAGAGTCTAAACCCTTAACCATTAGGCCAGAGGTACTTTTTATCTATATGGGTGAAAACTAATATATGACATGCGGATCAGAAACCCATAGCTAGGTAGAGAAGTATGTTAGTGCCCACCTACAATACTATTCTTTATTGTGTGGAATGGAAGGACTGAGAGAGGGAACGATAGAGATTCGGTTTTTATCACACGGGTAAGAAGTTCTTCAAAAGAGATATATTCAAACAAGATGAAAAGAAAAAATAATTCCCAAGCTTACTGAAGGAAATACCATCACCTTCACTTTAGACTGGGCAAACAGTGACATTGAAAGACCAGGGTTTGAGCACCTAATCTTCAGAGTAAGAGTTTAAGACATTAACCTTAATGCCAGAGTGCCTCTTTACCCGTTGGCCTGAAAACTAATATATGACATGCGGATCAGAAACCCATGGCTAGGTAGAGAAGTATGTTAGTGTCCACCAACAGTACTATTCTTTATAGTGTGGAATGGATGGACTAAGAGAGGGAACGACAGAGAGTCGGTTTTTTCACTGGGGTAAGAAGTTCTTCAAAAGAGATATATTCAAACAAGATGAAAAGAATTTTTTTTTTCCAACCTTACGGAAAAAAATACCATTGCCTACACTTTAAACTGAGCAAACAGGGACATTGAACGACCAGGGATTGAACACCTAATCTTCAGAGTAAGAGTCTAAGACCTTAACCATTAGGTCAGAGTGAGTATTTACCAGTTGGCCTGAAAACTAATATATGACATGTGGTTCAGAAACCCATGGCTAGGTAGAGAAGTATGTTACTGCCCACCAACAGTACTATTCATTATAGTGTAGAATGGAAGGACTGAGAAAGGGAACAATAGAGAGTCAGTTTTTTTCACTGGGGTAAGAAGTTCTTCAAAAGAGATATATTCAAACAAGATGAAAAGAAAAAATGTTTTCCAAGCTTACGGAAGGAAATACCATTGCCTACACTTTAGACTAAGCAAACAGTGAGAATGAAAGACCAGGGATTGAACACCTAAACTTCAGAGTAAGAGTCTAAGACCTTAACCTTTAGGCCAGAGTCACTCTTTATTGGCTAGCCTGAAAACTAATATATGACATGCGGATCAGAAACCCATAGCTAGGTAGAGAAATATGTTAGTGTCCACAAACAGTACTATTCTTTATAGTGTGGAATGGAAGGTCTGAGAGACGGAACAATAGAGAGTCAGTTTTTTTCACTGGGGTAAGAAGTTCCTCTAAAGAGATATATTCAAACAAGATGAAAAGATAAATATTTCCCAACCTAACTGAAGAAAATACCATTGGCTACTCTTTAGACTGAGCAAACAGTGACACTCAAAGACCAGGGATTGAACACCTAATCTTCAGAGTAAGAGACTAAAACCTTAACCATTAGGCCAGAGGGACTCTTTATCTGGTGGGGTGAAAACTAATATATGACATGCGGATCAGAAACCCATGGCTAGGTAGAGAAGTATGTTAGTGTCCACCAACTGTACTATTCTTTATAGTGTGGAATGGAAGGACTCAGAGAGGGAACGATAGAGCGTCAGTTTTTTTTCACTGGGGTAAGAAGATCTTCAAAAGATATAGATTCAAACAAAATGAAAAGACAAAATATTTCCCAACCTTACAACTGAGAGAGGAAACGATAGAGAGTGGGTTTTTTCATTGGGGTAAGAAGTTCTTCAAAAGAGATAATTCCAAACAAAATGAAAAGAAAGAAGTTACCATTGCCTATAATTTAGACTGAGCAAACAGTGACATTGAACGACCATGGATTGAACTCCTACTTTTCAGATTAAGAGTCTAAGACCTTATCAATTAGGCCAGAGTGACTCTTTAATGATTGGCCTGAAAACAAATATTTGACATTCTGGCCAGAAACCCATGGCTAGGTAGAGAATTATGTTAGTGTCTACCAACAGTACTATTCTTTATAGTGTGGAATGGAAGGACTGAGAGATGAAACGATAAAGAGTCGTTTTTTTTCACTGGGGTAAGAAGTTCTTCAAAAGAGATATATTCAAACAAGATGAAAAGAAAAAATATTTCCCAACCTTACTGAAAGAAATACCATTGCCTACACTTTAGACTGAGCAAATAGTGACATTGAAAGACCATGGAACGAACTCCTAATTTTCAGAGTAAGAGTTTAAGACCTTAACCATTAGGCCAGAGTGACTCTTTACTGTTTGACCTGAAAACTAATATATGACATGCGGATCAGAAACCCATGTCTAGGTAGAGAAGTATGTTAGTGTCCACCAACAGTACTCTTCTTTATAGTGTGGAATGTAAGGACTGAGAGAGGGAACGATAGAGAGTCGTCCTTTTTTCACTGGGGTAAGAATTCTTCAAAAGAGATATATTCAAACAAGATGAAAAGAAAAAGTATTTGACAACCTTACTGAAAGAAATACCATTGCCTACGCTTTAGAATAAGCAAACAGAGACATTGTAAAAGCAGGGATTGAACACCTAATATTTAGAGTAAGAGTCTAAGACCTTAACCATTAGGCCAGAGCGACTTTTTGACAGTTGTCCTGACAACTAATATATGACATGTGGATCAGAAACCCATCGCTGGGTAGAGAAGTATGTTAGTGTCCACCAACTGTACTATTCTTTATAGTGTGGAATGGAAGGACTGTGAGAGGGAACGATAGAGAGTCTTTTTTTTTTCACTGGGGTAAGAATTTCTTCAAAAGAGATATATTCAAAGAAAAAATATTTTACAACCTTACTGCTGGAAACATCATTACCTACACTTTAGACTGAGCACACAGTGACATTGAAAGACCAGGGATTGAACACCTAATCTTCAGAGTAAGAGTCTCAGACGCTAACCATTAGACCAGAGTGACTCTTTAATGATTTTCTGAAAACTAATATATATGACATGCGGATCAGAAACCCATGGCTAGGTAGAAAAGTATGTTAGTGTCCACCAACAGTACTATTCTTTATAGTGTGGAATGGAAGGACTGAGAGAGGGAACGATAGAGAGTCGTTTTTTTTCACTGGGGTAAGAAGTTCTTGAAAAGAGATATATTCAAACAAGATGAAAAATAAAAATATTTCCCAACCTTACTGAAAGAAATACCATTGCCTACACTTTAGACTGAGCAAACAGTGACATTGAAAGAACAGGGATTGAACACCTAAGCTTCAGAGTAAGAGTCTAAGACCTAAACCATCAGGACAGAGTGACTATTTACTGGTTGACCTGAAAACTAATATATGACATGCGGATTAGAAACCCATGGATAGGTAGAAAAGTATGTTAGTGTCCACCAACAGTACTTTTCTCTATAGTTTGGAATGGAAGTAATGAGAGAGGGAACGATAGAGAGTCGTTTTTTTTCACTGGTGTAAGAAGTTCTTCAAAAGAGATATATTCAAACAAGATGAAAAGAACAAATATTTCCCAACCTTACTGAAAGAAATGCCATTGCCTACACGTTAGACTGAACAAGCAATGACTTTGAAACACCAGGAATTGAACACCTAATCTTCAGAGTTAGAGTCTAAAACTTTAACCATTAGACCAGAGTGACTCTTTATTGGTTGGCCTGAAAACTAATATATGACATGTGGATCAGAAACCCATGGCTAGGTACAGAAGTATGTTAGTGTCCACCAACAGTACTATTCTTTATAGTGTGGAATGGAAGGACAGATAGAGGAAATGATAGAGAGTGTTTTTTTTTTCATTGGGGTAAGAAGTTCTTCAAAAGAGATATATTCAAACAAAATGAAAAGAAAGAATATTTTCCAACATTTCTGAAGGAAATACTATTGCCTAGACTTTAGACTGAGCAAACAGTGACATTGAAAGACCAGGGATTGAACTCCTAATTTTCAGAGTAAGTGAATAAGACCTTAACAATTAGGCCAGAGTGACTCTTTACTGGTTGACCTGAAAACTCATTTATGACATGCGGATCAGAAACCCATGGCTAGGTAGAGAAGTATGTTAGTGTCCACCAAGAGTACTATTCTTTATAGTGTGGAATGGATGGACTGAGAGAGGGAACGATAGAGAGTCGTTTTTTTTCACTTGGGTAAGAGTTCTTCAAAAGAGATATATTCAAACAAGATGAAAAGAAAAAATATTTCCCAACCTTACTGAAGGAAATACCATTGCCTACACTTTAGACTGAGCAAACAGTGACATTGAAAGAAAACCCTCATTCGCGTGATCGTCGTTATAGCGGTATGTCTTGATTATCCGCTTAAAACGTTTACGCGAAAAGCATCATCCTAGGGTCTTATTTGTGCTTTCCTCCACCAGGAGGGAGACCGACTGGTTGTTCACAGTAGCGATCAGAAATTGTGAGGGTGAGGTGAGTTTAAAAATGCTTCCATGTCTCTGATCCATTTTTTATTCTGCCACGGATGAGGCAAGGTTGAAAAGTGAAGTGTGGTGCGTAAATAGAAGGGCTACTGATCTTTAGCACCTGTATTAAAGGAGTGGTTGTGTGGTCGACATGTTTCAGCCCTTTAGGTACCCAAAAGTGGTCAGAGGGCTTTCTTCAGGACCAGAAATGCAGGTCACAGTTCCGTGACGTGCCTTGGGAAGAGATTCACTTACCCTTTTTCTCTGTGTGTCAGTACTCTGGGTAGTTAAGGGTTCAATGGTACTTATAACTTCTTGTGGAGTTAAATGGGCTCCCTCGGAGTCTGGGCAGAATTGCAGGACTTCTACAGTGATAAGTCTTCGTGCTTGTGCTGTCTCCATCTGCCGTGCTCCGGTGAGGTCAAAGATAACCTTTAGAACAATATCCTTGTGGTAGCTGTGGAAAGGAGCCTGTTTTACCGGAATATCACCTCCTATATTGACTAAATGAAAGGAGAACCACACAGTAGTTATATAAAAAATATGTATTTATTAATATAACACTCTCTAGTATCCTCTACACGAGGATAGAACACAAAGCACAGAATACGAGATAAATACAACAGTTGTAAGTAGCACAATACACAGTGGGCTCCAGGGGTAGACCAAACCATAAATTAAAATAGTGGTATAACAATCACAACTTGACAAGGTCTAGAGCACGTAGAATTGCTAGGACCCAAAGGAACCACCCAAGGTGAGTAGATAGGGACCCTACGGAGGACAGGTGCAGTGTGCTAACATGACGTTGGGCTACGTACAATTCTATGGAAATTAAGAGGTTGGAGAGCCACCCCACCCGTGGATACCATAGTACCCGAGTTACCTATCCCAGAGGAGCCAGGTGCATAGGTCTGGAGTGGTATCGGAAACCGCCGTCGTTCTCCAAGGAGGGCCGTGAAGAAGTACTGCTGCTGTGAAGGTGAAAAGGGTCTGGAGGAATCCAAGCCTGGATTCTGGAAAGAAGGAACCAGAAAGCAGAGGGTACAGAGTCTAGGTCACTTCAGAGTGACCAGGGGCTCGGTAGACGAATGCCCACCGATGTCGGGTGCTTCAGGTACGAAGAAGGAATGCTTGACTCTGCAGCCATGAGGACCAGGAGACTTTGAGGATCACCACGAGCCAGAGGTGAGCTGTCCCACAAAGGATGTTGAGTGCTGAGGGGTTCGGTGTCTGGCTGGAGCACCAGCAAGCCTTGGCAAAAGTAACCCACGCAGGAAGGTCAAGCAGGTTACAGTGTGGACCAGCAAGGTCAAGGAGACTCACCAATCAATGATGGAGACAGGGCATGTCTAGAGCAGCCAGGAAAGCCCAACAGAAATCAAGATGATGCTCAGGGGGACCCACAGGCCAAAGGACCAGGAGTTGCGAGGGGACCTCAAGCAAGATTGCAAAGTACCAGCCCACGGAGCACTGGGCCGGAGTTCTTTGGTACAAATACTGCTCTGGGTCAGGACTACACGGAGTCCAATGCACAAGCTTGGGAATTGCCAACAACATATGCAACTGCAAATGGACGTGGTGCACAGGGGTTTGGGTTATGCAGTCCCCACAAGGGATACTAACCTCAAACTTGCTGAGGGGGCAGATTGACCTCAGGAACCTTCAAAAACCCACCTGCTGTGTTGCTGAAATCTTCAGAGTCCGCAAGAGGTCAGGAGCAGCAGACCAGTCAGTTGCGTTAAGGTGCCTGCAGTTGCAGGGGAGTGACTCCTTGACTCCAAGGGAGTTTCTACAATGGTCCTTAGTGCACCACAGGTCCTGCATGGAGCCTGTATGGAGCAAGGGCACAGACCAAGCTTTGGACAGAGAGGGAGACAAAGTCAGGCCTAGTCGAAGTCCAGCGAAGTCCAGAGTGTCCCAGATGGTCGAAGATCAGTGGTTTCTTCTTGTAGAATCTTGTCCACGTAAAATCTAAAGTCTTACAGCCAGGTAAACCCTTTTGTACCCACGGGAGAGGGTTGGACAAATTCAGGGTACCCTCCTAGGGGGGGGTTAGGACAGAGGGGTGTTTACATCCATGTCCTTTGCCAATTTCAGACCCGAGCAGGAGCCAATGGCTCCCAGAACTGGTTTGAGCTGGACTATGCACAGGGACACCAAATGTGCCCCCAGTGCACACTTTTAGGCACTCTCAGAGCACTCTCAGAGTGTACCCACCCAGCCCCAAAACACTTAGGGCCTCATGTAGGTAAATAAATTTTACCGGTTCTTAAATACCGAGCCGTACCGAATCGGTAAATTAGAATCGGTAAGTTATATGTAGGTAAAAATTCGGTAACAGTTACCGATTCGGTAACATTCGGTAAATACGAATCGGAATTCACCGATTCGGTAAATACCGAGGTGATAATTACCGAATCGGAAAATACCGAGGTGGTATCTACCGAATCGGAAAATACCGAGGTGGTATCTACCGAATCGGAAAATACCGAATCGGTACGTACGGATTCGGTAAATAACATCACATGACTTGACGAAACAGCTAATCCTGTGCAACGACAGCCCACCCAACCAGGAACTGCCCACACCCAGGCAGGTGTACACAATTAGCCGAAGTGGCCACACCCAGGCAGGTGTACATAATTAGCCGACCCTGGAGAGGCTCGGAGTGCAGAGGAGAGGCAGGGAGCAGTTGCATGTGCGAGCGGGAAACGAACAGCATGTCCAGCCAGAGCACACAGAAAGACGGAGGGGAAAGGAGGAGGAAGCTCAAATTCAGCCCCAAGGAACTCCAGGTGCTGGTGGAGGAGGTGGTGAAGCAGCACCAGAAGCTGTTTGGGAGGCAATCCCTGCAAGTGCCTGAGGCCGAAAAGCGCAACATATGGCTGGCCATCCAGGCGCAGGTCAATGCTGTGGGAGTGACCCACAGGGAAATTGAGGTCCTCAAAAAGCGCTGGTATGACCTGAGGATTGTGACCAAGAGGAAGATGGGCGACATCCAGAAGGAGGCCAGCCAGACCGGAGGTGGAACCAACAGGGCACCTGCCCTCACCGAACTGGAGGAGCTGGTGGCGGCCACACTCGAGCAAGAGAGCGTCGTGGGTCTTGGGGACGCCGACAGCTCTGCCAGAGCCGCAACACACCAAGGTAAGACGAAAGCACAGCAATGTAGCCGCCCCTACCCCTATCCCACATCCCCCATTGTGAAACGAGAATCACACTGCAGTCCACACGTGTCAGTGCAGACAGGCAATGCATTCCGGGAGATGTAGTCAGGGCAACACTAACCATGACGTAAATGTCACAGGGCAACAAGGCATGTCACGCACTCGAGGCACAAGGAGACAGAGGACAGATTGGAATGTGAAATGATTTATTGTGACGCTTGCAATGCAGCCCTTCGGGGACACTGAGCCAATGTTGTTTTTCTGTCCACAGATGTGACATCATGCAGTACAGGGCATGCTGCAGGGGAGACGGCACACCGGCCACAAAAATCACCTCTAGCCAGCACGAGTTCAGACCAGGGAGCAGGCCCACTTTCAGCCGCACCACCTACGCAGCCAGCCTCGCCGCACACAGAGCCAGCATCACCTCACCGAGAGCCAGCATCACCACCACCAGAGCCAGCATCGCCACTCATGTTCGATTCACCGGCCACATCTCCGCTTGCAGGTGTGAGAATGAGGAGGCGTCCAGCAGCCAGGCTACGAGCCTTAGACACCTCGTCAGACGACAGCATGGGCCCAGAAGACCGCACCGGGCCCCAGGAAGGGAGCCATCCCACTGTGCCCCACACCTCACAGGCAGCACAGACGGGAGCAAGAGGGCGCCGCAGGTCGCGTGTCCAGAGTCCACCAGCACCCACTGACGGCCATGGTGTCTTCTTGGGGCTCGAGGGCCAAATGTTGAAGCAACAGCGCCTGCAATCAAAGGCAGTAATGTCAGTCCAGAGGCACATGCGGGTGATGAGGACAAGCTTAGTCAACATGGACACAAACATTGGCGGCATGGCTGCGGGCATTTGGGACATGTCCCAGTCAATCCAGCAGTTGTGCAGCAAATTAGATGCTGACATCGAAGCACGGCGCCGGGAACGCCAGAGAAGGGACACTACCAGCAGGGCACTCAACCGTCTGGCAACTGCGACTTCCCTACTTTGCCGGCGCTCTGTGACGATGCAGGAGGGCCTAACACAGTGCTGCAGCGACCTGTCACGGGGGATGGTGCAGGTGACAAGTGCACTAGGGGTGCTATTGACTAGTCAGGCGTCGACAACTGCTGCAGGGGATGCTGCGGAGAGCATCGACACCAGCAGCAGCATCACACCCCCGTCCCAGAAGCACGCAGGAGCAGCAGGCGGCTTGGGGTTGGCTCTAGTGAGGATGCACAGGCCGTGCAATCCACCACTGCAGCGCGTATGCGCAAACATTGATGTGGCCCTGCTTATCCACTTGCCATTGGGTGACGTAACCCTGGACATACTCATTGTATAGATGGCATATTGCCAGATTGGCCTGTTCATGTGTTCATGGCGTGGTGCCACATTAAACTACGTCATGACTTCTCACGACTCGCTGTGTCCCCTCACTTACTCAGAAATAGTTGCATGTGATCTCTGCCCGTCTCTCTCTCCCATCGATTGCAGTTGGCACTCTAGCTGCGCTGCCCTCTGGCTGGCCTGACTCATCCTCGTTGTCCTCAAAATATGTTAGTTCCACATCTGTACCTTTTTTCGTGGCAAGGTTGTGCAGCATTGCACAAGTGGCAATTATCTTGCAGCAGGTGATGGGTTTGTACTGGCGTGCGCCTCCGCTCTTGTGGAGGCAGCGGAACCTGCTCTTCAGCAGTCCAAACGTGCGCTCCACCACATTGCGTGTAGATTTGTGGGCCACGTTGTATCGTCTCTCACTCTGGGTTGCTGGGTGTAGGTAGGGAGTGAGGATGAATGAACGGCATGCATATGCACTGTCGCCTGGATGAGTAAAAGGGAACCATCAGTTACATGCCTCTATACACTCTGATTTGCAGGTTTCAAGGGGCGTCACTGTTACTTACCCAGCAGGTATCCCTCTCCGAATTCTCCGGCTCTCAGTCGTGTGTAGATCCCACTATTCTGGAAGATGTAAGAGTCGTGGGTGCTCCCAGGAAACTTTGCAACAATATCTGTGATGATGTTCCCTGCATCACAGATCACCTGCACATTGATGGAGTGGGTGGACTTCCTGTTCCTGTAGATGTGCTCTGTGTCAGCTGGAGGACAGATTGGGATGTGTGTACCATCAATACAGCCGATGACATGGGGGAACTGTGCCATGTGATAAAAGTCTGTTTTTGTTTTCTGCAGTGCAGCCTGTGTGTTTGGGAAGCTTATGTAGTGGTGCATTCTCTGCATCATGGCATCCAGGAACTTCCTGAAGAAACGTGACAGGCAACTCTGGGATACCCCACCCACCGCAGCTATCACCACCTGATAACTGCCGGATGCCAACAGATGTAGGCTGCAGAGCACCTGCACATGTGGGGGTATGGCGTGCGCCCTTCTTATTGGCTGGTCCAGGAGTGGGTGAAGGTCCCTGATTAAGTCCATGATGGTTTCGGGGTGTAGCCTGTACCTCTCATGTATCTCTGCATCAGTCAGCTGGAATAGTGTGATGCGCTGTCTGTAGATTTGTTCCTCCCGTCGCCACACCCTCAGTCCTGCTGCCTGTAGACGTAGGCGCCTTGCAATGACGTACATGGCGGCCATGTTGTCCACGCTGTTGCATTTTGGGATTGCTTATGTGCATTGTTGATGGTTACCACCTGCTTTCCATCCGTGTTAATTACCGACTCTTATTTACCGATTTTCCTGGATTTCTTAATTACCGACTGCTCCTACATGTCATTTTAAATTTTTACCACTTCATATTTACCACTTCATATTTACCGATTCGTTAATAATGTATTCGGTAAATATGAATCGGTATTTTAGAATTCGGTAACTATGAATCGGTATTTACCGCCTCATATTTACCGAAAAGTGGTTTTTGGACTCCTACATCTCACTTGTCTGAATACCGGTCGGTAACGGCATATTTACCGAAAATCGGCCGTTACCGACCGGTATTTGGCTACCTACATGAGGCCCTTAATCCTGTCTGGGAGGTGGTCACACCTCCCTGTGACAGGATGCCTATTTTGCTGCCTTCCTCTGCTACAGCTTGGCTCAGCAGCAGGAGGGCAGAAATGTGTCTCTGTTCGGCAGCATCCATTTTGTGCTGTCCGGGCCGAGAAGGCTGGCACCGGATAGACCAGTGACCCCACGAAGCTCGCTTCTGAAGGGTGGAATCATACCTCCCACACCGTTACTGGGGTGGAGGTATGATTCCAAGATATTTGATACCAAGCACAATATGTTTCTATGCAGCCGTTTTCGAGATAGCATTTACCGCGAGGCTATAATGCACCTCTACCTATATGTCTGGCTGAGTCACAGACAACCCAGGAAAATGGACTCTGAAGGATGCAGAGGGGCTCTGCTCAAGCAGGAGCACCCTCTCACTAAAAACCCAGCACCCTGCCTTCAGGATTGATAAGGCCTGCTATAGGGGTGACTTATAAGTTTTAAGTGTAGTGACCTATAGATATAGTGAACCTATATCTAACGTAAGTGGTGTAAGTACCATCTTACATAGGTTGCAGTAGCAGACCTGTCGTTTAATTTTGCATGGCCTCTCGTGGGTAGCATAATACATGCTTCAGCTCATGGGAGGCCTCTGGGGTACCTATGCCCTGGATACATGGGTACCATATACTATGGACTAATAAGGGTACCCTAGTATCCAATCTGCAGTGTACCTAAGTACATGCATGACAATTTAAATGAGAAAGCAGATAGACTGGTGTCCTGATTAGCAGGATCCCAGTCAGACTATTCAAAAATAGTGCAACATCAAGCAAAAAGTGGGGGTAACCATAAGAAGCCAATCTTACTTTCCTACACAACCCCCCAAATGAAAGGACATGAGACTAGCCTTGACCAGTTGAGTCTTCATTTTCTAAGTGGAAATATCTGGAGAGTTCATCTGCATTGGCATGGTTACTTCCAGATCTATGTTCCACTGTATAGTCCATCCCCTGTAGGGTAATGAACCACATAAAAATGTGGGGGTTTCACCCTTCATCTGTTTTAGCCATAAGAGAGGTTTATGGTCTGTCTGAACAACGAAGTGAGTGCCAAACAAGTATGGCCTCAGCTTCTACAGAGCCCAAACCACAGCAAAGGCTTCCCTCTCAATAGCTGACCAACGTTTCTCTCTTGGGGTCAGCCTTCTGCTCATAAAAGCTACTGGCTGATCCTGTCCCTTTTCATTCAATTGTGATAATACAGCCCCTACCCCCAACTCAGATGCATCAGTTTGAACAATGAATTGTTTGGAATAGTCAGGACTTTGCAGAATGTGGGAAGTGCACATGGCCTGCTTCAGTTCATCAAATGCCTTTCGACACTTAACTGTCCACTGAACTTTCTTAGGCATTCTTTTAGAGGTCAGATCATTCAAAGGGGTCACTATAGATCCATATGCCTTGACAAACCTCCTGTAATACCAAGTCAGGCCCAAGAAAGCTCTGACCTGAGTCTGAGTAGTTGGAGCAACCCATTCAAAATTGGTCCGGATTTTGCTCTGCAATGGTTGAACCTGGCCTCCAACCAATAGGTGGCCCAGGATACAACCTCACTCTGCCCTATTTGGCACTTGGTGGCCTTGATAGTGAGGCCTGATTTTTGCAGGACCTCCAGAACCTTTCTTAGGTGGACCAGGTGATCCTCCCAGGTGGAACTAAAGACAGCAATATCATCAACATAAGCTGCACTATAGTCTTCCAGGCCTGTGAGAATTTTATTCACTAACCTTTGAAATGTGGCAGGTGCACTCTTAAAGCCAAAGGGCATCACAATAAATTGATAATGCCCACTAGGTGTTGAAAATGCTATTTTTGGTTTGGCATCCTCAGCTAGTCTGATTTGCCAATATCCAGCAGTGAGGTCAAATGTACTAAAGGACTTGGCTGAGGCCAAGGTATCAATAAGTTCATCTGCCCTTGGAATAGGGTGAACATCGGTCCTAGTGACTGCATTGAGCCCCCTGTAGTCTATACAAAACCTCATTTCTCTTTTACCACCTTGGGTATGAGGTTTGGGTACCAGGACTACTGGACTAGCCCAAGGGCTATCTGAGGGTTCAATGACTCCCGATTCCAGCATCTTTTGAATCTCAGTCCTGATGCAGTCCCTGACATGGTCAGGCTGCCTGTAAATCTTATTTTTAACAGGCAGACTTTCACCTGTGTCCACTTCATGGGTACACCAAGTGGTCTGACTAGGAGTCGGGGAGAACATATGTCTGTAATGATTGAGGACCTTCCTGCAATCAGTCTGTTGCTGCTCAGTGAGTCTGCATGCCAAGGCTATACATCAACTGAGCCATCATCAGGGTTCTGTGAGAGGAGGTCAGGGAGTGGGTCACTCTCTTCCTCCTGTCCCTCGTTAGTAGCCATGCGCAAACCCCGTGTCTGCCCTGTCACCTTATGGCTTGAGCCTGTTCACATAGAGCACCCTGTGGGAGCTCCTGGAAGTTCCAAGGTCCACCAGGTAGGTGACCTCTCCCTTTTGCTCAAGTATGGTATGGGGTCCACTCCATTTGTTCTGGAGGGCTGCTGGAGCCACAGGCACCAACACCCATACCTTCTGTCCTGGCTGGTAGACAGTCAGTACAGCCTTTTGGTCATGCCAAGCTTTCTGTAATTCTTGGTTAGCCTCAAGATTTTTACTTGCCTTCTTCATATACTCAGCCATCCTGGAGCGGAGACCAAGTACATAGTCCACTATGTCTTGTGTAGGTGGTTTGAGAGGTAACTCCAATCCCTCCTTCACTAAACATAAGGGACTCCTAACTGGATGTCCAAACAGAAGTTCAAAAGGGCTGTATCAAGTTTTTTTTATTTACGATCTTGGAATTCCGAAGAGATCCACATAAAAATGAAATTTACAGTTACAAAGCATTAAAATATAATATACAATACCCTAAGTGCTGTGAAACATCAAATAAAACCAAATTTAGTAATCATAGCCTTCATATAAATATTTTAGTACATATTTAAAAAACACTTAAAAAAGTAAAAAATCCCATGACAAAACATTTCATTTGGTGGTTCATAAATGGAATCTATTTAGTGCAGAGGCTGAAAGAATAGATAATTGTAAACAGATTTGCCTCATCCATTTGCGCCGATACAGTAATAGAGCGGGGCAGATAAATAGCACAGGATTAACATCCTGGATAGAATTATTGCACAGATTACAAACCGGAGAAGAACCATACCATTTAGATAGTACGTTGTTTAAAGTATACCCTGCCTCAATAATAACCAGAAGCCGCGCACTCCATGGGGCAGGTTCCAAGAGATATAAGCCTGTACTTTATATATCACACAGGAGTTAATGGCCGGGTGGGCACCTCTCTTTAAAATGCGTGCTTCCCTATCCCTGGTGAAACTTAATTTCCAGGTGGTCTGCTCCAAAACAGACTTTAATTGATATGGTGATAGGGTGAAAAGTACGGATTCATCCAGTTGTAGCAAGTCAACCGCAGTTCTAAAATTTTTAACAATTAATGACTGCTCTTTTATGCTTTCTAATATTTCTCTCTGGATAAAAAATCTTAGTGTACCAGGATCACCCTTTACCAGGCTTGTAACCCAACGCACTATGCCTGCAAGACCCTGTACCCAGCTACTTCTTAAACCGAATTCTAATCTTAGCGCAGCCACGGGGCAAGCAGAGTTTACTGAGGCTAGGCTCCTTAAGATTTTGCCTTCTGTTGTATTTAAAAAGCCCCGTTTTCCTATATCAAGTAATTCAATACAATACAACAGGGAGGCAGGGATTTTAGCACTAAATACCTCTAATAAAAGTGCAAAGTGACTTTTTCCAGTAGATCTGTAGAGGGAGCCCAAGCTTTTCCCCTGTGTAATAGCTTTATAAATGTTATTTTCTATATGGGCTTTATCACTTAGGTTACTGCACACAGTTTTTCCCAAGAAAACATATGATTTTACTAGTTCCAATTTTTGGCCACCCACAGACCAAACAAAATTCCCATACTTCAACTTTTTTCTCCATGCATGCACATTATTTTACTTTTAGATACGTTTATCTTTAAATAGTGGCCTCTGCATATTCGTGTAGCACCTGCAGTCGATTATTTAATCCCCTCGGCGTCACATCCAATATTAAAATGTCGTCAGCATAAAGTAAGCAAGCAATCGGTTTTCCCCCCAGTAACGAGGCGATGCCCTCACTTTGAGACAAAGCATGAGGAAGGTCAGATAAATATAGGGAGAATAGTAGAGGAGCCAATAAACATCCTAGTTTTAGGCCATTTACAGTAGGGATAGTTTGGGAGAGACCTCTTTCCCCTTCCATTAATACTCTACACCAAGTGTCTGTATGGATAGCACAGACTAATTCCAAGAGGATGGCCGGCATACCCAGGTCCGACAGTCTTCTCCACAGCAAAGACAATCTACTTTATCGAATGCTGTGGAGAAGTCTATGAACGCTGTGTACACTCTTCCTCCTCTAACTTTAACCCCTTCTGTGCCCATGACGAGATGGTCTCGTCATGGAGCACAGTCGCGCTGTGCCCATGACGAGACCATCTCGTCATGGGACCCACCCTTGGGGGAAGCGCTGGCGCTCCCCCCGTGATTCGTCGATCTTTTTTTTTTTTACTGGGGAGGCAGGGGAAGACCTTCCCCTGCCTCCCCCCGCCCCCCTGCCCGCGTCATCAATGACATCAGCGCGCGAGGCGCGCTGACGTCATCGGAGGCCTTCCCTTTGCTCTCCGAGGCGCAGGAAGCCATTTGCTTCCTGCGCGTCGGAGAGTAAAGGTCAGTTTTGGGGCTGGGGAGGGGGGCTATATTGTGATCGATGGGTGCTGGTAGCGTAGGGGGGTGGGGGGTGAAATGAAATAAGACAGAGGGGTTGCAAAGTGCCCTTATTTTTTTATTTGCATCCAAGTACACCAGCATCAGAGTTTGCCAGTGAAGTGCTACTTTTGTTTTCTCGTCTTCCTTTGAACAGTATTGTTGTTCCCAGGGGGGGCTAAATAAAGTAAGACAGAGGGGTTGCAAAGTGGCCATATTGATTTTATTTGCATCCAAGTACACCAGCATCAGAGTTTGCCAGTGAAGTGCTACTTTCGTTTTCTCGTCTAACTTTGAACAGCATTGTTGTACCAAGGGGGGGCGAAATAAAGTAAGACAGAGGGGTTGCAAAGTGGCCAGATTGATTTTATTTGCATCCAAGTACACCAGCATCAGAGTTTGCCAGTGAAGTGCTACTTTCGTTTTCTCGTCTTCCTTTGAACAGTATTGTTGTTCCCAGGGGGGGCGAAATAAAGTAAGACAGAGGGGTTGCAAAGTGGCCAGATTGATTTTATTTGCATCCAAGTACACCAGCATCAGAGTTTGCCAGTGAAGTGCTACTTTCGTTTTCTCGTCTAACTTTGAACAGCATTGTTGTTCCCAGGGGGGGCGAAATAAAGTAAGACAGAGGGGTTGCAAAGTGGCCAGATTGATTTTATTTGCATCCAAGTACACCAGCATCAGAGTTTGCCAGTGAAGTGCTACTTTCGTTTTCTCGTCTAACTTTGAACAGCATTGTTGTTCCCAGGGGGGGCGAAATAAAGTAAGACAGAGGGGTTGCAAAGTGGCCAGATTGATTTTATTTGCATCCAAGTACACCAGCATCAGAGTTTGCCAGTGAAGTGCTACTTTCGTTTTCTCGTCTTCCTTTGAACAGCATTGTTGTTCCCAGGGGGGGCGAAATAAAGTAAGACAGAGGGGTTGCAAAGTGGCCAGATTTATTTTATATGCATCCAAGTACACCAGCATCAGAGTTTGCCAGTGAAGTGCTACTTTCGTTTTCTCGTCTTCATTTGAACTGTATTGTTGTTCCCAGGGGGGGCGAAATAAAGTAAGACAGAGGGGTTGCAAAGTGGCCAGATTGATTTTATTTGCATCCAAGTACACCAGCATCAGAGTTTGCCAGTGAAGTGCTACTTTCGTTTTCTCGTCTTCCTTTGAACAGTATTGTTGTTCCCAGGGGGGGCGAAATAAAGTAAGACAGAGGGGTTGCAAAGTGGCCAGATTGATTTTATTTGCATCCAAGTACACCAGCATCAGAGTTTGCCCGTGAAGTGCTACTTTCGTTTTCTCGTCTAACTTTGAACAGCATTGTTGTTCCCAGGGGGGGCGAAATAAAGTAAGACAGAGGGGTTGCAAAGTGGCCAGATTGATATTATTTGCATCCAAGTACACCAGCATCAGAGTTTGCCAGTGAAGTGCTACTTTCGTTTTCTCGTCTTCCTTTGAACAGTATTGTTGTTCCCAGGGGGGGGGCGAAATAAAGTAAGACAGAGGGGTTGCAAAGTGGCCAGATTGATTTTATTTGCATCCAAGTACACCAGCATCAGAGTTTGCCAGTGTAGTGCTACTTTCGTTTTCTCGACTTCCCTTGAACAGCATTGTTGTTTCCCGGGTGGGAGAGTGTACCATTTCTGGAGGTACTGCAATACCTGGTTGATGGGTGAATTGGAAAACACAATGTGCACCATGGTTCTGTGTTTATGGATGTGGTCTACCATACTGCTTATGTTTTGTAAGGATGTAAGCAATGGACAGTGAAACGGTTCCCTTCAGGGCCCTCTAGTCATGTCCATAACTTTTCAGGTGAAACCACTCGCTGATTTCTGAATAGTTAGTGAGAGATCGTTTAGGTAACCATGTTGTTTCTGCTTACATTTCACATGCTTTGCATTCCCTAGGAGTGTTTTTTTTTTTTTTAGGCAGCGTATTACTCTTATCAAGTGCATAATTTGAATTGAGCCACATCCAAGTGTTTATAGCGGGCACAATTAGGTTATAGCTGAAGGCAGTGCGAGTTTCTCTCAGTGGGCAAGTATGGCGTTCAGTGGGGATGTGGCACTATGGCCGGAGCTGTTGAATTTGGAAATGGGGAACCGGGTTCAGCATTCATGACCAGTCCACCACACCACTGTACTGAGGGAGCACATTCCCATGCTAGACCGTAGAAGGCCCCACTAGACCTTATAAGGCTTGATGTCTTAGCACAAGCAGGTGTACTGTAGTGGTGTCAACTTACAAAAGAGTACAAAGTACAAGTAGAGGTATAAAAGTGCAATAAATGGCAGACACGCAAAACACAGGAACACACTGGGTAGGCACTTCTACGGGCATGGAGAACAGAATTTCCTATAATGTAAAGACTTCCTTCACACAATAGAGAGGGTGTGAATTAAGTTTGGAAGTGTCTTTGCAGGAGGAGAACTTTGAGGTTAGTTTTGAAGGACTGGGAAGAGGGAGGGGGTGGTCCGGAGCTGAGGCTCAGTTCCAGATTCTCGCCGCGTTGCTTGTAAAGGATTGGGCCATCGATCTTTCCTTTTTGAAAGTGGGAGGTTCAAGCAATACATTTTGCGCAGTACGTGATGGTCTAGAGCATTATATGCATATGTTACAATAAAGTTTTTTTTCTTCTTTTTATTCTAGTCTAAAGCTTTTCGACGGTGGCTGTTCTGCAGTTTTGTGTAGTTGCATTGTGTTGGTAAGAAATTTTTTGTTGTTGTATTTACACCAAATGAGTAATAATATAATGTCTGAATGAATTTTTTTGTAAGTGATGTCATAATGGCGGCATATTTAGTTAGTGGTTTGAGCATGAAATTCTTTGCGGTGTGTTTTGCATAGTCTTATGTGTAATTGCTTTTCTCTTTCTTTTTTAGTGGGATATTGTTGATCCATACTGTGTCTGTACAGAGTGGTGGTGAGTAGTTTAGCTGCCTCTGGCAAGTGAGTGGTATTGTTTTGGAGTATATTTGAGTTTTTGATAAAGGTGCTTTTTGTTTATTACTTATTTTACAAAGAGTTTGTTGTTGTTGACTTGTTTGACAAGTTACCTTTATTAGTAAGCAATATGGCTAGCCGTAGAATGACTGCTCAACAGGTGGTCGGTATGCTTCTTGAATCTTCCTCTGAGCATGATTATGAGACTGACAGTGCGTCTGAGGGAGAGGAGGGAGGGGAAGATTCTGGCAGTGAGTTTTCACTCAACATGGAATCATCCGATGATGAAGGTACTCTCAGTGCAGATGAAGGTACTCTTGGTGTGGATGAAGCAACTCTCAGTGCGGATGAAGTGCCTGTCTTAGAGGAGGAAACTGCTGTGCCGATGGTGCAAGAGGCATCTGGATTGCAGTCTGAGGCTGCTAGGCTTCCTACTGGAAGTGCTGGACTTTGGGTTGATCCAAACATGGTGCAGCCGGTGTTGCCTGCCTTTAGCGGTGATGCAGGGTGTACAGTGAATTGTGAAAACTTTTTGCCTATACAGTTTTTTCAGTTTTTTATGGATGATGTATTTTTGGGTGAGATTGTTGAGCAGACGAATTTGTATGCTGAACAGTTTTTGAGGAACAACAGCGACAAACTTAGGCCCCAGTCTAGAGCTACCCGGTGGACTCCCACATATCTGGAAGAGATTAAGAAGTTTTTGGGTTTGACTTTATTGATGGGTGTGGTAAGGAAGCCAACCTTGGCTTCATATTGGTCTACTAGCCCCTTGTTGGCAATTGCCGTATTTCCTGCAGTTATGACTCGTAATCGGTATTTACTTTTGCTACGTATGCTGCATTTTGTTGATAATTCTATGGCGTTGCCATGAGATCACCCTGACTGTGACCGTCTTTTTAAGATTCGGCCCGTTCTTGATCACTTTGTGGATCGATTTTCTGAGATCTATACTCCAGGGAAAGAAATATCTATTGATGAGTCTTTGGTCTTGTTCAAGGGCCATTTGGTTTTTAGGCAGTACATCCCTAGCAAGAGGGTACGCTATGGAATTAAGCTGTATATGTTGTCTGAGAGTAGGACAGGATATGTTTTTAATTTTCGTGTGTACACTGGTAGAGATTCTACTATTGACCCCCCCAGGTTGTCCGTCCACTTTTGGAGTTGCAGAGAAAATTGTGTGGGATCTTGCTAGGAGACTGTTTAACAGAGGCCACCATTTGTACCTTGATAACTTCTATACTGCTGTGCAATTATTTAAGGAATTGTATAAAGTGGACACTTTTGCATGTGGCACAATCCGCTCTAACCGTAAAGCTTATCCGAAAGAGCTTGTTTGCAAAAAACTTCAGAGGGGGCAGTGCAGTTCCTTGCGTAGTGATGAACTACTAGCTGTAAAATTTGTGGACAGGAGGGATGTGTACATGCTGACTACCATCCATGATGAGAGTACTTCACCTGTGGCTGTTTGGGGTCAGGTTGCTGAAGTGCGCAAACCTGTGTGCATTCTAGACTACAATAAGCACATGGGTGGTGTTGACAGAGTAGATCAGAGGTTGGAACCTTACTCTGCTATTCGGAAGGCTTATGTTTGGTATAAGAAGTTGTCCATCCATTTCTTCGAATTAGCAATGTTCAATGCTTTTATTGTGTTCAAGGAGTGTTCTCCTGCGTCAAAGTTGACTTTTCTTCAGTTTCAGCACTCTGTGATAGCTAGCCTTGTTGTTGTGGAACAGGCAAGTGTTCCTAGATTTGGAGTGGTGGAGGATGTGGTTCGATTGAAAGATCGCCACTTTCCTGATTTCATCCCTCCCACACCGGCAAAAGATTTTCCCACTAGGAGATGCAGAGTCTGTTGGCGAAGAGGTACGCGGAAGGAGATTCGTATGTACTGCCCCGACTGTCCATCTAAACCTGGGCTGTGTGTCCCTGCTTGTTTTAGAGCGTACCATACGCAAAAGAATTTTTGGGAGCATTCATGAGTGGTAAAGTTAACTGATTGGTTTGTATTCTTTGAAAAATTTGATTCTGTTTCAAGGTTGGCGTTAGTGCAATGTGTTTAGTTTCTGATTTTGTGTTTGTAGATTTGTATCTATTTGTGATTTGTTTGTGTTTTAATTTTTGTCTAAAAAAATCCTAAATGTGTTGGCAGTGTGTGTGGACTGGCACTTCTTTGGCGGTGTACGTGGAATGGTGCTTGGCTGGCGGTGTGCATGGACTGGTGCTTGGCTGGTGGTGTGCCTGGACTGGTGCTTGGCTGGCGGTGTGCGTGGACTGGTGCTTGGCTGGCGGTGTGCGTGGACTGGTGCTTGGCTGGCGGTGTGCATGGACTGGTGCTTGGCTGGTGGTGTGCGTGGACTGGTGCTTGACTGGCGGTGTGCGTGGGCTGGTGCTTGGCTGGCGGTGTGTGTGGACTGGTGCTTGGCTGGCGGTGTGCGTGGACTGGTGCTTGGCTGGCGGTGTGCGTGGACTGGCGATTGGCTGGTGGTGTGCCTGGACTGGCGCTTGGCTAGCGGTGTGCGTGGACTGGTGTTTAGCTAGCAGTGTGCGTGGACTGGTGCTCGGCTAGCGGTGTGCGTGGACTGGCGCTCGGCTGGCTGCGTGTGAGTAGTGACTTGCTGCTGGTCACTACACACACTGCTAGCTGAGTGCCACTCCACACAATCCATCTGCTTGTGTAGTTGCTGTGTCAGGAATGTGGGCGTGTGAAAGTGATGGGCCCTTGAATGGCGCTGTGTGCTGGTGTGAGTTTTGTTATGTGATGGGCCCGCGGCTGGCGGTGTGAATGGTTTTGTATGTCTCACGCATATGAAAGGTGTATGAATGGCCTGTAAAGCGGTTGGTGCCTTGCCGTGGCTTTACAGCTCACGAGCTGCGAGTCGTTGGTTCAGTTTTTTCTCCATTGAATTATTGACAGTGCATTTCAATTTTGTGATATCTCTTGTTAATAAAATTTAATATACTGAACCATCACTCGCCCTCGTGCCAAATCCAACCAGTATGTGTGTGCGTTTGAGGAATAGGTGGCTGTGCAGGATTCTTTGTCTTTTTAGTTTCTCTGCCAAGGTGTATGTTCCATGTAAAAATAACCCACCAACTGTAGATATTGTCGTAAACCCATGGGAGTTCATGGTGATGTCTCTCTTGTGAATTCCAAAAAGGTTTTTTATCCTCAATGTCCTGCAAACCTCAAAATATCTGTCACATTGTCCATGCAATATTGTGCCGAAATTCTCACGTTGTAGAAACAATGTCAAAACGTTCTGGTTTTGCAAGGGGGTCAACTGTCTTTTTGGCCCGTGCTCGGCGGCCATCTAGGGAAACCTACCAAACCCATAAATTTCTGAAAACTAGACACCCGGGGGCTTCCAGGGAGGTATGGCTTGCGTGGATCCCCCAACGTTTCCTTACCCAGAATCGCCTGCAAACCTCAATTTTAGCTGAAAAAAATCACTTTTTTCAAACTTTTTTGTGTGGGAAAGTTGTGGCATCACCGGGCTCACTCAAATTTCACACCTCCCAGCGTTCCCCTGGGTCTCCCGGTAAAAATGGTGCCTCACTTGTGTGGGAGGCCCAAGTACCCGCGACAGGCAAGGGCCCAAAACGTAGTGATGCGACATCAACATTGCCTATCTCAAAACCACCTGGTTTTGCAAGGGGGGTCTCTTGGGTTTTTAGCCCGGTGCACGGCGGCCATCTAGGGAAACCTACCAAACCCATACATTTCTGAAAACTAGACACCCGGGGGCTTCCAGGGAGGTATGGCTTGCGTGGATCCCCCAACGTTTCCTTACCCAGAATCCCCTGGAAACCTCAATTTTAGCTGAAAAAATCACTTTTTTCACACTTTTTTGTGTGGGAAAGTTGTGGCATCACCGGGCTCACTCAAATTTCCCACCTCCCAGCGTTCCCCTGGGTCTCCCGGTGAAAATGGTGCCTCACTTGTGTGGGAGGCCCAAGTACCAGCGACAGGCAAGGGCCCAAATCGTAGTGATGCGACATCAACATTGCCTATCTCAAAACCACCTGGTTTTGCAAGGGGGGTCTCTTGGGTTTTTGGCCCGGTGCACGGCGGCCATCTAGAGAAACCTACCAAACCCATACATTTCTGAAAACTAGACACCCGGGGGCTTCCAGGGAGGTATGGCTTGCGTGGATCCCCCAACGTTTCCTTACCCAGAATCCCCTGCAAACCTCAATTTTAGCTGAAAAAATCACTTTTTTCACACTTTTTTGTGTGGGAAAGTTGTGGCATCACCGGGCTCACTCAAATTTCCCACCTCCCAGCGTTCCCCTGGGTCTCCCGGTGAAAATGGTGCCTCACTTGTGTGGGAGGCCCAAGTACCAGCGACAGGCAAGGGCCCAAAACGTAGTGATGCGACATCAACATTGCCTATCTCAAAACCACATGGTTTTGCAAGGGGGGTCTCTTGGGTTTTTGGCCCGGTGCACGGCGGCCATCTAGAGAAACCTACCAAACCCATACATTTCTGAAAACTAGACACCCGGGGGCTTCCAGGGAGGTATGGCTTGCGTGGATCCCCCAACGTTTCCTTACCCAGAATCCCCTGCAAACCTCAATGTTAGCTGAAAAAATCACTTTTTTCACACTTTTATTGTGTGGGAAAGTTGTGGCATCACCGGGCTCACTCAAATTTCCCACCTCCCAGCGTTCCCCTGGGTCTCCCGGTAAAAATGGTGCCTCACTTGTGTGGGAGGCCCAAGTACCCGCGACAGGCAAGGGCCCAAAACGTAGTGATGCGACATCAACATTGCCTATCTCAAAACCACCTGGTTTTGCAAGGGGGGTCTGTTGGGTTTTTGGCCCGGTGCATGGCGGCCATCTAGGGAAACCTACCAAACCCATACATTTCTGAAAACTAGACACCCGGGGGCTTCCAGGGAGGTATGGCTTGCATGGATCCCCCAACGTTTCCTTACCCAGAATCCCCTGCAAACCTCAATTTTAGCTGGAAAAATCACTTTTTTCACACTTTTTTGTGTGGGAAAGTTGTGGCATCACCGGGCTCACTCAAATTATCCACCTCCCAGCGTTCCCCTGGGTCTCCCGGTAAAAATGGGGCCTCACTTGTGTGGAAGTCCCAAGTACCCGCGACAGGCAAGGGCCCAAAACGTAGTGATGCGACATCAACATTGCCTATCTCAAAACCACCTGGTTTTGCAAGGGGGGTCTCTTGGGTTTTTGGCCCGGTGCACGGCGGTCATCTAGAGAAACCTACCAAACCCATACATTTCTGAAAAGTAGACACCCGGGGGCTTCCAGGGAGGTATGGCTTGCGTGGATCCCCCAACGTTTCCTTACCCAGAATCCCCTGCAAACCTCAATTTTAGCTGAAAAAATCACCTTTTTCACATTTTTTTGTGTGGGAAAGTTGTGGCATCACCGGGCTCACTCAAATTTCCCACCTCCCAGCGTTCCCCTGGGTCTCCCGGTAAAAATGGTGCCTCACTTGTGTGGGAGGCCCAAGTACCCGCGACAGGCAAGGGCCCAAAACGTAGTGATGCGACACCAACATTGCCTATCTCAAAACCATCTGGTTTTGCAAGGGGGGTCTCTTGGGTTTTTGGCCCGGTGCACAGCGGCCATCTAGGGAAACCTACCAAACCCATACATTTCTGAAAACTAGACACCCGGGGGCTTCCAGGGAGGTATGGCTTGCGTGGATCCCCCGACGTTTCCTTACCCAGAATCCCCTGCAAACCTCAATTTTAGCTGAAAAAATCACTTTTTTCACACTTTTTTGTGTGGCAAAGTTGTGGCATCCCGGGCTCACTCAAATTTCACACCTCCCAGCGTTCCCCTGGGTCTCCCGGTAAAACAAGTACCCGCAACAGGCAACGGCCCAAAACGTAGTGATGCGACATTTGGGATAGGCAATGTTGATGTCGCATCACTACGTTTTGGGCCCTTGCCTGTCGCGGGTACTTGGGCCTCCCACACAAGTGAGGCACCATTTTTACCGGGAGACCCAGGGGAACGCTGGGAGGTGGGAAATTTGAGTGAGCCCGGTGATGCCACAACTTTCCCACACAAGAAAGTGGGGAAAAAAGTGATTTTTTCAGCTAAAATTGAGGTTTGCAGGGGATTCTGGGTAAGGAAACGTTAGGGGATCTACGCAAGCCATACCTCCCTGGAAGCCCCCGGGTGTCTAGTTTTCAGAAATGTATGGGTTTGGTAGGTTTCCCTAGATGGCCGCCGTGCACCGGGCCAAAAACCCAAGAGAGCCCCCTTGCAAAACCAGGTGGTTTTGAGATAGGCAATGTTGATGTCGCATCACTACGTTTTGGGCCCTTGCCTGTCGCGGGTACTTGGGCCTCCCACACAAGTGAGGCACCATCTTTACCGGGAGACCCAGGGGAACGCTGGGAGGTGGTAAATTTGAGTGAGCCCGGTGATGCCACAACTTTCCCACACAAAAAAAGTGTGAAAAAAGTGATTTTTTTCAGCTAAAACTGAGGTTTGCAGGGGATTCTGGGTAAGGAAACGTTGGGGGATCCACGCAAGCCAAACCTTCCTGGAAGCCCCCGGGTGTCTAGTTTTCAGAAATGTATGGGTTTGGTAGGTTTCCCTAGATGGCCGCCGTGCACCGGGCCAAAAACCCAAGAGACCCCCCTTGCAAAACCAGGTGGTTTTGAGATAGGCAATGTTGATGTCGCATCACTACGTTTTGGGCCCTTGCCTGTCGCGGGTACTTGGGCCTCCCACACAAGTGAGGCACCATTTTTACCGGGAGACCCAGGGGAACGCTGGGAGGTGGGAAATTTGAGTGAGCCCGGTGATGCCACAACTTTCCCACACAAAAAAGTGTGAAAAAAGTGATTTTTTCAGCTAAAATTGAGGTTTCCAGGGGATTCTGGGTAAGGAAACGTTGGGGGATCCATGCAAGCCATACCTCCCTGGAAGCCCCCGGGTGTCTACTTTTCAGAAATGTATGGGTTTGGTAGGTTTCCCTAGATGGCCGCCATGCACCGGGCCAAAAACCAAAGAGACCCCCCTTGCAAAACCAGGTGGTTTTGAGATAGGCAATGTTGATGTCGCATCACTACGTTTTGGGCCCTTGCCTGTCGCGGGTACTTGGGCCTCCCACACAAGTGAGGCACCATTTTTACCGGGAGACCCAGGGGAACGCTGGGAGGTGGGAAATTTGAGTGAGCCCGGTGATGCCACAACTTTCCCACACAAAAAAGTGTGAAAAAAGTGATTTTTTCAGCTACAATTGAGGTTTGCAGGGGATTCTGGGTAACGAAACTTTGGGGGATCCACGCAAGCCATACCTCCCTGGAAGCCCCAAGGTGTCTAGTTTTCAGAAATGTATGGGTTTGGTAGGTTTCCCTAGATGGCCGCCGTGCACTGGGCCAAAAACCCAAGAGACCCCCCTTGCAAAACCAGGTGGTTTTGAGATAGGCAATGTTGATGTCGCATCACTACGTTTTGGGCCCTTGCCTGTCGCGGGTACTTGGGCCTCCCACACAAGTAAGGAACCATTTTTACCGGGAGACCCAGGGGAACGCTGGGAGGTGGGAAATTTGAGTGAGCCCGGTGATGCCACAACTTTCCCACACAAAAAAGTGTGAAAAAAGTGATTTTTTCAGCTAAAACTGAGGTTTGCAGGGGATTCTGGGTAAGGAAACGTTGGGGGATCCACGCAAGCCAAACCTCCCTGGAAGCCCCCGGGTGTCTAGTTTTCAGAAATGTATGGGTTTGGTAGGTTTCCCTAGATGGCCGCCGTGCACCGGGCCAAAAACCCAAGAGACCCCCCTTGCAAAACCAGGTGGTTTTGAGATAGGCAATGTTGATGTCGCATCACTACGTTTTGGGCCCTTGCCTGTCGCGGGTACTTGGGCCTCCCACACAAAGGAGGCACCATTTTTACCGGGAGACCCAGAGGAACACTGGGAGGTGTGAAATTTGAGTGAGCCCGGTGATGCCACAACTTACCCACACAAAAAAGTGTGAAAAAAGTGATTTTTTCAGCTAAAATTGAGGTTTGCAGGGGATTCTGGGTAAGGAAACGTTGGGGGATCCACGCAAGCCATACCTCCCTGGAAGCCCCCGGGTGTCTAGTTTTCAGAAATGTATGGGTTTGGTAGGCTTCCCTAGATGGCCGCCGTGCACCGGGCCAAAAACCCAAGAGACCCTTGCAAAATCAGGTGGTTTTGAGATAGGCAATTTTGATGTCACCTCACTATGTTTTGCGCCGTTTCCTGTGTCTAGTTTTCAAAAATATATAGGTTTGCTAGGTTTCCCAAGGTGCCCGCAGAGCTAGGGTTCAAAAACTACAGCTAGTCATTTTTCCAAAAAAGGGTCATTTTTCACTGCGGAATTAAGGTGTGACCAGGTTGCGTTTTGCGCCGTTTCATGTCGCGGGCACTAGGCCGACCCACACAAGTGAGGTCCAATTTTTCTCGTAAGACTTTGGGGAACGCGGGGTGGGTGGAAATTTGTGGACCCACGCAGATTCCGGAACTTTCCACGACAGAAATGTGGGGAAAATGTGTTTTTTTGGATAATTTTTTAGGTGTGCAAGTGATTCTGGGTAACAGACCCTGGTGGGAGGCAGTCAAGTCACCCCATCCTGGATTCCCCTGGGTGTCTTGTTTTCAAAAATGTATAGGTTTGCTAGGTTTCCCAAGGTGCCCGCAGAGCTAGGGTTCAAAAACTACAGCTAGTCATTTTTCCAAAAAAGGGTCATTTTTCACTGCGAAATTGAGGTGTGACCAGGTTGCGTTTTGCACCGTTTCCTGTGGCGGGCACTAGGCCGACCCACACAAGTGAGGTACTGTTTTTCTCGTAAGTCTTTGGGGAACGCGGGGTGGGTGGAAATTTGTGGATCCACGCAGATTCCGGACCTTTCCACGACAGAAATGTGTGGAAAATGTGTTTTTTTTGACAATTTTTTAGGTTTGCAAGGGATTCTGGGTAACAGACCCTGGTGGGAGGCAGTCAAGTCACCCCATCCTGGATTCCCCTGGGTGTCTAGTTTTCAAAAATGTATAGGTTTGCTAGGTTTCCCAAGGTGCCCGCAGAGCTAGGGTTCAAAAACTACAGCTAGTCATTTTTCCAAAAAAGGGTAATTTTTCACTGCGAAATTGAGGTGTGACCAGGTTGCGTTTTGCGCCGTTTCCTGTCGCGGGCACTAGGCCGACCCACACAAGTGAGGTACCATTTTTCTCGTAAGACTTTGGGGAACGCGGGGTGGGTGGAAATTTGTGGACCCGCGCAGATTCCGGAACTTTCCACAACAGAAATGTGGGGAAAATGTGGTTTTTTTGATAATTTTTTAGGTGTGCAAGTGATTCTGGGTAACAGACCCTGGTGGGAGGCAGTCAAGTCACCCCATCCTGGATTCCCCTGGGTGTCTAGTTTTCAAAAATGTATAGGTTTGCTAGGTTTCCCAAGGTGCCCGCAGAGGTATGGTTCAAAAACTACAGCTAGTCATTTTTTCAAAAAAGGGTCATTTTTCACTGCGAAATTGAGGTGTGACCAGGTTGAGTTTTGCGCCGTTTCCTGTCGCGGGCACTAGGCCGACCCACACAAGTGAGGTACCGTTTTTCTCGTAAGACTTTGGGGAACGCGGGGTGGGTGGAAATTTGTGGATCCACGCAGATTCCGGACCTTTCCACGACAGAAATGTGTGGAAAATGTGGTTTTTTTTACAATTATTTAGGTTTGCAAGGGATTCTGGGTAACAGACCCTGGTGGGAGGCAGTCAAGTCATCCCATCCTGGATTCCCCTGGGTGTCTACTTTTCAAAAATGTATAGGTTTGCTAGGTTTCCCAAGGTGCCCGCAGAGCTAGGGTTCAAAAACTACAGCGAGTCATTTTTCCAAAAAAGGGTAATTTTTCACTGCGAAATTGAGGTGTGACCAGGTTGCGTTTTGCGCCGTTTCCTGTCGCGGGCACTAGGCCGACCCACACAAGTGAGGTACCGTTTTTCTTGTAAGACTTTGGGGAACGCGGGGTGGGTGGAAATTTGTGGATCCACGCAGATTCCGGAACTTTCCACGACAGAAATGTGGGGAAAATGTGTTTTTTTTGACAATTTTTTAGGTTTGCAAGGGATTCTGGGTAACAGACCCTGGTGGGAGGCAGTCAAGTCACCCCATCCTGGATTCCCCTGGGTGTGTAGTTTTCAAAAATGTATAGGTTTGCTAGGTTTCCCAAGGTGCCCGCAGAGCTAGGGTTCAAAAACTACAGCTAGTCATTTTTCCAAAAAAGGGTCATTTTTCACTGCGAAATTGAGGTGTGACCAGGTTGCGTTTTGGGCCGTTTCCTGTCGCGGGCACTTGGCCGACCCACACAAGTGAGGTACTGTTTTTCTCGTAAGACTTTGGGGAACGCGGGGTGGGTGGAAATTTGTGGACCCACGCAGATTCCGGAACTTTCCACGACAGAAATGTGGGGAAAATGTGTTTTTTTTGACAATTTTTTAGGTTTGCAAGGGATTCTGGGTAACAGACCCTGGTGGGAGGCAGTCAAGTCAACCCATCCTGGATTCCCCTGGGTGTCTAGTTTTCAAAAATGTATAGGTTTGTTAGGTTTCCTAAGGTGCCCGCAGAGCTAGGGTTCAAAAACTACAGCTAGTCATTTTTCCAAAAAAGGGTCATTTTTCACTGCGAAATTGAGGTGTGACCAGGTTGCGTTTTGCGCCGTTTCCTGTCGCGGGCACTAGGCCGACCCACACAAGTGAGGTACCGTTTTTCTCGTAAGACTTTGGGGAACGCGGGGTGAGTGGAAATTTGTGGATCCACGCAGATTCCGGAACTTTCCACGACAGAAATGTGGGGAAAATGTGTTTTTTTTGGACAATTTTTTAGGTTTGCAAGGGATTCTGGGTAACAGACCCTGGTGGGAGGCACTCAAGTCACCCCATCCTGGATTCCCCTGGGGGTCTACTTTTCAAAACTGTATAGGTTTTCTAGGTTTCCCAAGGTGCCCGCAGAGCTAGGGTTAAAAAACTACAGCTAGTAATTTTTCCAAAAAAGGGTCATTTTTCACTGCGAAATTGAGGTGTGACCAGGTTGCGTTTTGCGCCGTTTTCTGTTGCAGACACTAGGCCGACCCACACAAGTGAGGTACCGTTTTTCTCGTAAGACTTTGGGGAACGCGGGGTGGGTGGAAATTTGTGGACCCACGCAGATTCCGGAACTTTCCACGACAGAAATGTGGGGAAAATGTGTTTTTTTGGATAATTTTTTAGGTGTGCAAGTGATTCTGGGTAACAGACCCTGGTGGGAGGCAGTCAAGTCACCCCATCCTGGATTCCCCTGGGTGTCTTGTTTTCAAAAATGTATAGGTTTGCTAGGTTTCCCAAGGTGCCCGCAGAGCTAGGGTTCAAAAACTACAGCTAGTCATTTTTCCAAAAAAGGGTCATTTTTCACTGCGAAATTGAGGTGTGACCAGGTTGCGTTTTGCACCGTTTCCTGTGGCGGGCACTAGGCCGACCCACACAAGTGAGGTACTGTTTTTCTCGTAAGTCTTTGGGGAACGCGGGGTGGGTGGAAATTTGTGGATCCACGCAGATTCCGGACCTTTCCACGACAGAAATGTGTGGAAAATGTGTTTTTTTTGACAATTTTTTAGGTTTGCAAGGGATTCTGGGTAACAGACCCTGGTGGGAGGCAGTCAAGTCACCCCATCCTGGATTCCCCTGGGTGTCTAGTTTTCAAAAATGTATAGGTTTGCTAGGTTTCCCAAGGTGCCCGCAGAGCTAGGGTTCAAAAACTACAGCTAGTCATTTTTCCAAAAAAGGGTAATTTTTCACTGCGAAATTGAGGTGTGACCAGGTTGCGTTTTGCGCCGTTTCCTGTCGCGGGCACTAGGCCGACCCACACAAGTGAGGTACCATTTTTCTCGTAAGACTTTGGGGAACGCGGGGTGGGTGGAAATTTGTGGACCCACGCAGATTCCGGAACTTTCCACAACAGAAATGTGGGGAAAATGTGGTTTTTTTTACAATTATTTAGGTTTGCAAGGGATTCTGGGTAACAGACCCTGGTGGGAGGCAGTCAAGTCACCCCATCCTGGATTCCCCTGGGTGTCTACTTTTCAAAAATGTATAGGTTTGCTAGGTTTCCCAAGGTGCCCGCAGAGCTAGGGTTCAAAAACTACAGCTAGTCATTTTTCCAAAAAAGGGTAATTTTTCACTGCGAAATTGAGGTGTGACCAGGTTGCGTTTTGCGCCGTTTCCTGTCGCGGGCACTAGGCCGACCCACACAAGTGAGGTACCGTTTTTCTTGTAAGACTTTGGGGAACGCGGGGTGGGTGGAAATTTGTGGATCCACGCAGATTCCAGAACTTTCCACGACAGAAATGTGGGGAAAATGTGTTTTTTTTGACAATTTTTTAGGTTTGCAAGGGATTCTGGGTAACAGACCCTGGTGGGAGGCAGTCAAGTCACCCCATCCTGGATTCCCCTGGGTGTGTAGTTTTCAAAAATGTATAGGTTTGCTAGGTTTCCCAAGGTGCCCGCAGAGCTAGGGTTCAAAAACTACAGCTAGTCATTTTTCCAAAAAAGGGTCATTTTTCACTGCGAAATTGAGGTGTGACCAGGTTGCGTTTTGGGCCGTTTCCTGTCGCGGGCACTTGGCCGACCCACACAAGTGAGGTACTGTTTTTCTCGTAAGACTTTGGGGAACGCGGGGTGGGTGGAAATTTGTGGACCCACGCAGATTCCGGAACTTTCCACGACAGAAATGTGGGGAAAATGTGTTTTTTTTGACAATTTTTTAGGTTTGCAAGGGATTCTGGGTAACAGACCCTGGTGGGAGGCAGTCAAGTCACCCCATCCTGGATTCCCCTGGGTGTCTAGTTTTCAAAAATGTATAGGTTTGTTAGGTTTCCTAAGGTGCCCGCAGAGCTAGGGTTCAAAAACTACAGCTAGTCATTTTTCCAAAAAAGGGTCATTTTTCACTGCGAAATTGAGGTGTGACCAGGTTGCGTTTTGCGCCGTTTCCTGTCGCGGGCACTAGGCCGACCCACACAAGTGAGGTACCGTTTTTCTCGTAAGACTTTGGGGAACGCGGGGTGAGTGGAAATTTGTGGATCCACGCAGATTCCGGAACTTTCCACGACAGAAATGTGGGGAAAATGTGTTTTTTTTGGACAATTTTTTAGGTTTGCAAGGGATTCTGGGTAACAGACCCTGGTGGGAGGCACTCAAGTCACCCCATCCTGGATTCCCCTGGGGGTCTACTTTTCAAAACTGTATAGGTTTTCTAGGTTTCCCAAGGTGCCCGCAGAGCTAGGGTTAAAAAACTACAGCTAGTCATTTTTCCAAAAAAGGGTCATTTTTCACTGCGAAATTGAGGTGTGACCAGGTTGCGTTTTGCGCCGTTTTCTGTTGCAGACACTAGGCCGACCCACACAAGTGAGGTACCGTTTTTCTCGTAAGACTTTGGGGAACGCGGGGTGGGTGGAAATTTGTGGATCCACGCAGATTCCAGAACTTTCCACGACAGAAATGTGGGGAAAATGTATTTTTTTTGACAATTGTTTAGGTTTGCAAGGGATTCTGGGTAACAGACCCTGGTGGGAGGCAGTCAAGTCACCCCATCCTGGATTCCCCTGGGTGTCTAGTTTTCAAAAATGTATAGGTTTGCTAGGTTTCCCAAGGTGCCCGCAGAGGTAGGGTTCAAAAACTACAGCTAGTCATTTTTCCAAAAAAGGGTCATTTTTCACTGCGAAATTGAGGTGTGACCAGGTTGCGTTTTGCGCCGTTTCCTGTCGCGGGCACTAGGCCGACCCACACAAGTGAGGTACCGTTTTTCTCGTAAGACTTTGTGAAACGCGGGGTGGGTGGAAATTTGTGGATCCACGCAGATTCCGGAACTTTCCACGACAGAAATGTGGGGAAAATGTGTTTTTTTTGACAATTTTTTAGGTTTGCAAGGGATTCTGGGTAATAGACCCTGGTGGGAGGCAGTCAAGTCACCCCATCCTGGATTCCCATGGGTGTCTAGTTTTCAAAAATGTATAGGTGTGCTAGGTTTCCCAAGGTGCCCGCAGAGCTAGGGTTCAAAAACTACAGCTAGTCATTTTTCCAAAAAAGGGTCATTTTTCACTGCGAAATTGAGGTGTGACCAGGTTGCGTTTTGCGCCGCTTCCAGTCGCGGGCACTAGGCTGACCCACACAAGTGAGGTACCGTTTTTCTCGTAAGACTTTGGGGAACGCGGGGTGGGTGGAAATCTGTGGATCCACGCAGATTCCGGAACTTTCCACGACAGAAATGTGGGGAAAATGTGTTTTTTTTGACAATGTTTTAGGTTTGCAAGGGATTCTGGGTAACAGACCCTGGTGGGAGGCAGTCAAGTCACCCCATCCTGGATTCCCCTGGGTGTCTAGTTTTCAAAAATGTATAGGTTTGCTAGGTTTCCCAAGGTGCCCGCAGAGGTAGGGTTCAAAAACTACAGCTAGTCATTTTGCCAAAAAAGGGTCATTTTTCACTGCGAAATTGAGGTGTGACCAGGTTGCGTTTTGCGCCGTTTCCTGTCGCGGGCACTAGGCTGAACCACACAAGTGAGGTACCGTTTTTCTCGTAAGACTTTGGGGAACGCGGGGTGGGTGGAAATTTGTGGACCCACGCAGATTCCGGAACTTTCCACGACAGAAATGTGGGGAAAATGTGTTTTTTTTGACAATTTTTTAGGTTTGCAAGGGATTCTGGGTAACAGACCCTGGTGGGAGGCAGTCAAGTCACCCCATCCTGGATTCCCCTGGGTGTCTAGTTTTCAAAAATGTATAGGTTTGTTAGGTTTCCTAAGGTGCCCGCAGAGCTAGGGTTCAAAAACTACAGCTAGTCATTTTTCCAAAAAAGGGTCATTTTTCACTGCGAAATTGAGGTGTGACCAGGTTGCGTTTTGCGCCGTTTCCTGTCGCGGGCACTAGGCCGACCCACACAAGTGAGGTACCGTTTTTCTCGTAAGACTTTGGGGAACGCGGGGTGAGTGGAAATTTGTGGATCCACGCAGATTCCGGAACTTTCCACGACAGAAATGTGGGGAAAATGTGTTTTTTTTGGACAATTTTTTAGGTTTGCAAGGGATTCTGGGTAACAGACCCTGGTGGGAGGCACTCAAGTCACCCCATCCTGGATTCCCCTGGGGGTCTACTTTTCAAAACTGTATAGGTTTTCTAGGTTTCCCAAGGTGCCCGCAGAGCTAGGGTTAAAAAACTACAGCTAGTAATTTTTCCAAAAAAGGGTCATTTTTCACTGCGAAATTGAGGTGTGACCAGGTTGCGTTTTGCGCCGTTTTCTGTTGCAGGCACTAGGCCGACCCACACAAGTGAGGTACCGTTTTTCTCGTAAGACTTTGGGGGACGCGGGGTGGGTGGAAATTTGTGGATCCACGCAGATTCCAGAACTTTCCACGACAGAAATGTGGGGAAAATGTATTTTTTTTGACAATTTTTTAGGTTTGCAAGGGATTCTGGGTAACAGACCCTGGTGGGAGGCAGTCAAGTCACCCCATCCTGGATTCCCCTGGGTGTCTAGTTTTCAAAAATGTATAGGTTTGCTAGGTTTCCCAAGGTGCCCGCAGAGGTAGGGTTCAAAAACTACAGCTAGTCATTTTTCCAAAAAAGGGTCATTTTTCACTGCGAAATTGAGGTGTGACCAGGTTGCGTTTTGCGCCGTTTCCTGTCGCGGGCACTAGGCCGACCCACACAAGTGAGGTACCGTTTTTCTCGTAAGACTTTGTGAAACGCGGGGTGGGTGGAAATTTGTGGATCCACGCAGATTCCGGAACTTTCCACGACAGAAATGTGGGGAAAATGTGGTTTTTTTGACAATTTTTTAGGTTTGCAAGGGATTCTGGGTAATAGACCCTGGTGGGAGGCAGTCAAGTCACCCCATCCTGGATTCCCCTGGGTGTCTAGTTTTCAAAAATGTATAGGTGTGCTAGGTTTCCCAAGGTGCCCGCAGAGCTAGGGTTCAAAAACTACAGCTAGTCATTTTTCCAAAAAAGGGTCATTTTTCACTGCGAAATTGAGGTGTGACCAGGTTGCGTTTTGCGCCGCTTCCAGTCGCGGGCACTAGGCTGACCCACACAAGTGAGGTACCGTTTTTCTCGTAAGACTTTGGGGAACGCGGGGTGGGTGGAAATCTGTGGATCCACGCAGATTCCGGAACTTTCCACGACAGAAATGTGGGGAAAATGTGTTTTTTTTGACAATGTTTCAGGTTTGCAAGGGATTCTGGGTAACAGACCCTGGTGGGAGGCAGTCAAGTCACCCCATCCTGGATTCCCCTGGGTGTCTAGTTTTCAAAAATGTATAGGTTTGCTAGGTTTCCCAAGGTGCCCGCAGAGGTAGGGTTCAAAAACTACAGCTAGTCATTTTGCCAAAAAAGGGTCATTTTTCACTGCGAAATTGAGGTGTGACCAGGTTGCGTTTTGCGCCGTTTCCTGTCGCGGGCACTAGGCTGAACCACACAAGTGAGGTACCGTTTTTCTCGTAAGACTTTGGGGAACGTGGGGTGGCTGGAAATTTGTGGATCCACGCAGATTCCGGAACTTTCCACGACAGAAATGTGGGGAAAATGTATTTTTTTTGACAATTTTTTAGGTTTGCAAGGGATTCTGGGTAACAGACCCTGGTGTGAGGCAGTCAAGTCACCCCATCCTGGATTCCCCTGGGTGTCTAGTTTTCAAAAATGTATAGGTTTGCTAGGTTTCCCAAGGTGCCCGCAGAGGTAGGGTTCAAAAACTACAGCTAGTCATTTTTCCAAAAAAGGGTCATTTTTCACTGCGAAATTGAGGTGTGACCAGGTTGCGTTTTGCGCCGTTTCCTGTCGCGGGCACTAGGCCGACCCACACAAGTGAGGTACCGTTTTTCTCGTAAGACTTTGTGAAACGCGGGGTGGGTGGAAATTTGTGGATCCACGCAGATTCCGGAACTTTCCACGACAGAAATGTGGGGAAAATGTGTTTTTTTTGACAATTTGTTAGGTTTGCAAGGGATTCTGGGTAATAGACCCTGGTGGGAGGCAGTCAAGTCACCCCATCCTGGATTCCCCTGGGTGTCTAGTTTTCAAAAATGTATAGGTGTGCTAGGTTTCCCAAGGTGCCCGCAGAGCTAGGGTTCAAAAACTACAGCTAGTCATTTTTCTAAAAAAGGGTCATTTTTCACTGCGAAATTGAGGTGTGACCAGGTTGCGTTTTGCGCCGTTTCCTGTCGCGGGCACTAGGCCGACCCACACAAGTGAGGTACGGTTTTTCTCGTAAGACTTTGGGAAACGCGGGGTGGGTGGAAATTTGTGGATCCACGCAGATTCCGGAACTTTCCACGACAGAAATGTGGGGAAAATGTGTTTTTTTTGGACAATTTTTTAGGTTTGCAAGGGATTCAGGGTAATAGACCCTTGTGGGAGGCAGTCAAGTCACCCCATCCTGGATTCCCCTGGGTGTCTAGCTTTCAAAAATGTATAGGTGTGCTAGGTTTCCCAAGGTGCCCGCAGAGCTAGGGTTCAAAAACTAGAGCTAGGCACTTTGCAAAAAAAGGGTAATTTTGCATTGTGAAAATGTGGTGTGACCATGTTGCGTTTTGCGCCGTTTCTTGTCGTGGGCACTATGCCTACCCACACAAGTGAGGTACCATTTTTATCGGGAGACTTAGGGTAATTCAGATTTGTAAAGGAACTGTTATTATCTATTGACTTTCCACGCATTTCTGCTTTCCAAATGAAAGATATTGTGTAAAAAAGAAGTCATTCTAAAAAATGACTGGTAATTCTCATGCTAGTATGAGTATTCCCAATTTCAGAAATGTGCAAATATCTACTGTTTCTAAACTCTATATTTTGTTCCCATTTCAGAAATACATAGGTGTCTTTCATATCGATTTTTCTATGTACACTTTTTTACAGAATAATTACTATATACCCGGTACATAATAAAAAACCATTGCAAGTTACTACTCAGTTTTTGGCTCTGGGTTCGTCGGGTTCTTGGTGAACCTACAAGTCCTATATATCCCCACAACCAGTAATGTCCAGCGTATGCAACGGTATATTGCTTTCAAAGAGCTGTCATAATTAGAAGAAGTTACAGGTGAAAACGTTGACACAAAAGGATGTTTTTTTCAACTAAATTTCAATTTATCCTACATTTAACTGGTTGTTTCTATAAAAAAACCTTGATGGATCTACACAAATGACCCCTTGCTGAATTCAGAATGTTGTCTTCTTTTCGAAAATGTATAGCTTTCCAGGATCCATTATTGCTTTTGTACTCATTTCTGCCATTAACTGGAAGGAGGTCAAAAGCACAAAAAATAGCAAAAATAGGCTATGTCCCAGAAAAAAGCCAAAACTGTGTAAAAAATGTTGGGTTTCTGACAAAAGTCAGGTATCCCCGAAAAGCTGGGAAAATGGTGATTTCAACCCCACAAACCCTTTTTTGATAATATTTGCAGGGAAAAACCCAGATGCTTTCATTTGCAGCCCGTTTTTCCAATTTTTCCAAAAAAAAACAAAATGTTGCTGTATTTTGGCTCTTTTCTGTGACCCCTCCAGGGGAATCCACAAACCCTGAGTACCTTTAGAATCCCCATGATGTTGGAAGAAAAGGACGCAAATTTGGCGTGGCTACCTAATGCGGTCAAAAAGTTAGAGGGGCCTAAGCGCGCACTACCCCAAATAGCCAAAAAAAGGCCTGGCACAGGAGGGGGAAAAGGCCTGGCAGCGAAGGGGTTAACATATTTTTCGTTTATTACCTGTAGTGCCATTAGGTTATCAATAGTTCCATGCTTTGTCTTAAACATGGTTTGTTCAAATGGTACATTTTTACCCGCATCCACCCAGTCATTAATTTGGATCGAGAGGCATTTAGCAAAAACTTTACCCACTGCGTCTAGAAGTGCAATTTGACGGTAGTTGTGTGGAACATCTCAGTATCCCTTCTTGAACAGGGGGACTAATATACTCCCCTTCCAAGAAGGGTGGACCATTTTATTTGCAAAGCAGTACTTAAACATCGGATAAAGATTTTACTCCACACTGTGCTATTTTGTTTTAAAACTGTAATTGGTAACTCATCCCGGCCCATCGCCCCGGATGATCACATCCCCTTGATCGCCATTTCAATGTCTTTTTCAGATGGCGAGCCATACAATGAGGGGTCTTCCTTTAGTGCGATACATTCAATTGCGGTTGCATTACCTGCATATAAGTCCTGAATAAAGCTGACCCATTTATTTTCCTCAATGGCAACTGGGAGTGGTTGTGATCTAGCTCCACATCCCTCCCCGATAAGAGACTAATAAATTCTTATTTCACCTTTATACACTGCTTCTCTCAGTTTAATCCAGATGTTATCTTCCCTCTGTTTTCTTAGCTTAACCTTTACCCTAGTCCTCCTCCTCTTTAATAGTAATATTCTATGATATCTTTCAGAGGAGTAGTTCAAGTACTGTTCTCTAATTAATTTGTTTATTTCAAGATTAAACGACTGGAGGGGTCTGGGGAGTACTTTAGGACTTTTTCTTTGGTTCGACTTCTTTGCAACATCTATCACCTTCATCATAAATGCATTAAAACTGGCAATTTCTGTTCCATTCCAATTAGATAAGTTCTCTACAGTGATCTCTAAGACACTGTCCAGGCCCAAGATGGCTTTGGTATCCCAATGACATCTCCCTGATTTCTTAGCAAAACTAACAGATTCACCTTTTAGTGTCCATGGAACGTTCAATAGTAAGTTTAAATTTACGGTAAGAGTTAGTACTTTGTGGTCACTGTAAGAAGAATTGAAAATCTTAAGATCTTTCAATAAGAAGAAGGAGGTACTTCCCACTACCACTTAATCTAAAATAGATTCTCTGCTATAAGATTTACAAGTACAGGGAGCCGGTGTATCTGAAGGCAATCTTTCATTTACTATAATGCCATCAACCTTCATTAACTCATCAAGGAGCATTTTACCTCTCTTATTTGTCCTAATATTTTGTGGAAAGAGCGCTTGTGGGATCTGTAGAGATTCTTCTTTTTCCTTATTTCGGAATATATCCAAAGTAGAATTAGAGATTTTACAATTCAGATCCCCTACCAAGACAATATGAGGGGGAAATTCTACTTAATTAGCTTTCTTAATGTAGGAAAAAAACCTCTTTAAGAGTACATCGTGACAGACATCTGGAGGAATATAAGCATTTATCAATGTCAGTGGTGTACATTTTACATTATTGTCAGGATTATGCAATGTTATTGTTAAAAAAAGATTACTAGGATCTTTATAGTAATCATAATTCCATTTTATCTTATTTGACAGTAAGCAGGCCACCCCTCCCTTTGCATGTCCTCTCCTGGATGGAATTGCTTTACAATCTAAAGTAAAATAATCCTTACATAGTAGATCCTCTGTACACCAGGTCTCATGAAGACAGATCATATTTGCATCTAATGCACAGAAGTATTGTAACTTCTCCCTACTATTCTTTATTCCTGCAGAATTCCATGATATTATTTTTAATTCATTGCTAGAAGGATGGCTGTTGTGGGGGTTTATTATTGGATCTGTTCTATAGAACACCAGGTAACCAGTTCCATTGTAGACTCTCTTCTTTGGAGTTTCATTGAAAGGAAAAGGGGGTGCAATCTTTGAATTTCACTTGTCTGCCATTTTTTGTAATACAGATGTTTAATTCCTCTGTTTCATACGGGCGATCTCTACTGCCTGAAACTACTTTCTGTGTTGACAGAGGCCTATTGTCAAAGGCTCTATTTCGGGGTTTCTCAGAAAATGGGAAGACATCAATTCCCCTACTTTGTAGGCCTTCTGGCCATTGTAATATTAGGTTTACAATAATTTTGGAATTAAACCTTACCCTTGATTTATAACCAACTTCTGTTTTTAAGATGGAGACTAAACTTATATCACTACTTTGAATAAGTTTCAAACTTTCAATCTCCAGGAGACATTTAAGAAGCAAAGTCCTATTTAATATTAAATCCGTATCAAACAGAGGAATAAAATCTAACTGGAATGTGTCTGTACTTTCCCGGATGCGTTCAACATCAGTTATCTCAGATTTACCTCTCATTTTTGCGATGTCAGAGAACAAGACAGCCAAGGGATTAAGTACCGATGACAGGAGGTTAACAGGCATCGACTGCTCCGCTGTTATAAGTGAAGGAGACCCTTCTATTACAATATTATCAAAAACTGATTTGGGGTATGCAATATTCGAGGGGGGGCATCATAGGCCATCATTGGCTCTGTTGCTAGATCTTTATTCTCTGGGTTCACAAGATCAACTTAATCTTTCTGGTTCATATCTTGTGATGCATTTTGCGGCGTCTGGAAGGAAGATTCCTTACTAACTGAGGCCTCAATGTTTTCTTTAAAGCAAATTCTCCTTTGCGTCTTTTTTGAGAATCTTCGTATTGATTTCATCTTTTTCCCTCTATTCTTTTCATTTTTCCCATTTCTCCCATTTTTTTCCAAGTGTGAAGCTCCTAAGACATTTTCTTTCTCATCACTTAATTGGGTTTTAAAAATAGGGAATACTTCCTTATCTATCCTTTTTGATGAGTCCCCCGAGTCTTTTACTTCTTGAGCTGAATCATAGTTAACCTGTATGGATTTTGGTAAAGGTTCAAGGGTCTTCTCTAACAATGCCACTTCGTTCAGTTGCTTATCAGTTTGGGGCTTTCCATCGTGAGCAGTATAAGTTAGGTGACTATTAGCATTCTCAAATATATTCTCCAAAACCTCTTCTTCCTTTGCTTCCGTTCCTAATTGTTTAGTATCAGTTTTTGAACTAACCTCCTTCTCCTGATTACCTTTTAACAACACCTTTAATATTTGATTTACAGTTTCCAACACACGGTCTGAACCTCCTACAACTTTTTCAAGTAGCGTTAGAATAGAGGATAATAGATGTTCTAGGTATACTAGTGAGTCCAAGACTAATATATCCTTCCTGATAATTTGACTGGGTTGGGTAACGTTGATATTTAAATCAGGGCTCATAGAGGTGTGTGAGTGCAAAAGAGAATAATTAGATTTATTAGATGGAGTACTGCTGAATAATTTTAGTCCTATGGGAACTGTTATTGCTGGAGTATTTGCTAACTCTACAATCTTGCTAGTATCACAAGAAATATACCTCCTGCAGAGTTCCAAATCTAGATCTGGAAGAGTAAAATCTTTATTTTGGACATCCTCTACTGGATAGGGACGTGGGGTTGAAGGACTGGGTTATTCTTAAGACCCAGCGGTGCCAGGGAACAACACCTGAAACCTTCGTGGGTTACCTGTTCTGGCGTACTAAACACAGAGACACGGGACACTTCCAGCGACGTCAGAGATCAGCGTTTATTTACTGCAGGGATACAGAGGTCACAAGAAGTACACAACGTGTAGGTTCTCGGAGACTGCTTCAAATTCGTAGAAGTGGATCGCTCCTTTTATACAAGTTTTTGCCATAGCACAGTATGGCGAACAAAGGTTACAACTCAGTTCCCACAATAAACTTCAAAGGGTCGCGTTCATGTTTCAGGATGCCGGAACATAATTACAACAGTCTTGCCGGTTCCCAACTGTAAAAACATATTTCCTCCGCAATAAACACATTTCATCCCAACCGTAAACGCATTAAAAGGAAGGACGAAAAACAGATGCAAGGAAAGGACAAGGATGCACAACAGGTTAGAAAAGAGTGTTAGGGGCAATAAGGAAACTTGATAGAAGGGTCAAAGACCTCGTGTCTAATGTATGCGTGGCTGAAACAATAGACCGGCACGGAAAGATGAGCCTTGAGCGGGGCCATCTGCCTCAGTCGTGTCATTTCCCTCATCGTAAAAGTCACCTCAAAGGAACACGTGTCCCTCGTACAAGCTTGAGAGTCCCAGGGTCACGAAGCGGACAAAGCCCGTTCGCTGACTACCTGAGGGCAAGAAACAAAATGGATGCTGTATCTAAAATGGAACCCAAGGGTTCGGATGAACAAACCCAAAAATGAGATGAACCATACGTGGCTGCATAGCGAAACTTCATACACCCACTATACTCGTCATTTGCGGTTCGTAGATACCAAACTCATCCATATTCGTCACTACTCAAAAGTGCCGTCCCGTCTCACACGGAACCTCAGACGCTCCTTTTGCCCTCATGTAGGCAAGCACTAGTCACGATCGGAGTCTATGTCAATATTCATCAGATCGTTCAGCTGCTGCTGGAACATCATTCTATTCATCAACGTCTCCTTGGTAACAGATGGCCGCCTTATACACGTCGTAGCACATAGGCCACATAGGGCAGGACCACACTGTACACAAAGACAACACGTGAACAGAAACGCTACAACAGCCCCTACGATCATTAGAATCTCCCAACCCCAGGTTGACATCAGGCCCCAAAACCATCCTAGGAGCGTCCAATTACCTTCGTCCACGTGTATGGACTCGGAAATCTTGTGCAACTTCGAGATGGCTTGGTATACAGTTGGAGCATTGTCAGGAATAAAAATGCAACAACTCGAATGGATAATTTTACACACACCCCCTCTATCTGCAAGAACAACGTCTAGAACCATACGGTTCTGCAACGTCATGAGTCTATCCGCCTGTAGTTCAGCTGTTAGATTACCAAGGGCATTTGCAGTAATATTAGCAGTCGACTCAACCACACGGGTCAACTGTCTTAGGTTCCTACTATTAACCATAGGTCCCCAAAACGGCAAGAAACCCTTAAAGAAGTCTCCTGCTTCCTGACCAGCAGTATCCTCTTTGCTAATAACGCCTCTCACAACTCTGGTTTTGTGGTAGTCTGAAGCAACTGTGAAAGTTGGAGGTAAAAGATTCGCAATATAGCAGGTACCCGAAAAGTCGCGGGGTAACCATGTATATGCGCGTTCATAACATACAAAATAGGTGCCCTTGGCAGTCAGAAAAACAGGGGAGGAGAGCATCGGTAGAACATACGTATCAGTGCAAGCACTGTTCCCAAGTTGTGCTCTCGGATTTCGACCCAAGCCTTTCAAGCAGAAATTACCAAGGTGCGGTACAATCCATATCGGGGACGAGCTCTTAAGCTGTCTATTACCCACTGACGTACTATACTCAGCCTCGCTCAGATCCTTATAGGCCTGCACTTCTTCATCCGGAATGAGTGATGCATCAAAAACATCTCTATCCAGATCCGCTATTGCTATAGCCAAAGGCTTGTGGTACGGCCCGGGACCGAAATTGACAGATCGTGGCTCTCGACTGGGGTAGGAATCTAGTGCACTACGGAACATAGTTTGGAATGCTCGAGCTGAACCCTGGGAGCTGTAAGGAAGGACCAAGTACGGAATACCCCTATCCATGGTGTGTGGCATTAACCCACATACCCAACAATTGGTAGTATTCACCACCAACTGATGCTGATGTAGGAGTTGAACAAAGGAATTATTCATAAATTCCGCACGTCTAACCTGCTCATGTTGAGGCAAAGGATGAAAGGAATGTGGGGAGACAGTGGTGAGGGAACTTGAGTTAGGAGAAAAGGTAGGTGAAACAGAAGGCAAAAACAACTGTACTCCAAAATACACTCCACCCACCAATAACATAGATACGGTTAGGAACAGTAGAAACACCTGAAACAAAAAACATTTCGTTCGTACAACCCTCCATAGCTCTAATCTCTGTGCTGACACCCTTTCTTCTTCCACCAGCTTAGAGAATGCCATCCTCTACAAACCGTCCGTGACGTACTTGACGCACTTCGTTCTGAGTAGCGATTATCAATCCCCAGGAGTTCCCAGGAATCGACAAAAGTAACCGACCTAACGTCAGAAACCTGCTAAGCAGAAAGGAGTACCCGCACGGCCCTACGGTAACCCGGATGGAGAGGTTTCCTCGAAACGTTCAGTTCTATTACAAATCTCTTAGCAGTGGAAAAACACATGAAAACTCCAAAAAGAAAGGATGTAATTGTTCATAGTATTCGTAACGTCAAAAAAACAATTATACTACTAATTTTTATTAGTCCTTGAACGAAGAAAGTATCGACTTCTTCCAGGTCGAGTTTGCTCTACAAACAATTGTTCAGCTGGCGCAACAGTGTTCGATGAAGTGGACAACGAGTCAGACCTTGGGTTCTCTGTTACTGATGACTCCACATGTGGGTTTGGCAGTGACGAATCCTCCTCCACGAGTTGAGCGTCACTAAACGGCACAAAGTGCAAAGGAGTCTCAGTTTCTGTAGCCGAAATCCCAGTCCTCACCCAACCGTCAGTTGGTAAGGGGATCGGTACCTTCTTTGTGTGGCTGGCATGGACCCAATGTTTCCGGCCCTCCAGTCGAACCGCTGTCCTCGTCGCCAACAAAACTTGATAGGGTCCGACGAATCTTGGCTCCAAGTTACGCTTCCGACCGAAATTTCGGGTAACAACCCAGTCCCCTGGCCGGAGCTGGTGCCCAGGACCCTCTGTCTGCGCCGGTAGAGCTTCAAGGACCTGTTGATGGATTAACCGTAGTTTAGTGGTCAAATCATGCAGATAATCAATCAACATTGGATACTCAAGACTATCAAAAGCCCTCGGCCTCGGGACACCCCAAATATTTGCAGGGCGACCGAACACAATCTCGTATGGGCTAAGCCCTACTCGAGAGTGTACAGTCGCTCTGGTCGATAGGAGAGCCAGAGGCAAGGCATCAGGCCATGACAGTCCAGTCGTAGCTTGGATCTTAGCGAGTTTCAGCTTCAGGGTACCATTGTACCCTTCAACCAAACCCGCTGCCTGAGGATGGTTAGCACTGTGGAATTTCTGTCGAATTCCAAGGCCCTTACACACACTCTGCATTACACTTCCCACAAACTCGCTTCCATTATCCGACCACACAATCCGTGGCATTCCGTACCTAGGAAAGTACTCCTTCAGCAGGATTTTTGCTGTGGACAGGGCAGTATTATCCTTAAGGGGATAGGCCTCGATCCATCTGGAGAACGCGCAAACCACAACCAAAACATACTTCAGGTTATTGCATCTCTCCATATGGATAAAGTCCAACTGGATAACCTCAAAGGGACAAGCAGGAGGAGCGAAATGACCAGGCGGAGTGGGGGTGCCCCTTCCGGGATTGTGCATCAAACACACCATACAATTCTTAACCACTCTCTCAGCACATTTAGCAATACCATCATTCCTCCATACAGGAGACAAGAACTTACATATTCCTTTCGCACTAATATGTGACAACCCATGAGCCATCGTCACAACAGCTAATACATTCGCATCTGGTAACATCCACCTCTGACATTCCGTCAGGTCAACCCAACATCCATGCGTATCCAATCTTGCTGTGTTTTCTTTCCACTTGGTCTTTTCAGCTTCAGTGGCCTCGTTCTGAATTGCTTTCACACTCTCAACAGTATTCTCACACATACCAGTCTCCATCGGCCACCTTGCTGAACTCGTGACATACATTCGAGTCGCAAGATTCTTAGCCGTTTCCTTAGCAATTTCATCCGCAAACGCATTACCACGACCAACATCATCCGTCACTTTCCGGTGTGCACTACATTTCACGATCGCCACTTGTTTAGGCAATGCAAGTGCATCCAAAAGGTCATTCACGAGCTGCCCGTGTTGGATCTTCGTACCATGCGATGTCATGAATCCTCTTTCTTTCCACAGTCTTCCAAAGTTGTGCGCAACACCAAATGCGTACTGACTGTCAGTAAACACATTCACTCGCTTTCCCCTAGACAAAACACACGCTCTCGTTAATGCAATTAATTCTGCCGCTTGTGCTGAATTCTGGTTCAATCTCGCAGTTTCCACAACCGTGCTCAACGTCACTACAGCATACGCAGTCGTCACATCACCATTCGACAATTTGAAACACGAGCCATCCACATACAAGGTACCATCGGGATCCACCAAAGGAGTGTTTTTCAGGTCCACACGACCTTTTGTTTCTTCCTCAGTCCGTAAATAACAATCATGTGGCAGCACATCATCTGATTCCATATTAATCGGCAACAATGTCGCCGGATTCAGTACATTACAACGTTTGATCTGTATATGACTTGCCAAAAGGGTCAGCTCGTACCCAGACAACCTTGCACTCGTCAGATGTTGAGTCTTTGTCCGATTCAAGAGCGTATCAACTGCATGCGGAACCATCACTATGAGCATATTATCCATGACCAGACCTGCGGATTGTCGAATAGACGCCGCTGCTGCCGCTGTCGCCCTCAAGCAACTCGGCAACGCTCTAGCTACCGGGTCTAGGGTGGAGGAAAAATATGCACACGGACGCTGCTTATCACCAAATTGCTGCGTTAAAACACTCAACGCACAACCGTCCCTCTCATGGACGTATAATGTGAAAGGTTTACTGTAATCAGGAGTACCTAACACAGGAGCCGAACACAGTGCATCACGCAGCTCAGAAAAACTTTTCTGACATTCCTCCGTCCAAGGCAAAGGAGTTGAAACGTCCTTGCACGTGAGAGCTACCAATGGCTTCGCTAACAGTGAAAAGTTCGGGATCCACTGTCTGCAGTATGACGTGATACCTAGAAAGGCACGCACATCTCTCTGAGTTGTTGGCACAGGCATTCGAACAATTGCTGCGATTCTTTCAGGGGTCAACCTTCTTCCCGCCTTTGACAATAAGTGACCTAGATAGGTTACTTCTTGACAACAATATTGTAGTTTGGAAGGTGACACCTTATGATGTAAGTCACAAAGATGCTGTAACAGAGACACTGTAGCGGTTCTACAAAGCTGTTCAGTGTCAGCAGCTACCAACAGATCATCAACGTACTGAATCAAGGCCGCACCAGCCGGTAACACAAACGCATCAAGTTGACTCTTAAGAGCTTGACTGTAGATCGATGGACTCTCACAGTAGCCCTGAGGTGCGCGTTTGAACCTGAAGCTGCGACCACCTAATGAGAAACCGAACAAGTCTCTGCTTTCCTCAGCGATCGGAATGCTAAAGAACGCATTCTTCAAATCGATTACCGAGAACCATGATGCAGTGGCTGGAATCAAAGTCAGTAAAGCTGTAATGTCTGGCACCACAGGAAATTGTGGAACAACAATTTTATTCACCTCTCGCAGGTCGATAACTAGACGATACACGGGAGGCTTGGAGGGATCCGTTCGTTTCAGAATAGGCAACACGGGACTATTGCACACATTACCCCGTGTCTCCTCAATAACATCTTTACCGATCAAATCGTAAATGATCGCTAATAGTGCCCGTTCACCATCAAGGGAAATACGATACTGGGGTATGCGCGGCAGGCGCGCACCAACTTTCAATTGAACAACATAAGGTGGGATATCCAGCAGGCCCACGTCGTTGGGACCTGTCGCCCACAAGGAGTCCGGAAGAGATCTCAATTCCGATGGGAGCTTATCGACCGATAAATACATAGGGGAAATCACGCTCTTACCCAACGTAAGCTCCACACCCGTAGGAGAACAGTACAAAGTCGCATGCAACCTTTTCAACAAATCTAAGCCCAAAAGATTCTCACCACAACCAGTAGTCAAAATCAAAGGAGCCTTTAGCTCATGAGACCCAATCGTAAGGGGCAAAGGGCTAGAAACTGGATTGCTAACGGGGGCGCCAGAAAATCCAACGGAAACATTCGTTAAGCCAGACAAAGGCGCGCCAGGGAGTTTCGAATGCATGATGGAACTTTTTGCTGCACCAGTGTCCAACAGAAAAGGCTCAACGACGCCCAAAGTGGCTACTGCAACATAAGGCCCTCTCTGATCAACCGGAACTGATACTTCTCCCTTCCTTTGTCTATGGCTGTCCTAGTAGATATCATCCGTATCAACATCACACCCAACATAACAGTCATCCACATGATACTGTGCAGACCGAACGGACGGCGGGTCGCGCCTATCGAAACAATTTTGCGAGTCCGCAGACGTTGAAAAACACTCAGCCTGATTCTGAGTAACTCCACGACCTCTACCACGGGAAGCCTGTTGAGGGCCACTACGTCCTCCTCGAGCCGACACACCATTGTTCCTATCACGGAGAACCGGACAATCAAACTTCAGATGGCCCTCCCCACGACAATATGCGCATTGATTATATCCCAACACAAAGCGAGGTGCGGGAGAGGCATTTCGCGTCTGTGATCTGGAGAACTGTGATTGGGATCGATTTAGCTGCTGGGTATCACTGAAATTCGAACGCGGGGGATAGGCTTGCTGCAACAAGACCTTTGTTTTAAGATCCTTCGTTTTCTTATCTGCACGCTCACTTTCCTCCTTTTCTCTATTTTCGTAATATTGGGCCGTAGCCAATATTTGAGCGGTGGTAGAAACAGCCCACGAACTCTCAGAATTCTTCAATTTGTTGCTAAGCTCGGGCAACAAGTTCGATACAAACTTATCGACAAACAGCCGCTGACCACCCTCGGAACCCATGTCCTGACCACTATGATCAACAAACGCTTCCTCAAATCTCGTAAAGAAATCAGAAACGCTTTCATCCCTCTTTTGCTTGCAGGCTGATAACTTGTCCCAATTGACGCGCATTGCTGGCATAAGCGTTTTCATGAGAGTAATTATCCTCTGAGGCAAGGCCACAATAAGCTGTTCAGGCTTAGCCCCACCGACCTGCTGGGCGTCCGCCGCCGTAAGGGCAGCCCAGTCACCGCTTAACTCGGCTACATGATTCTCGTGACGAATTTTCGCCCAAATCGGCTGAGGCACCACATTGCCAAACAACATGTCGATATCAGCCAGGTTCATAACAGTAGCATCCACCAATTGGGACAACTCCTTATAATAACCTGCAGGATTCTTACGGGGATCAGGCAAAGATTGCTTCACTTGCAAAACTTCCGATCGTTTCCAAGGGAGGTGTATCCACACTCGCTGGAAACGGCCTGGGACAACAGGGACAGCAGTAGGATCACCTGGCATCCACACTGGGGGAACTTCTCGCATAGGATATTGGCCAGGTTGTGCCATCCATTCTGCAGTCTCGTCCTTAAACAACGCACGAGGTTGCACTGTACATCGAAAGGATAACAAGCGTTCTAGAGCCTCTCGAACCTTGTCACCTATGATTACACCCGTGGCAAACCGAAGCTGTAGCTCGGAAACCTCAGGTGGTATATTATCAGCCATATCATCGTCCCACTCCTCTTTCAATGATTTACACAATTCTTCAAACACAAATCGTTGCGTGGGCACATTAAACTGAGAAAACGTTTCAAACACTATACGTGGGGTGTATTTAACAGGGTTACGAATCCATCTACGTGCCGTTTTCACCAACGATTCACGTTCCCTACCATCAGGAAGCTGACTGCGTCTTTGAGCGACATCTGAAAGAGGCGAGCCAAGTATCGGCCCAAAAAGCGGAGAATAAAGAGAAGCAACAGCAGTCAGAAGACGACTACGAACAGAAGGAGAAGAGGAAGAGGATGCAGACGCAGCAGCAATAGGGGTGGAAACAGTAGAAGTCGACGCGGCAGCAGGAGTAGCGGGAACAACAGGCACTTGGAAAGGCGCAGTAGGGAGAGAAAGCGGAACAAGAGGATGCACGATCTGTGGCACAAGGGGATTTGGGAGAGCGGGAGGAACGGCGGGCTGACCAGCAGCCGCCACAACAGCAGGTTGAGGAAGGGGTGGATGTACAGGACCCATAACATCGGGAGCATAGGGAGGTGGCGATTTCATCAGATAAGACAAGAGCGAGTCCTCCACCGCTTCTTCTCCTACTTTGTCGATATTAGAAGGTAGCACCGGATAACACTTATCCACTGCCATATGGTGAAGCCGAGCACTAACTTCCTGCTCTTTCTCATCTTTGTCTAACTGATACTGTTCTGCATTTCGCATCACCGTAATAACACCTTCTCTTTTATTTTTCTTATTCTGTTTGATTTCTTTCTGTTTGGCCTCTTTCCGCCATAACCGGAAGGAATCAAACATGGCCGGCCTAGCTTTCTTTTTAAACAATTTAGCTTCCAAATTATCTAGAACGGCAGCCTCGAAACTACCATGAGATGGCCAACTAAAGACGCCATCATTTTTAGTGTAACGGACCCAATATTCATTATATATGATAGGACCCACGCCATGACGACTATAGAGCTCGTAAATCGGAGTTCCAACCGGAGGTATCGGACATGAATCCTCCAGCCGGGAATCCATGGTACAACATTTGAGAAACCCAAACAAAGTACTACGGCCAGGCATCGCGCACACTAGCCGAGTATACAAACTTCAAGGGCTATCGAAGTACGATGTCCTCGCAAAAATGCAAGACCCTCGGTTTTTGGCAATTGCAATCGTCAAATAAAACCCAACAACTAAGAACCACGAATGCTATGGAACCATGCAAACAACAAAGCAACACTGGGAGCGACCCACAAATACTTAACTGAGAGAACAATGGCGTCACCAGGAAGGCCCGTCGATCGTCTCGCCGTACAAAGGACTACGCCAGGCGCCAAAACAGGTCGACAGTCAGGGCATCGGTCCGTCGCAGCCGTCAGGAGGCGGGGATCTTCGCGGGAAAAGACGTCGGGCCACTTATTTCGACAACTGGATCGATGAAGCGGGGTGCACCTTCCCTCGGAGATTTCACACGAAGTTCCTCACGATCGTCGGGCTTTGGACCGGTACCGTTGATGTCGCCCCACGTTGGGCGCCAACTGAAGGACTGGGTTATTCTTAAGACCCAGCGGTGCCAGGGAACAACACCTGAAACCTTCGTGGGTTACCTGTTCTGGCGTACTAAACACAGAGACACGGGACACTTCCAGCGACGTCAGAGATCAGCGTTTTTTTTACTGCAGGGATACAGAGGTCACAAGAAGTACACAACGTGTAGGTTCTCGGAGACTGCTTCAAATTCGTAGAAGTGGATCGCTCCTTTTATACAAGTTTTTGCCATAGCACAGTATGGCGAACAAAGGTTACAACTCAGTTCCCACAATAAACTTCAAAGGGTCGCGTTCATGTTTCAGGATGCCGGAACATAATTACAACAGTCTTGCCGGTTCCCAACTGTAAAAACATATTTCCTCCGCAATAAACACATTTCATCCCAACCGTAAACGCATTAAAAGGAAGGACGAAAAACAGATGCAAGGAAAGGACAAGGATGCACAACAGGTTAGAAAAGAGTGTTAGGGGCAATAAGGAAACTTGATAGAAGGGTCAAAGACCTCGTGTCTAATGTATGCGTGGCTGAAACAATAGACCGGCGCGGCAAGATGAGCCTTGAGCGGGGCCATCTGCCTCAGTCGTGTCATTTCCCTCATCGTAAAAGTCACCTCAAAGGAACACGTGTCCCTCGTACAAGCTTGAGAGTCCCAGGGTCACGAAGCAGACAAAGCCCGTTCGCTGACTACCTGAGGGCAAGAAACAAAATGGATGCTGTATCTAAAATGGAACCCAAGGGTTCGGATGAACAAACCCAAAAATGAGACGAACCATACGTGGCTGCATAGCGAAACTTCGTACACCCACTATACTCGTCATTTGCGGTTCGTAGATACCAAACTCATCCATATTCATCACTACTCAAAAGTGCCGTCCCGTCTCACACGGAACCTCAGGGTGTGTGTGGAGTTCTGTGTAGAATTTCCTCTACTGTTTTAAGAGTAGATCCAAAGGATACATGGGGGACTGGAGAGCCAGTTAGATCCCCAGGGCACCGTACTGGATGCCCCTGGGATTCTAAGGAATCTCCTCCTCCGCGTTTACTACCTGCAGAATGAGATTCTACAACCTCAACCATATCAGGGACATTAGTAACAGTATTTACCATATCACCATCACTTCAATTCCCAATCACATTTTCTCCTCCGTTCCCAATAGTTATGGTATTTAACCCAACTTGGGGATTTTCTTCCTTCCCTCTTTCCCATAGACTAAATAGTTGACTTTTTCCTTTCGACAGCATGCCAGAGACATCCTTGTTTCGTAAGGGGTTTGATTTAGTTTTAGCACAAGTCCTACCCACAAGTAGTCGTCCTGACCTTAGTTTTTTTGCTGTCGTATTTAAGCACTGTACAAAAAGTTGTACTGAAGATAAATATAACAAAGGGATCAAGGGACAAAGGATAAAGCGTTACACCATAAGTAACCAAAAGTGACTATAAAGTGATTATAAATATAAAATAAAAAACAAATAACAAAAAATAAATAAAGCAATTTACAAATAGAGTTCCACAGTCATTAATCATCAAATCATTCGGCGGAGAGGGCAGGAGGGACAGAGAGACAGAGGGACAAGGGGACAAAAGACACTGCAAAAGGGCACTGCGTTAAGCTGTATGCAAGCAGATTTTCCTTTCCCTTCCTTCCAAACAGTGTTCCCCAAAGAGGTGCTAGCTGCTACTAGTTGCCCCTAGTCACAGTCCACTACTGCTATTAACTTTTTCTAAGCACAAATTACAAGAGTATAGATATTGTGAGGTGAACATAGAGTACATATGGTGACAATAGGAGACATAAGGTGGCAAAAAAGCATCCAGTTGCTTTGGCCTCAAATCTCAGGCCTCCTGGGCTCAGGTCAGCCTACATTCAAATAGGAGTGCTTTCAACGCTGATGCAAGATGTAGCCCAGGACCGAGCCCGCCCAACCTTTTCAAGACTTCCAATAATTGGCCAATAGTATGGCTCCTGCGGCACAGTTTCTGTCTCTGCCTCTGTCCGCACCGACCAGGCAGCTCAGAAGTCTCAGAGGGTCGGACCCAACAAAAACCCAGCAAACCCAACAGGCCTATGGCAAAGGCCAGCAGAAACTAGGAACCCAGGAACCTCAACTCAAGGATCTCTGCCGCTGTTTTCTGCTACTGCAGTGGCTCCTTGTGATAAGAAAACAGCAAGCCGCCGCTGCTGTTTTCTTATCACAAGGAGCCACTGCAGTAGCTCACAACGCGACTCCTTACTTCCTTACAGCTCCACCTTTGCCAACTGCAATTTTTTATGGACAACTTTTCAGGCATAAATCAGGGAATAATCTCCGAAAAATAACTCCCCAGCCTCAGAGATCACACGGCCACAACAATACAGTACAGCACTAGGCCCGCAAGCAGCCGAGCTGGGCCAGGCTAGGTTAGGTTGGGAAAAGACAAGGACCAAACCAAAACCCAGGATGAAAACCCGAAGCCAAGGCGGGCTTTTTTATGGGGGGTCCTCAACTGAGGAGCCCCAACTGTTTCACCTACGTATAGTGTCAGTAATGCACTGTGGATTCACCCACAGCGTGGCTCCTCTAGCCGTCACACAGACAACATGCAGGCAGTATACCCCCTGCCTGGTCTAAAAAATACCAGGCTACCGCAGGGGGGAGGGGAGAGATACCAGCTACCTACAATCTGCTACCGGCTCTCCCGGCTCTCCCCTGAACGTCTTGTGTCTCCTCGTGTGCGGGCGGGAGCAAAATGCTCAACTACAGCCCGGTGTTTGACAGAGACACACGCGTCTCAGTTACACCTCGCAGCAGCAGCTGTTCTTACTGCCATCGCCACTCTGCTCTGTGTTCCTGTGCTCCAGCCGCTCTGCTCCGTGCTCTCAGCACCGGTGAATTAGTCCCAGCGGCAGCGGCAACTCGCTCTCGCTCTCTCCCCGCTGCCGCTCCACTCTGCTCTGCGCTCCGAACTGCTCTGCTCACGTGACTAGGTCCAGGCATGGCCAAACGGCACTCCAACCCTCTTCCGAGGAACCTCTCTGTAGGCAAAGAGAAGGCAGGGCAACAGGACATCCCATTTTTGCCTAAGCTTTTCTGGGAGGCCCATGATCATGCCCTTCAAGGTTTTGTTGAACCTTTCAACTAACCCATTGCATTGTGAGTGATAGGGTGTGGTAAATTTGTAATTTACTCCACACTCCTTCTACATTTCAGTGATATAACTAAGCATGACGCTTGCACCTCTGTCAGTTAAGACCTTCTTAGGGAAACCCAGAATGAAAAAAATTCCCAGGAGGGCCCTGGCCACCACAGGAGCTGTGGTGGTTCTAAGGGGTATGGCTTCTGGGTACCTAGTGGCATGGTCCACCACCACTAGAATATATCTGTGCCCAGATGCAGTTGCAGGACCCATGGGACAAATTATGTCAATCCCAACCCTCTCAAAGGGAACCCCCACCACAGGTAGTGGTATCAGGGGGGCATTTGTGGTACCACCTGCCTTACCACTGGCTTGACAGGTAGTACAGGAGAGACAAAACCCCTTTGTATCTTCTGACATGTGAGGTCAGTGAAATTGAGGGACAAGCCTGTCCCAAGTCTTACTTTGGCCTAAGTGTCCTGCTAAAGGGATATCATGTGCCAGTGTCAGTAGGAAGCTCCTAAACTTCAGAGGTATGACCAACCCAGCCGCGGTGCGTCCATTGGGGCGTAGGGGCGTAGCCCCACCAGCCCTGCTGCTTGGACCCGCGGCTATAATTAAAATAAATGTTTAAAACTTTTAGCATTTACTTACTTTATTAGCGCAGCACCAAAATTATTCCGGCGGCGCCGGGCAGCACCCGACTTTATCGGGAGTGTGCAGGTGGAGGGGGGGGGCGGGCGGGCTGGCTGGTGGTGATTGAATGAGATTGACAGGTCTTTCCTTTGAAAAAAACTTTTTTTCCCCCGCATGTATGCTTCGGGCAGCAACTTGCCCGAGCATGCGCACCCAGGCCGGCCCCATTAGCTAGTAGGGGGGGGGGGTGCAGGACCTGCTGGCGGCAGCGCTGGCAGCAAAGGGCGACAGGGCGAGCAGTCACTGTGCCCTCCAAGCCAATCCTGGCGCTGCATGCAGCGCCAGGATTGGCCGGTCACCGCGCAGCACAGCAGGGGCAATCCATATTGGATGCCGAGCGTGGGTGGCTCAGCCGCCCTGCACAATGGCCAATCACTGTCTCTGACTTAATGTAGTCATGCAGTGATTGGCCATTTTGCGGCGCGCGGCGCTGCAGCAGTGTCGTAAGCGTGCGTCACTCGGATCATAACGGTTCACTTCACTCGCGTCGCCTGAGCCTCGTGGTCGTGGACTGGACGGTGTGTGGAGGACACGCTGCAGCATCGGGCCTGCTGCTCCATCTCTTCACGCCTGGGGGGGACACACAGGTAGGATGCGTCTTCTGGGGCTGAAAGTGCCAACAGTCCTCCAAAATACTCCTGTGTAAAGAGTTGTGCTCACGGTGCTTGTTGCAATGTAGGCCTTGGATTGGAAGAGATTGCTGGCCTGGTTTGAATCCTTAGTCCTCCTTTGACCCGGAGGCTGGTCGCTGCAAAGCATGAATCAGCAGGATGTGAGATTATGGACAGGAACTCTGGATGCCCTGTTGGAAAGACTCTGATGCCAACCGGGGGCTGGAAGGGGGTGCGCGAGCAGAGGATGGCGTCATTGTAAATGGATGTTTTGTGAGCTCCCTTCCACGTGCCCACAGGGAGCCTTCGAGGAGGCGTTGTGCTGATTCTCCTGATCATGGCATTATAACATGTCTCTCACAGCTGGGTTACTTCTGTACCAGTTCTAATTACCTGCCATATAGAATGTACTACTGCCAGCGGGGTGGCCTGCCGAACCTGTGGTTATCATGTGTTTAAAGCTTTAATGTGTGCAAAGTCTGTCTTGTGAATGGCCTCCTGGTATGTAAAAATGTATCTGTCCAGTGCTAATATTAGCCCCTTGTTGTGGGGTGGGCACTTCTCTTGCCCGCGGAACATTCCTCGCTGCTACCTTTGCTGTTGGTCAGTTGTAGACAAACTTATCATGGCATGTCCCCATTTTATTTTTAACTTGTTCAAGAGCAGTTGGTATTTTATAGGATTTTGTGCTAATTTGTATTAGCGGTGTATTGTCTCCATACGGGCCCTTTTAGTGCGCAGCGCCCTTTATAGCGGCGTTTAAGCATATACTCTCCTGTGGTTCGCCTCATAGGCCGCTTCTGCCCCCACACCCAAGAGCCTGTGTGTCAAGAGTCCGGCACCGCATGGAAGTTAGACCTCCTACTGTGAGCCGGGGCTGGGAACAGCGTGTTCCAGATTAGATTGGCCATTCTGGAAATTAGCTGGAAATCGCATGGCAGCTCAGAGGGTATAAAAGCCCAAAGGTATTTCAAATTTCTGTGTGTATGCAAGGCCACTGGGACAGACATTATCAGCATTAATGGATATTTATAGAACGTATGGCAGGGTGATAAAGGTGTCAGCGTGGTAATTACAGAGCTGGGCTCCAGTGACTTCTAGATAAATCCGAGGCTTAAAGGCCAACTGCAGACGGAAATACTCTGCTGTGGCCCGTGGACATTACTTCTCTTCTCGCCCTTGAGTTTCCAAAAGCGTTGGTGCAGATACCCGCTGAATTCATTGTTCTATTACTATATATAGTCTTCATTATTACTGTTTGGCTGCACGCACACAATCGCACACAATCATATAATACACACACACACACACGCACGCACCCGCACACACGTTGAGTTAGTAAGAAAACACACACAATTTCAGAATGAGAAATTAACACACACAGACGGAGTAAGAAAACACACGTTGGCAATGAGTATAAGTGTGCAGAGAGAGCCCGGGTCCCTTCCCACATCGGGTTCCAATAGAGACCCTGCCTGCCTTTGGGGAACAACCTCGTCGGCTGCCTGAACCCCCGTGCGTCCCTTCTGCTTTCATCAGCCAGACTTTGAACATTTGAACTTGAAGTCTGGTGCCCCCGACCATTTTATGGGTTGACCTATGACCCTGGCTGTCCCCATCGCGTCACTGTAGTCCTGCGTGCTCTGATCCACCCCCCAGCTTTCATGGCCCTCTGTTGTGAGAGAGGATTTGCACCCCACCAACCATGCAGCAAATCCCTTTACGCAATATTCGGGGAACAAGAGTGTAAAAGTCTTTCTTCCCTTCCCACAGAGGTGATTCAGGGCAGCCTATTTATCTTTGCTGAGGATTAGGCCGCTATAAAAACAAGCAATTGCAATGCAATAGGTCTCGCATTTGCAAGAGTTTGAGCTATTGACAATGCCTTTTTATGTGTTTTATGTGTTTTGAAAACCTGAAAGCGGTGAGTAAATAAGCACTTTGTACTTGTAGTCCTTGCTTACAACAAGCAAGTCTGGCAGTAAACGAGGCGCAGTTACTGCCAGCCTTGGTTCTCGTAAGCAACGACGAAAAGTAGAAAAGTGCGTGTTTACAACCACTTACAAGTTTTTACAACACATACATAAAATACATGCCCGATTCGATGTCTCGGGTCTACTTCGCTATATAAAACAAATAGAAACATCAGTTGTTGACCTATATATGTAGGAGCGTTGGCAGTCTGCCAGACTAGTATGTTTGTAGTCCCACCGTCCCAGTAGTGAACTAGCAGCAGGCGGCAGCGCAGAAGCTTAATGTGCCTGCTGCAAAGAACATATATACCTGATGCAGATCACAAATTGCATATGATGTAAATAGGTCAGTCAGGCACTGCTTTTGTCAGAGAGATCCTTTTGGTACTTGCAGTTTCTAAGTTAAAATCCTAACATACAACGGACTCTCAGAGAGCTAATAACTGTCATCTAAGAGCTGGATGCAAACTGCAAGGAAAAAATTGGAGCGTTATGTTTTTTCCCCACAGTCTTTGTTTCATTACCCTACTGTTTCAAAAATAAATTGTTATCTTTTCATTTTCAGCACCTGACAACCTGAAACATTACCGCATTTTGGGGCAATTTTCCAGCAAACAACAAGAGGACCCCAACCTCCTTTGCTGCTCTCTCACCCGACCCCGGCTACAACCCAGCAAACACCAGTGTTAAAGGTAAGGAAACTGATGCTATATATTTTTTTACATCGTAGTTAGAGCTATGTATGTGGTCAATCTCAAGGCCCTCAAGCAGTGTCTTTCAGTGCCTCCAGCAACCACTATGGCACAGAGAGGCAGGAGGCAGTACGGCTCTATTTTTAGCAGTCATTTGAGATGTATTAGGATAATGCACAAGATATATGTATAATGTATTTATACTGAAATTTCATATTATTGCACTGCACCTTCAACGTCTACATGAGCCCCCTCGCGGCCATCGTACGCAAACACAACCTCAGCATAATCTCCTACGCCGACGACACCCAGCTGATCCTCTCTCTGACCAACGACCCCGCCGCCGCCAGAGCCAACCTGCACGAAGGGATGAAAGAGGCAGCCGAGTGGATGACAACCAGCCGCCTGAAACTAAACTCGGACAAGACGGAGGTCCTCATCCTGGGCTCCTCACCCTCCGCCTGGGACGACTCCTGGTAGCCTCCCGCCCTGGGCACCGCACCCAAACCGACAGACCATGCACGAAACCTGGGCTTCATCCTGGACTCCTCCCTCTCCATGACCAGGCAAGTCAACAACGTCTCCTCGGCGTGCTTCAACATCCTACGCATGCTACGGAAGATCTTCTGGCAGGCGCGTAGCTAGGGGGGGGCGGTGGGGGCGGACCGCCCCAGGCGGCACTATATTTAGGGCGGCGGCGGCCTTTTAATTTATTTAGGGACACAGTGTCACTAAATAAATTATAAAGTCCGCCGCGGCCGGGAAAGCAGCGCGCACTAACCTGTAGTGCTATGAGTGCCATGATGACCGTTAATCTCTCTGCCCGCGGCGCCGCCCATTCCAGCCTGCTCCAGGGCCGTCAATCATGGAGAGCGCGCGCCAGCGCTACCAATGACGGCCCTGGGCTACATTTTTGCCCGGCCCTCGCGATGAGAACGTAGCGGTGACGCGTCACGCGCTTCACCACTACGCACTCTCGTGAGGACCTTGTGGCCTGGGGCAGTCTGCTGAGCCTGCTGCGTGGATAATTCGTTTTAGTGCAGACTGCAGTAGTAGGTAAGAGAATGTGTTTCATTTCTTTTTTTAAATATGCGCAGGTCCAGCAGGACACGTACTTCGTGTGCGCTTCATTTAAACAGTTTTTATCATTATAATTGCCGATGCAGGACAACAATAAGACAATAAAAGGTGCCCCAATAACGCTGGTGATTAATGATTCGCTTGAGACCAATTATTTGTCTGTCAGTAGTTTTTAAATGCAGATGAACTGTATTTTGTGTGGATGCTCAGTGGGTTGCTGCCTTTGCCACAGAGATCCTTGTGTTACTTGCAGTTCAGAAGGTTTCCTTGAGGATTGTGAAGGATTCCGTGTATAAAGTGAAATTGACCATAACTAAAATCTCGCTCGAGCCTACTCTTGGGTAGGATGCGTTGTTCCCTATAGTCCTTCTTTCAAGCAGTGATTACCTGGCTCAGCATGCCCTGGTATTAAAATACTTTTGTGTGTTACAGAGTAAACACAAGGCAAGGGTTCAAACTTTACTATGGCAATGACGTGGTGCCTGGGTCTATGTGCTCTGAACCTCGAACCCTGTCAATGAGGTTGCAGATGTACGTCATGTCTGTATTTTTCCTGCGGGGTTCCTGCCAGTTCTAGGTTTAGTGTAAAGCTCTGTGTCCAGCCACATTACTATTTCCAGGATGCCAGTGTGCAGTGTCACAAAGACCTGCTGTCATTGACCTGGCACTGGAAAAGCGGCCGGGATGCATGCATGATCGGCTGAAGGCCATGAGAAAAGGAGGCGTCAGGTAATTATATGTTTTTGTAGGACGACCCTGCAAACACCTGCCTCAGATGGGATGGCTGCCTCTAGGCGCTTTCAGCATCTTGATGAGCAGCTTGTGTCTCGCATCACATTTCACATGAAAGACACAGTTGACCACTTTATCCTTATATGCCTGTCTGGCTAGGAATCTCCATTCTCTATCACGGGGGGGGGGGTACTGTTTATTTTATACTCCTTGTGAACAAAGAATGGATACCATCTCATGGAGCGAAAAGAGGGGGGCAACAAGTCATATAGTTGATACTGAAGTTTTTATCATTATCATGGCCGATGCAGGACAACAATAAGACAATAAAAGATGCCCCAATAACGCTGGTGATTAATGATTCGCTTGAGAGCAATCATTTGTCTGTTAGTAGTTTTTAAATGCAGATGAACTGTATTTTGTGTCGAAGCTCAGTGGGTTGTTGCCTTTGCCACAGAGATCCTTGTGTTACTTGCAGTTCAGAAGTTACAATCCTAACATAGGACAGTGACCAATGAACTGAGTCTGTCACCAAAGAGCTGCATACAAACGTGAATGGTATAGATATGTTTTGTGATATAGTTAGAACTTCCTCAGTCTTTCATCATTCTAATGTTGCTAAAATGAGTATGTTTGGGCAGCGATACATTTTTATCAGTAAAGCTGACCCCCATGGAATACTCTTTTAAATCCTAAGGTTGTGTTTCCCCAGACCAAACCCTCTCAAAATATACTGGCCACCAGTATGGATGACACGGACCTACTTTGAAATACAGTGTAGCAAAGGCTACCGGTAATGCTATTAGGTTTTTGCAGCAAGCAGGAGTGTGTGCAAATGAAATAGCATACACATAAAGCAACACTTGGAGTGTTTTGCTGCGAATAATCTTTTATTGGGGAGGTTTTTAGAGACCTTTCATAACAAATCACACTTTTGCTTCCCTCCTCGGCATGTTTAATTCCATTTTGCTAACATTACAACGAAATCATTGTATCTGTAGCAATGAAACAAGATGAAAGAGGGTGTGGATGAATTCAAATGTGAGCGCTTTGCAGAGACAAGAAAAGACAAACAGGGGCATATTTATCAAGGTTTTGCGTCGTCGCAAGGGCACAAAACGGCGTCACAAAACCTAAATGAGATTTATCTAGTCCCGCAAGGCCACCTTGGTTTGAGGAATCTAGAGTAACACAAGGCAGCGCAATCGCTGCCTTGCGTTAATCTGCAGCAGGGAGGCATGCCTCAGGTGGAGTGTAGGTGTTCCAGCACATTTAACCATGGATTCTGACACATTCCCAGATTCACCAACATTAGTAGACCTGGGAATGTATCAGAGTTGTACGCCTCCCCACCAGAGGCACAACGGGGAGAAATATCTTTATTTATGGTTGTTGTGTCCTCTTTCTAAGTATGCAGCAGATTCCTACACCTTGTAATCCTCATTGGCTTATGTGACATTCCCTGTAGACTGATTTACATACTTGTATGATTCATTGTCTCTGTATAATGTGTTCGTGGTGTAAAGTGCAGACACACTACACTGATATGAGTAGCGCTAAACAACAAATGCATATGAGAGAGGGGCTACGGAGCGATGAGGGGCACAGGTGGAGGGTGGCAGTGAGGTAATCTGAGGAGGAGGTAGTTGGAGGGGCTGTGGAGCGATGAGGGGCACTGGTGGAGGGTGACTGCAGGGCTCGAGTCGGGGTACCAGGCGGGTGGATGGCGTCCCCTCACTTATTTTCGCGGGAGCTCGATTACTGGAGCCACACATTTACTCTTTGGCCTCTCTGGGGCGAGATCGGAGCTCATTCAGAACGCTGCTCACGCGCTGGCTTTTCTGATGCAATGGCATCTAAGGGGTGAGCGAGGGGAGGCAATGAGTCTGATGGTGCAAGCCACCTTTCGTGACATCACTTGCTGTTGTGACGTCAGCGTCCCCCCACTTCTTTTTTTAGGACTTGTGCCCTGGGTGACAGTGAGGGAATCCGAGGAAGAGGTCATGGTGTGGAGGGGGAGCTAGGGTGAGATGAGGAGCACTGGTGGAGGGTGGAAGTGAGGGAGTCTGAGGAGGAGGTCATGAGGGGGAGAGGCTACAGAGAGATAAGGGGCACTGGTGGATGGTGGCAGTGAGGGAGTCCAAGGAGGAGGTCATGAGGGGGAGGGGCTATGGGGAGAAGAGGGGCACTTGTGGCGTGAGGGAGTGAGGGAATCTGAGGAGGAGATCACTAGGGGGGCCATAGAGGGATGAGGGGCACTGTTGGAAGGTGGTAGTAAAGGTATTTATGGAGAAAGAGGTTATTAGTGTGGCGCCAAAAAAGACTTTCGCATCAGCGCTAAAGCCGGCCCTGTTATGGCCTTTCTGTTTTTGTTTATTTAATTAGCAGTCGGGTCATAAGGGCTACTGTGGAACATACTTTAAAGTGCATGCTAATTATATTTACTGCTATATTCAATGTTTTAAGTTTGAAGGTGATTTTACTAATGTTTTTACCGGGAAAAAGCAAAGTGGAGCCCGATGGGGCCTGATATGGGGCTGGGGGCCCAAGGTCAGCTGTGAGATAAGGTGCACTGGAGGGAGGAGTAGTGGATAATCAAGCCTGTAAGGGAGAGCGTTGCCGAGTCCGGGGTCAGGTGGAGGTAGTAATGAAGAGGGATTCTCCCTGAAGGCTCGCACAGAGGGAGCCCGTAAGGGAGTGCGTTGCAGAGTCCGTGGTCAGGTGGAGGTAGTAATGAAGAGGGATCCTCCATGAAGGCTCGAACAGATGGAGCCCGAGTAGTATCACTTGCCTGATACTCCCACCTCAGAAACCTCCTCTTCCCATCAAAGGAACATTACATGGAAAGTGATAATATTTAGAAAGAGATTTGGAAAAGAGTGAGTTTTACTGGTCCTATTTTTCTGGTTTCTTCTGAATATTCAAGGAGTGCCGCAGCGCCGGAACAGTTGGTCCCGGGTCTTGGATAGAGTTGAACAAGTTCCCATGGCCCCCCACAACTGTGTTTAAGGATTGTGATCATAATGTGTCGCCCCTCCCTGTATTTTAGCTTTGGGCCCCCAGGCAGGCTGTGCACCATGTGTGTGCTGAGGCTGCTGTGAAGAAGAGATGCACTATTACAAGCTGGTTTTGGGAACCAAGAGCACATGTCTTTTCATTCCCAGGGAGTTGGTTGCTGCTGCTTGGAAGTAATGACAGGGAGTGACCCCTGGTTGTTGCCTTTGGGCCACCAGAGTGGGCTTTGTATCCGGTCTGTGTTGGCAAGGTGGAGCGGACTGACCCCTTTGTGCTGCGTTTAGTTTTAAGGGCACACAGTGAGTCATTCCCTGTGAATAATTAATTTGCTGTTTTTGAAAGATAAAGAATCACAGGCTTCGATACTGTTAAGTTGGTTTTGGGTCCACAGAGCACATCACGTTTGTGCAGGTCCCCACTGCTTTAATGGGGGGGGGACCATGATGAATGGTCATTTAATGTAAGCTGTAGATGAAGGTTACATGAACAGTGTCATGAATGTGCATGTTTGCATTGTGTTGAGGGGATTACCAGGTAATTGTTCACGCAGCTCTCTGATGGATGTCACATGCAGTTTTTCTGAGTCCCCAGATAGATCATGCAGTCTGTGTGTTCTCTTTTGTACTGCCAGTCACCGGTGTTTTCAACTGTGTAGCCTTGGACCGTGTCATGTATGTGCATGTAACTTGCATGATAAAGGTAACTATTAGCGGCCATACTACGTGTCTCTCGGACCTCTTTGAAGTGCATGCCCTCCCCCAGGGGGGGGGGGGCGGCAATCTGAGGGATAGCCCCGGGCGCCACAAGCTCTAGCTACGCCACTGTCTTCTGGTGGATCCCCACCGAGACCAGGAAGACCGTCACCCAGGCCCTCGTCACCAGCCGACTGGACTACGGCAACGCCCTCTACGCCGGTACCACCGCCAAGCTCCAGAAGAGACTCCAGCGGATCCAGAACGCCTCAGCCAGACTCATCCTCGACATCCCACGAACCAGCCACATCTCCGGACATCTGAGAGACCTTCACTGGCTCCCCGTCAACAAAAGTATCACCTTCCGCCTCCTCACCCACGCACACAAGGCCCTACACGACCAAGGCCCGAGCTACCTCAACAGCCGAGTCAACTTCTACGCTCCCAAACGCCACCTCCGATCAGCCAACCACGCCCTCGCCGCCGTCCCCCACATCCGAAGAGCGACTACAGGAGGAAGGTCCTTCTCCTACCTGGCCGCCAAGACCTGGAACTCCCTCCCGACCGACCTGCGCCTGACCCAAGACCACCTCTCCTTCAGGAAGAAGCTGAAGACCTGGCTGTTCGAGCAGTAGCGGCACCCCCCCCCCCCCAGCGCCTTGAGACCCTACGGGTATGTAGCGCGCTTTACAAGCATCATTGATTGATTGATTGACCTTATACGTTGTACTTTGATTATTGACAGGTTTCTTTAATATATATATATATATATTGGTAAGGCCAGCAACACACCATCATGAATACAGTACAAGAGCTGATTACAAAGTCATTCCAGTCACGGCCACTTGAACAAAAACTACAGTTAAAACAATTGGGACCTCATCAGCCGGAAATAAACCTACAGCAAACAAACCAGGACAGAGGAAAAATGTCAAAACGTACATTCTCAAATGCCTGGTACACAAAAGCTGATTGGCTTACAGGCTGCCCTATAAGAAATTCTCTGTTCTGCTTCCCCTGCTTGCTGTTTGGCGGTGACTTTTCTTGGACACGGCAAGGAATGGTCGACCTGAAGCACATCGCTGAAAAAATAAAGAAGCATGCACTCACAAGAAATCATCTGGAAAACCTGACAAGACTGGGAATGTTGGGGGAAGACGCACCAATTGAGCAGCAGATAAATGATGCGTATCGCAAATCCATTCAAAAACACAATGAAGCTGTTGATAAGAACAGACAAAATCTATCCAAGATCATTGATTGCATTCGTTTCTGTGGTGCTTTCGAACTGACATTGCGAGGCCATGACGAATCAGAAACTTCCTCAAAACCTGGGATCTTCCGAGGCCTAGTGGATTTAATGTCAACCATAGACCAGGATTTGGATTGACATTTAGCACATGCTACAGTCTTTAAGGGCACCTCTAATACAATACAAAATGAACTCCTTGACTGTATGCTCGAAATTACAAGAAGCCATATTGTGCAAGAGTTGCGAAACACAGACTTTGTGGCTATTCAGGCTGATGACACCACTGATGTGTCCACTCAAACACAGTCCGTGTTAGTGTTTCGGTACCTTGACAGTGACAGAAACGTTGTGGAAAGATTTTATGGCTTCACGCATTTAAGTGACTCTAGTGCAGCAACCATCACTGAAGCAATACTGTGTCAACTGGACTTAATTTTCCCGGACCTGCCTCAAAAACAAAAACTTATCGCACAAAGCTATGATGGTGCGTCCGTAATGAGTGGAAGCCTTAGTGGAGTTCAGAAGAGAATTCGAGATGTGTACCCTAATGCTCATTTTGTGCACTGTTACGCCCACCAACTCAATCTTATTATGCAACAGGCGGTATCAAAGATCAGAGAGACACGAGTTTTCTTTCAGGATATTGGAGGCATAGCAGCATTCTTCACACGTTCCCCCAAAAGAACAGAAGCCCTTCATGAGATTGTGAACAAAACGTACCAAGGGGATCCTCAACTCGTTGGAACTTTCACATTCGTACAGTCAACTTAATCTTTGAACAGAGGGAGGGCCTTGAGAAATGTTTTGTCGCCATAGCATCCAGAGCAGACTTTGATCACACAAGTCAGAGTGAAGCCCATGGCTTTATTAGAACACTACAAGACAAAGAGTTTCAGTTCTTACTGTTTTTATTTCATGACATAATGATTCCTGTTGATGTGTTATACGATCAGTTGCAAAGAAAAGACCTAGATACTGTCTCTGTGAAAGCCAATGCATCTGCATTTGTACAACAGATTATGAAAGTGAGAGATGGGGTTGAAGATTTAGGGCCATATGTAGGTAGCCCAATACCGGTCGGTAACGGCCGATTTGCGGTAAATATACCGTTACCGATCGGTATTTAGGCTTTTGATATGTAGGGGGATCATTTCTGTATTCGGTAATTTACCGAATCGGTAAAATTACCGAATCGGTAATTTTACCGATTCGGTAAATACCGAATACAGAAACGAGATGTAGGGGGAGTGTGTGGTGGGTGTGGGGATTCGTTATTTACCACCAACTAAAAGTTGGTGGTAAATGACGAATGACTCAGTTAATGCATTTTTTGGCCCTTAGATGTGTGCAGTGTGGCAGACACACATGCCCTCAGGACATGTATGTGTGCCACATGTGCACACATGCAGGAATCAGGGGTGCAACAGGGTGTCAATGTGACACCCTGCCACCCTTGATTGAGCTCCCCCCATTGCCGATTCGGTATTTACCGATTCGGTAATGGTAACTGGCTTCCCATTGATTCCTATGGGCCTCCTGGCCCATAGGAATCAATGAGATACAGGTTACCATTACCGAATCGGTAAATACCAATTCTAAAATACCGACACTTACCGAATCGGTATTTTTTTACCTACATTACATTTACCGATTCATAAATACCGAATCGGTAAAATTCGGTATTTAAGAATCGGTAAATGTAATTTACCTACATATGGCCCTTAGAGAGCAAACTGCCGGAGCATTCTATTTTTGCAAACCGCAGACAAAACATCACCTCTCTGGTTCGAATTGGAAAAGGAGATATGTGACATTGTAATTGTGCAAGCGAAAGAACGTTTTTCGTTCACAAAACATTTGGTGAGTGCGACTTTATTGCAAAGTAAAGAGTTTGCACAATATGATGAATCCTTCCCTGAGCGTGCTCTGAATCAGGCTGTGGAAGCATATCCTATGCTCAAAAAAGAGCAGCTGAGAACTGAGTTAACTGTACTCTACAGAATGCCTGTGTACCGGAAGGCCACAAGCGCCTTGACTTTGCTGAGTTTAATTCATAAACTGCATATGGAAAACTCACTTACAGAGACAGTGACTTTACTAAAAATTGTGATTACGACTCCGATGACAACAGTAGAAGCTGAACGATGTTTTTCAGCCTTAAAGCGCATAAAGACATTCCTCAGGAACACCATGCTAGAGGAAAGACTAAATGCTTTGGCGATGCTATCTGTAGAGAGCAAGCTAGTCCAAAAGATACCGGACTTCAACATGAAAGTAATTGACAAGTTTGCTACACTGAAAGATAGACGTGCGGATTTCATTTACAAAAAGTGAATGCTGCTACTTGTTTGTTGAATACAAGTACTTGCGTGGACCTATGTGAAGTGTGTGTACAAAGCTCAGCTCAACCAGAATCACGGTAACAGCGCATTGCGCTGCCTCTTTTATATTCAGTATATTGTAAGACTGTTTTTCTTCGCCCGCCTTTCCTTGTTTTGTTTCCCTGTTTTCCCCTTGCTTGCCATTCGTTACTCTAGAGTCTAATATTCAGTATGTTGTAAGACTGTTTTTCTTCCCCCGCCTTTCCTTGTTTTGTTTCCCTGTTTTCCCCTTGCGTGCCATTCGTTACTCTAGAGTCTAATAGAGTCGGAAGGCCGTAGGGGAAGACTGTGGACTTTTCTTCAAGTTCCTGACGCTCCTGCGGAACGAGCCTGGCAACCATTACACTGCTGTGCAACTTCTTCTACTCTTAGAGCTGAGATTTCCATGAGTCTTATAGTCTGAATTCAGCACCTGAGCATAATAGGACAGAATGTATGAAGCTCTGTGGTAATACTGAATAAGCAGCTACCTATGTTATGCCATCTATTAATGTAATAACTGCACTTTCACAATTGCTTTATTAACCTTGCTGCTTTCTCAAATTTGCTTGAAAATGCACGATTTTTCTTCTTTTTTTTCAAAATTTTCCAAACCCCCCTTTTGGGGTTCGGGCTCGCTCGCTGCACTCGCTTGCTACGGTGCTGTATGCTAATTCGTCTGCGCCCCACCACTTTAAAATTTCACCCACCGCCCCTGGACCAACCTCCTGGTAGCACCAGGCTTGGGGTCTCTACCCTCTGAGTAAAGGAGTCCTTCATCCCAGTAGATCTTGTGGGAACCACTGGCACTCCCCGCAGTCTCAGCAGCAGCTTGCTGTCTGAGGGGTTCAAGAGAGGGGCAGTGTGAGAAGTTGGCCTGGCATATGCTGTCCACTAGTTATAGGGGACACCTTGCACCAGTCCAATTCGACTCTTAAGGTGATAGGTTAAAAGACAACCTTTAAAGAAAGATATCCTAGTGGTAGCTGTGGAGAGCAGCCTTCAGGCTAAGTCTTGAAGGAGTGTTAAGCTTTTTGTTTTACTATAGATATCCTCTTGAATAACCAAATGAAAGAGTAGTCCACACAGGTATATATATAAAATATATGTATTTATTCTAAGAATAATCCCACTAGTCTCTTAATGAAACTGGAGGTAAAGATACAATTCAAACAAGCATTGATAGTTACAATAAATAGCACTGGAATCATATGGCCCCAGGGGGGGACCAAACCATATATTAAAAAATTGGTATAAGAACCACGACAATTCTACAGACAGTGCGTAGGGCACTTAGGGTCGCTGGCCCCTTAAGAAACCACCCAAGGTAGTGAGGAAGGGGGCCCACAGGAGACGCGTGCAGTGGTATAAACTACTGTCGGGATCTCTATTAAACCCTATGGAGAATGTCGCGGTTGGAAATTGCAAGAATCTAAACACTTCTAGCAGGAGTTCAAGTTCAGCAGCTTAGAGATAAGCTCTTGGAGGGCCCACACCCACGACAGTACCAAGGTACCGTTGTTACCTGCCCCAGGGAAGCCGGGTGCATAGGTCGTTTTCGATGTCGGGTCGCGATCTCATTTTCAATGGAAAAAGGTGAAGAACTGCTGCTGCGGTGTTAGTGTCTGGATTGGATCCACTAAGCCTTGGCAACTGCAACCCATGCAAGGATCACAAAACAGCTACGGTGCAGACCCATGGGGTCTGAGCAAGGTCTCCAGTGAGGAGACTGTAGAGCAAGCCTGGAGCAACCAGGTGAGCCCTTTAAAGTAAAGATTGACCTCCGCTAGGGCCCACCAGTCGAGAGACAAGGAACTGCGGGAGGCAGCAATTTGGCGTGCATAAAGATGCACCCACGGGTTGCTGGAGTGGGCTAGGGTGTTGATCTTTGGCACAGATGATGCTGAGAGATTGGTTCAATAATGAGCCAAATCACAACTTCCCCACTGGTCGGGGTCGTGTGCTATGCAAGATGTGGCCGGTGTCCTGGGCTATTGGGGATCTCGGCACCCACAGGGTCCACGGTGCTGAGCTTTGCTGTGCACACTCACTGGCCTCTGGGATGCTTGGAAACCCACCTCAGGGTAGGCAGAAGTCTTCGATGTCCGTAGGAGCAGCGGAGTTCCAACTGGGTTACTTGCAGTGTTTTAGGTGCCTGCCAAGCAGGGGGGTAACTCCTTTACCCCAAGGGAGATTTCTTCATTCAGCTGTGCGGCAGCAAGTTGAAGGTTCAAGTCTGTGAAGTCCAAGATTAATCTGAGGCTCTGGGGACCCTGCACCCACCTTTATCCAGAGATTAGGGGAGTGTCTGAATCACAGCCCACCAATGAGAGTTCAGGCGGGAAAGGGTGGCTACACCCTCTCCCGTTTGTGTGTTTTCCCGCCTGGGCAGGGGACAGGATGCCCCTGAACCGGTTTGAGGCGGTGTATGCAGAAGTAGGCACTGGAGAAGCCTACGTGCAAGTCTGAAAGACATCCTATGGTGCACCCACCCAGTTCCAATCCACATAGTCTGTCTGGGGAGGTGGGAACAACTCCCTGATGAATACAGGCCCCAGCTAGGCCCACAGGACACAAGGGTTCGCTCTCCTGTAATGGAATCTATAAGGAAGTTGGCACGGAAACTGCAAAGTACAAAAACAGCATTTATTAACCCTTAAGGGTGGTCCTACAATCCATACAACACTCTTCAGTATTGCATAGAGTAGCACAAAGAACTTGCGTACATGGTCCCCTTTTATACACAATAGAGGGGCTCATAAGTGGGTGGATACAACATGAGGCCGAAGAACATTACCATTTATGGTCATTTTCGATACAGAATCAATACGTGGGCGGAGCTAACACACTCCTTGAGCCCGCGAAAACATGGTCAAGCAAGGCTAACTGATAACAGATGTGGTCAAGTCTGGGCATGCGCCAGATGGACAAAAGAGCTATTTATAGACTGTTACTAGGCAGATTACAAGAGCAACTAACACAGAGGTTGGACTCTTCTCGTGGGGAACACGTGGAAGCATGACAATACAAAATGGAGTCCGAACTTCGGTCAACATAACAGAGAAAACATGACCTAAAGGAAGGGAATTAATGTCTTTAGTAAATGCTTAATCACATTGCTGTTTCAATTTACAACATCCCTGCAACAAGATCCCTATTGTCCAGCTGCTGTGGCAGGAGTTCTGCCCAGCAACAGGCAGCCAGAGTCGTGTGGGTGGCGGGTAGCATCCATTTTGTACTACGCGTGCACTTTTAAATTGGTGTCTAAAATCTGCTGCTTTTACCATATCGCCCCTCTTACAGGGGGAATCATGCCCTCACTCCCATGGTTGGATTGGGGGTATGATTCCTACATGTTTGACACCAAACACGACATGGTTCTGTGCAGCCACTCTCAAGTTATCACGCTATCGCGATTTACTTATAATGCGGTTAAGAGTATATGGCATGGCTGCACTACAAACAACCCAGCAATAGTTTTACGAAGGTTGCAGAGGGGCCCTACTCAGGTAGGGGTTCCTCCTCACACATATCTCAGCACCCTGCCCTGTAGAATTAGCAAGGCCTGCCTTAGGAGTGACCTATGAGGATATATGTGTTGTATTAAGTGGGATACAGGATACCTATATTCCTGTAAGGGGTGCAAGCACCACCTTACCCAGACTACAGTAGTGGTCTGGTGGTGTCAGTTTGTATGGCTGTCCGAGGGGTGGCACAATAAGTGCTGCAGCCCCTGGTAGGCCTCTGAGAGACCCATGCCCTGGGTACCTAGGGTACCATCTACAAGGGGCTGATAGGGTGTCCTCAGTATCCAATTGGTATGTACCTAGGGTACTCACATCAGTTTAGAGAGGAAGCAGATAGGCTGGGGTCCTGGATAGCAGGGCCACAGCCTGGCTAGAGTCATAAAACAGTCAAAACATCAGCAAAAAGTTGGGGGCAACTATGCAGTCGATGCCACTCTCCTACAGGCAGCTGTGCTGCTCCTGACTCAGATCTGCCCTGGAAGGGCCCCCTGTCCCGACGAACTCAACCTGATCAGATTCAAGTTCCTCTGAGACAGTTCTTTGACAGGGACTGGGATCATCTTCCTCAGGAGACTGATCCTCACTCTGAGTCTGGGGGGAAGACACTGCCTTACCCCTACTGATCCTTCTCTTGGAAGGCACCTGGTCCATTTTTCCAGGTTCCAGGGCCTGTTCAGTGGAAGATAGTTTAACCTATGACCTAGTCACAGCAAACACATCTGCAGAGATGCCCAACATGTATGCATGTGTCCTGAGTTCCACTTCAGCCCAGGCTGAAGTTTCCAAATCATTGCCCAACAAGCATTTCACAGGGAGGTCTGAGCTAACCACAACCTTCTTAGGGCCAGTTACCCCTCCCTAGCTGAAATTAACAACTGCCAAGGAATGGTCTGTCCTGACATTGTTAGCATTGGTCACTTGGAACATCTCACCAAGTATGATCTGGTTAGGGTCCACAAGATCTTTTGTCACAATTGTGAATTGTGCTCCTGTGTCCCTATATGCAATGGCCTCCTTACCATTAATCAAAGGCTATTGTCTGTATTTTCCCAGATTATTGGCCTGAGTTGGAGTTCTGACTAGGCCGGAACCCATCTCAAATCCCAGGGTTAACTCTAATATACCCTTGGTCCCTGTACCACCTCTTTGAGCTGAACTAGGGGGAACAGCTGCCGTAGGGGCCGTGGTGGTGGTCTGAGGATCCTTGGCCCTTGAACAATTGGCATCCCTTGTCCAATGGGTTTTCTCCTTACACAGGAAGCACCAAGGTTTCTTTTTGCCTTTACCTTTGTTAGACTGTGACTCCCCCCAGATGCAGGTTTTTGGGGCCCTGATGAAGACTTCTGGTCTTTACCCTTCTCCCCACCCTTATCTGCAGGTTTAGCATCTTGCTTCTTCTAGTCACCACCTGTGGTCTGGTTTTTCTGATTCACCATGGTTCGGACCAACCTATCTGCCTTCTTTCCCAATTCTTGGAGAGAAGTCAAATCAGAGTCAACCAGGTATTGATGCAACAACTGATTTTGGCAATTATTGAGGATCTGCTCCCTCATAATCAAATTGTATAATCCCTTGAAATCATTCACTTTGCTGCCACGTAACCAGCCTTCCTGAGCCTTAGTAGCACAATCTAAAAAGTCTACCCAGTCCTGAGTCTGTGTCTTCTGGGTGTCTCTGAACTTAATTCTGTACTGTTCCATGTTAAGCCAAACCCATCAATGAGAGCACTCTTCAGGACTGAACAGTTGTCACTACAACGCACGTCATTAAAACGCATGTCCTCTTCTCTAACAATGAAAAGCTTATCTCTACCTTTGTCAGCAAAGGAGAGCCACAAGATAGCTGCCCACTGCTCTTGAGGGACCCTCTGTACTTTACAGGCCCTCTCTAAAGCAGCTGTCCATTTCTGGATGTCATCCCCACCATGGTAGGGAGGGACTATCTTGCTCAGGTTCCTATGGTCATAAGTATACTCCTTAACCCTAGGGACACTGTTGCTGCCCCCATTGGACTCTAGTCTCAATTTCTTTCTACCCTTCTGGAGTTCTAAGGATTCCTTATCTAGGGCCAATTGCTCTTGCCTGAGCCTAAGCTTGACTTTCTCAAGCTCTAGTAATTGGCACTGTCTTTCATAAGAGTTATCTCTCTTATGAGATGTGGAGGTCCTTATAGAATGTCCTGAATGGTGAGATTCTGCAAAGAGAGATCTAGATCTCCTGGGTAAACTCTGCACTCTTCCAGAAGGAGTAAAGAGAGGGCCACTGGTGCCTTCCCCAGGGAAACAACGTTTACAACGCAGTCATTACATTGCACTACTTTTACAACACAGTCATAAAATCACAACTTCCTTTACATCGCATGTCACTACAACGCAGCCATTACATCGCATGTTACTACAACGCATGTCACTACAATGCAGGCATTATATCGCAAGTCATTACAACGCATACCATTAGAGTGCATAGTACCCTTACACTATCCGATACTTACCCTACTGTTGCACTCACTGGAGGTAGAATAGTAATGTTTACCCCCACACGATCCAACATTTACCCTACTGTTGCACTCACTGGAGTTAGAATAGTACTTTTGACCCCTACACTATTCAACACTTACCCTACTGTTGCACTCACTGGAGTTAGAATAGTATTTATTATCCCTACACTATCCAACACTTACCTTAAATGCGATGTAATGGTATGCGTAGTAGTGGTATGCATTGTAGTGGTATATTGCGATGTAAAAACTGCGTTGTAAAGGCATGCGTTGTAAATGTATGCATTGTAATGTCGTACATTCCCTTCCCCACCCTCTTCCTGAAGATCTAAGTTGTCCAAGTTGGAATCATTTTGATCCTCCTGGCCAGGGTTTGAGTCTAGGTCATAAAAGGTGTCACCTCCTGACACAACTAGTGTGGTGTGGTGTATGCACCTACCTAACCTAGTGGGCACTAAACTGTCTTAGGTAGGAGAAAGGGTGTGCTAGATGCTTAACTACCCAACCCTAAGTTCAGTAGAACTTACTTATTCTAATCTTTAAGTATTATATGTGCCTGAATACTCTAGTGGTTTTCAGTTAATCAATACAAAGAAATTTATCTGGCAAAACCATGCAGGCTTGAATCCCAACCACTGCACACCAATGTGAGAAGTTGGCCTGGTATATGATGTCCACTAATTAAAGTGGACACCTTGCAGCAGTCCAAACGACCCTTGTGATGTATGAGGTCAAAGATATCCTTTAGAAAGCTATCCTAGTGGTAGGTGTGGAGAGCAACCTTCAGGCTTAATCTTGAAGGAATATGAAGCAGCTTGTTTTAACAGAATATCACCTCCTATGTTGACTAAATGAAAAGAGACCCAGAAGGTAGTTAAATAAAAAAATATGTATTTATTAATATAACACTCTCTAGTATCCTCTACACGAGGATAGAACACAAAGCACACAATACGAGATCAATAGAACAGTTGTAAGTAGCACAATACACAGTGGGCTCCAGGGGAGACCAAACCATATACTAAAATAGTGGTATAGCAATCACAACTTGAGTCAAGACAAGGTCTAGAGCACGTAGAATCACTGGGACCCCAAGGAACCACCCAAGGTGAGTAGAAAGGGACCCCACGGAGGACGGGTGCAGTGTGCTGGCACGACCGCGGACTCCGTACAATTCTGTGGGGAAGTCGCGGTTAGAGTTTTAAAGTTTAAGGACCCTTCTAGGAGGAGTTCGAGCAAACCCTTTGGATCTTAGGAGGTTGGAGAGCTACCTCACCTGTGGAAATTGTAGTACCCGAGTTACCCATCCCAGAGGAGCCGGGTGCATAGGTCTTGAGTGGTGTCGGAAACCGCCGTCATTCTCAATGGAGGGCCGTGAAGAAGTACTGCTGCCGTTAAGGCGAAAAGGGTCCGGAGGAGTCCAAGCCTGGATTCTGGAAGGAAGGAACCTGAAAGCAGAGGGGACAGAGTCTGGGTCACTTCAGAGTGACCAGAGGCTCGGTAGACGAATGCCCACCGATGTCTGGTGCTTCAGGTGCAAAAAAGGGATGCTTGACTCTGCAGCCACGAGGACCGAGGATGATCAGGAGCTAGAAGTGAGCTGTCCCACGAAGGATGTCGAGTGCTTAGGGGTCAGTGAACAGCTGGAGCACCAACAAACCTTGGCAAAAGCAACCCAAGCAGGAAAGTCAAGCAGGTTACATGTGGACCAGCAAGGTCCAGGAGACTCACCAATCAATGGGGAGTCAGGGCTTGCCTGGAGCAACCAGGAAAGCCCAACAGAAATCAAAAGGACCCTCGGGGGGACCCACAGGCCAAAGGACCAGGAGTTGCAAGGGGACCTCGAGCAAGATTGCAAAGTACCAGCCCACAGAGCCCTCGGTGTGAGGAGGCTGGAATTCTTTAGTGCAAATACTGCTCTAGGTCAGGCCTACACGAAGTCCAATGCACAAGCTCAGGAATAGCCAACAAGCATATGCAACTTCAAATGGACCCAGTGCACAGAGGTTCGGGTTATGCAGTCCCCACAAGGGATACTGGCCTCAAACTTGATGAGAGGGCAGATTGACCTTATGGACCTACGAAAACCTACCTCCTGTGTTGCTTAAATCTGCAGAGTCCGCAGGAGCTCAGGAGCAGCAGACTGGTCAGTTGCATTAAGGTGCCTGCAGCTGCACGGGAGTGACTCCTTCACTCCAAGGGAGATTCTTCAGTTGTCCTTAGTGCACTACAGGTCCTACATGGAGCCTGTATGGAACAAGGGCACAGACCAAGCTTTGGACAGAGAGGGTGAAAAAGTCGGGCCCAGTCAAAGTCCAGCGAAGTACAGAGTGTCCAGACGCTCGCAGATCAGTGGTTTCTTCTTGTAGAATCTTGTCCACGTAAAATCTAAAGTCCTACAGCCTTCTGAAGGGTGGAATCATACCCCCCATACTAGTTACCAGTGTGGAGGTATGATTCCAAGGTGTTTGATGCCAAACACGATATGTTTCTATGCACCTGTTTTTGAGATAGCATTTACCGAGAGGTTATAATGCACCTCTACCTATATGTCTGGCTGAGTCACAGACAACCCGGGAGAATGGTCTCTGAAGGCTGCAGAGGGGCTCTGCTCAAGCATGTGCACCCTCTCACTAAAACCCCAGCACCCTGCTTTGAGGATTGATAAGGTCTGCTAGAGGTTGATCTTACACAGGTTGCAGTAGCACATCTTTAGTTCCATATTGCATGGCCTCTCATGGGTGGCATAATACATGCTTCAGCTTATGGGAGGCCTCTAGGTTACCTATGCCCTGGGTACATGGGTACTGTGAGAAGTTGGCCTGGTATATGCTGTCCACTAGTTAAAGTGGGCACCCTGTACCAGTCCAAACAACCTTTATGGTGATAAGGTCAAAGATAACCTTTATAGAAAGCTATCCTAGTGGTATCTATAGGCTAAGTCTTGAAGGAATGTTAAGCACCTTGTTTTACCAGAATGCAACCTTATAGTATTGGTTAAATGAAAGGGAAACAACACAGTAGTTATACAAATATGTATTTATTATCTATAACACTCTCTAGTATGCTCTACACGAGGATAGAACACAAATCAAATAATACAGTTGCAAAGAATCAAACGTAAGTAGCACAATACACAGTGGGCTCCGGGAGAGACCAAACGATATACTAAATAAGTGGTATAAGAACCACGACTCAAGACTAGACCTAGTCTAGAAGGTGTAGAATTGATGGGACCCCAAGGAACCACCCAAGAGGAGTAAGTAGGGACCCCATGGTGGACGGGTGTGCGGAGTGAGAACACGACTGCATGCTCCGTACAATTCAATTGGAAAGTCGTGGTTGGAAAATTTGAGATTAAGGACCCTTCCCAGCAAATTACAAAGACAACCCTTGGAACTTAATAGTTTGGAGAACCACCCCACCCATGGATACCTTTGTACCAGAGTTACCTATCCCAGAGCAGCCAGGTGCAAAGGCACGAAGTGGCGTCGGAAACCCTTGTTGTTCTCTATGAATGTCAACAAAGAAATGCTGCTGCTGGAAGTAAGGAAAGCGTCCAATGGAATCCAAATGTGGATTCGAGATGAGAAGAACCTGAAAGCAGAGGGAACAGAGTCTGGGTCACTTTTGGAATAACCAGGGGCTCGGTAGACGAATGCCCACCGATGTCGGGTGCATCAGGTGTGATGACAGTGATCTTGACTCTTCAGCTGCGAGGACCAGGAGATGCCTAAGTTGACCAGGAGCTGGAGGTGAGCTGTCCCACAAAGGATGTCGAGTGCTGAGGGGTCGGTGTCTGGAAGGAGCACCAACAAGCCTTGGCAGCGGCAAGCAATGCAGATAGTCAAATTCGGTGTGGATCTGGCCTAGCAAGGACCAGTAGACTCACCACAGCAAGGGGAATCAGGATAGGCCTGGAGCAACCAGGGGAGCCCAAACAAAGCAAAGTTGACCCTCAAGTGGACCCACAGGAGTCGGGAGGGGACCTCAGGCGGTTTCACAGGAGACCAGCTAGCTGGGCACAGAGTTTGAAAATGCCGGAGTCCTTCTCAGAAAAGATGCGCTGTGGTCAGGGATATAAATGGCCCGATGCATGGAAGTGTTGCACGACAACAAGCATGTGTAGATGCAAATAAATGCGGTGCACAGGGGTACGGGTATACGGTCCCCACAAGGGATATCCACCTCAAACTTAGTGAGAGGGCATCTCAATCTCAGAGACCTTCAGAAACCCACCCCCTGTGTTGCTGGAGCCTTTGGAGTCTGCAGGAGCTCAGGATCAGCAAACCGGTCAGATGTGTTAAGGTGCCTGGGTGTGCAGGGGAGTGACTCCTTCACTCCAAGGGAGATTCTTCTGTTGTCTTAGAGTTCCACAGGGTCCTGCACAGAGCCTGTATGGATCACGGACAGTGATGAGACTGCGACGGCAAGGGAAGACGAAATCAAGCCCGAGAGGTCCAGCAAAGTCCAGCGTGTCCAGACGGTCAAAGTGTAGTTGTATCTTCTTGCAGAATCTTGTCCACATAAAATCTAATCTCTTGTAGCCAGGTAACACATTTTATACCCACGGGAGAGGGTTAGACAGTTTGTAACTATGGACCCTCCTCTGGGAGGGACAGGACAGGGGAGGCTACTCCCATGTCCTGTGTCCAGTTTCGTGCCAGAGTAGGAGCAAATGGCTCTCAGCACTGGGTTGAACTGGACTATGCACAGGGACACCAAATGTGCCCCTGAGCCAGACTTCCTAGCACTGTGACAGTGCACCCACAAAGCCCCAATACACTAAATCTTCTCTGGGAGGTGGTCACACCTCCCTGTGACAGGATGCCTATTGTGCTTCCTTCCCCTACTCGATCTTGGCTCAGCAGCAAGAGGGCAGATTTGTGTCTGTGGCTGACAGCATCGATATTGTGCTGTAAGGCTCGAGAAACTTGGTACTGGTAGACTTAGGTATCCCCAGACTTCGTTGCAGTCATTTTCGCGGTAGCATTTACCCGAGGTTAAAATGCACCTCTACCTATATGTCTGGTAGCATCACATACAGCCTGGGAGAAGGGTCTCCAAAGGCTGCAGAGGGGCCCTGCTCATGCAGGAGCACCCTCTCACGTAAAACCCAGCACCCTGCCTTCAGGATTGATAAGGCCTGCTATAGGGGTGACTTATAAGGTTTCAAGTGTAGTGTTATATATGATATAGTGAACCTATATCTCTCATAAGTGGTACAAGCACCAGTTTACATAGGCTGCAGTAGCAGACCTAGGGTTCCATTTTGCATGGCCTCTCAGGGGTGGCATAATACATGCTCCAGCCCATGGGAGGCCTCTGGGTTACCTATGTCCTGGGTACATGTGTACAATATACTAGGGACGGATAAGGATACCCCAGTATCCAATCTGGAGTTGTACCAAAGTACATACATATTGTCACGAACCATAGGGGCCTTCGTAGATGAACACTGACAATGCGCGCGGCCCCCGCACAATGTTCGCAATGATTGACAAACTACATTTCCCAGAAATCCCGGGGACAGGACGCCAGCGCCTACGTCAGGACGCTCATCGGGGAATCCAGAAATACTTCCGGGTTCCCGAGGAGCGGCGCTGCTAATTCCCGAGTGTGGGTCTGGATGGGAGAAGACGCCGAGAGACAGTAGGGGTGCGGTTGCACCGGTATAGCTCTTGGGGGCTCCCTGCTTGTTACTTGTCATACCTGTTAGTGCCTGTAGATTGGGTGCTGTTACGAGCCGCTCTAAGCAAGAGTTGCACTTCGCTTCTGTTCCACGGGAGAGTACAGCCTCCCTCCAGTGTTTCGAACCTCCCCAGGTTATAAACGGGCATTAAGGTACTTATTGTGGCTTACTGAGGAAGCGACTCGCAGGCCTGTTGGACGAGTCGCATTCAGCTCTTGCAGGCTTGCTAAACGCTCCCCCACGCGACGGACCAGGAAGGTCCAAACCGCAGTTGCATTAACATTCTTTTGGTGTGTCATATGGTGTGGTCTCTGGAGTTCGGGGCTGTTTGAGTTCAATGCCGCCAGAACCCCGAAGACACGCACATTGAAGTGAAGGGTTTTTGCCATTAACCCGCATCTTGGAATTCGTGCACCGGAAGATGTACATAAATGTTTTACGAGTGGTAAATCTGAAAAGACCACGGAGGGCCTAGAGACATTTGAATACATCTATGGTTGGCTGGTGGCACCAGGGTGATTCCCTTAAACCAAGGGGGAAAAATCTAACCTCATTTCTAACTTCTCGCCTTATGTGTCAGGGTCTGATTGAGCTCCGTGGAAGTTAGCTCCTTACCCCCCAGTAACCTGTTGCTGTGGTTTTCTAGGTACGCCCTGTTTTGTGAATGTCTTACTATCCACCTGTACTATGACCACATAAGTGTTGACAACGTTGTGTATGCCCATGGTAATTGTGCTCTCCCATCTATAGAGCAAGATAAAGACCGCGGCTTCTCAGAGGCTACTCCAAAGCATAAGGAACCATTCTTTTTTATTTACAGGTACAAAGGGGTCACGGCACATATGGTGGTGAGAGACAGTAACAGTAGTGCGCTAGAAACATGTTAGCGATAGGGTATTCATACTTGTGTGTTTTTTCCTTTACAGATCTCCCTCCCTGCTGACCCCATCCTTTCCTTCCCTCACCTGATCACTCGTTAGAGTCTGTGTTTTCAGTCAGGCCTTTCGAGCTATCAGGAGGTGGACCCCATAGAGCATCGTACGTCTCCGAGGATCTGCGGACCTGACACATATCAATTTAGGGGAGAAAGCAGATAGGCTGGGGTCCTGAATAGCAGGATCCCAGCCAGACTAGTCAAAACAGTGGTTGCAAAAAGCAAAAAGTGGGGTTAACCATAAGAAGCCGATCCTACTTTTCTAGACAACCCCCACCCCCCAAAACGAAAGGAGATGAGACAAACCTTGCCCAGTTGAGTCTTCATGTTCCAAGTGGAAATATCTGGAGAGTCCATCTGCATTGGCATGGTTACTCCCAGGTCTATGTTCCACTGTATAGTCCATCCCCTGTAGGAAAATGGACCACCTCAAAAGTTTGGGGTTTTCACCCTTCATCTGCTTTAGCCACAGGAGGGGCTTGTGGTCAGTCTGAACAATGAAGTGAGTTCCAAATTAGTATGGCCTCAACTTCTTCAGAGCCCAAACCATAGCAAAGGCATCCCTCTCAATAGCTGACCAATGTTTCTCTCTGGGGGTCAGCCTTCTGCTAATAAAAGCTATTGGCTGATCCTGAACCTCTGCATTCAATTGTGATAACAGAGCCCCTACCCCCAATTCAGATGCATCAGTTTGAACAAGGAATTATTTAGAATAGTCAGGACTCTGCCCTATCTGGCACTTAGTAGCCTTGATAGTGAGGCCGGCCTTTTGTAAGGCCTCCAAAACATTTCTCAGGTGGACCAGGTGATCCTCCCAGGTGGAACTAAAGACAACAATATTATCTAGATAAGCTGCACTATAGTCTTACAGGCATGTGAGAACTTTGTTCACCAACTTTGAAATGTGGCAGGTGCATTCTTCAAGCCAAAAGGCATCACCACAAATTGGTAATGCCCACTAGGGGTTGAGAATGCTGTTTTTGGCTTGGCATCCTCAGCTAGTCTGATTTGCCAGTAGCTAGCCAGTTAGGTCAAAAGTACTCAGAAACTTGGCTGAGGCCAAAGTATTTATGAGTTCATCTGCCCTTGGAATAGGATGAGTATCAGTGCTAGTGACGGCTTTGAGCCCTCTGTAGTCAACACAAAACCTAATTTCTCTCTTACCATTTTTGGTTTGAGGTTTTGGTACAAAGACCACTGGACTAGCCCAAGGACTAGTTGAGGGTTCAATGACTCCCATTTCCAGCATCTTTTGAAGCTTGGTCCTAATGTAGTCCCTGACATGGTCAGGTTGTCTGTTAATCTTGTTCTTTACAGGCAGGTGTTCACCTGTGTCCACTTCATGGGTGCACCAGGTGGTCTGATTAGGAGTCAGTGAGAGCATGTGCCTAAACGTACTGAGGACCTTCCTGCAATCAGACTGTTGCTGCTCAGTGAGGCTGCTTGCCAAAGCTACACCATCTACTGAGCCATTTTCAGGGTTCCGAGAAAGAGGTCAGGGATTGGGTCACTATTTTCCTCCTGTCCCTCATCGGTAGCCATGAGCAAGCCCATGTCTGCCCTGTCAACATAAGGCTTGAGCCTGTTCACATGGAGCACCCTGCGGGGACTCCTGGGAGTTCCAAGGTCCACCAAGTAGGTGACCTCTCCCTTTTGCTCAAGTATGGTGTGGGGTCCACTCCATCTGTCTTGGAGAGCTGCAGGGGCCACAGGCTCCAACACCCACACCTTCTGTTGTGGCCGGTAAACAGTCAAGACAGCATTTTGGTCATGCCAGGCCTTTTGCAATTCCTGGCTAGCCGCAAGGTTATTGGATGCCTTCCTGATATACTCAGCCATCCTGGAGCAGAGACCACATACATAGTCCACAATATCTTGTTTGGGAGGTTTGAGAGGTAACTCTCATCCCTCCTTCACCAAACACAGTGGACCCCTAACTGGGTGACCAAACACAAGTTCAAAAGGGCTGTAGCCAACCCCCTTCTGTGGCACCTCTCTGTAGGCAAAGAGAAGGCAGGGCAACAGGACATCCCATATCCGCCTGTGCTTTTCTGGGAGTCCAATTATATCATTCCCTTTAGGGTTTTGTTGAACCTTTCAACCAACCCATTGCATTGAGGATGATAGGGTGTGGTGAACTTGTAGTTTACACCACACTCTTTCCACATTGCAGTTATGTAACAAGACATAAAGTTTGTACCTCTGTCTGTTAACACCTCCTTAGGAAAACCCACCCTGGAGAAAATCTCCAGGAGTGCCCTTGCCACTACAGGTGCTGTGGTGGTCCTAAGGGGAATAGCTTCTGGATGCCTGGTAGCATGGTTCACCACCACCAGGATGAAAGAATGTCCAGATGCTGTTGGAGGTTTCATGGGACCAATTATGGTAATCCCAACCTTCTCAAAGGGTACCCCCACGGCAGGTAGTGGTATCAGGGGGGCCTTTGTAGTACCACCTGTCTTACCACTGGCTTGGCAAGTGATACAGGGGCAACACAACTCCTTTGTGTCCTCTGACATATGATGCCAGTGAAAGTGAGGGACAATCCTGTCCCAAGTCTTACTTTGGCCAAAGTGTCCTGCCAGGGGAATGTCATGTGCTAGGGTGAGTAGGAAGCCCCTAAACTTCAGAAGTATAACCAACCTCCTGGTGGCACCAGGCTTGGGGTCTCTACCCTCTGAATGCAGGAGTCTCTCATCCCAATAGATTCATGTGAGACCCACTGATATTCCCTGCAGCCTCAGCAGCAGCTTGCTGTCTGAAGAGTTCAAGAGAGGGACAGGTTTGCTGCTCCTGGCTCAGATCTGCCCTAGAAGGTCCCCCTGTCCCCAAAACCTCAACCTGATTAGGTTCAAGTTTCTCTGAGACAGTTCTTTCTGCAGGACTGGAGTCATATTCCTCAAAAGACTGACCTAAGCTCTGAGCCTGGGGGAAGACACAGCCTTACCCCTCCTGCTCCTCTTCTTGGAAGGCACCTGATCCATCATTTTTCGGATCCCGTGCCTGTTCAGTGGCTCTATGTTTGGCCTGTGACCTAGTCACAGCAAACACATATGCAATGATGCCCAACATTGATTGCTGCATGAGTCCTGAGTTCCACTTCATCCCAGGCTGAAGTCTCCAAATCATTGCCCAACAAGCATTCCACAGGGAGGTCTGAACTTACCACAAACTTCTTAGGGCCAGTTACCCCTCCCCAGGTGAAATTAACAACTGCCAAGGAATGGTCTTTCCTGCCATTGCTAGCATTGGTCTCTTGGTACATCTTACCAAGTATGATCGGGTCAAGGTGCACAAGGTCTTTTGTCACCATGGTGACACTTGCTCCTGTGTCTCTGTATGCCATGGCCTCCTTACCATTTATCAAAGGCTGTTGTTTGTGTTTGCCCAGGTACTGGGACTAACAAATAAGGAGGCAATATCCATGCCTCCATCACAGACTAGCTGGAGTTCTGACTAGGCCAGAACTGACCTCAGAGCCAAAGGTTAACCCCACTAGTTCCTTGTTCTGTGTACCACCACTTGAAACTGTGCTGGGGGAGCAGTTGCCTTAGGGGCAGTGGTGATAGGAGTAGAATCCTTGGCCCTTGGGCAATTGGCATCTTTTGTCCAATGGGTCTTTTCTTTAAATATGTGTCACCAAGGTTTTCTTTAGCCTTTTCCCTTGTTGGATTGTGACCCCCCCCCCCCCCCCCCCCAGATACAGGTTTTTGAGGCCCTGATGAAGACTTTTTATCTTTATTTGTGTCTCCACCCTTATCTGAGTTCTTAGAGTCTGGTTTCTTTTGGTCACCTCCATTGGTCTGAGTTTACTGCTTTACCTTGATTCTGACCTATTTATCTGCATCCTTACCCAATTCTTGGGGAGAAGGCAGATCAGAGTCAACCAGGTACTGATGCAACAACTGTTTTTGGCAATTATTAAGGATCTGCTACCTCATAATCAAGTTGTATAATCCCTTAAAATCATTCTCCTTGTTACGAAGTAACCAGCCTTCCAGAGCCTTAATGGCACAATCAACAAAGTCTACCAGGTCCTGAGTCTGTGCCTTCTGGGTGTCTTTGAACTTAATCCTGTACTGTTCACTGGTTAAGCCAAACCCTTCAATGAGAGCACTCTTCAGGACTGAATGATTGTGATCATCCTCTTCTCTAACAGTGAAGAGCTTATCTCTACCTTTTTCAGCAAAGGAAAGCTACAAGATAGCTGCCCACTGCTCTTGAGAGACCTTCTGTACTTTACAGGTCCTCTCCAAAGCAGTTATCCATTTCTGGATGTCATCCCCTACATGGAAGGGAGGGACAATCTTGCTCATGTTCCTATTATCAAAGGTCTGTTCCCTAATTCTAGGGACACTATAGCTGCCACCATGGGACTCTAGTCCCAATTTTTTTCTAGTCTTCTGGAATTCTAGGGACTCTTTATTCAGGGCCAACTGCTATTGCCTGAGCCTAAACTTAGCTTTCTAGAGCTCTAGAAGTTTGCACTCCCTGTCAATAGAGTGGCCCCTCTTGCTAGAAACAGAGGTCCCTATAGAATGTCTAGAATGATCTGACTCTGCAGTGGGAGGCCTAGATCTCCTTGGTAAACTCTGCACTCTCCCTTGAGGAATAAAGTGATTGTCTTCTTGACCCTCTTCTTCTTCTTCCTCCTGGGGATCTGAGTTGTTCAGGGGTGGATCATTTTCATCCTCCTGTCCAGGGTATGATTCCAGGTCATAGAAGGTGTTCCCTCCTGACCTATCTTCTTCCCCTGCACCATCCACTCTATCCTGCTCATCTGAACCAGCAGTCTTCCTAATGTCATCTAGCAGTAATGCTCCCTGTCTTCAGCTTCCTAGATACACATATGGCTTTTAATTCAGTGTATGTAAAGCCATCATATTTAGTAGGCAGGATGCCACCAGTGGCATTCCCATTAGAAGACATACTAAGTGAGGTGTGGTGTAGGCACCTACCTAACCTAGTGGGAACTATACTCTCTTAGGTTGGAGAAAGGGTGTGCTAGACCCTTGACTTACCCAACCCCAAGTTCAGTAGAACTTACTATCTTAAGCTAGTATTATATGGTCCTAGATACTAGTGGTTTTTCAGTTAATCAATACAAAAGATGAATCTGGTAAAACAATGCAGGCTTGAATCCCAACCGTTGCACACCAATGTGAGAAGTTGGCCTGGTATATGCTGTCCACTAGTTAAAGTGGGCACCCTGTACCAGTCCAAACAACCCTTATGGTGATTAGGTCAAAGATAACCTTTATAGAAAGCTATCCTAGTGGTAGCAATTCAGAGCAGCCTTCAGGCTAAGTCAAGAAGGAATGTTAAGCACCTTGTTTTACCAGAGTGCAACCTTATAGTATTGGTTAAATGAAAGGGAAACCACACAGTAGTTATAAAACTATGTATTTATTATCTATAACACTCTCTGGTTCCTCTACACGAGGATAGAACACACATCAAATAATAAAGTTGCAAAGAATCAAAAGTAATTAGCAGCACAATACACAATGGGCTCCCAGGGGACACCAAACCATATACTAAATAAGTGGTATAAGAACCACGACTCAGGACTAGACCTAGTCTAGAAGGTGTAGAATTGCTGGGACCCCAAGGAACCACCCAAGATGAGTGAATAGGGTGCCCACGGAGGACGGGTGCAGAGTGAGAACACGACCGTGTGCTCCGTACAATACAATGGGAAAGTCGCTGTTGAAAAATTAGAGGTTAAAGACCCTTCCCAGCAGATTACGAAGACAACCCTTGGAACTTAAGAGTTTGGAGAGCCACATCACCCATGGATACCTTTGTACCAGAGTTACCTATCCAAGAGGAGCCGGGTGCATAGGCACGAAGTGGCGTCTGAAACCCTTGTCGTTCTCTATGGATTTCGACAAAGAAATGCTGCTGCTGGAAGTAAGAACAGTGTCTGGTGGAATACAAATGTGGATTTGAGATGACAAAAACCTGAAAGCAGAGGGGACAGAGTCTGGGTCACCTTGGAGTGACCAGGGGCTCGGTAGACGAATGCCCACCAATGTCGGGTGCTTCAGGTGTGATGATGATGATCTTGACTCTTCAGCTGCAAGGACCAGGAGATGTCTAGGATGACCAGGACCCAGAGGTGAGCTGCTCCACAAAGGATGTTGAGTGCTGCGGGGTCGGTGTCCGGCGGGAGCAGCAACAAGCCTTGACAGCGGCAATCAGCATAGATAGTCAAATTCAGTGTCGATTTGGCCCAGCAAGGATCAGGAGACTCACCACAGCAAGGGGAGTTAGGGCAGGCCTGGAGCAACCAGGGGAGCCCAAATAAAGCAAAGTTGACCCTCAAGTGTACCTACAGGCCAAAGGCACAGGAGTCGCGAGGGGACCTCAGGCGGTGTCACAGAAGACCAGCTCGCAGAGTACAGAGTCTGAGGATACCAGAGTCCTTCTCAGAAAAGATGTACTGGGGTCAGGGTTACAAATGGCCCTATGCACAAAATTGTTGCATGAAAACAAACATGTGCAGATGCAAATAAAAGCGATGCACAGGAGTATGGGTATACAGTCCCCACGAGGGATATCTGCCTCAAACTTATTGAGAGGGCAGCTCAACGTCAAAAACCTTCCATAACCCACCTCCTGTGTTGCTGGAGCCTTCAGATTCTGCAGGAGCTTAGGATCAGCAAACCAGTCTGATGCATTACGGTGCCAGTGTTTGCCGGGGAGTGACTCCTTCACTCCAAGGGAGATTCTTCTGTTGTCTTGGAGGTCCACAGGGTCCTGCACAGAGACTGTATGGATCACGGACATTGGTGAGACTGGGGACGGCAAGAGAAGATGAAGTCGAGCCCAAGGGAGGTCCAGCGAAGTCCAGCGAAGTCCAGCGTGTCCAGACGGTCGAAGTGTGGTGGTATCTTCTAGCAGAATCTTGTCCACTTAAAATCTAATCTCCTGTAGCCAGGTAACCCATTTTAGACCCACGGTAGAGGGTTGGACAGGTTCTAGGGACCCTCCTCTGGGAGGGACAAGACAGGGGGGAGGCTACTCCCATGTCCTTTGTCCAGTTTCGCACCAGAGCAGGAGCAAATGGCTCCCAGAACTGGTTTGAGCTGGACTATGCAGAGAGACACCACATGTGTCCCTGAGCCAGACTTTCTGGCACTGTGACAGTGCACCCACCCAGCCCCAATACACTAAATCCTGTCTGGGAGATGGTCACACCTCCCTGTAACAGGATGCCTATTGTGCTGCCTTCCCCAGCTCCAGCTTGGCTCAGCAGCAGGAGCACAGACTCTTGTCTGTGGCTGGCAGCATCCATTTTGTGCTGTAAGGCTCGAGAAAGGTGGTACCCGTAGACTTAGGTACCCCCAGAACCTCAGTTCTGAGGGGAGGAATCATACCTCCACACCAGTTACTGGTGTGGAGGTATGATTCCAAGGTGTTTGACACCAAACACAACATACTTCATTGCAGGGTTTTTCGAGATAGCATTTACCGTGATGTTATAATGCACCTCTATCTATATGTGTGGTAGTATCACACACAGCCCTGGAGAATGGCCTCCGAAGGCTGCAGAGAGGCCCTGCTTATGTAGGAGCACCCTCTCACGTAAAACCCAGCACCCTCGAAAATCTTGGATCTTCACAGTACAATCTTGTTGAGCGGTATTCTGAAGCTGGAATCCATACAGCTTGCTCATCAAATCGTCCACCCTCTCCAGTGGGGAAAGCTGTGGAAAACAACAAGCTTCTAAACTTTTTTCCCATACACTCATGGGAGTTCCCTTTGCTTCCTTCATTTGAAATAATTCAATACGGTTTCCTATCATTTCTTTAGAATGTAGAGGATGTATAATATGATGTTCATAAATCTCTTCACTCATGGACTTGTCCACTTTTTCTATTTGGCCCCTTGACATTTCTGTTTCATCTTCTAAGCATATTACCTCTTCATCAACATTTACATTCTTATAATAAACATTATCCTGTACCAGATATAATGTAGCCTGTATAATGTGCACAGATTGAATAAGAATAGACTCATATGTATTCAAATCTGCCCGTGCCGGAGGAATAGCTACCAATTCTAAGTTGCTATGTACTACTCTAGCTGGCATTTTGTTTTCTTCTAATTTCTTGTAACAATATTTACAAATACGTTGATCAGTAGCCAACTCAAACCGACCTTCTACCAACAAATAAGCACCAAATTGCTGTCACTTATCATTGTTGTCCTTTTCACTTTTGAAATATAAATCAACATTCCTAGTTTGACTTCTATAGTGAGTAAGTCGACAACAAATACAAATATAGTTTGGTTTTTCAGATAAAACTGTCTTAAACTTTGTAATTTCTTCTGCAAACTCTTCCACCCTTTTTCAACACCTACAGTTATCAAGCTCTCACTTCCTCTAAACTCCTCTTGTGAACCAAAAAAACGAAACTGTATATCATCACAAACTTTTTTTACATCTAAAACTGAACCATGCAAAAGAGCTGTGTTCATTTCACTTAAAAATAATGCAGGACTTTTTACATTGTAGAGTCTCCTTACTAGCTTCCGCATTACTGAGTGGTGTACTGCTAACATTCTTAAATGATGAAAAGTACTTTGACACACTTTTTTTGAAAGACAAGCCAGAAAATGACCCTGCAAGTTAGAGTATTTTTCTACTTTACATGCATCTAGTCCTTGTAACATCTTAATCTTCTGTTTTTTTGTAATATATCAATAGATTCCTGTCAAATACTGCAAATACTACTACAATCCCAATAATATACCGGAGCTTGTGTACGCTTCCCTTGAACCTGTTCAGCTATTACTTTTTCCACATTCCTAGGAATCATCATTTTTTTGGAATGGGACAACCATCTCATAGCATCGACCACTAGTATCAACTGCATGAACTAATGTGTTCTGTTGAAAATAGCTTTCTTCATTAAAGAAAGGCTCAATACTAGAAGTGTGCTTCCATTCCCCAGTAAAAGGTTTACTAAAATTACTTCTATTAACCAGTCTTTTCTTTTGCTTTTCTCCTTCATAAACAGCATTGTTTTATTCAATGTTTTCATTCGCTTTAACACTAATATAAATAATTTTTGTTTCAATCCAAAAGCAGCATCTACTACACTTTCAGTTTTTTGCTTCTTCTTATACGCTACTGATCTTCTTCTCTACTTTTTACAATCTTTCAATACATTTTGAATTACTCTACTTCAAAACATTCTGACATGTATTTTTTTAAATTCTTTTGAGTTTTTGTGACGTGTTGTATTTCCAAAAATAAATAATTTTTTCCATTACATCTCTTTATTTGCTTGTGATTTGTTGTAAAAATTTCCCTTTTCCTTTTCATTCAGCGACCCATGACCTTGCCTAGTAGGTCGCTCCCCCCCTGCTGCAGCTCCGCCTGCACCGCCGCTGTCGCCTGTTGCCGCCGCTGAAGTCGAGGCCCTCCACCACCCGCAGGCTACCACCTGCGCCTCATCCCTGGTGGTCAGTGGTGGCCTTAGGTTTGCATCTGCTCTCTGTTGTGCCTGTACTCTATCTGCCCGTCTCTCTCCTGTACTCCTCTGCCCTCATTCTCCTCACCCGTTCCTCTTTTGTGCCTCTACTCTGTCTGCCCGTCTCTCTCCTGTAATCCGCTGCCCTCGTTCTCTTCACCCGCTCCTCTTTTGTTCCCCCCTGCTCCCCGCTCGCCGCCGTGACCTCCATTACTTCTGTGCCCCCAATGCCCGGTCTTCTCTGTGCCCCTTTTCTGCTCTGTACCCCTTTGCCTGTTTCCTACCCGTTGCCGCTCCGCTACCTGCTCCCGTTCCCCGCCGCTGCTTCCCCTGCGGCCCCGCCCCCTCCGCGCCCATTCGCTGCCCCTGCCACCTGCCTCCCGCCTCCCAGCTGCTCCTCCCTCCCCACCTCCCCATATATGGAGGCCACTGCATGGCCGCGCAGAGCGGGCGCACCGCTGGTGCACCGAAGGCGCGCCTAAGGCAAGCCCGTCTGCGCCTGGACCGCGCCCAGCGCCAGAACCCCTAGCCGCCGCACCAGCCATGAAGACCGACTCCGCTACGACGCCAGCACCCTCGTCGCTCTCAACCCAGGAAGGACCCACACCTGCTGCAAGGCCGCCCAAAGCGCACCCACGGTCCCTTCGCCTGCCGGAACTGCAGCTTCTCCTGCCTCAAAGCCGCCGAGACACCCTCCATGACGGAACCCAACCAGCTCAGATGCATCCTGATCAACACTCGCTCCGCACGCAAACACGCCGTCGAGCTCTGGGACCTACTCGACACCGCATCCCCGGACGTCGCCTTTCTGACCGAGATCTGGATGAACGAAGCCTCCTCGCCATAGCCATCCCCGACGGGTACAAGATCACCCGCAGAGACCACACCAACGGAGCCGGAGGTGGAATCGCCATCGTCCACAAGAACACCATCAGGGTCTCAACAAACACCAACGACACTCTCAGCACGGCCGAACACATGCACTTCCAGATCCACACAGACCCCAAGACCACCCTTAGAGGCACCCTCGTCTACAGACCGCCCGGACCCCGACCACAATTCTGCGACTCCATCGCCGACCTCATCAGCATGCACGTGCTGACCTCCAACGACTACATCCTCCTCGGAGACCTGAACTATCATCTGGAAAACAACAACGACAACAACTCCTCCACCCTGATCGACAACCTCGCTAACCTCGGACTAAAACAGCTTGTCACGACGCCGACCCACATCGCCTGTCACACACTTGATGCCATTTTCTCCTCAAGCCCCCACGTCGCCTTCAGCCACGCCTCCGAACTCCCCTTAACAGACCACCATTGCATCCACTTCACCTTCCGTAAACCCCACACACACCACCACACCCTACAGATCCCCCGCTGATGCTGGGGCAAAGTCACTGAAGAACAACTACAGACAAACCATGCACTCAACCCACCGACCAACCCCACCAACCCCGACGATGGTGCACACACCCTCAGACGCTGGATGGACGACTGCGCCAACACCTTAGCCCCAATGAGAAAGCCAACCAACAGAGACACCAGCCAGAGAGCCAGCTGGTTCACCCCGGAACTCCTAGCATCAAAGCGCACCTGCCGGAAATTGCAGAAGAAATGGCACAGCGACAAGACGCCGGACAGCCGGGCTGCCCACAAAGACGCCATACGCAACCACCACCACCTCATCAGGACCGCCAAAAGGACCTTGTTCAAAGACCGCCTTGACAACAACGCACACAACAGCAAGGAGCTCTTCAACATCGTGAAGGAACTCTCCAACCCCAGCTCCAGCGCTAACGACATCTGGTCATCGCAAGCCCTGTGCGACTCCCTCGCCACCTTCTTTCACCGCAAGATCACCGACATCCATGACAGCTTCAACCCCCGGACAACTCCTACAGGCCTCGACATGCCGGACCCACCGCACCCCATCGACCACGACTCCCTGACAACCTGGGCCAACGTGAGCATCGAGGACACAATGAAGACCATTGGCACAATCCATTCCGGCTCCCCGTCAGACCCTCTCCCACACCACACCGGCAGCTCCATCGCACCCCACCTGCGCAGCATCATCAACCTCTCCTTCGAGACCGCTACCTTCCCTGAGAGCTGGAAGCACGCCGAGATCAACGCCTTACTGAAGAAACCCAAGGCGGACCCAAGCGACCTCAAGAACTTCCGGCCCATCTCCCTGCTTCCGTTCCCAGCAAAGGTCATCGAGAAGATAGTTAACACCCAGCTCACCCGTCACCTCGAAGACAACAGCTTCCTGGACCCATCCTAATCAGGATTCCGCAGCAACCTCAGCACCGAGACCGCCCTCATCGCCGCCACAGACGACATCAGGATCCTGCTAGACAACGGCGAGACAGTGGCCCTCATCCTCCTGGACCTCTCTGCCGCCCTCGACACCGTCTACCATCGCACACTACGCACGCGCCTCCACGACGCAGGGATCCGAGACAAGGCCTTGGACTGGACCACCTCCTTCCTCTCCGGCAGAACTCAGAGAGTAAGCCTCCCCCCGTTCCGGTCAGAAGCCTCCGAGATCATCTGCGGCGTCCCACAGGGATCCTCCCTCAGCCCGACGCTGTTCAACGTCTACATGGCACCACTCGCACGCATCGCCCGACAGCACGACCTCAACATAATCTCCTACGCCGACGACACGCAGCTGATCCTCTCCCTCACCAAGGACCCCCCTACTGCCAAATCCAACTTCCACCAGGGAATGAAGGCTGTCGCCGACTGGATGAAGGAAAGCCGACTTAAGCTGAACTCAGACAAGACGGAGATCCTCATCCTCGGGCCCAACCCCTCAGCTTGGGACGACTCCTGGTGGCCGGTGCCTACCAACCACGCACGCAACCTGGGAGTCATCCTCGACTCGAAACTCACCATGACCAAACAAGTCAACGCAGTCTCCTCTACCTACTTCAACACTCTCCGTATGCTCCGTAAGATCTACAGATGGATCCTGACAGACACGAGGAAAACAGTCACCCAGGCCCTAGTCAACAGCAGACTCGACTACGGAAATGCCATCTACGCCGGAGCCCCGTCCAAGCTCATCAACAGACTGCAAAGAATCCAGAACGCCTCCGCACGCCTGATCCTCGACATCCTGCGCAGCGACCACATCACCCCCCACCTGAGGAACCTGCACTGGCTCCCCGTCGACAGAAGAATCTCCTTCAAGCTCCTGATCCACCTACACAAGGCACTCCACAAAACCGGCCCAGCCTATCTCAACAGTCGACTCTCCTTCTACGTACCCAACAGGAAACTCCGCTCCGCTGACCACGCCCTGGCCAAGGTCCCGCACATCCGTAGAACCACTTCCGGAGGCAGGTCCTTCTCCCACCGTGCCGCCAAGACCTGGAACACCCTCCCGCTCAACCTACGACAAACCGAAGACCTGCTGACTTTCAGGAGACGACTCAAGACCTGGCTCTTCGACCAGTAGCAGCAGCACCCCCTCCCTGCACCTTGAAACCCTTACGGGTAAGTAGTGCGCTTTACAAATTAACTGATTGATTGATTGATTACTATTGTCTTTCTTTAATCTCCCTACAACTGTTTCAATAAATTGCTTAGCACTCTTACCAGAACAGACTTTATCCTGAGTAATATTTTGATCTTTTTCTAGTGCACTCTTTTAAGTTTTGTTTGCGTGCTTCTGTTTTCTTTGTTCTCTTCTGTTTTCTTGTTTTCTTGCCATCTTCAATTTATAATCCAAACAAAATAATTTTTAAACAAAAACAAAGAATAGTTTGAATAGTTTGTTTCATCAATTAACAATTTTAAATTAATAACATCTCAATATTGAAAATAACTAGTAAGCAAATAATTACAATTACATTGCTATTGCATTTATAACAAATAGAAAAGTATAAAAGCAAGACAACTACAGAAAGAGAAAAAAAGGTGCTGACAGAGAAAGAAAGACACAGAAAAACAATGGTTTGGAAACAGCAAAAAGAAATACACAAACAAAAACACAGCTACTCAAAAATATCAGAAATGCACAATGAAGTCACAGAGGTGCAGAAAGAGACAATAGTGGTCCACAAAGATACAACAAAGGTGCACAAATATGAAAGAGTGATGCAGAAACAAGCTGGAAACATGTGAAAAGAGGCAAAATAAGTGCAATACAGGAAAGACTGGTGCAAAAAAGCCAAAGAGGTGCAGAAAGAAGTTTGAGACGACCAGAAAAAAGCAACAAAAGTGTATAAAGAAGCAACTGATTTTCAAAAAAGCAACAAAAGTGCAGAAACAAATAAGACAACTTTAGAAAGAGTAATACATGTGCAGAAAGTAGTGCGTTGCAGAATCAAGCAACTCAGGTATAGAAAGAACTAAAAAAAGATGCAAAAATAGTCAAGAGATAAAGAGAAACAAGCAGGAAAATACAGATAGAAGGAAGAAAATTACAAAAACACGCAAGAAAAGTGTAGGAAGAAAGAAAACAACACTTTAAAAAGACAGGAGTCGTGCAAAAAATGAGTAAATAGGTGCAAAAAGAATGCAAAAAGAAGCAAGAGAGGCACAAACAAGCAACAGAGCTCCACAAAGAGGAAAGAACAATGATGAAAGAGACAAGAGCAAAACTAAAAGAAGCAACTGAGGTGCAGAAAAAAGGAAGACAGGAGGAAATAGAGGCAAAAAAGTACAGAAAAAAGTAACAGAGTGCAGAAACAAAGACACATACAGAAAAAAGCAAGACAGCTGCTCAAATTGACAAGAGAGGTACCGAAACAGGTAAAAAAGGATGCAGAAAGACTAATGACACATGTTAAAAGAGGCAAGAGAGGTGCACAAACAGATAAGAGAGGTGCAGAAATAGGAAAAACCGGTGCAGATAGACATTAGAGGGTTGCACTAAGAAACAAAAGAGGTTCTGAAAGAAACAAGAGAAGTGCAGAATGAATCAACAGGCGAACACAAAGAGATAAGACGGATGCACAAAGAGGCAAGATAAATGAAGAAAGAAGCAAAAGAGATGCAGAAACAGTGAACAGAAGTCCAGGGGGAACCAAGAGAACTCCAGAAATGCATAAAAAAAAATCTTTGCAATGTTACTGTTATAAGTCTCGTAAATACAACAGTTGATGGACAGAATGCAGAACAATGTCATACATTCACCCCAGTGCAGAGATCTGGACCAAAATCCTTTGCTTTTTTGCTCACAATGCCATTCCAGTTTGAACCCAGTCATATGCAAATCAGTCTTGACCCTGTGCCTCATGGGAACAGTCCAGCCCGAACTGCCAAGCCAGGTCCTTCCTGGACTGGAAACAAGCATCCTAGGACCGGTTTCAGGGTTTCACCCCTCTTCAGCCAGGATAGCTTGATTCCAGTGGCATGGAGAGCACGGAACCCACAACTGGGCATAACCGTCCCACTCGGGGTGACAAATGCAAATACAACAGTTGATGGTCAGAGTGCAGAACAATGTCATACATTCACCCCAGTACGGAGATCTGGGCCTAAATCCATCGTTTTTTTGCTCATGATGCCATTCCAGTTTGAACCCAGCCATATGCAAATCAGTCTTGACCCTGTGCCTTATGGGAACAATCCAGCCCGAACTGCCAAGCCAGGTCCTCACTGGACTGGAAACAAGCATCATAGGACCAGTTTCGGGGTTTCACCCCTCTTCCGCCAGGATAGCTTGATTCCAGTGGCATGGAGAGCACGGGAGCCACGTCTGGGCATACCCGTCCCATTTGGGGTGACAAATGCAAATACAACAGTTGACGAACAGAATGCAGAACAATGTCATACATTCACCCCAGTACAGAGATTTGGGCCTAAATCTATTGTTTCTTTGCTCACCATGCCATTCCAGTTTGAACCCAGCCATATGCAAATCAGTCTTGACCCTGTGCCTTATCGAAACAATCCAGCCAGAACTGCCAAGCCAGGTCCTCCCTGGACTGGAAACAAGCATCCTAGGACCGGTTTCAGGTTTTTACCCCTCTTCAGCCAGGATAGCTTCATTCCAGTGGCATGGAGAGCACGGGACCCACGTCTGGGCATACCCGTCCCACTCGGGGTGACAAATGCAAATACAACAGTTGATGGACAGAATGCAGAACAATGTCAGACATTCACCCCAGTACAGAGATCTGGGTCTAAATCCATCTTTGTTTTGCTCACCATGCCATTCCAGTGTGAACCCAGCCATATGCAAATCAGTCTTGACCCTGTGCCTTATCGAAACAATCCAGCCAGAACTGCCAAGCCAGGTCCTCCCTGGACTGGAAACAAGCATCCTAGGACCGGTTTCAGGGTTTCACCCGTCTTCAGCCAGGATAGCTTCATTCCAGTGGCATGGAGAGCACGGGACCCACGTCTGGGCATACCCGTCCCACTCGGGGTGACAAATGCAAATACAACAGTTGATGGACAGAATGCAGAACAATGTCAGACATTCACCCCAGTACAGAGATCTGGATCTAAATCCATCTTTGTTTTGCTCACCATGCCATTCCAGTGTGAACCCAGCCATATGCAAATCAGTCTGGACCCTGTGCCTCATGGGAACAGTCCATCCCGAACTGCCAAGCCAGGTCCTCCCTGGATTGGAAACAAGCATCCTAGGACCAGTTTCTGGGTTTCACCCCTCTTCCGCAAGGATAGCTTGATTCCAGTGGCTTGGAGAGCATGGGACCCACGTCTGGGCATACCCGTCCCACTCGGGTTGACAAATGCAAACACAACAGTTGATGGTCAGAATGCAGAACAATGTCATACATGACTGTGAAATTTTAGCTGTGTTTACCATGTTGGACATTTAAGGGTCATGAGGATGTCCGGACACCTATAACTGTGTAATTATCACTTTGTTTATTTTCTCCTGCTGGTATATTTATTTTATATGATTCCTTCTCTTTGGTTACTCTTGGTTGTTTACATGTACCCTCTTGCCACATATATTGTAAAGCACTCTGATACCCTCGGTGGTCATGTTCACGCTATATAAAACTTTATAAATAAATAAATAAAGTCTGGTTGATTACATCACTGCATGAGTATTGTCTGAGTAAAAGTATGACTTTAACCGTAACACCTGGGTCATTGGATGAGTGCATGGGTATTGCCTAAGAGAATGGTTTAATGTAGGAGTAGTGCTTGACTGATTGTATGGGTATATGGGTAGTATATCGATGATTACATGAGTACAGGAGTAGTGCCTGGGTGATTGCATGAGTGCAGGGGTACTGTCTGGCTGTTTGGTTAACTGCATTGGTACTGCCTGAGTGAATTCATAACTGCAAAAGTAATCCATGGGTCATTGTATGAGTGCATCAGTATTACCTGATGGAATGGATGAGTGCATGGGTATTTTCTGAGTGAATCCTTGAGTGCAAAAGTAGTGCCTGGGTGATTGCAAAATTGCATACGTAATGCCTGATTGATTGGATGTGTGTATAGGTAGTTCCTCCTTAACTGTATGAGTGCATGGGTCCTGCCTGAGTAAAAGGATGACTGTAAGAGTAATGGCTGCATGATTGGATGAGTGCATGGGTAGTACCTGAGAGAATAGTCCAGTGCAAGAGTAGTGCCTGGGTGATTACATCAGTGCAGGGGTAGTGCCTGGGTGATTGTATGAGTGTATGGGAAATACCTGAGAGAAACTATGAGTGCAAGGTTACTGCATGGGTCATTGCATGAGTATATGGGTAGTGCTTGAGAAAATGGAAGAATACACAAGTAGTGCCTGAGAGAATGGATTAGTCCAACTCTAGTGCCTCAGTCATTGCACAAGTGCATGGGTACTACCTCAGAGAACGAATAAGTGCATGGGTAGTGTCTGAGTGACTGGATTAGTCCAACTCTACTGCCTGGGCCATTGGATGAGTCCATGGGTACTGCCTGAGAGAATAGGAGTGCATGAGTAGTGCCTGAATGAATGGATGAGTACAAGACTACTTTTCTGTGTGAGCGCATGGGTACAGCCTGAGTGATTCTATGACTGCAGGGTTAGTGCCTGGTTGATTGTATGTTTGTATGGGAAATACCTGAGAGAAAGTAAGAATGTAATGCTAATGCCTGGGTCATTGCATGAGTGTATGGGTAGTGCGTATGTGAATGGATGAGTTCATAGGTAGTGTCTGAGTGAATAGATTAGTCTAACTCTAGTGCCTGGGTCATTGAATGAGTGCTTGGGTATTTCCTGAGAGAATGGATCAGTGCATGACTAATGCCTGAGTGTATAACTCACACTAGGTATAGGACAGCACGACTAAATACAATAAGAAGGGAAAGGAAGTGTAATGGTGGGCATAACCATTATATGGATGTACACCCTCACTCACCCGAGGTTGACATGCTTCATCATAGGGTTCCTCAAACACACTGGGACTCCAAGGTACCCAGTGTGGGCTACAACTTCCCTACAGGGAAGGAGCGAGAGTGTTCTTAAAAAAGCATGTGAATGCCTATGCCTCAAAGGTGTCAATGAGGGGCAGAGTGCAAAATAAAGGAAATGGTGTTTGAATTCAAAACTATCTCAGTAGAGACAACCAAGCTTTATTATCACGTCCTACTGGACAGATTAAAAACAGCAATGTGAGACAGGGTTATAGATATCTACCCTGTTTGGTCAACATGTTTCTGCCCTCGGTGACAACTATATGTTCGGGGCATTCGTCAGGACCAATTCTCTAGTCCCTCTGCTCAATAAGTGTTTATAAACAAAACAATCAGGAAAAAACTTTCCAGACCAACCATACGCTATATTCGTAATTGATTTCGGAAGGTCAGAAGAACCTGAAACAGAATCAAAAGGAGAAATAAACAATCAATGTGCACCACCACCACTTTTTCACACACGTTGCTCCACACTACTCTTATATAAAGATTCAAAAATATTCTTACCTACTGGTATGAGCCGACTCTGCCAACTCCAGAGTCTTATCACAAGCAGACCCTCTATTGAGGAACACAACAAACACATATGAAATGGCAACATCTAAAGGACCATATGCAGGCATAAGTAAACAAATCATACATCAAGGCTGTGCCTGAGAAACAGCCCTCCTCAGTCTTTTTCACTTACTTAAATAGAGGGTAGCTTCAGGACAGGGCGTAAAGTCATTTATTATGGTCACTCTTGTCCCAACTATACTGCCTAGTATGGCACAAGATCTAGTATTAAGATACAAAGGTAAAATGCTGGCCTCGTAACAGACTTCTAATCCTAAAAGCATCTTGTGTGTAGTCCAGCATACATGTTGGGAAAAAATAACTATTTGTATAACCCAATTCGATTTTAATGCCTGAGTGAACAGCTAAGTGCAAGAGTAGTTTACTGTTTGATTACATGAGTGCACGGGTACTGCAGGGTGTAGGAAGCTGACCCCGTATATACTATACCGAATTGAGATATAGTGTGCATAGAGTCCAGTGGAACCCAAAAGGGAGGCAGAGGTAGAAGTAGATAGCACCTCACTCTCTATTTGTGGTAGTGTGGTAGAGCAGTAAGGCAGTATCAGAGGACAGTGTTAAGCATTGGTTGTACACACTCAGTCAGCAAATGAATTTGCACACTCAAAGACTGAACTTCAGACCAATTGTTTTTGAATAAAAATATTATTTTAGTTATTTTATTTCCTAGAACCAAGCAAGCCTGGCACAGGTAAGTGATAAGTACTTTGCAGTAAATATACAGTTTGTAACACAGTTTGGATTGCAATTGTAAATGCACTTTGTTTTGACTTACAGTATTGTTTCTGAGAAATGCAATGCTTTGTAAATACAGTGCATATACTTTGTATAGGATTTTCAGTAAGATTACAGGTAAGTTACTTTTAAGATTACTTTTCTTACACAAAGTAGTATACCTGGATACTACTCTGGGACATTTCCTGTAAATAGGTAAGTAACATCGTTTTTGTTAATTAGTACAATTTTAAATAATTTCTTTACGTTTTCAAACTCCACCCTTAGAGACTTTTCCAAGAAAAACAGTCAATGTTATCCTATGGAGGAAAATAGTGTTATTGGTTTTAAGGTAATTATTTGGTAGTGGGGGTTGAGGGTCAGGGATGCACTCTTGTTACATCCTCAGCGGCACTAGTGCGGCCGGGTGCAGAGTGCTGTGGCCCAATGTTATCCAAGGGGGGATAGGGGGCATCCGGTTGGTGGCTGCTGACGAGCAGGCCACTTGGCTATGGGAGCAAAGCTCCTAGACTTTAGCTCAGGGCAAATGGGGAAACAAAGTAGTACCAAAGGTGCACCCTCAGCGGCATTAGGACGGATGGGTGCAGGGTGCTGTTTCGACATCGAGCGCCCTGTTGTTTGCAATGGTGAACCTCTGCAGGTTTGGGGACGAAGGTCTTCTGGGTGCGACCACCACTTTGAGAGGTAAGTTGGGAAGTTGGGGGTTGGTTAGGCACCGTCGGTTTGGCCACCCAAGGCTATGGGGCGTTGGGTGCAGCAATACCTTTTAGGGTCGGATCTTCTTACCAGCTCCTGGTCGCGGTTGGGGGGAGCTTCCGGATTTAGGCTACAGGTGTCGGCTGGAGGTTTGAGGCAGGTCAGGGGGTCGCCGGATCTCATGTCAGGATCGCCGGGGGGACCTCCTTGTGGTGTTTTCCCACTCGAGCTCGGGCCGTGGACGGCGGGCGCAGAGTGGGGCAGATTCGAGGTGTTCGGATGGAGCCAGAGGTTGGAAATGAACAAATCCGGTGTTCAGGGGAGACACAATCTTTGTGGTTGAAGGCAGGAAGGTCCTCCGGGGTTTTTGAGGTTGCTGGCTGCAGGACACACAGGGATTTCGCAGGAGCAGGTTCGAGGTGTAGACAGGCCGGTAGGGCTGGGGCCAAGTCAATGTGCATCTTCCTCTTGTTAGTTCCGGCACGGCTGTTCGGTCCTTCTTCTTTTCTTGTAGTTTCTTCGGGTCTGCGTAAGCAAGGTTCAGGGGTGTTACAGGTAGGTTAAAAGGTTGGGACCTATGGGTCCCTTCCCTGGGGAGGGTACACCCCCTATTATGCCACCCTCCAGTGGGAGGGGGGCATCTGCAAGATGACAGGGACTGAGAGTTGTGCTTCACCTCACTTTCCCCACCTGAGGGGTGAAGTTGGCAGAGGTGGGCACACCTCTCTTCCTCACTTGTTTTTCCCCGTCTGTTCTCCTGTCTAAAGTAGGGGTCAGAACCAGTGGGGACCAGTTGCTGAAAGCAGCAAGTGGCCTGGGGAAGCCCACAAAGGCGGCAAGCCTTTGAAGCTTCCCTTTCGTGAACCCTGCTCATCTTGGGGGAAGAGGCTTGGCACCTCGTTCCAGGATGTGCATTGTTTCAGGCCCCGAAGAGCAGCAGGCTCTCGACCCAGGGGTCCAGAAAAATGTCTGGTGGTGGCAGCTGAATGCAGCCACTCAGCCTGGACACTAGTGGTAGGTTTGTTTTCAGGGGGCATCTCTAAGATGCCCTCTTAGTGCATTTTTCATTAAATCCCACAATGGCATCAGTGTGGGTTTAATGTGCTGAGATGTTTGATACAAAACTTCTCAGTTTTCAGTGTAGCCATTATGGTGCTGTGGAGTTCATAATGACAAACTCTGAGCACCACATACTCTTAATGGCAGTACTGCACTCACAATATCTAAGAATGGACTTAGACACTTGCACCTGTACCCTCACCACTGGTATAGTGCACCCAGCTAGAGGGGTGACTGACCTATGCCAGGGAAGTGGGTTTTAGGCATGGCACACAGGGATGTGTGCCATGTCGACTCTTCACTTTGTTCTGCACCAAAACATGCAGCTTGCACAGGTAGTGTGTGAGTGTGAATGTACAGGACCTCTAAGAGTGGCACAATAAGTGCTGCAGCCCTTAGAGGCCTTCTCTGGTCACAGTGCCCTGCGTACCTGTGGTACCATTTACCAGGGCCTGACCTGTTGCCTGAAATGCCAATTGGGTTTAGGCTTCAATGCAGTTTTAGGGAAAAAACATAGGCCCTGGGTACCTGCTTAGCAGGCGCTCAGGGCACACCCAGCAAAGCACACAAGCAATTCAGCAAAAAGTGGGGGCAACCATGCAGAAAGAGGTCACTTTCTCACACAGGAGTAGTGCCTTAGTGATTGGATGAATATATAAGAAGTACCTGAGTGAAAGTATAAGTGTAAGATTAATACATGGGTCACTGCATGAGTGCATGGGTAGTGCATGAGTAAATACATAAGTAAATGAATAGTGCCTGAGTCAATGTTTGAGTGAAATAGTAGTGCCTGGTTGATTGCATAAATGTATGGTTAATGCCTGAGTGATTAGATGTGTGTATAGGTAGTGTCTCCTTGATAGCATAACTGCATGGGAGTGCCTGAGTGAAATCATGAGTCCAAGAGTAAGATCTACCTCCTTAGATCAGTGCATGGCTAGAGCTTCAGAACAGAGATGTAACTGTTCCTATATTACAGAAAACAAGCATGTACCTTTTCTTACTGGCATCATATATAAAAGAAACATACAAATACATGTATACCACTGTTTTATAACTCTACCATCTTTATAGTCATAATACGTGTGAGAAAGCATGTGCAAATAGAGACATACCTTAGTCATAAGACCATAAAGTCCCTTAAACTACACAAACAAAACTTCCCATTTCAAGAAGACACCTACATTTTAAGGCGTACTTGTGGTGTTCCTTTATATAGATTGATACGAGGTAACCTTATCACTAATCTTTCAACCAACATGTTTTAAACCACAGTTTCGTGCCGCACCTTCACTATTCAGTGTTGGGCCTAGCCGAATACAAAGCAGCAACTTTTTCAATGTGTCTGTTGTAAGTCTCTCTATATTCATAAAAGCATGCATGCATGTGTCTGTACCTTTTACTAGTGACATCATATATAAAAGAAACATAAAAATATATGTATACCTATGTTTTATACCTCTACCATCTTCATACTCATAACAAGTGTAAGAACACATGTGCAACTACAGACATACCTCAGTCATAAGACCATAAAGTTCCATAAACTTGACAAACTGCACTTCCCATTTCTAGGAGACACCTACATTTATAAGGTGTACTTAGAGTGTTCCTTTAGATAGACTGATACGAGGAAACCTAATCACCAATCCTTTTACCACCCTGTCTTAAACTACACTTTTGTGCTGCAGCTTCACTATTCTGCAACTCTTGACAGTGTTGGGCCTACCTAAATACAAAGCAGCAATGTTTTCAATGTGTCTATTGTAAGTCTCTCTATATTAATAAAAGTATGCATGCATCTGTCTGTACCTCTTCCTAGTAGCATCATATATGAAAGAAACATACAAATAGATGCATATCTGAGTACTGTATAAGTGAGTTTATAATTTCAAGGATAATGTCTGGGTGATTATATCAGTACATGGGTAGTACCTGAGTAAAAGGATCACTGTAACAGTAATGCCTGGGTCATTGGATGAGTGCATGGGTACTGCCTAAGAGAGTGGTTTACTGCAAGAGTAGTGCTTGAGTGATTGCATGACTATATGGGTACTATGTCGATGATTGCATTAGTACAGGAGTAGTGCCTGGGTAATTGCATGAGTGCAGAGGTACTGCCTGGCTGATTGGATAATTGCATTGATAGTGCCTGAGTGAATTCATGAGTGCAATAGTAATATCTGCCTCCTTAGATCAGTGCATCTCTAGTGCTTGAGTACAAGGTTGACGGCAAGTGTAATCCATGGGTCATTGTATGAGTGCATCAATAGTACCTGAGTGAATCACTGAGTGCAAAAGTAGTGCCTGGGTGATTATAACATTGTGTAGGTAATGCCTGATTGATTTGATGTGTTTATGGTAGTTTCTCCTTAACTGTATGAGGGCTTGAGTACTGCCTGAGTAAAAGGATGACTGTAAGAGTAATGTCTGGGTCATTGGATGAGTGTACAGTAGTGCTTGAGAGAATAGTTCAGTGCAAGAGTAGTGCCTGGGTGATTACATGAGTGCAGGGGAAGTGCCTGATTGATTGAATGTGTGTATGAGAAATACCTGGGAGAAAGTATGAATGCAAGGCAAATGTCATTGCATGAGTGTATAGGTAGGGAATGAGAGAATGGATGAATGCATGGGTACTGCCTGAGAGAATGGATCAGTGCATGAGTAATGCCTAAGTGAATGAGTGAGTGCAAGAGTAGTTTTCTGTGTGATTTCATGAGTGCATGGGTACTGCATGGATGATCATTTGAGTGTAGGGGTAGTGCCTGAGTCATTAGATGAGTGTATGAGAAATACCTGAGTAAAAGTATGAGTGTAATGCCTGAGTCATTGCATGAGTGTATGGGTAGTGCCTGAGTGAATAGATGAGTACATGGGTAGTGCCTGAGTGAATGTTTTAGTGGAATTGTAGTGCCTGGGTGATTGCATGAATGTATGGTTGATGCCTAAGTGATTAGATTTGAGTATATGTAGTACCTCCTTGATGGCATTATTGCCTGGGAGCACCTGAGTGAATTCATGAGTCCAAGAGTAATATCTACCTCCTTAGGTCAGTGCATAGTTAGTGCTTGAGAACAGAGATATAACTGTCACTACATTCCAGAAAACAAGCATGTATGTGTGTGTACCTTTTCCTAGTGGCATCATATATAAAAGAAACATAAATAGATGTATACCAGTGTTTTACACCTCTACCATCTTTATGGGCATATGTGGAGATGTGTGGTGCAGCGACCAGGGCAGCTGACTTCAGAGCACAGGGCTCACGGGTCAATCCCCCGCTCCGGCGGCAGCTTAGCTCATCACCATGTGACTCTGGGCAATGGCTCACTTAATTTCCACTATGGCCCCCAGCTCCTTGAGACCCGTAGTTCGCACTTTACAAATACCGGATTTACGATTCACGATTTAACACATGTGCAAGTACAGACAACCCTCAATTATAAGACCATAAAGTCCCTTAAACCTGACAGACTGCACTTCCCATTACAAGGAGACACCTACATTTATGTGGCGTATTTGAAGTGCACATTTCTATACACTGATATGACTTAACCTAATCACTAATCCCTCTACCAACATATCTTAAACCTCACTTTTGTGCTGCAACTTTATTATTCTTGTAAGGAACTGTGGTCCCATTCAAACAGAATAAAGTGACATACCACAATTAGTACAATGAAAAATTGGGTTTTATGTTTAAAGACAATGCAAAAAATAATAGTAAATTACAATAAAATAGTAAAGGAAAAAATTGAACAGTGAGTGAGTTGGTGGCAGGGTAAAGGGAAATCAGCCGATTTCTGGTACTCAGGCAAGTGATTAAAAGGTGACTTTTTGGTGCACGAAGGTAAGTATTAACAAAAAGTCAGTAAAGCATTTCATACTCCAACATTTCAGATAATAATACAACGGAGTTTAGAAATGGTTGTCGACGACGTTTCGATCCCTGTGCGAATAATGGGATCTCTTCAGGACAGGAGGATTTCAAGATTACCTGGGGGTTGCCTAGTAGGGAGGGGAGAGAAGTAATTACGGTTGCAGAATTTAAGAGAAAGAAAAGGTTAAAATTAACAATAAAAAGGCGCGGGGGAGGGTGAGTTGGGTAGAAGGAGAAGAGTGAGAAAATTGCGAATAGTGAATCCTAAGGTAAGAAGAAAAATGAGGAGGGAAGGAAGAAGGGTGTGTCCCTATAGTGGTCAAAGGACCAGTGAATGGGAGAGGGGAAGTGAGAGGGAGAGAAGATTGTGAAAACTTACGGAGTCAAAATTGAAGGGGATCCAGTAGCTGCCACACAAGGTGGAGAGGTAAGGGGCACAATTGTGCCCGGTCAGAGCAGAGTAAACGGCGTCAGGACCTGACCTGGTTAAGGGTAATGAGTCCCGAGAAGGCGGGAAATGGTCATGACGGATCTGCGAGGAAGCGGAGGATGAATGAAAAGTTGAATGGATATGGGGAGCTACAGAAATGAGGCGGGGGGTGCTGCGAAGGCTTACCAGGTAGGACGCAGAGATCCCGGAGTGAAGCGTGGGTAAGGGTCGTCAGAATCGGGCGAATGCGGGTTCCGAGTCCCGGAGAACGTTAAAGTGAAGTCCCGAATGAGTCGGGTGTTCCGAGGTCGAGGCGTGTAAAACGCGGATAACCTGCGGGAAGGATTAAGGGTAATGGGCAGAGTAGGTGAGGTAGGGTGCCACAGGACACGGTCTATAGAAGGCGGCGAGGACTCACCAATTGATGCCGCACGGTTCCGGGATAAGGGATCCAGCAGTGTGGACGATGTGACGGAAGTGAGGGCTCGTGGAGTGCGAGCGCTGGGAGGGCCTAATTCGGACAGTGGTAGAAATAGTGCCGCCCAGTAGTAGAGAGAGAAGAGGGACAGAAAGAGGAGGCGAAAATGGTGGCCATGATGGGAGGATAGGTATTATCCATGTGAAGTGTGTTAAGGGGAGTGGTGAAACAAAGGTGAGGTGATGCAAAGGGAATGAAGAGAAGGAATAGGTGCGGACGTGGGCCAGGAGAAGGAGATAGGTGTAGGAGAGAGGGGGAGAAGCGAGGGGGATCAGAATAGGGAATTTAGTATAGAATAAGGAATTTGGAAAGGAAGGGGAGTTGAGTACAACAGGCATGGGAAAGTAAAGGAGGGCTCAGTATATACAAGTGGGTAAAATGGACATTTCATTATTTGCAAAAGGCTCAGTATACAGCACAATAGAGAATTAACAGGAATTTAAAGTAAGTTGGACCAGTCCTCAAGTCGGTTCAGTCCTGTGTGATGACTATCAGAGCGGATTATCCATTTTAGTTCCTCCTTGTTGAGGACAGCCGCTATGTTCATGTTCCTTGTAGACTGTACGATCACGCTGATGATCTGCCATGTCATGTCGTCCTCAGTGTGATTGAGTTGCGTAAAATGTTCAACAAGAGGTGCATTAGCAGTCTTACAGCGGATTCTGCTTCTATGTTGGCAAATCCGGACTCTGATTTTTTGCGTTGTTTGCCCCACATAGATCAGGTTACAAGGGCAGGTTATGGCATATATAACATTATTAGTGTTACAATTGGAAAAGTTACTCAGGGTGATGTTAATATTCCCATGCACAAATGTTTTAGTGTCCAATGTGAGACAACAATTGAGTGTGGGCCAATGCCTGTTGGCCCACACTCAATGCTGGCAGTCTAAAAATAGAACGCCCCCTTTTTGCTTTCAAAAAGACCCCCTAGTAGGCCATTTCAAATGTACCAGTTGTAGCGTTTGTTGTCTCACATTGGGACACACCCTTCTTCCTTCCCTCCTCATTTTTCTTCTTACCTTAGGATTCACTATTCGTAATTTTCTCACTCTTCTCCTTCTACCCAACTCACCCTCCCCCGCGCCTTTTTATTGTTAATTTTAACCTTTTCTTTCTCTTAAATTCTGCAACCGTAATTACTTCTCTCCCCTCCCTACTAGGCAACCCCCAGGTAATCTTGAAATCCTCCTGTCCTGAAGAGATCCCATTATTCGCACAGGGATCGAAACGTCGTTGACAACCATTTCTAAACTCCGTTGTATTATTATCTGAAATGTTGGAGTATGAAATGCTTTACTGACTTTTTGTTAATACTTACCTTCGTGCACCAAAAAGTCACCTTTTAATCACTTGCCTGGGTACCGGAAATCGGCTGATTTCCCTTTACCCTTTACCCTTTACCCTGCCACCAACTCACTCACTGTTCAATTTTTTCCTTTACTATTTTATTGTAATTTACTATTATTTTTTGCATTGTCTTTAAACATAAAACCCAATTTTTCATTGTACTAATTGCGGTATGTCACTTTATACTGTTTGAATGGGACCACTGTTCCTTACAAAAATGTACCTACCCTCGGTCCCGTCTGACTCCTAGGGTCTCCTTGTTTCTTTAACTCGCAACTTTATTATTCAGCAACTACTAAGAGTGTTGGGCCTTTCCAAATACAAATCAGCAACCCTTTGCATGTGTGTAATGTAACTCTCACTATATTCTAGAAAGCAAACATGCCTGTGTCTGTGCCTTTTCCTAGTGGCATCATATATACAAGAAACATACAAATAAATGTATACCTTTGTTTTATACCTCTACCATCTTCATAGGCATAACACATGTCAGATAGAGACATACCTCAGTCACAAGACCATAAAGGACTTTCAACTTGTCAGACTTCATTTCCCATTTAAAAGAGACACCTAAATTTGTGCAGCGTTTTTCAAGTGTACTTTTTCAGACACTCAAACAACATTTGCTAATCATTATTTCCTCTCCCAACATATCTTAAACCTCACTTTTATGCTGCAGCATCAGTATTCTGCAACTAATGAGAGTGTTGGGCCTAGCTAGATTCCTAAAAGCATGCATGCATATGTCTGTATATTTTGCAAGTGTCATTTTCAGATGCATAACACATGTGAGAATAAATGTGAAAGTACAGACATACCTCAGTCAGAAAACCATGCAGACCGTAAAACTTAACATAATGCAGTTCTCATTTCAAGAAAACATGTACAATCATGTGGCATGTAAGAGAGTAGGATCTGCTTCACATGGGTACCCCCACTTTTTGCTGGTGTTTCACTGTTTTTCGACCTTAGTCTGGCTGTGTCCCTCCTAATCAGGACCCCAGCCTAGCTGCTTCCTCTCTAAAATGGTTTGCATGTACATTAGGTACATATCTAATTGGATTCTGGAGTGCCTTACAAGCCCCTAGTATATGGTATACTATGTGCCTTGGGCATAGGTACCTCAGAGGCCTACCAGGGGCTGAAGCATGTATTATGCCACCTCTGGGAAGCACTCCAAAATGGCACTACAGGTCTGCTACTGCAGCCTGGGTAAGGTGGTGCTTGCACCCCTTACAGTGGTATAGGCTACTTATATCACTACCATTGCACACAAATATAAAACCTATAAGTCACTCCTATGGCAGGCCTTAACAATCCTGAAGGCAGAGTGCTTGGTTTTTATGTGAGAGGGTGCGCCTGCATGAGCAGAGCCCCTCTGCAGCGTTCGGAGTAACTCCTCTGATGCTGTTTGTGGTGCAGCCTGACCATATACTCTTAAGTGCGTTATAACCTCGCGGTAAATGCTAACTTTGGGATGGCTGCACGGAAACATGTTGTGTTTGGTGTCAAACGCTTTGGAATACTACCCCCCTCCGCCAGTTCTGGCAGCGGGGGTAGCATTCCACCCTTCTAGAGGGAGAGACATGTTCACACTGGTCTAACCCGGTAGGACTTTCTAGAGCCCTGGCATCACAAAATGGATGCCTCTGCTGACCGAAACTCTGGCAGGGGAGGCCTGGACAATAGGTTTCCTGTACCAGGGAGGTGTAACCCCCTCCCCAGACAGGCAGATGTGTATTGGGGCTGGGCAGGAGCACTCTCTAGTGATTTGAAGTCCTGCACTGGGGGCACACTTGGTGTCCCTGTGCATAGTCCAGTTCAATCCAGTTGCAGGGGCTACCTGCCCCTGCTCTGGCACGAAACTGGACAAAGGAAATGGGTGTAACCACCCCTCTTTCCAAACCCTCCCATAGGTGGGTGCCTAGAGTATGTCCAACCCCCAAACTTTGTATAAGTATGGGAACCCAGCCCTTGCGACGTTAGATTACCCTGGATGAAACTCTGCAATATATATTCTGGACCTTTGATGTTCTATCCTGACTAGAAGACTGAAGAAATCTCCTTTGGGGTCAAGGAGTGACTCCCCTGCTTGGCAGGCACCAAAGAAGCAACTGTCCGGTCTACCGTTGGACGCCGAAGTCTCTGCATCATCAGAGGTAGATTTCCTGACTTCCCCAAGGCTACCCTGAGCCCACAGCAAAGCTGAGGCCCATGGCTATCGTGGGTGATGAGGAACCGTGACCCCTGGGCACCATGTACTATTGCTGGTACATCAACTTCCTGTTTATCCTTGAAGTTCTGCTTTGGGCTCCAAGTAGCCCCAGCTTTGAGCACTGAATGCACTGAAGATCTCTGGCCCGTGGGCCAGGCTCCAGTGCAACCGCTCGAGGCTCCTTCATGATCGCTAGCCCATTGGCTAGTGGGTCCCCATGAAGGCAACTCCTCTTCTGCTTGGGCTTTCCTGGTTGCTCCAGATGTGCCCCAACTTACCCTCACTGGGTGAGTCCCTCAGACCTTGCTGGTCTGCACCGACGTCCTTCTTCTCCTTCCACGAGACTTGCCGTTGCCAAGGCTTGTTGGGTCCATTCTGGTCGCCGACACCACAGCACTCGACAGACTTTATGAGACAGCTCAAATCCGGCTTGTGGACTTCATCGACACCTTCTGGACCTTGTGGCTGAAGAGTCAAGACACCCGTCAACTAACCTGAAGCACCCGACATCTGTGGGCATTGGTCCATCCTGCCCTCGGTCACTGGCAAGTGACACCAGACTCTGTCCCCTCTGCTTTAGGTTCCTTCCATCCTAGATCCAGGCTTGGATCTCTTCGGAAACTTCTCCTCTTCACGGCAGCAGCAGTTCTTCGCCAGCTTCCATTATAATCGACGACGCGACCCGACCCCAAAAGACACCTATGCAGCCGGCTTCCCTGGGTGAGGTAACACGAGTACTCTGGTGCTCCTGTGGGTGCTAGCCCTAGAACTTCCTAAGTCCAAAAGGGATTGGTCCTGACTCGATTCTAAGTGATCCTAATCTTTAAATTTCCAACCGTGACATTGCCCATAGAAGCCAACGGGAACCCGTGGTTGTGTTTACACACTGCACACGGCCCCTGTGGGTCCCCTGTGTCACTACCTTGGGTGGTTCCTTGGGGTCCCAGTGCTTCTACAGGCTCTAGGCCTTGTGTCTAGTTCCGTCGTGGTTCTTATACCACGTTATTGATATATGGTTTGGTACATCCCTAGGGCCCAAACATGTATTTGTGCTATTACTGTTGATTGCTAACTTGTAACTTAAGTACTTCGAACTCCAGTCTCATAAAGAGACTAGAGGGGTGTGTTTTATCTTAAATACATATATTTTAAATATATACCTGGTGTGGTTGTCCTTTCATTTGATCATTCAAGAGATTATAGACTGGTAAAACAAGCTGCTTTACATTCCTTCAAGACTTAGCCTGAAGGCTGCTCTCCATAGTTACCACTAGGATAGCTTTCAATAAAGGTTGTCTTTAACCAATTCACCATAAGAGGTTGTTTGGACTGATACAGGCTGCCCACTAGAACTAGTGCACAGCATATATCAGGCCACCTTCTCACATTGGTGTGCAGCGTGTGGGATTCCAGCTTGCTATTGTGTTACCAGATATTCTCAATTGAATTGATCAACTGAAAACCACTAAAGGTACCTAAGGTACATATAATATCAAGTTTAGCTACAGTAAGTTCTACTGAACTTAGAGTTGTGTGTTAAGGGATAGCACACCCTTTCTACAACTCAAGAGAGTTTAGTAGGCCACACTAGTGTAGGTAGTGCAATACACCACATTAGTAATGTCTAGTCAGCCAGGAACCAGTGGGTCCCTGCCAGAAGCCCCTGGGCTTCTCCCCTATAAATATGAGGATCTCACCTTTGCACAGCTTAGGGCCTTATGATCCATTAGGAAGCTGAAGACAGGCAAAAGTCCAACCACCCAGCATCTCATAAAGATACTTAAGCTGGATGATATCTCAGGGCCTAGTGGGCCTGATGGGGTGGGCAGTGTGGGTGGGGCAGCAGGTGTGGGAGGGCCTAGGGGTGAAAACTCTCTTGACCCTACCTCTAATGCTGACCAGACTCATGACAATGATCAGAATCTGGTGAACCCAGCTCTCCTGGATGAGGATGAGGAGGATGACAACAATGCTCCATCCTTTATTCCTCCAGGCAGAGTTGAAAGTAGGGCTAGAAGGGATAGATCTCTCTCAGGGGGATCTGTCCAATCTAACTCCTCTATAGGGACCTCTGTCTCTTCTCACAGAGGGAGGGAAACCTCCCAGGTGATTAGAGAGAGACTGCTGCTGAAGTATGAGCAAGACAAGTTTAACCTCAGAAACAGCAGATTGCCTTAGATAGGGAAACCCTAGAGCTCTGCAGAGCTAGCAAAAAGGAGGTGTTAGCAATTTCCCTAGAGATAGGGAGAGGTCTTATGACCATAGAAACCTAAGTAAGATTGTCCCTCCCTACCAGAGTGTGGATGACATCCACAAATGGATAACTGCCTTGGAGAGGGCATTTAAAGTACAGAAGGTCCCTCAAGGTCAGTGGGCAGCAGTCTTACGGCTCTCCTTTGCAGACAAAGGTAGAGACAAGCTCTTCACTGTAAGAGAAGAGGATGCTGATGATTACCAGGCCTTGAAAAGTGCACTGATAGATGGGTTTGGCCTAACCACTGACCAATACAGGTTAAAGTTCAGAGACACCCAAAAAGCACAAAATCAAGACTGGGTTGACTTTGTTGACTGTGCTGCTAAGGCTCTGGAAGGTTGGTTATTGGGCAGTAAAGTGTGTGACTTCATAGGATTGTACAATCTGATAATGAGGGAGCAGAGTCTTAATAACTGTCAAAATCAGCTGTTGCACCAGTACCTGGTAGACTCTGATCTGACCTCTCCCCAAGAATTGGGAAAGAAGGCAGACAAATGGGTCAGGACCAGGGTGAGGCAGAAGGTACAGAACCAAAGTGATGACCCAAAGAAGCACGATTCTAAGAACTCTGACAAGGGTGGGGACAAGGGTAAAGACCAGAAGTATTCTCAAGGGCCCCAAAAATCTTCTTCTAATGGGGAGTCACAGTCAAGTAAGGGAAAAGGCCAAATGAAACCTTGGTACAAAATGTATAAACAGAAAACTCACTGGACCAGTGACTGCACCAAGTCCAAAGAATCTACTCCAGCCACCATTGCCCCTAAGGCAACTGTTCCCCCTAGTACAGCTACAATAGGTGGTGGCAATATCCAGAATAAGGGTGTAGTAGGGTTGACCCTGGGTTCTGAGATGGACTCTGGCCTAGTCAGAGTTCCATCTCAGGCTGTGCTTGCTTGTGATAGGGGCATGGATATGTCCCCATGTGTGAGTCCCAGTAATGTGGGCAAATACACACAACAGCCTTTAAAAAATGGAGTAGAAGCTTGGGCATTCAGGGACACAGGAGCAAGTGTCACAATCGTGACAAAAGATCTTGTGGATCCTGGGCAGATTATACTTGGTGAAATGTACCAAGTGACCAATGCTAGCAATGTCAGAACAGACCATTCTCTGACAGTTGTTAACTTCTCCTAGGGAGGGGTAACTGGCCTTAAGAAGGTTGTGGTAAGTGCAGACCTACCAGTACAGTGCTTGCTTGGCAATGATCTAGAGACTTCAGCTTGGGCTGAAGTGGAGCTCAGGACACATGCAGAAATGTTAGGGATCCCTGCTCATGTCTTTGCTGTGACTAGGTCACAGGCAAAAATGTCTAAAGCTGGACAGGCCCTGGATTCTGGAATAATGGACCAGGTGCCTCACAAAAGGAGGAGCAGCAGGGTTAAGGCAGAGCCTTTCCACCTGACTCAGAATGCTGATCGGTCTCCTCAGGGAGATGATCTTGAGCCTGAAGAAGGAACTGTCCCAGAGGAGCTTGAACCTGACTAGGTTGAATTCCTGGGGACAGGGGGCCCTTCCAGGTCTGATCTGAGCCAGGAGCAGAAAACATGCCCCTCTCTTGAACCCCTCAGAAAGCAAGCTGTTGATGAGGCTGCTGGGAATGCTAGTGGCACTCATAAAGTTTATTGGGATAATGCACTCCTTTGCTCAGAGAGTAGAGACCTTAAGCCTGGTGTGTCCAGGAGGTTGGTTATACCTCTGAAGTTTAGGGGTTTCCTATTGACACTAGCCCATGATATTCCCCTAGCAGGACAGCTAGGTCAGAACAAGACTTGGGACAGAATTGTCCCTCACTTTCACTGGCCCCACATGTCTGAAGACAGAAAGGAGTTTTGTCGCTCCTGTGTAACCTGCTAAGCCAGTGGCAAAGCAGGTGGCACTACAAAGGCCCCCCTTATACCACTACCTGTGGTGGGGGTGCCCTTTGAAAGGGTAGGGATTGACATTGTTGGTCCCATGGATCCCCAAACAGCATCTGGGCATAGATTTATACTGGTGGTGGTGGATCATGCCACCAGGTACCCAGAGGCAATTCCCCTAAGGACCACTACAGCACCTGTGGTGGCAAGATCTCTCTTGAGTGTGTTCTCAAGAATAGGCTTACCTAAGGAGGTAGTATCTGACAGGGGTGCAAACTTCATGTGTAGTTACTTGACTGCTATGTGGAAGGAGTGTTGAGTGAACTACAAGTTCGCCACACCCTATCACCCACAATGCAATGGTTTCGTTGAAATATTCAACACAACCTTAAAGGGCATGATTAAAGGACTCCCACAGAAACTTAGGCGAAAATGGGACCTACTCTTGCCCTGCCTTTTATTTGCATACAGGGAGGTGCCTCAAAAGGGGGTTGGTTACAGCCCATTTGAACTTTTGTTTGGTCACCCTGTCAGGGGTCCATTGTGTTTGGTGAAGGAAGGATGGGAGTTACCTCTCAAGCCCCCAAAGCAATACATAGTGGACTATGTACTTGGTCTCCACTCCAGGATGGCTGAGTACATGAAAAAGGCAAACACAAACCTTGAGGCTAGCCAGGAACTGCAAAAAGCCTGGCATGACCAAAAGGCTGTACTGACTGTTTACCAGCCAGGACAGAAAGTGTGGGTGTTGGAGCCTGTGGCCCCAGCAGCCCTCTAGGACAAATGGAGTGGACCCCATACAATTGTTGAACAGAAAGGGGAGGTTACCTACTTGGTACACCTTTGAACCCCCAGGGTACTTCATGTCAACAGACTTAAACCATATGTTGACAGGACAGACTTGCTCATGGCTACTGATGAAGGACAGGAGGAAGAGAGTGACCCACTCCCTGACCTTCTTTCTCAAAACCCTGATGATAGGTCAGTTGATGGTGTAGTCTTGGCAGGCAGCCTTACTGCCCAGCGGCAAACTGACTGCAGAAACCTTCTCAGTCAGTTTAGACATATGTTTTCTCTGACTCCAAGTCAGACCACCTAGAGCACTCATGAAGTGGACACTGGGGACAGTCTACCTGTGAAGAATAAGATCTACAGGCAACATGACCATGTCAGGGACTGTATAAGGACAGAAGTCCAAAAGATGTTGGATTTGGGTGTGATTGAACCCTCAGTTAGCCCTTGGGCTAGTCCAGTAGTCCTGGTACCTAAACCTCACACCAGTGGTGGGAAAAGAGAGATGAGGTTTTGTGTAGACTACAGGGGTCTCAATGCAGTCACTAGGACTGATGCCCATCCCATCCCCAGGGCAGATGAGCTAATAGATACTTTGGGCCTCAGCCAAGTTTCTGAGCACATTTGACCTGACAGTTGGCTACTGGCAAATCACACTAGCTGATGATTCAAAGCCAAAGACAGCATTTTCTACCCCTAGTGGGCACTATCAGTTTGTGGTAATGCCCTTTGGTTTAAAGAATTCACCTGCCACTTTCCAAAGGTTGGTGAGTCCTTACAGGCCTGAAAGACTTTAGTGCAGCATATCTAGATGATATTGCTGTCTTTAGCTCCACCTGGGGGGATCACTTGGTCCACCTGAGGAATGATTTGGAGGCCCTGTGAAAAGCACGCCTAACTATCAAGTTTACTAAGTGCCAGATAGGGCAGAGTCAGGTTGTGTACCTGGGCCACCTTGGTGGTGGAGGCCAGGTTCAACCATTGCAGAGCAAAATCCAGACCATAATGGAATGGATTGCTACAACTACCCAGACTCAAGTGAGAGCCTTCTTAGGCCTGACTGGGAACTATGGGAGATTTGTCAAGGGGTATGGATCAATAGTGACACCCCTGAATGACTTAACTTCTAAAAAGATGCCCAAAAAGGTTCAATGGACCTGAAGCAGGCCATGTGCACTGCTCCCATTCTACAGAGTCCTGACTACTCCAAGAGGTTCATTGTCCAAGCAGGTGCATCTGAATTGGAGATAGGGGCTGGACTGTCACAATTGAATGATGAAGGTCAGGATCAGCCACTAGCTTTCATAAGCAGAAGGCTCACCCCTAGAGAGAAACGTTGGTCAGCCATTGAGAGGGAGGCCTTTGCTGTGGTTTGGGCTCTGAAGAAGTTGAGGCCATACTTGTTTGGTACTCACTTCCTTGTTCAGACAGACCATAAGCCAATCTTATGGCTAAAACAAATGAAGGGTGAAAACACCAAACTGCTTAGGTGGTCTATTTCCCTACAGGGGATGGACTTTACAGTGGAACATAGACCTGGGAGGAACCATGCCAATGCAGATGGACTCTTTAGGTATTTCCACTTAGAACATGAAGACTCAACTGGTCAACGATAGTTTAAGAGATATATTCAAACAAGATGAAAAGAAAAAATATTTCCCAACCTTACTGAAGGAAGTACCATTGCCTACACTTTAGACTGAGCAAACAGCAACATTGAAACAGAAAGGATTAAACAGCTAATTTTCAGAGTAAGAGTCTAAGACGTTAATCATTAGGCCAAAGGGACTCGTTACTTGTTGCCCTGAAAACTAATATATGACATGCGGATCAGAAACCCATGGCTAGGTAGAGAAGTATGTTAATGTCCACCAACAGTGCTATTCTTTATAGTGTGGAATGCAAGGACTGAGAGAGGGAATGATAGAGAGTTGTTTTTTTTCACTGGGGTAAGAAGTTCTTCAAAAGAGATATATTCAAACAAGGTGAAAAGAAAAAATATTTCCCAACCTTATTGAAGGAAATACAATAGCCTACACTTGAGACTGAGCAAACAGCAACATGGAAACACCAGATCTTCAGAGTAAGAGTCTAAGACCTTAACCATCATGCCAGAGTGACTCTTTACTTGATGCCCTGAAAACTAATATATGACATGCGGATCAGAAACCCATGGCTAGGTAGAGAAGTATGTTTGTGTCCACCAACAGTACTATTCTTTATAGTGTGGAATGCAAGGACTGAGAGAGGGAACGATAGAAAGTCGGTTTTCTTCACTGGGGTAAGAAGTTCTTCAAAAGAGATATATTCAAATAAGATGAAAAGAAAAAATATTTCCCAACCTTACTGAAGGAAGTACCATTGCCTACACTTAAGACTGAGCAAACAATAACATAAAAACAGAAAGGATTAAACAGCTAATTTTCAGAGTAAGAGTCTAAGACGTTAATCATTAGGCCAGAGGGACTCGTTACTTGTTGCACTGAAAACTAATATATGACATGCGGATCAGAAACCTATGGCTAGGTAGAGAAGTATGTTAATGTCCACCAACAGTGCTATTCTTTATAGTGTGGAATTGAAGGACTGAGAGAGGGAATAATAGAGAGTCGTTTTTTTCACTGGAGTAAGAAGTTCTTCAAAAGAGATATATTCAAACAAGATGAAAAGAAAAAATATTTCCCAACCTTACTGAAGGAAATACCGTTGCTTACACTTTAGACTGAGGAAACAGTGACATCGAAAGACAAGGGATTGAACACCTTATCTGCAGAATAAGAGTCTAAGACCTTAACCATTAGGCCAGAGAGCTTCTTCACCAGTTCCTCTGAAAACTAATATATGACAAATGGATCAGAAACCCATGGCTAGGTAGAGAAGTATGTTAGTGTCCACCAACAGTACTATTCTTTATAGTGTGGAATTGAAGGACTGAGAGAGGGAGTAATAGAGAGTCGGTTTTTTTCACTGGAGTAAGAAGTTCTTCAAAAGAGATATATTCAAAGAAGAAAAATATTTCCCAATGTTACTGAAGGAAATACCATTGCCTACACTTTAGACTAAGCAAACAGTGACATTGAAAGACCAGGGATTGAACATCTAATCTTCAGAATAAGACTCTAAGACCTTAACCATTAGGCCAGAGTAACACTTTACTGGTTGGCCTGAAAACTAATATATGACATGCGGATCAGACACCCATGGCTAGGCAGAGAAGTATGTTTGTGTCCCCTAACAGTACTATTCTTTATAGTGTGGAATGGAAGGACTGAGAGAGGGAACGATAGAGAGTCGGTTTTTTTCACTGGGGTAAGAAGTTATTCAAAAGAGATATATTCAAACAAGATGAAAAGAAAAAATATTTCCCACTCTTACTGAAGGAATTACAATTGCCTACACTTTAGACTGAGCAAACAGTGACATTGAAAGACCAGGGATAGAACAGCAAATCTTCAGAGTAAGAGTGTAAGACCTTAACCATTAGGCCAGAGTGCTTCTTTACTGATATGCCTGAAAACTAATATATGACATGCGGATCAGAAACCCATGGCTAGGCAGAGAAGTATGTTAGTGTCCACCTACAGTACTATTCTTCATAGTGTGGAATGGAAGGACTGAGAGAGGGAACGATAGAGAGTCGTTTTTTTTCACTGGGGTAAGAAGTTCTTCAAAAGAGATATATTCAAAAAAGATGAAAAGAAAATATATTTCCCAACCTTACTGAAGGAAATCCCATTGCCTACAATTTAGACTGAACAAACAGTGACATTGAAACACAAGGGATTGAACACCTAATCTTCAGAGAAAGAGTCTAAGACCTTAACCATGAGGGCAGATTGACTCTTTACTTGCTGTCATGAAAACTAATATATGACATGCGGATCAGAAACCTATGGCTAGGTAGAGAAGTATGTTAGTGTCCACCATCAGTACTATTCGTTATAGTGTGGAATGGAAGGACTGAGAGAGGGAATAATAGAGAGCAGTTTTTTTTCACCGGAGTAAGAAGTTCTTCAAAAGAGATATATTCAAACAAGATGAAAAGAAAAAATATTTCCCAACGTTACTGAAGAAAATACCATTGCCTACACTTTAGACTGAGCAAACAGTGACATTGAATGAACAAGGATTGAACACCTAATCCTCAAATTAAGTGTCTAAGACCTTAACCTCTAGGACAGAGTAACTCCTTAACAGTTGACCTGAAAACTATTATATGACATGCGGATCAGGAATCCATGGCTAGGTAGAGAAGTATGTTAGTGTCCACCAACAGTACTATTCTTTATAGTGTGGAATGGAAGGACTGAGATAGGGAGCGATAGAGAGTCGTTTTTTTCCACTGGGGTAAGAAGTTCTTCAAAAGAGATATATTCAAACAAGATGAAAAGAAAAAATGGTTCCCAACCTTACTGCAAGAAAAACCATTGCCTACTCATCAGACTGAGCAAACAGAGACATTGATCACCTAACCTTCAGAGTAAGAGTCTAAGACCTTAACCATTAGGCCAGAGTGACTCTTTATTGGCTGGCCTGAAAAATAATATAGGTCATACGGATCAGAAACCCATTGCTAGGTAGAGAAGTATGTTAGTGTCCACCAACAGTACTATTCTTTATAGTGTGGAATGGAAGGACTGAGAGAGGGAATGATAGAGTCGTTTTTTCACTTGGATAAGAAGTTCTTCCAAAGAGATATATTCAAACAAGATGAAAAGAAAAAATAATTCAAAACCTTACTGAAGGAAATACCATTGCCTACAATTTAGACTTAACAAACAGCAACTTTGAAACACAATGGAATGAACACCTAATCTTCAGAGTAAGAGTCTAAGACCTTAACCATCAGGCCAGAGGGACTCTTTATTTGCTGTGATGAAAACTAAAATATGACATGCGGATCAGAAACCTATGGCTAGGTAGAGAAGTATGTTAGTGTCCACCAACAGTACTATTCGTTATAGTGTGGAATGGAAGGACTGAGAGAGGGAATAATAGAGAGTCGTTTTTTTTCACTGGAGTAAGAAGTTCTTCAAAAGAGATAGATTCAAACAAGATAAAAGAAAAAATATTTCTCAACGTTACTGAAGGAAATACCATTGCCTACACTTTAGACTGAGCAAACAGTAAAATTGAAAGACCAGGGATTGAACACCTAACCTTCAGAGTAAGAGTCTGAGACCTTAACCATTAGGACAGAGCAACTCTTTACTGGATGGCCTGAAAACTAATATATGACATGTGGATCAGAAACCCATGGCTAGGTAGAGAAGTATGTTAGTGTCCACCAACAATACTATTCTTTATCGTGTGGAATGGAAGAACTGAGAGAGAGAACGTTAGAGAGTCGTTTCTTTTCACGGGGGTAAGAAGTTTTTCAAAAGAGATATATTCAAACAAGATGAAAAGAAAAAATATTACCCAACCTTACTGAAGGAATCACCATTACCTACACTTTAGACTGAGCAAACAGTGACAATGAAAGACCAGGGATTGATCACCTAATCTTCAGAGTAAGAGTCTAGGACCTTAAAAATTAGGCCAGAGTGACTCTTAAACAGTTTCCCTGAAAACTAATATATGACATGCGGATCAGAAACCCATGGATAGGTAGAGAAGAATGTTAGTGTCCACCAACAGTACTATTCTTTATAGTGTGGAATGGAAGGACTGAGAGAGGGAACGATAGAGAGTCATTTTTTTTCACTGGGGTAAGAAGTTCTTCAAAAGAGATATATTCAAACAAGATGAAAAGAAAAAATATTTCCCAACCTTACTGAAGGAAATATCATTGCCTACACTTTAGGCTGAGCAAACAGTAAAATTGAAAGACCAGGGATTGAACACCTAATCTTCAGAGCAAGAGTCTAAGAACTTAACCATTAGGCCACAGTAACTCTATACTGATAGGCCTAAAAACTAATATATGACATGCGGAACAGAAACCCATGGCTAGGTAGAGAAGTATGTTAGTGTCCACCAACAGTACTATTCTTTATAGTGTGGAATGGAAGGACTGAGAGAGGGAACGATAGATAGTCGTTTTTTTTCACTGGAGTAAGAAGTCCTTCAAAAGATATATATTCAGAGTAAGAGTCTAAGACTGTACCCATTAGGCCAGATTGACTCTGTACTGGCTGGTCTGAAAACTAATATATGACATGTGGATCAGAAACCCATGGCTAGGTAAAGAAGTATATTAGTGTCCACCAACAGTACTATTCTTTATTGTGTGGAATGGAAGGACTGAGAAAGGAAACGATAGAGAGTCGTTTTTGCACTTGGATAAGAAGTTCTTTAAAAGAGATATATTCAAACAAGATGAAAAGAAAAAATATTTCACAACCTTGCTGAAGGAAATCCATTGCCTACAATTTAGACTGAACAAACAGTGACATTGAAACACGAGGGATTGAACACCTAATCTTCAGAGAAAGAGTCTAAGACCTTAACCATCAGGGTAGAGTGACTCTTTACTTGCTACCATGAAAACTAATATATGACATGCGGATCAGAAACCTATGGCTAGGTAGAGAAGTATGTTAGTGTCCACCAACAGTACTATTCGTTATAGTGTGGAATGGAAGGACTGAGAGAGGGGATAGTAGAGAGTCGTTTTTTTTCACTGGAGTAAGAAGTTCTTGAAAAGAGATATATTCAAACAAGATGAAAACAAAAAACATTTCTCAATGTTACTGAAGGAAATACCATTGCCTACACTTTAGACTGAGCAAACAGTGACATTGCTTGAACAGGGATTGAACTTCTAATCTTCATAGTAAGAATCTGAGACCTTAACCATTAGGACAGAGTAACTCCATAACAGTTGGCCTGAAAACTAATATATGAAATGCGGATCAGGAACCCATGGCTAGGTAGAGAAGTATGTTAGTGTCCACCAACAGTACTATTCTTTATAGTGTGGAATGGAAGGACTGAGATAGGGAACGATAGAGAGTCGTTTTTTTTCACTGGGGTAAGAAGTTCTTCAAAAGAGATATATTCAAACAAGTTGAAAAGAAAAAATATTACCCAACCTTACTGAAGAAATCACCATTACCTACACTTTAGACTGAGCAAACAGTGACAATGAAACACCAGGGATTGAACTCCTAATCTTCAGGGTAAGAGTCTAGGACCTTAAAAATTAGGCCAGCGTGACTCTTAAACAGTTTGCCTGAAAACTAATATATGACATGCGGATCAGAAACCCATGGCTAGGTAGAGAAGTATGTTAGTGTCCACCAACAGTACTATTCTTTATAGTGTGGAATGGAAGGACTGAGAGAGGGAACGATAGAAAGTCATTTTTTTCACTGGGGTAAGAAGTTCTTCAAAAGAGATATATTCAAACAAGATGAAAAGAAAAAATATTTCCCAACCTTACTGAAGGAAATATCATTACCTACACTTTAGACTGAGCAAACACTGAAACACCATGGATTGAACACCTAATCTTCAGAGGAAGAGTATAAGACCTTAACAATTAGGCCAGAGTGACTCTTCACAAGTTAGACTGAAAACTAATATACGACATGCGGATCAGAAACCCATGGCTAGGTATAGAAATATGATAGTGTTTACCAACAGCACTATACTTTATAGTGTGGAATGGAAGAACTGAGAGAGGGAATGATAGAGAGTCAGCTATTTTCACTGGGGTAAGTTCTTCAAAAGAGATATATTCAAACAAGCTGAAAAGAAAAAATATTTCCCAACCTTACTGTAGGAAAAAACATTGCCTAACCTTTAGACTGAGCAAACAGTGACATTGAAAGACCAGGGATTAAACTCCTAATCTTCAGAGTAAGAGTTTAAGACCTTAACCATTAGGCCAGAGTGATTCTTTACCAGTTAGCCTGAAAACTAATATATGACATGCGCATCAGAAACCCATGGTTAGGTAAAGAAGTATATTAGTGTCCACCAACAGTACTATCCTTTATAGTGTGGAATGGAAGGACTGAGAGAGGGAACGATAGAGAGTCGGTTTTTTTCACTGGGATAAGAAGTTCTTCAAAAGAGATATATTCAATCAAGAAAAAATATTTCCCAACCTTACTAAAGGAAACACCATTGCTTACACGTTAGACTAAGCAAACCGTTACTTTGAAAGACCAGAGATTGAACACCTAATCTTCAGAATAAGAGTCTAAGAACTTAACCATTAGGCCAGAGTTTCTCTTTACCAGTGGTCCTGAAAACTAATATACGACATGCGGACCAGAAACCCATGGTTAGGTAGAGAAGTATGTTAGTGTCCACCAACAGCCCTATACTTTATATTATGAAATGGAAAGACTGAGAGAAGGAACGATAGAGAGTCGTTTTTTTTTCACTGGGGTAAGTTCTTCAAAAGAGATATATTCAAACAATATGAAAAGAAAAAATATTCCCCAACCTTACAGTAGGAAATACCATTGCCTACACTTTAGACTGAGAAAACAGTGACGTTGAAGGTCCAGGGATTGAACAGCTAATCTTCAGAGTAAGAGTCTAAGACCTTAACCATTAGGCCAGAGAAACTCTTTACCAGACAGCCTGAAAACTAATATACGACATGCAGATCAGAAACCCATGGCTAGGTAGAGAAATATGTTAGAGTCCACCAACAGTACTATTCTTTATAGTGAGAGAGGGAATGATAGAGAGTCGTTTTTTTTCACTGTGGTAAGAAGTTCTTCAAAAGAGATATATTCAAACAAGATGAAAAGAAAAAATGTTTCTCAACCTTCCTGAAGGAAATACCATTGCCTACACTTTAGTCTGAGCAAACAGTGACATTGAAAGACCAAGGATTGAAAACCTAGTCTTCAGAGTAAGAGTTGAAGACCTTAACCATGAGGCCAGGGTGCCTCTTCACCAAATGGCCTGAAAACTAATACATGACATGCGGATCAGAAACCCATGGCTAGGTAGATAGGTATGTTAGTGTCCACCAACAGTACTATTCTTTATAGTGTGGAATGGAAGGACTGAGAGAGGGAACGATAGAGAGTCATTTTTTTTCACTGGGGTAAGAAGTTCTTCAAAAGAGATATATTCAAACAAGATGAAAAGAAAAAAAGGCTCACAATCTTACTGAAGGAAATAGCATTGCCTACTCATCAGACTGATCAAACATTGAATGACCAGGGATTGAACACCTAATCTTCAGAGGAAAAGTCTAAGCCTTAACCATTAGGCCAGAGTGCCTCTTTATTGGCTGGCCTGAAAAATAATATAGGACATACGGATCAGAAACCCATTGCTAGGTAGAGAAGTATGTTAGTGTCCACCAACAGTACTATTCTTTATAGTGTGGAATGGAAGGACTGAGAGAGGGAACGATACAGAGTCGGCTTTTTTTCAATGGAGTAAGAAGTTCTTCAAAAGAGATATATTCAAACAAACTGAAAAGAAAAAATATTTCCCAACCTTACTGTAGAAAATACCATTGCCTACCCTTTAGACTGAGCAAACAGTGACATTGAAAGACTAGGGATTAAAAAACCTAATCTTCAGAGTAAGAGTTTAAGACCTTAACCATTAGGCCAGATTGACTCTTTACTGGGTGGTCTGAAAACTAAGATATGACATGCGGATCAGAAACCCATGGCTAGGTAAAGAAGTATATTAGTGTCCACCAACAGTACTATTCTGTATAGTGTGGAATTGAAGGACTGAGAAAGGGAACGATAGAGAGTCGTTTTCTTTCACTGGGATAAGAAGTTCTTCAAAAGAGATATATTCAAACAAGATGAAAAGAAAAAACTTTTCCCAACCTTACTGAAGGAAGTAGCATTGCCTACACTTTAGACTAAGCAAACAGTGACATTGAATGAACAGGAATTGAACTCTTAATCTTCAACTTAATTGTCTAAGACCTTAACCACTAGGACAGACTACCTCCTTAACAGTTGGCCTGAAAACTAATATATGACATGCGCATCAGGAACCCATGGCTAGGTAGAGAAGTATGTTAGTGTCCACCAACAGTACTATTCTTCATAGTGTGGAATGGAAGGACTGAGTGAGGGAACGATAGAGAGTCGGTTTTTTTCACTGGGGTAAGAAGTTCTTCAAAAGAGATATATTCAAACAAGATGAAAAGAAAAAATGGTTCCCAACCTTACTGAAGGGAATACCATTGCCTACACTTTGGACTGAGCAAACAGTGACATTGAAGGACCAGGGATTGAACAGTTAATCTTCAGAGTAAGAGTCTAAGACCTTAACCATTAGGCCAGAGTGACTCTTTACCAGTTGTCCTGAAAACTAATATATGACATGCGGATTAGAAACCCATGGCTAGGTAGAGAAGTATGTTAATGTCCACCAACAGAACTACTCTTTATAATGTGGAATGGAAGAACTGAGAGGGCACGATAGGGAGTCATTTTTTTTCACTGGGGTAAGAAGTTCTTCAAAAGAGATATATTCAAACAAGATGAAAAGAAAGAATATTTCCCTAACTTACTGAAGGAAAGACCATTGCCTACAATTTAGACTGAGCAAAGATTGACAGACCAAGGATTGAACACCTAATCTTCTGAGTAAGAGTCTAAGACCTTAACCAGTAGGCCAGAGTGCCTCTTTACCAGTTATCCTGAAAACTAATAGATGACATGCGGAGCAGAAACCCATGGCTACGTAGAGAAGTATGTTAATTTCCCAACCTTACTGAAGGAAATACCATTGCCTACACTTTAGACGGAGCAAACAGTGACATTGAAAGACCAGGGATGGAATACCTAATCTTCAAAATAAGAGTCTAAGACCTTAACTATTAGGCCAGAGTGCCTCTTAACTGGTTTGCCTGAAAACTAATATATGACATGCGGATCAGAAACCCATGGCTAGCTAGAGAAGTATGTGAATGTCCACCAACAGTACTATTCTTAATAGTGTGGAATGGAAGGACTGAGAGAGGGAACGATAGAGAGTCGTTTTTTTTCACTGGGGTAAGAAGTTCTTCAAAAGAGATATATTCAAACAAGATGAAAAGAAAGAATATTTCCCTAACTTACTGAAGGAAAGACCATTGCCTACAATTTAGACTGAGCAAAGATTGACAGACCAAGGATTGAACACCTAATCTTCTGAGTAAGAGTCTAAGACCTTAACCAGTAGGCCAGAGTGCCTCTTTACCAGTTATCCTGAAAACTAATAGATGACATGCGGAGCAGAAACCCATGGCTACGTAGAGAAGTATGTTAATTTCCCAACCTTACTGAAGGAAATACCATTGCCTACACTTTAGACGGAGCAAACAGTGACATTGAAAGACCAGGGATGGAATACCTAATCTTCAAAATAAGAGTCTAAGACCTTAACTATTAGGCCAGAGTGCCTCTTAACTGGTTTGCCTGAAAACTAATATATGACATGCGGATCAGAAACCCATGGCTAGCTAGAGAAGTATGTGAATGTCCACCAACAGTACTATTCTTAATAGTGTGGAATGGAAGGACTGAGAGAGGGAACGATAGAGAGTCGTTTTTTTTCACTGGGGTAAGAAGTTCTTCAAAAGAGATATATTCAAACAAGATGAAAAGGAAAAATATTTCCCAACCTTACTGAAGGAAATACCATTGCCAATACTTTAGACTGAGCAAACAGTGACATTGAAAAATCAGGGATTGAACACCTAATCTTCAGTGTAAGAGTCTATGACCTTAATCTTTAGGGTAGAGCAACTCTTTACCAGGTGGCCTGAAAACGAATATATGACATGCGGATCAGAAACCCATGGCTAGGTAGAGAAGTATCTTAGAGTCCACCAACAGTACTATTCTTTATAGTGTGGAATGGAAGAACTGAGAGAAGGCACGATAGGGAGTCATTTTTTTTCAGTGCGGTAAGAAGTTCTTCAAAAGAGATATATTCAAACAAGATGAAAAGTAAAAATATTTCCCTAACTTACTGAAGGAAAGACCATTGCCTACAATTTAGACTGAGCAAACATTGACAGACCAAGGATTAAACACCTAATCTTCTGAGTAAGAGTCTAAGACCTTAACAATTAAGCCAGAGTGACTCTTTACTGGCTGGCCTGAAAACTAATATATGACATGCGGATCAGAAACCCATGGCTAGGTAGAGAAGTACGTTAGTGTCCACCAACAGTACTATTCTTTATAGTGTGGAATGGAAGGACTGAGAGAGGGAGCGATAGGGAGTCCATTTTTTTCACTGGGGTAAGAAGTTCTTCAAAAGAGATATATTCAAACAAGATGAAAAGAAAAAATATTACCCAACCTTACTGAAGGAATCACCATTACCTACACTTTAGACTGAGCAAACAGTGACAATGAAAGACCAGGGATTGATCACCTAATCTTCAGAGTAAGAGTCTAGGACCTTAAAAATTAGGCCAGAGTGACTCTTAAACAGTTTCCCTGAAAACTAATATATGACATGCGGATCAGAAACCCATGGATAGGTAGAGAAGAATGTTAGTGTCCACCAACAGTACTATTCTTTATAGTGTGGAATGGAAGGACTGAGAGAGGGAACGATAGAGAGTCATTTTTTTTCACTGGGGTAAGAAGTTCTTCAAAAGAGATATATTCAAACAAGATGAAAAGAAAAAATATTTCCCAACCTTACTGAAGGAAATATCATTGCCTACACTTTAGGCTGAGCAAACAGTAAAATTGAAAGACCAGGGATTGAACACCTAATCTTCAGAGCAAGAGTCTAAGAACTTGACCATTAGGCCACAGTAACTCTATACTGATAGGCCTAAAAACTAATATATGACATGCGGAACAGAAACCCATGGCTAGGTAGAGAAGTATGTTAGTGTCCACCAACAGTACTATTCTTTATAGTGTGGAATGGAAGGACTGAGAGAGGGAACGATAGATAGTCGTTTTTTTTCACTGGAGTAAGAAGTTCTTCAAAAGATATATATTCAGAGTAAGAGTCTAAGACTGTGCCCATTAGGCCAGATTGACTCTGTACTGGCTGGTCTGAAAACTAATATATGACATGTGGATCAGAAACCCATGGCTAGGTAAAGAAGTATATTAGTGTCCACCAACAGTACTATTCTTTATTGTGTGGAATGGAAGGACTGAGAAAGGAAACGATAGAGAGTCGTTTTTGCACTTGGATAAGAAGTTCTTTAAAAGAGATATATTCAAACAAGATGAAAAGAAAAAATATTTCACAACCTTGCTGAAGGAAATCCATTGCCTATAATTTAGACTGAACAAACAGTGACATTGAAACACGAGGGATTGAACACCTAATCTTCAGAGAAAGAGTCTAAGACCTTAACCATCAGGGTAGAGTGACTCTTTCCTTGCTACCATGAAAACTAATATATGACATGCGGATCAGAAACCTATGGCTAGGTAGAGAAGTATGTTAGTGTCCACCAACAGTACTATTCGTTATAGTGTGGAATGGAAGGACTGAGAGAGGGGATAGTAGAGAGTCGTTTTTTTTCACTGGAGTAAGAAGTTCTTGAAAAGAGATATATTCAAACAAGATGAAAACAAAAAACATTTCTCAATGTTACTGAAGGAAATACCATTGCCTACACTTTAGACTGAGCAAACAGTGACATTGCTTGAACAGGGATTGAACTTCTAATCTTCATAGTAAGAATCTGAGACCTTAACCATTAGGACAGAGTAACTCCATAACAGTTGGCCTGAAAACTAATATATGAAATGCGGATCAGGAACCCATGGCTAGGTAGAGAAGTATGTTAGTGTCCACCAACAGTACTATTCTTTATAGTGTGGAATGGAAGGACTGAGATAGGGAACGATAGAGAGTCGTTTTTTTTCACTGGGGTAAGAAGTTCTTCAAAAGAGATATATTCAAACAAGTTGAAAAGAAAAAATATTACCCAACCTTACTGAAGAAATCACCATTACCTACACTTTAGACTGAGCAAACAGTGACAATGAAACACCAGGGATTGAACTCCTAATCTTCAGGGTAAAAGTCTAGGACCTTAAAAATTAGGCCAGCGTGACTCTTAAACAGTTTGCCTGAAAACTAATATATGACATGCGGATCAGAAACCCATGGCTAGGTAGAGAAGTATGTTAGTGTCCACCAACAGTACTATTCTTTATAGTGTGGAATGGAAGGACTGAGAGAGGGAACAATAGAAAGTCATTTTTTTTCACTGGGGTAAGAAGTTCTTCAAAAGAGATATATTCAAACAAGATGAAAAGAAAAAATATTTCCCAACCTTACTGAAGGAAATATCATTACCTACACTTTAGACTGAGCAAACACTGAAACACCATGGATTGAACACCTAATCTTCAGATGAAGAGTATAAGACCTTAACAATTAGGCCAGAGTGACTCTTCACAAGTTAGACTGAAAACTAATATACGACATGCGGATCAGAAACCCATGGCTAGGTATAGAAATATGATAGTGTTCACCAACAGCACTATACTTTATAGTGTGGAATGGAAGAACTGAGAGAGGGAATGATAGAGAGTCAGCTATTTTCACTGGGGTAAGTTCTTCAAAAGAGATATATTCAAACAAGCTGAAAAGAAAAAATATTTCCCAACCTTACTGTAGGAAAAAACATTGCCTAACCTTTAGACTGAGCAAACAGTGACATTGAAAGACCAGGGATTGAACTCCTAATCTTCAGAGTAAGAGTTTAAGACCTTAACCATTAGGCCAGAGTGATTCTTTACCAGTTAGCCTGAAAACTAATATATGACATGCGCATCAGAAACCCATGGCTAGGTAAAGAAGTATATTAGTGTCCACCAACAGTACTATCCTTTATAGTGTGGAATGGAAGGACTGAGAGAGGGAACGATAGAGAGTCGGTTTTTTTCACTGGGATAAGAAGTTCTTCAAAAGAGATATATTCAATCAAGAAAAAATATTTCCCAACCTTACTAAAGGAAACACCATTGCTTACACGTTAGACTAAGCAAACCGTTACTTTGAAAGACCAGAGATTGAACACCTAATCTTCAGAATAAGAGTCTAAGAACTTAACCATTAGGCCAGAGTTTCTCTTTACCAGTGGTCCTGAAAACTAATATACGACATGCGGACCAGAAACCCATGGCTAGGTAGAGAAGTATGTTAGTGTCCACCAACAGCCCTATACTTTATATTATGAAATGGAAAGACTGAGAGAAGGAACGATAGAGAGTCGTTTTTTTTTCACTGGGGTAAGTTCTTCAAAAGAGATATATTCAAACAATATGAAAAGAAAAAATATTCCCCAACCTTACAGTAGGAAATACCATTGCCTACACTTTAGACTGAGAAAACAGTGACGTTGAAGGTCCAGGGATTGAACAGCTAATCTTCAGAGTAAGAGTCTAAGACCTTAACCATTAGGCCAGAGAAACTCTTTACCAGACAGCCTGATAACTAATATACGACATGCAGATCAGAAACCCATGGCTAGGTAGAGAAGTATGTTAGAGTCCACAAACAGTACTATTCTTTATAGTGAGAGAGGGAATGATAGAGAGTCGTTTTTTTTCACTGTGGTAAGAAGTTCTTCAAAAGAGATATTCAAACAAGATGAAAAGAAAAAATGTTTCTCAACCTTCCTGAAGGAAATACCATTGCCTACATTTTAGTCTGAGCAAACAGTGACATTGAAAGACCAAGGATTGAAAACCTAGTCTTCAGAGTAAGAGTTCAAGACCTTAACCATGAGGCCAGGGTGCCTCTTCACCAGATGGCCTGAAAACTAATACATGACATGCGGATCAGAAACCCATGGCTAGGTAGATAGGTATGTTAGTGTCCACCAACAGTTCTATTCTTTATAGTGTGGAATGGAAGGACTGAGAGAGGGAACGATAGAGAGTCATTTTTTTTCACTGGGGTAAGAAGTTCTTCAAAAGAGATATATTCAAACAAGATGAAAAGAAAAAATGGTTCACAATCTTACTGACGGAAATAGCATTGCCTACTCATCAGACTGATCAAACATTGAATGACCAGGGATTGAACACCTAATCTTCAGAGGAAAAGTCTAAGCCTTAACCATTAGGCCAGAGTGCCTCTTTATTGGCTGGCCTGAAAAATAATATAGGACATACGGATCAGAAACCCATTGCTAGGTAGAGAAGTATGTTAGTGTCCACCAACAGTACTATTCTTTATAGTGTGGAATGGAAGGACTGAGAGAGGGAACGATACAGAGTCGGCTTTTTTTCAATGGAGTAAGAAGTTCTTCAAAAGAGATATATTCAAACAAGCTGAAAAGAAAAAATATTTCCCAACCTTACTGTAGAAAATACCATTGCCTACCCTTTAGACTGAGCAAACAGTGACATTGAAAGACCAGGGATTAAAAAACCTAATCTTCAGAGTAAGAGTTTAAGACCTTAACCATTAGGCCAGATTGACTCTTTACTGGGTGGTCTGAAAACTAAGATATGACATGCGGATCAGAAACCCATGGCTAGGTAAAGAAGTATATTAGTGTCCACCAACAGTACTATTCTGTATAGTGTGGAATTGAAGGACTGAGAAAGGGAACGATAGAGAGTCGTTTTCTTTCACTGGGATAAGAAGTTCTTCAAAAGAGATATATTCAAACAAGATGAAAAGAAAAAACTTTTCCCAACCTTACTGAAGGAAGTAGCATTGCCTACACTTTAGACTAAGCAAACAGTGACATTGAATGAACAGGAATTGAACTCTTAATCTTCAACTTAATTGTCTAAGACCTTAACCACTAGGACAGACTACCTCCTTAACAGTTGGCCTGAAAACTAATATATGACATGCGCATCAGGAACCCATGGCTAGGTAGAGAAGTATGTTAGTGTCCACCAACAGTACTATTCTTCATAGTGTGGAATGGAAGGACTGAGTGAGGGAACGATAGAGAGTCGGTTTTTTTCACTGGGGTAAGAAGTTCTTCAAAAGAGATATATTCAAACAAGATGAAAAGAAAAAATGGTTCCCAACCTTACTGAAGGAAAAACCATTGTCTACACATCAGACTGAGCAAACAGTGACATTGAAAGACCAGGGATTGAACACCTAATCTTCAGATTAAGAGTCTAAGACTGTAACCATTAGGCCAGATTGACTAATTCCTGGCTAGTCTGAAAATTAATATATGACATGCGGATCAGAAACCCATGGCTAGGTAAAGAAGTATATTAGTGTCCACCAACAGTACTATTCTTTATTGTGTGGAATGGAAGGACTGAGAAAGAGAACGATAGAGAGTTGTTTTTTCACTTGGATAAGAAGTTCTTTAAAAGAGATATATTCAAACAAGATGAAAAGAAAACATATTTCACAACCTTGCTGAAGGAAATACCATTGCCTACAATTTAGACTGAACAAACCGCAACATTGAAACACCATGGATTGAACACCTAATCTTCAGAGTAAGAGTCTAAGACCTTAACCATCCGGCCAGAGTGACTCTTTATTTGCTGTTATGAAAACTAATATATGACATGCGGATCAGAAACCTATGGCTAGGTAGAGAAGTATGTTAGTGTCCACCAACAGTGCTATTCGTTATAGTGTGGAATGGAAGGACTGAGAGAGGGAATAGTAGAGAGTCGTTTTTTTTCACTGGAGTAAGAAGTTCTTCAAAAGAGATATATTCAAACAAGATGAAAATAAAAAACATTCCCCAATGTTACTGAAGGCAATACCATTGCCTACACTTTAGACTGAGCAAACAGTGACATTGCATGAACTTCTAATCTTCAAAGTAAGAGTCTGAGACCTTAACCACTAGGACAGAGTAACTTCATACCAGTTGGCCTGAAAACTAATATATGACATGCGGATCAGGAACCCATGGCTAGGTAGAGAAGTATGTTAGTGTCAACCAACAGTACTATTCTTTATAGTGTGGAATGGAAGGACTGAGAGAGGGAACGATAGAGAGTCGTTTTTTTCCACTGAAGTAAGAAGTTCTTCAAAAGAGATATATTCAAACAAGATGAAAAGAAAAAATACTTACCAACCTTACTGAAGGAAATACCATTGCCTACACTTTAGAGTGAGCAAACAGTGACATTGAAACACCAGGGATTGAACACCTAATTTTCAGAGTAAGAGTTTAAGACCTTAACCATTAGGCCAGAGTGACTTTTCACCAGTTAGCCTGAAAACTAATATATGACATGCGGATCAGAAACCCATGGCTAGGTAAAGAAGTAGATTAGTGTCCACCAACAGTACTATCCTTTATAGTGTGGAATGGAAGGACTGAGAGAGGGAACGATAGAGAGTTGTTTTTTTCACTTGGATAAGAAGTTCTTCAAAAGAGATATATTCAATCAAGAAAAAATATTTCCCAACCTTACTAAAGGAAATACCATTGCCTACACGTTAGACTGAGCAAACTGTTATTTTGAACGACAAGGGATTGAACACCTACCCTGCAGAATAGGAGTCTAAAACATTAACCATTAGGCCAAAGAGTCTCTTTACCAGTGGTCCTGAAAACTAATATACGACATGCGGACCAGAAACCCATGGCTAGGTAGAAAAGTATGTTGGTGTCCACCAACAGCACTATTCTTTATAGTGTGGAATGGAAAGACTGAGAGAGGGAACGATAGAGTCGGTTTTTTTCACTGGGGTAAGTTCTTCAAAAGAGATATATTCAAACAATATGAAAAGAAAAAATATTTCCCAACCTTACTGAAGGGAATACCATTGCCTACACTTTGGACTGAGCAAACAGTGACATTGAAGGACCAGGGATTGAACAGTTAATGTTCAGTGTAAGAGTCTAAGACCTTAACCATTAGGCCAGAGTGACTCTTTACCAGTTGTCCTGAAAACTAATATATGACATGCGGATTAGAAACCCATGGCTAGGTAGAGAAGTATGTTAATGTCCACCAACAGTACTACTCTTTATAATGTGGAATGGAAGAACTGAGAGGGCACGATAGGGAGTCATTTTTTATCACTGGGGTAAGAAGTTCTTTAAAAGAGATATATTCAAACAAGATGAAAAGAAAGAATATTTCCCTAACTTACTGAAGGAAAGACCATTGCCTACAATTTAGACTGAGCAAAGATTGACAGACCAAGGATTGAACACCTAATCTTCTGAGTAAGAGTCTAAGACCTTAACCAGTAGGCCAGAGTGACTCTTTACCAGTTATCCTGAAAACTAATAGATGACATGCGGAGCAGAAACCCATGGCTACGTAGAGAAGTATGTTAGTGTCCACCAACAGTACTATTCTTTATAGTGTGGAATGGAAGGACTGAGAGAGGGAGCGATAGGGAGTCCATTTTTTTCACTGGGGTAAGAAGTTCTTCAAAAGAGATATATTCAAACAAGATGAAAAGAAAAAATATTTCCCAACCTTACTGAAGGAAATACCATTGCCTACATCTTTTCATAAATAAAATGACGTGCAAAAATGTAGAAATTCTTTGAAAGACATAGGTTTAAGGGACGTTATAGTTAGGAAATAGCATTTGAAAAACTTTATAAATTCACTGAAAAATCACAGGTTTCAGGGACGTTATAGTTAGGAATTAGCATTTACAAAACCTTAGAAATTCACTGATAAAAAAACCACACGTCTCAGGGACATTATAGTTAGGAACTAGCATTTAAAAAACCTTAGAAATTCACTGAAAAAAATAGAGGTTTCAGAGACGTTATAGTTAGGTATTATCATTTAAAAAACCTTAGAAATTCACTGAAAAAACACAGGTTTCAGGAATGTTATAGTTAGGCTCACATTTTACTTGTACATAACTAGAGAAATTTGTCTGTTATACTTAGCTGAGCTAACTATAACTTGCGCCCCCGCAATGCACTGCTGATGACGTCACATATTACATCACTCATGACATGGTCAGTGATATCACAGATGACATCATCCACTTAATATCTGATGCACCTCCTCTCACCCTAATATCAACTTTCTTACACTCACTCTAAAATACAGACTACCTTTGTCAGGATATACTCCACAGGATCCAGTTGCAGCAAGTAAGGGTCCACCTCCTGATATCACCAACACCCTAATATAAACACAGAGTGTTTGAGCGATATGGCGAGGAAAAGGAATGGGAAACAGAGAATTCTCACAAATCAGTGAACCTATGTGCACAGCATGTCATCAGCGCATTTATCGCCAGGCATATCCAATACATACCATTGTCTATGTATGCACAAGGAATGACTGTTTATGTCCCAGAGAATAGAGTGATAATCCCACACCGCTTTGTCCCTAATAAGTTCAGAGATTTGTTGTCATTCTTCTGTCCATTCCCAGTGTACCAAATGAATCCAAAGGAAGGTGAAATAAGATGTCTCCTGAATAATCCTCAGACACGGAAAAGCGTGGTCAAACACCAACGCAGTCCGCTCTGTTAAATAACAACACTTTTACAGCTATCCAAAGTATTCTTCCATACACGGAAACGTGTGGTTCTTTTCACCACTGCATACCGCTTTGGTCAATAATAGCAAAAGCACTCAGTAATTCTACAAGCAGTTTTAGTTGAAGCTAAAGCACTCCAGACACGGAAATGCGTGGTTAACTTCACCACCACATTCCGCTCTGTGACACGCTGAATCCACGAAAGCAGCCAAGCTGCCAGTCAATGTTTTCTGAGGAATGGCGTGTTCATGAACCTTTCCGTGACCCCCACACGATCAACTCACGATTGTTCCTACTCCCCTCTAACCTCGATCAGGTCCACGAAGCACGAACACCGGAGCCTCAGAGCGGCTTCCTGTTGCCGCGGAACTCTCTCTCTCGGCCGAGAGAGAGAAAACATCAAAGTCAAGAATTACGCACATCGTCTGATGCGCTACGTTGCCTCATATACCTCCTACCAGTAAAAGAGCATCATGGGAGTTATAGTTCGGGTACAAGTGAGGTAGGCGCCGCTAAGGCTGATTCCTGACAACCTTTTTTGAAACAATAGACACACCAATACCAGTTAGTACATACCCACTCACTAATTCATACATCTATACACACATGCACTCACTCACCCATACATTCACTCATACATGCAGTCACTTATCAATACAGCTACTGATGCACTCATACACCCATACAGACACTCACACACCTCCACTCACCCATAGACTTTCTCACACTCCTAGTCAGTCACCCAAAGAATAAATCACACTGTCATGTACTCACCTATACAGTTATACACACACCACCTCACCTATTCATACAGATGGTAATACATACTTACTCTCTTCTACAATCACTGAAACAAGCACACACTCACCCATATCACCACTCTCACAGTCACTCACTCACAGAAACAGTCATTTATATACTCCAACACTCACATATACTGCCTTTCACATATGCAGTTACTCATCCATATACCACTGAGACACCCATACACTCACCAACAAAGCCATACGCACATTCACTCAACCATACCGTCCCTCACAGATAAAATCATGAACCCATACACCCAGGGATTCACCCACTCATACATCCATACAGGGAGTCACACAACCCCTCACCCACCCACACAGACATTCAGGCACCTATAAAGGTACTCAAACAACTAATAAATGACCCATATAGACACTCATGTACCTACTCACCAACCCATGCAGCCACTTACACACCAACTGACAGACTGATACACATATTTACACAGATTAGTCACTCACCCATACATTGACTAAGACACGTTTAATCACTAACTCATACAGTCAGTCACACACCCAACAAATCATCCACACAGATACTCATACACCCACTCATTATTTGAATACACCTTGGCATATATATAACATTCTTTAAACTTTTTAGAAACACTCACAGTCACTGGATGATGTAATCAGTGATGTCACTGACCATGTCATGAGTCATGTAATATGTGACGTCGTCAGCAGTGCATTGCAGGGGCGCGAATGTCAGTCTAACTATAACGTCCCTGAAACCTGTGTTTTTTTCAGTGAAAAAATAAATAAATGAATATATATATAACCTACTGGCAGTTGCCATTAGAACCTAGTTTCCATAGGAAAAGCATTTTTTGATTTGCTAATAACTTTGCCGTTGTTTGACGACTCTTCACGAAATTCTTAAAAAAAAAGTCTATCCAAGTCAGCTCCTATCCTGAAAGTTTGGGGGTGATTCGTCAAACAGGGGCTGAGAAAAAAAGGGGGATCCCAAAATGCATTTTTCGTGTGTTAATTTCCATAGGAAATTTTGAGACAGGCTACAGCCCGAACTACTTAACGGCATTAAACCAAATTTGGCAAACAGGTAGTGCTTGGTTCAGAAAGCGACCTTTTTTTTAAATGTTGTAAATCCGTTCAGTAGTTGCTGAGAAATTCTAAAAATAAAAGTTTCGGTATCTATCGCCGGGGAGAATTTGCGAACCCTCCCGACCACAAGCTTTATTCTAATTGGCTGTCAACGCTCCGAACCAGGAAGTGTTGGCAGCCATCTTGTGACTCCGTAGAACCGAGTCACAAGAAAACAGTGAAAAAAATGTTAAAAAACAAGAAAAGGGGACATGGTAGAAACACGGGGCCCAAAGCGAGGGTAGGATTACAGCTAGTTGCTTCTTCCCTAACCCTACAGAGCAACAATGTGCTTTGTTACCATCAGCCTATGGACCTTTTTCTATGGGTCATATGCTACCATCCAGTACAATCTACTAGGACTTAACTCTATTTTTGCCTTGTTATCATCCAATAACATTAGGAGCCAGACATCTAGTAGTGCAACACATACCAGTCACTTAGGTCCTGATGAAGTGCCATTTGACTCGCTAGGAGTAACAGAGGCACGAAACATGTTGACCCTTCTGTTAGAAACAGGTAGCGTGGTGCAGAGCGGGTGGGCCAAACTCCGGAGGAAATGTGTAAAGCATCCGCGCAGCACACACAGGCGACACACAAGGCACACTACAAAAAGAGACCACACCAGTTTAGGTGAGAAAAACATCATATCTATTATGCAAAACACGTTAGGATATTACCACAGGTATGAACACTGTGCCAACTGGCACAGGTAACCATTTACAGGGGGATTATATACATGGCAGGGCCAATCTGGCCGCTGCAAGAACCATCGCAAAAGGACAAAGGATAAATGGAAGTCCAGTAATAAATGTGTAACGGCCAGTACCTACTGGCAAGGCCATGCCCTTATCGTTAACATAACAGCAGAAGGCGTGCCCACATAAGCTCAGGCATAAGACACTTTATCCCACAAAGCAGCAGTGTGAGCATCTCATCAGCACATTGCAATAAGCATAAACGCATTCCCATTAGACAGGACACTATGGGTCTAAACCTTGTTAGCATGGATCACAGTATGTAGTAACATGTGAGAATAAAGGTATCGTCCCATTAGCCTGAGGCAGAAATCAAAGTAGGTAGGACACCAACAGTAAACGTGTAACCGCCAGCAGTCACTGGCGAGGTGATGCACTTAGCATAAATCAACATTAACAGTGGGTATAACCCTAAACCATCCTGGGAATACCGTTGGGCAACATCACATCAGGCACAATTAGGGGCATCAGACACATGGTGCACGGCATTAGGGCATTATCACATGTATAAATCCTCTCATGTAGTACATTGGGCCTAATCATATTAGGATAGGGCACATTCACCTGCAATGTAAGCATTAGGGCCTTACAATAGGGACAAGAACACCTCAGTACATCTGGGCATATACCTCAGGCATATATCCAGTTAGCTTTAGGCAACCTTAGATTAGGTATCCTTGTGGGCCTAAACAACATTAGCAGTACACTTTAGGTAAATACACCTGGGCATGGAGGCATCATTAGGTACGAACCTCATGGGCATAAATGCGTGAGTAGGGGGCAGCTAAAAACACTTTATGCATCACATTAGGGTGTAAACAGCCTATCCTGCATTAGGCATAGAGCCTCCCCATGGGCTTAACACCAGTGATAGTGGCCCAACCTCACATTAGAGGCATCAGCCCCATGGGGCATGGCATTAGGCATGTAAACAGTACCTCCTATCAGGCATGCACCTTATAAATGTCCCCACCATGGTAGCAGTACAGAACTGCCCTTCCCAGAACAGTAGCAGTGCCCCTTTTTACAAATACACCTGGCCTGGCAATGTCCGGTGGTGAGCCCCTCTTCTGGGACTCTAAAAACGAAAATGTCTCATTCGGTGCAGCAACCTGCCACTGCAGCGTCGCTGTATAGCCCCCGGGGCACTGTGGCCCTGTCCGTGGTGGAGCCCCCCGGGGCTTCAAAACAATTATGGCAGCCTGTTGCCACAGGTCTACATCATCCGTCGACCTTTTTCCCGACAAACACAATGATAGCGAAAGAGGTCATCACCTTTGAAAATGCCATCTTGACAGAGATAGATAACCTCTTTATGACTCCCACACATGTTAAACCTAACCTCACTCATGACGAACATCTGGCCCTAAGAAATCTTCAATCCTTACCAGAGACAATCATAAAACCAGCCGATAAAGGCGGGGGGATTGTTTTATGGGACCTTACAGCGTATAACATCGAAATGACTAAACAACTATCTGTAGACTCACACTACAAGAAGCTAACCAACAATCCTACTCTGCGTATAGAGAAATCTATTAGCGAACTCAGCAAAAACGGGTTCGATGGTGGGTGGCTCAGTGCCAAAGAGACATCTTTTTTAATCAACAAATCCCCCACAGTACCGGTAATATATATCTTACCCAAAATACATAAGAATGCCAACATGCCTCCCGGGAGACCGATTGTCTCTGGTTGTAACTCAATCCTGAAACCTTTAGCTCAGTATGCAGAATTTTTCATTCGTCCCTTTGCTACTGAAACCCCCACCTACATCAGGGATACTACAGCAGTCATCAATGTGGTGGAGAATCACGCTTTCGACCCTCTTTGTGAACTCCTAGTCTCTATGGACATAGAGAGTTTATATACCAACATTCCACAAGTAGAAGTTCTGGAGATTGTGGAGAATCTACTTAACAACAGACCCAGACCACATGCGGTCCCAACAGAATTCATCATGGAATGCATTAGGATCTCTTTATGTGAAAAAAAAATTCTTTTTGAAAAAACGTTTTTTCAGCAACTAAAGGGAGTCGCAATGGGGGCAGTTTATGCACCGGATATTGCTAACATCTATGTATCTGATTTTGAAAAGAAACATGTCCAAAATATAGCTAATCCGTTTACAGCCAACATTACATGTTGTCTACGGTACATAGACGACGTTTTTTTCATTTGGAAAGGTACCAAAGAACTACTGTTTGAGTTTCATGACTGGATCAACTCTAGAAACCCCAACTTGAAATTTACAATAGAATGTGACAACCAACAAATGAACTTTCTTGATATTTCAGTTAAAGTAGGTACAGAAAATACACTATATACCACTTTATTTACGAAACCAACAGCTCGAAATACTCTTCTGAAATATGATAGTCATCACCCACAGTCACTCAAGGATGGCCTTCCCTTCGGTCAATTTCTCCCTCTTCGGAGGAACTGTTCCAGGAGGGAAGATTATTTTCTAGAAGCAAAGAAACTCAAAGAAAAATTGCATCTACGTGGCTATCCCAACAAGCTACTTAAAAAATCACTTAAAAGGGCCTGGTATAAAGATCGTAATGCCTTGCTAGAAGTCAAATCCAAAACAAATGAACCAGAACTTGTGTGTGTTACCACTTTTGGCACAGCCACTAGCAAAATCAAAAAAATCGTCAAAAAACACTGGACACTCCTGGCCTCATTACCTGAGCTAGCCTGAGAACCATTGTTTTCGTTCAAAAGAGGCACCAATCTCAATGATCGGCTAGTACATGCCTATAAAGCTCCAGACCACAATATAGTCAATAACATGCGACAGCTTGTACCTGTAATTGGTCATTATAAATGCAGTAACTGTGCAGCATGCTCGAGTACAGCTAATGTGAAATCATTTGAACTTCACGGCGAGAATTATAAAGTTAAATCTTTCTCAAACTGTAACACCAACAACGTTGTCTATTGTATACAATGCCCGTGTGGCTTAAAATACATAGGCAAGACTACACAAATGGTGAAAAGACGGATTTTGCAACATCAATCAAGAATTAGATGCAAAGTGGAGAATGTACCACTTGTGGAGCATTATACCAAAATGAAGTATTCTAAAAAAGAAATGTTCTGGTGGGTTATCGAAGTGGTTAAACCCACAATTAGACAGGCCAATGTGGATGATACACTCACTATGAGAGAAAATCGTTGGATTTGTCGGACTGACAATATCAAGCAGGGTCTAAATTCTGCCACAGAATGGCACACTTTGGCCTGCTTAATATAATTGTGGATTATTTTTTTACTGACCATACTTTGGATACATTATTCAGCAAAGGTTGTTTTGTGGCTCTCTCGAATGGTGATGTCAAATTCAATTGATATAGATACATTGTTCACTAGCTGATGATCTGGCTATCAGGATGACTGCAATTACATTTCTACTGATACAAAATGTGCAATTGGTAATAGATGTTTAAATGTACATAAGACAGTCTACTAAAACATAAGTTACTATTAAAACTGTACAAAAGTTTGATGTTAAATTTTAGTTTGCATAAAGTGACTCTGTCATACAAAAATGTGTTGATAAATAAATGTCAAAATGACAGTCCAGATATTGCCTGCTGTAGACGTAATCATGAAAACTGTTCTTCATATAGATTGTCTGAGGTGTACCCATTTTTGAACATATGTATAGGATTGCAAAAATATGCAACGATGTTTCTAAATGTGACTTTGTGAGAGAACAGCATGTGAGAATAACACCATCAGCTGGAAATATCAAAACTGTTGCCGTAAACTTACAATGTATTTCAACTCATTGTGTTTTGACTCTGGGGTTATCTATTCTCAAAAACTGCATTGATTAATGTATGACAATTTTTCAAAAATTTGTAAATTTTGAGAGTGACTAAAAAATTTGAAGTCTTTTCCACGAGGTGGGTTTAAATAATGATTAAATTGCCCTTCACCAACAATAACTGATGAAGTCCAAGATGGCCGCTCTATTATGTCACTTGAATGTCTTTCAGCCTCCATTTATTGAGAGTTCATGCTTGACAAATTAGGTGTTTGTATTAACATTAAAACAGTCACAAGTGAATCCAGATCTCATAAACTTATTCTCTGAGATACTCGATTCTTAATTATTTAGACCTCAAACTCAATAACGTTCTAACGAAAATGAGGATGTATTGAACAGTGGGAGAAAGTGCACACCAAAATACAATAAGTAAGGCAGTCAAAGATGTCCGCCCCTTTGCATCGCTAAACTATCTAGATGCATTTCCGGCATTAGCTACATTGACTTCCGCTTTTCGTGTCGCTTGCCTTTAAAAACACTCCATAGTTATCAGACAGACTAGGCTCTCCGGACTTGGACGGACCCCCATGCGTCTTTCGATTTGTACAGAAGATATGTAAGTTGACTCGAGCTCTTTCGTTGTCCGTCACTGTGTGCTAGGTTACCAAGATTTTCTCACCTTTGTTAATGGTGAAGCCAGCTGTTCAACAACTATGTAATATGAGTAAAACTGACCAAGTGATTGGTAACACGGATATTTAGTTATAGTGAATAGTCAGCCCATCTTGTATACCATGTGTTTGTAATTTTTCCGTACGGCGGCCGTCGGATCTTATAAGTAAAGACTCTTTTAGGCTGGCTATTTGGGTGCGAGGAATAAATGTTAAGTTTAGCCCCATGAGTGTCATTTCACTAATGTAAGTAATACGCGAGTGATCACTCGAGTATCTGAAATCCCCCGTGACATATATAATTAGTCGTTACATCTAGTCACGGTGGTTCGTGAGTGATATCGTTCTTGAAGATCATCACTATAAGTCTGCCAAGTCCCAACGAACAATTGCAATACAGTCATCTCATGTGCTGGACATGTATATGATTTAGAGCAAAATCAACTCTCACCGATTAGCCGTTCTTAAAGTTAGTTGACACTAGGAGCAAAATGCATTGCTCAAACACTGAGTTTCGGAAATAAAAGCACCTTTAGGATGGATATCACTGTAATGTAGAAAACAGACAGCACAGTTAAAAGTCATTGTGTAATATTGTGCTATTTTGCTTTATTATATAGTTGTGAAATTACAGGAGGAAAGACTCCCTCGTGCTTAGATAATTTGGCAGTCAGAAATCTTGAAGACTACCCGGTAGGACTTGATTTTACTACCTGGACTCTACTTTTAAATCACCATAAATGATTCACTTTTGGTTAAATGCTGAGCTCTCAATTTTTCTGTTACAGCACCAACTAAAAACGTCTAGATTCACGATTTTAAACAAGTATCGTGAAAATTCTAAAGATTCAGAAAGTAAGCATGTTTCGTTTATTGCTAGAATTTCTCTTTTCATGTAGGCAAATATTCAATATAAAATAATGACAACTGTTTTGTTAACAAGATTTGTAAGACGATGACAAGATATGTTTGATAAAACACTTAGAGGATTACCTCTCGCACACAGGTTGTTTTAAATTGATTTTGTATTTAATATTGACAGCACAATCATGTCTACATTTATGTAACTGTTTGTATTATGTTCATATAGGAGTCTTTGTTATGCAATAATTGTCCTGAAGATGGTCTGACGGATTGACACCACCCAAGACCGAAACGTCGACTATATCATCTATTTTCAGATTATTTGTTATGCACAGTTGATTATTTTCTCAATAATGAGATTGGTCTCTGTTCAAACCATGATGGAATAGATGTTTTTTTGATGAAATGTGGATCTGATGTAACCCTTTTGTTCATGAAATATTGCTCAAATCACCGTTTCACCTGTACTCCTTTTTATCTTTGATGGATATATAAAAAGAATTGTGTTTAATTCACAAATCTGAATCCCCGTGTGTTTGTTTATATTTGATGATTAGATCAGTTGATTGACTTCACTTTGGTGTTAATTCGTTTAAATACACCTACCAATTACGTTTTTTTGAAATATACAAGCAAATAGTTTGTTTCAAACAAAATCCCTTGTCGGCATCTTTACCTTTCCAACCACGCTGTCAAGTGGGGCAGCTGAGGAACACCCAAGCTCGGGCGGTATCTTAGAGTCCACCAACAGTACTATTCTTTATAGTGTGGAATGGAAGAACTGAGAGAGGGCACGATAGGGAGTCATTTTTTTTCACTGGGTTAAGAAGTTCTTCAAAAGAGATATATTCAAACAAGATGAAAAGAAAAAATATTTCCCAACCTTACTGAAGGAAATATCATTGCATACACTTTAGGCTGAGCAAACAGTAAAATTGAAAGACCAGGGATTGAACACCTAATCTTCAGAGCAAGAGTCTAAGACCTTAATTATTAGGCCAGAATGACTCTTTACTGATAGGCCTAAAAACTAATATATGACATGCAGATCAGAAACCCATGGCTAGGTAGAGAAGTATGTTAGTGTCCACCAACAGTACTATTCTTTATAGTGTGGAATGGAAGGACTGAGAGAGGGAACGATAGAGAGTCGTTTTTTTTCACTGGAGTAAGAAGTTCTTCAAAAGATATATATTCAGAGTAAGAGTCTAAGACCGTACCCATTAGGCCAGATTGACTCTTTACTGGCTGGTCTGAAAACTAATATATGACATGCGGATCAGAAACCCATGGCTAGGTAAAGAAGTATATTAGTGTCCACCAACAGTACTATTCTTTATTGTGTGGAATGGAAGGACTGAGAAAGGGAACGATAGAGAGTCGTTTTTGCACTTGGATAAGAAGTTCTTTAAAAGAGATATATTCAAACAAGATGAAAAGAAAAAATATTTCACAGCCTTGCTGAAGGTAATACCATTGCCTACAATTTAGACTGAACAAACAGCAACATTGAAACACCAGGGATTGAACACCTAATCTTCAGAGTAAGAGTCTAAGACCTTAACCATCAGGCCAGAGTGACTCTTTATTTGCTGTTATGAAAGCTAATATATGACATGCGGATCAGAAACCTATGGCTAGGTAGAGAAGTATGTTAGTGTCCACCAACAGTACTATTCGTTATAGTGTGGAATGGAAGGACTGAGAGAGGGAATAGTAGAGAGTCGTTTTTTTTCACTGGAGTAAGAAGTTCTTCAAAAGAGATGTATTCAAACAAGATGAAAAGAAAAAACATTTCTCAACGTTACTGAATGAAATACCATTGCCTACACTTTAGACTGAGCAAACAGTGACATTGCTTGAACAGGGATTGAACTTCTAATCTTCAGAGTAAGAGTCTGAGACCTTAACCACTAGGACAGAGTAACTCCATGACAGTTAGCCTGAAAACTAATATATGACATGCGGATCAGGAACCCATGGCTAGGTAGAGAAGTATGTTAGTTTCCACCAACAGTACTATTCTTTATAGTGTGGAATGGAAGGACTGAGATAGGGAACGATAGAGAGTCGGTTGTTTTCACTGGGGTAAGAAGTTCTTCCAAAGGGATATATTCAAACAAGATGAAAAGAAAACACATTTTCTAACTTTACTGAAGGAAATACCATTCCTTACACTTCAGATTGAGCAAACAATGACTTAGAAAAACCAGGGATTGAACACCTAAACTTCAGAGTAAGAGTCTAAGACCTTAACCATTAGGCCAGAGTGCCTCTTTACTGGTATGCCTGAAAACTAATATGACATGCGGATCAGAAATCCATGGCTAGGCAGAGAAGTATGTTAGTGTCCACCAACAGTACTATTCTTTATAGTGTGGAATGGAAGGACTGAGAGAGGGAACGATAGAGAGTCGTTTTTTTCCACTGGAGTAAGAAGTTCTTCAAAAGAGATATATTCAAACAAGATGAAAAGAAAAAATACTTCCCAACCTTACTGAAGGAAATACCATTGCCTACACTTTAGAGTGAGCAAACAGTGACTTTGAAACACCAGGGATTGAACACCTAATCTTCAGAGTAAGAGTTTAAGACCTTAACCATTTGGCCAGAGTGACTTTTCACCAGTTGGCCTGAAAACTAATATATGACATGCGGATCAGAAACCCATGGCTAGGTAAAGAAGTATATTAGTGTCCACCAACAGTACTATCCTTTATAGTGTGGAATGGAAGGACTGAGAGAGGGAACGATAGAGAGTCGGTTTTTTCACTTGGATAAGAAGTTCTTCAAAAGAGATATATTCAATCAAGAAAAAATATTTCCCAACCTTACTAAAGGAAATACCATTGCCTACACGTTAGACTGAGCAAACTGTTACTTTGAAAGACCAGGGATTGAACACCTAACCTGCAGAATAAGAGTCTAAGACCTTAACCATTAGGCCAAAGTTTCTCTTTACCAGTGATCCTGAAAACTAATATACGACATGCGGACCAGAAACCCATGGCTAGGTAGAGAAGTATGTTGGAGTCCACCAACAGCACTATTCTTTATAGTGTGGAATGGAAAGACTGAGAGAGGGAACGATAGAGAGTCGTTTTTTTCACTGGGGTAAGTTCTTCAAAAGAGATATATTCAAACAATATGAAAAGAAAAAATATTTCACAACCTTACTGAAGGGAATACCATTGCCTACACTTTAGACTGAGCAAACAATGACATTGAAGGACAAGGGATTGAACAGCTAATCTTCAGAGTGAGAGTCTAAGACCTTAACCATTATGCCAGAGTGACTCTTTACCAGTTGTCCTGAAAACTAATATATGACATGCGGATCAGAAACCCATGGCTAGGTAGAGAAGTATGTTAATGTCCACCAACAGTACTATTCTTTATAATATGGAATGGAAGAACTGAGAGGGCACGATAGGGAGTCATTTTTTTTCACTGGGGTAAGAAGTTCTTCAAAAGAGATATATTCAAACAAGATGAAAAGAAAGAACATTTCCCTAACTTACTGAAGGAAAGACCAATGCCTACAATTTACACTGAGCAAACATTGACAGACCAAGGATTGAACACCTAATCTTCTGAGTAAGAGTCTAAGACCTTAACCATTAGGCCAGAGTGACCCTTTACCAGTTATCCTGAAAACTAATATATGACATGCGGAGCAGAAACCCATGGCTAGGTAGAGAAGTATGTTAATGTCCACCAACAGTACTATTCTTTATAATGTGGAATGGAAGGACTGAGAGAGGGAACAATAGAGATTCGGTTTTTTTCACTGGGGTAAGAAGTTCTTCAAAAGAGATATATTCAAACAAGATGAAAAGAAAAAACATTTCCCAAACCTCACTGAAGGTAATACCACTGCCTACACTTTAGACTCAGCAAACAGTGACATTAAAATACCAGAGATTGAACACCTAATCTTCAGCATAAGAGTGTAAGCCCTTAACCATTAGGCCAGAGCGCCTCTTAACCAGTTTACCTGAAAACTAATATATGACATGCGGAGCAGAAACCCATGGCTAGGTAGAGAAGTATGTGAATGTCCCCCAACAGTACTATTCTTAATAGTGTGGAATGGAAGGACTGAGAGAGGGAACGATAGAGAGTCGTTTTTTTCACTGGGGTAAGAAGTTCTTCAAAAGAGATATATTCAAACAAGATGAAAAGGAAAAATATTTCCCTAACTTACTGAAAGAAAGACTTTGTCTACAATTTAGACTGAGCAAACATTGACAGACCAAGGATTGAACACCTAATCTTCTGAGTAAGCATCTAAGACCTTAACCATTAAGCCAGAGTGACTCTTTACTGGCTGACCTGAAAACTAATATATGACATGCGGATCAGAAACCCATGGCTAGGTAGAGAAGTACGTTAGTGTCCACCAACAGTACTATTCTTTATAGTGTGGAATGGAAGGACTGAGGAGAGGGAGCGATAGGGAGTCAATTTTTTTCACTGGGGTAAGAAGTTCTTCAAAAGAGATATATACAAACAAGATGAAAAGAAAAAATATTTCCCAACCTTACTGAAGGAAATACCATTGCCTACATCTTTTCATAAATAAAATGATGTGCAAAAATTTAGAAATTCTTTGAAAGACATAGGTTTAAGGGACGTTATAGTTAGGAAATAGCATTTGAAAAACTTTATAAATTCACTGAAAAATCACAGGTTTCAGGGACGTTATAGTTAGGAATTAGCATTTACAAAACCTTAGAAATTCACTGATAAAAAAACCACACGTCTCAGGGACATTATAGTTAGGAACTAGCATTTAAAAAACCTTAGAAATTCACTGAAAATAAATAGAGGTTTCAGAGACGTTATAGTTAAGAATTATCATTTAAAAAACACAGGTTTCAGGAATGTTATAGTTAGGCTCACATTTTACTTGTACATAACTAGAGAAATTTGTCTGTTATACTTAGCTGAGCTAACTATAACTTGCGCCCCCGCAATGCACTGCTGATGACGTCACATATTACATCACTCACGACATGGTCAGTGATATCACAGATGACATCATCCACTTAATATCTGATGCACCTCCTCTCACCCTAATATCACCTTTCATACACTCACTCTAAAATACAGACTACCTTTGTCAGGATATACTCAACAGGATCCAGTTGCAGCAAGTAAGGGTCCACCTCCTGATATCACCAACACCCTAATATAAACACAGAGTGTTTCAGCGATCTGGCGAGGGAAAGGAATGGGAAGGTACAGTGAGGGAAAGGAACCTGTAACAACAAAAGGCAAAGATATAAACAGAGCGAGCAAAAAAGGCTACTCTCAGAAAGTCTCACTATGCCCTTTCTATACCTTGCTAGTAGACAGCAATTCCTCTGATCTGTGCAACCATTGGGACATCACTCTTGCTATGCATCATGCCTGAAACAGAATTCTCACAAATCAGTGAACCTATGTGCACAGCATGTCATCAGCGCATTTATCGCCAGGCATATCCAATACATACCATTGTCTATGTATGCACAAGAAATGACTGTTTATGTCCCAGAGAATAGAGTGATAATCCCACACCGCTTTGTCCCTAATAAGTTCAGAGATTCGGTGGCATTCTTCTGTCCATTCCCAGTGTACCAAATGAATCCAAAGGAAGGTGAAATAAGATGTCTCCTGAATGATCCTCAGACACGGAAAAGCGTGGTCGAACACCAACGCAGTCCGCTCTGTTAAATAACAACACTTTTACAGCTATCCAAAGTATTCTTCCATACACGGAAACGTGTGGTTCCTTTCACCACTGCATACCGCTATGGTCAATAATAGCAAAAGCACTCAATTCTACAAGCAGTTTTAGTCGAAGCTAAAGCTCTCCAGACACGGAAATGCGTGGTTAACTTCACCACCACATTCCGCTCTGTGACACGCTGAATCTACGAAAGCAGCCAAGCTGCCAGTCAATGTTTTCTGAGGAATGGCGTGTTCATGAACCTTTCCGTGACCCCCACATGATCAACTCACGATTGTTCCTACTCCCCTCTAACCTCGATCAGGTCCACGAAGCACGAACACCGGAGCCTCAGAGCGGCTTCCTCTTGCCGCGGAACTCTCTTTCTCGGCCGAGAGAGAGAAAACGTCAAAGTCAAGAATTACGCACATCGTCTGATGCGCTACGTTGCCTCATATACCTCCTACCAGTAAAAGAGCATCATGGGAGTTATAGTTCGGGTACAAGTGAGGTAGGCGCCGCTAAGGCTGATTCCTGACAACCTTTTTTGAAACAATAGACACACCAATACCAGTTAGTACATACCCACTCACTAATTCATACATCTATACACACATGCACTCACTCACCCATACATTCACTCATACATGCAGTCACTTATCAATACAGCTACTGATGCACTCATACACCCATACAGACAATCACACACCTCCACTCACCCATAGACTTTCTCACACTCCTAGTCAGTCACCCAAAGAATAAATCACACTGTCATGTACTCACCTATACAGTCACCTATTCATACAGATGGTAATACATACTTACTCTCTTCTACAATCACTGAAACAAGCACACACTCACCCATATCGCCACTCTCACAGTCACTCACTCACAGAAACAGTCATTTATATACTCCAACACTCACATATACTGCCTTTCACATATGCAGTTACTCATCCATATACCACTGAGACACCCATACACTCACCAACAAAGCCATACACACATTCACTCAACCATACCGTCCCTCACAGATAAAATCATGAACCCATACACCCAGGGATTCACCCACTCATACATCCATACAGGGAGTCACACAGCCCCTCACCCACCCACACAGAAATTCAGGCACCTATAAAAGTACTCAAACAACTAATAAATGACCCATATAGACACTCATGTACCTACTCACCAACCCATGCAGTGACTTACACACCAACTGACAGACTGATACACATATTTACACAGATTAGTCAATCACCCATACATTGACTAAGACACGTTTAATCACTAACTCATACAGTCAGTCACACACCCAACAAATCATCCACACAGATACTCATACACCCACTCATTATTTGAATACACCTTGGCATATATATAACATTCTTTAAACTTTTTAGAAACACTCACAGTCACTGGATGATGTAATCAGTGATGTCACTGACCATGTCATGAGTGATGTAATATGTGACGTCGCCAGCAGTGCATTGCAGGGGCGCGAATGTCAGCCTAACTATAACGTCCCTGAAACCTGTGTTTTTTTCAGTGAAAAAATAAATAAATGAATATATATATAACCTACTGGCAGTTGCCATTAGAACCTAGTTTCCATAGGAAAAGCATTTTTTGATTTGCTAATAACTTTGCCGTTGTTTGACGACTCTTCACGAAATTCTTAAAAAAAAAGTCTATCCAAGTCAGCTCCTATCCTGAAAGTTTGGGGGTGATTCGTCAAACAGGGGCTGAGAAAAAAAGGGGGATCCCAAAATGCATTTTTCGTGTGTTAATTTCCATAGGAAATTTTGAGACAGGCTACAGCCCGAACTACTTAACGGCATTAAACCAAATTTGGCAAACAGGTAGTGCTTGGTTCAGAAAGCGACCTTTTTTTTAAATGTTGTAAATCCGTTCAGTAGTTGCTGAGAAATTCTAAAAATAAAAGTTTCGGTATCTATCGCCGGGGAGAATTTGTGAACCCTCCTGACCACGAGCTTTATTCTAATTGGCTGTCAACGCTCCGAACCAGGAAGTGTTGGCAGCCATCTTGTGACTCCGTAGAACCGAGTCACAAGAAAACAGTGAAAAAAATGTTAAAAAACAAGAAAAGGGGACATGGTAGAAACACAGGGCCCAAAGCGAGGGTAGGATTACAGCTAGTTGCTTCTTCCCTAACCCTACAGAGCAACAATGTGCTTTGTTACCATCAGCTTATGGACCTTTTTCTATGGGTCATATGCTACCGTCCAGTACAATCTACTAGGACTTAACTCTATTTTTGCCTTGTTATCATCCAATAACATTAGGAGCCAGACATCTAGTAGTGCAACACATACCAGTCACTTAGGTCCTGATGAAGTGCCATTTGACTCGCTAGGAGCAACAGAGGCACGAAACATGTTGACCCTTCTGTTAGAAACAGGTAGCGTGGTGCAGAGCGGGTGGGCCAAACTCCGGAGGAAATGTGTAAAGCATCCGCGCAGCACACACAGGCGACACACAAGGCACACTACAAAAAGAGACCACACCAGTTTAGGTGAGAAAAACAGCATATCTATTATGCAAAACACGTTAGGATATTACCACAGGTATGAACACTGTGCCAACTGGCACAGGTAACCATTTACAGGGGGATTATATACATGGCAGGGCCAATCTGTCCGCTGCAAGAACCATCGCAAAAGGACAAAGGATAAATGGAAGTCCAGTAATAAATGTGCAACGGCCAGTACCTATTGGCAAGGCCATGCCCTTATCGTTAACATAATAGCAGAAGGCGTGCCCACATAGGCTCAGGCGTAAGACACTTTATCCCACAAAGCAGCAGTGTGAGCATCTCATCAGCACATTGCAATAAGCATAAACGCATTCCCATTAGACAGGACACTATGGGTCTAAACCTTGTTAGCATGGATCACAGTATATAGTAACATGTGAGAATAAAGGTATCGTCCCATTAGCCTGAGGCAGAAATCAAAGTAGGTAGGGCACCAACAGTAAACGTGTAACCGCCAGCAGTCACTGGCGAGGTGATGCACTTAGCATAAATCAACATTAACAGTGGGTATACCCTAAAACATCCTGGGAATACCGTTGGGCAACATCACATCAGGCACAATTAGGGGCATCAGACACATGGTGCACGGCATTAGGCATTAGGCATTATCACATGTATAAATCCTCTCATGTAGTACATTGGGCCTAATCATATTAGGATAGGGCACATTCACCTGCAATGTAAGCATTAGGGCCTTACAATAGGGACAAGAACACCTCAGTACATCTGGGCATCTACCTCAGGCATATATCCAGTTAGCTTTAGGCAACCTTAGATTAGGTATCCTTGTGGGCCTAAACAACATTAGCAGTACACTTTAGGTAAATACACCTGGGCATGGAGGCATCATTAGGTACGAACCTCATGGGCATAAATGCGTGAGTAGGGGGCAGATAAAAACACTTTATGCATCACATTAGGGTGTAAACAGCCTATCCTGCATTAGGCATAGAGCCTCCCCATGGGCTTAACACCAGTGATAGTGGCCCAACCTCACATTAGAGGCATCAGCCCCATGGGGCATGGCATTAGGCATGTAAACAGTACCTCCTATCAGGCATGCACCTTATAAATGTCCCCACCATGGTAGCAGTACAGAACTGCCCTTCCGAGAACAGTAGCAGTGCCCCTTTTTACAAATACACCTGGCCTGGCAATGTCCGGTGGTAAGCCCCTCTTCTGGGACTCTAAAAACAAAAATGCCTCATTCGGTGCAGCAACCTGCCACTGCAGCGTCGCTGTATAGCCCCAGGGGCACTGTGGCCCTGTCCGTGGTGGAGCCCCCCGGGGCTTCAAAACAATTATGGCAGCCTGTTGCAGCTTCCCGCTGTCAAGTGGGGCAGCTAAGGAACACCCAAGCTTGGGCGGTCCCGTTGGAGTCCCCCACCGGTACTCGGGAATGCAGAGACTGCCCCCATGTGGCCTCGGGGGGAGGTGAGCACCGGCAATGTGCCCCGACGCCTCCCCCAGCAAGCGACGACCGAGCCCCCACTCACCGGCACTCTTCTGGCAGGGGACAGGCACCGGTATGTGCCTCGACTGTCCCCTGCTCTTCCCGGACCTCTCCTGCCGGCTTCCTCCTTCCCAGCAGCAGGCACGGGGGACACACAGGGCTCTTCCTTGCACTACGGGAGCCCACGAGGTGCTAGGGGGTGGGCAGGCAGTCAGGGACCTACCCCAGCACGTAGCGCCCACACGCCTCACCTCCTGGGAGTGCAGTCTGGTCCAATATAGTGCTACCACGGTGCTAGGTGCCACGAAGCAGGGTTGTAGCGCTCAAGAGGTGCTAGGCAGGAGAGCAGCAGGCACTACTGGGCAAGATCAGCTGTCAGTGGGCATTCATCAGAACAGGGCCGCAATTCCTAGGAACTGTCATCCTCTGTAACGTGGCACTCCTCCTGGTACAGCAGTCCTTACTCCAGCAGCGGGGCTCCCACTAGCCCTGTGGACAGCAGAGGGGTTGCAGTTGGGCACAGGGGCCAGCACACAGGCCCCTGCAGCGGTACCTCCTGGCAGAGTGTCCCCTCACATTCAAGTCCATGCTCCGTCTGAGCACATGGTGGCCCAGCGCCCTATATATACACCCTTCCTCCCACCTACCAGACAGTGGCAGAAGCTTCTAGAAGCATCTGGGGAAACTGGTCCTAACTGGTCATGGGGAAGGTGTAGAGCACCCTGAGTGCCAGGCTTCCCTCCAAAAGCTGGGGTTGCTGGGAAACAAACAACTAGACTGGCAACCCAGCTTCAGTCAGACGGCACAAACACACAGCCATGGCGTCCATTTTAAAAGTAGCATTTCTTCACCACAGCACAAATAAATCTGAGCACGCCATTGCGCAGCAGGTATTTTCTCACACATGGTCAACGGCTGGGGGGAAAAGCGAAACATTTTAGGGAAAAAGGGCCAAGTCCAACACCTTCCCACAGAGATAGCCCTCTAGGAACATTACCTCCACATAGAGCATCCTTACAATTTTTAATTAAGCTGGATCTACCTAGAACAATAAAATAGGTTTGATTAGGACTGATCTTGACTTATTTTAAACACTCACTCTCCTTGCACTACCCTTGCCCTCATACCCACACACACCTTACAGCTGCTTCACTAAAAGATCTCCGCCAAAGAGCCCCGTTCACGGTGAGCCCGTTGGGCATTGCAGCGCCGGCCTGACGAGGAGCAAAGCCCAATGATGAAGCATGACATCCTCCGGGGTATGTGAGGGCATCACGAAGCAAGACCTGTCTTCCCCCTAGGAACTGCATACCCCTTGTTGCACGACAGGGTAGAAACACCCTGACTCCCTAGGTCTGCGGACCAAAAAAGATAACTTTTATTAATTTTGGCAAAATTCGCGCTGGGGCCGCGAATCCCGCAAGTTTTGTTTTTTTTTAAATGGCGCGCGGCTCCCGTGCTTCATTTAATTGAGGCCTGGTCCAGAGGGCATTGCAAAGATATATTAGCGGGGACCGGGGGGCACACCCGCAGCCCCGGGGACTGCCACCCCTGAGGCATATTTAATTTGTGGGGGGCCTCCAAGGCCCCCCCAAGCCCCGGGGACTGCCACCCCCTGGGGCTTTTGTGAAATATTGGCAGGGGCCCACAGCCCCCCGAAGCCCCAGGGACCACCAACCGGGGCTTCTATTTTTAAAAAAACATAAACCTGTGTGGGGGGCTCGAGCCCCCGCACTTGCCCCAGGGACCGCCACCTTCCTGGGACACTAATGATGGAGATGCGGGGGTTTGTTTCAGACCCTTGAGCCCCAGGGACCACCACCTCTCCGGGGCATCAATTACATTGGGAGCCCTTGGTGGCCCTGGGAACCGCCACCCCCCAGGGCCGGCTCCTGCAATGTCCCGGGGTGCCCACCCCCGCGACACTGCTATTTGCTATGGCAGGGCGGAAGCCGTGCGGCTCCCACCCTGTCATAGCAAACTTCCTTTGGATTTTGGAAGCGAGAGCAGGGAAACCTGCTCTCTCTTCCAAAATCCAAAGCAGATTGCTTTTCCACACGGGAGTTGCATGTCAGCAGTTCCCAGTGTGGAAAAGCAATGCTGGCTCCCGCAGAAGCCGGGGAGCCGGCGGGACTGTGGGGGAATTCGATCCCCCGCGGTCCCCAACAGATAGGGCAAGCCTGGGGGAAGTGGCCTGGGAAGGGGGCCACGCGGCGCCCCTCCCTCCAAAAAATAAAGGCCAGCCCTGGGGGATGGGGTCCCCGGGGTCAATTGAGGGCTCAGGAGGTGGGCCACGCAGCCCCATCCAATAAAAAAAGAAATATGTGTGGCCATGCCACGGGGATGGGGTCCCCGGGGCTAGAAGTGGGCCGTGAGGGGGGCCACGCAGCTCCTCGCCCCAAAAAGAAAAAGTCATAAAAAAAAATAAAGGCCGGCCTTGGGGGATGGGGTCCCCGGGGCCAATAGAGTCCTCAGGAGGGGGGCCTTGCAGCCCGCCTCCATAAATAATTAAATAAATGTGGCCATGCCCCGGGGGATGGGGTCCCTGGGGCCGGAATTGGCACCGGGAGGGGGACCCACGCAGCCCCCTTCCCGTTCAAATTTTCTTTTTTTTTAAAGGGTTGAGGCTCTGGGGGATGGTGTTCCCAGGGCCCAAAAAAAGGAAAAAGAAGGGGGCCACACAGCCCCCCTACTAAAAAAAAGAGATTAAAAAAGACCTGCATCGTGCCGGAGGCCCCGACCCCTCCAGCAACACTCTGCAAACGCGCCCTGTGGCACGTTTTAAGTTGGGGAATTAATTCCCCTTCAATACTGGGGGTCCCTGGGGGCCAACTAGCCCACCAGGTACCTCCAGTATGCACCACAGGGCTGCCTTGCAGAGAGGTGGTCCGAGGCCAAGCCCCTTGTTACACCTCTCTGCAACGCAGATCTGTGGCGCTTACTGGAGGTACCTGGCGGGCTAGTTGGACCCCAGGGACCCTCAGGACTCAAGGAGATTTAATCCCCCAATTTACAATGCACCAGGGGGCGCGTTTGCAGAGTGGTGCTGGAAGGGGGCATGGCCTGATTTGACAAGTGTGCAAAAACGCCCTGTGGTGTGTTTTAAGTTGGAGGATTAAGTCCCCTTCAATCCTAAGGGTCCTTGGGGGCCAACTAGACCACCAGGTACCTCCAGCAAGCGCCAAGGAGCTGCGTTGCAGAGTGGTGGTCCAAGGCCATGCCCCCTTTATACACCACTCTGCAACGCAGCTCAGTGGCACTTACTGGAGGTAGGTGTTGGGCTAGTTGGCCCTCAGGGACCCTCAGGATTCAAGGAGACTTAATCACCCAACTTAAAACGCACCACAGGGCGCGTTTGCACATTTGTCACATCAGGCCCTGCCCCCCTCCCTGCACCACAGTGCAAACGCGCCCTGTGGCGCGTTTTTAGTTGGGGAATTAATTCCCCTTCAATCCTGAGGGTCCCTGGGGGTCAACTAGTCCACCAGGTACCTCTTGTATATGCCACAGGGCTGCCTTGCAGAGAGGTGGTCCGAGGCCAATCCCCTTGTTACACCTCTCTGCAACGCAGATCTGTGGCGCTTACTGGAGGTATCTGGTGGGCTAGTTGGACCCCAGGGACCCTCAGGACTCAATGGGATTTAATCCCCCAATTTACAATGCACCAGGGGGCACGTTTGCAGAGTGGTGCTGGAAGGGGGCATGGCCTGATTTGACAAGTGTGCAAACACGCCCTGTGATGCGTTTTAAGTTGGAGGATTAAGTCCCCTTCAATCCTAAGGGTCCTTGGGGGCCAACTAGACCACCAGGTACCTCCAGCAAGCGCCAAGGAGCTGCGTTGCAGAGTGGTGGTCCAAGGCCATGCCCCCTTTATACACCACTCTGCAACGCAGCTCTGTGGCGCTTACTGGAGGTAGGTGTTGGGCTAGTTGGCCCTCAGGGACCCTCAGGAGTCGAGGAGACTTAATCACCCAACTTAAAACGCACCACAGGGCGCGTTTGCACATTTGTCACATCAGGCCCCGCCCCCCCTCCCTGCACCACAGTGCAAACGCGCTCTGTGGTGCATTTTAAGTTGGGGATTAATTCCCCTTCAATCCTGAGGGTCCCTGGGGGTCAACTAGTTCATCAGGTACCTCTTGTAAATGCCACAGGGGTGCGTTGCAGAGAGGTGCTCTGAGGCCACGTCCCTTTTTACACCGCTCTGCAAACATGGTATCTTGTGCACTGCTGGTGGGGCAATGAGGTCCTCTTGTGTCCTGAGGACCTCAAGACACAAGAGGACTTCATACTCTGAGCAGCAGTGTGCCGAAGACGCGTTTGCAGCGTGGCATCAGAACACCTCTCTGAAACGCAGGTCTGTGGCACGTACTGAATGTACCTGGTGGGCTACTTGGCCACCAAGGACCTTCAGGATTAAAGAGGACTCAATAGGGATGTCATAGTTAGAAATTATCATTCAAAAAACCATTGAAATTCACTGAAAAAAACATAGGTCTCAGGTAAGTTATAGTTAGAAATTAGCATTTAAAAGACCATAGAAATTCACTGAAAAAAACCATAGGTTTCAGGGACGTTATAGTTAGCTGGACATTACACTCTTACACAACCATAGAAATTTCACCGTCATAGTTAGTTCAGCTAACTATACCTCATGCACCTGCAATGCACTGCTCATGATGTCATATATTTATTCCATCATTCATGACATGGTCAGTGACATCACTGATGACATCACTGATGACATCTCAAATGACATCACTGATGACATCATCCATGTGATAATCTGAAGCACCTCCTCACACCCTAATATAACCTTTGATACACCTACTCTAAAATACAGACCACCATTTTCGAAACCATACACACCAATACCAGTTACTACATACTCGCACACTGATTCCTAGGTCTTCACTCACATCCACTCATTCACCCATACAGTCACTCATACATGCAGTCACTCATTAATATAGTACTATCATATGTACTCATACACCTATACAGACACTCACACACCACCACTCATCCATAGAGTTACTCACACACCTAATCAATCATGCAAAGAATCATTCACACTCCCATTTACTCACCTATACAGTTATACACACACCACCTCACGTGTTCATACAGATACTAACATATACTTACTCTCTTATACAACCACTGATACAAGTACACACTCATCCATACAGCAGCTCTCACAATCACTCACTCTCCCATATAGTGATTTCTATACCCCAACACTCACATATACTGCCTTTCAAACATGTAGTTACTCACACATGTACCACTGAGACATCCATTCACTCACCAACACACCCATACACACACGGACCCACCCATACAGCGCTTCACAGATGCACTCTTGAACCCATACACCCAGTGAATTAGCTACTCACACATCTATGCACATTCTCACACCCCCCCCACCTACCCACAGAGACACTCAGGCACCCATACAGATACTCAGACAACCAATCAATAACCGATATAGACACTTATGTAGCTACTCACAACCCATGCAACCTCTTACACACCAACTAACAGACTGATACAGACATTCACACAGTTTAGTAACTAACCCATGCATTCAGTAAGACAGGTTTAATCACTCACATACAGTCGGTCACACACCTATTAAATCACCCATTTAGACAGTCATACACCCACTCATTCTTCAATACACCTTGACCTGTATATATATAATATAGCAAGTTTATGAAAACTTGACCACTGCGCACAGTAGCTATCAAGCTGTTGCTACTATTATCAATTCTACACAAAATTATAATTAGCCTAATAAATCATCTTAGAAACACAAATCAAAAGGTTATTTCACTTTTACTCAACCATTAGATCTGTACAAAATCATACAAAATACAAAAAACATTCATATATAGTTGTTCATATATCGAAGAGATCTTGTAGTTGCTCTTGAGGAAAACTCCCTTCTCAACTTTGAGTATGCCCAATGCATTTCGGGCCAGTGTGGCCCTTCTTCAGGGGATTGATTCTCTAAAAGAACATATATATGGTGTTTACACTCTAATATGCACGGAAGCAAAAATTACTGACAAACACACATAGCAGTAATACAAAGTTATGACCAAAAAATAAGTACACATATTTAGTCGATGTTGTGCTGACCCCACTAGTAATTAAACATTGTTGTTACATTCTAAATCATACGCAAAAACGCAAGAAAAAGTGTTCATAGGGAAACTGCCATCAAAAGCCAAAACATAAACTCAAGTGAAGATTAGACACCAAAAACCCCTGAAGAAGGGCCACACTGGCCCGAAATGCATTGGGCATACTCAAAGTTGAGAAGGGAGTTTTCCTCAAGAGCTACTACAAGATCTCTTCGATATATGAACGAATATATATGAATGTTTTTTGTATTTTGTAGGATTTTGTTCAGATCCAATGGTTGAGTAAAAGTGAAATAACCTTTTGATTTGTGTTTCTAAGATGATTTATTAGGTTAATTATAATTTTGTGTAGAATTGATAATAGTAGCAACAGCTTGATAGCTACTGTGCGCAGTGGTCAAGTTTTCATAAACTTGCTATATTGTGTTTCAGTACTGGTATGATCAGACAACATGCCAGCTCCTGCAGCACGCTAGGATTAAATGTTAAACTCCAACTAGCATAAACATTAATCAGATAATAAAATTAGGAGTGCTCCTCTAGTTTTCTTTTTCTTTTTCACTGTATATATATATAAAACATATTTAAGCTTTACAGAAACACACAGTCACTGGATGATGTCATCAGTGATGTCATTTGAGATGTCATCAATGATGTCACTGACCATGTCATGAATGATGTAATATGTGACGTCATCAGCAGTGTATTGCGGGGGCGCGAGTTATAGTTAGGTCAACTAACTATAACGGCCGAATTTCTCTGGTTTTGTACGAGTAAAATATTATGTTATGTTATGTTACTGGGTATTTGTAAAGCACACGGCTACTCTAAAGAGTGTCCCGGCGGTAAAAGACCCTTTTAACACAGCACTGACTGAACCCGCCTTTACGACTGTAGTGAATGAGCCACTTTTGTGGTCTGACACCCTATGATGACCCTCAACCACCACCATGTTAACTGATTTTAAGTGTGTTATGTTACCCTAGCCTTAATGTAGTATGGGTTTGCATATGCCTGCTTCTCTTCTGTCCTGTAATCTTGCTGTCTTTTAGAAGAATAGTCTTGCCAAGAATAGAAGGTATGGGATGTTGAGGTGCAGTCTTGTGGGTGGTGGTGCACACATGTGCTCAATGTTGTATACTGAGGGATAAAGTCTATAGTGTTATTTGGGTTATGTGAATTATGTGTTGAACTATTGCCTTTGACATGGCTTCATGTCATTCTGATTTCTGACTTTACCTTGCTTTATGGCAGTGCTGACTATTGCCTTTCACATGGTTTCATGTCATCCTTGCTTTTCTGATTCCATCTTGCTTTGGGCCTTTGTGTGCATGGCTTAACTAACTCCATTTTCATGACTGAAGCTATTTTCTGTGCCTGCACGAAGCTGCAAAGGTGGGGAGGGCATGTTTTGCTCTTTTCCTGTTTATCGCACTTTACTGACTAGAGAGAACTGGTTCTTATCAGAGGAATGTACATGGTCTGTCTCGGAGCCATAGCAAAGGCCTGATCAACCGATGCAGTGGCCTTGGAGCAGTCTGGTACGGGCTCTCATGAGAACGAGGGGGCGAGGCTTCCTAGAAGCTTCGTTGTGTTTGAATTTGTATTAAAAAGGGGACCCTAAACTGGCCTGGTGGAAGATCACGCCGTGGAGCAGACGTGTTGTCACGGAAGAGTGGTGTCACCTCTGAGCTTTCACCCGGTTCAAGCAATGGACTCCCCTTGAGCAAAGTGGGGTGAAATGATGAAGCAGTAGGTGAAGTGTCTCTGCTACTAACTGTCTCTTGATTCTTTACTGATTCTTTCCTTTCCTTCTTATTTTCTGATTCTTATATCCATACATATATATTTCTACATATATATTTGCTTTGATTGTGTATTTCAATCGGTTATTTGATATGTGAGAGTCTGCTATGATAGGTACATTTGGCTTACTGTGTGGTGCTATTTACTAATAAATATATCCCAGATATACCAATTCGTCTTTTCCTTGTAGCAGGAGGTGTGGACTCTTCTTGGTCAAGTATTCTGTTGTAGAAGGATGGGTAAATTCCCTTCTAGCAGGTAATTGTGTTATAGGAAGTTGTTCTACTCCTGGCAAGTGATGTGCAAAGTATATTGTTTTCTTGCCTTGCCTTTGGGGGAGTGTTGAACGTTTGCCCACCTTAGGAAGTGCTGTGTATATGTTATATTCCACAAGTTTGGAACTGATATTCTCTCCCTGGGAAAGTGACGGTAAATACCTTGGTCCAGGGGAGATCTGAGACCTTTCATTACATTGACTCTGTCAGTGTTGGAAAATCCAAGTTTTAAGACTTCTCCTGAAGCTGAGAAGATCTTGTATCTGTCTCATAGAAGACGGTAGGCTGTTCCATAGTTTGGTGGCCACTACTTGAAAGGAGCGACCCCCCCATGCAAGAACGATTGAACTTCGGCACGATCGACAGTTGGAGGGTTGAAGACCTCAAGGTTCTGGATGCGGTATAGTGCTGAATTCTGTTGCTAATGTAAGGGGCCCATATGTTGTAAAAGTCATTGAAGGCCAGCACCTGGGCTTTAACGTTAACCACTTTCCGCACCGGAATCCAGTGTAGGGACTTTAAGTGAGGAGTCATATGTGCCCTGGGGCCGACCATAAGGACGGGCCTTGCCACCACGTTTTGTATCACCTGCAGGCGCCCTAATAAATAATCAGGTAGGCAGAGGTACAAAACTTAAGCATAGTCCAGCCTTGACGTGACCAAGGCTTGAACCACTGTTTTTCTGTGCTCAACAGGGAGTAAGGGGAGGAAGTTCCTCATCATTTTCAGAAGGCCAAAACAAGTGCCAGCCACAGTTTGCAATTGGAACTTCATGGAAATATCAGTTTCCAGTTTAACTCCAAGGTTTTTTAACAGTGCTGGACTTACTGGGGGGGGGGGAACAAGTTTTGGGGCCACCATTTGCGCCATTCCTCTCCCGGGTTATTACCAAAAAAGTTGATTTCAGATTTGTCTGTGTTGCAAAGCAAATAATTTTGTCAAAACCAGGCAATCACCTTTGACAGGCAAGTATTTATTTCGCTGCCTCTCATCGTGTGGCCATTCTTACAGGTAGATAGTAACTGCGTATTGTCAGCGTAGGATATTATTTGAGCCCTGTATTCCTCAGCCAGGATAGCCAGAGGAGCCATATATATGTTGAACAGACAGAATGAATCGCAAAGGTGCACCACTTACTAGCAGAAAAGGATAGACACATCACAAAGCATCAAGTCCGTGTCCATAGTATTTTTCATATTGTATCTTCTTTTATTCACAAAAATGTATTTTATAAAAAACCACAGGCGTCGCGTTTCGTCCAGTAACAAACTTCTTCAGGGCTGTAAATTCAACAAACATATATATATATATACACATAAATATACATATACAAAAAAATATATATGTACACATTATGTACAAAATATGTGACCTTGAAGACAGGACAGCTATATACAAGAATAATGTTACAGTTGATGATCCTACAACAGCTTACTTAACAATACATAGCTATTTGACAGACATCTTGTTTCTAAACAACCACCTAATTTGACATTTATATACAACATTTAAACAAACATACATCACATTCTTAATACATAGTGAATCATATACAAAGAACCGTGATAAAAGATGGGCTGAATGGAATGAAAATCGCAGAGAGATTTAGAGAAAGCATTTGAGAGAGAATATACGAGGTAGCATAGTATCTCCCCTATATAAACAGCCAATGATATAAGGGGACCAGTATAATGATAACAACAGTCATGTGTAGCCTAAAGTAAATAGCTAGAATGATAGGCCAAAAGAGAGGGAAAAAGGCAAACGAAACCCAAGAGACAAGTAAGGGGAGAGCTAGAACCATTACTTATATATCATCAGAAAATACCCACCATTAGAGCAAGAAAGGCGGGCACTCCTAGAAAAGAGTAAACATCGGAGTTTCCGCAGTGGGTATATGTTACAGGCAGAATTTACACAAAGCTCATATCCGTGGTGCACTGTACCAAGAAAGAGATAATATAATATAACCATATAGTCCAACCAGAATAATTTGTCTATGTTATAATAGAAGGCGATATGTAGTTACTTACTTAATAAAGCCAGGATTGTTACTTCCTATTAAGCAAGACACAAGACCCAGGTAGAATACCCTCTGTATATACCATTCAGAAAAGCGCCTCACCACGATAAGGTGGACAAACAGTAGAATCGGGCAGTCTCCCAATTCAGCCTATAAAGGAAACCATAATCGATATGTCAGGTCAACAAATTTAATAAAACTACCCTGTATTGACAAAGACACAATATGGATTTGTCATGCCAACAAATGTAATAAAGCGTCCCTATATTGACAAAGGCACAATATCACCTTATTTTTAGCCTGAAAATTCAGCACCACTTCCAAAAAAGACTCGCCTCAGGTTATAATCTCTGATAGTCTTCAAACAATCTCAATTTTAAATTTGGTATGGTATATCCCCACCAGTAAAAGCATAAGACTACATATTCAGATATATTGATTGTGGTAAGTGAAGCCTATGACTCTGCATCCAGCATCTTCACCAAATACATCCCAACTCTGTATGTGACAGAGTTAAGATGTTGTATCCCCAACTCATGAGAGTGCCCAATTACAATGCAAGGAACCAACAAACAATCGTATGCCATAGTATGAGCCCACCAACGATATTATATAGGGTAAGTTCAACCCCCCCCCCACATGAGAGACTAGGCCCAGCAAAAGATTATGACTTCAGGACCCAAGTCAAAGTGCCTACCTTAATGCGGCTACAGTTCGACCTGAGGCGACCTCCTGCCAAGCGAAGACGGTATGGAGTGTGTCCATATACCGCTTTGTCTAAATAGCCCATGTTGATGTCCAAAATCATCACAGCTGCGGATTTCTCTGAAACCTGGAAGTCAGTATCACTTGTCTGCGGAGATGCCATGTTTCATCGCCATCTTGAAGCGGACAGTGAATCAAGTAATAAAACATGTGTCTATAATCCCCTGGCATAGATTCTTATACCGGAGGCTACAATAACGGAGCGCATATATATAACCGTGTATGCGTTTGTTTAAACTGATTTATTTATGTAAATTGTATTTATCTAATGAGCGCCCTCAGCGACGGGATAAAATTGCAGCGAGCGAGCAAAGATTAATGCAGCATTGTTTAACCATAAGATCTTAATTTTAAAGAGTCGATGAGTTTGGGCAAATCATTATAGATCGTAACCTCATCCAAGCCGGTCATCGTGATAACTGCGAAGTTCTCATACTCACAGAGAAATGCGGGCGCCATTTTAAAACGGTCTAATGCGCATAAATCACATCACCAAATGCACGATAGATATTATAGTTTATACCAGGGTTCTCCAACCGGTCGATCGCGAGCTACCGGTAGCTCGCCGAACCCCCATGACTAGCTCGCGCCTTGCATCTAAAAATTGCTCCCTCTCTGCCAGGATGCAAGGTAGAAAAAAGCAGGTGGCGCTGGTTCGTAGCAGTTCAATACTGCTTGCACCACCTGCATGCTAGCAGGCTTTTCCAGGCCTGCTGCTTTGCACCAGCATACGTTGTGCTGGATCAAGAGGGCGGTGCCAGGCTGTGAAAGGCCGGTAGCATGGACTGGAGGAGATCAGCATTAGCGTCATCATGGTGAGGGCAGGCAACGGCTGTAAAAAAAGGCCCAAGAATAATAAATGACAACAACAGGATACAAAATGTTTAGATGCAAGGCGCAAGCTACTCATGGGGGTTCGGCGAGCTACCGGTAGCTCGCGATCGACCGGTTGGAGAACCCTGGTTTATAGTTAACATTCAGGGATAGTGATGTGTGTTTACAATGTTTAACACAGCAGCAGCTCACTAACATTACTGCAAATAATCTCTGTGCCACCATCACATTTCTAATATGTGATGTCCTTATTCGATCTATTCTAAATGAAACATTTTTATGGATGTTGCATGAAACATAACACAATACTTCTCTGCAAATACTCTGTAATAGACTCACACATCAGCCACATTCAAAATAAATTAAAGAAAAATGATATATAAATCAATTGGTTTAAAAATTATTAAAGGTCATCCGGGCAAGGCTCTCTGCAGAACAACGCTGGCTGTATCGGGGAACCTGAATGGTTGGAGCTCAGGGCCAGAGCCCACTTTGCCCATGCCTTAAAACGCCTCTGTTCCCAGTGCATGTAGCAATCAACACTAACACTGCAGCAGTTTCTTTGGGTAGCAGGGTTCTGGATCATGGACAGACCTGGAGTATTCTGAATAAAACCCTTAATTAATCAAACTAGTTAAAAATTATTTAAAGCTGAGCCAGGATGGGACATTTTAAAACTGTAATAAAGAGTATGTGGTGAAGGAGAAATAATTGAGGTTGTTCACAATAAAATGAGTCTTTTTTGAAATCTAGTGACTGCACATCTAAGCTAGACTTCAATAATTCACATTTGGTATGGGATATATGTTGAGGTTTAACTTTTGCAGTGCGTGAACAATTTAGATCGAGGATAACAAAAGCAGGTCATAGGCTTGTATCCTGCAGTATTTCGTTACACTTTCCAGGAACGCTTCCAAGCAAGACTAACTTTTGCTTCAGGTAGCACAACCTGCAGCTGTCTGTAGCTTCAAAAGAGAGAGAGTGCCCCTGTCAACAGGGTACCTGAACTTGCGCCTCCACAGGAGGTGAATGGCTGAAGAACTATTCTTGCTGAAAATTTCCCAACTCCCCTGCACTCCTAGAACCGGAAGACTCTCCAATTCCAGAACCACGGGGGAAAGGGGAATGGGAATTATACAGAGACTGCCACACTGGCGATGTCACTGGAAGGCCTGCACCTGTAACATTAAGCAAAGGGTAATAACAGTTCTGAACTTTCTAGACTACTTAAACTCCCCCCAAACCACCCTTATTACCTTCATGTGTGTGTGGAATTTGCTTCTCTCTAGCTGACCTGGTAGGTTGATTACTCTGGGTAATTATATCTTATATTCCTTTCTTTAAGGTGGATGGAACTCAACTGAGGAGAAGAGCTCAGACTTGGCACTGACACCCCCAGCTGAATTGAAGGCGAGGCTGGTAAAGATGGTAAGTAAAAATATATATATATATTTGTATTTACTTGATGGATGTATGGGAGGTTGAAACTGGCCGGGTAAATGATCTGGAGCTTCTCGAGAGGACTTGTAATGTTGATACGATGGAACACGCTGAATAGAAGAGAAGCGTTTAAATTAAAGTTCCAAATCTTGTGCTTCTAAAGTCAAAGTTCAAAGTCTGTGCGCTGCAGGTAGGAATTTGGTCAAGCGCTTCTAAAACTGGAGTTCACAGAAATATTCACTTCAAGAAAATATATATGCCTCAAAATTCAGCTGCAATATCATAAGGAGTAAGTCTTTTACCCAAAACGGCAATGTGAGAAAAGATACTGTCTCTCGGCAGCAGGAACAAACTGGAACTGAATATAAGCAACGAAAATACCTGAATGGCAGCAAAGGCGAGTATACTTCTCACGCTAAGTAAACCTGGAGATTGCGAGCGCGGAAATACTCGCAAACAGAATTTCTGGAATTGCTTGAAGCGCTGAGGAGAAAACTCGACTGTTCCTTCAAAAAACGTCAGTTGAAGTGCGCGGAGCACAGAGTGCGCGCGCGCGCGAACTCCAGAACACAACACTACAGAACACAGAGTGAAACACTAGAACGCTGACCTGAATCAGCGACCGCCATGTTGAAAGTGTCTTTCTAGGTAGGGGAAGACGAGCTCAAGCCTGAGCATTAGCCGCAAACCCTCTAGCCACCCTGTGACTCCAACAAAGGGGGGCGTACCAAAAGGTGTAACCCTGCCTAATCTTGAAGGTAGGGGCTGTGTGTCTAATAGCTGAATCAGTGTGGCCAATCCTGACAGCCCCCTTTTGTTCAAACCACCATATGGGCTTGGAAGAAATTAGGCTTCAAGTCAAAGAAACTGGGTATGGGAGGGGTCTCTCGAAAAAATGTGCGAGTTTCCTAGCCTTCAGTAGCTCACGACAATTTTCACTGCTCAGATGTAGCTCTCACTACAGAAAAGGTTGGAGACCCCTGGTTTATACCATGTTAATGTGTGAGGCGAAAAAGTGAGGCTCATATTTTCGATTATAGCAACTATGGTAAGCCTATCCATAGTGCCAAAAGTATAGGCAGTATATTTATCAGATAAAGTACAGACACAAGCGACAAAACTAATATGGGTGGTCATCACAGTAAAACCGGGTATCTATGTCCCAATGTCCAGATATGAATGCTAATCAGGCCATTCAATTTAGCCGCCATTTTGAAATAGACAAAAGGTTTCACCAAAAATATCTATTTCATAAAAAACGATGTCATACCACATGGCCTTCCAATGTATAGATCCAATATAACAACAAGCACACCAACAACAAGCACACCAACCAAACATAGCAAACAAGTGTGTTCGCGGTGATATGGATTCGGCCCAAGTAGTGAGTTGTAGTAAAGCCACCTATTGTAATCGACGAAAACAGCAAAAGCGCCTGTAGATCACAATAGGTGTGCTATTTCAAAGAACCCGGTAGGCCATTATCTGTGACTAAACAAGAATAAAGGGAGAGTAAGCATAGCAAGAAGAGATAAAAGCCAGACAGAAGATTGTGTGCATTACAGCAGTCATTTACATTTTAGAAACGGTAATCCAGTTGCAGACAGATGTAACTTTAGCTGATCCATATGGGATTGCATTAACAGCTTCATCATCGTGCATACCCATTGGAACCCTGATGTTGACATGTAATCAGTATCCAGACGTCATGTCTAGTTATCAACCCATTCCCTCTAGACATTCTTAGAGGAAGGAATACATTTCTTCATCACTGTTATGCCCTTGTTCAACACAGCAGAGTTTACATATCCAACCTGCCCTCGTTTTTCCTTAGGGCTAGTTCCCTATTTCCCCCTCTCTCGTTGGTTGGTATGTGATCAATGCCCATAAACCATAGTCCATTGTCACCCGGATGGTTCTTTTGCATATGGAGTGTCATAGGGTATTTATGGTGACCATTGCGTATCGCACGTAAATGCTCCTGTATTCTCAATTTGAGCGGTCTTATGGTGCTGCCCACATAGATCTTGTTGCATGGGCAGCCCAGGATGTATGTGACATACTTCGTATTACAATTGATCAAATGATTAATGTAATAGATCCGGTCAGTGTTAAAATTAAAGAATTTGGTTTTATCTTTCCCTATTGTACAGATGTTGGATTTTTTGCGGGTAAAGAAACCTTTGGTTGAATGTGACAGCCAAATCGCCGTCCTTGGCAAGGTGATATAGCTGGGGCATAACAAGTCTCTCAAATTTTTACCCCTGCAATACGTTATTTTGGGTCTAATGGCTAGTGTCTCTTTTAGGCTAGGTACTTCAGTTAAAAGGTGCCAGTGTTTGCGTAATATGTTGTAAACACTATTGCTATGGTTATTGAACTGCGTGTTACTGAGCCAATTCCTACAGAACCATTTGCCAATTCCTACAGAGCCATTTTCCATCTCCCTAAATATGTCTCCCCGGCTCAAATCCGGCTCAATTTGGGATTCAAAGACAAGCGGTGGAAAGAAGGAGCACCTATGTTAAATGCTGGCACAAAATCCGAAATGCTGAGGCAGGATCTTTAAACTCCCACCTCTGGAAAGCCCTGCACAATCAAGAAAGATGTCCAGCAAGGGATTATTTGTTTGAATCCATTGAGTTACTGGACCTGTCTGAACTTTGGGCCGTTCCAACGGATCATCTTTCCTTTAAAAAAGCAGTGAGAAAAACAACATCTATGTTATCAGTTTTAGAAGATAAAGCTAGTCTTACTAAAAATGCAAACGGCTGGATAGTGCTCAGTGACTATGTAAGGCCAAAACCCCAAGCCTACCTGAGTGCCGGAATTAAGATAAGCAGGAAGGAAACCTTTCTAAGGTTGCGCATGGGGGTAATTGCAATCAAACCCCATCTTCTACCATGGGAAAGGAAAGGAGGCACTCCGACTTGTCGTCTATGTGGAAGTGTGAAGGAAGACATTATCCACGTCATCTGCAACTGTCCCAACTTAAAGGACATAAGATGCACTTTTTTACGTCTTTTTTTTAGGCATTACGGCATCCGGACATGTAGGCAGGCAGTGAAGCTTTGCTTTAACTAACCCCATTGATGTCCAGCTCAATTGTCGCTTAACAACATTTTTTGAGATGGTGACTAAGAGACTTAAAACCCTGTCGTTATGCGAAACACGTTAATATGCTTTTTAAATGTAATATTATCTCCCTATCTTGTTTTAGTTGTACTTGTACTTTATTCATCAAACCTCTATCTTGGACAATGGACCTGGTTAAGTTGTGCCATCCGCCCTGAGAAGCTGTGGTGGTTACTGCTAGTTAGTACTATATGAGACGTGAGAGCCTACGAGAATCTCCCTTAAAACAGCTAAATTGTATTAAGTAGGAATATGCAATTGTTGACCTTGTTTTTATTATGTGGCTTTTAATTGCTTTTAACTGTATTTCTCTATGCTTGATGGGAATTTGATGTTATGTATTTGTAAAGATTTTAATTAATCAAGCAAATAAAATATCTTATCTATTATCTATTGCTATGGTTATTGAACTGCGTGTTAAAGGAAGTTGGGACCCTCTTAGATTTAACTGGTCCTTAGTTCTCAGGGTGGTGTCTCTGGAGATTTTAGCAATCTTTTGTTCTGCCTTGTCTAGTTTGTCTCGGGGGTAACCACATGCCAGGAACCTCCGCTTAGTCTGTTTAATATTTTCAGATAAAGTCTCCTCCATGCTGCAATTCCTCCTCATGCGTATCATCTCACCGTACAGGATATTTTTAATTACGTGTCGGGGTGTAAGCTGCATGAGTGTAAGGTACTGTTACACGCTGTGCTTTTGCGATGGATTGAGCTTCGTATACAGTTGTTCTGGATAAAGAAAAAATATCCAACAAATCAATGCGTTCATCACTAAAATTAATAGTGAGTTGTACATTGGAGGGGTTTTCATTGAGAAAAGTATAGTACTCCAGTAATTCTGAGACAGGTCCATCCCAGAGCATGATAACATCATCGATGTACCTGCCCCATAATACAATATCTTCCATCCAGTTTGCAGCGCGACGCCCCAGGCATGCACCTGCTCATACCAACTCATAAAGAGTCCGGCATAAGCAGGAGTAAACCTGGAGCCCATTCCATTTAAACGAAGCGGTATATGGACACACTCCATACCGTCTTCGCTTCGCTGGTCGAACTGTAGCCGCAGAAAGGTAAGGAGGCACTTCGTATTGGGTCCTGAAGTCATAATCTTTTGCTGGGCATACTCCCTCATGTGGGGGGTTTGAACTTATTATCGTTGGTGGGCTCATACTGTGGCACACGATTGTTTGCTGGTCCTTATATTGTAATTGGGCACTCTCGTGAGTTGGGGGTACAACATCTTAGCTCTGTTACGTACAGAGTTGGGATGTATTTGATGAAGATGCTGGATGCAGAGTCATAGGCTTCACTTACCACAATCATTATATCTGAATATGTAGTTTTATGTTTTTACTGGTGGGATATACCATACCAAAATTAAAATTGAGATTGTTTGAAGACTATTGGAGATTATAACCTGAAGCAAGTCTTTTTTGGAAGTGGTGCTACATTTTCAGGCTAATAATAAGGTGATATTGTGTCTTTAGCAATAGAGGAAAGAAATTAAATGAAATTAAATGAAAGGACATTTGTAGAGCGCATGGCTACCCGGGAGTGTCCCAGCGCTATGAATATGATCAAGGACCAGGAGACGAACTTAAGGAAATAGAAGAGTCTTTAGTTTTTTTCGGAAGGTCAAATGATTGGTAATTGTCCGAAGTTGAAGTGGAAAAGAATTCCAAAGCTTGGAGGCATTGTAGGAAAAAAGCCGCCCTCCACTTCTATCCCTTTGTATTCTGGGGACGTTTACCAGATGGAGATTATCAGACCTTAGTTCCCTCGTAGCTTTATAGCGACTGATAAGGGATGAGTTAATGGGAGGGCCCGTCCGAAGTAACAATTTATGCACATTGCACAGAGATTTGAATTTGATACGATCCCGCACGGGGAGCCAGTGGAGGGATTGGATTGAGGGATTGGCTGATTGTCTAGATGAGGATGAGGATGAGGAACCTGTAAGTATTCTAGCAGCGCAGTTCTGCACTAGTTGAAGTTTGGAAATAGCAGATGCCGGGGAGCCCAGATAAAGAGCATTTCCATAGTCCAGCCGTGAGAGAATGAGGGATTGTACCATGACTTTTTTTGCTGAGGGGGGCAGGAGAGGAAGAACTTTACGAGCCATTCTTAAAAATCCAAAACTGGTGGCTGCAGTTTTCCTGGCCTGTATCCTGAAGCTCAGGTCCTGGTCCAACCAAATACCCAGACTCTTGATCTCGGTTTTGGGGGAGGGAGGGGGGTCCAGGGCGGAGGGCCACATAAGGTGTGACTGGAAACAGCTCGGGTTCCCTAGTACCATAATCTCAGTTTTACCCCCGTTTAGTTTAAGCTGGGATAAATCTATCCATTTAGAGATTTCTCCCAGGCAAGAATGAAGTTTATTAGCATATGGATCGAGAAGATTAAGAGCCACCACTAGTTGAGTATCATCCGCATAAGTCACTATGCGGATACCTGAGGGGGCTGCAATGTCGGCCAGGGGGGACATGTAAATATTAAAAAGAGTCAGGCTAAGTGAGGAGCCCTGGGGCACCCCGCTGGGCAAAAGCACCGGACGGGAGAGAGTATTTTCCTCAAAGACCTGGAAAGATCTTCCTTCTAAGAAGGAGCGAAGCCATTGTAGGGCTATTCCCGTAACACCAATTTTCTTTAAGCGCTGGATAAGGGTTAAATGGTTTACGGTATCGAATGCCGCGCTTAGGTCCAGGAGAATAATTGCTGTAGATCCTCCTACATCGAGGATTTTCTTACATTCCTCGGTGACTGCTAGTAGGGCGGACTCTGTGCTCTGATGGGGGCGGAATCCAGTTTGTGAAGGGTGGAGGAGATTGTTTGATTCAAGAAAATCAGATAGGGTGAGGTTGACAAATTTTTCAGTTATTTTGCTAATTGCAGGGAGATGGGATATAGGTCGTTAATTGCCTAGGACGGTGGGGTCAAGGCTAGGCTTCTTTAGAAGGGCTCTAACCATAGCTTTTTTCCAATTTGGAGGAACCATTCCAGAACTGAGTGATGTATTAATCAGTTGGAGCATGACGGGGGCTAGGGTATCTATTGCCTGTTTCAGAAAATTCAAGGGGGCCGAGTCCCTGGGGGAACCACTCTTTATGGAGTCCACAAGGGCCATAAGATTTTCCAGAGACAGAGGGGGAAAAGACTCAAGAGAGGGCGCAGTGTTAGAAGAAGGCAGCTTGATAGGGATTTCTGGGTCCGTGTCCTTCTGAGGAAGGGATTCAACGATTGCTCTGACCTTGTCATGAAAGAATTGCGTCAATTTATTGCAACGTTGTCCGGTGGGGTCTGCTATTATACGAGGGGCAGGTAGTTTAAGAAGTTTATTAATTATAGCAAAGGTTTCCCTTGATGAATTCTGAACTTTTAGAATCCTGTCTTCGTAATACGAAGACTGAGCTTTTTTGATCTCGGCTTTGTACTTATGAATGGTTAATCTATATTCAATTTTATTTGACGGGAGGAAGTCTTTCCTCCACTGTCTTTCCTTAATTTTGCATTGTTGTTTAAGGATTCGAAGATTGGGCGTGAACCAGGGAGAGTTATGAGAACCTTCTGTTTTTTTGAGTTTGGTTTTGGGGAGGACTAAGTCCAATGATTGGTCTATCCAATTGTGAAAGACGTTGTTTGCCGTGGTTGGGCATAGATTGGGTTTAGGTTTGGTTTGTTCCAGCACTTGGATCCATTCCTCTAGAGGAAGTTTGGACCAGCGACGACCTTGTGTCCAGGAGGAGAGTAAAGGAGTTTTGCTATTTTGTGGAAACCAAGTGAAATCAATCAACGAGTGATCTGTCCATGGAAGAGGCGAGGGATCTGACCCCTGCAGGTTTTCTAAACTAGAGAAAACCTGGTCTAGAAGGTGGCCTTTCACATGGGTGGTAAGATTAATTCTAGGGGTAAGTTGGAGCATTGTAAAGTCCTTGGAGAGTAGCTTTATTAAATTTGTTGACTTGACAAATCCATGTTGAGTCTTTGTCAATACAGGGTAGTTTTATTAAATTTGTTGACCTGACATGTCGATTATGGTTTCCTTTATAGGCTGAATTGGGAGACTGCCCGATTCTACTGTTTGTCCACCTTATCGGGGTGAGGCGCTTTTCTGAATAGTATATACAGAGGGTATTATACCTGGGACTATTGTCTTGCTTAAATGGAAGTAACTATCCTGGCTTTATTAAGTAAGTAACTATACATCGCCTTCTATTATAACATGGACAAATTATTTTAGTAGGACTATATGGTTATATTATATTATCTCTTTCTTGGTACAGTGCACAGCGGATATGAGCTTTGTGTAAATCCTGCCTGTAACATAGACCCACTGCTGATTCTCCGACGTTGACTTTTTTCTAGGAGTGCCCGCCTTTCTTGCTCTAATGGTGGCTATTTTCTGATGATATATAAGTAATGGTTCTAGCTCTCCCCTTACTTGTCTCTTGGGTGTCGTTTGCCTTTTTCTCTCTCTTTTGGCCTATCATTCTGGCTATTTACTTCAGGCTACACATGACTTTTGTTATCATTGTACTGGTCCCCTTATGTCATTAGCTGTTTATATAGGAGGAGATACTATGCTACCTCATATATTCTCTCTCAAATGCTTTCTCTAAATCTCTCTGCGATTTTCATTCCATTCAGTCCATCTTTTATCACGTTTCTTTGTATATGGTTCACTATGTATTTAGAATGTGATGTATGGTTGTTTAAATGTTGTATATAAATGTGAAATTAGGTGGTTGTTTAGAAACAAGATGTCTGTCAAGTAGCTATGTATTATTAAGTAAGCTGTTGTAGGATCATTACCTGTAACATTATTCTTGTATATAGCTGTCCTGTCTTTAAAGTCACATATTTTGTACATAATGTGTACATATATATTTTTTGAATATGGTTTTGTATATCCATGTTTCTATTGTTTTTGTATATATATATATATATATATATATATATATATATATGTATGTGTATGTATATATGTTTGTTGAATTTACAGCCCTGAAGAATTCCGTTACTGGACGAAACGTGTCGGCTGTGGTCTTTTATAAAATACATTTTTGTGAATAAAAGAAGATACTATATGAAAAATACTATGGACACGGATTTTATGTTTTGTGATGTGTCTATCCTTTCCTGCTATTAAGTGGTGCACCTTTGCAATTCATTCTGTTTGCTATAATTCTGTCTTGTATTGCACCGTGGCAGTGGGTGCTTTAACAGTGTCCACACACAGCTAATGGAGAAATCCTATTATATACATATCATTCAGGGATAGGGGGCAGGTGCTAGACCTTTTACGGGATACACTGCCAAATGTGTCTGTCTGTTTATATGTTGAACAGAGTTGGGCTCAAAATAGAGCCATGTGGGACTCCTACTTTCAACGAGGTGATAGGAGCAGAGAAGGGGGGACCAAACTGTTTGCTGGCAGCCTTCGAGGAAGGAGGAAAACCATCTAAAACCGTGCCACCAATGCCACAGTCCTGGAGTCTGTGCAGAAGTAAATCATGGGGCACGGTATCCTCTGTCCAGGGTAGTTTTAATATTATCTGAGACTTCCAACAAGGCCATCTCAGTACTAAAGTTGGCTCTAAACCCGGACTGGCTCGGATGCAGTACATGAGTTGTTTCTTCGAAGTCTGTAACAACAGCATTTACATACTTCTCCAATGCCTTGGAGAAGAAAGGTAACAATGATATTGGTCTATAGTTGCTGGCCTCAGCGCGGTCTGCTGAACCTTTTTTTAAGAGTGGGAGAATTTTTCCATGCTTCCAGCTTTCAGGCATTAGTCCCTCAGTCAAGGACAGGTTCAGAACCCGATTCACAGCAGGATTAACCACCTCGGCTATAGATGCCAACACTTTAGCAGGGCAAGGGTCTGAGGGTGAACCCGAGTTCAATGCTTTCATAATTTTCAACGAACTGGCCAGAGGCATGGGTGAAACTCCCGAATGGACCAATCATATTTGGAAAGGGCAGGGGGCAGATTTGTGGCTCCAAACAAATCCTGAAGGATTTTGATTTTATTAAAATAATAGTACGCAATATGATTCGTCCATTCATAGGTGGGGGTGAAGGAACTAATGATTGCATTGGGGGAGGAAAAGTCCTTTTCAATCTTGAACAGTTCCCTGCTGCTGTTCCCGGCTTGTTCAATTTTTGAAGAGAAGAAAAATAAATTTCCTTCACGAACTTTGGCATAGTGGGCTTTCAAAGCCACCTTATAGATGGTTTTATTTACAGGGTCAGGGTTCTTTCTCCAAAGTCTCTCTAAACGTTTACAGGCGCTTTTACTTTTTCTTAGAGCCTCTGTAAACCATGGAGCAGAGGATCTACATGCCTTGGCTGCTCGTATTTTAGGCGGGGCTAATTGCATAGATCACTCCCGAAGCCAGCCCTCTAGTGAGAGTACATCTCTCTCTAAAATACCCTTAAAGGGAATCGGATGCTGACTGAGTACAGTGGCGACGGGCTCTGGCGTTATCTGGTCAAATGGCTTAAAACTGCTAGCCGGCGGCTTACAATAAGATTGGGGCTTTTCAGGTTCCCTGCCTATTTTAAATGTCAGCCGGGACCCTTCCGACCAGATTATGGGAAGAGGCGTGTCTATATCTATCTTAGTTGTAAAGAATATCTGGTCCAAGAGGTACCCTTTTTCATGAGCCAATGTCCAACTAACTATAACGTCCCTGAAACCTATGTTTTTTTCAGTGAATTTCTATGTTTTTTTAAATGCTAATTTCTAACTATAACTTCCCTGAAACCTATGGGGCCCGATTCACAGAACTAACTTAAGACAAAATCCTAAACTTACTACTTTTGGTATTCACAGAATGCACTTACTACTTTTGGTATTCACAGAATGGATTTACGACTACTAACTTTACGTCCGCACTCGGGCCGGAATTCTGGCACCCGGAGCGGAAATTCCGCTCCCGAGCCAGAATCTCCTCTCCTGGGCCGGAATTTCCGATTTTGGGCCGGAATACCTCCATTTTGGCCTGATGAACGTTCCAAGTGCCTACCATCCCCTACCATCCCCCACCACGCTCCAGCTGAAGTCAATTAACATGAACAGCAAGATCAGCACCACAAAACATATAAAAGCAGCACACATTGAAGGAACAGGTTTGACCACTGAGAGTTCGTGTTTACAATCGCTGTTCATCGCCAGAGTAAAATGGAACAAATGAGGAGGAAGAAGAACTTTACTACTGAGGAGACCACCATGCTTGTGAAGTACATAGTGAGGCACCACAAACGCCTATATGGTCTCCCACCTTACTGCACCAGTCGCAAACAGAAGGCAGCTCTATGGCAACAATTAGCCACTGCATTCACAGCATTGGGGGAGCAGAGGTGCACAGTCCAGGACATCAAAAAGAAGTGGCAGGATGAAAATTAGAGGGTGAAGGAGAAGTACTCCAGGATCGAATCGAACAGGATCCTCCCTGCCCCACACTCTGGACCCTGCTTCCATCTCACCCCACTATAGGAGGATAACGGTGACGTTCGCCGGCGGGTAAGCCTGCGCCAATGTCTAATTATAAACTCTACTCTGTAACTGGTTCCTCCACCCACGCTGCCCTCACACAGTGTCAAGAACCCGGGGGAGGGGGACGGGCATCTTCCCCAGCCCGGAGTGGGTGCTTAGGGTGTCCCCAAGACTGCAGAGCAAACCCGTACTCCTCCTAAGACCGGGGGTACTGGTCTAGTCCGGTTGGAGCTCGGTGCATCGACTGCCAAGCTGCTCCTTCGCCGGTTTTGAGCACTGCCGCCGAGCTGAGAGAGGCGCCGGAGCTAACCCAACACCGAATCCCAGGTCACCCAAGCAGGAAACCGATGCACAAGTCACTCAGAGTTACTCGGCGGTCGGGACTCCAGAAGAAACGCGGTACCTGTGCCTGTGTCCGGAGAACAATGGATATGAAAGGCTGGTCCGTGGAGCAGCAGTCAGCAAGCCCAGTGAAGTAAGTGAAATCCTCCTACCTCTCGAATGCATCCGGAGGGGAGATCTCCACTTCCCAATGAAGGTGAGGTGCAGCACCGGGGGGACTAGGACCGGCTTTTAAGAACAGGCAGACACGGATACCGGGGACTGCTGAATAACAGTGCCTGACCCCAAAATGGTGGACTGGCTATCAAGAGCAGGCAGACACAGATATCAGGGACTGCTGAATAGCAGTGCCTGACCCCAAAATGGCGGATGCGCGGTCAGCGATCACATTTAACTATCTCAAGGTTGGGTCCGCGGGAGGTCAGGCCCCCGCTTACAGAATCCCGAACATCCCATCCAGCCCCACCGGAAACAGAGCCGTGGCAGACCCCAGATGATGACGGGGGGATACTCGTGGTGGAGCATTGCCTGACTTCAAAATGGAGGCTACAATGTACCAAGAGGAGAGAATTTAGTCGGTACGGAGGGAAAGGTTTAAACCACCAGAGGAAAGCATCCCAGTTTGAGACAAGCAGATGCGCCTGGGGACAGCAAAGGGAGTCGATGAGGGACACCCCACAGACCGGGCCTGCAAGGGGAAGCATTGAGCCCCCTATGGAGATCTAGGCCAGGGGACAAAAGATGCGCAATATATATGCACTATATGCAATTTTTAAACCCAGCAGCTTGCCTTTCAATTAATTGCTCTCTTGAAACAACTGCAATCCTTCCTGGCTTTAAAAAATACATAGAAGCACCTCCCACTGTTTTTCGGGCGATCCTCTCAAAACAATGAAACAAGACATATATTTTTTCCTCAAATCTGCCGGGATAGTTAGTATAAAAACAGGCTTACCCTTCCACCACCGGACACGGGGAATATGGATCACTGCCCTTTCCCAACAGCCCGCGGGCCATGAATTTTGCTTTTACTCTTGCATTTTACTCTTAACTACCCCAGATGAAGGAGAAACCAAAGACCCTAATGAGAAGTTAACCTCTCCTCCCTTTGATTCATATTGACCCAGAACTCTTCAGTCACTTACTATGTGCCCGCTAAACCCCCCCCCCCTTAACTAGGCACTCAGGCGTTACAGGTCCAACTCATGGTCCATAATCTACCCTGAAAATCTGTCCAGTAATGCTAAAAAGAACTTCAAACACAGAACCTTAAAACAGTACTCAGAAACACTCATAGCTGACAACTACCACACCACGTCTAACGGCAAGACGAAAACCGACTTCGTCTTTTACACCAACCGTCCAACAAATTGGAAAAACACCTTCCTTCTTCACTTTCTAGTCACCAAATCAGTCAACATTCCCTATGGCGAAAAAATCTCCACAACCATCCCCCCTACCTTTAAAGGGGAACTCACCATTTCCATCTTCAGAACTGGCACCATTCTCATACAGGCCACGGACCCACACCTCACCACTTTTGATCACCACTCCCTGACACTATTCTCCTCATTAACTCAACAGAGCCATCAAAATCAACCTCCCCTATCCCCCCCACCCTGACAAATGTCGCAGAACCGAGCCAAGCGCCCTGTCCTGCCGATCCACTCTACAACTCATGGACCTCCACCCTGACAAATGGCCCAGAACAGAGTCAATCGTCCTGCCCTGCCGACCCATTATACAACACATGGACATCTACCATAACCCATTACAACCTCACTATCCCCATCATCACACTCCGCCGACAAACACCCACTATCATGACATCCACTAATCCCACCAGATCCAGCAAATGCCCAGCTAAAAAACTCCGCAAGGCTGATCTCGAGCCAGACAGATCGGACACAAACTGCAGTCTCTCTGCCACTGAACTCACTATAACCATTCCCCTCCTGTCCTCAGCAGACCCAGCTCTACCCTCGCAAACTACCCCCAACTCTAACACTGACCCTACTCCATCTGCCCAAACCACTCCCAGGTCCAACGTCACTGACAATCCCTCAGACACTGACCTCCCTCATATCACTGCTCACTCTACTTCCTCTGACCCAAGACCACATGCCCAAACAATCTCCTCCACTAATCTCACTGCCATTCCCTCGGACACTGATCTCCCTCATATCACGGCACACTTCCCTTCCACTGACCCATGACCTCATACCCAAACCATCTCCACCACCACTCTCACTGCCATCTCCACCACCACTCTCACTGCCAATCCCCTGGACACTTACCCCCTCCTTAACAATGCTCACTTTCCTACCTTTGACCTAAGACCCACAACACCTCCTCCTTACCTCAAAACTGGAAATATCATTGACCCAACCCTTCACGTTCACTCTATCCCACACCTAACACCAATGACACCGTTCAATCCCAGAACCCAGTATTCTCTCCTGCTACAGACCCTAGTCTTACACTGCTCCCTCTGAAGGCTAGAAACTCTTTTAACTCTTTTGACTCACTTACCCAACAATTGACCAGAATGGAGCAGAAAATCGACACCCTAGCTTCCGACATCCTACACTTGCAACTAGACCATCCCAACCTGTTTAAGCCACTTTGCTCATACCCTCTGGGGAGTTACACAACTTCTCCCCCCACAGCCGCTTCCATGGCCCCACTCGACCCCCATGGCCCTCCATTCCTTTGGGGAGGCAGGCACATCGACCTAACCGAGCTATCTGCCCCATTTCAGTAATGGCAGCAGAGGAGATCAGCAACTCTCATCTCGCTACGAGCCAGACTACAGCTCCCATCGCAATCCCAGTCATAATTGGCACAAATAGAATCCCTAGAACAGTCCACTCGCCCAGACCCCCAGCGCAATACGCTTCTATCCATACAGTAAACACCGACATTAAAACTTCCTGCCCTCTATCATGCATGCTCCTCAATTGTAGATCAGCAGTACAACACGCCACAGACATTCCTGAAGTTATACTCAAGGAAGAAATAGACATAGCATTCCTCACCGAATCGCCCCGCCAGGTTACAATATCAATAGACAGGACGGACCTCTCAAAACAGGGGGTGGGCTAGCGATCGTCTACAAAGAAGGTATACAGATTACTACATTAAAATCTGCGGAATACCTGACTATGGAATACCTTGGTGTCGAACTTGCAGTCAAAGGCACCACGCACATCAAAGTTCACACCATCTACCATCCCCCTGGGGAACGTGCCCTCTTCACCAAAGAATTAACCGATCTAATAACACGTTTCTCCCCAACAGACATGAAAGACGTGTTCCTGGGTCACTTCAATATCCACTGAAACAACCCAGAAGACCCCACTGCCCAGAACCTCTCTAACCTGCTTGAAATAACCAACCTCAAGCAACTTTGCAATGAACCAACACACATCAAAGGAGCAACTCTGGATGCGATCATCACTAAAAACAAACTTTTCTCTCTGAGATCGATCTCTCCCATTGATTGGTCTGACCACCACCTCATATTGCTTAATATCGACTCACCTATCAGATCCCAACCAATACAATCTGACAAACCCAAGCACTGGTTCAGGAACATCAATGAAGTCTCTATCTCCGAACTTGAATCCAAGATTCATGCCCAGCTACAGCTCCAGCCCACCACTGTGTCGGCCGATGACCTCACAGCTCACTTTAACTCAACAATGATGGAGGTGTTAGACCAAGTAGCGCCACTCAAACTCAAACAATTGAGATCCATCAAATCTAAATCATGGTTCAATGTGGATCTCAATACTGAAAGATGACAACGTGACTTACGGAAAGAACTTGGAGACAAAACCCATCGACAAGACACCTTGCGCTACTTAGGTCTGCACGGTCGAAATATAAAAAACACATCTTTAGAGAAAAGGCCTCATTCTTCCGCAGCCAACTTGACCAGGCCAAGAATAGACCTAGAGAACTCTTCAACATTGTCAAAAGGCAAACGAACGGCACATCCCCTCACGAAATACAGGCGACCAAGGATCGATGCAAAGAAATTGCCAGATTCTTCACAGACAAAGTCTCAAAAATTTAGCAATCCTTCATCCAAACGCCCAATACACCTCCAATCCTAACCTGCCCCCCTACACTCACTCTCGACCAAGCAGATCTTATTCATTCCAAGGACAACCAGATCCGCAACCAACTGAAAAACAAGGCGAATTGGTCAGATTTCGAACTCGTGTCGAAAAATTAGGTCTTCAATATAATAGCAAGCTTGAAGCCTACCTCCCACACTATGGACCCTCTCCCAGCCACAATAGTACAAAAACTCAATTACATCATTACCCCTTTCTGGACTAAAATCATCAACTCCTCTCTCACATCAGGCTGTGTCCCAGACTCCCTTCAATTGGGGCAAATCACACCCATACTCAAAAAACCAGGGTCCGACCCTAATGATTTCAACAACCTCAGACCTATCTCCAACCTCCTGTTCCTAGCCAAAACCTTGGAGAAGTGCGTTCTCCAACAACTTAACAAACATATTGATGATTTCAACCTCCTCAACACCTTCCAATCGGATTCAGGAAAGGGTGTAGCACCAAAACAGCCATGCTCAATATCTCAGATGATATCCACAGAACCTTAGATGATGGGGAAGCCTGTCTTCTCATCCTGATTGACCTATCTGCAGCTTTCGACACAACAAATCATCCAGCTTTTCTTGAAACTTTGAAGGGCCGTTCTGGCCTAAATGGCATAGTACTAAAATGGTTCGCTTCCTACCTTCAGCACCGTTCACAACAAATTAAAATCAACTCCTGTCTCTCTAAGCCAACATGACTCACACTTGTGGTCCCTCAAGGCTCGATCCTCTCCCCAGCTCTCTTCAATCTCTTCATGGAACCCTTTACAATCATTCTGAAACAAGCAGGAGTTAAATATCAGCTATACGCAGATGACACTCAACTTCACTATAAAATCAAGTCTCCCAGTGACATCCGACACTTCAATGTCACACTAACCAAGATCCAATCCTGGTTTAATGCAAACCACTTAAAACTGAACCCGGGCAAAACGGAACTAATACTGTTCGCTACTAAAAGTAATCACCTTCCTGTCCAAGACTGGTTCAAGAACCTGGATGCCCTAAACTGCTCTCTCACCCTATCCGACTCGGTTAAGTCACTAGGCATTACCCTGGACAAGAACTTTTCGATGAAGGACCACATTAAAAACTCTGCAAAAAGTGTGCTTTACTCACTAAAACACCTGAAGAAATTGAAACCTTTCATTCCCCAAGACGATTTCAAGACTATTGTCCAATCCCTTGTCCTCTCCAAACTAGACTACGAGAACGCCATCCTAACAGGGACACCAAAAGCTCACCTAGCCTCACTGAGGTCAGTCCTTAACATGGCAGCTCACCTCATAACTGGGGTAAAAAAGTTTGAACACATCACCCCAACCCTCCACTCCCTCAACTGTCTGCCCATTGAAGGTAGATGTATCTACAAGTTGGCCTGCATCACTCAAAAAATCCTTCACTCACATTCCCCCAACTACCTAAACAGCAAACTGGTTAAAGCTGGAAGATTTCGATCCCTGAGAAGCTCCAACTCACTTCTTCTCATTTCTCCGAAATTGAAAAGGAAACCTACTCAGTCACGAATCTTTTCTGGTAACGTACCCAGGATATGGAAATCACTCCTGATTGACCTCAGATGCAACCCCTCCTTCCCCTGCTTCAAAAGGGACCTGAAACTCCTTCTACTCAAGAAATACTTCACTGGCCAATGTCAACGAACCTAGACTTCAGTAACCTAGCTGACTCCCAGCTCACTTGTCCATCATGGATAGATGGTTACGGGACTGTTTTCAATCTCTTGAGCTTCCTCCCTACCCTTCACTGTATGCCCAATCATAATGTGTTGCTCTATCTATCCTCTTGCACCCTTGTGTCCTGCTATGTAATGTATGCCTAATTATTATGTTTTAGTTTATATCTTTATGCATCGCGATGTCCTACAATGTATTGCAACTTGTGTTCCCCTGCGTATGTAAAGTGCTCTGATATCCCCGTATCTAGCTAGCGCTATATAAAACTTATAAATAAATATATAAATAAATAAATAAGATATCCTCACCACAATCCACCCCCACATGGTCCATGGGCTGCCTGTGAGTGATGTCCGCAACATGATACCAGGTAAATGGGATGACAAGAAAAAGTGTATGAAAAGATTGTCTGTGTTGCACTGCCATTGTGAATAAGGAAGTTGTCCGAAGCGTGTATAAAAATATAGTCAGTCACATACTCATGTGTTACCCTCTGTATGTTGCACCACAAGTCCCAGAATCCTTTGTATCAGAAGTGGCAAATCCCTCTCCCACTATTGAAAAAATGGGCACAGTACTGCTGTTGACAAAGTGCCCTTTCCAGATGCGGCTGAGTCAGTCAAAAACGTAAGGGTTTGCGGAGCATATGAAAATCAACTGACAAATGAATTGGGAAAATACAAGGGGGCAGATTGACAAGGACTGGCGCAGCCATGCATATTAGCAGGGACGTGCCAGTGCCGATGCGGCACACAATTCTACCCTTGCGCCACCACGGATGCATCACATTGACAATGTGGCGCACCGTGGCGCAGGGATAGACAGATGTGTGTCGCATCTGATGGCATAAGGGCGGCGCTTTGCTGTAGTCGTGTCGCAAGTGGGACGCAACTCCAACAATGTTCATGGACCGCCCATACCTAACGTGCTGCACCACTCCTTACACCTGCTTCAAGCAGGCGTAAGGTTTCGTCGCAGCGGCCTCTGAAAAGTGACTCCGTAAAATCTTGTAGATTTCACTGCGTCACTTTTACGAGGCATTTCCCAAAGGAACGCCCACCCTGCTTACATTAAACCTGACGCAGGTTTAATGTTGCGCAGGGCTTTACAACGTGATGCGTCTCCCTAGATGCGCCACGTTGTAAATAAATCGCAACGTGGCGCATGGTTTACGCCACATCTGTGTCACAGAAGTGACGCAACAGCGGCGTAAATGTTTTTCAAGGGGCTTGTAAATTTGCCACAAATTACCAAGAAATAACTCACCCTGTGCCAGCCAAAATCACAAAGCAGAAGGTGAGAGAATCCTCAGATCAAAATATGTCATTCACATATTCCGTTGTTCATTTCCCACCCTGCCACGCCATTACCTCCCCAACGCCCCACTGCTCCTACCTGTCCCGTCTGCGGCAGTACTTTACAACACTGTTAGCATGCAGAAGATATGAGGAAATGCCTGACAAGTTCCACATGTACATTTCCCATTTGGTTACTTTTCTCTCTTCTCACCTATTGACACATTCAGCCAGAGCACAGACAACCGCAGTAGCAGAGGTCCCTGCATCTTCTGGGAGGAAACAACACCATCCAGAGCAAGGCATACCACCCGCACAAACTGGTAAGTCAAACTGGTCAGGAGATGGTCAAAATGCATACATTGTCAGGAGACAACAGAGGGACATACAGTGCCCGAATATGAAAGGTATCCAGAGATGAAAACTAGCTTAATAACTATTGGTGTTGTCAATGGACATTCACCTTTAGCAAATGACATATGTGAATAGCGAAAGACAAAATATAATATATCTTGGCTCATCATACCTTTGTAATTAGGGAACATAACATGTATTCCACCAACAGTCCCAGACCTGGGAACTCAATCCTGGAATCGAGTGCTACAACAAGTCAAAAGGGTGTCCCCACTATATTGTAATAGTTTCTGTAGACCTAATCAAGAAATCCAATGTGAACAAATATGACGATGATGAGCAAGAAGTGAGATACCATTGTCAGTAGTATTGACAATGCATCCACTGTCCAACTTAGAATGTGTTCACTATACATGAAATCGTCCAGTCCACCCAGCTGGTCTTGTACTTTTTACATTGGATGGCTTGTTTGTTGGCCATCAACAAAACACAATAGTGGACCCTACTTCAGGAGTCGTAGTCATGTCATTTTGATATATGTTGCTTCTAGGTAGTGGGCCCATTATAAGTTATATGTGGGATCACTCATGATATTAAGTGCTACACACTTCTGCAACGGTGGTGCCCACAACTGCTTGTGCTCATCGTTTGGGCCTGAAATTGAGTGCATCCTATGTGGCAGCAGAAATATAAAGTTGCAAACACACTTATCATTGTAGGTACCATGAGGTCCTCCCAGAATCAAAGACATAGACTGACTTCTGCTACAAGGTTGGCTGTGACATCTGGTCAGGGACCACACACTGGGCCGGTGCTGGGCCATGGTAAGTAAACCCAAGAATAATGTACCTGAATGCTCATTAAATGTTCCTTTAACCACCACCGTATGTTGTATGTGTTGTACAACACTGTTGTCCTGTATCACAATATGCTCACATATGGCATTTAACCACATACCAGATCAGACATTGGTGGCTAATGAAAGGATGACACAAAATGTATGCCAAGTGAGTGCAGAATGAACATAAAATATTACAATCTGTCATATGAAGTGTCCAAAACACAACTGGCTTGCAATTCAATGATATGAAAACTTCCTAGCAAAATATCTATGGTAAAATCATATTGAAATTGGTATGGATGAGGCTCACACTGATGCCAGTTGTGTACCTTTGAGATGGGTGCATGGGCTACTAAGGTGAATCTTCATGCAGTTACATTTTCAAATCACTTGGCTGAAAAGCAACATGCTAATCCAGTGCAGGCAGAAAGCATCAAAGCTTCTCAACTTAGCCGCAATGTGGGATCATAACCAAATGTTGCATTCTGCTTGCCTCCTCTTCTACTGTATTCACAAATATAGGTGAGTGGTTGACATATGAGGTTAGGATGTCTGCTGTACAAGACACCATCCGTTGTCAGCTAAGTACTACCATGATGTTGGAAATAGGATATGCAAACAGAGGACACTCAAAGGATGGACATAAGAAATCTGTTCTCTCATTCAGAAATGAGCTTTGTGACTTCATGGGAAGGGAAGCACAAATGACCAACATTATGTACCTGACTATTGCACATCTCACACATGAACTCCTTTTGACTTGTCAACAGACAACATTACGCTCATGAAACCTGTTAGTCTTAATGGTGAAGGTGAAATCAGTGTAATGCGGAGGAGTTTTTGTCATTTATCCCCTTCTTTGAAATATCAGTAACCTTCTCATACAAGTTTGTCTGTTGATGTGTCATCTTATTGATGTCAGTGCTGCGTGGAGGTAACAGCTGGCAACTGCTGCATGTGAGCAGGGGCCCACATGTAAAGTCCATGAGGTAAACATGCCGCACATTGTCCTGGATTATCCGGTCAATGGTTATTGAGAATTACATGTTAGCTCATAGCTACCATCTGTTGTACTGAAATATGGACATGTATGTCTCATCACAGCTGCTGACAGGATGACACCAGTGCAGCGTACACCATCCCAGGGAATGCGTGACATCCTGGCTGCAGCAGTGAAACCCTCTCGCACCTGTCCATCAGGTAATTGTGGCATTAAGTGTGTCACTAGCTTAGATTACAAAGCCATGACAGAGATCAAGATCCCCTTCTGTATGGAATCAGCAGTTGTTGTTTACAAAGTTACATACATAATATGAGTGTCACATGTGCCCGTTTGTCAATTAGTAATGCAGATCATTGAGAATGTTATCACTTCCCTCTACAGCTGCTGGATCGGGAACAGCTATGTCAACGACATCTATGAGGAGCCAGGTTCAGCAGTTAACATCAGGGGGGATCGTGAAGGGACAGAAAGTTGTGGCTGGAGCTGGTGAGTTTGCTTGTATAATGTACATCTCCATTTAACACCTCAGTGCTATGGTGTGAGCTGTCATTTGTGGTGGTACCCTAACCAGGTCATATGTTGATGCAAAGCACAGTTAATCCAACCCTTGTGTTGCACCACATGTAATACCAGGTCAATTACTAATACGGTTGCAACCTCTGTGTTCCAGGGGAATATGAGGATGAGGATGACGGACCTACAACCAGTGTTGGCTAACGGGCAAACAGAGGGGAAAATCCACTGATCCTCCAAGCAGGTATGTCGTCAGCAAGTAATGCCCAAGAGGAGGAGGAAGTTCCTGAGTACAAACACTTGGAAGATGATGGTGGCTATATGTCGATCCACTCTGGGGATGACGATTCAGATGCTATGGACAGCAATCTTACCACATTTCCAAAATCATTCATGGCATCACATCCTCCGCCCAGCAACGTTCATCAGTCTCCTCCAAAACAAACAATTGTCTGTCCCCAGCATAGAGCTAACCAGCCAGAGCTCTCACGCATCTCAACACACACATCACTCCCTCACAGCCCTCACGTCCAGGACCGACATGGTGGTTCCCCTACACACTCTTCATTATACAGTGTATCCCCGGCATCCTCTCCACCATCTGGGGAAGTACCAATCCTGCTGTGGTAGAGGTATCCCCTGGGCACCATTTTCCTGCCCACACGCTTCCACCTGCCACCCCCCCTGCTGTTGGACCTGCTGGTCCCATCCATTGTCAAAACCTGCAGAGAGGGCCTGCACCTGGCTATGGTGGCCAGTGGGAGCAGGACTTCTTCCAACAGCAGACAGATGTGAGGCAGAACATTCGTGCCATAGTGGCTACCCTGTCAGACATGTCTGAGTCCCTGCAGGACATGGTCCAATTCCCTCAGATGGTGGACAGACTGAGCCATGTTTTGGATAGGATGGATAGAACTTGGCAGGACATGTCCAGGAATATGAGAGACATGATAGCCATGCAAAGGGAAGAGAGTGCAAGACACCATGCCTTGGCCATGAAGATGATGGAGGGCATGCTGAAAGTGATCCAAAGTCTCCCTTCACGGTCAACGCAGGGAGGGGAGCCATCATATCTGCCTGCAGGACAGCACATCCACACACCTGTACCACCAACTGCACAGGACCACAGCAAAGATACACATTCACACCGGAGCTCTGAACAGGCACTCCCACCACCTGCACAACCACCACTAACCCCTGTATAGGCACTCCCACCGCCTGCACAACCACAACCAACCCCTGTACAGGCACTCCCACCACCTGCACAACCACCACCAACCCCTGTACAGGCACTCCCACCACCTACACAACCACCACCAACCCCTGTACAGGCACTCCCACCACCTGCACGACCACCACCACCCCCCCACGGGTACTCCCACCACCTGCACAACCACCACCAACCCTGTACAGACACTCCCACCACCTGCACAACCACCACCAACCCCTGTACAGGCACTCCCACCACCTGCACAACAAGCCCTTGTCCAGGCACAAACTCCAACTGTACATATACCATCTGCCCCTGCACATGTAGATCACCCTGTACAGGCACATGGACAACACCTACCTACACGTAGGCGACAATCCAGACCTGATCCCTCACAGTGATCATCACCTCTGAAACTGCGATGTCGCAAGCACGATCGCCATTGACAACTACCCAAAAACAAATTGACGACTGTGAATATGTGTAAAGAAAAAGTAAAGATCTTCCAAAGTAAGATTCTGTTAGTGTATCATGTCCTGTATAACGATGTAGGTGGCCTAGAGATGTTAGGAGGTATGTGTGAGTATGACACAGTTACAAGTGTAACCCATCATTGCAACAAGCCAATAATATGCATAGCAGATGACTCACCAAATACGTGTCCATTTTCTGTACCAGACATTCACAATGAAGTCAAACAAGTTAAAGTAAGTAGGATTCTTCAAAGATATTTATGAATGATTAGAAGAACAACCGTCCGTTTGAAATGGAGAAAAGAAAACAAATGATGATCTTAATGCAGATGGAAAAGGAAACTTGGATTGGGGTGGGGCAACAAAAATATAACACGTCAGGGAGAGTCAGGGAAACCAGTCTATTTACAAGGGGAGAAGAAAATATTTGTCCACAAAGATGATTCAGTCAAAAAGTCAAGTGTCCTTCTGGTCATCCTTTACTACCACAATGTCCAGATCTTCTGAGTCCGATGCAGGCACATGACTGGCCGGTGCAGGAACAGGTACCACATGGGTTGGGGACACACGAGGAGTAGGTGGGAAAACAGTGTGGGCCAACGGACAGGGGGAGACATTGACGTTGGTATGGGAAGGAAGTTGGGAAACAACAGACGACATGGCTGTGCCATGGAACTGATGTTGGTAGTGAGGGTGGCCAGAGCTCAGACAATCTCCTCTCACATCATGCGTATCTCTAGACACAACTGCAGCATGATGCGAGCTGACATGTCTGGCTGACCCTCACATATCCACCTCAAGTCCTCTGGCCACAGGAGGACCAACACAGGGAGGGGCCTGGGTGGGACAGGAGGGATGTGGTGCCTCAGGTCCAGAGCCAATGTTGTGGTTGAGCTGGCAGCTACGATGAGGGGGACTGGTTGCAGGGGATGCAGCTGGAGTCCCCCATGGAATGGGGGCCTCTAGAGGTAGGGAGGGGCTGATGGCAGGACCAGGTTGGGTATTGGCCTGCCCCGGGGACACCTCAACAGAACCCACAGGTAAATAGTCTGGGGGGAGTAGCTCTCCACCACCCCCTAGCCAGAGGTGTTGGGTTCTCCCCCCCATTTCAATGTCCACAGCCTCCACCCGGGCCGTAGCACCAGAGTCGTGTTCCTGGTCAGTCCGGGTGGGCGCAACCCCTTTGCCTCCAGATGTTGAGAGTCCCTCCTCATCCTCTTCTTCTTCACTGGTAGAAAGAGGTTGTAGCCGCTGGCAACTGATGTCCTCCCACTCCGAACCTGGTCCTGCTGTTCTGGACAGTGTCTGTACCATTGCTCATCCAATGCACACATCAGTTCTGATTCCCTTGATTCATTGGTAATGGTGCTGGCAGTGCAAATTTCAACACAAATGCACAAGTGTGGCTCATTTACCCAGTTGTCATGAAGAAACTACAACTCCCAAAATGCACTCTGCCCTGTACAGTCCATATGCCACAGTGTGCCTTTTTATTCTTGATTACTGCTGCATGGACACAGAATAGGTGAATTGAGGCATGGGACACACAATGGTACAGCACTGTCTTCACTCGCATCATACTCCCAGACACATATTGCATATAATGCACTTACCGGGTCCCTGCTGCTCATGCTCCTCCAGCTGAGCATGCAGGGTCGGCCAAGCTGCTCGCAGGACCCTCCTGTACAGTGGGGAGAGGCGAGGATGATGCACATGGTGCTGGGAAGACTGGCCCACCAGCTACTCAGCCTTGTGCCGGGACCAGCGTTTTAGGTCCTCCCAGCGCTTGCGGCCTACCCTAGTACTCCTGGTGTGGACGCCCACTGCACTGCAGCGCTCACCGATGGTGACCCATAGACTGGCCCGGGCTGCATTGCTCAGCTGGTATTCAGGGTCCCCATATAGATGAGGATATTTGGACAGCACCACCTCAGCCAAGATGTTTAATTCCCTTTCAGTGAAAGGGGGTGCTTTCTCCTCATACCCTCAGCCACTTTGGGGCAAATAAGTTTAATAAGAACAGCAGGATGGAAGAGGATCTGATCTGTGATAGAGGATGACTCAAATGAACACAAAATGGCTGTCAACAACTTCTTGTGATGTATTTCCTGTCTCCCACTTCCTGTATATCATTTCCTGTATGGAATAATGTGTCCCGGTTCATTTTCGGAGATTACGGCCCGATAATGTAGTGTCCGGTTCCGGAGCAGCGGGTCCGCATTCGCGCATTACAGTCCGAAATCGGAAATTACGTTTTCAGCCCCTTAACCTCCGATATTGACCCCGAACACATTATTTCATACAGGAAATGATATACAGGAAGTGGGAGACAGGAAATACATCACAGGAAAGTGTTGGCAGCCATTTTGTATTCATCCTGATCCATCCATAATCACTAATCAAATCCACTGCCATCCTGCTGTTCTGTTGTGGAAAAACCTGAAATGACAGTGCAGGTGAGAATCATAAACATGTAACAAAAGGGGGAACAGACCATTTAATGACATTTTTGCGCGGACGGGGGGGCTGACACAACATAAAACCACAGTTTTGTTTTCTCCTACTTTGCATTATGGTACATGTAGTCCATATTGAGTGCTCATTACAAGAGTTGAGTGTTGTGTTACGGAAAATTGGGGTGAAGCAGTGCTGTATATCACAGACACATGGTGCCTGATTCACCCATGACATCTTCACTCATGTTGTGGGCCCATCATTTGTGGGGGAGTCAAATCTTTTGAGGACACAGGCCTGAGAATGCAATGGTTTGCCCTTTTGTGATTAAGTGACCCATCCTCATAAGGTCCAGGTAGGTCTCTCAGAACATGTATCGTTTTTCATCTGCGTGAATAGATTCTTTAGGGACATCCACTACACTGATCGCTGACATGGGCACATGACCTGAGGCATGCTCAACCGTTAGACTACTGTCAACAGCTGTCATTTACATGCAGTTAGTGTGGCTTGCAAAGTAGTCTCAGGATGGAATTTATTGACACAGTTGTGTATATCAAAGTTTCATCATTGACAACAGACTGCAAACCACATTTTGTCCATGACACTACAGGTTGCTCATGTGAAAAACGTGGCAACGAGCTGATCACAGACTTGCATACCCTGACCTCAGTTATGTGCAATGGCCTGGTTTCCCAGATTCAGAGCTAGCCAAGGTTCCAGAGGTATGTGTAAGCCATGCGTTAAAGCAATGTTGTGCAAAACACAACAGGCTAATATGATCTTGCACACAACTTCAGGGTTGTACAGCAGCACAGCCCCTGTACAGTCAAGACATCTGAATCGCGACTTCAACAGACCAAACGTGCGCTCTATGATGGCTCTAGTCCGTATGTGTGCCCTATTGTACCTATGCTGAGGTACAGTATTTGCACACCTGTAAGGGGTGAGGGGTTGTGGGGATAGTGCATTCCCAGCGTCACCTGAGATGGGAAGAAAGGGCAGTTGGTTACATTTCCCTCTTTGATTTGCACAGGACATGATCTATACTTTAGTACATGCAGTGTCTGGTGAGACAATGTGTTAGACCTGGCACCATTGGCGTGGGTCTTCCTTCCATCTTTCGCTTTTGTCTCCTCTGTGTTTGCTGGTGTTAGATGCTCTGGGCGCTGTGCCACTGCCATTCAGTGCCACAGCGCAAATGCTCCCTATTGTAAATTGACTGTATGAATTTGTATTCCCTATAATCCTAGCTGACCCAAGGAACATGTTTGGAAAGTCGAATTTAGTATGCCTGAGCTCAGAATATTAGAGTACATCTTTTAGTGAGGATTATTTTTATATTCTATGTTTGAAAATACCACTTTTAGAAAGGGGGTATTTTCTTGCCTAAGTCTTCTAGTGTGCTCTGCTGTTATGTGTATTGGTTGTCTGGTTTTGGAGGGACAGGGCAGGCTGAGCCCGACCTGGATTGAATAGAGAGATCTGCATTTGGAGTATGGGGAGGGGTGACCCTTTGATCTGAGCAGGGCTATGCCTGGCAAGGTGAATGATGGTTCCACCTCCCACTGTGCGTCTGATGGCAGACCCCCTCTTCCTGAAAGACAGGATGCCGCCTTATGTAAAGTGCTCCAGGACCACACCAAACTAGGTCTGGCTGGGTTCAGTGACTTGTGTCTTTTGAGAACAAAAACTTTTGGGGTATAAATATATGTGCTAAAACCCCTACACGGTGTGTTACTTCTGGAGGTCAAGAGGAACCTCTGTCCGTGTAACTAGAGGGAAAGGACTTTGAAACTTCTATCTATCTTGCTGAAGCAACTACCCAAGGGCCTGATTTGAGCTTGCCTCCTGCTGAAGTCTCAGGGACATTAGGCTTCACCCATCAGCCTTCTGAATTCCTATTGAGGGGGATTCTACTTGCAGGTGAGGCTTCTGTCGAGAATTCCAGAGCCTCTGGGTCTACTGCGGGGAACGCGGGCTGAGAATCATCGCTATGGCTATTGTGGGCCGCTGCAGCTGAGGACCTGTTACTGCTGAGAGCCCTCATTTGCCTTTGCTACGAGAATTATCACTATCGGTATTGTGGGCCGCTGCAACTGAGGAGCTGTTGCCGCTGAGAGCCCGCATTTGCCTGTGCTACGAGAAACACCGTTATCGCTATTGTGGGCTGCCGCAGCAGAGGACCTGTTGCCGCTGAGAGCGCACATTTGCCTGTGCTACGAGAATCATCGCTATTGGGGGCCACCGCAGCTGAGGAGCTGTTGCCTCTGAGAGCCCGCATTTTTCTGTGCTATGAGAATCATCGCTATCGCTATTGTGATCCGCTGCAGCTGAGGAGCTGTTGCCGCTGAGAGCCCGCATTTGCCTGTACTACGAGAATCATTGATATCGCTATTGTGGGCCGCCGCAGCTGAGGAGCTGTTGCTGCTGAGAGCCCACATTTGCCTGTGCTACGAGAATCATCGCTATCGCTATTGTGGGTCACTGCAGCTGAGGAGCTGTCGCCGCTGAGAGCCCGCATCTGTCTGTGCTACGAGAATCATTGCTATCGCTACTGTTGACCGCTGCAGCTGAGGAGCTGTGCCGCTGAGTGCCCGCCTTTAATCACCGTCTGAGGATCATCATGAGTGCACACCACGGACCGCTGCAGCTGGGAGCTGTGGCCGCTGCGAGTCCACCTGTCATCATCGCGGCTTCCTCACAAATCTGCGTGCGGTGCCCCTTTAAACTTCAGGTACATTGTGCATCACCGGGTCGCGTAGACCCCAGCCTCGAACTAACTTCATTTCACCCACTTTTGATTGCTTTTATTGCTTTTTAAGGGAATCTATATTTACGTGCATTGTGGCTTCTTGATCGCTTTTGAGCCTTGTGTTAAGCCTATATAAAGATACAAATTTTTCTATACCTACTTGTGTGGTGTCCCTTTGTAGTGTCTTCACTGCGTTATTGTGTATGGTCATAAATGCTTCACACACTGCTTCTGAGCTAGGCCTGCCTGCTCGTGCTACGTTACCACAGGGTTGAGCAGGGGTTATCAAAGGGTGTAGCCCCCTTACTCTGACTTAGGAAGAAGGGTCCCTATTTGGACATTGGCGCCAGCCACTACCAACTAGAGATCCCCATTTCTAACACCATGTATTAGCTTTATGATTCTTATTGTACAATGGTTAATGTTAGGTGGCATTCAGACATTTCAATAACACATATCCCTCATTTTTAGGTCTCGCCTACGCGCTGCATAGGAAAAAGACCTTTAGGAATGGATTCGCTTTTTCAGGCAAAAACGTGCACACGTTGCATTGCCTTGAATGGCAATGCGTGCATGTTTGGCGATTCCCTTGCGGAAGCGAGCTTTGACATCATATGTTTGTAATTACCTTGCAAACATATGGTGCCCCTGCTCGTTCCCGCAATGGAGACAGGCGCAGGCCCCCTCCTCTCTTACCCTGATGCCTCTCGTCAAACTCTTTTATTTTTTACTGTGTGTACTTGTTTTCTTCCTTGCCACCTTACGATTGTTCTATCCTTTGTTTTATTATCTTTCTTTACTTTTATTCTTCATTAATATGTTCCTATTCTATTTCTCTATCTTTTAATCATTCCTTCTATCGTTTACTTCTCTTTCCTTCTTTATATCATTCTTTCTTTTCTACTTTATAGTATTTCTTTCCACTCTTTAAAGTCCGTCTTTCCATCTTGCTTTCCTACTCTCCATTATTCTTCCCTTCCATATTTCCTTTGTGCTACCTTTTGCCCTTCTTTATGTCATTTCCTTTGCTTCTCCTCCTCTTTGCTTCTTTCGCCTCTTTCATCATTCATTATTTTTATTCCTTGCTTATCATCTGCCTGCCCTTCTTTCCCCCCTTCGTTTCATTATGCCTTGCCTTCCTTAATTAATTCTTTCTCTTCTTTTTTCCCTCCTTTTATTGCTTTCCTTTTTCCTCTGTCTCTCATTCATTCCTCTTTTTCAGTTTCTTCTTGAATACTTCCTTTTGTTTTCCTGCTTTCCTTCTTTCTTTCCCTTTCTATTTCATTTATAATTTTGTTGTTACTTCCTTTCCTACATGCCACCCTTCTTTCTTTCTCTACTTTCGTTCCCTCTATTTTTATCTTCCCTTCACCCCTTTCTTCTCCATTTCTTTTTCTTTTTCATCCTTTCCACCTTCTGTTCTTCATTTGTGCCTTCTATCAGGAGTGTGCCCTTTTTTCTGACCATTTTTCCTTCTTTGCTTCTTATTTTTCTTTCTCTTTCATGTCTTATCACTGCTTAAGCCTATCATATATTTTTTCATTGACGTCGTTTCTTTTTCTCTCTGTACCCCTTTGACCGAGCCCCACAGCTTTAATATGTATCTTCTTCACATTAATATTCATCAGCTTCGGCTTTTATCTTGTGACCTTCATATAAAAAATAAAAGGCAACAAAAAACAAGATATCCAAACCCACCTCGCTTGAATCTGGTAATCAGAATTGATAGACCCCAATCAAGGGCATGGGGAAACCCCCTTTCCCCATGCCCTTGATTGGGGTCTATCAATTCTGTCTCATATCTTAAAAGGGCTATCACACTTGATGACAGAACTATTCTCATCTAGCACGGTAAACTGGCGCTAGATGATCAGTGGGTAAAAAGCATCTCTGAAATTAGTGATGCCTAGTACAGAGCAATGTGTTCAGGGACTTTCTGGAGAGAGAGTGAACTTCAATCAGGCGAATAGGAAGAAGAAACATATCCCATTGTTTTGCTACTATAAATGAAAAGGAAATCCCACCGAAACGAGAATGACAACATTTAGACAACATTAGTAATCTGAACGAGGAAGTATGCAAAGTGCGTTGGGGACAGTAAGGCAAAGAGATCCGAGCAAGAACCAAGATGGGATTGGCAACTAGTTGAGAAGAGAAAAACAAGCATTGGCATAGCCAATAGGTCTTGCCTTTGGGACCGTATAAGTGTTTAGCCATGCAACAGTTGATGTTGTTGCACCAAGGATATTATGCTGCATAACTAAATACTTATAAGGTCCCAAAGGCGAGACCTATTGGCTATGCCAATGCTTGTTAGTGCTTGGTACTTACCCAGTAGCCACATGTTGCCAAATTCTCCCGCAGCCATCCGCCGGGCAAGAGGAAACATGCGGAATACGAAGCTGTCATGGGTACTGCCTGGGAACACTGCATACACATCAATGAATCTCCCACTGGCATCACAGACAGCTTTGCACATTGATGGAATAACATTGGTGTCTGTTGCAGAAGATGTGTGCAATGTGGCGGGGAGTCTGAAGGGCCACATGGGTACAATCAATTGCACCCAGCACACGTGGGTAGTGAGCAATGAGATTGAAATCTCGTGCTGCCCTCTGTCTCCTGGCCAATGTACGGGGCATTTGCATGTGGTTGTGGGCTCTAGCAGTGATGCATCTCAATACCTGATGCAGGCACCATGACTGACTTGCCTGGGAAATGCCCACATGGTCACTGGAGACCCTTTGGAATGACCCAGTGGCAAAGAAATGGAGAGCAGAAAGGATCTTGATATATGCTGGAATGGCACGGGAGCAGCAGGTCACAGAGTCAAGTTCCTGCTCCCACTCACATACCGTCTCCAAGATGACTTCTGGAGGGAAATGGTACCTGGCCCTGACATCTTGGCTGGACATTCCAAATAGGTTTATCCTCTGTCTGAAGATCCTCTCTGCTCTCCTCCTCCTCCTCCTCAAGTAGTTTTGCCGCATGGCAAGGGGCAGAGCAACAAACACATTCAGCGACATGTTGAAAGGGTTTGTGTGTGTCTGCTCTGCAGTGATACATGCTGCAGGGCTGGGATTGGCTGCAGTGTGTCAGCTGATGCATGGTGGGGGGTGGTAGGTATTTGGACAGGTGCTTACCCTTGAGGAAAATGATCAACGGCCACAGTGCGTGTATTACGGTCCGGAATCGGAGATTCCGGCCTGGGGGCTGAGATTCCGGCTCGGGAGTGGAATTTCCGCTCCGGTGTGGGATTTCCGACACGAGTGCGGATGTAAAGTTAGTAGTCGTAAATCCATTCTGTGAATACCAAAAGTAGTAAGTGTATTCTGTGAATACCAAAAGTAGTAAGTGCCTTCTGTGAATACCAAAAGTAGTAAGTACGTTCTGGTAAAATGGTAGTAAGTTTAGGATTTTGTCTTAAGTTAGTTCTGTTAATTCCTAACTATAACGCCCCTGAAACCTATGTTTTTTTTCAGTGAATATATATATTACCTACTGGCGGTCGCCAGTAGGTAGTTATAGTTAGGACCTATTATCCATAGGAAATCAGCAACATTTTAATTGGAATAACTTTGGCGCCAGTTGACGAATCTTCGTGAAATTTTCAAAACTCATGGCCTGCTCCGGTCCGCTCCTATCCTGAAAGTCTCTGGGTGATTCGTCAAGCAGGGGCCGAGAAAAAGGGGGTCCCAAAACGTGTTTTCCCCATGCAATTTTTCATAGGGACCTTTAGTCGCAGCTACAGCCCGAACTGCTGAACGGAATTACACCAAATTTGGCAGAAAGGTAGACCTTGGTTCAGAGTCGTGCCTTTTACTTATATGGTGTAAATCCGTTCAGTAGCTCCTGAGAAAATCAAAGTCAAAATCACATATATATCTATGGCCGCGCTGGATCCGCGCACTCTGAGTGCACCCTCCCGATCACGAGCTGCATGCTAATTGGCTGTCAACTGTCTGTCAACACTCCAAACCAGGAAGTGTTGGCAGCCATTTTGTGCCTCTGTAGAAGCGAGGCTGAAGAAATCAGTGGAACTACTGTGTAAAACTCATAAAGGATGCAGTGTAGAAATACCCTGACCCTCTAGACCTGCTTAGGGGTCCCACAAGGACCCCCAGGGCCGTAAAAAAAAAAACTTTTATAAACGGCGACGTACGCGCAGGGTGCGCGGATCATGCCGTAAAAAAAAAAAGTTAAACGAAGCGCGGGCTTTAATAATTAGCCCCCGGGGGGCCCAGAGGGGCTCCCTAGCCCCGGGGACTGCCACCCCCTGGGGCTACAACAGAAATGGGTGGGGAGGGCTCAACCGCCACCCCCCCAACAAAATAGATGGGTGGAGGGACTCAAAGGCCCCCCAAGCCCCAGGGACAGCTACCCCCTGGGGCTTTCTCAAAAATGGTTGGGGGGCTCAAAGGCCCCCCCAAGCCCCAGGGACCATCACCCCCGGGGCTTTGTATGTTGTGGAGGGGCTGCGTGGCCCCCCTCCTGGAGCCCTCGAGGGCCCTGGGGACCGCCACCCCCCAGGGCCGGCTCCTGCAGTGTCCCGGGGTGCCCATCCTGTCATAGCAAACTTGGTTTGGATTTTGAAAGAGAGAGCAGGGAAACCTGCTCTCTCTTTCAAAATGCATAGCATTTTGCTTTTCCACATGGGAAGCTGCATTTTAGCAGCTCCCCGTGTGGAAAAACAATGCCGGTTCCCGAAGGACGCGGGGAGCAGGCTGGGACCGTGGGGGCATTGGGGCTCCCCACACGGTCCCCAATGTTATATATGAGCCCCGGGGAATGGGGTTCCCGGGGAGAATAGAAATTACTGATAGGTGCTATTTATTTTACAATAAAATTAGGCGTCATCAGTGATGTCATGAGTGATGTTACTGACCATGTCATGAGTGATGTAATATGTGACGTCATCAGCAGTGCATTGCGGGTGCGCGAGTTATAGTTAGCTGAACTAACTATAACGGGGAAATTTCACTGGTTTTGTACAAGTGAAATGTCCAGCTAACTATAACACCCCTAAAACCTATGTTTTTTTCTGTGAATTTCTAAGGTTTTTTAAATGCTAATTCCTAACTATAACATACCTGAAACCTATGGTTTTTTCAGTGAATTTCAAAGGTTTTTTAAATGCTAATTCCTAACTATAACGCCCCTGAAACCTATATGTTTTTCAGTGAATATGTATATATATATATATATATATTCACTGAAAAAAACATAGGTTTCACACATGTTATAGTTAGCTGCACATTTCACTCATAAAAAACCAATGAAATTCCCCTGTTATAGGTAGTTCAGCTAACTATAACTCGCGCGCCCGCAATCCACTGCTGATGACGTCACATATTACATCACTCATGACATGGTCAGTGACATCACTCATGACATCACTGATGACATCTCAAATGACATCACTGATGACAGCACTGATGACGTCATCCATTGAGTATGTGTTTCTGAACAATTTTAATATGTTTAATATATATAGGGAAAGGCCTGTTGAAGAATGAGTGGGTGTACAAGTGTGTAAATGGATGATTTTCTGTGGTGCGTAACTGACTCTATAAGTGAGTCATTAAATGTATCTTACTGCAGACTAGTGACTAAACTGTGTAAATGTCTGTATGTGTCTGTATGTTGGTGTATAAGTGGCTGCATGGTTTTGTGAATAGCTATATGAGTGTCTATATGAGTTATTGATTGCTTGTCTCAGTATCTGTATGGGTTCCTGAGTGTTTGTGTGGGTAGGGTGTGTGTGACTCTATGCATAGATGTGTGAGTGGGTGACTCTATGGGTGCATGGTTTTAAGAGTGCATCTGTGATGGACTGTATGGTTGAGTGAGTGTATGTATGGGTGTGTTAGGGATTGAATGTATATCTCAGTGGTACATTTGTGACTAACTACATAGGTGAAAGGCAGTATATATGCGTGTAAGAGTATATAAGTGGGTAGATGTGATAGTGTGTGATTGTGAGAGTGACTGTATGGATGAGTGTGTGCTTGAATCAATGATTCTATAAGAGCGTAAGAATGTGGTACTAATTTTATGATTAAGTGAACTTGAGTGTGTATAACCGCATAGGTGAGTAAATGGGAGTGTAATTATTTGCATGACTGACTAGGTGTGAGAGTACCTCTATGGATGATTGGTGGTGTGTGAGTGTCTATATACGTGTATAAATGCATATGATATTCTTGTATGGAGTGATTGTAAGTATGAGTGACTGTACAGGTGAATGAGTGGAGGTGTATGTAGACCTAACGGTTAATAAGTGGGTATGTAGTTATTGGTATTGGAGTATGTATGGTTTTGAGAATGGAACTCTGAAATTTTGAGTCGGTGTATCAAAGGTTATATTATGGTGTGAGAAGATGTGGTAATTTATCACATGGATGACGTCATCAGTGATGTCATCAGTGATGTTATTTGAGATGTCATCAGTGATGTCATGAGTGATGTCACTGACCATGTCATGAGTGATGTAATATGTGACGTCATCAGCAGTGGATTACGGGTGCGCGAGTTATAGTTAGCTGAACTAACTATAACGGGGGAATTTCATTGGTTTTTTACGAGTGAAATGTCCAGCTAACTATAACATGTGTGAAACCTATGTTTTTTTCAGTGAATTTGCAAGGTTTTTTAAATGCTAATTCCTAACTATAACGTGTGTGAAACCTATGGTTTATTCAGTGAATTTGCAAGGTTTTTTAAATGCTAATTCCTAACTATAACGTGTGTGAAACCTATGGTTTTTTTAGTGAATTTGCAAGGTTTTTTAACTGCTAATTCTTAACTATAATGTGTGTGAAACCTATGGTTTTTTCAGTGAATTTCAAAGGTTTTTTAAATGCTAATTCCTAACTATAACGTGTGTGAAACCTATGGTTTTTTCAGTGAATTTGCAAGGTTTTTTAAATGCTAATTCCTAACTATAACGTGTGTGAAACCTATGGTTTTTTTTAGTGAATTTGTAAGGTTTTTTAAATGCTAATTTATGTATGTATTTTTATATTTTTTATATAATTATTTTACACTAAATTACCTATGTATATAGTTATAGACTGACTGGATCCTGTAATATTGAATGGCTCAGCTCTTTTTTTTTTATTTGGATAAAGTTGAACAGCATAGTTAATATCTTCTATAAACTTAAAAACACTTTAATTTTTTCTTGTTTTTTTTAAGGGTTTTTGACCGTGCGCGCACCGTGCGTGCGCGGTATGCGCTCCACGTGCGCATGCGTACGTCGTGCGTGCTCCGTGCGCGCGTGCTCCGTACGCACATGCGCGCGTGCTCCCTACGCGCATGCTTCGTACGCGCATGCGTGCGTGCACCGTGCGCGTACGGTGCGCGCACCTGCGTGCTCCGAGTACGCATGCGTATGTTGTGCGTGCTCCGTGCACGCGTGCTCCGTACGCGCATGCGTGCGTAGACCCTACGCGCATGCTCCGTACGCGCATGCGCGCGTAGACCCTACGCGCGTGCTCCGTACGCGTATGCTTGCGTGCACCGTGCGCGTACCGGCGTGCTCCAAGTGTGCATGCGTGCGTGCTCTGAGAGCGCATGCGTGCGTGCTCCGTACGTGCTCCGTGCGTGTACGGTACGCGTACGGTGCGCGTACGGTGCGCGCACGGCAAGTCATGTGATTACAATACAACACTTTTCATTGGTTCATATTAGTTTCTGTTTCAGAATCTTCAAACACCACACCCACTACCCTCACTTTTTCTACTAATTTCCTGAGAGAAGGTTGCTGAAGAGCTACTCCAGTGAAATGGCAGAACACCAGTCATCTTCAGACAGTGAGGAGACCTTTCAAGAACCACCAAGAAAGAGCAAACAGAAGCACTCTTTCATTTGGAATTATTTCACTTTTCCAGACGGGCAAAAAACAGTGAATGCGCCAAAGGTCACTTGTACAATTTGAGGATGTGTCCTGTCTAGAGGGAATCCAGCCAAAAAATACTCCTTCAGCATTCATTGCATGCTCAGGCATTTTAAATCAATGCATCCAATTCGGTTTGCTCGTGAAACCACAAGAGCCCTAAGGGAGAACCCTCCACCTGGACCTTCTCAGCCGAGCACATCATCTGCGGCTGCAGATTCACCATGCACCAGGCCTCTTGACATCCAACCTCTGTTCCAAAAAGTGCACATTCATTGCAATATGTGCAATGAGGTAATTTGCTACGGAGAGAGTAGCATAAATGTAATTGAAAACCGTATACAGCAGCACACATGCTCCAGGTCATAATTTTTTTTGTTTGTTTGTTCCTGTTGAGCAGTTTTTTGATTCCCAGTTTTGTTTTGGTGCTGTAAAAAAATCCCCAAAAAATTAAAAATTGTTTGAAAACTAAAAAAAAATATAAAACAAAAAAAAAGACAAAAAAACAGTTCTTTTAAGAACTCACTTCACTTCTCCAAAAAGAGCTATATTCTTAATATACTGTTTTTTATTTTGATTGAATGAATGTGTAGTGTATACAAGAATGATTGAAATGATTGAAATGACTGAGTGAAGAGGAGGAAAGGACAGACAGAATGAGTGAGAAAAGGAAATTATGATCAGTCATGAAAGGGAAGTGAAAGACTGACTGCAACAAAAGGACTAAGGGTAGAGGATACAGGTAAGAAGAGTAAATGAGTAAGGGAATGGCAGTGAGTAATGGAGAGTGATGGAGGGGGAGTGAGAAAAGGGGAGTAAGGGACGAGATAGGAAAAGGGAGTAACAGATGAAGCGGATGAAGTACAGCAGGGTAAGGGGGTTGAAAGTAAGAGAAGTGGAGTGATGGTGAGATAAGGGGTATGAGGATTAGAAAAGGGGGTAAGGGAAAGTGAGAGATGGGAAATGAGGGGATGGAAGGATTTAGGAGTGAGAGAAAGGGAGTCAGGATTTCAATGGGCAAAGGAGAGTGAGGGAGAGTGAAGGAAAGAATGCGAAAAGATGAAGGGGTGTGAGATACAGACAGGAGGAAGTGAAGTAGGAGAATAGGAGTGACTATGAGTAAAGGATAGTGACAGTTAGGGAAGGTGAGGGAAGGAGAATGACGGAGAAGGTTAAAAAAATTAACATAGATGGAAAATGAGTGATGGAGAGAGGAGAAGTGGTAGAAACAGAGATGTTAAGGAAATTAAGGGTAAGACAGAAAAAGGGAGAGAGACAGAGAGCAAGGAACTGAGAAGGAGTAAGGCAGTTAGAATGACTGAGACATATAGAAACAGGGAGAGAAACATGGTTGAAAAAATAGTGATGGAGGCAGTACACCTAGGGGAGTAGTAGAGAAGGAGTGAGGGAGTTATCTAAGAGCAGTAGAGGAAGAAGAGAGAGGGAAGGGCAATAAGAAAAGCAGAGTGAGTAGGAGTGAAGAAAAGGGAGCATGAAAGTGAAGGGGTGAGAAATACAGATATTTTAAACTTACCTGACCAACAAAATAACTTAATTAGAAATAAATGTTTTTTTTAATTGCTAGAAAAAAGGATTACATTTCCTAAATTTTCTTTCTCGATCTGAAAAAAAAAGTATTAATATTTAACAATACATTTTAGAATACAGTACACATATTTTCATATTTAACAAAGTAATTTTTGCCCTTTTTTTGCTGTTTTCAGAATATATTGAATTTCACTGAAAATCGTGATATCAATTGCATTCATCACTTAACAGCGGGCAAAAAAATTAACAATCTGAAAGATTGTTTAAAAAAAGCCCTGAATCTATCCTCAGTAAAACATACCTTGATAGAAATGTAACATATATATTAAAAATATCTTCTAAGAACAATAACTATTTGCAATAAATATCGTCTGTAAATCTTGTTGCTTAAGCACATACACCAAAATAATATCTGTCAAAGAAGTCCACAATAGAAACAGTTACCTTTCCATGAGGCCAGATGGTAATTTTTAAATTCTTTTTGGGTGAAATATCCAATGGTAATCCAATAAAATCTAAATAATGGTTTCTTCAGATGCTGCAACTTGTATCTAAAATTTTGGTTTTAGAAAAATTAAGTAGGAATTTGGTAATTCTGCAGGCAAACGTTGCTTGAAAATCAATTGTGAATCATTACACAGTGTCCAGCCTTTTTCACATTTTACATAAACTGTGTAATGACCAGAAGTTATACAAGGTCCATCATGGAAAATTATTGCAACTGCAACAAAAGTCTTTCCTGATATTGATAATTGATTTCCTGTAAACTTCTTTATTAAAGTGTCCAATTTTGTTCCATCAGCTCTACAACGTTGCATCATTAAAATTACATACTGTCTATATTTTTTTTAAAATAACATTGATAACATTTCTGATTTACATTGAGAACATTCCATGTTGTGATTTGCATCTTTAACTAATGTACTAAAATTCACTGATTTACTCTCTGGTAATGTTAAATATATGAACCTTTCAGAATCAACATTAGAGCTGCATGTGTTCAAACAGTTTTCACAACTATGTTCCCATTTATAAGAGAGACCAAACATATTTTCTATTTCTACCCCTTCATCTTCCAGTACCATAAGCATATACATTAAGAATTCCTGTGCATCTTGCTGGACATTTTGAGTAAACTGTGTACATCCAGAACATACATCTAAAAGATTTCTAACATCAGAAGCACTTTCTATTTTAGTTTTATCATTACTCAGCTTCTCATAAAGGAAACTCAGCAGAGAACAGAATCTTTTTTCATGATTTAGTATTATCTGCTCTTTCAAACTTTCAAGATAAAATACAACATTCAGCACTACATTAGCGTAGCAGTTGACACCAGAGCTATTTTCAAAATGACAACCAACAACCTCTTCAGCATTGTCCTTTTTCTTTTTGCTTGCAATCACATCAGTCTCTATTTGTTTACTCTTCTGTACATCCTCATTACAGATATTCCCAATTCTCCTTTTCCGACAAACAACACGTTTTTCAAACACAGGATACTGACCTAAATGAGGAGCATAGCTTCTTCTTAATCTATTATACTCCTTTACACAGTTTGCATCAGCACTAACTTTTGACTCATCAAAGTCTATCATGAATAAACCAGATATTTTTTTCACGCATGACAAAGCAACATATGCCATACCTTCTTTAAACACACTAGATCCATTGTTTACAAAAGCACTATCTACAGTTAATCCTTGAGATTTGTGAATAGTTACAGCATATGCTGGAGAAAACGGAAACTGCTTCCTACGTACATATAAGTCTTTCACAAGCAAGAAACGAACTGAACAACGACTAATGTCTTTAACCTCTTCAATCTGATCAAATGTTATGTTTAAAAATTCAATTCCATCTTTTTTCTGGTAATTAACAAAGCCCACAACTTTACCCATAGCTCCATTCACTAAACCTTTTTCTACATCCAAATTACGTCTTAAAATTACTCGACAGTTCATACACACATAAAGATTCTTTTCTAAACCAGCTGTTTTCGATATGTTTTTCTCTAGAGAATCCAATTTAGTTGTCAATTTGCTTGTCAATATAATAGTTATTCCTTCATGCTGTACTTTATCCACAGCTTCCAGTTTTATAATCTCTTCATTTTCCAATTTCAAAAGTTCTTGATTGAATATAGAGCATTCATGTAGTGTTGGCATTAAGCAGATTACAGTATTTTTTCCTGCAATTTTCTTGTATATTTTCTCTGGAACTATTTGTTCTGTTGGAAACAAATTACATAGCAATCGACTCTGTAAAGCTTTTCTGCCATGTTCTGTGTGTAGTCCAATTCTGATATCTTTGAGAATACTTGCATAATCATCATCATTTGCTTGCCGCATATTGGTAATGAGTTCTTTGTACTCAAAGTATGTCCAAATATTCACATTACCTATACTTCCTAACAACTTTTTTGTGTCTTCATGTGTAAGAGTATGAAATACTGGTTGTCCTTTAACTGGAGTGAGCTGCAGTAGATCCCCAAAAACTATACCATGTTTTCCTCCAAATAGCACGTCATAGTTTGTCTTTAGAATTTGCTGCATTCTTAAATGCACAAAGGCAAGCATTAAGTTTGATACCATGCTTACCTCATCAATAATGAGAACTTTCATTTTTTTCAATACTCTTGAAACTTCAAAACATGCTTCTCCTGTTAGCTTGTGGTATTGTATTTTGTTCTCATGCTCTACTGGTAACATTAGCAAACGATGGAGGGTAATTCCTTTTATATTATATGCTGCTAACCCAGTTGGAGCAGTAACAACACAAGACAAAGTTGAATCAGTTTTTTTCTGTAGGTAGCTTCTAATTACTTTAATTAAGAAACTTTTTCCAGTTCCAGCTTGTCCACTCACATACATTCTGATTGGTTCAAATGATGTGCATGAGCACTCTTTATTTTCATGTAGTAATCCATGATCAATTTGTTTTGTGACATCCTCTGAACGCCATGGTTTAAACAACTGTAAAAGTGCTAAGTGGTAAAATTCCTTCTTGTCAGTAGTGTCGCAACTCAGCTTTCTGTGATTAATCAAACTTCCTTTTGTTTGTTTTACCAAACATCCTTCCTCACCAATGACTTTATATTTTCCATTGTTGATGTCTTCTGTGGTATTCCGTTTAAAAATGTAGTTCTGCAGCACTTCATAGAGACACATGTTCTCAAGATGATGACTTCTCTTTGGGTAATATGTGTCCAATATGTTTGTTCTTAAAATGTCTGTACTTTCTGGTTCGTACTCTGCTAAATATTCAATTTCTCGAATAGATTTCAATACCCGATTTCGCATTCCTGCAAGGCCTAAACTTACCCAAATTATTCTTCTGGATTTGGAGTACAGACTTGCAGATGCTAACCTGTCTGATCATTCGTATGACCCAATTTCTCGATGCGATAACATCTTTAAACTGAAACTGTATAGCTTTTTACTGACAGTCTTCTCGTGAGAAATCTCTTCCCACATTTCTTTCAATTCCGTTTTCTCAGATTTAGTGATGTAAGATGTGACATACCGAGCAACAGCAATAGAATTGTCAGCTACATACTGAATATCCATGTTAGCATTCCACATGGATAAAATGACTGGGTTGTAGTCATTTATATATTTTGACTCTTCTTTTCTTCTTAGGTTGTAGGTATTTTTAGGCGATTTTCTTGTACTAGTATGTCGCACAGCTGACATAAAACTGTTTACTCTTCCTTTTTAAAGAACAGGTCGTGGAAATCCAAATCGCCATTTTGTGTAGTCTTGCCCCTGGGTTACTGCATCCAGCGCTGTGCCCGGCTTTGTTTTACGGCTCGGGGGGCTCAGTACAGCAGGAGCCGTGGGCGCTTTTATGACCATTACATTGCAACGCAGACAGGTGAGCCCGCTGAGATCCTTGCCTTGCCTCGCCTTGCCTTGCCTACAGCCGTGGCCCCGCTCTAGCCCCGCTCTCACCCCCGCTCTCGCCCCCGCACTTGCCTCACTCTTGCATCTCGCCCTCCCCGCCGAGTTGTTGGCTGGGTCTGGCACTTGGAGTCCGTCTTGGGGGTCTTGGGTCTGGCTCCCACTGTGCCTACCGTAGTGCATCTGGAGCGGCGTGGGGTGAGACGGCACACTAGAGAGTAGAGAGTAGAGAGCGGTGGCGGCCAAACACCAAACAGCCAAATATGAAAAACAAACTACCCACTGCATTCTTGCAATCAGCAACGGAAAAAAAAAAGGAAAAAATCAACAAACATCAACAAAAATAAAATCTAACAACCCAACAGCTAACAACTAACGACTAAGGCACAACCAGCCAATCAAGGAAGGAAATCGGAGTATAACTCAAGCAAAACTACTTCCACCATTTTAATTTCAGTCTCAGCCTCAGTTTTACTTTTAGCTGCGCTCTCAGTACAAAAAAAAAAAAAAGATCTCTTTACATTTCACAATTCAAGTACTCATCGACCAAATAAAACCCTCCTGGTTAGAAAGCTACAGAAAATAAAAGCAATATAACTAACAACTAACAAACAACAAAAGCTAGATAAAGGAATCCTTGACAAGATACAAAGTCTCCGCCAATCCACCAACAATCCTCCATATCAAAGGAATACAGGAATCCCGAGTTAGTTGGTGGCACATAGAAGCCCAAAAATAAAAAAAATAAAAAAAAGACCCTCAGGAATTTGCGCCAGATCAAGCACGCAATGAGGTCAGGCAAAATTAGGAAAACAATTGAAAATGACAACGTTCCTGCCAAACGACGCAGGGCCAACAAGCGGAAACTTGACACAGACACAGTCACTGTGCTGATAGATCAAGAAGATGCCGTGTTGTTAGATCTAACGCCAGAAATTACAGAAAGAACAGCCTCCGACAACAGCAAAACGGAGAGAAAGAGCGCTCAACCTAAAATTTACTCCTTTTTCTCATTTCTGAAAGAGCCCGGCTCCTATTTAAGCTCCACAAACAGCAATCTGAAGGGGCTGCCCTCGCCAATGGTACCACAAGGGGGCATGCAAACCAACCACCGTGAAGGTATCGAAGTGAAGTACGGCACAAAAACGTGGGTTTCTTACATACCCGAGGATAGTAGCGCACAATTTGAAAACACAAATAACCACTATAACAGTGGGGACAATACTACAATCACAGATGCCACCACCAAAAGGGGTCCTCCCCTGGAGCCAAACATCGTACTCCAGGTGACCGCACAGCTCCAAGATCCAGCAACAGGGAAAGCGAACAGCTGTGACGAGCAAAACCCCGTAAGGAAAATAGATTCATTAGGACCCACCGAGCTGAAAACTCTAACTGAGCCACCCCCAGAGCTACCCTCAGAGCCCCCTAATAAGTCTGAGACAAAAAACAAAGCAGAACCCAATACAGGGAGCAGCAGCTGCACCATGAGGTTTGCACAGGTCCCATTTCGGGATCAGCACTACAATCTGGTGATTCAGTCAGACAGAGATTATACCGACATGGGGCGGGACAGAGAGACAGAATTAAAGCTGGAAGGTGAAGAAACTGCAGCAACCGAGGACACGGCAAAAACTTTAACCCCTGGGTTGGGACGGGCAAGCAAACTAGAGAAAACACAGGCAAGTTCTGACACAAGCCAGGCCCTTACCCAACCTGCATCCTCTAACATGGAAGAGTATGCTCAGCTAACAACAGAAGAATGGGAGAGGCTGGTAGCATCATATTCACCATCCGCCACACAGCTCGACGTCAGTACTCCAGAGAGAAAGCAAGATCCCGAGAAGACCCCATCAACTGATGACTCTGAGAAGACGCCGCTAACTGATGACCTCCCAAAAAGCGCAGATGCACTATGGTCATCTTTGCTAAACACACTCCAACTATCCATAAAGGCTATGCAGTACCACTCGGAAAAAATGGACATCCAACTATCCCTCCTGAACTTTTTGGCCATCCATGTAGCCAAAATTGATAACAAGCTGGCAGACATGAACTGCATGATCAAGAGGGTGCAAGCGGAAACAAACATAGAGCAGCCGAGCTGCGCATGCTACATAATAGTAGACAAACTTACTACCCTCCCTCAACTCCTGGGAGACATCCTAGCAGATCTAAAACAAAAAATGAAAAATACAACTCACAGCAACCCAGGATCTGGGAAAGAAAGTCAAACTCAACAATTTACACTACCCAGAGAACACTCAGTTACCACAAACACACAGAACCCATCAATTATACCAAATAGCCAAAAAGGACAAATTGAGCCAAACAGCCGAACCGGCCTAGAAGTTAATAAACCGACTAACGACACCTATGCGGAGACCCTAGGGAAATCCTTAAGGCAGTTTCCTTCCAATCAAAGGAGCGAAGCCCTGCCACAAACAGATACACAACTTGAACACACGCAAGGGCTTCATCCTGACACAGCGACAACTGCCCTCAATGACGCTACGGGAAAGGCAAGCAAGGAAGAACCCAAGGCAGTAAATAAAAGACTACGAAAACTAAAAAGGAAAGGAAGAAATAAGACGGCCAACATACAAACTTTTTTCCACAGGGCAACCACCATCCCTGAAGCTGCAGCAGCAGAAGCACCAGAAGAAGACGCAGCAGAAGACATAGCAAATCCGTCCACAATCATAACAACCCCACCGGCCAGGAAGGTAGGAGAGCCACCACAAACTAAAAACCACACCCTCACAATTTTAAGGGAGGGACTAATGGCAGACAGAAGTAAAGGCCCGCCCCCAAAAGAAGACTCCAGAGTCAAGGCCAACATGACAATCTGGGAAGGGCAGAGGGAGGACCTAAAACCTGTCATAATAAACGAAATCCCACATAGGGATAAGGGCTCAAAAGACGACAATCAACGGGAGTCCATCCGGGCGGAAACCGATAGTAGCATAATACTGTTCATTCCAGACTACAACTCAAGAGGGAGCGGGGACATCCTCAACCGAGGCAACATCTTACTCCTACTATCTACTATTAGCAATCTGACTGACATCAGCACAAAAGATCTAACGGCAGTGGAATTTATCCATAGTTACCACTTGTCAAATTTGGAGGTTACAAAAACAACATGGTTAAGGAATGAAACTGTGAAGAGAATTATGGAATTTGAGTCAACCTTTCTATCTTGAGGGATTCACTTAAAAAGAATGGGAAAAACAGGTTACTCAGAACCACTATGCCAGGCACATAAAGAGAGACAAATCCACGAGCCAACAAGCAAGCTACTACAAGGAAAAACTGAAAGCGTCCTAAAGGGGGCCAGAAGCCATTCACCGTCCAGGACAAACAGGCAAGAGCAATGCCCAACTGACCAAACCGACTGGAACTGGACAGCAAGGACAATAAACACAAGGTCCGGAAAGTCTTGACAAAATACTCAACAAAATCCAGCCATACAGCAACAACTAAGAACATGTTCTTGGAACATTAATGGCTTAGGAAATAAAAGAGACGACCTTCAGCTATTTTCCTACCTTCAAACATTTGACGTAATAGCCTTACAGGAGACCTGGCTAGAACAACCATACCACATTCAAGGCTTTAACACATATCACCTCCCAGCGACTAGAATCACTAAATACGGCCATCCCAAGGGCGGTCTTACAATATACACTGCAATAAAGACCTTTAATGAATCAAAGTACATAAACGCGAAACAGACAGGCAACAACTGCACCCTCACAATAGAACTAGAAGTTAGGGGAAAAGGTTCAAAACAAAATCTAAGGCTGATGAATGTATATCTATATCCCCGGGAAAAAAAAACAGGAATGACCCTCCTGGTAGAAGAGATCTCAAAAACACTGACTGAGACAGCGAACACAAGCCTCATAGTTACACGGGACTTCAATATGTTTCTGGGAGGGCCTCAAACAAGGGACACATCGTTAGAAGAACTGTTCCTCGCATGGGAAATCCCACAACAAGCAACAAGCAAATGGGGTAACCAAAACCGGTTGTCAAGCTCAAGAACCAAGGATCTAGAACACCTTAATCTGGCAGCACTAAATGGCCGCTTCGCAAACGATAGCCCCCCGTCAGCTACTTTTCATAATTCAATAGTCAGCTCTTCCATAGATTTCACATTTGTATCCTTGCATCTCTTCGCGAAAATCACAGACTTTCGAATTGGCACAATATCAGCTAGCGACCATCAGCCCCAAGAATTTGGCCTTAATTTCCAGGGGGTGGTGCAAACAAGACCAGTGATAAACTTGGATTGTTCATTGCAGGTGGCACAAAAAAGAATCAAATGCAACACGTCAAATCTGGAAGGCCTTACAATTGACGCAAAAAGCCGGTGGGAAAAGTGCATCACAAACAACACTGAGTACCTAAACGCTTGGGAACACTTCACGAGGAGCCTGGGACAGGCCCACACAAGGAAACCTAAGACTCGTCGTCAAAGCTATAAAAGTCAAGGAGAGAGAACTGACTCAACTGGCAACCGCGACAAGGCCTTAAACATCAAGATAAAGCACCTGAAAAGTAACATCAATAAACTGCTGCGTAAACTACATTGTGACAGACCGGACCCTATAATCCAATTGGAGATGCAAAACTTAAAACAGGAAAAAAAGAGAATAATCTGGCAGGGCAAAAGGGAAGAGGAGGATGAAATGTGGGCAAGACTTCCACACGATGCTAAAGGAACCAACACAAGCGGAAGATTCTGGAAAACAGTTAACTCACTCCAGAACTCTAGGACTCCAACCATTGACTCTTATGTATCCGAGGAAGCCTGGGCCAATCATCTCCAGGCACATTTCAACACAGCGTCACAGCCCACAACTACCAGGCGATCGGACAAGACCAAAAAAAGTCCAACACGAACATTACAATTGGGCAGGAACGCATTTGACCCTACGGAAAAACAAATAATAAGCAGGATCGCGATGGGGAAAGCGGAGGGGGCGCCAGGCCCCAATGGGATTCCCCCAATATTGTATAAACAAAACCCGGATTACTGGGCAGCAGCCCTAGTGCCACTCTTCAAGCAGATAACAGACACTGCAACAATCCCAGCGTCATGGAAAGGCTCTATAATAGCACCAATACACAAGAAGGGCAACGTAAAGGATCCAAAAAACTATAGATTAATAGCCCTAATCGTCAACGAAGCCAAATATTACGCTGGTCTCCTATTAGAGGAGCTTCTGGACTGGACAGAAGAAAACGCAGTAATTCCTATTACCCAGACAGGATTCCGTAAACAAATGGGCACAACATCAAACATGCTAGCTCTCTCGCTCCTCATTGACGCTACAAAGGCAGCCCACCTCCCCCTGTATGTATGCTTCATTGACTTCACCTCAGCGTTTGACACCGTCAACAGAAACTTACTATGGTCAAAACTGGAAAAAAGGAACATCCCATCAGGCCTTCTCACACAGCTGATTCTACTTCACACGGACACATGGGTCCAAGTCAAGCTAGGGCCAGGAGACTTCCTTTCAAGAAAAATAACGACCACGAAAGGCTTAAAACAAGGCTGTGTCCTAGCTCCAACACTTTTCAACATTTTTATGTCCGACCTGGTACAGCTGCTGGACGAAACTAACTCTCATGCCCCCAGCCTAGGCGGCCTCATTATTTCCAACCTAAAGTATGCTGACGACATTGTCCTAATAAGCAGAACACCGATAGGGCTACAACATCTGATCAGCACCACGTTTAAGTACTCGATAGACAATAGCCTTACCATCAACCTTTCAAAAACCAAAACAATGAGGATTAACGCAAAAAGGTCATCAGCAGGATTTCACTGGCACATGGGAGGGTCCACACAGGAGACAGTAGAGGAGTATAGGTACCTGGGGGTAATCTTTGACAGAAAGGGCTCATTCAACCAGCAAAAGGAAGCAATAAAACGGAGGGGCATTAGCGTAGGGATTGCACTAAGGAACCTCAAAACAAAAGCAGTCGGCCGAAGCTTCACACCTCTGCTTCAAGTGCTACAGGCAAAACTAACATCGGCCTTGACCTACGGAAGCGAATGCCTCCGAGGAAGGGATGCCCAGCAACTGAACAACACAATTGCGAAGGCCATGAGAATAATCTTCAGTCTGCCCAACCACACCTCTCAGGCACAAATTAGGCTGGAATTTGGCCTGAGAAATCAAACTCTAGAGCGAATGGGTGCCTATGCCAAAAGTTGGCACAAGATACAGAGAGGGGAACCTACAACCCTAAATCACCACCTATGGAAAGAGATGGAAAGTAGGAGCAAGAGCGCGGCTGCGCTACATCTTAACCACTCCTTAAATTCTTTGAGCCTTCAAGAAGCCTGGATGAGCAGCGGATCTCATAACACCTTTAAGCAATCAGTTAACAAATCAGTTAGATCCTTGTCGTTAATCGAGGACAAAGCAAGCCTAGCAACCCGGGCCCATGGCTGGACAGTTATCCAAAGCTATACAACCAGCCTCTGCCAAAGCTACCTAGGAGTCGGGTTTACTAGGCGTACAAAGGAGAAGTTCCTACGTCTACGGCTGGGCCAAATTCCAGTACAAAACCATCTTCCCCCATGGTTAAGACCCAAAGAAACTATCAACTGCCGAGTTTGTGGGAACTCAAAGGAAGACATCCTGCATCTATTATGTACCTGCAAAGGTCTGGACGCAGAGCGCAGATCCCTTCTAAAAAAGCACTTCAACAGGCTGGGCATAAGAACACGCCGGCAGGCAGTAAAGGCCCGCTTGAACGGAACGAACATTCAATTAGCAAGCCACGTTGTCAAATTCTTGGACAAAGCAGAAAAGAAACAAGAATGACAGAGGGCGAAAACAGGCCGACGCAAACTAACGAAGTGAAACCCAAAATTGATAAGGAATCATTTGACTTGATATGGGTAATGGCCTGATATCCGAATGGTAAAAATAGGACACAATAACACTGCAGGGGACTGTCATGACCCAACAGACCTAGCAATAAATACCATAGCTTGGCCAACCCTCAGGTGCAAAATAAACAGACTCTCCTTTTTACTGTAATCATCATAATTACTCTTTTTTTATTATTCGAAGCTAATCTTGTTGTATATATATATATTTGTCATTTTCTCTTTTAATCACCAATTGTATTTAACTTATGGTTTTTATATGTCAACAATTGCAATGGTTTTAACTAACTGAGCAATAAAGATTCTTCATCACTCTTGTACTGGACGTTCATCATATCGTCCACCTTTTCCTGTAGGAAACAGCTGGGGAAAACAACGAGCTTCCAAGCTCTCCTCCCATACACTCACGGGAGTTCCTTTTGCTTCCCATAACTTCTTTAGAATGAAGAGGATGTATGCTGAAATGTTCATAAATTTCTTCTTCTATTGACTTATCCACTTTTTCAATTTGCCCAGTTGGTATTCCCGTGTCTGATAGTAAAACTTCTTCATCTTCATCCATATAAATTGATTCATACCATTTATTATTTCTTTTCAAATATAAATTTGCTCTTTGTACTTTTCGTACATCGACGAGCTCCTGCCAAATTTTCTTATTCTTTGTAGGTACACCATTAACCAGAATAACTAATGGTTCAGTTTCCAAACTATCTGCATCAATTGTTTCAATATTTTTTTTCAAATCTAATGGCAAATAGACAACTCTTCCTTTTAAACCTCTTTGTAAATCTGAAGGAGGTAATTTACCTGTTTTGGGCTCCATACGAACTATAGTCTGAAACGGATGGACACATTGAATGAGTATAGACTCATACGTATTTAAATCACTAAGTTCTGCAGGAATATCAACCAATTCTAAATTATTATGTACAACTCTAGCTGGCATTTTATTTTCTTCTAACTTGTTATAACAGTATTTACAAATACGCTGATCTTCACCCAAATCAAAACAATTTTCCAGAAATAAATATGTAGCAAAATCCTTCCACTTAGAATTATTTTCTTTTTCACTTCTTTTATAGAGATCAACATTCCTTGTTTGAGTTTTATAATGGCTTCTCCGGCAACAAATACAAGTAATATTTGGTCTTTCATTAGAGATGATAGTAAATGTTGTCATTTGATCTTCAAATGTTTTACTAACAGTGGGTTCTACATTCTCTTCCACATTTTCTTCAATAACTGTGTCATTTCCTGCACTTTCTTGCTCTGGACCAAAGTAACAAAACTCAATATCCTCACAAACCTTCTTCACATCTGATACAGATCCACGGAACAGAGCACTATTCAACTCATGTAACTTTAGTGCTGGACTTTTAGCAAAATACAATCTTCTCACAAACTTTCTCATTTCAGTATGATGAACTGCCAGAATCCTAAAATGGTGAAAAACACTTTGCCAAACTTTCCTAGAAAGACAAGCCAGAGAATGTCCTTGCAAACCAGCATTCTCTCTCACTCTGCATGGATCTAGTCTTTGAAGCACCTTAATCTTCTGTTTAACACTTTTTTTACTATATTCTCTTAGAAAGTCACGAAATTTATCAATAGATTCCTGTCGTACAGTGCAAATACTACTACAATTCCAAGTGTACACTGGGGCTTTAGGACGTCTCCCCATAACCTCATCAGCGAACACTTCTTCCTTATTTCTTGGAACCATTTTCTCCTTTTCCATTACACAAGCATCTTTAACTTCACATGCTCGACCACCGGTGTCAACTGCATGCAGCAAACTATTACTTTGAAGATAACTCTCTTCATTAAAAAATGGTTCAGTACTTGAACTATGCTTCCATTCTGCTAAGAACACTTTACAAAAGTTTTTTTTTTCACTTCTCTTTTTCTTTTGCTTTTTGACTTCATTACATTCACTAATTTATCTAATGTACGGATCCTGTTCAAAATTAAAATGAATAGTTTTCTTTTTAATTCCAACGCCTTTGCAACAATTGATTCAATATGTTTCTTTTTCTTATAAAATTTGGCTTTCTTCCTATATTTTTTCACATCCTTTAGCAAATTGAACATCACTCTTCTCTGAAACATTTTTCTACGAATGTTTTTAAAATCTATTTTTCTTTTTAAGTCATTCTTTCTTACTTCTGATTGTACATTAGCATTTAGTATATTCTGTCGATTCTCTTGTTGTTTTCTACTTAAAACACTATTTGCAGTGGATATACTTTTTACATTTTTTCTTTGCTTGAGGATATTTTTTATAAAATCCTTAGTCTGCTTACCAGAAGGCTTTTTCTTTTTTCCAACATGAGGTTCTTCAACTAATTTTTGTTGTCCAGTTGTCTTCAAATATAGATGTTGTTGCTGTTCTTTTCTCTTTCTTGATTTTATAGGCATCTTTAATTTATTTCAGTGTTGTTCAGCAATATCTGAAAGAAACTAAAAAAATACCTTTATGTAATTTAAATATATTACTACATTTTTTATGAGATTTTCAAATCCTATCATATGAGCTATCCCTTTCCTACGACTGCAAGTCTTACACAATAAAAGCTACACAAATTAAATCTCTGACAACAATTCCTGTGTGCACACAGATTCATGGTGTGATTCTAGGCAGAAAACGATATTTGATTGGTAATTTCAAAGCACATTTACTACTGTGGTAGAGCAAGTGATAATTACTGTAACAGCCTGACACATTTTCCTTATAGTTTAGAGAAGCAGAAAAGAGCACATGTCCTAACAGCTACTTGAGACCATGAGCATGTGGAACCTGGGTGAGTGATTAGACTAGGAAATGAGCCTTGGTGATGTTGAATGTGGTAGCGTTACACACTACTATCTAAAATGCCACACAGGGCTGAATAGTAAGCATGGGAGTGCAGGAGAAGCAGCTGCCTGTGTGCTAAGAGTGTGTTTCTGGAGACTGTGTATTGTCAGGTGCAAGAGAGATCTGCATGGACGCTTGCACAACTGCATGAAGACTCAAGAGATGTATGTAAGAGTACATGTATGGTAAGGGTTAATTGGAGTTTTGAACATGTAGGAACTACCTCACCCATGGCAGGTGTGGAAGGAAAATCTACCTTGTTGTTTTCAAATGTGTTTGCATTTGCCTCCCATCTGTGAGATAGTGATGTGTGCTGTATGCTAACCATCACAGTTCAAGAAAACAAGCTGCCCCTTTCTTACTAGTGCTAGTCTTACAGAAGCACAGTAACACGAATTAAATCTCTGACAACAATTCCTGTGTGCACACAGACTCATGGTGTGATTCTAGGCAGAAAACGATATTTGATTGGCAATTTCAAAGCACATTTACTACTGTGGTAGAGCAAGTGATAATTACTGTAACAGCCTGACACATTTTCCTTATAGTTTAGAGAAGCAGAAAAGAACACATGTCCTTCCAGCTACTTGAGACTATGAGCATGTGTAACCTGGGTGAGTGATTAGACTACAGCAAAGGAAATGAGCCTTAGTGATATTGATTGTGTTAGCGTTACTCACTGCTATCTGAAATACCACACAGTGCTGAATAGTAAGCAGGAGAGTGCAGGAGAAGCAGCTGGCTGTGTGCTAAGAGCGTACTTCTGGAGACTGTATATTGTCAGGTGCATGAGAGATATGCATGGACGCTTGCACAACTGCATGAAGACTGCACAGATGTATGTAAGAGTACATGTGTGGTAAGGGTTAATTGGAGTTTTGAACATATAGGATCTACCTCACCCATGGCAGGAGTGGAAGGAAAATCAACCATGTTGATTTCAAATATGTTAGCATTTGCCTCTCATTTGTGAGATATTGATTTGTGCTGAATGCTAGCCATCACAGTTCAAGAAAACAAGCTGCCCCTTTCCTACGAATGCAAGTCTTACAGAACCAGACCACCATGAATTAAATCTCTGACAACAATTCCTTTGTGCACACAGACTCATGGTGTGATTCTAGGCAGAAAACGATATTTGATTGGCAATTTCAAAGCACATTTACTACTGTGGTTTTGCAAGTGATAATTACTGTAACAGCCTGACACATTTTCCTTATAGTTTAGAGAGGCAGAAAAGAGCACAAGTCCTAACAGCTACTTGAGACCATGAACATGTGGAACCTGGGTGAGTGATTAGACTAGAACAAAGGAAATGAGCCTTGGTGATGTTGAATGTGGTAGCATTACACACTACTATCTAAAATATCACACAGTGCTGAATACTTAGCATGGGAGTGCAGGAGAAGCAGCTGCCTGTGTGCTAAGAGCGTGCTTCTCGAGACTGTGTATTGTCAGGTGCAAGAGAGATCTGCATGGACACTTGCACCGCTGCATGAAGACTGCACAGATGTATGTAAGAGTACATGTGTGGTAAGTTTTAATTGGAGTTTGTAACATGTAGGAACTACATCACCCATTGCAGGAGTGGAAGGAAAATCTACCATGTTGATTTCAAATGTGTTAGCATTTCCCTCTCATTTGTGAGATATTGATTTGTGCTGAATGCTAGCCATCACACTTCAAGAAAACAAGCTGCCCCTTTCCTACGAATGCAAGTCTTACAGAACCAGACCAACACAAATTAAATCTCTGACAACAATTCCTTTGTGCACACACACTCATGGTGTGATTCTAGGCAGAAAACGATATTTGATTGGCAATTTCAAAGCACATTTACTATTGTGGTTTTGCAAGTGATAATTATTGTAACAGCCTGACACATTTTCCTTATAGTTTAGAGAAGCAGAAAAGAGCACATGTCCTAACAGCTACTTGAGACCATGAACATGTGGAACCTGAGTGAATGATTAGACTAGAGCAAAGGAAATGAGCCTTGGTGATGTTGAATGTGGTAGCGTTACACACTACTATCTAAAATACCACACAGTGCTGAATACTTAGCATGGGAGTGCAGGAGAAGCAGCTGCCTGTGTGCTAAGAGCGTACTTCTGGAGACTGTGTATTGTCAGTTGCAAGAGAGATCTGCATGGACACTTGCACAACTGCATGAAGACTGCACAGATGTATGTAAGAGTACATGTGTGGTAAGTTTTAATTGGAGTTTGTAACATGTAGGAACTACCTCACCCATTGCAGGAGTGGAAGGAAAATCTACCATGTTGATTTCAAATGTGTTAGCATTTGCCTCTCATTTGTGAGATATTGATTTGTGCTGAATGCTAGCCATCACACTTCAAGAAAACAAGCTGCCCCTTTCCTACGAATGCAAGTCTTACAGAACCAGACCAACACAAATTAAATCTCTGACAACAATTCCTTTGTGCACACAGACTCATGGTGTGATTCTAGGCAGAAAACAGTATTCCTGGGTGATACCAGTACACCTTAACTTATGGTGAAGACATACTCCATAATATCTTACAAGTTCAAGGCAGTTAAATATCTTCCAAAACATAAAATGTAAAACACAACTTTAAAACAAGAATCACATTTCTATTTTTTATATCAAAATGCACCATATACATCCCCTCTCAAATTCATAACTCACCTTTAAAAGTAGTTAGTTGAGAAAGAAATGTGGCCCTCACACAGCAGATTATCAGAGCCAGAATCTCTGAACTGTACACCTCTCAGCAGAACCAGTAAATGGCAATCTTTCCCTCTCTTTTTTCACATATATACATGTTAACTTCAAATCACAGTGCTGCCCACATTTTTTCAAATGGAAACACCCATTTCTATTGGTTGCAAATTTCAACCCTTTCCAAATGATCCCTACCCCCAACATGACTTCTGCCTGCTACCATAGCAACAGGTCATGGAACACTGGTGTGAGCAGAGAGGTCAGAAGTTCAGCACACAATGTTTCTAATCCAAAGAGCAAGAGTGCTTGACTTTTCAAACCTAACAGCGAATCCAAAGTAATGTTCTGTGGGAACACATTTTTCTGAACCAATACAAAACATGCTTTAAAAAATTTAAACATACAGCCTAGTTTTTAGTGTTGAATGGTCTGAAACAACCAATGAGTTCTTTTTATTTAAAAAAAAGTATGTAAGCCTCCATTTTACAACTATCTTTCTTTTCATATTGCCATTCTACTGAAAGACACCTTCTGAGTGCATCCAGATCTCCTTGAAAGATGTTCACAGTGTGGATTGTAGGTCATAGCTATGTCTTCTGGAGTGAAAAGTATGCAGAAAAAAGACGTATTGTGAAAGACCTTGCTTTGCCAAATGTAGACATTAAATGGATTGGTCAGAGAGGGTTAAAGTGGCACCAATTAATGCCTTTGGTGAAATCCTTTCTACATCTCCCACAGCCTGACCTTATAATTGTGCACTGTGGTGGAAATGACCTAGGCACTTTAACTGGAGTAGGTCTGGAAATGCTTGTTAAGGACACCTTTGTGCAATTGATGTCACTTTTTCCACAAACTACCTTTGAATATTCTAATATATGCCAAAGGCAAAAGTGGAACTGGTCCAACCAATATTGTCCGCAGATTGACAAAGCAAGAAAGCACGTCAATAAGTCTGTTTCTGCTTTCCTCAGAGACTATGGTATGGGTTCTATATACCACAACAACTTGCGTTACAACATGCAAGGCATTTATAGAGGAGACGGTGTTCATTTCACAGATGAAGGCAACAGAGTCTTTCTCTTGAACTTTAGACTCTGCATCGGTACTTACTTGTAGGTACAAAAAAACACTCAATGAACACAACGGCTCTTTTTAGAGCCAACCAACATCTAAACACTTAAACTTGATTTTTAATTCTATTTTTTTATGTTTTTTTTGCCGCCGTTAGAATTGGTTATTATTCCTGCAGAACTTAGTGATTTAAATACGTATGAGTCTATACTCATTCAATGTGTCCATCCGTTTCAGACTATAGTTCGTATGGAGCCCAAAACAGGTAAATTACCTCCTTCAGATTTACAAAGAGGTTTAAAAGGAAGAGTTGTCTATTTGCCATTAGATTTGAAAAAAAATATTGAAACAATTGATGCAGATAGTTTGGAAACTGAACCATTAGTTATTCTGGTTAATGGTGTACCTACAAAGAATAAGAAAATTTGGCAGGAGCTAGTAGATGTACGAAAAGTACAAAGAGCAAATTTATATTTGAAAAGAAATAATAAGTTATATGAATCAATTTATATGGATGAAGATGAAAAAGTTTTACTAGCAGACACAGGAATACCAACTGGGCAAATTGAAAAAGTAGATAAGTCAAAAGAAGAAGAAATTTATGAACATTTCAGCATACATCCTCTTCTGTTATGGGAAACACTATTGATCTGTTTCAGATGAAAAAAGCAAAAGGAACTCCTGTGAGTGTATGGGAGGAGAGCTTGGAAGCTCGTTGTTTCCCCAGCTGTTTCCTACAGGAAAAGGTGGACGATATGATGAACGTCCAGTACAGATTCCTGCTTCTGAGTATCGGACTACAAGATTATATGCAGAAGATCCAAGATTTTGTCAAAGTATTCCTTATTTGTTCCATCTTTTATTTGAAAGTGACTTGTCTGCACTATCTTATGCAGTAAATCACATTTTAAAAACTGGAGTACATCTACATAATGTGTCTGCAAAGGATTTTCTGAACAAAGTGCAACAGCGAGATGATCATTTGGAATCTCAATTGATTATTCTGATGGCTTGGCAGCGTGGGACTAATGAATATTGGTACCGACGCCATGGAGAATTGAAATGTATGTTACGGAATTTAGGAACTCCTACATGGTTCCTTACCCTAAGCTGTGCTAAGTACGCTTGGGATGATTTACTGGATTTTCTTCGAGAGGCAAATTCAAATATTGAAAACATCCAATACAAGACAGCAGGAGAATTGTGCTCATTGGATCCGGTTAATGTTTGCAGATATTTCAATCATAGATTTGAGGCTATGATGTCCTTCTTCTGCAATAAAAAAAATCCACCTCTTGGAGAAGTTGTGGATTTCTTTTGGAGAAAAGAGTACCAAGCAAGAGGTGCTCCTCATATTCATATGCTGTTGTGGATCAAGGATGCCCCAAAATTTGGAACAGATTCTGATGATGCAGTTTTATCTTTCATCGAAGGATATGCAACATGTGCTATACCTAAACGCACAGAAGAAAAAAACTTAAAAGAGCAAGTTTTACGTTTCCAAAGTCATCGGTGTGGAAAATACTGTCGACGAAAGTACAAGAGTAAAGATAAATTCTACACAAAATGTCGATTTGGATTTCCACGACCTGTTCTTTCAAAAGGAAGAGTAAACAGTTTTATGTCAGCTGTTCGACATACTATTACAAGAAAATCGCCTAAAAATACCTACAACCTAAGAAGAAAAGAAGAGTCAAAATATATAAATGACTACAACACAGTCATTTTATCCATGTGGAATGCTAACATGGATATTCAGTATGTAGCTGACAATTCTATTGCTGTTGCTCGGTATGTCACATCTTACATCACTAAATCTGAGAAAACGGAATTGAAAGAAATGTGGGAAGAGATTTCTCACGAGAAGACTGTCAGTAAAAAGCCATACAGTTTCAGTTTAAAGATGTTATCACATCGAGAAATTGGGTCATACGAATGCTCAGATAGGTTATCATCTGCAAGTCTGTACTCCAAATCCAGAAGAATAATTTGGGTAAGTTTAGGCCTTGCAGGAATGCGAAATCGGGTATTGAAATCTTTTCGAGAAATTGAATATTTAGCAGAGTACGAACCAGAAAGTACAGACATTTTAAGAACAAACATGTTGGACACATATTACCCAAAGAGAAGTCATCATCTTGAGAACATGTGTCTCTAGTAAGTGCTGCAGAACTACATTTTTACACGGAATGCCACAGAAGACATCAACAATGGAAAATATAAAGTCATTGCTGAGGAAGGATGTTTGGTGAAACAAACAAAAGGAAGTTTGATTAATCACAGGAAGCTGAGTTGCGACACTACTGACAAAAAGGAATTTTACTACTTAGCAATTTTACAGCTGTTTAAACCATGGCATTCAGAGGATGAATTACTTGGAGATTTTCAGAGCTATGAAGATTCCTTTAATGCATGCAAAGATAACATAGAATGCAGTACTTTCACAACTTATGTACAAATGTTAAATGAAGAAATTGAACAAGAAGCAACAATTGCAGCTGAAGTAGCTAGAGACAGTTCTCAAGACAGTCAAAGTTCTGGGACACTCAGTCAAGATCCTCTAGGACAACCAATCGTAGAAAATGAAGCTGCAATAGCCATGACTGAAGTGGAAACAGCTATGAATCGAGCTCAGGAAGATTTAAAAGACTTACCAAATTTGGAACAACAACTGAATGATGAACAACAACAAATTTATGAGGAAGTCACAAAACAAATTGATCATGGATTACTACATGAAAATAAAGAGTGCTCATGCACATCATTTGAACCAATCAGAATGTATGTGAGTGGACAAGCTGGAACTGGAAAAAGTTTCTTAATTAAAGTAATTAGAAGCTACCTACAGAAAAAAACTGATTCAACTTTGTCTTGTGTTGTTACTGCTCCAACTGGGTTAGCAACATATAACATAAAAGGAATGACCCTCCATTGTTTGCTAATGTTACCAGTAGAGCATGAGAACAAAATACAATACCACAAGCTAACAGGAGAAGCATGTTTTGAAGTTTCAAGAGTATTGAAAAAAATGAAAGTTCTCATTATTGATGAGGTAAGCATGGTATCAAACTTAATGCTTGCCTTTGTGCATTTAAGAATGCAGCAAATTCTAAAGACAAACTATGACGTGCTATTTGGAGGAAAACATGTTATAGTTTTTGGGGATCTACTGCAGCTCACTCCAGTTAAAGGACAACATGTATTTCATACTCTTACACATGAAGACACGAACAAGTTGTTAGGAAGTATAGGTAATGTGAATATTTGGACATACTTTGAGTACAAAGAACTCATTACCAATATGCGGCAAGCAAATGATGATGAGATAAGTATTCTCAAAGATATCAGAATAGGACTACTCACAGAACATGGCAGAAAAGCTTTACAGAGTCGATTGCTATGTAATTTGTTTCCAACAGAACAAATAGTTCCAGAGAAAATATACAAGAAAATTGCAGGAAAAAATACTGTAATCTGCTTAATGCCAACACTACATGAATGCTCTATATTCAATCAAGAACTTTTGAAATTGGAAAATGAAGAGATTATAAAACTGTAAGCTGTGGATAAAATACAGCATGAAGGAATAACTATTATATTGACAAGCAAATTGACAACTAAATTGGATTCTCTAGAGAAAAACATATCGAAAACAGCTGGTTTAGAAAGGAATCTTTATGTATGTAGGAACTGTCGAGTAATTTTAAGACGTAATTTGGATGTAGAAAAAGGTTTAGTGAATGGAGCTATGGGTAAAGTTGTGGGTTTTGTTAATTACCAGAAAACAGATGGAATTGAATTTTTAAAAATAAAATTTGATCAGATTGAAGAGGTTAAAGACATTAGTCGTTGTTCAGATCGTTCCTTGCTTGTGAAAGACTTATATTACGTAGGAAGCAGTTTCTGTTTTCTCTAGCATATGCTGTAACTATTCACAAATCTCAAGGATTAACTGTAGATTGTGCTTTTGTAAACATTGGATCTAGTGTGTTTAAAGAAGGTATGGCATATGTTGCTTTGTCACGCGTGAAAAAAATATCTGGTTTATTCATGATAGACTTTGATGAGTCAAAAGTTAGTGCTGATGCAAACTGTGTAAAGGAGTATAATAGATTAAGAAGAAGCTATGCTCCTCATTTAGGTCAGTATCCTGTGTTTGAAAAACGTGTTGCTTGTCAGAAAAGGAGAATTGAGAATATCTGTAATGAGGATGTACAGAAGAGTAAACAAATAGAGACTGATGTGATTGCAAGCAAAAAGAAAAAGGACAATGCTGAAGAGGTTGTTGGTTGTCAAGTCAAGTCAAGTCAAGTCAAGAATACTTTATTCTGTTTAAAAGACAAAAACCATGAAAGTTACAACATCAAGTTACAATAATAAATTATACACATAGGATGTAAAAAGGAGAAGGGTCAATTAAAATACATCAAAGACCCAATGTTTTCCTTAGTTTAAAAACATTTTAAAAAAAGGTTAAGACTACGGGGATAGTAAGAATAGTGTCCATTCTCTGAAGTTCTAAAAAGGCTAGACGATATTTATTAATTTTCCATTCTTTAAGGAGTGGCGTAATGTATGACCTACGAGGTATGGTATAAAAGTTACAAAAGAATAAAATGTGGATGTCTGACCGGGGTGAGGAGTCATCACACGGACATAAAGGCAAATTTGGCAACCAAGAATTCATTACTGGGAAAGACAAAAGTCTAAAAACGATGGTCAATCTAAAACGGGTCAAAATAAAACGATCATAATTTGACATCGACAATGTCAGGTATGGCTGCACATTTTTACTAGATAGCAGAGGAAAATGCAAGGATACAGTCTTTTTCTTCATTTCCTCTTGCCTTCTATTTTCCATAAGGTATTCCAGGGATAACCTAGACAAAGAGTTCCTGGATACACCATCCATTGAAAGTGGGTCTTCAAAATATTGTAAGGAACCAATTTTACCAAAGAATGATTTAACATAATTTAGCAATTCTAGACGACCCACATTATCCAGTTTTAAAACGTCCTGAAGGATGGCCCGGTTCATGGTACACTCGTTAGTTGTCCAAATCCTATGCCACAAAAGAACAGGTTGGATTCTGATTAAATCAGATATATATGTTAAGCCAAGTTCAATGTGGCAAATATAGGTCGCGACACTTTGGGGAACTGTCAGAGCGTACCTCAAGAACCTATTCTCAACTTTCTGAATTGAATCAATATTGGTATAGCCCCAGAGACCTGAGCCATACATAGCAACCGATGTACATGTAGCGTTATAAATTGTTAAAATTTCTTTAATCGGTTTCCTTCCCAGTTTTTTAATAAAATTCTTTAAGGCCATTGTGGTTTTTTGGAACAAAAGAGTTCTAGCCTTTACCGCATGAGACCACACCCCATTTTCGTGGAACAAAACCCCAAGATAGGGGAAGGTAGAAGTAGATTCCAAGGGAACATTGTTCAAAAACATTCTTTTTGTGTGCTTACCAGGAATTTTACCACAATTCATTGTAAAGGTTTTACCCCAATTAACTTTTGAATCTAGGCTAGACATAAAAAGCTCAAAAGATTGTATCAATTCTAGTAGTGTCATGGGGGTGCGGGCCATTAGAACTGCGTCATCCGCATACAGTAGCGCGGGGACAGACCTCCTCTCAATCCTAGGCATCTCCCCGCACTCCCGAAGAAGGTGACGCTCAAGACCATTAATATACATCAGGAATAAAAAGGGGGCCAGGACGCATCCCTGACGCACGCCCCGGCCTACCTGGAATCTCCTGGTGCATTGGCCCCCACTGCCATAGCGAACCGAAGCTGTGGCACCTGAATAAAGATCTTTCAGAAAGCACACAATAGGATCTTCCACACCTATCTCTTTTAAAATTTCCCATAGTTTAGCGTGGGATACACAATCAAACGCCGACGAAAGGTCGACGAACGTAAGGTACAGACACTCACCCTTTATCCTCAAGTACTTTGATTGTATAATCATTAAGTTTAAGCACTGTTCAATAGTGTTGATTCCCTTTTGGAATCCATATTGTAGGTCACTCATTATATCATTCTCCACTGCCCAGCTATGTAGTCTAGCCAGAATAATTCTCCCAAGGATTTTAACAGAGGAGTCCAATAGGGAGATTGGTCTATAACAGGCACAGCATTGTCTCTCTCCCTTCTTATAGATGGGTACAATAACCGAAGTAAACCAGGACGGGTTTAAGCCCCTAGCCAGTGCTGCGTTAAAAAGTTGCACAAGCATGGGACCCCAGAGCTCAATATTTCCTTTATACAAATCAGCAGGGATCCCATCAGGCCCTGCAGCTTTGCCGCCCTTCATTGCGTTCAAACCCATGTTAACTTCCTCCAGGGTTACTACCAATTTTTCGGCCCCGTCACCTATATGGTCCCCAATAACAGGATTAATAGTATGGGGATTATCTTGCGAGCTATAAAGACTAGAGAAATGCGCCACCCAATCCTCTTCAGTGATGGCAATCTCTATGCGCGCTTTAGTGTTGTCGTAAAGGAAAGGAGTATTAACGGCCCTCCAGAATGCAGATGCATCCTTCTGTTGTGATGTTTCACATAACACTTCCAGGGCCTCCTTTTTTATGTCCATTTTCCTATTTTTTAAGGCTTCATTATATTTTTTCCTGCAGTCTCTGTTACATTTAAGAAAGTACTCTGGCAGGTGATGTAATCCAGGAGTCATAGGTGTAGTTAAGTATATTTATTTGTTGTAAGTTAGATGGTAAGAATGCCCCACCGGGAGCAGCATCCAGCTGCTCAGCCCATCTCACTCAACTGACCACACTTCAAACCATGCATCCATGAACATTCCAAATGACATCACACACACACAGGCTGAGCAGCAGGGAGAAGGAGAAGACAAGAATACCACATCTCCTTTCTTTAAATAATAAAACAAAAGATACAAAAGAAAATCACAGTAAGTCCTGGCGATGACAAGCCAGGATTAAAAATAAGCACTGACTAAAATATAAGAATAAATTCACATAAAATTTTAAAATAGCATTACATCACAATGTAAGAACTCCAATCATGGAGAATAATTTAAAATGGTATGATTGATTGTATCACACCACCTGACAAAACACTACTCCACTAAATTCAAAAGGACGTCAAATTTTGCACTAACATGAAATGAACACAATTCCACCTGCACAACCCAACTACAACAATACACAACCTACAAACCAACCATCACTGCAAAACTTCACATGACAACACATGCGACAATAACCAAATGTAAAAACATCACATGACACCACCATTCACCCATTCACACTGACACACAAGACATTACCTAACCACCATCCCTCTTACAAACCAAAAATACCCAAAATATCACAAGTCATGCCAGTTGGCCAGACCAGCACAAAAAGCGATAAACAGGTAACTGATGGCGCCTATCAAATTAACCGGGACTGAAATGTATCATTCCAACTAAATACACACAGCATGAAGAATAAGAAACCTCACAACACTAACTAACTATACATATGCTATAGCATAAAACAACTTTATGGTTAAAACTTTAAAAAGGGTACATGACCACCTGCGCTCAGGGTTCGCGACTCCCTGAAACGCACACTAAGACAACACACACTTTAAGGGGTACATGACTCCCGTACATTCACAGGACACTGATTCCTGGAACGCACACCCAGATAACACATTACACACTTTAACCGATGCCTAGGCCACACCACTTTAAAAGGGTACATGACACCCCAGCGCTCAACGGATACATGACTTCCTGAACGCACACCTAGACAATACTTAATACACATTAAAGGGATTTAGACCCTTGAACACACACCTAGGCAAACCACTTTAAAGGGGTACATGACTCCCCAGCGTACCAGGATACATGACACCCTGAACGCACACCTAGACGAAACTAAAAACTCTTTAAAGGGTATTAGACCCCTGAAAACACACACCTAGGCAAACCACTTTAAAAGGGGTACATGACTCCCCAGCGCACCAGGATACATGACACCCTGGAACACACGCCTAGACTAAACCACACTACCTTTAAAGATTCAAAATGCATGCAACCATATATAATAAAACCTATGAATTCAATGGCACATAACAAAAATGTAAAAAGATAAAAACGTTTAAATACTCAAAGCGATAAGTAGATGACCATCTTAACTGCATGCAAAAACAGAGATACTAACTCAATTACAGTAACGGTTCAAATAAACTATGTCACTAATTAATAACACTGGATTTAAATAAATAGAATAGACACAGTTGTGACAATTATGCTGTAAGACATGGCAACAAAATAAATTAAAATAATAAATGTGGTCACCGTTGTCATCACTTGAAAAGGTTGCTGGAATTAAATGTCACCAGAAGAGAAGTTGAAACTAAACACATTAGGATGCACGAAGATCCACAAGGTGGCAGTGTTGTTACAAAAAAAACGACAATGCATCAATTCCCATTACAGCAACCTTGAACTGAGGTACAAAAAAAAATCGTTTAGCAGGCTCAGGTGGTACTGATTATGTCAACTATTCCCCCGATGAAGTTCAAGTTACCAGTTTTCATACGATGCAGTTTTTCCAATAAAATAAAGATGAACTACCTGACACATTAATCCATCGCTACTTGTTCATTGACGAACCTCAGAGTGGCAATTATGCAGCGATTTGACGCATAACTCCGTGCTTCACAAATGAAAAGCACAAGATGGCAACACGCTGAATTGACGCCAGCCGGGTGGCTTACAGCACAAATTCGCGTGCACTGTCCCTGCATCACCAAGTTAACGCGAGAAAACGGACGTCACAAGGAAACGGGTGACGTTGTAGACACTCCAGAGGGAAAAATAGAGAACACCAAGACAAAGATCCTCGTGACTAGGTAAGACCTCGCGCCGTCCCATTCAAAAAAATAAAAACAACGGTTGAACAGCCAGCAGGCAGCAATGGCTTGCATCAAAATATGATGTTTTCATCCACAAAGTCTTCCCAAATGTAAATCTTAACAGTACTCTGTGCTCCCACACGGCACACCAAAACTCCAAATTTGCCCACAATCGCCCAAGTGACGATCTCACATAGCTCACAGTCTTAGTTGCACCTTTGATCTTGAATAGACAGTACTCGTGCCGCTCCTTCGCACTTTGAATCCACATATATCACTGGATCCAGATCTCTGCACACCGGGGCTCGAAACTAACCCCCGAACATATAACTCAAAACCGGAGGCAGGTGGCAGCAAACATCATTCCACAGAGCATCTTGATTAGTGGAGCTCGAGTTCATAGAAGGTTTAACAACAGGAATACTGACAAGTATCCAGACATCACTCGAAATTGCTTGAGGCACAAAATGAAAGTGAAATAACTCGCAGCAATCACTTGTAGGCACGTTTTTTTTTTGGTTCAGATGACAGAATCGAGTTCTGGAAAGGGCATATTTGAAACACAGCACAGGCAAATCCAGGTTCTCAAGTTTAACATGTGCCCGTTACAAAGACAACATCTTCACAGAGTATTTTGGCACCCAGTAACGCTGCAGTAGCACGCAGCCAAACAGTTCAATGTTTGCGAGTTTCAGGCTTCAGAACACCTCTGTCAAACACTGACAAAATCCTTTTTTTTCAAGTTGAAGATGTCAATAGGCAAAACAGGTTACCATTCATTGAGCCACACAACTTCCAACGCCTAAAACATACCTCTGTGAGCTGTCTGTTATAAAAGACACCGGTGGGGCATCCAAGGCTTGGATTAGTTTAGTCTCCAGGCTCAGCTTGCTTCAGTTACATCAGTTACATCAGTTCCTTCAGTTTCTTCAATTCCTAAGGCTTTTTGCGTGGTTCTTTGCTTCCAATCGTCGCCACTGTTACATTTAAGAAAGTACTCTGGCAGGTGATGTAATCCAGGAGTCATAGGTGTAGTTAAGTATATTTATTTGTTGTAAGTTAGATGGTAAGAATGCCCCACCGGGAGCAGCATCCAGCTGCTCAGCCCATCTCACTCAACTGACCACACTTCAAACCATGCATCCATGAACATTCCAAATGACATCACACACACACAGGCTGAGCAGCAGGGAGAAGGAGAAGACAAGAATACCACAGTCTCTTATTTCAATAGGGTTACGTGGTGTTCTATGAATGGCTCTTTTCAAGATAGTTAAAGATCTAGTACAAGCATTATCGAACCAACTTCTCTTACCCTTTACCCTGTTATTTGCCTCCACCCACAAATTTTTCTTAATAGTGGTGGCTATTGTATTAAAGTGTTCAATAATCAAGTCACTGCTGGATTTATCATCTAAGCAGATGGCAAAGCTACCAGGGCAAGCGTTCAATAGCTTGTCTAAGAACCTTTTCGGGACAACCTTGTCCCATTTTAAATTGTACCCGTTTTGTCTGCCAAGGACCACATCCGCAGCTATATGTGTTGGGAACACATCCTCTTGCCGCTCAGGGAAAAGATTTTCGGCCACCATAATCTGGGGCTGATGGTCACTTACTGGCAGGTCCATGGTACCAGATTTAATGAGTTTATGGCTGCAGCTATTTGAAGCAATAATGAAGTCAATAGTAGACAATGCACCTTTGCCGATAAATGTAGGCACGAAGGTGGTGGGTTTTTGGGCGATTTCATTTACGAATCCTAAGTCATACATAAACAGTATTTCATTTAATAGATCCCCAGTCAGAGAATGTTCAAAATGAGTTAAATTAGATTCCTGCTCTATCATTAACCCGCATAGACCCTGTTTACCTTTAATACAGAGTTTGGAATTAAAATCCCCCCCCCCCCAAACGAACATAACTTCTCTATCGGTTTTGTCTGTTTCGTGATGTATATCCTCCCTCAGCATTACTAGAACGCTGGGGATTTCTTTCCTTGGTATATTATTATAAAAGTTAATAACAATGACGTTTAGTCCCTTGATGTTCCTTAAAATAATTAATTGATAAAAACTTGATTTTGAGGAAAACCAAATCCCATCATATTTAAGCTGGTTAGAGACAAAAGTTAATAGACCACCCTTAGCTCTTCCATGGGTGCCCCCCACAGCCGGGGTGAAGAAGCTTCTATACCCATTAATATTAACTGGATCTAAAGACCAGGTTTCCTGAAGAGCCAGGATGTCATGACCGTCTATAATAGCACTCCAGGATGGGTTATTGATTTTCTCCCTAAGACCTGCCACATTCCAAAATAGGAATGTGCAGGTTTTCCTACTTACTATAATTTACCGGTTATTTGAAGCGCCATAGGCCCCTACCTCCTCAAGTTGGTTGTTGGAAGGCGGACCCCGAGGAGTCGGTGAGACCACCAAGGGAGGGCCCTCATACTGTACGAAGTAGCCGAGCGCTGCCGAGAAGTCTCCTGAGAGATCCTTCTCCTATCACGTACTAGCGCAGTAACACCACCACACAGGACTCAAGGAGGTAGTCTCAAGACAAACAATTCTTTATCAGTAAAAGTAGGTTACGAGGTCAATATTTACACGAAGGGATTGAGGGATCCACCAAAAGTCTCAGTGTCTTTTTGGAAGGGTAGGGGTAGCGGGACAGTCTTTGGCAGGGGTGCGGTACGAGGGTACCTGGGGCCCAGTTCTTATCCTCAAGCTGGAGGACCTCCGGATCTCGGAGGGGTCGAGCCGCGACGGCGTACGCAGAGCTTTGGTGTATGGTTCGTGGAGAGCCGTGATCAGATCAGCAGGGCTCTCAGGATGGTTTCTGCTCAGCTCGAGCCGCGACGTCGTCAGCAGGGCTCCGAGGGAGGTTTCAACGAGGTTGGGCCGCGACAGCGTCAGCAGGGCTCCGATGTTCCGGGTGGCTTCAAAGTGTTCACAAGAAGGAGCCGCGACGCAGTCAGCAGGGCTCGTGATGGTTCCGACAAAAGTTCTTCTCCGTAGGTCAGCCGCGATTCAATCAGCAGGGCTCTCGACTCCGGGATACAACTGCCGGTCTGTGGCGGGGTCGCCCCAGATATAGGTCTGGAACCCTTTGATGTCCGGACCCAGGCGCCCGGTGGGGGTGGAGAGGCCGGGTGGAGGTGGCCAGACGCCCAGCAGGAGAGGCGCCAGGTCCACGAGAGTTGCAGGGCGATCACACCTAGAGAGAGGGGAGGACAGTTGGGGGTCCCATCGATACTGTCCTCCGCCGGGGGCGATGAATGGTTCCTGCGGCACCCCCCGGCCAGTTCGTGGTGCCTCGATGTCGGGGCTTCGCTGGGGTCGAGGCCGGGTTGAGCGGGGTTGCGCTGGCTGGTGCACAGAGTCACGTGGATGCCAACAAGATGGCGGAGCCACGAGGGGTACACGACCTCGTGCAGCTCAGGATGAGGGGTCTTGGTGCAGTTCAGAAGGGTGGCCCGTGAAGGCCGGGGCGGGGAACGGGCACAATCCACGGGGGTAAGGACCACGCCACGAGGCCGGGTCCAACATTGGTTATTGCAGGGGTCTCCAATAGATCCGCCATCATTTAGGTTAGATGTATGTAAGGCCTTATGGTTATTCTTATAGCTGTCCTTCCTCTTATTAGCGTGGGTCATACTATGGGTAGTTTTTAAACACATAGTATCCTCAGTATGATATAATAATAACCTCTGTTCGTTCTCCTGGATTTCATCGTAATGAACACCTAAACTAGTAGATGGATTGTTAGAGGCAGCTTTCTTGCGTCAATCCACATATTCTAAACCGGAGAGAACATCAAACCGATTTTGAATTGGTAGATTATAGACAGGCAAGGCAGTGCATCTGTTTTCCCACGGATAGTTATTCAAGCCTCTGGTGGAAGAATAGGGCTGTCTAAGATGACAGTTAAATGAGCCACCTGGTTGTGCAAAAGAAGTTCGACTATGACCATTAAATACAGACCTATTAACAGTCTGCCATCTATCCTCCTGATTTAACCGATGTTGAGCTGATACATATGGGTAGAAATAATTGAGATAGTGTGTCGAGATGGTATCACTACTACTATGGTCATACCAATCCCCAATATGTCTAACTGCTCTGTGGTCTTTAAAGTTTACAATGATTACGTCCCCTTTTTTATCTTTGGGACGCAGCCCTACCCATTCACAACGCCTAACATGCAATATTTCCCCGTTAATATAGGCGGGCAAAGGTCTATTCTTACGCAGCCAGTAAATAACTTTATTCCGAAGGCCTTGATAGTCTTCCCTAATCTCAGTAGAGAGCTCAGGGACGCCAGCTAATACAATTGCGTAAGGGGCAGCTTCCGGAGGAAGGTCCACTATAATATGGGGTTGCCGGTTTTTATTAAGGTTATTTCTAGAACCGCTGTCCTTTGTGGGCAAATTGTCCATATTTTGTAGTGAGGCTAATTTTGGATCTAGAGTCAGGTTATCTATCATATTATCAGATGCTTTACTTTGTGTAATTTTGTTCATTGAAAGAGACGTTGTTAACGCTTTAGTAGGTGGGGGACAAGAAGGCAATTGTCTAGTCTGAGTAGATGTTAGAGTAGTGGGATGGCTTAGTGGACCAGAAGTAGTATTAATCGGTACATTGTCAGATGAGTTGTTGGGGCTAATATTATTTAAGCCTATCACCAAGCCAGAAAGTGCAACGGTGTTATCAGCAAGCTTTTTCTCAATGGAATCCAAACGCGTATTAGTTGTCAGAATGTTCTCAAGGAGAGGCTGAATTAAGGATTTTACCACGTGATCAATTTTAGCCATGGTGTCTCTCTCACTGGTAGAGCGATGGTTAGTATCTAAGTACGTCATGTGAGGGGTCAATTGATCCATCACCTCCCTCAGAATAGGTGTTATAATCTTCTGCAGGTTCTCAGTTAACCATTTGAGTGTTAATCCTCCCTTACTTTTCTGGCAATTAGTCCCTATAGGTTCCTCATTAAATGAGGTTAAGGGCGAAGCAGGTGAAAAACTGAGCAGATTTGGAGACCCTTCATCAACGCTGCTAGCACAAAAGCTCAGTAAGGGTTCGCAAGCGTTGACAGGCGTATTTAAGGGAGAGTCTGCTACACAAAACTTATCCGGGGCTTCCCCTATAAGTCCCTCAAATGCAGAATTGTGTGATATAATAGGTACTAATGGTGAATTATTTGAATTAGACATAAATAATGACTCCGTCCCTGATTGCCCCAGATCGGGGCTTCTTCCCAGGAATGACTGCGATGGAGAGCAGCTTTTATGTTTAGAAGTTACAAGGCTTTTTTGAGCGTGCTTCCCCCTATATCTGCGTTTTACTTTTTTATATTTTCTAGTCGATTTAACAGATAACGGGGCATGCTCTGAAACGGCCCTGGGGTTAACTGACAAGCCCGCATGCCTTTCATCATGCACTTGAGCAGAAGTTGTAACAACTTTATTTGATCCACAAGTAGAATTACTTCTGTGCGTGTCCACCGGCAGAAGGGATACTTCTTCAGGCAGCATAATAGGGCTCTCCTTGCCCAAAGAGGCCCTCCTGTCAGTATTAATCTTGTTGACCTTTTTAATAATGTAATTGTCCATTGGACCCATCCCATGCAATATCTTCACGTTTTTCAGCTCTGGCAAGTAGGCCCTGAATTCTGCCATCGAGCCTTTTCCTGCCTTCTGCCTCTGAATGCGCCAGCCTGAGCTTGCATCTGTATCCATGACCTTCGTCCTACTCCCTGCGCGGCTAACGGTGCTTGACTCAGCCTGTTGCCTGCCAAAGACTGTATTCAGCCTTCAAGTTATCTGCTCCGCTCCTCATCCAATGCATTCCTGTCTAGTAGTTTAGGTAAACATCTTTCCAGCTACCGAGCAAAGGGCCCGGCCTCACTGTCTCCGTGCAAGTAATTCATAGCCCCTGTTACCATGGAAGGCCCATGCCCCCTCGCATCTCATGTAGACACTTAGACGCTTGTACACGCACTAACAGTCAGTATAGAATAGACCCTGCCTGAGAGACCTTTCCTTTTGGATAATACAGTTCCTTAAACACAAGATATTAGATACGATTTGGGATTAGGTCGTTCTGACATGCCAGACTTCTGTCTCCTCATGTAGAGCTAAATGTCAAGTCCCCTTTACCCTCTAGTTACACGTCAATCACACGTCATGCGGCTGCGCGCGCATCTCTGCCAAGTATTTCTGCTGACATTGCAGGATTCTCCTATGGATCCACCCACCTGTGACATCATCTTAAATGACGATTTTAGTATACGCCTTTATGCACGCCTATTTTAACGCCTTTTTCATTACGTATGTGTATTCTTATCTTTCATATCAGCTGTTACGCCTCCTGCATCTGTCTTACTATAATGCATTTACTATAAATATGATTACTTGTCAATAATGTATTGCCTATCCCTTCCTGAACCTTCGTGGTGATGGAATACGATTGCCTGGTTCGAACCATAATTCCTTTGTAAGGAATAAAGCCTTTTTAGAACCTCAAATACCACGGATTCTGCCTCTTATTTTCTGAGTTATTCTTATTAGACTTTACCGCATAAAAATAGTACAGGTAATTTAAATATTTCCCACATAATTGGCGCCCGAATAGGGACACCTTCCCCATCTCACGCGCCGGAGGTGTGTTGCAGGCCCGGTCTCCTGCCACAGCTGGACGGACAACTACGCGTACCCGCAGGATTTCCTGTATCTCCCTCCGGCCAAGCGGGAGTGACTGAGGCTGCGATCAACACCCAGACGAGGCGGTGAGGAGTGCGAAGGATCCCGACCAGAGCCTAGCTGAGAGAGCAAGATCCGAGGTATACAGAGGCCCGCCAGGTTCCGAAGTTCCGTTCATGAGTCGAGTCCAGTCCGGTCCAGTCCAGTCCAGAGTTTCCGAGGCCTTCTGTTCCGTTCCGTGCTTCCCGGTGAGTACCGTTGCTGGGGACGCATTTAGACGTGCGCATTAGTTTGTGCCGGTCAAGACGGGTTTGGGTACACAGATCCGGTCTGCACGGTTTCAGCAGTGTATCTGTACTGTTTAGCAGTACATCCAGTATATCTAGTGTATATCTAGTATAATCCAGTATTAGTATTATGTCAGTAACTAGTTTTATTCTAATTATCATTGTTCGTTTTAAATGTTAAATGTTTTAAAATGTTTTAAAAATTGTGGTATGAATGATTGTTCAATTTTCATTATTGTGTTTATTGTATTAATTGTGTTCAAGTCCAAGTGTTAAGAGTTCGAGTAAGAATAAAGTAGCAAGGTTTAAAAATGCCGTTCTTTTCAAAATTAAGACAGATAAAAACTAGAAAAGGGATACTCGAAGAAGCCGTTCCCATTCCACCTAGGGACACTCCAGGGTACTTTATGTACCATAAACATGGCCTAGATGCCGTATTATATCTTGATTTATGGGTGGACTACACCAAGGATTTAGCAGAGAGTCAGAGATGGCCCGCTGCTGGGACATGGGATGCAGATTGCATCATGAGAGTAGAAGAATTATTATGGAAAAAGAAAGCCAGACAGTCACAGAAAGATGCCATTGAATTGTGGCGCAAAGAATCGCATAGACGCGCAGAGAAAGCGTTCAGAAAGGAAGAGAAAAGTAGGGAAAATTCAGACAAAACCCGAGAAAACATATTAATTAAGGAAGGTATCCGAGTAAAAACAGAACAAGTAGACAGGCAACGAAACACTCTTATGAATGGTATGTATCCTCTTCTGGCCGAGGGTTTACCTAAGGCCACCCCGGAAATACCAAAGGATCTGCCACCTCCATTACTCCCGATTAAAGTACACCCCAAGACCGCAAAGGACATTTTCCTTTCTTCCTATTTAGACGATGTAGCTCCCGAATATGTTAATGTTCCGCCACACGCACCACCTGTCGATGGTGCTCAACACCAAGATCATCCGCCCCCACCTCCGCAACAACAAACTCCTCCTCACATTCCAGTAGTTCCATCTGTTTCTACAGCCCTTCCGGCATCTACACTCTCTACCTTACATTCAACAAATCCTTTTGGGCCTGGCACCTCAGGAGGTGCGACAGGAGGTGCGACAGGAGGTTTTTCCACGCCACCGCCAGGAAATAGATTGACTTTTAGAGATCTAGCATACCAACGTACACCTCAAACAGCAAATTCCGATATATTCAAGGAACCTCTTGTAGATTGTAGATATGATCCAGTGCCCGGTAAAAAGGACAGAATGTTGCTATCATCACTACGTATACGACGAGCTTCGATCTATTTAATGACACTACCAGGAATGGTTGCTCATCTAGACAATATATATCGCTTTGTCCAAACAGGGCAAGGCCCTGAAAGTATTGACGAGGCCATGGAATACCAGAAAGTGGATATACAGAAACTCTTGTTACGCTTCTTCATAAACTGCTTGATCAGAAACAGAGATAGGCCTGAGGTAGATCCGGATGAAATGCAAGTACTTACCAAATGGGGTCAGAATATAGCAGACAGTAGACATGATAAACAGAAGAGTAGAGAAGTTATGTGCCGAAAGATCCGAAAAGAAGTAGAACGAATACATGAAAACAGATTAGAGGCAGACAAAACTGAATCAGAGGGAGAGGAGGAGGAAGAGTCAGAAATGACCACAGGACAATTAGAATCACCAGCTAGAGAAACGATAGCTTTTGTAGGTAAGGGAAGATCTTTTAATAATACCAGATACTTTAATGATCCAATACGTCCGATACGTCCAGAATGTAACAGAAATTTTCAAGCCACTATGTTAAATACAAGGTCCCCTGAACACTTATTCCAGGTTACTGATAAATTACTCCGAGAACGAAGGGGGTACCATGTGCTCGATTCTATGGATGAACAAGAATTAGCCAGGTCAGCAGTAAAATGGGCTGACAGTTCTGAAAAATACAGTGATGATGCGCTAGCACACACGTTTCTGAATCTTACCCCAGACAGACGAACAGCGTTTAGCTGGTATATACATGATACAACACCTCCTTATATTATATAAAAGCCAACACTCCGATCCTGGTCCCCTACCTGATATACTGATAGAATTACTCATGAATGAATGGAGAGGTTCGGGTACTGATCTAATTAAAGAAATTCTAGAATATCGGCACCAATACAGTGTCTTCGTATGTCCAGAGCATGATTCAGCTCCCACCATGGAAAGAAAAACGTATTACATAGACAGACAGAATCCCGTACGTGAAGTGCACCCAGTTAAAAATACAGACGATTCTTTTTCACGCGTGTTTGTGTACACGCCCATAACTAAAATAGAATTATTGGAAATGAAAAAATTAGTACCCAGCCATGACAAAGACCCAGCAGGTTTCCACCGTGAAATAAAAGACATGTTACTCATGGGTGATTATACCTATCCTGACATTATGAAAATATTAAAAGTATTATTGCCTGCCGGTATTTACGAGAAACTCAAAGAAAAGGAATGGGAGGTGGGAGACCAAAAGATTGATTGGACAGCATTAGAAAACGAAGAAAAGGCCCGAACTGCAGGCCAAGGGCTTGGGGGAAAAACTACAGCATTACCAGGATTATTAGTGCAAGTATTGCCGCGTTTATTAACTACGAAAAAGGAAGACTGGGGTGCAATTTCAGCCTGTAAACAAAAACAAGATGAAGACACTAGTGATTTTTATTCCCGATTTGAAAAATGTTTTGGTATTAATAGTGGCTTAAAAGCAAATAGCGAGTCGTATCCACATCTGTTCGTGACAAAACTAGTCGAAAATTCCCTGCCCCAAGTTAAGAATAGAGTATTGAAAGTCGAGAGCACTTGGCAAGGTAATACCCCTTCTCAGATGTTACAAATGTTACAGTATCACCAGAATAGAATTAGAGAAGAACAAGAACACGAACAAAGACGTATGAAAGACACGGAAATGAAAATGCTTGTTGCTCAGTCAGTTCCAGCTGACGGTCATAAAAAGGTGCGACACAGTCCAGTGATTCAGCGGTTCCTGTAAAAGGGACATGCAACTATTGTAAACAGCCAGGTCATTATATAAACGATTGCGCGGTTCTGAAACATAATATCTCTACGGGTAAAACTAAGGAGACCCACGTCCACCTAGACAGGATCAGATCCAATCACAAGTACCTCAGCATGTGCAGCCTATGCCAGTTCCACAACAGACCGTAGCAGTATCACAGCCGCAGCCTATTGCTGCAACACAAACCACGACACAACAGATGTACCAGTATGCACAAGCTGACTATCCCGATTATCAGCGATACACATGAAATAGCCTAGAGAAGGAAGTTGGCTTACCCCTTATTGAGGTTCCTGTAGATCAAGAGGGACCTTATGTACATAGTCAAGTATTAGGGAAAGACAGAAAATTTCTAGTTGATACAGGGGCAAGCAGAACAACTATAAGTCACAACGAAGTTCCAGGGGCACCCCTCTCAGGCTCACAGAATATTTCCCTTGGATTTTCAGGAAAGCCTATTATTAACGAAGTATCGCTACCACTTCCACTTACAGTTGGTCCTTTGACACGGACTACAGATTTATTACTTACTAAATCATGTCCAGAAAACTTGTTAGGTATAAAGACACTGAAAGCTCTAGGAGCTATAATATGTTGTTCTCCGGAAGGAGTACGATTATTTTTGCGTGACTTTAAAGGTCACTACGTGTCCAGAGACATGGATCACCGGTTACAGAATTTACCTGCACATTTATGGGCACAAGGCCCCACTGATGTAGGTTGCATGCACATTACACCATATCGAGTCACACTCAAAGCAGGAGTGGTATTACCACGAATGCGCCAATACAAGTTACCTCCAGATGCTGTAGTGGCTTTGCTGCAAATCATTGACGAGCTCATTGCACAAGGAGTGGTTGTGGAAACCGACTCCAATGTATGTAACTCTCCGATCATTCCGATTCTTAAACGAACTGATCCAAAAGCACCCCGAGTATATCGATTAGTTATTGATCTGCGCGAGTTGAATAAATGCATTGTACCACAATATCCAGTGGTCCCAGATATCTCTTCATTACTAACAGCTATTGATTCCGAAGCCACGTTCTTTACTGTAATTGATCTCAAGAACGCCTTCTTTAGCGTCCCAATCGATCCGGAAAGTCAATATTTGTTCGGATTTAGTTTAAATGGACGAAGTTTTAAATTCGCACGCGCACCTCAAGGATTCACAGAAAGCCCCAGCATCTATAGCCAAGCACTGAAAAGACAACTTGACAGTATCCACATGCCAGCTAACACTGCCCTGCTTCAATATGTCGATGATCTACTGATCACCACCCGAAGCGAACCCGAGTGTGAAAAAGCATCACTGACGGTTTTACATTTTCTAGCCGACAAGGGACACAAGGTGTCCCCTTCGAAGCTACAATTCTGTGTCCAGCAAGTTGTGTACCTTGGGCACTTGCTGTCCAAAGTGGGGAGACAGCTCACACCTGACCGCATCCAGTTAATTATAAACATGCCACCACCCAAGACACAAAAGGAGGTGCGGGCCTTCATAGGCCTCACTTCGTACTGTAGGCAGTGGATCCCCCAATATGCATTTCTAGCAAAACCACTCATTCAGTTGACAACACAGGAGGCAGCGACATCGACTGTCCTCCCTTGGACTCAGGAACATACACAAGCTTTTGAAAACTTGAAGAAAGCTTTATGTCAAGCACCTGTTTTAGCGACACCATGTTACAGTAAGCCTTTTACACTTTTTGTTACAGAACGCGAAGGTACTGCCTTGTCAGTACTCACTCAGGAACAAGCAGGATCACACAAACCATGTGCTTACTTTTCTAGCACATTAGATCCAGTAGCTCAGGCTCTTCCTGCGTGCCTGAAATCAGTCGCAGCGACAGCTTTAGCGATCAGACAAAGCGATGCCATAGTATTAGGACATCAATTGACAGTACAAGTACCACACGCAGTAGAGGTTCTCTTGAACCGGACACAAACACAACACTTGACTATAGCAAGATTGACGGGTTACGAACTGACATTGTTCCAGCCACACATAGAACTAAGACGTTGTAGTACATTAAATCCTGCTACACTTTTGCCATTAAGTGGAACAGACCCATTGGCACATGATTGTATTGAAGTCATTACTATTACGACGAAACCCAGACAGGACCTGACAGACGTTCCATTACCAGATCCAGATCTGACATTTTATGTAGATGGTTCATGCATGAGAACAAGTACAGGAGAATGAGTGGCCGCTTATGCAGTCACGACAGACACTGAAATCATTGAAACGAATTGTATTAACACTTTCTCAGCTCAAGCAGCAGAGCTCATCGCTCTGACACAAGCCTGTATTCAAGCCAAAAATAAGAAAGTCAACATATACACAGATTCACGTTATGCATTCGGAGTCGTCCATGACTTCGGCGTTCTTTGGCGAGAGAGAGGTTATTTAACTTCTCACGGTGCCAACATTCAACACGGACCCCTCATTCAAGCCCTACTAGATGCAATACATTTGCCTACTGCGATATCTATTATGAAATGCAAAGCCCATACAAAAGTTACCGATATCATTTCCCAGGGTAACGATCTAGCTGACCGAACAGCTAAATAGACTGATCAGAATCAGACTCATACAACTGACTTGACAAAGACAATAGTTCCGACACCGACACACTGCATGGCAGTTAAGGATCCCGCCCTTGATGTAATTGACATACAGACACATGCTACACCAGAAGAAATTAAGAAATGGACTGAATTAGGAGGGATCCAAACAGATCAGGGATGGATGACGAAGGGAAAATCTATATGGTTTCTCCCCGACTCCATGGTTCAAGTTATCACTAACACAATACATAGTCCAGCGCACCTAGGAGAAAAAGCTATGCTAGACAGTATTCAACACATTTGGTTCAACAAACACTTACGAGCAGCAGCCAAACAGAAAGTGCGTACTTGCATGATTTGTTGTCAGTTCAATCCAGGTAAAAGCATTCCCGTAGAGCAAGGTGGATTTCAACCTCCCGATCACCCTTTTGAAGTCCTCCAGATGGATTATATCCAGATGGAACGTTGTTGAGGATTCAAATATGTCCTCGTAGTTGTATGTGCTCTTTCCCGTTGGACAGAAGCCTACCCGGTTTCAGATTACACTGCCCCGACTACTGCCAAACAGTTAGTTCGCGAATTCTTCCCACGGTACGGTTTGCCCCGTGTCGTATACTCAGATAACGGCCAGCCATTCTCATCCGAGCTAATGAAACACGTTTCACTTCTGTTAGGCTATCAATGGAAATTCCACTGTGTCCGGCATCCCGAGGCAGCAGGTCTCGTGGAGCGTCATAATCAAACTCTGAAAATTAGACTTTCTAAAATCTGTAGAGAAAAAGGTGTCGACTGGATAGTAGCTTTACCAGTTGCACTCTTTTACATGAGAATGGTAGCGCACTCTCGAACAGGGCTATCCCCGTATGAGGTGGTCTTCGGTAGGCCACCAAATATGTGGGGGACGCCTATACCTCGTAAAATCACTGACGTTGATTGTAATATGCTGACAGATTACCTGGCTTCCTTGATGTCTGCACTACAATCTTGTCGTTCACAGGTAGCTGCAGCTTTTCCCGATAACACTGAGGTGAAGCCCCATGAAGTGGTTCCAGGAGACCTAGTATTTGTAAGAAACTTCGACAGGAGGAGCCCGCTGGAGCCTCGCTGGCAACAACCAAGACTTGTACTTCTGACCACGAGGACAGCAGTGAAGATTGAGGGTCGCAAGGGTTGGCTACACTCAAGTCATATCAAGAAATTTCATGGACTACCTTCGGATTTGAACTCTCAGCCCTGCCCCCCTCCACAGACTGACTCAAAACTCCCCCTGGTCGAAAAGACCGAATCTCAACAATATAAACTGAAACTAAGGTCTAGCAAGTCAGACAATTTGATTGTTTAAGTCCTCTCCAAGGTGAATCGGTTGAATTAGTCTCTGACATGTATCCTCTAGACCGAAATAGAGAGAGAAATAGACAGAAACAGCTCAAGAAACATGCATACTGTAAATCACTTCGTAGTCACTGCATAGTGATATTATTAATTATGTTTTTTCTAAGCATTCTGATTATTATTGCAAGTATACTGTTACACATGTATTACCCTATTTCCAAGCGTGCTTTCAATGCTACTGCCGAACATTCTTTTAGCGAATTACCTCCGCATGAGTTGTCTTATAGATTTGCGCTGCGCAACAACACATTCATTAGTATGTTACATCATTCCCATCAGACCAGCAATGCTACAAATTGTTGGATATGTGGCCGACTCCCTCCCTATCAGAACTACAAGGGAGTTCTGCCTCTCTTTCCGTATCCATTCACACACAATGACTCCTGTGGAGCATGGTTTAGTTTGATTAATTCCTTAGATTCAAATTCCGTAGTTTACCAAGACAACTGGGTATGGGGAAACCTGAACCTAGTTTTGCTTAAAGTCTGCTACCCTAACAAGGAGGGACTTCCCAAAAGAACAGGAACTGATCTAGAAAATGAAGTATATGGATTAGGTAACTTTACACTTAACCTCATGATTCTGAATGTTGAATCCGAAACTGCACCAGTATTGCCCGCTATGTCAGTATTTCCAGTTAAAGGTGAATTATGTGTAAGAAAGAATGGTTCAGTACACATGGGCCATAGTAAATGTACCACTGTAATCGAATTCAGTGATCAAGGCAAGTCTACATTTAGAGCTTCTCGTCATTCCTACTTCATATGTGGTCAGACCGCATATATACGTTTACCTCTAGATTGGGATGGTACCTGTTACATTGCATTCCTTCTGCCACCTGTTTTCCTAGCCCCTCCTGATTACCACAGAGATACCCATCTAGTACACAATAGACCCCAGAGAGATCTCCCGATTGTCGACTATACTGAAACGGCATGGGAGCAATACACAGATTTCAATAAAGGTTTCTTTCCCTACATAGGCACTGTCACAAATAGTAAACTGATACGTAGATTAACAAGAACCCTTGAAGCAGTAGTGAATGAAACTACTTCCGCCCTAGGCAACTTAACAGAGGAGCAGTCTGCGATGCGGATTGTTGTTCTTCAAAATCGTCTTGTCCTTGACGTCATCCTAGCCGATAGGGGCGGAGCTTGTAGGGTCATCGGATCAAGTTGCTGTGTTTTCATCCCAGAAAACGCGCCATCAGTATATAAAGCCATAACTCGCCTTCATAAGATTGTAAGCCAGATACACCAGAATCCAGGCACCTGGACTTGGTCCGGTTGGCTCTGGAGCGTGTTGTCAGCCTGGGGATGGAGGATGCTATCCTTCCTAGGTTTTGGCCTTCTCATACTATTCAGTTGCTGCCTGTGCCTACAGTGTGGGCCAGCGATCTGCGGCCTGTGTGCCACATCATGTATCCCGCATTCAAGTTTTCATTCAAGATCCCGGAAGAAGAAAGAAGAACAAATGATGCTATATGAACAGATTGATGGATTAATGAAGATCGATATTTCATGAAGGGTCCGTAGGGGACAAGGAGGGAATGAGGAAATATGAATTTTATGATCAATTGTGTCCCCTATCTTAGACCCCAACGACTCCATGTACGTGCTACAAGTACATGTATGTTCCCTCCACTTCCAGCTATGAAGACGCAAATACATGTGCGTCCAACGTCAACATGTCCTCTTTCAGATCCGCCATGAATGGGCCGGATATTCCGTTCCTAAGTATGTTTGGCCACCGACTTTATATGGTGTACCTTTCACGTTTTTCAGCTCTGGCAAGTAGGCCCTGAATTCTGCCATCGAGCCTTTTCCTGCCTTCTGCCTCTGAATGCGCCAGCCTGAGCTTGCATCTGTATCCATGACCTTCGTCCTACTCCCTGCGCGGCTAACGGTGCTTGACTCAGCCTGTTGCCTGCCAAAGACTGTATTCAGCCTTCAAGTTATCTGCTCCGCTCCTCATCCAATGCATTCCTGTCTAGTAGTTTAGGTAAACATCTTTCCAGCTACCGAGCAAAGGGCCTGGCCTCACTGTCTCCGTGCAAGTAATTCATAGCCCCTGTTACCATGGAAGGCCCATGCCCCCTCGCATCTCATGAAGACACTTAGACGCTTGTACACGCACTAACAGTCAGTATAGAATAGACCCTGCCTGAGAGACCTTTCCTTTTGGATAATACAGTTCCTTAAACACAAGATATTAGATACGATTTGGGATTAGGTCGTTCTGACATGCCAGACTTCTGTCTCCTCATGTAGAGCTAAATGTCAAGTCCCCTTCACCCTCTAGTTACACGTCAATCACACGTCATGCGGCTGCGCGCGCATCTCTGCCAAGTATTTCTGCTGACATTGCAGGATTCTCTTATGGATCCACCCACCTGTGACATCATCTTAAATGACGTTTTTAGTATACGCCTTTATGCACGCCTATTGTAACGCCTTTTTCATTACGTATGTGTATTCTTATCTTTCATATCAGCTGTTACGCCTCCTGCATCTGTCTTACTATAATGCATTTACTATAAATATGATTACTTGTCAATAATGTATTGCCTATCCCTTCCTGAACCTTCGTGGTGATGGAATACGATTGCCTGGATCGAACCATAATTCCTTTGTAAGGAATAAAGCCTTTTTAGAACCTCAAATACCACGGATTCTGCCTCTTATTTTCTGAGTTATTCTTATTAGACTTTACCGCATAAAAATAGTACAGGTAATTTAAATATTTACCACAATAGGTTCCTCATTAAATGAGGTTAAGGGCGAAGCAGGTGAAAAACTGAGCAGATTTGGAGACCCTTCATCAACGCTGCTAGCACAAAAGCTCAGTAAGGGTTCGCAAGCGTTGACAGGCGTATTTAAGGGAGAGTCTGCTACACAAAAATTATCCGGGGCTTCCCCTATAAGTCCCTCAAATGCAGAATTGTGTGATATAATAGGTACTAATGGTGAATTATTTGAATTAGACATAAATAATGACTCCGTCCCTGATTGCCCCAGATCGGGGCTTCTTCCCAGGAATGACTGCGATGGAGAGCAGCTTTTATGTTTAGAAGTTACAAGGCTTTTTTGAGCGTGCTTCCCCCTATATCTGCGTTTTACTTTTTTATATTTTCTAGTCGATTTAACAGATAACGGGGCATGCTCTGAAACGGCCCTGGGGTTAACTGACAAGCCCGCATGCCTTTCATCATGCACCTGAGCAGAAGTTGTAACAACTTTATTTGATCCACAAGTAGAATTACTTCTGTGTGCGTGTCCACCGGCAGAAGGGATACTTCTTCAGGCAGCATAATAGGGCTCTCCTTGCCCAAAGAGGCCCTCCTGTCAGTATTAATCTTGTTGACTTTTTTAATAATGTAATTGTCCATTGGACCCATCCCATGCAATATCTTGTCGCTTTTACCTTTAATCATCGACCTGACTAGTTTACAGGGCGCTGAAGCAGATACTAATCAGGAGCACTGCAGTTCTTAATAGACAACAAACCCACTAAACCCACAAAGAGCCAACACAAATAACCCCCTCGGGTAACAATACGCGAAGCAAAAATTCACAGGCATCCTCGAAGGTTCAAATCGTGCAGCGGCAAAGTCTATGGCCCAGACCAGACCTCCTCAGGCCTCGGAGGGCCACAGAGGGCCCGCCCTTTGCCCTGGCTTCGCCCGGCGCGTCCCGTGCGCGTCCCGCGACGCGGAGGGAGCCTAACGCTTAAGAGCACCTCCGGGCGCGGAAGCGTGCGTGTTTGGGGTGGGACCAGAGCAGGGGCTTCTGGGGGCTGTAGTCTCCCGTCTCCACTGTCACGGAAGATCGCAACTGCCGCCCTCACAGGAAGCGCAACGGAGAGCCTCCAACGCCCAACAACTGAGTGTCCTCCTTCACAGTCCAGGTAAGCTTATTGGGGCACAGTAGCAACAGGAATTAAGGCTCCCGCTCCACCGAGGGAGCCTAACGCTTAAGAGCGCCTCCGGGCGCGGAAGCGTGCGTGTTTGGGGCGGGGCCAGAGCAGGGGCTTCTGGGGGCTGTAGTCTCCCGTCTCCACTGTCACGGAAGATCGCAACTGCCACCCTCACAGGAAGCGCAACGGAGAGCCTCCAACGCCCAACAACTGAGTGTCCTCCTTCACAGTCCAGGTAAGCTTATTGGGGCACAGTAGCAACAGGAATTAAGGCTCCCGCTCCACCGAGGGAGCCTAATGCTTAAGAGCGCCTCCGGGCGCGGAAGCGTGCGTGTTTGGGGCGGGGCCAGAGCAGGGGCTTCTGGGGGCTGTAGTCTCCAGTCTCCACTGTCACGAAAGATCGCAACTGCCGCCCTCACAGGAAGCGCAACGGAGAGCCTCCAACGCCCAATAACTGAGTGTCCTCCTTCACAGTCCAGGTAAGCTTATTGGAGCACAGTAGCAACAGGAATTAAGGCTCCCGCTCCACCGAGGGAGCCTAACGCTTAAGAGCGCCTCCGGGCGCGGAAGCGTGCGTGTTTGGGGCGGGGCCAGAGCATGGGCTTCTGGGGGCTGTAGTCTCCTGTCTCCACTGTCACGGAAGATCGCAACTGCCGCCCTCACAGGAAGCGCAACGGAGAGCCTCCAACGCCCAACAACTGAGTGTCCTCCTTCACAGTCCAGGTAAGCTTATTGGGGCACAGTAGCAACAGGAATTAAGGCTTGGTTGTCATTTTGAAAATAGCTCTGGTGTCAACTGCTACGCTAATGTAGTGCTGAATGTTGTATTTTATCTTGAAAGTTTGAAAGAGCCAAAAATACTAAATCATGAAAAAAGATTCTGTTCTCTGCTGAGTTTCCTTTATGAGAAGCTGAGTAATGATACAACTAAAATAGAAAGTGCTTCTGATGTTAGAACTCTTTTAGATGTATGTTCTGGATGTACACAGTTTACTCAAAATTTCCAGCAAGATGCACAGGAATTCTTAATGTATATGCTTATGGTACTGGAAGATGAAGGGGTAGAAATAGAAAAAATGTTTGGTCTCTCTTATAAATGGGAACATAGTTGTGAAAACTGTTTGAACACATGCAGCTCTAATGTTGATTCTGAAAGGTTCATATATTTAACAGTACCAGAGAGTAAATCAGTGACTTTTAGTACATTAGTTAAAGATGCAAATCACAACATGGAATGTTCTCAATGTAAATCAGAAATGTTATCAACGTTATTTTTAAAGAAATATAGACAGTATGTAATTTTAATGATGCAACGTTGTAGAGCTGATGGAACAAAATTGGACACTTTAATAAAGAAGTTTACAGGAAATCAATTATCAATATCAGGAAAGACTTTTGTTGCAGTTGCAATAATTTTCCATGATGGACCTTGTATAACTTCTGGTCATTACACAGTTTATCTAAAATGTGAAAAAGGCTTGACACTGTGTAATGATTCACAATTGATTTTCAAGCAACGTTTGCCTGCAGAATTACCAAATTCCTACTTAATTTTTCTAAAACCAAAATTTTAGATACAAATTGCAGCCTCTGAAGAAACCATTATTTCGATTTTATTGGATTACCATTGGATATTTCACCAAAAAAGAATTTAAAAATTACCATTTGGCCTCATGGAAAGGTAACTGTTTCTATTGTGGACTTCTTTGACAGATATTATTTTGGTGTATGTGCTTAAGCAACGAGATTTACAGACGATATTTATTGCAAATAGTTATTGTTCTTAGAAGATATTGTTAATATATATGTTACATTTCTATCAAGGTATGTTTTACTGAGGATAAATTCAGGGCTTTTTTTAAACAATCTTTCAGATTGTTAATTTTTTTGCCCACTGTTAAGTGATGAATGCAATTGATATCACTATTTTCAGTAAAATTCAATATATTCTGAAAACAGCAAAAAAAGGGCAAAAACTTACTTTGTTAAATATGAAAATATGTGTACTGTATTCTAAAATGTATTGTTAAATATTAATACTTTTTTTTCAGATCGAGAAAGAAAATGTAGGAAATTTAATCCTTTTTTCTAGCAATCAAAAAAAAACATTTATTTCTAATTAAGTTATTTTGTTGGTCAGGTAAGTTTAAAATATCTGTATTTCTCACCCCTTCACTTTCATGCTCCCTTTTCTTCACTTCTACTCACTCTGCTTTTCTTATTGCCCTTCCCTCTCTCTTCTTCCTCTACTGCTCCTAGATAACTCCCTCACTCCTTCTCTACTACTCCCCTAGGTTTACTGCCTCCATCACTATTTTTTCAACCATGTTTCTCTCCCTGTTTCCATATGTCTCAGTCATTCTAACTGCCTTACTCCTTCTCAGTTCCTTGCTCTCTGTCTCTGTTTCTGTCTCTATCCCTTTTTCTGTCTTACCCTTAATTTCCTTAACATCTCTGTTTCTACCACTTCTCCTCTCTCCATCACTCATTTTCCATCTATGTTAATTTTTTAACCTTCTCTGTCATTCTCCTTCCCTCACCTTCCCTAACTGTCACTATCCTTTACTCATAGTCACTCCCGTTCTCCTACTTCACTTCCTCCTGTCTGTATCTCACACCCCTTCATCTTTTCGCATTCTTTCCTTCACTCTCCCTCACTCTCCTTTGTCCATTGAAATCCTGACTCCCTTTCTCTCACTCCAGTTTCCTACATCCTTCCATCCCCTCATTTCCCATATCTCACTTTCCCTTACCCCCTTTTCTAAACCTCATACCCCTTATCTCACCATCACTCCACTTCTCTTACTTTCAATCCCTTTACCCTGCTGTACTTTATCCGCTTCATCTGTTACTCCCTTTTCCTATCTCCGTCCCTTACTCCCCTTTTCTCACTCCCCCTCCATCACTCTCCATTACTCACTGCCATTCCCTTACTCATTTACTCTTCTTACCTGTATCCTCTACCCTTAGTCCTTTTGTTGCAGTCAGTCTTTCACTTTCCTTTCATGATCATAGTTTCCTTTTCTCACTCATTCTGTCTGTCCTTTCCTCCTCTTCACTCATTTCAATCATTTCAATCATTCTTGTATACACTACACATTAATTCAATCAAAATAAAAAACAGTATATTAAGAATATAGCTCTTTTTGGAGAAGTGAAGTGAGTTCTTAAAAGAACAGTTTTTTCGTCTTTTTTTTGTTTTATATTTTGTTTTTAGTTTTCAAACAATTTTTAATTTTTGGGGGGATTTTTTTACAGCACCAAAACAAAACTGGGAATCAAAAAACTGCTCAACAGGAACAAAAAAACAAAAAAACAAAAAAATGACCTGGAGCATGTGTGCTGCTGTATACGGTTTTCAATTAAATTTATGCTACTCTCTCCGTAGCAAATTACCTCATTGCACATATTGCAATGAATGTGCACTTTTTGGAACAGAGGCTGGATGTCAAGAGGCCTGGTGCGTGGTGAATCTGCAGCCACAGATGATGTGCTCGGCTGAGAAGGTCCAGGTGGAGGGTTCTCCCTTAGGGCTCTTGTGGTTTCACGAGCAAACCGAATTGGATGCATTGATTTAAAATGCCTGAGCATGCAATGAATGCTGAAGGAGTATTTTTTGGCCGGATTCCCTCTAGACAGGACACTTCCGCAAATTGTACAATTGACCTTTGGCGCATTCACTTTTTTTTGCCCGTTTGGAAAAGTGAAATAATTCCAAATGAGAGAGTGCTTCTGTTTGCTCTTTCTTGGTGGTTCTTGAAAGGTCTCCTCACTGTCTGAAGATGACTGGTATTCTGCCATTTCACTGGAGTAGCTCTTCAGCAACCTTCTCTCAGGAAATTAGTAGAAAAAGTGAGGATAGTGGGTGTGGTGTTTGAAGATTCTGAAACAGAAACTAATATGAACCAATGAAAAGTGTTGTTTTGTAATCACATGACTTGCCGTGCGCGCACCGTACGCGTACCGTACGCGCACGGAGCACGTACGGAGCACGCACGCATGCGCACTCGGAGCACGCACGCATGCGCACTCGGAGCATGCCGGTACGCGCACCGTACGCGCACGGTGCACGCACGCATACGCGTACGGAGCACGCGCGTAGGGTCTATGCGCGCATGTGCTTACGGAGCACGCGTGTAGGGTCTACGCACGCATGCGCGTACGGAGCACGCGCGCATGGAGCACGCACAACGTACGCATGCGCACTCGGAGCACGCAGGTGCGCGCACCGTACGCGCACGGTGCACGCACGCATGCGCGTACGAAGCATGCGTGTATGGAGCACGTGCGCATGCACGTACGGAGCACGTGCGCACAGAGCACGCACGAGGTACGCATGCGCACGTGTAGCACATACCGTGCGCGCACGGTGCGCGCAGGGTCAAAAACCCTTAAATAAAAAAAAAAGAATTAAAGTGTTTTTAAGTTTATAGAAGATATTAACAATGCTGTTCAACTTTATCCAAATTAGAAAAAAAAAGAGCTGAGCCATTCAATATTACAGGATACAGTCAATCTATAACTATACACATAGGTAGTTTATTGTAAAATAATTATATAAAAAATATAACAATACATACATAAATTAGCATTTAAAAAACCTTACAAATTCACTAAAAACACCATAGGTTTCACACACGTTATAGTTAGGAATTAGCATTTAAAAAGCCTTTGAAATTCACTGAAAAAACCATAGGTTTCACACACGTTATAGTTAAGAATTAGCATTTAAAAAACCTTGCAAATTCACTAAAAAACCATAGGTTTCACACACGTTATAGTTAGGAATTAGCATTTAAAAAACCTTGCAAATTCTTTGAAAAAACCATAGGTTTCACACACGTTATAGTTAGGAATTAGCATTTAAAAAACCTTGCAAATTCACTGAAAAAACCATAGGTTTCACACATGTTATAGTTAGCTGGACATTTCACTCGTAAAAAACCAATGAAATTCCCCCGTTATAGTTAGTTCAGCTAACTATAACTCGCGCACCCGCAATCCACTGCTGATGACGTCACATATTACATCACTCATGACATGGTCAGTGACATCACTCATGACATCACTGATGACATCTCAAATAACATCACTGATGACATCACTGATGACGTCATCCATGTGATAAATTACCACATCTTCTCACACCCTAATATAACCTTTGATACACCGACTCAAAATTTCAGAGTTCCATTCTCAAAACCATACATACTCCAATACCAATAACTACATACCCACTTATTAACTGTTAGATCTACATACACCTCCACTCATTCACCTGTACAGTCACTCATACTTACAATCACTCCATACAAGAATATCATATGCATTTATACACGTATACAGACACTCACACACCACCAATCATCCATAGAGGTACTCTCACACCTAGTCAGTCATGCAAATAATTACACTCCCATTTACTCACCTATGCGGTTATACACACTCAAGTTCACTTAATCATAAAATTAGTACCACATTCTTACGCTCTTATAGAATCATTGATTCAAGCACACACTCATCCATACAGTCACTCTCACAATCACACACTATCACATCTACCCACTTATATACTCTTACACGCATATATACTGCCTTTCACATATGTAGTTAGTCACAAATGTACCACTGAGATATACATTCAATCCCTAACACACCCATACATACACTCACTCAACCATACAGTCCATCACAGATGCACTCTTAAAACCATGCACCCATAGAATCACCCACTCACACATCTATGCATAGAGTCACACACACCCTACCCACACAAACACTCAGGAACCCATACAGATACTGAGACAAGCAATCAATAACTCATATAGACACTCATATAGCTATTCACAAAACCATGCAGCCACTTATACACCAACATACAGACACATACAGACATTTACACAGTTTAGTCACTAGTCTGCAGTAAGATACATTTAATGACTCACTTATAGAGTCAGTTACGCACCACAGAAAATCATCCATTTACACACTTGTACACCCACTCATTTTCATTTCATTTCATAAGGCTTTATTCGGAGCTTAAACACAAAGTCCATAAAAGCACATACATTTACACAACAAATACAACAGTCATAAAACCATGGTTATAAAAATACAGTACAAATTATAAGATTTAAAAACAGTTAAAATAGTTAAAATAGCATACTAGACCTTGCTTTAATAGCTTGAAGGAGAAAGGTAGCAGTGAAAAAGCAAATATCAGGATTGGAAGTAAAAAGCAACTTCATTGAATCTTGTACATTCCTAACTCCATACTTCAAAAGGATGGGTTTTAGATAAGCTGAGCGAAAATTACCATATAAATTACACAGCAATAGAAAGTGCATAGTGCTTTGTGCTGAAACATTATCGCATGGGCATGGACCAATCGGGTGTTTTTTATTGCATGGGAAGGCCACCAAATGGTGCACTATCCCAAACCTTAATCTCGTAAGGACAAACTGATGGGAAGCTCGGGTGACTAAACTCAAATACGGTTGAAAACCCACTGTCTCACAAAATCTTCCGTATAGCATACATGTAGTAAGGTTGCCACTAGCCCTCTCCCGCCTCTCTGATTTATGGTTCATAAAAACAGTCTTCATCTCTGCTTTGGACAGACTGGAGGCAACATAACAGTCCTCTTTAAGATTGAAACCATAAATCTCTGAGAAGCAGTTAATAACATATTTGATCCAGGGAATCTTTAAGTGGTCATCAATGGAGAGGCAATCTCCAATGATAGCTCTATTTAGGGAAGTCTCTTCCTTTGACCAGATAGCACGCCACAGCATTAGTGGTCTTATAGTTAACAGGTCAGAAAGATGTTGAATGCCAATCTCTCTGTGCACCAAATCGTTAGAGGCTGATTTAGGCAGACACAGGAGTCTCTTAAGGAAGAGGTTTTCCTCCACTTGTAAGCTCCCTACCGTGGCATGTCCCCAAACCCCAGCGCCATAAAGGGCCACAGAAAGACATCTCATTTGGTACATTTTTTACATATCTTTGATCCGTTTGTCCCCGATTTTAGTGGCAAACTTAAACACCCCATGGGCACATTTCGCCATCTTGGCCCGGACATGGGTAAGCTCACTGGACCAACTACCTGACTTTGAAAAAGTAATGCCAAGGTAGTTAAAGGACTCCACCGTTTGCACCTTATGCCCATCAATAAAATAGGCATGGGATTTTTTATGTCCCACACCACATTCAATGATGAAAGTTTTGGATTTATTGATCAACAGCTTTCTATCCTTGATGAACAGTGAGAACCTGTCCATCAGGCGTTGTAGGACAATGGGGGTCCTGGACAAGATTACGGCATCGTCCGCGTAGAGTAAAACAGGGACGTGAAAATCATTTATTTTAGGTGCATCTGCCGCAACCGTCTTTAGGACTAAATCAACATCGTTGATAAAAAGGGTAAAAAGTAGGGGGGCACGCACACACCCTTGTCTAATACCACGCCTGATCTTAAACTTTGGAGTGCGCTCCCCACCCGGACCATAGCGGACACTAGTGCTTAAATTGGCATAAAGTCGTGCCAAGAAATAAACAATGCCCTCAGGTGCCCCCATTTCTAATAGTTTTGCCCATAAAATATTGTGGTCCACCATATCGAAGGCGCTACTCAGATCTGCAAAGCAAAGATAAAGGGATCCTTTCTTGGCCTTCGTATATTTCCCGATTAATAATTCGAGATTAAGACATTATACGATGGTCCCTCTACCCTTCCTAAAGCCATATTGGCAATTGGCCAAAATGTTGTTAGATTCAGCCCATTCTTCCAGCCTAACCAAAAGCACCCTGCTCATAATTTTCACTGAGGAGTCCAGGAGGGTGATTGGGCGGTAGTTCTTCACATCCCCCCTGTCTCCCTTCTTGTAAATGGAGATAATAATGGATTCCTCCCAGGTGGGTGGAACACCATTACATACAGCAGCATTAAAAACGTTAGTTAACAACGGGCCCCATATCTCTGGTTCAGTTTTATACACATCGATGGGCACCCCGTCGGGCCCCTGGGCCTTCCCACCCCTACTAGAGGCAATACTACCCTGCACTTCGGCGATGGTGATGTCCAGAGGGGCGACAGGCCAACCATCTTCGTGTGCTCACCTAGATCTAACCGAGTCAAAGATCAAAGAGAAATGGGTAACCCAGTTCTCCACACTGACGTTGGCCGTCAGTACAGGCATTTTATCATCCTTTAAAAACGGACAATTAACCGTCGCCCAAAATAAAGAGGAATCCGAGGTTAAGGCTGCCTGATCTAATTTATCCCACGCCTCTTGCCTTAATTCTGTTTTTCTACATTTAACTGCAACCTGGTAGGTTGCTCTAAGATCCCTGATCACAATTTTATCCCTGTTCTTGGCTGCTAATGCTGCTTTAAGCCCCTTGAGCGCAGTGGTGCATGCATGGTCAAACCACCCCCTTAGTTGGAGTTTCCTACCCTTTGAAAGTTTGGTGAAGTTGCTGTCTATAATGAGATTAATATTAATAAAATTACACACGATTTCATCCGTTACTTCCTCACTCTCTAAAATAGTAGTGATTTCAGTTAGACATTTTTTAACGATGGAGTTTGACATGATATCCGCTTTATCCCCTTTCCATCTAATTCTGATTCCGTTCGGTCGATGTGGCTCAATATTGGCAATGGTACAAATTTTGGAACCCTGTTGCTCCTTCCAGAGTATAGCCTCGATAGTTATACAGTTGTGATCACTAAGTAAATTATCCACAGGGACCATACACCATGGACTGATGCTAGAAGACATGCAAATAAAATCGATCACTGTATTAGCATTCCTTCCCGTAAAAGTAGGGATAATTACTCCAGAGGTATTTTCCAAATTAACCAATATTTCCATATCGTAAGTTGTCAAGATTTTGTTCAATGAATTGCCGTAGGAATTGTGGGGGAAGTGAGGGACGACATCCCCAAAACAATTAGTAAAGCCACAAAACCTTTGGGCAGCAAGGGGGCACGCAACTGTGTTAAAATCCCCCACCCAAATGAGATCGAAATTGACATCAAACTTTGTTATAATGTCGGCCAAAGCGGACTCCAAGGCGAACGCTACCTGGTGTCTAGAACTATCAAAAATGTTATTATAAAAGATAATTTAAAGGATATTTCTACCCTGCTCCTGATAAAGCCATAAAATCTGGGAATGGGCCCCAACCAATACATGTTTCTTGACGGTGATGGGTACTTCCACTGAAATCAAAACCAGGAGCCCACCCTTTGCCCTGCCCGACGGTGAGGCCACAGCTGGTAGATGATAAGAAACAAAACCGTTGTAATTAATTGGGTCCATACACCATGTTTCCTGAAAACAAATTATGTTAAAAGCATTGATGAACTCTAGCCATCCCAAACAGGCATCCTTCGATAATAGTCCCGCTACATTCCAGCTGACAATCGAACAAGTACTTTTGCTGGGAGTATTGGATAAAGGTATTGGGCTGATATGGCCATAAGATGCATAATTAGAGAACGATACCCCACCCTGGCCATCAACATAGACCTGCATCACATTTTCGCGGCATCTGGACACATCGTTGGGGTTAGATAAGGGGCTGCCGTTACCTCTAGGGTCTACAATGTCTGGTACCCTCGAAATTGCATCACCCCCCCCTCCTCCCATGGAAACAACTGCATCCTCTGGGTTTGTCAAAGATGATTCCAGTCAATCATTGCAATCAAGTCCACTCAAAGACTGGAATCGATTAGACGTAGTGACGTTAAAGCCAGGATAAAGGTTCATATCTCTATCCCTTATCCCAACAGGTTCAACATTAGGTCGGTTGTTTAAATGCCTATAAAAGTACCCTAGGGGGCGAAGAGAAATCCCTTGATCCCGGGAAGAGGGTGAAGGTGCTCTTATCAGAACGGTGGAGGCGAGATGTGGATTTCTGAAATTGACAACTATGCAATCGCCACCACAGTTCTTACGCGAGCTACCTATCCAATTGGTTCTTCTAGTGCTTAATATATCATCTGCTAGAGCTACTGGGAAACCACACTCCCGGTGCAACCAATCCACAGTCTTATTCTTCAAAGAGGCATGAGATTCTCTATGGCTATTATTACGACCAGTCTCACTTACAGGGGGAACGTTGGTTAGGACTGCCACGAATGGAGCACAAGCTGGAGGTAAATCAGGCCGCAAGGTAATGTGGCTTTTGGCACTATGTCCTGCCTGGGTTCCTGGGGCTAAGTTACAAAAAGGCTTGTTTTGCCCCAAGATCAGCGGGGTATTAGGTGCATTAGTTATCTCCTCACGAGGTCCCCCGGAAGATGACTTAGATAGATTGGTCATGGACGTTGGTATAACCTCATTAGAAGTCTGCGGGGGGACTTTACTGCTTCCTAAATCCATATCCTTTTCTTGGGGTCTTATACTTGCATTAATATTTGATTCCAACAGTCCTCCCAGTCTAACCACTTCATCATTAATCATATCAAGTTTGATCAGTAAAGGTTTAACCAGCAGATCAAACTTAGCATTTATTGTGCTTATTAAAAGGTCGAGTTGCTTACTGTCTAGAGTGACCGGGGTACTGTCCGATACAACATTGGGGTCGCGAACAATGCTAGTTAATAAGGGGTCTACTCTCTTATTGGGTCGACTCCCCCCCCCTCCCCCCGCTTAAGTTGAACGTTCTTACTGTTATTCCGGCAGGAACGTAGTAATCTCTGTGATCTTGGGGCCGGCGGGCATGGAGTCAATGGATCTAGGGAGACAGCCTGGCTAGGTACTAAGTCAATAGGAGCCCCAGATGTTAAACTAACGGAACTAGCTTGGTCTAAAGGTACCACCAAGATAGGGCTGTCCGTGTTGTTAGACTGATTACTAACGTCCTGATAGGAAACGGGCAGGGGGGTAGAAGAATTAGATGTTAAGGAGATCGGATCAATGGGCCCTGGCCGCCCCAAGGACTTTCTTCGTTCTTGGTTAATCTTATCTACCATCTTAACTAGGTAATTGTCCATGGTCGCTATCACAGGGGTGGTTTTAGCTTTGAACATGGTGTAATAGCCTTAATAGCTCTTAGTCAGGATTATCAACACAGAGGCAATAGGTAGCCCCTAACGTACAACACGGACCCACAACCCTCCTTTGTAATTGTATTCCCACTGGATATCGCTACATACACAACACGCAAGAAGTGGACAGTGGATAACACCTACTATGACAACCAAGTATCAGAGCACCTCGCAGCGACACGTATTGTCCACAGCCCCCTCCAGCCCCCTCCTGTCACAGACTGTCCGCCCTTTGTCCGGGCTTCGTCCGGTGCGTCCCGCGCAGCGGCAGACAAGGGGTAATATGGGGGCGTGAGCCAATAGGCGGGTAGGCGGGCCGCAGCGCAGCTGATGCCACGCACGGACTCCTGGTCTCTGGAGTCCCGTGCACCGGCCTTTCCCCACCAGCAGCAGCACCAATTCACTCCCCACAGCTCCTCCAGGTCGGGCAGCACCTCAGAAGTTCAAATGCCCCTGTAGATGAAGCGGGACCCGCGCCAGCAGGTTCCGCGAGCTTTTTTAACGAGGAAGTGGGCGGGTGGGCGGGCCACAGCGCAGCTGATGCCACGCACGGACTCCTGGTCTCTGGAGTCCCGTGCACCGGCCTTTCCCCACCAGCAGCAGCACCAATTCACTCCCCACAGCTCCTCCAGGTCGGGCAGCACCTCAGAAGTTCAAATGCCCCTGTAGACGAAGCGGGACCCGCGCCAGCGGGTTCCGCGAGCTTTTTTAACGAGGAAGCGGGCGGGCCGCAGCGCAGCTGATGCCACGCACGGACTCCTGGTCTCTGGAGTCCCGCGCACCGGCCTTTCCCCACCAGCAGCAGCACCAATTCACTCCCAACAGCTCCTCCAGGTCGGGCAGCACCTCAGAAGTTCAAATGCCCCTGACCTGAGGGCTGGGCCTGGCCTGCAGCTTCAGTGTTAGGAGCGAGCGGGACGGGCAGATGGCAGGGCCCAGGGCAAGGCTAGCCAGGCAAACGGCAGGGGCTGGGGGGCTAGTAATAACTTAATTTAAATTATGGCCGGTGACCGAATTCAGACAGTCCTCGTAGGAGCGTGGCTGGGTGACTGGTCTTCTTGGGATGCCACCTACCCTAAATTCAAAAAGAGAAATCTTTACTTGTATTAATAACCCTACCAGAGATGTTTATATCACTCTAAGAGTTGCTGCCGCGTCTCCCACTTCATATATACTGCCTTTCACATATGTAGTTAGTCACAAATGTACCACTGAGATATACATTCAATCCCTAACACACCCATACATACACTCACTCAACCATACAGTCCATCACAGATGCACTCTTAAAACCATGCACCCATAGAATCATCCACTCACACATCTATGCATAGAGTCACACACACCCTACCCACACAAACACCCAGGAACCCATACAGATACTGAGACAAGCAATCAATAACTCATATAGAAACTCATATAGCTATTCACAAAACCATGCAGCCACTTATACACCAACATACAGATATATACAGACATTTACACAGTTTAGTCACTAGTCTGCAGTAAGATACATTTAATGACTCACTTATAGAGTCAGTTACGCACCACAGAAAATCATCCATTTACACACTTGTACACCCACTCATTCTTCAACAGGCCTTTCCCTATATATATTAAACATATTAAAATTGTTCAGAAACACATACTTAATGGATGACGTCATCAGTGATGTCATCAGTGATGTCATTTGAGATGTCATCAGTGATGTCATGAGTGATGTCACTGACCATGTCATGAGTGATGTAATATGTGACGTCATCAGCAGTGGATTGCGGGCGCGCGAGTTATAGTTAGCTGAACTAACTATAACGGGGGAATTTCATTGGTTTTTTACGAGTGAAATGTCCAGCTAACTATAACATGTGTGAAACCTATGGTTTTTTCAGTGAATTTGCAAGGTTTTTTAAATGCTAATTCCTAACTATAACGTGTGTGAAACTTATGGTTTTTTTAGTGAATTTGCAAGGTTTTTTAAATGCTAATTCCTAACTATAACGTGTGTGAAACCTATTGTTTTTTTACCGAATTTGTACGTTTTTTTAAATGCTAATTTATATATGTATTATTATATTTTTTATATATTTATTTTACAATAAACTACCTATGTATATAGTTATAGATTGACTGTATCCTGTAATATGGAATGGCTCAGCTCTTTTTTTTGTTTAATTTGGATAAAGTTGAACAGCATAGTTAATATCTTCTATAAACTTATAAACAGTTTTGTTTTTTTAAGGGTTTTTGACGGTGCGCGCACCAGCAAAATCAAAAGCATATGTTTTCCTCTTGTGGGTCCTTTTGAGACCCTGTGACAAGGCCTAGGGCATTAGGAAGTGTCTTCCGTTATTTGTTTTCACATTCTTAACTTTTCTCTTTGGCTATCTTCTGCCGCGGGGTGCGCGCACCGTGCGTGTACCGTGCGCGCACCGTCTTCGTGTGCGCATGCGTGCTTCGTGTGCGCATGCGTGCGTGCTCCGTGCGTGCTCCGAGTGCGCATGCGTGCGTGCTCCGTGTGCGCACACGTGCGTGCTCCGTGTGCGCATGCGTGCGTCCTCCGTGCGTGCACGGTACGTGCACGGTGCGCGCACGGTGCGCGCACGGCAAGTCATGTCATTACGAAACAACACTTTTCATTGGTTCATAGTAGTTTCAGTTCCAGAATCTTCAAACACCACACCCACTCCCCTCATTATTTCTTCTTATTTTCTGGGAGAAGGAGCTGAACAGCAATGGCAGAACAGCAGGCTTCTTCAGAGAGTGAGGAGGAGACCTTTGTGGCAGCAAGGCAGAGGAAACAGAAGGACTCCTTCATCTGGAAGTTCTTTACTTTTCCAGAGGGTCAGAAGAAGGTGAATGCCCCAAAAGTCACCTGCACTGTTTGTGGAGTTGTTTTGTCTCGAGGAGATCCTAAAAAAAAATACTCCTTTAGTATTTATACTATGTTGAGGCACTTTCAAACAGCGCATCCTGTGGCTTATGCACGTGAGTGTAGAACAGCCACAAGAGCCAACCCTCTAGGTCCTCAGCCGAGCACATCATCTGCGGCCGCAGAATCACCAGGTTGCAGACCTCTGGATATCCACCATCTGTTCCAGAGGGTTCATATCCGGTGCAATGTGTGCAATGTTGTTCTCTGTTATGGTGAGAGCAGCATTAACCTGATAGAGAACAAAATCCAACAGCACAAATGCACCACCCCATAATTTTTTTTATTTTTTTTATTGTTCCTGGTGAACAGTTTTTCCTTTTTTTTTTTTTTTTTGCTGCTCCACCCCATAATTATTATTTTTTTTTTTTTGGTTACTGGTGATCAGTTTTTCATTTTTTTTTTTTTTTTGCTGCTCGACAAAAAAAACAGTTCTTTTCAGAACTCACTTCACTTCTCCAAGAAGAGCTATATTCTTAATATACTGTGTTGTAATTTTATTGAATGAATGTGTAGTGTATACATGAACGATTGGAATGATTGAAATGCCTGAGTGAAGAGGAGGAAACGACTGACAGAATGAGTGAGAAAAGGAAAGTATGATCAGTCATGAAAGGGAAGTGAAAGACTGACTGCAACAAAAGGACTAAAGGTAGAGGATACAGGTAAGAAGAGTGAATGAGTAAGGGAATGGCAGTGAGTAATGGAGAGAGAGGGAGGGGGAGTGAGAAAAGGGGAGTAAGGGACAGAGATAGGAAAAGGGAGTAACAGATGAAGCGGATGAAGTACAGCAGGGTAAAGGGATTGAAAGTAAGAGAAGTGGAGTGATGGTGAGATAACAGGTATGAGGATTAGAAAAGGGGGTAAGGGAAAGTGAGAGATGGGGAGTGAGGGGATGGAGGGATTTAGGAAACTGGAGTGAGAGAAAGGGAGTCAGGATTTCAATGAGCAAAGCAGAGTGAGGGAGAGTGAAGGAAAGAATGCGAAAAGGTGAAGGGGTGTGAGATACAGACAGGAGGAAGTGAAGTAGGAGAATAGGAGTGACTATGAGAAAAGGATAGTGACAGTTAGGGAAGGTGACGGAAGGAGAATGACAGAGAAGGTTAAAAAATTAACATAGATGGAAAATGAGTGATGGAAAGAGGAGGAGTGGTAGAAACAGAGGGGCAGATTTATAACAAACTAACGCAGCACGGTGCAGCAAGTAACTTTGCTGCGCCGTGCTGCGTTAGTTTCGAAGCACAGAGATGCAACATATTTACAAGAATATGTCACATCTCTATGCTTCCCCTGCGCTGGCGCACAAACTGCAGCCATGCGCCGGCGCAGGCTCCCTTGCACCATGCTGCAAGGATGCCTGCGTGGTGGGGAGATTGTTCTTGTGCAGGAAGGGACACCTTCCTGCACAAAAACAATCACAAGAGGCTTTTTCCTCTTTCAATGCATGCTGTAGCATGCAGCACGCACTGAAAGAGGAAAAAACGAGGAGAAATGAAAACATTTCTCCTTGTTGCGCCTCGCTACGCCACCTCTAGGGTGGCGTAGCATTCACACGTATCTCCAGAGTTACGATTTCTCGTAAATCTGGAGATGTGTCTAGTTCTATGGGTGTTGCGTGGGAACACCCACAACAACACTCATGGAACGCCCCTTCAACGCACAGTGCTGCGTGTGAAGTGGCTGTATTTATGAGGAGAGGAAAAGTCACGCAGGGTGGCTTTTCCTCTCCTTGTAAATATGGAGGAGCCCCCTGCGCCACCAGTACGTCATGAAAAGTGACGTAGTGGTGGCGCAGGGGGCTTGTAAATCTGCCCCGGAGGTGTTAAGGAAATTAAGGGTAAGTCAGACAAAGGGAGGGAGACAGAAACAGAGACAGAGAGCAAGGAACTGAGAAGGAGTAAGGCAGTTAGAATGACTGAGACATATGGAGACAGGGAGAGAAACATGGTTGAAAAAATAGTGATGGAGGCAGTAAACCTAGGAGAGTAGTAGAGAAGGAGTGAGGGAGTTACGAAAGAGCAGTAAAGGAAGAAGAGAGAGGGAAGGGCAATGAGAAAAGCAGAGTGAGGAGAAGTGAAGAAAAGGGAGCATGAAAGTGAAGGGGTGAGAAATACAGATATTTTAAACTTACCTGACCAACAAAATAACTTAATTAGAAATAAATGTTTTTTTTTAATTACAAGAAAAATGGATTCAATTTCCTAAATTTTCTTTCTCGATCTGAAAAAGAAGAAAAAAAGTAGTAATATTTAACAATACATTTTATAATACAGTACACATATTTTCATATTTAACAAAGTAATTTTTTGCCCTTTTTTTGCTGTTTTCAGAATATATTGAATTTCACTGAAAATAGTGATATCAATTGCATTCATCACTTAACACGGGCAAAAAAATTAACAATCTGAAAGATTGTTTAAAAAAGCCCTGAATCTATCCTCAGTAAAACATACCTTGATAGAAATGTAACATATATATTAAAAATATCTTCTAAGAACAATAACTATTTGCAATCAATAACGTCTGTAAATCTTGTTGCTTAAGCACATACACCAAAATAATATCGGTCAAAGAAGTCCACAATAGAAATATTTACCTTTCCATGAGGCCAAATGGTAATTTTTAAACCCTTTTTAGGTGAAATATCCAATGGTAATCTTAAAAAATCGAAATAATGGTTCCTTCAGATGGTGCAATTTGTATCTAAAATTTTGGTTTTAGAAACATTAAGTAGGAATTTGGTAATTCTGCAGGCAAACATTGCTTGAAAATTAATTGAGAATCATTACACAGTGTCCAGCCTTTTTCACATTTTAGATAAACTGTGTAATGACCAGAAGTTATAGAAGGTCCATCATGGAAAATTGTTACAACTGCAACAAAAGTCGTTCCTGATATTGATAATTGATTTCCTGTAAACTTCTTTATTAAAGTGTCCAATTGTGTTCCATCAGCTCTACAATGTTGCATCATTAAAATTATATACTGTCCATATTTCTTTAAAAATAACGTTGATAACATTTCTGATTTACATTTAGAACATTCCATGTTGTGATTTGCATCTTTAACTAATTTACTAAAAGTCACTGCTTTACTCTCTGGTAATGTTAAATGTATGAACCTTTCAGAATCAACATTAGTGCTGCATGTGTTCATACAGTTTTCACAACAAAGTTCCCATTTATAAGAGAGACCAAACATATTTTCTATTTCTACACCTTCATCTTCCAGTACCATAAGCATATACATTAAGAATTCCTGTGCATCTTGCTGGACATTTTCAGTAAACTGTGTACATCCAGAACATACATCTAAAAGATTTCTAACATCAGAAGCACTTTCTATTTTAGTTGTATCATTACTCAGCTTCTCATAAAGGAAACTCAGCAGAGAACAAAATCTTTTTTCATGATTTAGTATTATCTGCTCTTGCAAACTTTCAAGATAAAATACAACATTTAGCACTACATTAGCGTAGCAGTTGACACCAGAGCTATTTTCAAAATGACAACCAACAACCTCTTGAACATTGTCCTTTTTCTTTTTGCTTGCAATCACATCACTCTCCTTTTGTTTTCTCTTCTGTACATCCTCATTACTGATATCCTCAATTCTCCTTTTCCGACAAACAACACGTTTTTCAAACACAGGATACTGACCTAAATGAGGAGCATAGCTTCTTCTTAATCTAATATACTCCTTTACACAATTTGCATCAGCACTAACTTTTGAGTCATCAAAGTCTATCATGAATAAACCAGATAATTTTTTCACTCGTGACAAAGCAACATATGCCATACCTTCTTTAAACACACTAGATCCAATGTTTACAAAAGCACTATCTACAGTTAATCCATGAGATTTGTGAATAGTTACAGCATATGGTAGAGAAAACGGAAACTGCTTCCTACGTACATATAAGTCTTTCACAAGCAAAAAACGAACTGAACAACGACTAATGTCTTTAACCTCTTCAATCTGGTCAAATTTTATTTTTAAAAATTCAATTCCATCTTTTTTCTGGTAGTTAACAAAACCCACAACTTTACCCAAAGCTCCATTCACTAAACCTTTTTCTACATTCAAATTACGTCTTAAAATTACTCGACAGTTCATACATACATAAAGATTCTTTTCTAAACCAGCTGTTTTCGATATGTTTTTCTCTAGAGAATCCAATTTTGTTTTCAATTTGCCTGTCAATGTAATAGTTATTCCTTCATGCTGTATTTTATCCACGGCTTCCATTTTCATAATCTCTTCATTTTTCAATTTCAAAAGTTCTTCATTGAATATAGAGCATTCATGTAGTGTTGGCATTAAGCAAATTAGAGTATTTTTTTCTGCAATTTTCTTGTATATTTTCTCTGGAACTATTTGTTCTGTTGGAAACATATTACATAGCAATCGACTCTGTAAAGCTTTTCTGCCATTTTCTGTGAGTAGTCCAATTCTGATATCTTTGAGAATACTTGCATAATCATCATCATTTGCTTACCGCATATTGGTAATGAGTTCTTTGTATTCAAAGTATGACCAAATATTCACATTACCTATACTTCCTAACGACTTTTTCGTGTCTTCATGTGTAACAGTATTAAATACTGGTTGTCCTTTAACTGGAGTGAGCTGCAGTAGATCCCCAAAAACTATAACATGTTTTCCTCCAAATAACATGTCATAGTCTGTCTTTAGAATTTGCTGCATTCTTAAATGCACAAAGGCAAACATTAAGTATGATACCATGCTTACCTCATCAATAATGAGAACTTTTATTTTCTTCAACATTCTTGAAACTTCAAAACATGCTTCTCCTGTTAGCTTATGGTATTCTATTTTGTTCTCATGCTCTACTGGTAACATTAGCAAACGATGTAAGGCAATTCCTTTTTTGTTATATGCTGCTAACCCAGTTGGAGCAGTAACAACACAAGACAAAGGTGAATCAGTTTTTTTTTGTAGGCAGCTTCTAATTACTTTAACTAAGAAACTTTTTCCAGTTCCAGCTTGTCCACTCACATACATTCTGATTGGTTCAAATGCTGTGCATGAGCACATGTAGTAATCCATGATCAATTTGTTTTGTGACTTCTTCATATATTTGTTGTTGTTCATCATTCAGTTGTTGTTCCAAATTTGGTAAGTCTATTAAATCTTCCTGAGCTTGATTCATAGCTGTTTCCACTTCAGTCATGGCTATTGCAGCTTCATTTTCTACGATTGGTTGTTCTAGGGGATCTTGACTGAGCGTACCAGAACTTTGACTGTCTTGAGAACTGTCTCTAGCTACTTCAGCTGCAATTGTAGCTTCTTGTTCAATTTCTTCATTTAACATTTGTACATCATTTGAGAAAGTACTGCATTCTATGTTATCTTTGCATGCATTAAAGGAATCTTCATCGCTCTGAAAATCTCCAAGTAATTCATCTATGGTTTAAACAGCTGTAAAAGTGCTAAGTAGTAAAATTCCTTTTTGTCAGTAGTGTCGCAACTCAGCTTCCTGTGATTAATCAAACTTCCTTTTGTTTGTTTCACCAAACATCCTTCCTCACCAATGACTTTATATTTTCCATTGTTGATGTCTTCTGTGGCATACCGTTTATAAAAGTAGTTCCGCAGCACTTTATAGAGACACATATTTTCAAGATGATGACTTCTGTTTGGGTAATATGTGTCCAACATATTTGTTTTCAAAATGTCTGTACTTTCTGGTTCGTTCTCTGCTAAATATTCAATTTCTCGAATAGATTTCAGTACCCGATTTCGCATTCCTGCAAGGCCTAAACTTACCCAAATTATTCTTCTGGATTTGGAGTACAGACTTGCAGATGATAACCTGTCTGAGCATTCGTATGACCCAATTTCTCGATGCGATAACATCTTTAAACTGAAACTGTATAGCTTTTTACTGACAGTCTTCTCGTGAGAAATCTCTTCCCACATTTCTTTCAATTCCGTTTTCTCAGATTTAGTGATGTAAGATGTGACATACCGAGCAACAGCAAAAGAATTGTCAGCAACATACTGAATATCCATGTTAGCATTCCACATGAATAAAATGACTGGGTTGTAGTCATTTATATATTTTGACTCTTCTTTTCTTCTTAGGTTGTAGGTATTTTTCGGAGACTTTCTTGTAATAGTATGGCGCACAGCTGAAATAAAACTGTTTACTCTTCCTTTTGAAAGAACAGGTCGTGGAAATCCAAATCGACATTTTGTGTAGAATTTATCTTTACTCTTGTACTTTCGTCGACAGTATTTTCCACACCGATGACTTTGGAAACGTAAAACTTGCTCTTTTAAGTTTTTTTCTTCTGTGCTTTTAGGTATAGCACATGTTGCATATTCTTCAATGAAAGATAAAACTGCATCATCAGAATCTGTTCCAAATTTTGGGGCATTCTTGATCCACAACAGCATATGAATATGAGGAGCACCTCTTGCTTGTCACTCTTTTCTCCAAAAGAAATCCACAACTTCTCCAAGAGGTGGATTTTTTTTATTGCAGATGAAGGACATCATAGCCTCAAATCTATGATTGAAATATCTGCAAACATTAACCGGATCCAATTAGCACAATTCTCCTGCTGTCTTGTATTGGATATTTTCAATATTTGAATTTGCCTCTCGAAGAAAATCCAGTAAATCATCCCAAGCGTACTCAGCACAGCTTAGCGTAAGGAACCATGTAGGAGTTCCTAAATTCCGTAACATACATTTCAATTCTTCATGGCGTCGGTACCAATATTCATTAGTTCCACGCTGACAAGCCATCAGATTAATCAATTGAGATTCCAAATGATCATCTCGCTGTTGCACTTTGTTCATAAAATCCTTTGCAGACACATTATGTAGATGTACTCCAGTTTTTAAAATGTGATTTACTGCATAAGATAGTGCAGACAAGTCACTTTCAAATAAAAGATGGAACAAATAAGGAATACTTTGACAAAATCTTGGATCTTCTGCATATAATCTTGTAGTCCGATACTCAGAAGCAGGAATCTGTACTGGACGTTCATCATATCGTCCACCTTTTCCTGTAGGAAACAGCTGGGGAAAACAACGAGCTTCCAAGCTCTCCTCCCATACACTCACGGGAGTTCCTTTTGCTTTTTTCATCTGAAACAGATCAATAGTGTTTCCCATAACTTCTTTAGAATGAAGAGGATGTATGCTGAAATGTTCATAAATTTCTTCTTCTTTTGACTTATCCACTTTTTCAATTTGCCCAGTTGGTATTCCTGTGTCTGCTAGTAAAACTTTTTCATCTTCATCCATATAAATTGATTCATATAACTTATTATTTCTTTTCAAATATAAATTTGCTCTTTGTACTTTTTGTACATCTACTAGCTCCTGCCAAATGTTCTTATTCTTTGTAGGTACACCATTAACCAGAATAACTAATGGTTCAGTTTCCAAACTATCTGCATCAATTGTTTCAATATTTTTTTTCAAATCTAATGGCAAATAGACAACTCTTCCTTTTAAACCTCTTTGTAAATCTGAAGGAGGTAATTTACCTGTTTTGGGCTCCATACGAACTATAGTCTGAAACGGATGGACACATTGAATGAGTATAGACTCATACGTATTTAAATCACTAAGTTCTGCAGGAATATCAACCAATTCTAAATTATTATGTACAGCTCTAGCTGGCATTTTATTTTCTTCTAACTTGTTATAACAGTATTTACAAATACGCTGATCTTCACCCAAATCCAAACAATTTTCCAGAAACAAATATGTAGCAAAATCCTTCCACTCATAATTATTTTCTTTTTCACTTTTTTTATAGAGATCAACATTCCTTGCTTGAGTTTTATAATGGCTTCTCCGGCAACAAATACAAGTAATATTTGGTCTTTCATTAGAGATTATAGTAAATTTTGTCATTTGATCTTCAAGATTTTTACTAACAGTGGGTTCTACATTCTCTTTCACATTTTCTTTAATAAATGTGTCATTTCCTGCACTTTCTTGCTCTGGACCAAAGTAACTAAACTCAATATCCTCACAAACCTTCTTCACATCTGATACAGATCCACAGAACAGAGCACTATTCAACTCATTTAACTTTAGTGCTGGACTTTTAGCAAAATGCAATCTTCTCACAAACTTTCTCATTTCAGTATGATGAACTGCCAGCATCCTAAAATGGTGAAAAACACTTTGACAAACTTTCCTAGAAAGACAAGCCCGAGAAAATATCCTTGCAAACCAGTATTCTTTCTCACTCTGCATGGATCTAGTCTTTGAAGCACCTTAATCTTCTGTTTAACACTTTTTTTACTATATTCTCTTAGAAAGTCACGTAATTTATCAATAGATTCTTGTCGTACAGTACAAATACTACTACAATTCCAAGTGTACACTGGGGCTTTAGGACGTTTCTCCATAACCTCATCAGCTAACACTTCTTCCTCATTTCTTGGAACCATTTTCTCCTTTTCCATTACACAACCATCCTTAACTTCATAACCTCGACCACTGGTGTCAACTGCATGCAGCAAACTATTACTTTGAAGATAACTCTCTTCATTAAAAAATGGTTCAGTACTTGAACTATGCTTCCATTCTCCTAAGAACACTTTACAAAAGTTATTTTTTTTCACTACTCTTTTCCTTTTGCTTTTTGACTTCATTACATTGACTATTTTATCTAATGTACGGATCCTGTTCAAAATTAAAATGAATAGTTTTCTTTTTAATTCCAAAGCCTTTGCAACAATTGATTCAATATGTTTCTTTTTCTTATAAAATTTTGCTTTCTTCCTATATTTTTTCACATCCTTTAGCAAATTGAACATCACTCTTCTGTGAAACATTTTTCTACGAATGTTTTGAAATTCTGTTTTTCTTTTTAAGTCATTCTTTCCTGCTTCTGATTGTACATTAGCATTTAGTATTTTCTTTCTAATGTATTGTTTTCTACTTGAAACACTATTTGCAGTGGATATATTTTTTACATTTTTTTTATGTTTGAAGATATTTTTAAAAAAATCCTTAGTCTGCTTACCAGAAGACTTTTTCTTTTTTCCAACATGAGGTTCTTCAACTAATTTGTGTTGTCCAGTTGTCTTCAAATATAGATGTTTTTGCTGTTCTTTTCTCTTTCTTGATTTTATAGGCATGTTTAATTTATTTCAGTGTTGTTCACCAATACCTAAAGGAAATTTAAAAAAAATACCTTTATGTAATTTAAATATATTATTATATTTTTTTGAGCTTTTCAAATCCTATCATATGAGCTGCCCCTTTCCTACGAGTGCAAGTCTTACAGAACAAGAGCAACACAAATTAAATCTCTGACAACAATTCCTGTGTGCACACAGACTCATGGTGTGATTCTAGTCAGAAAACGATATTTGATTGGCAATTTCAAAGCACATTTACTACTGTGGTAGAGCAAGTGATAATTACTGTAACAGCCTGACACATTTTCCTTATAGTTTAGGGAGGCAGAAAAGAGCACATGTCCTAACAGCTACTTGAGACCATGAGCATGTGGAACCTGGGTGAGTGATTAGACTAGAGCAAAGGAAATGAGCCTTGGTGATGTTGCATGTGTTAGCGTTACACACTGCTATCTGAAATACCACACAGTGCTGAATATTAAGCATGGGAGTGCAGGACAAGCAGCTGCCTGTGTGCTAAGAGTGTGTTTCTGGAGACTGTGTATTGCAGGTGCAAGAGAGATCTGCATGGACACTTGCACAACTGCATGAAGACTGCATACATGTATGTAAGAGCACATGTGTGGTAAGGGTTAATTGGAGTTTTGAACGTGTAGGATCTACCTCACCCATTGCAGGAGTGGAACAAAAATCTACCATGTTGATTTGAAATGTGTTAGCATTTGCCTCTCATTTGTGAGATAGTGATTTGTGCTGAATGCTAACCATCACAGTTCAAGAAAACAAGCTGCCCCTTTCCTACGAGTGCAAGTCTTACAGAACAAGAGCAACACAAATTAAATCTCTGACAACAATTCCTGTGTGCACACAGACTCATGGTGTGATTCTAGGCAAAAAACGATATTTGATTGGCAATTTCAAAGCACATTTATTACTGTGGTAGAGCAAGTGATAATTACTGTAACAGCCTGACACATTTTCCTTATAGTTTAGAGAGGCAGAAAAGAGCACATGTCCTAACAGCTACTTCAGACCATGAGCATGTGGAGCCTGGGTGAGTGATTAGACTAGAGCAAAGGAAATGAGCCTTGGTGACGTTGAATGTGTTAGCGTTACACACTGCTATCTGAAATACCACACAGTGCTGAATAGTAAGCATGGGAGTGCAGGAGAAGCACCTGGCTGTGTGCTAAGAGTGTGTTTCTGGAGACTGTGTATTGTCAGGTGCAAGAGAGATCTGCATGGACACTTGCACAACTGCATTAAGACTGCATGGATGTATGTAAGAGCACATGTGGTAAGGGTTAATTGGGCTTTTGAACATGTAGGAACTACCTCACCCATTGCAGGAGTGGAATGAAAAGCTACCCTGTTGTTTTCAAATGTGTTAGCATTTGCCTCTCATCTGTGAGATAGTGATTTCTGCTGAATGCTAACCATCACAGTTCAAGAAAACAAGCTGCCCCTTTCCTACAAGTGCAAGTCTTACAGAACAAGAGCAACACAAATTAAATCTCTGACAACAATTCCTGTGTGCAGACAGACTCATGGTGTGATTCTAGGCAGAAAACGATATTTGATTGGCAATTTCAAAGCACATTTACTACTGTGGTAGAGCAAGTGATAATTACTGTAACAGCCTGACACATTTTCCTTATAGTTTAGAGAGGCAGAAAAGAGCACATGTCCTAACAGCTACTTGAGACCATGAGCATGTGGAACCTGGGTGAGTGATTAGACTAGAGAAAAGGAAATGAGCCTTGGTGATGTTGAATGTGTTAGCGTTACACACTACTATCTGAAATACCACACAGTGCTGAATAGTAAGCATGGGAGTGCAGGAGAAGCAACTGGCTGTGTGCTAAGAGTGTGTTTCTGGAGACTGTGTATTGTCACGTGCAAGAGAGATCTGCATGGACACTTGCACAACTGCATGAAGACTTCATAGATGTATGTAAGAGCACATGTGGTAAGGGTTAATTGGGCTTTTGAACATGTAGGAACTACCTCACCCATTGCAGGAGTGGAAGAAAAATCTACCCTGTTGTTTTCAAATGTGTTAGCATTTGCCTCGCATCTGTGAGATAGTGATTTCTGCTGAATGCTAACATCACAGTTCAAGAAAACAGGCTGCCCCTTTCCTACAAGTGCAAGTCTTACAGAACAAGAGCAACACGAATTAAATCTCTGACAACAATTCCTGTGTGCACACAGACTCATGGTGTGATTCTAGGCAGAAAACGATATTTGATTGGCAATTTCAAAGCACATTTACTACTGTGGTAGAGCAAGTGATAATTACTGTGACAGCCTGACACCTTTTCCTTATAGTTTAGAGAGGCAGAAAAGAGCACATGTCCTAACAGCTACTTGAGACCAAGAACATGTGGAACCTGGGTGAGTGATTAGACTAGAGCAAAGGAAATGAGCCTTGGTGATGTTGAATGTGTTAGCGTTACACACTGCTATCTGAAATACCACACAGTGCTGAATAGTAAGCATGGGAGTGCAGGAGAAGCACCTGGATGTGTGCTAAGAATGTGTTTCTGGAGACTGTGTATTGTCAGGTGCAAGAGACATCTGCATGGACACTTGCACAACTGCATGAAGACTGCATACATGTATGTAAGAGCACATGTGGTAAGGGTTAATTGGGCTTTTGAACATGTAGGAACTACCTCACCCATTGCAGGAGTGGAAGGAAAATCTACCCTGTTGTTTTCAAATGTGTTAGCATTTGCCTCGCATCTGTGAGATAGTGATTTCTGCTGAATGCTAACCATCACAGTTCAAGAAAACAAGCTGCCCCTTTCCTACGAGTGCAAGTCTTACAGAACAAAAGCAACACGAATTAAATCTCTGACAACAATTCCTGTGTGCACACAGACTCATGGTGTGATTCTAGGCAGAAAACGATATTTGATTGGCAATTTCAAAGCACATTTACTACTGTGGTAGAGCAAGTGATAATTACTGTAACAGCCTGACACATTTTCCTTATAGTTTAGAGAGGCAGAAAAGAGCACATGTCCTAACAGCTACTTGAGACCAAGAGCATGTGGAACCTGGGTGAGTGATTACACTAGAGCAAAGGAAATGAGCCTTGGTGACGTTGAATGTGTTAGCGTTACACACTGCTATCTGAAATACCACGCAGTGCTGAATAGTAAGCATGGGAGTGCAGGAAAATCAGCTGCCTGTGTGCTAAGAGTGTGTTTCTGGACACTGTGTATTGTCAGGTGCAAGAGAGATCTTCATGGACACTTGCACAACTGCATGAAGACAGCATAGATGTATGTAAGAGCACATGTGGTAAGGGTTAATTGGGCTTTTGAACATGTAGGAACTACCTCACCCATTGCAGGAGTGGAATGAAAATCTACCCTGTTGTTTTCAAATGTGTTATCATTTGCCGCTCATCTGTGAGATAGTGATTTCTGCTGAATGCTAACCATCACAGTTCAAGAAAACAAGCTGCCCCTTTCCTACAAGTGCAAGTCTTACAGAACAAGAGCAACACGAATTAAATCTCTGACAACAATTCCTGTGTGCACACAGACTCATGGTGTGATTCTAGGCAGAAAACGATATTTGATTGGCAATTTCAAAGCACATTTACTACTGTGGTAGAGCAAGTGATAATTACTGTAACAGCCTGCCACATTTTCCTTATAGTTTAGAGAGGCAGAAAAGAGCACATGTCCTAACAGCTACTTGAGACCAAGAGCATGTGGAACCTGGGTGAGTGATTAGACTAGAGCAAAGGAAATGAGCCTTGGTGATGTTGAATGTGTTAGCGTTACACACTGCTATCTGAAATACCACACAGTGCTGAATAGTAAGCATGGGAGTGCAGGAGAAACACCTGGCTGTGTGCTAAGAGTGTGTTTCTGGAGACTGTGTATTGTCAGGTGCAAGAGAGATCTGCATGGACACTTGCACAACTGCATGAAGACTGCATACATGTATGTAAGAGCACATCTGGTAAGGGTTAATTGGGCTTTTGAACATGTAGGAACTACCTCACCCATTGCAGGAGTGGAAGGAAAATCTACCCTGTTGTTTTCAAATGTGTTAGCATTTGCCTCGCATCTGTGAGATAGTGATTTCTGCTGAATGCTAACCATCACAGTTCAAGAAAACAAGCTGCCCCTTTCCTACGAGTGCAAGTCTTACAGAACAAGAGCAACACGAATTAAATCTCTGACAACAATTCCTGTGTGCACACAGACTCATGGTGTGATTCTAGGCAGAAAACGATATTTGATTGGCAATTTCAAAGCACATTTACTACTGTGGTAGAGCAAGTGATAATCACTGTAACAGCCTGACACATTTTCCTTATAGTTTAGAGAGGCAGAAAAGAGCACATGTCCTAACAGCTACTTGAGACCAAGAGCATGTGGAACCTGGGTGAGTGATTAGACTAGAGCAAAGGAAATGAGCCTTGGTGACGTTGAATATGTTAGCGTTACACACTGCTATCTGAAATACCACGCAGTGCTGAATAGTAAGCATGGGAGTGCAGGAAAATCAGCTGTCTATGTGCTAAGAGTGTGTTTCTGGAGACTGTGTATTGTCAGGTGCAAGAGAGTCTGCATGGACACTTGCACAACTGCATGAAGACAGCATAGATGTATGTAAGAGCACATGTGGTAAGGGTTAATTTGGCTTTTGAACATGTAGGAACTACCTCACCCATTGCAGGAGTGGAATGAAAATCTACCCTGTTGTTTTCAAATGTGTTAGCATTTTCCTCTCATCTGTGAGATAGTGATTTCTGCTGAATGCTAACCATCACAGTTCAAGAAAACAAGCTGCCCCTTTCCTACAAGTGCAAGTCTTACAGAACAAGAGCAACACGAATTAAATCTCTGACAACAATTCCTGTGTGCACACATACTCATGATGTGATTCTAGGCAGAAGACGATATTTGATTGGCAATTTCAAAGCACATTTACTACTGTGGTAGAGCAAGTGATAATTACTGTAACAGCCTGACACATTTTCCTTATAGTTTAGAGAGGCAGAAAAGAGCACATGTCCTAACAGCTACTTGAGACCAAGAGCATGTGGAACCTGGGTGAGTGATTAGACTAGAGCAAAGGAAATGAGCCTTGGTGATGTTGAATGTGTTAGCGTTACACACTGCTATCTGAAATACCACACAGTGCTGAATAGTAAGCATGGGAGTGCAGGAGAAACACCTGGCTGTGTGCTAAGAGTGTGTTTCTGGAGACTGTGTATTGTCAGGTGCAAGAGAGATCTGCATGGACACTTGCACAACTGCATGAAGACTGCATACATGTATGTAAGAGCACATCTGGTAACGGTTAATTGGGCTTTTGAACATGTAGGAACTACCTCACCCATTGCAGGAGTGGAAGGAAAATCTACCCTGTTGTTTTCAAAAGTGTTAGCATTTGCCTCGCATCTGTGAGATAGTGATTTCTGCTGAATGCTAACCATCACAGTTCAAGAAAACAAGCTGTCCCTTTCCTACGATTGCAAGTCTTACAGAACAAGAGCAACACAAATTAAATCTCTGACAACAATTGCTGTGTGCACACAGATTCATGGTGTGATTCTAGGCAGAAAACGATGTTTGATTGGCAATTTCAAAGCACATTTACTACTGTGGTAGAGCAAGTGATAATTACTGTAACAGCCTGACACATTTCCCTTATAGTTTAGAGAGGCAGAAAAGAGCACATGTCCTAACAGCTACTTGAGACCATGAGCATGTGGAACCTGGGTGAGTGATTAGACTAGAGCAAAGGAAATGAGCCTTGGTGATGTTGAATGTGTTAGCGTTACACACTGCTATCTGAAATACCACACAGTGCTGAATAGTAAGCATGGGAGTGCAGGAAAATAAGCTGTCTATGTGCTAAGAGTGTGTTTCTGGAGACTGTGTATTGTCAGGTGCAAGAGAGATCTGCATGGACACTTGCACAACTGCATGAAGACTGCATAGATGTATGTAGGAGCACATGTGGTAAGGGGCTTTTGAACATGTAGGAACTACCTCACCCATTGCAGGAGTGGAATGAAAATCTACCCTGTTGTTTTCAAATGTGTTAGCATTTTCCTCGCATCTGTGAGATAGTGATTTCTGCTGAATGCTAACCATCACAGTTCAAGAAAACAGGCTGCCCCTTTCCTACGAGTGCAAATCTTACAGAACAAGAGCAACACAAATTAAATCTCTGACAACAATTCCTGTGTGCACACAGACTCATGGTGTGATTCTAGGCACAAAACAGTATTCCTGGGTGATACCAGTACACCTTAACTTATGGTGAAGACATACTCCATAATATCTTACAAGTTCAAGGCAGTTAAATATCTTCCAAAACATAAAATGTACAACACAACTTTAAAAGAAGAAACAAATTTCTATCATTTTTTTTTTTTTTTTAAATAAATCTGTTTATTAAACATAAAGAAATTTGGTCATGTTATACAATCTCGTTCAGTTGTCTCACAAGGTATACGCAAATTTCTATTATTTATATCAAAATACACCACATACATCCCCTCTCAAATTCATAACTCACCTTTAAAAGTAGTTAGTTGAGAAAGAAATGTGGCACTCACACAGCAGATTATCAGAGCCAGAATCTCTGAGCTGTACACCTCTCACCAGAACCAGTAAATGGCAAACTTTCCCTCTCTTTTTTCACACATATACATGTTAACTTCAAATCCCATTGCTTCCCACATTTTTTCAAATGGAAACACACATTTCTAACGGTTGCAAATTTCAACCCTTTTCCAAATCATTCCTACCCCCAACATGACTTCTGCCTGCTACCATAGCAACAGGTCATGGAACACTGGTGTGAGCAGAGAGGTCAGAAGTTCAGCACACAATGTTTCTAATCAAAACAGCAAGAGTGCTTGACTTTTCAAACCTAACAGCAAATCCAAAGTAATGTTCTGTGGGAACACATTTTTCTGAACCAATACAAAACATGCTTTTAAAAATGTAAACATACAGCCTAGTTTTTAGTGTAGAATGGTGTGAAACAGCCAATGAGTTCTTTTTTATTAAAAAAAAGTATGTAAGCCTCCATTTTACAACTAACTTTCTTTTCATATTGCCATTCTACTGAAAGACACCTTCTGAGTGCATCCAGATCTCCTTGAAAGATGTTCACAGTGTGGATTGTAGGTCATAGCTATGTCTTCTGGAGTGAAAAGTATGCAGAGAAAAGAGGTATTGTGAAAGACCTTGCTTTGCCAAATGTAGACATTAAATGGATTGGTCAGAGAGGGTTAAAGTGGCACCAATTAATGCCTTTGGTGAAATCCTTTCTACATCTCCCACAGCCTAACCTTATAATTGTGCACTGTGGTGGAAATGACCTAGGCACTTTAACTGGGGTAGGTCTGGAAATGCTTGTTAAAGACACCTTTGTGCAATTGATGTCACTTTTTCCACAAACTACCTTTGTATATTCTAATATATGCCAAAGGCAAAAGTGGAACTGGTCCAACCAATATTGTCTGCAGATTGAGAAAGCAAGAAAGCACGTCAATAAGTCTGTTTCTGCTTTCCTCAGAGACTATGGTATGGGTTCTATATACCACAACAACTTGCGTTACAACATGCAAGGCATTTATAGAGGAGACGGTGTACATTTCACAGATGAAGGGAACAGAGTCTTCCTCTTGAACTTTAGACTGTGCATCGGTACTTACTTGTAGGTACCAAAAAACACTCAATGAACACAACGGCTCTTTTTAGAGCCAACCAACATCTAAACACTTAAACTTGTTTTTTAATTCTATTTTTTTCCGAATTTTTTTCCGCCGTGCGCGCAACCCGCGATTTTTTGAAAAAATATAAAATGGTTTTTTCACTTTTCGGGATCCTTCAGAGACCCCCTGACAAAGGCTAGGGGGTCAGGAACTCTCTACACTGCCCCCTTTTCACATTCTCCACCTTTCTTTTAAATGGAAACACTCATTTCTATTATCAGAGCCAGAATCTCTGAGCTGTACACCTCTCACCAGAACCAGTAAATGGCAAACTTTCCCTCTCTTTTTTCACACATATACATGTTAACTTCAAATCCCATTGCTTCCCACATTTTTTCAAATGGAAACACACATTTCTAACGGTTGCAAATTTCAACCCTTTTCCAAATCATTCCTACCCCCAACATGACTTCTGCCTGCTAGCATAGCAACCGATCATGGAACACTGGTGTGAGCAGAGAGGTCAGAAGCTCAGCACACAATGTTTCTAATCCAAACAGCAAGATTGCTTGACTTTTCAAACCTAACAGCAAATCCAAAGTAATGTTCTGTGGGAACACATTTTTCTAAACCAATACAAAACATGCTTTTAAAAATGTAAACATACAGCCTAGTTTTTAGTGTAGAATGGTGTGAAACAGCCAATGAGTTCTTTTTATTAAAAAGAGTATGTAAGCCCCCATTTTACAACTACCTTTCTTTTCATATTGTCATTCTACTGAAAGACACCTTCAGAGTGCATCCAGGTCTCCTCCTCACTCCCTGAAGAAGACTGCTGTTCTGCCATTTTCAAGTAAAATTGATAGCTGTTCACCTCCTTGTCCCAGGAAATAAGGAGAAATAGTGAGGGGAGTGGGTGTGGTGTTTGAAGATTCTGGAACAGAAACTACTATGAACCAATGCTTCTGAGTGGCATTTATAGAGGAGATGGTGTACATTTCACAGATGAAAGGAACATAGTCTTCCTCTTGAACTTTAGACTGTGCATCGGTACTTACTTGTAGGTACCAAAAAACACTCAATTAACACAACGGCTCTTTTTAAAACCAACCAACATCTAAACACTTACACATGATTTTTAAATCTATGTTTTTTACGAATTTTTTGCCACCGTGCGCGCACTGTGCGCGCACCCCGCGATTTTCTGACAAAGGCTAGGGGGTCAGGAACTCTCTACCCTGCCCCCTTTTCACGTTCTCCGCCTTTCTTTTTTACTGTCACACACAAAACACACATAATGTCAGCCGACACTTCCTGATTTCGACCGATTCGAATGTTGACTGACATGTAACCACCAATCAGAATTACGCTCGCGCACGTTATGGTGCGCGCATCGTGCGCGCACGGTGCGCGCTTATAGATATTTATGTGCTTTTAACTGCAATTTTCTCAGGAACTACTGCACAGATTGACACCATATATGCAAAAGGCACATGCCTGACCTGAGGACTACCTCTTTGCCAAATTTCAAGTAATTCTGTTCAGCCGTTCGGGCTGTACCTTCGACTAAAGGTCCTATGAGAAAATGCATGGGGAAAACGCATTTTGGGACCCCCCTTTTTTCTCAGCCCCCGCTTGACGAATCACCCCGAGACTTTCAGGGTAGGAGCTGAGCGGAGCGCCCCATTAGTTTTGAAAATTTCGTGAGGATTCGTCAACCGGCGCCAAAGTTATTCAAAATAGAATTTTCAGATTTCCTATGGAAACTCGGTCCTAACTATAACTATCTACTGGCGACCGCCAGTAGATAATATATATATATATATATTATCTACTGGCGGTGGCCAGTAGATAGTTATAGTTTGGACCTATTTTCCATAGGAAATCCTCAACATTCTATTTGGAATAACTCTGGCACCGATTGACGAATCCTCGCGAAAGTTTCCAAACTTTTGGCCAGCTCCGCTCCACTCCTACCCTTAAAGTTTTGCGGTGATCCATCAAGCGGGGGCCAAGAAAAAAGGGGGGTCCCAAAACGCGTTTTCCCCATGCAATTTCCCATAGGATCTGTTGTCGCAGCTACAGCCCGAACCGCTGAACGGAATGACACCAAATTTGGCAAAGATGTAGTCCTCAATTCGGACTTGTGCCTTTTGCATATATGGTGTGAATCTGTTCAGTAGTTCCTGAGAAAATTAGGGTAAAAAAGTTAGTGATATCTATGGCCGTGGAGGATCCGCGGACCGTACCCGCACCGTAAGCGCACCCTCCCCGAACCGAGCGCGCACCATCCCGATTGCACGCTGAATGCTAATTGGCTGTCGAGTGTCTCTCTACATTCGAAACCAGGAACTGTTGGCGGCCATTTTCTGCCTCGGTAGAAGCGAGGCTGAAGATGCAAGGGGAATAAGTGTGTAAAATATATAAAGGGGGCAGAGTGGAAATACTCTGACCCTCTAGAGGTGCTTAGGGGTCCCAGAAGGACCCCCTGGGGCCCCCTTTTAAAAAAAAAAAACACGGGGAAATGCGCGCACGGTGCGCGCATCCTATCGCGTTGGATGCACGGATTCTCTCGCGGTGGGTACGCGGATCCACGGCAACGTTTTTTGAAAAATGACAAGAAATCATTAGTTGTATGACAACTTTCTACACTGAAAGGTAGGGTGTATATTTCTGTTTTTTAAAGTTATAATTGTTATTGGTTAACAAAAACAGATTGTAAGGAACATTATATATGATAAGCTGATATGTTGAAAAGTCAAACACACTTCCTGTCTTGTGTAGGAACATTGTTTGCTGAACTTGTGACCTGTGAGCTCAGTGCAGTGTTCCATGACCTGTTTCTATAGTAACAGGCAGAAGGCAGATTGGGGGAAGGGTTGAAATGTATTTCAGTTTGAAAGGGTTGAAATGTTTAACCAATAGAACTGTGTGTTTGCTTTTGAGTTTCTGTGTGAAGGATTGTGATTTGATGTTGTAATATTTCAAAAGAAGTCGAGGTCCAGTCAAAGAGTTGATTTGAAGAAGAAGTTTAATCTTCAAGAAAAAGATCCCATCCATACAAGTTCACCAGTACAGCATCAGCTCCTAGTCAACTGTCCCAACCTCCCTTATGACCTATATACATTCCATTTCTGATTACAGCAAACCATAGAAACATTGGATATGACAGATAGACCTAACCATAGAGAACATGTATAAACAATTAATAAAACAGGACACTACACCATCTGCCTTCCCCAACAAATTAATTACACTTGTATATGTAACTGCACACTACACATAATCATCAAGATAACCTGGTCTCTTCACCAATCTTGAAGACTGACGTGTAGAACAATCACTTGTTTGAGCTTTTTCTTTTACAGTCTTATTGACCCCTTTTCTCCTTACAACAACCACTCTATTAAGATTCCACACCCGGTGGTCTTCCGTTTTAACCGCATTCTTAAACACTTTAATGACCACCATGGGATCAAAATATTTTGAATTACCACTCCTTACATGACCAGGACGTTTTACTACAACCACATCACCAACATTCACTTCCAACTTCTTGACTGAATTCTTTTTGTCAAAATAATCTTTTCTTAACAATGCTTTCTCTTCTTCCCTTTTTACAACCAGTTCTTCATCACAGACTCGCTCTTTTCCTTTATTAAAACAATATTCATTCACCCAAAATGGTTCCAAGTGTGTATTCGGAACCCTACCACAAAATAAGAGAAAAGGAGATTTCCCGGTAGTAGAGTGAGGAGACAATCTATAATCCTCTAATTTTTTAAGTACCTCCTCCTTCCATCCAAGAGATAAAGACTTAGCCAAAGTAATGGTTTCTTTCAAAACCCTGTTGAGTCTCTCCACCATCCCATTTGTCTCGGGATGATAGAGAGAACATGTTTTATGAATGATTCCACAAGACGACAAATATTGTTCCATCTCTTTAGAAACTAGTTGTACGCCATTGTCCGTCAAAATACTCTTAGGAAATCCTTCCTTTGCAAACAACTGTTTAAGACATTTAATGACATTAACTGAATCCACAGTGTGCAAAAAGAAAACCTCAGGCCAGCGAGAATACATGTCAATCACAACCTATAAAAATACGTGAGAACCATTACTATATACAGGACCTAAAATATCTAAAGCAATATCTTCCCAAGGGTGCTTAGGTATTCTTCTCAAAATCATAGGTTGTACTCTAGTAGTTTTAGACTTATCACTCAAATTACAAGCAAAACACTCACGAATTTCACGCTCCACCAACTTATCCATTCCTGGCCACCAATAAGACAATCGCAATCTCTCCTTTGTCTTAGAGATACCAGAATGAGTAGCATGTGCCAAATCTATCAAGTTCTTTCTTAGACCTACTGGAGGGACTAACTTAGTACCACGAAACAAAATATCCTTATCCACAGAAAGTTCATCTTTCACATACCAAAAAGGCCTTGTACCTTCTGATCCATTTTTAATACTTGACCAATTTCCCAACAAAAGAGCCGCAACCTCTTTAAGAGTTACATCCAGCTCCATTTCTTTTCGCCACTTCTCTTCACATATGTGATCAGCATCCAAAACACACACCCACTCATAACTTAGATCATTACTGTCCCCATCACAAGTGTCACTTGACACCAAACGTGAAAAGACATCAGCTATTCTATTGTTAATTCCTGGAATATATTTGATAGAAAAAGAATATTCTTGCAAGCTTATAATCCATTTAGTTATGCGACTAGAAATAGCATCCAAACCTTTCTTCTCAAAGATTTCTACTAAAGGTTTATGATCCGTTCTCACTTCGAAATCTACTCCCCACAAAAATTTCTTCAGTTTTTTGATCGCCCAAAAAACTGCAAGGGATTCCCGTTCAACAACAGAATACCTTGTCTCAGGGTCTTTCAGACCTCTAGAGAGAAACATGATGGTTTTAATTCCTTGAGGACTCTCCTGTTGCAAAACCGCACCTAACCCCTTCTCACTAGCATCAGTCGTAAGAATTGACTTAAGCTTGGTATCAAAACTTTGCAAAAATGGTGCATCACATAATTTCTTCTTAACATCAGAAAACTCTCTTTCACATAGATCCGTCCATAGGAAACTAACACCTTTCTTTAACAAACTTCTCATATTGACGGTTAACTCAGAAAAATTCATGATGAACTTCCCATAATATTCTATTAAACCAAAAAAACTCATTAATTCTTCCTTTGACGTAGGGGAAAGCATACTACGTATAGAAGACAATAAATCATCTTTTGGTTTGACCCCACTACTAGAAATATTGTGCCCAAGATAATCAATAGCATTAGACCGGAACTTACACTTCTCTATTTTAATAGTGAGATTAGCATCAGATAACCTAGACAGAACAGATCTGAGGCGATCGTCATGTTCATTATCATTGTCACCGAAAATAAGTATGTCATCCTGATAGATGCACACACCCGGTAAACCTTTCAAAACCTTCTCCATTGCCCGCTGGAAAACAGAGGAAGCTGATACCAAACCGAATGGCATTCTTTTGAATCTAAATGTACCAAACGGCGTGATGAATGCAGTCAGATCCCTGCAAGATTTCTCCAATTCAATTTGATGATAAGCTGAAGTTAAATCAAGGGTGCTAAATACCTTAGCACCACCCAGAAGAACAAGGAGTTCCGAAATATTAGGAAGTGGATATCTATCCACAACCACACTTTTGTTTAATTGGCGTAAATCTATGCAAAGACGCAAATCACCGTTAGGTTTGCGGGCAGCGATGACCGGAGCCATCCACTCCGTCCCCTCAACCTCTTCAATGATACCACCATTCTTAAGCTTGATGATCTCTTTTTCCATGTCGCTCCTAACAGCCAACGGGACATTCCTGACTTTACAGGCAACCGGTACAGAATTTTCCTTTAAAATTATCTTATGCTGATAACCTTTCAAGCAACCCAAATCTTTTCTGAACACTTTTGGAAAGTCACACATCAATTCATTGACCAATTTCTCATCTTCTACAGATTTTACTGTACATACATCTCTTAACAAAATAGGTGGATTGGAATTTGGATCAAGATAAACTCCCAAATTTCCCTGATGAATCCAACTAATTATACTGTCACCCTTTTTCGACACATACATTTTTCCTGATACCAATCTTCCTTTATACTCAATCAATCCCAGAAAGTACCCATGCAATTTAATTGGTTCTCCCCCATAAGCCAATGGAATTATGTCAGCTTTAAACAAAACAACCTTTTGCTTTAATTTCTTGTTGTAAAAATCATTTGAAATTATAGTAATTTTCGCTCCTGAATCAAACAAGACACGAGTTAGCTCCCCATCAACCAAAATTTCATCTGTAGGACACCATTTTTTGTTACTTTGACTTCCTATCTCTAAAATTATTTGACCACATTCAAAATCTTTGTGCATATCTTCTGAATGTTCTTCTTCATAAACTTCCACCGTTTTAACTTTTGAATCAAGCTTACTCTTACACACAAATTCAAAATGACCCTTCTTTTTACACTTTAAGCACATATGACTAAAAGCAGGACACCTTTTATCATTAGCAAGATGCCCTACCTTGTCACATCTGTAACATTTAAAGGACTTTGACTTATCAGATGAAGTATTAGATATCTTGCTTCTATCTACTTGACTTCTGTCTTTTGTTTTAAACTTGACATCACTTTGTTCTTTAACTACTTGTATCTTGACTTCTTTAACATTATCCTTTTTTATGATGGCAACACACTTTAAAGAATGTTCTATCTTTTTAGCTACAACAATGACCTCATCAAGAGTAGGATCATCACGTAACCACAATTCCTCTCTTACTTTATTCATATTACAACCCAACATGAATTGGTCACGCACATGTTCATCCGTCAAGTTTTCAAATTTACAAGATGAAGCAAGTTTCCTTAAACTTGTTAAATAATTTTCAATAGTCTCACCCTCATTTTGAAGTCTCTTACCAAAATGATACCTTTCCAATATCGTGCTTACTTTTGGAAGATAATGTTTATCTAACTTAGATATGCATATTTCATAATCATTTAAACCATCTGACTCAGAAGTTGCCAATTCAGGGAGATGATCGAATACATCTTGTCCTTCTGAACCCAGGCAATGAAGCAAAAGAGATGTTTTTCTTTCAGCACTCAACGAAGCACCACACACCCTAGCATATCTTTCGAACACACTCTTCCATTTTTTCCATTTGATAGGAGGTTTGCCAGGTTGGGAAAGAAAGAAAGGTGCTGCCGTAACATTCTGCATTGCACCAAACATAAAGTGAACCCTTTATATTTTTAAACAATAAATAAATAAGAAGAAATCTTAGAAGGTTTAAGAACAATAAATCTGTACGTTGTAACGTAAATGATACTCTTGTTAAATTCACAATATCAGTTCAAGCCTTTTGGTAAACACATTTAACATCTGTATCAGTTCAAACCCCAAAATACACACAGATCAGCGTGTATATCGCTGTTGAAACAGTCCGTAATTGCTTCCCTGGAGATCAGAACGCTTTAAATACACCTTCACCAGCGTGCATATCGCTGTCAAAAGTAAATCTTAACTGGCATGAGGAAAATTACTGTACCACACACAGCTGGAAATGATACTCGCTTTGCATCACTGGTGTGCGAGCCACTGATGAGGAATTCAAATGGTCACAAGAAGATTTTGATTTTATCGTTCCACATACAGATGGACTCGCTACTCACTAGCTGGTGTGCGAGCCACCGATGAAGAATTCAAAGCTGAAATAAACGTGCAAGATATGGAGTTAGTTTTTAAAACAATCTTCCCAATCCAAAATGGCCGCCAGAACGTGCGACGTAATGACGTTATCCCAGCATGCAACTCCGCAGTCAGAGCGTGATGGAAGCCTCGAAGAGAAGTGAACGCTGAGGAATGCTTGAAGATTCGAGAGACGAATAATCCAAAACGGAGCTTGAAGGTACGAATTCTCAAGATGTTACCATTTAAAATAAAGCGCGAGGCTCTTTCCAAACGTATTCCGGTACAACGTACAGTTCAAATTAACGCAAAGTCATTTCATTGTAAAACCCATTAAATAGGAAGACTTAAAACTTTGAAATAATTCTCCCACGTTTGAATTCAATATAGTTTTCAATCACATGGAAAGTGGCATTTTCACCAACCTCTCTGTCCGAGCAAATTAACGAAATAATTTCAAGCTCATGACACCCAAGATAGTCTCTAGTTCATAAGAGAGGAAGCGTTTCCAAGTCGAATCATTCAAATCCAATGAATCCAGTTAATCCAATGAAAAAGTCGAAATTTTGAGGCATAAAATGCTTATGAGTATATTATTTCTCGAGGTCTTCTACTAAGAGAGTGAGCCCACATCGAGTTAACCCCTTAAATCACAGCGGGAATGTGGCGAAATGCTCCCAACCCTCCAGGTAACATTTTGACAGGAGAAAAGAATATATACTTTATCTCACCAAGTTCAGTTTACAAATCCTTGTTGTTGAGATCTTCTTGAAGACTGCCGACTACGCCAGTGTAATATTTCAAAAGAAGTCGAGGTCCAGTCAAAGAGTTGATTTGAAGAAGAAGTTTAATCTTCAAGAAAAAGATCCCATCCATACAAGTTCACCAGTACAGCATCAGCTCCTAGTCAACTGTCCCAACCTCCCTTATGACCTATATACATTCCATTTCTGATTACAGCAAACCATAGAAACATTGGATATGACAGATAGACCTAACCATAGAGAACATGTATAAACAATTAATAAAACAGGACACTACAGATGTTTACATGTATATGTGTGGAAAATGAAAGGGAAACTTTTTCATTCTTTGCTTTTGCTGAGAGGTGCACAGTGCAGAGATTCTGTAAAAGAAAATATGGTGAGTGATTGATATACTTCTTAATCTACAAAAGATCTTGAAAGAGGAGTTATTTAATTGTGAGGGGATGTATGTAGACTATTTTGATTTTAATCAGACTAATGTATTTTTCCTGCTAAAGTGTAGGGAGTACTTTTTTTCTCTACAATGTGTGTGCATGTAGAAACCATTCTGTGATAAGCATTTGTGTTTTTCATGTGTTTGTAAACAGATAACTGTGCAGTTTTTATGTTTTGGTAGAATTAGAAACCAGTCATTATTTATGAATTTGTGAAATGAGTTATGTTATGTTTCTATACTAAAATGTAGTACTACTTCTAGATGAAGAAATGTGTTTTGGTATAGTGCAAGGGATAGTGTTGTTTGTCTAGAATCACACAGTGAGTCTGTGTGCATTTGGGAACCACTGTGAGAGAAGCATTTGGTAACATCGTGTATTTGCTGACAGATAACTGTTTTAACTTGTCATGTTGTGAAGTTTTAGTAGCATTAGAAGACAGTTATGGCTTATAATTTGATTAAATGAGTCAGACTTTGACAGAAAAGTGCAGTCCTGAAATATGTAGATTGTGTGCAGTTCCCTTACCAGTTGCACTGTAGTGAATGAGTTTTGGTAAACTCCTAGGGATAGTGGTGCATGTCTAGAATCACAGTGTGAGTTAGTGTGTATTTGGGATCAGTGTGAGAGAAGCATTTGGTGATATCATGTATTTGCTTACAGATAACTTTTTATAAACCTGTCATGTTGTGAAGGTTTAGTAGCATTAGAATCCAGTCTTTGCTTATGCGTTGATTAAATGAGTCATGCTTTGACACTGATGTGCTGTACTTAAATATGTAGATTGTGTTCAGTACCATTAACTCTTCCAGACTTGTGAATGAGTTTTGGTAAACTCCTAGGATAGTGTTGATTGTCTAAAATCACACTGTGAGTCTGTGTGCATTTGGGTAAGGATTGTGAGAGAAGCATTTGGTAACATCGTGTATTTGCTGACAGATAACTGTTTTAAAACCAGTCAGGTTGTCAAGTTTTAGTAGCATTAGAAGACAGTTATGGCTTATGCTTTCATTAAATGAGTCAGGCATTGACAGTAAATTGCAGTCGTGAAATATGTAGATTGTGTGCAGTTCCCTTACCACTTGCACTATAGTGAATGAGTTTTGGTAAACTCATAGGGATAGTGGTGCTTGTCTAGAATCACACTGTGAGTTAGTGTGTATTTGGGATCAGTGTGAGAGAATCATTTGGTAACATCATGTATATGCTGACAGATAACTGTTTTAAAATCTGTCATGTTGTGAAGTTTTAGTAGCATTAGAATCCAGTCTTTGCTTATATGTTGATTAAATGAGTCATGCTTTGACACTGATGTGCTGTACTTAAATATGTAGATTGTGTGCAGTCCCCTTACCCCTTCCACAGTAGTGAATGAGTTTTGGTAAAGTCCTAGGATAGTGTTGATTGTCTAAAATCACACTGCGAGTCTGTGTGCATTTGGGTAAGGATTGTGAGTGAAGCATTTGGTAACATCGTGTATTTACTGACAGATAACTGTTTTAAAACCTGTCATGTTGTCAAGTTTTAGTAGCATTAGAAGCCAGTCTTTGCTTATGCGTTGATTAAATTAGTCAGGCATTGACATTAAAGTGTAGTCGTGAAATATGTAGATTGTGTGTAGTTCCTTTACCACTTCCACTGTAGTGAATGAGTTTTGGTAAACTCCTAGGGATAGTGTTGTTTGTCTAGAATCACACTGTGAGTCTGTGTGCATTTGGAAACCACTGTGAGAGAAGTGTTTGGCAACATCGTGTATTTGCTGACAGATAAGTGTTGTAAAACATGTCATGTTGTCAATTTTTAGTAGCATTAGAAGACAGTTATGGCTTATGCTTTCATTATATGAGTCAGGCATTGACAGTACATTGCAGTTGTGAAATATGTAGATTGTGTGCAGTTCCCTTACCACTTGCACTGTAGTGAATGAGTTTTGGTAAACTCATAGGGATAGTGGTGCTTGTCTAGAATCACACTGTGAGTTAGTGTGTATTTGGGATCACTGTGAGAGAAGCATTTGGTAGCATCATGTATTTGCTGACAGATAACTGTTTTAAAACCAGTCATGTTGTGAAGTTTTAGTAAGATTAGAATCCAGTCTTTGCTTATGCGTTGATTAAATGAGTCATGCTTTGACACTGATGTGGTGTACTTAAATATGTAGAGTGTGTGCAGTACCATTAACTCTTCCAGAGTAGTGAATGAGTTTTGGTAAACTCCTAGGATAGTGTTGCTTGTCTAAAATCACACTGTGAGTCTGTGTGCATTTGGGTAAGGATTGTGAGAGAAGCATTTGGTAACATTGTGTATTTGCTGACATATACCTGTTTTAAAACCGGTCATGTTGTGAAGTTTTAGTAGCATTAGAAGCCAGTCCTTGCTTATGCTTTGATTATATGAGTCAGGCTTTGACATAAAAGTGCAGTCCTGAAATATGAAGATTGTGTGCAGTTCACTTACCACTTCCACAGTAGTGAATGATTTTTGGTAAACTCCTAGGTATAGTGGTTGTTGTCTAAAATCACACTGTGAGTCTGTGTGCATTTGAGAACCACTGTGAGAGAAGCATTTGGTAACATTGTGTATTTGCTGACAGATAACTAATTTAAAACTTCTCATGTTGTCAAGTTTTAGTAGCATTAGAAGCTAGTCTTTGCTTATGCATTGATAAAATGAGTCAGGGTTTGACACTAAGGTGCAGTACCATGTACTATTCTGTTCACTGTGGCAGAACTGAACATTTAAAAGTTTTACCTAAGCACTGTCCTAGAAGTAGTCTGATTATTTAGTCAGTTTCTAAGTACCACATAGGCTGCTTCAAATGTCTATGCAGTATGCATGTAGTGTTCTAACATACTATACACTTGTCTTTTACACCTTCAATTCCCTAGTCAGTATCCATACACTTCCAGGAAACATCCTGTCACTTCCTTTGCAGTCCTCTAGAGACCCATTCAACAGCATGTACTAATCCATCACTGTGCCAAAACCCAAACACTTACAATTCACCAAGACACTCTCTTTCCAGTACTCTAATGATTCAGTCACTGCCTAAGTATTCATGCACTGAGCCAGGTCTTAGCACATGGACTTCTTCAAACCCCTATCCACTATGCATGCAGTCCTCTAAGCACCTACACACTTGTCTTTCACACCTTCAATTCCCCAGTCAGTATCCGTTCACTTCCAGCAAACACCCTGTCACTCCATTTTCACTCCTCTAGTGACCCATTCAGCATCATGTACTAATCCATTCACTGCGCCAAACCCTAATAAATTCACCCAGGCACTCTCCTTGCAGTACTCTAATCATTCAGTCAGTACCCAAGTACTCATCCAGTGACCCAGGCCTTAGTATATGGACTGCTTCAAACCCTTATCCACTATGCATGCAGTCCTCTAACCACCTACACAATTGTCTTTCTCACCTTCAATTCCCTAGTCAGTATCCATACACTTCCAGGAAATACCCTGTCACTCCCTTTGCAGTCCTCTAGTGACCCATTCAGCACCATGTACTAATCCATTCACTGTGCTAAAACCCAAACACTTATAAATTCACCAAGATACTATCTTTGCAGTACTCTAATCATTCAGTCCGTGCCTAAGTATTCATACACTGAGCCAGGCCTTAGCACATGGACTGCTTCAAACCCCTATGCACTATGCATGCAGTCTTCTAACCACCTAGACACTTGTCTTTCACACTTTCAATTTCCTAGTCAGTATCCATACAGTCCAGCACTTGTGACTGCCTTTGCACTCCTCTAGTGACCCATTCAGTACCAAGTACTAATCCATTCCCTGTGCGAAAAGCCTAGCACTTATAAATTCACCTAGGCACTCTCCTTGCTGTACTCTAATCATTCAGTCAGTACCCAAGTAGTCATGCAGTGAGCCAGGCCTTAGCACATGGACTGCTTTAAATGCCTATGCAGTATGGATGCAGTCCTCTAATCACCTATACAGTTGTGTTTCACACCTTCAATTCCCTAGTTAATATTCATACTCTTCTAGCAAACACCCTGTCACTCACCCAGTGTGTCTCCTTATAGTACTGTAATCATTTAGTCAGTTAGCATGTAGTCTTTTAGTGAGGTAGGCTTTAGGGCATGAACTGCTTCAAAGCAGTATGCACTATGCATGTAGTGTTTTAACGATCGTCACACTTGTGGTTCAGGGCTATAGTTTCTTAGTCAGTTTTTATATAAAATGTGTTTGTACAGTAATGGAATAGTATAAATTTGAAAGTTATTAATATACATCTATTTGTGATTCTTTTTTACAGATACAGAACAGGAGTGTTTCTCATCTGTTTGCACTCTTCTCGTACAAGATTGTTTGGATGAAGGGTCCTTAGGTGTTTCATCATACTTGCTGTGCCGCACGAGAATTTTTTGTTAGGATCCTCTCGTAACAGAACTCTTTGGCAAATCTTGCGAATGAAGAAGGTGGCATTGGTCTTTGTTTGCCCCTTGGAAAAAGTTAAAAATTTCTTCACCACTGAAGAAAAACGTTGTGGGCGTGGTGCCTTCTGCAAAAAAATGTCCTCAGATTCGGTAAATATTTTAAAGCGGCAACATTTACAGTTTTTGTAAGTTAAACTTATAAAATTTTGTTAGCTGTATACATTTTATATATCTGTGATTTGTTTCTTGTGGTATTTTGTTGAGAATACCATGTTGTTGTTTTTTTAACAATCTTTCTGATTTTCCAGGTCTGTCGTCAACATCCGTGGTTCCCACAGGAGTGTTCCGCCTTGTTGTTTTGTATTATTGTTGTTACATTTTGTTTATTAGTTTATTATTTATATTTATGTTAATAAAAAAATAAAGTTTGAAAATAGTTTATCGTTTATATATTTATTATTATAAAAAATAAAGTTTGAAAAAAAAAATTAATAATGTTTTTGGTTGTTCTCTTAACTGCTGTGTGACTCTTTCTTGTTCTTATTACTGTTATTTGATGGAGTACACCAAATTTTGGGGCACTTATCGCTGGAATATTGGTGATATCTGCAGTTTGCACCAACTTCTGAATAGTGTGTTAGATTTATCTTTACTTCCGTTAAAGTGCTGATAATGAAATGGAGAGTAGCCGTTCCCGTGCAAAAAGACACGAGGTGCACCTTTGCAATTTATTCTAAATACTAAAATCCTGTATTGTACTGCACTGAGGTATTGGCTGCACTTACAGTGTACACACAAAATCTATTAAGAAATCTCATTGTATTTATATTGATTGGGAATAGTGCGTCAGGTGCTGGATCTTGACGAGATACACTGCTCAGTTCGTATATTGTTGTGCACACGAAAAAAATCACATCACAACTTTCACACCAATTGCAATGCGAAACAAATTCCGGCGATAAGACACGTTAGCACCAGGGATTTTACACCTGCTTTCTGCTGGTGTTAAGCAGGACAACTACCTGCACCATGAAAGGAAACACAGCCAAGAGCCACACCAGAACACCCACAGGTGCCATAGAGTCAATGAGCATGATACAGGGATACCCATGAGGGCCAGAAGACTCATCTCAACAACTCCAAGACCGCCAATGCCCCCCAAACCCACATCTTAGTAAGTGTGTCCCTGTGGTCATTGTCTTAGCATGATAGGCACGAGCCCTGCAACATCACAGTGTGCTGTCACCTCAGCGTTGGCAGTGAGCCTGGATGTGTAGCTACGTACGCATCCTCCTGCATGCACAACTGGTGTGTGCTGGTCTGTCGTTCACATGTCAGTGCAAGGGGTGTGCCTATCCGGCAAGGGGAACGGGGTGTCTCGGACATGTCCGTTTACAGGAAGTGCGGTAAGTGTGTCTCTGTGTTCTGGTGTGGCCTGTTACAAGAGCCGCAGCAGTCGATGTTGTAAAGTGGCATGCACCACCTCCAAACGGCACTGTGATGTTGTAGTTGGAATGTAGCAGGACATGCGCAAATAGGCATTACAATGGCGTGCCGTACGAGTGCACGAGATACAACAGCTCACCGTACAAAAGTGTGGGGTCTCGTGGGAGGGAGGAGCAGCCGTTTGGCAACATAACACACAGTGAACTCAACCATGTGCCACATGCTGGGCATCTAATCCATGATGACCATGGTCGCAGACATCCCACAACACCAACGACTGGCCTTTGTACACATCCTGTGTGAATGCAGCGTGGTTTTCACTTCTATGCTCGTTCAGTGGTGTGATGTTGGCAGGTTGTGTGACTTGTGCTCCTTGTTGGTGTGTTTCATTTTGGCCATTGTTAGTCTATATGTGTGTTGTACTTAATTGTGCATGTGTGCCATTCTGCCTATCTCCCCCCTCCCCCCACTCCCTGCTTCTTCCTCTTCCTAGTGCTGTTGTGTCTATAATTTTGTTGCTGCACACATAAATACATGTAAAGAATAAATTAGAATAGTTCCTTGATTCTTTTAGGTTTCAAAACTTCTCTATTGGTTTCTTTTTAATTTTCCATATGAACGTTTTTTTTAAATATTCAACAACACATAGAAGTCAGAAGTGCAACGTATTCTATCAACACACTTTCTAGAACATTCTACAATACGTGCAGGTTAAAAGTTCATACATTTTTTTAAACTTTACGATATTTTTTTGTAACATTTTCTTGAACATTTAACGACACGTGCAGGTTAAAAGTTGACGATTGTTTTAAGTTCGAACAGTGCCTTCCAAATGCAAGTAGCAGGTGTGGTTGAGCTGAGCAAATTTTATCCTATGATATGTACTCCACGTTGAAACTGCTTTTTCTTAACCAATCACAAAGATGCTTTTCCACAAAACTAATGTGCACCCTACTTTTAAAAAAGAATGCTTTTCATGATATCTTCAGAGATAAGTTATAGATAGGAATTAGTATTTAAAAAACCTTTGAAATTCACTGAAAAAACCATAGGTTTCATGCACGTTATAGTTAGGAATTGGCATTTAAAAAACCTTTGAAATTCACTGAAAAAAAACAAAGGTTTCAGGGGTGTTATAGTTAGGAATTGGCATTTAAAAAACCTTAGAAATTCACTGAAAAAACCATAGGTTTCAGGGGTGTTATAGTTAGCTGGACATTTCCCTCATACAAAACCCTAGAAATTCCCCTGTTATAGTTAGTTCAGCTAACTATAACTCGCGCCCCCGCAATGCACTGCTGATGACGTCACATATTACATCACTCATGACATGGTCAGTGACATCACTGATGACATCACTGATGACATCATCCATGTGATAAATTAGTGCATCTTCTCACACCCTAATATAACCTTTGATACACCGACTCAAAATTTCAGACGGCCATTTTGACAACCATAGATACTCCAATACCAATAACTACTCACCCACTCATTGACTTTTAGGTCTACATACATCTCCACTCACTCACCTGTACAGTCACCCATACTTACAGTCACTCTGTGCATTTATACACTATATAGACACTCACACACCGCCAATCATCCATTGAGGTACTGACACATCTAGTCAGTCATGCAAATAATTCATCACAGTAAAATTTACTCACCTATACAGTTAAAAGCACTCACATTCACTTACTCATAAAAATGCTAACAAATTCTGTGTCTTCCTGCAGAAAAACAAACAGCACATGACACAGATATCCTTGCACTATGGCGCATACAGCCACTCCCAAAATCACACACTCTCACATATAGATAGTTATATACTCTTACACACATATACACTGCGTTTCACATATGTAGTTACTGACACATGTACAACTGAGATATACATTCAATCACTAACACACCCATACATACACTCACCCAACCATACAGTCCATCACAGATGCACTCTTAAAAACATGCACCCACTGAATCACCCACTCACACATCTAGTCACAGAGTCACACACACCCTACCCACACAAACACTCAGGCACCCATACAGATACTCAGACAACCAATCAATAACCCTTATAGACACTCATATAGCTATTCACAAAACCATGCAGCCACTTATGCACCAACACACAGACACATACAGACATTCACACAGTTTAGTCATTAGTCTGCAGTAAGATACATTTAATGACTCACTTATAGACTCAGTTACGCACCTAGAAAATCATCCATTCACACACTTGAACACCCACTTATTTTTCAACAGGCCTTTCCCTATATATATTAAACATAATAAAACTGTTCAGAAACACATACTCAATGGATGATGTCATCAGTGATGTCATCAGTGATGTCATTTGAGATGTCATCAGGGATGTCATCAGTGATGTCACTGACCATGTCATGAGTGATGTAATATGTGACGTCATCAGCAGTGCATTGCGGGGGCGCGAGTTATAGTTAGCTGAACTAACTATAACAGGGGAATTTCTAGGGTTTTGTATGAGGGAAATGTCCAGCTAACTATAACACCCCTGAAACCTATGGTTTTTTCAGTGAATTTCTAAGGTTTTTTAAATGCCATTTCCTAACTATAACGCCCCTGAAACCTTTGGTTTTTTCAGTGAATTTCAAAGGTTTTTTAAATGCCAATTCCTAACTATAACGTGCATGAAACCTATGTTTTTTTCAGTGAATATATATATATGTAAATATACACATTTGAATGTTGTTCTTTTGACATCTGCGAAAGCCTTTCTGTTAGAGAGCATTGCATAAATAAAACCCCAAGCCTTATTCTGAGAACAGTTTTTGATGTGCTTCCTTTTATAAAGTGAAATCCCTCTCTAGGGGGTGTGGTGTTGTGTCTATTGCTTCGTTGTGTTTGAGCTACCGTGTGGGAGAGTGGTCTGTATTATCTGAAAGTGCGAAGCAAGACATACGTGGAGAGCCCCCATACCACAGCAGGGTCCTCACCTCGCTATGTATTGCCTTGAAATATGTATGAGGAACCGAAAAGGGGAAGTTTAGTAATACATACAAAAAAACGGGGCAATACCATCATTTTAAAAAGTGCTGCTCTCCCCAGTAGAGATAGTGGGAAAGATCTCCAATGACAGACGTCGCTTTGGAGATGGGCCAATAGGCCTAGCAGGTCTTTAGCTGAGAATATGTTCGGGTCGGTTGTGATATGAATGCTCAGAAATCGGAAACTCACCACCAGAACGTGATCCTCACAACCCGAAGCGAGGTGGGGTGGCAGTCCATTTAAACAAATATTACTGATTTAAACCAGTTGATCCTATATCCAGAGTATTCCCCAGATTACAAAGATACTCATCAGTCTTGAAATGGATAATCTGGAGGAAGCCACGTGTAGGAGAATATTGTCAGCGTAAGGCGATATTCTATCCTCCCAGTCCAAGCTCATCTCAGCTCATGGATCAAGTGGTCTCCTCTAATCCATGACGCCAGGGGTTCAAGAATCAATGCAAATATTAAAGGGGATGGGGGCAGCCCTGCCTGGTTCCTCGGTGGTGGGGAAATGTTTTTGACAACTCTACCGTTGCCTACTAACCGTGCCTGTGGCTGTGAGTATGGCTGTCGCATCCAGGATAGAAACTTCGGGCTGAAGCCCATGTGTTGGAGGACAGCGAAGAGGTATGGCCATTTCACAGTATCAAAGGCCATGTGGGCATCAAGGGACAGGATCGCTGCATCCTCTCAGATTGTGTGTACCTGGCCTAGGACTCTGTGGAGTCCACGCAGATTAAGCACAGTACTACGACTGGGTATTAATCCTGATTGGTCTGGATAGACCAATTTCACCATTATTGAGGTTAGACGAAGAGCTAGGAGTTTCGCAAGGATCTTTGCCTCTGTGTTGAGTAAAGAAATGGGTCTGTAAGAGGCACAGTGTTCCGGTGGTTTGCCCTCTTTGTGCATTACAACCACAGAGACAAGTCACTGTTCCTCGGGGAGTATACCCCTCTCCCTGCTCTCTTCAAACATTTTTAGAAGATAGGGCTCCACTGTGGATACCGTAAGCTTGGACAGTTCTATGGGCATGCCATTTGGCCCTGTCGCCTTACCCGGTTGCAGTGCTCAAATAGCCTGCTTCACTTCCTCTCTGTGAGGTCACTGTCTAATAAATGTACTTCACCTAAAGCGTGGGCAGGGAGCAGTCTAACAGCCAGAAAGGCCAGGGCTGCCTGTTCAGAACCAACTACGTTGGAGGAGTAAAGCTTGGTATAGTAGACTTCAAATGTATCTGCAATTGCTTGTGGGTCACTCAAATTCTGTCCGTCTGCAGATTCTAGCGCTGCTACCCAGCAATTTGCTCGGCCCTGCCTTTCCAGCCAAGCAAGAGGTTTACCTATCCCATCTCCCAGTTCGTACTCCTGGTGTTGCATAGCCCTACATTTTGTTTGAACCACCTCCGTCACTATATCTGTATATTCCTGCTGTTTTAGACGCAGCGCAGGCTATGTTGCGTATCTATGTGTGCCGTGCCCCCCAGTTGGGACTCCAGCTCAGAGATTTCCCGCTCCGGCGTCTTTATCTTGAAATACCTCTCCCGTCTGTGTCCCACCATCAACAACAGAGCTTCGCCCCTGGTTACGGCCTTGTAGGCCTCCCAAAGCGGCAATGAGGAGGTGACCGAATGTTAATTTTCTTTAAAATAATGGGTTGTTTGTTTTACTAGTCCCTCCCGCACAGAAGTAAAGCCTCAGGTACCATGGGTTTATATAGATTGTGTTCCTTTCCCATGGAGTACCATGGCAGTATCTTGTCCATATTGTGGAGTGATCCGATATACCCCCTCACCAGGGGTTGCACCTCTCCGAAGTTTTGCAGGGTGGAGGCCTACGAAATGAGGAAGTCAATCCGTGACTTACTACCGTGGACCATGGAGTGGAATGTAAAGTGTTGCACAGAGGGGTTAAGAACTCTCCAGACATCTATCATTCCCATTGCTTCTAAAATTTCTGCCAATTGCGTCTTGGACGGGGTTCTGCCTGTGTCGGTATTGGTTGTGCAGAGGGGTTGAGAACTGTCCAGACATCTATCATTCCCAATGCTTCTAAAAATTCTGCCAATTGCGTCTTGGACGGGGGTCATATTAAAATTGCCTCCTATCAGAATCTCGCCCTCTGGCAACTGGAGCCTGAGTGTACTTATATCTGGGAAAGTGATACTGTGTGGAACTGTGGGTACGTAAACCGATATAATATTGATCTTTTCCCCTCCCACGACCCAGTAAGAGCTGCATATCTACCCAATGTATCTGTCCAGACCTTGTCTATTGAGAGAGGAAAGTTCTTTCTTAGGAGAATACCTGTACTCCGGGAGTTGAAAGTGTACCCCGAGTGTGTCACTGTTTTGTAGCTCCAGCGATCCAATGCCTTACAGGCATTACCTAAGAGATGTGTCTCTTGCAATAGGATGATGCCTGGAGAGTGTTGTTTGAAAAAAACGATGGATTTAGGCCCACATCTCTGTACTGGGGTGAATGTATGACATTGTTCTACATTCTGTCCATCAATAGTTCTTTTTGCATTTGTCACCCCGAGTGGGACGGGTATGCTCAGATGTGAGTCCCGTACTCTCCATGCCACTGGAATCAAGCTATCCTGGCTGAAGAGGGGTGAAACCCCGAAACCGGCCCTAGGCTGCTTGTTTCCAGTCCAGGGAGGACCTGGCCAGGCAGTTCGGGCTGGACTGTTCCCATTGTGCACAGGGTCAAGACTGATTTGCGTATGGCTGGGTCCAAACTGGAATGGCATGGTGAGCAAAAAAACGATGGATTAAGGCCCAGATCTCTGTACTGGGGTGAATGTATGACATTGTTCTGCATTCTGTCCATCAATAGTTCTTTTTGCATTTGTCACCCCGAGTGGGACGGGTATGCTCAGATGTGAGTCCAGTACTCTCCATGCCACTGGAATCAAGCTATCCTGGCTGAAGAGGGGTGAAACCCCAAAACCAGTCCTAGGATGCTTGTTTCCAGTCCAGCAAGGACCTGGCCTGGCAGTTCGGGCTGGACTGTTCCCATTGTGCACAGGGTCAAGACTGATTTGCATATGGCTGGGTCCAAACTGGAATGGCATGGTGAGCAAAAAAACGATGGATTTAGGTGCAGATCTCTGTACTGGGGTGAATGTATGACATTGTTCTGCATTCTGTCCATCAATAGATCTTTTTGCATTTGTCACCCCGAGTGGGACGGGTATGCTCAGACGTGAGTCCCGTACTCTCCATGCCACTGGAATCAAGCTATCCTGGCTGAAGAGGGGTGAAACCCTGAAACCGGTCCTAGGATGCTTGTTTCCAGTCCAGGGAGGACCTGGCCTGGCAGTTTGGGCTGGACTGTTCTCATTGGACGCAGGGTCAAGACTGATTTGCATATGGCTGGGTCCAAACTGGAATGGCATGGTGAGCAAAAAACGATGGATTTAGGCCCAGATCTCTGTACTGGGGTGAATGTATGACATTGTTCTGCATTCTGTCCATTAATAGTTCTTTTTGCATTTGTCACCCCGAGTGGGACGGGTATGCTCAGATGTGAGTCCCATACTCTCCATGCCACTGGAATCAAGCTATCCCGGCTGAAGAGGGGTGAAACCCTGAAACCAGTCCTAGGTTGCTTGTTTCCAGTCCAGGGAGGACCTGGCCTGGCAGTTCGGGTTGGACTGTTCCTATTGTGCACAGGGTCAAGACTGATTTGCATATGGCTGGGTTCAAACTGGAATGGGATGGTGAGGAAAAAACCGATGGATTTAGGCCCAGATCTCTGCACTGGGGTGAATGTATGACATTGTTCTGCATTCTGTCCATCAACTGTTGTTTTGCGTTCCGACAGGATCTTACTTCAAAGTCTTCCAGTCACTCTTCTAGGAGTTTATTTGATACTTCTAGTTCCCCTACTTTCACCATAAGTCATTTAGTGTCTTGTAGCACATGCGCCATTGAATCCTCCACCTCCTTGACTCTTGTCTGCAGGTTGCGGAGGTCCACTTTCATTAAGGAAGACCTATGTCTAATGTAGTGTGTACTCCCTGTATAGCAGCAATAATGTCTCAGAGGGACAAAAGAGTTTCTTCTGAGCTTTTGGTGGAGGATTGGTCCTGGGATCCATCCTGAGTCTCAGGTCCCCTGGTAAGAGCATACTAGTCACTTTTTGTTTGGTGGAGCCCTTTTGCATTGTTCCCGCTTGTCATCTGGCGGCCACTCTAGAGAAACTCAGTAACTAGCAAAGGCAGAGGGGTGGATGGGGGTAGTTGCCATGGCCAGTCCGTTGAAGACCTTCAAGTCCAACACGGCATCTCGGGTCCCCCCCATGTACCTTCTCACCAGTGTCACTGGGCTGACATTTTTGGTCTCATATTTGCTGCACCTATATCTCAGGGTGCACGCAAATACATTTGGGTGGTAATCACTCCATTGGGGGGCCCTGCCTCTGTGTGGTGGGGATGGGAGAAGTAGCTCACGACTTACCAGAATATAGTTCACACCCTCTCTCGCAGCAGTACTAGGCAAATAGGGTTCCTCACATCTTCTCTAACTGCATGCTACAGCAGGTGACAATGTGTGGTCATGCAGATCAGGAGAGCGAAATGGGGGCCATAAGGTGGAGGTTGCTGTTCAGGCTAATGTTTTACTGTTAGAGTCAACAGAACCTCTCTGTGGCACCTCATGGAGGTGAGGCCAGCCCAGTAGCCTGGACCCTAGGAGCCTTTCATTCTCACCAGGATCTCCTGTCAGGCGTCATTGTGTTGCAGGTGCGGGTTCAGCTGGAGCCTCTACTGTGGACAGCCGCCCGCTATTCAAGATGTTCAAATGAGAGGCGAGGCAGAGGGCAAACTCACAGGCCTCTCGCTGCTGCAGGTGGCCCACCAGCTCTTCTCGGCCTTTCTAGGAGGTCTGGATACAGTCTATGCTCACCTGTTCTCGCTCAAGCGGCAAAGGACTTGTCTTCCCGGGCGAAAGAGAGGCAATCCAGCCGCCGGAGCTCCGAGCCAGCACCACCGCACAACCTCGGTCCAATGGTAGTCAATGGCTCTCAGATTAGTATACGGAGAGAGGAGGAATTGGGTGGTGGTTGAAGAGCCACTTCAGCAAGCGGCCATCTTCTTCAGAGGTTCACCTTTTCTCTTTTGAACCTCTTGCCTAAATACTCGTTTAGGGATGCAACGTTTAGAGTTAGAGTAGGGATAGATAAAATTAAATGCTTTACTCCAATGAAGTGTTGATGCAGGGGAACCTTAACTTTTTCTTCCTAATTTCATGCATAATAGTAATAGAAGTTGTCTCGGCCTCACTTAGAAATTGTGTGTCCAGGTTTAGTATCAGTCACAGTGCTTTTAGCGACCATAACCCCCTCGACTTATCCTTGGTGGATGTCTGCCACCGCTATGATCCGCCTGGAATGGGAGGGGGGAGGCTAGCGCTACCGACCAGGGCAGGAGGCTGCGTTGGACACAGGTTAATGGAGAGGCCTTTTATAAATCACTTCTAAAAGAAGGTGAACATGTAATTTTAAGGTGTTTAGACCTTGAAGTGGAAGGGGCAGACTTAGTTGAGGTTTTCAAACAGGTTGCCCAAATAGTTGATACCCTGCTGAGAGCCCCTGTGCCTAGTGTCAAAAGAGATAATCCAAGATGGTTTGACCCACAATGTTCCTGCGCTCTTAGAGAGTTGAAAGATGCCTTAAAGACCTCCCCAAGAGACAGGGATTGGGTGTCCGTTTGCCGAAAAAATTATAAGTTAGCTGTCAAGGGACGTAAATGTCAATTCAAAAGCAAGCTTGGGATGACCTGACAGAGGCAATGACACTAAAAGACTCCACCGCTTTTTGGAGAGCCATAAATAATTCTTGTTTTCAAGATTCGAACAAACCTGGGCTGAGTAATAACATCCTGCCGGAGCAATGGTATGAGCACTTTCAAGGGCTGTATAATTCCAATCCAAGTGCGGATCAACTTCAGGTGTGTGATGGGGAACAGGGTATATCTCCACTGAGATTCTCACTGAGCGAGGTCAAAACGGGAATTGAGGGTCTAACTAGGAATAAGGCGCCTGGCCCAGACGGGATCCCACCTGACCTTTTTATAAATAACGTGGATCTCTGGGTTCCAATCCTGACTGCAGTAATTAATACAGCAGTGGATACATTAATGCCAGAATCCTGGTCCACAGCCACGATTGTCCCCATTTTTAAAAAGGGTAATAAGGATAATCCACAATGTTACCGCCCGGTTTCTCTCATTGATGTGTCAGTGAAGGTACTAGGGCTGGTGGTTTTAAGTAGGCTGATGGACTAGGCTGATGAGCATCAAGTTATAACTGATGTTCAATTTGGTTTTAGGCCAGGGAAATCTACTACCGACCAATGCCTCAACCTGTACCTTATTTCAGCCAAATACACAGTAGTCAGTCCAGGGACGATGTATTTGGCATGTATGGACCTAACTGCCGCTTTCGACAGAGTCAATAGAGAGAAACTGTGGGCACTAACGGGCGGGCTTGGCGTGGCTCCCGGGCTTATTAACATCTTAAAAACTTTGCATTTGAATACCACTGCTACGGTCAGATACAGTAGGGCTGGAAATAATACAGAACCCTTTACGTGCTCTAGTGGTGTCAGACAGGACTGCATATTAGCTCCCTTCCTGTTTATGCTATATATAAATGGTCTTGATCGCGCACTAAGCACTTTCCAGGCAGACACCCCAAGGACAGGTACTCGTGGAATTCCAGTTCTGCTTTATGCAGACGACGCAGTACTCTTTGCACGCACCCCCAAAAGTCGGCAGATCCTAATAGATGGGTTATATCTTTATGGAGAACCTGGATTTGTCTCCAAATTTGGCAAAATCTTACGTCATGGAAGTGGGCAAAAAGCCAGGTAAATCTTATAATCAGAATGAATGGGATTATGGATAGGGTAATATAAACAATTATTATACCCACACAGTAGTTCATATCATGAACTATCAGTACCATCCCTAGTGCCTCAAAATTTGACATTTAAAACAACCCAACATGTGCAAAACATTCCACCTAAAGCATAAACCAGAAAAAGTGTGGAGAATGAGAAAGCATCTCACGTGCGCAACACCAGAGGAGCTGCTGGCTGGTTCTCGCCAGTGTGCTCACGAATTTCTCATCATCGATGTCTTTCTCATGAAAATAATGTGAAAAAGTGATGTGTAAAAGATTATGTGAAAAAAGTAAACCAGGGAAGATATATTTAGGCAGCCCAAAACCAACAAAAAGAAAAAAGTTCTTGAAAGAAAGACCCGTGTGGTCTTACAAATAAGATTAGGTATGACCCACGTCTATATTTCAACCTGTTTTATTCCACTCTGTGAGTCATCCCAAGGTTAAAAACACGGTCATGTTCAATAACCACATTTATGAATGGCCAACATGTTTCATTGCCTACTTATCTTTGCGGCAAATTCATCAGGGCGTCATGGAACTGCGATCACTTCCCTGGATTAAATCTGTTTTGAGACAGAAATCGCTGCATGTATGCAGAGAACATAAAAACACATGTGAGGTTGACAGAAACATGAAGGAACCACACTGTACCCCACTCACAAGCCAAAAGACACACCCTTCCACAAGGGACATTACCTAGTGAAAGCCAAGGGCCCATGTACCAGCTCTCACGTAGTCAATGTTTTGAAAGAGCACTGTCAGTTGCTCTAGTAGTCCTAATGCACAAACACATCCGTTGTTTTGTGGTGCTTAGACCGTCATCTGTCGAGACAAATCGAATACTTTAGGAAATCCCCACATATCAAAAAGTCGTACAAGCTCGCTTATATCATTCACCGGCCACTAGGAGGGGATGTTATCTCAGATTAAAACCTGTCACTGCCCAAAAGTATGCTCACACAGGGTAGTTGGCAGGAGTCTATTTCACCAAGTTCACCCTGGTTATCCCAGTTAGCTCTTGATAATAATGCTCTCTCACTATATTTACATATTGTTACCTCGCATAATCTCGATCTCAATATTTCCCCGTGGCGCCTCTAGTATTACAATGGATCAGCCCGGACTCACCGTGCGGTTGAGGAGCTCACGCCGTAACTCATTCCCGGAACAATCCGGGGGGATGCGGGGCCGGGATTTAAGCCGGCGGCGCATCACTAGCACTTCCGGGTCGGGACTACTGAGACGAAACTGATAACCCGGGTCACTACGTGAGTGGCAATAGCGAGTCCTCCATGGCGGCCATCTTATAATGGCCAGGTTAAAACTGATTAAATACCCGGTACATTAATCTTTCAACCAATCTGAAGTATATTTATGGAGACCAATAATCAAAAAGGAAATTTAAAAATTATTCTCAAATGAATAGAACAAATACAATGGTGTAACCCCCCCTCTTTCCAAACCCTTGCATAGGTGGGTCCCTAGAGTATGTCCAACCCCCAAACTTAGTATAAGTATGGGAACCCAGTCCTTGCGATTTTAGATTACCCTGAACGAACCTCTGCAACATATATCCTGGACCTTCGACGTTCTACTTTCACTAGAAGACTGAAGAAATCTCCCTTGGGGTCAAGGAGTGACTCGCCTGCTTGGCAGGCACCAAAGAAGCAACTGTCTGGTCTGCAATTCCGAAGCTCCTGCCAGACGCCAAAGTCTCTGCATCCCCAGAGGTGGATTTCCAGACTTGCCTGAGGCAACCCTGAGTCCACAGCACAGCTGAGGCCCGTGGCTATCGTGGGTGACGTGGAACCATGACCCCTGGACACCGTGATCTTTTGCTGATCCATCATCTTCCTGGTCTTCCTCAAAGTTGTGCTTTGGGCTCTGAGTAGCTCCAGCCTTGAGCACCTCCTGCATCGAAGATTTCTGGCTTCCACTTCACGAGTGACCCGTGGGCCAGTTTCCAGTGCAACAGCTTGAGGCTCCTTTGCGATCGCTAGCCCGTTGGCTAGTGGGTCTCCACAAAGGCAACTCCTCTTCTGATTGGGTTTTCCTGGTTGCTCCAGATGTGCCCCAACTTACCCTCACTGGGTGAGTCCCCCAGGCCTTGCTGGTCTGCACCAACGTCCTTTCTCTGTTTCCAAGTGACTTGCCATTGCCAAGGCTTGTTGGGTCCAATCTGGCCGCCGACACCACAGTACTCGACAAACTTTGTGGGACAGCTCAAATCCAGCTCCTGGTTGTCATTGGTACCTCCTGGACCTCGTGGCTGAAGAGTCAACTCACCTGAAGCACCCGACATCTGTGGGCATTGGTCTATCGTGCCCTTTGTCACTGGTAAGTGACCCAGACTCTGTCCCCTCTGCTTTCAGGTTCCTTCCATCCTAGATATGGGCTTGGATCTCTCCAGACACTTCTCCTCTTCACAGCAGCAGCACTTCCTGAGCAGCTTCCACTGAAAACAGCGACGCGACCCGACACCTTTGACACCTATACACCAGGTTTCCCTGGGTGAGGTAACTCGAGTACTCCGGTGCTCCCGTGGGTGTTGGCCCTATACACCTTTAAGTCCAAAAGGGTTTGCTCGTAGATATCCTCTAAGTGTCCTTAAACTCTAAATTTCCAACTGCGACTTTCCCCATAGAAGTAAACAGCGATTCGCGGCTGTGTTCTCACACTGCATGCGTCCCCCGTGGGTACCCAGTGTCACTGCCTTGGGTGGTTCCTTGTGGTCCAAGCACTTCTACAGGCTCTAGGCCTTGTGTCTTGCTCAGTCGTGGTTCTTATACCACTTTATTCGTATATGGTTTGGTACGCCCCTAGGGCTCAAACGTGTATTTGTGGGTCAGGATTTCTCCCATATAAATGTTGTAAAGTCACGCTGTAGAGCAAGAATATCAGACTGTGGTATTGGAGTGGGGAGTGTTTGAAAGAGATATAAGATTTTAGGGAGAAAAGACATTTTGAAGGTATTGATGCGTCCTAACCATGCGAGAGGAAGACCCTTCCATCTGTACAGTTCCTCCCAGATAGCTTTCCTATAGCTAGGCCTGTTGGATGAAGTCCATGTCGAGAGTGTGGGGGTCAAGTCTAGGCCAAGGACCGAATCGATACTTCAGTGCACTGTACCAGGATCAGGTCCTGCAATTCCTGGACTTCTGAGGCCTGGAGAGTAAGATTAAGGGCATGAGATTTAGCAATATTGATCCGGTATACCGACGCGTCTTCAAAGGACCTCAGGAGAATAGCTACAGCAGGGAGGGAAGAAGGTGGGGAGGATAGTGAGAGAAGGAGGTCATCAGCGAAGAGGGAGGTTTTATGTTTATAATCACCCATGGGGATACCCCGGGGTATCCTGATCTCGACGAATGGCGATGGCCAGGGGTTCCACGACTAGGGCAAATAGTAAAGAGGATAGCGAGCACCCCTGTCTGGTGCCGCGATAGATGGGAATAGGGGCAGTGAGACGTCCATTGAAACTAATGCGGGTAGTGGGTTTTGCATAAGGCGGCATCAATTTGGAGATCATCCCCACTTTCCGTAAGACTTCTTTAAGGAATCCCCAGTCCACTCGATCAAATGCTTTCTCCGCGTCGAGGGTCACCAGACAGGCAGGAATATTTCTGTAGCGTGCTTTTTCCACAAGATGGGCTATCCAACGGATGTTGTCTGCTCCATGGCAATGACAGATAAACCCCACTTGATCGGGATCAATGAGACCCGGAAGGTGGGGCTCCAGGCGGTTTGCTAGGATTTTCTCGTAGATCTTGGTGCCTGTGTTTAATGAAGCAATGGGGCGATATGACTTGGGTAGGGAATGATCTTTACCTGGCTTAGGAATGAGTACTACTTCTGCTTCATTCATTGTTGGGGTGAGACCCGAGATGTCTGTTAAACTATCAAAAAGATGGCGCAATTGATCTCGAAGCTACGGGTAAAAGACAAGGTAAAAAGTGACCGGCAACCCATACGGGCCCGGGGTTTTACCAATTGGGAGTTGCTTCAGAGCCCTTGCAATTTCGTCATGAGTAATGGGGTCTTCCAGCAGTTTCATTAAGTGGGCATCAATAGGATCCCGATGGCAAGAATTCAGAAAAGCAGTAACAGCTTCGGGAGAACAAGGAGCATTTGCATAGAGATCCCTATAGAAGTCCTCTGATTTCAGGCCTTTATCCGCCTCTGAAATGGCCGATGTGCCATCAGGGCGCCTAAGTTTAGCGATGTGAGCTCTTGTGGTCTGCGCTCGGAGTCGCCGTGCCAGACACACCCGACCTTGCCCCCCCTGTGTAGAATTTTTGCTTGAGGGCGAGTAGGAGTCTCTCCGCCTTGTTGATACGGTGCAGGCACAATTGGCCTCGTAGTTCGGCAAGGAGCCGCTTATTGCGGAGGTATGGTTGTAAGTGATCCTTGCGTTACAGGGTTTTAATATCTCTAGAAAGAGTGGTTTCAACCAGCCGAGCCTCTCGGATCCTGGCGATCGATATAGACATGATGACCCCTCGAAGGGTAGCTTTAAAAGCATCACATCTAGTGTCCTCAGAAGTGTCAGTGAGGGTATTAGCAAGAAAGAAGGCCTCAATCTCCTTGGGGATATCCGCCACATCCACAGGATCCCGGAGGACCTTAGGGGGCAGTTTCCATCGAGGTAAAGGCTGCTTACGTGAATTGGGGGTTGGAGAGAAATTAGTAGATGCGCATAGTCTGATGAGGATATATCGAATGTCTCTGCAACACTCAGTGCGTGTATCAAGGGGAGGGAAAGGAAATAGTAGTCTATACAAGAATATGACCGGTGCGCATGAGAGAAAAAGGAATAGTCTTTAGAATCCGGGTGTAGATGTCTCCAGGCATCTACTAAGCCTAAGTCTGTGATGGTATTCCGCAATGCCGCCGACATCACGCCAGCACTTTGATGCGCTTGCGCAGTGTGATCCCATTCTGGGTTCCAGACCAAATTCAAATCTTCCCCAAGAATAATTGGAGTTGTGACTGACTGCAGGAGTTCCCTGAGGTTTAGACGTAGAAAAACATCCTGATTTTAATTAGGGTTGTATATGTTAACAAAGGTTAAGGACCACCTACCCCAAGCCATGTGTGCTTTAATAAACTTCCCGCCCTTGTCTATTGTGATTTTAGGATTCATCGCATGCCACCCTGGTTTAACAAAAATGGCAACTCCCCCATTTTAGAAGAGGAGCAGGCCCAATATTGAGTGGGGTATTTGGGGTGTGACATAAGATGAGTGTCAGTAGGAAGCAAGTGAGTCTCTAATAACAATGACATCAGGGTGTTGGTGTAGTAGTATCACCACACCTGACGTCTCTTGCTAGTAGAGTTCAACCCCTTTACATTTAGAGAAAGAGACTTAATAGGGTTAGTCATAATATTTTCAAAAGGGATATGCATCCCCCCCAACCCTCACAAAGGCACCATAGGCCCGCGTCTCCTCCCCCCAAGTCTCACATCCCACCAGTAAGATTAGAAGGCCACCACAGGGCTCCGAACTAGCAGAACATGTTCGAGAAATTCCCAGCAAAGCACCCTTAGTTACTCTCATCCCCCAGCCCCTATGAACAGCGCATCAAGGGAGAAAAAACAATTTGTTAACATAAAAAAAAATAAAGAGTGCAACAACAGATGGCCAACTGGGCCAAACAGTGTCAGAGTCTATCAAGAACAGCCCACAGTCGCTCAGACGGGCTATTCCGAAAAAGTCACTCTCCTAAGGGACTCTGAGGAGGATGGTGGCAGTCACACAAAGGTTTGTGGGTCTCCGCTACCACCATCCCGTGGCAATGTTGGAGAATGCATCCCCAAGGAAACCTGCTACAATATTGGTGAAGATACCCTCCAAAGGTACAGTTACTCCGTGCAAGAGGGCCGATTGTTGCCTTCCGATACATGCAGTGCTTCAACCTACAGCCAGCACCTGGTGAAATTCAGGCCTTATGTCAAAGAACTGGAGCCACCCACATTCCAAGACCAGATATAAGGGACTCCAAATTTGGTCCAAGAGCTGACACAGCCAGTGTATTTTAATCCGTATGGTTTGGCGATCGAGCTGGAGAAGAAGTGCCACTTAGAGAGCGAATGTGACTAATGATGTCTTGCTTAGCTTGGGAAGATTCAAGTTTCTGTATGCGGCGTTTGGATCTAGGAGGCATAACTGTGGACCATATCGGGCGGAGAGACCCATCTCGACGTTCCCGCGATGAAGAGAGGTCCTCTCCATCAGGCTCCACAAGGAGCTGTAGAAGCTGTTTTGTATCCCTTAGAGAAATGAAGGACTCGCTGCTTGCACTCCCAGGTAAACATCAGGGCAAAGGGATGGCCCCACTGACACTTGATATTGAGGTCTCTCAACTTATCCATGACGGGCTTGAAGTCTTTTCTCTTCCGAAGTGTAGCTGGCGCCAGGTCTTGGAAGATTTGTTTCGAGAGGACATTGTGCAAAACTGCCTTAATCCCTTTTTCAAAATGGCGTCCTTGTCGGCAAATGAATGGACTCTAGTAAGGATGTCTGGAATGAAATCAAGCTGATAGCGTGGGCCAAAGACCCGGTGGGCTCTGTCAAGCATAGGCGGTGAGGCTTCTTCATTCCCTCTGATTGCCTGTAAGAGTTATGCTGTGTATGCCAGGATGTCCTTTCCGTCCGTTCCCAGTGAAACCCCCCTGATACACAGGTTGTTTTGCCTACTGTGATTTTCAAGATCTCTTGCTTCAACTGTAGGGTGATATTTTGCTCTTCTATTTCCGTCATTCTCGTCCAAAGATTTTCGTGGTTTTCTGCTCTAGTGTCTATGGTGCGTTCAAGATCGCCGACCCTTCCACCGATCTCCGTGACCTCCCGGAGTATGTTCTGTAGTGCAGCCTTAAAGTCCTGTCTGAGAGATCCGATTTCATCTTTAATTTCCTGTAGAAAAGACGCCATGAGTGCTTTGCTTCGAGCATTACTATTTGGCAGCGCAACTACAATGGATAGCCCGCTGGCTAGCTGACAGAGGCCGTGACGACACTGCAACCACAGCACCTCCCCTCTTTCTAGTTGACATTACCAAACTCTTTTACCTCGCCGCAAAAGCCCCAGCGCCGACACCGCTCCTCATGGTGGTAGCTTACAAATGCTACCTCCGTAGTCTATACCTTACTAGAACTCTGGTCCCCTACACTCCTGCCATACCACTAGATGGCTCCCCCAGTGGGCTGGGAATGCTTACACCTTCTGAGCTTGTGAAGTGGCACGAAGCGGACATAAAGACCCTAGGACACTTATATCGGGACGACACTCTCATGACGTATGAATCCCTGGTTGAAGAGGCGGTGCTGCCACCTGGGCAATTTCTCAGACACCGCTCACTGATTACGACGCTGACCTCTAGATGGGGGGACATGAAGGAGGAGCCAAGCCAACACCTTACCACACAGTATCTTTATGTTATGGGGCGAGGTAGACACTTGATTCGGTGGTTTGCGGCATCCCTACGTACACACGCAGCGATAAGTTTGGAACCACTACCCCGCAAATGGGAAACAGATCTGGCGCGGCCACTAGAGGATAGGGAGTGGGGTAAGATGCTACAGAGTCCAACACGCATACCCAGAAATATGAGGTTCCGCCAAATGCAGCTGTTTATACTCCACAGAGCATATCTTACACCCAAAACGATCAATAGGTACTTTCACCGCACAGATACGGTCTGCCCCCGCTGCGCTGAGTTGGGAGCTGGGTTAGTACACATGCTGTGGAGCTGCCACAAGCTACATCTCTAATGGGGGGCGGTTCGAGAGGCACTACACACGTGCACGGGCCGCACTATACCCTTTGAATGGCCTGTTTACCTGCTGCTCCTCTTTCGCAGAACACCATCCACAAAAGTTTCCTCCCGCTTTCTCGACTTGGGGCTGATGGTGGCTAAACGACGACTCACTAAACGGTGGAAGGCGCCAGACCCACCTCACGTAAGGGCGTGGAAGTATTCGCTCCTGGCGTGGGCCAAGGCATAGGGAATAGCTATTCTGAGAGAGGAAACGCTGGGACTCCAGAAGACGCCTATTGCGACACAATGGGAGGGTCTACTACAGGCCTTGACTCAGACTGGGGGGGACAACACAGAGGGGCGTCCTGCACATGGGGGAGGCGCCCTTATGGGGAGTGATGAATAAACCACCAAGGGTCAGTAGTGTCGCCATGTAAACACCTGCGTACTATCTGGCGCTCAGGATGGGCAATGCTGAGCTCTCTAACTGGTGGTGTCTGCCTGCGGGGAACCGGGGGGGCGGTTGAGGAAGAAGCAGTGGGGACACGGTGCGGAATGTACATTCAATAGTAGGACTATGCTGCTGTTCTTGGTTATGGGGGTTTTATTGAGTTTTGCCCACTTTAATGTTTTCTTTCTAACATCTGTGCACACATGTATCCTGAAGACTCTGCGTAGACTCTGTACACCATACCACTGGAACCATGTCACCAATGTGTGATGTCGTTTATCCTGTCTAGGTTCAACTTGTAACTAAACCACTACTGTCCTTGATATGTACATCGGTTTATCATTGGTCCACGGTTATGTTCATCTGATATTGCCAAATGCTTTAAGGTATGGTCGATGTTTTATTATAACTGCTGCCTGTCCACAAGATGTAAATTCTTCAAAACAATAAAAACAGATTTATAAAAAAAAAAAGACGCCATGAATGCCTGAGTGATTGGCACCTCTGAGCTGGACTTCCTGATGCTGTAGCTGAAGAGTTAGGATCCTCCTGCATCTGAGCATTTGTTTTAGACCAGAGGGAAGTAAACGGATTGTCACAAGCTGTGGCAGACTCAGAGTCCTTATTGGCTTTATCTTTAGGAGGCATGACAAAGTGCTCAATGGGGACCGTGTGCCCAGCGATGGAAAGAAGCCTGCCCTTGAAGACGGAGTGGCAGAGTGCCGAGGAACGAATCTTTGGCGTCTTTTTCCTTAAGTATTCGGGTCAGTCTGGGATTCGGTCAAGGGGGCACCAAATATCTAACAAGAGCATCACAGTGTTCTCTCCTGATTGATAGAACTATGTCCAGGATGCGCATGTTGGAGCTACCGTGCTCCGCAGTCAGAGCAAACCACGAAAGATAGAACGGGGTCCCTCCCACACGGCAGTCCACAGCACAAGTCCCCAAAATTGTAAGGAGGGCACTCACCAAGCAAGGGAACCCCCTCTAGTATACCTGCAATACAGCAGAGGTCGCAGCTTCCCCCCGAACATCACCGGGCTGAGCGGCTCCTAGGCAGTAAAGTAGAGGGTCAATCCAGGAATACATCCACCGAGGGGCCCTACCAGGAGAAAGCAGGACAACACCACAAGCAGAGGGGGCCCACTGCAGGGGGTCGGTCCTCCCTGCTTTCCCTATCCAGCTTGGGTGTTGCCCGTTTCAGGTGCCTCTTGATCCTCTGCTGTGCCCAAGGGGCGGGGTCACCCCTCTCACCCCACTCGATATGTAGTGATGGAGCAGGGTTTCAGAAAAGAAACCTGCTCGAATTAAGTACCCCCATAATAAGTACTAACAGTGAGTGGTAAGTAAACTAACATGCACTTGACACAACATGTGAGAAATAGCTTTGCACATGTAGGTACAAATATGAAGTAATAAATGAAAGAACTAAGCGTATTTGCCGTATGCTTTGGAGAAAACAAACTCGGCCACATGTGTATTTGAAGATTGCATGTTGCTTGTTGCTTTCAAACCAAAAATAATGCTGCTTTGCACTTAAAGCTTATGCTAGGTAATTGTATCAAGTAATAGTGAAAAAGTGGGTGGTAAACAGTGAGGGTTTCATTATCACATAATTAATGAATGTTCATATTTCATTTGCTTCAGTGTGTTGGAAAAGGCACCATCTTCGTTAAGGTAGCTAATATGAGAGGGGAAGCTGAGGAGTGAATACGCTCTGTCAGAAGCAAGACAGAGGCACTGTGCACCGCAGAGAAATAATATACGAGTTGAAGGACTAGTTGATAACTGACTGCCAAATGCCATGACCAGTCGTGGGACCTGAGACACGTTCTGCGGATGATGCTAAAGTTATGAATAAAAGACTGTCTAAATGTAACATGTTTAAAAATCGTGAGAACGAGCTAAGAGACAAACCCTGGGAAAGAATGTAAAATAAGAAATCAGCTGAATTGTAGGTGAAGTCACCATGGTGTGACAACGCAACCTCCCAAGCCCACTAATCCACTTGCGAGTTACATGAAGTTTACAACAAATGTGGGATGGACATGTTAGTTTTAGGGTATAATTGGGGTGCCTTTAGGGGTGTGGTTTACACTTAGGCTGGCAGGAGAGAAAGAGGGGAGATGTGTCACTGTCTGTTGGTTTGCAGAGAGGCCTAGCTGTACTTGACTGTTAGAAATGGGATTTCTGGTTGGCTAAGGCTTGCGCCAAAGCCAGGCAGAAACCACAACTCTAGTCAGGGCAAGGAAGTTGCACACCAAAGATAATCCCTGCTCACCCCCTTGGTAGCTTGGCACGAGCAGTCAGGCTTATCCCGGAGGCAATGTGTAAAGCGTTTGCGCAATACACACACAGCAACAACACACTAGGCACACCACAAAAGGAACTCCACACAAGGTTATATCAAAAATAGCCTTTGTATTATCATAAAACACATTAGAATAGTAATCACACAATATACACTGTGCCACCTGGCACAAGGCAATATTTACAGGGGATTATATACACATGACATGGCTACTTGGACCACTGTCAGAACCATCACAAAGTGAACTTAGTAAATGTAGAACACATAATAAGCATAGAACACAACCAGCTATTACTGGCAAACACTGTACTCAGCATCATCTTGTAAAACAAACCATATTATGCACAGTATCACCTCAGGCGTAAAATACATTATGCGCTAACCTCATAAGCCTAAACATATTAGACCATAACCTCCTAAGCATAACTCACATTAGGCACATAAATCACAGTAGAGGATAACCTCACAAGCATAAACCACAGTATGCAAATAACCTCATACATAAACCACATTTAGAGGCATAAAACAAGGTGCATAAATCACAGTACATGAATCATATTTCCTGCGCCCCACATAAATCAAATTAGGGCCTGGCACCCTATAAACCTAACGTTCCCCTGGCCAACTGGCCTCCTCAGAGGGCTCAAATGCCCTATGTCCAAACGTGTCAGGGCGGCTGCCAATGCAGTAGAATCCATAAGTGCGCAAATGCGCTGGGGCAGAGGAGTGTATCTCACCAATCCTGTCTCATTCAACAATGCCCCCAAAAGAACTGATGGCCTAAACGTTGCAGCTGATGCTAATTGCCGTGCAGCTGTGATGCAAGGAAGCCCTGGCACTCACTGTGCCCTCTGAACCAATGCAAAAACGTTGCAGCTGTCCGCGCTGGTGCGGCACAGGTGAGGACAAAGTAAAGGGGCCCTGGCACGACTGTGCCCTCGGGCCTCACTGGGGCTCTCTAAATAAAATTGCCCCCATCGGTGCAGCTGCCCCCTTGCAGGCGGGGCAGCTGTAAGAATGCACAAACTAGAAGGAGCACAGGCCCCCCGGGGCCCTCTAGACTCCCAAGGGGGCCCCAAAAACAATGTGGCCACGTAGGGCCGGCATCGACAATATGCTCCGATGCGCCACCCCCCTCATGGACTCTGAGAGATCATCGCCCCCAATGTTGGAGGAGCCCTCTATCAGGCAGGCCGCTCACAAAATGGGCACCAACACTGTGCTTCGATCGGCACAACCAACAGAGAACCACTAGAAAGCCCCACTCACCGGCCGCCTGGCTGCAGACTTTCGCTCGGCCACGCTCTCATTGGCGGCCTCTCCTCACTTCACCCGGGCCCCCCTCCTGGGACCCGGGACTTCTCCCTTCAGATGTGCGGGGCTCTCCCATGCTTACGGCAGCCCCACGCAGACTTTCGGCCGCCCATAGAAGGCCCCGCCCACAACCAGGCAAGGTCGCATGGCTTCCGGGTCGCGCTCATCAGCGGCCCGGAGGGGATTTCTTGGGCGGCTCGGGCGCGGTGGTGATCTCTCCAAAAATGTGGGGTGGGCGCCCGCAAATAAAATAAAGCACAAGCGGGGTGGGCACCGGCCATTTTAAGATCATAAGCGGGGTGGGCTCCCTCTCAGGAACACACAATTACGGGGTGTTCACCCGCTCGGAATATCCCTAAAGCGGCATCGTGGGGGAATCCCCACAATGGGGATTCCCTCTCAAAGGGAGGCAGCTCAGCGCTTGGCAGCCCACACGCTCTCCCCTTCCCTGGGGAAATTAAAATAAATCGCTCACAGGGCGCAAGATGCAACCAAAAGTCCTGAAGGTCCTGGAAAAAGAACAAGCCCACGCAAAATGTTCCTCTAGGTCCAGGGCGCACAGCTGGGTCAAGGAAGGCCAGCACACAGGGCCCTCCAGCAGGGAGGCAAGCCCCCACGGCGGTTCCTCCTGGGCCCCAGCAGCAGCACGCCACCGCAGGTTCAGGAACAGCACACCAGCATAGCTCAAATTCATGGGGCCACAGCCCCTATACTTATACTCCACAATCTCTTTGTATGAAGTACAGGGCATGGGGGAACCAAATGCAACTGGTTCAGGGGGGATTTGAAGCACTTTGTTTTCCAAGATCCTCTTCCCCTTTGTCCGATGGGGGCTAGGTGAACAGACACACCACAGGGGGCGGAGCCAGCATTGTACAAGCTGGGCACAGTCCTATTCAGAGTCAGGGGATTACTCCTCCCACTAATCCCATTGCAGATGTCCCATTCAGCCTAGCGCTGACTCAACCTGCTCTTCCTGGAGCCACACACACCTCTCAGCCCCTGTCACTCAAAAGCCAGGCATGCAATTCACTTCAGGCAGGCAGACACATAGCACACAGAAATTCCAACTTCTAAAAGTGGCATTTCTCAACCTGTCTTCATATATCTGCGCACACCATTGCGCAGCATTTATTCTTACAATTTCATACATACTAAACTCGACCACGCTGCTCCTCCCATCCCAGGAATTATCACTGACACACTATATCAGGGCATTCCCAATGCATTCCTATGGGAGGGCAGGCCAACCTTACCAAATATACACAGTGAGCGCACGCACTTTACACTGGACCACAGTGCTAGAGTGCCCAGAGGCCTTAAACCACCAACACCAGGTCACAGAAAAGGCTAGGATAAGGGAAAAAGTTTAGGGATGAACCTGCCAAAAGGGCTAAGTCCAACACAACCTTCTTCCAGCGAAAACGCAGGGGAGACCAATCACTACCTTGATAGGCTTTCCCGCTTTGGGCGATAGAACACGGACGCGGGCCCGCAACGGCAGGGACACCCTCCGGTTCTATGACACTCTGAACCCATGTGATTCCCTCTGAAAAGCACCTCTCAGGACCAACTAGGCTACCCCACTGGTACTCCCAAGCTGTCCATGGCCAGGACCAGGCCCTAGGCCACCAAGATGTCACTGGTCCTTGCCAATCCACAGAGTGGGGGGCAGTAACCCATGGCACATAATAGCCATTCTCCACTCTTTCTCTCAGTGTAGTTCCAAACTGCCACTGATCCTCCAGCCTAGAGTCCTCACCCTCAGGCTGACCAGAGGTCACAGGCGAAGCGTCTCCTCACCCTACATCCCTTCTGGGGTTCTGCACTCTCCCAAGAGAAGCACCCCCAGAACTCAACTCTTCCACCAGTTCAGGACCTCTCTCCATCAACTGATCTACCACCTAGGATCTAAACTCAACGGCTGCACCGGGGTCAGAGGCGAGGACTCCCTCCCTCTGCACCCCCTTCCAGAGCCCTATACCCTCCCATCAGGAGTGGTACCCGTAGAAGAAACCCCGGTCAGGACACTGATTACAGTTGCCCTTCCCTCCAGGTAAGGAAACACCTGAACCTGGTTTCCCAACCCAGTTACGGTACCCTTTGGTCGGACAATCGCCCGGCAAACCAGGACTACCTGGGGAGTATATATACCCCCGAGGGTGAAACATAACTAATGTGTCATGTGACAGTCTGACTGGTGCAGAGCTCACAACCTCCTGTCCCTTTGACAGTGCATGAAGATGCCCCAGGACAGAAGTGGCGTCACCTTGGCCAATCATTGGTACTCAGCCCTTCTGTCTGGCCCCTGACCCACTGGTTCTTCCACTGGGGACTCTTTCCCCCTCTCACCCCTCAATCTGGACTTCTGCACCCTCCACTTAGGAGTGGCACTGCCAGACACCAGAACTGATGGGGGCCTGATTACAGACACTCCCAGCTCACCTAACACAAGGAGATCCCCCTCAAAGTACGGTCCAAAGGGACAGACTAGGCTCCCTACCTGGTGTTCACTCTAGGAACCATCCAGTACTGGAGACTGAGGTGCGGGCCCTTCGGGACACAGTCCAATCTCACTCCTTCTCCTGTGAGACAGGATGTGAGTTTATACAATCTCCTCACTATAAGGGTACCTAGCTGGGCTACTCTGAACCATCTCCGCCACTCGGGGTTGGAGGATACCTGCACCATTCCTCTAGGATCACTCCCGAATGAAAGCTCCCTAGACTCAAAGAAGTCACACACTCCAACAGGGGTTGGCGCGACTCCGGAAAACAATTACGGGGCAGGTTCTCTCTGACAAAACAGATTGAATTGCCCTTTAACACCATTTACCGTGCTAACCAATCACCCAAACGTCCAGTGCACCACAACATTCATACACACTCCCCCCAAGACTGGAGAGACAGCATCTTACTGCCCCTGAATCTCAACCTGTCCCCCCTTAACTGGGAACCAGGTACCATACTCTGGGAACTGGGAATGGGACTTCCTGCACTGGGCTCCATGTTGCTGCCACCACTGGATCCCACCCACCCTTACTGGGGATTCCACAAAACCAAAAATGCACTTAGGGGATAATCTATCCTCCCGAGCTAGTTACTCTATGCCAATTAAGTTACCACTGTAGCCCAACCCTAGAAATAGCAGACAGTACAGGGGCAGTACAACTCCTTTAGCTTGCGCTGCAGGTGAACCCCACAAATAGAAGTCTGCACACGGGCAGTACAAAATTCCTCCAGATTCTCTGGTTTCTGTCCTTGGCAGGAACCCAACTCATAGTGCAACAAGAAAACACATTTCAAAAAGAAATTATACTTAAAATCAAAAACAATAATCCCCAAACATGTGACTATCTAAAATGCAGAGCTTGTAGTGCAACCAGTTGTCGCTGTGGTACTGCACAAACGCATGTCCTATCCTCACCGCTGACAACCAATGTTAGAAAGGGGATTTCTGGTTGGCTAAGGCTTGCGCCAAAGCCAGGCAGAAACCATCACTCTAGTCAGGGCAAGGGAGTTACAAGCCAAAGATAACCCCTGCACACCCCCTTGGTAGCTTGGCACAAGCGGTGTTGGACTTGGCCCTTTTTGCAGGGTCATCCCTAAACTTTTTGCCTTCCTCCTGTATTTTTTCTGACCTGTTGTTGGCTGTTTTATGACTCTGGGCACCTTACCACTGCTGACCAGTGCTAAGGTGCATATCCTCTCCCTATGGTAAAATGTTGACATTGATTGGTTTCCATGTTTGGCTTATTTGGTTTACTATCAGCCCCTAGTAAAGTGCACCAGGAGTGCCAGGGCTTGTAAATACAAATGCTGCTGGTGGGCTTGCAGCACTGGTTGTGCCACCCACAGAAGCGGCCTAGTAAAATGTGTCTACGGTCTGCCATCGCAGAACTTGTGTGCAGTCTGGTACTGTCGCGCTGATTGCGCAAGTGCACCTACTTGCCAGTCCCTAAACCTTCCCTTAACTACATATTAGTCACCCCTCTGGTATGCCCAAGGGCAGGGTGCATTGTAGGCATAAGGTAGGACATGCCCTGATGTGTGTGGCATGTCCTAATAGTGAATTACAGCCATTTTCGTTTTTCCCTATTGAAGGCTACCTGCTCTCCATAGGCCAGAATGGGCTGCTGGAATTATTACCCGCTATAATCCCAGCGGACTCAGAGAGCATGGTAGAAAGTCAAGTTTAGTATGCCTGAACTCAGAATAATGAAATACTTCTTTTAGTAAAGTTTATTTTAATATCCTGTGTTTGTAAATACTACTTTTAGAAAGTTAGTATTTACTTGCTTAGCCATTTCAGTCCGCCTCTGCTTTGTGTGTGTGTGCTGCCTAGTTTCAGTGAGGGGCAGGGCTGGGGAATTCCAGGAGACAGGCTGGCTGCCAGGTGGTGGGTAGAGAGATTACACCAGGATGGGTGGGAGGAGTACACCTTGACTCTGAATAGACCTGTGCTCTGCCATCACAATGCTGGCTCCGCCCCCTGTGGAGCGGCTGATGTCTCTGCCCTCTGCGCTGAAAGGAAAGAGCAGAGTCACCACAACAAAGTGCTCCACAACCGGACTGAGCCAGGCACAGGCCCCCTGGCGACAAAGAACAAAAGAAACTTGCTATAAAAGAAGTAGCCCTGCTCCTAAGAAATCAGATCCTGTTTGCGCCAAGAAGAACCTCTGCCCGAAGAGAAGGACCTGGGAAAGCTGCATGGAGGAGTACTGTCTCTAAGCCTGAGAGACTGGCCTGTGGTGGGTGCCTTGCTGCTGAAGGAGAGGAGGAAAAGATTGAGAAAGACTATAAATTCAACTTGTGCTTTTAAAACAATCTCCAAGGGCTTGCTTGTGAACTTGCCCCCTGAACTGCGCCCCAGGAACAGTGGGCGCTACCCCTCCCTGGAAGAGAAGGAAGCTGCTGTGGGTGGATTGCTGACGCTGACCCCAGAGAACCTGTGTGCCCCCCATCTCACTGAGCAACGCGACTTCTGCCCGCCTGTGCTGCGGTGAGCACCGTGAAGGCCTGCCCTGCCTGGCTGAAACAAAGTAAACAGCTGCCCCCTCGAGCCGTAGCTCGCAACGTGAGGAAGAGACTACCTATGTCCAAGCGCCGAGGCTCTGCGACCCCTGGCCGTGGAGATCACTGTGAGGACTGACGGTGCCCTGGTTCGCCGATCCTGGTCGACGCGACAGCGCTGCGCGCTGAGAAATCACCCCCGAGCTGCTCCTCCTGCTTCTGACCCCCGAGGTGTGCTGCGACGTCCTGAAGCGGCCCACGAAGCATCGTCGTCCACTGCCCAAGCGGGACTGCAACACGACGTGGGACGCCCTTCTACGGACTTCTGAGGCCGCCACGAACATTGCCCCCAAGAACTAAGGTACTGTGAGCCCAAGCGCCGTCGTACGAACCGTACTTTCCTGTGTACGGCCCGTACTACGCTATCGTACCGCTACGCCATTCACGCGGGAAGCGTGAGTCTCTGTGAGGCTCGTCCCCAGCTCGTACGGTGCGTCCCTACGCCTGTACGGTCCGTCCAGCGTTGAAGATATACACGTTGCTCATGCGGGAAACGTGAGGTGTAGCAAGAGGCGTACCGGACTCGTACGATGCGTACCTACGAAGGTACGGTCCGTACGGCTTGAGTCCTAGTACGCGTGCTCACGTGGGAAGCGTGAGAAATGGCACGACGCGTCCAAAAACCCGTATGAAGCGTACAGACGGCCCTACGAGGCGTACAGGCCCCCAGAAGGTGCAGATTGCACCAAAAGTGACCATTTTGAGAACTGTGGACTCCCTGAAAATAATCACAAGTAACTGGAACCTCATTTGAAAGTAAAGACTGTATTCTAAAGCCTGCTTAAAGAACTTTATATAAAGAACTTTATTTTTACAAAATACAGCCTTGTGTCTCTGTGTGGTGGGTTGGTGGTTATTGTGGGACGCCTTGAATGCTTCACCTAATGCCCTCTGGAATCTAGCCTGACTGCTCGCGCCACGTTACCTAGAGGGTGAGCAGGGGTTATTTTCTGAGAGTAATCCTTTGCCCTGACTCAGAGGAAAGGGTCCCTGCTTGTCGCAAGTGCATACCTGCGCCAACCAGAGACCCCGGATTCTAACATTGGTGGCAGCGGCGAGGATCTACGGATTTGCATTTTTGGTGTCTGCGCTGTGATTACTAGCCATTGCACAGTGAGGACAGTCCAGTAGCTTAAGCCACAGAACTTTTTTTTTTTTTTTGCTTGCCAAGAAAGAAGATCCCTTGTGTTTGGAGTCATGCCTGGCCCAAACAGCATTGAGCAAATTACCTCTGAAACCTCTGAAGTAGGAGAGATGGAATGGGATGAGTCAAAACTGGATAGCTACAAGAAAACTGAACTCAAGCACTTCTGCAGGAAGCTAAAGGTTCCACATGCAGGATGCAAGAACAAATCAGATCTCTACAAGGCGCTGAAAGCCTGGATTGAATCAAGGGGTGCAACTGAGGAAGTTACACCATTGAAACCAGCAGAAAGCGTTCACAGTTTTGGCAGAGGCCTGTCGCAAGAGGAGCTGGCAGACAGACAGGCCACCAGGGATCATGAAAGGAAGTTGGCAGAGCTGGAAGTAAAAAGCCAATTGGAGCTAGAAAGCAGAACGCTGGCTCTGGAAGAAAAGAAAATGCAAATGGAGCATGACTTGATAATGAGGAAATATGATATGGAGCTCGAGATGCTTGAGGCCATGAGTGTCTCAGCCCAGCAACAAGAAATGTGCGTAGCTCAGAGATTGAGCTTTGCTGAGTGGGAGGAGGAATCCAGCTCAGATGGTGGCAGCAATATCGAATTTTCTAGTGCTGAGAGAGTAGTACGCACACCCAGAGATATGGCGCCTGACTTGAAGGAGGGGGTTAACATACACCAGGAGGTTCAAGGGCATGAGGTAGCTCCAGTAGTGTGCAGTATCCCTGAAGGGAATAGGGTAACTGGCGCAGGGGTTCATGGTCCTAGTGGTGGGAGGGACACTCTACTGGCTCTAGTTGAGAGGTGCAGGGAGAGGGGTTCCCCCAAAATTGAAGTCCTGGTGGGTGAGTGTGAAGACCGCCCAGAAGAGTGTGGGTTGTGTGACAGAGACAGTCAGATACTGTCTTGCCAGTCTCAGGAGAGTGGTGTGGAGTATGTGTGTGAGGCACTGGATGGTGAGGTGAAGGATAGTTTGGTTAACCCTGCTAGGGGGCTGTGTGATCCAATTGTGGGAGAGCATATTGTAAGTCCCTGTTTTCCAGAGCTATGCCAACACCTGTGGGAGAGTGAGTTCTCTGACAGCAGGGAGCTCACATTGGAGGCAGACCTTTTGGTGGAGTCCAGGGGGTCTGGAAAGGCATTGGGGAGTGATCCCGAGAGGAGTGGTTCAGGTATCTTCAAACCCAGTGTGGTGGAAGTGGCTCAGAGTAGCCCAACTAGGTCCTGTAGTAATGAGAGGGGTGTAGGGCCTCACGTCCTGTCTTTAAGGGGAAGGAGTGCGAATGGGTTATGTCCCGGTAGTGCCCAACCTCAGTCTCAGAGCTTGGATGGTTCTTTAAGGGAACACCAGGTGGGGAGCCTAGTCTGTCCTGAGGGGCTGCCCATTGTGCGGGATCCCCTAGTGTCTGGTGAACGGGGAGTGTCTGTAGGCAAGCCTCCCTCGGTTCTGGTGTCTGGCAGTACCACTCCAGTTGGGAGGGTGCAGAGGTCCAGATTGAGGGGTGAGAGGGGGAAAGAGTCCCCAGTGGAAAAACCAGTGGGTCAGGGGCCAGCCAGAAGGGCTGCGTCACCAGTGAATGACCATGGTGACACCACTTCTGTCCTGGGGGATCTTCATGCACTGTCAGATGGACAGGGGTCGGGAGATCAGCGCCAGGCAGACTGTCACACGACACATGAGTTATGTGTCACCCTCAGGGGGGGCATGCGTGCTCCCCGGGAAATCCTGGTGCGCCAGGCGAGCGTTCAACCGCATGGGTTGGTCCCAGGGTTGGGAAGCCCGGGTCAGGTGTTGTCTGACCTGGAGGGTGGGACAACTGTAATCAGTGTCCTGACCCAGGTTGCTTCTAGGTGTACCACTCCAGTTGGGAGTGTGCAGTACTCTGGAAGGGGTTGCAGAGGGAGGGAGTCCTCGCCTCTGACCCCGGTGCAGCCTGAGGGTTTAGACCCTAGGCTGGAGAGCCAGGTTCAGGTGTTGTCTGACCTGGAAGGAGGGACATCTGTAATCAGTGTCTCTACCAGTCTGTCTTCTTGGTGTACCACTCCAGGTGGGAGGGTACAGCCATCTGGAAGGGGGTGCAGAGGGAGGGAGTCCTCGCCTCTGACCCCGGCTCAACTGAAGGGCTTAGACCCTAGGTTGGAGGGCCAGGTTCAGGGTGTCCCCCCTGACCAGGACGCCCAGTTGCAGGATAAAACTCCTGAACTGGTGGGGGAATTGCGCAGGACACCTGCCCCAGGTGCCCTGGCAATTCTGGAAGGGGGTATCACTCCAGGTGGGAGGGTACAGAGCCCCAAGGAGGAGGACCGGGTGTGAGAGAGGCCACCCCAGTCTTTGGTCCAGCTGCCGGGTACAGTCCTGGGGCTGGTGGGTCAGTGCCAGGATGTCATACCTGACCTGACAGGAGGGAGAATGGACAAAGGGTGCCAAGCACCTGGGGCTACTGCCCCCCGCTCCCTGGCGCCACAGAGGTTTGAGAGCCCTGAGAGGCATACGGCCTGGGTCTCATCCCTGACTACTGTCAGTGGCCACTGTAACCTTTTGCTGTCTGTCTGTTGGGACACACCTGTGGGCCAGTGAAGGTTAGGTGCTGCACAGGTGGTGTCCACAGGTGAGGAGAAGGGTTCCCCATGGATTGGCTTGGTGGGCCCTGAGAGTATGGACAGGGGTATTCCAATAGGTTCAGATTGGCGTAGAAATGGAGTCTGCCCCTGCAGTTGCGGGCCAGGTCCTTGTTCTATCGCCCCAAGCAGGGAAGACCATCACAGTGGTGATTGGTCTACCCTGCGTTTTGGCTGGAAGGGGGTTGTGTTGGACTTGGCACTTTTTGCAGGGTGATCCCTAAACTTTTTGCCTTCCTCCTGTATTTTTTCTGACCTGTTGTTGGCTGTTTTATGACTCTGGGCACCTTACCACTGCTGACCAGTGCTAAGGTGCATATGCTCTCCCTATGGTAAAATGTTGACATTGATTGGTTTCCATGTTTGGCTTATTTGGTTTACTATCAGCCCCTAGTAAAGTGCACCAGGAGTGCCAGGGCTTGTAAATACAAATGCTGCTGGTGGGATTGCAGCACTGGTTGTGCCACCCACAGAAGCGGCCTAGTAAAATGTGTCTAGGGTCTGCTATCGCAGAGCCTGCGTGCAGTCTGGTACTGTCGCGCTGATTGCGCAAGTCCACCTACTTGCCAGTCCCTAAACCTTACCTTAACTACATATTAGTCACCCCTCTGGTAGGCCCAAGGGCAGGGTGCATTGTAGGCATAAAGTAGGACATGCCCTGATGTGTGTGGCATGTCCTAATAGTGAATTACAGCCATTTTCGTTTTTCACTATTGAAGGCTACCTGCTCTCCATAGGCCAGAATGAGCTGCTGGAATTATTACACGCTATAATCCCAGCGGACTCAGAGAGCATGGTAGAAAGTCAAGTTTAGTATGCCTGAACTCAGAATAATAAAATACTTCTTTTAGTAAAGTTTATTTTAATATCCTGTGTTTGTAAATACTACTTTTAGAAAGTTAGTATTTACTTGCTTAGCCATTTCAGTCCGCCTCTGCTTTGTGTGTGTGTGCTGCCTAGTTTCAGTGAGGGGCAGGGCTGGGGAATTCCAGGAGACAGGCTGGCCGCCAGGTGGTGGGTAGAGAGATTACACCAGGATGGGTGGGAGGAGTACACCTTGACTCTGAATAGACCTGTGCTCTGCCATCACAATGCTGGCTCCGCCCCCTGTGGAGCGGCTGATGTCTCTGCCCTCTGCGCTGAAAGGAAAGAGCAGAGTCACCACAACAAAGTGCTCCAGAACCGGACTGAGCCAGGCACAGGCCCACTGGCAACAAAGAACAAAAGAAACTTGCTATAAAAGAAGGAGGCCTGCTCCTAAGAAATCAGATCCTGTTTGCGCCAAGAAGAACCTCTGCCCAAAGAGAAGGACCTGGGAAAGCTGCATGGAGGAGTACTGTCTCTAAGCCTGAGAGACTGGCCTGTGGTGGGTGCCTTGCTGCTGAAGGAGAGGAGGAAAAGACTGAGAAAGACTTTGAATTCAACTTGTGCTTTTAAAACAATCTCCAAGGGCTTGCTTGTGAACTTGCCCCCTGAACTGTGCCCCAGGAACAGTGGGCGCTACCCCTCCCTGGAAGAGAAGGAAGCTGCTGTGGGTGGATTGCTGACGCTGACCCCAGAGAACCTGTGTGCCCCCCCATCTCACTGAGCAACGCGACTTCTGCCCGCCTGTGCTGCTGTGAGCACCGTGAAGGCCTGCCCTGCCTGGCTGAAACAAAGTAAACAGCTGCCCCCTCGAGCCGTAGCTCGCAACGTGAGGAAGAGACTACCTACGTCCAAGCGCCGAGCCTCTGCGACCCCTGGCCGTGGAGATCACTGTGAGGACTGACGGTGCCCTGGTTCGCCGATCCTGGTCGACGCGACAGCGCTGCGCGCTGAGAAATCACCCCCGAGCTGCTCCTCCTACTTCTGACCCCCGAGGTGTGCTGCGATGTCCTGAAGCACCCCACGAAGCATCGTCGTCCACTGCCCAAGCGGGACTGCAACGCGACGTGGGACGCCCCTCTACGGACTTCTGAGGCCGCCACGAACATTGCCCCCAAGAACTAAGGTACTGTGAGCCCAAGCGCCGTCGTACGAACTGTACTTTCCTGTGTACGGCCCGTACTACGCTATCGTACCGCTACGCCATTCAAGCGGGAAGCGTGAGGCTCTGTGCGGCTCGCCCCCAGCTCGTACGGTGCGTCCCTGCGCCTGTATGGTCCGTCCAGCGTTGAAGATATACACGTTGCTCACGCGGGAAGCGTGAGGTGTAGCAAGAGGCGTACCGGACTGTACGACGCGTACCTACGAAGGTACGGTCCGTACGGCTTGAGTCCTAGTACGCGTGCTCACGCGGGAAGCATGAGAAACGGCACGACGCGTCCATAAACCCGTACGAAGTGTACAGACGGCCCTACGAGGCGTACAGGCCCCCAGAAGGTGCAGATTGCACCAAAAGTGACCATTTTGAGAACTTTGGACTCCCTGAAAATAATCACAAGTAACTGGAACCTCATTTGAAAGTAAAGACTGTATTCTAAAGCCTGCTTAAAGAACTTTATATAAAGATCTTTATTTTTACAAAATACAGCCTTGTGTCTCTGTGTGGTGGGTTGGTGGTTATTGTGGGACGCCTTGAATGCTTAACCTAATGCCCTCTGGAATCTAGCCTGACTGCTCGCGCCACGTTACCTAGAGGGTGAGCAGGGGTTATTTTCTGAGAGTAATCCTTTGCCCTGACTTAGAGGAAAGGGTCCCTGCTTGTCGCAAGTGCATACCTGCGCCAACCAGAGACCCCGGATTCTAACAAGCGGTCAGGCTTATCCCGGAGGGAATGTGTAAAGCGTTTGCGCAACACACACACAGCAACAACACACTAGGCACACCACAAAAGGAACTCCACACAAGGTTATATCAAAAATAGCCTTTGTATTATCATAAAACACATTAGAATAGCAATCACACAATATACACTGTGCAAACCTGGCACAAGGCAATATTTACAAGGGATTATATACACATGACAGGGCCACTTGGACCACTGTCAGAACCATTACAAAGTGAACTTAGTAAATGTAGAACATATAATAAGCATAGAACACAACCAGTAATTACTGGCAAACACTGTACTCAGCATCATCCTGTAGCACAAACCATATTATGCACAGTATCACCTCAGGCGTTAAATACATTATGTGCCAACCTCATACGCCTAAACATATTAGACCATTACCTCCTAAGCATAACTCACATTAGGGGCATACATCACAGTAGAGGATAACCTCACAAGTATAAACCACAGTATGCAAATTCCCTCATGCATAAACCACATTTAGAGGCATAAAACAGGGTGCATAAATCACAGTGCATGAATCACATTTCCTGCTCACCACATAAATCACATTAGGGCCTGGCGCCCTACAACCTAACAGTCCCCCTGGCCAACTGGCCTCCTCAGAGGGCTCAAATGCTCTATGTCCAAAAGTGTCAGGGCGGCTGCCAATGCAGCAGAATCCATAAGTGCGCAAATGCGCTGGGGCAGAGGAGTGTATCTCACCAATCCTGTCTCATTCAACAATGCCCCCAAAAGAACTGATGGCCTAAACGTTGCAGCTGATGCTAATTGCCGTGCAGCTGTGATGCAAGGAAGGCCTGGCACTCACTGTGCCCACTGAACCAATGCAAAAATGTTGCAGCTGCCTGCGCTGGTGCGGCACAGCTGAGGACAAAGTAAAGGGGCCTTGGCACGATTGTGCCCTCAGGGCCTCACAGGGGCTCTCTAAATAAAATTGCCCCCATCGGTGCAGCTGTCCCCTTGCAGGCGGGGCAGCTGTAAGAATGCCAAAACTGGAAGGAGCACGGGCCCCCGGGGCCCTCTAGACCCCCAGAGGGGCCTTAACAACAAAGTGGCCATGGAGGGCGGGCATCGACAATATGCCACGACGCGCCCCCCATCATGGACTCTGAGACATCATCGCCCCCAACGTTGGAGCGGCCCTCTAACAGGCGGGGCCGCTCAAGAAATGGGCACCAACACTGTGCCTCGATCGGCACAACCAACAGAGAACCACTAGAAAGCCCCACTCACCGGCTCTCGGGGCAGGACTCCTCTCTTCGCATGCGCGGCTCTCTCAGCTCACGGGAGCCCCACCTGGCTGCAGACTTTCGCTCGGCCGCGCTCTCACTGGCCGCCTCTCCTCACTTCAACCGGGCCCCCCTCCTGGGATCCGGGATTTCTCCCTTCAGACCTGCGGGGCTCTCCCATGCTTACGGGATCCCCGAGCAGACTGCCGGCTGCCGTAGGAAGCCCCGCACACAACCAGGCAAGGTCACCTGGCTTCCGGGTCGTGCTCATCAGCTGCCCGGAGAGGATTCATTTGGCAGCTCAGGCAGCGGCGGTGATACCTTCAAAATGCGGGGTGGGCACCCGCAAATAAAATAAAGCATAAGCGGGGTGGGCACCCGCCATTTTAAGATCATAGGCGCGGTGGGCTCCTGCTCAGGAACACGCAATTGTGGGTTGGGCAACCGCTCGGAATATCCCTAAAGCGGCATCACGGGGGAATCCCTACGATGGGGATTGTCTCTCAAAGGAATGCAGCTCAGAGCTGCGCAGCCCACACGCTCTCCCCTTCCTTGGGGAAATTAAAATAAAGCGCTCACAGGGCGCCAGATGCAGCCAAAAGTCCTGAAGGTCCTGGAAAAAGAACAAGCCCGCGCAAAATGTTCCTCTAGGTCCAGGGGGCACAGCTGGGCCCAGGGAGGCCAACACACAGGCCCTCCAGCAGGGAGGCAAGCCCCCATGGTGGTTCTTCCTGGGCCCCAGCAGCAGCATGCCCCCGCAGGTTCAGGAACAGCACACCAGCATAGCACAAATTCATGGGGTCACAGCTCCTATACTTATACTCCGTAATCTCTTTGTCTGCAGTACAGGGCATGGGGGAACTAGATGCAACTGGTTCAGGGGGGATTTGGAGCACTTTGTTTTCCAAGCTCCTCTTCCCCTTTGTCCGGTGGAGGTTAGGTGATCAGACACACCACAGTGGGCGGAGCCAGCATTGTACAGGCTGGGCACAGTCCTATTCAGAGTCAGGGGATTACTCCTCCCACTACTCCCACTGCAGATGTTCCATTCAGCCTAGCGCTGACTCACCCTGCCCTTCCTGGAGCCACACACACCTCTCAGCCCCTGTCACTCAAATGCCAGACATGCAATTCACTTCAGGCAGGCAGACACAGAGCACACAGAAATGCCAACTTCTAAAAGTGGCATTTCTCAACCAGTCATCATAAATCTGCGCACACCATTACGCAGCATTTATTCTTACAATTTCATACATACTAAACTCGACCACGCTGCTCCTCCCATCCCAGGAATTATCACGGACACACTATATCAGGGCATCCCCAATGCATTCCTATGGGAGCGCAGGCCAACCTTACCAAATGTACACAGAGAGCACACGCACTTTATACTGGACCACAGTGCTAAAGTGCCCAGAGGCCTAAAACCACCAACACCAGGTCACAGAAAAGGCTAGGATAAGGCAAACAGTTTAGGGATGAACCTGCCAAAAGGGCCAAGTCCAACACTGACCTGTGCTGTTCCTGATCTTTTACTCTTTCTTCCTTGATCCTATTTCGGAGAACCCCCATCATCTCCTAGGCCGAGGGGGTGGTTTTCCACAAACTGACAGGTTTGTGTTTCTGTCTCTGATTCGTACACGCAAATTGTTTTCAAATGAAATGTATTCTTTAATCTTTTGTCTCTACACCTATCCACTCAGTTTGACTCATTGAAAGTATTACTTTAGATTAAACTAGTGTCTCTTCATCTGTCCTTTCCATTAGGTATATTCAGTTTTTGCATATAATTTTCCTGAAACTTCTGTCTCTTAAACTATCCACTCCTTCATGCATAATGTCATTGAGTTAATCTGATGAGTTTCTATTTCATTTATGTTGCTGATGTGTATCTCTCCCTTCATGATTTTCATTATTTACATTTGTGACTGAATGCATTGAGCAAACCGCAATTTATTGAGATAAAGCTATCTAACTTTTCCAAGTTTCTGTGGTTATTTAGTTAACTGTGGGGTCAATTTAGGTATGATAATCATTATCATCAACTATTCAACTAATTGGTCCATCGACCAAGTAGAAGGAAAGTTGATTAACTGAATTGATAGGTATTCAAAAGATGCTTTACATGATTCAAAAAAAGAGAAAAGTCATTGAACGAAGCAAATTGACACCAGCACATCAGGGGTATCTGTGAATGTTTATGGGCCATTGTAAAATGTATGAATTGAGTATTGATCCCTGATCAGGTATTGACCGCGTGCTGGATCAGTTTCTTGGTAGCAGAGGATGGTTTAATTATTGATTAGTTTGGTAATAATTATTGATTATATGTTATAACACGAAAAGTTAGTGTCCCGTTTTATGTTGTCTGGAAGTTCAGGTGTGGAAACTAGCAGAAATTACCGTTAGCATAAGCTGAAGCCATTTTGGTTATGGCAGCCATTTTAGTTAGCCATGTGCTGGCCATGTGCTTCTTGTCTCTTAACTGTTGCCTGCTTTTCTATTCTGCTTGAGTCATCAGTAACAGTTAACTCCTTCAGCACTGAGCCAGAGCAATGTATGATCAGAAAGACCTGTAGCTGCTAGAATACACCTGTTTTAGAACAGAACTGTCAGGTTGTTTTAACTGATGTAAGTAGAAATGTCTCCCCTCCCACTTTGTTGAGAAAACAATTTTTGTATACCCATGTTAGTCAATAACTTTTCTTGTATGTGCCAGTACCTCCCCTTTGAGTCTCCATGCTGACTATGCAACAAATGTATATATAAGGCCCCTGGTTTCTGTACTCCTTGGACTACCTCCTATAGTGGCCTGAGGGTACTGTATTGACATAGTCTCCCTCATGAGAGGTTAATAAATCTATTTTCTTTGATATTACAGCTTCCGTGCCAATCTCTATTTTGTTAGTCGAAGGACTTAAGGAGAAAGAAGGGCGAACCCCTGCACAAGTGGTCCCCTGAAAAAGCTCACTCCCACAATTTGGCGCCTGTTACGTGGGGCTCATCGGAGATGCGGCTGCCTGACGGAGTGGTCTTGACAGAGGTTTGGAATCTCGCTGTCTTTCGTCTCACAGTGACCATTAGCTCGATTCAGAGCTAGGCAGTTGGACCCTGGAGACTTTTGTTTGGTAAGGTTGTGATGCGACACTATTGTTTTGGATTAACTTGGCCAAGATTCTGGTTCGTTTGTTTGCTGCAGCAAATAAAGGCAGGTAATGAGGAGATTTTTCTCTACTTTTGGATAATTCTCAGGATAAATACGCTTTGATTATAATATTATATCGCATTGTAATATTTTTGGGATGCCTTCTCCTAACACACTTCGTAGAATGTGTTGCTGTCTTGGTGGTACCAATATGGATTTAGAAGTACTCAGCTTGCTCCCCTAGAGGGGATACCTAATAGGTTTATGTACATTAAATATGGAATTACTTCCATAATGTATAGTACATGTGAGAAGTTGGCCTGGCATATGCTGTCTCCTAGTTGTAGGGGACACCTTGCACCAATCCAATTCGACTCTTATTGATGATAGGTTTAAGACAACCTTTAAAGAAAGCTATCCTAGTGATAGCTGTGGAGAGCAGCCTTCAGGCTAAGTCTCGAAGGAGTGTTAAGCTTATTGTTTTACCACAATAACCTCTTGAATAACCAAATGAAAGAGTAGCCCACACAGGTATATATGTAAAATATATGTATTTATTCTAGACAGAATCCCACAGTCTCTTTATGAGGCTAGTGGCAAAGTTACAATTCAAACAAGCATTTATAAACACAATAAATAGCACAGGAATCACAGGGCCCCAGGGGGGGACCACACCATATATCAAAAAAGTGGTATAAGAACCACGACAATTCTACAGACAATGCCTAGGGCATTTAGGATCGCTGGCCCCTTAAGAATCCACCCCAGGTTATGAGGAAGGGGACCCACGGGAGGCGCGTGCAGTGGAAATAGCTGCTATCGGGATCTCTATTAAAGCCTATGGAGAATGTTGCGGTTTGATTTACACAGATTAAAGTCACTTCTAGCAGGAGTACAAAGTTAAAACTTTAGACTTAAGCTTTTGAGGAGCCCACTACCACGAGAGTACCGATGTACCACTGTTACCTGCCCCAGGGAAGCCGGGTGCATAGGTCGTTTTCGACGTCGGGTCGCGGGCTGATTTTCAATGGGAAAATGTTCAAAAGTGCTGCTAGCCAAAAGCGTCGATGATGCCGTGAAGATTGAAGTTGTAGAAGTTGTAGAGAAGAACCTGAAAGCAGAGGGGACAGAGTCTGGGTCACGGCACAGTGACCAGGGAGCTCAAAGCAAAGAGCCCTTCAATGTCGGGTGCTTCAAGTGGAAAGAGGTGTAGCTTGGATCTGCAGCCACGGGCTCCAGGAGGCTTCAAGGAAGGCCAGCTTCTGGAGGGCGACTGTCCCACATTGGATGAGGGTCGCTGCTGTGTTAGTGTCCAGATTGGATCCACTAAGCCTGGGCAGCCCCAACCCACGCAAGATGAACAAATCAGCTACTGGTGCAGACCCACGAGGTCTGTGAGAGGTCTCCTTTAGAGAGACTGTAGAGCAGGCCTGGAGCAACCAGGAGAACTCTTGGATGTCAAGACTGTCCTCCGCTCGGGCCCACAAGTCGAGAGACAAGGGACTGCGGAAGGCAGCAAAATGGAGTGCGTAAAAGAGAGCCCACGGGCCACCGGAGGGGGCTAGGGCGCTGATCTTTGGCACGGATGCTGCTTGGTGGTTGGCTCAATAATGGACCAAAGCACAACTTTCCCACTTGTCAGGGTCGTGTGCTACGCAAGAGGTGGCCGGTGTCCTGGGGTATTGGGGATCTCGGCACCCACGTGGTCCACGGTACACAAGTTTGCTGTGCACACTCACTGGCCTCTGGGATGCTTGGGAAACCCACCTCAAGGGTGCTGGAAGTCGACGAAGTTCATGAGAGCAGCGAAGTTCCAACTGGGTCACTTGCAGTGTTTCAGGTGCCTGCCAAGCAGGGGGATAACTCCTTTATCCCAAGGGAGATTTCTTCAGTCAGCTGGGCAGCAGCTCATCGAAGGTCAAGTCTGTAAAGTCCAAGATTAATCTGAGGCTCTGGGGCCACGTTATTCACCTTTATCCTCATTATAATACTGCCTACATCTTGGATTATCAAAATAATTATTTTCTTGTCCAACTTGCGTCGCCTCTTCTCGTCGCATATCACTGCGATCCACACTTTCCCGACCTCTTCCTCTACTTCTCATAGCCCCGTTCTGGGCCTGTAACAACGGACACTGAAATCGCCAATGCCCTTCCTCCTTACAATAAGCACACTGATCTACTCCCAAAACGACAGCTGGCCCTCTGCCTCATCCAATTCCCGCCCCCCTCGGGACGAACCCTCTACCACCTCTCTCTCTGCCTCGTCCTTGAGCAACTTGTTGCAACAACACCCGTGTTTTAAGATCCTTCGTTTTCTTTTCCGTCTTATCCTTACTCTCATTTTCTCTATGTTCGTAATATTGGGCCATACTCAATATTACCGAGGTCGTGGAAGTGGTCCAGGTACTTTCGGCGGCTTGTAGCCGTGCAGAGACTTCTGGTAACAAATTGGTCACAAAACGATTAACAAATAGTCATATACCACCCTCCAACGATAAATCCTGTCCACTAAAATCAATGAATACGCCCTCAAATCTAGTGAAAAAATCTGAAACACTTTCATCTTTCTTCTGTTTACATGCGGTCAATTTGTCCCAATCCACCTTACGAGGCGGAATTAAGGAATGCATGTAAGTGATAATACGGCCAGGTAATGCCAATAATTCAAGTTTCGGCTTATCTCCAGGCTTACGATCCTTGTCCCAATCTTTTATCTGCTCCCATGTTCCGTCTAATTCTTGAGCATGATCCTGATCGTGCACCTGACGACATACGTCAACGGGAACAATGCAAAAAATAGCTCTATGTCAGCTAAGGTCATGACGGCCGAAGAGGCCACTTCTGTGAATTCGTTATAATAAGCCGTGGGATTCTTACGGGGGTCGGGTAATTGTGATTTTAGCGAGAGGACTTCCCTCCTCTTCCAGGGGGTGTAAACCCATTGCTCTTGCACTCAGGCTTCTACACAAGGTCTAGTCACCACGCCGTGGTCATCCTTTAGTTCCAGTATTTCAGGATGAAAGATAGGATGACCTTCTCGCATAGGATGCTGAGTGTCCCACGAGGGACACTTTTGATGCATCCGTGCTCGATAATTTAATAAAACATCCACATTTCTATACACTTCATCTGGGCTAAGTTCAGACTTATGAGCCCTGTCCCGGATGTCATACATCACTTGGGGGGCCAACCATTCTGGAAAACACTGTTCCCAGAGAGTAATAATACGTGCAACCGTGTGTTTCAAGGCGTGTTGCTGCAAAACAGGCTCATAGTCTCGAAGCGTGTTCCATATATCAGTTATAGTGTAAATCGGCTGCCGCATCCACTGGAATGAGAAACAGATGATTGAGGATGACTGATCCTCAATCATCTGTTTCTCATTCTGTCCTACAGCCGAACGGGTAAACAACTTCCGTGCGTCGAAATCCCCCGGAGCATGAAATGGAGTCGAAACAGCTGGAGATGGGGTCGTGCTCGCAGATAGGGAAGCCCACACAGGGGTGGGGGGAGACAAAACAGCTGTGGACATAACGGAAGACGGCAGTGTAACAGACCATAAAGTAGCCGTCTCGGACACAGAGGGAGATAAAACAGAGGACGTTCCCGGAGAGGCGAGGGAAGAGGAAACAACAGGGGCGGAAACTGTAGGGGGCTGTACTAGAGTCGGGGGAACAACGGGATATATACGCTGCGGAGCATAAGGTGGAGGTGGACGAGTATCCAACAAATCCTCTATCTCATCACACGCTTCAGTCCTAGTCACAGAGGTCTTATCCACTTGCAATTTAAATTGTCTGTCTGCACAATCAATCCCTTGTTCAGTTCGTGCTTTATCATAAGCTATAGCTTTCTGCGTAATCGTCTGATTTCCTTTCATCCTACATACTTTCTCCTCCCGCATACGTCTTCGCTTTGCTTCCTTCTGCCACAGGCTTAGGGAGTCAAACATTGACTGTTGACTACGTTTAGAAAATAATCGATCCTGCGGAAAATGTATCTTTTTCTCATCAAAAGACCCAGTTAAGGGCCATTGTAATTCCACATTATCTTTAGTATATTTATGCCATAGTGTATTTAAACAAGAGAGGTGTAATACCATGCTTTACATACATATCATAACTTGGGCTGCCTCAGGCGGGGCAGGTTGACTTTCAGCCAAATGCGTATCATTAGGGCGGCAACAACATCTAAAACAACTCAATTTGCTAAAACACGGCATTGTTATTGTCGTCATGCGTTCCTCATTCAATCATATAAATAAACTTCCAAACATGGCCATGTTCAAACATTCACAATACATACAACCTCACACTCATTCAAACATACACAAGACAATAATATATATATACATACAAAGATATTAAAAAATGACGTTTTTCAAACAAAGAACAGAGCCCGTCGACTCCTGTTCATGGAGAATCAATCAAATTCAGATTCCAAGACCGACAGATACCAAAACCAAGCAGTCCAAAGACTACCAAGAGACCGTCAGACAGGTATAACCACAGATCGACCTACAGACCATCCTGCAGCCTTCCTGGTTCACTCTTGGGACTTTAGCACCGCTTCAGATGTGTTCCCAAGGCTACCCAGGTACAGCCACAGGCTTTTCTGAGAGCAGTCCGGCCGGGCGCGCACCACACGTGCCACACCGGGCGTCCGATCGGCGTCTCTATTATTCACAAAAGGTCCGTGGAGCATCTATACGTGCAGCCACCACAATGCTGCCCCGTCAGACCCCTATGATTCTCCGTGGTACACTGACCACCAAATACTTACACAGTTAACTGCTTCAAAAGCACTGCTCAACAGTGCATGCCAAGAACATCAAAACAATTCCACTCACCTGGTGCACACAGGGATAATAGCGTGTTCTCCACTGCCAACTCCTGAAGACCAACACGGTCAGCTCCTGGGTTACGCCCGAAGGACTCCGTTGAAGGGTCACTAGCAGCTGGGGATACTCGGATCGTGAGAGCGGAGTAAGTTCATACCAAAGATGGCTAAATTTCAAAGGATCCTTTTTCCATCCACCCGCTCGACCAGAATCACCCATTGTCCTTACCACCCGTTTACGGGGAGGACGACCCAGTCACGGAGTCCCGGCGGAGTCGCCAACTGATGTACCATAAAAATAAACTAAAGGACTATATCTACCAATAGTCCCAATACCGTTACCAAATAATCAGTCAGTTGGCAGTGAAGAAGGCTCAATCGTTTATTAAACACAATACTCTATAGAGGAGCCTCTCCGAACCTCACCCATCAGGTGCGCCGAGAAGACTGTTGGCTCGAATTCAAACATGAGGTTATATACTTTTCGGTTCAACACATACAATCACTGGAAAAGGAAAAACACCAGTTGGCCCTCGAGCTCCAGGAAAGGACCATATATGGCACACATCAGACCAGTACAAAGGCTTGACTATCTATTACTGATGAGGTCAGGAGGGGTGACTCCCTTTCGTCTTGGTGCCTGGGAGTGTAGGCACGGCGCCTCCAGGAATGCACTTATCACCCCCAAAGCCAGATGTGAACTTGAGTCTTAGAACAGTCGAGTAAACAGCCTACCTTCAGCTGCAACCAGTAACTCAAATGAACTGGGGCCTGACAACTGCGCGTGATCACCGCGTGATCACGGCCCGTGCTCGAGCATATGATCAGAAGATGGCGTCTGTATGGTTCTCGGCCTACACTTTTAGCAATTGATATACAGGGAGGAAATAAACGAGTTTCCTCCAAGCAAAAGCATATATATCAAACAGGGAGTGTACGTATAGATGCATCATACTAACATAATATAGGTCCGATACTCCTTATATACGGGAAATCTACCTTTTTTATCCTTCACCTTAGAGGACTTCCCTGGTCACAAGGCCCTGGGTACCTAGGGTACCATTTACCAGGGGCTGACATCTGGCCAGGGTTTGCCAATATGGGTTTTAGGTTTTTAGGGAAGGAACATAGGCCCTGGGCACTTGATTGGCAGGAGTCCAGGGCACACTCAGTCAAAGTACATTCAGCAATTCAGCAAAAAGTGGGGGCATACCATGCAAGAAAGATGGCACTTTCTCACACAGCTCCATTGGTAATTCGGTGTATTTTGGAAAAGGTCTGGGGCTAGAGTCTGTCTATTTGAACATGGCACAGTCTTTGGGCTGTTTACTTCTCTTGGTGCAGTCTCTGGACTACGTTTGAGCACTCTTTTTGTAAATATGATTTACAATTGGTATTTACAAATGGTTTGGTTTGGGTACAGTCTGTGGGCTGCCTCTTGTTTTTGTCCTAAGTGTTGATTTGTGAGTTGCTTGTGTGTTTAAGTGTCTATGTGGTTTGTGGACTGACACCGGTGGTGATGCTTGTGAAGTACTTGTTTGAGTGAGTAGCGACTGTGCTCTTTGTGTAAGAATGGCTTGCCTTAGCAAGCAGTGCTGTATGTTCTGAGTGTGTGGCCCCCTTCTTGAAAATGTCTGGAATTAGCTCAATTTGGTTTGTTGTCGTCATTGTGTTCTGTAGATGCCATTAGAAGAATTACACTTTAAAATTCAAAGGATAAATTATATAACATATGCTAAATTGCTGCACGCTACTATTAAAAGTAAAGCAGTAGCAAAGTATAGGTGTCTGAACCTTCAATTATTATATCGCCCCAAGTGGTAAAACACAAAATTAGAATTAGCACTCAATAGGAAAAAAAAATAGGCCTCACAGAAAGGAAAAAAAACGAATTTGTTTGTTTTACACAACTAGGACTCAATACAAAATGTTACAGCATTATCCTTAGCTATATTATATTAAATATTAAAAGGTATTCACATTTTCTGAGTAATTGGTTGCTGCTACAATAAAAGCGTCCTTTTTGTACCACATTGCAAAATGATAGATTTTGACTGGCTTGGAATGCCTGGGTTTTAAATAGACTGAACCGTGCTCAATTCACAGCACCAGAAAGAAAGCTTTTAAGAGCTGCTCAAAGCTGTCTGTCCGAAGGAAGCTGTCTGTCAGAACAGACGGAGGTAATGAATGGTTTCTCAACTTTTTGGGGTTTCTGTGAAGACATTAGAATACAGCAAGGGTTTTTTTCTCCTGAAAAAGCGTGGAAGCTAACGCCTGCTGGTCATAAAACACAGCTGAGTAAATAACACATGGCTATGCCCGGGCACAAGCTACAGATCAAGCTGTGGGGACTAGGTTTTAAGTAAGTATAATATGGTATGAAGGCACATGAATTAAAGACCACTGATTTTGAAAGTTAGAAATACAGTTTCATTATTTTGGATAAAACAGAAAGGATACAATAAGGACTTTCTTTCTTGTTGCTTTTCTAATAAGCACATCTGTGGATCTGATGGTAAATAATTACTGCCCTTTAAAAAGTGATACAAACTTTTTATCTTTCAGTAAAGTTTCTGTGCTTAGTTTCAAAAGAGGTTTTTGTGAGTCTTATGAACAAATGAATTTAAAGGCAAAAGGAAAGGAATGAGGCTTGCTTTTCATATATAGAAACCACAAAAAGGGTTAGTGATCATTATTAAAAAACTGACTACATGTAAAAAATTATTAAAAGTTATTACACTAAAATAGTTTTTGCATAATTATGATCCTTATATTGTCTAATACGACTATTGTGAAAATTCAATAATATTTAGCACTGTTGAAAATGATCCTGTGCAAAGAATGTATTCAGATTTCAATTGCACATTAAGATTTCTATTTCCAACTGGTTAAAATATGTTGTTGCACCACATTAAAAGGTTGAATATTAGTTTATCTAACAACGCCAATATTACTGTCTCTTAGTGACAAACTTAAAATGTAGTATGGCCTAATGGCTGCAGTGTCATATACAAAGGCTATTAAAAGTCATGCATTGAGTAGCTGTGCAGACATGTGAATTACATTGCAAGCCTTTATGCAATCTTTTATGCAATCTTTTATGCACAAGAATTCAGAGCGCTTATGGCATTATGAAAACTCTAATTAGACGTGCACTAGAACACACAGTGCACAAGAAATAAATAAATAAAGAATACAAGATGCATCCTACCTTTAAAAATATCAGCACGCAGGCACGGAGCGGGGATGCCCTTTAGTCATGCTTCTCGAGAGTTACTTTGAGCTGTGATAGCCACGTGGGAATAGCCTTGCACAGACAAGGGACAGCGGGTTTAAGGGTCAGAGGTCGAGTTCTGTATTTAGCAAACTAGCAGGGCTAAGGGCAAGGCTTGCTCTGGCACTTCGACCTCGGAAAAGATTCCGAAGGAAGGGATGACAGCGCAGAGAGAGAAAGAGAAGCTTTGCTAATTATTTTTGGCAGAAGATCAGGCAGGTTCTGCGAAGTCATAAGAAGAGAAGGAGAGGCAGTAGAAATAATGGTTTTAGCTTAAAGATTACTGTGCATGGCTAAGATAAGGAGGCAATGAAATTCAGCTTGCATTCATGTGCCCTTATGTTAAACTAGTACAATTGCTAAAGGAATTGGTAGTTGACTACAATGTTCCCTCTAATTTTTTCCTCTGTGTGCGGCAGTGTTGGGTCTCTGTGCACTGCAGCCATGGCTATGTGCGCTAGGAACTGGACCGCGTGCGTGTGTGCAGCGCCAAATATCCCTGCAAACTTATAAAAACGGTGCAATTTCCACACATATTAGTCAGTTATTTGGAATGAGAAGGATAGTGGTGGGATAGAAGGGTAAGAAAGGTTTGCATTCATATAGCACCTGTTACCCCTGATGGGTGTTGAAGCGCTTTTCTGGCAAGTAGATCCATCTATTATGTTTAATAACTGCTGGGTGGGGTACAGTGATGAGAGGTCTGTGGTGAAAATTCTGCTTCACAGAGCCGGCACTGTGGCCAAGCAGTCTGTCCCTTCCCTTCTTTCTACGCTTTGGGGTTAGGCATTTACCTTGCATGAATGGAGTGTTTCCTTCTTGTTCACTTATTTATGGATCCTTTTTGGCTTTAGTAAGTGTGGTATGTAGATGGGGGCATCACTCACTTTCTGTATTAACATCCATCCCCACCTTTGTTGCCCAGTTGTTGCAATAAGACTGCAATAGCAAACTGGCCATGAAGCCAGTCACTGCTGCAGCTGAACATATTACAGGCCTGATGCTTCCCCAATTACCGCACAATTCTTTATTTTTTTATTTTGTTTTCATTTTTATTTCAGGTTTTCACAATATTAGCCACGTCTGTCTGCAAAGCCCATTTAGAACTTAGTTCTGGCTGTGAAGTGTCCAAGATGGGAGACAAGTTGACTTTTCTTAAAATGCCCTGTATCACCAATCTAAGCCTTCCAACTAATATCCTGCCCTTATGTTTCACAATTCCATGACTTCATCTACCTTTAAGTTGCTGTATCTATCCGTGGTGTCCACCAGGCTCTGTGACGCAGATTTTTTTGCCCACCTTTAGAAACAGTGATGGCAGTCACAGTGTTGTGAATTTGTGCTCTATTCATGTAAAGCGATGCAAGATGCTGTGTTGAAATCTGCTGGCAGAGTATTCTATACAAACTGAACAATCTGGCACCTTGTTTTATTCACAAAGGTTCAGTGTATCTATGCCTGCCTACTTGAATCTGCAAAGGGAGTGTCAGAAAGGTCCCCGCATTCGCCAAGCCGTGAGTCATCACAACTAGAACTTTTCCGATGTGTGAAATGAATGTGGACAAAACGCAGTTAATGTGTTTAAAAAAAATAAAGGGAACCTAGCAACCTCACCTCCTCCCTTACTAAGCTGCAGTAGGGAAGCTGTCCTCCACAAAATGATAGCCTTTGGCTCTACTGTATCATCATTGGCCCAAGTGCAACTCCTCTCCCAAAAAACAGGGAGCCCCAAAAGAAAAGCAGAGTCTCAAACACAGCGTGTGCTTTAGCACACGTCGTGTTTGAGACTCTGTTTTTCTATTCTTAACAGTGCACAGCTGCGGGGCTGATTGTGGGCCTTTGAGTTAGTATTCATGTTAATTGCAGCGCCCGTGTGCGCTGCAGTTCGCAAGAATAATATCTCAAAGGGTCACAATCAGCCCTGCAGCTATGCACAATTAAGAAAAGAAAAGCAGAGTCTCAAACACAGCGTGTGCTAAAGCACGCACCGTGTTTGAGACTCTGTTTTTATTTTCTTAACAGTGCACAGCAGCGGGGCTGATTGTGGGCCTTTGAGTTAGTATTCATGTTAATTGAAGCGCACGGGCTGCAATTAACATGAATACTAACTCAAAGGCCCACAATCAGCCCAGCAGCTGTGCCCTCCCAAAACCCAGAGCCACAGGAGTGACCTTTTTTCGCGCCGCTCGCGTTTTAAAAGCGGCAGCGCGAACGGTCTTAGGGCTGTGTGCTCTGAATACAGCACACTGCGCGCTTGTGGTGACTTCGGTGCGCCCGCGCGCGCAGGTTATTGGGAACAGTGGTTGGCTAGTAATGTTTTCTAGTTAGCTCAATGTGCTTGTACACCAAAATGTATAAAGTGGTACAGTCCACTAGTATTGGACATGGCCTCCTTGATATGGATTCCCCAAGCCATTTGCCTCCTACAGGTTTGTTTGTGCCCAGCTGCCAAAAGGTGGTAAATATTATCGACAGGAGGTCACCTGTTTAGGTAACCTACTGTCGAAGGGGGGTAGGAGACTAGCTCCTGGGCATATTAAGGGTAAGCAAAATTAAGCTTGTTGTTGTGTTCTCTCTCTCTCGCTCTTTTTTCTCTCTCTTTCTCTATTTCTCACTCTCTCTTGAGGCTGTCTAAACTGTCTAGGAACGGCCATGAGATAATTGGTTGGGCTTGCTTTAGTCATTCATTTCACAAGATGCTGTGAATATGTTCTTGAATCAATAGAGACAAAGCACCTCACCAGTGCACGTCTAATTGGCTATTCAGTAATACTGTTTTAAAATTGTTAGAATTAATAAAATGAATAAATAAATATGTCATGTTACTGCCCATCCTGTCTGTAAACTGATGAAATTATGAAAGGATGGGTAGAATAGACTGATGTTCCCTTATTTGACATTTAAGGGGAACTATATATCAGGGGTTTTTGTTTAGAAATCTCAGGTGATAACACCATTGTTTATGTTATTCTCATGCTATATACAGTTTTGCAAAGGCATCACTTGTCTGTTATTAGTTAGTCTGTGTAATTGCGCTGACAGCCCTTATTAGAGCTGGTGAATAGGTTTCACCTCTGAAAATGAGGTTACATAGTCCAGATCGTGAAAAGTAGAATGCACAGGGTTCACAATGTTAGGAAAGATGCCCGTGTGATCCTCAGCAAACATTTTGAAGGAAAATATTGCTTTATAGGAGTTTGTTTGCCACAACAAGTTCTGCTGGAGAAATTAATGTACCGACTATGTTGAGACTTTGTAGTTATTTATGTAGTCAGGATCCCTGTTAAATTAGCAGTTTTTAAATTTTCCCGCCACGCCTATAACATGAGAGCATGGTCCTAAGCGTAAAATGTAGGTGTTTTACGTAATAAAAATAATTTTAGAAGTGTCTACAGTCCTGTACAAGTAGTGGAAGGTTCATAAGTAGAAGTGTAGTGAACTATATGATTTATGGAAAACAAGCTTGCTAACACAAGAAACACCAAAAAATAAAAGTTGTTTTGTAAGGATTCAGTGTATGTTTAGTAAATTAATATAGACTTCCTTGGCTTCTTGGGATTCAGAGAAACAAATCAAATCGTGTAACGTTTCACTCTTGTCAGTTCACCAAAAATTCCTATTATACTCGCTAATAGGTCCAGGGTGATTTTTTTACTCTCAGATAGATGAAGTGGTTCTTGGGTGCCCTGCTAATTTATGGGGTGCCCCGAGACTAAAGAAGTTTTCTGAAATAGCGTATCCTCTCAGTTGATAGATTATTTGTATGCCTTGTCTAAAGATCTTTGTTCTGTTCACTAATAGATATCTGCTGTCCTACAACCATTGCCAAAGGGGCCCGGTCATCAGATCCAGCCTGGGGAGTCAGCGCCAGTCCAGCTTGGAGCCGAGGTAAAGGGAACCAGCACAGGCATTGCTAGCAACTAGGACTGCAGTGAAGGTAGAAGGCCGGAAGCACTGGGCCCATGAAAACGACGTGAAGTGTGTACCCCTACTACTGTCTTGGATGAAAGACGAGGTCACAAATCAGGACGGAGAATTCTTTGCGTTGATCCAGCTTTTGATGCCCAGCTGAGAGAGTCACAGACCGACAAGGACGGCAAAGAGGCTTTGCTTGAGGTGATCCCCTTTGAAACAAGGGTTGCTTCAGATACTCCAGCATCAGGCCGCTGAGTCCTGGTCCCTAAGTGAATGCAAGTCTGCACCTCTGTTGGTTGATCAAGAGGTGCCTGAACACACTGGGTACAATCTGTGGCCCTGACAAAAGAAGCGTGCGCCAGCGGAGCAACACAGGAGTTAGGGATGGACTTGAGTTTAGGGGTACAGGTGCTGTGTCTCTGGTGCCTGTTAGATTAAAGTGAAAAAAGCTGGTGCACTGCCTAAGACACTGGACAGGATCGTTGAGGGTGTTTGCCCTGGAAGGTGATTGCCCTATCCTGAAAGAAGAAACTTTTCCCTTACAACTGGGCCGTGATTGTTTTCTTGAGTTGCAAGTTGTGCAGCTCCACCGTGGGAGAAGTGAACACTTGATGAACAAAAAGAGCTTGCCTGTGAGGCTCAGACAGACACAGGGAGAAGACTCCCCTCTGGCTGGATGTACACGGCTTCTATTCTTCAAGTACTTTTTAACAATGTACTGTGAGAAAGTGGCTCTGTATATACTGTACCCAAATAGGTACAGTGTGTACAGAGTCCACAGTCCCCAGAGGTTTGGCAGAGGTTAAAGTTAGATATAACCTTACTCTCTAAAGTGGTAGCTTGGTCGAGCAGTAAGGCAGTATCAGAGGACAGTGTAAAGCATGTGTTCTACACACTCAGTAGGCCAATGGTTTATATAACAAATATATGGTTGTTTTATTTTAGAACCAACAATAGGTAATAAAATATACTTTCTCAGAATGAGATGCTTTGATTAAATACTTTTGCAATATGCAATTTAATTTTTTAGGTAGTAGGTACAGGTTGTTGCAATAGGCAACATAATTTTAAACACAATAATACATTGAGCTCAATGGGAGTTTTAAGTTATTTGCAATAGATTACTTTCAGGATTACTTTTCTAACTCCAGGACTGGATCCTAGATTCAGTCCTGGGACAGTTCTTGGAAGCAAGTGAGTAAAGTCGACTTAGTTACTGTTGTGAATTTTAGGCAATATTTTGCTATTTTGAAAGTTGACACTTAGAAGAAATTTCATAGAAAAACATTCAATGATTCCCTAGGGGGGAAAATTCTAGTTACAGGTATAGTATGTTCTCGTTACTTTTGTAATCCAGTACTGGGCTCCGTGGCTCAGTACTGGGACCTCTATCTAAAACAGGTAAGTAATTACGTTTTCACAGTGGGCACGATTTTTAAAGAATATTTGTAATTTGCAAAAATCGACACTTAGAAGAAATTTCACAGAAAAGCAGTCAATGATTTCCTATGGAATAAAATTGGGTTAATGGTAAGTACGGTTGTAAGTACTTTTCAGGGTCAGTGCTGGGCACCAAGATCCAGCACTGGGATCTCTCCTAATAGCAGGTGAGTATTTTCGTTTTCGTTACTCGGTTGATTTTAGGTGAATATTTTAAGTTTTAGAAACTCCACACTTAGAAGAAATTTCAGAAGAAACCAGTCAATGTTAACCTCTGGAAGAAAATTGGGTTATCGGTTTTTGGGTAAGAACTCGACTGGCAGAGTTAAGGTTCTGGGCCTAGACTCAGGGTCTCCCAGGGTCAGGTAAGTACAGTTGTTACACCCTCAGCGGCGCAGGGGCAGCCGGGTGCAGAGTGAGTTAGGCCCAATGTTAACCTATGGGAGGCAGGGGGGCCTTGGTTGATGGCTGCTGACCAGCAGAAGACGCGGCTAAGGGGGCTGGGCTCCAGGTCACTTGCTCAGGGCAAATGAGGAAGTAGGTAGGAGTAGAAGTTACACTGCCATGGCCACTCGGGCGGCTGGGTGCAGGGTGCTATTGAGCCTTCGGGAGCTCAATGGATTTCAATGGGAAAGCTCCAGGATGAACAAAGGCAGCAAGCTTGGGGACGAAGATTCTTCAGGTGCCACCACCACTTCGAGAGGTGAGTTGGGTAGTTGGAGGATAGGTAGGTACCCAGGAGTTGGGCAGAGGGGGCCGCAGGGCGCCGGGTGCAGGGGTGCCTTTTGATGTCGGGAAATCTTACCCTCTCTTGATGGCGGTTGGGGGGTACCTGGTTGTGAGGCTACAGGCATCATCAGGAGCGTCGAGGTGAGTCCTTGGGTGCCGGATTCAGGGTCACAGTCGCCGGGGGGACGTCCTTGGGCTCTTTGTTCACTCCGGCACAGGCCAGACTTGGCGGGTGCAGAGTGTGCAGGGTTCGCGGTTCCGGGCTGATGCCAGGGGTTAGAAAATAGTTTTGAGCACAGCCACTGCTCATGGGAGTCCCAGGTGCTCAGAGTCACAAGGTAGCCAGGTCCTCCGGGGTTTGTGAGGTTGCTGGCCACAAGAGGTGCCGGGATTCAGCAGGAGCAGGTTCGAGGGTCGACAGGTCGGTAGGGCTGGAAGCAGTTGGTGTCTTCTTCTTCTTAGCAGTTGCACAGCAGGTCTTCTTTCTTCTTGCTCTTTTTAGCTTTTTCGGAATCTGGAATCTCCGGAAGGAAGGTTCAGGGTGCCCCTAAATACTAGATTTAGGGGCGTTACAGGTAGGTAAAGGGCAGGGACCAATGGGTCCCTGCCCTGGGGTGGGTACACCCCCTATCCTGCCACTCTCCTGTGGGAGGGGGGCAGTAGCCTAGTCCTGATTGGGTAGGGCTTCCCATCTTCAAGATGGCGAGAGCCAGGAGATGTGCTTCACCTCGCCTCCCCCGCCTGAGGGGTGGGGTTGGCAGAGGCTGGCACATCCCCAGTCCTTACTTGGGGTTTCCGGCCAGTCTTCCCTCCAGAGTGGGGGTCAGAACCAGTGGGGGCCAGTTGCTGAGTACAGCAAGTGGCCTGGAGAAGCTCACAAAGGCGGCATGCCTTTGAAGCTTCCCCCTGCCCATCCTGGGAGAGGAGACCTAGCACCTCACCCAGGATGTGCATTGTTGCAGGCCCAGGAGAGTGGGGGGCTCTCCACCCAGGGGTCTAGCAACATGTCTGCTGTGTGGCAGCCTAGGCAGCCTCTCAGACCAGATGTGGATTGTAGGTTAGGTTTCAGGGGGCATCTCTAAGATGCCCTCTGTAGTGCTTTGTACATTAAATCCCACCCTGGCATCAGTGCGGGTTTAATGTGCTGAGAAGTTTGATACCAAACTTCTCAGTCTTCAGTGTTGCCATTATGGTGCTGTGGAGTTCGTGTTTGACAAGCTCTCAGCACCATATACTCTTAAATGGCAGCACTGCACTTACAGTGCCCAGGAATGGACCTGGGTACTGTAGGGGCACAGGGCTCATGCTCCTGTGCCCACACCACTTGCATAGGACACCCAGCTAGAGGAGTGGCTGATGTATGCCAGGGCAGTGTAGGTTGTGGGCATGGCACACAGGGATGTGTGCCATGTCGACTCTTTGTTTTGTCTTGTACCCAGACACTCAGCCTGCAAGGGCAGTGTGTTTGTTTTAGGGTACAGGGCCTCTAAGGGTGGCACAATAAGTGCTGCAGCCCTTAGAGGCCTGCCCTGGTCACAAGGCCCTGGGTACCTAGGGTACCATTTACCAGGGGCTGACATGTGGCCAGGGTTTGCCAATTTGGGTTTTAGGTTTTAGGGAAGGAACATAGGCCCTGGGCACCTGATTGGCAGGAGTCCAGGGCACACTCAGTCAAAGTACATTCAGCAATTCAGCAAAAAGTGGGTGCATACCATGCAAGAAAGATGGCACTTTCTTACATGTACCCCTTTGGTCGTCCCATTTTTTAGTAGGAACAGCCCTTTGCGGCTCCTTATCCTAATTCCCATGGCCCCGTTTGGTCCTCCTGGTCCCCCAAAGCAAAAATTGTTTTTGTACTGTTTTTTCTGCAAAAGAAACATTAACGCCCAATATGTATGAGACCAATAAGTTAGTAATATGATAAGAATAGATGTGTAAGATATTTTCTATATTCCTTCTAGATCATAGGGATATCTCCAGCTAATACTAAAAGGATCATCTGTGGAAACTAGCAGAAATTACAGTTAGTATAAGCTGAAGCCATTTTGGTTGTGGCAGCTATTTTAGGTAGCCATGTGCTGGCCATGTGCTTCTTGTCTCTTTACTGTTGCCTGCTTTTCTATTCTGCTTGAGTCATCAGTTACAGTTAACTCCAGCACTGAGCCAGAGCAATGTATGATCAGAAAGGCCTGTAGCTGCTAGAATACACATGTTTTAGAATAGAACTGTCAAGCTGTTTTAACTTATATAAGCAGAAATGGCTCCCCACCCACTTTGTTGAGCAAGCAATTTTTGTATGCCCGTGTTAGTCAATAACTATTTTTGTATGTGCCAGTACCTCCCCTTTGAGTCTCCATGCTGACTATGCAGCAAATGTATATATAAGGCCCCTGGTTTCTGTACTCCTTGGACTACATCCTACAGTGGCCTGAGGGTACTGTATTGACGTAGTCTCCCTCATGAGAGGTTAATAAACTATTTTCTTTGATATGACAGCTTCCGTGCCAATCTCTATTTTGTTAGTCTAAGGACTTAAGGACAAAGAAGGGCGAACCCCTGCACCATTAGGTCCCCGAAAAGGCTCACTCCCACACAGGAACGGAGATACCTGAGGAATCCCAGGAATGGAATTTAGCCTGAAGCAGGCAGAGGTATGGTAACAAAGCCACACTGCAGAAGTACTTTGTCTGTTGTAATAATACCTAAAAGCTATGGAGGGCTGTAGGTGTTATATTAGGGAAATTTTGTATATACGTAGAGTGACTGAAATAGCAAAGGGTCCACTTCCGAAACTCTAGCCTTATCCCCAGAAGAGTAACAAGACCCCTTTTCACTCCAAAAAGTCCTCTTTTGAAATCTTGGCCTTATACCTAGAGGAGTAATAGGTCCACCCAGAGCTTGTGTGAAGACTAAAATAACGCTTGTCGTTATTAGGACTTGTAGTGAAGGAAACTCTCAGAAAAAGTGACAACAATCTTTTTATTTAGTGGAACAGACAAGGTAGCATTATTTTGTGTTGTTACTAACAGAACATTTTGATTAACAAAATATTGCCGTATTATTTTGTGAAGGGAGGGTCAGTAGAAGGAGTAATATTGACGTCAGAAAAAGGCCGCACTGGCATTGGACAAGCAGCGGGCGTGTATTAAGCTTTGATTGGTTAGTTGGTGTGAACCACGCTAGCATAGGTTGAGACTTTGCTTACGTAGCAGTGCTCTGATTGGTTGGTTGGTGTTAGTCGCGCTGGTATAGGACGAGAACTGACAAATAGAATACATAGAATTACAGAAAGTTTCCTTGTTCATTTTTGGTGAGGTACGTTAGTGTAAAGGATTAGAAAATGAAGCTGCTAAAGAAAATAAATAATTTTTTCAATAAGGACAAAGCGATTGTGACTAGAGAGGGAATTCCAATCCCGCCAGTGAAAACGCCTGCTTGTTATATGATGCTGGAGCGAGGATATCATACGTACATGTGGTTAGAGAATTGGGTTGAGTATACAAAGGATGATGGTGTCATAGCATTTCCACAACATGGTACATTCAATGTAAGGATATTCCAGAATCTGAAATATTGAATGAATGCATTAGAGCCAAATCCCAGATTGACACAGTACAAAGCATTGGAAGAATGAGAAGCGGAGGCATTTGAAAGAGAGAAATATAGAGGAGGTAATAGTAGATACAGGAGTTGGAGACATGGTTATCCTTTTGAACGTAGGGAAGAAAAGTTGAAAAGATGGAGGAAAAATGTAGGGGTCGAAGGGTTGTATCCAGTTTTAGTTGCTGATGAACAGACAGGAGATATGCAAAGAGAAAAAGGAGAATATAGAGACTTCTAGTTTTAGAGATGACCCGAATAATTCTGAGGATGATGATCTGTTGGAGGATATGATGACTAAAAGACCACCGCCTTATTAAGAAAAATTAGGAGAAATAACCCCTAGTGCTCCACAGATGGGAACCACTAATTCCCCAGGTTACCTAGATAGCTAGAGTAGTGAGAGAAAATGAAACACATTTGTTGAATAAAGCAAGGTTGGAGCAGGTTCAGAAAAATAATCAGTTAAGCCTGAATGCAGAAGCATTGACAGTGATCCAGCGAAAGGCCAGGTTGAACATTTCACAATCAGCAAAATCACTCACACTGGGCCCATATACACATTCAAGTTTCCTGACCTTTTTGCTGGGGGTCAAGTTTTATTTTCTTTGATCTGAATTAGTCTATGCCTAACTAATCTTCACAGATCAACACTCTTCCTTTGGTCAAGGGAACATTAGTCGAGTAGTTGATGGTGATATTAACAAATTCATTAATTTATCTTATAACTTTTCAGCAAAATAATCACAGACTCCAGGTAAGATTCAATAGATTTTATCTAATAATTCAATCAAAATGAATTCTCATTTGTACAGATCCACAGTGCAAACTCCATCAACTTTCATGGAAGAGACAAATTCATTTATCAAATAACATACACAAATGCATTCAACAATCCCAATGCATTAGGAGTGATAGATGAAGAGACAAAAGGACATAGTATCTCATAATTTGCAATGAAGGGCAAGGGCAAGTCTATTTTGTAAAACCATAGATCTGATCGCAACCATTTCAGTATTGATCATTAAGAATCCTCCAGCAGTATCAGTTGATAATCGGTCAGCTACAGTGGACAGCAAACGTATTTTATGAGAGTTTACTGTGACTCCAACTGACGGTATCAATGCACCAAATATATCACCTACTATTTCGGTAAAACTTGCTTGTCTATTTCTTGTTAGTCTTTTGCTTATATCACTCATTTCATTGTTCTTAGTAATGTGATATACCTTCGTGAATACAATGACAATGTAACAACTGTCATACCATCTTGCAGGTAACCTGTAATAGGCATTTTTCCCTCACACATAATGAATTCCTGGAAATACAGGATCAGTTCCTCCTTTTAGTCACCATCCCCCCATTATTAGGAAGGTATGTTCACATTCACTAGTACCAATGAATATACTATTATACTCAGTTCTCAATCTATGAAGACAGAATTACCTAATGTTTGCCAAGTCCAGGGACATTGCAGTATGAGCCTCGCCTTTTCTTGTATTCTCCTTCTAAAGCAGCCCATGGAGGTATATGGGACTTTTGCTCAACCGCTTTCTTTTGAAAATCCTGCCTTCTTTCTTCCACTAAATTCAGAAAATCTTTTTCTTCATCTCGCAAAAGGCACGTTAAATTATTTCTATGTGCGTATGTTATGTCTATGGGGTTAGTTGTTAAAAAGAATTACCCCATAAACTCTGCATTTCTAGCACTAAGTACTAGATTCATATTTCTTCTAATGGGATTTCAGAAAAGACCAAATCCATGTTACTATAAAAATATTGCAACTTACCAGTAACATAAAACAAACTAGTTACAACACTACAAGACGCACCATAAGTTAATGGAAGGTAGTGATAGGTTATACTTTCTGATACAGAAGTAGGAAGTTTCATGCAAACATAACAATCACTCACATCCATCGTCTCTATGTAGTGATAGAGGAGTTTAGTGTATACATATAATGACAAATCACTATTTGATTTATCACGACAATACATATCCACTTGTGTTAATTCTGTAGTAGTAGATTTCCTAGTAACCACACTTACTTTCTCACTTACATTTGAGTTATTCTTATTATTAGTTATCATTAGAACAGGTATTACAAGGGTTAACAGCAACCACATCACTATTAATATTGTAATACTACATAGACAACATTTAACACATCGTTGTTTTAGTTTAGATTTCGGATGTTCAGTCACTTTTACTTCTGCCATTGTAAATTTCTAAAACTAATTCTAAATTTATTTTCTTTATAATAAGCACGTAAATTCTTCGTGTGATCCCACACTTCAAAAGCTTTCCGCCTTTGCCTTTCTTTCAGGGTCCTTGCTTAATGTCTTTAATAGAATTCACCTTTTGTAAAAAGGGAAAACAATCTTTAAGGTGGTCTCAATTCCCATTCATCAGACCCTTCAAAACTTCCACTTTTTGGTTCTTCATTTAGATCTAGATTTTCAAAATCTTCAAGGATGATGTATGTCCACTCTTGAGTCTTATATTTTCTATTTGGAACCTTCACTCTTTTTGATGACCTTAATGTTCTTCTTCTTGTATGTTCTTGCTCAGACTGACTTGACACATCATCTACTTGTTCTAATTCCTTCCCCGACTTTCTTCTTAAGATGTATTTCAGTCTTTTCACTCCACTTGGCCAGCAATCTTCTTTTCTAACTCTCTTTGTCTGTACTGCCCTTTCACCTTCCTCGCCTATTTCAAGTGTTCTTTTATTTTCTCTTTCGTTTTGTTGGGTTTGCTCTGAATTCTCTACTTCTTCTTCTTCTGTTGTTTGTTTCTGTTCTTGACTTTCTACTCTCTTTTCTTCTTCTTTTGACTGACTCTGATCTAACTTTTCTTCAGCTAATTCTTTCCCTTCTTCTAACTGGACTGGATTTGAATTGTCAGTAATAGTCTTCCTTTCTTTTTCTTCTTGTAACTGAACCTGATCTAAGTTTTCTGCAATGAGTTCTTCTTCTTCTATTTCTAGATGAGCTGGAACTGGGATATCTGCAGCCGATTCTTCCTGTTTTTGCTCACTCCATTCTGGTCTTTCAAATTCAAGCTCTCTTCTGGTCTTCTCAGCAGTCTCTTCAGTCCCAGTAACTGGTGCCCACTCTATTTGACTTGTACTTGGTTGTTCATCGTCAATTTGTTCTTCAGAGTCTGGTTCTCTGATTTCTTCGACTTCACAACTCTCCGCCTCTGGTTCTTTTCTTTGTTCTACCAGTTGCTGCTTTGGTCGATCAGGTGGACTTGGGACTCTTTGAGTATGACTTGCGTGGATCAAGTTCGAAATCCCTGCACACTTTACTGCTGTTTTCGTGACCAGTATGACTTGATGAGGTCCTTTCCACCTGAGTTCCAACCACGATTTTCTCGTATGCTTCTTTATCACGACCCAGTCTCCAGGACACAAATCATGAGCTTGATTTGGCTGTGCTGTGTTTGGATCTACTCCAACCTGGTGAGACACAGAACGTACCAGATCATCCAGCCCTTTGCAATAGTCCAATATTAAATCATCAGTTATATTCATCAATTTGTTTCCAGGAATAAATGCTTGTCTCATTGCTCTTCCCATAAGGAATTTGTGAGGACTCAATCCTGTTATTTGATCAGGAATGCTTCTAAGGCACATCAATACAATAGGCAAAGCATCAGGCCACTTCAGTGAAGAAGTGGATGCACACACTTTTCCTAACCTGGATTTTATTGTGCCCTCGACCACTCCGGAGGCCTTTGGTCGGTAGGCACAATGTAACTTCTGCACAATTTTGAAAGCTTCACAAATTAGTTTAATTATCTCATTATTAAAATGAGGTCCTCTATCTGATTCTAAAGAGACTGGAAATCTAGTTTAGCAACCGTTAGGCTGTCATTCCTTCTCGTTGGATAGGCTTCCACCCATCGAGAAAACAGACAAACGATGACAAGGACATACTTCAAACCGTTACAAGGTGACAACACGATGATCTAGTTGCAATCTTGTGAATGGTCCTTCTGCTTTTCCAATTTTACCCCAACTAACCACGGTTTTCCTTCCTGGGTTTTGCAATTGGCAAGTCAAACATCTTTGGAAGAGGCTCTCTGCAACTATCCTGAACTTGGGATTAAACCACACCTGTCTGAACTGTCTAATCATGGCATCCCTCCCAACGTGTGCAACTCCATGATATACCCTCGCCATTTGTGACAACAAGCTATCTGCCATTATTGATCTACCATCTGGGCACACCCATACTTTATCATCAGCCCTTCTTGTGCAGCCTGTTTTGATCCAACGTTCCTTCTCTCTCATGTCTGCTTCATCCTCTAATTGTCTAACTTCATCCCATGTTTCAAAGGCAGAGAAAAACATTTGTTGGCAATTGGTAACTTCCTTTTCCATCCTTCTGTTCAAAGACATTGTATTTTTAGCACAAAAGTGTGCCACTTGGTATGCGTACCGATTACCCAATGTCACATAATCATTTCCCGACTTATGTGTGGCACATTTGACCACTACAATTTCTTTTGGCAATTGTAGTGCTTCCAATAGTTCTTTTTTCATGTTTGCCATTTTGTATAGGAGATCCTGGAGAAGTCAGAAATCCCATTTGTAGCCACAATTGGCTAAAATCATGTACCCCCCCGAAGTCATATTGACTGTCCGTAAATATGGTTACTCTCAATTTTTTCCCAACTTTGCATGCCCTCGTCAATGCAAACAACTCAGCAATTTGAACGGACTTGACTCCTCTTAGACAGGAATCTTCCATAATACCTGACGCGGTACATACAGCATAACTAGACATCAGTTCTCCATTTTCTCTTCTCAAACATGACCCATCAACAAACAGCACAAAATCTGGTTCTTCTAGGGGAACGTCAAAGAGGTCAAGCCTGGGCTTGGTAAACATCTCTGTCACATCCAGACAATCGTGATCCACTTTTTCTTTCACCTCTTCACAATAGAAATCAGGCAACAGGGTTGCTGGATTCACCATAGTACATCTTATCACACTTACATTCTCAGCACCCAAGATTACTCTTTCATACTTAGTCAGCCGACTAGGGGTCAAATGTTGAGTACGAGTCCTTGTTAAAAGGATCTCAACTGAATGTGGTACATACACTTTGACGGGATGTCCCATCACAATCGATTCACTTTGCTCCAAGCTCACACAAGTAGCAGCCAGGTAATGCTGCAGCCACTGGGTCAAGGGTAGCAGAAAAGTATGCTACGAGATGTCGAGACAATCCATGTCTCTGGGTTAACACTGAGAGTGCACACCCTTCTCTTTCACAACAAAATAATACAAATTATTTTGTGTAGTCTGGCATTCCTAAGGCTGGGGCCTGGCACAAACAACTTTTCAGTTTTATGAATGCCTCTTCACTTTCATCATCCCCCTCAATCGCATCTGTCATCTCCTTTCGTGTCAACCTTATTAAAGGTTTTGCCAGTAATGAAAATCCACGTATCCATTGGCGACAAGAAAAGATATTGACTATCCGGGTGCAATGGAATTGAGAAGAATGCATGGCATAAATCAATCACAGTATACCAATGAGCATCCCATGGTATCTAATAAAGTATCACTGCTGGGTTTGGTACTACAGGACAACAGGGTACCACTATTTTTTGATGTTCCTCAAATCTTGTTCTATTCTATATTTTCCACTAGGCTTCTAAGTCCCATGATTGGCGAATAACAAGGACTGCCTAATATTTCTTTTAAGATTCCTTGTTCAATAATTTGATCAATTACTTGGGCTACTCCTGCTTTCACTTCAGGGCTCATTTTATATTGTGGGGTGTTAGGGTATATTGCACCTTCCTTAACCATAACTTTGACAGGGTCTACCTCAGCCATTTGACCAATTTATTTTCCTGTAAAATCCCACACATCAGACCTCACTGTATCTCTTAGCTCATCAGGCAAGTCCCTTTCAGTAAGAAGGGAAAACATCTCATCCACTTCTGTTCCCTGTGAGAAGCTGGCCTGGTATATGATGTCCACTAGTTATAGTGGGCACCTTGCACCAGTCCAAACAACCCCTTATTAATGATAGGTTAAAGACAACCTTTATTGAAAGCTACCCTATTCGTAGCTATGGCTTGAAGGAATGTAAAGCAGCTTGTTTTACCAGTCTATAATCTCTTGAATGGCTAAATGAAAGGCAACCAAACCAGGTATATATATAAAATATATGTAATTATTACTAAACACACCCTACTAGTCTCTTTATGAGGCTAGAGGTCCAAACACATAAGTTACACTTCAAATATTACAGTAAAATAGCACAAATACATGTTAGGCCCTAGGGGCAAGCCAAACCATATACTAAAATAGCGGTATAAGAACCACGACTTAGCTAGACACAAGGCCTAGAGCCTGTAGAATCACTGGGACCCCAAGGAACCACCCAAGGTAGTGACACAGGGGACCCATGGGAGCCGTGTGCAGTGTGAGAACACAGCCGCGAGCTCCTGTTAGCTTCTATGGGGAAAGTCACGGTTAGATTTTTAAAAATTAGGGACACTTAGAGATGAACTAGGACCAAACCCCTTTGGACTTAGGAAGTTCTTGGGTCAACACCCACGGGAGCACCAGAGTACTCGAGTTACCTCACCCAGGGAAGCGGGGTGCATAGGTGTCAAATGGTGTCGGGTTGCGTCGTCGTTTTCTATGGAAGCTGGCGAAGAAGTGCTGCTGCCGGGAAGATGCGAAGTGTCCGAAGAGATCCCAGCGGGATCGAAGATGAGAAGAACCTGAAAGCAGAGGGGACAGAGTCTGGGTCACTAGCCAGTGACCAGGGGCACGATAGACGAATGCCCACCGATGTCGGGTGATTTCAGGTGAAGAAGGTGAAGCTTGACTCTTCAGCCACGAGGACCAGAAGGCATCGAGGATGACCAGGAGCTGGATTCGAGCTCTGCTATGAAGGATGTCGAGTGCTGCAGCATCGGTGCCCGATTTGGACACAACAAGCCTTGGCAACAGCAACCTACACAGAAATGAGAAAGATGCTGCGGTGCAGACCAGCAAGGTCTGAGGGACTCACCAGGCGGTAGGGAGTCAGGGCACGTCTAGAGCAACCAGGGAAGGCCAAGGAAAATCTAAGTTGCCTTCACAGGGACCCACCAGTCGATGGACCAGGGATTGCAAAGGAGCCTCAAGCTGAAATGCAAGAAGTGGGCTCACGGAACACTCATGGAGTGTAGGCCCACAATCTTCGGTGCAGATGGTGTTCGGGGCTTGGGCTACAAGTAACCCAAAGCACGACTTCAAGAGACATCAGGAAGTCAATGCACTTGCAAATGTGCACGGTGACCAGGAGTTTCGGTTCCACGTTACTCACGAGGACTGCGGATCCCAGCTTTGCTGGGGACTCGGTTCGGCCTCTGAGAAGTCTGGAAATCCTCTTCCTGGGCTGCAGATACTTCAGAGTCCAGAGGTAGCTTTGGAGATGCAGACCGGGAATTGCTTTGTGGGTGCCTGCCAAGCAGGGGAGTCACTCCTTGACCCCAAGGGAGATTTCTTCAGTCCTCTAATCTTGAGTAGATCGTCGAAGTTCCAGGATTCAGTTGCAGAGGTTGGTCCAGGTATTTCTAAAATCCTGTTGCCAGGGATTCCTTACTTATACATAAGAAAGGGGTTGGACTAACTCAGGGGACCCACCTATGGGAGGGTTTGGAAAGAGGGGTGGCTACACCCATTTCCTTTGTCCAGTTTCACGCCAGAGCAGGGGCTGGTAGCCCCTGAACCGGTTTGAGCTGGACTATGCACAGGGACACCAAATGTGCCCCAAGTGCAGGACTTCAAAGCACTCTCAGAGTGCTCCCACCCTGCCCCAATACACATCAGCCTGTCTGGGAGGTGATTATACCTCCCTGTGACAGGAAACCTATTGTCCAGGCCTCCCCTGCCGGAGTTTCGGTCAGCAGCAGGAGGCCAGACCCGTGTCTGTGGCTGCAGCATCCATTTTGTGCTGCCAGGGTTCTTTTAAGTTGGTACCGGGTATACCGGTGCTGTCATGTCTCTCCCTCTAGAAGGGTGGGATCATACTCCCACACCAGTTACTGGTGTGGGGGTATGATTCCAAGGTGTTTGACACCAAACACGACATGTTTCCGTGCAGCCAGTCCAAAGTTAGCATTTACCGTTTGGTTATAATGCACTTAAGAGTATATGGTCAGGCTGCACTACTGACAACCCCAGAGGATGGATTCCAAAGGCTGCAGAGGGGCTTAGCTCATGCCTGGGCACCCTCTCACATATAACCAAGCACCCTGCCTTCAGGATTGATAAAGCCTGCCATAGGGGTGACTGATAGGTTTCTATGTGCAGTGATAGGTGAGATATAGTGAACCTATATCTCTGTAAGGGGTGCATGCACCACCTTACCCAGGCTGCAGTAGCAGACCTGTGGTGTCATTTTGGAGGGATTTCCAGGGGTGGCATAATACATGCTTCAGCCCCTGGTAGGCCTCTGGGGTACCTATGCCCTGGGTACATAGTATTCCATATACTAGGGACTTATAAGGGCACCCCAGAATCCAATCTGAGGTGTACCTAAAGTACATGGAATCAATTTAGAGAGGAAGCAGCAAGGCTGGGGTCCTGAATAGCAGGGCCCAGCCAGACTAAAGTCGAAAAACAGTGTTACAGCAGCAAAAAAAGTGGGGGTAACCATGAGAGGCAGATCCTACTCTCCTACACAACCCCCCCCCCCCATGCAGGGACATTAAACTAACCTTGAACAGTTGAGTCTTCATGTTCTAAGTGGAAACATCTGCAGAGCCCATCTGCATTGGCATGGTTACTCTCAGTTCTATGTTCCACTGTGTAGTCCATCCCCTGTAGGGAAATGGACCACATTAAAAGTTTGGGGTTTTCACCCTTCATCTGTTTTAGCCATAAGAGGGGCTTATGGTCTGTCTGAACAATGAAGTGAATACCAAACAAGTATGGCCTCAACTTCTTCGGAGCCCAACCACAGCAAAGGCATCCTTCTCAATTGCTGACCAACGTTTCTCTCTTGGGGTCAGCCTTCTGCTTATGAAAGCTACTGGCTGATCCTGACCTTCATCATTCAACTGTGACAGTACAGCCCCTACCCCCAACTCAGATGCATCTGTTTGCACAATGAACTTTTTGAAGTAATCAGGACTTTACAGAATGGGAGCAGTGCACATGGCCTGCTTCAGATCATCAAATGCCTTTTGACAGCTAACTATCCACTGAACCTTTTTGGGAATTTTCTTAGAGGTTGAGTCATTCAGGGGTGTCACTATTGATCCATACCCCTTGAAAAATCTTCTGTAATACCCAGTCAGGCCTAAGAAGGCTTTCACCAGAGTTTGGGTAGTGGGGGCAACCCAGTCCATTATGATATGGATTTTGCTCTGCAGTGGTTGAACCTGGCCTCCACCTACAAGTGGCCCAGGTACACAACCTGACTCTGCCCTATCTGACATTTAGTAGCCTTGATAGCTAGGCCTGCTTTTTGCAGGGCCTCCAAAACATTCCTCAGGTGGACCAGGTGATCCTCCCAGGTGGAGCTAAAGACAGCAATATCATCTAGATATGCTGCACTATAGTCTTCGAGGCCTGTAAGGACTTGATTCACCAACCTTTGGAAAGTGGCAGGAGCATTCTTCAAACCAAAGGGCAATACCACAGATTGATAGTGCCCACTAGGGGTAATAAATGCTGTCTTTGGCTTTGCATCATCAGCTAGTCTGATCTGCCAGTAGCCAGCTGTCAAGTCAAATGTGCTTAGAAACTTGGCTGAGGCCAAAGTATCTATTAGCTCATCTGCCCTTGGGATGGGATGGGCATCAGTCCTAGTGACTGCATTGAGACCCATGTAGTCCACACAAAACCTCATCTCTTGCCATCTTTGGTGTGAGGTTTAGGCACAAGGACTACTGGACTAGCCTAAGGGCTATCTGAGGGTTCAATGACTCCCAAATCCAACATATTTTGGACCTCTGTCCTTATACAGTCTCTGACATGGTCAGGTTGCCTGTAGATCTTATTCTTCACAGGCAGACTGTCCCCAGTGTCCACTTCATGAGTGCACCAGGTGGTCTGACTTGGAGTCAGAGAAAACATGTCTAAACTGGCTGAGAAGTTTTCTGCAGTCAGTTTGTTGCTGGACAGTGAGGCTGCCTGCCAAGGCTACACCATCTACTGATCCATCATCAGGGTTCTGAGAGAGCAGGTCAGGGAGTAGGTCACTCTCTTCCTCCTGTACCTCATCGGTAGCCATGAGCAAGCCCATGTCTGCCCTGTCAACATATGGTTTTAGTCTGTTGACATGAAGTACCCAATGGGGACTCCTTGGGGTTCCAAGGTCTACCAAGTGGGTAACCTCCCCTTTCTGTTCAACAATTGTATGGGGGCCATTCCATTTGTCCTGTAGGGCTGCTGGGGCCACAGGCTCCGACACCCACACTTTCTGCCCTGGCTGATAAACAGTCAGCACAGCCTTTTGGTCATGCCAGGCCTTTTGCAATTCCTGGCTAGCCGCAAGGTTTTTAGTTGCCTTTTTCATATACGGAGCCATCCTGGAGCGGAGACCAAGTACATAGTCCACTATGTCCTGTTTAGGGGGTTTGAGAGATAACTCCCATCCCTCCTTCACCAGACACAAAGGACCCCTAACAGGATGGCCAAACAAAAGTTCAAAAGGGCTGTAACCAACCCTCTTTTGTGGCACCTCCCTGTAGGCAAACAAAAGGCAGAGCAAAAGGATGTCCCATCTGCGCCTAAGCTTTTCTGGGAGACCTTTGATCATGCCCTTTAAGGTTTTGTTGAATCTTTCAACTAAACCATTGAATTGTGGGTGATAGAGTGTGGTGAATTTATAATTCACTCCACACTCCTTCCACATTGCAGTCAAGTAACTTGACATGAAGTTTGCCCCCTGTCAGATACTCCCTCCTTAGGAAAACCCACTCTTAAGAATACACACAAAATGGCTCTTTCCACCACAGGTGCTGTAGTGGTCCTAAGTGGAATGGCCTCTGGGTACCTAGTGGCATGGTCCACCAGGATCTTTCCAGGATACATATGTGCCCAGATGCTGTTTGAGGATCCATGGGACCAACAATGTTAATCTCTACCCTCTCAAAGGAAACCCCCACCAAAGGTAGTGGTATCAGGGGGGCCTTTGTAGATCCACCTGCCTTGCCACTGGCTTGGCAGGTCACACAGGAGCGACAAAACTCCTTAGTTTCTTCAGACATGTGGGGCCAGTGAAAGTGAGGGACAATTCTGTCCCAAGTCTTGTTCTGGCCTAGGTGTCCTGCTAAGGGAATATCATGGCTAGTGTCAGTAGGAAGCCCCTAAACTTCAGAGGTATAACCAACCTCCTGGAAGCACCAGGCTTGGGGTCTCTACACTCTGAATAAAGGAGTCCATCATCCCAATATATTTTATGGGTGCCACTAGCATTCCCAGCAGCCTCATCAGCAGCTTGCTTTCTGAGGGGTTCAAGAGAGGGGCAGGTTTTCTGCTCCTGGCTCAGATCTGCCCTGGAAGGGCCTCCTGTCCCCAAGAACTCAACCTGGTCAGGTTCAAGCTCCTCTGGGACAGTTCCTTCTTCAGGTCCAAGATCATCTCCCTCAGGAGGCTGATCTGTATTCTGAGTCAGGGGTTAAGGCACTGCCTTAACCCTACTGCTCCTCCTCTTGGGAGGCACCTGGTCCATCTTCCAGAATCCAGGGCCTGTCCAGTGTTAGACATTTTGGCCTGTGACCTAGTCACAGCAAAGACATGAGCAGGGATCCCTAGCATTTCTGCATGTGTCCTGAGCTCCACTTCAGCCCAAGCTGAAGTTTCCAGATCATTGCCAAGCAAGCATTCAACAGGTAGGTCTGCATTTACCACAACCTTCTTACGGCCAGTTACCCCTCCCCAGGAGAAGTTAACAACTGCCAGAGAATGGTCTGTTCTGACATTGCTAGCATTGGTCACTTGGTGCATTTCACCAAGTATAATCTGCCCAGGATCCACAAGATCTTTTGCCACCAGTGTGACACTTGCTCCTGTGTCCCTGAATGCCAAAGCCTCTTTTCAATTAATCAAAGGCTGCTGTCTGTATTTGCCCAAGTTACTGGGACTCACAAAGGAGGACATATCCATGCCTCCATCACAGATCAGAAAAGTAATCACCTGATTGTACTTTTTCATTACTTCCTCTGAAGGTGCTGCTGTTCTTGTACCTCTAGGATGTTCTTCGGTGGGCCAATCAACTGTAATCTTGCATTCAGTCCACAAATCTGTCAGTACTACTATATCAAACAAACCATCCAAATCTTTCAACAAAACCTTTGATACCTTAACAAATCTCTCCACCTGCTTGTACCATTCAACGGGTTTCTCTCTCAACTTCGGGAAGTCATTGAAAAAGACAAACTATCCTGTCTGCTCCATGGAACATGAACATATCCACCACCTGGAACTTCTCTCATCGGACACATCTTTTCAACCTGTTCCGCTTCTCTCATCGGAAATGCAGATAACTCTTTAGCAATCGCCTCATCCCTTTTCTTAGTCCATCTACTTCTCCAACGATCTACATCTCCCCATTTCTTTAAAGGGTGTATCAATTCCTTTATTTGCAATCTCCATCCTGACGCATTCAAGCTTTCTAAATTCTTTTCAGTAAATTCTGCTATATAGTGCTTCTGCAGTACTTCAGTGACTAAATATCAAGGGACATAATATAGAATGCCCAAAATATCGACTCCAAAATATAGAAGTACAGAATATAGAATCCCTATCTACAAACAGGTAAGTACTAAAATATCGATTCCAAAATATAGAATGTTAAAATGTAGTTAGCTAAAATATCGAATTTTTAAATGTATTAAAAATAATATAAAAGTAATTAAATATTAAAAATAATTAAATAAAACACTTAAAAATTATAAAAAAGCTTAAAATGTAAAAATAATAAATGTAATGTAAAAAAAAGTAGAGATTTTGTAGGATAGTGAGAACGTAAAAATTACTATTCCCACTCCAGTGAGTGCAACAGTAGGGAAAATGTTGGATAGCGTAGGAGTAAAAATTACTATTCCCACTCCAGTGAGTGCAATAGTAGGGAAAGCGTTGGATAGCGGGAGGGTAAAAATTACTATTCCCACTCCTGTGACTGCAACAGTAGGGAAAGTAATTATTTAATATTAAAAAAAGATTAACTTAATTATCAATACCAATAAAGAATTAATTAAAAATAATTACCAATTAATAAAAACTAATTACCATTGGAAATAAATTAATTATCAATTAATAAAAATTAAATAACAATTAATAATTAATTATCAATTAAATTATCAATACTTATAAATAAAAATTAATATTTACTTTATTACAATTAAATTACTTCCCACCCAATTCCCCTATAAACCCACGACCCACACCCAATAATAAAAAATACAATTAACATTGTTATCAATTAATAAAAATAATTAGCTATTAATAAAAATTAATTACCAATTAATGAAAATTAATTACCAATTAATAATTACTTATCAATTAATTATCAATACACATAAATAAAAATTAATATTTACTTTATTACAATTAAATTACTTCCCACCCAATTCCCCTATAAACCCACAACCCGCTCCTAATAATAAAAAATAATTATCAATTAATCAATTAATAAAAATTAATTACCAATGAATACAAATTAATACAAATTAATTACCAATTAATAATTAATTATCAATCAATTAAATATCAATACATATAAATAAAAATTAATATTTAATTTACTATAATTAAATTACTTCCCACCCTATTCCCCTATAAACCCACAACCCGCTACGGAATTAAATTACGCAAAAATTACATAACATTCACTACTTAAATTTTTTTTAACATACATTACAAAAATAATACATAATTTTAACACATATACAACCACACATAACACTAAAAAAAAAAATTGATATTATGGAAATCTATATTTTTAAATTCGATATTATGGAAATCGATATTTAATTCCCCAATTTCGATATTCTGGCCTATCTATATTTTGGTAATTCGATATTCTGTACTATCTATATTTTAAAGTCGATATTCTGTCCTATCTATATTTTTGATTCTATATTTTGGTAGTTTACCGATTTTTCTATATCTATTCCAAATTCTAAGGCCACTTCCGCTATTTTCTCATGCAAATTATTTGCCCTCCAGGTTATACTCTTACATAGGAATAACAACTCTTCATCTTCATAAGAGCCCATTCTATCAAGACCTATTGTACCAATGATCATTTCCTCCAAGTCCACCCTTAACTTACTTATATCTATAGTTTTGGGTTTCTTTTTTCTAATCCTTTTGCCCATTCCTCTAGATCTTCAGGGGAAAATCCAGCGGAACCCCCGGGCACTGGAGTGACAGTTGGTACTTTTCTTTTCACAATTGTGGGCAAAATTCATTTTGTGATTTCTGTCACAGCCTCGATATTTGGGAGATCCATTAATGAAACAATCGACTCACACTCACTAATTTGATCGTCTGTCATAACTATCTCCTTTCTAGCCCTATTCTGTGATGGTGCCACAGTTTGGCACTATGGTGTACCTCATTTGTCATCATACAAAGGAATCACTGGACCAATCGTTACTGGTACTGTCAGTGCTTCTACATTTAAGCCTAACTGATTTATCTTTTGGATTATCTCTTCTTTAGTTTAGTTCAATGCATCCCTTTCTTTTTCTTGCGATGCTCGAATAACTGTTGGATCATATAGGACTTGTGGAACCAATGGAGTTCCCATCATGGGGGTGCTTGGAGTGGTATCTCTAGTACTTTCCTGAGAAGGTGGCGGTCTCTTTATCAAGTTATCCTCTAACAACTCATCATCAGATTCATTACACCCTATTCCTGTCGTACCCATGTGTTTTGTTTTCTCCTTGCATTTACTCCCTTCTTGATCATCAGCCACTAATACTGGATATAAACCCTCGGTTAATACAGCCCTACTCCATCTGTTCGTACAGGAAAAAGTACATACGGATCGGCCCGATCCGTACGATTCGTAGCGGGAAAAGTTGTACGAGACGGACCCGGACACTTTTCCGTCCGAATCGTAAAAATACAGTCCGAGCGTACAAGATACGGACCGGCTTTCCGATTTACGATTCGTACGGAAAACGTCCCGTACACAGGGAATGACTTGTACATATGCAATGTACACACCGTACATACGCAATGTCGGTGTACGCACCGTACATACACAATGTCGGTGTGCGCACCGTACATACGCAATGTTGGTGTACGCACCGTACATACGCAATGTCGGTGTACGCACCGTACATAGCAATGGCGGTGTACGCACCGTACATACGCAATGGCGGTGTACACACCGTACCTAGCAATGTCGATGTACGCACCGTACATAGCAATGGCAGTGTACGCACCGTACATATGCACTGGCGGTGTACGCACCGTACATAGCAATGGCGGTGTACGCACCGTACATACACAACGCATGGGGGTGTGTGCCTGTATGACTCATACCCCTGTACCGTACTGAACGACGGACACTGTAAAACAGCACAAGGAGGGTCTATTCGACTCGCACAACACCACAAAACACGTCGACAGTGCACCAAAAATGGAAATGACTGACCTGGACACATCCAAACAGGCAAACAGAGGGGCAAACTCACAACCACCCCTTATAACACACCCACCAAAAATTCAAACTGAGGCCCACCCACAAATGGACCAATAAAAAGGGCCCACACACACAAACCATGAGCCTTTGCAACAGACTCACTGCAGCTAGAGAGCACACACCAACAACTGCACCCATCCACCTTAACATATACACCTTCAAACAACCTCCTTCACACATACCCCCTCTTCACATTCAGACCCACACCGTCACATTCAGACCCACAAACCCACAACCATTCACACCCTCACCCCACACCATGCCCACAGACAAGAATCCAAAGTTCACAAGGGAGGAGCTGGACATCCTTGTCAATGAAGTCATCAGAGTCGAGCCACAGCTGTTTGGAACATTGGTCAGACGGACCATCATAGCCGAAAAAACATGCCTGTGGCAGAGGATCGTCGATAGGGTGAATGCTGTTGCACCCATCAGAAGGACCAGGAATGAATGCCAAGCCAGGTGGTACGATCTGCGGAGGGCGGTAAAGCGCAAAATGAATGATGACTATGCCCAGAGCAACATCACTGGAGGTGGTGCGCCCCGCAGTACACAAACAACTTAGGGAACATGGGGGTAATGGCATCTACACCCCAACTACACCAAATGCACGCAACTACCCCCAAGCCCTCACCGGCCACAACCACAGTCAAAAACAACGCTAATGTCACTAACATGTGTATGCTCCAATGAGAAAGCAAGGCCATGCTATGTCCCATGCTACACGAAGCAGCAACCCAAGAATGGATGTCCGGTATGCTGGGAGTGTGGGTGGCACAAAACACATTGTTGAACTCCAAATCAGACACAATTGCCCTCATCCCATATGGCCCAGGTACATACCCATGCACCATGCGCAATGCACAGGGATTGGGAAAGTACTGACAAGATAGCTCACACTCGGCCCGGGTGTAGGCAGCACAAGGCCCTCCTGTGACCAGTGCAAACACAAACACCAAGACAACCAGGTCAGATATCTAGGACAGGAACTCACACTCACTGTCATGGCAGCATGCTCCATGGGGGGGCAGCTACATCACCTGGGAGCCCCACAGCCAAATCACACTACACCCACCAGCAGGCACTGTCACACACACCCCTTACACAAGCAGACACCCCCAGGACAGGCAATGGGTTTACCCACTGTCACAATGGACATATAACACAACAACACCAATACATAGCCGACGAAGCATCCAAGCCAAAAATCTACATGTCAAAGACTCAGGAGAACATATCAATCTGTCCCCCGCAACATACCCATCCACAAGTGAACATTGAGGAGAATGCTAGGCACATACAACTACCTGGAGGAACAGTGCCAACTTGAATGTGTATGATACATGCATGTTGCATGAAACAGCATTAACATTGTCTGTCTCTCACACACAGGGCAACGTGATGAATCTACCCCCAACAATGGGGGTGAAGATTCACAGTCCCTGGCCCGGGAGGAACCTGATCCCACCGGCAGCGACGCCTCTCAATACTCCGCGGATGACCCCGACCGACCTGGACTCTCTGGTGTCCAAGCCCCTGCAGAACCTGGTTCAGGACCATCTGTGCCAACCACCACCCCCATTCCTGCCACATCCTAGGAGACACCGAGGAGCCCTGGCCGCAGTGAACAACTGAGCCAGTCTGACCAGGAGGGACAAGGAGCGCCGGGCACACAGGAGGAGGCAGACAACACCGCCACTGCCATCCCTCAGGGGTCCCGTAGACCTGATGTGCCCACAACGGCAGGCCAGGCTCGTGTGGGCAGGGGTGGTGGGGGTGGAGGCAGGCGGAGGCGAGAACCTGACCAGCCAGCTGAAGGGACCGGTATGTCACACATGCACAACATCATGGAGGCATACCGGCGTGACACCAGGGAGATCAGCCAGGTAGTGGTGACCCTCACAGAGATCAAGAACCAGCAGGCCGAGCAACACGCCAGTCAACAAGAACACCAAGGATGGATGGAGGCAAGGCTGGTTGAGCTCCTGGTGGTGCAAAGGGACATAAGCCATTCACTCCGTCGGATCGCCGACAACATGGGCAACCCACCCTGTGCCACCAGGCAAAGACCACCACCAGCCACAGGGAGGGAGGAGGAGGATTCGTCCAACGGAGCGTCCCAAGCATCGTCAAGGCCTGCATCTGAGGGTCCCCCGAGGAAGGTGGGTCATCCACGGAAAAGACCGTGAGAGGCAGCGGCACATCCACATCTCCCAGGTCACCAGGCCTGGCACCTAGCCTTCATGTGCAACAGCATCACCTCATTGACTGACATCATCTGCCACATGGACATGCTGGTCACAGTCTGACTAATGATGCCAAACACTGTGGTCTGGACTCTGATGACTTCAAATGGCAAGGATCCCATCTCCCCCTGTGAACTTTGGATTCTATGGTCCCTGCATTGCACCTTTTTCAGTGCACAAATCATGCCCCAGAGCTATAATTAAATTATTAATACCTGAAATTTTATGTTGCAGTCATTTAGCATGAGTCCACAACATACGTGTGGGGATATGTCAAAGTATGCCTGAGTGTGGAACTAACTCCAGCCATCCATACACTTGGATCTGAGTCCGGTCGAGGACACACATGTGTCTCAATGTATCACCAAATACAGACATGGAGCCCAATACTCACCCGTGATGGCCTCAAGCTGCTGAGGGGGTCTTGCAATACTGCTCAGACAGACCAATTTGGAAGAGTATCATGAAGATGTAGAGGTCATGGGTCATGTTGATGTGCCCGGGGAGGGAGTCCCATGTCTGTTTGGCGAGGTGGGAGAACTATCTCCTGCATGAAGTTTTATGTGGATGTGATGAATGGTGGCCAGGGCAAGGTGGGCTGCATGGAGTTGGGCCAACGGGGTGTTGGATGACAGACGTCCAAGGTTAGTTTTGGGTATGGGGTTGTGGACTGCCTCCTGAGTGTGGTTGAGGAGTCTGAAGGTGATCCTGCAGCAGATAGTGAGCCATTCTAGCTATCTCAGGTGGACGGTGATGGGGCTCGGGCTGGGGATGTTGAAGATGAGGTGTGCTGATGCACCCTGGATGTGGACAAGTTCTCCTGCAGTTTTGCTGTTGTTCTACGTAGAGGCCGGTGCTGTAGTTGAGCTGGCTGGTGTCGTGGACCTGGGGGGCGGTCTGTCTTGCCTTGTAGTGGATCTATCTGTGGATCATTTGCAGCATGCGGAGGGTGTTGCAGCATGAGGTACAGATGGTGGTGAGCTGCATGGTAATTGTGAGCGATGGGTCCATGATGAACACCAGCTTGCGTGCGTGGCCACTGGGTGCTGGTGCGGTGCCCAGCCAGTGGGACACAAGGAGTTGACCCCGCCGTAAGGAGACAATCCTTAGATGATGACCTCAGTCCTGTCAAAGTCCAGCCTCAGGTGGCTGATGTTCAGCCATTTGTCAACGGATCTCATGCCTTCTTGAAGGTTGTATCTGGCAATGGCTGGCTCTTTGGTGAGTTTGAGGAGCAGCTGGGTGTCAATGGCATACGAGATGATGATGAGGTTGTGTGCGCAAGTGATGGTGGAGAGGGGGGTCATGGAGACATTGAAGATCGTCACGCTGAGAGAAGAGCCCTGGAGCGTGTGCCACATGACCCCAGTGTACTACATGCTGCACGGCGGAGGCCGACTCCCTGGGCCTTGCTGGTGAGCTACTTTCTGAATTAATCCTGTGCCCTCCTCTGGATACCAGTGTTGGAGATGTGTGAGCTGACAGTGTGTTAGCACATGGTGTACAATGCCATTGAGAGGTCAAGGGGGTTGGGTCACCATTGTTGAGCAGGGCAAAGTTGTCGTTGCTGGTGCCAATGATGACGGTTGCAGTGGTGTGATTACTGTGGAATATGGTCTGGTGCCGGTTGCCTGGAGCTGGTTGCGTGGAGAAAATTTGTCAGTTGCTTGTTGCGTGTCTTCCGGATGACATTTGCTGGGTAGGGAAGCAGGGTGATGTACCAGGAGATCCTGCGGTACTGCCGTCCGTTGTTTAAGAAGGGCCTGGGTCTCTGCATGCCTCCAGCACCCATGGAATGTGGCTAACTCAAAGGAGACATTCAGGACGCGCTGGATGTGGGCTTCAAGGATGGGGAATGATGTGGTTGAGATGTTGTGTGGGAAGGGGCCTGATGGAGAGCCAGAGTGGATGGTGCACATGAGCCAGGTGGTGTATTTGCTGCTGACGGGAGTCCAGAACCTGAGGGGGGTTTGTCCTGCGGATAATAGGGCTGTCTGCCTCTATGTGCCAAGGCTGTTGTGTATGGCCATGAGCTAGCAATGGTACAAAGTTGCAAGGGATGTGATCTGCCTTGCAAGGGTGGGTTGTCTTGGATGGAGATCTGCTGTCAGTTCACTCACAATGCTGATGAGCTCCTTGATGTCGTGTGTTTTGGTGTCTCAGCACTATTTGAAGGATCTCCACTTGTCCTTGCTGATGATATGGTGATGGCTGTGTGTGGTCTTTTCCAGGCCTGTAAGGTAAATGATGGCTCTTTGTGTTGCAAGGTGTGCTCAAGAGTCCGGCTAGGTCTGTGGGAGTTCAGTATGTCTGCCTTGTCCCAGGTACGTTAACTATTGTTGTGCTTCACAGGAAAGTCCGTCAATGTGGCAAGACTGTTGGATCAGTTGCTGATCCAGTGCGTGAGGTTTCAGGGTGTTGCGTTGGTGTTGTTTTGAGTGTCCCACACAGCTTGTTTGTGGTGACTAACATCAAGCATCTTTGGGGGATCGTTAGCAGGGTGTGGGGCAGTGTGTTGCTTGTCGAAGACGTCGATTAAAATGTTGATGGACCAATGATGGATGGTGGTGTGGTTCTCCTCCAGCCAGAAGTTACTGGCCCCCAGCCACATGTAGCCTGTGGAGGTGAGGGCGTGCGTGCAGATGTACGTGTTGATGGCTTAGTGCAATTGTGGATGTAGGCCTGGATATCTGTAGATGAGTGTTACTCTGAGGGTTGCCAGGGAGTTGCTGCAAACCCGGATTTGTGACTCTGAGGGTGTACTTGTGAATAAATTGCAATTCATCCTCCGGGATTATTGGTGCCGTCCCTGCGGGTGATCTTGTATCCGTCTGAGATTACAATGAAGAAGTTGTGTGCTGAGGATGCTTATTTTCAGGTTACTGCCATGAAGGTGATGTGTGGGGCTGTTGTGTTGAGGAGGTAACAGAGTCCAATGGCTTGCTGATAGACGGAGCGGGTGTGGAGTAGGAGGCACATGACCTTGTTGTTCTGACAGGGTCTGGTAGGCTGGGCAGCGCTGTGTAGGCAGTTGGAGTTGCACACTCAGCATGCAAAGGTGTCGTGTGTGCGCTTAGGGGTTGCCTGATAGCAGGCGGATGATTGTCTGGAGGACATTGCTTGGAGGTTGGCTGCAGCATGAGCCTGTTGTGTGACGTGGGTCATGCAAAGACCAGAGGCTCGTGCACTGTGCACGTTGCAGGCGCCGACGGTCCTGCCTTTGGCACGGTGTTGGCGCAACAGTGGCACAGACAAGCTGCTGGCTGCATTAAGAATGGGTGGAGGGGGGAAGGGAGGAGCATTTTGGAGGCGTGTGGGTTGCGGAATCAGGGCACTCGGCGGGGCGGTGCCGCAGGTGACGCAGCAGCAGGCGGAAGGGGTGAGAAACTAGGCAAAAAGTAGCACACAAAGACAAGGAGGTCAGAAAGGCACAGTGCAACAGGTGTATGTAAAGGAAGGAGTGTCAGGTAACTCATGGGTCACTACGAGAAAATGTATGACCAATCACCAAAAATGACGGTCACAGGGTCAGGCAACAAAATGCGGAGCTGCGCACAGGAGACACACCATCAGCATGTGTTCACGTGCCGTTGTGGGGAGCAACCTACACAAATACATACACAACCAGGGACTTCATGCACAATAGATATTATTAGCCATGAAGAACTGCATGCATGTTGCTGAAGTACACATAAACATATGCTCAATATTTGACAAGTATGCCATAGATGACGCATGCAAACTGGCAAGAGAGCTGCAGTGACAGAGATGAGGCACTTTGGATTGTTCTGAACACCTTTATTCCACATACACACACAGAGGGAAATGCATCCATGTGAACAGACTCACAGGTCAGTTGACAGAACATGTGGGACATACGCTAGACCCCCCCTTCACGACACGGATGATGTCAATCCCAATGAACTGGCACACAAGTCAAGGGGATGAGCCAAACACATCCTGCTGCACACGGAGAGGCTGCAATTCCCCATAGAGCCTGTTGTTGTGATGTCCCACACTATATCCACCCGTAGCATCCGCAATGTTTCAGAGTCAAGGTTAACACACATTGATGCCTTCATCAGACGTCACACTCCACTACAGATGACAGTCAAGAAGGGTCACTATCATGTCATGGGAGTGATGCTACATGTTATATGCTCCATGGTGAGAAGACCTGTATGCATGGTACCACAACATGCATAGAAGCAGGCCCACACATTCCCAACCCGTACCACCACCAAAAAGCCTTGCTGCAATCCTTACCCAAACTGACATTTCCACATGTCAGTACATGGAACGCTAATTCCGCACACGTTGCAATCCTCATGAGGAATGGCAGGAGGACAACGATAACACGAGCAGACAACATACGCAAAAACCTGGGAATGACAGACACACAAGAAGTCACCTAAAACAATTCTCGGCACACACATGGACATTTACAAAACATGAACAATGTTGGACACATGTAAATTTCTAAGAAAGTCTCTCCGCAAAACTGTGTGGCATGACATCATCACTCGAGGGACACATCAGAACACACATCAAAGTCACTTTGCATTCAGTCAGCTGGACACACACATTGCAGCACATGCCACTCAATGCTACAAGCTTGCACACTCATACCCAGTGACTCACCATTATGAGAAGAAGTTGTGTATGAGCTGACTCCGGATATCCTCCTCCTCCTCCTCCTCCTCCTCATCACTAGCCTCGTGATCAAGCCCTTGATCGTCCACGGGTGGATGTTCCTGCTCATCCGGCTCCAGGATGAGTGGCACTGCCTTCTCAACTGCCATGTTGTGCAGCATGCAGCACACGAGGAAGATTCGGCAGACCTTCTCCGGGGCATAAGGGAGGGACCCGCCTGTCTTGTCCAGGCACCGGAATCGGCTCTTCAGGAGTCCAAACGTCCTCTCAATCACTCGCCTGGTCTGCCCGTGTGCATTTTTGTACCGGTGAGCTGCAGCTGTTCTTGGGTTGCGGAGAGGTGTCAGCAGCCATGGCATGTTGGGATAGCCAAAGTCCCCTACATGGAAACATCATGTAAAAAAGTGGGTCAGGAGATGCCGTAAGAGCCAAAGATACCGCAACACACAGGACAAACAGAGTATACCCACCAACAAGACATGCTCGTTCGTTGTGCAGCCGCAGCATCATTTGTGGCACCCTGCTATGCCTCATGATGTAGGCATTGTGTGCTGATCCTGGAAAATGTGCACAGACATGGCAAATCAGCATGTTAGCAAGACACACCACAAGGGCATTTATCGAGTGGTAATGTTTTCTATTGTGATAGGCTTGTTTCTGTGCCTGTGTTGGTACCAAAGCAACATGTGTACCATCAATGGACCCAATTACATGGGGCATCCCTCCAAGGGCATAGAAATCACCCTTGACATCTGTCAACTCCTCAGGAGTAGGAAATGTGATGAATTCATCAAGGTGCTCCAACATGGCTGCTGAAACATCACGCAGGACACGGCTGAACATTGTCTGTGACATGCCACCAACATCAGCTATGGTGAATTGAAACGTACCTGTGGCAAAAAGATGTAGGGCTGCCATCACCTTCATCTTTGTGGTCAGCACAGTAGGATACCTGTGTCGCGGTTGGAGGTGTGATGCCAGCCTGTTGGTCAAGTCCTCAATCAACTGTTGAGTGAATCTGTAACGTCGGATGCAGGCACGTTCCCTCATGGCACCCAAGTCTGGTATTGTTCTTGGGACAGGCTGTGCTCTGCAAGACATTGTTTGTAAGAATGAAGATTGAGATTCTGCCAATATCAATGTCAATGAACATAGCACATGCTACACTGCTAATACACATGAGGTAACTATGGAGTCGGGTGTGTGCAATACATACAGGACACATATGCCAGCTTGCTGGCACTCCTACAAAAAGCCAGATACACCTGTTGATTGTCAAGTCTACATAACATGCCCTGAAATGAGTTGGTGGCCAGTCTGAGTGAAGAGCCACAGATATCACCGGAGTGACACACAACCACATAGCTGCATTGGAAGGATGTCATCTCATCCACACAGCTGACTGCAAGGCACACGCACAGGTCACATGGAATGTCAAATGTACGTATCAAACACATTGCGATGAAGGGGTACACGTGACAAGAGAAAGACACAGCCATTGAGACAACGCAGACTTGTATGACTGGGAAAATATGATGTCCGATGCACACAGACCCTACAGTGGTGGGAATCCACATGTGGCATGGTGTACGTAGATGTGTTCCATGCCCATCTCCACACAGACCCATGTTGGATGCACTAACAGCAGATGCAGTTGACGGAACACTGACATCCAGCTCATGGGAACACATGACACACACCTGACATAGTCACAAAGGGGCACGCTGATCGTGACATGTCAGTTGATAGAGTGTCCCTGTCCCTGGCATCAGGAGACAGGTGCGGGTGTTGATGACTGTGCCATCCCACTGCTGCTGTGCATGACACAGTTGGACTACAGACACACATGTGGCAAGTGTCAAGGTGATGTGTGCCACATAGTGCCCCATCACACATGACATGTGTCCACAGGTCATCACACATCAATTGTGCAACTAGATGAGATGACCTGTGCAATATCACTGGCTGCCACATCTAGGGCCTGCACATGACAGTATGCAATGGCAAGTACTTGATGGACATCCTTGTGCGACTCGTAGCCCTCCATTCCTGGCATGTGTGCGCCTGTATTACCATTGTAAGCGTGTGAAATGCGTACCCGTACATGTGAACTACTGCGTACCCGTACGTGTCTAACGCACTGTACTACTAGTGTGTACCCGTATGTGTGAACTAGTACGTACCCGTACGTGTCAAACGCACTTTATTACTAGTGCGTACCCATACGTGTGAACTAGTGCGTACCCGTACGTGTCAAACGCACTGTACTACTAGTGTGTACCCATACATGTGAACTAGTGCATACCCATACGTGTCAAACGCACTTTACTACTACTGCGTACGGGTATGCAGTAGTTCACACGTACGGGTACGCACTAGTAGTACAGTGCGTTTGACTTTACTACTAGTGCGTACCCTTAGGTGTGAACGAGTGCGTACCCGTACGTGTCAAACGCACGTTACTACTAGTGCGTACCCGTACATGTGAACTACTGCGTACCCGTAGGTGTCTAACGCACTTTACTACTAGTGCGTACCCGTACATGTGAAACACACCGTACACCCGCTGTCATCGCGTGTGTACGCTTCGTTTCACCATTGTACTTGTGCCGTAGGGGTACGTGTGAAACGCACCGTACACCCGCTGTCATCGCGTGTGTACGCTTCGTTTCACCATTGTACTTGTGCCGTAGGGGTACGTGTGAAACGCACCGTACTTGTGTGTGGATTTCAAAATTACATAGGGGACACATAAGGGACAAGTATTAGGCCCTAAATGCATGCTGGTTGTCATGGAGACAGAGTTTTCAGTTGAAAAGTGTTGATCATGTGTCCTGGAACAGTCAGTTGGCCACAAAATACAATGTTGCATAGTGGTTGTTGACTTGACATGATGCTCAAAATTTGAACGATGCGAATGCTGTCATTGGTGTATGTTTAAAGGGATTGGAGTAAACGTAGGATGCGAATGAGTCTGACCAATCACTATGTACTCCTCTAAATGAATGCCCCTCAGCAAGACAAATATAAGGCAGCCAGAACCCATGAGAGGGCACTTGCCTGCACAACTTTCCAGTCGGCCACACTGCTGCTGTCTCTGCTTCCTCTGGACCATGTCACGTACTGTGGAGAGGGCCCAGCCATTCACCCAGGAGGAGAATGAAGCCTTGCTGGACGTCCTCCTCCCACAGTACACCAAGCTGTATGGGAGACCAGGGGAGCAGGTGAGTGCTGAGTCCACTAACTTTGCCTATGCACCTGTTGTGTGACTGTAGATATTGTGTCCAGGTGGGACAGGCATGCAATGTTGTTTAGAGTGTGTCCCGGGGGGACATGCTGATGTCTCTCATGCAGAGCATGATGTAGTTCCTGTGTGCACTCCTCACTTGCATTGTGCTTACTGTGACTTTCACTGCATAGTGCATGACACTTTCAGCCTGGCAAATCCTTGGTGTTTTTTTTTTCCTATTGTCCTGAGGTGATTCAGTGGTCCCCCCGGTGTGACAGGTGACTGTATCCACAGATGTGTATGAGTTGAGTGGCCCTGTGGTGAGAGTGTCCAAATGATGTGTATGACCTCATGGACAGTGATGTGTGTGAATGTTCCTTGTCATGTGGGTGAGTGTCTATGTGAAGTGTTGCACCACAGCTGCATGGAGGAGGCAACAGATCAACCCATCTGATGTGACAAGTAAGCTGTGCTGTGTGTCTGACTTGCAGAGCTAGCATGACACCTGTGACACCCCACTGGCAAGTGGCACATGTGCAGAGTGAGGGTTGTATCCGCTGTTGTCAATGACAGGCGAGTGATCTGTGCTTGGGTGTGTCTGTCTAGTATGCTGATGGTGCGTCAGTGGAGTGGGACATGTGACTGCTTGGCACGTGCTGGCCTTCAGCCTGCTGTTGCATGTGCTGCACAGTGTGTAGCATGATCAGTGAGTGTGTCGCACCCCTCATGCCAACCTGTTGATTTTCAATGCCATGTAGTGCATTGGGGCTTGCACACAGGCCAATTTCTTATTGTGTATGATGTAATTCCTGTCTGCATCCTATGCCCTGTTCAACATTTCAATGATGTTTAAATGTGTGTCTCTGGGACATGGAGCAGGTGTATTGATGTTGTGTCACTTTGTCATCCTGACAGGTAACTGCCTACGAGAAGGGGGTGATCTGGAAAAACATCGCCAGGGCCGTGAGATCTGAGGGGGAGCGTAGTCGGCAGCTGCCATAGGTCCGCAAGAGGTGGCAGGACATCCGGTGCTGGACCCAGCGGATCGCCCGGGTTCAGCTGGGGCTCGACAGTGCTCGCCCCCACGGCGGCCGCCGACGCCTGACCCCCCACATAAAACGTGTCCTGGCGGTGGTATTCCCTGAGCTCGATAGGCAGTTACAGGAGAGACTGCAGCAAGGAGGGGGTAGGTACATGGCTGTTTGTCGTGTTATGTGTCGCCAGCTTTTGGAAGTGCTCTGTAGCCTGGATACACTCCCAGAGTTAATATGTGCAGTGCATTTTCGGTTCTCCAATGTCACCTGGTGCTCTTTTTCATCCCTTCCCCTCCTTGACATGTGTCCCCTGGTCTGTGTGTAATCACATTTGCACATGGTCATCTAGGGTGCCAGTAAATCTAAGTGCACATTGCTTTCTGCATCATGTGGGAGGGTGGTCTGTGACTTGTGTTGGTACCTTGCCTGTGCCATGACCTGTTCACTATGTTGGGGGTCCATATTTGTTGTCACTGATGATGATTCTCAACATAGGAGTGTGAGCTTTCAACTGAACACCCTTGCAGCATGCATGACCAATGTTGTGGCCTGAGACATGATGTGCATGAGTGGGATATATGTATATTGCCATGACGGTTGAACATGGTACAGTCAGCTCATTCCAGGACCACGGAGCAGTGTGCCCACTACAGTCCCCTGAGACACCCTGGCCTCCTAATCATGTGTGTCATCCAACACTGTGCACATTCTCTGTGGGTTCAGCATAGGTCTGCCTCTGTGGCATTGTTCCCTGGCCTAGTTAGTATTTTGCAAATGTGTGCTACATGTGTCCACTGGACAGGGATACACCATTTTGCGTGTGCATACTCACACTGGTCAGTGCCTGTGTGGCTATTCTCAACAATCTGTTGATGGTTGTTCGTCACAAATATGTGTTGCCAGTCCCACGAGGTGATGTTGTGTAAATGAAGCTATTTTTCAAGCACAGTTATTGTAACCCTGAATAAGAGGTGTCACTTCTTGATCTGTATCAATCACATTGACTCAGGCATGGGGTGGGGTGTGCGGGAGAGGCATACATGTGCAACCCTGATTTTTCATTGCCAGGTCTGACTTGTGTGTGAGACTTGGCTGTACAAAGAATCACTGCGCAGTGCCCCTGTGATGCTGGCCAGTGCTTAATGTTCGTGCTTTGCAGCCTGTGTCAGTTTTTTAAAAACATGATTCCTGCTCATACATTTTTAGCACCTGTGTGTGGTTCAGATGCAACGCTGTTTGGACTTTGTGTGCTGACATCTGTGTGTACATTCTGGCTTGCCATGAGGGTGTCCCCACAGTACAGATAGGCTTTGTTTCAACCCAATTGCAGGCCCATTAGCTTATGCATTGTCCTGGTTGTGGACATGCGTGCCACTCAAGATGACAGGCAGTAGGTCATATGTGTAGCCAACTGTGTAATCAGGTGATGGCTGGCCATGTGACAACTGACATAATTCATGTTGTTACTCTTAAAAAATTGTACCTTGGCACTCACAGCACTTGTCAACAGTTCTTCATGTTTTAAATGTGGAAATTTCATGATTTGTGTTAAGAACACTGATGTGCCTGCATGAAAAAAGTTTCCCAAGGAAGTGCACACCAAACGACATTTCCACTTTCATGGAACACACTGGCACATTTTCTAAGAAGCCACTGTTAGAATAAAATGGTGTTGCAGATTCTCCATATACATGTTCCCACAGTGCTCTTGATTTTGTGAGACTCCTTTGTTGTTGGTGATACAAACTGATGAGTCTCAAGACATCAAGACCTCCGTGGGCCCATGTATATGTACTTTCTGCAACACCATTAATTTCTAACAGTGGCTTCTTAGAAAAGGTGCCAGCTTCTTCAATGACAGTGTAAATGTACTTTTGTGTGCATTGCCTTGTGCGACATATTTCATGCAGGCACATGAGTGTTCTTTTCACGAAATGGCGAATTGGCACATTCAAAACATGTAGATTGTCAAAAGTATTGTGAGTCTCAAGGTAGCAGCATTTTTTCGTTTTGTGTTCAAAAGTACTTACCGGTCTCTGAGTGTGGTGACACCTTGAGTATTGAGGTGTGTCAGTTTACGTTGGGTGCACCACTACTGTTTCTTTTAGGGTAAACAAGAGGTGGCATGACTTCATTGTATTGCTGTGCTCACCGGTTCACAGACACTAGCTTCTCAGTGTATTTCTCATTCAAGTTGTGGCCTTTTGTGTTCTTTTTTTCCTGGTGTCCAAGTGGCATAGTGGGTCTACCAACTGGGCAGTACAGGGCTTACATATGTGCGGAGTTATCTAGCTGTTACTCATGATGCATTGCCTGATATGCACTGTGACCAATTGTTCTTGTGCTCATGTGTCAGATGTATACAGGTGACTGATGCATTTCGGTTTCTTCTCCTTGCCCACAGCATCATCATCCGCAACCGAGGGAGACACCTGCATGGACCTGGAGAAGGGACCCAGCGACAGTGCCACCAGTGCTGGGGAGTCAGAAGGAGCCAGTGGCACGGAGGGCGAGGGGAGTCAGTCGGAGGACCTGTCTGGAGGCGAGAGCAGCTACGACGCCGACGGGTCCGAGGCTGACCTCCCTGAGGAGGCGGAGGCTGCAACACCAACTGGCAGCATCCCCACATCTGTCCCCGCCTCCTCCATTACCATCTCCGACCTCCCAGTTGCTCCCGTCCCTTCTGTCCGTGCAGAGTCTCACCATGTCTCCTTCGGCCCAGGCACCGCACCCCCTGGCCCTGTCACCCCTGCTGCCCTCAGTGAAGAGTCTGTGGACATACTGCGGCAGTTGCAGGTTGGGCAGGCATCGGTGCTGAATGTCCTCCATGGACACACTAAACTGCTCACTGTTGGACAGGCCATACGAAGGGCTTGCTCCCTCCCCGCATGACAGGGCCCAAGCCCCGGGCCGCCAGGCGTGACCCACGAGAATCACCCGCACCCCGTCTCCCGACGGAACTCCTGCCCCCGGACCTCCATGTATCACGGGACCAAGCCACCACCGGCTCCCCCGGCCGGGTCAAGCCGCCATCTTGGGCCCTGCGCCACGAGGCCGCGTGGCCTCCACCCGACCCTAACCCTGGGCCTGGCCGGCCCCGACATCCCGGCACCACCATCCACCCAGGAGGTGAGCGGACCACTTGGCAGGTCAATGGGAGAACGAAGTGCCAAGGGCTCTCCCCCGCCAGGTGCCGATCGCCTCCAGCTCCCCCAGGCACTGGCTCCACCCCCTGCTGGGTGTCTGGACACCTTCATCCCGGACCCTCCGACCTCCAAGTGCGAGGGTCCGGACATCAAAGGGCGCCTGCCCTATAACTGGAGCAGCTCCGGAGCAGGAAGGCAGTTGTATCCTGGAGTCGAGAGACACCGAGAGAACTCAGCCTTGACGGACTACTGGCGCTGCCGTAGCCCTACCTTGTGAACTATCGTCCTGCCTGCTGGCGCTGCCGCGGCCTTCTGCAACATCCATCCTCGTCGGGACCTGCTGGCGCTGCCGCGGCCCGTTGTAACGACCATCTTCACCGGGACCTGCTGGCGCTGCCGCGGACCGTGCATCGACCATCTTCACCGGGACCTGCTGGCGCTGCCGCGGACCGTGTATCGACCATCTTCACCGGGACCTGCTGGCGCTGCCGCGGCCCGTCCTAGCTAGAACACCAAGCTCGAGGATTGTGAGCTACCCACCATACCATCTCAACTACCAGACTGGTAACCAGACTGTCCCGCTACCCCCTTTTCCCATCTTGAGAGACTTGAATCGAGGGGACCCCTGAGTCCAGACCTCCTTGTACCATTTCATCGTACCTTAAGAAATTGCTTATAAAGAACGCTAAATCTTCTCCTTGTGTGGTATCTGTCTGTGGGGGGGAAGTTATTTGTCTGTACGATCGCTGGAGACGGCTCTCCCCGGAGACCTCTCCCCTTGTCCTCGGCCGACCCTCCCGGTCCGTCTAACATTGGTGGCCAGCGGCGCGATCCGAATCAACGCGTAATCGTACAGAGAGTAGCTCACCCCACGACAAAACCACGATGTCAGCCAAAGATAGCGGTTCCACTGAAAAGTTCCAAATGGATAAGTTGGAAGAATATAGCCACCGCGAACTTAAACAATTCTGCATGGAACTAGGCATTGCTACCACCGGCCTGAGTACCAAGGACGATTTGAAGCGCGCCCTTGAGTCGTGGGCAGAAACTGGGATCGCCGGATCCCCCGACCAAAACAGTGTCGCACCAGAGGGGAACGCCACGGCTCCCGAAGAGCGGGGAACGGGCCTCTCGCAGGAGGAGATCCAAGAAAGAGAAAGAACCAGATTACATGAGTTGGAAATGGCACGACTCAAGATGGACGGTGAACTAAAGTTAGCCGAGCAGAAACTAAATCTAGAACATCTGCGGCTCCGAGAAGAACGAGAAGAAAAACAGAGACAGAGAGAGCTCGAGGAAAAAAGAATAACACTCGAACACGAGCGCAAACTGGCGGAAATAGAACTTCGGAAACAGAATAAAGAACCGGGGGTGCCTGAGCGACCGCACACCCCGGGAGCAACCGAGAAAAAAGTCCACATCCCCAAGGATGTTGTCCGAGAGTATGTCCGAGAGGACGACATACAACAGTGGTTCAAAGCCTACGAGATCGCCATGACCTCCCACCGGATCGACCGGAGTGATTGGGGAGCCGGACTATGGGGGAGGTTCGTCAACGAAGGCCGCGATGCCCTATTGCAGCTCCCAGATCACCAAATGTCGTCCTACGACCACATGAAGGCTGCCCTCCTCACCCGCTACGGCCTCACACCCGAGATGTACCGCCAGAGGTTCAGAGATTGCACCCGGATCCCGGGTACAACTTGGGTGGAGTACGTCAACTATTTCAGCCGAGCCTTCGAGGGTTGGATCAAGGGGAGCCATGTAACGACCTACGAGCAACTCTTTAACCTTATGGTATGGGAACACCTGTCGAACAACTGTTTCGTCGAGCTCAGGCAGCACCTCCTCGACAGTAAATTGACTGACCCCCAGCAACTCGCCGCTGAAGCTGACCGATGGGAAAGCACCCGAGTGGGCCGGAGAGGACCACACGAGCAAAACCGAAGCAACCAAGGCCAGCACCGTCCTCGGGGAGGAGGAGGAGGCCAGGGGCGAGGGAGAGACACCCTCCCGGCAACACCCGTGGCCAGCACCCCGCCCCCGGCCGGCCGGGGCAACCCCCCGATGCGCCCGGGGTTCCGAGCCAACGTCACGTGCCACCGATGCCAGCGAGTCGGCCACTACGCCAATGACCCGAGCTGCCCGCAGAACCAAACGCCCAAGCCCCGCCAGGTAGCTGCCGCCGCCCTGGGGGAAGAACGACTATCAGAGGAACAGGAAGAGTATGAGCCGGCCCAGCAAGAGTGGGAACCGGCCGCCATGGTTCTAGCGTGCCTAGGGGGAAAAGACATGGTCCCGCGGGCTCCCCTACCCGCCAACACCCGGAAATATGGCCAGTGGGTGACCATTAATGGGCGTCGGGCCGAGGCCTTACGTGACACAGGCGCCAGTGTGACGGCCGTCCGCTGTCACCTGGTAAAGCCCGAGCAGATCCTGCCGAACATTCTCTGCCCCGTCCGCTCAGCCGACAATTCCGAAAGTCTATGTCAAATGGCCTGCGTCCCCTTCGAATGGGGAGGGGTCTCCGGCCTGTTGAAGGTGACGGTCCGGGATGATGCCCCCGTGGACTGCCTCCTGGGGAATGACCTTGAGAGTTCCCCGTGGGCCACCGTCGAAAGAAGAGAGCACCTGGGGATGCTGGGCCTCCCGGACTGGGCCTGCGTAACCACCCGGTCCATGGCCGCCCGTTCCGTCCCCCGATCAGAAGAACCGGAATGGCCAGCACCTCCGCCCCCGGTCGCCCCAGTAGAGGACAACGACGAGGCCAACCCCCCAGAACCAACGACCGAAGAGGACGCGCAACCCCAGGACCTTCCCGGCCTGGCTCAGTGGCGCCAAGAAGGGGGGCCCACCCAAGAACAGTTCCGCCAGGAGCAAAAGACCTGCCCCTCCCTCGAGGGACTCCGCCAGCAAGCCAGCGCCCAGAGCGCAGGGGACTCCACCGGAACTCACTGGGTCTATTGGGACAACGACCTGCTATACAGCGAACAAAGAATCGCAGAGCTAGGGGCCGGTCGAGTGCTGGTGGTACCTCTCCGCTTCAGAGACTTCCTGCTCACTCTGGCCCACGATGTCCCCCTGGCTGGACACCTGGGCCAGGACAAAACTTACAGTCGCCTAGTGACTCACTTTTTCTGGCCGAAGATGCGGAACGACGTCCTTAACCACTGCCGGTCCTGCCCCACGTGCCAGGCCAGCGGGAAGAGCGGCCGTAAGCTGAAAGCCCCTCTGCAACCCTTCCCAGTGGTCACCACCCCGTTCGAGAGGGTAGGAATAGACATTGTGGGGCCCCTGGACCCCCGCACGGCACAAGGACATAGGTTCATCCTGGTACTGGTGGACCACGCCACCCGCTACCCCGAGGCGGTGCCCCTACGAACTGTAACGGCTCCGGTGGTTGGCCGGGCCCTAATGGGGATCTTCTCCCGGGTGGGCTTCCCCCGAGAAGTCGTCAGCGACCGAGGCACGAACTTTATCTCAAAATATATGAAGTCCCTCTGGCAACAGTGCGGGGTCACCTACCGATTCACGACCCCCTATCACCCCCAAGGGAACGGACTAGTGGAGCGATTCAACCGCACCCTCAAGGGGATGATTGGGGGATTGGAAGAGCCCCTCCGTCGCCAGTGGGATGTACTACTCCCGTGCCTCCTCTTCGCCTACCGAGAAGTTCCCCAGAAGTCCCTCGGTTTTAGCCCTTTCGAACTCCTGTACGGGCACCCTGTGCGAGGGCCCCTCAGCCTAGTCAAAGAAGGTTGGGAGATGGCCCCCCTAAAGACCCCTCCAGACGTCTTCAAGTACCTCCTGGCCCTACGCAATCAGACCCGGCGCTTCAGGGAGAGGGCCAAGGCGAACCTCGAGGCCAGTCAGGAGGACATGAAAAGATGGTATGATCACAATGCCTCCTCCGTCGAGTTCGAACCTGGTCAACAAGTGTGGGTGATGTCCCCCACCGAACCATGTGCCTTGCAAGATAAGTGGACGGGGCCCTTCAAAGTGGTCGAGCGCAAAAGCCCCGTCACTTACCTCATCGACATGGGGACCCCCCGGAACCCCCTTCGGGTCCTCCACACCAACAGACTCAAACCACACTTTGGGGCCGATTCCGATCCGGTAAAAACCGGGTACGAACCGTCGGACGGAGCCTTTTCTCCGTCCGACTCGTACCCGGTGCGAAATCCATCCGAAAATGCAAGTACGATTCATACGGAAACACCATTTCCGTACGAATCGAACAAAACACCGACCGAACAGAAACTAAACACAATTCCGATCCTGAAAGGCGCCGACGTGACGTCGGTACGCATCCAGCCTACGTTTCACGAACCAGGAAGTACGATTCGAACCGACGTCATCCCGCACGGAAAATATTTACCGGCTGCCAAAAACTGCCGGGAAATCAGGACGACACACGCAAGGAGCAGCTGGACGCGACGAACAGACATGGACCCGAACCTACGTGCCATCCCTGCCCTCCTAGCAGTCCACCTGGCGTACAGGAACCGACGCAGACGCCGCAGAAGGTCAGCACAACAACCAGGGGCAAAGGGGGGGGCAGGGGCAGGACACACAACACCAACACATGGTACCAAATCACACATGGCCTGAACATACCTGACCATCAGGGCCTGGACACTGCCAGGGTGTGGGGGCGAGGCCAGCAACGCAAGCGTCCGCCACAACGGAAGTGGATGGTCACGCGAACCGGTACGTACCCTACCCAGGCCGCAAGAGCGTGGGTATGGAACGTACCACGCGTCCCCCTACGTCACTCCAACAATGGCGGTACGGCCCGTACCCACGTCAGAAAGGCCTTGGTACAGCTCGTACCAGCATTGCTGGGGTCATGTAGGGGTACGCGTGGTACGACCCGTAGCCACGCCCCCAAGGCCTGTGTACGGTGCGGACCCCACGGCACCGCAACAATGGGGGGATGCACCGTACCCACCCACCAAAGGCATGGGTACGGCCCGTACCCAGGCACGCAGAGCGTGGGCAGGGGTATGTACGGACCGTACCCCCACCCGTGGAAGTACGGCCCGTACCCCCACCCGTGCATGTACGCCCCGAACCCCCACCCGTGTATGTACGCACCCAAGCACCACCCGTGTATATACGCCCCGAACCCCCACCCGTGTATGTACGCCCCGAACCCCCACCCGTGTATGTACGCACCGAGCCCCCACCCGTGTATGTACGCACCAAACCCCCAGCCGAATATGTACGCACCGAACCCCCACCCCACCCTGGCATGTACGCCCCGAACCCCCACCCGTGTATGTACGCCCCGAACCCCCACCCGTGTATATACGCCCCGAACCCCCACCCGTGTATGTACGCCCCGAACCCCTACCCGTGTATGTACGCACCGAACCCCCACCCCACCCTGGTATGTACGCCCCGAACCCCCACCCGTGTATGTACGCACCAAACCCCCACCCGTGTATGTACGCACCAAACCCCCAGCCGTGTATGTACGCACCGAACCCCCACCCCACCCTGGTATGTACGCCCCGAACCCCCACCCGTGTATGTACGCCCCGAACCCCCACCCGTGTATGTACGCACCCAAGCGCCACCCGTGTATGTACGCACCAAAACCTCACCCGTGTATGTACGCACCCAAGCGCCACCCGTGTATGTACGCACCAAACCCCCAGCCGTGTATGTACGCACCGAACCCCCACCCCACCCTGGTATGTACGCCCTGAACCCCCACCCGTGTATGTACGCCCCAAACCCCCACCCGTGTATGTACGCACCCAAGCGCCACCCGTGTATGTACGCACCGAAACCTCACCCGTGTATGTACGCACCCAAGCGCCACCCGTGTATGTACGCACCGAAACCTCACCCGTGTATGTACGCACCGAACCCCCACCCCACCCTGGTATGTACGCCCCGAACCCCCACCCGTGTATGTACGCCCCGAACCCCCACCCGTGTATGTACGCACCCAAGCGCCACCCGTGTATGTACGCACCGAACCCCCACCCGTGTATGTACGCACCAAACCCCCACCCGTGTATGTACGCACCGAACCTGCTATAAGAATGGGGTGTGCAAAACACCCCCAGCAGTGCCCAGACACAGGAGGGGTGGGTGCAGGGTCCTCCCAGCAGTGCCCAGACACAGGAGGGGTGGGTGCAGGGTCCTCCCAGCAGTGCCCAGACACAGGAGGGGTGGGTGCCGAGTCCTCCCAGCAGTGCCCTGAGACAGGAGGGGTGGGTGCCTATCACTCCCAGCAGTGCCCAGACACAGGAGGGGTGGGTGCAGAGTCCTCCCAGCAGTGCCCAGACACAGGAGGGGTGGGTGCCTATCACTCCCAGCAGTGCCCTGAGACAGGAGGGGTGTGTGCCTATCACTCCCAGCAGTGCCCAGACACAGGAGGGGTGTGTACCTATCACTCCCAGCAGTGCCCAGACATAGGACAATATACCCCATCAACAAGTTCAGTGACCTACAAGGGTGATACCCCAGATGCAGGCGGAGCCATCGCTGAGCCAGCATGGCTATATTGAACGGCAACCCTCACACATCCAGGAAATGTAGACACAGCACAGCACAGCATTTGGGAGACACCCTGCAGGGAAAATGGCCTGGTCCACAGAGGATGGAACACACCTTGGGACAATGTCACCATACAGTGAGAGCAAACATGACCAAATACCATTGGCAGAGACCTTTGTGATGGCACGCAGATGGCAGGGTACACCCCATGAGCAGCACACTCCAACATTTCACAGACCCCTAACACATTATCACCACCCCAACGCAGGGAGCACCAGCACCAACAGCAAGTCCAGGAAAGCATCAGTGTGCAAAACAAAAAGAAAAGGCTTTATTCAGCAGGAAAATATATCAGAGAAAATGTCCACTATGTACAAGGGCCATGGGCCAGCCCAGCAGCAATGTCCGGGGGGGGGGGGTACACATCGGGACGTGTGTCCCCTAGCTTGCCTGCACAGTTCACAAGTCCATTTCATCCACAGAAGAGGGGGCATCAGGGGGGAGGGTGGAAACAGGCACCGCAGGGACAGGAGGGGAAAGGGTAGGTGTTGTGGGTGCAGGGAGGGATGATTCTGCCACAGGGGGGGTGCCAGCGCCAAAGGTGGAGGACAGAATGGCGCTGCACACGTCGGCAAGTTCCCCCAGCGACTCCCCCGCACCCAATCCAACCACAGGCCCCAAGGAGGGGGGGGGGCAAAGGGATGGGTCGCAGCGCCACTGGGGGAGGGTGTGGACAGGGTGGGGGACTCAACTCCCCTGGCCGGGTCCCGCCTCCACCGCTTGCGGGGTGGTGTCATCCTGGGGCTGGGGGGCACACTCGCAGTGGATGATGCTGTCACTGACTGTTGGCCAGGAGAGCTAAGGGGAGTGGATTTGGAGGGAGTGGGTTGTGTGGAATGCGGACTCCCACTGTGGCTGCGTGTTCTACGTTTCCCCCCCGACCCAGTGGGTGTGCCTTCCTCACCCTGTGTGTGCGTGACAGGAGGTGTGCGCTTCGACTTCCCTGGTGGTGTGGTGCCTGTGTCTGTTGGGGTGCGTGCACGCTGACGTCTGGATGTGCGTGGGACAGGCACGGGAGTGGGAATTGTGGATGGGGCAGGGGTAGGGGGTGTTACGCAGCGCTGCAGGAGATCCAGTGCTGCAGTCAGTGTGGAGTCTATGGACCTCAGCAACTGCCGTTGGTCAGACTGCGCAGCCGACATGCCCTCCATGTATGCCTCCATCTGGGTCAGCACCTGGGTGTGGGCATGGAGGACATTTAGCATCGCAGTCTGACCAACCTGCAACTGCCTCAGGATGTCCACAGACTCTGCACTCACCGCAGCAGTGGTGACAGGGGCAGGGGGTGCGGTGCCTGGCAGGAAGGAGACATGTGGGGACCGAGCACGGAGGGAAGGGCCACGAGCATGTGGGAGGCCGGTGATGGAACCTGAGGTGGCGGGGGGATGTGGAGGGCTGCCATCAGCTGGGGGGGCAGACTCCGCCACCTCTGGGAGCTCAGCCTCGGACCCGTCTGCGTCATAGTCTGTGTTGGCAGTCAACAGGTCCTCTGCCTCACTCCCTTCGGCCTCCGTGCCACTCCATGTGCCAGACAGGACAGCACTGCTGGCACTGGTGCTCAATCTCTCCTCCCGGTCCGTGCTAGTGTCTCCTTCCGTGTCCCCCGGCGATGCTGTGGGCAAGGTGAAGAGACAGGAGAAAATCAGACACCTGTACACTTATGTCACATGAGTCAAATATACATAGGTCACATTGCATAGCCTGAAAAGCAACAGGAGTAACACCTACAAAACAATGTACACATGTAGGCCATGGAACACACAGTTTTTCGACCCACCATGCCACTGAGACACAATGGAGATCATGACACAACAGCAAATCACTGCACCTGAAATTTTAGAGAGGAGTCAGCCTCTGGGGACAAATGTGCACAGCACCTGCACCACACTGCGTCGTCAAAAAGGGATGAGCATGAATCATATCCATTTACTCTTGCCGCATGCTGCAAAGGCAATACATGAAACCAGGCCACACATGACAGGGTCACTGCACCTTGAGCGTATGTCCAGTCAAACATCACACACAGGCTAAACCCAGCAAGGAGGATGAAGCTTCTGACATGTAGGCCTTGTACGCACAAACCACCCACACCTGAGACAATCTCATTGAGACGGAGAAAGTATGTACACCTCTTACTCTGGGATGGAAACACATGGCCTCCACTAATTCATGACTGTACACACACAGCCCCTGGTGGCCATGTCCACACATCATTGACAGGCAAACATCATCAGATTGTCTCAACAACACACACAGGTAATGCCCACTGTGAGTATGCACAAGCAAAATGGGTCCCCCTGTACAGTGGACACATGTAGCAACCTGTAGGTCCTAACAGTTGAGCCCAGGGTACAATGCCACCCTACCCAACCCATGGCGAAGACACAGTGAATGGCCATATTGTTGGATGACGCACATGATACCTAGGAAGAGGTGCCCCAGGGCACAGTAGTGCCCACACTCCTCCATGGTCCAGGATGGACATGACTGCAAATTAAGCAACCGTCCCTGCACTTAGCAGGCCTCCCACTCAGGCACATCATGTCAGAGGGCACACAATTGGACATGCATGCTGGAAGGCTGTACATTTTGGAGACACACCCCTATGTCGTGATTCACAATCAGTGCCAAGTGACATGGACACCACAATGACTGAAATTGGCCATGGCACACGCAAGGTCCCCATACCTGTGGCACATCACCCCCACACATGATGCTGATAGCATAGGGCACCTGCATGAACTGCCTGCCTAAATAACCTTGTGCAAGAGTGGCGACAGACCAGGGAACACATTGCAAGGAGGGGAAGGGAGGGAGTGAGAACAGCACTGTGCTACTTTGTGGAGAAGTTGACGCACTGCACAATCAAACCCTGGCAGTGTATCCATGCAACTGCACACTTACATTGGCTGGGGACACACAACTGACACACATGTACCTACCCCCTTCCTGCTGCTGCCTCTCCTGTAGGCGCCTGTCCATATCGGGGAAGACCACCGCCAGCACACGCTTCTGGATGTGGGTCAGACGACGGCGCCCACGGTTCTTACGGCTCTCAGGTGAGTCCCCCAGCAGGAGCCGTGCAATCCTCCTCGTCCAGCACCGGATGTCCTGCCAGCGTTTCCTCACCTGAAACAGGCTCCGCCTCCGACCCTCTGTACCCCTCACGGCACTGACGGCTTCCCTCCAGATCTCCCCCTTGGCAATGGCGCCTACCTGTGAGGATGCAAAAGAGAGAATACATTAATCCACATGAGCAAAGACACAGAGACACACATATAGAACAATCCTCATTATGAACAGGCCATGGTATGCATGCAACTAATTGCACCTTTGTCATAGGGACATTATCCACTGTGGAAGGCCAAATGCACTACGTGCCAGTGAAAGCACACGGGTGGCATGAGGGGTACCACACACTCACTGACCAGGGATCACACTGTGCCTCACAGGCTACACCAGGATTATGTACAGCACCTCACAGCAGTCACCTGCCCCAGCACACTGATGCTACCTCAGCAGAGTACACAGACACACACAGGTACAGGACAATCACATGGCATTGCCAACTGCGGGTACACACCTCACTCTGCCCATGTGCCAGTAGACGGGGGTGTCACAGGTGTGGGGCTGGCTCAGCACGGCATGCACACAGCACTGCTCCCTGCTCACATCGGATGGCCAGGCCATATCCATCCCTCATGCTGCTTGTGTGCAACACTCCCCATATGCACTCACCCACATGACAGGGGACTAACACACACACCAATGTGCAGGGGACGAACACGGCCTTTGGACACTCACAGCACAGGTACACTGAACAAACACACATCCATGGGTACTGACACCTGTCACACTGGGGGGAACACAGGATCACATCAGGACTGTGGAAACAACATCCCCAGGAGGAGTATGCAGGCAGAATGTGGCATGCACCTTGCATTCATTGTCACAGTAGGCACTATGCAAGTGAGGAGTGCACACAGGAAACACAGCATGCTCTGCATGGGTGACATGAGGCCTTCCACACCCTGGGACCCACTCCAAACAACAGTGCATGTCTGTCACACATGGACACAATGCCAGAAGTCACTGTCATACAAAAGGGGCACAGTCTAAGCTAGTGGAGTCTGCACTCACCTGAACCCCTGGTCGACCATACAGGCTCTGGAACTGTGGGAGGATCACATCTATCAGGGCAAGGTTCTCCTCCTGGGTGAATGGCTGTGACCTCTCCACAGTCCTGGACATGGTGCCAGAGGAATCACTATCAGCAGCAGTGGTCATGGATGAATGGATGTGCAGGCAAGTGCTCTCTCATGGGACCTGGCTGCCTTATATATGCCTGGCTGGCCTGTTCATGTATAGGAGTACAGATTGATTGGTCAGTCACATTAGCATCCTACGTTTCATCCAATCCCTTCAAACCTACCCCAGTGTGTGGCTTTGCATGGTTTCAGTTTTGATAATGATGTCAAGTCAACATCCACATTGCAACAATGTAGATTCTTTCAAACTGACTTCTGCTGTGCACCTGGTGCTCAAATTCAAAAATTTAAGTCAGTCTCCATGGCAACCATCAGGCATTTAGGCCCTTATACTTGTGCCTCATGTGTCCCCTATGTGTTTTCATACATTTACACACAGGTACGGTGCGTTCCACGCCCTAGGGCACCCCACAAGCAGTGATACCGACCGTACAAGCGCTTGTACGGTCCGGATCACAATATGGGCGCTGGCGTATGCGTACGCCACAGTAGTACGGACTGTACAAGCGCTTGTGCGGTCCAGATCACAATATGGGCGCTGGCGTATGCGTACGCCACAGTAGTACGGACTGTACCAGCGCTTGTGCGGTCCGGATCACAATATGGGCGCTGGCGTATGCGTACGCCACAGTAGTACGGACTGTACCAGCGCTTGTGCGGTCCGGATCACAATATGGGCGCTGGCGTATGCGTACGCCACAGTAGTACGGACTGTACAAGCGCTTGTGCGGTCCGGATCACAATATGGGCGCTGGCGTATGCGTACGCCACAGTAGTACGGACCGTACAAGCGCGTGTACAGTCCGTACTACTGTGGCGTACGCATACGCCAGCGCCCATATTGTGATCCGGAACGTACAAGCGCTTGTACGGTCCGTACTACTGTGGCGTACGCATACGCCAGGGCCCATATTGTGATCCGGAACGCACAAGCGCTTGTACGGTCCGTACTACTGTGGCGTACGCATACTCCAGCGCCCATATTGTGATCCGGACCGCACAAGCGCTTGTACGGTCCGTACTACTGTGGCGTACGCATACGCCAGCGCCCATATTGTGATCCGGACCGCACAAGCGCTTGTACAGTCCGTACTACTGTGGCGTACGCATACGCCAGCGCCCATATTGTGATCCGGAACGCACAAGCGCTTGTACGGTCCGTACTACTGTGGCGTACGCATACGCCAGCGCCCATATTGTGATCCGGACCGCACAAGCGCTTGTACAGTCCGTACTACTGTGGCGTACGCATACGCCAGCGCCCATATTGTGATCCGGACCGTACAAGCGCTTGTACGGTCCGTACTACTGTGGCGTACGCATACGCCAGCGGCAATATTGGCCCAGGGACCCTATACACGCACTCCGAGCGTATGTACGGTGCGTTTCACAACTGTCAGTGGTGACAGGCGGCACACAGACAGGAATGGAGCGGACAGGTATTGCCAAGGGTGGACACCAATGCATTGTCTGTGCAATACCACATGTGTGTGACACAGGTGTGTCAGGATGTGATGTGGCACTTTACCCCTGAGGTGTGGGCAAAGCACATGTACGATGAGCTGTGTACACATGTCGTGTGTGATGGTGCGCATTGTACCACACATCCCCTGCACTCCTTTGACATGTGTGCATGTCGTACACACTAGTGGAGCCATGAGTCACTTGCATGTCCCAGTCACGGACACCCGCACCTGTCCCCTGATGCCAGGTACACGGAATATTACACATGACACGTGTATGGCTGCGTTGCACGCTGCAACCATGTCATGTGTGTGGCATGTCTTTCCATGATTTTGCTGTAGGTGTGTGGTTCAATGCGTCAGCAGTTGCTGCTGCCAACATGTGTCTGTGTGTCGATGGGCATGGCACACTGTTCCGCACACCAGCCCACATATGTGATTTGCCATGAGGTGTGTATGTATCCAACTACACGGAGTATCAACACAAGTACATATCCACATGCTCCCTATGTATGTTCTGTCTCGACATGTACTCCTCAAAGGCAATGTGTGTGGCCTGTCCTATTCCTATGACATGTGACCAGTGCATATCGCATCCAACTACCTGTCTGTACCATACGCATACTACTTCTGCACATGTGTGGATGTCTGTGAATCCTGTGATGCGTGTGCATGTTCACTTACGCTGGCCCACAGCTAGTCTCATGCCATGTCATCGTGATCTTGCCCCCCTCCGTTAGTGGCTGTCCCTTGGTAGGAGTGTCACCTGACTGGCGTACGTGTCCAGGAAATGTGGCACAGACCTGACTCACAACGTGGCATATGTGTATTGGCTGTGTAACATGTGCTCAGTGCATTGACGATGTTGTTGTACAGTGCTCACTCTTAGGTGTTCCTTCCATTTCACTGCAGGGCTCCGCCTCTCCCTCGACGTATGCCAGACATTGCTGCCCTGCATGAACGGGACTGTATACGCCGCTACAGATTCAGCCAACGGTTGATTGATGAGTTGACTGGCCGGCTGGAAGCACAACTCCTCCCGCGCCACAGGTATCCCAGTGCACTGACACCCAAGTTGAAGGTGATGGCATCCCTACATTTCCTTGCCACGGGTACGTTCCAACATACCATTGCTGATGTCGGGGGCATGTCCCAGACGATGTTCAGCCGTGTTCTGCATGATTTCTTAGAGGCCATGTTGGTTCACCTGGATGAGTACATTAAATTCCCAATTCGTGAGCAGTTGACAGATGTCAAGCGTGAGTTCTATGCCCTGGGAGGGATGCCCCATGTCATTGGGTCCATAGATGGGACACATGTTGCGTTGGTACCACCACAGGCACAGGAGGTGGTGTATAGGAATCGCAAACATTATCACTCCATTAATGCCCTTGTGGTGTGTCTGTCCAACATGGTGATTTCACATGTCTGTGTTCGCTTTCCAGGATCAGCACACGATGCCTTCATCATGAGGCGTAGCAGGGTGCCTGAAATGATGCTGCAGCTGCGGAACGAGCGAGCATGTATTGTTGGTGGGTAGACTCTGGCAGTTCAGTGTTTGGCGTCATCTTCCAATCTCACTGCCTGTGCTGACACACTTCTGTCCATGATGTTTCCTTGTAGGGGACGCTGGCTATCCCAACATGCCATGGCTGATGACGCCTGTCCGCAACCCCAGCACGGCTGCCGAGCACCGCTACAACAACGCACATGGGCGGACCAGGAGAGTCATTGAGAGGACGTTTGGACTTCTGAAGAGCCGATTCCGGTGCCTCCACAAGACCGGCGGAGCACTCCCATATGCCCCGGTGAAGGTGTGCAAGATCATCATCGTCTGCTGCATGCTGCACAACATGGCAGTGGAGGAAGCTGTTCCACTCATACTGGATCAAGATGACCAGGACCATCCACCCGTGGAGGATGAAGGCCTTGGTGACGGGGCAAGTGATGTGGAGGAGGAGGAGGCTGTGGAGGACATGCGGAGTCGGCTCATACGCAACTTCTTTGCTTAGTGGTGAGTTCCAGTGTCTGAGTGTGCACGCATTGGGCCGTGTGTGGCATGTGTTGCAATGTGTGTGTCCATCTGCATGTCTGCCAAGTGAGTCAGTGGTGTGTATTGAAGTGTCACTCAAGTGATGGCGCAATGGAAGGATGTTGTCTGAGGGTCATCATTGTCACCTGTCATGTTAACAACATGATACGTGTTGAGTACATGCTTGCGGATGTGCTCCTTTGTGCTGAATCCTTGTGTGTCTCTCTTCCACAGGTCCATGTGCATGCTGTCTGCTGGTGGCATTGTTGTGCTCCTGCTACTCCTCATGAACACAGCAACATGTGCTGATTCAGCGTCACATGCACGGGCAAGTGTTGAAATCTCCTTAGGGTAAGGGATGCCTCACGTCGTTTTGGGTGTGTGAATTGTTTGTAGTCTGTGTGCACTTCTCCGGTTCATGTGTGTTCCATTTGCATACATGGTGATCCTACATGGGGAACATGACATGGGGCAGGCTTCACCTGGAGCCATGGTCAGACTTGGTGACTGTCATGTGGCAGGGGATTGGGGATTGTGATGAGGCCATCATTGTGTGTAACACTGGCCTCGGAAACATACAGGTTGCACCGGGTTGACATGGTGTGTGATTGCCCCATCAGGGCCTCAATGGTGTATAGCGGCCTCTCCGTGGCAGCAGGGGGTGTTTAGCTGTTATCCGTCACTTGTGTGCCAGGTCAATGGGATGCCAGCATCTGTGTTGCAATGGGGGGTGCCAGTGTTGCTCCCACATGTTCATCCACATGACCTGTGTATGTGTTGACAGAGTATCATTGTCATTCCAACACACATGACTAATAAATTTGTCCCTCTGTCTCCAAGGTGCCTCTTCCCTGTCAATGGTGCCCTGTTGCCACTGTGCGTGCGGCATGTCTGGCATAGTTTTCATAGGTGGTGCATATGTGTCTATGTGTAGAGTGACAAGATGCTAGGGGTTTGTCAGGGAGTGGGAACTGTATTATGCACAAGATGCACAGTTCCATCCACCTCAAGGCAAGAGAGACCATCCCCCAGGGCAACTACTACATCCGTGTCGAATCCTACCCTGCAGTCTACGGACATGTGCCTTACGACTCCCATGGTACTTGTCCATATCCGGAGTGCATCTGCACAGCTCTGCTACTGCGTCGGGCAACCAGGCCACATCAACATCCAAACGGGATGGGGGGAATGTTTCACAGCCAGCTGCAGGATGACCTTCTCGATCCACGCCCACACTCATGATGCAGCCCACAACCCCAACACAACCATGTGGCACTGTGATCCTAAACTGCATTCTGGCATCTCCATGCATCCAACCTTGGCCTAGCCACCATTCTCAACATCCGCCTGACGCAAGCATGCTGCACATTGTAGGGACACATGTCTAGACATACCTGGGAGCGGCAAGCCAGGTCACTCCACATGATCCCTGACCTCTGCGCATGACTGTTGCTCCCCTGAATGTGTCTGTAGCCACAGTTGTGCGGGAACCACTCAGCTGGTTGGGCCCAGCACAGGTGAGTATGGTACTCCATGTCTGTATCAGATGAGACATTGGGACCCATGTGTGTCCTGGGCAAGACTGCTACCCCACGGTTTGGATGGTTGGAGTTAATTCTGAGATCAGGCATGCTTTGACTGTACGACACACACATGTATTGTAATAATGTAGAATCACGGCATCATCTTGTAAGTGTGATTAATTTATTTGTGGTGGGGTACGGGTTTGTGGGGATGACAAGAGGTGCACAGCGGGAGTGTAGAATCCAAAGTTCACTGGGGGAGTTGGTATCCTTGCCGTAGCAAAATGTCAGAGTCCATGCCACAGTCTTCGTCAACATAGGTCAGACAGTGACCAGCAAGTCCATGTGGCAGAGAATGTCATGTGCTGCTATTGGGCCAGAGGGCCAGGTGCCAGGCCAGGTGACCTGGGAGATGGTGATGTTCTGCTGACTCTCACAGTCTTTTTCGTGGACGACCCACCTTCCTGCGGGGACCCTCGGAAGCAGTCCGTGACGATGTCTGTGACGCTCCGTCGGATGAATCCTCCTCCTCCTGATCCCTCCCTGTGTCTGGTAATGGCCTTCGCCTGGTGCCACAGGGAGGGTTGCCCATGTTGTCGGCAATCCGACGGAGTACACCGGTCATTTGGGTTTGCACCGCCACGAGCTCAGCCTGTCTATCCTCCATCCTTCCTTGGTGTTGCAGTTGACAGGCATGTTGCTGGGACTGCAGGGTCTTCATCTCCTGGAGGGTCCCCTTGATGTCATTGAGGGTGGACGCAATCTGGTCCATGCCCCTGGTGTCACGCCGGTATGTATCCAGGATGTTGCTGACCTGGGACACTACCGGGTCCTGAGCTGCCTGGTCAGGTTCGCGCCTCCGCCGTCCTCCACTCCCGCCACCCCTGCCCACGTGCACCTGGCCTGCCGTTGTGGGTGCATCGGGTCTCCGGGACCCCTGAGGGATGGCATCTGCGTTGCCGCCTGCCTCCTCCTGGGTGCCCGGAGGACCGTGTCCCTCCTGGGCAGACTGGCTGGGTGGTCGTGTGCGGGCAGGGCTCCTGGACGTCTCCTGGGATGTGGCAGGAATGGGGGTGGTGGTTGGCACAGTTGTACCTGACGCAGGTGCTGCAGGTGGTTGGACACCAGACGGGCCAGGTTGGTCTGGGTCATCCACGGAGTGGTGAGAGTCATCGCTGGCGGTGGGGTCCTCATCCCGCGGAGCCTGGTCCTGTGAGACTTCCCCCCCAGTGTTGGGGGGTGTTCGTCGACGTTGACCTGTGTGTGAGAGAGACAATGTTAACAGTGTCACATGTGGCATCCATGTTGCATGCATTTCTGATTTGGCACTCTTCCTCTGGGTAGTTGGATCTGTCCTGCATTCCTCTCACAGTGCACTTGTGCATGGCTATGTCCCTTGGCCACAGCTGTCAGGGCTTTACGCATGTGTGAGACACAATCTTAGTTGATGCATCTATTTGGGTCCACAGTCAGCAGTGTGGTGTGCGGGCGTAGCGAGCCATGCAGAGGCGCCTTACGTGTTGCACTGTACGTGGCCAAATGGTGTTTTGGCAAGGCAATTTGATGTTGCAGGTAGGGGACTGAAGCATTTGTGACAGGGTTCTTACCGACACAGTGGGTGGGTATACTGGGTGTGTGGTTAGGTCTGTGCCTGCAGCACGGATGGACTCGTGCACAGATTGACACATGGACCGGTCTTCATCTACGGAAGGGGGGGTTGAGGCACTGCCAGACCTGGTCTGCATGCACACAGTCCACCGGCTGACGAGTGGACATGGCCACACCACCCAAGGGTGATTTAGTCTCCCTGTGTCTCCCTTCCTCCCTCCCTCTGTCACCCTCCTCCCTCCCTCTGTCGGTCTCCCTCTGTCACCCTACTCCCTCCCTCTGTCTGTCTCCCTGTGTCCCCCTCTGTCTCCTTCCCTCTCATTCCCCCTCTCCCTCCCTCTCTTTGTCACTCTCTGTCACCTCAGGCCAGCTTCCTGGGCACACACAGTTAGCCGGTCTTTGAATGGCCATTGGCTTGTTCATGTGAGTTAGTCCCTGTTCTCCGGGCACCCATTGGGCAGTGTGTCTGAGTGTAGGCTGCTGCTGTGGCGGTGTGTGCTGAGACTCTATCAGAGCGATGCATCTTCATTGTCTGCTGTTATGTGCAAATTGTGCCTTCAGACCCATGTCATCCTGCATGGCAGCCACCATTTGCAGGCAAGACAGTACTGTGTGGGTACACACAGTTTGTATGGCTGTGCCCTGGGCCATATGGGCTGAGGGCATTGTTGTGTGCTTGTGAGTTGCTCAATGTTAGTTTTGCTGCCCCCACTCCCAGCATCGACCACATCCTGTGTTGTGTTGGTGTTTTGTGTGGCCTGTGACTTGGCATGGCCCTGATTGATGCATGGGGCATGGAGGCGCTAGTGGCATGTGTGTGTTTGTGGAGTGTTGTTGTGTCCGGTGGTGGCTTGGGGGGGGTGGCATGCATGATTGATTGTGTATGGCATCCCCCCCATGTGAGGTGAGTTGTTTGTGTACTCACCAGGGTCTGGGAGTCCTGGCAGTCCGTGTAGTCCCTCCACCGCCAGCGTGGACATCACCTTCTCCTCCCAGGGATGGTATTGTACCGGTCTGGGGGGCGGCCCTCCTCCAGTGATGTTCCCCTGGTTGTGATTGTCAGTCATCTTCCTCTTGACCGTCCTCCGCAGATCGTACCACCTGGATTGGCACTCGTGCCTGGTCCTTCTGGTTGTCCCAACAGCATTCACAGAATCGACGATCCTCTGCCACATGGCCGTTTTTTCGGATATGCTGGTCTGTCTGACCAATGTCCCAAAGAGCTGTGGCTCGACTCTGAGGATTTCGTCGACAAGGATCTCCAGCTCCTCCTTTGTGAACTTTGGATTCTTGGTGGTGGACATGGCGTGGGGTGTGGGTGTGGATGGTTGTGGGGGTGTGGGTGTGGATGGCTGTGGGTGTGTGGGTGTGGTAGTGGAGGTGTGTGTGTGAATGTGATGAGGGGGTGTTTGTGTAGGTGGTTGTGTGAAGGTATGCAAGTGTGAGGTTCAAGTATGGTGGTGTGGGTCGTCTGTGGGCTCTGGCAGCAGTGGGTCTGTTGCAAAGGCTCATGGTTTGTGTGTGTGGTCCATTTTTATTGGTCCATTTGTGGGTGTGGCTGTGTTTGAAATTTGTGTGGGTGTGTTATGAGGAGTGATTGAGTTTTGGGCCTCTGTTTGGCAGTTTGGCAGTTGCAGGTGAGTGTATGTGATGTTTGTGGGGTTGTTGGGCATGTTTGGTGGTGTGGGGAAACTCTACTTGACTCTCCTTGTGTAAATATGGTTTGTCCGGGTTCAGTACGTGTTTTTTTGGCGTCAGTACGGTCCGTACATGCACTGGTGGGGGTGCGGTCCGTACATTCCCTGGTGGGGTGGTGGTTCGGTGCGTACATACACGGCTGGGGTGGGGGTTTGGTGCGTACATACACGGGTGGTGGTTCGGTGCGTACATACACGGCTGGGGGGGGTGTGGTGCGTACATACACGGCTGGTGGTTCGGTGCGTACATACACGGCTGGGGGGGGTGTGGTGCGTACATACACGGGTGGGGGTTCGGGGGTGTACATACACGGGTGGTGGTTCGGTGCGTACTTACACGGCTGGGGTGGGGGTTTGGTGCGTACATACACGGCTGGGGGGGGGTTCGGGGGCGTACATACACGGGTGGGGGTTCGGTGCGTACATACACGGGTGGTGGTTTGGTGCGTACATACACGGCTGGGGGGGGGTGTTAGGTGCGTACATACACGGGTGGGGGTTCGGTGCGTACATACACGGCTGGGGGGAGTGTTAGGTGCGTACATACACGGGTGGGGGTTCGGTGCGTACATACACGGCTGGGGGGGGTTGGTGCGTACATACACGGGTGGGGGTTCGGGGGCGTACATACACGGGTGGTGATTCGGTGCGTACATACACGGCTGGGGTGGGGGTTTGGTGCGTACATACACGGGTGGGGGTTCGGTGCGTACATACACGGCTGGGGGGGGTTCGGGGGCGTACATACACGGGTGGTGGTTCGGTGCGTACATACACGGCTGGGGTGGGGGTTTGGTGCGTACATACACGGGTGGGGGTTCGGTGCGTACATACACGGCTGGGGGGGGTTCGGGGGCGTACATACACGGGTGGGGGTTCGGTGCGTACATACACGGGTGGTGGATTGGTGCGTACATACACGGCTGGGGGGGTGTTAGGTGCGTACATACACGGGTGGGGGTTCGGTGCGTACATACACGGCTGGGGGGGGTTTGGTGCGTACATACACGGCTGGTGGTTCGGTGCGTACATACACGGCTGGGGGGGGGTGTGGTGCGTACATACACGGGTGGGGGTTCGGGGGCGTACATACACGGGTGGTGGTTCGGTGCGTACTTACACGGCTGGGGTGGGGGTTTGGTGCGTACATACACGGGTGGGGGTTTGGTGCGTACATACACGGCTGGGGGGGGTGTTAGGTGCGTACATACACGGGTGGGGGTTCGGTGCGTACATACACGGCTGGGGGGGTGTGGTGCGTACATACACGGGTGGGGGTTCGGGGGCGTACATGCACGGGTGGGGGTTTGGTGCGTACATACACAGGTGGGGGTTGGGTGCGTACATACACGGGTGGGGGTTCGGTCCGTACATACACGGGTGGGGGTTCGGGGCGTACATACTCTGCTGGGGTGGGGGTTCGGTGCGTACATACACGGGTGGTGGTTCGGGGCGTACATACACGGGTGGGGATTCGGGGCGTACATGCACTGCTGGGGTGGGGGTTCGGTGCGTACATACGCGGGCGGGGGGGGGGTGGTGGGGTGTTCGGCGCGTATGTGGGCACATGTCTCCATGGTTGCTATGGGAGTTCGGTTCGGACGGTGTTTTTTGCGTACGGTTGTGAAATGGGGAGGACGGGAGGGATCGTACTTGCGCAGTCGGACTTTATTTTTCCGCACGGTGGGTTTTTCGCCCGGGGACGTGTCGGTGACTTTTCCCGACCCGAGGACGTGTGGGGAAATCTTCCCAATGCGATTCGTATGGACTTTTTTCCGTTCGAATCGTACTTGGCAGTTTGTACGCTACTTTGACGATTCGGACGGAAAAAAATCCGGATACGAGTCGGACGGGGAATTTTTTTACCGGATCGGAATTGGCACCCAAGTGCGCTCAGAACTCAGCCTCCTGATGGCTACGGACAGTGGGGCGGAGGAGGACTCCGAACCCCTCCCGGATCTCCTGAAGACTCAGGAGAACGACGGTTCCCTGGACGGGGTCCGGCTCTCCGATGCCCTCACCCCAGAGCAACGCCAGGGCTGCCGGGACCTCCTGCTGCGGTTCGCTACACTGTTCTCCCTCACCCCCGGGGTCACCCCTTGGTGCTTGCACGACGTGGACACCGGGGACAGTCCCCCTATCCGACACCGGGCCTACCGCGTGCCAGATCGGGTACGGGCCTGCATCCAAGAGGAAGTGGCCAAAATGCTCACGATCGGGGTCAGCGAGCCCTCGGACAGCCCCTGGGCCAGCCCGGTTGTACTGGTCCCCAAAGCCGCTGCCCCCGGCACCACACCTGAACTGAGATTCTGCGTCGACTACCGGGGCTTGAACGCTGTCACCCGGACCGACGCTCATCCTATCCCTCGAGCGGATGAATTGATCGACCGGCTGGGGGCCGCCCGCTACCTCAGCATCTTCGACCTAACAGCGGGCTACTGGCAGATCGGTCTCACACCCCGGGCTCAGGAACGGTCCGCCTTCTCTACCCCCGATGGCCACTACCACTTCAAGGTCATGCCCTTCGGCATGAAGAATGCCCCCGCTACTTTTCAACGTCTCGTGAACCAGGTCTTGGCGGGGCTCGAAGAGTTCAGCGCCGCCTACCTGGACGATATCGCTGTATACAGCCGCCACTGGTCCGACCACCTCCTCCACCTCCAAGAGGTCCTGCAGGCCCTCCAGCGGGCCGGCCTCACGATTAAGGCCGGCAAATGCCAAATTGGTCAAGGGTCCGTGACCTACCTCGGGCACCAGGTGGGAAGCGGGCTGGTGGCCCCGCTGCAACTTAAAATTGCTGCCATCCAGTCCTGGCAGCCCCCCGTCACCCAGACCGAGGTCCGAGCCTTCTTGGGGCTCACCGGCAACTACCGGCGGTTCGTGAGGGACTACGGCAGCATTGTGGGGCCCCTCACGGGTCTCACGTCCAAAAACCAGCCGAAGCGGATTAACTGGACCCCCGACTGTCAAGCGGCCTTCGAAAAGCTGAAGGCCGCCCTGTGCACCGCCCCTGTGCTCCGGGCCCCCGATTACAGTCGGGAATTCGTTGTACAGACAGACGCCTCCGACCACGGCATCGGAGCGGTTCTTTCCCAACTGAACCCCGAGGGTCATGACCAGCCGGTGGCCTTCATCAGCCGACGTCTCCTGGCCCGAGAACAGCGCTGGAGCACAATCGAGAGGGAGGCCTTCGCAGTGGTGTGGGCCCTCAAAAAGCTCCGGCCCTATCTCTTCGGTACCCACTTCCGGGTACAAACCGACCATCGACCCCTGCAGTGGCTGATGCAGATGCGGGGGGAGAACCCAAAACTATTGCGCTGGTCCATCTCCCTGCAGGGAATGGACTTCACCGTGGAGCACCGACCGGGCCAAGACCACGCCAACGCAGATGGCCTGTCACGCTTTTTCCGCCTCGACGAGGAGAGTCCCCAAGAAGATGGGTGACTCTCCCCGCCTTCAGCTGGGGGGGACGCATGTTGAACAGGCCATACGAAGGGCTTGCTCCCTCCCCGCATGACAGGACCCAAGCCCCGGGCCGCCATGCGTGACCCACGAGAATCACCCGCACCCTGTCTCCCGACGGAACTCCTGCCCCCGGACCTCCATGTATCACGGGACCAAGCCACCACCGGCTCCCCCGGCCGGGTCAAGCCGCCATCTTGGGCCCTGCGCCACGAGGCCACGTGGCCTCCACCCGACCCTAACCCTGGGCCTGGCCGGCCCCGACATCCCGGCACCACCATCCACCCAGGAGGTGAGTCGCAGTCAGCAGTCCTCACAACCCTGTTCCTCCAAAACCACTCCACTTAGCTCCCCTGCTAAACTCTCACCCAAGGAGACCTATATGGTTGAGCTGGGCCTCGCCCCCACTGAGCCACCACCCCACAAGCAGGCGAGGAAGTCCCCGGGCACGGGAGTTGAGTCCCCCACCATGTCAACCCCCTCCCCCAAGAGCGCTGCACCCCATCCCTCGCCCACCACACCCTCCGTTGGCCCTGTGGTATCTTCAGGTGCAGGGGTTGGGATGGAGGCCCTAGCAGCAGTGTGCAGCGCCTAGCTCACCTCCACCTTTGGCGCTGCCCCACCCCCTGTGGTGGAGACGTCCACCTCTGCACCCACCACACCTACCCATCCCCCTCATGTCCCTTCGGTGCCCGGTCCTGCCACAGATGATGCCCCCCCCGGTTGACAAACCTTGAGGTTCCTTTGTGCAGGCAAGGTAGGGGTGGACACAGTCCCCTACGTCCGCCCTTGGACTTGAGAAATGGACTGGTCATTGGCCTTTGTACATAGTCTCTTTTAAATTTATTTATTTTTTGTGCTGAATAAAGCCTTTTCTTTTACTTTCAACACTATTGCATTTCAGGTACTTGATGTTGGTGATGAGGCTCCTGGAGTTGGTGTTCTGGTAATGTGTTAGGGTTCTGAGAAATGTTTTTGTATGATGGTCATGAGGTGGACCATGGTATCTGTGTGCCATCACAATGTCTCTGCAAAGAATCATTGGTAGTGTGTGTTCATTTAGTTTGGAGACATTGTCCCAAGGAGTGTTCCTTGTGGCACCTGACATCTTCCCTGCAAACAGTTGCACAATTGTTGTGCTGACATGTGTCCACATTTCCTTTGTTGGTGACGGATCCCTTCAACAATGGCCATGCCTGCTCATCGATGTCTCCTGCTGAATCGTCTGTGCCACCCTTGCTAGTCACTGTACTTGTGTTTTGGGTATGTAGGAATGCCTTCAGGGACAAATTGGCCCTTTTCAGCACTATGCATGTGCGTAATCACGGCCTACCACACAAATGGTACTTGTTATGCAGGGTATTTGGGCAACTGACTCACAATTGTGGGCATTGTATCTGGTGGAATTTAACCCTATTCCTTCCATGAGAGACAACATCTTGGTGGATGGACCAGCACCTGAACATTCCTATCAGTCCTGGGATGTGCATGACAGTGTGTGTTCCCTTTGGCTATCTTAGTTTTGTATGCAGTTACATGACTATACAGTCTTTTGATATGAAATCAGGGCGTGTATTGTGCTGCATCCGCCATGGGTGGGTATGCATGTGTTATATTTCCTCACACCCACATGTGGTGTGTCATGCAGTGTGTGAAAGACATCCATCGTCCTGGGAGTGGGACACTGCTGTCAGTGATGTGTTGTAATAGCACTAAAATCATAGTCCAAAGTTAGGGATGCGTCCATACCACCATGTAGGTGTGGTCATCTGATGTTGATGTACACCCCCCCCCCATATCTCTGTCCACTGCTGGGAGTCCTCTGCACCCACCCCTCATATGTCTGTACAATGCTGGTAGTCATATGCACCCAACCCTCATATCTCTGACCACTGCTGAGAGTCCTCTGCACCCACCCCTCATATGTCTGGACACTGCTGGGAGTCATATGCACCCACCCCTCATATGTCTGGACACTGCTGGGAATCATATGCACCCACCCCTCATATCTCTATCCACTGCTGGGAGTCATATGCACCCACCCCTCATATCTCTGACCACTGCTGGGAGTCATATGCACCCACCCCTCATATTGCAGGCCACTGCTGGGAGTCATATGCACCCACCCCTCATATCTCTGACCACTGCTGGGAGTCATATGCACCCACCCCTCATATTGCAGGCCACTGCTGGGAGTCATATGCACCCACCCCTCATATGTCTGGACACTACTGGGAATCATATGCACCCACCCCTCATATCTCTGTCCACTGCTGGGAGTCATATGCACTCACCCCCATATCTCTGTCCACTGCTGGGAGTCATATGCACCCACCCCTCATATGTCTGGACACTGCTGGGAGTCATATGCACCCACCCCTCATATTGCAGGCCACTGCTGGTAGTCATATGCACCCACCCCTCATATTGCAGGCCACTGCTGGTAGTCATATGCACCCACTCCTCATATCTCTGTCCACTGCTGGGAGTCATATGCACCCACCCCTCATATCTCTGACCACTGCTGGGAGTCATATGCACCCACCCCTCATATGTCTGGACACTGCTGGGAGTCATATGCACCCACCCCTCATATATCTGACCACTGCTGGGAGTCCTCTGCACCCACCCCTCATATCTCTGTCCACTGCTGGGAGTCATATGCACCCACCCCTCATATCTCTGACCACTGCTGGGAGTCATATGCACCCACCCCTCATATGTCTGGACACTGCTGGGAGTCATATGCACCCACCCCTCATATTGCAGGCCCCTGCTGGTAGTCATATGCACCCACCCCTCATATTTCTGGACACTGCTGGGAGTCATATGCACCCACCCCTCATATGTCTGGACACTGCTGGTAGTCATATGCACCCACCCTCATATCTCTGTCCACTGCTGGGAGTCATATGCACCCACCCCTCATATGTCTGGCCACTGCTGGTAGTCATATGCACCCACCCCTCATATTGCAGGCCACTGCTGGTAGTCATATGCACCCACCCCATATATCTCTGTCCACTGCTGGGAGTCATATGGACCCACCCCTCATATCTCTGACCACTGCTGGGAGTCATATGCACCGACCCCTCATATGTCTGGACACTGCTGGGAGTCATATGCACCCACCCCTCATATCTCTGGACACTGCTGGGCGGCATATGCAGCCACCCCTCATATGTCTGGACACTGCTGGGAGTCATATGCACCCACTCCTCATATCTCTGACCACTGCTGGGAGTCATATGCACCCACCCCTCATATCTCTGACCGCTGCTGGGAGTCATATGCACCCACCCCTCATATATCTGACCACTGCTGGGAGTCATATGCACCCACCCCTCATATGTCTGGACACTGCTGGGAGTCATATGCACCCACCCCTCATATCTCTGACCACTGCTGGGACTCATATGCACCCACCCCTCATATCTCTGTCCACTGCTGGGAGTCATATGCACCCACCCCTCATATGTCTGGACACTGCTGGAAGTCATATGCACCCACCCCTCATATCTCTGACCACTGCTGGGAGTCATATGCACCCACCCCTCATATCTCTGACCACTGCTGGGAGTCATATGACCCACCCCTCATATGTCTGGACACTGCTGGGAGTCATATGCACTCACCCCTCATATTGCAGGACACTGCTGGTAGTCATATGCACCCACCCCTCATATCTCTGACCACTGCTGGGAGTCATATGCACCCACCCCTCATATCTCTGACCACTGCTGGGAGTCATATGCACCCACCCCTCATATGTCTGGACACTGCTGGGAGTCATATGCACTCACCCCTCATATTGCAGGCCACTGCTGGTAGTCATATGCACCCACCCCTCATATCTCTGACCACTGCTGGGAGTCATATGCACCCACCCCTCATATCTCTGACCACTGCTGGGAGTCATATGCACCCACCCCTCATATCTCTGACCACTGATGGGAGTCATATGCACCCACCCCTCATATGTCTGGACACTGCTGGGAGTTATATGCACCCATCCCTCATATCTCTGACCACTGCTGGGAGTCATATGCACCCACCCCTCATATTGCAGGCCACTGCTGGTAGTCATATGCACCCACCCCTCATATCTCTGTCCACTGCTGGGAGTCCTCTGCACCCACCCCTCATATTGCAGGCCACTGCTGGTAGTCATATGCACCCACCCCATATATCTCTGTCCACTGCTGGGAGTCATATGCACCCACCCCTCATATCTCTGACCACTGCTGGGAGTCATATGCACCCACCCCTCATATGTCTGGACACTGCTGGGAGTCATATGCACCCACCCCTCATATCTCTGGACACTGCTGGGCGGCATATGCACCCCCCCCTCATATGTCTGGACACTGCTGGGAGTCATATGCACCCACCCCTCATATCTCTGACCACTGCTGGGAGCCATATGCACCCAACCCTCATATATCTGTCCACTGCTGGGAGTCATATGCACCCACCCCTCATATTGCAGCCCACTGCTGGAAGTCATATGCAGCCACCCCTCATATGTCTGGACACTGCTGGGAGTCATATGCACCCACTCCTCATATCTCTGACCACTGCTGGGAGTCATCTGCACCCACCCCTCATATCTCTGACCACTGCTGGGAGTCATATGCACCCACCCCTCATATCTCTGACCACTGCTGGGAGTCATATGCACCCACCCCTCATATGTCTGGACACTGCTGGGAGTCATATGCACCCACCCCTCATATCTCTGACCACTGCTGGGAGTCATATGCACCCACCCCTCATATCTCTGTCCACTGCTGGGAGTCATATGCACCCACCCCTCATATGTCTGGACACTGCTGGGAGTCATATGCACCCACCCCTCATATCTCTGACCACTGCTGGGAGTCATATGACCCACCCCTCATATGTCTGGACACTGCTGGGAGTCATATGCACTCACCCCTCATATTGCAGGCCACTGCTGGTAGTCATCTGCACCCTCCCCTCATATCTCTGACCACTGCTGGGAGTCATATGCACCCACCCCTCATATCTCTGACCACTGCTGGGAGTCATATGCACCCACCCCTCATATGTCTGGACACTGCTGGGAGTCATATGCACTCACCCCTCATATTGCAGGCCACTGCTGGTAGTCATATGCACCCACCCCTCATATCTCTGACCACTGCTGGGAGTCATATGCACCCACCCCTCATATCTCTGACCACTGCTGGGAGTCATATGCACCCACCCCTCATATCTCTGACCACTGCTGGGAGTCATATGCACCCACCCCTCATATGTCTGGACACTGCTGGGAGTTATATGCACCCACCCCTCATATCTCTGACCACTGCTGGGAGTCATATGCACCCACCCCTCATATTGCAGGCCACTGCTGGTAGTCATATGCACCCACCCCTCATATCTCTGACCACTGCTGGGAGTCATATGCACCCACCCCTCATATGTCTGGACACTGCTGGGAGTCATATGCACCCACCCCTCATATCTATGACCACTGCTGGGAGTCATATGCACCCACCCCTCATATGTCTGGACACTGCTGGGAGTCATATGCACCCACCCCTCATATTGCAGGCCACTGCTGGTAGTCATATGCAGCCACGCCTCATATGTCTGGACACTGCTGGGAGTCATATGCACCCACCCCTCATATCTCTGACCACTGCTGGGAGTCATATGCACCCACCCCTCATATGTCTGGACACTGCTGGTAGTCATATGCACCCACCCTCATATCTCTGTCCACTGCTGGGGGTCATATGCACCCACCCCTCATATGTCTGGACACTGCTGGGAGTCATATGCACCCACCCCTCATATTGCAGGCCACTGCTGGTAGTCATATGCACCCACCCCATATATCTCTGTCCACTGCTGGGAGTCATATGCACCCACCCCTCATATCTCTGACCACTGCTGGGAGTCATATGCACCCACCCCTCATATGTCTGGACACTGCTGGGAGTCATATGCACCCACCCCTCATATCTCTGGACACTGCTGGGCGGCATATGCACCCACCCCTCATATGTCTGGACACTGCTGGGAGTCATATGCACCCACCCCTCATATCTCTGACCACTGCTGGGAGCCATATGCACCCACCCCTCATATATCTGTCCACTGCTGGGAGTCATATGCACCCACCCCTCATATTGCAGGCCACTGCTGGTAGTCATATGCAGCCACCCCTCATATGTCTGGACACTGCTGGGAGTCATATGCACCCACTCCTCATATCTCTGACCACTGCTGGGAGTCATATGCACCCACCCCTCATATCTCTGACCACTGCTGGGAGTCATATGCACCCACCCCTCATATCTCTGACCACTGCTGGGAGTCATATGCACCCACCCCTCATATGTCTGGACACTGCTGGGAGTCATATGCACCCACCCCTCATATCTCTGACCACTGCTGGGAGTCATATGCACCCACCCCTCATATCTCTGTCCACTGCTGGGAGTCATATGCACCCACCCCTCATATGTCTGGACACTGCTGGGAGTCATATGCACCCACCCCTCATATCTCTGACCACTGCTGGGAGTCATATGCACCCACCCCTCATATCTCTGACCACTGCTGGGAGTCATATGACCCACCCCTCATATGTCTGGACACTGCTGGGAGTCATATGCACTCACCCCTCATATTGCAGGCCACTGCTGGTAGTCATATGCACCCACCCCTCATATCTCTGACCACTGCTGGGAGTCATATGCACCCACCCCTCATATCTCTGACCACTGCTGGGAGTCATATGCACCCACCCCTCATATGTCTGGACACTGCTGGGAGTCATATGCACTCACCCCTCATATTGCAGGCCACTGCTGGTAGTCATATGCACCCACCCCTCATATCTCTGACCACTGCTGGGAGTCATATGCACCCACCCCTCATATCTCTGACCACTGCTGGGAGTCATATGCACCCACCCCTCAAATCTCTGACCACTGCTGGGAGTCATATGCACCCACCCCTCATATGTCTGGACACTGCTGGGAGTTATATGCACCCACCCCTCATATCTCTGACCACTGCTGGGAGTCATATGCACCCACCCCTCACATTGCAGGCCACTGCTGGTAGTCATATGCACCCACCCCTCATATCTCTGACCACTGCTGGGAGTCATATGCACCCACCCCTCATATGTCTGGACACTGCTGGGAGTCATATGCACCCACCCCTCATATCTATGACCACTGCTGGGAGTCATATGCACCCACCCCTCATATGTCTGGACACTGCTGGGAGTCATATGCACCCACCCCTCATATTGCAGGTGTTAGAAAGGTTAGACGGACCGGGAGGGTCGGCCGAGGTCAGGGGGAGAGGTCTCCGGGGAGAGCCGTCTCCAGCGATCGTACAGACAAGTAACTTCCCCCCCACAGACAGATACCACACAAGGATAAGATTCAGCGTTCTTTATAAGCACTTCTTAAGGTACGGTTGAATGGTACAAGGAGGTCTGGACTCAGGGGTCCCCTCGATTCAAGTCTCTCAAAGTAGGGAAGGAGGTAGCGGGACAGTCTGTTTACCAGTCAGGTAGTTCGGATGAGATGATGATTAGCTCACAATCCTCGAGCTTGGTGGTTTAGCCGGTACGGGCCGCGGCAGCGCCAGCAGGTCCCGGTCGAGATGGTCGGTACACGGTCCGCGGCAGCGCCAGCAGGTCCCGGAAAGATGGTCGATGTACGGTCCGCGGCAGCGCCAGCAGGTCCCGGTGAGGATGGTCGTTACAACGGGCCGCGGCAGCGCCAGCAGGTCCCGACGAGGATAGATGTTGCAGAAGGCCGCGGCAGCGCCAGCAGGCAGGACGATGGTTCGCAGGATAGGGCTACGGCAGCGCCAGTAGTCCGTCAAGGCTGAGTTCTCTCGGTGTCTCTCGACTCCAGGATACAACTGCCTTCCTGCTCCGGAGTTGCCCCAGTTATAGGGCAGGCGCCCTTTGATGTCCGGACCCTCGCACTTGGAGGTCGGAGGGCCCGGGATGAAGGTGTCCAGACACCCAGCAGGGGGTGGAGCCAGCGCCTGGGGGAGCTGGAGGCGATCGGCACCTGGCGGGGGAAGAGCTCTTGACGCTTCGTTCTCCCATTGACCTGCCAAGTGGTCCGCTCACCTCCTGGGTGGATGGTGGTGCCGGGATGTCGGGGCCGGCCAGGCCCGGGGTTAGGGTCGGGGCGAGGCCACGCGGCCTCGTGGTGCAGGGCCCAAGATGGCGGCTTGACCCGGCCGGGGAAGCCGGTGGGGCTGGGGCCCGTGATGAGTAGAGGTCCGAGGGCAGAAGATCCGTCGGGAGACGGGGTGCAGGTGCTTTTCGTGGGTTATGCCTGGTGGGCCGGAGCTCGGGCCCAGTCGTGCGGGGAGGGAGCAAGCCCTTCGTGTGGCCTGTCCAACATGCGTCCCCCCCAGCTGAAGGCGGGGAGAGTCACCCATCTCCTTGGGGACTCTCTTCGTCGAGGCGGAAAAAGCGGGACAGGCCATCCGCGTTGGCGTGGTCTTGGCCTGGTCGGTGCTCCACGGTGAAGTCCATTCCCTGCAGGGAAATGGACCAGCGCAAGAGTTTTGGGTTCTCCCCCCGCATCTGCATCAGCCACTGCAGGGGTCGATGGTCGGTTTGTACCCGGAAGTGGGTACCGAAGAGATAGGGCCGGAGCTTTTTGAGGGCCCACACCACTGCGAAGGCCTCCCTCTCGATGGTGCTCCAGCGCTGTTCTCGGGCCAGGAGACGTCGACTGATGAAGGCCACCGGCTGGTCATGACCTTCGGGGTTTAACTGAGAAAGAACGGCTCCGATGCCGTGGTCGGAGGCGTCGGTCTGTACCACGAATTCCCGACTGTAATCGGGGGCCTGGAGCACAGGGGCGGTGCACAGGGCCCAAGGTAGGTCACGGACCCTTGGCCAATTTGGCACTTGCCGGCCTTAATTGTGAGGCCGGCCCGCTGGAGGGCCTGTAGGACCTCTTGGAGGTGACGGAGGTGGTCGGACCAGTGGCGGCTGTATACAGCGATATCGTCCAGGTAGGCAGCGCTGAACTCTTCGAGCCCCGCCAAGACCTGGTTCACGAGGCGTTGAAACGTGGCGGGGGCATTCTTCATGCCGAAGGGCATGACCTTGAATTGGTAGTGGCCATCGGGGGTAGAGAAGGCTGACCGTTCCTGAGCCCTGGGTGTGAGGCCGATCTGCCAGTAGCCCGCTGTTAGGTCGAAGATACTAAGGTAGCGGGCGGCCCCCAGCCGGTCGATCAGCTCGTCTGCTCGGGGAATCGGATGAGCGTCGGTCCGGGTGACAGCGTTCAAGCCCCGGTAGTCGACGCAGAATCTCAGTTCAGGTGCGGTGCCGGGGGCAGCGGCTTTGGGAACCAATACAACCGGGCTGGCCCAGGGACTGTCAGAGGGCTCGATGACCCCGATTGTGAGCATCTTGGCCACTTCCTCCTGTATGCAGGCCCGTACCCGATCTGGTACGCGTTAGGCCCGGTGTCGGACAGGGGGACTGACCCCGGTGTCCACGTCGTGCAAACACCAAGGGGTGACCCCGGGGGTGAGGGAGAACAGGGTAGCGAACTGCAGCAGGAGGTTCCGGCAGCCCTGGCGTTGCTCCGAAGTGAGGGCGTCAGAGAGCCGGACCCCGTCCACGGAGCCGTCATTCTCCTGAGTCTTCAGAAGATCCGGGAGGGGTTCGGAGTCTTCCTCTGCCCCACTGTCCGTAGCCATCAGGAGGCTGAGTTCTGAGCGCACAAAGTGTGGTTTGAGTCGGTTGGTGTGGAGGACCCGAAGGGGGTTCCGGGAGGTCCCCATGTCGATGAGGTAAGTGACGGGGCTTTTGCGCTCGACCACTTTGAAGGGCCCCGTCCACTTATCTTGCAAGGCACATGGTTCGGTGGGGGACATCACCCATACTTGTTGACCAGGCTCGAACTCAACGGAGGAGGCATTGTGATCATACCACCTCTTCATGTCCTCCTGGCTGGCCTCGAGGTTCGCCTTGGCCATCTCCCTGAAGCGCCGGGTCTGATTGCGTAGGGCCAGGATGTATTTGAAGACGTCTGGAGGGGTCTTTAGGGGGCCCATCTCCCAACCTTCCTTGACTAGGCTGAGGGGCCCTCGCACAGGGTGCCCATACAGGAGTTCGAAAGGGCTAAAGTCGAGGGACTTCTGGGGGACTTCTCGGTAGGCGAAGAGGAGGCACGGGAGTAGTACATCCCACTGGCGACGGAGGGGCTCTTCCAATCCCCCAATCATCCCCTTGAGAGTGCGGTTAAAGCGCTCCACTAGTCCGTTCCCTTGGGGGTGATAAGGGGTCGTGAATCTGTAGGTGACCCCGCATTGTTGCCAGAGGGACTTCATGTATTTGGAGATAAAGTTCGTGCCTCGGTCGCTGACGACTTCTCGGGGGAAGCCTACCCGGGAGAAGATCCCCATTAGGGCCCGGCCAACCACCGGAGCTGTCACGGTCCGTAGTGGCACCGCCTCGGGGTAGCGGGTGGCATGGTCCACCAGTACTAAGATGAACCTGTGTCCTTGTGCCGTGCGGGGGTCCAGAGGCCCCACAATGTCTATCCCCACCCTCTCGAACGGGGTGGTGACCACAGGGAAGGGTTGCAGAGGTGCTTTCAGCTTCCGACCACTCTTCCCGCTGGCTTGGCATGTGGGGCAAGATCGGCAGTGGTTCAGGACGTCGTTCCTCATTTTCGGCCAGAAAAAGTGGGTCACTAGGCGGCTGTACGTTTTGTCCTGGCCCAGGTGTCCAGCCAGGGGAAATCGTGGGCCAGGTTGAGCAGAAAGTCTCTGAAGCGGAGAGGTACCACCAGTACTCGACCGGCCCCCAGCTCGGCGATTCTTTGCTCGCTGTATAGCAGGTCGTTATCCCAGTAGACCCAGTGAGTTCCGGTGGAGTCCCCTGCGTTCTGGGCGCTGGCTTGTTGGCGGAGTCCCTCGAGGGAGGGACAGGTCTTTTGTTCCTGGCGGAACTGTTCTTGGGTGGGCCCCCCTTCTTGACGCCACTGAGCCAGGTCAGGAAGGTCCTGGGGTTGCGCGTCCCCTTCGGTCGTCGGGTCTGGGAGGCTGGCCTCGTCGTTGTCTTCTACTGGGGCGACCGGGGGCGGAGGCGCTGGCCATTCCGGTTCTTCTGATCGGGGGACGGCACGGGCGGCCATGGACCGGGTGGTTATGCAGGCCCAGTCCGGGAGGCCCAGCATCCCCAGGTGCTCTCTTCTCTCAACGGTGGCCCACGGGGAACTCTCGAGGTCATTCCCCAGGAGGCAGTCCACGGGGGCATCGTCCCGGACCGTCACCTTCAACAGGCCGGAGACCCCTCCCCATTCGAATGGGACGCAGGCCATTTGACACATACTCTCAGAGTTGTCTGCCGAGCGGACGGGGCAGAGAATGTTCGGCAGGATCTGCTCGGGCTTCACCAGGTGACAGCGGACGGCCGTCACACTGGCGCCTGTGTCACGCAAGGCCTCGGCTCGCTGTCCATTAATGGTCACCCACTGACCGTATTTCCTGGTGTTAGCGGGTAGGGGAGCCCGCGGGACCATGTCTCTTCCCCCTAAGCACGCCAGGACCATGGCGGCCGGTTCCCACTCTTGCTGGGCCGGCTCATACTCTTCTGGTTCCTCCGATAATCGCTCTTCCCCCAGGGCGGCGGCAGCTACCTGGCGGGGCTTGGGTGTTTGGTTCTGCGGGCAGCTCGGGTCATTGGCGTAGTGGCCGACTCGCTGGCATCGGTGGCACGTGACGTTGGCTCGGAACCCAGGACGCAACGGGGGGTTGCCCCGGCCGGCCGGAGGCGGGTGCTGGCCACGGGTGTTGCTGGCAAGGCGTCTCTCCCTCGCCCCTGGCCCCCTCCTCCTCCCCGAGGACGGTGCTGGCCTTGGTTGCTTCTGTTCTGCTCGTGTGGCCCTTTCCCGCCCACTCGGGTGCTTTCCCATCGGTCAGCTTCGGCGGCGAGCTGCCGGGGGTCAGTCAGCTTACTGTCGAGGAGGTGCTGCCTGAGCTCGACGAAACAGTTGTTCGACAGGTGCTCCCATACCATAAGGTTAAAGAGTTGTTCGTAGGTGGTGACATGGCTCCCCTTGATCCAACCCTCGAAGGCACGGCTGAAATAGTTCACGTATTCTACCCAAGTTGTACCTGGGATCCGGGTGCAATCTCTGAACCTCTGGCGGTACATCTCGGGTGTGAGGCCGTAGCGGGTGAGGAGGGCAGCCTTCATGTGGTCGTAGGACGACATTTGGTGATCTGGGAGCTGCAGCAGGGCATCGCGACCCTCGTTGACGAACCTCCCCCATAGTCCGGCTCCCCAATCGCTCCGGTCGATCCGGTGGGAGGTCATGGCGATCTCGTAGGCTTTAAACCACTGTTGTATGTCGTCTTCTCGGACATACTCGCGGACAACATCCTTGGGGATGTGGACTTTTTTCTCGGTTGGCCCCGGGGTGTGCGGTCGCTCAGGCACCCCCAGTTCTTTACTCTGTTACCGAAGTTCTATTTCCGCCAGTTGGCGCTCGTGTTCGAGGGTTATTCTCTTTTCCTCCAGCTCTCTCTGTCTCTGCTTTTCTTCTCGTTCTTCTCGGAGCCGCATGTGCTCTAGGTTGAGTTTCTGTTCGGCTAACTTGAGTTCCCCATCCATCTTGAGTCGTGCCATTTCCAACTCGTGCAATCTGGTTCTTTCTCTCTCTCGGATCTCCTCCTGCGAGAGGCCCGTTCCCCGCTCCTCGGGAGCCGTGGCGTTCCCCTCTGGTGCGACACTGTTTTGGTCAGAGGGTCCGGCGATCCCAGTTTCCGTCCACGACTCAAGGGCGTGTTTTAGATCCTCTTTGGTACTCAGGCCGGTGGTAGCAATGCCAAGTTCTATGCAGAATTGTTTCAGTTCGCGGTGGCTGTATTCTTCTAACTTATCCATTTGGAATTTCTCAGTGGAACCGCTATCTTTGGCTGACATCGTGGTTTTGTCGTGGGGTGAGCTACTCTCTGTACGATTACGCGTTGATTCGGATCGCGCCGCTGGCCACCAATGTTAGAAAGGTTAGACGGACCGGGAGGGTCGGCCGAGGTCAGGGGGAGAGGTCTCCGGGGAGAGCCGTCTCCAGCGATCGTACAGACAAGTAACTTCCCCCCCACAGACAGATACCACACAAGGATAAGATTCAGCGTTCTTTATAAGCACTTCTTAAGGTACGGTTGAATGGTACAAGGAGGTCTGGACTCAGGGGTCCCCTCGATTCAAGTCTCTCAAAGTAGGGAAGGAGGTAGCGGGACAGTCTGTTTACCAGTCAGGTAGTTCGGATGAGATGATGATTAGCTCACAATCCTCGAGCTTGGTGGTTTAGCCGGTACGGGCCGCGGCAGCGCCAGCAGGTCCCGGTCGAGATGGTCGGTACACGGTCCGCGGCAGCGCCAGCAGGTCCCGGAAAGATGGTCGATGTACGGTCCGCGGCAGCGCCAGCAGGTCCCGGTGAGGATGGTCGTTACAACGGGCCGCGGCAGCGCCAGCAGGTCCCGACGAGGATAGATGTTGCAGAAGGCCGCGGCAGCGCCAGCAGGCAGGACGATGGTTCGCAGGATAGGGCTACGGCAGCGCCAGTAGTCCGTCAAGGCTGAGTTCTCTCGGTGTCTCTCGACTCCAGGATACAACTGCCTTCCTGCTCCGGAGTTGCCCCAGTTATAGGGCAGGCGCCCTTTGATGTCCGGACCCTCGCACTTGGAGGTCGGAGGGTCCGGGATGAAGGTGTCCAGACACCCAGCAGGGGGTGGAGCCAGCGCCTGGGGGAGCTGGAGGCGATCGGCACCTGGCGGGGGAAGAGCTCTTGACGCTTCGTTCTCCCATTGACCTGCCAAGTGGTCCGCTCACCTCCTGGGTGGATGGTGGTGCCGGGATGTCGGGGCCGGCCAGGCCCGGGGTTAGGGTCGGGGCGAGGCCACGCGGCCTCGTGGTGCAGGGCCCAAGATGGCGGCTTGACCCGGCCGGGGAAGCCGGTGGGGCTGGGGCCCGTGATGAGTAGAGGTCCGAGGGCAGAAGATCCGTCGGGAGACGGGGTGCAGGTGCTTTTCGTGGGTTATGCCTGGTGGGCCGGAGCTCGGGCCCTGTCGTGCGGGGAGGGAGCAAGCCCTTCGTGTGGCCTGTCCAACAGCAGGCCACTGCTGGTAGTCATTTGCAGCCACGCCTCATATGTCTGGACACTGCTGGGAGTCATATGCACCCACCCCTCATATCTCTGACCACTGCTGGGAGTCATATGCACCCACCGCTCATATGTCTGGACACTGCTGGGAGTCATATGCACCCACCCCTCATATATCTGGACACTGCTGGGAGTCATATGCACCCACCCACACACCCCCTTGGAGCAGTACACTGCTGGCCTGGGCCTACACACCAATATGAAGGTAACATGCTGGGCGAGTCCTCTAAGCCCACATTCCTGGCATGTGTACGCCTTGTATCCCAAATGTACTGTTGCCGTAACGGGGTACGTGTGACACGCTCTGTACCCACGCATTCATTGCGTGTGTACGGTCCGCATCACAGTTCTACTGTCCCATAGGGGTACGTGTGGTACGCACCGTACCCACGCATTCATTGCGTGTGTACTGTCCGTATCACAGTTCTACTGTGACGTAGGGGTACGTGTGGTACGCACCGTACCCACGCATTCATTGCATGTGTACGGTCCGTATCACTGTTCTAATGGTGCCGTAGGGGTACGTGTGACACGCACCGTACCCACACATTCATTGCGTGTGTACGGTCCGTATCACTGTTCTAATGGTGCCGTAGGGGTACGTGTGACATGCGCCGTACCCACGCATTAATTGCGTGTGTACGGTCCGTATCACAGTTCTACTGTGCTGTAGGGGTACGTGTGGTACGCACCGTACCCACGCATTCATTGCATGTGTACGGTCCGTATCACAGTTCTTCTGTGAAGTAGGGGTACGTGTGGTACGCACCGTACCCATGCATTCATTGCATGTGTACGGTCCGTATCACTGTTCTAATGGTGCCGTAGGGGTACGTGTGACACGTACCATACCCACGCATTCATTGCGTGTGTACGGTCCGAATCACAGTTCTACTGTGCCGTAGGGGTACGTGTGGTACGCACCATACCCACACATTCATTGCGTGTGTACGGTCCGTATCACTGTTCTAATGGTGCCGTAGGGGTACGTGTGACACGCACCGTACCCACGCATTCATTGCGTGTGTATGGTCCGTATCACTGTTCTAATGGTGCCGTAGGGGTACGTGTGACACGCACCGTACCCACGCATTAATTGCGTGTGTACGGTCCGTATCACAGTTCTACTGTGCCGTAGGGGTACGTGTGGTACCCACCGTACCCACGCATTCATTGCGTGTGTACGGTCCGTATCACTGTTTTAATGGTGCCGTAGGGGTACGTGTGCCACGCACCGTACCCACGCATTCATTGCATGTGTACTGTCCGTATCACTGTTCTAATGGTGCCGTAGGGGTACGTGTGACACGCACCGTACATGTCCACTTCCATTGTTGCGGTACGCAGGGGTTGCTGGCCACGCCCCCCCCCAGTGAACAGACCCTGGTGGTAATGTATGGCCTCCATATTATAGGTTTGGCTTTGAGTATGGGGTTTGTTTCCTGCCCCTCACCCCCACCCTGGCCCCTGGGTGTTGTTCTCACCGTCTGCAGCGTGTGCGGCGGGTGCGGTGCACCAGGTCGTAGGCCAAGAGGACTGGGATGACACGTATGACGGGGTTCATGGCGTGTACGTCGCGTACCGGGGCTCTGTTGCGTAGCGGTTCGCATCGGACTCTGCTTTTCTGGCTGTGTTTGACTCCCGTAAAAAAGACCCGTACGGAGTGACGTAGGGACGAATCGTACTTGCTGGGTGTTGGACAGGCCACACGAAGGGCTTGCTCCCTCCCCGCATGACAGGGCCCAAGCCCCGGCCCGCCGGGCGTGACCCACGAAAAGCACCCGCACCCCGTCTCCCGACGGAACTCCTGCCCTCGGACCTCCATGTATCACGGGCCCCAGCCACCACCGGCTCTCCCGGCCGGGTCAAGCCGCCATCTTGGGCCCTGCACCACGAGGCCGCATGGCCTCCACCCGACCCTAACCCTGGGCCTGGCCGGCCCCGACATCCCGGCACCACCATCCACCCAGGAGGTGAGCGGACCACTTGGCAGGTCAATGGGAGAACGAAGCGTCAAGAGCTCTTCCCCCGCCAGGTGCCGATCGCCTCCAGCTCCCCCCGGCGCTGGCTCCACCCCCTGCTGGGTGTCTGGACACCTTCATCCCGGACCCTCCGACCTCCAAGTGCGAGGGTCCGGACATCAAAGGGCGCCTGCCCTATAACTGGAGCAGCTCCGGAGCAGGAAGGCAGTTGTATCCTGGAGTCGAGAGACACCGAGAGAACTCAGCCTTGACGGACTACTGGCGCTTCCGTAGCCCTATCTTGCGAACTATCGTCCTGCCTGCTGGCGCTGCCGCGGCCTTCTGCAACATCCACCCTCGTTGGGACCTGCTGGCGCTGCCGCGGCCCGTTGTAACGACCATCCTCACCGGGACCTGCTGGCGCTGCCGCGGACCGTACATCGACCATCTTCACCGGGACCTGCTGGCGCTGCCGCGGACCGTGTATCGACCATCTCTACCGGGACCTGCTGGCGCTGCCGTGGCCCGTACCAGCTAAACCACCAAGCTCGAGGATTGTGAGCTAATCATCATATCATCCGAACTACCAGACTGGTAAACAGACTGTCCCGCTACCCCTTTCCCTATCCTGAGAGACTTGAATCGAGGGGACCCCTGAGTCCAGACCTCCTTGTACTATTTCATCGTACCTTAAGAAGTGCATATAAAGAACGCTAAATCTCATCCTTGTGTGGTATCTGTCTGTGGGGGGGAAGTTATTTGTCTGTACGATCGCTTGAGACGGCTCTCCCCGGAGACCTCTCCCCCCGACCTCGGCCGACCCTCCCTGTCCGTCTAACATGCCCGTACAGGAGTTCGAAAGGGCTAAAGCCGAGGGACTTCTGGGGAACTTCTCGGTAGGCGAAGAGGAGGCACGGGAGTAGTACATCCCACTGGCGACGGAGGGGCTCTTCCAATCCCCCAATCATCCCCTTGAGAGTGCGGTTGAAACGCTCCACTAGTCCGTTCCCTTGGGGGTGATAGGGGGTCGTGAATCTGTAGGTGACCCCGCATTGTTGCCAGAGGGACTTCATGTATTTGGAGATGAAGTTCGTGCCTCGGTCGCTGACGACTTCTCGGGGGAAGCCCACCCGGGAGAAGATCCCCATTAGGGTACCACGAATTCCCGACTGTAATCGGGGGCCTGGAGCACAGGGGCGGTGCACAGGGCGGCCTTCAGCTTCTCGAAGGCCGCTTGACAATCGGGGGTCCAGTTAATCCGCTTGGGTTGGTTTTTGGACGTGAGACCCGTGAGGGGCCCCACGATGCTGCCGTAGTCCTTCACGAACCGTCGGTAGTAGCCGGTGAGCCCCAAGAAGGCTCGGACCTCGGTCTGGGTGACGGGGGGCTGCCAGGACTGGATGGCCGCAATCTTAAGTTGTAGGGGGGCCACCAGCCCGCTCCCCACTTGGTGCCCAAGGTAGGTCACAGACCCTTGGCCGATTTGGCACTTGCCGGCCTTAATGGTGAGGCCGGCCCGCTGGAGGGCGTGTAGAACCTCTTGGAGGTGACGGAGGTGGTCGGACCAGTGGCGGCTGTACACAGCTATATCGTCCAGGTAGGCAGCGCTGAACTCTTCGAGCCCCGCCAAGACCTGGTTCACAAGGCGTTGAAACGTGGCGGGGGCATTCTTCATGCCAAAGGGCATGACCTTGAATTGATAGTGGCCATCGGGGGTAGAGAAGGCTGACCGTTCCTGAGCCCTGGGTGTGAGGCCGATCTGCCAGTAGCCCGCCGTTAGGTCGAAGATACTAAGGTAGCGGGCGGCCCCCAGCCGGTCGATCAGCTCGTCTGCTCGGGGAATGGGGTGAGCGTCGGTCCGGGTGACAGCGTTCAAGCCCCGGTAGTCGACGCAGAATCTTAGTTCAGGTGCGGTGCCGGGGGCAGCGGCTTTGGGAACCAATACAACCGGACTGGCCCAGGGGCTGTCCGAGGGCTCGATGACCCCGATTGTGAGCATCTTGGCCACTTCTTCTTGTATGCAGGCCCGTACCCGATCTGGTACGCGGTAGGCCCGGTGTCGGACAGGGGGACTGTCCCCGGTGTCTACGTCGTGTAAACACCAAGGGGTGACCCCGGGGGTGAGGGAGAACAGGGCAGCGAACTGCAGCAGGAGGTTCCGGCAGTCCTGGCGTTGCTCCGAAGTGAGGGTGTCAGAGAGCCGGACCCCGTCCACGGAGCCGTCATTCTCTTGAGTTTTCAGGAGATCCGGGAGGGGTTCGGAGTCTTCCTCTGCCCCACTGTCTGTAGCCATCAAGAGGCTGAGTTCTGAGCGCACAAAGTGTGGCTTGAGTCTGTTGGTGTGGAGGACCCGAAGGGGGTTCCGGGAGGTCCCCATGTCGACGAGGTAAGTGACGGGGCTTTTGCGCTCGACCACTTTGAAGGGCCCCGTCCACTTATCTTGCAAGGCACATGGTTCGGTGGGGGACATCACCCATACTTGCTGACCCGGCTCGAATTCAACGGAGGAGGCATTGTGGTCATACCACCTCTTCATGTCCTCCTGGCTGGCCTCGAGGTTCGCCTTGGCCATCTCCCTGAAGCGCCGGGTCTGGTTTCGTAGGGCCAGGATGTATTTGAAGACGTCTGGGGGGTCGTTAGGGGGGCCATCTCCCAACCTTCCTTGACTAGGCTGAGGGGCCCTCGCACAGGGTGCCCGTACAAGAGTTCAAAAGGGCTAAAACCGAGGGACTTCTGGGGAACTTCCCGGTAGGCGAAGAGGAGGCACGGGAGTAGTACATCCCACTGGCGACGGAGGGGCTCTTCCAATCCCCCAATCATCCCCTTGAGAGTGCGGTTAAAACGCTCCACTAGTCCGTTTCCTTGGGGGTGATAGGGGGTCGTGAATCTGTAGGTGACCCCGCATTGTTGCCAGAGGGACTTCATGTATTTGGATATGAAATTCGTGCCTCGGTCGCTGACGACTTCCCGGGGGAAGCCTACCCGGGAGAAGATCCCCATCAGGGCCCGGCCAACCACCGGAGCTGTCACGGTCCGTAGGGGCACCGCCTCGGGGTAGCGTGTGGCATGGTCCACTAGCACTAAGATGAACCTGTGTCCTTGTGCCGTGCGGGGGTCCAGAGGCCCCACAATGTCGATCCCCACCCTCTCGAACGGGGTGGTGACCACAGGGAAAGGTTGCAGGGGGGCTTTCAGCTTCCGACCACTCTTCCCGCTGGCTTGGCATGTGGGGCAAGATCGGCAGTGGTTCAGGACGTCATTCCTCATTTTTGGCCAGAAAAAGTGGGTCACCAGGCGACTGTACGTTTTGTCCTGGCCCAGGTGTCCAGCCAGGGGGACATCGTGGGCTAAGTTGAGCAGGAAGTCTCTGAAGCGGAGAGGTACCACCAGAACTCGACTGCCCCCCAGCTCGGCGATTCTTTGCTCGCTGTAGAGCAGGTCGTTATCCCAGTAGACCCAGTGAGTTCCGGTGGCGTCCCCTGCGTTTTGGGCGCTGGCTTGTTGGCGGAGTCCCTCGAGGGAGGGACAGGTCTTTTGTTCCTGGCGGAACTGTTCTTGGGTGGGCCCCCCCTCTTGACGCCACTGAGCCAGATCCGGAAGGTCCTGGGGTTGCGCGTCCTCTTCGGTTGTCAGGTCTGGGAGGCCAGTTTCGCCATTGTCCTCTACTGGGGCGACCGGGGGTGGAGGTGCTGGCCATTCGGGTTCTTCTGATCGGGGGGCGGCACGGGCGGCCATGGACCGGGTGGCTATGCAGGCCCAGTCCGGGAGGCCCAGCATCCCCAGGTGCTCTCTTCTCTCGACGGTGGCCCACGGGGAACTCTCGAGATCATTCCCCAGGAGGCAGTCCACGGGGGCATCGTCCCGGACCGTCACCTTCAGCAGGCCGGAGACCCCTCCCCATTCGAATGGAACGCAAGCCATTTTACACATACTCTCATAGTTATCTGCCGAGCGGACGGGGCAGAGAATGTTCGGCAGGATCTGTTCGGGCTTCACCAGGTGACAGCGGACGGCCGTCACACTGGCGCCGGTGTCACGCAGGGCCTCGGCCCTCTGTCCATTAATGGTCACCCATTGACCGTATTTCTTGGTGTTGGCGGGTAGGGGAGCCCGCGGGACCATGTCCCTTCCCCCTAAGCATGCCAGGACCATGGCGGCCGGTTCCCACCCTTGCTGGGTCGGCTCGTACTCTTCGGGTTCCTCCGATAGTCGCTCTTCCCCCAGGGCGGCGGCCGCTACCTGGCGGGGCTTGGGCGTTTGGTTTAGCGGACAGCTCGGGTCATTGGCGTAGTGGCCTAGTCGCTGGCACCGGTGGCACGTGACGTTGGCTCGGAACCCAGGCCGCAACGGGGGGTTGCCCCGGCCGGCCGGAGGCGGGGTGCTGGCCACGGGGGTTGCTGGCAAGGTGTCTCTCCCTCGACCTTGGCCCCCTCCTCCTCCCCGAGGACGGTGCGGGCCTTGGCTGCTTCTGTTCTGGTCGTGTGGCCCTTTCCGGCCCACTCGGGTGCTTTCCCATCGGTCAGCTTCGGCAGCGAGCTGCCGGGGGTCAGTCAGCTTACTGTCGAGGAGGTGCTGCCTGAGCTCGATGAAACAGTTGTTTGACAGGTGCTCCCATACCATCAGGTTGAAGAGTTGTTCGTAGGTGGTGACCTGACTCCCCTTGATCCAACCCTCGAAGGCACGGCTGAAATAGTTCACGTACTCTACCCAAGTTGTACCTGGGATCCGGGTGCAATCCCTGAACCTCTGGCGGTACATCTCGGGTGTGAGGCCGTAGCGGGTGAGGAGGGCAGCCTTCATGTGGTCGTAGGACGTCATTTGGTGATCTGGGAGCTGCAGTAGGGCATCACGACCCTCGTTGATGAACCTCCCCCAAAGTCCGGCTCCCCAATCACTCCTGTCGATCCGGTGGGAGGTCATGGCGATCTCATAAGCTTTAAACCACTGCTGTATGTCGTCTTCTCGGACATACTCGCGGACAACATCCTTGGGGATATGGACTTTTTTCTCAATTGGCCCCGGGGTGTGTGGTCGCTCCGGCACCCCCAGTTCCTTATTTTGTTTTCGCAGTTCTATCTCCGCTAGTTGGCGTTCGTGCTCGAGCGTTATTTTTTTCTCTTCCAGCTCTCTCTGTCTCTGTTTTTCCTCTCGTTCCTCTCGGAGCCGCATATGCTCGAGGTTGAGTTTCTGTTCCGCTAACTTGAGTTCCCCATCCATCTTGAGTCGTGCCATCTCCAACTCGTGTACTCTGACCCTGTCTCTTTCTCGGATTTCCTCCTGTGAGAGGCCCGTTCCCCGCTCCTCGGGAGCCGTGGCGTTCTCCTCCGGTGTGATGCTGTTTTGGTTGGAGGGTCCTGTGATCCCCGTTTCCGTCCATGACTCAAGGGCGCGCTTTAGATCATCCTTGGTACTTAGGCCGGTGGTAGCAATGCCAAGTTCTATGCAAAATTGTTTCAGTTCGCGGTGGTTGTATTCCTCTAATTTCTCCATTTGGAACTTCTCGGTGGGGCTGCTATCTTTGGTCGACATCGTGCTTTGTCGTGGGTTGAGCTACTCTCTGTATGATTACGCGTTGATTCGGATCGCGCCGCTGGCCACCAATGTTAGAAAAGGTAGACGGACCGGGAGGGTCGGCCGGGGTCAGGAGGAGAGGTCTCCGGGGAGAGCCGTCTCCAGCGATCGTACAGACAAGTAACTTCCCCCCCACAGACGGATACCACACACGGATAAGGTTCAGTGTTCTTTATAAGCACTTCTTAAGGTACGGTTGAATGATACAAGGAGGTCTGGACTCAGGGGTCCCCTCGATTAGAGTCTTGCAAGGTAGGAAAGGGGGTAGCGGGACAGTCTGTTTACCAGTCAGGTAGTTCGGATGATATGATGAGCTCACAATCCTCGAGCTTGGGGGTTAGGTGGTACGGGCCGCGGCAGCGCCAGCAGGTCCCAGAAGGATGGACGATGTACGGTCCGCGGCAGCGCCAGCAGGTCCCGGTGATGACGGACGTTACAACGGGCCGCGGCAGCGCCAGCAGGTCCCAGGAAGATGGTCGATGTACGGTCCGCGGCAGCGCCAGCAGGTCCCGGTGAAGATGGTTGTTACAACGGGCCGCGGCAGCGCCAGCAGGTCCCCGGAAGATGGTGATTGCAGAAGGCCGCGGCAGCGCCAGCAGGCAGGACGATGGATCACAAGAGCGGGCTACGGCAGCGCCAGTAGACCGTCAAGGCTGAGTTCACTCGGTGTCTCTCGACTCCAGGATACAACTGCCTTCCTGCTCCGGAGCTGCCCCAGTTATAGGGCTGGTGCCCTTTGATGTCCGGACCCTCGCACTTGGAGGTCGGAGGGTCCGGGATGAAGGTGTCCAGACACCCAGCAGGGGGTGGAGCCAGTGCCTGGGGGAGCTGGGGCGATCGGCACCTGGCGGGGGGAGAGCCTTTGACACCTCGTTCTCCCATTGACCTGTCAAGTGGTCCGCTCACCTCCTGGGTGGATGGTGGTGCCGGGATGTCGGGGCCGGCCAGGCCCGGGGTTGGGGTCGGGATGAGGCCACGCGGCTGCGTGGTGCAGGGCCCAAGATGGAGGCTTGGCTCGGTCGGGGAAGCCGGTGGGGCTGGACCCCGTGATGAGTAGTGGTCCGAGGGCAGACGATCCGTCGGGGGACGGGGTACAGGTGCTTGTCGCGGGGGTATGCCTGGTGGGCCGGAGCTCGGGCCCGGTCGTGCGGGGAGGGAGCAAGTCCTCTGGGTGGCCTGTCCAACACCGGCCTTAATTGTGAGGCCGGCCCGCTGGAGGGCCTGTAGGACCTCTTGGAGGTGGAGGAGGTGGTCGGACCAGTGGCGGCTGTATACAGCGATATCGTCCAGGTAGGCAGCGCTGAACTCTTCGAGCCCCGCCAAGACCTGGTTCCCAAGGCGCTGAAACGTGGCGGGGGCGTTCTTCATGCCGAAGGGCATGACCTTGAATTGGTAGTGGCCATCGGTGGTAGAGAAGGCTGACCGTTCCTGAGCCCGGGGTGTGAGACCGATCTGCCAGTAGCCCGCTGTTAGGTCGAAGATACTGAGGTAGCGGGCGGCCCCCAGCCGGTCGATCAACTCGTCCGCTCGGGGGATGGGATGAGCGTCGGTCCGGGTGACAGCGTTCAAGCCCCGGTAGTCGACGCAGAATCTCAGTTCAGGTGTGGTGCCGGGGGCAGCGGCTTTGGGGACTAATACAACCGGGCTGGCCCAGGGACTGTCCGAGGGCTCGATGACCCCGATCGTGAGCATTTTGGCCACTTCCTCTTGTATGCAGGCCCGTACCCGATCTGGTACGCGGTAGGCTCGGTGTCGGATAGGGGGACTGTCCCCGGTGTTCACATTGTGCAAACACCAAGGGGTGACCCCGGGGGTGAGGGAGAACAGTGCAGCGAACCGCAGCAGGAGGTTCCGGCAGCCCTGGCGTTGCTCCGGGGTGAGGGCATCAGAGAGCCGAACCCCGTCCACGGAACCGTCATTCTCCTGAGTCTTCAGGAGATCCGGGAGGGGTTCGGAGTCTTCCTCTGCCCCACTGTCCGTAGCCATCAAGAGGCTGAGTTCCGAGCGCACCAAGTGTGGTTTGAGTCTGTTGGTGTGGAGGACCCGAAGGGGGTTCCGGGAGGTCTCCATGTCGATGAGGTAAGTGACGGGGCTTTTGCGCTCGACCACTTTGAAGGGCCCAGTCCACTTATCTTGCAAGGCACATAATTCGGTGGGGGACATCACCTCGGGGTAGCGGGTGGCGTGGTCCACCAGTACCAGGATGAACCTGTGTCCTTGTGCCGTGCGGGGGTCCAGGGGCCCCACAATGTCTATTCCTACCCTCTCGAACGGGGTGGTGACCACAGGGAAGGGTTGCAGAGGGGCTTTCAGCTTACGGCCACTCTTCCCGCTGGCTTGGCACGTGGGGCAGGACTGGCAGTGGTTCAGGACGTCGTTCCTCATTTTCGGCCAGAAAAAGTGGGTCACTAGGCGACTGTAAGTTTTGTCCTGGCCCAGGTGTCCAGCCAGGGGGACATCGTGGGCCAGGTTGAGTAGGAAGTCTCTGAAGCGGAGAGGGACCACCAGCACTCGACCGGCCCCTAGCTCTGCGATTCTTTGTTCGCTGTATAGCAGGTCGTTATCCCAGTAGACCCAGTGAGATCCGGTGGAGTCCCCTGCGCTCTGGGCGCTGGCTTGTTGGCGGAGTCCCTCGAGGGAGGGGCAGGTCTTTTGTTCCTGGCGGAACTGTTCTTGGGTGGGCCCCCCTTCGTGACGCCACTGAGCCAGGCCGGGAAAGTCCGGGGGTTGCGCGTCTCCTTCAGTCGTCGGTTCCGTGGGGTTGGCCTCGTCGTTGTCTCCTACTGGGGCGACCGGGGGCGGAGGTGCTGGCCATTCCGGTTCTTCTGATCGGGGGACGGCACGGGCGGCCATGGACCGGATGGTTATGCAGGCCCAGTCCGGGAGGCCCAGCATCCCCAGGTGCTCTTTTCTCTCGACGGTGGCCCACGGAGAACTCTCGAGGTCATTCCCCAGGAGGCAGTCCACGGGGGCATCGTCCCGGACCGTCACCTTTAACAGGCCGGAGACCCCTCCCCATTCGAATGGGACGCAGGCCATTTGACACAGACTTTCAGAGTTGTCTGCTGAGCGGACGGGGCAGAGAATGTTCGGCAGGATCTGCTCGGGCTTCACCAGGTGACAGCGGACGGCCGTCACACTGGCGCCGGTGTCACGCAAGGCCTCGGCCCGATGTCCATTAATGGTCACCCACTGACCGTATTTCCTGGTGTTAGCGGGTAGGGGAGCCCGCGGGACCATGTCTTTTCCCCCTAGGCACGCCAGGACCATGGCGGCCGGTTCCCACTCTTGCTGGGCCGGCTCATACTCTTCCTGTTCCTCCGATAATCGCTCTTCCCCCAGGGTGGCGGCAGCTACCTGGCGGGGCTTGGCTGTTTGGTTCTGCGGGCAGCTCGGGTCATTGGCGTAGTGGCCGACTCGCTGGCATCGGTGGCACGTGACGTTGGCTCGGAACCCAGGACGCATCGGGGGGTTGCCCCGGCCGGCCGGAGGCGGGGTGCTGGCCACGGGTGTTGCCGGTAGGGCGTCTCTTCCTCGTCCCTGGCCTCCTCCTCCTCCCCGAGGACGGTGCTGGCCTTGGTTGCTTCGGTTTTGCTCGTGTGGCCCTCTCCGGCCCACTCGGGTGCTTTCCCATCGGTCAGCTTCGGCGGCGAGCTGCCGGGGGTCAGTCAATTTACTGTCGAGGAGGTGCTGCCTGAGCTCGACGAAACAGTTGTTCGACAGGTGCTCCCATACCATAAGGTTAAAGAGTTGTTCGTAGGTCGTGACATGGCTCCCCTTGATCCAACCCTCGAAGGCTCGGCTGAAATAGTTAACGTACTCCACCCAAGTTGTACCTGGGATCCGGGTGCAATCTCTGAACCTCTGGCGGTACATCTCGGGTGTGAGGCCGTAGCGGGTGAGGAGGGCAGCCTTCATGTGGTCGTAGGACGACATTTGGTGATCTGGGAGCTGCAGCAGGGCATCGCGACCTTCGTTGACGAACCTCCCCCATAGTCCGGCTCCCCAATCACTCCGGTCGATCCGGTGGGAGGTCATGGCGATCTCGTAGGCTTTGAACCACTGTTGTATGTCGTCTTCCCGGACATACTCTCGGACAACATCCTTGGGGATGTGGACTTTTTTCTCGGTTGGCCCCGGGGTGTGCGGTCGCTCAGGCACCCCCGGTTCTTTATTCTGTTTCCGAAGTTCTATTTCCGCCAGTTTGCGCTCGTGTTCGAGTGTTATTCTCTTTTCCTCAAGCTCTCTCTGTCTCTGCTTTTCTTCTCGTTCTTCTCGGAGCCGCATATGCTCTAGATTTAGTTTCTGCTCGGCTAACTTGAGTTCACCGTCCATCTTGAGTCGTGCCATTTCCAACTCGTGTAATCTGGTTCTTTCTCTTTCCTGGATCTCCTCCTGCGAGAGGCCCGTTCCCCGCTCCTCGGGAGCCGTGGCGTTCCCCTCTGGTGTGACACTGTTTCGGTCAGAGGGCCCGGCGATCCCAGTTTCTGTCCACGACTCAAGGGCGTGCTTCAAATCATCTTTGGTACTCAGGCCGGTGGTAGCAATGCCTAGTTCCATGCAGAATTGTTTCAGTTCGCGGTGGCTATATTCTTCCAACTTATCCATTTGGAATTTTTCAGTGGAACCGCTATCTTTGGCTGACATCGTGGTTTTGTCGTGGGGTGAGCTACTCTCTGTACGGTTACGCGTTGATTCGGATCGCGCCGCTGGCCACCAATGTTAGACGGACCGGGAGGGTCGGCCGAGGTCGGGGGGAGAGGTCTCCGGGGAGAGCCGTCTCCAGCGATCGTACAGACAAATAACTTCCCCCCCACAGACAGATACCACACAAGGATGAGATTTAGCGTTCTTTATATGCACTTCTTAAGGTACGATGAAATAGTACAAGGAGGTCTGGACTCAGGGTTCCCCTCGATTCAAGTCTCTCAGGATAGGGAAAGGGGTAGCGGGACAGTCTGTTTACCAGTCTGGTAGTTCGGATGATATGATGATTAGCTCACAATCCTCGAGCTTGGTGGTTTAGCTGGTACGGGCCGTGGCAGCGCCAGCAGGTCCCGGTAGAGATGGTCGGTACACGGTCCGCGGCAGCGCCAGCAGGTCCAGGTGAAGATGGTCGATGTACGGTCCGCGGCAGCGCCAGCAGGTCCCGGTGAGGATGGTCGTTACAACGGGCCGCGGCAGCGCCAGCAGGTCCCGACGAGGATGGATGTTGCAGAAGGCCGCGGCAGCGCCAGCAGGCAGGACGATGGTTCGCAAGATAGGGCTACGGCAGCGCCAGTAGTCCGTCAAGGCTGAGTTCTCTCGGTGTCTCTCGACTCCAGGATACAACTGCTTTCCTGCTCCGGAGCTGCTCCAGTTATAGGGCAGGCGCCCTTTGATGTCCGGACCCTCGCACTTGGAGGTCGGAGGGTGCGGGATGAAGGTGTCCAGACACCCAGCAGGGAGGGAGCTGGAGGCGATCGGCACCTGGCGGGGGAAGAGCTCTTGAAGCTTTGTTCTCCCATTGACCTGCCAAGTGGTCCGCTCACCTCCTGGGTGGATGGTGGTGCCGGGATGTCGGGGCCGGCCAGGCCCAGGGTTAGGGTCGGGGGGAGGCCACGCGGCCTCGTGGTGCAGGGCCCAAGATGGCGACTCGACCCGGCCGGGGGAGCCAGTGGGGGCTGGGGCCCGTGATACATGGAGGTCCGAGGGCAGGAGTTCCGTCGGGAGACGGGGTGCGGGTGCTTTTCGTGGGTCACGCCTGGCGGGCCGGGGCTTGGGCCCTGTCATGCGGGGAGGGAGCAAGCCCTTCGTGTGGCCTGTCCAACAGGGCACCCTGTGCGAGGGCCCCTCAGCCTGGTCAAGGAAGGTTGGGAGATGGCCCCCCTAAAGACCCCTCCAGACGTCTTCAAATACCTCCTCGCCCTACGCAATCAGACCCGGCGCTTCAGGGAGATGGCCAAGGCGAACCTCGAGGCCAGCCAGGAAGACATGAAGAGATGGTATGATCACAATGCCTCCTCCGTCGAGTTCGAGCCTGGTCAACAAGTGTGGGTGATGTCCCCCACCGAACCATGTGCCTTGCAAGATAAGTGGACGGGGCCCTTCAAAGTGGTCGAGCGCAAAAGCCCCGTCACTTACCTCATCGACATGGGGACCTCCCGGAACCCCCTTCGGGTCCTCCACACCAACAGACTCAAACCACACTTTGTGCGCTCAGAACTCAGCCTCCTGATGGCTACGGACAGTGGGGCAGAAGAAGACTCCGAACCCCTCCCGGATCTCCTGAAGACTCAGGAGAATGACGGTTCCGTGGACGGGGTCCGGCTCTCTGATGCCCTCACCCCGGAGCAACGCCAGGGCTGCCGGAACCTCCTGCTGCGGTTCGCTACACTGTTCTCCCTCACCCCCGGGGTCACCCCTTGGTGTTTGCACGACGTGGACACCGGGGACAGTCCCCCTATCCGACACCGGGCCTACCGCGTACCAGATCGGGTACGGGCCTGCATACAAGAGGAAGTGGCCAAAATGCTCACGATCGGGGTCATCGAGCCCTCGGACAGTCCCTGGGCCAGCCCGGTTGTATTAGTCCCCAAAGCCGCTGCCCCCGGCACCACACCTGAACTGAGATTCTGCGTCGACTACCGGGGCTTGAACGCTGTCACCCGGACCGACGCTCATCCTATCCCCCAAGCGGACGAGTTGATCGACCGGCTGGGGGCCGCCCGCTACCTCAGTATCTTCGACCTAACAGCGGGCTACTGGCAGATCGGGCTCACACCCCGGGCTCAGGAACGGTCAGCCTTCTCTACCCCCGATGGCCACTACCAATTCAAGGTCATGCCCTTCGGCATGAAGAACGCCCCCGCCACGTTTCAACGCCTTGTGAACCAGGTCTTGGCGGGGCTCGAAGAGTTCAGCGCTGCCTACCTGGACGATATCGCTGTATACAGCCGCCACTGGTCCGACCACCTCCTCCACCTCCAAGAGGTCCTACAGGCCCTCCAGCGGGCCGGCCTCACAATTAAGGCCGGCAAATGCCAAATTGGCCAAGGGTCCGTGACCTACCTTGGGCACCAGGTGGGAAGCGGGCTGGTGGCCCCGCTGCAACTTAAGATTGCTGCCATCCAGTCCTGGCAGCCCCCCGTCACCCAGACCGAGGTCCGAGCCTTCTTGGGGCTCACCGGCTACTACCGGCGGTTCGTGAAGGACTACGGCAGCATCGTGGGGCCCCTCACGGGTCTCACGTCCAAAAACCAACCAAAGCGGATTAACTGGACCCCCGATTGTCAAGCGGCCTTCGAGAGGCTGAAGGCCGCCCTGTGCACCGCCCCTGTGCTCCAGGCCCCCGATTACAGTCGGGAATTCGTGGTACAGACAGACGCCTCCGACCACGGCATCGGAGCGGTTCTTTCCCAATTGAACCCCGAAGGTCATGACCAGCCGGTGGCCTTCATCAGTCGACGTCTCCTGGCCCGAGAACAGCGCTGGAGCACCATCGAGAGGGAGGCCTTCGCAGTGGTGTGGGCCCTCAAAAAGCTCCGGCCCTATCTCTTCGGTACCCACTTCCGGGTACAAACCGACCATCGACCCCTGCAGTGGCTGATGCAGATGCGGGGGGAGAACCCAAAACTATTGCGCTGGTCCATTTCCCTGCAGGGAATGGACTTCACCGTGGAGCACCGACCGGGCCAAGACCACGCCAACGCAGATGGTCTGTCACGCTTTTTCCGCCTCGACGAGGAGAGTCCCCAAGAAGATGGGTGACTCTCCCCGCCTTCAGCTGGGGGGGACGCATGTTGGACAGGCCACACGAAGGGCTTGCTCCCTCCCCGCATGACAGGGCCCAAGCCCCGGCCCGCCGGGCGTGACCCACGAAAAGCACCCGCACCCCGTCTCCCGACGGAACTCCTGCCCTCGGACCTCCATGTATCACGGGCCCCAGCCACCACCGGCTCTCCCGGCCGGGTCAAGCCGCCATCTTGGGCCCTGCACCACGAGGCCGCGTGGCCTCCACCCGACCCTAACCCTGGGCCTGGCCGGCCCCGACATCCCGGCACCACCATCCACCCAGGAGGTGAGCGGACCACTTGGCAGGTCAATGGGAGAACGAAGCGTCAAGAGCTCTTCCCCCGCCAGGTGCCGATCGCCTCCAGCTCCCCCAGGCGCTGGCTCCACCCCCTGCTGGGTGTCTGGACACCTTCATCCCGGACCCTCCGACCTCCAAGTGCGAGGGTCCGGACATCAAAGGGCGCCTGCCCTATAACTGGAGCAGCTCCGGAGCAGGAAGGCAGTTGTATCCTGGAGTCGAGAGACACCGAGAGAACTCAGCCTTGACGGACTACTGGCGCTGCCGTAGCCCTATCTTGCGAACTATCGTCCTGCCTGCTGGCGCTGCCGCGGCCTTCTGCAACATCCATCCTCGTTGGGACCTGCTGGCGCTGCCGCGGCCCGTTGTAACGACCATCCTCACCGGGACCTGCTGGCGCTGCCGCGGACCGTACACCGACCATCTTCACCGGGACCTGCTGGCGCTGCCGCGGACCGTGTATCGACCATCTCTACCGGGACCTGCTGGCGCTGCCGCGGCCCGTACCAGCTAAACCACCAAGCTCGAGGATTGTGAGCTAATCATCATATCATCCGAACTACCAGACTGGTAAACAGACTGTCCCGCTACCCCTTTCCCTATCCTGAGAGACTTAAATCGAGGGGACCCCTGAGTCCAGACCTCCTTGTACCATTTCATCGTACCTTAAGAAGTGCATATAAAGAACGCTAAATCTTATCCTTGTGTGGTATCTGTCTGTGGGGGGGAAGTTATTTGTCTGTACGATCGCTGGAGACGGCTCTCCCCGGAGACCTCTCCCCCTGACCTCGGCCGACCCTCCCGGTCCGTCTAACACTGGGCCGGAAACCGCTGCCCGAATACGTCCGGACGTCGCGTACAAGCTGTTCCAGATCAGAATCGTAGGTTTTTTTGACCCGTACGGGCTTTTTTACAAAACGTACGGAAATAGGCTTTCTATACGAATCGTACTTCCTAGGTTGTACGGAAAGTTTACCGGGTACGAGTCGTATGGGGTAAATGGTCCGTACAACGATTCGTACAGCCTTTTTACAGGATCGGAATCGGCCCCTAAATGTACCATGTTCTGGAAAAGCTAAAACACCATCATCTTTCATACACTCCACCCAATTTTCCAACCATACACACGTATGATATCCACTTTCCATCATCATATAGGAAGCTGTTGTATTGGGAGGTGGCATAAGAATCCCCTCCCTAGTTATTATGCGCTTATACTTTTAAAGAAATTCTTTATTTTGTTAATCAGCTTAATTTTTCTTTGTCCTCTTATTTTATTCACTCGTCAAAATCCAAAATCTCATCCGTATTTTCACTGAGCCTATTATTCAACACTCATCCAATGCCTGCGCGACTCACACCAACAAACCAATCAGAGCCTACTACGTATTTCCTTTTCCACCCAATACCATCAGGCTACCGGTCTATTGACCAATCAGACCTTTCAACACACCCTCTTGTTTGGCCAATGCCATCGCGACTCTTGTGATGTCAGTATTACTCCTTCTACTGACCCTCCCTTTACAATCTGCAGTGTTCTCACACCCGCTGCTTCGACCAATACCAGCGCGGCTCTTTATAATGTCAGTATAGCTCCTACTACTGACCCTCCCTTCATAAGGTAATACAATAATGTCTGTTTTCGTCTTTTGTTATAAAATTCTTGTTAGTAACAACGTAAAAACAGTGCTACTCTGTCTGCTCCACTCAACCAAAGATAGTTTCCTCCCGTGCTCCAAAAAGAAAATTCCTTCCTGTCACTACGAGTAAAAACCACTGTTTACTCTTCACTCAAGCTCAGGGAGGACCTGCTACTCCTCTAGGGATACTCCTCCTTGTGGGTAAGGCCAAAGTTTCACATGCGAGCCCTCTGCTATCATCCACACTCTACCTTTATACAATATAGTCCCTAATGTGACACTGCCAGCCCTCCGGAGCCTCTCAGTATCGCAACAACAGAGGAGTAACCTTCTGCAGTGTGATTTCTACTCAGTAGCAGTTCTCACTTATTCCTCACTCAGCATCAACGTCTCTTCGTAGCAGCTCTCTCTCTCTCTTAACCTTAAGTCACTCAAATTATACCCTTTAATTTTGCATGTCCCACCCTCAAAGGTTGCAAAGGTCTGTGAATCCTGAACTGTGATTGCGTTACGTCTCACCCGCCATCTTTTCTTTCGGCTTAGCACATCAGGCCTAAAACGTTCACTATTGACGAAAGAATCATAAATAGATGTTAATGTCTCAAATATGTTATTATACCTGTTTACCTCCATCTTCTACTCTATCCCATGTTGTTTTCTTCTTTGTTAAGCAAAGCTTAGTAGCGAAAACTTCTTTTAAACTCCAGGCAAGCATATGCCAGGCATGCGGTACTTAAAGACCTACAGTTAGCAACTCTTTGCGCATGTGTGAGAGTTTTTCTTCTGACATGGGTTAATCACGTGCTTACTTACGCAGGACGGGTTCGCACATGCGCAAAGCGAATTTCAGTTTCAAGTGGGATTTCAGTTAAGTAACAAATTATTCTCTGTTATTTAAGCAAGCAGAAGGCTTTCATCCCCTGTATGAATGTCATGTGTGTGTTAATTTTCTTTCAAATCTCTATTCCTACTTGTTTGTATATGTTAACGAGAGGTTGAATCAAGCAAGTTTCTTTTCTTTGAATCCTTGCTCCATCAACAGTACCAGTGACAATTCGCCCCGTAGTTACCTTATATGGGCTAAGACAGAATTTGCCAAAAGTACATTCATTGACAGTTCCAAGTAGTGGGAGCAGAGGTGGAGTAGTGACGGCATTGAATGAGAATAGTCAAAATGAACAGAATACCACATTGTTAGATCTTACGGTATGTGAGATGATAACAGAGACCCCTCAAAGAGGTTTACAATTAGACCCAAGAAGAATAGGACTGAATGTCACTCCATTAGCAGGAGGTTCAGCAGGTCCTTCACCAGAAGAATTCAATAATTGGATAAAAGAAATGACAAAGCCGAAACCACAGCCACAGAGTATTAATGTAAGTCAATTAAAAGTAGATTTGGAAAAAATGATAATTTGAACAATAAGTCCAGACAGGTTAGGGACTTTTCGGGAGGATGAACTGTTGTTTTTGTGTAAAAGCATTACTTGGAGAGCAAAGAACTTACATGAAAAGATAACTGAAGCTGCTAGTGAAGATGGAGTAGACATAGAAAAATCGAAAGTGTTACAGAAATCATACAGATTGGCTTTCACTGATAAGAATTTAGAGAGTTTGAATGCGTCTAGAAAAAGATTGCAGATAATGGAATTGATGAATATTTTGAAGAAATCGGGAGATGTAGATCGATGGAAAATTAGATGGGCGAAAAAGAAGGAAGAAGCAGCTAGTAAAGGAACATCAATGTTTCCGTTAAAAGAAACAGAACAGGTTGAAAGGGTGTATCCGATCAGAGAAGTACCCGGTGGTGGATATATTCATGTACCATGGTCAAGACAGGATATATTGTCTTTTACGAATGATTTTCCCAGGTTGAGAGAAAAAACAGTTGAATGGTATAAGCAGGTATAAAGGTTTGTGAAGGTCTCAAAGGTTCTGCTAAAGGATCTTTTATGAATTGTTTTAGATTGTTGTTCCAGCAGATTTATGGACAGGTTGTAAGATCACTGTTGATTCCCTAAAAGAAGAATATCGCAGAGACTCTAAAACAGGTGCACTGTCTGACGAGGTGATGAAAAAGTATAATCAAGTAATTACGTTTCAGAAAGGGAAAATTTCCCCAAAAGAAACAGATTGGGTTCAAATCCACAGAACAACCCAAGAACCAAAAGAGTCGTTACATGCCTACTATGAAAGGTTGTTGCAGGTATTTAAACAGTATAGTGGATTTGAAAATATTGGAGACAAGGATATGGGACATTTCGTGTATCGTTTTGTGTTTGGACTGAAACCAGAAATTAGCAATATGATTCAACAGCATTTGATTTGCTGGCAGAGCAAAACGATAGATGAAATCCTGAAGTATGCCAAGTATTGTAGTGATGACATTGAGTCAAGACATAAAAAGTTAAAAGAGAAAATGATGTGGGCACAGGTGAAAGTAGCAGAGCAGCAAGAGGCGAATAATAGCTCTCACACTGGTAATCAGATGGGTGGTCAGAATCAAAATGGACAAAATAATAGTGGAGGCGAAGGAAGAGGAAGGATGAATAAAGAGGAAGCTATGAAGAAATTTCCTTGTCATGCATGCGGAAAGCTTGGACATTGGGAGAACGAGTGTAGATCTGCTAAAAAAAAATAATGAGGTACTCAAAATTTAATTCCACAAATGCAGAATGAGGTGGGTGGAAATCAACAGCCGCAGCAGCAAATAGTTACTCAACAGTTACAGGTGCCACAAACTCCCATGCCAAATAAAGCGAATGCTCAAGTGCAGAGGATCAATGTGAGTACTGCATATTAAGGGGGGTGACCAGATTGGTAAGAACCAAACTGTACAATTGGCTCCACAATATTGGTTGCAGTGCAATGAGAATGATGATTCAGACTCATCTCAATGACGGTGCCTGAGGGGGAAGAAGGAGTGCGAACTTGGCGCATCCTTTGCGATAGATCAGTCAGATTCATTTGTTGATGGAAAGGTGGAAGGGAATGATATTACATTCTTAGTGCATACTGGTGCTAACCGTTCTACTGTGAGAGCAGCAGAAATTCCAAACCTACCACTCTCGGGAGAAACTATCCAAGTTGTAGGAGTCTGGAATAAGCATATTAGACCGCCAGTCACAAATCCAATTGAAGTTCACATTGGTAACTTCAAAGACATGCATCGGTTTGTGGTATGTGACTCGAGTCCAGTAAATCTCTTGGAAAGAGATTTGTAATGCAAGAAGAACTGCACCATCTATTGTACACCAGATGGTATTGCATTTCAGACACCTTATGAGGATGTCGAATTTAAGATGATGTTATGGTGCAAGGAACAGAGGTGGATGAGTTGTATACACTTCACACAGAAGAATATTTGCCTGATGAATTGAAAAGTGCAGTGAGATCAGATGTATGGGATTTTTCAGGAAAGGAAATTGGCCTAATGACAAATGTAAATCCAATTCAGATTACAGCAAAGGATGGTGCTGTATATCCAAACACACCACAGTACAAAATGAGTCCATTGCAGGAGTCGCTCCCGTGATTGACCAAATGACTGAAAAAGGGATTTTGAAAGAAATAATGAGCAGTCCTTGTAATTTGCCTATCATAGGTATCAAAAGGCCCAGTGGGAAATAGAGAATAGTGTAGGATTTATGCAAAATTAATAAAATTGTAGTTCCCTGTTGTCCAGTAGTACCAAATCCAGCAGTGATTCTTTACCAAATTCCTTGTGATGCTGAATGTACACAGTCATTGATTTGTGCCAAGCCTTTTTCTCGATTTCTTTGCATTTAGAAAGCCAGTATTTATTTGCATTCCAGTTTGGAGACCGTGTCTTGGCATGGTGCCGAGTTCCTCAAGGGTATACAGAGAGTCCTTCAATCTTCAACCAGATCTTGAAGAAATGTCTAGAATGCCAGGAAATTTGGTTTGGGTTCAATACATTGATGACTTATTGGTGGCATCAAAAACACGAGAGGCATATGTAATGGACACAGTTGCCCTATTGAACCATTTAGCAGGAGGACACAAAGTGTCCCCAGCAAAGCTACAATTTTGTAAAAAAGAAGTCCAGTACCTAGGATACAAAATAGAGAAAGGAGTTAGAAAAGTGACCCCAGAAAGAATTAAATTGATCAAACAAATGAGTCCACCTAAAACACAGAAAGAAGTACACATGTTTTTGGGAATGGTTGGATATTGCCGGCAATGGATCAGTGGTTTCTCACTGATTGCAAAACCTCTACAGAGGATAACACGAAAAGATGTAAAAGATCCGATTGATTTGTACGTTGAAAGTATGGAAGCTTTTGTAAAATTGAGAAGCAGTCTGTGTCATGCACCTGCACTGGGAATGCCAGATTATACCAAGGAATTTGCATTGTACTGTTGTGAGAGAGATGGGTGTGCACTCTCAGTCCTAACACAGAAACATGGAATGGTTCAACGTCCAGTAGCATATTTTTCTGTTACTTTGCCACTGGATTCAAGCAAGCCTGGCTGAAGACGGCTGAAATGCCAGAAACAGGTCCTAGGAAGCTTGTTTCCGGTCCAGGGAAGGCATGGCTTGGCAGTTCGGGCTGGACTGTTCCCATGAGGCACAGGGTCAGACTGATTTGCATATGGCCATGTCTGAACTGGGGTGGCAGAGTGGGCTAAAGAACGGTGATGGATCCAACCGAGATCTGTTGACTGGGTGTGCGTTTTTGATTGGTTCTGATGCTCCGTCCATCACCACCCCCTTTTGTACCGCTTTGTTCGCCATAAGTTGGCAGGGTATGCTCAGACGTGAGTCCCTTGCTCACTTTGCCACTGGATTCAAGCAAGCCTGGCTGAAGACGGCTGATATGCCAGATTGGTTCTGATGCTCCATCCATCACCACCCCCTTTTGTACCGCTTTGGATTCAGTGGCTGGAGCATTGCCCAGATGTTTGAAAGAAGTAGCAGCTACTTGCATGAGTCTGGAAAAAAGTGAACCAATTGTAATGGGATAGCCAGTCACAGTGTATGGCCCACATTCTGTTGAGATTCTTTTGACACGTTCACGTACACAGTAACTTACTTCTAGTCAGCTGACTAAGTATGAAAGTGTGTTTCTGGGTGCTGAGAATGTGACTATGGTAAGGTGCACTACTGTGAACCCGACAACCCTGTTGCCAAACTCTTGTTGTGAAGAAGTAAGGGAGGAAGCCGATCATGACTGTTTGGATGTGACAGAACTGTGCACCAAACCCAGGCCAGACATAGAGGATGCTCCGTTGGAAGAATCAGATTGTGAAATATTTGTGGATAGGTCATGTCTGAGAAACAGGAAAGGTAAACTATGTACTGCCTATGCTGTTTGTACCATAGAAAGAGTTATTGAAGCATCCTGTCTAAAAGGGGTACATTCTGCCCAAATTGCAGAGTTGATAGCTCTAGTTAAACCATGCAAAATTTCAAAAAGCCTGAAAGTAACCATATTCACTGATAGCCAATACGGATTTGGGGTTGTCCATGATTTTGGACAGCTATGGATGCAAAGGGGATTTCTGACTGCAAAAGAATTATTGGATGCTTTACAACTGCCCAAAAGAATTTCAGTGGTCAAATATGCCGCACATACATCAGGAGATGATTCTATGACTAAGGGCAACAGATATGCTGACCAAATTGCACGTTTCTGTGCACAAAATTCAATGGCTTTAAACAGATCAATTGAAAGAGGAAATACCGAATGCCATCTTTTGTTTACAGCAACATTTGAAACTTGGGAAGAAGTTAGACAGATGCAGCAAGAAGCAAGTGATGAGGAAAAGGAAAGATGGAACAGAACAGGCTGTAGCAAAAGAGCAGAAGATGAACTGTGGGTCTATCTTGATGGGAGACAAGTGTTACCAGATTCTTTACTTTCCCACATGGCCAGGATTTACCTTGGAATTGCACATGTCGCAAGAGATGCAATGATCAGACTCTTCAAGCAGTCATGGTACAACACAAAGTTCAGTGTCATTGCAGACAGCCTTTGCTAGAGGTGTATAACATGTCAGCAGCAAAATCCAGCCAGAAAGACAGTTGTTAGTTGGGGGCGAATTGGGAGAGCAGGAGGACCGTTTACCCGACCCCAACTTGATTTTATTGAACTTCCCCCAAGTAATGGGCTGAGGTATGTACTAGTCATTGTCTGCTTGTTCTCTCGTGGGTGGAGGCCTATCCCAAGAGAAGAAATGACAGTCTAAATGTAGCTAAACTGCTTTTGAAGGAACTAATTCCTAGATTTGGAATTCCAGTCACTTTAGAGACAGATAGAGTAACACATTTCAATAATGAGCTAATTCGGCTGATTTGTGCAGCATTTAAAATTGAGCAGAAGCTGCATTGTGCCTATCTATCCAAAGCATCTGCAGTGGTTGAGCAACTCAATGGCACTATAAAATCTAGGTTAGGGAAGGTGTGTGCATCCACATCACTGAAATGGCCTGACGCTTAACCCCTTGTACTGATGAGATTAAGAAGTATACCTGACAAAAAGGCGGGACTGAGTCCTCATGAGATTCTCATGGAAAGAGCAATGAGACAAGCATACATACCAGCAAACAAATTGATGAGTTTGTCTGATGATCTGGTACTCGATTATTGCAGAGGATGGGCTGACCTGGTATGTTCTGTGTTTCACCAGGTTAGAGAAGATGCCACTACGACACAGCCAAAACAAGCTCATGATCTGAGTCCAGGCAAATGGGTCTATGTCAAGAAGCATGTAAGGAAATCATGCTTAGAACCCAGGTGGCATGGACCATATCAAGTCATACTGGTGACGACAACAGCAGTGAAGTGTGGTGGTTTGCCAAATTGGATTCATGCGAGCCACACCAAACGAGCCCTAGGTCCACTTGACCTGCAAGAAGAACAGCTGATTCTAATTATCAACCAGATGATGAACAGCCGAGCACAAGTCAAATAAAATGGACACCAGATACTAGGTCTCAAAAGGCTGCTGTTGAGCCAGACGAAAGTGAGTTCACTGCTAGTCAAGAGCCAAGTGGGTTTACAGCTGAACAAGAAACTGGTGAAACTGCTGTTGAGCCAGAAGGAGGTGAATTCACAGTTAAAAGAGAAGTTACTGTTGAGACAGCAGAACCAGAAGTTGCTGAAAATCATGAAGAAAAACAACTCAAAGAAAGGCCAAATAAAAGAACTTGTGAACCAGACACAGAAGGAGAAAAAGTAGTTCAAACCAAGAAACCAAGAAAAGGTGATATTTGGCCAGGTGGGGTGAAAAGACTGAAATACACCCTAGTGAGAAGAAAGTCAAGAAGATGACTAGAACAAAGTAATGAGGTCTCAAGTCAAACAGAACAAGAAGAGTCAGGAGAAGAACTAGTACGAAAAACCAGGAGTGTGAGAATTCCAAGCAGAAAATACAGGCCACCAGAATGGACCTATGTAATTTTGGAAGAAATTGAAAGTTCTGATCCAAGTGAAGAAAAAGACAGTTCTGACGCTGAGAAAGTTGATGAAAGCAAATTGAGACCAACTGAATGACTCAGAAGACCAAACGAAAATAAATAAAAAAGAAGGAGGCTAAAGAAGTAAGCCAGTAGGTGTAAGATTGCACCGTTATTTAATTTTTTTTGTCCTGAATTTTTTATTAGTATTTGTAGGGTTAGATAGATTTTTTATTTTTTTAGGATACAAAATGGCTAAAGCAGAAGTGAATGAACGTCCAAAATCTAGTCTATAACGTAGATGTATTAAAGCTTGCTTATGTAGTGTCTTGATGTTAACATTTTTGTGGATATTACTAACTATCCTTGTATCTATTCTAATGGTAACTAATGACGAAAACAACACTAATGATGTAACAAGAGAGAGAATGAGTGATGTCACTAATGAAACACCTAATACTAAACTAGAACTCTTGGATGGAAGTATTCTCCATCATGATAAATCAATTAGTGATTTCTCGTTAAATGTGTTTACCAAGTTATTATATGAATATGTTGAGACTTAGGGCCCGATTCACAGAACTAACTTAAGACAAAATCCTAAACTTACTACTTTTGGTATTCACAGAAGTTAGGATTTTGTCTGTCTTAAGTTTGTCTTAAGTCTGTCTTAAGACTGTCTTAAGTCTGTCTTAAGACTGTCTTAAGTCTGTCTTAAGTTTGTCTTAAGACAAACTTAAGACAAAATCCTAACTTCTGTGAATACCAAAAGTAGTAAGTTTAGGATTTTGTCTTAAGTTAGTTCTGTGAATCGGGCCCCATGAACGTAAGTGACTGTTATGTGTGCATGCAATTACCTTTGTCTGTCTCAGAAGGGGTGACCTATCACCACTTACCTTTAAAATATGGTGTGTCTTGCAGTGTTCTAACCAGTCTTTTCCACCGAACCGGTAAACTGGAGGACCACTACTCTAACATAGATTTAGTATTTTCAGAAATACCGGTAATTAAAGAGTTAAATAAGGTTTAAATGTCAAAAATGCACAATAAGGGGCCGATTCCGATCCGGGTCGGAAGGGCACCGAACGCGATCCGCCCGGAAAAACTACAAGCCTTATGCGTGTTTTTCCGGCCGACTCGTACAGCTGTACGAGCGAACAAGTACGATGCGAGCTACATGAAATTCACCGACCGACTCGTTTCCGGGTCCGAACCGCTCCGTGCGTCTCGGTCCTAAGCTAACCGTGGCATTCAATGGATGCGATTCACGACCGAGCCAGTACGATGCACTCGTCGAACAGCCTGTGCGAGCCGGAGTGTCCGGCTCGCAAATTGTCCGGGTGGTTGCCTTTGGGGGTCCGCGTCGGACCCCCTGTCACCCGCAGCCCTACGACTCGGACACAGGGGGAGACCCATGGGTCTCCCCAACACAGGCATGTACGGTGCGGATGGTACCGACGCAAACCCACTGTACGGGGCGCACTTGTCCGCGACGTACCCATTCAGTCAATGGGAGCCCATGTACGCGTCGTACGACCGGCTCCCATTGACTTCTACGGGAGTCCGACCGAACCAAGTCCGGTAGCATACGGCCGCATCGTACTCGCTTGGTCGGACTGCAGGACTTCGGGTCGGTCGGAAAACACTCCGGACCCGGCTCGGTCGGAGTGCTTTCCGACCCGGATCGGAATCGGCCCCTATATGGGAGATTTCTTCCACATCACTAAAACTTTAGATGTAGAATATGCTTATAGGAATAACTTGACCTGTAGTTTATGGGTAGAAGAGAAAATCTTTATAGAAATGGTAGAAGGTAGAAGGGAAAGTCTCCAAAGAAAGGCTGCTGAACAGAAGTCACAGGTACCTCATGGGCTTTTAGAGAAGGAGATTATGAGAAAGATGAGACATACGCTGCAATGTCCCTGGACTGGGCTCAGAAAGGGAAAATATGTTTGCTTAGAACTAAGACTAACTATAACAATTACTTTATTGGTAGTAGTGAATGTGAGCATACTTTCCAAATTACTGGAGGTTGGGGATTGAAAGGTGGAACTGATCCTGTCTTTCCAGGAGTCTATTATGTGTGTGGTAGAAAGGCCTATGTGGCGGGTTGAATGAAGTGCGGGATCACAGGGTGAAATGCAAGGGTTTTTTTATTTTAAAGACTTCCCAGCAGTCCGATAAGGGAGAGCAGTTCAGCACAAAACACTTGTCCCTGAAGCGAGGGTTCCAGACGTTCTCGGGGAATAGCTCCACAAATCCTGGTTCTGGCTGGTCATTCTCGGGCTCTCCCAGGAGCGTGTGGGGGAAGATAAGAAAAGAAAAAAACACTCAGCCTTCCTCTCAGGTGATTCGTAAAGAAACTGGGGAGGGGAGGTGAGGGAGCACCATAGAGGCCAGGCGGTGAGTTTACAGGGGAACCAGCACCGGGAATACCTTGACCCGTAAGCAGCGGATAAGCCGTCCGCTCGCTTTACTGTCCGCCCTGGGAGCTCTCAACCACCCGCCGCCCCGACCCACGGAAACCCTCACGTACCTGCTGAAGCCACAAACCTCCTGGTCCGTGGCGGGGCGCAGTGTGGGATAGGCCTCCTGACTCCTCGATGTGTGGTCCTTCGTCTGGGGACGGCTCCGCTGGGCTCTACGCTCTCTCTCCGCGTCCGGTTTTTCCGCGTTCTCCTCCTGGCCTCTCGAGGTCGTTCGGCTTCACTTCCTCGTTGAGACTCCTCCACTTCTGATCAGGCGAATCCTGTCTTGTAACGTGTGAGGGGGTGGGGTCTGTCGACGAAGAGGCAGCATCGTTGTTAAAGGGCCAGAGCCCGGGAGATCAGCCGCATTAAAACCGCCACGATCCCGATGTCTGGGGGCTGAAAGGGAGAAGAGGAAGGTGGAAGAGGTGAGTCTGGGGGGCTCTTGTGGGGAACAAGGGATAAACCCTGACAGCCTACTATTGATTGCCTGCACATTGGTATGGAAGTAGTTTTATTGCTATTCTCTTCCCAAAGGTCTATCACATGGACCGAAGTAGTAATCAACTAAACGAAGTGAAACAAGGACTAACACACAGTAGAAGGGCACGTTTTCTGAAATAGTAGGTGACATTTTTGGTGCACTGATATTCTCAGTTGGAAGTGTCCTAAATTCGCACAAAATTCGAAAATTGTCCACAGTGGTTGACCATTTATCAACGGATACTGCTGGTGGATTTTTGATGATTGACACCGAAATGGTTGCGATCAGATCGATGGTTTTGCACAATCGACTTGCCCTTGATATTTTACTGGCAAAGGAGGGTGGAGTCTGTGGCATGTTGAAAATCCAACATTGCTGTACCTACATTCCTGATAAATGTAAAGGAATAGAGGGATATATCAAGAATATTACGAAATTACATGAGGACTTGACCCAACTGGAGGTTGATGGTGTTTGGTAGAAACTTGGTAAGGGTTTCTCCTCTGTGAGTAAATGGTTTTCTACCTTTAGGAGTACTTTATTGGGGGAAATAATAATGCCAATTGTTCTATAGCTATAGTAGTCCTAGTAATAATAACAACATATAAATGTTGTAAGTGTAAAGGTAGAAATAGGGAAGTGACCGAATTAAAGAATGAACGAAGATCAAGAAAGAGAAAAAGAGAGGAGATAGAATTAGAAGACATGAAAGGGAAATACTATGATATGATGAAAGATTTAGAAGAGGGTGCCATAAAAAGAGAAAAGGGTACTGAGTTTTAGATAAAATAAAGGTGGCATTTGGTATGGTAGGTATTGTTATGATGGCTCCTAAAAGCCATCAGAGGGGGGAATTGATGGAGCAGGATTTCAGAAAAGAAACCTGCTCCAATTAAGTACCCCCATAATATGTACTAACAGTAAGTAGTAAGTAAACTAACATGCACTTGACACAACACGTGGGAAATAGCTTTGTGCATGTATGTACTAATATGAAGTAATAAATGAAAGAACAAAACGTATTTGCAGTATGCTTTGGAGAAAACAAACTAGGCCGCATGTGCATTTGAAGATTGCATGTTGCATGTTGCTTTCAAACCATAAATAATGCTGCTTTGCGCTTAAAGCTTATGCTAGGTAATTCTAACAAAGAATAGTGCAAAAGTGGGTGGTAAACAGTGATGGTTTCATTATCACATAGTTAATGAATGTTCATATTTCATTTGCTTCAGTCTGTTGGAAAAGGCACCATCTTCGTTAAGTTGGCTAATATGGGAGAGGAAGCTGAGGAGTGAATCCGCTCTGTCAGGAGCAAGACAGACGCGCTGTGCACCGCAGAAGAAGAATATACGAGTTGAAGGACAAGTTGACAACTGACTGCCAAATGCCATGACCAGTCGTGGGACCAGAGACACGTTTTGCGTATGATGCTAAAGTTATGAATAAAAGATTGTCTAAATGTAACATGTTTAAAAATCATGAGAACGAGCTAAGAGACAAACCCTGGGAAAGAATGGAAAATAAGAAATTAGCAGGATCGTAGATGAAGTCACCATGGTGTGACAATGCCACCTCCCAAGCCCACCAATCCACTTGCTAGTTACATTAAGTTTGCAACATATGTGGGATGGACATGTCAGTTTTAGGGTATAATTGGGGTGCCTTTAGGGGTGTAGTTTACGCTTAGGCAGCAGGAGAGAATGAGGGGAGATGCGTAGCTGTCTGTCAGTTTACAGAGAGACCTAGCTGTACCTGTCATGTTCCTGATCTTTTACTCTTTGTTCCTTGATCCTATTTCGGGGAACCCCCATCATCTCCTACACCGAGGGGGTGGTTTTCCACAAACCGATAGGTTTGTATTATTGTCTCTGATTCGTACATCGAAATTGCTTGCAAATGAAATTTATTCTTGAATCTTTTGTCTCTATACCTATCCACTCCGTTTAACTTGTTGAAAGTATTATTTTAGATGAAACTATTGTCTCTTCATCTATCCTTTCCGTTAGGTATATTCAGTTTTTGTCTATAATTTTGCTGAAACTTCTGTCTCTTAAACTATACACCCCTTCATGCATAATGTCATTGAGTTAATCTGATGAGTTTGTATTTCATATATGTTGCTGATGTGTATCTCTCCCTTCATGATTTTCATTATTTACATTTGTGTCTAACTTTACCAAGTGTCTGTGGTTATTTAGTTAACTGTAGGGTTAATTTAGGTATGATAATCATTATCATCAACTATTCAACTAATTAGTCCATCGACCAAGTAGAAGGAAAGTTGATTAATTGAATTGATATGTATTCAAAAGACGCTTTACAAGATAAAAAAACGGAGAAAAGTAATTGAACGAAACATATTGACACCAGGACATCAGGGGTTATGGGTGAATGTGTATGGGCCATTGTAAATGTATGAACTGAGCATTGATCCCTGATCAGGTATTGACCGCGCGCTGGATCAGTAGTGTCCAGTCAGCAGGCCACCAGATGAGGGGTGAGTGAATTTGGGGGCCATGGAGGGATCAGACCCCCCTCTCAACTGTGGCCCTCACTGTCTTAGACATTCCAGAGTGACGGCGAAAAGGCGTGCCTCAAATGACTCCCCCAGGAATGTCTCCACTGCTTCAGTAAGCCTCCCCTAGCGCAGTGCACTGCAGAGGTGACTGCGAATCTCTGGCCTCACCGTCGCAGCTCCAGCCTCCGGGACACAGCTGTCGGGCCACAAGAAGTCGTCCCGGGGGGTCGCGTTGGCACCTGGGGGCTCCCCCAGCACTCCCCAGCATCTGACAAGCCTTAGGAGGATTAGCGCCGGCCTGGGGATTCTTCTGCAGCGCTCCCCCCGCACCTGTGTCACTCTGGTCCGGAGTCACTGTCTGACCAAAGTGGTGAGGCCAGGTCCGCCCTTCAAGATGGCGGCAAAGAAGATCTTCAGAGAGGCAGCCCAAGCCACCGCCGCGCAGATTCAGAAGGAGGTTCCCCGCCGCAGCTGCGTCATCCCAGCTCCACTGTTGCCACTTCACACTGGGACCAAGCAACCGGGCCGAGGCACGTCTTGCGCAGGAGCACAGGGTGGCTCTCAAATCTCTGCAGCATCGTGCAGCTACTCCGGGGATAAGCGCTAACACGGGGGCCTCTCAATGCATCCTCTCTCACAGTTTGTAGGCCAGGAGACTCCACCCGTCGGCGGCACCATAGCCAGGCCTGCTCCTCAAGATGTAAGCAGAGGAGGTCACCGAAGAGGCCGCCCAGGGGCTCGAGTTCTCAGTCGCTTCAGGGCCGCTTTTCTCAGCCCAGGGGGTCTCCGCAGTAGCACAGCTCCAGGGCATGCACCCCACTCCGGTCAGCAGACCCGGTGGCAGGGAACAACAGCAATAATGGGCCATGTTGGAGCGGAGACCTGAGCTTGCACGTCTCACTCCATTTGCGTCCTGGCCATGCCCCCGTGGGTAGTTTTAAAGGGATTTATTTTCAAATCAAAATTCAAGTTTCTCTGACTCCTCATTCATTAGTCAGGTATCAATCAGGTTACAGAATTGATGATAATAGAAAAAATAGACTCAATACAGAGTATATCACAAATTGCATACAGCGTGTTTCATAAAGGAAGGAATCCCTATTCTAAGAAAAAAATTAGGCATAAATAATTTCCGTCAGTACTCATTAAGAGTTCAAGAAATATAAGCAAGAGTGAGCTTAGCACGAAGCAAAATCAATAATTAGTAATTGCAAAATCGCCCATAAAGAGAAATAGAGCATAGGGCAAATAAATCTTGGCAACACCAGTTAGTCAAAGCATAAAGCTTGGTGTTTTTAGCAAAGAGTTTGCATCTAAATCTGCCCTCATTCCTTTACAGGTGATTCTTTCTCCTCTCGATCAGCTCCATCTCCCTCTGAGCCTGCCTGCTCTCTCTCCCCCAGGGTCTGCCCCCACCACCTCCTTTCTCTTCAGAACTCAAAATAATCTGTGTCTGCAAACATCCTGCTAAAAAGAGAGCCCCCACACCTCAGCTAGGAATGCGTATATAGTTCAGCAAAATGTTTCAAAACATCTGACTTTCAGTCTTTGTCCTCCATCCAATTGAAGTGCAGAAAAACATCGACACCCCTCGGCTGACTGCCCACGTCATCAATCAGGCGAGTTCTTGTGACACTTTTGAATTTTACTCTAAATGATTACATCTCCTAATTTCCTGCTAAAGAAAAATGTATGCCAACTAGACAGAAAACATTTATTCTAACAAGAAATTATTATTTTAGGCCGGAAACTGTGAAAATCTTTTACAATAATGTGAAGAAAATGTGTGCTTTGCAGTTTTACTCTAGCTATGAAATGAATGAGGCTTTGTTTAAACAACTGAATACTGATAAAAGCAAGTTACAGGCTGTAAATTATTAGAAGCTTCTTTCTTTCACAGAGAAAAGGAAAGGGCAAACATTCCATTCTTATAAGGACACAATGCAAAAGGGTATGGGGCAATTATGGGTCACAAGTAATTAGGGTGCAAGGGATCTGAGGCTCAATACCACTAAACCTCCTAGGGTACAATATCCCACAAATATTACAACAACAGCATGTTCCAGCACTACAATTAATAGTAAATAGTAAGTAAATAGTACATAATGCTATGTGCAAAATATTAGATTAATTCAGCAGGTCTTGCTCCAAGTTTCTTTATTCAAAATTCTTCTTAAAAACGACTGTAGCTACTTTACTTTATTCATTGGAGTGCTGGATCATGCTGTTGATGAGGTAAGGTAAGTTTATTATGCTTGATTAATTAAAAACATTGCATACATAGACATTAAAATCAAACAGATTGTGTTAATACAAAAGTTACACAATAATAAATAAAATATTCCACTTTGTTTTTGTGCATAAAACAATTAAGATTATTATTTTTTTTTAATTCTTTATTGACATTTCACCATTATTTCCATTTGAAAACAACATCAGAAGAAGACATCAAATTTCAACCCTCAAGTCCCGCCCGCCCCGCACACCCCTCCCACGAGTAGCTACATATATTCCATATGTCAGAAATTGTCATTGTTTTTGTACTGAGAGAAAGAAAAAAAGAAAGAAGAAAAGGAATAAACCCCCTAGAGCAAAAACATACAAAATAAGGAAAAGAGAGAAGAGAAAAAACAATGAAGAAAAGGGAGTAAAAACAGAGCAGTATTCGATCTATTAATACATGACAACGTTATTATTCGTTATTCATTTAAACTTATCCAATTATGTAAAGGAGCCCATATTGCTAAACCTTTAGCTTTAATTTTACGGCCTTTCGTAGCGTTAACAGCTTTTTCAAACTTATAAATTGCGAGTAGTTTCTCTAACCAGTAAAGGCCAGACGGAGGAGTAGAATCCAGCCAATGAGTGGCTACACATAACCTATAAACTGTAAAGGCAATAAATACAAAAGTACGACTTGATTTTAAAGAGAGAGGATCTCCTATCCCTAAAATAATCATCTGAGGGCTAAGTTCCATTTCACATCCAAGTATGTTTGTAAGATAGCCCTTTACACTACCCTTCAGGGCATCCAGAATAGGACATGTCGCAAACATATGAATGATGTCTGCTGCTGGGTGTTGACAGCGAGGGCAGGTGGAACCTATTTCTCTCCCCCATTTTGCGATTTTAGCTGGTGTTGTGTATAAATTGAACCAGGTTTTAAAACATTGGATCTGCAGATTAGTTGCCATAAAAGATGTCTGCGCCATGCATAATGAATCCTCGATAGCCCCAGCTTCAGCGGCCAACCAGTTCTGCCATCGATCTATGTGTTTACTAAGATCATCCGGGACTAAATCATTGAGAATTCCATACAATCCACCCAGAGTGCTTGATTTTTTAAATAGTTCTTCCATTAATTGTATCTTAGCGAAACCAGAAGACCCACCTGTTTTTTTACCCCAAAAATCACTTATTTGAAGATATTTAAAAAATTGACGATTGTCTAGCCCAAATTTATCTTTTAAGATGTCAAATAATAATATATCAGAACCACTTGTAAGATCTCCAATAGTTTATATGCCTTTATCGTACCATTGTCTCATATATCCATCATTAAAAATATAAGGAAAAAGACTATTTTTATATACCGGGGTATACACATTAAAGCGCCCAAGTCCAAGTTTTTTACGAACCGTAGACCACACCTTAAATGCACTTATTATAGTTTTAAATTTAACTCGTTTATAGTAATTGAAATCGACATGCTGTAAGAGGGAACCCTTAGCTTCATTTCCCAGAATTAATTCAAAAATAGGAATGGAGGATTCATAACTTGAAACATCATCTTTCTCATTAAGCAATAGCTTAATGTTCTGTAGCATCGCAGCCCAATGATATAATTGGAGATTAGGTACCGCCCAACCTCCTCTCTCTCTAGGCAAAGTTAATAGTCTGAAGGCTCGACGCGGTCGGCAGTTTGCCCAAATAAATTTAGTAAAAAGTTGGTTCATCGATGTTAACCATGTTCTATTAGGAAGCAAGGGTATAGCTCTTAAAAAATATAGGATCTTCGGGAAAAAGATCATTTTAATAATGTTGCATCTTCCTACCAATGTAAGTTTTAAATTTTCTAATCGTCAAAATTCAGTCTTAAATTTAGCATTCAAGGGATTCAGATTATTCTCCATAATTTTAGACACATCAGCTGTAATTTCAACCCCCAAATAAATTGCTTTTTGAACCACCCAAATATCATTAATTTGTAGCCTATTACTAGTCAATATTTGAGATTTAGTTTGATTTAAACGATAACCAGAATATTTCCCAAATAACTCCGCTTCTTTCTCAATTTCCCGTAGGGCAATCAAAGGGTCAGAAGTAATAATAGCGAGATCATCAGCATAAGCCAATATTTTCGTATTTCCCCCGACATTTTGTACTCCAATGATTGAATTATTGGCTTCTATTCTCCTGACTAGAGGATCTATGTAGAGCACAAATAATAGTGGTGAGCAGGGGCACCCCTGTCGGGTTCCCCTGCTAATTAAAACTGGATCCGACATTTCGCCCATGATAGAAATACGGGCCGTCGAATTGCGATACATAGACTTTAAAGCTGTAATATATTTATCCCCCAATCCTCTATCCCTTAAGGTTGCCCATAAGAAGGGCCAAGAGACCCTATCGAACGCCTTCTCTGCATCAAGAAGGATAAGTCCGATAGGGTCCCCTGTGATGTCGGCAACATCAAAAAGGGTGATAACCCGCTGGATATGGTCACTTGTACTACGTCCAGGCACAAACCCGTGCTGTACTGGCGAGACCAGTCCCTTAATTAAATTTGCCAAACGAATAGCCAATATTTTTGCATATATTTTGTTATCGCTATTTATTAAAGTAATCGGTCGATATGAAGCCATTTCACTAGGTGGTTTCCCTTTTTTGGGGAACACCACAATATTGGCATTCTCCCAAGATTTTGGGACCGCCAGACCATTCTGAGCATTTAAAAAAACATATTGCAGTATTTCTATTAATGATGAAGAGAATTTTTTATAGAACTCCCCAGGGATAGCATCTGGTCCCGCAGCTTTACCACTAGCGAGCGAGCTAATAGCACTCTGAATTTCTTCAATTGTAATTGGAGATTCTAAACTGATTCGATCTTCTAGACTTAATTTTCCTATTGCTGTTTCGTGTAGAAATTTCAGCATTGCCTCTTCATCATTGCTACTATCGTCACAATAGAGCTCCTGGTAAAAGCCATGAAAGGCAGCCCGAATTTCACTCGGTTCAGTGACCGTCCCTTTCCGCAGATCATTTATTAATGGTATATTTCCATAGGTTGTTCGCTGTCTTGCCCGCATCGCCAAAACATGGCCTACCTTCTCCCCACATTCATATAGACTTGAGCGCCAAGTGGTATATTTTCCTGCTGCTTTAATTGCTGAAATTTCTACAATCTTAGATTTAATAGTAGCAACTATATTCAAAGCCTGATGTACTCCCTGTTTGTTAAGAGTAGCCTGAATCAGTTGTGTTTCAGCTTTAGACAATTTTTGATATTGTTCACATAAAAACCTTTTTTCTTTTGATTGTGCAGCCCATCCATATCCAGTCATCTCCCCCCTAATCCCACCTTTCAGTGTATCCCAAATTATCTCCATAGATGCACTTCCCTTATTCTCTTCTATAAATCGAGGAATCCACTCTCTAATGTATTGTATATATTCATCTTCATATAATAGGGATCTATTGAACGTCCAGCGAGACATTGGAGATTTTCTAGTTTGTAACGGAATCTCTAAGACTAACGGGTTATGGTCTGACATCACCCGAGGGTATTTCTGTATACTGGATTTAGTTAATATAGCATGGGTTACAAAAAAATAGTCAAGCCTAACATGAGTCTGATGAGGGGCCGAAAAGAACGTGTAACCCATATCATGTGGTTTAAGCTTAGGCCAAACATCAAAAGACCATGACTATGACATAAATTGGACAAAGCTTCGAAAACTTTGGGTTTACGTCCTGAATAAAATCTTCCACCAATTAGTCCATTTTTACTGGTCAAATTAATATTAACATCCCCACAAACAATGATAGGGAGAGGCCAGCCCACCAGTTCAATATTCAGCCAATTCAGTAAAGTTGGATCATCTAAAACCGAACCATACAAAGAGCATAAAGTAAAAGTATGACCCTCAGTACAGCATTGAGTAATAACCCATCTGCCGTATAACTCCGACTTAGAACGAGGAAACCTTAAGCCTGAATTTTTCTTCCCTATAATGGCAACTCCTCAGGTGCGGGTCCCCTGCGTAGTAGCTGAAACTAAATTATAACCCGTTAATTCATTAATTTTTATTCTACTAGCTTCAATATGAGTCTCTTGAAGACAGACAATATCTGCCTTTAGATATTGTACTTCAATATCGATCCTACGTTTTTTCCGGGGGTTGTTCAAGCCACAGATATTAATAGAAGCGATCCTTAAATTTTTTAATGCCATATAAAATGTATTATCATAACCATTCTGCTTTCTGTTTTCTCCCTATCTAGCATCCATTCCCTAAAGATTACAGACTTTGACCTTTTTGATAGAACCAATACCATAGCCACCCCGTACCCCCTCCCACCCCCAACCCCAGGCAAAAAAGGTCTCGAGACCCTCATGATGCCCCCTGTGCAGAGTAGCTGCCCCTACCGCCCATCTGTCGCTCCCCCGAAGTCAAAGAAAAAAACAAAAAAAAAGGGGAAACCCCCCGTCCGTACCTCCCCAGACTGTCGCCACTCTGGTGCTAAACATTCAAAAATAAACATTTTTAAAAGCTTAAATAGCTTAAATCAAGGCCCAAATGCAAGCAGAGAAAGGAAAAAAAGGGATTTGTTGTTTGAACCTTCCTCCATGACCCGCTCAGTCCCCCTTAATTTCTTTTAAATATTCTTGTGCTTGAATTTCTGAATTAAATATTCTGGTAGAGCCCTTATAAATAATCTTAAGTTTAGCGGTGATGAATACAGGCCCCAGCTAGGCCCGCAGGACACAAGGGTTCGCTCTCCTGTAATGGAGTCTACAAAGAAGTTGGCACGGAAACTGCAAAGTACAAAGACAGCATTTATTAACCCTTAAGGGTGGTCCTACAATCCACACAACACTCTTCAGTATTGCATAGAGTAGCACAAAGAACTTGCGTACATGGTCCCCTTTTATACACAATAGAGGGGCTCATAAGTGGGTGGATACAACATGAGGCCAGAGAACATTACCATTTATGGTCATTTTCGATACTGAATCAATATGTGGGCGGAGCTAACACACTCCTTGAGCCCGCGAAAACATGGTCAAGCAAGGCTAACTGATAACAGATGTGGTCAAGTCTGGGCATGCGCCAGATGGACAAAGGAGCTATTTATAGACTGTTACTAGGCAGATTACAAGAGCAACTAACACAGAGGTTGGACTCTTCTCGTGGGGAACACGTGGAAGCATGACAATACAAAATGGAGTCCGAACTTCGGTCAACATAACAGAGAAAACATGATCTAAAGGAAGGGAATTAATGTCTTCAGTAAAATGCTTAATCACATCGTTGTTTCAATTTACAACAGACGACCCTTTCAGCATTTGCTGAAGACATCCGGTTTGTTAGGATAATCATCATATATGTCAATTGTCATCATTTCTTCGACTTCTTTAGCTAAACGTTTCTGATGAGCAACATCGGCAATGGCTTTCTTATCAGGGATACAGAATGATACGCATAAGGAGCAGAGCAAGGGACCACATTGAACACAGATACAACACGAAAACAGAACTGCTACAATAATACAAAGACCAGTTAGAACCTTCCATCCCCAGGCAGTAATCAATGCCCAAAACCATCCAGAAAAGGACCAAGTGCCGTTTTCTGTATGGATTTCAGCTGCAATTTTATGTAGTTTGTTGATGGCATTATAAACCGATGGCGTATGATCAGGAATAAACACACAACAGCTACTTCCAATAATTTTACATGCTCCTCCTCTGTCAGCTAGCATAACGTCTAATACCATACGATTCTGCAATGCAACAATTCTAGTAATTTGCAATTCCTCCATAAGATTCCCAAGAGCAGCAGCAGTCTGGTTTGTCACAGCCTCTACCACTCTTGTTAATCTTCGGATCTTCCTACTGTTCAGGGCAGCTCCAACAAAGAAAAACAGTCCTAAGTTAAAATCAATATACTGTTGCAGACTGGTATCAGTCTGATCTACATCATCAACTGATAAAGTACGTTTATACCTATTTACAGTCACATTATTCAATAATTTCAGATCTTTATGATAAGATGCGGGTGCCAGGAATACAGGAGGTAATAGAAATGATACATAGCATACCCCAGACCACCCAGCCGGCAGACGGTAATAACCTTTATTTCCACACACAAAGTATGTATTATGGGACGCTAAAAAGGTACTATTATTCAATCCATCAATGTTCAGGACAGTGATGCAATCACTGACACCAACAGGAATAGAACCCACACTCTGGACACACAGGTCCGCTTGAGCTTGTGCTACTTGAATCACAAATTTGTCCTTTCCCACAGTGTCTCTTGTGTTCGTGAAGATGTAGGGAATGGATTCGTTGTCTGGTCGGTACTCTTCCCACTCCCAAATTGTCCCATTCGCTTGCGGATACCCATTTCTATCCTGGTGACATTCTTTATTGAGTCTGAAGAGCAATCGTCCCACTGTCGGTTTCCGAGTGGCAAAAAGCAAAGTGTACCATGCTCTACAAGAGCCATTATGAGAGAAAGGAAGTGGTATGAATGGCGTTCCTCCTTTCTTTTGATGGGCTGGCATCATCCCACATATCCAACAGTTCGTAGCATTCGTAGCAACGTGGGTATGATGCAGCATCTGGATGAAAGTGTTATTCAAGTAAGACTGTCGATGCTTCAACTCTTGATACGGTAATGTATAAAAGTAGTGCTCCTCAGGCACCGGAGTTGTCAACACAAGTATTTCCCGAGCGGGAGCTACATCCTCCACAAACCATGTGGTTATCCCAACAATAGCTACTGTCAACATGAACCCTGATGCACAAAGGATTCTCTTTTTCTCCATGTCAAAAATAAAACCCAATATCTTCCTGAAACTAAAAGTCTGTCAGAACTCTTCCCCTTGGGCAGCGGTCGATTTCTTCACCAGCGGGCCAAGACGGGTGTCGCTACACTAATGCAGGGCTGATCCCCCCCCCCCTTGCCTCATCGGCTCTCCGTTTCACTAACCCAAGGGCCGTTCTGACAGTATGTCCCGGTACTGGAGAACTCACTTCCTTGGTCGAAGATGATATCGCCTTCTTCCAGGAGTCGCGTGGTCCGGAAAGAGCTCCTCATTGGCGTTTGGCTCCGCAGCACGGCCTGTCTCTGCAGCCAGGATTTCTCGTTGATCGGTCAGCACGGCAGGTTCCACCAATCCGGGCGGCACCTTCCGACAGTGCAGGGAATGGATCCAATTCTTTCTGTTGGAGACTCGCACAGCCGTCCTCGTTACGAGGAGGACCTGCTCAGGACCCACCCATCTCGGTTCCAAACTGTTTGCTCTGTCGAAGATTTTCACCATTACGTGGTCTCCAGGTCGGAGACCATGTCCTTCACCGGTAGACCGATCAGGGAGCGCCTCTCGGACCTGTTGATGAATAGAAACCAAGTTATCCGTTAACTGTGCCAGATAACCGTTCATCATTACACAAGGTACATCATACACAGCTTTAGGTTTTGGTGGACCCCAAATATTCATTGGGCGTCCAAAGACAATCTCGTACGGTGTAAGGCCAGTTCGAGAGTGTGGTACCGATCTAATTGACAATAACGCCAGCGGTAGAGCGTCTGGCCAAGTCAAAGACGTCGAAGCTTGAATTTTAGCGATCTTGAGCTTCAGTGTACCATTATACTTCTCGACTAGTCCTGCAGACTGAGGGTGAAACACGGCGTGGAACTTCTGAGTGATGCCTAGGCCCTTCAAGACGTACTTTATAACATCCGCTACAAAGTGAGGCCCATTATCACTCCACAGAAGTCTACAGACGCCATATCGAGGGAAGAACTCTTTCAGCAGCAGCTTCGCAGTAGTCATTGCAGTATTGTCTTTCGTAGGGTACGCTTCAACCCATTTAATGAAGGCGCAAACCACTACTAGAACATACTTCAAATTGTTACAGTGCTCAAGCTGGATGTAATCCATCTGCAAAACCTCGAAGGGTGCAGTGGGTGTCACGAATCCTCCTGCTGGGGTTCGAGTACCCTTTCCTGGATTATACCTCAAGCAGATCATGCAGGTCTGCACCACCCTCTTTTCCGTGCTAGCAATCTCTGGATGCTCCCAGACTTGGGTAAGCAATTTTACAATTGCGGAAGCTCCAACATGTGCTAGCCCATGTGCCATCTGAACCATAGGTTGTACAAAGGCCGTGGGTAATTTCCATCTATCCATCTGCTTATTTCTCCAGCAGCCCTCGTCATCCAGTTCTCCCTCGCTAGCCCATTGTTCCCGCTCTTTGTCAGAAGCGGTCCTTTGCATTTCTCGCACTTCCTCCTTCGCATCATGCCATCTTTCCACCTGCGACTTTACTACATACATGGCAGTAGCACCGGGCTGCATCGCAGTCTCCCGTGCCACTCGATCTGCTAACGCATTCCCTTCTCCAACTTTATCAACTACTTTCCTATGGGCGCTACACTTAACGATGGCAATTTTCTTTGGGTATGTCAATGCGGTTAAAAGATTGTGAACTAACTCTCCATGCATTATCTGTACCCCATGTGACGTTAAAAACCCTCTCTCCTTCCAGAGTAGGCCGAAGTCATGCGCTACTCCGAAGGCATAGCGACTATCTGTATAAACATTCACACATAATCCTGTACTGAGCTCACATGCTCGTGTTAATGCTATCAGTTCCGCTGCTTGAGCTGATTTCTGTGGTATGCGTGCTGTCTCCAATGTCGTTTGTAATGTGGTAATTGCATACGCTGCTGAAGTCGTACCATCTGGTAGCTTCAGGCATGATCCGTCCACCCACAGTTCTCCATCTACATCTGGAAAGGGCGTATCCTGGAGATCAATACGACCCTTTGTTTGTTCCTCAGTCACGAGAATACAATCATGCGCTTTCCGCGCCTCAGGCTGGGTTTCGGGGTATGGCAACAATGTTGCCGGGTTTAACGTTACGCACCTTTTCAACGTAATATGAGGAGCCAAAAGCGTCAACTCATATCCCGTTAAGCGGGCACTGGTCAAATGCTGCGTCTTCGTTTGATTAAGCAGGGCATCGACAGCATGGGGGACTAATACCAACAGCTTATGAGATAACACAATTCCCTCACTTTGGCGTATTGACACAGCTGTCGCCGCAACCGAGCGAAAACACCCTGGTAATGCTCGGGCGACAGGATCAAGTACAGCCGAGAAATATGCACAAGGGCGCTGCTTATCGCCGTGCATCTGCACTAAAACTGATAATGCACATCCATCTTTCTCATGCACATACAACGAAAAGGGTTTTGCATAATCAGGGGTCCCTAACACTGGTGCTGAACAAAGGGCCTGTCGTAGTTGCTGAAAAGCAGCATCACACTCATCTGACCAAGGGATTGGGATAGGCGTGTCCTTTGTCAAGAGGGCTAACAATGGCTTAGCTATATGTGAAAACCCCAATATCCACTGTCTACAAAAAGAAACAAGACCCAAAAATGCACGCACATCCTTCTGCGTGGACGGTCTCGGTGTGTCCAAAATTACTTGAATACGATCCGGTGTGAGTGCACGCCCCTCCTTAGACAAAAGGTGACCCAAATAAGTCACCTTTGGTCTACAGAATTGCAATTTCTTCCTAGATACCTTATGATTGTGGGATGCTAAAAAGGAAAGTAAGGATAACGTACTTTTTTCACACAACTCCAGGGTGTCAGCCGCCAGCAAGATGTCATCGACATATTGAATGAGGGCGACCCCCTCGAGCAGAACAAAGGAATCCAATTGTCTTTTCAAAGCCTGACTGTAAATGCTAGGGCTTTCTGTGTAGCCCTGGGGGATCCTACAAAAACGATAAGATCTATTATTTAATGTAAACCCAAAAAGATATCGGCTATCGGGGTGAATGGGAATGGAAAAGAAGGCATTCTTCAAATCGATCACTGAGAACATAGTCGCCGTAGGCGGGACCAAAGTAAGCAACGTCGTGATATCGGAAACCACTGGGTACTGAGGTATCACGATCTTGTTTACTTCTCTCAAATCAATTATAAACCGATAAACTCTGGCATCCGTATCCTTTTTCAGTATGGGAAGAATCGGACTGTTACAGATGTTGTAGGGAACTTCCTCCACTACCCCTACCGCAATCAAATCCTGCACTATCTGTATGAGAGCCTCCTCGCCCTCCTGGGAAATACGGTACTGTGGGAGGCGTGGTAACACCGCCCCCTCCTGGACACTAATGTGGACCGGCGGAATCACCATTTGTCCCACATCAGTATCCGAAGTTGCCCACAAAGCACGAGGGAGGGTAGCTAACAACGCATCCTCTGACATCGCACACATCCGTTCTGACCGGGGGTAATTGTCATTCAATATTACCCGCACACCAGCAGGGGAGCAGCGGATCGTAGCCCTAAAATGCTTTAACATATCAAGGCCCATAATGTTGTCCGGTGTGTACGGGGCAAGCAGAAACGGACAGGGTGCAGAAAAAGAGTCAACCTTAAACATGAGGGGCTGCGAAAGAGGGCTTCGGGAGAGTGTACCGTCAAACCCTACCGATGTAACCATTAAGCCGGATGGGGGAGCCCCCGGAACCAATTGCTTAGACAGTGCACTACGTGTCGCTCCGGTATCCACTAGGAACTGATCAGTAGAGCCCAAAACCTCAGCCGATACATAAGGACCCTTCTGATCGACCGGCACCTCAACTGATTCTAACCCCCATCCAACGCATTCCTATGCATGCTGAGAATCATGGTACCCCGATCGGTCAATCCCCGACACTTGATACTGATGCTGGCGATCGAAAACATTTGATCTATCTCGGGGCTGCCCAGCAGAGTCAAAACGAGCCTGTTCATGAGAATTCCCTCTAAAGTTCGAGAAACCCCCTCTACCTCGCGGGCCACCCTGAGTATGCCCCTGACGCGAAGCATGCAACACCGGGCAGTCCCTAGCCCAATGGCCCGATTGCTTACAATACACACATTGGTTCCTATTCAAATCAGATCGGCCCGAGGGAGGACCATAAGATCCTCCCCTACCTCTATTAATACCCCGCCGGGGCGGGCTATATACTTGTGCCAACATCACCTTTGTTTTTAGATCTTTCGATTTCTTTTCCTCCTGGCCCTTTGCTTCTTGCTCCTGACGCTCATAATACTGGGCGATAGTCAGGAGGGCCGTCGGGGTTGCGGAGGACCAAGAACTCTCACTTGCTTTTAAACGGGCCGCAACTGCCGGCAGCAGATTAGCCACATATTTATCCGCAAAAAGGTGGCGGCCCGTATCGTCAGTAAGCGACTGGCCACTAAGGTCATGAAACGTCTCCTCAAAGCGCGTAAAGAAGTCCGCAACTGACTCGTCAGTTTTCTGTTTACATGAGGCTAACATATTCCAGTCAATCTTTTTAGGGGGAATAATTGTCTTCAGCTTTTCCAGAATAGCAGCGGGAAGATCTAAGATAATCTGTGGTGGTTTCTGCGCGGGCTTCCGATCCTTATCCTCATCTTCAAGCACAGACCACCGAGCCTTAAAAGCAGTTATATCATCTACCTTTCGGACAGATCGCCACGTATCCGGTGGTAGAATAAGGCCAAAGAACAGGTCTATGTCCGCTAAGGTCATAACGCAAGAATTCAAGGCCCCCTCGACTTCTTCGTAGAAGGCCGCTGGATTCTTGCGGGGATCAGGCAACGCATTCTTTAAGGCCATAACATCAGCTCTATGCCAAGGAGTATAAACCCAATTATACACAAAATATCCCTTCGCATCGGCAGAGGAGGTATCCGAGCTAGTCCCCGCTCCTTTAGGAGGAACATACAAGGGCGCCGCCTCTCGCATTGGTTTAACATGCACTATGCCATCCTTATCTGACTGGGAGGTGGATGAGTGGCCCTCTGCTGTACACGAATCCGACTGCTTCTCCTCCCCTGCTCGCTGGCGCGCTTTTTCTTTAAGGGCCAGCACCGCGTCCCGCAAGGCGAACAGCCGCCGAGCCGTATCAGGAGCCTTAGAGGAAGAGAAAATACCATTATGCAATGCTTTAGCATCCGATGTCACTTCGTCAGGCTCAAAAACACCAGAATATTTCCGGAAAGCAGCAATCACTTCCTCAGCGAAATGGCCCAGAAAATACATTTTATCTCTATCCTGCCACAGCCCCCAAGTATGGAATAATTAATCCACGGACACCTTGCCCTTAAGTGCACGGAAGGAAATTTGCCGAAGCTCAGCCATTTGCTCAGCCGATAGCATGGACCGCGTATCTACCTTACCCGGACCCGGGTCAGAATCTTGTGGCCTCGGAGCAGATGCGCCAACATAAGGGGGCGGAGAGCGATCTAGTAAATAAAAATCATCATCAAGATTATTAAGGACAGGATAAAGTGGCTGCCGAACAGCATATTGACCCGAGACTTGCAGCCTACGCTCTTTCTCTTGTCTCTCCGTCTGTTCTCTGTCCTCCCGACGCTTCGCTTCCTGTGCTCGCACATGATCATTCTTCCGTTGTTCTTTATCAAACAGTGCTTTCTCACGCTTCTCTCGCTCACGCACCTCCTTCACCCACAACCGCACACACTCAAACATATCCTGACGAGCACGCCGCTTACACATACACTGTTCCACATACTCAATCTTACGTATATCAAACGATCCATACAAAGGCCATCGTAACTCAGGATCTTTTTTAGTATATTTCCTCCATACTGTGCTGTACATTATGGAAGAAAGACCATGCTTCACATACATATCCCTATTAGGAGTCCCCTCTGGGGGAGCTGGAGCAGATTCCTCGAGGTTCAACCGGTTTCCAAAGCAGCAACACCACTTACGGAGTGCGCTAAAAGCAGGCATGCTCAGAAATAATGCAAAATATGCAATATTATAAAGAAAATGGCACTTAATCGTTGCGCCGTTCAAAGTTACACAGCTCCGGAGAAATCTCTCCACATTACCTGCCTATATGTGTTGCAACGCATATATTTTCACAAAGACAAATACAAAATATGACTAGTCATCACAAATCAAACTCAAATAGCCAGACCAGGCTTCAAAAACTCGGAGCAAGTACCGTACACCGGTTCTTACCAATCAAGAGTCCATATTCCAACTGCCAAGCTCCAAAATCGCCCAAACGGCTTTCACGGCAGGACCGACAGAAGAGGTCTCAGTCGAGGACCGGCGCCACCCAGACGGTCAGCTCGGAAGGGAAGGAAGAAAAACCTCGGGATGCCAGGGCTAAGACGCCGCTGGCAGTGATCACGTCCCCGGCCAAATTCCTCACCTTCGTCGCGACCAGTCCTTCGAGCATCCAAGCCGCCGATGAGCCCCACGTGACGGGCGCCAATTGATGAATACAGGCCCCAGCTAGGCCCGCAGGACACAAGGGTTCGCTCTCCTGTAATGGAGTCTACAAAGAAGTTGGCACGGAAACTGCAAAGTACAAAGACAGCATTTATTAACCCTTAAGGGTGGTCCTACAATCCACACAACACTCTTCAGTATTGCATAGAGTAGCACAAAGAACTTGCGTACATGGTCCCCTTTTATACACAATAGAGGGGCTCATAAGTGGGTGGATACAACATGAGGCCAGAGAACATTACCATTTATGGTCATTTTCGATACTGAATCAATATGTGGGCGGAGCTAACACACTCCTTGAGCCCGCGAAAACATGGTCAAGCAAGGCTAACTGATAACAGATGTGGTCAAGTCTGGGCATGCGCCAGATGGACAAAGGAGCTATTTATAGACTGTTACTAGGCAGATTACAAGAGCAACTAACACAGAGGTTGGACTCTTCTCGTGGGGAACACGTGGAAGCATGACAATACAAAATGGAGTCCGAACTTCGGTCAACATAACAGAGAAAACATGATCTAAAGGAAGGGAATTAATGTCTTCAGTAAAATGCTTAATCACATCGTTGTTTCAATTTACAACAGCGGGGTTTAGTAGGAAGGCCTCAGCTCCTATTTTTTGACAAGGAGAAATCAGTTGGCATAGCCTCCATCTTCTCTCCACCGTAATATGAAAGAAATCGGGTCTCACAAAAAAGGAAAGACCCTCTGCCGAACGCCGAGATTCAGGCCTAGCCTTATCAAACACCGCTTGACGTTATAAAAAATTGCCCCAAAAAATTAATATGGCCCTAGGCTTATCATTAGAGTCATTTTTCTTCTTAAGCATGAGGGGGAAGCGATGCACCCTTTGGATTTCCTTCTCCCAGTCCCACTGTCCAAGATCAGCAAAGCCTCCTTTCATCAAACGCAGCACAAAGCCTCTGATATCATTACCCTCAGCATTTTCAGGAATGCCTAGTAATCTTAGATTATTACGACGCTGGCGATTTTCGAAATCTTCGAGCTTCCACATAACGTCAGTCATGCGAGCCTCATTTGTTGAACTTTGTTTAGCAATTGTCTCTGCACTTGTCTCTAGCGTTACTACTCGTTCTTCCAGCACAGTTGTCCTCTCTGCTATCTCAGTGCAAGATTTATTTACTTTGCGTATTGCGCCCTGAAGTTTTTTTGTTGCAAGGTGAGCTCTTTTATGTTCTATTCTTGCCTCTCCTTGCATCTGCTTCAAGGTATCATAAATCAGTGCCATAGACGGAGGTAAATCATTAACTGAGTTATCAGCTGTTTTAGCAGCCTCAGTGCCTTTCTCATCTTTATCCCCCAATAGCTGGCTCAATGATTAGAGCGGCAGACCCTGATGCAGAGGTCTAGCCCGGGACCAGAGTTCAATTCTCTGCCTCGGCAGGTCTTGGGCTCAAAAAATTCCACAGACTTGATATTTCTTGCCTCGGTGCCATTCCAATCATGGAGTCCCACTCTGCAACTCTGGGCAATAGCTTGCTTAATCTCCACAATGGCCCACACAACGCTAAGGATGCCTGGCCTCCACCTTGGGGGTGCCCAGGAGTGGACGCCTCACAGGGAAAGCCAGGATGGGTTCCACAGCAGTATTCGTACAAGCGCCTTGAGACCCTTGCGAGTGAGTAGTGCGCTATACAAGTATCAATTTACATTTACATTACATTTACAATAGCCGAGTAGTAGAGTAATCCCATCTAAGCTGGTCATGATCCGAACCAGAGTGCCCTAATTCATAGGCAATTCCATTGTCCTTAACTTTCCTCCTTTGCTTAAGTAGAGAAGGGATTTTTTTCTGTGTGCTTGGATTGGAGACAGAGCTATCGAAGTCGGTTTCGGTTTCGGGGCTCTCTGATATGTCACTAGTATTAGACACCTCCGAATCTTCATTCAATGAAAATAATTTTTCCCCATGCTCAGATACACGTGTACACGCTTCATTCAGCATAGAATTAGGCAGTATTTCAGCAGAGGCAGTTGAAATATCATTTTGGCCCATGTCTTTGACACTAAACACGTTTCTGTCATTATCTTTATCCGTATTTATTGCAATCACTCCATCATTGCCCGTACTCACAAAGCCTTCCGGGCTCACAGGGTCTGCCAGCAAAGAACCAGAGCCAGTCACATTCATAGTTGCTGATTTATTAATAATATCAAATCTAGTACTCACAGTGTCTCTGTCAAAAACCTCCTCAGCTCTCTCAGTTATTTCATTAGTTCCATTTGTCTCCTTGGCTCCGCCATTGACTCTGCTATTAACCATACCTTTCTCTAACTGTGTTTCAAAAGAAGCAGTTGGCATCTCCTTCTCAGTATTCTTCAATTTTGTGGGGTGTCTGCCCAGCCCTGTAAAGATTCCTGGGATCACTGCATCATTAAAGGATTGATCTCGTATTCTGGGCTTAATCGTACCCCCCTGGCTTAAAGAAGCAGCAGCTGTATCTCCGATTTTGTCGCCGCTATTTGCGCTAATGGTCTTCCGTAGAGCAAGCCGTCCCGCTGCATTTTCAGCGCCGGGCTTATCTCCCTGCTTATCACCGCGGTCCCGCCTAGTCTGCTTTGGCGGCATGTCGAAGCCGTAGCCGTGCAACGTCCTCCGCACTACCGCCGCTACAAGCGCCTTCGGAGCTGCCCACAGCGAGCAGCCAACAAGCCAGGTGAGACCGTGTCTGGTTTTCGCGTGGAACAACTCGCGCCCCCACGTCACTGCCACAAATACCCAGCTCCTGTGATCCATATAACCGTCGGGGAGGTTAGTAACACGAAGTTTATCAGGCCATCGGGAGCGTTTCAGATGTGCGGCGTCTCGCAGCACTCACACAGCCGCCATCTTGCCAGAAACAATTAAGAGTATAACGTAAAAGGTAGTTTCCTCAACAGTTGAAGCTCAGTCTAATTAAAAGTAATTTGGTAAGAATTGTCTTTTTAAATTTTCACTCCGCCAAGTTCTTTCGCAAAACTTTCACTCTAGAATATTTAACTCATTCTCGAGGTGCACTAATCATTCAAAATGATTCCAAGCTTCAAACAGTTACTGATTGTGCCTGTTTGTGGCATCATAGTGGTGTTGTAAGTATTCTCAAATTATCTTGAGGAACCATCTTGTAGAGCAAAGTTCATGGCCGATGATGTTACGTTTTTCAATCACAGTGTAGTGAGATCTAAAAATGTTGTGAGGCGGCAGTTTAGCTGTACTAGAGTTGGATTAAAGCACAGCATTACCGCCTGCCTACAGGACTTGACTCCATGCTGGTTAAAAGATGGTTTTAGTAGGGTGCACCTTATGTCCTTTAGTTTGTTGCAGATGCAAATAATTTGAAAAAGGTTTTCAGTGTCACAGGCACACAGGCGGCATGGCTGGTCTCCTCCTCTTCTTTCCCAGGGCGGCAAAAACGGGACGATTGAGCCGACTCCCAATCGCAGTTTTAAAAAAAATTCCTTGGTCGCCAACTTAGTGCCTGCCTTGAGGTAGGGTTGCAGTTTAAGGACGTTAAAATTGTTAAGCACAGCCCAACCATGGGGTCTCTTTGATAGTGCGTTCCTGTCCTCTATGACTGATATTTGTCTTGTTGTCTTTGTAACAATACTTTTAACCCCTTCAGCGCTGGGCGAATTCCGCCGCGGTGCTGAAGGGTTCGAGCGCGGGCGGGCTCATGACGGAACGGTTCCGTCATGAGCACAGCTCAACCGTGGCTCATGACGGAACCGTTCCGTCATGAGCATGGAAGGGGTTAAATACAGAATAAGCCGTTGGGCAATTCCAAAGGTCTATCAAGCCTAAAATCTTGATGGGTTCCAAGAGATATTTGTTAGCTGGCGATTTTCCGGTACGAGACAACTCTACCCAGAGGTGGTTATTCAAAGTCCCCTCTTTGGCTGTTTTGATCTTGTGCCAGCATTTAACGAAGGCTCCCCTTCATTCTATCACCTGGTTTTGAAGCTCAAATTCCAATCTTATTTGAGCTGGAAAGACGTATTTGGGGTGCTGGAAGATCGCTCTATAGGAGGTCGCTATTATACTATCTAGAGTTGTTGCGTCTTTCCATTTTAATGATTCACTCCCATAGGTGATCGTGGACTGTAATTTAGCTTGCAAGACCTTTAGAAAAAGATCTAACGTTAGGTCAAGCAGCAGCTTTTTCGGAGGTTTGAGTGCTAGATAGGTCATAGTTCCCCTCCTTAATAGGGATCCCATTTGTGGCTTGAAGGAATTGTGTTGATCTAAAAGGATGCCCAAGTACTGGTAGCTTGTTACACGATTTAGTCATTTACCATCCAGGTTCCAACTCGGATTTGTCTTCTTATGGTAATTTAGTATCATGATTTTAGTTTTTTTTAAGTTTATTGTCAAGGAGTTTTGTTCAGAAATTTTTTGAATTACGTCCAAGAGGTGCTGAAGGCCAATAGGGGTCCGACTAATCAGGACTAGATCGTCAGCGTATTACAAGTTTGTTAATGTCGTGTTACCTAGCTTTGGTGCGTGTGATGAACATCCAATTCCGTGGGTAGATCCACCAAAAAGAGGCTGAATAGCAGCAGAGCTAGGACACATCCTTGTTTTCAGCCCTTGTTGGTGGGAATTCTTCTTGAGAGGTGCATCCCTGCACCCCCTTTATTCTTATCCACGTATTGGTGTGCAAAAGCCTAAGTTGATCTAGGAGGATGGCTGGTATCCCTCAGCTGTCCAGTTTACGCCAGAGCTTAATATGGCCTATGTGATCGAAAGCTGCGGAGTAGTCTATGAAGCAGAGATATAAAGGGTATTTTCCCTGCTTCGCAGTATCCATAAGCATGGTTAGGGCCATGATGTTGGTAGTGGTACCTTGCCCTTGCAGAAGCCTGTTTGTGTTATTGGAATGATGCGGTTCGTGGAGGCCCAACAAGACAGTTCATTTAAGTTGATCCCCGCGTAGTACTTTGCCTCGGAGTCTATGAGGGCTTTTAATCGATAGTTATTTGGATCAGACCTGTCTCCCTGTTTATGTATTGGGCTGATAATTGAGCCTAGCCATGACTCTGGAATTGTGGTATTCCCTAAGGCGTGTCTAAAGCCTGGGACTAATGCTTTGCTCCAGAATTCAGGGTCAGATTAATACAGCATTGGAAGGATACCATTGGGGCCTCTCGCAATTTGTTTCCGTATTGCAGATGCTGCTGGGCCATTCTGCTCTTCTGCTGCAGTTGATGGGCAAGTTAGGGCTGATAACAAATACAGCTCCTGCTGCGTTTGCATTAATTTTCTGCTGGCCTCTTCGTGTAGGCGGTGTTGATTTAGCGCTTCCGTTGTAAGGTTATTAAAACAGATTTTCCCTGATGGAACGAACGGGGGCTGGCAGATTTTAGCTTCAGGTTATTGAAATGTTTGAGGAGATAATCAACCCAGGTGGCTTCTGCAATACTGGAGTCTATGCCGTGGTGGTTGGGTCTCTGTAGTTTGTTGACACTCTGCCAAAATTTAGGGCTATTTTTAGCTCGAGCATTCAAGACCTGTTGTAATTTCTTCTGTTGGCTTAAAGCCATCCCCTTGCTTTTGATTGCTAGTTCACGGTCCTTTAAAAATCATTGCTTGCTAGTGATCAGTGCTGCCTCTTTGTACCTAATTTTTCTCTTCAGTCCCTCCCATGCAGCAGGACTAAGTACTGTTTCATTACACCGTGGTTCTTTATATGTTCTTTGGTGGTATATTTTCTTTGTTCTTGGTTTCCTGCTCTGTTACTGTCTGCTTTTGTTTAGCTATGGTACCATAGCTGCTTGGATATTATTATAGCATTCCTCACTCCCACCTTTTCTTAATACCACAGGTGTGTTTGTGTGCCCCCCTTACCGCGCTTTTTTCCCCCCAAGACTTTGAATGTGTTTTTAATTTAACTTTTCTATGTCCACGGCAATAAGGCTTCTTTTGGTAGGATTTTGATTTGGTTTGGGTGTGTTGACGCCCTTTTTTTAAGAAGGAAGAGTTATTGCAGCCCCTCCTGGCACTCTGGCAGCTTGATTATGAGGCAGAATCCGACTCCCGCTCTCTGGAGACAGGTGGCAGTTCTTGAGAGTGCATAACCAAGCAGTGCCCAGGCTCTTGCCTAGGACTGATGGCATATTATTTTCTCCTTTCATCGCATTCTTCTTGCTCTTTAAGCCACGCACTGCCCAGGGCAGGCCCAGCCTCCTCTAACAGGCACCTCCCACTCTCTAACGCCTATCCGCCTCACCTTACGAATAGCCTGGTAAAGGACAGTGGATGTTGAAAGCTGATGTCGCGCTCGCACCAGTAAAACAGAAAGCGAGCATGATCTTTATTGACACAAACAGATTCACTCTGACAGGGCACAGCTCACAATCAGTTTCTGATAGAGACCCAGATATGCGCTGTCAGGTACAGCGGCTGCCAAACCATTTCTTTATTGAAAATTAAAGTTTCTAAAGCAGCAGAACTCCAGCTTGCTCATGGCGGCTGTCCGCTTTCTCCCGGGCTTAAGCTGCCTCCTTTCCCCGCCCCTCAGGAAAAAGAGCTGCTACTGGCAGCTTCCATTACAGGCTGAACCGCCTGCTGCCGGTGTTGTGTAATATGTGGTATCCCCTCGGTATCCTGTATCCCCAGGCCTTCGGTAGACTCCGGACGACCTGCCTATTGGACAGCTGAGATGGGCCCACGAGCAGCCCCTCCCACCCCAGGAGAGGCAGCCTCGGCTCTAGCAGGCAGAAGCAGCAGCGCACCGAGCCGAGCAGCTGTCAGTAACAGTAATGCACACATCTATCTGCTTTACACGCTTACTGGGACACTCGAAATGGGTGTCAATAAATAATGTAACTTTCAGTGTACTCTGTCGTGACTTCTGACTATTTGAACAGAAAGCCTCAAGATAATAAATAAATGTAAAACAATGGAGAACAATAACGGGGTATCTCGAATGCAAAATGAAATTAAAACATTACTTTAAGTAAACAGAATAAAATCAACATGAGTTTAACATAATTAAAAGGGAGGTGAAAGTTTCACAGTCATGGAAAACGCAAGGAAATAATGCAAAAATTAAACAGGGACCAAGGAATATTTTCAGGATTGAAAACGAACGAGAGAGAATTCCTGACAGGAAAATGGAGAAAGAAAACATTGTGGCTTTTTAATTTAAAAAAAACATACTCAAAGCCTTAAAGATATTACAAAGACATAAGAGCCCCTGAACAAGCTGGACCCTAAAAATGTTTGTATGAACATTTGGAAGCTTTGACATTAATAGATCACATGACAGCGCTGCAAAGTACTTATTAAAAGTGAAAGTTTCTTCAACATGGATTTAGAACAATTTGTCCGCCGCCCATACACTGGTGACAGTGCCAAAAAATAAGAGGCAGGACAGTTTTTTTTTTTTAACCCTGTTTGCGTCCCAGATCACTATCAAGCAACATTATGGTCTATTGAAACAAACACAGTAGGTTTTTGTGCAGCTGGTATTCTGAAATCACATATTTGAAAGTGCTTGTGAAATAAAAAAATATGACGCAGATCACAAAATGTAAGTAGGGAAGCCGGGATTTATGGAGGCTTTCTTGTTTCACTTTGTAAAAATCAGTCACTAAATGGGTATGATTTTGTCTCATTATGTTAAGGCTTTGTTTTGACCTCTTTGTGCATTTTTCTGCAATTTTTATATAACGCCAACTCAGCCCCCAAGACATTGGAGCGCTTTATATCAGCAATATTTACATTAAACAGGGTCACATTTCTTTTGCCATGGGTAGGTTAAATGACTCGCCCAGAATCCCAGAACGTTGAGCAGATGTTGAGAATTGAACCTGGTTAGCCAGTTCCAATGCCGACAGCTCTGGACGTAAATGTCAGGGTAGAGCAGAGATAAGCAGAAGGGTAGAGCATTTGGTGCCTGCTGCCTGTGTCCTGGGTCACACATAGCTGCCAAGGTTTCAGATTGCTTATATATATAAATATCAGAAGTTACACCTATTTCAGCAACAAGAAACTCTAACAAGCATTTACAATGCAATGGTCTCGGCAACATTCTAGGTAGAGCTATTGGTATTGCTCATTATTTTTTTATGATTTTTGTATCCCTAAATAAATGGCATTGTCATTTCTATTGGCATTTGTTTTTTTTTTGCATATGTGATACCTATTACCTACCTATAGCGACGTCAGTTGTGGTGCCAGAGGAGTCAAATGATGCACTGGTGGAGCTGCTTAAGGGGCCGGAGAGGTAATAGGGTTTGGCTCCAAAGGAGATGAGCCTGATGGAGGCTGGAAGACTTAGCCGCCCCCCCCCCCCGAAATCTTTTTCAGCCCCCCCCCCCCCCCCGAAATTTGGCTCTAGTTGCCCGCCTGACTGCTTGTTATGTTACTTGGTTTTTGCATAGCGCTCTTCTGCCACTGGTATGGCCTCACAGCGCTAGCGACTGCTGCCGGTCATTTTATTGGGATGTTATGTCCTTGTCGTGTTGTTTGCGTAGCGCTTAGAAGGCTCATAGTACTAAGAGAGGGGTGAAGGTGCGTTTCTTGCTATGTTACTTAGTTTTTGCATAGCGCACTTCTGTCACTGTTTTAGCCTCGTAGCGCTAGTAACTGCTGCCGGTTGTTTTATGCTGATCTTGTTATCTCATATTGTCATATTGGAGTTAGGATAGCGCCTAGATTACTCCTAACCTTTTCAAACGCCAAGGGGAAAGGCAAGGGTTGTTTAATTGTGTCTTCCATACTCACTCAGCCCTTGTTAGAGCTGCATAGCGCTGCTAGCAGTTTCCCGATGTATACTGGCGTTTTGACATCCTGGTAATATGGGTAGCGCTCTGACTGCTCCTAGACCTGTTTAAAGCACTAACAGGGGTCCGAAGGAGGCGAGGGGAGCATGAGATAACGAGAAAACAAGAACAAAGGAAACCTGATTTGGAAGAGAACGATGCGTTCTCTAGCACTTAAAACGCCCCCGGGAGCTTCGCAGCGCTAGGGGAGAAAGGGAACCTGAAGGGAGTGGGGGGCAAAGGGCAGATACTAGTTTTTGATGACTCCTTTGACACATCTACGAGGGGTATAAAGAGCTATGAACATACTAATGAGGATACAGCGGTATAGTAAACCATTATGACGATACATAGACATTGTTACGTAGACAGTCTTACAGTCATATACATCGATATGCACATATACACGCATTCACACAGATGAGTGCACACAGTGCAAAGGTTGTCACACCCAACGACAGGGGTAGTTACATAGATTCTGGAATAAAGCATACATAGTAACACATAGATGCAGAGAGAAGCGTGTAACGACACACAGCTAGGCAAACACAGTCACTCGTGCAGGTACACATGGAACATAATCTACAACATTTAAAATGAATCACGTGATATAAACACAAGTTTACAGTTTGCGTAGCGCGCTGAAGCTACAGTTGTACCTCACACACAGAGGCGCAGAACACGCACACAAGGGATGGACGCTGTGGACGTGACACACAGACCTGAAGGTACAAATACCTCCACAGTAGCGCACAGAACACACGGATGTGGACCGGAACCTATTTTTATCATCGGGCTCCGACGCGGAGTGAGACAGAGAAAGACACGAAAAGAGAAAGTTGGAGGGAGAGAAGAGAGAACGAAGAAAAAGCAGTGAGAAAGGGAGGAAGCAGGCGGAAACTCGCGGCTACATGCCACATTCAACTTTTTACATCACAAAGTGGCACAGTGGCAATGGTGTGCGATTCGGCCCCCGGCGCCATTCAGAATGCAAATTCTGTTCAAAACAACGTGAGAGGGGGTGTGTGGCCAGCCAGACGTAATCGACAACAGCTCCTCTGTCACAGCAAGGAAAGTGCTGGGAAGGAGCCATGAGAACCAGCTACTCACCAGCACACTAAGCCGATCTAAACTCCGAAGCCAATTAAGCTGATTTCTGCAGCCCCCGGGGCCCGAGTAAGCCTGGATGTGGTCAGATGGATCTAGTAGGAGACACCACCGCCTTTCTCCGAGGCGAAGCAGAAATGCCTCGGAGAAACGCAGTGGCTTTTTCGGATTCGGGGGCGTGTTACTTTTTCTCTCCTCTTGCCATTGGCTGGAGGAGAGAAAAACAGACCTAAAAAGGGCGTGGCTAAAAAGTGGAAAGAACAGCAAGGAACACGCCCCCGAATCTGAAAAAGACGGAGCCTATTTGGAGGGACGGCTCTCTCCTCCAATGGCTGGCCTCCGTTTAGGAAGCCAGCCAATGGAGGAGAAGCAAAAAGAGAGGCGGGCTAAATAGCCACTCTAGAAAACATTAAATCTTCCGACTTCCGGTTCTGCCTTCGGCAGACCGGTAGTCCTCGACCTAAAAAGGACTGAAAACTGCTGGAAAGTACCAGAAATGAAAGCGCATTAGTGACCTTGCAATCTGATTGTAGTTAAACAAATGTGTAACCAAGATATTAACAGACTGAAGGATTGGTGATGTGAGCACAGGAGTAGGATCGAATATGAACTGTAGCATAAAGTACAAAGAAAAGCTGCATTGCTGATTCCGATTACGTTCGGGAGCCGGGTGCACACATGTGAAGGTCAGGGAGTTAGACCTTAGGTGATGGCAATTGAGCAACATTAAGTTGTGCCAAGGCAGGTGTACTGCTTTCCAAAAGTAGCCTTATAATATGTTACATTTTCAGCCATTTATGACATTTCTTACCCAATATAAAGTTGCATTCTGGGACAAGTAGTTTAACTTTTCTTTGTACTGTTGACTAAAAAGTCAGACCTTACTGAATATGTTTGATATGACAAATTACACAATGATAAATAAAAGTTGCTTTAAAGACAAGAAGACATGGAATGTATTCCGGTATTGAAACATGATGCTCCGCATGTTGTGTACTCATGAGAGAGCCCATTTGTACATGTTGCTGACACTGTGCATTGAGGCTAAATCTTTGGTTCTTTAAAGCATGCGTATCCCTTATTCTGAGAAAGAATTCCCCGAGCATGTTCTTATTGCCTGTGCATGGCCCCTTATTACCTAATTATCTCCTGCTTGGTCTCTGGGTTATGAATTAGAGTACACCGTTCTCCCTTCCTGCACATATAACATCACAGACAGGTCACTGCCCTTATATAGAGGCACCCTTGCTAAATCTGTGGCATCTCTCACCTTCCTATTGGTTACAGATGGATCCTGGTGTTGAGGGCCTACACATGCATACAGACTGGCCCAGAGTTCTGCTGACAGCTTCGGTCAGGTGGACCCAGCCGCTGGGGAACCAGTCCTCCACAGTGGCGGTTCTCGCTCCTCAGAGGCGAGCAAGGGTTCCGCTAGACCATCCAATGTCACCAGACTAGGCAGCAGGATCATGCAGTCTGCCCCCGCAGCACATACTCCGACAGAATGAGGAGGTGCTACATTACACTGGGGATTCGGAAGCAGAGGCCACACGCACTGCACCCCCTCCCAAGGATCTCCTGTCACTTGCTATTTCTACGTCTGGACTCACCCCTAGCCTCCACAGTGTATTGCGGCACCACAGTGACCAAAATCATATCAGGGAGCCTTGCCCAAAGGAATAGGTAGCTTTATGAAAGACACAGGACCTCATACCTTGATATCAGAGGAAGAGACGTGAGTTACAAAAGGAAGGGCATTACAGAAAGCTGCCAGGCTCTGAAGCTGTAAAAATCACAAACCTGGGGTGACGTTGCACTGCTAAGGCACCAGACCACCTCTCCAGCGGTGGCCTCGAGTGCGCTGGGAGTCCGTCCGGGTGAGCATTACACAGCTGGATCCTGTCCGGCCCTAGAGGTACAATGCGGTAGGAGTTGCAGTGCTGGCAGGCTTCCAAAGTTAAACTATGCTGCACCTGCGGCCTACAGGTGTGGGTATCACACAGTGTGCCCTGCAAGGCTTTCTCAGCAGCAGCGATTGGGTGATGGCGCTTGTGATGTTAGAAAAAGGGGGTGGTGATGGACAGAGTTTCTGAATGATGCAGAATACTCTTACCAAGTCAAGAGATCATGGTTTTAATCCATCAGCATTTTTTAGCTCACTGCACCATCCCAGCTAAGAACCTGGCTACATGCAAATTAGTCTGTACCTGTCCCAGTGCATGATGGGAACCGGGCAAACCAAACTACCAAGCCAATTCTTATACTGGGAAGGAAACAAGCTTCCGGGGACCGGTTTCTGGCATCACAGCCTTCGTCGGCCCGGCTTGCCTGAATCCTGATGGTGCAATGAGCAAGGGACTCACGTCTGAGCATACCCTCCCACACTGAGTGTGGATAAAATCGATTTGGGAAAAAGGGGGTGGTGATGGACAGAGTTTCTGAATGATGCAGAATACTCTTACCAAGTCAAGAGATCATGGTTTTAATCCATCACCATTTTTTAGCTCACTGCACCATCCCAGCTCAGAACCTGGCTACATGCAAATTAGTCTGTACCTGTCCCAGTGCATGATGGGAACCGAGCAAACCAAACTACCAAGCCAATTCTTATACTGGGAAGGAAACAAACTTCCGGGGACCGGTTTCTGGCATCACAGCCTTCGTCGGCCCGGCTTGCCTGAATCCTGATGGTGCAATGAGCAAGGGACTCACGTCTGAGCATACCCTCCCACACTGAGTGTGGATAAAATCGATTTGGGAAAAAGGGGGTGGTGATGGACAGAGTTTCTGAATGATGCAGAATACTCTTACCAAGTCAAGAGATCATGGTTTTAATCCATCACCATTTTTTAGCTCACTGCACCATCCCAGCTCAGAACCTGGCTACATGCAAATTAGTCTGTACCTGTCCCAGTGCATGATGGGAACCGGGCAAACCAAACTACCAAGCCAATTCTTATACTGGGAAGGAAACAAGCTTCCGGGGACCGGTTTCTGGCATCACAGCCTTCGTCGGCCCGGCTTGCCTGAATCCTGATGGTGCAATGAGCAAGGGACTCACGTCTGAGCATACCCTCCCACACTGAGTGTGGATAAAATCGATTTGGGAAAAAGGGGGTGGTGATGGACAGAGTTTCTGAATGATGCAGAATACTCTTACCAAGTCAAGAGATCATGGTTTTAATCCATCACCATTTTTTAGCTCACTGCACCATCCCAGCTCAGAACCTGGCTACATGCAAATTAGTCTGTACCTGTCCCAGTGCATGATGGGAACCGGGCAAACCAAACTACCAAGCCAATTCTTATACTGGGAAGGAAAACAAGCTTCCGGGGACCGGTTTCTGGCATCACAGCCTTCGTCGGCCCGGCTTGCCTGAATCCTGATGGTGCAATGAGCAAGGGACTCACGTCTGAGCATACCCTCCCACACTGAGTGTGGATAAAATCGATTTGGGAAAAAGGGGGTGGTGATGGACAGAGTTTCTGAATGATGCAGAATACTCTTACCAAGTCAAGAGATCATGGTTTTAATCCATCACCATTTTTTAGCTCACTGCACCATCCCAGCTCAGAACCAGGCTACATGCAAATTAGTCTGTACCTGTCCCAGTGCATGATGGGAACAGGGCAAACCAAACTACCAAGCCAATTCTTATACTGGGAAGGAAACAAGCTTCCGGGGACCGGTTTCTGGCATCACAGCCTTCGTCGGCCCGGCTTGCCTGAATCCTGATGGTGCAATGAGCAAGGGACTCACGTCTGAGCATACCCTCCCACACTGAGTGTGGATAAAATCGATTTGGGAAAAAGGGGGTGGTGATGGACAGAGTTTCTGAATGATGCAGAATACTCTTACCAAGTCAAGAGATCATGGTTTTAATCCATCACCATTTTTTAGCTCACTGCACCATCCCAGCTCAGAACCTGGCTACATGCAAATTAGTCTGTACCTGTCCCAGTGCATGATGGGAACCGGGCAAACCAAACTACCAAGCCAATTCTTATACTGGGAAGGAAACAAGCTTCCGGGGACCGGTTTCTGGCATCACAACCTTCGTCGGCCCGGCTTGCCTGAATCCTGATGGTGCAATGAGCAAGGGCCTCACGTCTGAGCATACCCTCCCACACTGAGTGTGGATAAAATCGATTTGGGAAAAAGGGGGTGGTGATGGACAGAGTTTCTGAATGATGCAGAATACTCTTACCAAGTCAAGAGATCATGGTTTTAATCCATCACCATTTTTTAGCTCACTGCACCATCCCAGCTCAGAACCTGGCTACATGCAAATTAGTCTGTACCTGTCCCAGTGCATGATGGGAACCGGGCAAACCAAACTACCAAGCCAATTCTTATACTGGGAAGGAAACAAGCTTCCGGGGACCGGTTTCTGGCATCACAACCTTCGTCGGCCCGGCTTGCCTGAATCCTGATGGTGCAATGAGCAAGGGCCTCACGTCTGAGCATACCCTCCCACACTGAGTGTGGATAAAATCGATTTGGGAAAAAGGGGGTGGTGATGGACAGAGTTTCTGAATGATGCAGAATACTCTTACCAAGTCAAGAGATCATGGTTTTAATCCATCACCATTTTTTAGCTCACTGCACCATCCCAGCTCAGAACCTGGCTACATGCAAATTAGTCTGTACCTGTCCCAGTGCATGATGGGAACCGGGCAAACCAAACTACCAAGCCAATTCTTATACTGGGAAGGAAACAAGCTTCCAGGGACCGGTTTCTGGCATCACAGCCTTCGTCGGCCCGGCTTGCCTGAATCCTGATGGTGCAATGAGCAAGGGACTCACGTCTGAGCATACCCTCCCACACTGAGTGTGGATAAAATCGATTTGGGAAAAAGGGGGTGGTGATGGACAGAGTTTCTGAATGATGCAGAATACTCTTACCAAGTCAAGAGATCATGGTTTTAATCCATCACCATTTTTTAGCTCACTGCACCATCCCAGCTCAGAACCTGGCTACATGCAAATTAGTCTGTACCTGTCCCAGTGCATGATGGGAACAGGGCAAACCAAACTACCAAGCCAATTCTTATACTGGGAAGGAAACAAGCTTCCGGGGACCGGTTTCTGGCATCACAGCCTTCGTCAGCCCGGCTTGCCTGAATCCTGATGGTGCAATGAGCAAGGGACTCACGTCTGAGCATACCCTCCCACACTGAGTGTGGATAAAATCGATTTGGGAAAAAGGGGGTGGTGATGGACAGAGTTTCTGAATGATGCAGAATACTCTTACCAAGTCAAGAGATCATGGTTTTAATCCATCACCGTTTTTTAGCTCACTGCACCATCCCAGCTCAGAACCAGGCTACATGCAAATTAGTCTGTACCTGTCCCAGTGCATGATGGGAACAGGGCAAACCAAACTACCAAGCCAATTCTTATACTGGGAAGGAAACAAGCTTCCGGGAACCGGTTTCTGGCATCACAGCCTTCGTCAGCCCGGCTTGCCTGAATCCTGATGGTGCAGTGAGCTAAAAAACGGTGATGGATTAAAACCATGATCTCTTGACTTGGTAAGAGTATTCTGCATCATTCAGAAACTCTGTCCATCACCACCCCCTTTTTCCCAAATCGATTTTATCCACACTCAGTGTGGGAGGGTATGCTCAGACGTGAGTCCCTTGCTCATTGCACCATCAGGATTCAGGCAAGCCGGGCTGACGAAGGCTGTGATGCCAGAAACCGGTCCCCGGAAGCTTGTTTCCTTCCCAGTATAAGAATTGGCTTGGTAGTTTGGTTTGCCCTGTTCCCATCATGCACTGGGACAGGTACAGACTAATTTGCATGTAGCCTGGTTCTGAGCTGGGATGGTGCAGTGAGCTAAAAAACGGTGATGGATTAAAACCATGATCTCTTGACTTGGTAAGAGTATTCTGCATCATTCAGAAACTCTGTCCATCACCACCCCCTTTTTCCCAAATCGATTTTATCCACACTCAGTGTGGGAGGGTATGCTCAGACGTGAGTCCCTTGCTCATTGCACCATCAGGATTCAGGCAAGCCGGGCTGACGAAGGCTGTGATGCCAGAAACCGGTCCCCGGAAGCTTGTTTCTTTCCCAGTATAAGAATTGCCTTGGTAGTTTGGTTTGCCCTGTTCCCATCATGCACTGGGACAGGTACAGACTAATTTGCATGTAGCCTGGTTCTGAGCTGGGATGGTGCAGTGAGCTAAAAAACGGTGATGGATTAAAACCATGATCTCTTGACTTGGTAAGAGTATTCTGCATCATTCAGAAACTCTGTCCATCACCACCCCCTTTTTCCCAAATCAATTTTATCCACACTCAGTGTGGGAGGGTATGCTCAGACGTGAGTCCCTTGCTCATTGCACCATCCGGATTCAGGCAAGCCGGGCTGACGAAGGCTGTGATGCCAGAAACCGGTCCCCGGAAGCTTGTTTCCTTCCCAGTATAAGAATTGGCTTGGTAGTTTGGTTTGCCCTGTTCCCATCATGCACTGGGACAGGTACAGACTAATTTGCATGTAGCCTGGTTCTGAGCTGGGATGGTGCAGTGAGCTAAAAAACGGTGATGGATTAAAACCATGATCTCTTGACTTGGTAAGAGTATTCTGCATCATTCAGAAACTCTGTCCATCACCACCCCCTTTTTCCCAAATCGATTTTATCCACACTCAGTGTGGTAGGGTATGCTCAGACGTGAGTCCCTTGCTCATTGCACCATCAGGATTCAGGCAAGCCGGGCTGACGAAGGCTGTGATGCCAGAAACCGGTCCCCGGAAGCTTGTTTCCTTCCCAGTATAAGAATTGGCTTGGTAGTTTGGTTTGCCCTGTTCCCATCATGCACTGGCACAGGTACAGACTAATTTGCATGTAGCCTGGTTCTGAGCTGGGATGGTGCAGTGAGCTAAAAAACGGTGATGGATTAAAACCATGATCTCTTGACTTGGTAAGAGTATTCTGCATCATTCAGAAACTCTGTCCATCACCACCCCCTTTTTCCCAAATCGATTTTATCCACACTCAGTGTGGGAGGGTATGCTCAGACGTGAGTCCCTTGCTCATTGCACCATCAGGATTCAGGCAAGCCGGGCTGACGAAGGCTGTGATGCCAGAAACCGGTCCCCGGAAGCTTGTTTCCTTCCCAGTATAAGAATTGGCTTGGTAGTTTGGTTTGCCCTGTTCCCATCATGCACTGGGACAGGTACAGACTAATTTGCATGTAGCCTGGTTCTGAGCTGGGATGGTGCAGTGAGCTAAAAAACGGTGATGGATTAAAACCATGATCTCTTGACTTGGTAAGAGTATTCTGCATCATTCAGAAACTCTGTCCATCACCACCCCCTTTTTCCCAAATCGATTTTATCCACACTCAGTGTGGGAGGGTATGCTCAGACGTGAGTCCCTTGCTCATTGCACCATCAGGATTCAGGCAAGCCGGGCTGACGAAGGCTGTGATGCCAGAAACCGGTCCCCGGAAGCTTGTTTCCTTCCCAGTATAAGAATTGGCTTGGTAGTTTGGTTTGCCCTGTTCCCATCATGCACTGGGACAGGTACAGACTAATTTGCATGTAGCCTGGTTCTGAGCTGGGATGGTGCAGTGAGCTAAAAAACGGTGATGGATTAAAACCATGATCTCTTGACTTGGTAAGAGTATTCTGCATCATTCAGAAACTCTGTCCATCACCACCCCCTTTTTCCCAAATCGATTTTATCCACGCTCAGTGTGGGAGGGTATGCTCAGACGTGAGTCCCTTGCTCATTGCACCATCAGGATTCAGGCAAGCCGGGCTGACGAAGGCTGTGATGCCAGAAACCGGTCCCCGGAAGCTTGTTTCCTTCCCAGTATAAGAATTGGCTTGGTAGTTTGGTTTGCCCTGTTCCCATCATGCACTGGGACAGGTACAGACTAATTTGCATGTAGCCTGGTTCTGAGCTGGGATGGTGCAGTGAGCTAAAAAACGGTGATGGATTAAAACCATGATCTCTTGACTTGGTAAGAGTATTCTGCATCATTCAGAAACTCTGTCCATCACCACCCCCTTTTTCCCAAATCGATTTTATCCACACTCAGTGTGGGAGGGTATGCTCAGACGTGAGTCCCTTGCTCATTGCACCATCAGGATTCAGGCAAGCCGGGCTGACGAAGGCTGTGATGCCAGAAACCGGTCCCCGGAAGCTTGTTTCCTTCCCAGTATAAGAATAGGCTTGGTAGTTTGGTTTGCCCTGTTCCCATCATGCACTGGCACAGGTACAGACTAATTTGCATGTAGCCTGTTTCTAAGCTGGGATGGTGCAGTGAGCTAAAAAACGGTGATGGATTAAAACCATGATCTCTTGACTTGGTAAGAGTATTCTGCATCATTCAGAAACTCTGTCCATCACCACCCCCTTTTTCCCAAATCGATTTTATCCACACTCAGTGTGGGAGGGTATGCTCAGACGTGAGTCCCTTGCTCATTGCACCATCAGGATTCAGGCAAGCTGGGCTGACGAAGGCTGTGATGCCAGAAACCGGTCCCCGGAAGCTTGTTTCCTTCCCAGTATAAGAATTGGCTTGGTAGTTTGGTTTGCCCTGTTCCCATCATGCACTGGGACAGGTACAGACTAATTTGCATGTAGCCTGGTTCTGAGCTGGGATGGTGCAGTGAGCTAAAAAACGGTGATGGATTAAAACCATGATCTCTTGACTTGGTAAGAGTATTCTGCATCATTCAGAAACTCTGTCCATCACCACCCCCTTTTTCCCAAATCGATTTTATCCACACTCAGTGTGGGAGGGTATGCTCAGACGTGAGTCCCTTGCTCATTGCACCATCAGGATTCAGGCAAGCCGGGCTGACGAAGGCTGTGATGCCAGAAACCGGTCCCAGGAAGCTTGTTTCCTTCCCAGTATAAGAATTGGCTTGGTAGTTTGGTTTGCCCTGTTCCCATCATGCACTGGGACAGGTACAGACTAATTTGCATGTAGCCTGGGTCTGAGCTGGGATGGTGCAGTGAGCTAAAAAACGGTGATGGATTAAAACCATGATCTCTTGACTTGGTAAGAGTATTCTGCATCATTCAGAAACTCTGTCCATCACCACCCCCTTTTTCCCAAATCGATTTTATCCACACTCAGTGTGGGAGGGTATGCTCAGACGTGAGTCCCTTGCTCATTGCACCATCAGGATTCAGGCAAGCCGGGCTGACGAAGGCTGTGATGCCAGAAACCGGTCCCCGGAAGCTTGTTTCCTTCCCAGTATAAGAATTGGCTTGGTAGTTTGGTTTGCCCTGTTCCCATCATGCACTGGGACAGGTGCAGACTAATTTGCATGTAGCCTGGTTCTGAGCTGGGATGGTGCAGTGAGCTAAAAAACGGTGATGGATTAAAACCATGATCTCTTGACTTGGTAAGAGTATTCTGCATCATTCAGAAACTCTGTCCATCACCACCCCCTTTTTCCCAAATCGATTTTATCCACACTCAGTGTGGGAGGGTATGCTCAGACGTGAGTCCCTTGCTCATTGTACCATCAGGATTCAGGCAAGCCGGGCTGACGAAGGCTGTGATGCCAGAAACCGGTCCCCGGAAGCTTGTTTCCTTCCCAGTATAAGAATTGGCTTGGTAGTTTGGTTTGCCCTGTTCCCATCATGCACTGGGACAGGTACAGACTAATTTGCATGTAGCCTGGTTCTGAGCTGGGATGGTGCAGTGAGCTAAAAAACGGTGATGGATTAAAACCATGATCTCTTGACTTGGTAAGAGTATTCTGCATCATTCAGAAACTCTGTCCATCACCACCCCCTTTTTCCCAAATCGATTTTATCCACACTCAGTGTGGGAGGGTATGCTCAGACGTGAGTCCCTTGCTCATTGCACCATCAGGATTCAGGCAAGCCGGGCTGACGAAGGCTGTGATGCCAGAAACCGGTCCCCGGAAGCTTGTTTCCTTCCCAGTATAAGAATTGGCTTGGTAGTTTGGTTTGCCCTGTTCCCATCATGCACTGGGACAGGTACAGACTAATTTGCATGTAGCCTGGTTCTGAGCTGGGATGGTGCAGTGAGCTAAAAAACGGTGATGGATTAAAACCATGATCTCTTGACTTGGTAAGAGTATTCTGCATCATTCAGAAACTCTGTCCATCACCACCCCCTTTTTCCCAAATCGATTTTATCCACACTCAGTGTGGGAGGGTATGCTCAGACGTGAGTCCCTTGCTCATTGCACCATCAGGATTCACGCAAGCCGGGCTGACGAAGGCTGTGATGCCAGAAACCGGTCCCCGGAAGCTTGTTTCCTTCCCAGTATAAGAATTGGCTTGGTAGTTTGGTTTGCCCTGTTCCCATCATGCACTGGGACAGGTACAGACTAATTTGCATGTAGCCTGGTTCTGAGCTGGGATGGTGCAGTGAGCTAAAAAACGGTGATGGATTAAAACCATGATCTCTTGACTTGGTAAGAGTATTCTGCATCATTCAGAAACTCTGTCCATCACCACCCCCTTTTTCCCAAATCGATTTTATCCACACTCAGTGTGGGAGGGTATGCTCAGACGTGAGTCCCTTGCTCATTGCACCATCAGGATGCAGGCAAGCCGGGCTGACGAAGGCTGTGATGCCAGGAACCGGTCCCCGGAAGCTTGTTTCCTTCCCAGTATAAGAATTGGCTTGGTAGTTTGGTTTGCCCTGTTCCCATCATGCACTGGGACAGGTACAGACTAATTTGCATGTAGCCTGGTTCTGAGCTGGGATGGTGCAGTGAGCTAAAAAACGGTGATGGATTAAAACCATGATCTCTTGACTTGGTAAGAGTCTTCTGCATCATTCAGAAACTCTGTCCATCACCACCCCCTTTTTCCCAAATCGATTTTATCCACACTCAGTGTGGGAGGGTATGCTCAGACGTGAGTCCCTTGCTCATTGCACCATCAGGATTCAGGCAAGCCGGGCTGACGAAGGCTGTGATGCCAGAAACCGGTCCCCGGAAGCTTGTTTCCTTCCCAGTATAAGAATTGGCTTGGTAGTTTGGTTTGCCCTGTTCCCATCATGCACTGGGACAGGTACAGACTAATTTGCATGTAGCCTGGTTCTGAGCTGGGATGGTGCAGTGAGCTAAAAAACGGTGATGGATTAAAACCATGATCTCTTGACTTGGTAAGAGTATTCTGCATCATTCAGAAACTCTGTCCATCACCACCCCCTTTTTCCCAAATCGCTTGTGATGTTAAGCAGAGGTGCTGCACTCGAGTGTTGGGTGAATATCATGTTATACTTTGTAGGCAAGTGAGCGAGTTGACTCAGACCCCAAGCTTGCCACAAGCAGTGCAGATGCGCTGCTGCCAGCTAACAAGCTTTACTCTGTCAGTGTGGTTTAATTAGCAGCACTCCGCTCCGGCTTGCTAAGAAGGGGCTATCAATGCATGACAATGCATTTTAGTGCAGAGATGCGGACCACCACACTGAAATGAATTAATCTACTGCCTGATGCGTGGTACTTGGCTGGGCTGGTCACATGACTGCGATTTACTTGCTGTTGATCTTTATGTATTCCTCCAAGTGAGACAAAAGGGGGCTAGGTGTTGGCAGACTTGGCCAGCCTGCCAGGATGGCTGGGGGCAGAGATGTTCCCTGCCCACCTACATCTCAAAGAGCTGTGTCCAGCACACACAGTAAGGAACCTGGTACTGGCCTTTTCTCACCCCAGACTTCTTGGAGCATTGGTAGGATAAGGGTAGAACTTTCCGGAACCAGATTTGGGGGGTAGCACTGGAAATTCCCCCACTTCAAAAGCTGGCACTAGGTATAAATGTTGCATCCCCAGAGCACCTCTTCAGTACATTTCTGACCTCGTGGAAGACTTCAGAAGGACTTCATGGACCCCTAGTGGACCACCCTGCTGCTAGAGGCCTGACTTGGTTCCGGAGGTTTGCACTGCTGCTGCCAGAGAACTGCTCTACTGCTTGAGGAATGCCTTGCTTCCCAGAGGACTTCCCTGCTGCTAGAGGCCTGCCTTGATACTTGAAGGAGAACTGGACCATCTCCATGAATGCAGGACCACCAGACATGAGTTCAAGGGATAGTTGGCTGGCCTTCTGGGTGAGCTACTGGGGCATAACACGCTCCAGAGACCTTGAGATCTACACCTCATCTTGATTGGAGTGAGTGTTAATCCCTCCTCCTGCACCAATGGTGCCTCCCAGGTCTTGCACTCTTGGAAGTGGTGTTAGAGGTCCTGCTCCTGCCTAGCCCTAAAACGTGGGGCTTCTAAAAAGTTTCACCGAAAGTACTAGAAGAACTGACAGAAGACAAGGAGGTACCTGACAGTGGATCTGCCCAAGGTGAATTGCCAGTTGGTTTGACTTTGTAGTAGCTTCTGCTAGGTTATTCTATGCAGCAGAAATCCTGCTCACCAGGACCTCTCAGTGACAGTGTCTGACCTCATGGAGCCCACTTCTGCTACAGATTGTAGCTCTGTCACGCGGGAGGTTTCTGGCTTTCATAATGTTGTCTAAGTCCGAAGGTAAACAAAGCAAACACAAGGCGATAATGGACGGAGTGCTGAAACTTTTCAAACACTCACCCCCAGTCACAGATCTGGGTTGAATCTATCATCATTCTTTAGCTCACTTTGCCACCCCAGTTCAGACACAGCTAAATGCAAATCAGTCTTGGCCCAGGATGCTTGTTTCTGGTTCAGGAAAGACTTGGCTTGTCAGTCCGGGCTGGACTGTTCCCATGAGGCAAAGGGTCAAGACTGATTTGCATATAGGTGGGTCTGAACTGAGGTGGCAAAGTGAGCGAAAGAATGATGATGGATTCAACCCAGATCTGTGACTGGTGGTGAGTTTCTGAAAAGTTTCAGTGCTCCGTTCATCATCTCCTTGTGTTTGCTTTGTTCACCCTAAGTTGGCAGGGTATGCCCAGACGTGGGTCCCTTGCTCACTTTGCCACTGGATTCAAGCTAGCCTGGCTGATGAGGGCTGTTAGCCTGAAGCTGGTCCCAGGATGCTTGTTTCCGGATCAGTGAAGACCTGGCTTGGCAATTTGGGCTGGACTGTTCCCATGAGGCACGGGGTCAAGACTGATTTGCATATAGCTGGGTCTGAACTGAGGTGGCAAAGTGAGCTAAAGAATGATGATGGATTTAACCCAGATCTGTGACTGGGGGTTAGTTTCTGAAACGTTTCAGTGCTCCATCCGTCATCTCCTTGTGTTTGCTAAGGCAAAGGTAAACATTTTCACTGGGCTCGATGGTGGCCAGCTCCCCATTGATGACAACTGTAGGAAGCTGGCTCTGTATATACTATACTGAGAAAGCTGGTTTCTGCTATCAATATTTTAACAAGGAACCCCAGGTTGATGTCTCTTTTTACCTGCTGAAAAGTGTAAAGGGGTAAAGCAGCTCAACTTAAACAGTTTGACTTCCAAAAATACCCATGACTCAAAAGTTCACGGACTCCAGACTTCAGTTTAGGGGATTTATTACAAAGCCAAAAACAACTGAATGTACAAGCACCTCAAGACGAGGTTATAGAAATACATGGGAACTAATACAAAGCCAAACCTACGTATAATTCTGCTCCGATGGATCATAAACAGAATAGGACTGCTCCAACATTTATGTCAGACTTCATCTGCGGTTACAAAGTAAAAACATTAGACTATCCCTACACTACCACTAAGGTGACATCCCTACTTAGCATTTCCCAGACAAAATCAATTAAAGGTGTCAGCTCGTGAAGACTTCCTAAAAATTACACTCCCAATGTAAGTCAGACAACTAAAGCTACAGAGTTCGTTCTAAGATACTCTTCCCAGATCAATCCTCTAATGTTAATGTTAATGTTAATGTTAAGTTTATTTGTAGAGCGCAACGGTTACCCAAGGGTATCCTGGCGCTAGTTACCTGTCCTTTCAGCTATCACCAACAGAAAGAGTTAGTTATTAAACAGCCATGTTTTCAAGGCCCTTCTGAAACCAACAGATCTGTGGCATTTCTGAGATGGTCATTCCAGGCCTTGGCCCCTCCGAAGACAAATCTTCATCCTCCCCATGATACCTTTTTTGTGGGCGGGACTATGACCATTTTGGCTCCTGCTGAGCGTAGATTTCTTATGGGTATGTACCGATGAAACTGTTTCTGTAAGTACTCCGGTCCAATACCTTGGAGTGCTTTAAATACAGTGCACAAAGATTTGAAAAGCACTCGTTTTCTCACCGGGAGCCAATGTAGTTTTTTAATTTTGTTGGAGATCGCCGCAAATTTGGGCATCCTAGTGAGTAATCTGGCGACCGCGTTTTGTATCCTTTGGAGTTTATTTCTAATACGTTCTTGATTTTTAAATAAAGGTAAAGGCTATTGCAGTAATCAAGCTTCGACAAAACAAGTATGGTGACCACCGTTTGCCGGCTCCTCGCTGGCAAGAATGGCAGTATTTTTTTCACTGTTTTGAGAATAAAGGGGGTTGAGGATGAAACTGCATTGACTTGGTCGCCCAAGTTTAGTTTGTCATCTACTAATACTCCAAGGTTTTTTACTTTCTTCATGGGAACAGGAAGTGATCCCATTGTTGATGGGCACCAGCTTGGGTTCCAGAAGTTGGGACCATTTCCAAACAGGATAACTTCTGTTTTGCCTGAATTAAGCTTTAAGCAGTTTTTCCCCATCCAACCGCCCACTGCTTCCATGCAGTTGTGAAAACGATTGTCCATGCCCACCTCCTGTCCTGGCAGCAGAGACACCACAATTTGGGTGTCATCCGCATAGGAGGTGAGATCAAAGCCAAAGGAGTTGATAATAGGGGCCAGGGAAGAAACAAAAACATTGAACAATGTAGGGCTCAATGACGACCCCTGCGGAACACCACAGGGCAAAACAAAGGGTTTTGACTGATATTCACCCAGGGATACCACTTGTATTCTGTCCGTAAGGAAGGACTGCAAGAGTTTCCAAGCGTTGTCCTGGAGTCCGCATGACCTTAATCGGTCCATCAAAAGATCATGATGGACCGTATCAAAGGCCGTGGATACATCCAATAGGATCAAGGCCGCCTTTCCGCCTTGGTCAACTACTTTCCTAATCTCATCTGTTGTTTTTATGAGCGCCGACTCCGTACTATGACCACCTCTGAAGCCATATTGAGTTGGATCCAGAGCTTGGGTCTGTTGAAGAAAGGCACTAAGTTGTGTGTTTAATGCCTTTTCTATCAGTTTTGCTGTTAAAGGGAGGCGTGAAATAGGGCTGAAACTATTTGGGTCATTCGGGTCCAGATTGGGCTTTTTCAGTAGGGGTAAAATCAATGCCACCTTCCAAAGCTTAGGAAAGAGCCCAGTATCGATCATATCATTGAAAATAGACGTGAGTGTCTGGGTGATGGGTTCCACTGCTAATTTGGCCACAGCCACCGGACAAAGGTCATACGGTGACCATGATCTAGCCGCTTAAAGAAGGTTGCGCGTTTGGTCCGTGGACAAGGCCTCAAATCTGTCAAGGATGACGGGGGAAACTTTGGGGAACTTATGGTCCTCCTTCTCTATGACACTTTCTACTGCACTAAAGCCATTTAGCGCCGAGAAGATAACTTCCACTTTGTCCAAGAAGAATTTGGCAATATTTTCACAAAGTTCCTGACTGGACTGAACTGTAGCTGGGTGTGGAGACGCCAGATCTGATACTGTTCAGATTCAGATTCAGATTTTAAAGTCTTTATTTCGATAATAAAATCATAAAAGACAACAAAATTTACACAAACAGTTGAGGCCATACATTACAAACGCCACATACTAACCAATTGTTCTGAATAGTTCTTTGGCCTACTTTTTGGCCAAATCAATTTTTGTGACAAAGAATTTTTGTTTAGTGGAAAACAGAAGTTGCTTATAGTTCAATAGGCTATTTCTATAAGCCTTCTTTTCAACTTCCTTATATTCTTTCCTCCAAGTGCGCTCAAGACGTTTGCACTTGAGCTTTCTTTTTTCAATTCTTCTGTAAACCAGGGAGCGGAGGGGGATGATCTCTTAGGAAAAATACTAATAGCTGGAGCTAATTTGCAACAGGCGTTCTCCACCCATTTGGTATAGGCTATCGTCCCTTCTGCCACACCCAAATGCATTTGTGTTGTCGTTGAGGTGAGAAGTTCCTGTAGGGCATTCCTATCCATTTTATTCCAAGGTCTGATATCAATCTGCTTCTTAACACATGCCTCACCTATGTGCTGGTCCTTAAGGGCTAACTCAAACCGAACAGCCGCACGGTCTGTCCAAACAAGAGGTAGCACCCCAGTGAACTGGAGGCCTAGATGGTTCATAAAAATACCATCCAGGGTATGTCCAGCCACATGAGTGGGGCCTATGATCTGCTGCCTGAGGTTTACGCTATTCATTGTATCGACGAGAGCGACTTTATCCAAATTTGAGAGAACCTCCAAGTGATAGTTGAAATCCCCCATGATGTTATAGGCATCCGAGCAGATGCTGTCTTCCAGCAAATTTCCAGTGGATGTAATAAAGGGATTTTTAGTACTTGGTGGTCTGTACAATAAAATGCCTTTCAAAGTATGATGATGGGATAGGCTGAAATTGAACGACAGAGCCTCACAACCTGCGTTAAGTATTGGGTGGAAAACCGCCTTCATAGAACTGGGATAAATAACTGCCAATCCTCTCCCTTTTTTCCCAGACCTATTCAGGGTGTGGCAAGCAAATCCTGGCGGGGTAGCCATGACCAGGTCCGGCCCTGAAGATTCATCAGTCCATGACTCTGCGATGAATGCCATCTGTATGTCCTTTTCCTCAATGAGCCTTGCACACTCGGTGCTAATCCCTTCTCCTAGCTCGTCCTGTCTCCTTCTTCTCTAACACTCCTTCTGACGCTCCTCCCTCGAGGCGCTTTCCCTAATACAAAACGCGAAAAATACAGAACACGACCACAGATCATCTCATGCTAACGAGTACCCTCTCCTAGGTAGTTTTCCACCGTCTTCTCCATGTGCATTCCATTGACCTTGGTTCCCAGGCCTCCTCAGTGAGAAAGAACACCGACTCCCAATTATCAATTGCATGTTTACAATGTTTCACTTCTCCTCCATGCCTAACTTCTAAAACAAAAGGCATTATTTTTAACTAACAAAGGCAGCTTCTTAAACTTGCAACTGAAACATGAGAACAGAACATCTTTGCATACACATGAAATTTGCTGACTACCTCCAAAATGAGAGCTTACCAGGGAAATTACATTTTCAGCCCTGCACAATTCAGCTAACATAAGAACAAAACGAATAGGCCTTTCATAGCACAACATGAACGTTTTCATTTAGGCCTTAACACGTCAAGTTACACACATGTTGATACTGCTTTTGCTGCAAACATCTAATATCATTACATTTTAAGTATCTCTTGTTATTTCTTCGTGCAATCTTCATCATGGTGCACATTTAAATCAAAATGCATTTCACTACACGTGAGCTTTTCGTTAAGCAATTGCATTGTACTAAAGGTTACAGTTTTAAACATAAACACCATTTCACTTCTCTTCTGTATGGCACGAAATACCCTTCTATCTTTCACTTGCACATTTATTATTACAGCACAGTTCTAATAACTGAAATTAATACAACACAAGAATATATGCTGGTGAGGAGTATCTGTGATTATGATGCACCCCTACAATTTTTAGAGCGCCATCATGCTCTATCAATACCAAAGTGAGGTACAGTGTGTGCAGAGTCCAGTAGATACGCAAAGGTAGGCAGAGGTAAAAGTAGGTAGTACCTTACTCTCTATTTGTGGTAGTGTGATCGAGCAGTAAGGCCTTGTCAGAAGGTAGTGCTAAGCATTTATCGTACACACTCAGGTAAGGAGTGATTTCACACACTCAAGGACTGAACTCAGACCAATTCGTTTGTATAACAATATTATCTAGTTGTAGTTTATTTTTCTAGAACCATGCCAGGCCTGGTACAGGTATGTATAGCAATACTTTGTAGAAATATATGCAATCAAATGACAATTCAAATACAGTGAATCAATATACAGTTGGATTACTTTGTAATGACTTTTCTTACTCAGCCAGGTATCGCAGGGTACATTTCCTGTGGGAAGGAAGAATAGGGCCAATGTTTCTGCAAATTCTTTACAGTTTTTATAATGTACGCACAAGGGAATATTTAGTTCTCTGAAAGCAGACCTTGGTTTTACGGGGCTGTGGGTTGGAGTCGGTTAACAGGGGGGTACTGAGTTGCACCACCAGTGGCACCGAGGCGGCCGGGTGTGAAGTGCCGGGTCCGTATGTTGGCCAATGGGCTTGCAAGGCTGTGGGAGTTGAGGACTGCGGCAAGCAGGCCACCAAGTTAGATAAACAAGGACTCCTGAGGTTAGGGACAGCATGGAGGCCAAATGGCCCACACAAGAACTACACCGTCAGCGGCACAGAGGTTGTCGGGTGTAGGATGCGGTCTTGGCTGTGGTTGCAGTAGTCGATCGAGGATCCTTCCCAATCGGTCACTGGCTGTAGGCAAATGAGATCTTTGGGAGTTGCTGCTTTTAGGTCCGCTTCGTATAATGACAGAGTCAGTCGAACGGTTGCGGTTCTTTCCTCTGAATCATTTTGGCTCAGAGTCATACGGGCTGTTTGCCTTCGATCGTGATTAATGGGAGATCTTCACTTGACAACTGCAGGTTGGTTTTTAAGAGCTTGCTTGTCAGGGGTCACTATGATCCAGGCTTGAATCGCGGGTAGGGCCACTTTGAGAGTTTGATTCACTCCAGCTCGGGCTCTCTTTGACAGGAGCGGAGTGGAGGTGACCCACGGAGTCGGCCGGAGTCAGTGTCAGTTTGGCTTGAGCAAATCCAATGCTCACGGGAGACAAAAGTCAGTTTGGGATTTGAAGGCAGGGCGAGTTCTCTGGGTTTTTGAGGACTGCTGGCTGCAGGATGCACTGAGGTTCTTTTGGAGGAGACTGAGGTCGGGAGAGGCCGGTAGGGCTGGGGCCAAGTCAGTAGTTTTCCTCCTCTTCTCCCCCACACGGCTGTTCGGTCCTTCTTCTTCTTTTCTCCTATTCGGCTCTGGTCTAAGGAGGCAAGGTTCGGGGTTGCCCCTAAATACTAATTTTAGAGGGGTTACTGGTAGGGACAGGTCGGGCCAATGGTCCCTTCCTTTCGGTGGGTACACACTCTATTATGCCATTCTCCAGTGGGAGGGGTACCTAAGTCTCACTCTGGTTGGTGGGGTCCCCCATCTGCAAGATGGTGGGGACTTAAAGTTGTGCTACACCTCCCCTCCCTGGACTTTTTCTTTAAAATGTCATCTCAGTCTGAAGTTCAGCCAAGACCAGGCCCAATCCCCCTTGAGTATCGGACTTGTCCTCCATCGTGGTTAACCTTTGACTTTGTCCTGGTCTCAAGTAACCAGATATGCACGGTTGGCATTTTGGTCTTTTAGGTGCTAGATTTCACTGAAAACTTAAAAAGAATCTGGTTGTATTGATAGGATTTGATTTTGTTTTGGTGTTATTTTATTTATTAAAATGTATCTCATTTTTTAAAATTCGGTTAGCATTATTCTTGTGTTGTGTATTCAGTTTATTACTGTTTGCTGCATAAAAACTTTACACAGTGACTCTAAGTTAAGCCTGAAAGCTTTTCCACCAAGCTACCAGAGGGCTAAGCACATGTTAATTCAGTGACTTTTGTGGTTCATGCTGAAAATGATTCTGGTTGTTGCTTGAGTAGCATTTCATCCCACTCAAACAAAAAATCAATTTCTTACAGTATTGTAACTCAGTATTTTAAAAAGACATTCTGCTGCTGCTTCTAAAGAAGCAGGGAGATCACCTGTTCCTATTCTTAAATTAAAATATGTTCTTCATTACAGCTTGAAGCCAACATGCTTCTTCCACACTGTTAGAATAGGGTTTCTGGTTGGCAGAGGTCTGCACCCTGTCCAAGCAGGAACCACAGTCCCAGTCAGGGTAAGGGTAGTACACATTTAAAGTTTACCTATGCTCACCCACTGGGAGCTTGGCACAGAGCAGTCAGGCTAAACTAAAGAGGCAATGTGTAAATTATTTGCGTACACACACAGTAACACAGCAAAAACATCACAAACATACTCCACACCAGTTTAGATAAAGAGTCAATATTTATATGAGTAAAACAAGACCGAAATGACAAACTTTCAACATTCACAAGTCAAGATATGAATTTTTCAAGATTAACTCAAAATACAGTGCTTAGAAGCCATTACTTCCTCGTAAGTCTTCCTCTCCACCTGAGTTACACAATGAGCTTTAGCTCCACAACAGAACCCTCAAAGTAATTTTAAGCTCCAGTCTTCCCATCTCTCCCCAACATGGCCGGCCACCTTCACCCTTGACCCAGTACAAGGGGAGGCATGACCCACCCCAATTCCTGTTTATTTTTTGTTCTGCGCTGCAGACCCTCTGAGCGCAATTTGCAGGCCATTGGGGCGAGGTTATGCCTTAGCCGGCCCTAATGACCGGGGTTGAGGCCCTGCGAAGTAGGCTTTTGTTGTACGCCATTTTTACCTTATTCTACTGAGCTTTTCAGCGAGGCTCGTCAGAGTGAGCTCATCGTAGAGGTTGGAAACCCTGCTACAAAGGGCTCATTCTGGGGTGTGTGGGCCGTGCATTGCGGCCGGTGGTTGTGGCACCGCCCCAACGCCCGCCCCTTTTTTTTTCACAAAAAGTTCTGACTATCCATGAGGCCCTGCAATTGTTGACTTTCGTGGAGACTTGGGAAAGGTCGGCCTCCGACCAGTAGGTCCTGGGAATTGTCAGGGAGGGTTACTGGATTGTCTTCAACTCTCCACCCCCAGAATTTGTTGTCCACACTCCCTCGCCATCAGCTGTGCCAAAGAGGGAGGTGCTTTTGGCAGGTGTTCAGGATCTTCTTGAGAAAGGGGCCATTCATCCTGTTCCTGCCTGTCAAAGGGGTCAAGTGGTCTACTTCATTCTTTTTCTCATAAGGAAGGTTTCCTGGGACTTCTGTCCTGTGCTGGATTTGAAAAGGGTGAACTCGTTTGTCCCTCATGTTAAGTTTAAGATTCTGTCTTTTTAGTAGATCCTTCCCTTACTGATTAAGGGGGATGTGGTATCTTCCTTGGATCTGCTTGATGCCTAACTCTAGGTGCCCCTTACCCTGCGTCGCAGCGGTTCCTCAGGTTTTTTGTGGGACCCAAGCATTTCCAATTCCAGGTACTGCCATTTGGTTTGTCTTCTGCCCTGAGGGTCTTCACTAAGGTTGTGTCTCCCTTGGTTGGGTTTATCCATAGGGAGAGAATTCGGGTATTCCCGTACCTTGATGACTGGCTGATTTCTGCCTATTCTTTTTCCAAGGGGACTCTTCAAGTCCGGAGGGTCTGTGAGATTCTGGAGAGGCACGGCTTCCTGATCAACCACAAAGAGTTGCATCTGGTTCCCACCCAGGAGTTAGTGTTTATTTGGGGTCACCTGGACGTGGCCAAGCGGTTGGTGTTTTTGCCAGCCGTGAGGAGGGAAACCTTGAGGAGGAAACTGGGTTGTCTGCTGGCCTTGGATTCTGCCCGGTGCATCAGTGGTTGAGGTTGCAGGGTTTGATGTCAGCATCATTAAATGTACTACCGTAGGCTCGTATGCATCTGTACCCGTTGGTAAACCATCTCCTGTCCCATTGGTCCCCTTGTTCCACTGCTTACGATCTGCCAGTGGTGGTGTCCCTTCAGATTAGGATTGCCCTGGGTTGGTGGATGGTAGAGTCTAATCTGACCAGGAGTCTTCCTTTTCAGGTGTCCCCCTCCCAGGTGGTGACGACGATGCCAGCCAGTTGGGCTCGGGGGCGATGTTGGATTCCTGGTCTGTGCAGGGTCTCTGGAATTGCCTGGAGGCTGGTTGCTCGCCCAACTTCCGGGAGCTGATGGCAGTTCAGATGCTTTGTCTGGAGTTTGCATCGGCCGTTCGGGGGCATCATGTTCTGGTCCAGATGGACAATAAGGTGGTGATGGGTTACCTCAATCACCAGAGGGGCTCCAGGGTTCAGGCCCTGTGGCTCCTGGTTCAGGAGATTCTGACCTGGGTGGAAGGCGCCGTGTTGTCTCTGCGGGCGATATATATCTCCCAGGGAGAGAGAATTGTGTGGCAGATCACCTGAGCAGGGTTTTTCCCCCATGTCTTAGATTTCACTGTCAGGGAAGGTGTTCCATGTGTTGCAAACGAAGTTTGGGTGCTCGACAGTGGACTTGTTTGTGGCCAAGAAGAATGCTCAGCTTGTGCACAGTTATTCCCTGTCCAGAGGCTTTGCGGGTGGATGCGATGTCATTCAGGTGGCCGGACACCCTGCTTTACGCATTTCTTCCAATCCCTTTGATTGCCCGGGTTCTGTGCAAGATTCGCCTGGACAAGGCATTTGTTCTGTTGATTGTGCCGGGCTGAGCTCGCCGTCTTGGTATACTCTTCTGAGGGAGCTGGCCATTCAGGAGTGTTGGACGATTCCCAATCTGCCTTATCCGCTGAGGGGTTTGCGTCTTCCTGCAGGGGTTCTGCTTTGGCTCCATCTTCAGGCCTGGCTCTTGAGAGGGTGAGCCTCTTGTCCCGTGGCTACTCCGAGGAAATGCTTGACTTTCTTCAGAGTTCCCGACATCTGGCGACTCTTTAGTCTTATTCCCGACATTGTGTATCCTTTTCTAGGTGGTATGTTTCTAAAGGCCTAGAGTCTGGTTCAGTGGACCCAATCAGGTTGCTGGATTTTCTTTTAGATGGCTTTGCATTGGTCCTGGCTCCTTCTATGTTTCGGGCTCAGTGGACGGCTTTGCAGGTTTTCCGCAGCCCTCATTTGGATTGGCTGGATCCATTGGTGGCCCAGTTGATACGAAGTTGTTTTCTTCAACGTCCTAGAGTGATTTGTCATACCCCAACCTGGGATCTCCGGTTGATGTTACAGGCCCTTCACGTGGCTCCTTTTGAGCCCTTGGGGTCTGTGGACATTAAATTTGACCATGAAGGTTGTGATTCTGGTGGCCATTGTGTCCGCTGGTCGGATTGGAGAGTTGGGGCCTTCTCATTCTACCCTGAATAGGTGGATTAAGCTGACCATCCTTCTGGCTTATGGTTCTCAGTGGTCGTAGGTAGTGGCCTGGATCCAGGGTCGGTCTACCAGGGTATTTCTGTCTCCTGGGCCTCTTTCAAGGGGTCTTGATTGTTAATATCTATAGGGTCTCTACGTGGGCCTCTCCACAAATGTTTCTGGACCACTATCATGTGGTGTTGGGTGGTCCTGCTGCTGGGGGTTTTGCTGAGGCTGTTCTCCACGCTAGCTCTGCCTGCACTTGATTGGTGCTCCTTCTGTTGGGTGTCTGTTTGTTTTTTTCCCCTCTGTTTTGTTGTTTGGATTAAAAACTTGGTGTTTGCTTCAATCTTTGGTATGTGATTTCTTGTTGGTGACCATGAAGCTGCTTGGCTTTGGTATATGCTCACTGTGTAACTCATGCAAAAAAAAACTATTGATGGACAGAATGCAGAACAATGTCATACATTCACCCCAGTACAGAGATCTGGGCCTAAATCCATCGTTTTTTTGCTCACAATGTCATTCCAGTTTGGACCCAGCCATTTGCAAATCAGTCTTGACCCTGTACCCAATGGGAACAGTTCAGCCCGAACTGCCAGGCCAGGCCCTCCCTGGACTGGAAACAAGCAACCTAGGACCGGTTTCGGGGTTTCACCCCTCTTCAGCCAGGATAGCTTGATTCCAGTGGCATGGAGAGCACGGGACTCACGTCTGAGCATACCCGTCCCACTCGGGGTAACAAATGCAAAAAGAACTATTGATGGACAGAATGCAGAACAATGTCATACATTCACCCCAGTACAGAGATCTCAGGCAGCGAGGAAGACTTACGAGGAGGTAATGCCCCGGTTACTTACCAGTAATCTTCATTACTCCGAGTATAGTCTTCCTCGCCACATGAGTTCCCATCCCTCCTTCCCTGTTTGACTATCATCTTCATGTGGTTGCTTGCTGGGTTTGGTAGTTGTACAGGAAATGGGGTTGGCCATGCCTCCTCTTGTACTGGGTCACGGGTAAAGATGATCGCCCATGTTGGGGAGGGATGGGAGGACTGGAGCATAAAATTGCGTGGAGGGTTCTGTTGTGGAGCTGAAGCTCACTGTGTTACTCATGTGGCAAGGAAGACCATACTCCGAGTAATGAAGATTACCGGTTAGTAACCGGGGCAATAACTCCAACTGGGGCTATTTAGTAGCGATTGACTGGGGCAAATCCAAAAGTTCAGTCCAACCGCGATGGAGTACGGTCAGAGACAAGAGTCACACAGACCCGCTGACAGTACCTTGGATACGTTGATGCTTAGGGACAATGCGATGCGCAATGGAGAGGATGCCTGGCGGGTGCAGGTGATGTGTCGGTTCCGGAGGAAGTGCATGGTCGTTGAGGCATTGGCACTCGGGGCAATGCACTGCGCAAAGTAGGTGATGCGCCAGTTGCGGGTGATGTATCAATGTTTAGAGCGCATTGACTCGAATTTGTGATGTCGTAGTCGAATCGCTGGGCTGTAGGTGATGTGTCAGTCGACAGCCGCTTAAGGCCGGGAATGCATCAGAGTCGGGACTGTGCACCACAGATGTCGGTGAAGCTGCGTCCGAGACTCACGCAGAAGCATTTCTTCGGAGGTGCTGCAGCAAAGTCGGGGCTCCGTTGAAAGTCAAGGTCATTGCGTTGTGCACTTGGTGAGCATTGTCTGTTGTTTTGGTGCAGGCAGCGTCAGTTTTGCAGAGATGTGCAGGTTCCAAAATGATGCTTCAGAGTCTTAGCCACGGATGGGAGGGCGAGCGGGGCCAGGCTATGATGTGCTCTGGCCCCCCAACTGAAGCCCAGATGTTTCAGTTTCTGTTATTTGATAACAATATGGTTAAGCTTGACATTTGTGACAGTGCACGTGATCTGCAGCCTCAACTCTGCCTGCATTACCAATACTGAAACTGAAAGAACTGTTGCTATCTCCAGAGTAAGAGAGTGAGGCAAGGAGACAGACAGAAGGAAGGGGGGCTGTACTCAGGCTGTTGTGCACACCCTGGTGGACTGAATGATACTAATATGACTAGGCTTTCCTGTTTTCAGTTTCTATTTTTGGTGAATTCTGGTGGTGTTTTTTCAGTGTTATCCAGTGATTTCAAAACCTCAAAAAAACAGTGCTTTTCAGTGGTTACTCATTTTCGCCCCATAAAAAACAACTGAAACGGTGTTTTACCGGTGTTTATGGAACGCTTTGCTTTTGTTATTGCTTGCTTTCTTCATCGATGCATGGTATATAGACAGTGTACATACAGTGTATATGAGGTCCAAATACATTTTTACAAGTCGAAGGTGTCAAGATGGTTGGTAGAGTTGACGTGCTCTGATTTAGATTTATTTAAATGCCCGCTCTACTTGCCACTCCTTACAAATTTCTGAACTTTTGGTTGATCTGTATTTGGAAAATGGGATTACTGAGAGCTGAGTTTGGGCCATATCTGGTCCGTGATTAGGGATGGCTCAGTAGTGCGTAACGCCTGCCCTGATTTACAGCATATTTTGGTATATTTTTATGTTTTTATACCACATGTGCTCTCTGAGGAGAAGTGAAATGGTATGAGAGCCAGGGTAAGCTCAGGGGTCTTGATATACACACTAAATATAGCCAGTGGGGTAGCTAGACCTACTGCCACCCAGGGCAGCCCCTAAGTTTAGGTGCAGGTAAGAGCAGGCAACAGACAGATTGTTCTCGGGGTGTGGGAGGGGTGGCAGCCAACTGACGACTTGTTCACAGGGGTGGGGTGGTGGTGTTAGTTAGTGAGTGAGGGTCACCACATTTACTCGTAGCCCTAGCACCCATGGCTGTTTCTCAATCAGTGGTGCAACAGGTGCAGTGGCACCGGAGCCAATCGGTCTGACTAACCTTCCATGCACCCTGATTACGGCTGCCTTGCTACGCATTTGAGGTAAGGGAGGTCCGTTTCCTCCCTTGCATGGGGGCCCACTGACGCTTGTTACGCCACTGCCACCTCTACTGAACCGGTGAAACCCAGGGCGGGGGCCAGTGGGTGCCAAGAAACGCCAGGGGGGATGGACGGCTCTTATAGGATAATTGAGGAAAGGCAGCAGCCTCTTTATCAACTCAAACACCCCCATGCATTCTCAAGAGCCGAGTTGTAATCCCCCTGCTGCACAAAATCCCCTTCATGCGCCCTAAGGCACTTGCCAACCAACGCTCTCCTGGAGGCTAAGCCAAACTTAAATACTCGCGCGCACACAAAGACACAGTAGGCACTAGGCAGGCACGCACTCAAATGCATCTAGATAGAACCGCACACACTTACATACAGGCAAAAGACATACACACACTCAGAGGCGCAACTAGAGCCAAATTTCGGGGGGGGGGGGCTGAGCAAAAATTTCGGGGGGGGGGGGCTGAGCAAAAATTTCAGGGGGGGGGGAACTTTAAGCAATAGGCAGAGTGGAGCTGCAGGGGCTCTTAGAAGGGGTGAAACAACAGCAAGGCCTCATTAACATGCAAATGGTCTTTTAAAGACCTGTGAAGTGCTCGGGTGCGGCTGCTTTTTTGCCCGGGAAGGTGTCTCATCCCGGGCTGCCACACACGACGAGGGGGTGTTGCGTGCCTGCACACACTCGCGCACATTCATACAGACCCACACACAGGTGCACTTTATGCAAACACGCGGAAACACAGACACACATTACATCGTTGTCGTACTCATAGATGCACACACTCACACAGACCGAAGGCATGCAGGCGTACATAAAGACAGGCGGGCAGATATATAGGCACCGAAACACCACACGCCAAACACAAAGATACGCCACGCACACAGACTTACAAACTCACACAGGTACACCCCACACACACAGACAAAAAAAGGGATGGATAAACGCCCAGAGTAATGACAAAACACAGGAACATAAACAGGCATGCGACACACGGCCTCCGTTTCCTGGAAGCCAGCACTGGGTGGGTGTTCCTCGCTAAGATCTCACGCCGCCACCAAGGTGGTCACAACGATTGACAGGACTGTGTGCATTCCCACCCATGAATGTGCAGGTCTACAATAAAACTTCAGACACCGTAACCCTGCAGTAGATTCGATTTCCTAATTCATAAACAATTCGGATATCGTTCCCACTAGAGGAACATTTCCGGTCCCTTAGGACATTGAGGCAACCGGGAGATGTATCCGCTTGCTCAAGATCACGCAACTTGCTGCAGTGAGAAAGAAGCTGGGATTCGAATCTATTAGACGACTGAAAAATATCTAACAGGTTCGAATCTCGGCTTCTTTCACACTTCAGCAAGTGTAGGATCCTACTTATGGGAGATCAAAGGTCTGCAAAAATCTAATCTCTACTATCATAGGTGACCCGAAACCTCCCTCACTTGGCTCCAGCTCCCTCTGTCAAGTCACTGCTCCCCCCATGCCCCCTTTACCCTTCTCCGCACAGAGGTGCCCCATATCTGCTGCAGCACTTACCGCGGGCGGGCAGGGCTCGGAAGCTGCGCACCATGTTGCCATCCCGGAGTTGTTGACGGAGCCCCCCAGGGCCCTGCTGCTGTCGCCCCCCGCTGTAGCGTTCGTAGAGTCGCAGCATGTGCTCTAACACCGTTTGATTAACATTTCATCCTTGTGGATGGTTTCATAAATTACATTTAAAAAAAAATTGTTTGAGAAAGAGTTTTTCATTAAAAGAAAGGAATTCTTGAAATCTTCGAATCCGCTGCATGTTGGCTTGGCAGGTTGCGGCCAGTGCATACACCCCCCCCCCACCCCCTCAGCCCGGGCTGAAACAGCTTCGGGCACACACACAGCCGCGGCCCCCCCCCAGTACTTCACAGACCATTCACTTGATAATGGGGCTTTGTTGGTTTTTCACCCGTTCTAGAGCCCCTGCATCGCCACTCTGACTATTGCTGGAAGAATTATCACAATACAGACTGTGGCGTGCACACAATAAAAACTAGCCAATCACAAGTGCAGTGCATTGTGGCGATTCCTCGGGGCTTTAGCTGACAGGGCTTCGTCACAACAAAGGAGAAAGGATTATCCATTGTGGCTTCTTGGTGTCAGAAAGGTGGCAGTGGACTGGCTCAGGGTGACCCCATGTAGAGACGCCGATAGTGAGCCGGTTCACATTTAAACGCCTGTAAGGTTATAAATACTACATTCCTTTGTGTTCTTTCTCCTCCCTGCGAGCGGGCGCTTATGTTCGCAGATCCGCTCTGTTTAGTGCAGAGTTGAAGGACTTGCGCTTGTATCAGCGAGTCATATTGCCGCCATCGCGCCGGAAAGTCTGTGGCCGATCCGCCAGCTGTTGTATCCTGCCCGAAAGCCATTAGGTGCCTCCGTAGAAGATAGTAGTTTACACTGCAGGGCTAACTAGGGCAAACCGGCATTCCCAAAGCGGGGATCTCGATATGTACAGCTTTGGCTCCCTCAAGTGGCCAAAAGGTGCAAATGGCCAAGTGGTGAATCCAATTTGGAAAATTCAGCGATACTCGGTTTAAACCGGGTCAGCTGATTTGCAATCGGTAGGGTAATCTCGGTCTGAGTCGGTTTTAACCGAAATCCGGACAGCCTAAATATGACTTATGAATCATCAGAACTGCCTCTCCTGGAGCCTCACTACCATTGGTGAGGGCCCTGCATGCAGGCAGCAGGATGACATGCAGCGTGACCACACTGCTTCTGGGCCTCTCTACCATCGGTGAAGGCACTGCGTGCAGCAGCAGGTTGACATGCAGTGTGAACACACTGCTTCTGGGCCTCTCTACCATCAGTGAGGGCACTGCATGCAGGCAGCAGGATGACATGCAGCGTGACCACACTGCTTCTGGGCCTCTCTACCATTGGTGAGGGCACTGCATGTAGCAGCAGGATGACACGCAGCGTGAACACACTGCTTCTGGGCCTCTCTACCATCAGCCAGGGAACTGCATGCAGCAGCAGTATGACATGCAGCATGAATACATTGCTTCTGGGTCTCTCTACCATCAGTGAGTGCCCTGCATGCAGGCAGCAGGATGACATGCAGCATGAATACATTGCTTCAGGGTCTCTCTACCATCAGTGAGTGCCCTGCATGCAGGCAGCAGGATGACATGTAGCGTAAACACACTGCTTCCGAGCCTCTCTACCATCGGTGAGGGCACTGCATGCAGCAGAAGGATAAAACATGCAGCGTGAACACACTGCTTCTGGGCTTCTCTTATCTGTCCAGCAAAGTCCGGGATGGTAGAGGAGTCAATCATGTTTTAAAACATAGTCATAATGGGCAGTTGCGCAGAGCCCACACACCAGGGCCACCTGACATGTGGTTGGGACGGTCCCACATCATCAGTTTTCTATCTACCTGTTATGTTTCTTTAATAGCACATCTAAAACAAAACAGATACAATAAAATACTGTCACTGACCCTCTGTTGTAAAGTCACTGTAAGGGTTGACATGTTGGGCTGCGTATGTGCACTATGTTTCTATTAAAGGTGTAAGACATGTGCACATTGTGTTCAGTAAAGAGCCAGAACTACAAGACAACAATGGAAGAACTGTGTATATGTACACAGGCCTTATGAAACCCTCATTCACTCCACTGATCTGACATAAATAGTATACCTCAACCAGTTCTGCCACAAAACAGTCAGTCAGGCATCTTTGACAACAGTGGCAGGAGGATCCCAGTCAGGCTGGTGGGTTGGGGCCTGGGCCTCTGCTCAATTTGTTATACCAGCTTGAGCAAGAGCCATGCTTGACATATTTTAATTTTACTTCCGTGACTCACACGGAACCTCTGTACAACTTTCTCTAGGGACACCAGATATAGACACTTACACAAAGAAAAATATGGACAGCCATGCACACATACATAAATCCACCTGTATAGACAGAACCACAAACATAAAGATATCCATGCACACAGACAAACATGCAGATATATAGTCACAAATACCAACCATGCAGACGGACAAACAGATACAGGGCTTCTGCACACCTGCCAACAGTCTGATCAATGTGTGCCCATGTGGCTGTATGTAGACTGCCTCCGGTAGAAATTTTTTGTGGAACTGGAAGTGGTATTTAAAAACCTTCAATAATTGTTTCTAAAGGGTGGAGCCATTGTTTTGAAACAATGCCATACTGGTAAAGGGGAGTGTTGCTCCCAATGTACATCGGCTTGCACTTCCCTGGGCTGAAGCATTCTATCCTTCACACCCATCTTGAAGAATACCAGTTAGTCCTTTGTGGCATATCATCTTTGAGCCTTTAATGCACACCACACTATGCTCCTCTGATACACATAGCGTTTGATCCTTGCTCTTGGGTGCACTCATGTTCTTCCAGATCAGTTCTGATCTTTCTTGGATTTCTGGTGCTTGTTGCAGGGTCATTTTAAGGCATGGGCAAATTGGCTGATTGCCCAAGACTTCCAGCATCCAAAGGGCCTCTGGTAAAGTGATCAAGATAACCAGAAGAACAGATTTGTGTTTGTCTGATGGGCATGCACACTTCAGAGAATCCCAAACCACATACCCACCTACCCCACCTTAACCCTCATGCTCCCTGGTATTTTGCTGTAATTAAGTTAAAGAATACACTTTCTGTCTCTTGTCTCTCATTCGATCATCATATCACATCTTCTATCTTATCACTCTCTCTTTACCCCTCTACCAAACCCTACATTATGTACCTCTGTACAAACTCACTGTCTCACTGAATCAAAGAACACCCTTTGAAGTGTATAGGTGGAGCCTGCAGGAGAGTAGGATTTGCTTCACATGGGTACCCCCACTTTTTGCAGGTGTTTCACTGTTTTTAGACCTTAGTCTGGCTGTGTCCCTGCTAATCAGGACCACAGCCTAGCTGCTTTCTCTCTAAAATGGTTTGCATGTACATTAGGTACATATCTAATTGGATTCTGGAGTGCCTTATAAGCCCCTAGTATATGGTATACTATGTACCTAGGGCATAGGTACCTCAGAGGCCTACCAGGGGCTGAAGCATGTATTATGCCACCCCTGGGAAGCACTCCAAAATGGCACCACAGATCTGCTACTGCAGCCTGGGTAAGGGTGTGCTTGCACCCCTTGCAGTGGTATAGGCTACCTATATCACTACCATAGCACACACATATAAAACCTATAAGTCACTCCTATGGCAGGCCTTAACAATTCGGAAGGCAGAGTGCTTGGTTTTTATGTGAGAGGTTGCCCCTGCATGAGCAGGGCCCCTCTGAAGCGTTCGAAGTATCTCCTCTGATGCTGTTTGTGGTGCAGCCTGACCATATACTCTTAAGTGCATTATAATCTCGCGGTAAATGCTAACTTTGGGATGGCTGCACGGAAACATGTCATGTTTGGTGTCAAACGCTTCGGAATACTACCCCCCCCACCCGCCAGTTCTAGCGGCGGGGGTTGCATTCCACCCTTCTAGAGGGAGAGACATGTTCACACTGGTCTAAGCCGGTAGGACTTTCTACAGCCCTGGCATCACAAAATGGATGCCTCTGCCACAGACACGGGTCTGGCCTCCTGCTGCTGACCGAAACTCCGGCAGGGGAAGCCTGGACAATAGGTTCCCTGTCACAGGCAGATGTGTATTGGGGCTGGGTGGGAGCACTCTCTGGTGCTTTGAAGTCCTGCACAGGGGGGCACACTTGGTGTCCCTGTGCATAGTCCAGTTCAAACCGGTTGCAGGGTGTACCTGTCCCTGCTCTGGCATGAAACTGGACAAAGGAAATGGGTGTAACCACCCCTCTCTCTGAACCCTCCCATAGGTGGGTCCTTAGAGTATGTCCAACCCCCCAACTTAGTATAAGTATGGGAACCCAGTCCTTGTGATTTTAGATTACCCTGGACGAAACTCAGCAATATATATCCTGGACCTTCGACTTTCTATCCTGACTAGAAGACTGAAGAAATCTCCCTTGGAGTCAAGGAGTGACTCCCCTGCTTGGCAGGCACCAAAGAATCAACTGACCGGTCTGCAATTCCGAAGCTCCTGTTGGACGCTGAAGTCTCTGCATCACCAGAGGTGGTTTTCCTGACTTCCCCGAGGCTATCCTGAGTCCACAGCAAAGCTGAGGCCCATGGCTATCGTGGGTGACGAGGAAACATGACCCCTGGGCACAGAGTACTATTGCTGGTACATCGACTTCTTTAAATTTTCTGAAGTTCTGCTTTGGGCTCTGAGTAGCCCCAGTCTTGAGCACCGACTACACTGAAGATCTCTGGCCTCCACTCCACGAGTGACCCGTGGGCTAGTTTCCAGTGCGACCGCTTGAGGCTCCTTTGCGGTCGCTGACCCATTGGATAGTGGGTCCCCACGAAGGCAACTCCTCTTCTGCTTGGGATTTCCTGGTTGCTCCAGACGTGCCCTGACTTACTCTTGCTGGGTGAGTCCCTCAGACCTTGCTGGTCTTCACTGACGTACTTCTTCTCTTTCCATGAGACTTGCCGTTGCCAAGGCTTGTTGGGTCCATTCTGGTCACTGACACCGCAGCACTTAACAGACTTTGTGGGACAGCTCGAATCCAGCTCGTGGACTTCGTAGATGCCTCCTGGACCTTGTGGCTGAAAAGTCAAGGCACCCATCAACTCACCTGAAGCACCCAACATCTGTGGGTATTGGTCCATCCAGCCCTCGGTCACTGGAAAGTGACCCAGACTCTGTCCCCTCTGCTTTCAGGTTCCTTACATCCTAGATCCAGGCTTGGATCTCTTCGGACACTTCTCCTCTTCACGGCAGCAGCACTTCTTCGCCAGCTTCCATTAAAATCGACGACGCGACCCGACACCAAAAGACACCTATGCACCTAGCTTCCCTGGGTGAGGTAACATGAGTACTCCGGTGCTCCCGTAGGTTGTAGCCCTAGAACTGCTTAAGTTCAAAAGGGTTTGGTCCTGACTTGATTCTAAGTGTGTCCCTAATCTTTAAATTTCCAACCGCGACATTGCCCATAGAAGCTAACGGGAACCTGCGGCTGTGTCCACACACTGCACACGGCCCCCGTGGGTCCCCTATGTCACTACCTTGGGTGGTTCCTTGGGGTCCCAGCAATTCTACAGGCTCCAGGCCTTGTGTCTAGTTTAGTCGTGGTTCTTATACCACTTTTTTGGTATATGGTTTGGTACGCCCCTAGGGCCCAAACGTGTATTTGTGCTAATATTGTTGATAACTAACTTGTAGCCTAAGTACTTCGAACTCCAGTCTCATAAAGAGACTAGAGGGGTGTGTTTGATCTTAAATACATATATTTTAAATATATACCTGGTGTGGTTGTCCTTTCATTTGATCATTCAAGAGATTATAGACTGGTAAAACAAGCTGCTTTACATTCCTTCAAGACTTAGCCTGAAGGCTGCTCTCCATAGTTACCACTAGGATAGCTTTCAATAAAGGTTGTCTTTAACCAATCACCATAAGGGGTTGTTTGGACTGATACAAGGCGCCCACTAAAACTAGTGGACAGCATATATCAGGCCAACTTCTCACAGGGCCTAGCTTTCCTCTCCCAAGTGTGGACAACCCAGCTCACAGAAATGCAGCAATACACAAATCTGTCTGGGAACATTCCTCTACCACCTCATGTCTTTACCATGCATGCCTGGGTCTTCCAAAAGGGAACCTGAGGTCCTACATTACAGACAAACTTGCACTTGGTGCACGTACACAGCCACAGCACACACACTGTCCAGCACTGTTCCCTCTATGTATTGTGCCTCCACAGGTATGCATACACCCAGCACACACATTCACCATGTACACACTGCACAACACTATTTCCTTCATGCACTGTACTTCTCGTGGGTACACATACACCTAGTACATGCATTCACCATGCATGCACTGCACAGCACTACATCCTCATGTACTGTTCTCCTCGCAGGTACCCAAACACCCAGCACATACACTCTCCATGTATGCACTTCTTAGTGCTGCCCTATCCCTGTATTGCACCCTTCCCAGGCACACTTACACCCAGAGCCGAGTCACGACTTTTGCGCTGTGTACCACTTCCACATCTACCTGATGGAGGGTAAGGGTGAGTTAAGCACAAAGTTGCAGAACTTTTAAAAAGGTGAGTGAACCTGTAGGCCTCACTCTAGTGACAGGGTAAAAAGTACCTATTCACTACTGCTGATCACTACACAGTATAGTGCCACCACCGCACTGGGCTGCTTAACTCCTGGTGAAGGTGATAGCCTTCCACCACTATGAGGGTAGCGCTTTAGGAACCCCAAGTCCAACAAGACCACCGTGAGACAGGCCTATGTCATGGCATGCACGTGTGATCCGTGTTTGCCTATGACTGCAAAAATCAGCAGATGGAATTCAGACAACAGTACAGTTGGGAACTCAGGGTAGGGGTACATTACATTACATTACCATGCAGAGGACTTTTCTCTCCCAACAATTTGCTTTTCAGAAATGATGCAAAATGATAATCCGTCATTTTGTGCAATTTGTAGCATGAAATGCTTCCTTACATTCATTTTCAGGGCCCATTTTGACACTAAAAAAGTGAACAATTTCATGTGACGTGAACAGTCACTCATGTTCTATTCTATCACATTGTTACTGTGCTCCCACAATCACATTTTTAAATAAATGAAAACTGAATATGCAACATGGTGTAATCCTGTAGTCATAGGCTGTTGGACGTGGCCCTTTTTGCAGGGTCATACCCAGAACTTTTTGACTTCCTCCTGTATTTTTTCTGACCTGTTGGTGGTTTTATGACTGTGCACTTTACCACTGCTGATCAGTCCTAAAGTGCAAATGCTCTCCCTGTAAATTGTTGTTATGGACTGGTGATTACATGATTGGCTATTTGACTTACTTGTCAGGCCCTAGTACAGTGGACCATGTGTGCCCAGGGCCTGTAAATCAAATGTTGCTGGTGGGCTTGCAGCACTGGTTGTGCCACCCACGGAAACAGCTTGTAAAATGTGTCTCAGGCCTGCCATTGCAGAGCCAGTGTGCAGTCTGGGACTGCCATGTCGACTTGGCAAGTGCACACACTTGCCAGTCCCTAAACCTTCCCTTTTCTACATATTAGTTACCCCTAAGGTAGGCCCAAGGTACCCATGTGGGCAGGTTGCATTGTATGTGAAAGGTAGGACATGCCCTGATGTGTGTGGCATGTCCTAAAAGTGAAATACTGCCAGTTTCGTTTTTCACTATTGCAAGGCTATCTGTTCCCATAGGCCAGAATGGGTAGTTTGTTTATAACATCTTATAAACATAACTGACCCTGGGAACAAGATAGAAAAAAAATTTTTAGTATGCCTGATCTCAGAATGTTAAAGTGCATCTTTTAGTGAGGGTGATTATTACATTCTGTATTTGAAAATACCACTTTTAGAAAGTGGGTATTTTCCTGCCTAACCCTCCAGTGTGCCTCTGCTAGGTTTGTGTATCGGATGTCTTGCTTTTGGATGACAGGGGCCTGGAGAGGGCTGTGGCTCCAGAAGTCTGATGAGTCAGGGCTGGGCTGAATAGACTTGGGTTACATTTGGAGTAGGGGGAGGAGATTTCCTTTTCACCTGAATGGGCCTAGTCTGCCTTCAACAATGCTGTCTCCACCTCCTGCCAGGAAGCTGCACCAGTGAAGACAGAACAGGTTTTGGCTGGGTGCAGACACTCTCTGCCTTCAGAGAACAAAGGATTTGTGTACATAAAAAGTGGGGCCCAGACCCCAGAACTTTAGATCACGTCTGGGTAATAAAGAGGAAACCTGTGCCAAGGAGAAGAGCCGGAGAAGCTGAGGCGGAATACTGCTCCTGTGCTGTTTGCTGTCTGGGGTTTTCCTGCAATGGCTGCTTGCTGCCAAGGAAAGGAGAAAACTGACTTTGCTGCTTTACTTTTCACCTGCTTGAAGAAAAGATCTTCAAGGGCTTGAAACTGAGTTTGCCTCCTGCTCTGAAGTCTCAGGAATACAAAGACTTCACCCCTTCTGTTTGCCTGCATCTAGAACTGCTGTTTAGCTGCTACAGAAGGAAATTGCAACACCGATGCCGGCGAGTGCCGTCGTAATCTGCACCGAAACCGTGAGCGCTGCTCCAACTTGTGAAGTAGACCCTACGCCAGTCGCCGTGCCACATCGATGCCAGCGAGCGATGCCGTAACCTGCCTGAAGCCATGAGCATTGCTTCGACTTGCGATATGGGCCCGACGCCTGCTGCTGTGCCGCATCGACTCTGAGCCGATCCTCGATGTGGGTGACTCCCTGAATCCATCGATATTGCGCCATCGTAAGGAACAGTGGTTTCGGCGCCACCGTGACATCATCTCCCTGATGCAGTAAGGAACCGTCATCTCACCTCCCTTGTTCTGCAGTAAGGAACAGAGGCTGCACCTCCCCTGGGGTCGTAAGGAGTCTAACGTCGCACAGTGCCAACAAAGCCGCACCTCCCCAACGCTGTGAACTGTCTTTGTTTTCACCATGTTCCAAGGTATTGTTCTGTGTGGGCCCATCACAGCGCACCTCGAGGTCGGCGCCGTACTTTGGGATTTTTACCAGTCACTACGCCGTTATAACTCCAAGTGGAGGTATTTGTTACTACAAGCTTAATTTAAGTGAATACCCTATTTTTGAGAATATCTTAATAACTGTACTGTGGATTTTTGTTGTTTTGGTCCTGTTTTAAAAATAAATAAAGATTATTTAGTTTTCTAAACTGGTGTGGTGTCCATTTGTAGTGTCTTCACTGTATTACTGTATGTGTTCACAACTGCTTCATGCACAGCCTCTGAGATAAGCCTGTCTGCTCGTGCCAAGCTACCAAGGGGTTAAGCAGGGGTTATTTTAGGAGTGTATCCCCCGTACCCTGACTAGAAGCAAGGGCCCCTATTTGGACAGAGGTACCTACCTCTGTCAACTAGAAACCCCCATTTCTAACATAGGCATTTTGTGGACTAAGTCTGACGTGAAATGCAAGAACGTTTGTGAGATTATGCCACTGTAAACTAAATTTTGCCCTTGCCTACCTTTTACCCAAATCGATAAAATGAGCACCCCTGAGTTACTTAACAGTAAACATTGCCATCAGTATCAAGAGATCACTCTGGGAGTCGTTGTGCCCTTTACAAAGCATATATTTCCATACTGACCTTGTTGAGATACTCCAGCCACAAGCTCTGAAGAAGAGATTGCTCACTTCATGGGGGGTTGATACAGCGAATCATCAGACTTGTTCCCATTTCACTCGAATAGTCTAAACTTGCACAGAACTGCTTTAGCACCACACTACCAGACCCTCAATGTGACAGGAAAAATAAAACTGCTGGTTTGAAAAATTGGCAGGCTATGCTCAGCCTATGGGTGCAGAAAGTCTCCCACACACGGGAAATGAGGCAAAAGTAAGGGAGGGGAGGGTCCCAGGTCTAGAATTCACTAGTTAGAGGCTGGCGCAAGTCTTGTCTCTCAATGCCCTCACACACCCTGAAGGATGTCATGCTTCATCATCGAGCATTTGCTCCTCGTCGGGCCGGCGCTGCAATGCCCTATGGGTCCCCCGAAGGGTCGCTTTAGCGGAGATCTTTTGTTTAGACTGCCTGCAGATGAGTGTGGGTGTGAGAAAGGAGGGACCTATGTGAGTGGTCAGTGGGTGCGTGAAAGATAAAACTGACCAAGGGATACCGAAAGTCAGTGAAGTTTGTTGTGTAGGTTCCCTTGTCATATTAGAAGCCCCCGAAGGTCGTGAGTTACTAAAAAGAGCGTAAGGTGCCTTCGTAACTAAAGGTCAACATGTTTCGTGCCTGATCGGTCAGAAAATTCCATGGCGCTTTATCGGGACCAAGTACTGTGATAAAAAAGTGAAAGGGAGTGGTGGGGTCAAGAACCCTACTAAATCAGGGCGGGCCACACCTGTGTGTATCTCCAAGGTGGCTCAAACTAAACTGCTCGTAGTCACTGTTGTTGAGAATAACTGTGGCTCCTCCTTTGTCTGCAGGTTTCATGGTAATACTGTTGTCTTCTTTAAGGGAGGAAACGGCCTTACATTGGCTATTAGACAGATTGTTGAATGTTCTTTTCTTCTTCAGTTTACTTCAAAACCGTTTTTTCGAAAGTAAGGACCTGACTGGGTACCATACTCGATGTGGGGGTAAACTTTGATGGTGGTCTCAGACCTGTATCCTCTCTTACAGTGGAAGGGTTGTCTTTGAAGAATGACTTCAATCCCCTATGGAGCATCTCTCTACCTGCAACTAGGTAAGATCCCACACCTCGCTGAGCTGCTTGAGTTACCATATGTCTCTTAATTTAGGCACCACCATTTAAACTGGCTTTTGCGTAATTACCTTGATGTGATCACATGACATCGACCATTGCGAGCCTCATAATTCAGACCTCTCACTGCAAGGGTACAAGAGCAGAACCTCTACCTTCAGGCCCACACGGAGGTCTTGGAAAACAGGTCCCAGTGAAATAACATTCGCATTCGAGAGGAGCCAAGCGCAGGGCCATGATAGCCGGGTGACTGCTCGACTCCGCCTCTACCGTCCCCTGAGCCCCATATCCTGTTGCCCATCCTGCCCCTACAGATCGGCAACTGCAAGGAAGCAGTTAGCGGTGCCGCCTGACAAAATCCCGGACTCCTGACCTCGTCATAAACCAGAGATAAGTGCCCTGCAAGATTGGGTCTGTCCGCAGGAGTGGAGCCGGGGGCTGCCTTGACTTTCCTGCCGTGGCAGAAGCGGAGAGACGTGAGCGACCCGGACCAGAAGTTGCCGGTCGGGCCGAGATTGCCGCCCGCAGTCGTGTCTGGCCCTATAACGAGGACTGCGCCACTGCCGGAGGGGAGAGAGGTACCCCCCAGGGTCTCCCCCGAGCGCCTCCTCGCCGTCGGGGCTGGGCGTTAAGAACTGCCCTGGGGTCACTGCGGCGCCCGTGCTCGCTGCGTCACAAGGCAGCTCAGGCAAAGAAGACAGTGCGGACCTGCCGTAAATCGTCTGAGTGCTGCCTTACACACCGTCACTGAAGGGCGGATTCAAATTGATAGAGTGAGCGCTGGACAGTCGCATACACTGGCAGCAGGAGAACAGCGGGGCGGTAGGGAGACAGAGGCTGCACCCATTAACGTTTGGCCGAGGGCATTAGCACTGCATACCCCAATGCCATAACCTGATGCCATCTCCCCTTTGGTGGCGGGGCCGGAGCACTGTGGGACCGACGGCGGAGCGGGGGTGAGTGCCTCGTTTCCCCCCCTCCCTCCCCAGTATTGTGGTGTGCCAGAAGACGGCCGAGGCTGAGATTGGGGTCAATCAATTCCGGCGGCGCCTGACTGAGAGTCAGAATGGCCATGGAACAAGTGTGAGCGGAGCGGTGGGCTGGCAAAGGCACCAGAGAAGGACTGTGCATTCTTGAGGATAATCCATAGTCACGAGGGGAACCTTCCGCGCTGCGCAAGCGGTGAGACAGTGGCACTGGGACCTGGACAGAGGTGTTGACAGAAAGGTCACCGCCGGTGGACAACTGACCTGTAGGGGGGTCGCTTCCTTACTTTCCCGCCCCCTCCCCCCAGTGGCATCCTTTTTGGAATGAACAATGCCCTGCGTTCTGGTGGTGTGTCGAGGGCGGATGAGACCAAAGGCTCTGTTAGACAGCCCCGGGTGGACGGAAGTGGCCTCAACCTATGCTGCAACCGATAATTGCCTTGGACCCACTGGGTCCGGTCAGTCTGGCCGCTCCCGCCAGGTGGCGCACCATACGGAAGGCCCCCCTTGCTCCTGCTGACATCACTACCTAGGAGAGGGGTTCCGTGTGTGGGGGCCACTGGTGCGTCCGGTCACTCGGCTCGCAAATGGCGAACAAACCGGAAGGAGAGAAGATCAAGCCCAGGACAACCAAGGGAATGAGGCAAGTTCAGTCTAACAAATTGGATCGCTATACCCTGCCCAAAGGCTCACCGACGGATCCGCGCCACGTCCTAACATTAGGGGGAGACTCCGCAGGCACTGCACCAGAACTGACCTTACATGATGTTATGTCTGCCATAGATGGGGTCAAGTCTTCTTTAACATCAGCTGGACACGGTCTCCATCGAGGTAAATCTCATCCGAGTGGATCTTACCAAGGTCAATGAAAAAGTCAAATCCCTAGACATAAAAACGGGCAGTCTTACGGATGAGGTGTCGCAGCTCCAGCAGGAAGTACGGGACCTTAAATCTTTCTGTGAAACGGCTGAACGAAATTTGGACGACTACGAAGGGAGATTCGCTTCCTAGGAGTGCCCTAAAAATCGGAAGGGCCAGCCCCTGATCTGTTCGTGGAGGAACTTATCTTATCACATCTTAAGCCTAAGGGTCTGGGAAACTTTTTCACCATTGAACGTGCTCATAGGGTCCCTGGCGGAAACCCGGGGCACCCCCGCGCCCGATGATTGCACGGGTCCTAAATTTTAGAGACAGAGATGCTATCCTGCAAGCGGCCAGAGCGGCGCCTCCCTTGCGCTATGAGAATGCAACTCTCTCTTTGCCGACTTCACACAACTGGTACAGAAACAACGCAGGAACTTCCTTGCCGTCAAGAAGAAACTTAGGGACAAAGGACTTAAATACGCCATGATGTTCCCGGCGCATCTGCGAGTGGAGGCTGAAGGGAGACCATGGTTTTTCGACAATCCTGAAGTGGCTTCCGACTGGCTGGACAATCGGCCCCCCAGTGACTTTGGGACGCGTGACCGAGACGGAGAGTGGGAGGCACAGGAGCGGGAATGAGATCCAGTGACTACGATTGCGGACTGTATGAAAATGGCCAGGTACAGGGGTCATCGGCCCCACGGTTGGACATTAACCCTTACCATATGATCACACTGCAGCCATACATAACATGATCTTCAAGGGAACAGCTATTAGTGTTGAAACGGGCTTAGGGATGGAGGGCGGGAGTGCTGGCCTTCCTCCTCTTTACTACATTTAGTTAATTTTTAGTATTAGTGTGTAGGGCAACAGGCACTCTGCCAGTTTGTGATGGGTGGACACAGCGAGCAGGGGTGCAGGGAGGGGGGAGTTGGGTGGGGTGTGTAATGTTTTTTAACTTTGATTTTGATTTGTTTCCTAATTTTGCATTTGAATTGTTTATAGTTTTGATTGTTTCGGCACCATCAAAGGAAAAAGCAGTGTCAGAGCGACTTTCACAGAGACTAAATGATGAGCGGTAGACAGGGATCGGGGGTCAGCACCCTCAGTTGGAATGTGAATGGGCTAGGGGATAAAATAAAGCGAGGAATGGTCAACCAGTACATCAGGAGACATGCCTCAGATGGGATCCTTTTACAGGAAACACACCTAATTGGAAACAAGTGCATGGCCCTACATAGGGGAAGGTATAAACTAGTGGTGCACGCGGGATTCACCTCTGGGTCACGAGGGGTGGGCATACTGATCAAAAATTAATTCCCTTTCAAAATACAGGCAACATGGTCAGACAAACGCGGTAGGTTTATAGGGTCTCGGGCCAATGGGAAGGGAAGACGGCTACGGTCGTCTCAATATATGTCCCGCCTGGCCTGCAAACGGAAACATTCAAAGACCTGAGTTTGATTTTCTTGACACTTCCACTGGGACTCCTGATGCTGGGTGGAGACTTTAATGCGGTGATGGCCGGGCACCTGGACCGACATCCGCCTCGTGCTATTAGACCCACACAAAGGTGGCTACCTGACTTTCTAGACATAATGGGACTGGTGGATGGCTGGCGGACCCGCAACTTGGGCAGAACACAATACACGCACGTATCTAGTGCACATCACAGTCTGTCGTGCATAGACTATATCCTTGTCCCGGCGGCGCAGGCCCATGCTCTCCGGGAGGTATGTCATCTGGGGCGGGGCATTTCAAATCACTCCCCGGTGTGGCTGAGGATGGAACTGGACCACGTAAACATCGGTAGAGTAAAACCCATTAATCCGTGGTACTTGAAAGATCCGATCACACGAAAGAACATTGCGAAAGCCACTGATAGATACTTTCAAGAAAAGGAAAATACAGTTGACTCCGCACAGACCCTATGGGAAGCCTACAAAGCTGTTATCCGGGGAGAGACGCTCTCCCTGATAACAGGGAAAAAAAGGGAAAGGCAAGCTGAACTCGAAAGAGCAGAGGAAGATGTGTTACAATCGGAAGAGGAAATAGCCCAAGCGGTAACCCCTGAGGGCCTTCACCTCCTGAGATTGAGGCAAGATGAGTTCAACAGCACAGCCAGGGACAGAGCCAGGGCACAGAGTAGAGAGGTTCAGGGTGGAATCTACGAGCATGGAGACAAGGTGGGAGAGCTGATCGCATGGCTTGACAGACGGGAGTGGGCATCGAGACTAGTGCCCGAGGTGCAAGGGAAAGATTCCAGTATGATTACAGACCCGCAGGCCATTGCAGACACGTTTGCAGAGTACTATCGCACAGTGTATAGTACGACCGACAGATTCACTGAAGAAGACAACAGCGAGATGATTAGAGATATCAGATTGCCCACGCTCTCTGGTGAAAACAGGGACTACCTGAAATCCCCTCTGACAGACGATGAGGTGGCGCAGGCCATCAGAGCCGTGCGTTCCGGAAAAGCAACAGGGCCCAATGATATCCCCATTGAATTATATAAACTGAGGTCTAATAAGCTCGCCCCCTACTTTCGTTCTATGTTAGCGGAGAGTAAGGAGAAGGGAATGCTCCCATATGACCAACGAGTAGCACACATAGTGGTCATATATAAGGAGGGCAAAATCTGAACCAGCTGCGCATCCTACAGGCCAATATCGCTTCTGAATGTGGAGCCCAAAGTCCTTGCGAAAATACTAGCGAAACGCCTAATTAAAGTTATTGCCACCCTGGTCCACCCAGATCAGTCGGGCTTTATGCCTCATCGTAACACAACCCTTAACCTGCGCCGGCTACACGGAGTCCTGGGTAGAACTCACACCATACTGGAACCGGCAGCCCTTGTGTCATTGGACGCCACCATGGCATTTGACATGGTTGAATGGCCCTACTTATTTGCAGTTCTGGGCAAATTGGGCTTTGGTTTGGAATTTACTGGCTGGATTCGCCTCCTGTACTCCGACCCGATGGCCCGGGTAGTGGTAAATAACCATAAATCCCCAGACTTCCAGCTGAGCAGGGGCACACGACAGGGTTGCCCCCTGTCTCCACTCCTGTTCGCGCTGGCACTGGAGCCACTGGCGGCGTGGATTAGGCAGGACCGCTCTATACATGGCTTGCGGTGGTCCTTGGAGTGGGAGGACAAGATATCCTTATATGCGGACGACATTCTGCTCTATCTCGCTAATCCGAGAGCATCATTGATCTGCCTTCTTGACATGCTAGCAATCTTCGGGAGATACTCTAGATTCACAGTAAACTGGTCCAAATCTGTAGTTTAAGTCCTTCAGGGTGTCAACGAAGATTACCAACTGCCTACAGCAAAGGGATATAGGTAAGCCCAAAACTGGGTCTGGATTACATAAGCAACCACAAACCACGACTGACATAGAAGAGCAAAGAAACAGAAATTCATAAGGAGGGGGGATTCACAAGATCAATTTATTTTAATATGAAGGATCAGGATAATGATCAATAGAAAAAAGTATATATAAATGATTACACAATGCAAAAATATATAGGTCCCACACTAAACAGTCATACAAACATTCATTCCCACAGCATACTCATTTATTCAACAAACAGATAATCAAAAACAAATTAATTAATAAATAGGTTAAAACAATCAATATTCAAGGAATAACAGTTCTAATACTCGTGTTCTCCCAATCGTGTAGAGGGACGGGATCTCGAGGTAGACACGAGACAGTGAAAGCCAACGCACGTTTCGGTGTTGGGCCCACAGGGGGCTACACCTTCATCAGGGCAATAGTAGTTACAATTGTGTGGGACACACAGATAGCACCTAAGATACAATCAGAATATAAAAGGGGAAAAACTTAGATAGCACATAGATTTAATCTGTACTTTAATGAATCATTGATCACTGTCTATCAAGACAAACAATAATTAAATTAATTAACTAAGAATCCAGAAAGCTTAGTTATAGTTATCTGGAATCAATGTCAGTCGAGGTAAGGTTCAGATACAGGGGAGTGATAGTAGCCCATATTAAATAAAACGAAGTGCACCAGGAGCGGACTTCACATAGATAGGAAGCCAAGATAGGAAGAATTACGAAGTCCAGTATATCACCCGTGATACATAGAAGAACAATGGAGAGAGAGTGCAGAAAATACCAAAGGAATACATCGAGTAAAAACAGAAGTTCCAGCTATTCTAAATGGAGAGAGGTCAATACCTTATTATGGTGAGTAGGCTAGTGGTTACCCTCTGGTTATGGGAGGGGATTCAAGGCCTCAGGAGGCTCATAGAAGCAGTTCTATAGCAAAGATAAACATACACAGCGGAGGAAATCAGGATGGGAGTCATAGGAAAGACTACGATGAGTATCGCGGGAGATATTCTGTAATGCGGCGCTTACCCAAGGAATTAGTAATGCAGCAAGCTCAGAATTCATTCAACGTATAAGGACACCAAGCCGTGTGTCAAGAGTGAAAGACAAGTAGCGCCAGAATTTGATTCCACTGGAGGGTTTCAACACGCATCTCAAGTCCGCCAGACAGAGAGATTTAGCTGATTCCTACAACAGGCGAACAGAATAATATGGTGAGAAGCAAATGGCGTAATGGTGTACATACGTGTTTATAGTGCTGACAGTCTGCTCTGTTGCTGTTAGCGCGAGGGGAGTATATAGATATACAGAGAACTAAAGTACAAGAAAAAACATAATTACGTAGAAATAGCCGCAGGGATCGGTTACGTGTACTGGGGTTAATAGGTCCGACTCCCTCAAAATGAATTAACAGAGGGGCATGTAGAGAGGCTAAAATAGGTAGCGCAAGGGACGGGGTCAACCCGGGATTTCAACGCGTAAAGCCCGGATATAACAAACGAGGGTTCTTACCGTTGGTCTTCTTGCATCAAGGCAAAGGATAAGGAAGTCGGATCGCCAGAACAGGAGCAAGTGCTTCCGAGTAGATTTCTCCGGGCGCCAACATTTAAATGCTGTTAAGCGTCATTTAGACGGGACGATAGGGGGTGTCGCGAGGGCGAGCGCGAGTCAGAGATGGAGAAAGGACTTCTACATAGTGCGTCTAGTTGGATCAAGGACGGCGGCCATATTTTAACGGAGAGCGGGGAGAGAGCCAGCCATAGGAAATAGAGAGGAGGTAGACCTTTATAGAGAAAATGACATAAAAAAAGCAGTAGATGAAAAAATATCAAAGAGCGGTTGAAGAGAAACAGGGTTGGTTTACCCAGGAAGGACCAATATCACTTTCGTCAAAGGCGAATATCGGGTCATTGCAGAATCAGGTAATAGCATTTTCCCAGGGGCAGATTTCATTAAGGCCTTGGGCTACTGCATTTAGAAAATAAATCCAAAAAACCTCCTTCTTTTTTCTAATGATGGTAGGATCCTTACCAGTGGGGGTGCGTATTTTTTCCACAATAGACCATTTAAGATCATGCTCTATGTGGCCGCATTCAATCCAATGGGAGACCAGAGGGGCGCAAAGTTTCTTGATGCGGATATTAGACTTATGCTCTCCCACTCTGAATCTACATTCTCTGCCAGATTCACCAATGTAAACCAGATCACAAGGGCAGAGGATCGCATAAATGATATTGGAGGTGCGGCAGTTAGTCATTTCAGTCAAGTTAATGGTTTGTTTGTTGATGTTAATGGTTTGCCCTACAAGTGCGTTGGGGCAGGCTTGACAGGAGCCACAGTGGTGGTTACCTGTTAAAGGGGGGAGGTCGGTAATGGAGATTTTATAATATCTGGCCCTCTTAAATGAATTCTTGACCAATTTGAAAGCTATCACCCCCGCTGCCAAAGGGAAGGCATACCCTTCAGCCAATTCCTCCGTCTCCGGAGAAATTGTTCTGAGATGAAAGATTTTCTTCTACAGGCGGACCTCTTAAAGATCAAACTTCTGAACAGGGGTTACCCTTCCAAACCGGTCAAGAATTCATTTATGAGGGCCAGATATTATAACCGTGAGTCTACAGTTTAACAAAAGGAAGAAAAACATTTGGATTGCTTGGTCTGTGTGACTAAACATTCAAATGTTAATCATAAAATACGGCAAACCATAAACTCACTCTGGTACCTATTGAACATGGATGACGACAATAAACTGTCTAAACCCCTTTTTGCCTTCAGAAGGAACAATAATCTCAAAAACTATTTGGTTCAAGGAAATATTTAAGACTCCCCCTCCCCTCGGCAAATCTTCGTTACCGGCCTCCCCCCTATAACAGGTAACCACCGCTGTGGCTCCTGTCAAGCCTGCCCCAACGCACTTGTAGGGCAAACCATTAACATCAACAAACGAACCATTAACTTGACCGAAATGACTAACTGCCGCACCTCCAATATCATTTATGCGATCCTCTGCCCTTGTGATCTGGTTTACATTGGTGAATCTGGCAGAGAATGTAGATTCAGAGTGGGAGAGCATAAGTCTAATATCCGCATCAAGAAACTTTGCGCCCCTCTGGTCTCCCATTGGATTGAATAAGGCCACACAGAGCATGATCTTAAATGGTCTATTGTGGAAAAAATACGCACCCCCACTGGCAAGGATCCTACCATCATTAGAAAAAAGAGGGAGGTTTTTGGGATTTATTTTCTAAATGCAGTAGCCCAAGGCCTTAATGAAATCTGCCCCTGGGAAAATGCTATTACCTGATTCTGCAACGACCCTATATTCGCCATTGACGAAAGTGATATTGGTCCTTCCTGGGTAAACCAACCCTGTTTCTCTTCAACCGCTCTTTGATATTTTTTCATCTACTGCTTTTTTGATGTCATTTTCTCTATAAATATCTACCTCCTCTCTATTTCCTATGGCTGGCTCTCTCACCGCTCTCTGTTAAAATATGGCCGCCGTCCTTGATCCAACTAGACGCACTATGTAGAAGTCCTTTCTCCATCTCTGACTCGCGCTCGCCCTCGCGAGACCCCCTATCGTCCCGTCTAAATGACGCTTAACAGCATTTAAATGTTGGCGCCCGGAGAAATCTACTCGGAAGCACTTGCTCCTGTTCTGGCGATCTGACTTCCTTATCCTTTGCCTTGATACAAGAAGACCAACTGTAAGAACCCTCGTTTGTTATATCCGGGCTTTACGCGTTGAAATCCCGGGTTGGCCCCGTCTCTTGCGCTACCTATTTTAGCCTCTCTACATGCCCCTCTGTTAATTCATTTTGAGAGTCGGACTTATTAACCCCAGTACACGTAACCGGTCCCTGCGGCTATTTTTACGTAATTATGTTTTTTCTTGTACTTTAGTTCTCTGTATATCTATATACTCCCCTCGTGCTATCAGCAACAGAGCAGACTGTCAGCACTATAAACACGTATGTACACCATTACGCCATTTGCTTCTACCATATTATTCTGTTTGCCTGTTGTAGGAATCAGCTAAATCTCTCTGTCTGGCGGACTTGAGATGCATTTTGAAACCCTTCAGTGGAATCGAATTCTGGCGCTACTTGTCTTTCACTCTTGACACACGGCTTGGTGTCCTTATACGTTAAATGAATTCTGAGCTCGTTGCATTACTAATTCCTTGGGTAAGCGCCGCATTACAGAATATCTACCGCGATACTCATCGCAGTCTTTCCTATGACTCCCATCCTGATTTCCTCCGCTGTGTATGTTTATCTTTGCTATAGAACTGCTTCTATGAGCCCCCTGAGGCCTTGAATCCCCTCCCATAACCAGAGGGTAACCACTAGCCTACTCACCATAATAAGGTATTGACCTCTCTCCATTTGGAATAGCTGGAACTTCTGTTTTTACTCGATGTATTCCTTTGGTACTTTCTGCACTCTCTCTCCATTGTTTTTCTATGTATCACGGGTGATATACTGGACTTCGTATTTCTTCTTATCTTGGCTTCCTATCTATGTGAAGTCCGCTCCTGGTGCACTTCGTTTTATTTAATATGGGCTACTATCACTCCCCTGTATCTGAACCTTACCTCGACTGACATTGATTCCAGATAACTATAACTAAGCTCTCTGGATTCTTAGTTCATTAATTTAATTATTGTTTGTCTTGATAGACAGTGATCAATGATTCATTAAAGTACAGATTAAATCTATGTGCTATCTAAGTTTTTCTCCTTTTATATTCTGATTGTATCTTAGGTGCTAGTTGTGTGTCCCACACGATTGTAACTACTATTGCCCTGATAAAGGTGTAGCCCCCTGTGGGCCAAACACCGAAACGTGCGTTGGCTTTCACTGTCTCGTGTCTACCTGGAGATCCCGTCCCTCTACACGATAGGGAGAACACGAGTATTGGAACTGTTATTCCCTGGAATTGTTATTCCTTGAATATTGATTGTTTTAACCTATTTATTAATTAATTTGTTTTTGATTATGTGTTTGTTGAATAAATGAGTATGCTGTGGGAATGAATGTTTGTATGACTGTTTAGTGTGGGACCTATATATTTTTGCATTGTGTAATCATTTATATATACTTTTTTCTATTGATCATTATCCTGATCTTTCATATTAAAATAAATTGATCTTGTGAATCCCCCCCCTCTTTATGAATTTCTGTTTCTTTGCTCTTCTTTGTCAGTCGTGGTTTGTGGTTGCTTATTTAATCCAGACCCAGTTTTGGGCTTACCTATAGCCCTTTGCTGTAGGCAGTTGGTAATCTTCGTTGATATTTTGGTTTAATTTCCCCCTGCTCCTTCCGCCTACCTATCCGTCCTTCAGGGGTCCCCCTTACATTGGATAGGTCCTTCAGGGTGACCCGCCTTGCATTCCAGGCAATTGCCTGATCCAAATTGCGCTTGAAGGTTTTAGATATCTCTGTATCTACATCACACTAGATTCGAAACTCCGCTTTGCCCGTAACCTAGACCCACCTATGCAGAGACTTAAAAATGACGTCACACATTGGAGATCCCTTCCTCTCTCCATGCTGGGTAGGGCGGTCCTTTTTAAAATGATGGCTTTGCCTCAGTTCTTATATGCACTCGAAAATACAATGGATCCGGTCTCGGCGTCCTATTTTGTAGAAATCGAGAGTCTCCAGAGAAAGCTTCTCTGGGATGGGAGGTCCCTCATAGCGTTCTCTAAGTTAACTCTCAACTGGTACGATGGGGGAATAAGCCTGCCTGACCTAAAGGAATACTACTGGGCGTCCCAGCTTGCGGCTATCAACCACGGGATCTATGGCCACCCAAATGATCCTGGCTATGCTATGGATAGGTGGCTGCTCCCAGGGGGAGAGTATACTAGAGCATTATATGCTAAGCCCCGTAGATTCCTGCTTACTGGCTCAACGGCGCACGCCGTCCAGATATGGCATACAGTCAATAGACACCTGAAGTGGGAAAACAAACTTACACTAGCCACGCCACTGTGGAACTCAGAGACACTGGGGAACCTATGGAAATCCAAGGGTTTTGATGAGTGGGACCTCATGGGGATCTCGCGAATCAAGGATGTCTGGGGGGAGGGAACGGTCCACACATTTGAGACGCTCAAAATGCAGTTCAGATTGACAGACACTGAATATTTCCGTTACCTACAGGTTCGTCATACGCTACTCACTCAGATCCCTAGTGACACAACACTCCCAGAAGCCTCCCCCCTGGAAGACAGGGTACTAGACGGGCATCTCCCAGAGAAGACCATTTCCCTCATATACAGGAAATTAATCAAAAACATGGAAGACCCTTTACTGACCCTGAAAGGAAAATGGATCGAAGATGGCCTAGAACTTGATGACGAAGACTGGCTAGAGGCGGTCTCTTCCCCACGAGTGGTTGCAATCCAAGCCAGGTTGAGGTTAGTGCAGCTTAAAATATTAAACAGGACTTACGTAACGGGACCCCACCTGGTCCGAATGGGTCATACGGAGAGTGGGGATTGCAGAAGAGGGTGTGGGGAACTGGGGACATTCATCCACATATTGTGGCACTGCCAACACATACAAACATATTGGAGAGATGTCCATTACACATTCCGGGCGGTCTTGGGGATCGACATGAAATCAGAGGCTCGGAGGTGCATACTAAATATCTGGGAGCCCACGGATCTTAATTCCTACACCACGCAATGGGCAACGTTAGCATATATGATCACAAAACGAAACATCGCCCAACAGTGGGGTGCTAGTTAACCGCCTCAGGTAGGGAAGTGGAAGGGGGATCTGGACTGGTGCATGTATAGGGAGAAGTCAGTCTACATAGCTAGGGATTGCCCTGGGAAGTGGAATAAGGTGTGGGGAGCATGGAACCGATTCAGAGACAATGTTTGTCTCCCGCCTGCTCGACAGATTGCCACTGATGCGCTTAAAACCCCTTGATCCACTTAATGTAATAAATGTACAGTATTTTGTGAGGTTTACAATGTCACTGGGAAATGATGAAGTCACCTGCTTGTACTCACTTGATATGCTTTGGTCGAGTTGTTTAATAAAAAGAAATATATATTTTTTAAAAATTTAAATAAACATTCGCATTCGAGACCAGGCGTACGGATCAGAGGATGTAAGCATCGAGGCACTGGTGGTCGACCTCTTCTGTTCACTACTGGGCGAGACGCAGGACTTCCCAGTCAAGCTGGACCGTACAAATTGAGTGGGGCCCCGGAGAGCTGCTCCAGCCCCTCAGCAGACATTCTGACATGTGTGCATGATTTCCAGCTTAAGAAGCGCATACTCCGAATGGCCAAGAATGACACCACTTTGCAATACAAAGGCAAGAGGCCCACACTGCACCAAGACTTAGCAGCATCCACATAAGTGAAGCGAAAGGCATTCAGACCCATAACTGCACACCTGCAAGCAGCTGGTATCTCATACTCGTGGGGGCATCCCTTTCGGCTGATCTTCACTTTCAAAGGGGAGCTCAGGCAATTGCGCTCTCTCTCTCTGCGGCCTATAATCTACTGGATACTGACGAACCTGCAGTGGAGAAGCTGCAACAGAGCAACTTGAGTAGAAGGCGCTGGAGCGGTCACGGATGGATCACCATCAAACCCCCGAGCCCGGCACAGTGACCTGACCTGGACACCATGGCCAAGGAACGACAGATGGTCCTAGCGTCTCTGACCGGGGCCTCCTCTGAGTAGTCCTTGACCACCACTGAAGAATAGATGGCAAACATTTGGCTGTCCCCCATGTCTGCCTTCAAGGACACTTTAACAAAAGTATGGGGCTGCGCTTGGGGGGGGCGGGTGAGACACCGGTCACTGGTACTCAGCAACTTATTTCCCAGGAGCCGGAAGCTCCGGACACTTGTTTGCCGAACGATGTTGTTGTAGTTGGGGGTTTCTCTTTCTTTTCTGATCTCCTTCCCCGGCGTTCCGCATGCCTAGCCTCACATGCTAGATCCTGTCCTCGTACCCGTTCCACTTCCCGACACACTGAGGATGCCCACAAGCAGGGACCCTTGTCACATATTGACATTCCTTCTAGCTGTATACCCCGACCTCGGCCCACATGCTGACAAACATTACAATTTTCACTTTGAAGGTGAAGGGGCTAAATAACCCAATCAAGAGAAGAGCTATCCTATCCTACCTCAAGCACTCGGGCGCAAATATTTGCTTACTCCAGGAGACACATCTTCTACCCAGAGATACCCATAGATTACGATCCAAGGCTTTCCCACATCAATACTTCTCCTGACTCCCCACCAAAAAGGCTGGAGTTGCCATCCTTATCTCCCACGACTTCAGAGGGGCGGCGCGAGCAAAAATATCTGAAATCAAGGGGCGGCTACTGGCTTTCTCAATATCTATTAACGCACACACTCTCACGCTAGCCTCCATATACGCACCCAACAAGGGTCAAGAGGCGTTTCTTCACAGAGCAGTGACAGGCTTAACGACCTCTCCAGACCAGCAGATGGCTGTTGGGGGCAATATAAATACAGTGTTCGATAATCAGCTGGACCACTCAGTTCAACAGCAGGGACAAACAGGGGCCCTATCCTAGAGAGGGAGGGAATGGCTACAGGATCTGGGGTTGGTTGACATATGGCGCTATGTCTACCCCCACACAATGAACTATACGTTTTATTCTCATGCACAGAAGACCTACGCTAGGATTGACTATTTTATTGGTTCCCATCCCTGCTCCCCTCGACGCTCTCTTTGGACACCAAACCGCGAACACTCTCAGATCATGCTGCACTACCCCTGACACCTGCAATACCTCCTGCAGACAGACCACCATACTCTTGGCCGTTGCGCGATACACTCCTTCACCGCCTCGCAGTAGTGCAGCACCTAACCAAGAAATTGGAGGAATTCCTGTACTTCAATGATACCCCGCATATCCCAATCGTTTCCCTATGGGAAACGGTCAAGCTGATGGCAAGGGGAGATCTCATAGCATCGTCCAAACAAATGCAGGAGCTAGAACGCATACATAAGCGGACCGGGGCTCCCCCGTGTGGTGGCAATTGGAGGCAGTGCACTCGCAGATGGCTGGCCTTGACCTAGACAGGGCAGAGTATGCTGCCTTACAACTGAAGCATTCATTTTAGACAGGGGGGATAGGTGTGGGCACCTGTTGGCCCATAAACTGCGCGGCCAACGCCAGGCAGCTATGGTCCAGATGGTTTGTGACACGACTGGCTCCGAGCGCATTCGGTACGCAGACATGTGTTGTGCATTACGAGAGTTTTACGCTGAATTGTATACAGCACAACAACTGTCCAAACAGGACACTAAAATATCTGCAAGGGCTATCCCACTCCCTGCTGACTCCGGATCAGGCCTCCTATCTAGATAATCTAGATAGCCCAATCCACATTGAGGAGGTGATATCAGCCATTGCCTGACTCAAACACCATCCAGACCCCGATGGGTTTACCGCTATTTTCTACAAAACCTTCTGTGCTATCTTAGCATCTATTTTACCCAGACTCTTTAATGCGATAGGAGACACCTCCGATATCCCACCTACAATGCTCCTCACCTCAGCTGTCATTCTCAGCAAACCCGGCAAGGACAGTCAGTACTGTGCCTCTTACCGGCAAATATCCCTTTTGAATATTGAGCTAAAGCTTTTTACAGGGATTTTGGCAGCTAGGTTGGGGCACTGATGCAAAGACTGGTGGACCCAGACCAGGCGGGGTTTGTGGCGACTAGGCAATGCCGCGATAACACACGGAGACAACTTCATCTCCTTGCAGAACTGGAGAAGTTTGCGGAGGCTTCGGGCTTCTGGGTTAATGTCTCTAAATCACAAGCTTTGGGGTTTTACCTACAGCCCTCAAACAAAGATGCCCTTAGACAGATATGCATGATTCAGTGGGAGCTGGAATGAATTCCATACGTTAGCATAAAGTTGGTGACCTCAATTCAGGCTACAGTCACCTTAAATTACAACTACCTTCTGTTGCAGACCCAGCAGGAACCTTCACCACTGGGAGCCATTCGGCCTCTCGTGGCTGGGCTGCATGGCGGCATTTAAAATGAATGTGCTTCCGAAAATATTATATCTTTTCCAAACGCTCCCTGTAAAGCCTGCCCCTGGTATCTTGAAATCGCTCCAACAAGAATTACTCTATTTTGTCTGAACGGATAACAAACCTAGGATGAACAGGGACCTGAGCAACAGACCCCCAGGGTAGGGTAGCCTCTGGATCCCCAATATCGATTGCTACTACCGGGCTACCAAGTTGCGGGTTCTGCTGGAATGGTCTGATAGCGAGCCTCAAAAGCACTGGCTTTTTATGGAAAGAGCCTTGGATGGCCAGTCCCTGTGGAAGATCCCCTTTCTCCATAAATCTCAGCACCCTACAAGGCTCTACAGATCGCCGGTCACGCAGGCAACCTTAAGGGATTGAGACGCGACCGCTGTATCATACGGCCTTACCTCCTTCCCATCGCCTCTCACGCTATATAACCAACAATCCCGACTTCACTCCTGGCCATGACCTGGTGGCCTTCAGCCACTGAAATGGAGAGGGGTGCAGATCGATTGGCCACCTTTTTGACGTGGAGGGTCCCCTGACTTTCGAGGACCTCTGCGCAGATCTCGCACTGCCGGAGACTGAGCGCTATCATTTTCAGCAGATACGCCATTGGGTCCTGCATCCCTCGATACGCCAGGGGGCATAAAGGCCACTTACTCCACACGAGAAGTGGTTACACACTAAACAGTCAAGCAAGCGTCTTATAACGGAGCTTTACATTTTTCTGCGGCCCCCAGAACAGACGATTAAATCTGCAGGGCAGAGGCACTGGGAGGCAGAACTAGGGCGTAAGTTGTCACAGAAGGAATGGGGGGTACATTTTCTACCGGGCTCGACATTAAGCACGAAACGTCTCCAGCATAGAAACAGATACAAAGATTTCCTCATATTGGTTTCTCACCCCTCCCAGATTACATAGGGGCAACCCCAGCTGCACCTCAGGTTGCTGGAGAAATTGTGGGACCGAGAGCATGTTGACACACTTGCTGTTGGACTGCCCAGCACTCACATCATACTGGGAACAGATCCTTAATGAAATAGATAAGCTTCAACGTAAGCTTTATTCGACAATACTTGTCATAAAAGTTGTGTACATAAAACAATAATTTCACAATAGAACATTGACTTAAGACTAAATAAATAAATAAATAAATAAAATCAAAACATCAAGATATATGTTAAAATGCAACAAGGCCTAAAAATAAGATAAAAACATGTGCTCAATGTTGTTAGTTGAAGACAAAAAATGTTGATACTTTAAAAAAGGTCCCACCAGTCGTATAACATATTTCATTACCACAGATGACATGATCATACATTCAGTTATTTGCAGGGAATAATTTAGATCTTATTATCCACATCCATCTTAAAAACTTTGCCATGGGTACTGCTTAGCAAACTGAAAGGTCAGTAGATAGAATTCTCATGGCTACGCTCGACGAGCTGTTGCCCATATTCCTAAAAGTCAGCGACAGCCATACTTTACAAGGAGCGACATACGCAGGGCATACAAACAGCACATGTGAATAAGTTTCTTCCATGTCAGTGCAGTTTGGACATTTATTGTCGTCAGTGGCAGACCATTTAACAGTAGAAGACTTTAGGGGTAAGCATCCCACTCTAAATTGAAAATACAGTTTGCTATCTAGAATGCTCAATATTCGGGCATGATTTTATTTGTAAAAATGTCCCTGTCAGTGTTGTACTTCTGTTCACATCTTGTTCGATCAGTTCCTAATGCCTTTGCTTAATTAAATCGTTGGATGGAAACTGGAAGCTGTTAGGGGTTTCCCACAATGACAACATTCCCATACTGGTTAGAGAATTTCTAATGTCATGCAGCAAGCTAATTTTGATGAAAACCGTCAGCCTCGATTATATCTCTAAGAGCTTCTGCAAAAATGGCCAGTTCTGGCGTACACCAGATTCTGCACCAGTAAAGGACAGGGCGTAGTCTTGCTAGTTCTACCAATGCTTTTCTGCCTAGGTCATGTCACAAGGGGAACATAGGTGTACTTTGGGGTAGGCTTATGATCCCTCGAATAAACCTATTCTCTTATGCAGCTATTTGAAAGAGTTTCTCAAAACCCCATAACTCTGCACCATACAGGACTGAGCTCACTACCTTGGAGCTGTAGATGTGCAGCACCAAGGTATGAGGCTTAGTCAGTGATGTTTTAAATTCCGTGGTCAGGACACCGGCTAATTGCCGGTGTTTTAACACCATGGTATCGATATGTGGCCTCCAGCTCAGTCCTTTCTGCAAGGTAATGCCTAGATAAGTGAATGCATCTACCTGCTCCAGGGCTAACCCATCCATTACCATGCCACCCTTGAACGACTTGTGCTGGTTAAAGGTCATGAAATGTTTTTTTGCAGTGTTAATTTTTAGACCTCATAATGAGCAGAATTCTTCAAAATCCTGCAGTGCACGCTTTAACCCACTTGGTGTTTTAGATATTGTCATCCGCAAACATTAAAATTGGAATTTTTTTACCTGCTAAGACTAGTACATCTGTGGAGATAAAAGATAAAAAATTAACAATTCCATTTATAAAAAGTGAGAATAATGTGGGTGCTAGGACACAGCCTTGGTGTACTCCCTTCTCTACAGGAAAGGCGTTGGTCTTACTCCCCTGTGCCCCCCATCAAATTTGGGCAAAGAGTTTTTCATGAAGGCAAACAATTAAGGAGAGTAAGTCAGAAGGCAACCCGAGCTCTGTGGAGTACCCTCCACAGCTTGTGATGTGAAACTAGGTCGAAGGCAGACTTAAGTTCAACAAAGGCAGCATAAATGCTGCCTTTTCCAAGAACTACCGTCCGCTAGTGAATTAATAAAAATCAGAAAACCTGGTCAATAGTACTTAGGTGGGCCCAGAAGCCTGCCTGGAGTGGGCTGCAAGATGGCGTTATCATCAATCCAGGCTTGGCTTTTTGCTAAAAGAAGTTGTGCCACTACTTTCTGAATTGAATCAATGAGGCTTATCGGCCTATAGTTCCCTGGTAAGGATTTGTCCCCTTTTTTATATATCGGGATAATCTTCGGCCCCCGCCAAGTATCCTGGATCGGGACACCATGGGCAATGGCATTCGTAGCAGCATTATGTACTGACTCCATCTAGCCTTGTCCTTCAGATAAATATCTGCTGGGACACTATCAATACCTGGGGCTCTACTGCTGGTAATTGTGCTCAGTGCAATGCTTACGTCTGCTAGATTAAAAAACAATATCAGGTGAAGAAAAGTGAGCCTGAAAAGGCTCACAGTCCTCAATGTCGTTATCGGCGTATTGCTCAGCAAAATAATGTACCCACGTGTCGGGATCCATGTGGCTTTGGGGAGAGTGAACTACTCCGCCGCGCCCCATTTTACCAGACTCCAGTCGCATTACATATAATTCCCACGGCTTGCTTCTTTTAAATCCTGCCATCTTTTCTCATCCCAGGCCTTTTTTGCATTTGTCATCGCCTTCTTATAGAGCTTCCTGGTACGTTGAACACTAGGCTGATTTCCGGATCTGATTGCCTCCCCCAGGGCTCCACGAGCTTGTTTGAACTTCCTGTTATACCAGTGATGTAGTGGCTGGGTTCCATTCCCCTTAGGCCTAAAGGGTTTTTGAAAATTTGAGCGCATTCTTGCGAATAAGGTAGTATGTAATAATGTTATTTCTTTTGGTGGCTGACAATTACAAAGGGAAGACACCATCTCTGTTAAGGTATATTCAACATCACTGTTGATGGCTGATAGTATTTCTGGCAGTTCTATGATCATCGGCCACTTAAGTCGGCTCATATCATTGGTCAGTATCAACTCACCTGTGAAAAGTGAATTGTGGGTTTGTAATTGCTCTTGTAGTGCCCTAAATATGAGCGTGGAGCAAAATTGATTGTTGTCGCTCTCAATTCTGTCTGTCATGACCATTTCTTCTAGGGTGTGCCAAAGTTTTAAACTAATTAACAAATAATTGATACGGCTTGAATGGTGGCTCTTGTTATAAGTATTGACCCGTTTCTTATCAGATGTCGTTCTTCCATAGGCCATGTTCTAAAATTAAAGCCTTCATCTGTATTTCTGCCTCTGTCCATCTAGTGATTGGGGGTATTTCCCCCATGCTCATCTTCATCCCCCGTTAAGTCGAATTCCCCATTATCGAGAGGCTCGAAAGTTGTGTTAAAGTCCCTCACTATGACTACCGAGGCAGCCCAGGAGATGTTGTGTAAACGCTCATCTAAACCAGAGATTGTTTCCAACCTTCATCCCCCGCTTAGCCCTCTATCATAAACATTGTAAATATCAATGTTGCCATAAGGGTCACACCCCAACCGGATAACAAGAATATCATTGCTTTCTGTTGGTAGTGCATGTATGCCTGTATGTTAAAGCCAATATCCTGCCTAATCCAGATTGTGAGTCCCCCCAAGGGATGCTACCTTGAATGGCTGGTATAAAGTACTTTAGATATCCCAGATGGTAATATGGTTCTACTAGCCAGGTTTCTCGGAAGATGCATATGTCAAAATCTTCAACAAAGCAATTCCAGTCGGGGGACAATCCCTTGGACCTCAGCCTAGCAATGTTCCATGATAAAATTGCTAATCTACGTGGTGTTCATTGAGAATCTGGCGAGGGCCCAACCCTTGAAGCTATAGTCCCTGAAATGCAATCTATCTCATTCACTGCACTGCTAGTGCAGGTCATCTCTACAAGAGGATTTAGTCCTTGATGTAGCACGGGGTACTTACTGACATATACTGGATTAGTGGCCTGAATACTAGCAGCAGGAGGCGAAGGGGACCTACAGTCAATCTCTTTCAGTGGTGATAGACTGTCCATACAACTAGCATCAAGACTATTTAAATTCACATCTGTCCTTTCAACTACTGTAACGTCCACATTTGGGCAAATATTTGTCTGTACACTCTCTTTTTTAGCGCTACACTCCCCGTGTGGGGCATATCCTCTGGGTCTACATACTCTGATAGGGAAGGAAAACTGTTACTGCAGGAGAAGGTTGACAAATCCACTGTGGTCTCTAATGTGTTACCACAAACACAAACAGACCCTCTGAGATGAGAAATAGGTTGATCATGTACCTGATTCCGGCCCTCAGCTTTTTTGAACATGGATGATATACAACCAAGGTGTGTGGGACTTGTAGAGGATTGTGCATGGACAGATTTAGGCAAAGTGCTGGTAATTGTGGGGGCTGGGCTGAGGAGGCCCTCACATTCAGATAACAAGTTGTTGATGCAATCAATTACCCCACCCCCCTCCACAGCTGGACTTAGTGTCTTTGTCTTCTTCTTTGCCTTTTTTGAGCAGACTTCCTTTGAGCCTCCCTCCGTGGTTTTGCACTTTCCCATTCCTACTCCCAACCACTACACACAAGAAAAAAGAAAGATCAGACAGGGCAGCATAGTCAACAAATGGCCTAGCGTAAAAAGGACAAAGTACTGCTGCCAAGAGCACAGTACCTTGTGTTGCTGTAAATGTCAAGACAGGGGCTGTTAAAAAGCGATGTCAGGGGGGTAGCCCAGCACAGCCTCTTCCGGGCTCTGACGGGCGCAGACGGACAAGCCCTTGGCCCAGGCTTTGCCCGGGCATGGCCCGGGCACGACCCCACACGTCCCGCGCAGCGGGAGTCCCTCGCTGGTGATATGTGCCTCCTGGAGTGAAATGCAGCATCGGCGGCGATGGCCGCAGAGTGTGACGGTGGATGAAGTCTCCTGCTCCTGTTGGTGGAGGTTTGTGGTAGCTGTAGATAAGCACTTCGATACGCAAATACCGCATTTCCCGGCATATGTCCTCTTGGGCTTGCCCAATGCGCTTACATTTCCCCTTAGGTCGCGCAGAGGCAGACAGATGGGGATTGCTTTAGTCGCGGCCCTGCAAAACACACTGTCTCACTGGGGCACAGACAGGACCCCCACGTTCCAAGGGTGGTTTCTAGACATGGAATGTATATCCCTTTCGCTCCAAGGGGATGGCGCCTCCTTTGCGGAACTGAGGCGCCCTTTCCTAGCTTTGCTGAGCTCAGAAATGCGGGAACTTACCTGTCCCAGATATTTGCACCTACTGCACCTCCCCGCGCTGCTGCAAGATCCTGCCCAACCCCTATCAACATGACACATTCTGCGGCAGCTCTGATCTTTCCCTTCTGATTTCCCCCTGGGTGGCTGTGGGGGAGGATCAAAAGCTGGGAGTGGGGGATGATTTTTGGGGGCCCGGGGGGGGGGGAGGGGGAGTTGGGGTTTTGTCTTTTGCCTTATTGTCTCGCACACCTTGCTTGGCTCTTCGCTGATGGCACTGTATTGTTTTGTTGCATTTCTGTTTAATACCAATAAAAAAGATTTAAACCTAAAAGTACAGAGAGAAAATAAGGAGGCTAATTGTATATTGTGACGTATAATGACTATATGTACTAAATTTGAAGCATTAAGAATGCAAGCATTGAATGTACATTGGAGGGCCAACAATGAAAGAGTATTCCAACACAGACATTAGTAGTTCTGTGGTAACATTCCTTATAATAACTCACACAACTAGAGTGACAGAGTTATGTTTGCCGTACAACCTCCAACATGAACAAGCATTTGCAATGCAAATAGGTCTTGCATTTGCAAGCATGTGAGCTATTGGCATTGTTAATGACAATACCTTTTCTTTGTGTTTTGAAAACCTGAAAGCGGTGCGTAAACACGCACTTTGTACTTATAGTCCTTGCTTACATGAAGCAAGGCTTGCAGTAAAAGGGGTGCAGTTACTGCCAGCCTTGCTTCTTGTAAGCAACTATCATTAGTACAAATTGTGTGTTTACGCACAGCTTGCAGGTTTTCAAAACATATAAATAAAAGATATTGTCATTTGCAATGCCAATAGCTCAATCTCTTGCAAATGTGAGACCTATTGCATTGCTAATGCTTTTTTTTGTAGGCAGAGCAGATGCCGAGACTCGAACCCGCTTCTCCAGCTGCATAGTCGGCGGCTCTAGCAACATTCTCTCCCCATGTGACCTTGTATACCCTAATCTGCTGCCCACCTAAAGCTCCTCTAATGCCACTACGTCGAGTCTGCGCTCTTGAAGCAGCGCAAAATACATGCAGTAAACAATGGCCCGCAGAAAGGAACTGCCTGGCACTGGCATGGCAATGAAGTTGCCATATTAAAATCCACTCATGAAGTGACCCACGAGGGACCATTTCTGAGCACAGCAGGGACAGCGACTAGAAGCTGCCTGATAGTTTGTCTGCTGGCTTCCTGCTGGTGACAGTCACTGTGTACCCCACAGCGCAGTGGTACAGTCCAGACGCTTCAACATTTGCACGCTTGATAATCAGGGCAATTGACAGGGCCTGCTGGTTAAGGGTAATCGCATGTGGCCCTTCATCCTTGGCAGCGCGATAAGCAGAAATAATGCACCCCAGAGCCTGACCTGGCTACCACCAGTACAAGACGAGCAGCCCGTAGCTGTGGAAGGTGAACGTACATGCTATCTCCACCCTCTCGACCGCTCTGGCCTCAGTTTCTGGGTGCTGGCTGAACTGGAAGCCTGGAATCTCCGGGATACGGCCTATTATTTTCCTCTTGTATTGTGATCTACATGACTTCAGTTCCCTTGTAAATCACTCTAATACCAGGAACATGGGGACAACGTGACCTCTGTACTCAGTGGCCGTAGGTAGTGAGCAGAACAAACAGCCTGGCTGAGCGCAGAAAGAAACAGTCAATACCTTTCAGTTTCTGACATTTCCATATATAGACGGCACCATGCCACTAACCGTACAACCATAGAAGGGACACTTTCTGACCCTTTTTATTCAGTAAGGGCTGTTGCAGTTATTATTATGCCTTTTTTTATCCGTGTTGTGGAACAAATAACAACTTTGCGTGTCTATACAGAGACACATAGCCTTTTCATGGAACATCATCCTCTATTACACATTAGGCTAACATTATTTAAGTATGCAGTCAAGATGGCAACGATTATGTTGATTTTTTTTTCAGTATTAATTACAAGCTTGCTTTCTATAAGGATTTATTCTTACTATTTAGTTTGCTGTGTAATGCACGCTCACTGCGAGGAGAAACAGGAACCGATGGCGCCAGCCCCTTTCCTTCTGGTCCACAATGTGCCTGTGTTGGGAGACTGAGGATGGACAGACGCCCTCAGAAATCAGCGTCATGCCGTCAAGAATGAACAAGCTTGGCGTGCCACATTTAATGAAAACGTATTAATTTAAAAGAAAAAGGATTTTGGCGGTGCGCGCGTTAAGGACATAGCGTGGTCGCCGTTATTGAAGTTTAAGCGCGGCATGGGAGCTATGACATGAAACAAGCACTAAACTGACATGAAGGCGTGCATGTGCTCGCGCTATACACATCAAAGCATCATAATTAGCTGTGCAGAACAAAAAAATGTGCGGCCGCCATATTACAAACTACAGCTCATCATCCTGGGCTGCAACAATTGTAAAAAAAAAAGAGTTCTCTTCAACAACCCACGACCCATGGAAGCCGTAGGAAAACTGTAGTTGGGCAGTGCTGCTTCCGGAAAAAACAGAAGTGACATTTGGCTCATCAACCATTTAGAAAGCAGCAACGTAGGGTGATACTGCACCAAACCAATGATGAGGCAGCAGACGGGAGCAAAGTCATTTTTAGAATGCTTTAGGTCTTCCAGACAGCGCAAGTGTGCTGCCTAGGCTCGACCTAAAATTGGATGCTCATGAGAAGCAATGTTACCATGGGAACCACACTAGGTACAGCAGCTTATTTATTCTTGCATCCATTGGCAATTATGAGGATCTGAGATTTTACGTATGTATGACTTCAGAAGGGGTTCCTCCTTGGTATGACTACTAGGTTTGAACACAATAGAATTCGGGTTAATTATGGTTGTGTGGGCAGGTAGGCCTTATTCACATGTACGACTAGACCCCCTACACAGACAGCAATGATAGCAGAAATCATGAATGTTGGGGACTTTTTGGATGTTTGGTGAGCCAGCATCCAATCACAGTACAAAACAATTATTAATCTACGGTGCACGATGCAAGCTCAAGAAGAGTCTATTGGCTGGTGTCTACAGGCCAGACATCCTAGACTGGGCACACTGGCATTCTAAGCAGATCCCGATCAGACCACTCCCTAATAGTTCTGGTACAGTACTGTAAGCAAGGTACCTGACACACTGGCACATGGATTTCTAAACCAGAATCCTAATTAAATGCCTTTTTCAGGAATGAGCTGCATAAAGCAATCACTTTATATTCAGACCTCAACCTGGTCTCTGGCCCGCAGATGATTACGGTTTGGCAGGCCTTTAAAGTGTATGTTTTAGGTACGGGCATAGCAATGGAAGCAGAGACATTAAAATTGCTGTGATAATGATTAACATGACTTGAAATTTCTCTTAGGTAGCTGGGAAAGATTATACAATGTATCAAAAGTTAACAAACCTTTCCTGAATGAATGAACCACTAAGCAGGTACAGGAAGATTGAAGAGCAGTAAGGGAGATTCCTAGGAAAGCAAGCTGAGGAATTGTGTATTAATAAGAAAAAGTGTGCATTATTAACAATCTGCAGAATCTTAATCTACACTCAAATTCACACACGTATACTGACCTGATGCAATTGCATGTGAAATGATTTTCTATATGACGTATGTTATCCTGGCCTATGCTAACTTGGCCTCAATTAGGTTTCAACATCATCTTGTCAAAATGTATGTCACATTCACTGTTTACTTCTGCTGCACATAGTCAAGGAAGTCATGTTTGTTTATTTCTGAATGACACTTCTTGAAGAAGACTCTTTGGCATGGACTTACTATGTAACTTTTTTCCAAGGCTCTTGCGTGTGGTATTGCCATGATTCACAATGGTTTACTGTTGTACTGACACCTCCAAATTACATTAAGTCAGTGGGATGGGGGCATTCATTATTTATGTAGTAGGTTAGTGCTTAGGTAGTAAGGCTGTACAATGTTTTTAAAGTCTGCATTCTGAGTTGTTGAAAATGTATTTCCTTGCCCAATCCACAATTCAGCAGTTTTCATACTGTTCTATGGGGAGATTCCTACATAAATGCCAGATTTTGGAGGTGAGCCAGAAGGTCTTACCTATGTTACTAGTGATGCTGTCTGAGTTCTTACTGATTTTCCTGCAAATTTGGAACTTTGAACTTTAATGATTTTTCCTACTACTCTGTATTGTTCTATTAAAGACAGCCTTCACTGCAATGACTTCACTCATATAAATGAGATTAGTTGCATTTCCACTTTACTATTTCATGTATTGTACATTTTATATTTTTGAACTAAATCTTCATAAAACTTCTAATTCTGCCCTTTAACTCACTTATTGAGTCACTCGTTTCTTATTTGACTGTACTTTGATATGCTGATTTGTATATTATCTTGGAAGACATTGCCTCATGAAATTGAGTTTAACACCATTCCCGATCCACCCGACCAGCGGGTGTGTTTTTATAGTGTACATTTTTAGCACACTTACAAAACTCAGGCCCATGGACTAGAGGAAGGTAGAACACCCAGTTTTAATGCTGTCAGTACACTTAGAAATATTGCATGCATTCATACCACTGTGTGATCGGTCTAGAGACACTACTATAGCGCAGAAGATTTGCTGATGGTCTTAATGATATCACACTTGCATCATTGGAAAGGTTCATGAGTCTTAGTCTTCAGGATTTACTAGAGGTAATACAGTAGCTGCAGACTGGTGAGGTACCTGGGCCTGATGGGATTTGATTTCAATGTTATGAAGCTTAAGCTGATTTATTAAGCCCCCACCTACTTAAGGAGTATGAGTAAGTCATTCTGGAAGGGGTACGTCCCACAATGACATGAAAGGACATGTGGATAGCACTTCTTAAACCAGACAGATCAGAAGACCACTATGCATCATATAGACAACTGTAATTTATTTATATTAACAATACAATATTTGCAAAAGCCCTAGTGAAGAGATTAAAACCGCTTATGTCAAGTCTGGTACTTACAGACCACGATGATGTTACACTCAGCCACCCAACATTGTTACATTTAAGTACTCTCCCAACAGTGATACATCATTTAGGCCCTCAAATGACAGTGCAGCCTTTTCTTGATGCTGAAAAAGTGAATGACACGCTGGAACGGCCATATATGTCCAAGGTATTAACCAAAATGGACCTGGTTAGGTGTTATATTACAATTATCTTGTTCCTTAGGGACCCCTTGGCTAGAATGTTTATCAATGGGCAGTGGCAACTGGCAGTGTTCCCCCGTCACAATTTCTGTGGAACCCTTAGCCTTTGTATACATGCAGCTGCATGCACATAGAGGAATTTATATAGGTAGCAGGCCATTGGTTGTATACGTGTACATGGATGATGTCCTTCTGTATATGCAGAACACAACCAGAAACATAAAGCCAATTGTTCAAGAAACCGTCCGATTCCGTGTTATCTCAAGACAAAAAAATTAATAGTGCAATTCAAAGTAGCTAATTGGGCAAGTTTTATTCATTTACATGGACATGTCTATACATAGCTAAGTTTTGGGGAGGGAGTGATGATTGCACTGTACAAGATGAGATAAATCCTTGCACCATTGTTTCCATTGTTAGTACTATTGAGGTTGAGAATGTGTTGCTCTACTTTTGGCAAAGTGTGACGGATGAACGGTCCAACACCTACACCTAAAAAATGGAAACAAGACTTAACTTATTAAAGTGATTTGATGGATACTCATTCAGGACTGGTGCATCCCGTGGCAAGATCGTAGAACTTCAGGGACCCACTGAGAATATAACTGTATTTTAAAATTTCTTTATTGGTTTTAGCAGAAGTAGAAAAAAACAAAAAAACATAATAGTGGCAATTCTGTTGTGCCACTCACAAATGATACCACATCAAACAGAATAACAACCATTAGCTATGGAGACACAATAGCCTAGACATGTTGCACTCCCCAACCACAGGTGTGGAAGCATATCATAACAAAGAAGGCCCCTGCATGGACATAAGTCGCAGTATGGCGTATTGTGGCAATAGTCCCTGGGGGAAAAACATGATTGGGAAGGGCACCCAGGAATGTGCGCAAGCCAGTTCAGGCTACTTGGCATGTAGAGATATAGGAAGATCCTGCAGGCCAGTGCGAGTGGTCGCTGTGGGCCAGGGCATAAATTCTGGGGTGCCCGTCAGGACCCCTGATGAGACCCACACCCCATGGTTGTAAGGGGCAATGTTGGTTGGCTCTATTATCTAACTATCTGTGGAGTCCACAGAGGGGCATGGTCCCGCTATCTAATGTGCTGGGATGGCTCATCATGTGAGTTGTAGTATGGGACAGAAGGACCAAGGGTAGTGTTCAGGGTGGACACGCATCATTTTTTGCCGCTATGTTTCTGATGTAGGTATCCCAGCACTGACCTCCAGCATTACCCCCTCCACATGTACATGCCATTGAGAGGACGTTCAGCTCAGTTTTTGCCCATTTCAGCAAGGAGGAGAGCAACAAGTGTATATCCCTGTATGAGCATTTCAGGACATCGTGATTAGCTGCTTGAAGAGTGTAAATGGTTAGATCAAGGGATCTATGAAAGTACTTCTATCCCTTAGTTTTGGATCTAAGACAGAGGCATGATTCCAGCGAGGGAAGGACCAAGTGCTCCACCAAAGTGGCAGTAATTCTCTGACTTCCCTTCAGGCTCATCGCATCACCAGGCACTCCCAGACCATGTGGTAAAAAACCGGCCTCATATGCTCCACATTTGGGGCATGCAGAGGATGCCATAGGAAACACACGCTTGGCGCTTTTAGTGTGAGATGTGCCTGATGCAAATAGTTACATTTAGTGTAATAGAAGCATGGATTATTTGAAACCTCCTTTACATGTTGTAATGCCCGAGTTTAGAGACTTTCTGTGAATTGCATCTTTAAATCCACCATACATTGGTCTTTAGCCCTGTCTTCCGACTCGCAGTGGGAAGAGAACAATGTAACATAAAGAGACGTAATATTTGTCTGTGTGCTTCTGTGTGACAAAACTGCATGCAGTGGTGGTGTAGTGTAGTGATCACATGCTGTATGGCGTGATACATCAGGAAATGGCCTGCCACAATGCTATAAGTGTCCATAATCTCCTGGAAGGGCATTAGTGCATTCGCCAGGAAAAGTTCCCCCATTTGGTAAATCTCTGCCTCTCTCCAAGGTGACATGTCATGGTGTTGAACCTCTCCTGGAGTGCCAGAAACTGCCAAGTAGGGATCAGTGGGGTGGGTCGGGTCTTGGGGAGAACGCTCCCCGTCGAAGACGTGAGCCTACTTACCTGCACATATGCCACATAAGCACGCTTTGCTCCCCTTTTTGGCGAGGGATCCAGCATTCATTCTCCGTGAGTGACCACAGCTGCAAGGGAGACACACCCAGTAGAGGATAGGGAGTGGTCCCCCTACCACTGGGATCCTGCACAAATGCCCAACACTCACTACTACTGCTGGGAATGGGGTTGATCTGCAGACTTTGGAACTGTCTCCTCCACCTCCCCTCTCACCACCCTTGACCTGGGGGCGTGCTGGAGGATGAGGCGGATGGCACCTCCAAGTAACACCATGACCGGTGCTTTCGATAGAACTCTTGACGATGCCCCCTGGGCGGAAACCATAACTGTCTGTACTTACCGCGGTGCCCGAGCAACCTTGGCCGATGCCCGGTGAAGCTGTCCTATGCAGCTACAGAGGAGTTTGGCTCTGGGTCACCCCTCGGCCGTCACCAACCCAGATGGAGATCGGACATTGTTTTTCTCTTCTCCCCGTTGTATTTCTTTTCCCTCCCCCGTCTCCTCTCTCCATGATTCTTTGACTACCTCCCCTTCTCCAGCTTGACTTTTATGTGTCCCCTGAAGTACTTTCCCCCTTGCCGGTTTTTTCTGTTATGCTATGCTTTAGTAACTCATGTAACTATGTTATACTGTTTCCCTTTCTATGTTATGCGACGCTCCAGCAACTGATGTAACTATGTAACAATGTTCTGAAACAATGTCCTACCTTATGTAAAGCATTCTGATACCTCCGGGTATAGCCAGCACTATATAAAACTTTTCAAATAAATAAAATTAAAAATAAAGTATGGAGGATGTGCCCACATGCTCATATGCATGCCAGCAATGATGTATTATCTTCATCTGATGCATCTCATGCGGTGGGCGAGCCCTGGGGTCCGACAGCCACATATATATGTATGTCCATCCAAATAGCCTGTGAATGGTTGCACTTTCTGGTCAAGGGGCTGTGCCCAGCCAGCACATCGGCCACTGCAGCTGAGCTGCTGCATAGTATAACTCATAATTGGGGCGCCAAGACCACCCTCAAGAAGCAGGCACTGGAATATGAAGAGCGCCACTCGCCTCCTGCCTGAGCCCTATATCAGCTCCAGCAGGACACCAACGAGGGAGTGAGGGAAAGCAGAACGCTGCAAACAAATTCAGGACCCATGGCAGGATAAGCAGGGACATTGGCAAGGACAACCAGAAAGGGTTGGACTTACAGATCATGTCCAGGGGCCTACCCAGGTTAACGTTACCCTCCACAAGGTGTTTGTCCAAGTGAAAGATCTATACACCCAAGTACTTGAGCGTGTCAACGTGCCATTCCAGCCAAAACTGCAGCAGGGTCCTCCTGTTATGCTCGGGAACCGAAGACAGGGAGAACAGGCAAGACTTAGACTAATTTACTCTAAGGCCTAATATGATTCTAAATTCCTCCAGTATCTCCTTCAGCACCGCCAGTAGGTAATCTCACCCCAGTATGTAAAACTCTTTTTCTATGTCAAGCGACATCGGCAACTGTTCACTCATCTCATTCGAGGCAGCTTTCATCAGATGAAGTAGTTGTGGTATGTTGAGGATGATATTGCATTCTGGAATAAACCCACAGTGAACTTCGTGCACTAGGGTGTTAGCAACAGGGAGCAGCCTATTGGCCAGGGCCTTCACTACTATCTTATAGTCTACGTTTAAGAGGGAGTTCGGCCAATATGAGGAGACTTCGGGGGATCCAGGCCTGATTTTCACACCTCTATCAGAGCCTCTCAGAGAAAGTCTGGGAGCAGACCGTTCTACCTTTCTTAATTAAAAAATTCCAAGAGAATCTGTGAAAGGTGTGCACTGAAAGTGGCATAATATTCTATTGTGAGTCCATCCGTACCCAGAGTTTTATTTCAGGCAACGTGGATGACATCCACCCGTGTCACATAAATTTGAAGGGGCTCATCCAGTTCCGGACATTAGAGCGGAATCAATCAGGGCAACGGTTGCCCATGAAGAAACTCCTTGAACCTGTCAACCGGGGGGGGGGGGGGGGGGCTGCCTACGTCAGCATACAGAGAGTGATAGTACTCAGCAAAGGCAGCATTAATGGCTATTTGCATATTTACCACCGTACCACCTCTCAACTTGATTGCTCCTGTCGATGGGCGTTCCTGGTCCTCTTTAACCAGCCACTCCAATAGCCTGCTTGAGCAATCTCCCTATGCACTGAGTAGGACCAGGCAGTGCCTACAGTTATGTTTCCCCAACCTCACCTCTAGATCCCTGTGTCTCTTTCTCAGCTGCTTGTATCTCTCTGTACCATCAGCCCACCATGACACCTCAGTCTCAAGTTGTCTCAACTCCCGCTCCACGTCAAGAAGCTCGCTGTGCAGGGCCTTACGGACCCCCCATGTAGTGGAAATACATTGCCCTCCGATGACCAGCTTCTGGGCACTCCACTCCAGCGCTCTGGACGGGGTGGTGCCTTTGTTAAGTTCAACATTTTGGGTGATATGTATTGATAGGGCCTCCCTGAAGGTTATGGTGTCTGGATGGTGCAAGTGCCACATATCGAGCACGCTCTTGTTAACCATCCAGTCCTGAAAGTATTGTGACAACCTGACACACCTTGCACCGTTCAGCAGAGTGGTGGAGCAGTCCCAGACAATATCCAGAACACAATCAAAGTCTCTGCCAGATATGCTGTGATGTTGTGAGTCCCAGAAAGGAGCTGGGGTGAGGAGACTTAAAAAAAGCAGAGTGATTACTGCTGGAGCATAAACAACCACCAGCATGAGGGGGCACCGTCCATATGTCCTTGCACCACCATGTTCCTGCCCTCAGTGTGAACTCTGTGTATGTCTTTCACAAATGGGACCCCCAGGGCAATCCATATCATATCATATCATGACCAATTTGCATGTACTTTTTGTAACTCTGCCGGTGTCAAATACATCCCTTGCAAAAAAGCTATGTATGCGCAGTGGCGCTTAAGATATGTATGAACCCAGTACCTCTTTGTGGTTGTGGCCATGTCCTTCACGTTCCACGTCAGCAAGTTATTGTGTGGGGTAGTGTGGCCTGAAGGTGTGCCCATTGGGTATGGTGGTAAGTAATGCTGCATCGCATTCCATGATTCCCATTCCCCACAACTCCAGTGTGCGGGTCCCTCCAAATGCCCCATCAACAATCAAGAGACCAGTGTAGTACAGGGCTATGCCACAGATTTATATGTAGGAAACTTCATCTGTGTGTCACAAGAAAACACAAGATTTGTAACCCCATCTCCCTGATCAGGACTCCTCTGAGTCCCCAGCCATAAGCATCCAATGAATGAACAACAACCAAAGAGAAATGTGTAATAAAATACAGGTCCTGTTTGGAGCGGTCAGGACTCATGAACACACAGGCCCTCTCCACTGAGCTGGCCATCCAACCCTCTCTCAGGAGGCCCCCAGGTGTCACCAATAGTCACCAATGAGCATTCCACACCACTTACCACACAGCAAAGAACAACCCCTCACCCCTCACAGAAGATCATCCGCCAGCCATGGCGTCAACTCAGGCTCATGGGAGTGCTCCCCAGCAGAGGCCATGGAACCATTTGCATCCGACTGTCAGAGGCACAGTCTCACCGCAACACCTCAAACGAGTTCTGGCCATATTGCAGCACAACTTCCACTGCCTGTGTTCGCTCCCTGTCTGCCTGTGCTGTGAAGGGGCAGCTCTGGGTTCCCTGCTCCTACTATGCCTCTGTTACGACGTCAGCCATTTACCAGCATTCCGGTCATCTGATGCAGGCTTCGCAATTCCCTTAGCATGTAACCGGGTTATTGCATCTCCAGGAGTCAAGAAAGAATGAGTTCACTCATTATCCTCCTAAACTTAAAGTGATGGATGGAGAAGAGCATACTTTAGGCCTAGCTCCTGGAAGCATTGCTTGACCACCGTATGCGAGTTGCGAAGATGCTGCACCTCCACTGTAAAATCTGGGTAAGCAGTAATGCTGCTGCCCTGGAGGTGCCAAGGACCTTTCAACCAAAACAACTGCAGAATCAAGTCTCTGTCCCTATAATTATGTAGTTTTACAATTACAAGACTCCACTGGGCCCCTGGTGGCGGCCGCCGCCAAGGTAGAAAATGTGCTTTCTACAATATGGGTACATTGCCTGTCAGCACTTTGGTCATCAACCACCGTTGAAGGATGAGTTCCATACTCAGGCCCCCCAAGCACTTCAGAAATCCCAAGAAGTGGAAATGATTATACCTCGAGCAGCCCTCTGCATCCTCCAATGTAGAAAGGTCACTTCTGCCCTCATGTCCTTTAGTTGGGTTTGGAATTCCTGCTATGTTGGTCGCATTGTTTTTAATGTGGATTCAGCATCATCCACACGGTCTACCAGTTTCCTCTAATCCATACAGAGCAGGTTCACATCCAAGGATACTGCTTCGATCTTGGTTTTCAGCGCAGCCTATGTGTTCAGAATTGCATGCAATACCTATTCAAACTGGACAGAGTGACTGTGGAGAGTGGTCCAGAGTGCCAACTCCATTATCAGGAGGGGTGGAAGAGCCCACTGCATCCCCAATACCTGGGGTGGGTTTCTTATCAGATTTGGGATTCACAATCACGGCAGCATTGGTGTCAACCTCAAGTGGATGCCCTAGCAGGTTCTAGACAGTGAACCATCGCTCCTGACTCTCTGCCAAGTTCAGGCTGCAGGGTGAGAGCAGTGCAATGCTGGAGCTGCATGTGAATGGAATGTTATCAAAAATTTGAAAAAAATACTATAACCTGCTATTAAATAAAAGGCAACTTTTTGTGGTCAATGGCTAAAGAGTAACTCATGAAAGTAGGGCTACGAGATATTACAGCCCAGGAAAACGCCGTAATATTTGGTATCCCCATAATAAGAGATGTTGGAAAATTCAAGGAAGGGTGCTAGTTGGCAGAAAAATACGGTACTCACCAAGCCAACATAAAACCCATGCCCAATTGAATCCTGGTAAGTTATAACCCCAGACACCTAGGGTACAATAAGTATTATCGTCCGTATGGGCCATTATATCTGGTATCCCCAAAGGAACCAGATGTGAAAGTATGTTGAATGAAATCAAAAATGTGAAAAGAGATTGCAATCTGGTATCACCAAAAATGCAACTCCAGTTGGCCAATGGCTAAAAGGTAACCCTTGAATAGTAGGGGATATGAGATATTACAGCAATGTATGAGCCGTAATATGTGGTATCCCCATAGCAACAGTTAGGTAGAAAACTCAAGAAAGGGTACCAGTTTTTAGAAAAATACTGTGCTCAAACAGCCAACATGGAGACACATAGGGGTTACCAAATATTATAGTCCCTATGGGCTATTATATTTGGTATCCCCAAAATGAACCGGATGTGAAAGATTGTGAAATGAAATCAAAATTGCGTAAAGCGACTGCAAACTGGTATCAAATAAAAGGCAACTTCAGTTGGTCAATGGCTAAAGGGTAACCCTTGAAAACTAGCAGCTACAAGATATTACAGCAACGCATGAGCCGTAATATGTGGTATCCCCATAGTAAAAGGTATTGGAAAACTCAAGAAAGGGTGCCAGTTGGCAGAAAAATACTGTGCTCCCCAGTTAACATAAGACCATGTCAAATTGAATCCTGATAATCGAACCCAAGAAACGTAGGGGATACTAAATATTATAGTCTATATGGGCCATTATATTTGGTTTCCCCAATGGAACCGTATGTGAACGTTTGTGGAAGGAAATCAAAAATGCTGAAAGATACTATGATTGGCTATCAATTACAAGGCAATTTCAGTTGGTCAATAGCTAAAGGGTAACCCATTGAAAGCAGGGGATACAAGAAATTATAGCCTTGCATAAGCCTTAATATTTGGTATCCCCAAAGAAAGAGATGTTAGAAAACTCAAGGAAGGGTGCCAGTTGGCAGAAAAATACTGTGCTCATCCAGCCAACTTAAGACTACGTCAAATTGAACCCTGATAAGCTCTAACCAGAGAAACATAGAGGAGACCAAATATTATAGCCGGTATGGGCCATTATATTTGCTATCCCGCAAAAGAAACCGAATATGAAAGATTGTGGAATGAAATCAATATTGGAATAAGTGACTGCAATCGGGTATCAAATAAAAGGCAACTCCAGTTGATCAATGGCTAAAAGGTAAGCCATGAAAAGTAGGGGAAGCAGGATAATACAGCAACAAATAAGCCGTTTTATGTGGTATCCCAGTAGTACAAGGTGCTGGAAAACCCAAGGAAGGGTGCCAGCTATCAGAACAATACTGTGCTCACCTAACCAATATAAGACCATATCAAATTGAAACCTGGTAAGTTCGAACCTGAGAAACATGGGGGAGATCAAATATTATAGCCAGTATGGGCCACTATATTTGGTATCTTCCAAAGGAAACGGACGTGAACGATTGTTGAATGAAATCAGAATAGCAAAAAAGAGACCGTAATCTGGTATCAAATAAAGGCAACTCCAGTTGCTTAATGTCTAAAAGCTAACCCTTGGAAAGCAGGGCTTGAGCCGTAATAAGTGGTATTCCCATAGTAAAAGGTGTTGGAAAACTCAAGGAAGGCTTCCAGTTGGCAGAACAATACTGTGCTCACCCATCCAACATCAGATTATGTCAAACTGAATCCTGGTAACTTCTAATGCGAGAAACACAGAGGATACCAAATATTGTAGGCGGCAGAGACCATTATATATGGTATCCCCTAAAGGAACCGGATGTAATATCTTGTGGAATGATGTCAAAAGAATTCAAAACATACTGTAGTCTGAAGTCAAATAAAAGGCAACATCAACTGGTCCATGGCTAAAGGCTAACCCATGAAACATAGGGCATAAAAGTGATTACAGCAAAGCGTGAGCCATGATATTTGGTATCCCCATAGTAAACAATGTTGGAAAGAAAAAGGAAGGGTGCTATTTGGCATAACAATACTGTGCTCACCCATCCAACATCAGACCATGTCAAATGGAATCCTGGCAAGTTCTAACTGGAGAAACATGGGGGAAACCAAATATTATAGACAGTATAGGCCATCATGTGTGGTATTTAAGGGTGGGCGGACAACTCCGTTCCGCCACAGAATGTGCGGAGATTTGCCCTTCCGACTTCCGCGATATAGGCGGAGAAACAAGGCAAATCTCCGCACACTCGGGCATAACGGAAGTTGGCCGCCCGCCTCCCGCCCGCAGTATTAAATAGATTAAAAAAGCAATTTTCAAATAACCTTACCTTATCGGCGGCGTCCCCGGTCTTCCATCCTTCTCCATCGCGTCTTCTTCTGGGAATTGCGCATGCGCGGGAGCCCGCGCATGTGAATTCCTCGGCAGGAATGCGCATGCGTGGGCTCCCGTGCATGCGCAGTTCCCAGAAGAAGACGCGATTTAGAAGGCTGGAAGCCCGGGGACGCCGCTGATAAGGTAAGGTTATTTAAAAAAAGCTTTTTTAATGTATTTAATACTGCGGGCGGGAGGCGGGCGGGAGGCGGGCGGGAGGCAGGCGCGAGGCATGCAGGAGGCGGGATGTGCATAATGGAACTATGCGGAGAGTGCGGAGATTGGTTACATCTCCGTGCCTCTCCGCGTAGGTCCCTTACGCACATTACGCCCACCCTTAGTGGTATTCCTAAGGGACACAGATGTACAATCTTGGGAAAGATGTAAAAAATGTGAAAACATACTGTAGTCTGTTACCAAATAAAAGGGAACTTCAACTGGTGAATGGCTAAAGGGTAACCCATGAAACATAGGGGATACAAGATATTACAGTAATGCGCGAGCCATGATATTTGGAATCCCCATAGTAAACAATGTTGGGAAGCAAAAGGAAGGGTGCCATTTGGTATAGAAATACTGTGCTCCCCCATATAACATAAGGCCATATCAAATAGAATCTTGGTAACTTCTAACCCGAGAAACACTGGGGATACCAAATATTATAGCCGGAAACGGCCATTATATTTGGTATCCCCTAAGGCAGGGGTCTTCAAACTGTGGGGCGCGACCCCCAGGGGGGCCGTGGAGCGATGCAAAGGGGGTCGCGCCTTCCCAGTCACACTTCTGCCCAAGGGCTTCAGCCCCCCCCCCTCTTCCCCCCTCCTGTGTTTCAGCCCGGGTGCTGCAGTGCAACTCGAGCTGCTGAGGGCTGGGCAGTGTCTGGAGTCTTATCTCCGGCGCAGAGTTTTTCACAGGTCTTTAAAGACCATTTGCATATTTACATGCCTTTGTAAACTGGTTACAGAGGCTTAGTTTTTTTCTGGGTTCTACAAGGAGGCGCCATGAATTGCCTAAATCCACATGAGCCGTACCCATCTTCACCTCTGATTTTTTTGTATTCTTGACTTACCCTGACGTTTCGTACTCTACATCCTTCTATCATATTCTCTGGTTACGTTTTCATTACCGATTCTTATTTGATCCTTGATTCATTTGCAGTTTTTCAAATGTTTCCTCTACTAATACTTCCCTCTCCTCTCTTTCATTGTCAGCCACCGATTGCCATTCCACGGGCACCCCATAATTTCACTTCTCCTCTCAAGACCCAGGGATAGAGACAATGCATTTCCTGTGCACCACGATATTAACCACCGACTTGAGTGACATAAGACTTTGGTCTAAGAGACCAAACGAGCTGCAACTAATGCAGAAGATGCAGTAGCAGCCACACACAGCGCAGAGCATGGCAGACACGACGCGGAAATAACAACCCCTGCATCTAAAGCACATTTAAAACAACGCAGCATAAACTTAAATGTCTTCATTTTCAAAACATCTAATGGGCAGAAATTAGGTTGGAGACGAGCTGTTTGCTTTGAACCAGACAACCAAATCCAATCAGAGGCAAAAGCACGACTAAATGAACCGTTTTTCAAAATGTGTTGAATTTATTGGCGTCAGAGAAGAGTCACATCTGTGAGCCGCTGCCTTGCGACAAAGCTTCAGCAGAGCCCACATTTGACACTAATTTCATACTCCTTTAACCACTGATGTGCTGGAGGGCATTTAGGGGCACTCAGTGCTGCATGAGTAAAAATAAATAAATAAAAATAAGCACAGAAGCCACATTTGTTAATGGGAGCCAGCCGCCATCGTTGCCGAATGCCCGAATTGCTTGAAACAAAGACTGCCTAATGTTCATTCCTCCTCATGCCTCTTTCTTCCACCCCTTCCCCCCCTCCACTTGCTCTCTCTCCTTGTTGCTCCTTTTCATTCCTGCGTTCTCCTCGGCACTGTTATCCTATCTGTCTCTTCCTACTCTCCTCTCTTTCCTGCCTTTCTCGCTCTTGATCTCGGTCGAAGTCAAATGATAATAAAAAATAAGTCCTAACCCCACAAAAATGAGTGACGCTTCCCACCACCTGCAACTTCCAGCAAATTGTGGCATCTCAACAAAGGAGCCATGATAGAAGTAGTGTGTAGAGATAAACAAAAAGACCTACATTCTCATCGAATGCAAAATGTAGAACATGATTAAAGTAGAAAAAAACTTTATCAAACTTGTTTTCATGAACGGCTTAATGTACTGCTGAGAAGTGGGGGGCACTGGTAAATGCAAGGGCTTGAGCAATCCTGGAGGATCATAGGTATGTCTCTGTTCAAAACGGTCAATATTCCATTTTAATATAGATTTGGAAAGGTTGCATATAAACTTATCTTATTTTACTACTAGAAAAATTGAACCAATGTTCTCTTGCATTGGCAAAACCTCACAACATCATTGTACTGAAGTTACGATGCACCTCAACGTTTTCAGTTTTAACTAGTATCTTTTAAGATGGGGTGGTAGGTGTGGGATAATTGGCGTTTACCGACAAGCACCTTCAAGAGTAAAATTTTCTTTGGTCCTTTGTGTTGAAACCTTTGTGAAAAAGCGGATTATTAGTTGAAGTGGATGGTAGTCCAGTTTTGTGCAGGAAGGAGCACCTTCCAGCACAAAAACAATCAATTGAGGTGATTTCTTCTTCCAATGCATGCTGTAGAATGCAGCACACATTGGAAGAGGAAAGAAACAAGGAGAAATGAAAACATTTGCACCTCGCAATGCCACCCCTAGGTTGGTGTAGCATTCTGACGCATTTCCAGATTCACGTTTGCTCGTTAATCTGGAAATGTATCAGAGGACATGGGTGTTGCATGGGAACACCCACAGGAACACCGGAGCGATATTTACAAGCAAAGGTAAAGCCACACAAGGTGGCTTTACGTGTGCTTGTAAATATCACTCAGCAGGTTGCGCCGCCTGTGCGACTCACTACGCGATGCAACGGTAGTGCAAGGGGCTTGTAAATCTGCCCCCATGGGGTTTACTGTAAACTATCACAGAGTGCCCCTCTCTACCTAAAAGAAATATGGCAGGGCCTTTATTCCCTTGTGCAGAGCTTCCTGGGCCCCTCACTGCTCAATATGCAACTCACTCAAACAAGCCCATCAGTAATCATACATTCATTCATCCCATTCTGAACTTGCATCCACACCCAAATACATACGCCACCTCACTCACCCTGCAGTCACTCCTCTTACCCTACTCTCACACTGTTGCATCGCTCACCGTGCACTCACATGGACACTCTTGTCACCTACACAGTGCAGATCACTGAAATGAGTGTGAGTAAACTATGAGTTGCGCTATAAAAAAATGAAATGCTTATCAGAAAGGTGCTATTGAGAGATGAGGTGCATTGTTGGTGAGTGGCAGTGAAGGAATTCATGGAGAAGGAGGAAACGGGGGTGGGGCATCAAAAAACACTGTTGCACGGTGTGCGACCAGTGTTAGGACCAGCCCTGGCTGGGAGTGTTAGCCCCCCCCCTCCGAAGTTCTGGTCTAGTGACTCCCCTGCTTCTGCCTATTATTTACATTTGTAGTGCGCTACTGTTACCAAAAGGTGTCCTGGGGCTAATAACCATCTGTTGCACGAAGGCAAATGAGCAACACACAGAAGGGGAACCAGCCAAATGGGGTAACCTACAGAGCATAGAGAAAGTTTTTTATATCTTCCTAAAGAATAATAGATACTTGGTGGAGCGAAGCAAAGGAGGGTGCAAGTTCCATAACTGCGCGGCCTGCATCAAAACAGCGAGACAGACAACTCATGCCTTCTTGAATTAGGGAACAATAAGCAGAGTGGCACATGCCGAGAGGAGCATACGTGTCCGACCCGTATGCTTGGTGAGGAGAGATGAGAGGATGAGAGAGGACAGCAAGGGAGTGAGAGAATTTGATTGAAGAGGTCAGGGATGAGGAGATGTGCGAATTGCCGAAGAGAACTGTGGACACGCAAGAAGTGAGTGTGAGCCAAAGGTGGGGGCTTCTGTTAGAACAAAGGGGAGACGTGGAAGAGGAATGGGGGGGACTGGAGAGGTGTAAGATACAAATAGACAAACATTTGAATGGAGAGACTTGAGGTGAATGAGAAGTGCTGCGGGGGCACGGGAGGTGGCGGGGCCAGAGGGGTCATGAGATAAATGCGAGAGACTGTTCGAGATGAGGGCAGTGAAAAGACAGAATGGCAAGAGGTGATTAAAGGTGAAGTGAGAGGCTGAATGGGGAGAGTTCAGAAGTTGTAAAAAGGGGTGAAAGAAAATGTCCTGCAAAGTGAGAGAGGGATCCGGGGTTAGGAGAGGAGAGAGGGATGGAAGGGAGGGGGTGAGAGGAAAGCTGCATGGGTAAACTGCTTAACTCTGCACAAAACCGCCAGAGTTTTAAGGGACCCCTGCTTCTCCCGGCCAGGGCCAGGTGAGCTTCTAATATGGCAGCACGTATTCCTGCAGAGTGGAAGGTCCTTCACAAAGGTTGACTAGAAATTTTTCTGATGATAATTGCTGTATTTCGGTTATAAACGGGTATTGATTGGGTGAAATCTTTCCTTAGTGTTACTGTGTGTAAAAAATGTCAAAATAATGAAGCAATGCTATCCCAAAATACGCGGCATCACATAACCTCATTTACATTTTCACCCCACGCAATTTAGTCAAACCTGTCGCGTAATTTGGTCCTCACCTGCCTCATAATTCCAGTAGCCCTGCCTACAGGTTTAGAATTTTTTGTCAGGAGGGGGTCCTTACGCCTCAAAATGTTGACAGGGGAGTCTTGGCATCCAAAAGTTTGAAGACCTCTGCCCTAAGGGAACCGGATGTAAAATCTTGTGGAATGATGCAAAAAATGCGAGAAGGTACTGTAGTCTGTTACCAAATAAAAGGCGACTTCAACTGGTGAATGGCTAAAGGGTAACCCGTGAATCATAGGGGATACGAGATTTTAAAGCAATGCGTGAACCATAATATTTAGTATCCCCATAGTAAACGATGTTAGAAAGGGTGCTATTTGGCATAGAAACACTGTGCTCACCCACTCAACATAAGACCAAGTCAAATTAAAACCCTGTAAGTCCCAACATGAGTAACACATGGAATACCAAATATTTTAGGCTGTATAGGCTATTATATTTGGTATCCCCTAAGGTTACTGGATGTAAAAGGTTGAGGAATGATGTACAGAATATCAAAAGATACTGTAGTCTGCTATCAAATAAAAGGCAACTTCAACTGGTCAATGGCTAAAGGGTAACCCATAGAAGGTAGGGGATACAGGATATTACAGGAATTCGTGAGCCATAATATTTGGTATCCCAATAGTAAATGATGTTGGAATGCAAAAGGAAGGGTGCTGTTTGGCATAGGAATTCTGTGCTAACCCATCTAACATAAGGGCTTGTCAAATGGAATCCTGGTGAATACAAACTTGAGAAACGTTGGGGATACCAAATAATATAGGGGGTATAGGCCATTATGTTTGGTATCCCCGAAGGGTACTGGATGCAAAATCTTGAGGAATGATGTACAAAATGTGAAAAGATACTGTAGTCTACCATCAAATAAAGGACAACTTCAAGTGGTCAATGGCTAAAGGGCAAACATGGAACGTAGGGGATACAAGATATTACAGCAATGCCTGAGCCATAATATTTGGTATTCCCATAGTAAACGATGTTGGAAAGCAAAAGGAAGGGTGCTATTTGGCATAGAAACACTGTGCTTACCCACCCAACATAAGACCAAGTCAAATTACAACCTGGTAAGTCCCAACACGAGTAACACATGGAAGACCAAATATTATAGGACGTAGAGGGCATTATACATGGTATCCCCTAAGAGAAAGTGGAATGATATAAAAAAAAGAGGAAACATACTATAGTCTGCTATCAAATATAAGGCAACGTCAACTGGTCAATGGTTAACGGGTAACCAGTGAAACATTGAGGATACGAGATATTACAGCAATGTTTGAGTCATAATATTTGGTATCCCCATAGTAAACGATGCTGGAAAGAAAAAGGAAGAGCGCAATTTGGCATAGAAATACTGTGCTCACCCATTCAACATAAGGCAATATCAAATTGAATCCTGGCTAATTCTAACTTGAGAAACGTTGGGGATATCAAATATTATAGAGGGTATAAGCCATTATGCTTGGTATCCATAAGGGAACCGGGTGTAAAATCTTGTGGAATGATACAAAAAAATAGAAAAGATACTGTAGTCTGCTGTCAAATAAAAGAAGTTCAAGTGGTCAATGGCTAAAAGGTAACCATGGAACATAGGGGATACGAGATATTACAGCAATGCATGAACCATAATATTTGGTATCCCCATAGTAAACGATGTTGGGAAGCAAAAGGAAGGGTTCTATTTGGCATAGGAAAGCTGTGCTCACCAATACAACATAAGACTATGTCAACATAACCTCTGGTAAGTTTTAACCCGAGTAACATATGGGATACCAAATATTTTAGGTCGTATAATCTATTATATTTGGTATCCCCTAAGGGTACTAGATGTAAAAGTTTGAGGAATGATGTACAAAATGTGAAAAGATACTCTAGTTTGCTATCAAATAAAAGGCGACTTCAACTGGTCAATGGCTAAAGGGTAACCCATGGAAGGTAGGGGATACAGGATATTATAGGAATGCATGAGCCATAATATTTGGTATCCCCATAGTAAATGATGTTGGAAAGCAATAGGAAAGGTGCTGTTTGGCATAGGAATACTGTGATAACCCATCCAAACTTAGACCATGTCAAATTCAATCCTGGTAAGTTCTTACCAGAGAAACACAGGGGAGACCAAATATTATAGGCAGTAGAGGGCATTATATATGGTGTCCCCTAAGGGAAACTGATGTAAGATCTTGGGAAATGACGTTAAAAAATTTGAAAAGATGCTGTAGTCAGCAATCAGATAAACGGCAACTTCAAATGGTGAATGGCTAATGGTTAACTCAAGAATCATAGGGGATATGAGATATTACAGCAAAGCATGAGCCATAATATTTGGTATCCCCATAGTAAACAATGTTGGAAAGCAAAAAGAAGGGATCTATTTGGCACAGGAAGCCTGTGCTCACCAACATAAGACCATGTCAACTTAACTCTTGGTAAGTTCCAACCCAAGTAACACATGGGTTACCAAATATTATAGGCCTCATATGCTCTTATTTTTGGTATCCCCTAAGGGTACTTGATGTCAAATCTTTAGGAATGGCGTACAAAATGTGAAAATATACTGTAGTCTGCTATAAAAAAAGAGGCAACTTCAACTGATCAATAGCTAAAGTGTAACCCATGGAAGGTAGGGAATATGAGATATTACAGCAATGCGCGAGCCATAATATTTGGCATCCCCATAGTAAATGATATTGGAAAGCAAAAGGAATGGTGCAATTTGCTATAGAAGTACTGTGCTGCCTCATCCAACATAAAGTCATGACAAATTGAATCCTGGTAACATCTAAACCAAGAAACTCTGAGGATACCAAATATTGAGCCGGTAAAGGCCAATATATTTGCTATCCCCTAAGGGAACCGGATGTTAAATCTTGTGGAATTATGTAAAAAATGTGAGAAGGTATTGATGTCTATTATCAAATAAAAGGCAACTTCAAGTGGTCAATGGCTAATGGGTAACTAGTGAAACATAAGGGATGTAATATATTACAGCAAAGCGTGAGCCATACTAATTGGTATCCCAGAGGGTGCCATTTGGCATGGAAACACTGTGCTCACCAATCCAACATAAGACCATGTCAAATTAAACCCCGGTAAGTTCCAACCCAAGTAACACATGATATACCAAATATTATAGGCAGTATAGGCTATTGTATTTGGTATCCCCGAAGGGTACCGGATGGAAAATCTTGTGGAATGATGTACAAAATGTGAAAAGATACTGTAGTCTGCTATCAAATAAAAGGCAATTTAAACTGGTCAATGGCTAAAGGGTAACCAATGAAACATAGAGGATACAAGATACTACGGTACTGCGTGAGCCATAATATTTGGTATCCCCATAGTATATGATGTTGGAAAGCAAAAGGAAGGGTGCAAATTGATAGAGAAATACTGTGCTCCTCCATCCAACATCAGGCGATGTCAAATTGAATCCTGGTAACTTCTAACCCGAGAAACGCCGGGATACCAAGTATTTTAGGCAGTATATGGTATTATATTTGGTATCCCCTAAGGGTACCGGATGTAAAATCTTGTTGAAGGATGTACAAAATGTGAAAAGATACTGCAGTCTGCTATCAATTAAGAAAGCAATTTCAACTGGTCAATGGCTAAAGGGTAACCACTGAAACATAGGGGATACGAGATATTACGGCAATGCCATAATATTTGGTATCCCCATAGTAAATGATGTTGGAAAGCAAAAGGAAGGGTGCAATTTGCTATAGAAATACTGTGCTCCCCCATCCAACATAAGGCGAAGTCAAATTGAATCCTGGTAATATCTATCCCAAGAAACACTGGGGATACCAAATATAATAGGCCCTATATAGGCTATTATAATTGGTATCCCCTAAAGGTACCAGATGCAAAATATAGTGGAATGATGTACAAAATGTGAAATGATACTGTAGTCTGCTATCAAATAAAAGGCAATTTCAACTGGTTAGTTGCTAAAGGGTAACCAATGAAACATAGTGGATACGAGATATTACAGCAATGCGTAAGCCATAATATTTGGCATCCCCAGAGAAAGTGATGTTGGAAAGCAAAAGGAAGGGTGCTAATTGGTATAGAAATAATGTGCTCCCCATCCAACATAAGGTGATGTCAAATTTAGTCCTGGTAACTTCTAACCCGAGAAACACCGGGGATATCAAATATCATAGGCCGTATATGCTATTATATTTGGTATCCCCTAAGGGTATCGGATGCAAAATCTTGTGGAATAATGTACAAAGTGTGAAAAGATACTCTAGTCTGCTTTCAAATAAAAGGCAACAATGTCAACTAGTCAATGGGGAAAGGGTAACCAATGAAACATAGGTGATATGAGATATTACAGCAATGCATGAACCATAGTATTTGGTATCCCCATAGTAAATGATGTTGGAAAGCAAAAGGGAGGGGGCAATTTGGTATAGAAATACTGTGCTCCACCATCCAACATAAGGCGATGTCAAACTGAATCCTGATAACTTCCAACAAGAGAAACACTGAGGATACCAAATATTGTAGCAGGCAATTATATTTGGTATCCCCTAAGGGAACCGGATGTTAAATCTTGTGGAATTATGTAAAAAATGTGAGAAGGTATTGTAGTCTGTAATCAAATAAAAGGCAACTTCAAGTGGTCAATGGCTAATGGGTAACCCGTGAAAGATAAGGGATACAAGATATTTCAGCAAAGCATGAGCCATAATATTTGGTATCCCCATAATAAACGATGTTGGAAAGCTAAAGGGAGCGTGCCATTTGGCATAGAAACACTGTGCTCCCCCATCCAACATAAGGCGATGTCAAATTGAATCCTGGTAACTTCTAACCCGAGAAACACCAGGGATCCGAAATATTATAGGCCGTACAGGCTATTATATTTGGTATCGTCTAAGGGTACCAGATGCAATATTTTGTGGAATGATGTACAAAATGTGAAAAGTTTCTGTAGTCTGCTTACAAATAATAGGCAATTTCAACTAGGCAATGGCTAAATGGTAACCCATGAAACATAGGGGATACAAGATATTACAGCAATGTGTGAGCCATAATATTTGGTATCCCCATATTAAATGATGTTGGAAAGCAAAAGGAAGGGTGATATTTGGTATAGAAATACTGTGCTCCCCCATGCAACATAAGGTGATGTCAAATTGAACCCTGGTAACTTCTAACACGAGAAACACTCGGGATACCAAATATTGTAGCCGGTATTGGCAATTATATGTGGTATACCCTAAGGGAACTGAATGTAAAATCTTGTGGAAGGAAGTAAAAATGAGAGACGGTATTGTAGTCTGTTTTCAAACAAAAGGCAACTTCAATTGGTCAATGGCTAAAGGGTAACCTGTGAAACATAGGGGATACAAGCTATTACAGCAATATGTGAGTCATAATATTTGGCATCCCCATAGTAAACGATGTTGTAAAGCAAAACAAAGGGTGCTACTTGGCATAGCAACACTGTGCTCACCCATCCAACATAAGACTATATCAAATGAATCCCTGGTAAATTCCAACTCCAGAAACAAAGGGAATACCAAATATTATAGGCCTTGTAGGCTATTATAATTGATATCCCCTAAGCGTACTGCATGTAAATTCTTATGGAATGATTTACAAAATGTAAAAAGATACTGTTATATGCTATCAAATAAAAGGCAACTTCAACTGATCAATGGCTAAAGGCTAACCCATGGAACTTAGGGGATACGAGATGTTATAGCTATGCGGGAGCCATAATATTTGGTATCCCCGTAGTAAATGATGTTAGAAAGCAAAAGAAAGGGTGCTAATTGGCAAACGAATACTGTGCTAACCCATGCAACATTAGACCACGTCAAATTGAATACTTGTCAGTTCTTACCCGAGAAACACAAGGGATACCAAATGTTATAGGGGGTAGAGTCTATTATATATGCTATCCCATAAAAGAAACACATTTAAAATCTTGGGGAATGATATAAAAAATGTGAGAAGATACTGTAGTCTGCTATCAAATAAATGGCAACTTCAACTGGTGAATGGCTAAAGGGTAACTCATGAAATATAGGGGATACGAGATATTACAGCAATGTGGGTGCCATAATATTTGGTATCCCCATAGTAAACGATGTTGGAAAGCAAAAGGAAGGGGGCTATTTGGCAAAAAACTACTGTGCTTACCCATCCAACATCAGACCATGTCCAATAGAATCCTGGCAAGTTCTAACTCAAGAATCTTAGGGGATACCAAATATTATAGGTGTTTAGGTCATTACGTTTGATATCCCTAAACTTGGTGTGAAATCTCGTGGAATGATGTAAAAATGTGAGAAGGTATTGCAGTCTATTATCAAATAAATGGCAACTTCGACTGGTCAATGGCTAAAGGGTAACCCTTGGAACATAGGGGATATGCAATATTACAGCAATGCATGAGCCATAATATTTGGTATCCCCGTAGTAAAGGATGTTGTAAAGCAAAAGGAAAGGTGCTGTTTGGCATGGGAATACTGTGTTAACCCATCCAACATTAGGCCATGTCAAATTGAATCCTGTTAAGTTCTTACATGATAAACACAGGGGAAACCAAATATTATTGGCGGTAGAAGCCATTATATATGGTATCCCCTAAGGGAAACAGATATCAGATCTTGGGGAATGATATAAAAAATGTGAACACATACTATAGTCTGCTATCAAATAAAAGGCATCTTCAATTGGTCAATGGCTACAGGGTGACCCATGATATGTAGGGGATACGAGATAATACATGAAATGTGTGAGCCTCAATATTTGGTATCCCCATAGTGAACAATGTTAGACAGCAAAAAGAAGGGTGCTATATAGCATAGATATACTGTGCTCCCCCATCCAACATCAGATTGTGTCAAATTGAATCCTGGCGAATTCGAACCCGAGAAACATGGGAGATACCAAATATTAAATGCTTTATAGAGCATTTGGTTGGTTATCCACTAAAGGAACCAGATGTAAAATCTTGTGGCATGATGTACAAAATGTGAAAAGGTATTGTAGTCTGCTATCAAATAAAAGGTAACTTCAACTGGTAAATAGTTCAAGGGCAACCCATTAAAAGTAGGGTATACGAGATATTACAGCAATGCCTGAGGCATAATATTTAGTATCCCCATAGTAAATGATGTTGGAAAGCAAAAGGAGGGGTGCTTTTGGCATAGAAAAACTGTGCTCACCCATCCAACATAAGGCGATGTCAAATTGAATCCTGGCCAGCTCTAACCAGAGAAACACAGGGGATGGCAAAAATTAAAGCACTTATGAGGCATTATATTTGGTATACCCCAAAGAAACCTGTTGTGAAAGCTTTTGGGATAAAATGAATAATGTGAAAGGATACTGTAGTCTGATATCAAATAAAAGGCAACTTGAAATAGTCTTTGGCTTAAGGTAAACCTTCCATAGTAGGGGATACCAGAAATCACAGCAACACAGGAGCCGTAATATGTGGTATCCCCACAGTAAAAGGTGTTTGAAAACAAAGGGAATGGTGCTATTTGGCAGGGATATACTGTGTTCACCCCGCCAACAGAAGTCCATGTCACAGGGAGTCGTGGTAAGCTCTAACAAGAGAAACCTAGGGAATACCAAATAATACAGCGATGCAAAAGCTGTAATATGTGGTATACCCATAGTAAAATATTATGGAAAACAATGTGAAATGTGCTATTTGGCAGGAAAATACTTTGTTCACCCAGATAACAGAATGCCATGCACAACTGAATCATGGTAAGCTCTATCCCGAGAAACATAGGGGATACCAAATATTATAGCCCTTTTGAGTCATTATGTTTGGTATGCCTATGCGAAAGCGTGCAGAATTAAATCAAAAATGTGAAAAGATATAGTAGTCTGCTATCAAATAAAAAGCAACTGTAGTTGATCAGTGGCTAAAAGGTAACCCTTAAAACGTAGGGAATTCTAGATATTACAGCACTGCAGAAGCAATAATATGTGGTATCCCCACAGTAAAAATTATGGAAAACACAGGGAAGTGTGGTATTTGGCAGGAAAATACTTTGTCCACCCAGCCAATAGAATGCCATGTCAAATTGAATCCTGGTAAGCTCTAACCCGAGAAATATAGGAGATACCAAATATTATTGCCCATACGAGGCGCTATATTTGGTATCCCCGAAAGGTACCGGATGTGAAAGCTTGTGGAATGAAATGAAAAATGCAAAGAATGAGTGTAATCTGTTATCATATGAAAGGTAACTTGAATTGGTCAGTGGCTAAAAGGTAACGCTTGGAAAGTAGGGGATACCAGATATTACAGCAATGCAGAAGCTGAAATATGTGGTATCCCCATAGTACAATATTATGGAAAACAGAGGGAAGGATGCTATTTGGCAGGAAAATACTTTGTTCACCCAGACAACAGAATGTCATGTCCTGGTTAGGACTAACCCGACAAACATAGGGAACAGCAAATTTAATAGCCCTTATAATGCATTATACTTAATATCCCCAGAAGGACCCTTATGTGAAAGCTTGTGGAATGAAATCACAAATATGAAAAGATACTGCAGTCTGCTATCAAATAAAAGGCAACTTGAGTTGAAGAGTAGGGGAAACCAGATTTTACAGAAATGCATGAGCTGTAATATGTGGTATCAATTTAGGAAAAGATGTTGGAAAACTCAAGTAAGGGTTCTATCTGGTAGAAAAAGTAATGTGTTCGTAGAGCCAACATAAGGCCATGTCAAATTGTATCCTGGCAAGTTCAATCTCCAGAAAAATAGGGGATACCAAATATTATAGGCTGTACAGGCCATTATATTTGGTATACTCCAAAGGAACCAGATGTGAAAGCTGTGAATTTATATCAAAAATGCAAAACAAGACTGTAAGCGTCTAACAAATAAAGGGCCATTTAAACTGGTCAGTGGCTAAAAGGAAACCTTTGAAAAGTGGGGACAAAGATATATTAATGTATAAGCAATTTTGTTTGCTACCACCTTACAAAAAGATATTGGAAAACACAAAGATTGGTACACATTGTTATAAAATAATATTGTGTTCACTTAACCAATATGAACATGTCTTGTTACTTACCCATTTCAATTTTTTTCAAAATGTGTAATACAAAATGCTATAGAGCAAAGGGAGAATGTGCTGTAGCCAATGGCACCCAAGATTGGCTGCTAGTCCCTAACCAGACCAAGCAGAGGGAGTATCCACCCCTTAAAACCAAATAACATATTGAGACTACGGATATTTTTTTGCTTACAATTATTTTTTTATTTGCAACGTTTTCCCTTGAACTTGGCATGCACTTCACTTGGCACCTGAAGCAACCATCTAGTACACCTATAACCTCTGACAGTAAATTGTATGTGTTAAAGTGAAGCTAAAGCTGCAGGTATTTGAATGTCTGGATTCTCTTCGGGTTGTTGACCATTACACTGTTGATCGCCACACTGTACTTTTAGTGTTCCCAAGCCAGTCAGTCTTCTCTTTTAAACTACAAGAGAGCTTTGCGTGCTGCAATTTTTCAGCCATACAGTCAATCTTAAAAGAGAAACTAAATGTCCCAGAATGCTCAATGTAGACTAAAAAGTGAAGTTTTACATCGCTCATAATATAGAGAGACTTGACACTGGAGCTGCACCAGAAACAAATATCATTTGGTTATGTTTACTATTCTGAAACAAGCAAGTGTTGGCACATGAAAAGGTAATTGGTATGCCCTGCATAGTACTTTCATAGCTTGCAGTTTACCAGTTCACCTGCTGCTCAGTCACAGTGTGTGTTTGGAGTAGAGTGTTGAGAATGCTGTGATGCGTGGAATGTTGGGAGTCTGACTGAGTGAGGTATGACAGTTACAGATGGGCTGAGCAGCAGGCAGGCTGCTCCTGGTGGGGTCTGCTGTGGCATAGGACCAAGGGCTGACTATTGGGCTAGCCTACTTTACCTTCACCTATTACCTGGACTACTTGTCTGATGTACCAACCTACCATCTTGCTGTACAACTGGAATAAAGGTACTTAAGAACTTATATGGCTACCAGCGTCTACTGTCTATCACAGAGCACAACACAGACTGCCTTCAAATCAAAGTGCCTGTTCCAGTCTACACAGCACAGAGTGCTTTCAACTCAATGAACCAGTTTCTGTCTGCACAGCGCAGAGTGCCTTCAAATCAAAGTGCCTGTTCCAGTCTACACAGCACAGAGTGCCTTCAACTCAATGTACCAGTTTCTGTCTGCACAGCGCAGAGTGTCTTCAAATCAAAGTGCCTGTTCCAGTCTGCACCGCACAGAGTGTCTTCTAATCAAAGTGCCAGTTCCACTCTATATAACACAGGATGCGATGATTTGATCTTACCCTCTACGTGCTCAACTCAAGTTCAATCTTCAAGAAGGGAAGATATTCAAAAGCTTCATCAATCCTCAAACTTCAAAGACTCTGGCACCGCATCCAACTTCAAAGACTCTGGCACCGCATCCAACTTCAAATACAAACTCTGGCACCATGCCAGATCTATTTTCTATTTTCTTCAATTCAAATTTGTTCTCAACATCTTCAACATCAAGCAGAGCTGAGTTCTTCCAAGCATTTACTCCTCAACCTCAGCACTACAACGGAAACACCTCAAGAACCAAGTCATCCACTAACTTTCAAGCGCCATTCAATATTCAAGCTTCTGTGTCTACAGAGCCTCTACAAGCAAGGTAATCAGCTGCTGCCTGTGCCTCACACTACGCAGTGTAATTCGAAGTGCACTCGTACACAAGCTGTTTTGTCTATTTTCACAGTGCCAGAGGCTAGTGGACATACTTCTACTTTTGGAATGAGCTAGCAGTGGGGTATGCAGTGAGCAACAGTGTCCACTCAACTCTTAAAAGGTCTGTTTTTGCTGTCCCTTCAATGTAATTCGACCCAGGGATCCTGAAGGGCACACAAGCTATTTTCCTGTTTTCACAGTGTAGAACTTACTACAACCTGCTAACTTTTGGAAAGTGCGGTTATCAATGTCCCAGCGGCATCAAAGACATTGTCTCAATTAACATCATTACACCTTCTACAAGTATATTTGTGGATTTCTGGGGTAGGTTTATTTTTATTGATTTTGGGGTCCCCAGTTGCCCCTTTCGACGGGATCACAATCAACCCACCAGGTGATCTGGTTCTTTTATTCAATATGGGGAGGACTCATGCCTGTGTCATGGATTTATTCCTTCAGTACTTTCCCGTTTTTTGCATTTGCGCCTCTGCCTCTATCTTTTCAATCGCAGTTGAACCGCTGCCTGGCTTTTCAAATTTGCCTCGAACTTACAAGCAGAGCGCGCGCAGCCTTACCTTCTTTGTAGAGTTCTCTGATGTCTCCATGGTTTCCCGCACCTTCTTCTTCTTCGATGTCCATTGCTGCTTCGGGACGTCTACATGCCAAGACGTGCTGTGAGCCACCCGGCTCAGCGTCACAAACGTGGCACCATCTTGGGTTTGGAGGTACCACCGATTCACTGGATGTTTCATGGGTTTTAAAGAGTTCTCTGCCAACCACCTTCGTATCTTGGTATTTCAATAAAGTTATCATTACTTTCAATGACTTTAGATCGGTGCAGAAGATCTTCGTATTTCACTGCAGGCACTTTGTTTTTCATTTTGGTAAACGTTCTGTCCCTCCTGCATTGGTCTATGAGTGAACTCTTCTATTCCAAGTGATTTTAGGTCGGTGGATTCTACTCTTTACAACAAAGTGCTCTTGGTTCCTGAACGCCTGTCTCGCTGATCGCGGTGACTTATGGCAATGAAAATGAAGACACAGAAAATAAAGAAGAAATCCGTGAGGCCCTTAGAGCATTTGACAAGGATGGCAATGGTTACATCACTGCAGACAACGTGTCAATACTTGTGGACCCCATGTCTCTTTCATTGGTTTGGACGCGCTCCAGTCATGACACATGTCGACCAATTTCAATACTTCATTACTTCAATATTTCTATGCGGTGAAGGTACTTTTCCATTTTTAACCCTACACAATCGTTGGAACTGTTCAGGGTCTCCTCATGTGTTTTTGTGTTAAGACAGCTCTAGCGCTGTGTCATCTAGGTTTTCAAGGAGCGTGCTGTTCTAGCTCAATGTCTTTCTTGTGCTTATTCAAGCTAGTGATCACACGTGTTTACCTGAGCACAACCTCTCCTCATGTGCTTTTCAAAGCGAAGTTTTTCTCGTGTTTCTCATGTTTCTAGCACTATGTCAAAGACCAAGCTTCGCTGTGTTCTCTTTCATTTAGTTCAATATGCTCAATTTCAAATGCTATATTTTTTTTTCTGCTTGGGCATAGTTTGTCCAGTGCAGTTTTTCTTTTAAAATGGCAGTTTAAGGTTAACCATTACATGACCTTGTCCTCAAACATTCGCTATATGGCATGTTATGTCTTTCTATTCAGTTTAAAGGGGTATATACGACCCTAGTTACAAGCTCTCAAAATTTCAATTATGCAATTATCAATGTACTTGCATGTGTTCAATTACTCAATTATTTCAATGTACATGTATTCCTTAGTAGGAAATGGGTACCTAAGTTCACTTATAAAGTTGCATGCATTCCAGTATTATTTCCAGTAGTATAACCTCAACATTACAACAGCACCACCTCAACAAGGAAGGTAACTGGTGGTTGCCTGAGTGTGTCTCCCGTGCGTAGTAAGGTGTTCTAGTTCTGCGCATATCAACTTCAACCAAGCAAGTGTGGTAAATTTTTTATGTGCAGTGCTGGAGTGGTGTGGGCAAGAGTTGTGTTCAACAACAGAGCGGCATTTCTCCAGTGTCTCGACACTACACTAATGGACTTCAGCTCAACCTGCCAGTTCCTGTTTCTTGCCATTTCCTGCCACCCTCCTGCTGCGCTCACAGTACCTCAACTGCCACCTCCACAAGCAAGGTAATAACTCTGGGTGTGTTTGTGATCAATACCTTTTGGACAAGCTTTGTCTGCACACAGTCAAGTTCACTTTTACTACGATGTTAAACTGCTTCAAGAATCAAGGGTTGCCAGTTTCTGCTGCCACGACGTCTAGATGTGGGCGCTACAAAGGGGTGTGTACATGATGTTTTCAAGTGCTCCTTGCATCTACAGTGGGAGCGGAAATCTCTACATAGGGTCCTGCAATAAAACGGACCTGTCAAAATACTGTCAACTGTGAACATATTCTACGAGGAAAACATCGCATGTAACAGAGCTGTGCACATTTACAACGTTGATACTTCTAATCAAGCAGTTATCCAGTTATGAACTTATGTTTACTCAATTGTGGCCCCAGTCATCCCCTCAAAATTTTGCAAGTTCAAACGGTCTGAAGAAATGGCAATATTTTGTTTTTGTAAACACCATATTGGTCGCCCCTAACCTGTACATAACAGATTTTTCAACTCAAGTGTGTTCCCAAAATATTCAACATCAAGGGAATCGTACACAACTTTTCTACCACCTTCCAGAGGGTAGCCTGACTCAAAGTGCTTCCCTAGAATCAACAAATCTGTCAGCTTTGCTGTATGTGGTGGGACTGTGTTTTACTATACATCAAAACAACTGGGGAAGTGTTGCCTAGGACTTTTTGTTTCACTCAATATTTTCTGGCAATCCACAAACTGTGTTTCCATAAAATGTCAACCGTTTTGCATGGCGTCAAATGTTTGATGGCAACTTTTTTGTTTTTGTTCGAAGTGTGACCAGTGTCACACTTTGCGATATGTCCTGTTTTGCCTCGAACAAGTGTGGACAGCTGTTCATGTGCAGTGTCGGACCGGCATGCACATCACCGGAGCCGGGTTTTCCAGTGTTTCGGTTTAACATGAAGTGACTTCGCACAACATTACGAATGTCTCAATACGGCTTTTGGGTAAGCCTATCTTATTTATATATTTTTTTGGGGCCCGGCCGTTCTCTCGTCATTTTGGGAGCTCAACTGCCTGTTTGTAAACTCTTCACGAGCCACCTGTTGCGCATTCTCCCTGTGCGTTCCATTCTCTCGACATTTTGGGAGCGCAACTGCCTGTTTGTAAACTCTTCACGAGCCACTTGTTGCGCATTCTCCCTGTGCGTTCCTTGTTTCAAAAGATGCATCGCTAAAGCCTTTGCACCTTGAGTCTTACCTGTTCCAGCGAAACCCCGTGCATCCCTTGTGACGTCATTCTTTTGGAGTCTTTTATGTGGTGAGGTCTTCGCGACCGCCGGCTCCTGTTTGATGTTTGGATGTATAAACGTGCCGTGATCCACCCGACACTACCTGCAAAATGTGCCGCCATCTTGTGTTTGGCTGAGGCACATGACTCTTCACCGTGCTCTTCTTTTGTTTCTGCCAACCACTCTCCGAAATTGGCAGTTTACCTTGTTGGTTTTCCGCTTTCAGCCCCATTTCATTCCTGTTCTGGCCAGTGGGTGCGTTTTGGGGAAGTCTTTTGTACTTTCTTATGTCCTCTAACGTTGTTGTTTTCTTCGCTGTTGTGTGAGAAGGGAGGATGGTTTCTATGCTTCATTTCTTTTCTGTTTCTTGGTTGCTCTCCTTTCTATGGTTGTTCTCACATTGCTTTTCTTTTGATCAATGTTCTTTTATTGTTGTTCCTTTTGTTTTGTATAATCATTCTGTTTTCACTTTATTAGGGTTTTCTGATATTTCTACTTTTTTTTGTTTCCCGTATAAGAAAGGGAGATATGTTATTCAATCACAAGTGGAATGTTAATGTGATGATGCCATCAGAATGTTGGGGAGTCTGTCAGAGAAGGGACAGTTGACTGGGCTGAGCTGCCTGCTGGCTGCTCCTGGTGGGGTCTTTATCTGATCTAGATTTGGTCTTGATTTGTTCTACTTATAATCTACCTGTGATCTTTTACCAACTTGAAATAAATCTCTTTGAAACATCTCTACTGAGTGGACTTGATCACTACAAATGCCCTGTATACATTTGCAACAATAATGCTCCCTTTTAATAATCATTGTAGGAAATGACCATATTTTGTGTGCCGTCCCTCCAGATTTTTGCATATCTGCTTTCCTGGCTTTACAACTCTGTGCAATTTACCCCTGCTAGTAGAGTACTTGTACACCCTCTTAGATATGGTTAATTTTGCTTATTCCTCATTGGAACATTTAACTTGCTTGGATGTCCCTACTATATGATGTAGAAAGCGAACACAGGGTCCGGAAATGTAATGGCACTAGAGGACTGCAGTGCCTATAGTGCCATCAACCACAGCAGCAGGGCAAACATGGCTTCAGGCCTACCCTGTGTATTCCTGACTGCTGCACTGTAAAACCTACTGTGCATTCATTCAACATAACTTTTTTGTGAGGTAAAAACATTTCTTTTAAATATCAAAAGGTCACTCCTGTGTAAGCCTTATAATCCACAAGGAAGTGTGCATGGTTTATGAAAGTCGAACAGTAGAAATATACAGTTAACAGTAGAAATATACAGTTAACATACCCTTATAGTGACTAGCACCCAAAAGCTGTTTTTACTGTGAGAAGGCTCTTGCTATCCCAAAGGGAAACACTGGAAGGCAATAGTCAAAATAAATGTTGTTATCTCTAGTTAGGGTCAAGCTATAAAAATGATGAAACAACTATTTTCTTTAGTTATTAAAATCCCAACTCGATAGTGTGAATTCGTATTTTTAATGAATATTAGGCAAAGGTATATTTTAGAAAGTTACATTTTCCCTGCTTGAAGCTGCTTGGGGCTAATTACCATTCTCTCATAAGCAGTGGCACAGTCAGCAATAAACTGTGATGAATGGTATGAAAAATGATCATAGGGCAGGTACAATGGCTTGGGAATCAGGAGTTGTTTTTCCCTTCCCCTTGCAGAAAGACCAGTTGGGTTGGCCCAGGAACTTAATTTACTTCAAACTTAATTTACTTTGAAGGGGTGTCCCCTCTAACAGGCAAATGTTTGGTGACACCTGGAGAGGTCGCGGCTTTTGTCCTTCTTATCAGGCTGGCCCCAAATGCTACCTCCAGAACTGATGTATGGTGACCTCAAAGAAGGAGAGTGTTGATTTTCCTGGTCATACATCTGGGAGGGCTGTGCACAAAGGCTCTGCATAAAGAGAAAAGGATTTCTCCATCTTGGATTTTGAAACTGAGGGGGAATTGTGGGATTGTGTACAGAAGGGCAAACAGGTACAGTTTCAACAGCGGGTAGGGTTACCCCTAGGAACTTTTACCCATTCACTTTGGGCGCCATTAGGAACAATACATTAGTTGGTACCAAGCATAAATATGGAACCCAAGACACCCTTTTTAATCACACTTTATGGACCTGTGGAAGAAGAGAAGAGGAATGGACCTGATCTCTGTAACTAGAGAAGAGCCTTGAAGGATTGTACTTGCTTCCCCTTGTAACCAGGACAAAAATGTAGACGCTTAGTGACCTGTGTGGCTATAGGGTCACAATAAGCTGCAAGAGGACTTTTCCTTGAAGTGCCTAGCTGACCTATAACAACTGGACCTGACTTGGAACCTGCGGATGGCCTCTCCTGGAGTGAGTCTTGACTCCCAACTGTTGTTTCTCAGGTCCTGGAAACCTGAGCTGTGTCTAACTGCACTTGTCAAACCACCTCAGAAAAGTTGGGACTTACAAGGTTTGGGATTTCCAGTTCTCAGGAGAACCGGAACACACAAACCCATTCTATCCACCCAAGGCAAAGCCACGCTGGTTTAAAGAAACTGGTTTCTCCCACTTGGAGCTTTGCTGCAGCAGTAAATCAGTGGGCCCTGATCGATAAGGTACCTGGCCTCATGGAACTCACCGTCGGATACAGCCTGGCGACTTGAACCATTGAAGGATTTTTACTTCAATTTCAGTGACTGAGTCCCAAGGAAAAACTCTACTGTGGCCATTGACTATCATTGGTGAGTAATCCTTTTCAGTGCTATTATCACTTTAATCTTTAAAATTCCTATCTGTTGTATCCCTTAATGGATTATTCTTATTTTGGTGTCATTTTGCTTGTTAAATTTTACTCTATTTTTACTCTATTTGGGATTTTTATTGCTTAGTGTTTATTACTTTATTACTGTTCTGACAGTGGATAAATAAGCCACACATTGCCCTAAATTAAGCCTGCCTTATCTACACCATTCCTATCAGTGGGTAGAGCTTAGGTTAATTAGTGCCTTTGAAGGTCCACGCTGTCTCGAGTTGTGATTATTCCTTGAGATGTATAGTTGTCTACCCCAAATATGAATCCAGTTTCTTGCAATCATAGAGGAAATGCATATTTTTAAAGGACTGCTTTGTGTGCTTCTTGTTTTAGCTTTATATGTCAAAAGGAAGAAAAAAAAACATAGTTGTATTGCTTTTTAGGTTGAGCCTAGGCAACACACATGTGCTGTCTGGAAGACCTGTTATATTAAGAAAGGAGTTTGCTCCTGCCTGCTGCTTACCATTGGTTCAGTCCAGTGTTGCTCTTCTTTGTTGCCTCCCAAGTAACGGTACCTCACTTCAGTTTTTTGCAGAGGAGCACCGCCTAAATATAGTTTCTTTCCGTTTGCATTCTTCATCTGTTGTTGGGGAGATCTATTTTTTTTATTGTTGCAGCATGGCACGCCATGCTTTATCACTGTGCAACGAATTTAAACCCCAGCTCGTATTTACAGCCGCCGACCCCTGCATTTCTCTCATTCTCATTCCCAGCCCACAACCCCTATTTCTCTCAACAGTCAGTGGTGAGACTAAAATAGTGGAGGCTTGCCTGGATGCTGTGAACTTAAATGCATGAAGTCTGCCCTCCATATGACAGTGCCTCTGCTAAGAGCCGTCTTGCTTCTTTCGCTAGTGCTTCTTTTGTGTTGCTGCCGCGGTATTAGGTTCACGAGCCCTCAACCACGATTACGCAGTTTGCGTTCCCTTAACCAAGATGGGGTATCCTACGCTGATTACCTTCAGCGTTGATAGTACCTTAACTAATAAGGAGCCCTGAGGGTGACAATGTACTGGTGCTGCGCTGGTCAAAATAATCCAGTTTTTGCCTTCCTTCTGCTTTCAGTGCTGGCTGAGCTGCTGGAGGCCGTGGAAGGCAGCAAAGAGCCCATGGGGTCCAAGCTGCTGCAGCAGCAGGTGAAACTGGTCCTGGCGAAGCTGGAGCAGGCAAGGCGCATGGTCTTAGAGCTCCATTTGTTCAGGTAGGGCAGGGATGGTGGGCTGTCCTCGCAGGTACAGCATCACAAGTTCGGCAGGAGAGCTTTTTAACACAATACATGCTGAACACATGAAACTGTTATATGCATCTTTGTAAGGCATAGAAAATGTTTCTGGAGGGTGCTTTGGGTATAGTTATACTTCTGATTTGTGAGGTTAGACTACTGTTTTTTCAGAGCGCAGTGCAGCCTTATTTCTTCTTCGCAGTGCTTCAGTGAATGTATGAGTCAGGTGTTTGGTGAGAGAATAAGGAGTTTCACCTAGCCCATCAACTAAAGCAGTACATTAAACATTCTGGGGCCGTATTACAGATGAGTGCGCCATCACTAATTGTCGCTGTGCGCCAGAGTATGTCTGTGTTTATGTGCGTTTGCGCGCTAATACAATAAGCGCACAGACGCAAACTCCTATAAACACAGAGTTCAAAGTCTGTGCCAACATCACAGCGCATTACAGACCGATCCTCTGTAATGCCGTCGGGCACACATTCTGGCGCACAGCGACAATTAGCGCCGGCGCAGTCATCTTTAATATGGCCCCGGAATGTGATATCTTTTGTTTGGTCTTCCAATCGAGGAAGCAACAGAGATACTGGGAAGCTGCTGCTGTGAAGGCTCACTCGGAAATGTTGAAGTCCTCAGAACAAAAAGACGGTAATGCTGCCCCTGCTGTGCCAGTCATGCCATCCCTTCCTTGCCCTCACATGGTTACAAGTTGCAAGGCTCGAGAAACATGTTGCATGCCTTTTGTGTGCATCACATGCACCAGAGAATTTACAAATAGGCCTATATTTGGCTGTCTCAATGTCACAGAGTGGAATAATTGTGTTCATCAACAGGGCATTGTCAACGTGTCCTTGCATTGTGCAGAACACCACATGCAAGTGCTATTATTGGGACAAGTCATCCGACTTTCCCTTCATCAGTCATAATTAGTAACTGTCTCCTGTAAGGTTTGATGAGACACAGCATTTAAGATTTGAATTAGTTAAACCAGCATCCAAGTGTAATATTGTGTCGGAAGTCTGCAGATTAGGCAGGCATCCAAGCAGCTGACAAAGAAACATAGTTTTGGGGTAAGGGCACAAAACCACCACCAACTTCAGAATTGTAAATAGGATTCTATGTTTATTCAGATCTGGCCACAATGTAGGCTGATATATCATCCAGTCTTGACCAAAGTTCCAATAAAGTACTAAAATGTCCTTTTTATAAATATTTTCCCTATGTATCCATCTTTTTCTTTCCATACCAACCATCTGTATCTATCCTACCCATGCATCACCTACCATCTTTTCATTCATCTGACCACCCAGACATCCATGCATGTACTCATACAGCTATCCATCCATTCAAGCATTCATACAAATAGCTTTCATTCCACCAACCCATCCATCCTAATTGCACCTCTGCTTCTTAAATGCTCACATTATCTGGATGGTAGCCACATAATTCCACTACACACCACATACACCGACTCTACTCTATAACACATAAATATTTACATTTACAACGCCAATAGCTATAACTCTCGTTTTCTAACTGATCACTCCACTGCAAACAAAAACAAGCATTTGCAATGCGATAGGTCTCGCATATGCAAGAGTTTAAGCTAGTGGCATTGTAAATGACAATGCCTTTTATTTATCTGTTTTGTAATCAACACATAAATAAAAGACATTGTCATTCACAGTGCTAATAGCTCAAACTCTTGTAAACACGAGAGCTATTTCCTTGCAAAGAAGCAACCGCCATTGTCCCGGGCTGCTTGGTAAGTGAAAGCGAACATTCGCACGCTGAATGTTGCAGGAAAGCCTGTTCTGCCTACAGTAGGAGAAACTCATTTATAAATTAGCATTAGATTGTGTTGTGCAGCATGAGGCATAAGCGTGCACCAGGTTCCGCGCGTGAAAACCAGCCATGTGGGAAATCGGCATTAAAGTGTGCTGTGCAGCATGAGACACAAGTGTGCACAAAGACTTGTGCATTAAAACAGCATTATGGAAAACCAGCATTAGAATGTGCTGTGCCACGTGAGACACGAACGTGCACCAGGGTCCATGTATGAAAACTATAATTAGTGTGTGCTTTGCAGTATGAGGCATGACCGAGCCCCAGGATACGTGCGCGAAAACCAGCCATATGGGAAACCAGCATTAGAATGTGCTGTGAAGCGTGAGACACAAGCATGCACCAGGATCCGTGTATGGAAACCAGCATCAAAATGTGTGCAGTGCCACGTGAGACACGAGAATGCACCAGGATAAGTACATGAAAAATACCCCTGTGGAAAACCAGCATTAGAGTGTACTGTGCAGCATGAGTCATGAGCGTGCACCAGAATCTGTGCATGACAACCAGACATGTGGAAAAGTAGCATTAGAATGTGCTGTGCAGCATGCGACACAAGCGCGCACCAGGATTTGTGTAGGAAAACCTGCCCTGCTATGTGGAAAAACAGCATTAAAGTGTGCTGTGCAGTGAGTGACATGAGCGTGAACCAGAATTCCTGTACAAAAACCTGCCACGTAGGAAGCCAGCACCAGAATGTATGCCGTGAGCCACTAGCATGCACCAGGATCCGTGTTCGAACAAAGGCAGTAAGGGAACTAGTCCCAGAATGTGTGGTGTGCAGCCTGAGACACGAACGTGCACCAGTATCTGCGTACAAAAAACAGCAATGTGAGAAACGAACATCAAAATGTGTGCCTCCAGGGTGCACCAGGAGCCATGTATGACAAGCATTTGCAATGCAACAGGTGTCGCATCTGCGAGAGTTTAAGCTATTGGCATTGTATATGACAATGACTTATTTATCTGTTTTGCTAATTAACACATAAATAGAAGGCATCATCATTTACAATGCCAATAGCTCAAACTCTTGTAAATGCGAGACCTATTCAAAGAAGCGGCCGTCAATATCCCGGGCTGCTCTGAAAGTGAAAGCAAGCGTGGCACACTGAATGTTGCAGGAAAGCATGGTGTGCCAGCAGTAGGAGACACTCATTAAAGAAAATAGTGCTTCCAGACTAAAAATTACGTACTGTGTAACAACTGAAGTAAAAGGGCCAGCCCTCATGGGAGGTTACAAATGAAGACAAGGTGGTACTAAGGAGGGACTAACAAGCCTATTAACGAATCAGAAGTCAGCATTTACAAAGGACAATGACACAAGCCAATGGAAAATATGGGAAGAGAGAGGGGGCAGGGCTTCTATTCCATACTCCAATACATCATGCCACAGAGTAGCGCATGTGCTGGCCAGGCTCAACCTAAAAAATAAGTAAAAAACATTGTCATTTACAACACCAATAGCTCTAACTTTCACAAAAGTGTGAGACCGATTGCATTGCCAATGCTTGTTAAATTAGCATGGACACAAAAATATAGGATAGCTGGTAAAATGCCAAGTATGTTGTATGAGTCTAACTAAACATGCACTGTTATTCAACTTACTGTGCACATTATATATTTGTCATAACACCTTGTAACATATTCATTATATGAAAATAAAACACTTTATTTCCCCATTTTAATACTTTGCTTTTTTCATTGCTTTTTTCTTTACCTTCACCCTTTAATCTTTCGCAAGTTTTGATATTATTTTTCCCCTTATTTGAACCCCTGCCGTTGTTTCTATTCTCTTCCCCTCATGTTATTTCGTTCGATTCAATATGCTTCAGCAATAGTTTCTTTGCTTTCACGATGTTTTGTTTAATAACGTAATTGCTGTTTCCATTACGATTCATTCTCTGTATTTATTGCGCTTTCTGTCTGTCTCTCTTCGTGCACAAGTTTCAGGTGATTAATCGCCAGACTGGAGCCGAGTTTGGCATCCTGTTGAATCGTGTATCCCCTAACTCAGCCCCGAGCAGTGATCAGCTGCTTCTGTCTGAACCTGCCCGGGCTGAGTTTCGTTTCCGAAAAGTGCCGAACTGCAGGGGATACACGATCCCTTGGGGATACCAGATATTACACAACACCGGGCCGGGCCCCTCTCACCATGGGACAGGAGAAAGCCCCTCCCCAGCTGACAGGAGAACGGAAAGAAAGGCTGTAAAAAAGTACCGGGAGTTAGAATATCCTGCGTGATTGCGAACGGTTGAGGTGCATGGTGTAAGGTTACCGGATAACTTACTACTTCGAAAGGATGGACACTGTGACCCTGACTTTAAATAAAAGTTACATTGTAACTTTAGTATTGATTTAATATTGCAACTGATAGAGACTTAGTGATCTGCCCAGAATCACACCATGTTGAGGCGGCGAGACTTGAACCAGGATCCCCAGCATCCGAGTCAACAGCTCTGGTCGCTGCGCCACAGCTTCTCCAAACTGAAGTATTTTTAGCAATGCTTGTTACAGTACGGTTCTTATTGTGTCTGTGCCGGGTTATCACTTGTAGCACTTCCTAGGGTCGGCATCCAGTTTAGGCCATCGCAATTTGGTGCTTCCCACAGCTATCTATCTCTCACTCCCACTCTCTGGGTTTTGGGGTGGTCCAGTGCTTTAAATGGGCCGGTACTCACCGGTACTGAGTACCGCCACTTCTTAAATTTACCGAGCCGAGTACCGGCACTTCTCCACTGTCAAGGAGAGTACCGGTACTCGGGGTCTGATTAATAAGGTGGGCACTGGACTGGTGCCTGAGGGCCAGCTGTGTGCCGTTTGTTTGGCAGCATGTTCGGCATTGCCGTATGTACTATTTGCCTGGAGGCCTGCGCAGGGGCAAGAGGGCCTCTGCTCTCTTCCTACCCCGATGGAGCCAGACATCGATGCTGGGTTCGTGGAGGAATGGGCCATTTTCACCCCTTGGCCCCCCACTGGAGTCTGACTGTCTTTCTCATGACTCACTTGTCCCTGTGATTCCACCCCGCCCCCCTGGGACATTGAGTCCATAATGGCGGGGGTGAGGTGATGAAGATGGCTTAAAGCCTCCCTGGTGCACAGGCGAGGTGGGGGAGGTCACTAACTTTCCCATTGGAGGCCAGTATTGTTATTCCCCCTGACCTCTACCCTGCTGGACTCTGCACATACTCGGAACCCTGCAGTGTTCACTGCCTGCCAGTGCAAGCTCTCCGGCCGTAGGGTCTTCTGCCGAGAGGAGAGGGGCGTAAATGTGTGTGGGTGAAGGTGAAGACTGAGGGGGAGGGAGCAGAGAGTTTAAAGTAGGAAAAGGTAGAGAGGCAGAAGGGGTAAGCGCGTACAGAGATATGAAAGACATCCAGATGGTTATGGAAAGAAGTAGAGAGGCGCAGAGAGGGCATATTAGAAATAGAAAGAGTGATGAGAGAGAGTGATAGGATGCAGTTGGGGTAACGAGAGTGGAACAGAATTAGCTACTAACGGTAGAGAGGTGAGTGTGAGAGGGATCTCGAGCTTAGAGATGTGAAAACAGAGATTGTGTGTTTGAGAGGTACAGAATTAGGAGGCATTTGAAAAGAAATGCGTGGAATGCTTGTTTGTGTGTGTGCACCCTTGAATATTTAAGGATTGCGCCAGATGCAACCAAGTAGGTATATTAGAAATATTATGATATGAGGAAGCTGCAAATATTACTGAACAAGAAAACATGAACATTTGGTGTTTCACCTTCATTTTGATACATTTCACACATGTTTTGTTCTGTTGCGCAACCGGTGTAAGTGCCAGAGTCTCTCTCGTCCTAGAGCACATTAATTATTAGCCTGAAAGTGCTAAAAGTACTGTTGATGGCTTGACTCATTCAGGGTTTTAGTTGTTAATCTGCACATATGGAAAGTGTGAGACCACTATCCAGGACAATGCGAGGACAACATGTATCATGTCTAACTCCGCCTCTAACCCCGCCCACTAGCCACGCCCCTCTCTCAATTTAATGAGTACCTGTACTTATTTTTTCCCATTTAAAGCACTGGGGTGATCCACCATGGACCGGTATGGTTCCATCCTCTGTCCGGTGGTTCTCTCCTTCCCACTGCCAACACTCCCCGGCCCCTCCTGCCTAACTTGTTATTATTCTTATTGTTGTTTTATTCATGTGTTTTAATTGAAAACTTGCACCGACGACTAGCTTCATATTCTTGCAAACGGACATCGTGCATCCTTTGTATAAGCTTTAAATAGTTTATGAAATCAAGAATGTTGTCGCAATTTAGATTTAAACATTTCGTTGTTTTGCTCCCTATTTGGCACTTTATCTTTTTGCCGTCTGTTTTCCTTTATTACCAGCCCTTTTTTTGTTTATTTGTTTCCTGCTCATGTCCAAAGCTTTCTTACATGTTTTTGTTCATCACGGGCCTTATTTTTGCAGAAATTCTTGTTTCTAGCTGTGCTCCGTATTTGACATTCTATCTGCTTTGCATTTGTTTTTGTTTTTTTAATTACCGACACAAGTTTTTTGGGGTTTCATTTGTTTCCTGCTATGTTCCAAGATGGAGGCATCTGATGGCCTTAGTGATTTGGGTACAGGGAAATCAAATCAAGCACTGCAAGTCCGAGAATTTCCTGCTCTGTAAAAGAAAAGCCAAGAATTGGAGCATTCGTGTCCTCCTCACATGGAGCGATGGGAATTCCATGAAGGCAGGAATCAAATAGGTTCTGTGGTCTATTCTTGATCACTTTGATGTGGTCTTACAGCGAGAAGTGCATCACACAGAGAAAGCCACACACCAACCTTTGGCGCATGCTTGAAAGTTGCGCCTAAACTTCGATTAATATAAAGCACTAATGAATCTATGAACTCCAGGAGGGCTTGGCATGTACACCATGCCACTGATTTATAGAGTGCCCGATACTGTTACGTAACCTGTTTGTGAGTACATATACAAATAGATAGGCTGCTAAACACACAGCAATATGCCGATTTGTGTACATGCTGAACTCATGTTTAGCCTCCAGGTCTTCAGTAACAATAGCTTTTTTTTTACTCTGCTCCACATTTACACATTTCACTAAAATGTGTGGTACTGGGCAGATCTCTACATTTCCTTGAGCCTCGTGTCCACTACCTGCGAAAAATAGGTGGGGTTGGAAGCCCTCCTACGACACTGTTAAGCGCCATATAAATAGACTGTAGGAAAGGACTTGTTTATTTGGCTTTTTTATAGTTTAAAAGTTACATGGGAAAAACTTTACCCAATAAGCGCTTCACGTTTAAATGGTACTCTCCGCAGACCGAAGTATGGGTATAGGGTATTTATTAGGCGAAAGAGGTACTTTTTTCTGCTCTGGTTTGTGTCTCTGTGTAGCAGTTGTGTGTACAGCGTTGCCAAGCTCAGTGGTAGGTTACATGAAAAGCACATTAATCTGCAGAGCTGCTAGTGTTTTGTCCCAGGTGTTCATTCCCGTGGTGGCCTCAACTTAGGGACGGTGACCCGTTAATAATATATGACAGGGTGACTTCAATCTATATAAACCAGAAGAGAGGGGGGACCAGGAGCTTGTTGTGGTCCAGTGTCTGTGCTCCGTGTGTCGTCTGTATCAATCAAAAAAGGAGACACTGTTCCAAAAAGAGAGAGAAATGGAGAAAGACTCAAAAAGGCATGAGAGGATAAAGTCCTAGGCTTTATAGGACCCAAGTGTGGGGAGGGGAAGCAGAGCTTAGTTTCTATTGTTGCCCTCACACACCCCGAAAGGTGTCATGCTTCATCATCGGGCGTTTTGCTCCTCGTCGGGCCGGCGCTGCAATGCCCTACGGGTCCCCCGAAGGGTCACTTTAGCCGGAGATCTTTTAAGAGAAAAGGCCGTTTGGTGCATGCGGGTGTGTGATATGGGTCCTAAAAATAGGGAGTTAGTGGTGCAGTCGTGTGTGTGACGTGATCAATTAAAAATGTCTAAGGGTTGCCTGTGGGATATTGTTTAATACAAAGGGATGGCACCCTTGACACACTAAAAAACCCGTAGGTTAGGTGTTACCCTAATGGGGATAATGTCCCATCAGATAACTAAAATGTGGTCAAAGTGGTCGACATGTTTCGCGCCCCTGCGGTCCAACCGGATCCGTGGTGCTTCCTCAGGACCAACTATAAAGTGCAAAAAAGGTACAAACGTGATCTGGGGGTTAATACCCGTAATATATATCCGGGCGTACAGGGACTAAGTTGCCCTGATATCTGTACTGACAGATTAAGGGTCGCTCCTGGATATAAGCCTAGGTAAACATAAATGACAAAAGAAAAAAGAAGAAAGGAACAAACAATATGTCAAAGTTTTACGTCCCACATATGTCCATCAACTGGACGCGAAACAGAAAAAGTTGAGTACATGGTTGCAGTGTAGCAGAGAGTCAGACTCCACTCACGGGTGATCAGCAATATGGGGTCTCGACGATCAGCAACGGGTGGCCAGGCCCAGGACGAGTGTCCTGGTGCGGAGGCCTACCGCCGTCGATCGGAGTCACCCACTAGTCCCATACACTGACCGTGGAGGGTCTGGAGAACTTTGTCATTAAAATACAAGCCATTAATCAGTGCGGGGTATTGACAACTCATTCTCCAATGGTGTCCGAACCAGTAAATGGATACCCCTTGGGTCACATCTCACATCACTCACCTAAGTAAGAGGAGAAAGTTGCTCCATAGACTAGGGGACGAGCGTACACACCTTCATGTGCTAAGAAGGAGACAAAACGTATCTCCCAGTTAGTCATGGCGTGACAGTAGGTTTAGACCATGTGGTCTGAATAGTGGTAAAGTCAGCGACCAGTATCCTGAAAGCACCTAGGATATTCTACTTACAGTTTAGCTCCGGTGTGGTCTCTCACAAACCTACCCCAGCCGTCCTCCTGTCTGGAAAGGAACCGCCAAACGATGAGAGTTCCATTTGTAGTCCCGGCAGGTAACCGGGGGGGCGGGACCTGTATCCGGTCATAGTAGGTAACAGGTGTGTGTTTGGGCGTCCGTGAAGTGATGCGCATGCGCGTAGACCAGACATTCGGTCTCCGCGCATGCGTGGCCGAAAGGATGCTACGTCTTCAGTGTAGTCAGAGGCTCTTATGAGTGATGCGCATGCGCGGTAATGAGACTGCCATTGCTACGGTCTGTTAATTCAGGGTGTGCCTGGGTATATGTATAGAATCAAAGTCTGGTGTACTAACAAAAAGACCGCAGCAGGAGGGGTTCCTCAGTGGTCGTCCCAAAAAGACATCTGTGTCTAAATCTAATCGTTGCTGATACGCATGTGTAGTCCCATGGAAACTTATCGTAAGTATATGCGCAAAAGGTGCACATATGTGTATGCCCTCATGTGCTGAGAATCAAAAAAGGGCATCCTCTCATGCCTTTTTGAGTCTTTCTCCATTTCTCTCTCTTTTTGGAACAGTGTCTCCTTTTTTTATTGATACAGACGACACACGGAGCACAGACACTGGACCACAACAAGCTCCTGGTCCCCCCCTCTCTTCTGGTTTATATAGATAATTAGCACGGCGGTACAGCCGAGGGACCCCATCTTTCTTTCCCTTTATATCCCTCCTTTTTCTCTTGAGTACCTTAACATGTCAACCTCCAACATCGGGGAAAACTTGGGACTCGGCTTCAACGAAGATATTGTGGCCGAAATTCTGAGAACTCCCTCACTATTAGATAGTGAGGGCAATATGGCCAGTACATCAACACAAGGCGATTTGAACTCTCTGGCATCCTTGAAAAAGTTACAAGTCAAAATTGCTGTGCATGGTACAATAATGACGGAGTATCTTAGAGCCAGTGCTGCACCTAATGGCCTGATAGTCCGCACGGCACCGCGAATCTTTCTGGAAGATCTCATTTTCCGTAGAGAATGGAGCCAGATCGCATGGAAACGCACCCGTGACTGGCTGATCCTTATAATTAGCGCTGCCAAACGCCTCTCTGAGGCACTAATCATCAAGATCAACATTGCAGAGAACGGCCTGAAAACTGGGATCAGCATTTCAGCTTATAAGACCCGCTTAGCTGAAATAAACGCGGAAATGACGGACCATCGGGATTACTTACTACAGCAGAAAGTGTCGAAATTACAGAAAGACATCAAAAGATTCGACAGAGAAAAAGTATATCCCTATACCAAGGAAGACTTCAGACCATCAGATAGTGACGCAGCTTCGGATGAAGGTTCCACATCATCTACCAACTCAGAACGTTCAATGTATAGCAACTCCAGCAACAGCAGCTGTGGAAGGAATGTCAACAAACCGGGTCTCCTCCCTCCACCACCGATGCCACCCATGTACGGATATGCCCAACAACCTTATCCTCAACAGGGCCCGATGTGGTATCCAGCATATCCAGGTCCACACCCAGGGTTCCAACAACCATTCTTCCCTAATGCGCCTCCTCCTTTTCATAACAGAGGCCGGGGACGAGGCAGAGGAAGAAGAAGAGGTCAAAAACAGGTGCAATGGCAGGACCCCGAGACACAACAGAGGACAACACGGAGCACGATACTCCCGAGACCCTGATTGTGAACCTAACAGACAGACACCTGAACACAGACGAAACCACCATCCTGGAGATGGGTCTAGGTTTTGTACCCACTCCCAAAGAAGACAACTTCCGTTTGAACGAAGAGCTGCAACAACTGTTCCGGAAAATACGTATCAAATCTTTCTTCAGTAACAGCCCCACCCCAGAACGTCAGGACACTGGACTCAGACCACCTTCTAGATTCACCCCATCGGCTGGCATGGTCCCCAGCGAGGTGTTGACATTTGAAAAGGCAGTTCTCAAAGAGGCTAACAACCTGAAAAGACATCACGTCTACGATAACTTGCCCAAAAAACTACGTCATGCAGTACTCTCACTCACCAATGATGAAACCATTATAAAACCGGCAGACAAGGGCGGGGCTACCGTCATTTTATCAGTCGATGATTATGATAAGGAATGCGTCAAACAACTCGGGAACACCGCATACTACAAAAAGTTAGAGACTGATCCCACTGAGAGACTACTGTCACGCATACGCATCATAGTTAATGAAGCAACAATTGAAGGTGGATTACACCTCATGAAGCGGCATTTTTCATCAACGAGGACCCTAGAATGCCGTATTTTTATCTGCTACCCAAAATTCACAAGGGTATCATTCCACCTCCAGGACGTCCTATCGTCTCTGGCATAGGCTCTGTACTGGAACCTCTGAGCAAGTTCAGTGATTTTTTCCTACGTCCCCTGGTTCAAGCCACTCCAGCTTACCTGAAAGATACTAGGGACGTCCTTAATCTCATACAAGAGATTAATGACAACAACACCGAGACCATCAACCTCCTCCTAACCCTGGACGTGGAGGCATTATACACTAATATTCCCCAGGATGCTACGATTGAAGTCGTAGAACAACTTCTACATGAGACAAACCTCCCTACCAATACTCCAGCGGATTTCATCACGGAACTCATCACGCTGGCCCTTAAGAACAACTTCTTCATGGACAAAACTACCATCTACCACCAGATACAAGGGACCAGCATGGGAAGCACATTCGCGCCGAGCCTGGCAGGATTATATATGGCACATTTTGAGGCCAGCAACATCTTTACGGATAACAATCCCTACAAAGAGAATATGGTCACCTGGAAACGATATATTGACGATGTGCTCATCCTGTGGAAAGGGAATACTGATACCTGCCAAGAGTTTTATCAGTGGATAAATAATCTGAACCCCCACCTACGCTTCAGCAAAACAGAGAGTGAAAAAGAAATCCCCTTTCTGGATCTCCTGATTACTTTGGAGGAAGGGAAACTCCACACTACCATCTATAAAAAAAGCAACTGATCGCAACAGCCTGCTGAATTTCCATAGCCATCACCCAAAAGCATTGAGGGAAAATTTACCCTTCGGACAGTTCCTGAGAATCCGTCGGAATTGTAGTAACATCCGTGAATATGACACCCAGGCTAATACCATGACGAGGAACCTGAAACAGAGGAACTACACAGAAACGATTGTGAAACAAGCACGCAAACGAGCCAGGAATAACAATCGCCAGGCACTGCTGGAGGACAGGACCAAGGAAGCTGATAACATCATTACGTGCGTGACCACTTTCACTCCACTTTCGAACAAAATCAAAAACATTGTGAATCGCAACTGGAAAATTCTTAACACAGGGAGTCTCATGATGGAACGTCCGAGATTTGCATTCAGGAGAACCACCAATCTACTTGACCAATTGATTAATACTAGGCCACGACCCAAGACGAACCCACCCTATGGGCCCTCCCCGCTGTGAAAGGCCATCATCCATGCGGGATGTGTAGTGTGTGTCCTTTCACCAAACACACTACATCCCTCGATCTTGACGAAGTCACATGGGATCAACGGAAACATACGAATTGTAACACCAAAAATTGTGTTTATCTCATCACCTGCCCTTGTGCCCTCCGTTACATAGGGATGACCACACGTCAGGTCAAATTGAGGATCAGTGAACACAGGAGCACTATCAGACGGGGCAGAACAGCCACTAGACTTACTAATCATTACATCGAAAAAGCCCACTCATGTGATGACATCAGATGGACAATTCTGGAAAGCAACCAACTGTGGAGTAGTAATGCTTTACTACGCCGTGAACAATGATGGGTACATCGCCTACGAACTAATGAACAGGGTCTCAATGATGAGATACCATGGACTGAACTGTAACTAACCTTCTTGATGTCACTCAGCTGATCTGCCAGTTAGACTTTCCTTTCACTACAGACATAACATCTCTACCTCAAGCAACACACCAGGTTTCCTGTTACATCTGCTTTGATACACCCCCGGCTGTGTATGTTGATGATCACATATACATCTGTTGAGGCACCCATCGTTTATGATCTTGGTTCTATGCACCGGGATAGGAGTGGGGCAATAAACACCTTTTCTCCGAGTGGAGTTCACACAACAGCCTAAACACATGACATAGCACATATATAGATGGGACGACCACCTAGTATGACGATCAACCTGATGATCAAGTATCCACACAGATCATCCACACAGCTTGACCCTACTCTTGACCATCTATATTGACTATCATGAGATGACCCTTGTGTGACCATCTCTCCTATCCTCCCCCACCTCTTCGTAGTGTTCCCCATTTACCCTCCCCCACTGTAGGCTGGGGTTTTCAATATGCCCTTTTTTGATTCTCAGCACGTGAGGGCATACACATATGTGCACCTTTTGCGCATATACTTACGATAAGTTTCCATGGGACTACACATGCGTATCAGCAACGATTAGATTTAGACACAGATGTCTTTTTGGGACGACCACTGAGGAACCACTGTATTTTAATGACAAAGTTCTCCAGACCCTCCACGGTCAGTGTATGGGACTAGTGGGTGACTCCGATCGACGGCGGTAGGCCTCCGCACCAGGACACTCGTCCTGGGCCTGGCCACCCGTTGCTGATCGTAGAGACCCCATTTTGCCGATCACCCGTGAGTGGAGTCTGGCTCTCTGCTACACTGCAACCATGTACTCAACTTTTTGTATTTCGCGTCCAGTTGATGGACATATGTGGGACATAAAACTTTGACATATTGTTTGTTCCTTTCTTCTTTTTTCTTTTGTCATTTATGTTTACCTAGGCTTATATCCAGGAGCGACCCTTAATCTGACAGTACAGATATCAGGGCAACTTAGTCCCTGTACGCCCGGATATATATTACGGGTATTATCCCCCAGATCACGTTTGTACCCTTTTTGCACTTTATAGTTGGTCCTGAGGAAGCGCCACGGATCCGGTTGGACCGCAGGGGCACGAAACATGTCGACCACTTTGACCACATTTTAGTTATCTGATGGGACATTATCCCCATTAGGGTAACACCTAACCTACGGGTTTTTTAGTGTGTCAAGGGTGCCATCCCTTTGTATTAAACAATATCCCACAGGCAACCCTTAGACATTTTTAATTGATCACATCACACACACGACTGCACCACTAACTCCCTATTTTTAGGACCCATATCACACACCCGCATGCACCAAACGGCCTTTTCTCTTAAAAGATCTCCGCTAAAGTGACCCTTCGGGGGACCCGTAGGGCATTGCAGCGCCGGCCCGACGAGGAGCAAAACGCCCGATGATGAAGCATGACACCTTTCGGGGTGTGTGAGGGCAACAAGAGAAACTAAGCTCTGCTTCCCCTCCCCACACTTGGGTCCTATAAAGCCTAGGACTTTATCCTCTCATGCCTTTTTGAGTCTTTCTCCATTTCTCTCTCTTTTTGGAACAGGGTGACTTCAATAACATAGTGTGACATCACCTAACCAAAAGTGAGGTTATAGCATAAAATAAATAACAGACATCATACCACTACACGCAACATCATTCAACTGCACATAATTACACTCTACTCAATACCAAATAAAAAAAACACACTTAAAACCACTAGCACATAACAACAATACATATAGATACTCCAGACTATGCCACATAATTCCACTCAACGCCACACAGTTTCACGCCACACAATTCAACTTCACACATTTACATTTCACACCACATAACTGGACACCAAACCACATCATTCAACTCAACAACACAGTAACACAACACACCTCATATATCCAATCCATAATACAGAATTCCACATCATGCCACAAAATTCAACACACCACATAATTAAACTCCACTACATACCACTCCACAACACAAAATTCAGTTCCACATAATTCCACTTCATGACGCACAATCCCACTCCATATAATTCCATTACGCTCAATACCACATAATTACTATCCGCATAATTCCACTGCACACTATGACACATAATTCCACTACACAAAACCACACCAAACAATTCCACAACTAACAATACCAATTCAACCCACATAATTCCACTCCACGCCACATGCACTCCAAACAAAAACATATGGGTAAAAGACATTGCCATTTACAAGGCCAATAGGTCTAACTCTCCCAAATGTGAGACCTATTGCATTGCAAATGCTTGTTTTGATTGGCATCGAAAAGAAGTTTTGCCCATAACTCATTTTCCGTTGCTCTTTTGTGTGCTAATCTCCTCCGTTTTGCTGATGTCTTTAGTTCACGGAGAGTGCTCTGTAAGCGGAGGTAGTTTGGAGACTTATGAAGTAATTTTAAGATTTGGTTTATGGAGTGATTCGTTTTTTTGAGTTTGGGCTTTTTATCGTCTTTATCGTCTTAGCTGTTCTGGCTAAGACTTTCTTCTGCCTGTTGCTCTACCTGCTAGTGAATGCCACTCCAAGAAATGTAACAAACTTTTTGAGTCCCTGAGAATCGGCTGACTTCTTGTCTAATTAGTTATACAGATCTTCAGCTTTAAGGGATATTTCCTCAATATTATTGGAGTTGCACCTTATTCTTTTGAGATTGCTGGTCTCGTCCAGTACAATGGTTTTACTTTTGTCTGGGAGTTGTAAGAAGGCTTAGCTCTTGTGGCATATGATCACTTGGAGCCAGATGTAAGTAAAATCAAATTTGCGAATCCTTAATAGCGAATTTTACAGATTCGCTATTAAGGACTCGCAAAGTTGAATGTAGGTAGGAATTGCTAAAATATTAGCGATTCCTTAACATTCCTTAATAACGAATCACAAATTGAGATTAGCTAATAAGGAATACCTACCCATTCATTCCTGTGGGTTAGGAGGCCCATAGGAATGAATGGGAAGATATTCACTATTTGCGATTCGCTATTAAAGAATGGCAAATAGCGGGCGCTATTTTAAAGGTGCCAGGGTGTCAAAAGGACACCCTGTTGCAACCCTGAAATGTGCATGTGTGCCTAAGTGGTGCACATACATGCCCTAAGGGCATGAATGTGTGCCACATGGCACTTTAAAAAAAGCAAAAAGGTGCTTTTTTTAAAGGAAATCGCTAATTACCACCAACTTGAAGTTGGTGGTAATTAGCGAGTCCTTAAGGTTAAAGTGCACTTTCTTTTGTGCTACTTACATTGCATTTAAGGAATCGCAATTTCCGATTCCTTAAATGCAAGAGCAAAATAAGGAATCGCAATTTTGCGATTCCTTATTTTGCTAGTAGGTTTAAACTCACCTACATTGCTCACAGCCAAATAGCGATCGCAAACATTAGCACTCGCTATTTGGCCACCTACATCTGGCCCCAAGTTCGTTATTTCCAATTTTGAAAGTGAAAATATTATTAAACAGTGTAAGAGTTGTAAAAGTAAAGTCAAGATGTGAGGAGACTGTTGCCGAGGGAAACGTGGCGGCGGGTGGATTGTCCTCCTTGAAACGATCATTTAGGGCTCTCAAATTTAGATACTCCAATTCCCGGAGCAGTTTTCTGCGCTTCTCGCTGGCTTGATGGATTGTGTTGTGCCTTGCGTCGGGATTCCCCATGCACCTGTGAGGTTTTGCGTAGGGTCGTCATCTGGAGTGAGCCCTAGGAGATGCATATTAAAATCTCCAGCTAGAATAATGAGATCGGTAGCTCGTCCATTACTCTCTTTGATTCTATAGGTAGCTCGTTCGCCGTCCTTATTTTCTGTTTAAGGTGTACATAAACGTTTATTATTATTATTTCCTGTTTGAGCTGGTTAAGCTTAAGCTTTATTTTTGCGGCCTGAATACAGCTTGGAGGTGTTCAGTGAATTTTTATTGGAACAATCTCTCCTATTTCGGTAATGGAAGCTAAAAGCAGTAAGCTCCCTGAGTGGCGGCCAAATACTGAGCCCTTGGTTGCCAGGAATAAGTAAGAGGTATAACCTTGCAATTCAAAAGGCTTGTCTTCCCAGGTCTCCTGGTGCAGAATTATATCAAAAGATTTCAAGTAGTTTAGAGTCTCTTGATCTCCCGCTTTGGAAGCTAAGCCATTAATATTCCAGACACATATGGTGGTACCATCAAGCTCTGTTAATGGTGCGTAAGTTGCAGTTGTCTGTTGTCAATTTGTACTCACTGATGTTATTAGCCCCTGTGTGCATGCCCAGTTGTTATTTATTGGAGCGTATGTTGGGGCGGATTGTCCTTGAATTGGTAGCAGTGCAATTGTCAGGCTGGCATTTGTCAATGTCCCTGCAGATCTACTCCTTGCTCCTCTCAGGACTGAAGAGGTCAACAGGCGTGGGCTATTATTTTCGTTCCTTTGAAAAGGTGTTGGATAAGGTGGCTTTGGAACTGACTTCAGAATTATCCCTCAATTTAGAAATGTATTTCTTTCCCGGATGATGCTGTTGATGAAACAGTCCATTCTTATCTCAAGGACAATGCTGAAGCTTCCAAAAGCAACAAGCATTGGCATAGCCAATAGGTCTCGCCTTTGGGACCTTATAAGTGTTTAGCCATGCAACAGTTGCATAACTAAACACTTATAAGGTCCCAAAAGCGAGACCTATTGGCTATGCCAAACCTTGGTTTAACTGCTGTAATCTATTGAAGCCTCACGGAGAACATCAAAGCGGCCGTGCGGCCGCGAAAGTGATCGCGATCAAACATCAAAGAGGCCGCGCGGCCGCGAAAGTGAAAGTAATAGTGGTAAAACGCGACGCGCGCGCCCGCGCACCTGCACTGTAGGTCCAGGCTGACCTGGTAGCACTTTTTGGAGCCCTCACAAAATGTCTCGCCAGACCAGCGCATGCGCTGGGTCAGGCGAGACCTAAAAAAGAACTCACGAGTTGTATTTCAGCTTTTCTACACTTTAAAAAAAATGCTTGTTAATTCAGTACAAATATATGATATTTTGCAAGTTGAAAACACATTTTGCAAATTAAATCTACATTCTAAGTGAGGTCAAATCTAAACTAAACACATTTAAATCAACCATGAATTAATTGTGCATGGTTTTACAAGATTCATAAAATGGAAAACATCCGACCAGGCCTCATGTTTTCACTTTTCCAGCACCAAATATCTGCTTGCCACTTTCAAATGCAGTTTTATGCCTGAACCTCAAGGCAGCTTTTGTTATTAGTAATGCTTAAATCTGTAAGGCATATTTACACGCTCTCAACCTCACAGTTCTACAGAGTCCATCAGGAGCCAAAAGTGTTCCATCATTTCTCGCAAGACACTGCAAGCCACTAAACTCTACAGAATGCCATAACACTCCACTCTACAGCACTTTACGACACTCCATGCCACTCTTTTTTACTGCACTACCCTGTAACCATGCTGAACAGCAGCCACGCTGGTGTACAACATGGCTAAGATATGTTGGCAAAGTCAATGGCTCTTGTATAAGGCGAGCCCTATTGGCTTTGCCAATGCTTGTTTTAACTTTCAGTTTTACTGCACTGAGGCTGTGCTACATAACCAAACACTGACAAAGCCAATCGGTTTCCTCTGGTAGGTGAGATCTATTAGCTTTGTCAATGCTTGTTGGCATTACCCGTGTTACCAGGCGCTTAGAGCTGCTTTTGGCCTGTCGAGTAAGGTAGATTATTTATTTATTTTGCATATTTATATAGCGCGAACTCGACCCGAAGGTATTGGAGAGCTTCACATGAGCACCGTATTTACATTACACATTCAGGCACGGGGAGATTACGTGATTTGCTCAGAATCACAATATGTGGACGCGACCCCGAGGCTGGAACCCTGGTGTCAGGCACCAAAGTCGGCAGTCTAGCCGATGGACCACATCCACTGACAACTGTATTTGCTGGGCACGGCGTTTCTTTTTTTAGGCAAAGACGGGGCAGAAATCGGATTACTGCCGATTCTCTTTTATTTATAATTGCCCTACAATATTTTAAAGAGCATTCCTTACGAACCGCTGCCTACTGTAGGCTTCTATATGATAAAGACGTATGACGGATATTTTATTATGAGCGTTTCCGGGCGCTTTTACGGGGAGTGCCCCACGGGGACTGTACGAAACCATTGTGCACGTTCTAGTTTTAGCTTAGTCGCGCGTCAGGCGTATTTCCGGTCTTTATAAAATGCCGTGTTCTGCCGCCATCTTTCTTTTCTCCATTTTGTTGCAGCCATGAAGTAAGTAGTTTGTCTCGTTGTTGCTCCGCTGATTATTTTGTTGGACGGCGGAACCATGCTCAATCGCTTGTTTTTTTCTCTCCATTTTTTATTTTAATTTAGGGTAGAACTGTGCAGTTTTAGTGGTTATAAAATTTATCCTGGACACGGTCGGCGCTATGCCAGGATCGATGGAAAGGTGAGTAGTCTGGTCTAGAAAAGTAGACGTGTCTTGTGTATTCATTGAAACCGAAAACGTCTCGCACTGCTTTTATCGGCTGTTGAAGATGTAGGTAGGCTTGCGGAACCTGGGTTCTTTTACGCTTTTCAAAGTTGAGCAGCGAGGACCTCCCCCCCCCCCCCCCCCCCCCAATTTGAGCAAGCAGTTTTGTGAGGCTGATTTCTGGATCACCGTCGTAGCATAATTGTCTGCATAATTTTGTGTATTGTATAACGTCACAGAGCTGCGAGCTTTTCCGTTACCTGCTGTATTCTAGACCCTGACTCGTTAGTATTGAAAATACTTGGTCTCAATCGAAATTCATGGCTTCCGTATTAAGTGAGTAGATCGTTGATTAGTTTTGGGGTTTGAAGTTGTCTCGTAACATTAACATCGCCTTGTTTTAGATTAAACGTATGCGAATTGTGGTGTAATTGTATTCGTTAGTGTATGTATATTGCAACACAGCCAATATCACGATTTGAAACGAATGTTGTAGTAATAGGTACATTAAAATACGGTGTTTCGTACTTTTGTGGCCTAGAACGGGAGTTGCTAACCTTTTTTTACTTTTGTGGATCTCCACTTGTTAATAATTACTGGAACCTGAGGAGCTCCACTAAATAACTACTGTAAGCCATGGACCTAAGCATTTTTGATCATTTGAACTGTAAAATACAGAAACCAGCATTAACTTAACAGTTACACAAATGACGTTTTACTTAATTTTGACAAATATAAACAAATGACACTTAAGATGGTTGGAGCTTTTTCTAAGTTCATTTGAGGCCACTCATCCATGCTATGTTCTGTTAGAATCTAATCTAAAATTAGCCGGCACCGTAAACTACCTTGAAGTTAAGTTCTACTCCAAAGACGAAGCCACGTTTTAATGGATGAGCCGTTAAACAATCCATCCTGCTGATATTGCAGAAAAGGAACGCAAGACTCCTGCGACTATCCCCCACCTGGAGGCAGGCAGTCGAGATAAGAATGCCACTCCTCTGCACATCAGAGAGAGAGAGATTTGTCAGGCTATGTATTACCCATTGCAATGCCAGTTAGCTTTATTTGTTGGTTATGCCCACGGTCTGATTTATTTCCCACTTTTTGGGGACCAAATGATGTATATTAAATACACCTATTCTCTTAACCCTCCCTCCGGACTTGTAAAGCTGTTTCTTTTAGTGTTCAAACGTGCATGTGGAGCGTTAAGTAAAATTGCAAGCATGTGTGACGTTCGGCTAGATAACATGATAATAAATCCCAAAGGTTTACGGGTTAGTTTTTTTTTTATACTGGCTCTTCCCTTACTGGATAGGCTTACTGCAGCTTGATCATAGAAGTCCAACAGGGGCAAGGGAGGCTGTGGCGCTGAGTTGACCCAGGCACACCTACCTTTTTGCTTCAAACTGAAGAACCAAACAGTCATGGGTGCCAATTGTATCTTGTGCCTCTTTCAAACTCCAGGAGTGCCGGGCCGCATATGTACACGAAAAGCAACACTGACTGTCCATTACTACCAGCTTCTTTCTTTCACAGCTGTTCTGAATAAAGCAGTAAAGTCAAGCCCACCTTTTCTTCGAGGGTGGGCTGCGCTGCCTGTGCAGAGGAGTTGAAGCCCTTTCATTAACTCAAAACAGCAGCTATCTATTTAGGTAATAGTCCTCTCGACCCAGATGACTAGTAAAGCCCCATAAAGTTCTCGCCCAGCCAAAAATCTCAGTAAAGCGGGAGGGGGGGAATATTCCGGCCCTGCTGCTTAATAGCGATTGGTTTGTCATTTCACAGCACCCAGTGCTGCTGTATAACATGTCTAAACATTGACAGTTGATTGCTATTGCGTAGGTGAAACTTATTGGCTTTGCCAATACATGTTTTGAGTGCAACAAGTTAAATAAGAGTGCCTGTTTGTAGTTCATCCCTCTACCGGTCAGCTTCTCTTGTATGATGCTTGCTCTCTACCACCCAACTCCCACTGTCTGCGGTGTTGCTCTTGCCTACATTAGTTCTATTGGCCTTCTCAATGTGTTTTTTAGCTGTCTTGCTCTGCAGCAGAGTTTTACAACATGGCTAAAAAAAACATTGACCAGGCCAATAGATCTCGTATAGGCAAGACTTATTGGCTTTGACAGTGCTTTTAACTGTTGTAACCTGTAAAAGATTTGTTCTCTTTAGTTACGGGTAGAGGGTTGGTGAACATCTTTTTCCTCAAGAAAAAGAAGGCACCCAATATTTTGAGTATACTTATGAGGCTACTTGTATGTAAGGGATCAAAGCAAACACAAGGAGATGGACTGAGCACTGAACTCTTTAGACACTTGGAAAATCTTTAAGGTTTACTTTTAGCGAGCTAAGAAGTATGCATGTGCCTTTCAAAATGTATTTTAATTAGTCGTCCTAATCAGGATGCAACCTAAGATGTTTCTGCTCATTTCTGGCCATCCTCTAATTGACCAAGGCAATTAAACATACGGTCCACAAACCTCAAGGAGACCATCTCTCCCCAGAGGCTTTTCATTAGCAAGCGTAAATGGGCAAAACTGATCCTTGGGACCTCAGATGGCCCTATTGTGATCAGGTTATTGCAACAATGTTGTGCACACTACTGGGAGGTACTGGTCACTGGGTTGAATTCATATGCCATTTCTGAATCCTTAAGTTGAGCAGTAGCTTAGTAAAGTTTTGATTGAGAATACCCCTCAGTATAGGAACGGTTGGAGATCCTTGTTTATGTATTATACATCCATATCAATACAAATTGAGAGGTAATGTTTTTTTTATTCTTTCAAAAGGTGTTCCAATTTTTGAATGCAAAATGCGAGTCTGCGTTCCTCTCAAAGAGGAATCCTCGACAAATCAACTGGACTGTCCTCTACAGGCGGAAGCACAAGAAGGGGCAATCTGTAAGTAAGCTGTAGCCTATGTTAGAAAAAGAGAGACACAATTTTAAAGTTTTATTTATGTGTTCCTGTGATTCTGGAGATTGACTTATTTTTCTGGCAGGGTGAATCCTGATTGAAACTATCTAATTTGTGGCTTGTAAAATGTGCCAGACCATGTGTCTGATGCACAATGGCAAAAATGCACGAGATTGCTCAAACCTCCTGAGCCCTGAACAACTTAATTTTGAATAATTAAGTCAGTCTACAATCACTTCATATGCGTTCCCCCTTGACCATGGAAAGCAGTGACTTGAGAAGTGAGAAATTAGCAGACTGCTTTGTCATGTTATGAACAGTCTAGTGTTCCTGACAAACTGCAGGTAAAAGGTACGTACTAAAGCTTGAAGGAGGGGGACAGGAGAGCCTTTGAATGGTCTGCAGGGTCTGGTCCGCAGGGGGCGCACAGACATGAGGCAGCCTGCAGGCTAATGGGTCATAAGTTGGCTAGGTGCATTTCAAAGGCAGGAGGAAGGAATTTAACACCTGCTGCCTGTTAGCCTGTTGCTCATCCTCCTTTACTGGCTCAGTGGCAGCGCAGCCAGTAAAGAGGGTGTACGCCGGGTTTTCTTTTTAAACCTATTTTGCTGGCACTTTTGTAAAAATCGTGGCATTTTTACAACCGTGCTCGTTGTGCTTTTTGGGGGAGATCGTGAAATCGGGGGAGGGGTCTGACAAAGGAACAAGTGCAAAGCATTTAACAGTACCAAAACAATGAAATTGACAAGGCAAAGTACACCTAGTTTCTAAAAATTGATTATTTTTATGTGATTAGTAATCCATGATAAAGATCCACCAGAGGGTCACATAGAGAGAATTTACAAGATATAGTAAATTAAAGCTTTTCACTCAGCAGTAAACTTGCATTAGTTAATTTGATATTTTGGAGTAAAAGTTTGTTCTAGTTGTCATGCGGTTGCTTGGAGCCTCTTTAGTTGACTAAAGTGCTGGGCCCTGGGCACCTGATTGGCAGGAGTCCAGGGCACTCATTCAAAATACATTCAGCAATCCGCAAAAAGTGGGGGGCATACCATGCAAGAAAGATGGCACTTTCTCACATCAATCGTCTAAGTAAATGATTGCTTGGAGTGCCGCTGCTCCTGGTGCCATGCATTTCGGGAATGTGAGATGTGCAGACTTTAAACCAAAGGGCAGGACTTTTAATTGGTAATGGGTACCAGCCACTGAGAAGCAAAGATTTGGTGTTTGGGGTGGATGGGAATACGTAGGTAAGCATCTTCCAGGTCTAGGGATGTCCTAATCTCTGCTGTTAGACGACGGAAGGGGGTCGCAGAGTTAACACCCGAAAGGTTTGCTTTCAGAGGAACTTGAGTTTCCAGAGATCTGTGATCAGTCTCCACTCCCCAGATTTTTTGCAAATTAAGAAACAGGAGTATAAACCCTCTGTTGGGACCTTCTCTATTGCCCCTGTTGAGAACTTTAAGAGCTTCTTTCTGCAGTAAGTGAAGACGAGAGGGCGGGGCTCCCTTTGGCGGAGTGGGTGGCGGTTTGTGTAATTTTCAAGGTATAAGTGGTAAGGTCCAATACCCATTTATCTGAGGTGATGGTTTGCAAGCGAGGTTATGTGATTTCTTGGCACCAACAGGCTGCGAGGCTATTGCAGCTGGTAACCAGAGATGGTTGTTTGCGACCAGTGTCACAGCTCTGAGCAGGAGGTAGTCTACGGGGAACTTGTTTAGACAAACCAGCTGTACAGTATTGCCTAATTGATAGTGGTTTGTATCCTCCTCTGCTGTATTGTGGCTGCTAGGACTGGTATTGCTGCGAGTGTTGGTACCTGCCATTGTATGATGAGAACCCATGGCCATGCGCTCCTCTGAAATGCTCCTTGCAATAGTGGGAGTGTGCCAAAGCGCACTGCAGTATTTGTCACTTAATGGCAAGGAGTACAGTTTGTGCTCCCCAAACAGTGTCGCCATCGAAAGCCATATCTGGAATTTTTGACTGGACCTCTGGTCAAAATGAGGTTGCCTTTAGCCATCCTTGGCGTCTTAGGACAGCTGTGCCTGCTAGCGGACTAAAGCTTGTGGATGCAGTGTCCATGGCGCAGTCTGATTTCAGACAGTGTCCACTCACCCTATGACAATCTGGTTTGCTTCCTTTTGAATATTCTCCAGAATGATATCCCTGTCAGACCACATTTGGCAGTTATAGCCTAGGGAGTTGGCTGCGTGCACTGAGATTGTGGACATTGCTGAAAACCTTCTCTATAGTATCCAGATTACATCCTTCCTGATCAGGTGGTGTGGAAATAGAAGTAGCTGGGTTTTTTTGATCTCCAATGCAAAACTTGCGATACAAGTCAGGATTGGGGCATCCTGTCAAGCATGCCGGCGAGTCCTCAGGCACCCTGTACTTTGTTGATACGGTAGGACAGCAGGTACAGTGGCAGGGGTTTTCATAATCTTCACTCCCTCTTGCAAAATGTAGTCAATTACTGGTATAGAGCAAACTGATTGCCTCGCCTGCTCTTTGAAATCAGAGGAAGCAGTCAGACTGCTTCACTGACATTGAAAGGTGCAGCCTTGTTGTAGCTCTCTCCATTAAGTTAAGAAAAACGTGGTCTTGTCTGGGGTGGGGGGGGGGGTTAAGTTGGGACGTGGGGCGGGGGTTGAGTTGGGACTACATAGCTATCCCATTCATCATGAAAGTGGTGAATGTCCAGAATTCTACCCTCTTCCCTCAGGATGAAGGGTCCTCCCTTGGTGGTAATGCAACATGGAATGCTCACATCCTAGGTGTAGCTGGAGGGGGAAGGTGTGGCATAAACAGGTCGTGGTAGCTCTTCAATACATTGCTCTTCAGGAGTCTGTGGGAAACTGGCTCTGCCTTACTTTGGTGTAGTATATACAAAGTGTGCAGACCCCAGGGGTATAGCAGAGGCTAAGTAGACAATACACCTTATCTTTTTGGGGTAGTGTGGTTAAGCAGTCAAGTCAGGCTTAGTGTAGTGTTAAACATTTGTTGAACACTCAGGCAAGAAATGCCACTCAGACATGAAAAGTTATTTTGTTTTCATTCTAGAACAGACTTAGTAGCAGCTAAGTTATACTTTTCATACAAATGTTTTTTTAGTAAAATTGAAATTACTTTTGCAGGTGAAAAAATGGCTTGGAAGCCATTAAAACTTGAAATTACTTTAATTTCGCAATTATTTTCTAGTTTGACGTGACAAAGTTATAGAACAGTCTGCAAGACAGGATATCATTAAACAGGCTAATACTTTAAAGGCACCAAGTTACTTTTGTTGGCAGTACAATACAGCTAAACAATATGCCCCTACAGGGTCTGTGCAATTCAGAGATATTGTAAATGCAGAACAGCCATTTTGAGAACAGGGACTGGGGGTTTGTCAACACAAACTCCACAGCTCCATGAGGGCTTTACTGTAGTCTGGGAAGTTTACTATCCAACTCCCCAGCACCTTAAACCCACATAAATGCCAGTGTTTGATCAAATGAAAAATGCACACAGATGACATCTTAGTGATGCCACCTGAAAAACAACTAGTGTGATTCCTGACTGACTCCAGCAATCTGTCACCCGACAGCTTCCTGGACCCCTGGTTAGAGACCTCCACTATCTGGGTCCGGAAACAAAGCCGATACTGGGCAGTGGTGTCAAGCCTCCTCCCCAGGTTGAGCAGGGTCCTCTAAAAGAGGGAGCTTCAAAGGTCTGCCACCTTTGTCAGATGCCCCAACCTTTTGCTGATATCAGCAAATGGCTCCCACCGGTTTGGACCCCCATTTTGGTCACGAGGTGGAAAAAACCTAGCTATTTGGCCTGTCTCCTGCTCTGAACCCCTTCGAGCTGAATCAAGCATGTCCTGCAGCATACCCCAGAGACTTGCCTTGCCTTCCCAAAGAACTCCCGTTTCCTGTAGACACTGGGCTTGTCCAATACTGAGGCAAGACTCCCAAATCCAGCCAGATCCGCAAGTCGTCCCCACTCTGCACCCAATGCCCTCGGCCCAAGATAGTGGTCCCAACACCCCAGTGAAGTCCCCCCCCCCCCCCCCCCCCCAAAAATCCCAACTTGTGAGCCAGCATTGGACGACCTCCACAAATCTCCTGCAGCCTCACTCAGAATGGTACCCTCACAACCATGACCAGTGAGAAGAACCTGACCAAAGGATACCCCTGAATCTGCAGCTCCTGGCCACTTGCTGTACCCAGCAACTGGCCCCTACCGGTTCTAAACCCCCACTCTGGCAGGAAGACTGTCCGGAAACCCCAAGGAAGGACGGGGTGACTGCCATCCCCACCCCTCAGGTGAGGGAGGCGAGGTGAAGCACATCTCCGGGCTCTCGCCATCTTGAAGATGGGGAGCCCTGCCCAATCAGGACTAGGCCACTGCCCCCCTCCCACAGGAGTGGCAGGATAGGGGGTGTACCCAGGCCAGGGACCCAGTGGTCCCTGCCCTTTACCTACCTGTAACGCCCCTAAATTTAGTATTTAGAGGCACCCTGAACCTTCCTTAGATCCAGATTCCAAAAGGGCAAAGATCAAGAAAAAAGACCTGCCATGCAGCTGCAAACAAGAGGAAGACACCAACTGCTTTGGCCTCAGCCCTGCCGGCCTGTCGACCCTCGAACCTGCTCCTGCTAAATCCCGGCATCTCATGTGACCAGCAACCACAAACCCCAGAGGACCTGGCTACCTTGTGACTGAGCATCTGGGACTCCCACGAGCAGTGGCACTGCTGAAAGCAAGTAAAGAACCCCTGGCGTCAGCCAGGAACCACGAGCCCTGCACACTGCACCTACCAAGCCTGGCTGGTGCTGGAGTGGACAAAGACCTCAAGGATGTCCCCCTGGCTACTGACCCCGAATCCGACACCCAAGGACCCACCTCGACGCTCCTGATGCCTGGGACCTCCCACACCGCGATCAACAGAGGGTAAGATTTCTCGACATCAAAAAGCACCCCCTGCACCCAGTGCCCTACGGCCCCCTGTGGCCAACTCCTGGGTACCTACCTATCCTCCAACTATCTAACTTACCTCTCGAAGTGGTCGCACCTGAAGATTCGTCATCCCCAAGCTTGCAGCCTTTGTTAATTTTTTAGCTTCTCCATTGCAAATGAGCGCCCGACGGCTCAAAAGCAACCCTGCACCCAGCTGCCAGAGTGGCCCTGGCAGTGCAACTTGTACTCTAACCTATTTGCCCTGAGCAAGTGACCAGGAGCCCTGCTCCCACAGCCGCATTGCATGCTAGCCAGCAGCCACCAACCACGGGCCCCCTGCCTCCCATAGGATAACATTGGGCCTAACTCAATCTGCACCTGGCTGCCGCTGAGGGTGTAACAACTGTACTTACCTGACCCTGGGAGAACCCAGAGTCTATGCCCAGCATCTTAACTCCACCAGTCGAGTACTCACTCTAAAGCCGATAACTCACTTTTCTTCCATAGGGTAACATTGGCTAGTTTCACTTGAAAATTCTTTTAAGTGTTGAGTTTCTAAACTTTAAAATATTCACCTAGAATCAACCGAGTAAGGAATTCGAGAATACTCACCTGCTATTAGGAGAGATCTCAGTGCTGGATCTTGGTGCCCAGCACGGACTCTGAAAAGTAATTACAACCATACTTGCCACTGACTCAGTTTTCTCCCCTAGTAAACCATTGACTGTTTTTCTGTGAAATTTCTTCCAAGTGTCGATTTTTGCAAACTACAAATTCTTTAAAAATTGTACCAACTGTGAAAACGTAATTACTTACCTGTTTTAGATAGATGTCCCAGTACAGAGCCTAGGAGCCCAGCACTGGATCACAAAAGTAATGAGAACATACTTTACCTGCAACTTGAATTTCCTTCCATAGGATAACATTGCCTGGTTTTTGCTGAAAAAGTTTCAAAGTGTCGATTTTGCAAACTTACAAATATTCGTTGAAAATCGCCTGTATAACCTAAACGCATTCTCTCAACTGCTTACAGGCGGTATACTAGTGCTGGATCCAGGATCCAACACTGAGCTAGAAAAATTAACAATATAACCCCACTTACCTGCTAAGTAAATTTCCTCCCATAGGATAACATTGGTGATTTCATTAGAAAAGGTTTCCTAGTGTCAACTTTTAAAACACCAAAATATTGCTTAAAATTCACACAACACTAACTAAATCATATTTACTCGCCTGTTTCGAGGAACTGTCCCAGGACAAACTAGGATCCAGTCCTGGAGTTGGAAAAGTAATCCATTGCATCGAACTTGAAATTTCCATTGAGCTCTATGTATTGTTTGAAATTGTGTTGCCTATTACAACAAACTTACTATTGCATTCAAAAGTCAATTGCCTATTGCAAAGTATTTAAAGCATCTCATTCAGAGAAAGTATATTTTGATACCTATTTGTTCTAAAATAAAACCATATATTTTTATATGCAAACCATTGGCCTAGAGTTCAGTTGAGTGTAAGACCATTTGCTGACTGTACAACAAATTCTTTACACTGGCCTCCGATACTGCCTTACTGCTCAACCAAGCTACCACTTTAGAGAGTAATGTTATATCTAACTTTAGCCTCTGCCAAACCTCTGTGGACTGTATACACTGTTCCCAAATAGGTACAGCGTGCACAAAGAGCCACTTTCCTACCTTAACTCTGCCAGTCGAGTACTTACCTGAAAGCCAATAACTTGCATTTTCTCCATAGGGTAACATTGACTGGTTTTCACTTGGAAATTCTTCTAAGTGTCGAGTTTTGAAACTTTGAAATATTCACTAAAAATCACCCGAAAGAAAACAAAATTACTCCCCTGTTAGGAGAGATCCCAGTGCTGGATCTTTGTGCCCAGCACTTACCTAAAAAGTAATTATAACTGATTTTCCAATAACCAACCTTTCCTCCATTGGATAACATTGCCTGTTTTTTGCCAGAAATTCTTCAAAGTGTTGATTTTGAAACACATAGTCCTTAAAAATCGCCTGTGTAACAAACTTTCTTTCAACTGTTTGCAGGAGATGCACCAGGGCTGAATCCAGGATCCAGCCCAGAGTAAGAAACCTATGCAAAGTAATTGATATTGCGTTTACTTAACTCCCATTGAGCTCAATGTTATAATTGTGTGATTTGTGTTGCATATTGCAACAACTAACTATTGCATTTAAAAGTCTATTGCTGTTTGAAAGTATTCAACTAGAGCATCTCATTCTGAGAGTATTTTTATACCTACTTGTGGTTCTAAAATAAAATATATTTTATATACAAAACAATTGGCCTAGAGTTCAGTTCTTTTGTGTGAGACCATTTGCTGACTTGAGTGTACAACAAATGCTTTACACTGTCCTCTGATACTGCCTTACTGCTCGACCAAGCTACCACTTTAGAGTAAGGTTTTATCTGACTAACCTCTGCCAAACCTCTGGGGACTGTTGGACTCTTCACACACAGTACCTTACTTTGGTGCAGTATATACAGAACCACGTTTTTACAACAGTGTGATAGTGCTGCCCAAAATCTACTTGTGGTAGGAGCACTGAAGAGGGAGATCTGCAAAAATTTAACATTCAGAACCCCTAAAGTCTCCCCTAGGTGTTCCTGGGTTGGTGGTCCTGTAGATAGATGTAGAGTACTTCTAAAATGTTTTTGTAAGCCCTGGTTCTGGAAAAATGGCCCAAGTCACGTTTCCCATTCCAAATCCTATGCCATAGGTTAACATTGGAAAAGATTAGTTAATAACTGGAGAAAGAAAAGCCACAGTATTGAAGGACTCGGTAGAATGGTAATGATTAATCCAACAATATGGTATTTTTGAATGTATTGTAAAGAGTACAGACCAGTTGCGTTTGTCTTTAAGCCAAAATTCAACCCTGTACTGCTCTGCCCCGATTGGTCAGATGTGGGTGAGCCTGGCTACTTTGAAGAGGTGATAAATGACCCCTGGGGTTAGTAAGCCTGCTGGGGAGGAGAGATTGATGGACATAGGAATGCCAGAGCAAGGGGGAGGGTCAGTAAATAATGCTCGAAGGGGAAGAATAGCTAAAGACAGTTTAATTTACAACTTTCCTCTATGACACAAGGCAGATGCTAGGCTTAAAGGAATGAGCAGATGCAAGGGGGAGAGACTATGGAGATTAGCCATCCTAGGGGTGTTTAGCCAGCTCTTTTCTCCTTGCTGAAAATTGACATTGAATTTTGAAAGAATGGTTGTTTCTGGCTTAGCATTTTGCTACACCCTGCAGGAAGTGGTCAGACCTTTGGGTGGAACCTTGCAGCTCATTGGACAGGAGTGCCCTGCTGCTGGACTACAGAGAACATTGAATAAGTATCTGACTCAGACCTGCTTTTGAAGCCGAAGAAAAACAGAAGGGCCCACGCTGAAGAATTGAAAGTGCATTCATCAGGCCTGCACTCTAAAGATTGCGCCACTTGCATAATTTGAAACAACCCTGTGGATTAAACCTACTACAATAGGACTAAAGAGTGGACTCCCTGCAAGCTACAGGTTAACAGAGCTCACCTGGACCATCACCACAAAGAATCCACAGCCTGGAGTACTACCAGTGGATTTGTAAAGTTTTTGTCCAAGTCGATTGTGGAAATTGGAATCTCACTTTCAAGGACCCTCTTGTAGATTCTGGAACCTTGGATTGTGTGTTTGATACTTAGGGACCTGCAAGAAGAACTTCAGGAAAGTTCTATCATGACCCAGCCTGCTGGAAGGGGCTGCAGAAGACTGGTGAGATCCTCCAGAACAATTACTAAAGGTGAATGTGTCCCTGTCTGAGACAACAATTACCAAAGGGGCACTGTTTTCTAAGCACTAGAACGTGACTAATCTTTAAAAATTAGTATCTCTGGTTCCCTACAGTGGATTTTTTTCATTTGCAAGAATCTATTTTTATAAATTGGTGTTGGATTTTTCATTCGTGTTGCGTCTTTACTGAATCGGTTTTTAAATGCTTTACATATCTGTCTTTGAAGTGAAGCCTGCCTGTTCGCAGACACGTTACCAAGGGTTGAGCATAGAAATAATTTTCTAAGACCTATTCTGAGTCCTATACTGTTAGTGGCCTTCTTGCCAGTGGCAGACCTACATTTGCCCCTACCAATAATCCACTTGCCAACAGCCTCAATCTGATTGTCTGCCCCCCACCCCCTATCTTCAAGATGGTGGGGAATGAGTTTTGCTTCACTTCGCCTCCCCCAACTGAGGGGTGTGGTTGGCAAAGGTGAGCATCTCCCTTTCACTAGGTTTTCCTGCAGATTCTCCTGCCTAAAGTGGGGTTCAGAACCGGTGGGCACCAGTTGCAGCAAAAGGCCTGGGCAAGCTCACATGGACAGCAAGCCTTTGAAGCGTCCCCTTCATGGACTCTGCCTATCCTGGGTAGGAGGCTTTGCACCAAATTCCAGGATGTGCATTGTTTCATAGCCAAGGACTCTGCCTCCCACTGCAGCTGAAATGACTGTTCCTTGCTGTCAGTTTTAGCAGAGACGTCCTGCCTCCCACTGCAGCTGAAGCATTTCAGCTGTAAGTTTAACCCAGTCTTGGGAGGGTTAGGTTCTAGCAGAAAGGAGACAATTTCTTTTAAATTTACGCAGGCACGCAATGCCCACAGGGCTTCAAGTTGCCAAAAGAAAAGTGCCAGCCATGTGTTTAAACAGCCTGGAAATTGCTTGTCTTGACACTAAATATGCTTATAAATAAAGTATGAATACATTTCTAATGTGACTTTTCTGTCTTGGTTACATTCTATTATCAGTGTGGATCATTCAGGCAGCCCTAGAACACAATTACAAGTGCTTCCGTTTATATTTGCTGTTCAAAGTATGCACAGACAAGTGCTGACAATACAGCTTTAGGTGACTGTTTATTTTGTATTTTTTGCTCTGCCTGGGACATCAAAATGAGCTGGCAACCCTAATCACAAGACTAAGTTTGTTGCAAGATCAGCACACTTATTTCTTCAACCCTGATCCCTGGTTAATGCCATAACAGCAATAGTTTACTTGTATCTGAAACCCTACGCTGCCGTCAATACCCTGCTGAGTTACTTCAACTGTCTGGGAATGCACCTTGCATTCAGACAACTCTCCTCATTCTCGCCCTTCAGTTTCACGCTCATCCTGCACTCACAGCGATCACAATCCCCTCACTGATCTGGATGCCCTCACCATTCACCCGCTTACCCTGTACAGTGATCACTGCACTCAATGCACTTGCGCTGTTCACCCTGTATCTCACCCTGCAGTCACACAAGTACACTTCTCACCCTGCACTCATGTGACACTTCACTCACCTGTTCTCCCTTACTGCTCAATCTGCAATCTCCCTCAAATAAGACATCACTATCCATACATTCTTTCGTCCAAATTTGCACTTACATCCGCACCCAAATTCATATGGTCACCTCACTCACATGGGTACTCCTGCCACCCACACAGCGCTCAGGTTTAGTGTGCCTGCTACAAAGAACGTGTACCATGCAGATCAAAGAACAGTGTGAGTAAACAATGAGTAGTGCTTTAACCCCTTCTGTGCCCATGACGAGCTGGACTCGTCATGGAGCACAGTCGCGCTGTGCCCATGACTAGTCCAGCTCGTCATGTCACCCACCCACGGGGGAAGCGCTGGCGCCCCCCCCCCGTGAGTGGTCGATCTTTTATTTATTTTTTTATTTTATTTTTTACTGGGAAAGACCTTCCCCCACCCCCACGTCATCAATGACGACGTCATTGGAGGTTTCCCAGTTTGCTCTCCGTGGCGCAGGAAGCTATTTGCTTCCTGCGCGTCAGAGTAAAGGTGAGTTTTGGGGCTGGGGAGGGGGGGATTTTTGCATCGGTGGGTTAGGGTGGGGGCACTATGGAAGGCCCAGGCATGCCAGAGGCTCGGCTTCGTTCGTGTGTGCCTGTTGCTTCCCTGTGAAATGGATTCAAATTTGAAAAACGCTAGTCTTTCTAGTTGCTTCCCTGTGAAATAGATCCAAAAATGCCGAGAAATGCCCTTTGTAATTTGTCAAATCCAAAGTGCAGCAGCATGATTTTTGCATCGGTGAGTTTGGGTTAGGGTGGGGGCACTTTGGTATGCCCAGGCATGCCACGAGGCTCGGCTTCGTTCGTGTGTGCCTGTTGTTGCTTCCCTGTGAAATGGATCCAGAAATGACCTTTGTAATTTTTCAAATCCAAAGTGCAGCAGCGTGTAGAGAAATAGAATTTCTTATATGAGAATAATAGCAAGACAGTGGTTGCAAGTGCACAGATTGTTTTTTTTTTTTTTTTTTTTTTACATCCACATACACCAGCATCACTTTACAGAGTTTGCCAGTGAAGTGCTACTTTAATTTTCTTGTCTTTCTTTGAAGAGCATTGTTGTTTCCAGGTTGGGAGAGTGTACCATTCCTGGAGGTACTGCAATACCTGGTTGATGGGTGGATTGGAAAACACAATGTGTACCATGGCTCTGTGTTAATGGATGTGGTTTAAGTATGGTTTTCAGTGGGGATGTGGCACTATGGCCAGAGCTGTGGAATTTGGAACTGGGGAACCGGGTTCCGCATTCATGACCAGTCCACCACACCACTGTACTGAGGGAGCACATTCCCATGCTAGACCATAGAAGGCCCCACTAGACCTTAGAAGGCTTGATGTCTTAGCACACGCAGGTGTACCCTAGTGGTGTCAATTGTGGGTTAACCTTGAAGGCCTGTCCACCACAATCCATACTGAAGTCCATCTCTAATTTCCCACCTCCCAGCGTTCCCCTGGGTCTCCGGTAAAAATGGTGCCTCACTTGTATGGGAGGCTCAAGTACCCGCGTCAGGCAAGGGCCCAAAACGTAGTGTGGTGACATCAAAATTGCTCCATCTCAAAACCACCTGGTTTTGCAAGGGGGGTCACCTGGGTTTTTGGCCCGGTGCTTGGCGGCCATCTAGGGAAACCTACCAAACCCATACATTTCTGAAAACTAGACACCCGGGGGCTTCCAGGGAGGTATGGCTTGCGTGGATCCCCCAACGTTTCCTTACCCAGAATCCCCTGCAAACCTCAATTTTAGCTGAAAATCACTTGTTCGTGGCATATGAGCTGCAGATTGTACACTTTGCATAGATCGCCATCTGGGTGGCATATGAGCTGCAGATTGTACACTTTGCATAGATCGCCATCTGGTGTTGGGCCCGGATGTTTGCAGTTTGTTTTTGTTCTTTGGACAGTCTTTGGAAGTCACGAGTTCGGTGACTCCTCCTTCGGTCCATACTGCGCATGGGCTTCGGCTCCATCCGCAGATTGTTTTTTTCCGCCATCGGGCTCGGATGTGATACTTCGTGCTCCGGCTTCGAACTTTTACGGTTCCAGCCTCGACGGAAAATCCTCGTTCATCGAGTTTCTTCATCTCTCGTAGAGGCACTTTTCTCGATTCCACGCACCGGCCTTCGGGCTCTCCTCGACTCCGGTCCCGGCCGATGGAAAGGACTCCGTTCAAAAAGTGCCCAAAATGTGGGTCTAAATTTCCCCACACCGACCTCCATCAGGTGTGTAACCTTTGCCTCTCTCCAGAACACGAAGCCAGAGACTGCCCCGCCTGCAAGTCTTTTCGATCAAAAAAGACCATCCTGGATCGAAGAGCTCGACACACCATGGCGCACTCATCGACCGCGGCTCCACCAGACCTCTTCGGAGACAACACCGGAGCTTCGGGGCAACAACACACCGAGCAGCACACTATCATGGGGTGGAACTACATAGCGAACCAGTGGAAGACGACTTCTTACTGGATACATTTGATATTCAGGATAAGTCCACAGCCATCTTGCCCATGCTTAAGGGTGTTACCAAACATGCTGCAGAGGTGTTCAAAGACCCTGTCAGGGCCAGGGTCTTAAACCCCAGAATAGAAAAAAGTACAAAGCAGCACCCACAGATCCTACATACATTAAGGGCCCTGCTCCTTTTAGATTCCCTAGTTGTGTCCACGGCTAGAAAGCGGTTTAACTCCCAGTCCTCAGGTGAGGCTCCACCGCCAGATAAGGAATCAAAACTCTTAGATGCGTCTGGTAAACGCACTGCCTCGCAAGCTGCAAACATCTGGCGCATTGCAAATACACAGGCGCTGCTTGCGCTTTATGTCAGAGCACACTACGATGAGCTTGAGGCTCTTATGCAGCACCTCCCGGAGAAACACAAACATAAAGCTCATGACCTAATACAGGAGGGAAAGCTCATTGCTAACACCTCCATTAAATGTGTCCTCGATGCAGCGGACACTGCTTCTAGAGCCATAAATACTAGTGTCCTGCTTCGCCGTCATGCCTGGCTCAGGATCTCAGGGTTCAAGCCAGAAGTCCAGGCATCCATACTAAATCACCCCTTTGACCAACAACACCTCTTTGGGCCAAAGGTGGACGAAGCATTAGAAAAAATGAAAAAGGACACGGACACCACAAAGTCTATGGGGGCATTACAATCCCAGACCCCTAAATGCTCCTTTCGGCATTCGTCCTTTCGTAGCAGAGGCTACTCCACCGATAGCGCCTCTACCTCCTACAAGTCCCCTCCTCAAAATACCTTCTCAAAGGGCTACCAAAGGGGTGGATACAGGGGTAACAACAATAAGGGCAGGGGCAAAACCAACACCACCCGTTCTGCCACACCGCCCGCACAATGACTTCCCCTCGCTCCCCCCCAGACCATCCCACTCCGGTCGGGGGCAGACTGCGACACTTTATCCACGCCTGGGAGTCCATAACATCGGACAAATGGGTGACCCAAATTATTCCGTCAGGGTACTGTCTCGAGCTAACATCTACCCCACCCAATATCCCACCAAGGCACCGTCCAATGTCACAGGAACATTCCACACTGCTCAAACAGGAGGTGATCTCCCTCCTCCAAAAACACGCTATAGAGCAGGTCCCCGTCCATCAGCAAAATGTAGGGGTCTACTCTCTGTATTTTCTAATACCGAAAAAAGACGGGACCCTGCGGCCCATTTTGGACCTCCGGCCTCTAAATGCATACATACATTGCGACCATTTCCACATGGTCACCCTACAACAAGTCCTCCCACTCCTCTGTCAAGGAGACTTTCTCACTACCTTGGATCTGAAAGACGCATACTTTCATATTCCAATACACCCTTCTCACAGGAAGTACCTCAGGTTTGTGGTGGACGGTCAGCATTACCAATTCACGGTTCTCCCCTTCGGGGTCACCACCGCACCACGGGTGTTTACCAAATGCCTAGCTGTAGTAGCAGCACACCTCAGACGTCAACATATTCACGTCTTCCCTTACTTAGACGACTGGCTGATAAAAGCCGCGTCCTACGACCAATGTGTGCAACATACAAACAGCACCATCCAACTGCTCCACCAGCTAGGCTTCACGGTGAACTACCAAAAGTCCCACCTCATACCATCTCACACAAAGCAATATCTCGGGGCCACTATAGACACCTCCAAAGGTATAGCCTATCCCAATTCAGCCAGGATCGCAAGCATACAAGCCTTGCGCCAAACGTTCATTGCTCAGCACTCTCCCAGCGAGAGTGTTCATGAAGCTAATGGGGATGATGGCATCTTGCATTTTCATAGTGCCCCATGCAAGACTCCACATGCGTCCACTTCAAGAGTGCCTAGCACGACAGTGGAACCAGGCCCAGGGACAGCTGACGGATCTGGTGTTGGTGGACGGCCGCACCCATCACTCTCTGCAGTGGTGGAACACCACAAACCTTTCCAAAGGGCGGCCGTTCCTGGTTCCTCAGGTGATTCTAACAGCGGACTCATCGCTCTCCGGCTGGGGAGCGCACCTCCTACACCTCACAATGCAAGGTCTATGGACGCCACAACAAAAATCGCTCCACATCAACCATCTGGAGCTCTTGGCGATCTTTCTAGCCCTAAAATCCTTTCAAAAACAGATTTCAGCCAAAGCAGTCCTCATTCGCACAGACAACATGACTGCAATGTATTGTATTCAAAAACAGGGGGGACACTCTCCCCAGCTCTCCCGCTTAGCCCAGAGCATATGGAGATGGGCAATTCCACAAAACATCTTTCTCCTGGCACAGCACGTCCCAGGCATACAAAACACCATGGCAGATCTGCTCAGCAGACAAACGCAACAAATACACAAATGGGAACTGCATCCACAAGTTCTTCGCCCATTCTTCCACAAGTGGGGGCATCCTCAGATAGACCTCTTCGCCTCCCACGAAAACAAAAAATGCCCAAGCTTCGCCGCCAGATACCCACACCCATTGTCCAAAGGCAATGCGATATGGATGAACTGGTCAGGCAGATTTGCATACGCCTTTCCACCTCTCCCACTAATTCCGTTAGTGGTCAGGAAACTGCAACAGCACTCCCTCGCGCTCATTCTGGTAGCCCCAGCATGGGCCAGACAGCCGTGGTACACCACACTATTACAACTATCAGTGGTATCACATCAAAAACTGCACCTGTCCCCATGCCTCCTAACTCAGAACCATGGAGAAATCAGACACCCGGACCCAGCGCAGCTCAACCTTGCCATCTGGCTCCTGAAATCTTAGAATTTGGGTACCTTAACCTTCCCCCTGACTGCATGAATATTATCAAGGAAGCCAGACGTCCTACCACTCGAGCATGCTATGCCGCAAAGTGGAAGAGATTTGTTGTTTACTGCCGTAACAATACAATCAACCCTTTAGATGCATCCATACAGCACATCATATGCTATCTACTCCATCTTCAAAGGTGTAACCTGGCATATTCATCCATACGCCTACACCTAGCAGCGATTGCTGCTTACCTGCAAAACAGACAGCATTTATCACTGTTCAGGGTGCCCGCTATTAAAGCCTTTATGGAAGGCCTTAAACGCACAATTCCACCCAGGGCACCACCTTCTCCTGTATGGAATCTAAATGTAGTTCTTACAAGGCTAATGGGTCCGCCCTTCGAACCACTGCATAAATGTGAGCTACAGTTCCTCACCTGGAAAACAGCTTTTCTAGTAGCTATCACTTCCCTTAGAAGGGTTAGTGAAATACAAGCGTTCACTATATAGCAACCCTTCTTACAAATGCATCACAGCAAAGTGATACTTCGTACGAATCAAATTTCTGCCCAAGGTCATTTCCTCCTTCCATCTCAATCTGTGGAATTACCTGTTTTTTTTTCTCGCAACCTCAATCTGTTGCGGAAAGGGCTCTACATACACTTGATAAGAGGGCTTTACTGTACTACATACAAAGAATGCAACCTTTCAGGAAGACTAAACAATTGTTTGTCTCCTTCTCTCCCCCGCATAAAGGCAACCCCATCTCTAAATCAGGGATAGCTAGGTGGATTGTAAAGTGCATACAAATTTGCTATCAAAAGGCAAAAAGAACATTATCTGTTCCACCTAAAGCCCACTCTGCAAGAAAGTTAGGGGCTTCTATGGAGATTTTAACATTCATTTTGACAACCCACTAGACCTTTCGGCACAAGAGACCCAGTCAAGCTTGGCCGCATATCAACTCGAGCAACGGGTTCCATCTGCCACACACGAAAAGGGACATTTGCTGGACCCTATTTTCAGCAACTGTGACCAGCTTAAAGTGGGAAACATAACCAGACTTCCCTGGTCAGACCACTTCTTAATAGCCTTCAATTGGACCACAAGTAAACCACCCTCGTCCTCATTTACTATTAGGAAAACTCGTAACTGGTCCAAACTCCCTATTGACAACTGGGCACAAGCTCTTTGCACCATGAGACCCTCCCTCTCCCAAGACCCAACTGCTAACAAAAAATATGAAGAATGGATAACCACCTCTCTGGACCAGGTCCTCCCAGAACACGCACCAAAATCTAAAAGACATAGCAAAACAGCTCCCTGGTACACAGAAGAGCTCAGGAACCACAAACGTCTCTGTAAAAAGCAGGAGAGAAAGTGGCGCACTTCATACAATCCTGAAGAAAAAGCCACCTACAGGGAAATGATCAGGAACTATAAATTGGCCATTAAATCTTCACAAGCTGCCTTCTACAATCTTAAAATAACCACGGCAAAATCCAAATCTAAAGAAATCTACCGTATAGTCAACTCCCTGATCAAACCCCTGCCTCCGGTTATAGATAACAACTCACCGACTAAATGCAATGATCTGGCGGAATTCTTCTTCCAAAACATTAACAATTTATCTCTTTCCCCAATCCTCCCTCTGACTCCCCTGGCCAGAACCCGTCACTGACCTCAAATTCGACCAAGTGCCTGGAGTCTTTTCCCCTGATAACATTGGAAATCGTACAGACACTGGCACAACAAATAAAATCTGGCTCCCCGTGCGACCCTGCCCCCCCCAGGCTCATTAAACCTTGCCGGCACTGCTATTTTCCCCACGCTCCTGGAGCTCATGAACTCCTCCATAACCAGTAGGACGGTTCCTTCAACATGGAAGCATGCTATGGTGCGGGTCCTGCTGAAAAAACCTTCCCTAGACGCGGCCAACCCCAGTAATTATCGTCCGATCTCATTACTCCCCTGGGCATCAAATTCTGGAAAAACATGTCAATACCACTCTGACAATGTTTTTTAAGGAAAACCACCTCCTCGACTCCTCCCAAACAGGTTTTCGTACCAAACATGGGACAGACTGCTTTACTGGCTGTGACTGAGGAGGCAAGACGGCTTCTGGATCGAGGGGGATCAGTGGCAGTGATCCTCCTCGATCTAAGTGCCGCATTCGATACGGTACATCACAAAATCTTGCTAACCCGCCTTGCAGACTTAGGAGTGACCGGAGATGCCCTGACATGGTTCAATTCTTTTTTGTCCAACAGAACCTTTCAGGTCTTCGATGGCACATCACGCTCATCCACTCATCCCCTGGGATGTGGAGTCCCCCAGGGCTCCTCCTTAAGCCCTACGCTCTTCAACCCTTATGAGGCCACTGGCTGAGGTTGTTCGTCCGCACGGTGTAAAGATCATCTCCTATGCGGACGACACCCAGCTGGTGGTCTCCCTGGCAGAGAAGAGCGGCCTCCAGGCGCCACCAGACCTAGCGGCTTGTCTGGAGGACGTAAAGTGGATGATGAGCTCATGCTTAAAGTTGAATGACGATAAAACTGAGCTGATGATCCTGGGCACAGCCTCCCCCGTCTCCATAGAGTCGATCTGGCCATCAAGCATGGGAGTGGCCCCACCCCCCCAGAGACAACATCAAAAGCTTAGTGGTCTGGCTTGACAAGTCTCTGAGCCTTAACACACAGGCCACTAAGATCTCAGCCACCTGCTTTGGCCTCCTTAGAGTGATCAAGAAAGTCCTTCCCCTCTGCTTCGAGGCTAAACAGATAATTATACAGGGCCTTATCCAATCCCGTCTGGACTTTAATAACGCCCTATACCTGGGAGCCCCGGATTACACCCTACAAAAGCTCCAACGCACCCAGAACTGTGCGGCCAGAGCGCTGCTGGGCATCCCCCGGAGGACCTCAGTGAGAACCAGCTTAAAGACCCTACACTGGTTACCTGTCAGAGTAAAATTCAAATCGCTCTGCATTGCCCACCAGACTTTCTGGGAAATGGGCCCAGACATCAATCGGCCCCTGATTTCTCCCTACAGGCCTAATAAATCCCTCCGCTCTTCTACAGCATCCCTGGCCGAGATCCCCAGAATTCGCAGAGCTAGAGCGGGAGGACGCTCCTTCTCGTATAATGTTACCAAACTTTGGAACTCTCTCCCCCTGCAGTTGGGGAACAACCCTAATCTGACTACTTTTCGCAAACAGCTAAAAACCCTGCTGTTTAATGCCTAATAAAGTAACCTCAAGAGGGCTCCATCTGTTTTTAGCGCCTGGACGCCTCAGGGCAACTGTAGCGCTCTACAAGTCACATTTTCATTTCATTTCTATGGCTTTTCTAGGGAACATACCCTTAGATGACATCTGCAAAGCAGCCACATGGTCAACACTGCACACCTTCACAAAACATTACTGTGTAGACGTGCACTCCAAACAACAAGCTAGTGTGGGCCAGGCTGTACTAAAGACAATATTTCAAACCGCTGCAACGGATACCGGTGGTCGCCGCTAAGGTTGGGTACTGCTATATAATCTATGCAAAGTGTACAATCTGTAGCTCATATGCCTCGAACGGAATATGCTACTTTCCAGTATGCATCTGTTCTTGGCATGTAGAGCTGCAGAGTTGTACACGCCCACCCGCCTCCCCGGCTACCTGTATCCGTTCCAGTACATCTTATTTAGATACAACACACATGGGTTTCTCACTGTGATTACTACGCTCCATTTCCCTGTTGGCGAAAAACAATCTGAGGATGGAGCCGAAGCCCATGCGCAGTACGGACCGAAGGAGGAGTCACCGAACTCGTGACTTCCAAAGACTGTCCAAAGAACAAAAACAAACTGCAAACATCCGGGCCCAACACCAGATGGCAATCTATGCAAAGTGTACAACTCTGCAGCTCTACATGCCAAGAACAGATGCATACTGGTAAGTAGCATATTCCTTTTCACTTTTGTGTGGGAAAGTTGTGGCATCACCGGGCTCACTCAAATTTCCTACCTCAGCGTTCCCCTGGGTCTCCCGGTAAAAATGGTGCCTCACTTGTGTGGGAGGCCCAAGTACCCGCGACAGGCAAGGGCCCAAACATTTTTTTGGATAGGCAAATTTGATGTGACTTCACTACGTTTTGGGTCCTTGCCTGTCGCGGGTACTTGGGCCTCCCACACAGGTGAGGCGCCATTTTTACCGGGAGACCCAGGGGAACGCTGGGAGGTGGGAAATTTGAGTGAGCCCGGTGATGCCACAACTTTCCCACACAAGTGAAAAAAGTGATTTTCAGCTAAAATTGAGGTTTGCAGAGTATTCTGGGTAAGGAAACGTTGGGGGATCCACGCAAGCCATACCTCCCTGAAAGCCCCCGGGTGTCTAGTTTTCAGAAATATATGGGATTGGTAGGTTTCCCTAGATGGCCGCTGAGTACCGGGCCAAAAACCCAAGTGACCCCCCCCCCCCTTGCAAAACCAGGTGGTTTTGAGATGGGCAATTTTGATGTTACCTCACTACGTTTTGCGCAGTCTCCTGTCGCGGGCACTAGGCCAACCCACACGTGAGGTACTGTTTTTCTCGTAAGACTTTGGGGAACGCGGGGTGGGTGGAAATTTGTGGATCCACGCAGATTCCGGAACTTTCCACGACAAATGTGGGAAATGTGTTTTTTTGGGCCAATTTTTTAGGTTTGTAAGGGATTCTGGGTAACAGACCCTGGTGGGAGACAGTCAAGTCACCCCATCCTGGATTCCCCTGGGTGTCTAGTTTTCAAAAATGTATAGGTTTGCTTGGTTTCCCAAGGTGCCCGCAGAGCTAGGGCACCTTGCCAAAAAAGGGTAATTTTTCACAGCAAATTGAGGTGTGACCACGTTGCGTTTTGCGCAGTTTCCTGTCGCGGGCACTAGGCCGACCCACACACGTGAGGTACCGTTTTTCTCGCAAGACTTTTGGGAACGTGGGGTGGGTGGAAATTTGTGGATCCACGCAGATTCCGGAACTTTCCACGACAAATGTGGGGAAAATGTGGTTTTTTTGGACAATTTTTTTAGGTTTGCAAGGGATTCTGGGTAACAGACCCTGGTGGGAGACAGTCAAGTCACCCCATCCTGGATTCCCCTGGGTGTGTAGTTTTCAAAAATGTATAGGTTTGCTAGGTTTCCCAAGGTGCCCGCAGAGCTAGGGTTAAAAAACTAGAGCTAGGCACTTTGCCAAAAAAGGGTAAATTTTCACTGCGATATTTGTGACCACGTTGCGTTTTGCGCCGTTTCCTGTCGCAGGCACTATGCCTAGCCACACAAGTGAGGCACCATTTTTATCGGGAGACTTAGGGTAATTCAGATTTGTCAAGGAACTGTTATTATCTATTGACTTTCGATGCATTTCTGCCTTCCAAATGAAAGATTGTGTAAAAAAGAAGTCATTCTAAAAAATGACTGATAATTCTCATGCTAGTATGAGTATTCCCAACTTCAGAAATGTGCAAATATCTACTGTTTGTAAACTCTATAGTTTGTTCCCATTTCAGAAATACATAGGTGTCTTTAATACCGATTTTTTTTTTTTCCATGTACACATTTTTACAGAATAATTACTATATACCCGGTACATAATAAACCATTGCAAGTTGCTGCTCAATTTTTGGCTCTGGGCTAGTCGGGTTCTTGGTGAACCTAAAAGTCCTATATATCCCCACAACCAGTAATGTCCAGCGGATACAATGGTATATTGCTTTCAAAGAGCAGTCCTAATTGGAAGAAGTTACAGGTGAAAACGTTGACACAAGGCTGTTTTTTTTCCCAACTAATTTTCAATTTAGCCTATATTGAACTGTTTGTTTCTATAAAATAACCTTGATCTACACACATGACCCCTTGCTGAATTCAGAATTTTGTCTTCTCAAATGTATAGCTTTCCAGGATCCATTATTGCTTTTGTACCCATTTCTGCCATTAACTGGAAGGTGGTCAAAAGCACAAAAAATAGCAAATAGGCTATGTCCCAGAAAAATGCCAAAACTGTGAAAAATGTTGGGTTTCTGACAAAAGTCTGGTATCCCCGAAAAGCTGGGAAAATGGTGATTTCAACCCCACAAACCCTTTTTTGATAACATTTGCAGGGAAAAACCCAGATGCTTTCATTTGCAGCCCGTTTTTCCAATTTTTCTGAAAAAAACCAAAATTTTGCTGTATTTTAGCTCATTTCTGTGACCCCTCCAGGGGAATCCACAAACCCAGAGTACCTTTAGAATCCCCATGATGGAAGAAAAGGACGCAAATTTGGTGTAGATACCTAATGTGGTCAAAGTTACAGGGGCCTAAGCGCGCACTACCCCAAATAGCCAAAAAAAGGCTTGGCACAGGAGGGGGAAAAGGCCTGGCAGCGAAGGGGTTAAAAAAACAATGTTTGCCTGAAAGTTGATAGAGGTGTATTATTGGCTGGAGTGTTGGCCCCCACCCGAAGTTCGGGTTTAGTTGCGCCCCTGTACACAAGTATGTGCATGTCGTGCCCCATCAAGGTTTCCATCCTAAATTACAAAAGGACACATTTACGTGCACTGCAATCCAGCCTTTCAGGGTACCCCTCGATAGTCCTCTCTGTTTTTGCCCTGATGGCCTGGAATAATTCCTAACAAATCCTTAAATACTGTGTTTTGTTTCTCTTTAATATGATTGAGCCTTTTTGTTTCATGCAACAACCATAAAAAAAGATTTAGATCAAAACAGGCCCTCACATATGAGAAATTGGACGATATCCGATATTCGCTGTAAAATTAGTGGGCTGCTGCTTTGTTATAACAGTGAAAACAGAGCTCGCTATCTGTGAATATTAGATGTTAACACTTTTAGAATTTCGACTATAGCGCCTGTGCACTGTTAGTAGCCTGGCTAGAGGGTATGGCAGAGCTGAAAGTGAAACATTTAATCTCAAAAGCTGTTCTGAACAGTTGCCCCAAATAGTATTGGCCCAGGGTACCTAAAATACTTAACATGTCCCTGCCACCACAACGTCTCTCAGATAACATTGCTCTGAAGTAAAACAGACATTAATTTATTATCAGTTCTATTTTTTTTTTTTTAACATAAACCTGACATGTCCTAAACCCCCACTGCTTCAGGCAAGCAAATTATCGTACCACTAAGGAATTCTCAATTAGGTGTTCTCTCAGCGCCCTCTGGACTTTTACCTGTCTTCGGATTCGTAACTGGTTGGTGGGCAATTATCCCATTATAATGCTGCGTAAAACGTTTAATAGTTTCTAGAGCAGGTTTCTCGTGTACCAACTCTGAGCTAGGGAGTGTTCGAAAAACCTTTAGACAGTCTCCTTTCGGTCACTTTTGGCTGAAAATGTCTGCAGAATATTCAGCTTTGAGAGAAACTGCTATCAAAACTCCCTTGCCTTTCAGCTTGTCCTATTTATGGGAGATTGGGTTCTCAGCACTTGCGGTATTAAAGGCCAAGTACCGTTCAAGACTGGATGTGGAGTACAACCTGAGGAAGGCAGTAGCAAAAATCCATCCTCAAATTGAGTCTGTGGCTAAAAACCAGCACACCACTCACATTTACGTTGGTTGTTTTATTAATCTGTCATGTGTAAAACAAAGCATCCTAGTTAACTATTTGCGCACATTTTTTCTTGAATTGTCTTTTGAGCTGTGTAATAAGCCGGTCATTTCACCACACTCTCCTGCAGTTTACTTAAACACACTTATTGTGTTCAACATTTGCCGGATATGGCCCATGACATGCATGTGGTGGTAGATTATGTAGTGAAGTGTACCAGATTCTAGAAATTTGTCAAGCGGGGTTGGGGGGGGGGGATGGGGTGGGGGTGGCCTCTAAAAAGAATTCAGCTGGGTGGCTCAATCTACAAGAGTTTGAAGACCTCTGCTGCAGGGGATACAGGGCTCATGCACCTGTACCCCCACCACTGGTATTGTGCACCCAACTAGAGGGGCGGCTGACCTATGCCAGGACAGTGGCTTGTAGGCAGGGCACATGGATGTGTGCCATGTCAACTTCACTTTGTTCTGCACCAAAACACGCAGCCTGTAAAGGGTGGGTGTGGGTCTACAATCACACTCCATTGCAATGGGTTAACCACTCCCTTCAATACTTGGGGATCCAGCTGACACCATGCGTGAGAGCCAGCTTCCCTGTTGATCTTCAGAACGATCTTAAGCACTGAAAGCCCCATTTATTTCCTGGCTCTGCCGAATACATGCAGTCAAAATGACGCGGTTTCCTAAACTGGCTCTGCCTATTGATCTGGATATGAACTTCCTCCCTAAAATTAAGTTCATGCTCACACGGTTCATATGGCAAGGAGGGAGGGCCAGACTATCCTTTTCAATATTGAGGCGTCTCAGAGCGGAGGGTGGAGTCCTCAATTGCGGATAGTGACTAAGTGTTTTTAAAAGGAAGTCTGAGAAGCACTGGCTCCATATGGACAGCCATTGCGGGGATAATATGGGACCTAATCTGGGAGCCCAGGAAAGAGACCCACAAATGCGTAATTAGCACCCCCACTCGCACCATTCTCAAAGTGTGGAGCTCCGTATCTGGGAATGATACTTGGACTACGTTCCCCTCCCCATACACACCGTTCCATTTTAACCCGGCCTTTCCAACGGCCCTGCAGGACGGCCCCTCTGACGCCTGGAGAGACGGTGGCTGCATTATTCTAGCCCACTTATTTCATAATCATGATATTCTCACTTTCTACAATTGCAGAAGGGAGTTCCACTTAAACCCGGAGGAACACTTACACTTTCTTCAGCTTAGACATTGGGCCTTCATCCCCGACATTCAAGAAGCAGCTACAAGGGAGACGGGCTTTGAAAACTGAGGACAGTGGGATCCTTGAAAGGGGTGATTTCCTACCTATAACTACCTGCTCTCCTCTACACACTCTGCTCGTCCCTGGAACACGTATATGTGGGAGGGGGTGCTATAACGAGACATTTAAGATGGGGAATGGACGGCATTATGGTCCGACATCACAATCAATCTCACTCTGGAGCTTAGGGAAGAGCACTTAAACGTTAATGGGCTGGTACCTATACCCTGCCAAACTCAAACGATTCTTCCCAAACACATCAGATAGATGCTGGAGGGGCTGTGGACTACTCGGTGACTCAACACATCTTGTGGGACTTCCCCACCATACGACCATTCTGGGAGGAAATCCTAGTGCAAATCAAGACCATGCTGGGCTACCCCATACTGACCACCATGGAGGGGGGTTCTCTTAGGCATTCGTGACCCTTTCCTCAAACACCAAAGCAAAGCAGATAAAGCCATTATGTGGACTTGTATAGGAGCAGCAAAACTAACCGCAGCAGCTTGGAAGAGACAGCTCCCACCCTTTCATTAGGGCACTCAACTCTGGAAACTGTCTCGAATGGCGGAAATCTTCTGCGACAATTTTAAGGGCTTTGAATTAAAGTGGGGACTGCTAGTTGCCTTCCTTACACGAGGTTTGCCGCTGGCAGTTTGCCCACTGTCGGGGATATGCATCTCTTCCAATTCTAAATATCCTGCACATGACCAGACGATGCAGCTTCCATATGTTCCGTTGCCAGCAATTACCTTGTTGCTGGGAGGGGGTGGGGATTTTTTAAAATGGCTTAAAATTTGGGGATCTTTCCCGGTTAGGAGAAATCCGGTCACGAAGAAAGTCATGTTTGCATCTTTAACGGGATACCCTATGCCTGTGCATTGTCAGCAACTGTACTACACAGATTCTTTATAGGATGGCATGGATACGACTGCGCATGAGACTTCAAACCTCGTTCCTTCTCATGATGCAATGCTTTGTATTTTCATCCGACACTACTTTTGCTGTAACGTACAAAGTATTTGCCCAACAGAAAATGGCAATATACGTTTGAGAAGAATACCTTATTTCTAGACTATTTATACAAGCATTGGTCTAGAGATTGTCTTTGAATGTGTGAAGTGTTTCTACAACAAATGCTTAACAGTACCCTGCAGATGAGCCTTACTGCTCAACCCCACTACCACAAGAGTAAGGATTTATCTACTTTAGCCTCTGCTATACCTCTGGGGATCCACTGGACTATACAGAGCCAGCTTCCTACAGGTACCTGTTACAATGGACTTGCATGTGGTCCAGGTGTCAATTGTGGGTACAAAGGTACAGTTTTGGCAAAACATTGGTGCTGGGGCCTGGTTAGCAGGATCCCAGCACACAAGTTGGCATCGGGTACAGGACAAAAAGTTAAGAGGTAACCATGGAAAAAGGGGCACTTTCCTGCACTTAAAATCAGAGCATGGCCTGGAGATCCTGCACCAAAGCAGCAAGAAGGTAGGAACGTCTCTTTAGGGGGTCAGAATAGTATCCTCGTTTCTGGTAATACCTGGAAGGTGGAGGATAGTACTGCTGAAGATATTTACCTTCATCTCCAAACCTTCTCCTGGCATTTGACATTCAGCTCTGAAGGACTGAGCTGCGCCACAGAGGCCACAATCGCTCTTCAATACGGAGGTGGATAGGCAGCAGAGGAGACACCTTTCCAGGTGACATGACTGGGGATAGTGAGATCATGGAGATATTCACAGCAGTTAAAGGGGGAGGGGGGGGGGGGGAGGGGTGCAGTAGCCTGAAACCGTGATGGCAGCGACGTAGACTGGATTGTTGAAGACAAAGGCATCAACAGGAAGGTTGTTGCGGCTTGGATCTAAGATGATTGGCGTGTCTGACTGTTATAGTATTTGCAGTTGACCGCCTAGGCTACGATGTGATAGTGGTGGTTAGACAATGTTGGAGGGGGAACGGGAGGGATTTTGAAGCACAGAAGTGAAGACTGAAGAGGAATCGGCATCGGTCTCAGTCTCTTGTAGACCAGATATAGTGCTGAGGAGAAAGGTTGTTGCTTTTTCTTGGAGCAGAGGAACATGAGAAGTCGTGATAGATTTTCTGGCAGAATTACAGCTCAGATGAGATTTTTTTTTTCCCTATGATTAGAAAAGTTTGAGGGGAAAGTGCAGGATATCTTGCACTGCCTTACCTCATTGCTTGGGATCAAGGCAGAGAATCTTTATATGGGTCATCCACAAAGTTCTTTACACAGGTATTTTAGGGACAAAAGGAATTTACTCAGACATATTACTAACTTACAATTACAGCTTTGAAATCCGAGGAAACTGAGCAGAGCTCAGACTCCTTTCTTACATGACGTGCCGGAAAAAATCTGAAGGACTTTGCTTCTCTTGCGAGTGTCTAGAGGGTGCTAGCAGCCGATTGTTTATAGTTCGGTCCTTTTTCTTTAAATAAAACAGACTGGCTATTAAACCGAGGGCCCAGAGCCATTCTAACCAATCGTATTACTGCTGGATTGTGGGACTCAAATGGCAGGGAATTATACAAACATGTACAGAGATACAGATACCGGATAAGTCCTCTGCAGAGCTGAGCTGCCTGGCCTACTGGTTGCAGAACAGGGACAGTTTAAGCCAGCTGGGGCAAGTTGTAGCATCAAGTAGTCAACCTGCCGTCAATTGCCAAGTGTAGCCCCAGGGACCAGGATTCAACAGTTTCTGACTTCACGAAGCCCAAGAGTCACCAGAGTGCAGCTAGGTCCTCCATAGAACAAGCTTTCAACCCACTAATGATAAGCCTGTGACTGCTAATCTGGGCAACCAGTAGTCCAGTGGAAACTGGGCTACTGCCAGCACCAAGAGGACTGAGGTAGGTTGCCCCTGTGTGAGGAAGTGGCTCTGTATATACTGTGCCCAAATAGGTAGTGTGTACTGAGTCCACAGTCTCCAGAAGTTTGGCAGAGGATAAGGTTAGATATAACCTTACTTTCCAAAGTGGTAGCTTGGTCGAGCAGTTGGGCAGTATCAGAGGACAGTGTGAAGCATTTGTTGTACACACTCAGTCAGCAAATGGTCTCGCACTCAAGAACTTAACGCTAGGCCAATGGTTTATATTAAAAAATGGTTTTATTTTAGAACCAATAGGTATCAAAATATACTTAGAACGAGAGGGTTTAGCTAAATACTTTTGCAATATGCAATTGGCTTTTGTAAGTAATAGTTACAGGTTGTTGCTATAGGCAACAATTTAACACAATACATTCAGCTCAATGTGAGTTGTAAGTTATTTGCAATAGATTACTTTCAGGATTACTTTTCTAATTCCAGGACTGGAGCCTAGATTCAGTCCTAGGACATGTCTTGGAAACAAGTGAGTAAATAAGTTTTGGTTACTGTTATTTTTAAGCAATATTTTGCGATTTTAAAAGTTGACACTTAAAAATAGTCAATGGTTTCCTATGGAAGAAAATTGGGTTATTGGTAAGTACGGTTGTGAGTACTTTTCAGGGTCAGTGCTAGGCACCAAGATCCAGCACTGGGATCTCTAATAGCAGGTGAGTATTTCCGTTTGTTACTCAGTTGATTTTAGGTGACTATCTTATGGCTTAGAAACTCCACACTCTGAAGAAATTTCAGAAGAAACCAGTCAATGTTACCCTATGGAAGAAAATTGGGTTATCGGCTTTTGTGTAAGTACTCGACTGGCAGAGTTAAGGTTCTGGGTACACTCAGGGGTCTCCCAGGGTTAGGTAAGTACAGATGTTACACCCTTAGTGGCACAGGGGCAGCCGGGTGCAGATTGAGTTAGGCCCAATGTTATCCTATGGGAGGCAGGGGGGGGCCTTGGTGGCTGCTGACTAGCAGGCCACGTGGCTGTGGGAGCTGGGCTCCTGGTCATTTGCTCAGGGCAAACGGGGGAAGTAGATGGGTGTAAATGTTTCAATGCCAGGGCCACTCGTGCGGCTGGGGGCAGGGTGCTTTTGAGCCTTCGGGTGCTTAATGGATTTCAATGGGAAAGCTCCTGGTTGAAAAAAGGCTGCAAGCTTTGGGACGGAGATTCTTCAGGTGCCACCACCACTTCGAGAGGTAAGTTGGGTAGTTGGAGGATATGTAGGTACCCAAGAGTTGGGCGCCGTGTGCAGGGGGGCCTTTTGGTGTTGGGAAATCTTACACTTAATCACGTTTATTACCTGGTTCTGAGGCTGCAGGCGTGGTCAGGAGCGTCTAGGTGAGTCCTTGGGTGCCAGATTCGGGGTCAGTCGCCGGGAAGGGGGGGGGGCGGGGGGGGGGACTTCCTTTAGGTCTTTGTTCACTCCAGCACAAGCCAGGCTTGGCGGGTGCAGTGTGCAGGGTTCGTGGTTCCGGGCTGATGCCAGGGGTTAAAAGCTGGTTTTGAGCAGAACCTCTGCTCATGGGAGGCCCAGGTGCTTGGAGCCAAAAGGTAGCCAGGTCCTCCGGGGTTTGTGAGGTTGCTGGCCACAAGAAATGCCGGGATGTAGCAGGAGCAGATTCGAGGGTCGACAGGCCAGTAGGGCTGGGGCCGAAGCAGTTGGTGTCTTACTCTTAGCAGCTGCACGGCAGGTCTTTATTCTTGCTGTTTTGGAATCTAAGGAAGGTTGGTTCAGGGTGCCCCTAAATACTAGATTTAGGGGCGTTACAGGTAGGTAAAGGGCAGGGACCAATGGGTCCCTGTCCTGGGGTGGGTACACCCCCTATTCTGCCACCCTCCTGTGGGAGGGGGCAGTAGCCTAGTCCTGATTGGGCAGGGCCTCCCATCTTCAAGATGGTGAGGACCCGGAGATGTGCTTCACCTCACCTCGCCTCCTCCACATGAGGGGTGGGGTTGGCAGGCTGGTACATCCCCTGTCCTTATTTGGGGTTTCCGGCCAAGCATTCCCACCAGAGTGGGGGCAGCAAGTGGCCTGGGGAAGCTCACAGAGGCGGCATGCCTTTGAAGCTTCCCCCTGTCCATCCTGGGGGAGGAAACCTAACACCTCGCCCAGGATGTGCATTGTTGCAGGCTCAGGAGAGCAGGGGCTCTCCTACCCAGGGGTCCAGCAACATGTCTGCTGTGTGGCAGCCTCTCACCAGATGTGGATTGTAGGTTAGGTTTTTGGGGCATCTCTAAGATGGCCTCTGTGGTGCTTTGTAGGTTAAATCCCACACTGGCATCAGTGCGGGTTTATTGTGCTGAGAAGTTTGATACTAAACTTCTCAGTCTTCAGTGTTGCCATTATGGTGCTGTGTAGTTGGTGTTTGACGAGCTCTCAGCACCATATACCCCCCACACACACACACACCCTCACCGGTACCGAAAAAGGCTTCGGTCACGCCTTCGGGCCTAAGCAAGACCAAAGACGCTGCTTCCCACACCGCACCTTCAGGGCCAGTAAAGAAGCCAATTAAGCTTTCTGGCGGCTCTGGCTCGAGCCAGCCCACCATCGAAACCGATGAACACTCTTCGGCACCGAAAAAGAAACCGGCCTCCATATCGACACCGAGCCCCACACCGTAACACTCTGGGTCAAGACCCAGCTCCTCTGCACTGACCATCTTCGGTACCGACAAAAGCCCACAAGACCACCGACACTTCGAAGCCGAAATCCATCTCGGCGCCTACTAAACAATCGGAGCTTTCCGAGCATGGTTCCAAACAACGAACCAGCACCGACCAGCTTAAGAAACCAACGGCCCGACGCCGACGAACCAACCTCTCCAGAACTATTCGCACCGGATCCCTTACAAAAACCATTAACTAAGGATCCCAAAACACGACATTTGATGCTCTCTATCAAAAAGACAGACAAACCTGCTCCGCCTCGCCTCCAAAAAGGAAGGACTCTGCTACCTCCCCTTTCAGACTACCTCCTCCAACTTCCCCTCCTCCACCCCACCATTCCCTGACCCCATCTCCGGATGATGATCAAGGGATCCATACGATGACATGGGGGATGTGCCCCAAGATATACCTACAGGGGACCCCACTCCCACAGGATCCCCAGACCCATGGGACGATTATAATATCCCTGATGTCCCTAACGTCCCACAAGACTATCTTTACCTTTCCAGACCTTCTCCACCAGAAGACTCCTTGGGGTTCAACCATTTACTGCAAAGGACGGCACACTACCACGGGGTAGATTTACATACCGACCGAGTGGAGGAAGATTTCCTCCTAGATACATTTGACACCACACATAGGACCACCTCCATATTGCCTATGCTTAAGGGTGTTATTAAACATGCGCCGGAGGTCTTTAAGGACCCGGCCAGGGTTATTAACCTGCGCATTGAGAAGAAATATAAAGCTGCCCCAACAGATCCCTCCTACATCAAAGGGCCAGCGCCACTAGATTCCTTGGTAGTATCCACAGCACGGAAAAGGGCCAACTCCCAGGCATCAGGTGACACACCACCACCTGACAAAATCTAAACTCTTAGACTCATCAGGCAAGCGTACTGCATCTCAAGCGGCCAATATATGGCATATTGCCAATATACAAGCACTACTAGCGAGGTATGGCAGGGCCCATTATGACGAGCTAGAAGCCATAATGCACCATCTCCCTGATAAGTACAAAGCTAGGGCCAATGAGTTAATTCAGGAGGGCAAAACAATTACCAATACCTCCATACGTTGTGCCTTAGATGCAGCAGACAGCCTCTAGGGCTATCAATAGTAGTGTCCTCCTCAGTCGCCATGCCTGGCTAAGGATATCCGGTTTTAAACCGGAGGTACAAGCCTCCATCCTCAACCATCCCTTTGACCAGGAACATCTGTTTGGCCCCAAAGTGGATGACGCCCTAGAGAAAATAAGGACACCGACACGGCAAAATCCATGGGAGCCTTACAATCTCACTCTCCCAGACGCTCCTTTCGCCGTTCTTCCTTTCAGAGCACATCCAGAGGCTACTTCTCAGACACCGCTTCCACTTCATACAAATCCCCTACTCAGTCCACCTTTACAAGGGGTTACCAAAGAGGCGGCTACAGGGGCAACAATAACAAAGGCCGAGGCAAAATAAACACCGCCCGCTCTGCCACCGCGCCTACCCAATGACTTCCTCCACTTCCCACCAGACCATCTGTAGGAGAGTGGCATTGACTGCATAGTTGCCCCCAACTTGTTGCTTATGTTTTGACTATTTTATGACTCTAGCCAGGCTGTGGCCCTGCTATCCAGGACCCCAGCCTATCTGCTTCCTCTCTAAACTGATGTGAGTACCCTAGGTACATCCCAATTGGATACTGAGGACACCCTTTCAGCCCCTTGTAGATGGTACCCTAGGTACCCAGGGCATGGGTCCCTCAGAGGCCTACCAGGGGCTGCAGCACTTATTGTGCCACCCCTGGGACAGCCATACAAACTGACACCACCAGACCACTACTGTAGTCTGGGTAAGGGGGTGCTTGCACCCCTTACAGGGATATAGGTACCCTGTATCCCACTTAATACAACACATATATCCTCATAGGTCACCCCTAAGGCAGGCCTTGCTAATCCTACAAGGCAGGGTGCTGAGATGTGAGGGGGGACCCCTACCTGAGTAGGGCCCCTCTGAAACCCTCGTAAAACTATTGCTGGGTTGTTTGTAGTGCAGCCATACCATATACTCTTAACCGCATTATAAGTAATCGCAATAGCGTGATAACTTGAGTGGCTGCACAGAACCATGTCGTGTTTGGTGTCAAACATGTAGGAATAATACCCCCAATCCAACCATGGGAGTGAGGGCATGATTCCCCCTGCTCGAGGGGCGATATGGTAAAAGCGGCAGACTTTAGACACCAATTTAAATGTGCACACGTAGTACAAAATGGATGCTACCTGCCACCCACACTACTCTGGCTGCCTGTTGCTGGGCAGAACTCCAGCCACGGCAGCTGGACAATAGGGATCTTGTTGCAGGGAGGTGCTCCCACCTCCCCAGACAGACTATGTGGATTGAAACTGGGTGGGTGCACCATTGGCTGTCTTTCAGACTTGCACGTAGGCTTCTCCGGTGCCTACTTCTGCATACACCGCCACAAACCGGTTCAGGGGCATCCTGTCCCCTGCCCAGGCGGGAAACCACACAAAGTGGAGAGGGTGTAGCCACCCTTTCCCACCTGAACTCTCATTGGTGGGCTTTGATCTGGACACTCCCCTAATCTTTGGCTAAAGGTGAATACAGGGTCCCCAGAGCCTCGGATTATTCTTGGACTTTACAGACTTGAACTTAGACTTGCTGCCACACAGTTGAATGAAGAAATCTCCCTTGGGGTAAAGGAGTTACCCCCTGCTTGGCAGGCACCTGAAACACTGCAAGTGACCCGGTTGGAACTTCGTTGCTCCTACAGACGTCGACTCTTTCCTACCTTGAGGTGGGTTTCCAAGCATCCCAGAGGCCAGTGAGTGTGCACAGCAAAGCTCAGCACCGTGGACCCCGCGGGTCCCGAGATGCCCAATACCCCAGGTCACCGGCCACCTCTTGATCAGCACACGACCCCGACGAGTGGGGAAGTTGTGCTTTGGCTCATTATTGAACCAACCTCTCAGCATCATCTGTGCCAAAGATCAACGCCCTAGCCCACTCCGGCGACCCGTGGGCACATCTTTACGCACGCCAAATTGCTGCCTCCCATGGTCCCTTGTCTCTCGACTGGTGGGCCCTTGCAGAGGTCAATCTTCACTTCCAAGAGTTCCCCTGGTTGCTCCAGGCCTGCTCTTCAGTCTCCTCGCTGGAGACCTCACTTAGACCTTGTGGGTCTGCACCAGTAGCTGTTTTGTTGCGTGGGTTGCGGTTGCCAAGGCTTAGTGGATCCAATCCGGACACTAACACCGCAGCGACCCTCATCCTTCGTGGGACAGTTGCCCTCCAGAAGCTGGCATTCCTTAAAGCCTCCTGGACCCCGTGGCTGACAATCCAAGCTACCCACCTTCCACCTGGAAGCACCCGATATTGAAGGGCTCTTTCTCCTGAGCCCCCTGGTCACTGTGTCGTGACCCAGACTCTGTCCCCTCTGCTTTCAGGTCCTTCTCTTCAAGATCTAAATCTTTAATCTTCACGACATCGACGCATATGCTAGCAGCAGTTCACGTTTTGCCATTGAAAATCAGCCTGCGACCGACATCGAAAACGACCTATGCACCCGGCTTCCCTGGGGCAGGTAACAGTGGTACCTCGGTACTCTCGTGGGTGTGGGCCCTTCAAAACCTTAACTCTAAACACTAACTTGAACTCCTGCTAGAATTGTTTTTAATCTTGTAAAATTCAGCTGCGACATTCTCCATAGGCTTTAATGGAGATCCCGACAGTAGCTTACACCACTGCACATGTCTCCCGTGGGTCCCCTTCCTCACTACCTTGGGTGGTTTCACAAGGGGCCAGCGACCCTAAATGCCCTAGGCATTGTCTGTAGAATTGTCGTGGTTCTTATACCACTTTTTTGATATGTAGTTTGGTCCCCCCCCTGGGGCCCTATGATTCCAGTGCTATTTATTGTAACTATCCATGCTTGTTTGAATTGTATCTTTACCTCCAGCCTCATAAAGAGACTAGTGGGATTATTCCTAGAATAAATACATATATTTTATGTTCGAGGCATGTGGGCTGCTGAATTCATATCTGTGCATAGATCGCCGCCTAGTGTTGGGTCTGGATGTTTGCACGTTGTTGTCCTGGAAGAGTCTTCGAAGTATCCTGAGATAGGTGACTCCTCCCCTGGACCACAGTGCGCATGGGCATCCTCTCCATCCCCAGATTGTTTTTTTCCGCCATTGGGTTGGGATGTGCTTATCTTAGCTCAAGTTAGGAAAAATTTCGTTTAAGGCCAAAAGGCCTTTAGCTTTCGTCGGTACTGTTCCCGCTCGGTGTCGACAGCTTTCTTACTTAGTTTAGAAACTTCTTCCGGTTTTCGGATCAGTTTCATCCGACCATCGACATTTCATCGACGATGGAATCTAGGACCCCATTCAAGCGGTGTCCTTTATGCCACGCCAAATATCCACACATCTACGTCCACCCGGTGTGCAACAAATGCCTCTCGCCGGATCATGACGAATCGACATGTATGTCTGTGCCCGATTCCGATCCAAGAAGACTCTCCGGAATCGACGGGCAGCGAGATTAGAAGCGCAGCAATCTGCACCGGCCCCGGCCAACATCTTCAGCACCGAGGACGAAGATGTTGAAAGCGTGGAAGAAAAACTCCAGCCCCGCTTCCGAACCCGATTCCCAATCAGAAGACGCCGATGAAGAGCTTTTTCACAGGGAAGAAGCCGACGACGAGGTAGGGGACTACAGTGAGGCCTTTGGGGCCGAAGGAGATAGCTCTGGTGAAGAGCAGGGCCTACCCGTCGAAACGGAAGCTATCAAAGTGCGTCATTCTACGGCTCCGGTCGAGGGATCGCCTCCGGGCCTTACCCGAGATCAATCCAAAAGTTCTTCGGCACCGCCTTCGGGCCCGGCCTCGAACATCCAGCAAGAGCCATTAATACCGAAAAAGACTGGTTTCCCTTCAACGAAACCGAAACCAATCGTCGCACCAGTTCCTCAGAAACTGAAAGTGAAACTGGCAGTGGTCGGCTTGAAGCCCTCGAAGACCTCCACTCCTTCGACGCCAGCACAGTCCATCGGCTCCGAACGCACTAAACGGGATTTCGGCGCCGAACTCGCTGCAGCGGATGTCGGTACCGACCCGAAAAAGAGGGCCGTCGGTCCCACAAAGGCGCCTCTGCCACCGGCACCGAAGCAGTCGGCCCAGACTACCAAAGTTAAGATGGCCGCTACATCGGAGTCCACTTCAAAGGCAGCGACACTGGTCAGGTCATCGACTCCGTCGACCGCTACTACCTCGACTCGATGAGCCTGTGGCTCCGAAGCAGTCAACGCCTACCTCTACGGAACCACTCGGCACCAAAGAACCTACGGTGTTCTCGGTGCGACAAGTTGCAGCGTCATTGCAACGCATCAAAGAACGGGCAGCCCTCCAGTCCACGTCGGGCCCGACCCGAAAAAGGCTCCAAAGGCACCTCCGGCACCAGCCAACATCACTTTTGGTTTGCCGCCATCAACGGCACCGAAGATGTTCGATATCCGAACATGTCTGCCAGACGAGGTCCCCCATCTACTGGACACTCTCTCCTACTGAGCCTTCACCGTCCCAATTCATCGACACAGACACAGACACCGGCAGACTCATGCTCCGAAAACTGAAGGCCACGCCACAGCGGGCCTTGGACTCTTACAGAATCCCTCTGAAGCAGAAACTGCCAGCAGATTCAGAACAGGTTCTATACGAACGCCTGCACACCTCCTATCCGGATCCCCAGTCTTTTTCTCCGACGCCCTCCGACACGGACGCAATGGAGGATTACATAGGTGATAATACCACCTACCCTAGGGATATAGATCCTGAGGAGCAGCAGGACCCAGATCAAGCTTGGGATGACCCTGCAGACCTCGGTACCGCAACAGATACCCAGGACACGCAGCTTTACGGCGCAAAAACATCTCCCACAGAGGACACTGCTGCCTTCAATGCCCTCAGAACGTGCTGCAGCCAATCATGGAGTGCAACTCCACTCTGACACAATTGAGGAAGACTTCCTGGTGGACACTTTCGCCTCCTCTGAGGACTGTCAAGACTTTGCCCATGTTGAAAGGTGTCCTCAAGCCAGCAAAGGACATTTTCAAGGAAACAACCAGGGCACGGGTGCTGAACCCCAGGATTGAGAAAAAAAATACAAGCCTGCGCCCGGGGACCCTATATACATTAGAGGTCAGTTACCTCTGGACTCCATGGTGGTTGCTAACGCTCGCAAACGAGCACACTCGCAAACAAGTGATGCTCCTCCCCCAGTCAAGGAGTCCAAAGTGCTGGAGACCTCGGGCAAGAGGATTGCAGCTCAAGCAGCAAACATCTGGCACATTGCCAATACACAGGCCCTCCTGGCTCGCTACGATCGTTCACACTACGACACGCTAGAGTCACTACTCCAACATCTGCCAGACGAATACAAGGAGGCAGCGGAGCTCCTCATCAGGGAGGGACACCTTCTTACAAACGCATCCCTTAAGTGCGCACTAGATGCTGCCGACACAGCCGCAAGGGCGATAAACACCAGCGTCATGTTACGCCGCCACGCTTGGTTACGAATCTCCGGATTCAAACCAGAGATTCAAAACAACATCCTGAATCAGCCAGTCAACCCTGACTACTTATTCGGACCAGAAGTTGACACCACCTTAGAAAAGAGAAAAAAGGACACTGACACTGCAAAGTCAATGGGGGCGCTGCAAACGCAGACATTTCGTAGTGGCTCCTTTCGTCGCCCCGGGAATAGGGGAGCAGCTAGAGGACAGGGGTCACAGCAGCCATACAATAAAGGGGGCACACAGAGCACCTATGATAAAAACAGAGGTGGATATCGTGGCTCCAGCAGCAAGGGCAGAGGACGCAGTTACGGCAACACCAGGTCCTCACCCAAGAACAAACAGGGACGCCCTCTCCCTTGCCACCCCCCCCCGACCACAACACCTGTCGGGGGGAGACTCCAGCGGTTCCTGTCCACGTGGAAAGCCATCACCACGGACAGGTGGGTCAGGGATATTATCCAGCACGGTTACTGTCTCGAATTAACCTCCACTCCACCCACAATACCGCCAAAACACCGTCCTATGTCCGCAGAGCACTTAGCATTATTGCAAAACGAAGTGCTAAGTATGCTGCAAAAAGGTGCACTAGAGGTCGTGCCCGTCAACCAGCAGGGGACAGGGGTGTACTCCCTGTACTTCCTAATCCCAAAAAAGGACTGGTCGCTGAGACCTATACTAGACCTCAGACCCCTCAACCACTAGTCTGTCAGAGCATTTTCATATGCTCACCCTACAGCAGGTTCTCCCGCTGCTCAGACAGGGAGACTTCCTCGCCACACTAGACCTCAAAGATGCATACTTCCACATACCCATCCACCCAGGAAATATCTCCGGTTCACTATTCAGGGACAGCACTATCAATTCAAAGTCCTCCCCTTCGGCGTGACAACAGCACCCAGGGTTTTTACCAAGTGCCTAGCTACAGTGGCTGCACATCTACGGCGACGACACATTCACGTCTACCCTTACCTGGACGACTGGCTTGTTCAGGCAAAGTCAGCCCAGCAATGTGCCAGCCACATGTCCCTCACCATTCACCTCCTTCACAGTCTGGGATTCTCACTAATCACATCTACAACCCGCACACGTACAACAGTACCTGGGCGCGACCATAGACAGTCTGGCAGCCACAGCTCAGCCAAATTTGGTGAGGATCAACAGCATGCAACCACAACACTCCCTTCCTGCGAGAGTGTTCATGCAGTTGATTGGCATGATGGCCTCCTGCATTTTCATAGTCCCGCACGCGAGACTACATATGCGCCCGCTTCAGGAGTGCTTAGCACGTCAATGGAATCGGGCTCACGGGCAATTAAAAGACCTAGTGTTGGTGAGCGGTCTGGCATACAACTCTCTGCATTGGTGGAATCCACAAAACCTTTGCAAGGGCCAACCGTTCCAGGAGCCTGTTCCACAAATAATACTGACGGCGTACGCGTCTCTCCAGGGATGGGGAGCTCATGTACTCAATTACACAGTGCAGGGACTATGGACAACACAGCAAAGGAAGATGCACATCAACCTTCTGGAACTGATGGCAATCTTCCTGGCAATGAAGGCATTCAAAGTACACTGGTGCAACAAAGTCGTGTTGATCCGGACGGACAACATGACTGCCATGTACTACATACAAAAGCAGGGAGGAACACACACTCCAGTTGTCTCATCTGGCTCTGAGCATGTGGAAGTGGGCCATTCAAAGGAACATATTCCTCATGGCGGAACACCTCCCGGGCAAAGACAACCAGATGGCGGATCTGCTCAGCAGACACAGCCACCAGATGCATGAGTGGGAGCTACACCCGTCAGTACTCCAACCGTACTTCCAACAGTGGGGTCATCCGGAGATGGACCTATTCGTCACAAACAAACGCAAAATGCCAAAGCTTTGCCGCAAGGTTCCCACATCCAGTCACAGGGCAATGCGGTATGGATGAACTGGTCCGGCAGATTTGCGTACGCTTTTCCCCCAGCGCCATTAATACCGCTGGTGGCACGCAAACTGCGACAGCACTCACCGACACTCATCCTAGTTGCTCCCACATGGGCGCGCCAGCCATGGTACACCACCTTTCTAGAACTTTCTGTGGTGCCGCATCAAAGGCTGCGGATCAAACCTGCACTCTTAACGCAGAACCATGGCGAAATTCAGCACCCAGATCCACAACAGCTGAACCTGGCAATCTGGCTCCTGAAGTCTTAGAGTTTGGCTACCTAAACCTGCCACCTGACTGTATGGAGATCATCAAGGAGGCCAGGCGACCCACTACCAGAGCTTGCTATGCAGCTAAATGGAAGAGGTTTGTCATTTATTGCAACAACAATGACATTAACCCGCTAGACGCATCCATTCAAAACATCATCTGTTACCTCTTACACCTATACCGATGCAATCTGGCATACACCTCAATACGTATCCATTTGACCGCAATAGCAGCCTATCTCCAACAGGCAGCACCTCTCTTTATTCAGAGTGCCTGCCATCAAAGCCTTCTTGGAGGGACTTAAACTAGTAATTCCCCCAAGACACCCACCAGCGCCAGTGTGGAACCTCAACTTGGTCCTCACCAGACTGATGGGTCCACCCTTCGAATCTCTCCACTCATGTGAGATTCAATTCCTCACCTGGAAAGTAGCTTTCCTGATAGCAATCACTTCGTTAAGAAGAGTTAGTGAACTCCAGGCACTAACCATTCAAGAGCCATTCATTCAGGTTCACGCAAACAGGGTCGTACTACGTACCAACCCCAAATTCATGCCTAAAGTAATATCGCAGTTCCACATGAATCAAACTATTGAACTGCCTGTTCTTTCAAAATCCACAAAATGTCGCTGAGAGAATGCTCCATACACTAGATGTAAAGAGGGCACTCATGTACTATATAGACAGAACAAAGGATTTTAGGAAAACAAAACAACTGTTCGTTGCCTTTTCTTCACAACACAAGGGCAACGCCATTTCCAAAGCAGGTATAGCCAGATGGATCGTTAAATGTATTAAAGTTTGCTATCAAAAGGCTAAACGCACATTAACGATTCCCCCCAAGCCCACTCAACACGAAAGTTAGGGGCGTCCATGGCTTTCCTGGGAAACATTCCTCTACAGGAAATATGTAGAGCAGCCACATGGTCCACTATACATACATTTACCAAACACTACTGTGTAGATGTACACTCAAAACAGGAGGCAGCTGTAGGACAGGCTGTTCTCAAAACTTTTTCAGACTGCTGCAGCTGGCACTGGTAGCCGCCGCTAATAGGAGGTACTGCTATGTATTCTATGCACAGATATGAATTCAGCAGCCCACATGCCTCGAACTGAATATGCTACTTACCAGTATGCATCTGTTCTTGGCATGTAGGACTGCTGACATTCATATCGCCCACCCTCCTCCCCGGCGCCTGTAGCAGCTGCAGCTCTCAGAATTACTGTATAGCATGGTCATCACTTCCTGTATCTACTTCATCACTGCCGCAATGGCGAAAAACAATCTGGGGATGGAGAGGATGCCCATGCGCACTGTGGTCCAGGGGAGGAGTCACCTATCTCAGGATACTTCAAACTCTTCCAGGACAACGTGCAAACATCCGGACCCACTGAATGTCAGCAGCCCTACATGCCAAGAACAGATGCATACTGGTAAGTAGCATATTCAATATATACCTGTGGACTACTTTCATTTGGTTATTCAAGAGGTTATCTATGGTAAAACAATAAGCTTGACACTCCTTCAAGACTTAGCCTGAAGGCTGCTCTCCACAGCTACCACTAGGATGGCTTTCTTTAAAGGTTGTCTTTTTAACCTATCACCATAAGAGTCGAATTGGACTGGTGCTAGGTGTCCCCTATAACTAGTGGACAGCATATGCCAGGCCAACTTCTCAAACAATCACACTCTGGTCGGGGGCAGACTCCAACATTTCCTTCCGGTCTGGACTACCATCACCTCAGACAAATGGGTTACACAAATAATAAGTTAAGGCTACTGCTTAGAACTAATATCTAGCCCCCCCAAAACATTCCTCCCAGACAATGCCCAATGTCACCAGAACATCTACTGCTACTCAAGCAGGAGGTAATCTCCCTAAACAAAAAGGCAATAGAACACGTTCCTACCAACAAAATATGGGGGTCTACTCCCTATATTTTCTCATACCAAAACGGGACGAGACTACGGCCCATCCTAGACCTTCGGCCCCTAAACAATTGCATACACTCAGACCACCTACATATGGTGACGCTTCAGCAGGTACTCCCGCGTCTTTCCAAAAACTACTTCCTCACCACTTTGGACCTAAAAGACGCTTATTTCCACATTCCAGTGCACAACGCTCACAGGAAGTACCTCCGATTTGTAGTGGACGGCCAACACTACCAATTCAAAGTGCCCCATTCGGAGTCACAACCGCACCACGAGTATTCAACAAGTGCCTAGCAGTGGTGGCAGCACATCTGCGAAGACAACACATTCATGTCTTCCCATACCTAGACGACTGGTTGATAAAAGCCAGTTTGTACAATCAGTGTGTACCACACACACCACGATCCAGCTACTTCACCAGCTGGACTTCACGGTAAACCACGAAACGTCCCATCTACAACCATCACACACATCTAGGTGCCACTATAGACACCTCAAAAGCACTCGCCTACCCCAATCCTGCCAGGATTGCAAGCATTCAGGCTCTACGTGCAAAATTCATAGCACAACACTCCCTTCCAGCTTGGGTGTTCATGCAACTAATAGGGATGATGGCCTCTTGCATCTTCATAGTACCTCACGCAAGACTCCAGATGCGTCCTCCAAGAGTGCTTAGTGCATCAATGGAACCAGGGTCAATTAACAGATCTGGTGTTGCTAGACAGTCATACCCATTGCTCTCTGCAGTGGTGGACCACCACAAACCTTTCCACGGGTTGACTGTTCCTGGACCCGGTTCCCCAGATAGTACTAACACTCATTGCTCTCCGGCTGGGGAGCTCATCTATTACATCTCACCATGCAAGGCAAATGGACACCTCAACAAAAGCTACTCCATATCAACCATCTGGAGTTATTCGCAATCTTCCTAGCCCTAAAATCCTTTCAAACACATTTCAGGCAAGGCAGTCCTAATCCGCACAGACAACATGACAGCCATGTATTATATTAAAAAACAAGGCGGCACACACTCCACAGCTCTCTCAATTAGCACAGAGCATATGGAGATGGGCCTTACCCCAGAAAATCTTTCTCCTAGCCCAACATGTCCCAGGAGTACAAAACACTATGGCAGATCTACTCAGCAGACAAACACCAACTCCACGAGTGGGAACTCCACCCACAAGTTCTTCACCCTTACTTTCAAATGTGGGGGGCATCCACAGATAGACTTCTTTGCCACCCACGAAAACACAAAATGCCCAAGCTTCGCCGCCAGATACCCACACCCATTGTTCAAAGGCAATGCGATATGGATGAACTGGTCAGGCAGATTTGCGTACGCTTTTCCACCTCTCCCACTCATTCCACTAGTGGTGCGCAAATTACAACAGCACTCCCTCATACTAATATTAGTAGCGCCAACTTGGGCCAGACAACCGTGATACACCACACTGCTGGAACTATCCGTAGTACCGCATCAAATATTACATCTCTCCACACCTCTTAACCCAGAACCATGGAGAGATCAGACACCCGGACCCAGCTCAGCTCAACCTTGCCATCTGGCTCCTGAAATCCTAGATTTCGGGTACCTAAATCTTCCCCTGACAGTATGAACGTCATCAAAGAAGCTAGGCGCCCTACCACTAGAGCATGCTACGCCGCCAAGTGGAAACGTTTTGTTGTCTAATGTCATAACACCATCGATCCCCCTAGATGTGTCCATTCAACACATAGGGTACTTACTCCCACCTACAAAGGTGCAATGTAGCCTATACGTCCATTCGACTACACCAAGCAGCCATAGCAGCTTACCTACAAAACAGGCAACATCTCTCTCTTTAGAGTACCTGCCATTAAAGCCTTCATGGAAGGCCTTAAAAGAATAATTCCCCCCAGAGTGCCACCCTCACCTGTGTGGAACCTAAATATCGTTCTCACCAGACTATTGGGACCTCCTTTTGAACCACTACACAAATGTGAACTTCAATTTTTAACATGGAAAACCGCTTTTCTTGTAGCCATCACTTCCCTCAGAAGGGTCAGTGAGATACAAGCACTTACTATTCAAAAACCTTTTCTACAAATGCACCATAATAAGGTGGTTCTCCGTACCAACCCAAAATTCCTCCCCAAAGTCATTTCTCCTTTTCACTTAAACCAATCTGTAGAACTACCAGTATTCTTCTCGCAACCACAAAGTGTTGCAGAAAGAACTCTTAACACACTAGATGTCAAACGAGCCTTGCGCTACTACATCGAGAGAACACAACCTTTCCGTAAGACCAAACAACTGTTTGTCTTTTCTCTCCACCACACAAGGGCAACCCCATCTCCAAGTCGGGGATAGCTAGGTGAATTGTCAAATGAGTTCAGATTTGCTACCATAAAGCAAAATGAACGGTATCTGTTCCCCCTAAAGCCCATTCTACACGTAAAATAGGGGCTTCAATGGCTTTTCTAGGAAACATCCCATTAGATGATATCTGCAAAGCAGCTACATGGTCAACACCGCACACTTTCACCAAACACTATTGTGTAGATGTGCAAACTAAGCAACAAGCTAGTGTGGGCCAGGCTGTACTCAAAACATTATGTTCGAGGCATCTGAGCTGCAGATTGTACACTTAGCATAGATCGCCATCTGGTGTTGGGCCCGGATGTTTGCAGTTTGTTTTTCTTCTTGGACAGTGTTTGGAAGTCACGAGTTTGGTGACTCCTCCTTCGGTCCGTACTGCGCATGGGCTTCGGCTCCATCCTCAGATTGTTTTTTTCCGCCATCGGGCTCGGATGTGATACTTCGTGCTCCGGCTTCGAACTTCTACGGTTCCAGCCTCGACGGAAAATCCTCGTTTCTTCGAGTTTCTTCATAATCATCTTCATCTCTCGAAGCGGCACTTTTCTCCATCCCGTACATCGGCACCGGCCTTCGGGCCCTCCTCGACTCCGGTCTCGGCCGATGGAAAGGACTCCGTTCAAAAAGTGCCCAAAATGTGGGTCTAAATTTCCCCACACCGACCTCCATCAGGTGTGTAATCTTTGCCTCTCTCCAGAACACGAGGCCAGAGACTGCCCCGCCTGTAAGTCTTTTCGATCGAAGAAAACCATCCGGGATCGAAAAGCTCGACGCACCATGGCGCACTCATCGTCTGCAGCTCCACTGGACATCTTCGGAGACGGCGCCGAAGCTTCGGGGCAAACACACCGAGCAGGAAGAAGACGTCGTCAGCGCTTCCGAGGCCGACGACTCCGACGTGGAGGACATCACACCGGCGCAGCGGGCCATGAGTACTGTGCCCCCTCCCACCCCCGCGCCCAAAACCAAAGAGACTCAGGTTACTCCCTCGCCTGCCGGCCTGGGCAAAACCAAGACCAAAGCTTCGATCACCCCACCTTCGGGCTCGGTGTCGAAGCATCCAAAGTCTCACGGCAGCTCGGGATCGAGCCAGCCGACGCCCGGTGCCGAAAAACAGCATCCGGCACCGAAGAAAGCAATATCCAGCTCGACTCCGAAGCCACCGGTGCCGAAGCCTGGACTCTCGGTGCCGACCAAACACAAACATAAATCTGTCGGCACCGACGCTCCGGCGCCAAAAACTCCTTCCACGCCGAAAAAACAGGAGGCCCCAAAAAAGCATGGCGCACACAAACCATCGAAGTCCTCGGTTCCGAAATCACCGGTGCCGACGGACGATTCGACGCCACTGGCTCTGTTTACACCAGACCCTCTACAAAAGACTCTGTCCAAAGATCCAAAGACTGGACTATTGACTTTAATTATCAAGAAAAGACGCCTTGATACTCCGGCTCCTCCTCCACCACCCAAACGGAAGGACTCTGCTACTTCTCCCCTCAGAGTGCCCTCCCCACTACCACTTCCCCTACCTCCTCCACCCCCTCCCCCTCCCAGGTCTCCGCCACCCTTACCTCACTACTCTCCGGCCCCGTCCCCAGATCCGGACGACGGGGACCCGGACAATTATCCGGCGGATGCCCCCATGGATCCCACTCCACCAGGGACCCCAGACCCGTGGGAGGATTACAATAACCCTGATCAACCCGATATTCCTCAGGACGACCTATACCCATCCAGGCCGTCTCCTCCAGAGGACTCCTTAGGGTTCCATCATTTAGTGCAGAGAGCAGCACACTACCATGGGGTGGACATGCACACTGAACCAGTGGAAGACGACTTCTTACTGGATACATTCGACATACAGGACAAATCCACCTCCATCTTACCCATGCTTAAGGGTGTCACCAAGCATGCCGCAGAGGTGTTCAAAGACCCTGTCAGGGCCAGGGTACTAAACCCTAGAATAGAGAAAGTATAAGGCGGCACCCACAGACCCTGCATACATTAAGGGCCCTGCTCCCTTAGATTCCCTAGTTGTCTCTACAGCTAGAAAGCGGGCTAACTCCCAGTCCTCAGGAGAAGCCCCACCGCCAGACAAGGAATCCAAACTCCTAGACGCGTCTGGCAAGCGCACCGCCTCTCAAGCTGCAAACATGTGGCGCATTGCAAACACACAAGCGCTACTTGCGCGCTATGACAGAGCACACTACGATGAACTTGAGGCTCTTATGCAGCACCTCCCCGAGAAACACAAGCGTAGGGCTCATGAGCTAATACAGGAGGGTAAACTCATTACAAACACCTCCATTAAGTGTGCCCTCGATGCAGCCGACACTGCTTCTAGAGCCATAAATACCAGTGTCCTGCTTCGTCGCCATGCCTGGCTCAGGATCTCAGGGTTTAAGCCTGAAGTCCAGGCGTCCATACTCAATCACCCCTTTGACCAACAAACGCTCTTTGGGCCCAAGGTAGACTAAGCGTTGGAAAAGATGAAAAAGGACACAGACAAGTCTATGGGGGCACTCCAAACACAAGCGTCTAAACGTTCCTTTCGACGCTCCTCCTTTCGTGGCACAGGCAGAGGCTTCTCCACCGATAGCACCTCTACCTCCTACAAATCCCCTCCTCAAAATACCTTTTCAAAGGGCAACCAAAGGGGTGGTTACAGAGGCAACAACAATAAGGGCAGGGGCAAAACTAACCACACCCGTTCTGCCACCCCGCCCACACAATGACTTCCCTCCGCCCCCCCCAGACCATTCCACTCCGGTCGGGGGCAGACTACAAAACTTTATCCACGCATGGGAGTCCATAACATCGGACAAATGGGTGACCCCAATCATTCGGTCAGGGTACTGTCTCGAGCTAACATCTACCCCACCCAATATCCCACCAAGGCACCGCCCAATGTCTCAAGAACATTCCACACTGCTCAAACAGGAGGTACTCTCCCTCCTCCAAAAACACGCTATAGAGCAGGTCCCCATCCATCAGCAAAATCTAGGGGTTTACTCCCTATATTTCCTAATACCAAAGAAAGACTGGACCCTCAGGCCCATTCTGGACCTCCGGCCTCTAAATGCCTACATACATTCAGACCATTTCCATATGGTCACCCTACAACAAGTCCTCCCGCTCCTCTGTCAGGGAGACTTTCTCACAACATTGGATCTGAAAGACGCATACTTTCACATTCCAATACACCCCTCTCACAGGAAATACCTCAGGTTCGTGGTGGACGGGCAACATTACCAATTCACGGTTCTCCCCTTCGGGGTCACCACCGCACCACGGGTGTTTACCAAATGCCTAGCGGTAGTAGCAGCACACCTCAGACGTCAACACATTCACGTCTTCCCTTACTTAGACGACTGGCTGATAAAAGCCGCGTCTTACCACCAATGCGTGCAGCATACAAACAGCACCATCCAACTGCTCCACCAGCTAGGCTTCACGGTGAACTACCAAAAGTCCCACCTCATACCATCTCACACAAAGCTATATCTCTGGGCCACTATAGACACCTCCAAGGGTATTGCCTATCCAAACACAGCCAGAATCACAAGCATTCAAGCCTTACGCAAAACATTCCTTCCCCAACACTCTCTTCCAGCAAGAGTGTTCATGAAGCTCATAGGAATGATGGCGTCTTGCATCTTTATAGTGCCCCATGCAAGACTACACATGCGTCCACTTCAAGAGTGCCTAGCACAACAGTGGAACCAGGCCCAGGGTTAGCTGACGGATCTGGTGTTGGTGGACGGCCGCACACATCACACTCTGCAGTGGTGGAACACCACAAACCTTTCCAAAGGGCGGCCGTTCCTGGACCCGGTTCCTCAGGTGATTCTAACAGCGGACGCATCGCTCTCCGGCTGGGGAGCGCACCTCCTACACCTCACAATGCAAGGTCTATGGACGCCACAGCAAAAATTGCTCTACATCAACCATCTGGAGCTCTTGGCGATCTTTCTAGCCCTAAAATCTTTCCAAAAACAGATTTCGGGCAAAGCAGTCCTCATTCGCACAGACAACATGACTGCAATGTATTATATCCAAAAACAGGGCGGGACACACTCTCCCCAGCTCTCCCGCTTAGCCCAGAGCATATGGAGATGGGCAATTCCCCAAAACATCTTTCTCCTGGCACAGCACGTTCCAGGCGTACAAAACACCATGGCAGATCTGCTCAGCAGACAAACGCAACAACTACACGAATGGGAACTGCATCCACAAGTTCTTCAGCCATTCTTCCAACAGTGGGGGCATCCTCAGATAGACCTCTTCGCCACCCACGAAAACAAAAAATGCCCAAGCTTCGCCGCCAGATACCCACACCCATTGTCCAAGGGCAATGCGATATGGATGAACTGGTCAGGCAGATTTGCATACGCCTTTCCACCTCTCCCACTAATTCCATTAGTGGTCAGGAAGCTACAACAGCACTCCCTCACACTCATTCTGGTAGCTCCGACGTGGGCCAGGCAGCCGTGGTACACCACGCTACTACAACTATCAGTGGTACCACATCAAAAACTGCACCTATCCCCATGCCTCCTAACCCAGAACCATGGAGAAATCAGGCACCCGGACCCAGCTCAGCTCAACCTGGCGATCTGGCTCCTGAAATCCTAGAATTCGGATACCTTAACCTTCCCCCTGATTGCATGAACATCATCATGGAAGCCAGACGTCCTACCACTAGAGCATGTTATGCCGCAAAGTGGAAAAGATTTGTTATTTACTGCCGTAACAATACAATCAACCCTTTAGATGCATCCATACAGCACATCATATGCTATCTGCTCCATCTTCACAGGTGTAACCTGGCATATTCATCCATACGCCTACACCTAGCAGCGATCGCTGCTTATCTACAAAACAGACAGCATTTATCTCTTTTCAGAGTGCCCGCTATTAAAGCCTTCATGGAAGGCCTTAAACGAGTAATTCCTCCCAGGGCACCACCTTCCCCTGTATGGAATCTAAATTTAGTTCTTACACGACTAATGGGTCTGCCCTTCGAACCAATGCATAAATGCGAGCTACAGTTTCTCACCTGGAAAACCGCTTTTCTCGTAGCTATCACTTCCCTTAGAAGGGTTGGTGAAATACAAGCTTTCACTATACAGGAACCCTTCATACAAATACATCACAGCAAGGTCATACTTCGCACAAATCCGAAGTTCCTGCCCAAGGTCATTTCCCCCTTCCATCTCAATCGGTGGAATTACCTGTCTTCTTCTCGCAACCTCAATCTGTTGCAGAAAGAGCCTTACACACACTCGATGTAAAAAGGGCCTTGCTATACTACATACAAAGAACGCAACCCTTCAGGAAGACTAAACAATTGTTCGTCTCCTTCTCTCCACCACATAAAGGCAACCCCATTTCTAAATCAGGGATAGCTAGGTGGATTGTAAAATGCATACAGATTTGCTACCAAAAGGCTAAAAGAACATTATCTGTTCCGCCTAAAGCCCATTCTACAAGAAAGTTAGGGGCTTCTATGGCCTTTCTAGGGAATATACCCTTAAATGACATCTGCAAAGCAGCCACATGGTCTACACCGCACACCTTCACAAAACATTACTGTGTAGATGTGCATTCCAAGCAGCAAGCTAGAGTGGGCCAGACTGTACTAAAGACACTATTTCAAACCACTGCAACGGATACCGGTGGTCGCCGCTAGGGTTGGGTACTGCTATATAATCTATGCTAAGTGTACAATCTGCAGCTCATATGCCTCGAACGGAATATGCTACTTACCAGTATGCATCTGTTCTTGGCATGTAGAGCTGCAGAGTTGTACACGCCCACCCGCCTCCCCGGCTACCTGTATCCGTTCCAGTACATCTTATTTAGATACTACACACATGGGTTTCTCACTGTGATTACCAAGCTCCATCATTTCCCTGTTGGCGAAAAACAATCTGAGGATGGAGCCGAAGCCCATGCGCAGTACGGACCGAAGGAGGAGTCACCAAACTCGTGACTTCCAAACACTGTCCAAGAAGAAAAACAAACTGCAAACATCCGGGCCCAACACCAGATGGCGATCTATGCTAAGTGTACAACTCTGCAGCTCTACATGCCAAGAACAGATGCATACTGGTAAGTAGCATATTCCTTCAAACCACTGCAACAGATACCGGTGGTCGCCGCTAACGGTGGGTACTGCTATATACTCATGCACAAGTGTGTAATCTGCAGCTCATATGCCTCGAACGGAATATGCTACTTACCAGTATGCATCTGTTCTTGGCATGTAGAGCTGCAGATCTAGACACGCCCACCCGCCTCCCCGGCTACCTGTATCTGTCCCAGTTTATCTTATTTAGATAACGCACACATGGGCAGCTTCACTGTTATTACTACGCTCCATCTTTCCCTGCTGGCGAAAAACAATCTGAGGATGGAGCCGAAGCCCATGCGCAATACGATCCAAAGGAGGAGTCACCGACCTCGTGACTTCCAAAGACTTTCCAAGAGGAAAAACAAACTGCAAACATCCGGGCCCAACACCAGATGGCGATCTATGCACAAGTGTGTAGATCTGCAGCTCTACATGCCAAGAACAGATGCATACTGGTAAGTAGCATATTCCTTGCTTACTTTTTCTCTAGGAAATGTCCCAGTGTGCTATTTAGGCATATGACAGAGTAGAAAACAACGTAACTTTACCTGTAATTTTCATTGCAAGATCAATAGAAAGTATATTTACAGCATTCCAGTTTTGCATTACCAGTAATTCAAACTGTACATTTACAATTGCATTTCAAACTGTTTACTGTAAAGTATTTATCAACTTACCTGTGCCAGTCTTGCTTATTTCTAGAAAATAAAATAATTTATTTTATACAAAACCAATTGGTCTGAAGTTCAGTGAGTTTGTGAATTCATTTGCTGATTGGGTATAACAAATGCTTAACGTTGTCATACTCTTACTGTTCGACCACGCTACCACTAATAGAGTGGTGCTATTTAGCTTTACCTCTGCCTACCTTTGAGGATCCCCTGGACTCTGTGTGCACACTAACTCACTTTGTTATAGTATATACGGAGCCAGCTTCCTACACTTAGCAGCACCTGCTTTGCTTAGTCATAGGACAGCATGGCATATTTAATTTTTGGGTGGCTCACTTCACTGCTTTTAAGAGATCTGTTCCCAATGATTGTGCTTGTTAATGTTAAACTAGGCAATTTGGTTTTAATTAGTTGTACAAATCCTGGAATAAGTCTCGCACTTTTTAAATAAGCTGCATCTGTTGATACCTAATCTAAAATGTGTATTTAAGTTCTCCAAATTTCATCCATTCTTTATTTTAGGAAGAAATTCAAAAAAAACGCAGCCGCCGTGCTGTCAAGTTCCAACGGGCCATTACTGGTGCATCTTTGGCTGAAATAATGGCAAAGAGAAATCAAAAGCCAGAGGTGCGAAAAGCGCAGCGAGAACAGGCAATAAGGTGAGGGTCATTCAAAATGTCATGTGTACTGAGTTTTGCGATTACTAACATGAGACCTGTTGGTGGTTCGGCAGTTATGCAAAGATGGTGGTCAAGGGACCTATTATACATGATACAGTATGTCGCTGTACAAATGGAAACCAAAACCAATGAAAATACAAACCTAAACTACAGGTCACTCTTCACTGATAGAGCTAAGTATAGGGACCGTGTTACTTGGTGCAAGGAATGTGCTTCTCGTGATAGTGATCAGTGAACAGTAATTTCAGCGGGTTAAAACATGTAATTATATACAAGTCAGGTAATGAATCAGTGGGAGCTGAACATATTGGAACATCTTCTGTTAAGCTGTGAAGTCTGATTGAGTTCTAGGGTCACTAGCTCGTCGAGCCGCCACCTCTGCACGATGCACTTCCTGCGCGCAGACCAGGAGTCTTTGCTGGAGGTCCTGCGGCGCAGCAAGATTTTACCCGCAAGGCAAGCGCTGGAGTACTCCTGGGCCTCACGAAGTTGGTGGTCTCAATGTGTGACCGGAGGTCCGCTGCTAGTCATTCGAGCCACCATCTTTATCAGGTTGCCTGGGGCTCATGGACTGGGAAGACCAGCCAGCGGACCAGAGAACCAGTGGGACCCCCTGGGACGGGGAGCGAGCTAGTCCTCATTCAATGCTGTGCTGGTCCTCTCTAGTGGGCGGAAAAGGATACCCCTACTCAGCGTCCAGAAGCAGATGAAACCTTATCACAAAGCGCTCCGCCCTTTTCTGTGCACAGCTCTGAGGGACATGTTGATTTTAAAAGAAGGACCAGACGATTATTCCACTATTCCCTTGGCCCTTTAACTCTCAGAAGTAAGCGGCCCATTGTTGGGGAGCTCGGCGTTCAGGTGCTGCCAACTAGGAGACACGACCATTATAGGGAGCAAAGGCAAACTCAGTCACGCTGTTACCGCCTGTGAGCTATCTTTCTTGCATGGTATGCCTCACTTTTTGCTGAATGTATTTTGACTGAGTGTGCACTGGACTCCTGCCAATCAGGTGCCCAGGGCCTATGTTCCTTCCCTTTAACCCAAATTGGCAAACCCTTGCCACATGTCTGCCTCTGGTAAATGGTACCCAGGGCTTTGTGACCAGGAAAGGCCTCTAACTGCTGCAGCACTTATTGTGCCACCCTTAGAGGCCCTGTACTCTAACACAAACACACTGCCCTTGCAGGCTGAGTGTCTGGGTACAAGACAAAACAGTCAACATGGCACACATCCTTGTATGCCACTGCCCTGGAATACATCAGCCACCCCTCTAGCTGGGTGCCCTATGCCGGTGGTGTGGGCACAGGAGGGTGTGCCCTGTGCCCCTATAGTACCCAGGTCCATTCCTGGGCACTAAGTGCAGTGATGCCATTTAAAAGTATATGGTGCTGGGAGCTCATCAAACATGAGCTCCCCAGCACCATGATGGCACCATGATGGCACACTGAAGTCTGAGGTTTCGTATCAAACTTCTCAGCACATTAAACCCACACTGATGCAAGTGTGGGATTTAATGTACAATGCACTACAGAGGGCATCTTGGAGATGCCCCCTGAAACCTAACCTACAATCCACATCTTTTCTGAGAGGCTGCCTAGGCTGCCACACAGCAGACATGTTGCTGGACCCCTGGGTAGAGAGCCCCGCTCTCCTGCACCTGCAACAAAGCACATCCTGGGTGAGGTGCTAGGTCTCCACCCCCAGGATGGGCAGGGGGAAGCTTCAAAGGCATGCCACCGTTGTGAGCTTCTCCAGGCCACTTGCTGTACCCAGCAAACTGGCCCACACCGGTTCTGACCCCCACTCTGGCGGGAAGACTGCCTGGAAACTCCAAGTAAGGACAGGGGATGTGCCAGCCCTGCCAACCCCTCCCCTCAGGTGGGTGAGGTAAAGCACAACTCCGGGCCCTCGCCAGCTTGAAGATTGAGCCCTACCCAATCAGGACTAGGCCACTGCCCCCCACAGGAGAGTGGCAGGATAAGGGGCGTACCCACCCCAGGACAGGGACCCAGTGGTCCCTGCCCTTTACCTACCTGTAACGCCCATAAATTTAGTATTTAGGGGCACCCTGAACCTTCCTTCCTCAGATTCCAGATTCTAAAACAGCAAGATCAAGGAAGACCTGCCGTGCAGCTTCTAAGAGGAAGACACCAACTGCTTTGGCCCTAGCCCTACCGGCCTGTCGACCCACGAACCTGCTCCTGCTGAATCCCAGCACCTCCTGTGGTCAGCAACCTCACAAACCCCAGAGGACCTGGCTACCTTGTGACTCTGAGCACGAGCAGTGGCTCTGGTCAAAGCAAGTATTGAACCCCTGGCACCAGCCCGGAACCACAAACCCTGCACACACTGCACCCACCAAGCCTGGCCTGTGCTAAAGTGGACAAAGACCCAGCGGACTCCCCACGTCACTGCTGATGCCTGCTGCCTCAGAACCAGGGACCCCCACCCGATCAACTGAGGGTAAGATTTCCTGACACCAAAAGGCACCCCTGCACCCGGTGCCCTGCGTCCCCCTGTGCCAGACTCCTGGGTACCTACCTATCCTCCAAATTACCTCGAGTGGTGGGCACACTTGAAGAATCTCCGTCCCAGAGGTTGCTTTGCTCGTCCTTGAGCTTTCCCATTGAAATCCATTGAGCGCCCGTAGGCTCAAAAGCACTCTGCACCCAGCCACCCGAGTGGCCCTGGCAATGTAACTTCTACTCCTGCCAATTCCCCATTTGCCCTGAGTAAGTGACCAGGAGCCCAGCTCCCACAGCCGCATGGCCTGCTTGTCAGCAGCCACCAACCAAGGCCCCCCTGCCTCCCATAGGATAACATTGGGTCTAACTCACGCTGCCACTGTGCTGCTGAGGGTGTAACAACTGTACTTACCTGACCCTGGGAGACCCTGAGTCTGTGCCCAGGACCATAACTCTGCCAGTCGAGTACTTACCCAAAAGCAGGTAACTCACTTGTTCAAGGCATATGAGCTGCAGATCACACACTTAGGATAAGATCGCCATCTGGTGTTGGGCTCGGATGATTGCAGGTTGTTGTCTTTGGAAGAAGCCTTTGGTCACGAGATAGGTGACTCCTCCTGGACAACAGTGCGCATGGGCATCCACTCCATCCTCAGATTGGTTTTTTTCCGCCATTGGGTTCGGGTGAACTTTGTTCCGCACCAGCAGAAAACTTCTAGCAATCGCAACAACTCTCCAAAATTTACAACTAGACGTCGAAATCCCATTGGACCGGCTCCGGACGCGGCTGATGGAAAGGACACCCTTTAAAAAATGCCCCCAATGTGGAGCAAAGTTCCCCCACAGTGATCACCACGTCTGTAACCCGTGCCTCTCACCGGACCACAACAAATCCAGCTGTCCAGCCTGCGCCGCATTCCGTTCGAAGAAAACCATCCGGGACCGAAGAGCTCGACGCCATATCATGGCCAAACCGGCTCCAGAACCAGACGACATCTTTGCCCAGGATGTCCCTGAAGACTATTCCGAAGACCTCCAGATCGTGTCCGAGGCAGACTATTCTGATGACCTCATCACTCCGGGGCAGCGTGTGAGTACCAGCTCCCCTACCCCAACCCCACCAAAAAAGACATTGGTCAAGACTCTGCCAGCTGGGCCCAGTCGCGACCGAAAATCATCTTCAGAAGCCCCGCCCCCGGGCCCGGCTCCGAAGAAAACTAAGCCTGCAGGTGGCTCTGGCTCTTGCAAACCTCATTGTGCCTACAATACCTTCGGCACCGAAGCAGGCTCCGAGGCCGAAATCTCAATCGGCACTGAAACGTCACTCGGCACCGACGTCTCCACCGGCACCAAAAGGTTCGTCGGCACTGAAAAGTTCTTCGGAACCAAAGACCTCCTCAGTGCCAAAGTCCACAAAGGACCTGCCGATCTCACAAAATCCAGATCGGAACCCAAAAAGTCGACGCCAAAGACACCTTCGGCCACTGAGGAACTTTTTCGGCCAAATCCAACGCAAAAACGAATTTACATCAATCCTAAAACCGGACATGTCACAGCGGTGCCATATAAGAAAAGGAAGCAGGACACCTCCTCCAGCTCCTCTAAAGGACTGTGCCACTTCACCCATACGTCCTTCCTCTCCTTTATTACCTCCTATCCCATCCTCCCCACCTTTCTCCTCTACCATCTTCTCCTCACACACCACCTCCACAGGATGATGTTTTAGGGGGAGGGGGAGAACCAGATTTCTTTATTGATCCCACTGATCCTCAGGATCCCTTTACACTCCCGGACACGGCACCCATAGATGACTGGGCTTACCCTATGCCTGACATGCCTGATCCCACTCCATACCCCTCAAAGCCCTCCCGATGACCATTTAGGGTTTGGTCAGCTTATAAACAGGGCGGCACTGTTTCATGGCGTCACCATGCGCACACACACCTGTAGAGGATTTTCTCCTCCACCTTTGAGCAGTCGCAAAAAAAGTTCACACTCTACCCATGATTAAGGGAGTGATAAAGCACGCCACTAAGGTTTTTAAAGACCCTGTTAGGGCCAGGGTTCTTAACCCCCCGGATCGAAAAAAATACAGACCGGCACCACAGGATCCTGCGTACATCAAAGCGCAACTCCCCTTAGACTCTCTAGTCGTGTCAAATGCCAGAAAGCGGGCGAACTCCCAAACAACCGGAGACACACCGCCCCCAGACAAAGTCTAAACTCTTGGAGGCTTCCGGCAAAAGGGTTGCCGCGCAAGCTAACCACTGGCATATTGCCAATACACAAGCCCTATTGGCTCGCTATGATAGGGTTCATTATGATCAACTAGAGGACCTTTTGCAACACCTGCCTGATGAATACAAATCCCAGGCCAATGACCTCATCCAAGAGGGCAAACTAATATCAAATGCCTCCATCAAATGTGCATTAGACACAGCGGACACCGCCTCTAGGGCAGTCAATACAAGCGTATTGCTCAGACGCCACGCATGGCTCTGCATTTCAGGCTTTAAGCCGGAAGTACAAAACACCATTCTTGCTCAACCCTTTAATCAAGAGCAACTATTCGGACCCGCAGTAGACACTGCATTAGAAACAAGCATTGGCATAGCCAATAGGTCTCGCTTTTGGGACCTTATAAGTGTTTAGCCATGCAATAGTTGCATAGCTAAATACTTATAAGGTCCCAAAAGCGAGACCTATTGGCTATGCAAAGCGTCCGCGAAAGTGAAAGTGATTGCGGTAAAGCGCGGCGCGCGCGCCCGCTCACATGCACTGTAGCTCTAGGCTGGCCTGGTAGCACTTTCTGGAGCCCTCTCAATAAGTCTTGCCAGACCAGCGCATGCGCTGGGTCAGGCGAGACCTAAAAATGAAGAAAGATAATGAGACTGCCAAATCAATGGGAGCATTAGTCTCAAGCCAGAGGCTCCTTTCGTCGCTCCTTTTATAGAGGGGCCTCCAAAAATGTGGGAACAGACACCTCTTCCACCTTCAAAACATCAGGTCAAACATCCCCTAACAGAGGATATTTTAGAGGTTACAGAGGAAAGAATACCAAAGGCCGAGGGCCTTTGCACATGTGAGCAGCATGTTGCCCAACAATTGCTGCAGATAGTTGGGAAACGCTACTGACGTAGCTTTCTAGTTTCCTTTCTGTTCAGTTACCTTAAATCTGATCTCCGCAATGAGTCTGGTTTAATAGTGATTTGATACCTTGTAGTAATCTTTGGTGATCCCAAATGAAAGCTAGCACATAGCGCGGTGGCTAGAGAAACTCCATGTTAACTAATGGGACCATTGGCCTTGATACAGTAAACAGCAGTTTCGTGTTTTAACTGTCTATGCATGTTAAACGCAACATTCTCTTTTTAATAAGAACCCTACATGTGGGTTATCCGCTCCTACCCTAGGGAAGGATTATTAATAGGTTTTCCCCTTTCTAAGGGGTTTATTTTAAAGTTGAGTTGGAACTTTGTCACGTTTTCACCTCGTCTTAGCAGTAGCAGCACAATTGAGCAACGCACTTCTGTAGGCTAGTTTAACTTACTAGCCCTTGGTTAACCCTTCTGCCATATGCTAGGGACTGAAGTTAAGCTAACCAATTGTACATATACTAATGTGGGGCGGTTAGAGCGCATGCACTGGGGCCAGTGCACTCGTCGCAAAACCAGCATCTGACCAACATTGGTTGGTAATCATGCACAGAGGTTCTTTCCTGCAGAGTAATGAAAGCAAACTTGTAGAGATACTATTACTTTCCCATTCTTACACTCCTCACTCATCCCCCTTTACCCTAGATCTGGCTAAGGGCATTGTACTTTTTGCAGATGTTATAGACTCTGGACCTGCCAGGTTAGCTGCTGTCTTGAAAGCATGAGTGTTCGTGTCTTACTCCTTAATCCAGTGTACACATTCCAACTGTAGTTTATTACCAATTAGACTTTATCTCAAGGATGCACACATCACTGTGTAATTGGGATATTGTACATTCCGGTTTTTTAAATAGTGTAGCATTGGTTCCCACTGTTGTGAGAAAGTGGCTCTGTATATACTGTTCCCAAATAGGTACAGGGTGTACAGAGTCCACAGTCCCCATAGGCTTGGCAGAGGCTAAAGTTAGATATAACCTTACTCTCTGAAGTGGTAGCTTGGTCGAGCAGTAAGGCAGGATTAGAGGACAGTGTAAAGCATTTGTTGCACACTCAGCCAGCAAATGGTCGCACACACACTCAGCCAGCAAATGGTCGCACACACTCAATAACTGAACTCTAGACCAATGGTTCATATATAAAAAAAATATATGCTTTTATTTTAGAACCAACAATTGTGGATCGTATTGCACATGGGCTTCTGCTCCATCCTCAGATTGTTTTTTCCCGCCATCAGGCTCGGATGTAATCTTCACGCTCCGGTTCCGATCAGCTTCTAGTTCGACGGTCGACGCGCAATCCTTACCCCAAACCGCGGTATTGTTTCGATCTTGATCTCCCCCACTCGACGCGCCTTCTCATCTGCGCGGACCTTCAGTTCCAGTCGACGGCGGCCTTCGGGCCTCTCCAAGCTTCGTTCCTGGCTAATGGAAAGGACTCTATTTAAAAAGTGCCCTCGATGTGGGTCCAAATTTCCCCACACCGAACTCCACGAGATATGCAATCTCTGCCTCTCCCCTGAACACGAGGCTCGAGACTGTCTGGCGTGTAAGTCCTTCGGTCCAAAAAGACTATTAGGGACCGAAGAGCCAGAACTATGGCGCACTCCTCGACGACCTCTTCGGAGAAGGCATCGTCGCTCCAGAGCGTTGCACAGAAGAGGGCCTCGTTGGCGCTTCCGAGGCCGACGACTCAGATGTGGAGGACATCACCCCGGCGCAGAGGGTCGTGAGTACTGATCCCCCTGCCAGCACCGAAAAAGGCTCCGGTCAGACCTTCGCCTCCGGGCCTAGGCAAGACAAAGGACAATGTTTCTAACACCGCACCTTCGGGCCCGGTGAAGAAGCCAAGCAAGCCTTCCAGCGGATCGGGCTCGAGCCAGCCTAGCCTCGGTGCCGATAAACACGCTTCGGCACCGAAAAAGAAGCTGACCTCCATATCTACACCGAGCCCCGCACCGAAGCACTCTGGGTCGAAACCCAGCTCTTCAGCACCAACACCACCTTTGGTGCCGACCAAAGCACACAAGGCCACCGACACTTCGAGGCCGGAATCCATCTCTGCGCCGACCAAGCGTCCGGAGGTTCCCAAACCAGGTTCCAAACAACGAACCGGCACAGAAGCCTAAAGCCTATGGCCCCTACTCCTTCGGCGCCGAAGGACAGACCAGCCTCACCGGACTAATTTACACCGGATCCCTTGCAAAAAACACTCACCAAGGATCCAAAAACTGGACATTTAACACTTTCTTCCAAAAAGACATTTGGAGAAGCCTGCTCTACCGCCGCCTCCAAAGAGGAAGGACTCTGCCACCTCTCCGTTCAGAATACCTCCCCCCCCCCCCCCCCCCCTCTTCCACCTTCTCCCCCTTGGCCTTCTCCACCCCAACCTCCTCGTTCTCCCACCCCTTCTCCACACGATGATCATGGGGACCCATATGATAAAAGGGGATGTCCCCAGGACCTATCCACAGGGGACCCCACTCCTACAGGATCCCCAGACCCATGTGAAGACTACAATATCCCTGATATCCTCAACGTCCCACAAGATGACCTTTACCCCTCCAGGCCATCTCCACCAGAAGACTCATTGGGGTGCCACCATCTACTTCAAAGGGCGGCACACTATCACGGTTGTAGACTTGCATACCGACCCCGTGGAGGAAGAATTCCTCCTTGACACATTTGACACCACACATAGGTCTACCTCCATATTACCTATTCTTAAAGGAGTGGTAAAGCATGCGCCAGAAGTTTTGAAGGACCCAGTTAGGGCCAGGGGTCATTAGCCCACGCATAGAAAAGAAATACAAAGCTGGCCCCACAGATCCCTCCTACATCAGAGGGCTAGCGCCACTAGATTCCCTAGTGGTGTCCACTGCACGTAAAAGGGCAAACTCCCAGGCGTCAGACGAAGCACCACCACCTGACAGTCAAAGCTACTGGACACATCAGGAAAGCGCACTGCGTCACAAGCAGTCAATATGTGGCGTTTTGCCAATACTCAAGCGCTATTGGCCAGATATGACTGGGCACATTATGACGAGTTAGAAAGCATAATGCACCACCTCCCTGAAATATAAAGCTAGGGCCAACAAACTAATTCAAGAGGGTAAGACTATCACTAATACCTCTATACGCTGTGCCTTAGATGCAGCAGACAGCTTCCAGGGCCATCAATACCAGGGTCCTCCTCCGTCGCCATGCTTGGCTAAGAATATCCGGGTTTAAACCGGAGGTACAAGCCTCCATCCTTAACCATCCCTTTGACCAGGAACATCTATTTGGCCCAAAGGTGGATGAGGCCCTAGAAAAAATGAAGAATACGGCGAAGTCCATGGGAGCCTTAGTCACACCCTCCTAGACGCTCCTTTCGCCGCTCTTCCTTTCGAAGTACAAATAGAGGCTACTCAGACACCGCGTCCACTGCATACAAATCCCCCACTCAGTCCACCTTCACGAGGGGTTATCAAAGAGGCGGCTATAGGGGTAACAATAATAAAGGCAGAGGCAAAACCAACCACGCCCGCTCTGCCACAACGCCTACCTAATGACTCCCGCTCCCCCCAGACCATTCCACTCCAGTCGGGGGCAGACTTAACGTTTCCTTCCTGTCTGGGCTACCATCACCTCAGACTAATGGGTAACACAAATTTGGTCAGGCTACTGCCTAGAACTAATATCTACCACCCCAAACATTCCACCCAGGCGGCGCCCAATGTCACAAGAACATTTAATACTCCTAAAACAGGAGGTAATCTCCCTCCTACAGAAACAGGCAATAGAACCCGTTCCTACCAGCCAACAAAACATGGGAGTCTACTCCCTATATTTTCTCATACCAAAAAGGGATGAGACTCTGCGGCCCATCCTAGATCTCCGGCCCCTAAACACATACATACACTCCGACCATTTTCATATGGTAACGCTTCAGCAGGTACTTCTGCTCCTCTTCCAAAACGACTTTTTGACCACCTTAGACCTAAAAGATGCTTATTTCCACATTCCAGTGCACAAAGCTCACCGGAAGTACCTCAGATTTGTAGTGGACGGACAACTCTTCCAATTCAAAGTGCTCCCGTTCGGAGTCACAACAGTGCCAAGGGTATTCAAGTGCCTAGCAGTGGTAGCAGCACATTTGCGAAGACAACACATCCACGTCTTCCCATACTTAGACTGGCTGATAAAAGCCAGGTCATACAATCAGTGTGTACAACACACGTCTACCACCATTCAATTACTCCACCAGCTGGGCTTAACAGTAAACCACCAGAAGTCCCATCTGCAACCATCCCACATAAAACAATACCTCGGTGCCACCATAGACACCTCGAGCACTAGCCTACCCCAATCCTGCCAGGATTGCAAGCATTCAAGCGCTACGCACAAAATTCATAGTACCACACTCCCTTCTAGCTCGAGTGTTTATGCAACTAATGGGGATGATGGCCTCTTGCATTTTCATAGTGCCTCACGCAAGACTCCAGATGCGTCCTCTCCGAGTGCTTAGCGTGCCAATGGAACCAGGCCCAGGGTCAATTAACAGATCTGGCGTTGGTAGACGGTCGCACCCTTCGCTCTCTGCAGTGGTGGAACACCACAAACCTTTCCAAAGGTCGACCGTTCCTGGGCCCGGTTCCTCAAATAGTACTGACAACGGATGCATCGCTCTCCGGCTGGGGAGCTCATCTACTACAGCTCACCACACAGGGCAAGTGGACACCTCCATAAGTTACTCCATATCAACCATCTGGAGATGCTACCAATCTTCTTAGCCCTAAAATCTTTTCAAACTCAAATTTCAGGCAAGGCAGTCCCTATCCGAACAGACATGAGTCATGTATTATATTAAAAAAACAAGGCGGCACACACAGCTCTCACCTAGCACAGAGCATATGGAGATGGGCAATACCCCAGAAAATCTTTCTCCTAGCGCCGCATGTCCCAGGAGTCCAAAACAGTGGCAGATCTGCTCAGCAGGCAGACACCAGATCCACAAGTGGGAGCTTCACCTGCAAGTTCTTCACCTGTACTTTCAAATGTAGGGGCATCCACAGATAGACCTCTTCGCCACCCACAAACACCAAATGCCCAAGCTTCGCCGCCAGATACCCACACCCATTGTCCAAAGGAAATGCACCCTCAGCAGCACAAGGGCGGCCGGGTGCAGAGAGTTACGCCCAATGTTATCCTATGAGGGATAGGGGGGCCTTGGTTGGTGGCTGCTGACTAGCAGGCCACGCGGCTGTGGGAGCTGGGCTCCTGGTCACTTACTCAGGGCAAGTGGGGAAGTAGATAGGTGTAGAGGTTGCACTGCCAGGGCCACTCTGGCGGCTGGGTGCAGGGTGCTTTTGAGCCTTCGGGTGCTCAATTGATTTCAATGGGAAATCTCCGGTTTAGAAAGACTGCAAGCTTGGGGATGAAGATTCTTCAGGTGCCACCACCACGTTGAGAGGTAAGTTGGGTAGTTGGAGGATAGGTAGGTACCCTGGGATTGGGCACAGGGGGACGCAGGGCGCCGAGGTGCCTTTTGTTGAAAATCTCGCCCTCTTGATCGCAGTGGGGGGGCACCTGGTTCTGAGGCTGCAGGCTTCTTCGGGAGTGTAGAGGGAGGTCCTTGGGTGCCAGACTCGGGTCAGTCGCTGTGGGGTCGTCCTTGTGGTCTTTGTTCACTCTTGCACAGGCCAGGCTTGGCTGGTGCAGAGTGTGCTGGGTTCGCGGTTCCGGGCTGCTGCCAGGGATTAGAAGTAGATTTTGAGTAGAGCCTCTACTCATGGGAGTCCCAGGGGCTTAGAGTCAAAAGGTAGCCAGGTCCTCCGGGGTTCGTGAGGTTGCTGGCCACAAGAGATGCCGGGTTGGAGCAGGAGCAGGTTCGAGGGTCGACAGGCCGGTAGGGCTAGGGCCAAAGCAGTTTGTGCCTTCCTCTTAGCAGCTGCAGGGCAGGTCTTCTTTCTTTTAGCTCTTCTTCGGATTTTGGAATCTGGAATCTGGGGAAGGGAGGTTCAGGGTGCCTCTAAATACTAGATTTAGGGGCGTTACAGGTAGGTGATGGGCAGGGACCAATGGGTCCCTGTCCTGGGGTGGGTACACCCCTTATCCTGCCTCTCTCCTGTGGGAGGGGGGCAGAAGCCTAGTCCTGATAGAGTAGGGCTGTAGGGCTTCCCATCTTCAAGATGGCAAGCCCGGTGATGTGCTTCACCTCGCCTCCCCACCTGAGGGGTGGGGTTGGCAGGCTGGCACATCCCTTGTCCGTACTTGGGGTTTCTGGCCAAGCTTCCCGCCAGAGTGGGGGGTTGCAGTGGCCTGGGGAAGCCCACAGAGGCGGCATGCCTTTGAAGCTTCCCTCCTGCCCATCCTGGGGGAGGAGATTTAGCGCCTCGCCCAGGATGTGCATTGTTACAGGCCCAGGAGAGCAGTGGCTCTCCTACCCAGGGGTCCAGCAACATGTCTGCTGTGTGGCAGCCTCCGAACAGACGTGGATTGTTGGTTAGGTTTTAGGGGGCATCTCTAAGATGCCCTCTGGGGTGCTTGGTACATTAAATTCCACACTGGCATTAGTGTGGGTTTAATGTGCTGAGAAGTTTGATACCAAACTTCAGTCTTCAGTGTTGCCATTATGGCACTGTGGAGTTTGTGTTTGACGAGCTCTCAGCACCATGTACTCTTAAATGGCAGCACTGCACTTAGTGCCCAGGAATGGACCTGGGTACTGTAGGGGAACAGGGCTCCTGTGCATAAACCATTAGCATAGGGCACCCAGCTAGAGGGGTGGCTACTGTATGCCGTGTAGGTGATAGGCATGGCACACAAGGATGTGTGCCTTGTCAAATTTTTTTTTTGTCTTGCACCCAGACACCCAGCCTGCAAGGGCAGTGTGTGTAAGGGTACAGTGCCTCTAAGGGTGGCACAATGAGTGCTGCAACCCTTAGAGGCTTTCCCTGGTCACAAGGCCCTGGGTACCTAGGGTACCATATACCAGGGGCTGACATGTGGCCAGTGTTTGCCAATTTGGGTATTGTGTTTAAGGAAGGAACATAGGCCCTGGGCACCTGATTGGCAGGAGTCCAGGGCACTCAGTCAAAGTACATTCAGCAAAAAGTGGGGGCATACCATGTAAGAAAGATGGCACTTTCTCAACTGTGGTTCAAACTAATTTGGCCAACCTAATGTCTTCAACAACTTTCATGATTGGAAGTTGTCACCTTGATCCAAATTGTTTTGTCTGCTCCTCCAAATCCCTTCCACTGTAGTCTGATGTCCCCACCTTCAATGACTGTAGTCTTAGTGAAAAAACTACAGGTAAGTTTAATGTGATTTAGTACTTGCTTTCATGGCTCAGGCAAGAGCACATTGTGTTCAAAGGCTTATGGGTTTTGTTAGGGTACTGACAAAACTACGTTTTAAGGAAAAGGTGACTCCAGACTACAAAAGTGCATATTTTATTTTGGTTCCAAACAGAAGTAACTTGCCTTCCTTTCACTTCATTGTGTTGATACTGATGCTGAATAGTTTCAGTACTCGTGTTGGGAGCATATAGATCCCTTATTTTGGTTCTCCAGTTAATATATAAACTTGTTACAGGGCTGCAAAAGAAGCAAAGAAGGCAAAAGCAGCAACAAAAAAACCCACCACATCCACTGCAAAGGTAATGCACATATTATAGGAACACATGGAGTACAAGATTCCTCCATGCATAGTGCTGATTTCTGGTGATCTACCTATCGTGCAATTCCTGAGATTGAAATTGTGTGCAAATAGATGTCTTAGTATCTATGTACTACTCTGGCAAACCAACTCAGACCTTGATAAAATTATTTCCTTTTTGCTTTTGTAAGATTAAATGTCTATCTCTGTTTAAAGATTTATTAACTTTTTTTTGGTATGAGACATTTTGTTTACATGCTTCCATATCATTTTCTTCGCCTGCCCATTGGCATCATTTTCCATCTTACTTGCAGGCTCCTAATTGCATGCTTGTCAGAGGATTGCAGTACATTTTTCTACTTAAGTCATTGCTTGCTCCCCCATCTCCCTTCCTGCATCGTTGCTGTTTTTTTACTTGCAGGTTTCCATAAATGGTCTATTACTTGCCAGTAATCTTCATTACTCCTGGTCCCATTGTCCTAGTCCCCTTCATTCTAACAAGTGAGATAATCCTATCTCACCATCAGAAAAAAGACCGAAGGAATGCTAGCTCTACCCTGCGCCACCCCCCTGGGAGTACATTAACCTACCAAGCCCCAGATGAAGGCCGGCAAGCCCGTGAGGGATGCAATAAAGGGGACTAGGACAACAGGACTAGGAGTAATTAAGATTACCAGTAAGTGATAGGACATTACCCCCGGGTCCCTCCTGTCCTCATCCCCTTCATTCTAACAAGTGAGCATGCCCAGTCAGCAACTGGCCAACATCAAACCACCAGGACAAACTGCAAACCCAGTGATTTATTGAATCTGGCAAAAGAAGGCAAATAAGGAACACAGCCTGAACACCCAAACCAAAATTAGAACTCTCCCCAGAACATTGAGTGCAATGCCGCACAAAGGTATTGGAAGGTGCTCAGGTGGCTGCCCTACATATCTCAACCAGGACCGCCCTACATATCTCAACCAGGACCACCCCACAAACCTCCGCTAAGGAGGGTGCCATCCAATGAGTAGGATGCCCCCCGCACCAGCCAGAGGGTAACCAGAAGGAGAGTAGGCCAATATGACCTGCTTCAGCCAGCGACCAATAAAAGAAGCCTGCCCCCACACGAGGAAACCCTGAAAGTCAGACTGGCAAAGAACAGGTGCGATCCAAATAGATTCGCAAGGCCCAGGGGGGGGGGGGGGGGGGGGTGAGGGCATCTGCAATTGGCAGGAAGGCATCCAACAGGCGAGACTGCCAAGGGATGAACGTCGCCCCCACCCCAAAGCACTAGCATCAGTCAGGAGAACCAGAGTAGTGTTGCAGAGGCACACCCTCTGATTGTCAAACTGTCCTCCAACGCAGTGCAGGGAGAAAAGACACCAGAACCAATAGGGCCATATTGAGACGGGGGTCCAAATGGCCAACAGATGTAAAAGACGGACTGGGAAGGAGCAAGGGAACCCAGGATCACTGACCATGACGGGTAGCAACTCCTGATTCAATCTGTGCGGAAGTGAGCCCCTATGAAAGTACAGTCTTGACACTTGGGGAGGCTCAGAAGAAATCCATGAACCCTCCATGCCGAACACACCAACTCCTGATCCCAAGGAGCATGGATCAGCCAATCGTCCCAAGGATGGGTAGCTAAGGACACCCTGAAGATGGAAATAAGCCACTAACTGCCACATACTTGGTGAATACTAGTGGGGCTGACCTCTGGCAGAAAGGCAGAACCCTAAATTGATGCCGGCCCAAAGGCAAAACCTCAGGAACCTGCGTGAACTGGGGTGAACATGGACATGGTGGTAGGTGTCCTGAAAATTCAGGGTGCACATTAAATAACCCAGGGGAATCACCCGTTGGAGAGTCCATTTTGAAAGGCAGATGTAGAACACCTGATCAGGGCCTTCAAATCCAGGACCAGAAGTCATTTCTGTCACCTTGGGCACTAGGGAAATCGGGTAGTAAAACCCTTGCACTCTCGAGGTGATACCACTTGAACAGCCCTCTTCTCCCACAGAACCTGGATCCCCTAAGACAGCTGACGACCTTTTGGTCAGACTAGACGGCCAAGGAATCGGATGGACCCATGAGTCCGGAGCAGGCCTCTAGAGGGGGGATGGAAGAAAGACTTGCGCTTAAAAGACACTGCAACCACAGAGTAATGGTTAAAGGATGAATGTCTTTCCTTAAGCCTATGTAGTTTGCTCTCCATTTCTTCACCAAACATCATGGTACCCTGAAAGGGCAAGCAAAGGGCTGATGACTTCTGGCCAGAATCAGTATTCCAGTCCTTCAGAACCAAACTGCAAAGCCCTCACCAAGTCGAAGGAAACATCAGAGGAACTCCACCTGCCTCAATATGTTCCAAAAGCCCAACATTCAGAAGTATTGTCCATTGACCTATAGAGCCATTATCGGAAATAAGAGGCTGAGCGACACGAGTCCATAGATGCCTGCCCTCAGAGCCAGATGGGAACCAGAATAAAATGTTCGAGGCATATGAGCTGCAGATCACACACTGAGGATAAGATCGCCATCTGGTGTTGGGCTCGGATGATTGCAGGTTGTTGTTGTCTTCGGAAGAAGCCTTTGGTCACGAGGTTGGTGACTCCTCCCCTGGACAACAGTGCGCATGGGCATCCACTCCATCGACAGATTGTTTTTTTGCGCCATTGGGTTCGGATGAACTTTTTTCCGCTCCAGCAGAATACTTCTAGCAATCGATTTAACTCCTTAATCTTCATTCCATCGACGTCGAAATCAACTCGGACCGGTTCCGGAAGCGGCTGATGGACAGGACACCCTTCAAAAAATGCCCAGTGTGGAGCGAAGTTCCCCTACAGTGACCACCACGAGGTTTGTAACCTCTGCCTGTCGCCGGAACACAACGAGTCCACCTGTCCAGCTTGTGCCGCTTTCCGTTCGAAGAAGACCCTCCGGGACCGAAGAGCTCTACGCCATATTATGGCCAAACCAGCTCCAGAACCGGAGGACATCTTTGCTCAAGATGTTCCCGAAGATGACACCGAAGATCTCGATCGTGTCCGAGGCCGACGATTCCGATGACCTCATCACTCCAGGGCTGAGTGGGAGTACCACCCCCCTGCCCCATCCAAAAAAGCATTGGTCAAGACTCCGCCAGCTGGGCTCAGTCGCGACCGAAAATCCTCTTCAGAAGCCCCGCCCTCGGGCCCGGCTCCGAAGACATCTAAGCCTGTAGGTGGCTCGGGCTCGAGCAAACCTCATCTGATTGTGCCTTTAACACCCTCTGCACCGAAAACCACTATCGGCACCGAAACAGGCTTCAAGACCGAAATCTCCTTCGGCACCGAAACGTTCCTCGGCACCGAAGTCTCCACCGGCGCCGAAACGTTCTTCGACATCAATGCCTAAAAGTCCCTCGGCTCCGAAAAATCCATCGGACCCGAAACATCCTTCGGCACCGAAAACTACGTCCACACCGAAAAAAGCTCATAAAGACCTGAAGCGGACGTCGCCGCCACCACCTTCGGAGCCAGATGAACTTTTTCGACCAGATCCTACTCAAAAGCGGATCTACATCAATCCTGACACTGGACATGTGACTGCCGTCCCATATAAAAAGCGGAAGCTGGACATTACACCTCCTCCAGCTCCCATACGGAAAAAGGACTGTGCCACTTCACCACTTCGTCCTTCCTCTCCTGTATTACCTTCTAACCCGTCCCCCCCTCCTCCTCCTCCTTCTCCTTTACCTTTACCATCTCCCTATCATTCACCTCCTCCACAGGATGATAATGATGACTTGGGGTGAGGGGTGGACCCTGATTTATTTAATGATCCTGTTGATCCAAACGACCCGTTTACATTTCCAGACACGGCACCAGTAGATGACTGGTCTTATCCAATGCCTGACATGCCTGACCCTACTACCTACCCCTCCAAGCCCTCCCCTCCTGATGACCATTTGGGGTTTGGCCAACTAATAAATAGGGCAGCAACATTCCATTGTGTCACTATGCACACGGACCCCCTTGAAGAGGATTTTCTCCTCGATACCTTTGAACAGTCACAAAAAACTGTTCATATACTTCCCATGATTAAAGGGGTTATAAAGCATGCCACTGACTTCTTTAAAGACCCTGTTCGAGCGAGGGTTCTCAACCCCCGCATCGAAAAAAGTACCGACCAGCCCCGCAGGACCCTGCATACATTAAAGCCCAGCTCCCTTTAGACTCGGTCGTTTCAAATGCCAGGAAGCGCGTTAACTCAGACAACTGGAGAAACACCCCCTCCAGACAAGGAGTCTAAGCTTTTAGAGGCCTCAGGCAAACGAGTCGCCGCACAGGCGGCGAACCACTGGCGTATTGCCAATACCCAGGCCCTGTTAGCCCGGTATGACAGGGCACATTATGACCAACTTGAAGACCTTATGCAACATCTGCCTGAACCCTTTAAGTCCCAGGCCACTGACCTCATTCAAGAAGGCAAATTAATATCTAATGCCTCCATTAAATGCGCCTTAGATGCGGCACACTCTGCTTCTAGGGCGGTCAATACTAGCGTCTTACTCAGACGACATGCCTGGCTCCGTATTTCCGGTTTTAAACCGGAGGTTCAAACCGCAATTCTGGCTCAACCTTTCAACCAAGAGCAGTTATTTGGCCCTGCAGTGGATACTGCATTAGAAAAAATGGAAAAGGATAATGAAACTGCCAAGTCTATGGGAGCACTGCAGTCTCCTCAAAACCGGGGTTCCTTTCGTCGCTCCTTTTATAGAGGAGGCTCCAAAAACACATCAACTGAGACCACGTCCACCTTTAAAAATTCTGGACAAACATCCCCTAACAGAGGTTATTTCCGGGGAGGTTATAGGGGAAACAATAACAAAGGTCGAGGGCGGGGCAACAACACCCGCACCTCCCCAGCCACCAAACAGTGACTTGCCACCCCCCCCCCCCAGACCATTCCACTCCGGTCGGGGGGCGACTCCAACAATTCCTACCTGTCTGGACTTCCATCACCACAGACAGATGGGTAACACAAATTATCCAGTCTGGCTACTGCCTAGAACTCCTACAATCCCCCCCCAAACATACCACCCAAACAACGTCCAATGTCCTCACATCATCTCTCTCTCCTCAAACAAGAAGTTCAATCCCTGTTACAAAAACATGCGATAGAACCAGTCCCCCTTCAACATCAGGGAACCGGGGTGTATTCTCTATACTTCCTCATTCCCAAGAAGGACAAAACATTACGACCCATACTGGATCTCAGACTGCTAAACCAGTATATACATTCAGATCATTTTCATATGACCACCCTCCAACAAGTCCTCCCACTGTTACAACAGGGAGACTTCCTTGCCACATTGGACCTCAAGGACGCGTACTTTCACATCCCTATGCATCCCGCTCACCGAAAATATCTACGATTTGTGGTAGATGGGCAACACTATCAATTCACAGTTCTCCCATTCGGAGTAACAGCACCCAGTGTTCACCAAGTGCTTAGCAGTCGTGGCAGCGCACCTCAGAAGACAACAAATCCATGTCTTCCCCTATCTGGACGATTGGCTCATAAAAGCCAATACTCACCAAAAATGCGTTCTCCACACATCGCACCATTCAAACTCTCCACAATTTGGGGTTCACAATCAACTACCCCAAATCCCATCTACAACCTTCCCACTTACATCAGTATCTAGGAGCAACCATAGATACATCCAAAGCCATTGCTTATCCCAGCACTGCCAGGATAGCCAGTATACAAAATCTCATCTCTCAATTTCAAACTCATCCATCTCTTCCAGCAAGAGTGTTCATGCAGCTCCTAGGCATGATGGCGTCCTGCATCTCCATAGTCCCACACGCACGACTTCAGATGCGTCCCTTACAGGAATGTCTAGCACAACAGTGGAACCAAGCTCACGGACAACTTACCGATCTGGTGTTGGTGGACAGTCGCTCGCTTCGCTCACTGAAATGGTGGAACACCATCAACCTGTCCAAAGGACGACCGTTCTTGGAGCCTCTTCCACAAGTTGTGCTAACTACCGACGCATCTCTCACAGGGTGGGGAGCCCACCTCCTTCACCATACCACTCAGGGCAGATGGACCAGTCAACAGAAACTGCTCCACATCAACCACCTGGAACTCTTAGCAGTGTTCCTAGCACTAAAATCCTTTCAAGTTCACCTAAAGAACAAAACTGTCCTCATACGCACAGACAACATGACAACAATGTATTGTATACAGAAACAGGGAGGGACACATTCTCTCCAACTGTCCCAACTGGCACAGCAAATCTGGAGATGGGCAATTCCCCAAAACATCTACCTGTTAGCAGAACATCTCCCAGGGATCCACAATCAAGTGGCTGACCTCCTAAGTCGCCACACACAGCAGATCCACGAATGGGAACTACACCCCAAGGTTCTACTCCCCTTCTTCCAAAAGTGGGGACAACCAGGCATAGACCTGTTCGCCACTCCCGAAAACACAAAATGCCCAACCTTCGCCGCCAGGTTTCCACACCCACAGTCGAAGGGCAATGCCCTATGGATGAACTGGTCAGGCAGATTTGCGTACGCTTTTCCGCCTCTCCCACTAGTTCAATTTGTGGTACGCAAACTGAAACAACAGTCACTAACACTAATACTAGTGGCTCCCACTTGGGCACGTCAACCGTGGTTCACCACACATCTGGAACTATCTTTAGTTCCACATCAAAGGCTACGCCTCTCCCCGGATCTATTAACCCAGAACCATGGAGAAATCAGACACCCAGATCCTCAAACACTGAACCTAGCGATCTGGCTCCTGAGGTCTTAGAGTTCGGTTACCTCAATCTCCCTCCAGACTGTATGAACATCATAAAGGAAGCCAGACGCCCTACTACTAGAGCGTGTTATGCTGCTAAATGGAAACGATTTGCCATCTGCTGCGCTAATAATGACATACATCCATTGGATGCTTCCATCCAAAACATCATTTGCTATCTACTACACTTGCAAAGATGCAATCTAGCGTATTCCTCTATACGTTTACACCTAGCAGCCTTAGCAGCCTACTTGCAAAATAGGCAACGCCTGTCCCTTTTTAAGGTACCAGCCATCAAAGCGTTTATGGAAGGTCTCAAAAGAATTCTTCCCCCAAAATTGCCACCTGCCCCAGTGTGGAATCTCAATGTGGTTCTAACAAGACTCATGGGTCCCCCATTTGAACCTATGCACAAATGTGAATTGCAATTCCTAACATGGAAGGTAGCTTTCCTTATCGCAATCACTTCCCTACGCAGAGTAAGTGAAATACAAGCCCTTACACTAGAGGAACCTTTCTTACAACTACACCGTAACAAAGTGGTTCTTAGGACAAACCCTAAATTTCTTCCAAAAGTGATTTCCCCTTTCCACCTTAACCAATCAGAGCTACCGGTCTTTTTCCCAAACCCAGACTCCGTAGCTGAAAGGGCCCTACATACCTTAGATGTCAAAAGAGCCTTGCTTTATTACATCGACAGGACAAAACCCTTTCGAAAGACAAAACAACTCTTTGTTGCTTTCGCACCGCCACATAAAGGCAACCCAATCTCCAAATCAGGTATAGCCCGGTGGATAGTTAAATGCATCCAAATATGCTACCTAAAGGCTAAACGTACACTTACAGTTCCCCCTAGGGCGCACTCCACGCGTAAAATAGGGGCTTCTATGGCCTTCTTAGGTAACATTCCCTTAGAAGACATTTGCAAGGCAGCCACGTGGTCTACCACGCATACCTTCACTAAACACTATTGTGTTGACATGCAGGCCAAACAGGCCTCCGTGGGCCAGGCTGTCCTAAACTTTATTTCAAGCTGCTGCAACGGATACAGGCGACCACCGCTAAAGGGAAGCACTGCTGTATAATCTATCTTCAGTGTGTGATCTGCAGCTCATATGCCTCGAACGGAATATGCTACTTACCAGTATGCATCTGTTCTTGGCATGTAGAGCTGCAGAGTCACACACGCCCACCCGCCTCCCCGGGACCTGTATCTGTTCCAGCATCCGTCTTACTTAGACATTACACATGGACATCCTTTCTTTCATTTCTATACACCATCTTTTCCCATCATGGCGAAAAAACAATCTGACGATGGAGTGGATGCCCATGCGCACTGTTGTCCAGGGGAGGAGTCACCAACCTTGTGACCAAAGGCTTCTTCCGAAGACAACAACAACCTGCAATCATCCGAGCCCAACACCAGATGGCGATCTTATCCTCAGTGTGTGACTCTGCAGCTCTACATGCCGAGAACAGATGCATACTGGTAAGTAGCATATTCCTTCCGAAGGGAAGCATCCACCTTGTCCACGGGATCCTTGTCCACTGCATTCTCAGCCAATGTACGACGAACCCCCCCCCCCCCCCCCCCCCCCCCCCCCAAATGATAGGATCAGGGTCCTTCCATGCCCTCTTGAGAACCTCATGTATGTAGTGATAGGCCAGAACATCCACCACTGCAGTGCTCTGAAACTGGTGCAGTAATGAACCCCCAGAAGTACTGGGAACATCGCAAGGAAAACCCATGATGGACTTTACAGTGTACTTGCTCTTATGCTCCTCTCCATCCAATCCTCCGTCAGAAGAATGTGAAAGCTGAGCGTGCACAGAACTTTTTGGAACTGGGACCACCTCCCATTTCCTGCAAGGTTTCTTTGATCGGACACTTGATCTTGACATCATCCCCCTTCCTGCGCTCTTTGGAGTGTTCCGGATTAGGCGAGGAAGAAGACTGAAGAGTGTACTACAGGCCTACTCTTCCTGGAATGTTTGCCCATGTCCTCAGACCCAGGAAGTCACAAAATTGAAGAATCAAGGAGCTCCAAGAGCAGGGAGCAACCAGAAGACCAGGCGTCCCCAGCCCTTTCCAGAAAAGATCCCAGAAGTAGACCAAGGCAGTCACTAGGGCCTAACCAGGAAATCCGTTCCAGGAGCACCCCACAGCGGGGACCCAGTGCACTCTCCAGAAAGTATTATGGCAGAAAGCAGCAACTGAAGGGTGCCGCAACCAGCATCCAAGCTGGCTGCACCCTGAGCCTAAGCAACACAAACAGCCCAATATACACTAGGTTGAACAGAGAAAGAACACCGCTATGTGGTACTTGCGTGTAGGTCGGTATGTCAAGCCTCAAGCAGCTACCACTCCCCTGCTCAGCTGACCGACATCAATATGCCTGACTTCCTGCCACATTCTGCAGCAGTAAGGCAACGCTGCCCTGGAAGCACACCACCAACAGAGGGCTGCCGAGGCACAAAGCCTGGAAATTGAAACTGCCCGGCAACCTGAGAGGTGTGGCGCAGACCCCACATCTGTTACGTTCACCGACCGACTACCCAAGCCATGAGAAACCAGCATGAAACCCACCCCCTTGAAGGGGTTACATGGTTTGTCTAGGCACTAATGCATCAGTTGCAGCTACAGTAGTGAGTAGCTATGCACATAATGTACCCAGACAGGTGCCTATTGGCATGCATGTAAAGAGCTGAGCTGTAGATTCTGCTAGTGGTAGAACAGTAACTCTGTACTGTTGTGTGCAAGAACCAAGATTTTGTGCTCAGCTGCCTGATTTGAATGCACACTAATCACCTGTTCTGCTTGCTTTCAGTACACTCCTAGTTAAAAGGCAAATGTTCAACACCCACTACTGATGCTCAGCTTGTTTTCAGAGCTTGGTGGATTGCATACCACACAGTGGGAGCATAGCACCTTATGTACCTCGGTAGCAGGTTATGTGAAACTGCAGATGGAGTACAAAATGCTTGCTTTTTTATTTGATTGCGAGGAACTGTTTTACATCAACTATTTTTTTGAGAAACTTTTCTCTATGAACAAGCATAGGCAAATTCCACAAATTTGGTGGACTTTTTCAACAAAATAGTTGCATCCAGATTCTGAGATCAATTTTTTACTTGGAGCGGCAAATCCAAGCAGGGAGCCAGTCGGGGACTGACCAGTTCTGAATAAAGTTACTTCATTAAACTCCAGTCCAGTTCCAGCATTAATGGACTCTTGTCATTGACTTCTATGGTGTGGTGTTCTTGCAAGGGATACAGGATGGTGAAGATGCCATTCGGTTGATGGGATCCTCTTGGGGCCACTCCGTTGTCCACGGTCCAGGTGTGGCGAATTGACCACAGTAGTCTTCGTCCCGCAAAAGTCCAGTCACTACTGGTTACCAGGGACAAGGAAAATCCTTATTTTGGAGAGTGAATCTTATTTGTATTAACATGCTGTGCATTATTTCGCCATCTAGTGTTTGGTTTAGAATTGCTTTATTTCCTTTTTTCCCCCTGCTGTTGGCGGGTGTCTACATACCATTTTGTGTCCCCTTACGACGTCGTTCTTCCTCTGGAAGCTCCCACTTTGGTCGCAATCTTCAAATTCTTTTTTTCCTGCCGTTGCGTTTGGATAAATACGAAAATCAGGGAAAAAATAGACAGTCTACAGTACAGTCATGTAAGGTACCAACTTCTAATCAAGATGCCGTAGGGTGCAGAGGGAATAGAACAACCATCTCGACTTGAAAACCATGCCCGTGCAAGTGACTCCCTGTGCGTGGGGAGATGGACAAACCCTATTCAAGTTTTGCCAGAACTGCAATCACGTTCCCCCAGAAGGACCAACATTCAGCGATTTACCACAAACCCTGCAGGTAAGGGAGAGAAGAGCCAACTATAACATGCAGGGGCAGAGCACAGCACCATCCCTACCGGACCTGGGCCTCCATCTAGGAGGAGGTAAATGTCAGAGTGACACTGAGCTGGATATACAAGTTGTCAGTCGAAGGATTTTACAGGTAAAAACAATGTCCTTGAAGAAACTAGATGAGTCTTGAAAAACAGACCACCAGCTGCGTTCTGAGAAACATACCGTAGAATCCTTGGACAAGGACTCCATAACTGCAAAGACCCTTGAAAGATCCAAGACTTCAAGTGACAGTCAAGGAGAGGACGCATCTACGTTGAAAGAACGTCCAAATCTGAAAAGCACTCCACTACTTGGAAACAGACTCCCTTTTAGAGACACACCCCCCTCCCACCCGCCCCCCTGAAGTCGCAGTTAAGATGCTTGCAATTGCCTCCATAGTGTGGACATTCTACAGGAGTTAAGATGTACAACCAGAAGAGCTTGTTACTCCGCTAAGTGGAAGTGTTTTGTACACTACCCAGACCCTTATGAACTTCTTGTACAACCGATAGTATGCTACTTGTTACACCTGTAAAAGGCACATTTAGCATACACCTCCATACGACTGCACCCTGCGGGGCGTTTGCAGCTTATCTGCAGAAACCAGCATCAGTCGCTTTCGAATACCAGTCAAGGCCTGCATGGAAGAATAATTCCACCACTGGTAAACTTGTGGAATTTAAAGTTCTTACAGGGTTGATCTCCACACCCTTTTGAACCACTAAATACTTGTACACTACAGTATTTCTTTGGTTGCTTTCCTCATAGCTATTACATGCCTAAGAAGAGTTGGTATAAGTCATGCTCTTACTGTAGAACCTTATGTTCGAGGCATATGAGCTGCAGATTATACACTGTGCATAGATCGCGATCTGGTGTTGGGCCCGGATGTTTGCAGTTTGTTTTTCCTCTTGGAAAGTCTTTGGAAGTCATGAGTTCGGTGACTCCTCCTTTGGTTCGTATTGCGCATGGGCTTCGGCTCCATCCTCAGATTGTTTTTTCCCGCCATCGGGCTCGGATGGAATACTTCGCGCTCCGGTTCCGAACTTTTCCAGTTCAACGATAGACGCAAAAATCCTCGCTCATCGAGCTCCTTCAGATAATAAATCCTCTTAATCACCTTCTCTTCGGCACTTCTTCGATTCCGGTCGTCGACTGCAGCCTTCGGGCCTATTCCGGCTCCGGTCTCGGCTGATGGAAAGAACTCCCTTCAAGAAGTGCCCTCGATGTGGGTCCAAGTTTCCCCACACCGACCTTCATGAGGTGTGCAACCTCTGCCTCTCCCCTGAACACGAGGCCCGAGACTGTCCCGCCTACAAGTCTTTTCGCTCTAAAAAGACCATTCAAGATCGACGAGCTAGACGCAACATGGCGCACTCCTCGACCTCCGCCCCAGTCTACATCTTCGGGGACGACGTTGAAGCTCCAGGACAGCAGAACATCGAAGAAGAGGACGACTACCTCGTCGGTGCTTCCGAGGCAGACGACTCAGATGTGGAGGACATCACCCCGGCGCAGAGGGTCGTGAGTACAATACCCCCTCCCACGCAGATACCCAAAAAGGCTTCGGTCACACCTTCGCCTTCGGGCCTAGGCAAGACCAAGGATACTGCTTCTCACACCCCACCTTTGGGCCCGATAAAGAAGCCTATTAAGCCTTCCGGCAGCTCGGGCTCGAGCCAGCCTACCACCGGTACTGAAAAACACCCTTCGGCACCAAAGAAAAAATCGGCCTCCATCTCCACACCGAACCCAGTACCAAAGCCTTCGGTGTCAACCTGCCCTTCCGGTGCCGACCAAACATCACAAGGCCCTCGGCACCGACATTCCCGCGCCGAAGCCTTCTTCGGCACAGACCAAAAAATTGGAGGTCCCAAACAGGCACGGCTTAGACAAGCCTAAAGCAGTCGGCCCCAAAAACTTCGGTGCTGACCGAACAACCAGTGTCGCAAGAACTTTTCACACTAGATCCTCTGCAAAAGACACTCACCAAGGATCCAAAAACTGGACATTTGACATTGTCTTAAAAAAAAGGCACTTGGACAAACCAGCTCCACCTCCAGAGAGGAAAGACACTGCTACCTCCCCTTTCAGAGTGCCTTCCCCACCTCCTCCACCCTCCACCCCTGCCTCATCGTTCCCCAACCTAGTCTCCTGTTCCGGACTATTTAGGAGCCCTTATTATGATCCAGCAGATGTGCCACAAGACCCCACCCCTACTGGATCTCCAGACCCATGGGACGACTAGAACAATCCGGACATCCCAGTGTTTCACAGGATGACCTTTACCCATCTAGGCCATCCCCACCTGAAGATTCCTTAGGCTTTCACCACCTATTACAAAGGGCGGCACACTACCACGGGGTGGAGTTGCATACTGACCCAGTGGAGGAAGAATTTCTCCTAGACACCTTTGACAATGCACATAGGTCTACTGCCATTCTACCTATGTTAAAGGGAGTGATTAAACATGCACCGGAGGTTTTTAAAGACCCAGTCAGGGCCAGGGTCCTCAACCCCCGTATAGAGAAATACAGCCGCCCCCACAGACCCTTCATACATTAAAATCCCTGCACCATTGGATTCCCTAGTGGTATCGACAGCTAGGAAGCGCTCAAATTCTCAGGCGTCAGGTGAAGCACCACCACCTGACAGTCCAAGCTCCTAGATGCATCAGGGAAGCGCACCGCGTCACAAGCCGCCAACATGGCGTATCGCCAACACGCGAGCGCTATTGGCCAGATACAACCGGGCGCATTATGATGAGTTAGAGGCCATCATGCACCATCTCCCTGAAGAATATAAGAACAGGGCTAATGAATTGATCCAAGAGGGGAAAAAATAACTAATACCTCTATACGCTGTGCCTGAAGCAGATACAGCCTCCAGGGCCATAAACACCAGTGTCCTTCTCCGTCGCCATGCCTGGCTCAGTTTCAGGTTTTTAAACCGGAGGTCCAAACCTCTATATTGAACCACCCATTCGACCAAGATTATCTATTTGGCCCAAAAGTTGATGAAGCCCTCGGTGATAAAAAAAATATACTGACACTGCGAAATCCATGGGAGCCCTACAGTCACACACTCCTAGGCGCTCCTTTTGCCGCTCTTCCTTTCGGTGCACGGGCAGAGGGTACTCCTCGGATAGTGCATCCACGTCCTACAAATCCCCTCGGCAATCTACCTTCACAAAGGGCTATCAAAGAGGCGGATACAGAGGCAATAATAATGGCAGACAAATACCGCCCGCTCTGCCACACCTCCTACCCAACGACTTTCCCCCCCCCCCCGCTCCCTCCAGACCATTCCACTCCGGTCGGGGGCAGAATACAACATTTCCTTCACGTCTGGGAGACAATCACCTCAGACAGATGGGTGACCCAAATTATTCATTCAGGGTATTGCCTAGAATTAACATCTACCCCCCAAACATTCCACCCAGGCAATGCCCTATGTCTCGAACATACTACGCTACTAAAACAGGAGGTGATCTCCCTCCTGCAAAAAGGAGCCATAGAGCAGGTCCCCATAAATCAACAAAATTTAGGAGTCTACTCCCTGTACTTTCTGATTCCAAAGAGACGAGACTCTACGACCTATCCTAGATCTCAGACCTCTAAACACTTGCATACATTCAGACCATTTTCACATGGTAACCCTTCCAACAGGTTCTTCCACTCCTCTCCCAGAACGATTTTCTCACCACTCTGGACTTGAAAGACTCATACTTTCACATCCCAGTACACCAGTCTCGCAAAGTACCTCAGATTTGTGGTGGACGGGCAACACTACCAGTTCAAGCTGCTCCCGTTCGGGGTAACCGCACCAAGGGTATTCACCAAGTGGCTAGCAATAGTGGCTGCACACCTCAGACCGCACATTCACGTCTTCCCATATCTGGACGACTGGCTAATAAAAGCCACGTCCTACGAACAATGTGTGCAACATACCGCCGCTACAGTCCCAACTACTTCACCAGCTAGGTTTCACGGTGAACCATCAAAAATCCCACCTGGTACCATCACACACAACAATACCTCGGTGCCACCATAGACACCTCAAAAGCCATAGCCTATCCCAATCCTGCCAGGATTGCAAATATACAGGCTCTGCGTCAAATTCATGTCAACACTCTCCCAGCAAGCGTGTTTATGCAACTGATAGGGATGATGGCCTCTTGCATTTTCATAGTGCCTCACGCAAGACTCCAGATGCGCACACTCCAAGAGTGCTTAGCGCGCCAGTGGAACCAGGCCCAGGGGCAACTGACAGATCTGGTGTTGGTAGACGGTCGCACCCATAGCTCTCTGCAGTGGTGGAACACCACAGTTCGAGGCATGTGGGCTGCTGAATTCATATCTGTGCATAGATCGCCGCCTAGTGTTGGGTCCGGATGTTTGCACGTTGTTGTCCTGGAAGAGTCTTCGAAGTATCCTTGGATAGGTGACTCCTCCCCTGGACTACAGTGCGCATGGGCATCCTCTCCATCCTCAGATTGTTTTTTTCCGCCATTGGGTTCGGATGTGCTATCTTAGCTCAAGTTAGGAAAATATTTTGTCGAGGCCAAAAGGCCTTTAGTTTGCGTCGGTACTGTTTATCGATCGGGTTTCGATACAATTCTGTTAGTTTACTAACTTTCAGCACCGACTTTTTTCGCATTTACCTGTCCATCGACTACTTCGACGATGGAATCGAGGACGCCATTCAAAAGGTGTCCGGTATGCAATGCGAAGTACCCACACATCGACGTCCATCCGGTGTGCAACAAATGCCTTTCGCCGGACCACGACGAATCGACATGCATGGCCTGTGCCCGGTTCCGTTCGAAGAAGACTCTACGGAATCGACGAGCGGCGAGACTCGAGGCGCAGCACGCGGCACCGGCCCCAACAGACATCTTCAACGAGGCCGAAGACGTCGAGGAATTGGAAGTCTTGCCCTCCAGTCCCGTTTCCGAACACTACCCCGGATCGGACGAGGTAGACGAGTCACTCTTCCACAGAGGTGAAGACGACACCAAGGTAGGAGACGACGAGGAGGCCTTAGGGGCCGAAGAGAGTAGCTCCAATGATGAACAAGGCCTACCTGTTCAAACCGAAGAGACACCAGTGCCACAGCCTATGGCTCCGGTCGAGGGATCGCCTTCGGGCCTTACCCGAGACCCATCCCGCAGTTCTTCGGGCCCGGCCTCGGACGTTCAGCGGCAGCCATTATTGCATAAACAAGCTGGTTTCCCTACCGCAAAACCGAAACCGAAAGCTGCTCCGGTTCCACCGAAACTGAAAGTGGCGCTGGTCGGATCGAGGCCTTCCACGCCTTCGACGCCAGCGCAACGCGTCGGCACCGACCGCACCAACAGAGACTTCGGTGCTGAACTTGAAGCGGGCGACGTTGGAGTCGACAAACGGAAAAAGGCCATCGGCACCGACAAACCTGCTCGGCTACCGGCACCAACGACACCGAGGGCCGTAACGCCTGCTGCGTCTCGCATCGCTCCCTCGACGACACCTAAGCCTCACGTATCGAAGACTTCGACGGTGATCTCTGCACCTCGACTCGAAGAACTGCCGGCGCCGAAAAAATCCACGGCCGCCTCTACGAACCTGGCCGGTGCCAAAGCCTCAAAGGCGCCCCAAGTACGACCTGGTGCGACGCAAGGCAGCAAAACCACGGCTGTCCTCCAGGACACGTCGGGTTCCGGTTCGATCGGAGCTCCAGCAGCCTCTTCGGCGCCAGCCAACATTACCTTCGGCTTGCCTCCGTCGACAATCCCAAAAATGTTCCAACTCAGGACACGGGTCACCCAAACTACGGTCACACCTGCTGAGACGTCTCCGGCACGCGTCATCGACGCCGACACTGGCAGGATGATTCTCCACGACCGAAGGATAACTTCGGAGCCGCCACTGGACCCTTTCAGGATCCCACTAAAAAGGAAGTTGCCTGTAGAATCAGAACCTCTCCTTTATGAACCCTTCCATTCATCCTACCAGGATCCACACCGGTTCTCCCCCACACGCTCCGACACGGACGCATTGGAGGACTACATGGATGACCAAGTCCCCTACCATGTAGACACAGACCCTGATGACCAGCAGGACCCTGATCAAACTTGGGGCGACCCTGCAGACCCCAGTGCACCTCTCGATGCACAGGACCATCAACTTTATGGGGCAAAAACATCTCCTACGGAGGATACTGCGGCGTTCAACGCTCTTATTGAACGTGCTGCAAATAACCATGGGGTACAGCTTCACTCTGATACCATCGAAGATGACTTTCTAATGGACACCTTTGCCTCCTCAGAAAGACATGTGAAAACTCTGCCAATGTTGAAGGGGGTCCTCAAACCAGCTAAGGACATTTTCAAGGAACCCACCAGGGCACGAGTGATAAACCCCAGGATTGATAAGAAATACAGATCAGCACCTGGGGATCCTACTTACATCAGAGGCCAATTACCACTCGACTCCATCGTCGTAGCGAATGCACGCAAGAGGGCACACTCGCAAACGACAGGTGACGCTCCTCCCCCGGACAAAGAGTCCAAAGTGTTAGAGACCTCTGGCAAAAGAGTTGCCGCCCAAGCTGCCAACATATGGCGCATAGCCAACACTCAAGCGCTCCTTGCTCGCTATGATAGAGCGCACTATGACACACTGGAGCAAATATTCCAACATCTCCCTGACCAGTTCAAAGAAGGCGCAGAAATGCTCATCAGAGAAGGACAGCTACTCACGAACGCTTCCATCAAATGTGCACTAGATGCTGCAGACACGGCTGCCAGAGCCATAAACACAAGCGTCATGCTGCGACGACATGCCTGGCTACGGATCTCAGGATTCAAGCCTGAGGTACAAAACAATATACTGAACCAGCCCGTCAACCCCGACTATTTATTCGGGCCAGAGGTTGACACCACCCTCAAAGATAAAGAAGGACACGGACACTGCAAAGTCCATGGGAGCCCTACAAACTCAGTCCTTTCGGAGCGGCTCCTTTCGTCGCCCCGGAAACAAGGGAGCAGGTTGAGGACAGGGGTCACAACAAACATATAACAAAGGCAATACACAGACCACCTACGATAAAAACACCCGAGGTGGATATCGTGGCTCCAGTACAAAGGGCAGAGGACGTGGCTACGGCAACACCAGGTCCTCCCCCAAGAACAAGCAGTGACGCCCTCTCCCTTCCTCCCGACCACATAACACCTGTCGGGGGAAGGCTACAAAGGTTCCTGTCCACGTGGAACTCCATCACCACGGACAGGTGGGTCAAGGATATTATAAAATACGGTTACTGTCTGGAGTTAACCTCCACTCCACCCACAATACCACCAAGAAGCCGTCCTATGTCCTCAGAGCACTTAACGCTCTTACAGCAAGAGGTGCAAAGTATGCTTCTAAAAGGCGCTATAGAGGTCGTACCCATCCACGAGCAGGGTACGGGAGTGTACTCCCTCTACTTCTTAATTCCAAAAAAGGACGGGTCGCTCAGACCTATATTAGACCTGAGACCCCTGAACCAGTACATTCTTTCAGAGCACTTTCACATGCTCACTCTACAGCAAGTCCTTCCGCTTCTCAAGCAGGGAGACTTCCTAGCCACACTGGACCTCAAGGATGCGTACTTTCACATACCCATCCACCCCTCGCACAAAAAATACCTCAGGTTCACTGTTCAGGGGCAGCACTATCAGTTCAAAGTCCTTCCCTTCGGCGTGACAACAGCGCCCAGGGTTTTCACGAAGTGCCTAGCTACGGTGGCAGCACATCTACGGAGGCAGCATATACACGTCTACCCCTACCTAGACGACTGGCTCGTTCAAGCGAAGTCAGCCCAGCAATGTGCAAGCCACATGTCCCGCACTATTCACCTTCACAGTCTGGGATTCTCACTAAATTATCCAGTCCCATCTCCAGCCCGCACACGTACAACAGTACCTAGGTGCGACTATAGACACTCTGGCGGCCACAGCTCAGCCAAATTTAGTGAGGATCAACAGCATACAACTGCTGATCTCCAAGTTCCAACCCAATCACTCACTTCCAGCGCGAGTGTTTATGCAGTTGATAGGCATGATGGCCTCCTGCATCTTCATAGTCCCGCACGCGAGATTACATATGCGCCCACTTCAGGAGTGCCTAGCACGTCAGTGGAATCAGGCTCAAGGACAGTTAAAGGACCTAGTGTTGGTGAGCGGTCGGGCATATAACTCTCTGCATTGGTGGAACCCACAAAACCTTTGCAAGGGCCGACCATTCCAAGAGCCTGTCCCACAGATAGTACTGACAGCGGACGCGTCTCTCCAGGGATGGGGAGCTCATGTACTCCACTACACAGTGCAGGGACTATGGACAACACAACAAAAGAAGTTGCACATCAACCTTCTGGAACTGATGGCAATCTTCCTAGCCATGAAGGCATTCAAAGTACATCTATGCAACAAGGTCGTGTTGATCCGGACGGACAACATGACCGCAATGTACTACATACAGAAACAGGGAGGAACACACTCCACAGTTGTCTCACCTGGCTCAGAGCATGTGGAAGTGGGCCATTCAAAGGAACATGTTCCTCATGGCGGAACACCTCCCTGGCAAGGACAACCAGATGGCGGATCTGCTCAGCAGACACAGCCACCAGATGCACGAGTGGGAGTTACACCCATCAGTACTCCAACCGTACTTCCAGCAGTGGGGTCATCCGGAGATAGACCTATTCGCGACAAGCGAAAACGCAAAATGCCAAAGCTTCGCCGCCAGATTCCCACATCCGCAGTCGCAGGGCAATGCGATATGGATGAACTGGTCCGGCAGATTTGCGTACGCTCTTCCCCCAGCGCCATTGATACCGCTAGTGGCCCGCAAACTCCGACAACACTCCCTGACACTCGTCCTAGTTGCTCCCACGTGGGCACGCCAGCCGTGGTACACCACCTTCCTCGAACTTTCCGTGGTGCCGCATCAAAGGCTGCGGATCAAACCCGCGCACTTGACGCAGAACCATGGAGAGGTTCAGCACCCAGATCCGCAACAGCTGAACCTGGCGATCTGGCTCCTGAAGTCCTAGAGTTTGGCTATCTCAACCTGCCACCTGACTGTATGGACATCATCAAGGAGGCCAGAAGACCCACTACCAGAGCTTGCTATGCAGCCAAATGGAAAAGGTTCGTCATTTATTGCGGTAATAATGACATCAACCCGCTGGACGCATCCATCCAAAACATCATCTGTTACCTCTTACACCTATATCGATGCAATCTGGCGTACACCTCTATACGTGTCCATTTGACCGCAATCTCAGCCTATCTGCAAACCAGGCAGCACCTCTCTATTCAGAGTGCCTGCCATCAAAGCATTCTTGGAAGGACTCAAACGAGCCATTCCACCAAGCCACCCACCGGCTCCAATGTGGAACCTCAACTTGGTCCTCACACGCTTGATGGGTCCACCCTTTGAACCTCTACACTCATGCGAGATTCAATTCCTTACCTGGAAAGTGGCCTTCCTTGTAGCGATCACTTCCCTAAGAAGAGTTAGTGAACTCCAGGCACTAACCGTTCAAGAGCCATTTATACAGGTTCACGCCAACAGGGTCGTACTACGTACCAACCCCAAATTCATGCCCAAAGTAATATCGCAGTTCCACATGAATCAGACTGTTGAACTGCCAGTTTTCTTCCAAAACCCACAAACTGTTGCAGAAAGGTCACTACATACACTAGATGTACGGAGGGCCCTCATGTACTACATCGACAGGACTAAACCCTTCCGGAAGACAAAACAACTGTTCGTTGCCTTTGCCCCACACCACAAAGGTAACGCCATCTCCAAAGCAGGGATAGCCAGATGGATAGTTAAGTGTATTCAAATCTGTTATCAAAAGGCAAAACGCACATTAACTATTCCACCACGAGCCCACTCAACACGCAAGTTAGGGGCTTCCATGGCCTTCCTAGGAAATATTCCCCTGCATGATATATGCAGAGCAGCCACATGGTCCACTACACACACATTTACAAAACACTATTGCGTAGATGTGCAGTCAAAACAGCAGGCAGCTGTAGGACCGGCTGTTCTCAAAACACTTTCAGACCGCTGCAGCTGGCACGGGTAGCCGCCGCCAATAGAGGGCACTGCTATGTATTCTATGCACAGATATGAATTCAGCAGCCCACATGCCTCGAACTGAATATGCTACTTACCAGTATGCATCTGTTCTTGGCATGTAGGGCTGCTGACATTCATATCGCCCTCCCTCCTCCCCGGCGCCTGTCGCAGCTGCAGCTCTCAGAATTACTGCAAGCATGGTCATCACTTTCTGTATCTACTCCATCACTGCCACAATGGCGAAAAACAATCTGAGGATGGAGAGGATGCCCATGCGCACTGTAGTCCAGGGGAGGAGTCACCTATCCAAGGATACTTCGAAGACTCTTCCAGGACAACAACGTGCAAACATCCGGACCCAACACTAGGCGGCGATCTATGCACAGATATGAATGTCAGCAGCCCTACATGCCAAGAACAGATGCATACTGGTAAGTAGCATATTCAAACCTTTACAGAGGTCGACCATTCCTGGACCCTGTCCCACAAATAATCCTAACAGACGCATCGCTCTCCGGCTGGGGAGCTCATTTGTTACATCTCACAGTACAGGGCACATGGACGCCGCAACAGAAGTTACTCCACATCAACTATCTGGAGTTACTGGCAATCTTCCTCTCCCTAAAATCCTTCCAGACGCAGATTTCAGGCAAGGCAGTCCTCATTCGTACAGACAACATGACTGCCATGTACTACATTCAAAAACAGGGGGGCACACACTCCACAGCTTTTAATTAGCAGAAAGCATATGGAGATGGGCAATTCTGCAAAAATCTTTCTCCTGGCCCAACACGTCCCAGGAGTCCAGAACACCGTGGCAGATCTGCTCAGCAGACAAACGCAGCAGATCCACGAGTGGGAACTTCACCCACTGGTTCTTCACCCGTTCTTTCAGAAGTGGGGGCATCCACACATAGACCTATTCGCCACCCACGAAAACAAAAAATGCCCAAGCTTCGCCGCCAGATACCCACACCCATTGTCCAAAGGCAATGCGATATGGATGAATTGGTCAAACAAATTTGCATATGCTTTTCCACCTCTCCCACTAATTCCATTAGTGGTGCGAAAGCTACAACAGCATTCCCTAACACTGATTTCTAGTAGCTCCAACATGGGCCAGACAACCGTGGTACACCACACTGCTGGAACTCAGTTCCACACCAAAAGCTACACCTCTCACCATGCCTCCTAACCCAGAACCATGGAGAGATCAGGCACCCGGACCCAGCTCAGCTCAACCTTGCGATCTGGCTCCTGAGGTCCTAGAATTCGGATACCTTAACCTTCCCCCTGATTGCATGAATATTATCAGGGAAGCTAGACGCCCTACTACTAGGGCATGCTATGCTGCAAAGTGGAAAAGATTTGTTGTTTACTGCCACAACACAATCAATCCTTTAAATGTGTCCATACAGCACATTATATGTTACTTACTCCATCTACAAAGGTGTAGCCTAGCATATACTTCCATTCGGTTACACCTCGCTGCAATTGCTGCTTATTTACAGAACAGCAAGCACCTATCACTTTTCAGAGTGCCTGCCATCAAGGCCTTTATGGAAGGCCTCAAAAGAGTAATTCCACCCAGAGTACCCCCCTCACCTGTCGAACTTGAATATAGTTCTCACAAGGTTAATGGGACCCCCTTTCGAACCATTACATAAATGTGAGCTCCAATTTCTCACATGGAAAACAGCTTTTCTAGTGGCCATCACTTCCCTCAGAAGGGTTAGTGAAATACAAGCACTCACTATACAGGAACCTTTTCTCCAAATGCATCAGAACAAGGTTGTACTCCGCACCAACCCAAAATTTCTACCCAAAGTAATTTCTCCATTCCATCTCTATCAGTCGGTAGAATTACCAGTCTTTTTCTCACAACCTCAAACCGTTGCGGAAAGGGCTCTACACACACTGGATGTTAAAAGGGATTTACTTTACTACATCCAAAGGACAAAACCTTTCAGGAAAACCAAACCGACTTCCCAAGAGGAAAAACAAACTGCAAACATCCGGGCCCAACACCAGATGGCGATCTATGCACAGTGTATAGATCTGCAGCTCTACATGCCAAGAACAGATGCATACTGGTAAGTAGCATATTCCTTTCTTGTAGCCATCACTTCCCTTAGAAGGGTCAGTGAGATACAAGCACTTACCATACAAGAATTTTTTCTCCAAATGCACCAGAACAAGGTGGTTCTCCGTACCAACCCCAAATTCCTACCCAAAGTCATTTCCACCTTTCATCTAAAGCAATCGGTAGAATTACTGGTATTTTTCTCGCAACCTCAAACTGTTGCAGAAAGGGCTCTACACATGCTAGATGTTAAACGGGCCTTACTTTACTATATCCAGAGAGTTCGAGGCATGTGGGCTGCTAAATTCATATCTGTGCATAGATCGCCGCCTAGTGTTGGGTCCGGATGTTTGCACGTTGTTGTCCTGGAAGAGTCTTCGAAGTATCACGAGATAGGTGACTCCTCCCCTGGACCACAGTGCGCATGGGCATCCTCTCCATCCTTAGATTGTTTTTTTCCGCCATTGGGTTCGGATGTGCTTATCTTAGCTCGTTAGGAAAATTCAGTTTAAAGCCAAAAGGCCTTTAGTTTTCGTCGGTACTGTTCCCCGATGCTGTCGGACTCGCCGGGGACTAGGGTGTCCCCGGTGGACGATTTGGTCTCGTTCCAAGAGGTGCTGTTGAGAGGGGCAACAAAATTGGGTATCACGGTGACGGTTCCAACACCCACGACGTCCGTGATATTCGAGACACTTCATAAACATCTGTCTCGCCCTCTACTGCCTCTTGTACCAGGACTGGTGGAGCCCGCGTTGGAGCTGTTCCTCACTCCCGCGGTGACGAAAGCTGCCCCTTCCAGGCTCATGAAAAAGTATAGGGCCCCGGAGTCGGACCCTACCTTTTTGAGGGTGGACCCGAAGCCGGATTCGGTCATCGTGACGGCGGCGAGGAAACATGCGACCGCTCCTTCATCGACGGTCCTGCCTGACAAAGCCACTGGCTGGATTCTGCGGGCAGGAAGGTGTGTGGGACTGCCGCCACCACCATGAAGGCAGCAAGTGCAGGGGCCTTGTTGGGGCGTTACGACTGGGCCCTGTGGGAGTCCCTGCAGCAGTTTGCGGACCTGCTGCCCCGGGACAGGAAGGAGGACTTCTTGAAAACGGTGCGCGAGGGCATGCTGGTTTCGAATCAGGTGATCGGCGCGGCGGCGGATGTCTCCTTGTTGGCCGCCCACGCCTACTGTCATGGCGTCCACCAGAGGCGGCATTCGTGGCTGCGCCTGACGTCCCTCAAACCAGAGGCTCAGCACAGAGTGGCCAACCTGCTCTTCTCGGGGGAAACCCTGTTTGGAAAACATGCGGATGAGGAGGCCCGCGCGGAGGCGGAAACCCTGACGGCCGTCGGGTTGGAGAAGGCCGAGAAGAAGCGCCCGTTCCAGAGGCGGTTCGGGTCTACGGGCAGAGGGCGTGGGCAGGGTTCGGGACAGCAGCAGCACCAACAGCAGCAGTTCCGGAAGCCCTTCCAGAAACGCCAGAGGGGTAGAGGAGGCCAGCAGGCGGCTACCACTACCAAGGGCCCGGCCGGGTCTCGGCCCTGAGCGGCTACTTCCCCCCCCCCCCCCCCCCCCCTCAACCGTTACCCACTCCAGTGGGGGGAAGCATTCAACTTTTTCCGGCAGAGTGGAGAAAAATTACTCAGGACAAGTGGGTGCTGAATATGGTTTGCAATGGATACAGTTTTCGGTTTATCAGCCCGCCTCCAGCGATACCGCCAGTCAGCTCTCAGTTCCAGCTGAGAGCTCCAGGCGGAGGCAGACATCTTGTTGAGAAAAAAAGGCGGTAGAAGAGGTACCTCTGTCTCAAAGGGGAAGAGGTCTGTACTCTCGGTTCTTCCTCGTTCGCAAGAAGGACAAGAACGACTTCAGGCCCATTCTGGTTTTGCGACAGGCAAACAAATGGATTCGCAGAGAAGTTTCGCATGCTATCGTTGCATCAGATTTACCCTCGGCTGCAACGGGGAGACTGGCTCTGTGCCATAGATCTACAGGATGCGTACTTCCATGTGCCCATAGCACGGAAGCACTGGATGTTCCTGCGATTCAAAGTCGGCGCCAATCACTCAATACACAGTACTGCCATTCGGGCTAAAGTCTGCGCCCAGGACCTTCTCGAAGTGCATGGCGGTGGTGGCGGCACATCTGCGAAGGAACAAGGTGTTTGTCTTCCCGTATCTGGACGATTGGCTGATCAAGGCGTCCTTCTCGGAAGCGCAAGATCACTTCCGGTGGACGTGCGCTCTCTTGCACAAGCTGGGGTTACACGTCAACATGTCCAAATCGGTCCCGACTCCGGTCCAGTGCATACAGTACCTGGGAGCCTCCATCGATACGCGGTCTGCAAGCGTGTCTCCTTCGGAGGAGAGACGGTTATCACTCCTTCGGAAGGCTCAGGACTGCTCCATCGACGACAGTGAGGAAGGTGTCTTCTCTACTGGGATCGATGGCCTCCTGTATCTTCCTCACGCACGGCTACACATGAGACCACTGCAGGAGTGCTTGGAGGATCAGTGGGATCAGAGGACAGGCTCTTGGGACAACAAGATACGACTGTCTCTACATGCTCTTCAGTCTCTGAAGTGGTGGTGTTCGGCGGAAAACCTCCTCAAGGGGGTTCCCTGCCACAAGGACATTCCCACGACGAGTGTCGTGACGGATGCGTCTCCAGGGCTGGGGAGCGTATTCCGGGGACTTGCAGATTCAAGGAAAGTGGTCTCCTTTGGAATCGACGTACCACATCAATTTCCTGGAACTCAGATCTGTCTTCCTGGCACTGAAGGCCTTCCTTCCGTCCTTCCAGACCAACTCGCTGCTGATACAGACGGACAATACAGCCACGATGTATTACCTCAACAAGCAGGGGGGGGTCGAGATCGCGCACTCTGTCTCAGGAGGCGCAGGCGATCTGGCACAGGCTTCTGGCCCGAGGACTGACTATTACGGCCACGCATCTGCCAGGGGTGCAGAATGCTCAGGCGGACGCGTTGAGCAGGCTGATTCAGGAAAACCACGAATGGGTCATAAACGACGAAGTACTAGGAGAAGTCTTCGCAAGGTGGGGGACTCCAGGCGTAGATCTGTTCGCCACTGCCGAAAACAGCAAATGCCGAGACTTCGCATCCAGGTACTACCAGCGGGGGACGGTGGGGAATGCGCTATGGATCGATTGGTCGAACAGCTTTCTGTACGCTTTTCCACCCATTCCCCTGATTCCGGCAGTGCTCATCAAGCTGTCCCAGTCCAGGGCGCGGATGATCCTGATCGCCCTGGAATGGCCCAGGCAGTGGTGGTTCACGGACCTACTTCACCGGTCTCTCCTTCCTCACATGCGGTTGCCGTGCAGGCCGGACCTTCTCACGAAGTTCGGGGGGCGGATGGTGCACCCCAACCTCGTCTTTGTTTGGCGGCATGGCTCCTGAAATAGTGCAATATGGCCATCTGAATCTACCAGACGATTGTATGGACATACTGAAGGAGTCTAAACGACCTTCCACTAGGACATCCTATGCCTACAAATGGAAGAGGCTCTGTATCTGGTGTCAGTCCAAGAACTTTGATCCGACGACATGTAAGGAAGATGTCCTCCTTCCGTACCTTTTACATCTGGCGCAGTCTGGCCTTAAATTCCATTCCATTAAGGTTCATCTGGCTGCTTTGACTGCTTACAGGAAATGCCCTTCACAGACTTCCTCCTTTCAGATCCCTGTGGTCAAGGATTTTTTTGGAAGGCTTGAAGAAAGTTTCCTCCCGTCAGACTTCCCTCGCCTTCCTGGGACTTGAATGTGGTGCTGTCCAGACTGATGAAGGAGCCTTTTGAACCCATTCACAAGGCTTCATTGCAGCACCTATCTTGGAAGGCGGCGTTCCTAGTGGCCATTACATCGGCCCGCAGGGTGAGTGAACTTCAGGCATTATGTTGTCAAGAACCTTATACTGTATTTCATGCTGGTAAGGTGGCGATGCGTACTCACCCTAAATTTCTTCCCAAGGTTATCTCTGATTTTCATGTCAACCAGACCATAACTTTACCTACGTTCTTTCAGAATCCCTCTTCGCCAGCAGAAAGGTCTCTCCATTCCCTGGATGTTCGGAGGGTGTTAATTTTATCTGGATAAGACCAAGGATATTCGTAGGTCTGACCAATTGTTTGTTAATTATGGATCAGTCAGGACTGGTCTTGCGACCTCTAAGCAGTCCATTTCTCGGTGGATTGTGTCCTGAATACAATTGTGTTATCAAATGGCTAATAAGACCTTAGGGGGTAAACCTAAGGCTCATTCCACGAGGGGCAAAGCTGCCACGACGGCTTTGCTGCGTAATGTTCCTATTGCGGAAATCTGCAAGGCGGCCACTTGGAAGTCGGTCCATACCTTTGCTGCGCATTACTGTCTGGACTCTGATGCCAGGGCAGATGCTCAGGTTGGGCAGGCTTCGCTGCGAAATTTGTTCGCACAGTAGTGGTTTTGTCTTGTTTGTTCTCCACCGCCGTTGTTGTGTGGGGATGGGCTTGCCATTCTATTCACTAGATTATGACTATACACAGATCCCCTACTACAGAAGGAGTAGTTTCTTTTCTGTAACTCCAGTTCTGTAGTAGGGGTATCTCTGTTAGTCATAAGCGCCCGCCCTCCTCCCCGGTGGAGAGATAATTATTCATATGAAGAATGCTACAGGTCTGGCGTCCTACGCCTTCAAAAAGAACTGAAAGTAAAGGGGACCTGCTGGGCATTCTGGTATACTGGGGAAAGTTCCGGAAATCTGGAAAGTTTTCTTAAAGGCACAGTATCCTGTTCTAAGCCACATAATGGCAGCCTATGGGGCTTGTCTGTCTACTCCTTCCTCTTTCATTCCAGAGGCTTTTGCTGGTAGAGGCAGGGTTTTGTCCTATGTGGAGAAAAGCTGTACAGGCAGTGCTGTTTGTGGATGTTGGTAGAATTCTAGTTGAAGTTCTGGACAGTGTAGCCTGTGGGTATAGGCTGCATTATCGGTCTTTAAATTAAATTCTCTCTTAAAGGTGTATGCAGGTCTGCATGATTTGTCACCTTTAGAGATTATTTTTTATTGCTCCGGGGTCCACGCACATGGGCGGGACTATTCTCTAGATTATGACTATAACAGATACCCCTACTACAGAACTGGAGTTACAGAAAAGAAACTACTCCATCTGGGGGTTACAAAGAAGACTGCAGGGAAACCTGCGGGAGGCAGCACATTGAAAAAAGGCGCCATGGGTTGGGTGGGCTGATCGCCCTCAATTTGTAAACACTTCCCTGTAGTTAAGGCACCCTCCATAACCACTAAACTACCCATCGGGGCTTGATTTCAATAATCCACTAACACCGAGCCAAGAGGAGCAGTCTCTAGGGCAGACAGGCGCGCACCAGATTAACACCCTTAAAGTATCATAGACCGTTTCGAGTGATATTGGGTCAGATGGCATAATGTCTCCAGCTTTTGTCCCAGAACCTCTTACCTGTGCCTCGGTCGTCGCTGTCGCCATGAATGCAACAGTAATAAACCCCCAGGGTGGCGGGGACAAGGAGGCCAATATTGATCTTGAAGAGCACCCTGGGCCCACAGCCCCTCAAACCCTGGAACCAGCTGGTGAATATTTATATGGTCTCCAGCTGGCACGGAAAATGAAACAATCCGTTTGAATGAAGGCAGCATCTCAAACGATAATGAATCCGACCCCCATGGCGAGAACCATCAAGCAGAAAAACCACGCAGCAAAAGGCGTAGCCAGCTCAAATGGGACTACTCGGATTCCCTAAACTAGTTTCTCCTTGGGGTATCCTCCGACCTTCACGGGGAGAGCCCCAAGACTACTGCCGAACATTTGACAGAACCCTCTGACTTCCATACTGAACACAGCGAAGTTACAAGAGGAAGCTCGATCTGATAACTGTGCGGCTAAAGGGGCTGCCAAAAAGCTCCAAGGTGGCATCAGGAAGCTGAACCAGATCTGCACAGATCAGCGATCGGGTCTCAATGGTTGAAGCATGGACAGACTCTGGAGTCAGAAGTTGCCAATATAAAAGACCAAGGTGCCTCATGCGGCGTGCCTAACAGATCTAAATGGCCAAAATGGATGAAGCGCAGATGGAGACTCTGCCAATTCATCTCCTTTTCAACAGCAAGGCACCCAGGGGTACCTAATGAATCCAGCTCGACAGTCCTATTTGACAGGTCCACCCAGGTCTAGGACGTCTACTTGCACATCCCCATCAACAGCAAACACTGCCTTAGGTTTATGATAAACAAAACTCACTACCAGTTGACAGTACTGGCTTTCGGACTAAAATCAGCACCAAGGGTCTTCACAAAATGTCTGGCAGCAGTAGCAGCACACTTTAGGAGGAAGGGGATACATGTATACCCATACCTTGATGACTTGCTCGTAAAAGCAAGCTCATACCACAAGTGCAGGAGGCACATAAAGATAGTGATACAGACGCTTGCCCAACTGGGGTTTTCAATCCATTGGGAGAAAACGTCAATGGAACCAGAACAAGTGAAGATATTCTTAGGAGCAGAGATCAACACCATACAGAGCACGGTGATTCCATGAGCAAAGAGGACTCTGGCAATATGCAAAGAGACGCGTCTTTACTGCAAGGGGCAAGCTCTGACAGTGAGCAAACTGATGGGAATAATAGCATCATGCATACATTTGGTACCAAATATCCGCCTACACATGAGACCATTCCAAGAATGGATCCAGCCGCAGTGGTCACAAGCGACTGTGTTGGGAGGATCTAGTGGTTGTCACACAATAGCGTGGTGGTACAGGAAGAACTTAGCAGAGGGAGATCATTCACACAACCGACTCCAACAGTAACCATTACAACGGACTCCTCCCAGAGGGGGTGGGAAGCGCACACAAACAACCTCAAAGTAAGGGTTTGTGGGGACATCAGGATGCAATAAGGCACATCAACTACCTAGAACTCAAGACCGTGTTCCTAGTCTTAAAAGCCTTTCAGAAACTGCTGTACAGAGTACTGATACAGACAATACAACTACCATGTTCTACATCAACAAGCAAGGAGGGACACAATCTGCAACACTTTCCCTGCTAGCGCAGGAAATGTGGAGATGGGCAATCCCCAGGAAAATAGACCTGTTGGCAATACATCTACCAGGGAAGGACAATGTAGAAGCAGACTGACTCAGCAGACGTCCGCATCCCACGAATGGGAGATCAACCAACAAAGCCAGAAGGTATTCCACAAATGGGGAACTCCGCAAATGGACCTAGTTGCAACACACCAAAATGCCAAAACTTCGCATCCAGGGTACCGTGCAAACAGTCCCTGGGGCATGCGTTATGGATAAGCTGGTCAGGGACATTTGCCTACGCTTTTCCACCGATGCCACTACTACACAGGGTACTGAACAAGTGCAGGTTCAGCAACATGACGCTCATCCTGATAGCACCCCAGTGGGCCAGACAAACCTGGTTCTCACATCATGGAGATGTCACAAACGCACGCACACAGGTTCCCTACCAGGAAGGACCTGCTAACTATGCAAAACAGAGTACTACACCCAGAGCCGGAAAGCCTCAGCCTAGCTGCATGGCTCCTGAGGACCTAGAGTTCGCACACTTCAAACTACCAGCAAGCACGATGGCGGTGCTCAGAGGCAAGGAGCCCTACCACAAGAACGTGCTACGTAGCAAAGTGGAAAAGATTCACCGAATGGTGCATTAGGGAGAAACTGCAAACAAGAATTACTAAGGAATCCACAGTACTAAGATACTTAACGCATCTACTGCAGAATAAACTAAGCTAGACATCCCTAAGGGTCCACTTGGTGGCAATTGTGGCTTACACAAGAGGAGAAACGGGGAAAAGTTTCTTCACCTCACAGGTGGTAAAGATTCCTAGAAGGAGCCTATTCACAAAGCTACACTGCATATGCTCATGCTAAAGACAGCCTTCCTAGTAGCCATCACATCACTACGAAGAATAAATGAATTGCAAGCACTAACACTCCAAGAACCCTACCTGAAAAAAGTGATGGGATTGTCATGAGAACAGATCCACATTTCATGCCAAAGGTGGTGTTTTTCCAAAAACCTTCAAGCACAGAGGGCCTTACACACACTGGATGCCAGGAGGGCAGTGGGGCAGTGATTCACTATATGGAAAGGACAAGAGTGCAGGAAAAAGCAATTATTTGTATCCTTTGCCAGCAGTTTTTTGGGACAACCAGTTTTGCAGCATGAATCTTTCTGGATTCACTATGCTGTGCATTATTCCGCGGTCTGGTGGTTGGGTGCGGAATCTTAGTCTTCCTTTTGTTTTTGGTAGCCTAGGTGGGCGTTGACGTCCCACCATTTGGTGTACCTCATGACGTCGGCACGCTTCCTGCGGAAGCTCCCACCTTGGGGCGCCATCTTCAGATTCTTTTTTCCGTTGTTGGGTCTGGATCGTCACCGTGAAGCTCCAGAGTTTTTTGGGAAGAAAAGAAGAAAAAGCACGAGTTTCATCGAGAGTTGAGGAAGACTACAGAGAACCTGGTCGACAAGCTGGGACGACGAAGGAGGAGAACCTCGATCTTCGACGTCTAACGGAGAATGCGCATTCGGGGACCCTGAGCGCAGGAATGGACAAGACACTCTTTAAATTCTGCCGTAACTGCCACCATAAATACGCGCAGAAGGACCAACACCCGGTCTGCAATCTTTGCCTGCCAGTCGACCGCGAGAGCAAAGACTGCAACGCCTGTTCCATCTTCACACCGAAGACACTCCTGGTTAGAGAGACAGAGGAGAGCCAATTACAACCTGCAGGGCAAGGGACAGACCCCGTCGCACAAACTGGGCCTCTCCACCGACTAAGACAACGTCGCCGAGGGACCAGATGACTTCACGATCGCAGAGAACGATAGGAAAACGTCTGATAAGGTAGGGGAGACGTCGAACACTAAACCCTCGACAGGGCCCCGAAAGCCTGAGTCAGACTCTAATCGAAGTGCTTGAAAGGAGCACCGGTGCTGAAAATTTCGACTACCGCAGCTGCACCTAAGGACGAACGGCCTGGTGGATCCTTCGAAAAGGACTCCCAGGTGGCGAAGACCAGCGAAAAGCCATGGTAGTCGAAGCAAGGCCATGGGGCCCTCTGCTTCGAAAGAGGTTGCGTCGACGCCGGCAAAGACCCGAGCTTGACGCCGAACAGGCCATAGTTGGAAAGAAAGAGGAGGCTCGAGGCAGAAATGGAGAGCATGCTGCAAAGGAAGGAGTTCGATAAAATGAAAAACACGATTCCAACGAAACCAGTCTCATCATAGACATCCAGGAACAGGAGAGTTCTACGCCGAAGAACAGTAACTCCCGGAGAAGAGGACCTATACTATGAGGGAGAAGATGATGACCAACAAACTCGGCATCGACACAGGACCTGGAGTGGCAGGACCTCAACGCCAAAAACCCGGAAGAGCCTGTGGAGACTTACCCTTCGAGGCCTTCGCCGCCTGATGACATTGGGGCCTACAATATGCTCATCAAAAGCGCAGCAGCAGCTTTTGGGGGTCAAGCTGGAGGAAGAAAAGCCTAAAGCAGACTTTTTACTGGCAACGCTGCTCCCCATTCAAACGCCAGTTCCTCCACATGCTCAAGTGTCATGGACCAGGGGAAGGAGGCGTTCAGGGACCCAGCAACATGCAGGTCCATCACACCTAGGACGGAGAAGAAGTATAAACACGCCTCCCAGGACCCTTCCTACATCAAGGGATCAGTCACAGTTGACTCAATCATTGCGTCAACTGCCAGGAAAAGGATGTCCTGGCAACCTCTGGCCCACCACCAGACAAGGAAAGCAGGATGGACCGGACTGGGAGGAAGATTGAAAGAAACGCGGCAATGCACTGGTGCATGGTGAACTCCAATGCCCTACTAATCAGACACAAATACCAACATTGGGACGAAAAGAGCCTCGCACCTTATGGAGGAAGGGAAGAATATCACAAATTCTTGCCCTAAAAACGGCCTTAGATAGAGCCGAAACATCAAGCAGGTTGATGGCAAGAGGGATAACGGAAAGAAGGCAGGCCTGGCCCAGGATCTCAGGTTTCAAGCAAGAAGTCCAGAAAAACATCCTGAACACCCCACAACGGGGATACGCTGTTCAGAGCCCCGGTGGATGAAAAACTCACCCAACTCGAGAATAACAAAACCAGGTCCATGGGGGGCCCTGCAATTCAGAGGGATGAGAAGAGCTACCCTGACACGGAGACCATACGGAAGGGGTGGAAACCAGCTGAGAACATCACACCAGACAATCCAGCAGGGCCACCAGGGCGACCATCACAGCCAGCAGGGGCAGCAGAAACAAACTTGGCAGTACCAGCCTCTGGGCCAGTCCTTTCGCAGTAGGGGGAACGGACAAGGGAAAAGACTAAGAGGGGGAGAACAACCCGCCTCAAAGTGACCGCCTGGCGAAGCGTGCTCGCCCACAAGATCCCTCTGAGGGTAGAGCACAAATTCAACGAGAGGGTTACACAGACAACACCAACGAACATGCAACACAAGTAGGCAGGCGGCAGGCTGAGAGGTTTCTTCCAGGAGTGGAAAAGGATAACAGACAAATGGATACTCGACATCATACAGTTTGGTAGTTTTCTTTCCAACTCTATGCAGTACCAAAACAGAAAACCAAAGAGAAGGGAACACTCAGGACAGGAGCTAGTGCAACTCCGAGAGGCAGCACAAGAACTACTCCAAAAGGAGGCCATAGAACCAGTACCATTCAAAGAAAGGAACAAGGGAGTGTACTCCAACTACTTCCTGGTACCAAAGGTGGACGAAACACTAAGACCCATCCTGGATCTACGGTTCTTAAACAAGTACATAAGGACACAAATTCAAAATGACGTCCCTACAAGAGGTACTCCCTCAGTTGAGAGAGACTTCATCCCAATGAACAGGCAGCACAAACATCTGTTAAGATTTTCCATCAACAAAGAACACTACCAGTTCACAACCATGGCATTCAGACTAAAGTCCGCACCAAGGGTTTTCACAAAATACCTTGCGCCAGTGGCGGCGTAGCAGGGAAGGGATTCGTGTATACCCTTATCTCGACAACTGGCTAATAAAAGCAAGTTCACGCGAAACACAGCGGGTCACAAGGACGCTAACAAAGCTGGGATTCTCCATACACTGGGGGAAATCCTCAATGGAACCGGAACAGGTGAAGATCTTCCTGGGGGGTACAGATCAACACCATACAGAGAACAGTGATCCCCAGCGACAAGAGAACACTGGACCTGCTATGGGGAGACACGCCTCTACCAGAAGGGGCGAGCTCTTGACAGTGAGGACAGCAAGCAAGATCATGGGGATGATGGCGTCATGCATTCACCTAGTCCCCAATGTACGCCTACACATGAGACCATTCCAGGAATGGCTGCAACAGCAATGGTCACAAGCAACCAGAAGTTGGGAGGATCTAGTGGTTGTAATACACGCAGTGCAAGAAGAGATAGCGTGGTGGAACAAGGAGAACATAACAATTGGGGAAGCCCTTGACACCACCAAACCCAACAGTGACCATCACCACAGACTCATCCCAGATAGGATGGGGAGCACATATGAACAAGCTCAGAGTGAGGGGTCTGGACTCCAGCAGATGCGGTCAGACACATCCACTACCTGGAATTGAAGACCTTATTCCTAGCCCTGAAGGCCTTCCAGAAAAAAACTGTACAACCAGAAGGTGTTGATGCAAACAGACAACACGACAGCTATGTTCTACATCAACAAGCAGGGAGGAACCCAATGATTCCCTCTATCCAACCTGGCACAGGAGATTTGGAGCTGGGCCATCCCACTCAAAATAGACCTGCTGGCCATACACCTACCAGGGAAGGACTATGTGGAAGCAGACTGGCTCAGCAGGCAGACTTCAGCATCCCACGAGTGGGAGCTCAATGGACAGGAAATGCAAAGGCTATTCAAAAGGTGGGGTACACCGACGATAGAAATGTTTGCAACACACCTGAATGCAAAATGCCCAAACTTCGCATCCAGGCAACCAGAGAAACAATCCCAGGGGAATGCCCTATGGATAAGCTGGGCAAAAACATTTGCCTACGCTTTTCCCCCAATACCACTGATACCCAGGGTACTCAACAAGTGCAGGACCAGCAACATGACACTGATCCTAGTAGCATCACAGTGGGCGAGATAGTCCTGGTACTCACAAATAATGGAAATGGCACAGGGGCCACCCCACAAGTTCACCAAAAGGAAAGACTTGCACTCCATGTAAAACGTAGAAGTTCTACACCCAGAGCCAGAGAGCCTCAGCCTAGCAGCATGGCTCCTGAAGACATGGAGTTTGCACACCTTAAGCTACCACAAAGCACCATGCGAGTGCTCCGGGAGGCAAGGAGACAAACGACACGAAAATGCTATGGGGAAAAATGGAAGAGGTTCACACACTGGTGCAGCAAAAAAACTGCAGAACAAGTTGACAAAGGAATCAACGATGCTGAGATACCTCACACCTACTAAAGGCTAAACTATGTTCATCCTCGCTAAGGGTACACCTAGCAGCGATTGTAGCTTACACACGAGGTGAGACGTGGAAAAGTTTCTATACAGCACTAGTATTCAAGAGATTCCTGGAAGGGGTGTAAAGGATAGCGCCAACAAAGAGGATGCTGCCGCCGGCATGGAACCTCAACATAGTCCTGACGGAACTTATGAAGGCACCTTTTGAGCCCATCCACAAGGCCCCACTACAAATGCTGACAATGAAGACAGCCTTTCTGGTGGCAATAACCTCGCTGCACTGAGTAAGCGAGCTGCAAGCACTAACATTGCAAGAACCTTGCATCCAAATACACAAGGACAGGGTCGTAATGAGAACGGACCCACACTTCATGCCGAAGGTGGTGTCTGCATTCCATATGCACCACACAGTACAAATACCGAGCTTCTTTCAGAACCCAGCCCCAAGCGCAGAAAGGGCACTGTACACTAGACGCAAGAAGGGCGGTGATGCACTACTTCGAGAGAACCAAGGAGCACAGGAAAACTAAGCAGTTTTGTGTCCTTCGCAACCAGCTTCCTGGGTAGACCAGTAACAAAAAAAGCACCATCGCTCAATGGATCGCACTGACGATACATTCCTGCCACAAACAGGCAGGGCAAGAACTATCGGAAGGGGCACGGGCCCACTCAACAAGGAAGAAAGGAGCATCAATTGCCTTTCTGGCTAACACACACACATTCAAGACATATGCCTGGCAGCAACATGGGATTCAGTGCACATGTTCACTAAGCACTACTGCGTGGATATACAAATGAACAAGGAAGCACAAGTAGGACAGAAGGTGATTCAACATATATTCAACGACCAACGCTCATCTTCCACCCAGCCGTCACGAAGGCAAACCGCTACAAAGTCTATGCACAGCCTAGTGAATCCAGAAAGATTCACGCTGCAAAACGAATAGTTTCTTACCTGTCGGTGTAGTTTTGCAGCTTGAAGATCTTACTGGATTCACTAGCGAACCCACCTACCTCCGCCAGGAAGATGAGGCTGGAGAAGGGGGCAAGACAGAGAATGGAGAACAAAAGGACTTGAAAAGAAATGTGAGGATATGATTAAGAAATACTGAATTGCCTAGGGTTCAAAAAAAAGAGGGAAAAAAAAAATCTGAAGGTGGGACTTCCGCAGGAAGCATGACGACGTCACGAGAAGTACACCAAATGGTGGGACGTCGACGCCCACCTGGGCTGCAAAAAAAAGACAAGACTACGATTCCGGAACCAACCACCAGACTGCGGAATAATGCACAGCATAGTGAATCCAGAAAGATCTTCAAGCTGCAAAACTACACCGACAGGTAAACTTGTTAGTAGACCGGGTCAAGCAAGGGTAGAAAAGGAGTAGGATGAATAAACATAAAATTGTATTGGTAAACCTGTGGCCTAAGTGACTCAGCAAAAAGTAGCACAGGGGATTACGTTCACTGGGGAACGACATTGTTTGCCTCCAGGAGACGCTTATCGAAGGAGCACAAACATCTGTTGAACTCACTGGGGTACAAAGTTATTGGGGCAACTTCTCAGGGCGCCTGGGTAAAAAGAGTTGGTATCCTAGCACAGAAGCCTCCTATAAAAATCAATAGAGTAAAATCTGACTCCCTTGGGAGGTAGGTGATCGCAGGATGTTCTCTAGCCCCAGACTTTGTCTTCCCAATATGCTCCATCTACGGCAGCAACCTAGACAACAACCCAGGGATAATCAATTGGGTAAATGGTGAATTAGCACATTGGTCTCTCCCTATAATTCTTTGTGGCAATTTAAACCTTAACCTGCTTAGCACCTGGAAAATAGATGATCATTGGAAGTATAGAGGCAGGAACCCAAAGGTTTTTCAGGCTATGCACAACCTAATGAACACTCGCGGTTTAAAGGATGTATGGGCTGACTTAAAACCCAAACAAGATTTTACTTTTTTCCTCAGTTCCCCATCTCTCTGGCAAGACTAGACTACTTTTTGGTTTCTTCTTCTCTGGTACAAGACTGCTTTGATCTCACCCTGATTCATGTCAGATCACAACCCACTCATTTTAAATTTAGGGGGATGGGGGTACAGAGGACCAAGTTCGAGCTAGAGTTTTGAAAAAGCTCTCCTATATGACAACGGTTAGCGGGAACACATGCAGGGCTGGATTCAAGAGTTTTTTAATATAAATATCGGGTCAGCCCCGACAATGGTAAAGAGAAAGCGCAGGTTACTTGTCTGCAAGACAAAATTATACAAGCAAAAGAAACTAAAACAGGCCGTCCAGCTAGGAGTAGAAATTGAAGCCGCACAGACTGTAGTCTCTGCCAAAGCTGAGATCTGGACTATATTTGTGGAGAATGGCCGCAAAGTGGGCCTCTGCTCTAGATAAGTTTTATGCGTGCAGTGAACTTATTGGCCAGCAACTAGCCATCTCTGCTAGACAACAGGCTAATGTAATATCCTCAATTCAAACTATCTCAGAAGGGATTGGTAACAACCCAGATAAGATACAGAAATTTTATAAAAAAAACTATACAGAAGATAATACTAGGCCCCCAGAAATTGCTGAATACTTTTGAGACTGTATCGGTGGCCGAACTTAGTATGGAGAGCCATGATTAAATGGAAAATCCTCCAACCTGGGAAGAGATCGCACTCGCAAGCCTTTCGGATGGCAAAGTCACTGGCATGGATTGCATTCCAGTTGAGTTCTATAAAATCTTCTCCCAGCAAATTGAAGATCTCTTCACAGAAGTGGTCATTTCAATTTTTAACGGGGCTTCTCAACCTCCCTCTTGGTTCACAGCAAAAAATTTTATGTTCGAGGCATATGAGCTGCAGATTGTACACTTAGCATAGATCGCCATCTGGTGTTGGGCCCGGATGTTTGCAGTTTGTTTTTCTTCTTGGACAGTCTTTGGAAGTCACGAGTTCGGTGACTCCTCCTTCGGTCCGTATTGCGCATGGGCTTCGGCTCCATCCTCAGATTGTTTTTTTCCGCCATCGGGCTCGGATGTGATACTTCGTGCTCCGGCTTCGAACTTTTACGGTTCCAGCCTCGACGGAAAATCCTCGTTTCTTCGAGTTTTCTTCATCTCTCGAAGCGGCACTTTCTCCATCCCGTACATCGGCACCGGCCTTCGGGCCCTCCTCGACTCCGGTCCCGGCCGATGGAAAGGACTCCGTTCAGAAAGTGCCCAAAATGTGGGTCTAAATTTCCCCACACCGACCTCCATCAGGTGTGTAACCTTTGCCTCTCTCCAGAACACGAGGCTAGAGACTGCCCCGCCTGTAAGTCTTTTCGATCAAAGAAGACCATCCGGGATCGAAGAGCTCGACGCACCATGGCGCACTCATCCTCCGCAGCCCCACCGGACATCTTCGGAGACGGCGCCGAAGCTTCGGGGCAACTACACACCGAGCAGGAGGACGACGTCGTCAGCGCTTCCGAGGCCGACGACTCCGACGTGGAGGACATCACACCGGCGCAGCGGGTCGGGAGTACTGTACCCCCTCCCACTCCCGCGCCCAAACCGAAAGACTCAGGTTACACCCTCGCCTGCAGGCCTGGGTAAAACCAAGCACAAAGCTTCTATCACCCCACCTTCGGGCCCGGTGTCGAAGCCACAATTCTCACGGCAGCTCGGGCTCGAGCCAGCCGACGCCTGGTGCCGAAAAACAGCATCCGGCACCGAAGAAAGCAATACCCAGCTCGACTCCGAACCCACCGGTGCCGAAGCCTGGACTCTCGGTGCCGACCAAACACAAGCAAAAATCTGTCGGCACCGGCGCCGAAAACTCCTTCGCCGAAAACACCGGAGGCCCCAAAAAAGGCACATAAACCATCAAAGCCCTCGGCTCCGAAGTCATCAGCGCCAGCGGATGATTCAACGCCACTGGCCCTATTTACACCAGACCCTTTGCAAAAGACTCTGTCTAAAGATCCAAAGACTGGGCTATTGACTTTACTTGTCAAACGACGCCTTGACACTCCGGCTCCTCCTCCACCACCCAAACGGAAGGACTCTGCTACTTCTCCCCTCAGAGTGCCCTCCCCACTACCTCCTCCGCCCCCTCCCCCTCCCAGGTCTCCGCCACCCTTAGCTCATCGCTCCCCGACCCCGTCCCCAGATCCGGATTATGGGGATCCTGATTATGACCCGGCGGACGCCCCAATGGACCCCACTCCACCGGGGACCCCTGACCCATGGGAAGATTACCACAACCCTGACATACCTGATATGCCTCAAGACGACCTATACCCATCTAGGCCGTCTCCCCCAGAGGACTCCTTAGGGTTCCATCACTTAGTGCAGAGAGCAGCACACTACCATGGGGTGGACATGCACAGCGAACCAGTGGAAGACGACTTCCTACTGGATACATTTGACATTCAGGACACAGCCACGTCTATTTTGCCCATGCTTAAGGGTGTCACCAAGCATGCTACAGAGGTGTTCAAAGACCCTGTCAGGGCCAGGGTACTGAACCCTAGAATAGACAAAGTACAAGGCGGCACCCACAGACCCTGCATACATTAAGGTCCCTGCTCCCTTAGATTCCCTAGTTGTCTCCACAGCTAGAAAGCGGGCCAACTCCTAGTCCTCAGGAGAAGCCCCGCCGCCAGACAAGGAATCGAAACTTTTAGACGCGTCTGGCAAACGCACCGCCTCCCAAGCTGCAAACATGTGGCGCATTGCAAATGCACAAGCACTGCTTGCGCGCTATGACAGAGCACACTACGACGAACTTGAGGCTCTTATGCAGCACCTTCCAGAAAAACACAAGCGCAAGGCTCATGACCTGATACAGGAGGGTAAACTCATTACAAACACCTCCATTAAGTGTGCCCTCGATGCAGCCGACACCGCTTCTAGAGCCATAAATACCAGTGTCCTGCTTCGTCGCCATGCCTGGCTCAGGATCTCTGGGTTCAAGCCTGAAGTCCAGGCGTCCATACTCAATCACCCCTTTGACCAACAAACTCTTTGGGCCAAAGGTGGACGAAGCGTTGGAAAAGATGAAAAAGGACACAGACACAGCAAAGTCTATGGGAGCACTCCAAACGCAAGCCTCTAAACGTTCCTTTCGATGCTCATCCTTTCGTGGCACAGGCAGAGGCTTCTCCACCGATAAGGCCTCTACCTCCTACAAGTCCCCTCCTCAAAATACCTTTTCAAAGGGCAATCAAAGGGGTGGGTACAGAGGCAACAACAATAAGGGCAGGGGCAAAACCAACAACACCCGTTCTGCCACCACACCCGCACAATGACTCCCCTCCGCTCCCCCCAGACCATCCCACTCCAGTCGGGGGCAGACTACAAGACTTTATCCACACATGGGAGTCCATAACATCGGACAAATGGGTGACCCAAATCATTCGGTCAGGGTACTGTCTCGAACTAACATCTACCCCACCCAATATCCCACCAAGGCACCGTCCAATGTCTCAAGAACATTCCACACTGCTCAAACAAGAGGTACTCTCACTCCTCCAAAAACACGCTATAGAGCAGGTCCCCGTCAATCAACAAAATCTAGGGGTCTACTCCCTATATTTCTTAATACCAAAGAAAGACGGGACCCTCAGACCCATTCTCGACCTCCGGCCTCTAAATGCCTACATACATTCAGACCATTTTCACATGGTCACCCTACAACAAGTCCTCCCACTCCTCTGCCAGGGAGACTTTCTCACAACCTTGGATCTGAAAGACGCATACTTTCACATTCCAATACACCCCTCTCACAGGAAATACCTCAGGTTCGTGGTGGACGGGCAACATTACCTATTCACGGTTCTCCCCTTCGGGGTCACCACCGCACCACGGGTGTTTACCAAATGCCTAGCAGTAGTAGCAGCACACCTCAGACGTCAACATATTCACGTCTTCCCTTACCTAGACGACTGGCTGATAAAAGCCACGTCCTACGACCAATGTGTGCAACATACAAACAGCACCATCCAACTGCTCCACCAGCTAGGCTTCACGGTAAACTACCAAAAGTCCCACCTCATACCATCTCACACAAAGCAATATCTCGGGGCCACTATAGACACCTCCAAGGGTATTGCCTATCCAAACTCAGCCAGAATCACAAGCATTCAAGCCTTACGCAAAACATTCCTTCCTCAACACTCTCTTCCAGCAAGAGTGTTTATGAAGCTCATAGGAATGATGGCGTCTTGCATCTTCATAGTGCCCCATGCAAGACTCCACATGCGTCCACTTCAAGAGTGCCTAGCACAACAGTGGAACCAGGCCCAGGGTCAGCTGACGGATCTGGTGTTGGTGGACGGCCGCACCCATCACTCTCTGCAGTGGTGGAACACCACAAACCTTTCCAAAGGGCGGCCGTTCCTGGACCCGGTTCCTCAGGTGATTCTAACAGCGGACGCATCGCTCTCCGGCTGGGGAGCGCACCTCCTACACCTGACCATGCAAGGTCTATGGACGCCACAGCAAAAATCGCTCCACATCAACCATCTGGAGCTCTTGGCGATCTTTCTAGCCCTAAAATCTTTCCAAAAACAGATTTCGGGCAAAGCAGTCCTCATTCGCACAGACAACATGACTGCGATGTATTATATACAAAAACAGGGGGGGACACACTCTCCCCAGCTCTCCCGCTTAGCCCAGAGCATATGGAGATGGGCAATTCCCCAAAACATCTTTCTCCTGGCACAGCACGTTCCAGGCGTACAAAACACCATGGCAGATCTGCTCAGCAGACAAACGCAACAACTACACGAATGGGAACTGCATCCACAAGTTCTTCAGCCATTCTTCCAACAGTGGGGGCATCCTCAGATAGACCTTTTCGCCACCCACAAACAAAAAATTCCCAAGCTTCGCCGCCAGATACCCACACCCATTGTCCAAGGGCAATGCGATATGTATGAACTGGTCAGGCAGATTTGCTTACGCCTTTCCACCTCTCCCACTAATTCCATTAGTGGTCAGGAAGCTACAACAGCACTCCCTCACACTCATTCTGGTAGCTCCGACGTGGGCCAGGCAGCCGTGGTACACCACGCTACTACAACTATCAGTGGTACCACATCAAAAACTGCACCTATCCCCATGCCTCCTAACCCAGAACCATGGAGAAATCAGGCACCCGGACCCAGCTCAGCTCAACCTGGCGATCTGGCTCCTGAAATCCTAGAATTCGGATACCTTAACCTTCCCCCTGATTGCATGAACATCATCATGGAAGCCAGACGTCCTACCACTAGAGCATGTTATGCCGCAAAGTGGAAAAGATTTGTTATTTACTGCCGTAACAATACAATCAACCCTCTAGATGCATCCATACAGCACATCATATGCTATCTGCTCCATCTTCACAGGTGTAACCTGGCATATTCATCCATACGCCTACACCTAGCAGCGATCGCTGCTTATCTACAAAACAGACAGCATTTATCACTCTTCAGAGTGCCCGCTATTAAAGCCTTCATGGAAGGCCTTAAACGAGTAATTCCTCCCAGGGCACCACCTTCCCCTGTATGGAATCTAAATTTAGTTCTTACGCGACTAATGGGTCCGCCCTTCGAACCAATGCACAAATGTGAGCTACAGTTTCTCACCTGGAAAACAGCTTTCCTTGTAGCTATCACTTCCCTTAGAAGGGTTGGTGAAATACAAGCGTTCACCATACAGGAACCCTACATACAAATGCATCACAGCAAGGTCATACTTCGCACAAATCCGAAGTTTCTGCCCAAAGTCATTTCCCCCTTCCATCTCAATCAATCAGTGGAATTACCTGTCTTCTTTTCGCAACCCCAATCTGTTGCGGAAAGGGCCTTACACACACTTGATGTGAAAAGGGCGTTGCTATACTACATACAAAGAACGCAACCCTTCAGGAAGACTAAACAATTGTTCGTTTCCTTCTCTCCACCACATAAAGGCAACCCCATTTCGAAATCAGGGATAGCTAGGTGGATTGTAAAATGCATACAAATTTGCTATCAAAAGGCAAAGAGAACATTATCTGTTCCTCCTAAAGCCCACTCTACAAGAAAGTTAGGGGCTTCTATGGCTTTTCTAGGGAATATACCCTTAGATGACATCTGCAAAGCAGCCACATGGTCTACACCGCACACCTTCACAAAACACTACTGTGTAGATGTGCATTCCAAGCAGCAAGCTTGGGTGGGCCAGGCTGTACTAAAGACACTTTTTCAAACAGCTGCAACGGATACCGGTGGTCGCCGCTAAGGTTGGGTACTGCTATATAATCTATGCTAAGTGTACAATCTGCAGCTCATATGCCTCGACGGAATATGCTACTTACCAGTAGGCATCTGTTCTTGGCATGTAGAGCTGCAGAGTTGTACACGCCCACCCGCCTCCCCGGCTACCTGTATCCGTTCCAGTACATCTTATTTAGATACAACACACATGGGTTTCTCACTGTGATTACTACGCTCCATCATTTCCCTGTTGGCGAAAAACAATCTGAGGATGGAGCCGAAGCCCATGCGCAGTACGGACCGAAGGAGGAGTCACCAAACTCGTGACTTCCAAAGACTGTCCAAGAAGAAAAACAAACTGCAAACATCCGGGCCCAACACCAGATGGCGATCTATGCTAAGTGTACAACTCTGCAGCTCTACATGCTAAGAACAGATGCATACTGGTAAGTAGCATATTCCTTTTCCTGTATATAACCCCCAGCAGATTGCTAAGTGGGGAACTGGCAGATGAACAATGTGTGCCCTAGATGTTCTGAGTTTAGTGCCGACTCTGTGCACATTCACTACCTCCCCGAAATTAGAACCTCTATTGGCTAAAGTGCAGTAGTTTTGCAGCGTGAATCTTTCTGGATTCACTATGCTGTGCATTATTCCGCGATCTTGTGGTTGGGTCCGGATTCGTAGTCTTTTCTTTGTTTTTTTTTTTATTTTTTTGTAGCCCAGGTGGGCGTCGACGTACACCATTTGGTGCACCTCCCGTGACGTCGTCGTGCTTCCTGCGGAAGTCCCACCTTTGGGGCGCCATCTTCAGATTCTTTTTTCCGCCGTTGGGTCTGGATCGTCATCGGGAAGCTCCAGAATAACACTCGAAGGAAGAAAAGCGAGTTTCGTCGATAGAAACACTAGAAGATATCAGGAAAGGAAAAGATTTCATCAGGAGCGCGAAGAAAGGAGGACCAGCGCCCTTTTCTTCGACGGCCTTGGAGAATGCACGCTCCGAGACCCTGAGCGCAATGGACAAGACTCCATTCAAGTTCTGCCCAAACTGCCACCACAAGTTCGCGCAGAGAGACCAGCATCCGGTCTGCAACCTCTGCCTACCGGTCGATCACCAGAGTATCGACTGCAACGCCTGCTCAGCCTTCGCGCCGAAGACACTCAGGGTGAGAGAGCGGCAGAGAAGGGCCAACGCCAGCATGGACGGCAAGGGAAAGCCCCCGACGCTCTACGCTCTGGGCCTCTCCTCAGACGACGAGGACAACGTCGCCGAGACAGCCGAAAACTTCACGGTCGTAGAGATCGACAAGAAAAAAGAAGACTAGGTAAGAGAATCGTCTAGCGCAAAACAAAAAGTACCTCGACAACACGAGGGTGACTCGAGAAAATCTGAGTCAAAGTCCACGAAGGGAGCCCCGGCGCCGAAAACTTCGACGTCCAAAGGGGGAACCACGGACAAGAGGCCGAGCGGATCCTTAGATAAGGACTCCCCGGTGCCGAAAGACGCCGAAAGGCAAGGGTCGTCGAAAGCATCCCATGAAACGGGCCGATCAACGCAGAAAGAACGTTCGACGTCGACGCAAGGTTCATCGAAAAGACCCGCGGTCGACGCCGAAAGCATCTCCGAGATGAAGAAGAAGAGGCGGCTCGAGGCCGAAATGGAGAACATCCTTCAAAGAAAGGAGTTCGACGCCAGAATGAAGGAATTCAAGATTCCAACGGTTCCATCAGCGGACGTCGAGGAGGTCGAAGACGAGTTCGATGCCGAGGGGCTGACAAGGGAACTCGAAGAGGAAGAAGAGCCCTATTATGAGGGAGAAGCCGAGGAAGAAGACCAACGGTCGTTCTACGAATCGGCGGCATCTACCAGCAACGACGTCGAATGGCATGATCTCGACACCGAAAACCCGGAGGAGCCCGTGGACACGTACCCTTCGAGGCCTTCGCCACCCGACGACATCGGGGTCTTCAATATGGTGGTCAGGAGCGCAGCAATAGCCTTCGGCGTCAAACTCGACGAGGAGAAACCGAAAGCAGATTTTCTCGTCGAGACACTGCTCCCCATCCAGACAAGGAGCAAGTTCCTCCCCATGCTACAAAGCGTGATGAATCAGGGGAGAGAAGCCTTCAAGGAACCTGCAACCTGCCGGTCGATCACGCCCAGGACAGAGAAGAAATATAAGCACTCCTCCCTGGACCCCCCTTACATCAAGGGTAGCGTGACCGCGGACTCCATCATAGCCTCCACGGCCAGGAGAAGGGCCAACGTACCAGCAACTTCGGGCCCACCCCTGGATAAGGAGAGCAGGAGGATTGACCTCACAGGAAGAAAGGTCGAGAGGAACGCCGCAATGCACTGGCGCATGGCGAATTCAAATGCACTCCTCAATAGACACCAGTACCAGCACTGGGATGAGATGGGGGAGTTAGTAAAGCACCTCCCCGAAGAATTCCGGCAGAGAGCCTCTCACCTGATAGATTAAGGCAAAAACCTCGCCAACTCCTGTATAAAGACGGCGTTGGATGGGGCAGAGACTTCAGCAAGACTCATGGCCATAGGGGTCACAGAGAGGAGGCATGCATGGCTAAGAATCTCGGGATTCAAACCGGAAGTGCAGAACAACATCCTTGGCACCCCCTTCAATGGAGAGACACTGTTCGGAGCAACAGTGGACGACAAGCTCACCCAGCTGAAAAAAGAAAACGAGACGGCGAGGTCCATGGGGGCCCTACAGCTAAGGGGAATGAGGCGAGGAAATCCCTCGAAGACCCTACGGTAGGGGAGGAAGCCAGCAGGGGACGTCGCACCAGGCGTTCCAACAAAGTCAGCAGGGTGAAGGTCACGGACAAGGTCAGCAGAAGCAAAACTGGCAATATCAACCTCGGGGCCAGTCCTTTCGCGGGAGAGGGAACGGACGTGGCCAAAGGAGGAGAGGGGGCGAACAACCCTCGACAAAGTGACTCAGCACGCAAGAGGACGCCTACCCTCGTCAGGACCCCAAGGGTGAGGCGCAAAAAAGTGTCATCAGGGGGAAGAGAAAAATCAAGAGCCTACGAGCATACGACACCAGTAGGCGGAAGACTGAGGTTCTACCTTCAGGGGTGGCGGCGTATAACCACAGACAAGTGGATACGGAACGTTGTGCAGTACGGGTACTGCGTAGATTTGGAGAAAAGACCTCCAAACAGGAAACCAAGGGGAAGACTGAGATCGGCCCAAGAACTGGCAATACTCAGAGAAGAAACGCGGAAACTCCTGCAAAAGGGAGCCATAGAGACAGTGCCGTTCAGAGAACGCAACAAAGGGGTCTACTCAAACTACTTCGTGGTTCCGAAGGTAGACGGAGACCTCAGACCCATACTAGACCTCCGTTACCTAAACAAGTTCATCAGAACGCAAAGGTTCAAGATGACTTCACTGCAGGAGGTTCTGCCACAGATAAGAGAAGGGGACTTCATGGTCACCGTGGACCTCAAGGATGCCTATCTTCACATCCCAATAAACAGAAGGCACAAGGGCCTTCTAAGATTCAACATCGAACAAGAACACTACCTGTTCACGACCCTGGCCTTCGGATTAAAATCAGCACCAAGGGTCTTTACAAAATGCCTGTCGGCGGTAGCGGCGCACCTACGAAGGCAGGGAATACATGTCTACCCCTACTTGGACGACTGGCTGGTCAAGGCAAACTCACGCGGAAAGTGCGAGAGGCATGCAAAACGCGTAACAGACACCCTCACAAAACTGGGATTCTCGATCCACTGGGGAAAATCATCGATGGAACCAGAGCAGGTGAAGATTTTCCTGGGGGCAAAGATCAACTCCCGCAACAGTACAGTAGTGCCCAGCGAGAGGAGGACAGAGGCTTTACTGAAGGAGGCGAAGCTCTACCAGAAGGGGCGAGCTCTGACAGTGAGGGCTGTGAGCAAGATGATGGCGTCCTGTATCCAGCTGGTGCCGAATGTACGCCTGCACATGAGACCATTCCAGGAATGGCTACAACAACAATGGTCACAAGCAAACGGAAGCTGGGAGGATCTAGTGGCTGTTACGCACGCAGTGCAGGAGGAGAACTTGGTGGAACAGAGGCAACATAACAGCAGGGAGAAGCCGGACACCACCAATCCCAACAGTGACCATTACCACGGACGCATCGCAGAAGGGATGGGGAGCGCACATGGACAACCTCAGAGTGAGGGGTCTATGGGCCCCAGCAGATGCGGTCCGCCATATCAACTACCTCGAGTTGAAAACAATCCTGCTAGCCCTGAAGGCATTCCAGAGGCACCTGTTCAACAAGAGGGTGTTGGTCCAAACAGACAACACCACGGCGATGTTCTACATCAACAAACAAGGGGGGACACAGTCGTTCCCGCTCTCATCCCTAGCTCAGGAGATTTGGAGATGGGCCATACCTCTCAGGATAGATCTACTGGCAATTCACCTTCCGGGGAAGGACAATGTGGAGGCAGACTGGCTAAGCAGGCAGACCTCAGCATCACACGAGTGGGAGCTCAATGGCCAGGAAACGGAGAAACTCTTCCGGAGATGGGGGACTCCCACAATAGACCTTTTTGCAACACGCCACAATGCAAAATGCCAAAGCTTCGCGTCCAGGCAACCAGATCAGCAATCCAAGGGAAATGCCCTATGGATAAGCTGGTCGAGGACATTTGCCTACGCCTTTCCACCGATACCCCTGTTGCACAGAGTGCTCGACAAGTGCAGAACCAGCAACATGACCCTGATCCTGGTGGCTCCGCAGTGGGCGAGGCAGACATGGTTCTCACAAATTCAAGAAATGGCACAAGGCGACCCATACAGGTTCAAGAGGAGGAAGGACCTACTCTCAATGCAAAACGGAGAGGTCCTGCACCCAGAGCCAGAGACCCTCAACCTGGCGGCATGGCTCCTGAAGACATAGAGTTCGCCCACCTAAGATTGCCGCCGAGCACGATGCGAGTGCTACGGGAGGCGAGGAAACCAACTACACGAAAATGCTACAGCGCAAAATGGAAAAGGTTCACTGTGTGGTGCCGGAAAAAGGGCCTGCAAAACAGAATGACAAGAGACTCAACAGTACTGAGGTACCTCACACACCTTCTAAAGAGTAACCTCTGCTCGAGCTCACTAAGGGTACACCTAGCGGCCATCGTGGCCTACACCAGAGGTGAAAAAGGTGGAAGTTTCTTCAGCTCGCAGGTGGTGAGGAGATTCATGGAAGGAGCCAAAAGGATGGCCCCCCCCGAAAAGGTCGCCGCCGCCGGCATGGAATCTGAATGTGGTCCTGACGGAGCTCATGAAGGCACCGTTTGAACCCATTCACAAGGCCACACTGCAGATGTTGACTATGAAAACAGCCTTTCTGGTGGCCATAACCTCACTACGCAGGGTGAGCGAGCTTCAAGCACTAACGCTGCAGGAACCCTACATTCAGATTCACAAAGATAGAATAGTCCTGAGAACGGACCCACACTTCATGCCGAAGGTAGTGTCGGCGTTCCACATAAATCAGGCTATCCAGATACCAAGTTTCTTCCAAAACCCGACTACAAACGCAGAAAAGGCACTGCACACCCTCGATGCCAGAAGAGCGGTGATGCACTACATTGAGAGAACCAAGGAACTCAGGAAGTCGAAGCAGCTGTTTGTGTCCTTTGCTACTAGCTTCATGGGTAGACCAGTGACTAAGGGCACCATCGCAAGGTGGATTGCCCTCACTATTCAATTCTGCCACAAACAGGCTGGACAGGAGCTAGCGGAGGGGCCGCAGGCTCACTCCACAAGGAAGAAAGGGGCCACCGTGGCCTTCCTGGCGAACACGCCCATCCAGGACATATGCCTCGCGGCAACTTGGGCATCTGTGCACACGTTCACGAAACACTACTGCGTGGACATTCAGATGAACAAGGAAGCACTGGTTGGACAGAAGGTGCTTCAGCACATTTTCAACGACCAACGCTCATCTACCACCCAGCCACCACAGAACTAGGAAAACCGCTACAAAATCGATGTTTTATTAGACATCCAACTCACCCCTGCCACTATCCTGCTGGTCTTACATGATACGATTAATGGGAGGAATGGGGAAGCTTTAATTTTCGTCGCTATGACCATCCTCTGGATATGTATTGCCTCCCACTGTGTCCTTATGTATCGCCTATATATTTATAAAAAATGTTTTTTTTAAAGTAGTAGGTATTTTTGTTAAAGTAACCCTAATTTTGGGAAGACTTGTCAGGGAGGAAAAGTATGAAAGCCCTTGGACTCCTAAAGCAGCAGTTTTCACTCTCAATGTAAACGTCTCAGGCAGCTCTTCTCTTTCTGACATCTTAGGCCAGCATGCTGTGTATTTAGGTACTCCAATTTAGTTTTGAAAACCGCAATTTTGACTGATTTATCAGTCTTAAGAAATTTGCCCAGCTGTGTTTTTGAGAAGTGACTTGCTGTGTTTGCTCATGCTGAACTTTTCACCCTCATAACTGGATTTATTGGATAACTGTTCAAATATTTTCTCAATTTGAATTGGATACCCTGTTTATTACCTAAATGAAGAGGTCTGCAATGCAGAACCACAAAGTAAGTTTCTTAGGTGAACTGATTTGCATCTGCTTGTGGGTAAGGTCGGCCGTAAGGCAAGGAAATTTTCTTTAAACCCTAAATCTTTTTCCTTTATTTTAAAATCCATAAGGATTTACTATAAATCCATCAAACCAAGCTTTTTAGTATACATGTAGCAGTTAGATTTCTTAACCAATTTGACAAACCAAGTAATTGGTAAAGTTCATGTAAGGCTTTAAAAAAATATAGACGTCTGATCTATAGGTGGAGATAGTGGGTGTTTATGGATTCAGCAAAGTTTTATGATCCAGGACAAGTATTATAAATTATTTTCAAATTAAACACCAAATGCTCAATCAGCATTAAGGACCATGAGATAAAGTGACATTATTTAAAAATGTGTTCCAATAAGCATGATCCTGAAAGTTGGAGCTCTCCTGATCAGAGTACCCACTTGCTGGCTACTGATTCGCAAAGTTGCAATTTCCTCATACAACAGACCTGACCAATAAGATCATAGGACAGTCCAGTTCTCCCATTACATACCACTACTGTAAGCATATGGGTATGAGTGTCCAGTTTTGCTTAAACTTATCGCGATCTGAAGTGTCAATGATTATTATTTTTTTTTTTTTTAGGCTCCTTCAAAATCTGCACCAAAGCAAAAGTTTGCTAAGCCTATGAAGACTCAAGCTCCACGTGTTGGTGGAAAACGCTAATGGAACTTGTATTTAAATCTAAATGATGCAACTGTAAATTGTACAGCCCCTTGGCTTGGCATATGCCTTGGTGGAAAAATAATTTTTTTTCTTTGGAATGTTGCATTGCCAACTGAATAAACAACTTTCAATCATGTGTCACCTTTTATGTAGACCCATTTCACCTTGTTTTCACCACTCCTAAGTAATGTAGCACTCTACACAAACTGCATCCCATTCAATTCAGATTTATTGGTTGTAAATACCACCATATAAGCCTTCTATTCAGAGGTAACAGTTAAAATTGTATATTTTAGGTTTTTAAAAATGCAATCAAAAGATTCAACATTTCATAGTCATACAACAAGTCGAGCTACAATACAAAAAGTACAAAAATACAATCTGACCAATGGCAAGAAAATATACAATCAAGGGGTACGATCAATATTTCATAAGTATTCAGGTACATAAAATGGAATGTGTTTGAGTGTAGAAGACCAATTCTATCTCCATATCTTACTCCACAATGGAGAGCAAGCAGGATAGTCTTTGTCATTCAAATATATATCTAAATAGCATAGTGCTATTATGTGTACCACAACCACATGCAGTCATCTGGTTTTTCATACGACCGTGCGTCCAGATGTTTTTAGACCTTTCTTCTCCATGCCAGCTGTATATACACAATAACTGCATTCGTGATTTTCTGGTTGTCCAAGCTACATACAAAATTAAAAGCATTTTTATAATAAAGCATCTTTGATAAAAACTGAGGTTTTATATGATTTTCCGGATATCCATATAAACTACAAAAAAGTAAAGTTCAATGTAGATTGGGGGACTTTCCGTCACATGGGCAATTCAGAAGTTTATGGCACCACTTTTCCTGTTTAGGGAATGCTATTAAATAGTGAAGGGTGCCAAACCTAAGCCTTGTCAAAATCTGTGTTGTATATTTCGCACCTTGTGAGAAAGTGCCATCTTTCTTGCATGGTATGCCCCCACTTTTTGCTGAATGTACTTTAAGTGCCCTGGACTCCTGCCAATCAGGTGCCCAGGGCCTATGTTCCTTCCCGAACACAAACCAAACCGGCAAACCCTGGCCACATGTCAGCCCCTGGTAAATGGTACCCAGGGCCTTGTGACCAGGGAAGGCCTCTAAGGGCTGCAGCACTCCTTGTGCCACCCTTAGAGGCCCTGTACCCTTACACACACACACACACACACACACACACACACACACACACACACACACACACACACACACACACTGCCTTTGCAGGCTGAGTGGTTGGGTGCAAGACCAAAACAAAGTCGACATGACACGCATCCCTGTGTGCCATGCCCATCACACTGCCATGGCATTCCTCAGCCACCCCTCCAGCTGGGTGCCTTATGCCAATGGTGTGGGAACAGGGGCAGGAGCCCTGTGCCCCTACAGTGCCCAGGTCCATTCTTGAGTACTGTAAGTGCAGTGCTGCCATTTAAGAGTACCTGGTTCTGAGAGCTCGTCAAACACGAGCTCCACAGCACCATAATGGCAACACTAAAGACTGGGAATTTTGGTATCAAACTCCTCAGCACATAAAACCCACATTGATGCCAGTGTGGGATTTGATGTACCAAGCACCCCAGAGGGCATCTTAGAGGTGCCCCCCTAAACCTAACCTACAATCCACGTCTGCTCTGAGGCTGCCTAGGCTGCCACCCAGCAGACATGTTGCTGGACCCCTGGGTAGGAGAGCCCCTGCTCTCCTGGGCCTGAAACAATGCGCATCCTGGGCGAGGTGCTAAATCTCCTCCCCCAGGATGGACAGGGGGGAAGCTTCAAAGGCATGCCGCCTGTGAGCTTCCCCAGGCCACTGCAACCCCCCACTCTGGCGGGAAGCTTTGGCCGGAAACCCCAAATAAGGACAGGGGATGTGCCAGCCTGCCAACCCCACCCCTCAGGTGGGGGAGGCAAGGTGAAGCACATCTCCGGGCTCTCGCCATCTTGAAGATGGGGAGCCCTATCAAGACTAGGCTACTGCCCCCCTCCCACAGGAGAGGCAGGATAGGGGGTGTACCCACCCCAGGACAGGGACCCATTGGTCCCTGCCCTTCACCTACCTGTAACGCCCCTAAATCTAGTATTTAGGGGCACCCTGAACCTTCCTTCCCCAGATTCAAAACTACAAAGAGCAAGAAGAAAGATCTGCCCTGCAGCTGCTAAAAAGAGGACACCAACTGGTTTGGCCCCAGCCCTACCGGCCTGTTGACCCTCGAACCTGCTCCAACCCGGCATCTCTTGTGGCCAGCAACCTCACAAACCCCAGAGGACCTGGCTACCTTTTGTGTCTAAGCCCCTGGGACTCCCATGAGTAGAGGCTCTACTCAAAACCTACCTCTAATCCCTGGCAGCAGCCCGAAACTGCAAACCCAGCACACTGGGCACCAGCCATGCCTGGCCAGTGCCAGAGAGAACAAAGACCACGAGGATGACCCCACGAGGATGACCCCACGGTGACTGTGACCCCGAATCGGGCACCCAAGGACCTCCCTCGACACTCCTGAAGAATCCTGCAGCCTCAGAACAATGTGCCCCCCCCCCCCCCTACCGTGATCAACAAAGGGTAAAATTTCCCGACACCAAAAGGCACCCCTGCACGCGGCCCCATGTGCCCAATCCCGGGGTACCTACTTATCCTCCAACTACCCAACTTACCTCTCGAAGTGGTGGTGGCACCTGAAGAGTCCTTGTCCCCGAGCTTAGTCTTTTTCTAAACCGGAGATTTCCCATTGAAATCAATTGATCGCCCGAAGGCTCAAAAGCACCCAGCCGCCCGAGTGGCCCTGGCAGTGAAAACTACACCTACCTACTTCCCCACTTGCCCTGAGTAAGTGACCAGGAGCCCAGCTCCCACAGCCGCGTGGCTTGCCAGTCAGCAGCCACCAACCAAGGCCCCCCCTATCCCTCATAGGATAACATTGGGCGTAACTCTCTCTGCACCCGGCCGCCCTAGTCGCTGAGGGTGAACCAACTGTACCTACCTGACCCTTGGGTGACCCCGGAGTCTATGCCCAGAACCTAAACTCTGCCAGTCGAGTACTTGCCCTTAAACCGCAAACACTATTTTCCTCATAGGGTAACATTGACTGGCTTTTTCATGAAATTTCTTCTAAGTGTGAACTTTTCATATCTTAAAATATTCATCAAAAGTCAGCCGAGTAACAAACGAAATTCTCTTCCAGGGGATCCTCATCAATAGTCATAAGCATTAAAATATTCCCGCCCATGCGCGGGATCCCGGAAACAGTAGATTATATGTGCCCCACATATATATCTCCATACATATATACCTATATGTATAAACAAGCAACTGCAGCCAATAAACACTAGAGCTGAAACATGCTGTAAGGAATTTCCACTATACATAAATAGCATTATAAACATGAGAAACAACATAACTTGTTTAGAAACTGTTTTAATGCTCAGAAAACACTGAAAGCATAGGAAGCTCCCAGGCTGCATTTCAAATACCCAGTCTAAAAAGACTGAAAAGCTAACTAATAGCTGCATAGCAATAAACTGACACCGTGCCTTTAAGGCACACCTGACCCAACTTCCCATCATGCCTCAGGGGTGACAGTTAGGTCAGTTCTTTCCGGCTCCTTGAAGGATCCTGGCAACCGAGCTCCACTTTTTTCTGAGTTTGTCAGAAAATATTGTCTGTTTTACAACTTTTTTCCCTTACTTCGACGTTTTACATCTACAGAAGAGGCTCTTTTTTTTTTTAGACAGTTTTGGGCATTTTTTCAACCTTAAAATGCCATCTCTTCGATCCTTGCCCTTCTTGTGGCAAGAAGAAGGCAGGGACTGACTCTCATAGGGTCTGTATCCTGTGTGTACCGGAGGATCATGATTCTACGACATGTCCTCACTGCCAGAGCCTGTCCAAGAGAACTTTGAAGGACAGGGAGCGAATTCGTATTTATGGCCTGGCACAACCATCAAGAGGACGATCTCCGGTGAGGAAGGGCTCCAAGAGGCCTAGAGCTACTTCTAGAAGCAAGTCCTCTCGTCCTTCCACCTCCGCGTCGGGACCGGCGCTGAGAAAAGATCTTCCGGTAGGTCATGTTTCCAAGAAGAGACCTTCGACAGCGGGCTCGCAGTCGAGAGCAGGTACGTCGTCTAAGTCTAGACCGCCGGCGTAAACTCGGCGTCGAACCAGAGCCTCTCCGCCGTCGCCAACACGGTGACGATCGGTGTCGAAAGACAACACCCCTCTGCCGTCAACCCGGCGACGATTGGCGTCGGAGCAGAGAACCTCCGCCGTAGTCATCTCGGCGTCGAGGAGCAGAGAACCTCCGCCGTCGTCAACCCGGCGACGATCGGCATCTGAGTGTCACCCCTCCGTCGTCGAGGGCAGGATCCCCTCCATCGTCGCGAGTCTATCAGCGATCGACGTCGAGAGGGAAGAGTCCTCCGCCGTCGTCATCCAGGCGGCAATTGGCGTCGAGGGTACCGTCTACGTCGAAAGTGGCAGCATTACTGCCGGCGTCGAGACGGCGTTCGTCGTCGAGAGAGGGCGTCTGTCGTCTGCTTCACACCGCCGGTCCACATCGAGGCGTCGTTCAACGTCTAAGAGGAGAGTCCCGGCGATAAAGAAGGCGAAGTCACAGATCGACGGCAAGACCACGCTCGACGTCGAGACAGGCCTCGGACAGGTCGGTGGTCCTGGTGACTGAGTTGGCTTCGCGCCATTCCTCCTCACGCTCAGGGGCATCTCCAAGACCAGCAATTCCAAGAGAGTCTGCCAGCCAACTCCGCAGGTCTTCCCCCTCAGACTCAAGAGACCATTTCTGCGGTACGACTGTCGCCCAGATGGCTGCTGCCAGCACATCATTGGCAGGACTCAGGGGCTACAAGGAGAATGCAGGAATATGTCAGCCAAGTGCATATGACTCCGCTGCAAAGGTTGACGGAGGAAGTGGACAGAGCAAGTCCTCCCAGGCCAGCAAGTGAGAAGTCACCTGAGAGGCGGCGACGTAGATCGCGCTCCCCCAGGCGGGAGGGGCCTTCAGCCGGATCACGGGCTCGTGATCGTCACCGGGATAGCACCATCTTCATCCACCAGGTCCTCAATAAGGGACTACTCACCCACTCTATCGGGCAGCCCAGTGTCCAGGGTCTCGCCCATAGACGACATCAACACCTACCATGAGGTGCTGCAGAGGGGTGCGCAGAAGCTGGGGATTGAGATGTCAGTCCTGCAAGTCACCACGTCGTTGATTTTCGAAACACTTCACCAGAAGTCTGCGTCTCGTCCACTGCTACCTTTGGTGCCAGGGATCATGGAACACGTCATGGACACCTTCCTAACCCCAGCGACCGTAAAAGCATTTCCGGCTCGTATCCTCAAATATAAGCCGGCTACCTCTGATCCGGTCTTTGTCAAAATGGACCCTCCTGCGAACTCAGTAATAGTGGCGGCAGCAAGAAAGGCTCATGCTGTTTCGGCGTCCTCCGTCCCGCCGGATAAGGAGAGCAGAACCCAGGACTCCTGGGGGCGCAGGGCCTGCTTGTCCGCAGCGGCTTCCCTCAAGGTCTCCAGCACGGCGGCGCTGTTGAGCAGATACGATAGGGCTCTCTGGGACTCTATGGAGCGGTTCAAATCCAAGCTCCCAAAGGAGGACCAAGAGGACTTCAAAGAAATTGTCACTGAAGGGTCCCTGGTGGCTAATCAGCCGATTAGCACTGCGGCGGATGGTGCGCTGCTATAAGCCCATTCTTACGCACACGGCGTATGCGCCAGAAGGTCATCCTGGTTAAGGCTGACCGGGCTCAAGCCGGATGCCCAGCAAAGGATTTTAAACCGCCCGTTCTCTGGCTCCTCCCTCTTCGGCACTCACACGGATGAGGAGATGGGGTGCATGAACTGAACTGGACACCCTCAATGCTGTTGGGTTGGAGAAGAAAAAAGAATTCAAGCGCCGTTATAGACCCACCCAACGCAAGGGGCCTCAACAGAGGGTTCAAACCCCTCAGTGGTCTCAGAATAAGACCCAAGGAAAATCACAGTTTAGAGGCGGAAAGTCCACCAGGGGGAGAGGTGGATACAAGCAACAGTCCTCCACTACCACAAGAGGAAAGTCATGAGCTGTGGCTTCCTCTACGACCATTGCCCACTCCAGTGGGTGGGGGGAGGGGGGAAGTGCGTCACAACATCTGGCAGAGTGGGACAGCATCACAAAAGATCGCTGGGTGTTGAATATACTGTCAAATGGATATGCGCTACGTTTTCGAGCGCGTCCAAAAGACATACCACCAAAAAAGTCCCATCCTCACCACTTAAAGCTGCTCCAAAAGGAGGTGAGGGCCCTTCTTCAAAAACAGGCCATAGAAAAAGTTCCTCCTTCGGAAAAGGAGTGTACTCCCGGTACTTCCTTGTGCCCAAAAAAGATCAAGAGCACAAGTTTCGGCCGATTCTGGACCTTCGTCTCCTAAACAAAGTCATCGTCAAGGAGAAGTATCGTATGTTGGCGCTTCATCAAATATGTCCACATCTGCAAGTAGGGGATTGGATGGGTTTGGTGGACCTCAAAGATGCGTACTTCCACATTTCAATTGCAAGACATCACTGCAAATACCTGCGGTTTGTGGTCAGAAGCAAGCATTATCAGTACAAGGTCCTTCCATTCGGGCTCAAGTCGGCTCAGTCTTCACCAAATGTATGGCAGTGGTGGCGGCTTGCCTACACAGGCAGGGTCTATTCGTCTACCCTTACTTACCACGACTGGTTGCTGAAGGCTCCATCCCAGCAACAGGTGAGGAAAGACTTCCAGACCTGTCTGCGACAGTTGCACGATCTCTGCCTTCACGTCAACATGGCAAAGTCCGTGCAGCAGCCCACTCAGACCATCCACTACCGTGGCTCCGTTCTGGACACAAGCGTGGGAAAAGCGTATCCGGAGGAGAGACTGTCTTCAATGAAGCGGAAATGCAGGCTTATGCAGCAGATGCAGAGGCAGTCAGCCCGGCAGGTAGCATCACTGCTGGGATCCATGGCGTCCTGCATTTTTCTCATTCCCAACGCCAGACTGAGAATACGACCTTTGCAGCAAGCTCTAGAGGACCAATGGGATCAGTCCACAGGCCGCTGGGGAGATCAAATCTCTCTCCCAGGCGGAGAAATCCTCCCTTGCATGGTGGACTCGTCATGACAATCTGATGGTGGGAGTCTCTTTTCACCAGCCACTTCCGGTGCAATTGGTGGTGACAGACGTGTCTCTGCAAGGTTGGGGGGCACACATGGGGTGCCTCCAGATACAGGGTCGGTGGTCTACAAGAGAGCAGGGCTACCACATAAATATGCTGGAACTCCGGGCAGTCCACCTGGCTCTAAAGGCATTCCTCCCTGCAATCAAGGCCGATTCAGTCCTGGTGCAGACCGACAACACCACGACCATGTTCTACTTGAACAAACCGGGCGGGACTCTGTCACGTCCTCTTTCCCTGGAGTCACAGGCGATCTGGCACTGGCTGCTCGCCTGGAACCTCTCGGTAGTGGCAGTGCACCTTCCGGGGGAGTTAAATCTCAAAGCAGACGCACTCAGCAGGCACTTCGAAGATCAGCCAGACTGGGTGCTACACAACGAGGTAGTGGCGGACCTGTTCCATTGTTGGGGTCGTCCAGAAATAGATCTGTTTGCAGACGACAAATTCAAAATGCCACGCCTTCGAGTCCAGATTCCACCGTCCTGGGGGAATGCTCTTTTGATGGACTGGTCAGGGACATTTGCCTACGCCTTTCCGCCCATGCCTCTGATTCCGAAGGTGGTATCCAAGCTGCTCAGATCCAACATGAAGATGATCCTCAGCTCCGGACTGGCCACGCCAGTGGTGGTACCCGGACCTTCTCAATCTGTCGGTGCGACCTCACAGGCGACTGCCTTGCAGGCCGGACCTGCTGTCCAAGATGGGCGGGAGGATTCTTCATCCCAACCTTCCCTCACTGAACTGAACAGCATGGCTCCTGAGGTCCTGCAATACGGGCATTTAGGTCTGCCTCCTGATTGCATGCATATTCTGAAAGAAGCGAAGCGACCCTCCACAAGAGTGTCTTGTGCGTTTAAGTGGAAGAGGTTTTTCATTTGGTGTAGAGAGAATCACCTTGATCCTACGAAGGGGCAGGAGGATGTCATTCTCCCTTACCTTCTGCACTTAGCAAGATCAGGCTTAAAGTATGCATCAATCAGGGTCCATTTGTCTGCCATTACAGCATACAGGAGGTCTCCCAATCAACCCTCTTTTTTCCAGATGCAGGTGGTCAAGGACTTCTTACAGGGGTTGAAGAAAGTTTACCCCCTGTTCGAAACCCTTCTCCGTGGGAGTTGAACTTAGTATTGTCCAAATTGATGGGTCCACCTTTTGAGCCAATCCACAGAGCTTCCTTGCAGCATCTGTCTTGGAAGGCCGCTGAAGGTAGCCATTACATCGGCACGCAGAGTAAGCGAGATCCAAGCGCTGTGTAACAAAGAACCTTACACAGTTTTTCACCAGCACAAAGTGGTCTTAAGGGCACATCCATCTTTTCTCCCTAAGGTAGTGTCTGATTTTCATATTAATCAGTCCATTTCTCTTCCATCCTTCCCGAACCCAGCGACCCCGGCTGAGCGGTCGCTTCATTCCTTAGACCTCAAGAGGGTACTTAAATTCTACCTAGAAAGTACCAAAGGCATTAGGAAGACGGATCAACTATTTGTCAACTCTGGCGCCATGAGAACAGGCTTCCCAGCCGCTAAGATCCATTTCCAGATGGATTGTTTCCTTCATTACCTTAGCTTACCAGCTGGCGAAAAGGCCCTTACCTTTGGCCCCTAAGGCTCATTCTACTAGGGGGAAAGCGGCCACAGTAGCTTTCTTGCATGACGTTCCAATGGCAGAGATTTGCAAGGCGGCCACCTGGAAATCGGTTCATACCTTTACCAGGCACTACTGCCTAGAATCTGATTCCAGAGCGGATGCTCAAGTAGGCCAGGCCTCCTTGAGGAACCTTTTTGGGTAGCTTGGTCTATCTAAGCATACTGTTCATTCTGTTTCTTTCCTTTGCCCGCAGGGAGATGAGGTGAGGCTCGCTATTCTATTCTAATGCTTATGACTATTGATGAGGATCCCCTGGAAGAGAAGGATTAGTTACTTACCTGTAATCCTAGTTCTCTTCCAGGGGTATCCTCATCAAAGTCATAAGCAACCCTCCCGCCTCCCTGGGCAAAGGAGTGCTATCTTTTTCAGAGGTTATTTCTTTGTGCCATGACTTTTCAGTCTCTGCAAAGAACTGACCTAACTGTCACCCCTGAGGCATGATGGGAAGTTGGGGGTCAGGTGTGCCTTAAAGGCACGGTGTCAGTTTATTGCTATGCAGCTATTATTTAGCTTTTCAGTCTTTTTAGACTGGGTATTTGCAATGCAGCCTGGGAGCTTCCTATGCTTTCAGTGATTTATAAGAATTTCTGCTGTTTTCTGAGCATTAAAACAGTTTCTAAACAAGTTATGTTGTTTCTCATGTTTATAATGCTATTTTTTATGTATAGTGGAAATTCCTTACAGCATGTTTCAGCTCTAGTGTTTATTGGCTGCAGTTGCTTGTTTATACATATAGGTATATATGTATGGAGATATATATATGTGGGGCACATATAATATACTGTTTCCGGGATCCCGCGCATGGGCGGGAATATTCTAATGCTTATGACTTTGTTGAGGATACCCCTGGAAGAGAACTAGGATTACACAGGTAAGTAACTAATCCTTACTCACCTGCTCTTAGGTGAGCTCCCAGTGCTGGATCTTGGTGCCCAGCACTGACTCTGAAAAATACTTACAACTGTACTTACCCGTAACCCAATTTTCTTCCATAGGAAATCATTGACTGTTTTTCTGTGAAATTTCTTCTAAGTGTCAATTTCTGCAATCTTTAAATATTATTCAAAAATCGTATAATATCTGAAAACTTAATTACTTACCTGTTTTGGATAAAGGTCCCAGTACTGAGTCTAGGCACCCAGTACTGGATTACAAAAGTAACGAACATACTGTACCTGCAACTTGAATTTTCTTCCGTTGGGAATCATGGACTGTTTTCTTTGAAATATGTTAAGTGTCAACTTTTAAAATGGCTAAATATTGTTTAAAAATCATTACAGTAATTAAGTCGACTTTCATCGCTTGATTCTGAGTACTGACCCAGGACTGAATCTAGGATCCAGTCCTGGAATTCCAAAAGTAATCTAAAAAGTATCTGTTGCAAATAACTTGCATTTTCCATTGAGCTTAATGCATTGTGTTTAAAACAGAGTTGCCTATTGCAACCACTTGTAACTGTTTACAAAAGTTACTTGCATATTGCAAAAGTATTTATATAAAACATCTCATTCTGAGAAAGTATATTTTAAATCCAAGTGTTGGTTCTAAAATAAAACAAGCATATATTTTTTTATATATAAACCATTGGCCTAGAGTTCAGTTATTGTGTGTGAGACCATTTGCTGGCTTTGTGTGCAACAAATGCTTTACACTGTCCTCTGATACTGCCTTACTGCTCGACCAAGCTACCACTTTAGAGAGTAAGGCTATATCTAACTTTAGCCTCTCAAACCCTGGGGGACTGGACTCTGTACACCCTGTACCTATTAAGGAACAGTATATACAGAGCCACTTTCTCACATTGGTGGATCAGCGGTGGGATACAAACTTGCATTTGTTGGACTACTTGGTTACCATCTGATCACACGACAGAACTCTTAAAATGGCCTTTAGAATTCTGATTGGTCTTTTCCAAAATTACTTAGTCTTGCTAGGGCCTTGCTTAAGTCCCATTTAGAATTTTATAAAAATAATTCACTATAGTCAGGGTAGAGGATTAGAACTTCAGGTTAGACTGACTCAAACAAACCCAGCTGTTTGTGACAATAATAACATGCACCTGGTGGAGGAGCTCGACCTCACCCCTTACTTGCACTTGTCTTTCAAGGAATTGAGGTCCCTATGCAAACTTAAACAAGCATTGGCATAGCCAATAGGTCTCGCCTTTGGGACCTTATAAGTGTTTAGCCATGCAACAGTTGCATAATTAAATACTTATAAGGTCCCAAAAGCGAGACCTATTGGCTATGCAAAGCGGCTGTGAGGCCGTGAAAGTGATCGTGATCACGATCAAACATCAAAGTGGCCGTGCAGCCGCGAAAGTGAAGGTAATTGCGGTAAAGCGCGGCGCCGGCGCACATGCACTGTAGCTCTAGGCTGGCCTGCTGGCACTTTTTGGAGCCCTCTCAATAAGTCTCGCCAGACCAGCGCATGCGCTGGGTCAGGCGAGACCTAAAAATTACCAATGGGCCTGCATCCAACCAAACTAGGGCTCCAGGAGCTCTTGGCTGAGTATGCTAAGGACCACCCATCTGAACATGGTGATGGCCAGTCAGATGAAGAAGGGAAAGCAGAGGAGGTTGACAATATAACCCCCATACTATCCCCTAGGGAGGAGAGGGCACCCATACCCTTCAATCCAAGGATTAGCATCTGGGCACCTAGAGATTACACAGGTGACTCTGGTACCAGAGAGAACACTTGGGGACCAACCAGTGAAGAGGACAGCCTTATGAGGTTGGCCAGAAGACTAGAGCTAGAGTCCAGGCTCCTGGCTCTAGAAAAAGAAAGGAGACATGGGTTTAGCACCCATCAATGGTGGCAGCAATAATAAAAATAAGGATAGGGAGGAAACTTCTGACCTTAAAATCCCCAAAGGGATTGTCCCTAAATTTGAGGAAGGTGATGATATCACCAAATGGTTCACAGCCTTTGAGAGGGCTTGTGATATCAGAAAAGTACTGGCCTGAAACAGGTAGTGGTCTCTCCAAAGTTGCCAGCTGCCAGTCTGCTTGGAAATGATCTGGAAACCTCAGCCTGGGCTGAGGTTGAGCTAAAGGCCCATGCAGCCATGCTGGGCATCCCTGAATTGGTGTGTGTGCAAACCAGAGAACAGAGCAAGAGGAAGGGTGAAAAAGTAGGTCTGGAGCCTGAATTAATGGCCCAGCCAACCAAGAGAAAAAGGAAAAGACTGGGGAAACAGCTTCTACACAGCAAAACATTCAGGACCCCTCTCTCCAGGGAGAGGATTTGGATACCCCTGAGGGAACGGAGTCCATGGAGCTTGACCCTTACCAGGTTGAACTTTTGGGCCCAGGGGGACCCTCTAGGGAAGAGCTGTGCCAGGGTCAGCGAGACTGTCCAACTCTTGAAAGCCTGAGGCAGCAAGCTGTTTCAGAAGCAAGGGGAGATGTCAGTGGTACCCACAGAGCTTATTGGGAAGAGGGATTACTGTATGCTGAGGCAAGAAACCCCACTCCTGGAGCCACCAGGAGGGTGGTAGTGCCACAGAAGTACAGGGAGTTCCTAACTTTGGCTCATGACATCCCCTAGCTGGACATCTGGGGCAATCCAAAACTTGGGAAAGGCTAGTGAGTCACTTTTACTGGCCCCAGATGCACCAAAAGGTGAAGGAGTTTGTCAACTCCTGTTACCTGTCAAGCCAGTGGCAAGACAGGTGGCCACCCAAGGCCCCCCTCCCACTACCAGTGGTGGGGGTTGTGAGAAAGTGGCTCTGTATATACTGTTCCTTAATAGGTACAGGGTGTACAGAGTCTACAGTCCCCCAGGGTTTGACAGGTTAAAGTTGGGTATAACCTTACTCTCTAAAGTGGTAGCTTGGTCGAGCAGTAAGGCAGTACCAGAGGACAGTGTAAAGCATTTGTTGTACACACTCAGCAAATGGTTTCACACACTCAATAACTGAACTCTAGGCCAATGGTTTATATATAAAAAAAATATATGCTTGTTTTATTTTAGAACCAACACTTGGAGTTAAAATATACTTTCTCAACAGTTGATGTTTCATATAAATACTTTTGCAATATGCAATAGACTTAGTAAACCGTTACAAGTGGTTGCAGTAGGCAACTCTATTTTTAAACACAATACATTGAGCTCAATGATAAATTCAAGTTATTTGCAACAGATTACTTTTTAGATTACTTTTGGATCCTAGATTCAGTCCTGGGTCAGTTCTCAGAATCAAGTGATGAAAGTCGACTTAAGTACTGTAATGATTTTTAACTAATATGTAGCTATTTTAAAAGTTGACACTTAGAAAATATTTCAGAGAAAACAGTCAACGATTCCCTATGGAAGAAAATGCAGGTTATAGGTACAGTATGTTCTCGTTACTTTTGTAATCCAGTACTGGGTGCCTAGACTCGGTACTGGGACCGTTATCCAAAACAGGTAAGCAATTAGGTTTTCAGATATTATACGATTTTTGAAGAATATTTAAAGATTGCAGAAATCGACACTTAGAAGAAATTTCACAGAAAAACAGTCAATGGTTTCCTATGGGAGAAAATTTGGTTGGTGGTAAGTACAGCTGTAAGTATTTTTCAGAGTCAGTGCTGGGCACCAAGATCCAGCACTGGGAGCTCACCTAAGAACAGGTGAGTAAATTCGTTTTTGTCACTCGGCTGATTTTTTTTATGGAGATTTGAAAAGTCCACACAGAAGAAATTTCAGGAAAAAGCCAAAGTTACCCTGGTCACTTACTCAGGGTAAGTAGGTAGGTGTAGAGTTTTCACTGCCAGGGCCACTTGGGCGGCTGGGTGCAGAGTGCTTTTGAGCCTTCGGGCGCTCAATGGATTTCAATGGGAAATCTCCGGTTAGGATAAAGACTGCAAGCTCGGGGACGAGGACTCTTCAGGTGCCACCACCACTTCGAGAGGTAAGTTGGGTAGTTGGAGGATAGGTAGGTACCCCGGGATTGGGCACAGGGGGCCGTGGGGCGTCGCGTGCAGGGGTGCCTTTAGGTGTCGGGGAAATCTTACCATCTGTTGATCGCGGTTGGGGGGGGGGGGGGGGGGCACCTGGTTCTGAGGCTGCAGGCTTCTTCAGGAGTGTCGAGGGAGGTCCTTGGGTGCCGGACTCGGGGTCACAGTTGCCGTGGGGTCGTCCTCCGGGTCTTTGTTCACTCCGGCACTGGCCAGGCTCGGCTGGTGCAGTGTGCTGGGTTCGCGGTTCCGGGCTGCTGCCAGGGGTTAGAGAGGTTTCGAGTAGAGCCTCTACTCATGGGAGTCCCAGGGGCTTAGAGCCAAAAGGTAGCCAGGTCCTCCGGGGTTGGTGAGGTTGCTAGCCACAAGAGATGCCGGGCAGGAGCAGGTTCGAGGGTCGACAGGCCGGTAGGGCTGGGGCTAAAGCAGTTGGTGTCTTCCTCTTTTCAGCAGCTGCAGGGCAGGTCTTCTTTCTTCTTGATCTTCGTAGTTTGGAATCTGGGGATGGAAGGTTCAGGGTGCCCCTAAATACTAGATTTAGGGGCGTTACAGGTAGGTGAAGGGCAGGGACCAATGGGTCCCTGTCCTGGGGTGGGTACACCCCCTATCCTGCCTCTCTCCTGTGGGAGGGGGGCAGTAGCCTAGTCCTGATAGGGTAGGGCTCCCCATCTTCAAGATGGCGAGAGCCCGGAGATGTGCTTCACCTCGCCTCCCCCCACCTGAGGGGTGGGGTTGGCAGGCTGGCACATCCCCTGTCCTTATTTGGGGTTCCGGCCAAAGCTTCCCGCCAGAGTGGGGGGTTGCAGGGGCCTGGGGAAGCTCACAGAAGCTTCCCCCTGCCCATCCTGGGGGAGGAGATTTAGCACCTCGCCCAGGATGTGCATTGTTGCAGGACCAGGAGAGCAGGGGCTCTCCTACCCAGGGGTCCAGCAACATGTCTGTTGGGTGGCAGCCTAGGCAGCCTCAGAGCAGACGTGGATTTGTAGGTTAGGTTCGAGGGGGCACCTCTAAGATGCCCTCTGGGGTGCTGGGTACATTAAATCCCACACTGGCATCAGTGTGGGTTTAATGTGCTGAGAAGTTTGGTACCAAACTTCCCAGTCTTTAGTGTTGCCATTATGGTGCTGTGGAGCTCGTCTTTAAATGGCAGCACTGCACTTACAGGGCTCAGGAATGGACCTGGGCACTGTAGGGGCACAGGATTCTTGCTCCTGTGCCCACACCATTGGCATAAGGCACCCAGCTAGAGGGGTGACTGATGTATGTGATGGGCATGGCACACGGGGATGTGTGCTATGTCGACTTTGTTTTTGTCTTGCACCCAAACACTCAACCTGCAAAGGCAGTGTGTGTGTGTGTAAGGGTACAGGGCCTCTAAGAGTGGCACAAGGAGTGCTGCAGCTCTTAGAGGCCTGCCTGGGTCACAAAGCCCTGGGTACTTAAGGTACCATTTACCAGGGGCTGACATGTGGCCAAGGTTTGCCAATTTGGGTTTGTTTTAGGGAAGGAACATAGGCCCTGGGCACCTGATTGGCAGGAGTCCAGGGCACACTCAGTCAAAGTACATTCAGCAGTTGAGCAAAAAGTGGGGGCATACCATGCAAGAAAGATGGCACTTTCTCACACAACCCCCCCCCCCCCCCCTCCCCCTCCAAACGAAAGGTGATGAGACTAACTATGGAGTCTTCATTGTCTAAGTTTGCAGAACCTGGAAAGTCCATCTGCGTTTGCATGGGCAGTCCCTGGTCTGTGTTCCACTTCAAAGTTCTTTCCCTGTAGGGAGATGGACCACCTTAGTAGTTTTGGATTTTCCCCTTTCATCTGCATTAGTCTTCTGAGAGGTTTGTGGTCAGTTTGAACCAGGAAGTGAGTACCAAACAGGTATGGCCTCAACTTCTTCAGGGACCAAACCACAGCAAAGGCCTCCCTCTCAATGGCACTCCAACGCTGCTCTCTGGGGAGTAGCCTCCTGCTTATAAAAGCAACAGGTTGGTCTTGGCCTTCATCATTGGTCTGGGATAGGACCGCTCCTATCCCTAGCTCAGAGGCATCAGTCTGCACTATGAACTGCTTTGCATAATCTGGAGCTTTTAGAATTGGTGCTGAGCACATTGCTTCTTTTAGGGTGTCAAAAGCCTTTTGGCAACTAACTGTCCAGTTCACCTTCTTGGGCATTTTCTTGGAGGTGAGTTCTATGAGGGGGGTCACAATGGACCCATACCCCTTCACAAACCTCCTGTATTACCCAGTCAAGCCAAGGAATGCCCTGACTTGGGTTTGGGTTGTTGGAGCTATCCAGTCCATGATGGCCTGGATCTTGGGTTGTAAGGGCTGTACCTGGCCTCCACCTACAAGGTGGCCCAAGTACACCACAGTGCCCTGCCCTATCTGGCATTTGGATACCTTGATAGTGAGACCTGCATTGTGCAGAGCCTCAAACTTTCCCAAGGTGGATCAGGTAATCCTGCCAGGTGGAGCTAAAGACAGCAATATCAAGATAAGCTGCACTAAAGGACTCCAGCCCAGCCAGGATATGGTTCACCAGCCTCTGGAAAGTGGCAGGGGCTATCTTTAACCCAAAGGGCATCACAGTAAACTGGTAATGCCCATCAGGGGTGGAGAATGCGGTCTTTTCTTTTGCTCCTGGGGCCATGCCAATCTGCCAGTACCCTGCAGGCAAGTCAAAGGTACTGAGGAATTGGGCAGCCCCTAATTTATCTATCAGCTAATCTGCTCTTGGGATAGGGTGAGCATCTGTCTTAGTGACAGAGTTGAGCCCTCTATAGTCCACACTCAACCTAATCTCTCTCTTCACCTTTTTTTTATTCTTATTTTTTTTAAACCTTTATTTACACATCAAATATTCAGTCATGGGCCCACAACCCCCTGGGCCGGCCGCTAACGTAGAAAAAGGGGAGGCAAATAATAATACAGCAATCATGAGGGCAGGAGCGAACCGCACGTGTAACGGCTGCAGCCGCCCACAACTGAACCCAGCGCTACAGAAAGGTTTCTTATTAAATTCTTTATGAATAAAAACAACAAAAGGAAACTTAGTCCAGGCAAAAGAACTCCATTCGCAGGGACTTGCTCTCTCATGAGCGGGGGACAACAGCGACCATGCAGCCCATTATACAGTTACTCGCGTTAAGAAGGGCAGGGGGGGGGGGGGGCAGGGAAAAGATCGGTCATCAATCCTGCGAAGCAAAAGGAGAAAAAGACCAGGAACATCAAAGTCAAGGGGACATCGTTACGTCTGGTGCGACCACCAAGGGGGGGGTGCATATATCCCCACGGTAGGAATTCCAGGGACCCCACATCTTACTCCATTTCTTAGGTTTGCCTCTGGCCACGTAAACCGTCTTCTCTCGGAACATGCACCAATCCATATTCTCTTTCCACTTCGTAACTGTGGGAGGCCTACCGGAACCCCAGAGCTGTGCAATGTCTCTTTTAGCCCAAAGTCACCCAGCGTTCTTGTGCCACATCGCAGTCAGTCGGTTCCCACACATTCAACACACATCGCCGAGCCTCAGGGAGCAGAGCCACACCCGTAACCTCCTCCATCACTGCATGCACACCAGTCCAGAAACGTAGCACCTTCGGACACTCCCACAGAATATGAAGAAAAGTACCAAGCAGGCCACACCCACGCCGACATAAACCATCACTTGTGTAACCCATATGAAGCAAGCGGGGACCGGTGACATAGACCCTATGTAATATCTTTAACTGCACAAATCGAAGGCGAGCCGGTATGGCCACCTCCCTCGGCGAGGCTATGGCCGCGACTCAGTCCTCATCATCCAATTCTAGGCCATCGGCGACCCAGACCTCTCGCAGATGTGTGAGGAGGTCCGCTCGAGTATTGATCAGTTTTTTGTAGATCAGGGAAATAGTACTATCCGGCAGGTAACCATCAAGTAAACGATCTTCCAACGGGGAGGCTTCAGGGATATCTGCAGGATTCGGGAAAGTAACGCATGGCGCATCTGCGCATAGCGAAAGAACTCCCTACCGCTCAGCTTATATTCCGTCTGAAGAGCTTCAAACGTTTTAAAAGCGCCCTTCGTCCAGAGGTCCCCCACACGACTAATTCCAATCAAATCCCACTTCTCAAAGCCCTTAGTACGCCATAAACCACCCAACGCATACAGTGGAGTCGCACGAGACTGACGGCCCGTCCATCCCGTAGCAGCGGTGGCGCAGTGCCAGGCGCGTACTGCATTTTTCGTAGGACCTGTCAATTTAGTGCCTCCCTTCGTAGAATAAAGCGCTCTATTGAAATCTCTGCCCGGCCAATGTCCCGTGATTCACCGCCACCAACTGGGACGCCCAATAATACCTTCTAATATCAGGAAGAGCTATGCCACCGTCATACCACGGAAGGGTCAATTTAGCGAGAGCAATTCGCGGTCTCCCATCCCAAACTTGTTGCCTCTGTAGGCTCTCTACCTCACTAAAATATCGGGCGGGCACCACGTCCAGCGTATTCTGCAATGCATACAAGAAGCGTGGAAGAGACATCATTTTGAATAAGGCTGCCTGGCCAAGCGGCGATAGCGGGAGCTTCCGCCAACGAGCAACATCGGCCCGCAGCCGCTGGAGCAGGGGCAGCAGATTCAGAGCATAACGGACTGCCGGATCCAGGGACACGTGGATACCTAGGTATTTAAATCCAGAATATGAAATCTGAATCTGACAGCCACGAGGGAGAAGAGGGGGGTCGCCAACCAGCACATAAACACAGGATTTCACCCAATTAATGACAAGCCCTGAATTGCGACCGAAGGAGTTTAATTCATCAAATAACACTATCAACGATTTCCGCGGGGAGGTGAGAGAGAGCAAAATGTCATCTGCGTAGAGTGACACGCGATCCTCAAACGTCGGTGTCCACCGAATACCCGTCATGGAGGGTTCCCACCGGAGCCACGCCGCCAGGGGCTCCAACGCGAGAGCAAAAAGAAGCGGGGACAGGGGGCAACCCTGCCGCGTGCCCCTCCCAAGCAAAAAAGGGGTAGAAACTCTACCATTCTCCACCACCTGCGCCAGCGGTTCCACGTATAGCAACTTCAGCCATCCAATAAATCCAGGTCCAAAACCAAACTTGGCCAGCGCCGCCCAGAGATACGACCACTCCAACGTGTCGAACGCCATCGTGGCGTCTAAGGACGCCAAAATGGCGGGCTCCTGAATAGAATCCACTCTGGCGAGGACCCCGTGGAGGCGCCGCAGGTTCAGCGCGGTGTTGCGGTGCGGAATAAAACCAGACTGGTCCGAATGTACCAGGTCACCCATGACTTTAATCAAACGATTAGCGAGCACTTTAGCGAGAATCTTAGGTTCAGCGTTTAGGAGTGAGATAGGCCTATAAGACGCACAGCAATCACGCGGCTTGCCCTCTTTATGGATCACCACAATAGTCGCTAGACGTTGATCACGTGGAAGGGAGCCGGCCTCTCGGGATTCAATAAACATCTCGCGGAGATAAGGTGCCAGCCTATCTGGACGAAGCTTGTAAAGCTCGATCGGCAGGCCGTTAGGGCCGAGAGCCTTTCCTGAACGGACTGAGCGAATCGCCGATGCTATCTCATCGGTCGTCAACGCCGCATCCAGCAATTCTTTATCCTCGACAGAGAGGCACGGCAATGCAATATCTCGTAGCAGGTGACGAGAGTCGTCTTCCGGCCTCTCCGAGACCGGAGAGTAGACGTCACGCAAATGGTCCGCAAAACAGCTCACAATCTCCCCCGGATCTGTAACACTCACACCATCAGCACGCACAATCACCGGGACCACACGGCTCGCTCGCTCTCTCCAGCCATGCAATCAACTTTCCAGCCTTGTCACCAACATCATACAAGCGCCCCTGTTGTTCCCGACTAGCGAGCTTGGCCGCGTCCGTAACCAACGCCCTATAATCTGATTGTTTAAGGCAAAGGGCATGGAGTTTATCCCGTGTGACCCCCCCCCCCGCCCGAGATCCTCTTCAAGTCAGTTATGTCAGACTCCAGGCGTACCACCTCCTCAGTTTTACGTCTCTTAGCAAGGGAGATCAAGGATAGGGCCTGCCCACGGATGACCACCTTGAAAGCCTCCCACAATGTTACGGCCGATGAGACCGAACCCTGATTTTCTACAAAATAACGGTCAAGAGACTTAACCAGAAGGGCACGAGTTGTGGGGTCATGCAAATACCAGGGATTAATCGGTGCCACCCTCCCCCCTGCCCCCTAGACCACATTTAAGTGTAGCAGGACCGGGGAATGATCAGAGATGCCACGAGCCAGATGTCTGACCTCCCCGATCATTTGAGCTTGTGCGGCCGGCATCAACACATAGTCCAAGAGCCGTGGGCGCCAGAGTGAAATGTAAATTGGGCGAGCCCCGGATGCATCGCTCTCCAACAGTCCACAAGCCCCATAGTGTCGATAAAGCCACCCAGCCAAGAGTGCGCCCCGGGGAGGTCTTTGGGAGGGTGCCGATCCTCTCTACCCGATACCACAGAATTGAAGTCGCCACCTACCAGCAGGAGGCCCTCCGGGAGCCCAAGCAGCAACCCTCCCAAGTCCGCAAAGGTGGTGGTTTGCAACCCAGGGGGGGACATAAACTGAAACCAAACACAAAGTCTGTCCTTCCCACCGGCCAACCAACACCACGTAACGCCCCCGGTCATCGTGCATCACCTCATCAATTTCCAGCGGGAGAGAGGATCGAACCAAAATGCCCACCCCTCTGGAGCCGGTAGTAAAACCAGAGTGGGCCACCAAACGGTAGCCCCTTCTATTCATAGCATGGCATGAGTGTCCCACCAAATGCGTCTCCTGCAACAGAACTACATCAGGAAAGACGTTTCAGATATTGTAGCACCACCCCTCGCTTCAATCGGTCCCCCAAACCATTGACATTCCATGTTAAAATGCGCAATCCCCTACCCCCCATTTCCACCACAACGGTCACCCCACCCACGTGGAGAGCAAATAACAGCACACTGGTTGCCTGGTACAAAACAAAAGCCACACAAAAACAACTCCCCTACCACCACCCCCCCAACTCCTGTTACACCCCCCCCCCCCACCCTGCACAAGACCATTCAGCCACCCCAACTCGCAGTGTGCCTGTCGCCCCAACATGAACCTACTCTACGGAAAGAAAGAAAACCCCTCGAGGAGGAAGAATCTCGCCAGATACCCCGCAGCCTCCCAATGATGAAGGAAGGGTGATACAATCCTAAAGAAGAAAAAACAATAAATCAAACCCAAGTCGGAGGTGAACACAAAATTGTCTAGGAACCACAAGTCATTCGTTCACACTTGATCCGCCGATCCACCACCCTCATCCTCTGCTCGTTCCTCCCTGCCGCGCCGACGGTGCAAGGTGTCAAGCCAGTCCTCAACCGCCTCGGGCCGGTCGAAAAAATGAGTCCGTTCCTCCAGTTCAATACGTAGCTTGGCCGGGAAAAGCATAGAGTACTTCAAGCCCATGTCCCTCAGCCGCCGCTTGACAGTCACAAATCCCATTCGCTGTTTTTGTACCGATAGTGTAAAATCAGGATAGAAACTGATGTCAGCATTTTCATGCTTCGTCGGGCCATTCACACGGGAGGCCTGCAGGATTGCGTCACGGTCCCTGAAGTTGAAGATCCTGGCAATGATAGGTCGCGGTGGGGCCCCAGGCCTCTGCCGGCCCCCCGGAACTCTGTGTGCCCGCTCCACCGTAAAGAATTTGCTGAGGCCTTTCGGCGCTGGTTTGTTCAGGATCAGATCTTCCACAAAGAGATCGACCGGCCCATCCTCCGACTTCTCCGGCACAGCGATGATGCGAACGTTATTCCGCTGGGCCATGCTTTCAAAATCCTCCAGTCTCTTAACAGAGAGGTTGCTGAGGGCCCGCAAACTGTGGATCTCCGTCTGCAGTTCAGAGACATCCGTCTTGAGGCCCGATGTCGTGAGATCGAGTGATTTGACCTTTTCACTGGTTTTTGACAGGTCTGCCCTAAGTAAGTTGACATCGATCAACACGGTGTCCAGCTTGTGGGCCAGCGAGTCGAATTGCTGGCCGACCGAAGCCTTCATGGTGTCGATGGCACCCATGACATCTTGGAGTGTCAATTCCGTCGAGGGTGACGGGCCATCCTTGGCCGCATCCGAAAGCCCACTCGAACCAGGAGATCCCTTCTGCTGGGCATAGCGGTCCATGTTGTTCGTTTGCACGTAGCCACCTCTCCGGGTAGCTCTAGACTTTTGCTTGTCACCGTCCAGCCGGGCCGCCATTACCCAGCAGGGAGAGCAGATCCAGTATACCTGTTAGGCGTAGCGATCACCCTGGGGAGTCCACCGGAGTGATGGACAGCCCTCTTTGTCAATGCCACTCGACAGCCACAGATCGGTCCAAACGTAGAGCGACTGCAAGCGCCCACCACCAGACTCGTAGAGGAAAGTCAAAAACTAAAGTGAAACCAGGGGGGGACGGGCCCGCCCAAGACTCTGGAACCGTTGTTGTTCGATTGGAGCTCAGGGACAGTGCCAACCCGAGTCTGGGGTGGCGCCGCTGGGCAGGCCTCTTTCTGGAGGACAGAATAAGTCGAGTTCCCAAAGTCCGATTTAAGTTCCGAAAACGGGAATCACCTCAGCTTCGATTCACCCGTAGTTTCCTTCAAAATAGCAGGATTATAGCCAGGATAGACGTGGGAGGCTGTGAGGGTCTCGGGAGCCCTGTGCCTACGCGTCCATCTTGGTTGCGCGCTAGGCTCCTCCCCTCTCCACCTTGTTGATGAGGTTTGGGAACTAGAACCACTAGGCTGGCCCAGGGGCTCTCAGAGGGTTCAATGACCCCTAACTCCAGCATCTTGCTGACCTCCGCTTTGATGCTCTCCTTGACTTGGTCTGACTGTCGATAGATTTTGTTTTTGACAGGTGCACTGTCACCAGTGTCCACATCATGGGTACACCAGTTTGTCAGACCAGGGGTCAGGGAAAAGAGGCTAGCATACTGCTGCAAGACACCTCTTGCAGTCAGTTTGCTGTTGGGCAGAGAGGGTGTCTGAGAAGATCATACCATCTACTGATCCATCTTTTGGGCTGTAGGAGAGGTCAGGGAGAGGTTCACTTTCTGCTTCCTGCTCCTCATCCGTCACCATGGTGATGTCAGCCCTGTCATTGTAGAGTTTGAGGCGGTCCACATGGATGACCCTCTTGGGTGTCTTGCTAGTGCCCAGGTCAACTAGATAGGTGACCTCACTCTTCCTTTCTAGGATAGGGTAAGGGCCACTCCATTTATCTTGGAGAGCCCTTGGTGCCATTGGCTCCAAAACCCACACCTGTTGCCCAGGTTGAAATTCAACCAGTGCAGCTTTTTGGTCATACCAGTGCTTCTGGAGCTCCTGGCTGACCTCAAGGTTCTTGGATGCTTTTTCCATATACTCAGCCATTCTGGACCTTAGGCCAAGCACGTAGTCCACTATGTCTTGTTTGGGCTCCTGAAGAGGCCTCTCCCAGCCCTCTTTTACAAGACAAAGCGGTCCCCTTACAGGATGACCAAACAGAAGTTCAAAGGGTGAGAAACCTACTCCCTTTTGTGGTACTTCCCTGTAAGCGAAAAGCAGGCATGGTAACAGGACATCCCATCTCCTTTTGAGTTTTTCAGGGAGCCCCATGATCATACCTTTCAATGTCTTGTTGAATCTCTCAACAAGGCCGTTGGTTTGTGGGTGGTAGGGGGTAGTAAACTTATACTGCACCCCACACTCCTTCCACATGTGTATTAGGTAAGCAGACATGAAGTTGGAACCTCTGTCTGAAACCACCTCCTTAGGAAAACCCACCGTGGTGAAGACACCCAGGAGGGCCTTGGCTACTGCAGGAGCTGTAGTAGTCCTAAGTGGAATTGCTTCAGGGTACCTAGTGGCATGATCCACTACCACTAGAATAAATTTGTTCCCTGAAGCTCTGGGAGGTTCAAGTGGACCCACAATGTCCACTCCTACCCTTTCAAAGGGGACCCCCACCACTGGTAGTGGGATGAGGGGGGCCTTTGGGTGGCCACCTGTCTTGCCACTGGCTTGACAGGTAACACAGGAGCTGACCAACTCCTTCACCTTTTGGTGCATTTGGGGCCAGTAAAAGTGACTCACTAGCCTTTCCCAAGTTTTGGATTGCCCCAGATGTCCAGCTAGGGGGATGTCATGAGCCAAAGTTAGGAGGAACTCCCTGTACTTCTGTGGCACTACCACCCTTCTGGTGGCCCCAGGAGTGGGGTTTCTTGCCTCCGCATACAGTAATCCCTCTTCCCAATAAGCTCTGTGGGTACCACTGACATCTCCCCTTGCTTCTGAAACAGCTTGCTGCCTCAGGCTTTCAAGAGTTGGACAGTCTCGCTGACCCTGGCACAGCTCTTCCCTAGAGGGTCCCCCTGGGCCCAAGAGTTCAACCTGGTAAGGGTCAAGCTCCATGGACTCAGTTCCCTCAGGGGTATCCAAATCCTCTCCCTGGGGAGAGGGGTCCTGAATGTTTTGCTGTGTAGAAGCTGGTTCCCCAGTCTTCTTTCCTTTTCTCTTGGTTGGCTGGGCCATTATTCCAGGCTCCAGACCTACTTTTTCCCCCTTCCTCTTGCTCTGTGCTCTGGTTTGCACACACACCAATTCAGGGATGCCCAGCATGGCTGCATGGGCCTTTAGCTCAACCTCAGCCCAGGCTGAGGTTTCCAGATCATTTCCAAGCAGACTGGCAGCTGGCAACTTTGGAGAGACCACTACCTGTTTCAGGCCAGTAACCCCCCCCGCCTAATGTTGCCATGGCCATGGGATGACTAGTGGTGACACTGTCAGCGTTGGTGACTGGGTAAGACTTCCCAATCAAGTATTGCTCAGGGGAAACCAGTGTCTTTCACCATAGTGACACTGGCACCTGTATCCCTCAGAGCTTCGACCCTAGTTCCATTCACCCAGGGGTACTGTAAGTATTTCTTTAAGTTGGGGGGCCACACAGCTACAGTGGCAAACTCCACTTTTCCCAAGGAGACTAGACTTGCTTCAGTGTGTTCCCAGATTTGCTCAGGGTACACCTCTGATCCCATTTGTATGCTTGCTGCCCCAGGAGTAGCTGTACTGGGTGCCTTAGGGGCTTTGTTTTGGGGGCAAGCTACAGTTAGGTGTCCTTGCTTCTTACAGTTATTACACCAGGCCTTTAAGGGATCAAAGTTCTTCCCCCTATATGGTTGGGGCACATAGGGAGTAGTTTGGGTCCCAGCCACCTGAACAGGTTTTTGGCGCCCTTTGGAAGACTCAGCTGTTTTTTCTTGGGGATTATCACCACCTTTCCCCTGGGGAGGTTTTAGGACCACTTTCTTTTGGTCACCCCCAGTGGCTGTCTTGGTCACCCTAGTCTTGACCCAGTGGTCTGCCTTCTTTCCCAATTCTTGGGGAGAAATTAGACCTAGGTCTACCAAATGCTGATGCAACTTTTCATTTGTGCAGTTACTCAATATATGTTCCTTCATGAATAAATTATACAATCCAGTAAAATCCTGCACACCATGTCCAGCTAACCAACCATCCAGTGTCTTCACTGAGAAGTCTACAAAATCAATCCAGGACTGGGTCTGGGTTTTGTGAGCCCCCCTGAATCTAATTTTATACTCCTCAGTGGTGAATCCAAATCCCTCAATAGGAGCTCTCTTCATGAGGTCATAGGATCCTGCTTCTGGCCCAGAAAGGGTCAGAAGCCTGTCTCTGCAGTTACCAGAGAACAGTTCCCACAGGAGTGCCCCCCAGAGAGGTTTCTTTACTTTTCCGATATCACAAGCCCTCTCAAAGGCTGTGAACCATTTGGTGATATCATCACCTTCCTCAAATTTAGGGACAATCCCTTTGGGGATTTTAAGGTCAGAAGTTTCCTCCCTATCCTTATTTTTATTATTGCTGCCACCATTGATGGGTGCTAAACCCATCTCTCTCCTTTCTTTTACTAGAGCCAGGACTCTAGCTCTAGTCTTTTGGCCAGCCTCAAAAGGCTGTCCTCTTCACTGGTGGGTCCCCCAGTGTTCTCTCTGGTACCACAGCCACCTGTGTAGTCTCTAGGTGCCCAGATGTTAATCCTTGGATTGGAGGGTATGGGTGCCCTCTCCTCCCTAGGGAATAGCATGGGGGGGTGGGGGTTTATTGTCAACCTCCTCTGCTTCCCTTTCCTCATCTGACTGGCCATCACCATGTTCAGATGGGTGGTCCTTGGCATACTCAGCCAAGAGCTCCTGGAGCCCTAGTTTGGTTGGATGCAGGCCCATTGGTAAATGTTTAAGTTTGCATAAGGACCTCAATTCCTTGAAAGACAAGTGTAAGTAAGGTGTGAGGTCGAGCTCCTCCACCAGGTCCATGTTGTTTTCACTAACAGCTGGGTTTGTTTGAGACATTCTAACCTGACAGTTCTAACCCTCTACCCTGACTATAGTGACTTATATTTTTCTAAAATTCTAATGGGACGTAAGCAAGGCCCTAGCAAGACTTTTAGTAATTTTGGAAAAGACCAATCCGAATTCTAAAGGCAATTTTTAAGTTCTGTCGTGTGATCAGATGGTAACCAAGTAGTCCAACAAATGCAAGTTTGTATCCCACCGCTGATCCACCAATGTGAGAAAGTGGCTCTGTATATACTGTTCCTTAATAGGTACAGGGTGTACAGAGTCCAGTCCCCCAGGGTTTGACAGAGGCTAAAGTTAGATATAACCTTACTCTAAAGTGGTAGCTTGGTCGAGCAGTAAGGCCGTACCAGAGGACAGTGTAAAGCATTTGTTGTACACACTCAGCAAATGGTTTCACACACTCAATAACTGAACTCTAGGCCAATGGTTTATATATAAAAAAAATATATGCTTGTTTTATTTTAGAACCAACACTTGGAGTTAAAATATACTTTCTCAACAGTTGATGTTTCATATAAATACTTTTGCAATATGCAATAGACTTAGTAAACAGTTACAAGTGGTTGCAGTAGGCAACTCTATTTTTAAACACAATACATTGAGCTCAATGATAAATTCAAGTTATTTGCAACAGATTACTTTTTAGATTACTTTTGGTATTCCAGGACTGGATCCTAGATTCAGTCCTGGGTCAGTTCTCAGAATCAAGTGATGAAAGTCGACTTAAGTACTGTAATGATTTTTAACTAATATTTAGCTATTTTAAAAGTGACACTTAGAAAATATTTCAGAGAAAACAGTCAATGATTCCCTATGGAAGAAAATGCAGGTTATAGGTAGTGTGTGTTCTCGTTACTTTTGTAATCCAGTACTGGGTGCCTAGACTCAGTACTGGGACCTTTATCCAAAACAGGTAAGCAATTACGTTTTCAGATATTATACGATTTTTGAACAATATTTAAAGATTGCAGAAATCAACACTTAGAAGAAATTTCAGGAAAAAGCCAGTCAATGTTACCCTATGACGAAGATAGTTTGCGGTTTAAAGGCAAGTACTTGACTGGCAGAGTTGAGGTTCTGGCCACAGACTCGGGGGGAGGGGGGGGGGGGTCTCCCAGGGCCAGGTAAGTACAGTTGGTTCACCCTCAGCGGCTCTAGGGCGGCCGGGTGCAGAGAGAGTTAGGCCCAATGTTATCCTATGAGGGATAGGGGGGGGCCTTGTTTGGTGGCTGCTGACTGGCAAGCCACGCGGCTGTGGGAGCTGGGCTCCTGGTAACTTACTCAGGGCAAGTGGGGAAGTAGGTAGGTGGAGTTTTCACTGCCAGGGCCACGCGGGCAGCTGGGTGCAGAGTGCTTTTGAGCCTTCGGGCGCTCAATGGATTTCAATGGGAAATTTCCGGTTAGGAAAAAGACTGCAAGCTCGGGGACGAGGACTCTTCAGGTGCCACCACCACTTCGAGAGGTAAGTTGGGTAGTTGGAGGATAGGTAGGTACCCCGGGATTGGGCACAGGGGGCCGTGGGGCGCCGCGTGCAGGGGTGCCTTTGGGTGTCGGGAAATCTTACCCTCTGTTGATCGCGGTTGGGGGGGGGGGGGCACCTGGTTCTCAGGCTGCAGGCTTCTTCAGGAATGTCGAGGGAGGTCCTTGGGTGCCGGACTCGGGGTCACAGTTGCTGTGGGGTCGTCCTCCGGATCTTTGTTAACTCCGGCACTGGCCAGGCTCGGCTGTTGCAGAGTGTGCTGGGTTTGCGGTTCTGGGCTGCTGCCAGGGGTTAGAGATAGGTTTCGAGTAGAGCCTCTACTCATGGGAGTCCCAGGGGCTTAGAGCCAAAAGGTAGCCAGGTCCTCCGGGGTTGGTGAGGTTGCTAGCCACAAGAGATGGCGGGCTGGAGCAGGAGTAGGTTCGAGGGTCGACAGGCCGGTAGGGCTGGGGCCAAAGCAATTGGTGTCTTCCTCTTTTCAGCAGCTGCAGGGCAGGTTTTCTTTCTTCTTCCTCTTCGTAGTTTGGAATCTGGGAAGGAAGGTTCAGGGTGCCCCTAAATACTAGATTTAGGGGCGTTACAGGTAGGTGAAGGGCAGGGACCGGTGGGTACAACCCATATCCTGCCTCTCTCCTGTGGGAGGGGGGGGCAGTAGCCTAGTCCTGATAGGGTAGGGCTCCCCATCTTCAAGATGGCGAGAGCCCGGAGATGTGCTTCACCTCGCCTCCCCCACCTGAGGGGTGGGGTTGGCAGGCTGGCACATCCCCTGTCCTTATTTGGGGTTTCTGGCCAAAGCTTCCCACCAGAGTAGGGGGTTGCAGGGGCCTGGGGAAGCTCACAGAGGCGGCATGCCTTTGAAGCTTCCCCCTGCCCATCCTGGGGGAGGAGATTTAGCACCTCGCCCAGGATGTGCATTGTTGCAGGACCAGGAGAGCAGGGGCTCTCCTACCCAGGGGTCCAGCAACATGTATGCTGGGTGGCAGCCTCAAAGCAGATGTGGATTTGTAGGTTAGGTTCGAGGGGGCACCTCTAAGATGCCCTCTGGGGTGCTGGGTACATTAAATCCCACACTGGCATCAGTGTGGGTTTAATGTGCTGAGAAGTTTGATACCAAACTTCCCAGTCTTTAGTGTTGCCATTATGGTGCTGTGGAGCTCGTGTTTGACGAGCTCCCAGCACCATGTACTCTTTAGATATCAGCACTGCACTTACAGGGCTCAGGAATGGACCTGGGCACTGTAGGGGCACAGGGTTCTTGCTCCTGTGCCCACACCATTGGCATAAGGCACCCAGCTAGAGGGGTGACTGATGTATGCCATGGCAGTGTATGTGATGGGCATGGCACACAGGGATGTGTGCCATGTCGACTTTGTATTTGTCTTGCACCCAAACACTCAGCCTGCAAAGTGTGTGTGTGTGTGTGTGTGTGTGTGTGTGTGTGTGAAGGTACAGGGCCTCTAAGAGTGGCACAAGGAGTGCTGCAGCTCTTAGAGGCCTGCCTGGGTACTTAGGGTACCATTTACCAGGGGCTGACATGTGGCCAAGGTTTGCCAATTTGGGTTTGGTTTGTTTTAGGGAAGGAACATAGGCCCTGGACACCTGATTGGCAGGAGTCCAGGGCACACTCAGTCAAAGTACATTTAGCAGTTCAGCAAAAAGTGGGGGCATACCATGCAAGAACGATGGCACTTTCTCACAGGGGTCCCCTGTGAAAGGGTAGGAGTGGACATTGTTGGTCCACTTGAACCTCCCACAGCTGCTCGAACAGCCAGGTCTTGAGTTGCTTCCTGAAGGCGAGATGGTCTTGCGTTGTCCGGAGGTGGATGGGGAGGGAGTTCCATGTCTTGGCTGCCAGGTAGGAGAAGGATCTTCCTCCGGCGGTGGCTCTGCGGGGGACGGTGGCGAGAGCGAGGCTGGCGGAGCGGAGCTGGCGGGTGGGCTTGTGGAAGGTCAGGCGGCTGTTGAGGAACTTGGGGCCCAGGTCGTGGAGGGCCTTGTGTGCGTGGGTGAGGAGTCGGAACGTGATTCTTTTGTTGACGGAGAGCCAGTGCAGGTCTCTCAGGTGTCCGGAGATGTGGCTGTGTCGGGGGATGTCCAGGATGAGTCGTGCTGAGGCGTTCTGGATCCGTTGGAGTTTCTTCTGGAGTTTGGCGGCGGTGCCGGCGTAGAGGGCGTTCCCGTAGTCCAGCCGACTGGTGACGAGGGCCTGGGTGACCGTCTTCCTGGTCTCGGTGGGGATCCACCGGAAGATCTTTCGAAGCATGCGAAAACACAGAACTCGCCTCCAAGAAGATGCCCAAGAAGGTTAACTGGACAGTTAGTTGCCAAAAGGCTTTTGACACCCTAAAAGAAGCAATGTGCTCAGCACCAATTCTAAAAGCTCCAGATTATGCCAAGCAGTTCATAGTGCAGACTGATGCCTCTGAGCTAGGGATAGGAGCGTTCCTATCCCAGACCAATGATGAAGGCCAAGACCAACCTGTTGCTTTTATAAGCAGGAGGCTACTCCCCCAGAGAGCAGCGTTGGAGTGCCATTGAGAGGGAGGCCTTTGCTGTGGTTTGGTCCCTGAAGAAGTTGAGGCCATACCTGTTTGGTACTCTCACAATTAAAAGTGCGCGTGACCCCCTGATTCCAGAACCCAGAGGCTGAGACCGTGACAACGAGAGGCCCTCTCTCGCAATTGCCACCCCTTAATATAATTATTAATTATTTCTAGTTCTATCTCCCCCTGGCCCTGCCTGTCTCTGTGTCCCAGTGCCGCCCGCCGCCAGGTAATCAGCGTTGCACCGGGGAACCAGCGGAGCCAGCCTATCACGGACTGCATGCCCCACAAGCCCGTGAGCCCTGCCCTACTGCCTCGTCACCGCCCCCTGTGACCGGGGATCTATTTCATCTTCCTCGCGCCTCCCGCTTCCCGGGAGACGCAGCGTTGCACCGGGGAACCAGCGGAGCCAGCCTATCACGGACTGCATGCCCCACAAGCCCGTGAGCCCTGCCCTACTGCCTCGTCACCGCCCCCTGTGACCGGGGATCTATTTCATCTTCCTCGCGCCTCCCGCATCGCGGGACGCGCGCGGGGTGCGCCGGGCCAAGCCCGGGCAAAGGGCGGGCCGTCTGTGGCCGTCAGGGGCCGGAGTAGGCCGGGCTGGGCCACCCCCCTTGGCTGTATTCTGCAACACCTATGAGGAGCGGCTCTCTAACATAAGGTGATCCAATACTCTGTGTGGTGTTCGCTTGCTGGTGTGCTCCCTTGCCATTTCTATCGCTGCTGTTACTGCTTCCTGAATGGGCAAGAGAAAGCTAGCTGAGAGCTCTGGGGGAACAGGGGGTAATGGTTCCTTGCCTAAAGTCCGGAAAATCAGGAAGCCTCGACGTGCTGGCAAACAGCCCGACCCGGAGGGGACTTTGTCACGTATTGGTGTTCTAGTGGGGGAGTGCGAAGCCATCCTTGGTTCCGACCAGTCATCGACGGATGATGGCCTGGTCATTGTCCAATCTTCTGCTGACTCTGGACATGTTAACTCTATGCCAACACCTATTGTGCCGGAAATGTTCCGTTGTAAGCCTACTGCAAGAGTTGCTAAGGGGGTTAGCAAAGTGGATGTGCTCGAGGGTTCGAATGTTGGGGACAATACTCTATTGTGTGATTCAGTTGATACTCAGAGCAGTGTTCCTGCTGTTCCTTGTTTTAATAGGTTTTCTCCCTTGATGAACGAACAGGTTGTCGCCAGTGGGGTCCCATGTGAATCTTTGTCGCATTCCCCTGCTATCCCCTTAGGCAATTCTATCGACTCATCTGTTAACCCCTTATTAGATCTTATAAAAACGGTTAACCTGTTGAGAGATGAAGTCAGCGCTTTGAAATTAGTGATAGAATCCCTGACTAACAAAGCAGGGTTGTGTTCTGTTGTCCCACACCATGCCCCTGCCACTACTTTACCTAACCCCTCTCTTGCTCCAGATAATCCCTTAGGAACTCAGACTGATAGGACAGGCATTTTTAACCCTCGCCCTAAGGGTTATGCCACTTATAGTAATGTAGTCAAGGCCAATACGAACCACATTTTGGTTAGCTTACCTGATAACACCAAATGTTCTTTGCTGGGCAGAACAAGTCACCCAAAGAGGCCGGGTGCGAGAAGTGACCATGACACCTTTGACCAGGGGTCCCGGGTCGGGCGGAGCGATCATAATGTCCAACCCAAGGGCCACGTCGTAGATTCCTCCAACATAATCTACATGACCAATGTCCCCAAATTGCTACCTAAGGGCGGCACAGAGTCCCCTGAGTCGCTGACCAACAAGGCAATCCACTGGTTGAGACATGTGAGGGGCTGTCGTTCAGTTATTAGGGAGGATATCTCCAGAGCTACGAGATTTTCTTCACCCAGTGCTTTTGTTGATTGCATCGAATTAACTCTTAAAAGCAATTACCTTGCTGAAAATCTTCTAGCACTTGAGTTTAGAACTTGTCCCCCAGAGGGTTCTTCCATTCAACTGCGAAGCTATCTCTCGCATGATCTAGGGGGGTTGAAGCGAGGCCTCTGTAGCGATAGGGATTTAGATGGTTCATCCCTGGATACCAATGACTGACTACACAGTGAGGGGGGTGTTGGCTTTTGGGACAGGGGCGAGAGGGTGAGGGTCACTGAGCACCAGGAGTCCATTATGGCTAACCCTTGCATTGACCCCTGTCCTATATTTGCCAACCAAGTGGTTACAACTTTGAGTAGCAGTCATTTTGTCTTTGTTCCGGAATCTTGTCAGGGGTTTGACCCATCCGCCAGTAACTCTACAGTGGATTCGCAATTCACTATTCCTGATATCGACGGTCCTTCTTTGGCTGGTGGCTCTCTTTGCTCTTGGAACATTGCTGGTTTGAATTCCAAGCTAGCTATTCCTGATTGGGTAGCTTTTATTAACACAATGGACATTTGTATATTCCAGGAGACTTGGCTTCTTGAACCACGCTTTTGTATGGGCTACTTAAATTTTCACATTCCGGCAACCAAGGGATCCCACGGGCGTCCATCAGGGGGTTTAACTATCTGGTTAAGCGAATTGAGTCTGACAACTAAGCTTCCCCATACGGGAAGCAGTGATATCCAACTGTTGAGGTTAGACCTTGGATTATTGGGTACAATCGACATATATAATGTCTACGTTAGGGGTTCTAGAGGTGCAAAATCTTCGGTCATTGATGACTTACTTCGCCTGTTTGACCTTTACTCAGCTGACACCTTCGTCATCGTTGCAGGTGACTTTAATACATCATTCGAACCTCTTGTTGATAATAAGTGGGACCTTCAGGACAGTGAAGAGTTTTGCTGGGGTATTCCCCCCCTGGAGTTGTCCCCTATACCAAGATGCTCAGATGTCGCCATTCAGATTAATTCCCTTTGCATGGAAAGGTGCCTGAGGGCTCTGAATGGTAGGATGCCAGGCGACCGCGAGGGCGCCTGTACATTTAATAATGGGCTGAGCAGGAGTCGAATTGATTACATCCTGGCTGATATGAAATTATGGCACTCCCTCGTTGACATGGAAATAGTGTCCCTTCCAGAGAGTGATCATAACCCCCTCTGTTTATCACATAAATGGTGGAAGGTGTACGGTGGTCCTGCTGAGGCCAGGGTATCGCCCCCTTCCGCTGTGGTGCCATCCAACGATATGCGTTGTCTGAGATGGTCCGGACTTATGGGGAACCCTACCACCCTATCAAAGATCATAGAGGAGGTGAATGGCTCCATCATTGCTATTGAGTCAGTTTTAGCCGCTGAGGGGAACCTGAGGGATGTAACATCAGTGCACGATAGTTTATTTGCAAAACTGAAATCCTATTTCTTCACAAAAGTGAGACCAGGACCAAGAGGCGCTAACCAACAAGCCTCTTGGTATAATAGAGAATGCAGGGAGGCAAGGCTATCGCTTGGGTCTGCCCTGAAGGGTGGCGATGTTAGCCTGGTACGGCATAGGAGAATCGTTTACAAGAGCTGTGTCGCTAAAGCTAAACGCCAATGGGATGGCAAAAAGTGGGAGGACCTCCTTGAAGCTAGTCTCCGGAATGATAGTAAATTATTCTGGAGTATTGTAAAGTGGGGTTCTGGTGCACAGTCTGAGTGTCCCCAAAATAATGTTTCACGTGAGAAGTGGGTGGACTATTTCAAACCGCAGTATGCTTCTCCTACCGATCCTTCTGATAGCTATGGGTCCCCCCAGTTGTTTAATCCAGAAGCTAACTTTTCTATTTCTGAGGTTGATCTGGCACTGGTGGGAGTGGCATCTGGTAAGGCTCCCGGACCTGATGGTGTTCCTGCGGATGTCTTTCTGTATGACAAGCTAAAATGGGGGAGGTATATACAGCTGATTGCTAACGCGTTGGCCCATGGAGCTCCAATTCCATGCTCTTGGAAAGCCGCGGAAATAATTCCGGTGTACAAAAAGGGTGACCGTTCGCTTCCTGAGAATTATCGGCCTATCAGTTTGATGCGATTCAAAAGATCACTGGTAGACTGATTTTAAATCGTGTTCATCTCTGGATTGCGTCAAATAATATTTTATCCCCATTTCAAGCCGGATTCCGCCAGCACATTAGCACTGTTGACCAAGTCTTCCGTTTTACTCTTCTCTATTGGAAGACTGTGGTCTTGGGTAAGGGAAATTTGTATGCAGTGTTCGTGGATCTAAGGGCCGCCTTTGATTTAGTCCCTCGTTCAAAACTGTGGCAGACTCTAAAAGATTTGGGGCTTCATGGCGGATTGTTGTCCCTAATCCAGAGGCTTCATGAAGATAATTTGGCTAGAATCAGATGGGGCGGCCAGGGCATGTTGACCGAGGATTTTCCGGTCCAGAGAGGTGTCAGGCAAGGCTGTGCAATGGCCCCCACTTTATTTTCCCTATATATTAATGACATAGCGGATCGACTTTTGGAAGCACACGTTGACGCTCCCGTTCTTGGCAACACTAAGGTCCCAATTTTAATGTTCGCTGACGACACACTTTTAATTGCTAAGACACCTGGCGGCCTTCAGCGTTCATTAAATATTTTTGAGTCCTTTTGTGTTGATCGTGGCCTGGAGGTCAATATTAAAAAAACCAAGCTTATGACATTCAGGCCTCACAAATCTTTTAAAAATCAATTTGTTTTGTTTAACAATCCACTAGAACAAGTGCAGGCTTTTAATTATCTTGGAGTTAATATTCAAAATAACTTTGCATGGAAGTTACAGAGAGATCTGACTACTCTAAAACACAGGCAGTTAGCTGGTGTACTAGCTGCTGAATTCAAAAAGTCTCCTTCGAAGCCCATTAGACCCGTGTTACAGGTCTATAGTGCCAAAGCGGTGAGCTCGGCACTTTATGGTGCGGAACTGTGGGGGTACGAGAACCTGTCTTCCTTAACCATCTCGGAAAACAAGTTCTTGCGCAGTATCACCTCCCTCCCGCAGAGCACACCTTTAGTCCCCCTAAGGTATGACCTTGGGAAGAACTCTATAGCTGATGTAGCCAGGCTTCGACCTATCCTTTATTGGCTTAACGAAACTAGAAAATCCCTTGAGGCTTTGGGGTTGAGCGAACTTTGGGATAACCCTACAGCAGCTATTTTTCCATCTAAAGCTCTCTTGAAGGAGAAATACTGGGAGCTGGTAAACACAAAGGTACTCTCTGCCACTAAACCCTTTTCGCTTTCGGACGAATTTATGAACATCAAACTCGTCCCTAGGCTAGAACACTTTTGGGATCTTGTAACCAAAGTTCTTGATAGGAAATTGTTTTTCCAGATGCGGGTGGGAGCGTTGCCCTTAAATTCATTTGTAGCCCAGTGGGAACCCCAGAAAAGTAATTTATGTCCCTTTTGCAAATCCCAGGTGGAAACATTAGCCCATATGTTTTTTGTATGCCCTGCTTACTCGGCCCCGAGGCGTGCGTGGTTGAAACCCGTTTGCCTATTATTGGGCACTAGACAGAGTGTTGAAGCAGGAAGGCTCCTTCGCACTTGCACTGACCCGGTAATTGTTGTGGGGGTTGCCAAATTTCTGGGGTGGGCATGGATTATAAGAGCTAAGAGTATCAGATAGTAAAGGCAGACCTCTGGTATGTTTTACCCAATGATCTTTTTATTATATGCTTTTTAAAACTTGTAAATATTTTAAGTAGTTTCGCTTTTACACTGATTCTTGTTAAATTATTTGTGTATTTTGTACCTGTACTTGTTTTGTCTCGCTTTTATGACTTTTGTCGAATAAAGCTGTTTGGATTGGTACTCACTTCCTAGTTCAAACTGACCACAGACCTCTCAGATGGCTAATGCAGATGAAAGGGGAAGATCCAAAACTACTAAAGTGGTCCATCTCCCTACAGGGAATGGACTTTGAAGTGGAACACAGACCAGGCACTGCCTATGCCAATGCTGATGGACTTTCCAGGTTCTTCCACTTAGACAATGAAGACTCCATAGGGCAAGGTTAGTCTCATCACCTTTCGTTTGGGGGGGGTGGGGGGGGGTGAGAAAGTGCCATCTTTCTTGCATGGTATGCCCCCACTTTTTGCTGAATTGCTGAATGTACTTTGACTGAGTGCCCTGGACTCCTGCCAATCAGGTGCCCAGGGCCTATGTTCCTTCCCTAACACAAACCAAACCCGAATTGGCAAACCCTGGCCACATGTCAGCCCCTGGTAAATGGTACCCTAGGTACCCAGGGCCTCGTGACCAGGGAAGGCCTCTAAGGGCTGCAGCACTCCTTGTGCCACCCTTAGAGGCCCTGTACCCTTACACACACACTGCCTTTGCAGGCTGAGTGTTTGGGTGCACTACAAAAACAAAGTTGACATGACACACATCCCTGTGTGCCATGCCCATCACCTACACTGCCATGGCATTCCTCAGCCACCCCTCTAGCTGGGTGCCTTATGCCAATGGTGTGGGAACGGGGGCAGGAGCCCTGTGCCCCTACAGTGCCCAGGTCCATTCCGGAGTACTGTAAGTGCAGTGCTGCCATTTAAGAGTACATGGTGCTGAGAGCTCGTCAAACACGAGCTCCACAGCACCATAATGGCAACACTAAAGACTGGGAAGTTTGGCATCAAACTCCTCAGCACATTAAACCCACACTGATGCTAGTGTGGGATTTAATGTACCCAGCACCCCAGAGGGCATCTTAGAGGTGCCCCCTTAAACCTAACCTACAATCCACGTCTGCTCTGAGGCTGCCACCCAGCAGACATGTTGCTGGACCCCTGGGTAGGAGAGCCCCTGCTCTCCTGGGCCTGCAACAATGCACATCCTGGGCGAGGTGCTAAATCTCCTCCCCCAGGATGGACAGGGGGAAGCTTCAAAGGCATGCCGCCTGTGAGCTTCCCCAGGCCACTGCAACTCCCCACTCTGGCGGTAAGCTTTGGCCGGAAACCCAAAATAAGGACAGGGGATGTGCCAGCCTGCCAACCCCACCCCTCAGGTGGGGGAGGCAAGGTGAAGCACATCTCCGGGCTCTCGCCATCTTTAAGATGGGGAGCCCTATCAAGACTAGGCTACTGCCCCCCTCCCACAGGAGAGAGGCAGGATAGGGGGTGTACCCACCCCAGGACAGGGACCGATTGGTCCCTGCCCTTCACCTACCTGTAACGCCCCTAAATCTAGTATTTAGGGGCACCCTGAACCTTCCTTCCCCAGATTCCAGATTCAAAACTACAAAGAAGAGCAAGAAGAAAGATCTGCCCTGCAGCTGCTAAAAAGAGGAAGACACCAACTGGTTTGGCCCCAGCCCTACCGGCCTGTTGACCCTCAAACTTGCTCCTGCTCTAACCCGGCATCTCTTGTGGCCAGCAACCTCACAAACCCCGGAGGACCTGGCTACCTTTTGTGTCTAAGCCCCTGGGACTCCCATGAGTAGAGGCTCTACTCAAAACCTACCTCTAATCCCTGGCAGCAGCCCGGAACCGCGAACCCAGCACACTCTGCACCAGCCAAGCCTGGCCAGTGCCGGAGTGAGCAAAGACCACGAGGATGACCCCACAGCGACTGTGACCCCGAGTCCGGCACCCAAGGACCTCCCTCGACACTCCTGAAGAAGCCTGCAGCCTCAGAACAAGGTGCCCCCCCTACCGCGATCAACAGAGGGTAAGATTTCCCGACACCAAAAGACACCACTGCCCGCGGAGCCCCGCGGCCCCCTGTGCCCAATTCCGGGGTACCTACCTATCCTCCAACTACCCAACTTACCTCTCGAAGTGGTGGTGGCACCTGAAGAGTCCTCGTCCCCGAGCTTGCAGTCTTTTTCTAAACCAGAGATTTCCCATTGAAATCAATTGAGCGCTCGAAGGCTCAAAAGCACCCTGCACCCAGCCGCCCGAGTGGCCCTGGCAGTGAAAACTCTACACCTACCTACTTCTCCACTTGCCCTGAGTAAGTGACCAGGAGCCCAGCTCCCACAGCCGCGTGGCTTGCCAGTCAGCAGCCACCAACCAAGGCCCCCCCTATCCCTCATAGGATAACATTGTGCCTAACGCTCTCTGAACCCGGCCGCCCTAGAGTAGCTGAAGGTGAATCAACTGTACCTACCTGAACCTGGGGGACCCCTGAGTCTATGCCCAGAACCTCATCTCTGCCAGTCGAGTACTTACCCTTAAACCGATAACTCTATTTTCCTCATAGGGTAACATTGACTGGCTTTTTCCTGAAATTTCTTCTAAGTGTGGACTTTTCAAAACTTAAAATATTCACCAAAAATCAGCCGAGTAACAAACGAAATTACTCGCCTGCTCTTAGGTGAGCTCCAAGTGCTGGATCTTGGTGCCCAGCACTGATTCTGAAAAATACTTACAACTGTACTTACCCGTAACCCAATTTTCTTCCATAGGAAATCATTGACTGTTTTTCTGTGAAATTTCTTCTAAGTGTCGATTTCTGCAATCTTTAAATATTCTTCAAAAATCGTATAATATCTGAAACCGTAATTACTTACCTGTTTTGGATAACGGTCCCAGTACTGAGTCTAGGCACCCAGTACTGGATTACAAAAGTAACGAGAACATACTGTATCTGCAACTTGAATTTTCTTCCATAGGGAATCATTGACTGTTTTCTTTGAAATATTTTCTAAGTGTCAACTTTTAAAATAGCTAAATATTGTTTAAAAATCATTACAGTAATTAAGTCGACTTTCATCACTTGATTCTGAGTACTGACCCAGGACTGAATCTAGGATCCAGTCCTGGAATTCCAAAAGTAATCTAAAAAGTATCTGTTGCAAATAACTTGCATTTTTCATTGAGCTCAATGCATTGTTGTGTTTAAAATAGAGTTGCCTACTGCAACCACTTGTAACTGTTTTACTAAAGTCTATTGCATATTGCAAAAGTATTTATATGAAACATCTCCTGTTGAGAAAGTATATTTTAACTCCAAGTGTTGGTTCTAAAATAAAACAAGCATATATTTTTTTATATATAAACCATTGGCCTAGAGTTGAGTTATTGAGTGTGTGAGACCATTTGCTGACTGAGTGTGTACAACAAATGCTTTATACTGTCCTCTGTTACAGCCTTACTGCTCGACCAAGCTACTACTTTAGAGTAAGGTTATATCTAACTTTAGCCTCTGTCAAATCCTGGGGGACTGTGGACTCTGTACACCCTGTACCTATTAAGGAACAGTATATACAGAGCCACTTTCTCACACACCTGTATTGAATAGGTTTGTGCCCCTTGAAGGGATTTCACAGTAGGAATTACCGCTATGTTTTTGACTAGCTTCAACCTCTTCAGCACCATCCATAATATTCAAATAACTCTTCAGATCTTACTATAATCTAAAATTGCTGCTGGGTTCTTTCAATATGCACCCTACAACGTGCCCGAATGGTATGTATATGCTCAAGCCAGGGATTTTTACTAATGTGATCAAGAGAGTCTAAAAGTAGATCCTTTGTGAATTTAGTCATCTTTGGCCCATATACGTTGCCAAAGAGTGAGACCAGCCATTTTTAGTCGGTCAGGAATGGTTAAGCTAATTCTTTTGTTACCTAACTCTCGGTAGAGCTATGGACTGCCAATTTTTTTAAGAATTAATTTTCTTGGGTTTGTAGAGGGACGGTGTTGGCTCTCCCCCATAGTGCAGCCCCATAGCAAACACCTGTGACACTACAGTAAAAGGTGAAGATTTCCCATATGGGTTTGTTTCCTATTTTGGCAGAAAACGTTAAAATACCCTCAGTGGTTCTTACAACTTTCAAATTGCAAAGTTCCATGTACTATTCCTGTTAAAAGTCAAACCCAAACATGAGAAAGTTGACTGTTAATGGCTACCCCTCCCACGTGGTGTCTGTTCTTCATTTTGGAGCTCCTGCATATCATTACAAATGTTTTTTTTAGATTTTTCGGAAAATCTTTTTCAGTGATGAACAGGGTAAAGTTTTCTGTTATACGTTGCAGACCATTAGCTGTCCTTGATAACAGGACCGCATCGTCTGCATAAAAAACAGTGGTCGGGCGCGCCCTAACTGTTGGTACATCTGCGACTAGGTTTTGTGAAAAAGGGTCTACATTATTAATATATAAAGAAAATAAAAGGGGAGCTAAAACACAGCCTTGCCGTATTCTGCGTGTTACTCTGAAATCCGGAGTGCATTCCCCCATTGTACAGAACCGCACTCTGGAAGTTAAAGTGTAAATCTGGGCTAGATATATACTTATATCATTGGGGGCAGCTACCCTTCAGTGTGTGCCATAATTTAGCGTGATTGACAAGATTGAAGGCACTAGTAAGGGTGACACAACAAAGGTGCAAAACCCTGTCCTTAGCTAAGGTGTACTTCCCTATCAATCGCTCCAGATTGACTCGTTCCACCGTCCCAATACCCTTTCTGAATCCATACTGAGCCTCAGTCAAGATGTTATCGTTGGCTCAGTTTTCTAGCCGTTCCAACATTCTCCCTGTCAATTTGGAGGTTGAGTCAAGAAGGGATATGGGACGGTAGCAGCAGTCTGTCCCCTTTAATTATTGGTACGATTATACTTTCTACCCAGGATGCAGGCAGCACTCCCTCCAAGGTGGCATTAAAAACATTTAATAAGATTGGAATCCAAAAATCCATGTTGTGTAAAAATGTCGATAGAAACCTCATCCGGTCCTGCGGCTTTGCCATTAACACTTTTTGTGAGGTGGATATTTCATCTGACATGGGGGATAATGATACTGGCTCCATTAAGATGTAATTAGCATTATTACTCTTGGTTACTTTAACCGCATCAGGATTAAAAATGCTCTTGAAATGCAATGTCCAATCTCCTGGAGGGAGAACAGTATCAATTTTTACTGTAGTATTTTCCCTGAAAAAGGTGTGGTCAATTGTTTTCCAAAACAGCTGCATCTCTTCTCGGCAGCCTGTATTGGTGTATTCCAATCCTCCTCATGGATCTAGTTTCCTTTCAGGGCATTTTTATAACTTTTCCTTAAATGTAATCCTTGCACTATCTGTCTTAATTTTAGGGCTTTTTTAAAATCCCCATTTAGCCTTTAACAAACCTTATTGAACCATCTAGGGTTAAAATCACAACCATTCTTTCTCCTCCTTGGAAGTAAAGTTGCTAGCTATTTCGGTTGTGATATTGCAAAATGCATTTTTAACAGCTGGGTTTGTTGAGGTGCTGTCGGAGCATGTATCTAAATCTGTGTTCGAGGCATATGAGCTGCAGATTACACTGTGCATAGATCGCCATCTGGTGTTTGGCCCGGATGTTTGCAGTTTTTCCTCTTGGAAAGTCTTTGGAAGTCACAAGGTATGTGACTCCTTTGGATCGTATTGCGCATGGGCTTCGGCTCCATCCTCAGTGTTTTTTTCCGCCATCGAGCTCGGATGTGTTCTTCGCGCTCCAGTTCCAAACTGTTTTCAGTTCTTCTGATCGGCGGTCAATCCTTCCCTTTCCGTGGTATTGTTTCGATCGCGATCTCCACACTCGACGCGACTCATCATTCGAAGTCTTCGATTCCGGTCGTCGACTAAGGCCTTCGGGCCTACCTGGGATAATGGAAAGGACTCCATTTAAAAAGTGACCTCCATGTGGGTCGAAGTTTCCCCACACTGATCTCCATGAGGTGTGCAACCTCTGCCTCTCCCCAGAACACGAGGCAAGAGACTGTCCGGCTTGCAAATCCTTCCGTACCAAGAAAACTATTCAGGACCGAAGGGCGAGGAGAACAATGGCACACATCGACAGCGATCCCCAACGACATCTTCGGAGAAGGCGTCGATGTTCCGGAAGAGCAGCACACTGAAGAGGGCCTTGTCCGCGCCTCCGAAGCTGACCACTCAGATGTCGAGGATATCACTCCGGCACAGAGGGGCGTGAGTACTAACATCGACCCCCACCCTCGACGACATCGAAAAAGGCTTCGGTCATGCCTTCGCCCTCGGGCCTAGGCACGACCAAAGACACTGCTTCCCATACCCCGCTTTCGGGCCTGGTTAAGAAGCACATCAAGCCTTCCGGCGGCTCGGGCTTGAGCCAGCCTGCCCTCGGTGCAGAGCAACACTCCTCGGCACCAGCACCGAAAAAGATGGCCTCCTCCTCCGCGCCAAGCTCCACACCGAAGCACTCTGCGCCGAAGACTGGCACTAGCTCTTCGGTACCGACACCATCCCCGGAGCCCAGCAAAAAACCAAAGGCCCTCAACACCCACACCTCGAAGCGGAAAGTCATCTCGGAACCGAGGAAACAATCAGACATTTCTAAGCCACACAGTTCAAAATGGCAAACCGATGCAGACTCCAAGCTTAAAAAACCTACGCTCAGACACCTTCGGCGCCGAAGGATCGGCCCCCACAGATCAACTATTTCGGCCCGATCCACTACAAAAAACACTTGTCAAAGACCCTAAAACTGGACATTTGATCCTCCGCATCAAAAAGACCACTGGACAAGCCTGCCCCAGCTCCACCTCCAAAGAGAAGAGACTTTGCCACCTCCCCTTTGAGACTGCCTTCACCCCCTCCTCCACCTCATCATTCTCCCACACCCTCTCCGGATGATGTTTACGACGACACAGGGGACGGGCCCCATGACCAGCCCACAGGGGACCCTACTCCTACAGGCTCCCCAGACCCATGGGACGACTACAACATTACAGACGTCTCTAACGTCCCGCAGGACGACCTTTACCCTTCAAGACCGCCCCCCCCTCTGAAAACACAATGGGGTTTAACCAGCTGCTCCATAGGGCTGCACACTACCACAGAGTTGATCTCCATACAGAACCCATGGAGGAGGACTTCCTCCTAGATACTTTTGACACTACACAGAGGGCCACTTCCATTCTGCCTATGCTTAAAGGGATTATCAAGCACGCACCGGAGGTCTTTAAAGACCCGGTTAGGGCCAGGGTCATCAACCCTCGCATCGAGAAAGTATAAGGCCGCTCCTACAGACCCCACCTACATCAGAGGCCCAGCCCCACTGGTCTTCCTAATAGTCTCCAAAGCGAGGAGGCGTGCAAACTCCCAGGCATCAGGTGAGGCTCCACCACCCGATAAGGAGTCCAAACTCCTCGACGCCTCTGGCAAGCGAACTGCACTCCAGGCTACCAACATATGGCGCATTGCAAACACCCAAGCGCTTATAGCAAGATATGACAGGGCACATTATGATGAACTGGAAGCCATAATGCAACACCTACCTGACAAATACAAGAATAGAGCCAACAAGCTAATCCAGGAGGGTAAAGTAATCACCAATACCTCCATTTGTTGCAACCTCGATGTAGCCGACACAGCCTCTAGGGCAAATAACACCAGCGTCCTCCTGCATAGGCATGCCTGGCTACGAATTTCAGGGTTCAAACCCAAGGTGCAGAGTTCCATCCTCAACCACCCCTTTGATGAGCAACATCTATTTGGCCCCAACGCCCTTGAAAAAATGAAAGACACCGACACCGCAAAATCTATGGGAGCCTTGCAGTTGCAACCTCCCAGGCGCACCTTTTGCTGCTCTTCCTTTAGAGGCTACTCCTCCGACAGCGCCTCCACTTCCTAGAAGGCCCCTACCCAATCCACCTTCACTAGGGGTTACCAGAGAGACGGCTACAGGGGAAACCACAAAGGCAGAGGCAAGACTAACCTCTCCCGCTCTGCCTCTGCCCAATGACTTCCCTCCGCTCCCCCAGACCATCCCACTACGGTCGGGGGCAGACTCCAAAATTTCCTTCCTGTCTGGACTACCATCACCTCAGATTGATGGGTAACACAAATAATTCAGTCAGGCTACTGCCTCGAACTAACATCTACCCCCCCCCCCAAACATTCCACCCAAACAGCGCCCAATGTCACAAGAACATTTGTCACTTCTAAAGCAGGAGGTAATCTCCCTCCTACAAAAAAGTGCAATAGAACCAGTTCCTGCTCACCAACAAAATATAGGAGTTTACTCCCTATATTCTCATACCAAAAAGGGACGACACTCTAAGGCCCATCATGGACCTCAGACCCCTAAACCACTACATACACTCAGACCATTTCCACATGGTCACACTACAGAAGGTACTCTTCCCCCCCCCCCCCCCCCACCTCCCTCCCTCCCAAAAGGACTTCCTTGTCTCCCTAGACCTCAAGGACGCTTATTTCCACATTCCCCTTCACAAAGTTCCTCCGATTTGTAGTGGATGGTCAACACTATCAATTTAAAGTGCTCCCATTTGGAGGCACCACAGGTGTTTACCATGTGCCTAGATGTAGTGGCAGCACACCTGCGAAGACACCTCCATGTGTTCCCATACCTAGACTGGCTCATAAAAGCCAACTCATACAACCAGTGTGTACATCACGCCACTATCCAACTACTTCACGAATTGGGCTTCATAGTAAACCACACAAAGTCCCATCTGCAACTGTCCCACATAAAACACTACCTTGGTGCCACCATAGACACCTTAAAAGCGCTAGCCTATCCCAGTCCTGCCAGGATAGCAAGCATTCAGGCTCTACGTGCCAAATTTCAACCGGAACACTCTTCCAGCTCGACTGTTCATGCAACTTATAGGAATGATGGCCTCTTGCATATTCATAGTACCTCACGCAAGACTCCAGATGCGTCCTCTCCAAGAGTGCTTAGCGCGCCAATGGAACCAGGCCCAGGGTCAATTGACAGATCTGGTGTTGGTAGACAGTCGTGCCCATCGCTCTCTGCAGTGGTGGACCACCAAAAATCTCTCCTAAGGGTGACTGTTCTTGGAACCGGTTCCTCAGATAGTACTGACAGCGGACGCATTGCTCTCTGGCTGGGGAGCCCACCTACTAAATCACACTGCAGGGCAGGTGGACACCTCAATAAAAGTTACTCCATCAACCATCTGGAGTTACTAGCCATATTCTTAGCCCTAAAGGCCTTTCAAACACGTCTCAGGCAAGGCCGTCTTAGTCCGCACGGACAACATGACAGCCATGTACTATATACAAAAACAAGGTGGCACACACTCTCCACAACTCTCAATTAGCACAGAGCATATGGGGATGGGCCATACCCAAACAAATCTTTCTCCTAGCCCAACCTGTCCCAGGAGTCCAAAACACTGTGGCCGATCTGCTGAGCAGACAAACACAACAGATCAACGAGTGGGAACTCCATCCACAAGTTCTTCACCCGTACTTTCAAATGTGGGTGCATCCACAGATAGACCTCTTCGCCACCCACAAACGCCAAATGCCCAAGCTTCGCCGCCAGGTAGCCACACCCATTGTCCAAAGGCAATGCGATATGGATGAACTGGTCAGGCAGATTTGCGTACGCCTTTCCGCCTCTCCCACTCATTCCATTAGTGTTGCGCAAACTACAACACTCCCTCGCTCTCATCCTAGTAGCTCCAACTTGGGCACGACAACCGTGGTACACCACACTGCTGGAACTATCTGTAGTACCGCACCAAAAGTTACACACCTCTCCACGCTTCTTAACCCAGAACCATGGAGAGATCAGGCACCCTGACCCAGCTCAGCTCAACCTTGCCAGCTGGCTCCTGAAATCCTAGAATTCAGTTATCTAAATCTTCCCCCTGACTGTATGAACGTCATTAGAATCGAGACGACCTACCACAAGAGCTTGCTGCGCAGCCAAGTGGAAACGTTTTGTAGTCTATTGTCACAACAATAACTTCAATCCCCTAGATGTGTCCATTCAACACATCATAGGCTATTTACTACACCTACAAAGATGCAACTTAGCCTACACGTCTATTAGACTGCACCTTGCGGCCATAGCAGCCTATCTACAAAACAGACATCTATCACTCTTTAGGGTACCTGCCATAAAAGCTTTCATGGATGACCTCAAAAGAAGAATTCCCCCACAGAGTGCCACCCTCACCTGTGTGGAACCTAAACATCGTTCTCACCAGACTAATGGGGCCTCCCTTTGAACCTCTACGCAAATGTGAACTTCAATGCCTAACCTGGAAAACTGTTTTTCTTGTAGCCATTACTTCCCTCAGAAGGGTCAGTGAGATACAAGCACTTACCATTCTAGAACCCTTTCTGCAAATGCACCATAACAAAGTCGTTCTCCGCACTAATCCAAAATTCCTCCCTAAAGTCACTTCTCCCTTTCATCTAAACCAATCTGTGGAACTGCCCGTATTCTTCTCGCAGCCAGACCATTGTAGAAAGAGCTCTCCACACTAGATGTCAAACTAGCCTTACTCTACTACATCGAGAGAACATAACCCTTTCGTAAGACCAAACAACTGTTCGTATCTTTCTCACCACCACACAAAGGCAACCCCATCTCTAAATCAGGGATAGCTAGGTGGATTGTCAAATGCATACAGGTTTGCTACCACAAAGCCAAACGTATGCTCACTGTTCTCCCCTAAGCCCACTCTACAGGTAAGTTAGGGGCTTCCATGGCATTTTTAGGAAACATTCCCTTAGATCAGGGTTACTCATAGTACGGCCCGCGGGCCGCCAGCGGCCCGGCAAGCCTTCCTCGGCGGCCCGCGGACCTTGCAGACATCCTACATGTGTTTTAAAAAAAATTAAATGGTGTTAGCAAACACTGCCGGTTGCAGCAGCCCCGACTCTGAGACTCTGCTCTGTGGGGGCCGGGGGATTCCAGTGATTGTCAAAGTGGAGATGCAGGGGCCTAAGAGGTGAAATACAACAAAGCTTTATTAACATTTAAATGGTCTTTTAAAGACCTGTGAAGTACTTGGGTGCGGCTGTGTGGGAGTGCTGGGAAGCTGTCTCAGGACTGCTGTGTGTGCGCGCTGGGAAGCTGTCTCAGCCCGGGCTGACGCACACGGGTGAGATGACAGAGGGAGCCAGAGGGAGGGAGACAGGGAGGGATAGGGAGAGATAGAGGGAGGGAGACAGACGGAGGGAGGGAGACGGAGGGGGACAGAGGTAGGGAGGGAGGGAGGGAGGGAGGGAGACGAGGGATGGAGGGAGAGGGGACGGACTGACGGAGGGAGAGGGAGGGAGACAGGGAGGGAGGGAGACGGAGGTAGAGGGAGGGAGGGAGACAGAGGGAGGGAGACAGAGGGAGAGGGGGAGAGGGAGAGAGGGAGAGAGACAGGGAGAGGGAGGGATACAGAGACGGAGGGAGCTGGAGGGAGACAGCGGGAGGAGAGAGACAGCGGGAGGAGAGAGACAGGGGGAGAGAGACAGGGACAGGGAGAGGGAGGGGGGAGAGAGAGATCTGTGTATGCTGGGTCTGGTGGCTCAGTGGACGAAGGGGTCTGCTGCAGGGACCTGTGTTCAACATCATGGTCACAATTTTTTTTTTGCTTTGGCCTGCCCCTCCCCCTCTGACCCCGCCCCCACCGGTGCGGCTCTCAGCCACAAACCACACTGTAAATTTGGCCCCCGATAAAAAGTTTGTGAGTACCCATGCCTTAGATGATATCTGCAGAGCAGCTACATGGTCTACACTGCACACTTTCACTAAACACTATTGTGTAGATGTGCAAACTAAGCAACAAGCTAGTGTGGGCCAGGCTGTCCTCAAAACATTGTTTCAACCACTGCAACAGATACTGGTGGTCGCCGCTAGGAGCGAGTACTGCTTTATAATCTATGCACAGTGTGTAATCTGCACCTCATATTCCTCGAACGGCAAATGCTACTTGCCAGTATGCATCTGTTCTTGGCATGTAGAGCTGCAGATCTACACACGCCCACCCGCCTCTCCGGCTACCTTTATCTGTTCCAGTTTATCTTATTTAGATACAGCACACATGGGCATCTTCACTGCATATTACTACACTCCATCATTTCCCTGCTGGCGAAAAACAATCTGAGGATGGAGCTGAAGCCCATGCGCAATACGATCCAAAGGAGGAGTCTCATACCTTGTGACTTCCGAAGACTTTCCAAGAGGAAAAACTGCAAACATCCGGGCCCAACACCAGATGGCGATCTATGCACAGTGTGTAGATCTGCAGCTCTACATGCCAAGAACAGATGCATACTGGTAAGTAGCATTTGCCTCCCCCCCCTCATGATTTTCCATAAAGGAAATAGGGTCGACACCTGTCCACTGTATGGTAGTACCATTACCCTGAGTCCTGATATGTGAGTCCATAGCCTTATGCCTTTCTTGACATGTCAGGGTAAGCCTCCGGGTCAAAATTAGAGGGTGATCACTTGAACTCTTCACGGATGTTTGTAAGCTTGTTACTCCAACAGATGGAAGGGTCCACGACAACTAGATTATATTTATGGACAACATTGTTAATTGCCTCCCCATAGGACGCATGTTGAAAATGGGGGTTTCAGTCACCAAAGCGGTCACAATATCCACAAGGTTCTCCTGCTTCAATATCAAATTTATCACAATTAAAATCACACGCCCAGACTAATGCATCTCCTCCCACTTCCTCCAAAAAATGATCCAGATCTTCCAATAGCTTAACCCTGTCTTTTGTTTTATCAAAGATAGTTATAAAAATGTATTACAATTGACTGTTTTCCCTCAGATAAGAAATGCGAAAATTGATAACTCTGCCGTAATGTTGGCTTTCTTTAGTTTTAAAGGCGATATCGCAATTAACGCTGCTAGGCCAGGTTACCTTTAGCTCTCGCCATTCTTGATGGACTGGCGTTGGTACACTGTTTGAAAGCCATCAATAAAAAGGTCTTGGTATGCCAAGTTTCCTGTATTGGGATTAAAGAAAAGCCCTCTAGCATTTTAGCCATACTTCATCATCCTTTTTATTTTTAATCCCTGCAATATTCCATGTCCTAATACAGAGGGACTGGTAAGATCGATTTAAAAAAAGGAACCAGTGTCTAATTGAGTGTGAAGACCAATTTCCGACTGGTCACAAATAGGGGGTGATCCTTATTGGTCTGTGACTCACCTATGGCCCCCATCAGAGCGTATTCACTTATTTCAGCCAGTGTCTGATTATACACTAGAGTGTGAACCTGGCCCTGAAGCTGTACCATATACCCCTTCTCAACTTGTAGGCTAGGGTCAACATTTAACTCTTTGCAGGCTGCCGTAGGTTCAAATTTCCAACTGGCGGGGCAGCAAATCCCCCCCCCCCCCCCCACCTATATCCCATTCACTTTCAGTGGTCTTTTGAGAGATGGATAGTTCGAGCTTCATGCATCTATATTAGCAATTCTTTGTTTTCCTATTTGCTAATTATCCCTCTGCTGCCCAGAGTATGGGTTCTGAATTATGTGGCAATGAGTAGCCAACGGTAATCCTAGCTTTGATTTTATCTTTCCCTTTTGAGGGGTATCATTCCTTTGTTTTAAAACTTGGCCCGTTTTAGCCAGAGGAGTAAGGTCTCCCATTTCTTTAGGACCACTTCCTAGAGCGTTCTTCAGAACAAATGCTAAACTTGAAACAAGAAAATAAGTTGCTTACCTGTAACTGTAGGTTCGAGGCATATGAGCTGCAGATTATGCACTTTTGCATAGATCGCCATCTGGTGTTGGGCCCGGATGTTTGCAGTTTGTTTTTCCTCTTGGAAAGTCTTTGGAAGTCACGAGGTCGGTGACTCCTCCTTTGGATCGTATTGCGCATGGGCTTCGGCTCCATCTTCGGCTCCATCCTCAGATTGTTTTTTTCCGCCATCAGGCTCAGATGTAATCTTCGCGCTCCGGTTCCGAACAGCTTCCAGTTCGACGATCGACACGCAATCCTCACCCCAATTCGCGGTATTGTTTCGATCGCGATCTCTTCAATCAATGCACCTTCTCATCGGCACAAACCTTCGCTTCCAGTCGACAGCGGCCTTTGGGCCTACCCAAGCTCCGGTCCCGGCTCATGGAAAGAACTCCATTTAAAAAGTGCCCTCTGTGGGTCCAAATTTCCCCACACCGATCTTCATGAGGTATGCAACCTCTGCCTCTCTCCTGAACACGAGGCTCGAGACTGTCCGGCCTGTAAGTCTTTCCGATCCAAAAAGACTATTCGGGACCGAAGAGCCAGAAGGAACATGGCACACTCCTCCACGTCCATTCCAGTCAACATCTTCGGAGACGACATCGACGATCCGGAACATCATCGCACCGAAGAGGACCTCGTCAGCGCTTCCGAGGCCGACGAGTCAGATGTGGCAGACATCACTCCGGCTCAGAGGGTCGTGAGTAGCAATCTACCCCCCCCCCCCACACCCGCGCCGACACCCAAAAAGGCTTCGATCACGCCTTCGCCTCCGGGCCTAAGCAAGACCAGAGACACTGCTTCACACACCCCACCTTCGGACCCGGTGAAGAAGCCAAGTAAGCCTTCCGGCGGCTCTGGCTTGAGCCAGCCTACCAGCGGTGCCGAGAAACACAGTTCGGCACCGAAAAAGAAACAGGCCTCCACCTAGACACCGAGCTCCGCACCGAAACCCTCGGGGTCGAAACCCAGCTCTTCGGTACCGACGCCATCTTCGGTACCGACCAAACCACACAAGGCCACTGACACTTCCAAGCCGAAGCCCATCTCGGCACCGACCAAGAGACCGGAGGGTCACAAGCTGGGTTCGAAGCAACAAACCGGCACAGAAAAACCTAAAAAGACATCGACCCTGACGCCGAAGGACCAAATAACCTCACCATAGCTATTTACACCAGATCCCTTGCAAAAAACTCTCACCAAGGATTCAAAAACTGGACATTTGACACTCTCTACCAAAAAGAGACATTTGGAGAAGCCTGCTCCGCCTCCACCTCCAAAGAGGAAGGACTCTGCTACCTCTCCGTTCAGAATACCTTCCCCTCCCCCTCCACCTCCTCCTCCTTCCCCACCTCCACCCCCTCCGCCCTCTCCACCCCCACCTCATCGTTCTCCGACCCCGTCTCCAGACGACGATGATCAGGGGGACCCATATTATGATACAGGGGATGTGCCACAGGACCCCACCCCTACAGGATCCCCAGACCCATGGGACGATTACAATATTCCAGATATCCCCAACGTCCCACAAGACGATCTTTACCCTTCTAGACCATCTCCACCAGGAGATTTATTAGGGTTCAACCATCTTCTGCAAAGGGCGGCACATTATCACGGGGTGGACTTGCATGCCGACCCCCATGGAGGAAGATTTCATCCTAGACACATTTTTTTTTTTTTTTTTTTTTTTTATTGGCATTTGTAATTGTTTACAATCGAACAACAACCAAAACATTTCGGTCACAGCACAACAGCATCCTTCATCCAAATGATCTGTTTGTTTCTTAACCAGAGGTCCTCTACCCCCACCACCTTTCCACTCATATGCTAGTCGCTTGATGACTCTGTGGAAACACTTTGCAGATATTGGGTTAGATATACCCAGTAGTCTCTGGGTTTTGATCCAGCAGGGAGTTCCTCTTCGTAGGTTCTCAGGGTATCTCTACAGTACGTTAGGTCCGTGAGCCAGTCTTTCAGTTTTGGGATCTTCCTCCCATTCCAACAGAGCGATACCCTTCTTTTGGCCATTAGCAATGCAATCACGCAGAATCTGCGCTTTAGGGCCCGTATCTCGGGCAGCAGTCCTAGCAAACAGGTTTTAGCCTCGCAGCGCACCTCACCCCCCACCATGGCCCCCAGTAATCTCGTCACCTGCTCCCAGTATTCCCCCACTGCCTCACACGACCACGCCAGATGAATGAAATCTGCACCGTCAGCCCCACAACGCTCGCATCTAGCATCCCCACGCAGCCCATAGCGGTGCAGCCTAGCCGGTGTGTAATATGTTTGGTGCAGGTATTTGAAGTGTAGTATGCGGAGGTTACCATTAGGCGTCAGCATTCCCGTCAGGGTGCAGGTAGCAGTCCATTCCTCCTCCGTTAGCTGTGCATCTAGACAGCTATTCCATTTCTCCATTGAAGTGTGTGTGTTCCCCGCTATGTCCCCCTGCAGTTTTGTATAGAGTGTAGATACCAGGTGTTTTTTCGCAGGTGTGGTGATCAGCCATTGCAACGCGGTCAGTTCTTTCGGTTCCAGCGGGTAATCTGGATACAATCGCTTCACAGCTCTTTGTAGCCTGTAGTAATTGAAGCGAAATAGCGTGGACATGTTACTAATGAATGTGAGATGTTCAAGTGTTTTAAAGGTCCCGTTTTCGTACAAATCACCTACGGTGTCAATGCCTACCTGCCGCAGCAAGTCCAACCCCACTCTTTCTTGCGTTACCGATATAGCCGGATGCCATTGGAGCCTGAGCGCCGGGGCATACAGCGGCAGTTTATTGGCCAGTCTGCCCATGGTATGCCATGCTTTGTTCGTTGCGTCAATGGTGTTTATGTCTTGCGTATGCAGTGGTGGCCTACGATGGGTGATAATCGCCTCGAGCGGGACAGGCAGTGCATCCCCTTCTTCAATCGCAGTGTGGGTGAGAAATGGGATCCTGTGGTACCAATAGTGTGCGTACTGTGCCTGCGCACAGAGATAATAATGATAGAAGTCTGGGACCCCGAACCCTCCTTGACTGTACGGTAACGTGAGTGTCCGCATCTCTACCCTGGCCGACTTTCCCGCCCAGACAAGCCGGAGGACCATCGAGGTAATCCTGCGGAACACCTCCATTGGGGGGTGTATAGGGATGTTAGTGAACAGGTAAAGTAACTTCGGCAGAATCACCATCTTGACGATAGCAATGCGGTCAGCCAGCGATAAAGGCAGCTGAATCCATCTCCCCACCTTCTCCTCCAGTGTGTCAATCACCGTCCCATAGTTAAACCTGATAACAATTTCCGGGTCCCTGTGAAACCATACCCCCAAATATTTTATCGGGTCCGTTTTCCACTCCAAGGGATAATCTATGGGGTGCGGGTGTGTGGTATCAGTCAAGGGAATAATCAGGGATTTGGCCCAATTTATAGTGACACCAGATTTACGCGCAAATTTTATGTATTCCCTCAACAGTGGATTCAGATTGGTCTGTGGGTCCCTCACGTAGAGTAGCATATCATCTGCGTACAGTGAGATGTGCAACGGCCGTTGCGGAAACTGCAGGGCCGAATAATGATGTCCCTGTCTTATCTTGCAGGCGAGCGGCTCCAGTGCTATTGCAAACAAGAGAGGGGACAGCGGGCATCCCTGCCTCGTCCCTCTCCGGATAGCAATGGTGTCTGAAATATAGTTGTTTACCCGAATCCGCGCCACAGGTGCATCATATAGCAAGTGGATCCATTGAAGGAACACGAGTGGGAATCCCATCCTCCGCAGTACCTTAGTCATATATTTCCATTCTAGAGAATCAAAGGCCTTGGCTGCGTCCAGGAAGACCGCCGCAGCCTTCGTCTCAGGTGTTAAGTAATGCGAAAGCGCAAACAACGTCCGTGTATTGTGTGCAGTGGAGCGTTCTGGTATGAATCCAGACTGGTCAGGCAAGATCAATCTGGGCATCAGCGGGTTCAGTCGAGCAGCAAGCAGCTTAGCCAAGACCTTGTTATCCACGTTTATGAGGGACAATGGTCTATAGGAGTCACAAAACTCCGGATCTTTCTGTGGCTTGAGGAGTGCCAGCAGTATTGCTTCCCGCAATGTTGGCGGCAGTTGTTGTTGCTCATGAGCGTTACCATACATTTCCACCAGACGAGGGGCCAGCTGGTCAACAAACGCCTTATAAAATTCGCACGTAAAGCCATCGGGGCCCGGAGCCTTACCATTCGGCAGTGACTTAATTATGTCTGTGACCTCCTCTACTGTGACTGGTTGGGAGAAGTATTCGCGATGCGTGTCCGACAGCCACGCTATCGCCACGTCTTCGAGGTACTCCCCGATTTCAGCCTCAGCGGCCGTAGGCCTGGAGGCATACAGCTCCCCGTATGCAGCCATAAATTCCCCCAGTATTTCTCGCTCGCCATACTTTCGTTCACCCCGCTGTCCACGGATCACCTGTATGTTCTGCGGTGCATGTCCCTCACATATTTTAGCCGCCAACCGCCCTCCTGGTCTGCCGCCCTCCCCATAGGCCCTTGCAACCTGTCGTTTCATGGTATATTTAATTTCATCGTCCGCGAGGCTCTGAAATTCGGACAGTGTAGTTCGAATGTCCCCCAGTAGCCGAGCATTTTGTGTGCGTTCGTATTCACGTTCTAGGACTCGGAGTTTATCCTCTCTGGCTCCGATCTGCCGTTGGATGTCTTTAAGTATGCCTGCGTTGGTGCTTATGCAGACGCCGCGTATAGTAGCCTTGCAGGCCTCCCAGAGCACTCCCGGGTCGGTCGCTGTAGGCGCGTTATTGTCAAAGTATTCCTGTATCGCCTGCCCGATGGTATCAGTGTACAGGGGGTCTATGAGTGCTTTAGCATTGAATCTCCAACTGAAAGGAGGTGGCGTGTAATTCGGGAGCTCCAAGGTGAGGAGCACCGGGCTATGATCGGATAGCGTTCTAGGTAGGTGACGAACCTCCCTCGTCCACCGTGCAACGTCACCCGATACCAGCCAGTAGTCAATACGGGACCAGCTACCGCGCGACGTGGTCACATGAGTGGCTTCTAAATCATCCGGGTGTCTATTCCTCCAAATATCAGTGAGTGCCTTATCCACCATTATGTCCTGGAGGACATGAAGTGCGTGCTTATGTGGCTCCGTTGTCGCCCCAGAGCGGTCAAAGTCATCGCAGAGCGCAATATTAAAGTCTCCACCCCACACCACATGGGGAGCCTGTATTTCGCGCAGTTTGCTCCACAGTAACTGGTAGAACTGCGGATCATCCACATTAGGCCCATAGACATTCACCACAGCCAGCCTCTGTCCCCGCAGGAGGCCAGTCAGAACAACAAACCGTCCCATGTCATCCTTCTCGACCGTCTCAATTGTATATTTCAGCCCTTTTTTAATCAATACCATCACCCCCCGTGCATAGGAGGAGTAAGAGGAATAGTGTACTGACTCGGCCCACCTACGGCCCACATTTACTCGGCGTGACGGTGCGCAGTGTGTCTCCTGTATGAGTGCAATATCTACGCGCTGCCTGTCCAGATATGCCAGCGTTTGCCTGATTTTCTTGGGGTTACCAAGCCCTCGGACATTCCATGTTATTAATCGAAGAGATCTCGCACCTAATCCGCTGTCGGCCATCTCCCAGCAATAGCATGTATACAACAATCACCCCGACACCTAGCGGGCGCGTCCCTATAGCTGTCGCAGCGGGCAAGGACCCTCAGGCGTCGTAGCAAATTTACTCGGAATTCAGCGATGCGTCTCATGCACAGTGACCAACATTTCAACTTCCCAACCGTATCCCGCTTCCCCCCACCCACTTCAGCACCCCAACTATGCCAAAGACATACCCCATAACTAAGGTCAAACATTAAGATAACTGGAGTCGGGGATCTCCCTCTTTGGGGGACCTCCTAGAACACACCACTCCATCCAACTCAATGGATGTGGACGGGGACAAATCCCTGTTCAGGACCCCATAGGTCCCACATCTGTGTAAGCATCGTATCGACCCTCCCCAGGTCCCGTCGCAGCCTCAGCAGCGTTCACAGCGTCCCATTTATAGCATTACTGTTCTGCTAGTAGAGAGTCACTTTCCAGCCATTTGCTCATCCCTCCTCCCGCACCTGACCGACATACCTATGATCTAGTTCTGTTAGTCAGGGCTCTTTTCTCCCGCTGTGCATCCGGGTGGTTCGTCTGCCACCCCAGAAAAACGAACGCCATCCCCTCAGGGAACGGCTGCTTCCAACTGTATGCGGTCTCTGCCCGATGAGGGAATCCTACCCCTGAACTCCCGTAGTCAGGAGCCACTGCAGCACCACCATGACTTGTAAAGTAGCAGTATTACCGGTTCCCAGCCCCTCAGAGGCCCCGGCACGATCATTCACAGCAAATGCACTCGCAGTCCGTGCCATTTTAGAAGTCACTTCGCCGGCCTTGTCGCCCTCCATGGTTCACCCCGCCAAGGCCGCGGGTTCAACACGTGGTGTAGAGCAGTTTCGCCGGTCTTCTGTGGTCCTTTTGCACAATACTTTAGTCAGCGTCCGTGGCTTCCTCAACTCTCCGCCTCTCCTTTCGCTTAGCTCCGATTTTTTTGATAAGTTCAGACGCCTCTCGGGGTGAATGGCACAGCACCGCACGTCCGTCGTGCGTTATCCGTAGCCGGGCAGGATAGAGCATAGCATAATCAACCCCCATATCACGAAGTTTCTTCTTTACCGGAGTGAACTCCTTCCGCGCTTGTTGGACTGTGAGGGTGAAGTCCGGATAGAATGCCAGTGTGTTTCCTTGGTGCGTGATCTGTTGTTTCTCACGCGCTATTCGGAGGACAACATCTCGGTCCCTGTAGTTGAGGACTCTGGCGACTATGGGCCGCGGGGGTGCCCCAGGCTTCGGTCTTGGGGCCAGCGACCTGTGGGCTCGTTCAATGAGGAACATTGGGGACAGGTGCTCCGCGCCCACAACGTCCTTAATCAGCTCCTCGACATACGTTTCCATCCGGCCAGTGTTGGTAGATTCCGGAACCCCCGTGATTCTCACATTATTGCGTCTTGAGCGCGCTTCCAAATCCTCCGTCTTGTGCCTCATCGCCTCCAGCAGTCTCTCAGCCTCCGTATATTTTTGGGTCGTGGCTTGGGAGACGTCCTCCAGTGCCCCAATTCGGGTCTCTGCCTCCGTTAGCCGCTCCCCATGCGCATCCAGCTTCGCCGCCATGTTGTCGACTCGCAGTGTGATGGTATCAAGTTTACCATGTATGTCCTGTAAGCTCTGCTGGATGGCCCTCAGCGCCTCCGCCATGCCCTGTGGCGTTGTGTCGTCAGCCCCCGTTGTGTCGTCTGGTGGCAGAGCGGCGCCCTTAGTCTGGCGCTTGGTTTCAAAGGGGAGCTTCGTTTGCGTCTTCTCCGGCTTCCCCATTTTGTCCGAGTGCGCCACTGGGCCCCCTGGGTCCCGCCGACAAAGGTCACCTATCAGCCCCCCCGCAGACGGAGTTCGGGGGTGTCGCAGCTGAACGGCAGGCGCACAGCTCTCCGCAGTAGCTCAGGTGTTCACCTCCTCATTCCAGCCGCTCGCCCCGCATGGGCCCCACTGCCGCCATGCAGCGCAATTGCGATCGCTATGTGACCCAGCTCTCTCCGTCCCGCCAGCAGGCTCACGCGTTTACCACCATCTGCTGGGCGCTATATGTAACGTTCATGGTCGCAGCGCACATGGATCTCGCCACTGCCCGGGTTTTTCATGCCCATGAGGCCAGTCTGCAGCAGATGTCCTCCTTATTGGCAGGCGAGTCGCTCCTCGATCCTTCAACGGTGGCCCCAGCAGACGCCTCGTCTCTCCACCCTCACAGCCCCCGCTGCAGCACAGCGCTATGTACCTCCATCCATGCGGTCGCACCGCAGTCGAGCCCTCACCTCCTCAGCGGTCGATCAGGCAGGCGGCCAGCATGTAGTCTCTCACGGGGCCTCAGCAACGCCCCACAGTCTGTGCCTGCACCCCCAGGGCTCCCGCAACGCGTCAGGAGCGAACAGCCGATGGCCAGGCGGCGATCGCGTTCCCCACCGGCTGCAGTCTTTAATGGCAGGGCCGACGCCATCCAGATCGCGTCTTCGTAACGGTGGGCGCCGCCATCTTGGGAGCCGTTAGCCCCTCGCGCCAGGAATCTCCGGAGTTCGTTATTTCAGGGAAAGCGGGGCTCTCGAGTGACTCTCTCATCCCCCTTTCGTGGAGGGCAGTCTCCGATCATTGCTGCGATATGTTTCTGGCCGCGGCGCGTCCCCGGTCATGCTTTTTGCGCCATTAGTGTTCCCCGTCCGGCGGAGCTGTCTCAGGAGGCAGCCATTCCGCTGTGCGCCCTCTAGCGCCCCCCGCAATAGCTCCATCCTAGACACATTTGATACCTCACATAGGTCCACCGCCATACTGACCATGCTCAAAGGGGTGGTAAAGCATGCAGCAGAAGTTTTTAAGGACCCAGTTAGAGCCAGGGTCATTAACCCACGTATTGGAAAAAAATACAAACCTGCTCCCTCAGATCCCTCCTACATCAGGGGACCAGCGCCACTAGACTCTTTAGTAGTATCTACGGCATGTAAAAGGGCAAATTCACAAGTGTCAGGTGATGCACCGCCACCTGACAAAGAATCAAAACTACTAGATGCATCAGGCAAACGCACAGCATCCCAAGCGGCCAACATATGGCTTATAGCAAACACTCAGGCACTACTGGCCAGATATGACGGGGCTCATTATGACATTTAGAAAGCAAAATGCACCATCTCCCTGAAAGTTATAAAGCTAGGGCCAACGAATTAATTCAAGAGGGTAAAACAATCACGAATACCTCCATACGTTGCGCCCTAGATGCAGCAGACACAGCCTCCAGGGTCATCAACACCAGCGTCCTTCTCCGTCGCCATGCTTGGCTAAGGGTATCTGGTTTTAAACCAGAAGTACAAGCCGCCATCCTTAACCATCCCTTTGACCAGGAACATCTATGTGGGCCAAAGGTGGATGAGGCCTTAGAAAAAATGAAAAAGGACACGGATACCGCAAAATCCATGGGGGCCTTACAGTCTCACCCGCCCAGACGCTCCTTTCGCCGCTCCTCCTTTCGGAGTACATCCAGAGGCTACTCCTCAGACACAGCGTCCACATCATGCAAATCCTCTACTCAAAATTTCCTTCATGTCTGGGTGACCATCACCTCAGACAAATGGGTGACCCAAATAATTTGGTCAGTCTACTGCCTAGAACGAACATCTACCCCCCAAACATTCCACCCAGGCAACGCCCAATGTCACAAGAACATTCAAAATTACTAAAGCAGGAGATAATCTCCCTCCTACAAAAACAGGCAATAGAACACGTTCTTGTCAATCATCAAAATATGGGGGTCTACTCCCTACATTTTCTCATATCAAAAAGGGACGAGACTCTACGACCTATTCTAGATCTCCGGCCCCTAAACACATACATACACTCGGACCATTTTCACATGGTAATGCTTCAGCAGGTACTTCCGCTCCTCTCCCAGAACGACTTCCTCACCACACTGGACTTGAAAGAAGCATACTTCCACATTCCAGTGCACCATGCTCAGAGTATCTCAGATTTGTAGTGGACGGACAACACTACCAATTCAAAGTGCTCCCGTTCGGAGTCACAACAGCCCCACAGGTATTCACCAAGTGCTTGGCGGTGGTGGCGGCACACTTGAAGACAGCACATTCACGTCTTCCCATTCCTAGACGATTGGCTGATAAAAGCCACTTCATACAATCAGTGTGTACGACACACCGCCACCAAAATCAAACTACTTCACCAACTAGGCTTCACGGTGAACCACCAAAAGTCCCAGCTACAACCATCCCACATAAAACAATACCTTGGTGCCACCATAGACACCTCAAAAGCGATAGCCTACCCCAATCCGGCCAGGATTGCAAGCATTTAGGCTTTGCGACAAAAATTCATACCTCAGCACTCCCTTCCAGCACGAGTGTTCATGCAACTAATAGGGATGATGGCCTCTTGCATTTTCATAGTGCCCCACGCAAGACTCCAGATGCGTCCTCTCCAAGAGTGCTTAGCACGCCAATGGAACCAGGCCCAAGGTCCACTGACAGGTCTGGTGTTGGTACACGGTCGCACCCATCGCTCTCTGCAGTGGTGGAACACCACACCTTTCCAAAGGTCGACCGTTCCTGCACCCGGTTCCCCAGTTACCCAGATAATACTAACAACGGACGCATCGCTCTCCGACTGGGGAGCTCACCTATTACACCTCACCGTGCAGGGCACATGGACGCCTAAACAAAAGTTACTCCATATCAACCATCTGGCGTTACTAGCAATCTTTTTAGCCCTAAAATCTTTTCAGACAGATTTCAGGCAAGGCAGTCCTCGTTCGCACAGACAACATGACGGCCATGTATTATATACAAAAACAAGGCGGCACACACTCTCCACAGCTCTCTCAAGTAGCACAGAGCCTATGGAGATGGGCAATTCCCCACAAAATCTTTCTCCTAGCTCAACATGTCCCAGGAGTCCAAAACACTGTGGCAGATCTGCTGAGCAGACAGACTCAACAAATCCACAAGTGGGAACTTCACCCACAGGTTCTTCATCCGTTCTTTCAAATGTGGGGGTATCCACAGATAGACCTCTTTGCCACCCACGAAAACACAAAATGCCCAAGCTTCGCAGCCAGATACCCACACCCATTGTCCAAAGGAAATGCGATATGGATGAACTGGTCAGGCAAATCTGCGTATGCTTTTCCACCTCTCCCACTCTCTATTAGTGGTGCGCAAACTACAACAACACTCCTCACACTAATCCTAGTAGCTCCAACGTGGGCCAGACAACAGCGGTACACCACGCTGCTGGAACTCTGTAGTACCACATCAAAAACTACACCTCTCACCATGCCTCCTAACCCAGAACCATGGAGAGATCAGACACCCGGACCCAACTCAGCTCAACCCAGCGATCTGTCTCCTGAAATCCTAGAATTTGGGTACCTAAATCTTCCCCCTGACTGTATGAACGTCATCAGAGAAGCTAGACGACCTACCTCTAGAGCATGCTACGCTGCTAAGTGGAAACGATTTGTTGTTTATTGCCATAACACCATCAATCCCCTGGACGTGTCCATTCAACACATCATAGGCTACTTACTCCACCTACAAAGGTGTAATCTAGCCTATATGTCCATTCGACTACACCTCGCAGCAATTGCAGCTTACTTACAAAACAGGCAACATCTTTCACTCTTTAGAGTACCTGCCATTAAAGCCTTCATGGAAGGCCTAAAAAGAATAATTCCCCCCAGAGTACCACCTTCACCTGTGTGGAACCTAAATATTGTTCCCATAAGGCTTATGGGGCCTCCCTTCGAACCTTTACACAAATGCGAACTACAATTCCTAACATGGAAAACAGTTTTTCTTGTAGCCATCACTTCCCTTAGAAGGGTCAGTGAGATACAAGCACTTACCATACAAGAACCTTTTCTTCAAATGCACCATAACAAAGTTGTTCTCCGTACCAACCCAAAATTCGTACCTAAAGTCATTTCCCCTTTTCACCTAAACCAATCTGTAGAACTACCAGTATTTTTCTCGCAACCACAGATAGTTGCAGAAAGGGCTCTGCACACGCTAGATGTCAAACGAGCCTTACTCTACTACATTGAGAGAACACAACCTTTCCGCAAGACCAAACGGTTCTCTGACAAAATTTCGAAAGTCAGAAATTCGACCTACAAAAATATCGCAACACTAATATCGATGTCAAGAATATCGACATCCTATCTACAACATGGTAAGTGCAAAAATATCGAAAATAAAATATAGATGTCAAAAATATCGTTTTTAAAAATATCGTTTTTTTTTTAGTGATAAAAAATATGTAAAATAAACATAATAATTCTTATAAATAAACTAAACATAATTAAATATATTTCAGTGTTAAAAATTAATAATTAATAAATATAATTTAATAAAAAATTAATTAAACATAGACATATAATATATATACTTACTTAATAATGTTTTAATAATTATTATTATAAATTATTTAAAAATGTTAACAATTGCAAAAACATTACACACATAAAACAATAACAAATACAAATTAAATAATTATGTATAACAAATAAAAAAAATTACATTTAATTTTAATATTGTTAAAATTAATTATATACTACATTAGCTAAAATAATAAAAAAAATATTAAATAGCAGACACAATAAAACTACTACTCCAGCTCCAAAAAAAACAACAGAAAGGAAAGTGTTGGATAGCGTAAGGGTAAAAATTACTATTCCACTCCAGAGAGTGGAACAGTAGGGAAAGTGTTGGATAGCGTAGGGGTAAAAATTACTATTCCAACTCCAGAGAGAGCAACAGTAAGGAAAGTGTTGGATAGCGTAGGGTAAAAATTACTATTCTAACTCCAGAGAGTGCAACAGTAGGGAAAGTGTTGGATAGCGTAGGGGTAAATATTACTATTCCCACTCCAGAGAGTGCAACAGTAGGGAAAGTGTTGGATAGCGTAGGGAAAATAATTACTATTCCAACTCCAGAGAGTGCAATAGTAGGGAAAAGGTTGGATAGCGTAGGAGTAAAAATTACTATTCCCACTCCAGTGAGTCCAACTGTAGGGAAAGCGTTGGATAGCGTAGGGGTAAAAATTACTATTCCCACTCCAGAGAGTGCAACAGTAGTGAAAACGCTGGATAGCGTAGGGGTACAAATTACTATTCCCACTCCAGTAAGTGAAACAGTAGGAAAAGCACTGGATAGCGTAGGGGTAAAAATTACTATTCCCACTCCAGTAAGTGAAACAGTAGGGAAAGCGCTGGATAGCGTAGGGGTAAAAATTACTATTCCAACTCCAGAGAGTGCAACAGTAGGGAAAGCGTTGGATAGCGTAGGGGTACAAATTACTATTCCCACTCCAGTAAGTGAAACCGTAGGGACAGCGCTGGATAGCGTAGGGGTAAAAATTACTATTCCAACTCCAAAGAGTGCAACAGTAGGGAAAGCGTTGGATAGCGTAGGGGTAAAAATTACTATTCCAACTCCAGAGAGTGCAATAGTAGGGAAAGCGTTGGATAGCGTAAAAGTAAAAATTACTATTCCCACTCCAGTGAGTCCAACAGTAGGGAAAGCGTTGGATAGCGTAGGGGTAAAAATTACTATTCCCACTCCAGAGAGTGCAACAGTAGTGAAAACGCTGGATAGCGTAGGGGTACAAATTACTATTCCCACTCCAGTAAGTGAAACAGTAGGAAAAGCGCTGGATAGCGTAGGGGTAAAAATTACTATTCCCCCTCCAGTAAGTGAAACAGTAGGGAAAGCGCTGGATAGCGTAGGGGTAAAAATTACTATTCCAACTCCAGTAAGTGAAACAGTAGGGAAAGCGCTGGATAGCGTAGGGGTAAAAATTACTATTCCAACTCCAAAGAGTGCAACAGGAGGGAAAGCGTTGGATAGCGTAGGGGTACAAATTACTATTCCCACTCCAGTAAGTGAAACAGTAGGGAAAGCGCTGGATAGCGTAGGGTTAAAAATTACTATTCCAACTCCAGATAGTAAAACAGTTGGGAAAGCACTGGATAGCATAGGGGTTCTATAAACATAATAACCAATTAAATAATTAGAAAGAAAAAAAATAGCATATTAATAATTAATTTACTAAATATGTATTATTAAATACCAATTATTTAAAATAAATATTTATATAAATAACTTTAAATTACATCCCACACTATTCCCCCTTTAACACACAACACACTACACATACAAAATACACAATACATTTAAATATCAGTTTATCTATTATTTACAATTAATACATTCTTTATAATTAATATACTTATTATTTACAAATTTATACATATTAACTACCAAATTACAATTATTCACAAATTAATTATTAATTAACAATACATTAATTAGCAATAACAACAAATAACATGAAATAATAAATTATTTATATTTACTATATTTAATGTACTAATAACAATTAATTACCAATTAATAATTAATTGACAATTAATTATTATTAATTACAAATAAATAAAAATTATCAGTAATTATTTGAATTTAATTACATCCCACCCTATTCCCCTATAAACCCACAACCCACTACACATAAAAATTCACATAATTAATTTAATCCTCAATTAATCACTTAATAAAATTAAATCACCAATTAATTAGTAATTAACAATTAATTAACAATACCAATAAATAAATATTAATATTAAACTAATTATAACTTATATAATTAACCAATTAATAAAATTAATTTACAATTAATAATTAATTAACAATTAATCAATTAATATATTTAATTAGCAATTAGTAATTAATTAACAATTAATTAATCATAAATACCAATTAAACAATACATATTAATTAATTATAATTAAATTACTTCCCACCCTATTCCCCTATAAACCCACAACCCGCTCTGATACTAAAACGCTAAATTATATTTTAAATAATTATTAATCTCTAAACATTTATTTTTAAATGTATTAAAATACATTACAATAATCTTTAACATACAAATTAAATACATATTAAAATACATTACACTAATAAAATATCGATATTCTTCACATCGAAATTTTTGATTACGATATTACTTACATCTATATTAATGACTTCAATATTATTAACTTCGATAATACTTACCTTGGGGTCGATATTCTGTCCATCGATATTCTTGACTTCGATATTCTTTACCTACGATATTTACAACTCGATATACTTGTAGGTCGAAATTTAAAACTCGATATTTAGACTGCTCACCAGACCAAACAACTGTTTGTCTCTTTCTTTCCACCACACAAGGGCAACCCCATCTCAAAATCAGGGATAGCTAGGTGGATTGTAAAATGCATTCAGATTTGCTACCACAAGGCAAAACGAACGCTATCCGTTCCCCCTAAAGCCCATTCTACACGAAAGATAGGGGCTTCCATGGCATTTTTAGGGAACATCCCATTAGATGATCTCTGCAAAGCAGCAGATGGTCAACACCGCACACTTTCACTAAACACTATTGTGTAGATGTGCAAACTAAGCAACAAGCTAGTGTGGGCCAGGCTGTACTCAAAACATTATTTCAAACCACTGCAACAGATACCGGTGGTCGCTGCTAAGGTTGGGAACTGCTATATAGTCTATGCAAAAGTGTGTAATCTGCAGCTCATATGCCTCGAACGGAATATGCTACTTACCAGTATGCATCCGTTCTTGGCATGTAGAGCTGCAGATCTAGACACGCCCATCCGCCTCCCCGGCTACCTGTATCTGTTCCAGTTTAATCTCATTTAGATACACTCATGGGTTTCTTCACTGTTATTACTACACTCCATCTTTCCCTGCTGGCGAAAAACAATCTGAGGATGGAGCTGAAGCCCATGCGCAATACGATCCAAAGGAGGAGTCACCAACCTCGTGACTTCCAAAGACTTTCCAAGAGGAAAAACAAACTGCAAACATCCGGGCCCAACACCAGATGGAGATCTATGCAAAAGTGTGTAGATCTGCAGCTCTACATGCCGAGAACAGATGCATACTGGTAAGTAGCATATTCCTTTTGCAGCATAGAGAAGTCTTCTAGATTCACATACTGTTCATATTCTGCCATTTAGTGGTTGGAGTTGGAAAGTGCTTTTTTTTTCTGGGTGGTTGTGAAACCAGATCCACCTGGTGAGGCTACAACTCCCTTTATGTGTGCAAGCTCAGATTATTTTTCCCCACCATGGAGATCGGAGGTGTACTGAAGACTTCTGAGAAACTACAGCAGCAGGCAACAGAGTCCACCAGAGGTGGTACCAGGGAAGGTTGCATGAGTGTGAAATCTATGAGCAAAGCAGTTTACCGATGTTCACTTTCTTCCTCATGCACCAGGGCAAGTACATTGTTTGCTGGCTGAACAGTCTCCAGGGTGGAGTGGGGGAGGGGGGGGGTGTAGGTTCTGCAGGGAGTTAATGCTTCATCCTGGAACGAGGTATGAAGTTGCTCTTTAGTATATAATATAGGAGCAAGGGCACGGGGAATTGCTCCACTTACTACTGTAAAATTTTAAATAATGCAGCACAGCCTTTTTTTTTTTTTTAGCACGTCTACCATGCTGTGCTTACAGCAAGTGTGAATGTGCTGTTTACACGCTTTGTTCGCGGAGGTTAAGATATTGAAACGTTCCTTCATAGTTTTAGTACTATGTTGGCAACGCACATAAGGTGCCTCTTCCATATACCACAGGCTTTCTGGAGAACTAAATATTCACCAGTCTTCCTCTTGGTTCCTAACGTAGCTAAGGACTCGGGCGCGCTATGCTTACAAAGGCTTACCCAAAACAGGGTTGTTTGAGGCATGTGAGCTGTAGATCACATGCTTTGCATAGCTCGCCATCTAGTGTTGGGTCTGGATGTTTGCACTTTGTTTTTGTTTAAAGTCTTTTCCAGTCACGAGTTAGGTGACTCCTTTCGGTTATAGTGCGCATGGGCATCGGCTCCATTGTTGGATTGTTTATTTCCGCTACCCAGTTCGGATGTGAATTGCTGCGCTCCAGTTAGGTATAGTATCCTGGGTTCCCGTGCAATCCACTACCCTTGATGGTATTGTCTCTTGATCGAGTTTCCCATTCTCCGCGTATCGTTTCGATTCCAAACTCATCAGTCGGAAAACTCTTGGAGGACCGATGCGCCTACCCGGGCCAGGCTTGCTAGCAGTCGATGGAGCGGACTCCATTCAAGCTCTCCCTGGTGTTGTGCAAAGTTTCTGTGCACTGACCTGCACGAAGTTTGCAACCTGTTTGTCCCTGGAACACGATGAAAAAGAGGGGCGCGTGGCGATTTTTTTCGATCAAAGACGCTTCGTGACAGTCTGGCTCGACGTCACGAGATGCAACACCAAGGTGGCTCCGTACTGGACATCTTCGCCGAAGATTCAGACCGAGAAGAAACACAAGCTCAAGGAGCTGAGGAAGAACATATCTCTGTATCTAAAGCAGACTTCGGCATGCAAGAAGAGGAGCAAGGTACACTGGGTCAGTGTACAGTGAGTACAGAAACCCCCTTGCCCCAACAACACAAGACAAAAAAGCTCTGGTCTTTTCTCTGCCTGCGGGCCAAAATCTGCACCGAGTGTTTTGAGCACCCTGCGGGCCCAGTACCAAAACACAAAGAAGCCTTCCGGCTTGGGACAGTCGGCCCCATACCAGAGCTGAACTGGAATCATCTGCACCAAAATCCAAGCATGTCCTGGTCCACGTTCCATCTTCGTTGAAGTCTAAAGCTTTGGTACCGAAGAGTTGAGCTGAAACTTTCGACACCGGAAACAAGTAAAGATAGAGACACTGCCAAAGACACTCTGTTTCACCTTTGGATCCGAAACAGAAAGAACTGGTTATTAACCCAGATACTGGACAAATTCATGCCAAGCTGCCTGAAAAAAATGAAACTGGGCCTACAGGATGAGCACCACATGCCCCTGAAGAAAAGGAATGTGGGTACTAACATTTCACCACCTTATGGTCCACCTCCTTCACCTACTAATCCCCATTTACAACACCCACTAATTCACCACCATCACCTGACCCACAGGATGAAGGTGATGAGGATAGGCCTCAAGATGTTGACCCATGGGAGGATTGACACTGACCCACACACAGATACTGACACATACCTGTCCAGACCAGCACCACCTGACAATATAGGCTACATTGAGCTTCTTAATAGGGCTGTTCATCATGAGGTGGAACTACATAAGAAGGAAGTAGAGGCGGACAACTTGTTTGAGACCCTAAGTTCCCCTCTAAAAAAACTACATACACTGCCAATGCTTAAGGGCATGCTTAAACATGAAGATTTTAAAGATCCTGTAAGGGCAAACAGCATCGCACCCAGAGTTGAAAAGAAATATTAACTAGCACCTACTGACCCGGCCTACATTAAGAGTCAGCTGCCCTTAGACTCTTGTGGTTTCTAATGCTCGCAAAAGCTAACACACAGACCACAGGTGAGGCCCCCTCCTCCTGACAAGGAGTCCAAGTTGATTGATGCCTCTGGTAAAAGGGTAGCCTCACAAGCCGCTAATCTCTGATGCATCGCCAATGCTCAGGCTTAGTTGGCCAGATATGATGGGGCTCATTATGATGAGTTAGAAAAACTTGTGCAATTTCTGTCTGATGAGCATGAATCTAAGGCAAATGATCTTATCCAGGAGGGCAAACTGATCACCAATAACTCCAAGTGCGCCCAAGACTCAGCAGACACAGCAGCATGTGCGCTAAACACCGGCCTACTACTACGCAGACATGCATGGTTGAGAATTTCAGGGTTCAAGCCTGAGGTACAGGCCTCCGTTCTCAACCAGCCATTTGATAAGGAACATCTCTATGGTCCAGCAGTTGACACCTTGCTCAAAGATGAAAGACACTGAGGTCGCAAAGTCCATGGGGGGCTTTGCAGTTACCTGCGAATAGGGGTTCCTTTCAGCGTTCCTTTTATGGGAAGAGGCAGAGGCAACTCCACACACACTTCCCCTGCAAACAAGCAGTGACTTCCTTCCACTACCCCGATCATTCCAATCCTGTCCAGGGACGTCTCCCAATTTCTCCGTCTGGAACACAATCAACTCAGACAAATGGGTTTTGCATAATTATCCAATATGGTTACTGCCTCGAGCTTAAACTCCCCCAAACATTCCTCCAAGGTCACACGCAATGTCACAGGAATATCTTACCCTTCTAAAGCAAGGAGTTCTCTGTTAGAGAAAGGAGCTTTAGAACCAATTCCATTAAAATATCAAGGGGCCGGGGTATACTCCCTGTATTTCTTCATTCCCCAGAAGGACGGCTCTCTCAGGCCTATACTAGACCACAAAACTAAACCTATATGTTCAGTCTGACCTCTTTCACATGGTCACACCAGCAAGTGTTCCTCCTCCTTCAACAAGGTGACTTTCTATCCACTCTGGACTTGAAGGATGCCCATTTCCATATCCCAGTACATCATGCTCTACACAGGTACCTCAGGTTTGTAGTAGCATGAGAGCACGATCTATTTAAAGTGCTCCCATCCGGAGTAACTACCGCACCCAGAGTATTTATCAAGTGCCTAGTAGTAGTCGTAGCTCATCTTACACAACACATTCACGTCTTCCCATATTTGGTGACTGGCTCATAAAAGCCAGCTTGCAAGAAAGCGGTCTACATGACTCACAAAACAGTACAGTTGCTTCACAGTATTCGAATTACTTGAATTCATAAAAGTACAGACATAAAAACAATTCATCATTACAATATACAACACAATATCTCTAAAAAATTTTTATAAGGAACTAAAACAACAATCTTTCAGGGATTTTCCATCATATTGCGTACACGGATTATTAGTCTTAAAAAGGTGCTAGTACGAAAAATCAGTTCCTCAGAGTCCAGGGAGAGTAACATTTGACAAGACTCCATAAGAGAAAGGGGTCTGTGTTTCCTAAAATAGGGTGTTAAAAACCAGTTGATATATTTTAAGTAAAATTTACAAAAGAATAAAAAGTGTAACTCATTCTGCTTACTGGTGCTATCACAGGGGCACGGGTTGCGGTCAATAATTAAATTGTAACCCAAAGGGAAACCCAGCATGAATTTTATGGAACCGGCCCTTAATCGAAATAACAGAGACCTCTCCCAACTAGTCATAGGTAGAGTAAGATAAAGTGGGAGAGGTTGCCTGGGCAGGTCATTCTCGATATATCTAATAACCGTAGCTTTCAATGTTTCCCTTTCCAACCGTTCTGCCTCATAAAGTGCATATAGTGCTTGTCTGACCTCTACCTTGTCTTGACATCCAATACTGGAGGGATCTACGAAGAGATCACCTTTCTTCACGGCGCTTAATGATTTTGAAACTCCCGCTAACCATGGGATTAAAAGCCCATGATCACATTTAAGACAGTCTTTGATTATGTCTTGTGTTAGCGAGGCTGCATTATTCCTCCAAATTCTCAACCAGAATAGAACTGGTCTACTTCTAATGAAATCACAAACGTAAGGGAGGTTTAGCTCTTTATGGCAGATAAATTCAGAGGACGAAATTGGGGCACCCAAGACTTTTCTGCAAAAACGTGTCTCTTCTCGTTGGATGCCGGGATTTTTAGCAGTAGCCCAAACTTCGGCCCCATAGGTGGCAACAGGAACACACTGTAGTTTAAAAAATTTTAAAATAGCACTGGTTGCACCTAATTTCTTAGGGCGTGGGAGACTCAGTATTGAGTTGATGGCCTTCGAGAACTTGCTCGTGGCGTGGGCGGAATGCCCACGCCACGAGTTGTTCGCAGCGAAGGCCACCCCTAGATATATAAAAGAGTTTACGGAGTCAAGTTTATCAGACCCGATATGGATGGTGTTAAGTTTCCGTTTACCAGGTCCGCATGACATAACAAAGGATTTTTTAAAGTTCACACGCAGGTCCAAGCCCTCCATATGATGTACAAAATTTTCCACAAGCACACGGAGGGCATTAGGGGTGCGGCCCATAAGGACCGCATCATCTGCGTATAATAGAACTGGCAAAGGGTGCCCCTGGATAGTTGGGACATCTCTGGTTACTTGTTTTAGGGCCTTTGCTATGCCATTAATATAAACGATGAACAACAGGGGTGCTAAAACGCACCCCTGTCTGACCCCCCTGCCAATTTTTATAGCACCAGAGACTTCTCCTCCTGACCCAATCCTGACTTGTGCCCTAAGATCGGTATGGAGATATGCCAGGAAGTGTACTAAGGGCTCGTCCAATCCATAACTGAGAAGCATTGACCACAGTTTTGATCTGTTTACCAGATCAAATGCGGATGAGAGATCCATGAAAGCGAGATATATAGGAGAGGATCGGGCAACGGTATACTTATCAATTATTAATTTTAAATTCAAGCATTGTTCAACCGTGCCCACCCCACTCCTAAATCCCATCTGACATGGATCCAGTAGGTCAGAATCTTCAGCCCACTCTACCACCCTATTGTAAATAACTCGCCCAAGTATTTTTAGAGTATTGTCCAAAAGCGAAATTGGTCGGTAGTTTGCTGGGTCTGACCTATCGCCCTTTTTATAGATTGGAACAATAATACTAAGGGACCATGTCTCGGGGATGGACGCTCGTATCATACTATTAAAAACGTTATATAAAATTGGTGCCCATAGGTCTGTGCTGTTTTATAAAATCTATCGGTAGGCCATCTGGTCCAGGGGCCTTATTACCTAGACTCTCTCTAATGGCTGTCGTCACCTCAGGGAGATCAAACCGTAAGTCTCCCAGCTGTTTCAGATCCAAGGTGATTATTTCTTCAGCGGGAGCAGCATAAATGTTGGAGAAGTGGGCTTCCCAGGTAGGGCCAGTTATATTGCAGCCAATAGGGGATACATTTTTACCCATATCGCGCATTTTCCTAACAGCGGGCCAGAATTGCCCGCTGCCCTTTAAATTGGCGCTATCAACCAGGGACTCCCACTGTTCCATCAGAAGTGCCGCCTTCCTTTCAGCTATTTTTTGTTTGTAAAATTTCCTAGCTGTTTGTACCTCCGCTGTGTTCCTTGGTTTGGTGGTTAGTGCCCTACGTAATTCCCTATTTGCCATAGAGCAAGCCGAATCGAACCATCTAGGGTCCTTCGTCTCAGGGAGTATAGGGACTAACAAATAATTTTTAATTGCCACGCATAATTTCCCAAAATCGGCGACTATTCTGTGACAATCTTCATCCATTGATAGACAGGAGTTTACCAATACTAGGTGATCATTCTTTACGCGGTCAAGTAGGGCTTCACAGTCAATTCTCCTCCATTTAAGACGGAGACCGTCACCTGATGGCGTGATATCTCTTGCGCCATTGAATTTAGCATATATTGGGCTGGGGCCCAAATACAAGGTGACTGTAAGAGGATTATGATCTCCATATAGGGTCTCTACCACATTTGAGTCAGTAACACAGTCTGTTAAGTGGGGGGATGTGAAAATAAAATCAATCGTTGATTTTGAGTCTCTCCCTCTAAACGTGGGGGCATGGGTCAGTCCTGGGGATTGGCTTGTTTCCATAACATTACTAAGAATGTGGTCGTTTAAAATCTTAACAAGCTCGATACCTCTGCGATCTGCTAGATCGGGGCAGCTTTTATCCTCTGCTTGGTATTTACTTGAGATTTTTGCATTGAAATCACCCCCAATAAGGATCCCTGACTTCTCGCCTGGGCCTATATTCATATTTGCATCAAGGTGTACCAATAAATTAGAAAGTGCTGCATAATTCCTATTTGGTATCGAATTAAAATCATTATTATAAAAATTGATTAAATAAATCAAGGTCTTTCGTTTATATTCAAGGACCTGGATATTTGGGTTCCCCAATGATAGGTCCTTAAAAGTACCGCCAGCCAATATTCTGATCCCTATAAAGAGTCCTCCCATTGCTCGACCGTGGGCAGGCTTAGAGGCGGGTACACTAAAACAGTGATAGCCCTCTAGGTACACATTCCCTGTAGCCCAAGTCTCTTGAAACATAATGACATCTTTGCCATCCAATAGCTGGACCCACTGGGGGTCAGACAGTCTTGATTCGATGCCTGCAACATTCCAGCTAAGGATGGACAGATCATAACCGCTTTGCCTGCCTAGGTGTTTAACACTGGTGGTCTGCTTGTAATTAGGTTGTGGCGTTAATGTTGCGTCCTCACATACAACTCGGGATTTGTCAGTAGTAGGCTGTGTGGCCATAGGTTGAAATGGGATAGTATTGAAAAATGTAGTTCCAGGCCCCACTAATATCGGAGATACTAATGTAATGCTAGCACTAGGGGCCGGTGAGTCAAAGGGCCTGCTACAGACATTCTCCACCAATGATGTGTTGATCGAACTTCCAAGAGCGTTAGTAACATTATGGGCCGATAAATTATCCAAAACAGCCCGATTATTCAGTGGCCCATCCAATACAACAGCAGTCAAGGTAGGTAGCTTAAGAGAACTGCAGGCACCACAATCCACAGCCATTGGTTTATCACTAGAGAGTCAATCGACCCCATCCAAGCCATTCAGGCAATTAAAACGATTAAAATGATTAAAATGGAAGTAGGGCCTGTCTTGCACCTGAAAGTTTGGACGTTGTGCATGATCCCTATATCTATGTCTATGTTCCACCCTCACCCACTCATCTGATGTCGGAGTATGATGCATATGGGTTGGGGGGAAGAAAAAGGATACTGGCATGGTCTGGATAGTAGAATCCAATGACCTGTTTATTCCTTTACAAATATGCCGCACAGTGCCCGGATCCTTAAAGCTTGTCAGGATGCAGTCCCCTATTATAGATTTCCTAGTTTTACCTAGCCAGGAGACCCTTCTTACCATAATAATCTCACTATTAAAATGGGACGGTAGGGGTCGATTCCAATTCAGCCATTTAATGACCTTATGTTTTAGTGATTGGTAATCCTCGTTCTCCCCTAGTCTTAAGCGGGGGGCACCTGCTAAGACCACCGTTAGACTATTAGCCTCTGGTGGCAAGTCTGGTCTCCGTGGACTTGGGGCCAGCCGACCCGGAGATGGTAGAGAGATACCACCAGCTTCTAAGTTGCCGTCAATAATCCCCAAGTGGGAACTTTGAGAGGCAGAGTTTAATGTCTCTCTGGGCCTATTGGGTGCGTTGCAGCGCGGTACATGGTCTGAAACAGCCATTAATGGTTGTAGAGGAGGGGCAGTAGTCACTCTCTGGGGGGAGACTTTATTGTTACCCTTCGTACCTCCCTTTTTGGTAAGGTTTCCTGCGGGGGGATAGGGTCCCATATTATTTGATTGCTTGCTAACTATGATGTTCAAATTAGTAAAAGCTGTTTCCAATAAGGTAAGCCTACTCTCTACTTTTATCAGACTATCGCTAATGGGCTGTAAAAGAGAACGCAATAGCGATTCTAAGCTCCCTATAGCTGTAAGAGGGTTAGGTGTATCAGCCACTGGGGTGCTTAGAATAGGGGCTCTAGTTGAACTAGAGACCTTTGAGAGAAGAGCAGTGGGAACGTTCTTATTATCCCTCCCAGGTTGGGGTACAAGTGTGTGTTTTTTACCGAAATCTAAATGCGTCGGTTTGATTTTCCCCCTGTCCCCCGTTGACTTTTTACTCCGTTTACTCGGTGGAGGCTTGTGCAGCTCTACCTCAACTCTTTGTTTAGGCTTGCATTTCTTGGCTGCGAGCGAGGGTGGGATTTGGGTGACCAGATTAACAAAAGTAGGACAAGTCCCAGAAGGGGTTATATCTGGGGGTTTTCCAGGGGCCAACTCAGGGGAAGTGGGGATGTCCCGCAATAAGAGAGGAAAATCCTCAGGGGTCAGAGATTTTAAGCTAGATGGGGGCGTATCATCCTCTTGGGTGATAGGATACGGGATGATCTCTGGCAGGGGCGTATTCTTCAAGGAATCAATGGAGCGCCGCCGCTCAACCCTGCGTTTCTCCAGTGATTTTTCCTTACTTACATCATCTTTAGTAGGTTTAAAGTACTTGTCCAATGTCCCTGCATTACAGCCCCCTTCCCTGGCAGTCGGTTTACAAAGTCCTGGAGAGGACATCCTCCTGGACAAGTTGTGTTTTGGACGAAAGAGATATGGCCCGGCCCGGCCTCCTTTGGCCCCTGACGGCCACAGACGGCCCGCCCTTTGCCCGGGCTTAGCCCGCGCGCGGTCCCGCGACGCGGGGGGTGTCCCTCTGCTTTATGCGCCTCCTGGCGCCAAAATCTGGTTGGGCGGGTCTCCTGCCCCAAGAGGTGCTGGGAAATGTAGTCTTTGGTCTCCCCACCGCGGCCGCGAAGGTGAAGACGCGGCGGCGGGAGACTGGAGCACTGGGTGCAGGTCCGACGCGGGAAACACGCCACTGGTATGTTTATTTTAAGAATTTGAACCCGCTCTGCCGGGGGTGTCCCTCTGCTTTATGCGCCTCCTGGCGCCAAAATCTGGTTGGGCGGGTCTCCTGCCCCAAGAGGTGCTGGGAAATGTAGTCTTTGGTCTCCCCACCGCGGCCGCGAAGGTAAAGACGCGGCGGCGGGAGACTGGAGCACTGGGTGCAGGTCCGACGCGGGAAACACGCCACTGGTACGTTTATTTTAAGAATTTGAACCCGCTCTGCCGGGGGTGTCCCTCTGCTTTATGCGCCTCCTGGCGCCAAAATCTGGTTGGGCGGGTCTCCTGCCCCAAGAGGTGCTGGGAAATGTAGTCTTTGGTCTCCCCACCGCGGCCGCGAAGGTGAAGACGCGGCGGCGGGAGACTGGAGCACTGGGTGCAGGTCCGACGCGGGAAACACGCCACTGGTACGTTTATTTTAAGAATTTGAACCCGCTCTGCCGGGGGTGTCCCTCTGCTTTATGCGCCTCCTGGCGCCAAAATCTGGTTGGGCGGGTCTCCTGCCCCAAGAGGTGCTGGGAAATGTAGTCTTTGGTCTCCCCACCGCGGCCGCGAAGGTGAAGACGCGGCGGCGGGAGACTGGAGCACTGGGTGCAGGTCCGACGCGGGAAACACGCCACTGGTACGTTTATTTTAAGAATTTGAACCCGCTCTGCCGGGGGTGTCCCTCTGCTTTATGCGCCTCCTGGCGCCAAAATCTGGTTGGGCGGGTCTCCTGCCCCAAGAGGTGCTGGGAAATGTAGTCTTTGGTCTCCCCACCGCGGCCGCGAAGGTGAAGACGCGGCGGCGGGAGACTGGAGCACTGGGTGCAGGTCCGACGCGGGAAACACGCCACTGGTATGTTTATTTTAAGAATTTGAACCCGCTCTGCCGGGGGTGTCCCTCTGCTTTATGCGCCTCCTGGCGCCAAAATCTGGTTGGGCGGGTCTCCTGCCCCAAGAGGTGCTGGGAAATGTAGTCTTTGGTCTCCCCACCGCGGCCGCGAAGGTGAAGACGCGGCGGCGGGAGACTGGAGCACTGGGTGCAGGTCCGACGCGGGAAACACGCCACTGGTACGTTTATTTTAAGAATTTGAACCCGCTCTGCCGGGGGTGTCCCTCTGCTTTATGCGCCTCCTGGCGCCAAAATCTGGTTGGGCGGGTCTCCTGCCCCAAGAGGTGCTGGGAAATGTAGTCTTTGGTCTCCCCACCGCGGCCGCGAAGGTGAAGACGCGGCGGCGGGAGACTGGAGCACTGGGTGCAGGTCCGACGCGGGAAACACGCCACTGGTACGTTTATTTTAAGAATCTTGGATTCACAATAAACATGAGCCACAGTAGATACACAGAAGGCTTTGGCCTACCCCAATCCGACCAGAATTTGCAACATGCAGACTCTACTCAGTCAGTTTCAGCCTCAACACTCATTGCCAGCTCGAGTGTTCATGCAGTTACTAGGGAAGATGGCGTCTTGCATCCTAATAGTCCATTACGCAAGACTTCACATGCATCCCCTTCAGGAGTGCTTAGCAAGTCAGTAGAACCAGGCTCAAGGTCTTACCAAATCCGGTGTTGGTGGGCGGCTGCACCCATTGCTCTCTGCAGTGGTGGAATGCACAAAACCTTTCAAAAGGGTGGCCCTTCATCGACCCGGTTCCACAGTGCCAAGAGCAGACACATTGCTCCCTGGTTGGGGAGCTCATCTCCAGACGCATACAATTCAGGGCATGTGGACCCTGCAGCAAAAGCTGTTTCTCACAAATTATCTATAACTGCTAGCTATTTCTAGCGCTCAGTTTCAGGTTCATCTAGTAGGTAATGCTGTCCTAATCTGTCCAGACATGACAGCAATGTACTATATACAAAAACAAGGGGTGACACACTCTAGCTGTCACAACTAGCACCGACCATCTGGAGATGGGCTATACATCACAAAGTATCTCCTCGCAGAACACCTTCCAGGAATAAACAATCAGATTGCAGATCTGCTCAGTCGCCAAAGACAAAAGATCCACGAATGGGAACTCCACCCTCCAGTTCTCCCATATGTGGGGATTTCTGGACATAGATCTGTTTGCCACAAACCTAAACCCAAAATGCCGAAACTTCGCATCCAGACATCCACACCGATTGTCCAAGGGCAATGCAATATGATTTTGTCAGGGATATTTGCATATGCTTTTCCACTAATTCCATTAGTGGTTTGAAAGCTCAGACAGGCATCCCTGACTGATCCTAGTTGCTCCCATGTGGGCCCGACAACCCTGTTGGAGCTCAGTAGTTCCTCATCAAAAACTACACCTCACTTCTAATCTTCCCACTCAGAGCCATGGAGAGTTGAGACACCAGATCCCAGTCGTCTCAACATGGCAATCTGGCACCTGAAATCTTAAAGTTTGGCTACCATAATCTTCCGCCAGACTACATGAACATTATCAAAGAGGCAAGGCGACCTACCACAAGAGCATGCTATGCAGCAAAGTGGAAGTGATTTATAATATACTGCAATAACAATCCAATCCATCCGCTTCAGTTCAAAACTTTATTTGCTATTTACTTCACCTGCAGTGTTCCAATTTAGCGTACTCTTCCATACGCTTAATTCTTGCTGCAATAGATGCATACCTACAGAACCAACATCTGTCTCTTTAGAGTGCCGGTTATATATGCATTTATAGAGGGACTTGAAAGAATCATTCCTCCAAGACTTCCACCTTCGCCAGTGTGGAACCTCAACATTGTCCTCACCAGAGTCCACCCTTAGGGCCATTGCATAATGTGAACTGCATTTTCTCACTTGAAAGGTAGCTTTTCTCATATCTATCACATCACTGAGAAGAGTGGGTGAGCTTCAGGCTCTAACTGTAGAAGAAACATTTTTACAAGTAGACCAAAAACAGTGGTTCTTCGCACTAACCCTAAATTCCTACCAAAGGTAATTTCTGCCTTTCATATCGACCAATCTGAGTTGCCTGTGGTGTAGAAAGGACCAAACCTTTCCACAACTCTTTGTCGCTTTTGCTCCACCACCTAACGACGATCCTATATCAAAATCAGGCATTGTAAGGTGCATAGTCCAGTGCATTCAGACATGCTATGCAAAAGCAAAAAACCCTTAGTTTGCACTCCAAATGCAAGCTAGGGGCTTCTATGGCATTCTTAGGAAATATACCCATAGATTATATCTGCAAAGCTGCAACATGGTCTACATCTCCACAAAACACTTGTGTAGATGTGTTGGCAAGACAGCAAGCTAGTGTGGGCCAAGTAGTTATACCTACTCTATTTCAGACTACATTAGCTACAAGTTAACCAGCGCTTTGGGAGATAGCTGCTATATAGTCTATGCAAAGTATGTGACCCACAGCTCACATGCCTCAAACAGAAAGTGCTACTTACCTAGTATGCATCTGTTGGCATGTAGAGCTGTAGATTCACATGCGCCCACCCGCAGAAGTGCAGATTATACCTGAGGATAATGATGGGGGGGTATGCCCGCGAGAGGCAAAGATGCCCTGGTGGGCAGGACAGTGAGTGCAATAAGAAAGATGAAGGAGGCAATGACAGGAGCGAGAGGAAAGTTACCACCTACCGGACCAATACCGTCATTTGACAGTAGGTGCAACATAGATGGGTAACACTCTGCCACCACCAGGACTATGGACTTAAATAATCAAGTAAACAAGGCGAGGAGCTCGCTGGACCAGCCTTTGCTGCTGGCAATGCAGCAAATCTACCATGAAGTGCCAGGTTAAATCGGCCACTGCCGAAAACCAACAGAAATTAAAAACGTGTTTAAGATCATTATAAAATAACGGAAATGTTTAAAGCACACAAATACCAAAAGAGGCCTCATGGCACTAAAGCTGACAAGGGCCGAGAACATGACGCTGTTGGGAAACAGGCGAGAAAGAAAAGAGCGAAAGTGAAAGCACAGCGAGGCCAACAAAGGGAGGGGCAGGGCTGCTTAATGGAGCAGGGAGATGGAAGGTAGGGGGGGCACTTTAACTCAGCACAACTGTGCTTTGGCTGAGGCTTATGTTGAATGACACAGCTCCTCTGATGCTCTTTTGTGTCAGATTATTTTATGCCTTATTAATAAAGGTTTATTAACTAATTAGAATAGTTTAAAACTCCAATCACATCAGTTAAACAGAAATCGACATTGGGGGCACGGCCAAGCAAGATGGTGGCTCAGATCTAATTTCTGATCTTTCCAGCGCCCACAAGCCAGAATCCTGCAGAATGCTAAACTACAGCCTACCCAAGACGACTTCCTGTTGGCGCTTAAGAACCCCACATATCGGAGACGGCAGCAGTCGTGAGGCTAGCTGTTGGGACACATGCTGAGAGTGGTTGTGGCCAGCAAGGCCTGTCTCACTGCTGTGACTCTGCTCTGTGGGGGCGGGACTTGCCTGGTTGAGGCTGGCGTGAAGGTGCCTCGTGGCACCCAAAGTGTGGTGCTGCTGCTCAGCCCTCACTGAGAGACTGTGGGGCATATGAAGGCCATGGCGGTTTGTGGAGCCACAGGTGGGACCAGCGAGGGATGGTGCAGAGGTGGAAGGAGTGGCCTGGGACAGACTTCGTGGCCAGAGAGGAGAGCTGAGGGCTCCAGGCAGCCAAGAACACACCATAATATAGATGGTAGCAGCGTGTCGCACTGAGGTGGTGCACATCTCCCAGAGACAAGTACTGACGGTATGGGTCCAGGCGGGCAGGCCTTGAGGGACAAAAAAACTGCTGTGCGGCAGAAGGCCTGTGGACTGGGGTAAGTGCATTGCAGCGTGTGGAGCAGGTGGCGAGGCACCCGGGTGTGAGACGGGCCCTGGGGTTGGAGGGACTACCTGAACTCCGCCCCCCTCCTCCCTTGTAAAGAGAGTGGACTGGCTTGGAGTGCTTACAGCAAAGGGCAGACAAAATGCTTAAGGGGGCCACACTAAGCTGGTGCTGAGGGAAACGGGGACTCACCTAAGCGCTTTGGAGGCCAGGCGTTACCAAACACCCTTAGCAGGTGCAATGTGGTTGAGGCATACACAGCCGGGGGTGGTTGCCTCGTGGCCATACTGGTTGGCCCTAGTCAGGACCTGAGTTGGTGTGCTGAGCGGAGTGTGGACGGCCCATAGGGCAAAGCTGTGACTGGAAAACACTGGGAGGGGCTACTGAGACTATCATGGACAAAGAGAAAGCACCCACGCCTACTTAGTTCTTTGACAACATTCGACTTGAGGAGACATGGCAGTTGAGGAACCTGGAGGGGAGTGAAAGAAAAGACACGCTGTGGCTTTTTCAGCACGCGCCTCGTGCTAAAAAGTAACAAGCCCATCAAGGAGTGGTGTGCGCGTACGCTCTCCGGTTGCTGGTCTGAGTGGTGCGTGCTGAAAAGTTTAAAAAAACAAGCCCGGGAGTTGTGTGTGCGTGCGCGCAAAAAGGAAATTAAAAAAATAAAACGCGAGTGGTGCGCGCGAAAGTGATTGCGTGCTGTAAGGGTGACGCGAGCGCTTAATGAGCCATGATGGGAAGCCATATGGCACCTGTGCGCGTCACCGCAAGCTATAGGCCATGGTCGGATTTCTAAAGCCAACTTACTAAATGTCTCGCCAGACCAGCACATGCGCTGGCTCAGGCGAGACCTAAAAAGTCTGTGGGGCGTATGGTAGACCTGATGAAGAAATTTGAAGTGTATAATACGCAAGTTCCTGTTGGAAGTGAGGGCTCCAGTCAGGCTACAGCAGCGTACCCAAGCGTCCTGAGAGAACTGTGGGTCCAAATATTTGTTCCATTTGTCCAGACTCTTTTCGTCAGGGAGGACCCTATCTTCTCTAGCAGCAAGATACAATTTAGTGACAAAAAAGCTTGTGTCGGGTGGGGCTAGTGAGTAAGGTGTCTAATGCGAGTGATTGCAGGTTCTGCAGGGAACGTTGGATAATAGGCTTGTGTTGCTTTCTTTGGTCTGTGTAACAAGAATGTGAATAGCAGAGTCTGATGTTGAACATAGTTGATATCGGCGGATGTAAAAAAAAGTGCCATTAGGGTATAGGTCCTGCATTTTGTCAATGCCCGCCTGAGCCAGTATGCGCATAGCTCCTATCATGTGTCACCGACATGTTCCCATGGTGAGCAATGGGTAACAGCGGAGAGTACAATGGCAGCTTCCCGGCAAATCGGCCCAGGGCCTTCCAGGCTGTGATCGTCGAGTTGATAGTGTTGAATGTGGCGCGTGGGCGAGTCTACACCTATGTGTTAAAATGGAGCTTGATGGGATGTGCATCCCACCGCCACATGCGGGATAAAATTGTGACAAGTGAACCACAAATGCGCGTATTGCGCATGTGCGCACAAATACACGTAAATATCTGGTACACCGAAGCCCCCGTGTTTGTAATCTAGGATTAGAGTTCGCCAGCCCACTAGGGCCTGTTTTCTACCCCAAAACAGACGGAGAAGCAGCAAACGCACTCTTTTAAAAAAGTGTTGGGAGAGGGGGATCGGTATGTTATTAAAAAAATATCAAAATTTAGGCAACAGCACCATTTATATTAAGGCGATACAATCTGCGAGGGAGAGTGGAAGATGAATCCACCTGTCAACTTGTTGCTCCAACAACGTGACAGCAGTGCCATAATTCTCACTGAGGACTCTGTCGGGATCTCGGAAAACCCAGATTCCCAGATACTTAACCGACTCCATTGTCCACTCGAGGGGGAATTCTGTCTCCTGCGGGTGCGTGGATATGGTCAGTGGTAGCACCACTGACTTAGACCAGCTGATGGGTAACCCGGAGAATCTAGCACACCGAATGTACTAAAGCAGAACCGCCGCCAGATGAGTGCGTGGCTCTCAAATAAAAAGCAACATATCATCCGCATACAAATAGATGAGTAGACGGTGACGTAAGTTGAGAGTCGCATATATATGACATTGCCTGACGAGGCAGGCCAGCGTCAAGGCGAACAGGAGTTGCGAGAGGCGGCACCCCTGCCTGGTGCCTCTAGTAATAAAAAAAAGTTCCGAGGTGTGACCTCCCACTCGGACCCGCACCGTGGGGTGTGCATAAAGGAGTCTCATCCAGTTGATAAAAAAGGGGGAGAATCCCATCCATTGGAGTATAAAGAACAGACCCATTCAATTGAATTGAACGCTTTGGTAGCGTCCAGCATGACAGCTGCCGCTGGAAGGTCAGTAGAAAGAGTGTGAAAGAGAGCAAACAGTGTGCGTAGATTGTGGGAGATGGACCATGTAGGTATGAACCCAGACTGATCTGGTAGCACCAGATTCTGCATGAGCGGTTGAAGGCGGGTGGCTAGTATCTTCGCTAACATTTTTACGTCTGTGTTAATGAGCGACAGGGGGCGGTATGAGTCACAATGAGCGGGCAGTTTGTCTTATTTTAATAAGGTAATGATTAGCGCTGTTGTGTGTAGATTTAGATTCCGTATATAGGTTTCCCGATTTATGCCCTTATATAGGTACAATTCATATTGCCCTTATTTAGGCATAGAAAATCCAGCCCTTATTTAGGCATTGTCCATGCTAACCAAATACAGGCATTGCCTCCTACATCCGTCAATCCACGTCCCGAGTTTTTGGAAAACCAGACTCTTAAGCCTTTAGGAATTTCCCTTGCTTGGATATTGATTTCTCCAAGAACTCATTTAGTATGCATGAACATCTATTCCTTAGGGGTTCATTCATGACGTTCCGATGCCCGACCTTTACGTCAATACAGGCATTCCTAAACACCTTCAAGGTATTAATATACCTGCACTTGCTCTGGCAAACTACAGTTCCGGTACGGTACAGTTCGACTGCCTACTTGTGGTTTGCCACAGCAAGTTCGGAAGGAGATAGAGTTCCCACCTGATGCTCTGACCAGACGCTGTCATCCTCCTTGCAGAGAATCCAGCTCCAGTGTTTCTGACTCCCCTTGCGGGGTGTTAGATACCGAGTCCCGGAAAGATATTCCAACCTCACACATTCTAAGGTATGGAGCAGACTAGAACTTATAGAAACTTTTGGCAACTCTTGGCAAAAATAAACTATAGTTAGCTATACTTTAGGAAACAGCACCTACTTCTTACCTCGTACTACACTTAGGTTAGGTACACTGGGGTAGAACTATTTAGAAGCATCAGATGAGTATCCACATTTTAGCCTGTGTTATTTATGTATGTATTTTATGAATATATGTCATAGCTACAAACCATGTTAATGCAGTATTTTATCTTACTGCTAACTCTGTACGTATTGTACTTTGCATCCTGTCTTACGATTTTAGCAGTTCATATCTCTTGCATGAGAAATAAGACTGTTTTTATTGAAACGGCCCGTGTCTCTATTTCTGTGCAACTCTGTTGAAATGAAGCATGCACGATTGACTGAAACTGTTATCTATTTTTTCCACGGTTCTGAGATTGTTCCGACTCTAAGGGAAACAAAGTTGTCATGTTTATGCGGTTGTCAGAAACTAATCCCTTCTTGTATATTCAAAAAGTTTCTAGTGACCTCTGAGTTAGCTGGCACACGCAAGTAATTAAGTTTAATTTACTCGATAGAGACATACTGGCCTCAGTCCTATGTCAAAACTATAGTGTATATTATTCCAATGCGCAGAGCCTATCAGGGATATAGGCACTACATTACAGCGCCTCACGAAGGGAAGGGGGGAGTATGCCTGAGTCATATGCCTCCGCATACATTTCTATCAGGAAGGGGGTGAGCTCCTCAGCATAGGCCTTGTAGAACTCGAAAGGAAATCCGTCCAGGCCCGGTGCTGTTTTTTATTAGGGAAGGAGGCTATTGCCATACGAATGTCTTCCACTGTGATAAGCTGACCTAGGTAATCTCTCAGACCTTCCGACAACGATGCAATAGCTATCTGTGATAAATAGGTATCTAATTCCTCAGTAGCAGTCTCACCCTGCAAGGTGTACAGTTTTGCGTACGTTTGTCTGAGCTGCTCCTATATGTCTGTGACGCTGAAGTGGTCATGTCCCATCTCATCCGTGATCTTAGTGACTATGTCGTGGTTCATGTTATGTGTAATTTTTGTGACCCAGTGGTGCCCTGGTCTCCCACCCTCCCCATAAAAGCGAGTCACAGCACGTTTTGATATATATCGTAGCTCTTCGTCCGTTAGCCTAGCGTGTTCAAGTATGGCTTCCTTAATGGATGCTAGGGTCACCTCACATGGTGTATGCTCATAGTCTCGTTCAAGGTTGGTCAGTGTAGTTTCCACTTTAGTTATTTTGCCCCGTAAGTCCTTTAAAATACCAGCCGATGTACTGATACAGGTACCCCAAATGGTAGCCTTAAACCCCTCCCGTAATACCCCCGCACTATCGACAGACCCCCCCCCCCCCATTTTGAGCAAAGTATTGGGTAATGGCCTCGCAAATAGTTTCTAAATAGACAGGCTCCAGCAGCGCATCAGTGCGGAAGCGTCAGGTGAAGGCTGTTGAATACAGAGAGAGAGAGACGAACAGGGCAAGCGTCAGGTGAAGGCTGTTGAATACAGAGAGAGAGACGAACGGGGCAGTGATCTGTGTGCGTGGCAGGTTCTCCACCTCCACCACCCAGCCCGCCACCCACTGCTCGCCAACCAATAATCAAGGCAAGACCAGCTGCCATGTGCTGTGGAGAGATGTGTGCCCTCGAGCGTCTCTGCATGGCTATGTCGCCATATATCTAGCAATCGGAGTTCTGCCATCCCATCATTGATCACACGAGCTGCACCTGGGGAATGTCCCTCCCTACCACTAGATTTATCTTTGCTGGGGTCCAGGTGAGTATTAAGGTCGCCACCACAGAGGATCGCTGCGTCTGGCCAATCGCGCAGCACTGCAATAAGGCTCTCGAATAGGCTAGGTTCATCTATATTAGGCCCATATGAATTCACAATGGTGACTAGTTTGCCTGCCAATGTCCCGTGTACCATAGCATAACGACCCGCAGAGTCAACAAGGCCCTTCACTAAGTGAGCACCCCTCGCCTATAGGAGGTGGCCAGGCAGTAGCTAGCCCAGCGAGCCCCAACCAATTTATCAGTATGGTTTGTAAGATGCGTTTCTTGCAGGAGGAACATGCTAATTCTTTGGCGTTCTAAATTAGCTACCACCTGTCAAATTTTTTGGGGCGAGTTGAGCCCCCGCACGTTCCATGTGAGACAAGAGATTGCCATACCATTACTGTGCATTACAATAGCAAAGAATGTGGAAAACTGAATCTACCCTGTGTCCAGTATGTAAACAAAATGTGTGAGCAATATCCAGCATAAAAAAAGCTGACACTTTAGTGGAGGGAGTCCATTCCGATGAACGGGGGAGGACGAGGTCCTCGGGTACTAGCATATCCGATTGTTCCTCACCCTCCAGAGTGTCAGTGTCTGCGTTAGCGTCAGTGTCTGAGGGCTCTGGGGGACGCCAAGGCCTGGACGGACCAGCTTCGTCCGTGGACTCAGATGTTGTGAAGTTCTCGGGGATCATGGGTGGTATGTTATGTTATGTTATGGTTTTGGTAGAGCGCTAACAGCTGCCCCAGCGAAGAGGCGTCCCGGCGCTAAAGAGCCACAGAACCAACCTGAGAGTGAAAGGAGTGGGGGTAGGAGTGGCTTAAAGAGAGGGGAACAGGTGAGTCTTAATGGCCTTTCGGAAGGTGGATAGGCTTTCCATGGAGCGGATATTCAACGGCAGGGCATTCCAAAGCTTGGCTCCCAGAACCCTGAAGGAGCGGCCACCAATGCGGCACAGCCTTGTGCGGGGTATACTCAGTAGGTGCTGGTTTGAGGAGCGCAAATCGCGCTGAGGGACATAAGGAGTAAGAAGGGGTCGTAACAGTTTAGGGCTTCCGAGTTTAAGGATTTTGAAGGTCATAATGAGGGTTTTGAACTGGATTCTGGAGTCGATGGGTAGCCAGTGCAGTTTACGGATAGTAGCTCTGGCCGAACATCTGCGGGGGAGGCCAACCAAGGCTCTTGCCGCAGAGTTCTGTACGCGTTGCAGTCGTGCTATCTCTCCTTTGTTGGAGCCAAGGAGAAGAACATTGGCGTAGTCCAAGCGGGATAGGATAGTGGCTTGGATAATAAGTTGACGGGTCTTAGCGTCAAAAAAGCCAAGTATGGGGCTGAGACTTCTCAGCAAGCCAACACAAGTGGCAGCCACTCTTTTGGTGTGGGTCTGGTAAGTAAGATAGGAGTCCAACCAGACTCCTAGATTTTTTACCAAAGTTTTGGGAGGTGGAATGGCGCCTAGTGACGAGGGCCACCAGTGCTCGTTCCAGTGGCTGATGTTTTTACCAAGGAGCAGCACCTCCGTCTTGCCCGCATTAAGCCTCCGGTCAGTTGTCCGTCATCCATTGGGCTACTGCTGCAAGGCCGTCCCTGAATTTTAAGGCCGAGGTGGAAGGGTCTTCCGTGAGAGTGATGGCCAGCTGTGTGTCGTCAGCATACGATACCAGCGTAAGGTCCCACTCTTTAGCCACTCCTGCAAGTGGCTGCACGTAAAGATTAAAAAGGGATGGACTTGGTGCAGAGCCCTGCGGAACTCCCTGTCCAATGGGATGGGGCTTAGATAGAAAAGGGGGGCTGACACCCGGAAGGATCTGTCCTTCAAGAAGGAACAGAACCATTGCAGGGCAAGACCGGAGACCCCTATTGTCTCTAGGCGGTTGAGGAGGATGTTGTGGGATACCGTGTCAAAGGCTGCGCTGAGGTCAAGAAGAATCAGCGCAGCACTCTGACCGGCATCGAGAATCGACCGGAGATATTCAGTGGTAGCCAGTAGAGCAGACTCCGTGCTGTGGCCCGGTCTGAACCCGTGTTGGGATGGGTCTAGGATGTTGTTTTGGTCCATATGTTGGGACAGGACGTTGTTTGCATGGGCCTCTGCAAGTTTGGACAGCCATGGGAGCAATGAAATGGGTCGGAAATTTTCCGGTTTGGATGGATCTAGAGTGGGTTTCTTGATAATAGGAGCAACCCATGCTTGTTTCCAGGCTGTCGGAACACTGGCTGATGAAAAAGAAAGATTTAGTGTGGAGGCCAGAGAAGGCAGAAAAAAATCGAGTGATTCCATAAATTGGGTAGGCCTTATGGGGTCTGCAGGGGAACCCGATTTAACCTTCCTGCATAGTTTGGTGAGGTCATCATAAGCAATTTCTGGGATGTGTGACATGATGGTGCCATTGATAATGGGTTTGGTAGGGTTGGTCGGGTTGGAGGAATGCTGAGGGAAGGTTCTGTATATTCTTTGAACTTTCTCTACAAAGAACGTAGCGAGGTCTTCACATTGCTGAGCAGAGGAGATGCAGGAAGAAGGAGATCTACTACACTGCAGTTCTTGTACCAGTTTGAAGACCGTTTTGGCAGGGTTGGAGCTCGAGTTGATTTCTTCTGCATAGAAGGCGGCGCGAGCGGCGCAGATGGCTTTGTGGTAAAGCTTTTGTTTAGATAGATAGTTGATTTTGTCCCCATTCTTATATTCCCTTCTCCACAGACGCTCGGCCTTTTTGCAGTCTTTACGCATGGATTTAAGGGTGTCGTTGTACCATGGATTTGAGGGTGAGCTGCGCCCTTTTGTCCATTTGGCTGGAATGAGATTATCTAGTCCTCTGGTAATCCACTTATGGAAAGCGTCATAGGTCATATTGATGTCCTGGTTAGCTTCATGGTGGAATTCTCCGAGGGTGACGTGGAGGTCATTGGTGGAGAGTTTATGCCATGGTCTCTTTAGGCGGCGGGTTGGTTTGGTTTTGTATGATGCTTCGTTGACTAGCATGGTCATTTTAATAAGATAGTGATCTGTCCAGCCCATCGGTTTGGGCACATCTGTTCTTACCTCCTGGATGTTGGTAAAAACCGGATCTAGCAGCAAAGTCGGCCAGAAGGTTTTTGATAGTAGGGTCATTAGATAGATCGAAATGGAGATTGAGGTCGCCGAAAATGGTGAAGTTGGCAGACTTAGTCACTAAAGAGTTTGCTACCTCAAGGAGAGCTTCGATAAATTTGGAAGCAGGGCCAGGTGGGCGGTGGATGTAAAGGCCTGACAGGGCAAAGTGAGGGCAGGTTGTTATTTTAAAACGGGCACTTTCGCAACCCAGAATATCTTCCTTGGTGAAAGAACAAGAGAATTGCTTTTTATAAATGACTGCGATGCCTCCACCTCTCGCGTCTCTGTTTAGAGTCATCATAAGATAGTTGTCAGGTAGCGTGAGGTTAGGTATGGAGGACATGTTGTCGCGTTACCAGGTTTCACATAGGAAGAGGATGTCAGGGTTCTCTTCCAGTATGAGGGTGTTAACCTCAAGGTGATGCTTAGTGAGAGACCTGACGTTAAGTTGGAAAATAGTGAGGGGCGTAAGCTTAGACGAGCCTCGTTTCTGTTGAGAAAGGCGAGGGCTGGGTGTAGTGAAGTGGCAAGACTTACATTAAAGGCATGTGTGACCAAGAATGCCTGATGTGTCCATACAGCTCCGACCAGGGTTCAGGGCAATGAGGAGTTCTCTCTCATAGTGACGGGGTTCCCGCGAAGTTCGATCAGGGGGACTGGCGAGAGGCGATGTCTTGGCGATGACGGGTGTAGACGGGCTTGCCTTTGGCGCGCAAACGGCGCGCCTGCTGCGCCCGTCCGCTGCGCGTACGGTGAATGCACATGATATCAAGGGGGTGAAGAGGGCGGGGGGCGTGGCCTCAAAGTGGGCGTGGCCTCGCGGCTCGGCGGCAATAGTGGCACAAATTATTTGTTGTGCTTGAGTCCGCAGCAGCGCTAAATCCGCTGCGCGGTGAAGGCTGTAGCGTCCTGAAAGGTGCCAGGAGGTGAGGAGAGTGGTTAAAAAGTACAACAGATTCAGTGACACACAAAGCTTTTAAAATACAAGTTGGGCTCCCGGCTTCCGCCTCAGGAGGGTACGTGGATCTGGATGGGGATGCTCGTAGTCAGCGTCTTTATACAGATTGGGTGGGGGCGTGGCCTCAAAGTGGGCGTGGCCTCGCGGCTCGGCGGCAATGGCGGCACAAATTATTTGTTGTGCTTGAGTCCGCAGCAGCGCTAAATCCGCTGCGTGGTGAAGGCTGTAGCGTCCTGAAAGGAGCCAGGAGGTGAGGTGAGTGGTTAAAAAGTACAACAGATTCAGTGACACACAAAGCTTTTAAAATACAAGTTGGGCTCCCGGCTTCTGCCTCAGGAGGGTACGTCGATCTGGATGGGGATGCTCGTAGTCAGCGTCTTTATACAGATTGGGCGGGGGGCGTGGCCTCAAAGTGGGCGAGGCCTCGCGGCTCGGCGGCAATGGCGGCACAAATTATTTGTTGTGCTTGAGTCCGCAGCAGCGCTAAATCCGCTGCGCGGTGAAGGCTGTAGCGTCCTGAAAGGTGCCAGGAGGTGAGGTGAGTGGTTAAAAAGTATAACAGATTCAGTGACACACAAAGCTTTTAAAATACAAGTTGGGCTCCCGGCTTCCGCCTCAGGAGGGTACGTGGATCTGGATGGGGACGCTCGTAGTCAGCGTCTTTATACAGATTGGGCGGGGGGCGTGGCCTTAAAGTGGGCGTGGCTTTGCGGCTCGGCGGCAATGGCGGCACGAATTATTTGTTGTGCTTGAGTCTGCAGCAGCGCTAAATCCCTCAGATCTGGCCAAAAACTCCTTTTTTAGGCGGTCGAAGGCTCCTAGATCAACATTCGACGTGCTGTTGCGTTTTGGAGGGCGCTGCGCCTGAAAGGCGACAGCATAATGTGCCGTTCGAATGGCCCCATGGCAGCCGCTACTGCCTCGTGGATGGATGCATCCACCGCGTCGCAGAAGTCATCCAGGGGGATGACTTGGAGGGATTCCTCCTCAGTGTACTCCTCCATCGTTGGGATAGATAGACTATGAAGAACAGTACTGATTGTAACGGTAAGAATCGACCCCCCCCACGATCTATGCACCGCTAGTGGGACTACCCTGCTGGGGAGGCTGAAGTTTTGGCGTGACTGGTCACAAATTTGGCAAAAGACACACAATTGATGGACGGAATGCAGAACAAATCAAAACATTCACCCCCAGTCAAGAGATCTGGGTTAAATCCATCATTCTTTTGCTCACCACGCCATCCCAGTTTAGACCTGGCCATATGCAAATCAGTCTTGACACTGTGCCTCATGGGAACAGTCCAGCCCGAACTGCCAAGCCAGGTCATCCCTGGACCGGAAACAAGCATCCTAGGACCGGTTTCGGGGTTTCACCCCTCTTCAGCCAGGATAGCTTGATTCCAGTGACACAGTGACATACCCTGAAACCGGTCCCAGGATGCTTGTTTTCGGTCCAGGGAGGACCTGGCCTGGCAGTTCGGTCTGGACTGTTCCCATGGGGCACAGAGTCAAGACTGATTTGCATATGGCTGGTCCAAACTGGGGTGGCCTAGTGGGCAAAAAACGATGGATTTAAGCCAGATCTTTTGACTGGGGAGAATGTTTGCATTGTCAGCATTCCGTCCATCATTTGTTTGCTGTAACACCTTTCGCCCTAAGTGGGATGGGTATGCCCAGACGTGTGTCCCTTGCTCACTGTGCCACTGGATTCAAGCTAGCCTGGCTGAAGAAGGGTGACATACCCTGAAACCGGTCCCAGGATGCTTGTTTCCGGTCCAGGGAGGACCTGGCCTGGCAGTTCGGTCTGGACTGTTCCCATGGGGCACAGAGTCAAGCCTGATTTGCATATGGCTGGGTCCAAACTGGGGTGGTGTAGTGGGCAAAAAAACGATGAATTTAACCCAGATCTTTTGACTGGGGGAGAATGTTTGCATTGTCGGCATTCCGTCCATCATTTGTTTGCTGTAACACTGGTCACTAATTTGGGACACAAGTGTCATCTGGGCTATAAACCTGCAGGGGCGACTCACCCTTATCTTCAATGGGTATCACCGCATCTGGGCCTGCCCCTAGAATCTCCCCGTAAGCGCTTGTTAGCGCGGTGACAAATGTTAACAGAAAAAAAATAAAAACTCTCATATCTGCGTTGCTACAGACCCGCGATGCGGGCCGTGCAGCGCCGGCGGTCGTCCGGAGCTTTGTGATCCCGCCGCGCCTAGCGTGCTGCATACCAGAGAGACGCGGACACGCGCCCCCTTCCAGGAAGGCACAAAACCGCACTTAGCCGCCAATGGGGCCGCTAGTGAAAGATCCCTCGGCCCCTAGCCTAAAGAAGGAGCAAAAAACGCGTTAGACACAGGCGTTCACTCGCACCCTGACATTGCAAACAGAAATCCTTACCAGAGCTACAACAAACAACGGCAATTTCTGGCGAAGACGCCCAGAGGAAAATTACTGAAACACAAAGCAAACAAAGCAAATCTACAAGATTATCGGCCAGCGCACGCGCGGCACAGTAAACACAGCGTAAACGTAATACATTTCGAAGCATGTAACATAATTGGAAACAGAATGCCGCTCGCCGGAAGAGCGAGTGGAAAAACATTAATCTTTGCTTAGAGCAGGAAAGAAAGAGGAAGGTTATGGGCAACTGCACGCCCTTGTGGACCATGAGTAGTGCTAATTGGAGGACTGAGATTGCCCTGAGGACTACAAGAGAGATGGGACTTGTAGTTTTTTGTTAGTTAATGTTGAAGTTGCTGAGTAATGGAAATAAAAGAAAGATTAGCATAATCCTCGCCTCTGGTCCTGACATAGAATCAAAGTTCACATCCTAGTTTGGAGTTAGTCAAGTTGAAGTCTAGATATGCCATAGTTCAGAATTTACATTTCCATAATTGTGAAACCTCTCCTCAGATTGCCTATTAAGTTAACACTGTGATCATCTGAAATTGTCTTACAGCCTACCCTCCTATTCCATAAAGGAAGGAATGTTATCACTAAATGGGGATTTTAATATTATTCTGATTCACGGTACTGTCTGGTAAACCTGCTACTTCTCTCTCTCCTTATTTTTACCCTTAAGAATTCCCAATTTGAGATAGGGCAGGAAATACCACCAGTTACATTACCGATATTTATCAATGCTCTACTGTATTTCATTGTTCTTCTTTAGCTGCACCATATATGAAAGTTTGGAGCCTCCAATGGTTTTTAATTAGGCTAAAGAGCCGTTTCTCTAGTATCGATTTTAGACTAGTTTGTCTTTGTCAGTGGGGTTAAGGTCATTGCTTTGGGTTGTAGCATCTGATAGAGGTGTCTTGATTTTTTTTCTTTTCTATCAGTTAGTGCAGATATGACTTCAGTCAGAGAGCATGTACACTAGTGTTCCCCGTTTTTATTGCAGCATATGCTCCAGCGGGGTTGAATGGCCAAATTTAAACATGCGTTCTGGAGGTAAGTAAAGATGTTGCCTGGTGAAATAGTGATTATTTTGAACTGTTGAAGTGAGGGGTTTCTCAACTGTAAAGCAGGGGTCCACCAGGGTAACCAATTCAAATTTAAAATTGCTTTATTCGAGAATAAACTCATAAAAGCTTTACAAACAACATTAAAAAACTGGTATAAAACATTTAAATCGGTTGAAAAAGAGTTAGGAAAAATGTAATAAAAAATGTATCACATGCATTGTCACATAAAATTTACAGATAAAATATGTACACTCTGATTAATGACCTCCAGTTCATTCATTTATCTAAAAACTTTTGTCTATTGGACCATGACCAGCCAAGAAATTTAGAAGTGGCTATTAGTATAAACAATGAAGAACTAGTACAAATAATTCTTAATGCCACTACACTGCTGGTTGTACCTACGTTCTTACACATGGGAGTAAGCCAGATGCGTCTGGGCTCTACATAGGATTTACATGCAAATAAAAAGTGACCGATTGTTTCGTCATGTGCTCCACAGGATGGGCAAGAACTATTTGAGGGGCCTCCCCACCTACCTGTTAGGGATTTAAGAGGGAGAGAACCTGCTCTAATCTGGAAAAGCAACTTCCTATCCCTTGGGCTAGTGATAGTGTCCCAGTATGGTTCTAGACTTGGGAGGAACTTTGCTTGCAGAAATTTTCCAGCCATAATCTCTTGGTTGGTTTCATTCCAAGTCCGTTCTGCCACCTTCTCCCAATAGATCTCTTTAAATTTAGACTTTGTTGGAAAAGTGACCACCTCCGGATTTTCCCATAACATGTAGAGGCCTAGTTTGCCCAGCATTTTCCTTAGTTCATTTAGCCATCCTATTTTGTGGTACTCATCTGCATTGATTATATCCTTAAATCCTTCCGCATAGTGTAAGAGTTCGGGTGTAGTCCAAAGTCTACGCCAATACATAATAGGTCTTAATCTTGCTAAGTCAATTAATGCCTTTCTGCCTAGATTATACCTTAATGGCAGCAGGGGGGTGCTCTTGGGAAGACTTGTGATAAGTCAAAAAAACTTATTTTCCGAAGTTTGTAGTTTCCCTAGGTTCTCATAGCCCCATAACTCTGCAACATAAAGTGATAATCCTAAAGCTTTGGCCTCATATACCTGGAGCACAGGTTTTACTGGTTTTGTTAGGGATTTTCTGTGCTCAGAACCAAGTGCACCAACTATTTGCCTATGCTTTATACTTGCAGTATCTATATGTTTGGTCCAACCTAAATCGTTTGATATGTGGATTCCCAAATATGTAAAAGCATTGACAATCTCTAATGGGCGGTCATTCATAACAATATGGGGTTTACGGCCACGAGGAGGGTTAAAAACCATTGACTTAGTCTTAGACACATTAATTTCTAGTCCGTGGTCCTTACAAAATTGATCAAAGATTATTAGAGCGTGTTGTAGACCACTTGGGGTCTTGGATAAAATCAGAGTGTCGTCGGCGAACATTAAAGTTGGTATCTTGGTATCAGCCAGTCACGGGGCATCAACATTCTCTGCCAACATGCGGGAAACAAATCCATTAATATACAGTGTAAACAGTGTGGGGGCCATAGAACATCCTTGTCGTACCCCACGCTTCACTGGAAAGTCAGAGGTTACCTTACCATGCCCTCCCCACTGAATCTTCGCGTAATTTGCCTCATGGAGCCTCATTAACATTGTTAAAAGTTCTTCAGGGATGCCCAGGTTCTTCAACACTTGCCACAGTCTGGGCCTTGAAACAAGGTCGAAGGCGGCCCGCAAATCTACAAAGACTGCGTACAGGCTACCCTTCCTTAGTAGCACGGTTTTCCATTGTAGAAGGGAAAAATGAAATACCTGATCCATTGTGCTTACAGATTTTCGGAAGCCTGCTTGAAATGGTGATAAGGCGTTATTTTCCTCGGCCCAGTCCAAAAGTCTGTTGACAACCACCCTACCTATCACCTTTTGGATGGTGTCAATTAGGCTTATGGGCCTATAATTACCTGGTTGTGATTTGTCTCCTTTCTTATAGATAGGAATTATAATTGCACATTGCCATGACGCCGGTATATTAGCGCCCTGAGCAACCGCATTCAATAGGAGAAGGATGTATTTACACCAGAATACTATGCACAAGCATTTTCGTCATATTCGGGTGACGAAATCACCCTGAAATCAGAGTTTCCGTCCTGAACCCTCGGTTTCCATTTGAACGGCAGCCATTTTGTGATTGCCCTCACATAGGCCAATGACTAAGGCCAAAAACGAGTCTGAAGGACACATGCACCTTTGCTGAATCCTCTGTGACCTGGGCAAGCTGACTCCACTGCCTGAAGCCAAACCTGTTCGGCCAGTTCCTTTCACAGTGGCCGAATGAGATTAGTATCAAGGCACAACATATCATAAAACCTTTCATCACACACAAACCATGCCTAATCTTACACACACCCCTGTCCCTGTTTCTTTTCTTATGACTTGCTTTACGAGGAGGAGGTGCCCGTTTTTATTGGGGGTCCGTCGATATCTGATGAAAGTACTGAGCCTTGCCAGGTAATTGATTGAGGGCTGGACAAACTGAAATATGGGCTTGTCATCATGACTCTGCTTTTTCTTTGTAGTGAAAATAAGTGAATAGTCAACTGTAAAATAAGGAATGTTTGCCTAAAGCATAATATTTTGTATAAAAAGAGAAGGCTGGCTTTGTAAGGTTGAGCAGTCTCCTGAGAATATACACCGTGTTGTTCTTCTAGGATACCTGTCACTGGCTGCAGCCAATAAATACGATCTTTGACTTCACCAAGAAGACTCTGGGTTTCTGTAGTCTGAAACAGGAAGGACTCGAAGTCTTAGGGTGTGTTCCCTGGCACCACTGGGTTCTGAAAAACCCAGTACTTCAGTTTGGCGCCCTACGTTGGGCGATTTCAGCGGTACCGGTCCAAGCCAGAGGTTCGTGAGGAGCTTCGTGTGAAAATTCTAGAGGAAGGCCGCCACTTCATCGACCCCTGTATGTCGACGTGGTCCGAAAGTCTTTGCTGCGAGGTTCCCCGCTTCCCGACGGCTACGAAGGACTGCTGCCCTGACTATCGCCCTGTTTTGGACCCTTGATGATTGGTAGAGCGAAACGATAGACGAGTCTTCTGGTGACGTCATCGATGCCTCAGTTCAGTATAAGTGGAGCGTCTCCCAGTCCTTAGTTTGGTTCTTAGTTTGGTATCCCCTTGGGATCTTTGATTTGGAACTTGCAAGTACCAAAGCTGAGGGACTCGTGTATTTACGAGACTATCGTATTCGATAATCCTTTGAAGTTTGAAGCTAGACTAGAGAGCGAAGATGCCTGGTCTTAGCAGACTTGGAAATTTGTTTTGTCTTGGTTGTAATAGGGATTCCAGATAGGAGGACTCGTGTCCGGTTCCTCCGATTGGAACTCCAACCTATGAACTATATGTGAAACATGGCGTAGGCCCCATCACATATAATGAAGTATGGATCCGATACACCAGGAAAGATGGTGTTTTAAAATGGCCCCAATATGGTAGTTTTGACACAGAGATTCTGGATAATCTGGAGGTTAAACTTTTTAAGAAGAAAGCCCGGCTGGCGATGTTTGACTCTTTCCGCCTATGGCGTAAGGAAGCCAAACAGAAGGAAATTAAATTAGCAAAGAGAAATAAGAGAGAAAAGGGTATCTCGATAATGCAAGCTGCTATGCAGTTTAAAGATAACGAAGAAGAACAGATGAGTGAGCAGTTGCATAGGCAACGTAAAATGGTGATCGATAAATGTTATCCTGTTTTGCCGCTTCTTCAGCAAGATGCAGCAAAAGAACTTGAGAAAGATCCTTTAATGTCACACTTGTTGAGTTCGCCACCCCCTTATGCGCAGAGTGCTACAGCACCTCCGCAACCTTTAGTTGTGCAACCTCCGGTTATTGTGCCTCAGGTTCTTCCACAGCCGCCAGCTCCTCTTCAGTTGGCTCCTACTCCTATGGCGCACCCCCCTCAAGGGCCGTCCACTTTGCTACCTACTCCATCTGTACTTCCTACGACTTTGTCTACTACATCGACTGCCTCCTCTGGTGTTCTTCCTGATACTGCCTCTGCGTCTGCATCTGCGTCTGCCTTGCCTCCTTCTGTTTTTCCTCCTGTTCTTTCGTCAACTTCTCCCTCTGTCCGACAGAGAATGACTGATACTGTTGCTAGCTTTATATTTCCTCTCTTTGGGTCATCTGGTATGACCCCTGATTCGGAGCGTAAGCAGTCGCGTAGTCAACTGCCTGATTCTCGAGAGAGAGAGAAGCATTTGACCATATGGCGCGTAAATGGGTTACTTACCCTTTAAGATATGATGTGGAGTCTGTTATGGATGTCTTCCGTCAATGGGAAGCACCAAAACAAAGATACGTTTTTGAGAAAATGTGTGCTTTCCTTTGTGAGGAATTGGAGGATAATGATTTGGAAACAAATCCGCCTGATCTGTGCCGTGTACGGTTTGAGTTTTCAAAGGGCATGATTGTGGGTTCCGATGTTGAGAAAGCAGTTGCGACGTTGTTGTCCTTTAGGAATAAGGATCCTTCTCAGTCACTGTTTGAACATGACTCCTCAGTTAGGAAAAAAGTGCGACAGTACCCAATGAGAGAAGTCCCTCCGGTATGGAAGGACGCCGTTGCGGCTGATGCCGCTAATCAAATTGATGCTGTTCCAACTCATTTTCAGCGTGTTTGGGTACATGTTCCTTGGAAGCGAGCTGAAGTTTTAGCCCTTAAGCAGACTTTGCCTGACCCCCGTAAAAACCCTGCAGGGTATTATAAGGAATTATCACAGACTGCAGACTCATGCATTATGAATTTAGCCGACATAGACATGTTATTTGGGAATGTTGTTCCACAGCCTTTGTGGGGATTGATTCGCCATACAGATCATGCGCAAGAGTTAGGTAACTCATGGGCTAATATTAGTACTGCAAATGATAGACAAGTTGGTGGTGCCAAGCCTGAGCCTTTGGTAGCAGAACTTCCTGCTAGGATCATTACTTACATGAAGACTTTAATGCCTGCGATGCGTGTGAATTGGAATAAGTTGTCTGCGTGTAAGCAGAAGAAAGATGAAACAGTGTCTGATTTCTTCACTAGGTTTGAGGAAACGTTTATCGACCACAGCGGTCAAGATATGAGTACAGAAGGTGGTCAACGGTTGTTCGTTGACAAGTTTGTGCACAATTTGCTTCCCGAGCTGTGTAAGAAATTGAAAGATTCAGAGAGTTCTTGGGCCGTTTCCTCTTCAGCACAAATATTGGCTACTGCACAGTACTACGAAAATAGGGATAAAGATGAAAAGGATAGAGCAGAAAAGAAAACTAAAGAATTAAAGACGAAGGTTCTTTTACAACAGGCGTATCCGCCGCGTCGTGGTCAGAGTAACTATCAGCAACATCAACAGTTTCAGAGAAACTCGCAAAGGTTCGAGTTTTCTCAACCACGTGTTCCTGTAGGTCCCAATCAGTGTTCATATTGTAAAGAAGAGGGTCATTTCAAGTATAGTTGTCCTATTTTGTTACAGCGTACGAATGGTGCTTCTGACGCAAGAGGTCGAGGTGTTCAACAAGCTCCTAGAGGTAGAGGACGTGGAAGTTTCGCCCAGAACGCGCGTTCCCTTCCGTCTCAGAATTCAATGAATAGTTTTGACCAGCAAAATAACGCGTCTGGTAGGACGGCTCAGTACTATGCTAACGACTACTATGCAGAAGATGAGGATATGGAAGGTAATGATTGCTAGGACAGCCATAGACAAAGAGAGGGAGTTGTTTCAGTTCCAGTAGATCAGAGTGGACCTTATGTTAAGGTGATTACATCAGGTGTGTCAGAGCCTTTTCTGTTGGATACTGGTGCTACAAAGAGTTCTGTTATGCACTCAAAACTCCCTGGCGCACCTTTGTCTGGCTAGATGAATGTTTCAGTAGGTTTTTCTGGCGCCCCGGTTAGGAATCCGATTTCTAGTCCTATGTCCCTTTCTGTTGGACCTTGTGAATTGGAAGCACCCCTTATTCTGACGACAGGTTGTGGTGAAAACTTGTTAGGATTGGATTTGTTGAAAAGATTGTATGCGACATTATATTGTTCTCCTTCGGGAGTACAACTTACACTGGGTAGGAAAGTGATCTCTCCAATTTATTTGTCGAAGGATAAACTTCCGACAGAATTGTCGTTCCTTCCTGATATTCTTTGGGCTACTGGTCCTAATGATGTGGGTCTTTTGGAAATACCACCATATGTTGTGACATTGAAAGCCAATGTTAAATTACCACGCATTCCCCAATATAAGATCTCTAGTGAAGGTGAAAAGGCGTTGCTAGCGATCATTTATGATTTGATTGAAAAAGATGTAATTGAAGAGACAAGAGGCAACGTTTGTAATAGTCCTGTTTTGAAACGTACTGACCCTTCGCAGCCACCTGTTTACAGGTTCGTGATTGATCTTAGAGAGGTCAATAAAATAGTTGTGCCACAGTTCCCAGTTGTTCCTGATATCACTGCCCTATTGACTATGATTCCAGCTTCTGCTACCTGGTTCTCGGTGATTGACTTGAAGAATGCTTTCTTCAGCATCCCGATTGCCGAGGAGAGCAGGGATATTTTTGGCTTCAGTTTAGGAGGCCGAAGCTTCCGCTTCAAACGCGCTCCTCAAGGCTACTGTGAAAGTCCATCAATATATAGTCAGGCTTTAAAAACACAGCTTGATGCAATTGTTTTACCTGATGGCGCTACTCTTATTCAGTACGTCGATGATTTGCTAATAGCTGCAGATACTGAGGAGATTTGTAAAGAAGCCACCTTGTCGTTGTTGCGTCATTTGTCTGATTTACATCACAAAGTGTCTCTTTAAAACTGCAATATTGTCGACAAGAAGTGACCTACTTAGGTCATCTCTTATCGAAGGAGGGAAGGAAACTGACCCCAGAAAGAATTCAGGCAATTGCAAAATTGAGTGTGCCAAGGACACAGAGAGAAGTACGTGCTTTCTTGGGCATTACATCATACTGCAGACAATGGATACCGAATTTTTCTTTGCTGGCCAAACCTTTGGTAGCATTGACCTGTAAAGATACACCGAATCCCGTTCTGTGGTCTGAAGATTGTCAGAAAAGTTTTTCCGAATTGCGTAATGCATTGTGTTCTTCTCCTGTGTTGGGTACCCCCGACTACAGTAAGCCCTTTACACTGTATGTCCATGAGGAAGAGGGTTGTGCATTGTCAGTGCTGACACAGTCTTTTGGAGACAAGCAGCGTCCATGCGCGTATTTTTCGTCGACTTTGGATCCGGTAGCTAAAGCATTGCCGAGTTGCTTGAGAGCCACAGCGGCAGCAGCTGTTTCTATTCGACAGTCTGCTGGGTTAGTGATGAATAATATGTTTTTGTGATGGTTCCACATGCAGTGGACACGTTGTTAAACAGGACCAAGACACAGCACTTAACTAGTGCTCGATTGTCAGGTTACGAGTTGACACTGTTAGCGAGTCATGTGCACATAAAGAGGTGCAATATGTTGAATCCAGCCACGTTATTGCCAATTTCAGTAGAGACAGATGATGTTCAATAGCATGATTGTTTTCTCCGGACAGAAGAAGAAACGAAAGGGAGAGTAGATCTTAAAGATACTCCTCTTGTAAAGTGTGATGGTACCTTATGGGTGGATGGTTCATGCTTCAAGCTTCCGAATGGTGATACGACTGCAGCATATGCTGTCACGACTTTGCATACGATTGTTGAAGCTGCACGTATACCACATAATTCAGCTCAAGCAGCAGAGTTGATTGCACTTACGAGAGCGTGTGTGTTATCGAAAGGAATGAAAGTGACCATATATACCGATAGCCAGTATGCGTTTGGTGTGGCTCATAGTTTTAAGCGATTGTGGAAAGAACGTGGGTTCCTGACTTCGCATGGAGCTAAGATTCAGCATGGTCAGTTGGTGAATGAGCTTCTTGAGTCACTGACCTTGCCATTACAAGTTGCGATTGTGAAATGCAGTGCACACAAGAAGGTTACTGATGATGTTGGCCATGGCAATGCATTTGCTGACGAAATCGCAAAAGAAACCGCAAAAGATGTGATGAATCGAATGTATGTTGCAGGCCCTGCAAGATCGGTTGGTGACGTTGGAATGTGTGAAGATACGATAGAGAGTGTGAAGTCTCTTCAAGCTGAAGCTTCAGAGAAAGAGTTGAGTGTGTGGAGAGAAAGTACGGGTAAATTGGATGAAAATGGTTGTTGGGTTGACTTGTCAGAACATCAGCGATGGTTGTTACCCGATGCGTATGTGCTTGCAGTGGTGACAATGGCTCATGGAATGGCCCATATCAGTGTGAAAGGGATTTGTAAGTTGTTGGCTCCAGTATGGCAAAATGCTGGAATTCCTAAATGTGCAGAGAATGTGGTCAAGAATTGCATGGTGTGTCTGAAATACAATCCTGGTAGGGGAACCCCAACTCCAGCTGGTCATTTTGCGCCTCCAACGTATCCGTTCGAGGTTTTGCAGCTAGATTTCATCCACATGGAAAGGTGCAACAATTTGAAATACGTACTCGTTGTTGTTTGTGCCTTTTCAAGATGGATAGAAGCATATCCCTTAAAAGACAACACTGCCTTATCCACAGCTAAAGCCCTTGCCAAAGAATTCTTCCCGAGAATGGTCTGGAGTGATAATGGGAGTGAATTTGTGGGTCGAGTGATGAAAAAAGTATGTGAGGGGCTAGGTATCCAGCAAAAATTCCACGCTGCAAATCACCCCCAATCAGCTGGACTAGTGGAGTGCTATAATGGCACGCTAAAACTTAAATTTGCAAAGATACAAGCGAGCTCTGGTCTTAAATGGCCTGACGCTCTGCCTTTAGCCCTCCTATCAACAAGAATGACTGTGCATTCGTGAGTGGGACTTAGTCCCTATGAAATTGTGTTCGGCCGCCCGGCCAACATATGGGGAGTGCCAAGGCCGACAAAATTCAGTGAGATCGAACACCCTGTACTGCTTGATTATTTGTATGAATTGACGACTAAATTGCGTGTTTTACACCAACAGGTTCACGATACTCTGGCTCAGGCCTCTGAAGCTCCAGGACATCTTATTGATCCTGGATCATAGGTGCTGGTCAAGAACTTCCAGCGGACGAAGAATGACCAGCCCCGTTGGACCGGCCCCCACCTCGTCCTTCTCTCAACAAGATCAGCTGTTCGAGTGGAAGGGAAAAATAACTGGATCCACGGCGTACACTGCAAGAGGGTCCCTTTGCCTCTACCGTACGACCGGTGGTTCCAGGAGGGGATCGCTGACTCTGAGACTGAGACCGTGCCTCGTTTTCTGCCTTTTAGTGATGCACGTGTAAAAGGAACAATTCCTGAACAGGAAAGTGACAAAATTTTGCAAGAAGCTGTGCCACCGTCAATTCGATTGAACACTACAGAGCCTGAACTCTTGTTCCAGAACCAGACAGTACCTGGAAAAAGCCGTTATAATTTGAGGCCGAAAACTATGGACAAATAAAAAAAAGAATTTCTTTGCTATTTTTAAAAGTGCAGCTCTCTCATCTGAGAAACTTTCTTATTTTTGTTTTTCGAACCGCCATCCGGGTTCAGCTGTAGGGTCGTGGTTGCCCAAGTCTTTGGAGTGCAGCTGAAGACGTTAGGTCGACAGTTCTGGTCGGTCTAAGGGAGTTGCCCTGGACTGACAGAAACATTCCTTAGCATAGAACACTCTACCACCGCGAGCAGCAATTAGAGAGGATGGAGTTTTTCGAGAATGAGAGACCTGCCAAACAGATGGACTTTAAAGCCAGAATGTGTATAATGATGACAAAGAAACGATTTTTGATACTATGTATTTTCATGTTGCTTAGTGTAATGACGTTTTTAATAGGATATGTTTTATTCTCTTTTCAAGTGACATTTGCACCCACTATACAGCCTATACCTCCTTCTACTGTTTCCTCACATTCTTTTCACCCTCTGCCTGAACACGAGTCTGCTAGAAGATTAGAATTTGTCAATAATTCATTCATTCAGCTTCTACACCAACACCAATTAGTAGTGAACACAACTAACTGTTGGGTGTGTGGTCTTATGCCTCATACTACTGATAAAGGTATCCCTTATCTGGTCCTGCCTTTCAGCCATAATGGTTCTGTGTGGGCATATAGAACGGTGTTCATATACGCTCATGAAGCCAACCCCCTACGTTCTGTGAAAGATAATCCTAAGAATAGTGCTCTAGTTAAGGGTATAGTAGATATGATTAGGGAAGATATTTCCTATGAGACTATCCCGAGAGATGAGACACTAGCATATATTGGATGGAACATAACAGGATATGGAGTTACTCTGAGTGAGAACCAGCGAGCAAAGAGATCCTCCCCGATTTAGATTGTACCCCATCAGGGTCACCTATGTCTGCAAGGTAATGGCAAGAATCCCAGAGCTCAGTTAGGGAAAAGTATCTGCACTGAAACATATGTTTTGCGTCTCAGACTTCCCCTTCGTTCTTAGCAGCTAAGGGTACCTATTTCATCTGCCATAATAGAGCCTATACATGGTTGCCCCCTTGTTAGAAAAACACACTCCCACACCGGAGGGTGGTGGTGTTCTCCCAGACACACTGTGGTAGCTTGGCTCGAGCGGGAAGGAAGGCACCGTGTTAAGCATACGTCACACCCTCACAATAACAATGCGTGCATCCGTTCCAAAAACGACACTACACCTTAAAAATTATACTGAAAATATATCTCTTTATCTTCTTTTCTCTTAGTTGCTGATTAAATAAATAATAATACAATCACAGTACACAAGGCTTTTCCTGTGGAAGGGTACGTCAAATCAATACTATCTGAACGATTCAATAAATAATGTAGGTCATAAAGAATCAAGGCATAAATATAAGTGCATTACATAACAGGCAATTAAATATTATGAGGCAATAAAAACTGCGAGACAATAAATATTGTGCGACAATAAATACTGTGAAACAATAAATACTGTGAGGCAATAAATAGGATGAATACAATAAATACAGTGCTCTCAATAAATAGTAAAAGCCAACAGTGACACTTGAAAATCAGTTCACATTCCTGAGGTACTATGGGATGTTTTGACCCAATCCCAGCTTGTAGAGATTTGGATGGCCTGAGGGGTATACTCCCTGGCTTGGACAAGGCTGAGGCCTAAACTGAGGTAGATCAAGGGGGGATCTAGAGATCTGGCTCTCCCACACTACACAACCCCTCTGTATTAGTCTCAGCTCACCCCTGGCACAATCAAGCTGGCTCCAGCACCTCTCTAGCCCCTAGGATGGTCTCTTAGGGCTCCACAGGGCCTTAGGCGCCCTCTATTCCACTTACTGCCCTTTTTATGAAGCTCCGACGCCGCTGGAGTCGTGTCGACGCCGTGAGGCGGCTCCGGTTCGATGTCGGCGGCCTCGGCGCAATGACAGTTCTTGACGACGCCGGTAGGCGGTTCCGGTTCGATGTCGGCGGCCTCCGCTCGATGTCGACCTCCGGTTCGATGACGTCGGGCAGTCTTGGCTCGATGTCGACTTCGGGCGGCTCCGGTTCGATGTCGGCGGCCTCGGCTCGATGTCGACCTCCGGTTCGATGACGTCGGGCAATCTTGGCTCGATGTCGACTTCGGGCGGCTCCGGTGTGCGATCTCCACTCCCGACCTCCGGTGCTCCTTTCCTCGGGTTCCGGCGACTCCGGAGTGCGACCTCCACTCCCGACCTCCGGCACGATTCTCGTCAGGTTCCGGCGACTCCGGAGTGCGATCTCCACTCCCGACCTCCGGCACGATTCTCTTCAGGTTCCGGCGACTCCGGAGTGCGATCTCCACTCCCGACCTCCGGCACGCTTCACCTCGGTCTCCGGCGACTCCGGAGGGCAGACTTCACTCCCCCGTCGACGCCGCACACTCGACCTCGGGTGACTTCCTCCTCGACCTCTGGTACTCTCCACGACCTCCGTCGGCGCCCTCTCTCGACCTCTGGCGGCTCCGGGTACGACGTCTGCTTTCCAGTCAGCGCCGCTTCTCCACCTCGGGCTCCAGGTCTCCAGACTTCTCGACGTCGGACTTCAGGAAGTTACCAGTAACCAGGTCAGGAACTTGCTGTTCTTTACTTTTAAGGCCTGTTCCTGCTGTCCAGGTCCTTAAGATGGTTTCTCTTGCTTTCTCCCACACAGGGCTCCAGGCTGGGCTCAGTCAGCAGGGACTAGTATCAAGGGTGGGTTTATGGACCCCACTCCAGGCACAAGTTTCCACCCCTGCTGTCTCACTCCTTCCTCCTTCAGTTCTGTGCTCCTCTCTCTTCACCAGTTAGGTGCCAACTCCAACTGCCAACTCTGACTTAGCTTCCCAACATTCTAAACCGCCTCCAACTGTCACAGGGTTCCAGAATGTTGCAGAAGGTTCTAGTAGGTTCCAGTGGGTTCTGATGATGTCACAGGTGGCCTCCATTTTGTGCTCCAGGCCCTCAGACAGAAGTTCCAGGGGTAGATAAAATGGCTCCCTGAATCTGCATCAATACTAAAAAGTCTGGTGGTTCCCAAAAAGGAAAAATTCTAACAGGGTTTGAGGCAAAAGTGGGACAAAATAAATAATGATGAGGAGGGACCACCCAAAGGGCTGACAGGTCTAACAGCCCTGACTTTTCAGGCACATGTTTTGTTTCATTTCTGTTGCCTCCCACCTACACGGCCGCAGCAGATTACCATAAGACAAGGATAGTTAGAGGTGTCATCAGTAAAGAAGACACTACAGGACAAGAACTAGGAGATTTCGTAAAGGGTTTTCTGCCGTTTTGGGGGCCTATGGTTAACAGCAGGAACATAAGGCAATTGACAAGGGTGGTTGAATCCACGGTAGATGAAACTGCCGGTGCCCTTAGTAATTTGACTGCTGAGCTCCAGTCGGATCGCCTTATGACTCTTCAGAACAGGGTCGCATTAGACGTCATACTTGCAGACCGAGGTGGGGTATGTAAAGTGATCCAATCAAGTTGCTGTGTTTTCATTCCAGATAATGCTCCGACAGTTTACCAGGCCATTTCCAAACTGCATAAGATCTCCGAATCTATTCACGTGGATAAAGGAGATTGGTCATTGATGAGGTGGTTCTGGGAACTGATATCCGCCTGGGGATGGAAGATCCTGATAGTCATTGGGATGATCTTAGCCATTCTTTTCCTGTCCTGTCTGTGTGTACAGTGTGCTCCTGCAATATGTGGCCTCTGTGCTACATCGTGTGTAAGGAAACCTGTATCAAGAGACGAGCTAAGTAATAGGATGATGCTACAGCAACATCTCAACGACTTCATGAATATAGACCTGGACTCAGATTAGCGTGAGTATAGGTTATTGCCTATGTAAGGGCAAAAGGAGGGTCTGTGGTACTGAAAATTCTGGACCCGTGTTATAAACATCGTCGTATCATGATGATTTTGGTATCAGCAGACCGAGAATGATTAGAATACTATGCACAAGCATTTTCGTCATATTCGGGTGACGAAATCACCCTGAAATCAGAGTTTCCGTCCTGAACCCTCGGTTTCCATTTGAACGGCAGCCATTTTGTGATTGCCCTCACATAGGCCAATGACTAAGGCCAAAAACGAGTCTGAAGGACACATGCACCTTTGCTGAATCCTCTCTGACCTGGGCAAGCTGACTCCACTGCCTGAAGCCAAACCTGTTCGGCCAGTTCCTTTCCCAGTGGCCGAATGAGATTAGTATCAAGGCACAACATATCATAAAACCTTTCATCACACACAAACCATGCCTAATCTTACACACAACCCTGTCCCTGTTTCTTTTCTTATGACTTGCTTTACGAGGAGGAGGTGCCCGTTTTTATTGGGGGTCCGTCGATATCTGATGAAAGTACTGAGCCTTGCAGGGTAATTGATTGAGGGCTGGACAAACTGAAATATGGGCTTGTCATCATGACTCTGCTTTTTCTTTGTAGTGAAAATATGTGAATAGTCAACTGTAAAATAAGGAATGTTTGCCTAAAGCATAATATTTTGTATAAAAAGAGAAGGCTGGCTTTGTAAGGTTGAGCAGTCTCCTTAGAATATACACCGTGTTGTACTTCTAGGATACCTGTCACTGGCTGCAGCCAATAAATACGATCTTTGACTTCACCAAGAAGACTCTGGGTATCTGTAGTCTGAAACAGGAAGGACTCGAAGTCTTAGGGTGTGTTCCCTGGCACCGCTGGGTTCTGAAAAACCCAGTACTTCACAGTTCGGTCTGGACTGTTCCCATGGGGCACAGAGTCAAGCCTGATTTGCATATGGCTGGGTCCAAACTGGGGTGGTGTAGTGGGCAAAAAAACGATGGATTTAACCCAGATCTTTTGACTGGGGGAGAATGTTTGCATTGTCTGCATTCCGTCCATCATTTGTTTGCTGTAACACTGGTCACTAATTTGGGACACAAGTGTCATCTGGGCTATAAACCTGCAGGGGCGACTCACCCTTATCTTCAATGGGTATCACCGCATCTGGGCCTGCCCCTAGAATCTCCCCGTAAGCGCTTGTTAGCGCGGTGACAAATGTTAACAAAAAATAAATAAAAACTCTCATATCTGCGTTGCTACAGACCCACGATGCGGGCGTAAGGGAGATCGAGAACTTTATCTACAGACCTGCTTAAAAGCAGGTGTAAGGGCTTCCAGAGTGCAAGGGGCCGTGCAGCGCGGGCGGTCGTCCGGAGCTTTGTGATCCCACCGCGCCTAGCGTGCTGCATACCAGAGAGATGCGAACACGCGCCCCCTTCCAGGAAGGCACAAAACCGCACTTAGCCGCCAATGGGGCCGCTAGTGAAAGATCACTCGGCCCCTAGCCTAAAGAAGGAGAAAAAAACGCGTTAGACACAGGCGTTCACTCACACCCTGACATTGCGAACAGAAATCCTTACCAGAGCTACAACAAACAACGGCAATTTCTGGCGAAGACGCTCAGAGCAAAATTACTGAAACACAAAGCAAACAAAGCAAATCTACAAGATTATCGGCCAGGGCACGCGCGGCACAGTAAACACAGCGTATACGTAATACATTTCGAAGCATGTAACATAATTGGAAACAGAATGCCGCTCGCCGGAAGAGCGAGTGAAAAAACATTAATCTTTGCTGAGAGCAGGAAAGAAAGAGGAAGGTTATGGGCAACTGCACGCCCTTGTGGACCATGAGTAGTGCTAATTGGAGGACTGAGATTGCCCGGAGGACTACAAGAGAGATGGGACTTGTAGTTTTTTGTTAGTTAATGTTGAAGTTGCTGAGTAATAGAAATAAAAGAAAGATGAGCATAATCCTCGCCTCCGGTCCTGACATAGAATCAAAGTTCACATCCTAGTTTGGAGTTAGTCAAGTTGAAGTCTAGATATGCCATAGTTCAGAATTTACATTTCCATAATTGTGAAACCTCTCCTCAGATTGCCTATTAAGTTAACACTGTGATCATCTGATCCATAAAGGAAGGAATGTTATCACTAAATGGGGATTTTAATATTATTCTGATTCACGGTACTGTCTGGTAAACCTGCTACTTCTCTCTCTCCTTATTTTTACCCTTAAGAATTCCCAATTTGAGATAGGGCAGGAAATACCACCAGTTACATTACCAATATTTATCAATGCTCTACTGTATTTCATTGTTCTTCTTTAGCTGCACCATATATGAAAGTTTGGAGCCTCCAATGGTTTTTAATTAGGCTAAAGAGCAGTTTCTCTAGTATCGATTTTAGACTGGTTTGTCTTTATAAAATGACTTATCCCTTTGTCAGTGGGGTTAAGGTCATGGCTTTGGGTTGTAGCATCTGATAGAGGTGTCTTGATTTTTTTTCTTTTCTATCAGTTAGTGCAGATATGACTTCAGTCAGAGAGCATGTACCCTAGTGTTCCCCGTTTTTATTGCAGCATATGCTCCAGCGGGGTTGACTGGCCAAATTTAAACATGCGTTCTGGAGGTAAGTAAAGATGTTGCCTGGTGAAATAGTGATTATTTTGAACTGTTGAAGTGAGGGGTTTCTCAACTGCAAAGCAGGGGTCCACCAGGGTAACAAATTCAAATTTAAAATTGCTTTATTCGAGAATAAACTCATAAAAGCTTTACAAACATTAAAAAACTGTTATAAAACATTTAAATCGGTTGAAAAAGAGTTAGGAAAAATGTAATAAAAAATGTATCACATGCATTGTCACATAAAATTTACAGATAAAATATGTACACTCTGATTAATGACCTCCAGTTCATTCATTTATCTAAAAACTTTTGTCTATTGGACCATGACCAGCCAAGAAATTTAGAAGTGGCTATTAGTATAAACAATGAAGAACTAGTGCAAATAATTCTTAATGCCACTACACTGCTGGTCGTACCTAAGTTCTTACACATGGGAGTAAGCCAGATGCGTCTGGGCTCTACATAGGATTTACATGCAAATAAAAAGTGACCGATTGTTTCGTCATGTGCTCCACAGGATGGGCAAGAACTATTTGAGGGGCCTCCCCACCTACCTGTTAGGGATTTAAGAGGGAGAGAACCTGCTCTAATCTGGAAAAGCAACTTCCTATCCCTTGGGCTAGTGATAGTGTCCCAGTATGGTTCTAGACTTGGGAGGAACTTTGCTTGCAGAAATTTTCCAGCCATAATCTCTTGGTTGGTTTCATTCCAAGTCCGTTCTGCCACCTTCTCCCAATAGATCTCTTTAAATTTAGACTTTGTTGGAAAAGTGACCACCTCCGGATTTTCCCATAACATGTAGAGGCCTAGTTTGCCCAGCATTTTCCTTAGTTCATTTAGCCATCCTATTTTGTGGTACTCATCTGCATTGATTATATCCTTAAATCCTTCCGCATAGTGTAAGAGTTCGGGTGTAGTCCAAAGTCTACGCCAATACATAATAGGTCTTAATCTTGCTAAGTCAATTAATGCCTTTCTGCCTAGATTATACCTTAATGGCAGCAGGGGGGTGCTCTTGGGAAGACTTGTGATAAGTCAAAAAAACTTATTTTCCGAAGTTTGTAGTTTCCCTAGGTTCTCATAGCCCCATAACTCTGCAACATAAAGTGATAATCCTAAAGCTTTGGCCTCATATACCTGGAGCACAGGTTTTACTGGTTTTGTTAGGGATTTTCTGTGCTCAGAACCAAGTGCACCAACTATTTGCCTATGCTTTATACTTGCAGTATCTATATGTTTGGTCCAACCTAAATCGTTTGATATGTGGATTCCCAAATATGTAAAAGCATTGACAATCTCTAATGGGCGGTCATTCATAACAATATGGGGTTTACGGCCACGAGGAGGGTTAAAAACCATTGACTTAGTCTTAGACACATTAATTTCTAGTCCGTGGTCCTTACAAAATTGATCAAAGATTATTAGAGCGTGTTGTAGACCACTTGGGGTCTTGGATAAAATCAGAGTGTCGTCGGCGAACATTAAAATCGGTATCTTGGTACCAGCCAGTAACGGGGCATCAACATTCTCTGCCAACATGCGGGAAACAAATCCATTAATATACAGTGTAAACAGTGTGGGGGCCATAGAACATCCTTGTCGTACCCCACGCTTCACTGGAAAGTCAGAGGTTACCTTACCATGCCCTCCCCACTGAATCTTCGCGTAATTTGCCTCATGGAGCCTCATTAACATCGTTAAAAGTTCTTCAGGGATGCCCAGGTTCTTCAACACTTGCCACAGTTTGGGCCTTGGAACAAGGTCGAAGGCGGCCCGCAAATCTACAGAGACTGCGTACAGGCTACCCTTCCTTAGTAGCACGGTTTTCCATTGTAGAAGGGAAAAACGAAAGACCTGATCCATTGTGCTTACAGATTTTCGGAAGCCTGCTTGAAATGGTGATAAGGCGTTATTTTCCTCGGCCCAGTCCAAAAGTCTGTTGACAACTACCCTACCTATCACCTTTTGGATGGTGTCAATTAGGTTTATGGGCCTATAATTACCTGGTTGTGATTTGTCTCCTTTCTTATAGATAGGAATTATAATTGCACATTGCCATGACGCCGGTATATTAGCGCCCTGAGCAACCGCATTCAATAGGAGAAGGATGTATTTACACCAGCGCTCCTTGTCGTTGAGGAAAAGGTCCGCCGGCACCCCATCTAGACCCGGGGCTCTACCATTTGAAACTGTACTCAAGGCCATCATAACCTCATTACTGCAGAATAAATTGTCTTTATAAAAAGAAGGTCTATGTTCAGTCATCAAGTTATTGGACTGAGTGTCTGCATACTGCGGCTTGAAGTAGTTGATCCAGTCCTCCTGGGATACATTATTATCATGGGGCTCTGGTGAACCCCCCTTGCCCCATTTGACAATGTTCCAGAATAGTCTAGAGTCATTTTTGACGCTTGCTTCCTTTAGCTCTCGCCAATGCTGCTCATCCCACAGTTTCTTCGCATTGGCTATGTTTTTCCTGTACGCAGTTCTGGCAAGACGAATAGACACCATGTCCCTCTCCCTGATCGCAACTCCTAAGGCTACTCTGGTCTGCCTACACTCAGCATTATACCACTTCACTGGTTTGGCATTTCTTATGTCACCTTTCTTTGCTGGTTTCTGGAAATAGTCCTTAATAGCTATGAAGAGGTTCTCATGGATTTTGGTTGCTTTATCACTCCCTGGATATTTAGGGTTTAATTGTTCAAGAAGTGTTACCGCTTCATCAACCTGGGAATTAATGCTGTTTATAGTTTGCTGGTTAGCCTTAACATGCAACCATTTCAGCCTGCGCATATCATTGGTTGGGACAATCAAAGGGGCATTAACTACCTCACATGCCTCACCCATACTATATGGAGCCCACCATTTATGTTTAACACATAACGGATTGTGATCGCTTTCTATTCTAGTTTTAACCTCCATATCGATCACTTGTCCCCAAAGCTTTAGACTACATAGAACGTAGTTTATTCGGCTACTATGTCTCCCGTTGTTGAAAGTGCAAGCCCCAAACCTGTCACTTCTTGTCCTTCCATTTAATGCCCTCAAGCTATTTTCATAGCAAATTGCATTTAAGGAAATGATATCCTCAGACCATCGGGTGACAGGTTTCAGATGCAATTTGGGGACACCCCATTGCCTATCTTCCTCATCTCCAGCCCAGTCATCTTGAATAGCCAAGGGTTCAAAAGTTCTGTTTAAATCACCCGCTACCACAATTCTGTTATCAAGCGAGTGAATTTCTAGGAGGGAAACCAAAGCTGCACAAACTTCTGACCTTCCTCCCCTATTGCCCCTGGCATAAACATTATAGATGTCAAAACAACCCTTAGGACCCGAGTCGATTCTAATAAGTTGAATGTCTCTACTTCTAGTGTCAATTACTTTAACAGTAAGCGCTAAACATTGGCGTACCCAAATAGTAAGGCCACCCATTGAACGCCCCTTGACACCTTTTATTGCTGGGATGTAATAATTCAGGAAGCCTTCATTAAAGCATGGCTCGCAGAGCCAGGTCTCCTGGAAGATACACACATCGTATGAGTTTACAAAACTTCTCCATTCCTGTGAGTCATGCTTAGAGCCTAACCCCGCTATGTTCCAGGAGACTAGCCTACCATTATCTCCCCATAAATCTTCTGAGATTACATTAACGGAAGATACAACCGGGATTGCAAACAGACCCAGCTCTTCCACATTGACAGGTCTTACTATTGGACTAGTCTCAGAAGTATCCCCGAAGGTTACACCCAGTTCGATATTAGGTTTTGGGGGGTAAACTTCATTCACATCTGTGGTGTTCTCTATTTCTAAGGTCCCTATTATTTCTATTTGGTCCACGAGCTCCTCAGTGATCCCAATCCCATCAGTTTGGTATATTTGATGTCAATCATTGCAATCCAGTCCTGAGCAGCTTCTCTCGTGAACTCCACCCATGACTCGAGAGGAGAGCTCTTGGAGCTGGGGGCAAAATTTTCTTAACTGGATCTTAGATTGTGCAGGGGCACTAGTCCTGAATTCTAGAGCAAAGAGGTTTTCAGCAAGGGAGGCATGCTTCATTGTAAGTTCTATGGAGTCATATTTGTGATTAGGGGCACTAATCCGTTTTGCCTGCAGGATATCTTCCCTTATCACTGACCGACAACCTCTCACATGACGCAACCAATGAATGGCTTTGTTTGTGAGACAGTCGGGTAACTCCCTATTGCCTTTAGCAAGTTTGGGGACACTGGTCATGTGGATTTTATTTGAAGGGTGTCCTTTGTTAGTATCGCTAGTCCCTCTTTTCCCCTGGATGCTAACAGATGGTATTTTATTCTTTTCACAGGCTCTAGGCATTACGGTTGTTCCTTCTTTCGAATTTCTTAACTTCTGTTGGGTATTTTGGGCATTCGTTTTGACTCTAGGAGCATTAGATATAAGTGCTTCTTGTGCACGTGGAATTGCATACAGTAGATGCTGTCTACTGCAGTAGAGGCTATCTAGCACAAAAGTATGAGTGCAGGTAAAAAGCAACGCAGTTGACCTAATTCGCTCCAGAACATCCTCGGATGCATGGCTGGCCACTTTTCTAGATTTCTTACCCATCCTTTTTTTAGGGGGTTTTCCATCTCCTCCCCCGACCTCCATAGACTTTCGTTTCCCCATGGCCCAGGTATACGTGCACCTATAGTCAATGTGGACCTGCACACAAAACTTATGTTATGTCTATCTTACCATGGGCGTAGAGGTGGCGATGTTAGAGAGATGTGGCCCTGCCCTGCCTCGGTCTGCCCCGGACGGCCACAGACGGCCCGCCCTCTGCCCGGGCTCCGCCCGCGTCCCGCGAGGCGGGAGCGGCTGCTTGTTCTTAACTGCCTCCAGGCAGGAAGTGGGAGGTGGCAGTCGGCGTCCCCGTCCCAGGGGACGCTGGGAGGTGTAGTCCACTTTATCCTTCCCCGCTCGGCGACCGCGTAGTTGGAGCTGCGGCAGCGGGGGAAGGCAAGAAAATATCCGCGTTCCTGCAAGGACTTGCCTAGTCCCTTTAGCGGTGAATTTTGGCCAGGAAATGTCCCCCACTCAGCCGGAGCGGCTGCTTGTTCTTAACTGACTCCAGGCAGGAAGTGGGAGGTGGCAGTCGGCGTCCCCGTCCCAGGGGACGCTGGGAGGTGTAGTCCACTTTAACCTTCCCCGCTTGGCGACCGCGTAGTTGGAGCTGCGGCAGCGGGGGAAGGGAAGAAAATATCCGTGTTCCTGCAAGGATTTGCCTAGTCCCTTTAGCGGTGAATTTTGGCCAGGAAATGTCCCCCACTCAGCCGGAGCGGCTGCTTGTTCTTAACAGCCTCCAGGCAGGAAGTGGGAGGTGGTAGTCGGCGTCCCCGTCCCAGTGGACGCTGGGAGGTGTAGTCCACTTTATCCTTCCCCGCTCGGCGACCGCGTAGTTGGAGCTGCGGCAGCGGGGGAAGGGAAGAAAATATCCGCGTTCCTGCAAGGACTTGCCTAGTCCCTTTAGCGGTGAATTTTGGCCAGGAAATGTCCCCCACTCAGCCGGAGTGGCTGCTTGTTCTTAACTGCCTCCAGGCAGGAAGTGGGAGGTGGCAGTCGGCGTCCCCGTCCCAGGGGACGCTGGGAGGTGTAGTCCACTTTATCCTTCCCCGCTCGGCGACCGCGTAGTTGGAGCTGCGGCAGCGGGGGAAGGGAAGAAAATATCCACGTTCCTGCAAGGACTTGCCTAGTCCCTTTAGCAGTGAATTTTGGCCAGGAAATGTCCCCCACTCAGCCGGAGCGGCTGCTTGTTCTTAACTGCCTCCAGGCAGGAAGTGGGAGGTGGCAGTCGGCGTCCCCGTCCCAGGGGACGCTGGGAGGTGTAGTCCACTTTATCCTTCCCCACTCGGCGACCGCGTAGTTGGAGCTGCGGCAGCGGGGGAAGGCAAGAAAATATCCGCGTTCCTGCAAGGACTTGCCTAGTCCCTTTAGCGGTGAATTTTGGCCAGGAAATGTCCCCCACTCAGCCGGAGCGGCTGCTTGTTCTTAACTGACTCCAGGCAGGAAGTGGGAGGTGGCAGTCGGCGTCCCCGTCCCAGGGGACGCTGGGAGGTGTAGTCCACTTTAACCTTCCCCGCTTGGCGACCGCGTAGTTGGAGCTGCGGCAGCGGGGGAAGGGAAGAAAATATCCGCGTTCCTGCAAGGATTTGCCTAGTCCCTTTAGCGGTGAATTTTGGCCAGGAAATGTCCCCCACTCAGCCGGAGCGGCTGCTTGTTCTTAACAGCCTCCAGGCAGGAAGTGGGAGGTGGTAGTCGGCGTCCCCGTCCCAGTGGACGCTGGGAGGTGTAGTCCACTTTATCCTTCCCCGCTCGGCGACCGCGTAGTTGGAGCTGCGGCAGCGGGGGAAGGGAAGAAAATATCCGCGTTCCTGCAAGGACTTGCCTAGTCCCTTTAGCGGTGAATTTTGGCCAGGAAATGTCCCCCACTCAGCCGGAGTGGCTGCTTGTTCTTAACTGCCTCCAGGCAGGAAGTGGGAGGTGGCAGTCGGCGTCCCCGTCCCAGGGGACGCTGGGAGGTGTAGTCCACTTTATCCTTCCCCGCTCGGCGACCGCGTAGTTGGAGCTGCGGCAGCGGGGGAAGGGAAGAAAATATCCACGTTCCTGCAAGGACTTGCCTAGTCCCTTTAGCAGTGAATTTTGGCCAGGAAATGTCCCCCACTCAGCCGGAGCGGCTGCTTGTTCTTAACTGCCTCCAGGCAGGAAGTGGGAGGTGGCAGTCGGCGTCCCCGTCCCAGGGGACGCTGGGAGGTGTAGTCCACTTTATCCTTCCCCGCTCGGCGACCGCGTAGTTGGAGCTGCGGCAGCGGGGGAAGGGAAGAAAATATCCGCGTTCCTGCAAGGACTTGCCTAGTCCCTTTAGCGGTGAATTTTGTCCAGGAAATGTCCCCCACTCAGCCAGAGCGGCTGCTTGTTCTTAACTGCCTCCAGGCAGGAAGTGGGAGGTGGCAGTCGGCGTCCCCGTCCCAGGGGACGCTGGGAGGTGTAGTCCACTTTATCCTTCCCCGCTCGGCGACCGCGTAGTTGGAGCTGCGGCAGCGGGGGAAGGGAAGAAAATATCCGCGTTCCTGCAAGGATTTGTCTAGTCCCTTTTGCAGTGAATTTTGGCCAGGAAATGTCCCCCACTCAGCCGGAGCGGCTGCTTGTTCTTAACTGCCTCCAGGCAGGAAGTGGGAGGTGGCAGTCGGCGTCCCCGTCCCAGGGGACGCTGGGAGGTGCAGTCCACTTTATCCTTCCCCGCTCGGCGACCGCGTAGTTGGAGCTGCGGCAGCGGGGGAAAGGAAGAAAATATCCGCGTTCCTGCAAGGACTTGCCTAGTCCCTTTAGCGGTGAATTTTGGCCAGGAAATGTCCCCCACTCAGCCGGAGCGGCTGCTTGTTCTTAACTGCCTCCAGGCAGGAAGTAGGAGGTGGCAGTCTGCGTCGGGTACCAAATATTGGAGCGGGGAAAATTAAGACAGAAAACTTAGAAACCCACCTACAACAAAAAAGCTCTACATAGAGTCGTAACAAAATGAGTCAGCCAACAACTTAATACATTGGAAATATTTCAGTAATATGTAATAGTTTGCATATGTAAACAAATGTAGAGAACCATGATTTAATCATAAAAATCTATAAAGACACATCTCAACCCCACTTGTCAAATAAGAAACACATAACACATTCAGACTCCACTTATGCTAACACTACCAAAATCCATGTATAAAACCCACATGTAGTCAGTCATTACAGAACATCTCATCAATATCTAATGTATTAATAAGATAATTACAGTGACAGTTTCATTCTAGTACATCCATTAGTCACTTGTTGGCATATACTAATAATTTTGAACTAATCCAGCACACATTGAACTACTGATAGTAGAGGCTGTCTGGTGCATGCGGAATTGCACACAGTAAATGCCGTCTACTGCAGTAGAGGCATTCCAGCACACATTGAACTACTGATAGTAGAGGCTGTCTGGTGCATGCGGAATTGCACACAGTAGATGCAGTCTACTTCAGTAGAAGCTATCCAGCACACATTGAACTACTGATAGTAGAGACTGTCTGGTGCACGCGGAATTGAACACAGCAGATGCCTTCTACTGGTGTAATGGCTATCCAGCACACATTGAACTACTGATAGTAGAGACTGTCTGGTGCACGCGGAATTGAACACAGCAGATGCCGTCTACTGGTGTAATGGCTGTCCAGCACACATTGAACTACTGATAGAGGCTTTCTGGTGCACGTGGACTTGCACACTGTAGATGCCGTCTACCGGTGTAGAGGCTATCCAGCACATATTGAACTACTGATAGTAAGTATTGGACTTGTAAAGTATTGGACTTGTAAAGCGCGAATTTAGCCCAAGGGCGTCACGGCGCTATTAGCAGACTGCGGGTTGCAGACCAAAGACAAAAACATGCTCATACTGAAGTCTGTGAGAAGAGCCAGGTCTTTAAGATTTTACAGAAGAGAGAATGGGACAACTGACTAGAGAGCTCTTCCGGGAGGGAGTTCCACAGCTTAGCTGCAGCCGTGGAGGTGGTCTGGTGCATGCAGAATTGCACGTGGAATTGCATACAGTAGATGCTGTCTACTGCAGTAGAGGCTATCCAGCACAAAAGTATGAGTGCAGGTAAAAAGCAACGCAGTTGACCTAATGAGTGGGAAGGAAAGGAAAGTAATATTGGCAAAAGGAGGGAAGATGTTAAAGAGAAAGGCAGAAATCAAGTAATTCAGACAGTTTTATGGATCCGGATTGGTAATGTCTTGCGCTGTATTTCCAGACCCCTTTTAATATTTGTTTTCATATTCCTTCGAAGAGGCAGTCCGGCACTATTATTGCAGACACATTCACTAGTCCACGTGTGCCTGCTGTTGCAATATTTGCCGGGCTTACCTGTTATCAGCTCTGGCCCTCAGTGGCCTGCCAGACTGTAGGACCACAACACCTGTAAGGTAATACAGCCTTGCTAATTGAACACAGGCCGGGGGTATTAGGCTTCAGCTTGGCACTTTCAAAGTCTGTGTGTCAATAAGCGAAGAGCCCCCCCACCCCCTCTTTCACACCTGTTTCCATCTCATCATAGGGGAGGGTGGGATCAGCAGAACTCACTGATCCCACCTGTCCCTTTGTTGACATGGGAAAGAGGCGGGCTTCAGAAGAGGGTCCGGCTCCAGTTGGTTTTGCTGCGTCATCATAGTGACCTTTCTAAACTCTTCCCTCTGACTCTTCCCCTCCACATCCCTTTTTACTCATCCCAAGCCTACTCTTATGACCTCCAAAACAATAAAAAATAAAACCTTCACTTTTCTATCCCTTCACTATTCTTTTCAATCAAAATAACAGAGTAACACGTCCACTTCTCAAATTTCATATTTCACTACACTAATTCACCACTAATCCTTATGGGTTTCCGGAGTAGCGTGCTACTCGCCAAAAAGTATTTCAACACCCCATCAGAGGTAACAAGCGCTGTATAAATGCAAACCTATTTCCCTCTTCTATCCCTTCGCTATCCTTCTCAATCAAAATAACTAATATCCACCACGCAAATTGCTTTCACATTTCACTATACTAATTCACCACTAATCCTTAATGGGTTCCAGAGTAACTTGCTACTCACCGAAAAAGCGCTTAGCCACCTCGTCAGGGGTAGTAAGCGCTTTATAAATGCCAATACAATACAATACACGGACATCTCTTACTACTCTTACTAACTCCATTATCACCCTCCGCGGCAAACAATCTAACAATGGAGTTGATGCCCATGCGTACTATCATCGAAAGGAGGAGTCCCCTACCTCATGACTGGAAAAGACTTCTTCAAACAAAAACCAAGTGCAAACATCCGGACCCAACACTAGATTGCGAGCTATGCAAAGCACGTAAATCTACAGCTCTACATGCCAGGAACAGATGCATTCTGGGTAAGTAGCATTTTCCTTTTTTTGGCTTGAAAGATTTTAGGGATCTCCTAAACAATATGCAGACCTATGGCGAGGTTCTACTTCCCAAATATTTAGCAAAGCTACAGAAAATTAATTCACTAAGCCATCAAATAACATTATGCCTGGCTGCAAAACAAAGCCCCCTTTCCTTCCTAGGCATTAAATAGCTGGGCACAACACTGCTAACGTGGCACCAAATGCAGCTCACAGCTGCAAAGTTTCTGCTAAGCGGATGGGAAGGTCATAAACCCCCTCCCCCACTCCCTCCCATGGCAAACACAAGAGACTAAGGATCATAAAAGGCCTGCAGATCAAACACAAAGACCCTATAAATCTGGTGCTTATCTTCAACAAGTGCATTCCTTAGCTACCCTCCAAGACACAGGAAGACAGGTTTACGGTGCCAACAACATAAAAGAGAACAGAATTTTGCTCTGCAAATGAGTTTATCTTCTCTAAGCACATAAGTTTTGTTGGCAATTTTCAAGGATATGCTATATAACCTATAGCATCCACAACCCATGTGCTTAGAAAGCGCACTTATGAGGATAAAATTTACAACAATTTAAAATTACTACAGCCGCCCAATGAAATTATTTAATGCATAGGCATTTAGCTTTTAGAGAGCAACAGTGCACAACAATCCTATACATGTGACCAAAAAATGCACTAACATGTGCAAGTCCAGCAGTTGGCACAGTCAATAGGTAGCATAATCGCCTGACAATAATTTTTGCATATTCAATAAATAAACAGGGTTTTCATAAAACTAATAATACATGCATACAGGCGACTGGTTCAATTAGCCATAACAAATTTATAAACAAATTCCGCTGTTGGGTCTGGATCAATAGGGAAGGAGCTCCAGATGTTTGGGGAGAAGAATCGACGAAAATAGGTGAAACTTGTACAAAACAGCGATAAAAAGCTTTTCGATGTAACGGACTACTACCCCACAAGCTGGAGTGCGCCGAAAAGGGGAAAGTACGAAACTTCGAATGCGCATGCAGGGCGCTCCCTGTGCGCGGCAACGGACAAGACACCTTTCAAATCCTGCGAGAAGTGTCGTCATGAGTATGCTCAAAAATATCAGCATCCAGTCTGCAACTTTTACCTGCCACTGGATCCCCGAAGTGAAGATTGCATCGCGTGCTCTACCTTCATCCCAAAAACCTTAAGGGTACGAGGGAGACAGAGAAGTGCCAACTACAACAGGGCCAGGGGCTAGCACCGTCGCTTCGAGATCTGGGCCTTTCCAGTGAAGAGGACAACTTCGCTGAAGGCCCAAAAGTCGAGGACGCAGACGTACCAGTCGTAGAGGTCAAGCGAAAGACTTCGAAGGAGGTAAGAGCTGTGCACGTCAAAGACAGGATGAGACACGAAAAAATGGATCAAACATCTCTAAAGGAGCCTCGGCATCAAAACAGTCGACCGCAGCCGCCTCCGAAGAACAATCCATCGGATCCTTAGACAAGGACTCTACGGCGAAAACTCTCAAAATCAAAGACTTCAAAACGGTCATGAGAGGTCGAAACAGCCTTCGATGAGTGTCGGCGTCGTCAAACACTAAAATAAGCGGAGGGTCTCCGCGCCGAAACACACGTCGCAGAATGAGAAAAGAGGCTTGAAGCGGCGATGGCGAGTATTTTGCAACACAAAAAGTAAGTCGACAACAACTTGAAGCAATTCAAGATACCGCCAAAAACATCGACTGAAGCAGAGAAATTGGTCTAGGAGTTGCAACCGCTAACAACTCCCGAACCGCTCGACGAAGAAAAGGAAGGTGACGATGAGGCACTAACTCATATGGGCTTGGCAACCTTGGATGCTCAAGACTAACAATGGCAGGATCCCGGCGCAGAATCACCAGAAGAGGCGGTAAACCTATATCCTTCATGGCCTTCACCACCAGATGACAAGTGCAACTTGAAGAGGAAAAGCCACAATCATGCTTTCTACTAGAAACTTTACTGCCTACACAATCAAGGAGCCAGTTTCTACCTATGCCACCAAGTGTACTGGATCAAGTGAAAGAGGCATTTAAAGAGCCTGCCACTTGCAAGGCAGTCACACCAAGAGGTGAGAAGAAATACAAACATTCTTCAAAAGACCCACTGTACATCAAAGGGTCGGGGCCAGCTGACTCAATCGTTACGTTTACAGCAAGGAAAGGGCCAATGTACCAACCAGTGTTGGACCACCGCCAGACAAGGAGAGCAAGAGGATGGACCTTTATGGGGAGAAAGGTCGAGAGGAGTGCAGCAATTCAGTGGTGCATTGCAAACTCCAATTCATTGATAAACAGGCACGCAGTACACATATCCGAATTAGGAAAAGGTAGAACTACAAAAGCACCTGCCTGAACAATTCCAAAGAAGGGCAAACCACTTAGTGGAAGAGGGAAAGAACAAGGCAAACACATGTTTTAAATCTGGCCTAGGCGCTGCAGACACCTCTAGCGGACAGATAGTTATCGACATTACTCAGAGAAGGCTTGCATTGCTGAGAAGATCAGGTTTCAAACCAGAAGTGCAAATACCATTCTAAATTCCCCGTTGAATGGGAAACACATGTTTGGTAGCGCCGTAGATGAAAAGCTGAATCGGTTGCAGTTCCTCGACCAATTTCTCTGCTTCAGTTGATGTTTTTGGCGGTACGTTGAATTGCTTCAAGCTGTCGTTGAATTCCTTTTTGCGTTGCAAAATATTTGCCATCTCTGCCTCCTGCCGCTTTTTCTTTTTCTCGTTCTCCGACGCTTGTGTTTCGGCGTTGAGACCCTCTGCCTTTCTCTTCGTTCGTGACGAAGCCGACACTATCAACGAAGGCTGTTTAGACGTTGAGGCGTCTTTTTCATGACAGTCTTTCGACTGCTTCGAATTTTCGAGAGTTATCGCTGTTAGAGTCCATGTCTAAGGATCCGACGGATTGTTTCTCTTTGGAGGCGGCTGCGGTCGTTGACTGTTTTGACTCCGAAGCTCCTTTAAAGGTCTTTGAGACATTTTTTCATGTCTCATCCTGTCTTTTCGAGGTCAATGACTCTTACCTCCTTCGAAGTCTTCTCAGCCTCTACGACTGGGATGTCTGTGTCCTCGTCAACTTGAGGGCCTTCGACGATGTTGTCCTCTTTACTGGAAAGGCCCAGATCTAGAAGCGACGGTGCTGTCCCCAGGCCATGCATGTTGTAGTTGGCCCTTCTCTGTCTCTCTCGTACCATTAAGGTTTTTGGGGTGAAGGCCGAGCACACGATGCAACCTTCACTTCGGTGATCCAGCGACAGGCAAAGGTTGCAGACTGGATGCTGATCTTTTTGAGCGTACTTATGATGACAATTCTTGCAGAATTTGAAAGGTGTCTTGTCCATTACCGCACACAGGGAGCCCCCTGCATGCGCTTCCTCCGTGTCGTCGAAGTTTCGTACTTTCCCCTTTAAGGCGCACTCCGGCTCGTCGGGTAGTAGTCTGGTACGTCAAAGCCTTTTATCGCTGTTTTGTATAAGTTTCACCTACTTTCGACGATTCTTATCTCCAAATCTCTGAAGCTCCTTCGGTATTGATACAGACCGAGTGGCAGAAAAAGAGTTCTGAACTACGTGGCTATGACTAGCCAACAATAATCCTAGCATTGTTCATTTTATAATCTTTCCCTTTTGTTGGTTATAAGTCCTGGGTTTCACAATTTGGCTCATATTAGCCAGAGGAGTAGGGTCTCCATTTCTTTAGGACCACTTCCTAGAGCGTTCTTCAGGCCAAATGCTAAACATGCAACAAGAAAATAAGTAACCTGTAACTGTAGTTCTCCAGTATTGGTATATTTCATAGGTTCACATGCTTGAATCCTTCTCAGATGTCTCAGTCCCATGGTATTATATTAAAGCAATTACCTTAGTAACCTAGGCTAAGATGGCATTAGGTCATAAATTTATCTATGAACCAAATTTAGACACCAGCCAATCAAGCGACCGCACCCTCCAGAACCTTCACTACAGAGGCTAGCTCCCTCCTTTTCGAGCACAAGTGGGAACAAATATAGTCGTGAAAGTAAGGGAAAGCCTCTAGGGGAAGAGGGTGGGTCGCATGTGAATCTATGAACAATACAAATACTGGAGAACTACAGTTACAGGTAAGTAACGTATTTTCTTCTCCAGTATTGGATCTTTCATAGATTCATATGCTTGAATCAGAATAGTCAGCAGTAATATGAATACTTATTTAATATGAATACTACACCTACAAATAACATTACGATTATAATGATAGAGGATGGTGAGATAGAAAAATAAAACATAAATGCAAAGAGGCTCACCCTACTGAAACAGATTCTGCAACACCGCCTGTCCCACTGCTGGCAGCTTTATCTGCAGCATTCAGGCAATAATGCTGGGTAAAGGTAGGCCTGGTGGACCATGTGGCTGCTCTGCAGATTTGTTGTATTGAAACCCCAGCATATAATGTAGTGGACATATTAACAGCTTTTGAGTGAGCCTTGACTCTAGCAGATAATGGTCTTCCTTCAGCATTATGGCAAAACTAAATTGCTGTTGCGATCCATCTTGCATTGGAAGATTGAGAGACCATCCTTTATTCATATTGCCATAAGCAATAAACAATTGATCAGATGTTTTGTGGAAACGTGTAATATTTTACGTTAGCATAAGCGACAGTTATTTTGGCTGTGGTGTCCATTTTATTTCCTTCGTAATTCTTCCGTCCTCTGCTGCTCGTCTTTTCACTCTGCTTGTGTTATCTATTTTAGTTGACCTCCAATGTATGTGCTGGGGGTTTGTAGCTGCCAGTGTACCTGGTCTCAGATGTTAACTGTTGGCCATTTACTGCTGCCATAAGCATTTCTGCTCCCCTCCCACTTTGCTGACCATGTAGTCATTCATCTGCCCTTGTTTGCTGATAGCTATTTCTAAACTTGTTCTTTCCATTTCTGTTCACATGCTTACATTGCAACAAAATGGTATAAAAGGGACAATGGTTGGTGAATTCAGTGTACTGCTTTACAAAGAATACTGAGGGTCTAATGTTCTGTATACACACGACACTAACAAAACAAGCAAGTTAGGACCTCAAAACAAACATTGGTGAGAAGCATATCAAAATAATTTAGTTCCCATCACCCACCAATGGTGGCTTATCATCATCTGGGAACTCAGGACTGTGCTGAGAAGACCAACCACTCTGATGGTAATGGTGGTTATTCAGTTGTCCCAGGAGTGAGTACAAACGGTGGGGTGATGGTTGCAGTGCAAAAAATGAAGAATATAAAGAAAAAGTGCTATTAAAAATGGCTATCAAGATGCTATAAATTTTATTCTGGCGCTATCTTGATGTCACTAATAAAATCAGTGCGTAGACAGCTTAACAGATAACTGTCGGATCGATGGTCTACATGTTTCGGCTGCTGGACATTGAGTCCAAGCTCTCATCAGGACCCTATTGCGCTACTGCAAAAAGTGTTAAACAATACAAACAGAAAAAATAGAGATATCCACCAAATTGGTATACCATACAACCTGGTCGGATCTGTATGTCCCTATGGAACTGTTACAGGTTAAGAACCCGGAAAATTATGGGTACGCACCTCGCCTCGCCTGGCATCTGCTCAGGATATTGAGGCACCGCTCTATCCGTCGGTACCCCGCTCTGTCATCCAAGCTAGAAGGGGACCTTTCCGGTTTCCCTTCTGACTATGGCCCAGTATTATGAGCGACAGGGACAGGAAGCGAAAGGCAGGGAGGATAAGAAGGTTAAAGATTTAAAGACAAAAGTTATGTTGGCTCAAGTATATGGTCCACCATTTAGGGGAGGTGGAAGAGGCGGACATGCAATGTATACACATGGAGTGCCTCCTCTCCCTCAAGCAAATTTGTTCCCTGATCAGTATGCTTATTGTAAAGAGACTGGGCATTGGCGTTCTGAGTGCCCCCATTTGCGAGGTCAGCAGTACCAGCGGGGAAGGGGAAGTATGAGGGGACGCCCAGGGAATTCAGGAAACAAGGGAGGTATAGGAGCTCGTCCCATGTTTGAGGCAGTTGAACAAGGACCAAATTACTCTAATACTTTTGATAGACTAAATCAATATCAAATGTTTGATTATTCTGCTGATACCCTTGCAGATTCTGATTATGCATAGGGATGCCTAGGATGGGGTAAGGAACCGGTTGAGGTGCCAGTAGATCAAATGGGTCCTTATGTTGATGCAAATGTCTTAGGATCTATTGATCGGTTTCTGGTTGATACAGGGTCTACCCATAGTGCTCTGTCTAAAAGATTGGTTCCTAGGGCTCCCCTGTCTGGCACAACGATAACATCGATAGGATTTGATGGGACACCTACACCTAGCCCACTTTCACAGCCACTTGAATTTGGACTTGATCAGTTACTGATGTGGGTCAAATGGTTATTCTACCCGTACATATCCAAGTAAAGGAGGGTGTTTCATTACCTCGACTGCCCCCATATAAAATATCCCAAGAAGGTGAAGAAGCATTAGCACACATTGTTCAGGATTTGATTAAAGTGGGGGTAGTAGAAGAAGTCCCCTATAATACTTGCAATAGCCCTATACTTCCTATCTTGAAAAAAGACACTGACACTAAAATCTACAGATTCAATATTGATTGCGAGAGGTTAATAAAATTGTAGTGCCCCAATATCCGGTAGTTGCTGATATCACAACACTTCTCACTATGGTCCCTCCTACTGCCACTACATTTTAGGTGATCGATTTGAAGAATGCCTTCTTCTCTATACCCATTCACCCTGAAAGCCGTTATTTGTTTGGGTTCACACTGAAACATAGATCCTTCCGATTCTGCAGAGCTCCACAGGGCTATACAGAAAGTCCTAGCATTTACAGTCAGGCATTAAAAAGGCAGCTTGATTCCTTTCCTGTACCAAAAGGGGTGGCTCTTATCCAGTACGTCAACGACATCTTGTTAGCTGCAGATACCCCTGAGCAGTGTGAAGAAGGAACACTGTTATTGTTATCGTTTCTTGCCTCTCATAATCACAAAGTCTCGCGAAAGAAATTGCAATATTGTAGACAGCAGGTTACCTAGTTAGGTCACCTCCTGTCTAAGGAGGGACGTGCACTCACACCAGATTGCATTCAGACCATTTTAGAAACTCATGTGCCCTTACTCAGAAGGATGTCCGTGCACTGATTGGCCTCACTTCTTTTTGTAGGCAGTGGATCCCCAGTTTTTCACACATTATTAAACCTTTGTTGGCCCTTTTGACTAAAGACACTCCAAAGCCCCTCCCATGGACTACTGAATGTCAGAATGCCTTCCAACAGTTACGCCAAGCTCTTTGCTCTGCACCAGTATTAGGAACTCCAGACTACAATAAAACTTTCACACTCTACGTACACAAGATGGAAGGTTGTGCCCTCTCTGTTTTAACACAGACACACGGTGAGAAACAACGTCCTTGTGCATATTTTTTAGCTGTCCTTGACCCAGTCGCTCGCACGCTGCCTGGATGTTTCCGAGCGGTGGCAGCAATGGCTGTATCTATATGTCAGAGTGAAGGAATAGTTTTGTCACACAAACTGCTTGTGTTAGTACCCCATTCAGTCGATGCTTTGCTAAATCAAACAAAAACACAGCATTTGACTAGTGCTCGCTTGACAGGATATGAATTGACACTTTTGGCCCTTCATATCACATTGAAAAGATGTTTTACCTTAAATCCTGCTACACTATTGCCATTTCCAGCTACTCCGTCTCAGTCGCAAGAGTTACATGATTGTATATTCCTCACTGAGGAGCAAACAAAGGGTTGTGTTGACCTACAAGATACACCTCTCTCTAGTGTTGATGGGGAGTTGTGGGCTCATGTTGAAGTTGCCTGATGGCACTACATCTGCTGCCTATGCGATTACAACCCTTCAGACAGTAGTTGAAACAGCTCGCATCCCACAGAAGTTGGCCCAAGCGGCCGAACTGATTGCACTGACGAGAGCATGTGAGCTTAGTACAGACTTACTTAACAATTTTACTGACAGCCAGTATACTTTCGGGGTGGCACACAATTTTAGTCGCTTGTTGAAAGAAAGAGGCTTCCTCACCACACATGGGACACAGATAGTGCATGGAGAATTAGTACATAATCTTCTTACTGCCCTAACCTATCCTAAGAAAGTGGCAATCATTAAGTGTAGTGCACACCAGAAAGTGACTGATAAAATAGGAGCAGGTAATGCCTTTGCTGACCACACAGCCCATGAGACCGCAATGCAGCAAAGTGCCACATCCATGTATGTGGTGAAGTCACAAGCTGAATGTTGGCATGGTGCCAGGCAAGAGGTGCTGGACATGCAACAATCTGCCTCCACTGACGAACTAGACCAATGGTCTAAGGAGGGAACACTGGATGATGAGGGCTGCTGGAGGAATAAAGATATGACCAAATGGAAGTTACCCACAGCCTACATATACCGCTTGATTCACATGGCACATGTTGGTGCATGCCCAATGGCAAAACAACTTATGAAAGTTTGGGATCATCCTGATATTGCCGGCACTGCTAAAAAGATAGTCCAGTTTTGTCTGGTCTGTCTCCAGTATAATCCTGGAAAGGGAATGCGAACTCCAGCAGGAGGGTTTGCAACACCAACTGCACCTTTTGAGGTCTTGCAAATGGACTACATTCAGTTGAGCGCTGTAATAACCTAAAATATGTCCTTTTAGTGGTTTGTGCCTTCAGTAAATGGGTGGAGGCTTATGCTACGAAGGATAATACAGCTCTCACAACAGCAAAAGTTCTCCTAAAGGACTTATTTCCTTGATTTGGCGTTTGTCAGGTCTTATTGAGTGACAACGGACCTCATTTCATTGGGCAAGTTGTCGAATATGTCATGAAAGGGTTGGGGATTAAGCAGAAATTTCATGCCGCTTTTCATCCACAATCTGCAGGCTTGGAGGAGCGTTACAACTCCACCCTGAAATTGAAATTGGCTAAAATACAGGCTTCCACGTCTTTGAAATGGCCTGATGCACTGCCCCTAGCTCTGCTTTCCATCAGATCGATACCACATACACAGTCTGGCCTTACACCGCATGAAATCGTTTTTGACAGGCCCATGAATATTTGGGGGTCCCTAAGCCTCGCCCTATACATGATGTTCCCCACGTATTGATGAGTGACTATTTGTCCCAGTTAATTGTCAGCTTGTCTTCTATTTATCAGCAGGTGCGGAAGCTCTTCCAGACAGGTCGCAGGGTGAAGGCCATGATCTGCGTCCTGGTGACTTCGTCCTTATAAAGGTGTTTCAACAGACAAGTTCCTTGGCACCTTGGTGGTGTGGCCCAGAGCAGGTCCTCCTGGCTACCAGAACTGCAGTGCGAGTGACCAATCGGAAGAACTGGGCGAATGCCACCCATTGTCGAAAGGTTCCGCATGCCCTCGTGAGCCCAGCTGTGCTGACAGATCACTGCGACATCCTGGTCACCGAGAGAGGATGAGCTGCATCACCCGAAGGACCTGAGGAAGACTACTCGGACCACACGATCCCTGGTGCCTCTAGATATCTGCTTCAATCCAGGAAGAAAGACACTTCATCACAAAAAGACTGTTTGAGCCACTGTCCTGGGTGGTGAAAGACTGACTACAAAGGGGGGTAGCCTTTTTGTGACTGCTCGTCTCAACGTTAGTGAAGAAACCAACGCCTGTCCAGGACCTTAGGCTACCATCTGTTTTGTTGTTTACCGACGAGATGAACATGCCTGAGGAGAAGAAATTGAATGCTGCAAAAACCTGTAGTAAATGTATACTGTTCGTTATTGGACTAACTTTGACTGCGGTCATCATTGCTCTGATAATGTGGGTTGTGGAGGAAGTAGCTCCGTCTCGAAACTTACTGACTGCTACTACTCCTGTCCCCACCGAACATTATTATTTCACTCTTCTCTATCATGAAAAGAAGCACCGAATGTCATATCTCAATAACACTTTCATACAAATGTTGCATCATACTCATAATGCTAAAAACACTACCAACTGCTGGGTATGTGGAACGATGCCAGCCCATCAGAAGAAGGGAGGAACGCCTTCCATTCCCTTGCAATTCTCGCATAATGGCTCCTGTAGAGCCTGGTTTGCACTGTTGTGGGCCTCCGAAATCAGTAATATTACTCTAGCTGATATAGGAGGACTTAATGCGAAACTAAATATGGTTTTTTACCCGATGAGGAAGGGGACCCACAATCCAAAGGAACTGTATGGGAAATGGAAGAGTATTGCAAAGGAGATTCTTCCACAAACTATGTTTTCCCTAACACTCGAACGGCCAAGTGTAACGGGTCTCCTGTTATTGCTGTTACTAGAGTCCGTGCAAATCTTTGTGTGAGCAGTTTTGGCAGTATCCCAGTGGGAAAAAGTGACTGTACTACAGTATTGAATATCACTAGAACGAACAATAGCAGTTTTCTTTCCTCACACAACACTTATTTCATTTGTGGAAGCAAAGGTTACTATCATCTACCAATTAGATTGTCTGGAATATGCTATGTGTCCTCCTTGTTTCCTCCTGTGTTGTTAGCACCTGCATCTTATCATAAAGATAAAAAATTGTTTAATGACATTTCTTTGAACCGATTCAAAAGAACTATAAATAATGAAGTGAATAAAACTGACACTGCTTTGCAGCAATATGTTGACTTTAATTTGGGACTCTTTTTCTTCGTTGGTGCAGCTTTAATTTAAATAGCAGGAAAATTAGACGCGTAACCCGTTGTTGGACCCGGCCTCGTGGCGTGGTCCTGACTTCCCTGGGGTTGGGCCCGTTCCCCGCCCTGGCCTCCACGGGCTACCCGTTCGAGCCGCACGAGGTCCCATACACCTCGGGGCTCCACCATATTGTTGCCTGCCACGTGACCCTGCACACCAGCCCACATGACCCCGCTCAACCCGGCCTCGGCCCCAGCAAGGCCCAGACATTGAGGCACCAAGAACTGGCCAGGGGGTATCACGCGAACACTTCATCGCCCCTGGCGGAGGGCGGTAACGATGGACCCCCCACCGTCCCCACACACCGAGGTGCGCTCGGCCTCCATAACTCCTGGGCCGGGCGCCTCTCCTGCTGGGCATCTGGCCGCTCCCAACCCGGCCTCTCCGCCCCCCGGGCGCAAGGGTCCGGACATCAAAGGGCTCCAGGCCTATATCTGGGGCGACCCCGCAACAGACCGGCAGTTGTATCCCGGAGTCGAGAGCCCTGCTGATTGAATCGCGGCCGACCCTACGGAGAAGAACTCTTGCTTGAAACCACCACGAGCCCTGCAGACTGCGTCGCGGCTCCTTCTTGCTGAAACCTTGAAGCCCCCCGGAACATCGGGGCCCTGCTGACGCTGTCGCGGCCCAACCTCGCTGAAACCTCCCTCGGAGCCCTGCTGACGACGTCGCGGCTCGAGCTGAGCAGAAACCATCTTGAGAGCCCCGCTGACCTGGTCGCGGCTCTCCACGAACTGAACGCCCGAGCCCTGCTGACGCCGTCGCGGCTCGACCCCTCCGAGATCCGGAGGTCCTCCAGCTTGAGGATAAGAACTGGGCCCCAGGTACCCTCGTACCAAGCTCCTGCCAAAGACTGTCCCGCTACCCCTTCCCTTCTAAAGAGACACTGAGACTTTTGTGGATCCCTAGATCCCTGTCGTGTAAATATTGATCCCGTAACCTTTAAGTGCTGATAAAGAATTGCTCGTCTTGAGACAACCTCCTTGAGTCCGGTGTGGTGGTGTTACTGTGCTAGTACATGATAGGAGAAGGACCTCCCCCGGAGGCTTCTCAGCAGCGCTCGGCTACTTCGTACAGTGTGGGGGCCCCTTTGGGTGGTCTCTCCGACTCCCCGAGGTCCGCCTTCCAACATTTGGTGGCCAGCGACGGGATCCGAGCCGAACGCAGTACGTACAAGCCAGTAACCCACTAGCAACCCATCCAGACAAACGGAAGTCATGAGCAACCAGGAAAACAACGCGACCACGGAGTTCCAGCCCGAACGGTTGGAGGAATACACGCACAAAGAATTGAAACAGTTCTGCAAGGACAAGGGCATTGCAACCACCGGCCTAGGTACCAAAGAGGAGATGCAGAAAGCCCTGAGGACCTGGCTAGAGGCCGAGGCAGGCCCCTCCCAGGACGAAGGTCCCCTGCCCCTGACTGTGGCCACATCAACCGCACCGGCTCCGGCAACCGGAGGAAGAAACAGCCTAGAAACCGGCCTCTCCGAAGAAGAGGTACGAGAACGGGAGAAGGTCCGGAGCCACGAACTAGAGCTCGCACGACTGCGGCTGGACGGCGAACTCCAGCTGGCGGAAAAGAAACTGGCCCTAGAGCAGCTACGGCTACAAGAGGAAATAGAAGAGAAGAGACGGCATCGAGAGTTGGAAGAAAAGAGACTGACCCTTGAGCACGAGCGAAGTCTCAAAGAGCTCGAGCTCAAGGCAAAGAAAGGGGGGACCGACACCCCCAGTAATAGAGACACCCTACCTCCTTCCGAAGCCAAGGTACATATCCCTAAAGATGTCGTCAGGGAGTACTATAAAAATGACGACATCCAACAATGGTTCAAGGCGTACGAGGTGGCCATGACCTCCCATCGGGTGCCCCGAAAGGACTGGGGTGCCGGCCTGTGGGGTCGGTTCCTTAGTGAAGGTCGAGACACACTGCTCCAGCTGCCAGAAGAGGTGATGACCTCCTACGACCACATGAAGGAGGCCCTGCTCACCCGCTACGGGCTAACCGCGGAAATGTACCGCCAGCGGTTCAGAGACTGCAAGAAGATCCCGGGTACCACCTGGGTGGAATATGTAGACTTTTTCAGCCGGGCCCTAGAAGGGTGGATCAAGGGTAGCAAGGTCACCACCTACGGGCAGCTGGTCGACCTCATTGTTTGGGAACATCTCTCCAACAACTGCTTCGTGGAGCTAAGGCAACACCTCCTCGACAGCAAGATGACCGACCCACGAAAACTCGCCGTCGAGGCCGATCGATGGGTCAACACCCGAGTTCCCCGGAACTCAATGGGGGAGTACCAGAGGAACCCCACCGGACCTCCCCGCCAACGCGGTGGAGAGGGAGGGCCGAACCGGAACCGGGACCCCCCCGCCGGTGCCCCCCGGAGCCCACCTCGAGGGCCGCCTCAGCAACACCTCTCCCCGAGCCTAGCCCGAAGAGGGGCGACCCCAGCCAGAACCGGACCACGGCCCCCAGTAACCTGCTACGGCTGTCAACAAACCGGACACTATGCCAGCGATCCGGTCTGCCCCCTGAACCGAAGAAGCGGGGCCGGCGGGCCCCCGCCCCGACAGCTGGCGGCCGCCGCCCTGGGGGAAGGAGAGGAAGAGGAAGAACCCCTCGACCGAGGAACCACCGAGTGGGAGCCGGCGGCCATGTCCCTGGTCTGCCTGGGCAGCCGAGAAATGGTGCCCCGCACACCCATCCCAAGCAACACCCAGAAATATCAGCAGCAGGTCACCATCAATGGACGGCGTGCCGAAGCCCTTCGCGACACCGGCGCCAGTGTCACCGCTGTCCGCTGCCACCTGGTGACCCCCGAACAAATCCTACCCAATGTGCTGTGCCCCGTCCGGACGGCCGACAACAGCGAAAGCCTGTGCCAGATGGCCCTGGTCCCCTTCGAGTGGGGAGGGGTGACAGGCCTACTAAAAGTGACTGTCCGCGACGACGCACCAGTGGACTGCCTCCTGGGGAACGACCTAGAGAGTTCCCCCTGGGCTCAAGTGGAGCGACGAGAGCACCTCCGAATGCTGGGACTATCCGAATGGGCCTGCGCCATCACCCGGTCCATGGCCGCCCAGGCCCCCCGCTCGTCCCTGGCCTCCGGTTCCGCCCAGCCTGCGGGGCTCGCACCACCCCCCGCCTGCAGCGAGGGGGAGGCGGACACTGACACTGGACCTACCGAACCCTCCCCCGAAGAGATCGCTTCCCTCGGCGCCCTACCAGAACTTGCACAATGGCGCCACGAAGGGGGCCCCACCCGAGAGCAGTTCCAGCAAGAACAGCAGTCCTGTCCCTCTCTCGAAGGGGTCCGACAACAGGCGTCCGCACAAGCCAACGGTGACAAGACCGGCACCCACTGGGTCTACTGGGCCGAGGGCCTATTGTACAGTGAACAGAAAGTGGCAGAACTCGGGGCCAGCCGCGTGTTGGTGGTCCCCCTCCGCTTCCGGGAATTCCTTCTCAACCTGGCACATGACGTGCCCCTCGCCGGACACCTAGGGCAAGACAAAACTTACAGTCGTCTGGTAACCCACTTCTACTGGCCCCGGATGCGGAGGGACGTGGACAACCACTGCCGGTCCTGCCAGACCTGCCATGCCAGCGGGAAGACGGGGGGTCGGGTCAAGGCCCCCCTCCAGCCCTTTCCAGCCGTCAGCACCCCGTTCGAACGGGTCGGGATCGACATTGTGGGGCCCCTGGACCCCCGGACCGCCCTGGGCCACCGCTTCATCCTGGTCCTCGTGGACCACGCCACCAGGTACCCGGAGGCTGTCCCGCTGAGAACTGTAACGGCCCCCGTGGTGGGCCGGGCCTTAATGGGAATCTTCTCAAGAGTGGGATTTCCCTGCGAAGTGGTGAGCGACCGGGGCACAAACTTCATCTCCAAATACATGCGGTCCCTGTGGCAGCAGTGCGGGGTCACGTACACATTCACCACCCCCTATCACCCTCAGGGAAACGGACTGGTCGAGCGCTTTAACAGAACCCTAAAGGGGATGATTCAGGGCCTGGAAGAGCCCCTCCGGCGGAGATGGGATGTCCTACTGCCATGCCTCCTGTTCGCCTATCGGGAGGTCCCGCAGAAGTCCCTGGGGTTCAGCCCGTTTGAACTGTTGTATGGGCATCCGGTCCGCGGACCCCTCAGCCTGGTCAAGGAGGGCTGGGAGACGAAGCTCCAAGGCGCCCCTCCTGACGTCTACCGATACCTCCTGACCCTACGAAACCAGACCCGCAAGTTCCGAGCCATGGCCGAAGCCAACCTCGAGGCCAGCCAGGAGGACATGAAGCGGTGGTATGATCGGAACACCTCTACAATCGAGTTCGAGCCAAGCCAGCGAGTCTGGGTCATGGCCCCTGTTGAGCCCTGCGCCCTCCAGGACAAGTGGACCGGGCCCTTCAAGGTGGTGGAGAAGAAGAGCCCCGTCACCTACCTAGTCGACCTAGAGTCCCCCCGGAACCCTCTCCGGGTTCTACACGCTAACCGGCTCAAACCCCACTTTGCCCGGACCGAACTGAGCCTGCTGCTGGCGACCGACGAGGGGGGCGAGGACGACTCCGAGCCCCTACCCGACCTCTTGCAGAACGACGTCCACGACGGATCCATCAAGGGTGTCCAACTCGCCTCCTCTCTGACCCCGGAACAGCGTAACGACTGTCAACAACTGCTGCAGGACTACGCAGCCCTCTTCTCCCTCACCCCGGGGGTGACCCACTGGTGCGTCCACGACGTCGACACCGGGGACAGTCCCCCCGTGCGACACCGAGCCTACAGGGTACCCGACCGAGTACGGGCATGCATCCAGGCCGAAGTAGCGAAGATGCTAGCCCTCGGGGTCATCGAGCCCTCCGACAGCCCGTGGGCCAGCCCTGTCGTCCTGGTACCGAAGGCCGCAGCACCAGGCCATCCCCCGGAGTTACGATTTTGTGTAGACTACCGAGCCCTGAATGCAGTGACCAAGACGGACGCCCATCCTATACCCCGGGCCGACGAACTCATCGACCGCTTGGGGTCCGCCCAGTACCTGAGCACGCTGGACCTCACCGCCGGGTACTGGCAGATCCAGCTCACCTCCGGCGCCCGAGAGAGATCCGCCTTTTCCACCCCTGATGGGCATTACCACTTTCGGGTGATGCCCTTCGGCATGAAGAACGCCCCGGCCACCTTTCAGAGACTCGTAAACAAGGTTTTGGCCGGGCTCGAGGCCTTCAGCGCGGCCTATTTGGATGACATTGCTGTGTACAGCAACCACTGGGCTGAGCACCTGGTTCACCTCAAAGCAGTCCTGGCCGCCCTCCAAAGGGCCGGGCTCACGATCAAGGCCAGCAAATGCCAGATCGGCCAAGGATCGGTGACATACCTGGGCCATCAGGTGGGAAGCGGTCAGGTGGCCCCCCTCCAGCCAAAAGTCGATGCCATCTAGGCATGGGAACCCCCCACTACCCAGACCGCTGTACGGGCCTTCCTGGGCCTCACCGGATACTACCGGCGGTTCATCCGGGACTATGGGAGCATTGTTGGGCCTCTCACGGAGCTCACCTCAAAGAAACAACCCAAGAAAGTGCACTGGACTCCCCGCTGCCAATCAGCTTTCGAGACTCTCAAGGCAGCGATGTGCACTGCCCCTGTGCTCCAGGCCCCTGACTACAGTAAAGAGTTTATCGTGCAGACAGACGCCTCCGAATATGGGATCAGGGCCATCCTGTCTCAGGTTGATGAGAAGGGACTCGACCGACCAGTGGCCTTCATCAGCCGACGGCTGCTGCCCCGCGAGCAACGATGGAGCACCATCGAGCGCGAGGCCTTCGCAGTAGTGTGGGCCCTTAAGAAGCTCCGGCCCTATCTCTTCGGTACCCACTTTCGGGTCCAGACCGACCACCGGCCCTTGCGGTGGTTAATGCAAATGAGAGGCGAGAATCCCAAGCTGCTGCGGTGGTCCATTGCCCTGCAAGGGATGGACTTTTCTGTTGAGCACCGGCCCGGCAATGACCACGCCAATGCTGACGGCCTATCCCGCTTCTTCCGCCTTGACGAGGAGAATCCCCAAGGAGATGGGTGACTCTCCCTGCCTTCGGCTGGGGGGGACGCCTGTTGGACCCGGCCTCGTGGCGTGGTCCTGACTTCCCTGGGGTTGGGCCCGTTCCCCGCCCTGGCCTCCACGGGCTACCCGTTCGAGCCGCACGAGGTCCCATACACCTCGGGGCTCCACCATTTTGTTGCCTGCCACGTGACCCTGCACACCAGCCCACATGACCCCGCTCAACCCGGCCTCGGCCCCAGCAAGGCCCAGACATTGAGGCACCAAGAACTGGCCAGGGGTTATCACGCGAACACTTCATCGCCCCTGGCGGAGGGCGGTAACGATGGACCCCCCACCGTCCCCACACACCGAGGTGCGCCCGGCCTCCATCCCTCCTGGGCCGGGCGCCTCTCCTGCTGGGCGTCTGGCCGCTCCAAACCCGGCCTCTCCGCCCCCCCGGGCGCAAGGGTCCGGACATCAAAGGGCTCCAGGCCTATATCTGGGGCGACCCTGCAACAGACCAGCAGTTGTATCCCGGAGTCGAGAGCCCTGCTGATTGAATCGCGGCCGACCCTACGGAGAAGAACTCTTGCTTGAAACCACCACGAGCCCTGCAGACTGCGTCGCGGCTCCTTCTTGCTGAAACCTTGAAGCCCCCCGGAACATCGGGGCCCTGCTGACGCTGTCGCGGCCCAACCTCGCTGAAACCTCCCTCGGAGCCCTGCTGACGACGTCGCGGCTCGAGCTGAGCAGAAACCATCTTGAGAGCCCCGCTGACCTGGTCGCGGCTCTCCACGAACTGAACGCCCGAGCCCTGCTGACGCCGTCGCGGCTCGACCCCTCCGAGATCCGGAGGTCCTCCAGCTTGAGGATAAGAACTGGGCCCCAGGTACCCTCGTACCAAGCTCCTGCCAAAGACTGTCCCGCTACCCCTTCCCTTCTAAAGAGACACTGAGACTTTTGTGGATCCCTAGATCCTTGTCGTGTAAATATTGATCCCGTAACCTTTAAGTGCTGATAAAGAATTGCTCGTCTTGAGACAACCTCCTTGAGTCCGGCGTGGTGGTGTTACTGTGTTAGTACATGATAGGAGAAGGACCTCCCCCGGAGGCTTCTCAGCAGCGCTCGGCTACTTCGTACAGTGTGGGGGCCCCTTTGGGTGGTCTCTCCGACTCCCCGAGGTCCGCCTTCCAACACCCGTGTAGTAGAGGCTGTGACTAATCAAACACCAATGGCTCTTGGAAATATTGCAGAAGAACTCCAAATTACGAGAATTGTGACTTTGCAAAATAGAATGGTGCTAAATGTTATCTTAGCTGATCGCGGTGGAGCATGTCGCATTATCGGGAGTAGCTGCTGCGTGTTCATCCCTGACCACGCCTCTTCTGTTTATGATGCCATTTCCAAAATGAATAAAATAGCCACTGAGATACATCAAGACTCAGGAACATGGACTTGGACTGGATGGTTCTGGAACATATTTTTTGTATGGGGTCTGAAATTGTCGGCCTTATTCATAATTATTGCAATTCTCTTCTATTATTTATGTATTCAATGTGGGCCAATGCTTTGTTCCCTCTGTATTTCCACGTGCACTACTTGTCTACCATCTAAAACGAATGTCAAAAATGTAATTGCCCGTTCAGCAATGGAACGAGAAATCTGTGATATGATGCTGATTGACATACATGATTATCGTACCCCTTTAAAAGCATAAGAAAATGTCTTAGCTTATGCTAAAAGTGTCGTCTGTGGAACATAAGCGACAGTCATTTTGGCTGTGGTGTCCATTTTGTTTCCTTCGTAAATCTTCCGTCCTCTGCTGCTCGTCTTTTCACTCTACTTGTGTTATCTATTTTAGTTGACCTCCTGACATGGCTAACCAATGTACGTGCTGGGGGTTTGTAGCTGCCAGTGCACCTGGTCTCAGATGTTAACTGTTGGCCATTTACTGCTGCCATAAGCATTCCTGCTCCTCCTCCCACTTTGCTGACCACATAGTCATTCATCTGCCCTTGTTTGCTGATAGCTATTTTTAAACTTGTTCTTTCCATTTCTGTTCACATGCTTACATTGCAACAAAATGGTATAAAAGGGACGATGGTTTGTGAATTCAGTGTACTACCTCCTGCAACACTTGGGAGTGTTGTGTGGACATGGTCCCACTCATTAGTGATTAATAAACTTGTTTTATTTCAACTCCAGTGCCGATCTCTATTTTGTTAGTCTTCGGACCCGTGGACGAGAGGGTGACCCTGCACCAGTGCGCTCACTTTTAGGCACATTTCCCCAGTTTGAAATGTTTTGGTTTTATGTTGATTGGATGTTAATAGGTGCATTACATTTTAAGTATGTAAGGATTTCTCAGCCATAGTGAGTGGATTTGGAAAACAATTTTTCAGAACAATAGGCTTGTTGAGATGAAAGTCCGAAGGGACTTTTGATATAAATTTAAGGTTAGTCCTTAATATTACCTTACTACTCTGATCAAAAAGGCATTTCCCTACATTCCTCTCGGGGGAGGCCAGCTTGTGTAATCTTTGCATTTCTTTGTGTTGTAAAAAGATCGAGCTTTCGAGTGCTCCACCGAAGGAAGATGTACTTTAGAATTGTAGAATCGAGTTCCCACTCGTGGCAATCTGTCAATGTTCTCAATGTGACAGCTAGCACTTTGGATACTCCTGGAACATGTTCTGCTCTCAGTGTTATCTTGTGCAGCAAGGCCCAATTCCAGATTGTTTGTGCCTGATGAGATGAACAGGGAGGGACAAAATCAGTAGCTCTAAGTAGTGCATGCTGGTGGGATTGTCTGTATGGATGCGAACCGACAATCCTGGGATGGAATGAACACAGCGTCAGAGCTATGGTCTTCAATTCTAGGAGATTGATGTGCAATGTTTTCTCGATAGTCGTCCATTTGCCACTGACTGAAATTGGAAATATTTCAGTATTATGTAATAGTTTGCATATGTAAACAAATGTAGAGAACCATGATTTAATCATAAAAATCTATAAAGACACATCTCAACCCCACTTGTCAAATAAGAAACACATAACACATTCAGACTCCACTTATGCTAACACTACCAAAATCCATGTATAAAACCCACATGTAGTCAGTCATTACAGAACATCTCATCAATATCTAATGTATTAATAAGATAATTGCAGTGACAGTTTCATTCTAGTACATCCATTAGTCACTTGTCGGCATATACTAATAATTTTGAACTAATCCAGCACACATTGAACTACTGATAGTAGAGGCTGTCTGGTGCATGCGGAATTGCACACAGTAAATGCCGTCTACTGCAGTAGAGGCTTTCCAGCACACATTGAACTACTGATAGTAGAGGCTGTCTGGTGCATGCGGAATTGCACACAGTAGATGCAGTCTACTTCAGTAGAAGCTATCCAGCACACATTGAACTACTGATAGTAGAGACTGTCTGGTGCACGCGGAATTGAACACAGCAGATGCCTTCTACTGGTGTAATGGCTACCCAGCACACATTGAACTACTGATAGTAGAGACTGTCTGGTGCACGCGGAATTGAACACAGCTGATGCCGTCTACTGGTGTAATGGCTGTCCAGCACACATTGAACTACTGATAGAGGCTTTCTGGTGCACGTGGACTTGCACACTGTAGATGCCGTCTACCGGTGTAGAGGCTATCCAGCACATATTGAACTACTGATAGTAAGTATTGGACTTGTAAAGTATTGGACTTGTAAAGCGCGAATTTAGCCCAAGGGCGTCACGGCGCTATTAGCAGACTGCGGGTTGCAGACCAAAGACAAAAACATGCTCATACTGAAGTCTGTGAGAAGAGCCAGGTCTTTAAGATTTTACAGAAGAGAGAATGGGACAACTGACTAGAGAGCTCTTCCGGGAGGGAGTTCCACAGCTTAGCTGCAGCCGTGGAGGTGGTCTGGTGCATGCAGAATTGCACGTGGAATTGCATACAGTAGATGCTGTCTACTGCAGTAGAGGCTATCCAGCACAAAAGTATGAGTGCAGGTAAAAAGCAACGCAGCTGACCTAATGAGTGGGAAGGAAAGGAAAGTAATATTGGCAAAAGGAGGGAAGATGTTAAAGAGAAAGGCAGAAATCAAGTCATTCAGACAGTTTTATGGATCCGGATTGGTAATGTCTTGCGCTGTATTTCCAGACCCCTTTTAATATTTGTATTCATATTCCTTCGAAGAGGCAGTCCGGCACTATTATTGCAGACACATTCACTAGTCCACGTGTGCCTGCTGTTGCAATATTTGCCGGGCTTACCTGTTATCAGCCCTGGCCCTCAGTGGCCTGCCAGACTGTAGGACCACAACACCTGTAAGGTAATACAGCCTTGCTAATTGAACACAGGCCGGGGGTATTAGGCTTCAGCTTGGCACTTTCAAAGTCTGTGTGTCAATAAGCGAAGAGCCCCCCCACCCCCTCCTTCACACCTGTTTCCATCTCATCATAGGGGAGGGTGGGATCAGCAGAACTCACTGATCCCACCTGTCCCTTTGTTGACATGGGAAAGAGGCGGGCTTCAGAAGAGGGTCCGGCTCCAGTTGGTTTTGCTGCATCATCATAGTGACCTTTCTAAACTCTTCCCTCTGACTCTTCCCCTCCACATCCCTTTTTACTCATCCCAAGCCTACTCTTATGACCTCCAAAACAATAAAAAATAAAACCTTCACTTTTCTATCCCTTCACTATCCTTTTCAATCAAAATAACAGAGTAACACGTCCACTTCTCAAATTTCATAGTTCACTACACTAATTCACCACTAATCCTTATGGGTTTCCGGAGTAGCGTGCTACTCGCCAAAAAGTATTTCAACACCCCATCAGAGGTAACAAGCGCTGTATAAATGCAAACCTTTTTCCCTCTTCTATCCCTTCGCTATCCTTCTCAATCAAAATAACTAATATCCACCACGCAAATTGCTTTCACATTTCACTATACTAATTCACCACTAATCCTTAATTGGTTCCAGAGTAGCTTGCTACTCACCGAAAAAGCGCGTAGACACCTCGGCAGGGGTAGTAAGCGCTTTATAAATGCTAATACAATACAATACACGGACATCTCTTACTACTCTTACTAACTCCATTATCACCCTCCGCGGCAAACAATCTAACAATGGAGTTGATGCCCATGCGTACTATCATCGAAAGGAGGAGTCCCCTACCTCATGACTGGAAAAGACTTCTTCAAACAAAAACCAAGTGCAAACATCCGGACCCAACACTAGATTGCGAGCTATGCAAAGCACGTAAATCTACAGCTCTACATGCCAGGAACAGATGCATTCTGGGTAAGTAGCATTTTCCTTTTTTTGGCTTGAAAGATTTTAGGGATCTCCTAAACAATATGCAGACCTATGGCGAGGTTCTACTTCCCAAATATTTAGCAAAGCTACGGAAAATTAATTCACTAAGCCATCAAATAACATTATGCCTGGCTGCAAAACAAAGCCCCCTTTCCTTCCTAGGCATTAAATAGCTGGGCACAACACTGCTAACGTGGCACCAAATGCAGCTCACAGCTGCAAAGTTTCTGCTAAGCGGATGGGAAGGTCATAAACCCCCTCCCCCACTCCCTCCCATGGCAAACACAAGAGACTAAGGATCAAAAAAGGCCTGCAGATCAAACACAAAGACCCTATAAATCTGGTGCTTATCTTCAACAAGTGCATTCCTTAGCTACCCTCTAAGACACAGGAAGACAGGTTTACGGTGCCAACAACATAAAAGAGAACAGAATTATGCTCTGCAAATGAGCTTATCTTCTCTAAGCGCATAAGTTTTGTTGGCAATTTTCAAGGATATGCTATATAACCTATAGCATCCACAACCCATGTGCTTAGAAAGCGCACTTATGAGGATAAAATTTACAACAATTTAAAATTACTACAGCCGCCCAATGAAATTATTTATTGCACAGGCATTTAGCTTTTAGAGAGCAACAGTGCACAACAATCCTATACATGTGACCAAAAAATGCACTAACATGTGCAAGTCCAGCAGTTGGCACAGTCAATAGGATCCCCGAAGTGAAGATTGCATCGCGTGCTCTAACTTCATCCCAAAAACCTTAAGGGTACGAGGGAGACAGAGAAGTGCCAACTACAACAGGGCCAGGGGCTAGCACTGTCGCTTCGAGATCTGGGCCTTTCCAGTGAAGAGGACAACTTCGCTGAAGGCCCAAAAGTCGAGGACGCAGACGTACCAGTCGTAGAGGTCAAGCGAAAGACTTCGAAGGAGGTAAGAGCTGTGCACGTCAAAGACAGGATGAGACACGAAAAAATGGATCAAACATCTCTAAAGGAGCCTCGGCATCAAAACAGTCGACTGCAGCCGCCTCCGAAGAACAATCCACCGGATCCTTAGACAAGGACTCTACGGCGAAAACTCTCAAAATCAAAGACTTCAAAACGGTCATGAGAGGTCGAAACAGCCTTCGAAGAGTGTCGGCGTCGTCAAACACTAAAATAAGCGGAGGGAGAAAAGAGGCTTGAGGCGGCGATGGCGAGTATTTTGCAACACAAAAAGTAAGTCGACAACAACTTGAAGCAATTCAAGATACCGCCAAAAACATCGACTGAAGCAGAGAAATTGGTCTAGGAATTGCAACCGCTAACAACTCCCGAACCGCTCGACGAAGAAAAGGAAGGTGACGATGAGGCACTAACTCATATGGGCTTGGCAACCTTGGATGCTCAAGACTTACAATGGCAGGATCCCGGCGCAGAATCACCAGAAGAGGCGGTAAACCTATATCCTTCATGGCCTTCACCACCAGATGACAAGTGCAACTTGAAGAGGGAAAGCCACAATCATGCTTTCTACTAGAAACTTTACTGCCTACACAATCAAGGAGCCAGTTTCTACCTATGCCACCAAGTGTACTGGATCAAGTGAAAGAGGCATTTAAAGAGCCTGCCACTTGCAAGGCAGTCACACCAAGAGGTGAGAAGAAATACAAACATTCTTCAAAAGACCCACTGTACATCAAAGGGTCGGGGCCAGCTGACTCAATCGTTACGTTTACAGCCAGGAAAGGGCCAATGTACCAACCAGTGTTGGACCACCGCCAGACAAGGAGAGCAAGAGGATGGACCTTTATGGGGAGAAAGGTCGAGAGGAGTGCAGCAATTCAGTGGTGCATTGCAAACTCCAATTCATTGATAAACAGGCACGCAGTACACATATCCGAATTAGGAAAAGGTAGAACTAGAAAAGCACCTGCCTGAACAATTCCAAAGAAGGGCAAACCACTTAGTGGAAGAGGGAAAGAACAAGGCAAACACATGTTTTAAATCTGGCCTAGGCGCTGCAGACACCTCTAGCGGACAGATAGTTATCGACATTACTCAGAGAAGGCTTGCATTGCTGAGAAGATCAGGTTTCAAACCAGAAGTGCAAATACCATTCTAAATTCCCCGTTGAATGGGGAACACATGTTTGGTAGCGTCGTAGATGAAAAGCTGAATCGGTTGCAGTTCCTCGACCGATTTCTCTGCTTCAGTTGATGTTTTTGGCGGTACGTTGAATTGCTTCAAGCTGTCGTTGAATTCCTTTTTGCGTTGCAAAATATTTGCCATCTCTGCCTCCTGCCGCTTTTTCTTTTTCTTGTTCTCCGACGCTTGTGTTTCGGCGTTAAGATCCTCTGCCTTTCTCTTCGTTCGTGACGAAGCCGACACTATCATCGAAGGCTGTTTTGACGTTGAGGCGTCTTTTTCAGGACAGTCTTTCGACTGCTTCGATTTTTCGAGAGTTTTCGCTGTTAGAGTCCATGTCTAAGGATCCGACGGATTGTTTCTCTTTGGAGGCGGCTGCGGTCGTTGACTGTTTTGACTCCGAAGCTCCTTTAAAGGTCTTTGAGACATTTTTTCATGTCTCATCCTGTCTTTTCGAGGTCAATGACTCTTACCTCCTTCGAAGTCTTCTCAGCCTCTACGACTGGGATGTCTGTGTCCTCGTCAACTTCAGGGTCTTCGACGATGTTGTCCTCTTTACTGGAAAGGCCCAGATCTCGAAGCGACGGTGCTGTCCCCAGGCCATGCATGTTGTAGTTGGCCCTTCTCTGTCTCTCTCGTACCAGTAAGGTTTTTGGGGTGAAGGCCGAGCACACGATGCAACCTTCACTTCGGTGATCCAGCGACAGGCAAAGGTTGCAGACTGGATGCTGATCTTTTTGAGCGTACTTATGATGACAATTCTTGCAGAATTTGAAAGGTGTCTTGTCCATTACCGCACACAGGGAGCACCCTGCATGCGCTTCCTCCGTGTCGTCGAAGTTTCGTACTTTCCCCTTTTCAGCGCACTCCGGCTCGTCGGGTAGTAGTCTGGTACGTCAAAGCCTTTTATCGCTGTTTTGTATAAGTTTCACCTACTTTCGACGATTCTTATCTCCAAATCTCTGAAGCTCCTTCGGTATTGATACAGACCCAATGGCAGAAAAAGAGTTCTGAACTACGTGGCTATGACTAGCCAACAATAATCCTAGCATTGTTCATTTTATAATCTTTCCCTTTTGTTGGTTATAAGTCCTTGGTTTCACAATTTGGCTCATATTAGCCAGAGGAGTAGGGTCTCCATTTCTTTAGGACCACTTCCTAGAGCGTTCTTCAGGCCAAATGCTAAACATGCAACAAGAAAATAAGTAACCTGTAACTGTAGTTCTCCAGTATTGGTATATTTCATAGGTTCACATGCTTGAATCCTTCTCAGATGTCTCAGTCCCATGGTATTATATTAAAGCAATTACCTTAGTAACCTAGGCTAAGATGGCATTAGGTCATAAATTTATCTATGAACCAAACTTAGACACCAGCCAATCAAGCGACCGCACCCTCCAGAACCTTCACTACAGAGGCTAGCTCCCTCATTTTCGAGCACAAGTGGGAACAAATATAGTCGTGAAAGTAAGGGAAAGCCTCTAGGGGAAGAGGGTGGGTCGCATGTGAATCTATGAACAATACAAATACTGGAGAACTACAGTTACAGGTAAGTAACGTATTTTCTTCTCCAGTATTGGATCTTTCATAGATTCATATGCTTGAATCAGAATAGTCAGCAGTAATATGAATACTTATTTAATATGAATACTACACCTACAAATAACATTAAGATTATAATGATAGAGGATGGTGAGATAGAAAAATAAAACATAAATGCAAAGAGGCTCACCCTACTGAAACAGATTCTGCAACACCGCCTGTCCCACTGCTGGCAGCTTTATCTGCAGCATTCAGGCAATAATGCTGGGTAAAGGTAGGCCTGGTGGACCATGTGGCTGCTCTGCAGATTTGTTGTATTGAAACCCCAGCATATAATGTAGTGGACATATTAACAGCTTTTGAGTGAGCCTTGACTCTAGCAGATAATGGTCTTCCTTCAGCATTATGGCAAAACTAAATTGCTGTTGCGATCCATCTTGCATTGGAAGATTGAGAGACCATCCTTTATTCATATTGCCATAAGCAATAAACAATTGATCAGATGTTTTGTGGAAAAGTGTAATATTTTACGTTAGCATAAGCGACAGTTATTTTGGCTGTGGTGTCCATTTTATTTCCTTCGTAATTCTTCCGTCCTCTGCTGCTCGTCTTTTCACTCTACTTGTGTTATCTATTTTAGTTGACCTCCTGACATGGCTAACCAATGTACATGCTGGGGGTTTGTAGCTGCCAGTGCACCTGGTCTCAGATGTTAACTGTTGGCCATTTACTGCTGCCATAAGCATTCCTGCTCCTCCTCCCACTTTGCTGACCACATAGTCATTCATCTGCCCTTGTTTGCTGATAGCTATTTTTAAACTTGTTCTTTCCATTTCTGTTCACATGCTTACATTGCAACAAAATGGTATAAAAGGGACAATGGTTGGTGAATTCAGTGTACTACCTCATGCAGCACTTGAGTGTTGTGTGGACGTGGTCCCACGCATGAGGGTTTAATAAACTTGTTATTTTATTTCAACTCCAGTGCCGATCTCTATTTTGTTAGTCTTCGGACCCGTGGACGGGAGGGTGACCCTGCACCAGTGTGCTCACTTCTAGGCACATTTTCACAGTTTGTGCCCGGCACGTGGGGCCCCATCGGAGACGCGGCCATCCGAAGGAGTGGTCTCAACGGAGGATCCAAATATTACGGAGGATGCGCACTGCTTGAGGGGACCCTTGTCTTTGCAGGCCAATGTGACTTTTCTGGTTTTCCCGATTTGACCCTCCTGTTGGTGGCCGGTCTCGACTGGGGCTTTCTTTGGTGTAATTCTGCAGTGACCATTAGGTTGACCAGAGATCGGCAGGTGGAAGTTGGAGACTTCTGTTCGGTAAGGTCACTGAAGCGGCACTCTTGATTTGTTTGGCTTGGTTTTTGTTTTTGGTTTGTTATTTATGCTTTGCAAAGATTGAAGGCAGGTAATGTGGAGATTTTTGTCCTTTGGGAATATTTGTTTGGAGTAGTAATATTTTACTGTTCTCAGCACACTCTGTAAGTGGTGTTGCTGCTCTTGTGGTGCCAAAGTTAGCTTGGAACAAAGTCAGCCGGCTTCTCCAGAAGGCATGCCCAATAAAGATGTCAAATATGGTATTTCTCCCATAATGTATGGTACATTGTGGAACAAATACACAAAGAAAGAGTCTGATTTGCAATGGCCAGTGACTGGGTCATTCGATTCTAAAAAGGTTCAATATGTAGAGCAGTGTTTATTTAAAAGAAAAAGTAGACAGGATATGTTTGATTGTGTGTGTATGTGGGATAAAGAAGTGCAAGAGAGCGAAGAGAGCAGAAGCTATAGCAGAAAAAGAACCGCGGAAAAAGATTTATAAAAAAGTTTTAGAATTAAAAAATAAAGAAATGAAGGGAAAAATAGAAAAAGAAGGTAGAGAGCGTCGATTAGAGGTAAATGGCCAGCACCCTATTAGGTGCCCTTTCTATCCGCTACTTAATACGTCTCAGGATGATTGCATCCTATTAGAAGGCCCCCCTTATAAATTTCCTACTCCAAGTGCCCCTGAGGATGAGGTTTCTGACAAGGAGCATTTGTCTTTAGAAGAAAAAGATAAAGATAAGCAAGGTGGGCGGCAGATTCGCTCTACTTTGACTAAAACAGAAAAAAAAAATACGCTGCTAGAGAGGCGGCTCGTCGGCCTCACACTGCATCAGTCGTAGCTATGGTTCAACAGTGGCAAGATATAGAGCAATTTTATTTTGTAGAAAAATTCACTTGGGAAGTAATATTTGATTTTAGACTAACTTCTAAAGAACGAGAGCCAGGTGATATAAGTACTGATTATAAACGTGTAACAGATGGGACTTATCCTATTTCGGACATATCTGATATGATTAGACGATATGTTAAAAAACGAGAAGAAACATTGCGTTTACGAAAGGAGCAAGAATTAGCTAGAAAACAGAAAGTTGTAGAAGCAGTTCAATCCCAAGCACAGAAAGTAGATGCTCCGGTGGATGAGATTGCACCTGGTAGTGGTACAATTACTATGAAACCAATGTGTGAAGCTGCACCCTTGTATGTTCCTCCGAAGGGTGCGGGAACAGATGATGCTAAAACTTCGGATGATGCAAAGGGATATTTTATATATAATTGGGTTTACACTCCTTGGAGTAGAGCAGAAATTATGGTCCTTAAGGCTGCTTTGCCCGACCCCCGGAAAAATCCTGCCACCTTCTATGAGGAGGTGGAAGGAGCCATTAGCTCCTGCACTGTGACCTGGCCGATATGTTCTTTGGGCTTCTTGTGCCCCCTGATATATGATGAACAATACGTAAAATAGATGACAATGTAGCATATGGTGATACCTGGGCACATTTAGGAGAAATAGATGTGGATAGGGAGCCTGCGCAGAAACCTCAGAAGGAGATATTAGATCTTCCTAAAGCTATTGTGACTAAGTTAAAGACTCTCATACCTCCTAAGAAAATAGATTGGAATATGTTAGCGTCCTGTAAATAGAAAAAGGATGAGTTAGTTTCTGATTCCTTTTCAAGATTGGAGGAGATATTCCATGATTTTAGCGGCCAGTCATTGGCCGATGATACGGGTAAGCATTTGTTTATTGACAAATTTGTCGCTAATGTTACCGAAAATAGCTAGTCGCTTAAAGGCCAGAGAGAGTTCTTGGTCCACGTCTTCCCCAGTTTCCCTTCTGACTATGGCCCAGTATTATGAGCGACAGGGACAGGAAGCGAAAGGCAGGGAGGATAAGAAGGTTAAAGATTTAAAGACAAAAGTTATGTTGGCTCAAGTATATGGACCACCATTTAGGGGAGGTGGAAGAGGCGGACGTGCAATGTATACACATGGAGTGCCTCCTCTCCCTCAAGCAAATTTGTTCCCTGATCAGTATGCTTATTGTAAAGAGACTGGGCATTGGTGTTCTGAGTGCCCCCATTTGCGAGGTCAGCAGTACCAGCGGGGAAGGGGAAGTATGAGGGGATGCCCAGGGAATTCAGGAAACAAGGGTGGTACAGGAGCTCGTCCCATGTTTGAGGCAGTTGAACAAGGACCAAATTACTCTAATACTTTTGATAGACTAAATCAATATCAAATGTTTGATTATTCTGCTGATACCCTTGCAGATTCTGATTATGCATAGGGATGCCTAGGATGGGGTAAGGAACCGGTTGAGGTGCCAGTAGATCAAATGGGTCCTTATGTTGATGCAAATGTCTTAGGATCTATTGATCGGTTTCTGGTTGATACAGGGTCTACCCATAGTGCTCTGTCTAAAAGATTGGTTCCTAGGGCTCCCCTGTCTGGCACAACGATAACATCGATAGGATTTGATGGGACACCTACACCTAGCCCACTTTCACAGCCACTTGAATTTGGACTTGATCAGTTACTGATGTGGGTCAAATGGTTATTCTACCCGTACATATCCAAGTAAAGGAGGGTGTTTCATTACCTCGACTGCCCCCATATAAAATATCCCAAGAAGGTGAAGAAGCATTAGCACACATTGTTCAGGATTTGATTAAAGTGGGGGTAGTAGAAGAAGTCCCCTATAATACTTGCAATAGCCCTATACTTCCTATCTTGAAAAAAGACACTGACACTAAAATCTACAGATTCAATATTGATTGCGAGAGGTTAATAAAATTGTAGTGCCCCAATATCCGGTAGTTGCTGATATCACAACACTTCTCACTATGGTCCCTCCTACTGCCACTACATTTTAGGTGATCGATTTGAAGAATGCCTTCTTCTCTATACCCATTCACCCTGAAAGCCGTTATTTGTTTGGGTTCACACTGAAACATAGATCCTTCCGATTCTGCAGAGCTCCACAGGGCTATACAGAAAGTCCTAGCATTTACAGTCAGGCATTAAAAAGGCAGCTTGATTCCTTTCCTGTACCAAAAGGGGTGGCTCTTATCCAGTACGTCAACAACATCTTGTTAGCTGCAGATACCCCTGAGCAGTGTGAAGAAGGAACACTGTTATTGTTATCGTTTCTTGCCTCTCATAATCACAAAGTCTCGCGAAAGAAATTGCAATATTGTAGACAGCAGGTTACCTAGTTAGGTCACCTCCTGTCTAAGGAGGGACGTGCACTCACACCAGATTGCATTCAGACCATTTTAGAAACTCATGTGCCCTTACTCAGAAGGATGTCCGTGCACTGATTGGCCTCACTTCTTTTTGTAGGCAGTGGATCCCCAGTTTTTCACACATTATTAAACCTTTGTTGGCCCTTTTGACTAAAGACACTCCAAAGCCCCTCCCATGGACTACTGAATGTCAGAATGCCTTCCAACAGTTACGCCAAGCTCTTTGCTCTGCACCAGTATTAGGAACTCCAGACTACAATAAGACTTTCACACTCTACGTACAAAAGATGGAAGGTTGTGCCCTCTCTGTTTTAACACAGACACACGGTGAGAAACAACGTCCTTGTGCATATTTTTTTGCTGTCCTTGACCCAGTCGCTCGCACGCTGCCTGGATGTTTCCGAGCGGTGGCAGCAACGGCTGTATCTATATGTCAGAGTGAAGGAATAGGTTTGTCACACAAACTGCTTGTGTTAGTACCCCATTCAGTCGATGCTTTGCTAAATCAAACGAAAACACAGCATTTGACTAGTGCTCGCTTGACAGGATATGAATTGACACTTTTGGCCCTTCATATCACATTGAAAAGATGTTTTACCTTAAATCCTGCTACACTATTGCCATTTCCAGCTACTCCGTCTCAGTCGCAAGAGTTACATGATTGTATATTCCTCACTGAGGAGCAAACAAAGGGTTGTATTGACCTACAAGATACACCTCTCTCTAGTGTTGATGGGGAGTTGTGGGCTCATGTTGAAGTTGCCTGATGGCACTACATCTGCTGCCTATGCGATTACAACCCTTCAGACAGTAGTTGAAACAGCTCGCATCCCACAGAAGTTGGCCCAAGCGGCCGAACTGATTGCACTGACGAGAGCATGTGAGCTTAGTACAGACTTACTTAACATTTTTACTGACAGCCAGTATACTTTCGGGGTGTCACACAATTTTAGTCGCTTATTGAAAGAAAGAGGCTTCCTCACCTCACATGGGACACAGATAGTGCATGGAGAATTAGTACATAATCTTCTTACTGCCCTAACCTATCCTAAGAAAGTGGCAATCATTAAGTGTAGTGCACACCAGAAAGTGACTGATAAAATAGGAGCAGGTAATGCCTTTGCTGACCAAACAGCCCATGAGACCGCAATGCAGCAAAGTACCACATCCATGTATGTGGTGAAGTCACAAGCTGAATGTTGGCATGATGCCAGGCAAGAGGTGCTGGACATGCAACAATCTGCCTCCACTGACGAACTAGACCAATGGTCTAAGGAGGGATCACTGGATGATGAGGGCTGCTGGAGGAATAAAGATATGACCAAATGGAAGTTACCCACAGCCTACATATACCCCTTGATTCACATGGCACATGTTGGTGCATGCCCAATGGCAAAACAACTTATGAAAGTTTGGGATCATCCTGATATTGCCGGCACTGCTAAAAAGATAGTCCAGTTTTGTCTGGTCTGTCTTCAGTATAATCCTGGAATGGGAATGCGAACTCCAACAGGAGGGTTTGCAACACCAACTGCACCTTTTGAGGTCTTGCAAATGGACTACATTCAGTTGAGCGCTGTAATAACCTAAAATATGTCCTTTTAGTGGTTTGTGCCTTCAGTAAATGGGCGGAGGCTTATGCTGCGAAGGATAATACAGCTCTCACAACAGCAAACGTTCTCCTAAAGGACTTATTTCCTTGATTTGGCGTTTGTCAGGTCTTATTGAGTGACAACGGACCTCATTTCATTGGGCAAGTTGTCGAATATGTCATGAAAGGGTTGGGGATTAAGCAGAAATTTCATGCCGCTTTTCATCCACAATCTGCAGGCTTGGAGGAGCGTTACAACTCCACCCTGAAATTGAAATTGGCTAAAATACAGGCTTCCACGTCTTTGAAATGGCCTGATGCACTGCCCCTAGCTTTGCTTTCCATCAGATCGATACCACATACACAGTGTGGCCTTACACCGCATGAAATAGTTTTTGACAGGCCCATGAATATTTGGGGGTCCCTAAGCCTCGCCCTATACATGATGTTCCCCACGTATTGATGAGTGACTATTTGTCCCAGTTAACTGTCAGCTTGTCTTCTATTTATCAGCAGGTGCGGAAGCTCTTCCAGACAGGTCGCAGGGTGAAGGCCATGATCTGCATCCTGGTGACTTCGTCCTTATAAAGGTGTTTCAACAGACAAGTTCCTTGGCACCTTGGTGGTGTGGCCCAGAGCAGGTCCTCCTGGCTACCAGAACTGCAGTGCGAGTGACCAATCGGAAGAACTGGGCGAATGCCACCCATTGTCGAAAGGTTCCGCATGCCCTCGTGAGCCCAGCTGTGCTGACAGATCACTGCGACATCCTGGTCACCGAGAGAGGATGAGCTGCATCACCCGAAGGACCTGAGGAAGACTTCTCGGACCACACGATCCCTGGTGCCTCTAGATATCTGCTTCAATCCAGGAAGAAAGACACTTCATCACAAAAAGACTGTTTGAGCCACTGTCCTGGGTGGTGAAAGACTGACTACAAAGGGGGGTAGCCTTTTTGTGACTGCTCGTCTCAACGTTAGTGAAGAAACCAACGCCTGTCCAGGACCTTAGGGCACCATCTGTTTTGTTGTTTACCGACGAGATGAACATGCCTGAGGAGAAGAAATTGAATGCTGCAAAAACTTGTAGTAAATGTATACTGTTCGTTATTGGACTAACTTTGACTGCGGTCATCATTGCTCTGATAATGTGGGTTGTGGAGGAAGTAGCTCCGTCTCGAAACTTACTGATTGCTACTACTCCTGTCCCCACCGAACATTATTATTTCACTCTTCTCTATCATGAAAAGAAGCACCGAATGTCATATCTCAATAACACTTTCATACAAATGTTGCATCATACTCATAATGCTAAAAACACTACCAACTGCTGGGTATGTGGAACGATGCCAGCCCATCAGAAGAAGGGAGGAACGCCTTCCATTCCCTTGCAATTCTCGCATAATGGCTCCTGTAGAGCCTGGTTTGCCATGTTGTGGGCCTCTGAAATCAGTAATATTACTCTAGCTGATATAGGAGGACGTAATGCGAAACTAAATATGGTTTGTTACCCGATGAGGAAGGGGACCCACAAGCCAAAGGAACTGTATGGGAAATGGAAGAGTATTGCAAAGGAGATTCTTCCACAAACTATGTTTTCCCTAACACTCGAACGGCCAAGTGTAAAGGGCCTCCTGTTATTGCTGTTACTAGAGCCCGTGCAAATCTTTGTGTGAGCAGTTTTGGCAGTATCCCAGTGGGAAAAAGTGACTGTACTACAGTATTGAATATCACTAGAACGAAGAATAGCAGTTTTCTTTCCTCACACAACACTTATTTCATTTGTGGAAGCAAAGGTTACTATCATCTACCAATTAGATTGTCTGGAATATGCTATGTGTCCTCCTTGTTTCCTCCTGTGTTCTTAGCACCTGCATCTTATCATAAAGATAAAAAATTGTTTAATGACATTTCTTTGAACCGATTCAAAAGAACTATAAATAATGAAGTGAATCAAACTGACACTGCTGTGCAGCAATATGTTGACTTTAATTTGGGACTCTTTTTCTTCGTTGGTGCAGCTTTAATTTAAATAGCAGGAAAATTAGACGCGTAACCCGTGTAGTAGAGGCTGTGACTAATCAAACACCAATGGCTCTTGGAAATATTGCAGAAGAACTCCAAATTACGAGAATTGTGACTTTGCAAAATAGAATGGTGCTAAATGTTATCTTAGCTGATCGCGGTGGAGCATGTCGCATTATCGGGAGTAGCTGCTGCGTGTTCATCCCTGACCACGCCTCTTCTGTTTATGATGCCATTTCCAAAATGAATAAAATAGCCACTGAGATACATCAAGACTCAGGAACATGGACTTGGACTGGATGGTTCTGGAACATATTTTTTGTATGGGGTCTGAAATTGTCGGCCTTATTCATAATTATTGCAATTCTCTTCTCTTATTTATGTATTCAATGTGGGCCAATGCTTTGTTCCCTCTGTATTTCCATGTGCACTACTTGTCTACCATCTAAAACGAATGTCAAAAATGTAAATGCCCGTTCAGCAATGGAACGAGAAATCTGTGATATGACGCTGATTGACATACATGATTATCGTACCCCTTTAAAAGCATAAGAAAATGTCTTAGCTTATGCTAAAAGGGTCATCTGTGGAACATAAGCGACAGTCATTTTGGCTGTGGTGTCCATTTTGTTTCCTTCGTAAATCTTCCGTCCTCTGCTGCTCGTCTTTTCACTCTACTTGTGTTATCTATTTTAGTTGACCTCCTGACATGGCTAACCAATGTACGTGCTGGGGGTTTGTAGCTGCCAGTGCACCTGGTCTCAGATGTTAACTGTTGGCCATTTACTGCTGCCATAAGCATTCCTGCTCCTCCTCCCACTTTGCTGACCACATAGTCATTCATCTGCCCTTGTTTGCTGATAGCTATTTTTAAACTTGTTCTTTCCATTTCTGTTCACATGCTTACATTGCAACAAAATGGTATAAAAGGGACGATGGTTTGTGAATTCAGTGTACTACCTCCTGCAACACTTGGGAGTGTTGTGTGGACATGGTCCCACTCATGAGTGATTAATAAACTTGTTTTATTTCAACTCCAGTGCCGATCTCTATTTTGTTAGTCTTCGGACCCGTGGACGAGAGGGTGACCCTGCACCAGTGCGCTCACTTTTAGGCACATTTCCCCAGTTTGAAATGTTTTGGTTTTATGTTGATTGGATGTTAATAGGTGCATTACATTCTAAGTATGTAAGGATTTCTCAGCCATAGTGAGTGGATTTGGAAAACAATTTTTCAGAACAATAGGCTTGTTGAGATGAAAGTCCGAAGGGACTTTTGATATAAATTTAAGGTTAGTCCTTAATATTACCTTACTACTCTGATCAAAAAGGCATTTCCCTACATTCCTCTCGGGGGAGGCCAGCTTGTGTAATCTTTGCATTTCTTTGTGTTGTAAAAAGATCGAGCTTTCGAGTGCTCCACCAAAGGAAGATGTACTTTAGAATTGTAGAATCGAGTTCCCACTCGTGGCAATCTGTCAATGTTCTCAATGTGACAGCTAGCACTTTGGATACTCCTGGAACATGTTCTGCTCTCAGTGTTATCTTGTGCAGCAAGGCCCAATTCCAGATTGTTTGTGCCTGATGAGATGAACAGGGAGGGACAAAATCAGTAGCTCTAAGTAGTGCATGCTGGTGGGATTGTCTGTATGGATGCGAACCGACAATCCTGGGATGGAATGAACACAGCGTCAGAGCTATGGTCTTCAATTCTAGGAGATTGATTTGCAATGTTTTCTCGATAGTCGTCCATTTGCCACTGACTGATAGCTCCTGAAGATGAGCACCCCATCCCTCCAGGGACACATCTCTGGTAATGACTAAATCTGTTGCTTGGGACCGAAACTTCATCCCTTGAGAAACATTGGTTGATACCATCCACCATTGTATAGCTTTTATCATTGCTGGGGTTATCCTAATTATATCCTCAAATGAACCCAGAACCTGTAGCCCCTGCTTGTCTAGCTACTCCAGTAGATGACGCATATGAATTCAGGAGTTTGGAATTAAAGCTATGCAGGAGGAGCACTTCCTAGGAATGACTTGTACAGTCGGCATAAGCGGACTTTCTTTTGCAGAGCTTTTGTGCTAGCTGTTTGATTTTGTCCTTCCAATCTGGAGAGACAAAGGCCTTGTCTGACTGAGTTTTTAAGACTACTCCCAGAAACATTAAGGCTGTTGTCAGTTTGAGAGTTGATTTCTGAAGGTTTGGTTTGAGATCCAACTGTTTGAATAACATCAGGCATTGTGCAGTATCCACTTTAACTTGATGGAAGGACAGAGCTTTTATGAGCCAATTGTCCAAGTACGGAAAAATATGCACTCCGTCTAGCCTCAGCCGTGGTGCCACTGGTGCCATGCACATGGTGAATATTCTTGGAGCTGAACGTAGTCCAAAGGGGAGCACTTTGAACTGAACATGTGTGCTAGCTACCTGAAAATGCATACATTCATGTCTCGATTCATCAGTCACTGGAGCTTTCTGCGTGTTGATGGTCCAACGCTGTCATGTAATCCCCATGGTTCAGAAGGCTTAATATATCCTACAGGTTGACCATTTGAAATGGTATTTGTTTAATTTTTGAAGATCTAAAACTGGACGCCAGTCTCCTGAACTTTTTCCTGATGAGGAAGAAACAGGAATAGTAGCCTGTACCCCGTTTGAGCTTTGGAACTTTCTCTATTGCCCCGTTTTGCAGCATGATAGTAACTGACTTCAATAGTTGTTTCAGATGGGGAGTAAGCTACCTTTTTGGAGGTGCATTCGGAAGTTTGGGGACTAATTCCAGGGTATGCCCTTGTTGTACGATGTAGAGCACCCACCTGTCTGATATTCTGGCCCACTGCTCGGTGTACTGGGAAATGCTTCCAAATTGTGTGGATTTGGGGAAGGTAGCCAGACATAAAGAAGATCATTGGTTTCTGTTGACATCTTGCATGCTTTACTCTGGGTGGCTGCTTGTAAGCCGCTGCCGGTGGCTGTCTGTACTGCTGCCATATTGTGGTCTATATTGACCTCGATAAGATTGGTATTGTTTATAGCTTAGGAATTCTCCTCTGAAAGAATAAGTACTTTTCCCTTTACAGTTTCGAAAGCAACCCTTTCGAGGAGCTTAAGTTCCTAAGGTTTTGTGCTATCAGTATCCACCTTAATGGATTGAAGCACCTAATCGAAATACTTTGTGATTAGTGCTTCTCCGTCATAAGGCATCTCCAGGATTTTCATCTGGACTTTCGGTCTAAATGTTGTTGCTGTCATCCAACCTTGCCTGCGGAGGACAGCTGCTCCAGCAAGCTGACAGAATCCTGTAGACCCAATATTGACAGCAGTCTGACCTTTGAAGAAGCTCTTTCTCCCTCAAGGAGAATTTTCCTGGCATCGTACTCACGATCTTCTGGTAGAAGATCGATACCTGTGCCACGTCTGACCACATTTGCCTAGCGAATCTTCCTAAAATTGCCAGAGAATTTCACTGCCCTGACTGTCAGTGCAGCCACGCTGGAGAAACGTTTGCCAATCATGTCCAGTCTATGCCCTTCCCTATCTGGTGGTGTTGTGATGGGAGTAGCAGGGTTCCTAGAGCGTCTCAGCTGCTTGTGTGATGAGTGAATCTGGCCTCTGTCCAACTAGGCATGCAGGGGCGCCATCTGGCTTTTCATTATACAGACACCTTCTTGCCAAATAAAATCTACAATAGGGATGGCGCTTATTGGGTTTTTAATTTTTTTTATTGGGACTTTAAATCATAAAGAAATCAATCCGTCTGCTTGGTCGAGAAGGTCAATTGAAAGTTTTTTGCCGCTCTTTCCATAACATTGTAGAAACCTCTGTCATCTGGAGGAGAACCGACAGGAGGGGGTGCCGGAGGAGATGGTGTTGCTATTAAGTCATCATCCTATTCGTTAATAGTGTAAGCACGATCCCTTATCTCTCCCTCTTTATCTCCATCGGAGTTATCATGATCATTCGTCTGAGGTTCTACCAGAGGTAATGAAGATTAAGGGCTCCTGGAGTTTGCAAAGTGCACGGTCTAGGAGACAACGTCTTTTGTGTGGGCTGAGCTGAAGGTACAACTCAAGGAGCAGGAGTAGAGGAAACAGGCTCTGGAAACCATCTATAGTAGTTCTGCGACATTTCCTGTGGATTGAATTTCAAGGGCAATTGTATTGAGCACTCTTGAGGAATATACTCGGGTTAATGTTGCTATTCCTCTTCATAATATTCCTCGTCAAAGTCTTGGCATTTTACATTCAATTCTGAAGGGCTATGAGCCACTCTAAAGACAGTCATCATCCTCAGATTCTTCCTCCAATAGGATAGCTGGTGGGAAAGGCAACACCTTGCTTGGAGACGTGTGAACTGGTACAAGTACGTCCTCTTCAGACTTATCAGAATAGGAAAGACTGGCACCAGAGAAGGTAACTGTGCCTCGGAAGACGGATTCTGGACCTCCGTTGACGATCACTCCCTCGTCGATGAGTTAAAATGCTTTCGCAGGCAAAACAATTCTTTATGATGGAAGTATCGTTGACTAGGCTGTCGTCATCTGTGTCGACAGTGACTTCGACTAAAGTTCCGTCGGCTGTGGTTTCTTTAAGATATCTTTTGACCTGGGTGCCTTCATCGACGGTGCTGTCGACTGTCAACAAGTGCTTAGATTGCTTCGTTGACGAGGGTGAAGATGAGAAGTCTACAACAACAGTCTACAGGTGACAATCGTCGACTTTCAGACAATGACCTTATTAAAGGTGGCAAAGCTGTAGTGAATGTGGGGATGTCGGCCGCGTCGATAACATTGTCAACGGTGTCGTAGGTGGAGCAAAAGATGCCGAACTTAAAATGTTTTTTTTTTTCTTCTTCATTGTGAGAAGATTGGGTCGTTCACGGGAGGGATTTAGAAGACCTTTTGCCCAGACAGGTTTCTTAGCTGGCGTACAAGGCTCAGAAGAAACCTTTAAAGAAGTTCTGTGGGTGAGACTTTTTCTGATATTTCTTGGAATGACCAGGCGCTTCATGGTGAGATTTTAAGTGCCTTTTAAGGATGTTCAGAAGACTCCTTTTCTGATCTCTCTTTTTTGAGACACAGCAGATTCATCACTAAAATCCTCACTTTCCTCATCAGATACAGGGTTGTCTTTAGATTTTAGTCTCTGCAACCACAATAGAAGTCTTCCCCCTCTGTCCTTGAGGGTCTTCTGTGAGAGTGAGACATATCTTAGTCTTTGATTGTGGTCAGGATAAAGGCAGTAAATGCACTTTTTTATGAGGATCATCAATGTAAAGTCTCTTTGCGACACGACCTGAATAATCCCATTCTTAAATGGTCTGACCTGTTCAGAACATCCCCAGGGATACAGAAAGCAATTCGTATCTGACCTGATAGAAGGTCCTTGAAACCAGAATAAACAACAGAGCAGAGCTCAGGGAGACTCTCTCTGCACATAGTGCAGTAGAAACTCTGAGGGAGCTGGCCTCTGCAGGGAAGGTTCTGGAGAGTGCTGTCACCTGATTGGCTGATGTAAGTTTGGTTCTTTAAAAAAAACAGCCAACTATTAGGCTATTAAATTCATGGCCAAGTGCCATCTTAGCCTATTGCACCAAGGTAATTGTTTTAATATATACAGTGGGACTCCCACTTCAGGGAATGATTCAAGCATGTGGATCTATGAAAGATCCAATACTGGAGAACTTCTCTTCCTGACACACTAAATAGAAATACCTTTTTTGTAGGGTCACCCGTAAAGTTTTGAACTGATGCAGCTGCTTTTTCAGCTGTGTACAGAGGCCTTCTGGCCATACCTCCTGCTGATGCCCTGACCTGTAAATATGTAGGTTTGATTGCCTAAACCAAATTGGCATAAGCTAACTTACAGGCCCTTGGCACCATATACTAGGGACTTGAAAGTAAATTAAGTGTTCTCTCGTACACTGCAGCCTTGTTGTGCCACCCCCAATGGGACACAGTAAAACATGTCTCCAAGCCTGCCACTGCGGATGGGTGAGCAGTTTAAAAACTGCTAACTCTGCTTTGTCATTTCAGACTGAGGCAAAGCCTAAACCACCTTTTCTATCCACATTTTATTGGTTTTCTGATTCAAACTTGAAAGAGTAAGATATGGAGGGAGGGTGAGTGTACCCCAAGTTTTAAGGTCTCTAGGGGCATTAGGTAAGGCTGTGTCCTTACATCCCTTCTCCTTGTATATTAATGGGAAAGACAAGACCCTCCAAGAGCTGAATGCTGGTGCCCTGAAAATTGGCCCCCGCCCAACCCGTTTGCTCCTATAAGCAGACCATGCAGTTTTAGTCTCTAGAACTGCCAGCTAATCGATTCCTTTGTCTCATACATGGACAAAAGGGATTTAAACATAAATGTGACCAAGACGTTTGTGATGATCTGTGGACTGGGGAGGGCCAAGAAAAGATCACTTTGTGAGGGATTTTAAACTGGCTGAAGTCCAAAGAATCTCCTATCTGGGCATATTCTTTTGCCCCAACAGCAATTAGGGCTCGCATATAGAGCAGACAAGACTTAAATTAACCTGTACGGAGAAGGTTATTTTTTAGATTTTCCAACAAGATATGTGGTAGACCCATCTGCAATATGCTCAATCTGTACAGCAGTAAGTGTATACCAGTCGGAATCTGGCACAATAGTATGGGGTAATACCAACGCACTTACATTACAAATTTGTGAAAATGCATTTTTTTTTGTTTATTGGCAGTACCAAGGTCTATTTCTGTGTATCTTTTACATACGGAATTGGACACACCTTATGTTGCTGATATAATGCAAGTGCGAGCTTTATGCTCCTGTTATAATATTTGGTGTAAGAAGGGAACAGTTTACCAGGGCATTAATTGAGGATTGTTTAACTTTGATGCACTATAAGAAAATCCCATGGTGGTCTATATGGATAAGTTACTCAAAGAGGTGGACTAAGATTTGTCAGTGATTAAACCTGCAGTAATTTTGCAATCTGGTAAATTAGATTAAAATGATTTACATGGAAAAATAGCTCCAAGACAGATGGAGAAGGGGAAAAAAAAGTGTCAAGATGTGTCAAGTATAACCGTCTCAGGTTTACCTGAATACCTAGTCAAAGCTACTAATGTGCAAGATAGATATTATTTGACTAGGCTACGGTTGGGCACAATTCACGTACTGATGGTATTTCCAAGACATGAAAAGTAGAAGAAAACAATTTGTAGGTGTCCATGCGACGGGAAATCTCCCAGTCTACAATGCACTTTATTCTTTTTTTTCCCTGTAGGTTTTATCAAGATATTAGACACTTGAGACCAATCTTTGTAACTTATAATTTTTTTTCTATATAGGGATGCAATGATTGCTTTATGTAACCCAGAAAAATGAAATGTTGTGCCTGCGGTAGCAGATTACATCATCCAAACTGTATAAAGGAAATCCCTTGTACTTTTGGATAAACTGGTTTATGGAGATGATTGAAAGATGGTTGTTAGAATGATTAGCTTTTTTAACATGGAGATATTAGGTATTTTTATAAACAATGGACTTTATTAAATATCTTATTGAATGAGTTTTTAACAAAATGTATGGAATCATGTTTATTATTAGAATTAGGCGCTTTTTAATGTATTTTTATGGATCTACAAAAAGATTCAGAATAAAGTTATTTTGAATTGTTTCAAACTTGCATAGAGAAGCAGTGTTAACACCTTGTGCAGTTTCTCAACTTTATACACAGCATGTCATGAATAATTCAAAGTTTTCACATTCTATTCCCTCTGGGATCCATACAGCTATGTGAGCATGAAAATCAGGCTGTTTTTAGCCACATCTATTGTTCCTTGTTCAAAGGTTGTATGCAAGGCTCCGTGCACATGTCCTGTACCTCAGGGAATCATCGGTAGAGATCTCGGGAAACCAGGCCATGCCTCCTTGACCGTTATCCATTGTTTTTCAAATTTGTTGTCAATGACCACCTCAGTTTCTCCATGGCCAGGAGCATTCAGAGCTTTCCTGCCCAGTTTTGCATAGTGGGTATGTTCAAACTTCCATCTTAATGCTATTAGTCGCTTTGCCACCAATAACGTCCATTATGAGTATCCAGTCCTCTTTCATCGTGGGCTAGGTCTGACAGTCTGAGGATCACCGGTGAGTTAGGTTTCAAGGGTAACCTATAACCCTATAACCCCAAAATTTGACTAGATTTCCTTCCAAAATATTGCTGTTTTTGTCAAGACCACCAAACATTTATCTTATTACCTACTTGCCTGCACTCCTTCCAATACTTATACATTTGCTGCAGCCAGGCTGGTGTTACATGCCTGTGCATAATTATCTTGTAGATTAGTTCTGTTTTGTAAACGTTTGATCAGTGTTGGGATATCAAACCATAGGTTCTTCCACCCAGATAAAGTTATTAGGGTTCGCAGCCATCAGGCCCATTTCTTCATATATGGCTGTTCAATTTTGGGGTCAAACTCTTAGCCTCTTCTATTGGAGATGAGCCTGTTTCAACCGGTGGTGGATTTCCCCCCTCTCTGGCAGATGACTGCAACCACTAGGGACGATTCAGGGCTAATCTCGTGATGGCAGAGGTTGAGGGACGGACCCCTATACAACCACATTATCCAGAATTGAAGCGGCGGAGAAACGACACAAGGGTCTGCGAGAGCACTACGCCTGTAGCATACCCTGCCATTCACCGAACATATGCCGACAGCCCAGCAGCTAGTCATGGGCCGACTACGGTATACCTCCCTTTAGGCCTTTGTACGGTCACAGGGACTGCAACAATTGCAAGTGCTGCAGACTGCCGCGGCCTAGCACCAATCACTATCGGAAGAGACGGATATGGTACGGAGTTCTGTTGAGAAGTTGGGCACAACGTTGAAAACAACCCACTCCGCCCTTGAAGCGAAAGTTGACAAAGTAGCCATAGACTTCACCCTGCTGCATGCGGTTCATAAGAAGATGGTCGATAAGGTGCAGACTCAAGAAATAGCCATTGTGGAATTGCGCCCGGCCATTAGCTCGAATACGTCTAAAGTAGCGGATCTGATAACCCAGAGTCCAGGCACTCGAGGAGCAAATGGACGATGCGGAGGGCTGGTCACGGCTCAACAATGTGTGTGTGGTGGGCCTACCGAAGGATTCAGAAGTTTGCGCGCCAGTGTCCTATGCAGAGCATTGGATATGGACCGTCATGCCAGAAGGGACATTGTACCCTCAGTTCGTTGAGAGGGCGCATCGAGTCCCAGCCCAAAGGCATCACCCCCCTGGAACACTGCCTATACCCTTATTGATCCGTCTCCTCAACTTCAGGACCTAAACGCTATCCTACGGGAGGCCTGGAAAATCTCAGACACAAGAGTAGGCAATGCCCATGTCATGTTTTTCCTGGACTATACTGTGTTGGTCCAGCAGCGCAGAAGTTCTTTTCAATCAGTAAAGGAAAGTCTTCAGGAATTGGACATGAGATACTCCCTCCTGTTCCCAGCCTGCTTCCCCATGGTGGTAGACGGCACTGCACACTTCATCGAGTCGCCTGCAGACACCTGGTCCTGGCTGTAGGAACAGGGTCGGTCCACTGGCCACCCAGAGCCAGGAGCCATGGCAAAGGCACGACCAACCAGGTGACGCCGAAAATGCAGCAAACATCAGGCGGCAGGGTCACCGGCCTCCCAGGTCACGACACCCAACCTCGAGCAAATCATTGTGGAAAGGCAGAGGGCGATCCGTCCAACAGTTCAGACCCAGACACCGACTCCAATCTATCCATGGCTGAAGATGAGCAGCCCCGGTCGTGGTCGGGGGGGGGGGCAACTCTCCCAACCCTCCTGAAGTGATGCCACAAACCGCCAACATCATTAACTAGCACCTATAGCCTTGACAAATACTGTATCGCTGTCGCGCCTCTTAAGACCTCAGGAAGCGAAAAGCAGCTACCCCCGGAAACATGTGCTCAAAAGGCCATGAGCGGACTGGGCGGAACTGTGTATTGAGGAGCAGCCTGCCGAACTGCACTAATGTGACACACCCATCCAGCAAGTAGTGAGCCTCCTTGACTTCTGCCGGCCTCTAGCAGGGGTCATACTAGCGACAACTCATGAGGGCACAGTGATGAAGCCACCACTACGCAATGCAACCCCATATTGTACAGATATTGTTTGATGAGGAACTTACCTGCACTATGGTTTGGGAGGGCTCACGTTGGAGCTCCACTCTGTAAGAGTTTTTCAAGTTCTACTATTCTCCCTCCTTTACCTCTTCTATCACACCCTGTGCCACCGTGCACCCCGCATGAGATCGGGCTCTCACACACAGGGTCAATGGGCTTCGGGGTCAGAGGGTGCGGGGAACCGCATTTTGACACTAAGCACCCCAGTATGGCGCACATTAATGGTATAACTTGGAATGTGAGGGGCATCCAAACTCCATCTAAGTGCTATGCATATACTCATACCTTAAGCACAGAGCTGCTAACATAGCACTGCTGCAGGAGACATGTATCACGCAGCCGGAGGCAATTAGACTTTGCAGGCGATGGCATGGGTAAGTGTTCAGTACAAATGTTTCCGCCCAGGCAAGGGGGTCACTAGTTTGTGTTCGTGCTGGTACTCCATTTATCGCAGAAGAGGTGACCGTCGATCCGGAAGGGTGCTATGCTCTAGTACAAGGCAGGCTAAATGGGCAGTCACTTCTCATGGGTCCATATATGCTCCAAACATAGAGCAGCCAGCCTTCCTGCAAAAACTCACCAAACGCGCTTGCACCGTGGGCTGGGATCCTGTGGCTGTTAGGCAGGGATTTTAAGTCAGTGCTCTATCTCCTTAGACCACTCCTTCCCCCCGCTGACATGCACCTCTGCCTCCTCTAATGCCAAGGCCCTTCGCGATTGGCTTATGCACTAGTCCTTAACAGACATTTGGCGCACTCGACACCCAGATAATCGCATATCATTCTATTCCCACATGCATGACCTGCATCTTCGGCTGGACTGAAATGTCGGGATCCCCCTCGATACTGCCATTAGTTAAAACCACTGATTATTTAGGTCGCACACACTGACCACAATCCCCAGACACTGCAGCTGAGTTGGGAGGCTGGCACTCCACCGGTCCCTACTTGGCGCCTTCAGCCGGCAGTGCTAGAGGACCCTGCGTTCCGCACTTCGCTAGAAGTCGCCACCGCACAATCCTTTGAAGGCAATGCCGCTACCGCACGCAACACCCCTTTAGAATGGGAGGCATTTAAATTTGTCACCAGGGGGCACAGCACGGGGCTCGTCAACAACATGCGCAGACAACTCGCCCAAGAGATAGAGCAGCTAGAACAAGATCTTCTACCGTGTGAATTCCAAGTGGCATCACGCATAGGGGGCTCACAACCATTGTGTGAGAAACAGAGCGAACACATTAACCTCCTCGAGCAGCTGCGTTGCCTCAACTACAAAGCACACTTGGCACGCATGCACTGTCCGACAGATCTGGCAGATTGTTGACCAGGTTGTTACGACAGGAGCAGCCCAGACATCCCATATATGCCATACACCCTGCAAACGGCCCTACTGTATACAACCAACATGAAATCCGCGAAGTAATGACCAAACACTACGCAGCCCTTTCTAAAGCCATAGGCACACCCAATCACGCCAAGCTGGATGCGTTCCTCTCGGCGGTCCAACTGCCGACCATCACACCAGAGCAACGCGAGGCGCTGGGCACCCCGATTGAACCTGAAGACATAAGAGAGGCCATATCGGCATTAGCAACCGGCAAAACCCCAGGCCTCGATGGGTTGCCATCTGAATTCCATAAAGCGTACGCAACAATACTGACACCACGTCTCCAAGCAGCCTACACAGCTGGAATAGATGCCTCTTCCCTTCCACCCTCACTAAATGAATTCGCGGCTGGTCTCACTGCTTAAACCAGATTGGGACCCTGTGGATCTAGGCTCTTATAGGCCACTAGCCCTTCTAAACACTGATTATAAAATACTAGCGAAACTGCTAGCGGACCGGCTAGCCTCCTTAGTCTGTATGCTTGTACACGGTGATCAAAACTGGTTTGTCTCGATGCGCAGTACCTTACTCAATCTTTGCCGATTCTTCAGAGTCACCGAGTATGCACCGCAGCAGTGGCCCCATGCAGGATGCCTGATTATAGATCTGGAAAAGGCATTTTATACCTTAGGGTGAGACTTCCTCTTCGCGGTGCTGCCACTTTATGGGCTCGGGGAAGCCTTTATTAAGATGGTCCGGTTACTATACGACGACCCGCTAGTGAGGGTAAAGACGGGCCTGTACATGTCAGCTCCCATTAAAGTGTGAAGGGGCACCAGTCAGGGGTGCCCTCTGTCTCCGCTGCTGTTCTCGCTTGCGGTGGAGCCACTTGTGACTATGGTTCGGGTGAGGGCTGGGGTATCCCCCAAGGTGATAGCATAAACCAGTGGTTCCCAAACTTTTGACTCCTGAGGACCCCACTCAGTCACCACTGGAAGCCGGGGACCCCCAAGCAATTTGTATGATTTAAATTTCAAACGTTAAAACAGTAATTCGAAAAAAATAAACACACGTGTGCACACAAAACAAATACTCGAATTACTAAGGATTTTAGGGGCATATTTACAAGCCCCTACCACCATGGAAACATCACTTTATGCAACGTTTGCGTGTTGATAGGGGCTTCACCTTATTTACAAGGCAGCGGTAAGCCACTTAACATGGTTTAACGCTGCCTTGTAAATAAGGCCCCCTTTGGCGCAATGCTTAGCGTGAAAGGGGTGGGTAGAGGGTTTTGCGGTGAGCATTCCACCGCAAAACCCATTGATTTTGATGCTGCCCCCTATTCACAAGGGCAGGGTAAATAGGAGGCAGCGCCAAAATTAAGACCAGGAAAAGTAAGAATAAAAGACATTTGTAGAGTGCACAGCTACCCCACATGGGGTGTCCCGGAGCTATAGTCACACAGTGAGCAGGGCAGAGGACAACGTAAGACTAGTCATTCTGACTAAAAAGCCAGGTTTTCAAGGCCTTTCTGAATTCCTGTTTGGACATCATGTCTAAGTGGGGAGGGAGGTTATTCCAACATTTGGTGGTACGCACCTCAAACGTTCTGCCACCCATTCTTGCTTTCGCAAAGCGCAGTGTGGAGAGAAAGCATGAGGGTGGATCTTAAAGGTCTGTCTTGTTGATAAGGGCGGAGTCTACTCCTCAGATAGATAACCAGGTCTTAACTTGGCGAAGCGAGGAGAAATGCTTTATTTCTCCTCATTTTTGCTTTTTCCATGTGTGCTACCTTGTGCAGCACACATGGAAAAAGCAAAACGCCTTGGATTGTTTATGTTCAGGAAGGTGACCCTTCCTGCACATAAACAATCTTTAAAAAAAATGGCATTTTGTAACTTCTATGTGTGCTGCACACATACAAGTGACAAAACCACATTTCAACATTGTTTATGTGCAGGAAGGGGGGACCTTCCTTTACATAAACAATCTTCCCCTGCATGCAGACACCCTTGCACTGTGGTGCAAGGGTGCCTGCATTGGCGCTACACTCCTAAGTGTAGCACCAGCACAGGGCGAAATGTAGGGATGCACCATATTCTTGTAAATATGGTGCAACCCTGCGTTTCTGAAGTGGTGGAGCGTGCCGTTAAGCCACGGAGGCTAACGACACGCTCCGCCACTTCTTTTGTACATATCCCCCTTAGTATTTTATATTGAAAGAATTTGCAAAAAGTCTAAATTTTAATGGGAAGGTTGGTGCTGCATCTCTGTGACTAACTTTTAAATGGTTGGTTTTATTTCGCAGTAAGAGGCTCCTACTCCTGCAAGGGCCAGACTGGAAACCCAAAGCAGCCCTGGCAAATGTTTTCAGACCAGTCCCCATACGGTGCACACCAAGTGCAGTGAGTGTGCCTGACCACTACAAAGGGGGCTTTGGGAGGCTCTCCCCCCAAGAAATTTAGGAGACATTGGTGCAGTCTACAACACGTTTATCACTTTACATCATATACATATAGAGCCAATTAATCATAAGTGTAAATCAGTGTATAGAAAATGTTACATAAGGCAAAGGGGACTACACGGTGTAGGATTCACATGTCATTTATACTGGTAGGCATTTTTAAAGAGTGCTTGGTCTGGAGAAGCACACAAAAAACGGGATTCAGAACATAAGCCAGTGGTTAGCATTGACTTTAACAATAAAAATGTATTTCCACCCTGATAAACCTTTTTAGCAGCATCGGGATAATGAAAGACAGGGGAAAAACATGTTACTAACTTATACCATGCAGTTTGCAAGCAGCTCTTTGATGACAGTTTATAGGTCACTGTGCCAGATTACAGTTGTCACTTATGTACTGCACAGTAACCCACTCACCTATGCACATAAAATACTGTTATTTAAAATGCGTGGTACACTTTCTTTGCAATAGGCATGTGAACCCTCTGTTCTACATTAGATAACTCAAAGCTGCCACAGGACAAAACTCTCATCTCTCTCCAGCAGGTACGTTAATCACTGATGTTATCTTGACACTTATTGTTGCTTGAGAACTGCTAATTATACAAGTGCAGTGCTTTTTAAACTGCTGCCTGCGGACCCCTTGGGAAAGTGTCAGGGACCCCTGGGTGTCCGCGGACCACAGTTTGGGAAACACTGGCATAAACATCATATCGTATGCGGACGACCTCCTTCTATACCTGAGGGACATGCACTCTATCCCAGGGGAAGTAGAGCACAACTTGCGGGAATTCACCGCAGTATCGGTGCTGGTGGTCAGCGAATCCAAATCCTGTCTCTACCCATTTGTTGCAGACTCTCCTGACCTGCAATATGCTCTTGATGGCATAGGCATCAAGTGGGAAGTCCACACATTGCGATATCTAGGAATTTGGGTGTACCAGCGCCCAGAGGACTTGCTTGGAGGGAATCTGGGAAGGGCAATAACATCTATCCGGTCACAAGTAGCATGCTGGGGAACACTCCCTCTATCATGGGCCAAGTAGCGTTAACGAAGATGATAATCCTGCCTCGGTTATTATATTATTTCACCAACTTGCCAGTATATCTTCCAACGGGCCTTTTTAATACACTGGAAAGATTAGTGAGAGAGCACCTGGGGAGCCTCCCGTAACAGAGTAGCAATCCGGAAACTGTATCTACTGACAAACTGCGGTGGGCTTGCCATATCCAACTTGGAACATTAGTACTTGGCCGCTCAGCTGCAGTGGCGGTATGGCTCTCAGACCAGGACCTAGCGGACACAGCGTAGAACCTTCCGGCCCTAGGCCATAAGACCCTTCTCCTCTCTTCCACCCATGCTGCAAACAGAAGCTGCTGTTGCAGCTCCTGTCAACCGTGGCACATTGGTGCTACCGCAGAAGTATATACTTGAGAGATACCAAACCGTATGCCCCTGCGCTCCCAATAGTAGGTACACCAAGCCGACATGGTGCTAACACGTCCAGTGCCATCTTACTGACGATGGCATACAAGATCTCGGGATCTATATCAAGATGATACCCTGTTGTCTTATGCCTCACTCATTGATGCTTTTGGAGTAGTACGGGGGCAGTTTTTAGAACACCGAACACTCCTAATCGCCCTGCACGAGCACTGGGGAGATATGTCCACAGAACCATCTATGCATCTAACCATCCAATATTTACACGTGATGGGGAGGGGCAGACATCTTATAAAGTGGTTTGCGGTATCCCTTAGGTCCCACACAGCACCATTCGTTACTCCACCTACAAGCGCGTTGGGAGACAGACCACAACGGCCTCTCATGGACACTGAATGGGACAGGATACTGGAGGGCCCGATAGGCGTACTGCGCAACATGCGGTTTAGGCTCACACAGTACTTCATTAAGCAGAGGGCATACCTCACGCTAGCAAAAATCAACAAATAGTATGCAGAGGCGTCCCCCCGCTTGCCCATGCTGTCAAGCTGTTGGTGCAGATTTGCTGCACATGCTGTGGAACTGTCCGAAATTAAGGTAGTACTGGGAGTCAGTAGTGAAAGCACTAAGTAGCTACACAGGCCGCACCATCTCCCTAACCTGGGAGACCCACATTCTGCACCTATATGCAAACAACAAATATTTACGAGTTACCTCTCGGTTTCTGGTACTGATAACTGCAAAGAGACTGATCACGAAGCATTGGCGATCTGCGAAACCCCCACCGGTACAGGCCTGGAAGTGCTCACTACAGGTCTGGACCGCAGCAGAAAGTGCAGCGCTGCGCAGGGAAGACTCACTGGGTCTTCGCAAGATCCCAATTGTGGAAAACTGGGACACAATACTACGGGACCTACTGAGTAGCGATGGTATCCCAGAACCCGACGCTGGCCTTGCAGCGGGTGAGTAGCAAAGGTGATCCCTCACAGGTAGTATATAACCTATCTGAAAGAAACACGTTTGTTATAGATTCCTTACCTTAGAATTACCACCAGGCGTCAGACTGGATCCGGAAAGTATTCATCAGCAGTACCTCTGTGCGTCGGAAGTTGGCGTCGGTCTGCTCTGCGTCTGTCATTGGCGTTGTGGTCGCCGGGAAGATGTCGCGGTAGCTACTTAGACGCCGCCCTCGCGCACTGACGTCAGTTCTTTCTATTTCTGCACCAGCCAGCGCAGATCCAGAGAGCGGTACCTCCAGTTACTTTTTGACTGAACTTTTTGAGGGACTTTTGTCGACCCCTTTTTTTGAGTCAAGGAATTGTTGTCTGCAGATTTAGATTCCGTATATAGGTTTCCCGATTTATGCCCTTATATAGGTACAATTCACATTGCCCTTATTTGGACATAGAAATCCGGCCCTTTTTTAGACATTGTCCATACAAACCAAATACAGGCATGGCCCCCTACATCCGTCCATCCACGTCACAACAAATTCTTGGAAAACCAGATCCTTAAGCCTTTAGGAATCCCCCCAGCTTGAATATTGATTTCTCCAAGAACTCATTAAGTATGCATGAACATCTATTCCTTAGGGGTTCATTCATGACGTTCCTCTGCCCGACTTTTACGTCAACACTGGCATTCCTAGACACTTTCAAGGTATAAATATACCAGCACTTGCCCTGGCAAATTGTGGTTCCTGGAGGATTCGATCCAACCCAGAATACGCGGTTCGCCACAGCAAGTTCGGAAGGAGATCGAGTTCCAGCCTGATGCTCTGACCTGACGCTGCCATTCTCCTCGCAGAGAATCCAGCTCCAGTGCTCTCTGACTTCCCTTGTGGGGGGTTAGAATATCGAGTCCAGAAAAGAGATTCCAACCTCTCTCATTCTCAGTTATGGAGCTGACTAGAACTTAGAGAAACATTTGGCAACTCTTGGCTAAACTAAAATATAGCTAGCTATACTTTAGAAATGGCACCTACTTCAAACCACTTACTGCACTTAGGTTGGGTGCACTGGGGTAGAACAATTTAGAAGCATCAGATGAGTATCACATTTTAGCTTATATTATTTATGTATGTATTTTGATTAATATATGTCATAGCTACAAACCATGGTATTGCAATATTATTTTATCTTACTGCTAACCTCGTACATATTGTACTTCGCAGTCTGTCTTGCGATTGTAGCAATTCATATCTCTTGCATGAGAAAAAAGACTGTTCAATAAACCCTTTTATTGAAACGCTCGTCTCTCTATTTCTGTGCAACTCTGTAGAAACGAAGCATGCACAAATGACTGAGTGAAACTGCTATCTATTGTTTCCACAATTCTGAGACTGTTCCGATTCTAAAAGGAAACAAAGTTGTCATGTTTATGTGGTTGTCAGAGACTAATCCCTTCTTGTATATTCGAGAAGTTTCTAGTGACCTCTGAGTTGGCTGGTACACACAAGTAGTTAAGTTTAATACACTCGATAGAGACATACTGACCTTAGTCCTATGTCAAATCTATAGTGTATGTTATTCCAATGCGCAGAGCCTATCAGGGATATAGGAACTGCACTACAGGATGCCCAGTTTCAAGGCATGCGGTGCCTGTCCCCGACTGATGTCGGTTACGGATCCGCGCCACGTGTGCCTCTTTGCCTGGAGATCGACCACGACCCCAAGTCGTGCTCTGACCGCTGGTCGATGGTGCCGAAGGCTTTGGGGTAGCGGTCCCGAAAGCTGCTTGAGCGCCGGCAGTCGGCTTCGTGCTGTTCGAGGTCCCGGTCGGAGGGAAGTAGAGAGACCGGTCGCGGAGTCATCACCACTCGTCCAAGTCATAGAAGTCGTCGCACTCTGGGTCGGGTAAGTCTAAGCACAAAAAGAAGTCGAAGAAGCATCGTCGCTCTTCGACTTCTCCCCGTCAGTCGGCTGACGCAACGAGGGATGTGGGAAGTGCCCCTCCCGCGGCTCTGCGTGCAGGGCCCGAAGTGTCGACTCTGGGCTTCCCTCCCTTCCTGGGACCCGGAGCGACTCCTGCCCAACTTTGTAAGTTTTACGAGGCGATGCATGTCATCTTTGGGCCGCCCGAATCCGCTGGTGCTCTTTCAGGACCCGCGGACATAGTTTGCGGGCCTAGGCCTTCTCAGCCGTCAGCTCCGGCCACGGCACCGCAGGCCCCCCTTGGATCTAGGCCTGGATCCGGAACAGCGCTGGTTGACCTTATTACACCTCCACTGGCGCTCCTTCCTCCTGGAACCGCAATCAACGCTGGTTGTGTCCCCGGCTGGTGCCGACCCCGGCCTCCATCCCGATGTGGAACCGGAGCTGGACCGGCATCGGCTGATGCCTGATCCGGCGCCGAGAGGGGGTTTTTGTGCCCCTGTTCACTCCTGGGGTCCCTATTCAGCCAGATTGGCAACCTGAGGATAAGAAGACTGGGAGGGGTCAGGTGACCCTTTAACTGATCAGATGGAATCTGAGCAGCACTGGAGAGAGGAACTGGGGGATGCCAGTGGTCTTGACATATCCCCTGACCTTGGCATGTTGTCTCCTCCTACCGTGGCTACGGAGGAGGGAGCGTCATATGCCGTGGTGTTGCGTAGGGCGGCCGAGGCCCTCAACCTCAAGCTTCCTACGGTGGCGGTCAGGACTAACCTCCTGACAGAGGTGCTTCAGCCGGCAGCGAGCTCTTCGGAGCCCCTGCTGCTGTTTAATGAGGTCCTTACCGATGTCCTTTTGAGCATATGGTCCAGGCCCAACACGGGGGCGCCAGTGGATAGGATGATTGCCTGACGCCACCGCTCGGCTCCGGGTGACCCCACTTTCCTCTCCCAACACCCTACCCTGGAGAGCTTAGTGGTCCAAGCCTCCACTTCCAAGAGCGCATTCCCTACTGCTCCCCCGGATAGGGAATCCAATAAGCTGGACCATCTTGGGAAGAAAATGTTCTCTTCCGCAAGCTTGGGACTGCGGTCGGTAATCACAGCATTTCTATTGGGCTGTTATTCCCACTCAGTGTGGGTTACGGTTGCTCAGGTGCTGCCTCAGAGTCTGGAGGAGGCCTGGACAGTGCTCTCCCAGGCTGTCTACGCTGGGAGGGATGTGGCTTAGTTTACCATCCTCTGTGAGCTGGATACCGCCGATTCTCTAGACAGGACAATTTCCACGTCTGTAGCCCTTCGTTGCTATGCCTGGATGAGATTGACTGGCTTTTCGGGGAATGTCCAGAACACCTTGATGGACATGCCCTTTGATGGATGTTGCCTTTTTGGCGACAAAGCGGACAGCGCTCTAGAGAGTTTCAAGGACTCACGGGCTACGGCCAAGTCCTTGGGCCTCTCCAGCCGACCCAGCGCAGTCTGCTTTTTGCCCCTTTTGTGGCTACAGAAGGGGTGCCCCACTATGTCCCGCCCAGTGTCACAGGCCGCAGCAAGTTTCCCAACCTTCGTGCCACCGGGGACGTGGGAACCAACGCTGTGGTTCAGGAGGCCAGCGGGCGGGCCAGTCCACCAACCCCCCTCTGCAACAGCCTCCCAACCCTCCTAGTCCGACCTTTGAGGCCCATCAAACGCCAGTGAGCTGCAGGATTCGCCATCACCTCCCCCCACTGGCGCACCATCACGTCTGACAGTTGGGTTTTGCAAATAATCCGAAGGGGCTACTACCTCCCCTTTGAGGCTACCCCTCCAGCCATGCCACCTCAATACCACCACATGTCAGAGGATCACTTGGCACTTCTCCAACAGGAAGTCTTGGCTCTCTTGGCCAAGGGAGCCATTGAGCACCTTCCTGCCCCAAAAGTAGGCCGTGGCTGCTATTCCCACTACTTTCTGGTGCCTAAGAAGGACAAGGGCCTGCGTCCTATCTTGGATCTCAGGAACGTCAACCACTTCCTCCGGTAGGAGAAGTTCAAGATGTTGACTCTGGCTCAGGTCTTTTCTGCCCTCGTCCCCGGAGACTGGATGGTAGCGTTGGACTTGCAGGATGCTTATTTTCACATCCCCATCCTGCCGGCCCATCGGCATTACCTGCGGTTCACGGTAGGCCATGAGCATTTTCAGTTTACCGTGCTCCCCCCTCGGCCCTACCAGCGCCCCTCGGGTGTTCACGAAAGTGATGGTTTTGGCCGCAGCTCAACTTCGCAGATCAGGGGTTCTAGTCTTCCCCTATCCCGACGACTGGCTGTCTCCCACCTCCAGACTACGGCAGACCGCCTGCATTCACTGGGGTTCTCCATCAATGTGCCAAAGTCACACCTGATTGCCTCTCAGAAGCTCCTCTTCATCGGAGCGGTTCTGGACATGACGCAGTTTCGGGTTTATCCTCCCAAACAGCGAGTCAGGGATATTCGGGCTATGATTCCGATCTTTCAGCCTCTATCCCGGGTTTTGGTCCAGATGACCCTGAGGCTGCTGCGCCACTTGGCCTCCTGCATCCTGCTGGTGGATCATGCCAGGTGGCATATGTGGGCTCTGCAGTGGGACCTGAAGTTCCAGTGGGCGCAGCATCAGGGGAATCTGTTCGATTGCGTCCAGATTTCGGAGGGCACTACTCAACAGTTGCAATTGTGGCTCACAAACTAGGATTGGGTCAACGGCAGATCCCTCTCCTTTCCCCAACCAGATCACACAGTGGTGACAGACTCATCCCTTCTGGGATGGTGCGGCCACATGGGAGAGGCGGAGATCAGAGGCCTCTTGTCTCCGGTGGAGTCTGAGCTCCACATCAATCTTCTGGAGCTTCGGGCGATTCGTCTTGCACTCAAGGCATCCCTTCCCTCTGTCCGGTGAAGTGTAGTGCAGGTTTTCACGGACAACACCACTGCCATGTGGTACTGTAACAAAGAGGGCGGGGTGGGGTCGTGGACCCTTTGTCAGGAGGCCGTTCGCCTCTGGACATGGCTGGAAAATCAGGGCATATCCCTGGTGGTTCAACACCTGGCAGGTTCACTGAACACCAGGGCGGACGAACTTAGCCGCAGGTACATGATGGATCACGAATGGCGTCTTCACTCGGAGGTGGTGAAAGGTCTCTTTCAGCAGTAGGGAGAGCCTTGGTTAGATGTATTCGCCACCGAAGAGAACATGCAATGTCAGCAATTCTGCACGTTGGAATTTCCAAGGCGGCACTCGCTAGGCGACGCTTTTAGTCGCGAGTGAAGCTGCGGTCTTATACACCTTTCCGCCTATATCACTTCTGCCCAGAGTGCTGAAGATCAGGCGCGACTGGGCCCAAGTCATCCTTGTGGCTCCGAATTGGGCACGAAGAGATTGGTATCCCGAGCTGCTCAACATGGTCATCGATCCTCTGACCCGTCTGCCTCTTCGGGAGGATCTTCTGTCGCAGCAACAGGAGACGGTCCTCCACCCGAACCTGCAGCTACGTGGGCATCACTGCACACTTTTACGAAACACTACTGTCTGGATAGCCAAGTCCGGAGAGACGGCTTCTTTGGCTGTTCTGTTCTCCAGGACTTTCTGGTTTTATCTTGGTTCGCACACCCACCACCAGGGTTGGTATTGCTGGGGTATCTATTCTAAGGTAAGTAATCTGTAACTAACGTGTTTCTTTCAGATGAACAAGTTACTTACCTTCGGTAACGGTAACGATATATCTGTAAGAAACAGTTACTTATAGATTCCTTACCGCCCCACCCATCCTCCCGTTCTGCAAACTGATTTCTAGGGTTAAGGATATCCTTTCAGGGCACTAGTTTTGTGCACCAGTGGTCAGTGTCTTGCATGGCTCTGCATTTCTGGCGCGGAAAGTCGTATACAGAACTGACGTCATTGCGTGAGGGCGGCGTCTAAGTAGATACCGCGACGTCATTCCAGCGACCACGACGCCAACGACTGACGCAGAGCCAAACGACGCCACCTTCCAATGCGCAGAGATACTGCTGACGAAAAAGCTTTCCGGATCCAGTCTGACGCCTGGGGGTAAATATAAGGTAAGGAATCTATAACTAATGTTTCTTACAGATATATCGTTACCGAAGGTTAGTAACTTGTTCAACAAGTCGAGCGAGGCACACGGTAGCTGCGTGAGGCATCTAAACAGACATCTGTCGACTTAACTAGAGCACGGTGCCCTCGCCGTACCGTGCAAGTCACACCTCAAGCGCTGCCACATTGACATTCTGCTTTCCAGTGACCCGCTAACGCTCTGCACACTCAAACCCCTCACCCAGTTACTTGTAGTTACCCTCGACTCCATCGTAGCGGATACAGCCATTCACTTTCATCCAATTGGCAGCAGCCACGATTGGCACCCCCACATCTTTACCGTTCTGGCAGGCGCAGCCCAAACTAAACATGAAAACTGGATGCCACAACATGCTAAAGTATCTCCCACTTCCTTAGGGGTCTGGTGGCTATTAGTTTGTTCAATGGGAGGAGACTTCAGTGCTGTAATTGGTAGTGCATAAATCTTTCAAGTAGGTAGTATAGTTTACATTGGGCAAACTCATTAAATACCCTTAATGTAGGGGGGTGGCCAAGACTCCAAGCATTGCGGACGTGTGAGCGCGGAACTCCGTCCTGGCCCTTGAGTAATCCTGTGTTAATGGCGGCTTTTACCACTTAAATGTCCTGTTTGGGGACCCCCTGCCTCACAGTGGTGTGGGGAGAGTGGTGACGCGCTGAGCTAGCTAGGCAAAGCGCCGTCGAGCAGAAGCTTAAGAGCGAGACCTGGCACGGGTGCTGCGGTCAGCCCTGATGCAGCAAATGGCCGGAAGAGTACCTTCCCCATCGAGGTGCACTTCTGACTCCGGTATGAGGTGCGTGACCAAGGACAACTACATTTGAGGCGGGTGAGCGGAATCTGACTCCCTGTTAGCGTAAAAGAGTGGTGACCCAGCGGAGCAGTCAGGCCTGCTGCAACATAGCTGTGATACCGGCATTAATACTGGCCGGGCTGGCAGTGAAAGCCACGGCTAAATATTGTCGGCCCACACGGCAGCGGGGATTGTGAGCGGAGCTGGAGAAATAAGCTGATACTGCACTCGTGGGCTACCGCTGTGCTCGTGTCAGAGGTAGCAGAGTCAACAACCTGGTGAGTGTACTGGGCTATGCAGGGGGCCTAGGTCTCTGGCCTGATGAAATCTTGCCAAGGAAATCAGCGGGAGCCTTTGAGACCACCGTTGGGCCTTGCGCTTTGCCCCCAGGGTTTGAACAGCTCCGAAATGTCACTTGCTAGACTGACTCTGGCCTTGAGCAACAGCTTTGCTCACTAGTGCTCGGCCTCCAACATCAGATCTGCAGCGAAGATCTCGACCCAGGTAGTCCGGCAGGGCACTCCTGCGAAGGAGTGCAGGGGCCCTGGACGAGTCGCGGGGGTACGCTGAAAAGGAGCTATAGCGGCCAATACAGTAAAAAAGGATTGGATTGCCTCTTACCCCCAATATCTCACAAGGTTAGGCCCTTGGCGCAGTGATTGTGGTGTGTAGGAGAGTAGGATCTGCTTCTTATAGTTCCCTCCACTTTTTTCTGATGGTTTACTGTTTTTTGACTTTAGTCTGGCTGGGGTCCTGCTAACCAGGACCCCAGCATAGCTGCTTCCTTTCTAAAATGATTCCCAGTACTTTAGGTACACTCCAGTTTGGATTCTGGGGTACCCTTATAAGTCCCTAGTATATGGTATACTATGTACCCACGGCATAGGTACCCCAGAGGCCTACCAGGGGCTGCAGCATGTATTATGCCACCCCTGGGAAGCCTTCACAAATGACACCACAGGACTGCTACTGAAGCCTGGGTAAGGTGGTGCATGCACCCCTTACTGAGATATAGGTTCACTATATCTCTCCATATCACTTCACATATAAACCTATCAGTCACCCCTATGGCAGGCCTTACTAATCCTGAAGGCAGGGTGCTGGGTTTTATGTGAGAGGGTGCCTATGCAGGAGCAGAACCCCTCTGCAGCCTTCGTAAACCTTTATTCCGGGGTTGTTTGTGATGCAGCCAAACCCTATACTGTTAAGTGCATTATAACCAAATGGTAAATGCTAACTTTGGGAAGGCTGCACAGAAACATGTTGTGTTTGGTGTCAAACACCTTGGAATACTACCCTCACACCAGTAACTGGTGTGGGAGTATGATCCCACCCTTTTAGAGGGAGAGACATGACAGCACCGGTATACCCAGTACCAGCTAACAGAGGCCTGACATCATAAAATGGATGCTGCCAGCCACAGACACGAGTCTGCCCTCCTGCTGCTGGACGAAACTCCGGCAGGGGAGGCCTGGACAATAGGTTTCTTGTCACAGGGAGGTGCCACCACCTCCCAGACAGGCTTTAGTGCATTGGGGCTGGGTGGGTGCACTCCAAGAGTGCTTTGAAGTTCAGCACTGGGGGCACATTTGGTGTTCCTGTGCATAGTCCAGCTCAAACCGATTGCAGGGGCTACCAGCCCCTGCTCTGGCGTGAAACTGGACAAAAGAAATGGGTGTAGCCACCCCTCTTTCCTGACCCTCCCATAGGTGGGTCCCTAGAGTTTGTCCAACCGCTTCCTTGGGTGTAAGAACGGAACCCCTGGCTACAGGACTTTAGATTACACCTGGACCAAACTCTGATACTGAATCCTGGAACTTTGATGATCTACATTGAACAAGATGACTGAAGAATCTCCTTTGGAGTAAAGGAGTTACTCCCCTGCAAGGCAGGCACCAAAGACACATCTGTCTGGTTTGCATCTCCGAAGCTCCTGTTGGACTCCGAAGAATTTTGCAACACAGGAGGTGGGTTTCCGTGGTCTCTGAGGTCGATATGTGCACTCAGCAATTCTGAGGCCTGTACCCCTCGTGGAAGACCGTGCAACCCGAACCCCTGGACACCGTGACCATTTGCAGAAGCATCAGCTTTCCAGCGACTCCTGCAGCTGAACTTTGGGCTACTTGTAGCCCTGACCCCGACCAGCATTTGCACCGAAGATTGCCCACTTACACTCCACGAGTGTTCCGTGAGCTCGCCCTTTGTGTTTTCTCTCGAGGTCCCTTTGCTATCCCTAGTCCGTCGACTGGTGAGTCCCTGTGAAGGCAACTTTACATCTAATTGGGCTTACCTGGTTGCTCCAGATGTGCCCTGTCTCGCCATCGCTTGGGGAGTCCCCAGGGCCTTGCTGGTCTGCACCAAAACATCTTTTCTCTTCCTGCATGGGTTGCTGTTGCCAAGGCTTGTTGGTTCCAATCTGGCCACCGACACCGCAGCACTCGACATCCTTCATGGGACAGCTCAAATCCAGCTCCTGGTTGTCATCGACACGTCCTGGTCCTCGTGACTGCAGAGTCAAGCTTCACCTCTTCGCACCTGAAACACCCAACATCGGTGGGCATTCGTCTATCGTGCCCCTGGTCACAGGCAAGTGACCCAGACTCTGTCCCCTCTGCTTTCAGGTTCTTATGATCTTCGATCCAGGCTTGGATCACACCGGACACTTTTCTCCTTCCCGGCAGTAGCACTTTGCAGCAAATCGCCATTGAAATCAACGACGATTCCCGACACCATTTGACACCTATGCACCTGGCTTCCCTGGGTGAGGTAACTCGAGTATTCCCGTGCTCTTGTGGGTGCTGGCCCTAGAACCCCATAAGTCTAAAGGGGTTTGCTCAAAGTCCTCTCCGAAGTGTTCTCAACTTCTAAAATTCCAACCGCGACTTTCCGATAGAATAGTACGGGGCTTGCGGCTGTGTTCTCACACCGCACACGTCCCCCGTGGGTCTCCTGTGTCACTACCTTGGGTGGTTCCTTGGGGTCCCAGCGAATCTACGTGCTCTATGCACTGTGTCTAGTCAAGTCGTGGTTCTTATATCACTTTCTTAATATATGGTTTGGTCTGCTCATAGGGCCCATTGTATATTGTGCTATTTACTGTCGTTTTAGAACTGTATTATTGTGTATCTTGGACTCTAATCTCATAAAGAGATTAGTAGTGAGTGTTTAGAAATAAATACATATATTTTATATATACCTTGTGTGGTTCTCCTTTCATTTAGTGATTCAAGAGGTCATAATCTGGTAAACCAAGCTGCTTTACACTCCTTCAAGACTTAGCCTGAAGTGCTCTCCATAGCTACCACTAGGATAGCTTTCAATAAAGGTTGCCTTTAAATCTATCATCAATAAGGGTTGTTTGGACTGGTGCAAGGTGCCCACTAAAACTAGTGGACAGCATATGCCAGGCCAACTTCTCACATGGTGGAGCTGCAGGAATATGGCGCCATCTGCAGAAACATCCTCGGGGATCCGGACCTGTTCCCTGGGTAGTTCTCTGGGGTGCAGGCTGAGGCCAAAGACTTGGGGGGGGTGAGGAACTGAGAGAGGAGATACTATTGGACATTCTAATGAGACTGGCAGATGAAAAGAGCTGCAACTTCATAGCCTTTCCTCGCAGGTATTGATTCAAGTGCCCCCCCCTCCTTCCAACCTGTTTGATACCGCATACCGCAGCAGTCCCGGTCGAGACCATATAATAGTGGAATAAAAGCCTATACCCAAGTCTCCCTGGACGATATCCCACCTGACCTGGTTTTCCGGAGATCTTAATGGGAAATAGTGGGGTTACCCACCCTCACAGGGAAGCCAGGTGCAAGTAACCGCACGGAGAAGGTAATAAGATTCCGTAGATAATTACGAAAATTATTTAAGGGAGATTAGTTTAAATGAGCCCTCCGATCTCACCCTAGCCTTGGTACGGTACAGGAAATGGATGCCCCTCCCCTTCTCTCCTCTCGCTGAATCACCTCGGACTGAAGAAAAGCCCCAGACATTGGAACAGCACCACGATGCCTACACGTAAGCAGAAAACTGGTGGCATCCAACCTGCCACCAGGGAGTCCTTCCCTGAACCACAGGAAAAAGGACGAGAAGAGACCACTGAAGTAGACGACTCCCTACACTTTCACTTAGATAGGGTTTTGGCAGCCATTGCCTATACCAAACAAACCTTGCGGCAGGACATTGGGGCGGTCTCAGTAGCTCTGGGTCTCCTACTGGCTGAACACCACAAACTTGCTGACAGAGTGTGGGAGGGGGAGACTGCTATCACTGAGCTGCAACCGGAGCATACAGTACACACATCCAGGCTAGATGAGCTCTCCTTCAGAGTGCTGAAGGCCACAGCCGTAGAAACAATATTAGACTTAAAATGCAGAAAGTTAAAATATCGTGGAGTACTTGGAAATTTGGCTGCGTTCAGTGGTGACTCCAGAACACCCCACCCAATTCTTTGCTCTTGAGAGGGCACACAGAGTACCGGCTCGCCCACCAGCTCCGAGAAGACTTCCCTGTCCAGTGCTTGCTAAACTCCTCCATTAAAGAGACCGAGATGCAATTCTGCAACACTCCCACAGGAATGGCCCATGGGCGATAGGCAACAGTAAATTGCTGTTGTTCCCCGATTTCACGGCCAGGGTTCAGGCGAAACGAACATCTTTTTTTAGAAGCCAAGGAGTACAGTACTTGTTAATATTTCCTGCTAAGTTTAAGATTACCCTGGATGAGACTACTCATTTCTGTGACTCCCCCGACGAGGTATGGTTGTGGTTGGAAGCCTACAAGGCAGGCACTCCACTACCTCATACAAAACAGAGCGCAAAAGCTACTCGATACCAGGGTAGGAAGAGGCTGCGACGGCCCCGGAGGAAACCCCAACTATCGAAACCCACGACGTCACAAACCGAACAGGACAGGCAGGCAGCACTGCAGACCGTGGTGCAGCGTGTTTCACCCCGAAACCTGGTTCGGGAGCATCAACCAGAGTTATGCAACTTCCGAGCCAGGAGACTGTGTTGAAAATAACCCTACCCGGCCAAAACTCACGCCGAGATCACCAGATGAAATTGTGAACTTTGGAGCCCTAGTCAGATTGGAGCACAGACTGATGCCCACAGGATCGACAGGATGAGTGAAGATATAATATATGAGATGGAACGCAGAGTTTTCTGGGTTTAAATGTGAGAGGAATCCCCTGTGAACAGCCTCCTTATAGAAGACCATAAGCTGTGTCTGGGATGAGTTCCCTGTGCTCCACCTACACGCTCAACCTCCCCTCCAGAGTGCTTGTCTGATGGTCCAAAGGCAGCGTTCTATTTTAACAATTTGTTTTCTTTCCAGGTTTGGGCGATAAGCGATTGTGCTGTTGCCCTTGGGTAAGGGAGATGGGGATCTATGCACACAAAGGAGCACCCGGGGGTCCAGTCATGATCTCACCCAGGTGTGGCAGATATCACTCAGTACTAGAAATACATGGCAACCTCAAACATAATAACCAGAGGGATACAATTTCTATCTTGGAGCATTAGAGGCATGGGTTCTCCTGTCAAACGCCACAACATGTATAGCTATATTAAACGTAGAGAAGCAGAGATATTAATGCTCGTGGAGACCCACCTAACACGATGGTGGAGAGGGCAGCTGTATGCGACATCATACTTGGCATACTCCCGGGGGCTGTTGGTGTGGCTAAGGCCGGGGACCCCTTTTGATGAAATACAAAGACTGACAGACCCGGAGGTTCGACATGTATTAGTTAAGAGTAGGTTGCTGTGCAAGGAAATGACAGTGGGCAGTGTTTATGCTCCCAAACAAGACCAGCTGCAGTTCCTCCTTAAGCTTTCAGGCCCCCTGGTGAGAATTGCTGCACATTACATATTACTGGGCGATAACTATAATTGTGTAGTAGACATAGAATTAGACAGATCTACCCCACCACTGTGCTGTGCCATGGCCACTACAAATGCGAGGGCGCTCCGGGATTGAATGGTACAGTGGGACCTGGTTGACTTATGCCGACTGCAACATGATCAGACCAGGGATTATTCATGTTCTTATCCATTATATCACTTACACTCTAGAATACATTTCATCTCGCTAATAACAAGTACTAAATACTTAGGCCTTATCTTGTCAGATCGTAGCCCATTGCTGCTGTCCTCCTTGTCCGTCCCTGAATTAGTGGCCATTCCAACCTGGCAGCTAGACACAGTCATTTTGGACGATAACTGCTTCCAACAAACATTAAACTCCTATTTCTGAATATTTTCACAACAATCAAGGCACTACTAGCTCCTCCCTGATTGAATGAGAGGCTTTTAAAACAACTATTAGGGGCCACTGTATGGGGCAGACGATAGGTGCTAGACAGGAAAGAGAGGGGGAACTACTGAAATATGTTCACACTTTGGAGAATAGGCCTGGGGCACTCCACGGCTCTCAAAAACAGCTTTCCAATACCAAGAGTAAATATAATCAAACCCTAGAAAGGCAATGAACCCTTGACCTTAAATCATACCAGAAGACGCAACATATGAAGGGTGGGAAATCAGGGAGATTCCTTGCATGGCTGATCCAACCCAAAAGCAGGGGCTCCCTCATCACTACCTTACGTGCTATATACGGATGTGCGATTTATTTGGCCATGGCCATCAACACTTCGATCCTAGACTATTACACTACACTTTATGAGCCCCCCTAGAACTAGCGGATGGCCTTATCGATGGATATCTTGGCAGACTAAATTTGTATGCACTAGGCTCCAAATCTCAGAAAGACCTAGGGAGATCAGTTGGCTCACAAGAGATCTGAGCAGCAATTAAAGAAATTGTTAAGGGGAGGCCCCAGGCCCAGATGGGCTTCTGGTGGAGTTTTACATAGTGTATAGTTCTTTGTTGGCTCCCCAACTAGAAAAGCTATACGTGGACTCGCTGAGAACGGGCCAACTGCGAGCAATGACTAGAGAAGCACTGGTGGTCCGCCTCCCCAAATCCAAAATGTAAACACCCTCGGTCACAGTGTATAGACCACTGTTGATGCTCAATATGGACTACAAAATCCTAAGTAAAGTTTTAGCCACGAGATTACTTCCAAATATGAGTCGGCTGGTCCACAGAGATCAGAATGGCTTTATTCACACCAGATCAACATCTGGAAACCTCCGTCGACTGTATTATACCATGTTCCACTGTGATCGCTCGACTCACCCTGAAGCTTTTGTAATGACAGTCGATCTTGAGAAAGCCTTTGACTCACTGAGGTGGAACTATATGACACAGGTAATGCACAAAATGTGGCTGGGGGAGATTAGATCAAATGGGTAAAATTGCTGTACAGATGCCCGACAGCCAGGGTTGGAACTAGATGAATAATCTCAAATTCGAATTGGGTGTACAGAGGGACCAGACAGGGTTTTCCCGTTGTCCCCTCTCCTGTTCGCCCTCGCCATGGAACTACTGGCCGAACAGTTTAGGGGAGAGGGAGGTCAACTGGGATTGGTACTGGATGGGAGGGAGTTTATGATCTCCTTATACGCGAATGACATCCTCCTCTGTCTGCGAAAGGGCGATTGCAGAGTGAAGAACACATTGGAAATATATTGAAAGATTACGCTGAACTAACAGACCTGAGAGTGGATACTTCCAAAACACAGGTTTTCCCGCTTAAACCTACAACCCCGTGTCATCAGATGTTTCCCTCAGACGCTAATTGGGCCCCCCGTTCGTTGAGATACTTGGGAATACAGTTGTACCATGAGCAGCAGGACCTTCTGGAGGGTAATCTTTGGCAAGCCCTCCGATCCCTAAAGTCGAACGTTACGATCTGGCGATCTCTTTTTTTTGTTTAAATTTCTTTATTAGTTTTACAAATTTCCACGTGTTACAGCAGTTACAGACAATTGGAATTGTATATTTGCATCATTTACAGTCACTACTTGTCACAAATGTTGAACCTTTGTACTGCAAGTTTCATGTCTGATACTGAAAACAAACAGGGTACAGCGCCTGCTATAACATAATATTTATTCTGCAAACATTCGATTAGAATGTGCACAACATTGCTTGTAATAACATGTTCGCTCGTAGGGGGAGAACAATAGGATAGGGGGTAGGGGTGGGGGAATCGCAACTCACAGAGTTATTGTACAGAGCGCAGATTTATGGGATGGGGTAACCGCGTCTCACAGAGTTGTTGTACAGAGCGCAAATTATGTTGCTACTATTGTGCATGTCTTAGGTCTCACCGGCCTTTCTGTCGTCAATACCTCTCTTATGTCCCAGTGTCTGTGCTTGTTATCCTGGGTACGTGTCAGGAGTTGCTGCGTGTGTACTATCCATGCTCCACTTCTGGATTGGTGCCAAGTGGGGAGGGGGGGGTTGTAGCTATTGTTGGGTTCCCTCGGTGCGCACTTGTGTCCCGCTTATCGCTTGGGATAACCCCTGTGTCTCCAGATGCTCCTGCCCTGCTCCTCGGAGGTCTGTGAGTATTGTGTCCCAGGTTACAGCTAGGGGTGTCTTACGTATGCCCATGACATCTTCTCGTCGGAGCACCACGCTTTCCGCCTGTGCCCAGCATATCACGGAGTGATACCATGCCTTCACTGATTAAGGACTGTGAATTCTGAAGTCCAAATCTTATGCCACAACAGAATTGGTTCCAGCTTGCATCAGGGATAATGCTGGATGATGGTGGGGTTTAAATTACTATTCCAACTCCAAGGGGAGCTTGCCTCAGCAAAAATGCTGGATAGTGGCATGGTTAAAATAACTGTTCAAAAGCCAAAGGTTGCATACATCAGAGAGAGTACTGGATAGTGAGGGAATTCAAATTACTATTCCTACTCCAAAATGTGCTTGCCTCATTGAAAAATGTGGACAGTGGTGGGGTATAAATTACTATTACACCTCCAAGGGATGCAAACCTCAAAGAGTACTAAAGAGTGATGAGACTAAAATTACTATTCCTACTCTAAAGGGTGCCTGCCTGAGTAAAAATCTTGGATATTGATGAAAAATAAATTACTAATCCTGCTCCAACATTAGCTTATCTCAGTAAAACATGCTTATTATTAGGTTATAAATATTGTCACAAAATATAAATATTTATTCTACTTTTTAAGATATCTACTACATCCATCTACAAAATAACAGCAATATTTGGACTGAAGAGAAATATAAACTGAAAACCTTCTGAAAAGTATATTTGCAAGGTAAGTTGCTTACATATTTAAACCAAAAAGAAGTAAATCAATGATATAGTATGAGAACACAAATGCGCAAAATAGAATTACATCCTCAATGCATTTTCTAAACAATGTTAAAATAATTTTTCCTTTCAGCTTTGACATCTTTCAACGTACATCAAAAAGAAAAACATAAGGTAATTTTCACATCAATAAAATATTTCAATAAAGTTTTTACTAATATTATAATTCAATAAAATTCTCTTCTCCAATAGAAAAATACATTTTGCAGGTAAATACATTTTTTAAACTTCACTAAATAAATATTGCCAATTAAACACAAATATATCTGTTCTGAGAAAAATGAAAACTATATATCTAATAAAACACATCAAATATTTTTCATTTCAGAACAAACGAATAAACTAAACAATTCACCAAAGTAAAATAATCAAACAACATCTAATCCAAAGCTAAAAAAGCTAAAATATTTTTCAATAACAAAAATTAACCATTTTTCTCTCCCAATACAGCTTTTTTTTTTTTTTAAAGTCATCAAATATAGAAATGCAACACATTGAAAACATAAAACTGAACTTGAAAAAGCATAAACTTTAAACTGTAAAATTATTTTCATAAAATGTACTATAATGTGTTCCTCTATACAGGTATACACAACAAATTATTAAAACAATAACATTTTTTTTCTTTTTTTGTCTTTTCAGAACTGAAAATGTCTGCCTCTTCCGCAGAAGCTAAATACATCACCTCAAAAAGAGGAAACAAACTGCTTAATCATAGTGGGTATGTTTATTGTAAGGAGAGACTATCTGAGCCCAGGTGTCATTGGAGGTGTGTGCAATACTACTCAACCCATTGCACAGGCAGAGTTGTTACTCTTGGTGACACTGTTTTGAGAACCACAGACCATAACCACTCTGCCTCTGCAATGGAGATTAAAGTAAGCAAAACTATTAATGAGATTAAAGATATTGCATCCACCTCCAATGAACCCTATGGTGCAGTTTTAAGGGAGGTATCCCAACACATTCCTCCACATGTTGCAAGTAGTATGCCCACCATACCTAATTTGCAAAGAATTATTCAACGTCAAAAACAGACAAGTAACCCACAAAGAGTAACACCCTGTGAGAAGTTGGCCTGATATATGCTGTCCACTAGTTATAGTGGGCACCCTCTATCAGTCCAAACAACCCCTTATTGGTTATAGGTTAAAGACAACCTTTATTGAAAGCTATCCTAGTGGTAGCTATGGAGAGCAGCCTTCAGGCTAAGTCTTAAAGGAATGTAAAGCAGCTTGTTTTACCAGTCTATAATTTCTTGAGTCACTAAATGAAAGATATCCACACCAGGTATATATATATAAAATATATGTATTTATTACTAAACACACCCTCCTAGTCTCTTTATGAGACTAGAGGTCAAAACGCATAAGTTACACTTCAATAATCACAGTAAAATAGCACAAATACACGTCAGGCTCTAGGGGCGAGCCAAACCATATACTAAAAAAGTGGTATAAGAACCATGACTTAACTAGACATAAGGCCTAGAGCCTGTGGAATCGCTGGGACCCCAAGGAACCACCCAAGGTTGTGACAAAGGGGACCCATGGGGGCCGTGTGCAGTGTGTGAACACAGCCGCGAGCTCCCGTTAGCTTCTATGGGGAAAGTCGCAGTTAGATTTTTAAAGATTAGGGACACTTAGAAATGAGTCAGGACCAAACCCTTTTGGACTTAGGAAGTTCTAGGGCTAGCACCCACGGAAGCACCGGCGTACTCGTGTTACCTCACCCAGGGAAGCCGGGTGCATAGGTGTCTTTTGGTGTCGGGTCGCGTTGATTACAATGGGAGCTGGCAAAGAAGTGCTGCTGCCGTGAAGATGCAAAGTGTCCGAAGAGATCCAAGCCTGGATCGAAGATGAGATGAACCTGAAAGCACAGAGTCTGGGTCACTAGCCAGTGACCAGGAAGCCGATGAGCAGATGCCCACTGATGTCGGGTGATTTCAGGTGAAAGAGGTGAAGCTTGACTCTTCAGCCATGAGGACCAGGAGGCGTCGAGGACAACCAGGAGCTGGATTCGAGCTGTCCCACAAAGGATGTCAAGTGCTGCAGCGTCGGTGCCCGGATAGGACACAACAAGCCTTGGCAAAAGCACCCCACGCAGAAACGAGAGAGATGCTTCGGACTCACCACTTGGTAGGGAGTTGGGGCACATCTGGAGCAACCAGGAAAGCCCAAGGAAATACAAAGTTACCCCCTCAGGGACCCACCAGTCAACGGACCAGGGATTGCGAAGGGACCTCAAGACGAAACACAATGGCGGTCCACGGGTCACTCGGAATGACCAGGCCGACAATCTTCAGTGGATTCAGTGCTCGAGGTGGGGGCTACAAGTCAGCCCAAGCATGACTTCAGGAGATGTCGAAAAGTCAATACACTTGCAAAAGTGCATGGTGGCCAGGAGTTCCGGTTCCACGCTACTCACGAGGGCTGCGGGACTCAGCTTTGCTGGGGACTCGGTCGGTCTCTGAGATGTCTGGAAATCCTCTTCCTTGGCTGCAAATACTTCAGAGTCCGGCGGGAGCTTCGATACTGCACACTGGTAAATTGCTTTGTTGGTGCCTGCCAAGCAGGGGAGTCACTCCTTGACCCAAGGGAGATTTTTTCAGTCCTCTGGTCTTGAGTAGAGCGTCGAAGGTCCGGGATTCAGCTTCAGAGTTTCGTCCAGGGTAATCTAAAGTCCCATACTTATACTAAGGTAGGGGGTTGGACATACTCTGGGGACCCACCTATGGGAGGGTTTGAAAAGGGGGGTGGCTACACCCATTTCCTTTGTCCAGTTTCGCGCCAGATCAGGGTCTGGAAGCCCCTGAACCGGTTTGAGCTGGACTATGCACAGGGACACCAAATGTGCCCCCAGTGCAGGTCTTCAAAGCACTCTGAGAGTGCTCCCACCCAGCCCCACTACACATACACCTCCCTGTGACAGGAAACCTATTGTCCAGGCATCCCCTTCCGGAGTTTCGGTCAGCAGCAGGAGGCCAGACCCGTGTCTGTGGCTGCAGAATCCATTTTGTGATGCCAGGGCTCTATTAAGTTTCTACCGGGTATACCAGTGCTGTCATGTCTCCCTCTAGAAGGGTGGGATCATACTCCTACACCAGTTACTGGTGTGGGGGTATGATTTCAAGGTGTTTGTCACCATACACAACATGTTTTTGTGCAGCCAGTCCAAAGTTAGCATTTACCGTTGGGTTATAATGCACTTAAGAGTATATGGTCATGCTGCCATACTGACAACCCCGGAGAAGAGATTCCGAAGGCTGCAGAGGGGCTCAGCTTATGCCTGGGCACCCTCTCACATATAACCAAGCACCCTGCCTTCAGGATTGATAAGGCCTGCCTTAAGGGTGACTGATAGGTTTGTCTGTGCAGTATATGGTGATATATAGTGAACCTATATCTCAGTAAGGGGTGCATGCACCACCTTACTCAGGCTGCAGTAGCAGACCTGTGGTGTCATTTTGGGTGGCTGTCCAGGGGTGGCATAATACATGCTTCAGCCCCTGGTAGGCCTCTGGGGTACCTATGCCCTGGGTACATAGTATACCATATACTAGGGACTTATAAGGGCACCTCAGATCCAATCTGTAATGTACCTAAAGTACATGGAATCATTTTAGAGAGAAAGCAGCAAGGCTGGGGCCATGAATAGCAGGGTCCCAGCCAGACTAAAGTCGAAAAACAGTGAAACACCAGCAAAAAGTGGGGGTAAACATGTGAAGCAGATCCTACTCTCCTACACAACCCAAACCTATTCTGACATAATCATTTAACCTGAACTCTCTGTGACTGTTTCTAATGAACCTTTCATTTTGCATGACAACAAAAAACCCCAAAAGAGAATACTAATCTTTAGCACACCCTGTAATCTTGTAAGGCTACAAACAGTGATATTTGGATGATGGATGGAACATTTAAAAGCACGCTCATCCATTCACCCAAATATACTATATTCACGCATACATTAACAATACAGTAGTTCCCTTAGTTTACAGTTTACTCCCTGATAAACAATCCTAAACATACACTGAATTTTCGTCAGTGATAAAATCTGAAACATCAAACAAAAGTCCTAGAAAAGTACTAATTGACTTTGAATTAACTATGATTAATACTATAACCAAAACGTACACGTATACCCAAATTCAAGGATTTTTTTTTCACTTTTCACAGGCATTTTGGTAAAAAATTCCAAAAACATCCTTAATTGAGGATAATATATCAGATAGCAAACTACAGTTTGAACTGAAAAAAACTAACTGCCCTTTTCTTTGTTCCTCCCGACCGTGTAGACGAGTACTACACTTCAATTACAGAATCTGAATATTTTACATCAAACGAAGATAAATTGGCACCTATTCTAAATTATTTTGAAGACACATGGATTGGCCATCTAAACAGGTCGGGTCACAGGAGGAGGCCATGTTTCCATGTGGAGTGGTGAAACTGCTACTTGACCTGCTTAGAAGGAGGAGCAAAAACAAACAATGCCATAGAAGGATGGCGCAACTCCATCAATAAATCAATTGGCAAACCTCATGCTAATTTCTATCATTTTTTGGAAATTTTGAAGAAGGAGCAAAGTTTCCAAGAAATGAGAATGTCGCAATCATTAACAGGTAGTCTGAACCCACGTATTTCTAAAAGAACTAAGGAAATGTCTGAAAGACTATTGGGTGTAATTCAACAGTTTACGTTGACAGTGGCTTCAGACTACCTTGGTAATCTTGCACACATCCTCCATTTCCAAAACACACTATCTTTTTACTTGTCTGTTTTGCCCTAAAACAAATACTACTATAAATGATGATTATGTTTAAAAAATGCAACAAATTCCAACATTGCAATCCAAGTCTCTTCTAAAGACAATCTTATCTGGATATCTGTAGAAATCAAAAGTAAAAACACCCAAGAAAAATCCCGAAAAGTGAATTTTTTTATATAAAAAATGCAACAAAATACATCTTGAAAAATAATAATTAGCACATCCAAAATCCTAAATCCAAACCTAGATGACTTTAAAACTAATAACTTGTCTATTTTTTAAACACGAAGGGGCCCATTAGGATGGCAGGTGGAGGCACCACTGCAGTGCTGGCTGTGGCGGAAGTTGCCATTTTCCCCACGCCAGCAGCGGTCCTCACTCCCGCTATATTAGTATGGCCAAACATAGCCCATTTACCGTCTGCCATGGTGCGACGCGAACCGCCATCAAAAAGTGCCTGCCACCGCAGCAGTGGGAGCAATGGAGACCCACCGCCGTGCGAAATGACGTCCCGTCCGCTGTACAAATCAGGCTGCCCCAAACTGCCAGTCGCAGCGGAGAAACCGCCCAACCAGAGACGGCGGAAGCACGACTGCAGAAAGCGAAACCAGATTCCCAGTCCCTTCCATCTGGTCCCGACCGCTATGGATCCAGCTCTACACGTCTTCCCGGTGCTGTACCTGATACACTACCAGCAAGTTATGGACCGTCGCGGACGCCGCCGCAGGTACGCAATAACACAACTCCCCACACAACAACAGCACACAATTCATAGGCAGATATAGGGTTCCTGTCCACACCAGACACACTGGTGGGGACAGGAACACATCCACAAGTGTACCCACCCATGTCCTACCTGTCACTAAATCACCCCTTTGCATCTAGGTGACCCACCAATCGCGATATTGATGCAATGTCCCAGTCATGTCACCACAGCGGTGAAGACGCGGGAAAACATGCACACAATGCAGAAGGCAGGGCCAGCGCCAGGCATGGGCAGTGCACAAAGATCATAGGGCCACACCTCCAGCCTCCACACACTAGGCCCCACCAACATGAAGGGACATGCCATGTGCCTCTCCTGTGCTCCCCCATGCACAATAACCAGCCAGGTTAACCCACACCCTGCACCTCACACCAAAGAACTAGGGAGACAGCCTCAGCAGGTGGTGCTGCAGAGGAACACACAGCACAGAAGCACAGGGCCAGGGCAACCCTCACACCACACCTACACTACACTCATGGCAAGAAAACTGAGTCCAAGCACAAAATGAACACACATAGAGATCCAGAACAATCGCTCAACTGGACATACAGCCTTTCAAGTCACACAGACATACCCCACACTGACGCACAGCCACATAGCCACATACTGATACCAGATGTCAGCAGCAATAGAGGACAACAAATAGGAAAACTAAAGTGAGGTGCACACAAATGGAAGGCCAAGGAGCTACCACTAAGCATGTGTGCATCACATGCAAGTGAAGGAACATAAAAAACACACACTTAGCCCATCAAATCACACATGGCTAGCACAGTGAGTGAAACTAAACCAGAGTCACCTCTGTGCAACAACTCAGGGAGACAGCAAGGCAACCCATGTATAGGCACAGGGATGAAAGGAAGTCTCTGAAGTCAAACAGTGAACAGCCACACATCTGTATCCATCTACTTGACAGGTGTATGTCAGCAGCACAACACACAGGGCCCATTGTTACACTCCATGACTGTCAAACACAAGTAGGATCCTTCACACATACCCCCCACAACCTCACACCTGCAGCACACAACACCAGTGTCAAACCCACAGAAGGGTGCCAATAATGTCCAGTCAATACACTGACAAACAATCACACTCCCTGGGGGCATCCACAAACATCACACACACTCACACACACTCAGGGATGCCTGAACCAATGCTGGCACAAAAACAGCCAAACACAAAACTCAATAACATTCACAGAAGTACAACAAGACTATACCTGACCTGTGCAGCTAAACTGTGGAAAGGCAATGGGAGCCCAGACAGAACAGGAGTACACAACATCATCCGTCAGGAACAATGCACCGACAACATACCCCAACACAGACAAGAAGTGCATCATCTCAAAACAATCATGGACACAAACTGGGAGCAATGGGCCTACAATGAAACACAGACAGACATACCACACCACCCATCAAGTCAACATGGTGTCATAGTGTACCACATGCTTGCACATGCACGATCCTGACAAGTCAAATATGAGAAAAGAAAACCCTAAGGATGCACCCAAAACAAGCCCAGGAACAAGAAAAGCCTTATGTGCATGTGACAGACACAAAAGTAATGCACACTACACTGGCAACACATATCTGAATGAATCACAACACACCAACAAAACACACACACTGACATGCAAATAGAACATCACACAAAGAGGATCTGTCAGCTGCAAGAGACATCACAGCCCAAACACTGCACGCATCCACATCAAAAACACAACAGATGCACATGCCAATACATCAGCTGGAAATCAGGGGATGCACACCAGGCAAGGACAAGGCAACATACACTTGCAGCACTGCATGCACGACAAGCAGTGTGTGCACACCAGACATACCAGTTCTACACAGATATGAGTGACACACCATGAACCCCCACAACACGAATCAGCACAGCACACAGACAACATCAGACTCAGGAAGGGAAGCAGTACCTCAGGAAACACACATACAGCTAACCCAACACCCTCAGATGCACAAGTCTGGGACACCCAGGTGAAAACAACATGACCAGAGGACTGTGCAGCACAAACAGTTGAACTGCATATGAGCAACCATGTCTGCAAAACAGTACAAGAAAATCACATATAACCAATTGGGAAATTGTCCTGAGTGGCACATTGGTCCTGTGCACAGATCAGCACCACAACGCATAGTGTAACAAATGAAGTGTTGGGGAGGCACACACACTGGCAACCCAAGGGGACAGCTGACATGAGCGTGAAGTGGTGTGTACGTCAGTAGTGGACAGGTGAGGAGTGCCCCATACAAAAATAGATAGAGTGCAGACTCACAATGGGTAGGCATCAGAAGCACAGATAGGGGATGTTATGACTCCACACCCCACATGCCATACTGGAGCCAAAAAAACCTCAAGTGACAGCAATGCATGAGAAAACATACCCACAATGTCAGTGTGGCTGAGCAAGTCTGCACAGTGAGTACAAACAGTATCAAGACACATGGCTGGTCAACAAAACACAACACTGACTTGCCAGTCACACACTCTGCATACTCACAATTGGCACCAACAACAAGTAGGTGTCCCCCAAAAGTGCAAGGACACACCAACACACTGCACAGTACACAACCTACAACTTCCACATGTGCACACAATCACTAGCAAAGGGCTGACCAATCCAACTAACAGGCACTCAACTCCTGGGTGTCACGTGTGCAGTTGACATTGCAGGGACACACACATAAACACTACTGACAAAGTCACCCCCTTTACACTGCACACTTCTTGACCACCCAAGTGCACACATTAAAATGTACCCATGTGACTAGAATGACTGGCCATCACAAGATGAGCATACACCAATACTGATGGTCACACATCAAGAAAGATCACACAGACATGATGACCCTGGCTAGCCTGCCTGCAATCCTGTGGATAGAATCCCACCTTGTGCTGGCAGTGCATACAAACATGGCATGTGTACAGTATAGCTAACCTGACCAAAGAATGATTAGGATAACAGTAGTTCATCACAAACCACCATCATTGCACCCCCAAACCTCAGATTCAAGAAGAACTGAAGTGCCTGTCACCTCTGCAAAACCCTGAACAAGTTAAACAAGCCATTGGCAATGTTAAAGTGGCATACAGAGCATGTGTCACAGTAAACCATACCTGCACAGAAACCCCTTTATTTAGCAAGGACACCGACAAAGCAGACAACAGGAGTAACTGTCTTTATTCACATATTATACAGATAGGCACCAAAAGTAGACAAGAGCAAGGCCAGTGGCCAGTACAAAGTGCAGATGAGGTACATGAGAAACTGCACAGGGAATGGGCAAACAGCAGTGAACATCAAGGCCAGCGGCCAGTCCAAGGTCCAGATGAGGTACTCGTGAAGTTACACCGAGAATGGGAAAACAGCAGTGAACATCAAGGCCAGTGGCCAGTCCAAGGTGCAGATGACCAGATGAGGTACATGAGAAGCTGCACAGGGAATGGGCAAACAGCAGTGAACATCAAGGCCAGTGGCCAGTCCAAGATGCAGATGAGGTACATGAGAAGCTGCACAGGGAATGGGCAAACAGCAGTGAACATCAAGGCCACTGGCCAGTCCAAGGTGCAGATGAGGTACACGAGAAGCTGCACAGGGAATGGGCAAACAGCAGTGAACCTCAAGGCCAGTGGCCAGTACAAAGTGCAGATGAGGTACATGAGAAGCTGCACAGGGAATGGGAAAACAGCAGTGAACATCAAGGCCAGTAGCCAGAACAAAGTGCAGATGAGGTACATGAGATCCTGCACAGGGAATGGGTGAGACTGTACCCTATATCCAGAAAAAGGGGGGTGTCCAAGTGCACTCCTGTCATCAACATTTCACGGTATCAGTTGATCAATTTAGTCTTTGTGCGTGCAGCCCAGTTAACCGTGGTCTGCCCAACCACCACGTATAGGAAAACTTCGTCAAAAGCTGGAGTGGATTAACACTCGTGTGCCGGGCGCACAGCTTAACATCTGATTTACAGCAGATTTTCAACACATTTGTCCATTTTCAAATAAATTTATTCCTTGTATGCTGCGAGTTTTTTTCACACTGAATTCTTCTGTTTTATTATGTCACATGAGAGATGCTGTGTATTTTAAATCTAATACTGCAGATATGCCAATCCAGGCCTTTTTCTCCAGTAAGAATGTACACACATAATCCTCGATGGTAAGTATAATTCCCAATGCATTTCGGGCTTAACTTTGCCCTTCGTCAGGGGTACACTACAAATAAAGAAACATCGACATTAGATAATATGTTGAAAACATGGTATTTACAAGAATTAACATTGCATCAAAAAGTACATGCTTCCTTTTTAACCGCTACATCCTGCATTGACGTTTTCCCTCTAATAGCGTGACTGCACGATACACAAGTGCCCAAACAAGCCTCACCCCTCATCTCTAGTGTTCCCGTTGTTTCACTTCACCCGATGAAAGTCAACCACTTAGTGTGTGTTTGCAGGTTATTTTAACTAGAATTTAAATTGTATATTTTACAATCCCTGTGAAAAACAACACTAACTCTCTCTCACCTTAATTGTTTTAGCAACCTGTGCTCCTGATTATGACGCCAGATTGCTACAGTTGAAGAACAAGGGATTTTGGGAGTTGTAGTGTTGAGGACGTAGAAGGCTCACGTAATTGTTTAGATCTAAGGGGCGGGGCCCTGCGTTACAAAAAAACGCAGGTGATAGTGAGAGTTTTACTCTGTTTGAGTAAGGAGAGAGTACGTTCTGAAGGAGCACAGGTTGCTAAAACAATTAAGGTGAGAGAGAGTTAGTGTTGTTTTTCACAGGGATTGTAAAATATAAAATTTAAATTCTAGTTAAAATAACCTGCAAACACACACTAAGTGGTTGACTCATCGGGTGAAGTGAAACAACGGGAACACTAGAGAGGAGGGGTGAGGCTTGTTTGGGCACTTGTTGTGTATCGCGCAGTCACGCTATTAGAGGGAAAACGTCAATGCAGGATCTAGCGGTTAAAAATTAAGCATGTACTTTTTGATGCAATGTTAATTCTTGTAAATACCATGTTTTGAACATATTATCTAATGTCGATGTTTCTTGATTTGTAGTGTACCCCTGACGAAGGGCAAAGTTAAGCCCGAAATGCATTGGGAATTATACTTACCATCGAGGATTATGTGTGTACATTCTTACTGGAGAAAAAGGCCTGGATTGGCATATCTGCAGTATTAGATTTAAAATACACAGCATCTCTCATGTGACATAATAAAACAGAAGAATTCAGTGTGAAAAAAACTCGCAGCATACAAGGAATACATTTATTCGAAAATGGACAAATTTGTCGAAAATCTGTTATGATTCAGATGTTAAGCTGTGCGCCCGGCACACGAGTGTTAATCCACTCCAGTTTTTGAGACTGTACCCTGCCATGGTCAGCAACACAGTCAGGAGGGGTAACAATGGGCAGTCCAGGCACCGCTGTGGGAGAGACAGGTGTGTGAGGGGGACTTCCACTCAGACTTGGCTGTCAGTTGGACTGGGAGGTGGCTGAGTGTGGGGAACAGTTGGAGGACTGGACCGGGGAGAAAGAGGCCCAGCTGAGGCTGAGGCATCAGTGGCTTTGGAAGCCAGAGGGCTGCTTGGACCGGGTGGTGTTGTGGCAGGTGGAGGTGGAGTCATGCTGCCGTGAGATGCAGTGTAGGTGGGAGAATGTGGAGGGGTGCCTTTCTACTTCTTGGGGATTCTAAATGGCTCCCCTGTCTTGGGAGGAGTGGTAAGTGGGGCGGGCACAACAGTCACACTCTCCACCAGAGCTGCATCAGGGGCAGCCGGTGGCCCTCCCTCTGGGGACATGCTGGATCCAGCGGTATGCTTGGCCTGGCCTTGCCTTTGCCCCTCCATCCCCTGTTTACCAGGTGTACCCCCTACAGTGCCCTCCTTTCCCTGCTTCACAGGGCTCTGGATGGGAGTTGAGTTTGTGGGTGAATCTGCCTTGTAGCTCTTTTTATGTGGACTCTTAGCAGGCATCAGCTTCTCTGTGGGCATGGCAACTGTCTGGTTGTCTTTGCGAGACGCTTTTGGGACAGGAGGGTCCTTAGCTGGGAATGCCTCTGAGGCATGTGATCCTGAGGCCTGCTTCTTGGCTTTATGGCCCTGGGTGTCGCCTGAAGGGCTTTTGCCTTTGCGCTCTGGGGTGGCTTTAGTTTTTTGTGGGGATGGTGTTTGCTCCCTGGACCGCTTGGGCTGCTGCTGTTGTGTGATGCGTGTGCTGTATATTGACCTTGAGGTCTGTGGTGTGTGGCCACTATCGTCAGAGGTAGCCACTGGCAGGGGGGTGGCCAAAGGGACTGGAGCTGGAGTCTGAGATTGTGCCAGTTGAATGGCTGCCGTCACTGTGGAGGACAAAGACTGGACAGTCTGGTGTAGCCCACACATGTCTGAATGAATGCCCTCCATGATAGCAATGACCTATGCCAACTTTTTGTCGTGGTCTAGGAAGGCATTGATGAGAGTTGTCTGGCCCTCACACAGCTGGCGCAAAAGGTCCACAGACTCAAAACTGATGGCAGCAGGGGAGACAGGGGCAGAGGCAGCGGTGCCTGGGGTGAAGGAGACACTTCCATTCTTACTGGTGCGAACACAGGCAGCACTAGTGGAAGTAGGTGGGAGGGTGGGCACTGTACGCTGTGTGGTAGAAGAGGAGACAGAGTTCCCACTTCCTGTGCCTGCCAACATAGATGTGTCACCGCTGGCGTCAGATGACGTTGAGGTTGGTGTCTCTGGCTGTGATTCCTCAAGCAGACTCCTGTCCCCCTCCGAGGCGCTGGTCACATCAGTGTCACTGTGCTCGTGTGTAGCAGTCGTGCTTGATGCCTCACCACTGGTGTCCGTCCCCTGTCCTTCCGTGCCCATGGGGGATGCTACATGAGAGATGTAGGGTCAGTTCAGTGGCATCAACACAACCATCATATGCAAGCAAATCACTAAACAAGATGATGATATCCCCATGTTGCACACCACCCTGTGCAGTAACATTGTGCAACCTCAATTCTAAATTCGAATTTTGTGTGTTATCATGCAAACGTGCCATACGTGACCCATGTGACGACCACACAGCCAAATAGCCTGCCGTGGCTCCGTGTAACCAGACACACAAATCCCTCTGAGCACACCCAGGGCCCTGAGGGGGCAAAGATGTACCTCCAAACATGTTGCCACTGTCACATCTGGAGGGAGCAGAAGGGGACAACACAGATACAGACTCCAACATAATAGTCCACAATGGACATGAGCTCATGCCATCCACCATGTCATACTTTGGGGCACAACTACAGTCGCACATTGGTGTCAGATGTCTAGTCCTCACAATTCTGATGTCAGGCAATGCACACATTGATGAAAGCACACTCAGATGATGCACACTGCCGTTCCCTTCCATGGGATGTCCCTGACTACCCCAATGCAGACGATGCCAGAAGGCCACGACTCAGAATGCAATGTTAAGGGCCATTACTCCAATGACATGAGAAAGTACAGGTAGGGCAAATTCATGACAGCTGCACCCAACACAGAGGCCACTTACAAGTCACTGCATCACACTACCAACATCACAGAGCCCAGCGCTGGCCCAGGCTGTGAACACATACAGCCACTCACAACCAAAGTCACCCTTCCCAGAATACTCACCCCCAGCTTGCTGCTGATGCTCCTTCAAACTTGCACCCAGCTCAGGCTGTGTCACAGCTAAGATGCGGGCCATTAGTGGTGTCATGCTCCTGCGCACCAACCTGCCAGTCTGAGGGAGCAGCCCCAGCGTCATCTCTGCCACGTTTTTGCTCAGGCGGAAGATGTCATCCCACCTCTTGTGACAGTGTGTGCGCCGTCGGTTGGAGACACCCAGAGCACGCACCTTCTGTGCAATGGCCCTTCACAAGGCCTTACGCTGGTGGACTTTGAGCTGCAGGCATGGGAGACAAGAGGGGGAAAAATCAGTGACACAGTGTTATGTACCACTATCTCTCAGTACAGGAGCATGATACTAACTCACCCCAACTTCACAGATATGTCTAGCAGAGGCAATACTGCATCTCACATGGTACACTAGCATAGGAGAATCATACGAAAATGCATGCAGGTATGAGGGTGGACACAGTATCTGCCCATCTCATACACATGCAGGATGCCAACACAGAAAGCTATGTGTAGGCTGCCCACAAATACTATCCAGTTTGAGGGTGAGCAAGACATACATTGCATTTCAATATATGTTTAGGGGCAGACTCACTGTGTCCAACACTGCGCAGCCAACAATGTCCTTGCCCTGTGAATGGCTTACTGTGTCATGGAGGTCACATTGAGGGACATGATCTTACAATCCCACACCCTTCTCACAAGGCCTGTCGTGTGCAATATACAGAGCTGAGATGGCTCTTTGATGGATAGTCCAGCAAACAACACACATGTTACACCCTGTAAATTCAGTGATGTGTACGTGTCAGATTGGGCAGTGACTGTGCAGGCCAGGTGGGATCACACTGAGGTCCAACGTGGGGCATCAGAAATGTCCAATGAAGGGATAATTCGAGAGCGTAAACAGTGCCTACACATGCCAGTCAGAACACATGCTGGTGGAAATGGAAGGGGCTGTGCACAAAAGTACGACAATCTGCTGTGTGATAAGTGAATTACCACCAAGAGTGTCACCCTCTGGTATTAAAGTCCTGAGCATAGTGCTGACCTATACCTGATGCAAATTTGGAGTCGGACACAATTCCATCACTACCCTCTGGACGTAAACCCTTGCTAAGGCCACAGATGAGCCTGTGAAGGACATCAGGGACCCACACAGCCATTCACGCAAGCAATTACTGGCCTGACTCCTGCATTACCAACTTGCTGCGTCATTGTATGGCTGACAAGACAATACATGTCCCTCCAATTTTGATGTGCAGGCAGGGAAACGTGTGAAATAGGCTACACACCCCTTTCCCCTGATGACAGCATGCTAGGCAGTGCATGACACAACCTCCCACTCTCAGGCACATACTGCAGCAGATCAACGTCATGTGTGCACCCCCTGCACTCTCACTTCCACTCTGAAAGACTTACCATGACATTTGGAGCACCATATAGCCTCCCGTACTGTGTGAGCACCTTGTTCACCAGGACCTCCAGCTCCTCGGTGGTAAAGGGACTGGCCCGGATCTTCTCAGTCCTCGCCATCACTGTGTCCAGGAGACAGGAGTCTGAGAAGTTTGCCTGGTATATGCTGTCTACTAGTTATAGTGGGCACCTTGCACTAGTCCAAACAACCCTAATTGATGATTAGGTTAAAGACAACCTTTATTGAAAGCTATCCTAGTGGTAGCTATGGAGAGCAGCCTTCAGGCTAAGTCTCGAAGGAATGTAAAGCAGCTTGGTTTACCAGATTATAACCTCCCGAATGACCAAATGAAAGGAGAACCACACAAGGTATATATATAAAATATATATATTTATTACTAAACACTCTCTACTAACCTCTTTATGAGATTAGAGAGCAAAGCACACAATATTACAATTCTAAAACTACAGTAAATAGCACAAAATACAATGGGCCCCAGGGGGAGACCAAACAAAATATTAAGAAAGTGGTATAAGAACCACGACTTGACTAGACACAGTGCCTAGAGCACATATAATCGCTGGGACCCCAAGAAACCACCCTAGGTAGTGACACAGGGGACCCACGGGGGACGCGTGCAGGAGCGAGCGCCGTACAATCCTATGGGAAAGTCGCGGTTGGAATTTTACAGATTAAGGACACTTAGGAGAGGACTTGGAGCAAACCCTTTTAGACTTAGAAGGTTCTAAGGCCAGCACCCATGTGAGCACCGGAGTACTCGTGTTATGTAACCCAGGGAAGCCGGGTGTACGTAGGTGTCAAATGGTGTCGGGAATCTTCGCTGTTTTCAATGGCGAGTTGCTGCAAAGTGCTGCTGCCATGGAAAGGAAAAGTGTCGGGTGTGATCCAAGCCTGGATCGAAGATGAGACAAACCTGAAAGCAGAGGGGGCAGAGTTTGGGTCACTTGCCAGTGACCAGGGACACGATAGACAAATGCCCATCGATGTCTGGTGTTTCAGGTGCAATGAGGTGAAGCTTGACTCCACTACCACGGGGACCAGGAGACGTCGACGACAACCACAGTCTGCAGGCGAGCTGTCCCACGAAGGATGTCGAGTGCTGGGGGGTCGGTATCCAGATTGGAGGCCAACAAGCCTTGGCAACAGCAACCCACGCGGTGAGTAAAATGGCTTTAGTGTGGACCAGCAAGGTCCTGTGGACTCCCCAAGTGATGGAGAGTCAGGGAACGTCTGGAGCAACCAGGTAAGCCCGTTGAAAGTTAAAGTACCCTTCTCAGGGACCCACAAGTCAATGGACAAGGGATCGCGAAGGGACCTCGAGAGGAATCACTAAATACCAGCCCACAGGACACTCGAGGAGTGTAGGCCAGTAATCTTCAGTGGAATCACTGTTCGGGGTCTGGAAAACAAGTAGCCCAAAGCACAGCCTCAGGCATCACCAAAAAGCATATGCTGCTGCAAATGTGCATGGTGTCCAGGGGTTCGGGTTACACGGTGCCCACAAGGGCTTTGGATCTCAGGATTGCTGAGAGCACGGATCGGCCTTGGGGAAGCTTGGGAACCCACCTCCTGTGTTGCAAAGTCTTCGGAGTCCTTCAGGAGCTGCGTAGTTGCAAACCGGACAGATGCGTCTTTGGTGCCTGCCTTGCAGGGGAGTAACTCCTTTACTCCAAGGGATATTCTTCGGTCATCCAACGTTGTGTAGATAGTGGAAGTTCTGGAATTCTGTAGCAGAGTTTCATCCAGGTAAATCTAAAGTCCTGTAGCCAGGGGTTCCTACTTTATACCCAAGGAAGGGGTAGGACAAACTCTGGGGACCCACCTATGGGAGGGTCAGGACAGAGGGGTGGCTACACCCATGTCCTTTGTCCAGTTTCGCACCAGAGCAGGGGCTGGTAGCCCCTGCAACCGGTTTGAGCTGGACTATGCACAGGGACACCAAATGTGCCCCCAGTGCAGACATCAAAGCACTCTTGGAGTGCATCCACCCAGCCCCAATACACTAAAGCCTGTCTGGGAGGTCGTCACACCTCACTGTGATAGGAAACCTATTGTCCAGCCTCCCCTGCCGGATTTCGTCCAGCAGCAGGAGGGCAGACTTGTGTCTGTGGCTGGCAGTATCCATTTTGTGATGCCAGGGTTCTGTGAAGCTGGTACCGGGTGTAACGGTGAAGTCATATTTCTCCCTCTAGTAGGATGGACTCATACCTCCAACGGGGAGGTATGGTTCCAAGGTGTTTGACACCAAACACAACATGTTTCCATGCAAACAACCCTGGAATAAAGGTTCCGAGTCTCCAGATGGGCTCTGCACATGCATGGGCACCCTCTCATATAAAACCCAGCACCCTGCCTTCAGGATTGATAAGGCCTGCTATAGGGGTGACTGATAGGTTTATATATGTGGTGATATGGATAGATATAGTGAACCTATATCTAAGTAAGGGATGCATACACCACCTTACACAGGCTGCTGTTGTGTCATTTTGAATGGTCTCCTAGGGGTGGCATAATACATGCTGCAGCCCCTGAGAGGCCTCTGGGGTACCTATGCCCTGGGTATATAGGATACCATATACTAGGGACGTATAAGGGTACCCCAGAATCCAATCTGTGGTGTACCTAAAGTACGTGTAATCAATTAGAGAGGAAGCAACTAGGCTGGGGTCCTCGATAGCAGGATCCCAGCTAGACTAAAGTCGAAAACCTGTGAAGTATCAGCAAAAAGTGGGAGTAACTATAAGAAACAGATCCTACTCTCCTACAAAGAGCAGTTGGTGGTGAGGGGTGTCAGGCAGCAGGCTCTGGAGACAGCAGCAGTTGGTGTTGAGGGGTGTCAGGCATCAGGCTCTGGAGACAGCAGCAGTTGGTGGTGAGGGGTGTCAGGCAGCAGGCCCTGGAGACAGCAGCAGCAGCAGTTGGTGGTGAGGGATGTCAGGCAGCAAGCTCTGGAGACAGCAGCAGCAGCAGTTGGTGGTGAGGGGTGTCAGGCAGCAGGCTCTGGGAGCTGTGGAAATGTGAGGCTCTCTCCCACACATGTAAAGCCCCCTGGGGTAGTTTCAGTGGTTCTAAGCTGCTGCAATTGGTGTTCCAGGTCAGCCTTTTTCAAATGCATCCAATGACCGGCTCCGCGGTGGCGGAGCACGCCTACCGCGCTTTTCAAGATTGCATTAGTCTATCACGATTGCGGTTCCCATTGGCTGTAAGGGCATGGGCCATGGCGGTGACACACCGCAGGGTCCAGGCGGTCGCTACCGCGGTCGCGCATCTTTCAATTGCATCCAATGACCAGCCCGCGGTGGCGGAACATGCCTACCGTGATTTTCAAAATTGTATTAGTCTACCGCGATTGCGTATCCCATTGGCTGTAAGGGCATGGGCCAAGGCGGTGACACACCACAGGGGCCAGGCAGTAGCTACAGCGATATGTGTGCCATACATTACTAAGAATGACTGTGATTTGGATGGCGGAGCATGCCAACCTCCATTTGATCATGGGTATATGCCTAGCACTAACGCAAGTGTGGCTTGGGCATTGGCGGTGACACACCGCAGGGGCCAGGCGGTAGCTACCGCGATATGTGTGCCATACATTGCTAAGAATGACCGTGATTTGGGTGGTGGAGCATACCAACTGCCATTTGACCATGGGTATATGCCTATCACTACCGCAAGTGTGGCATGGGCATTGGCGGTGACACACCGCAGGGGCCAGGCGGTAGCTTCCATGATATGTGTGCTATACATTGCTTAGAATGACTGTGATTTGGGTGGCGGAGCATGCCAACCGCCATATGACTATGGGTATATGCCTATCACTACCGCAAGTGTGGCTTGGGCATTGGCGGTGACACACCGTAGGGGCCAGGCAGTAACTACTGCGATATGTGTGCCATACATTGCTAAGAATGACCGTGATTTGGGTGGTGGAGTATGCCACCCACCATTTGACCATGGGTATATGCCTATCACTACAGCGAGTATGGCTTTGGCATTGGCAGTGACACACCGCAGGGGCCAGGCAGTAGCTACCACGATATGGCTGCCATGCATTTGAACCAGTGACCGTGATTTGGGTGTCAGATCATCTTGACAGCACCTATGGACACGTCATGCAGTGTGAATGGCCAATGGCCAGTTCTCAACAGTGCACAGTAGACACATGATTCATGGAACAAGATTGTGCACTCAATGGCAATGTAACCTTTACCCCATTACTGACTACACATGCCATGTTGTATATAATTAGAAACATTGGCATGTACTCCCTCACATGTCACTTGAGATTTTGCTGGGCATGTACACAGAACAGTGTTGTGATGGACTCACCAATGGATACAAATGCCAATGTGTGAAAGGGCTGAGCAACTCACAATGATGAATGTCTTACTACACAATGTGCAGATTTGACTGTCTACTTTTCTTGGCTCATGCACATATTTGTCAATAAACACACAGTATTGGGTCATTGTATGGTTGATGTGTGCCCTGTGTGACTTACACAAGAAGGTGTGGCAGGTACAGCAGCTAGGTAGGAGACAGTAGTGTGGCAGTTTCACACATATGCTGTTGGTACTACTCTCAGGGCTGTCCATGCAAGATATGGCCATATACCTTTGTGCATTCACATAGTCAGATATTGTTTGTGAGGTGCTAGCTGTGTGAAAAGTGGACAGGTGTACGGATGGTGTATCTAATGGTGTCCCTACATGTAAGTTGTGCCGTAAGCTGAACTGTGATGCTAGTCATTGTTTGCGTTGTGTCTGTCAAAACGTAAGATGTTGGACACATCTCCTGGTGGATTGCATTGACTATTGTCCGCTTTAATCTCACCTAGGAGGGGGACAAATGTGCATCGTCCCTTCACAGTGCTGGCAGACATGGAGGATGAGGAGGTCATACGGAAATTCCGTCTGGATCGAACCACCCTACAAGACTTATGTACTATGTTGGAGCCCCACCTGCAGCCTCGCAGGACATATCCGGGTGCTTTCACACCAACGTCTAAGGTGATGGCGGCCCTGCATTTTTTTGCTGCAGGTTCTTTCTAGTACACGGTGTCCAGTGTAGGTGGGATGTCGCAACCTATGTTCAGCATGGTGCTACGTGATGTCCTGTCCGGTATGATCTACAAGGACAGATATATCCATTTCCCCAGGAGGCATGAATTGGCGGCTGTGAAGGGAGATTGTTATGCACTTGGGCACATCTCCAATGTTGTTGTTTCCATTGACTGCACACATATTGGCCTGGTTCCACCACAGGCATGTGAGCACATCTACAGGAACAGGAAGCATTTCCATTCCATCAATGTGCAAGTGGTGTGCCAGGCAGATATGTTCAACTCTCACATCTGTGCCAAATTCCCAGGCTCGGCCCATGACTCGTACATCATGCGTAACAGCATTGTGCCTCGACTGATGGATAATCTGCTTCTGGAGCATGCATGGATTGTGGGTGAGTACGAAGAGTCCAGTAGCGTGCTGTGTGTGTGACATGCTGTCCTCTGCCACAGTTACATTACAAAGTTGCTCTGTGTATCTCACACCTAGGTGATTCAGTATATCCCAACCGTCCTTGGTTGCTGAGCCCACTGCGGAATCCCAGGACACCAGCTAAAGTCTGCTACAATGATGCCCATGGGAGGACACGTCGTGTGGTGGAGCGTACTTTCGGTCTCCTGAAGTCACGTTTCCTTTGCCTGGAGAAGCCCGGAGGTGCACTGATGTTCTCGCCCAAGAAGGTATGTCAGATTGCAGTTGCATACTGCATGCTCCACAACCTGGCCTTGTGCAAGGAGATCCCCCTGCTCCTGGGTGCTGATGAGCAGCCAAGGTCCCTGCCTGCAAACCAACCCATGTCCACTGACGAGGATAGTGGAGAGGAGGAAGGTATCGACCTGCGTCAACAGCTCATCAACCGCTACTTCACTTGAAGGTGAGTGACAATGTACAACGGAGCCATTGTCTGATGATGTCATTGTTTTTGGCAAGGTGTATGTGAGCTTTGTGACTGCAGCCTGTTGTTGACTCAGTGCTGGCTGCCAATGTTTCTGGGACAGGGTAGTTTGGCACAACTACAGGATGCTTATGTCGGTACTGCTGCTCATTGTAATGTGTGCAGATTGGAGTACCTTGATGACAAGTGTTGTGTGATGGCTGTGATGCCAACACCTGACTAGTGAATATTTTTCTGTTGTGTTTTCATTGGTCCCTTCAGCCTCGCCTTGCCTACATATAATCCATACTCAAGGTACATTGTAATCATGGTGAAGACTGCACATCCTGGAATAAACACGGAGCAGACACAACAACATGTGTGTGTAAGGAGTGTTTATTTACAATGGGGACATGTGACAGGTGGGTGAATATTTAAAATAAGGTGATTAGTGAAGCAGTGAGTTGTCAGTGATGGTACATGAGACAATCGAGTAGTCACCACATTGATGTGGTGACCCAGTCCAACAGACGGATGCCATTCACAAGGCAGTGTGGGGAAGGACAGTCCAAAAAGTCAATGCAGCAGTGAAGAGGGTTGCCATCATGGCTGGCTCCATGACTGGCGTTTGGCAGGTGCTTTGCCACGGTATCCTCCCAATTTGGCTCATGCGGGTGTCCATGGACCTCAGCAGCAGGCAGAGCTCACGTGAATCTTCTTCATCCCGGGCCGTTCGTCCCTGGGCCCCTTCATAGGCCCCAAGGTCTCTGGTGAGGTTGTCCAGGGCTTCGGTCCCAGTGTCCAGTTGTCTTTGACTCCCCCTTGCCCTCCCACCTGCCCTGCTGTCACGGACCTGTTGCCTCCCCACTGTACGCCTCCGCCTACTCTCCCTGCCCTCCTCAGTTGGTGGTGTGGGGTGGTCATCCTCTGGGGCAGTGAGAGAGTTGCAGGCAGCACTGGTGGTGGTGGTGGAGGCTGCACAGGCTGTTACAGCAGGGGTCTGCGTAGATGTTGGTGTTGCTGCAGATGTGGTGGGGGGACAAAGGGGTCCTGGGGCCTGTTGCGCCCTAGCACACCAGATGGGCCGGCTTCGACCTCAGCGTCCTCAGAATCCAAGGAGTCATCATCCGAGAGTCCATGTTCTGGTGGTGGGGGGAGACTGGCTCTGCAGGTTGCTGTTATCGTCCTCTGCAGTCAGTTCTTGGTCACCTGTGGGACAGAGGGAAAATGGTCATTGAAGTGCACCCCTCAAACTTGGTGTTAGATGTATCTTATCCACAGGTTATACACCACACAGTTAACTAGTTATCACATTGTATGTCTGCACACTACTGTGCATCATAACATGATGTGGAGGTACATGCATTACTTGTCCATGGTGTGACATGTCAATACATACCATGCGCCACGTGCATATTTTGTGATTATAAGGACATGTTGTCATCTAACGACTAGCGCCACAACGAATTTATGTGAAGCATCTTTGTTGATTACTCTGCCTGGCAGACGTTACATCTGAGCATGATCTAGCCATTGTTATCTCATGCATACCTTTGTCATGTCATGTGCAAATCTCAATTTGTACTACAGACCATGCTTCATTTGTTTTCATATGGTCCTTGATGCTCTGTCCCCATGACACTTACACATAGCATTCAGTGCTGTGCATGATTGTGCACAGACTTTCTTCAACATGTGAATTAGTGAATCACACTTTGGTTGCTATGACAGTTACATTTGCTTAGCTGTCTGCACACTGTAAGTGGCAATTGGTTCTGTGTGAATTTTTGTGTGATGAGAGGGCTGGTGTTGTCATATGGCACCATGCTTTTTGAGAGGAATGGCTGGGTGCATGCACTGTCTAATTACCTGTTATATTTTCACACTTGGGTGGAATTTGTTACACATCTGTGTGTGTGTGTGTGGTGGAGGGCTGCATCCTGCTCAGGGGTGGGACAAGAGAGCATGAGACGGCTACCTACCTATTAGTTTGAAGTGAACAATGCAATGGCTGACACATGCATCAGGGTGGGAGGGAGTGCTCCATCTTGATGAGCTGGGGAACAAGGGGGCATGGTGGGAGTAGTAGTGCAGGCCTCCCACCCACAAGCAGAACAACCTTGGAAAATGGCTACTTACCTGTTAGTTTGAAGTGTACAATGCAATGGCTGACACAGGCGTCTGGGTGGGAGGGAGTGCTTCATCTTGATGAGCTGGGTAACAAGGGGGCATGGTGGGAGTAGTAGTGCAGGCCTCCCACCCACAAGCAGAACAACCTTGGAAAATGGCTACTTACCTGTTAGTTTGAAGTGTACAATGCAATGGCTGACACATGCGTCTGGGTGGGAGGGAGTGCTCCATCTTGATGAGCTAGAGAACAAGGGGGCATGGTGGGAGTAGTAGTGCAGGCCTCCCACCCACAAACCAAACAACCTTGGAAAATGGCTACCTAACTGTTAGTTTGAAGTGTACGATGCAATGGCTGACACATGCATCTGGGTGGGAGGGAGTGCTCCATCTTGATGAGCTGGGGAACAAGGGGGCATGGTGGGAGTAGTAGTGTAGGCCTCCCACCCACAAACAGAACAACCTGGGAAGATGGCTACCTACCTGTAAGTTTGGTTGGTGTACTACGATGGCTGCCGCATGCTTCGTGGTGGGGGTGAGTGCCACATCCTGGTCAGGGGTGTGACAGGGTTGCCTGGTGGGAGTTGTTGTGCAGGCCTCCCACCACCAAACACCCCTCCTTGTGAAGATGGCTACCTATCTGTATGTCTGTTTGTTGTGATACAATGGCTGCCACATGCTTCTGGGTGGGAGGATATGCTCCATCCTGCTCAGGGTGGGACAGGGCTGCCTGGTAGGAGTTGTTGTGCTGGCTGCCTGTACACATGCAACCCTGGGAATGTTGCAGGCTACCTTCGGGGTGTTTAGATGGAGTGAGTGTTACATCTGTGGTACCTGTGTTGGGTATTATGGTGCATATGAATGTACTTGGGCCTCGGAGGTGTAGCTTTGTAGTTGTGCAAGACAGTACATGGCAGTGTAATGGTTTACATTTGTTTGTCCTTACCAGCCTGCACTCCCCCGGCTATTCCTGTGAGACTCTCTGGATGAAGTATGGCAAGCACCTTCTCCTCCCATGCAGTGAATGTTTTTGGTGGAATGGGAGGTCCACCGCCAGTCCTCTGAGCCAATCCACGGTTTTTGTTCTTCTTCTGTTTGACAACCCTCTTAAAGTCATGCCACCGCTTCATGATTTCATTTTTGGAGGGCGGGGTGGTCCCTACTGCATTGACCTTGTCGACTATCCTTGCCCACATTTGTGCTCTTTTGGCTAATGGTGTCTGTTGGACCAGGCTACCAAACACTTGTGGTTCTACTCTTATTATCTCATCTACCATGACTAACAACTCACTCTCTGTGAATTTGGGCATTTTCTGTGGTGCCATGGTGTGTGATGTGCTAATGTTTTGGGGTGCAGTTGTGAGGGTGGTGTAGGTGGTATATGTGTGTTGTGCTGTGTGATATGTGCAGGTTTGCCTCTCCTTTGTGCTCTGGTGTTGGGCCCTTCAGTTGTGGAGTATTGCAAAGGATTCTGGTCAGGGAAGTGGCTGGTCTTATGCTCAGCTATGTGGGTGTGTCAAGATGGAGTATTGCTGTCAGGTGTGTTGTGTGGGTTATCCTGCGATTTGTATTTTTAAATTTGCCATAGGGGTGTGTCATTGGGATGTGTTAGGTGTTTTCGGGGGCAGGGCTTGTTTGCTGTGTGCACTTGGAGGCCTTGTTGTGATTTTATTTTTAGTCGGCTGCCATTTTTTTCATGGAGCGTCCGCAGCGATGGCTATGCTATAGCCCTTCCCCCGGATCTCCCATTCATCACTGTTTGCGACCGGAGCAGTTGGAAATAGTGGCACGTACCGTGGTCACATCGGGGATATCCTAATTTTCCGTGTGGTCTCTTCGCTGTCCTCGCGGCGGTTTGGTGTGTTTCCGTCACAAATCCGACCGCCGCAGACAGGTTTTCACCAGCTCCGCCCGCTACAGGCGGTCATTGGTGGCCTCGTTCTGCCGCGGTCGGATTTTTTTGGCGGTTGATCCTAATTGGACCACCGGTTTTGCCGTGGTACCGGCGGACAGTTGATTTCCGCTACCATGGCGATCGGGGTGGTTTTCCGACCACCATCCTAATAGACCCCTTAATCTTTTACTTTTAACCGCATTATAAATACATCTACCGCGACAAAATCGTGTCGTAAAACAGAGAAAGTACACCTCTCAGAACACTTTAGATTATTAAAGTGTTTATTATATATATATATCGTTAGCCTTTTTATTATCGAAAAATTATTTCAAAAACTAAGAGACCTGATGTGGGCCTACTACTGCAACCTCTAATGGAAGAAATAGTTAGTTGACACACATCAAAAATACCTACAACACATTTTCTACATCTATCTACCTCCCTCATCTCTCCTTACAATAAACATTACCACTACACAATGGGGCATATGCATCAACATTGGCATTTGCGATTCCTTATTAGCGAAAAATAAGGATTCGCTAATAAGGAATAGCAAAAGGCTATGCATGTAGGAATCGCTATTCAAATAGCGATTCCTTAACTTTTCTTAATTGCTACTAGCAAATAGCGAGTAGCAATTAAGGAATGCCATCCCAATCATTCCTATGGGCCTCCAGGCCCATAGGAATGAATTGGAGATTGCATGAGCAAATAGCGAGTACCAGTAGGTTCTCGCAAATTGCTCATGCAATTTCAAGGGTGCAAGGGTGTCAAAATGACACCCTATTGCACCCCTGAAATTGATATGTGCACATATGTTCGATTTGGGAAAAAGGGGGTGGTGATGGACAGAGTTTCTGAATGATGCAGAATACTCTTACCAAGTCAAGAGATCATGGTTTTAATCCATCACCGTTTTTTAGCTCACTGCACCATCCAAGCTCAGAACCTGGCTACATGCAAATTAGTCTGTACCTGTCCCAGTGCATGATGGGAACAGGGCAAACCAAACTACCAAGCCAATTCTTATACTGGGAAGGAAACAAGCTTCCGGGGACCGGTTTCTGGCATCACAGCCTTCGTCGGCCCGGCTTGCCTGAATCCTGATGGTGCAATGAGCAAGGGACTCACGTCTGAGCATGCCCTCCCACACTGAGTGTGGATAAAATCGATTTGGGAAAAAGGGGGTGGTGATGGACAGAGTTTCTGAATGATGCAGAATACTCTTACCAAGTCAAGAGATCATGGTTTTAATCCATCACCGTTTTTTAGCTCACTAAGGGCATGTGTGTGCGCAAAAGTGCATTTTTCAAACTTTTAGCAAATTACCATGCAGTTCATCTTCATGGTAATTTGCTCCCCCTATTAGCGAATTCGCTAATTTTTTAACTTTCATGCATTGCATTTAAGGAATCCCAAATTGAGATTCCTTAAATTAAGGAATCTCAATTTGGGATTCCTTAAATGCAATCGCAATTTAAGGAATCGCTATTTAAGGATTCCTTAAATAGCGATTTTAGTATTCGGGTTGATGCATTGGGATTGGGTATTTTTAACTCAATACCGGGAGCTATTAGCTAATCGGTATTTTACCGACTGGATTTTGGCTTGATGCATGAGGCTGTATGTATTTTAATAATTTAAATTTGTCTTAATGTAATGGAGCTCTCCATTGCTTCTGTTCTCTCCCACGATGATCTCCGTAATGATTTAAGTTACGTTTACGCGTCTACATCACTTCTTTCCGTAAAGATAAAAAAGGACATTTTCCCCCATTGACTTCAATAGAAAAGCGTGGGAACATTTTTCAAAAATGTGTTATAAAATGTAACTGCACATAATAAAATACAAATTTATTTTTAAAACATATTTATGTTTGTACTCTATTTTATTATAATTTTTTGGGAATTTATTTGTATAATTAAAGATATTAAAAAATATTAATAAAAATGTTATTAATTCATTACATGTCTTGTATTAATTTATTCATATGTGTTTATCTTTAAAAAAATGCAAAATAATATTTTACTTAATTACACATTCAAATATTTATAATTTTTAAATTAACTGTTAATAAATAATATATTACAATAACCCTATAATAAAATAATTGTTCATCAAAACTTATATTATTTTAAATTGCAAAAAATACTCTAGTACTTATTGTAACACCTTAATACTACTTTACATCTACTTTACATTGTTTACATTTATTTATATATATATATATTTTTTTTTAAATTAAACTCTTGTCCATCATAATATTTAAACACCACAATACTTCTTTTTTTACATTCCTAATTATTATTTATATTTTTAATCTTTTATTATAAATATTAATACCTAAGTATTCAATTACACAATAACACCCATTTTCCACTACATATTAATTCTTAAATATTATTCATTCTTAAATATTTAATATTAACTTCTTAGTTAATTATTAAAATGTAGTATACATATTAATACCGGAGTATTAAATTACCAAAAAATTATCCTTTCCCATAAATATTATTTTTGAAATAGTAACAATTTAGTATTAATATTAATGCCCAAGTATTAAATTAATCAATAACACCCATTTCCACTACATATTAATTCTTAAATATTAGTATTACTTATTAAATATTTAGGTGCCGATTCCGATCCTGTAAAACCCGGGTACGAATGGTCGTACGGAGCGTATTCTCCATACGACTTGTACCCGGGAAATCCTCCTTACAAACCAGCAAGTACGATTCGTACAGAAATACCATTTCCGTACGATTCGTAAAAAACTACATGCGGCGAAAAAATACCCACAGTTCCGATCCGGGACATCGCGTACTTGACGTGCAGACGGAGTCAGGCAGCGTTTTATGGACCAGCAAGTACGATTCGTGCCTACGTCACTCCGCACGGCTCATTTTTTACAGCAGCCAAAAACTCCCGGGAAATTGAGGACGACGCGAAGAAGGAGCAGGAAACATAACCTCTACCCAATTTACAAAAAATATATCCTGTACATACATTACCTCCAGGGTCTGGTCACTTCTGGGGGCGTGTCCACCAATTCCTGCGTACTGCCACAACGGAAGTGGACGTCTACGCGTACCCGTCATCACTACAATGGTGGGATGGACCATACCCACGCTCTGAGGGCGTGGGTACGGTCTGTACCACCATTGTAGTGGTGATGTAGGGGTACGCGTGGCACGGACCGTACCCACGCTCTGAGGGCGTGGGTACAGTCCGTACCACCATTGTAGTGGTGATGTAGGGGTACGCGTGGTACGGACCGTACCCACGCTCTGAGGGCGTGGGTACGGTCCGTACCACGCGCACCCCTACATCACCACTACAATGGTGGCACGGACCGTACCCACGCGCTGAGGGCATGGGTACGGTCTGTACTACGCGTACCCCTACATCACCACTAAAATGGTGGTACAGACCGTACCCACGCACTCAGAGCGTGGGTACGGTCTGTACCACGCGTACCCCTACATCACCACTACAATGGTGGTACGGACCGTACCCATGCGCTGAGAGCGTGGGTACGGTCCGTACCATGCGTACCCCAACATCACCACTACAATGGTGGCACGGACCGTACCCACACGCTGAGGGCATGGGTACGGTCCGTACCACGCGTACCCCTACATCACCACTACAATGGTGGTATGGACCCTACCCACGCTCTGAGGGCGTGGGTACGGTCCGTACCACCATTGTAGTGGTGACGTAGGGGTACGCGTGGTACAGGACGTACCCAACCTATGAATGCGGGGGTACGGACCGCATCACCTGTACCCCTAGGGCACCAGTACATTTGTGATACAAGGCGTACACACGCCACGAATGTTCGCTTAGGGCCTGGTGCAGCAAATAACCAGTATATTGGGGGGGGGGTGTATGCCCAGGACAGCAGTGTACTGCACCAAGGGTGCGGGTGGGTGGCTGCCTAGGATTCCCAGCAGTGGACAAAGACATGTGAGGTATGGGTGCCGAGGAATACCAGCAGTGGACAGAGACATGTGAGGGGTGGGTGCAGAGGACTCCCAGCAGTGGACAGAGACATGTGAGGGGTGGGTGCCTATCACTCCCAGCAGTGGACAGAGACATATGAGGGGTGGGTGCCTATCACTCCCAGCAGTGGACAGATACATGGGAGTGGGTGCCTATCACTCCCAGCAGTGGACAGAGACATGTGAGGGGTGGGTGCCTATCACTCCCAGCAGTGGACAGAGACATGTGAGGGGTGGGTGCCTATCACTCCCAGCAGTGGACAGAGACATGGGGGTGGGTGCCTATCACTCCCAGCAGTGGACAGAGACATATGAGGGGTGGGTGCAGAGGAATACCAGCAGTGGACAGAGACATGGGGGTGGGTGCAGAGGACTCCCAGCAGTGGACAGAGACATGTGAGGGGTGGGTGCCTATCACTCCCAGCGGTGGACAGAGACATGGGGGTGGGTGCTTATCACTCCCAGCAGCGGACAGAGACATGGGGGTGTGTACATCATTATCAGATGACCACAACTCCATGGGTGTATGTACGCATCCCTAATTTTTGACTATGTTGATAGTGCCATAACAACACATCACTGACAGCAGTGTCCCACTCCCATGAGGATGGATGTCTTTCCCCCACTGCATGACACACCACATGTGGGTGTGAGGACAAATGACACATGCATACCCACCCCTGGCGGATGCAGCACAATACACACACAGAGATAATGCCACAAGACTGTATAGTCATGTCAATGCCTACTAAACTAAGAGAGCCAAAGGGAAAACACACTGTCACGCACATCCCAGGACTGATAGGAATGTACAGGTGCTGGGACAGCCACCAAGATGTTGTCTCTCATGGAAGGAATAGGGTGGAGTTCCCACAGATACAATGCCCACAATTGTCAGTCAGGTGCCCAAATACCCTGCAGAACAAGTACCATATGTGTGCTAGGCTGGGATTACACACATGCATAGTGCGGAAAAGGGAGAATTTCGCCATGAAGGCATGGAAACATACTCAATACACAAGTACAGTGACTAGCAAGGATGGCACAGACGATGCAGCCGGAGACATTGCTGAGCAGGCATGGCCATAGTTGAAGGGATCCGTCACCAACAAAGGGAATGTATACACAGGTCAGCACAACAATTGTGCAACTCTCTGCAGGGAAGATGTCAGGTGCCACGGAGGAAGGGACACTCCTTGGTACAATGTCTCAAGAAACAAACAACACACACGACCAAAGATCCTTTGCAGAGACCTTGTGATGGCACGCAGATCCCATGGGCCACCTCATGACCATCAGACTCGAACCTTTGCCCGAAACATAACACATTACCACAACCCCAAATCCTGGAGCATCAGCACCAACATCAATACCTGAAATGCAATAGTGTTCAAAGTCAAAAGAAAATGCTTTAATCAGCATAAGATAATATATTTTTCAACAACACTATATACAAAGGCCAATGGCCAGTCCAGAATAGAAGTCCTTGGGGGGACACATGGGCACGTGTCTCCCCTAGCTTGCCTGCACATTAGAACCCTCAGGTTCGTCGACTGGGGGGGCATCATGTGGGGAAGGACCAGGCCCCGCAGGGACAGGAGGTGTAAGAGTAGGTGTGGTGGGTGCAGGGCTGCACGCCTCCACCACAGGGGGTGGGGCAGCGCCAAAGGTGGAGGTGAGCTTGGCGCTGCACGCTTCTGCCAGGACGTCCAGAGTATCCCCTGCACCGGAAGAAACCACAGGCACAAAGGAGGGGGGGGTCGGAGGGATGGGGTGCAGCGCTACTGGGGGAGGGGGTGGACAGGGGGGGAAGCAACCCCCCTACCCGGGGAGTGCCTTGCCCATTTGCGGGCTGGTGACCCAGTGGGGCTGAGGCCCTGCACAGCCAAGTAGCTCTCCTTGTCTGACTGTGTGGCAGGGGAGCCAAGGGGAGTGCCTTTGGAGGGACTGGGTAGTGAGGCATGCGGACTCAGACTGTGGATGCGTGTATGCCTGTGTGCCCCAGACCCAGTGGGTGTGCCTTTATCCCCCTGAGTGTGCGTGCCAGGAGGTGTGTGCTTGCCCTTACGTGTTTGTGTGCTGCCTGTGTCTGGTGGGGTGAGTGCTTGGGAATGTCTGGGTGTGCATGGGACAGGCATGGGAGTGGGAAGTGTGGATGGTGCAGGGGTAGGGAGGGGACGAAGCGCTGCAGGAGACTCACTGCTGCTGTCAGTGAAGAGTCCATGGACCTCAACAACATCCGTTGGTCAGACATCGCTGCTGACATGCCCTCCATGAACGACACCATCTGTGTCAGCAGTGTGGTGTGGCCATGGAGGACATTCAGCATCGATGTCTGGCCAACCTGCAACTGCCGCTGAATGTCCACAGACTCTGCAGTGAGGGCAGCAGGGGTGACAGGGACAGGGGGTGCGGTGCCTGGCACAAAGGAGACATGGTGGTGCCCTGCACGGACAGAAGGGACCGGAGCAACTTGGAGGGCGGTGATGGGAATGGAGGAGGCAGTTACAGATTTTGTGCTGCTGCCAGGTGTTGTAGCAGCCTCCGCTCCCTCGAGGAGTTCAGCCTCGTACCCGTCAGCGTCGTAGTCGGTGTCGCCACCAGACAGGTCCTCTGCCTGACTCCCCTTACCCTCCGTGCCACTTACTCCCGCAGACTCGCCAGCAGTGGTGGCACCGGTGCTGGATCCCTCCTCCAGGTCCGTGCAGGTGTCTCCCTCGGTGTCCTCCGATGATGCTGTGGGCAAGGTGAAGATACAGAAAATAATCAGTCACCTGTATACATCTGACACATGAGTCCAAACAAAATAGGTCACAGTGCATATCAGGAAATGCATCATGAGTAACATCTAGATTACTCCGCACATATGTAAGCCCTGCACTCCCCAGTTGGTTGACCCACCATGCCACTTGGAAACAAGGAAAAATAGGACACATCAGCAAATAACTTGATATCGAATTATACTGAGAAGCTAGTGTCTGGGAACAGTTGAGCACAGCAATACTATGAAGGCATGCCACCTCTTGTTTACTGTGAACAAAACAGTATTGGTGCACCCAAGGCTAAATAACAGACCGCAATGCTGAAGGTGTCCCCACAATCAGAGACCTGTGAGTACTTTGGAAACCCAAACGAAATACATTGTGATCCCTTGGGAATCACAACACTTTACACAATCTACATGTTTAGAATGTGTGAATGTGCCACTTTGTGAACAGAACACACATGTGCCTGTATAAAAGAAGTCAAACAAGGAGGTGCACACAAAACTACATTTACACAGTCATTGTATGAGCTGCCAGCCTTATTCAAATAAGCCACTGTTAGAAAGAAATGGGGTTTCAGTAAGTACATATACATGGCCCCACGGCGGTCTGGATGACGTGACACTCGTAAGTTGGTATCAGCAACAACCAAGGACTTACCCAAATGCCACCACACTGTGGGAACATGTTTATGTATAATCTGAAAACAAGTGTTATTCGAACTGTGCCTTTCTTTAAAATATGCCAGCGTGTCCCCTGAAAGTGTAAAGGTGGTTTCTTGTGCACTTCCGTGGGAGACATCTGTCATGCAGGCACATCATTGTACTTCACAACAAAACATCAAAGTCAAGCATTGAAAAGAGTAAGACATGTTGACAAGTGTAGTGAGTGCCAAGGTACAAGACTTCTTGACTAACAACTTGAATCATGCCACCTGTCACATGGCCATCCGTACCATGATGACACAGTTGGCAACACATCTGACCCACTGCCTGTCATGTGGAGTGGCACACATGTCAAAACACAGGACAATGCATAAGATAATGGGCCTGCAATTGTGTCGGAATAAGGAGCACCTGCACTGAGGAGACACACTCATGGCAACCAAGAATGTCCACACAGATGTAAGCACACAAAGACCAAACTACGTAGCATCTGGACCACACACTGGTGCCAAAAATGGATGAGCAGGAATCATGTATTTAAACTTTTGACACATGCTGCAAAGCACAAACATTAAACCCTGCACAACATGACGGTCACTGCATGTTGAGTGTCTGTCCAGACAATTATCACACACAGGTCAGACCTGGCAAGGAGACATAAGGTTTGGACATGTAGGCCTTGCCTGCACAAACCCCCATACCAGAGGCAATGTGATTGAGACAGATCAAGAAGTTACACCTCTTAATCTGGGTTTACTAAAATGTGCATCAAGAATTCCTAAATGTACTCCACATCACCTCGTGAGGCTGCCAACACATATTTGTGACAAACAACCATCAACAGATAGTTGTAAATAGACACACAGGCACTGCCCAGTGTGAGGATGCACAAGCCAAATGGGGTCACCGTGTCCAGTGGACACATGTGGCACACTTTACAGAAATACAAATGAGGCCAGGACACTGCCACAGAGGCCAACCTATGCTGAACACACAGAGAATGGGCACAGTGTTGGATGACACACATGATTCCGAGGCAAGGGTGTCTCAGGGGACTGTAGTGGTCACACTGCTCCATGGTCCTGGAATGATCTGACTGTAACATGAGCAACCGTCCCGGCACTATGCATATCTCCCACTCATGCACATCATGTCTGAGGCCACAACATCGGTCATGCATGCTGCAAGTCTGTTAATTTGAAACCTCACACTCCTATGTTGAGACTCAGCATCAGTGCCATCAAATATGGACCCCCAAATGACTGAACAGGACAGGGCACAGGCAAGGTACCAACACATGTCACAGACCACCCCCACACATGATGCAGAAAGCAATGTGCACTTGGATTAACTGGCAGCCTAGATGACCATGTGCAATAGTGTTTACACACAGACCAGGGAACACATGTCAAGGAGGGGAAGAGAGGAAGAACAGCACCGGTTGACTTGGGGGAAAAGGATATGCACTGCACATATAAACCCTGGCAGTGTATCCAAGCGACTGAGCACTTCCAAAAGCTGGTGACACACAACAAACACACATGTACCTACCCCCTTCCTGCTGATGCATCTCCTGTAACCGCCTATCCATGTCAGGGAAGACCACCGCCAGGACACGCTTCATCTGGTGGGTCAGGTGTCGGCGCCCACCGTGGGGGCGTGGAGGTGAGTCCTTCAGCAGGACCCGGGCGGTCCTCCGGGTCCAGCACCGGATGTCCTGCCACCGTTTTCTTACTTGGGCTAGGCGCCGACTGCGACCCTCCACCGATCTCACGGCCCTGACGGCCTGCTTCCAGATCTCCCCCATGGCGTAGGCAGTTACCTGTGAGGATGACAAAGTGAGACAACATCACTACACCTGCTCCATGTCAGAGAGACACACATTTGAACATCTTTGATATGTTGAACAGGGCATGGGATGCTGCCAAGGAATAGCATCTTAATCATATGGACATTGGCCTCTTTGGAAGCCCCAATGCACTACATGGCATATAAAGTACACAGGTGGCATGAGGGGTGCGACACACTCCATGAACATGGCACACACTGTGCATCACAAGCAACACCAGGCTGATGGACAGCACCTCCAAGCAGTTACATGCCCCAGGCCAATGACGCAACCTCAGCAGAGTACACAGACACACACAGGCACAGATCAATCACATGCCATTGGCAACAGCGGATACAAACCTCACTCTGCACATGTGCCACTTGCCTGTGGGGTGTCACAGGTGTGGGGCTAGCTCAGCAAGTCAGACACACAGCACGGCTTACTTCTCACATCAGATGGGGAGAGCTGTTGCCTCTTCCATGCAGCTGTGGTGCAACACTTCACATAGACACTCACCCACATGACAAGGAACATTCACACACATCAATGTCCAGGGGGCGTACACATCACTTGGACACTCTCACCACAGCTCCACTCAACTCACACACATCTGTGGGTACAGTCACCTGTCACACCGGGGGGACCACTGAATCACCTCAGGACTATAGACAAAAAATGCCACAAAGGATTAGCCAAGCTGAATGTGTCATGCACTATGCAGTGAATGTCACAGTAAGCACAATGCAAGTGAGGAGTGCACACATGAACTACATCATGCTCTGCATGGGAGACATAAGCCATTCCCCCCCTGGGACCCACTCTAAACAACATTGCATGTCTGTCACACCTAGACACAATGCCAGAAGTGACAGTCACAAAAAAGGTGCACAGTCAAAGCTAGTGGAGTCAGCACTCACCTGCTCCCCTGGTCTCCCATACAGGCTGGGGTACTGTGGGAGGATGACATCCAGCAATGCCTCATTCTCCTCCTGGGTGAATGGCTAGGCCCTCTCCACAGACCTTGACATGGTGCCAGAGGAAGCACAGACAGCAGCAGTGTTGTCGACAGGAAAGTTGTGCAGGCAAGTGCCCTCTCATGGGTTCTGGCTGACTTATATCTGTCTTGCTGAGGGGCATTCATTTGGAGAAGTACATAGTGATTGGTCAGATTCATTCGCATCTTACGTTTACTCCAATCCCTTTCCACATACACCAGTGACAGCATTTGCATCTTTCAAAATTTGAGCATCATGTCAAGTCAACAACCACTTTGCAACATTGTATTTTGTGGCCAACTGACTCTTCCAGGCCACCTGATGGAAAATTTGAACTGAAAATTCTGTATCCATGACAACCAGCATGCATTTAGTGCCTAATACTTGTCCCTTATGTGTCCCCTATGTAATTTTCAAATCCACACACAGGTACGGTGCGTTTCACACGTACCCCTACGACACCAGTTGCACAGTGCCTTTGACACATACATGTACGCACTGGTAGTACACGTACATGTACTACCAGTGCCTACACGTACGTGTACTACCAGTGCCTACACGTACGTGTCCGCAATGGTAGTACACGTACGGGTACGTGTACTACCAGTGCCTACACGTACGTGTACTACCAGTGCCTACACGTACGTGTAGGCACTGGTACGTGTAGGCACTGGGAGTACACGTATGGGTACGTGCACTGCCAGTGCCTACACATACGTGTGGGCAATGGTAGTACACGTACCCGTACGTGTACTACCATTGCGGACACGTACGTGTACTACCAGTGCCTACCCGTACGTGTACTACCAGTGCCTACACGTACGTGTCCGCAATGGTAGTACAGGTACGTGTACTCCCAGTGCCTACACGTACGTGTCCGCAATGGTAGTACACGTACGGGTACGTGTACTACCAGTGCCTACACGTACGTGTAGGCACTGGTAGTACACGTACGTGTAGGCACTGAGAGTACACGTACGGGTATGTGTACTACCAGTGCCTACACGTATGGGTACGTGTACTACCAGTGCCTACACGTATGTGTACCACCAGTGCCTACACGTACGTGTACTCCCAGTGCCTACACGTACGTGTCCGCAATGGTAGTACACATACGGGTACGGGTACGTGTACTACCAGTGCCTACACGTATGTGTAGGCAATGGTAGTACACATACCCGTACGTGTACTACCAGTGCGGACACGTACGTGTACTACCAGTGCCTACCCGTACATGTACTACCAGTGCCTACACATACGTGTCCACAATGGTAGTACGGGTACGTGTACTCCCAGTGCCTACACGTACTTGTCCGCAATGGTAGTACACATACGTCTAGGCACTGGTAGTACACGTACGTGTAGGCACTGGGAGTACACGTATGAGTACGTTTACTACCAGTGCCTACACATAAGTGTAGGCACTGGTAGTACACATACGGGTACGTGTACTACCAGTGCCTACACGTACGTGTAGGCAATGGTAGTACACGTACCCGTACATGTACTACCAGTGCGGACATGTACGTGTACTACCAGTGCCTACCCGTACGTGTACTACCAGTGCCTACACGTACGTGTCCGCAATGGTAGTATGGGTACGTGTACTCCCAGTGCCTACACGTACGTGTACTCCCAGTGCCTACACGTACGTGTTCGCAATGGTAGTACACGTATGGGTACGTGTACTACCAGTGCCTACACATACGTGTCCACAATGGTAGTACACATACGTGTAGGCACTGGTAGTACACGTACCCATACGTGTACTACCATTGCCTACACGTACGTGTAGCCACTGGTAGTACACGTACGTGTAGGCACTGGTAGTACACGTACGTGTGTACGGTCCGTACCACGAGTGCTCCTACGGCCACACAACTCTAGTGATACGGACCGTACGCACGCCCTCCGAGCGTGTGTATGGTGCGTTTCACATGCTTACACTGTTGAGAGGATGCGCACATGAAAGGAATGGAGGTCTCAGACTCGCAGAAGGATGTACATCAAGTCATTGTCATTGCTGTCCTACATCTGCAGGGCCTAGGTGTGTCATGCAGTGATATTGCACATGTCTCCTCATGTATTTGCACAATTAATGTGTGATGACCTGTGTACACATGTCATGTGTGATGGGGCACTATGTGGCACACTTCCCCTTCACACTTTGCACATGTGTGCATGTAGTACAAACGTGTCATGCACAGCATCACTGGTATGGCACAGTCACCACCACCCGCAACTGTCCCCTGATGCCAGGGACAGGGACACTAACAACTGACATTTAACGACCAGCATGCAACGATGTGACTATGTCATGTGTGTGTCATGTGTTCCCATGAGCTTGCTGTTGGTGTCCCGTCAACTGCATCTGCTGTTGCTGCATCCAACATGTGTCTGTGTCTAGATGGGCATGGCACACATCTATGCACACCATGCCACAGGTGGATTTCCACATAACGTGTGTCTGTATGCATCGAACTTGATATTTTGACATGAGGACATATCTGCGTCTTCTCAATGTCTGTGTTTTCTGTTTTCACGTGTACCCCTTCATCGCAATGTGTGAGATCTGTACATTTGACATTCCATGTGATCTGTGCCTCTAGCTTGCCGTCAGCTGTCTGTATGAGATGACATCCTTAAAATGCTGAAATGTGGATGTATGTCACTCTTGTGATTTCTCTGGCTATTCACTGACACTGGCCCACAGCTCGATTCAGGGCATGTCATGTACACTTGCCAATCAACGGGTGTAGCTGGCTTTTCGTAGGAGTATCACCTGACTGGCATACGTGTCCTGGATGTATTGCACCGACCAGACTCTGTATTTAGCAGATGTGTATTAGCAGTTGAGCATGTGCTCAGTTCATTGACATTGATGTTGTTATGTTCTCACTCTTCGTTATTTATTCCCAATTTCTGCAGGGCACCGCCTGTCCCCAGACCAATGCCAGACTTGGGTGCCATGAGGGAACATGACTGCATACGCCGTTACAGATTCACCCAACAGTTGATTGAGGACCTGACAAACAGGTTGGCACCACACCTCCAACCGCGACACAGTTATCCTACTGCGCTGACCCCCAAGATGAAGGTGATGGCAGCCCTACATTTTTTTGCCACTGGTACGTTTCAATTCACCATAGCTGATGTTGGTGGCATGTCCCAGACGATGTTCAGCCGTGTCCTGCATGATGTTTTGGCAGCCATGTTGGAGCACCTGGATGAATTCATCCATTTTCCGACTCCTGAGGAGTTGACAGTTGTCAAGGGTGATTTCTATGCCCTGGGAGAGATGCCCCATGTCATTGGGTCCATTGATGGGACACATGTGGCTTTTGTACCACCACAGGCACAGGAGGTCGCCTATCGCAACCGTAAACATTACCACTCTGTGCACGTTTTCCAGGGTCAGCACACGATGCCTACATGATGAGGCGTAGCAGGGTGCCAGAAATGATGCTGCGGCTGCACAACGAACGAGCATGTCTTGTTGGTGGGTATACTCTGTTTGTCCTGTGTTTTGCGGTATCTTTGTATCTTATGGCATCTCCTGACCCACTTTTTTACATGATGTTTCCATGTAGGGTACTCTGGCTAGCCCAACATGCCATGGCTGATGACGCCTCTCGGCAACCCAAGATCAGCTGCAGATCACCGTTACAACGATGCACACGGGCAGACCAGGCGAGTGATTGAGAGGACGTTTGGCCTCCTGAAGAGCCGATTCCGGTGCCTTAACAAGACAGGCGGCTCCCTCCCATATGCACCGGTGAAGGTCTGCAAAATCTTCCTCGTGTGCTGCATGCTGCAGAACATGGCAGTGGATAAGGCAGTGCCACTCATCCTGGAGCAGCATGAGCAGGAACATCCACCCGTGGAGGATGAAGGGCTTGGTCATGAGGCAAATGAGGAGGAGGAGGATATCCGGAGTCAGCTCATACGCAACTTCTTCTCATAATGGTGAGTCACTGGGTCTGAGTGTGCACGCTTGGAGCCTTGTGTGGCATGTGTTGCAATGTGTGTGTCCAGCTGACTGTATGCTAAGTGACTTAGATGTGTGTTCTGATGTGTCACTGGAGTGATGATGTCATTCCACTCATTTTAGCTGTGACCCTAATTTTTCTAATCGCATGGTGACAACATTATTCCTGTAGAGTAAATGACCATGTATGCGGATAACAATCTTTTAGATGACTGCTTGTGTGTCTGTCATCCACAGGTTCTTGCGCATGTTGTCTGGTCGTGTCATCGTTGGCCTCCTGCTATTCCTCATGAGTATTGCAACGTGTGCTGAATCAGCATTCCATGCACGGACATGTGGAAAAGTCAGTTTGGGTGAGGATTGCAGCAAGGCATTTTGGGGTTGTTAGGGTGTCTGGAATGTGTGGGGACTGCTCCTGTGAATGTTGGGTTACCATGCATACATGTCGACTCACCATGGGGCACATGACATGTAGCATGACTCCCATGAATTGATAGTCAACCTTCGTGACAGTCATCTCTAAGGGTTTGTGGATTCTGATGAAGGCATCAATGTGTGTATAACTTCCCTCAGAAACATACGGGATGCTACGGGTGGACATGGTGTGGGACATCCCCATAACAGGCTCAATGGGGAATTGCAGCCTCTCCGTGTGCAGAAGGGGGTGTTTGGCTTATCCCCTTAACTTGTGTGCCAGGCCATTTGGATTTACTACATCTGTGTTGTGTAGGTCCCACATGTTCAGCCAAATGACCTGTGTGTCTGTTCATATTGATGCTTTTCCCTTAGTGTGAGCCTGAGTAATAAAGGGGTTCCTCACCCTCCAAGGTGCCTCATCTCTGTCAATGCAGGTCTCTTGCCACTTTGCATACGGCATCTCTGGCATAGTTGTCAAAGATTGTGCATGTGAGTCTATGTGTAGTTTGGCTACATGCATGCAGGTTTTCATGGGTTAGAATCTCGATTGTGCCTGAATTCCATGGTTGTGTATGTATTTGGGCATGCTGGTCCCCACGACGGGCCGTCAACGCCTGCTGAGGGTGTGTCTCCTGTGCGCGGCTCGGCCTTCTGTTTCCTGATCCTGTTTCAGTCATCTTTGGTGATTGTGCATCCATTTTCTCTGGGTGTTCCATGGGTAACCGGACACTCCTTCCTTTACATACGCCTGTTGCAGTTGTCCTTTCTGACATCCTTGTCTTTGTGTGCTACTTTTGGCATAGTTTCAAGGACATGCCGACTGCTGCTGCGGCCCCTGCAGCAAGGGCCCACAAAGTGGCGGGATTCGGCAACACACACGCCTCAAAGATGCTCCTCCCTGCCTCCCTCCACCCATTCATTTGGCTTTCATCATCTTGTCTGTGCCACTGTTGGGTCCACGCGGTGCCAAAGGCAGGACCGTCAGCACATGCAATGTGCACATTGCACGACCCTCATGTCCTTGCATGACCCACATCACACTACAGTCTGATTTTGTAGCCACCCTCCAAGCAATGTCTATCCGAAACTCAACCGCCTGCTCTCAGGCATACCCTAAGTGCACACATGACACCTTTGCATGCTGAGTGTGCAACTCCAACTGCCTACACAGCGCTGCCTCGCCTTCCAGGCCCTGTCACACCAACCAGATCATGTCCCTTCTGCTCCACACCGGCACCGTCCACCAGCAAGGCCATGGGAGTGGGACTCAAGCCTTCAGCATGTGGTATAGTGGCGTCATCTGGCACATGGCCCAGGGATCATCTCTCAGCGTGTCAATCTTCAATGTGTCCAGGACCCCCCTCTCCACCATCACATGCGCACACAACATCATCATCATGTCGTATGCCATTGACACCCAGGTGCTCCTCACCCTCACCAAAGACCCAGCCATTGCCAGTTCCAACATTCAAGAAGGCATGAGGTCCGTGGATGAATGGCTGAACATCAGCCACCTGAGGCTGGACTTGTACAGGACTGAGGTAAGCATCTGAGGATTGTCCACTTACAGCTGGCTCAACTCCTTGTGTCCCACCCTCAGGGGCCCTACACAAGCACCCAGTGGCCACGCACACAAGATGGTGTGCATCATGGATTTGTCACTCACATTTGCCATGCAAATCACCAGCATGTGTACCTCATGCTGCAACACCCTCTGCATGATGCACATGATCCTCAGATAGATCCACTCCAAGGAAAGACAGACCATCCCCCAGGTCCACGACACCAGCCATGTCAACTACTGCCCCGCCCTCTATGGAGCAAGTACATCCTAACTCACTGGAAACTTGTCCACATCCAGGGTGCATCTGCACAACTCAGCTGCAACATCCCGCACCCCATCAACATCACCGTCCACCTGAGATAGCTGCAAGGGATCACTGTGTGCTGCAGGATGACCTTCACACTCCTCACACACACTCAGGAGGCAGTCAACAACCCCAGACCCCAAAACCAACCTTGTACGTCTGTCATCCAAGACCCCGTTGGCCCAACTCAATGCATCTGAACTTGGCCTGGCCACCATTCTTCACATCCACAACACTCCAGCATGAAGGAGATGGTTCTCCCACCTGGCTAAAAATACCTGCGACTCACTCCCCGGGAACCTCCACATGAGCCATGACCTCTAGGCCTTCATCATCCTCTTCCTGATTGGTGTGTGTGCACAGTATTTCAAGCCCCCCCTCAGCAGCTTGAGGCCATCACGGGTGAGTATTGGGGTCCCAGGCTGTATTGGATGATACATTGTGACCCATGTGTGTCCTGTACCGGACTCAGATCCCAGGGTATGGATGGCTGGAGTTATTTCAACACTCAGGCATAGTTTGACATTGACACACACGTATGTTGTGGACTAATGCAAAATGACTGCAACATCTCATGAAAAAAAATAGTTTTATTCTCGGTGGGGTGCGTGTTTTGGTAGATAAAATAAGGTGCTCTACCGGGTGCATAGAATCCAAAGTTCACAGGGGGAGATGCTATCCTTGGCATTTGAAGTCATCAGAGTCCAGACCACAGTGTTGGTCATCATTGGTCAGACTGTGACCAGCAAGTCCATGTGGCAGAGAATGTCAGTGAATGATGTGCTGCTGTTGCGCATGAAGGCCAGGTGCCAGGCCAGGTGACCTGGGAGATGTGGACGGTCCGCTGCCTCTCACGGTCTTTTCCGTGGACGACCCACCTTCCTCCGGGGACCCTCAGATGCAGGCCTTGACAATGTTTGGGACGCTCCGTTGGACGAATCCTCCTCCTCCTCCTCCTCCCTCCCTATGGCTGGTGCTGGTCTGCGCCTGGTGTCACAGGGAGGGTTGCCCATGTTGTCGGCGATCCGACGGAGTGAATGGCTTATGTCCCTTTGCACCGCCACGGGCTCAGCCAGTCTTGCCTCCATCCGTCCTTGGTGTTGTTGTTGACTGGCGTGTTGCTCGGCCTGCTGATTCTTAATGTCTGTGAGGGTCGCCACTACCTGACTGATGGCCCTGGTGTCACGCCGGTATGCCTCCATGATGTTGCGGACGTGTGACATACCAGTCCCTTCAGCTGGCTGGTCAGGTTCTCGCCTCCGCCTGTCTCCACTACCACCACCCCTGCCCACACGAGCCTGGCCTGCCGTTGTGGGCACATCGGGTCTACGGGACCCCTGAGGGATGGCAGTGTCGATGTTGGCTGCCTCCTCCTGGGTGCCCGGCGAACCTTGTCCCTCCAGGTCAGACTGGCTCAGTTGTTCAGTGTGGGCAGGGCTCCTGGGTGTCTCCTGGGATGTGGCGGGAATGGGTGTGGTGGTTGGCACAGATGTACCTGAAGCAGGTGCTGCAGGGGCTTGGACACCAGAGGGGCCAGGTGGGTTGGGGTCATCCACGGAGTGTTGTGAGGTGTCGCTGCCGGTGGGATCAGGTTCCTCCCGAGCCTGGGACTGTGGTTCTTCTCCCCCATTGTTGGGGGGAGATCCATGACGTTGCCCTGTGTGTGAGAGAGAGACAATGTTAATGCTGTTTAATGCGACATCCATGTTTCACACATATTCTATTTGTCACAGTTCCTCCAGGTAGTTGTATGTGCCTAACATTCACATCAATGTTCACTTGTGGATGGGTATGTTGCAAGGGACTGATTGAAATGTTCTCCAGGGTGTTTGATATGTCGAATTTGGGTTTGGATGCTTCTTTGGCTGTGGCTTGATCTTGTTGTGTCACATGTCCATTGTGAGAGTGGGTAACTCCATTGGCTGCCCCGGGTGTGTGTGCTTGTGTAAGGGGTGAGTGATCATCCCTCAGCCCGACGCTGTTCAACATCCACATGGCCCCCCGCACACAAGTGGCCCGCCACCACAACCTCAAAAACATCTCCTACGCCAACGACACCCAGCTCATCCTCTCCCTCACCAAGGACCCTCACACTGCCAAAACAAACATCCACAAGGGCTGAGGTCCATCACCGACTGGATGCGGAGCAGCCATCTGAAACAAAACTCATGCAAAACAGAGGTCCTCATCCTGGGACACACACCCTCAGCCTGGGACGACTCCTGGTGGCCGATCGCTCTGGGGACAGCACCGACACCCACTCACCACGCACGCAACCTAGGATTGATCCTCGCATCCTCCCTATCCATGTCCAAGCAGGTCAACGCCGTCTCCTCCTCCTGCTACGACACCCTACGCACGCTCCGCCAGATCTACTGGTGGATCCCGACCAAAACAAGTAGAACAGTGACACAGGCCCTCGTCAGCAGCTGACTGGACTACAGCAATGCACTCTACGCAGGACCCCCATCTAAACACCAACGGCGGATACAACGCTTCCGAAAAGCCTCCGCACGACTGATCGTCAACGCCCCCCGCCACAGCCACATCACCCCCCTCCTGAGTGACCTGCACTGGTTCCACATCGACAAGAGGATCACCTTCAAGCTCCTCACCCACACACACAAGGCACTCCACAATGCCGGACAAGCCTACCTGAACATCAGACTCAGCTTCTACACCCCCACCTGCCCGCTCCGCTCCGGCAGACTCGCCCTCGCAGCTATCCCCCGAATCCAACGTACGACCGCCTGCAGGAGATCCTTCTCCTACCTCGCCGCCAAGACCTGGAACACCCTCCCAACCCACCTACGACTGAGCCAAGACCTACTTGCCTTAAGATGACTCCTCAAGACCTGGCTCTTCGAGCAGTAGTGGAACCCCCCCCCCCCAGCGCCTTGAGACCCTCACAGGTAAGTAACGCGCCTTACAAGTACCCTGATCGATTGTTGATTGATTGACGGTGCCTGCTGGTGGATGTAGTGTGATTTGGCAGTGGGTCTCCCAGGTGATGTATCTGTCCCCCCATGGAGCATGCTGCCATGTCAGTGAGTGTGAGTTCCTGTCCTAGATATCTAAGCTGGTTGTGTTTGTGTTAGATTTTGCAGTTGTCACAGGAGGGCCTTGTGATGCCTACAGCAGGGCCAAGTGTCAGCTACCTTGTCAGTACTTTGCCAGTCTCTGTGCATTGCGCATGGTGCATGGGTATGTACCTGGGCCATATGGGCTGAGGGCAATGGTGTCTGTTTCTGAGTTGTACAATATGTTTAGTGATCCCCACCCTCCCAGCATCCCAGACATCCAGTCTTGGGTTTGTGGTTTGTGTAGCCTGGGACATGGCATGGCCTTGCTTTGTGAATGGGGCATACACATGTTAGTGGCATGAGCGTTGTTTTTGAGTGTGGTTGTGTCCGGTGAGGGCTTGGGGGTAGGTGAGTGCATTTGTTGTAGTTGGGGTGTGGATGCCATTACCCCCATGTCACATAAATTGTTTGTGTACTCACCAGGCTCGGCGACTCCTTCGACTCTGTGTACTCCCACCGGCGGAAGCAGGGCCATCACCTTCTCCTCCCAGGGATGGTAATGTACCGGTCTGCGGGGCAGCCCACCTCCTGTGATGTTACTCTGGGCGTAGTCCTCGTTCATTTTGCGCTTGACTGCCCTCCGCAGATCGTACCACCTGGCTTGGCATTCATTCCTGGTCCTTCTGATGGGCGCAACAGCATTCACCCGATCGACGATCCTCTGCCACAGGCGTGATTTTTCGGCTATGCTGGTCTGTCTGACCAATGTTCCAAAGAGCTGTGGCTCGACTCTGATGACTTCGTTGACAAGGATGTCCAGCTCCTCCCTTGTGAACTTTGGATTTTTGTCTGTGGGCATGGTGTGGGGTGTGGGTGTGGATGGTTGTGGGTGTGTGGGTGTGAATGTGTAGGTGTGTGTGTGTGAATGTGTAGAGGGGGTATGTGTGAAGGAGGTTGTGTGATGGTGTGTAAGTTAAGGTGTATGGGTGCAGTTGTTTGTGTGTGGTGTCTGTCAGCAGTGAGTCTGTTGCAAAGGCTCATGGTTTGTGAGTGTGGGCCCTTTTTATTGGTCCATTTGTGGGTGTGGCTGGGTTTGAAATTTTGGTGGGTGTGTTATAAGAGGTGGTTGTGAGTTTGGGCCTCTGTTTGCCTGTTTGGATGTGCCAGGTCAGTCTTTTAGATGTTTTTTGTACTGTAGACGTGTTTTGTGGTGTTGTGCAATTCGAATTGACCCTCCTTGTGCTGTTTTGCAGTGTCCTGGTTCTGTACGAGTCGTTTTAGCGTATGTATGGTGCGTACATACGCGATGTTGTTGTACAGTGCTCACATATGCAATGTTGTTGTACGGTTCGTACATACGCGATGCTGGGGTACGGTGGTGGGGTACGGTGCGTCCAAGTAGGGGCATGGGGTACTGCGCTGGGGTACGGTGCGTCCAAGTACGGGTCTGGGGTACGGAGGTGGGGTACGGTGCGTATAAGTAAGGGGCTGGGGTACGGGGCTGGGGTAAGGCGCTGGGGTACAGTGCGTCCAAGTACGGGTCTGGGGTACGGTGGTGGGGTATGGTGCATACAAGTAAGGGGCTGTGGTACGGTGGTGGGGTACGGTGCGTCCAAGTAGGGGCATGGGGTACGGTGCGTCCAAGTACGGGGCTGGGGTACGGTGCGTACAAGTAAGGGGCTGGGGGACGGTGGTGGGGTACGGTGCGTACAAGTAAGGGGCTGGGGGATAGTGGTGGGGTACGGTGCGTACTAGTAAGGGGCTGGGGTAGGATGGTGGGGTACGGTGCGTACATGTACGGGGCTGGGGTACGGTGGTGGGTGTTAGAATCTGGGTTCTCTGGTTGGCACAGGTAGGTACTTGTGACAAGCAGGGAACCTTTCCTCTTGTCAGGGTAAGGGGTTACACTACTAAAACAACCCCTGCTCACCCTCTAGGTAGCTTGGCGCGAGCAGACAAGGCTTATCTCAGAGCGTTATAGCTTAAGCATTTGTGAACACATACAGTAACCAAGTGACAACACTACAAATGGACACCACACAGGTATTTATATTAAAATAAGGATTCTTTATATAGGATTATCACAAGACCATTAAACGATTAACAATACACAATACGGTTTCTTAGTTGGTAGAAGATTGCTTAGTTTCTCTTAAGTTCTTAAATGCGACACTTTCAGTCAATGTACCTTAGATGCGACACGCAGGGCAACAAAAGTGTTGCAGCGATACAGATGCGTCGAAGTTCTTGGTGCAAAAGAAATAAAGACGGGATCTTCCAGATGCGTTACGCTTCTCCGATGTTGCGAGAAGGCTCGACTCGATGCGTCAGCTACAGCGGCGTCACCCTTGACGAGATGCGACGACAGCGGCCTTGGCAGTGGCACTCTTCTCCGACGTTGCGAGACGCTTCCGCTCGATGCGATGCTGCAGCGGCGACACCCCTTCTGCGAGATGCGACGACAGCGGCTCCGACGGCGGCACGCTTCTCCGTGGATGCGAGGCGCTTTTCTGGATGCGGTGAAGTACCGGGGATTTTAGGACCCCAGCGGTGCCAGGGGTAGCACCCTATGACTTCGTTTTCCATGTTGGCGTAGTATTATAAAATTCCACTCTCATGGTAATATAACAAAGAACTTGGCAAAGAAGCTGAAATATGAAAAGACATCTTTATTAAACTCAAATGAGTGAGACTACGTCGCACAGAAGCCTTAGCAACTGAATGAGGCAGTCTGCAGAACAAAAAACAGTCTTCTCTTTTATACAGAATATTACGCTTTGGGCAACACCGCCCCTGTTTCACAAGTGGTCATTCACATATTTTGGCTTCAAAGAAAAGGCAGTCATGATGACAATCCCACATTCCAGTTCGTTCAGCCCACAATCTTTTAACCCAGCAAGGCTCAGAACCCTCATCAGATATCAGCAGACCCCAATAAACGGGCACCTCCTGCTCGTAAAACAAGCCATAAAGTAGGAAACAGAGTCAGATGTGAAAGAGATTAGTCAGGGTTCGTGTGGGAAGAAGGAATTTATGGTGCCTCGGGCCCTGATGCTAATCCCATTTGGCCGCAGTAAAAGGAACCGGCCGGACAGGGCTGACCTCGGGCAGTGGAGTCAGTTTGCACAGGTCACAGAGAAGTCACAGAAGGTGTACGTGTCCTTTAGGCCTAAGCATGGCCTTAGCACACAGCCTATGTGAGGGCAATCACAAAAATGGCTACTGTTCTAATATGGAACCCAAGGGTTCAATGTGTAGTAATATATATATATATATATATATATACGGTGAATTCATTGGTTTAAACATGACAAAAACACTTGTACATACGGCATTTGTCATTTGCGGTTTGTTAATACCAAAGTCGGCAGGGTAGGGGCCTGCCTCCAATGTGGTTCCAAATTTTAAAGTACCACAGACCCTCCTTTTGCCCTTACATAGGCAATAACTATTCTCATACTAATCTCAGTCCAGGTCTATATTCATAAAGTCATGAGGATGTTGCTGTAGCATCATCCTATTACTCAGCAACTCTCTCTCGGTACACGTCTCCTTACACATGTAGTAGCGCATAGGCCTCATATGGCAGGAAAAAATAAGGAATACCTCTATCTGTAGTGGGTGGCATAAGATCACACACCCAACAATTAGTGATATTCACTACTAACTAGTGTTGATGCAGAAGCTGTACAAAAGAATTGCTTACGAATTCTGATCTTTTAACCTGCTCATGTTCGGGAAAAGGGTGAAAAGAATGCAAAGAAGCAGTAGTAGGAAAGCACATAGGTTGGGAAGCGGGTGCAGAAGTCAATTGGGTAGAGTAAAACAATCCCACCCATAAATGACAACGTCATGTTTAAAAAAACTCTAGAAAACACGTTATTAAGAACATATAGGCAACGGGAGAAAGTAGTGACCACTATTACAAATGAAATAATAATTTTTCACAACCCTAAGCAGAAAGCAAGTCCTAAAATTATCTAGTAACACCTTTAGGGCTCCTATGCATTTTATATGTTCAGGTGAAACAGTGGTGACCCTCATCAATGCTCTGAGGTGAAAATACTCTTTCCACAGAAAATTTACTTTATTCTGCTTTTACTAAACAGAATAGTACTTTAAAACAATGCCAGCAAAACAATCAGTCTCCTTAACACCTACTCTATACAATCACACGGAAACCTCTTGTGAAACCACCTATGCCCAGAGTCCGTTCAAAAAGCCTCTCTGGCAGGCTTCTATTGTCCATCAAATCTTCTTCTGTTGTTTTCTTTCGCATGGGCCTCTTCATTCAAGCCTTACATGAGAAAAGTACTGCTTAGTTGGAGTGCCCTCCTGGCAAACACCCACAGCTCACTCGAGAGTCTCAATGTCTCAAGGCAGTGCACCTGTGTCTTTCCTCTGCTGCAGACACTACAAATAATATGCTCTTCATTGGTCATGGGCACAGATCATCTTGTGCAGACCCGGGACCATTCTCAGGATCCAACACTCATCATTCGGTGTCAGAGGACGCTCAGGCTGCTCTTTCATGGGCCCTAGAATTAGTGCCTTTTGTCAATCTTGGATCCGCCGGTGCACTGCACTTCCATTGGAGCAAAGGAAAAGAGGGGGTGTGTGTGGCCAAAAACTCAGGCCAAGGGGCTCAAGGGACTGCACACTGTCAGAGGTTACCAGCACATGACAGGCGCTCTTGTGCACTGAAATTCTGGTTCTGTGGCAAAACCAGCTCCTCCTTCTTTTCTGATGTTGAACGCCTTCTGATGAAGCAAGTGTGATGCTTTAAACAGTTCATTGTATAACAAGGGGACTGCAAACAGGTGGTCTGCAAGTTTCAAAGGAGTGGCCACACGCCATGGGACAATTTTGGTCTAGAATATACTGTCATTCTCAAAAAGCAATACAAATATAAAGACAGTAGGCAAAACAGTGTCTCTAATCTTTTCAATTTGGTTTCCATGTGAGAGCCTCCATCATCTAAAGGTAGATAACTACACGAGAATTCTATCTAAATGGATGTCTTCACATATGGTGGCATTGTCTAACGGGGCAAACACATTTTTTTTCTGAATGATTACATCTAGGTGTTCCTAAATTACTTATCCAGAACATCTCAATAGAGAAATCACATGGTACAAATTATCATGGGCATGTAGAAAACTTTCACATCAGGCACAATATGCAATACACAGGCTAATAGTCAAATATGCAAACAAAAGACAAGAACTAGAGGGTCCTGATATTTGCATGATTAGAACACATCTGATCCCACCAAAAATTAAAGCAGCAGGGACAAAAGGGTAAAAACCACATTAAAAATAGACATCGAAAATTCGTCATGTTCAAAAAAAGGTAAACGTAGGTTATCTCCTATTGGGGTGGAAAACTTGTCTTACTATAATATAATATACTTGAGTCAGTTAACCAGTCTATCGCTACCCTGACATTCAGGCTGGAAAACATTGAAGCAGGCCTAAGGAAAATTCTTGGCCATACAAAAGGGAATTATACATAAACATGCAGTCTGGAAGTGTGTACCTGAACAATACACCTACAATAATAAATGGGCTGACTGGTGAAAGGAATACGGAAAAGGGAATTGGAACTAGGACACAACTAAAATCCCCAATAACTAAGCATGATGCGACATTGGTCAGGGGAGAAGTAACAAAAGAAAAAAAAAATCTATAGGAAGACCAAAAATTATTTGGGTGATAGTCAGGCATGTGACACAACACCAAGAGTACGGGTGATACACAAAGGCCAAAGTTACATACATTTCAACTCTACTGCTGGCGGCTACACCATATACGGTAATCTTAGGTAATGTTCCAGTTCCTTCTTCAGGGAAAAATGAAAACCTAGTTTTCTTTTAAGGAACAAAAGCCATAGGCTACTTAGGAAGCAAAACATCATTAACTAATGTAATATAGAAATTAGGCCACCTTGAGTCACAGATCTATAATTTCATCCTTGGGTCCAATCAAGGATACATAAACGTAGGGCTGCCTGTTCCTTTAAGGGAAGGGGCAGTAACGTGACTAACTACAGGTGACACATTTCGATCATGTATATCTCTTTCATTTTCCTTACCATTATAGCCAAATAGACATGCACTGGTAAAGTGTTGTCTCTCATGTTCACAGCATGAAATATCATTAGCTGTGGAATTTAGTAACCAGAACAAGTTCAACCAACTGTTGCGTAGCGATGGGCATCGTCATGACCATCCCCTCACAACACAGGTAAACTTGTAATAGTATCAAAAGCAGCAACAAAAACAACGAAAACATGCAAAAAATAATAAAAACGCACAAAACGTCAAGCCATCAGATATACTTGCTGTATATCAAGCACAAAAAGCATAGACGAAACAATAGCATATGTAAATAAGCGGTGACACACAACACCATGTCATGTATTTTTATGCACTGTAAACCTGCAGCCCAAAACCCAATATACGGGCCTGTTTAATTTGTCAGGTTTAAAATCTTTACCCTCCTTTTGACAGCAGATCACCAGGCAATGGAAATCTGCTGTCAAATATAACTTTACTGTTTCTCTTCTAACGTACAGGACCAGCAAGAACAATTCATGATAGGACCAAATAGACAAAAATAAATTTCCATTACTTAACTGTTACCCTCTCGTCAGTTACCTGGCAACATCAAGCCACCGTAGTTTTACCTTTCTGAAAGTAAAAATCGTTACATGACACTTCATATTAATTTGGCACCTACAGTTTCCACTGTGAAAAAGAAGTCTTAATTGGCGATACGTTCTCACTTAGGCATGTAGCCTTAAAAATTTTAGAAGTGGGCTGCATCTTATTTTCTGTCTAAGACTTAATGCAACACTTCGTTTTCTGTTAAATAACACAAATGTATCTGTTCTGCAAAGCATTTAACATGATGTTTGGGCTTTCAAAGAAAACCCCTTTTCTATATTTTCCCTTTGGAATTAAGTTCTTTAGTTTTAGTGATGTTGTTATGGAGAAACGAGAAACCCCACCTTTAGAGGCCCGTGTAGCAAGGTCATTCTGCATTCCACAGAGGCAAGGCCCTAATTTAAACGGTCATAAATGTCAACGTGGCAGCCTACTCCATTGTTTACGGGAAAACTAAAGATAGCATCTCAGCAGCGTAACGTGAGCCAGCCTCTGCAGCTCTCCTTAGCCCCCAGCTTCTGCCACTCTGAATTTGTCAAAGCCAGAAGGCCTTCCTAATTCCTCCTACCTTGCAATAATTCACTCTATTTTGTAAAATAATTTCTCCTTTTTAGGCGCTAAAAAAATTATCTCTATTCCCAGATTATTAAACTACATGTACTGTGAATAATTCACAAAACGTAATAACACCCATACCAGTTTTTAGAATGAATGCTCGTTGTAATCTTATGCAATTGTACACATATAATCAACCTCAAATTAATTAACTTCTCAGTAGGCCCAGTTTAAGTTAGAACATTCAACCTTGATATTGAAACAAGCCGTTGTACTGGTACATTGACTCATTGAATCATAAGAAGGCACAACCTGTAAATATATATCAAACCTAAATGTATGTATTTACTGAAGCCTGAGACACTTTAAAAAGTACTCTGAATGAAAGAAAATGCAGTTTAAACAGTGTTTTTACCCAAATTCGACTTTGATATTTCAGGCATTAAAAAATTAATATCCTACAATTTTCTTGCATAATATGCATTACCAGAATGTCTATTACATAACCCATGAGCAGGCATTGGAAATAATAACTTATACTTTATAAAAATGAGCTTGTTTGCGCCTGCGCCAAGGGAAAATTGTACACGCGAATGCTTGTCATTTTAGTGATGCAACACAACTTAAATCAAATTTTAATGCTAGGAGGTCATAGTATGAGTATTAAGCTTTATTAATATCAAAAAACGATTTTGAAAAGCACTTATTTTTTTAAAAATAATTTTTCCATGATTAATAATTTTCTAAAAAAAAAATCCCAATTATTCGTTTTTGTGATAATTCCATGTATAACAAGCAAGCTGCATCTCTTGCCTATCATTTTGGACACATTACCTCACAAGCCTAAGCGCATAAGCCCAACTTGAAACGCGTCACATTTTTGCGCCACTTTCATTTAAAAGGACGGTTATGCAAAATTCCACCCGTGTTCAACTGGGAAGGTGCTGGCTGAATGAACATTTCTATCAAATATACTGCAGCTGAAAAGTTTGCCTGTGAACATCTAATACAATGCATCTAAGGAAAGTGCTGTAAATTTATTTTATTTTTGCAAAAATAGATAATTTCGTTTTTGGGGCCTTATTTATATCTACTGAATGTGTTTCTAATTTTATCCTTTAAGCATTTAACGGCAGTTTTGTATATGTTAACAAACGCTCATTCTATAAATTAAAGAGCACCATATAGCTATTTTAGCACATCACATGGTTCATTTCTGGATTTCTTTTCTAAGTTTCTACTTGATATTAATTAACCAGCAATTTATTTCACAGACTGAAAACATCAGAAGACCCACAAACACACATTGAGCTCATTTCAGACATAAACGGAAAGGGGGTCAAACAGACAATACAGCGCGCTTTAGCCATTTTTCATAAATAGCGCCGTCGCAATTTACTTCCAGGAGTTGCACTAATGAGAAAACCACATAGACATTTAAACACACAGTTGACTTACAAATCAATACGCATGACAGAAAGAAAGAACAGCTCACAGACTATACTTGAACCAAACCATTTGCAAATACTAGTTGTAAGTCATATTTACAAGAAACGCTTCTCAATAGTATTCCAAAAGGCTGCATAAACAGTCCAACAGACAGATGTATGTCCAAGAAGTAGTGAATGCGCTCAATTCACTAGCTTTGCATAGCAGAACACCACACAAAATCGTTCTGCATATCCTTATTCATAAAACTGCGCAGAACGAAGGATCCTTGTTTTGTATTATGTCATATTTTAATTCCCTGGGGGTACAAAATCACCAAGGAAGAAATATGTTTTCAAATCTAACCGTTTCTAACTATGGTACCTTCCAAAAAAGCAACACATTTTTCCATGTGAGCTTACAAACAGGCATGTCAAAAATACTGCGGAAAACGCCAGTATTATAATCAAAATGGTGCTTAAGGTATTTTTCGTACGTGCACCGTTCAGCTAAACCAAATGGAGAAATATCTCCTCATTACCTGCCTACACAAATTGCAATTCGCATATCCAAACCTATACAAACCAAAAGTTGGCCAACACAAATTTCACAGTTCCAAAGCTACATTTCAAACTTGCTAAGATCAGGCATCTTATAGCTCACTAATCTAGCTTCAAATTTCAAGGGTTTATCTCTACCAATACACTCGCAAATATGCGAGACCCTTGGGTATGGTAATTGCAATGACCAAATCAACAAACCAAGAAACCAACCCCTCGGCTTTGGTAATTACGATAACCAAATCAAAGACAAAGAACCAAAGCACTTATACTTAATTCTTATTTTTACTAATCAAAAGGTTATCCAAATTCTAACTGTCAAGTTCTACATAACCAAACGTCTTTTATAATACTCACGCCAAAAAGGGTTCTAATCGGGAGTGACATCTTTTGGAGAGTCAAAGTCAGAAAGATCAGAGATATACTGGGCTGCAGAGACAAAGAATCCCCCAGAACCTCGGTGCTCAGAGTACCTGCTCAGTGGATTTCTGTCCTGTTCTTCCCAGTAGATTTCTGTCCTCTGACAAGATCGCTCCTCCAGATAGTCACTTGTATTGATGCTGCGCTGTCGGGCGCCAACTGAAGTACCGGGGATTTTAGGACCCCAGCGGTGCCAGGGGTAGCACCCTATGACTTCGTTTTCCATGTTGACGTAGTATTATAAAATTCCACTCTCATGGTAATATAACAAAGAACTTGGCAAAGAAGCTGAAATATGAAAATACATTTTTATTAAACTCAAATGAGTGAGACTACGTCGCACAGAAGCCTTAGCAACTGAATGAGGCAGTCTGCAGAACAAAAACCAGTCTTCTCTTTTATACAGAATATTACGCTTTGGGCAACACCGCCCCTGTTTCACAAGTGGTCATTCACATATTTTGGCTTCAAAGAAAAGGCAGAGTCATGATGACAATCCCACATTCCAGTTCGTTCAGCCCACAATCTTTTAACCCAGCAAGGCTCAGAACCCTCATCAGATATCAGCAGACCCCAATAAACGGGCACCTCCTGCTCGTAAAACAAGCCATAAAGTAGGAAACAGAGTCAGATGTGAAAGAGATTAGTCAGGGTTCGTGTGGGAAGAAGGAATTTATGGTGCCTCGGGCCCTGATGCTAATCCCATTTGGCCGCAGTAAAAGGAACCGGCCGGACAGGGCTGACCTCGGGCAGTGGAGTCAGTTTGCACAGGTCACAGAGAAGTCACAGAAGGTGTACGTGTCCTTTAGGCCTAAGCATGGCCTTAGCACACAGCCTATGTGAGGGCAATCACAAAAATGGCTACTGTTCTAATATGGAACCCAAGGGTTCAATGTGTAGTAATATATATATATATATACGGTGAATTCATTGGTTTAAACATGACAAAAACACTTGTACATACTGCATTTGTCATTTGCGGTTTGTTAATACCAAAGTCGGCAGGGTAGGGGCCTGCCTCCAATGTGGTTCCAAATTTGAAAGTACCACAGCGGTGCAATGCGACAACTACGATGGCTGCGATGGCGACACGCTTCCTCCTCGATGTGAGACTCTTCTCTCGATGCGGTGCAATGCGACAGCTACGATGGCTGCGATGGCGACACGCTTCTTCGGCGTTGCAAGACACTTCCGGAATGATGCGAGACGCTTCCGCTCGATGCGATGCTGCAGCGGCGACACTCTCTGCGAAATTGCGTGCGAAAGCAGTGTGCAATCCGGTAGGAGGGAAGGATGAGATAAAAGTCCCCAGAACAGCGAAGATAATCTGTGTGGGCGGGAAAATAAGGGTGGTTAGGCTTGATGGACTGAGGCAAGCCAGCAAGGGGCCGGTGGGAAAGGAAGGTAATTATTACCTGGGAATAATGACAAGAAGCTCTAGGTCCGTCGTGGTCAAGAGAGAAGGCGGAGTTATTCGCGATGATCTCTTCGACCGAAGTCGGCGGGGGACCCAAGTAAGTTACTTCGGCGTGGTAAAGTCTGGGCGGTAGATTGCCAACCGTAATCAGCAGGATAAGTAGAAGATCTACCCCACTCCCTTTTCAGAGCTCATCCTCCCTATCCATTATGTCCTTCTTAAAGTCCTCTTAACTTGTTCCCTCTATTTTTCGATTCATTCCTCCCTTCACCCTCCTGCTCCTTTCACTTACCCCTTTTCTATACCATACCTCTCTCCACGTCCCTTTTCCTGCCCCCCCTATTGATTGTGATTTTTCCACTCCCAGCAATCTCACTCCTTTCCCTCTCCAGCACATCCACGTTAATTTCCTTCCTTACCCCGTAATTGCCCAATGCGCCCTGCCATGCAATCGCATTTCATTTTTTAATTTTCTAATAACCCTTTCCTTTTCCTCCTCGCCCCTTTCTTCCCTCCCCCCTTACCTACCCAGGCATACTTTCCCAGGCATTCTATCCATCGGTTAGTCCTGAAGAGATCCCACCACTCCTTTGGGGATCGAAACGTCGTCGACTCACATCTCTAAACTCTTGATTATACATTGTAATTTTTATTCGAGTACGAGATGCTAATCAATTGTGACTTTCAATAATCTTTATTTCACAAACACAAAAAGTCTAATTTTAAGTCACTTGCCTGCGGTTAGGAAATCGGCTGACTTCCTTTTTAGCTACTCACGGGCTGCTCACTTATTTCACCACGTATATTTTTGGTTCGTAGTAATTGTATTATATCCAAATCATTTTTCAATTGAATAAAGCATATAATCCAATTTTTGATTGGAAATTTGTGATACTATACCCATCCGTAATTGAATGGGACCTTGTTTCTTATAAATAAATCAAAGTCATAGAATAGCCAACAACAGGTCAGAAAAAGTACAGGTGGAAGGCGAAAAGTCTAGGGACCATCCGGCCAAAAGGGCCAGGTCCAACAGTGGGGTACAGTGGTGGGGTACGGTGCGTCCAAGTACGGGGCTGGGGTACGGTGTTGGGGTACGATGCTGGGGTACGGTGCGTACAAGTACGGGGCTGGGGTACGGTGGTGGGGTACAGTGCGTACACGTACGGGGCTGGGGTACAGTGCGGACATGGGGGGGTACAATGCAGACATGTGGGGGGGAGGGGGGGGGGGGCTGTACGACTCGTATCCCGGGCACAAGTTTACCCGGATACGAGTGGTACGGAGTTCGATCCGTACGGAGCCTTTTCCATGCGCTTGTGTTTTCGGACGGCCGGTACGGATCGTACTTGCATGCTCGGACTTCAGTTTTACAATTTGTATGTAAAACTGTCCGGGGACGTCTCGTAGACTTTTCCCGAAGTCATTCGTATGGATTTTTCACGTACGAATCGTACTTCGCCGTTTGTACGGGACTTGTACGATTCGTATGTAAAAAAATACGGATACGAGTCGGACGGTAACTTTTTTTAACGGATCGGAATCGGCACCTTAATGTTCACTTTTTAGTTAATTATTGAAACATAGTATAAATAATAATACCTGAGTATTAATTTACCGGAAAATACTCCTTTTCCATAATTTTTTTGTATTAAATAGTACCAATTTCATATTAATATTAATTCCTGAGTATTAAATTACCCAAAAATAATCCTTGCCCATAAATTATTTAGTATTATTTAAATACATTTTAACTATTTAATAATATTAATGCCTGAGGGCCCGATTCACAGAACAAACTTAAGACTAAATCCTAAACTTAGTACCAATCTGGTATTCACAGAATGCACCTAGTACTTCTGGTATTCACAGAATGAACTTACTACTTTTGCTATTCACAAAATGAACTTAGGACTATTGCTATTCACAGAATCCATTTACGACCACTAAACTTACGTCCGCACTCGGGCCGGAATTTCCGCACCCGGAGCGGGATTTCCGGCCCCGGAGCGGAATTTCCGGGCCCGGAGCGGAAAGTCCGCACGTGGGCCGGAAAGTCCGCCCCGGGGGCGGAATATCCGCTACCGGGCCGGAAACTCCGGCCTCGGGCCGGAAATCCCGCTCCCGGGCCGGAACATCAGAATTGGGACCAGACTACATTAACTGTTGCCATTGATCATTTGAGCCAAGGGGAAACACCTGTTCAAGTCCCTACCATCCCCCACCATGCATCAGCTGACGCACTCCAGCCAATCCCAGCCAACAGCTCCAGTTAGCCTTCATGTTGCTAGTGCCTACCATCCCCCACCATGATCCAGCTGAAGCCAATTAACACTCATTGACCAGCAGCAAAAAACATTTAAAAGCAGCACACAGTGAAGGAACAGGTTTGGCCACACACAGTTTGCATTTGCAAGCAGAGACCGGCTAAGGAAAATGGAGCTCCTGAAGAGAAAGAGGAACTATACTGCAGAGGAGACCACCATGCTTGTGGAGTTCATAGTCAGGCACCACAAACGCCTCTATGGACTCCCACCCTACAGCACCAGTGGGACCCAGAAGGCAGCCCTGTGGCAGCAATTAGCCACTGCTGTCACAGCATTGGGGGAGGAGAGGCGCACTGTCCAGGACCTTAAAAAAAAATGGCAGGATGAGTGGCTGAGGGTAAAGGAGAAATACTCCAGGATGGAATTACAACGGATCCTCCCAGCCGCACACTCTGGACCACGCATCCGCCTCACCACACAGGAGGAGGACATCCTGACAACCATCCACCCCCACTTGGTCCATGGGCTGCCTGTCAGTGACGTCCGCTACATGGTACCTGGTAAGTGGGATGAAAAGATAAAGTGCATGAATAGAATGTCTGTGTTGCACTGTCAGTGTGAATAAGGAAGTAGTCTAAAGTGTATAAATTAATCCGTCAGTCAGAGACTCCTGTGTCACCCTCTGTATGTAGCACTACAAGTCCCACAATCCTTAGCGATGGAAATGGCAAATCCCTCCCCCACTTCTGAAAACATGGCCACTGTCCAGTTGCATTAATACACCAGCCCGCTAAGTAGCATTTGACAAATAACAGCAGAGATGCGCCAGTAACAATGCCACACCCAATCCAACTCTTGTGCAACCGCGGATGCGTCACATTTACAATGCGGTGCACTGTGGCGCTGGGATAGACAGATGGGTGTCGCAACTGATGGCATTAGGGGGATGCTCTGCTGGAGTAGTGTTGCAAGTGTGTCGCAACTCCAACTATGTCCATGGACCGCCTACACCTAACGTTCAGGGCAACTCATTACAGGTGCCTCAAGCTGGTTTAAGTTTGCATAGCAACACCCTATGAAAAGTGACTACGTGAAATGCCGTCAATTACAATGCATCACTTGTACGAGGCATAACCAAATAAACACACACCCTGCCTACATCACAGCTGATGCATGTTTAATGTTGCGCAGGACCGCACACCGTGAGGCATCCCCATAGATGCATAACATTGTGAATGAGTCTAAATGTGTCACCTGTATTACCCCACCGCTGTGTCACAGAAGTGACGTAAATTCGGTGTAAATGTATTACAAGGGGCGTGGAAACATGCCACTAAATCTCTAAGAAGTAAATCACCCCATGCAAGCTTAAAGTACAAAGCAGAAGGTGAGAGAACCATGTGGTCCAAAAGTCAGACACCTATTCTGTTGTACATTTCCCACCCTGCCACGCCACTACGACCCCAATGCACCACTGCTCCTACCTGCCCAGTCAGCAGCAGTACTGCATAACACTGTTAGCATGCAGAAGAAATGGGGAAATCACAGAAATGTTCCACAAGCATATATTCCAGATGTTTAGTTTTCTCTCTTCTCACCCATTGACACATTCAGCCAGAGCACAGACAACTGCCGCAGCAGAGGTCCCTGCATCGACTGGGAGGCATCGCCACCGTACACCCTCACCGACTGGTAAGTCAAAGTGGCCAGGAGATGGTCAAAATGCATACATTGGCAGGAGTGACTGAGGGACATGTAGTGCCCACATATGAAAGTCAACCAGAGATGTACAAATAGCTGCATTACTATTGGAGTAGTCAATGGACATCCACCTTTAGCTAATTATAATTGTGAACAGCTGAAGACAATATATTACATGTCTTGGCTCATCAAACCTTCGTAATTGCGGAACATGACATGTTTTACAGCAACAGGCCCAGACCTGGGAATCCAATCCTGTCATCGAGTGCCACAACTACTCAAAAGGGTGCCCCCACTATGTTGTAATGGTGTCTGTAGACGTAATCAATCAAAGTAATTGACTGAAATATGGCAATGATGAACAAGTGAGATCCCAGGGTGATTAGTATTGACAATGCATACACTGTCCAACTTTGAATGTTTCCAATATAGATCAAATTCCCAGTCCACACAGCTGGTCATGTACCACTTACATTGTCTGGCTTTTGTGTTGCCCATCAACAAAACACGATAGTGGACCTCACATCAGGATCCGTAGACATGTCATTGTGATATAGGTTGCATCCAGGTAGTGGGCCCATTCGAAGTTATGTGGGAGCAATCATGATATTACGTATAACACACTAATGCAACGCTGGTGCCCACAACTGCTTGTGCTCATCCTTTGTGCCAGAAATCTAGTGCATCACATGTGGCTGCCGGAATGTTAAGTAGCAAAACACACTTATCATTGTAGGTACAACGAGGTCCTCCCAGAATCAAAGACACACACTGACTTCTGCCACAAGGTTGGCTGTGACATCTGTTCAGGGCCCACACACTGTTCCCGTGCTGGGCCAAGGGAGGGGAACCCAAGAATATATCAGGCTGACTGCTCATGAAATGTGCCTTTCACGTCCGCCCCGTATGTTGCATGTGTATTACAACACTGTTGTTCTGCATCACAATATACTCACATATGGCATTTGAACCCATGCAAGATCAGACCCTGGTGGCTAATGAAAGGATGACACAAAATGTATGCCAAGTGAGTGCAGAATGGACATTCAATAGTACCATGAGTCATATGAAGTGACCAAAACACAACCGGCTTGCAATTCAATGATAGGAAACACCATGATGAAAATAGCATGGCTGAGGCCAACACTGATGCCAGTAGTGTACCTTTGAGATGAATGTAGGGGCTGCTAAGGTGAATCTTCATGCAGTTACACCTGCTAAATGACTAGGCAGAAGTGCAACACGCTAATCCAGTGCAGGCAGAAGGCATCAAAGCCTCTCAGCCTATCCGCAATGTGTGAGTATAAACGAAATGTTACATTCCGCTTGCCTCCTCTCCTACTGTATTCACATGTATAGGTGAGTGTTTGACATATGAGGTTTGGATGTCTGCTGTAAAAGACACCAATCGTCGTCAGCTAAGTAGTACCATGATCTGGGAATTAGAGTACGCAAAGAGAGGACACTCAAAGGATGGACATAAGACATCTGTGTTCTCTCATACAAATATGTGTGACTTCATGCGTGGGGAAGCACAAATGAGCAACATCATGTCCCTGACTATTGTAAATCTCACACATGAAACCCTTTCTGACTTGACAACAAACAACATGAGACTCTGGAAATATGTAAGTCTGAATGGCAAAGGTGATAGCAGTGTAACGGGGAGGAATCCGGGTCATTTATCCCTTCCTATCAGTAATCTTCTCATACATGTGTGTCTGTTGATGTCATCTGATTGATGTCACTGCTGTGTGGAGCAAACGGCTGGCAACTGCTGCATGTGAGCAGGTGCCCAAATGTAAAGTTCAGGAGCTGAACATGCTGCACATAGTTCTGGATTACCCACAAATGGTCATTGAGAATGACATGTTGGCTCTGAGCCACCATATGTTGATACAAAATATAGACCTGTATGTCTTATCACAGCTGCTGACCGGATTACACCCCAGCAGCGTGCACCATCCCGGGCACTGAATGACATCCTGGCTGCAGCTGTTCACCCCTCGCGCAGCCGTCCTTCAGGTAATTCTAGCATGAGGTGTCTGTTGATGTGTCATCTGATTGATGTCACTGCTGTGTGGAGGGAACGGCTGGCAACTGCTGCATGTGAGCAGGTGCCCAAATGTAAAGTTCAGGAGCTAAACATGCTGCACATAGTTCTGGATTACCCACAAATGGTCATTGAGAATGACATGTTGGCTCAGAGCTACCATCTGTTGTTGCAAAATATAGACCTGTATGTCTTATCACAGCTGCTGACCGGATTACACCCCAGCAGCATGCACCATCCCGGGGACTGGATGACATCCAACCCTCGCGCAGCCGTCCTTCAGGTAATTCTAGCAAGAGGTGTCTGTTGATGTGTCATCTTATTGATGTCACTGCTGTGTGGAGGGAACGGCTGGCAACTGCTGCATGTGAGCAGGTGCCAAAATGTAAAGTTCAGGAGCTCAACATGCTGCACATAGTTCTGGATTACCCACAAATGGTCCTTGAGAATGACATGTTGGCTCAGAGCTACCATCTGTTGTTGCAAAATATAGACCTGTATGTCTTATCACAGCTGCTGACCGGATTACACCCCAGCAGCATGCACCATCCCGGGGACTGGATGACATCCAACCCTCGCGCAGCCGTCCTTCAGGTAATTCTAGCAAGAGGTGTCTGTTGATGTGTCATCTTATTGATGTCACTGCTGTGTGGAGGGAACGGCTGGCAACTGCTGCATGTGAGCAGGTGCCCAAATGTAAAGTTCAGGAGCTAAACATGCTGCACATAGTTCTGGATTACCCACAAATGGTCATTGAGAATGACATGTTGGCTCAGAGCTACCATCTGTTGTTGCAAAATATAGACCTGTATGTCTTATCACAGCTGCTGACCGGATTACACCCCAGCAGCATGCACCATCCCGGGGACTGGATGACATCCAACCCTCGCGCAGCCGTCCTTCAGGTAATTCTAGCAAGAGGTGTCTGTTGATGTGTCATCCTATTGATGTCACTGCTGTGTGGAGGGAACGGCTGGCAACTGCTGCATGTGAGCAGGTGCCCAAATGTAAAGTTCAGGAGCTAAACATGCTGCACATAGTTCTGGATTACCCACAAATGGTCATTGAGAATGACATGTTGGCTCAGAGCTACCATCTGTTGTTGCAAAATATAGACCTGTATGTCTTATCACAGCTGCTGACCGGATTACACCCCAGCAGCATGCACCATCCCGGGGACTGGATGACATCCAACCCTCGCGCAGCCGTCCTTCAGGTAATTCTAGCATGAGGTGTGTCACTGGCTTCGACTCCAAAGCCATGACAGAGATCCTGATTCCCCTCTGCATGTAATCAGCAGTTGTTGTGTACAAAGTGAAATACTAATCAGGAGTGGCATGTGCCTGTCTGACAATTGGTGATGCAGATAATTGAGAATGTTGTCACTTCCCTCTACAGCTGCTGGTTCAGGGACAGCTAGGCCCGTGAGGAGACAGGTCCAGCAGGTGACACTAGGGGGGAACACCAAGGGACAGAGAGTTGTGGCTGGAGCTGGTGAGTTTGCCTGTATCTGTGTAAAACCTCAGTGCTATGGTGTGAGCTGCCATTTGTGGTGGTACCCTACACAGGTCACATGATCCTCATCTGTTGATGCAAAGTACAGTTGATACAAACCCTTGTGTTGCACCACATGTCATACCAGGTCGATCCCTAATACGGTTGCAACCTCTGTTCCAGGGGATGCTGATGACGAGGATGACAGGCCTATGACCAGTGCGGGCCGACGTGGAATCAGAGGGGAGAATCCCCTGATCCTCCAAGCTGTCATGTCGGCTGCAAGCACTGCTCAGGAGGAGGAGGAAGAATTTCCTGAGGACCTCTACTTGGTGGATGATGAGGACTACATGTCTGACGATGAAGATGCCAATGCGCAATATCGTGCCAGATTGGCTAAATCGGTCAGGGCATCAACTCCTCTGCCAAGCAACGTCCCTCCGCTTCCTCCCAGGCATACCATGGCCTGTCCCCAGACTCGAGCAAACCAGCCACAGCACACACACATCACAACACAGACATCACTCCCTCACAGTCCTCACGTCCAGGAGCAACAAGGTGGTTCCCCTACCCACTCTTCCCTAGACAGTGTATCCCTGCCATCCTCTCCACCATCTGGGGGTAGTACCAGCCCTGTTGTGCTGCTGGAATTCACCTGCCCACAGGCTCCCACCTCCCACCCGCCCCCCTGCCGTAGGACCTGCACATCCCATCCATGGCAGACAGCTGCAGAGAGGGCCTGCACCTGGCTGTGATGACCAGTGGGAGCAGGACTTCTTCCAAAAGCAGAGCGATGTGAGGCAGGACATTAGTGCCATAGGGGCTACCCTGTCCGCCATGTCGGACTCCCTGCAGGACATGGTCCACTTCCCTCAGGCGGTGGAGAGGCTGAGCCAAGTGTTGGATAGGATGGATAGGACTTGGCAGGACATGTCCAGAAATATGCGAGACATGCTATCCATCCAGAGGGAAGAGAGTGCACGACACCATGCCTTGGCCATGAATATGATGGAGGGCATATTGAGAGTGAGCCAACCTTTCCCTTCACGGTCAATGCAGGGAGGGGAGCCATCATATCTGCCCACAGGACAGCACATCCCCACACCTGTACCAACTGCACACCAACACAGCAAAGGGAGACATCCACACCAGCGGCCTGGACTGGCACTCCCAACACCACCCCCTGTACAGGCACCCCCACCACCTGCACAACCACCACCACCACCTGTACAGTCACTCCCGCCACCTGCACAACCACCACACCTGTACAGTCACTCCCGCCACCTGCACAACCACCACCACCACCTGTACAGTCACTCCCGCCACCTGCACAACCACCACCACCTGTACAGTCACTCCCGCCACCTGCACAACCACCACCACCTGTACAGTCACTCCCGCCACCTGCACAACCACCACCACCAGTACAGTCACTCCCGCCACCTGCACAACCACCACCACCTGTACAGTCACGCCCGCCACCTGCACAACCACCACCACCACCTGTACAGGCACTCCCACCACGTGCACAACCTGCCCTTGTCCAGGCACAACCATCAAGTGTGCATACACCATCTGCCCCAGCACATGTGGATGACCCTGGACAATCCCTTGGACAGTACCCACCTCCACGTAGGCGGCGAGCCAGACCTGAGCACTCGGAGCGGTCATCCCCCCCCCAAATTGCGGCGTCGCACTCACCAGTGACAGGAACCCAGGACAATGTGATCACGTGATTGTGTGTGCACCAAATAAACACCTACCAAAAATAAAAATCTGTTGTGTATCATGTCCTGTGTAACGTTGCAGGTGGCCTCGAGATGTGAGAAGGTATGTGTGTGTGTGACACAGTTACAAGCGTAACCCATCATTGCAACCAGCCATTATGTGCATAGCAGATGACTCACCAAATATGTGTCCATATTCAGAACCAGACATTCAGAATGAAGTCAAACAAGTGGAAGTTATTAGTATTCCGAATTGTATTTTAAGAAGGTACAAAAGAACAACCGTCCGTTTGGAAGGGAGAAAGGAAAACAAATGATGATCTTAATGCAGAGGGAGATGGGAACCTGGATTGGGGTGGGGCAAAACAAATATAACACGTCGGGGAGCGTCAGGGAAAACAGTCTATTTACAAGGGGGAAATGAAATAATTGTTCAAGTCAAAAGTCAAGTGTCCTTCTGGTCATCCTCTAGGACCACAATGTCCAGATCCTCAGAGTCCGATGCAGGCACACGTCTGGCGGGTGCAGGAACAGGCACCACTTGGGTTCGTGCCACACGAGGAGTTCGGGGGGAAACAGTGTGGGCCAACGGACAGGGGGAGACATTGACAGTGGTATGGGAAGGGATTGGGGAGACAACAGACGAGATGGCTGCGGTCAGTGAATTGATGCTGGTGGTGAGGATGGCCATTGTTCGGAGCATGTCCTCTCGCATCATGCGTACCTCCATACACACTTGTAGCTGGATGCAAGCGGACATGTCTGGCTGACCCTCACACATCCACATCAAGTCCACTGGCACAGCCACAGGAGGAACAACACCGGGAGGGGCTTGGGGGGAAAAGGAGGGATGTGGTGCCTGAGGTCCGGAGCCAATGATGTTGGGGAGCTGGCGGCTACGATGAGGGGGACTGGTTGCAGGGGATGCAGCTGGGTCCCCCGATGGAATGGGGAACTCTAGAGGTAGGGAGGGGATGATGGCAGGCCCAGATTGTTTGTTGGCCTGCCCCGAGGACACCTTTTCAGGGACCACAGGTGAAGAGTCCTGAGGAGAGTAGCTCTCCAACACCTCATGGTCCGAGGTGTCATGTTCACCCCCCCCCCCGATTCAATGTCTGCAGCCTCCACCCGGGATGTGGCACCAGCATCAGGGTGTCCCTTGTCAGTCCGGGTGGGCGCAATCCCCTTGCCTCTTGATGTTGAGGGTCCCTCCTCATCCTCCTCTTCCTCGCTGGTGGAAAGAGGGTGTAGCCGCTGCCGCACTGGTGGCCTCTTGCTCCGGACCTGGTCCTGCTGCCCTTCTGTTTCGCCAGCTGTGCCTGCTGAAATATAAGCAAAATCCAAATGTTATGTTAGTGTCATGCAGGATGAGACACATTCATAGGAGCCAAGGTCAGACTTATTTTCCTCTGATCACACTCAATAGTTGTCAGTGTCTATGAGCTGACATTACGTGTATGTTCACCGTCATTTACTGGATTGAGTCTGACATGGCCATCTCACGTGGATGTGTGTGGCTGACACAACTGTATTGGCCAACCCTCAACCTGGCATTCTGGTGATCTGTGTGTCCTGCCACAGCTACATGTGCAGGTTCCAAAAGCAGTCCACCAATGGAGAACATGAAGTCCCGAATCTCAGATTATGGCCATTCATAGGGAGTGGCAGCTATTGAAGGTCTGGACAAGTGTCATCTGCTTTGTAGCATTGTATGGGACACGACAAGTGGCGAATGTGGATCACACATGCACTGAGGCTCTGGCCTATTTCTGTAGCTAAATTGTGAGTCTAGCCTTTGGCTGTCCCCACACATGTACTGACAATCCAGTGGCACATATTGGCTTTGGTGACTGATATGGTAATGCAGTACACCGCTGAACACTGGGGGAATTTAGTGACAGCTACCTGTACATGTGAAATGTGAAACAGGCCACTGAGGCTGAGACGTCTGTCAGTGGACACCCCTTGCAAATTTAGAAGCGCTTAAGAGTGATGCAAGGATGTCAAAGTCTGTCTTGACTCCATGGCACATGATGTTTTGTCACAATTGGAACCCAAACTCAAACAATGCAATGCAAGTCATAGCATCCAATACCCTTTGGCCTGCCATGCGCACACTGGACAGTGTCTGTACCATTGCTCATCCAATGCACACATGATTTCCTAGTGCCAATTGTAGTGGTGCGGGAAGAGCTGATTTCAGTACAAATGCACAATTATGGCTCATTTAGCCAGTTGTCATGACGAGACTCCAACTCCCAAAATGCACTCTGCCCTGTACAGTCCATATGCCACAGTGTGCCTTTTTAAGCTTGGTGACTGCTGCATGGACACGGAATCTGTGAATGGAGGCATCGGACACACAATGGTACAGCACTGTTTCACTCACATTATACTCCCAGACACATTTAGCATATGATGCACTTACCATGTCCCTGCTGCTCATGCTCCTCCAGCTGAGCATGGAGGGTCGGCGAAGCTGATCGCAGGACCCTCCTGTACAGTGGGGATAGGCGAGGACGATGCACATGGTGCTGGGAAGACTGGCCCACCAGCTCCTCAGCCTTGTGCCAGGCCCACCGTTTTAGGTCCTCCCAGCGCTTGCGGCATGCCCTCGCACTCCTGGTGTGGACTCCCACTGCACTGCAGCGCTCGGCGATGTTGGCCCACAGCCTGGCCCGGGCTGCATTGCTCAGCTGGTGTTCAGGGTCCCCATATAGCTGAGAAAATTTGGCCAGCACCCCCTCAGCCAAGATGTCCAACTCACTTTCAGTGAAAGGGGGTGCCTTCTCTTCGTAACCCTCAGCCATTATGGGGATAATAAGAAGGATGAGAGCAGCAGGATGTCAGAGGATCTGTCTGTGATAGAGGATGACTCAGAATGAACACAAAATGGCTGCCAACTATTTCCTGTGATGTATTTCCTGCCTCCCACTTCCTGTAAAACATTTCCTGAATGAAATTATGTGTTCCGGGTCATTTTCGGAGTTTACGACCCGCGAGCGCAGTTTCCGGTTCCGGAGCGGGGTGTCCGCACACGGGCCGTACGCTCCGTAATCGGAGCTTCCGCTTTTTGGGCGCAAACTCCGAAAATGACCCGGAACATATAATTCCATACAGGAAATGTTTGACAGGGAGTGGGAGGCAGGAAATACATCACAGGAAATAGTTGCCTGCCATTTTGTATTCATCCAGATCCATCCACAATCTGGAATCACATCTACTGCCATCCTGCTGTTCTGTTGTGGATAAAAAAGAAAAGCCAGTGCATGTGAGAATTATTTAAATGTGACAAGAGGGTGAAGAGACCATTTCAAGACATTTCTGCAGTTTCTGTTTCAGTTTCTCATGCTTTGCATTATGGTACATGTAGTCCATATTAGGTGCTCATTTGCAGAGTTGTGTTCCGGAAGATTGTGTTTGAGAAGTGTGGATATATCACAGACACATGGGGGCAGATTAACGGCTTCTGGCGCATCTCTGCTAATCAGCAGAGATGCGTCAGAAGAGTTGCGATACATCTGCCCACCCGTGCGCCAACACAGATGCGCCGCTTTGACAATTCGGTGCACCGTGCTGCTCGGATGTGCAGATGCGTGACGCATCCCCCGTTGGAAAGGCGGCGCATTGCTGGAGTTGCGTCGCATGCACAACGCAGCTCCAGCAAGGCTCGGGGGTGCCCTATCCCTATGATGCTGCATCAATCCTTACGCCTGCTTCAAGCAGGCGCAGGGTTTAGACGCAGCATGGCCTTAAAAGTGACTGAGTGAAATATTGTAGATTTCAGCCAGCCACTTTTATGAGGCGTTCCTGCGCCGGAAGCCCCCCCCCTGCGCCAGAACGCCTACATGTGGCGCAGGCCTTTACAACGTGACGCATCTCCCAGATGCGTCATATAGTACATACCCCGCAGCATGGCGCTGGCTTTGCACCGCCGCTGCGTCACAAAAGTGACGCAACGGCAGCGTGAAAGGGCCGCAAGTCCCACATTGATCTGCCTCATGGTGTCTGATTGACCCATTGCATCACTCACGTCGTGGGCGCATCATTTGTGGGGGAGTCACATCTGTTGATGGCACAGGGCCGACAATGCTATGTTTATGGCCTTTTCTGATTAAGAGACCCATCCTCATGAGGTCCGGCTGTGTCTCTCAGTACATGTATCATCTTGCATCGGCGGCTATAGGTTCTTTCGGGAAATCCACTACACTGATCGCTGACATGGGCACATGTGCTGATGCAGGCTCAACCTTTTGACTACTGTCAAGAGCTGTGATTAACATGCAGTTAGTGTGGCTTGCAAAGTTGCCTCAGGAAGGAATTTATTGACACAGTCGTGTATATCCAAGTTTCATCATTGGCAACAGACAGCAATCCACATTTAGTCCATTCCACTACAGGTTGCTCATGTGAAAAACGTGGCAACAAGCTGCTCACGGACTTGCATGCCCTGGCCTCGGTTATGTGCCATGGCCCGGTTTCCCAGATTCATAGGTAGCGGAGGTTCCAGCGGTATCTGTAAGCCATGCGTTAAGGCAATGTTGTGCAAGACACAACAGGCTAAAATGATCTTGCACACTACTTCTGGGGAGTACTGCAGCACCCCCCCTGTACGGTCGAGACATCTGAATCGCGACTTCAACAGACCAAAAGTGCGCTCTATGATGCCTCGAGTCCGTATGTGTGCCCTATTGTACCTAAGCTCTGGTACAGTGTCTGCACGCCTGTAAGGGGTGAGGAGATGTGGGGTGAGTGCATACCCAGCGTCACCTGAGGAGAGGGGAAAGGGCAGTTGGTTACATTTCCCTCTTTGACTTGCACAGGACATGATCTATACTGTATTACATGCATTGTCAGGTGGGCCCTGTATCTAGCTTTATGATTCTTATAGTACAATGGTAAATTTTGGGGGGCATTCAGACATTTCAAAAACACATATTCCTCCTTTCTAACGCTTGGTACTTACCCAGTAGCCACATGTTGCCAAATTCTTCCGCAGCCATCCACCGGGCAAGAGGTGACATGCGGAATATGAAGCTGTCATGGGTACTGCCGGGGAACACCGCATGCACATCAATGAACCTCCCTCTGGCATCACAGACAGCTTGCACGTTGATGGAATGCCATCGGTGTCTGTTGCAGAAGATGTGTGCAATGTGGCGGGGTGGCTGAAGGGCCACATGGGTACAGTCAATTGCACCCAGCACACGTGGAAATTGTGCAATGCGAAAGAAATCTCGAGCTGCCCTTTGTCTCAGGGCCAGTGTCGGTGGCATATGTATGTGGTGGTGGGATCTTGCAGTGATGCATCGCAGTACCTGATGCAGGCACCGCGACTGGCTCGCCTGGGATATGCCCACATGGTCACTGGAGACCCTTTGGAATGAGCCAGTGGCGAAGAAATGGAGCGCTGATAGGATCTTTAGGTATGCTGGTATTGCATGTGAGCAGCAGGTCACGGAGTCAAGTTCCTGCTCCCGCTCACATACCATATCCAAGATGATTTCTGGAGGGAAACGGTACCTGGCCCTTATATCTTGACTGGACATTCCAAATAAGTTGATCCTCTGTCTGAAGATCCTCTCTGCTCTGGCTCTCCTCCTCCTCCTCCTCCTCCTCCTCAAGTGGTTTTGCTGCATGGCAAGGGGCAGTGCAACAAACACATTCAGTGACATGTTGAAAGGGTTTGTGTGTGTCTGCTCTGCAGTTATACGTGCTGCCGAGCTAGGATTGGCTGGAGTGTGTCAGCTGATGCATGGTGGGGGATGGTAGGGACTTGGACAGGTTCACCCTTGGCTCACATGATCAATGGCCACCACCCCGGAAGTTCCGGCCCGGAGCCGGACTTTCCGGCCCGTAAGCGGACTTTCCGGCCCGTAAGCGGACTTTCCGGCCTGCGAGCGGACTTTCCGCTCCGGATGCGGAAATCCCGCTCCGGGTGCGGAAATTCCGGCACGAGTGCGGACGTAAGTTTAGTGGTCGTAAATGGATTCTGTGAATAGCAAAAGTTCTAAGTTCATTTTGTGAATAGCAAAAGTAGTAAGTTAATTCTGTGAATACCAGAAGTACTAGGTGCATTCTGTGAATACCAGATTGGTACTAAGTTTAGGATTTAGTCTTAAGTTTGTTCTGTGAATCGGGCCCTGAGTATTAATAATGCAAAAAATATTTGTATTTATTAATTAGTATTTTTTATAATATTAAATAAACATTATCAACAAGTAAAACAAACACTTACCATGCAATAATTACCAATGCTTTGTAATAGCATGCATTGTAATTGTATATGCATTGTAATAGCATGCATTGTAAAATCATACGATGTAATTGTGTCTGCGTTGTAATAATTGCATTGAAAAGGCATTGCGTTGTAATGCCTGCATTGTAGAGGATGTCTCCCCTCTAGAGTAGTGGGCGATTCTAAAAAAAAAATGTCGCTGGTTGAATGACGTGCTGCGCTCTGGTACGACCCATTTTGATCCTCATGCACCAATCGCGGGACCACTGGGGTCAGTCTACTTGCCAATAGTTTGGCAAGTATTTTATAATCAAAATTTAACAGTGCCAATGGGCGGTACGAACCAAGGAGCTCCACATCCCTGTCCGGCTTGAGCAGTGAAACAAGTCTGGCCTCACGCAGCGACCGGGGTAGGATGGCTGTCTCCTGTGCATTGATATATAATGCAAGCAATTTTGGGGCAAGTGTGTCTTGATACGCATTGTAAAATTCTGCCGGTAGCCCCTCCGGGTCTGGTGCCTTGCCTGTGGCCAATGACCAAATCGCTAACTGTACCTCTAACAGCGTTATTGGCTCATTTAACTCAGCTCGCTGAGAGTCATCCACCGTCTGCCTGGGTAGCTGGGACAGATATGTTTCCAGTGCCTCCGGGGCTGCCTGTACCACTGGTTTATATATGTCGGTATAGTGGGCGGTAAATTCACCATGTATGTCGCATTGTCGCTCTAGTGTTGGACCCATTCCAGATCTTAAGCGCAACGTTGGCTGCTGCGCATGGTCTTGCTGGATTAGACGTGCCAATAACCACCCTGCTCTATCAGCGGAGGTATGAGTACGGGCCGAGTGCGCCACATAATTCAGACAGTGCAGTCTCTCCATTACCGCAACATGTGTTTGCCGTTGATTGTCAAACGCCTGTTGCATGCCCTCGCTCCCTGCTAAGCCAGTCTCGAAATTGAGAAGGGTATCCTCAATGCGTTTAGCTTCACAGTCCCAACTGCCGACGTAAACTCCAAGTCAGACTCGGGCATTGTCCCCGTACCACAACTTTGTAAGCATCCCATAGTATCCCGTGGTCTGTCACCGAACCTTCGTTCGTGTCAAAGTATGTTACTATGGCCAAACCCACCGAGTCTCTATAGGGGGGGGTCCTCCAGTGCTGCTGCCTGTAGTCTCCATAGTTTAGTGGCTGGCGTTGAATTGACTCCCCCTAGCTGTAACGTATGCGGATTATGATCAGAATGTGTGCGTCATAGATAGTCCGCATTTATGCAGTCTGCTAACAGTGCCATGCTTTCTACTAATCTGCCTAGCCGCACTTGCAGGCTATGGGGGTGTGAGCAGTATGAGTAGAGGCATGTGTGTGAATTTAACGTCCTCCATAAATCTACTAGCCCCCAACTACAGAGCCATTCATTCAAACCTTTAGCGTTAGATGCAGCAGTGGTCTGCTGCAGCGGAGGGAAGGATCTGTCTATGCCTGTATCCAATACTGTGTTATAGTCCCCCCTAACAACCAAGGGATATCGCACCACTAGGATAGCTTTGCTGATAGTGTATGCCAGAATGGGGCTTGGTCAGTATTTGGGACATATATTGATCTTAGCACAATCTGCCTGCCATTGGGCCTGCCTTTTGTCAACACAAATCAGACATGTATATCTATTTCCATTGCTTCCGATACATAGTGCGTGACTGGCCTGACCCATACTAGCGCTCCCCGTGCGTATGATGAGTAACCTGTGGCAAAAATCTGCCCTCTCCATTTACGCTGTAGTCTGTGTATCTCGAGCTGTGAAATATGCGTTTCCTGCAAAAATGCGATATGCGCTGCATGTCTCTTTAAGTATGCATATGTGTTATAGCGGCGTGCTGGCATGTGCATACCACTGACATTCCAGGTTATTATTGTTGTCGGTGGCATCCTTTATTTGTACAACTTACATGTATGGTCTGTCGGCTTGCTACTCTAGAAGTGGGGCGGATGGCGCGCACATGTAGCCTAGGCCCACTCCACCATCTCGCTGCGTGCGTTTCCCGATTATGTGATAGTGAGATGCGATGTGGGGAATTAGACATTGTGTGGTATACCAGGGACAGAGCAGAGCGACAATGTGTGTCTGCCCTAACCTTGAACAGCGCCTCTCTGCAACTATCAGCCTTTCGTGCTGTGCTACTTTGTGTATGGAGGGGGGTAGCCCTAACTGAGTGTGTAGTGAACTAATTTAAGCCTATGGCTACAATTTGCTATGGTCCCTGCGCCTCTTCTTGCTGATATTTCAGCGCCTCCAGACTCATGGGGGGAGAGAAGGCAGCGGAAGAGAAGACGGAGGGGCTGCCCCCACATTAGTTCACAGGTCATAAAGTCAAATCTCTACCCCACCACGCTACACTCTTCTCTCTAGAACAACTGCCCTCTCTAGACACTTCATGATAATTACAATGGCACCCAGTATCCACGGTACATAATGTCATCTGCTGTTTGGGGTGTCACTTCAGGCAATGGCTGCGAGTCTTCGCCCATCTGCCATCCCGCCGACGCGCTGTCTGCGCTCATGGAGTGTTCTGATGAGGCATCTGTGTCTCTATGTTCTGGGCTCCTTCTCATTGTCGCCGCTGTCTGCAGAACAGCACGGCGTTCCCGCAGGCGCTGGTCTAAGTCGGGACAGCCTTGAGCTGCGACGAGCGTTCATCTGCGAGGTCTCTGCCAGTTCTTGCGGCTGCTTTCCTGAGAGTTTGTGGCTGTATTCCGTTTACCTGGTGACACTCTGTGTCCCTCCATTTCAAGCCAGTGCCACGCCCCTTCTGCTGTGTTAAAGAAATGTGTAACTCTGTCCTTTACCACTCTAAGCCGGGACGGGAAGAGGAGCGAGTATTTGATTTTTAACTCCAGTATCTTCTGTTTAACTGACAGAAACATGATTCTTCGTTGCTGCACATCAAGAGAATAGTCCAGAAAGAACATCACTTTAGAGTTTTCAACTCTGACCTCCTCTAGCTTACGTAATTGCTGCAGCATTGCATCCCGGTCTTTGTAGTTCAAGAGTCAGATTAGGAACGGACGAGGCCCAGTTCCTGGTTGCAGCTGCCCCGCCGGAACTGTATGTGTCCTTTCAATTGCGAAATAGGGGGAGAATGAGTTTGGCGGCATCAATGTCCTCAGCCAGGTCTCCGTATAAGATACCGCATCATGCCCTTCCGTTCCCTCAGGTAGGCCTACGATCCGGACATTATTGTGGCAGGAACACCCTTCCGCATCATCAATCCTGTTCTCCAGAATGCGCACTTTCTCCGCTAGTGTCCGCACATCAGCCGCCGATGCTTCGGTGGTGGGGAGGATCTCTTTCATTTCAGCCTCCATCCTCCATCTCGTCAACCCTCTCCGCTAGTTTGCGATGATCTGCATGCAATATTGTAAAGTCTGATTTGAATTTATCAATTCGTCCCTCTAGGAACGTGTGCATTTGCATCAGGGACACACTCGGCTGCGTTACCGCCTGCAGCACATTGTCTATCTTAGATCCCAGCGTGAGGTTTTCCACACTTTCCTCATTCTCTTGTTCATTTTCTGGGTGCTTGGATGGCGCTGAGGGCGCTGTGGACTGCATGCTTGTTCCTGCCCACTGTCGGCCCATTGTCGCTATCAGGCAAGTAGGGACTAGGGCAACTTGTTATGTGCACGCTGGGTCAGCCACTATTCTTGTTGCACTGAAGTGTTGAGTGCGCGGTAGGAGAGACTTGGTGTCTGTAGCCGTGTCAGCCCCAACTGCGTACCTTTTATCAGGGGCCAAGGACCCTCTGCTTCTCTTGTCTATGGATACTGCCGGCCTCCGGGAGCGTCCACTGTGGGCCACCACCGCGGATTTGTATCTGATCATGCGCCAGGGCAGTGCGACTCGCTTGTTTCAGCCCAGCACCCACGTTTTGGCCGGTTTCACAATGCTGGCGCTCTCTTTGGCAGCAGCTTCTCCTTCATGGAATTCGAGTCTGTAGAGTACTTATTCCCAAGTTTGGCCTCCGATGGTTGCAGCATGTGCTGTTACAGGCAAGATGGCCCCCATCTGCGGCTCGGTCTGCAGTGACGTAGCGTGTCGTTAAAATGGCCGCTTCCTCAGTGCCCAGGCCTGATGCAGTTACTCTGCATGCCTGCACTCCTTCTCTACAGCGGGGGGGGGGGAGGGGTCACATTCGCCGCACGTCGCCTCCCTCCGTAATCTGGGGCGCAGCCCGGCCTGATGACACTTCTGGACCTCTCTCGCACCAGCTGTGCCCTGATCTGGTGCTCACAGTTGTTATGCTCCCCCGGCCTTGGTAGTAGCCTGGCTCGACCTGTCTGCCTGGGTCTTAGCGGAGCTGTTGTACGCTTGTAGTCTCTGGGTTCCTGCAGCTGGGACTAGGCTCGACCCAGCCCCCGGACCCCAGCCACTTAATGCACACTTCCAGCTCGCTCTTCTCAGCCGCTCCGTAGGATCAAACACACGCGCCGTTACCCACACGCAGGGCCCCTCAGCTCCGGGTTCCACACAGCTCACCTCACCTCTGTCAGCGGTGCTCTGCCATGTCGTCTTCGTCCGCCATCATCTGTGGCCGGGGCGTCTCCGCCGCCCACCGGTATCGCTACACTGGGGCCGACCTCCTTGAGCTGCTGCCGTCAATGGCACCTCTAAGCAGCCCCCAGGCCGCTAGCCATATCAGCGATGCACAGGCTGCACCCCAGCCTGCAAGATGTCTGCCAGTCGCGACCCGCCCAGAGGCAGTGCGGGCCCATTCACCAGTCTGCAGTGCGCTTCAGCCCGCAGTCTCGCCGCCACAGCGTGCAGCGCGGTGGTCTCTAAGTGGCGCCTGTAGTAGGTTCTGGATGACACCAGGGACCGTCAAATCTTGTCGGATTATCGGGCCTCAGTGCGGAGCTGCCCTAGAGCGCGTCCGCTATATTGGCCGGCTAGCCACACCCCTACGTTCTGGCGATCTCTTGGCCTCCCCACTATATCCAGGGTGGCCCTGTCCAAAATGGTAACGCTGCCACAGTTGTATTACTTTGTAAATTTGCCTGTGGTCATACTGAGAAAATGGTTTCAGGAGCCAGACACTTTACTGAGAGATCTGATATGGGATGAGGGACGACACCGAGTCTCATTGTTCACTATTCAGCGATGGCCGGAAAAGGGGTTATTGGGGGCGCCAGATTTTGAGGCATACTACCTGGCAGCTCAACTGAAATGGCTGGCCCAGTGGTTGGAAGGGATAGGTTTAGAGACCCTGGACAGTTCACCACCCACTTACCTAAAAGCGGGGGGGATTCCTCGCCAAACTGCTGCAGCCACGGTTGTGGAATCAACACCAGAGCACCTTACTCGCAGTGGCCCTGAAGTGCTGGCATAGAGCAGTACTGAGAACACAGTGTTCCCTTGCATGCACCGGACCTCCCGCTGGTCGGCCTCCCCAGTGGCAATGCCTCTCGTTCTTTACCGAGAATTGATTAAGGGAATGGACTAGGGCTGGCATACAGATGACCGGAAACTGCTATCTGGATGGGGCACTGATCCCACTGGGAGATTTAATTGCTCACTATGAGCTTCCACCTGGGCAATTTCTCACCTGTCGTGGACTGCACAAAGCTTTTAGGGAGTTGGGGGAGTGAGAATCAAGAACCGACCACACACACTCTACAAGTAATAATGACCCTAGGATCAGCGGGGCATTTTATTAAGTGAATTTACTGAGCCATCAGGGAGATGATGGATAAACCACTGATAACTTCACAACAAAAGTGGGGATCCCTTATTAACTGTGAGGTCACAGAGATAGAATGGGAAACAACACTTAGTTTGCCCAGAAAAGTCTCCAGAAATTCTAATTTAAAATATTCCCAATGTAACGTTCTGCACATGACATGCCTCACCCTGCACAGACTTAACATCATGTTAAATAGCACAGACAAGCAATGCCTGTGATGCGCAACTCCAGACGCGGACTTTATACATATGATGTGGGGATGTCCGGCTTTGCTTGATTACTGGCTTCAGATTACTGGGATACTAGGAGGGGTAATTCCACGTACTATCCCCCACACGATAGAGGTATGCCTGTTGGGCCTGTTCGCGAGACCCAAGGTCAAAAAGGTGGGCAACTGTTTTATAGACCTAGCCCTAGTTCTAGCAAGACGACAGATATCGTTAAGATGGAAGTCCTCGGTGGGACCGAAAATTTTAAATTCATAAAAAGATGTCACAACATGGGCATGAGCAGAAGAACGAGCCCTGCTCGAAGAAGACAAGAGGGGTGTGAGGCGCCGTCTAATAGTGGACTTGTGGACAGAGGTGTTACCAGAGTGGGAGGCGAGGTAGGTCGATGACAAGGTTAATTCACCCGAAATACCAGAACATACCACATGAACTTAAATGAGTATCTCTGCTGGCCCCTCCATGAATTGCTGCAGGGGGAATAGGAAGTTATACTGCTTATAAGACGTCCTCCATGCCTTTCTACTAACACTCGATTATCCCCAAACACACACTTGAAATCATTTGTAAACTAGATAAATGAGTGCTCACGTTATTATCATTAAAGTGCATGTGAAAAAGTTATTTGTTATGGTTAAATATAAGACATTGAGATCATTTTATGGACATGGAACAGAATCCCACACTTTGTGCAACAAGCACGGGACATTGTATATGCAATTGGAACCCAAAACACTATTGTCAAGATTGTTGTGCTTTGTATTGTTTACCAACAGATCATAATTGCTTTTTGTACATACAGCACCAAAGATACATTGTTATATTTGCTGGGAAGCAGATATGCTCATGTATAATACAAAATTTAATAAAAAGATATTTTTAAAAAACTACCCTTAATGTAAAGAGGAGGGGAACGTAGTCACACTTTGACTCCTTGTGAGGGAGTTCCACATGTCCATGGTCTATCCAAGTATAGTCAAACTGTAATGGACCGGAGGTCTTGCATGTCTGAGGAGCCATGGTATTGTCCATGGAACCCGGCCCATCACCACCACATACATGTGAATCTAATGGACTAGACTATTGACCGTTCAAACAGGCTTCTTGATTGGCCTGCCTAGTAATATTTTTTAATGTCTGAATGCCCCAGTCCTCCTAAACTCTTAGGAGCTCTCAACACCTTCATAGACAGTTGCTGGACATTTCATCCCATATAAATTGATCAATAGTCTCCTTTAGGTTGTGAATGTCATTCTCGGTTAACCTTACATAGCCTGAAACATGAGGTGTCTAGGAAGTACATTTTGTTTGACTGCTACTCTTCCCATCCACGATATTGATTCCTCTATCGGACTAGATCTGTTTTAACAGGACTAAGCAAGCAGGTGACATAGGAGAAGAATGTGAATTCAGTATCATCTGTGGTGCTTTGGTCTGCCATAGGTCAACTAAGCCCAGGTCCTTCATCTCCCACAGCAACGTTGATGATGTACTTTGCTGGTAGAGGTCCTGTGGGTGCTGGTCTAGGTGGGCATCAGAGGTGATAAAAGTAGATCACAGCAAGCTAGGTGGGCCTCTTTCTCCGATCAGTGTCATCATGTGGGTCAAACTGCCTGGCCCTGCTTAAGGGCATATATATTGAGGATATTGCAGATGAGTGCTTGGTCCTGTTTTCTAAGGCATTTCCTGTAGACACAAGCTATCTGGCTGTGCTACCCTCACTTCAGCCATATTATGTGGCGCTTAACAGGCGAATTCAGCCCATTTATGTTCAAGAAACAGACTTTTACCATAGCCTCAGTTAGATAAATCCCATGTAGCCCATCCCTACTATGAACCCTTATGTATCCAGGTGTACAAGGTTATGCCTGATATGCATCAATCTAGGCTCACTCTGACATAGAATTAACAGCTCGTCCCCCCCTTCTCGCCCTCCCCCAGTTCTCTCCCCAACATTTGTCTTATGGGTAGAGATCAGGTACATCTCTAACTTGAGGCGTCAGTAGCATAGGGCCTGCGTTTACTGTCTTAAGATCTTTTCACTTCTGATATCTCACGTGGTTTGAGTTTTTCCTGTTTCCCACTTGGTTTCCATCCGCAGTTGTCCTTTTGCTGGTGATTGCTGGTGATCCATGAATGGGGCCCAAATCTCTTGTGCCTACTCTGGAGTGTTTACTATAAGTTTTCTTTTCTAACAAACCAGAGGGTGAATGGAAATGTCCACCGATAACAAAACTTGCCTACCCATCTCTGCTGTCACTGAGCTCGTTCATGCCTCTTGTATTAGAATCTCTCCAAGGCAATCTGTTTTGGTCCTGGTAGGTTGTTTGATCTAGTTTCCTGTCTTCTCACCTTAACTTTCACCTGAGACCCACTTTTCCAATAATGTCTCTTGGTCTTGTCCCAGGTGCAGATCTAGGGGCCCCCACTCTGTGGGCCTGGATAACTGTAATTTAAAATGCTGGGTTTTCTTTGAGGACAAGTCTGAAGAGGCTCTTACAGAACTGAAACACAGCCTCACCCCATTCAGTCTCCTGGACATTGTGGATGCAACCCCCCAATGACATGATGTTTTTGTAAAATTGAAGAATCCTGTAACCAGATCAGATTTCAGGGACTGCACCTGGGTGATCACCATATTTTTATCACGCAGATCGCTTTGACATGCCTGGAGGTCTTTTGTGATTGATGCTCCCTCACCTTTCCTTGAAGTCATTGCCACTCCTTCTCCAGTGTTGCTGAAGATTCGGAGGAGGTCGTGGCCAGTAAATGCTCAGCAGTCGCCCGTCCGCTTTTGTTGCTTTAATTTCCTGCTCATGAGTGCCTTGGGATGGGTTGAAGGGGGTGTGATTGCTAGGTCGTGCCCCTGCTGAGCAAGAACAGTACATTCAAGGGGTGACTGCAGCCTGCTCAGGTCTGGGAAGGTGGGGGTCACTGCAGGGTAGGGACTGGGTGTGACATCTGGGGCCACCTAATCAGGCGAGGAAGTGTGGGTAAGTACTGCTCCTCTGAATAAATAAGGCCCCTCGTGCAGGTTGCTCAATTTCTTTCCCTGTAGCAGGATGGCTGCCATGTTGCTTGATGTGAGCCCCTGCAGAGCTAACTGACCCTCTGTGGCCCTTCCAGCGGCATCTCTTCCTGCAAGGAAGGGATCACTCGAGGTTAAGCCTCACGTTCAATTGATGCAGCGCAGAACATCAAATTCCCCCTTCGGCACAGACCAACTACCTCGTCATTCAATTTACTCACATACATTCATTGGTGGGGCCCATAACACCAATATACTTACACTCGGCTGACCTGTTTTCTGAGGGAAAATACGTTTCTCAACGCTGACATGAGAGGAATACCTTTACTTTACCCTAAACACTTTGACATCAAACCTAAGATATCCCTCCCATACGGAGACGGATCATTTAGTTGTTTTACTTGGTTTTAATGAGTAATGCTCGTCTATCTATACATTACTTCCTTACCACATTTCTTTTATTCAAATAACTGACACAACACATTTGTCAATTAATCAAATACTCTTTATCTAAATTATTTAGCAAGAAACGTTAGAAATCATCATCAGCATTTCAGAGCATCATATTTACCTATTCTGGCTAAAGTCGTCCTCTAAGTCAGTCAGTCAAGGAGAATTTTATTCAGCAAAGATAGGCCGCAATTCAGTCTCTCAAAGATTCAGAATAACAGCTGTCCAGCAGTGTCACCGTCCTCTCCGTCAGCATAACGTCAGGAAATCGAGTTCGTCAAAGAAGAGCGAGCCGGTCGTAGCGTCGAAATAGAGCGAGCAATCGAGCGTGCGATCCCACCCTAATTTCCCTACCTACTTTTATAATGAAAATACTAACAAAATTGTAACAAGATTGGATTTAGAGAGTTCTGATTGGTCAATTTCGACTGGCGATGAGCGATTCTCAGGGTGTCGTAGCCGAAGTCATCAAACTTGCTTGATCTGGCTTTTAAATTGGGCATTGTCTCTTAGTCTTGGATGGGTTCCCGGAATGACCTTGGAGGGTACATGTTCACCCGGGGTCAGGTCCAGGCCACTGTTGCTGGCTGTGACGCATGCGCACTTCACCCAGAACCTCGTGTTGTCAAGGCAGTCACGTTTACCGTCCCGTTCAGCCATCTTGTATAGGCCGAAATGGTCAACTTAAGCAAAAGAAACACAAAAACGTAATTAAAAGATGGAAATGACTAATAAAATGTTATCCCCTTACTAATACCCATATGTGTGTGTATTTATCTAGCAGAAGCAACACTCAGAGCGGTTTATACTCACTAAATAAAGCACAAATCACAAATACATCACTTAAAGCAACATATAACATATAATATTCTAATTTTCTACTATTAATATGCGTACACAAGATAATTCACAATTAATATAGCCGATGCAAAGTGCAATTCCCACGTATATTTCTCTTGTTAATATAGTTGGTGAGTTAACACTTCAAACAGATTAATAGTATTACAATTAATTGATTATTCGGATTAATATAAACATGCAGAATGAGGTATACAAAATGTTGTACTACCCGCTCCAGCAATCCCCCCTTTGGTGATTATATCACCACACTAACATAAAATTTTTACGGAAATTTCGAATTGATTTCTAGTTTCATTCATATTTCAGTTTCCCCTGTTTCTTCTCTTTTTGCTGTTTTATTCATGCTATCTTTTAACTCTTCTAGTTCTATTTCTTCAAATTCTCTCTCTTGTTTCTTATCCCTTCTCCTTAAGTTTTTTCTTTTTATTCTTTTCTGGTTTTTATTCTTTCTACAACAAATACAACCTAGTCTTATTATTAATACTAAGGAAATCACACAAGTTAATGGAAATAATATCTTACCTATAAATGTACTACCTAGTTTTACTACAAAGTCTTTGATAGCTGTTATTTTCTTACCGATCTTCTCCCAAACACCTTCAACCTCCAGTGGTACAAATTCGTCATGCAATTCTGTTATATTCTTAATATAAATTTTCAAATCTTTACTTGCGTCAGGAATGTAAGTACAGGGGCGTGGCTTGGATGCCGAAGGGAATGGCGGCGTGAGCTCAGAGCTCCGATCCCCGCGAACATCCTGCAGACAACGCGGAATCCGGCGCACACCGGGCCCCTGTGGCGGCTCCGAGTGCGGGGCGGGCGGCGGCGGCTCGAGGGATGCCCTCCGGTGCCGATCCGGGGGAGATCGACCGGGGCAGGAAAGTGCCGACCTCGCGAGTGACGCGGCCTAAAATGGCGGCCGCGACTCCGGACCTGCGCTGCTAGCGGGGGCCAGGACCGAGATGACCCTGTAGGGCCGGAGACAGCGCGTGGAGACCCACCGGGGCTGGCCCTGATTGAGGAAGGGAGATTGGCGCTGAGACCCTGAGTCCTGCTGGTGGGCGCTGGGTGGGCGGCGGATTGGCCGTCAGAGGACGCGGCTCACCCGACACACTCCCTGAGGCCTGTGGCCTTCTGGCGCGGCGGATCGAGGTGGAGGGAGCTGCCCGGAGAGAACGAGGATTGGCGGACCCCGTCTGTGGCCCCGGGGACGGATTGCCGGCCTGGACGGCCCGCGCTGAAATGGCGGGCCCGCACTCCGAGCAGTGGAGGCGCTGGCGGAACTGGCGAGAGGGGCTGGCACCTGTGTGGCAGGCGAGGCGGCCGGGCGGCAGATGGCACGAAGGAGGTGAGAGGCTGGGGGGCCCCCGACGCCGAGATCCCTTGCGCTGGGAGGAGCCCGAGGAGCTCGAGGGGGGCGCTCCCAGATGGAAGCTTGAGTGGGGGCGAGACCTTAGGGGCACTGACGCTGCCGTGGCCCCTGGACCGGCGCGGAAGCGACTGAGGACGGCGGCGAGGGGGCACCGGATTGCGCCTCTTTTGAATAGCGGGGCCCCCAGCGAGGACTGAAGTGGCAGACTGAAGGGGAGGTCAGCTGTACGACGACCGAGCGCCCTATCGGTGGAGAACTGCGCCCTGCGGCCTTGAGGAGTCGATAGGCTGAGGCGGGGACGGCGACCACAAGGAGTACAGGGGGAGGCACTTGCCGGAGAGCAGGCCCTGAGGGGGAGAGGCGCTGGGCTGTGCTGGCCCCTGCTCTTAGGTGGCACCCTGCGCGAGGTCGCTGAAGGCCGGCGGAGCGGCGGAGTCCCTGGAACAAGGACGAGCAGTGTTGCGACGGACCCGGGGGCGGGTGGCGGCCGCCCGCGGGCCCCCTGAGTACCTTGGGGGAGACCTACCTGGAGGACGGCACCGGCACTGCGAGAGAACCGCGATCGGCGGAAGCGACTGCACCATGGGCAAACCCAGGGTTAAAGGTGGAGAGGCGGTGTCTGAGTCGGAGGTGAGAGATGGGGCCACCCAGAGCCCTGCAGACTTACAGCAGATGCGAGACTGTATCCTGGAGGCCATAGCGGCCACAAAAGATGCACTGCAACAGGATATAGCTCAAGTGGCGTCCGGCTTGGGGATCCTGCGAGCAGACCACGGTAAACTGAAGGACAGGGTCACGACCGTAGAAGACACGCTACAGGAGCTGGTGCCGGCGCGCAAGTCGCTGGAGGGGAGGCTGGTTCAAGCACTAGACCGTATACAAGTCCTGGAGCGGCGGGCGGAGGAAGCTGAAAACCGCAGCAGGCGTAACAACGTTCGCTTGGTGGGTCTGCCGGAGAAAACAGAAGGGGATGACATGGTGGGGTACCTGGACGCCTGGCTGCGAACGGAGGTGGCTCCGGACGGGCTCTCGCCCTTCTTCACGCTGGAGCGGGCGCACCGTGTGCCGGCACGACCCCCTAGGCCGGGCCAACCGCCGTGCCCAGTGGTGATGAAGCTGCTGCATTACAAAGACAGGGACTGGCTACTGCAGTGAGCAAGGGATGCGGGTCCATTCCGAGTGGCTAACAGCAACGTTACCATGTTCCCGGATTATACATTCGAGACTCAGAAGCTGCGTGCCTCCTTCTTGCCGCTCAAGCAAGAGCTGCGAGCCGAGGGAATCCAGTACTCGCTCCTTTTCCCGGCCAAATTGCGAGTTGTGGTCGACAATAAGACGGTGTTCTTCCCCACGGCGGAGGACGCCTGGGCGTGGTGGGAAGAGTACAAGGCGGGGACGGACGGAGCGAGACCCAGAGTGGCAGAGGAGCAACGATGGCAACCCGTGCGGAAATCGCGGAGGTTCCGGCAGAGGAAGCGGAGAGATGGACGGCCCACAGTCTCGCAAACTGATGAAGAGAGGAAGGCGGCCCTGCAGGCGGTGGTGAGCTTGTCGGGGGCGGCGACGGCCCGGTCGACCCGCGGGTCGGGCTCAGAGAGCCGTGTCACAAGCTCGGACACGGACCAATCAGAACTTACTGGGGCCAGGGGCCCGGTGGTGACCCCGCAGACCTCGGGAGAAATCGTGGAAGGCTGAAGGAGGGGCCCTCATGTGCGGCTGGAGTGCAGAGGCCGGAGGTTCCTGCTCTTCCTGAGGATGAGCTAAGCTGACGAAATTATTGGATTTTCGTGAGTGACTATGGGGGGGATTGAGGGGCGGGGGGACGGGATTGTGGTTGCTGCCCTTGGTACCGGGTCGCACCCTAGAGGCCCTTAAGGCCGCCGCAGTGTAGACTGCGGCTTCGGTGGGTGGTCGAGCGAGATTGCTCTTCCTTAAGTTTGGATGGGAGCTGCTTTTTCGAAGTTAGGTCCTGTTCTGGGGGGATGGGGCTGAGAGAAGTTGGGGGGACTCGAGGCGGGGGAGTTGGAGGGGGGGTACAGGGTTCTTTAGGGGGAGGGAGGGATAGTGCTACAGACTGCGGCTGGATTTGGAGGGGCGTGGCAACCTGGCCTTGGACATGGGACTATGGTTAATACTGGAATGGTGAAATGTGTGACATGGAATGTACGGGGACTTCACACAATGGCACGACGACATAAGATTCACGCTTATCTGGTGCGCAGGGGTGTTCAGATTGCGCTTTTGCAGGAGACGCACTTAACAAAGCAAGAGGGCATAGCGCTGCAGCGTAGGTGGCGAGGGCAGTTATTTAACACCACGTACTCCGCTTTTGCGAGGGGCACTCTGATCTGGATCCGCACGGGGACCCCCTTCCAGGTAATCAGGCACACGATAGACCCAGAGGGCAGGTATGTGGCGGTTGAGGGTAAACTTAGGGGTCGAGATATAGTACTGTGTAGCGTATACGTACCTAATACGGATCAGGGGCCGTACTTTGCGAGACTTTCTGGAGTGCTGGTCAGGTACTTGGCGGGTCCTATCCTACTGGGGGGAGACTTTAATTCAATAGCGGACCCCGTGCTTGATAGATCCCACCCGCCTCTAGAGACGTCCCCGGTACACCGGCTAGTGAAGCGTAGGCTTGAATGGCAGGGGAGGTGGGGCCTGGAGGATGCCTGGAGGGCTCAGCACCCCACACTGAGGGACTATTCATATTATTCGTCACTGCATGACCTCCATGTTAGGCTGGACACTTTTTTAGGTTCCTCGACCGTGATACAATCAGTCGCGCACACCGAGTACTTAAACCGAACACTCTCCGATCATAATCCCTTGCTACTGACGCTGGACTGGGTGACTGAGATTTCGAGGGTCCCAACGTGGCAGCTAAGGCCTGAAACACTAGACGACCCGCCATACCGGGTGGCACTCGGTGATAGGATTACCCAATACTTTGACGAGAACACTGGGTCCACGGCGCTTAGAGCGATAGAGTGGGACGCTTTCAAAATTGCTGTCAGAGGGCATTGCATAGGGAAATATGCCGGGGTGAGGCGGACTCTGTTGGAGGACTTGGACAAGGCAGAGGGGACGTTGAGGGCGGCGGGGTTGGCGCGGCCTGGCCACCCCGAGCGCCAAGAGGTGGTGAGTGAGGCGAGAGAGGCGGTGGCGGTTGAAGTGGAGAGGCTCCGTAGCTTCGACTATAAGAACTATATGGTGAGGGCGCATGCGGAGGGGGACAAGGCGGGAACGCTGCTGGCTTGGCTGGCCAACCCCAACAAATGTAGCCAACCGATCTTGGCCTTGGACAGGGAGGGAGGCGGAGTGGTCACGGCCCAGATGGATATATTGGAGGGCTTTAGCACGTACTACGAGACGCTCTACAAAAGCGCGCTAGAGGGACGGGAGGAGGATATCGACGGCTTTCTAGAAGGACTACATCTGCCGCGACTTGACCGGGAAGACGCAGAGGCCTTGGGCGGAGATATTGATCTCGCGGAAATCAGAGGGGCAGTGAACCGAATGGCGCGGAATAAAACCCCGGGCCTAGACGACCTGCCGATAGAATTTTATGGTAGATACTTGGACCAACTGGCCCCGCGGCTTCAGGAGGTGTATAGGGAGGCCAAGACGAGGGGTAGGCTGCCCCACTCTATGTGTGAGGCCCTGATGATCCCACTACTGAAGCCGGGAAGGGAAGGAAAGGACCCCGCTTCTTATAGGCCGCTGTCGATGCTGACGACGGACTATTAAATACTGAGCACCATTCTGGCGACCAGGTTGCTGAGGCACATGCCGAGACTGGTTCACAGGGACCAGTCGGGGTTCATCCCCGCGAGGAGCACCACTGCTAACATCCGACGCCTTGTCCGTCTGATGGGGGACCCGCAGGAGAACGCACGAACGCCACTCGTCTTATCCGTAGATATAGAGAAGGCTTTCGATAGCCTGGAGTGGGGTTACCTGTACAAAGCCATGCGCGTTTCGGCCTTGGGGAGCGATACATCGGTTGGACGAAGGTCCTATGCGCCTCGGCGGTGGCGAGGGTGCGGGTGGGACCCCTGGTATCGCGCCAGTACTGCGTGGGTCGGGGCACCAGGCAGGGATGCTCGCTTTCCCCACTTCTATTTGCACTGGCAGTGGAGCCCCTCGCGGCGGAGGCCAGAACAGGCTGTTACTACAGGGGGTTGGACTATAGAGGGGCCCCGCAACTCATCTCATTATACGCGGACGACCTGCTCCTGTTCTTGGAGAATGCGGCGGAGGCACTGGACAGAGCGGAGCGGCTTCTTGCACGATTTGGCAGGCTATCTGGACTGCGGGTGAACTGGGCCAAGACCTGTTTGTTCCTGTTGCGACAAGGCGAGCCACGGCCGGTGGTCCGGCCATTGCTTCGTTGGGAACCTGATTGCCTTAAATACCTCGGAGTGCATATATACCACACTGCTGCGGATATGCTGGAAGGCAACGTGGGGCGCTGTATCCGAGCACTGAAGGGCAGCATGTCCTTCTGGTCCACACTCCCGCTCTCGGTAACGGGGTGTATCTCGCTGCTGAAAATTATTGCATTGCCGCGCCTTCTGTATTATTTCCGCACGCTACCAGTGTGGATACCGGGCTCTGTTTTTCGTCAGCTGCGATCATTATTAGTCTCTTTCTTATGGAGCACAGGACGGCGCAGAGTTGCGATGGCGACTCTGACCCGGCCAAAAGACGAGGGGGGCCTGGCGGTGCCTGACTTTGAGCTTTATTATCTGGCAGCGCAGTTGCAGATCTTTACGCAAGAAGTGGCACAGGTGTACCGGGGGCCGGAGCAGGACAGGGAGGGGGGCACCCCCAGACATGTACTGGCGTATATCACGCTGCAGCAGAGGCTGGTTATCAGAGACTTATCCGTGGAGGAGCAGACGTTCCGGCAATGCTGGAATCGGTCGCAGCGTCGGGCTGGGGTGCGGCGACCGTATGCGCCGGAGATCCCGCTGGGAATGGTAACGGCACTCCCGCACGGCGGAGACTGGTCGGGATTGCAGGTATGGGAGGAGGCGGGCCTCCAAATGTTGGGTGACTTATATGAAGAGGGAGCGCTGATCCCTTACCAAACGCTGCAGGAGCGATTCGATCTCCCGAGAGGAGACTACCTGATGCATGCGGCGGTGATGAGGGCGATGCAGGCGCATTGGGGAGAGGGGCTCTTGGAACCCGCTACATCTGCAGCCCGACAGTACACCATGATGTCTGCTGGCACTTATAAGGCGGTGACGTGTTTGTACTCCAGGATGTTGCGCGAAACCCTGCGGCCGCTGGCGGCGCTAAAGGCAAAATGGGAGCTGGAAATACAAACTGAGATCCCTGACACTACGTGGGCGGGACTAGTGCGCAGGGCTAGGAAAAGCACCAGGAACGCGCGCTTTCAGCTGATACATTTTTATATCCTCCACAGGGCCTACCTTACACCGAGTAAACTTGGGAAGTTTTTCGGGGTGGCAGATGCGGCGTGCCCTAGGTGTGGAACGGTGGGAGCGGAGCTCGGGCATATGTTGTGGGACTGCCCTCACCTGCGAGAATACTGGAGGGCGGTAGGCGAAACACTGGCTGAGGTGACGGACAGGGACTTGCAATACACCAAGGCGGTTTGTGTCCTACACTGGTTTCCTCACACACCCAAAAACAAGAATACAAGTAAATTTATCGACATGGGCCTCCTTCTGGCCAAAAGGGAGGTGACGAGACTCTGGAAGTCGAAAGCGGGCCCCACACACGAGAGGTGGGCCAAGGAGCTACAGAAATGGGCGGTGAGTGAAAGCACGCTTAGATACCAACTAGCGACTCGCAGGGCCGATGACAGGGCGCTAGCGGCGGCCACAGCATGGGAGGGGTTGGTGCAGGCCCTGCGCAATAACGTGATGGAGGAGGACGAGACGCCATCTGAGCCCGAGGGGGTCCCCCAGAGCATTCCACCCACACAAACACAGTGAATGGTTAAGTACTTCTGAAATGTACCCCAGACTAAACACTAAGACCGGGAACAGTCGCAGTCGCGGGCGGGGGCACGGGTGGCGGGGAGGGAGGGAGGGGGATAGGGGATAGGGATGGGGGTGGGGCAGTGTTGAGGTGGGGGACGGGGGGGAGGAAAACTCTAAAGCGGAACGCAGACACCCTACCATGTTAGCGGCAAAAGTACAGTTCACAATATAGTTCAGTATTATGGGACCCTGAATGTCGCTGCCCGGCCTCCGGGATGTGGGCTCATGAGCTGTGTACGGCTGTCTAAATGACCACGAGAAATATGGCGCTGGTAAAAGCGATGCAGGAAAAGTAAGAATGTACGCTGCTGATAATACTGTTCTGCAATAAAAACGGTTTTATAAAAAAAAAAAAGTCAGGAATGTAAGTACAACAATGTTGAACTTTCAGCATTCCACAGACTCCACCCTCTTTTGCCAATAAAATATCAAGGGCAAGTCGATTTTGCATTACCATAGCACGCATGGCAACCATTTCAGTATTTACCAATAAGAATCTTCCAGCGGTGGTTGTTGTCAAAAGGATCCACTACTGTTGAAAGTTTTCTAATTTTGTTCGCATTCAGAGATATTCCCACTGCGGGTATCAGTGCTCCAAAAATGTCACCTACAATTTCAGCCCAAGATTCTCTTTTACTTCGTGCTAAATGATTACCTAAACTATGTACACCATCTTCTCCTCTATCCATGTGAAAAATCTTTGGAAAAACCAGGCCAACATAACATGTGCCATACCATTGGTATGGCAAACGATAATATGCCCTGTTCCCACAAATGAAATACAGTCCTGGAAAGACTGGATCTCTTCCACCTTTAAATCCCCATCCTCCCATGATCAGGTATGTATCATGGCACTCACTATTCCCTAGAAAATAATTGTCATATGCCGTCTGATTCCTTCTGATACACAGTTTTCCTTTCTGAGACCAATCTAAAGCCATAGTTGGACTCGATTCTCCTCTTAATTGTTTCTCCGTTTCTACATCCCAAACTGTTTTCTCCACTTTCCCTTCTGAAACCTTCCTTTGCATTTTCAATTTCCATTCTTCAACCATATCCAAAAATGTCTTCTCCTCTTTCTTTAAACTGCAAGTCAAGTTATTTCTAAATATATATTCTAACGTTAGTTCATTTGTCTCTAGAAAAAATTCACTTAATACCTTTGCAGGTTTTACTTTGTTTAGCTTGTTAATTGCTGGTACTTGTGAAAATATAGTATCTACATCTGAAAAATAATACTGTAATTTACCTGTTTGATAAAACAAACTATCTATTACACTACATGATATTCCATATGTTACAGGGAGGTGATGATAAGTCACTCCTTCAGATACAGATGCAGGTAATTGCATACAAACGTAGCAATCCCTTACGTCCATAGTTTTTACATATTCATACAACAATTTTGAAAACACATTGTTAGAGAAATCTGTTATTGACCTGTCTTTATGTAAATAGTTTTTTATCTATTCTAGTTAGAACTACCTTTTGAACCTTCCCTATTTTAGTTATGTTATCACTATGTCCTTCTAATGTATCAACAGTAACTTTAAATGAAATTATTAGAGCAAGAATACTCCAAAGAAGCATTAATAATCCTGTACAACAACAACACATTTTGCACCATCTTCTAAGGAAGGTACATCTACTTTTGCTACTTTCCATGTTTGCCATCTTTCTAAAATGAGCCGTGTCTTTTGACTTAGCCTCTTCTACTTCACAACGAGTTTCTACCCCTATGCTTCTAAGCACCTACGTGGTTCTATCAGTTTTTATTCTTTTTCAGTTTCTTATTGTTTTCCTATCAGTAACTTCCTTGTCTTATTCAATTTGGCATCTCATCATCTTTCACCTTCCCTTTGTTTTCACCATACTGGTTGTTCTGAACATCTGCTTCTTCTCCAATATCGGACAAGATAACTCTCAGGATTTCTGATTCTTCGTCTTCCTCAACCACTTCCGGTACAACCACCTCTGGATTGCCTTGGCTATCCGCCTCTTCTTTTACTTCAGGCAGGGCCACATATGTCCATTCCGGTGATTTATACTTCTGGTTAGGCTTTCTTGTTCGTTTGTTTTCTTTGACTACTGTCTGTTCTTCTTCTTTCGATCTTTCCTGACTCGTTACTTCTTTCACCTGTTCAGCTCTTGGCGAATTTACACGTGTCAGCCGATATCTCAGTCTCTTTATTTTGTTTGGCCACACTTCATCCTTGGCTGCTCTTTTCAATTTACTCCCTTTATCATTCTTTTCAGTTCTCCAAGCTCTCTTTCTCAGAACTCGGCCTTCTTGTATTTCATCCTCGCTTTCCTCAGACTCTGCTTCAACTTGCTTTTTACCTTCAACTAGTTCTTTCTCCACCTCTTTTGTTTTCCCTACTTCTGTCCCTCCTCGAATCTCCGTCACGCAATCTTCCTGCTGACTACTTGTCCCTGCTTATAACTGGATGTTGGAGTTCCCTACACCTCCTCGGGGGTCTTCCGCAATAATCTTTCCCTCTCTCTCTGTATCTGGCACCTGTCCATCTAAAGGTGTTGTTTCAGGTGGAATTTCTCTAAATTTTTCATCTGGCCCTTCCTTCTCACAGATTTCTTTTATTGTCTCTCCACTGTCCTTTTCTTTGTTCTTCCTTTGTTTTTTCTTGGATGAATGGGCTCTTTGTTCGGTCTCTGAGTCTGAACTGGATTCAGAAATCTGCAATCTTTTCCTCAGCGAGTTACTTCTGGGGACCAAAGTTAACCTTGGCTCTGTCTCCCCCCGTTCAGAGTTTTCTCCTTCCTTATCCTTTGGCTCTCCGTCATCTGACTCAGTACTGGATTCTGACTCATCAAATTACTCTTTCTCTTTACAATCCACTGGATTTGGAATTCTCAAGGTATGACTTGCATGGATCCAGTTCTTCAATCCAGCACACTTCACAGCTGTTGTCGTAGTCAAGATGACTTGCCTTGGTTTTCCCCACCTGGGAACCAAACAGTTTCTTCTTCTGTGTGCTTTTATCCTTACCCAGTCCCCTGGGCTCAGATCATGAGCTGGATTCTTTTCAAGAGTGGTGGCATCCGCTCCAACCTGATGAAACACAGAATGAACTGCGTCAGCCAGGCTTTCACAGTATTCCAATACCATGTCAACAGTTATTGTCATCAGCTTGTTGACTGGTATAAATACATGTCTCATTGCGCGTCCCATGAGGATCTCATGAGGACTCAAACCAGTAGTTCTGTCTGGTATTGATCTAATTGTCATGAGTACTAGAGGCAAGACATCGGGCCATTTCATACCTGTGGCTAAACACATTTTCCCTATTCTGTTTTTGATAGTATCATTTATTTGTTCTACTACACCAGAAGCCTCTGGTCGGTAGGCACAATGCAATTTTTGTCGTACATTCAATGCTTCACAAATCAGTTTTATGATCTCGTTATGAAAATGTCCTCCTCTGTCTGATTCAATTGTTACTGGGAACCCAAATCTAGGTATAAATTCCCTCAACAATAATTTCGCCACTGTCATTCCATCATTTCTTCTTGTTGGGAACGCTTCTACCCACCTAGAGAATAGGCATACCATTACCAAAACATACCTCAATCTGTTACAAGGAGGCATCTCAATGAAATCTACTTGCATTCTGGTAAAAGGCCCTCCTTCTCGGCCTATTGTTCCTAGACTCACCACTGTCTTTCTTCCTGGATTGTATTGCTGACAAATTAGACATCTTTGACATATATTTTCCGCCACAAGCCTGAACTTGGCATTATACCAAGTTTGTTTAAAGAACCGAATCATGCCATCTCTCCCTATATGTCCCTGTCCATGATACATCCGTGCCATGGCAGACATCATGCTATCAGGCAATACTGGTCTTCTATCTTGATAGACCCACACATGATCTTTCTCTCTTGGTGCACATCCTGCTTTTACCCACTGTTTTACTTCTTCCTGTCCTGCTTCTTCCTGCAATTGTCTTACCTCATCCCAGGTTCCCACCGTGTTAGTAAACAGTGGGAAACACGAAACCAATTCTTTTTCCTTTGCCCGATTGATTGAATTCTGATTTCGTGCACAATACTGTGCCATGTTATTGGCAAACTTGTTTCCAGTGGCAATGTAATCACCACTGCGGCTATGAGCAGCACATTTTACCACAGCCAATTGCCTGGGCAGCTGTATTGCCTCAAGCAACCTTCCAACCACTTCAGCATTCTTAATGGGAGTCCCACTTGAGGTCAGGAAACCTCTTTGCAGCCAAATTTGGCAGAAATCATGGACCACCCCGTAGCCATACTGGCTATCGGTTATAACAGTCACTCTCATACTTTTCCCAATCTTACATGCTCTGGTCAGGGCGATAAGTTCAGCTACTTGTCCGACCTTACTCCTTTCAAATATGATGCTTCCATCACTGCCGCAACTGTACATACTGCATATGCTGCACTTAGCACTCCATCATCTGTTCGCAAACAGGATCCATCAACAAACATGACATAATCACTTTCTGGTAAAGGGTCCTCTTTTATGTCAGGTCTTGGTTTCGTACAAAAATCAAGTACATCCAAACAATCATGATCTGCTTCATCTCTTACCTCCACATGCTCCACATCAGGCAACAATGTTGAAGGATTCACATTCACACATCTCACAAGACTCACATTTGTTGCACCCAAAATGACCTTTTCATACTTAGTCAGTCGGCTGTGCATCACATACTGAGTATGACTCTTTGTTAAAAGAATCGCCACATCATGAGGCACAAACACTTTCCCAGGATACCCCATTACAATTCCTTCACTCTGTTCCAAACTTCGACATGTAGCAGCTACTGATTTCAGACATCCAGGAAGGGCTACAACTACTGGGTCCAACATGGATGAAAAATATGCAATTGGTTTCCTCAGTTTTCCATGCTTCTGTACTAAAACAGAGAGTGCACATCCATTTCTCTCACTGCAATACAACTCAAACTCCTTGTCATAGTCTGGCATACCCAATGCAGGCGCTTCATACAATCCTTCTCTCAATTTCTTGAATGCTGCCAACTCCTCTTTGTTCAAATCAATTGGATCTTTCACATCACTTCTTGTAAAGGTTTGGCAATCAAGGAAAAATTTCCTATCCATTGACAACAATATCCAACCATTCCCAGAAACATTCTCACTTCTCTTTGGGTCATTGGTGGACTCATTCTTTTTATGATCCTGATTCTATCTACAGTTATTTTCCTGTGTCCTTTCTCAATGCTGTGTCCCAAATATTGGACTTCTCTTTTGCAAAATTGTAATTTTGATGGTGACACTTTTAGCCCTCCATCTGCCAAATGATTTGACAAAGCTACCGTGTCTACCTCACAAGCTTCACGAGTTTTCGATGCCACAAGTAGGTCATCGATATACTGGACTAGTACTGAATTTTCAGGCATTTCCAGACTCTCCAAAGACTTCTTCAATAGCTGATTAAATATTGAGGGGCTTTCTGGATACCCCTGTGGAATTCGGCACCACGCCAAAATACGCTCGCCGAAACGAAATGCAAAAATCTGCTGGCTATCATGGTGTAATGGGATGGAAAAGAATGCATGGCACAAATCAATCACTGTGTACCATTCTGCATCATGAGGAATCTGATATAAAATCACAGATGGATTCGGTACAATAGGACAACATGGTACAACAATCTTGTTTATCTTTCTCAGATCTTGCACTATTCTGAAGTTCCCACTAGGCTTTTTCAGTCCCATTATCGGTGAATTACATGGGCTACTCATTATTTCTCTCAATATTCCTTGCCTTATCATTTTCTCAATCACAGGAGTAACTCCTTCGATTATTTCAGGAGTCAATTTATATTGTGGGACATTTGGATAACTTACTCCTTCTTTTACAGTTATCTTTACTGGATCTATATTCCTCATCAATCCTACATCTTCTCCTGTGAAGTCCCAAACTTCTGCTTTTACTGATTGTTTCAATACTTTTGGTAGTTCGTCAGGGTTGAATACAGCATATGTTCCTGTAACCTCTTTTTCTCTGATTGCCAGTGTCATTTTATACACCACATCATCATCTGGTGTTTTAAAGGCTATTCCATCTGGAGTACACAATATAGTGCAATTCATCTTGCACAATAAATCCCTACCTAACAAGTTCACAGGACTAGTGTCACACACTACAAATCTGTGCATGTCAGAAAATGTCCCTATACTAACTTTAACTGGTTCTGTAAGGTAAGTTTTAATCTGTCTGTTGGAGACCCCAACTACTTGGATCGTTTCATCCGAGGGAGGAAGATTCTTAACATCAGCTGATCTAACAGTTAATCGAGTAGCACCAGTATCAACTAGGAAAGTAATATTTTCATTATTAACTTTTCCATCTACAAATGGGCCTGTCTGGTCTACTTCTAGAGTTGCGCCAAGTACGCACTCTTCTTCCTCCCTTCGGCACCGTCAGTAACCTTCTTCTGAATCGCGTTGCAGCCAATACTGCGAAGCAGCGCTTGCGCGTTGTGGCTTATTTACCTGTTCTTCGTTGTAGAATCCATTCTCCTTACTATACTTCTGGCAATTTTTGTTCTGTGGAAAAGGTGGTTTTGGTACCTGATTCTGTTGTGTTACACCCTACTGCTGTCGTTGCTGTTGATCACTCACCTCATTCTGCACCTGTGGATTCAATGATGCATTTTCATCGTTAGTATTTGGAGGAAATTTACACTCGGATTTCCAATGCCCTATCCTACCGCAATTATGACACGGAAATTTCTTTTTAGCTTCCTCAATATTCCTTTTATTTTTCCCAGGATTAGATCTCGGCTTTAACCCTGCTTGTTCCACTAATTGTGCTTCTTGTCTCTCTGCTACTTTTACCTGTGCCCACATTGCCTTCTCTTTTAGTTTCCGCTGTTTTGCTTCAATTTCATCACTGAAATATTTAGCATGTCTCAATACTTAGTCTATTTTCTTGTTTTGCCAATCTACCGTATGCTGTCATTTCACTAATTTCTGGACGAAGACCATATACAAACCTGTATACGAAATGACTTAAATCCTTCTCACTCAAATTCTCATCTCCACTGAATTGTTTAAAGGCTAAAATTAACCTCTCATAATAGGCATGTACTGATTCTTTGCTCTCCTGATGTGTTCTGTCAATTTTCACCCAATCTGTCTCCTTAGGGGGTACTTTGTTCTTCAAAAATGCCATAACCTGTTCGTATTTCTTCATCACCTCAGGGTCTGGAGCTCCTGTCTTAGGGTCCCTTGGGTACTCCTGGGTTGGCCAATCTATTACTATTTTGAATTCTGTCCATAAATCAGCTGGTACAATTATGTCAAACAGGCTATTCAAATCAATCCACAATACTTTGGATAATTTCACAAATCTGTCTACCTGTCTATACCACTCGACGGGCTTTTCATGCAGTTGAGGGAAGTCATTCGTAAATGACAAAATATCCTGTCTAGTCCATGGGACATGAACATATCCTCCTCCTGGAATCTCTCTCATAGGGCATTCTGTCACAACTTTCTCTTTTTCTCTCATCGGATAGGCTGAAAATGTTTTGTCTGAAACTTCGTCTCGCTTACGATACCATCTGCTCTTCCATTTGTCCACATCTCCCCATTTTCTCAATAAAATAATTACATCCTTAATCTGACCTATTCGTCCTGTAGTATTCATGTTTTCAATGTCTTTTTCAGTGAAATCTACTCGATAGGGTTTCTGTAAGGCTTTTACCTTTTCAATATCAATACCCATTTCATTTGCCACTTCTCCTAATCTTTCATGAAGATTTTTCGCTCTCCATGTTACGCTTTTGCACAGAAATAACAATTCCTCATCTTGGTACGTTTTTAACTTCTCTCTCAGAATAGTTCCTACTATTAATTCTTCCAGTACCATTCGTAATTTAGCTACATCTATTGACTGAGATTCCTTGTCTTTCTTTTGCAAGCTTCTCAACCATTCACTCAACTCCTCTGTAGATGGTCCTACTGGCTTCTCTACATTTCCTTGTCCAAAATCTTTTTGTGATTCTGACATGGTCTCTATCATTGTCATACGTTTCTCTGCACAGTTCTGACCTACAAACGGGTTGTTTGAAAAATTCGGTTCAATCATACTCATAGTCTGTCTCCATGTATTCTCACTCTGACTCACTCTTAGTTGTTCAACTGGTTTATTACTTTTATAAGGGACTGTCAAACAATGCTGACTGTCTTTTTGCTTATCAAAAATAGGCATTACTGGACCTATCGTTACTGGTACGGTTACTGCTTCCAGATTCTTAGTCAATCCTCTTATTTTCTCCGTTAGTTCTAGGGTTGTTTTGGCTAATTCTGCTGAATTTTCTCCATCCAATTTTCCTCCAGACTTCTTTTCTACCTCTCTAGTAGGATTTTTTCTTCCTAAATCTTGGAACTCTGGTTCCGATTTTATGATTCGTACTGTTTCTTTCATTGGGGCACTTGGAGTTAATATTTCTGGTTCTGGTCGGTATGGTGGTGGATTCTTATAGAACATATCATCAAGAACATCATCCTCAGATTCATTCACTCCATACCCTCCCGATTCCACATTATGCCTCTTTTCTACACACTTTCGTCCTTCATGCTCTCCTTCAGTTCTTACGGGAAACAAACCCTCAGTCATACTTGCATTCCGCCACCTTCTCATTCGATCATCATGTGTCTCATGTCCGTACGATCTGCCAAACAAGTAACTATATCCTCTACCATTTCTCTGTCTTTCTCGGTCATGCATTTCGTCTTCCAATTCCGTCAAAGCTTCAAATTGAGTCGGTCTAGGTCTTGGTTCTAAATTCATCATTTTCTCTCTTAAATTTCTCAAAACTGCCAAATTAAATGAACCATGTTCTGGAAAAGCTAACACTCCGTCCTCCTTTGTATACTTAACCCAGTTGTCTAACCAAATACAGGTGTGATATCCATATTTTACAATCATTAAAGAGGCAGGGGTTTTCGGCGGAGGAAGTAACTGTCCTTCCCTAGTTTTGACCGGTTTGTCTTTCTTAAACCACTTCTTAATTTTCCCGAACCATGACTTTTACTCTTTTTCTGGTGGATCGTAATACATTTTCCTTTCTTTTCGGATCTTACTAGTTTCTCCCTACAACTGTACCGTTATTCTATCCAATCACAGCGCGACTCACACTAACGCACCAATCCGGAGCGTCTACGTCACTGTCACAATTCTCAAATCTCAGCACGGCTCACACTAACGCACCAATAGGGAGCGTTTTACGTCACCCTGTATTTCTCCACTCCTAGCGCGGTGCACACTAACGCACCAATCCAGAGCGTTTTACGTTTCTGACCGACAGTCCAATCCCAGCGCGGTCGTTCTGACGTCAGCAGCCGCTGCGGCATCTCCTGCTCCTGTCTACCCCTCCTTTACAAATCTGCTCAGTAAATTTTTGTTTCAATTTCTACAATTCTGTTAGTAACAACATAAAAATGTCTCCATTGTCCGCTTCGCTAACCAAAGAATAGCAATAGACCTTTCCCACGAGAATTCAGTCTTTCCCGAGAGCAGCGCTTACCTCTGCCCTACTACGGAATCGTTACTTCCGTTGATAAAGTAGCACATCCCTCTACTTCACCCTTCTAACAAGCATTAGCTAACTGTTTCTCTAGTATTTAAGACACATAGTTGGAGACCCAATGCTCCTGAGAAATAAACCTAGAGTCTCACAATCAACCTGAATGCTATTTCGTTCACGCACTTTCACACTAGAAAATGTAGTACATTCACACAGAATCCTGTCTTTCCCGAGAACAGCGAACAGTCTGTTCTACTACAGAATTATAACACACGTTAACAAAGCAGCGCTTACCTCTCCTTTGTCCTTCTAACAAGCTCAGAGAGTACCTATTACCTTTCCAGTGATAAGCGTTATCGGAATGCCAGTTGGATCCCTGGTACCTAAGACCAGAATTTCACAGGTAACCTTCGCTATCATACATACTTCTCTCACACAGAAAATGTCTCTAATGGCAACACACGGTGATGTCACCAAATCGAACCCAGACAATGCGTCGTGCAACTTCAATCGTCACACGTTTTCTCCTGTGTACCTACAAGATATCAACAATTCCGTCTTTCCCGAGAACAGCGCTTACCTCTGCTCTACTACGGAACTGTTACGAACTTCCGACTCCCTACATCCCAGAAGCTGTGCAAACAACATAAAACTCAACACGACTCAACATAGAGTGTTAGTACATAAACCAATATCAATAACCAATAGTCAATAAGCTTTTTACAAGCAAAAATCACCAAACCATAACAATAAAAACCATCATACTGCTACCAGAAAAACTGATGCAGCGCAGAACATCAAATTCCCCCTTCGGCACAGACCAACTACCTCGTCATTCAATTTACTCACATACATTCATTGGTGGGGCCCATAACACCAATATACTTACACTCGGTTGACCTGTTTTCTGAGGGAAAATACGTTTCTCAACGCTGACATGAGAGGAATACCTTTACTTTACCCTAAACACTTTGACATCAAACCTAAGATATCCCTCACATATGGAGATGGATCATTTAGTTGTTTTACTTGGTTTTAATGAGTAATGCTCGTCTATCTATACATTACTTCCTTACCACATTTCTTTTATTCAAATAACTGACACAACACATTTGTCAATTAATCAAATACTCTTTATCTAAATTATTTAGCAAGAAACGTTAGAAATCATCATCAGCATTTCAGAGCATCATATTTACCTATTCTGGCTAAAGTCGTCCTCTAAGTCAGTCAGTCAAGGAGAATTTTATTCAGCAAAGTTAGGCCGCAATTCAGTCTCTCAAAGATTCAGGATAACAGCTGTCCCTAATTTCCCTACCTACTTTTATAATGAAAATACTAACAAAATTGAAACAAGATTGGATTTAGAGAGTTCTGATTGGTCAATTTCGACTGGCGATGAGCGGTTCTCAGGGTGTCGTAGCTGAAGTCATCAAACTTGCTTGTTCCGACTTTTAAATTGGGCATTGTCTCTTAGTCTTGGATGGGTTCCCGGAATGACCTTGGAGGGTACATGTTCACCCGGGGTCAGGTCCAGGCCACTGTTGCTGGCGGTGACGCATGCGCACTTCACCCAGAACCTCGTGTTGTCGAGGCAGTCACGTTTACCGTCCCGTTCAGCCATCTTGTATAGGCCGAAATGGTCAACTTAAGCAGAAGAAACACAAAAACGTAATTAAAAGATGGAAATGACTAATAAAATGTTATCCCCTTACTAATACCCATATGTGTGTGTATTTATCTAGCAGAAGCAACACTCAGAGCGGTTTATACTCACTAAATAAAGCACAAATCACAAATACATCACTTAAAGCAACATATAACATATAATATTCTAATTTTCTACTATTAATATGCGTACACAAGTTAATTCACAATTAATATAGCCATGCAAAGTGCAATTCCCACGTATATTTCTCTTGTTAATATAGTTGGTGAGTTAACACTTCAAACAGATTAATAATATCACAATTAATTGATTATTCGGATTAATATAAACATGCAGAATGAGGTATACAAAATGTTGTACTTCCCGCTCCAGCACAATCACTGGAACAGCACATAGACATAGACATGTGCTTCTGATTCATACGTCTCAGCTGGCACCCCAGACTTCTCTGGTTCCATTGTGGCCCCCATACCCCCCCCGTTCTTACCGAGGGCCCGGCGATTCATAGAGATGTGCAGAAATGGGTAGCCAGATCATTTATAAACCTCTTCTGGGAGGCTCATAGTTTGGACCCCATACTTGTCCAGCCAAAGGCCTTGCCCCTCAAACCTCCCTTTTTAATGTGCACAAGTTGCCCCTAAAGCAGGCCTATCTAGTCCTGAGGAAGGCAGGGTGCAGCGTGTTCAAAAGTAGAACATGTTTGCATGTTCTGACAGTGAAAACTCTCAATTGTCGTTTTTACTGAGCTACTACCTAGCACCTTTGGCAAGTACAGGGTTGTATGCGGATGACTCAGTTGTGCTAGCTTATGAATTGGGCTATTAAAGTTGATACTTCAAGGTATCAAACCATTTGTTGCATTCAGCCCTACTTGATGCCCAGGTTGAAATTAGAAAGTTGCCAGCGTTTTCCAGTGGCCTTTGTAGATGCTAGCCACGAAACAGCCTTTTGCCAGCCTAGAGAGACTTGTAAATGACTCCCAGAACAAGGTAACAAGAGGCCTGCCACTGAAGGTGTTAGCTCCTTCTGGAAGGAAGCAATACATGGTGTTAGTTTAAAGGCGAGCTTCCAGGGGAAACCGCTTTTGAAAGACAAATGGTAACCACTCTCGGGGGGCTGCTCTTTTGTCAGAATAGATAGGTTGGCACTAGGTAGATGAGCAGTCTCCAGGGCCCCAGTGAAACCTACACCTAGTATACAGGCGCTACTGAGAACTTCCACACCATCTGAGGATCCTCTTCAGCAGGGATTGGCCTCCACAAGTCTCTCATCCAGGCTAAGTGCCCGTTTTGACACTTGCATTCTAAGGCTCAAAGCGCAGAAGAGGTCTCCTCTGACAGCATCTACCACTGTCCCAGAGCCCAGTCTGCACCAAAAGCCTAGCTTTGCTCAGGGAAAGCTTTGAGCACTGATCCTAAAGCCAACCCACAGCAAAGCACTTGAGGCTACTTCGAAACAGGTTTTGATACTTTGTTGTGCAAACACTCAATTGACAACTGATTTGACACCATGCTCACAACTGCACTCCTTCACAGGATTGATTATGAGCTGGAGAAGTAACCCCCCACCGATAAGAGATGACCCCTGGCATGATTAGGTGGTCCTCTAAAGGATCATTCATAAAGCTCCACCCAATGAAGTCTTCACCACTAGATGATTTAACTGGTTACTATGCAGTCAGGGCAGAAGATCATAGTGAAACTGCATGTCATTGAGCAGGGTTATGAATTCCTGATTTAAACCTTGACCAAGACTGAGCAATCATTCCAGTTTCTGACCATGCTAAAGAGCAGTGGTGTTCGGTGTAAGGGCTGCTAGCAGCCTGGCAAACCCTTTCTTGCAGTCTGCAGACTATCCATCCCCTGGGAATAATTAAACCGCATCATAGAAATAAAGCTGTTCTAACTCTGTTTTTAACTTTCTTCCTGTTGCCAAGCCACATCTTATGGTGAGTCTGTGCTGCTTATCAATAGTAAGATACGTTTTTTTTTTTTATGAGCAGGGGGCTCCTACTCCTAGAACAAGCTGAAATGACTGTAGAAACAGATCCCACAATAAGAAAACAGATTTTGCAAGCTTACGTATGTTTTACTCTTCTGGTTGTGGTCTTTATACAGCCAGTTAAGCTTGAACTGTTATCAAGGAAAGCCTGCTCAAGGGTGAAAGGCATAAAACAGTACGGGAAAGGTGAACAGGGGTATAATAGGGTTGGGTTAGAGAGTTTTCATTTGTATTCTGGCACCTGCGATCATTTTTATTTCATTATCAATTAAAGAGTACAAAAATGTCCTGTCAGGGGTGAGCACCTCACACATGGAAATTGTAAACCTGATACCTTTGAAGCAATCAGTTAGCTTCATGTCAACCTCTAACAATTGGCTTCTGGGTATGTTGCTGGTACTTCATGGTGCAATAATATAGTTTGAATGTAATTGTATATACTACAGAGGGTAATACATTTTGCTATTATGGCTGTTTCTATGCTGCAGGTGAATACATTTTGATGATGTCACTCGTGGTGTCACACTTGAAATATGCACAATGCAGACATATTGTACCGTATGACTAAGGCCGCGGACTATGAAATGTCGCGCCTGACCTGTGTTTCAAAAGTGTGATTCTCCAAACAATTAAATGTGTATGCACTACAAGCACCTGCCGCCAAGGGGCAATCCCCAAGGCAGGTTTCAAACCGTAATGCAGAACATAGATATGCACCACTTCAATAATAACAAACGGGGGGAAACACCAAAGTCAGTAAACTTTATGCAATTATTGTCTGTCTTAAAGTGTCACTTTTTCCCAATCTGTGTAGATCACAAACAATGTCTTCCTTTGGTCCAATCCCCACATAAAAAGTACATTAATCAACAGTCCCCAAGTAAGGAGTCTGTTTCACGAAAGGCCCAGCCATTAAGCCCTGGATGGCACTGCAATTGGTGAAAGAAGTCGCGCAATCCTATCTGTTTCACAAGGAGCAAAGCTTGATGAGAAAGAAACTGATGAAGAGAACTTCTTTGAACAATATAATACGTCACCTTGACACACTTGATCTGAATGAGTTATTTGCAAAATGTTTACTCACTTGACTGAGGTGTTCCCCCTTTTAAGGTCGAGCCTCGATCGAACTGTTGTATCCTCTTCTATGGGTTCTGGCAAACCCACCTATCGCCATTGGCTGTTATATGTGTCATTTACAAATGCTGGCTTGTGGTTGGAGCATTTGTTTAAATGTCCCTCCTTTGTGGGCTTTGCTCCCTTGCTGTAGATTTCACTCAGAGATGGTTTTGTTTGGCCATCACACTGTACAGCATGTGATGGCCCCTCCTCCTTGCTCTCCAACTTTTTAGACTGCCCGCCTCTGCTCCTGTCAACTTCAAAACTCTCAGCACCCCTACCCCCGCCTCACACACAGACCAGGAATGCTGACTGGATTGAAAGTCATGAATTGAAATAATGGCGGAGCCGAGTTAAGAGCTGTTTCTTCACTGCACAGATGGTCTGTCGTCCCAGTGCTCCGGGACTCAGCTCTGCTATCATTTCAGTTTAGGTCTTTCAAATGCCTCTCGCCACAGTTTTAAAAGTGCATCTGTTTACATTTTATACACTGGCTTCCCTCTCACAATCTCGAACTCCACCCTTACTCAGCATCGACAAAGTTCTGACACCATAAACTACAGAGCACAGAATGTTCTATTATGTCGTAGAACTAGGGGAGTAGAATAAAAATGTTTAGGTAAAAAACCACCCATAGCTGGCAAACTGAGGGCAGGCTCCCGTACACCCCTTCACCTCCCCACCCCCTCCACCGGATCCAATGGAGTAGCCTTCCCTTTAATCGTGGCTGTAAAATGACAAAAAAAAGTAAAAAGAAATGCATCCGCTATTGCAGAGTGGGCGCGGCGATGCTCGGAAAACAAGCATTAAGATGTACCCTTATTTCTCTCGCTAGAACTTGCAAATGGGTCTTGATACCGCAAAAGGGAAGAAGCCGTTTTTGCACAATTCTTCTACATATATATAACCCTCTCTCCTCCCGGCCGCCGGTGTTGCGCAATATTTGCCGCTGACCGCGGCCCCCGCAGGGGGCCACTCGGCGGTCGGCGCCTTAGTGGCCCCGGGGCCCCGGTCACCCCTCCCCACTCCCTCCTTCGGGGGGGGCGGGGGCAGGGATCCTGATTGTTGCCCCCCCTCCGTGTCGGGGGCCGGAGGTGACGCGCAAGGCGCGTCACTTCCGGGCCCAGGTGTGAGGGGAAGGCTATTTAGCCTTCCCCCACCCTCACTGGCGACCTCTTTGTCGCCCACCTCGCCTTTTGATCGGTCGCAGTCTCCTTCGGTCGGCGTCCTCGTCGCTGTGATCTCGGCCCGCCATTGCTCATCACGCCGTCTGGACGTGTCCCTCGTGTCGGGTCAGGTTACGGAGCCGCTTTGAACAATTTGCGGTGAGTGCAACCCATTGTTGCTGTGTGGGACACGACACACTAACCCTCCACCGCCGGCCACATTACGGACAAATTTTGGCGGCATCCAGGTGGGGGTGGAGGAGGACGGCGGCCTGCTGTTGCCCAGCGGCCTAGCTGGCAGGGTGGTTACTGTCGATCGGGTCCTGGGCCCCGGGGGTAATCCGAGGGGAGGGTCTGTCTGTACGCCGTAGCTCCTTGCACACTGGGGATCTCTGCCCCGGGCTTGGCCTTGGCCTCACTTGCAGATACGGGCGGCACGGGCAGCCCGTTAACGGGCCAGGGGGCAGAACTGAGGGGAACAATTTCATTGTCTCCCTTTAACGGGCGGTCCTCTCCCTTTGCCTCCAGGCATGGGGGGGCAACCAGCAGGTGGCTGCAGAGTAGAGCATCTCAACGGTTTCAGGGGGACCTCTGCCCACGTGGTGAATGGGGTCCTCGGCCGGAGTGGTCCGGTCGCTCAGGGGCCGTTTGGGGGGGGCAGCCTTATCGAGCGGCTCCATCCCTTGCTTAGGGCACTAGATGCTGATGGTTGGGACCAGGGTATGCCCCGGCATTCCTGATCGCATAGTGTCCTCCGGCCACAGCGGCACATTTTCCACCCGGGCATAGGTGATGGGCGCTAGGTCCTGCTCGTAAGTGCTGGTGGTTAGGACCGAGGTGTGCCCCGGTGCTCCTTATCGCCGAGTGTCCCCAGGCCACAGCGGAACACTTTCTCCCCGGGCATAGGCCGATCGGCGCGAGGTCCTGCTCGTGAAGCTGCACCTGAGTGTACGGCACTGGGGAAGGCATAGGCCCAGAAGGGGTTCGGCGGGGGGGGGGGGGGGGTTTGGGGCATGCTCCCCTGCCCCCCATATTTGCAACCAGGTCATTGTCGGTTACCCCGTTGTCGTGTCCCGTACCATCGTGATCCCCAGAGCTTCATTGGAAGCCACGCCTGGGTTCAGATTACGCCGCCGGCAGGATGTGCATCTCTTTTCAAGAGGTAGAAGGTACATCAATCCCATCACGCCACGATGGGTTTCACGTGATCTTGCCCCCCCACCCCAGGTAGCTGTTCGTGCGGGACAGCAGGGTGGAATGGAGTCAATACACACTGCTACCACCCTCACCGGAACGGTTAAGAGTGGTCGGAGGCTTCGTTCCCCAAGCCTCCCATCCAATCTACCCGACTCTGGGGCCCCTGGCCAGCTGTTGCATAGGGGGGGGGGCAGTGAGCATTGCGAGCCCCCCCCCTTCTCGCCTGTCGTTCGTGCAGACCGTTGCTAGGGCCTTCGTCTGCGGGGGGCCTGCCGTGTGGGTGGTGCAGCGAGGTCCCCCCCCTGATATTTTCAGGGGCCACCCGCTGCAAAGTAACTGTATAAGGCCCTGCAACTAGTTAGAGCTCGAAATATGCCCTGAGAGAGGGGCACCTCGTTGCTGGGCAGAGCACTAAGCATAAAAACAAATTTACAAAGTGTGCTTTGGGAGCCTGTTTATTCTGGGGCCCTCTGTCCCATGGAGTGGGGAATCTCTCACCAACAGCCATTATATATTAACATGCACTCTCCTGTGACAGGGCTGTGGCTGGAAATGTCAATTCCGAAACACTGTTCAGGGGCACAAGTTGTCCTCCGTCCCTATTTTAATACATATTCTGCTTCCAGAGATGTGTGTTCTGCTGTGAGGCGTGCTCTCTTCTGGTGCCCAGCCTATTCTGAAACCCGTCTGATCCGAGGCACCCCACCCTATGCCCTGTGGCTCTGCCTATAATGGGGCACTGTTCATAGTGCATCTCCCTTGTCCGAGACACTAGTTAATTCGCGAATCTCGGTGGCACAAACTATGCCTACTCCAGTCCACAGCCAGAGTTGGACAGGCCTACAGAGCAATCACGCACTGCCCAGTGGGCTGGGAGAACTTGCAAAACCATCGTTTAATTTGAACTGTGGTTTTCGGTACTCGGCACCCGCACTTATGACAGTCAGAACCGGTACCTGCCACATGGTATCTGCCACACGGTGGTGCTGTTTTTAAATTCAGAGATGAGCACAACAAAAGCTGTTTATTAATTCAATATAAATTAAAAAAGACAAATACCTGCTGCCACATCCATCCTTTGAACGTTGGGGTCCTGAATTGTCAGAATTGCAACTCTTCTGGGGGGTGACTTATTCGGCTGTTCCTGTAATTGACAGTGGAAATGCCACTGACCGCGGCAGGGGGCCACTCAGCGGTCGGCGCCTTAGTGCCTTCCCCCTCCCTCCTGGCGACCCTTTGTCAGGCGGGCGCTCCAGTGCAGTGGGTCGAGACCGCGCTGTTAAATGTGCAGAACATTTGCGGTCTGGCTGATTCCAGAACATTTGCGGTCTGGCTGATTCCGCGTTGGAGCCTTTGGTCCGCACCGACATGCCACCCTGAATGCACCTGATCTCGTCCGATCTTTGAAGCTAAGCAGGGTCGGGCCTGGTCAGTTCTTGGATGGGAGACCGCCTGGGAATTCCAGGTGTTGTGGGCATTTCCAATACCTGCGGTTCGAGTCGCACTATATCAATATGCAGCATTATAATAAAAAAATAAAAAAAAACAAAAAAAAAAAAAAAGCCAAGTACGCATATTTATTTTACTATGCTGAACTGCTGCCTGCACGCATTGTCTATGCCGTGATAGCATACGTTTGAGATATCATTGGATTCAGACCGTCGGGGATCTGAGGTTGCACCTTCTGTAGGTTAATGTTTTGGCCTTGTTACCTACCTTTACTTGAGATGGGGCATGTTCAGTGTATCTCAATCTATTCTTACAGTTCCAGTTCGGGGCAGCAATTCTGCAACTCTAACCGCACTTTTGCTTTGCGCCCAAACCATTCTTGCTTTTATTTACCGGTTACACCCAGACACTTCTGTTACTGGGGATGGGGTATTTGTGTGCACCCAAACCATATTAAATTGTGCTACATCTTGGGGCATGCTAAATGCACTCAGACGTTAATTACTTTTGCTGGTGTTGGGCCTTTACACTTCAGTCCAGACCATTCTTGCATTTATGTATTATGGGGCATATTTCTTGCACCCAAATGTTGTTTGGTATTGGGATTTGTTTCTTGCTTAAATCGGCGGCACTGGTTTGTGTGCAGTCATTTAGATATCCTTAACAAGAGATTGCCAGAGGAATTCATGCCTTCATGGGCACTGGGCACCAGTCCGCATGTAGGAGAGTAGGTTCTGCACTTATGTTGCACCCACTTTTTCTGATGTTTACACTGGTTTCTGGCCTACCTAACTAAACCGTCAAATGCAAACCTGGTAGCTAGAGGGCGTAGTGTTCAAACACTAGTACCATCACACATATAAGGCGCTGAAAGGGCTGTGCAAAGGGGGTGACCAAGGATTGCCTGCATAGAAGGTGACATCGCTGTAATCTTTCTTGTCAACTCGGAACCCAATACACTTTAAATCTGCATCTGCACATGCATAATATTCAACTTTTATGATGTGATGGTTGGACGCTAAGATGTACATTTTTTGGGTCGTGGGTGAAATCAACAGTCTCTACTTTGTGATTTAATGCAGACTGTTGACGAGTCAGCCTGCAAAGGGACTGGTAGAAGTAGTAGTTATAGTTTATTCGCTCATTTTGACATAAAAAGCAAATGAATCAGGGTGGTCCGCATGGGGGCCATGCCCATCCTTTTATGCCCATCTGCATTCGTGGTGCGCCCCATCCTCGGTGATTTCGGCCAGTATGACACCCCCCTGCTCCGGAATGGGCGGTGCGAGTGCCCGGCGCTTTAGGGTTTTCGCGCTCAGTACAGGTTTGAAGGAATTTCGGTATTCCACGCGGCTGGGGCGAGCGGGGGCAGGAGGTAGGCGTTGTAACCTGTGAGTTGGCTGTTGGTTTAGGGTAACCAGTTCCGGCCCGCGGGGTTGCGTCCGCATCCGGCCATTAGTATACCCCCCGCACCTCACTGGTTAATCGGGTGCGGTGCTCGTGTTATCTGGTACACTCGATCACGTAATATTGTATTTTGAATTAAGCGCCCAGTGCCTGGATGTGTAACGTAAATAGGGCACTCATGTAAAGCGCTCCAATACTTTCAGGTCGATCTCGCACTATATAAATATGCAGCATGTAATTGCGGGCTGCTTATATAGGCAGATCCATGATACCAGTGCATGCATTGCTCGCAAGATTTTGCTCCATATACTCGAGCACGTAGGAGACTAGCGTGGGTTCACGGCCCCAAAACACCAGCACTGCACGGCTGGGAGCTGCCTGGGTCCCCGCTGATCGCGGGAGGTGCAACACATGTGGCGCTCCCTGGTTAAGGTTATCGCCCCCCCTCCCGTCGGCTACGCTGCCGTTGAGGGTGGGGGGGCATGCAGTGGGCTGCGTGCGGCAGGCGCAATGGACCTGGCACGGGGATCGTTTAGTATGATACGAATCTTGTAAGCCCCCCGTGCTTGAATGGGTAATGTAAATAGGGTGCTCAGGTAAGGCGCTCCAACACCTTCAGCTTGCGCTATATAATTATGCAACATGTATTGCTGGCTTCCTATAAAGCAGATAAATAATACAAGTGCATGCAATTCTCACATACGCGATTACTGGCATTAATAAACCCCCCGCACCTCAATGGAGAATCTGGTGCGGGCCTCGCGCGGTTCGGTCGGGGAGCGGGTAATATGGTATGAATGTCGTAAACACCCCCTGCCTGAAGAGGTAATATAAATACGGTGCTCATGTTAAAGTGCTCCAATGCCTTCCGGTCAAGTTCGCGCGATATAACTATTCATCATGTAATTGCAGGCTTCCTATAAGGCGGACACATGATACCAAGACATGCACTGTCCACATCACGCGATTACGGGTATTACTAATCCCCCCGCTCCTCAAGGGTTAATCGGGTGCGGTGCTCGTGTGGCCGGGCACGGCGATCGTGTTATATGGTACGAATCCCCTATTCTCCCCGTGCCGGCTTGTGTAAGTACGGGGTCGAGTTCGCGCGACTTATGAGGGCTAATTACAGTAAGGGTCGCGCAGTCCGATCCTGACCACACGTGACCACGTGTCGCTCGTCTCCAACCTTTTGCTGAAAGGGGGCTTGGGTCGCTTGTCATTGTTGTCACGTCACCCACCCCCATTGCTTACGGCCTCGCCCTCCCAGGTGCATCAGTCCTTGGGCAGGGCGGACCAGTGTGGGGATAGTCCTAACGTAGAACTGTCATTGCCATGTTAGTAACAGTTAAACACGGGTCGCTGCCGACAGTCTAAAAGAGGTATGCTTAAGCCCGCAACTGGCCCCGCCAACATGCTTATGTGGGCCGCCTTCAACGGTCACTGACATGGGGAACTCACACATATCTAACTGTAACCTAGACACCCGGGTGGGTGCCTAGTCGGGCAGGGCAACGCAACCGAGATAGAATGGTAGTTATTATCTAAGGCTAAAGGAAGTCTGGATTGAGCCACTAGATGGGTTAGATATGGGTGCAGCTCAGCGCCCCAATCGCATTGAATTCGGGGACGCTCTGACATAGCGGCAAAAGAATAAGTGGTCGCCACATAGCGCATCACTAGGGCCTAAATCACGGCACAAGGTTACCGTCGTGATTGTCCAAGTGGTGGCGGGTGCGCCGCTCGCGAGCGGATTGCAACCCGTGGTTTACCTCTGAGCCGATTGGCCTGCAGAACACTGAGCTGGGCACCATAACCAAGAGTTAGGCCTGCAGGAGGAGTGGTATGGTTGTTATATAGCAAGTGTGCGGTCGTTCAAAGTTTGGTAAAGACCACGTAGAGCCCCAGGGCATCAGGGCATTATTGACCGTGCAGCACTCGCTAAGTTCAGAATAGGGCCGGTATTTGCACCAAAGTTTCCGGTTGGTTCCCACAGACTTGTCTGCTCCCAAGGTTATCCTCTAGGGGTAGAACTTGAGACTAAGGGGGCATTGCCTGCTTCGGCGGCACAAATAAGCGATAGCTACGCCGGGATGGAGTTACCATTCAGGTCCTGCCACCACTGGGTTCCCCCCAGGTGATGGGATCAAGTTAGGTGGGACCGCGAAGTCTACGGTTCTTGGGAAACTTCCTGCAGTAGGGCATTTAGCAACAGATAAGGTACCAGCGTGTGAGTATCAGATATCTGCTTTCCAGCAGCACCGTGCCCTGGGAGCACACGCGTTGCCCTAACTCTGTGGCCCTCCCACAAGGGAGCCGGGTAGCAAAACAAGTGCATAGGCTCCTTAGGCGGGCCTCTGGCCTTCAGCTGGGTGTAATCACCATCAATTGGAGAGAGGCCCAGGTAAAAATGGGCTTTCCGTAATGCTTGGAGGACCATTGCGGTTGGTGGCACCCCCCACCGGAATCACTGGTCGCGTACGGCAGCTGCAGGAGACTGGTGCTGCTGTCCCAGTATCTGGGGTGTCAGCGGGGCAAACACAAGGGGACATTATGACAGCGCGCAACGCTTAAGCCAAACAGATTCCCGAAGCTGGTATGCCTAAGGGATCATCACTGAGGGATCCGTAGGGGCATAATTCCTATAAGGTATAAGGGATGGTGGGCAGGGGCAAGAGTCGCCCCTTGCCCATGGTCACGCGCTGGCAGTGAGGTGCACTCCTGTGCCCCAGGTTAACTATCTGAGGGGACTATACAAATGTTAAGTAACCCTTCTCGTCATAATAGTCAAAGCGGGCAGGCCCAGGATTGTGAATAGGTGTAACCTTCCCGCTGGGGGGCGAATAGTTATCGCACATCTTCACAGGCCCCTCTATTTCAACAGACCCTATCCGATTGGGATAGCGTCTAGGGATTGGGGACATAGATGGGGCCATCTACAATCCAGGAGCTATAGCTCACTGGTATGTCTTGGGCCTGTGGTTATAAGGGATCTCACAGGGTTTGAGTCCCGCCCAAAGGGGTTTGGGCTTTATTCGCCATGAGATGATTCGGGGGAATGTAAAGGGGTACTTCGACTTGGATGGAGTACACCTCTCCCAAATAGGCATGGACCTGTTTTTATTGGATTTAAGCGAAGCATTGGTGAATAGAGGGTGCAGGTAAAGAGCTAGGTTGGTGGGGGGCCCTGGCTGCGACGGTTAGCCGCCTCCAGGGCTGTGGCGGAGTTACAGGGCGATCTGGAAGCAGGCCGGTACAAAGGGTACCTCTGCGCGGCACCACGTGGTGCCTGAGCCAAAACGAGGAGCCTCCAGAGAGGTCCCGGAAGCCGGTCGGCGCCCCGCTAGGCCTGCGGGCGGTTGTGGGCCTGAACAACCGGGGGCTTGCTATGCGACGCTCCGCCCCGAGAGGGGGGGTGTGAGTAGAATTTCAACGGCACGTGATCGAAAAAAGAATCACTTGGGGGGCAGCACTTGCGGGTCGTTCCCGTGCTGCCCGGCTCATCAGGCGGGGCAGGTGAAGTAGATGGCCGCCTGCCCTTGGATCGCCCGTAAGATAACCCACCTATTACATATCCTGGAATTATGTAATAAATCCTGCAGCATTTGTTACCCATTTACAACTGTTTCTTGTGTCTTCTTTGGGTAACCTAATTTGGGGGAGGGGGGAAAGCGGGGTGCCCCTGGGGGTACTATGCCGCTGACCGCGGCCCCCGCAGGGGGCCACTCGGCGGTCGGCGCCTTAGTGGCCCCGGGGCCCCGGTCACCCCTCCCCACTCCCTCCTTCGGGGGGGGCGGGGGCAGGGATCCTGATTGTTGCCCCCCCTCCGTGTCGGGGGCCGGAGGTGACGCGCAAGGCGCGTCACTTCCGGGCCCAGGTGTGAGGGGAAGGCTATTTAGCCTTCCCCCACCCTCACTGGCGACCTCTTTGTCGCCCACCTCGCCTTTTTACCCTCCCTACCGCTTACCCGGCGTGGTGTGGTGGGGTGGGGTTTTTGGCTGAACGTTTTAATGTTTTTCTTTTCATTGCAGGCGGAGTTACAGGGCGATCTGGAAGCAGGCCGGTACAAAGGGTACCTCTGCGCGGCACCACGTGGTGCCTGAGCCAAAACGAGGAGCCTCAAGAGAGGTCCCGGAAGCCGGTCGGCGCCCCGCTAGGCCTGCGGGCGGTTGTGGGCCTGAACAACCGGGGGCTTGCTATGCGACGCTCCGCCCCGAGAGGGGGGGTGTGAGTAGAATTTCAACGGCACGTGATCGAAAAAAGAATCACTTGGGGGGCAGCACTTGCGGGTCGTTCCCGTGCTGCCCGGCTCATCAGGCGGGGCAGGTGAAGTAGATGGCCGCCTGCCCTTGGATCGCCCGTAAGATAACCCACCTATTACATATCCTGGAATTATGTAATAAATCCTGCAGCATTTGTTACCCATTTACAACTGTTTCTTGTGTCTTCTTTGGGTAACCTAATTTGGGGGAGGGGGGAAAGCGGGGTGCCCCTGGGGGTACTATGGTTTCCCCGAGAGATCGTGTATCCCCTTCCCTTCGGCAGACTCTGGAAGTCCTGCCTATTGGACATTTCATACGAGCCCCTAGCAGCTCCTCCCACCCAAGGAGAAGCGAGCTTCAGCTAGCAGGCAGAAGCAGCAGCGCACCGAGCCGAGCAGCTGAAGAAATGCACGCACCCCTCGCTCTGCTTACAGTCACTCATGAAGGATTTCAGTAAAGAAATTAACTGATTTTGTGTATTCTGCCGTAACCTTTTGACTAGGTGAAGGGACAGCCTCAAGATGTTAACTAAATGTAAAACATAGGCGAAAAATAAACGGAGATCTCGAATGCTCAAATGTCATTTGCTGCAGCTTAACGTATATTGTTGTGTCAAATTATCATTTACTTAACATATTTGTTTACGTGGTCATATTATGTAGGACTATAGTTCACAATCTTTTTTTATTTTCAATAGTGTTTACGGACTCAGCTTTTTCAGAAGTTTTAAAAGTGTCTTTTGCAAATCATTTTACATTTATTATTTATAGCCTCGTGAGCAAAGGGGATCAGGTTAGGGGGACAGGCTTTCTCCATAATGTGGACATTTTCTGAAAAGATGACCTTCGAATTACTTTACTAATCTTCCACTCAAGAGGTGTGAGAAGTTACACTTCAAAGCAAGCTCGGATGAAATGTTCAACCCATATGCGTTAGTTTCATGTCCAGGCCATGTTAGCTTCATGTCAAGGCTATGTTAAGGTTCGGTGTGTGTGGTCTTGTGCTTCGGAAGGCAGATGTTTAGACCAAGCATTTGCAATGCAATAGGTCTAACATTTTATTTTTTTTAGTTAGAGCTACTGGCATTGAAATGGAAATGTTTTTAACAGTTATGACTTTTGTATTAGCAATGTAGAGGCAATAGAAATTGATAATCCTTTTTAGGTCTCGCGCCTAGCGTTGCAGTGCGCAACACTGCTCGCGCAGCGCGAGACCTCTTGTAAGGGGGTTTTGAAAGCTGACCACACACTTGTGCGTGTGATCAGGCTTTCGCCGGCAGGCATTGGCTTTCGCGTGTTTTTTTTTATAAAAAAAGGCCCGCGATTGGGCAAAGGCGGGCGCATGTCCCGCCTTTGCAACGCCCATTCCCATCCGTGTCTAGCACACGCATCAGCGCGGCACAGACGACAGGCTCCCTCGCCCCCGCTCCTCTGTGGTGCGCACTCACCACTAGTTTCGATTTCCGCCCTCGTTAGTTCAGCCTTGATGAAAATGTCCTTATGTCAGACATTTTCACGCTGGCTCCCACGCTCTTTAAAAACTGTTAGCTGCAATCGGCCTTCCCTGCCTGGCAGCGGTGTCACGGCATGGCCCCTAACAAGGTCAATGGATCAATTCTCCCTTATTGTTCTATCTCTACAGCCCTGTTTTTCCAGAAGAATCCGCGGAGTTGGCACAAACAGGGAATCAATAGGAGAAACAGCATTTGTTTGTAGAACGCAACATGCATCATGCCCTGCAGTGAATATGGCCGCCTTTGGAACCCTCCATGGAGCACCTGCCAGCAGGCGAACTTTGACTTGAAGCGCTTGCTAACACGATCAGGTGCCTATCAGATTATTAGGGAGCCTGTTCGTGTATTTACAGCCCTCTGAGATAATGGCGGGCTGGCACTTGTGACGCTGGCATCGACCCACGCCACTGGTTGTTGATAAATACTCATTCATAACATGAGGGCTTCAGTGCACGCAACTTTGGAGTCCGGAGGTGATTCTGCGCAGTGAGCCATGGCGTTTGCCTCCTTCTTGTGGGCCTTCAGCTGCTGTCTCTTGGTGATGGGCGTCCGTGGTAAGGGGATTTAGAATCATTATTTGAAGGGAATTCAATGAAAATGTATCACTTTGAATGAATATTAACTGCGGCATTTTTACCATCTCGGCAGTTCATAGGCTTCTGACTAGAGCTTTGCAACTCTTGGGTATTCGAATATGTACCATTGGGAATTCGGGGTACCCGTGACCTCCCACAAATGATGTGCGAGTGCACAGTTTGTTAGATGAGGCAGGCATTCTGTACTTGATAAATCAGTTTAAGATTTTATCAGGGGAGGGAGAACTAGGAAGTTTACGAGCAGAGGTGACAAAGTGGCCCATATTTGGTTCCAAGAGTCCAAAGATGTGTCTGTGACTGGCTTACTATTTTAACATTGTATTTTAGTTGCATTTATACAGAGCTTCATAGCAGGGGATCTGTATAATATTTATTTTGTGAGTGTAATCATGCCAATCTCACGGTTTTTAAGCTATATGTATTACAAACATTTTTTGTTTTCTTTATGCTAAATCTGATTGCGTAATTTTCTCACACAGGATATTTGGCTCGAGATGAAAATGTCTACCCAGAATATTTGTGTGAATGTTTGCTGCAGCTGCATGTGTAGAGATAACAATGTTCACCTCATGATTTGCAATCGTAGGCTGTGCTCCACCGTCTTCTCCTCTCATGGTTCTTGGTGACACTACTCTCAACACCTTGAAGATGAGCTTACCTTCTATCTGACCACTCTCACTCTCTCCACCCTAACTTACATGACAAGCCTCTAGATCTCATGCTAACATCCACCTCACTGGTCTCTTTCCCGGCTTGCCTGCCCATTCCATAACTCGTGTACCATTCCCCATCTCCCTGCTTCCCACACACACCACTGAAATCGCCTTATTTTTTTTTTTTTTTTTTTTTTTTTTTTTTAAAACCTTTATTTGTGCATGTGAAAAGAACAAATACGGGCCTACAGCCGTCAGGCCGGCCACGGTACGGTTAAGCATTGGTACAAACATTACATCCCCTGCGCATCCACGGTCAAGATTAGCAACGAGTCAAGAGGTATACACTGGAGAGATCCTTGACACCAGGGGGAGGAGAAGTGAAGGTTAATTTTAAGGTTTTCAAAATAATTTTATCAGGGAAAAATCAGTAAAGAATAAGAACCAAGGAGATTCGAGTCCGCAAGATAGCTTCACCACACGGGAGAGCAGCAGCATCATTAAAACGGTCATGGAAGGAAAATCTCAGGCAGTGAGGCGATGCAGTTATATAACAGGATAGTCACATGAGTAAATATGCACCCCTCCAGAGCCGCCCCCACTCAATCCACCCCACACCCGGACCCCGAATCGAAACAAGTATAGCGCAGAAACATAAAAGAAAAAGGCCCATAGAACTAAGTAGAAACAGTGAATTACCCCCCCACCCTACACCAATGCGGAGGCTACGGCCTACCCCCCCCCCAGCATAGTGCCTGTCGCCCAATGAACCCGAAATATAGACAAGAGAGAAAGTAGGAATAGAGTAAAGAAAAATAAGAGAACAGAGAGGTGAGTGGGGAGGAGCCTACGTTACCCCAGAGCGCCCGAAACCATCGGCCAACTATGGCCTCCACACACTGAGAGCCCACTACGCCAAAAGCGATCATGTGAAGATAACGTGTCACAACAATTTAAATGAAGGCGAACAAACCGCGACGAGTGCGCACAACATATGCAAACAGTTCCAGTCCCAGTCCAGCCCATCCGTGAAACCATGGCGATATAAATCAATTCAGCCCTGGCCCGATCGCGGGCTTAAGATTACACCAGCCCCTACATGAAGGCCCCGCACCCCGTGCAGACAAAGACAATATGGCCGCTTGGGAGAAGATGGTGAAGTAGAGTCACAAAATGGCCGCCGACCATCTATTGAGGTCCCCTTGTGCACCGCATAAAGTCCAGACCTGGCATGTAAAGTACAGGAGTTCCACAGAAAAGAAGCAGTAGGCCACCATGAACGGTTCCTCGAGGACGTCAGGTGTCGCTCTGCTGGATACTCTTGCGGGTACGGTGAGGCAGGCAACAACGAAGCAGGCAGCAATGAACGGGGAGACAAAATATCCGCAATTGAGCTGGAGAGCGATTGATCCTGGGTGCCGGTAAAGCCAGATGCAGGCACCAGTGTAGCACGATCATACACAGCCATTGCGTCCCCGCAAGAGGACAAAAGCACTGGCAGACCCACGCCTTGTTGATGACAAACGGGGTGCTCACGACCCGCAGCCGACAGTATGGAGTCAAACCGCTCACTCAGCGCTTGCAAGCCAAGACACATTTGTAGACGAAAGTCCCACAGGGCAGCCAGAACGGAGCCGCATGTCAGCGGAGGCTGCGCCCCCACATCGGTAGCAATCCGGGACGGCACTGTGGAGCTGGTGTCTGGTAGAGGGAGGGCGAAGCGGGCAGCGGGCGAGACCGGAGTAGCATCCCCCAGCCGCGAGCAGGCAATCAACGCCATGTTTTACCGCAGAACGGTACAGTGGCCAGGGGGGGGGTCGTAGCAAGGAGGCAATTCCCCTCAGGTCTGCGCCGCAACAGGGAAAAGCCAACAGTCGCTGCCCTTCCCTCGGGTTCGCTTCGCAGCCGACTAGGCAATAGAAGAAGGGGGTCTGCAGCCTCCCACAGCGCGGTCCACAGAACGGGGCAGGAAACCCGCTGCACCGGGGCTTACCCTATAGCTCCAGCCCATCAGGTGCGGGGTGCAGGAGGTGTCCGGGCGTCCCTCCCCCGGCTCATCCGGCAACAGTCCGTGGTGTGAGGCGGGACCGGGACCTCAGGGCTCAGGTGTACGCTCGTGGGTCCGGTAACTGCGGAGCTTCCAGGGGGCCGGCCAAGGCCACGATAGAGCAGGGGTCCAGTGCGGAGAACAAAAGCACCAAGAACTCCGGCGTCCGGGCGGGCTAAGACTCCGGGAAAGCTGCGGCGCAGTCAGCGCGTCGTCGCACACGTTGCACCTCGAAAATCGGCGAGGATAGGAGTCAGGATGATAGTCCGAGGCCAAGGGCCGACGGAGCCGGGCGCTCAAGCGTCTGCTCCGGTCGCCATCTTGGCTCCTCCCCCCGAAATCGCCTTATTTAAATGGAAATTTCATACCAGATGTAGTCACTGATTTTTCTTGAACCACATCACTCATGATCACACTCTGCTGCTGGAAAATCTCTTCTTAGACAACTTCAACTGTTACCTCCTGTCTGCCGTCAACTTCTACTACTCCAAAATATATTGTTCCCGCTACAATCACCCCTACAATCATGGACCACATTTTCCATTGGAGCCAAAAGACCCACATGCCTGCACTCCTTAAATGATGCAAATAATCTTTCATCCATCTACATTTAAAAAAATTACAAACAGGTTCTTCAAGCACCAGCTACTTTGAGCTCCGCCAAATCCACATCACGTTCTACCCCCAGCTTTTTTTTTTAAAAAAAGAACGAAATCAAATAGCACAAACTCTCCTCTCACCTCTGTTCCACTACACCTAGTCCATTCTTATTGCCAGCGACTTTGCGTCTTCTTTATCCTAAAAGCATGCAATCAGAGACTCTCTGCTCTGTCCTCTCTGGCCCTCCTCCACTGTCATGTAACCAATCTCCTCTGCTTTTCATTTACCATAGCATCGACTCCTATAGTCCAGCCGATTAACAGATTGTTTGTCATGTCTCTTCTTTCAAAACCTAAATCATTATGCCACTGGCCTTCTCACCTAGAGGTAGGACCATTCTGTCTCTCTTCACCCTCATATTTTAATCCTACTAAGAATTCCCTCAAACCAGGATTAGTGTTTCCCTTGCCAAGAAAATCAGATGACCCACCTCTCCTTTCAACTACTATAAAACGCCTCTTTTCTCAAACTCTTTAAGTGGCTAGTTTTTAACCTTCTCTCCCATATCTGACTTTCATCAATACCACACAAGTCTTTCTCTTCCTCATCTCGGCCCATATTAACATTTCATCCATCCTCCTCAAGCTATCTGTGGTGCTCGCCTCAGTCAACTGCCCAGTTGTGCCAGCAACTCTTGCCTCCGCAGGTGTTAGGCACAAAGTGCCTAATGTTTTTCATCCTATATTTCCATGCAACATTTCTCTATCTGTAGGTGCTCTTCAGTTATCTAGTCATCCATCCTGCCAGTTTGCATTCCTTAGCTTTGTTTCTAGGTCCTTTTATTTTCCCTTTGCATTACTTTTTCTGGTACTACAGTTTTTCACATTGGCTTCCCCTATCACTTCTGTGCTGAGTATACCCAGATCTTTTGCTCGTTCACGTTCTTACTACCCAGCATCCAAATAAAGATCATACCCATCCCTCACTGGATAGTTCTCTACTAATTCCTGCTGAACTCATCAAAAATCCTTTATTAGCCTGCATCCTTTCCTACTACTCTATCCTCCACTTTTTTGTTACCCCTGGACCAGTTTTCCTCCCATTGGTTAAGATCCTTGGACTTTTATTGAACTCAGATGTACACATTGAAATGTTCACCCCGGCACTGCTAGAGCGGACAGATTGCAGATGTTTAACAACAGAAAAACATCCCCTCACCCTTGTCAGCCCCAAAACTTCCAGGCCAGTGCTTACTGTGAGCTGGTGGTTACTGTTGGTCGGCACCAGCACTTAATTGTCAACACCGGGACTTGAGCATAACAATAGTTGTTTATTAACTCACTGCACTTTAAAAATGACTAATACCTGCCGCTCAAAGCCTTCCTATAGCTTTGGGGGCCTGGAATAGTGTGAATTGTCCCACTTGTAGCAATGTGAATATCAGTTGTTGTGTTTGTATTGTCATTGACAGCGCTGACAGGGACTATGGGTGGTGTGAGTTAAAGTGACCTCTGAGGAGGGCCCCGGCACTTCTTTTTTTTTGTTTTTTTTCAAATGAAGCACTGCTTCAGGCAATACAATGGTTACAGTATTGCTCTTTCACATCATTCTATTTCAAGGAAGTACTGTCATTGAAATGCATAAGGGGTTGTTTGCCATCAGGCTTTTTATCACATTCAGGTCCTTATTTCATATAAACATTCTGTAGAGTAAGCATCCAGCGAATAGCACTGGCCAGCCTTTGTGCAGATATCCCACCTAAGCAGCATTTATGAATGCCTGTGTTCAACTTCATGGGCATAAAAGAGCCAGATCTATTGACTTTGTCAAAGCCTGTTTCTACTGCCCTTAACAGAACCTGCACCACCGCAGTCATTTCAAAGCAGGTAATCCACTTTTAACGGGCGCTGACTGAATGCTTTGATATAATCATAAGGTTGTATACTTCAAGCAAAACTTTTGAAAAACAATTATATATATATATGCGTTGTAATATGGCAGGACATTTAGAACTAGCCGCACCCTGTTTGTTGTGAGGCATAGGTCAAGATTCCACTAATAGAGAATAGAATGAGTGGCAAGGCTTGATCTCGGAAGGCCAATGATTGTTTTCAAGCAGTTACTTTTTTTTCTGGATGTGCAGAAAGCCTGCTATTTTTAGGTCGAGCCTGGGCAGCGCATACACTTCTCAACGAGGCATACTGTATTCAGGTGTGGAAGTTAAGTTCCGCCCACTCTCCACCCTTATTTTTTATTGCCTTGTGTCATTGTCCACTGTAAACTGTGGCTGTTCATTGGTCAATAGGCTTAGTAGTCCCTCCTTGGTACCACCTTGTTTCATTTTGTATCCTCCCATGGCGGCACCTCCTGTTACGTGTGTTGTTACTCAGTAGGCTTTAATTACAGCCCCCATCACTATTTTCTCAAATTGCTTTGTCCAGCCCGCTGTTGCAGGCAGGACACACTCTCTCATAACGCTTCTTTAAAAAATGTTATGGCACGGGTGCCGAACGCATTTACAATGCAATAGGTCTCACGTTTGCTAGAGTTTAAGCTATTGGCATTGTAAATGACAGTGCCTTTCATTTATCTGTTTTAAAAGCAACATATAAATACAAGGCATTGTCATTTACAACGCCAATAGCTCAATCTCTGGTAAATGCGAGACCTATTGCATTGCAAATGCTTGTTCAATATACGCTCATCGGCTATTACAAATTCTCGTTGAAGTTAGCACGGCAGCTTACACGCGTTTTTATGGTAATCATATGTTTAACTCTAAAGTGCATGCGTTCCCTTCCTGTCAAATGGATCCTCTGTAGCTCTGTTCAGGCCAGATTTCAGTAGGTGTGTGAATTTGGATGTGGACTGAATTAATCCACCGTTGCAGATACATTTGTGTTGTCTTTTTTTGTTTGTGTTAACCAGGCCTCTAATTTATTGGAAAACGTGCATTCAATATGCAGGAACGGTTTAGTGCAGTTGCTTTGTAATAAGTAGGCTATGCAAGCTTCGTGGCCTGCAACTGATTTGTATTTCTCTGATTCTGAGTGAATTGTCTTTGGCTACCCACTGGCGCAGGCAGGAACAGTAGCGTTAAAAAAAACGTTGAGGATCTGTTTAACGCCCTCTTTTTCAAAGTGGGGTTGTGTTCATTACACCTTTAATGTATGTTACTCTGTATTTATTTATGATTGTGGGCTTCTATTTATCAAATTGGTTTTCTGAGAGTTTGAACGACATTTTGATTTCAAAAGTAGGCGAAATTTGTATTTTTAAAACATGTATCTGTCATTTCTGATCTCTTCCGTTGTACTTGTTTATATGTTTTTTAATGTGGTGTACTTTGTCTTGACTTGACTACATGGCATTTTTCTAATAGTACCATTCCAACGCCTCTCAAACGCCAATTGCTCAGGTAGTCGCCTTCTGTACACCTAACGTCGGTTACTCACTATCTCCTTTTAGTATAGGTGATAGTTCAATTTCAAGGCTCATTACTTTCTTTACACTATTCCACTACATCTAGACCTTGAATTATGTTTTAGCGTATAATAGTGGCATGCTCACCTTAAAAATTACGAAACAGTTTAGGTCCCTGTGTATTAGGTGGTCGGTTACGGTTCTTGGCTGCAGGCATGTTGATCTTTGCGAGTAGGGGTATCTAGGTATGCTTTTATAGCATATTTGCATGTCTCATTTTTCAGTGTCCGTCCACGTGTGTATGTAATGTGCAAGCAATGTGAAGTTGAGGTGCAAAAGTTCAATCTATTGCCTTTGTAATTGTTCTAAACGTGTACATTTGCTAGATGTATGCCACCATTAACTAGATTTGTTTGGCCCCCGCAACTTTACTTTGTTAAAATCACGTAATGCATTCACAGTCCGGTTTGGATGAACTAGCAATTCTTTGCTTAATAAATCTTGAATATAACTCTCTACATGTCTGTGTAGAAAGGCATTAATTAACTCGCGACAGTCGTTATTCTTTAATTTTGTGCAATTGGTCTAAGCAGCTACTGCATTTTTAACAATCTACTTGTGCAGTTGTCTTTTGACTTATCTACATATGTTGCTACACACCCAATCAGCTTGAACTCGTTGGATACGGTATAGTGTTGTGAACGGTTTGACGTAACGGTACTTTTACGGAGCTGTTTTTTAATGTGGAAAAAACGCATTTGACGTCACCAGTACAAGACATTGAGTCAAATTGACTAGAAGAAAATATTTGAATAGGAACAAAAGATAAGTAACACACTTTAAGTCGTGCATGTTAAACCTATTTTATTTGGAGAACCGAGCAAAATTTGTTCGGGAATGCATAAACCATTTTTGGGGAGGTTTAGGGAGTGTTTGGAGATGACAATAATGGATCAGAAAAAGTAAAGTTGTTAAACCAATCAGATTGGCCAGGTTCTTTTATGTTCTTAGTACCCAGTGTCTTAATGTTTGTGGTACAACTGTTGACTCATTAACTTTATACTATAATCTGTGTGTTTTGGAATTGCAAAATATGACTCCATGTTCGAAACCGATGATATGATCACGAGTGTCTATGTTTGTTCGTAGTAAAATGTGTCTTAAAGTGAATAAGAATGTCCATCTGATGTGAGATGGTGGTTGCTATTGTGGAAAGTGGTGTCTACGGCCTAGGGTGCTTGGATTACGGGGCGGGGGAGCCACACAAATAATGCACACACACCAGAGCTGTGGTCTGGGCCGGAAGTCCCGTGCGACCTCCGCCCGTTTATTTATCCTCTCTGGCCACGCCTGGCCAGAGTGTTACAATGGAGGCAGTCTCACGGCCTAACAACTAGACTGCTACATCTAATCCCAGATCAGTGTTCTTCTGGGACATCAACGACACTTCAACATGCTAAGTCTGCTAGCTTCTGGCTCGGCCTTGGATTCGGCCTTAGGCTGTAGCGGCCTTGGGCATCGCGCTGACATCTCCTTGCACTGGCGGCTGGCGGTGTTTCCATGACATTGGATTGTCCACCATCCGTGGCTGGCATTGCATCTTCAGGCACTGGGTTTTGAGTGTTGTCAGCGGGTGGTGGCAGACAGCCACTTGGACACTCCTCATTTCCATTCTCCTGGGGTGTTCAACATCGATGTCCTCCGGTTGTACTTGTTTAAACCAGGAGATATTCCGGGTGATGATCTCTCCTCCTTTCTTAGGGGTGAGGGCAGTTCCATTGAGGTTCAGAACTGTCCACAATCCGGGCTCATATGCTGTGCGGAACTTCCCTCCGCTGCGACGGTGCAGCACTAGGACGGTGCATCCAGGCGCTATGACTCTTGGCCGCCCTCTTCTCCGGCTACTTACTCTGTCGTTAGTAGCTCTTCGTCGAGCTTGTGTTTCGACAGCATGATATGGCTGTGGTGGCCAGTTCTCAGCTACTGGAATGGTGTCTCGTTGGGGACCAGCTAGCATTAGTACCCACGGCGATCGCTGTGTCGTGCAGTGTGGTGTGCTGCGGTATTCACTTAAAAATCTATGAAGCACCATTTCTGGGTCAGATTGTTCGGCTACTGCTATGCAAAGGATTTTATTGAGTGTTCGCATGAAGCGTTCCGCTTCACCATTGGCCTGGGGCCACTGTGGAGTGATGCTGTGATGTTTGATTCCTAGTTGCATTAACAGCTCTTTAAATTCTCCTCCTTGAAATGGAGGTCCGTTGTCAGTTTTTACGACTTGAGGTAGTCCAAAGAGTGCAAATGCTTTCTCAAGCACTGGCTGCAGATGGTTGAATGAGGTTGACGGTATGACTTCTACAATTGGATACTTTGTGTAACTGTCGACTAGGACAGCAGTAACTCTTCCGTCTGGGAAGCTCCTGCAGTCTAGGCTTACCCACGACCACGGTGATGGAGCTGGCTCCTCTGTTACTACCGGCGATGGTGCTTCAGGGTTACTGGTGAGCTGGCAGGCCCAGCAACTCCTCACAACAGTGTCCACAGCTGCCTCTAGGCCAGGGAACCACACCTTTTCTCGCATCCGCGACTTCATCCTCACAGTACCTTGATGGCCTTCATGGGCTAGAACAGTTGCTCGTTCCTGGAGGCCTACCGGGTTGACGATCCGTGATCCACGTAATACGACTCCACTGTCGGAAGTGCTCAGCTCGTCATGTACTCGCCACATCTTCCCTAGACGGATTCGGTCTGGTTCATTCCATCCGGTGCTACCTTGGAGGAAACCTTCCCATGACCCCCTGCGTATGGCTTCTAGTACTCTTTGGAGTACAGTGTCATTGTCCATTTCCTCTTTTATCTGTTCAATTGTGAGAACTCATGGACAGGCCCATTGAGATAGCATGCATACGTATTCCTCGGTACGTTGTTCTTGTCGGGCGCTTCCTGGTAGTGTGTCTAACGGGTGTCTGGACAGGAAGTCAGCCGGATTTTTGGCTCCGGGCCTGTACTCTATGTCCATTTGATAATGTTGCAGTTGTATCGCCCACCTTTCAATCCTGGGCGGTGGATGCGGAGCAGTGCCTCTGAAAAGCGGAAGTAGTGGCTGGTGATCAGTTACGACACTGAACGGGTGTCCACAAATATAAAGATGAAAATGGTTGCAGGCCCACTTGATAGCTAGCGCCTCTCGTTCAATTTGGGAGTAACGAGCTTCGGTTGGTGTGAGTGCTTTGCTTGCGAAGGCTAGGGGAACCCATTTTCCTGGTTCTGTCTCTTGGGCGAGGAGTGCTCCTAACCCCACGGGGCTGGCGTCCACTACTACTTCTGTTCGACGTGTAGGTTCAAAGTAGGCCATGGTGCTTTTGCTCAGCAGGGTCGTCTTGACCTTTTGGAACGCATCTTCCTCTTCTTTTCCCCATTGCATCCTTAGGAGCTCTTAATGGCTCGGCCACCGTAGCCAGGTTTGGTATGAACCGTCCACAGTAAGTGGCCATACCCAAAAAGCTCCGAACTTCTGATGCTGTGCTGGGTGCTGGTGCCTGTTGAATAGCTTGCGACTTTCTAGGGTCTACTTGCACGCCATCTTGGCTGAAGACGTAGCCAAAGAACTCAATGGACTTTTGGAAGAATTGACATTTGTCCCGGTGGAGTGTTACTCCATGGTCAACTAGTCATTGCAACGTGGTTCTGAGATGACAATGGTGCTCCTCGAGAGCCGCTGAGTGAATGAGTATATCGTCACTGACATTGAGGACGCCTTGGAGCCCGGACAGCATCTCCCGAACTGCGTTTTGAAAGATTTCTGCTGCCGAAGATATGCCGAAATTTAACCTTCTATAGCGGCGTAGCCCCAGGTGAGTTGAGAAGGTCGTGATATACCTGCTTTCTTCTGCCAGCTTCAGCTGGTGGTACCCCGCGTTGAGGTCGAGTTTGGAAAACCACCGAGATCCATTGAGATCCGCTAGTATGTCGTCGACCGTTTGGGTAAGGTTCTCTCCCACTTTATCGCCTGATTAGGCAGGGGCATGTCGATGCAGAGACGTATTTTCCCTGGCTGTTTCGGCTTTTTTCGGCTACGACCATGGGTGACACCCAGGGTGTCAGCCCCGTGACTTTCTTGATCACTCCCTGCTGCTCTAGGTTCTGTAGCTCCTGCTCGACGAGTGGTCTGAGATGAAAAGGTATGCGACGGTGTCGTAGGACCACTGGTTTTACAGCCTTGTCAATGTGTAGCTTCACCGGGTCTCTTTTCATGCATCCAAGGCCTTTGAAGAGTTGTGGGAACATCTCGAGTATATCATCGGCCTGTAGGGTCTTAACTGCGTTAGCAAAAGTTACCAGTCCCAGATCTTCTGCCGTGTGGCTGCTTCTCGGTCTATGACGAGGAACGTCGTGGTGACTTTGTGTGTGTCCGACTTGACTTGCACCATCATCTTTCCTTTCAGGGGTAGTGGCTTCTGGCTTCCATACGTCAAGATCTTTACGTTCGACGGAGCTAGTACCGGCTTCGGCTTCAGTTGTTTGTACTGCTGGCAGCCCATGACGTTTACGGATGCTCTTGTGTCAATTAGAGCGGTTACTGGTGTTCCCGCAATTTCGATTGCGCATGTCGGTTGTGGCCTCCGTCTTCGTTTTAGATCGCCAGCAAAAGATATCATGTAGGCTTCAGCATCCACCTCTGTGGATGAGTCTTCTAGGTACTGCCTTCGGTTGGCTGACATTTTCATTCCTTGAGATTTGTCTGCTTCGTCAAGCGATAACTGTCGTACTGCCTTCGACGGCGGTCGTCTTCCTCGAGCACCTCTGCTTCTGGCCCCTCCTCTGCAGACGCTGGCATAATGGTTGAGGTTGCCGCACTTCGAGCACGTCCGGCCTTGTGCAGGGCATTCTTCGGGTGGATGTTCCTTATTCCCGCAGTAGCCACAGCGTGACCCTCATGGGCGTCTGGTCAGTCATTGCCCCCGGGTGCCTCTAGGCGAAGTTCGCATGGCATCCGCACGTTCCGTCTTTATCGTTATCGGCTTTTCCGCTTGCTGGGCAAGCGCGGCATCCATGACTGTAGCTCTGGCATCAGAGAGTTTGTGCGACCTTGCTAGGATAAGAATATCTTCCAGGGTGATTCCTGGTTGTCGCAGTATGAGGGTCCGAAGGTGTTTGTTGCGGCACCCTTGGATTGCTTGGGCTCTTACTTCTTTGTTCTGGTCCTCGTTCATGCAGGTACTAGCCAATTCTCGCAGTCAAGCATGGAAGGCATCCATTGTCTCGCCTTCTCTCTGACGCGCTTGTGGAAGTTTGAATCGCTCGTATTCTGGGTTGAGCTGGGGGTCAAAATGGGCATTTAGTGCCCTGACTGCTGCGTCGTAGTCGGTAGGAGGACCGGTATCCGGGAGGTGTGCAAACAGTTTATATATTTCTTCCCCCCCAAAGTGAAGCAACAGCGACCTTTTTACTGCGCCTTCCGTCTCTCGAGTGGCGGTAAAGTGGTTGTTGAGCCTGCCGATCCAAGCTGTCCACCTCGGTGATGCTGTCACGGGATCAATGAGCTCACTAAATGGGGGCAGTGCTGTGATCTGCGCATGTTGCGATGTAGGCTGTACTATTTGCTGCGCAAGCAGCGCGTTTTGTAGGGCCGCGGGCCCAGCCGCTGCTGCGGGGCCAGACATGGTGGTGACCGGGTGTAGTTTATGAAACAGGGCACTGTAGCAAGGTAGGGTATTTCCCCCTCAGGCTTAGAGTAAAGTCAGGAAGAGAGCCTGTGCATTAATCTCCCAGAAGACTCTGCTTCCCCTGGCACTAGGAAGTCTTAGGCATGGAGAGTTGATCAAAGGCTGACTTTTGAGGCAACAGAGCATGAACAGGCAAAAGTCCCAGCCTCACACTTCTTTTATCAGCATTTGGGGCGTTATATACACGCAGTACCTTGAAGCCACCAGCAGGTGGCGCTGCGTCGTTCCTCTGAATCAATCAGGAAAAGCCGGGTGAAAGATCGGGCTGGTGCACGCGTGTGCGCGAAGGCTGTGCAGCGCTGATCAAGCGCGTGGACCCTTTTCGGCCAATTCAGGGCCAGACAGCTGGGCGATTCTGCAGGCAGCGCTGCAGATACAGTAGCGGCAATCAGACTTCACCACTCGCACGCGGCTCCACCAGCGCCTCGGAATGAAACCGGATCTCCGATGATCGGCAGCGCGGAAACTCAGCTCGTCAATGCTCCCACCAGTCAGCAGGTCATGGAGGTGAGCGGGCAGCATGCGAAGGGCAGACAAACGCCCACCCTCGTCGCCAATGTGGAAAGTGGTGTCTACGGCCTAGGGTGCTTGGATTACGGGGCGGGGGAGCCACACAAATAACGCACACACACCAGAGCTGTGGTCTGGGCCGAAAGTCCCATGCGACCTCCGCCCGTTTATTTTATCCTCTCTGGCCACGCCTGGCCAGAGAGTGTTACAATGTATGGATGCCCTTCCGGGCAATGGAGGCAGTCTCACGGACTAACAACTAGACTGCTACAGCTATGATGTAATTTGCGTCTTACCTGGTGGTCAGTGACAGTTGCCTGCTGTCTTTGAACTGCCACTATGGACTGACGATCATTTTTGATTCTGAGCAACTTGACGGCCCTGCTAACCTCTCACTTTTATCTTCAAACTTGATTTCAAGAAATAAAGTGTTTGTGTGGATCCATAATAAATGCAGCTTGATTAATGCAAAATTTCTTTACCATTCAGGCCTGCGCCCGTCCCTTGATATCTGTGTACTCTGAAAAGGGTGAGGTATTGGGAAAAAATGTCACCTTGCCTTCTGTGTTCAAGGCTCCTATTCGCCCAGATATTGTGAACTTTGTTCTCACTAACTTACGGAAGAACAACAGACAACCCTATGCTGTCAGTGAATTAGCAGGTATGAAGCTTTTTCTGCATACATATATTTCGAAATGTGTAATTGGGGTGGTTATGCCAGTTAATTTCAGAATGTGTTTGTGTACTTACAGTAGGCATTTGAACTACAAAGTGGATTTTCAATGTTGCCTCTTCTGAGAATGATTTCTACTTAATTGGTCCATGTTTCTGAAATCCATGATAAAAGTAGAAGTTCTTACTGCATTAGTAAAGCATGTTATATACTGGGTCGAAATGTGTACTTGCCATTTCATTGTTTTAAAATGCATCGGTGATTTCTTTTTTTTTTTTTTTTTAGGGCATCAAACTAGTGCTAAATAATGGGGTGCAGGCCGTGCTGTTGCTCGTATACCTCATGTACGTGGCGGTGGTATGCACAGGTCTGACCAGGGTGCCTTTGGCAACGTATCCTTTTGATCTATTGTCTATCAGCCGTTTGTGTCCAAATGTTTTAAACTAATTATTTGCGATGATGTTGTAATTTGCGTCTTACTCTGTACTTGGTGATGGCTGCCTGCTGTCATATGCCTGTAGAATTGACTGACAAAGCCATTTAATCTGAGCAACTATAAATACTACAAAAAATATATAAGTTTATAACAGTTATTTCTTAATATAAAAATTAGATGTGTCGTGGAGGTCGCATGTTTGCCCCTACCAAAACATGGAGACGTTGGCATCGTAGAGTGAATATAACCCAGAAACGTTATGCAATCTGCTCAGCGTTGGCTGCTTCAGCTCTTCCTGCCCTGGTAATGTCAAATGGTATGTATGGTTACTGGGGGGGGGGCACTCTAATCGCTGCAGAAAATACAGCATTGGTGACCTGAGACTATCCATGTCATACATAGCCTGTACATTTTTTCTCTGGTGCTAAATAATTAGAACTCATTCATCTTGTACGGGTAAAACATGCAAAAACTGCAAAGGACCTGGCTGAATAAAGTCATTTTAAGGAAGGCAGGAGAACCCTGAACTTAAGTGCATTGTACATTGATATTAGTTTTCTTTATATAAGGTAGCATGTATTGTTTCCGTGGTGTCTAACTTACCTAGGACATTGCTCCAGCGGAAAAGGGCAAAATTACATATTCCTCCCTGCGTCACAGACCTGTCGTCACACTAACTCATTCACGCACGCATTCTTTGGTGGGGCCCATAACACCAACACTCATACGTCTCACTTCGAGTCTGCACACAGGAGGAAAGGAGCGCTGGACATGTGGGGTACCTTGTTACCTATAGGAGGAAGATCTATACATTATATACATTATATACATCAGCACCTTTTGAATCCTAACTTTAACATCAAGGCACTCCACCACTTGGTCGATGGACCAATTAGTTGGACTGGTTGATGGTGATGTAGAACCAGCTAAAACACATTTAAAGCTTCGGAACTCATCGATTAATCAATACCCTATTAAAAGAATCACAGACTCATAAGGTTGTTAATTAATGCTTAGTTTATCGAATGAATTCACTTTCATTTGCATAATCAGAATTTTAAATCAAATCAAAATTTTTTGTAAATCTCTTTAGCACAAATTTACATATAATTATATTGATCTATTTTGACATCTATGACCATTTCCCGAAAACCCGTCAGCCCTGCATAAATTAATAATCCCTTCTGGTCAAATCTTTCCGTCAAAAGCAGGTTAAAACCCAAATAAGTCCAGGAAAGTTATTTTCGCCCAGCATGATGCAGTCCCAAAAGGTAGTCAAAGGACCAGACAATCGAGCTATTAAATCGAACTCCACACCAACAATCACCAATGGAGAACACGGTGGCAACTTTTTTTTCCCTACTAAATACCCCCTTCTTTTATATCCTTTCCCCCTACTTCTAGACCAAATATGCAACAAATTTTAAAAACAGCAGTAACCTGATTGGCTAAATCCCCCTGAATTTACAAGAAGTGGTGACTTTCCCAAGAGTTTTTGTTTCCCTGGGGACAGGGTATGACATGTCTCAAATTTGTAAGTTTTCCTCGGGTTCTCAAGCGAAAGTTCCGAATTAACAACATGTAAAACTCCGGGTACAGGTCGCCTTTGTATTTTCAGTCATTCTCACTAGCTGAGTTCTGGCAATCCTCTACGTTCCTATCCTTGACAGGAAACACGTAGTCTCATGGTTGGATGTTGCCTGGAGAGCTTCAGAGCCACCCAAGTCTGCGCAGTAGGCATCGCGCTCAAATGACGGTGGCCACTTCCGAACTCCATTTTGAATACTGTGGCCTAGTAGGCCCGAATGCCAACTTAAGCAAAGATAAACATACAAATAATTAATATACGGAAATGAAGATTCTAATGTCTAAACCCACACTAATCCCAATATATATTAGTATTTTACTAGCTCATAGCAACATTTAAAGCAATGATACTCACTTTTCTGCAATACCAGGAGCACAAAGCCTCACAAGAGCAACGTAAATCATGCAATTCTCTATTTTCAACACATTCTACAGTTAGTTTGCGTACCATGGTTAATCATTAGATTTAGTGGCCATGCAATTTGCATTTTAGTCCCACATGTATCTTGTGTTTATCAAGTTGTAAAGGTTGATTAGTAATAACACTCCAAACAATTAATACAGGTTAGTATGTAGAATGATTACGTAATTAGTATTGTCATGCAAAATAGAGAAGGTATACAAAATTTCGTTTTACCTGCTCCACCAATCCCCCCTTTGGTGATTTTTTAACATCACCACAAATACCATTAAATTTCATAATTTTGGTGGAAATGATTTCTCAGTTCTCTTACTCAGTTATGTTACATCATAGTTTCCCCCATTTCATCCTCTCTTGTTTTCTTATACATACTTTCTTTCCATTCTTCCAGTTCTATATCTTCTACTTCTCTTTCTTTCATTTCTTTTCTCTTTCTTTTCACAACCTCCCTTTTTATTTTATTTTGCAATTTTCTTCTTTTGATGCATACGCATCCTAACTTCATAATCAATATTAGTATTACTACACAAGTTACTGGTATCAAAATTTTACCTACAAAAGAACTGCCTAATTTTGTTAAGAAACTTTTTATAGTAGAAAATCCTTTTCCAATCCTTTCCCAAACACTTTCAACTTCCAGTGGAACAATTTCCTCATGCAACTCAGTTATGTTCTTAATATATTTCTTTAAATTTTGACTCTCGTCAGGAATGTAAGTACAACAATGTTGCACCTTCAGCATTCCACAGACTCCTCCCTCTTTTGCTAAAATAATGTCAAGGACAAGTCGATTTTGCATTATCATGGCACGCATAGCAGGCGACACACCTGCACTACCAGCCCTGCATACGCAGTCTTAAATCCTGACCACCCAACCCCTTCACATGCTGGGGATATGATTGCATACAAAGTAGCACCATAGCGCATACTGTCACAATGGCCGGTCGAGCCTAAGAGTCGATACATTCGCAATTCATTGGGGCGCCACACCCACACGACTGTTCGAGCATTAGTTTGAGAGGCCTGGACGTGAACTTCCATGCACATCCCCTAGTTTTTACCTGTGTTACACCCCAGTTTAAGTGACATATTTTCTATCAGAGCCCATAGGGTACACACATTGTTTTTGTATTTTTATTGTTTCCTTTCCTTGCCAATTTTCCTTCAGTCTTTGCAGACGAAATGTGATACCGCATACTGTGCTATATGGCATAATCGATGGATGGATAGGTATACTGTACAGTAGATAAAATCTGAAAATGTCAATAAAAATATGTTACAAAAAAAAAAATCATGGCACGCATAGCAACCATTTCAGTATTTACAAGTAAGAATCCTCCAGCCGTGCTTGTCGATAAGCGATCCACTACGGTTGATAATTTTCTAATTTTATGTGCATTCAGTGATATTCCAACTGCTGGTATCAGTGCTCCAAAAACGTCCCCTACAATTTCGACCAACTTTCCCTCCTTCTACGAGTTAGTTGTCTACCTATTTCGTGCACCCCGTCTTTTCCCCTTCCCACATGAAATATCTTTGGGAAGACCAGACCTAGGTAGCATGTGCCATACCAACGGTCCGGTAACCGATAATAAGCCCTGTTCCCACAGATGCAATATAGTCCAGGGAATACCGGGTCTTTTCCTCCTTTAAATCCCCATCCTCCCATGATTCTATAGACATCATGGCATTCACTTGCACCTACAAAATAATTGTCATAAACAGTTTCATTTCGTCTAATGCACAATTTCCCTTTCTGAGGCCAATCTAAAGCCATAGCCGGACTGGTTTCTCCCTTCAAATGTTTTTCCTTTTCAACATCCCAAACTGTTGTCTCTTCTTTTCCCTCAGGTATCTTTCTTTACATCTTAATTCTCCTCTCTTCTACCAAGTCCAAGAAGGTCTTCTCTTCTTTTCTCAGACTACAAGTAAGATTGTTCCTAAACACTTCTTCTAAAGTTAATTCTCTAGTTTCTAGGAAATTTTCACCTAAAACTTTACTAGATTTTATCTTATTTAGTTCAGGAACTACAGGGACCTGTGCAAAAATGTTATCTACATCTGAGTAATAATATTCTAATTTCCCTGCCTTATAGAACTAACTTGCTAATACACTACATGTTATTCCATATGTGACAGGAAGGTGGTGATAGGCAACACCCTCTGACACCGATGCAGGTAACTGCATACAAACATAGCAATCTCTAACATCCACAGTCTTTACATATTCATACAATAAATGATGATTTGGATGGAAAAAACTCCTCAGATTGACATTTGGCTGTCAAATTTGGAGTTCTTTTAAAAAAAATAATTGGGGGGGGGGGAGAGGGAGGAAGTGCCACAGAGTCTCCAACTTCCTTTTCCTATCCATCAGGCTCCTCCCAGTGCTTTGTCCATCTCCTGATCTCCTGTTCATTCTGCCTTTGGGTTTCAGCTGGAAGGATCACTCTTTGTGTCTGCTGTATCATTATCATTGGATATGAGGACTTTTGAATTTGATATTTTACATGTAAGTTGGTGTTGTCTCTGTTTGATTGGGGGTATTGCAGTTGCTGCAACTACAATTTTGGTACTTATCATTCTTTTTTAAAATTGTTGGGGGTAGCCAGTAGGCCCAGAGCTAGTCATGGGTGGGTGCATGATGAAGCAACTGTTCCGTTGGTGTGTGTTGAATGTTTTTCAAACATCATTTAGGGTATGAATGGCATTAGATTGAGTTGGAAAATGTGTTTTTGGGGGGTATTTCTGTTTTTGGGTGTGTGTTAAAAAGGCACAGCAGTGTGGTTTAGCATGCATCTTTTGCCCGGCTTCTTTATAGGCCTTTTGGCAGTTCATTGTTTCCCAGGCCTCCTGCTTGTTGCTTGGGATTTGCGAGTGTCCATGTGGCTGGGGGCCTTTTCTGGTGGGAGTTATTAGTGTGCTGCTTTTGCCATATATAGTCCTGCATGGTATTCCTTTGTGGCCTAGGCTTCTTGTTGTGGGCCTGGCCATGAGGATGGCGGCCATTTTGAAGGCAGGCAGTGTGTTTTTTGCAACAGGCCTGCATTGTCTGTCTTCTGTTTCTTGTAGTTGGGTGGGCCTGGCCATGTGGCTGGTGGCCATTTTGAAGCCTAGGCCTGCAAGCTTGTGTGGCCTTGTCTGCCCACAGGCCTGCTTTCATCCAGTAGGCTCAGAGCAGGTAGCCACAGGTGCATTAAACAAATGTTTATCTGTGTGTTCTGTTGAATTTAAACATCATTTAGGGCATGGATGGCATTGGATTGAGTTGGAAAATGGGTTTTTTGGGGGGTATTTATGTTTTTGGGTGTGTGTTAAAGAAATGCCTTTGTTGTGTGTGCCTGGTGTGTTGGTGTGCACCCTGCAGACTTTGTTTTGCCTTGTGGATTTTCGTTTTTGCATTTTATTGCATTAAAAAGGCACAGCAGTGTGAGCATGCATCTTTTGCCTGGCTTCTTTTATAGATCTTTTGCAGTTCATTGTTTCCCAGGCCTCCTACTTGTTGCTTGTGAGTGTCCATGTGGCTGGTGGCCTTTTCTGGTGAGAGTTAATATGGGCCTGCATGGTTTTCCTATTGGCTTACTGCTTCCATCCATCCCCTTTGCCAGCGGCAGCTCCCTTCCATTACATTTGTATTTTGGTTGTTGTTCTTATTCTTTCATATCCTTCCTGAGAGTGTACACTGTACACAGTAAGTAGTATACCATAGCCTTTGTTGCCAAAGTCTCACAAATGGCTACACTATATCTTCTATTTTTTTGTTTGTACTAGTAGTAATTGAACCACAACAACAAATGCAACATTTCACTGATGTTCTTCTCCTGGCTTATTTGCTTTTAGGTGCACAAAAAGACAGAGGAGGAGGTAACTATCAACATCATCCGTTTTACTGCCAGACAGAAGTCCTACTGCGCACCACATCACGTCCAACTGTGGCCACAGACATCTCTGTAACTTGTGCACCTGCGTCCTGTCTGACCTCTGAAGAAAATGGGCCCAAAGAAAGGTACCAGGTCCTCCAGGACCAAGAAAGTTGCCGGTGAGAAGAAGGAACAGAAAAAGCAAGAGGCACTAACCACGACTGGTGTGCCGGCAAATGTGTTTTTTGGGACCAAAAAACACACGCCTGCAGCAGCGTTGTCCGGCGGGAGCCAAGCTGGGAGCAGCACATCCGCACCAGCGGGCTAACCCCTCACACCTACGCCCAAGCCCATGAGTGTCGCAGAGGTAGCCAGTCTACTAACGCGCAGCGATGTTGAAATGTCATTATCGCAAAGTAGTACAGAATCAATGTAGGCGGAAACTTAGCAGATAAGTCTGCAGCAGCAGGCGCAGCCGCAAGAACAGCAGCAGCAGGCGCAGCCGCAAGAACAGCAGCAACCGCAAAAACAGCCGCAAGAACAGCCGCAAGAACAGCCACAACAACAGCCCACAATAGTAGTTGTTCCTCCTGAAGTAGGGGCATTTCAGGAAACGAGCTTCCTGCAGACAAAGAGGGGCAAGCTACTGTTTCAGAAGATCCATTGTCTTCCAGACCCCCAGCAAGGAAAAGGAGGGTTACTCCATCATCTTCTTCTTCAAGTCCTGCTTCTGATGATCTTGATGCCACTTGGAAGCCACCAGCTCAGTCTGAGAGTGATGCACACCACAGGACAAGGCTAGTGAAAAGGAAGGTTCCAGAAAGCCTTAGAGTTATGGAGGTAGATGTACAAGAGGGGGATGATGATGATGACGAGCCAATCATCACGGACATCACTTCCGGGTCAAAGGATATGGAGACCAACATATTACCCTATCCAAAAGGGCTGCAAGGGATGTAGCATGGATGCCAGCAACACAGGTAACACCACCACAAACTCCTGCTTCCATATTTTCATTTGCAAAGGAAAGGCAGGGACCTACATCCAGCTCAACCACCACCTCAGTAGGTAGTGGTAGAAGTCGCAGTGTAGCTGCACAGTCACATTCCAAGCACACCTTCCAGTTCATCTGGTATTGAAAGTGGCACATCCAGCAGCACCAGAAAGTTTTCCTCCCCAGTTTGGGACTTCTTTTCGGTTAGCAGTAAGGAGGAGAACATTGCTATATGCTCAATTTGTCGACATGCTGTTGGGCGGGGTAAGCTTGGTACAAACTATGGTACCGGAGGCCAAACAAGTCATCTCCAAATACACCACACTATTGTGTGGGAGGCTCACCTACTTCGCTTAGGACAAAGTAAAACTTAACCCATTGTTGTTGGGCATGAAGAATCAGGGGATGATATTATCGCGGTGGAAGGTGAACAAGAGGGAGACATTTCTAGCCCTGCCCCCAGTAGTGTAGTAGTACCGCCCACATCCTCCTCAGCAACATCTCAGTGGCAACGCAGTAAGAGTCAGAGTCAGGCTGAGACACCAAGGCGACCGAGTAGTACTGCAATGAAACAAAGTGCGTCGTTGAGCCTAACTTTTTAAAGAAAACAACTGCACCACAAAGGAAAATAATCCAGCCTACCATTGACAGCATGTTAGGTTAGAGGGGCAGTACCAACGCAACCACCCAACGGCACGGTTGTACAATGCGAAACTGGCTAAAATGTTAGCGCTGGACCTTCTCCCTTTTTCATTTGTGGAAGGGGTGGGTTTCCTTGAATTTGTGTCAACCATCTGCCCTAAATGGAAGGTTCCCAGACGATCCTATTTCGCAAGAGTTTCTGTTCCAGCACTACATCATGATGTGCTGGAATTGGTTGGACAAGCTTTGCAGCAGAGTGCTGTTCACAATATCCACCCAACAACAGACATTTGGACCAGTTGCCAAGCCACTGATTACATGTGCATCACTGCACACTGGGTCTCATTTGTGGCGGTTAGAGATAAGCTATCTGAAGTAGGTGCTGTTGACACAACTGAGATTTTTAAAGCTACTCGGAAACATGCAACTGTGTCCATGTTCGCCATGGAGAAATCTCATACTGCTGTAAACATATTGAAAGAGTTTCACAGCAAGGTTTTTGAATGGCTGCGCCCAAGAGGGCTTAAGATTGGTTTTGTTTCCACAGATAATGGCAGTAATGTACTTAAGGCCATGGAGCTTGGTTCCTATTTCAGGGTTCCGTGATTTGCGCACTGCATTAACATTATTGTTTAAGACTTTCTGAAAAAAGAAGCCATAGTCAGCAACTTACTGACCATCTGCCGAAGAATATGCACTCATTTCAGCCATTCTTTTAAAGCTCGGAAGCAGCTGAGGATCATTCAATGTGACTATAGAATGCCAGTCAAAGCACTCGTCCAGGAGGTGGCAACACGTTGGAACTCAACTTATTACATGCTTGACCGTCTGTTTGAGCAGTGCAGGCCAATCAATGATTATGTCATGAGAAGAGGGGATGCTACTGTGAAAGGCATGACCCTTCAGATGGACCAATGGTGCCTAGTTAAATGCCTGACTGAGATGCTTCTTCCTTTCGAGTTCTTCACACGTGAAGTCAGCAAGGAGGACTGTACTCGGGCCAAGCTATCCCATTGTTGCAAATGCTAGAGCATCAGCTGAAGGAGGTGTCTGAAGCATACAAAGATGTAGAGGGAAAAAAAGAAGCATATGAGTTGGTGAAGAGCTTAGTCCGTCGCTTAGCTGACAATACAAGGGTGCAAAATACGATTTTGTCACAAAAACATTACATTTGTGCCACAATTCTGGATCCACGGACAAAATGGGCACTGAAGACATTAACTCCTTTTTCAGAAATGGATGTTGCCCGGTATAAAACTTGGATAGCTGAGTCGAGTAAGTTGGAAAATGAACGGCTGCTAATTAAAAGCCTGCTAGATAAACCCACAACAAGTACTGCAGCAGGGCATCCGGCGTCAAGTTCAACTTTGGAGCCTGAGGGCAGTGCGTTTGGCTCAGAACACTCACCAACACTATCGACAACAGCAAGAACTGGATCTTCAGGCCCAGTAAAATCGTTACAGGATTGGTATTTACAGCAAGGCATTGGTAAGTCCAGTGCTGATGCAACAAGAAAAGAGCCCGAAAAAGGTTTAGCACCCCTGAACATTGAGCGGATGGTCCAGGCCTATCTGGACGACCCAACAGAGGTGTACATTGATCAAAACCCATTGCGGTATTGGTATGGGAAAAGGGGCAATGGCCAGTACTCAGCAGGCTGGCGATAAATTATCTGGCTTGCCCTGTCGCAAGTGTCCCTTCGGAATCTGTTTTCAGTGCTGCTGGTTCCATTGTAACAGTGAGAAGGACCAGTCTCTCGCCCAAAAACGTGGAGAGGTTAACAATGATCAAAATGAATCAGCACTTTATACCACCGAATTACACAATACATGAATCAAGGGAGTAAGATGAGGACGGCGGCTCAGGTGACGGAAGTAGTGTGTCAGATGATGATTACCTACTTCTGGTTGAACCCCCAGAGTTTGAGGACAAGCTATACTTCCCTGACAATTAGGCTTGCACTTCCAGTTCTTACTGTCTTCCTCCCTTATTTTCTTTTATTTGTGTGTCTGTCTTTCTGGTTAGAAACTTCGAATCACAACAAATCCATCACCACCGTCTTCTAATTGTTTTATTGCCATTTACAAGTTTCGGCTGTCTGCATATCACAGTACACTCCTCCGAATCCTGCTCCTCCATCCTCCTGAATCTCCCTAAATCCATTGCCCTCAAGAAGACAGATGATGATTGGATGATGCAAAATAGAAGAAAAAAGAAAATATTTCCTAGTCCCTCCAAAAGAAGTGGAACATGATTGATGATGACTACTATAGCTATCCTCCTTTCTGATCCGAGAGAGACTGCCAATTAACTGAAGATGAGAAGGAACAGGTAATGAATGATGCCATGCATTGGACGCTGACTGAGTGATTTTGTTGTTGTTTGTTGTGCATGAAGTTACTTCATTGTGTACTTTATGTAATAATCTACACACTAAAAGTAACTCAAGTCCCTTTTCCCTTCTTGTATTTTTAATAACAAATTTGTACTTCTACTGCAGGCCGATGCATTGCATTTTGAATATAGGAAGGGGACTCACTCGGTACACGCAGACTGAGTTGAACAACACCATCATGATGACCACAGTGACATAGTATCTTCACAGTCACTCAGTACATGGATCGGAGATGATTGATGGAATAAGTCAGGGCATTTCATGAGTGGCATAAAAGGTAAACAAGTAAACAACAACCACAGCAGACCTAAATGTCTGTGTAGCGGTGGAGTCAAGTGTAGTGGTGGTATGACTGCGGTGCATTGATTTAGTCACTTAAATTGTAAAAATGCTATGTTGCTGGATATGTGCTTTGTCCAACTCTTTCACAAAATGTACGCTAAATGGAGGATGTGCAAAGGGTGCTGTCACCGTGGGCCTGCTCTGTCCTGTTGGTGTTGTAGGTTAATGCTGGAAACAGACTAGAGTAGCGATGATGCATCCATGCCGCCTCGGAAAGTGTTCTTGTTGCACTACACCATAACTTGTGCATTTTTTTCAACTTGGTTTCTCAATATCCCTTTTGTTTTTGCATCTACATTACAGGCCGGGCCTTACCCTGTGCTATACTTGGGAAAAAATGCACACTTACCTTACCAATGAATCTACATCTGCCAGGCAGGCAGTGGCGTCACCCAAGATTGATGGACGGAGCATCCATGGAAGGGAGGACCAAGAGGAATGCCGAGATTCAACTCCCCATTTGACCAGGGTAACACAGTAACAGTATCAACTTTCATCATCTTTTAAATAATTCGATTCATTTTTTGGTCTACAATCATTACAACAGTGTGCTCTTGTTGTTATTACTATTATTATCATTAGGTTTGCTCTCTGTCTATAATTCTTCTCTACAGATATTTTAAAATTTTCTTTGCTATCTGTAAAAGTAAGCCCTGTAACGCTGAACACAAACTGTATGTAATCCGGGTCTCCTTATCATCATCATCATGCATGCATTTCCTTTTTCTCCCTTAACATATTGATATGGATATGGTAGTCTACAAAGATTCTGTCGTTTGATGTTTGTCCATGCGTACTGTTTTTCTTTCTCAAACCTTTCCCCAAACCCCCCTTCCCAACCATTCAACAAACCCTAACCCTCTTCCACCGGGCTGTGTGACTTATTGAGGTATGACTACATTAAATGTACACCAATAATTTATCACACTCTTGCTGGGGCGGATGTGGCAAAAGCAACAGTACTTCAATTTCAAGGCAGGGCAGGGATCTTTTTCTTCTTACCCACCCATGAGCAGTATAATTGTGAGGTAATTTCTTTACCAAAGGAACCTAATACATCAGCATTAACTCCTGGCATTGATTGGATTAATGGAATTCATTTGTTGTCATCCTCCTACACAGCACTAACAGTTACGCTTGTGTCCAGTGTACTGTGGGCCTAGTCAATTGACTCAACACAACTAGAGTTTATAACTCTGTGTACTACTAGGCTATCCCCACCACCATTATATTTTGTTGTATTTTGGCATATTATTGTTTGGCAGTAAGTTCTGTACTGTACTTCATTCTACTACTCCTCAAAGAGTCTCTCTCAGGCTACTGACTGTCTAATTTTCTTTTTTTTGCAAATGCTGCTGCCAGTGTCTACTACTACTACTACCACCACCACAACCATGGCATGTTAGGAAAAAAAAAACATCATCACCATGCAGCCATCGCTGTGCCTAAGTTAAACATCAGCCATTACAAAAATGGGGAGACCCATGGTATGGGGACCTGGGTGTAGACTTGATACCAAAAACAATGGTCCTTGACCAATTAATTAATACAAGTGAGCCAATTGCTTCAATTAGTCAGTTAGTTTTTGTAATCTTGAGCTCGAAACCCAAAAAACACTTTTTAGAGGGAAAGAACTCACAATATTCAATATATAATACAATCCAACAAAGAACAACATCCAACCTTGTTTAGATTATCATACATATTAATTTATTATTGAATAAGGCAATTTAAGGTTGCTCCAAGAGGAACGTGCAACAAAAGAGGGTGATTAAGAGTGAGTGGGTGAGGCAAGAAATGGAAACAAAGTAGTAAAAGAAATTCATTTGGTTTACAATAAGGATCGGTTGTAGTTCACCGTCCAAAGAACCTGGTCACATCTCAATCACAGATACATGTTTTCGTATTTCAAAAAGACCCAATAATTGGTCTAGCACAAGGAAATTATATGTGTATCCCAGGTAATGGAAAGTAAGCGTCGACGTTTCGACCCGTCTTGAAGGCCTTAAGGAGATTTAGACCTTGGCCGTGCGGATCTTCATCAGGACCAAAGGGAAGGGGTTTGGGGCAACCTGACTGGGTGATGAATTTGATCGTCCACCTAAAATGTTAAAACACGGGGAAGTGGGGATGTCGTCCTGATTAAAACCAACCACTAGAACCACGTACGTCATAGTAAATCGTGTACCTGATATCCAGTTCAATGGGGTTCCTCAGACATCCAATGAAAGGAGGATTGCATATCAAAGGTAGTAATAGAGCTGTGGGGACTCAATCCGTGCTGTAGGAAATTAAAAAGAAGGGTATCTAAGAGTGGGCAGTGTCACTCGCACTCTTACTGAAGTTAGCACTTACGTTGTGGAGTCATACCAAAACCAAATGATATATGACTATAGTTTCAAATGATGTTAAAAGGAGCATTAAGTCGCATTAAACATATGTGCTCAAGGTAAGCCGATTCATTGCAAAAGTACCGGAAAGCATCTTACCGCAACAGACGCAGCTGTCTGATTCAGGTCAGTCGCTATTGTGATCGTTATAACGAGGTATGAGGTATGAGGTTCACTCGTAACTAAAATAGAAAGGATGGTGTGTGTCAGGGGGTGGGGGTGGCTGGGGGTTGATAAAATAGATTTAGGAATGGGATGGAGATTACTCTTACCCAGAGGCACAATATATGTGCTGACTATTTGGGAACGTCCGTCTCCGCCGAAGCTGCCGCTCAGTGTGAGCTTCGTCCGCGTCTGCATACGGTTACCGGGGCAACCGTCAGCGTATTAATGACGGTTACCGGGGGATGGACAGGGTAGAAAGACTAACCGATTGACTGCGGAAAGTCGAGAGTCAAAGTGCATAATTATTTTGATAGGTACAAAGAATTTCAATACTCTAGCAACATGGAGAGAAATACATAAAAATTCCATAGATTTGTAGTAATCAATACATAATTCGTTGGGAGATTTCCACATGTAATTAAGAAAGCGGAAGACATACATAATGCAATAATTTGTAAAAACGGACAATCAATGAATGATTCGTTAGGAAAAATCCACATGTAATTCAGAAAACGAAAGACAGACATATCGCAATAATGCGTAAAAACGGACAAAAAATCAACAACATTAAATAAACAATTAGTGCCATACAATTACAAACTAAATGTGAAAACAAATTTGGAACCGGTACCAATTGTACCACAGGATGCCGTGGCAGTCAGAAAACGTTCCAGGGTGTCAAAATTGAGTGGCTAGCTAGATCAACAGTTCATCAAGGAAACCTGTTTGTTAATTTCCTCAAGTTCGTTAAGCCCGCTAGTTACAGTATCTAAGAAATGGATCCATCTGCACTCACGTTTGTTCAATATGTCTGTGAAATTGCCCCCACGAGGGTTCGGTTTTACCTTTTCCAAAACCCACCACCTCAAGCTGTCAACTTTGTGTTCGAACCTACCAAAGTGTTCCACCAGGGGAGCACCGGGTGTATTGCAGCGGATGCGACTGCAGTGTTGCAGTATCCGGCACTTCACCTTTTGAATAGTTTGACCCACATACAGAAGTTCACATGGGCAAGCAATCACGTAAATCACCCCAGATGTATTACAGTTACTGTGTTCTTTAAGTGTGTAGGTTTGGTTGTTGTGTGTGAAGTGGTCGATTGTTCTAGTCAGTACACAGGCTTTGCATGAACCACATTTGTGGTGTCCCATGATAGGTGTACCCCATAGAGTGGTCTGTCCTAATGAATGATTAGTGGGTAGTAGGGATTTGATCAGGTAATCCCTGATGTTTTTACCTTTTCTAAAGGCATGCAATGGGGTGGATATATTGCCTAGTTCCTCCGCAACTAAGTGCCAATGCTGGTTGATTGCTTTTTTAATGGTGTTGCTCTTGGTGTTAAAAGTTGTCACACACACCACCCTTTCCTCATTGCTCTTCTCTTTTGGTTTAGGAGTTAGTAGGAATTCCCTGTGGTTATGCCAGGCCCGTTTGCGCGCCTTCTTCAAAAGCCTGACGGGGTAGCCGCGGTCTATTAGTCTGGACAATAGACCTGCCGATTCATCAAAAAAGTCTTCCTTTTTTGAACAGTTCCTCCGAATACGGAGAAACTGTCCAAAGGGTAGGTTATCCCTAAGGTTCCGGGGGTGATGACTTGAGTAGCGTAATAGTGTATTTCTTTCACTGGCTTTCCTGAATAATGTTGTGTATAATTTACCTGATTCAGGGTCACATTTGATAGTGACATCAAGAAAATCAATGCTATCTCTGCTGTAATTCATGGTGAATTGGATATCTGTGCAACATGTATTTAGCCATTCGTGGAATTTTTTAAGATTCTCTTCATCACCTCGCCAGACGAACACAACATCATCGATGTATCGACGCCATAGCTCAATGCAATTACTATAAGGATTTTGTTGGTTGAGGACATACCGATGTTCAAACTCACTCATATAAATAATCGCCAGATTTGGAGCAAAGCTGGCCCCCATTGCCACGCCTTTAGTTTGCACAAAGAATTGGTCCAAAAAAGTAAAGTAATTTTGAGTCATGGCAATTTTTAGTAGGTCCACAATGAATTCTGTAGGGACTTGGTGTGGTGCAGGTCTAGCATTAAGCACCAATTCAATGCACTGAAGGGCAGCCAGTTGTGGAATATTAGTGTAAAGGGCAGTTATGTCCATCGTCACTAGTAGATGGACATTCGAATCATATGGATAATCGTCCAGCAATTGTATCGTTTGCATAGTATCCCTTAGATAGGTTGGGGTTTGTTCAGCAATGGATTTAAGAAACACGTCAATGTACTTACATAGTGGTTCTAAGACTGAGCCACATCCGGACACAATTGGCCTCCCTGGGGGATTTTGCATCCGTTTGTGTATTTTGGGCAGGGTATATATTGTGGGCAATCTGGGATGTTTGTTGTTTAAGAAATCATGTTCCAACTTGCTCACATATCCATTTTCCAGGGCAATTTTAGTTAGGCTGCTTATGGCCCTACTTATATCCTGTGTAGGGTCCTTACGTAATTTAACATAATTACCTTCAACAGTCAACTGGGAAGTGATCTCCCTCTTGTAATCCTCGGTATTCTGTATAACAATAGCGCCACCCTTGTCGGCGGGTTTAATTACAATATTAAGGTTACTTTTCAATGTATCCAAGGCTGTGCGTTCTTCTTTACTTATATTGTATTGGACATATCGCCTGTTAGACAATATGGTGTCCACATCTTTCAATACAACTTGTTCGTACGCTAAGAGTCTATGTGGCATCAGAGATGCTGGAGGGGTGAACTTAGAGGGTGGTCTCAGTCCACTGGCTGAAAAAGTAGGATTGCTTGGTGTTTTGAGGAAGTGGTATCTTAACCGCAACTTCCGGAAAAATTGGTGTAATTCGACTTTGAGGTTGAAATTGTTAGGCATATTGGTCGGGACAAAGGACAGACCCTTTTCCAGGATTCCTTGTTCATTTTGTGTGAGTCTATGGTCCGACAGATTAATAACAGGGTTATCTTTTTTATGGATTACCATCTGTAATGCTGTCGCCGTGTTTGGATTTCGCCATGTGTTTCCTGTTGGAAATGTGCCTGTCTCCTTGTTTGGCCTCTCCCTTGATTCCATGTCTGTCTGTTCCCCCTGGATCTCCCCCAGGGGCGTCCTCGACCTCGTTGACCCCACCAGGGTTCCTCTGATAAAAAAGGAGGCTGTTGAGTAGACTGGTTGGGACCGGTCGTGGAGGGACCCCCACTAGGTCCCGGGCGCTCAGTGTCACTCCCCGAGCTGCTGCCAAATGAGGAACCAGAAAAGGTAGCGTATCTTCTAAATCCGCTCCTGCCTCTACTGGAAAAAGTACCCTGCTGTTCCCTTATATAGTATCCTTCCTGTGTATAAGGGTAAGTGATCTTTTTATCATAGAACTTGATGTCCCTAGCCACTTTATCCAGTTTAGTTGCCTGCGTATATGTGTCAAATTCCTGGATGGTACGTTCTAGTCTATCTAAAGCTTCCTTAGCATTAACTAGAGCCCTGTCCTCAATAATCTCTTTTTTTAATTCAGATATTTCCTTGGTTAGGCGTTGTACCTCCTCTACTGCTGTCTCTATCCCAAGCACCATCCAATGCCTAGAACAGTTATTGGATACAAAACTAAAATTCTCCTTAAATTTGGGATTGTCAAGGAAGATAGCGGGTTCATTCCTAACTTGGAGTCCCACCGGGATTACATTAGACTGAAGATATTTGGCCAATGTATGTCCATGTAATCTGGTCCTAATTAGTTTCTTCTCAAGACGTTCTAGTCTAGAGATTTTTTCATTAAGTGTTAGGTCAATCCCCGAACTGGTACTGCCTAGAAGGGTATTGCCTCCTTGTAACTGTAGTAGTTTATCGATATAATCTTCACTGTACGACAATGTCTCCCTTTCCGACATAGTCCAGTTACTCAAAAATGTACACGTATTAGTATTGTGTGGATGATATGGGCAAAACAATAATAATAACCCAAATTGGGACAATTTAGACAAAACTCATAACACAATAAACAGTTAAATAATTAAACAATAACACAATTAAACAGTTAACAATTAAACCCTCGCAGGACTTGCCTGCACAAAGGTAGCCATTACAAAAATGGGGAGACCCATGGTATGGGGACCTGGGTGTAGACTTGATACCAAAAACAATGGTCCTTGACCAATTAATTAATACAAGTGAGCCAATTGCTTCAATTAGTCAGTTAGTTTTTGTAATCTTGAGCTCGAAACCCAAAAAACACTTTTTAGAGGGAAAGAACTCACAATATTCAATATATAATACAATCCAACAAAGAACAACATCCAACCTTGTTTAGATTATCATACATATTAATTTATTATTGAATAAGGCAATTTAAGGTTGCTCCAAGAGGAACGTGCAACAAAAGAGGGTGATTAAGAGTGAGTGGGTGAGGCAAGAAATGGAAACAAAGTAGTAAAAGAAATTCATTTGGTTTACAATAAGGATCGGTTGTAGTTCACCGTCCAAAGAACCTGGTCACATCTCAATCACAGATACATTTTTTCGTATTTCAAAAAGACCCAATAATTGGTCTAGCACAAGGAAATTATATGTGTATCCCAGGTAATGGAAAGTAAGCGTCGACGTTTCGACCCGTCTTGAAGGCCATAAGGAGATTTAGACCTTGGCCGTGCGGATCTTCATCAGGACCAAAGGGAAGGGGTTTGGGGCAACCTGACTGGGTGATGAATTTGATCGTCCACCTAAAATGTTAAAACACGGGGAAGTGAGGATGTCGTCCTGATTAAAACCAACCACTAGAACCACGTACGTCATAGTAAATCGTGTACCTGATATCCAGTTCAATGGGGTTCCTCAGACATCCAATGAAAGGAGGATTGCATATCAAAGGTAGTAATAGAGCTGTGGGGACTCAATCCGTGCTGTAGGAAATTAAAAAGAAGGGTATCTAAGAGTGGGCAGTGTCACTCGCACTCTTACTGAAGTTAGCACTTACGTTGTGGAGTCATACCAAAACCAAATGATATATGACTATAGTTTCAAATGATGTTAAAAGGAGCATTAAGTCGCATTAAACATATGTGCTCAAGGTAAGCCGATTCATTGCAAAAGTACCGGAAAGCATCTTACCGCAACAGACGCAGCTGTCTGATTCAGGTCAGTCGCTATTGTGATCGTTATAACGAGGTATGAGGTATGAGGTTCACTCGTAACTAAAATAGAAAGGATGGTGTGTGTCAGGGGGTGGGGGTGGCTGGGGGTTGATAAAATAGATTTAGGAATGGGATGGAGATTACTCTTACCCAGAGGCACAATATATGTGCTGACTATTTGGGAACGTCCGTCTCCGCCGAAGCTGCCGCTCAGTGTGAGCTTCGTCCGCGTCTGCATACGGTTACCGGGGCAACCGTCAGCGTATTAATGACGGTTACCGGGGGATGGACAGGGTAGAAAGACTAACCGATTGACTGCGGAAAGTCGAGAGTCAAAGTGCATAATTATTTTGATAGGTACAAAGAATTTCAATACTCTAGCAACATGGAGAGAAATACATAAAAATTCCATAGATTTGTAGTAATCAATACATAATTCGTTGGGAGATTTCCACATGTAATTAAGAAAGCGGAAGACATACATAATGCAATAATTTGTAAAAACGGACAATCAATGAATGATTCGTTAGGAAAAATCCACATGTAATTCAGAAAACGAAAGACAGACATATCGCAATAATGCGTAAAAACGGACAAAAAATCAACAACATTAAATAAACAATTAGTGCCATACAATTACAAACTAAATGTGAAAACAAATTTGGAACCGGTACCAATTGTACCACAGGATGCCGTGGCAGTCAGAAAACGTTCCAGGGTGTCAAAATTGAGTGGCTAGCTAGATCAACAGTTCATCAAGGAAACCTGTTTGTTAATTTCCTCAAGTTCGTTAAGCCCGCTAGTTACAGTATCTAAGAAATGGATCCATCTGCACTCACGTTTGTTCAATATGTCTGTGAAATTGCCCCCACGAGGGTTCGGTTTTACCTTTTCCAAAACCCACCACCTCAAGCTGTCAACTTTGTGTTCGAACCTACCAAAGTGTTCCACCAGGGGAGCACCGGGTGTATTGCAGCGGATGCGACTGCAGTGTTGCAGTATCCGGCACTTCACCTTTTGAATAGTTTGACCCACATACAGAAGTTCACATGGGCAAGCAATCACGTAAATCACCCCAGATGTGTTACAGTTACTGTGTTCATTAAGTGTGTAGGTTTGGTTGTTGTGTGTGAAGTGGTCGATTGTTCTAGTCAGTACACAGGCTTTGCATGAACCACATTTGTGGTGTCCCATGATAGGTGTACCCCATAGAGTGGTCTGTCCTAATGAATGATTAGTGGGTAGTAGGGATTTGATCAGGTAATCCCTGATGTTTTTACCTTTTCTAAAGGCATGCAATGGGGTGGATATATTGCCTAGTTCCTCCGCAACTAAGTGCCAATGCTGGTTGATTGCTTTTTTAATGGTGTTGCTCTTGGTGTTAAAAGTTGTCACACACACCACCCTTTCCTCATTGCTCTTCTCTTTTGGTTTAGGAGTTAGTAGGAATTCCCTGTGGTTATGCCAGGCCCGTTTGCGCACCTTCTTCAAAAGCCTGACGGGGTAGCCGCGGTCTATTAGTCTGGACAATAGACCTGCCGATTCATCAAAAAAGTCTTCCTTTTTTGAACAGTTCCTCCGAATACGGAGAAACTGTCCAAAGGGTAGGTTATCCCTAAGGTTCCGGGGGTGATGACTTGAGTAGCGTAATAGTGTATTTCTTTCACTGGCTTTCCTGAATAATGTTGTGTATAATTTACCTGATTCAGGGTCACATTTGATAGTGACATCAAGAAAATCAATGCTATCTCTGCTGTAATTCATGGTGAATTGGATATCTGTGCAACATGTATTTAGCCATTCGTGGAATTTTTTAAGATTCTCTTCATCACCTCGCCAGACGAACACAACATCATCGATGTATCGACGCCATAGCTCAATGCAATTACTATAAGGATTTTGTTGGTTGAGGACATACCGATGTTCAAACTCACTCATATAAATAATCGCCAGATTTGGAGCAAAGCTGGCCCCCATTGCCACGCCTTTAGTTTGCACAAAGAATTGGTCCAAAAAAGTAAAGTAATTTTGAGTCATGGCAATTTTTAGTAGGTCCACAATGAATTCTGTAGGGACTTGGTGTGGTGCAGGTCTAGCATTAAGCACCAATTCAATGCACTGAAGGGCAGCCAGTTGTGGAATATTAGTGTAAAGGGCAGTTATGTCCATCGTCACTAGTAGATGGACATTCGAATCATACGGATAATCGTCCAGCAATTGTATCGTTTGCATAGTATCCCTTAGATAGGTTGGGGTTTGTTCAGCAATGGATTTAAGAAACACGTCAATGTACTTACATAGTGGTTCTAAGACTGAGCCACATCCGGACACAATTGGCCTCCCTGGGGGATTTTGCATCCGTTTGTGTATTTTGGGCAGGGTATATATTGTGGGCAATCTGGGATGTTTGTTGTTTAAGAAATCATGTTCCAACTTGCTCACATATCCATTTTCCAGGGCAATTTTAGTTAGGCTGCTTATGGCCCTACTTATATCCTGTGTAGGGTCCTTACGTAATTTAACATAATTACCTTCAACAGTCAACTGGGAAGTGATCTCCCTCTTGTAATCCTCGGTATTCTGTATAACAATAGCGCCACCCTTGTCGGCGGGTTTAATTACAATATTAAGGTTATTTTTCAATGTATCCAAGGCTGTGCGTTCTTCTTTACTTATATTGTATTGGACATATCGCCTGTTAGACAATATGGTGTCCACATCTTTCAATACAACTTGTTCGTACGCTAAGAGTCTATGTGGCATCAGAGATGCTGGAGGGGTGAACTTAGAGGGTGGTCTCAGTCCACTGGCTGAAAAAGTAGGATTGCTTGGTGTTTTGAGGAAGTGGTATCTTAACCGCAACTTCCGGAAAAATTGGTGTAATTCGACTTTGAGGTTGAAATTGTTAGGCATATTGGTCGGGAGAAAGGACAGACCCTTTTCCAGGATTCCTTGTTCATTTTGTGTGAGTCTATGGTCCGACAGATTAATAACAGGGTTATCTTTTTTATGGATTACCATCTGTAATGCTGTCGCCGTGTTTGGATTTCGCCATGTGTTTCCTGTTGGAAATGTGCCTGTCTCCTTGTTTGGCCTCTCCCTTGATTCCATGTCTGTCTGTTCCCCCTGGATCTCCCCCAGGGGCGTCCTCGACCTCGTTGACCCCACCAGGGTTCCTCTGATAAAAAAGGAGGCTGTTGAGTAGACTGGTTGGGACCGGTCGTGGAGGGACCCCCACTAGGTCCCGGGCGCTCAGTGTCACTCCCCGAGCTGCTGCCAAATGAGGAACCAGAAAAGGTAGCGTATCTTCTAAATCCGCTCCTGCCTCTACTGGAAAAAGTACCCTGCTGTTCCCTTATATAGTATCCTTCCTGTGTATAAGGGTAAGTGATCTTTTTATCATAGAACTTGATGTCCCTAGCCACTTTATCCAGTTTAGTTGCCTGCGTATATGTGTCAAATTCCTGGATGGTACGTTCTAGTCTATCTAAAGCTTCCTTAGCATTAACTAGAGCCCTGTCCTCAATAATCTCTTTTTTTAATTCAGATATTTCCTTGGTTAGGCGTTGTACCTCCTCTACTGCTGTCTCTATCCCAAGCACCATCCAATGCCTAGAACAGTTATTGGATACAAAACTAAAATTCTCCTTAAATTTGGGATTGTCAAGGAAGATAGCGGGTTCATTCCTAACTTGGAGTCCCACCGGGATTACATTAGACTGAAGATATTTGGCCAATGTATGTCCATGTAATCTGGTCCTAATTAGTTTCTTCTCAAGACGTTCTAGTCTAGAGATTTTTTCATTAAGTGTTAGGTCAATCCCCGAACTGGTACTGCCTAGAAGGGTATTGCCTCCTTGTAACTGTAGTAGTTTATCGATATAATCTTCACTGTACGACAATGTCTCCCTTTCCGACATAGTCCAGTTACTCAAAAATGTACACGTATTAGTATTGTGTGGATGATATGGGCAAAACAATAATAATAACCCAAATTGGGACAATTTAGACAAAACTCATAACACAATAAACAGTTAAATAATTAAACAATAACACAATTAAACAGTTAACAATTAAACCCTCGCAGGACTTGCCTGCACAAAGGTAGCCATTACAAAAATGGGGAGACCCATGGTATGGGGACCTGGGTGTAGACTTGATACCAAAAACAATGGTCCTTGACCAATTAATTAATACAAGTGAGCCAATTGCTTCAATTAGTCAGTTAGTTTTTGTAATCTTGAGCTCGAAACCCAAAAAACACTTTTTAGAGGGAAAGAACTCACAATATTCAATATATAATACAATCCAACAAAGAACAACATCCAACCTTGTTTAGATTATCATACATATTAATTTATTATTGAATAAGGCAATTTAAGGTTGCTCCAAGAGGAACGTGCAACAAAAGAGGGTGATTAAGAGTGAGTGGGTGAGGCAAGAAATGGAAACAAAGTAGTAAAAGAAATTCATTTGGTTTACAATAAGGATCGGTTGTAGTTCACCGTCCAAAGAACCTGGTCACATCTCAATCACAGATACATGTTTTCGTATTTCAAAAAGACCCAATAATTGGTCTAGCACAAGGAAATTATATGTGTATCCCAGGTAATGGAAAGTAAGCGTCGACGTTTCGACCCGTCTTGAAGGCCTTAAGGAGATTTAGACCTTGGCCGTGCGGATCTTCATCAGGACCAAAGGGAAGGGGTTTGGGGCAACCTGACTGGGTGATGAATTTGATCGTCCACCTAAAATGTTAAAACACGGGGAAGTGAGGATGTCGTCCTGATTAAAACCAACCACTAGAACCACGTACGTCATAGTAAATCGTGTACCTGATATCCAGTTCAATGGGGTTCCTCAGACATCCAATGAAAGGAGGATTGCATATCAAAGGTAGTAATAGAGCTGTGGGGACTCAATCCGTGCTGTAGGAAATTAAAAAGAAGGGTATCTAAGAGTGGGCAGTGTCACTCGCACTCTTACTGAAGTTAGCACTTACGTTGTGGAGTCATACCAAAACCAAATGATATATGACTATAGTTTATAATTATGCACTTTTTAATTTCCTACAGCACGGATTGAGTCCCCACAGCTCTATTACTACCTTTGATATGCAATCCTCCTTTCATTGGATGTCTGAGGAACCCCATTGAACTGGATATCAGGTACACGATTTACTATGACGTACGTGGTTCTAGTGGTTGGTTTTAATCAGGACGACATCCTCACTTCCCCGTGTTTTAACATTTTAGGTGGACGATCAAATTCATCACCCAGTCAGGTTGCCCCAAACCCCTTCCCTTTGGTCCTGATGAAGATCCGCACGGCCAAGGTCTAAATCTCCTTAAGGCCTTCAAGACGGGTCGAAACGTCGACGCTTACTTTCCATTACCTGGGATACACATATAATTTCCTTGTGCTAGACCAATTATTGGGTCTTTTTGAAATACGAAAACATGTATCTGTGATTGAGATGTGACCAGGTTCTTTGGACGGTGAACTACAACCGATCCTTATTGTAAACCAAATGAATTTCTTTTACTACTTTGTTTCCATTTCTTGCCTCACCCACTCACTCTTAATCACCCTCTTTTGTTGCACGTTCCTCTTGGAGCAACCTTAAATTGCCTTATTCAATAATAAATTAATATGTATGATAATCTAAACAAGGTTGGATGTTGTTCTTTGTTGGATTGTATTATATATTGAATATTGTGAGTTCTTTCCCTCTAAAAAGTGTTTTTTGGGTTTCGAGCTCAAGATTACAAAAACTAACTGACTAATTGAAGCAATTGGCTCACTTGTATTAATTAATTGGTCAAGGACCATTGTTTTTGGTATTAAGTTAAACATCAAGCAAAGGTAAGAGAAGTTTGGGGGAGGCATAATTAATAATGGACATGTTTTCATTAATTCAATTTCACACACCCCTTTGAGTCCAGTTGCACATTGCCTAGAGTAGAAGAGACTGACAGTACTAGTAGGACAAGTCACTCAGTGAGGGGTGCCACATCTATCTGTTTCTGTCTTACAAAGTCATCCAATTATTAAATCAAACACTGGCTGTGGGTGGCCCTGCACAAGCAAGGAAAGAAGGATACAGTGTGATGTAAAACAGTAACCCCACCCAGAAAACATTAACAACATCTTATGTAAAGTAGAAATATATTATTTAATACCCTAACAAAAATAAACTATGTAAAAAAATCCTACAACACCTGACCCACCCCTCTCCCTAACCCCAACCAACATCCGTAATGAAAATGTCCAATTGTCCAAAAGAGAAAACCCAACGCCCGATTCCCACCCACCCAAAGAATAATAAAAAAAGGGGCAATAAACAGGGTCTAAGTTCGGCGGGCTTGACTCAGGAGGACATGAACTTGCTCCTCCAGGCGGGCAACACGGCGCCTCAATGCGTGGCAGTTGCATTCACGGGGGGGCAGCACTGATGAAGGGGCAGCGGCGGGCGGCTGCCAGACGGTGGTGACATACCACTGGAGGGCGGTGGCTGGGGCCCGGGGCATTGGAGGAGGCTGCAGCTGCTACCGCCTCCTCCTCCTCATCTTCCAGAACCACCAGCCGACGATATTGAGTCTGTATGGCCTCCAGCTTCCGGCGCCGGGCCTTGGCTGCCAACTCCTTCCGGTCAGGTTTCCCCTTGGAAGGAGTAGCTATATATGAAGAAGAAAAAACAAGACTATTGTAAAATATACTCTTAGCAAAGCAGTAAGACAAATTATTTCTACACACGGTGTCACGGTAGCACTAGCAAGCACAGTACATAACATTTGTGGTATGTACTATCCTCCCACTTTCTTGGACTTTAACATTTGTGGGAGTTTCAGGCATTCAACCAACCATGCATCTGATGCCTATCAGCCACCTATGCATGCTGCATGCATCCCACGAATCCTTCTCTGCCAGTCATAAATATTAAATCTCGCCCGTCCTTCTTCCTTCCACTCTTCTTTACCTTTTCGTTCAACCCATCCATCAAGGTCATCTGATCTGACTTTTAGTCTTCTCCATAAAACTTTCACAGCTGAGTTGAAATCAGATAGAAGAGGCCATTGGTTACTCAACACTCCCGCCACTTATGCTTTTACTAATGCTAAGTAAAGGGTGTCTTCAACCGCTCACAACAACTTCTTACTTAGTAAGTCAACTGTACAGTATTATACAGTACACCCTTGCAGTGAGTGTAATGTCAATAAGTAAGGATTAGGAATCTAACTTACCACCGCCCGCCACTGCTGCTGGCTCACCCCCTGCAGCTCCTCCTGCAACTGCCGCATCCTCTCCTCCATCAGCAGCCGCGTCGCCTTCGCCACTTGCCCCCCGCACTGGTGGTTGGTAGTGCACCTTGAAAAAACATTACACAATTTTTAGGTGTCATATCCACCTCCCCCTATTTTTCACTAGCAAGATTGAAAAATGAGTTAATAGTAATACATACATATACAACGTACATCACTAGTACAAATCAGGTAGTAGTAGAGTAGACACTAGTAGTTATATGGTCCCTAGGGTCATTCTAGTTTTTTCTTAGTTAGCCCGAGCCATGCTACCATTTTACCTTTGCGTCTTTTATTTTAGCACACACGTCGTTACCTCGCAGCTTGTTGTATAAAGAGTGACACCTTTGAGCCCACATGAGCTCATACTGCTACTGTCTAAGCACTGCATACAAGGTCAAACAAAACAAGCCACTTTGTTATGGAGTTCTGGTGTTAGTCCATATTGCTTATCAAAATTCTACACTTTTTGCCACGACTGAGAAATGCTTGCAATATACTAACGCCCACCATTTTTCTCCTAACAGATGGAAGATTCCCTTCTACGAACCAGAGCTTTGCAGAGCTTATGATATAACCAGTACTAGCTTCTTCTAATCTGAGGGGTCCACAGAATGCGTTCAGAGATCTTCATTTATAATTTTATGTAAACTATATTCCTACAAAAGGGGGTGGTGGTGCTTCCACGACTGTTCAGTTATCATTATTTCACATTTATTTTTCTTCGTTCTATGGACTTGTAGTTGTTGTAAGTGTAACTAAGTGTAACAATGTTTATAGTTTTAATCTTATGCATTTTGCTGTTGGTGCTGCATTATAGAACAACGTACAGAGCTTGTCAGTTGCAAATACATTTTTTAAACTTACATAGACTCGGTGGTATTTGGTGTGGATGGACTTACACGAGTGAGCGAGCGAAAGGAAGGGTGTGCAAACTGTGCATGTGCATTGCTTCCACGACTGAGAGGTCGGGAGTGTTCTGTTCTGGGTTGTCTACTCATTGGGTATCTTGGGGGTGGTTCGGAGAGCTAATAGTAATGAAACACTATTATAACTAGTTTGGCAGGGGATTGTGGTGGGTTCTGTTCTGATTGAGGTGTGAGGAAGGTCCAACCTCCCATCACCAACATCCTATTTTCTTGTGCAAAGTTCTGTATGTGTAAAATCCCTACAACAGTAGTAGTATGTCCTATCCTATCAAAATAGTAAAATCTGGTTGGGCATTTTGTTGGTGGGAATTGTCGAAAAACATCAAGATGAATAAAGCCTCAAAGATTAAGAAGAATGGAAGGAGTACAAGAGGACAACCCAAAGGACTGGACTCAATGGCTAGAGCTACTGGTGAATCTGAGTTTTATTTAAAACCTTTTAAATAAAGAGTGGCCAACTGGGCATTCTTAGCTACAGACAGACTCATAGTAGTAGTACAGAGAGTCATAGCAGAGGCAGTTAGAGGCAGGGATAACAAGAATTTAGAAACAGATAGTCTAGATCGAAGGATAATAGTTGGTAAAAAATAGCATTAAGAAACGGAAACAATAGTTCGGCAAAAAAAATACGGTGCAGTAAAAGTTAGTGAATAAGAATTATTAATATTAAAAACAGGAAGACTTACTGGGGCCAGCAGAAGAGCCCTCGTTCTGGTCCTCCTGTCCGACTGGAATTGCTCCCACGACTCTGCCCCCGTCTTCTTGCCCCTGGGTGCTGATCATGAAAGATATAAGAAAGAAAGAGACAAACATTGATGATTGGTGTGAAACAATTAAAATATTTTTATAAGACTGTCAAAAAAACATTTGTGTAAACAACAATTGCAATAAAATTGACCTATCTAATCTGGTCGACAAGTAGTATCTGGGGATTCGCGGACCGATTAGTTATTATTTATCTACACTAATACAGTGTTCCATTCTGATTCCAGAATACTAACTAAGCCTAAGTAGTACGTACCACCTGACCTAGCCCACCTATTCCAGGCGTGCCAATTGTACATTAAGTAAGCATTTCCACTTCTTTTAGTCCTCAAAAATGCATAAATGGAGGACATATGCCTGCATTTTTGCATACACCAAATTGTTGGTTGGTTGATATAGATGTTCTGCTAGTGCTAAGCCTATTACAATTCACTGAACAAACTACAAAAGGTTCTAATAAGGACTCAGCAGCACGTGACGTAACAGAGGGGGCGTCACGCGTCACAGACCACTAAAAAATTGCAAACTTATAATAAGTAACTAAACCTAAGTATCAATCCACCCCTATCTCTTAGTGACAGGACAAAGGAAGGACTAAAGTCACTCTAGCATTACCTATCTTAAGTTTTCTAAAATAAACTCTTACAAAATCACGCAAAACGAGCGCAAATGCAAAGTTGCAAATAACAAGATTAGTAGCGCAGAGCACCTGTGTCATAACAATCACAGAAGACTTTTAAACGTAAATTACCTGTAATGTAAGCAGCAGCATTCTAGCTGGTCGGTAAAAAAATATATTCGCAATATATAACACAGAGCAGAAGAACAGACACAAAGTAGTAATAATTAAATAGCTACTCACCAAGACTCGGGACCTCCACTCCTAGCAGGTCCTGCTCCCGGTCCAGGATATCGGACCACCGGTGCGTCAGCTGGTTCTGGCTGCGCCGGACACCAGAGCAGCGAAACACTGCCCGGCGCACCTTTCCCCACCGCTGCCGATGCTCCCGGAGCCCGTACCCAGGCCTGCCGCCTGCTGCCGGGGTTAAGGGGAGGTGGCGCTGCACAAAAAAAACCAGTGCGGCCTACTCCACCTCCCCAAATAAGGCCCGTGCCTGCACCCCTTGTGGGTGCCGCTATCCACAAAGAAGGCGGTCACGGCTCTGGCTGCGATGCGCCCTGTGGCCCTTTGCCATGGTTCTGGGGTAGGCGGGGGGCGGAAAGGAAAAGGTAAAAATTAAAAAAGTAAGTAAAAGAAATGAAAAAAGCAGGTAATGGAAAAAGTAGTTAAAAAACACACAAAAAGTAGACAAAAACAAAAATATAGAATCAGGAAAATAGAGAGAGAGATAATAAATAAAAAAGATCAAAAAAAAGTTTTCAGAAACAAAGGATTGAAAAGATAGAGGGAGGATTGAAAAGCATCTCCCAGAACCATAGCATAGAGTAAAAAACAAGATGGCCGCGCCCATTGCGACCGCATGGGAAAGTTCGAAAGATATTTTCCCCCCGAGCACGCAAAAAGCGTTGCAAACATGCAATACGCGTTCCCGAATAGGAAATACCTATCGTGAACGGGCACGAGCATGCATTGAGCGACCTGGAACAGGAAAAGGCACCGCGAGCGGGTGGGACAAGTGAAAACAAGATGGCTGCGCCCATTAGCGACTGCATGGGCAAGTTGGCGACACATTTCCAACGCGATCACGCAAAAAACATCGCAAACAGGCGGGACAAAAACTTCCGCGTGTTCGCGATATTTCTGCGTGTTCGTAGAGATTTTTAACGTTTTCGCGAAGATTTGCATAATGCGATTACTCAATTTCCGACCACCCTTACCTTGCACCATCTTCGGAGAAACCCGCATGTAGTTTTTCTACCCTCTGTGTTTGCCATTTCGGAAATGATCAGTGTCTTTTGACTTAGCCTCTTTTATTCACAACTAAAAATTGTCTAAACCCAAGGCTCTAAGCGGTAAGCACCTACTTGGTTCTTTCAGCAATATGTCTCATCCGGTATTTCAACTACTCTGTATTTTTCTTTCTTGTACTTCAATCTGGCATGTGATCATCTTTGCCTTTGTCTTCACAGTCTTGGTTCAGAATTTCCTGATCCTCCGTCTCTTCTCTGATATCAGATAAGATAACTCTCAGGAATTCCGAATCTTCTTCTTCTTCAACCACTTCCGATACAGTCACTCCTAGACTTTCTTGGCTGTCTGCTTCCTCTTGTATCTCAGGAAGTGCCACATATGTCCATTCCGGTGACTTGTACTTCTGGTTGGGTTTCTTGATTCTCTCTTCTTTCTTCAAATGTGTCTGATCAGTATCTTCTGATTTCTCTTGACTGGATACTTCATCCACTTGTTCAGCTTTGGATGATTTTACTCTCGTCAGTCGGTATCTCAGTCTTTTTACTTTATTGGGCCAGATTTCTTCTTTCGACGGTCGTTTCAATGTATTTCCCTTCTCACCTCGCTCGGTTTTCCAGGCTCTTTTCCTCAAAACCCGTCCTTGGTGTTCTCCTTCACTCTCTTCAGATTCTGTATATGTGTGACCTTTACCGTCCTTGGAATTTTCCTTCGAGACCTCAGGCTCCCTATCTACAGTTTTCCCTCCTCGTGTTTCTTCCACACAATCTTCCTGCTGACTAACTGTCCCTTCTTCTACCTGGGTGTGTGTTGTCCCCACACCTCCTCGGGAGTCTTCCGCTACAGTCTTATCCTCACTCTCTGTATCTAATTCCTCACCTTCTACTTCTATAACCTCAGGTGGAATTTCTCTTGTGCTCGCATGTGAGGCTTCATTATCAAGTATCTCTTTGTCAGTTTCCTCAATATTTTCGTTTACCTTTTCTTGTATCTCCACCTGCTCAGTATCTGATTCAGGGCTAATATCAGAGATTTCCAGCCGTCTCCTCAATGGTAAATTCTCTGGCTCCACAATCTGACTTGGCTCCAATTCTCCCCTTCTTGAAGTTTGTCTCGTTCTTGTTTCTTCTGATTCTGACTCTGAACTTGTACCAGATTCTCCCAAATACTCTTCCTCAGGTCTGTTTACAGAACTAGGGATTCGAAGAGTATGGCTAGCATGAATCCAATTCTTTACTCTGGCACATTTCACAGCAGTCGTCGTGGTCAGAATCACTTGATGTGGTTTCCCCACCGTGGTACCAGGCAATTTCTTCTTCTATGCACTTTAATCCTTACCCAGTCTCCAGGACTTAAATCATGAGCTGGCTTCTTTTCAAGGGTGGTTGCATCCGAACCAACATGATGAAACACAGAATGAACGGAATCAGCCAACCCCTTGCAATAATCCAACACAAAGTCATCAGATATAGGCAGTAGTTTGTTGACAGGAATGAAAACATGTCTCATCGCTCTACCCATAACAATTTCATGGGGGCTCAGGCCAGTATTCCTATCAAGAATCGATGTAATAGTCATGAGCACTAGAGGCAAGACATCAGGCCATTTTAAACCTGTGGCTAAACACATTTTTCCCACTCGGTTTTTAATGGTGCCATTCAGCTGTTCCACTACTCCAGAAGCCTCTGGACGATAGGCACAATGCAGTTTCTGTTGTACATTCAATGCTTCACAAATCAATTTTATTTCATTCTGAAAATGCTTTCCTCTATCTGATTCAATCGTCACTGGAAAACCAAACCTAGGAATGAATTCTCTCAATAGGAGTTTAGCTACTGTAACCCCGTCACTCCTTCTGGTCGGGTACGCTTCCACCCAGCGTGAATACAGGCAAACAACTACTAGAACATACCTTAGCCGATTACATGGGGGCATTTCAATTAAATCAATCTGCATTCTGGTAAAAGGACCTCCCTCCCGTCCTATGGTTCCCAAACTCACCACTGTTTACCTTCCTGGATTGTATTGCTGACATATAAGGCATCTCTGACAAAGGCTCTCAGCTACAAGCCAGAATTTTGCATTATACCAGGTCTGTTTGAAAAGTCTGATCATAGCATCCCTACCCACATGTGCTTGTCCATGGTACATCCGTGCCATGGTAGAGATCATGCTATCAGGCATTACTGGTCTTTCATCCCGATAAACCCAAACTCTGTCTGCCTCTCGTGGTGCACATCCTGATTTTATCCATTGTTTCCATTCCTCTTCTCCTGCCTCTTCCTGTAACTGTCTCACTTCCTCCCAGGCACTCACAGTGTTAGTAAAGAGTAAGGGACATGAGTTCATTTCCTTTTCCCGATTCCGATTGACTGAATTTTGGTTTCGCGCACAGTACTGCGCCATGTCATTCGGAAACTCATTCCCAGCCGACACTTAGTCAGTACTCTTTGTGTGGGCTGCGCATTTTACGACAGCAATCTGTTTAGGCAGCTGTATCGCCTCAAGCAATTTGCCAACCACTTCCGCATTCCTTATAGGAGTTCCACTTGATGTCAAGAACCCTCTTTGGGACCAGATTTGCCCCAAATCATGCACCACTCCAAATCCATACTGACTATCAGTAATCACAGTTATTCGCAGATTCTTTCCCAACTTGCATGCTCTCGTTAATGCAAACAATTCAGCAACTTGAGCTGATCTCACTCCTTTCAGGCAAGACGCTTCCAATACAGCCGCTACAGTACAGACCGCATGTGCTGCACTCAAAATTCCTTCTTCCGTTCTCAGACATGATCCATCCACAAACATCACATAATTACTTTCTTTCAGAGGCACATCACAGGGTATCCCATCACAATTCCTTCACTCTGTTCCAAACTCTTACAGGTAGCAGCCACTGCTTTCAAACAACTAGGCAACGCTACAGCTACAGGATCCAATACTGCTGAAAAGTATGCAATCAGTCGTCTCAGTTTTCCATGCTTCCAACACAGAAAGTGCACACCCATCTCTTTCACTGCAATAGAGTTCAAACTCTTTTTCATAGTCTGGCATTCCAAGTGCTGTGGCTTCACACAAGCTATCTCTCAATTGTTTAAAAGCCTTCATCTCCTCTTTGTTTAATTCAAGGGGGTCTTTCACATCCCTCTTTGTCAAGCATACCAGAGGTTTTGCAATCAGCGAGAAGTTGCTGATCCACTGACGACAGTATCCAACCATTCCAAGAAACATTCTCACCTCTCTTTGAGTCATTGGTGCTCTCATTCTCTTTATTTTTCTTATTCCGTCTGCAGTCACTTTCCTCAGGCCTTTCTCAATCTTATGACCTAAGTATTGTACTTCTTTCTTACAAAATTGTAATTTAGATGGGGATACCTTAAGTCCTCCATCCGCGCCAAATGTTTCAACAATGCAACTGTATCTACCACACATGCTTCTCGTGTTCTCGATGCCACTAATAGGTCATCGATGTTTTGCACTAGTACTGAGCTTTCAGGTATTTTTAAATCTTACAGGGATTTCTTTAGACTCTGATTAAATATCGAGGGACTTTCTGTATACCCCTGTGGGATTCGGCACCATGCCAAAGTACGTTCGCTGAACCGGAACGCAAAAATCTGTTGGCTGTCAGGGTGCAATGGAATAGAAAAGAAAGCGTGACACAGGTCAATGACCATGTACCATTCTGCATCGTGGGGAATCTGATATAGAATCACTGAAGGATTTAGTATAATGGGACAACAAGGTACAACAATTTTGTTCACCTTTCTCAATTCTTGCACTATCCTGAAAGTTCCGTTAGGCTTCTTCAAACCCATAATTGGTGAATTACATGGACTGCTCATTATTTCTCTCAAAATTCCCTGTTCAATAATTTTGCCTATCACCGGAGTTACTCCTGCAATTATTTCCGGTGTTAATTTATACTGGGGAATGTTTGGGTAGCTCACTCCTTCTATAACTGATATTTTCACAGGGTCTACCCTTTTCATCAATCCCATATCTTCCCCTGTGAAATGGCACACTTCAGGTCTCACTGTTTTCTTTAATTCCTGAGGCAATTCTTCTGGGTCAAATACAGCAAATGCCTCAGTGATTTCGGGTTCCAGATTAGCCATTGTCATTCTTTTTTTTTTTTTTTAAATCTCTTTATTGAGTTTCAAACGGAAAGCAAGGAGACAAGACATCAAATATGTTGCCCCACAGGGCATCTGAAGCAGTCAAAATAAACCATTACAAAGAGAACAGATACATCCCAGGTGCGTGCTGTGCAGAGCAGAAATTGCATATCCCATTACGATTACACAAAAAACAATAAGGCTGACATCTGGACTTTACCCTTACAGTCACAAACAAACAGCAGATATTATACAGATTAAGGGGTAGGTACCACAGCAGTAGAATAGGTCAGCAGATATTGTCTGAGTGGCTCCCAAATATCTCTAGGCCTAGAAGTAGTAGGCAGCTCCTCTGCGTAAAGTGCCAGAGTTTCCTTACAGTATATTAAGTCCAATCCTTTAGTTGAGGGCCCGGCCGACCCTCTCAGGACATAGCAACGCGCCTTTTGGCCAACAGAAGCGCATTACGCACATATCTGCCTATCACACCTTTCAAGTGTGGGACATCACAAAGCAAACAGATGGCTGGTGTACATTGCAACTCCTCCCCTGTCATCTTGTGTATATGACTGAGGATCTCTTTCCAGTAAGTAAACACCGCAGCACAGTTCCATGCAAGATGAAGTCTGCATCTCCGTGTCCACACCTTTTACAAGGCGCAGAGTCCCGGAGCCCCATCTTATACAATTTAAGAGGAGTATGATATACTTGATGAATACATTTCAGGTGAATAATTCGTAAGTTACCGTTAGGCAGGAGTCTCCCAGTCAAGGCGCATATATGTTCCCAGTCCTTCACCGTTAACGGGGTATCTAGAACAGCATTCCAACGCTCTAGGCTACGATCTACCCCCCTTTGTACTTCCTCCTGGAGCGATCTGTACAGCTTGGTGATTAATTTCTTCTTAGAGGGAGCCACTAATAGCAGCTGTAGAGAGAGGAGAGTTGGTGGCTTCGCCGGAAACACCGAGTAGTGACATTGTAAAGCTCGCCTTAGGCGATGTATTGTGTATGTAAATAGCGGCGTGGAGTTGGTAATGAAATCTAGCCCAGTGTCCAAGCTGCACACGCCCTCCGAATACAGATCCTGCATGTGTGTTATTCCCACTTCTCTCAGTGCCCTAATTGGACCTGTTTCCCGCATGACAGACAACGCTGCATGCCCAGCCAGTGGCAACGCTGGTGCATATAGAGGCAGCTTTCCAGCGATGCGACCCATTGTCTGCCACGCACCCACCGTCATATCTATTGTATTAATCTCTTGTTGCGGTGTACCCCTGTTGACATGAGTGAGTATTCCCGACAATGGTATAGGGTATGCATCCCCGTCCTCCACTGCTACATGTGAGGTGAAGTCATGTGGCCGGTACCAATAGTAGGCATATTGTGCCTGTGCACATAAGTAATAAAGAAATAGATCCGGCGCCCCAAATCCGCCCCTGGAGTACGGAAGCGCCAATGTGGTCCAGCTAATTCTCACCTGCTTTCCTCCCCATAGCAGCTTCAGCAGCTGTGTTTTGACTTTGGCAAAAAAATGACTGGTTAGCCTGATGGGAATGTTACAGAATAAATACCAAAAGCGAGGCAAAACCACCATCTTAACCACCGCAACCCGATCTGCCAATGATAAAGGAAGATGTAACCACCTTTCCACCTGCTCTTCCAACTGATGCAGCGCTCTACCATAATTCTCTTTTATAACTATCTCTGGGTACCGATGCACCCAAACACCCAGGTATTTGATAGGTTCGGCCGTCCAAATCAGAGGATATTCTAAGGGGGGGGGAACACGTACATAATGTTAATGGCAGAATCACTGATTTTTCCCAGTTGATCGTCAGTCCAGAAAAGAGGCCAAATCTGACACACTCATGCAGCACCGGCGAGAGGTTGGTCTGCGGTTCCCGTATAAAAAGGACCATATCGTCCGCATACATATAAATCCCAACCGGTCTCTGGTTGAAATTGAGCGCCGTCTGTCTGTGGCGCTGACGGAGGCTACAGGTGAGTGGTTCAAGCATGAGAGCGAACAACAGAGGAGACAGCGGACATCCCTGTCTAGTTCCTCTGTCCACTCTAAGAGGAACTGAAGTAAGGCCGGCCACTCTTACTCTCGCCGAAATGTCAGTATACAAAAGTTGCAGCCAGCATAAAAAAACAGGGGGGGAGACCCATTCTCCTGAGGATATGGAGCATATATCCCCATTCGATAGAGTCGAAGGCCTTGGCGGCGTCAAGCATGACCGCCGCAGCTTGTAGATCGGGATTTAAAATATGATACATAGCGAATATTGTGCGGAGGTTATTTGAGGTGGAACGCCCCGGTACAAAACGAGACTGATCTGGCAACACCATGACCGGGATTAGCGGCTGCAGTCTAGTGGCCAGTATTTTCGCCAATATTTTAGCATCCAAGTTTATTAGCGATAAGGGGGGATATGATTCACACAGTGTCGGATCTTTGTCCTTTTTTAGAAGAGTGATGATAAGCGCCTGCCTGAGAGATGGTGGCAGTATCCCTTATTCATGAGCTTCCGCATATACCTAAGAGATACGGGGTAATAATATCCGCATATTGTTTATAAAATTCAGAAGTGATCCCATCTGGGCCAGGGGCCTTGCCATTGGGAAGGGATTTAATAACTTCCTTAATGTCAGACTCCCTGATAGGCTGGCCAAGATCTTCACGATGCCCGTCCGCGAGCCACACACAAGCAACCTCCTCTAAGTATATAGATAGAGCAGCCTCATCACAGGCGCCACGAGAGGCATACAACTCGCCGTAAAAATTTCTAAATTGTTCCACAATATCTCGGGTTGATAGTGCTCCTCCCCACTTCCAGCCACTATTTTGTGAATAGGATGGTGGTGATCACGAAATCGCAACGACTCGGCAAGCTTCCTCCCGGGGCGGCCGGCCTCGTCATAGGCTCTGGCCACATGTCACCTCGACTTATACCTTATCTCCGTCTCCGCCAGAACCTCATATTCTTTCATCAGAGCATGGAATCTATCAAGAGGAGCGGTTGTCGGATCTGCGCCATATTGCGCTTCGAGTGCGCTGAGCTGAGTTTCAAGCTGTGACAACTGACCCTTAAGATCCCTCAAGATCCCCGAAGTGGTGCTTATACAAACCCCACGGATTGTTACTTTGAATGCCTCCCACAAAGTTGCCGGGCTGTCCACCGACCCCACGTTCAACTCAAAATATTGTTTGATCGCCTGTCTAATTGTGTCTTCATAAACGGGATCTAATAATGCCTCTGATCTGAATCTCCAGGTGAAGGGGAAGTGCGTGTTAGACGGTATTTGGACTTCAAGTATTATAGGGTTAGGATCGGAGAGCGTACGAGGCAGATTATACAATTGAGTTACCCAACCATTGGCTTCTTCATTCAGTAGCCAGTAGTCTAACCTGGACTAACTTTGATGCGAGGGCGTTACGTGTGTACCCAGTCGAACTGTAGAATTGCGTAGACTCCAGGTGTCTACCAAGCCCATTTCTGTCCTAGCATCTCGCACACACTGCGTAATTTTGACCGTGCGCACGCCATGCGGATCGGATTTATCAAGGCACGGATCAAGGTATGTATTGAAATTGCCTCCCCACAATATCGCAGCATCAGGCCACGTCTGAAGCACTGGCAGCAGCTGTACAAAAGTAGATGGCTCATCTACCACTGGACCATATACATTGATAAGTGTGATCAGAGTGTTACCCAGCGTGCCCTGCATCAGAGCCCAACGACCGTCACTGTCAGTTTGCGTCCACATTGGGGCGAATGGCGTGCCCTTCTTTATCAAAATAAGGACACCCCTGGCATATGTAGGAAATGAAGACGCCGCCCTTTGCCCTGCCCACCTGCATGCAATACTGCCCTCCCTTTGCTTGGAGAGATGCGTTTCTTGCAGAAGAGCAATATGAATCTTGTGTCTATCTAGGTACGCCAATACCTGAGTATTCAGCCCCCGAACATTCCATGTGATACAGTTGTACTACTCACCCATTACTTTGGATACAATGCATGAATCTGCGCACAAGCACTGCTATCTGCAAACACCACAAAAGCCTGCAACGATCTGTATCTGTCTCCCTTGAGTGCAAAATAACAACAACCCCAAACTGATGCAATACCCCACACCCACTTTGGCAACCCCAATTTGCCAAAGACAACCCCTGCAATACCCTCCCCACCCAACAAACAAAAAATGGCGGACTCCCGCTTTAGAAAGGGGTATACCCATAGAGGGGGAACGTAGTGCTGCGCATCTCACTCCCCTGTTAAAGGGAGCGGGCCGCCACCGGCTGTACAGCAATTGCTAGACCCCCCCGCACCCGGATCGGACATATAACACATACCATCACGGCGATGGCCAGAACAGTCAAGTAATCTCCCCCCTGCAACCTTAATCCAAGTCATCATGAGAAGAAAAAAAAAAAGAAAATTCTGCCTAGTTGTGAATGACATACTATGGTGAGACCGGCAGTAGCAGTCCTCGATGTGAACATATCAACAGCAGATCTCTCAGCAATAACTGTATTAAATGGACAACATTCAAATGTGCTGACCCCGCACCATCCCTTCCCCAAGCTACACCACTATGGTATGCAGCTCGGGCCCAACCAAGGCGCAGGTAGCAAAGAGAGAAACAAATTCACTGCACGGCTCTGTAAACAAAAACAGGTACAAAAGCATAACATGGGTATACAGTATTACTAGTCAATATCTGAAGTTTGGCCTGATCTTTGGTTCTTACGCCTCAGTGTTTTCGCATAGTCCATAGCCAGTTTTCGCCGCGTCATCTACCCCAATACGCAGGCGCGCGGGAAACAACATTGCGTAAGGCACCTGTTCCTGTAGCAACACTTTCTTTACCCCCTGGAATTCTTTTCTTGCAGCTTGAACTGAGGCTGTAAAGTCTGGATAGAACGAGAGTTCATTCCCCTGGAACTGTATCTTCCCTTTCTGGCGGGCCACACGCAGTATAGTGTCTCTGTCTCTAAAATTCAGAAGGCGCGCAATAATATGCCGGGGCGGCGCGCCCGGAGGCGGACACGCCGCCAAAGACCTGTGAGCTCGCTCCACAACTAGCATATTGGAAAGAGTGTCCGGCCCACACACCTCCCGAAATAGAGCTTCGACGTATTCCTCTAGACGCCCCACATTTGTGGACTCCGGCAGCCCAAGTATGCGTACATTATTGCGCCGCGAGCACGCTTCAATGTCCTCGTTCTTGTCTTTGATAAGCGCCAAAATCTTTTCAATATCAGACTGTTTAGCGGCCACTTGCTGCAACCCATCCTCAGTATCCGAGATTCTTTGTTCGGTTTCACCCAGACAGACCCCTTGCCTATCTAATTTGGCGGAGATCGTGTCCATGTGACCATTAAGCGCTTCAATCTTACCGTCGATGGACTGCAAACTAGTCTGAATTGCCGCCAGGGTCTTCTCCAAGGCGGAGGGGGCCTGATCCGCCGCGTCCATCTCCGAGTCCGAAGCCACAGTTTGCGCCGGCCTGCCAGACCTGCGGGCATCAAAGTTTAAGCGAGACTGAATTTTATCCGGCTTACCCATGATACAGGGTGCAGCAACACAACAGGAGCCACCCGGCAAGGACAAGCAATTCAAATCCCGCTGCCCTACTCCTCCACCAAGCGCACTTCACTGCAAGAAGACATCCAAACTCCGAACCCCAGAACTGATCAATGTGTAGGTGCAGGCGTGGGGAGGTCCAACAATGAAAGGACCCACTCAGACAGTCGCCAATGATGCTGATGCACCCGCAACTCCACACAATCCGGCCTCTTCAGCCATTATCATTCTATACAGTACATCCTCATCAGGGGTTTCAAAAGCTATGCCGTCAGGGGTACAGAAAATCGTACAATTCATCTTACACAACAAATCTCTCCCTGACAAATTCACAGGACTAGTGTTGCATACAACAAATCGATGCATATGGGTGAATTTCCCTATTTTGACTTTTACAGGATCAGTAAGGTAGGTTTTTATCTGTCTATTCAAAACTCCAACTACTTGGATTGTGTCACCCGAGAGAGGAAGATTTTTAATGTCAGCTGATCTAACAGTTGAACGAGTAGCACCAGTATCTACTAGGAAAGTAAAGTTCTCGTCATTTACCTTTCCGTCCATAAAAGGTCCTGTCTGCTCTACTTCTAGAGTTGCGCCAAGCACGCACTCCCCTTCCTCTCCTGGGCACCGTCAATAACTCTCTTCTGACTCACTCTCATCGCGCTGCAGCTAATATTGCGAAACAGCACTAGCGCTCGGTAGCTTGGTTATCTGTTCCTCGGTGTAGAATCCTGTCTTATTACTGTATCTCTGAGGATTTACGCTCTGTGGAAAAGGTGGCTTTGGCACTTGACACTGTTGGGTAACAACCTGCTGCTGTCGCGGCGGTTGACAACTCACCTCATTCTGCACCTGCGGATTCAATGATGCATTATCACCATTAGCACTCAGGGGCAATTTACACTCGGATTTCCAATGCCCTAATTTTCCACAATTATGACATGGCCATTTCTTTTTTGCTTCGTCTAAGCTAATTTGTCCTTTTCCCTTTCCAATATTAGGTTTTTGTCTCACCTGGCCCATGCCATTTGCGTGTTCAATCAGCTGAGCCTCTTGTCTCTCCGCTACCTTTACCTGTGCCCACATGGCCTTCTCTTTCAGCTTACGTTGTTTTGCCTCAATTTCATCGCTAAAATATTTTGCATGTTGTAACACTTCATCTATCTTTTTATTTTGCCAATCCAATATATGCTGTTTGATCATTTAGCTTACTTCAGGTCTTAGACCATAAACAAATTGATACACAAAATGACTTAGATCCTTCTCACTCAATTTCTCATCACCACTATATTGTTTAAAAGCTAACAGCAACCTTTCATAATAGGCATGGACAGATTCTTTAACTTCTTGGTGAGTTCTATCAATTTTTACTTAATCAGTTTCTTTTGGTGGTACTTTGTTTTTCAGAAAAGTAATTACCTGTTCATACTTTCTCATTACTTCTGGATCAGGGTCACCCGTCTTAGGATCCCTAGGATACTCTTGAGTGGGCCAACCTACTGTAATTTTACATTCTGCCCACAGATCTGCCGGCACAATTATATCGAAAAGACCATTCAAATCTATCCACAACACTTTGGATAATTTAACAAACCTTTCTACCTGTCGATACCATTCCACAGGCTTTTCCCTGAGCCTGGGAAAATCATTGATAAATGATAAAATGTCCTGTCTAGTCCATGGAACATGTACATAACCTCCTCCTGGAATCTCCCTCATAGGGCATTCCGTGACTACTGTCTCCATTTCTCTTACCGGAAATGCTGAAAAAGTCTTATCTGTTGTGTCCTCTCTCTTCCGAAACCACCTACTTTTCCATCTGTCTATGTCACCCCATTTTCTTAACAAGGCAATCAGTTCCTTAATTTGAGTCAACCTTCCTGCAGTATTCAGATTTTCGATATCTTTTTCAGAGAAATCTACTCTATATGGCTTCTGTAATGATTTTATTTTCTCAAAATCAATGCCCATTTCACTTGCCGTTTCTTCAAGTTTCTCATGTAAACTCCTCGCTCTCCAAGTTATACTTTTGCAAAGAAACATTAGTTCTTCATCCTGATATGCCTTTAATTTTTCAGTTGGAATAGTCCCTACTATTAATTCCTCCAATGTTATCTTTAATTTTGCCACATCTAGAGGTTGAGGCTCTGTATCTTTTCGCTGTAAACTCCTTAACCAATCGCTCAGTTCATCAGAAGTGGGACCTACAGGGATTGTTTCATTTCTAACTTGCTCTGTATTTCTTTCTGGAGTCTCTGGTGCTGATTCAGTTGTCATCAGCGTCTTACTTACTGGACTTTGATTCATCGTCAAATTTGTAGGTGTACTTAAACCTGATGTTCCTACCAATTTTCCCCATGGATTCTCTCCAGATCCACTTCTTTCTGTCTCAATTTGTGTATTACTATGGTAGGGAACTGTTAAACAATGTTCACTATCTTTCTGTTTATCAAAAACAGGCATCACTGGCCCTATTGTTACAGGTACAGTTAGAGCTTCCATGTTTTTAGTTAACTCCCTAATTTTCTCAGTTAGTTCCAGAGTAGTCCTAGCTAATTCGGCTGAATTTTCAATTTCAATCCTGACAGGCTGGGCTATTTCAGAGTCTCTAAATGGATTATTTTTCTCTAAATCAGGTGGCGTCTGCTCAAAACTTTTATTTCCCAAGGTTTCTTTTACTGGCGCACTCGGCGTCAGCAACGTAGAATTTGGTTGATACGGGGATGGAGTTTTATAAAACATGTCCTCTAGCACATCATCCTCCAACTCATTCACTCTGTACTTGTAGCTTTCTGACCCTATATGGTTTCTCTTCTCTGTACACTTTCTACCACTTGTCTCTTCAGTATTTCTCAATGGAAACATCCCATCCGTCATGTTTGCACTGCGCCATCTCCTCATCCTATCATCATGACTTTCCTGCCCACACGGTCTACCAAACATGTAATTATACCTCCTTCCATTCCGATGTCGTTCTCTCTCATACATCTCTTCCTCCCACTCCGTCAAAGCCTCAAACTGAGTGGGTCTAGTTCTTGGTTCTAACCTCATCATTCTTTCTCTTAAGTTTCTCAATCCAGCTAAGCTGAATGAACCACTTTCGGAAAACGCTAAGACTCCATCTTCTTTTGTATACTTTGCCCAATTATCTAGCCAAATACACGTATGGTATCCATATTTCGCTACCATGAAGGATGCAGGCGATTTCGGTGGAGGAAGGATCTGTCCTTCCCTAGTCACAATTAGCTTATCCTTTTTAAATAGACTTTTAATTTTCCCAAACCATGACTTTTTCTCCTTCTCGGGTAGATCGTAATACATCATTTTTCTTTTTCTTAGTCCTGTATCACTAGACTTCTCAAATCGCTTCTCTACAACTATTCTGTTTGTTGTCCAATCCCACTGCGACTCACACTAACGCACCAATCCGGAGCATCTACGTTACTTCTGAAATTTTCCAATCCCAGCGCGGCTCACATTAACGCACCAATCCTGGGCGTCTACGTCACACTGGCAATTCTCCACTCCTAGCGCGGCTCAGACCTCTGCACTAATCTGTGAACGCCTTGTTTCCCTACCGCTGGCCAATCCCAGCGCGGTCTCTCTGACATCAGCTTTTCTCGGTACTCCTGTTTCTACTGACCCCTCCTTTACAAAATGTATTGGCAAACTTCCCTTACGTTCTCTTTAATCAAACATCTGTTAGTAACGACATAAAAACACCACCATTGCCTGTTTCGCTAAACCAAAGAGATAGTTTTTTTCCATTTACACAAGAATTCTGTATTTCCAGTAGGCAGCGCTTACCTCTACCCTAACACAGAATTATTCCGTTTCGCCGATAAAGTAGCACTTCCCTCTACCTTACCCTTCTAGCAAGCAAAAAGGCTAACCATTTCTCTGGGGATAAAACACATGTGGAAACTACACTGCTCCTGAGAATTAAGGCCAGAGTTTCACAAGAGAACCTGTTGCTATTGCACTCATGCCCTTTCACACAGAAATGTCCCTAACGATAACACAACGATGTTACCAATTCGAAACCAGACAATGCGTTGTGCGACTTCACTTGCCACACATTTCCCCGTGTACCTACAGGGCAACCAGACAATACACCGCGCGACTTCACTTGCAACACATGTTTTCCCCGTGTATCTACAGGGCATCCAACTTCCTACATCCCGGAAGTCTTCAAAACAACATAGAACGCAACGCGACTCAACATAGAATGTTAGAACATAAATCAACAATCAATCATCAATAATCAATAATCAATAATCACCAAACCAATACAATAAAACCATCAATCTGCTACCAGAAAAACAGCTCCAGTGGAAAAGGGCAAATTTACAGTTTCTTCCCTGCGTCACAGACCTGTCGTCACACTAACTCATTCACGCACGCATTCATTTTTGGGGCCCATAACACCAACACTCATACGTCTCACTTTGAGTTTGCACATAGGAGGAAAGGAGCGCTGGACATGTGGGGTACCTTGTTACCTATAGGAGGAAGATCTTTACATTATATACATTATATACATCAGCACCTTTAGAATCCTAACTTTAACATCAAGGCACACCACCACTTGGTCGATGGACCAATTAGTTGGATTGGTTGATGGTGATTTAGAACCAGCTAAAACACATTTTGCTTCGGAACTCTTCGATTAATCAATACCCTATTAAAAGAATCAAGGACTTATAAGGTTGTTAATTAATGCTTAGTTTATCTAATTAATTCACTTTCCTTTGCATAATCAGAATTTTAAATCAAATCAACATTTTCAGTAAATCTCTTTAGCACAAATTTACATACAATTATATTTACCTAAAATTTTGACACCGATGACCATTTCCCGAAAACCCGTCAGCCCTGCATAAATCAATAATCCCTTCTGGTCAAATCGTTCTGTCAAAAGCAGGTTAAAACACAAATAAGTCCGGGAAAGTTCTTTTCGCCCAGCACGATGCAGTCCCAAAAGGTAGTCAAAGGACCAGACAATTCCGCTATTAAATCGAACTCCACACCAACAGTCACCAATGGAGAACAAAGTGCCGACTTTTTTCCCCCTACTAAATACCCCCTTCTTTTATATCCTTTCCCCTACTTCTAGACCAAATATGCAACAAGTTTTAAAAACAGCAGTAACCTGATTGGCTAAATCCCCCTGAATTTGCAAGAAGTGGTGACTTTCCCAAGAGTTTTTGTTTCCCAGGGAACAGGGTATGACATGTCTCAAATTTGTAAGTTTTCCTCGGGCTCTCTAGCGAAAGTTCCGAAGTAACAACATGTAAACCTCCGGGTACAGGTCGCCTTTGTATTTTCAGTCATTCACACTAGCTGAGTTCTGGCAATCCTCCACGTTCCTATCCTTGACAGGGAACATGTAGTCTCATGGTTGGAGGTCGCCTGGAGAGCTTCAGAGCCATCCGAGTCTGTGCAGTAGGCATCGCGCTCAAACGACGGTGGCCACTTCCGAACTCCATTTTGAATACTGTGGCCTAGTAGGCCCGAATGCCAACTCAAGCCAAGATAAACATAAGAATAATTAATATACGGTAATGAAGATTCTAATGTTTAAACCCACACTAATCCCAATATATATTAGTATTTTACTAGCTCATAGCAACATTTAAAGCAATGATACTCACTTTTCCGCAATACCAGGAGCACAAACCATCACAAGAGCAACGTAAATCATGCAATTCTCAATTTTCAACACATTCTACAGTTAGTTTGCGTATGTTATGGACCGTACTCGAACGTGCTCGATAACATTACGATCGAAGACACCCCCCAAACTACATTTCCCAGAAGCCCTAGGAGCGCAACACGCCGTACGCTAAACGGACGTCACACGAGTGCGTCCGCTACATAGACGCCAGCGCCGCCACACAACGCATCGGAAATTCATTCCAACGGCCGTAGCAGAGCCGCGTGCTTCCAGTGGATTTTGTCCAGTCGTTAGCAGAGCTGCTGTGGGTGTCCTATTTCTCTCCTTTTGAGGAAGGGGCCTCTACGTGACCCGAAGGTCTGGTAAGGGTGCAGTGCACCAACACCGTGACAGTCCATTGTCGTTTTCCCAGCCCCTACTCCGTTGGAGAGCTCGGAACTAGCTCATGTGGAGGAAGGGGGGGTTAACGTCTCCCTGAGTGGTGGCATTGATGCTGCTAAAACGTTGGTGACTCCTTGATAGTACTTGCCCGGAGGCTTCCGGCTCATTTCAGATTCTCAGAATCCGTGCATAGAGGTTAGCCTAACATTACCTCTTGGTATCGAGTGTTACCCGAGTAAAACTTGGCAACTGGTATCCACTCTGGTTACCCTACATTTTCATTTGTTTTGGCATCTAATTACGAAACTCCTGCTACAAGAATACTGTCCTCAGTTAGAGGCTGGGCTCTACCATGGCGATAAACTCTCTATGTTAATATGTACATGTCAGTCGTTGTGTTTGTGTGTTCTTGACTCCATTCTAACAAGGATTCCTCCAAAGGTAGAGGGTTCGCGCTCTCCCTGTGAAGCAAGGTGGAGCCTTGATTGGGGTAGGTGCTGGGAGGGAATTACGCAGTTGCATTGTATGTCTAGGGGAGAACCTGTGCTCCTTGGTGACGCTGTATTATTGTCCTACGATGCCCGTGTTTCTGTGTATCCATTTATGTAGCCAAACCAACGAGAACATCTGTTAAGACCACCCTAATAGGAGTTACGCCAAGGAAGACGATTGTTCTGTTTTCTTTACAGGTATACATATATCTATATAGAATAGGTATACTTATGGGTCTGAGCTAAACGGAGGTCTTAATAAGAAGATAGGGAAGCAAGGTAGGGTACTAATCGTGTTCCTTATGTCTTACAGGTCCCCCTCCCTGCTGTCCCCATCCTTTCCTTCCCTCACTTGATCCTCCTAATGACCTGTGCCATTACGGCTATCTAGGCCTGGGTAGATCAAGAGGTGGACCACAATTTAGCAACAATCCGATCCCGAGGGCTGAACCAACGTGACAGAATTTCCAACCCACAAATTGAGTCCTCCTGGTCGGATTGTGAGGATGGCTACGCTAGAGGATGTATTGACGGCTCTTGCTAGTGTTCAGGCAGAACTAACAGCATAAAGACAAGAAACAGCAGACCTCAGAGCCAGGGTAGAAAGTATGCAACGTAACCCCTTTAATGCGGAGGTACGTCGGCAACAGCAGCGGTTCCCACAAGCGCTGTAGTAGTGGAACTACCTGTATAGGTACCACTAGCCACTCCTGAGAGATTTCATGGGGAATCAAGCAAGGTCCAGGTGTTTTTAACACAGGTCCTGCTTCATTTCTCGTGTAAACAAAAATCGTTTCCTACTAACCAAGCAAGAGTCGCCTTTCTTATTTCATACTTAGCGGGCGATGCCGCTCAGTGGGCTGTACCATTGGTATCACGGGATGATCCCCTCCTGTATGATTGGGAAGATTTCAAGGCAGAGTTCCTTAGGGTGTTTGATAGGAGAACCGAGTCATACGCAGCCGATAGGGAATTATTAGAGTTAAGGCAAGGTAATAAGGATTTAATCACGTACCTTAATGCCTTTAGGAGGCTAGTAACAGAAACCAAGTGGCCAGAAACGAAACAAGCAGCTATCTTCCATCAAGGGCTGAGAGAAGAACTGAAAGATATTATAGCGCAGATCGACCCACAGCCAGTTACTTGTGAGGATGAGGGAGGGTGACGAATGGAAAACGGCATTCAAGACCCGCTATGGCCTCTACGAATACCTGGTCATGCCGTTTGGGCTATGCAACGCCCCTGCCACGTTTCAGTATTTTCTGAACGATGTATTACGAGAAATTCTGGACCACTATGTGGTTGTATATATAGACGACATCCTCATCTATTCCGAGAATCCAGAAATTCACGTTGAACACGTGAAAAAAGTATTGCAGATTCTTAGAAAGCACCACCTATTCTGCAAGTTGACCAAGTGCGAATTCCACGTGACCACGGTGGAGTTCTTAGGGGTGATGCTCACCCCGCATGGACAAGAGATGGCCGAAAGAAAGATAGCAGCAATTAAAGACTGGCCAACCCCCTTGAATGTACGGGATGTACAATGTTTTATAGGGTTCGCCAATTTCTACCGGCGCTTCATTCATCAGTTTTTGAACCTTGTAGCGCCCATAACACAATTGCTACGGAAAAACCACAAGTTCCTGTGGACAAAAGAAGCACAAGACGCCTTTGAAACTTTGAAAACAGCCTTCATTACAGCTCCGGTCCTTGCCCATCCTGACCCTGAGAAACCCTACATCGTCGAGGCCGACGCGTCTGACGTCGCTCTAGGGGCGGTATTATCCCAAAGACACCCCACCACTGGACAATTACACCCAGTTGCTTTTATGTCAAAGAAGCTGAATGAGGCGGAGAGGAACTACAACATCTCAGAAAAGGAACTGTTGGCCATAAAAGTCGCATTCATGGAATGGAGACACTTCCTGATGGGGGCTAGGCATGTAGTCACCGTCCGTATACACTGACCACAGAAACCTGCAGTTCATGGCAGCAGCACGTCACCTAACCCCAAAGCAACTGCGGTGGATGCTGTTCTTTTCGGAATATAATTTCATCATCATGTACAGACCAGGAGTGGAGAACCGTAAAGCCGATGCGCTAACCCGACAAACATCCTCCATGGAAGAAAAAACACAGGAATATTCCATCATTCACCCCACGAAAATAATAGGGGTAATTCAACCAGATGTATTCCTTAAGGGAGTACTAAAGGGAGTGTCTACAGGAGTATGGAGGACATGGTTAAAAAGTCACAAAGAATGGCAAACTAAGAAAGGTTTCCCGATGAACCAAGGTCGCCTGTTGATCCTGACTCAACAACTCAGGAGACAAGCCTTTCATTGGTGTCACGAATCCCCGAGTGCGGGGCACCTGGGAACAGAGAAAACCATTAGTCTTCTCAATCGACAGTTTTGGTGGCCGTCCATGAGGTATGATGTGAAATTATGGATCAAGGAATGTGACACATGTGCCACCATGAAATCAGACCATCAACGCCCACAAGGACTGTTACAACCTCTCCCCACTCCTAGCCATCCGTGGGAGAACATATCAGTGGACTTTATAGTGGGATTACCCGCAGATGACGGGTACACCGTGATCATGGTGGTCATAGACTTCCTAACCAAAATGGGACATTTTGTGGCTTGCAAGGCTGTTCCAACGGCGGGACAACTAGCCACAATGATAATGAAAAACATCGTAAGATTGCATGGAGTACCCAAAATTATTGTGTCAGACAGAGGATCCCAGTTTACAGCAAGGTTTTGGTAACAATGGTGTTCCGCTCTCCATATTAACACCGCCCTGTCAACGAGTTATCACCCTCAAACCGATGGGCAAACTGAACGCCTCAATCAGACACTCAAGCAATATCTACGGTGTTATGTGAACCAGGGCACGGAGAAGTGGGTAGACCACCTATGGCTAGCGGAAATCGCTTACAACAACGCCACCCACAGTTCCACACAGACATCACCGTTTTATAGCACATATGGACATCATCCAAGGTTCCTACCCTTTATTCACCCGAATGACACTACCAGTATACCTGAAGTCTCCAGAAGAGTGAAACACATTCGGGAAACTCTAGAGACGACACAAAAGAATCTACAAACCGCAAAACACAAGTATAAACTAGCGGCGGATAAGCACCGAAGACCCGGGCCAATATACCAGAAAGGAGACGCCGTCTGGTTATCAACACGGAACATTCGCTTCAAAAAGCATAGCGTGTTCAGTCCTAAATATATCGGCCCTTACAAAATAGAGAAATGTATCAGTCCCGTAACTATGAAGTTGCACTTGCCCTCACACCTTCGGATCCACCCGGTGTTCATCGTACACCGTATGCCCCCACCCTGTCTTGGTGGGCGACGTTCCTGAATACGAGGTAAAGGGAATTAAAGATTCCAAGATTTATGGACGAAGATTGTGGTATCTAGTTGCGTGGAAGGGGTACGGACCCGAAGAAGACTCGTGGGAACCAGCAAGCAACGTACACGCTAACCGTCTGGTGACCGCGTTCCATAGGAAATACCCGCATAAACCAGGTCCTCTAGCGCGCTCTCGCTGAAAGGAGGGATGTACTGTTATGGACTGTACTCGAGCGCACTCGATAACATTACGATCGAAGACACCCCCCCAACTACATTTCCCAGAAGCCCTAGGAGCGCAACACGCCGTATGCTAAACGGACATCACACGAGCGCGTCCGCTACATAGACGCCAGCGCCGCCACTCAACGCGTCGGAAATTCATTCCAACGGCCGTAGCAGAGCCACGCGCTTCCAGTGGATTTTGTCCAGTCGTTAGCAGAGCTGCTGTGGGTGTCCTATTTCGCTCCTTTTGAGGAAGGGGCCTCTACGTGACCCGAAGGTCTGGTAAGGGTGCAGTGCACCAACATTGTGACAGTCCATTGTCGTTTTCCCAGCCCCTACTCCGTTGGAGAGCTCGGAACTAGCTCATGCGGAGGAAGGGGGGTTAACGTCTCCCTGAGTGGTGGCATTGATGCTGCTAAAACTTTGGTGACTCCTTGATAGTACTTGCCCGGAGGCTTCCGGCTCATTTCAGATTCTCAGAATCCGTGCATAGAGGTTAGCCTAACATTACCTCTTGGTATCGAGTGTTACCCGAGTAAAACTTGGCAACTGGTATCCACTCTGATTACCCTACGTTTTCATTTGTTTTGGCATCTAATTACGACACTCCTGCTACAAGAATACTGTCCTCAGTTAGAGGCTGGGCTCTACCATGGCGATAAACTCTCTATGGTAATATGTACATGTCAGTCGTTGTGTTTGTGTGTTCTTGACTCCATTCTAACAGGGATTCCTCCAAAGGTAGCGGGTTTGCGCTCTCCCTGTGAAGCAAGGTGGAGCCTTGATTGGGGTAGGTGCTGGGAGGGAATTACGCAGTTGCATTGTATGTCTAGGGGAGAACCTGTGCTCCTTGGTGACGCTGTATTATTGTCCTATGATGCCCGTGTTTCTGTGTATCCATTTAAGTAGCCAAACCAACGAGAACATCTGTTAAGACCACCCTAATAGGAGTTACGCCAAGGAAGCCGATTGTTCTGTTTTCTTTACAGGTATACATATATCTATATAGAATAGGTATACTTATGGGTCTGAGCTAAACGGAGGTCTTAATAAGAAGATAGGGAAGCTAGGTAGGGTACTAATCGTGTTCCTTATGTCTTACAGGTCTCCCTCCCTGCTGTCCCCATCCTTTCCTTCCCTCACTTGATCCTCCTAATGACCTGTGCCATTACGGCTATCTAGGCTTGGGTAGATCAAGAGGTGGGCCACAATTTAGCAACAATCCGATCCCGAGGGCTGAACCAACGTGACAGCGTACCATGGTTAATCATTAGATTTAGTGGCCATGCAATTTGCATTTTAGTCGCCCATGTATCTTGTGTTTATCAAGGTGTAAAGGTTGATTAGTAATAACACTCCAAACAATTAATACAGGTTAGTATTTAGAATGATTACGTAATTAGTATTTTCATGCAAAATAAAGAAGGTATACAAAATTTTGTTTTACCTGCTCCACCAACATCAAACTAGATAAACCAGGAGTTTCCTTATTTATAACACTAATCCATTTCGCTCCCCGTCTTGTTATCTAGAAATGATGAGTTCCACTTCATTGGTCCGTGTTTCTGCACCACATGATTTTAGTGGAATTTCTGATCTCTGGTCTGTATTAAATGAAGTTGGCTGTTAGGAATGACTGGGCATATGATTTGTTTCATGTAAGTCAACACAATATATTCAGTCTAGATTTCTGTTCTGGGAGTAATTTTCAAAATAGTTTTGCTGTTCATTGTTCCCAAGTGAGTACTCCAATTCTCTAGCAACCAGTCGCGAGTAAATTAAGCACTGGCTGAATTTTAATCTGTTTTAGGCCACAGAATCGAATAGATCCCAGAGGTCCCTTTGGTGGTTGAAGACAAAATTGAAGGCTACAAGAAGACTAAGGAAGCTGTACTGCTTCTCAAGAAGTTGAAGGCCTGGAATGACATCAAGAAGGTGGGTGCGATACTTGAGTTTGTTCAGTGTTAATTGTGTTTAACCCTTCTCTGCTAAAAAAATATAGATCTTTCCAGCATGGCATTTTTAAACTTGTTTCTTTTAAATGCAACATTCTCTCATTTCCTCACTTAACTCCCTGCAACTTTTTACTCAGTGATTTAACCTTACTCCAAAAGAGTTACAAACTCATCTCATTGCCTACAATGGTTCAGTCAACACGTGTTATCCCATTCGTTAAGTGTGCAGTCCTTACTACCAAGTGCATTAAAGCAGCAGGAGACGCGTTTGTTTCGAGTAACATAAAAATGTGACCAGTGCTTTTAGGACCCCTTTCTTCATGTAGGTTGTGGGCAAGCTAGGCAAAGGTTAACAAGATGGTAAGTTTGATAGAGTAGTAAGATTTTAACTACTTCACAATATTGCCATTCTGGTAACCTGGTCTTTCTGAAGTTTGGGATTCGTTTTAGTAAACCTGAAAAAAGAAAAGACATTTTCTGTGTTTATCTAAAAATGAATTCTTAAAACAATTTCAAAGTGGGTAGGGCATATTTTTTTCATTGATTACAATTCACACTTGATGCAAATTGCAATGCTTTCACCACTCCAAAGACACTGTTATTTTGTTTTTGTTTTTAAGGTCTTGCCTACCAGGCAGTGATCGCTGTATAGTTGCGAGTAACCTATGGGCTTACAGCCTACCTATTCCCTACTAATGGTTGGCTGTGTCACTCATTTATTTACTTCGATGGCTTGTTTTACTTTCTCGTGTTTGCCCTTCCTCTGGACCATAAACATCCCTACCATCATCTTGATTGGCTGATTTGTATCTTTCAACTGTGCGCTTTTAGGTAAGTACTTTTCATTTTAAACACTCAGGAGTGAATGTTTTCCAGCTGCCCTCTAGTGTTTCTGCTTCCTCAACCACATGCTCAATGTTCCACTCAGTGTGCTTATCCTCCACCCCACGATTCCCTCTTCCTCATGATGCTATTATCTCCACCATCTCCTAAAAGCTCCCTCCCCCTCTTCCTTTTTATGTCTCGCCTGGCGTTGCAGCGCGCATGCGTTGCTCGCTCTGCGAGGGCTTCTTGGAATCAATATGGTTTCAGAAGTTCGCTTTCGGCTTCGCCCGTAATTTCCATTGGTGTGCGTCATTTGGCATCATCAATTATGCTAAACAGGGTGTAATGATTGTCCCGGAGGCTTTTCAGTTCCTCATGGTTACCACCCTGTCCACTGGACTGGATCTTTTACTGGCTGCTTTACATTCTGTCCTTTAAAAGACAGTAAGCACTCCTTTTCATTGTCAGCGGTGCGCCGTCCGCTTTGGCTTGCCTTGTTTGTATGGCACCGCTTTCAGCGACGTCCGCTTTGGCTGCTCGCATTTTCATTGAATACTCAGTCTTTCCTCAAAGCTCATCCGAACTAGCTGAATATTGCTCGCTCCCTTAAAAATCTCCTGTGTTTTGTTTTGTTACTTTCCATCCAAGTGGCTCTGCAAAACCGTAGGGCGTGCCGCATGTGACCAGGGGCACTGAGCAGCAAGCGAATGACGGCAGCTTGCCCCACGCTGCTGCAGTATGGGCTGAGTTCCACTACATGCAGCAGGCAGTAGCAGCGGCATGCTGGCAAATGACCTACCCTGCTGCTGTACGGGCACAGCCTGCTCCACGGCACGCAGCTTTGGCTCGGTGGCTGCTGGCCTGTGTGCTGCTGCTGCAGTGTGGGCTCACATCGACCATCCGCACCCAGCACCGGCTGCAGAGAGCTCTTTCTGGTGCAGGTTTCAGTCTGCAGTGGAACGCACCACAGATTCCCCACAGTTGTGCAGCGTGGGCCATTGTCCCTGACAGTCCATGTCTGGCAATAGAAAACCAACGCTGGTGCTGTGTGGGCTGGGGCCGATCATCTGCATGCAGCACTAGCTTCGCAGCTCCAGCCCCACACTTACTTAGGATTGTCTTTGCCTGTCTAGCTTACTGCGGCCTCAACCGACACTGCACGCTTCGCATTAGTGCCCGATCGGCTGCAGCCAGTACCTGCACCATAGGCTCCGCATTAGTGTAATATATATAGGCTTTGCCTGTGTGTTGGTTCGACCTTCTTATTTGGATTTGTGCACTTTTCATTTCTGTCTGGCCTCTAGACATATACCCCTAACCCACATTGTGCTATTTTACAAGTATTGTTTCTGCCCCACCCCATGCTGTCAAGTTTTCAACAGGTGTTGCGCCCAAGCCCTTTATTTTTTCCACATTTTAAAATTAGTAAATAGTGCGAACATGAAGGATAGAGTACCGAAGTTTGGGTTTGCTATTTAATTTACATTTCAGGCACAGTAAGATTGTGTGATTTGCTCATAGTCAAAAGATACCGGGCCAATTTGTTCCAAGCTTTAAATCACATTACATTTGCAGGTAGATATTGGCATTTATTTGGGTGAAAAAACTCGCTTTAGTGCTCTAGATTTCTTGCTCTGCAGCGGTCTTTTGTCCCTGAACCATATTGTAATATTTTGTCCTTGTGGTTTTAGTACTCCCACCATGTTCTTCACTGTTGTGCGTGTGCCTCTCCTTAGTGCCCTTCCATTTTTCAGGTTTTCCGCTTTTATCTTACGTAATGTCCGGTTTATTTTTTTCAGTATCACAGACAAAATACGTGATTTGTCAGTCACAACATGCTGCTGCCATATGGCGGCACACTTTGAACACGTGACATTCACGCATAGATGTTGCCATTTAATTTGCCTTTGTTTTAGGGGAGCTGGGTTTGTGCTTAGCAGGTGGTGCAACACCCGGTAGTTTATGGTACTTAAAGGACGGATTTTATTTTCCTTACTAATACAACCACAAGTTGCCAGTGCCATAGCGTGTCACGCTATGAACACACAGCATTGGCACACAAATGTTGGCGTTTGTTACCTTGTTACAAATATCCCCCATAGCACTCTAGGCTAGTATCTCGCATGTGGGATTTGGTCCACCGAACCATATTGTACTATATCACCACCAAACAATTAAACTGCCCTTCAATTTCAAGCTTGAAAACACTGCATTCGTGCTCGCACTTTGTGTTTTTCTGCAAATTCTTTCACTTCAGCGCTACAATGCTAACACTGTAAATCTACATTTTAGTTTTAGTAAGGGGAGATTATTTAATTGCAATCGCCATCTACCGATGCTAGGTTGCAATATGCCTAGAGCACATTCCAGGGCTCTAGATTGTTTCACTTGTGGGCTTTAAGCACGGCATTCCCGCACATGCTGTTTTGACAAATTTCTGCACTTTCACTACATTGCTCCACAACTTAGATTGACGACTGGAAAAAAAGGCATTATTGCTCACAATGTGTTTGTTTGTGCAGTTTCTTACTTTCAATTCATCGCTACAAAGCTCACATTGTAAAGTTACAATTTTGATCCAGTATGGGGGATTATGTGATTTGATCCAAAGCACCACAGTCTGATGCTGTGTTGCTATATGCTTAGAGCACATTCCAGTGTGCTAGGTTTCAGTTTCGCTTCTGGGCTTTTTTTTTTGTGTCCCGGAATCTCGGGCACACGCTTGACTAAATCTGGAGCCTGGACCTTAACAGCAAATAGGGTCAAAAGTTGGGGAATTTTAACAGCAACTACAAAATTTGGTTCCCCTTTTTCCACCACTGCGAAAAAGTTATAATCATACGACATGTAACATTCATGAACTGGGTGATAGTAAATCTACGTGCCATATTGGACAGCTCTAAACCATTCTTCCCAGATATCCCAAAACTGTGCTCTTCTAGAAGAGCGGCAACTTCGATCTAGCTTGCAGAGTCTTAGTACACTACACTGGTAACAACTCCTTTTACACTACCACCAACATCTAACACCAAACCTCACACTGCTCTTACCCTCATTACTATCTGTCCTTCTGCATTACACTGCTCATCCTCCTACATTCTCCCTCAAAGTGCTCTTCTACACCTAACTACTTCCTTATACCTAATTCTAATACAATATTCTTACCTTGCTTCTACCTCACACTACTCTTCTACTTCTCACACTCCTTTCATATCCCTCCTTCTACTCTTATATTACTCTATCCTTCCTTATACCTCATACTGCTCTCCACACTTTTCTTCCTTCAAAATAACGCTAATCTACTCCACGCTTTATTCCTTCTCCCTCATACTGCTCTCCCCCGCACCTTTCTTCTGCCTCATGCTATTCTACACCTCACTATACTACATTAACCCTCATGCTATTCTCCTACTCACTCTCCTTCCCAAATCTTAAACACTTGTCTTCTCCTCCTAACGCTATACTTTCACCTACTACACAGCTAAGAAACACAATTCTGACATCATAAAAACACAAAATATCACATACATACACTCAATAATACATAGCTATAATACAATACAATTAGCAAAGCAAATGGCTTTAACTTAAACAAAGGCGAGACCTATTGCATTTCCAATGCTTATTTACATTACTGATGCCAACCTTGTTTGTGGCACTGAGGTAGTTCACTGTTGGGGATAAAAAGGCCACTAATGTAAACTTGTCTGATATGCTGACTATTACAACAGTAATAACAGTAGCTTGTGATGCGAGCAGCAACTTCCACTGTAACAGTCAAGTTCCATATAGTGCAGCTTAACACGGTGAAGTACTTAAACAAAAATCCCAAGGGCCACACTTACCAGTGGCCCGCAATATCTTCTCTAAATAATAGTCAGTTGGCAACGGAGAAGGTTCAGACGTTTTATTGGCCAAAGCAAAACTCTATATAGAGGAGCCTCGTCGATCCTCACCCATCAGGTGCGCCGAGGAAGACTCAAGACTCACATTCAAACATGAGGTTGTATACTTTTCAGTTCAACACATATAATACAGTACATGGAAAAACACCAGTTGGCCCTGGAGCTCCAGGAAAAGACCATATATGGCACAGCTTGGAAAAGAACAAAGGCACAGCTATCTATTACTGGGGAGGATAGGACAGGTGACTCCCTTTCGTCTCTGTGCTTGGGAAAGAAGAGGCGGCGCCTTCAGGAATGCTCTAATCACTCCCAAAGCCAGATGCAACCTTGAGTCTAAAACAGTAAAGTAAACAGGATACCTTCAGCTGCTACCAATAACTCAGATGAACAGGGAGCTTGAAAACAGCACGTGATCAGCACGTGATCAGCACATGTTAAGAAAATGGCGTTGGTATGGTTCTTGGCCTATTCGTCTGGAAGCAGATTTACATGGAGGGAAAGGAGGGTTTTTTCCTAGCAAAAGACATGAAAGTATACATATAGATGCATCATGCTAACATAACATAGGTTCAATACCACTTGTGCACGGCAAATCTCATTTTTATCCCTCAGAACGGCCCTTTTAGCATGATGTAGCTAACTAAAGCAGTTCAGTCTTCAAATATCTCTCTATCAGTTTCATTGCCTGCAGAGGGGTGAGATCACAATTACCTTCGCACAAAATCATTATTCATTTAATTAATTATTTCACTGAAAGCCAAGGAGATTTCATGAGGAAAATACTAATTGAGGCCTAAGGCCTAGGTCAACTTATACTGTTGGATGACATGTATGAAATCTCTCTAACCCTTTCAGATGCTGGTAATGACTGTTCTGTAGTCTTTCCATTTGCTATTCTCGTTTCTTTAAGACATTTTCTTGATGTCTGGCTCTTCGCCATTTACATGCTTTGATGACTCCCAACAAAAGAATTGACAAGTATGATAATTGGATGGGGCTAAATAAACTGAGGGTAGGAGAAATTAAACATAGCACAACCTGAACAATCTACTGAAAACGTGACATCAACATGGGCATTTCAGACAATATGCATTCAGGGTGTATGAACAAGGATGGGCTATTTATCATGACTTCTTCCTACAGAAATACTCCCAACCCCTTCTGCACAGAACAGGGTTGCTGTATCCACTACTAGGATAGGTATGACTTTTCTCATGGGAAACACTCTGCTCATGTAAAGACCTGAAGTACTGAGTGATGTTGAACCACTGGAAACCCTACACTTCATTTTCTTATCTAGCCAGGAAACATTCATGCTTCCCTCATTACATTCAGGCAAGCACTTAGATGCACGATACCCTTTTCTCCGTCCTTCTTTCAGGATCTAACTCTAATGCAATGCACTGTACTCCAGGACATCTTTATAACCTAATTTACTTAACTTAGTGTGTAATAAATACATACCACCATAACTAGGCCTCTCAACCTACTCAACTATAGCAAGAATAGGGACAAAACCAGATCATCTTTTGCTAATCAGAATGGGAAGCAATCCATGGGTCCTACAGCTAGTAGATACTATCATCACTCCATCTGTGTCCGTCCTTGTGCGGAATCAATCGTGTCATAGATATACTCAGGTAAAACAGTGGCGATCCTTATCAATGCTCTCAGGTGAAATGGAGATACTCTTTATCAGAGTACGGACTTGATGCGTTCCTACTAAACAGAACACTACTCTAAAACAGTGCCAGCAGAACAGTAAGAACGGTCACACAAATTCACTTCTGGAGGATCATTTTGGATGCTAGGGGCGGAGCTACTAGAGGCCATTCCTCTTCCATGGCAATTCAGTCGAATGAGAACATCTTTAACACCTATTTTATACAATTGCACTGGAATCACTTGTGCAACTTTGCCCAAAGTCCGTTCTAAGCCTCTTTGGTAGGCTTCTATCGTCCATCAAATCTGCTTCCATTGTCTTCTTCCACGCTGGGCCTCTCGATCCAGGCCTTTCCATGAAAATAGTGCTTCTTAGTATCTGTTGGAGCGCCCTCCTGGCAAAAACTCACAGCTCACTCGAAAGTCTCAATGTCTCAATGCAGTGCACCAGTATCCCCCCTCTTGTGGCAGGCACTACAGATATTTGTGCTTTTCGTTGGTCCTGGGCACAGATCATATCGTGCAGATGATGGAGCAGGATTTTTTCTTTAAAACCGAATACCTGTTTCATTTTCGCATGTTATAATTAAAAGTACTACTGATTAATTATTAATTATTAAAAGTTTGTCAAATGTTGTCTAACCAACCTTATTAACAAGAGAATTACACGTGGGAACGCTATTGCATGGATAAAATAATAAGTGAACTAAGTTGGTCAGCAAACTAACAGAAATTGATGTTGCTTATGTGATGTTATTGTGTTTGCGCTTATAATTAATATGCATTAATGACTTTTGATGTCGCAAATGGCTAGATAAATACACACACATAAGGGCATTAGCAGGGGAATAACACTGTATAATAATTTCCGTGCAGTAATTTTGTTTTATGTCTATTTTCACTTAAGTTGACTAATGTGGCCTACTACAAGATGGCTACCACCCGCAGCCTGCATTTGAGTTGATGGAAACTTTTGCAAGGAAGCTTCGCGCTGCCTGTGACCTTGCCCACTCGACAAAACTGAAAAGCCATGATCATGATGACAAATCCGGGATGGCTGCCAAGAGCCCCTGAACATGAAGATTGTTACGAAAAGTGAAAAATGAACTTATGAACTGTTGATCCCACCATTGGGATACAAATTATCTTATAAAACATCCGTGGATGTATCGAATTAGTTTTGAACATTCAATTTTCCTATCCATTATTTGGGACAATCTAAGTGTGAGAAAATCTCGCACAATATCGAAAATGTACCAAGATGACATTATTTCCGCCATTCATCTGTTCTGAACAAAGAATTGTAACTTTATAGAATGTACATTTTTAGTATAAATAATAGTAGGCTAGAGAGGTCTAGCGCCACTTCTTCCCGAGCTGATGATCCGAGGTCCCTATGCTGACGGAGAGGACGATGACTCTACATGACGGCAGGAAACTCTAATTCTTCTACAGAGGACCGGTTCTGACTTAGGATCTGACATTTAGACAGAATAGGTAAATATGAGAGAAATTAATTTGCATTTAATTGGCTTTTCTTACAATTTTAGATAAACAAATAATTCTGTTTGAATCTCTGTGTCGGGTGATTATTTCTGGTCATGTTTATTGAATTTATTTGTGTATTCTTTGAAATGTTTTTCGCTAGATTTTTAAGCAACTAAGCAGATGACATTGACCTCAAAGTACAGGCAGATCGGATAGGTATTGGAAGGTGTGTTTCCCCTTATACATGGCACGGATAAGAGTGGTAGGATGAATGTTGGTGTAATGGGCCCCACCAGCGTGTGATGTGTGTATGCGTGTGTGACTGTGAGATCACTCCGTCCGTGGAAGTAGAGGGGATTCGGAAGCTCTGATCTGCACCAGTTTCTTGGTAGCAGAATGATGGTTTGCTATTGTCTTGGTCTGGCGAAATTGCGTGTATATAGGCTTATAGATTATTGATTGATATTTGTACTAACACTATATGTTGAAGTTGTGTTGAGTTTTATGTATTGTGAACGGCTTCGGGGACGTGGGGAGTCGGTGACAGTTCCGTAGTAGAGCAGAGGGAGTGTTGCTCTCGGAAAAAGGCGGGATTGTTGGCCCTGTATGTAGACAGGGGAAAACGTGTGACAGAATTTGCGCGTCGCATTGTCTGGGTTCGATGAGGTAGCATCGCCGTGTGTTGCCATTAAAAACATATATTCGGTGTGGGAGAGGTGTGTATGGTAGCGAAGGTTATCTGTGAAGCTCCGGTCTTAGGTCTCAGGGATCCGTATGGCATTCCGTTAAAGCTTACCACTGGAGAGGTAATAGGTATTCTCGGAGCTTGTTAGAAGGACAGGGCAGAGATAAGCGCTGCTTTGTTAACGTGTGATATAATTCTGTAGTAGGACAGACTGTTCGCTGTTCTCGGGAAAGACAGAATTCCGTGTGAATGTACTACATTTTCTGGTGTGAAAGTGCGTGAATGAAGGCATTCTGGTTAATTGTAAAACTCTTAGGAGCATTCCGGAGAGAAACAGATAATTGGTGCTTGTTAGAAGGGTAAAGTAGAGGGATGTGCTACTTTATCAACGGAAGTAATGATTCTGTAGTAGGGCAGAGGTAAGCGCTGCTCTCGGGAAAGGCAGAATTCTCATGGGAAAGGTCTTTTGCTGTTAGGTGGCTAGCGAAGCAGCCAATGGAGATGTTTGTATGTTGTAACTAACAGACTCGTAGAAGTTGAAACAAAGCCTACCGAGTAGTCTTGTACAGGAGGGGTAGACGAAAAGGACAGGAGACAGGAGCAGAAGCGACTGCAGCGACTGCTGACGTCAGGGAGACCGCGCTGTGATTGGACAGTGGGTTAGAACAGTGGAAGCACGGTGATTGGTGTGCTAGTGTACGCCGCGCTAGGATTGGGAGACATACAGGGTGACGTAGACGCTCCAGAATTGGTGCGTTGGTGTGAGTCGCGCTGGGATTCGCGGACTGAGTCAGTGACGTAGACGCTCCAGGATTGGTGCGTTAGTGTGAGTCGCGCTGCAATTGGACAAGAGATCGTACAGTTGTAGAAAGAGCAAACAGCTTGTGGAAAATAAGAAAAATGTACTACCAAGCTGAGGAAAAGAAGAAGAAATCCTTGCTTAGTAAAGTAAAGAACTGGTTCGACAAGGATAAAGACATAGTGACTAGGGAAGGACAGTTATTGCCCCCCATCAGAACCCCGGCATCCTTCATGGTTGCGAAGTATGGGTATCATACCTGTATTTGGTTAGATAACTGGGTGAAGTATACTAAGGATGATGGAGTGTTAGCGTTCCCGGAACATGGTTCATTCAATCTGGCCATACTGAGGAACTTACGGAAGCAGATGATGAATCTAGAGCCTCGGCCTAGGCCGACGCAGCTTGAGGCATTGACTGAATGGGAAGATGAAATGCATGAACGAGAAAAGCAGAGGGGTGGGGGTAACTACAGGTACATGTTTGGGCGAAAGTATGATCGCGAAACCCATCATGACCGGATGAGAAGGTGGCGTGATGCCAGTATGACCGAGGGATTATATCCTGTAAGAACGGCAGAGGAATCAGGAGGGAGAAAGTGTACAGAGAAAGAACATAATGTAGAACCCAGGAGATATGGGGCAAATGAGTCTGATGATGATGTCTTAGAGGACATGCTCTATAAAAGACCACCCCCGTATAGATGAGAACCAGAGGTAGGAACAGCAGTGACCCCGATGAGAGACACCCTACGGATTATTAAGACAGAGGGTACCACCCCTGGGTTGAAAAGCAGTTGTTCTCTGGCGGAAAGAGAGAGATAGAGAGAGAGAAAGAGAGAGAAAGAGAGAGAGAAAGAGAGAGAGAGAGAGAGAGAAAGAGAGAGAGAAAGAGAGAGAGAGAAAGAGAGATAGAAAGAGAGAATGAACTTGAGGATGAAAAGACCAGAGAACTAGCAAGAACTACTTTTGAACTGACAGAGAAAATCAGAGAACTGACTAAAAATCTTGAAGCAGTTACAGTGCCCGTGACAATAGGCCCAGTTATGCAGATTTTTGACAAGCAGAGGACAGGTGAGAATGGTTTGACAGTACCATATGTGAGCAATAGATTGATTGTTCCTCCGGAACAGGCAGAAATGAGAGCAGGAGAAACACAGTGGAGAACAGGAGAAAATCAGTGGAGACATACCATATGTGGAGGAGAATTGAGTGTGCAGACTAACTCAAGTTTGAATTCTGGATGTGTGGAAGGGAACAGAGGATCCATTTTAGAACCGCAAAGAGTGACAGAACCAGGGGGTGCAGAAAAATCTGTGATAACTGCTGAAGATTTGAATGATTGGCTGAAAACTTTACAAAGAAAAGAAAAAGAATCACAGGGAATTGATGTAGCTAGGCTACGTATGGAGATGGAAGAGATGATAGTAGGAACAATCCCTACAGAATCACTGAAGAAATATCAGGAAGGGGAGATCCTTTTCCTTTGCAAGAGTGTCACATGGAGAGCAAAGAACATACATGACAGGTTGAAAGGAATAGCCAGTGAATTGGGAATTGATGTGGACAAGGTAAAAGCTTTACAAAAGCCTTACCGAGTGGATTTTACAGATAAGGACATTGAGAATCGGAACAATGCAGGCCGAACAGGACAGATTAAGGAAATGATTGCTTTGCTGAAGAAATGGGGAGATGTAGAAAGATGGAAAGACAGATGGTACCGAAAGCAAGAGGATGGGGCAGATAGAACTTACTCGGCATTCCCCCTGAAAGAAAAAGAGAAAGCAGTGACAGCTTACCCCATGAGAGAAATTCCAGGAGGTGGGTATGTACATGTCCCATGGACCAGACAGGATATTTTATCATTTACGAATGATTTCCCTCGACTAAGGGAAAAGCCCGTTGAGTGGTACAGACAGGTCGACAGATTTGTAAAGCTGTCAAAAGTACTGTGGATTGACCTGAATAGTCTGTTTGATATAATTGTACCAGCAGACCTGTGGGCAGAATGTAAAATAGTCATAGACTGGCCCACTAAGGAATACCCAAGAGATCCAAAAACAGGAGCTCCAGACCCGGAGGTAATGAAGAAGTATGAGCAGGTAATGGCCTTTTTGAAAAATAAGGTACCTCCCAAAGAAACAGACTGGGTTAAAATAGATCGAACACACCAAGAATTGAAAGAATCAGTCCATGCTTATTATGAAAGACTGATACTAGCTTTTAAGCAGTTCAGTGGAGATGAACACCTGGGTGACAAGGATTTAAGTCATTTTGTGCATAGATTTGTGTATGGTTTGCGACCGGAAATCAGTGAAATGATACGGCAGCACACCGTAGACTGGCAGAGTAAGAAGATTGATGAGATTCTGAGACATGCAAAATACTTCAGTGATGAGATTGAGGCAAAGCAGAGGAAACTGAAAGAAAAGGCAATGTGGGCACAGGTGAAAGTTGCAGAAAGACAGGAGGCTCAGTTGGTTGAACAGGCAAATAACCTAGGAAATAAACCCAGGTTTGGTCCAGGAAAAGAAAAGGGGAACATCGAGGAAGCCAAGAAAAAGTTCCCATGCCACAACTGTGGAAAATTGGGACACTGGAAAACCGAGTGTAAGAATCCACCGTCTACTAATGATGATAATCCATCATTGAATTCACAGGTGCAGAGTGAGGGGTGTGGTCAGCATCGACAACAGCAGAAGGCTGATAAGCAGCAGAATCAGGTGCCAAAACCACCCTTGCCACAAAGAAGAGGATCTCAGAAGTACAGCCAGGAGTTGGGATTCTACGATGAAGAGCAGGTAATCAAACCAAAACGCGCAAGCGCAGTTTCTCAGTACTGGCTGAAAAATGAAGGAAGTGACTCAGAGGGAGACTTCTGACGTTGCCGAAGAGAGGAAGAGGAGTGCGTACTTGGCGCAACTCTAGAAATAGACCAGGCAGGACCTTTTGTATATGGGAAAATTAATGGTGAAAGGGTCACTTTTCTAGTTGACACAGGGGCCACAAGATCAACTGTCAGGTCAGCTGATATAAAGAATCTTCCTCTCTCGGATGAAGCTATCCAAGTAGTTGGTGTGTCCAACACACAGATTAAAACTCTACTTACTGAACCAGTAAGGGTTAGAATAGGGAAATTTTCAGCAATGCACCGATTCGTGGTGCGTGACACAAGTCCTGTGAACTTGCTAGGCAGGGATCTGCTGTGCAAGATGAATTGCACTATTTTCTGTACTCCAGATGGAATAACGTTTGAGACATCTGATGAGGATGTTCTATACAGAATGACCATGGATAACAGGGAATGTGAGGCTTTGGGAACATATGCAATATTTAATCCAGATGCATTACCCCCAGAATTGAAACAGACAGTGAAAGCAGCAGTGTGGGATTTTACTGGAGAAGATGTGGGTCTGATGAGAAATGTAGATCCAGTAAAGATTACTGTAAAAGAGGGAGTGGTTTACCCAAACATACCGCAATACAGATTGACACCTGAAATAATTGAAGGAATAACCCCCATAATTGAAAAGATGATCCAGCAAGGGGTGTTAAGAGAAATATTGAGCAGCCCATGTAATTCACCGATAATGGGACTGAAGAAACCTAATGGAAAGTTCAGAATAGTACAGGATTTGAGAAAAATTAACAAGATTGTTGTGCCATGTTGTCCTATTGTGCCAAATCCTTCAGTAATTTTGTATCAGATTCCCCATGATGCAGAATGGTATACTGTAATTGATTTGTGTCATGCTTTCTTTTCAATCCCATTACATCATGACAGCCAGCCAATATTTTCTTTTAGATTTGGAGAGCGGATTTTGGCATGGTGCCGAATTCCACAGGGGTATACAGAGAGCCCTTCAATATTTAATCAATTGCTAAAGAAATCTCTGGAAAGTCTGACAATGCCTGAGAATTCGGTCTTGGTCCAGTATATTGATGACCTACTTGTGGCATCAAAAACATGTGAAGCTTGTGAAATAGACACCATTGCATTACTGAATCACTTGGCAGATGGAGGATTAAAGGTATCTCCAGCAAAATTGCAGTTTTGTAAGAAAGAAGTCCAGTATCTGGGACATATTATTGAGAAAGGCCTGAGAAAAGTGACCATTGACAGGATAAAAAATCATTAGAGGAATGAGAGCCCCAATGACACAAAGAGAGGTGAGAATGTTCCTGGGAATGGTGGGTTGCTGTCGTCAGTGGATAAGTAACTTTTCCCTGATTGCTAAACCATTGATTAAATTGACCAAAAGTGAGGTAAAAGACCCATTGGAACTAAACCCAGAAGAAATGGCTGCATTCAGAGAGTTAAAAGACAGACTATGTGAAGCTCCTGCCCTAGGAATGCCTGATTATGAAAAGGAATTTGAGCTGTATTGTAGTGAGAGAAATGGATGTGCACTTTCAGTGTTAATCCAGAAACATGGACGTCTGAGGAGGCCAATTGCCTATTTCTCAGCAACTCTTGACCCAGTAGCTGTGGGTTTACCAGGTTGCCTGAAAGCAGTAGCTGCTACCTGCAAAAGTCTGGAACAAAGTGAGGGAATCATAATGGGATACCCTGTAAGGGTATTTGTACCTCATGATGTGGCAATCCTTTTGACAAGGAGCCGGACACAGTTCATGTCTCATAGTCGGCTGACTAAATATGAGAAAGTCTTTCTTGGTGCAACCAATGTAAGCCTGGAGAGATGCGTGAATGTGAATCCAGCGACACTGTTACCTGATGCTGAATGTGTGGGAGTGAGGAATGACGTTGATCATGACTGCTTGGATGTACTTGATTACTGTACAAAGCCAAGGCCAGACATAAGAGATCTGCCACTGCCTGAAAGTGATCATGTGTTGTTTGTGGATGGATGTTGTCTGAGAACAGATGAAGGAGTGTTGAGTGCTGCATATGCTGTGTGCAAAGTCTCGGAAGTTGTGGAAGCATCACCCTTGAAAGGAGTTAAATCCGCTCAGGTGGCAGAATTGGTGGCACTGACAAAAGCATGCAAGATTGGGAGGAGTGTGAGAGTGACTGTGATGACTGACAGCCAGTATGGCTTCGGAGTTGTCAATGATTTTGGCCAGCTATGGCTCCAAAGAGGTTTCCTGACCTCAAGTGGAACTCCCATAAAGAATGCTGAAGTGGTTGGAAAACTGCTAGAGGCGATACAGCTGCCTAAAGAACTAGCAGTTGTAAAATGTGCTGCTCATGGTCATGGTGATGATTTTGTAACTGTGAGAAACAAGTTTGCCAATGACATAGCACAATACTGTGCAAGAAACAATCATTCAATTAACAGGAGTAAAGAGCGAGAAATGTCTTCTTGTTCCTTAATGTTCACTAATGAGGTGGGAACATGGGAGGAAGTAAAACAGCTGCAAGATGAGGCAGGAGATGAAGAAATGAGAGATTGGGTGAAAGCAGGTTGTGCACCTAGAGAGAAAGATCATGTGTGGGTCTATAGGGATGGAAGACCAGTCATGCCAAATAGCATGCTATCAACAATGGCAAGGATGTATCATGGCCAAGGACACCTGGGGAGGGATGCTATGATAAGAGCCTTTAAGCAAACCTGGTACAGTCCAAAGTTTAGACTGATAGCAGAAAGTCTCTGCCAGAGATGTCTGATATGTCAGCAATTCAATCCTGGAAAGAAAACAGTAGTGAGCCTAGGAACAATAGTCAGGGAGGGAGGACCCTTCACAAGAATGCAGATAGACTTCATTGAAATGCCCCCAGTCAACCGATTGAGGTATGTCCTGGTGGTAGTCTGTTTGTTCTCCAGGTGGGTGGAGGCGTACCCAACAAGAAGAAATGATGGGATAACAGTGGCTAAATTACTGTTAAGAGAGTTCATCCCAAGGTACGGGTTCCCAGTAACCATTGAATCAGACAGAGGAGGACATTTTTATAATGAAATCATGGGTATAATTTGTGAAGCATTGAGTGTACAGCAGAAGCTACATTGTGCTTACCGACCAGAGGCTTCTGGTGTGGTTGAACAAATGAATGGTACCATCAAAAACAGAATTGGCAAAATGTGCTTAGCCACAGGAATGAAATGGCCCGATGTCTTGCCTCTAGTCTTGATGACCATTAGGTCTACTCCAGACAGAACAACAGGTTTGAGTCCACATGAAATTATCATGGGACGTGCAATGAGGCATGCATATGTACCAGTCAACAAGTTGATGACAATAACTGATGACATGATTTTGGATTACTGTAAAGGCCTGGCTGACGCAGTTCATTCTGTGTTTCACCAGGTTGGAGAAGACGCCACCACATTTGAAAAGAAACCAGCCCATGATCTGAGCCCAGGGGACTGGGTAAGGATAAAAGTCCACAGAAGAAGGAATTGCCTGGTTCCAAGGTGGGGAAGGCCAAGGCAAGTCATCTTGACCACAACAACTGCTGTGAAGTGTGCTGGTGTGAAAAATTGGATACATGCAAGTCACACACTGAGAGTTCCAAATCCAAGAGATGGTACTGGAAAAGAATACTTTGAAGAATCAGATTCCAGTGATGATGCAGACAGTGAGGCAGTAAGAAGGAAAAAGAATCCTGAAAGTGGGGAAAGTGAGACAAGGGAAATTTTCATCCCACCAGAAGAGGTTCTGAAGAGAACAGTGCAAACTGCAGAAGCAAGTTCAGACTCAGAAGAATTACCCGAGGTTCCAATTGACAGTGACCAACACAAAAAGAAAGAAAGAAAAGAACATTCCAACAGAAGAGACATCTGAATCACATGGGGAAATTGGACAAGTTCCACCTGAGATAAATATTGAAGAAAAAGGGACAGACAAAGACAGTGAGGGACAGATTGCAGAAAAACCCCGAGGAGGTGTAGGAAACATCAACAACAAGCTAGGTGAAGGGACAAGTAGACAGCAAGAAGATTGCGTGTCGGAGACCCGAGGAGGGACAGAAGTAGGGAAATCTCAATTGGTGGAAAAAGAGACTGTTGGAGAAAAGGAAGTTGTTGGGGAAAAGAAAACTGTCAATGAACAAGAGGCAACTGAGACAGAGTCTGATGAAAGTGGCAATGAGATACATGGAGGACGAGTTCTGAGAAAGAGAACTTGGCTTGGAGAAAGAAACAATAAAGAGGGAAAACAAAAGAGAAATGCTAAAGGTGATCTCTGGCCAAATAAGATAAAGAGACTAAGGTACAGACTATCACGAGTTAACTCTTCGAAAGCTGAACAAGTGAACGAAGTGTCAAGTCAAAATCCAACCAAAGAAGAAGAAACAAAGATACCTGAGAGAACTAAAAGAATAAGGAAACCAAACCAGAGGTACAAGTCACCGGAATGGACGTATGTGGCACTGCCTGAACAAGGAGAAGAGGCGGACAGCCAAGGAAGTCCAGAGGAGGCTTTACTGAAGGAGGTTGCTGAAGAAGAAGCTGTGGGAATCCTGAGAGTTATCTTGTCCGACATTGGAGAAATGACGGATGTTCAGGACCTGATAGTTTGATGATGATGAATAGACAGTGAAAAGTGATGAAAATCCAAATTGAGTAAATCCAAGGAAATCACTTGGAGAAGAGAAGAAAAAGAAATACTAAAAATTAGTAGATTGTAATAATCTGTTGGGTACTTGCTGCCCTTAAAAGTTCGATAGAGGAGTAGAAGAGGCTAAGTCAAAAGACACGGTCAAATTAACAAAATGGCTAACACTGAGAATAATAAAAGTAGATGTACCTTTCTGAAAAGATGGTGCAAGATGTGCTGCTGCTGTACAGGTTTATTAATGCTGCTTTGGAGCGTGCTTGCTCTACTGATTTCATTTAGAGTCACTATAGACACTTTAGAAGGTCGTACTGAGAACAAAACTAATATAGGGAAAAGTTCACAGAAAATTGTAGCGACTAGAATTAGCAATATACATATACATAAGGATAGGTCAATTAATGATTTTTCTAGCAATGTTTTTTCTAAATTGTTGTATGAGTACGTAAAGACAATGGAAGTAAGGGATTGCTACGTTTGCATGCAATTACCTGCCTCTGTTTCGGAAGGAGTGACTTATCATCATCTTCCGGCTACGTATGGAATTTCCTGTAGTGTGTTGATTAGTATATTTTACCAGTTAAGGAAATTAGATTATAATATGTTGAATGTAGATAATATTCTTGGGCAGTTGCCTATGAATAAAGTACTGAATCCTGCAAAGGAAGCTAACACTTTAGGTGAGATTTTTTTAGAAACCAAAGAATTAACATTAGAATATGTTTTTAGAAATAATTTAACTTGCAGTTTGAAAGGAGAAGAGAAGAATTTTCTAGACATGGTTGAGAGAAGAAGATTGAACATGCACAAGAAAGCAGAAGGGCATAAAATGAGTGACACAATGTGGGATATTGAGAAAGAAAAGGAGTTGAAAAATGGAGCCAGTCCAACTATGGCTATAGATGCCCCCCAGAAAGGCAAACTGTGCATTACCAGGAAGAGATCCCAGTATGATTATTATTTCATAGGGACAAGTGAGTGTCATGATACATACTTTATTGCAACCGGATGGGGATTTAGAGGAGGAGAAGATCCAGTTTTCCCTGGAGTGTATTATATTTGTGGGAACAAGGCTTATTACCGTTTGCCTGACCATTGGTTTGGTACATGTTATGCTGGCCTGGTCTTTCCAAAGATTTTTCACATGGATAGAGTAGATGATGCTGAACAAACTAATTTATTAACACGCTATAGAAGAGAAACATGGACAGAAATTGTAGGAGATATTTTTGGAGCTTTAATTCCAGCAGTGGGAATTTCTTTGAATGCATTTGGCATTCGGAAGCTGTCAACAGTGGTGGATCGCTTGTCAACAAGCACCGCTGGAGGCTTTCTTTTGGTTAATACAGAAATGGTTGCTTTGCGTGCTATGGCGATGCAAAATCGACTTGCCCTTGACATTCTTTTGGCAAAAGAGGGTGGAGTCTGTGGAATGCTGAAAGTTCAACATTGTTGCACTTACATTCCTGACGAAAGTAAAGATCTAAAGGTCTATATCAAAAATATTACTGATTTGCATGAAGAATTAGTACCACTGGAAGCTGAAAGTATCTGGACTAGAATGGCTAATAAGATGATTGCTATTAAAAATGTTATAGCTAAAATAGGTAGTACCATTTTTGGTAAGATATTATTTCCATTAACATGTGTAATTGTTGCATTATTGATCCTTAGATTAGGATGTATGTGTTGTAGATATAGAAGAAATAAAAAGAAAATCACAAAAGAAAATGTTAAAAGGAGACAAAAGAAACCAGAAAGAGATCCACAAGAAATAGAATTAGAAGAGCTAAGAGAAAGCATGTATATAGAAACTAAAAAGGAAGATGAGATAGAAACAAGGGTTTAAGAACATGAACAAGAAGATATTTTGAATTCTTCCAAAAGGGGAAACTAAATTGATTTTTTAGAATTTTTGGGGTTTTGATTTTGTGGTGATTAGTTATCACCAAAGGGGGGATTGATGGAGCAGGGTTTTTTCTTTAAAACCGAATACCTGTTTCATTTTCGCATGTTATAATTAAAAGTACTACTGATTAATTATTAATTATTAAAAGTTTGTCAAATGTTGTCTAACCAACCTTATTAACAAGAGAATTACACGTGGGAACGCTATTGCATGGCTAAAATAATAAGTGAACTAAGTTGGTGAGCAAACTGACAGAAATCGATGCTGCTTATGTGATGTTATTGTGTTTGCGCTTATAATTAATATGCATTAATGGCTTTTGATGTCGCAAATGGCTAGATAAATACACACACATAAGGGTATTAGCAGGGGAATAACACTGTATAATCATTTCCGTGCAGTAATTTTGTTTTATGTCTATTTTCACTTAAGTTGACTAATGTGTCCTACTACAAGATGGCTACCACCCGCAGCCTGCATTTGAGTTGATGAAAACTTTTGCAAGGAAGCTTCGAGCTGCCTGTGACCTTGCCCACTCGACAAAACTGAAAAGCCATGATCATGATGACAAATCCGGGATGGCTGCCAAGAGCCCCTGAACATGAAGATTGTTACGAAAAGTGAAAAATGAACTTATGAACTGTTGATGCCACCATTGGGATACAAATTGTCTTATAAAATATCCGTGGATGTATCGAATTAGTTATGAACATTCAATTTTCCTATTCATTATTTGGGACAATCTAAGTGTGAGAAAATCTTGCACAATATCGCAAATGTACCAAGATGACATTATTTCCGCCATTCATCCGTTCTGAACAAAGAATTGTAACTTTATAGAATGTAAATTTTTAGTATAAATAATAGTAGGCTAGAGAGGTCTAGCGCCACTTCTTCCCGAGCTGATGATCCGAGGTCCCTATGCTGACGGAGAGGACGATGACTCTACATGACGGCAGGAAACTCTAATTCTTCTACAGAGGACCGGTTCTGACTTAGGATCTGACATTTAGACAGAATAGGTAAATATGAGAGAAATGAATTTGCATTTAATTGGCTTTTCTTACAATTTTAGATAAACAAATAATTCTGTTTGAATCTCTGTGTCGGGTGATTATTTCTGGTCATGTTTATTGAATTTATTTGTGTATTCTTTGAAATGTTTTTCGCTAGATTTTTAAGCAACTAAGCAGATGACATTGACCTCAAAGTGCAGGCAGATCGGATAGGTATTGGAAGGTGTGTTTCCCCTTATACATGGCACGGATAAGAGTGGGTAGGATGAATGTTGGTGTAATGGGTCCCACCAGCGTGTGATGTGTGTATGCGTGTGTGACTGTGAGATCACTCTGTCCGTGGAAGTAGAGGGGATTCGGAAGCTCTGATCTGCACCACAGACCCAGGTACTGCTTAAACAGGAAAAAACAATAAAGTTTCAGGTTCAGCTACACCCTCAGACTCCAACACTCGTTATTCAGTGTCAGAGGACACTTGGGCTGCTCTTTTACTTTATTGTTCCTTTCAACATGGGTACATGTAGTGCCTTTTGCCAATCTCGGATCCTCCAGTGCACTGCCCTCCCATTGGAGCAAAGGGAAAAGGGGGGGTGGCCAAGCCTAGGCCAAGGGACTCAATGTACTACGTTCTGTCAGAGGTTACCAGTACATGACAGATAGAAAAACTGAAGCCTCAAACCAGCCCTGCCGTCAACAACAGGGATCCTTCTCTTTCGCTCTTTGGCACTGAAATTCTGGTTCTGTGGCAAACAGAGAGGCAGCCCCTTCTTCTTCTCTGATGTCCAATGCCGTCTGGTGGAGCAAGCACGATGCTTTGGAGATGCCATTGCTGGTGCAGTGGCGATCGTTGTCCAGCCTTGCTTCTTTCTGGGTGCTGGGACTGTAGGTCCAAGACATCCGCCCTTCATATGTAACTGACACTGATGGGAACTAGGACTCATCTTAATCATCGTTCTGCAGGTTATTATGACTCTTCCTTTTACTCTGGAAGATCCTGCAGAACCTGGTGATATAAGAACGTGACACAGTTGTTAGTTTCCTTCAAATTAGTACAAAAAGAATTCATTGTATTTAACTATAGGACTGCAGGCAGGAGGCCTGCAATCTTCAAGGGAGTGGCCAGAAGCCATGGGACAACTCTGGTTTAGAATGCACAGTCACTCTCATAGGATGCAAGGGCAAAGGCAGTACTTCTAGTCTGGGGGTCTCCAATGAGTAGCTCGGGAGCCACTGGTAGCTCGGCCTTATCTTCAAAGTAGCACTCTGAGGTGAAGTCAAGCACAGAATCAATTTCAGAGTAGGTGCCTATTAAAGAAAGCAGTCTGAGGAGAACAGGGTATGATACAGACCAGAGAAAATTAAGAGACTTTTAGAACGGATCACCATATTAAATGCTCCAAATAGAGAAAAAGGTTGCTCCAAGGGGAGTGTGAAAAAGGAAAGTGCTCATGAGGTAGGACAGATATAAAGGAGGGGATCCAAAAGGCAAAGTCAATAACCAATCAATTAAATATTCTGGTATCATTAGTAAAACTGGATGTGGCTCATAGTGGCACCAGTTTTACAGATAGGCCAGTCCCTTATGGATTTACAAATATTAATTTCATGATTTTCTGATGGGCACAGAGAACATTCCTCTGTGAAAAGGCAGGCTGTGATGATATCGGGTACAAGCCCACTGGGGGAGACCCTGGTGCAATGAGGGTAATTTATATCCCCTGCAGGTGGGTCTTCCCCAGGGGCTGTATCCCGACTGTACCTCACACACATGGCAACATTATCTAATGGGATAAACATCTCTTAAATTACTACATCTGTGTGTCTCTACATTCCTTATCCAGAACACCTCAAAAGGGGGAAACGCATGATACAAATTATCAGGGGCATGCAGATACCTCCCTTGAATAATTGTGCATCAAGTGCACTATGCAATACACAAGTTAAACAATGTCTCCTCATGAACACTGAGAATACCTGTCACCCTAGTCTAATAATTCTCAGGTCTCTGGTGTCTGATCTACAATTTCACCTTTCCCTAGTCACCTGTCCGGAGGGGGCACTATACCCACTTAAAATCACAGTCCTGCTACTCAGGACAGCAAATAAGAAACTCTTGGTGTCTCTTATGACTACATGTAGAAGTGCAAAATCATAAGGAAAGTTAGGTCACCTTTAGCAAGAGCCACAGATGTATAGTTCATCCTTAGGGTCCAATCAGGGAACATCAATCCAGGCTGCTCGTCCCTTAAAGGAAAGAGCAGTAACATGACTAACTGCAGGTGACACACCTTTAATCCTGTAAATTTCTTTTGTTTATTTTTCAATACCATTATGGCCAAATAGACATGCACTGGTGAAGTGTTGTCTGTCATGTTCACAGCATGAAATATCATATCTGTGAAATTTAGTAACCAGAACAAGTCCAACCAACAGTTGCGTAGCGATGGGCATCGTCATGACCATCCCCTCACAACACAGGGGAGCTTGTAATAGTATTAAAAGCGAAAGCGTAAAAACAACGCAAAAAACAAAAAACTTGCATAAAATAAAAACACACATGCTAAGCCATCAGGTATACTTGCTGTATACCAAGCACAGAAAGCATAGACAAATTTCAATATAATATGTAAATGAGCGGTGACGCACAACACTATGGCATGCACCTCATGCACAATGAACCTGCAACCTAACAACTAATATTCTTGTCTGCTTAATTTGTCAGGCTCAAGAATAATATTCCATTTCCTTACTCCCCTCTTTGACAGCAGGTCACCAAAACGTAATGTGTCGCTTCTGACACACAGGACTAGCAGGAACAATTCATAGAAAGACACAGTGCACAAATATAAACACAAACATTTTTTTCCAAAGAAGTTATGCAAAAAACACATCTGTTTCAACACACAGCTGACAGCACCCTCCTTTTTGAAATGTGCACATTGATTAGGTCCCACAGGTACATATGGAACACTCGTTCCACCACCTCATGATATGGACAATCGCTGTTGCCTTTGCTATTGACACCTGCTTTTTTTTTTTACTACTCTTCTGCACCTACTGTAACATTCTCAGTCTGTTCTAGACTTCTCTCACCCTGATTTCCTGCCTATAGCCATTCAGGGCGCTCATTTCACCATTGTCCTTTCACAACTATGACGTCTTCGTCAAACCAACTCACGTGTCCAATTGTAGTCTTGCCAGCCCTAGAACCACCCAGAACAATCCATGAATGATCTGAGGGCAGAAGTAAAAAAGAAAAAAACACAACACACAAAAGAAAAACACTTCACATATCAACTGTAACTTTTAATCAGAAGACACACATAACACACATTAACAAAACACAAAATAGAAAATACAAACCTAGTGGTACTTAACTGTAACAATCTTGTCAATTTTGCAATGACTAAAACATGTAAGCATGTTAAGCCACCTTAATTTTAACTGTCTAAAAGGAAAGCATTTTTACAGACACTCTGGGGCCGATTCCGATCCTGGAAAAATTTTCCCCGTACGAATCGTATCCGGATTTTTTACCGTACGAATCGTACAAGTAGCGTACAAACTGCCAAGTACGATTCGCATGGGAAAAAGTCCATACGAATCGCATTGGGAAAATTTCCCCACACGTCCTCGGGTCGGAAAATGTGTCCGACACATCCCCGGACGATTTACCGTACGAATCAGAAAAATGAAGTCCGACCGCGCAAGTACGATCACTCCCATCCTTTCGATTTTACAACTGTATGGAGAAAACACCGTACGGACCGAACTCCTATAGCAACCATGGAGACATGTGCCCGCATACGCGCCAAACACCCCACCCCAGACCCTGTAGGTACGCGCAGAACACCCCCCCAGCCCTCGTATGTACGCGCCGAACCCCCCCCATCCCCCGCATGTACGCGCCAAACGGCCCCCGGCCGCGTATGTACGCGCCGAACCCCCACCAGTGTATGTATGGAGCGTACCCCCACCCGTGTATGTACGGACCGTACCCCCACCCGTGTATGCATGGAGCGTACCAACTCCCCACCCGTGTATGTACGGACCGTACCCCCACCCGTGTATGAATGGAGCGTACCAACACCCCACCAGTGTATGTACGGACCGTACCCCCACCCGTGTATGCATGGAGCGTACCAACTCCCCACCCGTGTATGTACGGACCGTACCCCCACCCGTGCATGCATGGAGTGTACCAACTCCCCACCCGTGTATGTACGGACCGTACCCCCACCCGTGTATGTACGGACCGTACCCCCACCCGTGCATGCATGGAGCGTACCAACACCCCACCAGTGTATGTATGGACCGTACCCCCACCCGTGTATGAACGGACCGTACCCCCACCCATGTATGCATGGAGCGTACCAACTTCCCACCCGTGTATGTATGGAGCGTACCCCCACCCGTGTATGTACGGACCGTACCCACACCCCACCAGTGTATGTACGGAGCGTACACCCAGCCCCCCCTGTATGTACGGTGCGAAACACCACCACCGATGGACGGTGCGGACCAACACCCTGCCCGTGTCTGTATGCACCCTACCCCAGGCCCACACACCAGCACCCTCACCCAACATCGCGCATGTACGAGTCGTACTATGCCATAGCAAAGGACAGCACTGTACAACAACATGGCCCATGTACGCACCGTACAGACGCAAAAAACACTCGTACTGAACCAGGACAAACCAAAAAAACACAAGGAGAGTCAATTCGAAGCACACAACACCACAAAACATATCCAACAAGCCCAAATACATCCTATACACTGACCTGCAACTGACAAACAGCTAAACAGAGGCCCAAACCACTACCACTCCTTATAACACACCCACCCAAAGTTCAAACACAGCCACACCCACAAATGGACCAATAAAAAGGCCCAGCACACACAAACCATGATCCTTTGCAACAGATCCCCTACTGCCAGACCACAGAGACAACGCACTGCACCATACTACATACATCAATACACCTTACACTTGCACTCCTTCACACAACCACCATCACAAACACCCCCTCATCACATTCACACACACACACCTGCACAACCACACTCACACCCCCACAACCATCCACACCCACACCCCACACCATGCCCACTAACAAGAATCCAAAGTTCACAAAGGAGGAGCTGGAGGTCCTTGTCGACGAAATCGTCAGAGTCGAGCCACAGCTCTTTGGAACATTGGTCAGACGGACCAGCATATCCGAAAAATCTGCCATGTGGGAGAGGATAGTCAATTCTGTGAATGCTGTTGGGTCCACCAGAAGGACTAGGCATGAGTGCCAAGCCAGGTGGTACGATCTGCGGAGGACGGTCTGCCGCAAAATGACGGACGACCACAACCAGGCCAACATCACTGGAGGAGGGCCGGCCCGCAGACCGGTACACTACCATCCCTGGGAGGAGAAGGTGATGGCCACGCTGCCGCCGGTGGGAGTAGACGGAGTAGAAGGAGTCCGAGAGCCTGGTGAGTACACAAACAACTCACCTCACATGGGGGAACGCCATACACAACCAAAATACCAATCATGCACGCAACCCCCCCAAAGCCTGTACCGTACACAACCACACTCCAAAAACACACACATGCCACTAGCGCCTCCATGCTCCATGCCCCAAGCAAGGCCATGCCAAGTCACAGGCCACACAAAACACCAACACAAGACAGGATGTCCCCGATGCCGGGAGGGTGGGCCTCAAAACTAACATAGAGCAACTCTGAAGCACACAACAATGCCCTCAGCCCATATGGCTTAGGGCACAGCCATACAAACAGTGTGTCCCCACACAGTACTGTTTTGCCTGCTAATGGTGGCCGCGTTGCAGGACGACATGGGTATGAAGGCACAATTTGCACATAACAGCAGCTAATGAAGACGCATCACTCTGAAAGAGTGTCAGCACACACCGCCACAGCAGCAGTGCAGACTCAGACACTCCGCCCAATGGGTGCCCGCAGAGAAGAAACAAACCCACATGAACAAGCCAATGGCCTTTGAAAGACCTGCAAACTGTGTGTGCCCAGGAAGCTGGGCTGAGGTGACAGAGGGTGACACACAGAGGGAGGGAGAGGGGGAGAGAGAGGGACGGAGACAGAGGTGGACACAGGGAGACAGACAGAGGGAGGGAGGAGGCTGACAGAGGGAGGGAGAAAGGGAGACAGAGGGAGACGGACAGTGGGAGGAGGCTGACAGAGGGAGGGAGAAAGGGAGACAGAGGGAGACGGACAGTGGGAGGAGGCTGACAGAGGGAGGGAGAAAGGGAGACGGACAGAGGGAGGAGACTGACAGAGGGAGGGAGAAAGGGAGACAGAGGGAGATGGACAGTGGTAGGAGGCTGACAGAGGGAGGGAGAAAGGGAGACAGACAGAGGGAGGAGGCTGACAGAGGGAGGGAGAAAGGGAGACAGAGGGAGATGGACAGTGGGAGGAGGCTGACAGAGGGAGGGAGAAAGGGAGACAGACAGAGGGAGGAGGCTGACAGAGGGAGGGAGAAAGGGAGACGGACAGAGGGAGGAGGCTGACAGAGGGAGGGAGAAAGGGAGACGGACAGAGGGAGGAGGCTGACAGAGGGAGGGAGAAAGGGAGACAGACAGAGGGAGGAGACTGACAGAGGGAGGGAGAAAGGGAGACGGACAGAGGGAGGAGGCTGACAGAGGGAGGGAGAAAGGGAGACGGACAGAGGGAGGAGGCTGACAGAGGGAGGGAGAAAGGGAGACGGACAGAGGGAGGAGGGTGACAGAGGGAGGGAGAAAGGGAGACGGACAGAGGGAGGAGGCTGACAGAGGGAGGGAGAAAGGGAGACAGAGGGAGACGGACAGTGGGAGGAGGGTGACAGAGGGAGGGAGAAAGGGAGACGGACAGAGGGAGGAGGCTGACAGAGGGAGGGAGAAAGGGAGACAGAGGGAGACCAAATAACCCTTGGGTGGTGTGGCCATGTCCGCTCGTCAGCAGGTGGACTGTGTGCATGTAGACAAGGTTTGGCAGTGCGTGAACCCCCCTTCAACCTTTGATAAACACTGGGCCATGTGTCAATCTGTGCACGAGTACTTCCGTGCTGCAGGCACAAACAGAACCTTACACCCAGTATACCCACCCACTGTGTTTGTCAGAACCCTGTCACAAATTGTTCATTTACCTACCTGCATTCTCAAATAGCATGGAAAAAACACCATTTGGCCACGTACAGTGCAACACGTAAGGCGGCTCTGCATGGCTTGCTATGCCCGCTCACTACACTGCTGACTGCGTTCCCAAAAGATGCATCAACTAAGATTGTGTCACACATAGGTAAAGTGTCGAAAGCTGTGGCCAAGGGACATACCCATGCACAAGTGCACTGTGAGAGGAATGCTAGCCAAATCCAACCACCCAGAGGAACTGTGCCTAATCAAAAATGAATGAAACATGGATGTCGCATGTAACACAATTAACACTGTCTCTCTCACACACAGGTCAACGTTGTCGATCTCCCCCCAACACTGGGGGGGAAGACTCACAGGACCAGGCTCTGCGTGAAGAGGACCCCACCGGCAGCGACGACTCTCACCACTCCGTGGATGACCCAGACCAACCTGGCCCCTCTGGTGTCCAACCACCTGCAGCACCTGCGTCAGGTACAACTGTGCCAACCACCACCTCCATTCCTGCCACATCCCAGGAGACACCCAGGAGCCCTGCCCGCACACAACAACACAGCCAGTCTGTCCAGGAGGGACAAGGTTCTCCGGGCACCCAGGAGGAGGCAGGCGACACCACAAATGCCATCCCTCAGGGGTCCCGGAGACCCGATGTGCCCACAACGGCAGGCCAGGCGCAAGTGGGCAGGGGTGGTGGGAGTGGAGGACGGCAGAGGTGCGAACTTGACCAGTTGGCTCAGGAACCGGTAATGTCACACGTCAGCACCATCCTCGACTCATACCGGCGTGACACCAGGGGCATCAGCCAGGTTGTGTCCACCCTCGAGGAGATGAAGACCCTGCAGGCCGAGCAACATGCCAGTCAACAGCTACACCAAGGACGGATGGAGACAAGACTGGCTGAGCTCATGGCGGTGCAAACGGACATGACCCGTGTACTCCGTTGGATTGCCGAAAACATGGGCAACCCTCCCTGTGCCACCAGGCGTAGAACATCACCACCCACACGGAGGGATCAGGAGGAGGAGGATTCATCCGATGGAGCATCCCACGCATTGTCACGGCCTGCTTCTGAGGGTCCCCGCAGGAGGGTGGGTCGTCCAGGCAAAAGACCGTGAGAGTCAGCGGAACATCACCATCTCCCAGGTCACCTGGCCTGGCACCTGGCCCTCTGGCCCAACAGCAGCACATCAGCTAATGACATTCTCTTCCACATGGCCTTGCTGGTCACTGTCTGACCAATGTAGACAAAGACTGTGGCATAGACTCTGATGACTGTCAATGGCAAGGATACCAACTCCCCCTGTGAACTTTGGATTCTACACTCCCCCCAAGCACCTCTTGTCATCCCCAAACACGTGCCCCACCGCAAATAAAAATCATCACAATCACCAGATGATGCCGTCATTTTGCATTATTCCACTACATGTGTGTGTTGTAAAGTCAAACCATGCCTGATTTCAGTAGTAACTCCAACCATCCATACCCTGGGGTCTGAGTCTGGCACAGGACACACATGGGTCACAATGCATTATCCAAGACAGACATGGAGCACCATACTCACCCATGATGGGCCCAACCAGCTGAGGGGGTGCCCGCACAACTGTGCCTACAGACCTATTTAGAAGAGCAACAGTCATGCACAGAGGTCAGGGATCATGTGGAGTGTCCTGGGGTGGGAGTCTCAGGTATGTGTAGACACGTGGCAGAACCATGTCCTGCATGCTTGAGTCAGGTGGATGTGGAGAATGGTGGGCCGGCCAAGGTTGGATGCATGGAGATGGCACAATTGGGTGTTGGATCACAGTGCCACAAGGTTGTGTTGTGGTTGTGGGCTGCATCCTGAGTGTGTGCGTGGATTGAGAAGGTCATCCTGCAGCTGGCAGTGATCCAGTCCCCCATCTCTGTTGGATGTTGATGTGGCCTGGTCGCCGGATGTAGTAGCAGTGCTGTGCAGATGCACCCTGGATGTGGACAAGTATCATGGGATTTTCAACGCACATGTCCGTAGAGTGCAGGGTAGGATTAGACACGGATGTCGTAGTTGACCTGGGGGATGGTCTCCCTCTTGCCTTGAGGTTGATGGAACTGGGGATCTTGTGCATAATGCAGAGTGTGCTGCCGCATGAGGCACAGATGCTGCTGATCAGCATAGCACATGTCATCAAGCAATACATGATGAACACCAGCTCGTTTGCATGGACACTGGGTGCCCTTGCTGCAGGGCCTCAGGCAGCATGCGCCATGTCAAGAAAGCAATGCCACAAGTAGCACACAAAGACAAGGATCTCAGGAAGGAACTATGCAAAAGGTGTATGTCAAGGAAGGAATGTCTGGTTCAACATGGCACACACCCACACAATGGATTCACATGCAGCACAGTGGCCATCGTGGAGACTGACATGCCACAATACCTGCACAGCCATGGACATCATGCACTATACAGAATCTAATCCCTGACAAACAGCTTGCATCTTGCTACTCTACACATAGACTCATATGCACCATCTCTGCGAACAATGCCAGACATGCCGCATGCACAGTGGCAACAGACCACCATTGACAGAGATGAGGCAGAGGGACACCTTTATTACTCATGTGTGTCGGAATGCTAATGCAACTCTGTCAACACATACACAGGTCATGTGGATGAACACGTGGGACCAACACTGGCACCCCCCTTTGCACCACAGATGCTGGAAATCCATGGCACTGGCACACAAGTGACGGGTTACAGCTAAACACCCCCTGATGCTCACGGAGAGGCTGCTATACACCATTGAGCCCCTAATGGGGAATTCACACACCATGTTTCCGAGGGCAGTGTTACACACATTGATGGCTCCATCACAATCCACAATCCCATTACAGATGACTGTCACCAAGTCTGACCATCAATTCAGGTGAATTCAGCTCCATGTCATGTGCCCCATGGTGATTCTACATGTATGTAAAGTATCCAAACATGAACAGGAGCAGTGCACACACATTCAAAACAAATACCACTCCCAAAAAGCCGTGCTGCATCCCTTACCCTAAGGAGATTTTCAAACGTGTCCGTGCATGTAACGCTGATTCAGCACATGTTGCTGTGTTCATGAGGAATAGCAGGAGCACAACATTGCCACCAGCAGACAGCATGCGCAAGTACCTGTGGATGAGAGACACACCAGAAGTCAGCCAAAAGAAGCACATCCGCATGCATGTGCATGTACTCGACACGTATAAGGTTGTCAACATGCTAGGTGACAATGATGACTCTGGAAAAACATTCTTCCATTGCACCATCACTCGAGTGACACATCCAAACACACCTCTGACTCACTTGGCAGACATGCAGATGGACACACACATTGCAACACATGCCACACACGGCCCAATGCGTGCACACTCAGACACTGGAACTCACCACTAAGCAAAGAAGTTGCGTATGAGCCGACTCCGGATGTCCTCTACCGCCTCCTCCTCCTCCACATCACTTGCCTCGTGACCAAGCCCTTCATCCTCCACGGGTGGATGGTCCTGCTCATCTGGATCCAGGATGAGTGGCACAGCTTTCTCCACTGCCATGTTGTGCAGCATGCAGCACACGAGGAAGATCATGCAGACCTTCACCGGTGCATATGGGAGTGCGCCACCGGTCTTGTGGAGGCAACGGAATCCACAAGGCACTGGGCACTGCTGGGAGTGATAGGCTCCCACCCCTCCTATGTCTGGGCACTGCTGGGAGGACTCTGCACACACCCCTCCTATGTCTGGGCACTGCTGGGAGGACTCTGCACACACCCCTCCTGTGTCTGGGCACTGCTGGGAGTGATAGGCACACACCCCTCCTATGTCTGGGCACTGCTGGGAGGACTCTACACACACCCCACCTATGTCTGGGCACTGCTGGGAGTGATAGACACCCACCCCTCCTATGTCTGGGCACTGCTGGGAGGACTCTGCACACACCCCTCCTGTGTCTGGGCACTGCTGGGAGGACTCTGCACACACCCCTCCTGTGTCTGGGCACTGCTGGGAGGACTCTGCACACACCCCTCCTGTGTCTGGGCAGTGCTGGGAGTGATAGGCACCCACCCCTCCTGTGTCTGGGCACTGCTGGGAGTGATAGGCACCCACCCCTCCTATGTCTGGGCACTGCTGGGAGGACTCTGCACACACCCCTCCTATGTCTGGGCACTGCTGGGAGTGATAGGCACCCACCCCTCATGTGTCTGGGCACTGCTGGGGGGACTGTGCACCCACCCCTCATGTGTCTGGGCACTGCTGGGAGGACTCTGCACCCACCCCTCCTGTGTCTGGGCACTGCTGGGAGTGATAGGCACCCACCCCTCTTATGTCTGGGCACTGCTGGGAGGACTCTGCACACACCCCTCCTATGTCTGGGCACTGCTGGGAGGACTCTGCACACACCCCTCCTGTGTCTGGGCACTGCTGGGAGTGATAGGCTCACACACCTCCTATGTCTGGGCACTGCTGGGAGGACTCTGCACACACCACTCCTATGTCTGGGCACTGCTGGGAGTGATAGGCACCCACCCCTCCTATGTCTGGGCACTGCTGGGAGGACTCTGCACACACCCCTCCTGTGTCTGGGCACTGCTGGGAGGACTCTGCACACACCCCTCCTGTGTGTGGGCACTGCTGGGAGTGATAGGCACCTACCCCTCCTGTGTCTGGGCACTGCTGGGAGTGATAGGCACCCACCCCTCCTATGTCTGGGCACTGCTGGGAGGACTCTGCACACACCCCTCTTATGTCTGGGCACTGCTGGGAGTGATAGGCACACACCCCTCCTATGTCTGGGCACTGCTGGGAGGACTCTGCACACACCCCTCCTATGTCTGGGCACTGCTGGGAGTGATAGGCACACACCCCTCCTATGTCTGTGCACTGCTGGGAGGACTCTGCACACACCCCTCCTGTGTCTGGGCACTGCTGGGAGGACTCTGCACACACCCCTCCTGTGTCTGGGCACTGCTGGGAGGACTCTGCACACACCCCTCCTGTGTCTGGGCACTGCTGGGAGTGATAGGCACCCACCCCTCCTATGTCTGGGCATGTACGGTCGGGACATACACGGGTGTGGGTATGCTCCATTCATACACGGGTGGGGGTACGCTCCGTACATACACTGGTGGGGTGTGGGTACGCTCCATTCATACACGGGTGTGGGTGCGCTCCATTCATACACGGGTGTGGGTACGCTCCGTACATACACTGGTGGGGTGTGGGTACGCTACATTCATACATGGGTGGGGGTACGCTCCGTACATACACTGGTGGGTGTGGGTACGCTACATTCATACACGGGTGTGGGTGCGCTCCATTCATACACGGGTGTGGGTACGCTCCGTACATACACTGGTGGGGTGTGGGTACGCTACATTCATACACGGGTGGGGGTACGCTCCATTCATACACGGGTGAGGGTACGCTCCATACATTCCCATACCCACGATGTGCAGGCCTGGGTACGTACCGTACCCAGGTCTTAAGAGCATGGGTACGGGTCGTACCACGCCCACCCCTACGTCGCCCCAACAATGGCGGTATGGCCCGTTCCCACGTTCTTAAGGCCTGGGTACGGGCCGTACCAGCATTGTTGGGGTGATGTAGGGGTAGGCGTGGTACGACCCGTACCCACGCTCTTAAGGCGTGGGTACGGTACGTACCGGTATTGTTGTGTTGCCGGTTCGCGTCAACATCCACTTCCGTTGTGGCGGACGCTTGCGTTGCTGGACACGCCCCCACCCCCTCGAGGTGACCAGGTCCTGCAGGTCAGGTATGTCCAGGGCATGTGTAATTTGTGACTTGGGTGGGGGTTATGTGTCCTGCCCCTGCCCCCCCCCCTTTGCCCCTGGGTGTTGTTCTGACCTTCTGCGGCATCTGTGTCGGTTCCTGTAGAGCAGGTGGACTGCTATGAGGGCTGGGATGACACGTAGGTTCGGGTCCATGGCTGTCCGTCGCGTACAGGTGCTCCTTGTGCGCGTCGTCCTGATTTCCCGTCAGTTTTTGGCAGGCGGAGAATTTTATCTGTGCGGGGTGACGTCGGTGCGGATCGTACTTCCTGGTTCGTGAACCGCAGCCTGAATGCGTCCCGACGTCACGTCGGCGCTGTCTCGGATCACATTGGTATGTATTTTTTCGTCGGTCGGTGTTTTTTACAATTCGTACGGAAATGGTGTTTCCGTGGGAATCGTACTTCCATGTTTGTAATGTTTATTTCCCGGGTACGAGTCGGACGGAGAAAACGCTCCGACCGACGGTTCGTACCCGGTTTCTCCAGGATCGGAATCGGCACCTCTGTGTTCCCTTGCGCCACAATTCCTCCTGTGAAAAATGAATCTTAATTTGCTGATCGTTTTTACCTAGGCATGTAGCCCAGAAAATTCTAAGAAAGAGCTTCATCTTACTTTTTGTCTAAGGATAATGCCACATTTGTTAAATGAAGGCAACTAAGTGGACATTATTTTTCAAAAGCAGAAATACGAATGTATCTTTTTTCTTCTCAGCACCCCTTTTTAATTTGTCTTGAAAAATATGGGAACAGACAGGGCTCCGTAAGTTTCGATTCTCTGCTGTCCTATCTTATCAGAAAAACTAAAAATAGCACCTCAGCACAGAACTTTCTGGGCTCTTAGCCAGCCACTGCAAGCACTCCTGGCCCCCACCTCTTCCCAAGGCTCTCCTGCTGCAAGCATTGCACATTTCCATGTCAGAGAAGCTTTCTAAGCAATGATTTCACCTCCTGGTTTACTCGCTCCTATTTCTAGCCCCCACCTTACAGACTACAAGGTCAAAATCTGCCTTCAATTTCTGCATCGCATTCTGCGCTCTTTAGCCCCCACCTTCTCCTCACTCTGAAGCTGTCAAAGACAAAAAGCCTTCATAATTCTTTCTAACCTTCAATAATTAACCCTATTTAAAATACACTTTTTCTTATTTTATTTTTTATATACTGTCTCCTTTTAGGGGCCTCAACTTATTTCTATCCTCAAATTATGAAAACACTTACTTTGAATAATTCACAGAACATAATAACATAACATACCAGCATAGAACAGATGTTTGTTACTACCCCACGCAATGGTACTCATTTTATCAACCTCAAATTGATGAAAGTCTCAGTAGGTCCAGCTAGAATTAGGACCTACAACCATGATGTTAAACACAAACCTCTGCACCAGGCACGTTGGCTCACTGAGCCACCAAATAAAAAACAACCCCAGATGGGAACAACATGCAAATTCCAAATGCACACACATTTTTTTTTCTTAAACTGAACTTTTGATCTGTCCATATTTACTTTTCATTAGCACTTTTTGTACATCAGGGGTATCATCAAGTCACAGGGGGTGCTCTTTTCCTAGCTACACCCCTTTCAATGACCTTTTGCGACTCATTGATGGCGATGAGGCCAAATTAAACTCACTCCTTGACAATTTCACTTCTCCAATTCTCTCAGACATTCACAGCCACAATGCATTAAACAAAAGGAGCTATTCCATGTTTTATGTACATATAATGGCTAGGCCTGCCTTCCGGTGGGGCAGGCTGGCTTTCGGCCAGACGAGAGCCACTAGTCCGACAACAACAACCAAAACAATTCAATTTACTGAAGCACGGCATGTTAGTTAGCAGACAAACACCAACAACATACAAACAAATTCTTGTATCACATATAACACATATTGATTGTTCCTATATAACGTTTCTGCAGTTCAACCTCAACCTACTTATTCAAACTTGATGCATCCAAACAAACGAACCGAGCCCGTCGACTCCCGTTCGTGGAGAATTATTCAAAATACCGGACCGACAGAATCACAACGAGCAGTCTTCCAAAAAGACTGGCAAGAGGCAGTCAGACAGGTGCGACCACGGACTGGACTACAGACCATCCTATGACCTCCTTGGTTCACCACTGAGACTGTTCTGATGTGGTGCGAGCATCACCGCAGGTATGTCTCATGGCTACCCAATTAGAGCCACAGGCTTTTCCGAATACAATCCGGCCGTGTGTTACACACAGGTAACAACTAGGCATCTGATCAGTGTCTCTAAATCACAAAAGATCCGTGGAGTCTCTACAGTCAGTCCCTACCGGACCACCCTGCAAGATCTCCGTAATTCTCCTAGGGTACTCATGACCCCCAAATCAAAATACAGTTAACTGTTCCAAATGCACCGCTCAAGTAGCGCGCGCCAAAACAAACAAATTACTCACCGGGTGCACCCAGGTACGGATGTTCGTTCTCCGCTGCAAACTTCTTGGGACCAACACGGTCAGTTCCTGGGTTAGGCCCGTAGGACCCCGGTGAAGGGCTACTAGCAGCAGAGGACACCCTGATCGGGAGTGCGGAGTGGAAGTGTCAAAAGTCAGGGAGAAGGAAAAAAATAAAATCCGTCTTCTCCACCCGCCCGACCAGGACGGGTACGGGGGAGGAAAAGACCCTATCACGGGGTCCCGGCGGAGTCGCCAACTGAAGTACTTAAACAAAAATCCCAAGGGCTACACTTACCAGTGGCCCGCAATATCTTCTCTAAATAATAGTCAGTTGGCAACGGTGAAGGTTTAGACGTTTTATTGGCCAAAGCAAAACTCTATATAGAGGAGCCTCGTCGATCCTCACCCATCAGGTGCGCCGAGGAAGACTCAAGACTCACATTCAAACATGAGGTTATATACTTTTCAGTTCAACACATAAAATACAGTACATGGAAAAACACCAGTTGGCCCTGGAGCTCCAGGAAAAGACCATATATGGCACAGCTTGGATAAGAACAAAGGCACAGCTATCTATTACTGGGGAGGGCAGGAGGGGTGACTCCCTTTCGTCTCTGTGCTTGGGAAAGAAGAGGCGGCGCCTTCAGGAATGCTCTAATCACTCCCAAAGCCAGATGCAACCTTGAGTCTAAAACAGTAAAGTAAACAGGATACCTTCAGCTGCTACCAATAACTCAGATGAACAGGGAGCTTGAAAACAGCACGTGATCAGCACATGATCAGCACATGTTAAGAAAATGGTGTTGGTATGGTTCTTGGCCTATTCATCTGGAAGCAGATTTACATGGAGGGAAAGGAGGATTTCTTCCTAGCAAAAGACATGAAAGTATACATATAGATGCATCATGCTAACATAACATAGGTTCAATACCACTTGTGCACGGGAAATCTAATTTTTATCCCTCAACGGGTATACAGATTAATCTAAGCACTCCCGGGGTCCAATGTTTGTCAGAGAACAGGGACAAAGGGATGATAGGTGATTTGGCCAGGGTCACACAATTTGAACATGTGTTCAATGAAAGCAGTATGTGGCAGAAGGCCAAGGCAAGGTATGAAGGGAGCAGAGACGGCTACGTATTGGGGGAAGAGAAGATGTAAAACATAAATAGCAATTTGCCACACGTAATACACACGGTTGGTTTAATTCAAAGCGCTTCCTTTTTTTTAGGCATTAGGAAACAACGTATAAATAGTGTCAAAGTACAGTAAGCCGGGACCGTAGTTTCCTCATCCCACATGTGAGAATTTCTCCATAGAACAAATTCTAAATGGGGTACGGGGAGAGGTTGTGAAGGAGAAGCAACGAAGGGCAATATATGGGATCAGTCCTGGAGGGGGAGTTGTGGTTTATCTGTAGCAGCCTTATGCCAGGCACTTGCAGCCCATACACCCTGACACTGACTGGCCGCTGGAGACACAGCCAGCAGTGTTCAAATACCATCCCTGAATGCTCCTGCCTGGGCTCCGCAGTGATACCAGATGCCCCTACAAGGGCACCATGGGGTGCAGAGCACCTCACTAGTGTCCGATGCCCGTCCTCATCATGGCAGCAGTGCCACCCCTCCACACTGCTCCCCTATTGCTGCAGTGGGCACGGTTTGATCTACTGCATGTGTGTGTCTGCATGTGTGTCTGTGTGCATGGTTGTGTGTGTGTGTGAGAGCAAGAGGCTGTCTGTGTGTGTGTGTGTGTGTCTGTCTATGTTTCTATGTGTATGTTGCTTTTTCAGCAAACTAGGTGAAGCGGCAGAGACTGCAAAACAGATGGAAGCAGCAGGAGCTGCAGGCTTGTCTGGGCAGTTTGAGGGCTAACTTGCAGGCATGTCCAAGCAATGCAAGCAGCATGCCATCGTGAGGGGGACAGCAGCAGGAAGGGAGAAGTAGAAACAGAGGAGGAGGGGTGGAAAGAAAAAGCAGCATGGCACAGACTGCATGCTGCACTGCTTACTAAAAGCATAAAATATTGTAAAAAAAAAAAAGAGTTTGGCGAGCCTTGTCTTTATTTTATTTAGCTTAGTTTGAAAAACTCTGTTGGGCATTCTGCAAGCGCTGCTTCGCCCCACTCCAAAAAGCGCAGATCGACAAAATCTTTTTTCCCCCAATATTTTATGCTTTTAGTAAGCAGCGCTGCATGCTGCCTGTGTCCCGCTGCTTATTAAAAGAATAAAATATCGAAAAAATAGTTTGGCGAGCTGCGCTTTTTGTTGGGAGTGGGGCGATGCTCACAGAGATGAAGGCGAAAGGGAGAGGAGGGGCTTGCAGAATGCCCAACAGAGTTTGTCGAGCATCGCTGAATACAAATAAAGATGCGGATCGCCAAACTCTATTCTTTCAATATATTTTATGCTTTTAGTAAGCATCACAAAAACAACAGTTGATGGACAGAATGCAGAACAATGTCATACATTCACTTCAATACAGAGATCTGGGCCTAAATCCATCGTTTTTTTGCTCACCATGCCATTCTAGTTTGAACCGAGCCATATGCAAATCAGTCTTGACCCTGTGCCTCATGGGAACAGTCCACCCCGAACTGCCAAGCCATGTCCTCCCTGGACTGGAAACAAGCATCCTAGAACCGGTTTCGGGGTTTCAGCCAGGATAGCTTGATTCCAGTGGCACGGAGAGCACGGGACCCACGTCTGGGCAACCGGTTCCAGGATACTTGTTTCCGGTGCAGGGAAGACCTGGCCTGGCAGTTCGGTCTGGACTGTTCCCATGGGGCACAGGGTCAAGACTGATTTGCATATGGCTGGGTCCAAACTGGGGTGGCGTAGTGGGCAAAGGAACGATGGATTTAACCCAGATCTTTTGACTGGGGGAGAATGTTTGCATTGTCAGCATTCTGTCCATCATTTGTTTGCTGTAACACTTTAGTAAGCATTGCAGCATGCTGCCTGTGCCGCGCTGCTTATTAAAAGCATAAAATATTATAAAATTAGAGTTTGGCGAGCCGCGCCTTTCGTTGGGAGTGGGCTTCTGCTTACGGAGATGAAGGCGAAAGGCTCACATGCCAATGTTTCACGTGTCCCAGGAGAAGAAGCTGTATGCAGCGCCCGCACAACCTTACAATTTCTTGTTTTGCCCCTTTGTCTGAAAAGGGAGGAGCGGCCATCACACGCAGATGGGAGGAGATGAGAGAGGCTATCACACGCTGTACTGTGTGATGGCCGACCAAAATGCTCTCTGAGTGAAATCGCTGGAAAGAGAGCTGAACCCACAAAGGAGGGACTTTTACAGAAATGCACCAATAAGAAGCCAGCATTTCTGAATGCCACAGATAGTAACCCACGGCAATCCGTGGGTTTGCCAAACCCCACAAAAGAGACATAACAGGTCGATTTTAAATGAGCTACTGTCAGTGAAAGACAAACAATGTGTGGAAAGGTTTGGTATAGGAGTGGTGTGAAGTCAAAACATGTCTTACATGTTTTCTTTTTATAAAGAGTGTTTTTATTAGTGCATTTTTGGAGGCAAGAATGTGTATTGAGTGTACTTTTATTGTCTGTGTGTGTTTAGTCTATATGTAAATCTACTTGTTGTTGAGTACTCACGTATGTTGGGAGAACATATGTTGGGAGATAAGAATGCTACACCCATGCCCCTTAACCACCCATACTAGCATTTTACAAGCGATCCCGGCATATAATCTCTTGTAGTGAAGATCGTTATCTACCTATGTACAATGCTAAGTTAGCATAACCGCGTTAAATGTTAGAAAGCCATCTTGCCGCTTTTGCTGCTTTTGCACACGACACTGTAGTCACATGTTATTAAATTGAGAAATGCTTACTCGACTTTGCTTCACATGAGAACTGTCTGTTGTTAACATCCCAAACAGTGAGCAGCGACCTTGGTCTGTACACCGTGTAAAAGAAACAGTCTGGGTCGCTAGACGGTGCATGTTGTTGAGTTCAGGTTGATTGGCCTACTAGCTTAGCCATAACACGCACGCAGCTGCAAATACCTGAAAGTCGAGTGCTTTTAATATTGCAGTGTTACATGTTTTCATTACATTCGGAAGAAGAGCGTTCCTAGGAGCAGAGCATAGCTGATCCTGTGATGTGAACTCCCTGAGCTGATCTTTACGGTATGGGGTTCCCCATTCAAGCCTAGAGACCTTTTATTAGTCTAATAATACTATTAGTGTGTTAGAGAAAGGAAGGTGGCCTAGAGCCACTGTCATTTTAGTATGATTACTCCTTTCATTTTCTATGGTATTGTAACTATGCTGATGGTTTTGATCTTAATCGTTTGTCTGCTAATGTTAGCCAAACTGCTGCATCTTAGGACACGAGGTTTATAAAATAAACTCTTTAAACTTTTACCGTGTCTCTGTTTACTCTGTTGTGGACTGGTATGAGAATAATTACGAAAAGGTATTTCTGATTCCCACCATTCCTGAGAAATATACTAAGTCGCTTGTTCTGGGTTGTCTATACATTGGGACCGCCGAGCTAAACCTCAGATAACGAATGGGACACTGATGCTGGCCGGATGAGGGGTTCTGGGTTCTGAGGTGAGTTTTTGGTACACCGCAATTCACTGAGGGCCTGGGTTCCTACGCATAGTTCTGCGCATAAGCAGAATCCCTGCAACATGGCGCACCTAACGTTTGGTCTATTGATTTGAGATGCCTTAGTAGTGCTTGTATTAGTCCACAACACCCTCACTCTGGTTTACGGATAACGGGAGTGACCGTTTAACCTACCTGTGTTTCGACTAAATAGGTTCCTTCAAGCTTGATCATTAAAAAGGTTATTTAATCTGAACCCTAGTGCTACTGATATATTGTAGATTTACTGTTAGTGTCCTAATGGCGGTCGATATTTCGGCTCATAGCCAGGCACCCCTGAAACGTCGTTTGGTGCAGTATGGGGTGCCGGACGATGGTATGGCTGTGATTTTTGTGGTAAGTGCCGATGCGTTGTTTCCGTTTGAGTTGTTCTACTCTTGGGTTACTTTGCCGGCAGTGAGTGAAGACGATGATACTATCCACACCTATACTGCCACGCAGCTACCATCCAACTATACACCATATAGGACTCAGGAAATTCCTATTTCTGCCTGGCAGCATAGCATTTGGTTTAATGGCGCCCTTCCCCATGCGGTTATACCGGCGAGAATGGGCCCTTTGTCGATTGCAGGGGCCACATGGCCGGTGTTAGCCGGATATACGCCTCATCCCCGCTACCTACAGGTGACGGTGGCTGAATTGCGTGTACTGCACACTGCCCTTATTACAGTACATAGGGCTTTAGTGCAGTACGTGTCACGCAACATGCAGGTGGTTGCTACTGCTGTTGCGGGACAACCGATGGACCACCACGCGGTGGTTATTAGTCCTGTTATGGTCAACTCGGTTGTGGGAAGCGACACCAAAATAGGGATTATTTCCCTTATTGGCTTGCTGAGAAATTTGATCAGATAGATGCGGTTTATCCGCGTACGACTCCTGTGGAGAAACACAGGATCCTTACCATCGCTTTGCTGAAAGACTTAGTCCCAGATATGGCCGATTGTGAGAACTGGGGTAAGGTCTTTGCAGCGACATGCTCGAAGTGCTTTGGCACTCCGTCTCTGTCGGTACTGCCCTCCGTTATTAAACGTGTTCAGGAGAATCATGGTGCGGAGGCTGCTATTGAATTGGGAATGCGGCTTGTCGGTGTGTTCGATGTGGTTGCTACCATGATACTGGGCAACCTCAAAGGAGATGCTATGCAATTCCAAGTGCTTAATAAATTAGAGACAGTGAACGAAGACGACAAGCCGAGGGAATTCGCGAAAATTATCGCGAACTCCTATAAACAAGTTGGTCGTAGCGCCTTAGGTGTTAAACCAAATGTGAAGAATCCTGATTTGATATAGCAGACGAAGGCAAACTCGTCTGGTAAGGACGAACACCCTAATTTTCCAAAACAAAGTTGGCGGGCGAAAAAACAGGAGAAGCAGCAACAGAAACAGGGGTCTCGTCCTGCCTCTCCAGTACAGTCAAGTAGTGAACGCACTTATGATCTGCGTGATCGTGCTACTATTAAGTCACCTGATCGATTTCAGGTTTCTGACCAACGTTCTCCTCGTTCTTCACAGGAAACATCGGCTTCACAGTCCGGTGGCGGAGGCAGTGGCAAAAGTCGGGGTGCACCGCAACCACGTGAGCAATCCCGACAGACTGACGGCAAAGGCAAGCAAGAGGACCCTGCACGTCAACGGCCCCCGTTTCAGAAGAAAAAAGTTGCTGCACTGACAGCGAGGTATGCCTCAGATGGTACGGACGCAGCTTCAGAACCTGACATGGGCGCTAACGCTGCTAGACAGCGTGGCGGAAGTTACAGTAGTGCGACAAGCACTGCGTCCATATCTGGTGGCGACAGCAACTGATATATTTGTGAATATTAAAACTGCTGACACTCGGGTGTCTCCCCCTGATAGATTGTATAATATAGTCATTCAAATTGAAGGTGACATACAACGTACAATTCAAGGTTTTTTTTTGGATAATCTGACCACTACCTATGATATTCTGTTGGCGGAGGCAGATTGGCCCCCGGCTTTCGTTTTAGATGCTCCTAGAGGGGAGGAAGTAATCCTTCCGTCCTTTGCGCTCACTGTGCCTAAGGTCCTAGCTAAAAAGTATGCCGGGGAATGGGCTCAGGTGCAAGCGCCTGTGTTATATCGAAATCAGGTTGGCTGGGATAAATTGTCTCCCGGCCATGAGATTCCGTTGCGGACTACGCCCCAACCTCAACCCCAATACCCCATGCGTCGTGAAGCTAGACCTCACGTCACGTCAATCCTTGAACAATTGGAATATCAGGGAGTAATCGAAACATGTGTGTCACCTATGAATAATCCCTTGTTCACTGTGACGAAGCCTGACGGGTCGTACCGCCTAGTTTTGGATTACCGGCACCTTAACTCTCATTGCCGGACCTGTGCAGTACAGAACACCCACAGTTCGGCTCTCGTCGATAGTCTCGTGAGAAAAAGGTTTAAAACCACACTTGACATTTCCAATGGCTTTTACAGCCATAACCTGTCCTCTCTTAGTAGTGAGTGGACGGCGTTCACCTCTGGTGGCAAACAAAAACAATTCAAAAGATTACCAATGGGCTATAAGAACAGCCCAGGAGTCTTTGCCGCTCGCGTGGTCTCCCTCTTGGAGGGTATAGACCCGGATGCGTACTCGTACGTGGATGACATTTATCTCACGGATGATGAGTTGGACCCGCATCACCGTCGCGTTGATCGCATTATTGTTTTGTTTGCAGACTTCGGTTACAAATTCAACTTTGCGAAGTCACACATTGCCGAATATACAGTGTTGTTCTTGGGGTATAAACTCAACAATGAAGGTCGAGGATTGGCTCCGCACTTTCTAGAGAAGTGCGCATGCCTCCGTGCTCCTACTTCACTGAAGAAATTACAATCCCTGCTGGGTTTTCTGAATTTCGGTCGAACTTACATCCCGGATTATGCCCAGCGTATCAAGCCGCTTTATGCCTTGGTGCAACCTACTTTTTCCAAAACTTGTTGGCTGCCAGAGCATTCAGCTATATTGCAGTTATTGCAAGCTGATCTTCTTGCTTCTAAGTACTTACTGATACGTGATAACCACACTAACCTGGTCATAAGAATAGTGCCCGGCGCAGTTGGTTTCACATACTTAACGTTCAATGAGGGCGACACCGTCCCCATTGCTTACAAATCTCACTTGTACACTTCAGCTGAACTACGTTTTTCCGCTGTCGAGAAGGTTCTGACAGCAGTGCAGATGGCGATTCTGAAAGAACGAGCACTGTCGCAAGGAAAATGCATGTTGGTGGTAACACCCTATCCTGCCCTTGAGGCGGTGACAAAAGCGAGTGTACCGAATTCTAAAGCTTTGCATCCAAGGTGGATACAATGGGCCACTTCCTTGACCTCGCCGGACGTCACTTTTATCTTTGACGCGGCACTTCAGACTCAGGAGTTTTTGCAGTATGAATTCGTTCATCCGGCTCCTCTGTCCTTGCGCCCACTCGAGGATTACCATTGTGTCATGTACACTGACGGTTCTGCGCAACCCGCAACTGGATCAAAGCACGCCTATTCAGCGGCTTGCGCAATTGTAGTCGGTACTTTCGTAAATGGTGAATTCCAGTCCGATATCGTGCATACGCAGTCATTGGGTGATTGTACCGCTCAGTTGGCGGAGTTTCGTGCTCTGGTGCTTGCACTGGAGTTTGCTGATCCCCGAGTCACTACACTTATAGTGAGTGACTCCTTTTATTGTGTTCAATCTTACAACGACAATCTACATTTTTGGTCTCAGAATGACTACCATGATTCCAAAGGTAGCACTATTAAGCATAAACTGCTTTGGGTTCGAGTGGCAGATCTTAAAGACCGTCTGCCTCTCGTGAATGTAATTCCCACTCTTGGTCACCAACGCGTTGGTGTCCATGCTGTCGGCAACAGCTTAGCTGACGAGGCAGCAAAAACAGCAGTGGCAACATACTTAGTAGCAGCAGTTACAAGATCCAAAAGTAAGATCGATGATGACATCTTGGCAGCTGTTGCTGCTACAGAACAGGGAACGAAGCCACCGAGAGGTTTCCCTGTTCGTTACCATTATCGCTTAAGTCCTGATAAAGTCCCATTAGTGAGGATTAATGACGTTGGTGACAGATTGATTCCCAATGCGGACTGCAGACCTTCTTTGATATTAGCGGCTCACGAGGGCATGGCGTCCGCGCACGCCGGCGTTGCAGCTACTGTATCTCTGCTACAACAACGTTACTGGTGGTGCGGTTTGTACAAACAGGCCAGAGCTTATGTTCTTAATTGCGACATCTGCCAGCAGATTAAACCATCAACTGCGGCGCGCCCACCACAAACTCAGTTGCATGTGTTTATTTAGATCACCGCGGTCCTTTTACCTCTGATACTGCGTACAAATACATCTTGGTTGCAGTTGATTCGTGCACACGTTTTCTGTGGGTATGGCCACAAAGGAGTGCTGATTCTCGCACTGTCATAAAAGATTTGCTTGTCTTTGTTGGGAGTTTTGCATGTGGTACCTTTCATTCTGATCAGGGCCCGGCGTTCGCCTCTAAGGCGTACAAAGAGGCCATGAGAAATTTGCCAAGTCAACTTTTCGTCTCCATACCAGCCTGAGGGTAATAGTGTAGTGGAGCGAATGAACCGTGACTTAAAGCAATCTTTGACAGCCAGAGTTTTGGGTACTGGCTGGAACTGGCTTGCCCACTTGTATGACGTGCAACGTGCCATTAATAACCTCCCTAGAAGGTCTCTGGGTGGGCAGACCCCATACATGATGCTCTTTGGTGTTCGAATGTTTGTTCCAGACCTTGATGGTCCAGACATGGCGGCGTCAGCCGCACCCTTTGACGTAGATGAACACTGTGCTGTATTGCAGACTCTTCAAGAAGCCAGAAACAGTCTAGCGAAGGAACACGTACCCTCCTCGTCTGAAGCTGAACTTCAGATTCCGGAAGTCGACTGGCTACCTCGAGTTGGTGATCTGGTCCGTGAGAAGGTGGAGAACAAGAAGGAGTTCGGCCCCTCTTATCGTGCACCGGTTCCAGTGCTTGGAGTGCAGGGTACTAGAACAGTCATTTTACCTCCACTTCCTGGTCGAAAGGATAATAGGTACATTTCGATTGACAATGTCAAACTACAGCGAGTGGCCGATTCTTCTTAGCATGACTCCAGCGGTTTCCTGCCCTTCGATGCTGAGAAATTCTGTTGTGGCCCGAGCTTCTGACACAGTGCCTGATGTTGCCATCGAGATGCATGCCGTTACTGGTCCCTTGTTGCCACAAACACCTAGTGGTGTGCTTGAAGAAGTTGAGTATGCTTATCCTGCGGATGTTACCTTGCCTGTTTTACAATCCACCACAGTTGCCCTCTCACAAGACTCTTTTGATTCTCGTTCAATGACTTCCATGGCCCCGTCCAAGGTTTCGATTTTTGTGGCTTGGTTCAAAAGACATTTTTAATACCCCCTTGGACTTACATTTGGCTGGTGCTCATATGTGTTTTTTTGTTTATGTCCATTGGCTTTGTGGTAGTGTTTTTTAGACTTATCAATGGACACTACCTGAATGAACGGTCTACGATTCGACTAATTAATGGAACTTTGGCCCCCCACTCCTCATCACACATTATGAAGAGGGACCAGACTTTTGTGAACATTACTGCCTGGCCTGTACGTGATGGGATCGCTTGGGATACCGTTAAATTTCAAATTCATGGCCCCACTGAAGTGATTAATGTGCCAAATGTATTTCGTGTTTCTATGGGTGATGTCGTTAAGCAGAACATTCACTCAGATGATTGGGATGTTCAAGCCATAGAAGCACTGTTTTCTGATTTGAAATATTATGCTGCATTTGATGCTGAGGATTTGTATTTAGATACTGCTAATTATGATGAGCAATTTTGTTATCAACATTATGGCACGCATTTCCTACACAAAGCAAATACGTTTAGAAATTTTGTAAATTTTACACAATGGGAACACTGCCCCGCCCCTAGGATGGGCAGCTCTGCCACGTTAGTGGAAAAGTTCACTTATTTTTCTGATTTTAGTGTGTCCAAACCGGCCTCCTTTTATTTTAAAGTTGCGCCTGAGTCTGCTTCTAAAGTTAGGCTGACACACACCAAATTGTTGCACTCCAAGTCCTTTATGGACGAGTTGGCAATTGGCGGGTATGATCTGTGGAAAGCTACAGTCGATCTTAAATCGGTTTGGGGCTCAAAACGATGGCAAGTACAGGGAACAGAAGCTTTGCATTGTGCCTGTCTTATCCCGAATCATATGTTATTTTTAAATTCCTCAATTTTTCAGACAACCTGTTTTTGGATTGGCTACGTCTAAAAAATTAAATTCTCCCTCCGTTCCGGGTCTGGGTGCTTATCCCAATTGGGGTAATCATACGGATCTATCCCTTGCTATGTTGCAGACACTGATTTTCAACACGTCCTTCAATATTTCTGAATTTAATCCGGAAGGGTGGTTGGTGTGGCAAACGAGTTCGGATTCCTGTCAACATAGGTTTCTGGATTTAAAGCAGGGGTGTACACAGGTTCGTGTGGACCCCCGTTTTGAATCTTCTCACACTGTAACTACCTACTCAGTAGGAAAGTTATGCCAGTCTTGGCTGCAACATTCCACTTTAGCGTCTGTTAAACTTCATTTAGCATGATTAAATGACAAAATAGATTTGAATGATTTTGTTAAGGGTCCTGCAGTTGGCAGGCCCAAACGATGGGTGTATGCTGTTTATAACGAAGTTTGGAAGTTATCACAAATTGAGGCTGCATCCAGATTACGTGCTATTGATCAAGCCAATATGGAAAAAGTGTTGGCTATAATAGATAATAGTATTAACACCCTATCTTCTAGAATTTATACCTTGGATAATATTGTATCATCTGTGGTAGACATTGTGCAGGATGATTTGTCTGTATTGTATCATGGTCAAAATCAGTTGCGTTCTATTATGCAGTTTGCATGGACGTTGCAAACTTTAAAGGCAGGGAAAGTCCCTTGGGATTACATGAATACTTCATCTTTGTTCCTTCCTTTTAATTTAACTGCAAAACAGCAATTCATATCCATGAAAGATGCTACATATTTATTGCTACACATTGTAAAGTTAAAACCTTTGCCTTTCTCTGTTGCCGAATTGAATTCTGCTGTGTGGCTTGTACATGGGTTGATCACATTACCGATTCCCCTGTTTAAGTTTAGTTCGTGCATGAAACATTATGCTCTAGGCAGATTCAAACAATTGGGTACTGCCTTCCTGTATGAAGGTTGGTCGCTCCCTTTCACATACAGATGTGTGAGGGATGCCAATGAGGTTTACTTGAAAGGTGAAGAGTGCACTTCCACTCCGGATCACTCTGTTGTGTGTAGGCACATTCAATTGCATGGAGCATGTAATGTGCACGCCCCTAATTTAGCTTGCGTCCTGAAAGGGATTCCTGTGCCAGTTATTACTCCATCTTTTACGCTGCTTGCTAACGGTAGTTATTTGCTGTTAAATAATGAAGCTTGCTGTGGGATGTTAGTGGGAATTCCCTACATAATGACTGTATCACAGAGAGTAGTGTGCTGTAATAACGTCCTGTTCCCACCCCCGCATGGCCGGCTGGATGTATCCATCTGGCCTTCCATTCCAACCTTGAAAGCAGAGTTCAACAAGATGAGCAGAATAAGGGCTCTATTGTCTCAAAAAGAAGTCGCGTTGACTTCGTCCCGGGAAACATTTGTCCTTCACGTAGCAAACATGCGCACTGAGGTGCAAGCGCTTTTAAATACTGATCTGCCGCTTCATTTTGGGACTCTGATACAGACTATCTTTAATGCCTCATCCACAAGTGGCATAGCTCATTTTTTTAAAATTGTGGGCTCCGGCCTCGTGACCTCTTTTCAAACTATTTTTGGAGTGATCCCGGCCTTTTTTCATTCTATTTTTTCCAGTGTCTTCGGAGGTCTCCCTTTACTTCTCGCCCTCATAGCTGGAATACTGTTGTTATTCTGCGCCCTGCGCTATGGATGCACAACTTGCGTCACACAACAACATGTCCCGGCTGCTCCATCTTCGTAACCGGATGCTTGAATTCTATGGCACTTTACCGCTGGCAACTCTGAGCGAAGCCTGTGGATTGTCCTTCCAGTTTGCCTACTTTACTTGTGTGCAGCCAGTCTTTCATTGCCTAGATTGTCCGTTCCAATGGGCTCTGGATTTGTGTCTGTCAAACTCGGTGTCTCCTGACCCGGATTATGACCGGCTAATGAGCCCCTTAGTGGCTCATGAGTTGGACTGTTCTGGTGTCGGGATTATGGCCTGTGCAGCAGCGCATGGAGTTCTTGGGAATTGGGACATCGGAACGGCTGCGATTGACTTCTTAGCAAGAAGTTATCTTGAAGAACACACCAGTTGTCCTCGCCAGGTGCTGCAGGCTCCGGTGGTTGAGGAGCATGTATGTTCCTTCCCCGTCCTGAACTGGATGGCAGATAACTTTGCTGAACGTTCCAATGATTTCCTCTTGGAAGCTGTTGCAACTTATTGTGCCTATACATTGATGGATTGACTTTTTACTTTCATTTCGTCCTACGTCCGTCGATGATGTTTTTTTATCCAAATCTACTTGCTTTTTTTACTCCGTTTTAACTTTTTTTTTTTTTTTTTTTTTTTTTCTCTTCGAACTTTTTCACTTCCCTCATATGGACTTATAGTTCATGGCCTTGGTTCAGATCTATCAAACTTGAACTCTGCGTTCTTGCAAGTGCGCCCCTACTGGTTAGTGGTCCGATCAAGGGGGGGTGTAGTGAAGATTGTTATCTACCTAGGTACAATGCTAAGTTAGCATAACCGCGTTAAATGTTACAAAGCCATCTTGCCGCTTTTGCTGCTTTTGCACACAACACTGTAGTCACATGTTATTAAATTGAGAAATGCTTACTCGACTTTGCTTCACATGAGAACTGTCTGTTGTTAACATCCCAAACAGTGAGCAGCGACCTTGGTCTGTACACCGTGTAAAAGAAACAGTCTGGGTCGCTAGACGGTGCATGTTGTTGAGTTCAGGTTGATTGGCCCACTAGTTTAGCCATAACACGCACGCAGCTGCAAATACCTGAAAGTCGAGTGCTTTTAATATTGTAGTGTTACATGTTTTCATTACATTCGGAAGAAGAGCGTTCCTAGGAGCAGAGCATAGCTGATCCTGTGATGTGAACTCTCTGAGCTGATCTTTACGGTATGGGGTTCCCCATTCAAGCCTAGAGACCTTTTATTAGTCTAATAATACTATTAGTGTGTTAGAGAAAGGAAGGTGGCCTAGAGCCACTGTCATTTTAGTATGATTACTCCTTTCATTTTCTATGGTATTGTAACTATGCTGATGGTTTTGATTTTAATCGTTTGTCTGCTAATGTTAGCCAAACTGCTGCATCTTAGGACACGAGGTTTATAAAATAAACTCTTTAAACTTTTACCGTGTCTCTGTTTACTCTGTTGTGGACTGGTACGAGAATAATTACGAAAAGGTATTTCTGATTCCCACCATTCCTGAGAAATATACTAAGTCGCTTGTTCTGGGTTGTCTATACATTGGGACCGCCGAGCTAAACCTCGGATAACAAATGGGACACTGATGCTGGCCGGATGAGGGGTTCTGGGTTCTGAGGTGAGTTTTTGGTACACCGCAATTCACTGAGGGCCTGGGTTCCTGCGCATAGTTCTGCGCATAAGCAGAATCCCTGCAACACTCTCAGTCTAGGAAGTAGTAATTTTTTCATGTATTGCACTTTGCACCAGGTCTGCTTGCTTGTCAGAGATGATCTTTACTTGTTTCTGCAGTGCTGCGAAGTTGGCTTATGTTATGTATGACACTTTCAGTTAGTCCATGCTTTTGAGCTAACCGCACAATGCCTTCTGGGAATTGTAGTTTTCCTTTTCTCCTTAAAAAACATAGGGGCATATTATCAAGGATGGCGTTAAAAACTATTGCCGGTTTAGTGGCAGAAAACTGCCGCTAAAGCGGCAATAATGGGCTTGATAATATGCCCTTGTGAATTCCCATAGAAGCCCAGGTTCACACCAGAACCTGGGTTTCTATTGGAATTCTCCAGGGCATATTATGAAGCCCATTATCGCGGCTTACAATAGACTACAAATTATTTGCAAGAGATATATAGTCTCATTAAACACCAGTATTGTAATTGCATTTATATAGCGCTTATTTCCCTGATGAGGCATTAAAGCACTTTACTGTGAGTCTTACCCTACTCTGGAACCCAAGTTAGTGGTTAATCCAGTAGTTAAATGTGTGTTATGGCGATTGGTCATATGTGATTGCACCACCCTAAAATGCTAAGACCTTTATTTGTGAAATTGTTTTTGCGATCTTCCTCTGAGCTTTTGCAATTAATGTTTAACCGCCCACCCCTCCAATGAAATGTTCGTCTGTCGAAATTTTAGCTTTTAAAAAAGTTTCCTAATCATAAATTGATCTTTTAGCACAAACTAAGTTTTAAGATGTTAATGTCTCTTATGACTCTTATGACTTCAAGAATGTATGGCTTCTCTGAAGATATTGATGTGTTATGTCTTTAACTATAATTGAAATTCTTCTGTGTATTTTGTATTCTTTTGTGGATACCAGTTAGGTGTCACCACTAACAGCGACTATGTGGTTTCAGGTCAATGGTTGGTGAGAGAGACTGGGGGAGATTAGATAATGTTCGGTTGCAAGGATAGGGCTTTAATGCAGTAGATGCTGTTGGGTGTGGGAAAAATATCTACTTGTTGATGGGACAGGTTGCTTCATAGATCTACTTATCCTGTAAAAAAGTCTACTTGTTCCTTTGGTGCCATGTAGTGTGGCCATAAATCATGGCAGCAATCTCATTTCATAGGAGCTCTGATAATAGCCTCACTTATTATACCAGGGCTAATACCATAGTAGGGCTTGAAGGCTAACAATTTCCTCATTTTCCAACCTTTTTGCAGATCTACATCTGGGACTGGAGGTAGCAGTAAGCAGTTCCAGGGTTGGAATGCCCTTTTGAGTCTGTGCAAACCTTCTAACTTTCATTTTGTAAGTTTTTTTTTACTAGTTCTTCACTAGTCTTTTCCCATACCGAGAAAGGTTGAAGATTTACTCCTGATGAGGGTCAGGAACAAAACATCTTTCAGGGTTGAGAAAAAGTGTTTTGAGAGAAAGCGAACTTGTCAACACTCAACCGATTTTCGCATGAGCAAACCTACACATGGTTATTTGCTTGTGCTAAAATACAGTTCACAAATATTTTCTAGGATTTTCTGGTCTACTTATCTAAATTCTTGTGAATTCATGAAATACGTAAATCTGCACTAATGCCAAGACATACCATGGGTGCCCTTTTGTGACTTTCTATAACGTTAAGACCCCTAATTAGGACTCGCGTTAACTGAGATCTTTTGTTTTTATTAAAATTCTACCTCTCTCTCTCTCTCTATCCATCTATCTACTGGCTTCATTATGAATTATCTAAATCTGCTCTTTCACAAGGAGCATATCAGCACCAAAAGCATTTTTGTTCAGTGCCAGGAACTGCTATGGCAATGTGTGCTTAAAGAGATTGTTAGAAATGGGGTTATTTTGTTGGCAGTGGTATGCATCTTGTCCAAGTAGGGACCCCTCCTTCTAGTCAGGGTAAGGGAGTTACACACTCAAGATAACCCCTGCTGCCCCCCCTGTCAGGGTAAGGGAGTTACACACTCAAGATAACCCCTGCTCACCCCCTTTGTAGCTTGGCACAAGCAGTCATGCCTACCTCTGAGGCAATGTGTAAAGTATTTGTTCATAACACACACAGTAACACAGTGAAAACACAAAAAATGTACGCCACACCAGTTTAGAAAAATAAAGTATCTTTATCTAAACCAAACAAGACCAAAATGACAAAAACCCAACATACAGAACTCAAAGTTGCTTGTTTGAGCCTGTCCAAGACTGGTCGGGCATAGGGCCAGAAATGGTGGCCAAATTCACATACACCAGCACCAACCTTACCCGATCTACAACCATATAACAAACTCCAAGCACATGTACTCTACTCATGTACTACAAAGCAACCCTAGACAAAGTTCAATGTCTCAGCACCCACTACAAAACCCCAGAAACCACACCTATGGCCCCAGCTAGCAGACATTTGCACCATCACTTACAAACAATACACAACTCTCTTATACCACTGACCAATCCACTCATCAGTAACAGAACCAAATTCCACACCATACTTATCTATATCCCATCCAGACACACTCCCTGCTCTAATTACTCCTAACAGACCCCTTTTTGTCACTAAAAAACCTATACTCAGCCTTCCATCTTTTCAGCCACCAACACCCTACTCTTCTTTCTCCTGCAATACCACAACCGCACAACACTTACACTCCACTGCACCACACATATTACCTCTTTCAGCAATCAAATCTAACACACTTAACTCTTGTTCATCTCTTCTTACACACAAAATAGACTCTATTCACAAACACCTCACCACCACCTTTATCTTACAACTTCCACTCACCAACAATACTTTACATAAAAATCCTTCTCAGAAAACAAATACATCAGCACCTCCTTTCTGTACTCCTCAAAACCAAAACCTAACACACAAACCAGCACAACAAAATCTCTCACGCACAACACCTCTGTAGGTAGGTAGGATCCTTCTGCATGGTTACGCCCACTTTTTGCCTGGTGCTATGCTGTTTCTGACTAGTGTGACTGAGATCCTGCTAATCAGGACCCCAGTCTCTGTGCTTTCTCCCCTAAATTGGTTATGGTAAGTACTTAGAAACCTCCCAGATTGGATACTGGTGAACCCTTATAAGTCCCTAGCATATAGTACTGAGTTACCCAGGGCATAGGTACCCCAGGGGTCTCCCATGGGCTGAAGCATGTTCAGAGACCACTCAAACTGTAACAACAGGCCTGCCATTGCAGCTTGTGTAAGCTGGTGTTTGCACCACTTACGAAAGATATAGGTTTCCCTAGATCTAAGGTCACTGCACTTAAATCCTATAAGTCACCCCTAAAGCAGGCTTTTCAATCCTGAAGGCAGGGTGCTTGGTTCTAAGTGTGAGGGTGCACCTGCATGAGCAGGACACCCCTACAACCTTTGGAGTCTATACTCCCGGGTTGTAAGTGCATCAGCCATTACGATACATTAGAGTGGCCATGCGTCATTACGCGATTACCATCTCTAAACTGGCTGTAACAAACCCTGTCATGTTTGGTATCAAACATGTTGGAATCATATCCCCACACCATAATCTGTGTGGGAGGTATGATTCCATGCACTGTAAAGCTCCTCTGGGAGGCCCTTAGTGCTCCCCATACCAGTCTTCCAGACCCGGACAGCACAACATGGCTGCTGCTGACCAGAGACATGATTCTGACCTCCTGCTGCTGAGCCAAGCTTGAGCAGGGGAAGGCAGAACAATAGGTATCCTGTCACAGGGAGGTGTGACCATCTCCCAGACAGGGTTTAGTGTATTAGGGCCGGGTGGGAGCGCTTGCAAGAGCCACTCATTCTGCTTGAAGGGCACACTTGGTCCCCTCATTGCATAGTCCAGTTCAAACCAGCTCAGGGAGCAGTTGCCTCCCTCTCTGATGGGAAAAAGTTTAAAGGACATGGGAGTATCGCCCCCACTGTCCGACTCCTCTCCTGGGAGGGAACCCTGAATCATCTCAACCTTTTCATTAGGGTACTTAAGGACTTACCTGAGGGTGGGTCTCTAGATTAGTCATGGGACAAGATTCATTTCAAGACACCACTTCCCTCGACTGTCTGGGCACTCTGGACTTTGCTCTGGGCATCAAGGCTGCAACTGGGAAGACTCCTGCTTCTCCTGATCTCGCCGCCCTGCTCGTCTGCTGCAACGTCCGTGCCTGTGCTCCATACAGGAATCTTCCAAGGCCTGTGGGCATCCAAGACACCTGAAGGAATATCCCTTGAAATGAAGGAGTTACTTCCCTCCATCTGCAGGCACCGCTACAAAGCTGACCGGTCTGCTGATCCTGGGCCCCCACAGACTATGAAAGGCTCAGCAACACAGGTGGCATTTCTTCACATCCCTTAAGGCCTGCCCTGTCCTGTCACCAAGTATGAGGCCAGTATCCCTCGTCGGAGGTGCAGGAACCGAATCCCTGTGCACTGCGTCGACTTGCTGTTACAAAGGCTTGGTGGCTTCATTCCATCAAGATCTTCGGGCTCAAAGTTGTCCCCACCTCAAGCATCTCCTGTGACCAAGATCTTCATCCTCATCACCTCACTTGCACCGTGGGCCTGCATCTTTGGTGAGCTGCTCAAGGTCCTCTTGCAACTACAGTGCCTACGGCCTTTGGGGCCTCTTGAGGGTCTTCTTTGATTTCAGTGGGCTCTCCTAATTTCTCGGAGCCTGCTCTGACACCCCTGCTTGTGGTGAGTCAACTGGACCTTGGTGGTCCTGACACTGCACCTTCTTCGCTCTCCACGTTGTTGGTGGTTGCCAAGGCTTGTTCGTGCTCCCAACGGACACCGACCCCTCAACTCTCAACATCCGACATGAGACAGCTCGTGCAGGCACCTGGTCTTCTACTGTGTCACCTGGTCCACACAGCTGCAGCTCCAAGGTCATCGTCAGCTTTCCTGTGGAACTCCACTTCAGTGGGCATTCATCTTCCGGGCCTCCTGTTCACTTCCAGGTGGCATAGACCCTGTCCCCTCTGCTAGCAGGTACTTCTCATCCTGAATCGACCTTTGGGTTCCACTGGACACTTTCACCTTCTCCAGCAGCGACATCTTCCTGAAGTCCTCCACTGAGTTCGATGGCAGTTTTTGACGCCGCTTCACACCTATGCACCCGGCTTCCCTGGTGTAGGTATCCTGGTTTCTTGGGTATCCATGGGTGGGGTGGCTCTCCAACCTTGTGTCTTCCGCGGGGTTTCTCCAGGGGCTGCTGAGAAGGGTTCTTTTTCAAAAGTGCAACCACGACTTAGCTATTGACTTGTATTGAGCCCACTGTTGTGTTCCCACTCTGCACACTGCCACCATAGGGTTCCTGGATACTTACCATGGGTGGTTCCTTGGGTCCCTGGCCCTTTTATGTCTTCTGGGTAAAGTCTGGACTTGAGTTGTGGTCCGCATACCGCTATTTTAGTAAATGGTTTGGTTTCACCCTGGCGACCACAGTGTATTTGTGCTACTTACCTATTTCTATTGCAAAGTTTGTGTGCATTGTGTATATCTCCAGCTTGGAGATAACTGTATGTGTTAGTGAATGTCTTATAATAAATACATATTTTTATAAGTACACTGTTCGGTTCTTTTTCACTTAATCTATACCAATAAGATTATGCTCTGGTAAAACACGCCGCCTCACACTCCACTTATGACATGGTCAGTGACATCACTCATGACATCACTGATGACATCTCAAATGACATCACTGATGACATCACTGATGATGTCATGCATTGAGTATGTGTTTCTGAACAGTTTTAATATGTTTAATAAATATAGGGAAAGGCCTATTGAAGAATGAGTGGGTGTACAAGTGTGTAAATGGATGATTTTCTGTGGTGCGTAACTGACTCTATAAGTGAGTCATTATATATATCTTACTGCAGACTAGTGACTTAACTGTGTAAATGTCTGTATGTGTCTGTGTGTTGTTGTCTAAGTGGCTCCATGGTTTTGTGAATAGCTATATGAGTGTCTATATGGGTTATTGATTGGTTGTCTGAGTATCTGTATGGGTGCCTGTGTGTTTGTGTGGGTAGGATGTGTGTGTGAGTGCATAGATGTGTGAGTGGGTGATTCTATGGATGTATGGTTTTAAGAGTGCATCTGTGAGAGACTGTATGGTTGGATGAGTGTATGTATGGGTGTGTTAGGGATTGAATGTATATCTCAGTGCTACATGTGTGACTACATATGTGAAAGGCAGTATATATGTGTGTAAGAGTATATAATTGGGTATATGTGAGAGTGTGTGATTCTGAGAGTGGCTGTATGGATGCGTGTGTGCTTGTATCAGTGATTGTATAAGAGCGTAAGAATGTGGTACTATTTTTCTGAGTAAGTGAACTTGAGTGTGTTTAACTGTATAGATGAGTAAATAGGACTGTGTTTAATTACTTGCACGGCTGACTAGGTGTGTCAGTACCTCAATGGATGATTGGCGGTGTGTGAGTGTCTATAAAGGTGTGTAAATGCATATGATAGTCTTGTATGGAGTGACTGTAAGTATGAGTGACTGAAAAGGAGAATGAGTGGAGTTGTATGTAGACCTAAGAGTTAATAAGTGAGTATGTAGTTATATGTATTGGAGTACGTATGGTTTTGAGAATGTAACTCTGAAATTTTCAGTCGGTGTTTGAAAGGTTATGTTAGGGTGTGAGAACATGTGGTAATTTTTCACATGGATGATGTCATCAGTGATGTCATCAGTGATGTCATTTGAGATGTCATCAGTGATGTCATGAGTGATGTCACTGACCATGTCATGAGTGATGTAATATGTGACGTCATCAGCAGTGGATTGCGGGCGTGCGAGTTACAGTTAGCTGAACTAACTATAACGGGGGAATTTCATTGGTTTTGTACGAGTGAAATGTACAGCTAACTATAACATGTGTGAAACGTATGGTTTTTTCAGTGAATTTGCAAGGTTTTTTAAATGCTAATTCCTAACTATAATGTGTGTGAGACCTATGGTTTTTTTTAGTGAATTTGCAAGAGTTTTTAAATGCTAATTCCTAACTATAATGTGTGTGAGACCTATGGTTTTTTCAGTGAATATATATATATACCCGTACCGATATCCTCCCTGCGTCGCAGACCTAAAGACACACTAGCTCATTCACACATGCAGTCATTGCTGGGGCCCATAACACCAACACTCACACATCTCTCTCACTGAGTCTTCACACACAGGAGGGATGAGAAATTCAAGCGCTGGACATTTGGGGGGTACCTTATTACCTATAGGAAAAATGTTTACATTAAATACATTATGTAAATCTGCATCTGTAGAATCCTAGCTTTAACATCAAGGCACTCCACCCACTTGGTCGACAGACCAATTAGTTGAATTGGTTGATGGTGATTGTCAATACCAGCTTAACCTCACTACAACAATATATTGAATTGCATAATTAATTGACTCTAAAAGAATCACGAACACCTGAAATCATTTAAAAGATTTTATGTAATTAATTTGCATAAAGGAAATTATTATTTATTCTCTCACCATTAATTTTCACTTGAGCATTGCCATTTATTCAGGACATTAATCAAGAAGTTGTTTAATAAAAGTCATGAAGAGAAAATGTAGGTTTGCATTCATTTCATTATTCTCAAAATGGTTAAAAATCAATCCTTGGTCATGTAACTGACAGAGGGTTCCAAAATGAAGGATCAGTGAACCATAGTTAAAAACATGCATTTTAATTCTAAAGATTTCCTACACTAAAACCTTCCTACCCAGCACTAAAACCCCAACTTACTTAATTAACCCTTGACCTCCTCGACGACTTCTCTCACCCAGGCTGGTGTCCCGCAACGATCTCGAACCTACAGGGGTCATCAGTGCACAGTCTGGCATAATTCCAAGCTCCCAGCATTTCTCCAAAGTAGCTTTTCTTCTCTGCCTTCTCTAACACCAAACACCAATTTTGGTCTGATATTTATACTGTGTTTGCTGGCTCTCTACCCTCAAATGTTTCAACTCTTGTTGTTTCCCTTGTGCTGATTGGTCATGACAATGCAGTTCTCAGCTCTCAGGATGTCCATTCATAACAATGTAGTTCTCAGCTCCCAGGATGTCCGTGAATAACTTTGTTTGACAAGCTGATAGATACAAATTCGACTGTCCACAGTTCATTAGCAGGTATTCAAAGGTTCATTGGCAGGGATTCAACTGTTCAGTGTCAGGGATTCAGCTGTTTCCACGTGGTCATTCTTTGGCAGGCATTCAACTGTTTCTATTTGGCAGGCATTCAGCTGTTCTCGTGCTATCATTCTGGCTCTCAGCTACTACCGGCATGGCCTTGAACATAGTCAGCTGAAGTTGCAAAGTTCAGTGGAGCACAGTGCATGCACAAGGTTCCTCCAGCCAGATGATGCAAGCATTCTCTACTGCGCAGAACTGGGAAAAACGAAGCCATCTTGAAACTGTCCACCAGTCAAACCACGATAAACACACACAAAGAAAATGTGAATACACAGAAAATAAGTGTTTTCTGTCCCCCCACCCACCAGGGCTAATATTTATCCCCTAAAACCTGTTACCTAGCGGAAAAGCATCACACTGCAAGCCATTAAAATGAAGCAAAAGCAGCATGCAATGCATAATGCACTATTACACTATTTAAATGCGCAAAATAGATTAAACGTGCGTTTTACACCATCAATTAATATGTTAATCAAACCTGTTAATGCAGAGCATTTCCCAAATGTAATGTGTGTGTTTGGTTAATACACAGCAAACAAAATTAATATATTACTTTGTTATGGGGGTGATTGGTCTGAACAGGGTAAACACAAACTCTTCTGTACTCTGCTCCATCACGTAGCCTCCTTAACTAACTGTTCAAGACCTAAGGATTCTGCAATATCTTGCAGATTAGCTGTATTCTTATCTTCAGAGGCCTTCAAATGGAAGTTAAAGTCTCCAAGAATAGTGAAGTGCTTTGAAAGGATACTATTCTCTGCTAATACTTGAAAAACTTGGGAAAACACATTTGTTTTACTATCTGGAGGTCAAAACTTGGCTGTCCCTTGCAATTTTGAACTTTGCTGCCTCACAGACTTCATTACGGAAATCTGTGCAGATAACAGAAAATTAATTGCCGTAAATTAGCACCAAACCACCTCCCCTTTTGACTACTCTATCCTGACTAAAATGAGTGTAGTCCTTAGGAACTGCAATTGCAAAATTGGGGCTACAAGCACTATCTCCCCAGGATTCAGTGATAAAAAGACAATCCAGCCCCAATGTTTCTATCAGTTCTGCGATATCAATTTTATGATGTGAAAGAGACCGGGCATTAACTAAGGCCCATTTAAACCTATAAGAGTTTTCCAAGTTACCTGTCTTCCCAAAGGGACATATAGAAGAATTTGGTTCCCCTCCTGAACTCAAAGTCGGACTCAAATATTGACAGTCACAAGCTAAACATATATGCGGCGTCTGCTCTAAAAACAGCCTTGGATCCAAACGGGAATAGTTATTCATTAAAGGGGGGGGGGGAGAGAAGCTACTTACTTGACTATGTCAGTATTTGGGCTTGTTCTATGTTCGACGAGCCAGGGGTCCTGCCCGGGGACCGCTCCAGGCACAGACGGGTGCATGCAGACGGGCTTGCCTCTGGCACACCTTAGGTGTGCCAGCGGGGTGCCTGCTGTGTGCGTCCACTGCATGACCGGATTAGCATTTCTCATGAAGTGCCCCCCCCCAAAAGTAGCGTGCAAGTAGGGACCAGAACACTAGAACGTCAAAAACCCAATATGGCTTTCAGGCGTGGCGTGCGACCGTCAGCACTCTCTCCGCTTAATCAGGAGCCCCCGTGGAGGAGCAAAGGGTGAAGACAACTCCCTGAAGGTAAACTAACCAAGTGACGCAAGGTTCATGAAAACAATGGCAATGGCAATGCTAGTTTTACACTGCACAACACTGGTATTTATCAGTTTGTTTGCAATCTTTACAATTAGATTTTTGTCACCCCAAAAGGGATGCCATGATTACGTTCTGAAACAACAACCTTGTGTTTCTTGGTCCTTTGTTTATTTTGTACTGTATAAACTTGCAGAATTATTACAATGGGCATTTGCAATGAATTTGCACCAGTAAGATATTTGTATTACACGGTATTTCTTCAAAATGCATTTTTCAATGTATATCTTGGGCAACCATCAGCCTTTTTGCTGCTACTCTAACAAACAGTATCATTTCAAAATGAACCCATGACTGTGTTTCGGAACAACAATATATTGTTTCTTGGTCCTTTGTTTATGTTTACATGTTTACATTTTGTATGCGATCCACCCTGCTTCCTGTGTACGATCAAGACTGATTTGCAGTCGAAACGCGTAACTGGATTAAAAACAACTGCCTGTGATTTCGTCCCCTGAGTGTGCGCTTACTTTGATGTATATATATATATATTCACTGAAAAAACCATAGGTTTCACACATATTATAGTTAGCTGGACATTTCGTTCGTAAAAAACCATTGAAATTCCCCCGTTATAGTTAGTTCAGCTAACTATAACTCGCGCGCTCGCAATCCACTGCTGATGATGTCACATATTACATCACTCATGACATGGTCAGTGACATCACTCATGACATCACTGATGACATCTCAAATGACATCACTGATGAGATCACTGATGGCATCATCCAGTGAATGTGTGTTTCTGAACAGTTTTAATATGTTGAATAAATATAGGGAAAGGCCTGTTGAAGAATGAGTGGGTGTAAAGTGTGTAACTGGATGATTTTCTGTGGTGCGTAACTGACTCTATAAGTGAGTCATTAAATGTATCTTACTGCAGACTAGTGACTAAACTGTGTGAATGTCTGTATGTGTCTGTATGTTGGTGTATAAGTGGCTGCATGGTTTTGTGAATAGCTATATGAGTGTCTATATGAGTTATTGATTGCTTGTCTGAGTATCTGTATGGGTTCCTGAGTGTTTGTGTGGGTAGGGTGTGTGTTACTCTGTGACTAGATGTGTGAGTGGGTGATTCAGTGGGTGCATGGTTTTAAGAGTGCATCTGTGATGAACTGTATGGTTGAGTGAGTGTATGTATGGGTGTGTTAGGGATTGAATGTATATCTCAGTGGTACATTTGTGACTAACTACATATTTGAAAGGCAGTATATATGCATGTAAGAGTATATAAGTGGGTAGATGTGAGAGTGTGTGATTGTGAGAGTGACTGTGTGGATGAGTGTGTGCTTGTATCAATGATTCTATAAGAGCGTAAGAATGTGGTACTATTTTTATGAGTAGGTGAACTTGAGTGTGTATAACCGCATAGGTGAGTAAATGGGAGTGTGATTATTTGCATGACTGACTAGGTGTGAGAGTACCTCTATGGATGATTGGTGGTGTGTGAGTGTCTATATAGGTGTATAAATGCATATGATAGTCTTGTATGGAGTGACTGTAAGTATGAGTGACTGTACAGGTGAATGAGTGGCGGTGTATGTAGACCTAAGAGTTAATAAGTGGGTATGTAGTCATTGGTATTGGAGTATCTATGGTTTTGAGAATGGAACTCTGAAATTTTGAGTAGGTGTATCAAAGGTTATATTAGGGTGTGAAAAGATGGGGTAATTTATCACATGGATGACGTCATCAGTGATGTCATCAATGATGTCATTTGAGATGTCATCAGTGATGTCACTGACCATGTCATGAGTGATGTAATATGTGACGTCATCAGCAGTGGATTGCGGGCGCGCGAGTTATAGTTAGCTGAACTAACTATAACGGGGGAATTTCAATGGTTTTTTACGAACGAAATGTCCAGCTAACTATAACATGTGTGAACCTATGGTTTTTGCAGTGAATTTGCAAGGTTTTTTAAATGCTAATTCCTAACTATAACGTGTGTGAAACCTATGGTTTTTTCAGTGAATTTGCAAGGTTTTTTAAATGCTAATTCCTAACTATAACGTGTGTGAAACCTATGGTTTTTTCAGTGAATTTGCAAGGTTTTTTAAATGCTAATTTTTGAATTTTTTTTTTTTTTATATTTGTTTTTTTACAATATGCTACCTATGTATATAATTATTGATTTAATGTATCCTGCAATATGGGATGGCTCACCTTTTTTTTAAAAAAAATGTTTAGATATAATTGAACAGCATAGTTAATATCTTCTACAAACCTCTAAACATTTTTTTTATTTTTTTTTTTAAAGGGACTTTTACCGTGCGTGCACCGTAAGCTTACGATGCGCGCACGGTACGGTACAAGTACGGTGCGCGCACGTTGTATGCATGGCTACGTGCTCCGTGTGCGTATGCGTACGTGATTTACGTACGCATGCGTACTTCATCTTCGATGCGTACGCGCGGACTCCGTACGCGCATGCGCCTAATGCGAATGCGCGCATGCGTCGTACGCGCGTGCACCGTATGCGCATGCGCGCGTCTTACGTATGCGCATGCGTACTTGTACCGTGTGCGCACCGTAAGCGTACGTTGCGTGCACGGTAAGTCATGTGATCAAGAAACAACACTTTTCATTGGTTTAAAGTACTTTCATTTTCAGAAACTTCCAACACCACACCCATTCCCCTCATTATTACTTCTAATTGCCTGAGAGAAGGAGCTGAACTGTTTTTGTGATACAATGGCAGAGCAGCAGTCATCTTCTGGGAGTGAGCAGGAGAGCCTTATTAGACAGAGACAGAGGAAACAGAAAGATTCTTTTGTCTGGCAATATTTTACATTTCCAGAGGGGCAGAAGAAAGTCAATGCTCCCAAAGTCACCTGCAAACTTTGTGGGCGTGTCTTATCTAGAGGAGATCCTAAGAAGAAGTACTCTTTTAGTGTCTTCACTATGTTCAGGCACATTAGGGATGTACATCCTGTGACTTTTGCTCGAGCTACTAGAGGAACCCCTCAAGCAGCTCAGCCGAGCACATCCGCAGAACCTCAGCCGAGTACATCATCGGCAGCTCAGCCGAGCACTTCCTCTGCAGTGGGAGCGTCACCTTCTTCTGCTCCTCTGGACATTCACCCTATGTTTGAGAGGGTGCATATACGAAGCAATACTTGTTATGCACTTATTGCTATTGGGGAGTCCAGCATTTCCCTATGAGATAATAAGATACAGCAACACAAGTGCGGCCCCATATAATTTTGCCATTCTTTCCTTCCTCTGTCTCTGTTTTAAATCCCGCCGTGCACGCACGGTGCGCGCACCTCTTGTGTTTTTAAATAAAATAAAATATTTATTCCCCCTTCATGGTCCTTCAGGGACCTCATTTCAAAAGGTAGGGGGTTATGAACTCAGTACTCTACCCCCTTTTCACGTTCTGCACCTATTTTTTTAAATTGAAACACACTTTTATTTCTTTTTTTGCATATTTTAACCCATTCTAAATGATTTCTACCCCCAACATGACTTCTGCCTGCTAGCATAGCATTAGATCATGTAACTGTTGTGTGTGTAGAGACGTCAGAACTTCAGCACATGATGCTTCTAATCCAAAGAGCAACAGTACATTTCACAGATGAAGGGAACAGAGTCTTCCTCTTGATCTTTAGACACTGGATCGATACTTACTTGTAGGTTTTAAAAAAAAATCAATTAACACAATGTCTCTTATTAGAGCCAACCAACACCCAAACACTTAATCTTTTTTTTAAATTGTATTTTTTTAAAAATTATTTTGTCGCATCTCTATGCCTCCCCAGCCCAGGCCTACAAACTGCAGCCATGCGCCAGCACAGGCTCCCTTGCACCATGGTACAAGGATGCCTGCATGGTGGGGAGATTGTTCTTGTGTAGGAAGGGACACCTTCCTGCAGAAAAACAATCACAAAAGGCTTTTTCCTCTTTCAATGCGTGCTGTAGAATGAAGGACTCACTTAAATTGGAAAAAACGAGAAGAAATAAAAACATTTCTCCTCGTTGTGCCTCACAACACCACCTCAAGAGTTGCTTAGCATTTACACACATCTCTACAGCTACGATTTCTCATAAACCTGGAGATGTGTCTAGTTCTTTGTGTATTGCGTGGGAACACCCAAAACAACACCCATGGAACGCCCCTTCAACGCACAGTGCTGTGTGTGAAGTGGCTGTATTTATGTGGAGAGGAAAATTTCACGCAGGGTGGCTTTTCCTCTCCTTGTAAATATGAAGGAGCTCCCTGCGCCACCAGTACGTAATGAAAAGTGATGTAGTGGTGGTGCAGAGGCCTTGTTAATCTGCCCCAGAGATGTAATGGAAATTAAGGGTGAGACAGACAAAGGGAGACAGACAGAATCAGACACAGAGAGGAAGGGACTGAGAAGGAGTAAGGCAGTTAGAATGACTGAGACACATGGAGACAGGGAGAGATACATATTTGAAAAAGTAGTGATGGAGGCAGTAAACCTAGGGGAGTAGTAGAGAAGGAGCGAGGGAGTTACAAAACAACAGTAAATGAAGAAGACAGAGAGAAGAGGAATGAGAAAAGCAGAGTGAGGAGAAGTGAAAAAACAGGGAGCATGAAAGTGAAGGGATGAGAAATACAGATATTTGAAACTTACCTGACCAACAAAATAACTTATTTATAAATAAATGATTTTTATTAAATGCTAGAAAAACGGGATTAATTTTCCTAAATTTTCTTTCTCGATCTGAAAAAAAAGAAAAAAAGTATTAATATTTAACAATACATTTTAGAATACAGTACACATATTTTCATATTTAACAAAGACATTTTTTGCCCTTTTTTTGCTGTTTTCAGAATATATTGAATTTCACTGCAAATTGTGAAACCAATTGCATTCATCACTTAACAGCGGGCAAAAAAATTAACAATCTGAAAGATTGTTTAAAAAAAGCCCTGAATCTCTTCTCAGTAAAACATACCTTGATAGAAATGTAATATATATAATAAACATATCATCTAACAACAAGAACTAATTTGCAATAAATATTGTCTGTAAATCTTGTTGCTTAAGCTCATACACCCAAATAATATCTGTCAAAGAAGTCCACAAGAGAAATTTTTACCTTTCCATGAGGCCAAATGGTAATTTTTTAATTCTTTTTTGGTGAAATATCCAATGGTAATCCAATAAAATTGAAAAAATGGTTTGTTCAGATGCTGCAATTTGTATTTAAAATTTTGGTTTTAGAAAAATTAAGTAGGAATTTGGTAATTCTGCAGGCAAACGTTGCTTGAAAATCAATTGTGAATCATTACACAGTGTCCAGCCTTTTTCAAATTTTAGATAAACTGTGTAATGACCAGAAGTTATAGAAGGTCCATCATGGAAAATTATTGCAACTGCAACAAAAGTTTTTCCAGATATTGATAATTGATGTCCTGTAAACTTCTTTATTAAAGTGTCCAATTTTGTACCATCAGCTTTACAACGTTGCATCATTAAAATTACATACTGTCCATATTTATTTAAAAATAGCGTTGATAACATGTCTGATTTACATTGAGAACATTCCATATTGTGATTGGCATCTTTAACTAATTTACTAAAAGTCACTGATTTACTCTCTGGTAATGTTAAATATATGAACCTTTCACAATCAGCATTAGAGCTGTACGTGTTCAAACAGTTTTCACAACTATGTTCCCATTTATAAGAGAGACCAAACATATTTTCTATTTCTACCCCATCATCTTCCAGTACCATAAGCATATACATCAAGAATTCCTGTGCATCTTGCTGGACATTTTGAGTAAACTGTGTGCATCCTGAACATACATCTAAAAGTTTTCTAACATCAGAAGCACTTTCTATTTTAGTTTTATCATTACTCAGCTTCTCAAAAAGAAAACTCAGCAGAGAACAGAATCTTTGTACATGATTAAGTATTATCTGCTCTTGCAAACTTTCAAGATAAAATACAACATTCAGCACTACATTAGCGTAGCAGTTGACACCAGAGCTATTTTCAAAATGACAACCAACAACCTCTTCAACACTGTCCTTTTTCTTTTTGCATGCAATCACATCACTCTCCTTTTGTTTTCTCTTCTGTACATCCTTATTACAGATATTCTCAATTCTCCTTCTCTGACAAACAACACGTTTTTCAAACACAGGATACTGACCTAAATGAGGAGCATAGCTTCTTCTTAATCTATTATATTCCTTTACACAGTTTGCATAAGCACTAACTTTTGAGTCATCAAAGTCTATCATGAATAAACCAGATAATTTTTTCACTCGTGACAAAGCAACATATGCCATACCTTCTTTAAACACAGTAGATCCAATGTTTACAAAAGCACTATCTACAGTTAATCCTTGAGATTTGTGAATAGTTACAGCATATGCTAGAGAAAATGGAAACTGCTTCCTACGTACATATAAGTCTTTCACAAGCAAGAAACAAACTGAACAACGACAAATGTCTTTAACCTCTTCAATCTGATCAAATTTGATTTTTAAAAATTCAATTCCAACTTTTTTCTGGTAATTTACAAAACCCACAACTTTACCCATAGCTCCATTCACTAAACCTTTCTCTACATCCAAATTACGTCTTAAAATTACTCGACAGTTCATACATACATAAAGATTCTTTTCTAAACCGGCTGTTTTCGAGATGTTTTTCTCTAGAGAATCCAATTTAGTTGTCAATTTGCTTGTCAATATAATTGTTATTCCCTCATGTTGTATTTTATCCACAGCTTCCAGTTTGACAATCTCTTCATTTTCCAATTTCAAAAGTTCTTGATTGAATATATAGCACTCATGTAGTGTTGGCATTAAGCAGATTACAGTATTTTTTCCAGCAATTATCTTGTATATTTTCTCTGGAACAATTTGTTCTGTTGGGAACAAATTACATAGCAATCGACTCTGTAAAGCTTTTCTGCCATGTTCTGTGAGTAGTCCAATTCTGATATCTTTGAGAATACTTGCATAATCATCATCATTTGCCTGCCGCATATTGGTAATGAGTTCTTTATACTCAAAGTATGTCCAAATATTCACATTACCTATACTTCCTAACGAGTTTTTAGTGTCTTCATGTGTAAGAGTTTGAAATACTGGTTGTCCCCAAAAACTATAACATGTTTTCCTCCAAATAGTACGTCATAGTTTGTCTTTAGAATTTGCTGCATTCTTAAATGCACAAAGGCAAGCATTAAGTTTGATACCATGCTTACCTCATCAATGATGAGAACTTTCATTTTTTTCAATACTCTTGCAACTTCAAAACATGCTTCTCCTGTTAGCTTGTGGTATTGTATTTTGTTTTCGTGCTCTACTGGTAACATTAGCAAACGATGGAGGGTAATTCCTTTTATGTTATATGCTGCTAACCCAGTTGGAGCAGTAACAACACAAGACAAAGTTGAATCTGTTTTTTGCTGTAGGTAGCTTCTAATTACTTTAATCAAGAAAATGTTTCCAGTTCCGGCTTGTCCACTCACATACATTCTGATTGGTTCAAACGATGTGCATGAGCACTCTTTATTTCCATGTAGTAAACCATGATCAATTTGTTTTGTGACTTCCTCATACATTTGTTTTTGTTCATCATTCAGTTGCTGTTCCAAACTTGGTAAGTTTATTAAATCTTCCTGAGCTTGATTCATAGCCGTTTCCACTTCAGCCATAGCTATTGCAGCTTCATTTTCTACGATTGGTTGTCCTAGGGGATCTTGACTGAGCGTCCCAGAACTTTGACTGTCTTGAGAACTGTCTCTAGCTACTTCAGCTGCAATTGTTGCTTCTTGTTCGATTTCTTCATTTAACATTTCTACATCAGTTATGAAAGTACTGCATTCGATGGTATCTTTGCATGCATTAAAGGAATCTTCATAGCTTTGAAAATGTCCAAGTAATTCATCCTCTGAGTGCCATGGTTTGAACAACTGTAAAAGTGCTAAGTGGTAAAATTCCTTCTTGTCAGTAGTGTCGCAACTCAGCTTTCTGTGATTAATCAAACTTCCTTTTGTTTGCTTTACCAAACATCCTTCCTCACCAATGACTTTATATTTTTCATTCTTGATGTCTTCTGTGGCATTCCGTTTATAAATGTAGTTCTGCAGCACTTCATAGAGACACATGTTCTCAAGAGGATGACTTCTCTTTGGGTAATATGTGTCCAACATGTTTGTTCTTAAAATGTCTGTACTTTCAGGTTCGAACTCTGCTAAATATTCAATTTCTCGAATAGATTTTAGTACCCGATTTCTCATTCCTGCAAGGCCTAAACGTACCCAAATTATTCTTCTGGATTTGGAGTACAGACTTGCAGATGATAACCTATCTGAGCATTCGTAGGGTCCAATTTCTCGATGCGATAACATCTTTAAACTGAAACTGTATAGCTTTTTACTAACAGTCTTCTCGTGAGAAATCTCTTCCCACATTTCTTTCAATTCCGTTTTCTCAGATTTAGTGATGTAAGATGTGACATACCGAGCAACAGCAATAGAATTGTCAGCTACATACTGTGTATCCATGTTAGCATTCCACATGGATAAAATGACTGGGTTGTAGTCATTTATATATTTTGACTCTTCTTTTCTTCCTAGGTTATAGGTATTCTTAGGCGATTTTCTTGTAATAGTATGTCGAACAGCTGACATAAAACTGTTTACTCTTCCTTTTGAAAGAACAGGTCGTGGAAATCCAAATCAACATTTTGTGTAGAATTTATCTTTACTTTTGTACTTTCTTCGACAGTATTTTCCACACCGATGACTTTGGAAACGTAAAACTTGCTCTTTTAAGTTTTTTTCTTCTGTGCTTTTAGGTATAGCACATGTTGCATATCCTTCAATGAAAGATAAAACTGCATCATCAGAATCTGTTCCAAATTTTGGGGCATCCTTGATCCACCACAGCATATGAATATGAGGAGCACCTCTTGCTTGGTACTCTTTTCTCCAAAAGAAATCCACAACTTCTCCAAGAGGTGGATTTTTTTTATTGCAGATGAAGGACATCATAGCCTCAAATCTGTGATTGAAATATCTGCAAACATTAACCGGATCCAATGAGCACAATTCTCCTGCTGTCTTCTATTGGATGTTTTCAATATTTGAATTTGCCTCTCAAAGAAAATCCAGTAAATCATCCCAAGCGTACTCTGCACAGCTTAGGGTAAGGAACCATGTAGGTGTTCCTAAATTCCGTAACATACATTTCAATTCTCCATGGCGTCGGTACCAATATTCATTAGTCCCACGCTGACAAGCCATCAGATTTATTAATTGTGATTCCAAATGATCATCTCGCTGTTGCACTTTGTTCAGAAAATCCTTTGCAGACACATTATGTAGATGTACTCCAGTTTTCAAAATGTGATTTACTCCATAAGATAATGTTGATAAGTCACTTTCAAATAAAAGATGGAACAAATAAGGAATACTTTGACGAAATCTTGGATCTTCTGCATATAACCTTGTAGTCCGAAACTCAGAAGCAGGAATCTGTACTGGACGTTAATCATATCGTCCACCTTTTCCTGTAGGAAACAGCTGGGGAAAACAGCGAGCTTCCAAGCTCTCCTCCCATACACTCACAGGAGTTCCTTTTGCTTTTTTCATCTGAAAGAGATCAATAGTGTTTCCCATAACTTCTTTAGAATGAAGAGGATGTATGCTGAAATGTTCATAAATTTCTTCTTCTTTTGACTTATCCACTTTTTCAATTTGCCCAGTTGGTATTCCTGAGTCTCCTAGTAAAACTTCTTCATCTTCTTCCAAATAAATTGATTCATACCATTTATTATTTCTTTTCAAATATAAATTTGCTCTTTGTACTTTTCGTACATCCACCAGCTCCTGCCAAATTTTCTTGTTCTTTGTAGGAACACCATTAACCAGAATAACTAATGGTTCAGTTTCCAAAGTATCTGCATCAATTGTTTCAATATTTTTTTCAAATCTAATGGCAAATAGACAACTCTTCCTTGTAAACCTCTTTGTAAATCTGAAGGAGGTAATTTGCCTGTTTTGGGCTCCATACGAACTATAGTCTGAAACGGATGAACACATTGAATGAGTATAGACTCATACGTATTTAAATCACTAAGTTCTGCAGGAATATCAACCAATTCTAAATTATTATGTACAGCTCTTGCTGGCATTTTATTTTCTTCTAATTTGTTATAACAGTATTTACAAATACGGTGATATTCACCCAAATCAAAACAATTTTCCAGAAATAAATATGTAGCAAAATCCATCCACTTAGTATTATTTTCTTTTTCACTTTTTTTATAGAGATCAACATACCTTGTTTGATTTTTATAATGGCTTCTCCGGCAATAAATACAAGTAATATTTGGTCTTTCATTAGAGATGATAGTAAATTTTGTCATTTGATCTTCAAATGTTTTACTAACAGTGGGTTCTACATTATCTTCCATATTTTCTTCAATAACTGTGTCATTTCCTGCACTTTCTTGCTCTGGACCAAAGTAACAAAACTCAATATCCTCACAAACCTTCTTCACATCTGTTACAGATCCACGGAACAGAGCATTATTCAACTCATTTAACTTTAAAGCTGGACTTTTAGCAAAATACAATCTTCTCACAAACTTTCTCATTTCAGTATGATGAACAGCCAGCATCCTAAAATGGTGAAAAACACTTTGACAAACTTTCCTAGAAAGACAAGCCAGAGAATGTCCTTGCAAACCAGTATTCTCTCTCACTCTGCATGGATCTAGTCTTTGAAGCACCTTAATCTTCTGTTTAACACTTTTTTTTACTATATTCTCTTAGAAAATAACGAAATTTATCAATTGATTCCTGTCGTACAGTACAAATACTACTACAATTCCAAGTGTACACTGGGGCTTTAGGACGTCTCCCCATAACCTCATCAGCTAACACTTCTTCTTCATTTCTTGGAACCATTTTCTCCTTTTCCATTACACAACCATCCTTAACTTCATAAGCTCGATCACTGGTGTCAACTGCATGCAGCAAACTATTACTTTGAAGATAACTCTCTTCATTAAAAAATGGTTCACTACTTGAACTATGCTTCCATTCTCCTAAGAACACTTTACAAAAGTTTTTTTTTTCACTTCTCTTTTTCTTTTGCTTTTTGACTTCATTACATTTACTAATTTTTCTAATGAACGGATCCTGTTCAAAATTAAAATGAATAGTTTTCTTTTTAAATCCAAAGCCTTGGCAACAATTGTTTCAATATGTTTCCTTTCCTTATAAAATTTGTTTTTCTTCCTATATATTTTTTCACATCCTTCAACAAATTGAACATCACTCTTCTCTCAAACATTTTTCTACGAATGTTTTTAAAATATATTTTTCTTTTTAAGTCATTCTTTCTTACTTCTGTTTGTACATTAGCATTCAGTATATTCTGTCGATTGTCTGGTTGATTTGTACTTGAAACACTATTTCCAGTGGATATTTTTGTTCCATTTTTTCTTTGCTTGAAGATATTTAAAAAAAGATCCTTAGTCTGCTTACCAGAAGGCTTTTTCTTCTTTCCAACATGAGGTTCTCCTACTAATTTTTGTTGTCCAGTTGTCTTCAAATATAGATGTTGTTGCTGTTCTTTTCTCTTTCTTGATTTTATAGGCATCTTTAATTTATTTCAGTCTTGTTCACAATACCTGAAAGAAACTAAAAAGAAATACCTTTATGAAATTTATATATATTACTATATTTTTTATGAGCTTTTCAAAACATATCATATGAGCTATCCCTTTCCTACGACTGCAAGTCTTACACAAAAAAAGCTATACAAATTAAATCTCTGACAACAAATTCCTGTGTGCACACAGACTCATAGTGTGATTCTAGGCAGAAATCGATTTTTCATTGGCAATTTCAAAGCACATTTTCAGCTGTGGTTTTGCATGTGATAATTACTGTAAGAGTCTGACACATTTTCCTTATAGTTTAGAGAGGCAGAAAAGAGCATATGTCCTAACAGCTACTTGAGAACATGAGCATGTGGAACCTGGGTGAGTGATTAGACTAGAGCAAAGGAAATGAGCCTTGGTGACGTTGAATGTGTTAGCGTTACACACTGCTATCTGAAAGACCACACAGTGCTGAATACTTAGCATGAGAGTGCATGAGAAGCAACTGCCTGTGTTCTAAGAGCGTGCTTCTGGAGACTGTGTATTTTCAGGTGCAAAAGAGATCTGCATGGATGCTTGCAGAACTGTATGAAGACTGTACAGATGTATGTAAAAGTACATGTGGGGTAAGGGATATTTGCAGTTTGGAACATGTAAGATCTACCTCACCCATGGCAGGTGTGGAAGGAAAATCTACCCTCTTTTTTTCAAATGTGTTAGCATTTGCCTCTCATTTGTGAGATAGTGATTTCTGCTGAATGCAAACCATCACAGTTCAAGGAAAAAAGCTGCCCCTTTCCTACGAATGCATGTCTTGCAGTACAAGAGCAACACAAATTAAATCTCTCACAACAAATTCATGTGTGCACACATACTCATGGTGTGATTCTAGACAGAAATCGATTTTTCATTGGCAATTTCAAAGCACATTTTCAGCTATGGTTTTGCATGTGATAATTACTGTAAGTGTCTGACACATTTTCCTTATAGTTTAGAGAGGCAGAAAAGAGCACATGTCCTAACAGCTACTTGAGATCATGAGCATGTGGAACCTGGGTGAGTGATTAGACTAGAGCAAAGGAAATGAGCCTTGGTGACATTGAATGTGTTAGCGTTACACACTGCTATCTGAAATACCACACAGTGCTGAATACTTAGCATGAGAGTGCATGAGAAGCAACTGCCTGTGTACTAAGGGCGTGCTTCTGGAGACTGTGTATTTTCAGGTGCAAGAGAGATCTGCATGGACGCTTGCAGAACTGCATGAAGACTGCACAGATGTATGTAAGAGTACATGTGGGGTAAGGGTTAATTGGAGTTTTGAACACATAGGATCTACCTCAACCATTACAGGAGTGGTATCGAACTGGGAACAAATGATTCAGGCTCTGCAACGCAAGTTCCCAGCAAGTTCAGGGAATCACAGAAATGATTACAACAATAAGGAGCCGTGGTTTAATATGGATCTCAGAACAAAAAAAAGAATAGTGGCTAAGGAGGTCCGGGCCCTGGCACATCAAAAAAAAATAGGTCTAACGATTAATACATCTAATCTGAGGAAAGTAAGGAGAACATATAGGAAGGCTCTGAGTGCTGCAAAGTACTCATACAAAGAATCCATCTGGCACAAGCTGTTAATTTCGGGAAAAAATCCGAACAACCGGGATTTTTGGGGCATCATAAATGACCTTAACCAAGGGTCTAAATTCCAGCAGGAAGCCGGGGTTGGAGCAGACATCTGGATCAGACATGTGCAATCTCTATATAGCAAAACGGAGGCGGGTCAAAACAATTGCTCCGGGGTGGAGAAATTAAAAGGAGACAATAAAAATAAAGAAAGGGAATTGAAGCAGGGAAACATGGAGAATGGGCCAACAAAATCAGACGACATAACCAGTATCAACGAACTAAGGATGATTATCTCAAGACTAAAGACAGAGGGGGCAGCAGGACCCAACGGGCTGCCAAATGCAATTTTTAAACACGACCCGGACTTGTGGTCGGAGATTCTAACACCACTGTTTAACCGAATATACAATCAGGCAGAGTTACCCGCCTCCTGGAAAGGGAGTATTATCCACCCCATCTTTAAGAGCGGTGACCATCGAAACCCTGCGAACTATAGACTGATATCCCTAATAGATGTAGAGGCAAAACTATATGCCTCTTGCATCTTAGCAGAACTACAAGCTTGTATCCTAGAGCAAAAGATCATGCCAAAATTCCAGACTGGCTTTAGGCAAGGAATGGGAACTACAACCAACCTAACCTGTCTGTCAATTCTAATAGACCAAGCTGTAGCAAAAGGTACTCGACTGTACGCTTGTTTCATTGATATCAAGTCTGCCTTTGACCGAGTAAATAGAGAGCGCTTATGGAGTAAGCTGCAGAGCTGGGGGCTGCCACAACAGCTATTAATAGCCATCCGAGCCCTATACCAAAACACTTGGACAATGGTGAAACTGGGGAACGGAGGCAGCACCACAGGGAATATTCCAACACACAAAGGTCTAAAACAAGGCTGTGTCTTAGCCCCCACCCTCTTCAATCTCTTTCTTGCTGACCTCACTAAGGCTATTGATTCAGCAGATAGTCATCCCCCCTTCTTGGCAAACAACCCAATCTACTACTTACAATACGCGGATGATATAGTGTTGTTGAGTAAAACCCCAATCGGCTTACAAAGAGCCATCAACAAACTAACATCATACCTGGAAAAGGAAAGTTTGGAATTAAACAAAGAAAAAACAAAAGTGGTCCGGTTGGTTGATCCGAAGAAATTAAAATATAAATGGATGGCTCAAGGGATAACAGTAAAAGAACAAGTGAACTACAAATACTTGGGCCTAATCATAACAAAAGGAGGTATTCATAATGATCACAAAACAGCTTTAAAAACAAAGGCTCAATCACTTATTTTTGCCCATCGCTCCATAAAAGGTAAAATGGACTGTCCCAACTATAGCCACCAATTAAAAGTTATGGCAGCACAGATAATGCCGACTCTATCTTACGGCTTGGTAACATGGTGTGGGAAGGAAGCTGAACTTTTGAACACCTTAGAGACCAAAATTTATAAAGCGGTCTTTAACCTGCCAAAATCTGCATCAGCAGCACAAGTCAGGCTTGAATTTGGTCTGCAAAACCAGAAATATCGGAGTATGAGCAGGTTTGTGAAACTTTGCCATAAACTTCGATCTGCTCATTCAGAAACACTGGACTGGCTAAGCTGGGAGGAAATAAAACAAAGCGGGGAATCTGAAAAGCTGAACATTTGGGGCCAACACCTGAAATATTGTGTGGAAATGCTGGAGTTGGAATCAGTATGGAAATCAGGATCTGACAAGGCAACGTTAAGTAAACTAGCAAATGCGGCGGCAAAAAGGAAATCTTTTGCGGAGGATAAAGAGACATTGGCAATACGTCGGCATGGTTGGACAATCATGAACTCTTTTATACCTTCAAAACCATTGCCCTACCTAGCATCCCACTTTAATGTACACCTCAAAAAGATATTTACAGCTTTTCGGATGGGGATACATGTCTCAAAAGATTTATTACCATCTTGGAAACCGCCGCATCAGACGAAAGAATGCCGCCTTTGCGGGTACCACACAGAAACCTTGGTTCACCTTTTCTGCATATGCCCGGCCCTGATAAACCAGAGACGACTTTTATTGAAACCTATTTTTAACGTGCTAAACATTCGTTCTTGCAGACAGGCAGTCATATGTTGGCTCAGTGGCTCCTCCATAATCTTAGCTTGTCGTGGAGTCAAATTCCTTGAAGAAGCAATAAAACTCCTTTCTTAACTACTGGACAATTTAAGTACATTTTCTGAAAGTAAAGAGTATTTTACTCCCAGTATTAACTCTTTTAAAATGATAAATGTTTTACTTATTGCAATTGTAATTTACCATGCAAATTTTGTAATAGTTTTAATTAATTATGCAAATAAAAGTTAATAATAATAAAAAAAAAAAAAAAGACTGCACAGATGTATGTAACAGTACATGTGGGGTAAGGGATATTTGCAGTTTGGAACATGTAGGATCTACCTCACCCATGGCAGGTGTGGAAGGAAAATCTACCCTGTTGTTTTCAAATGTGTTAGCATTTGCCTCTCATTTGTGAGATAGTGATTTCCGCTGAATGCAAACCATCACAGTTCAAGAAAACAAGCTGCCCCTTTTCTACGAATGCATGTCTTACAGAACCAGAGCAACACAAATTAAATCTCTTTCAACAAATTCCTGTGTGCACACAGACTCATGGTGTGATTCTAGGCACATAACGTTTTTTCATTGGCAATTTCAAAGCACATTTTCAGCTCTGGTTTTGCATGTGATAATTACTGTAAGAGTCTGACACATTCTCCTTATAGTTTAGAGAGGCAGAAAAGAGCACATGTCCTAACAGCTACGTGAGAGCATGAGCATGTGGAACCTGGGTGAGTGATTAGACTAGAGCAATGGAAATGAGCCTTGATGACGTTGAATGTGTTAGCGTTACACACTGTTATCAGAAATACCACACAGTGCTGAATACTTAGCATGGTAGTGCAAGAGAAGCAACTGCCTGTGTACTAAGAGCGTGCTTCTGGAGACTGTGTATTTTCAGCTGCAAGAGAGATCTGCATGGACACTTGCAGAACTGCATGAAGACTGCACAGATGTATGTAAGAGTACATGTGCGGTAAGGGTTAATTGCAGTTTGGAACATGTAGGATCTACCTCACCCATTGCAGGTGTGGAAGGAAAATCTACCCTGTTTTTTTCAAATGTGTTAGCATTTGCCTCTCATTTCTGAGATAGTGACTTCTGTTGAATGCAAACCATCACAGTTCAAGAAAACAAGCTGGCCCTTTCCTACGAATGCAAGTCTTACAGAGCCAGACCATCACGAATTAAATCTCTGACAACAAATTCCTTTGTGCACACAGACTCATGGTGTGATTCTAGGCAGAAAACGATTTTTCTTTGGCAATTTCAAAGCACTTTTACCACTGCGGTTTTGCAAGTGATAAATACTGTAAGAGCCTGACACATTTTCCTTGTAGTTTAGAGAGGCAGAAAAGAGCACATGTCATAACAGCTACTTGAGAGCATGAGCATGTGGAACCTGGGTGAGTGATTAGACTAGAGCATAGGAAATGAGCCTTGGTGATGTTGAATGTGTTAGCGTTACACACTGCTATCTGAAATACCACACAGTGCTGAATACTTAGCATGACAGTGCATGAGAAGCAACTGCCTGTGTACTAAGAGCGTGCTTCTGGAGACTGTGTATTTTCAGGTGCAAGAGAGATCTGCATGGACGCTTGCAGAACTGCATGAAGACTGCACAGATGTATGTAACAGTACATGTGGGGTAAGGGATATTTGCAGTTTGGAACATGTAGGATCTACCTCACCCATTGCAGGTGTGGAAGGAAAATCTACCCTGTTTTTTTCAAATGTGTTAGCATTTGCCTCTCATTTATGAGATAGTGACTTCTGTTGAATGCAAACCATCACAGTTCAAGAAAACAAGCTGCCCCTTTCTTACGAATGCAAGTCTTACAGAGCCAGACCAACACGAATTAAATCTCTGACAACAAATTCCTTTGTGCACACAGACTCATGGTGTGATTCTAGGCAGAAAACGATTTTTCTTTGGCAATTTCAAAGCACTTTTACCACTGCGGTTTTGCAAGTGATAAATACTGTAAGAGCCTGACCCATTTTCCTTATAGTTTAGAGAGGCAGAAAAGAGCACATGTCATAACAGCTACTTGAGAGCATGAGCATGTGGAACCTGGGTGAGTGATTAGACTAGAGCATAGGAAATGAGCCTTGGTGATGTTGAATGTGTTAGCGTTACACACTGCTATCTGAAATACCACACAGTGCTGAATACTTAGCATGACAGTGCATGAGAAGCAACTGCCTGTGTACTAAGAGCGTGCTTCTGGAGACTGTGTATTTTCAGGTGCAAGAGAGATCTGCATGGACGCTTGCAGAACTGCATGAAGACTGCACAGATGTATGTAACAGTACATGTGGGGTAAGGGATATTTGCAGTTTGGAACATGTAGGATCTACCTCACCCATGGCAGGTGTGGAAGGAAAATCTACCCTGTTGTTTTCAAATGTGTTAGCATTTGCCTCTCATTTGTGAGATAGTGATTTCTGCTGAATGCAAACCATCACAGTCCCAGAAAACAAGCTGCCCCTTTCATACGAATGCATGTCTTACAGAACCAGAGCAACACGAATTAAATCTCTTTCAACAAATTCCTGTGTGCACACAGACTCATGGTGTGATTCTAGGCAGAAAACGATTTTTCATTGGCAATTTCAAAGCACATTTTCAGCTGTGGTTTTGCATGTGAAAATTACTGTAAGAGTATGTCACATTTTCCTTATAGTTTAGAGAGGCAGAAAAGAGCACATGTCCTAACAACTACTTGAGAGCATGAGCATGAGGAACCTAGGTGAGTGATTAGACTAGAGCAATGGAAATGAGCCTTGGTGACGTTGAATGTGTTAGCGTTACACACTGCTATCTGAAATATCACACAGTGCTGAATACTTAGCATGGGAGTGCAAGAGAAGCAACTGCCTGTGTTCTAAGAGCGTGCTTCTAGAGACTGTGTATTTTCAGGTGCAAGAGAGATCTGCATGGACACTTGCAGAACTGCATGAAGACTGCACAGATGTATGTAAGAGTACATGTGGGTAAGGGTTAATTGCAGTTTGGAACATGTAGGATCTACCTCACCCATGGCAGGTGTGGAAGGAAAATCTACCCTGTTTTTTTCAAATGTGTTAGGATTTGCCTCTCATTTGTGAGATAGTGACTTCTGCTGAATGCAAACCATCACAGTTCAAGAAAACAAGCTGCCCCTTTCCTACGAATGCATGTCTTATAGTGCAAGAGCAACACAAATTAAATCTCTGACAACAAATTCCTGTGTGCACACAGACTCATGGTGTGATTCTAGTCACAAAACGTTTTTTCATTGGCAATTTCAAAGCACATTTTCAGCTGTGGTTTTGCAAGAGATAATTACTGTAAGAGACTGAAATATTTTCCTTATAGTTTATACAGGTAGAAAAGAGCACATGTCATAACAGCTACTTGAGAGCATGAGCATGTGGAACCTGGGTGAGTGATTAGACTAGAGCATAGGAAATGAGCCTTGGTGACGTTGAATGTGGTAGCATTACACACTACTATCTAAAATACCACACAGTGCTGAATACTTAGCATGGGAGTGCAGGAGAAGCAACTGCCTGTGTACTAAGAGCGTGCTTTTGGAGACTGTATTTTCAGGTGCAAAAGAGATGTGCATGGACGCTTGCAGAACTGCATGAAGACTGCACAGATGTATGTAACAGTACATGTGGGGTAAGGGTTAGTTGCAGTTTGGAATATGTAGGATCTACCTCACCCATGGCAGGTGTGGAAGAAAAATCTACCCTGTTGTTTTCAAATGTGTTAGCATTTGCCTCTCATTTGTGAGATAGTGATTTCTGCTGAATGCAAACCATCACAGTTAAAGAAAACAAGCTGCCACTTTCCTACGAGAGCAAGTCTTACAGAACCAGACCAACACAAATTAAATCTCTTTCAACAAATTCCTGTGTGCACACAGACTCATGGTGTGATTCTAGGCACAAAACGTTTTTTCATTGGCAATTTCAAAGCACATTTTCAGCTGTGGTTTTGCATGTGATAATTACTGTAAGAGTCTGACACATTTTCCTTATAGTTTAGAGAGGCAGAAAAGAGCACATGTCCTAACAGCTACTTGAGAGCATGAGCATGTGGAACCTGGGTGAGTGATTAGACTAGAGCAATGGAAATGAGCCTTAGAGACATTAAATGTGTTAACGTTACACACTGCTATCTGAAATACCACACAGTGCAAACCATCACAGTTCAAGAAAACAAGCTACCCCTTTCCTACGAATGCAAGTCTTACAGAACCAGACCACCACAAATTAAATCTCTGACAACAAATTCCTGTGTGCACACAGACTCATGGTGTGATTCTAGGCAGAAAACAGAATTCCTGGGTGATACCAGTACACCTTAACTTATGGTGAAGACATACTCCAAAATATCTGACAAGTTCAAGGCAGTTAAAATTCTTCCAAAACATAATATGTAAAACACAACTTTAAAAGAAGAATCACATTTAAATTTTTTTTTCAAAATGCACCACATACATTCCTTCTCAAATTCATAACTCACCTTCTAAATGTGTTAGCGTTACACACTGCTATCTAAAATACCACACAGTGCAAACCATCACAGTTCAAGAAAACAAGCTGCCCCTTTCCTACAAATGCAAGTCTCACAGAACCAAACCACGACATATTAAATCTCTGACAACAAATCCCTCTGTGCACACAGACTCATGGTGTGATTCTAGGCATAAAACAATATTCCTGGTTGATACCAGTACACCTTGACTTATTTTGAAGACATACTCCATATTATCTGACAAGTTCATGACAGTTAAATTTCTTCCAAAACATAAAATGTAAAACACAACTTTAAAACAAGAATCACATTTACATTTTTTATATCAAAATGCACCACATACATCCCCTCTCAAATTCATAACTCACCTTTAAAAGTAGTTAGTTGAGAAAGAAATGTGGCACTCACACAGCAGATTATCACAGCCAGAATCTCTGAACTGTACACCTCTCAGCAGAACCAGTAAATGGCAATGTTTCCCTCTCTTTTTTCACACATATACATGTTAATTTCAAATCACAGTGCTTCCCACATTTTTTCAAATGGAAACACACATTTCTATTGGTTGCAAATTCCAACCCTTTCCAAATGATCCCTACCCCTAACATGACTTCTGCCTGCTACCATAGCAACAGGTCATGGAACACTGGTGGGAGCAGAGAGATCAGAAGTTCAGCACACAATGTTTCTAATCCAAAGAGCAAGAGTGCTTGACTTTTCAAACCTAACAGCAAATCTAAAGTAATGTTCTGTGGGTACACATTTTGCTGAACCAATACAAAACTTGCTTTTACAAATGTAAACTTACAGCCTAGTTTTTTGTGTAGAATGATCTGAAACAGCCAATGAGCTCTTTTTATTAAAAAAAAAGTATGTTAGCCTCCATTTTACAACTATCTTTCTTTTCATATTGGCATTCTACTGAAAGACACCTTCTGAGTGTATCCAGATCTCCTTGAAAGATGTTCACAGTGTGGATTGTAGGTCATAGCTATGTCTTCTGGAGTGAAAAGTATGCAGAAAAAAGAGGTATTTTCAAAGACCTTGCTTTGCCAAATGTAGATATTAAATGGATTGGTCAGAGAGGGTTAAAGTGGCACCAATTAATGTCCTTGGTGAAATCCTTTCTACATCTCCCACAGCCTGACCTTTTAATTGTGCACTGTGGTGGAAATGACCTAGGCACTTTAACTGGGGTAGGTCTGGAAATGCTAATTAAGAACACCTTTGTGCAATTGATGTCACTTTTTCCACAAACTACCTATGTATATTCTAATATATGCCAAAGGCAAAAGTGGAACTGGTCCAACCATTATTGTCCACAGATTGACAAAGCAAGAAAGCATGTCAATAAGTCTGTTTCTGCTTTCCTCAGAGACTATGGTATGGGTTCTATATACCACAACAACTTGCGTTACAACATGCAAGGCATTTATAGAGGAGACGGTGTTCATTTCACAGATGAAGGCAACAGAGTCCTCCTCTTGAACTTTAGACTCTGCATCGGTACTTACTTGCAGGTACAAAAAAACACTCAATTAACACAACGGCTCTTTTTAGAGCCAACCAACATCTAAACACTTACACTTGATTTTTTACTCTATTTTTTTAATTTTTTTTTGCCACAGTGCGCGCACCGTGCGCGCACCCCGCGATATTTTTTTAAATTTTTTTTTTTTTTCGAGACCTAAAAGGTCTTTCATGGTCCCCCTGACAAGGCCTAGAGGGTCAGGGACTCTCCACCCTGCCCCCTTTTCACGTTCTCCACCTTTCCTTTTCCCTGTCACACACACAACACACAAAATAGCGGCCGACACTTCCTGATTTCGACCGATTCGAATGTTGACTGTCATGAATCCACCAATCAGAATTACGCTTACGAAAGTTACAGTGCGCGCACCGTGCGCGTACGGTACACGTACGGTACGCGTACGGTGCGCGGCTATAGATATGTATGTGCTTTTATCTGCAATTTTCTCAGGAACTAATGAACAGATTGACTCCATATATGCAAAAGGCACATGCCTGACCTGAGGACTACCTCTCTGCCAAATTTCAAGTAATTCTGTTCAGCCGTTCGGGCTGTACCTTCGACTAAAGGTCCTATGGGAAAATGCATGGAGAAAACGTGTTTTGGGACCCCCCTTTTTTCTCAGCCCCCGCTTGACGAATCCCCCCGAGACTTTCAGGGTAGGAGCTGAGCGGAGCGCCCCATTAGTTTTGAAAATTTCACGAGGATTCATCAACCGGCGCGAAAGTTATTCAAAATAGAATATATATATATATTATCTACTGGCGGTCGCCAGTAGATAGTTATAGTTAGGACCTATTTTCCATAGGAAATCCGCAACATTCTATTGGGAATATCTTTGGCGCCGATTGACGAATCTTCGCGAAATTCTCCAAACTTTTGGCCAGCTCCACTCCGCTCCTACCCTGAACGTTTTGCGGTGATCCATGAAGCGGGGGCCGAGAACTGTTGGCGGCCATTTTCTGCCTCGGTAGAAGCGAGGCTGAAGATGGAAGGGGAATAAGTGTGTAAAAGATATAAAGGGGGCAGAGTGGAAGTACTCTGACCCTCTAGATCTGCTTAGGGGGTCCCAGAAGGACACCCTGTGGCCCCCCATTTTAAAAAAAAAATAAAAGTGGCGAAATGCGCGCACGGTGCGCGCATCCTATCGCGTTGGATGCACGGATTCTCTCGTGGTGGGTGCGCGGATCCACGGCAACGTTTTTTGAAAAACGACAAGAAATCATTGGTTGTATAACAACTTTCTACACTGAAAGGTAGGGTGTATATTTTTGTTTTTTAAAGGTATGATTGTTATTGGTTAACAAAAACAGATTGTAAGGAACATTATATATGATAAGCTGATATGTTGAAAAGTCAAGCACACTTCCTGTCTTGTGTAGGAACATTGTGTGCTGAACTTGTGACCTGTGAGCTCAGTGCAGTGTTCCATGACCTGTTTCTATGGTAACAGGCAGAAGGCAGATTGGGGGAAGGGTTGAAATGTATTTTAGTTGGAAAGTGTTGAAATGTTTAACCAATAGAAATGTGTGTTTGCTTTTGAGTTTATGTGCGAAGGATTGTGATTTGATGTTTACATGTATATGTGTGGAAAATGAAAGGGACACTTTTCCATTCTTTGCTTTTGCTGAGAGGTGCACAGTGCAGAGATTCTGTAAAAGAAAATATGGTGAGTGATTGATATACTCCTTAATCTACAAAAGAACTTGAAAGATGAGTTATTTAATTGTGAGGGGATGTATGTAGACTATTTTGATTTTTATCAGACTAATGTATTTTTCCTGCTAAAGTGTAGGGAGTACTTTTTTTCTCTACAATGTGTGTGCATGTAGAAACCATTCTGTGATAGGCATTTGTGTTTTTCATGTGTTTGTAGACAGATAACTGTGCAGTTTTTATATTTTGGTAGAATTAGAAACCAGTCATTGTTTATGAATTTGTGAAATGAGTTATGTTATGTTTCTATACTAAAATGTAGTACTACTTCTAGATGTGTTTTGATATAGTGTAAGGGAAAGTGTTGTTTGTCTAGAATCACACAGTGAGTCTGTGTGCATTTGGGAACCACTGTGAGAGAAGCATTTGATAATATCGTGTATTTGCTGACAGATAACTCTTTTAAAACCAGTCAGGTTGTCAAGTTTTAGTAGCATTAGAAGACAGTTATGGCTTATGCTTTCATTAAATGAGTGAGGCATTGACAGTAAATTGCAGTCGTGAAATATGTAGATTGTGTGCAGTTCCCTTACCACTTGCACTGTAGTGAATGAGTTTTGGTAAGCTCATATGGATAGTGGTGCTTGTCTAGAATCACACTGTGAGTTAGTGTGTATTTGGGATCAGTGTGAGAGAATCATTTGGTAACATCTTGTATTTGCTGATAGATAACTGTTTTAAAATCTGTCATGTTGTGAAGTTTTAGTAGCATTAGAATCCAGTCTTTGCTTATATGTTGATTAAATGAGTCATGCTTTGACATTGATGTGCTGTACTTAAATATGTAGATTGTGTGCAGTACCATTAACTCTTCCAGACTAGTGAATGAGTTTTGGTAAACTCCTAGGATAGTGTTGCTTGTCTAAAATCACACTGTGAGTCTGTGTGCATTTGGGTAAGGATTGTGAGAGAAGCATTTGGTAACATCGTGTATTTGCTGACAGATAACTGTTTTAAAACCTGTCATGTTGTCAAGTTTTACTAGCATTAGAAGACAGTTATGGCTTATGCTTTCATTATATGAGTCAGGCATTGACAGTAAATTGCAGTCGTGAAATATGTAGATTGTGTGCAGTTCCCTTATCACTTCCAGTGTAGTGAATGAGTTTTGGTAAACTCCTAGGGATACTGGTGCTTGTCTAGAATCACACTGTGAGTCTTTGTGCATTTGGGAACCACTGTGAAAGAAGCGTTTGGTAACATCGTGTATTTGCTGACAGAAAACTGTTTTAAAACTTGTCATATTGTCAAGTTTTAGTAGCATTAGAAGCCAGTCTTTGCTTATGTGTTGATTAAATGAGTCAGGCATTGACACTAAAGTGCAGTCGTGAAATATGTAGATTGTGTGCAGTTCCCTTATCACCTCCAGTGTAGTGAATGAGTTTTGGTAAACTCCTAGGAATACTGGTGCTTGTCTAGAATCCCAATGTGAGTCTGTGTGCATTTGGGAACCACTGTGAGAGAAGCGTTTGGTAACATCGTGTATTTGCTGAGAGAAAACTGTTTTAAAACCTGTCATGTTGTCAAGTTTTAGTAGCATTAGAAGCCAGTCTTTGCTTATGTGTTGATTAAATGAGTCAGGCATTGACACTAAAGAGCAGTCGTGAAATATGTAGATTGTGTGCAGTTCCCTTATCACTTCCAGTGTAGTGAATTAGTTTTGGTAAACTCCTAGGGATACTGGTGCTTGTCTAGAATCACACTGTGAGTCTTTGTGCATTTGGGAACCACTGTGAAAGAAGCGTTTGGTAACATTGTGTATTTGGTGACAAAAAACTGTTTTAAAACTTGTCATGTTGTCAAGTTTTAGTAGCATTAGAAGCCAGTCATTGCTTATGCGTTGATTAAATGAGTCAGGCATTGACACTAAAGTGCATTCGTGAAATATGTAGATTGTGTGCAGTTCCCTTACCACTTCCACTGTAGTGAATGAGTTTTGGTAAGCTGCTAGGGATAGTGTTGTTTGTCTAGAATCACACTGTGAGTCTGTTTGTATTTGGGAAACACTGTGAGAGAAGTGTTTGGTAACATTGTGTATTTGCTGACAGATAAGTGTTGTAAAACATGTCATGTTGTCAAGTTTTAGTAGCATTAGAAGACAGTTATGGCTTATGCTTTCATAATATGAGTCAACCATTGACAGTAAATTGCAGTTGTGAAATATGTAGATTGTGTGCAGTTCCCTTACCACTTGCACTGTAGTGAATGAGTTTTGGTAAACTCATAGGGATAGTGGTGCTTGTCTAGAATCACACTCTGAGTTAGTGTGTATTTGGGATCACTGTGAGAGAAACATTTGGTAACATCATGTATTTGCTGACAGATAACTGTTTTAAAACCTGTCATGTTGTGAAGTTTTAGTAGGATTAGAATCCAGTCTTTGCTTATGCGTTGATTAAATGAGTCATGCTTTGACACTGATGTGGTGTACTTAAATATGTAGATTGTGTGCAGTACCATTAACTCTTCCAGAGTAGTGAATGAGTTTTGGTAAACTCCTAGGATAGTGTTGCTTGTCTAAAATCACACTGTGAGTCTGTGTGCATTTGGGTAAGGATTGTGAGAGAAGCATTTGGTAACATCGTGTATTTGCTGACATATACCTGTTTTAAAACCGGTCATGTTGTGAAGTTTTAGTACCATTAGAAGCCAGTCTTTGCTTATGCTTTGATTAAATGAGTCAGGCTTTGACACAAAAGTGCAGTCCTGAAATATGAAGATTGTGTGCAGTTCGCTTACCACTTCCACAGTAGTGAATGATTTTTGGTAAACTCCTAGGTATAGTGGTTGTTGTCTAGAATTACACTGTGAGTCTGTGTGCATTTGAGAACCACTGTGAGAGAAGCATTTGGTAACATCGTGTATTTGCTGACAGATAACTAATTTAAAACCTCTCATGTTGTCAAGTCTTAGTAGCATTAGAAGCTAGTCTTTGCTTATGCATTGATAAAATGAGTCAGGGTTTGACACTAAGGTGCAGTACCATGTACTATTCTGTTCACTGTGGCAGAACTGAAAATTTAAAAGTTTTACCTAAGCACTGTCCTAGAAGTAGTCTGATTATTTAGTCAGTTTCTAAGTACCAAATAGATTTCTTCAAATAAAAGTGTTCTGACATACTATACACTTGTCTTTTACACCTTCAATTCCCTAGTCAGTATCCATACACTTCCAGGAAACATCCTGTCACTTCCTTTGCAGTCCTCTAGAGACCCATTCAACAGCATGTACTAATCCATTGACTGTGCCAAAACTCAAACACTTATAAATTCACCTAGACACTCTCTTTCCAGTACTCTAATGATTCAGTCACTGCCTAAGTATTCATGCACTGAGCCAGGTCTTAGCACACGGACTACGTCAAACCCATATCCACTATGCATGCAGTCCTCTAACCACCTACACACTTGTCTTTCACACCTTCAATTCCCTAGTCAGTAGCCGTTCACTTCCAGCAAACACCCTGTCACTGCTGTTGCACTCCTCTAGTGACCCATTCAGCATCATGTACTAATCCATTCACAGCGCCAAACCCTAATAAATTCACCCAGGCACTCTTCTTGCAGTACTCTAATCATTCAGTCAGTACCCAAGTACTCATCCAGTGACCCAGGCCTTAGTATATGGACTGCTTCAAACCCTTATCCTCTATGTATGCAGTCCTCTAACCACCTACACAATTGTCTTTCACACCTTCAATTCCCTAGTCAGTATCCATACACTTCCAGGAAATACCCTGTCACTCTCTTTGCAGTCCTCTAGTGACCCATTCAGCACCATGTACTAATCCATTCACTGTGCTAAAACCCAAACACTTATAAATTCACCAAGATACTATCTTTGCAGTACTCTAATCATTCAGTCAGTGCCTAAGTATTCATACACTGAGCCAGGCCTTAGCACATGGACTGCTTCAAACCCCTATGCACTATGCATGCAGTCTTCTAACCACCTAGACACTTGTCTTTCACACTTTCAATTTCCTAGTCAGTATCCATACAGTCCAGCACTTGTCACTGCCTTTGCACTCCTCTAGTGACCCATTCAGTACCAAGTACTAATCTATTCCCTGTGCGAAAAGCCTAGCACTTATAAATTCACCTAGGCACTCTCCTTGCTGTACGATTATCATTCAGTCAGTACCCAAGTAGTCATGCAGTGAGCCAGGCCTTAGCACATGGACTGCTTTAAATGCCTATGCAGTATGGATGCAGTCCTCTAATCACCTACACAGTTCTGTTTCACACCTTCTATTCCCTAGTTAGTATTCATACTCTTCTAGCAAACACCCTGTGAGTCACCCAGTGTGTCTCCTTATAGTACTGTAATAATTTAGTCAGTTAGCATGTAGTCTTTTAGTGAGGTAGGCTTTAGGGCATGAACTGCTTCAAAGTAGTATCCACTATGCATGTAGTGTTTTAATGATCGTCACACTTGTGGTTCAGGGCTATAGTTTCATAGTCAGTTTTTATATAAAATGTGTTTGTACAGTAATGGAATAGTATAAATTTGAAAGTTATTAATATACATTTATTTGTGATTCTTTTTTACAGATACAGAATAGGAGTGTTTCTCATCTGTTTGCACTCTTCTCGTGCAAGATTGTTTGGATGAAGGGTCCTTAGGTGTTTCATCATACTTGCTGTGCCACACGAGTATTTTTTGTTAGGATCTCCTCGTAACAGAACTCTTTGGCAAATCTTGCGAGTGACGAAGGTGGCATTGGTCTTTGTTTGCTCCTTGGAAAAAGTAAAAAATGTCCTCACCACTGAAGAAAAACGTTGTTGGTGTGGTGCCTTCTGCAAAACATTTTCTTCAGATTCGGTAAATATTTTAATGCAGCAACATTTACAGTTTTTGTAAGTTAAACTTATAACATTTTGTTAGCTGTATGCATTTTATATATCTGTGATTAGTTTCTTGTGGTATTTTGTTGAGAATACCATGTTGTTTTTTTTTAACAATCTTTCTTATTTTCCAGGCCTGTTGTCGACATCCATTGTCCCCACAGTAGTGTTCCGCCTTGTTGCTTTTTATTATTGTTGTTACATTATGTTTATTAGTTTATTGTTCATATATATGTTAATAAAAAAATAAAGTTTGAAAATAGTTTTTCGTTTATATATTTATTATTATAAAAAATAAAGTTTGAAAAAAAAATTAATAACGATTTTGGTTGTTCTCTTAACTGCTGTGTGACTCTTTCTTGTTCTTATTACTGTTATTTGATGGAGTCCACCATGGTGTTAAATTTTGGGGCACTTATCGCTGGAATACTGGTGATATCTGCAGTTTGCACCAACTTCTGAATAGTGTGTTAGATTTATCTCAACTTTACTTCCGTTAAAGTGCTGATAATGAAATGGAGAGTAGCCGTTCCTGTGCAAAAAGACACGAGGTGCACTTTTCTGATTTATTCTAAATACTAAAATCCTGTATTGAATTGCACTGGGGTATTGGCTGCACTTACAGTGTACACACAAAATCTATTAAGAAATCTCATTGTATTTATATTGATTGGGAATAGTGCGTCAGGTGCTGGATCTTGATGAGATACACTGCTCAGTTCGTATATTGTTCTGCACACGAAAAAAATCACATCACAACTTTCACACCAATTGCAATGCGAAACAAATTCCGGCGATAAGACACGTTAGCACCAGGATTTTACACCTGCTTTCTGCTGGTGTTAAGCAGGACAACTACCTGCACCATGAAAGGGAACACAGCCAAGAGCCACACCAGAACACCCACAGGTACCATAGTGTCAATGAGCATGATACAGGGATACCCATGAGGGCCAGAAGACTCCTCTCAACAACTCCAGGACCACCAATGCCCCCCAAACCCACATCTTAGTAAGTGTGTCCCTGTGGTCATTGTCTTAGCATGATAGGCACAAGCCCTGAAACATCACAGTGTGCTGTCACCTCAGCGTTGGCAGTGAGCCTGGATGTGTAGCTACGCACGCATCCTCCTGCATGCACAACTGGCGTGTGCTGGTCTGGGGTTCACAGGTCAGTGCAGGGGTGTGCCTATCCGGCAAGGGGAACGGGGTGTCTCGGACATGTCCGTGTACAGGAAGTGCGGTAAGTGTGTCTCTGTGTTCTGGTGTGGCCTGCTACAAGAGCCGCAGCAGTTGATGTTGTAAACTGGCATGCACCACCTCCAAACAGCACTGTGATGTTGTAGTTGGAATGTAGCAGGACATGCGCAAATTAGCATTACAATGGTGTGCCGTACGAGTGCACGAGATACAACAGCGCACCGTACAAAAGTGTGGGGGCTCGTGGGAGGGAGGTGCAGCCGTTTGGCAACATAACACACAGTGAACTCGACCATGTGCCACATGCTGGGCATCTCATCCATGATGACCACAATCGCAGACATCCCACAACACCAATGACTGGCCTTTGTACACATCCTGTATGAATGCAGCGTGGTTTTCACTTCTATGCTCGTTCAGTGGTGTGATGTTGGCGGGTTATGTGACTTGTGCTGCTTGTTGGTGTGTTTCATTTTGGCCATTGTTAGTCTATATGTGTGTTGTACTTAATTGTGCATGTGTGCCATTCTGCCCATCTCCCCCCTCCCCCCACTCCCTGCTTCTTCCTCTTCCTAGTGCTGTTGTGTCTATAATTTTGTTGCTGCACACATAAATACATGTAAAGAATAAATTAGAATAGTTCCTTAATTCTTTTAGGTTTCAAAACTTCTCTATTGGTTTCTTTTTAATTTTCCATATGAACCGTTTTTTAATATTCAACAACACATAGAAGTCAGAAGTGCAACGTATTCTATCAACACACTTTCTAGAACATTCTACAACACGTGCAGGTTAAAAGTTCATCAATTTTTTAAAACGTAACGATATTTTTTTGTAACATTTTCTTGAATATTTAACGGCACGTGCAGGTTAAAAGTTGACGATTGTTTTAAGTTCGAACAGTGCCTTCCAAATGCAAGTAGCAGGTGTGGTTGATCTGAGCAAATTTTATCCTTTGATATGTACTCCACGTTGAAACTGCTTTTTCTTAACCAATCACAAAGATGCTTTTCCACAAAACTAATGTGCACCCTACTTTTAAAAAAGAATGCTTTTCATGATATCTTCAGAGATAAGTTATAGATAGGAATTAGCATTTAAAAAACCTTTGAAATTCACTGAAAAAAACATACGTTTCATGCTTGTTATAGTTAGGAATTGGCATTTAAAAAACCTTTGAAATTCACTGAAAAAACCAAAGGTTTCAGGGGCGTTATAGTTAGGAATTGGCATTTAAAAAACCTTAGAAATTCACTGAAAAAACCATAGGTTTCAGGGGCGTTATAGTTAGCTGGACATTTCCCTCGTACAAAACCTTAGAAATTCCCCTGTTATAGTTAGTTCAGCTAACTATAACTCGCGCCCCCGCAATGCACTGCTGATGACGTCACATATTACATCACTCATGACATGGTCAGTGACATCACTGATGACATCACTGATGACATCTCAAATGATATCACTGATGACATCACTGATGACGTCATCTATGTGATAAATTAGTACACCTTCTCACACCCTAATATAGCTTTTGATACACCAACTCAAAATTTCAGACAGCCATTTTGATGACCATAGATACTCCAATACCAATAACTACATACCCACTCATTGACTCTTAGGTCTACATGCACCTCCACTCACTCACCTGGACAGTCACTCATACTTACAGTCACTCCGTACAAGACTATCATATGCATTTATACAGATATATAGACACTCACACACTGCCAATCATCCATTGAGGTACTGACACACCTAGTCAGTTGTGCAAATAATTAAACACAGTCCAATTGACTCACCTATACAGTTAAACACACTCAAGTTCACTTACTCATAAAAATACTAAAACAATTTGACACTCTTATTCAATTACTAGTACAAGCACACACTCATCCATACAGCCAGTCCCACAATCACACACTCTCACATATAGATAGTTATTTACTCTTATACACATATACACTGTGTTTTACATATGTAGTTACTGTCACATGTACAACTGAGATATACATTCAATCACTAACACACCCTTACATACACTCACCCAACCATACAGTCCATCACAGTTGCACTCTTAAAACCATGCACCCATAGAATCACCCACTCACACATCTATGCACAGAGTCACACACACCCCACCCACACATACACTCAGGCACCCATACAGATACTCAGACAACTAATCAATAACCCATAGAGACACTCATATTGCTATTCACAAAACCATGCAGCCGTTTATACACCAACAGATAGACAGATACAGACATTCACACAGTTTAGTCACTAGTCTGCAGTAAGATACATTTAATGACTCCTAGAAAATCATCCATTCACACACTTGTACACCCACTCATTCTTCCACCGGCCTTTCCCTATATATATTAAACATATTAAAACTGTTCAGAAACACATACTCAATGGACGAAGTCATCAGTGATGTCATCAGTGATGTCATTTGAGATGTCATCAGTGATGTCATCAGTGATGTCACTGACCATGTCATGAGTGATGTAATATGTGACGTCGTCAGCAGTGCATTGCGGGGGCGCGAGTTATAGTTAGCTGAACTAATTATAACAGGGGAATTTCTAGGGTTTTGTACGAGGGAAATATCCAGCTAACTATAACGCCCCTGAAACCTATTGTTTTTTCAGTGAATATATATATATATATATATATATATATATATATATATATATATATATTCACTGAAAAAACCATAGGTTTCACACATGTTATAGTTAGCTAGACATTTCACTCGTACAAAACCATTGAAATTCCCCCGTTATAGTTAGTTCAGCTAACTATAACTCACGCGCCTGCAATCCACTGCTGATGACGTCACATATTACATCACTCATGACATGGTCAGTGACATCACTCATGACATCACTGATGACATCTCAAATGACATCACTGATGACATCACTGATGACATCAACCATTGAGTATGTGTTTCTGAACAATTTTAATATGTTTAATATATATAGGGAAAGGCCTGTTGAAGAATGAGTGGGTGTACAAGTGTGTAAATGGATGATTTTCTTTGGTGCATAACTGACGATATAAGTGAGTCATTAAATGTATCTTACTGCAGACTAGTGACTAAACTGTGTAAATGTTTGTATGTGTCTGTATGTTGGTGTATAAGTGGCGGCATGGTTTTGTGAATACCTATATAAGTGTCTATATCAGTTATCGATTGCTTGTCTGAGTATCTGTATGGGTTCCTGAGTGTTTGTGTGGGTAGGGTGTGTGTGACTCTATGCATAGATGTGTGAGTGGGTGATTCTATGGGTGCATGGTTTTAAGAGTGCATCTGTGATGGACTGTATGGTTGAGTGAGTGTATGTACGGGTGTGTTAGGGATTGAATGTATATCTCAGTGGTACATTTGTGACTAACTACATATGTGAAAGGCAGTATATATGCGTATAAGAGTATATAAGTGGGTAGATGCGAGAGTGTGTGATTGTGAGAGTGACTGTATGGATGAGTGTGTGCTTGTATCAATGATTCTATAAGAGCGTAAGAATGTATTACTATTTTTATGAGTAAGTGAACTTGAGTGTGTATAACCGCATAGGTGAGTAAATGGGAGTGTGATTTTTTGCATGACTGAGTAGGTGTGAGAGTACCTCTATGGATGATTGGTAGTGTGTGAGTGTCTATATAGGTGTATAAATGCATATGATAGTTTTGTATGGAGTGAATGTAAGTATGAGTGACTGTACAGGTGAATGAGTGGAGGTGTATGTAGACCTAAGAGTTAATAAGTGGGTATGTAGTTATTGGTATTGCAGTATGTATGGTTTTGAGAATGGAACTCTTAAATTTTGAGTCGGTGTATCAAAGGTTATATTAGGGTGTGAGAAGATGTGGTAACTTATCACATGGATGACGTCATCAGTGATGTCATCAGTGATGTCCTTTGAGATGTCATCAGTGATGTCAGGAGTGATGTCACTGACCATGTCATGAGTGATGTAATATGTGATGTCATCAGCAGTGGATTGCGGGCGAGAGTTATAGTTAGCTGAACTAACTATAACGGGGGAATTTCAATGGTTTTGTACGAGTGAAGTGTCTATCTAACTATAACATGTGTGAAACCTATGTTTTTTTCAGTGAATTTGCAAGGTTTTTTAAATGCTAATTCCTAACTATAACGTGTGTGAAACCTATGGTTTTTTAAGTGAATTTGCAAGGTTTTTTAAATTCTAATTTATGAATGTATTATTATATTTTTTATTTATTTATTTTACAATATGCTACCTATGTATATAATTATAGATTTACTGTATTCTGCAATATGGAATGGCTCAGCTTTTTTTTTTTAATTTTAGATATAGTTGAACATCATAGTTAATATCTTCTATAAACCTCTAAACTTTTTTTTTTTAAGGGTTTTTGACTGTGCGCGCACCGTACGCGTATGGTACGCGTACGGTAAGGTACACGTACGGTGCGCGCACGTTGCTTGCATGCGTACGTGCTCCGTGTGCGCATGCGTACGTGATTTACGTGCGCATGCTTACTTCGTGCGTGATGCATATGCGCGTGCTCCGTATGCGCATGCGCACGTGCTCCTTTCGCGCATGCGCGCGTGCTCCATACGCGCATGCACGCGTGCTCCGTACGCGCATGCGTGCGTCTTACGTACGCGCATGCGTGGTTGTACCGTGCGCGCACCGTAAGCGTACGGTGCGCGCACGGTAAGTCATGTGATCAAGAAACACCACTTTTCATTGGTTTATAGTAGTTTCAGTTCCAGAAACTTCCAACACCACACCCACTCCCCTCATTATTACTTCTGATTCCCTGGGAGAAGGAGCTGAGCAGCTTTTCTAGTACTTCAGTACTTCAGAATGGCAGAGCAGCAGTCATCTTCGGGAGTGAGCAGGAGACTCTTGTGAGACAGAGACAGAGGAAACAGAAAGATTCTTTTATCTGGCAATTTTTTACATTTCCACAGGGGCAGAAGAAAGTGAATGCTCCCAAAGTCACCTGCACTCTTTGTGATCGTGTCTTATCAAGAGGAGATCCTAAAAAGAAATACTCTTTTAGTATCTTCACTATGAGCAGGCACGTTAGGGATGTACATCCTGTGGCTTATGCTTGAGCTGCTAGAGAAAACCCTCCAGCAGCTCAGCCGAGCACATCCGCAGCAGCTCAGCTGAGTACATCATCGACAGCTCAGCCGAGCACTTCATCTACGGCGGCAGCTTCACCTTCTTCTGCTCCTCTGGATATACACCCTGTTTAAGAGGGTGCATATACGGTGCACTACGTGTAATGCTCTTCTTGCTTTGGGGGAGACCAGCATTCCCCTAATAGAGATCAAGATACAGCAGCACACGTGCGGCACCATATAATTTTTGCCATTCTTTTCTTCCTCTGTCCCTCAATTAACACAACGGCTCTTTTTAGAGCCACCTAACATCTAAACACTTTATTTTTTTTTATTATTTTTTTTAGTTTTGTTCCCCGCCGTGCGCGCACCGTGCGCGCACAGTACGCGCACCCCTCGATTTTTTTATAAAAAATAAAATATTTTTTCACCCTTCATGGGTCTTCAGGGACCTCCTGTCAAAAGGTAGGGGGTCAGGAACTCTGTACCCTGCCCCCTTTTCACGTTCTCCACCTTTTTTTTAAATGGAAACACACATTTCTTTTTTTTGCATATTTTAACCCTTTCCAAATGATTTCTACCCCCAACATGACTTCTGCCTGCTAGCATAGCATTACATCATGTAACACTTGTGTGTGCAGAGACGTCAGAAGCTCAGCACATAATGTTTCTAATCCAAAGAGCAAGAGTGCTTGAATTTTCAAACCTAACAGCAAATCCAAAGTAATGTTCTGTGGGAACACATTTTTCTGAACCAATACAAAACATGCTTTTAAAAATGTAAACATACAGCCTCGTTTTTAGTGTTGAATGGTCTGAAACAGCCAATGAGTTCTTTTTATTAAAAAAAAAGTATATAAGCCTCCATTTTACAACTACCTTTCTTTTCATTTTGTCATCTACTGAAAGACACCTTCAGAGTGCATCCAGGTCTCCTCCTCACTCCCTGAAATACACAGCTGTTCTACCATTTTCAATTAAAATTGATTGCTGCTCAGCTCCTTGTCCCAGGTAATAAGAAGAAATAGTGAGGGGAGTGGCTATGGTGTATGAAGATTCTGGAAGAGAAACTACTATGAACCAATGCTTCTGAGTGCATCCAGATGTCCTCCTCACTCCCTGAAGTAGAGTGCTCTTCTGCCATTTACAACTAAAATTGATACCTGTTCTGCTCCTTGTCCCACGAAATAAGAAGAAATAGTGAGGGGATTGGCAAGGCATTTATAGAGTAGACGGTGTACATTTCACAGATGAAGGGAACAGAGTCTTCCTCTTGATCTTTAGACTCTGCATCGATACTTATTTATAGGTACCAAAAAACACTCAATTAACACAATGGCTCTTTTTAGAGCCAACCAACATCCAAACACTTAAACTTTATTTTTAATTCTATTTTTTTTACGATTTTTTTGTCGCATCTCTATGCTTCCCCTGCGCAGGCGTACAAACTGCAGCCATGCGCCGGCGCAGGCTCCCTTGCACCATGGTACAAGGATGCCTGCATGGTGGGGAGATTGTTCTTGTGCAGGAAGGGACACCTTCCTGCACAAAAACAATCACAAGAGGCTTTTTCCTCTTTCAATGCGTGCTGTAGAATTGAGGATGCACTAAAAGAGGAAAAAACGAGGAGAAATGAAAACATTTCTCCTCGTTGTGCCTCGCAACACCACCTCTAGGGTGGCGTAGCATTCACACGCATCTCCAGAGTTACGATTTCTCGTAAACCTGGAGATGTGTCTAGTTCTTTGTGTGTTGCGTGGGAATACCCACAACAACACCCATGGAACGCCGCTTCAACGCACAGTGCTGCGTGTGAAGTGGCTGTATTTATGTGGAGAGGAAAAGTCATGCAGGGTGGCTTTTCCTCTCCTTGTAAATATGAAGGAGCTCCCTGCGCCACCACTACATTATGAAAAGTGACGTAGTGGTGGCGGAGAGGCCTTGTTAATCTTCCCCAGAGACAGAGAGCAAGGAACTGAGAAGGAGTAAGGCAGTTAGAATGACTGAGACACATGGAGACAGGGAGAGATACATGGTTGAAAAAGTAGTGATGGAGGCAGTAAACCTAGGGGAGTAGTATAGAAGGAGTGAGGGAGTTATGAAAGAGCAGTAAAGGAAGAAGACAGAGAGAAGGGGAATGAGAAAAGCAAAGTGAGGAGAAGTGAAGAAAAGGGAGCATGAAAGTGAAGGGGTGAGAAATACAGATATTTCAAACTTACCTGACCAACAAAATAACTTAATTATAAATAAATGGTTTTTTTTAATTGCTAGAAAAAAGGATTACATTTCCTAAATTTTCTTTCTCGATCTGAAAAAAACAGAAAAAAAGTAGTAATCTTTAACAATACAAGATTATATTGAATTTCACTGCAAATTGTGAAATCAATTGCATTCATCACTTAACAGCGGGCAAAAAAACTTAACAATCTGAAAGATTGTTTAAAAAAAGCCCTGAATCTCTCCTCAGTAAAACATACCATGATAGAAATGTAACATATATATTAAAAATATCATCTAAGAACAATAACTATTTCCAATAAATAACGTCTGTAAATCTTGTTGCTTAAGCTCATACACCAAAATAATATCTGTCAAAGAAGTCCACAATAGAAATGTTTACCTTTCCATGAGGCGAAATTGTAATTTTTAAATTCTTTTTTGGTGAAATATCCAGTGTTAATCCTATAAAATCGAAATAATGGTTTCTTCAGATGCTGCAATTTGTATCTAAAATTTTGGTTTTAGAAAAATTAAGTAGGAATTTCGTAATTCTGCAGGCAAACATTGCTTGAAAATCAATTGAGAATCATTACACAGTGTCCAGCCTTTTTCACATTTTAGATAAACTGTGTAATGACCAGAAGTTATAGAAAGTCCATCATGGAAAATTATTGCAACTGCAACAAAAGTTTTTCCTGATATTGATAATTGATTTCCTGTAAACTTCTTTATTAAAGTGTCCAATTTTGTTCCATTAGCTCTACAACGTTGCATCATTAAAATTACATACTGTCCATATTTATTTAAAAATAACGTTGATAACATGTCTGATTTACATTGAGAACATTCCATGTTGTGATTGGCATCTTTAACTAATTTACTAAAAGTCACTGCTTTACTCTCTGGTAATGTTAAATGTATGAACCTTTCAGAATCAACATTAGAGCTGCATGTGTTCAAACAGTTTTCACAACTATGTTCCCATAACTGAGAAGGAGTAAGGCAATTAGAATGACTGAGACACATGGAGACAGGGAGAGATACATGTTTGAAAAAGTAGTGATGAGGCAGTAAACCTAGGGGAGTAGTAGAGAAGGAGTGAGGGAGTTACGAAACAGCAGTGAAGGAAGAAGACAGAGAGAAGGGGAATGAGAAAAGCAGAGTGAGGAGAAGTGGAAAAAAGGGAGCATGAAAGTGAAGGGGTGAGAAATACAGATATTTCAACCTTACCTGACCAACAAAATAACTTAATTATAAATCAATGTTTTTTTTTAATTGCTAGAAAAAAGGATTAATTTTCCTAAATTTTCTTTCTCGATCTGAAAAAAAAGAAAAAAGTATTAATATTTAACAATACATTTTAGAATACAGTACACATATTTTCATATTTAACAAAGTAATTTTTTGCCCTTTTTTTGCTGTTTTCTGAATATATTGAAATTCACTGCAAATTGTGAAACCAATTGCATTCATCACTTAACAGCGGGCAAAAGAATTAACAATCTGAAAGATTGTTTAAAAAAAGCTCTGAATCTCTTCTCAGTAAAACATACCTTGATAGAAATATAACATATATAATAAAAATATCTTCTAAGAACAATAACTATTTGCAATAAATAACGTCTGTAAATCTTGTTGCTTTAGCACATACACCAAAATAATATCTGTCAAAGAAGTCCACAAGAGAAATTTTTACCTTTCCATGAGGCCAAATGGTAATTTTTAAATTCTTTTTTGGAGAAATAACCAATGGTAATCCAATTAAATCGAAATAATGGTTTGTTCAGATGCTGCAATTTGTATCTAAAATTTTGGTTTTAGAAAAATTAAGTAGGAATTTGGTAATTCTGCAGGCAAACGTTGCTTGAAAATCAATTGAGAATCATTACACAGTGTCCAGCCTTTTTCACATTTTAGATAAACTGTGTAATGACCAGAAGTTATAGAAGGTCCATCATGGAAAATTATTGCAACTGCAACAAAAGTTTTTTCCAGATATTGATAATTGATGTCCTGTAAACTTCTTTATTAAAGTGTCCAATTTTGTACCATCAGCTTTACAACGTTGCATCATTAAAATTACATACTGTCCATATTTCTTTAAAAATAACGTTGATAACATTTCTGATTTACATTGACAACATTCCATTTTGTGATTTGCATCTTTAACTAATTTACTAAAAGTCACTGATTTACTCTCTGGTAATGTTAAATATATGAACCTTTCAGAATCAACATTAGAGCTGCATGTGTTCAAACAGTTTTCACAACTATGTTCCCATTTATAAGAGAGACCAAACATATTTTCTATTTCTACCCCTTCATCTTCCAGTACCATAAGCATATACATTAAGAATTCCTGTGCATCTTGCTGGACATTTTGAGTAAACTGTGTACATCCTGAACATACATCTAAAAGATTTCTAACATCAGAAGCACTTTCAATTTTAGTTTTATCATTACTTAGCTTCTCATGAAAAAACTCAGCAGAGAACAGAATCTTTTTTCATGATTTAGTATTATCTGCTCTTGCAAACTTTCAAGATAAAATACAACATTCAGTACTACATTAGCGTAGCAGTTGACACCAGAGCTATTTTCAAAATGACAACCAACAACCTCTTCAACATTGTCCTTTTTCTTTTTGCTTGGAATCACATCACTCTCCTTTTGTTTTCTCTTCTGTACATCCTCATTACAGATATTCTCAATTCTCCTTTTCCGACAAACAACACGTTTTTCAAACACAGGATACTGACCTAAATAAGGAGCATAGCTTCTTTTTAATCTATTATATTCCTTAACACAGTTTGCATCAGAACTAACTTTTGACTCATCAAAGTCTATCATGAATAAACCAGATATTTTTTTCACGCGTGACAAAGCAACATATGCCATACCTTCTTTAAACACACTAGATCCAATGTTTACAAAAGCACTATCTACAGTTAATCCTTGAGATTTGTGAATAGTTACAGCATATGCTAGAGAAAACGGAAACTGCTTCCTACGTACATATAAGTCTTTCACAAGCAAGAAATGAACTGAACAACGACTAATGTCTTTAACCTCTTCAATCTGATCAAATTTTATTTTTAAAAATTCAATTCCATCTTTTTTCTGGTAATTAACAAAACCCACAACTTTACGCATAGCTCCCTTCACTAAACCTTTTTCTACATCAAAATTACGTCTTAAAATTACTCGACAGTTCATACATACATAAAGATTCTTTTCTAAACCAGCTGTTTTCGATATGTTTTTCTCTAGAGAATCCAATTTAGTTGTCAATTTGCTTGTCAATATAATAGTTATTCCTTCATGTTGTATTTTATCCACAGCTTCCAGTTTTACAATCTCTTCATTTTCAAATTGCAAAAGTTCTTGATTGAATATAGAGCATTCATGTAGTGTTGGCATTAAGCAGATTACAGTATTTTTTCCAGCAATTTTCTTGTATATTTTCTCTGGAACTATTTGTTCGGTTGGAAACAAATTACATAGCATAATCATCATCATTTGCTTGCCGCATATTGGTAATGAGTTCTTTGTACTCAAAGTATGTCCAAATATTCACATTACCTATACTTCCTAATGACTTTTTCGTGTCTTCATGTGTAAGAGTATGAAATACTGGTTGTCCTTTAACTGGTCTGAGCTGCAGTAGATCCCCAAAAACTATAACATGTTTTCCTCCAAATAGCACGTCATAGTTTGTCTTTAGAATTTGCTGCATTCTTAAATGCACAAAGGCAAACATTAAGTATGATACCATGCTTACCTCATCAATAATGAGAACTTTCATTTTTTTCAATACTCTTGAAACTTCCCAACATGCTTCTCCTGTTAGCTTGTGGTATTGTATTTTGTTCTCATGCTCTACTGGTAACATTAGCAAACGATGGAGGGTAATTCCTTTTATGTTATATGCTGCTAACCCAGTTGGAGCAGTAACAACACAAGACAAAGTTGAATCTGTTTTTTCTGTAGGTAGCTTCTAATTACTTTAATCAAGAAACTTTTTCCAGTTCCAGCTTGTCCACTCACATACATTCTGATTGGTTCAAATGATGTGCATGAGCACTCTTTATTTTCATGTAGTAATCCATGATCAATTTGTTTTGTGACTTCCTCATAAATTTGTTGTTGTTCATCATTCAGTTGCTGTTCCAAATTTGGTAAGTTTATTAAATCTTCCTGAGCTTGATTCATAGCTGTTTCCACTTCAGTCATGGCTATTGCAGCTTCATTTTCTACGATTGGTTGTCCTAGGGGATCTTGACTGAGTGTCCCAGAACTTTGACTGTCTTGAGAACTGTCTCTAGCTACTTCAGCTGCAATTGTTGCTTCTTGTTCAATTTCTTCATTTAACATTTGTACATAAGTTGTGAAAGTACTGCATTCTATGGTATCTTTGCATGCATTAAAGGAATATTCATAGCTTTGAAAATGTCCAAGTAATTCATCCTCTGAGCGCCATGGTTTAAACAACTGTAAAAGTGCTAAGTGGTAAAATTCCTTCTTGTCAGTAGTGTCGCAACTCAGCTTTCTGTGATTAATCAAACTTCCTTTTGTTTGTTTTACCAAACATCCTTCCTCACCAATGACTTTATATTTTCCATTGTTGATGTCTTCTGTGGCATTCCGTTTATAAATGTAGTTCTGCAGCACTTCATAGAGACACATGTTCTCAAGATGATGACTTCTCTTTGGGTAATATGTGTCCAACATGTTTGTTCTTAAAATGTCTGTACTTTCAGGTTTGTACTCTGCTAAATATTCAATTTCTCGAATAGATTTCTGTACCCGATTTCGCATTCCTGCAAGGCCTAAACTTACCCAAATTATTCTTCTGGATTTGGAGTACAGACTTGCAGATGATAACCTATCTGAGCATTCGTATGACCCAATTTCTCGATGCGATAACATCTTTAAACTGAAACTGTACAGCTTTTTAATGATAGTCTTCTCATGAGAAATCTCTTCCCACATTTCTTTCAATTGCGTTTTCTGAGATTTAGTGATGTAAGATGTGACATACTGAGCAACAGCAATAGAATTGTCAGCTACATACTGAATATCCATGTTAGCATTCCACATGCATAAAATGACTGGGTTGTAGTCAGTTATATATTTTGACTCTTCTTTTCTTCTTAGGTTGTAGGTATTCTTAGGCGATTTTCTTGTAATAGTATGTCGCACAGCTGACATAAAACTGTTTACTCTTCCTTTTGAAAGAACAGGTCATGGAAATCCAAATCGACATTTTGTGTAGAATTTATCTTTACTCTTGTACTTTCGTCAACAGTATTTTCCACACCGATGACTTTGGTAACGTAAAACTTGCTCTTTTAAGTTTTTTTCTTCTGTGCTTTTAGGTATAGCACATGTTGCATATCCTTTAATGAAAGATAAAACTGCATCATCAGAATCTGTTCCAAATTTTGGGGCATCCTTGATCCACAACAGCATATGAATATGAGGAGCACCTCTTGCTTGGTACTCTTTTCTCCAAAAGAAATCCACAACTTCTCCAAGAGGTGGATTTTTTTTTATTGCAGATGAAGGACATCATAGCCTCAAATCTATGATTGAAATATCTGCAAACATTAACCGGATCCAATGAGCACAATTCTCCTGCTGTCTTGTATTGGATGTTTTCAATATTTGAATTTGCCTCTTGAAGAAAATCCAGTAAATCATCCCAAGCGTACTCTGCACAGCTTAGGGTAAGGAACCATGTAGGAGTTCCTAAATTCCGTAACATATATTTCAATTCTCCATGGCGTCGGTACAAATATTCATTAGTCCCACGCTGACAAGCCATTAGATTAATCAATTGAGTTTCCAAATGATCATCTCGCTGTTGCACTTTGTTCAGAAAATCCTTTGCAGACACATTATGTAGATGTACTCCAGTTTTCAAAATGTGATTTACTGCATAAGATAGTGCTGATAAGTCACTTTCAAATAAAAGATGGAACAAATAAGGAATACTTTGATGAAATCTTGGATCTTCTGCATATAATCTTGTAGTCCGATACTCAGAAGCAGGAATCTGTACTGGACGTTCATCATATCGTCCACCTTTTCCTGTAGGAAACACCTGGGGAAAACAACGAGCTTCCAAGCTCTCCTTCCATACACTCACAGGAGTTCCTTTTGCTTTTTTCAACTGAAAGAGATCAATAGTGTTTCCCATAACTTCTTTAGAATGAAGAGGTTGTATGCTGAAATGTTCATAAATTTCTTCTTCTTTTGACTTATCCACTTTTTCAATTTGCCCAGTTGGTATTCCTGTGTCTGCTAGTAAATCTTCTTCATCTTCATCCATATAAATTGATTCATACCATTTAATATTTCTTTTCAAATATATATTTGCTCTTTGTACTTTTCGTACATCCACCAGCTCCTGCCAAATTTTCTTATTCTTTGTAGGTACACCATTAACCAGAATAACTAATGGTTCAGTTTCCAAACTATCTGCATCAATTGTTTCAATATTTTTTTTCAAATCCAATGGCAAATAGACAACTCTTCCTTTTAAACCTCTTTGTAAATCTGAAGAAGGTAATTTGCCTGTTTTGGGCTCCATACGAACTATAGTCTGAAACGGATGGACACTTGAATGAGTATAGACTCATACGTATTTAAATCACTAAGTTCTGCAGGAATATCAACCAATTCTAAAATATTATGTACAGCTCTAGCAGGCATTTTATTTTCTTCTAACTTGTTATAACAGTATTTACAAATACGCTGATCTTCACCCAAATCAAAACAATTTTCCAGAAATAAATATGTAGCAAAATCCTTCCACTTAGAATTATTTTCTTTTTCACTTTTTTTATAGAGATCAACATTCCTTGTTTGATTTTTATAATGGCTTCTCCGGCAACAAATACAAGTAATATTTGGTCTTTCATTAGAGATGATAGTAAATTTTGTCATTTGATCTTCAAATGTTTTACTAACAGTGGGTTCTACATTCTCTTCCACATTTTCTTCAATAACTGTGTCATTTCCTGCACTTTCTTGCTCTGGACCAAAGTAACAAAACTCAATATCCTCACAAACCTTCTTCACATCTGTTACAGATCCACGGAACAGAGCACTATTCAACTCATGTAACTTTAGTGCTGGACTTTTAGCAAAATACAGTCTTCTCACAAACTTTCTCATTTCAGTATGATGAACAGCCAGCATCCTAAAATGGTGAAAAACACTTTGACAAACTTTCCTAGAAAGACAAGCCAGAGAATGTCGTTGCAAACCAGTATTCTCTCTCACTCTGCATGGATCTAGTCTTTGAAACACCTTAATCTTCTGTTTAACACTTTTTTTAATATATTCTCTTAGAAAGTCACGAAATTTATCAATAGATTCCTGTCATACAGTACAAATACTACTATAATTCCAAGTGTACACTGGGGCTTTAGGACGTCTCCCCATAACCTCATCAGCTAACACTTCTTCCTCATTTCTTGGAACCATTTTCTCCTTTTCCATTACACAACCATCCTTAACTTCATATGCTCGACCACTGGTGTCAACTGCATGCAGCAAACTATTACTTTGAAGATAACTCTCTTCATTAAAAAATGGTTCAGTACTTGAACTATGCTTCCATTCTCCTAAGAACACTTTACAAAAGTTTTTTTTTTCACTTCTCTTTTTCTTTTGCTTTTTGACTTCATTACATTCACTAATTTATCTAATGTACGGATCCTGTTCAAAATTAAAATGAATAGTTTCCTTCTTAACTCCAAAGCCTTTGCAACAATTGATTCAATATGTTTCTTTTTCTTATAAAATTTGTCTTTCTTCCTATATTTTTTTACATCCTTTAGCAAATTGAACATCACTCTTCTCTGAAACATTTTTCTACAAATGTTTTTAAAATCTATTTCTACATTAGCATTTAGCATATTCTGTCGATTGTCTTGTTGTTTTCTACTTGAAACACTATTTCCAGTGGATATATTTTTTACATTTTTTCTTTGCTTGAGGATATTTTAAAAAAAATCCTTAGTCTGCTTACCAGAAGGCTTTTTCTTTTTTCCAACATAGGGATCTTCAACTAATTTTTGTTGTCCAGTTGTCTTTAAATATAGATGTTGTTGCTGTTCTTTTCTCTTTCTTGATTTTATAGGCATCTTTAATTTATTTCAGTCTTGTTCAGCAATACCTGAAAGAAACTAAAAAAAAAAATACCTTTATGTAATTTATATATATTACTATATTTTTTATGAGCTTTTCAAAACATATCATATGAGCTATCCCTTTCCTACGACTGCAAGTCTTACACAATAAAAGCTACACCAATTAAATCTCTTACAACAATTCCTGTGTGCACACAGACTCATGGTGTGATTCTAGGCAGAAAACAATATTTGTTTGGCAATTTCAAAGCACATTTACTACTGTGGTTGAGCAAGTGATAATGACTTTAACAGCCTGACACATTTTCCTTATAGTTTAGAGAGGCAGAAAAGAGCACATGTCCTAACAGCTACTTGAGAGCATGAGCATGTGGAACCTGAGTGAGTGATTAGACTAGAGCAAAAGAAATGAGCCTTGGTGATGTTGAATGTCGTAGCGTTACACACTACTATCTGAAATACCATACAGTGCTGTATACTTAGCATGGGAGTGCAGGAGAAGCAGCTGCCTGTGTGCTAAGAGTGTGTTTCCGGAGACTGTGTATTGTCAGGTGCAAGAGAGATCTGCATGGACGCTTGCACAACTGCATGAAGACTGCATAGATGTATGTAAGATCACCTGTGCTAAGGGTTAATTGCAGTTTTGAACATGTAGGAACTACCTCGCCCATTGCAGGAGTGGAAGGAAAATCTACCCTGTTATTTTCAAATGTGTTAGCATTTGCCTCTCTTTTGTGAGATATTGATTTGTGCTGAATGCTAGCCATCACAGTTCAAGAAAAAAAGCTGCCCCTTTCCTACGAATGCAAGTCTTACAGAACCTGACCAACACATATTAAATCTCTGACAACAAATTCCTGTGTGCACACAGACTGATGGTGTGATTCTAGGCAGAAAACGATTTTTGATTGGCAATTTCAAAGCACATTTACCGCTGTGGTTTTGCAAGTGTTAAATACTGTAACAGCCTGACACATTTTCCTTATAGTTTAGAGAGGCAGAAAAGAGCACATGTCCTAACAGCTACTTGAGAGCATGAGCATGTGGAACCTTGGTGAGTGATTAGACTAGAGCAAAGGAAATGAGCCTTGGTGATGTTGAATGTGGTAGCGTTACACACTACTATCTAAAATACCACACAGTGCTGAATACTTAGCATGGGAGTGCAGTAGAAGCTACTGCCTGTGTGATAAGAATGTGTTTCTGGAGACTGTGTATTGTCAGGTGCAAGAGAGATCTGCATGGACGCTTGCAGAACTGCATGAAGACTGCACAGATGTATGTAAGAGTACATGTGGAATAAGGGTTAATTGCAGTTTTGAACATGTAGGATCTACCTCACCCATGGCAGGAGTGGAAGGAAAATCTTCCATGTTGATTTCAAATGTGTTAGCATTTGCCTCTCTTTTGTGAGATATTGATTTGTGCTGAATGCTAGCCATAACAGCTCAAGAAAACAAGCTGCCCCTTTCCTGCGAATGCAAGTCTTACAGAACCAGACCAACACAAATTAAATCTCTGACAACAATTCCTGTGTGCACACAGACTCATGGTGTGATTCTAGGAAGAAAACGATTTTTCATTGGCAATTTCAAAGCACATTTACTGCTGTGGTTTTGCAACTGATGATTACTGTAAGAGCCTGACACATTTTCCTTATAGTTTAGAGAGGCAGAAAAGAGCACATGTCCTAACAGCTACTTGAGAGCATGAGCATGTGGAACCTCGGTGAGTGATTAGACTATAGCAAAGGAAATGAGCCTTGGTGATGTTGAATGTGGTAGCGTTACACACTACTATCTGAAATACTACGCAGTGCTGAATACTTGGCATGGGAGTGCAGGAGAAGCAACTGCCTGTGTGCTAAGAGCGTGCTTCTGGAGACTGTGTATTGTCAGGTGCAAGAGAGATCTGCGTGGACGCTTGCACAACTGCATGAAGACTGCAGAGATGTATGTAAGAGTACATGTGGGGTAAGGGTTAATTGGAGTTTTGAACATGTAGGATCTACCTCAACAATTGCAGGAGTGGAAGAAAAATCTACCATGTTGATTTCAAACGTGTTAGCATTTGCCTCTCTTTTGTGAGATATTGATTTGTGCTGAATGCTAGCCATCACAGTTCAAGAAAACCAGCTGCCCCTTTCCTGCGAATGCAAGTCTTACAGAACCAGACCAACACGAATTAATTCTCTGACAACAATTCCTGTGTGCACACAGACTCATGGTGTAATTCTAGGCAGAAAACGATTCTTGATTGGCAATTTCAAAGCACATTTACTACTGTGGTTTTGCAAGTGATAATTATTGTAACAGCCTGACACATTTTCCTTATAGTTTAGAGAGGCAGAAAAGAGCACATGTCCTAACAGCTACTTGAGAGCATGAGCATGTGGAACCTGGGTGAGTGATTAGACTAGAGCAAAGGAAATGAGCCTTGTTGATGTTGAATGTGGTAGCGTTACACACTACTATCTGAAATACCACACAGTGCTGAATACTTAGCATGGGAGTGCAGGAGAAGCCACTGCCTGTGTGCTAAGAGCGTGCTTCTGGAGACTGTGTATTGTCAGGTGCAAGAGAGATCTGCATGGACGCTTGCACAACTGCATGACGACTGCAGAGATGTATGTAAGAGTACATGTGGGGTAAGGGTTAATTGCAGTTTTGAACATGTAGGATCTACCTCAACCATTGCAGGAGTGTAAGGAAAATCTACCCTGTTGTTTTCAAATGTGTTAGCATTTGCCTCTCATTTGTGAGATATTGATTTGTGCTGAATGCTAGCCATCACAGTTCAAGAAAACAAGCTGCCCCTTTCCTGCGAATGCAAGTCTTACAGAACCAGACCAACACGAATTAAATCTCTGACAACAAATTCCTGTGTGCACACAGACTCATGGTGTGATTCTAGGCAGAAAACGATTTTTGATTGGCAATTTCAAAGCACATTTACTACTGTGGTTTTGCAAGTGATAATTATTGTAACAGCCTGACACATTTTCCTTATAGTTTAGAGAGGCAGAAAAGAGCACATGTCCTAACAGCTACTTGAGAGCATGAGCATGTGGAACCTGGGTGAGTGATTAGACTAGAGCAAAGGAAATAAGCCTTGGTGACGTTGAATGTGGTAGCGTTACACACTACTATCTAAAATACCATACAGTGCTGAATAGTAAGCATGGGACTGCAGGAGAAGCTACTGCCTGTGTGCTAAGAATGTGTTTCCGGAAATTGTGTATTGTCAGGTGCAAGAGAGATCTGCATGGGCGCTTGCAGAACTGCATGAAGACTGCACAGATGTATGTAAGAGTACATGTGGGGTAAGGGTTAATTGCAGTTTTGAACATGTAGGATCTACCTCACCCATGGCAGGAGTGGAAGAAAAATCTACCATGTTGATTTCAAACGTGTTAGCATTTGCCTCTCTTTTGTGAGATATTGATTTGTGCTGAATGCTAGCCATCACAGTTCAAGTCAACCAGCTGCCCCTTTCCTGCGAATGCAAGTCTTACAGAACCAGACCAACACGAATTAATTCTCTGACAACAATTCCTGTGTGCACACAGACTCATGGTGTGATTCTAGGCAGAAAACGATTTTTGATTGGCGATTTCAAAGCACATTTACTACTGTGGTTTTGCAAGTGATAATTATTGTAACAGCCTGACACATTTTCCTTATAGTTTAGAGAGGCAGAAAAGAGCACATGTCCTAACAGCTACTTGAGAGCATGAGCATGTGGAACCTGGGTGAGTGATTAGAATAGAGCAAAGGAAATGAGTCTTGGTGACGTTGAATGTGGTAGCGTTACACACTACTATCTAAAATACCATACAGTGCTGAATAGTAAGCATGGGACTGCAGGATAAGCTACTGCCTATGTGCTAAGAATGTGTTTCTGGAGACTGTGTATTGTCAGGTGCAAGAGAGATCTGCATGGACGCTTGCAGAACTGCATGAAGACTGCACAGATGTATGTAAGAGTACATGTGGGGTAAGGGTTAATTGCAGTTTTGAACATGTAGGATCTACCTCAGCCACAGCAGGAGTGGAAGGAAAATCTACCATGTTGATTTCAAATGTGTTAGCATTTGCCTCCCTTTTGTGAGATATTGATTTGTGCTGAATGCTATCCATCACAGTTCAAGAAAACCAGATGCCCCTTTCTTGCGAATGCAAGTCTTACAGAACCAGACCAACACAAATTAAATCTCTGACAACAATTCCTGTGTGCACACAGACTCATGGTGTGATTCTAGGAAGAAAACGATTTTTCATTGGCAATTTCAAAGCACATTTACTGCTGTGGTTTTGCAACTGATGATTACTGTAAGAGCCTGACACATTTTCCTTATAGTTTAGAGAGGCAGAAAAGAGCACATGTCCTAACAGCTACTTGAGAGCATGAGCATGTGGAACCTGGGTGAGTGATTAGACTATAGCAAAGGAAATGAGCCTTGGTGATGTTGAATGTGGTAGCGTTACACACTACTATCTGAAATACTACGCAGTGCTGAATACTTGGCATGGGAGTGCAGGAGAAGCAACTGCCTGTGTGCTAAGAGCGTGCTTCTGGAGACTGTGTATTGTCAGGTGCAAGAGAGATCTGCGTGGACGCTTGCACAACTGCATGAAGACTGCAGAAATGTATGTAAGAGTACATGTGGGGTAAGGGTTAATTGGAGTTTTGAACACGTAGGATCTACCTCAACAATTGCAGGAGTGGAAGAAAAATCTACCATGTTGATTTCAAACGTGTTAGCATTTGCCTCTCTTTTGTGAGATATTGATTTGTGCTGAATGCTAGCCATCACAGTTCAAGAAAACCAGCTGCCCCTTTCCTGCGAATGCAAGTCTTACAGAACCAGACCAACACGAATTAATTCTCTGACAACAATTCCTGTGTGCACACAGACTCATGGTGTAATTCTAGGCAGAAAACGATTCTTGGTTGGCAATTTCAAAGCACATTTACTACTGTGGTTTTGCAAGTGATAATTATTGTAACAGCCTGACACATTTTCCTTATAGTTTAGAGAGGCAGAAAAGAGCACATGTCCTAACAGCTACTTGAGAGCATGAGCATGTGGAACCTGGGTGAGTGATTAGACTAGAGCAAAGGAAATGAGCCTTGTTGATGTTGAATGTGGTAGCGTTACACACTACTATCTGAAATACCACACAGTGCCGAATACTTAGCATGGGAGTGCAGGAGAAGCCACTGCCTGTGTGCTAAGAGCGTGCTTCTGGAGACTGTGTATTGTCAGGTGCAAGAGAGATCTGCATGGACGCTTGCACAACTGCATGACGACTGCAGAGATGTATGTAAGAGTACATGTGGGGTAAGGGTTAATTGGAGTTTTGAACACATAGGATCTACCTCAACCATTGCAGGAGTGTAAGGAAAATCTACCCTGTTGTTTTCAAATGTGTTAGCATTTGCCTCTCATTTGTGAGATATTGATTTGTGCTGAATGCTAGCCATCACAGTTCAAGAAAACAAGCTGCCCCTTTCCTGCGAATGCAAGTCTTACAGAACCAGACCAACACGAATTAAATCTCTGACAACAAATTCCTGTGTGCACACAGACTCATGGTGTGATTCTAGGCAGAAAACGATTTTTGATTGGCAATTTCAAAGCACATTTACTACTGTGGTTTTGCAAGTGATAATTATTGTAACAGCCTGACACATTTTCCTTATAGTTTAGAGAGGCAGAAAAGAGCACATGTCCTAACAGCTACTTGAGAGCATGAGCATGTGGAACCTGGGTGAGTGATTAGACTAGAGCAAAGGAAATAAGCCTTGGTGACGTTGAATGTGGTAGCGTTACACACTACTATCTAACATACCATACAGTGCTGAATAGTAAGCATGGGACTGCAGGAGAAGCTACTGCCTGTGTGCTAAGAATGTGTTTCCGGAAATTGTGTATTGTCAGGTGCAAGAGAGATCTGCATGGGCGCTTGCAGAACTGCATGAAGACTGCACAGATGTATGTAAGAGTACATGTGGGGTAAGGGTTAATTGCAGTTTTGAACATGTAGGATCTACCTCACCCATGGCAGGAGTGGAAGAAAAATCTACCATGTTGATTTCAAACGTGTTAGCATTTGCCTCTCTTTTGTGAGATATTGATTTGTGCTGAATGCTAGCCATCACAGTTCAAGTCAACCAGCTGCCCCTTTCCTGCGAATGCAAGTCTTACAGAACCAGACCAACACGAATTAATTCTCTGACAACAATTCCTGTGTGCACACAGACTCATGGTGTGATTCTAGGCAGAAAACGATTTTTGATTGGCGATTTCAAAGCACATTTACTACTGTGGTTTTGCAAGTGATAATTATTGTAACAGCCTGACACATTTTCCTTATAGTTTAGAGAGGCAGAAAAGAGCACATGTCCTAACAGCTACTTGAGAGCATGAGCATGTGGAACCTGGGTGAGTGATTAGAATAGAGCAAAGGAAATGAGTCTTGGTGACGTTGAATGTGGTAGCGTTACACACTACTATCTAAAATACCATACAGTGCTGAATAGTAAGCATGGGACTGCAGGAGAACCTACTGCCTATGTGCTAAGAATGTGTTTCTGGAGACTGTGTATTGTCAGGTGCAAGAGAGATCTGCATGGACGCTTGCAGAACTGCATGAAGACTGCACAGATGTATGTAAGAGTACATGTGGGGTAAGGGTTAATTGCAGTTTTGAACATGTAGGATCTACCTCACCCACAGCAGGAGTGGAAGGAAAATCTACCATGTTGATTTCAAATGTGTTAGCATTTGCCTCCCTTTTGTGAGATATTGATTTGTGCTGAATGCTATCCATCACAGTTCAAGAAAACCAGATGCCCCTTTCTTGCGAATGCAAGTCTTACAGAACCAGACCAACACGAATTAAATCTCTGACAACAATTCCTGTGTGCACACAGACTCATGGTGTGATTCTAGGCAGAAAACCATTTTTCATTGTCAATTTCAAAGCACATTTACCGCTGTGGTTTTGCAAGTGATAATTAGTGTAACAGCCTGACACATTTTCCTTATAGTTTAGAGAGGCAGAAAAGAGCACATGTCCTAACAGCTACTTGAGAGCATGAGCGTGTGGAACCTGGGTGAGTGATTAGACTAGAGCAAAGGAAATGAGCCTTGGTGATATTGAATGTGGTAGCGTTACACACTACTATCTGAAATACCACACAGTGCTGAATACTTAGCATGGGAGTGCAGGAGAAGCAACTGCCTGTGTGCTAAGAGCGTGCTTCTGGAGACTGTGTATTGTCAGGTGCAAGAGAGATCTGCATGGACGCTTGCACAACTGCATGAAGACTGCAGAGATGTATGTAAGAGTACATGTGGGGTAAGGGTTAATTGGAGTTTTGAACTCGTAGGATCTACCTCAACCATTGCAGGAGTGTAAGGAAAATCTACCCTGTTGTTTTCAAATGTGTTAGCATTTGCCTCTCATTTGTGAGATATTGATTTGTGCTGAATGCTAGCCATCACAGTTCAAGAAAACAAACTGCCCCTTTCCTGCGAATGCAAGTCTTACAGAACCAGACCAACACAAATTAAATCTCCGACAACAAATTCCTGTGTGCACACAGACTCATGGTGTGATTCTAGGCAGAAAACGATTTTTGATTGGCAATTTCAAAGCACTTTTACTGCTGTGGTTTTGCAAGTGATAATTATTGTAACAGCCTGACACATTTTCCTTATAGTTTAGAGAGGCAGAAAAGAGCACATGTCCTAACAGCTACTTGAGAGCATGAGCATGTGGAACCTGGGTGAGTGATTAGACTAGAGCAAAGGAAATAAGCCTTGGTGATGTTGAATGTGGTAGCGTTACACACTACTATCTAAAATACCACACAGTGCTGAATAGTAAGCATGGGACTGCAGGAGAAGCTACTGCCTGTGTGCTAAGAATGTGTTTCTGGAAACTGTGTATTGTCAGGTGCAAGAGAGATCTGCATAGACGCTTGCAGAACTGCATGAAGACTGCACAGATGTATGTAAGAGTACATGTGGGGTAAGGGTTAATTGCAGTTTTGAACATGTAGGATCTACCTCACCCATGGCAGGAGTGGAAGAAAAATCTACCATGTTGAATTCAAACGTGTTAGCATTTGCCTCTCTTTTGTGAGATATTAAATTTGTGCTGAATGCTAGCCATCACAGTTCAAGAAAACCAGCTGCCCCTTTCCTGCGAATGCAAGTCTTACAGAACCAGACCAACACGAATTAAATCTCTGACAACAATTCCTGTGTGCACACAGACTCATGGTGTGATTCTAGGCAGAACACAATATTCCTGGGTGATACCAGTACACCTTTACTTATGGTGAAGACATACTCCATAATATCTGACAAGTTCAAGGCAGTTAAATATCTTCCAAAACATTAAATGTAAAACACAACTTTAAAACAAGAATTTCATTTACATTTTTTATATCAAAATGCACCACATACATCCCCTCTCAAATTCATAACTCACCTTTAAAAGTAGTTAGTTGAGAAAGAAATGTGGCACTCACACAGCAGATTATCAGAGCCAGAATCTCTGAACTGTACACCTCTCATCAGAACCAGTAAATGGCAATGTTTCCCTCTCTTTTTTCACACATATACATGTTAACTTCAAACCACAGTGCTTCCCACATTTTTTCAAATGGAAACACACATTTCTATTCATTGCAAATTTCAACCCTTTCCAAATGATCCCTGCCCCCAACATGACTTCTACCTCCTACCACAGCAACAGGTCATGGAACACTGGTGTGAGCAGAGAGGTCAGAAGTTCAGCACACAATGTTTCTAATCCAAAGAGCAAGAGTGCTTGACTTTTCAAACCTAACAGCAAATCCAAAGTAATGTTCTGTGGGAACACATTTTTCTGAACCAATACAAAACATGCTTTTAAAAATTTAAACATACAGCCTAGTTTTTAGTGTGGAATGGTCTGAAACAGCCAATGAGCTCTTTTTATTAAACAAAATATGTAAGCCTCCATTTTACAACTATCTTTCTTTTCATATTGCCATTCTACTGAAAGACACCTTCTGAGTGCATCCAGATCTCCTTGAAAGATGTTCACAGTGTGGATTGTAGGTCATAGCTATGTCTTCTGGAGTGAAAAGTATGCAGAAAAAAGAGGTATTTTCAAAGACCTAGTTTTGCCAAATGTAGACATTAAATGGATTGGTCAGAGAGGGTTAAAGTGGCACCAATGAATGCCTTTGGTGAAATCCTTTCTACATCTCCCACAGCCTGACCTTATAATTGTGTACTGTGGTGGAAATGACATAGGCGCTTTAACTGGGGTAGGTCTGGAAATGCTTGTTAAGGACACCTTTGTGCAATTGATGTCACTTTTTCCACAAACTACCTTTGTATATTCTAATATATGCCAAAGGCAAAAGTGGAACTGGTCCAACCAATATTGTCCGCAGATTGACAAAGCTAGAAAGCACGTCAATAAGTCTGTTTCTGCTTTCCTCAGAGACTATGGTATGGGTTCTATATACCACAACAACTTGCGTTACAACATGCAAGGCATTTATAGAGGAGACGGTGTTCATTTCACAGATGAAGGCAACAGAGTCTTCCTCTTGAACTTTAGACTCTGCATCGGTACTTACTTGTAGGTACAAAAAAACACTCAATGAACACAACGGCTCTTTTTAGAGCCAACCAACATCTAAACACTTAAACTTGATTTTTTAATCTATTTTATTAATGTTTTTTTTGCCACCGTGCGCGCACCGTACGCGCACCGTGCGCGCACCCCGCGATATATATATATATTTTTTTTTTGAGACCTAAGAGGTCTTTCATGGTCCCCCTGAGAAGGCCCAGGGGGTCAGGGACTCTCTACCCTGCCCCCTTTTCACGTTCTCCACTTGTGTTTTTAGCTCTCTTCTACCTCTAAAACTCCAAATGGCGGCTGGGGGTGCGCGCACCGTGCGCGCACCGCGCGATTTTTGGAAAAAAAATACAATGTTTTTTTCACCCTTTGGGGTCCTTCAGGGACCCCCTGACAAAGGCTAGGGGGTCAGGAACTCTCTACCCTGCCCCCTTTTCACGTTCTCCACCTTTCTTTTTCCCTGTCACACACACAACACACAAAATGGCGGCCGACACTTCCTGATTTTGACCGATTCGAATGTTGACTGTCATGAATCCACCAATTAGAATTACGCTCGCGCATGTTAGGGTGCGCGCACCGTGCGCGTACGGTGCGCGTATGGTGCACGGCTATAGATATGTATGTGCTTTTAACTGCAACTTTCTCAGGAACTACTGAACAGATTGACTCCATATATGCAAAAGGCACATCCCTGACCTGAGGACTACCTCTTTGCCAAATTTCAAGTTCTGTTCAGCCGTTCGGGCTGTACCTTCGACTAAAGGTCCTATGGGAAAATGCATGGGGAAAACGCGTTTTGGGACCCCCCTTTTTTCTCGGCCCCCGCTTGACGAATCCCCCCGAGACTTTCAGGGTAGGAGCTGAGCGGAGCACCCCATTTGTTTTGAAAATTTTGCGCGGATTCATCAACCGGCGCCAAGTTATTCAGAATAGAATTTTGAGATTTCCTATGGAAACACGGTCCTAACTATAACTATCTACTGGCGACCGCCAGTAGATAATATATATATATATATATATATATATATATATATATATTACCTACTGGCGGTCGCCAGTAGGTAGTTATAGTTAGGACCCCTTTTCCATAGGAAATCCGCAACATTCTATTTTGAATAACTTTGGCGCCGGTCGACGAATCCTCGCGAATTTTTCAAAATAGGTGGGGCGCTACGCTCCGCTCCTACCCTGAAAGTCTCGGGGGGATTCGTCAAGCGGGGGCTGAGATAAAAGGGGGGTCCCAAAACGCGTTTTTCCCATGCATTTTTCCATAGGACCTTTAGACAGGGCTACAGCCCGAACGGCTGAACAGATTTACTTGAAATTTGGCAGAGAGGTAGTCCTCAGGTCAAGGAAGTGCCTTTTGTAGGTTTGGTGTAAATCTGTTCAGTATTTCCTGAGAAAATAGCATTTAAAAGCATATATATATGTGGGCGGAGCCTAACCACACATCTCATCCTGAGATCTGATTGGCTGTCAGCACTTCATCCAAGAAGTGTTGGCAGCCATCTTGGGACCAATATACATGATAGCACCTCATTAAAAAGCATTGCAGTTAATAGAAGGTTTTAAGACTTTAGTTACATTATAAATCATTTGTTGATGGTACCATACTCATTTTAGGAATTGTGGTATGTTCTAAGGTGATTTTACCATGTGAAAAAGCCTTCTGCTGGGATATCATGATTGAGAGAAAAATATTTTCTCATGCTTTTACCACAGAGGTTTGGAAGGTGATCTATAAGCTAAACTGAGAGCTTATTTTCTGTAAATTCACATTATCTTTCTCAGTCATGTGAGAATGAAGTCTGACATTCTCAGTAAAACATGTACATCCAACAAGGGCAGAGACTGTCAGTTGATTCCTTTGTGTTCTACTGCAGCTTCCCAGAGTGTTCCAAAGAACTACTAGAGTGCTAACAGTCCTACCTATGATAAACGTATGGCACACCTGAAGCCATCTTGCTTGGAATAAAGTGGTAACTCTTAAAACATTTAATTTCAAAAGGAACAAAATGAGGGGGTTCATTTTTCCATAAAAAGTATGATTAGTGCTGCAGAAAGAAAAATTAGGGCACATTTTGAGTGACTTCTCAAATCCTCTTCTATTTCATTAAAAAATTCTGACATGCAGACTGAAACATGAACTTTCAATACCAGCAGCAGTTTTCCCTGGTGAGCAGTAGCTTTACTACAGTGATCTAATGAGCAAAAAGAGTGCTAACATTCTGAATTTATGGCAAATGTGTGACACATCTGAATGCCTTCTTGATGGAATCAAAGTAAAAAACTGAAAGTATTTCCTACTGAGGAGACTGCAGTAAATGAGGAAATTAGGAAACTTCATAACAAATAAGTCTCCCAAGATGGCCACCAGAGACAAAAGAGCCCAAATGTAGCCCAAATATCACCCAGATGTAGCCCAAGTATAGCCCAATGACAGAATGTCCCAGAATGTTCTTAAAAACAACTAGAGCGCTTACTGTCTTCATTATGACAAAAGTATGGCACACCTGAAGCCATCTTGATTGGAATAAACTGGTAACACTTAAAACATTTAATTTAAAAAGGAACACAATGAGGGGGTTCATTTTGCCATAGAAATTATCATTAATGCTGAAGAAAGAAAATGAGGGCACATTTTGAGTGACTTCTCAAATCCTCTTCTATTTCATTAAAAAATTCTGACATGCAGACTGAAACATGCACTTTTAATACCAGGAGCAGACTTCCATGGTGAACAGTAGTTTTACTACAGTGATCTAATGAGCAACTAGAGTGCTAACATTCAGAATTTATGGCAAATGTGTGACATATCTGAATACCTTCATGATGGAATCAACGTAAAAAACTGAAAGCATTTCCTACTGAGGAGACTGCAGTACATGAGGAAATTAGGAAACTTCATAACAAATAAATCTCCCAAGATGGCCACCGGAGACAAAAGAGCCCAAATGTAGCCCAAAATCACCCAGATGTAGCCCAAATATAGCCCAATGACAGAAGTATGCAAAACACTTACTATTTAGTGTTTTTGCAGTGTTATATAGTGCAGACTTGTCAGGTATTGGAGTGCTTTACATGAGCATTGGTTACATCACACAAGCACATATTCATTTTGGTTGTAGACATGGGGAGACTAAGTGATTTGACCAGAATCACAGAATGTCGAGCTGAAGCAGAAACTTCAACCTGGTTCCCCAGTTGCAAAGTCTGCAGTTCTGGAAGTAACACCACATCCTCTCCCCTAAGTGCAACATTTAATCAAGTGGTCAACTGGATAAAAAAACATAAAGATAACAAATAATTTAAAAGTGCTTTGTCGCTATTTGAAAACTCAGACAAAATGTCCTTATTTTAGTCTTTTAGAGCACTAACCATAATTTTGATGCCAATAAGACCCTCTCATATATGTAATTTCTAAAGGAAATGCTCTAGGTATTACAGTTTTGATTACATCAAGATGATGTCAGGCGTTCCACACTTTTGTAATAAATATAGAATGTTAGCAATCTAGTTGTTCATTGGGATACTGTTGAGAGGCAAAGGCCAGGGGCACGGACTCTGAAAATTGAAGGCAGGTAGGAGAGTGCAAAGGCAACAATTCAACCACACTGAGCAGGCAGGAAGGGCCGTGGAAGCACAACAGACTATGGAGGGCAGTGGAAAGGGGGGCAGGGGCAACAAACCAACAATACAGGACTTGCAAGAGAGGCTGTTGGAGGGAAGATCTATTACGGGTCAAGGAAGCTAGAGGCGGTCCCCAGAGCCCCGGGAGCCACCACAGAACTGAGCAGGAGAGTGAGTCAGGGACAAAAGGGGCACCTTAATTTGAGCCGGGGTGCCTAGGAACGCTTGCTCCAAAAATGAAGAAAACAGACATATGAGACATGGAATTGGTGGCAGAATACAATGGCAGTTTAATGAGAAGATACAACTTCAAAGAAACCGCAGAATAGAGACATAAAGTACAAAATACAGAATCCAGATAATCATACAGCTGTCATGATATTCTCTGTATCTCAATTAATGTACTGACAGAGAGAGAGAGAAAACACATCTATAAATGCATCATGAGAAACAAGTTAGACCAAGGAAAATGTTACCTAGGAACACTCACGTTTACTCTTAGAGCAAGCATTCCTGCAATTACAATACAAAATCTTTTAAATGCAAAAGTAAAGTGAACAATGGTTAAACATAACATGACATTTCATATAGGTAAAATAGAATAAGATACTTCAAGCAAAGCAGAGCAAGACATTTTAAGCAAAGGAAGACAAGAGCTCCCAGCTCTTGGGGAAAACCTGCACAGCCTGTTAACCTACATACAGACGGCGAGGTAGTCCGTCGATATCTGTGGGTGCTCCCTTTTTATATCATTTTGTGGGCTCCTTTGCACGCTACATCTACCTACGTATGCTACCCAAAAGCTTCGTCTGCAGATTTTACCAGACATTTCGTCATTTACCCACTTAATGCTGACAATGGACTGGGTGAAAAGGTCAGTCTCTCAGGCCAATCGCTTATCGTAAGTTCCATAGAGCAAGCAGAAAATAATGGGTATTGTACGGGAATTCAATATATTCATGTACAAAATCTCCTCAGTTCTCCTAACTTGACGCTCTGCGGTTGCCACTTCCTTAAAAGCGGGAAACCTGCCCAGGAAGCAAGTACCAGTCCAGAATGCAGCCTACTGTATGTCGACAGCTTCAGTGGGATGTTGAACTTTGATACCGAGCACGGAGCACTCGGGTAGGGTGGGGGCTATTAGTTTGGAGCAGAAGGCCTCGCAGACCTGCCTTCAGACTACTATACACTAAAATTGCAGAGCTATGGTCAATTTAACAAAGAGGCCTACATATTGAACAGAAGGGCCTACACAGGGGTTTTATGCTGGCTGAGTGGTAAGGATGTCTCAGGATAATTATATGGCAACACAGGACCCGCTGGTCAATTTAATACGGCCTACAAATGCGGCTGTCAGGGCAAGGACAAGGGTCTCATACTTCAGGTGTGGACAGAACGGGCCAGGGGCCCCCTGTGATACAAAATCTACCCTCCTTCAAGGCTGTGGCAATGTAATAGACCATTGTGGGCAGAAGGAAGAGGCAATGGTAGTACAACCATACATGCCAACAGACCCGATTCAGCCAGGAAACGTCCAATGTTTTTAAGCTCAAATGGGCTTTATTTGATCTGTCTCCTGTCTACAATATCCTCTTTTTCAATGTAACTCAAAGGGGAAAATCAATACCCCAGTTTTTTTTCAAAATCTCCCTCTTACCAAGTTCAAAATGTTCGCAAGTATGGTACATTGGATCATGGAAGGAAATGGGATAGGGACATGGACTTGGATAACAGAGGACAAGAGGGACATGGAGAGGTGCACCAAACTGACCCTGCAGGGCAGGCATCAGGGTTTGCAGCAGCACAATACACCACACAGGGCATGCAGGACGGGAGTGCAGCACAACAATCCATAGAAAGCAAGAGGGAGGGGACAGGACCATGCACATGGACAACAGAGAACAGAGGGGCAAGAGGCAATGGTAGCTAGCGGATCATAATGGACAGACAGGAGAGAAAGCTGCAGCATTACAGACCATAAAGGGCAGTAGGGACGGATCAGGGGCATTACAATGGAACAGACAAGCCAGGAGGGAGGGAGTAGGGGTCTTCACATGTAAACAGAGGGCTGGGGGCAAGGGGGCAGGGCAGGAGCAGCAAGATAGCCATGGAGGTCAGGCAGGATGGGCACTAGAAGCAAGACACACCATGAAGAGCAACAGTGAGACTGTGATGGCATACACACAGACCATGGAGGGAAGGTGGGAGGGGGTCAGGGGCAGCTAACTGACCACACAGGGAAGGTGGGAGGGGCCATGGCAGCACAGAAGACCAATGGCTATGATGGGCAAGAAGGAGGGTGCAGGGGCATGCACAAAGGACGATGGAGGATAGAAGGGAGGGTCAGGACCTGTGCACAGACAAGAAAGTTCAGGGGAAGGGACCTCACAACAGACCACACGGGGCAGGCAGGAGGAGCAGTTGCAACACAACAGACCAGGGAGGGCAGAAGGGTGTGGCAGTACAATGGACCATGTAGGACAGGAGGAAGAGGATAGGGGCATGGCATGTGGACAGGCAGGGTGGAGGTGGCAGGGACAGGTTACAGTCATCTGACAATGCTAGGCAGGTGGGAGGGGAGTGGCAGCTCAACAGAACACTCAGAGTAGATAGGAGTGGCAGGTCCATGGGACATGGTGGGCAAAAAGGATGGAGCAGGGGCATGCACAAAGACATCGGAGGGCAGGGGGAAGGAGAATAGGGGCAGCAAGCTAAGCACAGAGTTTAAGCAGGAGGTCAATGATGGGGCATAGAATTGGGCAATGGAGGGCAGGAGGAGTGGACTGGTACATCATACTAAATTGAGGGCAGTGGCAGCACATCAGACCATGCATGGCAGGAGGGAGGAGGCTATTCCATGGATTCACACAACAGAGGATAGGGAGGAGGGGGATGGGGCAGCAAGCTAACTGTTCAGAGAAGGCGGGTATTAGGAACTTTATTGTTTTTAAAACATTGAGTCTGTGCGAACTACTTAAAATATGAACAAGTATGCAGCATAATCTCACTTTTATTCAGGAAGAAGAGGACGTTTGTGACTGTGACTCCGGGCTCACTTGGCAGAAACACCCCCTGACCCTCCACCCCCTATCGCAAAATGTAATGCCCGTGAAAAGGGTAGGTGAACACAGTGTTATATAGAACATAGCCCTGAGAGCACGATTGAAAATGAAAACTAGATATAGTGTATGGTATAAACTATGCACCAAAAAGTGTGATATAAGATGAACCGGGCGTGAAATATAATATGCAATACATTGTGCGCAATGACAGATTCATTGGAGAGCGCGAGATAGCACAGGCACTAGCGCGTGCTATGCGATATGCGCCTTGGAGTGTAATATGCACAGGGCAGTGTTGTGTAACCTAACTAGTCTCTAAAGTTGTAATATAAAATATGTGCTGGGGAGTGTAACGTTGCATATGCACTGTGACACAGATATGGATCGCAGATTGTAATATGTATGGCATAGCACTGTGCGTTATAACATAGGCATCGAGGAAGGCACGTTAGATGGGGCAATATAACCCGTGCGAAGACAAGTGTGGCATGACATATTCACGGGGTGGTGTTACAGTGCACATGGGCTAGAGAGTGTCATAGCATATGCACTAGCTAGTGGAATACAACACAGAGGTGTGTGGCACTCGGCAGGCAATGGTGGGTGTAACACAGCATTGGGCTCTGTCAGGAGCGCGCTGTGACTCTCAAGTGATGTTCGTCCCCTTTCCAGAGAGTAAAATAAAAAGTATTACACATCCGGCAGTGGATGTGTGTTTTATAAACCGTGAGGGGGGTTTCTTGCATTGTTTTGGTCGAATTTTTGTCGAATCCCCTTTGAATGGCTTGGTGTGCATGTGTATTAAATGTGCCCGTCAATAGCTACCCATGTTTGTATAAATAAACGACAAGGGTGTCTACCGGGATTAGGCACGGTAGGGCATCAGACATGTCAGAGCTTCACTAGTAGTGTAAATACATTCCACGTGGATTCATTGCATGCATAGTCGCCTTTTAATGAATATCCCGCAAATCGTCATGGTGATAGGTACGTACGGTTTGTCCAGCATGTCCTAGGTGTGTCTATAAATAAATATTTTTTTAAAATAATAAAAAACAGTGGCCGGCCCTAGGGATTGGGGTCAAAAAAATATAATTAGGAGACAGGCCCTGGGGGATGGGGTCATCAGGGCCAATAAATTAGAATAAGAAGGGGAACCACACAGCCCCCCTGCTTAAAAAATTAAAATAAATAAAAGACTGGCATCGTGCCGGAGGCCATGCCCCCTCCGTGCAGCACTCTGCAAACGCGCCCCCAACAGGCATCTCCAGTATGCGCCAGGGAGCTGCGCTGCAGACAGGTGTTCTGAGGCCAAGTCCCTTTTTACACCTCTCTGCAACGCAGCTCTGTGGCGCTTACTGGAGGTACCTAGTGGTCTAGTTTGACCCTAGGGACCCTTAGGATTCAAGGGGACTTAATCTCTCAACTTAGAACAGCCACAGGGCGCGTTTACACAGTGGTGAAGGGAGGGGACGGGGCCTGAGGTGACGTGTGCAAACACGCACTATGGCACGTTTTAAATTGGGGATATAATTTCCCTTCAATACTGAGGGCCCCTGGGGGCTAACTAGCCCACCAAGTGCTTCCAGTAAGCGCCACTGAGCTGCATTGCAAGGAGGTGGTCCAGGCCGTGCCACTTTTTACACCTCTCTGCAACACAGCTCTGTGGCATTTACTGGAGGTACCTAGTGGGCTAGTTGGACCCTAGGGACCCTCAGGATTCAAATGAACTTAATCTCCCAACTAAAAATGGACACAGGGCGTGTTTACACAGTGGTGAAGGGAGGGGACGGGGCCTGAGTTAACGTGTGCAAAAACGCCCTGTGGCCTGTTTTAAGAGGTAGTTTTAATCCCCATGCCCTATTATGTACTAGGGGCTTACAGAGGAGGTCATGCTAATCACAGGGGGACCCCAACGCATAAAGTTCCCTAGTGTATGTAGGTGTTTTCACTGTATTCTAAGTGTCTTTTAACATAGCACTGGCTCTAGGACTGGCTAGTCAGACTCAGTTACCACCAGTATCCGTCTGAAAAAGTTGAGGGTACAGGATGATTTTGCAACAAGGCTTCTTTCTGCTCTTCTTTTTGTTCTTTCTGCACGTTATCCTTCTTCCTGCACTTATCTTCGTATTTGAGGACTTCTGTTGCTTCTTTCTGCACTTCTTTTGTTTCTTTCTGTGCATTTTTTCTTCTTTCTTCACATGTCCTATCTCTGTAGGCATAGTTAGAAATTAGCATTTAAAAAACCTTTGAAATTCACAGAAAAAACCATAGGTTTCAGGCACGTTATAGTTAGGAATTAGCATTTAAAAAACCTCAGAAATTCACTGAAAAAACCATAGGTTTCAGGGGTGTTATAGTTAGCTGGACTTTTCACTTGTACAAAACCATTGAAATTCCCCCGTTATAGTTAGTTCAGCTAACTATAACTCGCGCGCCCGCAATGCACTGCTGATGACGTCACATATTACATCACTCATGACATGGTCAGTGACATCAATCATGACATCACTGATGACATCTCAAATGACATCACTGATGACATCACTGATGACATCATCCTTGTGATAGAGTGGCAGACCTCCTCTCACCCTAATATAACCTTTGATACACACATTCAAAAATAGAGACTACAATTTTCAAAACAATGGACATACCAATACCAGTTACAACAATCTCTTCAGTAATTCTAAGATCCACATACACATCCACTCATTCACCAACAGTCCTATACAGTCACTCATACATGTACTCACTCATCATATGTACTCATACACCTATACATCCTGTTACACAATGCCACTCATCCATAGAGTTACTCACACACATAGTCACTCATGCTAATAAAGAATCAAACATACATTTACTTGCATATACAGTTATACACACACCACCATACTTACTTCTACGGAAACTTACACATACTTAGTCTTTTAAACAATCACTTATAGAAACACATACTTATTCATACAGGAACTCTTTCAATCTCTCACTCTCACATATACTCACATATATACACCAATAGTCACATATGCTAGTTTAAAACCTATGTAGTTACTCATAAAGACACTATTGAGACAGTCATTCACTCACTAACACACCCATACACACACTCATCCACCCATACAGTCCTGCACACATGCTGTGTTCAACACATACAAACAGTGAGTCACTCATTCATGCACCTATGCACTACGTAATACCCCCCACCAAACCATGCAGACACTCAGACTGATACTCAAAAAACCAACTAATAACCTATATAGACACCCATGTAGCTACTCACCAACCCATGCAGCCACTTATACACAAAGTGAGAGACTGATACAGATATTTACATATTTAAACATTACTCACTAAGCCATGTATTCACTATGATACACTTAATCAGTCAGTTACACAATCAATTTTTCAAAAACAAATCATCCATTTAGGCACTTATATACCCATTTATTCTTCCATCGACCTTGAGATATACATATATAAAACATATTTAATTTTCAGAAAAACACACATTCACTGGATGATGTCATCAGTGATGTCATCAGTGATGTCATTTGAGATGTCATCAGTGATGTCATGAGTGATGTCACTGACCATGTCATGAGTGATGTAATATGTGACGTCATCAGCAGTGCATTGCGGGCGCGCGAGTTATAGTTAGCTGAACTAACTATAACGGGGGAATTTCAATGGTTTTGTACAAGTGAAAAGTCCAGCTAACTATAACACCCCTGAAACCTATGGTTTATTCACTGAAAAAACCATAGGTTTCAGGGGTGTTATAGTTAGCTGGACTTTTCACTTGTACAAAACCATTGAAATTCCCCCGTTATAGTTAGTTCAGCTAACTATAACTCGCGCGCCCGCAATGCACTGCTGATGACGTCACATATTACATCACTCATGACATGGTCAGTGACATCACTCATGACATCACTGATGACACCTCAAATGACATCACTGATGACATCACTGATGACATCATCCAGTGAATGTGTGTTTTTCTGAAAATTAAATATGTTTTATATATGTATATCTCAAGGTCGATGGAAGAATAAATGGGTATATAAGTGTCTAAATGGATGATTTGTTTTTGAAAAATTGATTGTGTAACTGACTGATTAAGTGTATCATAGTGAATACATGGCTTAGTGAGTAATGTTTAAATATGTAAATATCTGTATCAGTCTCTCACTTTGTGTATAAGTGCCTGCATGGGTTGGTGAGTAGCTACATGGGTGTCTATATAGGTTATTAGTTGGTTTTTTGAGTATCAGTCTGAGTGTCTGCATGGTTTGGTGGGGGGTATTACGTAGTGCATAGGTGCATGAATGAGTGACTCACTGTTTGTATGTGTTGAACACAGCATGTGTGCAGGACTGTATGGGTGGATGAGTGTGTGTATGGGTGTGTTAGTGAGTGAATGACTGTCTCAATAGTGTCTTTATGAGTAACTACATAGGTTTTAAACTAGCATATGTGACTATTGGTGTATATATGTGAGTATATGTGAGAGTGAGAGATTGAAAGAGTTCCTGTATGAATAAGTATGTGTTTCTATAAGTGATTGTTTAAAAGACTAAGTATGTGTAAGTTTCCGTAGAAGTAAGTATGGTGGTGTGTGTATAACTGTATATGCAAGTAAATGTATGTTTGATTCTTTATTAGCATGAGTGACTATGTGTGTGAGTAACTCTATGGATGAGTGGCATTGTGTAACAGGATGTATAGGTGTATGAGTACATATGATGAGTGAGTACATGTATGAGTGACTGTATAGGACTGTTGGTGAATGAGTGGATGTGTATGTGGATCTTAGAATTACTGAAGAGGTTGTTGTAACTGGTATTGGTATGTCCATTGTTTTGAAAATTTTAGTCTCTATTTTTGAATGTGTGTATCAAAGGTTATATTAGGGTGAGAGGAGGTCTGCCACTCTATCACAAGGATGATGTCATCAGTGATGTCATCAGTGATGTCATTTGAGATGTCATCAGTGATGTCATGAGTGATGTCACTGACCATGTCATGAGTGATGTAATATGTGACGTCATCAGCAGTGCATTGCGGGCGCGCGAGTTATAGTTAGCTGAACTAACTATAACGGGGGAATTTCAATGGTTTTGTACAAGTGAAAAGTCCAGCTAACTATAACACCCCTGAAACCTATGGTTTTTTCAGTGAATATATATATATATATATACACTACCGCCTGCTCCAAGACAATGTTACAAATCCTGATTAAAAATGCGTGGGAGGAGCATAAAGATTTAGTTGATGAAATACAAAAAGTATTGGTTGACCTGGTCAAAGAGACTGACCAGAACGAAGTGAGTAAAATCCTCTCAACGGTAAATGACAGGATCAAGATATTTGAAAAAGACATCATTGAAAGGAAACAAAGGAAGTTCGAAAGGGATGAGAAAGATTATAGATCTGGGAGAATCCTAACAATCGCCAGAAAATTTGATAAATTGCGTACCAATCTGTCTAAATATCAAGCGTTGGGAGCAGCTGACAGAGAAAGATGGGAATCTGGCACTAGCTTAAGCTCTGACGTGGGATCCATGGATAGCACCAACTCTCTTCCGATAGAAATAACGTCTTTTTCCGAGGAACTAAGCCTCATGCAAGAGGCAAACGAACACTCAATGAGAGGAAGAACAAGATTTTAAGGGAGAGGAAGAGGAAAAATTCAAGCAAAAGGAGGAGAAAGCGGCGCAAGGAAGAACAACAATACTGGCGTGGGAACCAAGGGCCAGAACCAAAGAGGGAAATAATGGATGAGCAAGAACTTACGGTAATGAACCTTTCTACCAGATCTTTGACTCCATTAGAAGAACAGGTGTTAAAACTAGTATTAAGTTTCTGTCCTGACTTTCCCCTTGATTATTCGCAAACACGCATTGATATGTACTGTTTTGTACGAAAATTGAAATTGTTTAAGATTCATCAACTTAAAGATAGCAGTACTAATTTACCAGCCATAACTACACCTACTCCCTCCCCCGCCATTGAAGATACTGAGATTTTGAGAACATTGATCAGTCTTAGTGAGGAACAAATGATACTCAATTCACAAACTTCTAGTCTATTTGATGAAAGTACAGTTGACTCTGACACGAGAAGTGGAAGAATGTCCACTTGTCCTAATGTCGGAGACACAATGTCCAGTATTCAGGAATCCACAGCCCTTGAGCTTGATACTGAGGTTATTGAGTCTACTGCAGGTTCAGGGATAGAAAGAGTGATTATTACACCATTCAGGGGTAAATATAAATATAGACCCCAGACCCCTAAAGACAATATTGATATCTTTCACGAAATGGTAAACCATGATATCTTACATCTCCTAAATAAATCTACCCCTAATTCCAATCTTAGTAAAGCACAAAGAGATGCATTAAGGAACTTACAAAACGATAACAGTATTGTGATTAAGCCATCCGATAAGGGAGGTAATATTGTCCTCTGGGACAAAAATAACTACGTGCAGGAAGCCATGAGACAGTTGAATAATGTAACATGCTACACTAAGGTTGATAAATCATATATCAACAAACTACAGGATAGGCTCTTTAATCTCCTTGATAAATGGGCAGATGAGAAACTTTTGAATTGGGACGAATTGAAATTTCTAAAAAATGAGACACCCACCATACTGACTTTTTATCTCCTCCCTAAAGTTCACAAAAACCCCCACGCAACCACCAGGCAGACCAATAGTTTCCTCCAAAAATAGTCTGTTTGAGAATGTTTCTATGTATGTAGATTTTTTCTATCTGAGTATGTAAAAGACTTAACATCGTATATCAGAGACATGAAAGATTTCCTCCAGAAAATTGAGAACATACATTGGGACAGAAACTTTTGGCTTGTATGTTTAGACGTGGAGAGTTTGTATACAAGTATTAGGCACACTGATGGACTTAAAGCATGTGAACACTTTCTTGGCTCTAGGAGTATACATTTGACTAAACATACTATGATGTTATTGCAGATGATTGAGCTGTGCCTTGTAGGGCTGAGATAAAAGGGGGGTCCCAAAACGCGTTTTTCCCATGCATTTTTCCATAGGACCTTTAGACTGGGCCACAGCCCGAACGGCTGAACAGAATTACTAGAAATTTGGCAGAGAGGTAGTCCTCAGGTCAAGGAAGTGCCTTTTGTAGGTTTGGTGTAAATCTGTTCAGTTGATTCTGAGAAAATAGCCTTTAAATCAATATATATATCTGAGCCAGCTTACGGTGCGCTTACGGTACGCTTACCGTACGCGTACGGTGGCGTGCGCGAGCGCGATTCTGATTGGCTGTTAGATCTTAGTAAACATTCGAATCGGTCGAAACCAGGAAGCGGCGGCCGCCATTTCGTGTGTTTCACTCAGAAAAAAAAGAGTGATAACAAGAAAAGGGGGCAAGGAGGAGAGTTACAGACCCCCTAACATTTGTAAGGAGGTCAAAGAAGGACAGAAAACTACAAAGAAAACATTTATTGATTTTAAAAAAAATCGCGGGGTACGCGTACGGTAAGCTTACCGTACGCGTACGGTAGAAAAAAAAAATAAAAAATGAAATGAAATGCAGATTTAAGTGTTTAGATATTAGGGGGCTCTAAAAAGAGCCGTTGTGTTTATGAAGTGATTTTTTAGTGGTACCTACAGTAAGTACCGATGCAGAGTCTAAGGTTCAAGAGGAAGACTCTGTTCCCTTCATCATTGAAGTGCACACCATCTCCTCTATAAATGTCTTGCATGTCGTAACGCAAGTTGTTGTGGTAAATGGAACCCATACCATAGTCACGGAGGAAAGCAGAAACAGATTTGTTGACGTGCTTTCTTGCTTTGTCAATCTGTGGACAGAAATGATTGGACCAGTTCCATTTTTGCCTTTGGCATATGTTAGAAAACACAAAGGCAGTTTTAGGGAAAAGTGAAAACAGTTGTGCAAAGGTCTCCTTCATAAGCATTTCCAGACCTACCCCAGTCAAAGTGCCTAGGTCATTGCCACCGCAGTGCACTATTATGAGGTCAGGGTGTTGGTTTTGCATGAAGGATTTCACCAATGGCATCAATTGGTGCCACTTTAACCCTCTCTGACCAATCCATTTAATGTCTACATTTGGCAAAGCAAGGTCTCTCACCATACCTGTTTTCTCTACAAACTTTTCACTCCAGAAGACATAGCTGTGTCCTACAATCCACACTGTGAACATCTTCAAAGGAGATCTGGATGCACTCAGGAGGTGTATTTCAGTAGAATGGTAAAAAGAAATGAAAGACAGTTTGGAAATGGAGGCATACATATTTTTTTTAAAAAAAAGAACTGATTGGCTGTTTCATACCATTCTACACTAAAAACTAGGCTGTATGTGTAAATTTATAGAAGCATGTTTTGTATTGGTACAAAAAAATGTGTTACCAAAGAACAGTACTATGGATTTGCTGTTAGGTTAGAAAAGTCAAGCACTCTTGCTCTGTGGAATTGAAACATTGTTTGGCGAACTTCTGACCTAACTCCACACAGCAGTGTTCCATGAGCTGTTGCTATGGTAGCAGGCAGAAGTCAAGTTGGGGGAAGGGTACTAGGCAGAAGTCAAGTTGGGGGAAGGGTACTTTTGGAAAAGGGTTGGTTTTCAACCAATAGAAACGTGTGATTACATTTGAAAAAAAGGGGGAAGCATTGAGATTTGAAACTTACATGTATATGTGTGGAAAAATAGAGGGAAACTTTGCCATTATCTGGTTCTGCTGAGAGGAGAGAGGTGTAGAGAACAGAGATCCTGGCTCTGATAATCTGCTCTTTGAGTGCCACATTTCTTTCACAACTAACTAATTTTAAAGGTGAGTTTAGAGTTTGAGAGGGGATGTATATGGTAAATTAAGAAATGAATAATAGAAATGCAATTATTTTTGTTGAAGTTGTGTTTATTATTTTCTGTTTTGGGAGAAATTTAAATGTGAGGAACATGTAAAATAATATGGACTATGTTTTCACAATAAATTAAGGTGTACTGGTATAAAAAAAGAATAGTTTAAGGGTTTGAGGTTGGACTCAGTAATGCAAATACATTCAGCATCACTAAGGCTGGTTGCCCTTGCTGGAGTGTAGGCAGTCACCCAGGTTACAAATCGTGCTGGTCTGAAAAAGCAGTTTGGACATGTGCTTTTAAAAAAATCTGAAAAGTGGATTCATAATGTGTCAGTCTGTAAAAGTGATTATCACTTGCCAAAAAAAAGAGCAGTAAGTGTGCTTTCAAATTGGCAAAGAAATTTCGTTTTGTGACTAATGTGAAAACATGACTCTGTGTGCAAATAGGAATTACAGGCAGAGATTTATTGCGTATTGCTCTGGTGATTTCACAGTTGCATTAGATGGAAAGGGGGAGGCATTTTTTGGTGCAGAAGCAGACTCTTAGCACACACCCAGCTGCTTACCATGTGGAATCATGCACAGTATTCACAAGCGAGTGGGGTTTGAGGTTTCAGTCAGTAATGCAAATACATTCAGCATCACTAAGGCTGGTTGCCCTTGCTGGAGTGTAGGCAGTCACCCAGGTTACAAATCGTGCTGGTCTGAAAAAGCAGTTTGGACATGTGCTTTTTAAAAAATCTGAAAAGTGGATTCATAATGTGTCAGTCTGTAAAAGTGATTATCACTTGCCAAAAAAAAGAGCAGTAAGTGTGCTTTCAAATTGGCAAAGAAATTTCGTTTTGTGACTAATGTGAAAACATGACTCTGTGTGCAAATAGGAATTACAGGCAGAGATTTATTGCGTATTGCTCTGGTGATTTCACAGTTGCATTAGATGGAAAGGGGGAGGCATTTTTTGGTGCAGAAGCAGACTCTTAGCACACACCCAGCTGCTTACCATGTGGAATCATGCACAGTATTTACAAGCGAGTGGGGTTTGAGGTTTCAGTCAGTAATGCAAATACATTCAGCATCACTAAGGCTGGTTGCCCTTGCTGGAGTGTAGGCAGTCACCCAGGTTACAAATCGTGCTGGTCTGAAAAAGCAGTTTGGACATTTGCTTTTTAAAAAATCTGAAAAGTGGATTCATAATGTGTCAGTCTGTAAAAGTGATTATCACTTGCCAAAAAAAAGAGCAGTAAGTGTGCTTTCAAATTGGCAAAGAAATTTCGTTTTGCGACTAATGTGAAAACATGACTCTGTGTGCAAGTAGGAATTACAGGCAGAGATTTATTGCGTATTGCTCTGGTGATTTCACAGTTGCATTAGATGGAAAGGGGGAGGCATTTTTTGGTGCAGAAGCAGACTCTTAGCACACACCCAGCTGCTTACCATGTGGAATCATGCACAGTATTTACAAGCGAGTGGGGTTTGAGGTTTCAGTCAGTAATGCAAATACATTCAGCATCACTAAGGCTGGTTGCCCTTGCTGGAGTGTAGGCAGTCACCCAGGTTACAAATCGTGCTAGTCTGAAAAAGCAGTTTGGACATGTGCTTTTTAAAAAATCTGAAAAGTGGATTCATAATGTGTCAGTCTGTAAAAGTGATTATCACTTGCCAAAAAAAAGAGCAGTAAGTGTGCTTTCAAATTGGCAAAGAAATTTCGTTTTGTGACTAATGTGAAAACATGACTCTGTGTGCAAGTAGGAATTACAGGCAGAGATTTATTGCGTATTGCTCTGGTGATTTCACAGTTGCATTAGATGGAAAGGGGGAGGCATTTTTTGGTGCAGAAGCAGACTCTTAGCACACACCCAGCTGCTTACCATGTGGAATCATGCACAGTATTCACAAGCGAGTGGGGTTTGAGGTTTCAGTCAGTAATGCAAATACATTCAGCATCACTAAGGCTGGTTGCCCTTGCTGGAGTGTAGGCAGTCACCCAGGTTACAAATCGTGCTGGTCTGAAAAAGCAGTTTGGACATGTGCTTTTTAAAAAATCTGAAAAGTGGATTCATAATGTGTCAGTCTGTAAAAGTGTTTATCACTTGCCAAAAAAAAGAGCAGTAAGTGTGCTTTCAAATTGGCAAAGAAATTTCGTTTTGTGACTAATGTGAAAACATGACTCTGTGTGCAAGTAGGAATTACAGGCAGAGATTTATTGCGTATTGCTCTGGTGATTTCACAGTTGCATTAGATGGAAAGGGGGAGGCATTTTTTGGTGCAGAAGCAGACTCTTAGCACACACCCAGCTGCTTACCATGTGGAATCATGCACAGTATTTACAAGCGAGTGGGGTTTGAGGTTTCAGTCAGTAATGCAAATACATTCAGCATCACTAAGGCTGGTTGCCCTTGCTGGAGTGTAGGCAGTCACCCAGGTTACAAATCGTGCTGGTCTGAAAAAGCAGTTTGGACATGTGCTTTTTAAAAAATCTGAAAAGTGGATTCATAATGTGTCAGTCTGTAAAAGTGATTATCACTTGCCAAAAAAAAGAGCAGTAAGTGTGCTTTCAAATTGGCAAAGAAATTTCGTTTTGTGACTAATGTGAAAACATGACTCTGTGTGCAAATAGGAATTACAGGCAGAGATTTATTGCGTATTGCTCTGGTGATTTCACAGTTGCATTAGATGGAAAGGGGGAGGCATTTTTTGGTGCAGAAGCAGACTCTTAGCACACACCCAGCTGCTTACCATGTGGAATCATGCACAGTATTTACAAGCGAGTGGGGTTTGAGGTTTCAGTCAGTAATGCAAATACATTCAGCATCACTAAGGCTGGTTGCCCTTGCTGGAGTGTAGGCAGTCACCCAGGTTACAAATCGTGCTGGTCTGAAAAAGCAGTTTGGACATGTGCTTTTTAAAAAATCTGAAAAGTGGATTCATAATGTGTCAGTCTGTAAAAGTGATTATCACTTGCCAAAAAAAGAGCAGTAAGTGTGCTTTCAAATTGGCAAAGAAATTTCGTTTTGTGACTAATGTGAAAACATGACTCTGTGTGCAAGTAGGAATTACAGGCAGAGATTTATTGCGTATTGCTCTGGTGATTTCACAGATGCATTAGATGGAAAGGGGGAGGCATTGTTTGGTGCAGAAGCAGACTCTTAGCACACACCCAGCTGCTTACCATGTGGAATCATGCACAGTATTCACAAGCGAGTGGGGTTTGAGGTTTCAGTCAGTAATGCAAATACATTCAGCATCACTAAGGCTGGTTGCCCTTGCTGGAGTGTAGGCAGTCACCCAGGTTACAAATCGTGCTGGTCTGAAAAAGCAGTTTGGACATGTGCTTTTTAAAAAATCTGAAAAGTGGATTCATAATGTGTCAGTCTGTAAAAGTGTTTATCACTTGCGAAAAAAAAGAGCAGTAAGTGTGCTTTCAAATTGGCAAAGATATTTCGTTTTGTGACTAATGTGAAAACATGACTCTGTGTGCAAAGAGGAATTACAGGCAGAGATTTATTGCGTATTGCTCTGGTGATTTCACAGTTGCATTAGATGGAAAGGGGGAGGCATTTTTTGGTGCAGAAGCAGACTCTTAGCACACACCCAGCTGCTTACCATGTGGAATCATGCACAGTATTTACAAGCGAGTGGGGTTTGAGGTTTCAGTCAGTAATGCAAATACATTCAGCAACACTAAGGCTGGTTGCCCTTGCTGGAGTGTAGGCAGTCACCCAGGTTACAAATCGTGCTGGTCTGAAAAAGCAGTTTGGACATTTGCTTTTTAAAAAATCTGAAAAGTGGATTCATAATGTGTCAGTCTGTAAAAGTGATTATCACTTGCCAAAAAAAAGAGCAGTAAGTGTGCTTTCAAATTGGCAAAGAAATTTCGTTTTGTGACTAATGTGAAAACATGACTCTGTGTGCAAGTAGGAATTACAGGCAGAGATTTATTGCGTATTGCTCTGGTGATTTCACAGTTGCATTAGATGGAAAGGGGGAGGCATTTTTTGGTGCAGAAGCAGACTCTTAGCACACACCCAGCTGCTTACCATGTGGAATCATGCACAGTATTTACAAGCGAGTGGGGTTTGAGGTTTCAGTCAGTAATGCAAATACATTCAGCATCACTAAGGCTGGTTGCCCTTGCTGGAGTGTAGGCAGTCACCCAGGTTACAAATCGTGCTGGTCTGAAAAAGCAGTTTGGACATGTGCTTTTTAAAAAATCTGAAAAGTGGATTCATAATGTGTCAGTCTGTAAAAGTGATTATCACTTGCCAAAAAAAAGAGCAGTAAGTGTGCTTTCAAATTGGCAAAGAAATTTCGTTCTGTGACTAATGTGAAAACATGACTCTGTGTGCAAATAGGAATTACAGGCAGAGATTTATTGCGTATTGCTCTGGTGATTTCACAGTTGCATTAGATGGAAAGGGGGAGGCATTTTTTGGTGCAGAAGCAGACTCTTAGCACACACCCAGCTGCTTACCATGTGGAATCATGCACAGTATTTACAAGCGAGTGGGGTTTGAGGTTTCAGTCAGTAATGCAAATACATTCAGCATCACTAAGGCTGGTTGCCCTTGCTGGAGTGTAGGCAGTCACCCAGGTTACAAATCGTGCTGGTCTGAAAAAGCAGTTTGGACATGTGCTTTTTAAAAAATCTGAAAAGTGGATTCATAATGTGTCAGTCTGTAAAAGTGATTATCACTTGCCAAAAAAAAGAGCAGTAAGTGTGCTTTCAAATTGGCAAAGAAATTTCGTTTTGTGACTAATGTGAAAACATGACTCTGTGTGCAAGTAGGAATTACAGGCAGAGATTTATTGCGTATTGCTCTGGTGATTTCACAGTTGCATTAGATGGAAAGGGGGAGGCATTTTTTGGTGCAGAAGCAGACTCTTAGCACACACCCAGCTGCTTACCATGTGGAATCATGCACAGTATTCACAAGCGAGTGGGGTTTGAGGTTTCAGTCAGTAATGCAAATACATTCAGCATCACTAAGGCTGGTTGCCCTTGCTGGAGTGTAGGCAGTCACCCAGGTTACAAATCGTGCTGGTCTGAAAAAGCAGTTTGGACATGTGCTTTTTAAAAAATCTGAAAAGTGGATTCATAATGTGTCAGTCTGTAAAAGTGTTTATCACTTGCGAAAAAAAAGAGCAGTAAGTGTGCTTTCAAATTGGCAAAGATATTTCGTTTTGTGACTAATGTGAAAACATGACTCTGTGTGCAAAGAGGAATTACAGGCAGAGATTTATTGCGTATTGCTCTGGTGATTTCACAGTTGCATTAGATGGATAGGGGGAGGCGTTTTTTGGTGCAGAAGCAGACTCTTAGCACACACCCAGCTGCTTACCATGTGGAATCATGCACAGTATTTACAAGCGAGTGGGGTTTGAGGTTTCAGTCAGTAATGCAAATACATTCAGCATCACTAAGGCTGGTTGCCCTTGCTGGAGTGTAGGCAGTCACCCAGGTTACAAATCGTGCTGGTCTGAAAAAGCTGTTTGGACATTTGCTTTTTAAAAAATCTGAAAAGTGGATTCATAATGTGTCAGTCTGTAAAAGTGATTATCACTTGCCAAAAAAAAGAGCAGTAAGTGTGCTTTCAAATTGGCAAAGAAATTTCGTTTTGTGACTAATGTGAAAACATGACTCTGTGTGCAAGTAGGAATTACAGGCAGAGATTTATTGCGTATTGCTCTGGTGATTTCACAGTTGCATTAGATGGAAAGGGGGAGGCATTTTTTGGTGCAGAAGCAGACTCTTAGCACACACCCAGCTGCTTACCATGTGGAATCATGCACAGTATTTACAAGCGAGTGGGGTTTGAGGTTTCAGTCAGTAATGCAAATACATTCAGCATCACTAAGGCTGGTTGCCCTTGCTGGAGTGTAGGCAGTCACCCAGGTTACAAATCGTGCTGGTCTGAAAAAGCAGTTTGGACATGTGCTTTTTAAAAAATCTGAAAAGTGGATTCATAATGTGTCAGTCTGTAAAAGTGATTATCACTTGCCAAAAAAAAGAGCAGTAAGTGTGCTTTCAAATTGGCAAAGAAATTTCGTTTTGTGACTAATGTGAAAACATGACTCTGTGTGCAAATAGGAATTACAGGCAGAGATTTATTGCGTATTGCTCTGGTGATTTCACAGTTGCATTAGATGGAAAGGGGGAGGCATTTTTTGGTGCAGAAGCAGACTCTTAGCACACACCCAGCTGCTTACCATGTGGAATCATGCACAGTATTTACAAGCGAGTGGGGTTTGAGGTTTCAGTCAGTAATGCAAATACATTCAGCATCACTAAGGCTGGTTGCCCTTGCTGGAGTGTAGGCAGTCACCCAGGTTACAAATCGTGCTGGTCTGAAAAAGCAGTTTGGACATGTGTTTTTTAAAAAATCTGAAAAGTGGATTCATAATGTGTCAGTTTGTAAAAGTGATTATCACTTGCCAAAAAAAAGAGCAGTAAGTGTGCTTTCAAATTGGCAAAGAAATTTCGTTTTGTGACTAATGTGAAAACATGACTCTGTGTGCAAGTAGGAATTACAGGCAGAGATTTATTGCGTATTGCTCTGGTGATTTCACAGTTGCATTAGATGAAAGGGGGAGGCATTTTTTGGTGCAGAAGCAGACTCTTAGCACACACCCAGCTGCTTACCATGTGGAATCATGCACAGTATTTACAAGCGAGTGGGGTTTGAGGTTTCAGTCAGTAATGCAAATACATTCAGCAACACTAAGGCTGGTTGCCCTTGCTGGAGTGTAGGCAGTCACCCAGGTTACAAATCGTGCTGGTCTGAAAAAGCAGTTTGGACATGTGCTTTTTAAAAAATCTGAAAAGTGGATTCATAATGTGTCAGTCTGTAAAAGTGATTATCACTTGCCAAAAAAAAGAGCAGTAAGTGTGCTTTCAAATTGGCAAAGAAATTTCGTTTTGTGACTAATGTGAAAACATGACTCTGTGTGCAAGTAGGAATTACAGGCAGAGATTTATTGCGTATTGCTCTGGTGATTTCACAGTTGCATTAGATGGAAAGGGGGAGGCATTTTTTGGTGCAGAAGCAGACTCTTAGCACACACCCAGCTGCTTACCATGTGGAATCATGCACAGTATTCACAAGCGAGTGGGGTTTGAGGTTTCAGTCAGTAATGCAAATACATTCAGCATCACTAAGGCTGGTTGCCCTTGCTGGAGTGTAGGCAGTCACCCAGGTTACAAATCGTGCTGGTCTGAAAAAGCAGTTTGGACATGTGTTTTTTAAAAAATCTGAAAAGTGGATTCATAATGTGTCAGTCTGTAAAAGTGTTTATCACTTGCGAAAAAAAAGAGTAGTAAGTGTGCTTTCAAATTGGCAAAGAAATTTCGTTTTGTGACTAATGTGAAAACAAATGCAGTAATATATTTAAATAAAATAAAGGAAGTTTTATTAAGTTTTTTTCAGGTATTGCTGAAGAGCAGTGAACAAAATTTAAGATGCCTACAAAATCCAGAGTAAAAAAAGGCCACAAAAAAAACCTATATTTGAAGACAACTGGAGGACCTAAGTTAGTTGAAGATGCTCATGTTGTGAAAAAGAAAAAATCTTCTGGTAAGCAGACAAAAATTTTTCTAAAGAACATATTCAAAAAAAGGAAAAATGTACAAAATGTCTGTACTGGAAATAATGATTTCAATCGAAAAGGACAGGAAAAAATTGAGAATTTAGTTAATGCAAATATACCTTCTGCAACTAAAACGATTAACTTAAACAGAAAAACAGCGTTTAAAGAGATACGTAGAAAAATGTTTCAGAGAAGAGTTATGTCCAATTTGATAAAGGATGAAAAAAAAAAGAAAAAAAAAATTAGCATTTTAAAAACCTTGCAAATTCACTGAAAAACCATGGGTTTCACTCACGTTATAGTTAGGAATTAGCATTTAAAAAACCTTGCAAATTCACTGAAAAAACCATGGGTTTCACACACGTTATAGTTAGGAATTAGCATTTAAAAAACCTTAGAAATTCAATGAAAAAACCCAAGGTTTCACACATGTTATAGTTAGCTGGACATTTCACTCGTAAAAAACCAATGAAATTTCCCCGTTATAGTTAGTTCAGCTAACTATAACTCGCGCGCCCGCAATGCACTACTGATGACGTCACATATTACATCACTCATGACATCACTGATGACATCTCAAATGACATCACTGATGACATCACTGATGACATCATCCAGTGAATGTGTGTTTTTCTGAAAATTAAATATGTTTTATATTTATGTATATCTCAAGGTCAATGGAAGAATAAATGGGTATATAAGTGTCTAAATGGATGCTTTTTTTTTTTTATTTTTTTTGTGTAACTGACTGATTAAGTGTATCATAGTGAATACATGGCTTACTGAGTAATGTTTAAATATGAAAATATCTGTATCAGTTTCTCACTTTGTGTATAAGTGGCTGCATGGGTTGGTGAGTAGCTTCATGGGTGTCTATATAGGTAAATAGTTCTTTTTTTGAATATCAGTCTGAGTGTCTGCATGGTTCGGTGGGGGGTATTACGTAGTGCATTGGTGCATGAATGAGTGACTCACTGTTTGTATGTGTTGAAGACAGCATGTGTGCAGGACTGTATGGGTGGATGAGTGTGTGTATGAGTGTGATAGTGAGTGAATGACTGTCTCAATAGTGTCTTTATGAGTAACTACATATCTATTAAACTAGTATATGTGACTATTGGTGTATATAAGTGAGTATATGTGACAGTGAGAGATTGAAAGAGTTGCTGTATGAATTAGTATGTGTTTCTATAAGTGATTGTTTTTTAGACTAACTATGTGTAAGTTTCCGTAGAAGTAAGTGTGGTGGTGTGTGTATAACTGTATAAGCTAAAAAATATATGTTTGTTTCTTTATTAGCATGAGTGACTATGTGTGAGTTACTCTATGGATGAGTGGCATTGTGTAACAGGATGTATAGATGTATGAGTACATATGATGAGTGAGTGCATGTATGAGTGACTGTATAGGACTGTTGGTGAATGAGTGGATGTGTATGTGGTTCTTAGAATTACTGAATAGGTTGTTGTAACTGATATTGGTATGTCCATTATTTTGAACAATTTAGTTTCTATTTTTGTATGTGTGTATCAAAGGTTATATTAGGGGAAGAGGAGGTCTGCCACTCTATCACAAGCATGATGTCATCAGTGATGTCATCAGTGATGTCATTTGAGATGTCATCAGTGATGTCAGGAGTGATGTCAGTGACCATGTCATGAGTGATGTAATATGTGACGTCATCAGTAGTGCATTGCGGGCGCGCGAGTTATAGTTAGCTGAACTATCTATAACGGGGAAATTTCATTGTTTTTTTATGAGTGAAATGTCCAGCTAACTATAACATGTGTGAAACCTTTGGTTTTTTCATTGAATTTCTAAGGTTTTTTAAATGCTAATTCCTAACTATAACGTGTGTGAAACCCATGGTTTTTTCAGTGAATATATATATATATATATATATATATTACCTACTGGCGGTCGCCAGTAGGTAGTTATAGTTAGGACCACGTTTCCATAGGAAATCCGCAACATTCTATTTTGAATAACTTTGGCACCGGTCGACGAATCCTCGCGAATTTTTGAAAATAGGTGGGGCGCTACGCTCCGCTCCTACCCTAAAAGTCTCGGGGGGATTCGTCAAGCGGGGGCTGAGATAAAAGGGGGGTCCCAAAACGCATTTTTCCATAGGACCTTTAGACAGGGCTACAGCCCGAACGGCTGAACAGAATTACTAGAAATTTGGCAGAGAGGTAGTCCTCAGGTCAAGGAAGTGCCTTTTGTAGGTTTGGTGTAAATCTGTTCAGTAGATTCTGAGAAAATAGCCTTTAAATCAATATATATATCTGAGCCAGCTTACGGTGCGCTTACGGTACGCTTACCGTACGCGTACGGTGGCGTGCGCGAGCGCGATTCTGATTGGCTCTTAGATCTTAGTAAACATTCGAATCGGCCGAAACCAGGAAGCGGCGGCCGCCATTTTGTCTCTCGCACTGAGAGTGCTGATGAAAATACAAAGCCAAAAAACATGTAAAGGGGCTGTTTAGACAGCGCCCACACACATAGCAATGTTGAGGGAGTCCCCAAAGATCCCCCAAGGCCAAAAACGGAATTTTTATTTTTTCGCTAATTTTGCCGATTACGCTTACCGTACGCGTACGGTAAAAAAATATATAAAAAAAAAAATTATCCACACTCTCTCCACCCCGTGTGCAAATGGTGTCAGAAGGACACCATTTGTGCATGGCTTATTAGACGTTAGAAAAACTGAAAAAAAAAACCCAAAAATATTAAAAAACAAAATTATCCACACTCTCCCCACCCCGTGTGCAAATGGTGTCCGAAGGGCACCATTTGTGCATGGCCCATCTAGCGTAACGTGGGTGCGCGTAGCGCACCGCGTGCCCACCGTGCGTGCACGGCACTAACTGCGTAAAGTGGGCACACACTGCGCGAAGCGCACCGCGTGCTCACTGTGCGCGCACGGTGCGCGAAGCGCACCGTGCGCGCACGGAACGAACTGCGTTAAGTGGGCGCGCACGCCACGAATGGCGTAAAGTAACTTTAGCATTTAAAAAACCGTACAAATTCACTGAAAAAACCATAGGTTTCACACACGTTATAGTTAGGAATTAGCATTTAAAAAACCTTGCAAATTCACTGAAAAAACCATAGGTTTCACACATGTTATAGTTAGCGGAAATTTTACTGATAAAAAACCAATGAAATTCCCCGTTATAGTTAGTGCAGGCAACTATAACTCACGCGACCGCAATCTTCTGCTGATGACATATGTGTCTTTATGAAAAAAAAATATTTGTAATATATGTATAGCTAAAAATGTATGGAAGAAGACATGGGCAAATAAGTGTCTAAATACAGTATTAGCATCAGCAGAGGATTGCGGTCGCGTGAGTTATAGTTGCCTGCACTAACTATAACGGGGAATTTCATTGGTTTTTTATCAGTAAAATTTCCGCTAACTATAACATGTGTGAAACCTATGGTTTTATCAGTGAATTTGCAAGGTTTTTTAAATGCTAATTCCTAACTATAACGTGTGTGAAACCTATGGTTTTTTCAGTGAATATATATATATATAAAACAAACACGAAATCCTGTGCGCCCCTTACTCCGGCGGAACTCCAGGCACGGACCTCAACACTCCTGAAGGAAATTACCAACTCCCACGCAGCATTAGTGGATGAAGCAGTGTAAGTTTCATTCAATTAAAAAATCCACAGAATATACAGGCATAGTGTCCGCCATGACGCGTGTTGCTTCTCACTGGGAGCTTGATCACATGATGCGTCTCCTCTAGGTGAATTCAATAAAAAGTAAAAATTAGCACAACCGCCTGTAGACACAAGCACACCCGGCTCAAGTGTATAGAAGACAGACTATAGAACTTTCCTAGTCAATGTACCATATAGCATATAAATATATATAAAACCATAGAGATACGAATAAAAACAGAGTTTTGTGATAAAATCATGAGAGTGGAGAATATATTTCCAAAACATAATTTAGTTAAAAAAATTGAATAAATATAATGAAAACCACTCTTAAATACCAGTCAGTGTTGCAGTCATGATATAATAGGCAAGTGCCTGATGAATGGTTTAAGAAATTACACCTCTCTGAAAATCATATCCCAAAGGCAAAATGCAACATTTGGCAAAAGACATCCTGTCCGAACATATTAGAAACCAACTTATGAAATAAAATCCGATTGAGACTATGGGCTGCAAATACCTCATAAATCATATTAGCAGCATAAACACACCTAATAAAACAGAAGTTATACATTGTACCATCATTCCATATTAAAGTGCAAGTGCAAGAATAACTCAAACGGTCAAATTCATTATAGCCAGCTGCTAAAAAGACAAATCTGAATAAAATCTAGTTGTTTCAAGTAAGTAAAAAATTCTAATGCCATACAATATTTAATAGTCTGTTAATCAAATCAGTGCAAAGTAAAAAAAGTGCAAAATCGTGCTGTGCAAAATACTGGTACCCTAAATCCCCAACTTAAAACGCACCATAGGGCGTGTTTGCACACATGTCACCTAAGGCCTGGCCCCTCCCTTCACCACTGTGCAAACGCGCCCTGTGGCATGTGTTAAGTTGGGGGATTAAGTCCCCTTGAATCCTGAGGGTTCCTGGGATCCAACTAGCCCACCATGTACCTTCAGTAAGCGCCACAGAGCTGCGTTACAGAGAGGTGTAAAAAGGGGCATGACCTGGACCACCTCTCTGCAACGCAGCACAGTGGCGCTTACTGGAAGCAGCTGGTGGGCTAGATGGCCCCCAGGGGCCCTCAGGATTGAAAGGGAATTAATTCCCCAACTTTAAACGCACCACAGGGCGTGTTTGCACACCTGTCACTTAATGCCCCGCCCCCTCCCTTCACCACTGTGCAAACGCGCACCGTGGCGCATTTTAAGTTGGGAGATTAAGTCCCCTTGAATTCTGAGGGTCCCTGGGGTCGAACTATCCCACAAGATACCTCCAGTAAGCGCCACAGAGCTGTGTTGCAGAGAGATGTAAAAAGGGGCGTGGCCTCTGAAAGCCTCTCTGCAAACCAGCTCCCTGGCGCATACTGGAGGTACCTGGTGGGCTAGTTGGCCCCCAGAGACTCTCAGTATTGTTGGAGAATTAATTCCCCAATTTACCTTGCCAAGGGGCGCGTTTGCACAATGGTGAAGGGAGGGGGCGGGGCCTGAGGTAACATGTGTGCAAACCCGCCCTGTGGCACGTTTTAAGTTGGGGCATTAATTCCTCTTCAATCCTGAGGGTCCCTGTGGGCCAACTAGCCCACCAGGTACCTCCAGTAAGCACCACTGCGCTGCGTTGCAGAGAGGTGGCCCAGGCCACTCCCCTGATGGAGCGGGTAGTACAAAATTTTGGATACCCTCTCCTTTACTGCATGCATATACTAATTGAATAATATTATTAAATGTATTGGCACGATTATTTAATCAACATTAGTAATATACAAAATACACATGGGATTTGCAATTTGCATGGCTAAATATTTTTTGTAATTAAAATATGTACGCATACTAACTGTAGAAAATAGAATATTGCATGATATATGTTGCTTTTGTGACGTTTTTGTAATGTCGCACCAGATGACATCAAATTGGTGAATATGAATGCTTTAAATGTCACTTACATCCAACCAGGTACTGCTAGATCGCAACTCAGGGCTACTCTTAACTCACGAGTTGCTCATGGATCTGGCCTTCCTGAATGTGAAATTGGATGACTTAGTTAAATTGCCACCCAGTACAGGATCATTTTTTATTGAGTATCCAGTTTTTATTCACTGTCTTACGGATAACCTTGTGCTGGTTACTGTAAGTTAGGATAAGCCTTGATGGTTGTTCAACTATTGCTGGCAACTCAACAGATTTTTGGGTTTTGCACATTAGAGCCTGCGATCTTTCCATCTTTCTGGTTTTCTCTATGGCTAGATTGATTTCGCCAATAGAATAGCCCCTAGCCAAGAATCTCCTACAGCTATCCTGTTGAGCTTTTTCACATTCAGAGTCAGTGCTGCAAATTCTACGAATTCGCAGCATCTCACCAAACGGGATGCTGCGGACCAAATGTGCGGGATGATGGCTAGTAGCATGTAATAATGTGTTGCCAGATGTTGGTTTCCTGAACAATCTAGTTTCCAGATTATTATCGACAACCATTATTTCAACGTCCAAAAAGAAAATGGATTCTCTGCTGAGTTGGCCGGTAAATTGTAAGTTTAAACTATTGACATTGATCTTCCCTATAAAATGAAGGGCACTCTCTTCAGTGCCTTTCCAAATTATAAGAAGATCATCAATATAGCGATACCAGCGCATAACATGATCAGACACAGTATCAGCAAACAATACCCTCAAAACCTGTTCTTCCCAAAATCCCATGTGCAAGCAGGCATAGCTAGGGGAGAAACATGCCCCCATAGCTACGCCTCTCAGTTGTTGAAATACTTGATTCTGGAAAAGAAAATAGTTATGTTCAAGGCAAGTTGTAATCATAGTCAATAACATTTTGTTATGCTCCTGAAAATACAAAGGTCGAGTATCTAAATAATGTTTGATCGCCTTCAAACCATCTCCATGACTGATACTTGTGTATAGAGATGATACATCGAGCGAAATTAAAAGATACTCATGATGCCATTTGATACTTGTCAGTTTTCTCAGCAGGTCGCTGGTGTCTTGCACATAGGAGGGAAGACTTTTTACATGTTCCTGCAGATAGTGATCAACATATTTTGACACATTCTCCATTATGCTTTTACAGGAAGATATTATGGGCCTTCCTGGTGGAGTTTTCACATCCTTGTTAATTTTTGGTATAAAGTAATACACCGGCATAACAGGATGATTGTTCTTTAAAAATGTAAACTCTTCGATGGTTAAGAGTCCAGCACTTTTCCACGAAACCAGATTGGTGTAAAATGAATTCCATGAGGACCTAACAATCAGCATGGTGCTGCATCAATAGCAATCCCGGTCATTAAGTTGTTTCAACGCCTCTTCCATATAGAGATTGCATGGCCACAGCACCACGTTTCCTCCTTTATCTGCTTATCGAATAATTATGTCCTCATTGGCCTGTAGTTTTTTTATTAGTTGATAATACACATTATCCTGCTTGTGTAGTGCTTGGTTATCTTAATTTGTTTTGTGTTACCTTGTCATTAAACACATCAATATTGTCTCTTAGCATGATAGGGCAGAACTTGGACTTAGGTTTGAACGGAGTTTTCACTGTTGTCATACCCATTGACTGTTCTTGACTTGTTCCATGATTAATATCATCGGAATCGTGCTGGAGACAAATAAGATCATTTAGCAAACCTGCATCACCTGCTGTTAACAATGGTGGACTTGGTATGTCACTTATTGGTATTACTCTTTGATTTTGTCTTGATGTTCCTTGCAACAGGTGATATTTGCGTAGTTTAAGATTTTGTATAAACCTAAAAAGTTCAATCCGTGTTTGTGAGTAATTGAAGTCACTTTTTGGACTGTATGACAAGCCGAGAGATAAAATCTTTAATTCATCCTCAGTGAGTTTCATTGTAGATAAGTTGATCACTGTCAATGCAGCAAGTCCGCATTCCTGTATTGCTACTTGCGATTCCATTTCTTTGTGCGTTTTCTGGTATTCTGTCTTGCGCCATTGGCTGCATCGTCGTCTCTCACCCCGCTTTCTGTTCCGAACTTGTTGCTTTGAACATTTTGTGCACGTGGGCGCAGGGTTTGTCTCCTGTCCAGGCACAGGCAGTCGACTTCCTGCACCAGGGAGAATTTGGTAAACCCCAACCTCTGTGTTCGCATTTACTCATTGTCCGATTCACTGTCAGGGACAGAGCTGAGATCAGAGGCTGAGGCTGTTCCAGGTACAGATGCACTGGTGCCGGCAGTTGCTGCCACTGAAGAGGGAGGTGCCACTTTCATTGATGCTTTAACTTGGTCAAATTTCTTTGTGAAAGTGAACACCTGACCATGTTCATAGTCCAGCTTATCCCGCTGGAATTTGAACGCCTTGCATTTTTTTATCACCTCTTCTTTATGTTGCAACCGTGTTAACATTTCATCCCAGTACTTTTTTAATGTAGCTGAGTCATCCAGTTTATTAATGTCCTTATTAGCCTCATCAATCTTCGCTTGGAGTGTCAGTCGGTCACTCTTGGCATATTTGACGAGGATCTCAACAAGCCTCCAAGATGATTCCAAATTAGTTCCTGCCCATTCTGCCAGCATGCGAGGGTCCGGATTTTCGTAGCTGGAAGCTACCATTATCCGCAACCCTCGCGGAATCCTTCCCACTTCTAAATACCGGGAGAGAGACCGATGCTCCCTCCATTTAGCCTGTTCCGCTTTCATTAGTTTCCCAAGCTTTTTGAACAACTCGTTCACATTGGGGCTCCGATCTACTGGGCGGCTAGGTTGTAAGGTGTTAATCCTTTCCCGACTTGGGGTATTGTCAAACATATCAATAGCTGCTGCCTCGTGGCTTTTCAGCGTGTCCGTGGTCATGGTGCTGTTTTATTAAGGGCAAGTAATATCTATGTATACATGAAACCAGAATCCCAGTGAATGACCGCAGCGGGCCAAGCAAGGGCACAGACTCCAGTTGAAGATACAATGAATAGGTTTATTAGCTTAGCATGTCAGGATTACGCATTTCGACCAAAAGCCTGTGGTCTTGAGCACATGGCGCGCTTAGAAAATAGAAATTGTACTTATAGTATCATTAGTGAATTTTCTATGTTCATAGTGACATGGCAAAAACGTGGCAATTTTGCAGCATGCAGTAAAACATCTTGTCATCAGTCGATGACTAGGCGCAGAAATAACAAGCAAACTTCAGTGGCAGACATAAACAAAAGACAACCACTTTATATAACAGTGCAGGTGGCCCAGCATTCTGTAACTCCAGTGATGCGCGGTGTTTTGAAAGGTAAGCTGGTGTGGGCAATGTTTGAAGCATAGTCAGTGTGTTAAAAAAGGTGTTATTTAAATACTAGTCTCCCAAAATGTGTCTGAGATGCAAACTGGTTCTAGAATTTAATGAAGTATCACAAGTATAAATTCCAGAAAACAACATGAATGCCATGTGGCACTAGTAAAATATAAGGAACCAGGTGTACCTTCGTAACTGAAAGGGGAACAGTAGATGAAACACATCTATTTCAGCTGTAGCATGAGAGTGCCCATCCGGATAGCTATTTAGAGAGAGCGCATCTGACATTATATTACTGTGTGCGCTAAGTGCGGGTCCTCACGGTGGGCCTGGGTGTTGCAAGAGTCGAATGTATCATGTTGCAGCCTGTGTGTGGTGTATATAGTTCATTAGATGGCCAAAAGATGTAAATAAATGACTATGCTATGCAGTGGTGTCACTAATGAGTAATACTAGAAATGAGAGAAAAAGGATGTGGAAAAGTGTGAAGGTGCCGTGAGATGTGAGAGATAAACCCAAAAGTCACTACAAGAATTGGCGTGACTGGTGCGGTGTATTAAAAAGATGTTCCTAAGCGTGAAAACATGGAATAATAGTGGGTTAAAAACGGGACAACCAACTAGAAGTCAGCCAACTTCTAGAAGTCCTATGTGTGATAATGTGCTAACGTAACTTGAGTAACTTCTTGTTACAGGAAGTTGTAAAGGTCTTCACTAAGGTTCAGTCCTGCCGGCGCCTTGGTGTTAAGTTCAATTATATATTTCGAATCCAGTTGTCTTAACAATTTTTCACTGTTACCACCACGTCTGAGTGGTGGGATGCAGTCAATAACACAATATTTAAGGTAGTCCAAGTTGTGTTTCTTTAAAGTACCTGGCAACAGGGTATGCCGGGTCACTGTTGACAATTGCTCTGATATGTAGCAAGATTCGTAAGTGCACCTGGAGCTTGGTGCTCCCTACATACCTGAGCCCGCAACTACAGGAAAGAATGTACACTGCGAATTCTGTTCTGCAAGTGAGTTTTTGTTGGATCACTAAGGGTTTGCACCTGAACTCCGCCGAGATTTGGGTGGTGTTAACTCCAAATCTACATGCCCTGTAACTACTGCACTTGAAAAACCCCTTGACACCTGATAACCAATTCGTGGCATTAGTGATTTCAGGGCTGTTTCTGACTACTGCATCATGCATGGAACTAGCTCTCCTATATGTGATGTCAGGACTAGGGGCAACCATGGGTCTTAGCGTGGAATCAGTTTTAATGATGCCCCAGTGTTTATTAAAAATGGATTTCAGTGCCCGTGCCTCAGTGCTGTGAGTGATGATTAGGCGTGTGGTTACCCAATTCTCAGTGGTCAGATCTGGTTGGGTATCTGTGTTGGTAGTAGTGTCTGTAGATGTGCCTTGTAGTAGCAACTCTCTGGAAAATTAGCTAGCTTTGGTAATCGCTGCAGTGATCATCTTTTCAGTGCATCCCCTGGCCCTGAATCTCATGTGTGACTCCAATTTGTACTTGGTTAGGTCTGTATTGTTGCTGCATATTCTGCGCAAGCGCAGCATTTCCCCATAAGGAATGCTTGCTATCAGGTGTTTGGGGTAGAAACTGGTGGCGTGTAGGGTGGAGTTCCCTGCAGTGGTTTTTCTATGGAGGGTGGACTGTAGTGTATTATCAGAGATATATACTTTTACATTAAAAAATTCAACTGATTCTGTGCTTATGGTGGCATTAAACTCCAAATTATAGTCATTACAGTTGATCTCACTGATGAATGTCTTAGCACTGTCCAATGTACCCTTCCAGACCACAATTATATCCTTTATATAAAGTAGGCAACAGAGGATGTTGTTGGACCTAGCTTCTAAGTGTGTGACCCGGAGGACCCGCTCCTCCCACCAGCCCACATAAAGACATGCATAGTTGGGGAGAAACAAGCCCCCATGGCTAGCTATATATATCTATATCTATATTTATATATATATATATATATATATATATATATATATTATCTACTGGCGGTCGCCAGTAGATAGTTATAGTTAGGACCGTGTTTCCATACGAAATCTGAAAATTCTATTTTGAATAACTTTTGCGCCGGTTGACGAATCCTCGCGAAATTTTCAAAACTAATGGGGCACTCCGCTCAGCTCCTACCCTGGAAGTCCCGGGGCGATTCGTCAAGCGGGGGCTGAGAAAAAAGGGGGGTCCCAAAATGCATTTTCCCCATGCATTTTCCCATAGGACCTTTAGTCGAAGGTACAGCCCGAACGGCTGAACAGAATTAAATGAAATTTGGCAAAGAGGTAGTCCTCAGGTCAGGGAAGTGCCTTTTGCATATATGGAGTCAATCTGTTCAGTAGTTCCTGAGAAAATTGCAGTTAAAAGCACATACATATCTATAGCCGCGCACCGTCCGCGCACCGTACGCGCACGGTGCGCGCACCCTAACGTGCGCGAGCGTAATTCTGATTGGTGGATTCGTGACAGTCAACATTCGAATCTGTCAAAATCAGGAAGTGTCGGCCGCCATTTTGTGTGTTGTGTGTGTGACAGGGAAAAAGAAAGGTGGAGAACGTGAAAAGGGGGCAGGGTAGAGAGTTCCTGACCCCCTAGCCTTTGTCAGGGGGTCCCTGAAGGACCCCGAAGGGTGAAAAAAACATTTTATTTTTTTCAAAAAAATCGCGGGGTGCGCACACGGTGCGCGCACCCCCAGCAGCCATTTTGAGTTTTAGAGGTAGAAGAGAGTTAAAAACACAAGTGGAGAACGTGAAAAGGGGGCAGGGGAGAAAGTCCCTGACCCCCTAGGCCTTGTCAGGGGGACCATGAAAGACCTCTGAGGTCTCAAAAAAAAAAATATTGCGGGGTGCGCGCACGGTGAAAAAAACCCATAAAAAAATAGATTAAAAAATCAAGTATAAGTGTTTAGATGTTGGTTGGCTCTAAAAAGAGCTGTTGTGTTAATTGAGTGTTGTTTTGTACCTACAAGTAAGTACCGATGCAGAGTCTAAAGTTCAAGAGGAAGACTCTGTTGCCTTCATCTGTGAAATGAACACCGTCTCCTCTATAAATGCCTTGCATGTTGTAACGCAAGTTGTTGTGGTATATAGAACCCATACCATAGTCTCTGAGGAAAGCAGAAACAGACTTATTGACGTGCTTTCTTGCTTTGTCAATCTGTGGACAATATTGGTTGGACCAGTTCCACTTTTGCCTTTGGCATATATTAGAATATACAAAGGTAGTTTGTGGAAAAAGTGACATCAATTGCACAAAGGTGTCCTTAACAAGCATTTCCAGACCTACCCCAGTTAAAGTGCCTAGGTCATTTCCACCACAGTGCACAATAATAAGGTCAGGCTGTGGGAGATGTAGAAAAGATTTCACCAAGGGCATTAATTGGTGCCACTTTAACCCTCTCTGACCAATCCATTTAATGTCTACATTTGGCAAAGCAAGGTCTTTGAAAATACCTCTTTTTTCTGCATACTTTTCACTCCAGAAGACATAGCTATAACCTACAATCCACACTGTGAACATCTTTCAAGGAGATCTGGATGCACTCAGAAGGTGTCTTTCAGTAGAATGGCAATATGAAAAGAAAGATAGTTGTAAAATGGAGGCTTACATACTTTTTTTAAATAACAAGAACTCATTGGCTGTTTCAGACCATTCAACACTAAAAACTAGGCTGTATGTTTATTTTTAAAAGCATGTTTTGTATTGGTTCAGAAAAATGTGTTCCCAAAGAACATTACTTTGGATTTGCTGTTAGGTTTGAAAAGTCAAGCACTCTTGCTCTTTGGATTAGAAACATTGTGTGCTGAACTTCTGACCTCTCTGCTCACACCAGTGTTCCATGACCTGTTGCTATGGTAGGAGGCAGAAGTCATGTGGGGGGTAGGGATCATTTGGAAAGGGTTGGAATTTTCAACCAATAGAAATGTGCGTTTCCATTTGAAAAAATGTGGGAAGCACTGTGATTTGAAGTTAACATGTATATGTGTGAAAAAAGAGAGGGAAACATTGCCATTTACTGGTTCTGCTGAGAGGTGTACAGTTCAGAGATTCTGGCTCTGATAATCTGCTGTGTGAGTGCCACATTTCTTCCTCAACTAACTACTTTTAAAGGTGAGTTATGAATTTGAGAGGGGATGTATGAGGTGCATTATGATATAAAAAATAGAAATGAGATTCTTTTTTTAAAGTTGTGTTTTACATTTCATGTTTTGGAAGATATTTAACTGCCTTAAACTTGTCAGATATTATGGAGTATGTCTTCACCATAAGTAAAGGTGTACTGGTATCACCCAGGAATATTGTTTTCTGCCTAGAATCACACCATGAGTCTGTGTACACACAGGAATTTGTTGTCAGAGATTTAATTTGTGGTGGTTTGGTTCTGTAAGACTGGCATTCGTAGGAAAGGGGCAGATTGTTTTCTTGAACTGTGATGGTTTTCACTGTGTGGTATTTCAGATAGCAGTGTGTAACGCTAACACATTTAATGTCACTAAGGCTCATTTCCTTTACTCTAGTCTAATCACTCACCCAGGTTCCACATGCTCATGCTCTCAAGTAGCTGTTAGGACATGTGCTCTTTTCTGCCTCTCTAAACTATAAGGAAAATGTGTCAGGCTCTTACAGTAATTATCACTTCTAAAACCACAGTAGTAAATGTGCTTTGAAATTACCAAAGAAAAATCGTTTTCTGCCTAAAATCACACCATGAGTCTGTGTGCACAGAGGAATTTGTTGTCAGAGATTTAATTTGTTTTGCTCTTGTTCTGTAAGACTTGCATTCGTAGGAAAGGGGCAGCTTGTATTTTTGAACTGTGATGGTTTGCATTCAGCAGAAATCACTATCTCAGAAATGAGAGGCAAATGCCAACACATTTGAAAACAACAGGGTAGATTTTCCTTCCACACCTGCCATGGGTGAGGTAGATCCTACATGTTCAAAACTGCAATTAACCCTTACCCCACATGTACTCTTACATACATCTGTGCAGTCTTCATGCAGTTCTGCAAGCGTCCATGCAGATCTCTCTTGCACCTGACAATACACAGTCTCCAGAAGCACGCTCTTAGCACACAGGCAGATGCTTCTCCTGGACTCCCATGCTAAGTATTCAGCACTGTGTGGTATTTCAGATAGTAGTGTGTAACGCTACCACATTCAACATCACCAATGCTGATTTCCTTTGCTCTAGTCTAATCACTCACCCAGGTTCCACATGCTCATGCTCTCAAGTAGCTGTTAGGACATGTGCTCTTTTCTGCCTCTCTAAACTATAAGGAAAATGTGTCAGGCTCTTACAGTAATTATCACTTCTAAAACCACAGAAGTAAATGTGCTTTGAAATTGCCAATGAAAAATCGTTTTCTGCCTAGAATCACACCATGACTCTGTGTGCACACAGGAATTTGTTGACAGAGATTTAGTTTGTGTTGGTCTGGTTCTCTAAGACTTGCATTCGTAGGAAAGGGCAGCTTGTTTTCTTGAACTGTGATGGTTTGCATTCAGCAGAAATCACTATCTCACAAATGAGAGGCAAATGCTAACACATTTGAAAACAACAGGGTAGATTTTCCTTCCACACCTGCCATGGCTGAGGTAGATCCTACATGTTCAAAACTGCAATTAACCCTTACCCCACATGTACTCTTACATACATCTGTGCAGTCTTCATGCAGTTCTGCAAGCGTCCATGCAGATCTCTCTTGCACCTGACAATACACAGTCTCCAGAAGCACACTTTTAGCACACAGGCAGTTGCTTCTGCTGCACTCCCATGCTAAGTATTGAGCACTGTGTGGTATTTCAGATAGCAGTGTGTAACGCTAACACATTTAATGTCACTAAGGCTCATTTCCTTTGCTCTAGTCTAATCACTCACCCAGGTTCCACATGCTCATGCTCTCAAGAAGCTGTTAGGACATGTGCTCTTTTCTGCCTCTCTAAACTATAAGGAAAATGTGTCAGGCTCTTACAGTAATTATCACTTCTAAAACAACAGTAGTAAATGTGCTTTGAAATTACCAAAGAAAAATCGTTTTCTGCCTAGAATCACACCATGAGTCTGTGTGCACAGAGGAATTTGTTGTCAGAGATTTAATTAGTTTTGCTCTTGTTCTGTAAGACTTGCATTCGTAGGAAAGGGGCAGCTTGTATTCTTGAACTGTGATGGTTTGCATTCAGCAGAAAACACTATCTCACAAATGAGAGGCACATGCCAACACATTTGAAAACAACAGGGTAGATTTTCCTTTCACACCTGCCATGGATGAGGTAGATCCTACATGTTCAAAACTGCAATTAACCCTTACCCCACATGTACTCTTACATACATCTGTGCAGTCTTCATGCAGTTCTGCAAGCGTCCATGCAGATCTCTCTTGCACCTGACAATACACAGTCTCCAGAAGCACACTTTTAGCACACAGGCAGTTGCTTCTGCTGCACTCCCATGCTGAGTATTCAGCACTGTGTGGTATTTTAGAGAGTAGTGTGTTACGCTACCACATTCAACATCACCAAGGCTCATTTCCTTTGCTCTAGTCTAATCACTCACCCAGGTTCCACATGCTCATGCTCTCAAGTAGCAGTTAGGACATGTGCTCTTTTCTGCCTCTTCAAACTATAAGGAAAATGTGTCAGACTCTTACAGTAATTATCACTTGCAAAACCACAGCAGTAAATGTGCTTTGAAATTGCATATCAAATATTGGTTTCTGTCTAGAATCACACCATGAGTCTGTGTGCGTACAGGAATTGTTGTCAGAGATTTAATTTGTGTCGCTTTTATTGTGTAAGACTTGCAGTCGTAGGAAAGGGATAGCTCATATGATATGTTTTGAAAAGCTCATAAAAAATATAGTAATATATATAAATTACATAATGGTATTTTTTTTAAGTTTCTTTCAGGTATTGCTGAACAACACTGAAATAAATTAAAGATGCCTATAAAATCAAGAAAGAGAAAAGAACAGCAACAACATCTATATTTGAAGACAACTGGACAAAAAAATATAGTTGAAGAACCTCATGTTGGAAAAAAGAAAAAACCTTCTGGTAAGCAGACTAAGGATTTTTTTTAAAATATCTTCAAGCAAAGAAAAAATGTAAGAAATATATCCACTGGAAATAGTGTTTCAAGTAGAAAACAACCAGACAATCGACAGAATATACTAAATGCTAATGTACAAACAGAAGTAAGAAAGAATGACTTAAAAAGAAAAATAGATTTTAAAAACATTCGTAGAAAAATGTTTGAGAGAAGAGTGATGTTCAATTTGCTGAAGGATGTGAAAAAATATAGGAAGAAAGACAAATTTTATAGGAAAAAAAAACATATTGAAACAATTGTTGCCAAGGCTTTGGAGTTAAAAAGGAAACTATTCATTTTAATTTTGAACAGGATCCGTACATTAGATAAATTAGTGAATGTAATGAAGTCAAAAAGCAAAAGAAAAAGAGAAGTGAAAAAAAAAACTTTTGTAAAGTGTTCTTAGGAGAATGGAAGCATAGTTCAAGTACTGAACCATTTTTTAATGAAGAGAGTTGTCTTCAAAGTAATAGTTTGCTGTATGCAGTTGACACCAGTGGTCGAGCATATGAAGTTAAGGATGGTTGTGTAATGGAAAAGGAGAAAATGGTTCCAAGAAATGAGGAAGAAGTGTTAGCAGATGAGGTTATGGGGAGACGTCCTAAAGCCCCAGTGTACACTTGGAATTGTAGTAGTATTTGTACTGTACGACAGGAATCTATTGATAAATTTCGTGACTTTCTAAGAGAATGTAGTAAAAAAAGTGTTAAACAGAAGATTAAGGTGCTTCAAAGACTAGATCCATGCAGAGTGAGAGAGAATACTGGTTTGCAAGGACATTCTCTGGCTTGTCTTTCTAGGAAAGTTTGTCAAAGTGTTTTTCACCATTTTAGGATGCTGGCTGTTCATCATACTGAAATGAGAAAGTTTGTGAGAAGACTGTATTTTGCTAAAAGTCCAGCACTAAAGTTACATGAGTTGAATAGTGCTCTGTTCTGTGGATCTGTAACAGATGTGAAGAAGGTTTGTGAGGATATTGAGTTTTGTTACTTTGGTCCAGAGCAAGAAAGTGCAGGAAATGACACAGTTGTTGATGAAAATGTGGAAGAGAATGTAGAACCCACTGTTAGTAAAACATTTGAAGATCAAATGACAAAATTTACTATCATCTCTAATGAGAGACCAAATATTACTTGTATTTGTTGCCGGAGAAGCCATTACAAAAATCAAACAAGGAAGGTTGATCTCTATCAAAAAAGTGAAAAAGAAAATAATTATGAGTGGAAGGATTTTGCTACATATTTATTTCTGGAAAATTGTTTTGATTTTGGTGAAGATCAGCGTATTTGTAAATATTGTTATAACAAGTTAGAAGAAAAGAAAATGCCTGCTAGAGCTGTACATAATAATTTAGAATTGGTTGATATTCCTGCAGAACTTAGTGATTTGAATACGTATGAGTCTATACTCATTCAATGTGTCCATCCGTTTCAGACTATAGTTCGTGTGGAGCCCAAAACAGGCAAATTACCTTCTTCAGATTTACAAAGAGGTTTAAAAGGAAGAGTTGTCTATTTGCCATTGGATTTGAAAAAAAATATTGAAACAATTGATGCAGATAGTTTGGAAACTGAACCATTAGTTATTCTGGTTAATGGTGTACCTACAAAGAATAAGAAAATTTGGCAGGAGCTGGTGGATGTACGAAAAGTACAAAGAGCAAATATATATTTGAAAAGAAATAATAAATGGTATGAATCAATTTATATGGATGAAGATGAAGAAGATTTACTAGCAGACACAGGAATACCAACTGGGCAAATTGAAAAAGTGCTTGCAGATGAAAAAAGCAAAAGGAACTCCTGTGAGTGTATGGGAGGAGAGCTTGGAAGCTCGCTGCTTTCCCCAGCTGTTTCCTACAGGAAAAGGTGGACGATATGATGAACGTCCAGTACAGATTCCTGCTTCTGAGTATCGGACTACAAGGTTATATGCAGAAGATCCAAGATTTCGTCAAAGTATTCCTTATTTGTTCCATCTTTTATTTGAAAGTGACATATCAGCATTATCTTATGCAGTAAATCACATTTTGAAAACTGGAGTACATCTACATAATGTGTCTGCAAAGGATTTTCTGAACAAAGTGCAACAGCGAGATGATCATTTGGAATCTCAATTGATTAATCTGATGGCTTGTCAGCGTGGAACTAATGAATATTGGTACCGACACCATGGAGAATTGAAATGTATGTTACGGAATTTAGGAACTCCTACATGGTTCCTTACCCTAAGCTGTGCTGAGTACGCTTGGGATGATTTACTGGATTTTCTTCGAGAGGCAAATTCAAATATTGAAAACATCCAATACAAGACAGCAGGAGAATTGTGCTCATTGGATCCGGTTAATGTTTGCAGATATTTCAATCATAGAATTGAGGCTATGATGTCCTTCATCTGCAATAAAAAAAATCCACCTCTTGGAGAAGTTGTGGATTTCTTTTGGAGAAAAGAGTACCAAGCAAGAGGTGCTCCTCATATTCATATGCTGTTGTGGATCAAGGATGCCCCAAAATTTGGAACAGATTCTGATGATGCAGTTTTATCTTTCAGTGAAGGATATGCAACATGTGCTATACCTAAAAGCACAGAAGAAAAAAACTTAAAAGAGCAAGTTTTACGTTTCCAAAGTCATCGGTGTGGAAAATACTGTCGAAGAAAGTACAAGAGTAAAGATAAATTCTACACAAAATGTCGATTTGGATTTCCACGACCTGTTCTTTCAAAAGGAAGAGTAAACAGTTTTATGTCAGCTGTGTGACATACTATTACAAAAAAATCGCCTAAAAATACCTACAACCTAAGAAGAAAAGAAGAGTCAAAATATATAAATGACTACAATCCAGTCATTTTATCCATGTGGAATGCTAACATGGATATACAGTATGTAGCTGACAATTCTATTGCTGTTGCTTGGTATGTCACATCTTACATCACTAAATCTGAGAAAATGGAATTGAAAGAAATGTGGGAATAGATTTCTCACAAGAAGACTGTCAGTAAAAAGCTATACAGTTTCAGTTTAAAGATGTTATCGCATCGAGAAATTGGATCCTACGAATGCTCAGATAGGTTATCATCTGCAAGTCTGTACTCCAAATCCAGAAGAATAATTTGGGTAAGTTTAGGCCTTGCAGGAATGAGAAATCGGGTACTGAAATCTATTCGAGAAATTGAATATTTAGCAGAGTTCGAACCTGAAAGTACAGACATTTTAAGAACAAACATGTTGGACACATATTACCCAAAGAGAAGTCATCATCTTGAGAACATGTGTCTCTATGAAGTGCTGCAGAACTACATTTATAAACAGAATGCAACAGAAGACATCAACAATGGAAAATATAAAGTCATTGGTGAGGAAGGATGTTTGGTAAAACAAACAAAAGACCGTTTGATTAATCACAGAAAGCTGAGTTGCAACACTACTGACAAGAAGGAATTTTACCACTTAGCACTTTTACAGTTGGTTAAACCATGGCGCTCAGAGGATGAATTACTTGGACATTTTCAAAGCTATGAAGATTCCTTTAATGCAGGCAAAGATACCATCGAATGCAGTACTTTCACAACTTATGTAGAAATGTTAAATGAAGAAATTGAACAAGAAGCAACAATTGCAGCTGAAGTAGCTAGAGACAGTTCTCAAGGCAGTCAAAGTTCTGGGACGCTCAGTCAAGATCCCCTAGGACAACCAATCATAGAAAATGAAGCTGCAATAGCCATGAATGAATCAAGCTCAGGAAGATTTAATAAACTTACCAAGTTTGGAACAGCAGCTGAATGATGAACAACAACAAATTTATGAGGAAGTCACAAAACAAATTGATCATGGATTACTACATGAAAATAAAGAGTGCTCATGCACATCATTTGAACCAATCAGAATGTATGTGAGTGGACAAGCCAGAACTGGAAAAAGTTTCTTGATTAAAGTAATTAGAAGCTACCTACAGAAAAAAACAGATTCCACTTTGTCTTGTGTTGTTACTGCTCCAACTGGGTTAGCAGCATATAACATAAAAGGAATTACCCTCCATCGTTTGCTAATGTTACCAGTAGAGCATGAGAACAAAATACAATACCACAAGCTAACAGGAGAAGCATGTTTTGAAGTTGCAAGAGTATTGAAAAAAATGAAAGTTCTCATCATTGATGAGGTAAGCATGGTATCAAACTTAATGCTTGCCTTTGTACATTTAAGAATGCAGCAAGTTCTAAAGACAAACTATGACGTGCTATTTGCAGCTCACTCCAGTTAAAGGACAACCAGTATTTCAAACTCTTACACATGAAGACACGAAAAAGTCATTAGGAAGTATAGGTAATGTGAATATTTGGACATACTTACAGTATAAAGAACTCATTACCAATATGCGGCAGGCAAATGATGATGATTAGGCAAGTATTCTCAAAGATATCAGAATTGGACTACTCACAGAACATGGCAGAAAAGCTTTACAGAGTCGATTGCTATGTAATTTGTTCCCAACAGAACAAATTGTTCCAGAGAAAATATACAAGAAAATTGCTGGAAAAAATACTATAATCTGCTTAATGCCAACACTACATGAATGCTCTATATTCAATCAAGAACTTTTGAAAGTGGAAAATGAAGAGATTGTGAAACTGGAAGCTGTGGATAAAATACAACATGAAGGAATAACTATTATATTGACAAGCAAATTGACAACTAAATTGGATTCACTAGAGAAAAAGATTTCGAAAACAGCTGGTTTAGAAAAAAATCTTTATGTATGTATGAACTGTCGAGTAATTTTAAGACGTAATTTGGATGTAGAAAAGGTTTAGTTAATGGAGCTATGGGTAAAGTTGTGGGTTTTGTTAATTACCAGAAAAAAGATGGAATTGAATTTTTAAAAATAAATTTTGATCAGATTGAAGAGGTTAAAGACATTTGTCGTTGTTCAGTTCGTTTCTTGCTTGTGAAAGACTTATATGTACGTAGGAAGCAGTTTCCGTTTTCTCTAGCATATGCTGTAACTATTCACAAATCTCAAGGATTAACTGTAGATAGTGCTTTTGTAAACATTGGATCTAGTGTGTTTAAAGAAGGAATGGCATATGTTGCTTTGTCACGCGTGAAAAAAATATCTGGTTTATTCATGATAGACTGTGATGAGTCAAAAGTTAGTCCTGATTCAAACTGTGTAAAGGAATATAACAGATTAAGAAGAAGCTATGCTCCTCATTTAGGTCAGTATCCTGTGTTTGAAAAACGTGTTGTTTGTCGGAAAAGGAGAATTGAAAATATCTGTAATGAGGATGTACAGAAGAGAAAACAAAAGGAGAGTGATCTGATTCCAAGCAAAAAGAAAAAGGACAATGTTGAAGAGGTTGTTGGTCGTCATTTTGAAAATAGCTCTGGTGTCAACTGCTACGCTAATGTAGTGCTGAATGTTGTATTTTATCTTGAAAGTTTGCAAGAGTAGATAATACTAAATCATGAAAAAAGATTCTGTTCTCTGCTGAGTTTTCTTTTTGAGAAGCTGAGTAATGATAAAACTAAAATAGAAAGTGCTTCAGATGTTAGAAAACTTTTAGATGTATGTTCAGGATGTACACAGTTTACTCAAAATGTCCAGCAAGATGCACAGGAATTCTTGATGTATATGCTTATGGTACTGGAAGATGAAGGGGTAGAAATAGAAAATATGTTTGGTCTCTCTTATAAATGGGAACATAGTTGTGAAAACTGTTTGAACACATGCAGCTCTAATGTTGATTCTGAAAGGTTCATATATTTAACATTACCAGAGAGTAAAGCAGTGACTTTTAGTAAATTATTTAAAGATGCCAATCACAACATGGAATGTTCTCAATGTAAATCAGACATGTTATCAACTTTATTTTTAAAGAAATATGGACAGTATGTAATTTTAATGATGCAACGTTGTAGAGCTGATGGTACAAAATTGGACACTTTAATAAAGAAGTTTACAGGACATCAATTATCAATATCTGGAAAAACTTTTGTTGCAGTTGCAATAATTTTCCATGACGGACCTTCTATAAGTTCTGGTCATTACACAGTTTATCTAAAATGTGAAAAAGGCTGGACACTGTGTAATGATTCTCAATTGATTTTCAAGCAACGTTTGCCTGCAGAATTACCAAATTCCTACTTAATTTTTCTAAAACCAAAATTTTTGATACAAATTGCAGCATCTGAACAAACCATTATTTCGATTTAATTGGATTACCATTGGTTATTTCTCCAAAAAAGAATTTAAAAATTACCATTTGGCCTCATGGAAAGGTAAAAATTTCTCTTGTGGACTTCTTTGACAGATAATATTTTGGTGTATGTGCTAAAGCAACAAGATTTACAGACGTTATTTATTGCAAATAGTTATTGTTCTTAGAAGATATTTTTATTATATATGTTATATTTCTATCAAGGTATGTTTTACTGAGAAGAGATTCAGGGCTTTTTTTAAACAATCTTTCAGATTGTTAATTTTTTTGCCCGCTGTTAAGTGATGAATGCAATTGGTTTCAAAATTTGCAGTGAAATTCAATATATTCTGAAAACAGCAAAAAAGGGCAAAAAATTACTTTGTTAAATGTGAAAATATGTGTACTGTATTCTAAAATGTATTGTTAAATATTAATGTAATGGAAGCAAGCCTATCACCAAGGATGATTTGTGCCCCAACGCATAGAGGGAGAGATTCTCACTCAACGATTGATTTTATTTTCACATCCCCCTGCCTAATAGACCGTGTTATTGACTCAAACGTGGTCGAGACAACATATGGAGACCACAACCCCCTTATAGTCACCTTATGCTTGGGACCTAGCCCAGCATATGCAAAATTTAATGGCGCGAGAGATATTACGCCATCAGGTGATGGTCTACGTCTAAAATGGAGGGGAATCGATTGTGAAGCCCTAACGGATCGCGTAAAAAATGATCACCTTGCACTAATAAATTCTTGCTTACTGCCCGATGGGGACTGCCACAGAATAGTCGCCGATTTTGGCAAACTATCTGTGGCAATTAAAAACTATTTGCTAGTCCCACTACCTACCAAGGCAAAAGACCCAAGATGGTTCGACTCCGCCTGTTCCATGGCAAACAGGGAACTGCGCAGGGTATTAACCACTAAGCCAAGGAATATAGTGGAGGTACAATCAGCTAGGAAACTTTATAAACAAAAAATAGCTGAAAGAAAAGCGGCACTCTTGATGGAACAATGGGAGTCCCTGGTTGTCAGCGCTAACATGAAGAGCAGTGGACCATTTTGGACCGCAGTTAGGAAAATGCGCGACACGGGTAAACACCTATCCCAAATTGGCTGCAATATATCCAGCAACACTTGGGAAGCTCACTTTTCCAATATATATGCTGCCCCTTTTGAAGAAATAAATACCCCAGACTTGGGACAGTTGCGAGACTTGCGGATCGATCATTCCGAGGTGATGACAGCCGTCAGAGAGAGCCTTGGCAACAAGGCTCCTGGACCAGACGGTCTTCCCATAGATATTATAAAGCATAGTCCAGATCTATGGGTACCAATTTTACATAATGTTTTCAACAGCCTGACAAGAGCGCCTATCCCTATGACGTGGTCCTCTAGTATTATTGTCCCAATTTATAAAAAGGGCGATAGGTCAGACCCTGCTAACTATCGCCCAATCTCGCTCTTGGACAATACTCTAAAAATACTTGGGCGAGTCATTTATAATAGGGTGGTAGAGTGGGCGGAAGATTCCGACCTACTGGATCCATGTCAGATGGGATTTAGGAGCGGGGTGGGCACGGTCGAGCAATGCTTGAATTTAAAACTAATAATTGATAAGTATACCGTTGCTCGATCGTCCCCTATATACCTCGCCTTTATGGATCTTTCATCTGCGTTTGATCTGGTAAACAGATCAAAACTGTGGCCCATGCTTCTCAACTATGGACTGGATGAGCCCTTAGTGCATTTTTTGGCGCATCTCCATACTGACCTTAGGGCTCAAGTTAGAATTGGGTCGGGGGCGAAGTTTCTGGAGCCATAAAAATTGGTAGGGGGGTTAGACAGGGGTGCGTTTTAGCACCCCTGCTGTTTATTATTTACATCAATGACATAGCAAAGGTTTTAAAACAAGTAACCAGAGATGTCCCAACTGTCCAGGGGCACCCCTTGCCAGTTCTGCTATACGCAGACGATGCGGTCCTTATGGCCCGCACCCCTAATGCCCTCCGTTTGCTTGTGGAAAACTTTGTCCATCATATGGAGGGATTAGACCTGCGTGTGAACTTTAAAAAATCTTTTGTCATGTCATGCGGACCTGGAAAACGGAAACTTAATGCCATCCATATCGGGTCCTACAAACTTGACTATGTAAATTCTTTTATATATCTTGGGGTGGCCTTCGCTGCGAACAACTCATGGAGTGGGCATTTTGCCCACGCCACGAGCAAGTTCTCGAAGGCCATCAACTCAATATTGAGTCTCCCACGCCCTAAAAAATTAGGGGCAACCAGTGCTATTTTAAAAATTTTTAGATTGCAGTGTATCCCTGTTGCCACTTATGGGGCGGAAGTTTGGGGCCCTGCTAAAAATCCCGGTATCCAACGAGAAGAGACACGTTTTTGCAGGAAAGTATTGGGTGCCCCAATTTCGTCCTCTGAATTTATTTGTCACAAAGAGTTGAACCTCCCTTATATTAGTGATTTTATCAGATGTAGACCAGCCCTATTTTGGCTGAGAATCTGGAGGAATAATGCTGCCTCCTTAACACAAGACATAATTAAAGATTGTCTTAAATGTGATCACGGCCTCTTAATTCCATGGCTTGCTGTGGTCCTAAAATTATTAAGCGCCGTGAACAAAGGAGATCTCTTTTTAGATCCCTCCAGAATCGGATGTCAAGATAAGGCTGAGGTTAAACAAGCATTATATGCACTCTTTGAAACTGAAAGGATGGAAAGGGAAATACCCAAATCAACTGTTGTCAGATACATGGAGGATGACCTGTCCAGGCAACCCCTCCCACTCTATCTTACCTTGCCAATGTCCAGTTGGGAGAGGTCTCTGTTATTTCGATTAAGGGCAGGTTCTATAAAATTTTCACTGGGCTTTCCTTTGGGGTATAATCACACTACAGAATGTAACCCCTGCCCCTGTGATGGTACCAGCAAACAGAATGATCTGCACTTTTTATTCTTTTGTAAATTTTATTTAAAATATATTAATTGGTTCTTAACACCCTATTTTAGAAAACAACGGCCCCTCTCCTTGGAGGAGTCCCGCTTGAAGTTACTCTCCCTGGACACAGAGGAACTGACCTTTCGTACTAGTACCTTTTTAAGATTAATAATTCGCATACGCAATATGATGGAAAACCCTTGAAAGATTGCTGTCTTAGTTCCTTTTTAAATTTTTAAAAATATTGTATCTTGTATATTGTATTAATGAATTGTTTTTATGTCTGTACTTTTATGAATTCAAGTAATTCGAATAAAGGTCTTTTGATTGATTGATTGATTGATTGAATACTTTTTTTCTTTTTTTTCAGATTGAGAAAGAAAATTTTGGAAAATTAATCCTTTTTTCTAGCAATTAAAAAAACCCATTTATTTATAATTAAGTTATTTTGTTGGTCAAGTAAGTTTGAAATATCTGTATTTCTCACCCCTTCACTTTCATGCTCCCTTTTTTCCACTTCTCCTCACTCTGCTTTTCTCATTCCCCTTCTCTCTGTCTTTTTCCTTTACTGCTGTTTCGTAACTCCCTCACTCCTTCTCTACTACTCCCCTAGGTTTTCTGCCTCCATCACTACTTTTTCAAACATGTATCTCTCCCTGTGTCCATGTGTCTCAGTCATTCTAATTGCCTTACTCCTTCTCAGTTCCTTGCTCTCTCTGTCTGATTCTGTCTCTCTCCCTTTGTCTGTCTTACCCTTAATTTCCATTACATTTCTGGGGCAGATTAACAAGCCCCCTGCGCCACCACTACGTCACTTTTCATAACGTACTGGTGGCGCAAGGAGCTCCTCCATATTTACAAGGAGAGAAAAACCCACCCTGCGTGACTTTTCCTCTCCACATAAATACAGCCACTTCACACGCAGCACTGTGCGTTGAAGGGGCGTACCATGGGTGTTGATATGGGTGTTCCCACGCAACACACAAAGAACTAGACACATCTCCAGGTTTACGAGAAATCGTAACTCTGGAGATGCGTGTGAATGCTACGCCACCCTAGAGGTGGTGTTGCGAGGCACAATGAGGAGAAATGTTTTTATTTCTCCTCGTTTTTTCCTCTTTTAGTGCGTCCTCCATTCTACAGCACGCATTGAAAGAGGAAAAAGCCTCTTGTGATTGTTTTTGCAGGAAGGTGCTCCTTCCTGCACAAGAACAATCTCCCCACCATGCAGGCATCCTTGTACCATGGTGCAAGGGAACCTGTGCTGGCGCATGGCTGCACTTTGTAGGCGTGTGCAGGGGAAGCATAGAGATGCGACAAAAAAATCGTATAAAAAATAGAATTAAAAAAAAAGATAAATTTTTGGGTTTTTGGTTGGTTCTAAAAAGAGCCATTGTGTTAATTTATTGTTTTTTGGTACCTATAAGTAAGTATCGATCCAGTGTCTAAAGATCAAGAGGAAGACTCTGTTCCCTTCATCTGTGAAATGTACTCTTGCTCTTTGGATTAGAAACATTATGTGCTGAACTTCTGACGTCTCTGCACACACAACTGTTACATGATCTAATGCTATGCTAGCAGGCAGAAGTCATGTTGGGGGTAGAAATCATTTAGAAAGGGTTAGAACATACAAAAAAAAAAGTGTGTTTCACTTTAAAAAAAAGGTGGAGAACGTGAAAAGGGGGCAGGGTACAGAGTTCCTGACCCCCTACCTTTTGGCAGGAGGTACCTGAAGGACCATGAAGGGTGAAAAAAACATTTTATTTTATTTAAAAACACAAGGGGTGCGCGCACTGTGAGCGCACGGCGGAAAAAAAAATACAAAAAAATGATAACAAATAAGTACATTTTTAGATGTTAGGTGGCTCTAAAAAGAGCCGTTGTGTTAATAGAGGGACAGAGGAAGGAAAGAATGGCAAAAATTATACGGTGCCGCACGTGTGCTGCCGTATCTAGTTTTCTATTAGGGGAATGCTGGACTCCCCAAAAGCAAGAAGAGCATAACACGTATTGCAACGTATATGCACCCTCTCAAACAGAGGGTGAATGTCCAGAGGACCAGAAGAAGGTGACGCTGCCACCGCAGAGGAAGTGCTCGGCTGAGCTGCCGATGATGTACTCGGCTGAGCTGCTGCGGATGTACTCGGCTGAGCTGCAGGAGGGATTTCTCCAGTAGCTCGAGCATAAGTCACAGGATGTACATCCCTAATGTGCCTGATCATAGTGTAGATACTAAAAGAGTACTTCTTCTTAGGATCTCCTCTAGATAAGACACGTTTGCAAAGAATGCAGGTGACTTTGGGAGCATTCACTTTCTTCTGCCCCTGTGGAAATGTAAAAAATTGCCAGACAAAAGAATCTTTCTGTTTCCTCTGTCTCTGTCTGACAAGGCTGTTATGTTATGTTATGTTAAATGGTTCTTATAGAGCGCTTATCACCACTGGTCTCTAAGCGCTAAACAGACAACCACCAACATCGTACCGCCTCCCCAACCATATGCCAACTCCAATTAGCCTGAAGGTGTTACTGTGCCAAACAAAAATGTCTTCAGTTTTTTCCTGAAGGAGAGAAGGTTAAATTCCTCCTTCAGGCTAGAGGGAAGGTCATTCCAGAGTTGAGGAATGAGCACTGAGAAAGCACTACCGCCTTTAGTTTTTAATTTAAATCTGGGTTGAACCAGATTTGGGACAGCCCCAGAACGTAGGGGCCTAGCGGGAACATACTTCCTCAGGCGCTGTTTAACATATTCCGGGGCATTGCCAAAGAGTGCTTTATGGGCCATGCAGAGGCCTTTAAAATGGACCCTGAGCTTCACTGGAAGCCAATGCAGTTTACGAAGGAGGGTGGATGCGTGTGCACTTCTGGGAAGAGAAAAAACCAGTCTGGCAGCGTCGTTTTGCACGACTTGCAGTTTCCTCATCAGCTTCTGTGACAGGCCCAGGTACAGAGCGTTACCATAGTCTAGCCTCGAGATGACCGTTGCTGAGACAATAGTCTGCAGCGTGGAGGCAGAGAGAATGGCAGTAAGTTTATGCAATTGCCGCATCACGGCAGTACAGGAACCTACCACAGCCGACACCTGGGGGGCCATAGTGAGAGCTGCATCGATCTTTAAGCCAAGACTCTTCACTACCGACCCCGGGCTGGGGGTTTTGCCAAGTTTGTCCTGCTCACTCCCAGAAGTTGACTGCTGCTCTGCCATTGTATCACAAAAACAGTTCAGCTCCTTCTCCCAGGGAATCAGAAGTAATAATGAGGGGAATGGGTGTGAGGTTGGAAGTTTCTGGAAATGAAACTACTTTAAACCAATGAAAAGTGTTGTTTCTTGATCACATGACTTACCGTGCGCGCACCGTACGCTTACGGTGCGCGCACGGTACAAGCACGCATGCACGTACGTAAGACATGCGCATGCGCATACGGAGCACGCGCGTACGACGCACGCGCGCATGCGCATTCGGAGCACGCGCGCATGCGTGTACGGCACACCCGCGTACGGAGCACGTGCGCATGCGCAAAAAGAACACGCTCGCATGCACATACGGAGCACTCGCGTACGCATCGCAGACGAAGTACGCATGCATACGTAAATCGCATACGCATGCAAACTACGTGCGCGCACCGTACTTGTACCGTACCGTGCGCGCACCGTAAGCTTACGGTGCGCGCACGGTAAAAAAATCCTTAAAAAAACCCCAAAAAAATGATTACAGGTCTTTAGAAGATATTAACTATGCTGTTCTACTATATCTAAACATTTTTCAAAAAAGGTGAGCCATTCCATATTGCAGGATACAGTAAATCTATAATTATATACATAGGTAGCATATTGTTAAAAAAAAAAAATAATAATATAATAAAACATTCATAAATTAGCATTTAAAAAAGCTTGGAAATTCACAGAAAAAACCATAGGTTTCACACACGTTATAGTTAGGAATTAGCATTTAAAAAACCTTGCAAATTCACTGAAAAAACCATAGGTCTCACACACGTTATAGTTAGGAATTAGCATTTAAAAAACCTTGCAAATTCACTGAAAAAACCATAGGTTTCACACATGTTATAGTTAGCTGGACATTTCACTCGTACAAAACCAATGAAATTCCCCCATTATAGTTAGTTCAGCTAACTATAACTCGCGCGCCCTCAATCCACTGCTGATGACGTCACATATTACATCACTCATGACATGGTCAGTGACATCACTCATGACATCACTGATGACATCTCAAATGACATCACTGATGACATCACTGATGACGTCATCCATGTGAAAAATTACCACATGTTCTCACACCCTAACATAACCTTTCAAATACCGACTGAAAATATCAGAGTTACATTCTCAAAACCATACGTACTCCAATACATATAACTACATACTCACTTATTAACTCTTAGGTCTACATACAACTCCACTCATTCTCCTTTTCAGTCACTCATACTTACAGTCACTCCATACAAGACTATCATATGCATTTACACACCTTTATAGACACTCACACACCGCCAATCATCCATTGAGGTACTGACACACCTAGTCAGTCGTGCAAGTAATTAAACACAGTCCTATTTACTCACCTATACAGTTAAACACACTCAAGTTCACTTACTCAGAAAAATAGTATCACATTCTTACGCTCTTATACAATCACTGATACAAGCACACACGCATCCACACAGCCAATCTCAGAATCACACACTCTCACATATACCCACTTATATACTCTTACACACTTATGTACTGCCTTTCACATATGTAGTTAGTCACACATGTAGCACTGAGATATACATTCAATTCCTAACATACCCATACATACACTCATCCAACTATACAGTCCCTCACAGATGCACTCTTAAAACCATGCATCCATAGAATCACCCAGTCACACATCTATGCACAGAGTAACACACACCCTACCCACACAAACACACAGGCACCCATACAGATACTCAGACAACCAATCAATAACCCATATAGACACTCATATAGCTATTCACAAAACCATGGAGCCACTTAGACAACAACACACAGACACATACAGACATTTACACAGTTAAGTCACTAGTCTGCAGTAAGATATATATAATGACTCACTTATAGAGTCAGTTACGCACCACCGAAAATCATCCATTTACACACTTGTACACCCACTCATTCTTCAATAGGCCTTTCCCTATATTTATTAAACATATTAAAACTGTTCAGAAACACATACTCAATGCATGACATCATCAGTGATGTCATTTGAGATGTCATCAGTGATGTCATGAGTGATGTCACTGACCATGTCATGAGTGATGTAATGTGTGACGTCATCAGCAGTGGATTGCGGGCGCACGAGTTATAGTTAGCTGAACTAACTATAACGGGGGAATTTCATTGGTTTTGTATGAGTGAAATGTCCAGCTAACTATAACATGTGTGAAACCTATGGTTTTTTCAGTGAATTTATATATATTTATATATATATATATATTTTCGTTTGTGATCCCCCTCCTCAAAAACACAGTGATTGGTGCTCTAGTGGGGGGTTATAGACCACTTACTATGCTAAATTTAGATTTCAAGATTCTCACAAAGTCCTGGTGCTAAGACTGCTCCCCCACATTAAATCCCTCATACACCCTGCCCAGAATGGCTTTATCCCCTCTCGTAACTCCTCCTATAGTCTACACAGACTCTATTCCATCCTTTACCACTCTGAGGCGTAATCTATGCCACAGGCTGCGGTTCTTTCAATCAACCTGGAAAAGGCCTTCTACACAGTCTGCTGGAAATATCTGTTTGAGGCAATGCAGCGCAGGGGTCTCAGGAAGGGCTGGGTGAAATGGGTGCAACTTCTTTAAGCATCCCCATGGTGAGGGTTAGGAAAGGCAAAGCAGTATCCACTCAGTACAAGATCTCAGGTGGAAACCGACAAGGGTGCACCTTCTCACCCCTCTTATTTGCTTTAGCAATTGAACCACTTGCAGAGCTGTTTTGTGAAGGTGGTGAGGGAATGGCCTTAGGGTAGATGGGTGGGTACATACCATTTCCCTGTACGCAGATGACCTGCTGATCTATTTGGGGGAAGCTGTGATGAGCACCACCTCACCCCTAAAGAGGTGCTAGAAATGTGATCTCTGGTTGGCTAATGCTTGCGCCAAAGCCAGGCAGAGACCACCACTCTAGTCAGGGCAAGGGAGTTACAAGCCGAAGATAACCCCTGCTCGCCCCCTTGGTAGCTTAGCATGAGCAGTCAGGCTTATACCGGAGGCAATGTGTAAAGCGTTTGCGCAACACACACACAGCAACAACATATCAGGCACACAACAAAAGGAACTCCACACAAGGTTTTTAAGTACTGTATTGTGGATTCTTAATCGTTTTTGGTCTTGTCTTAAGTATATAAAAATATTTAATATTTTTCTAAACTGGTGTGGTGTCCTTTTGTAGTGCTTACAATTTATTACTGTTGGTTATGTGCAAATGCTTTACACAGTGCCTCTAATATAAGCCTGACTGCTCGTGCCAAAGCTACCAAGGTGGTGAGCAGGGGTTATTTTCGGAGTGTAACTCCCTTACCCTGGCTAGGAAGAAGGGTCCCTATTTGGAAAAAGGTGCAAGCCCTTGCCAACTAGAGACCCCCATTTCTAACATTGGTGGCAGCAGTGGGATCAGTCCGGGTCACATCTGATCTACTGGGAGAATGGTTTCCTGTATAGTGAGCCTAAGGTTGCTGAGCCTGGGTCAGCCCGTGTGCTGGTGGTACCTCAGTGCTTCAGGACCTTCCTACTGGGTTTGGCTCATGACGTGCCTTTGGCAGGGCATTTGGGGTGGGACAAGACCTTTGACAGGCTTGTCACCCACTTCTTTTGGCCCCAAATGCAAAGGCAGTCAGATGGACACTGTAGGTCTTGCCAAACTTGCCAGGCAAGTGGCAAGAGTGGGAGGAAGGTCAAAGCTCATCTCCAACCTTTTCCAGTTGTTGGAACACCCTTTGAAAGGGTAGGGATGGACATTGTGGGGCCACTGGATCCCAAGACAGCCATGGGCAACAGGTACATCCTGGTCTTGGTGGACCATGCCACACGGTAACCGGAAGCAATCCCTCTCAGGACAACTACAGCACCAGTGGTGGACTGGGCGTCAATGGGGATCTTTTCCCACGTAGGGTTCCCCAGAGAGGTGGTTACTGACAAAGGGAACAATTTCATTTCCAAGTATATGACACCCTTGTGGAAGGAGTGTGGTGTAACCTACAAGTTCACCACTACTTACCACCCACAAGGTAACGGTCTGGTGGAGAGATTCAACCAGACCTTGAAGGGCATGATCAAGGGTCTAACATAACCCATGAGGCGTAAGTGAGACATCCTCTGCCATGCCTTCTCTTTGCATACAGGAAGGTGCCTCAGAAGTCTCTTGGGTTCAGTCCCTTTAAGCTCCTGTATGGCCACCCTGTCAGAGGACCTCTGAGTTTGGTGCAAGAAGGCTGAGAGGCAGCTCCTAGGAAAACTCCCCTGGATGTGTTTAGTCACATGCTGGCCTTCAGAAACCAAACTGCCTGCTTCAGGAAACTCGCTCAGGTGAACCTAGAAGCAAGCCAGGAAGAAATGAAGAAGTGGTATGACCAGAATGCGACTCCGTCGAATTTCAACCTGGGCAAAAAGTGTGGGTCATGGCCCCAGTGGAACCTTGTGCCTTGCAGGACAAGTGGACAGGACCATTTGAGGTGGTGGAGTTCAAAAGTGACGTCATCTATCTGGTGGATTTGTGGACTCCAAGGATCCCTTTGCGTGTCCTCCACATGAACCGCCTCAAGCCCCACTATGAGAGGTCTGAAGTGAGCATACTCTTGGCGACAGATGATGGGGTGGAAGAGGAGAGTGAGCCTCTCCCTGACCTCCTGTCTACCAAGGAGCATGATGAGTCAGTGGAAGGTGTGGTTCTCTCCATTACACTGACCCCAGAGCAGCAGGGGGAATGTCGCCAGTTGTTGGGACAGTTCGCCCCACTGTTCTCTCTGACCCCAGGTGTTACTCACTGGTGTACCCATGACGTGGACACTGGTGACAGCCCTCCTGTGAAGCACAACATTTACAGGTTGACTGACCGGGTCAGGACAAGCATCAAGGAGGAGGTCTCTAAGATGATGTCATTAGGGGTGATCGAGCCCTCCAACAGTCCTTGGGCCAGCTCAGTGGTCTTGGTCCCAAAGGCTGCTGCACCCGGTGCCACCCCAGAACTAAGGTTTTATTTGGACTACCATGGGCTCAATGCCATCACCAGGACTGACACGCACCCCATCCCAAGAGCTGATGAGCTCATTGATCGGTTGGGGGCTGCCCGGTTCCTCAGCACGTTTGATTTAACGTCAGGGTACTGGCAGATTTCCATAACTGATGGGGCCAAGACGAGGTCAGCATTCTCAACCCCAGAAGGTTATTACCAGTTCCGGGTAATGCCCTTTGGGTTGAAGAATGCCCCTGCCACCTTTCAGAGGTTTGTCAACCAGGTGTTGGCTGGATTGGAGGATTTCAGTGCCGCCTACCTGGATGACATTGCTGTGTTCATTTCCAGCTGGGAAGAACACTTACAGCACCTCGGTAAAGTGTTGAGGGCTCTGCAAGGGGCAGGCCTCACGATCAAGGCCAATAAGTGTCAGATTGGGCAGGGTTCTGTGGTGTACTTGGGACACAGGTAGGAAGAGGCCAGGTGGTGCCCCTACAACCCAAGATTGACACCATTCTGGCTTGGGAGCCCCCCAAGACCCAGAAGGAGGTGAAGGCCTTCTTAGGTCTTCCCGGGTACTATAGGAGGTTTGTTAAGGGCTACAGCACCATTGTTGCGCCCTTAACAGAGCTGACTTCCAGGAAGCAGCCCAAGAAGGTGATCTGGACTGAGTCCTGCTTGCGAGCTTTTGATGCCCTGAAGGCAGCCATGTGCACGGTGCCCATGCTCAAGGCACCCGACTTTTTCAAGGAATTTGTCGTGCAGACTGATGCTTCAGAGCATGGTGTGGGGGCGGTGCTCTCACAACTGAACGAAGAGGGCCTAGACCAGCCTGTAGTTTTCCTTAGCTGGAGACTACTCCCCAGGGAACAGAGGTGGAGTGCCATAGAAAGGGATGCTTTTGCTGTGGTCTGGGCACTGAAGAAGCTGAGACCATACCTGTTTGGGACTCACTTCTGGGTTCAGACGGGCCACAGGCCCCTCAGATGGTTGATGCAAATGAGGGGTGAGAATCAAAAGCTGCTGAGGTGGTCCATCTCCCTACAGGGAATGGACTTTACGGTGGAACACTTCCCTGGCACAGAACACGCCAACTCAGATGGTCTGCCCAGGTTCTTCCGCATAAGTGAAGAGAACTCCCAGGAGGGTGGGTACTTCTCCCTACTTTCAGCTGGAGGGGACATGTGTTAGACTTGGCATCTTTTGGGGTGTTTCCCCTGAGTTTTTTCTTTCTGACCTCACGGTTTTGACTGGTGTAATGATTCTGCACACTTTTCTCACTGCTGATCAGTGGTAAAGTGCAAGTGCTCCTGTGGTAAATCTTGTTATGGAATGGTGTTTCCATGATTGGCCTATTTGATTTATGTGTCAGTCCCTAGTAGAGTACACTGCGAGTGCCAGGGCCCATAAATCAAATGCTGTTGGTGGGCCGCAGCACTGTATTGTGCCACCCATGCAAACAGCCCGTAAAGTGTAACTCTGGCCTGCCATTGCAGAGCCTGTGCGCTGCTTGGGGCTGCCATGTTGACTTGGCAAGTACACACACTTGCCAGTCCCTAAACCTTCCCTTTTCTACATGTTAGTCACCCCTAAGGTAGGCCCAAGGTACCCCTGTGGGCAGGGTGCTTTGTATGTGAAAGGTAGGACATGTCCTAGTGTGTGTGGCATGTCCTGATAGTGAATTATAGCCTACTTTGTTTTTCACTATTGCAAGGATGCCTGTGCCCCATAGGCCAGAATGGGCAGTTTGATTATAACGTCCTATAATACTAACTGACCCAGGGAACATGGTAGAAATTCGAGTTTAGTATGCCTGAACTCAGAATGATAAAATACATATTTTAGTGAAGATGGTTTTAACATTCTGTGTTTTTAAAAATGCCACTTTTAGAAAGTAGGTATTTTCTTACCTAACCATCCAGCCTGCCTATGCTAGCTTGTGTATTGTCTGTCTGGTTTGTGAGTGACAGAGGCTGGGGGACACTCCAGGAGACAGGGTGAGTCAGCACAGGGCTGGTTAGACCTATCTTTATGTAGATGGGTCGGAGGAGTAGCACCTGGGACTGACTAGGGCTATGCCTGCCTTCCAAAATGCTGGCTCCACCTCCTGTGGTACGTATGAGGACCCTGGCCCACACTGACAAAGAAAGAAGGTGCACACTGGCATTTCAGAACTCTTTTGGATCAAGAAGACTGCCAAGAGAAGGCTGGAGAAGCTGTGAGGAGGAACTACCACTTTGCTGTGTGCTTTGGCTTGCTGGCCTGCAGTGGCTGCTTCTGTCTTGGGCAGTGAAAGGACTGGACTGAACTTTCTGCAATCTACTTATGTGAGTTTCTCCAAGGGCTTGAGGTAGAGCTTGCCCCCTGTTCAAGAAGTCTCAGGAACAGCAAAGACTTCAAGTTCAACGCCGTCTACGACGCCACTGCGGACTCCGTGTCCTGAAGGCACCGCAGAGGGCACTGCTGCAACCCCGCACCACGACCCTGGTCTCACCGCCACCGCTGCCACCAAGCCACTGCTCGTACCACGACCTGTGGGTACCACACTCCGCACCGCCTTGCTTCATGACGACGCCTTGGTATCCCCGATGATGATGCTCCACGCCGGAATCGATGCAGCTGCTTGCACCGTGGTTCGAGGGCACCACTCGTAAAGTTACATGACGCACCGCCCTCATCCCGCACTGCAGCCTTGGCCTACCAACGCTGGTCCCATAGACTTCAGTTCATCAGCCGACGAGAGCGCTCCAGCAACAACGACGCCGCAGCTTGCATCGTGACCTGCCAGCACCGTGACGAGCACCGCCTTCATCTAATACCATGACCCTGGTCTCACTGACGGTGCCATCTGATGCCGCCACCTAACCGCTACTCGCACCGTGACCTGAGGACACCACACGCCGCACCGCTGCACTTCGCACTGCAGCACTCGATGCCGCCGATACCAGCGCTCCTGAGATCAATAAAGAGAAGTTCGATCTGCAACGCGTGTGACTTCGAGGGCCCCGACGACTCCTGCACCGACCTCCGGAACCGACGCCTGCAGACGCCATGTGTTCGGAAGCCCAACAAAAGGTCATCGACGCCCTGTATTTTTGAAAGGTACTGTTTGCGGGTCTTCCCGACGCCATAGCTGGTCCGCGACGCCGCGGTCAGCTAGAACTGTTTGGATTTGTTTGCTAACGACGCCACGATAGCCCCAGACAGAGCTACCGCCATCCAGGACCTGTTTTACAAGGTTATTTTGATAACTGAAGATTTTTAAGTACTGTATTGTGGATTTGTAATCGTTTTTGGTCTTGTCTTAAGTATCTAAAAATATTGGATATTTTTCTAAATGGGTGTGGTGTCCTTTTGTAGTGCTTACTCTGTATTACTGTTGATTATCTTCAAATGCTTCACACACTGCCTCTAAGATAAGCCTGACTGCTCGTGCCAAGCTACCAAGGGGGTGATCAGGGGTTATTCTAGGAAGAAGGGTCCCTATTTGGACAAAGGTGCAAGCCCTTTCCAACTAGAGACCCCCATTTCTAACAAGAGGTTGGGACTTTTATTAGGTCTACGGGTTAATAAAAAAAAGACGTACTTATTCCCAGAGGCTGACGACCCTGCCTGCTGATCTTAACTGAACCCCACACGCATTTAAATATCTGGGCATCCATATTTTTCACACTATCGAGGATCTGAGAGAGGGGAACTTGGATAGGGCACTTCGGTCTCTCCGGTCATGTGTCCTTTTTGGTGCACTCTGCAGCTGCCTATCATGGCCAGGATTTCCTTGACCAAAATGGTCATGCTCCCCCATTTTCTATATTTTTTGCCAACCTACTGGTCCTGAGGCCTTCGGGTGGTTCCGACCACTGGAATCCTTACTGCAGGACCTGATATGGGGTGACTGGCGGAGGAGAGTGTTGCTGAGAATGCTACAATGCCCTATGACGAAAGACGGCCTCGGGGTACTGAACTTTGAGCCCTATCTATTATCCTCCCAGTTCAATTGTTGGCATAAGGGCTAGAGGGAATGAACGCGGAGGCTACCTTTTTGATGGAATCTGGCTCATACCCTAGTTTATTGTTGGCTAAACTGCTGGACCCGGCAATCATTGCACCATACAGCTCATCATTGAAAAATACATAATTGAAGTGCTGGAAACGATGCCTGGCCAATTGATAGTGTCCCCGAAATATACCCCTGTGTTGCCACTAGTAGGCCATCTGCACGAAGACCAGAGAAACATCCTGAACTGCATTTGATGATTGCACTGGGCACTGCGGGATATCAAGTAAAGTGGTTCTATGCCACCGTACTCACTGCTTCCCTCACCCCACTACAAGCATTGTGGGGGGAAATGGAAGAGGGTAATAGATAGAAAATGTACAGCGGCAGAGTGGGACAAGATTCAGCGATCGCCTAAGAAGATCTCCCAAAACACATGTCTGAAATATACACAGTTTAACATTGTGCATACGACCCATATGACACCCCATTGCATCAATGTCACATATGGTGAGGAACTGTGAAAATAACCGAGATGTGCCCATATTGATGCTGACTTCATACATATGACTTGGGGTTGTATGTTCTGGAAACCGATTCTAGCTAAGATTAAAGCTGCCTTGGGACGTGAGTTGACCCCCATGGTGGAGGTCTGTCTACTAGGACTCTTCCCCAGCCACATAGCATAATGTCTGGAATAGACTAACAGACCTAGCCATGGCGCTGGCTAAAAGAATGATAGCTTGACCTGGAAATCTGCTGCAGGGCCACAGGTGCCAGGCTGGAATCACGATGTAATTAGCTGGGCTGGAGCTGAGGGCAGAGCATTGAGCTGTGAAGAATCGAGGAGAATACAGAAGCTCCCTATAGCAGACCAATGGAAAGAGGCTTTGATAGCTCATGAAAACCCGACACAAACAAGTAGTGAGGGAGAGGAAAGTGGGAATGCTTCTGAATAATAGGGAACATACAACCACAGCAGCCTCATTGCTTTGATAGTTTTGCATGGCACATGGCACATGCCGCCACTAGGCAACATGAGCGCTCATAACAGAAGAATAAGACACAAGGGGTAAGGTTGGCCTGGATATAACAGAGGGGCCCTCGCGGCCCAACAACAATCATTTATTAGCAGTTCCCCTCAAGTAAGTCATCCTAGGAAAATACATACACCACCTGCCTGCACAAGTTTTAGATAGTAGTTTGGTTTTAACGTTAATCTCTTAAACATAGGTGACATTGCTTGGCCCTGATTTGGAGCTGGCGGCCACCTAAGAAGAGACTAGAGAAAATGAAATATGTCTAGAAGCATGAATAATTGTGAACTAATGATGAGTCAATACTTATAGATCATAGCCGTGTAAAATGAACTGAAGAAACAAAACATCAACAATTATCATTTGAAGGAAGAATAGAATCACTATATATGTGCCTCCTGTGCGAAAGATGTATGTAAATGAGGAAATGACATATGCAATTTACCTTAAGTACCAAAACATAAAGTGTTATTAAAAATATGCTTAAGAAATGGTTCACATGTTTTTATAAATCATAATACAATAATGTAAGGGATAAGTTTGACAATGGCATCACAGTTTGTCCAAAAATATTCAAAATTAATCATCTCTCCAACAAAATTGAAGAAAAAGTAATATGAAGGTCATATTATTATTGCAATTAAAAGTCAAACATATAACAAAATACCAGCATTATCACCATGTGAAAATAAACATGTTATACAATACTTGTGGTTAAATCAATATAATCGATGTTCATAGCCATGCGGCTCAATAAATTAAAACAACACAAAGTCCATTTTTTACCCCCATATTTTCTCCTTTCATTGTAATCATAGCCAAGTGGCTGAACTGGCTATCAGATTAAGTTTATCCAGTTGTAATCACTGACAAACAAATTCTTGAGTGAACAAAAACTAAATCAAAGCAAACCAAAACCAAAAGGCATTGAGCCAATTTCATGAAAAAATTCAAAGCTCCTCACCACAGTCAGAGCATGTGACAATTATGGTGAGATTTAAAAAAACTTTTCCCAAAGAAATGACACAATACTTTGTTTCACATCGAGCTCAGGAGACAAAGACATCAGCACGCCTGGTGTGTTCCACATGTAACATAATACGAAATGGAAGCTAAACCAATGAACGAAAACAGCAAGGGGGGAACCCCCTACAGAGAAAAGGAAGGAAGAGAAAGAGAGAGAAGACAGACCAAAATCAAGATATGAGACAGGAATAACAACACATCAGCCGATGTGAATATGGAGTTCTTCACTCTCATTCAGTCCTCCAGGGAACATAGTTCCAAGCAAGATTATATATTCTGACTCTCTGCCTCAGCAATCTCTCCCTTTCGCCACCTCTGGTGCTCCTCTCGATCCATTCAAAAATAATAATGCACAGTCTCCCACATTTCATTAATAATTGGCTCCCTGGGAGGGGCCATGTCCCAGGGGCATTTAATAAAGGAGGGAGGGTGCACTGGCCCACCTTCTGGGCTTATTGATGCCTTGGGGACCACCACCTCCCTGTGGCTTAATAATTTATAAATGGGGGGCCTCTTGGACCCCCCCAGCCCTGGGGATGCCACCTCCCCAGAGCTTTATGTAAAGAATGTTGGGAGCACAGAAACCCCCCTGCACACCAATGGGCAGACATTTTCCTGGGGCTTTCATTTTAATTAATGCAGGGAGCCGTGCGGACCTCTGTAGCCAAGAGGACTACCACCTCCCCAGGGTTGAATTGAAGAAACCAATGAAATGCAGCTGTTATAGTTACCTGAGGTAACTATAACTTATGCCTTCGCAATGCACTGCTTATGACCTCACATATTACATCACTCATGACATGGTTAGTGACATCACTCATGACATCACTGGTGATATCTCAAATGACATCACTGATGGTATCATCCACAGAACCACTCATACACCCAGTCTTACCCCACATAGCCTCTTGTATGCCCACTCTCACACTAACAAGTCACTCCCATACCCATTCACAGACCAATACCAGTAGTCACATACCCACTCACTCCTCCATAGAGCCAATCACATTCCCTCTCACTCACTCGCATAGCCACGCACATAACAATTCACTCACCCATACAGCTACTTTACAATCAGTCACTCACCCATACAGTTACTCACACCACCATTTATTCACCTACACAGTAACTCACATGCCTGTCCTATAGGTAATTAACAAATGCCCACTTGGGCATAAATGCTAAACATGGTATATGTGGCAAACATACAAGTTTTGCGTTTTTAAATGTATCAACTTTTGAAATTTGGCAGGCTGGGGTCACGCAGAACCATCCCAGGGATATATGTGTCATTTGTGTGATTGTCGTTTCACGGATGACAGTCACTATCCTTGAAATAATATGGAATGATTAGGGCACCTGCGTGTCTCGATGCCCCTGAGGAAGCATGTTATGAAATTGTCATGATGTTGCATGATTTTGCATTAAGCAATTAAGATTATATTGTGGATATTTGCCCAGGCTCTAGTAAGCGGAGAGTCCTTGTACCGTTGGACTACGAGTCTGTTCTCTAATACACTGGGGTTGTAGTCATATCATGTGACGTGTCACGAGCGCAAGAAACTATGTAAATAAGGCACTCGAGCTCAGTTGAATTGTTGGTGATCAAGCCTGCTTGTCAGGTGAAACGCGTACAAATCGGCTGATTGAACAAAAACTTTATCGAGCCCAGACACGGCGTCGTCATCCTTTGGCTGCGGGCAGAGGTTTGGTGGATAATTGGCGAACTTTGCTGGAGTAGTTCTGGTTTGGCGTGCGGCGGCAGTTACTCGAGTGAGGAGGAGCAATATATATATATATATATATATATATTATCTACTGGCGGTCGCCAGTAGATAGTTATAGTTAGGACCGTGTTTCCATAGGAAATCCGCAACATTCTATTTGGAATAACTTTGGCGCCGATTGACGAATCCTCGCGAAATTGTCAAAATAGGTGGGGCACTCCGCTCCGCTCCTTCCCTGAAAGTCTCGGGGGGATTCGTCAAGCGGGGGCTGAGAAAAAGGGGGGGTCCCAAAACGCGTTTTCCCCATGCATTTTTCCATAGGACCTTTAGTCCAAGCTACAGCCCGAACGGCTGAACAGAATTACTTGAAATTTGGCAGAGAGGTAGTCCTCAGGTCAGGAATGTGCCTTTTGCAGGTCTGGTGTAAATCTGTACAGTATTTCCTGAGAAAATAGCATTTAAAAGCATATGAATATCTATACGCGCGCACCGTGCGCGCACGGTGCGCGCACCCTGCCGTGCGCGAGCACAATTCTGATTGGTTGTTAGATGTCGGTAAACATTCGAATCGGTCGAAACCAGGAAGTGTCGGCCGCGATTTTGTCTCTCGCAGTCTGAGGGGGTGAAAAACAAAGGTGGAGAACGTGAAAAGGGAGCAGTTCCTGACCCCCTAGCCTTGGTTAGGGGGTCACAGAAGGAGCCCCAAGGGCCAAAATTTCCTTTAATTTTTTTGCGAAAAATCGCGGAGTACGCGTAGCGTGCGCGTACGGTAGAAACGGAAAAATCCCGCGAACTGCGTAAGGAGGGCGCGCTGTGCACGGAGCGCACCGCGCGCACACAGTGCGCGCACGGTGCGCGAAGCGCACCGGGCGCGTACGGTACGCGCACGGTGAAAAACCTTAAAAAAAAAAGAACATAACTTAGCATTTAAAAAAACTTACAAATTCACTCAAAAAACCATAGGTTTCACACACGTTATAGTTAGGAATTAGCATTTAAAAAACCTTGCAAATTCACTTAAAAAACCATAGGTTTCACACATGTTATAGTTAGCTGGACATTTCACTCGTGAAAAACCATTGAAATTCCCCCGTTATAGTTAGTGCAGGCAACTATAACTCACGCGACCGCAATCCTCTGCTGATGACGTCAGATATTACATCACTGATGACATATGTGTCTTTCTGAACAATAAATATTTGTAATATATGTATAGCTAAAGATTAATGGAAGAAGACATGGGTAAATAAGTGTCTAAATACAGTGATGTAATATCTGATGTCATCAGCAGAGGATTGCGGTCGCGTGAGTTATAGTTGCCTGCACTAACTATAACGGGGGAATTTCAATGGTTTTTCACGAGTGAAATGTCCAGCTAACTATAACATGTGTGAAACCTATGGTTTTTTAAGTGAATATATATATATATTTATATATATATGTCCACACCACGAAATACTCCTTCTGGGCTTCAAAGGACCCACGGAGAGTGGTACGCACGCCGGCGTAGTTGTCCAGCTATTTAATTACTTCTCGTCACTTTCAAACACAGCGGGCTCTCAGTAAAGAAAGACCCAGCGTCAATCAGGATTACTGCTGTTTCTACACTGAGAGTGTGCTGTGTTTGAAAGGGACGAGAAGTAATATATATAAAACAAAAGGAACTAATAACTAAATCACAGAAAGAAATACGCGAACGACTGCGTAAACATGAAGACAGAATAAAAATCCGTAAAGCGCATAAGTTTGCCCGGGATCAAACAAACTACGAGCAGGGGCATATTTATACTTTCTCTCGCAAATTTGAACATGCGAAGAATTTGAAATTCAACAGAAAAAATTCCACCAATTGTTCAGTGCAACAACAAAGCCACACTGAGCTTACATCAGAAACTGAAGGAGACACAGTGTCCCTATCAAGTGTATCAGGTTCTGATCATAGCAGCTACGAGGGGCTCAGTTCCAAGGTGGTGTTAAATTTGGGCGAAGAGATTGATTTTTTAGTAGAAGACTGGAGACAAACGTTCCATCCAGGAAACCGGAACAATCAAACAGGAAAAGGAGAAATGCAAGGCGGAGAGCAAGTAGAAAGAAGCACAAAACCGCAGCAAAAAAAAAATAAATAGGAAAAACAGCAATGGTTCAGGAAGAAGCGGTAGTGGATTTGACCATCACAAATCTGTCGGATATCACTTTAACGGCAGCAGAAAAACAGCTTCTTGTTCTAGGCCTCAATTTTTGCCCAGAGAGTTCATTTAATTATGCCAGCACTAGGGTGGACATTTTTTGCCTTATTAGGAAATTAAAACTTAAAAAGTTTTTTACCATCAAAGCGTGGAGCACTAACACCAATATGGCGACTGAAGATTATAGCAAGGATATCTTACCTCCGGTTATTCCAGCATCAGATGCTGAAATCCTTTTAACTCTTCATGATTTAGGAGCACTATACACAGATCCATTACAATCAAATGATAAAGATATAATCAGTACTCAGAATCGACTGCAGAAAATTAATATATCACAAAAGGGAGTAGGAGAGAGTCCCTTCAAATCAAAAAGTACTTTTATTCCTATCATGCCAGAAGATGCCATAGACATTTTTCATGAATGCGTAATTGAGGATCTGAAAAAATTGAATCGGACAGTCAACAAACAACATCATCATAAGAAAAACTACAATCTAATACAATATGTGAATTTGATTAACAAAAATGGGTAATAACCAAGAGGTGATAATTAATAAATCAGATAAGGGAGGAAATATTGTCTTGTGGACCAAAAAAGATTACATCAAGGAGGCAATGAGACAATTAAGTGATGAACAATGCTATCAAAGATCAAATGGAACTGAGTACAAGAGAGCTTAAGTAATGTTAAAAAATTACTGAGTCAATACAAAAGGGAAGGTTTGATTTCATCCATAGAATTTGATTATCTTCACATTGAGAACCCAGTAATTCCTATCTTGTACTTAATCCCTAAGGTGCATAAATTGGTCTCCCCGACACCTAGCAGACCAATTATATCTGCGATTAATAGCGTTGGTGAAGATATCTCCCAATATATTGATTTTTATCTACAGGACTTTGTCAAGAACCTTCCTAGTTATGTGAAAGACACTGGGGATTTTTTGAATAAGATAAATATTATCCAATGGGAAGAAGGCTGGTGTCTACTAACATTGGACATTGAGTCGCTGTACACTAGCATTAAGCATGAAGCAGGATTAAAGGCTGTCAGGTACTTTTTGGACAAAAGACCATGTGAATATTATAGCCATAACAAAATGTTATGTGAACTGACTGCCTGGTGTCTTAAAAATAATTTCTTCATGTTCGACAAAGTTACCTGGAAACAAGAAAGGGGTGTGGCTATGGGATCCTGTTTCTCCCACAGCTACGCATGCTTGCATGTTGGCTGGTGGGAGGAACAGGTCCTAAGAAAAACACCAAATATACATTGTGCACGTCATTGGTTAAGATTTATAGATGATGTTTTTTGTGTGTGGGATGGAGATGAGGCTAGTGCACAAGAGTTTGTGAATACACTGACCAACAATTCTAGCGATCTTAACTGTACATCCAATATAAGTAAAGTGAGAGTAGACTTTTTGGATGTACAAGTGTCAAGAAACAACCACACTTTAGAAACAACACTGTTCAGAAAAGCGACAGCGGGGAATAGTATACTTCATGCTAGTAGTAGACATCCTAGACATCTCATTGAGAGCATTCCATTTGGGGAGTTACTAAGACTTAAACGTATATGTAGCTCACAACAAGAATATGAAAATGCTCCTAAGATATGATGGGGAGACTAAAAGAGAGAGGGTACAGTAATTATATCCTCTCTAGGGCACTGAGGAAGACAGATGACAGGCCCAGGGAGTCTCTACTGGCTCCAAAAGAAATAACTGACTGAGACTGAGAGTCCCCGCTTCATTACTACATTCAACAAACAAGAGCGAAGAATAAAATTGATTATCAAAAAGAATTGGCCTATCATACTTACGGATGGAGTTCTGGGTAGTAGGCTGCCTGAGACACCTACCATCACGTATAGAAAATCTAGATCTATGAGGAGCCAACTGGTAAGAATGAGTCCTGAACTCAGTGTGGCCAACACATGGCTCAAACCTAAAGCAGGTTTCCACAAATGCTCATCATGCCGAGCTTGTAAATTCGGCATTAACACAACCCATTACAAAACTGCTTTTTCTGATACCAATGTCACGATCAAAGGAAACTATGGATGTAGAACTGAGTATGCTGTGTGTGTTCTGACGTGCACCTGTGGCTTGCGTTATGTGGGTAGCACTAAGCTGCAGGCGCACGTCAGAATTTTGCAGCATCTCAGAGTGATCGTGAACAATGACAATGCTTATCCGGTCGCTAGACATTTCAAATCTGTACATGACAATGAACTGAAATGCCTTTCATATTATGTTATCAATGCGGTGGGCCCCCTGAGAAGGGGAGGCAATAGAGAAAAGCTCTTGAGAAAATTAGAGACACGCATGATTTTAGAACTGGATAGCAACATTCGCAATGGGTTGAATACTACTAAAGACATGTTTAACTATTTATGAGCATGCTATGAGAAATTTATTGACAATATAGCAAATCAGTGGTAACTATTTTGAGTGTATAACTGAGTTTCGTTGTTTTTTAGGATTAGAAGAGATTGGATATGTGCACATTAATCAACCAAAACTATTATAACTGTATCTTTGAATTATAGTTAGTAGCAAGTAAGCCGAGCAATAGAATAATCTTTCCCGTATTTTTTACTATGATTACTTGCCCAGTAGGGTATTTTTATAGCAATGGTAGTGAGGTTGTTTTTTATATACATTATTCAATTGAGTACACATAAAGAAAAAAATCAAAAATATTTATATTTTTACCTGTTCATTCAGGAGCACTTTAGCACTTTATTTAAACCCACTTGTTAGATATCACCTAGAAGAATTTATTCAGACATTATTGAGGAATTTGAGCCCGCAAAATTGAGTTGCAGACGATGTCTAAGTGGTGATACTCATTATGCATTGATGCAGATAGGAAACGTTTGTTTGTCAGAAGAAGGAATTGTATCCCTACATGATAGTAGAGATATTTTTGACCCAGATTTGCGGAATTTGCACGTATTGCTATATTTTGCACTATCCGTTTACATATTTATTGACATTTTAATTATTTATGTATTCGGGTCCTATTGTGCAGATGAAGAGATGGATTTTTGAATATTTCTATATTTCTATATTTATTTGATTTGCTATTTTGCACTTTGAAGCATTCATGCGGTTTACAAATTATAACAAACAAACAACAAAAGTGACAAAAAGAAATTGCCAGTTTTAATGTGACATCTGTCTAAAAACGAATGTTTAATTGTAAAAATCAGCGGAGTGTTTCTTCTATGTCTGTAGGTGAAGGTCATGTGACTCACTTTGCTATTTTAAAAACAATGGCAGACGCTACGTTTTCAGTGTGATCAAGGGCACATCGTGCTCGAAACGCGTCGCAGAGGAGAGTTTGTTGAATAAAACATCTACCTGCCAGAGCCGTTGGGGTACGTCTCTCTCCTTTTTGCCTGGAGTGGAATCTGGAGAGTATGCTTTTTTAAATATATATATATATATATATATATATAATGGCTCCCACTGCACCTAAGACCAGCGCACTCACGGACGGGTGCTTTATCGCGCCGAGGTGCAACCGCGCTAAAATGTTCGCTCACTCCTTTGTCTCCATCCGGATTAAGGAAAGCACTCGCAGGGGTTGTCTTACGTATTCTTTATTTGGACCGCTTTAAAACATGACGCGTTTCGGCTTGCGCCTTAATCTGATGTTTTTAGATTTCGCGCCGTGAAACGGCCAACATTTTTAACAAGGTGTCAGAGGTCACATGATACATCAATGTATGGAGAGCAAAGAAGGACCACCATAGATTCATAAACAGGCGCCATATTGGAGTAGATAAACTCCCATTGGAACATCATAAAGCAACACTCCTGCTGAATAATTAACAGCATACAGTACATATGTTTACCACACATGTGTGGACCGTATTATGTATAAAATAACATCAACTGTAACTTGTTGCTAATTGACACAATCATGCCGTGTATCGGCATAAATCCCCGGTGGTATACTTATTACGCCGTGTATCGGCATTTATCCAGTTCTCTCCACACATAGTTCTGGACCAACCAACGTTTAAAAAAGGGAAGGGAAGTTTACATTGAGGAGTACACAAATCTGAATTCAACATCATCATACAGAAACACAATAGTGCTTAAACGACTTCAAGAATGAGAAAGAACTAATCCCCTAGATGCACTGCTAATTCCTCCCCTACATTCATCCCTTGGGGTATCTTTGTTCCTAGGTCTATAATGTATCTCGATTCTAGTCTACGAAGCTGTTTAATCCTGTCCCCTCCCCTGATGTTCAAGGGGATTTGATCTAGCCCATAGAAACGCAGCAGTTCCCTGTTGCTTTCATGTTTGTCAGTGAAATGTCTTGCCACAGAATAGGTGGCATCATTTTTTGCTATTGCTCTCATGTGCTCCAAGATTCTTACTTTGACTGGATGGATAGTGCTGCCAATATAACGCAGACCACATGGGCATTCTAAGCAATACACTACATAGGAGCTGCTGCATGTCAGAAACTTAGTTATGGTTTTAGGCTTCTTAAGGCCGGTGACCCTGTATGTGAATGTTCTTCTACTGTACACACAGGCTTTACATTTCCCACAAGGGAAGAAACCCCTAAGTTCTCTTAAGGTCCCCCCCTTTGGAAGTTTCTGACAAAATTGGCTTTGGACAAGGCTATCTTTTAGAGATCTAGCCTTTCTGAAAGTTAGCAGAGGGTTAGGTGGGATATCAGAGCCAATGACACTATCTGTTTTTAAAATGTGCCAATTTTTCCTCATGATTGTTCTTAATTTACTGGCATCACTCGAATAAGTAGTGATCATTCTGAATTTATTCAATCCTAATCCTTCCTTGTTAACTTTCTCCTTGGTAAAGAGATCATCTCTAGATATATGTCTAACCTTGTTGAGGGTTATATCCAGAAGATCCCTGCTGTAACCTCTAATCAGGAATCTAAAGACACTAGCTTGTGCGGCTTCCTCAAAGTCCACTTCTCTAGTGCTATTTCTTTTTAGTCTTAAAAATTCCCCATAGGGGATACTCTTGACTAGTCCTGGTGGGTGGTTACTTGCTGCATGTAACTAAGTTTCTGACATGCAGCAGCTCCTATGTAGTGTATTGCTTAGAATGCCCATGTGGTCTGCGTTATATTGGCAGCACTATCCATCCAGTCAAAGTAAGAATCTTGGAGCACATGAGAGCAATAGCAAAAAATGATGCCACCTATTCTGTGGCAAGACATTTCACTGACAAACATGAAAGCAACAGGGAACTGCTGCGTTTCTATGGGCTAGATCAAATCCCCTTGAACATCAGGGGAGGGGACAGGATTAAACAGCTTCGCAGACTAGAATCGAGATACATTATAGACCTAGGAACAAAGATACCCCAAGGGATGAATGTAGGGGAGGAATTAGCAGTGCATCTAGGGGATTAGTTCTTTCTCATTCTTGAAGTCGTTTAAGCACTATTGTGTTTCTGTATGATGATGTTGAACTCAGATTTGTGTACTCCTCAATGTAAACTTCCCTTCCCTTTTTTAAACGTTGGTTGGTCCAGAACTATGTGTGGAGAGAACTGGATAAATGCCGATACACGGCGTAATAAGTATACCACCGGGGATTTATGCCGATACACGGCATGATTGTGTCAATTAGCAACAAGTTACAGTTGATGTTATTTTATACATAATACGGTCCACACATGTGTGGTAAACATATGTACTGTATGCTGTGAATTATTCAGCAGGAGTGTTGCTTTATGATGTTCCAATGGGAGTTTATCTACTCCAATATGGCGCCTGTTTATGAATCTATGGTGGTCCTTCTTTGCTCTCCATACATTGATGTATCATGTGACCTCTGACACCTTGTTAAAAATGTTGGCCGTTTCACGGCGCGAAATCTAAAAACATCAGATTAAGGCGCAAGCCGAAACGCGTCATGTTTTAAAGCGGTCCAAATAAAGAATACGTAAGACAACCCCTGCGAGTGCTTTCCTTAATCCGGATGGAGACAAAGGAGTGAGCGAACATATATATATATATATATATATATATATATATATATATATATATATATATATATATATATATATATATATATATATATATATTACCTACTGGCAGTCGCCAGTAGGTAGTTATAGTTAGGACCTATTTTCCATAGGAAATCCGCAACATTCTATTTGGAATAACGTTGGCGCCGATTGACGAATCTTCGTGAAATTTTCCAAACTTTTGTACAGCTCCGGTCCGCTCCTATCCTGAAAATTTCACGGTGATTCGTCAAGCGGGGGCCGAAAGAAAGGGGGGGTCCCAAAACACATTTTCCCCATGCATTTTCCCATAAGACCTGTTGACGCAGCTACAGCCCGAACTGCTGAACGGAATTACACCAAATTTGGCAAAGAGGTAGTCCTCAGTTCAGACTCATGCCTTTTGCTTAAATGGTATAAATCCGTTTGGTAGTTCCTGAGAAAATTAGAGTTAAAAAGATAGATATATCTGGGCGGAGCTTAACCACACATCTCATCGTGAGATCTGATTGGCTGTCAGCTCTTCATCCAAGAAGTGTTGGCAGCCGTCTTGGGACCAATATACATGATAGCACCTCATTAAAAAGCATTGCAGTTAATAGAAGGTTTTAAGACTTTAATTACATTATAAATCATTTGTTGATGGTACCATACTCATTTTAGCAATTGCGGTGTGTTCTAAGGTGATTTTACCATGTGAAAAAGCCTTCTGCTGGGATATCCTGAATCATGTTTGAGAGAAAACTGTTTTCTCATGCTTTTCCCACAGAGGTTTGGAAGGTGATCTATAAGCTAAACTGAGAGCATATTTTCTGTAAATTCACATTATCTTTCTCAGTCATGTTAGAATGAAGTCTGACATTCTCAGTAAAACATGTACATCCAGCAAGGGCAGATACTGTCCGTTGATTCCTTTGTGTTCTACTGCAGCTTCCCAGAGTGTTCTAAAGAACAACTAGAGCGCTAACAGTCCTACTTATGACAAACGTATTGCACACCTGAAGCCATCTTGATTGGAATAAAGTGGTAACTCTTAAAACATTTAATTTAAAAAGGAACAAAATGAGGGGGTTCATTTTGCCATAGAAAGTATGATTAGTGCTGCAGAAAGAAAAATTAGGGCACATTTCATTTTGACTTCTCAAATCCTCTTCTATTTCATTAAAATATTCTGACATGCAGACTGAAACATGCACTTTCAATACCAGCAGCAGACTTCCCTGGTGAGCAGTAGCTTTACTACAGTGATCTAATGAGCAACTAGAGTGCTAACATTCAGAATTCATGGCAAATGTGTCACACATCTGAATGCCTTCTTGATGGAACCAAAGTAAAAAACTGAAAGTTTTTCCTACTGAGAAGACTGCAGTAAATTAGGAAATTAGGAAACTTCATAACAAATAAATCTCCCAAGATGGCCACCAGAGACAAAAGAGCCCAAATGTAGCCCAAATATCACCCAGATGTAGCCCAAGTATAGCCCAATGACAGAATGTCCCAGAGTGTTCTAACGAACAACAAGAGCGCTAAAAGTCTTACTTATGACAAAAGTATGGCACACCTGAAGCCATCTTTATTGGAATAAAGTGGTAACACTTAAAACATTTAATTTACAAAGGAACAAAATGAGGGGGTTCATTTTGCCATAGAAATTATGATTAGTGCTGGACGCTGCTGTGGCAATTACCGGAGGGCGCTGAAACCGGAGGGCGCTGAAATCCTTGTGAGGGTGCACAAATCCTTGTGAGGACATTCGTGGAGCCGTGAGGGGAACGGTGCGCAGAGGACGACTACAACTCCCATCACCCCCTCATCCAGGCGCCGCCAAACTCGTCATCAGGCAGCGCCGGGGAGGGACAAAAGGCAGGGAGGAGACCCGCAGCGCGGGACGCTGCTGTGGCAATTACCGGAGGGCGCTGAAACCGGAGGGCGCTGAAATCCTTGTGAGGGTGCACAAATCCTTGTGAGGACATTCGTAGAGCCGTGAGGGGAACGGTGCGCAGAGGACGACTACAACTCCCATCAACCCCTCACCCGGGTGCCGCCAAACTCATCATCAGGCAGCGCCGGGGAGGGACAAAAGGCAGGGAGGAGACCCGCAGTGCGGGACGCTGCTGTGGCAATTACCGTAGGGCGCTGAAACCGGAGGGCGCTGAAATCCTTGTGAGGGTGCACAAATCCTTGTGAGGACATTCGTGGAGCCGTGAGGGGAACGGTGCGCAGAGGACGACTACAACTCCCATCACCCCCTCACCCGGGTGCCGCCAAACTCATCATCAGGCAGCGCCGGGGAGGGATAAAAGGCAGGGAGGAGACCCACAGCGCGGGACACGCGCGGGGTGCGCCCGGGCGAAGCCCGGGCCAAGGGCGGGCCCGTCCTTGCCCGTCATCGCCAGGAAGAGGCAGGGCTGGGCCCCTTCTTTAACATTTCAGGCTATAGAAATACATCAGAAATCGCTGTTTACTCACCGCTGGGCTCCGGTATAAATATCTACAATGGGAAAGAAGAGCATTGCTGCACCAAGAAGAAAGGGTAAGCAGAAACTACCTGTATCAACCCCCACTACCCCACTGCCTAGCCTGACAGCAATAGACAAAATGCTACAGAAAACCATTGGCGTTGTCGCCACGGCAATCCAGAACACAGAAAGGCGCTTATCGCTCCCACCAAGTTTGCCCCTATTTATGCATCAGGATAATTCATCAGAAAAATCACTGGACTCTCTGTTAGCCACATCCTACGCGGGGCTCCCGGGTGCAGGTACCAATGAGAACTGCACTAATGGAGATACCGCCTCTTGTGGACATTTTTCAATGGATACCAGGCTGTCGTCGACCCCTACCTTGATAGAGCCAAGCATGAATAGGGACCCCACTCTCTCGGAACCCCTAGGCAATGACCAGATACATACAGCAGGTCTATGCCCTGATTCTGATATATTGGCTATAGATGAGGATCAAAGCATTAGCGTATCTATGCAAACTAGGGGCCAGAAAGCTAATAGACAAAAAGCGAAGAGCAAACGGAAGCACAATGAGCCTACATTTGATAAATACAAGGACTGCCAAAAATTATCACGACGGACAGCTGCACCTGTAGAACCAAATAAGGACAAGGGGGGAACCCAATTTGGCGCACTGGACTCCTCCGTTATAGAAATTAACACCGTGATAGAGAATGAGGGATTTTGGGGGAGACTGGAGACATTGATAACTACTCTTCTGGGACCAATAAACTTACAAGCCCTGAACATTGAAAAGAGATTGAAGGAATTAAGTGATCAAGTTACAAAATTGGGTGTTGGGTCTAACCAAACAACTACGCATAGTTTGGGGGTAACCTTCGCAGATAAACCACAATTAAGTGTAACTAATATGAATAATAAGGGACATATTAATGACCTTTTACCCCCGAAACCAAAACCAAGTACAAGCAAAAACCCACCCAAAACGGATCATTCAGCCAGATCGGCATCTCAATCTAAATTTACTAGGGTTTATACCCCCGTAGGCATGGATAAAAATGTTTCCAAAAGTAATAAGTCACAACCCAGACAAGATAATATTGATGCCTGTAATTCTCCTTTTATGCCCCCAGCTAAATTGGATCAGCCTATCCCACCTATCATGAGACAGATCCCGGCTCGTATTAGCCTACCCCCAGAGTGCGGACCTTATGTCTTGGTTTTATCTAATGTGCCCAAACTAAGGAAAGACCAAGAGGAAAATTTTACCAATCTTAAAAATAGAACCCTCCACTGGCTATCCAAAAATTGTGATTTCCCGATGGAGGGTGCTGGGGAAATTATTCATACCCAAAGAGTGGAGTGGGTGGGCCCGCTGAGAAAAAAGTTTGAGGGGGACTGTATAATTATAAATTTCAGGTCCCCGCAATGGGCGCAATGCACACGAGCAAAAGCCCCACAACCCTCACAATGGGAATATAATACTACCCTTCTTCCTCTTGGGTACTTCTATAGGCACCTGAAAGGCCACGGCCATAACCTCGAGATCAATTTCTGGGGATATAGACAGGATATGAATCCCTATAACAGAATCAATAGCCGAAGGCACCAGCAGGAACAATATGCTGATTTTAGGTAACGCATTCACACCATTGATACACCCGATGCCATATTCATCCTACCCCATCGCGCCCCAGTATATCCCAAGGGAGAGGCCTCATGCAGGGACTAATTTAAACTTTAATACTGCCCAGAATGAGACGAGATATATGTATAATGTCCCTACCTATAATAGGTTTGAACACGCTTTTTCAAACTTAGAAGAACTGGATTGACTGAGGAACAGCACATGTAACATTGAATGTGCAGAGGTAATTGACACAATTGGGGCACTTTCAGATCCCATAGAAACTAATACAACCCGATTAAAGATCACAAAGGTTGTCATTGCCCCATCACCAGTTACTTGTGTGGATATAACAACTTTGCCAACTAATCCCAAGCAGAGTGTAAGGGATAAGTTCCCAGGCATCCCTAGTGGTTCAAACCTGTCCATCTTCAGCTGGAACGTCGCAGGACTAGACTCAAGATTGTCTGACCCCCGATGGGTCCAGCTATTGAATGGTAAAGACATTATCATGTTTCAAGAGACTTGGGCTGTAGGGAATGTGCACCTAGAAGGTTACCATTGTTTTAGTGTGCACGCCTCAAAACCTGCTTTTGGCCGTGCAGTGGGAGGACTTTTTATTGGTATCAGGATTCTGGCGGGAGGCACATTCAAGGATTTATCTGAAGGGAATCCAAATATCCAGGTCATTGAATATAATCGAAAGACTAAGTTCTATTTAATTAATTTTTACAATAATGATTTTTATTCTGTACCGAACAAGAACTATACAGCACTCTCCAACACTTTAGTACACCTTGAATCCATTATAGGTCTAGAAGATAAGTCAGGGGTCCTCATTGAGGGAGATTTTAACGCAAAAAGTTTAAGGAAGCACTGGCACAAGGACAATACCCTTTTGGATCAAGCAGAACGAAGGGGAATTGAATTAGCTAAGATATTAAATGAACACATTTTAAGTAATGTTATGGAAGTAAGTCAAACCCCGGGGATGGCCTGCGCCCCTACGTTTAGAGGGAGGGACTCCCGTTCTACCATTGATTTCATTTTCACATCCCCTTACCTAACCAACTGTGTTATAGATTCTGAAGTGGTGGAGTCAACATTTGGAGATCATAATCCCCTCTTAGTTACCTTACACCTGGGTCCAAGCCCGGTATATGCTAACCTAAACGGAGCAAGGGATATCACATTATTTTGTGGTGGTCTCCGCTTAAAATGGAGGGGAATCGACTGTGCAGCCATACTTGACAGTGTAAAAAATGATCACCAAGAATTAATTGACTCTTGTTTATTATTTGATGGGAACTGTCATAGGATAATCACTGATTTTTGTAAATTATGTGAAACATTTAAGACCGTTTTGTCAGTTCCTTCATCTACTAAAACGAAAGATCCAAGATGGTTTGACTCCGCCTGCTCAATTGCAAATAGGGGATTACGTAGGGCATTAGCGACTTAGCCAAGGAACCCTGCAGAGGTACAGACAGCCAGAAAACATTATAAACAAAAAATAGCTGAAAGGAAGGCTTCCCTACTAACGAAACAGTGGGAATCACTGGTTGTCAGCGCCAACCTAAAGAGTAGCGGCCCATTTTGGGCCGCCGTTAGGAAAACGCGTGATATGGGCAAACACCTATCTCCAACCAGTTGTAACATAACTAGCAGCATTTGGGAGGCTCACTTCTCCAAAATATACGCTGCCCCCACTGAGGAGTTAATTATCCCAAATCTGGGACAGTTGCAGAATCCATATATCGATCTTTTTGAGGTAGAAGTAGCCATTAAAGAGAGCCTTGGCAACAAGGCCCCTGGCCCAGATGGATTCCCTATAGATATCATAAAACACAGTCCGGACTTATGGGCACCGATCCTCCACAATGTTTTCAACAGCCTGTCAAAAGCACCCATCCCCAAGACGTGGTCTTCCAGCATTATTGTCCCAATATACAAAAAAGGTGACAGATCAGACCCAGCCAACTATCGCCCAATCTCGCTCTTGGATAACACCTTAAAAATACTTGGGCGAGTTATCTACAACAGGGTGTTAGAGTGGATAGAAGACTTAGATCTGCTGGACCAGGTGTCAGATGGGATTCAGGAGCAGGGTAGGTACGGTCGAGCAGTGTTTGAATTTAAAACTGATAATTGATAAGTATAACGTTGCTCGATCATCTCCAATTTACCTTGCTTTTATGGATCTCTCTTCAGCCTTCGACCTAGTTAATAGATCGAAATTATGGACTATGCTACTTAACTACGGCTTGGATGAGGCTCTTGTACATTTTTTAGCGCATCTTCATACAGACCTCAAAGCACAAGTTAGGATTGGGTCGGGTGGTGAAGTATCTGGACCCATAAAGATTGGTAGGGGGGTTAGACAGGGGTGCGTTTCATCTATATCAACGGGATAGCCAAAGCATTAAAATTAGCAACGAAAGATGTGCCAACTATTCAGGGGCTTCCTTTACCAGTTTTATTATACGCAGATGATGCGGTCCTTATGGGCCGCACCCCAAATGCCCTCCGTCTGCTTGTGGAAAATTTTGTCCACCATATGGAGGGTTTAGAGTTGCGTGTAAATTTTAAAAAGTCTTTTATAATGCCATGTGGGCCTGGGAAACGGAAACTTAACACCATACATATTGGTCCTAATAAATTAGACTCTGTAAATTCTTTTACATACCTAGGGGTGGTTTTCGCTGCGAACGGCTCATGGAGTGGGCATTCTGCCCACGCCATGAGCAAGTTCTCGAAAGCCGCCAACTCAATATTGAGTCTCCCACGCCCAAAGAAACTAGGAGCTACTAGTGCTATTTTAAAAAATTTCAGATTACTGTGCATTCCTGCCGCAACTTACGGGGCTGAAGTTTGGGGTTTTGGAAAAAATCCTGGCATTCAACGTGAAGAGAGCCGTTTCTGTAGGAAACTACTGGGTGCCCCAATCTCATCCTCCGAATTCATCTGCCACAAAGAGCTAAATCTTCCCTATATCTGTGATTTCATTAGATCCAGACCAGCTCTATTTTGGCTAAGAATTTGGCGGAACAATGCAGCCACTTTAACTCAAGATATAATCAAAGATTGCCTTAAATGTGATCATGGCCTATTGATTCCTTGGCTAGCCGGAGTTCAAAAAATATTAAGCGCCGTAAATAGAGGCGACCTCTTTTCTGACCCATTAGGAATTGAACCCAAAGATAATGTAGAGGTCAAACAAGCACTTTATGCACTTTTCGATACAGAAAGAATGGAAAGGGAAATATCAAAACCCACTGTAGTAAGATACATGGAGAACGACATGTGTCTGCAACCACTCCCACTCTATCTTACCCTACCCATGTCTAACTGGGAGAGGTCTTTGCTATTCCGTTTAAGGGCTGGTTCTGTAAAATTTTTACTGGGTTTCCCTTTGGGTTACCATCGTTCGACAGAGTATAGTCTTTGCCCGTGCGACGGTATTAGCACACAGAATGAGTTACATTTCCTATTCTTCTGTAAATTTTATTTAAAATATATAAATTGGTTTTTAACACCATATTTTAGAAAGCAGAGACCACTCTCTCTGGAGGAGTCCCGTTCAATGTTACTTTCTCTGGAGACAGATGAATTAATTTTTCGCACCAGCACTTTCTTAAGACTTATCACACGTGTACGTAAAATGATGGAAAATCCCTGATTTGTTGCTGTGTTGCTGTATCGGTTTTTAATTTTATGAAACTGTATTGAAATATTGTAATAATGAATTATTTTTTATATGTACTTTTATGAATTTTATGAAATTCGAATAAAGGTCTTTTGATTGATTGATTGATTGATTGACACATCTGAATGCCTTCTTGATGGAACCAAAGTAAAAAACTGAAAGTATTTCCTACTGAGGAGACTGCAGTAAATGAGGAAATTAGGAAACTTCATAACAAATAAATCTCCCAAGATGGCTACCAGAGACAAAAGAGCCCAAATGCAGCACAAATATCACCCAGATGTAGCTCACATGTAACCCAATGACAGAAGTATGCGAAACACTTATTTTTTGTGTATTTGCAGTTTTATATAGTGCTGACTTGTCAGGTATTGGAGTGCTTTACATGAGCATTGGTTACATCACACAAGATCAAATTCATTTTGGTTGTAGACATGGGGAGATTAAGTGATTTGACCAGAATTACAGAATGTTGAGCTGAAGCAGAAACTCCAACCTGGTTCCCCAGTTGCAAAGTCTGCAGCTCTGGAAGTAACACCACATCCTCTCCCCTAGATTACAAATAATTTAAAAGTTCTTTGTCGCTATTTGAAAACTCAGAAAATATGTCCTCATTTTAGTTTTTTAGAGCACTAACCATAATATTGATGCAAATAAGACCCTCTCATATATGTAATTTCTAAAGGAAATGCTCTAGGTATTACAGTTTTGATTACATCAAGATGACGTCAGGCGTTCCACACTTTTGTAATAAATATTGAATGTTAGCAATCTAGTTGTTCATTGGGATACTGTTGAGAGGCAGAGGCCAGGGGCACGGACTCTGAAAATCGAAGGCAGGTAGGAGAGTGCAGAGGCAGCAATTTGACCACACTGGGCAGGCAGGAAGGGCAGTGGCAGCACAACAGACTATGGAGGGCAGTGGAAAGGGGGGCAGGGGCAACAAACCAACAATACAGGACTGGCAAGAGAGGCTGTGGCAATATAATAGACCATTGTGGGCAGAAGGAAGAGGCAGTGGTAGTACAACCATACATGCCAACAGACCCGTTTCAGCCAGGAAACATCAATGTTTTTAAGCTCAAATGGGCTTTATTTGATCTGTCTCCTGTCTACAATCTCCTCTTTTTCAATGTAACTTAAAGGGGAAAATCAATACCCCACTTTTGTTTTCAAAATCTCCCTCTTACCAAGTTCAAAATGTTCGCAAGTATGGTACATTGGATCATGGTAGGCAGGAGGAATTGGAGTAGGGACATGGACTCGGATAACAGAGGATAGGAGGGACATGGAGAGGTGCACCAAACTGACCCTACAGGGCAGGCATCAGGGTTTGCAGCAGTACAATACACCACACAGGGCATGCGGGACGGGAGTACAGCACAACAATCCATAGAAAGCAATAGGGAGGGGACAGGACCATGCACATGGACAACAGAGAACAGAGAGGAAAGAGGCAATGGTAGGCAGCTGACCATTATGGACAGACAGGAGAGAAAGCTGCAGCATAACAGACAATAAAGGGCCGGAGGGACTGATCAGGTGCATTACAATGGAACAGACAAGCCAGGAGGGAGGGAATAGGGGTCTGCACATGGAAACAGAGGGCTGGGGGCAAGGGGGCAGGGCAGGAGCAGCAAGATGACCATGGAGGTCAGGCAGGATGGGCACTAGAAACAAGACACACCATGGAGAGCAACAGTGAGACTATGATGGCATACACACAGACCATGGAGGGAAGGTGGGAGGGGGTCAGGGGCAGCTAGATGACCACACAGGGAAGATGGGAGCGGCCATGGCAGCACAGAAGACCATGCATGGCAAGCGGGAGGGTTAGTGGCAGCACAATGGCTATGATGGGCAAGAAGGAGGGTGCAGGGGCATGCACAAAGGACCATGGAGGATAGAAGGGAGGGTCAGGACCTGGGCACAGACAAGAGAGTTCAGGTGAAGGGGCCTCACAACAGACCGCGCGGGGCAGGCAGGAGGAGCAGTTGCAGCACAACAGACCAGGGAGGGCAGAAGGGTGTGGCAGTAAAATGGACCATGGAGGACAGTAGGAAGGGGATAGGGGCATGGCATGTGGACAGGCAGGGTGGAGTTGGCAGGGACAGGTTACAGTCATCTGACAATGCTAGGCAGGTGGGAGGGGAGTGGCAGCTCAACAGAACACTCAGAGTAGATAGGAGTGGCAGGTCCATGGAACATGGTGGGCAAAAAGGATGGAGCAGGGGCATGCACAAAGACATCGGAGGGCAGGGGGAAGAAGAAATAGGGGCAGCAAGCTATGCACAGAGGCTAAGCAGGAGGTCAATGATGGGCCATATAATTGGGCAATGGAGGGCAGGAGGAGTGGACTGGCACATCATGCTAAATGGAGGGCAGTGGCAGCACATCAGACAATGCATGACAGGAGTGAGGAGGCTAGTCCATGGATTCAGACAACAGAGGATAGGGAGGAGGTGGATGGGGCAGCAAGCTAACTGTTAAGAGAAGGTGGGTATTAGGAACTTTATTGTTTTTAAAATGTGTGTCTGTGCGAACTACTTAAAATATGAACAAGTATGCAACATAATCTCACTTTTATTCAGGAAGAAGAGGACGTTTGTGACTGTGACTCCGGGCTCACTTGGCAGAAACACCCCCTGACCCACCACCCCATCGCAAAATGTAATGCCTGTGAAAAGGGTAGGTGGATGCAGTGTTATATAGAACATAGTCCTGAGAGCACGATTGAAAACTAGATATAGTATATGGTATAAACTATGCACCAAAAAGTGTGATATAACATTAACCGGGGCGTGAAATATAATATGCAATACATTGTGCGCAATGACAGATTCATTGGAGAGCGTGAGATAGCACAGGCACTAGCGCATGCTATGCGATATGCGCCATGGAGTGTAATATGCACAGGTCAGTGTTGTGTAATCTAACTAGTCTCTAAAGTTGTATTATAAAATATGTGCTGGGGAGTGTAACGTTGCATATGCACTGTGACAAAGATATGGATCCCAGATTGTAATATGTATTGCATAGCGCTGTGCGTTACAACATAGGCATCGAGGAAGGCATGTTAGATGGGGCAATATAACCCGTGCGAAGGCAAGTGTGGCATTACATATTCACGGGGTGGTGTTACAGTGCACATGGGCTAGAGAGTGTCATAGCATACGCACTAGCTGGTGGAATACAACACAGAGGCGTTTGGCACTCGGCGGGCACTGGTTGGTGTAACACAGCATTGGGCTCAGCCAGGAGCACGCTGTGACTCTCAAGTGAGGTTTGTCTCCTTTCCAGAGAGTAAAATAAAAAGTATTACACATCCGGCGGTGGATGTGTATTTTATTAACCGTGAGGGGGGTTTCTTGCATAGTTTGGTCGAATTTTTGTCGAATCCCCTTTGAATGGCTTGGTGTGCGTGTGTATTAAATGTGCCCGTCAATAGCTACCCATGTTTGTATAAATAAACGACAAGGCAGTCTACTTGGAGAGTACCCACCGGCGGGTGCGCCGGGATTAGGCACGGTAGGGCGTCAGACACGTCAGAGCTTCACTAGCGGTGTAAATACATTCCACGTGGATTTATTGTATGCATAGTCGCCTTTTAATGAATATCACGCAAATCGTCATGGTGATAGGTACATACGGTTTGTCCAGCATGTCCTAGGTGTTTCTATAAATATATTTTTAAAAAAATATAAAAAAACAAAGGCCGGCCCCGGAGGATGGGGTCCCCGGGGCCATAAGTGGCCTAAGGAGGGGGGCAACGCAGCCCCCCTCCTAAAGAATAAAAAAAAAAAAGGCCATGACCCGGGGGTTGGGGTCCCCGGGGCCGATTAAGGCCTTGGGAGGGCCAAATTTATTTTTTTCAACAACAAAAATTAGGGTGGAGGCCCTGGGGAATGGGGTCCCCAGGGCCAATAAATTAGAAAAAGAAGGAGGGCCACACAGCCCTCCTTCTTAAAAAAATAAAATAAATAAAAGACCGGCATCGCGCCGGAGGCCACGCCCCCTCCTTGCAGCACTCTGCAAACGTGCCCCCTGGCCAGTTGTAAGTTGGGGAATTAATTCCCCTTCAATACTGAGGGTCCCTGAGGGCCAACTAGCCCAACAGGTATCTCCAGTATGCGCCAGGGAGCTGCGTTGCAGACAGGTGTTCTGAGGCCACGCCCCTTTTTACACCTCTATGCAACGTAGCTCTGTGGCGCTTACTGGAGGTACCTAGTGGGCTAGTTTGACCTTAGGGATCCTTAGGATTCAAGGGGACTTAATCTCTCAAATTAGAACAGCCACAGGGCGCGTTTAGACAGTGATGAAGGGAGGGGACAGGGCCTGAGGTGACGTGTGCAAACACACCCTGTGGCGCGTTTTAAGTTGGGGAAATAATTCCCTTTCAATCCTGAGGGACCCTGGGGGCCAACTAGCCCACCAGGTGCTTCCAGTAAGCGCCACTGCTCTGCGTTGCAGAGAGGTGGTGCAGGCCGTGCCCCTTTTTACACCTCTCTGCAATGGCGCTTACTGGACATACCTAGTGGGCTATTTTGCCCCTAGGGACCTTCAGGATTCAAGGGGACTTAACCTCCTAACTTAAAAAACTGCCACAGGGCGTGTTTACACAGTGCGGAAGGGAGGGGGATGGGGCCTGAGGTGACGTGTGCAAACACGCCATATGGCACATTTTAAGTTGGGGAAATAATTCCCCTTCAATCCTGAGGGCCCATGGGAGCTAACTAGCCCACCAAGTGCTTCCAGTAAGCGCCACTGAGCTGCGTTGCAGAGAGGTGGTCCAGGCCGTGCCACTTTTTACACATCTCTGCAACGCAGCTCTGTGGCGCTTACCGGAGGTACCTAGTGGGCTAGTTGGACCCTAGGGACCCTCAGGATTCAAATGAACGTAATCTCCCAACTAAAAACGGCTACAGGGCGTGTTTACACAGTGGTGAAGGGAGGGGACGGGGCCTGAGTTAACGTGTGCAAACACGCCCTGTGGCGTGTTTTAAGTTGGAGAAATAATTCCCCTTCAATCCTGAGGGACCCTGGGGGCCAACTAGCCCGCCAGGTGCTTCCAGTAAGCGCCACTGCGCTGCATTGCAGAGAGGTGGTCTAGGCCGTGCCCCTTTTTACATCTCTGTGCAACGCAGTTCTGTGTCACTTACTGGAGGTACCTAGTGGTCTAGTTGGACCCTAGGGACCCTCAGGATTCAAGGGGACTTAATATCCCAACTTAAAACGGCCACAGGGCGTGCTTACACAGTGGGGAAGGGAGGGGACGGGGCCTGAGGTGACATGTGCAAACACGCCCTATGGCGAGTTTTAAGAGGTAGTTTTAATCCCCTGCCCCATTATATACTAGGGGCTTACAGAGGAGGTCATGCTAATCACAGGGGGACCCCAACGTATAATGTTCCCTAGTGTATGTAGGTGCTTTCACTGTATTCTGAGTGTCTTTTAACATAGCACTGGCTCTAGGACTGGTTAGTCAGACTCAGTCACCACCAGTATCCGTCTGAAAAAGTTGAGGGTACAGGATGATTTTGCAACAAGGCTTCTTTCTGCTCTTCGGTTTGTTCTTACTGCAGGTTATCCTTCTTCCAGCACTTTTCTTCATCTTTGAGGACTTCTGTTGCTTCTTTCTGCATTTCTTTTTTTTCTTTCTGTGCGTTTTTTCTTCTTTCTTTGCATGTCCTATCTCTGTAGGCATAGTTAGAAATTAGCATTTAAAAAACCTTTGAAATTCACTGAAAAAGCCATAGGTTTCAAGCACGTTATAGTTAGGAATTAGCATTTAAAAAACCTTAGAAATTCACTGAAAAAACCATAGGTTTCAGGGGCGTTATATTTAGCTGGACTTTTCACTCATACTAAACCATTGAAATTCCCCCATTATAGTTAGTTCAGCTAACTATAACTCGTGCGCCCGCAATGCACTGCTGATGACGTCACATATGACATCACTCATGACATGGTCAGTGACATCACTCATGACATCACTGATGACATCTCAAATGACATCACTGATGCCATCACTGATGACATCATCCAGTGAATGTGTGTTTTTCTGAAAATTGCACATGTTTTATATATGTGAAAATACATATATATATTTCTTTTTTTTTTCTCGGCCCCCGCTTGAAGAATTACCGTGACATTTTCAGGATCTTACGGACCGGAGCTGGCCAAAAGTTTGGAAAATTTCGCGAAGATTCATCAATCGACGCCAACGTTATTCCAAATAGAATGTTGCGGATTACCTATGGAAAATAGGTCCTAACTATAACTACCTACTGGCGACTGCCAGTAGGTAATATATATATATATATATATATATATATATATATATATATTACCTACTGGCGGTCGCCAGTAGGTAGTTATAGTTAGGACCACGTTTCCATAGGAAAACCTCAACATTCTATTTTGAATAACTTTGGCGCCGGTTGACGAATCCTCGCGAATTTCTCAAAATAGGTGGGGCGCTACGCTCCGCTCCTACCCTGAAAGTCTCGGGGGGATCCGTCAAGCGGGGGCTGAGATAAAAGGGGGGTCCCAAAACGCGTTTTTCCCATGCATTTTTCCATAGGACCTTTAGAACGAGCTACAGCCCGAACGGCTGAACAGAATTACTCAAAATTTGGCAGAGAGGTAGTCCCTAGGTCAAGGAAGTGCCTTTTGTAGGTTTGGTGTAAATCTGTTCAGTAGATTCTGAGAAAATAGCCTTTAAATCAATATATATATCTGAGCCCGCTTACGGTACGCTTACCGTACGCTTACGGTAAGCGTACGGTGGCGTGCGCGAGCGCGATTCTGATTGGCTCTTAGATCTTAGTAAACATTCGAATCGGCCGAAACCAGGAAGCGGCGGCCGCCATTTTGTGTATTTCACTCTGAAAAAAAAGAGTGAAAACAAGGAAAGGGGGCAATGAGGAGAGTTACAGACCCCCTAACATTTGTAAGGGGGTCAAAGAAGGACAGAAAAGTACAAAAAAGTACAAAAAAAACATTTATTGATTTTAAAAAAAATCACGGGGTACGCGTACGGTAAGCTTACGGTAAGCGTACGGTAGAAAAAAAAAAAAAAAAAAATGAAAATCAGATTTAAGTGTTTAGATATTAGGGGGCTCTAAAAAGAGCCAGACCCCCTAACATTTGTAAGGGGGTCAAAGAAGGACAGAAAAGTACAAAAAAAACATTTATTGATTTTAAAAAAAATCACGGGGTACGCGTACGGTAAGCTTACGGTAAGCGTACGGTAGAAAAAAAAAAAAAAAATGAAAATCAGATTTAAGTGTTTAGATATTAGGGGGCTCTAAAAAGAGCCGTTGTGTTTATGAAATGATTTTTTAGTGGTACCTACAAGTAAGTACCGATGCAGAGTCTAAGGTTCAAGAGGAAGACTCTGTTCCCTTCATCATTGAAGTGCACACCATCTCCTCTATAAATGTCTTGCATGTCATAACGCAAGTTGTTGTGGTAAATGGCACCCATACCATAGTCACGGAGGAAAGCAGAAACAGATTTGTTGACGTGCTTTCTTGCTTTGTCATCGCACCGCGTGCCCACCGTGCGTGCACGGCACTAACTGCGTAAAGTGGGCGCGCGGTGCGCGAAGCGCACCGCGTGCTCACTGTGCGCGCACGGTGCGCGAAGCGCACCGTGCGCGCACGGAACGAACTGCGTTAAGTGGGCGCGCACGCCACGAATGGCGTAAAGTAACTTAGCATTTAAAAAACCGTACAAATTCACTGAAAAAACCATAGGTTTCACACACGTTATAGTTAGGAATTAGCATTTAAAAAACCTTGCAAATTCACTGAAAAAACCATAGGTTTCACACATGTTATAGTTAGCGGAAATTTTACTGATAAAAAACCAATGAAATTCCCCCGTTATAGTTAGTGCAGGCAACTATAACTCACGCGACCGCAATCTTCTGCTGATGACATATGTGTCTTTATGAAAAAAAAATATTTGTAATATATGTATAGCTAAAAATGTATGGAAGAAGACATGGGCAAATAAGTGTCTAAATACAGTATTAGCATCAGCAGAGGATTGCGGTCGCGTGAGTTATAGTTGCCTGCACTAACTATAACGGGGGAATTTCATTGGTTTTTTATCAGTAAAATTTCCGCTAACTATAACATGTGTGAAACCTATGGTTTTTTCAGTGAATATATATATATATATGTATATATATATATATATATATATATATATATATATAGATGTATATATATATATATACATATTCTCCAAACGACTCCTCATGAAAGAGCAAAATGTGCACTCCCGGTAAGCAGAATTTCTTCATTTAGTCACAGCGTGCTGTCTGTTGTGATGCTTTTCAGCTGATCCCAGCCTTTCTCAAAGACATGTTGCCATGCATTTTTTTACACTTAAAGGTACAGTGCATATAGAAATAGAAGAAACAACATCTGTTGTACCCATATCGGCATCTCTATGCAGACTGTATATTGAACTGGTTAAGTTACTCATATCCTTTTTTTAAGTTTATAAGTAATATTTTAACGTTTTTTTATTTCCCCCAAAAAATACAATATTATAAAAAAATATATATATATTTATATATTTATGTATATATATATATATTATCTACTGGCGGTCGCCAGTAGATAGTTATAGTTACAACCTAGTTTCCATAGGAAATCTCAAAATTCTATTTTGAATAACTTTGGCGCCGGTTGACGAATCCTCGCGAAATTTTCAAAACAAATGGGGCGCTCCGTTCAGCTCCTACCCTGAAAGTCTCGGGGCGATTCGTCAAGCGGGGGCCGAGAAAAAGGGGGGTCCCAAAACACGTTTTCCCCATGCATTTTTCCATAGGACCTTTAGTCGCAGCTACAGCCCGAACGGCTGAACAGAATTACGTGAAATTTGGCAGAGAGGTAACCATAAGGTCAAGGAAGTGCCTTTTGCAGGTCTGGTGTAAATCTGTTCAGTATTTCCTTAGAAAATAGCATTTAAAAGCATATCAATATCTATACGCGCGCACCGTGCGCGCCGTGCGCGAGCACAATTCTGATTGGTTGTTAGATGTCGGTAAACATTCGAATCGGTCGAAACCAGGAAGTGTCGGCCGCGATTTTGTCTCTCGCAGTCTGAGGGGGTGAAAAACAAAGGTGGAGAACGTGAAAAGGGAGCAGTTCCTGACCCCCTAGCCTTGGTTAGGGGGTCACAGAAGGACCCCCAAGGGAGAAAAAAATTATTATTTTTTTTTCTTAAATCGCGAAGTGCGCACACCGTTTGCGCACGGCACGCACTGCGAACCGTGGGCGATCGGTGCGCGAAGCGCACCGAGCGCCCACAGCGCGTGCACGGTGCGCGAAGTGCAATCCTCTGCCGATGACGTCAGATATTACATCACTGATGACATATGTGTCTTTCTGAATAATAAATATTTGTAATAGATGTATAGCTAAAGATTAATGGAAGAAGACATGGGTAAATAAGTGTCTATATACAGTGATGTAATATCTGACGTCATCAGCAGAGGATTGCGGTCGCGTGAGTTATAGTTGCCTGCACTAGCTATAACGGGGGAATTTCATTGGTTTTTTACGAGTGAAATGTCCAGCTAACTATAACATGTGTGAAACCTATGGTTTTTTAAGTGAATTTGCAAGGTTTTTTAAATGCTAATTCGTAACTATAACGTGTGTGAAACCTATGTTTTTTTCAGTGAATATATATATATATATCACAACAAACAAAAGTACGCCCACAAGGAAGGATAAGTAAGCTGACCAGGAGGTGTGGTATGCTTTGAATCACATTCGCCAGCGCCCGTGAGCAAGGACGCAGTGACGCCCGAAACACGTTGGGAAATGTTGGTGCTTTAAACGCTGCACGCATGGTGATTACGATGCAGGATTGCCTTGCAGATTTCAGTAAGGTGACAACGTACGTTGGCTCTCCAAGCTGGGTACTTTTGTTTGTTGTGAGACATAATTGCGGCCTTGCCTGGGTCGCGGAGAGCCCTCCTGCCGACGAGCGGGTCCGGGCACAGCTAAACAGTCGGCGCACATCGGAACGTTGTCTCATCTGCAAGGACATTAACAGTCTTGTAAGTGAACCCCTACACGTGACAGTAACCCACTGGGGTAATTAATGTTCAATGTGATTTTGGCGATCAAGGTCAATAAAGAGAACTATCTAATAAGAAACTCACCTGACCAGCATGCACTTTGCTTTGATACGCCCACAAGGAAGGATAAGTAAGCTGACCAGGAGGTGTGGTATGCTTTGAATCACATTTGCCAGCGCCCGTGAGCAAGGGCGCAGTGACGCCCGAAATGCGTTGGGAAATGTTGGTGCTTTAAACGCTGCACGCATGGTGATTACGATGCAGGATTGCCTTGCAGATTTTAGTAAGGTGACAACGTACGTTGGCTCTCCAAGCTGGGTACTTTTGTTTGTTGTGAGACATAATTGCGGCCTTGCCTGGGTCGCGGAGAGCCCTCCTGCGGACGAGCGGGTCCGGGCGCAGCTAAACAGTCGGCGCACATCGGAACGTTGTCGCATCTGCAAGGATTAACAGTCTTGTAAGTGAACCCCTACACGTGACAGTAACCCACTGGGGTAATTAATGTTCAATGTGATTTTGGCGATCAAGGTCAATAAAGAGAACTATCTAATAAGAAACTCACCTGACCAGCATGCACTTTGCTTTGATACGCCCACAAGGAAGGATAAGTAAGCTGACCAGGAGGTGTGGTACGCTTTGAATCACATTCGCCAGCGCCCGTGAGCAAGGGCGCAGTGACGCCCGAAACGCGTTGGGAAATGTTGGTGCTTTAAACGCTGCACGCGTGGTGATTACGATGCAGGATTGCCTTGCAGATTTCAGTAAGGTGACAACGAACGTTGGCTCTCCAAGCTGGGTACTTTTGTTTGTTGTGAGACATAATTGCGGCCTTGCCTGGGTCGCGGAGAGCCCTCCTGCGGACGAGCGGGTCCGGGCACAGCTAAACAGTCGGCGCACATCGGAACGTTGTCTCATCTGCAAGGACATTAACAGTCTTGTAAGTGAACCCCTACACGTGACAGTAACCCACTGGAGTAATTCATGTTCAATGTGATTTTGGCGATCAAGGTCAATAAAGAGAACTATCTAATAAGAAACTCACCTGACCAGCATGCACTTTGCTTTGATACGCCCACAAGGAAGGATAAGTAAGCTGACCAGGAGGTGTGGTATGCTTTGAATCACATTCGCCAGCGCCCGTGAGCAAGGGCGCAGTGACGCCCGAAACGCGTTGGGAAATGTTGGTGCTTTAAACGCTGCACGCATGGTGATTACGATGCAGGATTGCCTTGCAGATTTCAGTAAGGTGACAACGTACGTTGGCTCTCCAAGCTGGGTACTTTTGTTTGTTGTGAGACATAATTGCGGCCTTGCCTGGGTCGCGGAGAGCCCTTCTGCGGACAAGCGGGTCCGGGCACAGCTAAACAGTCGGCGCACATCGGAACGTTGTCTCATCTGCAAGGACATTAACAGTCAGTCAGTCAGTCAGTCAGTCAAATATCTTTATTCGGTTTAAGTGCAAACCATAAGAGCATACTACAAAACGCGATATATAAAAACAGTTATAGGTACGTGATTCATTTAACACAATCATGGCTCATAAAAACTTATAGAGACATTCAATAGAACCAATAAAAACAATTTCATTTTTAACACAATTAAAAGGAGGATGTACATGATATAATGTTAAGTTCATTTCCTCAAGATTCTTATAGCTGCTGATAAAAAATTAGCAACATTAAAAGTTTCCCAAACGTCAGTTAACATTTGCAAGTAGAGAAGGGCAGGTCTCACTTGCACAAAGCCTTTGTTTTTTAAAATAGGGAGAATAAAACGTTTCCTAATGACAATAAGGTGTTCACAGAAAAAAAGGAAATGTATGATGTCTTGTTGGGAAAAATTATCGCAAGTACAGGGGCCAAGATCCTCTACCCTCTTCCATCCTTTCTGTTCTCCAATAAGAAGACGCAGTTGATTAAATCTGAATCTAGTCAGTAAAAAACGATGATTATTGTTTGTGACATAGCCTAGATATGGTTCCATGGATAGTGTTGTTTTACATAGCTGGTGGGCCCTTACTGTCACCTTTACCAGCTCTCTCTCTTCCCTATCCATGGTGACTATGCGCAAAAACATTTCCTTACACCATTTTATGTCTCCCTTCACTAGAGCTTCTGGTGAATGATATAATTCTGGACGACCCAGCTTTACTGCCAGCCTCTGAATATATTTGAGCCAAGGTATACACAGCCCATGGTCGAGTGACATACAGTCTTTCATGATGGTATGATTAAGCAGTAAGTCAGGGTTTAACCAAGTAGCTATCCATTTCAGTAGTGGTGCCACAGCAATAGCATCTTGAACAAAGCCAATTCCAAGCTCCTGATGGGTATTGTAATTGGCTGTTGTTTTAGGGAGAGGTAGGAGGTTCTTTAAAAACCTATCTTCAACAGTCTGTATGTTCTTTACGTTTTTTGTGCCCCAAACCTCGGCCCCATACATGGCTAGTGAAATGCACTTGGCTCTGTATATTTGAATGAGGGCTTCATTGGCCTGGCTCCTAGCTTTCTAGCAAAACCCAATACAGCCAGGGTTGCTCTTATCAGTACAATTTTTTTCGCTGTGATTTGGGTTACCCAGGATCCTTGGTCGTCGAAAAGTACACCCAAGTATGGGAACGACGACACCCTGGTTAATATATGGCCCTCACAATAAAAAGTTTTAGCCTTTGGGGATTTCTGTCCAATAGCCATTACATGCGATTTTGAAAAATTTACGCTTAAATCTAATGACTTCATGAAGCCAGAGAAAGAGTCTAACAATAATTGAAGTCCCACTGCCGTTCTTGCTAGGAGGGCGGCGTCATCCGCATATGCACAGGGAATATCTTTACAGGAGGCAATTAGGGCAGTATCTAGGCTATTGATGTATAATGTAAAGAGCAGGGGCGCCAAAATGCACCCCTGTCTAACTCCATTTGATATTGGTATACCTTCCGTACAATTACCCTGTTGGTCATACCTCACTGTTGCAGATAAATCCCTATGAAGGTCGGCTAGGAAATAGACGATGTTTTTGTCTACTCCACAGGTTAGGAGCAAGGACCACAGCTTTGACCTGTTTACTCGATCAAAGGCTGAGGACAGGTCCATGAAGGCTACTAATAGTGCTCCATTCTTTGCCACCGTATATTTACCTATTAGTAGTTGCAAGTTCAAGCATTGGTCCGTGGTGCCCATCCCTTTTCTGAAGCCGTACTGGGCCATAGAGAGTGTTCCAGATTCCTCGAGCCAGCCGGTCAGTTGGCCAAGGACCACCCTACCCAATACTTTCACAGAGGAGTCAATTAAGGATATCGGGCGGTAACAACTCGGGTCACCTCTGTTACCCTTCTTATATATGGGTATAATGACAGATCGTGCCCATGTGGGGGGCAGGCCCAATTGACAGGCGTTAACAAAGACATTCTATAAAATCTTTGACCAGGTTTTTACATCTGATTTAAAAAGTTCTGCTGGGACTCCGTCGGGTCCCGGAGCCTTATTACTTGTCATTTGCATAATGGCATGTGTTACTTTTAATTCTGTGAAGGTCAAAGAATATTTCTCCATATTTAAGACTGGGCCTTCCAACATCCCATTTCCATCATAAACCTGTTTAAAGTGACTGTACCATTTTTTTTCCTGGATACCACAATCAAGCTCGCTGTTGCTTTTATCCTGGAAAAAAGGCTTATTTATCACAGTCCAAAATTTAGCACTATTTTTAATTACATCTATTGATAAAAGCTTGTTCCAGGCTTCCTGCCTAATTTTGTTTTTTCGCTTTCTTTGTGCTTTTTTATAATTATTCCTAAGGGCAGCAATTTCCGCTTTATCGGGCGGGTCAACTTTCAGTGCTACCATCAACTTCCGTTGGGCTATTGAACAGTTGTGGTCAAACCATTTTTCCCCGTTACTAGGTTGCCCCTTAACTGCTTTTTTAAGGTCACTATCGACCTGGGTGCAGATTCTGCCATAGGCTACTAGGACCTCATCCCCTATGATGCCATCTTTCAGACAAGTGGTCATATAATCCCCAACCTTTCCCAGCAAATCTTCCTTGAAGTCCTTTGGCACCACACGGCACCATTTCAGGCGTCGCGCTTGATCGGTGGGCCTTATGTCAAGGATTCCAGCAGTCAGGTTGGGTTTCACTTTTTTCCTTCGGTCATCTGTCAAAGTCACCTTTACAGGGTTATGATCTCCGTAGGGAGACCAACTGATATTATACTGACTAACCCTACTTGCTAAGTTTACACTCACAAAAATATAATCAATAGTTGACCCAGAGTCTCTTCCTTTATAGGTTGGGATGTCTCCTGTAAATTTGGTGGGGTAGATCAAGTCATTACCTACCACCAAATCTTCTAAATACAATCCCTGCGGGGTGTGTTCAAAATGAATATTATCTTGGTTTGCTAGACCTAAGCTGTCCCAAACAAAACAGCTACCTTTACAACAATGAACATTAAAATCTCCAAGCACAATAACGAATAATAATTCGCACTATTAACATTATACAATTCCAAAAAATCGTGTAGACAGACTAAATGTTCATTAAAAATACTCCTATCAACGGAGTTATAAAAGTTGACAATGAGCCAATTCCCAGTTAATTTAGTTAGAATTTCCACTGCAAGGCAATATGGCATGCCTGTCTCCACTTTAGTATAAATCCCCTCAAGTATTAATGAAATGAGGGTTAAAAGTCCGCCCTTTGCCCTCCCCATGGGGGAAGCGACTGCTGCCAACCAGAAAGCCGCATACCCATCCAAAAAAAAGGTATTCTCCGCATCCCAGGTTTCTTGTAACCCAATAATTTCGCAGTCTGTCAAACAGTCCCTCCATTTTGCATCATTTGCTTTACTATTCAGTCCAGCGATGTTCCAACTGAGGACCCTCGTTCCTAGACATGGGGCCCTCACTGCCACCATACCATCAGTGGGGCCACCTTGGACATCCCCCTCTGTGTTCATGACATTTGGGGTACCACCCCCACAAGGGCTCACTGAGTTTCCATTTAACCCACATTCCTCCTCCACAATCAATGTAGAAGCTTCTACAACAGGTGTGGGATGGTCCCGGCCGTGTTCAAGTCAATCATTTGAATCTAGATCACTCAGGGGTTGATAACGATTGAATGTGGCAACCCCGCGGCCGGTAAACCCTACAGTGCCAATTCCTCTGCCCCTACATAAGTCATTAATGGGCTGCTGAGTTAGGTGTCTGTAGAAATATCCCAGTGAACTAAGTGTGATGCCCTGATCAGTATGTAGCAGCGAGGAAGCTCTTAGCAAAGCTTTATTAACGAGAAGTGGGTTACTAAAATTTATGATGACACAATCCCCCCTAATATTCTTGTGTGATCGTCCTATCCATGAGACTCTCCTGGTGGTTTGTATCTGACGTGATAAACCTACTGGGAACCCACACTCTCTATTTAGCCACGATACAGTTTTATTCTTTAGGGATTCGTGGGATTCGTGGGATTCTGGCTTGTTTGACAGGCCACCCTCTACTAGAGGTGGAACATTTGTCAACACTGCTACAAATGGGGCACATTCAGGAGGTAAGTCTGGTTGTGCACTGACCGTGCACCTGGTCTTTACTTCTGCCGGCCCTCTCTTACTCCCTAGACATGTTACTGGTGGTGGAGTTTTACTCGCAGTTGCCAGGGATACAGCAGCTGCTGGTTCTGCTATACTGGGTCTTTCCTTAATGGGCTTTGGTATCTCATTGTTAGCCCTAGGGCCCTTTTCGGCATGCTATCACTTACAATTATATCACTACGGGGTCCCAGGAGGTTTCCTAATCTCACAATTTCCGCAGACAACGTGTCAATTTTGGCCACAAGGGGTTTAACTATCTTATTGATTTTGGCCTCTAAAATGCCAATCAGGCAATCTATTTGCTCTGTGTCTATTTTAATTGTGGCATTGTTAGCCAAAGCCTCATTTAGGCTTTCCCCACTAATAAGTGGCGGGTCAGTTTTTTTGTTTGTGTTTCGGCCACCCCCGTTTAATTTGTGTATACTTGCAAGATCTCAACACTCTCTGTGTTACCGGGGCCGGGGAACGATCTGGTGGAGCATCATTGATGTCATTTGGGTCGGCTATATTTTCCTGGTTCTGCACTAATTCTGAGGGCAGCAGAGCTAAATCTGCCGTATTTATCAAATCGTGTTGATCAGTGCTACAGCTATCACCCTGAATAGGAGAAAACAATGCAGTGGGCGAACTAGACAATGAAAAAGTAGTCAGAATGTGTGGTATGGGTCTTAGGTATGTTGGCGCTTCAAAGAAAATCCACATTCATTTGCTAATATTCACTTCTATGACGGTGCTGTAAGGTGTAGAGAAACCACCAACTCTACAAAAGAGAGCAAGAGCTCAACATGAAAGTTTGTCAAATCCCCAGCACACGTAATTATTACAATTTCAAACGTTTCACTCGTGTAGGTCAAGACAGTACATCGACGTCAATAAGTCATGTACGAAGTCTCTCTTCTTTGTTCTTTATTTCAAATGGAACATCATGGTCACAGCCAACACGTGTTTCGTCGTGTCGGGACAGTAATCCCACGACTTCCTCAAGGCTGTGCAAATAAAACAATAATGAATACCAAATGGCATCATGAACTTCTAAGAAATGAGGGGTCATTCAACAGTATTATAAACTCGTTATAATCCGACACAAGAAGGATTTGTGAAATTAAGGTCATATAAGGTGTACATTACAGGTCATTTCAAAGATGTGATAAATAAAAGAGTTGAAACGTGGTGGCGCAATTTACAGTAAGACATGAATATGAACCCATTGTAATTCGAATATGAAGAAATACAAGTTTCAGGTATTGCAGATAGTAGTTTAGAAATGTGTACAGACGTGAAAAAAAGGATCAACAAATTCTGAATACCTAGTAAGACTGAGGACCAAAAGGGATGGAGAGAGAAGAAGATGGACGTGAGAAAACACACGTGACCTGTTTTTGCCTAGTAAGATACTATGTTGCAGTGTTCAGCGAAGCTATAGTGACAAAGTGAGTGACAAAGCAGCATGCCAACCAGTGTGGATCCACTCAAAACGGGGCCAATGGCCAAACATATTTACCTATTTTCTGTCCAAATAGGTTTCTATTATGTGAAAAAACACAATATCGGGACAAAATGTGTTAGTGCTCTGTCCACATGGTGCTATTTATTAGCTTTCTATAAATAAGCACAAACCAGACCTACTTATTATGTGGTTAAAATTCCAGACCACATGGGGGTCAAATCCAGGATGGGGACAATCAAATTTCACGATCTCGTAATCAACGTGGCGTGCGTGTAGCACTGGTCTGTAAGTGATAAAATAAGCCAATAAGTGTTGCAAAGAGTTCGGCACCAACGAGCTGCCAAGTCGCAACCTAATTTCTCATACTTGTGCCAGCTAAGTATCATGGAGCTAAATCCCAAATCTATCGTTACACCTCATAGTCAATAAGTGTTGTAAACAGTTCGGCACCAACGAGCTGCCAAGTCGCAACCTAATTACTCATACTTATGCATACTAAGTATCATGGAGCTAAGTTCCAAATCTATCGTTATACCTCATAGTCAATGGCTAGAATCAAAAGCTGACTGTATCTCTAACAAAGTGGTCGCTAACCATACTTTTCTCCGACAATGTAATTTCTTACCTAACTCTTCAATCAGTATCCCGTTATCTTTGTCCTCCCATCCAATCGATGTGGTAGCGCCGAGTACAGCTGCCCGTTATCCAAATATCTCTCTAGTGCGGCGAGCAATCGAAACGAATATACTTCCGGGTGGCGTGCAAAGTCTCACGTCATAGAGATAGAAATAGAAGCAAGACTACCAAGAGTCTTGCAGTGTTGGTAATTTAATCCGTGACAATCTTAACCGGAGATTTTTAGTCACTATTCCAATAAAGTCGTAAAATTAAGACATCTTCTGTGTTAGAAATTCTCGATATGTTTGAACTGTGTGAGCATCCTGGAATAAATGTGCCATATATAAATTACGATTCAGTGCACCCAATAAGCCGTCACAGATTTCCAAAGGTGCAAACAATACACACTCGGTTTAGAACGATGTGATACTTCAAAAAAAAGCCCAAATCTGACATGCACTCAACGTGTGCGTGTCACGGAATTGCCAGTCCGCGTGTAAGAAGGACAGCAAGCTTAATGCCCTTCACGTTTATAATATGCCGAACTGGATTACATGAAGTGAGTCTAAGAGTAAGACGACAGCACTCGGTAACAACCTCATTCTTGTGCTGCTATGTTCATATTCGTGTACCATCAGTGTGTCCTCCAATCTCTCCATCTATCGTGGTCTTACATAATTAACATCCTGATTTTTTTCCAACTGTACAAATAGGTTACAGTTCCAAAATGGCTATACATACCTTAGGACATAGACATCATTTAACAGACCATACTTAACCTATATGATTCATTCACTGTACTTTACCAGATTCGTGGTCATTGTGTCCATCAATATACATAGTGATTCATGTTCCCATTTGGTCATTATAACTAGTACATTTATCTTTGTTTGAAACACACGGAAATGAATAAACATGAGTAGACACGCATTCTATCTGCCTAGAAAGTAATGTAGCTCATGATCGATATTTAAGCCACATTCCGTGCTCCTCAATTTTAAAATCCACAATGCTTCCTTGCGTCTTAGTGTCAGTTCTCGGTTCCCACCCCTTGGGTGTCTGGGTATATGGTCAATACCATAAAATTCAAAACTCCTATTAGCTGTTTGTTCCGAGCAGATAGATATATGTGCTGCTATAGGGTATCTCATATCCCCATTTTTAACTGCTCGTATGTGTTCCCCAATTCTATTTCGTAAGGGTCTGATAGTACTGCCAATGTATCTCTTCCTACATTTGCATTCTATAGCATAAATCTGCCGTATTTATCAAATCGTGTTGATCAGTGCTACAGCTATCACCCTGAATAGGAGAAAACAATGCAGTGGGCGAACTAGACAATGAAAAAGAACTAGTCCCCTGGCCCAATGATTTACGTCTTTCACTGTTAATTTTAGTTACAACTTTCACCAGATAATTATCTAGTGTTGCAGCTGCAGGAAGTATTTTGCATGTTGTGGATTTCAACATTTTCAGCGGTAACAAAGAGGCCTATAAAAAACTAAATGTGGTGCCTAGACAGAGAAATAATAACAAAACAATAATAAGGGGTATTTCAGCTCCTTATCCTATGAAATAGCCACACATGCTCTATTAAGTTAAAGAGCCTCACTAAGTCCGAAGTGACAGGGGACAGCAGCGAAGTCCTGGAGCCAAGAAGCGTGGCCCAGCCCAGCCTCCTTGTGCCTCTGAGGGCCTCAGAGGGCCCGCCCTTCGACCAGGCTTAGCCCGCGCGCGGTCCCGCGTTGCGGGAACAATGGATATTTAAATAGTGGAAGTGGACGTGGCCGTTAGCACCGGCGCAGGTGACTCTGACCGCGAGGCTCCTGGTCCCTGGAGTCCTCGCGTTTGCCCCAGATGCTGCTGTTAGGGGCTGGCTGCACACTTCAACTGCCCCCGGTCTGCAGGCACATACACCGGCAAGCTCCAAAGTCCGCTTCACATTAACAGTCTTGTAAGTGAACCCCTACACGTGACAGTAACCCACTGGGGTAATTAATGTTCAATGTGATTTTGGCAATCAAGGTCAATAAAGAGAACTATCTAATAAGAAACTCACCTGACCAGCATGCACTTTGCTTTGATACGCCCACAAGGAAGGATAAGTAAGCTGACCAGGAGGTGTGGTATGCTTTGAATCACATTCGCCAGCGCCCGTGAGCAAGGGCGCAGTGACGCCCGAAACGCGTTGGGAAATGTTGGTGCTTTAAACGCTGCACGCATGGTGATTACGATGCAGGATTGCCTTGCAGATTTCAGTAAGGTGACAACGTACGTTGGCTCTCCAAGCTGGGTACTTTTGTTTGTTGTGAGATATATTTATATATATATATATATATATATATATATATATATATATATATATATATATATATATATATATATATATATATATATATTCCTATCTCCCAGCGGGTTTGTTTCGGATCCGAGCCCGTTGTCAGTTGGTGCATAAGTGCCGGAAAACCAGAAAAACCGGCAAATCAATGTCAATCCGATTGTATGTACACAAAAGCACACTCAGAGTCACGGGTATTTCCAAAGTGGCAGTAGTTTAATCTTCGCTACGCGTTTCGACACACAGAGTGTCTTGATCACACGAATCTACGAACATTTCGAAGTGATTTAAATAAAGTTCATTGAAGTGAATTCACACAGAGCATGGTAATAGAAGTGGGACTATCCCTTAGTTAGTCGATTGTGATGTTATAGTGCGGCAGACATATTGGAACGTCCAAAATCAACATTTTTGCAAATTATAGTCATACTTAAGTTGTTTAAGCGAATCGCTTAATAGACACCAAAAGATTAATTGCTTGTATAGTGAAGATACACATACAATATGCACGTATTTACATATTTACAGTATTTCCATTTGCGAATGCATTGTTGTACATTTATATCATTTGCATTTATATCCTATTGCAAGGCAATAGGATATAAATGCAAATGATATAAATGTACAACAATGCATTCGCAAATGGAAATACTGTAAATATGTAAATACGTGCATATTGTATGTGTATCTTCACTATACAAGCAATTAATCTTTTGGTGTCTATTAAGCGATTCGCTTAAACAACTTAAGTATGACTATAATTTGCAAAAATGTTGATTTTGGACGTTCCAATATGTCTGCCGCACTATAACATCACAATCGACTAACTAAGGGATAGTCCCACTTCTATTACCATGCTCTGTGTGAATTCACTTCAATGAACTTTATTTAAATCACTTCGAAATGTTCGTAGATTCGTGTGATCAAGACACTCTGTGTGTCGAAACGCGTAGCGAAGATTAAACTACTGCCACTTTGGAAATACCCGTGACTCTGAGTGTGCTTTTGTGTACATACAATCGGATTGACATATATATATATATATATATATATATATATATATATATATATATATATATATATCACATGAAAATCACTCTGCCCTTGCAGCATGAAACAAGCCCATCCAGTCGAGAGGAAGGTCAAATTGATTTTATTCCAACAGGCAGCCTGGAAGTGAAAGCATGACGCGTTTCAACCGTTTTCGGTCTTAATCATATGCATGTGTGAGGCATCCGTAACTGTGAATTTAAATACTCTTGGTTTTTAACAGTAAGGAAGGACGATAGTATGCAGTTCTCTGATTTTTAAAGGGGCGCCGGTCATTCAGACTGTTTCCATTACATTCTAGTGCCGTGAAACTTCTTTTACACTTTGCTCATATTCATTCTCTTGACAGTGCATAAAATCAACAACAGTGTTCGAGTTTATGTCGTCACAGCTCTAGTGTCTCTTATTTCTGTACTACTATGACCAGCATGCATCACAGTTGTTATTCGAAATACAGCATTGGATCCTTTCTAACTCAAATCATGTTGCGTTAGTTGCCTTGCTCAAAAACAAATGTCTTAAATAAAACAGGGTGTAACATGCCCACCTTTGTGCTTTAGAAGGAATAAGTTCCATGTCGTGCAGGGGGGCAGCTACAATTTGTTTTCCCTCTATTCATCACAAGGCATTTAATCCTCGATTTTCAAATGCAAGTGTTCATTTCTTTTCTCAGCTGCCCGTTTTCATTGCCTTGGTTACTCTCGAAGTGCAGGAACAATCCCGCAAACCCTGGCTGCTCGCAGTATCTGGAAAGTCCTTAGCCGGCAGGCCTCCCATAGACATAGTGGCAAGGCCTCCCATTTCAGCGGTGGCCCTGCATGACTCTGTTCCTTCGTGTACATTGAATGCAACCGGCGGGCATCCTTTTGATCCAAATCCAAATGCAGCTTGACGAAATGGATGCCCAGCCAAGCGAGTCGGGGCTTGCTGGCGACGTCACCGCCCAAACATATCACATGAAAATCACTCTGCCCTTGCAGCATGAAACAAGCCCATCCAGTCGAGAGGAAGGTCAAATTGATTTTATTCCAACAGGCAGCCTGGAAGTGAAAGCATGATGCGTTTCAACCGTTTTCGGTCTTAATCATATGCATGTGTGAGGCATCCGTAACTGTGAATTTAAATACTCTTGGTTTTAAACAGTAAGGAAGGACGATAGTATGCAGTTCTCTGATTTTTAAAGGGGCGCCGGTCATTCAGACTGTTCCCATTACATTCTAGTGCCGTGAAACTTCTTTTACACTTTGCTCATATTCATTCTCTTGACAGTGCATAAAATCAACAACAGTGTTCGAGTTTATGTCGTCACAGCTCTAGTGTCTCTTATTTCTGTACTACCATGACCAGCATGCATCACAGTTGTTATTCGAAATACAGCATTGGATCCTTTCTAACTCAAATCATGTTGCGTTAGTTGCCTTGCTCAAAAACAAATGTCTTAAATAAAACAGGGTGTAACATGCCCACCTTTGTGCTTTAGAAGGAATAAGTTCCATGTCGTGCAGGGGGGCAGCTACAATTTGTTTTCCCTCTATTCATCACAAGGCATTTAATCCTCGATTTTCAAATGCAAGTGTTCATTTCTTTTCTCAGCTGCCCGTTTTCATTGCCTTGGTTACTCTCGAAGTGCAGGAACAATCCCGCAAACCCTGGCTGCTCGCAGTATCTGGAAAGTCCTTAGCCGGCAGGCCTCCCATAGACATAGTGGCAAGGCCTCCCATTTCAGCGGTTGCCCTGCATGACTCTGTTCCTTCGTGTACATTGAATGCAACGGCGGGCATCCTTTTGATCCAAATCCAAATGCAGCTTGACGAAATGGATGCCCAGCCAAGCGGGTCGGGGCTTGCTGGCGACGTCACCGCCCAAACATATCACATGAAAATCACTCTGCCCTTGCAGCATGAAACAAGCCCATCCAGTCGAGAGGAAGGTCAAATTGATTTTATTCCAACAGGCAGCCTGGAAGTGAAAGCATGACGCGTTTCAACCGTTTTCGGTCTTAATCATATGCATGTGTGAGGCATCCGTAACTGTGAATTTAAATACTCTTGGTTTTAAACAGTAAGGAAGGACGTTATCTTATCTTCTGGCCTTCGCTGTCCTCCGCTCGTATTCTCTTGTTTCACAACTGTCCTCCAGAACACACAAACGTATCTCGCCACCTGCAAGTCAGTTACAGACATGTTAATACCTTAACCTGTGGGAGGGATAGCAAACACCGTTGGAGGAGAGGCTTCTTCGAGTTATTCGATATCCTTGTTTTCCAACCTTTCCTATTGGACACGTTCCGTCTTTACCTTTACCTTATTGGTCCTCTATGTATGTTTTAGGTGTGTTCTTTGTTAATGTATATGTTATCTATGTACTATATAAGATTGTGCACCACGGAGTGAAGTGGCAGTCTCCTGAGAACATACTGTGTGCACTTCCAGGACAACTGTACTAGCTGCAGCTAATAAAATCTGATCTTTTACACCGACAGAGTGTCCCCGTCTCTCTGTTAGCTGAAGCAGGAGAACCCAGCAGATTAAGGCATACCCTGCGCCGCCAGGTCCAAAAGGTTCTGGTTCTTCAACTGGCGCCCAACGTGGGGCGGCTTCAAAGGTAGTGGTTCTGCCTGAAGGTCGTGAGGAACCCCGCAAGAAAATTCTGGAGGATTCGCGAGCCACGTCAAGCGACCCCTGTATGTCGAAAGTGGTCCGAAGGTCTTTTGTAGCGCGGTTACTCCTTCCTGATGGCTACTGACGACTGCTGCCCTGACTGCCGCCCTGCCTTGGCCCTCTTTCGATGATGTATGGTAAAGCGACATGATAGACGGGGCCTCTGTTGGTGTAAGAAGACATCTTAGTTAAGTATTGGTGGGTCGCTCCCACATTTGGTTCTTTGGTTCTTTGGTCCCTAGGTTCTTTGGTTCTTTGGTTCTTTGGTTCTTAGGTTCTTAGGTTCTTTGATTCGGGTATTGCAATAACCGAAGCCGAGGGGTAAGTACATTTGTGCTGTGTTAAGTATTTTACCCCCTTGATGTTTGTGAACAGTCCGGTGAAATCACGAGATGCCTGGTCTGACTAAGTTTGGGAAACTTTGTTGTTTTAGTTGTAATAGGGATTCCCGGCTGGAGGACTCTTGTCCAATTCCTTCGGTTGGAACTCCAACTTATGAGCTCTATTCTAAACATGGTGTTGGCCCCATTGCCTTTAACGAGGCATGGATTCGATACACGAAGAATGATGGTGTTTTAAAATGGCCAGAAAATGGTAGCTTTGAGCCTGACATACTAGATAATTTGGAAGCTATTTTATTCAAACGGAAAGCCCGGCCGGCAATGTTTGACTCTTTCCGCCTTTGGCGTAAGGAAGCCAAACAGAGAAAAATTAAGCAAGAAAAACGAGATAAGAAAGCACAGAGTATGACAATTATACAGGCTGCTCAGCAATTCAAAGATGATGAAGTTGATAATGCGATGGAAATTTCAGAGAGACAGCATCGTATGGCGATAGATAAATGCTATCCAATGTTGCCAGCTTCCCCGTCTGATAAAAGAAGGGATTTTGAAGAAGATCCCTTGATGTCTCACCTATTGAGATTGCCTCCGCCCTATGTACAAGGTGCTAATGCACCCCAGTTGTTACAGCCTGTTCAGCCGCCGGTTGCGCCTCCACCTGCTCCGGCTCTTCCACATTTGCCACCTCAAGTATTGCCGCCTTCGCCAGCTTTGCCTTCGACTCCTTTACCTTCATCTTCTTCGCCTTCTGCTCCTCTGGTAATTACTGATTTCCCTTCCGTTAGTTCGCCTAATACCTTGTCCCCTATTCTTATGTCCAATTCTCTGTCTATGCGTAAACGACTCACAGAAACGGTCTCTGGTCTTTTATCACCATTCTTTGAGGCATTAAATGTGTCTCCGGCTTTTTCTCGAAGACAGTCTCGTAGTCAGTTCCCAGCTTCCGAAGAACGAGAAAAGTTGGACTTTCTCGCTCGCAAATGGATTGAGAAGGGTCCTCGGTATAGTGTACCCGACATTTTGCCTACCTTCTCACAGTCGAATGCGCCTACGCAGAGATATGTTTTCAATGCTATGTGTGATACTCTCGTTAAAGGTTGGGAGGATATGGACTTGGGTTCGGTTCCTCAAGGTCTGTTAGATATTCAGGCTGATTTTGATAAGGGACTCATTGTGGGTTCTAAGGTTGAGGACGCTGTAAAGACACTTGTTTCCTATAGAACCTTATTTTCCTCACAGACTTTTCTAGATTCCGATCCCTCAGTTAGGTTGACACTGAAAAATTACCCAATGAGAGAGGTTCCTCCGGTATGGAGAGAAGAGGTCCCAGCAGCAGGTGCAAATCCAGTTGTTCCTGCTCACTTTCAGCGAATATGGGTACATGTCCCCTGGAAAAGATCTGAAGTTTTGGCCCTTAAAGAGTCTCTACCGGATCCACGTAAAAACCCTGCAGGTTATTATAAAGAATTGTCACAAACTGTTGAAGCCTGCATCATGAATTTAGCAGATATCGATATGTTGATGGGGAATGTAGTTCCACAAGCGTTATGGGCTAGGATTCGTAAGGAGAATCACGCACAGGAATTAGGTGCTGATTGGGATGCTATAATTGCCGCAGATAGAGACCAAGTGGGTGGTGCGAAGCCTGATGCTTTGATTTCAGAGCTCCCTGGTAGGATTATTACATTAATGAAAACGATGATGCCTGCCTTGAGAGTTAACTGGGATAAACTAGCCGCGTGTAAACAGAAGAAAGATGAGAGTGTTTCCGATTTCTTCACTCGTTTCGAGGAGACATTCATTGATCACAGTGGTCAAGACATGACTACGGAAGGTGGACAGAGGTTATTTGTAGATAAGTTCATATTTAATTTGCTTCCTGAACTGTCGCATAAGTTGAAAGACTCCGAAAGTTCATGGGCTGTTTCTTCTTCAGCTCAGATATTGGCTACTGCTCAATATTATGAAAATAGAGATAAAGAAGAAAAAGATAAGCAAGAGAAAAAGACTAAAGAAATTAAAACTAAGGTTCTCTTGCAACAGGCTTATCCACCTCGTTATGCTCAGCCCCAGTTTCAACAGCCTCCGCAGTTTCAGAAGGTGTATCAAAAGCCTGAGCCATATATTCCGCGACCTTTGCTAGGTCCTAATCAATGTGCCTATTGTGGAGAGGAAGGTCATTTCAAGAATAGTTGTCTGGTTTTATTGCAGCGAAATGGGACACTATCTGCTCCACGAGGTCGTGCTGGCCTCCAGTCAGCAAACAGAGGTAGAGGTCGAGGTATATTGACCCAAGAACAGCGTTCCCTTCCTCCCTCTAGTTCCGTGAACTACTTTGATCGGCAAAACGCTCGGTCTACACAGTATTACAATGAGGATTATTACATTGAAGACGGGAATGAAAGTCTTCATGCTAACTAGGACAGCCATGGCAAAAAGTAAGGGAGTTGTGTCGATTCCAGTAGATCAGATTGGACCTTATGTTTCGTAGCCATTTCTTTTAGATACTGGTGCAATGAGAAGTTCTATCATTCATTCAAAACTCCCTGGGGCACCTTTGTCTGGCTTAACGAATGTATCTGTAGGCTTTTCTGGCGCCCCAGTTCGTAATCCGGTTTCTTGCCCTTTGCCTATTTCAATTGGCCCTTATGATTTAGAAGTTCCGCTTCTCTTAACGAATGGTTGCGGTGAAGATCTATTAGGCTTGGATCTATTGAAAAGATTGCATGCAACAATATATTGTTCTCCTTCTGGTGTATATCTCACTTTGGGACAGAAACTGATTTCTCCAATGTACTTGTCTAAAGATCAATTTCCTCCTGAATTGCTCTCTCTTCCTACAACGCTTTGGGCTACGGGTCCAAATGATGTTGGTTGTCTTGAAATTCCACCATATGTTGTCACTCTCAAGCCCAATGTTGAATTGCCACGTGTTCCTCAATATAGAATTTCCACTGAAGGTGAAGAGCGCTTTTGGAAATCATTCATGACTTAATTCGGAAAGATGTGGTTGAGGAAACGAGAGGTAACATATGTAATAGCCCTATTCTCCCTGTTCTTAAACTCACTGATCCTTCTCAACCTCCTGTTTATCGTTTTGTAATTGATCTTCGGGAGGTAAACAAAATTGTTGTACCACAGTTCCCTGTTGTCCCAGATATCACTGCGCTGTTGACGATGATACCTTCTACAGCGGTTTGGTTTTCTGTTATCGATCTGAAAAATGCTTTCTTTAGTATTCCCATTTTTGGCTTCACTCTTGGAGGCCGAAGCTTCCGGTTCAAGCGCGCACCTCAAGGCTATTGTGAAAGTCCCTCTATTTACAGTCAAGCTTTGAAATGTCATCTTGATGCTTTTTCTTTGCCGTCTGGTGCTGCTCTCATTCAGTACATGGACGATTTGCTAATCGCTGCTGATTCAGAGGATATATGTAAGAATGTGACGGTTGCATTGTTGCGACACTTATCCGATCTTAATCATAAGGTTTCACCTTCTAAGCTACAGTATGTTCGCCAAGAGGTTACCTACTTGGGTCATCTCTTATCCAAGGAGGGAAGACGATTAACCCCAGAACGTATCCAAGCTATTGCACAAATGTCTGTGCCATCCACACAAAGAGAGGTACGTGCCTTTCTGGGCATTACTTCCTATTGTAGGCAGTGGATCCCTAACTTCTCTCTGTTGGCTAAACCTTTGTTGGCACTCACTTTGAAAGATACGCCTCAGCCCCTTCCATGGACTGACGAGTGTCAGAGGAGTTTTACTGATTTACGTGCTGCTTTGTGTTCCGCCCCTGTACTAGGTACTCCTGATTACAGTAAGCCTTTTACGCTCTATGTTCATGAAAGAGAAGGTTGTGCGTTGTCAGTTTTAACGCAGCGATTTGGAGACAAACAGTGGCCATGTGCCTATTTCTCGGCTACGTTAGATCCAGTAGCTAAAGCATTGCCTAGTTGTCTCAAAGCGACAGCAGCAGCAGCAATTTCTATTCGACAGTCTGCTGGAGTGGTGCTAGATAATACTCTCATTGTTATGGTGCCACATGCAGTGGATACTTTGCTAAACAGAACAAAAACGCAGCATCTTACGAGTGCTCGTTTAACTGGATACGAGCTGACGCTTTTGGCTAGTCACGTGCATATCAAACGATGTAATACCTTAAATCCAGCTACTCTGTTGCCTCTTCCAGAAGAGAAAGGTGTTCAGGAGCAACATGATTGTTTCTTTCGTACTGAGGAAGAGACAAAAGGTAGAATTGACTTAACAGATACACCATTAGTGAATCCGGATGGAACGCTATGGGTAGATGGTTCTTGTTTTAAGCTTCCTAGTGGAGAAACAACTTCAGCCTATGCTGTTACTACCTTGCATACAATCGTGGAAACCACACGTATCAGACATAACTCAGCTCAGGCAGCTGAACTGATAGCCCTAACCAGAGTTTGTGCGTTATCCGAAGGAAAAAGAGTGAACGTGTACACCGACAGTCAATATGCTTTTGGTGTAGCGTTCAATTTTGGACGTTTGTGGAAAGAAAGGGGATTCCTTACTTCCCACGGCACTAAGATACAACATGGTCAGTTGGTGACTGATCTTCTTGAGTCACTTGCTTTGCCCACCCAAATAGCAATTGTGAAGTGTAGTGCACACAGGAAGATTACTGACAATGTTGGTCGTGGGAATCAAAGTGCAAAAGGAATATGCAAGCTTCTGGCTCCAGTATGGCAAAACGAGGGAATACCGAAGTGTGCAGACAATGTAGTGAAACATTGCATTGTTTGCTTAATGTACAATCCGGGAAAGGGAACCCCAACTCCAGCAGGTCACTTTGCTCCTCCGACCTATCCATTTGAGGTGTTGCAAATCGATTACATTCACATGGAACGATGCAACAATCTCAAATGTGTTCTAGTGGTGGTATGTGCCTTTTCCCGATGGATAGAGGCTTACCCCCTGAAAGACAATACTGCTCTATCTACAGCCAAAGTACTTTTAAAAGAGTTTTTTCCTACATTCGGTTTGCCGCGCATTGTCTGGAGTGACAATGGGAGCGAATTTGTGGGCCAAGTCATGCAAAAAGTTTGTGCAGGTCTTGGTATAAAACAGAAGTTCCATGCGGCAAACCATCCACAATCAGCGGGTCTAGTGAAGTGCTATAATGGCGCCCTCAAACTCAAGCTTGCTAAAGTACAGGCTAGTACAGGCCTTAGTTGGCCCGATGCCTTACCTTTGGCTCTTCTATCCACCAGAACGGCTGTGCATTCTCGTTTGGGACTTAGCCCTTATGAGGTAGTTTTTGGACACCCAGCTAATATATGGGGAGTCCCTCGCCCTAAAAAGTATTCAGACTTGCCATACCCAATGTTGATTGATTACCTGCATGACCTCACAACTAAATTGCGTGTTCTTCATCAACAGGTTCAGAGCGCTTTGCCAGAGGCCTCCACAGACTCAGGTCCTTCCATCCGACCAGGTGACTGGGTTTGTGTGAAGAATTTTCAAAGGATGAAGAATTTGGAGCCTCGCTGGAGGGAGCCCCGTCGGGTCCTTCTAACCACCCGTACAGCAGTGAAGGTCGAAGGAAAGAAAAACTGGATTCACGGCGTGCACTGCAAAAAGGTTCCTTTGCCTTTACACTTTGATCAGTGGGTCCGCAAGGGTATAAGTGACTCTGAAAACGAGAAGGTTCCACGATTTGTACCTTTTAGTGATGCACGCCTGAATGGAACATTATCAGAGAAAGAGGACGACGACATTCTTCAGCAAGCTGTACCACCACATCGTCGCTTGAATACGACAAATCCACGAACATTGTTCCGAGACCAAACTGCACCTGACAAAGAAAACTATAACCTAAGACCTAGACTAAAGAACACTTAAGATTTTCTCTCTTATGTAGTTTTCTATCCCGGTTGCAGGGTCACGGTAGGAGTCTTGGTTGTGACCTGAGTAGTGGCAATAGGCCTGCAGGACTTGCAGTGTCATAGGACGGCAGACAATCGTAATCAAGTGATTAAGGAAGATTGCCGTGAGCATCCATTTAGAAGATGGAACCTACATTAGACGAAAGAGAGAGAAAGAACAAAATGAAGAATAATTATTGTAGAATAGTATACAGTCGTTGTAGTATAACTTTATGTGTTTTCATATTATTGTGTATTTTATTGGCGTGTATTGGTTGGATTGTTTATGCTTTGCAGCAAAAAGTTGTCCCTTCTTCTGTTACTGTGCCTTCTTATTCTACTATCTCTCCGCATCTCTTTCATACACTTCCTCAACATGAACTCGTAAGAAGAATCGAATACTACAATAATTTGTTTATTCAATTATTACACCAACACCAATTAGTAATTAATACAACCAATTGTTGGGTGTGTGGATTAATGCCTCATACCACAGAAAAAGGGATGCCATATTTAGTCCTACCATTCTCTTATGAAGGTTCTGCTTGGGCTTATTTTGTAATTTTCTCTAACGCCTATCAAAGCCGATTTAAACGACCTGTCAGTTCTTATATTGATGGTCCAGATTTCAGTCATAGTTTATTGATAAAGGGAATGGCAGCTATGGCTAAAATCATGGAAAATAGCAAAATTGCTATAGATGAGAGGAAAGCATATACAAATTGGAATGTCACTCATTACATCACAAGCCTTAATGATAAGGTTAAACAAGGAAAGTCTCCACCGATTTGGACTATACCTCATCAAGGTAATTTCTGTTTGCAAATCAATGGTCGAACTACTGAACCCGAACAAAGAAAAAGCTTTTGTTCCCATACTTACATCCATTCCTCTCAGAATTCGCCACCATTAGTGCCATCGCAGGGCACATATTTCATCTGTCATGATAGAGCCTAAACGTGGTTGCCGACTGGTTTTTCTGGAACTTGCTATATAGCTTTTCTTCTTCCCCCTACATACACTGCTTCTTCAAATTTTCATAAAAACAGATATGGCAGAGGAATTATTGATTCCAAAGACACAGCAGGTCAAGAGGGAGGAGACTTCCTAAAGGGATTTCTTCCTTTTTAGGGTCCTATGGCAAACAGTAGGAATATGAGGCAACTGGTTTGTGTCATAGAGACTACCATAGACATCACTGTAGGAGCTTTAGGTAATATTACAGCGGAACTACAGGCGGATCGTCTTATGACCTTACAGAACCAAGTTGCCCTAGATGTTATTCTTGCAGATTGTGGTGGAGTCTGTAAATTGATCAAATCGAGTTGCTGTATTTACATACCTGATGACGCTCCGACAGTATACCAGGCCATCTCTAAATTACATATAATCTCTGAGTCGATTCATCAGGACGAAGGAGATTGGTCGTTATTGGGATGGTTTTGGGGACTACTGTTCAAATGGGGTTGGAAAGTGCTAACATTCCTTAGCATAGTTTTAGCCATCGTATTCTCTTGTTGTCTTTGTATGCACTGTGGTCCCGCCATCTGCGACGTTTGTGCTACTATGTGCATCCCAAAACCCAAGGCACAAAGAACAGAGAATATTAGAATGATGCTACAGCAACAGCTTGATGACCTCATGGCCATCGACATCGAATCAGATTAACGTGAGTCTATGTATCTTGCCTGAGTTCTGGCAAAAGGAGGGTCTGAGGAAATTTGATTTTCGATCACGATCGTATCGACCCGCCATTTTGTGCTCTGCCGCCATTTTGTGTTGCCCTCACTCAGGCAGCACGGCGAACGAAGTCTTTTCTGCTTTTCCTGCAATATTGTGTCAAAATAGCCTTGTACCTCTGTTTACGAAGCTGGTGTTAGAGACGGGCCGAGTACACTAATCCCTGTCTGGTTCCTCTAATCCCCGTCTTAACTATCTGTTGGTTCACACTATTCTCTCCTGACTTTATCTTATCTTCTGGCCTTCGCTGTCCTCCGCTCGTATTCTCTTGTTTCACAACTGTCCTCCAGAACACACAAACGTATCTCGCCACCTGCAAGTCAGTTACAGACATGTTAATACCTTAACCTATGGGAGGGATAGCAAACACCGTTGGAGGAGAGGCTTCTTCGAGTTACTCGATATCCTTGTTTTCCAACCTTTCCTATTGGACACGTTCCGTCTTTACCTTTAACTTATTGGTCCTCTATGTATGTTTTAGGTGTGTTCTTTGTTAATGTATATGTTATCTATGTACTATATAAGATTGTGCGCCACGGAGTGAAGTGGCAGTCTCCTGAGAACATACTGTGTGTACTTCCAGGACAACTGTACTATCTGCAGCTAATAAAATCTGATCTTTTACGCCGACAGAGTGTCCCCGTGTCTCTGTTAGCTGAAGCAGGAGAACCCAGGAGATTAAGGCGTACCCTGCGCCGCCAGGTCCAAAAGGTTCTGGTTCTTCACTCAGTGCGAGATGTCCAAGGTGCTAAGAGATATAAGGTGCTCTGGTGCAATCATAAAATCTATTCATGTCAGGTAACAACCCCAAGGGCTCGGTTAAAACAGTGAAAACAGTGAAAACAGTAAAAAACGTAAGAACCATAGACAAGGTACAGCAATATACAATGTATGGGGAATAGGGAGATGGCGAGGCAATCCTTCATCCCATATGCACTTCTAACTCTTCATCCCTATTCAACCCATCAGTTAATTTGGTATTCAAATCCAAATCCAAAATGTATCTAGATTTCAGACGTCTTAGATTAATATTTCTATTACCTCCTTTAATGCTCAGGGGTACCCTATCTATGGCAAAATACATCAGTAAACCAGAATAACTTTCATGTTTGTCATAGAAGTGTTTTGTAACAGAATATGTAATATCTTGGTTCCTAATTGCTCGCTGGTGTTCAAGCATACGTTTTTCAAAGGGAAAATCGTACTCCCCACGTACATCAAAGGACACGGACAACTGTTTACATAAATTCAATAGTCAGTATTTCAATTGTAGAACCTGTGAATCTTATTAATATGCCCATCATTTGATTTAAAATTGAGGACATTTCTCACCATTTTACAGGCCTTACAATTATAGCACTTGTAGAACCCCTTTATGTTAGATTGCAGTGTCTCTAGTTTTTGGCTACCATCAAAGTAGCTGCGCATCAGGTTATCACCTAATGTCCTTCCTTTCCTGTAGGTAACTGGCGGAGCCATGGGTAAATCCTTACCGATAATAATATCATGTTTGACTACCTGCCAGTGTCTTCTCATTTGATTAAAACATGTGATGAATCTAGCTGATATATCTCCCTTAGGGATTCTTTGGTTGGGATAAAGCAATTGATCACTGCTAACCCCCTCTGATTTGTGTTTAGCTTCAGTTAATGTCTTGAAATGATACCCACGTTTTCTGAACCTTTCATTCATTTGCCGTACCTGCCCTTGGAATTCCTGTTCCTCACTGCAAATTCTTTTCAATCTTCATGTTTCCCCATAGGGGATACTGGCTTTTAAATTCATAGAATGTTGGCTTTCAAAATGCAGAGTACTGTTACCGGCAGTTTTTTTATGGAACACAGTTGTATTAATTTTGCCATCCTTCACTTGTAGCAGGATGTCCAAAAATGAGATCTCACTAACACTCATCTGTGCTGTAAAATGTAGATTAAAGGGGTTTTTGTTCAGGATCATCACATATTCTTTAGCCTCCTGTCTGGACCCATTCCACAACAAAAATAAATCATCAATGTATCAGGTCCAGACCAGGGTGTGTTGCACATATTTGGCATTGTCATTAGCCCAGGCCACCTGCTTCTCCCACCAGCCATTCACCAAATTGGCAAAGCTGGGGGCAAAGCAGGTACCCATAGCCATTCCCATGGTCTGTCTGTACACCCTTCCATCATGCATAAAACTATTGTCTTTCAGACAGACCCAAATCATCTGTAGGAACATTCATGTATGTTCTAGAAAACATGCCAATCGTTTTTTAAAAGAATACTCGCATGCCAGCATCCCCAACTCATGGCTAATGAAGTATATAGGGCTGAAACATCAAGGGTGATCATAATAAAAGAATCACTCCAAGCCAAGCTATTGATCTTAGTGAGAAAGTCCCCACTTTATTTGCAAAAAGAAGGTAATGTTTTTACAAAAGGGAAAAGAAAAGAGTTCATATCTATGGCTGTGTTTTCAAGAAACCTCTCATTTGAAGAGACTATAGGTCCCCCTGGGAGATTATACATTTGTCTATGTACCTTCGGTAGTAGATAGAAGGAAGGAATCTTAGAATGTTCGAATCTCAGGAAATTATATTTATTCCGATCTAAAATACAGGCATCATACCAAGACTTAAGTTTTAGCTGGAAACTCTTAACGGTGGCCCGATAATCTACAAGTGCAATGACCTGATAGGATTTTGCATCTTGTAGTTGCCTCATAGCTTCCTGATTGTCTTTCTCCGCATCCAAAATAACAATATTCCCTCCCTTGTCACTTTTTTTCATAACAATGGAGGTATCTTCCTTATGAGTTTTCAGAGCCTTTCTCAATTCTGGTATCAAATTGTCATTATATCCCCCACTTATAGTTCTTAATGCATCTCTTGATTCTTTCTGCACTCCTCTTGCCTCATTCTGTACCCCTCTTTCTCTACCTCTCTTACCTTTTTCAGCACCCCTCTTACCTCTTTTTGCACTCGTCTTGCTTCTTTCTGTACCTCTGTTGCTTTTTTGTGCACTTCTCTTGCTTCTTTCTGCACCCCTCTTGTAAATTACATTCTGAGCACTTGGTAAATAGTGAAGCTGCAAGATAAAAGTGATGTTTAAGACATGTTAGCAGAGGGATTACTGATTAGGCTACTTTTTATAAATCTGTGGAGAGGTACACTCAAGGTAGGTCATGCAAATTTAGATGTGTGCTTGAAATGGGAAGTGTAGTCTGTGCAGTTTAAAGTTCTGCTTGCAATCATGACTGGGGTATGTGTCTACTTGTACATGCATTGACACATGTGTTATGCATCAGAAGAAGCTAGCTTAAAAAGCTGGTAGGAGAAATCTTTTTAGTTCTGTTATGTCATTTGGCCCCACATATAGACATGTCTTACATATGTAGGTGGTATAGAGCCCCTGAAGTAGACTACTCACCACCCATGTGCACTGTTTTATGAGTAGACAGGAATACATACACTTTCTTGTACATAGGTTAAGAGAGCATGCGGTCTGAAACACAGGTATTCAAGAATTTGTATGTTTCTTTGTATATATCATGGCACTAGCAAAAGGTACAGACACATACATGAATGCTTCCTGAAATAGGGTAAGACTTACAAGAGTGATATGAGGAGGATTGCTGTTTAAAGTTAAAATTTCGCTACGCCCAACATTCATTGGTAAATAGTGAAGCTACACAACAAAAGTAAGGTTTAAAACATGTTGTGAGCGGGATTACTGATTACGCTACCTCGTATGAGTGTGTGGAAATGTATAGTTAAAGTACACCATTGAAATGTACGTGTTTGCTTGAAATGGGAAATGCAGTCTGTTAAATTTAAAGATCTATGTGCTCTTGTGTCTAAGGTATGTGTCTATTTGTTCATGTATTCTCGTACATGTTAGGCATCTGAAGATGGTAGCTTAAAAGCTGGTAGCTTGTTTTACAGGTGGAAAAATCCACCTTTCTTTATTTTTCTGGATGTCTCTTCTTCTTTCTGGAGTTCTCCTGCTTCTTTCTGTTCTTTTCTTGCCTCTTTTTCCACTTCTATTGCACCTTTGTGCACTTGTCTTGCTTCTATGTGTACTTCACATGTTTCATTCTGTACCCCTCTTGCTTCTTTCTACACCACTCTTTCCTCTTTCCGCACCTTTAGTACCTCTTTCTGCTCTCTTGCCTCTTTTACACTTCTCTTCCATCTTTCAGTACTCCTCTTACCTCTTTTTGCATCTCTGTTGCTTCTTTGAACACTTGTCTTGCTTGTTTCTGAACTCCTTTTGCTTGTTTGTGCTTTCCTTTCTACATTTCTCTTGCCTCTTTTTGTACCTCTGTTGGTTCTTTCTGAACTTCTCTTGCCTCTTCCTGTACTCCTCTTGTTTCTTTCTGCACCTCACTCTCTTCTTTCTGCACCTCACTAGCTTCTTTCTGCACCTCTTGTGCCTCTTTCAGCACCCCTCTTGACTCTTTCACTACCTCTCTTGCCTCTTTCTGCAATTCTCTAGCCTTTTTCTGTACCTCTCTTGCGTCTTTCTGCATCTTACTGTCTTCCTTCTGTGCATCACTTGCCTCTTTCTGCATTTCTCTTGCTTTTTTCTGCACCAATCTTGCCTCTTGCCGTACCCCTTTTCCCTCTTTCTCTAACTCTCATACCCTTTTCTGCATTTCTCTTGCCACTTTTTACATTTTTTGGGCCTCTTTCTGCACCTCTGTTGCTTCTTTCTGCACTGCTTCTCTGTGTAATTCTCTTGGTTCATTCTACAGCTCTCTTGCTACTTTCTGGTGTCTGCTTGAAATGGGACCTATAGGAGAAGGTACTAGAATGTTCACATACATAATACGCATGAAAATAGATCCACAAATAGACACATACCTCAGCCACAAGAGCATGCAGACCTTTAAACTTGACAGTCTGCAGTTTCCATTTCAAGCATACACCTAAATTAATACAGCCTACTTTGAGTGTACCTTTCCACACACTCATACGTAGTAGCCTATTCACTAATCCCTTTGCCAACATGTCTTAAATCTCACTTTTCTCTTGCAGGTTCACTATTCTTTAACTTTCTGAATATTAGGCATAGCCAAATTTAAAACAGCAGTCCTTCCTAGGTTACTATTGTAAGTCTTACCATATTGCTGAAGGGATACATGTATGTGTCTGTAGCTTTTGCTATTGGAATGATACATAAAAAGTAGCATACATATACTTGAATATCTGAGTTTTACATTGCATGCTATCTAAATGTGTGTAGAAAAAGCTGTATATATTCGTTTCGGTTCATAAAACAGGGTATGTAGGCATTGCAAAATCTATTTGAGAGGCTCTATAACAGCTACAAATGTTTGTGTAAGGGAATGATAGAGCACAACTGAGAAGATTGCGATTTGTTTACCTGTATGAGAAGCTGTCAACTTTTAAAGTTAGCATTTTCAGATGCATAACAAATGTGAGAAAACATGTACAAGTGGAGACATACTTCAGTTCAGGAGCACGTACACCTTTAAACTTGAGAGACTGCACTTCTCATTTCAAGCAGATACCTACGTTTAGAGCATGTTTCCAAAGGCTCATACAAATTAGCCTAATTACTAATACCCCTGCCAACATGTCTTAAAACATACTTTTCTCTTGCACCATTACTAGTCACCAAGTAGTCTGAATGTTACGTCTAGCCTAATTTAAAACAGCAATCCTTCCTGTGTGACTGTTTAAAGGTCTGTGTGCTCTTCAGGCAGGTTTACTAATGTGCAAACTATGACATCATACATAGTTAGTTGTTCTATTGCTAATGCAACTGTAAGCAATTGACTATTTATTATTGTGATTATTAATATATAATTATTTGTAAACTTTATAATTATGTAACAAAGTATTAAAACTATTCTTTATTTTTTAGCTATTTACCTTTTTTTAGGATACAAATTGAAGATGGGAAGAAAAGATCTAATGAGAAGGGAGGAAGAAAAGCAGTACTACTTAAAGAAAACTAAAAAGAGGAAATTAGGTGAAGCCCAAAATGTTAGACACGAAATGAAATCTTCTGGTAAGAGAACTACAAAGTTTGTTAAAAGAGTTGTACAGAGTTTAAAGCAATTTTAAAATGTTGAAAAGAAAAAGAGAAGTTCTACAACAGAGCAGAAGGAAAGAAAAAAATGATATGGTAAAAGAAAATAATTTTATGAGGAAAAAAATGCATATTGAAAGAAGGCTAAAAGAACATAAAGACAGAATGAGGAGAATGTTTAAAAGTAGAATACTATAACATTTATTTAAAGATTGTAAAAAATATTGAAAAAGAACAGCAACTTATAAGAACAAGCATTAAAAATGCAATAGGTCTCACCTTTCATTAAGTTAAAGCAATTTGCTTTGCTATACAATACCATTAGCAAAGCAAATGGCTTTAACTTAATCTAAGGCAAGACCTATTGCATTTATAATGCTTGTTATGATACTCTTTGTAAGCTATGAACGGTGCATGAAGGGAAGATGTAAATCGAATATAAATATTTCTGCCCCATCCCCCCTCCCAAGCAATGAAAAACACATCAGCAGGGCATGTGAAAAACAATTCTGTCACAGTCCAGTTTACACAAAGCTGACTAAAACAATTTTTGTATTGCGAAATGTGATATATATATGTCCATCTTTCCACCCAATTTGTGTTGAAGAATCTTTGACAGCAGCACACTATTATGGTGCGGGGAAAAGTATATCACAGGGATAAAACGAATTGAACTGTAGTGCAATATTAAGTATAAACTGATGCAGTATAAATGGTGCATTCAGTGGTAAATAGGAACTGTGCTCACTCACAGTCACACGCGGGGGCCATTAAGCGCTAAGGTCTTGCCAGTACCAAGCAATACCTAAGATAAATTTATCGAATACACTCCAGTTGTAACACGGTTCCCGCTGATTGCTCATTTACCCACAATGCATGCTGTTATAGCAAAATCTAACAAACGACAGGGAAAGCTCAGGTTATTTTTTAGGCTGACTGCCAAGCCCCTCACCTCAGATTATTCATTTTTTAGGGCAATCACAGGGGTCTGGGTACTTAATATTGTTTTCACCAAATATGAAAATGATCTACTCGCCCATTCTTAAGTTCCTCCTAGGGCAAGCCATTTGTCATCTCCTTCCAATGAATGACTGCTTCATTACTGCGATAATTTATGAGACACAAGAAGAGAAGAGCTGCACCTCGAGACAGAGAGCTTTCACGCAGATTAAAATAGAATATTTTGCATGGGAAGGTTTTATTTCTGGAGCTGTGCAATTTTATTTTTTAAGGACATTTTTATTTTAAAGATATATATTTTTTGTCAAACTCTCTTTTTGCAGTAGAAAAGAATGTGAAAGAAAAGCGGTGTTAGGATGTGTTTCCTCTATTCCTCAACATAGTTTAAAGTCAAATTGTCAAAAAAAATGCGTAAATCTATTACTCTCTGCCCGGCTTCTGAATCACGCCAACTCTTGTTGTGGTTAATATTTCTTTTTTTTGTGACGGAAAATATAGATTATTCTAACCATACCACAACATAGGTTTAAATTGCTGTCTTCTGATTTCAGTCAGGGACCAGACAGTGACTTAAAATGCAGAGTTTACAGCTAAATCAACAGATTTAGGTCTGTGGAACTAACAGATTTTTTCACAGCTCGTAGCTCTGACAAATGCCGTTTTCACATTTCGGGAACTTCCAGTGATATGGTGTTGGGGAAAATGTACCTAGTTTGTGTCAAGATTTTATAGCTCCTCCGCTGCGCCAATAATAATATTATTGCTGCATGATGTGTCATGCCCCGGCGCTGGAGTAGCCCTCTTTTAATTGCACAAATGTAAACTTTCAGAAAACTGCATGTGCGGTTTTATATTTTGGGTCCCGAGCAAATTACCATCCGCAGTGTGAGAAGTTGGCGTGGTATATGCTGTCCACTAATTATAGTGGGCACCCTGTACCAGTCCAAACAACCCCTTAATGATGATAGGTTAAAGACAACCTTTATTGAAAGCTATCCTAGTGGTAGCTATGAAAAGCAGTCTTCAGGCTAAGTCTTGAAGGAATGTAAAGCAGCTTGTTTTACCAGTCTATAATCTTTTGAATGGCTAAATGAAAGGCAAACACACCAGGTATATATATAAAATAAATGTATTTATTTCTAAACACACCCTCCTAGTCTCTTTATGAGGCTAGAGGTCAAAACACATAAGTTACACTTCAAATATTACAGTAATAAGCACAAATACACGTCAGGCCCTAGGAGCGAGCCAAACCATATACTATAATAGTGGTATAAGAACCACAACTTCACTAGACACAAGGCCCAGAGCCTGTAGAATCGATGGGACCCCAAGGAACCACCCAAGGTAGTGACACGGGGGACCCACGGGGGCTGTGTGCAGTGTGAGAACACAGCCGCAAGCTCCAGTTAGCTTCTATGGGAAAAGTCGTGGTTAGATTTTTAAAGATTAGGGACACTTAGAAATGAGTCTGGACCAAACCCTTTAGAACTTAGGAAGTTCTAGGGTCAACACCCACGGGAGCACCGGAGTACTCATGTTACCTCACCCAGGGAAGCCGGGTGCATTGGTATCAAATGGTGTCAGGTCGCGTCGTCAATTTCAATGGGAGCTGGCAAAGAAGTGCTGCTGCCGGGAAGATGCGAAGTGTCCGAAGAGATCCAAGCCTGGATCGAAGTCGAGAAGAACCTGAAAGCAGAGGGGACAGAGTCTGGGTCACTTGCCAGTGACCAGGAGGACGATAGGCGGATGCCCACCGATGTCGGGTGATTTTAGGTGAAGAAGGGGAAGCTTGACTCTTCAGCCACGAGGACCAGGAGGTGTTGAGGATGACCAGAAGCTGTATTCGAGCTATCCCACAAAGGACGTCGAGTGCTGCAGTGCCTGGATTGAACACAACAAGCCTTGGCAACAGCAACCCACACAGAAAGATGAAAGATGCTTCGGTGCAGACCAGCAAGGTCTGATGGACTCACCACTTCGTACGGAGTCAGGGCACGTCTGGAGCAACCAGGGAAGCCCAAGGAAAATCAAAGTTACCCTCCAGTTGACAGACCAGGGATTGCGAAGGGACCTCAAGAGGAAGCACAAAATGGCGGCCCGCAGGTCACTCGGGGTGACTAGGCCATCAATATTCAGTGGATTCTCTGCTCGAGGTGGGAGCTACAAGTAATCCAAAGCACACCTTTAAAAGACGTTGAGAAGTCAATGCACTTGCAAAAGTGCATGGTGACCAGGAGTTCCGGTTCCACGCTACTCACGAGGGCTGCAGGTCTCAGCTTTGCTGGGGACTTGGGACAGCCTCTGAGATGTCTGGCAATCCTCTTCTTGGGCTGCAAATACTTCAGAGTCCGGCAGGAGCTTCGGAGATGCAGACCGGCAAAATGCTTTGTAGGTGCCTGCTAAGCAGGGGAGTCACTCCTTGACCCCATGGGAGATTTCTTCAGTCCTCTAGTGTTTAGAAGAGCATCGAAGTTCCAGGATTCAGCTTCAGAGTTTCATCCAGGGATATCTAAAGTTCTGGTTACAGAGGTTCCTTACTTATACCTAAGGAAGGGGTTGGACTAACTCTGGGGACCCACCTATTGGAGGGTTTGGAAAGAGGGGTGGCTACACCCATTTCCTTTGTCCAGTTTTGCACCAGAGCAGGGTCTGGAAGCCCCTGAAACGGTTTGAGCTGGACTATGCACAGGGACACCAAATGTGCCCCCAGTGCAGGACTTCAAAGCACTCTGAGAGTGCTCCCACCCAGCCCCAAAACACATAAGCCTGTCTGGGAGGTGGTTACACCTCCCTGTGACAGGAAACCTATTGTCCAGGCCTCCCCTGCTGGAGTTTCGGTCAGCAGCAGGAGGCCAGACCTATGTCTGTGGCTGCAGCATCCATTTTGTGATGCAAGGGCTCTATTAGATTTCTACTGGGTACACCAGTACTACCCTGTCTTTCCCTCTAGAAGGGTGGGATAATATTCTCACATCAGGAATTGATGTGGGGGTATGATTCCAGTGTGTTTGACAGAAAACACGTCATTTTTCCATGCAGCCAGTCCAAAGTTAGCATTAACCGTTTTAGATATAATGCACTTAAGAGTACATGGTCAGGCTGCACTACTGACAACCCCGGAGAAGAGATTCTGAAGGCTGCAGAGGGGCTCAGCTCATGCCTGGGCACCTTCTCCCATATAACCAAGCACCCTGCCTTCAGGATTGATAAGGCCTGCCATAGGGGTGACTGATAGGTTACTATGTGCAGTGGTAGGTGAGGCATAGTGAACCTATACCTCAGTAAGGGGTGCATGCGCCACCTTACCCAGGCTGCAGTAGCAGACCTGTGGTGTCATTTTTAAGGGCTTTCCAGGGGTGGCACAATACATGCTTCAGCCCCTGACAGGCCTCTGGGGTACCTATGCCCTGGGTACATAGTATACCATATACTAGGGACTCACAAGGGTACCCTAGAATCCAATCTGGAGTGTACCTAAAGTACATGCAATCAATTTAGAGAGGAAGCAGCTAGGCTGGGGCCCTGAATAGCAGGGTCCCAGCCAGACTAAAGTCGAAAAACAGTGAAGCACCAGCAAAAAGTGGGGGCAAACATGTGAAGCAGATCCTACTCTCCTACAACCCCCCCCCCCCCCCCCAAAGCGTGGACATTAAACTAACCTTGACCAGTTGAGTCTTCATGTTCTAAGTGGAAATATCTGGAGAGTCCATCTGCATTGGCATAGTTACTCCCAGGTCTATGTTCCACTGTATAGTCCATCCCCTGTAGGGAAATGGACCACCTGAGAAGTTTCGTGTTTTCACCCTTCATCTGATTTAGCCATAAGAGGGGCTTATGATCTGTCTGAACAATGAAGTGAGTACCAAACAGGTATGGCCTCAACTTCTTCAGAGCCCAAACCACAGCAAAGAACCACAGCAAAGGCCTCCCACTCAATGGCTGACCAACGTTTCTCTCTGGAGGTCAACCTTCTGCTTATGAAAGCTACTGGTTGATCCTGACCTTCATCATTCAACTGTGACAGTACAGCCCCTGCGCCCAACTCAGATGCATCTGTTTGTACAATGAACTTTTTGGAGTAATCAGGACTTTGCAGAATGGGAGCAGTGCACATGGCCTGCTTCAGGTCATCAAATGCCTTTTGACAGCTAACTGTCCACTGAACCTTTTTAGGCATTTTCTTAGAGGTTAAGTAATTCAGGGGTGTCACTATTGATCCATACCCCTTGACAAATCTTCTGTAGTACCCAGTCTGGCCTAAGAAGGCTCTCACCTGAGTCTGGGAAGTGGGAGCAACCCAGTCCATTATGGTCTGGATTTTGCTCTGCAGTGGTTGAACCTGGCCTCCACCTACAAGGTGGCCCAGGTACACAACCTGACTCTGCCCTATCTGGCACTTAGTAGCCTTGATAGTTAGGCCTGCTTTTTGCAGGGCATACAAAACATTCCTCAGGTGGACCAGGCGATCCTCCCAGGTGAAGCTAAAGACCGCAATATCATCAAGATATGCTGCACTATAGTCTTCCAGACGTGTAAGGACTTGATTCACCAACCTTTGGAAAGTGGCAGGCGCATTCTTCAAACCAAAGGGCATTACCACAAATTGATAGTTCCCACTACTTGTAGGAAATGCTGTATTTGGCTTTGCATCATCAGCTAGTCTGATCAGCCAGTAGCCAGTTGTCAGGTTAAATGTGCTTAGAAACTTGACTGAGGCAAAGTATCTATCAGCTCATCTGCCATGGGGCTGGATGGGCATCGGTGATAGTGACTGCATTGATACCCCTGTAGACAACACAAAACCTCATTTCTCTCTTGCCATATTTGGTGTGTGGTTTAGGTACCAGGACTACTGGACTAGCCCTATCTGAGGGTTCAATGACTCCCAAATCCAACATCTTTTGGTCTTCTGTCCTTATACAGTCCCTGGCATGGTCAGGTTGCCTGTAGATCTTATTCTTCACAGGCAGACTGTCCCCAGTGTCCACTTCATGAGTGCAGCAGGGATTCTCTGGTACCTGCTTTTTTGACTGCGCCTGTGGTTCCTGTCCTATGCCCGCTTTCTCCATGGTGTTGGGGGCACCCTGGTGGGACGTGGTCCCAGGGCTGATTTTGACCTTAATAATCACCCACTTTCTGCTCCAACACTCCGGGACAGGACTCTATCTCCCAGAGTGTAACTTACTCGGACCAGCTACCGCGAGTGAGGGGGAGGCGTGGTCACCGCGCTTAAAGCGCTGCCTCTCCCCCCGCGGAGCGGGATTCTCTTGTACCTGCTTTTGTGACTGCGCCTGTGGTTCCTGTCCTTTGCCCGCTTTCTCCGTGGTGGTGGGGGCACCCTGGTGGGACGAGGTCCCAGGGCTGATTTTGACCTTAATAATCACCCACTGCCTGTGCCAACACTCCAGGAGAGGACTCTATCTCCCAGAGTGCAACTTCCTCAGACCAGCTGCCGCAAGTGAGGGGGAGGCATGGTCACTGCACTTAAAGCGCTGCCTCTCCCCCCACGGCGTGGGATTCTATGGTACCTGCTTTTGTGAATGCACCTGTGGTTCCTGTCCTTTGCCCGCTTTCTCCGTGTTGGTGGGGGCACCCTGGTGGGACGATGTCCCAGGGCTGATTTTGACCATAATAATCACCCACTGCCTGCGCCAACACTCCGGGAGAGGACTCTATCTCTCAGAGTGCAACTTCCTTGGACCAGCTGCTGCGAGTGAGGGGGAGGCATGGTCACTGCGCTTAAAGCGCTGCCTCTCCACCTGCGGCACGGGACGCACGCGGGTCGCAGCCCGGACGAAGCCCGGACCAAGGGCGGGCCCGTCTGAGCCTGTCCGAGTCTGGAGGAGGCTGGTCTGGGCCACCCCTCCTACGTTAGGTCTATTAGTAGAGGGGTCAGCTTAGCTGTTGTTTCATTCCGCCATGCCACCTGTAGGGGACAGCATACTGGGCAAACGTAAAATGGGAGTGGGTGCGGGAGTTGTGGGAACCCTCGATGCCTTCCTATCTAGGGCTGAATCTGCGCTTATCCATGAGATTCAAATAACAGAGCGTAGGTTATAGCTTGATCCTTTCATATTAACAGGTCCAGGTAATCCAGCCCCCTCCATTTCATCCATGCACTCAGACACCCCTGCTGCTGTTCCTCTTAGGCCATCTAGACAGCCCTCACCTGATTTAACACCTTCGCCTCCTTCTACTCCAACAAGCCCAGAAGGCTCTCTTAGAGCCTCACCGGTCATTACTAGGGGGAAGAAGGCCAAGCAGGTTAAACAGAGGGATGTGGGGGAGGTGGGGGAACCTCCAATGAAGAAAAGGAAAGCTCGTGGCCCACCAAAGTCACATTCACATCCACCCAGGGGTATAAGTCGGAAGGCACCTGCAAAGGGGTGCGGGGGGCATCTGCAATCTTCTTTGGCTACTACTAGTGATTGCTTTCCTGTAGATGATATTACCAAAATAGCCAATTGTTCTGAGGTCGATCTCTCTAAACAGTTATTGCAGAAAATGTCAACATTAATTGAACCCTTGTTGCTGAAACTAGCCTCGATTGAAGATAGGCTCATTAAAATAGAGCAGGGTCTTCCTAAGAGCTCTTTGAGTAATCCTATTGCACAATTGTGCGGTGGGGGTAACTCCCAAAACCGGGTGGTGGGGGGTTTGCAAAATAGACGGCCAGATAAATATCCCACCTCACTACACTGACGCGACCTTGGGAAATAGTCAACTTAACCTCCTATCTAGCGGTGGTCCTATTGACCAGGGTGTCCAGCAGGTTCCAAGTGTTGGCAGAATACACTCAATCTAACAACCCTCAGTGGATGAGTCATATACCCCTACTTTTCTACACCTCCCGGCGGAAGCCACACCTTATACTATTATTTTGGGTAATGTCCCTGAGCTCGCACCACAGACGCGGGAGCATTGGTCTACCCTGCGAAATAATGCATTACATCTGTTAAACTCTAGAACAGAGATAACAACCCAACAGTTTTTTTAATTCAAAATGGTACGTAGGGTACCCTGGGTTGGAAAGTCCCAAAAAACTCTACGGGGTGATTGTGTGGTTTTGAGCTTTAGGACACTTAGCCTGGTTCAGTATATACTGTCAAAGGCAGGGACCCGCGATGCAAGGGACACTATTTCAGTGCTTCCACTGGGGTATTTCTACCGACCCATGATAGCTCCTAGCCTTGTCAACTGGAGAGGGACAATCCACCCCTTGGGGCAATTTAACCACTCTGTCCCCGTGAACAACCGATTTGATGCCCTTTCTTCCCTGGAAGGCATCGATTGACACAACATTGTTGGTGGCACCGTGTTAACAACAACAAGCATCATTGGGGGTATAGGGGATTTGATCAAGGCACTTGTGACCCTGCTGACCCTACTAACATTAGTACTATTAGAATAGCGAGGGATGTTAATGGTGAAAACCCTGGTCACTTAGGGGGTGCTAACATTTCTAGGGAGGAATCGCGTTTGGAGGGCAAGAAGGAAAGTTTAGCTAGTGTGCCTCAGGTTGAATGATTCCTACCAAATAGTTCACCCGGTATGGCTGCATCAAGTATTGTGAATGTACCTGCAGCCCAAATGGCCCTCTTGAGTACACATTCAGGGCACGATAAGTCTAGCATCACAGTGGGTTCTTGGAACATTGCGGGGCTTCTGTCTAAAACAGTATCAAGCGACTGGTCTATTTTTATCGAACAGCATAATATCTGGGCATTCCAAGAAACATGATCCTTGGACCAAGTTTATTACCCTGGGTTTCTGAACTTTTCAAAACCAGCCCAAGGGGGACGAAAGGGAAGACCAATTGGTGGACTCACCTGTTGGGTGAGACAACAATCTGGTTACACTGTTGAGGTAGAACCGATCGATAGCCCAGATATTATGGCTCTTCGGTTAAGGATGGGTCATGATTGTGACATTTTACTAATTAATATTTATGCAAGAGGGCTGCCGGGTGGGAGGCGCTCTGAGGCAGTTGCTCTTCTTGAGAGATTCTTGGACAGTTGGAGGGCAGGATGTAACCTGATTATAGCGGGTGATTTTAATTGTTCCTTTGAACCCCTTGATCGAGAGGATGGTAATCTAAGCTCCGAGGAGGACCTACAATGGAGCATTCCGCCCCTAGAACTTAGCCCAATTAATAAATGGACGGAAGCAGCATTGCAGCTTAAGGGGCTGTGCTTGGAAAGAGGAGTTAGGGCAGTTAATGGGAGGTCTCAGTCAGATCGGAAGGGGGCATACACCTTCAGTAATGGTTTAAGAAGAAGTTGGATAGACTATATTCTTCTCAATGTGGAATTGTGGGCCTTCCTACAAGATATGCTGGTAGTTGAGTGGACCGAAAGTGATCATGATTCATTGGTACTGACAATTAAGGCTCCGTGTCCAATGGATAAGTCCAATAAGGACGATGGCCACACCTGATTAGACGTAGTAGTCTCGAATGATGATAGGAGAGTCAGATGGGCCAGGCTTGCCGACAGAGAAGAGGACCTGGAGCAGATGAAGGCTATGGTTGCCCACTCAGTCGCCATTCTTAACAACTGTGCCACCCAGGAGGATATTAACCTTGCTGTCCCAAAAGTTCATAGTGATCTATTCTCCAACTTAAAATCTTTTTTCATTCAGTCTAATCCAAGGAAGAGCAAGCCAGGTGTAAAAACGGCTACCTGGTACAATAAATCTTGCAGAGAGGCATATCGGATTCTAACAAATGCCATTAGGTCCAAGAATATGGGAGAGGTTAGATTGGCCAGGGCCAGGTATAAAGCAATTAAAAAACTGCCAAAAAGGAATGGGATGATAAAAGATGGCTCGATCTGCTCGAGGCAAGCAGTGAGAGAGATATGGTAAAATTCTGTCAGCTAGTTAAGTGCGGTGGTAGTGGAACCCCACATATACCAGTCAATCACGTAGCACCAGAATTGTGGGTTTCATATTTTGAAGCACAATTTTCTATTTCAAATAACAACATAACCCACCCCCATATTGGCACCTTGTCCACTACCCTATCGTTTGACAGCTCCGAAGCTGATTCGGTTCTCTCACTGATCCCGAAAGGTAGGGCACCAGGACCGGATTGTATACCGGCGGATTTGTTTATGTATGATAAAAATAATTGGGTTTCCTACATTACGTTTATAGTTAATGCCATAGTCAGTGGTGCGCCAATCCCTGATACCTGGTCAGGAGCTGTGATGATACCTATACATAAAAAGGGCGATCGCTCGTTACCCGGTAATTATAGGCTGATTAGCCTCATTGACTCAATGCAAAAAATAATTGCCAGGCTGGTACTTCGTAGAATCCACATATGGATTGAGGATCACAAGATTTTATCACCTCTGCAGACTGGCTTTCGCCCTTTTACCAGTACCATTGACCAGGTTATTAGGCTTGTAATGACTTACTGGCGAGTGTGTATCATGGGGGGGGGCTTCATTTATGCAGCTTTTACCAATCTTAAGTCTGCATTTGACTTGGTTCCCCGTAATAAGATGTGGAGTGTCCTCATGGACGCAGGGATGCCTCGGGAGCTATTAGCCATATTAATTAAATTACATACTACGAACTATGCACAGGTACGGTGGGGCTCCCATGGTGAGGTTACCAATAGATTTCCTGTCTCAAAGAGTGTGCGCCAAGGATGTGTCCTTGCACCCACGCTGTTTTCTCTGTTCATCGATAAGGTTGTCCACTATTATTCAACATGCCCTACAGATGCCCATGTCTTGGCGGGACTGAGGAAACCACTGCTCATATTCGCGGACGACACCTTGATCCTATCTAAGACACAGAAGGGACTACAGGTCAGTTTAGGTTTGAGGTGTTTTGCCAAGATCATGGGCTGGTGGTAAATGTGGACAAGACAAAGTTCATGCTTTTTCACAAACATAAAAGCATCAAAGGTAGTGTGTACATGAACAAAGTCCTTTTAGAACAGACAGATGCGTTTACGTATCTGGGGATTACTTTAGGCAGGAAACTGAACTGGAAGCCTCAGAGTGACCTGTTAGCCTTAAAACATGTTCAGTTGGCAGGAGCTCCCATAAAAGAGCATAGGCGTTCGTTCACCAAGTCAATTGCCCCTGTTCTCAAGATATACAACACCAAAGTCGTTACATCAACATTATATGGTGCTGAATTATGTGGTTTTGAGAACATCACACCATTGGTATTAGCCCAGAACAAATTTGTTAGAGTTATTACGGGCCTCCCGCAATCATCCCCATTGTTGCCCCTCTTTTTGGATCTGGGTTGTTTACGCATTGAAGATCTTGCACGATACAGACCAATAGCGTTTTGGAGAAGGCTCTGGGTTACCCCAGAGCTTTCCAAATATGCTAAAGCCCTACTGGATTTCAGGGGGTTTGGTTGTCAAGGCAAGATCAAATGGCTACAGAATATTAAAAACACCCTGTGTGGGATGGGGGATGAGTGGTTTGTGGAAGCATCCAGAAGAAAATCTGTTCCCGTCTAAAAGGGATTTTAAGGCTGCTTACTGGGATATGGTTAAGAACAATTACTTTTCCTCCACTATGAGGCCCAACTTGTCTAGGGATTGTTTGACGTTCAAACAGTACTTTGTGCTTGAAGCTTATTGGGATGTCATCCTAAGACCGATGGGCAGGAAAATATACCATCAGTTTATGGTTGGCTCTTTCCCTATTAATGCCTTTACAAGCAAATGACTTAGGCATGGGTCAGAGCAATGCCCTGTATGTTTAGCCCAGACGGAATCCAAACCCCATGTCCTTTTTGTATGCCCGGCCTATAAGCTACTTAGGGTGAAATGGTTGAAAACCACCTGTATGAACCTGGGTACTAGATCTGCCATGGAGGCGTTAAGGATTTTGCAGACATCAACCAATGAACCAATAGTTATTGCCATGGTGAAATTCCTGAGTTGGGTATGGGTTATTCAATCTAAAAAACTAAGAGAATCTTAAGCTTATTTAGACGTTATGCCTTTTTAGTGTAGTTCCGCCAATGAAATTACTGTGGTGAGAATTACCTTACATATTTTACCATTGGATACTTATGGTTTTTACTGTGTTCTTTTAACATGTTTTATGGTATACATTTTTTGTACTAGTTATTGTGCCTAGTTATATCTTAATGATTGTTCAGTGTTGTTCTGTGTTTTTATCCCAAGTATTTCAACTTAATATTGTTTGTATTGTCTTTTATGATTATTTTAGTCGAAATAAAGACACAATGAAATGAGTGCACCAGGTAGTCTGACTTGGAGTCAGAGAAAACATCTGTCTAAACTGGCTGAGAAATGTTCTGCAGTCAGTTTGTTGCTGGACAGTGAGGCTGCCTGCAAAGGCTACACCATCAACTGATCCATCATCAGGGTTCTGAGAAAGCAGGTCAGGGAGCGGCTCACTCTCTTCCTCCTGTCCTTCATCAGTAGCCATGAGCAAGCCCATGGCTGCCCTGTCAACATATGGTTTTAGTCTGTTGACATGAAGTGCCCTGTGGGGACTCCTAGGGGTTCCAAGGTCTACCAAGTAGGTGACCTCCCCTTTCTGTTCAACAATGGCATGGAGCCACTCCATTTGTCCTGGAGGGCTGCTGGGGCCACAGGCTACAACACCCACACTTTCTGTCCTGACTGATAAACAGTCAGTACAGCCTTTTGGTCATGCCAGGCCTTTTGTAATTCCTGGCTAGCCTCAAGGTTTTTAGTAGCCTGTTTCATCTACTCAGCTATCCTGGAGCGGAGACCAAGTACATAGTCCACTATGTCCTGTTTAGGGGGTTGGAGAGTCATCTCCCATCCTTCACCAGACACAAAGGACCCCTAACAGGATGGCCAAACAAAAATTCAAAAGGGCTGTCACCAACCCCATTTTGTGGCACCTCCCTGTAGGCAAACAAAAGGCAGGGCAAAAGGATGTCCCATCTGCACCTAAGCTTTTCTGGGAGACCTTTGATCATGCCCTTTAAGGTTATGTTGAATCTTTCAACTAAACCATTGCATTGTGGGTGATAGAGTGTGGTGAATTTGTAGTTCACTCCACACTCCTTCCACATAGCAGTTAAGTAACTTGACAGAAAGTTTGAACCTCTGTCAGGTACTACCTCCTTAGGAAAGCCCATATTTGAGAATACACCCTAGAGAGCTCTTGCCACCACAGGTGCTGTAGTGGTCCTAAGTGGGATTGCCTCTGGGTACCTCGTGGCATGGTCCCCCACCACCCGGATAAATCTGTGCCCAGATGCAGTTTGAGGATCCATGGGACCAACAATGTCAATCCAACCCTCTCAAAGGGAACCCCCACCACAGGTAGTGGTGTCAGGGGGGCCTTTGTGGTTCCACCTTCCGAGCCACTGGCTTGGCAGGTCACACAGGAGCGACAGAGCTCCTTAGTGTCTTCAGACATGTGGGGCCAGTGAAAGTGAGGGACAATTCTGTCCCAAGTCTTGTTCTGGGCCAGGTGTCCTGCTAATGGAATATCATAAGTTAGTGTCAATAGGAAGCCCCTAAACTTCAGAGGTATAACCAACCTCCTGGATGCAACAGGCTTGGGGTCTCTACACTCTGAATAAAAGAGTCCATCATCCCAATAAATGTTATGGTTGCCACTATCCTCATCAACAGCTTGCTTTCTGAGGGGTTCAAGGGAGGGGCAGGTTTTCTGCTCCTGGCTCAGATCTGACCTGGAAGGGCCCCCTGCCCCCAAGAACTCAACCTGGTCAAGTTCAAGCTCCTCTGGGACAGTTCCTTCTTCAGGCAAAAGATCATCTCCCTCAGGAGGCTGTTCTGTATTCTGAGTCAGGTGGGAAGGCAGTGCCTTAACCCTACTGCTCCTCCTCTTGGGAGGCACCTGGTCCATTCTTCCAGAATCCAGGCCCTGTCCAGTGTTAGACGTTTTGGCCTGTGACCTAGTCACAGCAAAGACATGAGCAAGGATCCCTAACATTTCTGCATGTGTCCTGAGCTCCACTTCAGCCCAAGCTGAAGTTTCCAGATCATTGCCAAGCAAGCATTCAACTGGTAGGTTTGCACTTACCACAACCTTCTTAAGGCCAGTTACCCCAACCCAGGAGAAGTTAACAACTGCCAGAGAGTGGTCTGTTCTGACATTGCTAGCATTGGTCACTTGGTACATTTCACCAAGTATAATCTGCCCAGGATCCACAAGATCTTTTGTCACCATTGTGACACTTGCTCCTGTGTCCCTGAATGCCACAGCCTCTTTTACATTTATCAAAGTCTGCTGTCTGTATTTGCTCAAATTACTGGGACTCACAAAGGAGGACATATCCATGCCTGGTGCAATCACTTGTCCAGTGAGTCTTCTGTTTACAGATTTTGCACCATGGTTTCTTTTGGCCTTTTCCTTTGTTAGTCTATGCATCCCCATCTGAAGAAGATTTTTGGGGACCTTGTGAAGACTTCTGGTCTTTACCCTCTTCCCACCCTTGTCAGAGTTTTTAGGATCTTGCTTCTTTGGTACACCACCTTGGTTCTGTACCTTCTGCCTCACCCTGGTTCTGACCCACTTGTCTGCCTTCTTTCACCCATTCTTGGGGAGAGGTAAGATCTGAGTCCACCAGGTACTGGTACAACAGCTGATTTTTACAATTATTAAGGATCTGCTCCCTCATAATCAAATTGTTCAATCCTTGGAAGTCATGCACTTTGCTGCCAAGCAAACAGCCCTGCAAGGCTTGATTCTGTGCCTTTTGGGTATCCCTGAACTTTAACCTGTATTGTTCAGTGGTTAGGCCAAACCCTTCAATCAATGCACTTGTCAGACTGGTATCTTCCACTCTCCCCCACATTGGGTTCTGACAGAGACATGGACTAAGCCCCACTCTAACCCTGATATCGCTATCGCTCTCCCTCCCAGAGGGCTACCATATCCAAAGACAAGACAGACCTCTCAAAGCAGGAGGAGGATTAGCAATCATATATAAAGACCCCATTAGGATCTCTATCATTGATCAACACTCCACTGACACTATGGAGATATTAATCTTCAGAGCAGATATACATCCGCAACTCTGCTGGAAAGGTGCCTTGGTCTATCGACCCCCTGGGCCCTTATCCCAATTTTTCATCTCACTTACTGGAATTAATTTCTCTCCACGTGATTTCCACCAAAAGTGTCCTACCTCTAAGGGATTTTAATGTGCATGGGGAAAATCTTGGAAATAAAGAAACAAACACCCTATTAACTGACCTCTCCACTCTGAACCTAAGAAAAATCAACACCGATCCTACTCATCAGGCTGGACATATGCTTGATCTTATTTTAACTAACTCTCCCAATATTATCTATAAAACTACGAGTCCCCTTGAGTGGTCTGATCACTATATGATTGATTTCTCGATCCAGGGTAAACACGGAAATGTTGGCCCCAAACCCAAATCCATCAGGGAATATAGACAGTGGCATAAAATCACACCACAATCCTTCCAGGATTCCTTCATCCCTCCCCATTATGAAGAATCGGATAGTACAGAGGAAAGACTAGCGTCCTTAACTACCAACCTTCTTGACACTATTAATCACTTAGCCCCTCTAAAGTCACAATCGAATCTCCTTAAACGCACTCAGGCCCCTTGGTATTCTCCCATCCTCAGAACAGAAAAAGGCCTTTGTAAAAAACTAGAACGTACATGGCGCCTCTCACACAACCCAGCAGATAAATATCAATTCAAAAGTACTCTAGCGGCTTATCACAAAAATTTGAAACTTGCTCGCAAATCAACACATTGCCTTACAGATCAATAAAGCAGAAAATTCCTCCCGTATGTTGTTCCAAATACTAAACACTTTCACTAATCCCAGAGCTTGCAATACTGAGGAAGCTCCTTCGCAAAATCTCTGTGACAATATTGCGAATCACCTTTCCCAGAAAATTGAAATAATATACCAATAAATCACCTCTATTTCCGTCCGTCACTCAGACCCTCACATAGAAGGACCTCCTGCTGAGGCTGATCTATATATGCCTTCCCAGTCCTCACCATCACCGAAGTTGACTCTCTCTTAAAACACGCCAAATCAGGTTCACCATTAGACCCTCTGCCGGCCAAAATCGCCGCCACCTTGTCCGCCACTCTGGCCAGGCCTATATGTTCAATTCTTAATAGGTTCTTGGACAAAGGTATCCTCACAGCCGAATGGAAAGCAGCTCAGATTATTCCCATAAGGAAAAATCCGAAGTTACCACCAGAGGATATCACTAACTACCGACCCATTTCTCTACTCCCCCTATATAGTAAACTTCTTGAAAAACATATAAATAAACGCCTTTCTGAGTTTATTGAATCCACCCATCGCCTCGATCAATCACAGTCCGGCTTCCGACCAAAGCATAGCACAGAGTCAACATTAGTGGAGGTCACTGATAACATCTGAATGGCAGCTGACAATGGTCGGGCAGTACTGTTAGTGCTGCTCGACCTGTCGGCAGCCTTCGACACCATATCCCATCAGGTTCTGATCACACGCCTTAAGGATATAGGTGTCAAGGATAAAGCCCTGAGCTGGCTAACTTATTTTCTAACTAACAGGACACAAACTATCAACCTTGGCCCATATCGCTCACAGACCACCGCCATCAACAAGGGGGTCCCACAGAGATCCTGCCTGAGCCCCACATTATTCAATATCTACGTTACCCCCTTGGCAGGACTTTTAAGAGGACTAGAATTCACCCCCATTTCTTACGCCGATGATACGCAACTCCTTCTGTACTTCGATAAATCAAATATTCAAGATATCCTTTCAGAAGGAATGAAAGGTATTGCACAATGGATGAGGGATAATTTTCTACAGCTGAATATGGACAAATCAGAAATCATGTTATTCGGTGATGCAAAATTAAGATGGTCCCCCAATTGGTGGCCAGAGGAATTACGATCGGCCCGTCCCCAAAGGATATAGTAAAGAATCTAGGAGTCTGAATCGATCAGGATTTAACACTACAGGAACACGTAAATATCACAGCTAGGACCTGTTTTCACACTCTCAGCACTCTCCGGAGGGTTTTTCCTCTACTTCCCCCTATGACCCGTAAAACTCTAACCCAGGCTCTGATTATCAGTCGCCTGGATTATTGTAATGCCCTACTGATCTCAGCAAAAGAAAAATCTTTAAATAAACTTCAGATAGTTCAGAACACAGCGGCCCGCCTAGTAAGCAACGCACCTCCTAAAACTCCCTCAGTTCCTCTTCCTTGGCAAAATTCACTGGCTCCCAATAAAAAAGAGAGTCAAGTTTAAGATTTGCTGTATGGTATACAAATCCTTACACAACATGGGCCCCAGCTATCTTTCCCAAAAGTTGGTCAGATATACACCGACCAGACCACTGAGATTTAGTCATCAAGCACTTCTTTGCACTCTCCGTATTAAACTGGCGCGGATGGGAGGAAAAGCTTTCTCTCACCTGGCCCCTCGGTACTGGAATCTTCTCCCTATACAGATTTGTCAGTGTACAAATTTTCCAGCCTTCAGAAAACTTCTGAAAACAGAACTATTCTAATCCTCTCTGGAATGGCCACTGGTAGTCCCAGCGCAGAGATACCCCGCACGGGGTGATTCAGGCGCTATACAAGTCACATAAATAAATAAATTAAATAAATAATCATCTGCCTCCTCCTCTCTAACAGTGAGGAGCTTATCTCTACCTTTGTCTGCAAATGAGAGCCATAGGATTGCTGCCCACTGACCTTGAGGGGCCTTCTGTACTTTACAGGCCCTCTCCAAGGCAGTTATCCATTTGTGGGTGTCATCCCCACTCTGGTAGGGAGGGATAATCTTATTCAGGTTTCTATGGTAATAAGACATCTCCCTATCTCTAGGGATGTTTCTGCCACCATGGGACTCTAGTCCCACCTTATTTCTAGCTCTGTATAGCTCTATTGCCTACCTGTCTAGGGCTACCTGCTGCTTTCTGCTTTCAAGCTAGGCTTCCTCATACTTCAGCAGTCTCTCCTTCCTCTCCTGTGAGCTTTCCCTCCTATGAGAAGAAATAGAGGTCCCTATAGATGAACCAGAATGGTTAGACTTCACTGAGGGAGATCTACACCTTCTAGGCCCACCACCAACTCTTCCAGGAGGGACAAAGAGTGGGCCAGTGTGGCCTTCCCCCTCATCTTCCAGGGGAGCTGGATTTCCCAGGTCAAGATCATTGTCATCTTCTTGGTCAGCATTAGAGGTCAGGTCATGGGGAATTTCACCCCTAGGCCCTTCCTCATGTGCTGTCCCACCCACTCTGCCTGCCCCTTCAGACCCTATAGGTCGTCTGAGATCATCCAGCCTGAGTACCTCTATGAGATGCTGGGTGGTTGGACTTTTGCCTGTCTTCAGTTTCCTAGTGGTGCATAATGCTCTCAGTTCCATGAATGGGAGGTTATCATACTTGGAGATAAGAAGCCCATTGGCTTCTGGCAGGGACCCACTGTTCCTGGCCTTGAAGACATTACTAGTGAGGTGTGGTATATTGCACTACCTACTCTAGTGTGGCCTACTAAACTCTCTTGAGTTGTAGAAAGGGTGTGCTAAGCCCTTAACACACAACTCTAAGTTCAGTAGAACTTACTGTATTCTAAAGCTTGTATTAAATGTACCTTGGGTACCTTTAGTGGTTTTCAGTTAGTCACTCAATTGAGATTATCTGGTAAAACAGTAGCAAGCTGGAATCCCACACGCTGCACACCAATGTGAGAAGTTGGCCTGGTATATGCTGTCCACTAATTATAGTGGGCACCCTGTACAAGTCCAAACAACCCCTTATTGATGATAGTTTAAAGACAACCTTTATTGAAAGCTATCCTAGTGGTAGCTATGGAAAGCAGCCCCCAGGCTATGTCTTGAAGGAATGTAAAGCAGCTTGTTTTACCAAGATCAAAGTCGAGAAGAAACTGAAAGCAGAGGGGACAGAGTCTGGGTCACTTGCCAGTGACCAGGAGGACGTTAGGCGGATGCCCACCGATGTTGGGTGATTTCAGGTGACGAAAGTGAAGCTTGACTCTTCAGCCACGAAGACCAGGAGGCATTGAGGACAACCAGGAGCTGGATTCGAGCTGGACCACAAAGGATGTTGAGTGCTGCAGCATCGGTGCCCGTATTGGACACAACAAGCCTTGGCAACAGCAACCCAAGCAGAAAAGAGAAAGATGCTTCAATGCATACTAGTAAGGTCTGTGGGACCCACCACTTGGTAGGGAGTCAGGGCATGTCTGGAGCAACCAGGGAAGCCCAAGGAAAAGTTATCCTCTCAGGGATCCACCATTTGATGGACCAGGGATCGAGAAGGGGCCTCGAGAGGAAACACCAAATGGCAGCCCACGGGTCACTTGGGGTGACTAGGTCGACAATCTTCAGTGGATTTTTTGCTTGAGGTGGGGGCTACAAGTAACCCCAAGCACGACTTCAAGAGATGTCGAGAAGTCAATGCACTTGCAAAAGTGCACGGTGACCAGGAGTTCTGGTTCCACGCTACTCATGAGGGCTGAGGGTCTCACCTTTGCCGGGGACTCAGGTCGGCCTCTGAGATGTTTGGAAATCCTCTTCCTGGGCTGCAAATACTTCGAAGTCCGATGGGAGCTTCGGAGATGCAGACTGGCAAAATGCTCGGTTTGTGCCTGCCAAGCAGGGGAGTGACTCCTTGACCCCAAGGGAGATTTCTTCAGTCCTCTAGTCTTTAGTAGAGCGTCAAAGTTTCAGGATTCAGCTTCAGAGTTTCATCCAGGGATATCTAAAGTTCTGGTTACAGAGGTTCCTTACTTATACCTAAGGATTGATAAGGCCTGCCATAGGGGTGACTGATAGGTTAATATGTGCAGTGATAGGTGAGGTATAGTGGACCTATACCGCAGTAAGGGGCGCATGCACCACCTTACCCAGGCTGAAGTAGCAGACCTGTGGTGTCATTTTGAAGGGCTTTCCAGGGGTGGCACAATACATGCTTCAGCCCCTTGTACGCCTCTGGGTTACCTATGCCCTGGGTACATAGTATACCATATACTAGGGACTCACAAGGGTACCCCAGAATCCAATCTGGAGTGTACCTAAAATACATGCAATCAATTTAGAGAGTAAGCCGCTAGGCTGGGGCCCTGAATAGCATGGTCTCAGCCAGACTAAAGTCGAAAAAAACAGTGAAAAACCAGCAAAAAGTGGGGCGTAAACATGTGAAGCAGATGCTACTCACCTACACGCAGAAAAAAAACCTCTTTCTTCTCATCCAGACAACAGCAGCTTATGTCTTCAGGGCCTAATAAAGATTTAAAATGAGATAACAAAACAAGCACGGCCGCGAAGGAATGTCAGGAATGCAGCTGGAATCCAGCCGCGCTGCTGCTCGCTCTGGAGCTCCCTAGGCCAGGGGAGTTAACATTTGGAGAGAAGGTGGGACATGCACCCGCCTTTGGCCAATTGCTTGCTGTCTTTCTTAGAAAGACGCACGCAAAGGGCAATAGTGTGGGAGCCAAAAATAAAACCACACGCACAAGCGTGGGGTCCTAGGTGGAAACCCTTACAAGAAGCCTCGCCTCGCAGTGCAGCGAAAGCGCTGGCTCAGGCAAGACCTAAAAAGCAACAGATTGAAAGTGTACTTGGTGAAGCTTTGGAAATAAAACAAAATTATTTATATTAATATGGAAGAGAATGACAACATTGGATAAAACAATGGTGTTTATGAAGGAGAAATGCAAAAGAAAGAGTCTTGTTAATAGAAGTAACTTTTTAGTAAACTTTCACTTGTGAATGGAAGCACACTTCCAGTACTGAACCTTTCTTTAATGAATAAAAATATTTTCAACAGAACAGATTAGTAGATGCAGTTGATACTAGTCGTCGATGCTTTGAGATGAAAGATGGTTCTCCCATACCAAAAGAAAAATAGTTGTTAGGACTGTGGAAGAAGTAATAGCTGAGGAAGTTCAAGGGAGGTGTACACAAGCTCTTGTATATAAGTGAGATTGTAACAGTATTCAACAGGAATCTTTTGACATATTACAAATTGTTTTGCGAGGATATACCACAAAAAGTGTTAATCAGAAGATTAATATGTTACAAGGACTAGGGGGCCGTGGCTAGTGCCGAGGAAGATGGCAGCCGGCCCCTGACTCTCCCAGGATGGCGGAGAAGCTAGCGGTCTTTACGGGCGGTGAACCTGCTGCACGGCTTCTAAAACGTACAGTGTTGACATCGGAACTGATGCTGAGGTGACTGATGTGCCTTTGAACTGCCGCAATACAATGTAAGCAAAGTTATTCGGTATTTCGTTAGCAGAGCGCTTCTCTCACGGACTCAGCTGCCATTTTGTCTGTTCCGATCCCAAAAACATTTCTACACGCATCTACTTAATATTACAGCGCAACCGTCGGAAACAATGCTAAATTGATAGTTGTGCCCTTGAGCTGCCGCGGAAGAAAGTAAAAGATGTTTTGAGGTTCTTTTCTTTTTTTCTTTTTTTTTTCCTCATCTCTTTGTGTTTTCAATAACGGAGCGCCTCCTTCATAGATTCGGCCGCCATTTTGTTCTCTACACTCCGTGAAGGTATTGTTGCAAATACCTCATTCAAAACATGTTGCATTGTGCTGAAAGCCTAGAAGCTACATATTTTCTGAAAGAATACATTTCAATACTGTATTCTATTCCTTCACCTCAGCGCTTTCAAAGCTCTTCCTCATGTGCTCTCATAATATATTGTCTCTACCCTGGATACACCTCACTCACTTAACTTGTAGGTCATTGCCAGCTATATCAAAACATTGCTAATCCCCTGGCCTACGTTTAATTTTACTTATTGATGAGGTTGTCAGACAGAGACGCTCGCAGAATGTTGCTTTGATTATTGCTTAGTGACCTTCTTTCCTACCTTCATTACATGAGAATTTATAACTACTTATAGTATTTACAAGACTTTTGGGACTGTCTGTGCTAATTTCGCTTTCCTGCTATAGTTGAATGGGCAAATTACTCAAAGTCGCTTAATTTTCATCGCCTATGGTGCGCAAATCTTCAACCCGCTTTAAATCCCATTTATATTGTGCCTCCATGGATGATCCGTTGAATACTTCGCCTAAGAGCATCATGGCCTCCAATACTGCTACTTCCTCCGGCACGAACAAAAGCAAACGTCTAAAGAAGGACCCTCCTTCTCCTCCCAAACAAATGTCTTCAGTTTCTTTGGACTTACTACTAGAGGAAATTAGAGCTCTTCGTCCATTTGTTGAGGAGACTAACTCTCAAATACAAACTCTAACAGAAAGATGGTCAAGCTTGGAGGACAGAGTTACTACAGTGGAACAGAATCACCTTACCTGAATCCCCGCGTTCGCCGACAAGTTTTCCCGATCCGGTCGAGTTCTCCACAAGATGTTGGATGGTTGGTAGCCATTTGCGCTGTCTCGCGACAGTTCGTGCCCGCAGTAATGTCATTGGTCGCGCGATCACGTCTTTCTTCTCGCGATCATGCACCGCGAGAAGAGTGAAAACAAGATGGCCGCGCCCGCAAGCTACCGCATGGGTAAGTTGGCGAGCCGCGACCATGCAGAAAATACCGCGAACGGGCGGGAAAAAAACTTCCGCATCTTCGCGATATTTCCGCGTGTTTGCGGAGATTTGTAACATTTTCGCGATAATTTGCGAAAGTCAGTTTTGCAAATTCCGCCCACCCCTAAACAGAATCTCAAATCTTTGACTTCTGCCAGTAGCAAGACCGATGCCCTCCATTCTCAAGCGTTGACTCTCCAAAAGCAAGTCGAGAACTTGGAAAATAGAAACAGACGGAATAATCTCCGTATTTATGGACTATCAGAAGGTTCAGAAGGCTCTGATCCTATCAATTTTTTCAAATCCTTCTTACCCAAAGTTCTTAATTTGCCACAGGATACCCAGCTCAACATCCAACGAGCTCATCGTTTGGGTCCTGCTTCTGCATCGTCTTCTACCAGTATGAGGAAACCAAGAGTATACTGACCTACTTAAGATCCTATCAGCAGCTAGAGCAGCTAACCATGTTTCTTGGGCAGGCAATACTTTGTTTTTATCTCAGGATTACTCAAAACCCACTGCAGACCAATGAAGAGACTTTTTAACAATGAGACCTCAACTTCGATCTCTTGGAACACGTTATGGCCTTTTCCACCCATGCCTCTTCAAAGTTACTATAAACAACAAGACTACCACATATGAAGATCCTCTAAAATTGAAAAGCTTTCTCAATTTTTGTCACGCGGATTCTATGGATACATCTGCATCATCCTCATCGATCAACAAATAGTTGTTGCTGTTCTGTTTTGACTGAGCTCTTAACTGAGTATTGAGTGTTCATAATTGCTGTTGATGTTTCTATTTGTTCTTGCTTGATTGTAGTTAATGCTTTCACTTTGCGGTTTGTGTTGATTTGTTTATCATCTTCTTTCTCTTTTTTATTGGTCCTGATCTTATGATGTATTTCCCCATGTGTTGTATTGCTCATCATTTCTCGTCCCTTCCCGCCCCCGCTTGAAGTCTGGAGTCGTCACTCTTCCATGTGGCCCCATCTCCCCCACCTTACATGTGTCTTCGATTATTTGTAAGTATGTTCTTTGTGTCTTCTTTATTGTTTCATGCACAATTTCTTTTCTTCACCTTCTTCTCTCTTTCCTTTTCACTCCTCTTTTCCTCCGTCACACTTGTTACTTCCTTAGCTGTTCAGATATTCTTTCATTTTCTCTTCGATTGACCTCCTCAATTTATTCATCCCCTTCTTTCCTTCTCTTTTTTCTCCTTCTTTATTTCCTTAAGTTTCAAGTTTTATACGCTTTTAATTGCATCCTATTTGTATTTGATTGGTATATGCATTGTGGTTGGTTCATTTTACTACTTATTTTCTTCCCTTGATTTTTGGCTTTAAAAATCATTACATGGAATGTTAAAGGTTTATTTTCCCTGTTAGATCTGGGGGTCTCTAGTAGGCAGAGGTTAGTACCTTATGCCAAATAGGGAGCCTTGCTTCTTAGTCAGGGTACAGGGACACACTGTAGATAACCCCTGCTCACCCTCTAGGTAGCTTGGCTCGAGCAGACAGGCTTATCCCCAAGGCAATGTGTTAAGTATTTGCAAGTAACAACCACAATGACCCCCCAGTACACCACAAATGCAGACCACACAGGTGAGTATATTAAAAATATATCTTTATCTAGTTTCAGCAATAAAAATCAACTACCATAGCATTGCACATTAGTTTCCGGTTCTCTTCAGCCTTCTCTGGTTGCTAGGAAAATAAAAAGATAGTCTCTAGTCTCTTGTGTGAATTAGTATTCAAAAAGAATAAGTTTGTAGGCTCTCAGTACTTAAAATGCGTTTCTCCAGCTGTGCCCTGCGCTTATAACCGAAGCGCTCCTCTCAGGCTGCTCTTCTCGTTTGTAATCACAAGATTGCACCATGGGCGGCAGTCCCCGGGCCCCACGCACTATGCGGGACGTTCGGGGATTGAGATGTGACTTAAAAATGCCCCTACAGTTAACGAGGTTCCCGGCAAGGTTCCTCCTCCCGGCACAGACTCACCAGGATGCGGGCAGGGGCGCGATGACTCAGCGGGACCTAATCCTCTGATTTTTCTCCAGCTCCTCTGCAGAAAGGCCCCTACTGGAATGGGTGCTGCCCGCCCTAGAAGGCGGCACATTTACTGGCAAATCATTGGATCCAAATCCATGCTCCTGTGTACCATCCTCTCCAGTAGCATCTTCTGTTACAACATTTTTGGCCTCCCACCAGGCCCTTAGAGCTTTCTGTAGCTCTTCCTTGTTAGCGCTGCCCTTCATTGGGCATCCAAGCTGCTTGCAGAATTGCTTCAGCTGCTCCTTTTTATATGTCAGCAACTCCTTTACTTCAAATTGCAATTCCACCTCCTCGCCTACTCCATTGAGAGACATGATGCTTCCTAGGTCTTCCAAAAATAGGTTTCAAATTGTGTGCAATCTGTAGCTGCTAACTAGACTGGTGATGTACAAAGAATCACTGCAGGTCAAGTGCAAATACTGGTTCTAATCCCACCGCTGCCACCAATGTTAGATCTGGGGGTCTCTAGTTGGCGGAGGTAAGTACCTTAGACCAAATAGGGACCCTTGCTTCTTAGTCAGGGTACAGGGACAAACTGTAGATAACCCCTGCTCACCCTCTAGGTAGCTTGGCTCGAGCAGACAGGCTTATCCCCAAGGCAATGTGTTAAGTGTTAGACGGACCGGGAGGGTCGGCCGAGGACAAGGGGAGAGGTCTCCGGGGAGAGCCGTCTCCAGCGATCGTACAGACGAGTAACTTCCCCCCCACAGATGTACACCACACAAGGATAAGGTTTAACGCTCTTTATAGGCGATCTCTTAGGTACGATAGAACGGTACAAGGAGGTCTGGACTCAGGGGTCCCCTCGATTCTAGTCTCTTGGTTGGGAAAGGGGGTAGCGGGACAGTCTGGTTACCAATCTGGTAGATGCGATGATATGATGGATAGCTCACAATCCTCGAGCTCGGTGTTCTAGCTGGACGGGCCGCGGCAGCGCCAGCAGGTCCCGGTGAAGGTGGTCGTTACACGGTCCGCGGCAGCGCCAGCAGGTCCCGATGAAGGTGATGGTTACAACGGTCCGCGGCAGCGCCAGCAGGTCCCGACAAAGGTGGTAGTTACAACGGTCCGCGGCAGCACCAGCAGGTCCCGACGAGGATGAAGTATGCAGAAGGCCACGGCAGCGCCAGCAGGCAGGACGATAGTTCACAAGGCAGGGCTACGGCAGCGCCGGTAGTCCGTCAAGGATGAGTTCTTCTCGGTGTCTCTCGACTCCAGGATACAACTGCCTTCCTGCTCTGGAGCTGCCCTAGTTATAGGTCTGGCGCCCTTTGATGTCCGGACCCTCGCACTTGGAGGTCGGGAGGTCCAGGATGAGGGAGTCCAGACACCCAGCAGGGGGGTGGAGCCAGCGCCCGGGGGAGCTGGAGGGCGATCGGCACCGGGCGGGGGAGAGCCATCGACACTTCTTTCTCCCATCGACCTGCCAAGTGGCCCGTTCACCTCCTGGGTGGATGGTGGTGCCGGGATGTCGGGGCCTGGCCAGGCCCAGGGTTAGGGTCGAGCTGAGGCCACGCGGCCTCGTGGTGCAGTGTCCAAGATGGCGGCCGGTCCGGGCGAGGGAGCCGGTAGTGGTTCGGCCCCATGATACAGAGATGTCTGGGGGCAGGAGTTCCGTCTGGAGACGGGGTGTGGGTTGTTTCTGTGGGTAACACCTGGAGGGCCGCGGCTGGGGCCCTGTCAGGCGGGGAGGGAGCAAGCCCTTCATGTGGCCTGTCCAACATGCGTCCCCCCCAGCTGAAGGCGGGGAGAGTCACCCATCCTCTTGGGGACTCTCCTCGTCGAGGCGGAAAAAGCGTGACAGGCCATCTGCGTTGGCGTGGTCTTGGCCCGGTCGATGTTCCACAGTGAAGTCCATCCCCTGCAGGGAGATGGACCAACGCAATAGTTTGGGGTTTTCCCCCCGCATCTGCATTAGCCACTGCAGGGGTCGATGATCTGTTTGCACCCGGAAGTGGGTACCGAAGAGATAGGGCCGGAGCTTTTTGAGGGCCCACACCACTGCGAAGGCCTCCCTCTCGATGGTGCTCCAGCGCTGTTCTCGGGCCAGGAGGCGTCTGCTGATGAAGGCCACCGGCTGGTCAAGTCCCTCGGAGTTCAGCTGGGAGAGGACCGCCCCGATGCCATGGTCGGAGGCATCTGTTTGCACAATGAATTCCCGACTGTTGTCGGGGGCCTGGAGCACAGGGGCAGTGCACATGGCGGCTTTCAGCTTCTCGAAGGCCGCTTGACAGTCTGGGGTCCAGTTGATCTTCTTCGGGTGGTTTTTGAATGTGAGTCCCGTGAGGGGCCCCACAATGCTGCCATAGTCCCTCACGAACCGCCGGTAGTAGCCGGTGAGCCCCAAGAAGGCTCGGACCTCGGTCTGCGTGACTGGGGGCTGCCAGGACTGGATGGCAGCGATTTTGAGTTGCAGAGGGGCCACCAGTCCGCTTCCCACCTGGTGTCCGAGGTAGGTCACGGATCCCTGACCAATTTGGCACTTGCTGGCCTTGATTGTGAGCCCGGCCCGCTGGAGGGCCTGCAGGACCTCTCGGAGGTGGTGGAGGTGGTCGGACCAGTGGCGGCTGTACACAGCGATATCGTCCAGGTAGGCGGCGCTGAACTCCTCGAGCCCCGCCAAGACCTGGTTCACTAGTCGCTGAAAAGTAGCTGGGGCATTCTTCATGCCGAAGGGCATGACCTTGAAGTGGTAGTGGCCATCGGGGGTAGAAAAGGCGGACCGTTCTTGGGCCCGGGGTGTGAGACCGATCTGCCAGTAGCCCGCTGTCAGGTCGAAGATGCTGAGGTAGCGGGCAGCCCCCATGCGATCGATCAATTCATCCGCTCGGGGGATGGGATGAGCGTCGGTTCTGGTGACAGCATTCAAGCCCCGATAGTCGACGCAGAATCGGAGCTCAGGAGTAGTGCCGGGGGTAGCAGCTTTGGGGACCAGCACGACCGGGCTGGCCCAGGGGCTGTCCGAGGGCTCGATGACCCCGAGCGTGAGCATCTTTGATACTTCCTCTTGGATGCAGGCCCGCACCCGATCTAGTACGCGGTAAGCCCGGTGTCTGATAGGGGGACTGTCCCCAGTGTCCACGTCGTGCAAGCACCAGGGGGTGACCCCTGGGGTGAGGGAAAACAAGGTAGCAAACTGCAGCAGGAGGTCCCGGCAGCCTTGGCGCTGTTCCGGGGTGAGGGCATCGGAGAGCCGGACCCCGTCCACGGAACCATCTTTCTCCCGAGTCTTCAAGAGATCAGGGAGAGGCTCGGAGTCTTCTTCCGCTCCACTGTCTGTAGCCATCAGGAGGCTGAGCTCTGAGCGCACAAAGTGGGGTTTGAGTCTGTTGGTGTGGAGGACCCGGAGGGGGTTCCGGGGAGATTCCATATCGATGAGATAGGTGACAGGGCTCTTGCGTTCGACCACTTTGAAGGGCCCCGTCCACTTGTCCTGCAAGGCACATGGTTCGGTGGGGGACATCACCCACACTTGTTGGCCAGGTTCGAATTCGCTGGAGGAGGCATTTTGATCGTACCATTTTTTCATGTCCTCCTGACTGGCCTCAAGATTCGCTTTTGCCATTTCCCTGAATCGCCTGGTCTGATTGCGTAGGGTCAGGAGGTACTTGAAGACGTCTGGAGGGGTCTTTAGGGGAGCCATCTCCCAACCTTCTTTGACTAGGCTGAGGGGCCCTCGCACAGGGTGCCCGTACAAGAGTTCGAAAGGGCTAAAGCCGAGGGACTTCTGGGGAACTTCTCGATAGGCGAAGAGGAGGCACGGAAGTAGTCCATCCCACTGGCAAAGGAGGGGCTCTTCCAATCCCCCAATCATTCCCTTGAGCGTGCGGTTGAACCGCTCGACTAGTCCGTTTCCTTGAGGGTGATAGGGGGTCGTGAATCGGTAGGTGACCCCGCACTGTTGCCAGAGGGACTTCATATACTTCGAAATAAAGTTTGTGCCTCTGTCGCTGACGACTTCTCGGGGGAAGCCCACCCGGGAGAAGATCCCCATTAAGGCCCGGACAACCACCGGGGCTGTTACAGTTCGCAGGGGCACAGCCTCGGGGTAGCGGGTGGCGTGGTCCACCAGTACCAGGATGAACCGATGTCCTTGTGCTGTACGGGGGTCCAGGGGCCCCACAATGTCTATTCCCACCCTCTCGAACGGGGTGGTGACAACTGGGAAGGGTTGCAGAGGTGCTTTGAGTTTGCGGCCGCTCTTCCCACTGGCCTGGCACGTGGGGCAGGACCGGCAGTGGTTGAGCACGTCGTTTCTCATCTTGGGCCAGAAAAAGTGGGTCACCAGGCGACTGTAGGTTTTGTCCTGGCCCAGGTGCCCAGCCAGAGGGACATCGTGGGCCAAATTTAACAGGAAGTCTCTAAAATGGAGGGGCACCACCAGCACTCGACTGGCCCCTAACTCCGCGATTCTCTGTTCGCTGTACAATAGGTCGTTGTCCCAATAGATCCAATGGGCTCCGGTGGTGTCCCCTGCGCTTTGGGCGAGGGCTTGCTGGCGGAGTCCCTCGAGGGAGGGACAGGTCTTCTGTTCTTGACGGAACTGTTCCTGGGTGGGCCCCCCTTCTTGACGCCACTGAGCCAGGTCGGGAAGGTCCTGGGGCTGAGCGACCCCTTCGGGGGTTTGCTCTGGGGGGTCGGTATAGTCGGTGTCCTCTACTGGAGCGATCGGGGGAGGAGGTGCAGGCCATTCTGGTTCTTCTGGTCGGGGGATGGCACGTGCGGCCATGGACCGGGTGGTTACGCACGCCCAGTCCGGGAGGCCCAACATCCCCAGGTGTTCTCTTCTTTCTACGGCGGCCCACGGGGAACTCTCAAGATCATTCCCCAGGAGACAGTCCACGGGGGCATCATCCCGGACCGTCACCTTCAACATGCCGGAGACTCCTCCCCATTCGAAGGGGACGCAGGCCATCCGACATAGACTCTCTGAATTGTCGGCTGAACGGACGGGGCAGAGAATGTTCGGCAGGATCTGCTCTGGTTTTACCAGGTGACAGCGGACGGCCGTCACACTGGCCCCCGTGTCACGTAGTGCTTCGGCCCGGCGTCCATTAATGTTCACCCACTGGCTATATTTTCTGGTGTTGGCGGGTAGGGGAGCCCGCGGGACCATGTCTCTTCCCCCTAGGCACGCTAGAACCATGGCGGCCGGTTCCCACTCTTGTTGTGCCTGCTCGTATTCTTCCTGTTCTTCGGAGATTTGTTCTCCCCCCAGGGCGGCGGCAGCTACCTGGTGGGGTCTCGGAGTTTGGTTCTGTGGACAGTTCAGGTCATTGGCGTAGTGGCCGACTCGCTGGCATCGGTGACACGTGACGTTGGCTCGGAACCCTGGGCGCATCGGGGGGTTGCCCCGGCTGGCCGGGGGCGGGGTGCTGGCAGCGGGAGCGGCCGGGACGGTGTCTCTTCCTCGTCCCTGGCCTCCTCCTCCTCCTCGGGGACGGTGCTGACCTTGGTTGTTCCGGTTCTGTTCGTGTGGCCCTCTCCGGCCCACTCGGGTGCTTTCCCACCGGTCAGCTTCGGCGGCGAGTTGCCGTGGGTCAGTCAATTTACTGTCGAGGAGGTGCTGCCTGAGCTCGACGAAGCAGTTGTTAGAGAGGTGCTCCCACACCATGAGATTAAAAAGTTGCTCGTAGGTCGTTACGTGGCTTCCCTTGATCCAACCCTCGAAGGCTCGGCTGAAATAGTTGACATATTCCACCCAAGTCGTACCCGGGATCCGGGTGCAGTCTCGGAACCTCTGGCGGTACATTTCGGGTGTGAGCCCATATCGGGTGAGGAGGGCAGCCTTCATGTGGTCATAGGATGACATCTGATGGTCTGGGAGCTGTAGCAGGGCATCGCGGCCTTCATTGACGAACCTCCCCCATAGACTGGCTCCCCAGTCACTTCGATCGATCCGGTGGGAGGTCATGGCGATCTCGTAGGCCTTGAACCACTGTTGTATGTCGTCCTCTCTGACATACTCTCGAACGACATCCTTGGGGATGTGGACTTTCTTTTCTGTCGCTCCCGGGGTGCGCGGTCGCTCGGGCACCTCCGGTTCTTTGTTCTGCTTCCGTAGGTCTATTTCTGCCAGTTTGCGCTCGTGTTCGTATGCTAATCTCTTTTCTTCGAGCTCTCTCTGCCTCTGTTTTTCTTCCCGTTCTTCTCGGAGCCGCAGATGTTCTAGGTTCAGTTTTTGCTCGGCTAATTTTAGTTCACCGTCCATCTTGAGCCGTGCCATTTCTAACTCATGTAGTCTGTTTTTTTCTCTCTCTTGGATCTCTTCCTGTGAGAGGCCCGTTCCTCGCTCCTCGGGAGCCGTGGTGTTCCTCTCTGATGCTGCAATGTTTTGGTCCGAGGATCTGGCGGCCCCGGTTTCCGCCCATGACTCAATGGCGTGCTTGAAATCGTCTTTGGTACTCAGGCCGGTGGTAGCAATGCCTAGTTCCATGCAGAATTGTTTCAATTCACGATGGCTGTACTCTTCCAATTTTTCCATCTGGAATTTCTCGGTGGATCCGCTCTCTTTGGTTGACATTGTGGTTTTATCGTGGGGTGAGCTACTCTCTGTACGATTACGCGTTGATTCGGATCGCGCCGCTGGCCACCAATGTTAGACGGACCGGGAGGGTCGGCCGAGGACAAGGGGAGAGGTCTCCGGCGAGAGCCGTCTCCAGCGATCGTACAGACGAGTAACTTCCCCCCCACAGATGTACACCACACAAGGATAAGGTTTAACGCTCTTTATAGGCGATCTCTTAGGTACGATAGAACGGTACAAGGAGGTCTGGACTCAGGGGTCCCCTCGATTCTAGTCTCTTGGTTGGGAAAGGGGGTAGCGGGACAGTCTGGTTACCAATCTGGTAGATGCGATGATATGATGGATAGCTCACAATCCTCGAGCTCGGTGTTCTAGCTGGACGGGCCGCGGCAGCGCCAGCAGGTCCCGGTGAAGGTGGTCGTTACACGGTCCGCGGCAGCGCCAGCAGGTCCCGATGAAGGTGATGGTTACAACGGTCCGCGGCAGCGCCAGCAGGTCCCAACAAAGGTGGTAGTTACAACGGTCCGCGGCAGCGCCAGCAGGTCCCGACAAGGATGAAGTATGCAGAAGGCCGCGGCAGCGCCAGCAGGCAGGACGATAGTTCACAAGGCAGGGCTACGGCAGCGCCGGTAGTCCGTCAAGGATGAGTTCTTCTCGGTGTCTCTCGACTCCAGGATACAACTGCCTTCCTGCTCTGGACCTGCCCTAGTTATAGGTCTGGCGCCCTTTGATGTCCGGACCCTCGCACTTGGAGGTCGGGAGGTCCGGGATGAGGGAGTCCAGACACCCAGCAGGGGGGTGGAGCCAGCGCCCGGGGGAGCTGGAGGGCGATCGGCACCGGGCGGGGGAGAGCCATCGACACTTCTTTCTCCCATCGACCTGCCAAGTGGCCCGTTCACCTCCTGGGTGGATGGTGGTGCCGGGATGTCGGGGCCTGGCCAGGCCCAGGGTTAGGGTCGAGCTGAGGCCACGCGGCCTCGTGGTGCAGTGTCCAAGATGGCGGCCGGTCCGGGCGAGGGAGCCGGTAGTGGTTCGGCCCCATGATACAGAGATGTCTGGGGGCAGGAGTTCCGTCTGGAGACGGGGTGCGGGTTGTTTCTGTGGGTAACACCTGGAGGGCCGGGGCTGGGGCCCTGTCAGGCGGGGAGGGACCAAGCCCTTCATGTGGCCTGTCCAACATTAAGTATTTGCAAGTAACAACCACAATGACCCCCCAGTACACCACAAATGCAGACCACACAGGTGAGTATATTAAAAATATAGCTTTATCTAGTTTCAGCAATAAAAATCAACTACCATAGCATTGCACATTAGTTTCCGGTTCTGTTTAGCTTTCTCTGGTTGCTAGGAAAATAAAAAGATAGTCTCTAGTCTCTTGTGTGAATTAGTATTCAAAAAGAATAAGTTTGTAGGCTCTCAGTACTTAAAACGCGTTTCTCCAGCTGTGCCCTGCGCTTATAACCGAAGCGCTCCTCTCAGGCTGCTCTTCTCGTTTGTAATCACAAGATTGCACCATGGGCGGCAGTCCCCGGGCCCCACGCGCTATGCGGGACGTTCGGGGATTGAGATGTGACTTAAAAATGCCCCTACAGTTAACGAGATTCCCGTCAAGGTTCCTCCTCCCGGCACAGACTCACCAGGATGCGGGCAGGGGCGCGATGACTTCGGCGCTTCGGAGCAACTTTTCCGGTGCAGGGTTTCTGCAGCTCTCGAGCGATGGGCCAATCAGGTCGCGGCTCCCTCGACGAGCCCCCAGTGACGATGTCAAATGCTACCGGGAGTCAGCCACTCACAGCGTGGCTCCTCCGGCCAGGCCCCCACCAGCAAACAATCAGGTCGCGGCCTCCTCGCTTCTTTCTCCGCGGCTTTGCGGAGCGGGGAAAAGCAGCTCTTGATCGATTTCGAGCCCCCGGGCCGCGGCGGTGATTTGCAGGCAGGGTCAGCGGGTCTATCGAGACGCCGCCAAGCCTCACAGCAGCTCAGTTAGCGCTGGGGACGACCACAATCTTTTGGCCACAGCAATACACGTGCCGATGAGCACATCGGTCTTCTCAACGCGGCAGCCGGTTTCAGGCAAAGATCAGCGCGGCGCTCTCAAGCGAAGCAGAGAGCAGCCAGCGCACTTCACGGGGCAGATGTTTAAAAACAGCCCATGATCTCTGCGGTACACAGCAGCCCGGGGGGACACAGCAGAGTCTTGAAGTCTGGGCAACCTTTCTGTCCCTGGGTTGCAAAACAGGAGGCCAGCTCTTCTCGGGCCCTTGGAGATTCAAAGTTGAAGACACAGCACACAGCAAAGTCTTGTTAGGTCAAGTAGGCAGGGTCACAGCACACAGCACGGTCCCTTCTCCTCCTCAGCTTCAGTTGCACAGCAGAACAGGTCAGCCCTTAGAGCACACAGCAAGGCAATCTTCCTTCAGTCCTTCAGCGGTCCGTCTTCCAGCAGAGGTTCCTCTTGATTGTAGAATCTGCTTTTCTGTTGTCAGGGGTCCTTTACTTATACCCCTAAAAGTCTTTGAAGTCTTTGTGCAGGTGGGTCCTGAGCCCGGTCTGATCCAGTTCTGGGTGTTGCTGGAGCACTTTGTTTTCCTGGCTTCTTCTTTCCTTTCAGAGTGAGGGGCAGAGTCGTCAGCCGCCCAGCAGGAGGTGGAGCCAGCATTGTGGCAGGCAGGCACATCCCTATTCACTCCCAGGTGCTATCTCCTCCCTCCACTCTACTTGCAAATGCAGTCATTCAGCAAGGGGCTGACTCATCCAACCTCCTGGGGGCTCCCCAGCCCCTGTCACTCTCAAACCAGACAGTCAATCCACAAGCATGCCCAGGCACACAGAAGGGTCAGACAAGAGAACAGCTACTCTCTAAAAAGTACTGTTCACCAACTCAGGATTTAAAAACAACCTCTCCTAAAAGATGTGTTATTAAATGCTGAGCTCAGGGGTATCAAACACTCATGTCTTATCTTGTTCCTATGAGAAGATAGGCTGATGGCCATTGGCACCAGCCTCCCCCATGTTAGACTATGGAGCAAGATAACCTTGCAGCAGTGAACACACAAAATGGCCGCTGTTCACTACCAGAGCATGGTACCTGCCCTAGTACATGCTCTACCTTTTACATACACTACACCCTGCCCAGGGGGGTACCTTGGGCCTTCCATAGGGATGACTGATGTGCACAAAAAGGGAAGGGTTAGGCCCGGCCAGTGTGGACACTGGCCAGGAGGACATGGCAGTCCAGGGACTGCAGGCAGGCCTGCGGTGGCAGGCCTGAGACACCATTTTAGGGCTACTCATGTGGGTGGCGCAATCAGCGCTGCAGGCCCACTAGTAGCATCTGTCATCACCAGCCCTGGCACACACAGTGCACTTTACTAGGGACTTCATGGTGATACAAATATGCCAATCAGGTATATTCAATCAATATGATATTTTACACAGAGAGCATATGCACTTTAGCACTGATCAGCAGTGGTAAAGTGCCCAGAGTCCTATTGCTAACAACCACAGGTCAGAAAAACTCGAGGAGGAAGAAGCAACAAGTTTGGGGATAACCCTGCAAAAAGGGCCAGTTCCAACATTCCCCTATTAAGAGACAACGGGTACTATCTTATTTATCTAAACTGGACGCTAAAATCGTTTTGCTGCAAGACACTCATCTTACTGAGTTTGACTCTTTAAAGCTCAAGAAGAATTGGGTTGGTGAACACTTCTTTTCCCCTGGTGATGGCAAACAAAATGGTGTTATTACTTTAGTTCACAAATCACTGCGGACCTCCCTTATCTCACAAGAGAGAAAGGAGGTAGGTAGATGGTTGTTTACTAGGTTAGAGATTGATGGTGTCTTGCTCTCTCTTTTTAATGTTTATGCCCCTACTTCTGGTGATGCCCCCTTTTGGTCCCATTTACAATAACTGATTTCCCATAATGTTTCTGTCAATGTTATTCTAGTTTTTGACCCTTTTTTAGATATCCACAGTACCCTTTATTCCTTCCAAGGCGCATGCAACTTTCACACAAACTATTAAACACTCACATTTAACTGACGCTTGGAGATTATGTAATCCGCCCTTGCAAGAATTTACTTTTTATTCCGCACCCCATCAGACCCAATTAAGAATTAATTCTTTTTTTACATCACACAATGTCTCTCAATCACTCATATTTGTAGATATAGGCCACATACTCATCTCCGACCATGCCCCTGTCTCCATCCTGTTAGACTTATTGCCTCATTCAGCTCACCCCAGGAGATGGCGATTTAACAATACCTTGCTTTTGGACCCTCATTTTAACACTTCCTTTATCTCTTTTTTTAATGAATATTTCTAATGACACTATGCCCTTTCATATAATCTGGGATGCTTTCAAGGCTTCTGCTCGCAACTTTATTATTAGATACACTTTTAATAATCCCCTGGCTTTAAATAATTAACTCCTCTCGAAGATAAAGAAATTGGAACATACTTGTTAAACTTCCAAATCGAAGAATTCCTTAACAGATCTCATCAATGCCAAGATTCAATATAATATGGACACAACTGACGCTGCCTCTTTGACAAAATAAATCTGGCAGATTATTAGCTAATTATCTAAAGTCCAAACAAAATAAGCTTCATATCGAATCCATAATATCGGAAACAAACACTTCTAAATACAAAGACGCTGACATTTTACAAGAATTTGTTCAATTCTACAAAAAACGTTATACTCCTGAACTTTATCCCACTGAGGATGATATCTTCCTCTAACTCTCCTCAATCCAAAAATGCTCGAATTCATCTCTACATCTTGACCCCCTTGAATCTGATCTGACTCCGACTGATCTACTTAATGCTCTTCAATCCCTTAAGAAAGAGAAAGCCCCTGGTCCTGACGGTTTCACTGTCAAATTATTTTTGCACTTTGCCCAAATAATCATCCCTCAGTTACACACTTTAATTTCCTCTTTTCTTTCTTCTGGTAATTTCTCTGGTACTTTTCTGGAAGCCTTAATCTGTCTTATCCCAAAGGAGGCGAAGGATTTACACTATTGCAAAAACTATACACCCATTTCCCTAGTTAACATAGATTACAAAATCTTCTCGAAATCATTAGCTCTCAGATTGGAATCTTTTTTGCCCCAACTCTTAGGTAAGGAACAATCGGGTTATGCTAAAGGTCGACCTATTAATGATAATACCCGCTTGTTTTTTTAAATAATTTCCAAGTCGCCAAATCTTTCAGAACCCCTCATTGCCATAGCCCTAGATGCCAAGAAGGCTTTTGATAGAGTATATTGGCCTTTCATTTTTCAGACATTAAAATGGTTTGGTTTTGGCCCGAAAATCATCTCCTTGATCTCTGTGCTGTACTCAAATCCTAAGGCTGCCATTTTTGCTAATGGTCTTACATCTCCTTATTATTCTCTACATAGAGGAGTTCACAAGGTTGTCCTTTATCTCCTTTCCTTTTTAATTTAGCCTTTGAGCCTTTCTAGTCTAAAATAAGACAGAATCAATCCACCACGGTCTACTCCTCTAAGTCTGTATAGGTCAAATTAGCTGCTTATGCTGCTGATGTTCTTTTGTTCCTTTCCCAGCCCCATAATTCCATGCCAGCCTTTCTGAATGAAGTTAAATCATATTCTTTAGTTTTGGGTTGTAAATTTAATAATGACAAGTGTGAAATTTTGCCCCTATCCAAATATACTTTTAAAGACGATTTTTCCTTGTGTCATTTTACCTGGAGCCCCCTTCACATAAAATACCTTGGCATATGGTTTACTTCTTCCATCAAATCATCAATTTCTCTTAATTTTAATAAATGTATTGAGAAGCTTACTTCCCTCACGACCATCTCTCATGATGGGGTCGTCTTGACACCATTAAAATGATGTTGACGCCTATTATTTTCTATCTTCTTTCTAATATACCAATGCCTATTCCCGAAAAATGGTTTAATAAATTCAATTCCATTCTTATTTCTTTTCTGTGGCTGAATAAAAAAACAAGAATGTCCTTACAAAAGTTGTCGCGTCCGAGATCTCAAGGAGGTGTCCGCTTCCCTGATTTTCCAAAGTATCACAAGGCATTTTTATTGAAACACTTATCCAAGTGGCTGTCGATCCCATCGCCTGATTTGCCTCTCTGGATCGTTTTAGAGAGCTCCTTCTTTGCCCCGTTTTCTTTCCAAGAATATTTATCTTTTACGAGAAAACCGCACAATTTACATATGCCTATCATTAAATATTCATGTAGTAGTTTGAATAAACTTCTTTATGTTGAGTCACATGATTTTAATACATTTCTCAACTCCAACATATGGCGTAACAAATTCATTTGCATCAAGGGAAAACCGATTTATTGGAGAACCTGGAGTGATCAAGGCATTTTAAGGGTGCATCAATTATTTGAATATGACACCTTTCTCACTTTTTCAAAAGCACGCTCTCTTTTCCGCCTACCATTATCATTCTCACATACATTTCTAACACTACGTTCTGTTATACTGGTAAACAACCTTTACAACGCAACTTTTACAACGCACTACCATTATAACGAAACTTTTACAACGCAAGTGGATTTACAACGCATGCCATTACAACGCAAGTCTTTACATCGACTTGCGCTAGATGGCGTGCTAACATTACAAATAGTGTAGTTTACTATCCCAACACCTTCCCTACTGTTAAGTGGACTGGAGTTGGAATAGTAAATTACGCTTTTCTAATGTTAGCACGCCATCTAGCGCAAGTCGATGTAAAGACTTGCGTTATAATGGCATAGCGTAGTAACATCGCAGTCGTTGTAACGACCGCGATGTAACTGCACGCGTTGTAATAACTCGCGTTGTTACGTCATACATCCGTTATACTAGATTCTTATTCATATTTTCACTCCTTGTCTCACACCCCTATGCAATTAGATCATGCCTGGTTAAATATAATTTCCAGATCGCCAAAGGCCTCTACCCTTTACAATTGTTTATTATCCCCGCTCTTACAAAGATCCAAAACTAAGGTTGAACTTTCATGGGAGACTGACTTAGGCATTCATTGGCCCACATCTATTTGGGATAAGATTTGGACAAAAATGAGTAAAACTTACAGAGCAGCTAGTACCACACAAACTCTTTTTTTAAATTTATAATAGATTGCTACTAACACCAGCTTCCTTGCATAAAATGCATTCTGACACCCCAGATACTTGTTGGTCTTGTTTATTTCCACAAGCAGATTTTCAACATTTACTTTTTTCATGTCCACAAGTTTTGCAGTTTTGGAAAGCAGTCTGGTCCCAAATTAATACTATTTTTGAGACTAACGCTTCCCTGACATTTGCAAATATTTTTCTGGGTAGTCTTTCCAATAGTTGGAATAAACCAAAATCACAAACGCAAATCATTGATTTGTTAATTGCTACTGTCTTTCATCAGATAACAAAAAATTGGAAAGATGCCTCTAAACTTTCGTACTTGGCTTGGTGGTACTCTGTTTGTCATAACCACAGACTCAACACAACTTTTGTATTTTCCATGTCTCTGAAGCAAAAACATTTACATTTATGGTCCCCTGTTACCCTGTTTCTAGATAAAAGTGCTACAATTTCCTGTGCTCCAGTACCATCTATTCAGGAAGTTACTCAACCCCCTTGATTTGTTCAAATGTAACCTTGATTTACTCAAATGTAACCTTGTTTTAATTACGTGCTTACTAATTTTTTATTATTGATCCCGCTGTCCTTTCCCTTGCCCATTTTACTTTTGCCATATATCTTTTTGTCTTATATAATTACTCGCCTATATGCTATTAATAGTATGTTAAGTAATACTTCCAAACTAAACAGAAGAGGGGGGGATGAGGAGCTACTTGGAAAAAGGTCCTGTACCAGTGCTCCCAAGTTAAATGCAACAACAATGTGGATGGTAACAGTTCCTGAGGAGGGGGGGGAGGAGTATCAACAGCCAGCTAGGCTCTAAGAAAGTGTAAGGTGTCTCCAAATAAGTTAGAGTATGCCAAGAATGACTAAAGGTACTCCTGTGTGGGTCTAGAAGTGCCCTCAAACACCCTTGCGGGTGTTTAGCATCATCATCGGGCAGGTGCTCCTCGTGGGGGTGGCGCTGCAGTCCCTCACGGGCCCGTTTTACGGGGCTCTCTGATGGAGATCTTTTACGAGTTTGCCGCACTTGTGCATGGGGTGTGTGGGTCAAAAAAGTGGTAGTGAGTGAGATATAAAAAGAGCCAAAGGACACTAACAGTTTATTGAGGATGTCCTTTGAGTCTAAGTAAAATAGATCACGGGGATGGAGATGCAAAATGTATTGCCTATATGAGAGGGGAACCTGAACAAAATAAGATCCCACTTCTCTCACCCATGTGGTGAGTATTAGAATGAGTGTATAGATATATCAGAGGGTCGACATGTTTCGCGCTATGAGTGGTCCCTAGTGGATCCTGGAGCGCTTCATCAGGACCAAAGAAAAGGTGTGTTAAATGGGAATCGGGAAAAGAAGACGCCCTATATTCTCATGGGTCCTTTTTGTAGGGGTAACTCTAGAAGTACTAGGTGTAGGACACAACGTTTATGCGTGTCCCTAGATGTGGCCTAAAAGGAGACAAAAAACACAGGGGTGGGGGAACAGAAAAAAGGGGAGAGAAAAAACAAAAGAGAGGGCGTCATGTCATAGTACTTAGAGTGGTATTGACTCTTATCTGTGCATGGCGTGAAAAATACCAGTGCCCCGGAAGGGGATGCTAACTGGAAGCATGCACACACGTATAAGGAATGGTGCAGCTAGGATAAGGATAGTGGAGATAACATGCATGGCACGTTTATGGTGGAAAGCATGTTTCTAGTGGAAAGCACTAAAGGGGATAAAACGAAGAAGAGGTCCAAAATTCACCTGAGTAATACTGCAAGTGAGGTAGGGGACAACGAGCCTCAGTGGATGATGTGAGCTGGGATGGAAACGTAATGCTAGAAACATAATACGGGTCGATATCGGGGCATGTGGATCGTGACGGGCCATAAATAGAAACACAGCCCCGGTGGGTAATAGGTGCATAGAGTACACACGTGCGCCCATGAGATCAACGTGAATGCCACTAAGAGTGGGCGGGGGTGTGTCACAGTCAGTTAGGAGACTCCCAAACAGTGTTGTGCGGGATAACTTGTGACTGAGGATCATAATCAAAAACACACGCATTCTCGTGCACAACATCATTATTACATATTAAAAACAGAAAAGCAACTCAATTCCTACCCTCCCTTGCTGAAGGATGAGCCTCCTCAGCGTGGCCGTGGGAAGGTAGAGGCAGCTAAGGAAGGAAGCAACGACAGGGCGAAGTTGGCAAAGCCGGTCAGCTGCGGCAGTACTCAGTTGCGTGGAATATACTGACGGTGAAAATGTAAAGTATCAGGCAAAGTGGTGGAGACTTACTTGGCGCTCTTCCTATGCGATCCGGATCACCTACCCGGTTGCCACGGCTGCTGGACGGCATGTTGAAAAACAGTATCGGTTAAATACAGACCTGGTGATAGGTGAAGCGGGGCGTGTTAGCGTCACACGTGTCTGGTACGTCATGACGGGGTCCCCGTTAGAGGTTAGATAGCGGCCATGTTAGGTAGGGAACCAAGAGAGAAGTCTGATGGTACCACTGGGATGTAAAATAAGATATGAAGGCAACATCGATAATTACGGCTGAGAAATAAGGTCGAGTGCCTGGGGAGGCTAGAATGCCGTAATACGAGGTATCAGGCTTAGAGGGGACACGGGGAGAGACAAACGTATCCCAGCAAACTAGCTGTGTAAATAGAAGATGGCAGAGCCCGTATGTAGCGGGCCACTGGTGAGGATAGTAGTTTGGTATAAACTAGACCACAGTGTACTTGAATGTCAAGAAATAATATTGATGAATGTCTGGTAGCCCTAAGGCTGGTGTGCCATGATATGAGGTCTCAGGCTGGTAGGGGAAGGGACATGGGGGGAGTATGTGTCCAAACAAACTAGCTTAGTAAACAAAAGATATGAGAACCCGTGTTAGCGGGCCACAGCCGATAAAGGTAATGGAGTATAAACTTCGCCACGGTATAGTTTAACTGTAAGAAGATCATATTGGTGGATGTAGGATAGCACTGGGAAGGAATAGGGGGGCAAAGAGTATATATCAGTGTTATGCCATGTGTGAAGTGGATGAGAAAGGTCTCATACGAGGCTCAGAGTGGGTAGTCATATATTCCGATCGACACAAAGTATCTCATTGTTGAGACCACCATTGTTACTTTTAAGTCTGAAGACCCATCGTTGTTCACGTTTGAACAGAGTGGATGTAGACCATTGAGGGTTGGATTCTATAATGGTCCACCGCAGACTTTCTGGGGGATGGTTATTCTCCAGAAAATGACTCTGTAATCTTGTTGCTGAGCGTTTGCATCAGATGGTGCTCTTGTGTTCTCCGATGCGTATCTTCACTGGTCGGGCTGTCATCCCTATGTAATGGGAACCACAGGTACACGTGATCAGATATACGCAGTTCTTAGTATTGCAATTCGTGTGGCGTCTCTGCTGCCATGGTTTAGTAAGTCCAAGATCTAGTTCTTTAGTCATGCTTGTCTGGGGACAAACTGTACATAAGCCACACGGATAGTGGCCCATCACAGGGGGTAGCGCCCATAGGGTGGGTTGTAGGTTAGTCTTGTTTTTTGGACGTGTGTGTACCAATATGTCTTTCAGATTTTCAGTTCTTTTGAATGCGAACAAGGGTGTCGGGCCTGGTGACATGTTCCCTGTTTCCAAGATCCTCCAGTGTTTCTTTATAATTCTTTGAATTTTGTTGGAGTTGGGAGTGAATGATGTGACACAGGTTAATGTGTCAGTTACCTTCTTCTCTTTGACTTCGAGTAGTGCTCCTCTGTGGTTGTTTCTAGCTCTCTTCCGAGCCTGTTTTATGATACTGGATGGGTAGTTTCTTCTGATCAAATTGACAGATAGGGTCTCAGCTTCTTTCTCAAATTCTTTTTTAGTGTTGCAATTTCTCTGGAGGCGAAGGAACTGACCAACAGGTAAGTTGTTTCTGAGTGCTTTGGGATGGTGACTTTGGAACAGGAGCAAGCTATTCCTATCTGTTGGTTTTTTGTAGTTGGTTGTCTTGAGAGTGCCCTCTTCTAGTGATATTAGAAGGTCAAGGAATGGAATTGAATCTGATGACAGTGACCCAACAAATTTGAGAAATGGGTTGGTGGTGTTAATCCATGTAAAGAAAGAGCGGCAGGTCTCCTCATCTCCTTTCCAAAAGATGATGATATCATCTATATAGCGGCGCCATAGTAGGATGTTACCGGTATATGGATTAGTATCTGTGAGGATGTGTTCTTCTTCGAAACTCACCATGTAAAGACATGCCAGGCTCGGCGTAAAGGTGCTGCCCATACTGGTGCCCTGTACCTGGTGATAGATCTTGTTTTTGAAGGCGAAGAAATTTTCTTTTAATGCGAGAGTGGCACAGTCACAGATAAAGTTGAGTGGTGTAGTGAAAGGCCAAGGGTCCAGATGACGCAGGTCACGTTCTAAAACCATCAGGGTTGCATCTTGCGGGATGTTTGTATAGAGCGCCTCGACATCTAGGGTGACCAATAGTGTGATGGATTCTGGTTCTTCAAAATGTTCTATCAGATTAAGTACTTCTGTTGTGTCCCTCAGATATGTTGGAGTCTTGGTGACCAAGGGACGTAAAAAAACATCACAAAATTTACTGAGAGGTTCGAGTAGAGATTCGATGCCCGACACAATAGGTCGTCCTGGAGGGGGGTCAATGCCCTTGTGAATTTTAGGTAAACAGTAGAAGTATGGCATACGGGGGTCCTTATTCATGAGGAACATGGCTTCATCCTTCGTGATCCAACCTTCCGTTTCGGCTTCAAAGGTAAGGCAGCGTATAGCTGTGGAGAGTCGTGGAGTGGGATCCTCTTCTGTAGGTTTGTAATATCTTGCATTGGATAACTGTCGTAGACATTCTTCATCATATACTCCTCTGCTATTAATAGTATGTTAAGTAATACTTCCTTCTGATGTTATATTACTTGTTACCTGATGCTTCTTTTTATTGCAAACTTTCTTTTGAAACTTAAAATATGTTACAAGGACTAGATTCATGTAAGGTAAGAAAATCTACTAAGTTGCAGGGTCATTCTCTGGCTTGTCTTTCAAGAAAAGTGTATCAAAGTACTTTTCATCATTTAAGAATGTTAGCTGCACACCACTCTGAAATGTGGAAGTTAGTAAAGAGACTCTATTATGTAAAAAATCCTGCATTAAGTTTAAGTGAAATGAATACAGCTCTTTTGCATGGTTCTCTATCAGATATAGAGAAGGTTTATGATGATATACAGTTTAATTTTTTTGGTTTTGAAAACAAGTGTAGAGAAACTGACAGTTTGATAGGTGTAGGTATTGAACATCATGAGAAAGAGATTAGTATCAATAAATTTGCAGAAGAAATTACAAAGTTTGACACAGTTTCTTACGAAAATCCAAACTATATTTGTATTTGTTGTCAAAGTTTTCACTAAAAAATTCAAACTAGAAATGCTGATTTATATTTAAAAAGTGAAAAGGGAAACAATGATAAATGGCAGTAATTTGGTGTTTATTTGTTGGTAGAGAGTCAGTTTGATTTGGCTAGTGATCAGGTTATTTGTAAGTACTGTTACAACAAATTAGAAGAAAACAAAATGCCAGTTAGAGCAATACATAACAACTTAGAGTTGGTGCCTATTCCTAAGGAACTGGCAGATTTAAATGCATATGAGTCTATTCTTATTTAATCTGTACACCTATTTCAGGCAATAGTTCATATGGAACTAAAACTGTTGGTGTAGACAGAGAAGAGAATGAGCCTGTAGTTATACTAGTAAATGGTGCACCAACAAAGAGTCAAAAACTCTGGCAAGAGTTTGTAAATGTGAATAAACTTCAAAAGGCTACACTATACCTACTACACAATAACATTTATTATAAGAAGGTAAATGTCAATGAAAAATAATATGCTCAGAAGATGAAACAGAAATTTCAAGTGGCCAAATTCAAAAAGTAGACAAGTGCAGGGCTGAAAGATTTATGAACATTCTACAATACAGCCATTGCATTCAAAAGAAATAAAAGGGAGCAATATTTAACTATTTCAAAGGAAAAAAGCAAAGGGAGCTCCCACGAGTGTATGGAAAACATTTATAGAAGCTCGTTGTTTTCCACAGCTATTTCCCACTGGAGAAGGTGGACGATTTGATGAGCGTGCTGAACTTATTCCAGCTTCAGAATATCGATCAACAAGAATGGACTCTGAAGATCCAAGATTTTGACAGTGTATTCCATATATATTTCATCTTTTGTTTGAAAGCAATTTGTCTGCACTGTCCTATGCAGTGACCCACATATTAAAAACAGGAGTTCATTTTTAACATGTTTATGCAAAAGAGTTCATGGCCAAAGTTCATCAAAGAGATGAAAATTTAGAATGTCAGATAATTCATTTGATGGTGTGCCAACATGGTACGATTGAATATTGGTATCATCTCATCGTGAATTTAAATGTATATTAAGACACCTACGTGCACCTACATGGTTTGTAATGCTTAGCTGTGCTAAATATGCGTGGGATGATTTATTTCAGTACCTTTGAGAAGCAAATTCAAGTGTGAAAATCATTGAACTGAAGACAACTGGAGAACTCTGTTGTTTGAATCCTGTAAATGTCTGCATATATTTTAACCATAGTTTTCAAGCTATGATGTCATTTATCTGCAATAAAAGTGTTCCACCACTTGGAGAGGTAACACATTTCTTTTGGCGAAAAGAGTACCAAGTCAGAGGTGATCCTCATATACACATGCTAATATGAATACATTAAGGCATCAACTAACTCGGAAATCTCCATAGAATACATACAACTTAAAAAGAACAGAAGCTTCAAAGTACATTAATTACTAAAATCCAGTTATTTTGAAAATGTGGATTGCAAACATGGATATTCAGTATGTTGCAGATAATTCAATTGCTGTTGCTCGCTACGTTACATCATACATTACAAAATCTGAAGAGACAGAGATGAAAGCAATATGGTAAGAAATTTCAGCAGAGAAGAGTCTTAGCAAGAAATTTTACAGCTACAGTTTGAAAATGATCTCCCATAGAGAGATTGTATTCTGTGAATGTTCGAATCAGTTGAGCTCAGCCAGTTTATATTCAAAGTCACGAGAAATCATTTGGGCAAGTCTAGGTCTTGCCTCCACACGAAATAGAGTATTGAAATCTTTACAAGAAATTGAATACTTAGCACAGTATGAGCCCAAAAGTACTGATATTGTTAAAAGTAATAGGTTGGATGCGAACTATTCCAAAAGGAGTCCACAGCTTGAAAACGTATGTCTGTATGAAATACTTCACCATTACAGCTTTAAAAAGAACATTACTGAAAATATAACGGATGAGGAATATGCAGTAATTGGATGTGATGGATGTTTAGTGAAACATGCAAAAGGAAATCTTATTAACCACAGAGAGCTCTGTTGCGAGACTCCGGATAAGAGATAATTTTTCTATTTAGCACTTTTGAAACTTTCCAAGCCTTGGCATACTGAAGCAAAATTGCTTAAGGATTTTGACTGCTATGAAGATTCTTTAAATGCAACTAAAGACAGTATTCAGTGCACAAAATTTCCAACTTATCTACAAATGTTAAATGATGAGATTGAACAAGAAAGTACTATTGCAGCTGAAATAGCTAGAGAAAGTTCCCAAAGCAGTAAAAGTTCTGGTCCACTGAGTCAAGATCTACTGGGACAACCACTTATTGAAAATAAAGCAGCAATAGCCATGAATAAAGTAGAAATAGCAATGCAACAAGCACAATAGAGTGTTAGTCAGTTGGAAAAGTTAGAAGAACAACTACATTTTAAACAAAAAATAATATACCCACAAGTTAAATAGCAGGTACAACATAGTTTGCTGTATGGAAAAAAAGAATGTCAATGTTCATCATTTAAACCTATTCTATTGGACACCAGAGGTCAAGCTGAAACAGGAAAAAGTTTCTTAATTAAAATTTTGACCAGTTATCTATACAAAACTACAGGATCTCATTTATCTTGTTTCGTAACAGCTCCAACTGGATTAGCAACACACAACATTAAAGGTATTACTTTACAACGATTACTTATGCTACCGGTTGAACATGATAATAAATTGGAATATCAGAAGCTATCTGGAGAAGCTTGTTATGAAGTCTCAAGTCTACTAAAGAAAATTTAACTTTTAATCATTGATGAGGTGAGTATGTTCTCAAACTTAATGCTTGTCTTTGTACACTTGAGAATGCAATAGGTTTTAAAAACAGATTACAATGTTCTGTTTGGAGAAAAACAATTAATTTTATTTTGAGGCTTACTACAACTTACTTCTGTAAAGGGATGACCTGTTTTTAACACTCCTTTCCATTATGACACAAGAAAATCTTTAGTAAGTATTGGGAATGTAAATATTTGGTCACACTTGGAAACAAAGAACTTGTTAAGAATGTGCGACAAGCAATAGATGAATATTATGGAAATATACTTAAAGAAATAAGAATTGGTGTCTTGACAGATCATGGAAGACAAGCTTTAGAAAGATGCACAAGATGCACAAGATGCACAAGAATTTCTAATGGTTATGCTTGGAATATGAGAACATGTAGGAATACACATTGATAACTTATTTGAACTAAGTTGCAGATGGGACCATAAGTGTGAAAAGTCTTCATTTGCTTCTACTACTGAATTACAAACAAAACGATTTGTATACTTGACAATACCAGACTGCAAATCAGTACCTTCTCACAAATAGATAAAAACAGCATATCAGCATATGAGATGTTCACATTGTAGATCAGAAATGTTGTCTATATTACATATAGAAAGGTTTTCAAAATATCTAATTTTAATGCTACAACGTTGTAGATCAAATGGAAGAAAATTGGAAGCAAAAATTAAAATCTTTAATGCAAGTCAAATATCTATTTAGGAAGAACTTTTACAGCAGTGGCTATTATTTTCCATGATGGACTTTCTACAACATCTGGACCCTAAACTGTGTATTTAAAGTGTAATGAAGGATGGACACATTGCAATGATGCCCACTTCAAATAAATTCAAAGCTAGATTGCCTTATGAATTACCAAATTCATATTTATTATTTCTGCAGCCACATTTCTGAGCACGTCATTTAACCTATTGGGAAGATGTGAATAGAAAGCAGACAGCACTGCAAACTATTAGTATTTATAAATAGTGTTTTGATTATTATTTGCGCCAATTGATATCACATTTGGAAAAGTGTGTTGAAAAGCAAATAGTTTCTATATTTGTTGTCTATATTGTACCTGAAGTAAATGAGAGTATGCATTTGGCAAATGTTTTTGAGATAAATAATAAAGTTAATGTAGATGAAGCAAGAAATTGACAAAGTGTAGGTAGGACAATGCATAGCTACACGTATTGATAATGATGTTCTATGCTAATTTGGGCTTTTATTCTACAATCAAATTGATTGTTTTTTTCCCCGCTGTTTAATGATGATACTACATTGAAATCACTTTGTATGGTGAAGTTACTGGAATCTGAGAACAGCAAAAAAGGGAAACTGAAAATGTTATGTAATTCTAACTTTATGTTGTGTTCTCGAAAATATTATATTATAATTTTTGTAACATATTATCATTAAATAACGGTTTTTCTTTTTCTTCTTTATAGTAGCTACTGTTGAAGTTTGAAAACAGTTTTAATGCTGTTTAGGATAATACTACTCTAAAATAGTTCTACTGAATAATGTATCTAAATAACTTGAAAGGGAAGAATTCATAATATAACATGCATGATCAACTGGAAACATGTTTAAAATTTAATTATATGTTATTTGTTTCTAATATAAATAATGTTGAGCCTTTAGACTATTTGCAAAGTATCATCATATTTCTGAGGAGCAGTATCACAGTTTCTTGTTACAAAAGTGCATAGACCAATAAAGGTGCTTTAATTGCAAGTTATTTACTCCTCATTATATAGGGCAGGTCTGTTTTGAACTCCCTATTCAATGACTTCTCAGATGCATACATAAAAAAGATATGCATTAATGGAATTATCCAGGGACTACCCATGCACTCATTAAATGAAACAGATACTATGAATGCACTCATACAATCACAAAGGGACTAACTTTACACTCATTCATTACTATATATGCACTCATAGAGTCAGCCAGACACTGCTGGTGCACTCACCTATTCATCTAGCCACTAGCCATGCACCCATCCATTTACTCACACACTACTCATGCACTCATCCAATCACTCAGGGAGTACCCCTGCACTCATGAACTCACACAGGGACTACCCGTGCACTCATGCAATTACTTAGGCACTATTCTTGCACTCAACCATTCACAAAGGCATTTCCCATGCTCTCATCCATTCTCTCAGGCAATACCCATGCACTCATTAAATGACCCTGGCACTAGCCTTGCACCCATCTTTTTACTCATGCACTACCCATGCACTCATCTAAGCACCCAGGCATTACCCTTGGATTGATGAAGTTACTCGGGCATTACACATGCACTCATCCAATCACCCATGCAGTACCTCTGCACACATGCAATCACCCAGGCACTACATATGCACTCATGCAATCACTAAGACACTACTCTTGTAATCAACCATTTACATAGGCACTGCCCATGCACTCATCTATTCTCTTAAGTACTACCCATGCACTGATCCAAAGACCCAGGCATTACCCTTGCACTCATCCTTTCATGCAGGTACTACCCATGCACCCATCCAATCACCCAGGCACTATACCTGCACTCATACAATCATCCAGGCACTGCCCATGCACTCATGCAATCACTCAGGCACTTTTCCTGTACTCAACCATTCACTCAGGCGCTATCCATGCACTCATCCTTTCTCTCAGGCACTACCCATGAACTCATCCAATACCCCAGGCATTACCCTTGCACTCATCCTTTCACTCAGGCACTACCCATGCACTGATCTCAGCACTCAGGCATTACAGTTGTACTCATTAAGTTACTCAGGCACTACTGTCAGATCCAGCCAATTCTAATGCTAATTAGCACTGAAGCAGAATGATGCTTAACTCCCAATGCCTCTTTCAAAACTTTCCTGCTAGGTTAGTGAATCCTTCACAGGTAAGTATCAAGGGGGGAAAGGGGAAGGGGAGTGAGAGAAGAGACTGCCAAGTATTGGCTTCTGTTTGCTCAGCTGATTCTTTCTTCCTTCTGTAAAAAATTACAACAATTCAACTTATAACTGATTCCTTACCATTGCTTTCAGTAAATTAAATAATATGTATTAAGAAAACTTATCTTACCAGGACTTGACTTGGCCTTAACCCCTCTTCTGTATGGTTCTTGAGTGGATGAGGAGAAGATAGGAGGGTATATGTAGAGCCCTACTAAAGTCTTACTGTTTTCTTTGCAGGTGATGAGAGGAAAGGCAAGGATTTCTTCAGACGACCTTCTATGCTGTGAGCCTCGGTGAGTAAATGCTGAGTGGAGCTCAAAATTGTCTGTTTATTTTTACCACATTGGATACTTATAACTCACTAATATTAGAGAGAAAGAGAGAGTTAAATAACTAAATGGCCATGAGAGAATGAATTCAAGTAAAGCCTCATTAACTTATTAAAACTGAATCGCTTAAATTGGATAGAATTTAATTAGCAGAGAAAAATTATGCATGGTATGTGATTAATTCATACCAATTCCTGCGTATTCAGCCGTATTTGAATGTTTTTTTCTCAGCGAAGTTTAAAAATAAGTTTTTAAGGTTACATATGGGATTAAACCCAACAAAGGAGGGCATGCAATCGTGGATCAAGCAGTGGCCGGACTCTAACTGCAGACTATGTGGTTGGCTACAGAAAACACTAGTCCATATAGTATGTGTGTGCCCCAAGTTGATTAAGCTTCGACGTACAGTTTTGAGACCACATTTCTTGAAGAGCGGGGTGAGATCTGCTCATCAGCCCTTAATCATGTCCCTATCTAGCGAATCGATTCCATTATTGTGTCATTAGGTAAAATCTTTATTGGCAATTGAATAAATGTTTGATACAATAAGGTAGATCTCCAGTATTGTTATGGCTGTGCTGACTAATAATATTATCTGGCTTATAATCTTTGCTACTTAATAATAATGCTACAAGGGTGACAATTTGACATGTTAAAACAGACGTGCAACTACTACTGTAAATTGATGCATTTTATTATTGTTTTAATATGATGGTCATTGCAATAATCGCATATTAGCACTTTACAGTACATTGACGCACTTTATTATTGCTTTGATATGATGGTTGCTGCAATAATTGCACATTAGCACCTTGAAGTGTAATTTGTGCATGAAATGTACATTAGAAACTTTTTTGTTTCTGGTAATATTGCATCTTAGCATTAATGCTTTGAATTACAACATGTGTAAACTTTTCCAGCTGAAATTAATGGTTATTCGTTAGAATATCTTTCAATTATGTATAAGGAAATAGTATGCTGTGCACGCCGTCACCTTTAAAATATAAAATGTGCAATATTATTCTGTAGTTATTGATGTTATGTGATTGGATTTTATTTTATTGATAAGTTTTAAAATTGTATGTATAGGACTGTTTCCTATTTTATTTGATGGGAAGATGTTTTGCTCGTAATGAATTTTTAATGATTAATCTAGTTGTGCACGCCGTCACCTTTAAAATATAAAATGTGCAATATTATTCTGTAATTATTGATGTTATGTGATTGGATTTTATTTTATTGATAAGTTTTAAAATTGTATGTATAGGACTGTTTCTTATTTTATTTGATGGGAAGATGTTTTGCTCGTAATGAATTTTTAATGATTAATCTAGTTTTTAAGATTGAGATGTGAAGTTGTTGTGATTGCAATGATTTTAAGTAATCAAGCAATAAAGATTATTACATATATAAAGTTGATCGTTATCAGAAGTATTTCCTAGATAACGCATAACGAAGAATTTCGTTAATACTCAAATACCTACAAATACCGGACCTTCTTAGTGAAGCGAATTTCCTCACGAGAGTATCAGGGAAAGTGTTTCTCAAGTTTAGGTGCAGGGTTTCCTTTTCAGTCAAAGCATAGATACGACTGCAAGGCAAATTCACCCCAGGAACCAAATCGATCTTGCAGTCGTAAGATCTGTGAGGAGGTAACTTCTCAGCCATGGCTTCATCAAACATGTTAGCGAAATCTTGACATTCTTCTGGAATTTCAGTAGTTTGAATGACACACACAGAAGCTCCATTCTCACAAAGCTGAGCGACAATGCTAGGTTCGGATCGTTCATCTTTTTCCTTAAAACAATATCTTCTGCAATACTCAGAGTTTAACTGAACTGTCCTGGCCTCCTAATTGAATGTCGGGTTGTGTTCTGTTAGCCAAGGAAGCCCTAAAATCAGTTTGAACTGTGGGGCATCAATTAGATTGAACTATAAAATGTAGTTATGGCCTTCATTGGTTATCATTTGTACGTTTTCAGTATGGCTTATGATTGGTCCTGAGGTCAAATCGGTTCCATCAACAGCTCTCACGACTTCACTTCTTTCTTTCTTGATTGCTTGTAGACCTATCTGTGCAGCGAATTTTAGATCGCAGAAATTATCGGTTGCACCAGAATCTGCCATCACTGTGACATCCTTCGAAACCACGTTTCAATGTGATTGGTCATGATTACGTGAGGAGATGATACTTGCAGAGTATTAGCCGACTGATGTTTTATTGGAGTTGTATCTTCGCTCGCATCCACCAGTCCAACTCCACTTACTGGTGGTGCTGCAAGTTTTCCTTATCCCTTTTTGGAGTCCTGGGTCTCTTCAGGCAAGCCTTTTTTTTTTTTAAGTCCTCATACGCCATTATATGTGTCCAGAATCAGCTCTTTAATTTCTGCGTCCTCCCTTTCGTTATATTAGCCCTTTCGTTATATTAGCGCTATCAGTTTACAAATACTGATCTGGTCTTGATGGAAGCACTTTGCACAGGGCCTCTCCTGATTAGTCAGTTCAGATTTTCTAACTGGATGACCCTTAAAACTGATCCGAGAGGTCAATGCATCTGTGCAAAGGCATAATCATTGGACAAAAGGATCTCTATAATCATAGCTTGTCAAGCCAACCCATACATGGCAACCAGAAATCTTTCTTCCTTTTCCAGATGGCTCTATCTAATTTTATTGTATATTTGATCGCGTTTACCCAGTCTAAAAAAGTCGGGGGGATATTCTTGAGCCAGCATTTGCAAATTTCTCTGCGAGCCACAAGAACCAGATAAAAAGACAGTTTGCTCACATCCCAAGGTAGCGACTCATAATTCGAAAAAATGCCAAAAAATACCAAAGTTATGCTCACCTGGATATCGCAACTAAACATAGCTTTCATACCTTCCATGACCGCTCCCCAGAATATATGTAGCATTGGGCACCTCAAGAAAATATGGATATCGCCTGCTTTTTCCTGCTGACACTTTGGTCAACAAGGAATGGGTCCCCTCGAAAATTTAGACAACCTGAGAGGAGACCAATAAACTCTGTGAAGAGAAAAAAGATGGTTCCTCTTTAAATTGGCAGCTGACACTGTAGAGTGTAATAAGTCATAGGATACTTGCCAAATATCTTGTGGACTGTGATCCGGCAAGTAGTCTCCCCAGAGCTGGAATGGTAAGGTGAAGTCTTCATCCGCCATATCGATCAATAGCCAGTAGAAATGTGCTATTTCTTTCTTGTTCCGAGATTTCAGGAGTAATGCTTTCTCCAAATCATTAGAAGTGCCTGCCCTTGTGCCTATTGCCAGGCTCCAGCTACTTATTTGTAGGTACTTAAATTTTGATACTTTGCAGTCCAACATATTGTTCAACTCTTCCCATGATATCATGGAACCCTCTGGCATTAGTTGCGCCCATCGAACCAGCCCCGCCTCTTTCAAAGGAGTTGCCAATGCATCTTTAGTCCACTCCGGTGATCCTGGAGATTCCCATATGGGAGCCGAGGCACTATAGTAACTGATTTTCAAAATCTTTCTGACTTTGTACCAAATAGTCACCATATCTCTCAGAGTCTTTAAGCGGACCTTCTTGAAGAAGCGTGGGTCTCCAAACTTATACAGGACTGCTTGGTCAGCTCCTTTTATCTCCCATAGCATTACTTTGAACATTTTGCCTATGTCTGAATCATCTGGCTGGCTCAAGAGCATTTTCCCTGCCCTTGTTAAAAAAAACAATGCGTAAAGAATTAAATCTGGTGCACATAATCCCCCTTTATTTTTCTTCCTTCGTAGTTTTTTCCACTAAATTCTTTTGCCCTTACAGGCCCAAATAAAAGAGTTCATTTTTGCTTGTGTTTTCCTTAAAGCCTCCTCCTTAAATGCTAGTGGAATATTCTGGAATAAAAATGTGAGGTTAGGTAACAGCATCATTTTCACTAAGTTGACTCTACCTATTAATGTCAAAGGGAGAAACGCCCAATTTTTTATGGAGTCTGCAATTACTTTATCTACTCTACATAGATTAATTTTAGGAATATTGTCGATGTTTTGCGTGATTCTGATGCCCAGATACCTTATCCCATTTTTCAAAATAGGGAGATGAACATTCATGTTCCACGCCATGCACTCGGTCTTTGACTGGTTGATCTCATATCCTGAAATGTGACCAAAATGAGAGGCTATGTTGTATATTATTGGGATAGCTGCTGCAACATCTGACGTATATATCATCATATCGTCAGCGTAGAGGGATACTTTCTTTTCCCAATTTCTAAACTTGAAAGGAATTATACTGGTTTGCTTTCTAATCCTCTCCGCTAATGGCTCTATATAAAGATTAAAAAGCAGCGGTGACAAGGGGCACCCCTGCCTTGTCCCTCTTTTGATAGTTACAGCCGCCGACAAATTACCATTTACCAGAAATCTGGCTATGGGCTTTTGGTAGATTGACAAAATTGTGCTACAAAAATTTTCACCCAGGTTGCATCTATCTAAAACCTGGGCTAAGTACTGCCAATTTACACGATTAAATGCATTTATGGCATCTAGAATGACAATAGCCAAAGGCAATTTATGCAGTGTCGCTATATCTATGGCCCCTACCAGATTGTAGATCAAGTCCTGAATGCTCCTACCTTTGACAAAAACTTTTTGGTCACTATGTAGTACATCTCCTATGTCTGTCTGCAAAAATCTTGGCAAAAATCTTATAGTCAAGATTAAGCAGAGAGATAGGCCTATATGAGTCGCACTGATTTGATGGCTCAGATGGTTTTAAAATCAGGGCACCATTGCTTCATTCCATGAAGGGGCCACCTGTCCTCCGTTCTCAAAAATGTGGAGAAATAATCTACATCACAGGGACAAGTGCTCCCTCAAGAGCTCTATACAACTCAACTGGCAGCCCGTCCGGTCCAGGTGCCTTACCCTTTTTTCCTGACTCAATTGCTTTGACTATCTCGGTGGAGCTGATCGTTTTATTGAGATTGATAGACTTGCCCATTTCAATTTTATTTAAAGGCCAGTGGTCAAGCCAAGAGTGAATCAAGTTCTCTTGTGGAATTAGATCTTCCCTGTAGACCTGTTCAAAATGCTTTAAAAAGGCCACTTCGATGTCATTGGGGTTATCCAGTAACTTGCCGGAAGACTCGCATAATACTTCCTTTATACTGTTTTTACTCAGGTCCTGTTTAGATTTCCAGGCCAGGAGCTTACCACTGGATTCCCCGTATTCAAAGTGGGCCAGTTTACTGGTCTCCCACCTTTTCCTCAACCTGGAGTCTAGCACCCCTGTCAACTCTAGTTTGCATGCTGCTTGAGTCCCAGCAATATCCCCTTGGACTACATCCCTCTGGGCAGTGAGAGCTTGCTCCATATTACAAATTTTTGCCTCTGTTTCTTCTATCTCGGCCTTATATTTCCTTTGCCTGGCTATTTGTATAGCTGTAATCTGACCTCTCAAAAAGGCTTTATATGCATCCCACACCATTTCTATTGAAGTGGTCTCTAAATGAATCAAAAAGAAATTCTCTGTGTCAGCTACCAATTTTTGCACCACTTCTTCCTCTAATAAGATAGTTCTATCCAGGGTCCATCTTTTAGTGGCCTGCTTTATAGAGAATTTCAAAGCTAGCGATACTGCCGAATGGTCAGATAGATGGCTTCCTATGTGTCTTGAATCTGTCACCCGGCTTTGCAACTCCGCACTTATCAAGAAGAAATCTAGTCTGGACTTATGCCCATATTTTTTGTTATGGACGGTGTATCCCCTTTTGCTCCCCATTCTACTCCTCCATATATCTATCCATCCCAATTGCTTCATTGCACTTATTAAACAAGCTCTCATTTTACAATTTTGTACTGATCTACTCTTATAAGTTCTATCCATCAGGGGGTCTAACACCAAATTAAAATCCCCGGCCAGGATTAATGGGTCCTGAAAAATTTGTAACTCAGCCAACAACTCCCTCAGCAGGGCTGGGTCGTCCAGATTTGGTCCATAGTAGCCTGCCACTGTAAATTTGTACATATGAAACCGTATCTTGGCTATGGCCCATCTGCCCATTTTATCAACTTTAGACCCTTCCACCGCTAAGGCTGAATTGTTTTTAATAAGGATGGCCACTCCCTTCGTAGTCAATTGTTGTGTAGTGCAAATTACTTCCTGGATCCATTTTTTGGTCTTACATAAATCCCTCATCTCCTTTTCTATAAGATGTGTCTCCTGTAGGATGAGAATTTGTTCAGATGTAGCTTTCAGATATTGTAAAATTCTCTCCATTCTGTATTTTACCCTTAATCCATTAAGGTTCCAAGACAACACCTTTAGATGTAAAGCCTGATCAGTCATATCTTGTGCCATTTCTCAAAATATGGGTAGAGTGTTGTTTGAATGACATATATTGGCCCTTTGGACTTATATTTTTTTGTTTTTTCCCTATGCTCCCTACCCCGTGACCGCCCCCTCCCCTCCACTTTCCCACCCAAGTGCTCCCCTGGAGAACCCCCAATCTTCCTCTTGAGGCCCTACTCTGGCCTTGAGGCATCCTTCCCAGGTACACGGGACGGTAGTTAAATTTAAATCTGTTGTTTTAGCTAAGAAAAGTAAAAAAAGAAGAAAAGGTGTAAAACTCATAATGTAAAAAGAAAGAAAAAAAGAGAAATGAAATGAAGAATAGATTCAGAGGGACCTGCAATGCTATCGGGCAGCTGGCTCGCCATTCGCCTCTGATATTGATTGTAGAAAGGATTCCGCTTCTTCCACCCTTTTGAAAATCCTCATTTTATTATTAAACATTACTTTCAGGGTTGCAGGAAATTTTAGCTGGGCTGTTGCTCCTTTCTGTCTAAAGGGGTCCAATAGCTGGCCTAGCCCCCATTGTCTAGAGGCTTTTAATGATGAGACGTCCGATCTTATCTGGAACGTTCTCCCTTCTGCACTTAGTGAACTCTTCTTTAGGGCTCTATTTATTATTTCATCTTTGAGGCTATAGGTTAAGAAATGTACCAACATTTTCCGAGATCTAGTTTTGTTTGAGTTTAATCTGAATGGATCTCTATGGACTCTCTGAATATCACTCATGAGTTCAGTTAGAGTCGATTGTTTGATCAGCTTAACCACAAACTCTTTAATGTTATTCCCCTCTGCTCCTTCCGGAACTTTAAGCAAACGCAAATTATTCCTTCTCTGGGAGTTTTCAATTGATTTGATTTTTTCCTGGAGCCCCAGTTCATGTTCTTTTAATTTAGCGAGTTCTCTTGAATTTTCCGAGGTTTGAGCTGTCAGTTCTGCCACTGTGGACTCGAGAGCAGAGGTTCTAGCTGTCAGGGAGTCGAGCTTATCTTCCAATTTTTCACAAAAAGTTATAATTTCGCCTTGATTTTTTTCTGAAACCTGAAATCTGATCTTCATTTCCTCGCTTAAAGAGTTTAAGAGTTGCATGACAGGTTGATGCATGGAGAGATATCCTAAATTCCTATTAGAAGAAGAGGTAATCTCTGTTTCCTTCACCATATTTTGTTTCACCCTTAACGCGCTCTCGCCTATGAAGGCAAAGCCTGCATTAAATGCCTTGTCCCCTACTTTATCGCCTTTCTCAGACATCTTGAAACCTTCTATTTCAGATCCTTCCAGCTGCCCCTCCAATAACTGGAATTTATTCGGACTTTAAACTCCTTCTGGGTAGCTATGAGGCTGTTCTAAGTAGCTACCTAACTTATCTGGAGAGCAGACCATTGGCTTCAGTATAAGGGTACTAGGCACTACTCTGAAATAATTTTTTAACGAGGGTAAAAGTTTTACCTTGGGTTGAACTGGTAGAGATGATTGGGTTGGCAGATTTGATAAAGTCGCCTTCGGATTTCTGCTTTTTTTCTTTAACTTTGTTGATTTGGCAGACTTGGGCTGCAAGTTTTAGGTCTTTGGATGTCCTATCGGACCCACTAAGTAAATTATCAACCTTGATGTCAGATGTTTTATTTATGCTTCTTAGGGCATATCTTGATAAAGAAGCCTCTTCTGTGTAATCCACTATGCTGTTTTGTCTGCCTCTGACTAATGGAGTTCTCTCTAAGGCCACCCTCTCCTCCCGAATTTTGACAACAAAATCTACCCTTGCAACAACCTCACTTGGTTTTGTTTATCTGGGAGATCACTAACTGCTCCCTCTGAGCCTTGGCTGTTTCTGGGGGATTCTGGGACCTTGAGTCCTGAAGCCCCTGCCTCTCCCACTGTGAGAGAGTCTGGCCACCACTCTGTAACCACGCCGAAGCTCAAGGGCTGCCCTCGACCACTGGGCGACCCCCTCCTGTTGTGTTACGCGAGCCTCCTCTCCACCGACTCGTTTGTGGCTGTTGCTGCACCAGGGAAGACCAGCCCCACCACCGCCGGCGGAGGGATAATCCACGACAAACAGACTTGATGTGGGAGGGGGGAACATGGCGGCCAGCGGCTAGCAGGTCGCGGAGGCTCCAGAGGAACGGAACGGGTCGTGCAATGACGAACGGCTAATTTGACTTGTAAGTGTATATACCTGAGGAGGAGAAGGAATAAGGCTGTGGGAGGGCGTGATGAGCGCTTCTAGTGCCGTCTGCTTAACACGCTATTGAACGGAGAAACATCGCAGCACGCCGGAGTAGCGGAGTTGATGAAGACGCTTGTGTTTTCGGCGGTCTGTGTTTTCTCTGGGGGTTAGCTGAGGAGGTGTGCGAGCCAGCGCCAGCACTGGCGTGGGCAGCTGCTGTTTGGAGGTCTGGCGAAGTTGTGACTGTGACTGTGTTTGTTTGTTCCGGAGGAGAGGGTGCCGCCTGATTGGCAAGCTGTCAGCCGGGAGGGAGCTGAAGTACGCTGGAGCATCAGGGCTGCTGAAGCTACAGAAGCTCAAAGTGGTGTGCATATTGCGATATACCAACTGCTAGCCTGGGTGTCTGTTTAATTGGCCCCACATCAAACATAGTTTATGTTGTCGTCTTTTCTCTTTTTCTTCCTTGGACAAAGGACCTCGAATGGCTCCTATTTGCATTGGTTTTACTCCGGTGGAATTTTCTGTAGGTCGAGTAGTTTCTGATTTACTTCGATCGAAACGAGGAATGCTACTTTGGAATTCTCTTTTTCGTTCACCTTTTCGTTCACTCTGTCGAAAGTCTATCTCTAAAAACCAAGTCAATTAGAGCTGAGATCTCAGTAGGACGATTCGGAATCTGTGCGAACGCATCCTTCAAATCTTCTCTTAGCCCTCTGTAAAAGTCTGCAGCTCTTTTGTTTTCAGGCCATTCGGTTTCGACTACAAGCTTGTTGAATTGGGCCAAGTAAATTGTATAAAATGGGATCGTCCTTGGTCACTAATGGCAAGGACCAAGAGGCAGCCTCACCACTGAGGTAAGATAGGATGAATGTGACATGAGATTGAGCATCGGGGAAAATCGTTGGGCGACACATAAAATGGAGGGAGCACTGAGTTAAGAAAATTTGGGCCTTTGGGGGGGTCACCATTAAATCGCTCAGGAGGGGCCAATGGTATTACAGGAGACAATGAATAAATAACCTATGTGGGAGTGAACGAAAAGGAACTTGTGGTGGACTCTTGAGTACCGAAGGTTGGAGTCTTTAGTCTAGCCCCTGAAACAGGTGTTTCTAATCTACTAGCTAGCTCTGCCGTTTCTTTCCTCGAGTTGACCATCTCGTCTCTAAGAATTTTATTTTCTTCCGAACTGCTTCTAAATCCCTTTGACTGTTCACCAAAATGTCCCCCAAATTTTTTAGGTCAAATCCTTCTGTCATTCTGCTTGGGTGCTAGTACCAACGTGGGCACTTCACTCTGTCGGGTTCAGCCAATTCCAATGCTAATTACCACAGAAGCAGAATGATGCTTAACTCCCAATGCCTCTCTCAATACCTTCCTGCTAGGTTAGTGAATCCTTTGCAGGTAAGTATCAAGGGGGAAAAGTGGAAGAGGAGTGAGAGAAGAGACTGCCAAGTATTGGATTCTGTTAGCTCAGCTGCTTCTTTCTTCCTTTTGTAAACAATTACAACAATTCGACTTATAGATTCCTTCCCATTGCTTTCAGTAAATTAAAATAACATGTATTAAGACAACTTATCTTATCAGGACTTGACTTGGCATTAGCCCCACTTCTGTATGGCTCTTGAGTGGATGAGGAGAAGATAGGAGGGTATATGTGGAGTCCTACTAAAGTCTTACTGTTTTCTTTGCAGGTGCTGAGTGGAAGGGCAAAGATTTCTTCAGACGACCTTCTATGCTGTGAGCCTTGGTGAGTAAATGCTGAATAGAGCTCAAAATTGTCTATTTCTAGCGCATTGGATACTTATAACTCACTAATATTAGAGAGAGATAGAGAGAGAGAGAGTTAAATAACTAAATGGCCATGAGAGAATGAATTCTAGTTAAGCCTCATTAACTCGCTCTTTATCAGAATTATTTCCTAGATAATGCGTAACGAAGAATTTCGTTAATACGGGAATACCTACAAATACCGGACCTTCTTAGTGAAGTGAATTTCCTCACAAGAGTATCAGGGAAAGCGTTTCTCAAGTGAACATGCGTGAGGAGAATCTCTGATTAACACTAGCTTCCTTGTCCGAGCATGCGCAAGAGAATATACTAAGAGCATGTGCGGAAATAGAACACTAACCTGAAGTTTGCTGCCAAGAGGACCGAACCGGCGAAAACTAAAAGGATGGACCAGTCGGGCCTACCTTAACTAGCTATCATGACGGACTGAAGAGAAAGGGATGCTTCAATGGTGAGGGCTCAGATGAAGTGTGCATTAGAATGTTGAAGGGCGCTTAACCAGACTTCAACATTCTGAGATAAACTAGAATGTTAACTGTCATGAGAGCTGGCAGCCATATTGGAAATCCAGCGCCACCAGCAATTGAACCAGCTGAGACACCTAGGGGATCGTGGTCTCTGTTTGTGTAAGTTGGAAGCTGAGATGGTTGCTAAAGTAGGGTGACAAGGAAGAAACCTCTGGTGAATCCTGACAACTACCCATGCACTCATCCAGTCACCCAGGCAGTACTCCTGCACTCATGCAATCACCCAGGTACTACCCATGCACTCATACAATCACTGAGGCACTACTCTTGCACTCAACCATTCTCTCAGGCACTACCCATGCACTCATCTATTCTCTTAGGCACTACCCATGCACTCACCAATGACCCAGGCATTACCCTTGCACTCGTCCTTTCAAGCAGGCACTACCCACCCACTGATGAAATCACCCAGGCACTACCCATGCACTTATGCAATCACTCAGGCACTTTTTGTGCCCGCAACCATTAACAAAGTCAGTTCCCATGCTCTCATCCATTCTCTCAGGCACTGCACAAGCACTGATCCAATGACCCTGACACTAGACTTGCACTCATACTTTTATTCACACACTACCCAAGCACTCATCTAAGCACCCAGGCATTACCCTTGCATTCACAAAGTCACTCAGGAATTACACATGCACTCATCCAATCACCCAGGCAGTACCTCTCCACTCATGCAATCACCCATGTGCCACCCATGCACTCATCCAATCACCCAGTTATTATCCCCTCTGCACTCATGCAATCACCCCAGGACTACCCATGCACTCATGAAATCACTCAGGCACTACCCATGCACTCATCCAATGACCCAGGCATTACACATGCACTCATTCATTCTCAGACACTACCCATGCACTTATGCAATCACTCAGGCACTACTCTTGCACTAAGCCATTCACTCATGCACTCCCCATGTACTCATCCATTCTCTCAGGCTCTACCTATGCACTAATCTAAACTCCCAGGCATTACCCTTGCACTCATATTTCCACTCAGGTGCTACCAATGCACTCATCCAATCTCCCAGGCACTACCCATGCACTCATACATTGACTAAGGCATTATGCATGCACTCATATATTCATTCAGGTACTACTCATATACTTATCCAATGACCCAGGCACTATCCTTGCACTCATCTATTTACTCAGATACTATGCAGGCACTCATCCAATCATCCAGCCACAACACATGCACTTATTCATTCACTGAGGCACTGCACATGCACTCATCCAATCACCCTGTCACTACCCATGCACTCATACATTGACACACTCAATACCCTTGTACTCATGCAATCATTCAGGTAGTACCCCTGTACTCAAATATTCATTCAGGCGGCAGTATCCTTACACTCATAGATTCACTGACATACTAACTATGCACTCATTCAATCATCCAGACACTATTCTTACATTCATCATACTCACATTTCTGCAAGCAATCAGTTTCACTACATACAATTTGTCTATTTTAACCAGTATAGGTGGTTCTGCAATTTAAAGGTTTTTTTCATTTTATAAACAAAAGTGTGGTGTTTTTGTTTTGTTTTTAAATAAAAAATAACATTTAACAAGTCCAAATATAGTGTTTCATAACAACAACAAAAACACAAGATAGAACCCCTCCAATTTTATGTGCTTTTAAATGATTGATAATTGTGTCAAAAGAAAGTTCCCCAATGCAGAGAGTTGTGAGGCATTTTCTGCAGTGAATTCCTGCATCTGCAAGTTCAGAGAAGATCTGTCATTATTTCTCCCACAAGACGAGTTGGATGGATGGTTTACAGATATTTTCTCATAGAAGAAGTGCCACAGGAGTATTTTTTTTCAGATGCTCTGGAGAGGACTTTCTGGCAGATGCTGCAGGTCACCTTCCTAGGGTTAACTTTCTTCCTTACCTCTGTCACAGTGAAAGACGCCCACACGATGCTTTCTTTGCGCTTTTATGCCAGCTCTTGCACCTCACCCATCTCTTCCTGGTGCTCCTCTTCTGGAACTGCTGATGCCATTTTACAATAACAAATGCTTGCAACACCAAATAAATATACGACTTTCAAAGCCTACAAAAAAGCAGTCTAAGAAGTAGACACACTCAAATTACGAAGACTAGAAAGGTGTTGGATCCACCGCTAAGATAATGAAAAGCTTTTTAACCAATAAAAAGCTTTCTTTTAATGTCACATGGAGTCGCGTAGGATCCACACACCCACCGCGTATATGTAGCGCATCCGTAAAATGTACAAAATTTAATTTAAAAGTATAAATTGCTATTACCTAACTGTGTTACTGTTTTGTTGTCTCATTATGATAAATATCTTCTCTCTCTATTTTTTTTTTTACAAAAAAGGGTTGCGCACTGATCGTGGACCTACATGGTGGGTGCGCCAATCCTTTATACGAATATTAGTCTAAAATACATATTTAGAACAAATTATTATATTTTTTTCATGGAGAGGTTTATTACTGAGTGCAAAAAAATAGTAATATAAAATTTATACATTTGTTTTGAAATGTTTTTAACAGATTTTTGAGGACACTACGGTATAGCGCACCGGTTACTGATCTACATGTTCGGTGCATGATTCCATTATGCGAATATAAGTCTATAATACATACTTACACTGAGATAGTATATTTTTTAAACAAAGAGATTTACCATTGAATCCAAAAAATTAGTATTAGTATAGTTGTTAAATATTTTTAAGATGTTTCAAACACATTTTTAGGGGGGATGGCCAAGATGGCGGCCGTGCAGGACGTGTTTTGCAGCTCCACTTGCTCCGCCACCACAATTACCTTGATATTGCCTGCTCTGCACTCTCATCCCTGGCAGGGGGGATGAGAATCTGACCCCAGATCGCACCCGGATCCTGTGGGAGTACACAACAACGCAGAACTGCACCCCGGGTGGCAGCTGTGGGCAGAGTGAGGAGAGTTGTGGCTTGTGGACCCAAGACATGAGGTCGCTGGCACCCAGTGTGTCAGCTGGGGCCCTAGCAGCGGTCGGTGCCGAGCACTTACCACCTCCCCTGGGTGCGGGTTTTCACTCTGCCGTTGTCGGCAGATCAAGGAAATTGGAGGATCCTGCGCCGCCGGCCAGGGTTGCTCAGCCCGGTGAGGGAGTGTTGAAGCGCAGGCAGGCCTACCTCGAGAAAGGTGCGGCTCCTGGAGTGAGATGAGTGCGGTGAAGTTTCCCTGATGCCTGTGAGCAGAAGGCTTCAAGGGACAAAAACGAGGAAGCCTGGGGCGCATGGGTGCATCTCAACGGGGGCCTGAAGCCTGGCCCGTTGGTGCCACAGAGCCACAGTGTCAGCAGAAGAGCTCGGGCTGCACCACCTAACACTCCAAAGCTCCATGATTCTGCTGCTCCTGGCAGAGTGAGGAGAGTTGCAGCCTGTGGATCCGGGACACAAGGAGGGTGGCACCCAGCATGCCAGCTAGGGCCCTAGCAGCGGTCGGTGTTGAGCACCGACCACCTCCCCTGAGTGGGGATTCTGCCCTGCGGATCTCGGCAGACAGAAGAGATTGGAGGACCCTGTGCCACCGGCTGGGCTCACATGGCCTGGTGAGGGAGTGCAGCAGTGCAGGTGGGCCTAACACAAGGAGTGAGCGGATCCCGGATTGAGACGAGTGTGGTGCAGTTTCCCTGACGCTGGTAATCAAGAGGCCTCGGGGGACAAGAACAAGGCATCCTGGGGGCGCATGGGTGCGTCTCCACGGGGGCCATAAGCCTTACCGTTGGCACCACGGTGCCAAAGTGTCAGCGGAAGAGCTCGGGCTGCACCAGCTAATGCTCTGAAGCTCCATGGTTCTGCTGCTGACCCAGTGAAAGCGACGCTCATTGGGGTGCCACCAAAGCTAGCTGGTGAGTGTGACATGCAAGACCATTCGTAGCAGCCTCGAAGCCCCCTGGAGCACAGTGTGCAGTGAAGATACCAGTAGCCCTCTGAGGAGCGGGAGAGAGGGCTGTGCTGTTGGGGCATAGTGGACGGAGTGGGTGAGGGTGGCCTGCTCCAAGAACTGCCCACAATAGCAGGACTACCACATGGCCTTGGCGCACTCCCAGAGGACTTGATCACCTGGACAGCATCGGGCCCTTGAGTAATCTGTGGGCAGGGTGTACCATGCACAAGTAAGGCTGAGAGGACACAGCTGCAGACTCGCCCCCGACCTACTGCCGTGAGCGGCGCCAGAAGCCTTTCACAGCCCAAGAATCTTTTTATGCAGGGGCACGGCTTGCTGGCCGGACTGGAGGAGCTTCGACCCAGAGCTCACTGGCAATTGAGGCCCAGGGTCTGGGGTGTGTGATTGCCGCCTACAGCAGGGTGCTCGCCCTGTTCACCAGATAGCGCAGACAAGCCAACAATTGACACCAGACAGCACTAAAAGCATAGCATTCTCACCAGCTGCACCAAGCAAGGAAGATGGCTAGTGTACATCTGAAAAAGGAGCGCTCTGTTAAAGAAATGCTCCTAAAACAACCCACTCAAGGGATGACTGACAACACAGGCAGGGAGACGGAATGGTCACTAGGGAATCAGGAGGTAGTGGATGCTCTGGCCACGAAAGCCTTCATGACGGAGCTGTTCACTTCCCCATGAGTCCATCTACAGGAACTCAAAGAGCAAATAGCAGCTGACCTCAAAGAAGTAAAGCACGAAGTGGAAGACATCGGGAAGCGAGTGGCAACTCTTGAAGAGCACGAAACTGGATGGGACGAGGAAATCAAAATGATTCAGCAAGAGATCCTCTGCCTCAAAGAGCAACATATAGAACTGCAAGGTCAGGCGGAGGATCGGGAAAATTGATCCCGCCGCAACAATGCATGCATCAGAGGAGTGCCATCCTGAGAAGAAGGGGAGGACATCAGGGAGTTTGTATCGGCCCTATGTCGACATGTGCTAGGAGAAGAGCACAGGACCGAGATTCAGATTGATAAAGCTCATCATGTAGGCCTACAAAGAGGCGGGAAGGCGCCACCGCCGTACATTCTCATATGTGTCAATCACTTCCAACTGAAAGAGCTGAAGTAAACCTTAAGTAAACGCAGGGACTTTCGGCGGGTTACAACGCATTTGAAAGAATTGGGGATTGCCTACTTTCCGAATTATCTTCAGAAAAGAGGGTAAGCTGCGGTAGATTCGCTCTCTCCAAGAGGCCAGAGATGTGCTAGGAATTGCAAAGTCACAGTCCCCGGAGCCACAATGCAAATCTACCAAAGGTTCAAGCCAAGCTAAACTCCGATGGCAAAAAGTGTGGAAGCCCTTGTCACTCCATAAACCGTATACAGCCACTATTATAAAAGAGCGAGAAGTGGTGATTTCCTCACTTTCCTGTGCCCCAGTACAACCAGCACGCTGCTGAACAATAAGCATCACAGAGCACATCATAGAGGTGGCGTCGGGGGCCGGCCTCTCCTCTTCTTGTGGACTTGCTTAGGTCGCTGCCCCTTTATTACTTTTTTGCTGATGAACTTTGGTCATAATAGACTATTGTCTTACTCCATCCAGTTAGATGGTTGAAGGCACAATGTTTACTGTTCCGGGGTATATTTTTCCGGTGTTAGGGATGCCAACCCCAGGGCAGCGCGGATGAGCACCCTTGTGCTGTTCTACTCCGGCCCCACAATCTGAGCTTGACTACCGTCCTTCTCCTCCATTAAGTAAGTGTCATGGGTAAATAACTGAAGGTCATCTCTCTCAATGTTTGAGGGCTTACCCATCCCGTAAAGTGCTCGGCTATCCTCTCGCTATTAGAAAATGCAGAAGGGGACATTTGCATGTTACAAGAAACCCACTTACTATCCAAAGACAGGCTTTGCATGCGTACACGCAGATTTCCACACCAATATTGATCTGCAAATACCACCAAAACCAGTGGGGTAGCTATATTGCTTAGCACAAAATTTGAAGGCAAAGTCCTCTCAATGCTTTATGAAGTGAGGGGGAGGGTTCTAGTTCTTAGGATACAGTGGGGCTCCACCCATCTCACTCTCCTCAATATCTACTCATGTAACATGAACTAGGAACCTTTTCTCATTAAGAAACTTACGGAAGGGCTGGCATTAGCTGACACAGCAATTTTAGTGGGAGGTGATTTTAACTTAGTAATGGAAAATGAATGGGATTGATATTGCCACCGACAAGTCCAGACGGGTGCGATCTCCTCTGAAGGTAAGGGATGGCTTGCAGAGTATAGGATGCACAACATTTGGCGCCTTCACCATCCAGAAACACAAGATTACACTCACTACTCAGCTGCACATCAGTCCTGCACGATTAGATCACTTCCTAGCATTGACAACGCTCTTGTCTAGAGTACAGGAGTCTTCAATAGAGCCTCGCTCACTGTAGCATCATGCCCTAATCACAGTCACAATACAAGCGGGTGAGGCCAATCACATTCCGACACACTGGCGCTTGTGGAATGGGCTGTTACAATCTCCAAACACAGTGAAGGAGATCCGTGGGGAAATTGTGGAGTACATAAAACACAATGATAGAGAGGACACCCCGTTGGCTGCAATCTGGGAGGCCCTGAAGGTAGTTGTGCGAGGGGAGTTTCTGGCCATATCCTCTGCCGAGAATAGAAAGAGCAGGGAAATGTGGTAGAGCATAACACAAGAGGTAAGGGAGTTGCAGGCGATACATAAGCGCACAGGCACACCGAGGGTATGGCGGAAGCTAAAAAGAAAGAGACTCCTGTTGAAACGTCTTGACTTGGGCAGGGCGGAGTATGCGCTAGTGCGACTGCGACATAGGTTTTGCTTAAGTAGCGACAAATGTGGAAGGATTCTGGCCCAATGGCTTAGGGCTAAGACACTGGCAGGGGCAATACTTATGATGCAGAAGCCCTCAGGGGAAGAAGTGTACGCAGATAGCTGATACGTTTAAACAGTTTTATCAATCTTTATACACCGACGAGGATATAGTACAATCAGCCACGAGTGCGTACCTTGAGATGTGCAATCTCAAACCCCTTCCCAATGACCAGGCAAGTCAACTGGATGAGTTCATCTGATCGGAGGAAGTCATATCGGCCATAGCTAGGCTGAAGTTGAACAAGACCCCAGGTCCTGACGGTTACCCAGCCTTGTTCTACAAGACCTTCTGTGTAGAACTGGCCCCTCTGCTAACGAGACTGTTTGACTCTTTTCTGGATAGTGGCATAATCTCTGATTCCATGGTGGAAGCGGAGATTTCAGTGATCCTTAAACCTCACAAAGATCCAAGTCAGTGTGGGTTGTACCATCCGATCTCCTTACTTAACCTGGATGCAAAACTTTTTACAGGGGTATTGGCAGCACGTTTAAGTCCGATGATGGCTGGGCTGATAGACCCAGACCAGGCAGGGTTTATCCCCACTCGACAGGGTGGAGATAATACAAAGGGTATCCTACATCTTATGGACAGCATGCGTAGATCTGGGAGGGAAGCACAATTCCTGTTAATAGACACGGAGTAAGCATTTGACAGGGTACGGTGAAGCTACCTGTTCGATACTCTACATCGCTTCGATTTTGGAGAACGCTTCATAAAGTGGATTAGGTGTATTTATCAGACACCTCTGGCTTTTGATTGAGTTAATGAGATGTCCTCCACATAATTTTGATAGCAAGGGGCACTAGGCAGGGATACCCGCTCTTTCCCCTCTTCTTTGCCCTATATATGGAGCCCCTGGCCTAACGGATCAGGGACTACATCCAAATAAAAGGTCTGCGCTTCAGAGGAGACATTCTTAAGATAAGCCTCTATGCAAATGATGTTTTTTTAGCGCTGGCGGAGCCACTCACCTCCCTACCCGCTGTTTTGAAGGCGATGGAAAGTTTTGGGGTACTATCAGGTTTTAAAGGGAATCCAAGCAAATCTCAGGTGCTCAACCTTTCAAGCCCACAAGATCATGAGGAGACTCTACGGGAGAGATTTCCCCTACAATGGGACTCACAGCCGATAACGTACGTTGGGGTTGAACTAATCGGCATTGTTAGAACAGACAACGAAAGCCCTAGATGGGTGGGAGAGATTAAAACTAGCTTGGTTCGGTCATATAACAGCGGTCAAAATGACAATGCTGTCACGAGTCCTATATATCTTTCAGATGCTACCGCTGGTTCCCTCCCCGAAGGTGCTGCGTTCCCTACAATTGGCCATCAATAGATTTGTTTGGGGAGGGAAGAAGACACGTCTATCCTTTTCTCAAATGTCAAACCCCAAGCATAATGGAGGTGTAGCCCTCCCTGTCATACAGAGATACCTGCAAGCCTCTCACCTCCGACATATTGTCGAGTGGAATCGGCCACTCTCCGAAAAACACTGGACCTTCATGGATCAGGCAGTAGTAGGGATAAATATCTGGAGGGAGGCCTGGCTGCCACACAAATTGAGGGCATGGGGCCTCTACTCATACCCAGTTACAGCGGCCACGCTGAAGGAGTGGGACGTGGTGGTGTTCAGAAGGGGTCTAACTACTTTCCCATCCCTAATGTCCCACATAGTCGACAATCCGGATTTCCATCCGGGCTATAAATCTGAGGTTTTCCAGAGATGGAAGGAGGCAGGGTGTAAGCAGGTAGGTTTGCTGTTTGATACCCAGGGTATCATCCCTTATGAGAAATTAAGACGGGACTACGATTTACCTAAAGCCGATGAATTCCACTATCTCCAACTCAGACACTGGGTTACCTCCCCACCATACATAGCACAGGCTTCTCGACGGTTTACTCCCTTTGAGAAATGGTTGGTAGGTAATACAGATGACAAACACCTCATCTCAGACCTATATACTATGTTGGCCGATGGGCAGGGATGGGTGCGGTCAAAAGGTCAACTCCGCTGGGAGGAAGAATTAGGCAGGGCTTTGACAGGCAATGATTCAGAGAATATCCACCACAGGGCTCACCACACAGCTCATAATACTGCTGGAACCGAATCAGCTTTCAAAGTCACATCATACTGGTATCTAACACAGGCACGTATCCATAGTTGGGACAAAAACCACACGGAGAAGTGTTGGAGGGACTGCGGTCTCACTGGTTCTTTAGCACACTTACTTCGGCATTGCCCGCGTTTAGAACGATTCTGGGAGGGAGTGTTGAATGACATTGACAAAGCCTTTGGCACAGAGATCCAACAATTTCTGGTATACACCTTACTGGGTTTCCCAAATGCACTGACATTTCCCCTGAGATCATTGAGAGGTAGGCAGATGGTGCAGGCGTTATTGGCGGCACGTCAGACGCTCTTGGCACAGTGCGACACCACGAATGTTCCAGACCACACTGGCTACATAGGCTTTGGCCAACCCTCACCATGGAATACCTCTCATTGGTCCAAGATCACAAGGGAGAGACCTATGCCGAATTGTGGGCCCCTTTTATACGCATATTGTCCAAAGAATTCCGGGAGGTACCATGACCCAAATATCTCCAAATACTATACCTGCTTCCTGAAGCGAAAGACGTGACAACATCTCACAAATAAGGGGTCGGGTCTTGAGTTAATGTTCACCGGCATTGGGGTATCGCTCCCGCAATAAGACGAACGCATACCGGTGCAGATACCCCTTTTTCTTTCTCATTTTGGGGAGGGAGGGCTCTTTCTTTTTCTTTGCATCTAAAATTTTGTTATTGTTGTCAAGTTGGTTCATACAATCCAAATACGCTGCCGGCCCCTGGGTTGTAGGCAAAGAAGCTGTGTTCATGTATGATGTCTGCAACTTTCGCTGCCAGCCTTTAGGGTTGTAGGCATACAGCTGTGTAATGCTAATACTTCAAGATTTTCATTTAAAACGAATAAGAGATTGATTCCATAAAACACTTTTTTATGTACAAGGCACCATCGAGCACCAATGGGGTAGCAGTCAGGTACACTGCCAGGATGCAATTCCAGCATCACATAGGGGTCGCAACTCCGGTGTAGTTTTAAAAAGTAAGAAATATCAATGTTGCAAGTTTAAATATCGGTTTTGCTTAAAGTCTTTCCATTAAAATAGTTTCAAACACAATATCCTAATAGCAATTTATACTTTTATATTAAATCTACTACATTTTAAGGGTGTGAGACGTATACGTGATGGGTGCGCGACCCCTACGCGACTCCTCGTGACATTGAAAAAAAGCTTTTGATTGGTTAAAAAGGGTTTCATACTGTTAGAAGGAGGATCCAACACCTGCTGCTTTCTTCTTGTTTTGGGTGTGTCTGCCTGTCAGGACATCTTTTTTGTGGGCTCTTACAACTTAGTATTTTTTGGTGTATTTTGACATTCCAAATCTTTGAAATGGCATCTTCTCATCCAGAGGAAAAACAGCTGGAGGATCCAGAAGAAGTTTAGGAGCCCATTAAGAAGAGGAAAGAAAGTATAGCTTGGGCATTTTTCACCATTCCAGAAGTTGAGAAGAAAGTTAATTCACCTAAAGTTACATTGCCACAAAGTTCTGTCAAGGGGGTCAGACAAAAAATATTCTTGTGGAACTTCATCCATGAAGAAGCACCTGGAAACGATCCACCCTACTCGACTGGCAAGAGAAGTCATGGCTCAGAAAAAGAGGAAGCAAGCTGCCTAGGCTGAGCCTAATCAGCCATCAAGATCGGCTGCAGCACTTCTCACCACATCTCAGCCCCAAATTTTCCATTAACTAGCAGATGCTAGCATAAACTTCAGAAAATGCCAAACTATCCTCTGTGTTGGAGAGCAATCCATTGATGCAATAATTAATCTTCTAAAAACACACAAGGTTTAATTTTTTTTAGGATTTCAAAGTCTTGTGTTTCTTTGTTTTTTGGAAACATTGATGGTGGAGTCTGCAAGTTTTATTTTCTTCTAAAAAGTCAAAATACCCCAAAAAATAAAACAATGTGCGAAAATAAAAAATTCTTAATTGTTTAAAAAATAAAAAGGTTCTCGTGGAACCACCTATACTGGTTAAAAATAGAAAATGCTATGTAATGAAAGTGATTGCTTGCATAAGTATCTGTGCGATGAATGTAAGAATAGTAGGGTTTCAGTGAATGGATGAGCGCATGCATAATACATGAGTGAATGAACGAGTGAAAGAGAAGTGCTTGGGTGATTTGATATGGGCATGAGTAGTGGCTGAGGGAATGGATGAGCATATGCATAATGCTTAAGTGAATGGATGAGTGCATTTATTAGTGCCTGGGTAATTGCATGCGTGCATGGGTAGTGCCTGAGGGAATGGATGAGTGGATGGATAGTGCAGGAGTGAATGGTAGATTGCAAGAGTAGTGCCTAAGTGATTGCATGAGTGCATGGGTAGTGTCTGGGTGATTGCATGAGTTCATGGGTAGTGCATTGGTGATTGGATGAGTGCATGGGTAGTGCATGAGTGTAGGATCTATTATCCCCACTTTTTGCTTTTTGCACCCACTGTTTTGACTAGTCTGGCTGGGACCCTGCTATTCAGGACCCAAGAGAGGCCATGCAAAATGGAACCTCAGGTCTGCTACTGCAGCCTGTGTAAGCTGGTGCTTGCACCACTTACAAGAGATATAGGTTCACTATATCTATATATATCACTACACTTGAAACTGTATAAGTCACCCCTGTAGCAGGCTGTAACAATCCTGAAGGCAGGATGCAGGGTTTTACGTGAGATGGTGCTCCTGCATGAGCAGGGCCCCTCTGCAGTCTTCGGAGACCATTCTCCTGGGCTGTACGTGATGCTGCCAGACATATAGGTAGAGGTGCATTATAACCTCATGGTAAATGCAATCGAGAAAACTACTGCAATGAAATATGTCATGTTTGGTGTCAAACACCTTGGAATCATACCTCCACACCAGTAACTGGTGTGGGAGGTATGATTCCTCCCCTCAGAACTGAGGTTCTGGGGATACCTAAGTCTACCGGTACCAGCTTTCTCGAGCCTTACATCACGAAATGGATGCTGCCAGCCACAGGCACGAGTCTGCTCTCCTGCTGCTCAGCCAAGCTTGAGCAGAGGAAGGTCAGACAATAGGTATCCTGTCACAGGGAGGTATGACCACCTCCCAGACAGGATTTAGTGTATTGGAGCTGGGTGGGTGCACGGTCTCCGTGCCAGAAAGTCTGCGCGATGGGCACATTTGGTGTCCCTGTGCGTAGTCCAGCTAAAACCAGTTCTGGGAGCCATTTGCTCCTGCTCTGGTGCAAAACTGAACAAAGGACATGGGTGTAGCCACCCCTCTGTCCTGTCCCTCCCCTTGGAGGGTCCCTAGAATCCGTCCAACCCTTTCCCGTGGGTTCAAAATCGGTTGCCTGGCTACAGGACATCAGATTTTATGTGGACAAGATTCTCCAAGAAGCTACCAGTACACTTCGACCGTTTGGACACGCTGGACTTCGCTGGACCTCCCTTAGGCTTGACTTCATCTTCCCTTGCCGTCCCCAGTCTTTTATTTTTTTATTTTATTTTTTTTTTGAAACCGTTTATTGCAGTTTGCAAAGTTACAGGTATGGGCCTACAACCACCCGGCCGGCCGCTAGAGTATCAAAAGCATATTGCGTACATACAGTAAAAGTCTCTCAGCAGTGCAGAGTAGAAAAACAGGAGTAATCAATGGTGCAGGCCACACAGCTCCATGCCCACAGTACGGTTCCATTTTCTTAAAGACAAACAACACCAAAAAACCACACCCGCAAGGCAACCCGCGATCCAAAATGACAACACGTGCTCCATAAGTGGGGGATCCAAACCAGCAGCAAAACTCTGAAGAGGGGAATGGGAGTAGATCAGGGACTGGGGGACCGCGCGCCCGCGGCCGAGGGAGGGGGGCCGTCTAGGGAGACGGAGCAGGCGAGGCAGCCGGTAGCAGCGGCGGCTCACAAATACCCCCGCGGTAGGCGTTCCAGGGGCCCCAGAGTTTCACCCACGCCCCAGGCTTACCCCTCGCCACATACACCACCTTTTCACGAAACATACACCAATCCATATGCTCTTTCCAGGCCGACACCGCAGGGGGCCTCTGGGATCCCCACAATTGGGCAATATCACGCTTAGCTATCATGTATCCCAGAGTCACCCACCGCGTCTGCGGGACCGAATAGTCATTTGGTTCCCAGACATTCAGCAAGCATCTCCTCGCTTCAGGCAGCAGCGCGACACGCGTCACCACTCGCAGAACCTCATGCACACCACGCCAGAATCGCTCCACCTTCGGGCACTCCCACAGTATATGCATGAAAGTCGCCAATGCACCACAGCCACGCTTACACATTCCGGCACCCGCAAAACCCATACGTAGAAGCCTTGGCCCCGTCACGTAAACCCGGTGAAGGATCTTGAGCTGGACGAAACGAAGGCGCGCCGGGATGGCCACCTCTTTCGGAGAGGCCACCGCGGAAGTCCAATCCTCGTCGTCCAGCTCCAGCCCGTCGGCAACCCAAGCCTCGCGGAGACTAGTCAGCAGGCACGATCTATCGTTGATCAGTTTTTTGTATATGAGGGAGATAGTGCTGTCCGGGACATGGCCATCTAGCACTCTGTCCTCCAGGGGGGAAGACTCCGGAATGGATGCGACATCCGGGAAGACGGAGCCCAGCGCATGGCGGACCTGTAGATACCGAAAGTACTCACTGCCCTGCAGCTGAAACTCCGCCTGCAGCGTCTCAAAAGTTTTGAATCCCCCCCTCGTCCAGAGATCTCCCACCGTGCTAATTCCGATCGTGTCCCACTTCTCGAAGCCCTTCGACGTCCACAGGGAGCCCAACCTCTCAGACGCATACAGTGGTGACGCCCGGGTCAAACGGTCCTTCCACCCCATAGCTGCATTAGCCGCGTGCCAGACACGCACCATGACACGCGTCGGTCCCGTCAAACGGGAGCCGGGCGCGCCAGAGTAGAGCGCTCGATTATAATCGCCACCGGGCAGGAGCATCTTGTCCATCTCAAATGCCGGGTTCAAGGCGGGCCCGTAAAGGCCATGATTAATTGCAGCTAGTTGGGAGGCCCAGTAATACCGTTTAATGTCCGGGAGGGCGACCCCTCCATCGTACTACGGGAGCGTCAATTTAGCCAGAGCAATACGCGGCCTCCCGTCCCAGAACAGGCGCCGCTGGAGGCCCTCCACCTCACGGAAGTAGCGTGCCGGAACCAAGTCCATAGTATTCTGGAGGGCGTAGAGGAAGCGCGGCAGGGACATCATTTTAAACAAGGCCGCTCGACCGAGCGGCGAAAGCGGCAGACGCCGCCAGCGAACCACGTCCTCCCTCAAACGCTGGAGGGGGGGCAGCAAATTCCGCTCATAGCGGGCCTCCGGGTCAAGAGTGATATATATACCCAGGTACCGAAAACCTCGGGAGGCAATCTGGATCGGACAGTCCCGTGGTAGGACCGGAGCCTCCCCGGAAAGCACATAGACACAGGATTTCGCCCAGTTGATGACGAGGCCTGAGTTGCGACCGAATGAGCGCAAAACATCAACCAGGACGATCAGTGATTTACGCGGGGAGGCGAGATACAGAAGGATATCGTCGGCATAGAGGGACACACGGTCCTCATGCTCGGGGGTCCAGCGGAGACCACGGATAGAAGCCGTCCCCAGTCTTGCCACTGTCTATGATCCATACAGGCTCTGTGCTGGACCCTGTGGACCTCCAGCACAACAGAAGAATCTCCCTTGGAGTGAAGAAGCCACTCCCCTGCAAACGCAGGCACCGTAAAGCATCTGACTGGTTTGCTGCTACAGAGCTCCTGCAGACTCTGAAGACTCCAGCAACACAGGAGGTGGGTTTCTTAAGGACTCTGAGGTGGATCTGCCCTCTCACTGAGTTTGAGGCGGATATCCCTTGTGGGGATGGTATACCCGCACACCTGTGCACCTCGTTCATTTGCAGCTGCACAGGCAGTCAAAGGTATCCACGGATGGGGTGGCTCTTCAAACTCTAAAGTTCCAAGGGTTGTCTTCATAATCTGCTGGGAAGGGTCCTTAATCTCTGATTTTCCAACCACAGCTTTCCCATTGAATTGTACAGAGCACGCAGTCGTGTTCTCACACTGCACCAGTCCTGGGTGGTTCCTTGGGTCCCCAGCGATTCTACACCTTCTAGACTAGGTCTAGTCCCGAGTGGTGTTCTTATACCACTTATTTAGTATATGGTTTGGTGTCCCCCGGGAGCCCACTGTGTATTGTGCTACTTACGTTTGATTCTTTGTGACTGTATTATTTGAATTGTGTCCTATCCTCGTGCGGAGGCTCTTAGATAGAGAGTATTATAGATAATAAATACATATTTTTATAACTACTGTGTGGTTTCCCTTTCATTTAACCAATACTATAAGGTTGCATTCTGGTAAAACAAGGTGCTTAACATTCCTTCAATACTTAGCCTGAAGGCTGCTCTCCATAGCTACCACTAGGATAGCTTTCAATAAAGGTTATCTTTGACCTAATCACCATAAGGGTTGTTTGGACTGGTACAAGGTGCCCACTTTAACTAGTGCAAAAAGAACTAATGATGGACAGAATGCAGAACAATGTCATACATTCACCCCAGTACAGAGATCTGGGCCTAAATCCATCGTTTTTTTGCTCACCATGCCATTCCAGTTTGGATCCAGCCATATGCAAATCAGTCCAGCCCGAACTGCCAGGCCAGGTCCGCCCTGGACTGGAAACAAGCATCCTAGGACCGGTTGTGGGGTTTCACCCCTCTTCAGCCAGGATAGTTTGATTCAAGTGGCATGGAGAGCACGGGACTCACGTCTGAGCATACCTGTCCCACTCGGGGTGACAAATGCAAAAAATACTATTGATGGACAGAATGCAGAACAATGTCATACATTCACCCCAGTACAGAGATCTGGGCCTAAATCCATCGTTTTTCTGCTCACCATGCCATTCCAGTTTGGACCCAGCCATATGCAAATCAGTCTTGACCCTGTGCACAATGGGAACAGTCCAGCCCGAACTGCCAGGCCAGGTCCGCCCTGGACTGGAAACAAGCATCCTAGGACCGGTTTCGGGGTTTCACCCCTCTTCAGCCAAGATAGCTTGATTCCAGTGGCATGGAGAGCACGGGACTCACGTCTGAGCATACCCGTCCCACTTGGGGTGACAAATGCAAAAAGGACTATTGATGGACAGAATGCAGAACAATGTGTTCACTTTAACTAGTGGACAGCATATACCAGGCCAACTTCTCACATTGGTATGCAGTGGTTGGGATTCAAGCCTGCATTGTTTTACCAGAAAAATCTTTTGTATTGATTAACTGAAAAAACACTAGTATCTAGGAACATATACTACTAGCTTAAGATAGTAAGTTCTACTGAACTTGGGGTTGAATAAGTCAAGGGTCTAGCACACCCTTTCTCCAACTTAAGAGAGTTTAGTTCCCACTAGGTTAGGTAGGTGTCTACACCACACCTCACTTAGTATGTCTTCTACGGGGAATTCCACTGGTGGCTTCCTGCCTACTAAATATGATAGCTTTGCATTCACAGAATTGAAAGCCATGTGTGTATCTAGGAAGCTGAAGACAGGGAGAAATGCCCACACTCAACGTCTCATAGATGCATTACTGCTAGATGACATTAGGAAGACTGCTGGGTCAGATGAGCAGGATAGAGTGGGTGGTTCAGGGGAAGAGGATAGGTCAGGAGTGGACACCTTCTATGACCTAGAGTCCAACCCTGGACAGGAGGGTCAAAATGTTCCACCCTGAACAACTCAGATCCCCCAGGGAAAGAAGAAGAAGAGGGTCAAGAGGACCATCCCTTTATTCCTCCAGGGAGAGTGCGGAGTTTACCAAGGAGATCTAGATCTCCCTCTGCTGAGTCAGATCATTCTAGACATTCTGTAGGGACCTCTGTTTCTAGCAAAAGGGATAACTCTTATGACAGGGAGTGCCAACTTCTAGAGCTTGAGAGAGCTAAGTTTAGGCTCAGGCAACAGCAGTTGCCCCTGGATAAAGAGCCCCTTGAGGTTTAGAAGACTAGAAGGAAATTGGGACTAGAGTCCCATGGTGGCAGCTATAGTGTCCCTAGGGTTAGGGAACACATCTTTGATCATTGGAACCTGAGCAAGATTGACCCTCCCTCCCATGTAGGGGATGACATCCAGAAATGGATAACTGCTTTAGAAAGGGCCTAACTGTGTTTGGTTAAGGAGGGATGGGAGTTACCTCTCAAACCTCCCAAACAAGATATTGTAGGCTATGTACTTGGTCTCCACTCCAGGATGGCTGAGTATATGAAGAAGACATCCAAAAACCTTGTGGCTAGCCAGACATTGCAAAAGTCCTGGCATGACCAAAAGGCTGTTTTGACTGTTTATCAGCCAGGACAGAAGGTGTGGGTGTTGGAGCCTGTGGTCCCAGCAGCTCCCCAAGACAAATGGAGTGGACCCCACACCATACTCGAGCAAAAGGGAGAGGTCACTTAATTGGTGGACTTTGGAACTCCCGGGAGCCCCCATAGGGTCCTCCATGTGAACAGGCTCAAGCCTTATGTTGACAGGGCAGACATGGGCTTTCTCATGGCTACTGATGAGGGACAGGAGGAAGAGAGTGACCCACTCCCTGACCTCCTCTCATAGAACCCTGATGATGGCTCAGTCGATGGTGGAGCTTTGGAAAGCAGCCTCACTGAGCAGCCACAATCTGATTGCAGGAAGGTCCTCAATCAATGTAGGCACATGTTCTCACTGACTCCAACTCAGACCACCTGGTGTACCCATTAAATGGACACAGGAGAAAACCTATCTGTGAAGAACAACATTTACAGGCAACCTGACCATGTCAGGGTCTGCATCAGGACTGGGGTCCAAGAGATGTTGGAATTGGGGGTCAATGAGCCATCAACTAGTCCTTGGGCTAGTCCAGTGGTCTTGGTACCAAAACCTCACATCAAAGATGGTAAGAGAGAGATGGGGTTTTGTGTTGATTACAGAGGACTCAATGCAGTCACTAGGACAAATGTTCATCCTATTCCAAGGGCAGATGAACTTATAGATACTTTGGCCTCAACCAAGTTTCTGAGTACTTTTGACCTTACAGATGGCTACTGGTGAACCAGACTAGCTGAGGATGCCAAGCCAAAGACAGCATTGTCAACCCCTAGTGGGCATTACCAATTTGTGGTGATGCCTTTTGGCTTGAAAAACTCACCTGCCAGAGGTTGGTGAATAAAGTTCTCACAGGCTTGGAAGACTATAGTGCAGCTTATCTAGATGATATTGCTGTCTTTAGCTCCACCTGGGAGGATCACCTGGTCCACCTGAGAAATGTTTTGGAGGCCCTCCAAAAGGCAGGCCTCACTATCAAGGCTACTAAGTGCCAGATAGGGCAGAGTCAGGTTGTGTACCTGGGCCACCTTGTGGGTGAAGGCCAAGTTCAACCATTGCAGAAGAAAATCTAGACCATCATGGAATGGGTTGCTCCAACTACTCAGACTCAGGTCAGAGCTTTCTTGGGCCTGACTCGGTACTACAGAAGATGTGTAAAGGATTATGGGTCTATAGTGACTCTCTAGAATGATCTTACTTCAAAGGGAATGCCCAAGAAAGTTCAGTGGACAGTTAAGTATCAAAAGGCATTTGACGACCTCAAGCATGCCATGTGCACTGCTCCCATTCTGCAAATTCCTGACTATTCCAAACACTTAATTGTTCAAATAGATGCATCTGAGTTGGGGGTAGGGGCTGTGTTATCACAATTGAATGCAGAGGGTCAGGATCAGCCAATAGCTTGTATTAGCAGAAGGCTGACCCCAGAGAGAGACACTGGTCAACTATTGAGAGGGAAGCCTTTGCTGTGGTTTGGGCTCTGAAGAAGTTGAGGCCATACTTGTTTGGAACTCACTTCATTGTTCAGACTGAAAACAAGCCTCTCTTATGGCTAAAACAGATGAAGGGTGAAAGCCCCAAACTTTTGAGGTGGTCCATTTCCCTACAGGGGATGGACTATACTGTGGAACATAGACCTGGGAGTAACCATGCCAATGCAGATGGACTCTCCAGACATTTCCACTTAGAACATGAAGACTCAACTTGGCAAGGTTAGTCTCATTTCCTTTTGTTTGGGGGGGTTGTGTAGGAAAGTAGGATCTACTTCTTATGGTCCCCCCACTTTTTGCACCCACTGTTTTGACTAGTCTGGCTGGGATCCTGCTATTCAGGACCCCAGCCTATCTGCTTTTTCCCTTAAATTGGCCTGTATGTACTTTGGTACAACTCCAGATTGGATACTGGGGTACCCTTATAAGTCCCTAGTATATGGAACACATGTACCCAGGGCATAGGTACCCCAGAAGCCTTCCATGGGCTGAAGCATGTATTATGTGACCCATGAGAGGTCATGCAAAATGGACCTCAGGTCTGCTACTGCAGCCTGTGTAAGCTGGTGCTTGCATCACTTACGAGAGATATAGGTTCACTATATCTATAGTTATCACTACACTTAAAACTTTATAAGTCACCCCTATAGCAGGCCTTAACAATCCTGAAGGTAGGGTGCAGGGTTTTACGTGAGAGAGTGCTCCTGCATGAGCAGGGCCCCTCTGCAGTCTTCAGAGACCATTCTCCCGGGCTGTATGTGATACTGCCAGACAAATAGGTAGAAGTGCATTATAAGCTTGCGGTAAATGCTATCTCTAAAATGACTGCAACAAAGTATGTCGTGTTTGGTGTCAAACACCTTGGAATCATACCTGCACACCAATAACTGGTGTGAGAGGTATGATTCCTCCCCTCAGAACCTAAGTCTACCGGTGCCAACTTTCTCGAGCCTTACAGCACAAAATAGATGCTGCCAGCCGCTGATACGAGTCTACCCTCCTTCTGCTGAGCCAAGCTCGAGCAGGGGAAGGTCAGACAATAGGTATCCTATCACAGGGAGATGTGACCACCTCCCATACAGGATTTAGTGTATTGGAGCTGGGTGTGTGCAAGGTCTCTGTGGTACAAAAGGGGGTGGTCTCTGTGCCAGAAAGTTTGCACAAGGGGCACATTTATTATCCCTGTGCATAGTCCAGCTAAAACCATTTCTGGGAGAATTTGCTCCTGCTCTGGTGTGAAACTGGACAAAGGACACGGGTGGTCCTGTCCCTCCCCTAGGAGGGTCCATAGAATCTGTACAACCCTTTCCCATGGGTATAAAATGGGTTACCTGGCTACAGGACATTAGATTTTACGTGGGCAAGATTTTGCAAGAAAATACCACTACACTTCAACCGTCTGGACATGCTGGACTTCGCTGGAACTCGGGCTCGACTTTGTCTTCCCTTGCTGTCCCCAGTCTCACCACTGTCTGTGATCCATACAGGCTCCGTGCTGGACCCTATGGACCTCCAAGACAACAGAAGAATCTCCCTTAGACTGAAGGAGTCACTCTCCTGCAAACACAGGCACCATAACGCATCTGACCAGTTTGCTGCTCCAGAGTTCCTGTGGACTCTGAAGAGTCCAGCAACATGGGAGGTGGGTTTCTGAAGGTCTCCAAGGTTGTGGCTGCCCTCTCACTGAGGTTGAGGTGGATATCCCTTGTGAGGACTGTATACCCGTACACCTGTGCACTGCGTTCATTTGCAGCTGCACATGCTTGTTGTCGTGCAACAATTCCATGCATTGGGCCATTTGTAGCCCTGACCTCAGTGTGTGAATATCACAATTTATGAAAGTTAGAATTACTCGTGGACCTAAATGATATATGTCAAGAACATGTAATGCAACCTCTATGTAATGGTATCAAAATGATTGTTTATTATTTTTACAGATAATTTATACTAATTGTACACATTAAAATAGAAGAGAAAAAGAAAGAAAAATGTCTAATCCTCTATATTGAAGTTAACAGTGTGTATTGCTAATAACGATTTCAGAATCAATTCTTTTAGTAGCCCAAATGCATTTTCAAGGTCAATAATAAACATCTTTGAAATGAAGTTATTCACAATAATTAAATTTGTTTTAAAACATATAGTTAGAAAATCATCACTTCATTATATACAGAGGACATTCATTTCTGGCATGGCTCTTGAAAATCTGTGTCCTACGCGCGTTTCGGCTGTATGCCTTCATCAGGAATCCATACATATAAACAATGAAATCTCATATAGTCAAAAAGACGGCCTCTGGTCTGAAAAAGAATAAGCCTCAAACCAGAAGGAATTATCTTTGCTCTAATGGAACCCAGCCTGTATGGGACATAAGCTGAAGACATCATATGGTCCAAAATAAATTAATAGAAGATGAATGGTGTTGCTGCCAGGCAGGATGTATATGAACCGACTGCTCGATAAAATCTGAAATCAGAAAATAAGTAGCTGGCAGGAATCAGTGGGGGGCAAAGGGGCTCACGATATAGCTACTAGTGGAGTTAGATTGGGAAGAATATACGCTGGGGTCCCCGAGCGAACAAAAGCAAGTTGATTATGATGCTCCTCGGTCAGGGTGTCGCCCGTTGACGCGCTGCCATGGTCGGCATTTTATCGTACAAAAATCCAAAAGAAAAGGCCCTGACCCCAGTACAACATTTCTGAGAAGAACTCCAGCATCCTCCCACTCTGTGCCCTGCTAGCTGGTATCCTCTGAAACCGCCTGAGGTCTCCTTGTGACTCCTGTACCTTCGGCCGGTGGGTCCACTTGAGGGTCAACTTTGCTTTACTTGGGCTTTACTTGGGCTCCTCTGGTTGCTCCAGGCCTGCCCTGCCACTTGCTGTGGTGAGTCTCCTGGTCATTGCTGGCCCAGATCGACACCAAATTTGACTATCTACATTGTTTGCCACTGCCAAGGCTTGTTGGTGCTCCCACTGGACACTGACCCCTCAGCACTCGACATCCTTCGTGGGAAAGCTTACCTCCGGCTCTTGGTCATCCTAGATTTCTCCGGGTCCTCGCAGCTGAAGAGTCAAAATCACCGTCAGCACACCTGAAGCACTGACATTGGTGGGCATTTGTCTACCGAGCCCCTGGTCACTCCAAAGTGGCCCAGACTCTGTCCCCTCTGCTTTCAGGTTCTTCTCATCTAGAATCCACATTTGGATTTCACCGGACACTTTTCGTTCTTCCAGCAGCAGCATTTATTTGTCAACATCCATAGAGAACGACAAGAGATTCTGATACCACTCGTGCCTATGCACCCAGCTCCTCTGGGATAGGTAACTCTGGTACAAAGGTATCCACGGGTGGGGTGGCTCTTCAAACTCTTAAATTCCATGGGTTGTCTTCGTAATCTGCTGGGAAGGGTCCTTAATCTCTGATTTTCCAACCACAATTTTCCCATTGAATTGTACGGAGCACGCAGTTGTGTTCTCACACTGCACCCGTCCTCCGTGGGGTCCCTACTCACTCACCTTGGGTGGTTCCTTGGGGTCCCAGCGATTCTACACCTTCTAGACTAGGTCTAGTCCCGAGTCGTAGTTCTTATACCACTTATTTTGCTTATTGTTTGGTCTCCCCCGGGAGCCCATTGTGTTTTGTGCTACTTACATTTGATTCTTTGCAACTGTATTATTTGAATTGTGTTCTATCCTCATGTGGAGGATAGCAGAGAGTGTTATAGATAATAAATACATATTTTTATAACTACTGTGTGGTTTCCTTTTATTTAACCAATACTATAGGTTGCATTCTGGTAAAACAAGGTGCTTAAAATTCTTTCAAGACTTAGCCTGAAGGCTGCTCTCCATAGCTACCACTAGGATAGCTTTCAATAAAGGTTATCTTTGACGTAATCACCATAAGGGTTGTTTGGACTGGTACAAGGTGCCCACTTTAATTAGGTTAGGTTAACCAGGCAAACCTCTCACAATTAGTGAAAAGATGAGTGAAAGAGTAGTGCCTGGGTCATTGAATGAGTGCAGGGGTAGTGCCTGAGAGAATGGATGAGCGCATGGGTAATGCTTGTGTGAATGGTTGAGTGGAAAAATATTGCCTGAGTGATTGTATGAGTGAATGGGTAGTGCATGGGTGATTGTATGAGTGCAGAGGTACTACCTGGCTGATTGGATGAGTGCATGGGCAGTGCGTGAGTAAATGGATGAGTGCATGGCTAGTGGCTAGATGAATATCTGAGTCCAACAGCAGTGTCTGGTTGATTCTATGAGTGCATAGATAGTAATGAATGAGTGTACAGTTAGTGCCTGTGAGATTGCATAAGTGCATTCATAGTGTGTTTCATTCAATCAGTGGATGGGTAGTCCCTGGAGAATTCTATTAGCGCATGTTTGACCTGGCACCTTTGGCATGGGTCTCCCTTCCATTTTTTGCTGTTGCCTCCAATATTTTTACTATGTTTTTGCTGGTCTAGATGATTTGAGCACTTTGCCACTGCTATTCAGTGCCAAAGTGCAAGTGTTCCCTATTGTAAATTGTTGTAATGGATTAGTGACTCCATGATTGGCTTATTTGATTTACTTGTCAGACCATAGTACAGTGCACCATGTGTGCCCAGGGTCTTTAAATCAAATGCAGCTGGTGGGCTTGCGACACTGGTTGTGCCACCCACAGGAGCAGCTTGTAAAATGTGGCTCAGGTCTGCCATTGCAGAGCCTGTGTGCAGTCTGGGACTGCCATGTAGACTTGGCAAGTGCACCCACTTACCAGTCCCTAAACCTTCCCTTTTCTACATATCAGTCACCCTTAAGGTAGGCCCAAGGGCAGGGTGCATTGTATGTAAAAGGTGGGACATGCCTTGATGTGTGTGGCATGTCCTGATAGTGAATTACAGCCAATTTCGCTTTTCACTATTGCAAGGCTATCTGTTCCCATAGGCCAGAATGGGCAGTTTGATTAGAACATCTTATAATTCTAACTGACCCTAGGAAGAAGATAAGAAAATAAAGTTTAGTATGCCTGAATTCATAATGTTAAAATACATCTTTTAGTGTGGGTACATTCTGTGTTTGAAAATACCACTTTTAGAAAGTAGGTATTTTCTTGCCTAGCCATCCAGCATGCCTCTGCTAGGTTTGTGTATTCCATGTCTGATTTGTAAGTGAGAGGAGGCTGAAGAGGGCTTTGGCTCCAGCAGTCTGATGGGTATGGGCTGGGCTGAATAGGCCCTGCATTGAATAGAAAGTAAGGGGAGGAGATTTCCTTTAACTGACCTGAGCCTTCATAGAATAGAAAGTAGGGGGGAATTTTCCTTTCAGCTACCTAGTCCAGGTCTGCTTTCAACAATGTTGTCTCTACCTCCTGCCAGGAAACTTCACCAGGGAGGACAGAACTGGTTTTGGATGGGCATAGACACTCTCTGCCTTCAGAGGCCAAAGGATTTTGCAGTATAAATATTGGGGCCAAGACCCCACAACTTTAGATCACTTCTGGGAATCAAGACAAACCCTTTGCCAAGGAGAAGAACCGGAGAAGCTGAAGGAAGATTACTGCCCCTAAGCTGTTGCTGTTTGTGGTTGACCTGCAGTGGTTACTTTATTGCCAAGGAAAGGAGAAAAGGAACTTTGTGTGGACTTTTACTATCTTGAGGAAGATCTCCAAGGGCTTGAGCTGAGCTTGCCTCCTGTTTCGAAGTCTCAGGGTCACAAAGACTTCACCACCCGCTCCCCCTGAATTTCTTTGCTGGGAACTCTACCTGCAGTGAGGTGCCTGTTGTTGTTTTGGTCCCTCTGGAGACTACGTGTCACTGGGAGCTGGAAGAGTGACGCAACAAGGAAGAAGCGTGTCACCCCCGCAGCAGTTGCCGTCTCATCGCCGAAGAAGCGTGTTGCCACCGCAGCTGTTCGCAGTCACATCACTGACAAAGCGTGTCGCATCATCGTAGAAGCGTGTCACCGCCGCAGAGGTTGCAGTCACATCACCCGAGAAGCGTGTCACAGGGCCTGTCGCGGTTCAAGAGTCTACGGAGTTCGCCGGATGGCCATCAGGAGTGCACGCATCGCATCCAAGTTGTTGCATCGCATCAAAGATGCCATTTTGTTGCATCGCACCGGATCATTGCATTGAGGCGCCATCTTGTCGCAACGCACCGGATCACCGTAAGAAACCAACGCATCACCTCCTCTCTGGTAAGGAACTGACGCATCACCTCCCCTGCGCTGCAGTAAGGAACAGACGCATCACCTCCCCCGAAGCAAGGAACCAACGCACCACCTTCCCTGCAACCCTTTTGTTTGTATTACGTGACACATCCAAGGTACTTTGAGAGTAAAGTGTTGCATTTACCATCTACATTGAACTAAGCTATTTCTACCATTTTAAAGTAATATTTTTGATTACAGTATTGTGGATTTTTGTTGTTTGGTCTTGTGTTGAGTCTTGTAAAGATTACTTATTTTTCTAAACTGGTGTGGTGTCCATTTGTAGTGCTTTCACATAAAATAAGTATGATACTATTCCTCAGAAATATGATGATACTTTTTAAATAGTGTAAAGGATGAACATTTTTTATGTTAGAAACAAATAACATGTAACATATAATAAATATTTCCAGGTAAACATGCACATTATATTATGTGTTCTTACCTTTCAAGTAATTTAGATACATTACTCAGTAGAACTATTTTAGAGTAGTATTATCCTAAACAGCATTAAAACTGTTTTTAAACTTCAGCAGTAGCTACTATAAAGAAGAAAAAGAAAAACTGTTATTTAATTATAATATATTACTGAAATTAAAATATTATATTTTTAAGAACACAACATAAATTTAGAGTTACATAACATTTTCAGTTTCCCTTTTTTGCTGATTCCACTCAACTTCACCATACACAGTGATTTCCATGTAGTATCATCATTGAACAGTGGGGAAAAACAATCAAATTGATTGTAGAAAAAATCCCAAATCAGAGAAGAACATCATTATCAATATGTGTAGCTATGCGTTTTCCTATCTACACTTTGATAATTTCTTCCTCCATCTACATTAACTCTATTATTTATCTCAAATACATTTGTCAAAATGTAGGCTCTCATTTACATCTGGTACATTGTAGACAGTAAATATATAAACTATTTGCTTTTAAACACAATTTTCTACATTTAATATCAATTAGCGCAAATAATGATCCACACACTAATTATAAATACTAATAGTTTGCAGCGCTGTCTACTTTCTGTTTACATCTTCGCATTAGGCCAAATCATGTACTCAAAACTTAGGCTGCAGAAATACCAAACATGAATTTGGTTGTTCATAAGGCAATCTAGATTTGAATTCCAAGTGGGCATCGTTGTAAAGTGTCCGTCCTTTGTTACACTTTAAATAAACTGCATAGTGTCCAGATGTTGCAGTAAATCTTTCATGAAAAAAGAATAGCTGTTGTAGTATCAGTTATTCCTAAAATAAATATTTGACTTGCTTTAAAAAATTTAATTTTTGTTTCCAATTTTCTTCCATTTTCTCCATATCATTATACCATTAAAATGAGATATTTTCCAAATCTTTCTATATGCAATGTAGAAAACATCTCTGATCTACTTTGTGAGCATCTCATATACTGATTTCCTGTTTTTATCAGCTTGTTAAAAGGTACTGATTCGCTGTCTGGTATTGTCAAGTATAGGAATCGTTCTGTTTGTATTTCAGTGGTAGAAGTAAATGAACACTCTTCACACTTATGGTTCCATTTGTAACTTAGTCCAAATAAGTTTTCCATGTGTATTCCTTCTTGTTCTAATACTTCAAGCATATGCTTTAGAAATTCTGTGCATCTTGTTGTATGTTGAAAGTAAATGTCACTGAACCAGTACATATATCTAAAAGATGCCTAATGCCAGAAGCAGTATGCATTTTACTTCTGTCATTTATCAATTGTTGAAATACATGATGTAGTAAAGAACAGAATCTTTTTCATGATTTCCCATGATTTCATGATGAAGATGTGGTAAATGAAACACAACGTTCAGAATCACATTAGCATAACAGTTGATACCTGGACTGTTTTCTCACTGGTATCCTACAATATCATCAACACTTTTTTTAAATGTATACTTTCAATGATTTCTTCAGTTGCTTTCCTTTTTTGATTCTCGGTTGTGTCGTTAACATAGTTCAACTCTGGATACACTATACGTTTGTCATATATGGGATAATCACCTAGATCAGGAGCATAAAGTCTTCTTAACTAATTGTACTCTCTCACACAATTTGCATCAGCCCTAACCTTTTTCTTATCTTAATCTATCAAACGCAAACCAGACAATGTTCTTACTTGAAACAATGCAAAGTATGTTATTCCCTTTTTAAACACCGTACTTCCAATATATACAAAAGCTCTGTCTATACTTAAACCTTGAGATTTATGAATAGTTACTGCATATGCTAAAGACAGAGGAAACTGTTGTCTGCGAACATACAAATCTTTTATAAGCAGAAAACATACAACAGAACACCCAATCTGTCTTAGCTCTTTAATCTGATCAAATTTTATAATAAAAAATTCTATTCCATCTCTATTCTGAAAATTTACAAAATCAACAATTTTTCCCATTGCTCCATTTACTAAACATTCTTCTACATTCAAAATATGCTGCAAAATTACCCAAAAGTTTATACATACATGTAAATTCCTTCCTATGCCTGCAGTCTTAGATACAGACGTTTCCAAAGAATGCAATTTAGCCTGTAGTTTCTCTGTAAGAAGAATAGTCACTCCATGGTGTTCAATTGCATCAATAGCTTCAATTTCCACAATTTGTTGTGTTTCCTGTTTCAGAAGTTGTTGATTAAATGTACTGTAGGCGTTAGGCAAACTATAGACTTGTATTCTCCAAGCATATTGTACATTACTTCAGCTGCTGTGTTTCCAGTTGTAGCCGACTTTCTAAAGCTTGTTTACCATGTTCCATCAAGGCACCAATTCTTAAGTCTTGTAGAATATTTTCATAATCTTCAACACTTGCTTGTCACATATTATTAACAAGTTCTTTATATTCAAAATGCAACCAAATGTTCACATTTCCAATACTTCCCAAAGATTTCCCTGTGTCTTCATGGACAAGTGTTTAAAACACAGGTTGTCCTTTTACAGGAGTAAGTTGCAGTAGGTCTCTAAATACAATTAAATGTTTTCCTCCAAACAGAGCAACGTAATCTGTTTTTAAAATCTGTTGCATTCTTAAATGTACAAAGCCAAGAATTAAGTTTTAGACCATAGTAGTAGTAAAGTTAGGAGTCCTAACTTTACTACTACTACTAAATGCCTTCTGTGAATACCAAAAGTAGTAAGTTTAGGATTTTATCTCAGATTAGTTCTGTGAATCTGCCCCAATGTTATTAACATTTGAATTTGCTTCTCATAGAATTTCAAGAAAATCTTCCCACGCATATTTAGCACAGCTAAGTGTAGCAAACCATGAAGGTGTACCTAAGTTTCTTAACATGCATTTAAATTAACCATGACGATGATACCAATATTCATTGGTACCACGTTGACAAGCCATCAAATTAATTAATTGAGATTCTAAATTTTAATCTTTTTGTTGAACTTTGTCCATGAATTCTTTTGCAGAAACATGTTGAAGATGGACTCCTGTTTTTAATATGTGGTTCACTGAATTTGAAAGTGCAGACAAATCACTTTCAAACAGAAGATGAAATATATATGGAATGCACTGTCAAAATCTTGAATCTTTAGAGTACAATCTGTAAATCTGTACAGCTCGCTCATCAAATCGTCCACCTACTCCAGTGGTGAATAGTTGTGGAAAACAACGAGCTTCCAAACTTTTTTCCCATACACTTATGGGAGCTCCCTTTGCTTCCTTCATTTGAAATAATTAAATACTGTTTCCTTCTATTTCTTTTGAATGTAGAGGATGTATAGTATAATGTTATACGGCTGAAATGCCAGAAACCGGTCCTAGGAAGCTTGTTTCCGGTCCAGGGAAGACATGGCTTGGCAGTTTGGGCTGGACTGTTCCCATGAGGCACAGGGTCAGACTGATTTGCATATGGCCATGTCTGAACTGGGGTGGCAGAGTGGGCTAAAGAACGGTGATGGATTAAGGCCAGATCAGTTGACTGGGGGTGAGTGCTTGCAATGTTCAACACTCCGTCCATCATTTCCTTTGGTTTTTGCTTTGTTCGCCATAAGTTGGCAGGGTATGCTCAGACGTGAGTCCCTTGCTCACTTTGCCACTGGATTCAAGCAAGCCTGGCTGAAGACGGCTGAAATGCCAGAAACCGGTCCTAGGAAGCTTGTTTCTGGTCCAGGGAAGACATGGCTTGGCAGTTCGGGCTGGACTGTTCCCATGAGGCACAGGGTCAGACTGATTTGCATATGGCCATGTATGAACTGGGGTGGCAGAGTGGGTTAAAGAACGGTGATGGATTAAGCCCAGATCAGTTGACTGGGGGTGAGTGCTTGCAATGTTCAACACTCCGTCCATCATTTCCTTTGGTTTTTGCTTTGTTCGCCATAAGTTGGCAGGGTATGCTCACACGTGAGTCCCTTGCTCACTTTGCCACTGGATTCAAGCAAGCCTGGCTGAAGACGGCTGAAATGCCAGAAACCGGTCCTAGGAAGCTTGTTTCCGGTCCAGGGAAGACATGGCTTGGCAGTTCGGGCTGGACTGTTCCCATGAGGCACAGGGTCAGACTGATTTGCATATGGCCATGTCTGAACTGGGGTGGCAGAGTGGGCTAAAGAACGGTGATGGATTAAGCCCAGATCAGTTGACTGGGGGTGAGTGCTTGCAATGTTCAACACTACGTCCATCATTTCCTTTGTTTTTTGCTTTGTTCACCATAAGTTGGCAGGGTATGCTCAGACGTGAGTCCCTTGCTCACTTTGCCACTGGATTCAAGCAAGCCTGGCTGAAGACAGCTGAAATGCCAGAAACCGGTCCTAGGAAGCTTGTTTCCGGTCCAGGGAAGACATGGCTTGGCAGTTCGGGCTGGACTGTTCCCATGAGGCACAGGGTCAGACTGATTTGCATATGGCCATGTCTGAACTGGGGTGGCAGAGTGGGCTAAAGAACGGTGATGGATTAAGCCCAGATGAGTTGACTGGGGGTGAGTGCTTGCAATGTTCAACACTCCGTCCATCATTTCCTTTGGTTTTTGCTTTGTTCGCCATAAGTTGGCAGGGTATGCTCAGATGTGAGTCCCTTGCTCACTTTGCCACTGGATTCAAGCAAGCCTGGCTGAAGACGGCTGAAATGCCAGAAACCGGTCCTAGGAAGCTTGTTTCCGGTCCAGGGAAGACATGGCTTGGCAGTTCGGGCTGGACTGTTCCCATGAGGCACAGGGTCATGCTGATTTGCATATGGCCATGTCTGAACTGGGGTGGCAGAGTGGGCTAAAGAACGGTGATGGATTAAGCCCAGATCAGTTGACTGGGGGTGAGTGCTTGCAATGTTCAACACTCCGTCCATCATTTCCTTTGGTTTTTGCTTAGTATAATGTTCATAAATCTCTTCAGTCCTGGACTTGTCCACTTTTTCTTTTTGGCTATTTGGTATTAGTGATTCATCTTCTAAGCATATTACTTCTTCATCAACATTTGTATTCTTACAATAATATTATTCTGTTCCAGGAACAATGCAGCCTTGTGAAGTGTAGTAACATCTATAAATTCTTGCAACATTTTTGTACTCTTTGTTGATACACCATTTACTAGAATAAATACTGGCTCATTTGTCTCCCTATCTACACCAACAGTTTCAATGTTTTTCTTAAAATCTAAGGGTAAATACACAACTCTGCCTTTCAGACCTTTTTGTATATCTGTTGGTGGCAGCTTACTTGTTTTAAGCTCCATATGAACTACGGCCTGAAATGGGTATACAGATTAAATAAGAATAGACTCATATGCAGTCAAATCTACCAGTTCCTGAGGAATAGGTACCAAAGTTGTTATGTACTGCTCTAGCTGACATTTTGTTCTCTTCTAATTTGTTATAACAGTATTTACAAATAAGTTGATCAGTAGCTAACTCAAACTGACCTTCTACTCACAAATAAGCACGAAATTGCTGTCACTTTTCATTGTTTTCCTTTTCACTTTTTAAATATAAATCAACATTCCTAGTTTGACTTCTATAGTGAGTATGTCAACAACAATACAAACTAAGGGGGTGATTAGGAAGGTGGGCGGATCGACCACCGCCAGCCTGGCGGTTGTGATCCTCCCAGTATCCAAAGGTGATTTACCCACCGCCATATTAGGATGACAGTGTGAATCACCATTGTTCCGCGGCAGTTGGAAAGACTGACCGCCACGGTTCCGCAAGGCGGTCCTTTTCTGCCCACCTTGGGGAACCTGGAACCAGGCAATCATTGCGGCGGTGCCATGCAGGCACCGCGGTAGTGATTATCATGGGCCTCTCCGCCTGTCTTTTTGCGATTGATTTTCTGCCATAGAAATGCAGGCAGAGACTGGCTTTGGGGGCCTGTTGCAGCCCCTCGGGGGTTGGGGGGTACACTTGGGGCGTACCCATGGTACCCCCTCCATTTCCATGCACAAGGTGGCAGGCACCGCGCGGTGCCTGCCACGTTGTGCATGGAAATGCATAACATGCCTCTTTGGTATTGCGGCGTGTGCTGCCAACTGCCACATCCGCCGCAATGTCATAGATGAGTAATGCAAGACCGCTGCACTGCTGGCGGATGGTCCCAGCACCGCTAGAGTGGCTGGCGGATGAAAGTATGCCCGCATTCCTAATTAGCCCCATAGTTTGGTTTTTCAGACGAAAATGTCTTAAACTTTGTCATTTCTTCTGCAAACTCATCAATACTAATCTCTTTCACGTGCTCTTCAACAACTATACTCTCACTTTCGCTACACTCTTACTGTGAACCGAAAAAATGAAACTGTATATCATCACAAACGTTTTGTACATCTGATATTGAACTGTAAAAAAGAGCTGTGTTCATTTCATTTAAACATAATGCAGGAGTTTTTACATAGTTGAGCCTCCTTACTAAGTTCTGCTTTGCAGAGTGGTGTACCACTAACATGCTTAAATAATGAAAAGTACTTTGGCACACTTTTCTTGAAAGACAAGCCAGAGAATGACCCTGCAAGTTAGTATATTTTCTTATTTTACATGGATCTAGTCCTTGTAGCATCTAAATCTTCTGGTTAACATTTTTTATGCTGATTGTCATAAACAAATGCGTAATATTTCAATAGATTCCTGTTGAATACTGCAAATACTGCTACAATCCCACTTATATACAGGAGGGGATACAGTTGCAGAACCGTGTAGGTCGCCCTCTGGTCCACGTGATTAGCGCCGGAACACTAGCCGGATCGCTGAGGGAGCCTGTTTGTTTGTTTGCTGTCACGGCGCGAGGACTACAGGAACCAGAAGTCCTTGACACCAACTGGCCCTTTATCAATACCTCGCGGCACCCGCTTCGCGGGAGCTGCATCGCTGAGGGAGCCTGTTTTTTTTTTTGCTGTCACGGGGCGAGGACTACAAGAACCAGAAGTCCCTGACACCACCTGGCCCTTTATCAACACCTCGCGGCACCCGCTTTGAGGGAGCTGCATCGCTGAGGGAGCCTGTTTGTTTGTTTGCTGTCACGGGGCAAGGACTACAGGAACCAGAAGTCCCTGACACCACCTGGCCCTTTATCAACACCTCGCGGCACCCGCTTTGATGGAGCTGCATCGCTGAGGGAGCCTGTTTGTTTGTTTGCTGTCACGGGGTGAGGACTACAGGAACCAGAAGTCCCTAACACTACCTGGCCCTTTATCAACACCTCGCAGCACCCGCTACGTGGGAAGGGTGCGGGCACGCGCTGGGCGAAGCCTGGGCCAAGGGCGGGCTGGTCTGTGCCCGTCGGAGACAGGGCTGGGCCACCCCCCTTGGTTTTGCTATATAATCCCACGGTTGTGAGCGGTCCAATTTGGTGAGTACCTGAGAAATTAGTTGGAAGTCACTCTTTTCCGGTAGTCCGTTGAAGATCCAATTGGTGGACTTTGAAGACGCAACTTTGGTAAATGGGTGTATCCAAAGTTTGCTGACCTGCTGTAAGTACTATAGTTTTCTATCCACTCGTTTTACTGACATGGGGAAACAAAAGACAGAATCTGCTAAAACGCAAGGGAAACCCCCGACTCTAAAAAAGGACCTGAAAAACTGTACCTCATTATTGAACTACTTGACGGGCACCATGGGGGCGATTGAAAAGCAAATAAGCACAGTGGAAGAGACACTTAATGCAGAAAGCAGGGGAGAGATACACATTCTAACTACTCAGGATGGAATGGGACAAATAGAGAAATCTTTAAAGAAAACACCACCCAGAAATGGCTGCGTCCAACCAACAAATGACCAAGTATGGGTTAGTGATGATGATGAGGAAGGGTATCAACCTCCCTCAAAACGTATGAAAAACCCTGAGGGTGGCAATAGGTCTGAAAATGGGGGGTCCTGAGATCTTAATACAGAGTCCATAAGGCAACAGAAAAAAACTCCAAAAAGGAAAAAGCTAACAGCTCAACCCAAACAAAGACAGACAGGGAAAAAACCCACACAGAAGGAGCTATGTCATAACAACAGCGAGGCAAACGCAGTCCCATCCCTGATAAAGAACTTAGAAATAGTAATTAAAGAAGCATTGAGTAAAATGGATGAAAGATTGAAAAGCATTGATATAATCTTAGAAAAGATTCAAGAGAAAAATATAGCTTGTAATGAACAGGAGAATAATAAAAATGAGATTATAAGGAGACCAAGATTGCAAGAAACAGTAACAACGAGTCCAATAATAACAAGCACCTCAGTAAATAAGAATAATGCAGACATGAGAGAAAGAGGGGATTTAGGATTTAAATGGCAGTATGACCCTCAAGGTAATAAGACCCAAAGATTTCCAACTGTCCAAAGTTTCCCACCGCAGTACAATACGAGACAATTAAATGATGGGAATAATCTGCCAAGTACCGAATTGAGAAAAGTTACCAAACCTAACCCCCAAGTTAACCAGCCATTCCCATACTCTTTACAGACTAATAACGGGCAAAACATAAATTGCTTAGAACTCCCCCCAGAGGCAACCCCATATTCTATAATTTTAACAAATGTCCCGCAGCTAATTAGTCAAGAGAGAGAATCTTGGGAGACCCTGAGAAATAAATCCTTATATTGGCTTAATACAAGGACAGGTCTGGATAGAGTATTGTTTACTGAGTTCAAAATGGCGAGTGGGAAAACCCCCCAAAAACATAGCAGGGGATTGTATAGTTCTAACATTTGCCTCAACCCATTTAGTACAAACAATACTGGAACGTCTTGGGAGCTTTTTAATAGACCCTCCAGGCATTAATGTGGTTCCTCTAGGGTATTTTTGCAAACTGTCTATAGAGCGGGAACTTAAGAACTGGGTATACCTGAAAAATTCTTGTTATAACATTCCTACAACAAATAGATTTGAAAGTTTATATAGCTTAGAAGATCAAGATTGACTTGAAGAAGTTAGTGCAGCACAATCCCAATGCCTAAATACGACCTTTCAGGAACAACTGGCAAACAATCGTCTTGCATTAGAACCTAATGTCACTAACTCAACGGATGAAGCAGTTATCCTAGATGGAACTTGTGCTGATGATAATAAATTGCTAAAATTGACTTTCTGGAATGTGGCAGGGCTACAAACTAAGTTAGAAATTACAGAGTGGTGTAATTTTGTAGACGGGTTCCAAATTATATGTTTGCAAGAAACGTGGTTAACGGAGCCCGTTCATCTGTGTGGTTATCGCTCTGATCATATGCCCACAGTTGGAGGAAAATATGAGAGGGCAAACGGAGGACTGGCTATTTACGTCTCTAATATGTTAAGCATAGGGAAAATCACAGTGAAACTTGAAGACATAAATTATCAACTAATGGAGATATGTATGGGGAGTAAGCAAAGTATGATACTGGTAAATTTTTATAATAATGCACTGCCAGATAAAATTGTCGAAAGTATTACGAAACTACTAAACGCCCTAGTAAAAATTGCAAAAGAAACAAGAGGGGATATGTACCTCATTTGGGGGAGTGATTTTAATATTGCATTATGCTCAAAAAATGGTACCAATGTCTGCGGGATTGTGAACGAAGTCGGTGAAGGTGAAACTCATTTCACTCATACTCAATATGGGAATGCTCTAAATGAATTGATATACGAACTTGATTTAGGCTATGCGAATGAACTAAGTAACAAGTGGGCGCCGTTTAAGAGTACATTTCACGGGTGAGGTTGCTCTACTGTGATAGATTACATTCTACTCTCTTCAAATTTGGCGTCAAAAATGAATCAATTCATTACTCATGATGTCACATTGAGTGATCACTTCCCCTTGAGTTTATCGCTGAACTTGTTGACCAGTAAAGATGATCAAGTTTTTAATGATATTTACCCCCCTGAACAATTGGAAATGAACAGGAAAAATGGATATGTTTTAAAATGGCAGCTGGTAGACCAGGTAGAAACAACTAAAAAAATAGTGGTAAAAAGCAAACTATCAATAGAAGCCATACTAAAGGAAAATGCAATGAATGAGACAGTCTTGGCATCCTTTAAGAGGTTGCCAGAGTTATAAATGAAGTGCTATGGAGAACCAGTAACAGTTATGGGAAAAAAGATAAAGGATGGTTTGACTCAAAGTGCACTAAAGCATATTCCATACTGAAAAAAGAGACCCATACAATCCCCAGGAACCCAATTAAATTTAGGGAGGCAAGGAAGGATTATATGAACGTAATAAAAGAACTTAAAAGGGAACTCGGGGGGGGCACTGGCAAACTCTACAGGAAGCGGCCAAGTCTAAGGACGGGGCGGCTTTCTGGAAGGCTGTCCGGGCACCCTTTTTGAAGCCAGTTGACATTCCAAAAATAGAAATAGTCATAACGGAAGATCAATGGGTAGAACCCTTTGCCAAAATTTTCAGTAATCATGATTCTGGAAATCAAATAGAACTTACAGATAAAGAAGACGCCAAGTCCAATCCCTTTCAGCAAACACAAATAAATAATCTTCAAATTACATTGGAAGAGGTTAATATGGCAATACTAGCAAGTAAGGGGGGCAAGGCACCTGGCCCCGATGGGATTCCTCTTGATTTGTACAGGGCAAACGTAGAGTTATGGGGACCAATACTGACACAAATATTAAGGGGTAGTTGCCCGCCAAATTATATCGAGACCTGGACCGAATCAATCTTGGTCCCAATATTTATAAAGGGTAACAGACATGACCCGGCATGTTACCCCCCAATATCTTTATTGGATTCCTCTGTGAAAATTGTTGGGCGGGTCATATTAGGCAGACTACCGGAGTTAGGGGAGGATAAGCAGATTCTGTCAGACCTGCAATACGGTTTCCGTAAAGGTTTGGGAAGCGTTGAACAGAGTCTTAATTTGAGAATTCTAATTGGGAAGTATGCTCACTTAAAAAAAGGAAAGCTATATTTAGCCTTCGTAGATCTAACCGCAGCCTTCGACTGTGTGGTACACGAGAGGCTGTGGGTATCCTCGATGACATAGGGGTAAATGGTAACATCATAGACTTTCTGAAAGAAATGTACCAGAATGCTAAGGCGAGAGTACGCTATGGTAATGATGGAGCGTGTACAAGATTTTTTCCAATAAGGAAGGGGGTCAGGCAACGTTGTGATCTGGCCCCCTGTCTTTTTAATCTTTACACAAATGGACTGGAAAAAGCTTTGCTCCAATCAGGTCAAGACTTCCCAGTAATTAATGGGGGCCCCATTCCATCCTTAATGTATGCAGATGACGCAGTATTAATGTGTCGGACTCAGGTAGGGTTGCAAAGATTATTATACAGCTATGTGGTTTTCATGCGCGAGTTAGGATTAAGGGTAAATACGTCAAAAACCTTTATTATGAGATGTGGTAGAGGGAGCAAAAAGTGCAAAGAGATCTTTATAGATAACCACAAAATTAATTTTGTTAATACTTTTAGCTACCTAGGTATTTTATTTGATCATAATTCTACATGGGTCCAAGTGGTCCAAATGAGGAGACTTGCTTTTATTAAAACTACTGCTGCTTTATATAACTTCTCAAAGAAATTAGGCACAAGGCCCCCGCAAATATTGCTACAAATTTATAGAGCTAAATGTATATCTACAGCTACGTACGGCTCTGGATAATGGGGGCACTGTAACGTTCAACCGCTTCAGTTAATTGAAAATACATTTCTGAGATATATATTGGCACTCCCCAGAAGTACATCATCGTATGTCTGCCACGCAGAATTGGGCGTCCCATTTTTAAAACATAAAATTAAATAAGAGCCAGTGATGCTGTGGCACAGGCTGTGGACAAATGAGGAAACCCATGTAAATCAAGATGTTTTTAAGGATGTAATGGGAATGACCGATGTAATTAATTTGAAATGGTTAAAATACGTTCGAGACTTCCTAAATGATTTAGGTCATCCTAATTTTTATAATGAACCATGTACCATGAGAGTGATAGCTAGGAAAGAGCTGAAAAGAAAATGTATGGCACTTTTAGAATCACGACGGCTATCGAGAGAACTAGTAAAGCCTACGGTGGTGCATCACCAACTGACAATGACTGCATATAGTATGCAACCCTACCTTACCCTAGTATCAAGCCAATATGAAAGATTACTGCTAGCCAGATTTAGATTAGATATTTTCCATCGCAATATAAGCTTCCCAAAAGTGAAGGAATGGACGCGAGAGATGCAATTATGCCCCTGTGATGACACCTCAGTACAGTTTACAATTCATACTGTATATTTTTGTAAATTTTATACTTTGATAAGAAAAAAATGGCTGCTACCAATTTTAAAGAAACTAGATTTTAAAAAATGCCGACCAGCGTTTTTAGTATTACAACTTTTAAATAATGAATTTGTTATTTGGTGTTTGGCAAACTTTCTGAAAAATGTGGTAAAATGTAGGAAATCTATTATAATATGATTGAGCAAGATCTCCAAAAAGTAGCATTTCTTTTTACTGTACAAATGTGATCTCTTTTTATTTGTATAAATTGTGTATATTAACTATCTGCTATGTGTTTTTATGATGCTTTTATGATTCTTGTTTATAGTAATCGAATAAAGCTTTTTCATTCATACAGGAACCTGTGTACGCCTCCCTTGAACTTCTTCAGCTATTACTTCTTCCACATTCTTAACAACCATTTTTACTTTCGCAATGGGATAACCATCTTTCATCTCATAGAATTGACCACTAGTATCAACTACATGTACTAAGGTGTACTCCTGAAAATAGCTTTCTTCATTAAAGAAAAGCTCAGTACTAGAAGTGTGCTTCCATTTACCAGTAAATGTTTTATAATAGTTACTTCTATTAAGAAGTCTTTTTCTTTTGCTTTTCTCTTTCATAAACACCATTGTTTTATCCAATGTTGTCATTCTCTTCAACATTATTATAAATAATATTCATTTCAATTGTATGACATTGTTCTGCCTTCTGTCCTTCAACTGTTGTTTTTGCATTTCAATTCAAAAGCAGTATCTACTACATTTTCAATGTGTTGTTTCTTGTTATACATTGCTGATCTTCTTCTATACTTTTTACAATCTTTGAACAAATTTTGAATTATTCTACTGCTAAACATTCTTATACCTTTTTCTGTAAATAGTTTTTGCCTCTTATAATATGAGTTGTTTTTCCAAAAACTAATTTTATTTACCATTATAATTTTTCTTTTGCTTATGGTTTGTTGTAAAACTTTTCTTTTTCTGTTCATTATTATTGACTTTCTTTAATCTCTCTATAACTGTTTTAAGAAACTGTTCAGTGCTCTTACCAGAACAGATTTTATCTTGAGTAACATTTTGCTCTCTTTTTATAATGCATTTTTTTACTTACTTTTAAGTAGTACTGTTTTCTGTGTTCTCTTCTCTTTTCATGTTTTATTGCCATCTTTAGTTTGTGATCCAAATAAAAAGAACAGTTTCAATAGTATATTACATCAATTAACAATTTTAAATTAATTACACGTCAATATTCATAATAACCACTAAGCAATTACATTGCTATTCTCTTTTTAACAAAAAAACAGAAGTGCAGAAACAAGCAAGAGAACTGCAGAAAGAGGAAGAAAGGTGCTGAAAGAGAAAGAAAGGAGCAGAAAGAAAAAGAAAGGTTCAGAAAGAACCAATAGAAATGGTGCAGAATGAGACAATAGGGGTGCACAAAGAAGCAACAGAGGTGCACAAACATGCAATAGAAGTGTACAAAGAGGCAAGAGAGATGCAGAAAGAGGCAAGAGAAGTGCAAAAGAGACACAACGGGTGCAAAAACTGGCAAGAGAGGTGACAAAAGAAGCTTGAGAGGGTCAGAACAAAGCAAGACAAGTGTTTAATGAAGCAACTGTCGTTCAAAAACAAGCAAGAGAAGTGAAGAAACAGGCAAGAGAACTTCAGAAAGGGGAATACATGTATATAAAGAGGCAAGAGAGATGCAGAAAGAGGCACGAGAGGTGATGAAAGAGACAAGATAGGTTCAGAAAGAGGGAACAAGGGAGAAGAAAGAAGCAAGAAGAGTGCTAAAGAAGCAACAGAAAAAGGAAAGAGAGGTTCATAAAGGGACAACAGATGTGCAAAAAGAAGCAAGAGAGGTTCTGAAATTGGCAAGAGAGAGTGCAGAAACAGGTGAGGGAGGTGCAGAAAGAAGGAAGAGGGATGCAGAAAGTGGCAAGAGAGGTGCAGAAACCAGCAACAGAAGTACAGAAACAAGTAAGAAGGATACAAAAAGAGGCAAGAGATGTGCACAAAGAAACAACAGAGGTGCAAAAAAGGCAAGAGTTGTGAAAAAGGGAGAAGAGACGTACAGAAAGAAGCAAGAGAGGTACTGAAAAGGCCAAGAGAGATACAAAAAGGAGTAATAGAGGTGTATAAAGAACTAACACCAGTGCAGATAATAGCAAGTGAGCTCCAGAAACAAGCAAATGAGGTGTAGAAAGAACTAAAAGAGGTGCAAGAAAAGTACAAAAAAAGAGTCAAGAGAAGTGCAGAAAGAGGCAAGAGAGGTGCAGAAAGAGGCAAGAGAAGTGCAGAAAGATGCAAGACAACATTAGAAAGAGACAAGAGAGGTAGAGAAGTGGAAGACGGGTGCAGAAAGAGGCAAGAGGGGTACACAAAGAAGCAAGACAAGTACAGAAAGAAGCAAAAGAGTTTCAGAAAGAACAAACAGAGTTGCAAAAACAACAAGCAAAGTACAGAAACAGGCTAGAAAAATGCAGAAAGAGGCAAAAAAAGGGTACATAAAGAGGGAAGAACAATGCAGAAAGGGACAAGTGATCTGCAGGAAGAAGAAAGTGATGGCAAAAAGAACTAACAAGTGTAGAAAGAGGCAAGAGAGTTACAGAAAAAAGCAAGAGAACTGTAGAAAGAGACAAGAAAAGTGCAGAAAGAGTCGAAAGAACTACAGAAAGAGCCAATAGAGGTACACAAAAAGGCAACAGTGGAGCAGAAACAATCAAGAAGAGTGCAGAAAGAGGGGTGCAAAAAGAAGTAAGAGCGGTGCAGAAAGAAGCTAAAGGAGTGCAGAAAGAAGCAAGAATGGTATAGAAAAAGGCAAGAGAGGTATAGAAAAAGGCAAGAGAGGTACAGAAAAAGACAAGGCACATAGAAAAAGAAGCAAGAGAGGTGCATACATTGGTAATAGAGGTGCAGAAAGAGGTGAGGTGGTGCAGAAAGAGGCTACAGAGTAACAGAAACAGGAAAGAAGGGTGGAAAAAGATACAAGAAGAATACCGAGAGAAGCAACAAAGGTGCAAAAAAGGCAAGAGAGGTGTTAAAACGGGCCAGAGACATGCAGAAAGAGGCAAACGATGTACATAAATTGTCAAGAGAGGTACAGAAAGAGGAAACAGAGGTGCACAAACAGGCAAGAGACATGTACAAAGAATCAGGAGAACCACAGAAAGAATCAAGTAAACTGCAGAAACAAGCAAATCAGGTGCAGAAAGAACCAAGAAAAGTGCAAAACTACGCAAAAGAAGTACAAAAAGAAGCAAGAGAAGTGCAGAAAGAGGCAACAAAAAAGGGAACAAAGAGGAAAGAGAAGTGCATAAAGAGGCAGAAGAGGTGCAGAAAGAGGCAAAAGGGATGCACAAAGAGGCAAGGGAGGTAAACAAACACGCAACAGAGATGCAGAAAGAGGGGACAAGGGTGCAGAAAGAGGCAAGAGGAGTACAAAAAGAAGCAATAGAGGTACACAAAAAGGTAAGAGAGCTGCAGAAAGGAGAAAGAGACGTGCAGAAAGAAGCAAAGAGGTGCAGAAATTAGGAAAAGAGGTGCTGGAAAAGGTAAGGTAGGGTGCAGAAAGAGACAAGAAAAGGGCAGAAAGAGGCAAGAGGAGTGCAGAAAGAGACAAGAGAGGTGCACAAACAGGCAACAGAGGTGGAGAAAGGAAAGAATGGTGAAGAAAGAGGCAAGAGGAGTGCAGAAAGAAGCAACAGAAATGCAAAAAGAGCCAACAGAAATGCACAAAAAACAACAGAGGTACACAAAGAGGCAAGACATGTAAAGAAAGAACCAGAGAACTTCAGAAATTGAAAGCACCAATCCTTCCCATATCACTGTTGTAAGTCTCACCATATTCCTGAAAACATGCATGCATGTGTCTATGCCTTTTGCTATTGGCACCATAAGAAACATATAACTAGTTGTATACCTTTGTTTCAGACATCTACATCTTTAGATGCATAACACGTGTGAGAATACATGTACAACAAGACACATACCTCAGTCACCAGACCTAAAAGACCTTTCGACTTGGCAGTCTACACTTCCCATTTCAAGCAGACACTTAAATGTATACGGCCTACTTCAAGTGTACCTTTCCAGAGATTCATACAAAGTACCCCAATCACTAAAACCTCTGCCAACATGGCTTAAAGCTCACTTTTCTGCTGCACCTTCCTTTTTTAAACCAACTGCTCAGATTGTTAGACCTACCAAATTTAAAATAAAAATCCTTTCCATGTTACTTTTGTAAGTCTTACCATGTTCCTGAAAGCATGCATGCATGTGTATGTGTCTTTTGCTACTAGCATCATACATAAAAGAGACATCTGATTAGTTGTATACCTGTGTTTCACATGTCTACCATCTTCAGAATCATAACATGTGTGAGAATACATGTACAAGTAGACACATACCTCAGGCACAAGACCATGCAGACCTTTAAACTAGACAGACTGCACTTCCCATTTCAAGCAGACACCTACATTTATACTGCATATTTGAAGTATACCTTTCCACAAACTCATACAAAATTGCCTAATCACTAATCCCTCTGCCAACATGTCTTATACCTCACTTTTCTGCTGCACCTTCATTTTTCACCGACTGCTCAGAATGTTAGAGCTACCAAATTTAAAACAGCAATCCTTCCCATGTTACTGTTGTAAGTCTCACCATGTTCCTGAAAGCATGCCTGCATATGTCTGTGTCTTTTGCTAGTGGCATCATACATAAAAGAAACACACAAATAGATGTATACCTCTCTTTCAAACATCTAGCATCTTCAGATCCATAGCACATGTGAGACACATGTGAGAATACATGTACAAGCAGAGACATACCTTTTGCTCAGAATGTTGGGCCTTCCCATATTTGAATCAGCAATCCTTCCCATGTCAGAGTTATAAGTCTAACCATATTTCTATACGCATGCATGCGTATATCTGTATCTTTCCCATTACACATTACTATGCACAACTTATTTCAATGTTCATTGTAGTACAATAAAACAAACTACTATACACTTTTGTACATTTGGTAACATATTTCAAACATCACACTTCTCTAATACTTTGCAAACTTTATATATAATGCTTTTCAAAGTTAAAAATATCACTACAAAGACTGAAGCACCACTACCCAACAATGTTCCCTCTAATTTTTTTCCTCTGTGTGCGGCAGTATAAGGTTTCTCTGCACTGCAACTAAGGCTATGTGCGCCGGAAACCAGACAGCGTATGTGGTGCAGCGCCAAATATCACTCCAAACCTTTGCTTAAAAAAGTGAAAAAAAGAGTGCATTTCCACACATGTAGCTGGTTGAGGTGGAATCCAGCATTTAGAGTATTTTTTTCCTCTGCATTTGCTTCATTTTCTGGATAATGTCCTACACTGGGGTATCTTGCAGCTCTTAACACATTATTCTTGAACAAGGCTTTTATGTATCTAGAAAAAATGCAAATCTGTGAGTTGTTGAGTGTATTTGTGTGTGTGTTTTATAGAAGTACTACGTCAGAGGGAACATGTTTTTAAGGTTAAAGAGATAGCCTCAGAAGTAGCACATGAAAACGTTTCTTTTAGTGAGAAGGTTTATGACCAGCTAAAAATCTCAAGTGCAAGTAGTGAGAACAAAAACATGAAGTTTGAGCAGAGCTCGTCAGTCTTGGTGTTTCAAGAATAAAACAAAAGCTAAAGTCCAGGCAGGGTTATGACAGTTAAGAAAATAGCCTCCCTAAGTGGACCTTGCTCTTTTATGTGCCAATCAGGTTTATTTTCTGTCACTGTGCACTACTCTGTCTAAACAGGAGCAATAATTATCGAATGAGCTTTTTTGGTCTCCCTTCCTGTGCACTTTTCTGCATGTGTCACTATAAGTGTCTGAGGGTTGTTTTATATAATTATTATACGTTTTGTGGTCGGTGATTGGCTAACAAGGCATTATGTACATACTCTAGATGTCATTGATCTATGATTAAAAAAGGGGTTGTTTCTACACAGATACCAGGATAGGGGCACACATTAGGTAATTGCCTGAATGTGTTTCAGAGTTGCTTTCCGTAAAGGCGTGTAGTGAATAATTCAAATGTTTTGTTTGATATTTTCACTGCCGAATGTTCTTAAAGGAGACTGAAGTTTAGAACGCGCTTCTTAAGCATATATCTTAGTAAAACGTAATCCACAGAAAAAGTGCCAGCATCTTTGTTCTCTGCTCTTACAATGCAAACAATTGCAAAATCGCATCATAGTAAAACAAATCCAATCCGTTGTAAGCCAAAAAACAAGTCATAAACAACAAATGTATATTTGTTAATCTATTCATGCACCCATGTGTATACATTAAATCATGTGTGCATTCACAGTTGTACACGTATCCATCTACTCACACAGTTGTGCATTCCTCTTCCTGTATATCTGAGACTGTATGTGTGCCTTTGTACTGTTGTCTGTAGGTGCATATGTGTTGTCTGTTTGCTCTGATGCACATATGTCTTGGTATGCCTAGATGTCCATTTGTCTGCTTGCATCTTTATCTCTTTGTGCTTGGGGATCTGTGTTTGTGCGTGCATAGTCTGCCAGGCCCCTCTGTGACTTCACTCTATTCGTAAGCCAAACCTATTCGCTGTGCAAAAGTGCATTAAAATATGTCATCAGTCACCAGTGCCAAAAGCTTACGTTAAGCAGGGGTCAGAGCTACTCCTCATTTGGCACAGTTTTCTTTTTAAAACAGAAAGCAGCTACGATCCTGCTATCTAGTTTTCGGTTTGGATGTTGCAAGTTCTTTTTATTTGAAAGGGCAGTTTCTGTTTCAAGGCGATCCTTATGACATTGAGGCAGTGGAAAAATAAGTTAAAATGCGAGTTGTTTGTGCGAACCCCAGCTGCTTCACTCTATAGACCCTCATACGACTTCCGGCCACCTTAGAGCGGAATAGGATCAAGAAGCCTTGGAACCGGTCATATGAGAATGACTCGTAAGTGGACGGTATGGAGAGCGTCATTTATATTTTGGCACAACTGCAATAGTAAATTTCTCTTGTTGAACCGACTTTGTCTGTGACCTCTGCCATAGGGTGACCAACTGGCATTGGTGCAAATTCAGGACGGTGAGTGTAAAAATTCAAGACAAATGGTCAAAATTCAGGACACAAATTCAGGACAGGAGGTCAAAATTCAGGACAAAACTTCTGGACAATAGGTAAGTTTTACAGACACATCAGAGGAGGCCGCGCAATAGTATATAAGTAAGCCCAGCCATATCCAAACATATTCAACCATTTGCAAACCTATCTATCATGTATCCTTCCATCTATCATTTCACTCATCCATCCCTTCATCCATCCTTTCACTCATCTATCCATTATCTATCCATCCACCCTTTCACCCTATCCATCTATACACTCATCCATCCACTCTTCTACCCATCCATCCATACACTCATCCATCCAGCCATTTACCCTTTCACCCATCCAGCCATCCTTTCAGTTACTCATCCATCCATCCACCCAGTCACTCATCCTTCCACCCATCCACCATTTCAGTCATCCAACCATCCTCCCTTTCTCTATCCATCGACCCTTTCACTTAGCCATCCTTCCTTCTATCCACCCACCCATCCATCTACTCATCCACTCATGAATCCATCCATTGTCCCTATCACTCATTCATTTATACTTTCATTCCTTCACTCATCTATTCATCCTTTTGTCCATCTACCCGCCCTTTCACTCACTCATCCATCCTTACATCCACCCTTTCACTCACCCGTCCATCCATTCACCCTTGCACTTATCAAGTTATCAATCCATCCATCCATCATTTCACTCATCCATCCAACCACTCATTCATCATCCACCTTTTCACTCATCCATCCATCCTTTCACTCATCCATCCACCCTTTTACCCATCCAGCTACCCTTTTACCCATCCAGCTACCCTTCCACCCATACATCCAGCTATTTACCTTTTCTTTTATCCATCTTCCACTCACTCATCCACCCATCCTCTCTCATTATCCATCTATTCAATCTTTCATTCATCCATTCACCCTTTCACTAATTCATCCAGCCATCCACCCATCCCTTCATTTAATCACTCGCCCACCTTTTCATATTAATTTTGAGCTGAACCTTTTTGAGAAGAGGCCCATCAAGAACTTCACCCTCGCTGCAGGAGCCATTCCAGGACTGGGACAGAAGCCACCCAGGGCGGAGACAGGATCCACCACAGGGGGGACAGGAGCCATCACAGGTGGGGGGACAGGAGCCACCACATGGGGGGGACAGGAGCCATCACTGGGGTGGGGGGGCAGGAGCCATCACAGGAGGGGGAACAGGATCCACCAGGGTGGGCACAGGGGTGGGCATGCAGTATTCTACTATCATCTTGATCTCTTCCAGGGTGGGGTAGGGCTCCTCACCCCTCCTGGACAAGACAACGAGAAGACAGACTCTCTTTCCAAAATGTTAGTTTTGCCATCCCCCACTGTGATGTACAGTACTTAAAGCAGATACTCCAAGAGAACTGATTTAACTGATTGTCCTCCATACGTTGTTAATCAGTGTGGGTGCGATTGTGCCATTTCTTTATTTTATTACATTATAGACTGCATGTTTGAAGAACCGAGGTTTGCTTACAATTTAGTGACAGTAATTAAGCTCTGTGAAGAGAACCACGTGCTGCCTTGGTGTAATCAGGGCCGGTTCTAGGATGTTTGGGGCCCTGGGCAGAAAGGGAATGTGTGAGGCCCCTCTAAATTGCAGAGACATGACGCATTCAGGGCTGTTTGCATCTGAATAGATGCCCCTGCTCCTGAAGCTGCAGCCCCTCATCCTCAGTCACCTTCTAGCATCTCTTAGCAGCTCATCAAGGGCGGAAGGTGTGAGGGTTGCAATCCCGCTGTGCCTCTCCAATGCTGCTGGGTATCTGAGCTTTCAAGCACCTCTTAACAGCTCGTCAAGGGCGCAAGGTGTGAGGGTTGCCATCCCGCTGTGCCTCTCCAATGCTGCTGGGTATCTGAGCTTTCAAGCAACTCTTAACAGCTCATCAAGGGCGGAAGGTGTGAGGGTTGCCATCCCGCTGTGCCTCTCCAAAGCTGCTGGGTATCTGAGCTTTGGTGCTGCATCGGAGTCTGTTACACCCGACCTCAGCAGCATCGGAGTCAAGCAGGAAGGTGGGTGGAAACTGTGCCGGCTTTAGGGTGGTGCGACCGGTGTCCGGTTAAAATTATGGACAAATGGCGTCCGTTAAAGAATCCTTCACGGACAAAGGACAGACGGCCGAAATTACGGACTGTCCGTGAAATTTACGGATGGTTGGTCACCCTACTCTGCCACCCACGTGACCATGACGAGTCTGCCTGCTCATCTTGTGAAGCTTTTTGATGCAAGAAGACCAAAAGGCACCATAGGCGCATTTTAGGACTAAGTGCTGAGTCTTTCCTGAGCCTCCATCCAGATAAGACATAAAGGAAGGGTGAGGATGTGGTCTGTCGGCTAGACTGCCGACTTTAGTGCTGGAAACCAGGGTAAAAGCCTCGGGGTCACGTCCACATCCCGTGATTCTGGGCAAATCACTTCATCTCCCTGTGCCTGAATGTGTAATGTAACCGGTGCTCATATAAAGCGCTCCAATACCTTCGGCTCGAGTTCGCGCTATATAAATGTGCAAAAATAAAAAATAAAAAAAAGGAAGTAGAAGTGACTTTCTCAGAGTGCAAATGAGGGCCGGAGTGCTTTTGGTAGTCCGGGGACCATTCGGAAGAGGAGTCCAAAATACAGGTCTTCTCCGAGAATGACAAAGCTCATTGACATGCAAATGGTCTTTTAAAGACCCGTGAAGTACTCGGTGCGGCTGTTGTGCACCCGGGAAGCTGGCTCAGCCGGGCTGACACACGACGGGGGTGTGGGGGACTGAAGCAGAAGCCCTTTAAGCACAATGGGCTTTGCACGCCTGCAAGCACCATGTCTCTTCCCCTGCCTCACGCCCTGATTTCGCGACGCTCGCGTTTAAAAAGCGGCGGCGCGAAGGGTCTTGTAGGGATGTCTCACAGTGTGCGTGCTAAATGCAGGACACTGCGCGCTCCGGGTGACCATCGTGCGCGCGCGCCCACGTGCGCACGTTAGTGGGAACAGTGCTACCCAATACATAACACACCTTACAAATTTGTAATTCACCTCTCAAGTAGTATTGCAGAATATGAAATATCAAAACTCATAAAAGATTTTCTTTTTCACACAATAAATGTGATGCACCACTCTCAACAAGGTAAAAACAGTAATGGCAAACTTTTCCTCTCTTTCTGCACACAAATAAATGTAACTAACAAATCAAAATGCTTCCTTCATTGTTTCAAATTCTGAAACCCATTTCTATTGTTTAGACATATTAACCCCTTTATTAATCTCTTCTAAAAGCGCTCAAACTTTTTCTATAATTTACTGGAATCGCGACTGCACGGCGGTGCCGCAGTGTAGTGTCGCAATGGAGCCGTGAACCCTTACGGGAGTTCAAAAATCTATTTCCATTAATACTAGCATTATATTTTAACATCACACTGCTTCTAAACATACTACTGATTTGGGAAAACTTAATTTAGTAGCATATCACTTATATATAAGTTGGCATTTCATATTTTAAAACCACAGTTAAGTTTCAACCCTTCCCCCATTCTGCTTAACCTCTTCAGTGCCCATGACGAGATAGTCTCGTCATGGAGCACGGTTGCGCTGTGCCCATGACGAGACTATCTCGTCATGAACCCCACCCACTAGTGCAACGCCCGGCACAGGAGGGGGAAAGGGCGTGGCACTGAAGGGGTTAATCATACTTTCCATAGTAACAGTTTCTGCAACATTCAACTGTACTGGCAGGTCACAAGTTCACCATATTTTCAAGTTCAGCACACTAGCTTATAAATGCAAATAGAAGGTGTAATTGAGTATTGCAATTACTAACTTATCCTGTCCACTGTACCTTTCAAAGTTTTTTTATAACCAATCAGAAAGATGCTTGTTTTACAAAGTTAGAAGCATCCTATTTTTGAGTACACAATGTTTATGAACAGCCAAACAGTTATCTGCTTTTTCTAAAACAGCCTCTTAGCCACCATTTTAGATACCTCCCATTGTACCAACTGACTTACTCAGCTACAGACGTTTTTAGATGCCTTCCAATCATCCCTTCAAAATTCTAACAGTATGGATTGTAGGACACAGCTATGTTTTCTGAGGCAAAAGCTATGCTGAACACAGAGGTATTGACAAAGACCTAGGTTTGCAAAATGTGGATATTAAATGATTTGCACAGACAGGATTAAAGTGGCACCAATTTCTGGTGGAAGTGGTCAAATCAATTCTGTCCACAGATTGAGAAGGCTAGGGAGAATGTTAATAAAGCTGATTCTTCTTACCTCAGAGTCCAAATGATGGGCTCCATCTATAACAACAATCTACGTTTTGATATGCATGACATCTTCAGAAGTGATGGAGTTTACTTCACAGATGAAGGGAACAGAGAATTTCTCAACAACCTTCAGCTGTGCATCCGGACTTACATGTAGCTGCAACAAAATCATAATGAACACAACAGCTCTTGTTAGAGCCACCCTATAACCTAACAATGAAAGTTATATATTTTGTAACATGTATACTGTTTTTAAATATTTTCTGGACTTGAGAACCGGTGACGAATTCGCAAAACAAAAGCAGAAATTCAATGTACTACAACACATTACACTTTTCAAGTTTAACTTTTAATATTTCTTTTTTACATTATTTCGAACTCTATCAATTTTAATGTGATAATTAACTTCAATTTCACTAGCTCTATAAAAAAGTTCACAAATACAACACTTCTTTCTGAATTATATACTATTTAATTATTTATTCAAGGTGGATCCCCGAATCTACCGCGATGTTACACTAGGGGGCTGTGCTACGAGCCACGATATGGTCGCAACTCCTATCAAGAGAGGAAAATATATATATTATTCCCCCACTTCCATTGCCCCATTTCAGCCCCAGGGAACCCATCCCCTGGGGCTTGGCTAATCCTTTATTCATTTATTTATTTTAAAAAATGGGTAGGCAGGCCTGTGCGGCCCCCCTATCGGAGTCTTTTTGGACCCTACCCCCAGGGCTTGAGGCATGTTGGGGACCACTGGGGGAGCCCCAATGCTCCTGCGATCCCTGCTGGCTCTTCGCCTCTTGTTGGATCCGGCATGGCTTTTGGGCAGAGGGTGCTGCTAACATGCTGCTCCTTTTGCCCAAAAGCAATTCTGCTTCTGTTCATGTAAGCGAGGGCAGTTTTCCTTCTCTCGCTTCCATGAAGCAAAGCAGAAGTTTGCTATGGCATGGCATGGCAGGAGCAGTGCTCCTGCCATGCCATAGCAAACTACAATGTCTGGGGTGGGCCCTCCTGTACAGTGCTAGAGCCAGGCCTGGTGTGTTGCAGTCCCCAGGGCCATGGAGGGCTCCACGAGGGGGACTATGCTGCTCCCTCCAATCTTGTGAGTAGCCCTGGGGAAGTGGTGGTCGGCAACAGACCCCCGCATTTGAGTAAAGTATGCCCTGGGACGTGTGGGGGAGCTTGAGCCTCCCACACTAAATTTAAAAAATTGCCCCTAGGAGGTGGCAGTCCCCAGGGCTGCGGGGGGGGGTTGTGTGGCCCCCTGCCCTTCATAATTAAAGCCCTGTGGAGGTGGTGGTCCCCAGGGCTATGTGAGGGGCTCAAGCCCACACACACTATCATTTTTTTTTAAAAGTCCCGAGAGGTGGTAGTCCCTGAAGCTGCGGGGGGCAGCCTGGCACCCCTCATTTCATGAATATAGCCCAGGGAGGTGGCTTTCCCTGGGACTGCATAGGGGGCAGGAGCCCCTGCATATCATTAACATAGCCCTGGGAAGGTGGCGGTCCCCGGGGCTGTGGGGGCCCCAGTTGACCCCGCATCATAATTAAGCATTGTACCTGGGACCTTGCTAACTCGGGTGCTTAAAGAAAACAAAGCGTGGGAGGCCGCGCTGAGGGCGGACAGAGAACTCCGCTCCGCTAGCAGAGTTTGTGGGGATTTGCCTACTCTGCGCTCCTCTGGGAATGCAGAGTATAGGGACAATTGGCTCCCCACCTCCTTCCCCCTAATAAAAGATACTTAAAAAGTAATTAAAAAAGAAATAAATTCACTTACTTGTACTGTGGCATCGTCGGGCTGCCCTCCTCTTCACTGTACATCTTGCAAGAACTGTGCATTTGTGCGCACATTTCTTGCAAGTCATCTTGCGAGAAATACGCATGCATGTGTGCGCACTCATGCGCAGTTCTTGAAAGATGTACTGCGAGGAGGAAGAGGGCAGCCCGGGGACCCTGCAGTAGAGGTAAGGGACTTTATTTCTTTTTAAATTACTTTTTAAGTATTTTTTATTAGAGGGGTGGAGGCAGGTGGTGGAGCGGAGCAGAGCAAAGTTCCCCAGAGATTTTTTCCAACTCTGTGGACCTCTGCGTGGTGGGACGATGCCAGCTCCGCCTGGGGTCACTGCGTTTGGTTTTTTAAATTGTTTTCAATGGGATTTGTGGATTCTATGCGACTCCCGTCGAACATTTAAAAAAAAGTTTTTATGGCACCCCCTGAGGCGGTCTGGGGGGTCAGGGTGTTTCTACCCTGCCTCCTTTTCTTATTTTTAATCCTTTTTTAAATCTTTTTTCTTGTGACTGGGTTCAACAGAGTCACAAGATGGCTGTCAACACTGCCTGGTTGGAACTGTTGACAGCCAATCAGATTGCAAGGTTCGAGATCGGGAGGGTTTGGGGATCCATCGCACCCATATATAGATATCTCTAAATATTTAATTTCTCAAAAACTACTGAACGGATTTACCTCACTTAACATAAAGAATGCATTCTAGACCAAGAGTTACCTTTCTGCCAACGTTGGTGGAATTCTGTTGAGCAGTTCGGCTGTAGCTGCGTCAACAGTTTCCTATGGATATTAACATGGAGAAAATGCATTTTGAGACCCCCCTTTTTTCTTGGCCCCGCTTGACAAATCACCCAGAAAATTTCAAGACAGGAGCCGACCTGAGAGGGCCATTAGTTTTAAAAATGTAATGAAGATTCATCAAACGGCGCATAAGATATTGGCAATATATATATTTACCTACTGGTGGTCGCCAGTAGGTAGTTATAGTTAAAACCTAGTTTCCATAGGAAAAGCGTTTTTTGATTTGCCAATACCTTTGGTGCCGTTTGACGAATCTTTACGAAATGTTCAAAACAAATTGTTCACTCAGGTCAGCTCCTGTCTTGAAAGTTTTGGGGTGATTTGTCAAGTGGGTCCCAAAACATGTTTTCTCCATGTTAATTTCTATAGGAAACTTTAGACACGGCTACAGCCTGAACTGCTGAACGGAATTACACCAAATTTGGCAGAGAGATGGATCTTGGTCCAGAAAGCACGCTTTTTTAAAACCCTGACCCCCAAGGCCTGCTTAGGGGGTCCCGCAGGGAGCCCCAGGCCTAATAAAAGCATTTTTTTTCTAACATTTTTTGGCCGGGTCACGCTGGGTGCGCAAACCGCATCGAAAATGAAAGAAAAACAAAGCGCGGTCTCCCGCGCTTCATTTTTTAAAGCCTCTGGGTGGGCAAGGTCCCAGGGGTAATCCTGTCAAGAATCGATACCTGAACCTGTTGAAGTCCACGGGAGCAGAAGGCTGAAGTCCTAATGGAGTATAGTTCCCAACTCCCCTACACCTTTGAACCAGAATACACTCTGGACTCAGAAACGGGGGGAAAGGGAAATGGGAAAATAACAAGAGATACTGCCACTCTGGTGCCCTCGCTGTATCCCTCAGGTGAGTATCTGCACCTGCAATGACAAGCACAGAATTACTACATCCAGAAAACCCTTTTGAGAATCTAACAATTTACCATCACATTTAACTTTTCTTTACCTGTCTGATAGTGGATTTTGCCTCTCTCTATACTGTTAGAAAATCTTATGCAACCTTTCTTACTGGAGTTTAGTAAATAAGCACTTGAATTGACCAGATCCAAATGAATTAACTGTCTTTCTCCTTCTCTTTTAGGTATTCTTCCTGAAAGGATGCTCACTTGGTGGTTGGTAAGTATAATATATATATATTTAATACATACAGTTGAATTATGATGATTGTAGACCTTACTTTGCTTGCTGATGTGTTTTTGAAGGTCACTTGACGCCAGAACTAAGTAGTATTCTATACTAATGCTAAGGCTAGAAACTAACTTAGAAGAATAACGAGCAAGTAGGATTCTAAACAACTTTAAAGTATTTTTTCTTATCTCAGTCTTCTCCTTTGTTCTGGAGCACAGTGAGCAAATCTTTAGTAATATGTCTCTATTGAGAATTGGAGATTTAGTCCTCTAGCGAAGAACGAACAAACAGTCTATTGCAGGAAAATTCATAAACTCAGTCTGAGCGCTATTCAAAATACTGAGTTCCTTCTGAAGATGAAGACTGCCTCACATATGTAATATTCAGCGCAGGAACCGGCGCTGGCTAGAACTGCTTCAAGAAATAAACAACCTCACCAGCAGTAACACATCTCAGACACAGCCTTAAACTCCTCACACTCCTCGCTTCTTCAGGAACTCCCAAAATATTCAAGTCTCTGAAGAGAAAATCTAGTCACTGTGGAGCGCAGTACAGAACCGGCCTCCTTTGAAGGTTTGACAGTTGAAGTGCGCAGAGCAGCTGCAGCGCGCGAACAATAACAGAGTGGCTGTCAGGCTAAAGAGAGGGAAACACTAGAACGCTAACTACCTGCACCCGCCCTCCATGTTTTTATTTGAAGGGGGGCTGCCTTGCCCCCCTCCTGTGGCCACTTATGGCCCCGGGGACCCCATCCCCCGGGGCTGGCCCACTCCTTTGGGGACTGTGGGGGGTCCCCAATCCCCCCATGGTCCCAGCCGGCTCCCCACATCCTCCGGGAGCCGGCATTGCTTTTCCACATGGGGAACTGCTAACATGCTGCTCCTCATGTGGAAAAGCAAACTGCTTTGCTATTTGGAAGAGAGAGCAGGTTTCCTGCTCTCTCTACCAAATAGCAAAGCAGTTTGCAATGACAGGGTGGGAGCCGCGAGGCTCCTGCCCTGTCATTGCAAACGGCAGTGTCCCGGGGGTGGGCACCCCGGGACAGTGCAGGAGCCGGCCCTGGGGGGATGACGGTCCCCAGGGCCTGTACAAGGCTCCAGGAGGGGGGCCGCGTGGCCCCCCTCCCACATGTGTAAGAAGCCCCAGGGGGTGGTTGTTTTTTTATCAGCAGGATGTGAGCATCCAGCATGCATCCTCCCATTTTAAAAAATAAATAAAAATTGAGCAGGCCTAGGGGGTCAGGGTGTTTCTACCCTGCCCCCTTTTCACGTTTTGCGAGGTTTTTTGGGGATTTCTTGCGCCTCGGTTCTACCGAGGCACAAGATGGCTGCCAACACTTCCTGATTTGGAGTGTTGACAGAAAATTAGAAAGCAGCTCGTGCATGGCAGGGTGCGCGCTGGGTGCGCAAACGGTACGCAGATCCTCTGAGGCCATAGATATATATGTACTTTTAAATATCATTTTCTCAGGAACTACTGAACGGATTTAAACCATTTAAGCAAAAGGCACGAGTTTGAACTAAGGACTACCTCTTTGCCAAATTTGGTGTAATTCCTTTCAGCAGTTCGGGCTGTAGCTGCGGCTAAAGGTCCTATGGGAAATTGCATAGAGAAAACACGTTTTGGGACCCCCATTTTTCTCAGCCCCCACTACACAAATCATTCAGAGACTTTCAGGATAGGAGCGGGCCGAAGCTGGCCAAAAGTTTAGAAAATTTCGCGAAGATTCGTCAACGGGTGCAAAAGTTATTCCAAATAGAATGTTGTGGATTTCCTATGGAAAATAGGTCCTAACTATAACTACCTACTGGCGACCGCCAGTAGGTAATATATATATATATATTTATATTTATATTTATTTTTATATTTATATATATATATATGGCTGTTGCTTTCGGCAATAAATACTAATTTGCACTTTACCCTGGTCCGTGTACCATGTTCTGTCGATGTCCGGAGGATTGCCGAGATCCGCAACACGGTAATCAGGATATATATATATATATATATATATATATATATAAAAAAATATATATATATATATTACCTACTGGCAGTCGCCAGTAGGTAGTTATAGTTAGGACCTATTTTCCATAGGAAATCCGCAACATTCTATTTGGAATAACGTTGGCGCCGATTGATGAATCTTCGCGAAATTTTCTAAACTTTTGGCCAGCTCCGGTCCGCTCCTATCCTGAAAATGTCACGGTGATTCATCAAGCGGGGGCCTGAGAACAAAGGGGGGTCCCAAAACACGTTTTCCCCATGCATTTTTCCATAGGACCTGTTGACGCAGCTATAGCCCGAACTGCTGAACGGAATTACACCAAATTTGGCAAAGAGGTAGTCCTCAGTTCAGACTCATGCCTTTTGCTTAAATGGTCTAAATCCGTTCAGTAGTTCCTGAGAAAATGAGAGTTAAAAAGATAGATATCTCTGGGCAGAGCCTAACCACACATCTCATCGTGAGATCTGATTGGCTGTCAGTACTTCATCCAAGAAGTGTTGGCAGCCATCTTGGGACCAATATACATGATAGCACCTCATTAAAAAGCATTGTAGTTAATAGAAGGTTTTAAAACTTTAGTTACCTTATAAATCATTTGTTGATGGTACCATACTCATTTTAGGAATTGTGGTGTGTTCTAAGGTGATTTTACCATGTGAAAAAGCCTTCTGCTGTGATATAATGAATCATGTTATAGGGAAAACTATTTTCTCATGCTTTTCCCACAGAGGTTTGGAAGGTGATCTATAAGCTAAACTGAGAGCATATTTTCTGTAAATTCACATTATCTTTCTCAGTCATGTGAGAATGAAGTCTGACATTCTCAGTAAAACATGTTTATCCAACAAGGGCAGAGACTGTCAGTTGATTCCTTTGTGTAATAACTGCAGCTTCCCAGTGTTCTAAAGAACAACTAGAGCTCTAACAGTCCTACTTATGACAAACGTATTGCACACCTGAAGCCATCTTGATTGGAATAAAGTGGTAACTCTTAAAACATTTAATTTAAAAAGGAACAAAATGAGGGGGTTCATTTTGCAATAGAAAGTATGATTAGTGCTGCAGAAAGAAAAATTAGGGCACAATTTGAGTGACTTCTCAAATTCTCTTCTATTTCATAAAAAAATTCTGACATGCAGACTGAAACATGCACTTTGAATACCAGCAGCAGACTTCCCTGGTGAGCAGTAGCTTTACTACAGTGATCTAATGAGCAACTAGAGTGCTAACATTCAGAATTTATGGCAAATGTGTGACACATCTGAATGCCTTCTTGATGGAATCAAAGTAAAAAACTGAAAGTATTTCCTACTGAGGAGACTGTAGTAAATGAGGAAATTAGGAAACTTCATAAGAAATAAGTCTACCAAAATGGCCACCAGAGACAAAAGAGCCCAAATGTAGCCCAAATATCACCCAGATGTAGCCCAAGTATAGCCCAATGACAGAATGTCCAAGAGTGTTCTAACGAACAACTAGAGCGCTAACAGTCTTACTTATGACAAAAGTATGACACACCTGAAGCCATCTTGATTGGAATAAACTGGTAACACTTAAAACATTTAATTTAAAAAGGAACACAATGAGGGGGTTCATTTTGCCATAGAAATTATGATTAGTGCTGCAGAAAAAAAAATTAGGGTACATTTTGACTTCTCAAATCCTCTTCTACTTCATATAAAAATTCTGACATGCAGACTGAAACATGCACTTTGAATACCAGCAGCAGACTTCCCTGGTGAGCAGTAGCTTTACTACAGTGATCTAATGAGCAACTAGAGTGCTAACATTCAGATTTTATGGCAAATGTGTGACACATCTGAATGCCTTCTTGATGGAACCAAAATAAAAAACTGAAAGTATTTCCTACTGAGTAGACTGCAGTAAATGAGGAAATTAGGAAACTTCATAACAAATAAATCTCCCAAGATGGCCACCAGAGACAAAAGAGCCCAAATGTAGCCCAAAGTTCACCCAGATGTAGCTCAAGTATAGCCCAATGACAGAATGTCCCAGAGTGTTCTTAAGAACAACTAGAGCGCTTACTGTCTTACTTATGACAAAAGTATGACACACCTGAAGCCATCTTGATTGGAATAAACTGGTAACACTTAAAACATTTAATTTAAAAAGGAACACAATGAGGGGGTTCATTTTGCCATAGAAATTATGTTTAGTGCTGAAGAAAGAAATATTAGGGCACATTTTGAGTGACTTCTCAAATCCTCTTCTATTTCATTAAAAAATTCTGATATGCAGACTGAAACATGCACTTTTAATACCAGCAGCAGACTTCCGTGGTGAGCAGCAGCTTTACTACAGTGATCTAATGAGCAACTAGAGTGCTAACATTCAGAATTTATGGCAAATGTGTGACACATCTGAATGCCTTCTTGATGGAATCAAAGTAAAAAACTGAAAGTATTTCCTACTGAGGAGACTGTAGTAAATGAGGAAATTAGGAAACTTCATAAGAAATAAGTCTACCAAAATGGCCACCAGAGACAAAAGAGCCCAAATGTAGCCCAAATATCACCCAGATGTAGCCCAAGTATAGCCCAATGACAGAATGTCCAAGAGTGTTCTAACGAACAACTAGAGCGCTAACAGTCTTACTTATGACAAAAGTATGACACACCTGAAGCCATCTTGATTGGAATAAACTGGTAACACTTAAAACATTTAATTTAAAAAGGAACACAATGAGGGGGTTCATTTTGCCATAGAAATTATGATTAGTGCTGCAGAAAAAAAAATTAGGGTACATTTTGACTTCTCAAATCCTCTTCTACTTCATATAAAAATTCTGACATGCAGACTGAAACATGCACTTTGAATACCAGCAGCAGACTTCCCTGGTGAGCAGTAGCTTTACTACAGTGATCTAATGAGCAACTAGAGTGCTAACATTCAGATTTTATGGCAAATGTGTGACACATCTGAATGCCTTCTTGATGGAACCAAAATAAAAAACTGAAAGTATTTCCTACTGAGTAGACTGCAGTAAATGAGGAAATTAGGAAACTTCATAACAAATAAATCTCCCAAGATGGCCACCAGAGACAAAAGAGCCCAAATGTAGCCCAAAGTTCACCCAGATGTAGCTCAAGTATAGCCCAATGACAGAATGTCCCAGAGTGTTCTTAAGAACAACTAGAGCGCTTACTGTCTTACTTATGACAAAAGTATGACACACCTGAAGCCATCTTGATTGGAATAAACTGGTAACACTTAAAACATTTAATTTAAAAAGGAACACAATGAGGGGGTTCATTTTGCCATAGAAATTATGTTTAGTGCTGAAGAAAGAAATATTAGGGCACATTTTGAGTGACTTCTCAAATCCTCTTCTATTTCATTAAAAAATTCTGATATGCAGACTGAAACATGCACTTTTAATACCAGCAGCAGACTTCCGTGGTGAGCAGTAGCTTTACTACAGTGATCTAATGAGCAACTAGAGTGCTAACATTCAGAATTTATGGCAAATGTGTGACATATCTGAATACCTTCTTGATGGAATCAAAGTAAAAAACTGAAAGCATTTCCTACTGAGGAGACTGCAGTAAATGAGGAAATTAGGAAACTTCATAACAAATACATCTCCCAAGGTGGCCACCAGAGACAAAAGAGCCCAAATGCAGCACAAATATCACCCAGATGTAGCCCACATGTAGCCCAATGACAGAAGTGTCCAAAACACTTATTTGTTGTGTATTTGCAGTTTTATATAGTGCAGACTTGTCAGGTATTGGAGTGTTTTACATGAGCATTGGTTACAACACACAAGATCAAATTCATTTTGGTTGTAGACATGGGGAGATTAAGTGATTTGACCAGAATCACAGAATGTTGAGCTGAAGCAGAAACTCCAACCTGGTTCCCCAGTTGCAAAGTCTGCAGCTCTGGAAGTAACACCACATCCTCTCCCCTAGGTGCAACATTTAATCAAGTGGTCAACTGGATAAAAAAACATAAAGATTGCAAATAATTTAAAAGTTCTTTGTCGCTATTTGAAAACTCAGAAAATATGTCCTCATTTTAGTTTTTTAGAGCACTAACCATAATTTTGAAGCAAATAAGACCCTCTCATATATGTAATTTCTAAAGGAAATGCTCTAGGTATTACAGTTTTGATTACATCAAGATGACGTCAGGCGTTCCACACTTTTGTAATCAATATAGAATGTTAGCAATCTAGTTGTTCATTGGGATACTGTTGAGAGGCAGAGGCCAGGGTCACGGACTCTGAAAATTGAAGGCAGGTAGGAGAGTGCAGAGGCAACAATTTGACCACACTGGGCAGGCAGGAAGGGCAGTGGCAGCACAACAGACTATGGAGGGCAGTGGAAAGGGGGGCAGGGGCAACAAACCAACAATACAGGACTGGCAAGAGAGGTTGTGGCAATATAATAGACCATTGTGGGCAGAAGGAAGAGGCAGTGATAGTACAACCATACACGCCAACAGACCTGTTTCAGCCAGGAAACGTCCAATGTTTTTAAGCTCAAATGGGCTTTATTTGATCTGTCTCCTGTCTACAATCTCCTCTTTTTCAATGTAACTCAAAGGGGTAAATCAATACCCCAGTTTTTTTTCAAAATCTCCCTCTTACCAAGTTCAAAATGTTCGCAAGTATGGTACATTGGATCATGATAGGCAGGAGGAATTGGGGTAGGGACATGGACTCGAATAACAGAGGACAGGAGGGACATGGCGAGGTGCACCAAACTGACCCTACAGGGCAGGCATCAGGGTTTGCAGCAGCACAATACACCACACAGGGCATGCGGGACAGGAGTGCAGCACAACAATGCATAGAAAGCAATAGGGAGGGGACAGGACCATGCACATGGACAACAGAGAACAGAGGGGAAAGAGGCAATGGTAGCTAGCTGACCATAATGGACAGACAGGAGAGAAAGCTGCAGCATAACAGACCATAAAGGGCAGGAGGTACGGATCAGGGGCATTACAATGGAACAGACAAGCCAGGAGGGAGGGAATAGGGGTCTGCACATGGAAACAGAGGGCTGGGGGCAAGGGGGCAGGGCAGGAGCAGCAAGATGACCATGGAGGTCAGGCAGGATGGACACTAGAAACAAGACACAGCATGGAGAACAACAATGAGACTATGATGGCATACACACAGACCATGGAGGGAAGGTGGGAGGGGGTCAGGGGCAGGTAGCTGACCACACAGGGAAGGTGGAAGGGGCCATGGCAGCACAGATTACCATGCATGGCAAGCGGGAGGGTTAGTGGCAGCACAATGGCTATGATGGGCAAGAAGGAGGGTGCAGGGGCATGCACAAAGGACCATGGAGGATAGAAGGGAGGGTCAGGACCTGGGCACAGACAAGAGAGTTCAGGGGAAGGGGCCTCACAACAGACCGCGCGGGGCAGGCAGGAGGAGCAGTTGCAGCACAACAGACCAGGGAGGGCAGAAGGGTGTGGCAGTAAAATGGACCATGGAGGACAGGAGGAAGGGGATAGGGGCATGGCATGTGGACAGGCAGTGTGGAGGTGGCAGGGACAGGTTACAGTCATCTGACAATGCTAGGCAGGTGGGAGGGGAGTGGCAGCTCAACAGAACACTCAGAGTAGATAGGAGTGGCAGGTCCATGGAACATGGTGGGCAAAAAGGATGGAGCAGGGGCATGCACAAAGACATCGGAGGGCAGGGGGAAGGAGAATAGGGGCAGCAAGCTAAGCACAGAGGCTAAGCTGGAGGTCAATGATGGGCCATAGAATTAGGCAATGGAGGGCAGGAGGAGTGGACTGGTACATCATGCTAAATGGAGGGCAGTGGTAGAACATCAGACCATGCATGGCAGGAGGGAGTCCATGGATTCAGACAACAGAGGATAGGGAGGAGGTGGATGGGGCAGCAAGCTAACTGTTCAGAGACGATGGGTATTAGGAACTTTATTGTTTTTAAAATGTGTGTCTGTGCGAACTACTTAAAATATGAACAAGTATGCAGCATAATCTCACTTTTATTCAGGAAGAAGAGGACGTTTGTGACTGTGTCTCCGGGTTCACTTGGCAGAAACACCCCCTGACCCTCCACCCCCATCGCAAAATGTAATGCCCGTGAAAAGGGTAGGACGCAGTGTTATATAGAACATAGTCCTGAGAGCATGATTGAAAATGAAAACTAGATATAGTATATGGTATAAACTATGCACCAAAAAGTGTGATATAAGATGAACCAGGGCGTGAAATATAATATGCAATACATTGTGCGCAATGACAGATTCATTGGAGAGCGCGATATAGCACAGGCACTAGCGTGTGCTATGCGATATGCGCCTTGGAGTGTAATATGCACAGGGCAGTGTTGTGTAACCTAACTAGTCTCTAAAGTTGTATTATAAAATATGTGCTGGGGAGTGTAACGTTGCATATGCACTGTGACAAAGACATGGATCCCAGATTGTAATATGTATGGCATAGCGCTGTGCGTTATAACATAGGCCTCGAGGAAGGCACGTTAGATGGGGCAATATAACCCGTGCGAAGGCAAGTGTGGCATGACATATTCACGGGGTGGTGTTACAGTGCACATGGGCTAGAGAGTGTCATAGCATACGCACTAGCTGGTGGAATACAACACAGAGGTGTGTGGCACTCGGCGGGCACTGGTGGGTGTAACACAGCATTGGGCTCAGCCAGGAGCACGCTGTGACTCTCAAGTGAGGTTTGTCTCCTTTCCAGAGAGTAAAATAAAAAGTATTACACATCCGGCGGTGGATGTGTGTTTTATTAACAGTGAGGGGGGTTTCTTGAATAGTTTGGTCGAATTTTTGTCGAATCCTCTGTGAATGGCTTGATGTGCGTGTGTATTAAATGTGCCCGTCAATAGCTACCCATGTTTTTTATAAATAAACGACAAGGGTGTCTACTTGGAGAGTACCCACCAGCGGGGGCGCCGGGATTAGGCACGGTAGGGCATCTGACACATCAGAGCTTCACTAGCGGTGTAAATACATTCCACGTGGATTCATTGTATGCATAGTCGCCTTTTAATGAATATCACGCAAATCGTCATGGTGATAGGTACATACGGTTTGTCCAGCATGTCCTAGGTGTTTCTATAAATATATATTTTTTTTAAATAATAAAAGACAAAGGCCGGCCCCGGGGGATGGGGTTGCCGGGGCCATAAGTGGCCTGAGGAGGGGGGCAACGAGGCCATGACCCGGGGGTTGGGGTCCCCGGGGCCGATTAAGGCCTTGGGAGGGCCACATTTATTTTTTTCAACAAAAACAATTAGGGTGCAGGCCCTGGGATGTGGGGTCCCCAGTGCCTATAAATTAGAAAAAGAAGGGGGGCCACACAGCCCTCCTTCTTAAAAAAATTAAATAAATAAAAGATTGGCATCGCGCCGGAGGCCACGCCCCCTCCTTGCAGCACTCTGCAAACGCGCCCCCTGGCCAGTTGTAAGTTGGGGAATTAATTCCCCTTCAATACTGAGGGTCCCTGAGGGCCAACTAGCCCAACAGGTATCTCCAGTATGCGCCAGGGAGCTGTGTTGCAGACAGGTGTTCTGAGGCCATGCCCCTTTTTACACCTCTATGCAACGCAGCTCTTTGGCGCTTACTGGAGGTACCTAGTGGGCTAGTTTGACCCAAGGGACCCTTAGGATTCAAGGGGATTTAATCTCTCAACTTAGAATGGCCACAGGGCGCGTTTACACAGTGGTGAAGGGAGGGGAAGGGGCCTGAGGTGACGTGTGCAAACACGCCCTGTGGCACGTTTTAAGTTGGGGAAATAATTCCCTTTCAATCCTGAGGGACCCTGGGGGCCAACTAGCCCACCAGGTGCTTCCAGTAAGCGCCACTGTTCTGCGTTGCAGAGAGGTGGTGCAGGCCGTGCCCCTTTTTACACCTCTCTGCAATGGCGCTTACTGGAGGTACCTAGTGGGCTATTTTGCCCCTAGGGACCCTCAGGATTCAAGGGGACTTAATCTCCCAACTTAAAAAACTGCTGCAGGGCGTGTTTACACAGTGGGGAAGGGAGGGGACGGGGCCTGAAGTGACGTGTGCAAACACGCCCTATGGCGCGTTTTAAGTTGGGGAAATAATTCCCCTTCAATCCTGAGGGCTCCTGGGGGCTAACTAGCCCACCAGGCACTTCCAGTAAACGCCACTGAGCTGCGTTGCAGAGAGGTGGTCCAGGCCGTGCCACTTTATACACCTCTCTGCAACGCAGGTCTGTGGAGCTCACTGGAGGTACCTAGTGGGCTAGTTGGACCCTAGGGACCCTCAGGATTCAAATGAACTTAATCTCCCAACTAAAAACTGCCACAGGGCGTGTTTACACAGTGGTGAAGGGAGGGGACGGGGCCAGAGTTAACGTGTGGAAATAAGCCCCGTGGCGCGTTTTAAATTGGGGAAATAATTCCCCTTCAATCCTGAGGGACCCTGGGGGCCAACTAGCCCACCAGGTGCTTCCAGTAAGCGCCACTGCGCTGCGTTGCAGAGAGGTGATCTAGGCCGTGCCCCTTTTTACATCTCCCAGCAACGCAGCTCTGTGGCGCTTACTGGAGGTACCTAGTGGTCTAGTTGAACCCTAGGGACCCTCAGGATTCAAGGGGACTTAATCTCCCAACTTAAAACGGCCACAGGGCGTGTTTACACAGTGGGGAAGGGAGGGGATGGGGCCTGAGGTGAAGTGTGCAAACACACCTTGTGGCGCGTTTTAAGATGTAGTTTTAATCCCCTGCCATATTATATACTAGGGGCTTACAGAGCAGGTCATGCTAATCACAGGGGGACCCCAACGCATAGTGTTCCCTAGTGTATGTAGGTGTTTTCACTGTATTCTGAGTGTCTTTTAACATAGCACTGGCTCTAGGACTGGTTAGTCAGACTCAGTTACCACCAATATCTGTCTGAAAAAGTTGAGGGTACTGGATGATTTTGCAACAAGGCTTCTTTCTGCTCTTCTGTTTGTTCTTTCTGCACGTTATCCTTCTTCCTGCACTTTTCTTCTTCTTTGAAGACTTCTGTTGCTTCTTTCTGCATTTCTTTGTTTTCTTTCTGTGCGTTTTTCTTCTTTCTTCACATGTCCTATCTCTGTAGGCATAGTTAGAAATTAGCATTTAAAAAACCTTTGTCGGGATGTTGCGGGTTGGAGGCGGCTACCGCTCTCCCTCCTAGGCCGCGCCGCATTGTTTAAAATGATGTCTCTTCCCCGGTTTCTCTACGCCTTACAGAACACCCTAGAGTTAGTTCCTGCCTGTTATTTTCGTGAGGTGGAGAGCCTCCAGCGTTCGCTGTTATGGGACGGTCGACCGCGTATAGCTATAGCAAAGTTGACACTTCCATGGTATGACGGAGGGATAGCACTCCCTGACATCAGAAGATATTATTGGGCTACCCAATTGGGAGCGATCAACCATGGAGTTTACGGTCCGGCGTTGAACCCTGGGTTTGCTATGGATCGGTGGCTGTTGCGCGGGGGTAATTACCTTAGGGCGCTGTATTCCAAATCATTGGATGGGTCCCTCACAGGACCGACCAAGACGGCAGTGCATGTGTGGAAGGCGGTTACAAACGCGTTGGGCTGGAAGGACAGACTTACCCAGGCTCCTCCGCTTTTTGAATCCGATATCCTAGGGAAATTATGGCACACGAAAGGGTTTGAGAAGTGGGACCTAATTGGGATTTCTAGAGTTGGCGATTTGCTGACTAAGGGTAAGGTGAAATCGTTTGAGACGCTGCAGACGGAGTACGAATTAGGGGGTACTGAATACTTTCGATATGCCCAGGTGCGTCACGCTCTGCTATCTGTTCGTGCCGAGGGGGAGGCCGTGCCTGAGTCTTCTCCTTTGGAGGATCGGATTCTGGATGGTCATATGCCGGAGAGTACAATCTCCTTGATTTACAAAAAGCTTGTAAATGTCCGGACCAACCTCCTCCTTGATGTGCGAGAACAATGGACTAGGGATGGTCTCGAACTGGACGATGAGGACTGGCAATATGCCGTCTCCTCTCCGAAGGAGGTTGCGATCCCGGCTAGACTGCGGCTGGTGCAGCTTAAGATACTTCACAGGGTTTATGTCACGGGGCCCCGCCTGATTCATATGGGTTTCTCTGACGATGGCTTATGCAAGAGAGGCTGTGGGATGTTGGGCACCTTTCTACACATTATTTGGGAGTGTGGGGAGATCGTAGAGTTCTGGAAACAAATGCATGATGTGATGGAAGAGGTCACGGGCATCGCACTCTTCCCGGAGGCAAGACGATGCCTGTTGAATGTCTGGGGCCCCACCGACTATGATGCCGCTCAGACCCAATGGGTGACTCTGGGGAATATGGTGGCGAAGCGAGATATTGCGCAGCTGTGGGGATCCCAGAGACCTCCCACCTTGGTAACATGGATGGAAAATATGGACTGGGGCATGTTCCGGGAAAAAACGGTGTACAGTGCCCGGGGTCGCCCTAAGAAGTGGCATAAGATATGGGGGCAATGGAACCACTATAGGGGAGATATTTGTGTGCCCCCGGTTGCTGAGATGCTCGATGTGCAACTTTCCCCCTAGCTCTACTCCCAACTATATACGTAAACTGTTCATAACCTGGAGTCCGTACCCCTGCTTCCCCTCACTTCTTTGGCGTGGTCTACCGCTCTGCTGATGGGAGTGGGACCTCGCCCTAGCTGAGAACTAGCGCATGCTTATTATATGCTTTGCCTTGCTCGTGTTTTTATTTCTTTGGTTTACATTAAAACGAAACCTTTGTTACTCCTGATGTACGGATATGGACCGTCCTACGTAGTGTTCCCATCGTGCTGCCGAACCTCCGGGATGTCGGCTGAATAGCTGTGTACCATGTTGACGTAAATAAAGGTTTTAAAAAAAAAAAAAAAACTTTGAAATTCATTGAAAAAACCATAGGTTTCAGGCACGTTATAGTTAGGAATTAGCATTTAAAAAACCTTAGAAATTCACTGAAAAAACCATAGGTTTCAGGGGCGTTATAGTTAGCTGGACTTTTCACTCGTACAAAACCATTGAAATTCCCCCGTTATAGTTAGTTCAGCTAACTATAACTCGCGCGCCCGCAATGCACTGCTGATGACGTCACATATTACATCACTCATGACATGGTCAGTGATATCACTCATGACATCACTGATGACATCTCAAATGACATCACTGATGACATCACTGATGACATCATCCTTGTGATAGAGTGGCAGACCTCCTCTCCCCCTAATATAACCTTTGATACACACATTCAAAAATAGAAACTAAAATTTTCAAAACAATGGACATACCAATACCAGTTACAACAACCTATTCAGTAATTCTAAGATCCACATACATATCCACTCATTCACCAACAGTCCTATACAGTCACTCATACATGTACTCACTCATCATATGTACTCATACACCTATACATCCTGTTACACAACACCACTCATCCATAGAGTTACTCACACACATAGTCACTCATGCTAATAAAGAATCAAACATCCATTTACTTGCATATACAGTTATACACACACCACCACACTTACTTCTACAGAAACTTATACATACTTAGTCTTTTAAACAATCACTTATAGAAACACATACTTATTCATACAGGAACTCTTTCAATCTCTCACTCTCACATATACTCACTTATATGCACCAATAGTCACATATACTAGTTTAAAACATATGTAGTTACTCATAAAGACACTATTGAGACAGTCATTCACTCACTAACACACCCATGCACACACTCATCCACCCATACAGTCCTGCACACATGCTGTCTTCACCACTACGTAATACCCCCCACCCGAACCATACAGACACTCAGACACTCATACTGATACTCAAAAAAACAACGAATAACCCATATAGACACTCATGTAGCTACTCACCAACCCATGCAGCCACTTATACACAAAGTTAGAGACTGATACAGATATTTACATATTTAAACATTACTCACTAAGCCATGTATTCACTAAGATACACTTAATCAGTCAGTTATACAATCAATTTTTCAAAAACAAATCATCCATTTAGACACTTATATACCCATTTATTCTGCCATCGACCTTGAGATATACATATATATAAGATATGGAATTTTCAGAAAAACACACATTCACTGGATGATGTCATCAGTGATGTCATCAATGATGTCATTTGAGATGTCATCAGTGATGTCATGATATACTAGTTTAAAACATATGTAGTTACTCATAAAGACACTATTGAGACAGTCATTCACTCACTAACACACCCATGCACACACTCATCCACCCATACAGTCCTGCACACATGCTGTCTTCAACACATACAAACAGTGAGTCACTCATTCATGCACCTATGCACTACGTAATACCCCCCACCCGAACCATACAGACACTCAGACACTCATACTGATACTCAAAAAAACAACTAATAACCTTTATAGACACTCATGTAGCTACTCACCAACTCATGCAGCCACTTATACAGAAAGTTAGAGACTGATACAGATATTTACATATTTAAACATTACTCACTAAGCCATGTATTCACTAAGATACACTTAATGATACACTAAAAAACTTCATTAAAAAAATAGAATTAAAAATCAAGTTTAAGTGTTTAGATGTTGGTTGACTCTAAAAAGAGCCGTTGCGTTCATTGAGTGTTTTTTGGTACCTATAAGTAAGTACCGATGCAGAGTCTTTAGTTCAAGAGGAAGACTCTGTTCCCTTCAATCTGTGAAATGTACACCATCTCCTCTATAAATGCCTTGCCACTCCCCTCACTATTTCTTCTTATTTCCTGGGAAAAGGAGCTGAACAGGTATCAATTTTACTTGAAAATGGCAGAACAGCAGTCTACTTCAGGGAGTTAGGAGGAGATCTGGATGCACTCAGAAGCATTGGTTCATAGTAGTTTCTGTTCCAGAATCTTCAAACACCACACCCACTCCCCTCACTATTTCTTCTTATTTCCTTGGACAAGGAGCTGAACAGCTATCAATTTTACTTGAAAATGGCAGAACAGCAGTCTACTTCAGGGAGTGAGGAGGAGACCTGGATGCACTCAGAAGGTGTCTTTCAGTAGAATGGCAATATGAAAAGAAAGATAGTTGTAAAATGGAGGCTTACATACCTTTTTTTAATAAAAAGAACTCATTGGCTGTTTCAGACCATTCAACACTAAAAACTAGGCTGTATGTTTACATTTTTAAAAGCATGTTTTGTATTGGTTCAGAAAAATGTGTTCCCACAGAACATTACTTTGGATTTGCTGTTAGGTTTGAAAAGTCAAGCAATCTTGCTCTTTGGATTAGAAACATTGTGTGCTGAACTTCTGACCTCTCTGCTCACACCAGTGTTCCATGATCTGTTGCTATGCTAGCAGGCAGGAGTCATGTTGGGGGTAGGAATCATTTGGAAAGGGTTGAAATTTGCAAGCAATAGAAATGTGTGTTTCCATTTAAAAGAAAGGTGGAGAACGTGAAAAGGGGGCAGGGTAGAGAGTTCCTGACCCTCTAGCCTTTGTCAGGGGGTCTCTGAAGGATCCCGAAGGGTGAAAAAACATTTTTTTTTCAAAAAATCGCGGGGCACGGCGGCAAAAAATTCATTAAAAAAATAGAATTAAAAATCAAGTTTAAGTGTTTAGATGTTGGTTGGCTCTAAAAAGAGCTGTTGTGTTCATTGAGTGTTTTTTGGTACCTATAAGTAAGTACCGATGCAGAGTCTTTAGTTCAAGAGGAAGACTGCTATGCTAGCAGGCAGAAGTCATGTTGGGGGTAGGAATCATTTGGAAAGGGTTGAAATTTGCAAGCAATAGAAATGTGTGTTTCCATTTAAAAGAAAGGTGGAGAACGTGAAAAGGGGGCAAGGTAGAGAGTTCCTGACCCTCTAGCCTTTGTCAGGGCGTCTCTGAAGGATCCCGAAGGGTGAAAAAAACCTTTTATTTTTTTTCAAAAAATCGCGGGGTGCGCGCACGGTGCGCGCACGGCATCAAAAAATTCGTAAAAAAATAGAATTAAAAATCAAGTGTAAGAGTTTAGATGTTGGTTGTCTCTAAAAAGAGCCGTTGTGTTCATTGAGTGTTTTTTGGTACCTACAAGTAAGTACCGATGCAGAGTCTTTAGTTCAAGAGGAAGACTCTGTTCCCTTCATCTGTGAAATGTACACCGTCTCCTCTATAAATGCCTTGCCACTCCCCTCACTATTTCTTCTTATTTCCTGGGAAAAGGAGCTGAACAGGTATCAATTTTACTTGAAAATGGCAGAACAGCAGTCTACTTCAGGGAGTGAGGAGGAGATCTGGATGCACTCAGAAGCATTGGTTCATAGTAGTTTCTGTTCCAGAATCTTCAAACACCACAACCACTCACCTCACTATGTCTTCTTATTTCCTGGGACAAGGAGCTGAACAGCTATCAATTTTACTTGAAAATGGCAGAACAGCAGTCTACTTCAGGGAGTGAGGAGGAGACCTGGATGCACTCAGAAGGTGTGATTCAGTAGAATGGCAATATGAAAAGAAAGATAGTTGTAAAATGGAGGCTTACATACTTTTTTTAATAAAAAGAACTCATTGGCTGTTTCAGACCATTCAACACTAAAAACTAGGCTGTATGTTTACATTTTTAAAAGCATGTTTTGTATTGGTTCAGAAAAATGTGTTCCCACAGAACATTACTTTGGATTTGCTGTTAGGTTTGAAAAGACAAGCAATCTTGCTCTTTGGATTAGAAACATTGTGTGCTGAACTTCTGACCTCTCTGCTCACACCAGTGTTCCATGATCTGTTGTTATGCTAGCAGGCAGAAGTCATGTTGGGGGTAGGAATCATTTGGAAAGGGTTGAAATTTGCAAGCAATAGAAATGTGTGTTTCCATTTAAAAGAAAGGTGGAGAACGTGAAAAGGGGGCAGGGTAGAGAGTTCCTGACCCTCTAGCCTTTGTCAGGGAGTCTCTGAAGGATCCCGAAGGGTGAAAAAACATTTTTTTTTCAAAAAATCGCGGGGCACGTCGGCAAAAAATTCATTAAAAAAATAGAATTAAAAATCAAGTTTAAGTGTTTAGATGTTGGTTGGCTCTAAAAAGAGCCGTTGTGTTCATTGAGTGTTTTTTGGTACCTATAAGTAAGTACCGATGCAGAGTCTTTAGTTCAAGAGGAAGACTGCTATGCTAGCAGGCAGAAGTCATGTTGGGGGTAGGAATCATTTGGAAAGGGTTGAAATTTGCAAGCAATAGAAATGTGTGTTTCCATTTAAAAGAAAGGTGGAGAACGTGAAAAGGGGGCAAGGTAGAGAGTTCCTGACCCTCTGGCCTTTGTCAGGGCGTCTCTGAAGGATCCCGAAGGGTGAAAAAAACATTTTATTTTTTTTCAAAAAATCGCGGGGTGCGCGCACGGCATCAAAAAATTCGTAAAAAAATAGAATTAAAAATCAAGTGTAAGAGTTTAGATGTTGGTTGGCTCTAAAAAGAGCCGTTGTGTTCATTGAGTGTTTTTTGGTACCTACAAGTAAGTACCGATGCAGAGTCTTTAGTTCAAGAGGAAGACTCTGTTCCCTTCATCTGTGAAATGTACACCGTCTCCTCTATAAATGCCTTGCCACTCCCCTCACTATTTCTTCTTATTTCCTGGGAAAAGGAGCTGAACAGGTATCAATTTTACTTGAAAATGGCAGAACAGCAGTCTACTTCAGGGAGTGAGGAGGAGATCTGGATGCACTCAGAAGCATTGGTTCATAGTAGTTTCTGTTCCAGAATCTTCAAACACCACAACCACTCCCCTCACTATGTCTTCTTATTTCCTGGGACAAGGAGCTGAACAGCTATCAATTTTACTTGAAAATGGCAGAACAGCAGTCTACTTCAGGGAGTAAGGAGGAGACCTGGATGCACTCAGAAGGTGTCTTTCAGTAGAATGGCAATATGAAAAGAAAGATAGTTGTAAAATGGAGGCTTACATACTTTTTTTTTTAATAAAAAGAACTCATTGGCTGTTTCAGACCATTCGACACTAAAAACTAGGCTGTATGTTTACATTTTTAAAAGCATGTTTTGTATTGGTTCAGAAAAATGTGTTCCCACAGAACATTACTTTGGATTTGCTGTTAGGTTTCAAAAGTCGAGCAATCTTGCTCTTTGGATTAGAAACATTGTGTGCTGAACTTCTGACCTCTCTGCTCACACCAGTGTTCCATCATCTGTTGCTATGCTAGCAGGCAGAAGTCATGTGGGGGTAGGAATCATTTGGAAAGGGTTGAAATTTGCAAGCAATAGAAATGTGTGTTTCCATTTAAAAGAAAGGTGGAGAACGTGAAAAGGGGTCAAGGTAGAGAGTTCCTGACCATCTAGCCTTTGTCAGGGGGTCTCTGAAGGATCCCGAAGGGTGAAAAAAACATTTTATTTTTTTTCAAAAAATCGCGGGGTGCGTGCACGGTGCGCGCACGGCATCAAAAAATTTGTAAAATAAATAGAATTAAAAATCAAGTGGAAGAGTTTAGATGTTGGTTGGCTCTAAAAAGAGCCACTGTGTTCATTGAGTGTTTTTTGGTACCTACAAGTAAGTACCAATGCACAGTCTAAAGTTCAAGAGGAAGACTCTGTTCCCTTCATCTCTGAAATGTACACCGTCTCCTTTATAAATGCCTTGCATGTTGTAACGCAAGTTGTTGTGGTATATAGAACCCATGCCATAGTCTCTGAGGAAAGCGGAAACAGACTTATTGACGTGCTTTCTTGCTTTCTCAATCTATGGACAATATTGGTTGGACCAGTTCCACTTTTGCCTTCGGCATATATTAGAATATACAAAGGTAGTTTGTGGAAAAAGTGACATCAATTGCACAAAGGTGTCCTTAACAAGCATTTCCAGACCTACCCCAGTTAAAGTGCCTAGGTCATTTCCACCACAGTGCACAATTATAAGGTCAGGCTGTGGGAGATGTAGAAAGGATTTCACCAAAGGCATTAATTGGTGCCACTTAAACCCGATCTGACCAATCCATTTAATGTCTACATTTGGCAAAGCAAGGTCTTTCACAATACCTCTTTTTTCTGCATACTTTTCACTCCAGAAGACATAGCTATGACCTACAATCCACACTGTGAACATCTTTCAAGGAGATCTGGATGCACTCAGAAGGTGTCTTTCAGTAGAATGGCAATATGAAAAGAAAGATAGTTGTAAAATGGAGGCTTACATACTTTTTTTTAATAAAAAGAACTCATTGGCTGTTTCACACCATTCTGCACTAAAAACTAGGCTGTATGTTTACATTTTTACAAGCATGTTTTGTATTGGTTCAGAAAAATGTGTTCCCACAGAACATTACTTTGGATTTGCTGTTAGGTTTGAAAAGTCAAGCACTCTTGCTCCTTGGATTAGAAACATTGTGTGCTGAACTTCTGACCTCTCTGCTCACACCAGTGTTCCATGACCTGTTGCTATGCTAGCAGGCAGAAGTCATGTTAGGGGTAGGAATCATTTGGAAAGGGTTGAAATTTGCAACCAATAGAAACGTGTGTTTCCATTTGAAAAAAATGTGGGACGCAATGTGATTTGAAGTTAACATGTATATGTGTGAAAAAAGAGAGGGAAAGTTTGCCATTTACTGGTTCTGGTGAGAGGTGTACAGCTCAGAGATTCTGGCTCGGATAATCTGCTGTGTGAGTGCCACATTTCTTTCTCAACTAACTACTTTTAAAGGTGAGTTATGAATTTGAGAGGGGATGTATGTGGTGCATTTTGATATAAATAATAGAAATGTGTTTCTTCTTTTAAAGTTGTGTTTTACATTTTATGTTTTGGAAGATATTTAACTGCCTTGAACTTGTAAGATATTGGTATCACTCAGGAATACTGTTTTGTGCCTAGAATCACATCATGAGTCTGTGTGCACACAGGAATTGTTGTCAGAGATTTAATTCGTGTTGCTCTTGTTCTGTAAGACTTGCACTCGCAGGAAAGGGGCAGCTTGTTTTCTTGAAATGTGATGGTTTGCATTCAGCACAAATCACTATCTCACAAATGAGAGGCAAATGCTAACACATTTGAAATCAACATGGTAGATTTTCCTTACACTCCTGCAATGGGTGAGGTAGTTCCTACATGTTCAAAACTCCAATTAACCCTTACCACACATGTACTCTTACATACATCTCTGCAGTCTTCATGCAGTTGTGCAAGGGTCCATGCAGATCTCTCTTGCACCTGACAATACACAGTCTCCAGAAACACACTCTTAGCACACAGCCAGCTGCTTCTCCTGCACTCCCATGCTTAGTATGTAGCACTGTGTGGTATTTCAGATAGCAGTGTGTAACGCTAACACATTCAACGTCACCAAGGCTCATTTCCTTTGCTCTAGTCTAATCACTCACCAAGGTTCCACATGCTCATGGTCTCAAGTAGCTGTTAGGACATGTGCTCTTTTCTGCCTCTCTAAAGTATAAGGAAAATGTGTCAGGCTGTTACAGTAATTATCACTTGCTCTACCACAGTTGTAAATGTGCTTTGAAATTGCCAATCAAATATCGTTTTCTGCCTAGAATCACACCCTGGGTCTGTCTGCACACAGGAATTGTTGTCAGAGATTTAATTTGTGTTGCTCTTGTTCTGTAAGACTTGCACTCGCAGGAAAGGGGCAGCTTGTTTTCTTGAACTGTGATGTTTAGCATTCAGCACAAATCAATATCTCACAGATGAGAGGCAAATGCTAACACATTTGAAATCAACAGGGTAGATTTTCCTTCCACTCCTGCAATGGGTGAGGTAGTTCCTACATGTTCAAAACTCCAATTAACCCTTACCACACATGTACTCTTACATACATCTCTGCAGTCTTCATGCAGTTGTGCAAGCGTCCATGCAGATCTCTCTTGCACCTGACAATACACAGTCTCCAGAAAGACACTCTTAGCACACAGCCAGCTGCTTCTCCTGCACTCCCATGCTTACTATTCAGCACTGTGTGGTATTTCAGATAGCAGTGTGTAACGCTAACACATTCAACGTCACCAAGGCTCATTTCCTTTGCTCTAGTCCAGTGGTTCCCAAACTTTTGACTCCTGAGGACCCCCATTGAGTCACCACTGAAAGCCAGGGACCCCCGAGCAATTTGTAGGATTTAAATTTCAAACATTAAAACAGTAATTCAAAACAAATAAACACACATGTGCACACAAAACAAATACTCAAATTACTAAGGGTTTTCGGGGCATATTTACAAGTCCCTATCGCCATGGGAACGTCACTTTTTGCGATGTTCCTGTGGCAATAGGGACTTCGCCTTATTTACAAGGCAGAGTTAAGCCCCCTTTCATGCAATGCTTAGGGTGAAAAAGGTGGGCAGTGGGAGTTGCAGTGGGCGTTTCACTCCAACACCAATTGATTTTGACGCTGCCCTCTATTTACAAGGTCAGCTTAAATAGGAGACAGCATCAAAATTAAGGCCCATGTAAAACCTGGTCTTAACTTGGCGAAATGAGGAGAAATGCCTTATTTCTCCTCGTTTTTGATTCTTTTCAACGGAAAAAGCAAAACACCTTTGATTGTTTATGTGCACATAAACAATCTTTAATAAAAATGACGTTTTGTAACTTCCATGTGTGCTGCATTAGGCAGCACACACAGAAGTGACAAAGCGGCATTACAAAATTGTTCATGTGCAGGAAGTGGGAACATAGCAGCATCAGGATAATGATAGACTGGGAATAAACATATGTTGCTAACTTTTACCATGCAGTTTGCAAGCAGCTCTTTGATGACAGGTTATAGGACACTGCTAGATTATGATTGTCCCTTATGAATTGCGCAGTGACAAAAGAATCTCTGTGACAAAATTAGTAACCCACTGACCTATGCACATAAAATACTGTTTTTTAAAATGCATTGTACATGTTCTTTGCAGTAGGCATATTAACCCTCTGTGTCACATTAGATAAGTAAAAGCTGCCACTGGACAAAACTCTCATCTCTCTCCAGCAGGTACATTAATCACTGGCATTTTCTTGACACTTTTATAGTTGCTCGAAAACTGCTAATTTTACAAGGAACATTGCAGTGCTTTTAAAACTGCTACCTGCGGACCCCCTATATCGTTTTCTGCCTAGAATCACACCATGAGTCTGTGTGCACACAGGAATTGTTGTCAGAGATTTAATTTGTGTTGCTCTTATTGTGTAAGACTTGCACTCGTAGGAAAGGGGCAGCTCTTTTGATAGGATTTGAAAAGCTCAAAAAAATATAGTAATATATTTAAATTACATAAAGGTATTTTTTTTTTAGTTTCTTTTAGGTATTGCTGAACAACACTGAAATAAATTAAACATACCTATAAAATCAAGAAAGAGAAAAGAACAGCAAAAACATCTATATTTGAAGACAACTGGACATCACAAATTAGTTGAAGAACCTCATGTTGGAAAAAATAAAAAGTCTTCTGGTAAGCAGACTAAGGATTTTTTTTTTTAAATATCCTGAAACATAGAAAAAATTTTACAAATATATCCACTGCAAATAGTGTTTCAAGTAGAAAACAACATGACAATAGAAAGAAAATACTAAATGCTAATGTACAATCAGAAGCAAGAAAGAATGACTTAAAAAGAAAAACAGAATTTCAAAACATTCATAGAAAAATGTTTCAGAGAAGAGTGATGTTCAATTTTCTAAAGGATGTGAAAAAATATAGGAAGAAAGCAACATTTTATAAGAAAAAGAAACATATTGAATCAATTGTTGCAAAGGCTTTGGAATTAAAAAGAAAACTATTCATTTTAATTTTGAACAGGATCCGTACATTAGATAAAATAGTCAATGTAATGAAGTCAAAAAGCAAAATGAAAAGTGTAGGGAAAAAAATAACTTTTGTAAAGTGTTCTTAGGAGAATGGAAGCATAGTTCAAGTACTGAACCATTTTTTAATGAAGAGAGTTATCTTCAAAGTAATAGTTTGCTGCATGCAGTTGACACCAGTGGTCGAGCTTATGAAGTTAAAGATGGTTGTGTAATGGAAAAGGAGAAAATGGTTCCAAGAAATGAGGAAGAAGTGTTAGCTGATGAGGTTATGGGGAAACATCCTAAAGCCCCAGTGTACACTTGGAATTGTAGTAGTATTTTTACTGTACGACAAGAATCTATTGATAAATTACGTGACTTTCTAAGAGAATATAGTAAAAAAAAAGTGTTAAACAGAAGATTAAGGTGCTTCAAAGACTAGATCCATGCAGAGTGAGAAAGAATACTGCTTTGCAAGGACATTCTCTGGCTTGTCTTTCTAGCAGAGTTTGTCAAAGTGTTTTTCACCATTTTAGGATGCTGGCAGTACATCATACTGAAATGAGAAAGTTTGTGAGAAGATTGTATTTTGCTAAAAGTCCAGCACTAAAGTTAAATGAGTTGAATAGTGCTCTGTTCCGTGGATCTGTATCAGATGTAGAGAAGGTTCCTGATGATATTCAGTTTTGTTACTTTGGTCCAGAGCAAGAAAGTGCAGGAATTGACACAGTTATTGAGGAAAATGTGGAAGAGAATGTAGAACTCACTGTTAGTAAAAATGTTGAAGATCAAATGACAAAATTTACTATCATCTCTAATGAAAGACCAACTATTACTTGTATGTGTTGCCGGAGAATCCATTATAAAACTCAAACAAGGAATGTTGATCTCTATAAAAAAAGTGAAAAAGAAAATAATTATGAGTGGAAGGATTTTGCTACATATTTATTTCTGGAAAATTGTTTTGATTTGGGTGAAGATCAGCGTATTTTTTGTAAATACTGTTATAACAAGTTAGAAGAAAATAAAATGCCAGCTAGAGCTGTACATAATAATTTAGAATTGGTTGATATTCCTCCAGAACTTTGTAATTTAAATACGTATGAGTCTATACTCATTCAATGTGGAGCCCAAAACAGGTAAATTACCTCCTTCAGATTTACAAAGAGGTTTAAAAGGAAGAGTTGTCTATTTGCCATTAGATTTGAAAAAAAATATTGAAACAATTGATGCAGATAGTTTGGAAATGGAACCATTAGTTCTTCTGGTTAATGGTGTACCTACAAAGAATAAGAAAATTTGGCAGGAGCTAGTAGATTTACGAAAAGTACAAATAACAAATTTATATTTGAAAAGAAATAATAAATGGTATGAATCAATTTATATGGATGAAGATGAAGAAGTTTTACTAGCAGACACAGGAATACCAACTGGGCAAATTGAAAAAGTGGATAAGTCAAAAGAAGAAGAAATTTATGAACATTTCAGCATACATCCTCTTCATTCTAAAGAAGTTATGGGAAACACTATTGATCTGTTTCAGATGAAAAAAGCAAAAGGAACTCCCGTGAGTGTATGGGAGGAGAGCTTGGAAGCTCGTTGTTTTCCCCAGCTGTTTCCTACAGGAAAAGGTGGACGATATGATGAACGTCCAGTACAGATTCCTGCTTCTGAGTATCGGACTACAAGATTATATGCAGAAGATCCCAAGATTTCTTCAAACTATTCCTTATTTGTTCCATCGTTTATGTGAAAGTGACTTGTCTGCACTATCTTATGCAGTAAATCACATTTTAAAAACTGGAGTACATCTACATAATGTGTCTGCAAAGGATTTTATGAACAAAGTGCAACAGCGAGATGATCATTTGGAATCTCAATTGTTTAATCTGATGGCTTGTCAGTGTGGGACTAATGAATATTGGTACCGACGCCATGGAGAATTGAAATGTATGTTACGGAATTTAGCAACTCCTACATGGTTCCTTACCCTAAGCTATGCTGAGTACTCTTGGGATGATTTACTGGATTTTCTTCGAGAGGCAAATTCAAATATTGAAAACATCCAATACAAGACAGCAGGAGAATTGTGCTCATTGGATCCGGTTAATGTTTGCAGATATTTCAATCATAGATTTGAGGCTATGATGTCCTTCATCTGCAATAAAAAAAATCCACCTCTTGGAGAAGTTGTGGATTTCTTTTGGAGAAAAGAGTACCAAGCAAGAGGTGCTCCTCATATTCATATGTTGTTGTGGATAAAGGATGCCCCAAAATTTGGAACAGATTCTGATGATGCAGTTTTATCTTTCATTGAAGAATATGCAACATGTGCTATACCTAAAAGCACAGAAGAAAAAAACTTAAAAGAGCAAGTTTTACGTTTCCAAAGTCATCGGTGTGGAAAATACTGTCGACGAAAGTACAAGAGTAAAGATAAATTCTACACAAAATGTCGATTTGGATTTGCACGACCTGTTCTTTCAAAAGGAAGAGTAAACAGTTTTATGTCAGCTGTGCGACATACCATTACAAGAAAATCTCCGAAAAATACCTACAACCTAAGAAGAAAAGAAGAGTCAAAATATATAAATGACTACAACCCAGTCATTTTATCCATGTGGAATGCTAACATGGATATTCAGTATGTAGCTGACAATTCTATTGCTGTTGCTCGGTATGTCACATCTTACATCACTAAATCTGAGAAAACGGAATTGAAAGAAATGTGGGAAGAGATTTCTCACGAGAAGACTGTCAGTAAAAAGCTATACAGTTTCAGTTTAACGATGTTATCGCATCAAGAAATTGAGTCATACAAATGCTCAGATAGGTTATCATCTGCAAATCTGTACTCCAAATCCAGAAGAATAATTTGGGTAAGTTTAGGCCTTGCAGGAATGCGAAATCGGGTACTGAAATCTATTCGAGAAATTGAATGTTTAGCAGAGAACGAACCAGAAAGTACAGACATTTTGAAAACAAACATGTTGGACACATATTACCCAAACAGAAGTCATCATCTTGAGAACATGTGTCTCTATGAAGTGCTGCAGAACTACATTTTTAAACGGAATGCCACAGAAGACATCAACAATGGAAAATATAAAGTCATTGGTGAGGAAGGATGTTTGGTGAAACAAACAAAAGGAAGTTTGATTAATCACAGGAAGCTGAGTTGCGACACTACTGACAAAAAGGAATTTTACTACTTAGCACTTTTACAGCTGTTTAAACCATGGCGTTCAGAGGATGAATTACTTGGAGATTTTCAGAGCTATGAAGATTCCTTTAATGCATGCAAAGATAACATAGAATGCAGTACTTTCTCAAATTATGTACAAATGTTAAATGAAGAAATTGAAGAAGAAGCTACAATTGCAGCTGAAGTAGCTAGAGACAGTTCTCAAGACAGTCAAAGTTCTGGTACGCTCAGTCAAGATCCCCTAGGACAACCAATCGTAGAAAATGAAGCTGCAATAGCCATGACTGAAGTGGAAACAGCTATGAATCAAGCTCAGGAAGATTTAATAGACTTACCAAATTTGGAACAACAACTGAATGATGAACAACAACAAATTTATGAAGAAGTCACAAAACAAATTGATCATGGATTACTACATGAAAATAAAGAGTGCTCATGCACATCATTTGAACCAATCAGAATGTATGTGAGTGGACAAGCTGGAACTGGAAAAAGTTTCTTAATTAAAGTAATTAAAAGCTACCTACAGAAAAAACTGATTCAACTTTGTCTTGTGTTGTTACTGCTCCAACTGGGTTAGCAGCATATAACATAAAAGGAATTACCTTACATCGTTTGCTAATGTTACCAGTAGAGCATGAGAACAAAATAGAATACCACAAGCTAACAGGAGAAGCATGTTTTGAAGTTTCAAGAGTGTTGAAGAAAATGAAAGTTCTCATTATTGATGAGGTAAGCATGGTATCAAACTTAATGCTTGCCTTTGTGCATTTAAGAATGCAGCAAATTCTAAAGACAGACGTGTTATTTGGTGGAAAACATGTTATAGTTTTTGGGGATCTACTGCAGCTCACTCCAGTTAAAGGACAACCAGTATTTAATACTCTTACACATGAAGACACGAAAAAGTTGTTAGGAAGTATAGGTAATGTGAATATTTGGTCATACTTTGAGTACAAAGAACTCATAACCAATATGCGGCAAGCAAATGGCTGAAGACGGCTGAAATGCCAGAAACCGGTCCTAGGAAGCTTGTTTCCGGTCCAGGGAAGGCATGGCTTGGCAGTTCGGGCTGGACTGTTCCCATGAGGCACAGGGTCAGACTGATTTGCATATGGTCATGTCTGAACTGGGATGGCAGAGTGGGCTAAAGAACGGTGATGGATCAAACCCAGATCTGTTGACTGGGTGTGAGTGTTTGATTGGTTCTGATGCTCCGTCCATCACCACCACCTTTTGTACCGCCGTGGATAAAATACAGCATGAAGGAATAACTATTACATTGACAGGCAAATTGAAAACTAAATTGGATTCTCTAGAGAAAAACATATCAAAAACAGCTGGTTTAGAAAATAATCTTTATGTATCTATGAACTGTCGAGTAATTTTAAGACGTAATTTGAATGTAGAAAAAGGTTTAGTGAATGAAGCTATGGGTAAAGTTGTGGATTTTGTTAACTACCAGAAAAAAGATGGAATTGAATTTTTAAAAATAAAATTTGATCAGATTGAAGAGGTTAAAGACATTAGTCGTTGTTCAGTTCGTTTTTTGCTTGTGAAAGACTTATATGTACGTAGGAAGCAGTTTCCGTTTTCTCTAGCATATGCTGTAACTATTCACAAATCTCAAGGATTAACTGTAGATAGTGCTTTTGTAAACATTGGATCTAGTGTGTTTAAAGAAGGTATGGCATATGTTGCTTTGTCACGAGTGAAAAAATTATCTGGTTTATTCATGATAGACTTTGATGACTCAAAAGTTAGTGCTGATGCAAATTGTGTAAAGGAGTATAATAGATTAAGAAGAAGCTATGCTCCTCATTTAGGTCAGTATCCTGTGTTTGAAAAACGTGTTGTTTGTCGGAAAAGGAGAATTGAGAATATCTGTAATGAGGATGTACAGAAGAGAAAACAAAAGGAGAGTGATGTGATTGCAAGCAAAAAGAAAAAGGACAATGTTGAAGAGGTTGTTGGTTGTCATTTTGAAAATAGCTCTGGTGTCAACTGCTACACTAATGTAGTGCTGTATTTTATCTTGAAAGTTTGCAAGAGCAGATAATACTAAATCATGAAAAAAGATTTTGTTCTCTGCTGAGTTTCCTTTATGAGAAGCTGAGTAATGATAAAACTAAAATAGAAAGTGCTTCTGATGTTAGAAATCTTTTAGATGTATGTTCTTGATGTACACAGTTTACTGAAAATGTCCAGCAAGATGCACAGGAATTCTTAATGTATATGCTTATGGTACTGGAAGATGAAGGGGTAGAAATAGAAAATATGTTTGGTCTCTCTTATAAATGGGAACATTGTTGTGAAAACTGTATGAACACATGCAGCACTATTGTTGATTCTGAAAGGTTAATAAATTTAACATTACCAGAGAGTAAATCAGTGACTTTTAGTAAATTAGTTAAAGATGCAAATCACAACATGGAATGTTCTCAATGTAAATCAGAAATGTTATCAACGTTATTTTTAAAGAAATATGGACAGTATATAATTTTAATGATGCAACGTTGTAGAGCTGATGGAACAAAATTGGACACTTTTATAAAGAAGTTTGTAGGAAATCAATTATCAATATCAGGAAAGACTTTTTTTGCAGTTGCAATAATTTTCCACGATGGACCTTCTATAACTTCTGGTCATTACACAGTTTATCTAAAATGTGAAAAAGGCTGGACACTGTGTAATGATTCTCAATTGATTTTCAAGCAACGTTTACCTACAGAATTACCAAATTCCTACTTAATTTTTCTAAAACCAAAATTTTAGATACAAATTGCAGCATCTGAAGAAACCATTATTTCGATTTTATAGGATTACCATTGAATATTTCACCTAAAAAGGGTTTAAAAATTACCATTTGGCCTCATGGAAAGGTAAATGTTTCTATTGTGGACTTCTCTGACGGATATTATTTTGGTGTATGTGCTTAAGCAACAAGATTTACAGACGTTATTTATTGCAAATAGTTATTGTTCATAGAAGATATTTTTAATATATATGTTACATTTCTGTCAAGGTATGTTTTACTGAGGATAGATTCAGGGCTTTTTTTAAACAATCTTTCAGATTGTTTATTTTTTTGCCCGCTGTTAAGTGATGAATGCAATTGATATCACTATGTTCAGTGAAATTCAATATATTCTGAAAACAGCAAAAAAAGGGCAAAAAATTACTTTGTTAAATATGAAAATATGTGTACTGTATTCTAAAATGTATTGTTAAATATTACTACTTTTTTTCTTTTTTTTCAGATCGAGAAAGAAAATTTAGGAAATTTAATCCATTTTTCTTGTAATTAAAAAAAAACATTTATTTCTAATTAAGTTATTTTGTTGGTCAGGTAAGTTTAAAATATCTGTATTTCTCACCCCTTCACTTTCATGCTCCCTTTTCTTCACTTCTCCTCACTCTGCTTTTCTCATTCCCCTTCTCTCTCTCTTCTTCCTTTACTGCTCTTTCGTAACTCCCTCACGCTTTCTCTACTACTCCCCTAGGTTTACTGCCTCCATCACTATTTTTTCAACCATGTTTCTCTCCCTGTCTCCATATGTCTCAGTCATTCTAACTGCCTTACTCCTTCTCAGTTCCTTGCTCTCTGTCTCTGTTTCTGTCTCTCTCCCTTTGTCTGTCTTACCCTTAATTTCCTTAACATCTCTGGGGCAGATTTACAAGCCCCCTGCGCCACCACTATGTCACTTTTCATGACGTACTGGTGGCGCAGGGGGCTCCTCCATATTTACAAGGAGAGGAAAAGCCACCCTGCGTGACTTTTCCTCTCCTTGTAAATACAGCCACTTCACACGCAGCACTGTGCGTTGAAGGGACGTTCCATGGGTGTTGTTGTGGGTGTTCCCACGCAACACCCATAGAACTAGACACATCTCCAGATTTACGAGAAATCGTAACTCTGGAGATGCGTGTGAATGCTAAGCCACCCTAGAGGTGGCGTAGCGAGGCACAACGAGGAGAAATGTTTTCATTTCTTCTCGTTTGTTCCTCTTTCAGTGCGTGCTGCATGCTACAGCACGCATTGAAAGAGGAAAAAGCCTCTTGTGATTGTTTTTGTGCAGGAAGGTGTCCCTTCCTGCAGAAGAACAATCTCCCCACCACGCAGGCATGCTTGCAGCATGGTGCAAGGGACCCTGTGCCGGCGCATGGCTGCAGTTTGTGCGCCAGCGCAGGGGAAGCATAGAGATGCAACATATTCTTGTAAATATGTCGTATCTCTGTGCTTCGAAACTAACGCAGCACGGCGCAGCAAATTTACTTGCTGCACCGTGCTGCGTTAGTTTGTTATAAATCTGCCCCTCTGTTTCTACCACTTCTCCTCTCTCCATCACTCATTTTCCATCTATGTTAAGTTTTTTAACCTTCTCCGTCATTCTCCTTCCCTCACCTTCCCTAACTGTCACTATCCTTTACTCATAGTCTCTCCTATTCTCCTACTTCACTTCCTCCTGTCTGTATCTCACACCCCTTCACCTTTTCGCATTCTTTCCTTCACTCTCCCTCACTCTGCTTTGCTCATTGAAATCCTGACTCCCTTACTCTCACTCCAGTTTTCTAAATCCCTCCATCCCCTCACTCCCCATCTCTCACTTTCTCTTACCCCCTTTTTTAATCCTCATACCTGTTATCTCACCATCACTCCACTTCTCTTACTTTCAATCCCTTTACGCTGCTGTACTTCATCCGCTTCATCTGTTACTCCCTTTTCCTATCTCCGTCCCTTACTCCCCTTTTCTCACTCCCCCCTCCCTCTCTCTCCATTACTCACTGCCATTCCCTTACTCATTCACTCTTCTTACCTGTATCCTCTACCCTTAGTCCTTTTGTTGCAGTCAGTCTTTCACTTCCCTTTCATGATTGATTATACTTTCCTTTTCTCACTCATTCTGTCAGTCCTTTCTTCTTCTTCACTCAGTCATTTCAATCATTTCAATAATTCATGTATACACTACACATTCGTTCAATACAATTACAACACAGTATATTAGGAATATAGCTCTTCTTGGAGAAGTGAAGTGAGTTCTGAAAAGAACTGTTTTTTTTGTCTTTTTTGTTTTGTATTTTTTTTTTTAGTTTTTTAACAATTTTGTATTTGTTTTGATTTTTTTAGAGCAGCAAAAAAAAACAGGGAATGAAAAACTTTTCAACAGGAAAAAAAACAAAAAATGAAAAAAATTATGGGGTGGAGCATGTGTGCTGCTGTATTTTGTTCTCTATTAAGTTAATGCTGCTCTCACCATAACAGAGAACAACATTGCACACATTGCACCGTATATGAACCTTCTGGAACAGAGGGTGGATATCCAGAGGTCTTGAAGCAGGTGAATCTGCGGCCGCAGATGATGTGCTCGGCTGAGCAGCTGGAGGGTTGTCTCTTGTGGCTCTTCTAGACTCACGAGCATAAGCCACAGCATGCACTGTTTGGAAGTGCCTCAACATAGAATGAATACTAAAGGAGTATTTTTTTTTTGGATCTCCTCTAGATAAGACAACTCCAAAAACAGTGCATGTGACTTTTGGGGCATTCACCTTCTTCTGACCCACTGGAAAAGAACTTCCATATGAATGAGTCCTTTTGTTGTCTCTGCCTTGGTGGCACAAAGGTCTCCTCTTCACTCCCTGAAGAAGACTGCTGTTCTGGCATTTTCACGTACTGGAAAAGCTGTTCAGCTCCTTCTCCCAGGAAATAAGAAGAAATAATGAGGGAAGTGGGTGTGGTGTGTGAAGATTCTGGAACTGAAACTACTATGAACCAATGAAAAGTGTTGTTTCGTAATCACATGACTTGCCGTGCGCGCACCGTGTGCGCACCGCGCGCGCACGGAGCACGCACGCATGCGCACACGGAGCACGCACGGAGCACGCACGCATGCGCACACGGAGCACGCACGCATGCGCACACGGAGACGATGCGCGCACCGCGAAAAACCCTAAAAAAAAAAGGTTAATACGTTTATGGAAGATATTAACTATGCTGTTCAACTTTATCCAAATTAAAAAAAAAGAGCAGAGCCATTCCATATTACAGGATACAGTCAATCTATAACTATATATATAGGTAGTTTATTGTAAAATAAATATATATAAAATATAATAATACATACATAAAAGAGCATTTAAAAAAACTTGCAAATTCAGTAAAAAAAACATAGGTTTCACACACGTTATAGTTAGGAATTAGCATTTAAAAAACCTTTGAAATTCACTGAAAAAACCATAGGTTTCACACACGTTATAGTTAGGAATTAGCATTGAAAAAACCTTGCAAATTCACTGAAAAAACCATAGGTTTCACACACGTTATAGTTAGGAATTAGCATTTAAAAAACCTTGGAAATTCACTGAAAAAACCATAGGTTTCACACATGTTATAGTTAGCTGGACATTTCACTCATACAAAACCATTGAAATTCCCCCGTTATAGTTAGTTCAGCTAACTATAACTCGCACGCCCGCAATCCACTGCTGATGACGTCACACATTACATCACTCATGACATGGTCAGTGACATCACTCATGACATCACTGATGACATCTCAAATGACATCACTGATGACATCACTGATGACGTCATCCATTGAGTATGTGTTTCTGAACAGTTTTAATATGTTTAATATATATAGGGAAAGGCCTGTTGAAGAATAGGTGGGTGTACAAGTGTGTAAATGGATGATTTTCTGTGGTGCGTAACTGACTCTATAAGTGAGTCATTAAATGTATCTTACTGCAGACTAGTGACTAAACTGTGTGAATGTCTGTATGTGTCTGTATGTTGGTGTATAAGTGGCTGCATGGTTTTGTGAATAGCTATATGAGTGTCTATATGAGTTATTGATTGCTTGTCTGAGTATCTGTATGGGTTCCTGAGTGTTTGTGTGGGTAGGGTGTGTGTTACTCTGAGACTAGATGTGTGAGTGGGTGATTCAGTGGGAGCATGGTTTTAAGAGTGCATCTAGGATTAACTGTATGGTTGAGTGAGTGTATGTATGGGTGTGTTAGGGATTGAATGTATATCTCAGTGGTACATTTGTGACTAACTACTTATGTGAAAGGCAGTATATATGCGTGTAAGAGTATATAAGTGGGTAGATGTGAGAGTGTGTGATTGTGAGAGTGACTGTATGGATGAGTGTGGGCTTGTATCAATGATTCTATAAGATCGTAACAATGTGGTACTATTTTTATGAGTAAGTGAACTTGAGTGTGTATAACCGCATAGGTGAGTAAATGGGAGTGTGATTATTTGCATGACTGACTAGGTGTGAGAGTACCTCTATGGATGATTGGTGGTGTGTGAGTGTCTATATAGGTGTATAAATGCATATGATAGTCTTGTATGGAGTGACTGTAAGTATGAGTGACTGTACAGGTGAATGAGTGGAGGTGTATGTAGACCTAAGAGTTAATAAGTGGGTATGTAGTTATTGGTATTGGAGTATCTATGGTTTTGAGAATGGAACTCTGAAATTTTGAGTCGGTGTATCAAAGGTTATATTAGGGTGTGAGAAGATGCGGTAATTTATCACATGGATGACGTCACCAGTGATGTCATCAGTGATGTCATTTGAGATGTCATCAGTGATGTCATGAGTGATGTCACTGACCATGTCATGAGTGATGTAATATGTGACGTCATCAGCAGTGGATTGCGGGCGCGCGAGTTATAGTTAGCTGAACTAACTATAACGGGGGAAATTCAATGGTTTTGTACGAGTGAAATGTCCAGCTAACTATAACATGTGTGAAACCTATGGTTTTTTCAGTGAATTTCCAAGGTTTTTTAAATGCTAATTCCTAACTATAACGTGTGTGAAACCTATGTTTTTTTCAGTGAATTTGCAAGGTTTTTTAAATGCTATTTCCTAACTATAACGTGTGTGAAACCTATGGTTTTTTCAGTGAATTTCAAAGGTTTTTTAAATGCTAATTCCTAACTATAACGTGTGTGAAATCTATGATTTTTTAACTGAATTTGCAAGTTTTTTTAAATGCTAATTAATGCATGTATTATCATATTTTATATATATTTATTTTACAATAAACTACCTATATATATAGTTATAGATTGACTGTATCCTGTAATATGGAATGGCTCTGCTCTTTTTTTTTAATTTGGATAAAGTTGAACAGCATAGTTAATATCTTCCATAAACTTATAAACAGTTTTTTTTTGTTAGGGTTTTTCGCGGTGCGCGCATCGTGCGCGTACGGTGCGCGAAACCGTCTCCGTGTGCGCATGCGTGCGTGCTCCGTGTGCGCATGCATGCATGCTCCGTGTGTGCTCCGTGCGTGCTCCGAGTGCGCATGCGTGCGCGCTCCGTGCGTGCTCCGTGTGCGCATGCGTGCGTGCTCCGTGCACGCACGGTGCGCGCACGGTGCGTGCACGGTGCACGCACGGTGCGCGCACGGCAAGTCATGTGATTACAAAACAACACTTTTCATTGGTTCATAGTAGTTTCAGTTCCAGAATCTTTAAACACCACACCCACTCCCCTCATTATTTCTTTTTATTTCCTGGGAGAAGGAGCTGAACAGCTTTTCCAGTACGTGAAAATGGCAGAACAGCAGTCTTCTTCAGGGAGTGAAGAGGAGACCTTTGTGCCACCAAGGCAGAGAAAACAAAAGGACTCATTCATATGGAAGTTCTTTACTTTTCCAGAGGGCCAGAAGAAGGTGAATGCCCCAAAAGTCACATGCACTGTTTGTGGAGTTGTCTTATCTAGAGGAGATCCAAAAAAAAAATACTCCTTTAGTATTCATTCTATGTTGAGGCACTTCCAAACAGTGCATGCTGTGGCTTATGCTCGTGAGTCTAGAAGAGCCACAAGAGACAACCCTCCAGCTGCTCAGCCGAGCACATCATCTGCGGCCGCAGATTCACCTGCTTCAAGACCTCTGGATATCCACCCTCTGTTCCAGAAGGTTCATATACGGTGCAATGTGTGCAATGTTGTTCTCTGTTATGGTGAGAGCAGCATTAACTTAATAGAGAACAAAATACAGCAGCACACATGCTCCACCCCATAAGTTTTTTTCATTTTTTGTTTTTGTTCCTGTTGAACAGTTTTTCATTCCCTGTTTTTTTTTGCTGCTCTAAAAAAATCAAAAAAAATACAAAATTGTTAAAAAACTAAAAAAAAAACGACAAAACAAAAAATACAAAAAAAACAGTTCCTTTCAGAACTCACTTCACTTCTCCAAGAAGAGCTATATTCCTAATATACTGTGTTGTAAATTTTATTGAATGAATGTGTAGTGTATACATGAATGATTGAAATTATTGAAATGACTGAGTGAAGAGGAGGAAAGGACTGACAGAATGATTGAGGAAAGGACTGTCAGAATGAGTGAGAAAAGGAAAGTATAATCAGTCATGAAAGGGAAGTGAAAGACTGACTGCAACAAAAGGACTAAGGGTAGAGGATACAGGTAAGAAGAGTGAATGAGTAAGGGAATGGCAGTGAGTAATGGAGAGAGAGGGAGGGGGGAGTGAGAAAAGGGGAGTAAGGGACGGAGATAGGAAAAGGGAGTAACAGACGAAGCGGATGAAGTACAGCAGGGTAAAGGGATTGAAAGTAAGAGAAGTGGAGTGATGGTGAGATAACAGGTATGAAGATTAAAAAAGGGGGTAAGAGAAAGTGAGAGATGGGGAGTGAGAGGATGGAGGGATTTAGAAAACTGGAGTGAGAGAAAGGGAGTCAGGATTTCAATGAGCAAAGCAGAGTGAGGGAGAGTGAAGGAAAGAATGCGAAAAGGTGAAGGGGTGTGAGATACAGACTGGAGGAAGTGAAGTAGGAGAATAGGAGTGACTATGAGTAAAGGTTAGTGACAGTTAGGGAAGGTGAGGGAAGGAGAATGACGGAGAAGGTTAAAAAATTAACATAGATGGAAAATGAGTGATGGAGAGAGGAGGAGTGGTAGAAACAGAGGGGCAGATTTATAACAAACTAACGCAGCACGGTGCAGCAAGTAATTTTGCTGCGCCGTGCTGCGTTAGTTTCGAAGCACAGTGATGCGACATATTTACAAGAATATGTTGCATCTCTGTGCTTCCCCTGCGCTGGCGCACAAACTGCAGCCATGCGCCGGCGCAGGGTCCCTTGCACCATGCTGCAAGGATGCCTGCGTGGTGGGGAGATTGTTCTTCTGCAGGAAGGGACACCTTCCTGTGCAAAAACAATCACAAGAGGCTTTTTCCTCTTTCAATGCGTGCTGTAGCATGCAGCACGCACTGAAAGAGGAAAAAACGAGGAGAAATGAAAACATTTCTCCTCGTTGTGCCCCGCTACGCCACCTCTAGGGTGGCGTAGCATTCACACGCATCTCCAGAGTTACGATTTCTCGTAAATCTGGAGATGTGTCTAGTTCTATGGTTGTTGCGTGGGAACACCCACAACAACACCAATGGAACGCCCCTTCAACGCACAGTGCTGTGTGTGAAGTGTCTGTATTTACGAGGAGAGGAAAAGTCGCGCAGGGTGGCTTTTCCTCTCCTTGTAAATATGGAGGAGCCCCCTGCGCCACCAGTACGTGACGTAGTGGTGGCGCAGGGGGCTTGTAAATCTGCACCAGAGATGTTAAGGAAATTAAGGGTAAGACAGACAAAGGGAGAGAGACAGAAACAGAGACAGAGAGCAAGGAACTGAGAAGGAGTAAAGCAGTTAGAATGACTGAGACATATGGAGACAGGGAGAGAAACATGGTTGAAAAAATAGTGATGGAGGCAGTAAACCTAGGGGAGTAGTAGAGAAGGAGTGAGGGAGTTACAAAAGAGCAGTAAAGGAAGAAGAGAGAGAGAAGGGGAATGAGAAAAGCAGAGTGAGGAGAAGTGAAGAAAAGGGAGCATGAAAGTGAAGGGGTGAGAAATACAGATATTTTAAACTTACCTGACCAACAAAATAACTTAATTAGAAATAAATGGGTTTTTTTAATTACAAGAAAAATGGATTCAATTTCCTAAATTTTCTTTCTCGATCTGAAAAAAAAGAAAAAAAGTAGTAATATTTAACAATACATTTTAGAATACAGTACACATATTTTCATATTTAACAAAGTAATGTTTTGCCCTTTTTTTGCTGTTTTCAGAATATATTGAATTTCACTGAAAATAGTGATATCGATTGCATTCATCACTTAAAAGCGGGCAAAAAAATAAACAATCTGAAAGATTGTTTAAAAAAGCCCTGAATCTATCCTCAGTAAAACATACCTTGATAGAAATGTAACATATATATTAAAAATATCTTCTAAGAACAATAACTATTTGCAATAAATAACGTCTGTAAATCTTGTTGCTTAAGCACATACACCAAAATAATATCCGTCAGAGAAGTCCACAATAGAAACATTTACCTTTCCATGAGGCCAAATGGTAATTTTTAAACCCTTTTTAGGTGAAATATTCAATGGTAATCCTATAAAATCGAAATAATGGTTTCTTCAGATGCTGCAATTTGTATCTAAAATTTTGGTTTTAGAAAAATTAAGTAGGAATTTGGTAATTCTGTAGGTAAACGTTGCTTGAAAATCAATTGAGAATCATTACACAGTGTCCAGCCTTTTTCACATTTTAGATAAACTGTGTAATGACCAGAAGTTATAGAAGGTCCATCGTGGAAAATTATTGCAACTGCAAAAAAAGTCTTCCCTGATATTGATAATTGATTTCCTACAAACTTCTTTATAAAAGTGTCCAATTTTGTTCCATCAGTTCTACAACGTTGCATCATTAAAATTATATACTGTCCATATTTCTTTAAAAATAACGTTGATAACATTTCTGATTTACATTGAGAACATTCCATGTTGTGATTTGCATCTTTAACTAATTTACTAAAAGTCACTGATTTACTCTCTGGTATTGTTAAATGTATGAACCTTTCAGAATCAACATTAGTGCTGCATGTGTTCATACAGTTTTCACAACAATGTTCCCATTTATAAGAGAGACCAAACATATTTTCTATTTCTACCCCTTCATCTTCCAGTACCATAAGCATATACATTAAGAATTCCTGTGCATCTTGCTGGACATTTTCAGTAAACTGTGTACATCCAGAACATACATCTAAAAGATTTCTAACATCAGAAGCACTTTCTATTTTAGTTTTATCATTACTCAGCTTCTCATAAAGGAAACTCAGCAGAGAACAAAATCTTTTTTCATGATTTAGTATTATCTGCTCTTGCAAACTTTCAAGATAAAATACAACATTCAGCACTACATTAGCGTAGCAGTTGACACCAGAGCTATTTTCAAAATGACAACCAACAACCTCTTCAACATTGTCCTTTTTCTTTTTGCTTGCAATCACGTCACTCTCCTTTTGTTTTCTCTTCTGTACATCCTCATTACAGATATTCTCAATTCTCCTTTTCCGACAAACAACACGTTTTTCAAACACAGGATACTGACCTAAATGAGGAGCATAGCTTCTTCTTAATCTATTTTACTCCTTTACACAATTTGCATCAGCACTAACTTTTGAGTCATCAAAGTCTATCATGAATAAACCAGATAATTTTTTCACTCGTGACAAAGCAACATATGCCATACCTTCTTTAAACACACTAGATCCAATGTTTACAAAAGCACTATCTACAGTTAATCCTTGAGATTTGTGAATAGTTACAGCATATGCTAGAGAAAACGGAAACTGCTTCCTACGTACAGATAAGTCTTTCACAAGCGAACTGAACAACGACTAATGTCTTTAACCTCTTCAATCTGATCAAATTTTATTTTTAAAAATTAAATTCCATCTTTTTTCTGGTCGTTAACAAAACCCACAACTTTACCCATAGCTCCGTTCACTAAACCTTTTTCTACATTCAAATTACGTCTTAAAATTACTCAACAGTTCATACATACATAAAGATTCTTTTCTAAACCAGCTGTTTTCGATATGTTTTTCTCTAGAGAATCCAATTTAGTTTTCAATTTGCCTGTCAATGTAATAGTTATTCCTTCATGCTGTATTTTATCCACGGCTTCCATTTTCATAATCTCTTCATTTTCCAATTTCAAAAGTTCTTCATTGAATATAGAGCATTCATGTAGTGTTGGCATTAAGCAGATTACAGTATTTTTTTCTGCAATTTTCTTGTATATTTTCTCTGGAACTATTTGTTCTGTTGGAAACAAATTAAATAGCAATCGACTCTGTAAAGCTTTTCTGCCATTTTCTGTGAGTAGACCAATTCTCATATCTTTGAGAATACTTGCATAATCATCATCATTTGCTTGCCGCATATTGGTAATGAGTTCTTTGTACTCAAAGTATGACCAAATATTCACATTACCTATACTTCCTAACAACTTTTTCGTGTCTTCATGTGTAAGAGTATTAACTACTGGTTGTCCTTTAACTGGAGTGAGCTGCAGTAGATCCCCAAAAACTATAACATGTTTTCCTACACATAACACGTCATAGTCTGTCTTTAGAATTTGCTGCATTCTACATCAATAATGAGAACTTTCATTTTCTTCAACACTCTTGAAACTTCAAAACATGCTTCTCCTGTTAGCTTGTGGTATTCTATTTTGTTCTCATGCTCTACTGGTAACATTAGCAAACGATGTAAGGTAATTCCTTTTATGTTATATGCTGCTAACCCAGTTGGAGCAGTAACAACACAAGACAAAGTTGAATCAGTTTTTTTCTGTAGGTAGCTTCTAATTACTTTAATTAAGAAACTTTTTCCAGTTCCAGCTTGTCCACTCACATACATTCTGATTGGTTCAAATGATGTGCATGAGCACTCTTTATTTTCATGTAGTAATCCATGATCAATTTGTTTTGTGACTTCTTCATAAATTTGTTGTTGTTCATCATTCAGTTGTTGTTCCAAATTTGGTAAGTCTATTAAATCTTCCTGAGCTTGATTCATAGCTGTTTCCACTTCAGTCATGGCTATTGCAGCTTCATTTTCTACGATTGGTTGTCCTAGGGGATCTTGACTGAGCGTACCAGAACTTTGACTGTCTTGAGAACTGTCTCTAGCTACTTCAGCTGCAATTGTAGCTTCTTCTTCAATTTCTTCATTTAACATTTGTACATAATTTGAGAAAGTACTGCATTCTATGTTATCTTTGCATGCATTAAAGGAATCTTCATAGCTCTGAAAATCTCCAAGTAATTCATCCTCTGAACGCCATGGTTTAAACAGCTGTAAAAGTGCTAAGTAGTAAAATTCCTTGTTGTCAGTAGTGTCGCAACTCAGCTTCCTGTGATTAATCAAACTTCCTTTTGTTTGTTTCACCAAACATCCTTCCTCACCAATGACTTTATATTTTCCATTGTTGATGTCTTCTGTGGCATTCCGTTTAAAAATGTAGTTCTGCAGCACTTCATAGAGACACATGTTCTCAAGATGATGACTTCTGTTTGGGTAATATGTGTCCAACATGTTTGTTTTCAAAATGTCTGTACTTTCTGGTTCGTTCTCTGCTAAACATTCAATTTCTCGAATAGATTTCAGTACCCGATTTCGCATTCCTGCAAGGCCTAAACTTACCCAAATTATTCTTCTGGATTTGGAGTACAGACTTGCAGATGATAACCTATCTGAGCATTCGTATGACCCAATTTCTCGATGCGATAACATCTTTAAACTGAAACTGTATAGCTTTTTACTGACAGTCTTCTCGTGAGAAATCTCTTCCCACATTGGTTTCAATTCCGTTTTCTCAGATATAGTGATGTAAGATGTGACATACCAAGCAACAGCAATAGAATTGTCAGCTACATACTGAATATCCATGTTAGCATTCCACATGGATAAAATGACTGGGTTGTAGTCATTGATATATTTTGACTCTTCTTTTCTTCTTAGGTTGTAGGTATTTTTCGGAGATTTTCTTGTAATGGTATGTCGCACAGCTGACATAAAACTGTTTACTCTTCCTTTTGAAAGAACAGGTCGTGGAAATCCAAATCGACATTTTGTGTAGAATTTATCTTTACTCTTGTACTTTCGTCGACAGTATTTTCCACACCGATGACTTTGGAAACGTAAAACTTGCTCTTTTAAGTTTTTTTCTTCTGTGCTTTTAGGTATAGCACATGTTGCATATTCTTCAATGAAAGATAAAACTGCATCATCAGAATCTGTTCCAAATTTTGGGGCATCCTTGATCCACAACAGCATATGAATATGAGGAGCACCTCTTGCTTGGTACTCTTTTCTCCAAAAGAAATCCACAACTTCTCCAAGAGGTGGATTTTTTTTATTGCAGATGAAGGACATCATAGCCTCAAATCTATGATTGAAATATCTGCAAACATTAACCGGATCCAATGAGCACAATTCTCCTGCTGTCTTGTATTGGATGTTTTCAATATTTGAATTTGCCTCTCGAAGAAAATCCAGTAAATCATCCCAAGCGTACTCAGCACAGCTTAGGGTAAGGAACCATGTAGGAGTTCCTAAATTCCGCAACATACATTTCAATTCTCCATGGCGTCAGTACCAATATTCATTATTCCCACGCTGACAAGCCATCAGATTAATCAATTGAGATTCCAAATGATCATCTCGCTGTTGCACTTTGTTCATAAAATCCTTTACAGACACATTATGTAGATGTACTCCAGTTTTTAAAATGTGATTTACTGCATAAGATAGTGCAGACAAGGCACTTTCAAATAAAAGATGGAACAAATAAGGAATAGTTTGACGAAATCTTGGATCTTCTGCATATAATCTTGTAGTCCGATACTCAGAAGCAGGAATCTGTACTGGACGTTCATCATATCGTCCACCTTTTCCTGTAGGAAACAGCTGGGGAAAACAACGAGCTTCCAAGCTCTCCTTCCATACACTCACGGGAGTTCCTTTTGCTTTTTTCATCTGAAACAGATCAATAGTGTTTCCCATAACTTCTTTAGAATGAAGAGGATGTATGCTGAAATGTTCATAAATTTCTTCTTCTTTTGACTTATCCACTTTTTCAATTTGCCCAGTTGGTATTCCTGTGTCTGCTAGTAAAACTTCTTCATCTTCATCCATATAAATTGATTCATACCATTTATTATTTATTTTCAAATATAAATTTGCTCTTTGTACTTTTCGTACATCTACTAGCTCCTGCCAAATTTTCTTATTCTTTGTAGGTACACCATTAACCAGAATAACTAATGGTTCAGTTTCCAAACTATCTGCATAAATTGTTTCAATATTTTTTTTTCAAATCTAATGGCAAATAGACAACTCTTCCTTTTAAACCTCTTTGTAAATCTGAAGGAGGTAATTTACCTGTTTTGGGCTCCATACGAACTATAGTCTGAAACAGATGGACACATTGAATGAGTATAGACTCATACGTATTTAAATTACAAAGTTCTGGAGGAATATCAACCAATTCTAAATTATTATGTACAGATCTAGCTGGCATTTTATTTTCTTCTAACTTGTTATAACAGTATTTACAAATACGCTGATCTTTACCCAAATCAAAACAATTTTCCAGAAATAAATATGTAGCAAAATGCTTCCACTCATAATTATTTTCTTTTTCACTTTTTTTATAGAGATCAACATTCCTTGTTTGAGTTTTATAATGGCTTCTCCGGCAACAAATACAAGTAATAGTTGGTCTTTCATTAGAGATGATATTAAATTTTGTCATTTGATCTTCAAAAATTTTACTAACAGTGAGTTCTACATTCTCTTCCACATTTTCCTCAATAACTGCGTCAATTCCTGCACTTTCTTGCTCTGGACCAAAGTAACAAAACTGAATATCATCAGTAACCTTCTCTACATCTGATACAGATCCACGGAACAGAGCACTATTGAACTCATTTAACTTTAGTGCTGGACTTTTAGCAAAATACAATCTTCTCACAAACTTTCTCATTTCAGTATGATGTACTGCCAGCATCCTAAAATGGTGAAAAACACTTTGACAAACTTTCCTAGAAAGACAAGCCAGAGAATGTCCTTGCAAACCAGTATTCTTTCTCACTCTGCATGGATCTAGTCTTTGAAGCACCTTAATCTTCTGTTTAATACTTTTTTTTACTATATTCTCTTAGAAAGTCACGTAATAGATTCTTGTCGTACAGTACAAATACTACTACGATTCCAAGTGTACACTGGGGCTTTAGGACTTTTCCCCATAACCTCATCAGCTAACACTTCTTCCTCATTTCTTGGAACCATTTTCTCCTTTTCCATTACACAACCATCTTTAACTTCATAAGCTCGACCACTGGTGTCAACTGCATGCAGCAACCTATTACTTTGAAGATAACTCACTTCATTAAAAAATGGTTCAGTACTTGAACTATGCTTCCATTCTCCTAAGAACACTTTACAAAAGTTATTTTTTTTCACTACTCTTTTCCTTTTGCTTTTTGACTTCATTACATTGACTATTTTATCTAATGTACGGATCCTGTTCAAAATTAAAATGAATAGTTTTCTTTTTAATTCCAAAGCCTTTGCAACAATTGATTCAATATGTTTCTTTTTCTTATAAAATTTTGCTTTCTTCCTATATTTTTTCACATCCTTTAGCAAATTGAACATCACTCTTCTCTGAAACATTTTTCTACGAATGTTTTGTAATTCTGTTTTTCTTTTTAAGTCATTCTTTCTTGCTTCTGATTGTACATCAGCATTTAGTATTTTCTTTCTATTGTCTTGTTGTTTTCTACTTGCAGTGGATCTATTTTTTAAATTTTTTCTATGTTTCAGGATATTTTTTTAAAATTCCTTAGTCTGCTTACCAGAAGACTTTTTCTTTTTTCCAACATGAGGTTCTTCAACTAATTTGTGTTGTCCAGTTGTCTTCAAATATAGATGTTTTTGCTGTTCTTTTCTCTTTCTTGATTTTATAGGCATGTTTAATTTATTTCAGTGTTGTTCAGCCATACCTAAAAGAAACTAAAAAAAAAACCTTTATGTAATTTAAATATATTACTGTATTTTTTTTTAGCTTTTCAAATCCTATCATATGAGCTGCAACTTTCCTACGAGTGCAAGTCTTACACAATAAGAGCAACATGAATGAAATCTCTGACAACAATTCCTGTGTGCAGACAGACTCATGGTGTGATTCTAGGCAGAAAACGATATTTGATTGGCAATTTCAAAGCACATTTACTACTGTGGTAGAGCAAGTGATAATTACTGTAACAGCCTGACACATTTTCCTTATAGTTTAGAGAGGCAGAAAAGAGCACATGTCCTAACAGCTACTTGAGACCATGAGCATGTGGAACCTTTGTAAGTGATTAGACTAGAGCAAAGGAAATGAGCCTTGGTGATGTTGAATGTGTTAGCGTTACACACTGCTATCTGAAATACCACACAGTGCTGAATAGTAAGCATGGGAGTGCAGAAAAATCAGCTGCCTGTGTGCTAAGAGTGTGCTTCTGGAGACTGTGTATTGTCAGGTGCAAGAGAGATCTGCATGGACGCTTGCACAACTGCATGAAGACTGCAGAGATGTATGTAAGAGTACATGTGTGGTAAGGGTTAATTGGAGTTCTGAACATGTAGGAACTACCTCACCCATTGCAGGAGTGGAAGGAAAATCTACCATGTTGATTTCAAATGTCTTAGCATTTGCCTCTCATTTGTGAGATGTTGATTTGTGCTGAATGCTAACCATCATAGTTCAAGAACACAAGCTGCCCCTTTCCTGCGTGTGCAAGTCTTACAGAATAAGAGCAACACGAATTAAATCTCTGACAACAATTCCTGTGTGCAGACAGACTCATGGTGTGATTCTAGGCAGAAAACGATATTTGATTGGCAATTTCAAAGCACATTTACTACTGTGGTAGAGCAAGTGATAATTACTGTAACAGCCTGACACATTTTCCTTATAGTTTAGAGAGGCAGAAAAGAGCACATGTTCTAACAGCTACTTGAGACCATGAGCATGTGGAACCTGGGTGAGTGATTAGACTAGAGCAAAGGAAATCAGCCTTGGTGATGTTGAATGTGTTAGCGTTACACACTGCTATCTCAAATACCACACAGTGCTGAATAGTAAGCATGGGAGTGCAGGAAAATCAGCTGCCTGTGTGCTAAGAGTGTGCTTCTGGAGACTGTGTATTGTCAGGTGCAAGAGAGATCTGCATGGACGCTTGCACAACTGCATGAAGACTGCAGAGATGTATGTAAGAGTACATGTGTGGTAAGGGTTAATTGGAGTTTTGAACATGTAGGAACTACCTCACCCATTGCAGGAGTGGAAGGAAAAACTACCATGTTGATTTCAAATGTGTTAGCATTTGCCTCTCATTTGTGAGATGTTGATTTGTGCTGAATGCTAAACATCACAGTTCAAGAAAACAAGCTGCCCCTTTCCTGAGAGTGCAAGTCTCATAGAACAAGAGCAACACGAATTAAATCTCTGACAACAATTCCTGTGTGCAGACAGACTCATGGTGTGATTCTAGGCAGAAAACAATATTTGATTGGCAATTTCAAAGCACATTTACTACTGTGGTAGAGCAAGTGATAATTACTGTAACAGCCTGACACATTTTCATTATAGTTTAGAGAGGCAGAAAAGAGCACATGTCCTAACAGCTACTTGAGACCACAAGCATATGGAACCTGGGTGAGTGATTAGACTAGAGCAAAGGAAATTAGCCTTGGTGACGTTGAATGTGTCAGGGTTACACACTGCTATCTGAAATACCACACAGTGCTGAATAGTAAGCATGGGAGTGCAGGAAAATCAGCTGCCTGTGTGCTAAGAGTGTGATTCAGGAGACTGTGTATTGTCAGGTGCAACAGAGATCTGCATGGACGCTTGCACAACTGCTAGAAGACTGCAGAGATGTATGTAAGAGTACATGTGTGGTAAGGGTTAATTGGAGTTTTGAACATGTAGGAACTACCTCACCCATTGCAGGAGTGGAAGGAAAAACTACCATGTTGATGTCAAATGTGTTAGCATTTGCCTCTCATTTGTGAGATGTTGATTTGTGCTGAATGCTAACCATCACAGTTCAAGAAAACAAGCTGCCCCTTTCCTGGAGTGCAAGTCTTATAGAACAAGAGCAACACGAATTAAATCTCTGACAACAATTCCTGTGTGCAGACAGACTCATGTTGTGATTCTAGGCAGAAAACGATATTTGATTGGCAATTTCAAAGCACATTTACTACTGTGGTAGAGCAAGTGATAATTACTGTAACAGCCTGACACATTTTCCTTAAAGTTTACAGAGGCAGAAAAGAGCACATGTTCTAACAGCTACTTGAAACCATGAGCATGTGGAACCTGGGTGAGTGATTAGACTAGAGCAAAGGAAATGAGCCTTGGTGATGTTGAATGTGTTTGCGTTACACACTGCTATCTGAAATACCACACAGTGCTGAACAGTAAGCATGGGAGTGCAGGAAAATCAGCTGCCTGTGTGCTAAGAGTGTGCTTCTGGAGACTGTGTATTGTCAGGTGCAAGAGAGATCTGCATGGACGCTTGCACAACTGCATGAAGACTGCAGAGATGTATGTAAGAGTACATGTGTGGTAAGGGTTAATTGGAGTTTTGAACAAGTAGGAACTACCTCACCCATTGCAGGAGTGGAAGGAAAATCTACCATGTTGATTTCAAATGTGTTAGAATTTGCCTCTCATTTGTGAGATATTGATTTGTGCTGAATGTTAACCATCACAGTTCAAGAAAACAAGCTGCCCCTTTCCTGCAAGTGCAAGTCTTATAGAACAAGAGCAACACAAATTAAATCTCTGACAACAATTCCTGTGTGCAGACAGACTCATGGTGTGATTCTAGGCAGAAAACGATATTTGATTGGCAATTTCAAAGAACATTTACTACTGTGGTAGAGCAAGTGATAATTACTGTAACAACCTGACACATTTTCCTTATAGTTTAGAGAGGCAGAAAAGAGCACATGTCCTAACAGCTACTTGAGACCATGAGCATGTGGAACCTGGGTGAGTGATTAGACTAGAGCAAAGGAAATGAGCCTTGGTGACGTTGAATGTGTTAGCGTTACACACTGCTATCTGAAATACCACACAGTGCTGAATAGTAAGCATGGGAGTGCAGGAAAATCAGCTGCCTGTGTGCTAAGAGTGTGCTTCTGGAGATTGTGTATTGTCAGGTGCAAGAGAGATCTGCATGGACGATTGCACAACTGCATGAAGACTGCAGAGATGTATTTAAGAGTACATGTGTGGTAGGGGTTAATTGGAGTTTTGAACATGTAGGAACTACCTCACCCATTGCAGGAGTGGAAGGAAAATCTACCATGTTGATTTCAAATGTGTTAGCATTTGCCTCTCGTTTGTGAGATATTGATTTGTGCTGAATGCTAACCATCACAGTTCAAGAAAACAAGCTGCCCCTTTCCTGCGAGTGCAAGTCTTACACAACAAGAGCAACACAAATTAAATCTCTGACAACAATTCCTGTGTGCAGACAGACTCATGGTGTGATTCTAGGCAGAAAACAATATTTGATTGGCAATTTCAAAGCACATTTACTACTGTGGTAGAGCAAGTGATAATTACTGTAACAGCCTGACACATTTTCCTTATAGTTTAGAGAGGCAGAAAAGAGCACATGTCCTAACAGCTACTTGAGACCATGAGCATGTGGAACCTGGGTGAGTGATTAGACTAGAGCAAAGGAAATGAGCCTTGGTGACGTTGAATGTGTTAGCGTTACACACTGCTATCTGAAATACCACACAATGCTGAATAGTAAGCATGGGAGTGCAGGAAAATCAGCTGCCTGTGTGCTAAGAGTGTGCTTCTGGAGACTGTGAATTGTCAGGTGCAAGAGAGATCTGCATGGACGCTTGCACAACTGCATGAAGACTGCAGAGATGTATGTAAGAGTACATGTGTGGTAAGGGTTAATTGGAGTTTTGAACATGTAGGAACTACCTCACCCATTGCAGGAGTGGAAGGAAAATCTACCATGTTGATTTCAAATGTCTTAGCATTTGCCTCTCATTTGTGAGATATTGATTTGTGCTGAATGCGAACCATCACAGTTCAAGAAAACAAGCTGCCCCTTTCCTGCTAGTGCAAGTCTTATTGAACAAGAGCAACTCGAATTAAATCTCTGACAACAATTCCTGTGTGCAGACAGACTCATGGTGTGATTCTAGGCAGAAAACGATATTTGATTGGCAATTTCAAAGCACATTTACTACTGTGGTAGAGCAAATGGTAATTACTGTAACAGCCTGACACATTTTCCTTATAGTTTAGAGAGGCAGAAAAGAGCACATGTTCTAACAGCTACTTGAGACCATGAGCATGTGGAACCTGGGTGAGTGATTAGACTAGAGCAAAGGAAATGAGCCTTGGTGACGTTGAATGTGTTAGCGTTACACACTGCTATCTGAAATACCACACAGTGCTGAATAGTAAGCATGGGAGTGCAGGAAAATCAGCTGCCTGTGTGCTAAGAGTGTGCTTCTGGAGACTGTGTATTGTCAGGTGCAAGAGAGATCTGCATGGACGCTTGCACAACTGCATGAAGACTGCAGATATGTATGTAAGAGTACATGTGTGGTATGGGTTAATTGGAGTTTTGAACATGTAGGAACTACCTCACCCATTGCAGGAGTGGAAGGAAAAACTACCATGTTGATTTCAAATGTGTTAGCATTTGCCTCTCATGTTTGAGATGTTGATTTGTGCTGAATGCTAACCATCACAGTTCAAGAAAACAAGCTGCCCCTTTCCTGCAAGTGCAAGTCTTACAGAACAAGAGCAACACGAATTAAATCTCTGACAACAATTCCTGTGTGCAGACAGACTCATGGTGTGATTCTAGGCAGAAAACGATATTTGATTTGCAATTTCAAAGCACATTTACTACTGTGGTAGAGCAAGTGATAATTACTGTAACAGCCTGACACATTTTCCTTATAGTTTAGAGAGGCAGAAAAGAGCACATGTTCTAACAGCTACTTGAGACCATGAGCATGTGGAACCTGGGTGAGTGATTAGACTAGAGCAAAGGAAATGAGCCTTGGTGACGTTGAATATGTTAGCGTTACACACTGCTATCTGAAATACCACACAGTGCTGAATAGTAAGCATGGGAGTGCAGGAAAATCAGCTGCCTGTGTGCTAAGAGTGTGCTTCTGGAGACTGTGTATTGTCAGGTGCAAGAGAGATCTGCATGGACGCTTGCACAACTGCATGAAGACTGCAGAGATGTATGTAAGAGTACATGTGTGGTAAGGGTTAATTGGAGTTTTGAACATGTAGGAACTACCTCACCCATTGCAGGAGTGGAAGGAAAATCTACCATGTTGATTTCAAATGTGTTAGCATTTGCCTCTCATTTGTGAGATGTTGATTTGTGCTGAATGCTAACCATCACAGTTCAAGAAAACAAGCTGCCCCTTTCCTGCGAGTGCAAGTCTTACAGAACAAGAGTAACACAAATTAAATCTCTGACAACAATTCCTGTGTGCAGACAGACTCATGGTGTGATTCTAGGCAGAAAACGATATTTGATTGGCAATTTCAAAGCACATTTACTACTGTGGTAGAGCAAGTGATAATTACTGTAACAGCCTGACACATTTTCCTTATAATTTAGAGAGGCAGAAAAGAGCACATGTCCTAACAGCTACTTGAGACCATGAGCATGTGGAACCTGGGTGAGTGATTAGACTAGAGCAAAGGAAATAAGCCTTGGTGACGTTGAATGTGTTAGCGTTACACACTGCTATCTGAAATACCACACAGTGCTGAATAGTAAGCATGGGAGTGCAGGAAAATCAGCTGCCTGTGTGCTAAGAGTGTGCTTCTGCAGACTGTGTATTGTCAGGTGCAAGAGAGATCTGCATGGACGCTTGCACAACTGCATGAAGACTGCAGAGATGTATGTAAGAGTACATGTGTGGTAAGGGTTAATTGGAGTTTTGAACATGTAGGAACTACCTCACCCATTGCAGGAGTGGAAGGAAAAACTACCATGTTGATTTCAAATGTGTTAGCATTTGCCTCTCATTTGTGAGATGTTGATTTGTGCTGAATGCTAACCATCACAGTTCAAGAAAACAAGCTGCCCCTTTCCTACGAGTGCAAGTCTCATAGAACAAGAGCACAACAAATTAAATCTCTGACAACAATTCCTGTGTGCAGACAGACTCATGGTGTGATTCTAGGCAGAAAACGATATTTGATTTTCAATTTCAAAGCACATTTACCACTGTGGTAGAGCAAGTGATAATTACTGTAACAGCCTGACACATTTTCCTTATAGTTTAGAGAGGCAGAAAAGAGCACATGTTCTAACAGCTACTTGAGACCATGAGCATGTGGAACATGGGTGAGTGATTAGACTAGAGCAAAGGAAATGAGCCTTGGTGATGTTGAATGTGTTAGCGTTACACACTGCTATCTGAAATACCACACAGTGCTCAATAGTGAGCATGGGAGTGCAGGAAAATCAGCTGCCTGTGTGCTAAGAGTGTGCTTCTGGAGACTGTGTATTGTCAAGTGCAAGAGAGATCTGCATGGACGCTTGCACAACTGCATGAAGACTGCAGAGATGTATGTAAGAGTACATGTGTGGTAAGGGTTAATTGGAGTTTTGAACATGTAGGAACTACCTCACCCATTGCAGGAGTGGAAGGAAAATCTACCATGTTGATTTCAAATGTGTTAGCATTTGCCTCTCATTTGTGAGATGTTGATTTGTGCTGAATGCTAACCATCACAGTTCAAGAAAACAAGCTGCCCCTTTCCTGCGAGTGCAAGTCTTACAGAACAAGAGTAACACAAATTAAATCTCTGACAACAATTCCTGTGTGCAGACAGACTCATGGTGTGATTCTAGGCAGAAAACGATATTTGATTGGCAATTTCAAAGCACATTTACTACTGTGGTAGAGCAAGTGATAATTACTGTAACAGCCTGACACATTTTCCTTATAATTTAGAGAGGCAGAAAAGAGCACATGTCCTAACAGCTACTTGAGACCATGAGCATGTGGAACCTGGGTGAGTGATTAGACTAGAGCAAAGGAAATAAGGCCTTGGTGACGTTGAATGTGTCAGCGTTACACACTGCTATCTGAAATACCACACAGTGCTGAATAGTAAGCATGGGAGTGCAGGAAAATCAGCTGCCTGTGTGCTAAGAGTGTGCTTCTGCAGACTGTGTATTGTCAGGTGCATGAGAGATCTGCATGGACGCTTGCACAACTGCATGAAGACTGCAGAGATGTATGTAAGAGTACATGTGTGGTAAGGGTTAATTGGAGTTCTGAACATGGAGGAACTACCTCACCCATTGCAGGAGTGGAAGGAAAATCTACCATGTTGATTTCAAATGTCTTAGCATGTGCCTCTCATTTGTGAGATATTGATTTGTGCTGAATGCTAACCATCACAGTTCAAGAACACAAGCTGCCCCTTTCCTGCGTGTGCAAGTCTTACAGAATAAGAGCAATACGAATTAAATCTCTGACAACAATTCCTGTGTGCAGACAGACTCATGGTGTGATTCTAAGCAGAAAACGATATTTGATTGGCAATTTCAAAGCACATTTACTACTGTGGTAGAGCAAGTGATAATTACTGTAACAGCCTGACACATTTTCCTTATAGTTTAGAGAGGCAGAAAAGAGCACATGTTCTAACAGCTACTTGAGACCATGAGCATGTGGAACCTGGGTGAGTGATTAGACTAGAGCAAAGGAAATGAGCCTTGGTGATGTTGAATGTGTTAGCGTTACACACTGCTTGTCAGGATCCCGGCGTAGCGGCGCCTACGCAGCCCGAACTACAATTCCCAGAAGCCCTGGGGCAGGGGCAGTACTTCAGACGCCGGCGCGAGGGCGTCGGCGTGCGTAATTCCGATTTCCTGTTTGTGTTTGGTCCCGTGCGGCTGGGTGAGAGGTTCCCCCCAGCGTACTTGAGGACTTCGTTCAGCGTACCTGGAGGCTTCGTTCACGGCTGGGAAGCCTAGCCACGGAGAGGAGTAGAGGAGCCTTACCCGACGCTGGACTCCGCTGAATCCCGGTAGGGAAGCGAGTAACTTGGAGACGTGACTTGTTCCCCTTGAGCGGAAGGCAGCGGCGTAAATGTGGGAGCTGCGCCTTACCGTTTCCGGGGTTCGAGGTTGGCACTTATGCCCAGCTCGTGAAGGAACGAGCCGGAGAGGCAACGGAGCGAGTAGCGGAACGCGGGGGGAAGTCCTCCGCTGGTTGCCGTCCTTGGAGTGCTTATAGGCTCTCTAGCCGCCTACGTATCGTGGTGATTCTAACCATGCTTAGGTGTCCTAGACTACCCTCCTCAGGGAAGTACTATTCTACTGTTCGCGTGAGTGGGTGTGCTGGAACATCCTTCACCTTAAGATTCTGGCTGGGATCTTACCACCATTACATTGTTTGCTTTGGATCCGTTGTTTGTTGGGGATCGTTTCTTTATTCTTTGCACTAGGGAGTAGGGGGAAGGAAGCTTACGAGACTATGGGGATTGTTTCCTGGCTTCACATTTGAAGGCCGTGAAGGCTAGTAGGACTAGGATGGTGACCTTGCAGTACTCAAGCGTTTGAGGGGGCTTGAGGATATCGCAGCCATCAATACAGGTACACGGTCACGTTAGTGAGAATTGATGAGAGTAGTCATTTGTGTAAGCTCCTTATTTATGCTGTGTCCCTTGTCATTTCAGAGCCTATCAAATCCCGCGCAGTTCCTTCCCTTTTTTCCCTTCCCTCGCCTGATCCCTCGAACACCCCGTGCCTTCTGGTATATTCCGGGGTGTTGGTGATATCAGGAGGTGGACCATTGCACAACGCGTCTGGACCCTGCGAGGCTCGAACCTGACAGAATTACGCACCCACGAAATAGTGCCTCGCCCGGTCCGGTTGTCTTGAGCTATGGCCTCCATGGAGGAAGTCCTACAGGCCTTAGTGGCGGTTCAACAGGAACTGGCGGCCTCTAGGGCCGAAACAGCGGCCCTGAGAGACAAGGTGGAAAAAATGTCCCGAAACCCCTTTGACGTCGCACCAGTGGCTTCACAAATACAGGTCACGGTGCCACCCCCCATCCCGCTGGCAAGCCCTGAAAGGTACGCAGGGGATCCGCAGAAAGTGCAGGTTTTCCTGACACAAATTATGTTGCATTTCTCCTGTAGACCCGCTTCATTCCCCACTCACCATTCCCGGGTTGCGTTCGCGATATCCTACATGATAGGGGACGCCGCGAGCTGGGCAGTTCCTCTAGTGAGGAATAACGACGCAGTGTTATCGGACTGGCCGGCCTTCAGGGCCGAGTTCGAGAAGATGTTTGATCGTCGGGCCACTACGTTCAGCGCCGACAAGGAATTGTTGGAATTAAAACAGGGTAGAGCGGATTTAGTGACCTACCTGACTACGTTTAACACGTTAGTGGCGGAAACCGCCTGGCCCGAAGAAAAAAGGATGTCCTTATACTATCAGGGACTAAGGGAGGAACTAAAGGACGTGGTGGCTCAGATAGACCCCCAACCTACAACCTGTGCCGACATGATCAACCTTACTCTGCGATTAGATGGCCGAATGTCGGAGAGAGGGGGAGAGAAGAGGAGAGGGGGTAGCGGCTTCCGTGTGGAGAAACCGCCTCGTAAGGGGACTTCGGAAACCGGAGTGGAACCCATGGAAATCGGGGCGGTGAGGACACCCTTAACTAGAGAGGAGAGAGAAACCCGTAGGATACAAGGCTTATGCATGTACTGCGGGAAGAAGGGCCACTATGTTAGAGAATGCCCTTCGAAACCTAAAGGACCCGGTAGTTGGGGGAGAAACAAACAAGTGGCCGTTTCCCATACGGGCCCGGTAGGGGAAGGAGGAAGGGTGGTGGAGACAGAGGCGGCTTGGAGAATACCCTCCCTAGCCACCACCGAGGCACGTGACACAGAGACTCACATCGTGCTCCCTATGAGCATTGACTGTGCCCACCACTGCCACTCGGTAGTGGTAATGATCGACTCCGGAGCGACTGGTAATTTTATAGACAGCGGGTTGGTGACCCGTCTGGCTCTGAAGCGGGTGCTGAGGGAAACACCCGAGGAAGTGGTAGCCGTAGACGGTAAACCACTTAAATCTGGCCTCATTACGGAATAAACGGAGGTGTTAGGCCTGTCCGTGAGGGTAACCCAAGGCTGGCATAGGGAGGAGCTACGGTTGAACATCATAGAAGCTCCCCAGTATGAAGTGATTTTGGGGATGCCATGGCTGAGTTACCATAACCCCTCCATTGACTGGAGAACCAAGACAATACGATTCCCAGCAGAGGAATGTGAGAAACATTTCGAGCGGGATGAACCCTCCCAAGCGGCCGCTCTGTCGTGCCCGTTTGCTGTAGCCACGGCAGCAGAAAAGGCAGTGGAATTGCCTATAGAGTACCAGGAGTACGAAGACGTGTTCAGTGAGGTTAAGGCGGAGCAGTTGCCCCCTCACCGGGAGTACGATTGTCGTATCGACTTGGTGGAGGGGGCCACTATACCGGCCTGCAGAGTCTATGCCTTGTCCACTTCGGAAACCGCACACTTGAGGGCCTATCTAGATCACTACCTGGCCATAGGATTCATTCGACCATCCCGGTCCCCGGCAGCCTCTCCCCTTTTTTTTATATCAAAGGCGAACGGGGACTTAAGGGCATGTGTGGACTACCGCATGCTGAATAAGAACACAGTGCGAAACAGATACCCTCTACCCCTCATTTCTGTGTTGCTAGACCAAGTGCGAGACGCCCAGATCTACACCAGGTTAGATCTGAGAGGGGCATACCACTTGGTGAGGGTCCGATCCGGGGATGAGTGGAAAACGGCCTTCAAGACTCGTTACGGGTTGTATGAGTATACTGTAATGCTGTTCGGGCTGTGCAACGCCCCGGCGGCATTTCAGTATTTCCTTAACGATGTCTTGAAGGACTTTGTGGATCTATATGTGGTAGTATATATAGATGACATTTTGATTTACTCAGACACCGTCACGACACACAGGACACATGTTTCCACTGTACTACAAAGGCTGCATGAGCACAACCTGTTTTGTAAATTGAGTAAATGCGAGTTTGGGGTGAGAGAGGTGGAGTTCCTGGGAGTCATGCTCAGCCCCACAGGTCTACAGATGTCCGAGCGAAAAGTGAAGGCAGTACAGGATTGGCCGATCCCAAACAACGTTAGGGAGGTACAGTGTTTCCTAGGCTTTGCGAATTACTATCGCAGGTTTATCCTTCGCTTTTCACAAGTGGCTGTTCCCCTGTCCCGGCTGCTCAGAAAGGGAGTACCATTCGAATGGTCTCGTGAGGCCGACAGCGCCTTTTCCTATCTAAAGAGAGCGTTCACCACGGCCCCAGTACTCGCCCATCCAAAAACGGAGCACCCTTTTGTGGTGGAAGCAGACGCCTCAGATGAAGCGATTGGGGCGATCCTATCACAGAGGGATTCCTCCACTGGCCAGCTCCATCCGGTCGCCTTCCTGTCCAACAAATTAACTCCCGCAGAGAAGAACTACACTGTTGCGGAGAAAGAACTATTGGCGATAAAAAAGGCGTTTCAGGAATGGAGACATTACCTGTGGGGGGCAGGTCATCCGGTCACAGTCTATTCGGACCATAGGAACCTGCAATACATGAGGACCGCTCGGCACCTCTCTCAACGCCAAATGAGGTGGATGCTCTTTTTTGCCGAGTATGACTTCGTTATCACCTTTCGTCCAGGGATCGACAATCGCAAGGCCGACTCCCTGTCCCGGCTGGGAGCGAGGGAGGTGGGGGACAAACAACAGGCCATGGGAGCCATTATCGAACCATCCAAGGTGATATGTGCCATCAGAGCGGAAGACTTCCTGGACCAAGTACGGCAATGCAGAACAGGAGTCACGTGGGAGGAATGGGCTAAGCACGAGGACAAGAGAACCGTGAAACAGGGACTTCCGTTCTTTAATGATCGACTCTATTTACCCTCTCAAGCCCTACAGAAGAAGGCGTTCTCATGGTGCCATGTGTCTCCCCTAGCGGGTCATCCGGGAGTACAGAAAACCACCCATCTGATACGAAGGCATTTCTGGTGGCGCTCTCTGCTTGCCGATGTCAAAGAATGGGTGCTCAGGTGTGAAACCTGTGCCAGGGCAAAAAGTAGCACCTCACGAGCCAAAGGAAAACTCATGACCATGCCCACTCCGCAAAGACCCTGGAAGAGTATCAGCCTGGATTTCGTCACAGGGCTCCCGAGGGAAAACGGATACTCGGCTATACTGGTGGTGGTGGACAGCCTAACGAAAATGGGGCACTTCATCCCCTGCTCTACTCTCCCTACAGCTGGACAGACAGCCCAGTTGCTATTGAGCAATGTCATCCGCTTGCATGGAGTTCCGGAAATCATCATATCAGACAGGGGGCCCCAGTTTGTAGCGAGATTCTGGAAGACTTGGTGCCAGGCCCTGCACATCGAGTCCTCGCTATCCACCAGCTTCCATCCCCAAACGGATGGCCAGACCGAAAGGCTGAACCAGTCTCTCAAGAAGTATCTCCGCTGCTATGCGAAAGAGGCTCAGGACTCCTGGGTATCCTTGTTGTGGATGGCTGAATTAGCGTATAACAACGCCTGGCACAGTTCAGTGGGTGTTACTCCGTTTAGGGCTACGTACGGGTATGATGCCCGCATCCTGCCCATCGACATCCCAGAGGAGGTGGCCTCTCAGCCCGCAGTTCTGGAACACGTCAGGTTGCTACGAGGAGTACACAGAAAGGTGCAGGAACAACTGAATAAGGCCAAACAGACCTACAAGAAGTGGGAGGATCGGCACAGAACGGACGGACCTACATATCAAGTAGGAGACAGAGTGTGGCTCTCCACCAAAAACATCAGGTTCAAGCTACGCAGTGTGTTTCACCCCCGGTACATAGGACCCTATACGGTGGTGAAGCAGATCAATCCAGTGGCATATAAACTACGGCTGCCGATCTCCCTTCGTATACATCCAGTTTTCCATTGCAGTCTGTTAAAGCCAGCCCTCACTGCAAGACGTCGTACACCTCCCCCGGTGTGGCACGACGGTAATCTGGAATACGAGGTGAAAAGCATCAAGGACTCCAAATGGAGGAGAGGCGTTCTATGGTATCTGGTCTCCTGGAAGGGGTATTCGGCGGAGGACGATTCGTGGGAACCAAAGCGGCACGTTCATGCACCTGCTGCTGTTCGGGCTTTCCATCAAAAACACCCCGCTAAGCCTGGCCCTAGGAGGCGCTAGGAGGGGGAGGACCTACTGTCAGGATCCCGGCGTAGCGGCGCCTACGCAGCCCGAACTACAATTCCCAGAAGCCCTGGGGCAGGGGCAGTACTTCAGACGCCGGCGCGAGGGCGTCGGCGTGCGTAATTCCGATTTCCTGTTTGTGTTTGGTCCCGTGCGGCTGGGTGAGAGGTTCCCCCCAGCGTACTTGAGGACTTCGTTCAGCGTACCTGGAGGCTTCGTTCACGGCTGGGAAGCCTAGCCACGGAGAGGAGTAGAGGAGCCTTACCCGACGCTGGACTCCGCTGAATCCCGGTAGGGAAGCGAGTAACTTGGAGACGTGACCTGTTCCCCTTGAGCGGAAGGCAGCGGCGTAAATGTGGGAGCTGCGCCTTACCGTTTCCGGGGTTCGAGGTTGGCACTTATGCCCAGCTCGTGAAGGAACGAGCCGGAGAGGCAACGGAGCGAGTAGCGGAACGCGGGGGGAAGTCCTCCGCTGGTTGCCGTCCTTGGAGTGCTTATAGGCTCTCTAGCCGCCTACGTATCGTGGTGATTCTAACCACGCTTAGGCGTCCTAGACTACCCTCCTCAGGGAAGTACTATTCTACTGTTCGCGTGAGTGGGTGTGCTGGAACATCCTTCACCTTAAGATTCCGGCTGGGATCTTACCACCATTACATTGTTTGCTTTGGATCCGTTGTTTGTTGGGGATCCTTTCTTTATTCTTTGCACTAGGGAGTAGGGGGAAGGAAGCTTACGAGACTATGGGGATTGTTTCCTGGCTTCACATTTGAAGGCCGTGAAGGCTAGTAGGACTAGGATGGTGACCTTGCAGTACTCAAGCGTTTGAGGGGGCTTGAGGATATCGCAGCCATCAATACAGGTACACGGTCACGTTAGTGAGAATTGATGAGAGTAGTCATTTGTGTAAGCTCCTTATTTATGCTGTGTCCCTTGTCATTACAGAGCCTATCAAATCCCGCGCAGTTCCTTCCCTTTTTTCCCTTCCCTCGCCTGATCCCTCGAACACCCCGTGCCTTCTGGTATATTCCGGGGTGTTGGTGATATCAGGAGGTGGACCATTGCACAACGCGTCTGGACCCTGCGAGGCTCGAACCTGACACTGCTATCTGAAATGCCACACAGTGCTGAATAGTAAGCATGGGAGTGCAGGAAAATCAGCTGCCTGTGTGCTAAGAGTGTGCTTCTGGAGACTGTGTATTGTCAGGTGCAAGAGAGATCTGCATGGACGCTTGCACAACTGCATGAAGACTGCAGAGAGGTATGTAAGAGTACATGTGTGGTAAGGGTTAATTGGAGTTTTGAACATGTAGGAACTACCTCACCCATTGCAGGAGTGGAAGGAAAAACTACCATGTTGATTTCAAATGTGTTAGCATTTGCCTCTCATTTGTGAGATGTTGATTTGTGCTGAATGCTAACCATCACAGTTCAAGAAAACAAGCTGCCCCTTTCCTGCGAGTGCAAGTCTCATAGAACAAGAGCAACACGAATTCAATCTTTGACAACAATTCCTGTGTGCAGACAGACTCATGGTGTGATTCTAGGCAGAAAACGATATTTGATTTTCAATTTCAAAGCACATTTACTACTGTGGTAGAGCAAGTGATAATTACTGTAACAGCCTGACACATTTTCCTTATAGTTTAGAGAGGCAGAAAAGAGCACATGTTCTAACAGCTACTTGAGACCATGAGCATGTGGAACCTGGGTGAGTGATTAGACTAGAGCAAAGGAAATGAGCCTTGGTGACGTTGAATGTGTTAGCGTTACACACTGCTATCTGAAATACCACACAGTGCTGAATAGTAAGCATGGGAGTGCAGGTAAATCAGCTGCATGTGTGCTAAGAGTGTGCTTCTGGAGACTGTGTATTGTCAGGTGCAAGAGAGATCTGCATGGACGCTTGCACAACTGCATGAAGACTGCAGAGCTGTATGTAAGAGTACATGTGTGGTAAGGGTTAATTGGAGTTTTGAACATGTAGGAACTACCTCACCCATTGCAGGAGTGGAAGGAAAAACTACCATGTTGATTTCAAATGTGTTAGCATTTGCCTCTCATTTTTGAGATGTTGATTTGTGCTGAATGCTAACCATCACAGTTCAAGAAAACAAGCTGCCCCTTTCATGCGAGTGCAAGTCTTACAGAACAAGAGCAACACAAATTAAATCTCTGACAACAATTCCTGTGTGCAGACAGACTCATGGTGTGATTATAGGCAGAAAACGATATTTGATTGGCAATTTCAAAGCACATTTACTACTGTGGTAGAGCAAGTGATAATTACTGTAACAGCCTGACACATTTTCCTTATAGTTTACAGAGGCAGAAAAGAGCACATGTTCTAACAGCTACTTGAGACCATGAGCATGTGGAACCTGGGTGAGTGATTAGACTAGAGCAAAGGAAATGAGCCTTGGTGACGATGAATGTGTTAGCGTTACACACTGCTATCTGAAATACCACACAGTGCTGAATAGTAAGCATGGGAGTGCAGGAAAATCAGCTGCCTGTGTGCTAAGAGTGTGCTTCTGGGGACTGTGTATTGTCAGGTGCAAGAGAGATCTGCATAGACGCTTGCACAACTGCATGAAGACTGCAGAGATGTATGTAAGAGTACATGTGTGGTAAGGGTTAATTGGAGTTTTGAACATGTAGGAACTACCTCACCCATTGCAGGAGTGGAAGGAAAATCTACCATGTTGATTTCAAATGTGTTAGAATTTGCCTCTCATTTGTGAGATATTGATTTGTGCTGAATGTTAACCATCACAGTTCAAGAAAACAAGCTGCCCCTTTCCTGCAAGTGCAAGTCTTATAGAACAAGAGCAACACAAATTAAATCTCTGACAACAATTCCTGTGTGCAGACAGACTCATGGTGTGATTCTAGGCAGAAAACGATATTTGATTGGCAATTTCAAAGAACATTTACTACTGTGGTAGAGCAAGTGATAATTACTGTAACAACCTGACACATTTTCCTTATAGTTTAGAGAGGCAGAAAAGAGCACATGTCCTAACAGCTACATGAGACCATGAGCATGTGGAACCTGGGTGAGTGATTAGACTAGAGCAAAGGAAATGAGCCTTGGTGACGTTGAATGTGTTAGCGTTACACACTGCTATCTGAAATACCACACAGTGCTGAATAGTAAGCATGGGAGTGCAGGAAAATCAGCTGCCTGTGTGCTAAGAGTGTGCTTCTGGAGACTGTGTATTGTCAGGTGCTAGAGAGATCTGCATGGACGCTTGCACAACTGCATGAAGACTGCAGAGATGTATTTAAGAGTACATGTGTGGTAGGGGTTAATTGGAGTTTTGAACATGTAGGAACTACCTCACCCATTGCAGGAGTGGAAGGAAAATCTACCATGTTGATTTCAAATGTGTTAGCATTTGCCTCTCATTTGTGAGATATTGATTTGTGCTGAATGCTAACCATCACAGTTCAAGAAAACAAGCTGCCCCTTTCCTGCGAGTGCAAGTCTTACACAACAAGAGCAACACAAATTAAATCTCTGACAACAATTCCTGTGTGCAGACAGACTCATGGTGTGATTCTAGGCAGAAAACAATATTTGATTGGCAATTTCAAAGCACATTTACTACTGTGGTAGAGCAAGTGATAATTACTGTAACAGCCTGACACATTTTCCTTATAGTTTAGAGAGGCAGAAAAGAGCACATGTCCTAACAGCTACTTGAGACCATGAGCATGTGGAACCTGGGTGAGTGATTAGACTAGAGCAAAGGAAATGAGCCTTGGTGACGTTGAATGTGTTAGCGTTACACACTGCTATCTGAAATACCACACAGTGCTGAATAGTAAGCATGGGAGTGCAGGAAAATCAGCTGCCTGTGTGCTAAGAGTGTGCTTCTGGAGACTGTGTATTGTCAGGTGCAAGAGAGATCTGCATGGACGCTTGCACAACTGCATGAAGACTGCAGATATGTATGTAAGAGTACATGTGTGGTATGGGTCAATTGGAGTTTTGAACATGTAGGAACTACCTCACCCATTGCAGGAGTGGAAGGAAAAACTACCATGTTGATTTCAAATGTGTTAGCATTTGCCTCTCATGTTTGAGATGTTGATTTGTGCTGAATGCTAACCATCACAGTTCAAGAAAACAAGCTGCCCCTTTCCTGCAAGTGCAAGTCTTACAGAACAAGAGCAACACGAATTAAATCTCTGACAACAATTCCTGTGTGCAGACAGATTCATGGTGTGATTCTAGGCAGAAAACGATATTTGATTTGCAATTTCAAAGCACATTTACTACTGTGGTAGAGCAAGTGATAATTACTGTAACAGCCTGACACATTTTCCTTATAGTTTAGAGAGGCAGAAAAGAGCACATGTTCTAACAGCTACTTGAGACCATGAGCATGTGGAACCTGGGTGAGTGATTAGATTAGAGCAAAGGAAATGAGCCTTGGTGACGTTGAATGTGTTAGCGTTACACACTGCTATCTGAAATACCACACAGTGCTGAATAGTAAGCATGGGAGTGCAGGAAAATCAGCTGCCTGTGTGCTAAGAGTGTGCTTCTGGAGACTGTGTATTGCCAGGTGCAAGAGAGATCTGCATGGACGCTTGCACAACTGCATGAAGACTGCAGAGATGTATGTAAGAGTACATGTGTGGTAAGGGTTAATTGGAGTTTTGAACATGTAGGAACTACCTCACCCATTGCAGGAGTGGAAGGAAAATCTACCATGTTGATTTCAAATGTGTTAGCATTTGCCTCTCATTTGTGAGATGTTGATTTGTGCTGAATGCTAACCATCACAGTTCAAGAAAACAAGCTGCCCCTTTCCTGCGAGTGCAAGTCTTACAGAACAAGAGTAACACAAATTAAATCTCTGACAACAATTCCTGCGTGCAGACAGACTCATGGTGTGATTCTCGGCAGAAAACGATATTTGATTGGCAATTTCAAAGCACATTTACTACTGTGGTAGAGCAAGTGATAATTACTGTAACAGCCTGACACATTTTCCTTATAATTTAGAGAGGCAGAAAAGAGCACATGTCCTAACAGCTACTTGAGACCATGAGCATGTGGAACCTGGGTGAGTGATTAGACTAGAGCAAAGGAAATAAGCCTTGGTGACGTTGAATGTGTTAGAGTTACACACTGCTATCTGAAATACCACACAGTGCTGAATAGTAAGCATGGGAGTGCAGGAAAATCAGCTGCCTGTGTGCTAAGAGTGTGCTTCTGCAGACTGTGTATTGTCAGGTGCAAGAGAGATCTGCATGGACGCTTGCACAACTGCATGAAGACTGCAGAGATGTGTGTAAGAGTACATGTGTGGTAAGGGTTAATTGGAGTTTTGAACATGTAGGAACTACCTCACCCATTGCAGGAGTGGAAGGAAAAACTACCATGTTGATTTCAAATGTGTTAGCATTTGCCTCTCATTTGTGAGATGTTGATTTGTGCTGAATGCTAACCATCACAGTTCAAGAAAACAAGCTGCCCCTTTCCTACGCATGCAAGACTCATAGAACAAGAGCAACACAAATTAAATCTCTGACAACAATTCCTGTGTGCAGACAGACTCATGGTGTGATTCTAGGCAGAAAACGATATTTGATTTTCAATTTCAAAGCACATTTACCACTGTGGTAGAGCAAGTGATAATTACTGTAACAGCCTGACACATTTTCCTTATAGTTTAGAGAGGCAGAAAAGAGCACATGTTCTAACAGCTACTTGAGACCATGAGCATGTGGAACATGGGTGAGTGATTAGACTAGAGCAAAGGAAATGAGCCTTGGAGACGTTGAATGTGTTAGCGTTACACACTGCTATCTGAAATAGCACACAGTGCTGAATAGTAAGCATGGGAGTGCAGGTAAATCAGCTGCCTGTGTGCTAAGAGTGTGCTTCTGGAGACTGTGTATTGTCAGGTGCAAGAGAGATCTGCATGGACGCTTGCACAACTGCATGAAGACTGCAGAGATGTATGTAAGAGTACATGTGTGGTAAGGGTTAATTGGAGTTTTGAACATGTAGGAACTGCCTCACCCATTGCAGGAGTGGAAGGAAAAACTACCATGTTGATTTCAAATGTGTTAGCATTTGCCTCTCATTTTTGAGATGTTGATTTGTGCTGAATGCTAACCATCACAGTTCAAGAAAACAAGCTTCCCCTTTCCTGCGAGTGCAAGTCTTACAGAACAAGAGCAACACAAATTAAATCTCTGACAACAATTCCTGTGTGCAGACAGACTCATGGTGTGATTCTAGGCAGAAAACGATATTTGATTGGCAATTTCAAAGCACATTTACTACTGTGGTAGAGCAAGTGATAATTACTGTAACAGCCTGACACATTTTCCTTATAGTTTAGAGAGGCAGAAAAGAGCACATGTCCTAACAGCTACTTGAGACCATGAGCATGTGGAACCTGGGTGAGTGATTACACTAGAGCAAAGGAAATGAGCCTTGGTGACGTTGAATGTGTCAGAGGTACACACTTCTATCTGAAATACCACACAGTGCTGAATAGTAAGCATGGGAGTGCAGGAAAATCAGCTGCCTGTGTGCTAAGAGTGTGCTTCTGGAGATTGTGTATTGTCAGGTGCAAGAGAGATCTGCATTGACGCTTGCACAACTGCATGAAGACTGCAGAGATGTATGTAAGAGTACATGTGTGGTAAGGGTTAATTGGAGTTTTGAACATGTAGGAACTACCTCACCCATTGCAGGAGTGGAAGGAAAATCTACCATGTTGATTTCAAATGTGTTAGCATTTGCCTCTCATTTATGAGATGTTGATTTGTGCTGAATGCTAACCATCACAGTTCAAGAAAACAAGCTGCCCCTTTCCTGCGAGTGCAAGTCTTACAGAACAAGAGCAACACGAATTAAATCTCTGACAACAATTCCTGTGTGCAGACAGACTCATGGTGTGATTCTAGGCAGAAAACGATATTTGATTGGCAATTTCAAAGCACATTTACTACTGTGGTAGAGCAAGTGATAATTACTGTAACAGCCTGACACATTTTCCTTATAGTTTAGAGAGGCAGAAAAGAGCACATGTTCTAACAGCTACTTGAGACCATGAGCATGTGGAACCTGGGTGAGGTATTAGACTAGAGCAAAGGAAATGAGCCTTGGTGACGTTGAATGTGTTAGCGTTACACACTGCTATCTGAAATATCACACAGTGCTGAATAGTAAGCATGGGAGTGCAGGAAAATCAGCTGCCTGTGTGCTAAGAGTGTGCTTCTGGAGACTGTGTATTGTCAGGTGCAAGAGAGATCTGCATGGACGCTTGCACGACTGCATGAAGACTGCAGAGATGTATGTAAGAGTACATGTGTGGTAAGGGTTAATTGGAGTTTTGAACATGTAGGAACTACCTCACCCATTGCAGGAGTGGAAGGAAAATCTACCATGTTGATTTCAAATGTGTTAGCATTTGACTCTCATTTGTGAGATATTGGTTTGTGCTGAATGCTAACCATCACAGTTCAAGAAAACAAGCTGCCCCTTTCCTGCGAGTGCAAGTCTTACAGAACAAGAGAAACACAAATTAAATCTCTGACAACAATTCCTGTGTGCAGACAGACTCATGGTGTGATTCTAGGCAGAAAACGATCTTTGATTGGCAATTTCAAAGCACATTTACTACTGTGGTAGAGCTAATGATAATTACTGTAACAGCCTGACACATTTTCCTTATAGTTCAGAGAGGCAGAAAAGAGCACATGTCCTAACAGCTACTTGAGACCATGAGCATGTGGAACCTGGGTGAGTGATTAGACTAGAGCAAAGGAAATGAGCCTTGGTGATGTTGAATGTGTTAGCGTTACACACTGCTATCTGAAATACCACACAGTGCTCAATAGTGAGCATGGGAGTGCAGGAAAATCAGCTGCCTGTGTGCTAAGAGTGTGCTTCTGGAGACTGTGTATTGTCAGGTGCAAGAGAGATCTGCATGGACGCTTGCACAACTGCATGAAGACTGCAGAGATGTATGTAAGAGTACATGTGTGGTAAGGGTTAATTGGAGTTTTGAACATGTAGGAACTACCTCACCCATTGCAGGAGTGGAAGGAAAAACTACCATGTTGATTTCAAATGTGTTAGCATTTGCCTCTCATTTTTGAGATGTTGATTTGTGCTGAATGCTAACCATCACAGTTCAAGAAAACAAGCTGCCCCTTTCCTGCGAGTGCAATTCTTACAGAACAAGAGCAACACAAATTAAATCTCTGACAACAATTCCTGTGTGCAGACAGACTCATGGTGTGATTATAGGCAGAAAACGATATTTGATTGGCAATTTCAAAGCACATTTACTACTGTGGTAGAGCAAGTGATAATTACTGTAACAGCCTGACACATTTTCCTTATAGTTTACAGAGGCAGAAAAGAGCACATGTTCTAACAGCTACTTGAGACCATGAGCATGTGGAACCTGGGTGAGTGATTAGACTAGAGCAAAGGAAATGAGCCTTGGTGACGATGAATGTGTTAGCGTTACACACTGCTATCTGAAATACCACACAGTGCTGAATAGTAAGCATGGGAGTGCAGGAAAATCAGCTGCCTGTGTGCTAAGAGTGTGCTTCTGGAGACTGTGTATTATCAGGTGCAAGAGAGATCTGCATGGACGCTTGCACAACTGCATGAAGACTGCAGAGATGTATGTAAGAGTACATGTGTGGTAAGGGTTAATTGGAGTTTTGAACATGTAGGAACTACCTCACCCATTGCAGGAGTGGAAGGAAAATCTACCATGTTGATTTCAAATGTGTTAGCATTTGACTCTCATTTGTGAGATATTGGTTTGTGCTGAATGCTAACCATCACAGTTCAAGAAAACAAGCTGCCCCTTTCCTGCAAGTGCAATTCTTACAGAACAAGAGAAACACAAATTAAATCTCTGACAACAATTCCTGTGTGCAGACAGACTCATGGTGTGATTCTAGGCAGAAAACGATATTTGATTGGCAATTTCAAAGCACATTTACTACTGTGGGAGAGCTAATGATAATTACTGTAACAGCCTGACACATTTTCCTTATAGTTCAGAGAGGCAGAAAAGAGCACATGTCCTAACAGCTACTTGAGACCATGAGCATGTGGAACCTGGGTGAGTGATTAGACTAGAGCAAAGGAAATGAGCCTTGGTGATGTTGAATGTGTTAGCGTTACACACTGCTATCTGAAATACCACACAGTGCTCAATAGTGAGCATGGGAGTGCAGGAAAATCAGCTGCCTGTGTGCTAAGAGTGTGCTTCTGGAGACTGTGTATTGTCAGGTGCAAGAGAGATCTGCATGGACGCTTGCACAACTGCATGAAGACTGCAGAGATGTATGTAAGAGTACATGTGTGGTAAGGGTTAATTGGAGTTTTGAACATGTAGGAACTACCTCACCCATTGCAGGAGTGGAAGGAAAAACTACCATGTTGATTTCAAATGTGTTAGCATTTGCCTCTCATTTGTGAGATGTTGATTTGTGCTGAATTCTAACCATCACAGTTCAAGAAAACAAGCTGCCCCTTTCCTGCGAGTGCAAGTCTCATAGAACAAGAGCAACACAAATTAAATCTTTGACAACAATTCTTGTGTGCAGACAGACTCATGGTGTGATTCTAGGCAGAAAACGATATTTGATTTTCAATTTCAAAGCACATTTACTACTGTGGTAGAGCAAGTGATAATTACTGTAACAGCCTGACACATTTTCCTTATAGTTTAGAGAGGCAGAAAAGAGCACATGTTCTAACAGCTACTTGAGACCATGAGCATGTGGAACCTGGGTGAGTGATTAGACTAGAGCAAAGGAAATGAGCCTTGGTGACGTTGAATGTGTTAGCGTTACACACTGCTATCTGAAATACCACACAGTGCTGAATAGTAAGCATGGGAGTGCAGGTAAATCAGCTGCCTGTGTGCTAAGAGTGTGCTTCTGGAGACTGTGTATTGTCAGGTGCAAGAGAGATCTGCATGGACGCTTGCACAACTGCATGAAGACTGCAGAGCTGTATGTAAGAGTACATGTGTGGTAAGGGTTAATTGGAGTTTTGAACATGTAGGAACTACCTCACCCATTGCAGGAGTGGAAGGAAAAACTACCATGTTGATTTCAAATGTGTTAGCATTTGCCTCTCATTTTTGAGATGTTGATTTGTGCTGAATGCTAACCATCACAGTTCAAGAAAACAAGCTGCCCCTTTCCTGCGAGTGCAAGTCTTACAGAACAAGAGCAACACAAATTAAATCTCTGACAACAATTCCTGTGTGCAGACAGACTCATGGTGTGATTATAGGCAGAAAACGATATTTGATTGGCAATTTCAAAGCACATTTACTACTGTGGTAGAGCAAGTGATAATTACTGTAACAGCCTGACACATTTTCCTTATAGTTTACAGAGGCAGAAAAGAGCACATGTTCTAACAGCTACTTGAGACCATGAGCATGTGGAACCTGGGTGAGTGATTAGACTAGAGCAAAGGAAATGAGCCTTGGTGACGATGAATGTGTTAGCGTTACACACTGCTATCTGAAATATCACACAGTGCTGAATAGTAAGCATGGGAGTGCAGGAAAATCAGCTGCCTGTGTGCTAAGAGTGTGCTTCTGGAGACTGTGTATTATCAGGTGCAAGAGAGATCTGCATGGACGCTTGCACAACTGCATGAAGACTGCAGAGATGTATGTAAGAGTACATGTGTGGTAAGGGTTAATTGAAGTTTTGAACATGTAGGAACTACCTCACCCATTGCAGGAGTCGAAGGAAAATCTACCATGTTGATTTCAAATGTGTTAGCATTTGACTCTCATTTGTGAGATATTGGTTTGTGCTGAATGCTAACCATCACAGTTCAAGAAAACAAGATGCCCCTTTCCTGCAAGTGCAATTCTTACAGAACAAGAGAAACACAAATTAAATCTCTGACAACAATTCCTGTGTGCAGACAGACTCATGGTGTGATTCTAGGCAGAAAACGATATTTGATTGGCAATTTCAAAGCACATTTACTACTGTGGTAGAGCTAATGATAATTACTGTAACAGCCTGACACATTTTCCTTATAGTTCAGAGAGGCAGAAAAGAGCACATGTCCTAACAGCTACTTGAGACCATGAGCATGTGGAACCTGGGTGAGTGATTAGACTAGAGCAAAGGAAATGAGCCTTGGTGATGTTGAATGTGTTAGCGTTACACACTGCTATCTGAAATACCACACAGTGCTCAATAGTGAGCATGGGAGTGCAGGAAAATCAGCTGCCTGTGTGCTAAGAGTGTGCTTCTGGAGACTGTGTATTGTCAAGTGCAAGAGAGATCTGCATGGACGCTTGCACAACTGCATGAAGACTGCAGAGATGTATGTAAGAGTACATGTGTGGTAAGGGTTAATTGGAGTTTTGAACATGTAAGAACTACCTCACCCATTGCAGGAGTGGAAGGAAAAACTACCATGTTGATTTCAAATGTGTTAGCATTTGCCTCTCATTTGTGAGATGTTGATTTGTGCTGAATTCTAACCATCACAGTTCAAGAAAACAAGCTGCCCCTTTCCTGCGAGTGCAAGTCTCATAGAACAAGAGCAACACAAATTAAATCTTTGACAACAATTCTTGTGTGCAGACAGACTCATGGTGTGATTCTAGGCAGAAAACGATATTTGATTTTCAATTTCAAAGCACATTTACTACTGTGGTAGAGCAAGTGATAATTACTGTAACAGCCTGACACATTTTCCTTATAGTTTAGAGAGGCAGAAAAGAGCACATGTTCTAACAGCTACTTGAGACCATGAGCATGTGGAACCTGGGTGAGTGATTAGACTAGAGCAAAGGAAATGAGCCTTGGTGACGTTGAATGTGTTAGCGTTACACACTGCTATCTGAAATACCACACAGTGCTGAATAGTAAGCATGGGAGTGCAGGTAAATCAGCTGCCTGTGTGCTAAGAGTGTGCTTCTGGAGACTGTGTATTGTCAGGTGCAAGAGAGATCTGCATGGACGCTTGCACAACTGCATGAAGACTGCAGAGCTGTATGTAAGAGTACATGTGTGGTAAGGGTTAATTGGAGTTTTGAACATGTAGGAACTACCTCACCCATTGCAGGAGTGGAAGGAAAAACTACCATGTTGATTTCAAATGTGTTAGCATTTGCCTCTCATTTTTGAGATGTTGATTTGTGCTGAATGCTAACCATCACAGTTCAAGAAAACAAGCTGCCCCTTTCCTGCGAGTGCAAGTCTTACAGAACAAGAGCAACACAAATTAAATCTCTGACAACAATTCCTGTGTGCAGACAGACTCATGGTGTGATTATAGGCAGAAAACGATATTTGATTGGCAATTTCAAAGCACATTTACTACTGTGGTAGAGCAAGTGATAATTACTGTAACAGCCTGACACATTTTCCTTATAGTTTACAGAGGCAGAAAAGAGCACATGTTCTAACAGCTACTTGAGACCATGAGCATGTGGAACCTGGGTGAGTGATTAGACTAGAGCAAAGGAAATGAGCCTTGGTGACGATGAATGTGTTAGCGTTATACACTGCTATCTGAAATACCACACAATGCTGAATAGTAAGCATGGGAGTGCAGGAAAATCAGCTGCCTGTGTGCTAAGAGTGTGCTTCTGGAGACTGTGTATTGTCAGGTGCAAGAGAGATCTGCATGGACGCTTGCACAACTGCATGAAGACTGCAGAGATGTATGTAAGAGTACATGTGTGGTAAGGGTTAATTGGAGTTTTGAACATGTAGGAACTACCTGACCCATTGCAGGAATGGAAGGAAAATCTACCATGTTGATTTCAAATGTCTTAGCATTTGCCTCTCATTTGTGAGATATTGATTTGTGCTGAATGCTAACCATCACAGTTCAAGAAAACAAGCTGCCCCTTTCCTGCTAGTGCAAGTCTTACAGAACAAGAGCAACTCGAATTAAATCTCTGACAACAATTCCTGTGTGCAGACAGACTCATGGTGTGATTCTAGGCAGAAAACGATATTTGATTTTCAATTTCAAAGCACATTTACCACTGTGGTAGAGCAAGTGATAATTACTGTAACAGCCTGACACATTTTCCTTATAGTTTAGAGAGGCAGAAAAGAGCACATGTTCTAACAGCTACTTGAGACCATGAGCATGTGGAACATGGGTGAGTGATTAGACTAGAGCAAAGGAAATGAGCCTTGGAGACGTTGAATGTGTTAGCGTTACACACTGCTATCTGAAATAGCACACAGTGCTGAATAGTAAGCATGGGAGTGCAGGTAAATCAGCTGCCTGTGTGCTAAGAGTGTGCTTCTGGAGACTGTGTATTGTCAGGTGCAAGAGAGATCTGCATGGACGCTTGCACAACTGCATGAAGACTGCAGAGATGTATGTAAGAGTACATGTGTGGTAAGGGTTAATTGGAGTTTTGAACATGTAGGAACTGCCTCACCCATTGAAGGAGTGGAAGGAAAAACTACCATGTTGATTTCAAATGTGTTAACATTTGCCTCTCATTTTTGAGATGTTGATTTGTGCTGAATGCTAACCATCACAGTTCAAGAAAACAAGCTTCCCCTTTCCTGCGAGTGCAAGTCTTACAGAACAAGAGCAACACAAATTAAATCTCTGACAACAATTCCTGTGTGCAGACAGACTCATGGTGTGATTCTAGGCAGAAAACGATATTTGATTGGCAATTTCAAAGCACATTTACTACTGTGGTAGAGCAAGTGATAATTACTGTAACAGCCTGACACATTTTCCTTATAGTTTAGAGAGGCAGAAAAGAGCACATGTCCTAACAGCTACTTGAGACCATGAGCATGTGGAACCTGGGTGAGTGATTACACTAGAGCAAAGGAAATGAGCCTTGGTGACGTTGAATGTGTCAGAGGTACACACTTCTATCTGAAATACCACACAGTGCTGAATAGTAAGCATGGGAGTGCAGGAAAATCAGCTGCCTGTGTGCTAAGAGTGTGCTTCTGGAGATTGTGTATTGTCAGGTGCAAGAGAGATCTGCATTGACGCTTGCACAACTGCATGAAGACTGCAGAGATGTATGTAAGAGTACATGTGTGGTAAGGGTTAATTGGAGTTTTGAACATGTAGGAACTACCTCACCCATTGCAGGAGTGGAAGGAAAATCTACCATGTTGATTTCAAATGTGTTAGCATTTGCCTCTCATTTATGAGATGTTGATTTGTGCTGAATGCTAACCATCACAGTTCAAGAAAACAAGCTGCCCCTTTCCTGCGAGTGCAAGTCTTACAGAACAAGAGCAACACGAATTAAATCTCTGACAACAATTCCTGTGTGCAGACAGACTCATGGTGTGATTCTAGGCAGAAAACGATATTTGATTGGCAATTTCAAAGCACATTTACTACTGTGGTAGAGCAAGTGATAATTACTGTAACAGCCTGACACATTTTCCTTATAGTTTAGAGAGGCAGAAAAGAGCACATGTTCTAACAGCTACTTGAGACCATGAGCATGTGGAACCTGGGTGAGGTATTAGACTAGAGCAAAGGAAATGAGCCTTGGTGACGTTGAATGTGTTAGCGTTACACACTGCTATCTGAAATATCACACAGTGCTGAATAGTAAGCATGGGAGTGCAGGAAAATCAGCTGCCTGTGTGCTAAGAGTGTGCTTCTGGAGACTGTGTATTGTCAGGTGCAAGAGAGATCTGCATGGACGCTTGCACGACTGCATGAAGACTGCAGAGATGTATGTAAGAGTACATGTGTGGTAAGGGTTAATTGGAGTTTTGAACATGTAGGAACTACCTCACCCATTGCAGGAGTGGAAGGAAAATCTACCATGTTGATTTCAAATGTGTTAGCATTTGACTCTCATTTGTGAGATATTGGTTTGTGCTGAATGCTAACCATCACAGTTCAAGAAAACAAGCTGCCCCTTTCCTGCGAGTGCAAGTCTTACAGAACAAGAGAAACACAAATTAAATCTCTGACAACAATTCCGGTGTGCAGACAGACTCATGGTGTGATTCTAGGCAGAAAACGATCTTTGATTGGCAATTTCAAAGCACATTTACTACTGTGGTAGAGCTAATGATAATTACTGTAACTGCCTGACACATTTTCCTTATAGTTCAGAGAGGCAGAAAAGAGCACATGTCCTAACAGCTACTTGAGACCATGAGCATGTGGAACCTGGGTGAGTGATTAGACTAGAGCAAAGGAAATGAGCCTTGGTGATGTTGAATGTGTTAGCGTTACACACTGCTATCTGAAATACCACACAGTGCTCAATAGTGAGCATGGGAGTGCAGGAAAATCAGCTGCCTGTGTGCTAAGAGTGTGCTTCTGGAGACTGTGTATTGTCAGGTGCAAGAGAGATCTGCATGGACGCTTGCACAACTGCATGAAGACTGCAGAGATGTATGTAAGAGTACATGTGTGGTAAGGGTTAATTGGAGTTCTGAACATGTAGGAACTACCTCACCCATTGCAGGAGTGGAAGGAAAGTCTACCATGTTGATTTCAAATGTCTTAGCATGGGCCTCTCATTTGTGAGATATTGATTTGTGCTGAATGCTAACCATCACAGTTCAAGAACACAAGCTGCCCCTTTCCTGCGTGTGCAAGTCTTACAGAATAAGAGCAATACGAATTAAATCTCTGACAACAATTCCTGTGTGCAGACAGACTCATGGTGTGATTCTAAGCAGAAAACGATATTTGATTGGCAATTTCAAAGCACATTTACTACTGTGGTAGAGCAAGTGATAATTACTGTAACAGCCTGACACATTTTCCTTATAGTTTAGAGAGGCAGAAAAGAGCACATGTTCTAACAGCTACTTGAGACCATGAGCATGTGGAACCTGGGTGAGTGATTAGACTAGAGCAAAGGAAATGAGCCTTGGTGACGTTGAATGTGTTAGCGTTACACACTGCTATCTGAAATACCACACAGTGCTGAATAGTAAGCATGGGAGTGCAGGTAAATCAGCTGCCTGTGTGCTAAGAGTGTGCTTCTGGAGACTGTGTATTGTCAGGTGCAAGAGAGATCTGCATGGACGCTTGCACAACTGCACGAAGACTGCAGAGCTGTATGTAAGAGTACATGTGTGGTAAGGGTTAATTGGAGTTTTGAACATGTAGGAACTACCTCACCCATTGCAGGAGTGGAAGGAAAAACTACCATGTTGATTTCAAATGTGTTAGCATTTGCCTCTCATTTTTGAGATGTTGATTTGTGCTGAATGCTAACCATCACAGTTCAAGAAAACAAGCTGCCCCTTTCCTGCGAGTGCAATTCTTACAGAACAAGAGCAACACAAATTAAATCTCTGACAACAATTCCTGTGTGCAGACAGACTCATGGTGTGATTATAGGCAGAAAACGATATTTGATTGGCAATTTCAAAGCACATTTACTACTGTGGTAGAGCAAGTGATAATTACTGTAACAGCCTGACACATTTTCCTTATAGTTTACAGAGGCAGAAAAGAGCACATGTTCTAACAGCTACTTGAGACCATGAGCATGTGGAACCTGGGTGAGTGATTAGACTAGAGCAAAGGAAATGAGCCTTGGTGACGATGAATGTGTTAGCGTTACACACTGCTATCTGAAATACCACACAGTGCTGAATAGTAAGCATGGGAGTGCAGGAAAATCAGCTGCCTGTGTGCTAAGAGTGTGCTTCTGGAGACTGTGTATTATCAGGTGCAAGAGAGATCTGCATGGACGCTTGCACAACTGCATGAAGACTGCAGAGATGTATGTAAGAGTACATGTGTGGTAAGGGTTAATTGGAGTTTTGAACATGTAGGAACTACCTCACCCATTGCAGGAGTGGAAGGAAAATCTACCATGTTGATTTCAAATGTGTTAGCATTTGACTCTCATTTGTGAGATATTGGTTTGTGCTGAATGCTAACCATCACAGTTCAAGAAAACAAGCTGCCCCTTTCCTGCAAGTGCAATTCTTACAGAACAAGAGAAACACAAATTAAATCTCTGACAACAATTCCTGTGTGTAGACAGACTCATGGTGTGATTCTAGGCAGAAAACGATATTTGATTGGCAATTTCAAAGCACATTTACTACTGTGGGAGAGCTAATGATAATTACTGTAACAGCCTGACACATTTTCCTTATAGTTCAGAGAGGCAGAAAAGAGCACATGTCCTAACAGCTACTTGAGACCATGAGCATGTGGAACCTGGGTGAGTGATTAGACTAGAGCAAAGGAAATGAGCCTTGGTGATGTTGAATGTGTTAGCGTTACACACTGCTATCTGAAATACCACACAGTGCTCAATAGTGAGCATGGGAGTGCAGGAAAATCAGCTGCCTGTGTGCTAAGAGTGTGCTTCTGGAGACTGTGTATTGTCAGGTGCAAGAGAGATCTGCATGGACGCTTGCACAACTGCATGAAGACTGCAGAGATGTATGTAAGAGTACATGTGTGGTAAGGGTTAATTGGAGTTTTGAACATGTAGGAACTACCTCACCCATTGCAGGAGTGGAAGGAAAAATTACCATGTTGATTTCAAATGTGTTAGCATTTGCCTCTCATTTGTGAGATGTTGATTTGTGCTGAATTCTAACCATCACAGTTCAAGAAAACAAGCTGCCCCTTTCCTGCGAGTGCAAGTCTCATAGAACAAGAGCAACACAAATTAAATCTTTGACAACAATTCTTGTGTGCAGACAGACTCATGGTGTGATTCTAGGCAGAAAACGATATTTGATTTTCAATTTCAAAGCACATTTACTACTGTGGTAGAGCAAGTGATAATTACTGTAACAGCCTGACACATTTTCCTTATAGTTTAGAGAGGCAGAAAAGAGCACATGTTCTAACAGCTACTTGAGACCATGAGCATGTGGAACCTGGGTGAGTGATTAGACTAGAGCAAAGGAAATGAGCCTTGGTGACGTTGAATGTGTTAGCGTTACACACTGCTATCTGAAATACCACACAGTGCTGAATAGTAAGCATGGGAGTGCAGGTAAATCAGCTGCCTGTGTGCTAAGAGTGTGCTTCTGGAGACTGTGTATTGTCAGGTGCAAGAGAGATCTGCATGGACGCTTGCACAACTGCATGAAGACTGCAGAGCTGTATGTAAGAGTACATGTGTGGTAAGGGTTAATTGGAGTTTTGAACATGTAGGAACTACCTCACCCATTGCAGGAGTGGAAGGAAAAACTACCATGTTGATTTCAAATGTGTTAGCATTTGCCTCTCATTTTTGAGATGTTGATTTGTGCTGAATGCTAACCATCACAGTTCAAGAAAACAAGCTGCCCCTTTCCTGCGAGTGCAAGTCTTACAGAACAAGAGCAACACAAATTAAATCTCTGACAACAATTCCTGTGTGCAGACAGACTCATGGTGTGATTATAGGCAGAAAACGATATTTGATTGGCAATTTCAAAGCACATTTACAACTGTGGTAGAGCAAGTGATAATTACTGTAACAGCCTGACACATTTTCCTTATAGTTTACAGAGGCAGAAAAGAGCACATGTTCTAACAGCTACTTGAGACCATGAGCATGTGGAACCTGGGTGAGTGATTAGACTAGAGCAAAGGAAATGAGCCTTGGTGACGATGAATGTGTTAGCGTTACACACTGCTTTCTGAAATACCACACAGTGCTGAATAGTAAGCATGGGAGTGCAGGAAAATCAGCTGCCTGTGTGCTAAGAGTGTGCTTCTGGAGACTGTGTATTATCAGGTGCAAGAGAGATCTGCATGGACGCTTGCACAACTGCATGAAGACTGCAGAGATGTATGTAAGAGTACATGTGTGGTAAGGGTTAATTGGAGTTTTGAACATGTAGGAACTACCTCACCCATTGCAGGAGTGGAAGGAAAATCTACCATGTTGATTTCAAATGTGTTAGCATTTGACTCTCATTTGTGAGATATTGGTTTGTGCTGAATGCTAACCATCACAGTTCAAGAAAACAAGCTGCCCCTTTCCTGCAAGTGCAATTCTTACAGAACAAGAGAAACACAAATTAAATCTCTGACAACAATTCCTGTGTGCAGACAGACTCATGGTGTGATTCTAGGCAGAAAACGATATTTGATTGGCAATTTCAAAGCACATTTACTACTGTGGTAGAGCTAATGATAATTACTGTAACTTCCTGACACATTTTCCTTATAGTTCAGAGAGGCAGAAAAGAGCACATGTCCTAACAGCTACTTGAGACCATGAGCATGTGGAACCTGGGTGAGTGATTAGACTAGAGCAAAGGAAATGAGCCTTGGTGATGTTGAATGTGTTAGCGTTACACACTGCTATCTGAAATACCACACAGTGCTCAATAGTGAGCATGGGAGTGCAGGAAAATCAGCTGCCTGTGTGCTAAGAGTGTGCTTTTGGAGACTGTGTATTGTCAAGTGCAAGAGAGATCTGCATGGACGCTTGCACAACTGCATGAAGACTGCAGAGATGTATGTAAGAGTACATGTGTGGTAAGGGTTAATTGGAGTTTTGAACATGTAGGAACTACCTCACCCATTGCAGGAGTGGAAGGAAAAACTACCATGTTGATTTCAAATGTGTTAGCATTTGCCTCTCATTTGTGAGATGTTGATTTGTGCTGAATTCTAACCATCACAGTTCAAGAAAACAAGCTGCCCCTTTCCTGCGAGTGCAAGTCTCATAGAACAAGAGCAACACAAATTAAATCTTTGACAACAATTCTTGTGTGCAGACAGACTCATGGTGTGATTCTAGGCAGAAAACGATATTTGATTTTCAATTTCAAAGCACATTTACTACTGTGGTAGAGCAAGTGATAATTACTGTAACAGCCTGACACATTTTCCTTATAGTTTAGAGAGGCAGAAAAGAGCACATGTTCTAACAGCTACTTGAGACCATGAGCATGTGGAACCTGGGTGAGTGATTAGACTAGAGCAAAGGAAATGAGCCTTGGTGACGTTGAATGTGTTAGCGTTACACACTGCTATCTGAAATACCACACAGTGCTGAATAGTAAGCATGGGAGTGCAGGTAAATCAGCTGCCTGTGTGCTAAGAGTGTGCTTCTGGAGACTGTGTATTGTCAGGTGCAAGAGAGATCTGCATGGACGCTTGCACAACTGCATGAAGACTGCAGAGCTGTATGTAAGAGTACATGTGTGGTAAGGGTTAGTTGGAGTTTTGAACATGTAGGAACTACCTCACCCATTGCAGGAGTGGAAGGAAAAACTACCATGTTGATTTCAAATGTGTTAGCATTTGCCTCTCATTTTTGAGATGTTGATTTGTGCTGAATGCTAACCATCACAGTTCAAGAAAACAAGCTGCCCCTTTCCTGCGAGTGCAAGTCTTACAGAACAAGAGCAACACAAATTAAATCTCTGACAACAATTCCTGTGTGCAGACAGACTCATGGTGTGATTATAGGCAGAAAACGATATTTGATTGGCAATTTCAAAGCACATTTACTACTGTGGTAGAGCAAGTGATAATTACTGTAACAGCCTGACACATTTTCCTTATAGTTTACAGAGGCAGAAAAGAGCACATGTTCTAACAGCTACTTGAGACCATGAGCATGTGGAACCTGGGTGAGTGATTAGACTAGAGCAAAGGAAATGAGCCTTGGTGACGATGAATGTGTTAGCGTTACACACTGCTATCTGAAATACCACACAATGCTGAATAGTAAGCATGGGAGTGCAGGAAAATCAGCTGCCTGTGTGCTAAGAGTGTGCTTCTGGAGACTGTGTATTGTCAGGTGCAAGAGAGATCTGCATGGACGCTTGCACAACTGCATGAAGACTGCAGAGATGTATGTAAGAGTACATGTGTGGTAAGGGTTAATTGGAGTTTTGAACATGTAGGAACTACCTCACCCATTGCAGGAATGGAAGGAAAATCTACCATGTTGATTTCAAATGTCTTAGCATTTGCCTCTCATTTGTGAGATATTGATTTGTGCTGAATGCTAACCATCACAGTTCAAGAAAACAAGCTGCCCCTTTCCTGCTAGTGCAAGTCTTACAGAACAAGAGCAACTCGAATTAAATCTCTGACAACAATTCCTGTGTGCAGACAGACTCATGGTGTGATTCTAGGCAGAAAACGATATTTGATATGCAATTTCAAAGCACATTTACTACTGTGGTAGAGCAAATGGTAATTACTGTAACAGCCTGACACATTTTCCTTATAGTTTAGAGAGGCAGAAAAGAGCACATGTTCTAACAGCTACTTGAGACCATGAGCATGTGGAACCTGGGTGAGTGATTAGACTAGAGCAAAGGAAATGAGCCTTGGTGACGTTGAATGTGTTAGCGTTACACACTGCTATCTAAAATACCACACAGTGCTGAATAGTAAGCATGGGAGTGCAGGAAAATCAGCTGCCTGTGTGCTAAGAGTGTGCTTCTGGAGACTGTGTATTGTCAGGTGCAAGAGAGATCTGCATGGACGCTTGCACAACTGCATGAAGACTGCAGAGATGTATGTAAGAGTACATGTGTGGTATGGGTTAATTGGAGTTTTGAACATGTAGGAACTACCTCACCCATTGCAGGAGTGGAAGGAAAAACTACCATGTTGATTTCAAATGTGTTAGCATTTGCCTCTCATGTTTGAGATGTTGATTTGTGCTGAATGCTAACCATCACAGTTCAAGAAAACAAGCTGCCCCTTTCCTGCAAGTGCAAGTCTTACAGAACAAGAGCAACACGAATTAAATCTCTGACAACAATTCCTGTGTGCAGACAGACTCATGGTGTGATTCTAGGCAGAAAACGATATTTGATTTGCAATTTCAAAGCACATTTACTACTGTGGTAGAGCAAGTGATAATTACTGTAACAGCCTGACACATTTTCCTTATAGTTTAGAGAGGCAGAAAAGAGCACATGTTCTAACAGCTACTTGAGACCATGAGCATGTGGAACCTGGGTGAGTGATTAGACTAGAGCAAAGGAAATGAGCCTTGGTGACGTTGAATGTGTTAGCGTTACACACTGCTATCTGAAATACCACACAGTGCTGAATAGTAAGCATGGGAGTGCAGGAAAATCAGCTGCCTGTGTGCTAAGAGTGTGCTTCTGGAGACTGTGTATTGTCAGGTGCAAGAGAGATCTGCATGGACGCTTGCACAACTGCATGAAGACTGCAGAGATGTATGTAAGAGTACATGTGTGGTAAGGGTTAATTGGAGTTTTGAACATGTAGGAACTACCTCACCCATTGCAGGAGTGGAAGGAAAATCTACCATGTTGATTTCAAATGTGTTAGCATTTGCCTCTCATTTGTGAGATGTTGATTTGTGCTGAATGCTAACCATCACAGTTCAAGAAAACAAGCTGCCCCTTTCCTGCGAGTGCAAGTCTTACAGAACAAGAGTAACACAAATTAAATCTCTGACAACAATTCCTGTGTGCAGACAGACTCATGGTGTGATTCTAGGCAGAAAACGATATTTGATTGGCAATTTCAAAGCACATTTACTACTGTGGTAGAGCAAGTGATAATTACTGTAACAGCCTGACACATTTTCCTTATAATTTAGAGAGGCAGAAAAGAGCACATGTCCTAACAGCTACTTGAGACCATGAGCATGTGGAACCTGGGTGAGTGATTAGACTAGAGCAAAGGAAATAAGCCTTGGTGACGTTGAATGTGTTAGCGTTACACACTGCTATCTGAAATACCACACAGTGCTGAATAGTAAGCATGGGAGTGCAGGAAAATCAGCTGCCTGTGTGCTAAGAGTGTACTTCTGCAGACTGTGTATTGTCAGGTGCAAGAGAGATCTGCATGGACGCTTGCACAACTGCATGAAGACTGCAGAGATGTGTGTAAGAGTACATGTGTGGTAAGGGTTAATTGGAGTTTTGAACATGTAGGAACTACCTCACCCATTGCAGGAGTGGAAGGAAAAACTACCATGTTGATTTCAAATGTGTTAGCATTTGCCTCTCATTTGTGAGATGTTGATTTGTGCTGAATGCTAACCATCACAGTTCAAGAAAACAAGCTGCCCCTTTCCTACGAGTGCAAGTCTCATAGAACAAGAGCAACACAAATTAAATCTCTGACAACAATTCCTGTGTGCAGACAGACTCATGGTGTGATTCTAGGCAGAAAACGATATTTGATTTTCAATTTCAAAGCACATTTACCACTGTGGTAGAGCAAGTGATAATTACTGTAACAGCCTGACACATTTTCCTTATAGTTTAGAGAGGCAGAAAAGAGCACATGTTCTAACAGCTACTTGAGACCATGAGCATGTGGAACCTGGGTGAGGTATTAGACTAGAGCAAAGGAAATGAGCCTTGGTGACGTTGAATGTGTTAGCGTTACACACTGCTATCTGAAATATCACACAGTGCTGAATAGTAAGCATGGGAGTGCAGGAAAATCAGCTGCCTGTGTGCTAAGAGTGTGCTTCTGGAGACTGTGTATTGTCAGGTGCAAGAGAGATCTGCATGGACGCTTGCACGACTGCATGAAGACTGCAGAGATGTATGTAAGAGTACATGTGTGGTAAGGGTTAATTGGAGTTTTGAACATGTAGGAACTACCTCACCCATTGCAGGAGTGGAAGGAAAATCTACCATGTTGATTTCAAATGTGTTAGCATTTGACTCTCATTTGTGAGATATTGGTTTGTGCTGAATGCTAACCATCACAGTTCAAGAAAACAAGCTGCCCCTTTCCTGCGAGTGCAAGTCTTACAGAACAAGAGAAACACAAATTAAATCTCTGACAACAATTCCTGTGTGCAGACAGACTCATGGTGTGATTCTAGGCAGAAAACGATATTTGATTGGCAATTTCAAAGCACATTTACTACTGTGGTAGAGCTAATGATAATTACTGTAACAGCCTGACACATTTTCCTTATAGTTCAGAGAGGCAGAAAAGAGCACATGTCCTAACAGCTACTTGAGACCATGAGCATGTGGAACCTGGGTGAGTGATTAGACTAGAGCAAAGGAAATGAGCCTTGGTGATGTTGAATGTGTTAGCGTTACACACTGCTATCTGAAATACCACACAGTGCTCAATAGTGAGCATGGGAGTGCAGGAAAATCAGCTGCCTGTGTGCTAAGAGTGTGCTTCTGGAGACTGTGTATTGTCAGGTGCAAGAGAGATCTGCATGGACGCTTGCACAACTGCATGAAGACTGCAGAGATGTATGTAAGAGTACATGTGTGGTAAGGGTTAATTGGAGTTCTGAACATGTAGGAACTACCTCACCCATTGCAGGAGTGGAAGGAAAATCTACCATGTTGATTTCAAATGTCTTAGCATGTGCCTCTCATTTGTGAGATATTGATTTGTGCTGAATGCTAACCATCACAGTTCAAGAACACAAGCTGCCCCTTTCCTGCGTGTGCAAGTCTTACAGAATAAGAGCAATACAAATTAAATCTCTGACAACAATTCCTGTGTGCAGACAGACTCATGGTGTGATTCTAAGCAGAAAACGATATTTGATTGGCAATTTCAAAGCACATTTACTACTGTGGTAGAGCAAGTGATAATTACTGTAACAGCCTGACACATTTTCCTTATAGTTTAGAGAGGCAGAAAAGAGCACATGTTCTAACAGCTACTTGAGACCATGAGCATGTGGAACCTGGGTGAGTGATTAGACTAGAGCAAAGGAAATGAGCCTTGGTGATGTTGAATAATGTGTTAGCGTTACACACTGCTATCTGAAATACCACACAGTGCTGAATAGTAAGCATGGGAGTGCAGACAAATCAGCTGCCTGTGTGCTAAGAGTGTGCTTCTGGAGACTGTGTATTGTCAGGTGCAAGAGAGATCTGCATGGACGCTTGCACAACTGCATGAAGACTGCAGAGATGTATGTAAGAGTACATGTGTGGTAAGGGTTAATTGGAGTTTTGAACATGTAGGAACTACCTCACCCATTGCAGGAGTGGAAGGAAAAACTACCATGTTGATTTCAAATGTGTTAGCATTTGCCTCTCATTTGTGAGATGGTGATTTGTGCTGAATGCTAACCATCACAGTTCAAGAAAACAAGCTGCCCCTTTCCTGCGAGTGCAAGTCTCATAGAACAAGAGCAACATGAATTAAATCTTTGACAACAATTCCTGTGTGCAGACAGACTCATGGTGTGATTCTAGGCAGAAAACGATATTTGATTTTCAATTTCAAAGCACATTTACTACTGTGGTAGAGCAAGTGATAATTACTGTAACCGCCTGACACATTTTCCTTATAGTTTAGAGAGGCAGAAAAGAGCACATGTTCTAACAGCTACTTGAGACCATGAGCATGTGCAACCTGGGTGAGTGATTAGACTAGAGCAAAGTAAATGAGCCTTGGTGACGTTGAATGTGTTAGCGTTACACACTGCTATCTGAAATACCACACAGTGCTGAATAGTAAGCATGGGAGTGCAGGTAAATCAGCTGCCTGTGTGCTAAGAGTGTGCTTCTGGAGACTGTGTATTGTCAGGTGCAAGAGAGATCTGCATGGACGCTTGCACAACTGCATGAAGACTGCAGAGCTGTATGTGAGAGTACATGTGTGGTAAGGGTTAAATGGAGTTTTGAACATGTAGGAACTACCTCACCCATTGCAGGAGTGGAAGGAAAAACTACCATGTTGATTTCAAATGTGTTAGCATTTGCCTCTCATTTTTGAGATGTTGATTTGTGCTGAATGCTAACCATCACAGTTCAAGAAAACAAGCTGCCCCTTTCCTGCGAGTGCAAGTCTTACAGAACAAGAGCAACACAAATTAAATCTCTGACAACAATTCCTGTGTGCAGACAGACTCATGGTGTGATTATAGGCAGAAAACGATATTTGATTGGCAATTTCAAAGCACATTTACTACTGTGGTAGAGCAAGTGATAATTACTGTAACAGCCTGACACATTTTCCTTATAGTTTACAGAGGCAGAAAAGAGCACATGTTCTAACAGCTACTTGAGACCATGAGCATGTGGAACCTGGATGAGTGATTAGACTAGAGCAAAGGAAATGAGCCTTGGTGACGATGAATGTGTTAGCGTTACACACTGCTATCTGAAATACCACATAGTGCTGAATAGTAAGCATGGGAGTGCAGGAAAATCAGCTGCCTGTGTGCTAAGAGTGTCCTTCTGGAGACTGTGTATTGTCAGGTGCAAGAGAGATCTGCATGGACGCTTGCACAACTGCATGAAGACTGCAGAGATGTATGTAAGAGTACATGTGTGGTAAGGGTTAATTGGAGTTTTGAACATGTAGGAACTACCTCACCCATTGCAGGAGTGGAAGGAAAATCTACCATGTTGATTTCAAGTGTGTTAGCATTTGCCTCTCATTTGTGAGATATTGATTTGTGCTGAATGCTAACCATCACAGTTCAAGAAAACAAGCTGCCCCTTTCCTGCGAGTGCAAGTCTTACAGAACAAGAGCAACACAAATTAAATCTCTGACAACAATTCCTGTGTGCAGACAGACTCATGGTGTGATTCTAGGCAGAAAACGATATTTGATTGGCAATTTCAAAGCACATTTACTACTGTGGTAGAGCAAGTGATAATTACTGTAACAGCCTGACACATTTTCCTTATAGTTTAGAGAGGCAGAAAAGAGCACATGTCCTAACAGCTACTTGAGACCATGAGCATGTGGAACCTGGGTGAGTGATTACACTAGAGCAAAGGAAATGAGCCTTGGTGACGTTGAATGTGTCAGAGTTACACACTGCTATCTGAAATACCACACAGTGCTGAATAGTAAGCATGGGAGTGCAGGAAAATCAGCTGCCTGTGTGCTAAGAGTGTGCTTCTGGAGATTGTGTATTGTCAGGTGCAAGAGAGATCTGCATGGACGCTAGCACAACTGCATGAAGACTGCAGAGATGTATGTAAGAGTACATGTGTGGTAAGGGTTAATTGGAGTTTTGAACATGTAGGATCTACCTCACCCATTGCAGGAGTGGAAGGAAAATCTACCATGTTGATTTCAAATGTGTTAGCATTTGCCTCTCATTTATGAGATGTTGATTTGTGCTGAATGCTAACCATCACAGTTCAAGAAAACAAGCTGCCCCTTTCCTGCGAGTGCAAGTCTTACAGAACAAGAGCAACACGAATTAAATCTCTGACAACAATTCCTGTGTGCAGACAGACTCATGGTGTGATTCTAGGCAGAAAACGATATTTGATTGGCAATTTCAAAGCACATTTACTACTGTGGTAGAGCAAGTGATAATTACTGTAACAGCCTGACACATTTTCCTTATAGTTTAGAGAGGCAGAAAAGAGCACATGTTCTAACAGCTACTTGAGACCATGAGCATGTGGAACATGGGTGAGTGATTAGACTAGAGCAAAGGAAATGAGCCTTGGTGACGTTGAATGTGTTAGCGTTACACACTGCTATCTGAAATAGCACACAGTGCTGAATAGTAAGCATGGGAGTGCAGGTAAATCAGCTGCCTGTGTGCTAAGAGTGTGCTTCTGGAGACTGTGTATTGTCAGGTGCAAGAGAGATCTGCATGGACGCTTGCACAACTGCATGAAGACTGCAGAGATGTATGTAAGAGTACATGTGTGGTAAGGGTTAATTGGAGTTTTGAACATGTAGGAACTGCCTCACCCATTGCAGGAGTGGAAGGAAAAACTACCATGTTGATTTCAAATGTGTTAGCATTTGCCTCTCATTTTTGAGATGTTGATTTGTGCTGAATGCTAACCATCACAGTTCAAGAAAACAAGCTTCCCCTTTCCTGCGAGTGCAAGTCTTACAGAACAAGAGCAACACAAATTAAATCTCTGACAACAATTCCTGTGTGCAGACAGACTCATGGTGTGATTCTAGGCAGAAACCGATATTTGATTGGCAATTTCAAAGCACATTTACTACTGTGGTAGAGCAAGTGATAATTACTGTAACAGCCTGACACATTTTCCTTATAGTTTAGAGAGGCAGAAAAGAGCACATGTCCTAACAGCTACTTGAGACCATGAGCATGTGGAACCTGGGTGAGTGATTACACTAGAGCAAAGGAAATGAGCCTTGGTGACGTTGAATGTGTCAGAGGTACACACTTCTATCTTAAATACCACACAGTGCTGAATAGTAAGCATGGGAGTGCAGGAAAATCAGCTGCCTGTGTGCTAAGAGTGTGCTTCTGGAGATTGTGTATTGTCAGGTGCAAGAGAGATCTGCATGGACGCTTGCACAACTGCATGAAGACTGCAGAGATGTATGTAAGAGTACATGTGTGGTAAGGGTTAATTGGAGTTTTGAACATGTAGGAACTACCTCACCCATTGCAGGAGTGGAAGGAAAATCTACCATGTTGATTTCAAATGTGTTAGCATTTGCCTCTCATTTATGAGATGTTGATTTGTGCTGAATGCTAACCATCACAGTTCAAGAAAACAAGCTGCCCCTTTCCTGCGAGTGCAAGTCTTACAGAACAAGAGCAACACGAATTAAATCTCTGACAACAATTCCTGTGTGCAGACAGACTCATGGTGTGATTCTAGGCAGAAAACGATATTTGATTGGCAATTTCAAAGCACATTTACTACTGTGGTAGAGCAAGTGATAATTACTGTAACAGCCTGACACATTTTCCTTATAGTTTAGAGAGGCAGAAAAGAGCACATGTTCTAACAGCTACTTGAGACCATGAGCATGTGGAACCTGGGTGAGGTATTAGACTAGAGCAAAGGAAATGAGCCTTGGTGACGTTGAATGTGTTAGCGTTACACACTGCTATCTGAAATATCACACAGTGCTGAATAGTAAGCATGGGAGTGCAGGAAAATCAGCTGCCTGTGTGCTAAGAGTGTGCTTCTGGAGACTGTGTATTGTCAGGTGCAAGAGAGATCTGCATGGACGCTTGCACGACTGCATGAAGACTGCAGAGATGTATGTAAGAGTACATGTGTGGTAAGGGTTAATTGGAGTTTTGAACATGTAGGAACTACCTCACCCATTGCAGGAGTGGAAGGAAAATCTACCATGTTGATTTCAAATGTGTTAGCATTTGACTCTCATTTGTGAGATATTGGTTTGTGCTGAATGCTAACCATCACAGTTCAAGAAAACAAGCTGCCCCTTTCCTGCGAGTGCAAGTCTTACAGAACAAGAGAAACACAAATTAAATCTCTGACAACAATTCCTGTGTGCAGACAGACTCATGGTGTGATTCTAGGCAGAAAACGATCTTTGATTGGCAATTTCAAAGCACATTTACTACTGTGGTAGAGCTAATGATAATTACTGTAACAGCCTGACACATTTTCCTTATAGTTCAGAGAGGCAGAAAAGAGCACATGTCCTAACAGCTACTTGAGACCATGAGCATGTGGAACCTGGGTGAGTGATTAGACTAGAGCAAAGGAAATGAGCCTTGGTGATGTTGAATGTGTTAGCGTTACACACTGCTATCTGAAATACCACACAGTGCTCAATAGTGAGCATGGGAGTGCAGGAAAATCAGCTGCCTGTGTGCTAAGAGTGTGCTTCTGGAGACTGTGTATTGTCAGGTGCAAGAGAGATCTGCATGGACGCTTGCACAACTGCATGAAGACTGCAGAGATGTATGTAAGAGTACATGTGTGGTAAGGGTTAATTGGAGTTCTGAACATGTAGGAACTACCTCACCCATTGCAGGAGTGGAAGGAAAATCTACCATGTTGATTTCAAATGTGTTAGCATTTGCCTCTCATTTATGAGATGTTGATTTGTGCTGAATGCTAACCATCACAGTTCAAGAACACAAGCTGCCCCTTTCCTGCGTGTGCAAGTCTTACAGAATAAGAGCAATACGAATTAAATCTCTGACAACAATTCCTGTGTGCAGACAGACTCATGGTGTGATTCTAAGCAGAAAACGATATTTGATTGGCAATTTCAAAGCACATTTACTACTGTGGTAGAGCAAGTGATAATTACTGTAACAGCCTGACACATTTTCCTTATAGTTTAGAGAGGCAGAAAAGAGCACATGTTCTAACAGCTACTTGAGACCATGAGCATGTGGAACCTGGGTGAGTGATTAGACTAGAGCAATGGAAATGAGCCTTGGTGACGTTGAATGTGTTAGCGTTACACACTGCTATCTGAAATACCACACAGTGCTGAATAGTAAGCATGGGAGTGCAGGTAAATCAGCTGCCTGTGTGCTAAGAGTGTGCTTCTGGAGACTGTGTATTGTCAGGTGCAAGAGAGATCTGCATGGACGCTTGCACAACTGCATGAAGACTGCAGAGCTGTATGTAAGAGTACATGTGTGGTAAGGGTTAATTGGAGTTTTGAACATGTAGGAACTACCTCACCCATTGCAGGAGTGGAAGGAAAAACTACCATGTTGATTTCAAATGTGTTAGCATTTGCCTCTCATTTTTGAGATGTTGATTTGTGCTGAATGCTAACCATCACAGTTCAAGAAAACAAGCTGCCCCTTTCCTGCGAGTGCAATTCTTACAGAACAAGAACAACACAAATTAAATCTCTGACAACAATTCCTGTGTGCAGACAGACTCATGGTGTGATTATAGGCAGAAAACGATATTTGATTGGCAATTTCAAAGCACATTTACTACTGTGGTAGAGCAAGTGATAATTACTGTAACAGCCTGACACATTTTCCTTATAGTTTACAGAGGCAGAAAAGAGCACATGTTCTAACAGCTACTTGAGACCATGAGCATGTGGAACCTGGGTGAGTGATTAGACTAGAGCAAAGGAAATGAGCCTTGGTGACGATGAATGTGTTAGCGTTACACACTGCTATCTGAAATACCACACAGTGCTGAATAGTAAGCATGGGAGTGCAGGAAAATCAGCTGCCTGTGTGCTAAGAGTGTGCTTCTGGAGACTGTGTATTATCAGGTGCAAGAGAGATCTGCATGGACGCTTGCACAACTGCATGAAGACTGCAGAGATGTATGTAAGAGTACATGTGTGGTAAGGGTTAATTGGAGTTTTGAACATGTAGGAACTACCTCACCCATTGCAGGAGTGGAAGGAAAATCTACCATGTTGATTTCAAATGTGTTAGCATTTGACTCTCATTTGTGAGATATTGGTTTGTGCTGAATGCTAACCATCACAGTTCAAGAAAACAAGCTGCCCCTTTCCTGCAAGTGCAATTCTTACAGAACAAGAGAAACACAAATTAAATCTCTGACAACAATTCCTGTGTGCAGACAGACTCATGGTGTGATTCTAGGCAGAAAACGATATTTGATTGGCAATTTCAAAGCACATTTACTACTGTGGTAGAGCTAATGATAATTACTGTAACAGCCTGACACATTTTCCTTATAGTTCAGAGAGGCAGAAAAGAGCACATGTCCTAACAGCTACTTGAGACCATGAGCATGTGGAACCTGGGTGAGTGATTAGACTAGAGCAAAGGAAATGAGCCTTGGTGATGTTGAATGTGTTAGCGTTACACACTGCTATCTGAAATACCACACACTGCTCAATAGTGAGCATGGGAGTGCAGGAAAATCAGCTGCCTGTGTGCTAAGAGTGTGCTTCTGGAGACTGTGTATTGTCAGGTGCAAGAGAGATCTGCATGGACGCTTGCACAACTGCATGAAGACTGCAGAGATGTATGTAAGAGTACATGTGTGGTATGGGTTAATTGGAGTTTTGAACATGTAGGAACTACCTCACCCATTGCAGGAGTGGAAGGAAAAACTACCATGTTGATTTCAAATGTGTTAGCATTTGCCTCTCATTTGTGAGATGTTGATTTGTGCTTAATTCTAACCATCACAGTTCAAGAAAACAAGCTGCCCCTTTCCTGCGAGTGCAAGTCTCATAGAACAAGAGCAACACAAATTAAATCTTTGACAACAATTCTTGTGTGCAGACAGACTCATGGTGTGATTCTAGGCAGAAAACGATATTTGATTTTCAATTTCAAAGCACATTTACTACTGTGGTAGAGCAAGTGATAATTACTGTAACAGCCTGACACATTTTCCTTATAGTTTAGAGAGGCAGAAAAGAGCACATGTTCTAACAGCTACTTGAGACCATGAGCATGTGGAACCTGGGTGAGTGATTAGACTAGAGCAAAGGAAATGAGCCTTGGTGACGTTGAATGTGTTAGCGTTACACACTGCTATCTGAAATACCACACAGTGCTGAATAGTAAGCATGGGAGTGCAGGTAAATCAGCTGCCTGTGTGCTAAGAGTGTGCTTCTGGAGACTGTGTATTGTCAGGTGCAAGAGAGATCTGCATGGATGCTTGCACAACTGCATGAAGACTGCAGAGCTGTATGTAAGAGTACATGTGTGGTAAGGGTTAATTGGAGTTTTGAACATGTAGGAACTACCTCACCCATTGCAGGAGTGGAAGGAAAAACTACCATGTTGATTTCAAATGTGTTAGCATTTGCCTCTCATTTTTGAGATGTTGATTTGTGCTGAATGCTAACCATCACAGTTCAAGAAAACAAGCTGCCCCTTTCCTGCGAGTGCAAGTCTTACAGAACAAGAGCAACACAAATTAAATCTCTGACAACAATTCCTGTGTGCAGACAGACTCATGGTGTGATTATAGGCAGAAAACGATATTTGATTGGCAATTTCAAAGCACATTTACTACTGTGGTAGAGCAAGTGATAATTACTGTAACAGCCAGACACATTTTCCTTATAGTTTAGAGAGGCAGAAAAGAGCACATGTCCTAACAGCTACTTGAGACCATGAGCATGTGGAACCTGGGTGAGTGATGAGACTAGAGCAAAGGAAATGAGCCTTGGTGACGTTGAATGTGTTAGTGTTACACACTGCTATATGAAATGCCACACAGTGCTGAATAGTAAGCATGGGAGTGCAGGAAAATCAGCTGCCTGTGTGCTAAGAGTGTGCTTCTGGAGACTGTTTATTGTCAGGTGCAAGAGAGATCTGCATGGACGCTTGCACAACTGCATGAAGACTGCAGAGATGTATGTAAGAGTACATGTGTGGTAAGGGTTAATTGGAGTTTTGAACATGTAGGAACTACCTCACCCATTGCAGGAGTGGAAGGAAAATCTACCATGTTGATTTCAAATGTGTTAGCATTTGCCTCTCATTTGTGAGATGTTGATTTGTGCTGAATGCTAACCATCACAGTTCAAGAAAACAAGCTGCCCCTTTCCTGCGAGTGCAAGTCTTACAGAACAAGAGTAACACAAATTAAATCTCTGACAACAATTCCTGTGTGCAGACAGACTCATGGTGTGATTCTAGGCAGAAAACGATATTTGATTGGCAATTTCAAAGCACATTTACTACTGTGGTAGAGCAAGTGATAATTACTGTAACAGCCTGACACATTTTCCTTATAATTTAGAGAGGCAGAAAAGAGCACATGTCCTAACAGCTACTTGAGACCATGAGCATGTGGAACCTGGGTGAGTGATTAGACTAGAGCAAAGGAAATAAGCCTTGGTGACGTTGAATGTGTTAGCGTTACACACTGCTATCTGAAATACCACACAGTGCTGAATAGTAAGCATGGGAGTGCAGGAAAATCAGCTGCCTGTGTGCTAAGAGTGTACTTCTGCAGACTGTGTATTGTCAGGTGCAAGAGAGATCTGCATGGACGCTTGCACAACTGCATGAAGACTGCAGAGATGTGTGTAAGAGTACATGTGTGGTAAGGGTTAATTGGAGTTTTGAACATGTAGGAACTACCTCACCCATTGCAGGAGTGGAAGGAAAAACTACCATGTTGATTTCAAATGTGTTAGCATTTGCCTCTCATTTGTGAGATGTTGATTTGTGCTGAATGCTAACCATCACAGTTCAAGAAAACAAGCTGCCCCTTTCCTACGAGTGCAAGTCTCATAGAACAAGAGCAACACAAATTACATCTCTGACAACAATTCCTGTGTGCAGACAGACTCATGGTGTGATTCTAGGCAGAAAACGATATTTGATTTTCAATTTCAAAGCACATTTACCACTGTGGTAGAGCAAGTGATAATTACTGTAACAGCCTGACACATTTTCCTTATAGTTTAGAGAGGCAGAAAAGAGCACATGTTCTAACAGCTACTTGAGACCATGAGCATGTGGAACCTGGGTGAGGTATTAGACTAGAGGAAAGGAAATGAGCCTTGGTGACGTTGAATGTGTTAGCGTTACACACTGCTATCTGAAATATCACACAGTGCTGAATAGTAAGCATGGGAGTGCAGGAAAATCAGCTGCCTGTGTGCTAAGAGTGTGCTTCTGGAGACTGTGTATTGTCAGGTGCAAGAGAGATCTGCATGGACGCTTGCACGACTGCATGAAGACTGCAGAGATGTATGTAAGAGTACATGTGTGGTAAGGGTTAATTGGAGTTTTGAACATGTAGGAACTACCTCATCCATTGCAGGAGTGGAAGGAAAATCTACCATGTTGATTTCAAATGTGTTAGCATTTGACTCTCATTTGTGAGATATTGGTTTGTGCTGAATGCTAACCATCACAGTTCAAGAAAACAAGCTGCCCCTTTCCTGCGAGTGCAAGTCTTACAGAACAAGAGAAACACAAATTAAATCTCTGACAACAATTCCTGTGTGCAGACAGACTCATGGTGTGATTCTAGGCAGAAAACGATATTTGATTGGCAATTTCAAAGCACATTTACTACTGTGGTAGAGCTAATGATAATTACTGTAACAGCCTGACACATTTTCCTTATAGTTCAGAGAGGCAGAAAAGAGCACATGTCCTAACAGCTACTTGAGACCATGAGCATGTGGAACCTGGGTGAGTGATTAGACTAGAGCAAAGGAAATGAGCCTTGGTGATGTTGAATGTGTTAGCGTTACACACTGCTATCTGAAATACCACACAGTGCTCAATAGTGAGCATGGGAGTGCAGGAAAATCAGCTGCCTGTGTGCTAAGAGTGTGCTTCTGGAGACTGTGTATTGTCAGGTGCAAGAGAGATCTGCATGGACGCTTGCACAACTGCATGAAGACTGCAGAGATGTATGTAAGAGTACATGTGTGGTAAGGGTTAATTGGAGTTCTGAACATGTAGGAACTACCTCACCCATTGCAGGAGTGGAAGGAAAATCTACCATGTTGATTTCAAATGTCTTAGCATGTGCCTCTCATTTGTGAGATATTGATTTGTGCTGAATGCTAACCATCACAGTTCAAGAACAGAAGCTGCCCCTTTCCTGCGTGTGCAAGTCTTACAGAATAAGAGCAATACAAATTAAATCTCTGACAACAATTCCTGTGTGCAGACAGACTCATGGTGTGATTCTAAGCAGAAAACGATATTTGATTGGCAATTTCAAAGCACATTTACTACTGTGGTAGAGCAAGTGATAATTACTGTAACAGCCTGACACATTTTCCTTATAGTTTAGAGAGGCAGAAAAGAGCACATGTTCTAACAGCTACTTGAGACCATGAGCATGTGGAACCTGGGTGAGTGATTAGACTAGAGCAAAGGAAATGAGCCTTGGTGATGTTGAATAATGTGTTAGCGTTACACACTGCTATCTGAAATACCACACAGTGCTGAATAGTAAGCATGGGAGTGCAGACAAATCAGCTGCCTGTGTGCTAAGAGTGTGCTTCTGGAGACTGTGTATTGTCAGGTGCAAGAGAGATCTGCATGGACGCTTGCACAACTGCATGAAGACTGCAGAGATGTATGTAAGAGTACATGTGTGGTAAGGGTTAATTGGAGTTTTGAACATGTAGGAACTACCTCACCCATTGCAGGAGTGGAAGGAAAAACTACCATGTTGATTTCAAATGTGTTAGCATTTGCCTCTCATTTGTGAGATGTTGATTTGTGCTGAATGCTAACCATCACAGTTCAAGAAAACAAGCTGCCCCTTTCCTGCGAGTGCAAGTCTCATAGAACAAGAGCAACATGAATTAAATCTTTGACAACAATTCCTGTGTGCAGACAGACTCATGGTGTGATTCTAGGCAGAAAACGATATTTGATTTTCAATTTCAAAGCACATTTACTACTGTGGTAGAGCAAGTGATAATTACTGTAACAGCCCGACACATTTTCCTTATAGTTTAGAGAGGCAGAAAAGAGCACATGTTCTAACAGCTACTTGAGACCATGAGCATGTGGAACCTGGGTGAGTGATTAGACTAGAGCAAAGTAAATGAGCCTTGGTGACGTTGAATGTGTTAGCGTTACACACTGCTATCTGAAATACCACACAGTGCTGAATAGTAAGCATGGGAGTGCAGGTAAATCAGCTGCCTGTGTGCTAAGAGTGTGCTTCTGGAGACTGTGTATTGTCAGGTGCAAGAGAGATCTGCATGGACGCTTGCACAACTGCATGAAGACTGCAGAGCTGTATGTGAGAGTACATGTGTGGTAAGGGTTAAATGGAGTTTTGAACATGTAGGAACTACCTCACCCATTGCAGGAGTGGAAGGAAAATCTACCATGTTGATTTCAAATGTCTTAGCATGTGCCTCTCATTTGTGAGATATTGATTTGTGCTGAATGCTAACCATCACAGTTCAAGAACACAAGCTGCCCCTTTCCTGCGTGTGCAAGTCTTACAGAATAAGAGCAATACAAATTAAATCTCTGACAACAATTCCTGTGTGCAGACAGACTCATGGTGTGATTCTAAGCAGAAAACGATATTTGATTGGCAATTTCAAAGCACATTTACTACTGTGGTAGAGCAAGTGATAATTACTGTAACAGCCTGACACATTTTCCTTATAGTTTAGAGAGGCAGAAAAGAGCACATGTTCTAACAGCTACTTGAGACCATGAGCATGTGGAACCTGGGTGAGTGATTAGACTAGAGCAAAGTAAATGAGCCTTGGTGACGTTGAATGTGTTAGCGTTACACACTGCTATCTGAAATACCACACAGTGCTGAATAGTAAGCATGGGAGTGCAGGTAAATCAGCTGCCTGTGTGGTAAGAGTGTGCTTCTGGAGACTGTGTATTGTCAGGTGCAAGAGAGATCTGCATGGACGCTTGCACAACTGCATGAAGACTGCAGAGCTGTATGTGAGAGTACATGTGTGGTAAGGGTTAAATGGAGTTTTGAACATGTAGGAACTACCTCACCCATTGCAGGAGTGGAAGGAAAAACTACCATGTTGATTTCAAATGTGTTAGCATTTGCCTCTCATTTTTGAGATGTTGATTTGTGCTGAATGCTAACCATCACAGTTCAAGAAAACAAGCTGCCCCTTTCCTGCGAGTGCAAGTCTTACAGAACAAGAGCAACACAAATTAAATCTCTGACAACAATTCCTGTGTGCAGACAGACTCATGGTGTGATTCTAGGCAGAAAACGATATTTGATTGGCAATTTCAAAGCACATTTACTACTGTGGTAGAGCAAGTGATAATTACTGTAACAGCCTGACACATTTTCCTTATAGTTTACAGAGGCAGAAAAGAGCACATGTTCTAACAGCTACTTGAGACCATGAGCATGTGGAACCTGGATGAGTGATTAGACTAGAGCAAAGGAAATGAGCCTTGGTGACGATGAATGTGTTAGCGTTACACACTGCTATCTGAAATACCACATAGTGCTGAATAGTAAGCATGGGAGTGCAGGAAAATCAGCTGCCTGTGTGCTAAGAGTGTGCTTCTGGAGACTGTGTATTGTCAGGTGCAAGAGAGATCTGCATGGACGCTTGCACAACTGCATGAAGACTGCAGAGATGTATGTAAGAGTACATGTGTGGTAAGGGTTAATTGGAGTTTTGAACATGTAGGAACTACCTCACCCATTGCAGGAGTGGAAGGAAAATCTACCATGTTGATTTCAAGTGTGTTAGCATTTGCCTCTCATTTGTGAGATATTGATTTGTGCTGAATGCTGACCATCACAGTTCAAGAAAACAAGCTGCCCCTTTCCTGCGAGTGCAAGTCTTACAGAACAAGAGCAACACAAATTAAATCTCTGACAACAATTCCTGTGTGCAGACAGACTCATGGTGTGATTCTAGGCAGAAAACGATATTTGATTGGCAATTTCAAAGCACATTTACTACTGTGGTAGAGCAAGTGATAATTACTGTAACAGCCTGACACATTTTCCTTATAGTTTAGAGAGGCAGAAAAGAGCACATGTCCTAACAGCTACTTGAGACCATGAGCATGTGGAACCTGGGTGAGTGATTACACTAGAGCAAAGGAAATGAGCCTTGGTGACGTTGAATGTGTCAGAGTTACACACTGCTATCTGAAATACCACACAGTGCTGAATAGTAAGCATGGGAGTGCAGGAAAATCAGCTGCCTGTGTGCTAAGAGTGTGCTTCTAGAGATTGTGTATTGTCAGGTGCAAGAGAGATCTGCATGGACGCTAGCACAACTGCATGAAGACTGCAGAGATGTATGTAAGAGTACATGTGTGGTAAGGGTTAATTGGAGTTTTGAACATGTAGGATCTACCTCACCCATTGCAGGAGTGGAAGGAAAATCTACCATGTTGATTTCAAATGTGTTAGCATTTGCCTCTCATTTATGAGATGTTGATTTGTGCTGAATGCTAACCATCACAGTTCAAGAAATCAAGCTGCCCCTTTCCTGCGAGTGCAAGTCTTACAGAACAAGAGCAACACGAATTAAATCTCTGACAACAATTCCTGTGTGCAGACAGACTCATGGTGTGATTCTAGGCAGAAAACGATATTTGATTGGCAATTTCAAAGCACATTTACTACTGTGGTAGAGCAAGTGATAATTACTGTAACAGCCTGACACATTTTCCTTATAGTTTAGAGAGGCAGAAAAGAGCACATGTTCTAACAGCTACTTGAGACCATGATCATGTGGAACCTGGGTGAGGTATTAGACTAGAGCAAAGGAAATGGGCCTTGGTGACGTTGAATGTGTTAGCGTTACACACTGCTATCTGAAATATCACACAGTGCTGAATAGTAAGCATGGGAGTGCAGGAAAATCAGCTGCCTGTGTGCTAAGAGTGTGCTTCTGGAGACTGTGTATTGTCAGGTGCAAGAGAGATCTGCATGGACGCTTGCACGACTGCATGAAGACTGCAGAGATGTATGTAAGAGTACATGTGTGGTAAGGGTTAATTGGAGTTTTGAACATGTAGGAACTACCTCACCCATTGCAGGAGTGGAAGGAAAATCTACCATGTTGATTTCAAATGTGTTAGCATTTGACTCTCATTTGTGAGATATTGGTTTGTGCTGAATGCTAACCATCACAGTTCAAGAAAACAAGCTGCCCCTTTCCTGCGAGTGCAAGTCTTACAGAACAAGAGAAACACAAATTAAATCTCTGACAACAATTCCTGTGTGCAGACAGACTCATGGTGTGATTCTAGGCAGAAAACAATATTTGATTGGCAATTTCAAAGCACATTTACTACTGTGGTAGAGCTAATGATAATTACTGTAACAGCCTGACACATTTTTCTTATAGTTCAGAGAGGCAGAAAAGAGCACATGTCCTAACAGCTACTTGAGACCATGAGCATGTGGAACCTGGGTGAGTGATTAGACTAGAGCAAAGGAAATGAGCCTTGGTGATGTTGAATGTGTTAGCGTTACACACTGCTATCTGAAATACCACACAGTGCTCAATAGTGAGCATGCGAGTGCAGGAAAATCAGCTGCCTGTGTGCTAAGAGTGTGCTTCTGGAGACTGTATATTGTCAGGTGCAAGAGAGATCTGCATGGACGCTTGCACAACTGCATGAAGACTGCAGAGATGTATGTAAGAGTACATGTGTGGTAAGGGTTAATTGGAGTTTTGAACATGTAGGAACTACCTCACCCATTGCAGGAGTGGAAGGAAAATCTAACATGTTGATTTAAAATGTGTTAGCATTTGCCTCTCATTTATGAGATATTGATTTGTGCTGAATGCTAACCATCACAGTTCAAGAACACAAGCTGCCCCTTTCCTGCGTGTGCAAGTCTTACAGAATAAGAGCAATACAAATTAAATCTCTGACAACAATTCCTGTGTGCAGACAGACTCATGGTGTGATTCTAAGCAGAAAACGATATTTGATTGGCAATTTCAAAGCACATTTACTACTGTGGTAGAGCAAGTAATAATTACTGTAACAGCCTGACACATTTTCCTTATAGTTTAGAGAGGCAGAAAAGAGCACATGTTCTAACAGCTACTTGAGACCATGAGCATGTGGAACCTGGGTGAGTGATTAGACTAGAGCAAAGGAAATGAGCCTTGGTGATGTTGAATAATGTGTTAGCGTTACACACTGCTATCTGAAATACCACACAGTGCTGAATAGTAAGCATGGGAGTGCAGAAAAATCCGCTGCCTGTGTGCTAAGAGTGTGCTTCTGGAGACTGTGTATTGTCAGGTGCAAGAGAGATCTGCATGGACGCTTGCACAACTGCATGAAGACTGCAGAGATGTATGTAAGAGTACATGTGTGGTAAGGGTTAATTGGAGTTTTGAACATGTAGGAACTACCTCACCCATTGCAGGAGTGGAAGGAAAAACTACCATGTTGATTTCAAATGTGTTAGCATTTGCCTCTCATTTGTGAGATGTTGATTTGTGCTGAATGCTAACCATCACAGTTCAAGAAAACAAGCTGCCCCTTTCCTGCGAGTGCAAGTCTCATAGAACAAGAGCAACATGAATTAAATCTTTGACAACAATTCCTGTGTGCAGACAGACTCATGGTGTGATTCTAGGCAGAAAACGATATTTGATTTTCAATTTCAAAGCACATTTACTACTGTGGTAGAGCAAGTGATAATTACTGTAACAGCCTGACACATTTTCCTTATAGTTTAGAGAGGCAGAAAAGAGCACATGTTCTAACAGCTACTTGAGACCATGAGCATGTGGAACCTGGGTGAGTGATTAGACTAGAGCAAAGTAAATGAGCCTTGGTGACGTTGAATGTGTTAGCGTTACACACGGCTATCTGAAATACCACACAGTGCTGAATAGTAAGCATGGGAGTGCAGGTAAATCAGCTGCCTGTGTGGTAAGAGTGTGCTTCTGGAGACTGTGTATTGTCAGGTGCAAGAGAGATCTGCATGGGCGCTTGCACAACTGCATGAAGACTGCAGAGCTGTATGTGAGAGTACATGTGTGGTAAGGGTTAAATGGAGTTTTGAACATGTAGGAACTACCTCACCCATTGCAGGAGTGGAAGGAAAAACTACCATGTTGATTTCAAATGTGTTAGCATTTGCCTCTCATTTTTGAGATGTTGATTTGTGCTGAATGCTAACCATCACAGTTCAAGAAAACAAGCTGCCCCTTTCCTGCGAGTGCAAGTCTTACAGAACAAGAGCAACACAAATTAAATCTCTGACAACAATTCCTGTGTGCAGACAGACTCATGGTGTGATTATAGGCAGAAAACGATATTTGATTGGCAATTTCAAAGCACATTTACTACTGTGGTAGAGCAAGTGATAATTACTGTAACAGCCTGACACATTTTCCTTATAGTTTACAGAGGCAGAAAAGAGCACATGTTCTAACAGCTACTTGAGACCATGAGCATGTGGAACCTGGATGAGTGATTAGACTAGAGCAAAGGAAATGAGCCTTGGTGACGATGAATGTGTTAGCGTTACACACTGCTATCTGAAATACCACATAGTGCTGAATAGTAAGCATGGGAGTGCAGGAAAATCAGCTGCCTGTGTGCTAAGAGTGTGCTTCTGGAGACTGTGTATTGTCAGGTGCAAGAGAGATCTGCATGGACGCTTGCACAACTGCATGAAGACTGCAGAGATGTATGTAAGAGTACATGTGTGGTAAGGGTTAATTGGAGTTTTGAACATGTAGGAACTACCTCACCCATTGCAGGAGTGGAAGGAAAATCTACCATGTTGATTTCAAGTGTGTTAGCATTTGCCTCTCATTTGTGAGATATTGATTTGTGCTGAATGCTAACCATCACAGTTCAAGAAAACAAGCTGCCCCTTTCCTGCGAGTGCAAGTCTTACAGAACAAGAGCAACACAAATTAAATCTCTGACAACAATTCCTGTGTGCAGACAGACTCATGGTGTGATTCTAGGCAGAAAACGATATTTGATTGGCAATTTCAAAGCACATTTACTACTGTGGTAGAGCAAGTGATAATTACTGTAACAGCCTGACACATTTTCCTTATAGTTTAGAGAGGCAGAAAAGAGCACATGTCCTAACAGCTACTTGAGACTATGAGCATGTGGAACCTGGGTGAGTGATTACACTAGAGCAAAGGAAATGAGCCTTGGTGACGTTGAATGTGTCAGAGTTACACACTGCTATCTGAAATACCACACAGTGCTGAATAGTAAGCATGGGAGTGCAGGAAAATCAGCTGCCTGTGTGCTAAGAGTGTGCTTCTGGAGATTGTGTATTGTCAGGTGCAAGAGAGATCTGCATGGACGCTAGCACAACTGCATGAAGACTGCAGAGATGTATGTAAGAGTACATGTGTGGTAAGGGTTAATTGGAGTTTTGAACATGTAGGATCTACCTCACCCATTGCAGGAGTGGAAGGAAAATCTACCATGTTGATTTCAAATGTGTTAGCATTTGCCTCTCATTTATGAGATGTTGATTTGTGCTGAATGCTAACCATCACAGTTCAAGAAAACAAGCTGCCCCTTTCCTGCGAGTGCAAGTCTTACAGAACAAGAGCAACACGAATTAAATCTCTGACAACAATTCCTGTGTGCAGACAGACTCATGGTGTGATTCTAGGCAGAAAACGATATTTGATTGGCAATTTCAAAGCACATTTACTACTGTGGTAGAGCAAGTGATAATTACTGTAACAGCCTGACACATTTTCCTTATAGTTTAGAGAGGCAGAAAAGAGCACATGTTCTAACAGCTACTTGAGACCATGATCATGTGGAACCTGGGTGAGGTATTAGACTAGAGCAAAGGAAATGGGCCTTGGTGACGTTGAATGTGTTAGCGTTACACACTGCTATCTGAAATATCACACAGTGCTGAATAGTAAGCATGGGAGTGCAGGAAAATCAGCTGCCTGTGTGCTAAGAGTGTGCTTCTGGAGACTGTGTATTGTCAGGTGCAAGAGAGATCTGCATGGATGCTTGCACGACTGCATGAAGACTGCAGAGATGTATGTAAGAGTACATGTGTGGTAAGGGTTAATTGGAGTTTTGAACATGTAGGAACTACCTCACCCATTGCAGGAGTGGAAGGAAAATCTACCATGTTGATTTCAAATGTGTTAGCATTTGACTCTCATTTGTAAGATATTGGTTTGTGCTGAATGCTAACCATCACAGTTCAAGAAAACAAGCTGCCCCTTTCCTGCGAGTGCAAGTCTTACAGAACAAGAGAAACACAAATTAAATCTCTGACAACAATTCCTGTGTGCAGACAGACTCATGGTGTGATTCTAGGCAGAAAACGATATTTGATTGGCAATTTCAAAGCACATTTACTACTGTGGTAGAGCAAGTGATAATTACTGTAACAGCCTGACACATTTTCCTTATAGTTTAGAGAGGCAAAAAAGAGCACATGTCCTAACAGCTACTTGAGACCATGAGCATGTGGAACCTGGGTGAGAGATTAGACTACAGCAAACGAAATGAACCTTGGTGACGTTGAATGTGTTAGCGTTACACACTGCTATCTGAGATACCACACAGTGCTGAATAGTAAGCATGGGAGTGCAGGAAAATCAGCTGCCTGTGTGCTAAGAGTGTGCTTCTGGAGACTGTGTATTGTCAGGTGCAAGAGAGATCTGCATGGGCGCTTGCACAACTGCATGAAGACTGCAGAGCTGTATGTGAGAGTACATGTGTGGTAAGGGTTAAATGGAGTTTTGAACATGTAGGAACTACCTCACCCATTGCAGGAGTGGAAGGAAAAACTACCATGTTGATTTCAAATGTGTTAGCATTTGCCTCTCATTTTTGAGATGTTGATTTGTGCTGAATGCTAACCATCACAGTTCAAGAAAACAAGCTGCCGCTTTCCTGCGAGTGCAAGTCTTACAGAACAAGAGCAACACAAATTAAATCTCTGACAACAATTCCTGTGTGCAGACAGACTCATGGTGTAATTATAGGCAGAAAACGATATTTGATTGGCAATTTCAAAGCACATTTACTACTGTGGTAGAGCAAGTGATAATTACTGTAACAGCCTGACACATTTTCCTTATAGTTTACAGAGGCAGAAAAGAGCACATGTTCTAACAGCTACTTGAGACCATGAGCATGTGGAACCTGGATGAGTGATTAGACTAGAGCAAAGGAAATGAGCCTTGGTGACGATGAATGTGTTAGCGTTACACACTGCTATCTGAAATACCACATAGTGCTGAATAGTAAGCATGGGAGTGCAGGAAAATCAGCTGCCTGTGTGCTAAGAGTGTGCTTCTGGAGACTGTGTATTGTCAGGTGCAAGAGAGATCTGCATGGACGCTTGCACAACTGCATGAAGACTGCAGAGATGTATGTAAGAGTACATGTGTGGTAAGGGTTAATTGGAGTTTTGAACATGTAGGAACTACCTCACCCATTGCAGGAGTGGAAGGAAAATCTACCATGTTGATTTCAAGTGTGTTAGCATTTGCCTCTCATTTGTGAGATATTGATTTGTGCTGAATGCTAACCATCACAGTTCAAGAAAACAAGCTGCCCCTTTCCTGCGAGTGCAAGTCTTACAGAACAAGAGCAACACAAATTAAATCTCTGACAACAATTCCTGTGTGCAGACAGACTCATGGTGTGATTCTAGGCAGAAAACGATATTTGATTGGCAATTTCAAAGCACATTTACTACTGTGGTAGAGCAAGTGATAATTACTGTAACAGCCTGACACATTTTCCTTATAGTTTAGAGAGGCAGAAAAGAGCACTTGTCCTAACAGCTACTTGAGACCATGAGCATGTGGAACCTGGGTGAGTGATTACACTAGAGCAAAGGAAATGAGCCTTGGTGACGTTGAATGTGTCAGAGTTACACACTGCTATCTGAAATACCACACAGTGCTGAATAGTAAGCATGGGAGTGCAGGAAAATCAGCTGCCTGTGTGCTAAGAGTGTGCTTCTGGAGATTGTGTATTGTCAGGTGCAAGAGAGATCTGCATGGACGCTAGCACAACTGCATGAAGACTGCAGAGATGTATGTAAGAGTACATGTGTGGTAAGGGTTAATTGGAGTTTTGAACATGTAGGATCTACCTCACCCATTGCAGGAGTGGAAGGAAAATCTACCATGTTGATTTCAAATGTGTTAGCATTTGCCTCTCATTTATGAGATGTTGATTTGTGCTGAATGCTAACCATCACAGTTCAAGAAAACAAGCTGCCCCTTTCCTGCGAGTGCAAGTCTTACAGAACAAGAGCAACACGAATTAAATCTCTGACAACAATTCCTGTGTGCAGACAGACTCATGGTGTGATTCTAGGCAGAAAACGATATTTGATTGGCAATTTCAAAGCACATTTACTACTGTGGTAGAGCAAGTGATAATTACTGTAACAGCCTGACACATTTTCCTTATAGTTTAGAGAGGCAGAAAAGAGCACATGTTCTAACAGCTACTTGAGACCATGATCATGTGGAACCTGGGTGAGGTATTAGACTAGAGCAAAGGAAATGGGCCTTGGTGACGTTGAATGTGTTAGCGTTACACACTGCTATCTGAAATATCACACAGTGCTGAATAGTAAGCATGGGAGTGCAGGAAAATCAGCTGCCTGTGTGCTAAGAGTGTGCTTCTGGAGACTGTGTATTGTCAGGTGCAAGAGAGATCTGCATGGATGCTTGCACGACTGCATGAAGACTGCAGAGATGTATGTAAGAGTACATGTGTGGTAAGGGTTAATTGGAGTTTTGAACATGTAGGAACTACCTCACCCATTGCAGGAGTGGAAGGAAAATCTACCATGTTGATTTCAAATGTGTTAGCATTTGACTCTCATTTGTAAGATATTGGTTTGTGCTGAATGCTAACCATCACAGTTCAAGAAAACAAGCTGCCCCTTTCCTGCGAGTGCAAGTCTTACAGAACAAGAGAAACACAAATTAAATCTCTGACAACAATTCCTGTGTGCAGACAGACTCATGGTGTGATTCTAGGCAGAAAACGATATTTGATTGGCAATTTCAAAGCACATTTACTACTGTGGTAGAGCTAATGATAATTACTGTAACAGCCTGACACATTTTCCTTATAGTTCAGAGAGGCAGAAAAGAGCACATGTCCTAACAGCTACTTGAGACCATGAGCATGTGGAACCTGGGTGAGTGATTAGACTAGAGCAAAGGAAATGAGCCTTGGTGATGTTGAATGTGTTAGCGTTACACACTGCTATCTGAAATACCACACAGTGCTCAATAGTGAGCATGCGAGTGCAGGAAAATCAGCTGCCTGTGTGCTAAGAGTGTGCTTCTGGAGACTGTATATTGTCAGGTGCAAGAGAGATCTGCATGGACGCTTGCACAACTGCATGAAGACTGCAGAGATGTATGTAAGAGTACATGTGTGGTAAGGGTTAATTGGAGTTTTGAACATGTAGGAACTACCTCACCCATTGCAGGAGTGGAAGGAAAATCTAACATGTTGATTTAAAATGTGTTAGCATTTGCCTCTCATTTATGAGATGTTGATTTGTGCTGAATGCTAACCATCACAGTTCAAGAAAACAAGCTGCCCCTTTCATGTGAGTGCAAGTCTTACAGAACAAGAGCAACACAAATTAAATCTCTGACAACAATTCCTGTGTGCAGACAGACTCATGGTGTGATTCTAGGCAGAAAACGATATTTGATTGGCAATTTGAAAGCACATTTACTACTGTGGTAGAGCAAGTGATAATTACTGTAACAGCCTGACACATTTTCCTTATAGTTTAGAGAGGCAGAAAAGAGCACATGTCCTAACAGCTACTTGAGACCATGAGCATGTGGAACCTGGGTGAGTGATTAGACTAGAGCAAAGGAAATGAGCCTTGGTGACGTTGAATGTGTTAGCGTTACACACTGCTATCTGAAATACCACACAGTGCTGAATAGTAAGCATGGGAGTGCAGGAAAATCAGCTGCCTGTGTGCTAAGAGTGTGGTTCTGGAGGCTGTGTATTGTCAGGTGCAAGAGAGAGCTGCATGGACGCTTGCACAACTGCATGAAGACTGCAGAGATGTATGTAAGAGTACATGTGTGGTAAGGGTTAATTGGAGTTTTGAACATGTAGGAACTACCTCACCCATTGCAGGAGTGGAAGGAAAATCTACCATGTTGATTTCAAATGTGTTAGTATTTGCCTCTCATTTGTGAGATATTGATTTGTGCTGAATGCTAACCATCACAGTTCAAGAAAACAAGCTGCCCCTTTCCTGCGAGTGCAAGTCTTACAGAACAAGAGCAACACAAATTAAATCTCTGACAGCAATTCCTGTGTGCAGACAGACTCATGGTGTGATTCTAGGCAGAAAACGATATTTGATTGGCAATTTGAAAGCACATTTACTACTGTGGTAGAGCAAGTGATAATTACTGTAACAGCCTGACACATTTTCCTTATAGTTTAGAGAGGCAGAAAAGAGCACATGTTCTAACAGCTACTTGAGACCATGAGCATGTGGAACCTGGGTGAGGTATTAGACTAGAGCAAAGGAAATGATCCTTGGTGACGTTGAATGTGTTAGCGTTACACACTGCTATCTGAAATATCACACAGTGCTGAATAGTAAGCATGGGAGTGCAGGAAAATCAGCTGCCTGTGTGCTAAGAGTGTGCTTCTGGAGACTGTGTATTGTCAGGTGCAAGAGAGATCTGCATGGACGCTTGCACGACTGCATGAAGACTGCAGAGATGTATGTAAGAGTACATGTGTGGTAAGGGTTAATTGGAGTTTTGAACATGTAGGAACTACCTCACCCATTGCAGGAGTGGAAGGAAAATCTACCATGTTGATTTCAAATGTGTTAGCATTTGACTCTCATTTGTGAGATATTGGTTTGTGCTGAATGCTAACCATCACAGTTCAAGAAAACAAGCTGCCCCTTTCCTGCGAGTGCAAGTCTTACAGAACAAGAGAAACACAAATTAAATCTCTGACAACAATTCCTGTGTGCAGACAGACTCATGGTGTGATTCTAGGCAGAAAACGATATTTGATTGGCAATTTCAAAGCACATTTACTACTGTGGTAGAGCTAATGATAATTACTGTAACAGCCTGACACATTTTCCTTATAGTTCAGAGAGGCAGAAAAGAGCACATGTCCTAACAGCTACTTGAGACCATGAGCATGTGGAACCTGGGTGAGTGATTAGACTAGAGCAAAGGAAATGAGCCTTGGTGATGTTGAATGTGTTAGCATTACACACTGCTATCTGAAATACCACACAGTGCTCAATAGTGAGCATGGGAGTGCAGGAAAATCAGCTGCCTCTGTGCTAAGAGTGTGCTTCTGGAGACTGTGTATTGTCAGGTGCAAGAGAGATCTGCATGGACGCTTGCACAACTGCATGAAGACTGCAGAGATGTATGTAAGAGTACATGTGTGATAAGGGTTAATTGGAGTTTTGAACATGTAGGAACTACCTCACCCATTGCAGGAGTGGAAGGAAAATCTACCATGTTGATTTCAAATGTGTTAGCATTTGACTCTCATTTGTGAGATATTGATTTGTGCTGAATGCTAACCATCACAGTTCAAGAAAACAAGCTGCCCCTTTCCTGCGAGTGCAAGTCTTACAGAACAAGAGCAACACGAATTAAATCTCTGACAACAATTCCTGTGTGCAGACAGACTCATGGTGTGATTCTAGGCAGAAAAGGATATTTGATTGGCAATTTCAATGCACATTTACTACTGTGGTAGAGCAAATGATAATTACTGTAACAGCCTGACACATTTTCCTTATAGTTTAGAGAGGCAGAAAAGAGCACATGTCCTAACAGCTACTTGAGACCATGAGCATGTGGAACCTCGGTGAGTGATTAGACTAGAGCAAAGGAAATGAGCCTTGGTGATGTTGAATGTGTTAGCGTTACACACTGCTATCTGAAATACCACACAGTGCTGAATAGTGAGCATGGGAGTGCAGGAAAATCAGCTGCCTGTGTGCTAAGAGTGTGCTTCTGGAGACTGTATATTGTCAGGTGCAAGAGAGATCTGCATGGACGCTTGCACAACTGCATGAAGACTGCAGAGATGTATGTAAGAGTACATGTGTGGTAAGGGTTAATTGGAGTTTTGAACATGTAGGAACTACCTCACCCTTTGAAGGAGTGGAAGGAAAATCTACCATGTTGATTTCAAATGTGTTAGCATTTGACTCTCATTTGTGAGATATTGATTTGTGCTGAATGCTAACCATCACAGTTCAAGAAAACAAGCTGCCCCTTTCCTGCGAGTGCAAGTCTTACAGAACAAGAGCAACACGAATTAAATCTCTGACAACAATTCCTGGGTGCAGACAGACTCATGGTGTGATTCTAGGCAGAAAACGATATTTGATTGGCAATTTCAAAGCACATTTACTACTGTGGTAGAGCAAGTGATAATTACTGTAACAGCCTGACACATTTTCCTTATAGTTTAGAGAGGCAGAAAAGAGCACATGTCCTAACAGCTACTTGAGACCATGAGCATGTGGAACCTGGGTGAGTGATTAGACTAGAGCAAAGGAAATGAGCCTTGGTGACGTTGAATGTGTCAGCGTTACACACTGCTATTTGAAATACCACACAGTGCTGAATAGTAAGCATGGGAGTGCAGGAAAATCAGCTGCTTGTGTGCTAAGAGTGTGCTTCTGGAGACTGTGTATTGTCCTGTGCAAGAGAGATCTGCATGGACGCTTGCACAACTGCATGAAGACTGCAGAGATGTATGTAAGAGTACATGTGTGGTAAGGGTTAATTGGAGTTTTAAACATGTAAGAACTACCTCACCCATTGCAGGAGTGGAAGGAAAATCTACCATCTTGATTTCAAATGTGTTAGCATTTGCCTCTCATTTGTGAGATATTGATTTGTTCTGCATGCTAACCATCACAGTTCAAGAAAACAAGCTGCCCCTTTCCTGCGAGTGCGAGTGCAAGTCTTACAGAACAAGAGCAACACAAATTAAATCTCTGACAACAATTCCTGTGTGCAGACAGACTCATGGTGTGATTCTAGGCAGAAAACGATATTTGATTGGCAATTTCAAAGCACATTTACTACTGTGGTAGAGCAAGTGATAATTACTGTAACAGCCTGACACATTTTCCTTATAGTTTGGTGTTGGAGCCGGCCTCGTGGCGTGGTCCTGTTCCCCCTCGCTAAGCCGCACGAGGTCCCATGCACCTCGGGGCACCTCCATTTTGGATTATACGTCACTCCACGTGACCACCTACATGACCCTGATCTACCCGGCCTCAGTCCCAGCGAGGCCCGACATCGAGGCGCCAACCCCTGGCCTGGGGGATACCACGTGAGCCCTTCCCACTCCCGGCGGAGGGCAGTATCGATGGGACCCCCAACTGTCCTTCCACACCTAGGTGCAATCGCCCCACAGCTCTCTGGGGCCTGGCGCCTCTCCTGCTGGGCGTCTGGCCGCGCCCTACCCGGCCTCTCCGCCCTCCTGGGCGCAAGGGTCCGGACATCAAAGGGCTCCAGGCCTATATCTGGGGCGACCCGGCAACAAGACGACAGTTGTATCCCGGAGTCAAGAGCCCTGCTGATCGGATCGCGGCTGACCCTACGGAGAAAGACTCTTCCTGAACCGACACTCTGAGCCCTGCTGACGATGTCGCGGCTCCATCGTGCTTACAAGACCTTCCCGAACCTTTGGGGCCCTGCTGACGCTGTCGCGGCCCGACCTTGTTGAAACGTACCATCAGAGCCCAGCTGACCTCGTCGCGGCTCGACCCAAGCGGACCTACCACCGGAGCCCTGCTGACCGTGTCGCGGCTCGACCCAAGCGGAACTACCACCTGAGCCCTGCAGACGCCGTCGCGGCTCTCCACGTCCGAGCCGCTCTGAGACCAGCACCCAAGGTCTGGCGCAGAGCCTTCCCGTACCTAGCTGGTACTAAGACTGTCCCGCTACCCTAACCCTCCAAGAACATTGAGACTCTTACCGGATCACTCGATCCCATTGTAAATATTGAACCGTGCTCCTTTTTATATAAAGAACCAAGATAAGCAACTAATACGGAGTCCTGTGTGGTGGTGTTACTGGGCCTCGTACGATCATAGGAGAAGGACCTCTCCTAGGAGGCTTCTCAGCGGCGCTCGGCTATAACTTTGCGGTAGGAAGGTGCCCCGGAGTAGTCCCCCCGACTCCCCGGTGGTCCTCCCTCCAACATTTGGTGGCCAGCGACGGGATCCGAGCCAGACGCAATCGTACAGGCAAGTAACGCACCCACTACCTAACCAGACGGAAAAAGACAAAGGGAACCATGGACGGCCAAGAAGCAACCGTGGCCGCAACCTTCCAGCTGGAAAAACTGGAAGAATACACCCACAAAGAGCTCAAACAATTCTGCAAGGACAAAGGGATCCCAACCACCGGATTGGGCACCAAGGAGGAAATGCAGAAAGCCCTGAAAGCCTGGGCAGAAGCCGAGGTCACTCCACCCCGCACCGAAGGGACCTCGGCCCGGGACGAAAACCTGCCGACCACAACCCCGACAGATGGGGGGCGAGGCATCCCCAACGCAAGCCTATCCCACGAAGAAATGCGAGAACGAGAGAGGGTCCGGGCACACGAAATGGACCTCGCACGACTCCGGCTGGACGGCGAGCTCCAACTGGCGGAGAAGAAAATAGCCCTGGAGCAACTACGGCTGCAAGAGGAAATTGAAGAAAAGAAACGGCATCGGGAACTCGAAGAGAGACGGCTAACCCTCGAGCACGAGAGGAGCCTCAAAGAACTCGAACTGAAAGCCAAAACGAGGGAGACCAGCACCCCCGGGAACCGGGACGCTCCGCCACTGACCGAGCCCAAGGTTCATATCCCCAAGGATGTCGTCAAAGAATACTACAAGAACGACGACATCCAGCAATGGTTCCGAGCCTACGAGGTAGCCATGACATCCCATCGGGTACCCCGGAAGGATTGCCGGCCTATGGGGGAGGTTCCTCAGCGAGGGCCGTGATACCCTGCTGCAACTCCCCGACGCAGTGATGACCTCCTACGACCACATGAAAGAAGCCCTACTCACCCGCTACGGACTATCCGCCGAGATTTACCGGCAGCGCTTCCGAGACTGCAAGAAGCTCCCCGGTACCACATGGGTCGAGTACGTGGACTTCTTTAGCCGGGCCTTTGAAGGGTGGATAAAAGGGAGCAAGGTCACGTCGTACAATGAACTGTTCGACCTCATTGTCTGGGAGCACCTCGCCAACAACTGCTTTGTGGAACTAAGGCAACACCTCCTGGACAGTAAACTGACCGAGCCCCGGAAGCTCGCCGCCGAAGCAGACCGATGGGTCAACACCCGGATCCCCCGGAACCCCGTGGGGGACTACCAACGGAGTACCACGGGTCCTCCTCGCCAGTGGGGCGGAGGAGGGGGGTCCCACCGCGGTCGAGAATTCCCGGCCAGACCGCCCAGAAGCCCGCCACGGGGCCAAGCCGCCAACCACACGTCCCCGACCATGGGCCGAAGGGGGACCCCCATCGCCCGGCCTGGACCCCGACCACCAGTGACCTGCTTCGGCTGCCAGCAGACCGGCCACTATGCCAGCGACCCGGCCTGCCCCGTGAACCGGTGGAACGGGACCGCTGGGCCCCCTGGGCCCCCTCCCCGACAAGTAGCAGCCGCAGCCCTGGGGGAAGGAGAGGACGAGGAGGAAAACCGCGACGACGGATCCCCCGAGTGGGAACCCGCTGCCATGTCGCTCGTATGCCTGGGCTCCCGAGAAATGGTGCCCCGAGCGGCCATCCCCAGCAACACCCAGAAGTACCAGCAGTGGGTCACCATCAATGGACGACGGGTCGAAGCCCTCCGGGACACTGGGGCCAGCGTGACCGCTGTCCGCTGCCACCTGGTGACCCCCGAACAAATCCTGCCACATGTCCTATGCCCTGTCCGGACCGCGGACAACAGCGAGAGCATGTGCCGGATGGCCAGGATCCCCTTCGAGTGGGGAGGAGTGTCCGGCACCCTAAAAGTGACTGTCCGCAACGACGCCCCCATGGACTGCCTCCTGGGGAATGACCTAGAGAGCTCCCCCTGGGCCCAGGTGGAGCGCCGCGAGCATCTGGGGATGCTAGGGCTGCCCGAGTGGGCCTGCGCCACCACCCGGTCCATGACCGCCCAACCAGCCGCTGCCGCAGCCACCGACAAGCCTACAGGCCCAGAACTATCACCATCCTCCGGCCCGGAGGAACCCGACAATGAGGCCGGGCCATCCGAACTTTCTTCCGACGAGGCCGCCTCCCTCAGCGAGATCCCCGAGCTGGCCCAGTGGCGCCACGATGGGGCCCCACCCGCGAACAATTCCAGCAAGAACAGAAGGCCTGCGCGTCCCTCGAGGGGACCCGACAGCAAGCGGCCGCCCAGGCCTCGGGGGACCCCACGGGAACCCACTGGGTCTATTGGGACAATGACTTACTATACAGCGAACAGAAAATCGCCGAACTGGGAGCCGGCCGGGTGTTGGTGGTTCCCCTCCGGTTCCGGGAGTTCCTCCTGAACCTGGCGCATGACGTGCCCCTCTTCGGACACCTCGGGCGGGACAAGACTTACAGCCACCTAGTGACCCATTTCTATTGGCCCCGAATGCGGAGAGACGTGGACCACCACTGCCGGTCCTGCCAGACCTGCCAGGCTAGCGGAAAGACTGGGGGTCGAGTTAAAGCCCCCCTCCAACCATTTCCAGCCATCCACACCCCGTTCGAACGAGTGGGGATCGACATCGTGGGGCCCCTCGACCCCCGAACCGCCCTGGGACACCGCTTCATCCTGGTACTGGTCGACCACGCCACCCGATACCCCGAGGCCATCCCACTCCGCACTGTGACAGCTCCAGTGGTGGGCCGGGCCCTGATGGGCATCTTCTCCAGGGTGGGGTTCCCCCGAGAAGTGGTGAGCGACAGGGGTACGAACTTTATTTCAAAGTACATGAAATCCCTCTGGCAACAATGTGGGGTCACCTACAGATTCACCACCCCTTACCACCCCCAGGGGAACGGACTGGTCGAGCGGTTCAACCGAACCCTAAAAGGGATGATCCAGGGCCTGGAAGAGCCCCTGAGGAGGAGGTGGAATGTCCTGCTACCCTGCCTCCTGTTCGCCTATCGGGAGGTACCACAGAAATCCCTGGGCTTCAGCCCCTTCGAACTATTGTATGGGCACCCCGTCCGAGGGCCCCTCAGCCTGGTCAAGGAGGGCTGGGAGGCGAACGTCCAAGATGCCCCCCTGACGTCTACCGGTACCTCCTGACCCTGCGGAACCAGACTCGGAAGTTCCGGGCCCTGGCAGAAGCCAACCTCGAAGCCAGCCAAGAGGACATGAAGCGCTGGTATGACGCAAATGCCTCGACCATCGAGTTCGAGCCGGGCCAGCAAGTCTGGGTCATGTCACCCGTGGACCCCTGCGCCCTGCAGGACAAGTGGACCGGGCCCTTCAAGGTGGTTGAGAAGAAGAGCCCCGTCACCTACCTAGTCGACATGGAGTCCCCGAGGAACCCCCTCCGGGTCCTGCACGCCAACCGGCTCAAGCCCCACTTTGCCCGAACTGAACTAAGCCTGCTGCTGGCTACTGACGATGGGGGCGAAAGCGACTCCGAGCCCCTACCAGACCTCCTGGGGTCCTCGGGCCAAGACGGCTCCTTGGAGGGCGTCCACCTCTCCGCCACACTGACCCCGGAACAGCGCCATGACTGCCGGAGGCTGCTGCAACCCTTCGCTGCCCTCTTCTCTCTCACGCCCGGGGTGACCCCCTGGTGCGTCCACGACGTGGATACCGGGGACAGCCCCCCTGTGCGACACCGCGCCTACAGAGTACCTGACCGAGTCCGAGCCTGCATACAGACCGAGGTCGCCAAGATGCTCGCCCTCGGAGTCATCGAGCCCTCCGAGGGCCCGTGGGCCAGCCCGGTGGTCTTGGTGCCGAAGGCCGCCGCCCCCGGCACCTCTCCGGAACTCAGATTTTGTGTAGACTACCGGGGCCTGAACGCAGTCACCAAGACCGATGCCCACCCCCTGCCACGGGCAGACGAGCTGATCGACCGCTTAGGGGCCGCCCGCTACCTAAGCACCTTTGATCTCACCGCTGGGTACTGGCAGATCAAGCTCACGCCCGGCGCCCAGGAACGATCCGCCTTTTCTACCCCCGATGGGCACTACCACTTTCGGGTGATGCCCTTCGGTATGAAGAACGCCCCAGCGACCTTTCAGAGGCTGGTGAACAAGGTCCTGGCCGGGCTAGAAATGTTCAGCGCGGCCTACCTCGATGACATTGCAGTCTTCAGCGACCAGTGGGCCGCGCACCTAGGGCACCTCGAAGAAGTCCTGGCCGCTCTCCAAAGGGCCGGGCTCACAATTAAGGCCAGCAAGTGCCAGATCGGTCAAGGATCTGTGACCTATCTGGGCCACCAGGTGGGGAGTGGCCAGGTAGCGCCCCTCCAGTTGAAGGTCGATGCCATCCAGGCGTGGGAGCCCCCCGCAACCCAAACCGCTGTCCGGGCCATCCTAGGCCTCACAGGCTACTACCGGCGCTTTATTAAAGATTATGGCAGCATTGTGGGCCCCCTTACGGAGCTCACTTCCAAGAAACAGCCCAAAGTGGTGCACTGGACGCCCCGCTGTCAGACCGCTTTCGAAGCCCTCAAGGCGGCAATGTGTGCTGCCCCGGTGCTACAGGCCCCTGACTACAGCAAGGAATTTGTGGTGCAGACTGACGCATCAGAGTACAGGGTCGGGGTGGTCCTCTCCCAGATGGACGCCGAGGGCCACGACCGACCTGTGGCCTTTATCAGCCGCCGACTGCTGCCCCGAGAACAGAGGTGGAGCACCATCGAGCGGGAGGCTTTCGCTGTGGTATGGGCTATCAAGAAGCTCCGGCCCTAACTTTTCGGCACCCACTTCAGGGTCCAGACTGACCACCGGCCCTTGCGGTGGCTCATGCAAATGCGGGGCGAGAACCCCAAGTTGTTGCGATGGTCCATCTCGCTGCAAGGGATGGACTTCACCGTGGAACACCGGCCCGGCAACGACCACGCCAATGCTGACGGCCTGTCCAGATTCTTCCGCCTCGGCGAGGAGAACCCCCAAGGAGATGGGTGACTCTCCCTGCCTTCAGCTGGGGGGACGCGTGTTGGAGCCGGCCTCGTGGCGTGGTCCTGTTCCCCCTCGCTAAGCCGCACGAGGTCCCATGCACCTCGGGGCACCTCCATTTTGGATTATACGTCACTCCACGTGACCACCTACATGACCCTGCTCTACCCGGCCTCAGTCCCAGCGAGGCCCGACATCGAGGCGCCAACCCCTGGCCTGGGGGATACCACGTGAGCCCTTCCCACTCCCGGCGGAGGGCAGTATCGATGGGACCACCAACCGTCCTTCCACACCTAGGTGCGATCGCCCCACAGCTCTCTGGGGCCTGGCGCCTCTCCTGCTGGGCGTCTGGCCACGCCCTACCCGGCCTCTCCGCCCTCCTGGGCGCAAGGGTCCGGACATCAAAGGGCTCCAGACCTATATCTGGGGCGACCCGGCAACAAGACGACAGTTGTATCCCGGAGTCAAGAGCCCTGCTGATCGGATCGCGGCTGACCCTACGGAGAAAGACTCTTCCTGAACCGACACTCTGAGCCCTGCTGACGACGTCGCGGCTCCATCGTGCTTACAAGACCTTCCCGAACCTTTGGGGCCCTGCTGACGCTGTCGCGGCCCGACCTTGTTGAAACGTACCATCAGAGCCCAGCTGACCTCGTCGCGGCTCGACCCAAGCGGACCTACCACCGGAGCCCTGCTAACCGTGTCGCGGCTTGACCCAAGCGGAACTACCACCTGAGCCCTGCAGACGCCGTCGCGGCTCTCCACGTCCGAACCGCTCTGAGACCAGCACCCAAGGTCTGGCGCAGAGCCTTCCCGTACCTGGCTGGTACTAAGACTGTCCCGCTACGCTAACCCTCCAAGAACATTGAGACTCTTACCGGATCACTCGATCCCATTGTAAATATTGAACCGTGCTCCTTTTTATATAAAGAACCAAGATAAGCAACTAATACGGAGTCCTGTGTGGTGGTGTTACTGGGCCTCGTACGATCATAGGAGGAGGACCTCTCCTAGGAGGCTTCTCAGCGGCGCTCGGCTATAACTTTGCGGTAGGAAGGTGCCCCGGAGTAGTCCCCCCGACTCCCCGGTGGTCCTCCCTCCAACAAGAGGCAGAAAAGAGCACATGTCCTAACAGCTACTTGAGACCATGAGCATGTGGAACCTGGGTGAGTGATTAGACTAGAGCAAAGGAAATGAGCCTTGGTGACGTTGAATGTGTTAGCGTTACACACTGCTATCTGAAATACCACACAGTGCTGAATAGTAAGCAAGGGAGTGCAGGAAAATCAGCTGCCTGTGTGCTAAGAGTGTGCTTCTGGAGACTGTGTATTGTCAGGTGCAAGAGAGATCTGCAGGGACGCTTGCACAACTGCATGAAGACTGCAGAGATGTATGTAAGAGTACATGTGTGGTAAGGGTTAATTGGAGTTTTGAACATGTAGGAACTACATCACCCATTGCAGTAGTGGAAAGAAAATCTACCATGTTGATTTCAAATGTGTTAGCATTTACGGAGCTCACTTCCAAGAAACAGCCCAAAGTGGTGCACTGGACACCCCGCTGTCAGACCGCTTTCGAAGCCCTCAAGGCGGCAATGTGTGCTGCCCCGGTGCTACAGGCCCCTGACTACAGCAAGGAATTTGTGGTGCAGACCGACGCATCAGAGTACGGGGTCGGGGCGGTCCTCTCCCAGATGGACGCCGAGGGCCACGACCGACCTGTGGCCTTTATCAGCCGCCGACTGCTGCCCCGAGAACAGAGGTGGAGCACCATCGAGCAGGAGGCTTTCGCTGTGGTATGGGCTATCAAGAAGCTCCGGCCCTACCTTTTCGGCACCCACTTCAGGGTCCAGACTGACCACCGGCCCTTGCGGTGGCTCATGCAAATGCGGGGCGAGAACCCCAAGTTGTTGCGATGGTCCATCTCGCTGCTAGGGATGGACTTCACCGTCGAACACCGGCCCGGCAACGACCACGCCAATGCTGACGGCCTGTCCAGATTCTTCCGCCTCGGCGAGGAGAACCCCCAAGGAGATGGGTGACTCTCCCTGTCTTCAGCTGGGGGGACGCGTGTTGGAGCCGGCCTCGTGGCGTGGTCCTGTTCCCCCTCGCTAAGCCGCACGAGGTCCCATGCACCTCGGGGCACCTCCATTTTGGATTATACGTCACTCCACGTGACCACCTACATGACCCTGCTCTACCCGGCCTCAGTCCCAGCAAGGCCCGACATCGAGGCGCCAACCCCTGGCCTGGGGGATACCACGTGAGCCCTTCCCACTCCCGGCGGAGGGCAGTATCGATGGGACCCCCAACCGTCCTTCCACACCTAGGTGCGATCGCCCCACAGCTCTCTGGGGCCTGGCGCCTCTCCTGCTGGGCGTCTGGCCGCGCCCTACCCGGCCTCTCCGCCCTCCTGGGCGCAAGGGTCCGGACATCAAAGGGCTCCAGACCTATATCTGGGGCGACCCGGCAACAAGACGACAGTTGTATCCCGGAGTCAAGAGCCCTGCTGATCGGATCGCGGCTGACCCTACGGAGAAAGACTCTTCCTGAACCGACACTCTGAGCCCTGCTGATGACATCGCGGCTCCATCGTGCTTACAAGACCTTCCCGAACCTTTGGGGCCCTGCTGACGCTGTCGCGGCCCGACCTTGTTGAAACGTACCATCAGAGCCCAGCTGACCTCGTCGCGGCTCGACCCAAGCGGACCTACCACCGGAGCCCTGCTGACCGTGTCGCGGCTCGACCCAAGCGGAACTACCACCTGAGCCCTGCAGACGCCGTCGCGGCTCTCCACGTCCGAACCGCTCTGAGACCAGCACCCAAGGTCTGGCGCAGAGCCTTCCCGTACCTGGCTGGTACTAAGACTGTCCCGCTACGCTAACCCTCCAAGAACATTGAGACTCTTACCGGATCACTCGATCCCATTGTAAATATTGAACCGTGCTCCTTTTTATATAAAGAACCAAGATAAGCAACTAATACGGAGTCCTGTGTGGTGGTGTTACTGGGCCTCGTACGATCATAGGAGGAGGACCTCTCCTAGGAGGCTTCTCAGCGGCGCTCGGCTATAACTTTGCGGTAGGAAGGTGCCCCGGAGTAGTCCCCCCGACTCCGCGGTGGTCCTCCCTCCAACAAGAGGCAGAAAAGAGCACATACCCTAACAGCTACTTGAGACCATGAGCATGTGGAACCTGGGTGAGTGATTAGACTAGAGCAAAGGAAATGAGCCTTGGTGACGTTGAATGTGTTAGCGTTACACACTGCTATCTGAAATACCACACAGTGCTGAATAGTAAGCATGGGAGTGCAGGAAAATCAGCTGACTTTGTGCTAAGAGTGTGCTTCTGGAGACTGTGTATTGTCAGGTGCAAGAGAGATCTGCAGGGACGCTTGCACAACTGCATGAAGACTGCAGAGATGTATGTAAGAGTACATGTGGTAAGGGTTAATTGGAGTTTTGAACATGTAGGAACTACATCACCCATTGCAGGAGTGGAAGGAAAATCTACCATGTTGATTTCAAATGTGTTAGCATTTGCCTCTCATTTGAGAGATATTGATTTGTGCTGAATGCTAACCATCACAGTTCAAGAAAACAAGCTGCCCCTTTCCTGCGAGTGTAAGTCTTACAGAACAAGAGCAACACAAATTAAATCTCTGACAACAATTCCTGTGTGCAGACAGACTCATGGTGTGATTCTAGGCAGAAAACGATATTAGATTGGCAATTTCAAAGCACATTTACTACTGTGGTACAGCAAGTGATAATTTCTGTAACAGCCTGACACATTTTCCTTATAGTTTAGAGAGGCAGAAAAGAGCACATGTCCTAACAGCTACTGGAGACCGTGAGCATGTGGAACCTGGGTGAGTGATTAGACTAGAGCAAAGGAAATGAGCCTTGGTGACGTTGAATGTGTTAGAGTTACACACTGCTATCTGAAATACCACACAGTGCTGAATAGTAAGCATGGGAGTGCAGGAAAATCGGCTGCCTGTATGCTAAGAGTGTGCTTCTGGAGGCTGTGTATTGTCAGGTGCAAGAGAGATCTGCATGGACGCTTGCACAACTGCATGAAGACTGCAGAGATGTATGTAAGAGTACATGTGTGGTAAGGGTTAATTGGAGTTTTGAACATGTAGGAACTACCTCACCCATTGCAGGAGTGGAAGGAAAATCTACCATGTTGATTTCAAATGTGTTAGCATTTGCATCTCATTTGTGAGATATTGATTTGTGCTGAATGCTAACCATCACAGTTCAACAAAACAAGCTGCCCCTTTCCTGCGAGTGCAAGTCTTACAGAACAAGAGCAACACAAATTAAATCTCTGACAACAATTCCTGTGTGCAGACAGACTCATGGTGTGATTCTAGGCAGAAAACGATATTTGATTGGCAATTTCAAAGCACATTTACTACTGTGGTAGAGCAAGTGATAATTACTGTAACAGCCTGACACATTTTCCTTATAGTTTAGAGAGGCAGAAAAGAGCACATGTCCTAACAGCTACTTGAGACCATGAGCATGTGGAACCTGGGTGAGTGATTAGACTAGAGCAAAGGAAATGAGCCTTGGTGACGTTGAATGTGTTAGCGTTACACACTGCTATCTGAAATACCACACAGTGCTGAATAGTAAGCATGGGAGTGCAGGAAAATCAGCTGCCTGTGTGCTAAGAGTGTGCTTCTGGAGGCTGTGTATTGTCAGGTGCAAGAGAGATCTGCATGGACGCTTGCACAACTGCATGAAGACTGCAGAGATGTATGTAAGAGTAAATGTGTGGTAAGGGTTAATTGGAGTTTTGAACATGTAGGAACTACCTCACCCATTGCAGGAGTGGAAGGAAAATCTACCATGTTGATTTCAAATGTGTTAGCATTTGCCTCTCATTTGTGAGATATTGATTTGTGCTGAATGCTAACCATCACAGTTCAAGAAAACAAGCTGCCCCTTTCCTGCGAGTGCAAGTCTTACAGAACAAGAGCAACACGAATTAAATCTCTGACAACAATTCCTGTGTGCAGACTGACTCATGGTGTGATTCTAGGCAGAAAACGATATTTGATTGGCAATTTCAAAGCACATTTACTACTGTGGTAGAGCAAGTGATAATTACTGTAACAGCCTGACACATTTTCCTTATAGTTTAGAGAGGCAGAAAAGAGCACATGTCCAAACAGCTACTTGAGACCATGAGCATGTGGAACCTGGGTGAGTGATTAGACTAGAGCAAAGGAAATGAGCCTTGGTGACGTTGAATGTGTCAGCGTTACACACTGCTATCTGAAATACCACACAGTGCTGAATAGTAAGCATGGGAGTGCAGGAAAATCAGCTGCCTGTGTGCTAAGAGTGTGCTTCTGGAGACTGTGTATTGTCAGGTGCAAGAGAGATCTGCATGGACGCTTGCACAACTGCATGAAGACTGCAGAGATGTATGTAAGAGTACATGTGTGGTAAGGGTTAATTGGAGTTTTGAACATGTAGGAACTACCTCACCCATTGCAGGAGTGGAAGGAAAATCTACCATGTTGATTTCAAATGTGTTAGCATTTGACTCTCATTTGTGAGATATTGATTTGTGCTGAATGCTAACCATCACAGCTCAAGAAAACAAGCTGCCCCTTTCCTGCGAGTGCAAGTCTTACAGAACAAGAGCAATACAAATTAAATCTCTGACAACAATTCCTGTGTGCAGACAGACTCATGGTGTGATTCTAGGCAGAAAACGATATTTGATTGGTAATTTCAAAGCACATTTACTACTGTGGTAGAGCAAGTGATAATTACTGTAACAGCCTGACACATTTTCCTTATAGTTTAGAGAGGCAGAAAAGAGCACATGTCGTAACAGCTACTTGAGACCATGAGCATGTGGAACCTGGGTGAGTGATTAGACTAGATCAAAGGAAATGAGCCTTGGTGACATTGAATGTGGTAGCGTTACACACTGCTATCTGAAATACCACACAGTGCTGAATAGTAAGCATGGGAGTGTAGGAAAATCAGCTGCCTGTGTGCTAAGAGTGTGCTTCTGGAGGCTGTGTATTGTCAGGTGCAAGAGAGATCTGCATGGACGCTTGCACAACTGCATGAAGACTGCAGAGATGTATGTAAGAGTACATGTGTGGTAAGGGTTAATTGGAGTTTTGAACATGTAGGAACTACCTCACCCATTGCAGGAGTGGAAGGAAAATCTACCATGTTGATTTCAAATGTGTTAGCATTTGCATCTCATTTGTGAGATATTGATTTGTGCTGAATGCTAACCATCACAGTTCAAGAAAACAAGCTGCCCCTTTCCTGCGAGTGCAAGTCTTACAGAACAAGAGCAACACAAATTAAATCTCTGACAACAATTCCTGTGTGCAGACAGACTCATGGTGTGATTCTAGGCAGAAAACGATATTTGATTGGCAATTTCAAAGCACATTTACTACTGTGGTAGAGCAAGTGGTAATTACTGTAACAGCCTGACACATTTTCCTTATAGTTTAGAGAGGCAGAAAAGAGCACATGTCTTAACAGCTACTTGAGACCATGAGCATGTGGAACCTGGGTGAGTGATGAGACTAGAGCAAAGGAAATGAGCCTTGGTGACGTTGAATGTGTTAGCGTTACACACTGCTATCTGAAATGCCACACAGTGCTGAATAGTAAGCATGGGTGTGCAGGAAAATCAGCTACCTGTGTGCTAAGAGTGTGCTTCTGGAGACTGTGTATTGTCAGGTGCAAGAGAGATCTGCATGGACGCTTGCACAACTGCATCAAGACTGTAGAGATGTATGTAAGAGTACATGTGTGGTAAGGGTTAATTGGAGTTTTGAACATGTAGGAACTACATCACCCATTGCAGGAGTGAAAGGAAAATATACCATGTTGATTTCAAATGTGTTAGCATTTGCCTCTCATTTGTGAGATATTGATTTGTGCTGAATGCTTACCATCACAGTTCAAGAAAACAAGCTGCCCCTTTCCTGCAAGTGCAAGTCTTACAGAACAAGAGCAACACGAATTAAATCTCTGACAACAATTCTTGTGTGCAGACAGACTCATGGTGTGATTCTAGGCAGAAAACGATATTTGATTGGCAATTTCAAAGCACATTTACTACTGTGGTAGAGCAAATGATAATTACTGTAACAGCCTGACACATTTTCCTTATAGTTCAGAGAGGCAGAAAAGAGCACATGTCCTAACAGCTACTTGAGACCATGAGCATGTGGAACCTGGGTGAGTGATTAGACTAGAGCAAAGGAAATGAGCCTTGGTGATGTTGAATGTGTTAGCGTTACACACTGCTATCTGAAATACCACACAGTGCTGAATAGTGAGCATGGGAGTGCAGGAAAATCAGCTGCCTGTGTGCTAAGAGTGTGCTTCTGGAGACTGTGTATTGTCAGGTGCAAGAGAGATCTGCATGGACGCTTGCACAACTGCATGAAGACTGCAGAGATGTATGTAAGAGTACATGTGTGGTAAGGGTTAATTGGAGTTTTGGACATGTAGGAACTACCTCACCCATTGCAGGAGTGGAAGGAAAATCTAGCATGTTGATTTCAAATGTGTTAGCATTTGCCTCTCATTTGTGAGATGTTGATTTGTGCTGAATGCTAACCATCACAGTTCAAGAAAACAAGCTGCCCCTTTCCTACGAGTGCAAGTCTCATAGAACAAGAGCAACACAAATTAAATCTCTGACAACAATTCCTGTGTGCAGACAGACTCATGGTGTGATTCTAGGCAGAAAACGATATTTGATTGGCAATTTCAAAGCACATTTACTACTGTGGTAGAGCAAGTGATAATTACTGTAACAGCCTGACAAATTTTCCTTATAGTTTAGAGAGGCAGAAAATTGCACATGTCCTAACAGCTACTTGAGACCATGAGCATGTGGAACCTGGGTGAGTGATTAGACTAGAGCAAAGGAAATGAGCCTTGGTGACGTTGAATGTGTTAGCGTTACACACTGCTATCTGAAATACCACACAGTGCTGAATAGTAAGCATGGGAGTGCAGGAAAATCAGCTGCCTGTGTGCTAAGAGTGTGCTTCTGGAGGCTGTGTATTGTCAGGTGCAAGAGAGATCTGCATGGACGCTTGCACAACTGCATGAAGACTGCAGAGATGTATGTAAGAGTACATGTGTGGTAAGGGTTAATTGGAGTTTTGAACATGTAGGAACTACCTCACCCATTGCAGGAGTGGAAGGAAAATCTACCATGTTGATTTCAAATGTGTTAGCATTTGCCTCTCATTTGTGAGATATTGATTTGTGCTGAATGCTAACCATCACAGTTCAAGAAAACAAGCTGCCCCTTTCCTGCGAGTGCAAGTCTTACAGAACAAGAGCAACACGAATTAAATCTCTGACAACAATTCCTGTGTGCAGACTGACTCATGGTGTGATTCTAGGCAGAAAATGATATTTGATTGGCAATTTCAAAGCACATTTACTACTGTGGTAGAGCAAGTGATAATTACTGTAACAGCCTGACACATTTTCCTTATAGTTTAGAGAGGCAGAAAAGAGCACATGTCCAAACAGCTACTTGAGACCATGAGTATGTGGAACCTGGGTGAGTGATTAGACTAGAGCAAAGGAAATGAGCCTTGGTGACGTCGAATGTGTCAGCGTTACACACTGCTATCTGAAATACTACACAGTGCTGAATAGTAAGCATGGGTGTGCAGGAAAATCAGCTGCCTGTGTGCTAAGAGTGTGCTTCTGGAGACTGTGTATTGTCAGGTGCAAGAGAGATCTGCATGGACGCTTGCACAACTGCATGAAGACTGTAGAGATGTATGTAAGAGTACATGTGTGGTAAGGGTTAATTGGAGTTTTGAACATGTAGGAACTACCTCACCCATTGCAGGAGTGGAAGGAAAATCTACCATGTTGATTTCAAATGTGTTAGCATTTGACTCTCATTTGTGAGATATTGATTTGTGCTGAATGCTAACCATCACAGCTCAAGAAAACAAGCTGCCCCTTTCCTGCGAGTGCAAGTCTTACAGAACAAGAGCAATACAAATTAAATCTCTGACAACAATTCCTGTGTGCAGACAGACTCATGGTGTGATTCTAGGCAGAAAACGATATTTGATTGGTAATTTCAAAGCACATTTACTACTGTGGTAGAGCAAGTGATAATTACTGTAACAGCCTGACACATTTTCCTTATAGTTTAGAGAGGCAGAAAATAGCACATGTCATAACAGCTACTTGAGACCATGAGCATGTGGAACCTGGGTGAGTGATTAGACTAGATCAAAGGAAATGAGCCTTGGTGACATTGAATGTGGTAGCGTTACACACTGCTATCTGAAATACCACACAGTGCTGAATAGTAAGCATGGGAGTGCAGGAAAATCAGCTGCCTGTGTGCTAAGAGTGTGCTTCTGGAGGCTGTGTATTGTCAGGTGCAAGAGAGATCTGCATGGACGCTTGCACAACTGCATGAAGACTGCAGAGATGTATGTAAGAGTACATGTGTGGTAAGGGTTAATTGGAGTTTTGAACATGTAGGAACTACCTCACCCATTGCAGGAGTGGAAGGAAAATCTACCATGTTGATTTCAAATGTGTTAGCATTTGCATCTCATTTGTGAGATATTGATTTGTGCTGAATGCTAACCATCACAGTTCAAGAAAACAAGCTGCCCCTTTCCTGCGAGTGCAAGTCTTACAGAACAAGAGCAACACAAATTAAATCTCTGACAACAATTCCTGTGTGCAGACAGACTCATGGTGTGATTCTAGGCAGAAAACGATATTTGATTGGCAATTTCAAAGCACATTTACTACTGTGGTAGAGCAAGTGGTAATTACTGTAACAGCCTGACACATTTTCCTTATAGTTTAGAGAGGCAGAAAAGAGCACATGTCCTAACAGCTACTTGAGACCATGAGCATGTGGAACCTGGGTGAGTGATGAGACTAGAGCAAAGGAAATGAGCCTTGGTGACGTTGAATGTGTTAGCGTTACACACTGCTATCTGAAATGCCACACAGTGCTGAATAGTAAGCATGGGTGTGCAGGAAAATCAGCTACCTGTGTGCTAAGAGTGTGCTTCTGGAGACTGTGTATTGTCAGGTGCAAGAGAGATCTGCATGGACGCTTGCACAACTGCATCAAGACTGTAGAGATGTATGTAAGAGTACATGTGTGGTAAGGGTTAATTGGAGTTTTGAACATGTAGGAACTACATCACCCATTGCAGGAGTGAAAGGAAAATATACCATGTTGATTTCAAATGTGTTAGCATTTGCCTCTCATTTGTGAGATATTGATTTGTGCTGAATGCTAACCATCACAGTTCAAGAAAACAAGCTGCCCCTTTCCTGCGAGTGCAAGTCTTACAGAACAAGAGCAACACAAATTAAATCTCTGACAACAATTCTTGTGTGCAGACAGACTCATGGTGTGATTCTAGGCAGAAAACGATATTTGATTGGCAATTTCAAAGCACATTTACTACTGTGGTAGAGCAAATGATAATTACTGTAACAGCCTGACACATTTTCCTTATAGTTCAGAGAGGCAGAAAAGAGCACATGTCCTAACAGCTACTTGAGACCATGAGCATGTGGAACCTGGGTGAGTGATTAGACTAGAGCAAAGGAAATGAGCCTTGGTGATGTTGAATGTGTTAGCGTTACACACTGCTATCTGAAATACCACACAGTGCTGAATAGTGAGCATGGGAGTGCAGGAAAATCAGCTGCCTGTGTGCTAAGAGTGTGCTTCTGGAGACTGTGTATTGTCAGGTGCAAGAGAGATCTGCATGGACGCTTGCACAACTGCATGAAGACTGCAGAGATGTATGTAAGAGTACATGTGTGGTAAGGGTTAATTGGAGTTTTGGACATGTAGGAACTACCTCACCCATTGCAGGAGTGGAAGGAAAATCTAGCATGTTGATTTCAAATGTGTTAGCATTTGCCTCTCATTTGTGAGATGTTGATTTGTGCTGAATGCTAACCATCACAGTTCAAGAAAACAAGCTGCCCCTTTCCTACGAGTGCAAGTCTCATAGAACAAGAGCAACACAAATTAAATCTCTGACAACAATTACTGTGTGCAGACAGACTCATGGTGTGATTCTAGGCAGAAAACGATATTTGATTGGCAATTTCAAAGCACATTTACTACTGTGGTAGAGCAAGTGATAATTACTGTAACAGCCTGACACATTTTCCTTATAGTTTAGAGAGGCAGAAAATTGCACATGTCCTAACAGCTACTTGAGACCATGAGCATGTGGAACCTGGGTGAGTGATTAGACTAGAGCAAAGGAAATGAGCCTTGGTGACGTTGAATGTGTTAGCGTTACACACTGCTATCTGAAATACCACACAGTGCTGAATAGTAAGCATGGGAGTGCAGGAAAATCAGCTGCCTGTGTGCTAAGAGTGTGCTTCTGGAGGCTGTGTATTGTCAGGTGCAAGAGAGATCTGCATGGACGCTTGCACAACTGCATGAAGACTGCAGAGATGTATGTAAGAGTACATGTGTGGTAAGGGTTAATTGGAGTTTTGAACATGTAGGAACTACCTCACCCATTGCAGGAGTGGAAGGAAAATCTACCATGTTGATTTCAAATGTGTTAGCATTTGCCTCTCATTTGTGAGATATTGATTTGTGCTGAATGCTAACCATCACAGTTCAAGAAAACAAGCTGCCCCTTTCCTGCGAGTGCAAGTCTTACAGAACAAGAGCAACACGAATTAAATCTCTGACAATAATTCCTGTGTGCAGACTGACTCATGGTGTGATTCTAGGCAGAAAACGATATTTGATTGGCAATTTCAAAGCACATTTACTACTGTGGTAGAGCAAGTGATAATTACTGTAACAGCCTGACACATTTTCCTTATAGTTTAGAGAGGCAGAAAAGAGCACATGTCCAAACAGCTACTTGAGACCATGAGTATGTGGAACCTGGGTGAGTGATTAGACTAGAGCAAAGGAAATGAGCCTTGGTGACGTCGAATGTGTCAGCGTTACACACTGCTATCTGAAATACCACACAGTGCTGAATAGTAAGCATGGGTGTGCAGGAAAATCAGCTGCCTGTGTGCTAAGAGTGTGCTTCTGGAGACTGTGTATTGTCAGGTGCAAGAGAGATCTGCATGGACGCTTGCACAACTGCATGAAGACTGTAGAGATGTATGTAAGAGTACATGTGTGGTAAGGGTTAATTGGAGTTTTGAACATGTAGGAACTACATCACCCATTGCAGGAGTGAAAGGAAAATCTACCATGTTGATTTCAAATGTGTTAGCATTTGCCTCTCATTTGTGAGATATTGATTTGTGCTGAATGCTAACCATCACAGTTCAAGAAAACAAGCTGCCCCTTTCCTGCGAGTGCAAGTCTTACAGAACAAGAGCAACACGAATTAAATCTCTGACAACAATTCCTGTGTGCAGACTGACTCATGGTGTGATTCTAGGCAGAAAACGATATTTGATTGGCAATTTCAAAGCACATTTACTACTGTGGTAGAGCAAATGATAATTACTGTAACAGCCTGACACATTTTCCTTATAGTTCAGAGAGGCAGAAAAGAGCACATGTCCTAACAGCTACTTGAGACCATGAGCATGTGGAACCTGGGTGAGTGATTAGACTAGAGCAAAGGAAATGAGCCTTGGTGATGTTGAATGTGTTAGCGTTACACACTGCTATCTGAAATACCACACAGTGCTGAATAGTGAGCATGGGAGTGCAGGAAAATCAGCTGCCTGTGTGCTAAGAGTGTGCTTCTGGAGACTGTGTATTGTCAGGTGCAAGAGAGATCTGCATGGACGCTTGCACAACTGCATGAAGACTGCAGAGATGTATGTAAGAGTACATGTGTGGTAAGGGTTAATTGGAGTTTTGGACATGTAGGAACTACCTCACCCATTGCAGGAGTGGAAGGAAAATCTAGCATGTTGATTTCAAATGTGTTAGCATTTGACTCTCATTTGTGAGATATTGATTTGTGCTGAATGCTAACCATCACAGCTCAAGAAAACAAGCTGCCCTTTCCTGCGAGTGCAAGTCTTAAAGAACAAGAGCAACACAAATTAAATCTCTGATAACAATTCCTGTGTGCAGATAGACTCATGGTGTGATTCTAGGCAGAAAACGATATTTGATTGGCAATTTCAAAGCACATTTACTACTGTGGTAGAGCAAATGATAATTACTGTAACAGCCTGACACATTTTCCTTATAGTTCAGAGAGGCAGAAAAGAGCACATGTCCTAACAGCTACTTGAGACCATGAGCATGTGGAACCTGGGTGAGTGATTAGACTAGAGCAAAGGAAATGAGCCTTGGTGATTTTGAATGTGTTAGCGTTACACACTGCTATCTGAAATACCACACAGTGCTGAATAGTGAGCATGGGAGTGCAGGAAAATCAGCTGCCTGTGTGCTAAGAGTGTGCATCTGGAGACTGTGTATTGTCAGGTGCAAGAGAGATCTGCATGGACGCTTGCACAACTGCATGAAGACTGCAGAGATGTTTGTAAGAGTACATGTGTGGTAAGGGTTAATTGGAGTTTTGAACATGTAGGAACTACCTCACCCATTGCAGGAGTGGAAGGAAAATCTACCATGTTGATTTCAAATGTGTTAGCATTTGACTTTCTTTTGTGAGATATTGATTTGTGCTGAATGCTAACCATCACAGTTCAAGAAAACAAGCTGCCCCTTTCCTGCGAGTGCAGGTCTTACAGAACAAGAGCAACATGAATTAAATCTCTGACAACAATTCCTGTGTGCAGACAGACTCATGGTGTGATTCTAGGCAGAAAACGATATTTGATTGGCAATTTCAAAGCACATTTACTACTGTGGTAGAGCAAGGGATAATTACTGTAACAGCCTGACACATTTTCCTTATAGTTTAGAGAGGCAGAAAAGAGCACATGTCCTAACAGCTACTTGAGACCATGAGCATGTGGAACCTGGGTGAGTGATTAGACTAGAGCAAAGGAAATTAGCCTTGGTGACGGTGAATGTGTCAGCGTTACACACTGCTATCTGAAATACCACACAGTGCTGAATAGTAAGAATGGGAGTGCAGGAAAATCAGCTGCCTGTGTGCTAAGAGTGTGCTTCTGGAGACTGTGTATTGTCAGGTGCAAGACAGATCTGCATGGACGCTTGCACAACTGCATGAAGACTGCAGAGATGTATGTAAGAGTACATGTGTGGTAAGGGTTAATTGGAGTTTTGAACATGTAGGAACTACATCACCCATTGCAGGAGTGGAAGGAAAATCTACCATGTTGATTTCAAATGTGTTAGCATTTGCCTCTCATTTGTGAGATATTGATTTGTTCTGAATGCTAACCATCACAGTTCAAGAAAACAAGCTGCCCCTTTCCAGCGAGTGCAAGTCTTACAGAACAAGAGCAACACGAATTAAATCTCTGACAACAATTCCTGTGTGCAGACAGACTCATTGTGTGATTCTAGGCAGAAAACGATATTTGATTGGCAATTTCAAAGCACATTTACTACTGTGGTAGAGCAAGTGATAATTACTGTAACAGCCTGACACATTTTCCTTATAGTTTAGAGAGGCAGAAAAGAGCACATGTCCTAACAGCTACTTGAGACCATGAGCATGTGGAACCTGGGTGAGTGATTAGAGTAGAGCAAAGGAAATGAGCCTTAGTGATGTTGAATGTGTTAGAGTTACACACTGCTATCTGAAATACCACACAGTGCTGAATAGTAAGCATGGGAGTGCAGGAAAATCAGCTGCCTGTATGCTAAGAGTGTGCTTCTGGAGGCTGTGTATTGTCAGGTGCAAGAGAGATCTGCATGGACGCTTGCACAACTGCATGAAGACTGCAGAGATGTATGTAAGAGTACATGTGTGGTAAGGGTTAATTGGAGTTTTGAACATGTAGGAACTACCTCACCCATTGCAGGAGTGGAAGGAAAATCTACCATGTTGATTTCAAATGTGTTAGAATTTGCATCTCATTTGTGAGATATTGATTTGTGCTGAATGCTAACCATCACAGTTCAAGAAAACAAGCTGCCCCTTTCCTGCGAGTGCAAGTCTTACAGAACAAGAGCAACACGAATTAAATCTCTGACAACAATTCCTGTGTGCAGACTGACTCATGGTGTGATTCTAGGCAGAAAACGATATTTGATTGGCAATTTCAAAGCACATTTACTACTGTGGTAGAGCAAGTGATAATTACTGTAACAGCCTGACACATTTTCCTTGTAGTTTAGAGAGGCAGAAAAGAGCACATGTCCTAACAGCTACTTGAGACCATGAGCATGTGGAACCTGGGTGAGTGATTAGACTAGAGCAAAGGAAATTAGCCTTGGTGACGTTGAATGTGTCAGCGTTACACACTGCTATCTGAAATACCACACAGTGCTGAATAGTAAGCATGGGAGTGCAGGAAAATCAGCTGCCTGTGTGCTAAGAGTGTGCTTCTGGAGACTGTGTATTGTCAGGTGCAAGACAGATCTGCATGGACGCTTGCACAACTGCATGAAGACTGCAGAGATGTATGTAAGAGTACATGTGTGATAAGGGTTCATTGGAGTTTTGAACATGTAGGAACTACATCACCCATTGCAGGAGTGGAAGGAAAATCTACCATGTTGATTTCAAATGTGTTAGCATTTGCCTCTCATTTGTGAGATATTGATTTGTTCTGAATGCTAACCATCACAGTTCAAGAAAACAAGCTGCCCCTTTCCAGCGAGTGCAAGTCTTACAGAACAAGAGCAACACGAATTAAATCTCTGACAACAATTCCTGTGTGCAGACAGACTCATTGTGTGATTCTAGGCAGAAAACGATATTTGATTGGCAATTTCAAAGCACATTTACTACTGTGGTAGAGCAAGTGATAATTACTGTAACAGCCTGACACATTTTCCTTATAGTTTAGAGAGGCAGAAAAGAGCACATGTCCTAACAGCTACTTGAGACCATGAGCATGTGGAACCTGGGTGAGTGATTAGAGTAGAGCAAAGGAAATGAGCCTTAGTGACGTTGAATGTGTTAGAGTTACACACTGCTATCTGAAATACCACACAGTGCTGAATAGTAAGCATGGGAGTGCAGGAAAATCAGCTGCCTGTATGCTAAGAGTGTGCTTCTGGAGGCTGTGTATTGTCAGGTGCAAGAGAGATCTGCATGGACGCTTGCACAACTGCATGAAGACTGCAGAGATGTATGTAAGAGTACATGTGTGGTAAGGGTTAATTGGAGTTTTGAACATGTAGGAACTACCTCACCCATTGCAGGAGTGGAAGGAAAATCTACCATGTTGATTTCAAATTTGTTAGCATTTGCATCTCATTTGTGAGATATTGATTTGTGCTGAATGCTAACCATCACAGTTCAAGAAAACAAGCTGCCCCTTTCCTGCGAGTGCAAGTCTTACAGAACAAGAGCAACACGAATTAAATCTCTGACAACAATTCCTGTGTGCAGACTGACTCATGGTGTGATTCTAGGCAGAAAACGATATTTGATTGGCAATTTCAAAGCACATTTACTACTGTGGTAGAGCAAGTGATAATTACTGTAACAGCCTGACACATTTTCCTTATAGTTTAGAAAGGCGGAAAAGAGCACATGTCCAAACAGCTACTTGAGACCATGAGCATGTGGAACCTGGGTGAGTGATGAGACTAGAGCAAAGGAAATGAGCCTTGGTGATGTTGAATGTGTTAGCGTTACACACTGCTATCTGAAATACCACACAGTGCTGAATAGTGAGCATGGGAGTGCAGGAAAATCAGCTGCCTGTGTGCTAAGAGTGTGCTTCTGGAGACTGTGTATTGTCAGGTGCAAGAGAGATCTGCATGGACGCTTGCACAACTGCATGAAGACTGCAGAGATGTATGTAAGAGTACATGTGTGGTAAGGGTTAATTGGAGTTTTGAACTTGTAGGAACTACCTCACCCATTGCAGGAGTGGAAGGAAAATCTACCATGTTGATTTCAAATGTGTTAGCATTTGCATCTCATTTGTGAGATATTGATTTGTGCTGAATGCTAACCATCACAGCTCAAGAAAACAAGCTGCCCCTTTCCTGTGAGTGCAAGTCTTACAGAACAAGAGCAACACAAATTAAATCTCTGACAACAATTCCTGTGTGCAGACAGACTCATGGTGTGATTCTAGGAAGAAAACGATATTTGATTGGCAATTTCAAAGCACATTTACTACTGTGGTAGAGCAAGTGATAATTGCTGTAACAGCCTGACACATTTTCCTTATAGTTTAGAGAGGCAGAAAAGAGCACATGTCCTAACAGCTACTTGAGACCATGAGCATGTGGAACCTGGGTGAGTGATTAGACTAGATCAAAGGAAATGAGCCTTGGTGACGTTGAATGTGTTAGCGTTACACACTGCTATCTGAAATACCACACAGTGCTGAATAGTAAGCATGGGAGTACAGGAAAATCAGCTGCCTGTGTGCTAAGAGTGTGCTTCTGGAGGCTTTGTATTGTCAGGTGCAAGAGAGATCTGCATGGACGCTTCCACAACTGCATGAAGACTGCAGAGATGTATGTAAGAGTACATGTGTGGTAAGGGTTAATTGGAGTTTTGAACATGTAGGAACTACATCACCCATTGCAGGAGTGGAAGGAAAATCTACCATGTTGATTTCAAATGTGTTAGCATTTGCCTCTCATTTGTGAGATATTGATTTGTGCTGAATGCTAACCATCACAGTTCAAGAAAACAAGCTGCCCCTTTCCTGCGAGTGCAAGTCTTACAGAACAAGAGCAACTCGAATTAAATCTCTGACAACAATTCCTGTGTGCAGACACACTCATGATGTGATTCTAGGCAGAAAACGATATTTGATTGGCAATTTAAAAGCACATTTACTACTGTGGTAGAGCAAATGATAATTACTGTAACAGCCTGACACATTTTCCTTATAGTTCAGAGAGGCAGAAAAGACCACATGTCCTAACAGCTACTTGAGACCATGAGCATGTGGAACCTGGGTGAGTGATTAGACTAGAGCAAAGGAAATGAGCCTTGGTGACGTTTAATGTGTTAGCGTTACACACTGCTATCTGAAATACCATACAGTGCTGAATAGTAAGCATGGGAGTGCAGGAAAATCAGCTGCCTGTGTGCTAAGAGTGTGCTTCTGGAGACTGTGTATTGTCAGGTGCAAGAGAGATCTGCATGGACGCTTCCACAACTGCATGAAGACTGCAGAGATGTATGTAAGAGTACATGTGTGGTAAGGGTTAATTGGAGTTTTGAACATGTAGGAACTACATCACCCATTGCAGGAGTGGAAGGAAAATCTACCATGTTGATTTCAAATGTGTTAGCATTTGCCTCTCATTTGTGAGATATTGATTTGTGCTGAATGCTAACCATCACAGTTCAAGAAAACAAGCTGCCCCTTTCCTGCGAGTGCAAGTCTTACAGAACAAGAGCAACACAAATTAAATCTCTGACAACAATTCCTGTGTGCAGACAGACTCGTGGTGTGATTCTAGGAGGAAAACGATATTTGATTGGCAATTTCAAAGCACATTTACTACTGTGGTAGAGCAAGTGATAATTACTGTAACAACCTGACACATTTTCCTTATAGTTTAGAGAGGCAGAAAAGAGCACATGTCCTAACAGCTACTTGAGAGCATGAGCATGTAGAACCTGGGTGAGTGATTAGACTAGAACAAAGGAAATGAGCCTTGGTGACGTTGAATGTGTTAGCGTTACACACTGCTATCTGAAATACCACACAGTGCTGAATAGTGAGCATGGGAGTGCAGGAAAATCAGCTGCCTGTGTGCTAAGAGTGTGCATCTGGAGACTGTGTATTGTTAGGTGCAAGAGAGATCTGCATGGACGCTTGCACAACTGCATGAAGACTGCAGAGATGTATGTAAGAGTACATGTGTGGTAAGGGTTAATTGGAGTTTTGAACATGTAGGAACTACCTCACCCATTGCAGGAGTGGAAGGAAAATCTACCATGTTGATTTCAAATGTGTTAGCATTTGACTTTCTTTTGTGAGATATTGATTTGTGCTGAATGCTAACCATCACAGTTCAAGAAAACAAGCTGCCCCTTTCCTGCGAGTGCAGGTCTTACAGAACAAGAGCAACATGAATTAAATCTCTGACAACAATTCCTGTGTGCAGACAGACTCATGGTGTGATTCTAGGCAGAAAACGATATTTGATTGGCAATTTCAAAGCACATTTACTACTGTGGTAGAGCAAGTGATAATTACTGTAACAGCCTGACACATTTTCCTTATAGTTTAGAGAGGCAGAAAAGAGCACATGTCCTAACAGCTACTTGAGACCATGAGCATGTGGAACCTGGGTGAGTGATTAGACTAGAGCAAAGGAAATTAGCCTTGGTGACGTTGAATGTGTCAGCGTTACACACTGCTATCTGAAATACCACACAGTGCTGAATAGTAAGCATGGGAGTGCAGGAAAATCAGCTGCCTGTGTGCTAAGAGTGTGCTTCTGGAGACTGTGTATTGTCAGGTGCAAGACAGATCTGCATGGACGCTTGCACAACTGCATGAAGACTGCAGAGATGTATGTAAGAGTACATGTGTGGTAAGGGTTAATTGGAGTTTTGAACATGTAGGAACTACCTCACCCATTGCAGGAGTGGAAGGAAAATCTACCATGTTGATTTCAAATGTGTTAGCATTTGCCTCTCATTTGTGAGATATTGATTTGTGCTGAATGCTAACCATCACAGTTCAAGAAAACAAGCTGCCCCTTTCCTGCGAGTGCAAGTCTTACAGAACAAGAGCAACACAAATTAAATCTCTGACAACAATTCCTGTGTGCAGACAGACTCATGGTGTGATTCTAGGCAGAAAACGATATTTGATTGGCAATTTCAAAGCACATTTACTACTGTGGTAGAGCAAGTGATAATTACTGTAACAGCCTGACACATTTTCCTTATAGTTTAGAGAGGCAGAAAAGAGCACATGTCCTAACAGCTACTTGAGACCATGAGCATGTGGAACCTGGGTGAGTGATTAGACTAGAGCAAAGGAAATGAGCCTTGGTGACGTTGAATGTGTCAGCGTTACACACTGCTATCTGAAATACAACACAGTGCTGAATAGTAAGCATGGGAGTGCAGGAAAATCAGCTGCCTGTGTGCTAAGAGTGTGCTTCTGGAGACTGTGTATTGTCCTGTGCAAGAGAGATCTGCATGGACGCTTGCACAACTGCATGAAGACTGCAGAGATGTATGTAAGAGTACATGTGTGGTAAGGGTTAATTGGAGTTTTGAACATGTAGGAACTACCTCACCCATTGCAGGAGTGGAAGGAAAATCTACCATGTTGATTTCAAATGTGTTAGCATTTGCCTCTCATTTGTGAGATATTGATTTGTTCTGAATGCTAACCATCACAGTTCAAGAAAACAAGCTGCCCCTTTCCTGCGAGTGCAAGTCTTACAGAACAAGAGCAACACAAATTAAATCTCTGACAACAATTCCTGTGTGCAGACAGACTCATGGTGTGATTCTAGGCAGAAAACGATATTTGATTGGCAATTTCAAAGCACATTTACTACTGTGGTAGAGCAAGTGATAATTACTGTAACAGCCTGACACATTTTCCTTATAGTTTCGAGAGGCAGAAAAGAGCACATGTCCTAACAACTACTTGAGACCATGAGCATGTGGAACCTGGGTGAGTGATTAGACTAGAGCAAAGGAAATGAGCCTCGGTGACGTTGAATGTGTCAGCGTTACACACTGCTATCTGAAATACCACACAGTGCTGAATAGTAAGCATGGGAGTGCAGGAAAATCAGCTGCCTGTGTGCTAAGAGTGTGCTTCTGGAGACTGTGTATTGTCAGGTGCAAGAGAGATCTACATGGACGCTTGAACAACTGCATGAAGACTGCAGAGATGTATGTAAGAGTACATGTGTGGTAAGGGTTAATTGGAGTTTTGAACATGTAGGAACTACATCACCCATTGCAGGAGTGGAAGGAAAATCTACCATGTTGATTTCAAATGTGTTAGCATTTGCCTCTCATTTGTGAGATATTGATTTGTTCTGAATGCTAACCATCACAGTTCAAGAAAACAAGCTGCCCCTTTCCAGCGAGTGCAAGTCTTACAGAACAAGAGTAACACGAATTAAATCTCTGACAACAATTCCTGTGTGCAGACAGACTCATTGTGTGATTCTAGGCAGAAAACGATATTTGATTGGCAATTTCAAAGCACATTTACTACTGTGGTAGAGCAAGTGATAATTACTGTAACAGCCTGACACATTTTCCTTATAGTTTAGAGAGGCAGAAAAGAGCACATGTCCTAACAGCTACTTGAGACCATGAGCATGTGGAACCTGGGTGAGTGATTAGAGTAGAGCAAAGGAAATGAGCCTTAGTGACGTTGAATGTGTTAGAGTTACACACTGCTATCTGAAATACCACACAGTGCTGAATAGTAAGCATGGGAGTGCAGGAAAATCAGCTGCCTGTATGCTAAGAGTGTGCTTCTGGAGGCTGTGTATTGTCAGGTGCAAGAGAGATCTGCATGGACGCTTGCACAACTGCATGAAGACTGCAGAGATGTATGTAAGAGTACATGTGTGGTAAGGGTTAATTGGAGTTTTGAACATGTAGGAACTACCTCACCCATTGCAGGAGTGGAAGGAAAATCTACCATGTTGATTTCAAATGTGTTAGCATTTGCATCTCATTTGTGAGATATTGATTTGTGCTGAATGCTAACCATCACAGTTCAAGAAAACAAGCTGCCCCTTTCCTGCGAGTGCAAGTCTTACAGAACAAGAGCAACACGAATTAAATCTCTGACAACAATTCCTGTGTGCAGACTGACTCATGGTGTGATTCTAGGCAGAAAACGATATTTGATTGGCAATTTCAAAGCACATTTACTACTGTGGTAGAGCAAGTGATAATTACTGTAACAGCCTGACACATTTTCCTTATAGTTTAGAAAGGCGGAAAAGAGCACATGTCCAAACAGCTACTTGAGACCATGAGCATGTGGAACCTGGGTGAGTGATTAGACTAGAGCAAAGGAAATGAGCCTTGGTGATGTTGAATGTGTTAGCGTTACACACTGCTATCTGAAATACCACACAGTGCTGAATAGTGAGCATGGCAGTGCAGGAAAATCAGCTGCCTGTGTGCTAAGAGTGTGCTTCTGGAGACTGTGTATTGTCAGGTGCAAGAGAGATCTGCATGGACGCTTGCACAACTGCATGAAGACTGCAGAGATGTATGTAAGAGTACATGTGTGGTAAGGGTTAATTGGAGTTTTGAACATGTAGGAACTACCTCACCCATTGCAGGAGTGGAAGGAAAATCTACCATGTTGATTTCAAATGTGTTAGCATTTGCCTCTCATTTGTGAGATATTGATTTGTTCTGAATGCTAACCATCACAGTTCAAGAAAACAAGCTGCCCCTTTCCTGCGAGTGCAAGTCTTACAGAACAAGAGCAACACAAATTAAATCTCTGACAACAATTCCTGTGTGCAGACAGACTCATGGTGTGATTCTAGGAAGAAAACGATATTTGATTGGCAATTTCAAAGCACATTTACTACTGTGGTAGAGCAAGTGATAATTACTGTAACAGCCTGACACATTTTCCTTATAGTTTAGAGAGGCAGAAAAGAGCGCATGTCCTAACAGCTACTTGAGACCATGAGCATGTGGAACCTGGGTGAGTGATTAGACTAGATCAAAGGAAATGAGCCTTGGTGACGTTGAATGTGTTAGCGTTACACACTGCTATCTGAAATACCACACAGTGCTGAATAGTAAGCATGGGAGTGCAGGAAAATCAGCTGCCTGTGTGCTAAGAGTGTGCTTCTGGAGGCTTTGTATTGTCAGGTGCAAGAGAGATCTGCATGGACGCTTCCACAACTGCATGAAGACTGCAGAGATGTATGTAAGAGTACATGTGTGGTAAGGGTTAATTGGAGTTTTGAACATGTAGGAACTACATCACCCATTGCAGGAGTGGAAGGAAAATCTACCATGTTGATTTCAAATGTGTTAGCATTTGCCTCTCATTTGTGAGATATTGATTTGTGCTGAATGCTAACCATCACAGTTCAAGAAAACAAGCTGCCCCTTTCCTGCGAGTGCAAGTCTTACAGAACAAGAGCAACTCGAATTAAATCTCTGACAACAATTCCTGTGTGCAGACACACTCATGATGTGATTCTAGGCAGAAAACGATATTTGATTGGCAATTTAAAAGCACATTTACTACTGTGGTAGAGCAAATGATAATTACTGTAACAGCCTGACACATTTTCCTTATAGTTCAGAGAGGCAGAAAAGACCACATGTCCTAACAGCTACTTGAGACCATGAGCATGTGGAACCTGGGTGAGTGATTAGACTAGAGCAAAGGAAATGAGCCTTGGTGACGTTTAATGTGTTAGCGTTACACACTGCTATCTGAAATACCATACAGTGCTGAATAGTAAGCATGGGAGTGCAGGAAAATCAGCTGCCTGTGTGCTAAGAGTGTGCTTCTGGAGACTGTGTATTGTCAGGTGCAAGAGAGATCTGCATGGACGCTTCCACAACTGCATGAAGACTGCAGAGATGTATGTAAGAGTACATGTGTGGTAAGGGTTAATTGGAGTTTTGAACATGTAGGAACTACATCACCCATTGCAGGAGTGGAAGGAAAATCTACCATGTTGATTTCAAATGTGTTAGCATTTGCCTCTCATTTGTGAGATATTGATTTGTGCTGAATGCTAACCATCACAGTTCAAGAAAACAAGCTGCCCCTTTCCTGCGAGTGCAAGTCTTACAGAACAAGAGCAACTCGAATTAAATCTCTGACAACAATTCCTGTGTGCAGACACACTCATGATGTGATTCTAGGCAGAAAACGATATTTGATTGGCAATTTAAAAGCACATTTACTACTGTGGTAGAGCAAATGATAATTACTGTAACAGCCTGACACATTTTCCTTATAGTTCAGAGAGGCAGAAAAGACCACATGTCCTAACAGCTACTTGAGACCATGAACATGTGGAACCTGGGTGAGTGATTAGACTAGAGCAAAGGAAATGAGCCTTGGTGACGTTTAATGTGTTAGCGTTACACACTGCTATCTGAAATACCATACAGTGCTGAATAGTAAGCATGGGAGTGCAGGAAAATCAGCTGCCTGTGTGCTAAGAGTGTGCTTCTGGAGACTGTGTATTGTCAGGTGCAAGAGAGATCTGCATGGACGCTTCCACAACTGCATGAAGACTGCAGAGATGTATGTAAGAGTACATGTGTGGTAAGGGTTAATTGGAGTTTTGAACATGTAGGAACTACATCACCCATTGCAGGAGTGGAAGGAAAATCTACCATGTTGATTTCAAATGTGTTAGCATTTGCCTCTCATTTGTGAGATATTGATTTGTGCTGAATGCTAACCATCACAGTTCAAGAAAACAAGCTGCCTCTTTCCTGCGAGTGCAAGTCTTACAGAACAAGAGCAACACAAATTAAATCTCTGACAACAATTCCTGTGTGCAGACAGACTCGTGGTGTGATTCTAGGAGGAAAACGATATTTGATTGGCAATTTCAAAGCACATTTACTACTGTGGTAGAGCAAGTGATAATTACTGTAACAACCTGACACATTTTCCTTATAGTTTAGAGAGGCAGAAAAGAGCACATGTCCTAACAGCTACTTGAGAGCATGAGCATGTGGAACCTGGGTGAGTGATTAGACTAGAACAAAGGAAATGAGCCTTGGTGACGTTGAATGTGTTAGCGTTACACACTGCTATCTGAAATACCACACAGTGCTGAATAGTAAGCATGGGAGTGCAGGAAAATCAGCTGCCTGTGTGCTAAGAGTGTGCTTCTGGAGACTGTGTATTGTTAGGTGCAAGAGAGATCTGCATGGACGCCTGCACAACTGCATGAAGACTGCAGAGATGTATGTAAGAGTACATGTGTGGTAAGGGTTAATTGGAGTTTTGAACATGTAGGAACTACATCACCCATTGCAGGAGTGGAAGGAAAATCTACCATGTTGATTGCAAATGTGTTAGCATTTGACTCTCATTTGTGAGATATTGATTTGTGCTGAATGCTAACCATCACAGTTCAAGAAAACAAGCTGCCCCTTTCCTGCGAGTGCAAGTCTTACAGAACAAGAGCAACACGAATTAAATCTCTGACAACAATTCCTGTGTGCAGACAGACTCATGGTGTGAATCTAGGCAGAAAACGATATTTGATTGGCAATTTCAAAGCACATTTACTACTGTGGTAGAGCAAATGATAATTACTGTAACAGCCTGACACATTTTCCTTATAGTTCAGAGAGGCAGAAAAGAGCACATGTCCTAACAGCTACATGAGACCATGAGCATGTGGAACCTGGGTGAGTGATTAGACTAGAGCAAAGGAAATGAGCCTTGGTGACTGTTAGACGGACCGGGAGGGTCGGCCGAGGACAAGGGGAGAGGTCTCCGGGGAGAGCCGTCTCCAGCGATCGTACAGACGAGTAACTTCCCCCCCACAGATGTACACCACACGAAGATAAGGTTGAACGTTCTTTATAAGCAATCTTTAGGTACGATAGAATGGTACAAGGAGGTCAGGACTCAGGGGTCCCCTCGATTCTAGTCTCTTGGTTTGGGAAAGGGGGTAGCGGGACAGTCTTGTTACCAATCTGGTAGGTGCGATGATACGATGGATGGCTCACAATCCCCGAGCTCGGTGTTCTAGATGGACGGGCCGCGGCAGCGCCAGCAGGTCCCGGAGAAGGTGGTCGTTACAACGGTCCGCGGCAGCGCCAGCAGGTCCCGGAGAAGGTGGTCGTTACAACGGTCCGCGGCAGCGACAGCAGGTCCCGACGAAGATGGTAGTTACAACGGTCCACCGCAGCGCCAGCAGGTCCCGACGAGGATGGAGGATGCAGAAGGCCGCGGCAGCGCCAGCAGGCAGGATGATAGTTCACAAGGCAGGGCTACGGCAGCGCCGGTAGTCCGTCAAGGATGAGTTCTTCACGGTGTCTCTCGACTCCAGGATACAACTGCCTTCCTGCTCTGGAGCTGCCCCAGTTATAGGTCTGGCGCCCTTTGATGTCCGGACCCACGCACTTGGAGGTCGGGAGGTCCGGGATGAGGGAGTCCAGACACCCAGCAGGGGGGTGGAGCCAGCGCCCGGGGGAGCTGGGGGGCGATCGGCACCTGGCGGGGGAGAGCCATCGACACTTCTTTCTCCCATTGACCTGCCAAGTGGACCGTTCACCTCCTGGGTGGATGGTGGTGCCGGGATGTCGGGGCCTGGCCAGGCCCAGGGTTAGGGTCGAGCTGAGGCCATGCGGCCTCGTGGTGCCGTGTCCAAGATGGCGGCCGGGCCGGGCGAGGGAGCCGGTAGTGGTTCGGCCCCATGATACAGAGATGTCTGGGGGCAGGAATCCCGTCTTGAGACGGGGTGCGGGTTGCTTCTGTGGGTAACACCTGGAGGGCCGGGGCTCGGGCCCTGTCATGCGGGGAGGGAGCAAGCCCTTCATGTGGCCTGTCCAACATGCGTCCCCCCCAGCTGAAGGCGGGGAGAGTCACCCATCCTCTTGGGGACTCTCCTCGTCGAGGCGGAAAAAGCGTGACAGGCCATCCGCGTTGGCGTGGTCTTGGCCCGGTCGGTGTTCCACAGTGAAGTCCATCCCCTGCAGGGAGATGGACCAACGCAATAGTTTGGGGTTTTCCCCCCGCATCTGCATTAGCCACTGCAGGGGCCGATGATCTGTTTGCACCCGGAAGTGGGTACCGAAGAGATAGGGCCGGAGCTTTTTGAGGGCCCACACCACTGCGAAGGCCTCCCTCTCGATGGTGCTCCAGCGCTGTTCTCGGGCCAGGAGGCGTCTGCTGATGAAGGCCACCCGTTGGTCAAGTCCCTCGGAGTTCAACTGGGAGAGGACCGCCCCGATGCCATGGTCGGAGGCATCTGTTTGTACGATGAATTCCCGACTGTAGTCGGGGGCCTGGAGCACAGGGGCAGTGCACATGGCGGCTTTCAGCTTCTCGAAGGCCGCTTGACAGTCTGGGGTCCAGATGACCTTCTTCGGGTGGTTTTTGGATGTGAGACCCGTGAGGGGCCCCACAATGCTGCCATAGTCCCTCACGAACCGCCGGTAGTAGCCGGTGAGCCCCAAGAAGGCTCGGACCTCGGTCTGCGTGACTGGAGGCCGCCAGGACTGGATGGCAGCGATCTTGAGTTGTAGAGGGGCCACCAGACTGCTTCCCACTTGGTGTCCGAGATAGGTCACGGACCCCTGACCAATTTGGCACTTGCCGGCCTTGATGGTAAGGCCGGCTCGTTGGAGGGCCTGCAGGACCTCTCGGAGGTGGTGGAGGTGGTCGGACCAGTGGCGGCTGTACACAGCGATATCGTCCAGGTAGGCGGCGCTGAACTCCTCGAGTCCCGCCAAGACCTGGTTCACTAGTCGCTGAAAAGTAGCGGGGGCATTCTTCATGCCGAATGGCATGACTTTGAAGTGGTAGTGGCCATCGGGGGTAGAAAAGGCGGATCGTTCCTGGGCCCGGGGTGTGAGACCGATCTGCCAATAGCCCGCTGTCAGGTCGAAGATGCTGAGGTAGCGGGCAGCCCCCATGCGGTCGATCAGTTCATCCGCTCGGGGGATGGGATGAGCGTCGGTTCTGGTGACAGCATTCAAGCCCCGATAGTCGACGCAGAATCGGAGCTCAGGAGTGGTGCCGGGGGCAGCAGCTTTGGGGACCAGCACGACCGGGCTGGCCCAGGGGCTGTCCGAGGGCTCGATGACCCCGAGCGTGAGCATCTTTGATATCTCCTCTTGGATGCAGGCCCGTACCCGATCCGGTACGCGGTACGCCCGGTGTCTGATAGGGGGACTGTCCCCAGTGTCCACGTCGTGCAAGCACCAGGGGGTGACCCCTGGCGTGAGGGAAAACAAGGTCGAAAACCGCAGCAGGAGGTCCCGGCAGCCTTGGCGCTGTTCCGGGGTGAGGGCATCTGAGAGTCGGACCCCGTCCACGGAACCATCTTTCTCGCGAGTCTTCAGGAGATCAGGGAGAGGCTCGGAGTCTTCTTCCGCTCCACTGTCCGTAGCCATCAGGAGGCTGAGCTCCGAGCGCACAAAGTGGGGTTTGAGTCTGTTGGTGTGGAGGACCCGGAGGGGGTTCCGTGGAGATTCCATATCGATGAGATAGGTGACGGGGCTCTTGCGCTCGACCACTTTGAAGGGCCCCGTCCACTTGTCCTGCAAGGCACATGGTTCGGTGGGGGACATCACCCACACTTGTTGGCCAGGTTCGAATTCGATGGAGGAGGCATTTTGATCGTACCATTTTTTCATGTCCTCCTGACTGGCCTCGAGGTTCGCTTTCGCCATTTCTCTGAATCGCCTGGTCTGATTTCGTAGGGTCAGGAGGTACTTGAAGACGTCTGGAGGGGTCTTTAGGGGGGCCATCTCCCAACCTTCTTTGACTAGGCTGAGGGGCCCTCGCACAGGGTGCCCGTACAAGAGTTCGAAAGGGCTGAAGCCGAGGGACTTCTGGGGGACTTCTCGATATGCGAAGAGGAGGCACGGAAGTAGCACATCCCACAGGTGACGGAGGGGCTCTTCCAACCCCCCAATCATTCCCTTGAGTGTGCGGTTGAACCGCTCGACTAGTCCGTTTCCTTGAGGGTGATAGGGGGTCGTGAATCGGTAGGTGACCCCGCACTGTTGCCAGAGGGACTTCATATATTTTGAAATAAAGTTTGTGCCTCTGTCGCTGACGACTTCTCGGGGGAAGCCCACCCGGGAGAAGATCCCCATTAAGGCCCGGCCGACCACCGGGGCTGTTACAGTTCGCAGGGGAACAGCCTCGGGGTAGCGGGTGGCGTGGTCCACCAGTACCAGGATGAACTGATGTCCTTGTGCTGTACGGGGGTCCAGGGGCCCCACAATATCTATTCCCACCCTCTCGAACGGGGTGGTGACAACTGGGAAGGGTTGCAGAGGTGCTTTAAGTTTGCGGCCGCTCTTCCCGCTGGCCTGGCACGTGGGGCAGGACCGGCAGTGGTTGAGGACGTCGTTTCTCATCTTTGGCCAGAAAAAGTGGGTCACCAGGCGACTGTAGGTTTTGTCCTGGCCCAGGTGTCCAGCCAGAGGGACATCATGGGCCAAATTTAACAAGAAGTCTCTAAAACGGAGGGGCACCACCAGCACTCGACTGGCCCCTAACTCCGCGATTCTCTGTTCACTGTACAACAGGTCGTTGTCCCAATAGATCCAATGGGCTCCGGTGGTGTCCCCTGCGCTCTGGGCGAGGGCTTGCTGGCGGAGTCCCTCGAGGGAGGGACAGGTCTTCTGCTCTTGACGGAACTGTTCCTGGGTGGGCCCCCCTTCTCGACGCCACTGAGCCAAGTCGGGAAGGTCCTGGGGCTGAGCGAGCCCTTCGGGGGTTTGTTCTGGGGGGTCGGAATGGTCGGTGTCCTCTACTGGAGCGATCGGGGGAGGAGGTGCTGGCCATTCTGGTTCGTCTGGTCGGGGAATGGCACGGGCGGCCATGGACCGGGTGGTTACGCACGCCCAGTCCGGGAGGCCCAACATCCCCAGGTACTCTCTTCTTTCTACCGCGGCCCACGGGGAACTCTCAAGATCATTCCCCAGGAGACAGTCCACGGGGGCATCATCTCGGACCGTCACCTTCAACATGCCGGAGACTCCTCCCCATTCGAAGGGGACGCAGGCCATCCGACATAGACTCTCCGAATTGTCGGCTGAACGGACGGGGCAGAGAATGTTCGGTAGGATCTGTTCTGGGGTCACCAGGTGACGGCGGACGGCCGTCACACTGGCCCCCGTGTCACGTAGTGCTTCGGCCCTGCGTCCATTAATGTTCACCCACTGACTATATTTTCTGGTGTTGGCGGGTAGGGGAGCCCGCGGGACCATGTCTCTTCCCTCTAGGCACGCTAGAATCATGGCGGCCGGTTCCCACTCTTGTTGTTCTTGTTCGCATTCTTCCTGTTCTTCGGAGATTGGTTCTCCCCCAAGGGCGGCGGCAGCTACCTGGCGGGGTCTCGGAGTTTGGTTCTGTGGACAGTTCGAGTCATTGGCGTAGTGGCCGACTCGCTGGCATCGGTGACACGTGACATTGGCTCGGAACCCCGGGCGCATCGGGGGGTTGCCCCGGCTGGCCGGGGGCAGGGTGCTGGCAGCGGGGGCGGCCGGGACGGTGTCTCTTCCTCGTCCCTGGCCTCCTCCTCCTCCTCGGGGACGGTGCTGACCTTGGTTGTTCCGGTTCTGTTCGTGCGGCCCCTTCCGGCCTACTCGGGTGCTTTCCCACCGGTCAGCTTCGGCGGCGAGCTGCCGTGGGTCAGTCAATTTACTGTCAAGGAGGTGCTGCCGGAGCTCAACGAAGCAGTTGTTAGAGAGGTGCTCCCACACCATGAGATTAAAAAGTTGCTCGTAGGTCGTTACGTGGCTTCCCTTGATCCAACCCTCGAAGGCTCGGCTAAAATAGTTTACATATTCCACCCAAGTTGTACCCGGGATCCGGGTGCAGTCTCGGAACCTCTGGCGGTACATTTCGGGTGTGAGCCCATATCGGGTGAGGAGGGCCGCCTTCATGTGGTCATAGGATGTCATCAGATGGTCTGGGAGCTGTAACAGGGCATCGCGGCCTTCATTGACGAACCTCCCCCATAGACCGGCTCTCCAGTCACTTCGATCGATCCGGTGGGAGGTCATGGCGATCTCGTAGGCCTTGAACCACTGTTGTATGTCGTCATCTCGGAAATACTCTCGAACGACATCCTTGGGGATGTGGACTTTCTTTTCTGTCGCTCCTGGGGCGAGCGGTTGCTCGGGCACCCCCAGTTCTTTGTTCTGCTTCCGCAGGTCTATTTCTGCCAGTTTGCGCTCGTGTTCGTACTCTAATCTCTTTTCTTCGAGCTCTCTCTGCCTCTGTTTTTCTTCCCGTTCTTCTCGGAGCCGCAGATGTTCTAGGTTCAGTTTTTGTTCGGCTAATTTTAGTTCACCGTCCATTTTAAGCCGTGCCATTTCTAACTCATGTAGTCTGCTTTTTTCTCTCTCTTGGATCTCTTCCTGCAAGAGACCCGTTCTTCGCTCCTCGGGAGCCGTGGTGTTCCTCTCTGATGCTGCAATGTTTTGGTCCGGGGGTCTGGCGGCCCCGGTTTCTGCCCACGACTCAATGGCGTGCTTGAAATCGTCTTTGGTACTCAGACCGGTGGTAGCAATGCCTAGTTCAATGCAGAATTGTTTCAACTCACGATGGCTGTACTCTTCCAATTTCTCCATCTGGAATTTCTCGGTGGATCCGCTCTCTTTGGTTGTCATTGTGGTTTCGTCGTGGGGTGAGCTATTCTCTGTACGATTACGCGTTGATTCGGATCGCGCCGCTGGCCACCAATGTTAGACGGACCGGGAGGGTCGGCCGAGGACAAGGGGAGAGGTCTCCGGGGAGAGCCGTCTCCAGCGATTGTACAGACGAGTAACTTCCCCCCCACAGATGTACACCACACGAAGATAAGGTTGAACGTTCTTTATAAGCAATCTTTAGGTACGATAGAATGGTACAAGGAGGTCAGGACTCAGGGGTCCCCTCGATTCTAGTCTCTTGGTTTGGGAAAGGGGGTAGCGGGACAGTCTTGTTACCAATCTGGTAGGTGCGATGATACGATGGATGGCTCACAATCCTCGAGCTCGGTGTTCTAGATGGACGGGCCGCGGCAGCGCCAGCAGGTCCCGGAGAAGGTGGTCGTTACAACGGTCCGCGGCAGCGCCAGCAGGTCCCGGAGAAGGTGGTCGTTACAACGGTCCGCGGCAGCGCCAGCAGGTCCCGACGAAGATGGTAGTTACAACGGTCCGCGGCAGCGCCAGCAGGTCCCGACGAGGATGGAGGATGCAGAAGGCCGCGGCAGCGCCAGCAGGCAGGATGATAGTTCACAAGGCAGGGCTACGGCAGCGCCGGTAGTCCGTCAAGGATGAGTTCTTCACGGTGTCTCTCGGCTCCAGGATACAACTGCCTTCCTGCTCTGGAGCTGCCCCAGTTATAGGTCTGGCGCCCTTTGATGTCCGGACCCACGCACTTGGAGGTCGGGAGGTCCGGGATGAGGGAGTCCAGACACCCAGCAGGGGGGTGGAGCCAGCGCCCGGGGGAGCTGGGGGGCGATCGGCACCTGGCGGGGGAGAGCCATCAACACTTCTTTCTCCCATTGACCTGCCAAGTGGACCGTTCACCTCCTGGGTGGATGGTGGTGCCGGGATGTCGGGGCCTGGCCAGGCCCAGGGTTAGGGTCGAGCTGAGGCCATGCGGCCTCGTGGTGCCGTGTCCAAGATGGCGGCCGGGCCGGGCGCGGGAGCCGGTAGTGGTTCGGCCCCATGATACAGAGATGTCCGGGGGCAGGAATCCCGTCTTGAGACGGGGTGCGGGTTGCTTCTGTGGGTAACACCTGGAGGGCCGGGGCTCGGGCCCTGTCATGCGGGGAGGGAGCAAGCCCTTCATGTGGCCTGTCCAACAGTGACGTTGAATGTGTTAGCGTTACACACTGCTATCTGAAATACCACACAGTGCTGAATAGTAAGCATGGGAGTGCAGGAAAATCAGCTGCCTGTGTGCTAAGAGTGTGCTTCTGGAGACTGTGTATTGTCAGGTGCAAGAGAGATCTGCATGGACACTTGCACAACTGCATGAAGACTGCAGAGATGTATGTAAGAGTACATGTGTGGTAAGGGTTAATTGGAGTTTTGAACATGTAGGAACTACCTCACCCATTGCAGGATTGGAAGGAAAATCTACCATGTTGATTTCAAATGTGTTAGCATTTGCCTCTCATTTGTGAGATATTGATTTGTGCTGAATGCTAACCATCACAGTTCAAGAAAACAAGCTGCCCCTTTCCTGTGAGTGCAAGTCTTACAGAACAAGAGCAACACGAATTAAATCTCTGACAACAATTCCTGTGTGCAGACAGACTCATGGTGTGATTCTAGGCAGAAAACGATATTTGGTTGGCAATTTCAAAGCACATTTACTACTGTGGTAGAGCAAATGATAATTACTGTAACAGCCTGACACATTTTCCTTATAGTTCAGAGAGGCAGAAAAGAGCACATGTCCTAACAGCTACTTGAGACCATGAGCATGTAGAACCTGGGTGAGTGATTAGACTAGAGCAAAGGAAATTAGCCTTGGTGATGTTGAATGTGTTAGCGTTACACACTGCTATCTGAAATACCACACAGTGCTGAATAGTAAGCATGGGAGGGCAGGAAAATCAGCTGCCTGTGTGCTAAGAGTGTGCTTCTGGAGACTGTGTATTGTCAGGTGCAAGAGAGATCTGCATGGACGCTTGCACATCTGCATGAAGACTGCAGAGATGTATGTAAGAGTACATGTGTGGTAAGGGTTAATTGGAGTTTTGAACATGTAGGAACTACCTCACCCATTGCAGGAGTGGAAGGAAAATCTACCATGTTGATTGCAAATGTGTTAGCATTTGACTCTCATTTGTGAGATGTTGATTTGTGCTGAATGCTAACCATCACATTTCAAGAAAACAAGCTGCCCCTTTCCTGCGAGTGCAAGTCTTACAGAACAAGAGCGACACAAATTAAATCTCTGACAACAATTCCTGTGTGCAGACAGACTCATGGTGTGATTCTAGGCAGAAAACGATATTTGATTGGCAATTTTAAAGCACATGTACTACTGTGGTAGAGCAAGTGATAATTACTGTAACAGCCTGACACATTTTCCTTATAGTTTAGAGAGGCAGAAAAGAGCACATGTCCTAACAGCTACTTGAGACCATGAGCATGTGGAACCTGGGTGAGTGATGAGACTAGAGCAAAGGAAATGAGCCTTGGTGACGTTGAATGTGTTAGCGTTACACACTGCTATCTGAAATACCACACAGTGCTGAATAGTAAGCATGGGAGTGCAGGAAAATCAGCTGCCTGTGTGCTAAGAGTGTGCTTCTGGAGACTGTGTATTGTCAGGTGCAAGAGAGATCTGCATGGACGCTTGCACAACTGCATGAAGACTTCAGAGATGTATGTAAGAGTACATGTGTGGTAAGGGTTAATTGGAGTTTTGAACATATAGGAACTACATCACCCATTGCAGGAGTAAAAGGAAAATCTACCATGTTGATTTCAAATGTGTTAGCATTTCACTCTCATTTGTGAGATATTGATTTGTGCTGAATGCTAACCATCACAGTTCAAGAAAACAAGCTGGCCCTTTCCTGCGAGTGCAAGTCTTACAGAACAAGAGCAACACGAATTAAATCTCTGACAACAATTCCTGTGTGCAGACAGACTCATGGTGTGATTCTAGGCAGAAAACGATATTTGATTGGCAATTTCAAAGCACATTTACTACTGTGGTGGAGCAAGTGAAAATTACTGTAACAGCCTGACACATTTTCCTTATAGTTTAGAGAGGCAGAAAAGAGCACATGTCCTAACAGCTACTTGAGACCATGAGCATGTGGAACCTAGGTGAGTGATCAGACTAGAGCAAAGGAAATGAGCCTTGGTGACATGGAATGTGTCAGCGTTACACACTGCTATCTGAAATATCACACAGTGCTGAATAGTAAGCATGGGAGTGCAGGAAAATCAGCTGCCTGTGTGCTAAGAGTGTGCTTCTGGAGACTGTGTGTTGTCAGGTGCAAGAGAGATCTGCATGGACGCTTGCACAACTGCATGAAGACTGCAGAGATGCATGTAAGAGTACATGTGTGGTAAGGGTTAATTGGAGTTTTGAACATGTAGGAACTACCTCACCCATTGCAGGAGGGGAAGGAAAATCTACCACGTTGATTTCAAATGTGTTAGCATTTTCCTCTCATTTGTGAGATATTGATTTGTTCTGAATGCTAACGATCACAGTTCAAGAAAACAAGCTGCCCCTTTCCTGTGAGTGCAAGTCTTACAGAACTAGAGCAACACAAATTAAATCTCTGACAACAATTCCTGTGTGCAGACAGACTCATGGTGTGATTCTAGGCAGAAAACGATATTTGATTGTCAATTTCAAAGCACATTTACTACTGTGGTGGAGCAAGTGATAATTACTGTAACAGCCTGACACATTTTCCTTATAGTTTAGAAAGGCAGAAAAGAGCACATGTCCTAACAGCTACTTGAGACCATGAGCATGTGGAACCTGGGTGAGTGATTAGACTAGAGCAAAAGAAATGAGCCTTGGTGATGTTGAATGTGTTAGCGTTACACACTGCTATCTGAAATACCACACAGTGCTGAATAGTAAGCATGGGAGGGCAGGAAAATCAGCTGCCTGTGTGCTAAGAGTGTGCTTCTGGAGACTGTGTATTGTCAGGTGCAAGAGAGATCTGCATGGACGCTTGCACATCTGCATGAAGACTGCAGAGATGTATGTAAGAGCACATGTGTGGTAAGGGTTAATTGGAGTTTTGAACATGTAGGAACTACCTCACCCATTGCAGGAGTGGAAGGAAAATCTACCATGTTGATTTCAAATGTGTTAGCATTTGCCTCTCATTTGTGAGATATTGATTTGTGCTGAATGCTAACCATCACAGTTCAAGAAAACAAGCTGCCCCTTTCCTGCGAGTGCAAGTCTTACAGAACAAGAGCAACACGAATTAAATCTCTGACAACAATTCCTGTGTGCAGACAGACTCATGGTGTGATTCTAGGCAGAAAACGATATTTGATTGGCAATTTCAAAGCACATTTACTACTGTGGTAGAGCAAATGATAATTACTGTAACAGCCTGACACATTTTCCTTATAGTTCAGAGAGGCAGAAAAGAGCAGATGTCCTAACAGCTACTTGAGACCATGAGCATGTGGAACCTGGGTGAGTGATTAGACTAGAGCAAAGGAAATGAGCCTTGGTGACGTTTAATGTGTTAGCGTTACACACTGCTATCTGAAATACCATACAGTGCTGAATAGTAAGCATGGGAGTGCAGGAAAATTAGCTGCCTGTGTGCTAAGAGTGTGCTTCTGGAGACTGTGTATTGTCAGGTGCAAGAGAGATCTGCATGGACGATTGCACAACTGCATGAAGACTGCAGAGATGTATGTAAGAGTGTGGTAAGGGTTAATTGGAGTTTTGAACATGTAGGAACTACCTCACCCATTGCAGGAGTGGAAGGAAAATCTACCATGTTGATTTCAAATGTGTTAGCATTTCACTCTCATTTGTGAGATATTGATTTGTGCTGAATGCTAACCATCACAGTTCAAGAAAACAAGCTGGCCCTTTCCTGCGAGTGCAAGTCTTACAGAACAAGAGCAACACGAATTAAATCTCTGACAACAATTCCTGTGTGCAGACAGACTCATGGTGTGATTCTAGGCAGAAAACGATATTTGATTGGCAATTTCAAAGCACATTTACTACTGTGGTGGAGCAAGTGAAAATTACTGTAACAGCCTGACACATTTTCCTTATAGTTTAGAGAGGCAGAAAAGAGCACATGTCCTAACAGCTACTTGAGACCATGAGCATGTGGAACCTAGGTGAGTGATCAGACTAGAGCAAAGGAAATGAGCCTTGGTGACATGGAATGTGTCAGCGTTACACACTGCTATCTGAAATATCACACAGTGCTGAATAGTAAGCATGGGAGTGCAGGAAAATCAGCTGCCTGTGTGCTAAGAGTGTGCTTCTGGAGACTGTGTGTTGTCAGGTGCAAGAGAGATCTGCATGGACGCTTGCACAACTGCATGAAGACTGCAGAGATGCATGTAAGAGTACATGTGTGGTAAGGGTTAATTGGAGTTTTGAACATGTAGGAACTACCTCACCCATTGCAGGAGGGGAAGGAAAATCTACCACGTTGATTTCAAATGTGTTAGCATTTTCCTCTCATTTGTGAGATATTGATTTGTTCTGAATGCTAACCATCACAGTTCAAGAAAACAAGCTGCCCCTTTCCTGTGAGTGCAAGTCTTACAGGACAAGAGCAACACAAATTAAATCTCTGTCAACAATTCCTGTGTGCAGACAGACTCATGGTGTGATTCTAGGCAGAAAACGATATTTGATTGTCAATTTCAAAGCACATTTACTACTGTGGTGGAGCAAGTGATAATTACTGTAACAGCCTGACACATTTTCCTTATAGTTTAGAAAGGCAGAAAAGAGCACATGTCCTAACAGCTACTTGAGACCATGAGCATGTGGAACCTGGGTGAGTGATTAGACTAGAGCAAAAGAAATGAGCCTTGGTGATGTTGAATGTGTTAGCGTTACACACTGCTATCTGAAATACCACACAGTGCTGAATAGTAAGCATGGGAGGGCAGGAAAATCAGCTGCCTGTGTGCTAAGAGTGTGCTTCTGGAGACTGTGTATTGTCAGGTGCAAGAGAGATCTGCATGGACGCTTGCACATCTGCATGAAGACTGCAGAGATGTATGTAAGAGCACATGTGTGGTAAGGGTTAATTGGAGTTTTGAACATGTAGGAACTACCCCACCCATTGCAGGAGTGGAAGGAAAATCTACCATGTTGATTTCAAATGTGTTAGCATTTGCCTCTCATTTGTGAGATATTGATTTGTGCTGAATGCTAACCATCACAGTTCAAGAAAACAAGCTGCCCCTTTCCTGCGAGTGCAAGTCTTACAGAACAAGAGCAACACGAATTAAATCTCTGACAACAATTCCTGTGTGCAGACAGACTCATGGTGTGATTCTAGGCAGAAAACGATATTTGATTGGCAATTTCAAAGCACATTTACTACTGTGGTAGAGCAAATGATAATTACTGTAACAGCCTGACACATTTTCCTTATAGTTCAGAGAGGCAGAAAAGAGCAGATGTCCTAACAGCTACTTGAGACCATGAGCATGTGGAACCTGGGTGAGTGATTAGACTAGAGCAAAGGGAATGAGCCTTGGTGACGTTTAATGTGTTAGCGTGTTAGACGGACCGGGAGGGTCGGCCGAGGACAAGGGGAGAGGTCTCCGGGGAGAGCCGTCTCCAGCGATCGTACAGATGAATAACTTCCCCCCCACAGATATACACCACACAAGGATAAGATTTAGCGTTCTTTATAGGTGATTTCTTAAGGTACGATGAAATGGTACAAGGAGGTCTGGACTCAGGGGTCCCCTCGATTCGAGTCTCTTGGTTTGGGGAAAAGGGGGTAGCGGGACAGTCTGGTTACCAGTCTGATAGCTGAGATGGTATGGTGGATAGCTCACAATCCTCGAGCTCGGTGTTCTAGCTTGGACGGGCCGCGGCAGCGCCAGCAGGTCCCGGGGAAGATGGTCGTTACACGGTCCGCGGCAGCGCCAGCAGGTCCCGATGAAGGTGGTCGTTACACGGTCCGCGGCAGCGCCAGCAGGTCCCGATGAAGGTGGTCGTTACAACGGGTCGCGGCAGCGCCAGCAGGTCCCGACGAGGATGGATGTTGCAGAAGGCCGCGGCAGCGCCAGCAGGCAGGACGATAGCTCACAAGGCAGGGCTACGGCAGCGCCAGTAGTCCGTCAAGGATGAGTTCTCTCGGTGTCTCTCGACTCCAGGATACAACTGCCTTCCTGCTCTGGAGCTGCCCTAGTTATAGGTCTGGCGCCCTTTGATGTCCGGACCCTCGCACTTGGAGGTCGGGGGGTCCGGGATGAGGGAGTCCAGACACCCAGCAGGGGGTGGAGCCAGCGCCTGGGGGAGCTGGAGGGCGATCGGCACCTGGCAGGGGAGAGCCATCGACACTTCTTTCTCCCATTGACCTGCCAAGTGGTCCGTTCACCTCCTGGGTGGATGGTGGTGCCGGGATGTCGGGGCCGGGCCAGGCCCAGGGTTAGGGCCGAGCTGAGGCCACGCGGCCTCGTGGCGCAGTGTCCAAGATGGCGGCTGATCCGGCCGGGGGAGCCGGTAGTGGTTCGGCCCCATGATACATGGCTGTCCGGGGGCAGGAGTTCCGTTGGGAGACGGGGTGCGGGTTGCCCTTGTGGGTAACACCTGGGAGTCCGGGGCTTGGGCCTTGTCATGCGGGGAGGGAGCAAGCCCTTCATGTGGCCTGTCCAACATGCGTCCCCCCCAGCTGAAGGCGGGGAGAGTCACCCATCCTCTTGGGGACTCTCCTCGTCGAGGCGGAAAAAGCGTGACAGGCCATCTGCGTTGGCGTGGTCTTGGCCCGGTCGATGTTCCACAGTGAAGTCCATCCCCTGCAGGGAGATGGACCAGCGCAATAGTTTTGGATTTTCCCCCCGCATCTGCATTAGCCACTGCAGGGGTCGATGATCGGTTTGCACCCGGAAGTGGGTACCGAAGAGATAGGGCCGGAGCTTTTTGAGGGCCCACACTACTGCGAAGGCCTCCCTCTCGATTGTGCTCCAGCGCTGTTCTCGGGCCAGGAGGCGTCTGCTGATGAAGGCCACCGGCTGGTCAAGACCCTCGGGGTTCAGCTGGGAGAGAACCGCCCCGATGCCGTGGTCGGAGGCGTCCGTTTGCACAATGAATTCCCGACTGTAATCGGGGGCCTGGAGCACAGGGGCGGTGCACAGGGCGGCTTTCAGCTTCTCGAAGGCCGCTTGACAGTCGGGGGTCCAGTTAATCTTCTTCGGGTGGTTTTTGGACGTGAGACCCGTGAGGGGCCCCACAATGCTGCCATAGTCCCTCACGAACCGCCGGTAGTAGCCGGTGAGTCCCAAGAAGGCTCGGACCTCGGTCTGTGTGACTGGGGGTTGCCAGGACTGGATGGCAGCAATTTTGAGTTGCAGAGGGGCCACCAGACCGCTTCCCACCTGGTGTCCGAGGTAGGTCACGGACCCCTGACCAATTTGGCACTTGCCGGCCTTGATTGTGAGGCCGGCCCGCTGGAGGGCTTGCAGGACCTCTCGGAGGTGGTGGAGGTGGTCGGACCAGTGGCGGCTGTATACAGCGATGTCGTCCAGGTAGGCGGCGCTGAACTCTTCGAGCCCCGCCAAGACCTGGTTCACTAGACGCTGAAAAGTAGCTGGGGCATTCTTCATGCCGAAGGGCATAACCTTGAAGTGGTAGTGGCCATCGGGGGTAGAAAAGGCGGACCGTTCTTGGGCCCGGGGTGTGAGACCGATCTGCCAGTAGCCCGCTGTCAGGTCGAAGATGCTGAGGTAGCGGGCAGCCCCCATGCGGTCGATCAATTCATCCGCTCGGGGGATGGGATGAGCGTCGGTCCTGGTGACAGCGTTCAAGCCCCGATAGTCGACGCAGAATCGGAGTTCCGGAGTGGTGCCGGGGGCAGCGGCTTTGGGGACCAGCACGACCGGGCTGGCCCAGGGGCTGTCCGAGGGCTCGATGACCCCGAGCGTGAGCATCTTGGACACTTCCTCTTGGATGCAGGCCCGCACCCGATCTGGTACGCGGTAGGCCTGGTGTCGGATAGGGGGACTGTCCCCAGTGTCCACGTCGTGCAAGCACCAGGGGGTGATCCCTGGGGTGAGGGAAAACAGAGTAGCAAACTGCAGCAGGAGGTCCCGGCAGCCCTGGCGTTGCTCTGGGGTGAGGGCATCGGAGAGCCGGACCCCGTCCACGGAACCGTCTTTCTCCTGAGTCTTCAGGAGATCAGGGAGAGGCTCGGAGTCTTCTTCCGCCCCACTGTCTGTAGCCATCAGGAGGCTGAGTTCCGAGCGCACAAAGTGGGGTTTGAGTCTGTTGGTGTGGAGGACCCGGAGGGGGTTCCGGGGAGACTCCATATCGATGAGATAGGTGACGGGGCTCTTGCGTTCGACCACTTTGAAGGGCCCCGTCCACTTGTCTTGCAAGGCACATGGTTCGGTGGGGGACATCACCCACACTTGTTGACCAGGTTCGAATTCGACGGAGGAGGCATTCTGATCGTACCATTTTTTCATGTCCTCCTGACTGGCCTCAAGATTCGCTTTTGCCATTTCCCTGAATCGCCGGGTCTGATTGCGTAGTGCCAGGAGGTACTTGAAGACGTCTGGAGGGGTCTTTAGGGGGGCCATCTCCCAACCTTCTTTGACTAGGCTGAGGGGCCCTCGCACAGGGTGCCCGTACAGGAGTTCGAAAGGGCTAAAACCGAGGGACTTCTGGGGAACTTCTCGATAGGCGAAGAGGAGGCACGGAAGTAGTACATCCCACTGGCGACGGAGGGGCTCTTCCAATCCCCCAATCATTCCCTTGAGTGTGCGGTTGAATCGCTCAACCAGTCCGTTCCCTTGAGGATGATAGGGGGTCGTGAATCGGTAGGTGACCCCGCACTGTTGCCAGAGGGACTTCATATATTTCGAGATAAAGTTTGTGCCTCGGTCGCTGACGACTTCTCGGGGGAAGCCCACCCGGGAGAAGATCCCCATTAGGGCCCGGCCGACCACCGGAGCTGTTACAGTTTGCAGGGGCACAGCCTCGGGGTAGCGGGTGGCGTGGTCCACCAGTACCAGGATGAACCGATGTCCTTGTGCTGTGCGGGGGTCCAGGGGCCCCACAATGTCTATTCCTACCCTCTCGAACGGGGTGGTGACCACTGGGAAGGGTTGCAGAGGGGCTTTGAGCTTGCGGCCGCTCTTCCCGCTGGCCTGGCACGTGGGGCAGGACCGGCAGTGGTTGAGGACGTCGTTTCGCATCCTCGGCCAGAAAAAGTGGGTCACCAGGCGACTGTAGGTTTTGTCCTGGCCCAGGTGTCCAGCCAGGGGGACATCGTGGGCCAAATTTAGCAGGAAGTCTCTGAAACGGAGGGGCACCACCAGCACTCGACTGGCCCCTAACTCCGCGATTCTTTGTTCACTGTATAACAGGTCGTTATCCCAATAGACCCAATGGGCTCCGGTGGAGTCCCCTGCGCTCTGGGCGAGGGCTTGCTGGCGGAGTCCCTCGAGGGAGGGACAGGTCTTCTGCTCCTGGCGGAACTGTTCCTGGGTGGGCCCCCCTTCTTGACGCCACTGAGCCAGGCCGGGAAGGTCCTGGGGCTGGGCGACCCCTTCGGGGGTTGGCTCTGGGGGGTCGGTATAGTCGGTGTCCTCTACTGGAGCGATCGGGGGAGGAGGTGTAGGCCATTCTGGTTCTTCTGGTCGGGGGATGGCATGGGCGGCCATGGACCGGGTGGTTACGCACGCCCAGTCCGGGAGGCCCAGCATCCCCAGGTGCTCTCTTCTTTCGACGGCGGCCCACGGGGAACTCTCAAGATCATTCCCCAGGAGACAGTCCACGCGGGCATCATCCCGGACCGTCACCTTCAACATGCCGGAGACCCCTCCCCATTCGAAGGGGACGCAGGCCATCCGACATAGACTCTCGGAATTGTCGGCTGAGCGGACGGGGCAGAGAATGTTCGGCAGGATCTGCTCTGGTTTTACCAGGTGACAGCGGACGGCCGTCACACTGGCCCCTGTGTCACGTAGGGCTTCGGCCCGGCGCCCATTAATGTTCACCCACTGGCTATATTTTCTGGTGTTGGCGGGTAGGGGAGCCCGCGGGACCATGTCTTTTCCCCCTAGGCACGCTAGAACCATGGCGGCCGGTTCCCACTCTTGTGCCTGCTCATATTCTTCTTGTTCCTCGGAGATTTGTTCTCCCCCCAGGGCGGCGGCAGCTACCTGGCGGGGTTTTGGCGTTTGGTTCTGCGGGCAGTTCGGGTCATTGGCGTAGTGGCCGACTCGCTGGCATCGGTGACACGTGACGTTGGCTCGGAACCCCGGGCGCATCGGGGGGTTGCCCCGGCCGGCCGGGGGCGGGGTGCTGGCCGCGGGAGTGGCCGGGATGGTGTCTCTCCCTCGCCCCTGGCCTCCTCCTCCTCCTCGGGGACGGTGCTGACCTTGGTTGTTCCGGTTTTGCTCGTGTGGCCCTCTCCGGCCCACTCGGGTGCTTTCCCACCAGTCAGCTTCGGCGGCGAGTTGCCGTGGGTCAGTCAATTTACTGTCGAGGAGGTGCTGCCTGTGCTCGACGAAGCACTTGTTAGACAGGTGCTCCCACACCATGAGATTAAAAAGTTGCTCGTAGGTCGTTACGTGGCTTCCCTTGATCCAACCCTCGAAGGCTCGGCTGAAATAGTTGACATATTCCACCCAAGTTGTACCCGGGATCCGGGTGCAGTCTCGGAACCTCTGGCGGTACATTTCGGGTGTGAGCCCATATCGGGTGAGGAGGGCAGCCTTCATGTGGTCATAGGATGACATCTGATGGTCTGGGAGCTGCAGTAGGGCATCGCGGCCTTCGTTGACGAACCTCCCCCATAGGCCGGCTCCCCAGTCACTCCGATCGATCCGGTGGTAGGTCATGGTGATCTCGTAGGCTTTGAACCACTGTTGTATGTCGTCCTCTCGGACATACTCTCGGACAACATCCTTGGGGATGTGGACTTTCTTCTCGGTTGCTCCCGGGGTGTGCGGTCGCTCAGGCACCCCCGGTTCTTTATTCTGTTTCCGAAGTTCTATTTCCGCCAGTTTGCGCTCGTGTTCGAATGTTAGTCTTTTTTCTTCGAGCTCTCTCTGCCTCTGTTTTTCTTCCCGTTCTTCTCGGAGCCGCAGATGTTCTAGATTTAGTTTTTGCTCGGCTAACTTTAGTTCACCGTCCATCTTGAGTCGTGCCATTTCCAACTCATGTAATCTGGTTCTTTCTCTTTCTTGGATCTCTCCCTGCGAGAGGCCCGTTCCTCGCTCCTCGGGAGCTGTGGCGTTCCCCTCTGGTGCTACACCGTTTTGGTCGGGGGAACCGGCGACCCCGGTTTCCGCCCACGACTCAAGGGCGTGCTTCAAATCGTCTTTGGTACTCAGGCCGGTGGTAGCAATGCCTAGTTCCATGCAGAATTGTTTAAGTTCGCGATGGCTATACTCTTCCAATTTATCCATCTGGAATTTCTCGGTGGAACCGCTCTCTTTGGTTGACATCGTGGTTTTGTCGTGGGGTGAGCTACTCTCTGTATGATTACGCGTTGATTCGGATCGCGCCGCTGGCCACCAATGTTAGACGGACCGGGAGGGTCGGCCGAGGACAAGGGGAGAGGTCTCCGGGGAGAGCCGTCTCCAGCGATCGTACAGATGAATAACTTCCCCCCCACAGATATACACCACACAAGGATAAGATTTAGCGTTCTTTATAGGTGATTTCTTAAGGTACGATGAAATGGTACAAGGAGGTCTGGACTCAGGGGTCCCCTCGATTCGAGTCTCTTGGTTTGGGGAAAAGGGGGTAGCGGGACAGTCTGGTTACCAGTCTGGTAGCTGAGATGGTATGGTGGATAGCTCACAATCCTCGAGCTCGGTGTTCTAGCTTGGACGGGCCGCGGCAGCACCAGCAGGTCCCGGGGAAGATGGTCGTTACACGGTCCGCGGCAGCGCCAGCAGGTCCCGATGAAGGTGGTCGTTACACGGTCCGCGGCAGCGCCAGCAGGTCCCGATGAAGGTGGTCGTTACAACGGGTCGCGGCAGCGCCAGCAGGTCCCGACGAGGATGGATGTTGCAGAAGGCCGCGGCAGCGCCAGCAGGCAGGACGATAGCTCACAAGGCAGGGCTACGGCAGCGCCAGTAGTCCGTCAAGGATGAGTTCTCTCGGTGTCTCTCGACTCCAGGATACAACTGCCTTCCTGCTCTGGAGCTGCCCTAGTTATAGGTCTGGCGCCCTTTGATGTCCGGACCCTCGCACTTGGAGGTCGGGGGGTCCGGGATGAGGGAGTCCAGACACCCAGCAGGGGGTGGAGCCTGCGCCTGGGGGAGCTGGAGGGCGATCGGCACCTGGCAGGGGAGAGCCATCGACACTTCTTTCTCCCATTGACCTGCCAAGTGGTCCGTTCACCTCCTGGGTGGATGGTGGTGCTGGGATGTCGGGGCCGGGCCAGGCCCAGGGTTAGGGTCGAGCTGAGGCCACGCGGCCTCGTGGCGCAGTGTCCAAGATGGCGGCTGATCCGGCCGGGGGAGCCGGTAGTGGTTCGGCCCCATGATACATGGCTGTCCGGGGGCAGGAGTTCCGTTGGGAGACGGGGTGCGGGTTGCCCTTGTGGGTAACACCTGGGAGTCCGGGGCTTGGGCCTTGTCATGCGGGGAGGGAGCAAGCCCTTCATGTGGCCTGTCCAACATAGCGTTACACACTGCTATCTGAAATACCATACAGTGCTGAATAGTAAGCATGGGAGTGCAGGAAAATTAGCTGCCTGTGTGCTAAGAGTGTGCTTCTGGAGACTGTGTATTGTCAGGTGCAAGAGAGATCTGCATGGACGATTGCACAACTGCATGAAGACTGCAGAGATGTATGTAAGAGTGTGGTAAGGGTTAATTGGAGTTTTGAACATGTAGGAACTACCTCACCCATTGCAGGAGTGGAAGGAAAATCTACCATGTTGATTTCAAATGTGTTAGCATTTGACTCTCATTTGTGAGATATTGATTTGTGCTGAATGCTAACCATCACAGTTCAAGAAAACAAGCTGGCCCTTTCCTGCGAGTGCAAGTCTTACAGAACAAGAGCAACACGAATTAAATCTCTGACAACAATTCCTGTGTGCAGACAGACTCATGGTGTGATTCTAGGCAGAAAACGATATTTGATTGGCAATTTCAAAGCACATTTACTACTGTGGTGGAGCAAGTGAAAATTACTGTAACAGCCTGACACATTTTCCTTATAGTTTAGAGAGGCAGAAAAGAGCACATGTCCTAACAGCTACTTGAGACCATGAGCATGTGGAACCTAGGTGAGTGATCAGACTAGAGCAAAGGAAATGAGCCTTGGTGACATGGAATGTGTCAGCGTTACACACTGCTATCTGAAATATCACACAGTGCTGAATAGTAAGCATGGGAGTGCAGGAAAATCAGCTGCCTGTGTGCTAAGAGTGTGCTTCTGGAGACTGTGTGTTGTCAGGTGCAAGAGAGATCTGCATGGACGCTTGCACAACTGCATGAAGACTGCAGAGATGTATGTAAGAGTACATGTGTGGTAAGGGTTAATTGGAGTTTTGAACATGTAGGAACTACCTCACCCATTGCAGGAGGGGAAGGAAAATCTACCACGTTGATTTCAAATGTGTTAGCATTTTCCTCTCATTTGTGAGAAATTGATTTGTTCTGAATGCTAACCATCACAGTTCAAGAAAACAAGCTGCCCCTTTCCTGTGAGTGCAAGTCTTACAGGACAAGAGCAACACAAATTAAATCTCTGTCAACAATTCCTGTGTGCAGACAGACTCATGGTGTGATTCTAGGCAGAAAACGATATTTGATTGGCAATTTCAAAGCACATTTACTACTGTGGTGGAGCAAGTGATAATTACTTTAACAGCCTGACACATTTTCCTTATAGTTTAGAGAGGCAGAAAAGAGCACATGTCCTAACAGCTACTTGAGACCATGAGCATGTGGAACCTGGGTGAGTGATTAGACTAGAGCAAAGGAAATGAGCCTTTGTGATGTTGAATGTGTTAGCGTTACACACTGCTATCTGAAATACCACACAGTGCTGAATAGTAAGCATGGGAGTGCAGGAAAATCAGCTGCCTGTGTGCTAAGAGTGTGCTTCTGGAGACTGTGTATTGTCAGGTGCAAGAGAGATCTGCATGGACGCTTGCACAACTGCATGAAGACTGCAGAGATGTATGTAAGAGTGTGGTAAGGGTTAATTGGAGTTTTGAACATGTAGGAACTACCTCACCCATTGCAGGAGTGGAAGGAAAATCTACCATGTTGATTTCAAATGTGTTAGCATTTGACTCTCATTTGTGAGATATTGATTTGTGCTGAATGCTAACCATCACAGTTCAAGAAAACAAGCTGGCCCTTTCCTGCGAGTGGAAGTCTTACAGAACAAGAGCAACACAAATTAAATCTCTGACAACAATTCCTGTGTGCAGACAGACTCATGGTGTGATTCTAGGCAGAAAACGATATTTGATTGGCAATTTCAAAGCACATTTACTACTGTGGTGGAGCAAGTGACAATTACTGTAACAGCCTGACACATTTTCCTTATAGTTTAGAGAGGCAGAAAAGAGCACATGTCCTAACAGCTACTTGAGACCACGAGCATGTGGAACCTAGGTGAGTGATTAGACTAGAGCAAAGGAAATGAGCCTTGGTGACATGTAATGTGTCAGCGTTACACACTGCTATCTGAAATACCACACAGTGCTGAATAGTAAGCATGGGAGGGCAGGAAAATCAGCTGCCTGTGTGCTAAGAGTGTGCTTCTGGAGACTGTGTATTGTCAGGTGCAAGAGAGATCTGCATGGACGCTTGCACATCTGCATGAAGACTGCAGAGATGTATGTAAGAGCACATGTGTGGTAAGGGTTAATTGGAGTTTTGAACATGCAGGAACAACCTCACCCATTGCAGGAGTGGAAGGAAAATCTACCATGTTGATTGCAAATGTGTTAGCATTTGACTCTCATTTGTGAGATGTTGATTTGTGCTGAATGCTAACCATCACAGTTCAAGAAAACAAGCTGCCCCTTTCCTGCGAGTGCAAGTCTTACAGAACAAGAGCAACACTAATTAAATCTCTGACAACAGTTCCTGTGTGCAGACAGACTCATGGTGTGATTCTAGGCAGAAAACGATATTTGATTGGCAATTTCAAAGCACTTGTACTACTGTGGTAGAGCAAGTGATAATTACTGTAACAGCCTGACACATTTTCCTTATAGTTTAGAGAGGCAGAAAAGAGCACATGTCCTAACAGCTACTTGAGACCATGAGCATGTGGAACCTGGGTGAGTGATGAGACTAGAGCAAAGGAAATGAGCCTTGGTGACGTTGAATGTGTTAGCGTTACACACTGCTATCTGAAATGCCACACAGTGCTGAATAGTAAGCATGGGAGTGCAGGAAAATCAGCTGCCTGTGTGCTAAGAGTGTGCTTCTGGAGACTGTGTATTGTCAGGTGCAAGAGAGATCTGCATGGACGCTTGCACAACTGCATGAAGACTGCAGAGATGTATGTAAGAGTACATGTGTGGTAAGGGTTAATTGGAGTTTTGAACATGTTGGAACTACCTCACCCATTGCAGGAGTGGAAGGAAAATCTACCATGTTGATTTCAAATGTGTTAGCATTTGCCTCTCATTTGCGAGATATTGATTTGTGCTGAATGCTAACCATCACAGTTCAAGAAAACAAGCTGCCCCTTTCCTGCGAGTGCAAGTCTTACAGAACAAGAGCAACACAAATTAAATCTCTGTCAACAATTCCTGTGTGCAGACAGACTCATGGTGTGATTCTAGGCAGAAAACGATATTTGATTGGCAATTTCAAAGCACATTTACTACTGTGGTGGAGCAAGTGATAATTACTGTAACAGCCTGACACATTTTCCTTATAGTTTAGAGAGGCAGAAAAGAGCACATGTCCTAACAGCTACTTGAGACCATGAGCATGTGGAACCTGGGTGAGTGATTAGACTAGATCAAAGGAAATGAGCCTTGGTGACGTTGAATGTGTTAGCGTTACACACTGCTATCTGAAATACCACACAGTGCTGAATAGTAAGCATGGGAGTGCAGGAAAATCAGCTGCCTGTGTGCTAAGAGTGTGCTTCTGGAGACTGTGTATTGTCAGGTGCAAGAGAGATCTGCATGGACGCTTGCACAACTGCATGAAGACTGCAGAGATGTATGTAAGAGTACATGTGTGGTAAGGGTTAATTGGAGTTTTGAACATGTAGGAACTACATCACCCATTGCAGGAGTGAAAGGAAAATCTACCATGTTGATTTCAAATGTCTTAGCATTTGCCTCTCATTTGTGAGATATTGATTTGTGCTGAATGCTAACCATCACAGTTCAAGAAAACAAGCTGCCCCTTTCCTGCGAGTGCAAGTCTTACAGAACAAGAGCAACACGAATTAAATCTCTGACAACAATTCCTGTGTGCAGACAGACTCATGGTGTGATTCTAGGCAGAAAACGATATTTGATTGGCAATTTAAAAGCACATTTACTACTGTGGTAGAGCAAATGATAATTACTGTAACAGCCTGACACATTTTCCTTATAGTTCAGAGAGGCAGAAAAGAGCACATGTCCTAACAGCTACTTGAGACCATGAGCATGTGGAACCTGGGTGAGTGATTAGACTAGAGCAAAGGAAATGAGCCTTGGTGACATTTAATGTGTTAGCGTTACACACTGCTATCTGAAATACCACACAGTGCTGAATAGTAAGCATGGGAGTGCAGGAAAATCAGCTGCCTGTGTGCTAAGAGTGTGCTTCTGGAGACTGTGTATTGTCAGGTGCAAGAGAGATCTGCATGGACGCTTGCACAACTGCATGAAGACTGCAGAGATGTATGTAAGAGTGTGGTAAGGGTTAATTGGAGTTTTGAACATGTAGGAACTACCTCACCCATTGCAGGAGTGGAAGGAAAATCTACCATGTTGATTTCAAATGTGTTAGCATTTGACTCTCATTTGTGAGATATTGATTTGTGCTGAATGCTAACCATCACAGTTCAAGAAAACAAGCTGGCCCTTTCCTGCGAGTGCACGTCTTACAGAACAAGAGCAACACAAATTAAATCTCTGACAACAATTCCTGTGTGCAGACAGACTCATGGTGTGATTGTAGGCAGAAAACGATATTTAATTGGCAATTTCAGAGCACATTTACTACTGTGGTAGAGCAAGTGATAATTACTGTAACAGCCTGACACATTTTCCTTATAGTTTAGAGAGGCAGAAAAGAGCACATGTCCTAACAGCTACTTGAGACCATGAGCATGTGGAACCTAGGTGAGTGATTAGACTAGAGCAAAGGAAATGAGCCTTGGTGACGTTGAATGTGTCAGCGTTACACACTGCTATCTGAAATACCACACAGTGCTGAATAGTAAGCATGGGAGTGCAGGAAAATCAGCTGCCTGTGTGCTAAGAGTGTGCTTCTGGAGACTGTGTATTGTCAGGTGCAAGAGAGATCTGCATGGACGCTTGCACAACTGCATGAGACTGCAGAGATGTATGTAAGAGTACATGTGTGGTAAGGGTTAATTGGAGTTTTTAACATGTAGGAACTACCTCACCCATTGCAGGAGGGGAAGGAAAATCTACCACGTTGATTTCAAATGTGTTAGCATTTTCCTCTCATTTGTGAGATATTGATTTGTTCTGAATGCCAACCATCACAGTTCAAGAAAACAAGCTGCCCCTTTCCTGTGAGTGCAAGTCTTACAGAACAAAAGCAACACGAATTCCATCTCTGTCAACAATTCCTGTGTGCAGACAGAATCATCGTGTGATTCTAGGCAGAAAACGATATTTGATTGGCAATTTTAAAGCACATTTACTACTATGGTGGAGCAAGTGATAATTACTGTAACAGCCTGACACATTTTCCTTATAGTTTAGAGAGGCAGAAAAGAGCACATGTCCTAACAGCTACTTGAGACCATGAGCATGTGGAACCTGGGTGAGTGATTAGACTAGAGCAAAGGAAATGAGCCTTGGTGATGTTGAATGTGTTAGCGTTATACACTGCTATCTGAAATACCACACATTGCTGAATAGTAAGCATGGGAGGGCAGGAAAATCAGCTGCCTGTGTGCTAAGAGTGTGCTTCTGGAGACTGTGTATTGTCAGGTGCAAGAGAGATCTGCATGGACGCTTGCACATCTGCATGAAGACTGCAGAGATGTATGTAAGAGTACATGTGTGGTAAGGGTAATTGGAGTTTTGAACATGTAGGAACTACCTCACCCATTGCAGGAGTGGAAGGAAAATCTACCATGTTGATTGCAAATGTGTTAGCATTTGACTCTCATTTGTGAGATGTTGATTTGTGCTGAATGCTAACCATCACATTTCAAGAAAACAAGCTGCCCCTTTCCTGCGAGTGCAAGTCTTACAGAACAAGAGCAACATGAATTAAATCTCTGACAACAATTCCTGTGTGCAGACAGACTCATGGTGTGATTCTAGGCAGAAAACGATATTTGATTGGCAATTTCAAAGCACATGTACTACTGTGGTAGAGCAAATGATAATTACTGTAACAGCCTGACACATTTTCCTTATAGTTCAGAGAGGCAGAAAAGAGCACATGTCCTAACAGCTACTTGAGACCATGATCATGTGGAACCTGGGTGAGTGATTAGACTAGAGCAAAGGGAATGAGCCTTGGTGACGTTTAATGTGTTAGCGTTACACACTGCTATCTGAAATACCATACAGTGCTGAATAGTAAGCATGGGAGTGCAGGAAAATTAGCTGCCTGTGTGCTAAGAGTGTGCTTCTGGAGACTGTGTATTGTCAGGTGCAAGAGAGATCTGCATGGACGCTTGCACAACTGCATGAAGACTGCAGAGATGTATGTAAGAGTACATGTGTGGTAAGGGTTAATTGGAGTTTTGAACATGTAGGAACTACCTCACCCATTGCAGGAGGGGAAGGAAAATCTACCACGTTGATTTCAAATGTGTTAGCATTTTCCTCTCATTTGTGAGATATTGATTTGTTCTGAATGCTAACCATCACAGTTCAAGAAAACAAGCTGCCCCTTTCCTGTGAGTGCAAGTCTTACAGAACAAGAGCAACACGAATTAAATCTCTGTCAACAATTCCTGTGTGCAGACAGACTCATGGTGTGATTCTAGGCAGAAAACGATATTTGATTGGCAATTTCAAAGCACATTTACTACTGTGGTGGAGCAAGTGATAATTACTGTAATAGCCTGACACATTTTCCTTATAGTTTAGAGAGGCAGAAAAGAGCACATGTCCTAACAGCTACTTGAGACCATGAGCATGTGGAACCTGGGTGAGTGATTAGACTAGAGCAAAGGAAATGAGCCTTGGTGATGTTGAATGTGTTAGCGTTATACACTGCTATCTGAAATACCACACAGTGCTGAATAGTAAGCATGGGAGGGCAGGAAAATCAGCTGCCTGTGTGCTAAGAGTGTGCTTCTGGAGACTGTTTATTGTCAGGTGCAAGAGAGATCTGCATGGACGCTTGCACATCTGCATGAAGACTGCAGAGATGTATGTAAGAGTACATGTGTGGTAAGGGTAATTGGAGTTTTGAACATGTAGGAACTACCTCACCCATTGCAGGAGTGGAAGGAAAATCTACCATGTTGATTGCAAATGTGTTAGCATTTGACTCTCATTTGTGAGATGTTGATTTGTGCTGAATGCTAACCATCACATTTCAAGAAAACAAGCTGCCCCTTTCCTGCGAGTGCAAGTCTTACAGAACAAGAGCAACATGAATTAAATCTCTGACAACAATTCCTGTGTGCAGACAGACTCATGGTGTGATTCTAGGCAGAAAACGATATTTGATTGGCAATTTCAAAGCACATGTACTACTGTGGTAGAGCAAATGATAATTACTGTAACAGCCTGACACATTTTCCTTATAGTTCAGAGAGGCAGAAAAGAGCACATGTCCTAACAGCTACTTGAGACCATGATCATGTGGAACCTGGGTGAGTGATTAGACTAGAGCAAAGGGAATGAGCCTTGGTGACGTTTAATGTGTTAGCGTTACACACTGCTATCTGAAATACCATACAGTGCTGAATAGTAAGCATGGGAGTGCAGGAAAATTAGCTGCCTGTGTGCTAAGAGTGTGCTTCTGGAGACTGTGTATTGTCAGGTGCAAGAGAGATCTGCATGGACGCTTGCACAACTGCATGAAGACTGCAGAGATGTATGTAAGAGTACATGTGTGGTAAGGGTTAATTGGAGTTTTGAACATGTAGGAACTACCTCACCCATTGCAGGAGGGGAAGGAAAATCTACCACGTTGATTTCAAATGTGTTAGCATTTTCCTCTCATTTGTGAGATATTGATTTGTTCTGAATGCTAACCATCACAGTTCAAGAAAACAAGCTGCCCCTTTCCTGTGAGTGCAAGTCTTACAGAACAAGAGCAACACGAATTAAATCTCTGTCAACAATTCCTGTGTGCAGACAGACTCATGGTGTGATTCTAGGCAGAAAACGATATTTGATTGGCAATTTCAAAGCACATTTACTACTGTGGTGGAGCAAGTGATAATTACTGTAATAGCCTGACACATTTTCCTTATAGTTTAGAGAGGCAGAAAAGAGCACATGTCCTAACAGCTACTTGAGACCATGAGCATGTGGAACCTGGGTGAGTGATTAGACTAGAGCAAAAGAAATGAGCCTTGGTGATGTTGAATGTGTTAGCGTTACACACTGCTATCTGAAATACCACACAGTGCTGAACAGTAAGCATGGGAGGGCAGGAAAATCAGCTGCCTGTGTGCTAAGAGTGTGCTTCTGGAGACTGTGTATTGTCAGGTGCAAGAGAGATCTGCATGGACGCTTGCACATCTGCATGAAGACTGCAGAGATGTATGTAAGAGCACATGTGTGGTAAGGGATAATTGGAGTTTTGAACATGTAGGAACTACCTCACCCATTGCAGGAGTGGAAGGAAAATCTACCATGTTGATTGCAAATGTGTTAGCATTTGACTCTCATTTGTGAGATGTTGATTTGTGCTGAATGCTAACCATCACAGTTCAAGAAAACAAGCTGCCCCTTTCCTGCGAGTGCAAGTCTTACAGAACAAGAGCAACACGAATTAAATCTCTGACAACAGTTCCTGTGTGCAGACAGACTCATGGTGTGATTCTAGGCAGAAGACGATATTTGATTGGCAATTTCAAAGCACATGTACTACTGTGGTAGAGCAAGTGATAATTACTGTAACAGCCTGACACATTTTCCTTATAGTTTAGAGAGGCAGAAAAGAGCACATGTCCTAACAGCTACTTGAGACCATGAGCATGTGGAACCTGGGTGAGTGATGAGACTAGAGCAAAGGAAATGAGCCTTGGTGACGTTGAATGTGTTAGCGTTACACACTGCTATCTGAAATGCCACACAGTGCTGAATAGTAAGAATGGGAGTGCAGGAAAATCAGCTGCCTGTGTGCTAAGAGTGTGCTTCTGGAGACTGTGTATTGTCAGGTGCAAGAGAGATCTGCATGGACGCTTGCACAACTGCATGAAGACTGCAGAGATGTATGTAAGAGTACATGTGTGGTAAGGGTTAATTGGAGTTTTGAACATGTAGGAACTACCTCACCCATTGCAGGAGTGGAAGGAAAATCTACCATGTTGATTTCAAATGTGTTAGCATTTGCCTCTCATTTGTGAGATATTGATTTGTGCTGAATGCTAACCATCACAGTTCAAGAAAACAAGCTGCCCCTTTCCTGCGAGTGCAAGTCTTACAGAACAAGAGCAACACAAATTAAATCTCTGTCAACAATTCCTGTGTGCAGACAGACTCATGGTGTGATTCTAGGCAGAAAACGATATTTGATTGGCAATTTCAAAGCACATTTACTACTGTGGTGGATCAAGTGATAATTACTGTAACAGCCTGACACATTTTCCTTATAGTTTAGAGAGGCAGAAAAGAGCACATGTCCTAACAGCTACTTGAGACCATGAGCATGTGGAACCTGGGTGAGTGATTAGACTAGAGCAAAGGAAATGAGCCTTGGTGATGTTGAATGTGTTAGCGTTACACACTGCTATCTGAAATACCACACAGTGCTGAATAGTAAGCATGGGAGGGCAGGAAAATCAGCTGCCTGTGTGCTAAGAGTGTGCTTCTGGAGACTGTGTATTGTCAGGTGCAAGAGAGATCTGCATGGACGCTTGCACATCTGCATGAAGACTGCAGAGATGTATGTAAGAGTACATGTGTGGTAAGGGTTAATTAGAGTTTTGAACATGTAGGAACTACCTTACCCATTGCAGGAGTGGAAGGAAAATCTACCATGTTGATTGCAAATGTGTTAGCATTTGACTCTCATTTGTGAGATGTTGATTTGTGCTGAATGCTAACCATCACAGTTCAAGAAAACAAGCTGCCCCTTTCCTGCGAGTGCAAGTCTTACAGAACAAGAGCAACACGAATTAAATCTCTGACAACAATTCCTGTGTGCAGACAGACTCATGGTGTGATTCTAGGCAGAAAACGATATTTGATTGGCAATTTCAAAGCAAATGTACTACTGTGGTAGAGCAAGTGATAATTACTGTAACAGCCTGACACATTTTCCTTATAGTTTAGAGAGGCAGAAAAGAGCACATGTCCTAACAGCTACTTGAGACCATGAGCATGTGGAACCTGGGTGAGTGATGAGACTAGAGCAAAGGAAATGAGCCTTGGTGACGTTGAATGTGTTAGCGTTACACACTGCTATCTGAAATGCCACACAGTGCTGAATAGTAAGCATGGGAGTGCAGGAAAATCAGCTGCCTGTGTGCTAAGAGTGTGCTTCTGGAGACTGTGTATTGTCAGGTGCAAGAGAGATCTGCATGGACGCTTGCACAACTGCATGAAGACTGCAGAGATGTATGTAAGAGTACATGTGTGGTAAGGGTTAATTGGAGTTTTGAACATGTAGGAACTACCTCACCCATTGCAGGAGTGGAAGGAAAATCTACCATGTTGATTTCAAATGTGTTAGCATTTGCCTCTCATTTGTGAGAAATTGATTTGTTCTGAATGCTAACCATCACAGTTCAAGAAAACAAGCTGCCCCTTTCCTGCGAGTGCAAGTCTTACAGAACAAGAGCAACACAAATTAAATCTCTGTCAACAATTCCTGTGTGCAGACAGACTCATGGTGTGATTCTAGGCAGAAAACGATATTTGATTGGCAATTTCAAAGCACATTTACTACTGTGGTAGAGCAAGTGATAATTACTGTAACAGCCTGACACATTTTCGTTATAGTTTACAGAGGCAGAAAAGAGCACATGTCCTAACAGCTACTTGAGACCATGAGCATGTGGAACCTGGGTGAGTGATTAGACTAGATCAAAGGAAATGAGCCTTGGTGACGTTGAATGTGTTAGCGTTACACACTGCTATCTGAAATACCACACAGTGCTGAATAGTAAGCATGGGAGTGCAGGAAAATCAGCTGCCTGTGTGCTAAGAGTGTGCTTCTGGAGACTGTGTATTGTCAGGTGCAAGAGAGATCTGCATGGACGCTTGCACAACTGCATGAAGACTGCAGAGATGTATGTAAGAGTACATGTGTGGTAAGGGTTAATTGGAGTTTTGAACATGTAGGAACTACATCACCCATTGCAGGAGTGAAAGGAAAATCTACCATGTTGATTTCAAATGTCTTAGCATTTGCCTCTCATTTGTGAGATATTGATTTGTGCTGAATGCTAACCATCACAGTTCAAGAAAACAAGCTGCCCCTTTCCTGCGAGTGCAAGTCTTACAGAACAAGAGCAACACCAATTAAATCTCTGACAACAATTCCTGTGTGCAGACAGACTCATGGTGTGATTCTAGGCAGAAAACGATATTTGATTGGCAATTTCAAAGCACATTTACTACTGTGGTAGAGCAAATGATAATTACTGTAACAGCCTGACACATTTTCCTTATAGTTCAGAGAGGCAGAAAAGAGCACATGTCCTAACAGCTACTTGAGACCATGAGCATGTGGAACCTGGGTGAGTGATTAGACTAGAGCAAAGGAAATGAGCCTTGGTGACATTTAATGTGTTAGCGTTACACACTGCTATCTGAAATACCATACAGTGCTGAATAGTAGGCATGGGAGTGCAGGAAAATTAGCTGCCTGTGTGCTAAGAGTGTGCTTCTGGAGACTGTGTATTGTCAGGTGCAAGAGAGATCTGCATTGACGCTTGCACAACTGCATGAAGACTGCAGAGATGTATGTAAGAGTGTGGTAAGGGTTAATTGGAGTTTTGAACATGTAGGAACTACCTCACCCATTACAGGAGTGGAAGGAAAATCTACCATGTTGATTTCAAATGTGTTAGCATTTGACTCTCATTTGTGAGATATTAATTTGTGCTGAATGCTAACCATCACAGTTCAAGAAAACAAGCTGGCCCTTTCCTGCGAGTGCAAGTCTTACAGAACAAGAGAAACACGAATTAAATCTCTGACAACAATTGCTGTGTGCAGACAGACTCATGGTGTGATTCTAGGCAGAAAACGATATTTGATTGGCAATTTCAGAGCACATTTACTACTGTGGTAGAGCAAGTGATAATTACTGTAACAGCCTGACACATTTTCCTTATAGTTCAGAGAGGCAGAAAAGAGCACATGTCCTAACAGCTACTTGCTAACCATGAGCATGTGGAACCTGGGTGAGTGATTAGACTAGAGCAAAGGAAATGAGCCTTGGTGACGTTGAATGTGTCAGCGTTACACACTGCTATCTGAAATACCACACAGCGCTGAATAGTAAGCATGGGAGTGCAGGAAAATCAGCTGCCTGTGTGCTAAGAGTGTGCTTCTGGAGACTGTGTATTGTCAGGTGCAAGAGAGATCTGCATGGACGCTTGCACAACTGCATGAAGACTGCAGAGATGTATGTAAGAGTACATGTGTGGTAAGGGTTAATTGGAGTTTTGAACATGTAGGAACTACCTCACCCATTGCAGGAGGGGAAGGAAAATCTACCACGTTGATTTCAAATGTGTTAGCATTTGCCTCTCATTTGTGAGATATTGATTTTTTCTGAATGCTAACCATCACAGTTCAAGAAAACAAGCTGCCCCTTTCCTGTGAGTGCAAGTCTTACACAACAAGAGCAACACGAATTACATCTCTGTCAACAATTCCTGTGTGCAGACAGACTCATGGTGTGATTCTAGGCAGAAAACGATATTTGATTGGCAATTTCAAAGCACATTTACTACTGTGGTGGAGCAAGTGATAATTACTGTAACAGCCTGACACATTTTCCTTATAGTTTAGAGAGGCAGAAAAGAGCACATGTCCTAACAGCTACTTGAGACCATGAGCATGTGGAACCTGGGTGAGTGATTAGACTAGAGCAAAGGAAATGAGCCTTGGTGATGTTGAATGTGTTAGCGTTACACACTGCTATCTGAAATACCACACAGTGCTGAATAGTAAGCATGGGAGGGCAGGAAAATCAGCTGCCTGTGTGCTAAGAGTGTGCTTCTGGAGACTGTGTATTGTCAGGTGCAAGAGAGATCTGCATGGACGCTTGCACATCTGCATGAAGACTGCAGAGATGTATGTAAGAGTACATGTGTGGTAAGGGTTAATTGGAGTTTTGAACATGTAGGAACTACCTCACCCATTGCAGGAGTGGAAGGAAAATCTACCATGTTGATTGCAAATGTGTTAGCATTTGACTCTCATTTGTGAGATGTTGATTTGTGCTGAATGCTAACCATCACAGTTCAAGAAAACAAGCTGCCCCTTTCCTGCGAGTGCAAGTCTTACAGAACAAGAGCAACACGAATTAAATCTCTGACAACAATTCCTGTGTGCAGACAGACTCATGGTGTGATTCTAGGCAGAAAACGATATTTGATTGGCAATTTCAAAGCACATTTACTACTGTGGCAGAGCAAGTGATAATTACTGTAACAGCCTGACACATTTTCCTTATAGTTTAGAGAGGCAGAAAAGAGCACATGTCCTAACAGCTACTTGAGACCATGAGCATGTGGAACCTGGGTGAGTGATTAGACTAGAGCAAAGGAAATGAGCCTTGGTGATGTTGAATGTGTTAGCGTTACACACTGCTATCTGAAATACCACACAGTGCTGAATAGTAAGCATGGGAGGGCAGGAAAATCAGCTGCCTGTGTGCTAAGAGTGTGCTTCTGGAGACTGTGTATTGTCAGGTGCAAGAGAGATCTGCATGGACGCTTGCACATCTGCATGAAGACTGCAGAGATGTATGTAAGAGTACATGTGTGGTAAGGGTTAATTGGAGTTTTGAACATGTAGGAACTACCTTACCCATTGGGAGGAGTGGAAGGAAAATCTACCATGTTGATTGCAAATGTGTTAGCATTTGACTCTCATTTGTGAGATGTTGATTTGTGCTGAATGCTAACCATCACAGTTCAAGAAAACAAGCTGCCCCTTTCCTGCGAGTGCAAGTCTTACAGAACAAGAGCAACACAAATTAAATCTCTGACAACAATTCCTGTGTGCATACAGACTCATGGTGTGATTCTAGGCAGAAAACGATATTTGATTGGCAATTTCAAAGCACATGTACTACTGTGGTAGAGCAAGTGATAATTACTGTAACAGCCTGACACATTTTCCTTATAGTTTAGAGAGGCAGAAAAGAGCACATGTCCTAACAGCTACTTGAGACCATGAGCATGTGGAACCTGGGTGAGTGATTAGACTAGAGCAAAGGAAATGAGCCTTGGTGATGTTGAATGTGTTAGCGTTACACACTGCTATCTGAAATACCACACAGTGCTGAATAGTAAGCATGGGAGGGCAGGAAAATCAGCTGCCTGTGTGCTAAGAGTGTGCTTCTGGAGACTGTGTATTGTCAGGTGCAAGAGAGATCTGCATGGACGCTTGCACATCTGCATGAAGACTGCAGAGATGTATGTAAGAGTACATGTGTGGTAAGGGTTAATTGGAGTTTTGAACATGTAGGAACTACCTTACCCATTGCAGGAGTGGAAGGAAAATCTACCATGTTGATTGCAAATGTGTTAGCATTTGACTCTCATTTGTGAGATGTTGATTTGTGCTGAATGCTAACCATCACAGTTCAAGAAAACAAGCTGCCCCTTTCCTGCGAGTGCAAGTCTTACAGAACAAGAGCAACACAAATTAAATCTCTGACAACAATTCCTGTGTGCAGACAGACTCATGGTGTGATTCTAGGCAGAAAACGATATTTGATTGGCAATTTCAAAGCACATTTACTACTGTGGTAGAGCAAATGATAATTACTGTAACAGCCTGACACATTTTCCTTATAGTTCAGAGAGGCAGAAAAGAGCAGATGTCCTAACAGCTACTTGAGACCATGAGCATGTGGAACCTGGGTGAGTGATTAGACTAGAGCAAAGGGAATGAGCCTTGGTGACGTTTAATGTGTTAGCGTTACACACTGCTATCTGAAATACCATACAGTGCTGAATAGTAAGCATGGGAGTGCAGGAAAATTAGCTGCCTGTGTGCTAAGAGTGTGCTTCTGGAGACTGTGTATTGTCAGGTGCAAGAGAGATCTGCATGGACGATTGCACAACTGCATGAAGACTGCAGAGATGTATGTAAGAGTGTGGTAAGGGTTAATTGGAGTTTTGAACATGTAGGAACTACCTCACCCATTGCAGGAGTGGAAGGAAAATCTACCATGTTGATTGCAAATGTGTTAGCATTTGACTCTCATTTGTGAGATGTTGATTTGTGCTGAATGCTAACCATCACAGTTCAAGAAAACAAGCTGCCCCTTTCCTGCGAGTGCAAGTCTTACAGAACAAGAGCAACACGAATTAAATCTCTGACAACAATTCCTGTGTGCAGACAGACTCATGGTGTGATTCTAGGCAGAAAACGATATTTGATTGGCAATTTCAAAGCACATTTACTACTGTGGTGGAGCAAGTGAAAATTACTGTAACAGCCTGGCACATTTTCCTTATAGTTTAGAGAGGCAGAAAAGAGCACATGTCCTAACAGCTACTTGAGACCATGAGCATGTGGAACCTAGGTGAGTGATCAGACTAGAGCAAAGGAAATGAGCCTTGGTGACATGGAATGTGTCAGCGTTACACACTGCTATCTGAAATATCACACAGTGCTGAATAGTAAGCATGGGAGTGCAGGAAAATCAGCTGCCTGTGTGCTAAGAGTGTGCTTCTGGAGACTGTGTGTTGTCAGGTGCAAGAGAGATCTGCATGGACGCTTGCACAACTGCATGAAGACTGCAGAGATGTATGTAAGAGTACATGTGTGGTAAGGGTTAATTGGAGTTTTGAACATGTAGGAATTACCTCACCCATTGCAGGAGGGGAAGGAAAATCTACCACGTTGATTTCAAATGTGTTAGCATTTTCCTCTCATTTGTGAGATATTGATTTGTTCTGAATGCTAACCATCACAGTTCAAGAAAACAAGCTGCCCCTTTCCTGTGAGTGCAAGTCTTACAGGACAAGAGCAACACAAATTAAATCTCTGTCAACAATTCCTGTGTGCAGACAGACTCATGGTGTGATTCTAGGCAGAAAACGATATTTGATTGTCAATTTCAAAGCACATTTACTACTGTGGTGGAGCAAGTGATAATTACTGTAACAGCCTGACACATTTTCCTTATAGTTTAGAGAGGCAGAAAAGAGCACATGTCCTAACAGCTACTTGAGACCATGAGCATGTGGAACCTGGGTGAGTGATTAGACTAGAGCAAAAGAAATGAGCCTTGGTGATGTTGAATGTGTTAGCGTTACACACTGCTATCTGAAATACCACACAGTGCTGAATAGTAAGCATGGGAGGGCAGGAAAATCAGCTGCCTGTGTGCTAAGAGTGTGCTTGTGGAGACTGTGTATTGTCAGGTGCAAGAGAGATCTGCATGGACGCTTGCACATCTGCATGAAGACTGCAGAGATGTATGTAAGAGCACATGTGTGGTAAGGGTTAATTGGAGTTTTGAACATGTAGGAACTACCTCACCCATTGCAGGAGTGGAAGGAAAATCTACCATGTTGATTGCAAATGTGTTAGCATTTGACTCTCATTTGTGAGATGTTGATTTGTGCTGAATGCTAACCATCACAGTTCAAGAAAACAAGCTGCCCTTTCCTGCGAGTGCAAGTCTTACAGAACAAGAGCAACACAAATTAAATCTCTGACAACAGTTCCTGTGTGCAGACAGACTCATGGTGTGATTCTAGGCAGAAAACGATATTTGATTGGCAATTTCAAAGCACATGTACTACTGTGGTAGAGCAAGTGATAATTACTGTAACAGCCTGACACATTTTCCTTATAGTTTAGAGAGGCAGGAAAGAGCACATGTCCTAACAGCTACTTGAGACCATGAGCATGTGGAACCTGGGTGAGTGATGAGACTAGAGCAAAGGAAATGAGCCTTGGTGACGTTGAATGTGTTAGCGTTACACACTGCTATCTGAAATGCCACACAGTGCTGAATAGTAAGCATGGGAGTGCAGGAAAATCAGCTGCCTGTGTGCTAAGAGTGTGCTTCTGGAGACTGTGTATTGTCAGGTGCAAGAGAGATCTGCATGGACGCTTGCACAACTGCATGAAGACTGCAGAGATGTATGTAAGAGTACATGTGTGGTAAGGGTTAATTGGAGTTTTGAACATGTAGGAACTACCTCACCCATTGCAGGAGTGGAAGGAAAATCTACCATGTTGATTTCAAATGTGTTAGCATTTGCCTCTCATTTGTGAAATATTGATTTGTGCTGAATGCTAATCATCACAGTTCAAGAAAACAAGCTGCCCCTTTCCTGCGAGTGCAAGTCTTACAGAACAAGAGCAACACAAATTAAATCTCTGTCAACAATTCCTGTGTGCAGACAGACTCATGGTGTGATTCTAGGCAGTAAACGATATTTGATTGGCAATTTCAAAGCACATTTACTACTGTGGTGGAGCAAGTGATAATTACTGTAACAGCCTGACACATTTTCCTTATAGTTTAGAGAGGCAGAAAAGAGCACATGTCCTAACAGCTACTTGAGACCATGAGCATGTGGAACCTGGGTGAGTGATTAGACTAGAGCAAAGGAAATGAGCCTTGGTGATGTTGAATGTGTTAGCGTTACACACTGCTATCTGAAATACCACACAGTGCTGAATAGTAAGCATGGGAGGGCAGGAAAATCAGCTGCCTGTGTGCTAAGAGTGTGCTTCTGGAGACTGTGTATTGTCAGGTGCAAGAGAGATCTGCATGGACGCTTGCACATCTGCATGAAGACTGCAGAGATGTATGTAAGAGTACATGTGTGGTAAGGGTTAATTGGAGTTTTGAACATGTAGGAACTACCTTATCCATTGCAGGAGTGGAAGGAAAATCTACCATGTTGATTGCAAATGTGTTAGCATTTGACTCTCATTTGTGAGATGTTGATTTGTGCTGAATGCTAACCATCACAGTTCAAGAAAACAAGCTGCCCCTTTCCTGCGAGTGCAAGTCTTACAGAACAAGAGCAACACGAATTAAATCTCTGACAACAATTCCTGTGTGCAGACAGACTCATGGTGTGATTCTAGGCAGAAAACGATATTTGATTGGCAATTTCAAAGCACATGTACTACTGTGGTAGAGCAAGTGATCATTACTGTAACAGCCTGACACATTTTCCTTATAGTTTAGAGAGGCAGAAAAGAGCACATGTCCTAACAGCTACTTGAGACCATGAGCATGTGGAACCTGGGTGAGTGATAAGACTAGAGCAAAGGAAATGAGCCTTGGTGACGTTGAATGTGTTAGCGTTACACACTGCTATCTGAAATGCCACACAGTGCTGAATAGTAAGCATGGGAGTGCAGAAAAATCAGCTGCCTGTGTGCTAAGAGTGTGCTTCTGGAGACTGTGTATTGTCAGGTGCAAGAGAGATCTGCATGGACGCTTGCACAACTGCATGAAGACTGCAGAGATGTATGTAAGAGTACATGTGTGGTAAGGGTTAATTGGAGTTTTGAACATGTAGGAACTACCTCACCCATTGCAGGAGTGGAAGGAAAATCTACCATGTTGATTTCAAATGTGTTAGCATTTGCCTCTCATTTGTGAGAAATTGATTTGTTCTGAATGCTAACCATCACAGTTCAAGAAAACAAGCTGCCCCTTTCCTGCGAGTGCAAGTCTTACAGAACAAGAGCAACACAAATTAAATCTCTGTCAACAATTCCTGTGTGCAGACAGACTCATGGTGTGATTCTAGGCAGAAAACGATATTTGATTGGCAATTTCAAAGCACATTTACTACTGTGGTAGAGCAAGTGATAATTACTGTAACAGCCTGACAAATTTTCCTTATAGTTTAGAGAGGCAGAAAAGAGCACATGTCCTAACAGCTACTTGAGACCATGAGCATGTGGAACCTGGGTGAGTGATTAGACTAGAGCAAAGGAAATGAGCCTTGGTGATGTTGAATGTGTCAGCGTTACACACTGCTATCTGAAATACCACACAGTGCTGAATAGTAAGCATGGGAGTGCAGGAAAATCAGCTGCCTGTGTGCTAAGAGTGTGCTTCTGGAGACTGTGTGTTGTCAGGTGCAAGAGAGATCTGCATGGACGCTTACACAACTGCATGAAGACTGCAGAGATGTATGTAAGAGTACATGTGTGGTAAGGGTTAATTGGAGTTTTTAACATGTAGGAACTACCTCACCCATTGCAGGAGGGGAAGGAAAATCTACCACGTTGATTTCAAATGTGTTAGCATTTTCCTCTCATTTGTGAGATATTGATTTGTTCTGAATGCTAACCATCACAGTTCAAGAAAACAAGCTGCCCCTTTCCTGTGAGTGCAAGTCTTACAGAACAAGAGCAACACGAATTAAATCTCTGTCAACAATTCCTGTGTGCAGACAGACTCATGGTGTGATTCTAGGCAGAAAACGATATTTGATTGGCAATTTCAAAGCACATTTACTACTGTGGTGGAGCAAGTGATAATTACTGTAACAGCCTGACACATTTTCCTTATAGTTTAGAGAGGCAGAAAAGAGCACATGTCCTAACAGCTACTTGAGACCATGAGCATGTGGAACCTGGGTGAGTGATTAGACTAGAGCAAAGGAAATGAGCCTTGGTGATGTTGAATGTGTTAGCGTTACACACTGCTATCTGAAATACCACACAGTGCTGAATAGTAAGCATGGGAGGGCAGGAAAATCAGCTGCCTGTGTGCTAAGAGTGTGCTTCTGGAGACTGTGTATTGTCAGGTGCAAGAGAGATCTGCATGGACGCTTGCACATCTGCATGAAGACTGCAGAGATGTATGTAAGAGTACATGTGTGGTAAGGGTTAATTGGAGTTTTGAACATGTAGGAACTACCTCACCCATTGCAGGAGTGGAAGGAAAATCTACCATGTTGATTGCAAATGTGTTAGCATTTGACTCTCATTTGTGAGATGTTGATTTGTGCTGAATGCTAACCATCACAGTTCAAGAAAACAAGCTGCCCCTTTCCTGCGAGTGCAAGTCTTACAGAACAAGAGCAACACGAATTAAATCTCTGACAACAATTCCTGTGTGCAGACAGACTCATGGTGTGATTCTAGGCAGAAAACGATATTTGATTGGCAATTTCAAAGCACATGTACTACTGTGGTAGAGCAAGTGATCATTACTGTAACAGCCTGACACATTTTCCTTATAGTTTAGAGAGGCAGAAAAGAGCACATGTCCTAACAGCTACTTGAGACCATGAGCATGTGGAACCTAGGTGAGTGATTAGACTAGAGCAAAGGAAATGAGCCTTGGTGACATGGAATGTGTCAGCGTTACACACTGCTATCTGAAATACCACACAGTGCTGAATAGTAAGCATGGGAGTGCAGGAAAATCAGCTGCCTGTGTGCTAAGAGTGTGCTTCTGGAGACTGTGTGTTGTCAGGTGCAAGAGAGATCTGCATGGACGCTTGCACAACTGCATGAAGACTGCAGAGATGTATGTAAGAGTACATGTGTGGTAAGGGTTAATTGGAGTTTTGAACATGTAGGAACTACCTCACCCATTGCAGGAGGGGAAGGAAAATCTACCACGTTGATTTCAAATGTGTTAGCATTTTCCTCTCATTTGTGAGATATTGATTTGTTCTGAATGCTAACCATCACAGTTCAAGAAAACAAGCTGCCCCTTTCCTGTGAGTGCAAGTCTTACAGAACAAGAGCAACACGAATTAAATCTCTGTCAACAATTCCTGTGTGCAGACAGACTCATGGTGTGATTCTAGGCAGAAAACGATATTTGATTGGCAATTTCAAAGCACATTTACTACTGTGGTGGAGCAAGTGATAATTACTGTAACAGCCTGACACATTTTCCTTATAGTTTAGAGAGGCAGAAAAGAGCACATGTCCTAACAGCTACTTGAGACCATGAGCATGTGGAACCTGGGTGAGTGATTAGACTAGAGCAAAAGAAATGAGCCTTGGTGATGTTGAATGTGTTAGCGTTACACACTGCTATCTGAAATACCACACAGTGCTGAATAGTAAGCATGGGAGGGCAGGAAAATCAGCTGCCTGTGTGCTAAGAGTGTGCTTCTGGAGACTGTGTATTGTCAGGTGCAAGAGAGATCTGCATGGACGCTTGCACATCTGCATGAAGACTGCAGAGATGTATGTAAGAGCACATGTGTGGTAAGGGTTAATTGGAGTTTTGAACATGCAGGAACTACCTCACCCATTGCAGGAGTGGAAGGAAAATCTACCATGTTGATTGCAAATGTGTTAGCATTTGACTCTCATTTGTGAGATGTTGATTTGTGCTGAATGCTAACCATCACAGTTCAAGAAAACAAGCTGCCCCTTTCCTGCGAGTGCAAGTCTTACAGAACAAGAGCAACACGAATTAAATCTCTGACAACAGTTCCTGTGTGCAGACAGACTCATGGTGTGATTCTAGGCAGAAAACGATATTTGATTGGCAATTTCAAAGCACTTGTACTACTGTGGTAGAGCAAGTGATAATTACTGTAACAGCCTGACACATTTTCCTTATAGTTTAGAGAGGCAGAAAAGAGCACATGTCCTAACAGCTACTTGAGACCATGAGCATGTGGAACCTGGGTGAGTGATGAGACTAGAGCAAAGGAAATGAGCCTTGGTGACGTTTAATGTGTTAGCGTTACACACTGCTATCTGAAATGCCACACAATGCTGAATAGTAAGCATGGGAGTGCAGGAAAATCAGCTGCCTGTGTGCTAAGAGTGTGCTTCTGGAGACTGTGTATTGTCAGGTGCAAGAGAGATCTGCATGGACGCTTGCACAACTGCATGAAGACTGCAGAGATGTATGTAAGAGTACATGTGTGGTAAGGGTTAATTGGAGTTTTGAACATGTAGGAACTACCTCACCCATTGCAGGAGTGGAAGGAAAATCTACCATGTTGATTTCAAATGTGTTAGCATTTGCCTCTCATTTGTGAGATATTGATTTGTGCTGAATGCTAACCATCACAGTTCAAGAAAACAAGCTGCCCCTTTCCTGCGAGTGCAAGTCTTACAGAACAAGAGCAACACAAATTAAATCTCTGTCAACAATTCCTGTGTGCAGACAGACTCATGGTGTGATTCTAGGCAGAAAACGATATTTGATTGGCAATTTCAAAGCACATTTACTACTGTGGTGGAGCAAGTGATAATTACTGTAACAGCCTGACACATTTTCCTTATAGTTTAGAGAGGCAGAAAAGAGCACATGTCCTAACAGCTACTTGAGACCATGAGCATGTGGAACCTGGGTGAGTGATTAGACTAGAGCAAAGGAAATGAGCCTTGGTGATGTTGAATGTGTTAGCGTTACACACTGCTATCTGAAATACCACACAGTGCTGAATAGTAAGCATGGGAGGGCAGGAAAATCAGCTGCCTGTGTGCTAAGAGTGTGCTTCTGGAGACTGTGTATTGTCAGGTGCAAGAGAGATCTGCATGGACGCTTGCACATCTGCATGAAGACTGCAGAGATGTATGTAAGAGTACATGTGTGGTAAGGGTTAATTGGAGTTTTGAACATGTAGGAACTACCTCACCCATTGCAGGAGTGGAAGGAAAATCTACCATGTTGATTTCAAATGTGTTAGCATTTGCCTCTCATTTGTGAGAAATTGATTTGTTCTGAATGCTAACCATCACAGTTCAAGAAAACAAGCTGCCCCTTTCCTGCGAGTGCAAGTCTTACAGAACAAGAGCAACACAAATTAAATCTCTGTCAACAATTCCTGTGTGCAGACAGACTCATGGTGTGATTCTAGGCAGAAAACTATATTTCATTGGCAATTTCAAAGCACATTTACTACTGTGGTAGAGCAAGTGATAGTTACTGTAACAGCCTGACACATTTTCCTTATAGTTTAGAGAGGCAGAAAAGAGCACATGTCCTAACAGCTACTTGAGACCATGAGCATGTGGAACCTGGGTGAGTGATTAGACTAGATCAAAGGAAATGAGCCTTGGTGACATTGAATGTGTTAGCGTTACACACTGCTATCTGAAATACCACACAGTGCTGAATAGTAAGCATGGGAGTGCAGGAAAATCAGCTGCCTGTGTGCTAAGAGTGTGCTTCTGGAGACTGTGTATTGTCAGGTGCAAGAGAGATCTGCATGGACGCTTGCACAACTGCATGAAGACTGCAGAGATGTATGTAAGAGTACATGTGTGGTAAGGGTTAATTGGAGTTTTGAACATGTAGGAACTACATCACCCATTGCAGGAGTGAAAGGAAAATCTACCATGTTGATTTCAAATGTCTTAGCATTTGCCTCTCATTTGTGAGATATTGATTTGTGCTGAATGCTAACCATCACAGTTCAAGAAAACAAGCTGCCCCTTTCCTGCGAGTGCAAGTCTTACAGAACAAGAGCAACACAAATTAAATCTCTGACAACAATTCCTGTGTGCAGACAGACTCATGGTGTGATTCCAGGCAGAAAACGATATTTGATTGGCAATTTCAAAGCACATTTACTACTGTGGTAGAGCAAATGATAATTACTGTAACAGCCTGACACATTTTCCTTATAGTTCAGAGAGGCAGAAAAGAGCACATGTCCTAACAGCTACTTGAGACCATGAGCATGTGGAACCTGGGTGAGTGATTAGACTAGAGCAAAGGAAATGAGCCTTGGTGACATTTAATGTGTTAGCGTTACACACTGCTATCTGAAATACCATACAGTGCTGAATAGTAAGCATGGGAGTGCAGGAAAATCAGCTGCCTGTGTGCTAAGAGTGTGCTTCTGGAGACTGTGTATTGTCAGGTGCAAGAGAGATCTGCATGGACGCTTGCACAACTGCATGAAGACTGCAGAGATGTATGTAAGAGTACATGTGTGGTAAGGGTTAATTGGAGTTTTTAACATGTAGGAACTACCTCACCCATTGCAGGAGGGGAAGGAAAATCTACCACGTTGATTTCAAATGTGTTAGCATTTTCCTCTCATTTGTGAGATATTGATTTGTTCTGAATGCTAACCATCACAGTTCAAGAAAACAAGCTGCCCCTTTCCTGTGAGTGCAAGTCTTACAGAACAAAAGCAACACGAATTCCATCTCTGTCAACAATTCCTGTGTGCAGACAGACTCATCGTGTGATTCTAGGCAGAAAACGATATTTGATTGGCAATTTCAAAGCACATTTACTACTGTGGTGGAGCAAGTGATAATTACTGTAACAGCCTGACACATTTTCCTTATAGTTTAGAGAGGCAGAAAAGAGCACATGTCCTAACAGCTACTTGAGACCATGAGCATGTGGAACCTGGGTGAGTGATGAGACTAGAGCAAAGGAAATGAGCCTTGGTGATGTTGAATGTGTTAGCGTTATACACTGCTATCTGAAATACCACACAGTGCTGAATAGTAAGCATGGGAGGGCAGGAAAATCAGCTGCCTGTGTGCTAAGAGTGTGCTTCTGGAGACTGTGTATTGTCAGGTGCAAGAGAGATCTGCATGGACGCTTGCACATCTGCATGAAGACTGCAGAGATGTATGTAAGAGTACATGTGTGGTAAGGGTAATTGGAGTTTTGAACATGTAGGAACTACCTCACCCATTGCAGGAGTGGAAGGAAAATCTACCATGTTGATTGCAAATGTGTTAGCATTTGACTCTCATTTGTGAGATGTTGATTTGTGCTGAATGCTAACCATCACATTTCAAGAAAACAAGCTGCCCCTTTCCTGCGAGTGCAAGTCTTACAGAACAAGAGCAACACGAATTAAATCTCTGACAACAATTCCTGTGTGCAGACAGACTCATGGTGTGATTCTAGGCAGAAAACGATATTTGATTGGCAATTTCAAAGCACATGTACTACTGTGGTAGAGCAAATGATAATTACTTTAACAGCCTGACACATTTTCCTTATAGTTCAGAGAGGCAGAAAAGAGCACATGTCCTAACAGCTACTTGAGACCATGAGCATGTGGAACCTGGGTGAGTGATTAGACTAGAGCAAAGGGAATGAGCCTTGGTGACGTTTAATGTGTTAGCGTTACACACTGCTATCTGAAATACCATACAGTGCTGAATAGTAAGCATGGGAGTGCAGGAAAATTAGCTGCCTGTGTGCTAAGAGTGTGCTTCTGGAGACTGTGTATTGTCAGGTGCAAGAGAGATCTGCATGGACGCTTGCACAACTGCATGAAGACTGCAGAGATGTATGTAAGAGTGTGGTAAGGGTTAATTGGAGTTTTGAACATGTAGGAACTACCTCACCCATTGCAGGAGTGGAAGGAAAATCTACCATGTTGATTTCAAATGTGTTAGCATTTGACTCTCATTTGTGAGATATTGATTTGTGCTGAATGCTAACAATCACAGTTCAAGAAAACAAGCTGGCCCTTTCCTGCGAGTGCAAGTCTTACAGAACAAGAGCAACACAAATTAAATCTCTGACAAAAATTCCTGTGTGCAGACAGACTCATGGTGTGATTCTAGGCAGAAAACCATAGTTGATTGGCAATTTCAAAGCACATTTACTACTGTGGTGGAGCAAGTGACAATTACTGTAACAGCCTGACACATTTTCCTTATAGTTTAGAGAGGCAGAAAAGAGCACATGTCCTAACAGCTACTTGAGACCATGAGCATGTGGAACCTAGGTGAGTGATTAGACTAGAGCAAAGGAAATGAGCCTTGGTGACATGGAATGTGTCAGCGTTACACACTGCTATCTGAAATACCACACAGTGCTGAATAGTAAGCATGGGAGTGCAGGAAAATCAGCTGCCTGTGTGCTAAGAGTGTGCTTCTGGAGACTGTGTGTTGTCAGGTGCAAGAGAGATCTGCATGGACGCTTGCACAACTGCATGAAGACTGCAGAGATGTATGTAAGAGTACATGTGTGGTAAGGGTTAATTGGAGTTTTGAACATGTAGGAACTACCTCACCCATTGCAGGAGGGGAAGGAAAATCTACCACGTTGATTTCAAATGTGTTAGCATTTTCCTCTCATTTGTGAGATATTGATTTGTTCTGAATGCTAACCATCACAGTTCAAGAAAACAAGCTGCCCCTTTCCTGTGAGTGCAAGTCTTACAGAACAAGAGCAACACGAATTAAATCTCTGTCAACAATTCCTGTGTGCAGACAGACTCATGGTGTGATTCTAGGCAGAAAACGATATTTGATTGGCAATTTCAAAGCACATTTACTACTGTGGTGGAGCAAGTGATAATTACTGTAATAGCCTGACACATTTTCCTTATAGTTTAGAGAGGCAGAAAAGAGCACATGTCCTAACAGCTACTTGAGACCATGAGCATGTGGAACCTGGGTGAGTGATTAGACTAGAGCAAAAGAAATGAGCCTTGGTGATGTTGAATGTGTTAGCGTTACACACTGCTATCTGAAATACCACACAGTGCTGAATAGTAAGCATGGGAGGGCAGGAAAATCAGCTGCCTGTGTGCTAAGAGTGTGCTTCTGGAGACTGTGTATTGTCAGGTGCAAGAGAGATCTGCATGGACGCTTGCACATCTGCATGAAGACTGCAGAGATGTATGTAAGAGCACATGTGTGGTAAGGGATAATTGGAGTTTTGAACATGTAGGAACTACCTCACCCATTGCAGGAGTGGAAGGAAAATCTACCATGTTGATTGCAAATGTGTTAGCATTTGACTCTCATTTGTGAGATGTTGATTTGTGCTGAATGCTAACCATCACAGTTCAAGAAAACAAGCTGCCCCTTTCCTGCGAGTGCAAGTCTTACAGAACAAGAGCAACACGAATTAAATCTCTGACAACAGTTCCTGTGTGCAGACAGACTCATGGTGTGATTCTAGGCAGAAAACGATATTTGATTGGCAATTTCAAAGCACATGTACTACTGTGGTAGAGCAAGTGATAATTACTGTAACAGCCTGACACATTTTCCTTATAGTTTAGAGAGGCAGAAAAGAGCACATGTCCTAACAGCTACTTGAGACCATGAGCATGTGGAACCTGGGTGAGTGATGAGACTAGAGCAAAGGAAATGAGCCTTGGTGACGTTGAATGTGTTAGCGTTACACACTGCTATCTGAAATGCCACACAGTGCTGAATAGTAAGCATGGGAGTGCAGGAAAATCAGCTGCCTGTGTGCTAAGAGTGTGCTTCTGGAGACTGTGTATTGTCAGGTGCAAGAGAGATCTGCATGGACGCTTGCACAACTGCATGAAGACTGCAGAGATGTATGTAAGAGTACATGTGTGGTAAGGGTTAATTGGAGTTTTGAACATGTAGGAACTACCTCACCCATTGCAGGAGTGGAAGGAAAATCTACCATGTTGATTTCAAATGTGTTAGCATTTGCCTCTCATTTGTGAGATATTGATTTGTGCTGAATGCTAACCATCACAGTTCAAGAAAACAAGCTGCCCCTTTCCTGCGAGTGCAAGTCTTACAGAACAAGAGCAACACAAATTAAATCTCTGTCAACAATTCCTGTGTGCAGACAGACTCATGGTGTGATTCTAGGCAGAAAACGATATTTGATTGGCAATTTCAAAGCACATTTACTACTGTGGTGGAGCAAGTGATAATTACTGTAACAGCCTGACACATTTTCCTTATAGTTTAGAGAGGCAGAAAAGAGCACATGTCCTAACAGCTACTTGAGACCATGAGCATGTGGAACCTGGGTGAGTGATTAGACTAGAGCAAAGGAAATGAGCCTTGGTGATGTTGAATGTGTTAGCGTTACACACTGCTATCTGAAATACCACACAGTGCTGAATAGTAAGCATGGGAGGGCAGGAAAATCAGCTGCCTGTGTGCTAAGAGTGTGCTTCTGGAGACTGTGTATTGTCAGGTGCAAGAGAGATCTGCATGGACGCTTGCACATCTGCATGAAGACTGCAGAGATGTATGTAAGAGTACATGTGTGGTAAGGGTTAATTGGAGTTTTGAACATGTAGGAACTACCTTACCCATTGCAGGAGTGGAAGGAAAATCTACCATGTTGATTGCAAATGTGTTAGCATTTGACTCTCATTTGTGAGATGTTGATTTGTGCTGAATGCTAACCATCACAGTTCAAGAAAACAAGCTGCCCCTTTCCTGCGAGTGCAAGTCTTACAGAACAAGAGCAACACGAATTAAATCTCTGACAACAATTCCTGTGTGCAGACAGACTCATGGTGTGATTCTAGTCAGAAAACGATATTTGATTGGCAATTTCAAAGCACATGTACTACTGTGGTAGAGCAAGTGATAATTACTGTAACAGCCTGACACATTTTCCTTATAGTTTAGAGAGGCAGAAAAGAGCACATGTCCTAACAGCTACTTGAGACCATGAGCATGTGGAACCTGGGTGAGTGATGAGACTAGAGCAAAGGAACTGAGCCTTGGTGACGTTGAATGTGTTAGCGTTACACACTGCTATCTGAAATGCCACACAGTGCTGAATAGTAAGCATGGGAGTGCAGGAAAATCAGCTGCCTGTGTGCTAAGAGTGTGCTTCTGGAGACTGTGTATTGTCAGGTGCAAGAGAGATCTGCATGGACGCTTGCACAACTGCATGAAGACTGCAGAGATGTATGTAAGAGTACATGTGTGGTAAGGGTTAATTGGAGTTTTGAACATGTAGGAACTACCTCACCCATTGCAGGAGTGGAAGGAAAATCTACCATGTTGATTTCAAATGTGTTAGCATTTGCCTCTCATTTGTGAGAAATTGATTTGTTCTGAATGCTAACCATCACAGTTCAAGAAAACAAGCTGCCCCTTTCCTGCGAGTGCAAGTCTTACAGAACAAGAGCAACACAAATTAAATCTCTGTCAACAATTCCTGTGTGCAGACAGACTCATGGTGTGATTCTAGGCAGAAAACGATATTTGATTGGCAATTTCAAAGCACATTTACTACTGTGGTAGAGCAAGTGATAATTACTGTAACAGCCTGACACATTTTCCTTATAGTTTAGAGAGGCAGAAAAGAGCACATGTCCTAACAGCTACTTGAGACCATGAGCATGTGGAACCTAGGTGAGTGATTAGACTAGAGCAAAGGAAATGAGCCTTGGTGACGTTGAATGTGTCAGCGTTACACACTGCTATCTGAAATACCACACAGTGCTGAATAGTAAGCATGGGAGTGCAGGAAAATCAGCTGCCTGTGTGCTAAGAGTGTGCTTCTGGAGACTGTGTATTGTCAGGTGCAAGAGAGATCTGCATGGACGCTTGCACAACTGCATGAAGACTGCAGAGATGTATGTAAGAGTACATGTGTGGTAAGGGTTAATTGGAGTTTTTAACATGTAGGAACTACCTCACCCATTGCAGGAGGGGAAGGAAAATCTACCACGTTGATTTCAAATGTGTTAGCATTTTCCTCTCATTTGTGAGATATTGATTTGTTCTGAATGCTAACCATCACAGTTCAAGAAAACAAGCTGCCCCTTTCCTGTGAGTGCAAGTCTTACAGAACAAAAGCAACATGAATTCCATCTCTGTCAACAATTCCTGTGTGCAGACAGACTCATCGTGTGATTCTAGGCAGAAAACGATATTTGATTGGCAATTTCAAAGCACATTTACTACTGTGGTGGAGCAAGTGATAATTACTGTAACAGCCTGACACATTTTCCTTATAGTTTAGAGAGGCAGAAAAGAGCACATGTCCTAACAGCTACTTGAGACCATGAGCATGTGGAACCTGGGTGAGTGATTAGACTAGAGCAAAGGAAATGAGCCTTGGTGATGTTGAATGTGTTAGCGTTATACACTGCTATCTGAAATACCACACAGTGCTGAATAGTAAGCATGGGAGGGCAGGAAAATCAGCTGCCTGTGTGCTAAGAGTGTGCTTCTGGAGACTGTGTATTGTCAGGTGCAAGAGAGATCTGCATGGACGCTTGCACATCTGCATGAAGACTGCAGAGATGTATGTAAGAGTACATGTGTGGTAAGGGTAATTGGAGTTTTGAACATGTAGGAACTACCTCACCCATTGCAGGAGTGGAAGGAAAATCTACCATGTTGATTGCAAATGTGTTAGCATTTGACTCTCATTTGTGAGATGTTGATTTGTGCTGAATGCTAACCATCACATTTCAAGAAAACAAGCTGCCCCTTTCCTGCGAGTGCAAGTCTTACAGAACAAGAGCAACACGAATTAAATCTCTGACAACAATTCCTGTGTGCAGACAGACTCATGGTGTGATTCTAGGCAGAAAACACTATTTGATTGGCAATTTCAAAGCACATGTACTACTGTGGTAGAGCAAATGATAATTACTGTAACAGCCTGACACATTTTCCTTATAGTTCAGAGAGGCAGAAAAGAGCACATGTCCTAACAGCTACTTGAGACCATGAGCATGTGGAACCTGGGTGAGTGATTAGTCTAGAGCAAAGGGAATGAGCCTTGGTGACGTTTAATGTGTTAGCGTTACAAACTGCTATCTGAAATACCATACAGTGCTGAATAGTAAGCATGGGAGTGCAGGAAAATTAGCTGCCTGTGTGCTAAGAGTGTGCTTCTGGAGACTGTGTATTGTCAGGTGCAAGAGAGATCTGCATGGACGCTTGCACAACTGCATGAAGACTGCAGAGATGTATGTAAGAGTGTGGTAAGGGTTAATTGGAGTTTTGAACATGTAGGAACTACCTCACCCATTGCAGGAGTGGAAGGAAAATCTACCATGTTGATTTCAAATGTGTTAGCATTTGACTCTCATTTGTGAGATATTGATTTGTGCTGAATGCTAACCATCACAGTTCAAGAAAACAAGCTGGCCCTTTCCTGCGAGTGCAAGTCTTACAGAACAAGAGCAACACAAATTAAATCTCTGACAAAAATTCCTGTGTGCAGACAGACTCATGGTGTGATTCTAGGCAGAAAACGATATTTGATTGGCAATTTCAAAGCACATTTACTACTGTGGTGGAGCAAGTGACAATTACTGTAACAGCCTGACACATTTTCCTTATAGTTTAGAGAGGCAGAAAAGAGCACATGTCCTAACAGCTACTTGAGACCATGAGCATGTGGAACCTAGGTGAGTGATTAGACTAGAGCAAAGGAAATGAGCCTTGGTGACATGGAATGTGTCAGCGTTACACACTGCTATCTGAAATACCACACAGTGCTGAATAGTAAGCATGGGAGTGCAGGAAAATCAGCTGCCTGTGTGCTAAGAGTGTGCTTCTGGAGACTGTGTGTTGTCAGGTGCAAGAGAGATCTGCATGGACGCTTGCACAACTGCATGAAGACTGCAGAGATGTATGTAAGAGTACATGTGTGGTAAGGGTTAATTGGAGTTTTGAACATGTAGGAACTACCTCACCCATTGCAGGAGGGGAAGGAAAATCTACCACGTTGATTTCAAATGTGTTAGCATTTTCCTCTCATTTGTGAGATATTGATTTGTTCTGAATGCTAACCATCACAGTTCAAGAAAACAAGCTGCCCCTTTCCTGTGAGTGCAAGTCTTACAGAACAAGAGCAACACGAATTAAATCTCTGTCAACAATTCCTGTGTGCAGACAGACTCATGGTGTGATTCTAGGCAGAAAACGATATTTGATTGGCAATTTCAAAGCACATTTACTACTGTGGTGGAGCAAGTGATAATTACTGTAATAGCCTGACACATTTTCCTTATAGTTTAGAGAGGCAGAAAAGAGCACATGTCCTAACAGCTACTTGAGACCATGAGCATGTGGAACCTGGGTGAGTGATTAGACTAGAGCAAAAGAAATGAGCCTTGGTGATGTTGAATGTGTTAGCGTTACACACTGCTATCTGAAATACCACACAGTGCTGAATAGTAAGCATGGGAGGGCAGGAAAATCAGCTGCCTGTGTGCTAAGAGTGTGCTTCTGGAGACTGTGTATTGTCAGGTGCAAGAGAGATCTGCATGGGCGCTTGCACATCTGCATGAAGACTGCAGAGATGTATGTAAGAGCACATGTGTGGTAAGGGATAATTGGAGTTTTGAACATGTAGGAACTACCTCACCCATTGCAGGAGTGGAAGGAAAATCTACCATGTTGATTGCAAATGTGTTAGCATTTGACTCTCATTTGTGAGATGTTGATTTGTGCTGAATGCTAACCATCACAGTTCAAGAAAACAAGCTGCCCCTTTCCTGCGAGTGCAAGTCTTACAGAACAAGAGCAACACGAATTAAATCTCTGACAACAGTTCCTGTGTGCAGACAGACTCATGGTGTGATTCTAGGCAGAAAACAATATTTGATTGGCAATTTCAAAGCACATGTACTACTGTGGTAGAGCAAGTGATAATTACTGTAACAGCCTGACACATTTTCCTTATAGTTTAGAGAGGCAGAAAAGAGCACATGTCCTAACAGCTACTTGAGACCATGAGCATGTGGAACCTGGGTGAGTGATGAGACTAGAGCAAAGGAAATGAGCCTTGGTGACGTTGAATGTGTTAGCGTTACACACTGCTATCTGAAATGCCACACAGTGCTGAATAGTAAGCATGGGAGTGCAGGAAAATCAGCTGCCTGTGTGCTAAGAGTGTGCTTCTGGAGACTGTGTATTGTCAGGTGCAAGAGAGATCTGCATGGACGCTTGCACAACTGCATGAAGACTGCAGAGATGTATGTAAGAGTACATGTGTGGTAAGGGTTAATTGGAGTTTTGAACATGTAGGAACTACCTCACCCATTGCAGGAGTGGAAGGAAAATCTACCATGTTGATTTCAAATGTGTTAGCATTTGCCTCTCATTTGTGAGAAATTGATTTGTTCTGAATGCTAACCATCACAGTTCAAGAAAACAAGCTGCCCCTTTCCTGCGAGTGCAAGTCTTACAGAACAAGAGCAACACAAATTAAATCTCTGTCAACAATTCCTGTGTGCAGACAGACTCATGGTGTGATTCTAGGCAGAAAACGATATTTGATTGGCAATTTCAAAGCACATTTACTACTGTGGTGGAGCAAGTGATAATTACTGTAACAGCCTGACACATTTTCCTTATAGTTTAGAGAGGCAGAAAAGAGCACATGTCCTAACAGCTACTTGAGACCATGAGCATGTGGAACCTGGGTGAGTGATTAGACTAGAGCAAAAGAAATGAGCCTTGGTGATGTTGAATGTGTTAGCGTTACACACTGCTATCTGAAATACCACACAGTGCTGAATAGTAAGCATGGGAGGGCAGGAAAATCAGCTGCCTGTGTGCTAAGAGTGTGCTTCTGGAGACTGTGTATTGTCAGGTGCAAGAGAGATCTGCATGGACGCTTGCACATCTGCATGAAGACTGCAGAGATGTATGTAAGAGCACATGTGTGGTAAGGGTTAATTGGAGTTTTGAACATGCAGGAACTACCTCACCCATTGCAGGAGTGGAAGGAAAATCTACCATGTTGATTGCAAATGTGTTAGCATTTGACTCTCATTTGTGAGATGTTGATTTGTGCTGAATGCTAACCATCACAGTTCAAGAAAACAAGCTGCCCCTTTCCTGCGAGTGCAAGTCTTACAGAACAAGAGCAACACGAATTAAATCTCTGACAACAGTTCCTGTGTGCAGACAGACTCATGGTGTGATTCTAGGCAGAAAACGATATTTGATTGGCAATTTCAAAGCACTTGTACTACTGTGGTAGAGCAAGTGATAATTACTGTAACAGCCTGACACATTTTCCTTATAGTTTAGAGAGGCAGAAAAGAGCACATGTCCTAACAGCTACTTGAGACCATGAGCATGTGGAACCTGGGTGAGTGATGAGACTAGAGCAAAGGAAATGAGCCTTGGTGACGTTTAATGTGTTAGCGTTACACACTGCTATCTGAAATGCCACACAATGCTGAATAGTAAGCATGGGAGTGCAGGAAAATCAGCTGCCTGTGTGCTAAGAGTGTGCTTCTGGAGACTGTGTATTGTCAGGTGCAAGAGAGATCTGCATGGACGCTTGCACAACTGCATGAAGACTGCAGAGATGTATGTAAGAGTACATGTGTGGTAAGGGTTAATTGGAGTTTTGAACATGTAGGAACTACCTCACCCATTGCAGGAGTGGAAGGAAAATCTACCATGTTGATTTCAAATGTGTTAGCATTTGCCTCTCATTTGTGAGATATTGATTTGTGCTGAATGCTAACCATCACAGTTCAAGAAAACAAGCTGCCCCTTTCCTGCGAGTGCAAGTCTTACAGAACAAGAGCAACACAAATTAAATCTCTGTCAACAATTCCTGTGTGCAGACAGACTCATGGTGTGATTCTAGGCAGAAAACGATATTTGATTGGCAATTTCAAAGCACATTTACTACTGTGGTGGAGCAAGTGATAATTACTGTAACAGCCTGACACATTTTCCTTATAGTTTAGAGAGGCAGAAAAGAGCACATGTCCTAACAGCTACTTGAGACCATGAGCATGTGGAACCTGGGTGAGTGATTAGACTAGAGCAAAGGAAATGAGCCTTGGTGATGTTGAATGTGTTAGCGTTACACACTGCTATCTGAAATACCACACAGTGCTGAATAGTAAGCATGGGAGGGCAGGAAAATCAGCTGCCTGTGTGCTAAGAGTGTGCTTCTGGAGACTGTGTATTGTCAGGTGCAAGAGAGATCTGCATGGACGCTTGCACATCTGCATGAAGACTGCAGAGATGTATGTAAGAGTACATGTGTGGTAAGGGTTAATTGGAGTTTTGAACATGTAGGAACTACCTCACCCATTGCAGGAGTGGAAGGAAAATCTACCATGTTGATTTCAAATGTGTTAGCATTTGCCTCTCATTTGTGAGAAATTGATTTGTTCTGAATGCTAACCATCACAGTTCAAGAAAACAAGCTGCCCCTTTCCTGCGAGTGCAAGTCTTACAGAACAAGAGCAACACAAATTAAATCTCTGTCAACAATTCCTGTGTGCAGACAGACTCATGGTGTGATTCTAGGCAGAAAACTATATTTGATTGGCAATTTCAAAGCACATTTACTACTGTGGTAGAGCAAGTGATAGTTACTGTAACAGCCTGACACATTTTCCTTATAGTTTAGAGAGGCAGAAAAGAGCACATGTCCTAACAGCTACTTGAGACCATGAGCATGTGGAACCTGGGTGAGTGATTAGACTAGATCAAAGGAAATGAGCCTTGGTGACATTGAATGTGTTAGCGTTACACACTGCTATCTGAAATACCACACAGTGCTGAATAGTAAGCATGGGAGTGCAGGAAAATCAGCTGCCTGTGTGCTAAGAGTGTGCTTCTGGAGACTGTGTATTGTCAGGTGCAAGAGAGATCTGCATGGACGCTTGCACAACTGCATGAAGACTGCAGAGATGTATGTAAGAGTACATGTGTGGTAAGGGTTAATTGGAGTTTTGAACATGTAGGAACTACATCACCCATTGCAGGAGTGAAAGGAAAATCTACCATGTTGATTTCAAATGTCTTAGCATTTGCCTCTCATTTGTGAGATATTGATTTGTGCTGAATGCTAACCATCACAGTTCAAGAAAACAAGCTGCCCCTTTCCTGCGAGTGCAAGTCTTACAGAACAAGAGCAACACGAATTAAATCTCTGACAACAATTCCTGTGTGCAGACAGACTCATGGTGTGATTCCAGGCAGAAAACGATATTTGATTGGCAATTTCAAAGCACATTTACTACTGTGGTAGAGCAAATGATAATTACTGTAACAGCCTGACACATTTTCCTTATAGTTCAGAGAGGCAGAAAAGAGCACATGTCCTAACAGCTACTTGAGACCATGAGCATGTGGAACCTGGGTGAGTGATTAGACTAGAGCAAAGGAAATGAGCCTTGGTGACATTTAATGTGTTAGCGTTACACACTGCTATCTGAAATACCATACAGTGCTGAATAGTAAGCATGGGAGTGCAGGAAAATCAGCTGCCTGTGTGCTAAGAGTGTGCTTCTGGAGACTGTGTATTGTCAGGTGCAAGAGAGATCTGCATGGACGCTTGCACAACTGCATGAAGACTGCAGAGATGTATGTAAGAGTACATGTGTGGTAAGGGTTAATTGGAGTTTTTAACATGTAGGAACTACCTCACCCATTGCAGGAGGGGAAGGAAAATCTACCACGTTGATTTCAAATGTGTTAGCATTTTCCTCTCATTTGTGAGATATTGATTTGTTCTGAATGCTAACCATCACAGTTCAAGAAAACAAGCTGCCCCTTTCCTGTGAGTGCAAGTCTTACAGAACAAAAGCAACACGAATTCCATCTCTGTCAACAATTCCTGTGTGCAGACAGACTCATCGTGTGATTCTAGGCAGAAAACGATATTTGATTGGCAATTTCAAAGCACATTTACTACTGTGGTGGAGCAAGTGATAATTACTGTAACAGCCTGACACATTTTCCTTATAGTTTAGAGAGGCAGAAAAGAGCACATGTCCTAACAGCTACTTGAGACCATGAGCATGTGGAACCTGGGTGAGTGATGAGACTAGAGCAAAGGAAATGAGCCTTGGTGATGTTGAATGTGTTAGCGTTATACACTGCTATCTGAAATACCACACAGTGCTGAATAGTAAGCATGGGAGGGCAGGAAAATCAGCTGCCTGTGTGCTAAGAGTGTGCTTCTGGAGACTGTGTATTGTCAGGTGCAAGAGAGATCTGCATGGACGCTTGCACATCTGCATGAAGACTGCAGAGATGTATGTAAGAGTACATGTGTGGTAAGGGTAATTGGAGTTTTGAACATGTAGGAACTACCTCACCCATTGCAGGAGTGGAAGGAAAATCTACCATGTTGATTGCAAATGTGTTAGCATTTGACTCTCATTTGTGAGATGTTGATTTGTGCTGAATGCTAACCATCACATTTCAAGAAAACAAGCTGCCCCTTTCCTGCGAGTGCAAGTCTTACAGAACAAGAGCAACACGAATTAAATCTCTGACAACAATTCCTGTGTGCAGACAGACTCATGGTGTGATTCTAGGCAGAAAACGATATTTGATTGGCAATTTCAAAGCACATGTACTACTGTGGTAGAGCAAATGATAATTACTGTAACAGCCTGACACATTTTCCTTATAGTTCAGAGAGGCAGAAAAGAGCACATGTCCTAACAGCTACTTGAGACCATGAGCATGTGGAACCTGGGTGAGTGATTAGACTAGAGCAAAGGGAATGAGCCTTGGTGACGTTTAATGTGTTAGCGTTACACACTGCTATCTGAAATACCATACAGTGCTGAATAGTAAGCATGGGAGTGCAGGAAAAGTAGCTGCCTGTGTGCTAAGAGTGTGCTTCTGGAGACTGTGTATTGTCAGGTGCAAGAGAGATCTGCATGGACGCTTGCACAACTGCATGAAGACTGCAGAGATGTATGTAAGAGTGTGGTAAGGGTTAATTGGAGTTTTGAACATGTAGGAACTACCTCACCCATTGCAGGAGTGGAAGGAAAATCTACCATGTTGATTTCAAATGTGTTAGCATTTGACTCTCATTTGTGAGATATTGATTTGTGCTGAATGCTAACAATCACAGTTCAAGAAAACAAGCTGGCCCTTTCCTGCGAGTGCAAGTCTTACAGAACAAGAGCAACACAAATTAAATCTCTGACAAAAATTCCTGTGTGCAGACAGACTCATGGTGTGATTCTAGGCAGAAAACGATATTTGATTGGCAATTTCAAAGCACATTTACTACTGTGGTGGAGCAAGTGACAATTACTGTAACAGCCTGACACATTTTCCTTATAGTTTAGAGAGGCAGAAAAGAGCACATGTCCTAACAGCTACTTGAGACCATGAGCATGTGGAACCTAGGTGAGTGATTAGACTAGAGCAAAGGAAATGAGCCTTGGTGACATGGAATGTGTCAGCGTTACACACTGCTATCTGAAATACCACACAGTGCTGAATAGTAAGCATGGGAGTGCAGGAAAATCAGCTGCCTGTGTGCTAAGAGTGTGCTTCTGGAGACTGTGTGTTGTCAGGTGCAAGAGAGATCTGCATGGACGCTTGCACAACTGCATGAAGACTGCAGAGATGTATGTAAGAGTACATGTGTGGTAAGGGTTAATTGGAGTTTTGAACATGTAGGAACTACCTCACCCATTGCAGGAGGGGAAGGAAAATCTACCACGTTGATTTCAAATGTGTTAGCATTTTCCTCTCATTTGTGAGATATTGATTTGTTCTGAATGCTAACCATCACAGTTCAAGAAAACAAGCTGCCCCTTTCCTGTGAGTGCAAGTCTTACAGAACAAGAGCAACACGAATTAAATCTCTGTCAACAATTCCTGTGTGCAGACAGACTCATGGTGTGATTCTAGGCAGAAAACGATATTTGATTGGCAATTTCAAAGCACATTTACTACTGTGGTGGAGCAAGTGATAATTACTGTAATAGCCTGACACATTTTCCTTATAGTTTAGAGAGGCAGAAAAGAGCACATGTCCTAACAGCTACTTGAGACCATGAGCATGTGGAACCTGGGTGAGTGATTAGACTAGAGCAAAAGAAATGAGCCTTGGTGATGTTGAATGTGTTAGCGTTACACACTGCTATCTGAAATACCACACAGTGCTGAATAGTAAGCATGGGAGGGCAGGAAAATCAGCTGCCTGTGTGCTAAGAGTGTGCTTCTGGAGACTGTGTATTGTCAGGTGCAAGAGAGATCTGCATGGACGCTTGCACATCTGCATGAAGACTGCAGAGATGTATGTAAGAGCACATGTGTGGTAAGGGATAATTGGAGTTTTGAACATGTAGGAACTACCTCACCCATTGCAGGAGTGGAAGGAAAATCTACCATGTTGATTGCAAATGTGTTAGCATTTGACTCTCATTTGTGAGATGTTGATTTGTGCTGAATGCTAACCATCACAGTTCAAGAAAACAAGCTGCCCCTTTCCTGCGAGTGCAAGTCTTACAGAACAAGAGCAACACGAATTAAATCTCTGACAACAGTTCCTGTGTGCAGACAGACTCATGGTGTGATTCTAGGCAGAAAACGATATTTGATTGGCAATTTCAAAGCACATGTACTACTGTGGTAGAGCAAGTGATAATTACTGTAACAGCCTGACACATTTTCCTTATAGTTTAGAGAGGCAGAAAAGAGCACATGTCCTAACAGCTACTTGAGACCATGAGCATGTGGAACCTGGGTGAGTGATGAGACTAGAGCAAAGGAAATGAGCCTTGGTGACGTTGAATGTGTTAGCGTTACACACTGCTATCTGAAATGCCACACAGTGCTGAATAGTAAGCATGGGAGTGCAGGAAAATCAGCTGCCTGTGTGCTAAGAGTGTGCTTCTGGAGACTGTGTATTGTCAGGTGCAAGAGAGATCTGCATGGACGCTTGCACAACTGCATGAAGACTGCAGAGATGTATGTAAGAGTACATGTGTGGTAAGGGTTAATTGGAGTTTTGAACATGTAGGAACTACCTCACCCATTGCAGGAGTGGAAGGAAAATCTACCATGTTGATTTCAAATGTGTTAGCATTTGCCTCTCATTTGTGAGATATTGATTTGTGCTGAATGCTAAGCATCACAGTTCAAGAAAACAAGCTGCCCCTTTCCTGCGAGTGCAAGTCTTACAGAACAAGAGCAACACAAATTAAATCTCTGTCAACAATTCCTGTGTGCAGACAGACTCATGGTGTGATTCTAGGCAGAAAACGATATTTGATTGGCAATTTCAAAGCACATTTACTACTGTGGTGGAGCAAGTGATAATTACTGTAACAGCCTGACACATTTTCCTTATAGTTTAGAGAGGCAGAAAAGAGCACATGTCCTAACAGCTACTTGAGACCATGAGCATGTGGAACCTGGGTGAGTGATTAGACTAGAGCAAAGGAAATGAGCCTTGGTGATGTTGAATGTGTTAGCGTTACACACTGCTATCTGAAATACCACACAGTGCTGAATAGTAAGCATGGGAGGGCAGGAAAATCAGCTGCCTGTGTGCTAAGAGTGTGCTTCTGGAGACTGTGTATTGTCAGGTGCAAGAGAGATCTGCATGGACGCTTGCACATCTGCATGAAGACTGCAGAGATGTATGTAAGAGTACATGTGTGGTAAGGGTTAATTGGAGTTTTGAACATGTAGGAACTACCTTACCCATTGCAGGAGTGGAAGGAAAATCTACCATGTTGATTGCAAATGTGTTAGCATTTGACTCTCATTTGTGAGATGTTGATTTGTGCTGAATGCTAACCATCACAGTTCAAGAAAACAAGCTGCCCCTTTCCTGCGAGTGCAAGTCTTACAGAACAAGAGCAACACGAATTAAATCTCTGACAACAATTCCTGTGTGCAGACAGACTCATGGTGTGATTCTAGTCAGAAAACGATATTTGATTGGCAATTTCAAAGCACATTTACTACTGTGGTAGAGCAAGTGATAATTACTGTAACAGCCTGACACATTTTCCTTATAGTTTAGAGAGGCAGAAAAGAGCACATGTCCTAACAGCTACTTGAGACCATGAGCATGTGGAACCTGGGTGAGTGATGAGACTAGAGCAAAGGAACTGAGCCTTGGTGACGTTGAATGTGTTAGCGTTACACACTGCTATCTGAAATGCCACACAGTGCTGAATAGTAAGCATGGGAGTGCAGGAAAATCAGCTGCCTGTGTGCTAAGAGTGTGCTTCTGGAGACTGTGTATTGTCAGGTGCAAGAGAGATCTGCATGGACGCTTGCACAACTGCATGAAGACTGCAGAGATGTATGTAAGAGTACATGTGTGGTAAGGGTTAATTGGAGTTTTGAACATGTAGGAACTACCTCACCCATTGCAGGAGTGGAAGGAAAATCTACCATGTTGATTTCAAATGTGTTAGCATTTGCCTCTCATTTGTGAGAAATTGATTTGTTCTGAATGCTAACCATCACAGTTCAAGAAAACAAGCTGCCCCTTTCCTGCGAGTGCAAGTCTTACAGAACAAGAGCAACACAAATTAAATCTCTGTCAACAATTCCTGTGTGCAGACAGACTCATGGTGTGATTCTAGGCAGAAAACGATATTTGATTGGCAATTTCAAAGCACATTTACTACTGTGGTAGAGCAAGTGATAATTACTGTAACAGCCTGACACATTTTCCTTATAGTTTAGAGAGGCAGAAAAGAGCACATGTCCTAACAGCTACTTGAGACCATGAGCATGTGGAACCTAGGTGAGTGATTAGACTAGAGCAAAGGAAATGAGCCTTGGTGACGTTGAATGTGTCAGCGTTACACACTGCTATCTGAAATACCACACAGTGCTGAATAGTAAGCATGGGAGTGCAGGAAAATCAGCTGCCTGTGTGCTAAGAGTGTGCTTCTGGAGACTGTGTATTGTCAGGTGCAAGAGAGATCTGCATGGACGCTTGCACAACTGCATGAAGACTGCAGAGATGTATGTAAGAGTACATGTGTGGTAAGGGTTAATTGGAGTTTTTAACATGTAGGAACTACCTCACCCATTGCAGGAGGGTAAGGAAAATCTACCACGTTGATTTCAAATGTGTTAGCATTTTCCTCTCATTTGTGAGATATTGATTTGTTCTGAATGCTAACCATCACAGTTCAAGAAAACAAGCTGCCCCTTTCCTGTGAGTGCAAGTCTTACAGAACAAAAGCAACATGAATTCCATCTCTGTCAACAATTCCTGTGTGCAGACAGACTCATCGTGTGATTCTAGGCAGAAAACGATATTTGATTGGCAATTTCAAAGCACATTTACTACTGTGGTGGAGCAAGTGATAATTACTGTAACAGCCTGACACATTTTCCTTATAGTTTAGAGAGGCAGAAAAGAGCACATGTCCTAACAGCTACTTGAGACCATGAGCATGTGGAACCTGGGTGAGTGATTAGACTAGAGCAAAGGAAATGAGCCTTGGTGATGTTGAATGTGTTAGCGTTATACACTGCTATCTGAAATACCACACAGTGCTGAATAGTAAGCATGGGAGGGCAGGAAAATCAGCTGCCTGTGTGCTAAGAGTGTGCTTCTGGAGACTGTGTATTGTCAGGTGCAAGAGAGATCTGCATGGACGCTTGCACATCTGCATGAAGACTGCAGAGATGTATGTAAGAGTACATGTGTGGTAAGGGTAATTGGAGTTTTGAACATGTAGGAACTACCTCACCCATTGCAGGAGTGGAAGGAAAATCTACCATGTTGATTGCAAATGTGTTAGCATTTGACTCTCATTTGTGAGATGTTGATTTGTGCTGAATGCTAACCATCACATTTCAAGAAAACAAGCTGCCCCTTTCCTGCGAGTGCAAGTCTTACAGAACAAGAGCAACACGAATTAAATCTCTGACAACAATTCCTGTGTGCAGACAGACTCATGGTGTGATTCTAGGCAGAAAACACTATTTGATTGGCAATTTCAAAGCACATGTACTACTGTGGTAGAGCAAATGATAATTACTGTAACAGCCTGACACATTTTCCTTATAGTTCAGAGAGGCAGAAAAGAGCACATGTCCTAACAGCTACTTGAGACCATGAGCATGTGGAACCTGGGTGAGTGATTAGTCTAGAGCAAAGGGAATGAGCCTTGGTGACGTTTAATGTGTTAGCGTTACAAACTGCTATCTGAAATACCATACAGTGCTGAATAGTAAGCATGGGAGTGCAGGAAAATTAGCTGCCTGTGTGCTAAGAGTGTGCTTCTGGAGACTGTGTATTGTCAGGTGCAAGAGAGATCTGCATGGACGCTTGCACAACTGCATGAAGACTGCAGAGATGTATGTAAGAGTGTGGTAAGGGTTAATTGGAGTTTTGAACATGTAGGAACTACCTCACCCATTGCAGGAGTGGAAGGAAAATCTACCATGTTGATTTCAAATGTGTTAGCATTTGACTCTCATTTGTGAGATATTGATTTGTGCTGAATGCTAACCATCACAGTTCAAGAAAACAAGCTGGCCCTTTCCTGCGAGTGCAAGTCTTACAGAACAAGAGCAACACAAATTAAATCTCTGACAAAAATTCCTGTGTGCAGACAGACTCATGGTGTGATTCTAGGCAGAAAACGATATTTGATTGGCAATTTCAAAGCACATTTACTACTGTGGTGGAGCAAGTGACAATTACTGTAACAGCCTGACACATTTTCCTTATAGTTTAGAGAGGCAGAAAAGAGCACATGTCCTAACAGCTACTTGAGACCATGAGCATGTGGAACCTAGGTGAGTGATTAGACTAGAGCAAAGGAAATGAGCCTTGGTGACATGGAATGTGTCAGCGTTACACACTGCTATCTGAAATACCACACAGTGCTGAATAGTAAGCATGGGAGTGCAGGAAAATCAGCTGCCTGTGTGCTAAGAGTGTGCTTCTGGAGACTGTGTGTTGTCAGGTGCAAGAGAGATCTGCATGGACGCTTGCACAACTGCATGAAGACTGCAGAGATGTATGTAAGAGTACATGTGTGGTAAGGGTTAATTGGAGTTTTGAACATGTAGGAACTACCTCACCCATTGCAGGAGGGGAAGGAAAATCTACCACGTTGATTTCAAATGTGTTAGCATTTTCCTCTCATTTGTGAGATATTGATTTGTTCTGAATGCTAACCATCACAGTTCAAGAAAACAAGATGCCCCTTTCCTGTGAGTGCAAGTCTTACAGAACAAGAGCAACACGAATTAAATCTCTGTCAACAATTCCTGTGTGCAGACAGACTCATGGTGTGATTCTAGGCAGAAAACGATATTTGATTGGCAATTTCAAAGCACATTTACTACTGTGGTGGAGCAAGTGATAATTACTGTAATAGCCTGACACATTTTCCTTATAGTTTAGAGAGGCAGAAAAGAGCACATGTCCTAACAGCTACTTGAGACCATGAGCATGTGGAACCTGGGTGAGTGATTAGACTAGAGCAAAAGAAATGAGCCTTGGTGATGTTGAATGTGTTAGCGTTACACACTGCTATCTGAAATACCACACAGTGCTGAATAGTAAGCATGGGAGGGCAGGAAAATCAGCTGCCTGTGTGCTAAGAGTGTGCTTCTGGAGACTGTGTATTGTCAGGTGCAAGAGAGATCTGCATGGGCGCTTGCACATCTGCATGAAGACTGCAGAGATGTATGTAAGAGCACATGTGTGGTAAGGGATAATTGGAGTTTTGAACATGTAGGAACTACCTCACCCATTGCAGGAGTGGAAGGAAAATCTACCATGTTGATTGCAAATGTGTTAGCATTTGACTCTCATTTGTGAGATGTTGATTTGTGCTGAATGCTAACCATCACAGTTCAAGAAAACAAGCTGCCCCTTTCCTGCGAGTGCAAGTCTTACAGAACAAGAGCAACACGAATTAAATCTCTGACAACAGTTCCTGTGTGCAGACAGACTCATGGTGTGATTCTAGGCAGAAAACAATATTTGATTGGCAATTTCAAAGCACATGTACTACTGTGGTAGAGCAAGTGATAATTACTGTAACAGCCTGACACATTTTCCTTATAGTTTAGAGAGGCAGAAAAGAGCACATGTCCTAACAGCTACTTGAGACCATGAGCATGTGGAACCTGGGTGAGTGATGAGACTAGAGCAAAGGAAATGAGCCTTGGTGACGTTGAATGTGTTAGCGTTACACACTGCTATCTGAAATGCCACACAGTGCTGAATAGTAAGCATGGGAGTGCAGGAAAATCAGCTGCCTGTGTGCTAAGAGTGTGCTTCTGGAGACTGTGTATTGTCAGGTGCAAGAGAGATCTGCATGGACGCTTGCACAACTGCATGAAGACTGCAGAGATGTATGTAAGAGTACATGTGTGGTAAGGGTTAATTGGAGTTTTGAACATGTAGGAACTACCTCACCCATTGCAGGAGTGGAAGGAAAATCTACCATGTTGATTTCAAATGTGTTAGCATTTGCCTCTCATTTGTGAGATATTGATTTGTGCTGAATGCTAACCATCACAGTTCAAGAAAACAAGCTGCCCCTTTCCTGCGAGTGCAAGTCTTACAGAACAAGAGCAACACAAATTAAATCTCTGTCAACAATTCCTGTGTGCAGACAGACTCATGGTGTGATTCTAGGCAGAAAACGATATTTGATTGGCAATTTCAAAGCACATTTACTACTGTGGTGGAGCAAGTGATAATTACTGTAACAGCCTGACACATTTTCCTTATAGTTTAGAGAGGCAGAAAAGAGCACATGTCCTAACAGCTACTTGAGACCATGAGCATGTGGAACCTGGGTGAGTGATTAGACTAGAGCAAAGGAAATGAGCCTTGGTGATGTTGAATGTGTTAGCGTTACACACTGCTATCTGAAATACCACACAGTGCTGAATAGTAAGCATGGGAGGGCAGGAAAATCAGCTGCCTGTGTGCTAAGAGTGTGCTTCTGGAGACTGTGTATTGTCAGGTGCAAGAGAGATCTGCATGGACGCTTGCACATCTGCATGAAGACTGCAGAGATGTATGTAAGAGTACATGTGTGGTAAGGGTTAATTGGAGTTTTGAACATGTAGGAACTACCTTACCCATTGCAGGAGTGGAAGGAAAATCTACCATGTTGATTGCAAATGTGTTAGCATTTGACTCTCATTTGTGAGATGTTGATTTGTGCTGAATGCTAACCATCACAGTTCAAGAAAACAAGCTGCCCCTTTCCTGCGAGTGCAAGTCTTACAGAACAAGAGCAACACGAATTAAATCTCTGACAACAATTCCTGTGTGCAGACAGACTCATGGTGTGATTCTAGGCAGAAAACGATATTTGATTGGCAATTTCAAAGCACATGTACTACTGTGGTAGAGCAAGTGATAATTACTGTAACAGCCTGACACATTTTCCTTATAGTTTAGAGAGGCAGAAAAGAGCACATGTCCTAACAGCTACTTGAGACCATGAGCATGTGGAACCTGGGTGAGTGATGAGACTAGAGCAAAGGAAATGAGCCTTGGTGACGTTGAATGTGTTAGCGTTACACACTGCTATCTGAAATGCCACACAGTGCTGAATAGTAAGCATGGGAGTGCAGGAAAATCAGCTGCCTGTGTGCTAAGAGTGTGCTTCTGGAGACTGTGTATTGTCAGGTGCAAGAGAGATCTGCATGGACGCTTGCACAACTGCATGAAGACTGCAGAGATGTATGTAAGAGTACATGTGTGGTAAGGGTTAATTGGAGTTTTGAACATGTAGGAACTACCTCACCCATTGCAGGAGTGGAAGGAAAATCTACCATGTTGATTTCAAATGTGTTAGCATTTGCCTCTCATTTGTGAGAAATTGATTTGTTCTGAATGCTAACCATCACAGTTCAAGAAAACAAGCTGCCCCTTTCCTGCGAGTGCAAGTCTTACAGAACAAGAGCAACACAAATTAAATCTCTGTCAACAATTCCTGTGTGCAGACAGACTCATGGTGTGATTCTAGGCAGAAAACGATATTTGATTGGCAATTTCAAAGCACATTTACTACTGTGGTAGAGCAAGTGATAATTACTGTAACAGCCTGACACATTTTCCTTATAGTTTAGAGAGGCAGAAAAGAGCACATGTCCTAACAGCTACTTGAGACCATGAGCATGTGGAACCTGGGTGAGTGATTAGACTAGATCAAAGGAAATGAGCCTTGGTGACGTTGAATGTGTTAGCGTTACACACTGCTATCTGAAATACCACACAGTGCTGAATAGTAAGCATGGGAGTGCAGGAAAATCAGCTGCCTGTGTGCTAAGAGTGTGCTTCTGGAGACTGTGTATTGTCAGGTGCAAGAGAGATCTGCATGGACGCTTGCACAACTGCATGAAGACTGCAGAGATGTATGTAAGAGTACATGTGTGGTAAGGGTTAATTGGAGTTTTGAACATGTAGGAACTACATCACCCATTGCAGGAGTGAAGGGAAAATCTACCATGTTGATTTCAAATGTCTTAGCATTTGCCTCTCATTTGTGAGATATTGATTTGTGCTGAATGCTAACCATCACAGTTCAAGAAAACAAGCTGCCCCTTTCCTGCGAGTGCAAGTCTTACAGAACAAGAGCAACACCAATTAAATCTCTGACAACAATTCCTGTGTGCAGACAGACTCATGGTGTGATTCTAGGCAGAAAACGATATTTGATTGGCAATTTCAAAGCACATTTACTGCTGTGGTAGAGCAAATGATAATTACTGTAACAGCCTGACACATTTTCCTTATAGTTCAGAGAGGCAGAAAAGAGCACATGTCCTAACAGCTACTTGAGACCATGAGCATGTGGAACCTGGGTGAGTGATTAGACTAGAGCAAAGGAAATGAGCCTTGGTGACATTTAATGTGTTAGCGTTACACACTGCTATCTGAAATACCATACAGTGCTGAATAGTAAGCATGGGAGTGCAGGAAAATTAGCTGCCTGTGTGCTAAGAGTGTGCTTCTGGAGACTGTGTATTGTCAGGTGCAAGAGAGATCTGCATTGACGCTTGCACAACTGCATGAAGACTGCAGAGATGTATGTAAGAGTGTGGTAAGGGTTAATTGGAGTTTTGAACATGTAGGAACTACCTCACCCATTGCAGGAGTGGAAGGAAAATCTACCATGTTGATTTCAAATGTGTTAGCATTTGACTCTCATTTGTGAGATATTGATTTGTGCTGAATGCTAACCATCACAGTTCAAGAAAACAAGCTGGCCCTTTCCTGCGAGTGCAAGTCTTACAGAACAAGAGCAACACAAATTAAATCTCTGACAAAAATTCCTGTGTGCAGACAGACTCATGGTGTGATTCTAGGCAGAAAACGATATTTGATTGGCAATTTCAAAGCACATTTACTACTGTGGTGGAGCAAGTGACAATTACTGTAACAGCCTGACACATTTTCCTTATAGTTTAGAGAGGCAGAAAAGAGCACATGTCCTAACAGCTACTTGAGACCATGAGCATGTGGAACCTAGGTGAGTGATTAGACTAGAGCAAAGGAAATGAGCCTTGGTGACATGGAATGTGTCAGCGTTACACACTGCTATCTGAAATACCACACAGTGCTGAATAGTAAGCATGGGAGTGCAGGAAAATCAGCTGCCTGTGTGCTAAGAGTGTGCTTCTGGAGACTGTGTGTTGTCAGGTGCAAGAGAGATCTGCATGGACGCTTGCACAACTGCATGAAGACTGCAGAGATGTATGTAAGAGTACATGTGTGGTAAGGGTTAATTGGAGTTTTGAACATGTAGGAACTACCTCACCCATTGCAGGAGGGGAATGAAAATCTACCACGTTGATTTCAAATGTGTTAGCATTTTCCTCTCATTTGTGAGATATTGATTTGTTCTGAATGCTAACCATCACAGTTCAAGAAAACAAGCTGCCCCTTTCCTGTGAGTGCAAGTCTTACAGAACAAGAGCAACACGAATTAAATCTCTGTCAACAATTCCTGTGTGCAGACAGACTCATGGTGTGATTCTAGGCAGAAAACGATATTTGATTGGCAATTTCAAAGCACATTTACTACTGTGGTGGAGCAAGTGATAATTACTGTAATAGCCTGACACATTTTCCTTATAGTTTAGAGAGGCAGAAAAGAGCACATGTCCTAACAGCTACTTGAGACCATGAGCATGTGGAACCTGGGTGAGTGATTAGACTAGAGCAAAAGAAATGAGCCTTGGTGATGTTGAATGTGTTAGCGTTACACACTGCTATCTGAAATACCACACAGTGCTGAATAGTAAGCATGGGAGGGCAGGAAAATCAGCTGCCTGTGTGCTAAGAGTGTGCTTCTGGAGACTGTGTATTGTCAGCTGCAAGAGAGATCTGCATGGACGCTTGCACATCTGCATGAAGACTGCAGAGATGTATGTAAGAGCACATGTGTGGTAAGGGATAATTGGAGTTTTGAACATGTAGGAACTACCTCACCCATTGCAGGAGTGGAAGGAAAATCTACCATGTTGATTGCAAATGTGTTAGCATTTGACTCTCATTTGTGAGATGTTGATTTGTGCTGAATGCTAACCATCACAGTTCAAGAAAACAAGCTGCCCCTTTCCTGCGAGTGCAAGTCTTACAGAACAAGAGCAACACGAATTAAATCTCTGACAACAGTTCCTGTGTGCAGACAGACTCATGGTGTGATTCTAGGCAGAAAACGATATTTGATTGGCAATTTCAAAGCACATGTACTACTGTGGTAGAGCAAGTGATAATTACTGTAACAGCCTGACACATTTTCCTTATAGTTTAGAGAGGCAGAAAAGAGCACATGTCCTAACAGCTACTTGAGACCATGAGCATGTGGAACCTGGGTGAGTGATGAGACTAGAGCAAAGGAAATGAGCCTTGGTGACGTTGAATGTGTTAGCGTTACACACTGCTATCTGAAATGCCACACAGTGCTGAATAGTAAGCATGGGAGTGCAGGAAAATCAGCTGCCTGTGTGCTAAGAGTGTGCTTCTGGAGACTGTGTATTGTCAGGTGCAAGAGAGATCTGCATGGACGCTTGCACAACTGCATGAAGACTGCAGAGATGTATGTAAGAGTACATGTGTGGTAAGGGTTAATTGGAGTTTTGAACATGTAGGAACTACCTCACCCATTGCAGGAGTGGAAGGAAAATCTACCATGTTGATTTCAAATGTGTTAGCATTTGCCTCTCATTTGTGAGATATTGATTTGTGCTGAATGCTAACCATCACAGTTCAAGAAAACAAGCTGCCCCTTTCCTGCGAGTGCAAGTCTTACAGAACAAGAGCAACACAAATTAAATCTCTGTCAACAATTCCTGTGTGCAGACAGACTCATGGTGTGATTCTAGGCAGAAAACGATATTTGATTGGCAATTTCAAAGCACATTTACTACTGTGGTGGAGCAAGTGATAATTACTGTAACAGCCTGACACATTTTCCTTATAGTTTAGAGAGGCAGAAAAGAGCACATGTCCTAACAGCTACTTGAGACCATGAGCATGTGGAACCTGGGTGAGTGATTAGACTAGAGCAAAGGAAATGAGCCTTGGTGATGTTGAATGTGTTAGCGTTACACACTGCTATCTGAAATACCACACAGTGCTGAATAGTAAGCATGGGAGGGCAGGAAAATCAGCTGCCTGTGTGCTAAGAGTGTGCTTCTGGAGACTGTGTATTGTCAGGTGCAAGAGAGATCTGCATGGACGCTTGCACATCTGCATGAAGACTGCAGAGATGTATGTAAGAGTACATGTGTGGTAAGGGTTAATTGGAGTTTTGAACATGTAGGAACTACCTTACCCATTGCAGGAGTGGAAGGAAAATCTACCATGTTGATTGCAAATGTGTTAGCATTTGACTCTCATTTGTGAGATGTTGATTTGTGCTGAATGCTAACCATCACAGTTCAAGAAAACAAGCTGCCCCTTTCCTGCGAGTGCAAGTCTTACAGAACAAGAGCAACACGAATTAAATCTCTGACAACAATTCCTGTGTGCAGACAGACTCATGGTGTGATTCTAGGCAGAAAACGATATTTGATTGGCAATTTCAAAGCACATGTACTACTGTGGTAGAGCAAGTGATAATTACTGTAACAGCCTGACACATTTTCCTTATAGTTTAGAGAGGCAGAAAAGAGCACATGTCCTAACAGCTACTTGAGACCATGAGCATGTGGAACCTGGGTGAGTGATGAGACTAGAGCAAAGGAAATGAGCCTTGGTGACGTTGAATGTGTTAGCGTTACACACTGCTATCTGAAATGCCACACAGTGCTGAATAGTAAGCATGGGAGTGCAGGAAAATCAGCTGCCTGTGTGCTAAGAGTGTGCTTCTGGAGACTGTGTATTGTCAGGTGCAAGAGAGATCTGCATGGACGCTTGCACAACTGCATGAAGACTGCAGAGATGTATGTAAGAGTACATGTGTGGTAAGGGTTAATTGGAGTTTTGAACATGTAGGAACTACCTCACCCATTGCAGGAGTGGAAGGAAAATCTACCATGTTGATTTCAAATGTGTTAGCCATTCCATTCCATTCCATTTGTACACTTTATTTCGATCAAAAGATCATAAAAGTTGCATAAAATACATATAAAAAGCAAACTTGAGCATAATAAAAGGCATTAAAAAAATTGATTTAAAAATAGACCATGGAAAATATACATAGCAGCATACAATAGTTTTAGTACTTAAGACGCTTAAGCCACATTGCATGTAAAAAACGTGAAACAGCAAACACTACAACAGTACTTGTGTCAGTGGCTAAGATGCGATAGGCTTCGGTACATCTTGTAAATCCTAAGTTCCTACATAGAGGAATGAGCCAATACTTCCTGGGGGCTCTATATGCAACGCAAAGAAACAGTACATGGATTATTGTCTCAGGCGACCTTCCGCAGGCTGGGCAAATGTTTTCTCTTTGTTTGGCCCAGTTCTTAGTAAAGTCCCTAAGAGGTAAGGTGCCCATCCTAAATTGGATATATAGTTTACTTGCCAGAAATGGGTGCACTTCATTCAGGAATGATTCAAAGATATACTGGTCTTTATTTACCAAAAACTGCCTCGAAAGACTGCCAAGAGTTGTGTTTTGTTGTAATGTACTTAGCTTATGCTGCCTATATACCTGTACCAGTTTGGCACGAGAGAGCGTCAAACAGAATACCCCAGGGCTAGTCCAGAGTTCAGGCAAACCAATCCTATAGCACATCTCCTTAATATAGACAAGCCAGGGAAACTTCTTTGAAGTGCTAACTGCAATTATTGAACTTAGATCACGACAATAGGACCCTAGCTCATCTGTGAGCCAAAGTCTTCGCCAGTATGTTAAAGGACGTAGGCCAGCTTCTTCATCTATTGGTCGTATTGCCAGGTCAAGGCGTAGTGGTACTAGAGGGGTGCTTTGCGGTAGGCCCAATAAAAGTCTAATAAACTTGTTCTCTAATAGAGAAAGACCTTTCAGCTGAGAATGGCCCCACAACTCTACCCCATATAGAGCTGCATTTCTTACTTGTACTTTGTAGATTTCTGCTGCGGGGCCAGGGGCCCTGTGTGTGGTATATTTAGCCATTCTTAATATCGCGCCAGATAGTTGGGCAAGCCGCATAGCTGCTTTGTCTAGTTGGGGAGCCCAGGAAAAGGACTCAGAAAGTGTGATCCCTAGGTAATCAAATAGTGAGACCCTTTCTAGAGTTGTTCCATTGAGTGTGGGATTAGGCCGGGTTGTGTTAGCTGGGTTAAAAACCATGTATTTAGTTTTCGAAATGTTTATTTCGAGCCCATGGTCAATGCAAAAAGCTAAAAAACTGTCTAAAACACGTTGAACGCCCATCGGGGATTTAGATAGAAGAAGGGTGTCATCTGCAAATAGCATGACTGGAACCTTTCTACCATTAAGTCTAGGGGAGTCACCACGGTCCGTTTTATTAATATGATTAACCAAAGCGTTAAGCAACACAAATTAAATCTCTGTCAACAATTCCTGTGTGCAGACAGACTCATGGTGTGATTCTAGGCAGAAAACGATATTTGATTGGCAATTTCAAAGCACATTTACTACTGTGGTAGAGCAAATGATAATTACTGTAACAGCCTGACACATTTTCCTTATAGTTCAGAGAGGCAGAAAAGAGCACATGTCCTAACAGCTACTTGAGACCATGAGCATGTGGAACCTGGGTGAGTGATTAGACTAGAGCAAAGGAAATGAGCCTTGGTGACATTTAATGTGTTAGCGTTACACACTGCTATCTGAAATACCATACAGTGCTGAATAGTAAGCATGGGAGTGCAGGAAAATTAGCTGCCTGTGTGCTAAGAGTGTGCTTCTGGAGACTGTGTATTGTCAGGTGCAAGAGAGATCTGCATTGACGCTTGCACAACTGCATGAAGACTGCAGAGATGTATGTAAGAGTGTGGTAAGGGTTAATTGGAGTTTTGAACATGTAGGAACTACCTCACCCATTGCAGGAGTGGAAGGAAAATCTACCATGTTGATTTCAAATGTGTTAGCATTTGACTCTCATTTGTGAGATATTAATTTGTGCTGAATGCTAACCATCACAGTTCAAGAAAACAAGCTGGCCCTTTCCTGCGAGTGCAAGTCTTACAGAACAAGAGAAACACGAATTAAATCTCTGACAACAATTCCTGTGTGCAGACAGACTCATGGTGTGATTCTAGGCAGAAAACGATATTTGATTGGCAATTTCAGAGCACATTTACTACTGTGGTAGAGCAAGTGATAATTACTGTAACAGCCTGACACATTTTCCTTATAGTTCAGAGAGGCAGAAAAGAGCACATGTCCTAACAGCTACTTGCGAACCATGAGCATGTGGAACCTGGGTGAGTGATTAGACTAGAGCAAAGGAAATGAGCCTTGGTGACGTTGAATGTGTCAGCGTTACACACTGCTATCTGAAATACCACACAGTGCTGAATAGTAAGCATGGGAGTGCAGGAAAATCAGCTGCCTGTGTGCTAAGAGTGTGCTTCTGGAGACTGTGTATTGTCAGGTGCAAGAGAGATCTGCATGGACGCTTGCACAACTGCATGAAGACTGCAGAGATGTATGTAAGAGTACATGTGTGGTAAGGGTTAATTGGAGTTTTGAACATGTAGGAACTACCTCACCCATTGCAGGAGGGGAAGGAAAATCTACCACGTTGATTTCAAATGTGTTGGCATTTGCCTCTCATTTGTGAGATATTGATTTGTTCTGAATGCTAACCATCACAGTTCAAGAAAACAAGCTGCCCCTTTCCTGTGAGTGCAAGTCTTACAGAACAAGAGCAACACGAATTACATCTCTGTCAACAATTCCTGTGTGCAGACAGACTCATCGTGTGATTCTAGGCAGAAAACGATATTTGATGGGCAATTTAAAAGCACATTTACTACTGTGGTGGAGCAAGTGATAATTACTGTAACAGCCTGACACATTTTCCTTATAGTTTAGAGAGGCAGAAAAGAGCACATGTCCTAACAGCTACTTGAGACCATGAGCATGTGGAACCTGGGTGAGTGATTAGACTAGAGCAAAGGAAATGAGCCTTGGTGATGTTGAATGTGTTAGCGTTACACACTGCTATCTGAAATACCACACAGTGCTGAATAGTAAGCATGGGAGGGCAGGAAAATCAGCTGCCTGTGTGCTAAGAGTGTGCTTCTGGAGACTGTGTATTGTCAGGTGCAAGAGAGATCTGCATGGACGCTTGCACATCTGCATGAAGACTGCAGAGATGTATGTAAGAGTACATGTGTGGTAAGGGTTAATTGGAGTTTTGAACATGTAGGAACTACCTTACCCATTGCAGGAGTGGAAGGAAAATCTACCATGTTGATTGCAAATGTGTTAGCATTTGACTCTCATTTGTGAGATGTTGATTTGTGCTGAATGCTAACCATCACAGTTCAAGAAAACAAGCTGCCCCTTTCCTGCGAGTGCAAGTCTTACAGAACAAGAGCAACACGAATTAAATCTCTGACAACAATTCCTGTGTGCAGACAGACTCATGGTGTGATTCTAGGCAGAAAACGATATTTGATTGGCAATTTCAAAGCACATGTACTACTGTGGTAGAGCAAGTGATAATTACTGTAACAGCCTGACACATTTTCCTTATAGTTTAGAGAGGCAGAAAAGAGCACATGTCCTAACAGCTACTTGAGACCATGAGCATGTGGAACCTGGGTGAGTGATGAGACTAGAGCAAAGGAAATGAGCCTTGGTGACGTTGAATGTGTTAGCGTTACACACTGCTATCTGAAATGCCACACAGTGCTGAATAGTAAGCATGGGAGTGCAGGAAAATCAGCTGCCTGTGTGCTAAGAGTGTGCTTCTGGAGACTGTGTATTGTCAGGTGCAAGAGAGATCTGCATGGACGCTTGCACAACTGCATGAAGACTGCAGAGATGTATGTAAGAGTACATGTGTGGTAAGGGTTAATTGGAGTTTTGAACATGTAGGAACTACCTCACCCATTGCAGGAGTGGAAGGAAAATCTACCATGTTGATTTCAAATGTGTTAGCATTTGCCTCTCATTTGTGAGAAATTGATTTGTTCTGAATGCTAACCATCACAGTTCAAGAAAACAAGCTGCCCCTTTCCTGCGAGTGCAAGTCTTACAGAACAAGAGCAACACAAATTAAATCTCTGTCAACAATTCCTGTGTGCAGACAGACTCATGGTGTGATTCTAGGCAGAAAACGATATTTGATTGGCAATTTCAAAGCACATTTACTACTGTGGTAGAGCAAGTGATAATTACTGTAACAGCCTGACACATTTTCCTTATAGTTTAGAGAGGCAGAAAAGAGCACATGTCCTAACAGCTACTTGAGACCATGAGCATGTGGAACCTGGGTGAGTGATTAGACTAGATCAAAGGAAATGAGCCTTGGTGATGTTGAATATGTTAGCGTTACACACTGCTATCTGAAATACCACACAGTGCTGAATAGTAAGCATGGGAGTGCAGGAAAATCAGCTGCCTGTGTGCTAAGAGTGTGCTTCTGGAGACTGTGTATTGTCAGGTGCAAGAGAGATCTGCATGGACGCTTGCACAACTGCATGAAGACTGCAGAGATGTATGTAAGAGTACATGTGTGGTAAGGGTTAATTGGAGTTTTGAACATGTAGGAACTACATCACCCATTGCAGGAGTGAAAGGAAAATCTACCATGTTGATTTCAAATGTCTTAGCATTTGCCTCTCATTTGTGAGATATTGATTTGTGCTGAATGCTAACCATCACAGTTCAAGAAAACAAGCTGCCCCTTTCCTGCGAGTGCAAGTCTTACAGAACAAGAGCAACACCAATTAAATCTCTGACAACAATTCCTGTGTGCAGACAGACTCATGGTGTGATTCTAGGCAGAAAACGATATTTGATTGGCAATTTCAAAGCACATTTACTACTGTGGTAGAGCAAATGATAATTACTGTAACAGCCTGACACATTTTCCTTATAGTTCAGAGAGGCAGAAAAGAGCACATGTCCTAACAGCTACTTGAGACCATGAGCATGTGGAACCTGGGTGAGTGATTAGACTAGAGCAAAGGAAATGAGCCTTGGTGACATTTAATGTGTTAGCGTTACACACTGCTATCTGAAATACCATACAGTGCTGAATAGTAAGCATGGGAGTGCAGGAAAATTAGCTGCCTGTGTGCTAAGAGTGTGCTTCTGGAGACTGTGTATTGTCAGGTGCAAGAGAGATCTGCATTGACGCTTGCACAACTGCATGAAGACTGCAGAGATGTATGTAAGAGTGTGGTAAGGGTTAATTGGAGTTTTGAACATGTAGGAACTACCTCACCCATTGCAGGAGTGGAAGGAAAATCTACCATGTTGATTTCAAATGTGTTAGCATTTGACTCTCATTTGTGAGATATTAATTTGTGCTGAATGCTAACCATCACAGTTCAAGAAAACAAGCTGGCCCTTTCCTGCGAGTGCAAGTCTTACAGAACAAGAGAAACACGAATTAAATCTCTGACAACAATTCCTGTGTGCAGACAGACTCATGGTGTGATTCTAGGCAGAAAACGATATTTGATTGGCAATTTCAGAGCACATTTACTACTGTGGTAGAGCAAGTGATAATTACTGTAACAGCCTGACACATTTTCCTTATAGTTCAGAGAGGCAGAAAAGAGCACATGTCCTAACAGCTACTTGCGAACCATGAGCATGTGGAACCTGGGTGAGTGATTAGACTAGAGCAAAGGAAATGAGCCTTGGTGACGTTGAATGTGTCAGCGTTACACACTGCTATCTGAAATACCACACAGTGCTGAATAGTAAGCATGGGAGTGCAGGAAAATCAGCTGCCTGTGTGCTAAGAGTGTGCTTCTGGAGACTGTGTATTGTCAGGTGCAAGAGAGATCTGCATGGACGCTTGCACAACTGCATGAAGACTGCAGAGATGTATGTAAGAGTACATGTGTGGTAAGGGTTAATTGGAGTTTTGAACATGTAGGAACTACCTCACCCATTGCAGGAGGGGAAGGAAAATCTACCACGTTGATTTCAAATGTGTTGGCATTTGCCTCTCATTTGTGAGATATTGATTTGTTCTGAATGCTAACCATCACAGTTCAAGAAAACAAGCTGCCCCTTTCCTGTGAGTGCAAGTCTTACAGAACAAGAGCAACACGAATTACATCTCTGTCAACAATTCCTGTGTGCAGACAGACTCATCGTGTGATTCTAGGCAGAAAACGATATTTGATTGGCAATTTCAAAGCACATTTACTACTGTGGTGGAGCAAGTGATAATTACTGTAACAGCCTGACACATTTTCCTTATAGTTTAGAGAGGCAGAAAAGAGCACATGTCCTAACAGCTACTTGAGACCATGAGCATGTGGAACCTGGGTGAGTGATTAGACTAGAGCAAAGGAAATGAGCCTTGGTGATGTTGAATGTGTTAGCGTTACACACTGCTATCTGAAATACCACACAGTGCTGAATAGTAAGCATGGGAGGGCAGGAAAATCAGCTGCCTGTGTGCTAAGAGTGTGCTTCTGGAGACTGTGTATTGTCAGGTGCAAGAGAGATCTGCATGGACGCTTGCACATCTGCATGAAGACTGCAGAGATGTATGTAAGAGTACATGTGTGGTAAGGGTTAATTGGAGTTTTGAACATGTAGGAACTACCTCACCCATTGCAGGAGTGGAAGGAAAATCTACCATGTTGATTGCAAATGTGTTAGCATTTGACTCTCATTTGTGAGATGTTGATTTGTGCTGAATGCTAACCATCACAGTTCAAGAAAACAAGCTGCCCCTTTCCTGCGAGTGCAAGTCTTACAGAACAAGAGCAACACGAATTAAATCTCTGACAACAATTCCTGTGTGCAGACAGACTCATGGTGTGATTCTCGGCAGAAAACGATATTTGATTGGCAATTTCAAAGCACATTTACTACTGTGGCGGAGCAAGTGATAATTACTGTAACAGCCTGACACATTTTCCTTATAGTTTAGAGAGGCAGAAAAGAGCACATGTCCTAACAGCTACTTGAGACCATGAGCATGTGTAACCTGGGTGAGTGATTAGACTAGAGCAAAGGAAATGAGCTTTGGTGATGTTGAATGTGTTAGCGTTACACACTGCTATCTGAAATACCACACAGTGCTGAATAGTAAGCATGGGAGGGCAGGAAAATCAGCTGCCTGTGTGCTAAGAGTGTGCTTCTGGAGACTGTGTATTGTCAGGTGCAAGAGAGATCTGCATGGACGCTTGCACATCTGCATGAAGACTGCAGAGATGTATGTAAGAGTACATGTGTGGTAAGGGTTAATTGGAGTTTTGAACATGTAGGAACTACCTTACCCATTGCAGGAGTGGAAGGAACATCTACCATGTTGATTGCAAATGTGTTAGCATTTGACTCTCATTTGTGAGATGTTGATTTGTGCTGAATGCTAACCATCACAGTTCAAGAAAACAAGCTGCCCCTTTCCTGCGAGTGCAAGTCTTACAGAACAAGAGCAACACGAATTAAATCTCTGACAACAATTCCTGTGTGCAGACAGACTCATGGTGTGATTCTAGGCAGAAAACGATATTTGATTGGCAATTTCGAAGCACATGTACTACTGTGGTAGAGCAAGTGATAATTACTGTAACAGCCTGACACATTTTCCTTATAGTTTAGAGAGGCAGAAAAGAGCACATGTCCTAACAGCTACTTGAGACCATGAGCATGTGGAACCTGGGTGAGTGATTAGACTAGAGCAAAGGAAATGAGCCTTGGTGATGTTGAATGTGTTAGCGTTACACACTGCTATCTGAAATACCACACAGTGCTGAATAGTAAGCATGGGAGGGCAGGAAAATCAGCTGCCTGTGTGCTAAGAGTGTGCTTCTGGAGACTGTGTATTGTCAGGTGCAAGAGAGATCTGCATGGACGCTTGCACATCTGCATGAAGACTGCAGAGATGTATGTAAGAGTACATGTGTGGTAAGGGTTAATTGGAGTTTTGAACATGTAGGAACTACCTCACCCATTGCAGGAGTGGAAGGAAAATCTACCATGTTGATTGCAAATGTGTTAGCATTTGACTCTCATTTGTGAGATGTTGATTTGTGCTGAATGCTAACCATCACAGTTCAAGAAAACAAGCTGCCCCTTTCCTGCGAGTGCAAGTCTTACAGAACAAGAGCAACACGAATTAAATCTCTGACAACAATTCCTGTGTGCAGACAGACTCATGGTGTGATTCTAGGCAGAAAACGATATTTGATTGGCAATTTCAAAGCACATTTACTACTGTGGCGGAGCAAGTGATAATTACTGTAACAGCCTGACACATTTTCCTTATAGTTTAGAGAGGCAGAAAAGAGCACATGTCCTAACAGCTACTTGAGACCATGAGCATGTGGAACCTGGGTGAGTGATTAGACTAGAGCAAAGGAAATGAGCCTTGGTGATGTTGAATGTGTTAGCGTTACACACTGCTATCTGAAATACCACACAGTGCTGAATAGTAAGCATGGGAGGGCAGGAAAATCAGCTGCCTGTGTGCTAAGAGTGTGCTTCTGGAGACTGTGTATTGTCAGGTGCAAGAGAGATCTGCATGGACGCTTGCACATCTGCATGAAGACTGCAGAGATGTATGTAAGAGTACATGTGTGGTAAGGGTTAATTGGAGTTTTGAACATGTAGGAACTACCTTACCCATTGCAGGAGTTGAAGGAAAATCTACCATGTTGATTGCAAATGTGTTAGCATTTGACTCTCATTTGTGAGATGTTGATTTGTGCTGAATGCTAACCATCACAGTTCAAGAAAACAAGCTGCCCCTTTCCTGCGAGTGCAAGTCTTACAGAACAAGAGCAACACGAATTAAATCTCTGACAACAATTCCTGTGTGCAGACAGACTCATGGTGTGATTCTAGGCAGAAAACGATATTTGATTGGCAATTTCAAAGCACATGTACTACTGTGGTAGAGCAAGTGATAATTACTGTAACAGCCTGACACATTTTCCTTATAGTTTAGAGAGGCAGAAAAGAGCACATGTCCTAACAGCTACTTGAGACCATGAGCATGTGGAACCTGGGTGAGTGATGAGACTAGAGAAAAGGAAATGAGCCTTGGTGACGTTGAATGTGTTAGCGTTACACACTGCTATCTGAAATGCCACACAGTGCTGAATAGTAAGCATGGGAGTGCAGGAAAATCAGCTGCCTGTGTGCTAAGAGTGTGCTTCTGGAGACTGTGTATTGTCAGGTGCAAGAGAGATCTGCATGGACGCTTGCACAACTGCATGAAGACTGCAGAGATGTATGTAAGAGTACATGTGTGGTAAGGGTTAATTGGAGTTTTGAACATGTAGGAACTACCTCACCCATTGCAGGAGTGGAAGGAAAATCTACCATGTTGATTTCAAATGTGCTAGCATTTGCCTCTCATTTGTGAGAAATTGATTTGTTCTGAATGCTAACCATCACAGTTCAAGAAAACAAGCTGCCCCTTTCCTGCGAGTGCAAGTCTTACAGAACAAGAGCAACACAAATTAAATCTCTGTCAACAATTCCTGTGTGCAGACAGACTCATGGTGTGATTCTAGGCAGAAAACGATATTTGATTGGCAATTTCAAAGCACATTTACTACTGTGGTAGAGCAAGTGATAATTACTGTAACAGCCTGACACATTTTCCTTATAGTTTAGAGAGGCAGAAAAGAGCACATGTCCTAACAGCTACTTGAGACCATGAGCATGTGGAACCTGGGTGAGTGATTAGACTAGATCAAAGGAAATGAGCCTTGGTGACGTTGAATGTGTTAGCGTTACACACTGCTATCTGAAATACCACACAGTGCTGAATAGTAAGCATGGGAGTGCAGGAAAATCAGCTGCCTGTGTGCTAAGAGTGTGCTTCTGGAGACTGTGTATTGTCAGGTGCAAGAGAGATCTGCATGGACGCTTGCACAACTGCATGAAGACTGCAGAGATGTATGTAAGAGTACATGTGTGGTAAGGGTTAATTGGAGTTTTGAACATGTAGGAACTACCTCACCCATTGCAGGAGTGGAAGGAAAATCTACCATGTTGATTGCAAATGTGTTAGCATTTGACTCTCATTTGTGAGATGTTGATTTGTGCTGAATGCTAACCATCACAGTTCAAGAAAACAAGCTGCCCCTTTCCTGCGAGTGCAAGTCTTACAGAACAAGAGCAACTCGAATTAAATCTCTGACAACAATTCCTGTGTGCAGACAGACTCATGGTGTGATTCTAGGCAGAAAACGATATTTGATTGGCAATTTCAAAGCACATTTACTACTGTGGCGGAGCAAGTGATAATTACTGTAACAGCCTGACACATTTTCCTTATAGTTTAGAGAGGCAGAAAAGAGCACATGTCCTAACAGCTACTTGAGACCATGAGCATGTGGAACCTGGGTGAGTGATTAGACTAGAGCAAAGGAAATGAGCCTTGGTGATGTTGAATGTGTTAGCGTTACACACTGCTATCTGAAATACCACACAGTGCTGAATAGTAAGCATGGGAGGGCAGGAAAATCAGCTGCCTGTGTGCTAAGAGTGTGCTTCTGGAGACTGTGTATTGTCAGGTGCAAGAGAGATCTGCATGGACGCTTGAACATCTGCATGAAGACTGCAGAGATGTATGTAAGAGTACATGTGTGGTAAGGGTAATTGGAGTTTTGAACATGTAGGAACTACCTCACCCATTGCAGGAGTGGAAGGAAAATCTACCATGTTGATTGCTAATGTGTTAGCATTTGACTCTCATTTGTGAGATGTTGATTTGTGCTGAATGCTAACCATCACAGTTCAAGAAAACAAGCTGCCCCTTTCCTGCGAGTGCAAGTCTTACAGAACAAGAGCAACACGAATTAAATCTCTGACAACAATTCCTGTGTGCAGACAGACTCATGGTGTGATTCTAGGCAGAAAACGATATTTGATTGGCAATTTCAAAGCACATGTACTACTGTGGTAGAGCAAGTGATAATTACTGTAACAGCCTGACACATTTTCCTTATAGTTTAGAGAGGCAGAAAAGAGCACATGTCCTAACAGCTACTTGAGACCATGAGCATGTGGAACCTGGGTGAGTGATGAGACTAGAGCAAAGGAAATGAGCCTTGGTGACGTTGAATGTGTTAGCGTTACACACTGCTATCTGAAATGCCACACAGTGCTGAATAGTAAGCATGGGAGTGCAGGAAAATCAGCTGCCTGTGTGCTAAGAGTGTGCTTCTGGAGACTGTGTATTGTCAGGTGCAAGAGAGATCTGCATGGACGCTTGCACAACTGCATGAAGACTGCAGAGATATATGTAAGAGTACATGTGTGGTAAGGGTTAATTGGAGTTTTGAACATGTAGGAACTACCTCACCCATTGCAGGAGTGGAAGGAAAATCTACCATGTTGATTTCAAATGTGTTAGCATTTGCCTCTCATTTGTGAGATATTGATTTGTGCTGAATGCTAACCATCACAGTTCAAGAAAACAAGCTGCCCCTTTCCTGCGACTGCAAGTCTTACAGAACAAGAGCAACACAAATTAAATCTCTGTCAACAATTCCTGTGTGCAGACAGACTCATGGTGTGATTCTAGGCAGAAAACGATATTTGATTGGCAATTTCAAAGCACATTTACTACTGTGGTGGAGCAAGTGATAATTACTGTAACAGCCTGACACATTTTCCTTATAGTTTAGAGAGGCAGAAAAGAGCACATGTCCTAACAGCTACTTGAGACCATGAGCATGTGGAACCTGGGTGAGTGATTAGACTAGAGCAAAGGAAATGAGCCTTGGTGATGTTGAATGTGTTAGCGTTACACACTGCTATCTGAAATACCACACAGTGCTGAATAGTAAGCATGGGAGGGCAGGAAAATCAGCTGAATGTGTGCTAAGAGTGTGCTTCTGGAGACTGTGTATTGTCAGGTGCAAGAGAGATCTGCATGGACGCTTGCACATGTGCATGAAGACTGTAGAGATGTATGTAAGAGTACATGTGTGGTAAGGGTTAATTGGAGTTTTGAACATGTAGGAACTACCTTACCCATTGCAGGAGTGGAAGGAAAATCTACCACGTTGATTGCAAATGTGTTATCATTTGACTCTCATTTGTGAGATGTTGATTTGTGCTGAATGCTAACCATCACAGTTCAAGAAAACAAGCTGCCCCTTTCCTGCGAGTGCAAGTCTTAAAGAACAAGAGCAACACGAATTAAATCTCTGACAACAATTCCTGTGTGCAGACAGACTCATGGTGTGATTCTAGTCAGAAAACGATATTTGATTGGCAATTTCAAAGCACATTTACTACTGTGGTAGAGCAAGTGATAGTTACTGTAACAGCCTGACACATTTTCCTTATAGTTTAGAGAGGCAGAAAAGAGCACATGTCCTAACAGCTACTTGAGACCATGAGCATGTGTAACCTGGGTGAGTGATTAGACTAGAGCAAAGGAAATGAGCTTTGGTGATGTTGAATGTGTTAGCGTTACACACTGCTATCTGAAATACCACACAGTGCTGAATAGTAAGCATGGGAGGGCAGGAAAATCAGCTGCCTGTGTGCTAAGAGTGTGCTTCTGGAGACTGTGTATTGTCAGGTGCAAGAGAGATCTGCATGGACGCTTGCACATCTGCATGAAGACTGCAGAGATGTATGTAAGAGTACATGTGTGGTAAGGGTTAATTGGAGTTTTGAACATGTAGGAACTACCTTACCCATTGCAGGAGTGGAAGGAACATCTACCATGTTGATTGCAAATGTGTTAGCATTTGACTCTCATTTGTGAGATGTTGATTTGTGCTGAATGCTAACCATCACAGTTCAAGAAAACAAGCTGCCCCTTTCCTGCGAGTGCAAGTCTTACAGAACAAGAGCAACACGAATTAAATCTCTGACAACAATTCCTGTGTGCAGACAGACTCATGGTGTGATTCTAGGCAGAAAACGATATTTGATTGGCAATTTCGAAGCACATGTACTACTGTGGTAGAGCAAGTGATAATTACTGTAACAGCCTGACACATTTTCCTTATAGTTTAGAGAGGCAGAAAAGAGCACATGTCCTAACAGCTACTTGAGACCATGAGCATGTGGAACCTGGGTGAGTGATTAGACTAGAGCAAAGGAAATGAGCCTTGGTGATGTTGAATGTGTTAGCGTTACACACTGCTATCTGAAATACCACACAGTGCTGAATAGTAAGCATGGGAGGGCAGGAAAATCAGCTGCCTGTGTGCTAAGAGTGTGCTTCTGGAGACTGTGTATTGTCAGGTGCAAGAGAGATCTGCATGGACGCTTGCACATCTGCATGAAGACTGCAGAGATGTATGTAAGAGTACATGTGTGGTAAGGGTTAATTGGAGTTTTGAACATGTAGGAACTACCTCACCCATTGCAGGAGTGGAAGGAAAATCTACCATGTTGATTGCAAATGTGTTAGCATTTGACTCTCATTTGTGAGATGTTGATTTGTGCTGAATGCTAACCATCACAGTTCAAGAAAACAAGCTGCCCCTTTCCTGCGAGTGCAAGTCTTACAGAACAAGAGCAACACGAATTAAATCTCTGACAACAATTCCTGTGTGCAGACAGACTCATGGTGTGATTCTAGGCAGAAAACGATATTTGATTGGCAATTTCAAAGCACATTTACTACTGTGGCGGAGCAAGTGATAATTACTGTAACAGCCTGACACATTTTCCTTATAGTTTAGAGAGGCAGAAAAGAGCACATGTCCTAACAGCTACTTGAGACCATGAGCATGTGGAACCTGGGTGAGTGATTAGACTAGAGCAAAGGAAATGAGCCTTGGTGATGTTGAATGTGTTAGCGTTACACACTGCTATCTGAAATACCACACAGTGCTGAATAGTAAGCATGGGAGGGCAGGAAAATCAGCTGCCTGTGTGCTAAGAGTGTGCTTCTGGAGACTGTGTATTGTCAGGTGCAAGAGAGATCTGCATGGATGCTTGCACATCTGCATGAAGACTGCAGAGATGTATGTAAGAGTACATGTGTGGTAAGGGTTAATTGGAGTTTTGAACATGTAGGAACTACCTTACCCATTGCAGGAGTTGAAGGAAAATCTACCATGTTGATTGCAAATGTGTTAGCATTTGACTCTCATTTGTGAGATGTTGATTTGTGCTGAATGCTAACCATCACAGTTCAAGAAAACAAGCTGCCCCTTTCCTGCGAGTGCAAGTCTTACAGAACAAGAGCAACACGAATTAAATCTCTGACAACAATTCCTGTGTGCAGACAGACTCATGGTGTGATTCTAGGCAGAAAACGATATTTGATTGGCAATTTCAAAGCACATGTACTACTGTGGTAGAGCAAGTGATAATTACTGTAACAGCCTGACACATTTTCCTTATAGTTTAGAGAGGCAGAAAAGAGCACATGTCCTAACAGCTACTTGAGACCATGAGCATGTGGAACCTGGGTGAGTGATGAGACTAGAGAAAAGGAAATGAGCCTTGGTGACGTTGAATGTGTTAGCGTTACACACTGCTATCTGAAATGCCACACAGTGCTGAATAGTAAGCATGGGAGTGCAGGAAAATCAGCTGCCTGTGTGCTAAGAGTGTGCTTCTGGAGACTGTGTATTGTCAGGTGCAAGAGAGATCTGCATGGACGCTTGCACAACTGCATGAAGACTGCAGAGATGTATGTAAGAGTACATGTGTGGTAAGGGTTAATTGGAGTTTTGAACATGTAGGAACTACCTCACCCATTGCAGGAGTGGAAGGAAAATCTACCATGTTGATTTCAAATGTGTTAGCATTTGCCTCTCATTTGTGAGAAATTGATTTGTTCTGAATGCTAACCATCACAGTTCAAGAAAACAAGCTGCCCCTTTCCTGCGAGTGCAAGTCTTACAGAACAAGAGCAACACAAATTAAATCTCTGTCAACAATTCCTGTGTGCAGACAGACTCATGGTGTGATTCTAGGCAGAAAACGATATTTGATTGGCAATTTCAAAGCACATTTACTACTGTGGTAGAGCAAGTGATAATTACTGTAACAGCCTGACACATTTTCCTTATAGTTTAGAGAGGCAGAAAAGAGCACATGTCCTAACAGCTACTTGAGACCATGAGCATGTGGAACCTGGGTGAGTGATTAGACTAGATCAAAGGAAATGAGCCTTGGTGATGTTGAATGTGTTAGCGTTACACACTGCTATCTGAAATACCACACAGTGCTGAATAGTAAGCATGGGAGTGCAGGAAAATCAGCTGCCTGTGTGCTAAGAGTGTGCTTCTGGAGACTGTGTATTGTCAGGTGCAAGAGAGATCTGCATGGACGCTTGCACAACTGCATGAAGACTGCAGAGATGTATGTAAGAGTACATGTGTGGTAAGGGTTAATTGGAGTTTTGAACATGTAGGAACTACCTCACCCATTGCAGGAGTGGAAGGAAAATCTACCATGTTGATTGCAAATGTGTTAGCATTTGACTCTCATTTGTGAGATGTTGATTTGTGCTGAATGCTAACCATCACAGTTCAAGAAAACAAGCTGCCCCTTTCCTGCGAATGCAAGTCTTACAGAACAAGAGCAACTCGAATTAAATCTCTGACAACAATTCCTGTGTGCAGACAGACTCATGGTGTGATTCTAGGCAGAAAACGATATTTGATTGGCAATTTCAAAGCACATTTACTACTGTGGCGGAGCAAGTGATAATTACTGTAACAGCCTGACACATTTTCCTTATAGTTTAGAGAGGCAGAAAAGAGCACATGTCCTAACAGCTACTTGAGACCATGAGCATGTGGAACCTGGGTGAGTGATTAGACTAGAGCAAAGGAAATGAGCCTTGGTGATGTTGAATGTGTTAGCGTTACACACTGCTATCTGAAATACCACACAGTGCTGAATAGTAAGCATGGGAGGGCAGGAAAATCAGCTGCCTGTGTGCTAAGAGTGTGCTTCTGGAGACTGTGTATTGTCAGGTGCAAGAGAGATCTGCATGGACGCTTGAACATCTGCATGAAGACTGCAGAGATGTATGTAAGAGTACATGTGTGGTAAGGGTAATTGGAGTTTTGAACATGTAGGAACTACCTCACCCATTGCAGGAGTGGAAGGAAAATCTACCATGTTGATTGCTAATGTGTTAGCATTTGACTCTCATTTGTGAGATGTTGATTTGTGCTGAATGCTAACCATCACAGTTCAAGAAAACAAGCTGCCCCTTTCCTGCGAGTGCAAGTCTTACAGAACAAGAGCAACACGAATTAAATCTCTGACAACAATTCCTGTGTGCAGACAGACTCATGGTGTGATTCTAGGCAGAAAACGATATTTGATTGGCAATTTCAAAGCACATGTACTACTGTGGTAGAGCAAGTGATAATTACTGTAACAGCCTGACACATTTTCCTTATAGTTTAGAGAGGCAGAAAAGAGCACATGTCCTAACAGCTACTTGAGACCATGAGCATGTGGAACCTGGGTGAGTGATGAGACTAGAGCAAAGGAAATGAGCCTTGGTGACGTTGAATGTGTTAGCGTTACACACTGCTATCTGAAATGCCACACAGTGCTGAATAGTAAGCATGGGAGTGCAGGAAAATCAGCTGCCTGTGTGCTAAGAGTGTGCTTCTGGAGACTGTGTATTGTCAGGTGCAAGAGAGATCTGCATGGACGCTTGCACAACTGCATGAAGACTGCAGAGATATATGTAAGAGTACATGTGTGGTAAGGGTTAATTGGAGTTTTGAACATGTAGGAACTACCTCACCCATTGCAGGAGTGGAAGGAAAATCTACCATGTTGATTTCAAATGTGTTAGCATTTGCCTCTCATTTGTGAGATATTGATTTGTGCTGAATGCTAACCATCACAGTTCAAGAAAACAAGCTGCCCCTTTCCTGCGACTGCAAGTCTTACAGAACAAGAGCAACACAAATTAAATCTCTGTCAACAATTCCTGTGTGCAGACAGACTCATGGTGTGATTCTAGGCAGAAAACGATATTTGATTGGCAATTTCAAAGCACATTTACTACTGTGGTGGAGCAAGTGATAATTACTGTAACAGCCTGACACATTTTCCTTATAGTTTAGAGAGGCAGAAAAGAGCACATGTCCTAACAGCTACTTGAGACCATGAGCATGTGGAACCTGGGTGAGTGATTAGACTAGAGCAAAGGAAATGAGCCTTAGTGATGTTGAATGTGTTAGCGTTACACACTGCTATCTGAAATACCACACAATGCTGAATAGTAAGCATGGGAGGGCAGGAAAATCAGCTGAATGTGTGCTAAGAGTGTGCTTCTGGAGACTGTGTATTGTCAGGTGCAAGAGAGATCTGCATGGACGCTTGCACATGTGCATGAAGACTGTAGAGATGTATGTAAGAGTACATGTGTGGTAAGGGTTAATTGGAGTTTTGAACATGTAGGAACTACCTTACCCATTGCAGGAGTGGAAGGAAAATCTACCACGTTGATTGCAAATGTGTTATCATTTGACTCTCATTTGTGAGATGTTGATTTGTGCTGAATGCTAACCATCACAGTTCAAGAAAACAAGCTGCCCCTTTCCTGCGAGTGCAAGTCTTAAAGAACAAGAGCAACACGAATTAAATCTCTGACAACAATTCCTGTGTGCAGACAGACTCATGGTGTGATTCTAGTCAGAAAACGATATTTGATTGGCAATTTCAAAGCACATGTACTACTGTGGTAGAGCAAGTGATAATTACTGTAACAGCCTGACACATTTTCCTTATAGTTTAGAGAGGCAGAAAAGAGCACATGTCCTAACAGCTACTTGAGACCATGAGCATGTGGAACCTGGGTGAGTGATGAGACTAGAGCAAAGGAAATGAGCCTTGGTGACGTTGAATGTGTTAGCGTTACACACTGCTATCTGAAATGCCACACAGTGCTGAATAGTAAGCATGGGAGTGCAGGAAAATCAGCTGCCTGTGTGCTAAGAGTGTGCTTGTGGAGACTGTGTATTGTCAGGTGCAAGAGAGATCTGCATGGACGCTTGCACAACTGCATGAAGACTGCAGAGATGTATGTAAGAGTACATGTGTGGTAAGGGTTGATTGGAGTTTTGAACATGTAGGAACAACCTCACCCATTGCAGGAGTGGAAGGAAAATCTACCATGTTGATTTCAAATGTGTTAGCATTTGCCTCTCATTTGTGAGAAATTGATTTGTTCTGAATGCTAACCATCACAGTTCAAGAAAACAATCTGCCCCTTTCCTGCGAGTGCAAGTCTTACAGAACAAGAGCAACACAAATTAAATCTCTGTCAACAATTCCTGTGTGCAGACAGACTCATGGTGTGATTCTAGGCAGAAAACGATATTTGATTGGCAATTTCAAAGCACATTTACTACTGTGGTAGAGCAAGTGATAATTACTGTAACAGCCTGACACATTTTCCTTATAGTTTAGAGAGGCAGAAAAGAGCACATGTCCTAACAGCTACTTGAGACCATGAGCATGTGATACCTGGGTGAGTGATTAGACTAGATCAAAGGAAATGAGCCTTGGTGACGTTGAATGTGTTAGCGTTACACACTGCTATCTGAAATACCACACAGTGCTGAATAGTAAGCATGGGAGGGCAGGAAAATCAGCTGCCTGTGTGCTAAGAGTGTGCTTCTGGAGACTGTGTATTGTCAGGTGCAAGAGAGATCTGCATGGACGCTTGCACATCTGCATGAAGACTGCAGAGATGTATGTAAGAGCACATGTGTGGTAAGGGTTAATTGGAGTTTTGAACATGCAGGAACTACCTCACCCATTGCATGAGTGGAAGGAAAATCTACCATGTTGATTGCAAATGTGTTAGCATTTGACTCTCATTTGTGAGATGTTCATTTGTGCTGAATGCTAACCATCACAGTTCAAGAAAACAAGCTGCCCCTTTCCTGCGAGTGCAAGTCTTACAGAACAAGAGCAACACGAATTAAATCTCTGACAACAGTTCCTGTGTGCAGACAGACTCATGGTGTGATTCTAGGCAGAAAACGATATTTGATTGGCAATTTCAAAGCACTTGTACTACTGTGGTAGAGCAAGTGATAATTACTGTAACAGCCTGACACATTTTCCTTATAGTTTAGAGAGGCAGAAAAGAGCACATGTCCTAACAGCTACTTGAGACCATGAGCATGTGGAACCTGGGTGAGTGATGAGACTAGAGCAAAGGAAATGAGCCTTGGTGACGTTGAATGTGTTAGCGTTACACACTGCTATCTGAAATGCCACACAGTGCTGAATAGTAAGCATGGGAGTGCAGGAAAATCAGCTGCCTGTGTGCTAAGAGTGTGCTTCTGGAGACTGTGTATTGTCAGGTGCAAGAGAGATCTGCATGGACGCTTGCACAACTGCATGAAGACTGCAGAGATGTATGTAAGAGTACATGTGTGGTAAGGGTTAATTGGAGTTTTGAACATGTAGGAACTACCTCACCCATTGCAGGAGTGGAAGAAAAATCTACCATGTTGATTTCAAATGTGTTAGCATTTGCCTCTCATTTGTGAGATATTGATTTGTGCTGAATGCTAACCATCACAGTTCAAGAAAACAAGCTGCCCCTTTCCTGCGAGTGCAAGTCTTACAGAACAAGAGCAACACAAATTAAATCTCTGTCAACAATTCCTGTGTGCAGACAGACTCATGGTGTGATTCTAGGCAGAAAACGATATTTGATTGGCAATTTCAAAGCACATTTACTACTGTGGTGGAGCAAGTGATAATTACTGTAACAGCCTGACACATTTTCCTTATAGTTTAGAGAGGCAGAAAAGAGCACATGTCCTAACAGCTACTTGAGACCATGAGCATGTGGAACCTGGGTGAGTGATTAGACTAGAGCAAAGGAAATGAGCCTTGGTGATGTTGAATGTGTTAGCGTTACACACTGCTATCTGAAATACCACACAGTGCTGAATAGTAAGCATGGGAGGGCAGGAAAATCAGCTGCCTGTGTGCTAAGAGTGTGCTTCTGGAGACTGTGTATTGTCAGGTGCAAGAGAGATCTGCATGGACGCTTGCACATCTGCATGAAGACTACAGAGATGTATGTAAGAGTACATGTGTGGTAAGGGTTAATTGGAGTTTTGAACATGTAGGAACTACCTCACCCATTGCAGGAGTGGAAGGAAAATCTACTATGTTGATTTCAAATGTGTTAGCATTTGCCTCTCATTTGTGAGAAATTGATTTGTTCTGAATGCTAACCATCACAGTTCAAGAAAACAAGCTGCCCCTTTCCTGCAAGTGCAAGTCTTACAGAACAAGAGCAACACAAATTAAATCTCTGTCAACAATTCCTGTGTGCAGACAGACTCATGGTGTGATTCTAGGCAGAAAACGATATTTGATTGGCAATTTCAAAGCACATTTACTACTGTGGTAGAGCAAGTGATAGTTACTGTAACAGCCTGACACATTTTCCTTATAGTTTAGAGAGGCAGAAAAGAGCACATGTCCTAACAGCTACTTGAGACCATGAGCATGTGGAACCTGGGTGAGTGATTAGACTAGATCAAAGGAAATGAGCCTTGGTGACGTTGAATGTGTTAGCGTTACACACTGCTATCTGAAATACCACACAGTCAATCAATCAATCAGTGACATTTATAGAGCGCACTACATACCCGTAGGGTCTCAAGGCGCTGGGGGTGGGGGGGTGCCGCTTCTGCTCGAACAGCCATGTCTTCAGCTTCTTCCTGAAGGAGAGGTGGTCTTGGGTCAGGCGCAGGTCGGTCGGGAGGGAGTTCCAGGTCTTGGCGGCCAGGTAGGAGAAGGACCTTCCTCCTGTGGTCGCTCTTCGGATGCGGGGGACGGCGGCGAGGGCGAGGTTGGCTGATCGGAGGTGGCGTTTGGGAGCGTAGAAGTTGACTCGGCTGTTGAGGTAGCTCGGGCCTTGGTCGTGTAGCGCTTTGTGTGCGTGGGTGAGGAGGCGGAAGGTGATTCTTTTGTTGACGGGGAGCCAGTGAAGGTCTCTCAGATGTCCGGAGATGTGGCTGGTTCGTGGGATGTCGAGGATGAGTCTGGCTGAGGCGTTCTGGATCCGCTGGAGTCTCTTCTGGAGCTTGGCGGTGGTACCGGCGTAGAGGGCGTTGCCGTAGTCCAGTCGGCTGGTGACGAGGGCCTGGGTGACGGTCCTCCTGGTCTCGGTGGGGATCCACCAGAAGATCTTCCGTAGCATGCGTAGGATGTTGAAGCACGCCGAGGAGACGGCGTTGACTTGCCTGGTCATGGAGAGGGAGGAGTCCAGGATGAAGCCCAGGTTGCGTGCATGGTCTGTCGGTTTGAGTGTGGTGCCCAGGGCGGGAGGCCACCAGGAGTCGTCCCAGGCGGAGGGTGAGGAGCCCAGGATGAGGACCTCCGTCTTGTCCGAGTTCAGCTTCAGGCGGCTGGTCGTCATCCACTCGGCTACGTCCTTCATCCCTTCGTGTAGGTTGGCTCTGGCGGCGGCGGGGTCGTTGGTCAGGGAGAGGATCAGCTGGGTGTCGTCGGCGTAGGAGATTATGTTGAGGTGGTGTTGCCGTGCGATGGCCGCGAGGGGGCTCATGTAGACGTTGAAGAGGGTGGGGCTCAGCGAGGATCCTTGAGGGACGCCGCAGATGACATCGGTGGCCTCTGACTTGTACGGTGGTAGACGGACTTTCTGTGTTCTTCCGTCGAGGAAGGAGATGATCCATTCCAGCGCCTTGTCCTGGATTCCGACGTTGCTGAGGCGCTGTACTAGGGTGCGGTGGCAGACAGTGTCGAATGCTGCGGAGAGGTCTAGGAGGATGAGGGCCGCTGTTTCTCCGTTGTCCATCAGGGCTCGAATGTCATCGGTGGCGGCGATGAGGGCGGTCTCGGTGCTGTGATTGGCTCGGAAGCCGGACTGTGAGGGGTCGAGGGATCCATTCGTTTCGAGGAAGGCGGCCATCTGCTTGTTGACGGTCTTCTCGATGACTTTGGCTGGAAACGGGAGGAGCGAGATGGGGCGGTAGTTCTTGAGTTCGGTGGGGTCCGCCGTGGGTTTCTTGAGTAGCGCGCTGAGTTCGGCGTGCTTCCAGCTCTCAGGGAAGGTGGCGGTGTCGAAGGATGTGTTGATGATGTCTCGCAGGTGGGGTGCGATGACAGCGTCAGCCTTGTTGAAGACGTGATGAGGGCAGGGGTCGGTCGGTGATCCGGAGTGGATGGAGTTCATCGTGCGGATGGTGTCTTCGGTGCTGATCGGAGTCCAGGCTTGGAGGGTGGTGGTGAGGGGTGGTTGTTCGGTCTTGGTGTGCGTTGGTTGGTTGCTGAAGCTGTTGTGTATGTCCGCGATCTTGTTGTGGAAGTATGAGGCGAGGGAGTTGCAGAGGTCTTGCGATGGGGTGATGTCGTTGTTTTCTGCGCTGGGGTTGGAGAGCTCTTTCACGATGTTGAAGAGTTCCTTGCAGTTGTGTGCGTTGTTGTCCAGCCGGTCCTTGAAAGCAGTTTTCTTGGCGGCGCGGATCAGCTGGTGGTGTTTCCGGGTGGCCAGCTTGAAGGTGGTCCTGTTGTCCGGTGTGGGATCCCTTCTCCAGACTTTCTCGAGGGCTCGGCAGTTCTTCTTGGAGCTCTTGAGTTCGTCGGTGAACCACGGGGCTTTCTTGCTGCCGGGTCTGCTGGGCGGGGTCCTCAGCGGGGCGAGTTCGTCCGCGCAGTTGCTGATCCACTGTGTGAGGTTGTTGGCGGCCTGGCTGGGGTTCGCTGAGCTGGCAGGGGGGTGCTGGCTCAGGGAGGTGGCGAGCTGGTCTGCTGTGATCTTGTTCCAGCTTCTGCGGGCGGCCTGTTGCTGGTGGTGGTGGGTCGTCGTTCTCTTGAAGGTGAAGTGGACGCAGCTGTGGTCCGTCCATTGGAGCTCTGTGGCGTGGCTGAAGACGATGTCTTTGCAGGATGAGAAGACGGCGTCGAGTGTGTGTCCGGCGAGGTGGGTGGGGGTGGATACCAGCTGCTTGAGTCCAAGATTGGCGAGGTTGTCGAGCAGGGTGCTGGTGTTGCAGTCGTTGTTGTTCTCCAGGTGGAAGTTAAGGTCCCCCAGGAGGATGTAGTCGGCGGAGGGGAGGGCATGCGGGCTGACGAAGTCGGCGATGTCCTCGCTGAATTGTGTGCGTGGTCCCGGGGGTCGGTAGATCAGGGTGCCTCTGAGGGTGGTGTTTGGGTCGGTGTGGATCTGGAAGTGCAGGTGTTCGGCGGTGGTCAGGGAGTTGTCGGTGCTGGTCGTGAGACGGATGGTGTTCCTGTGGATGATGGCGACGCCTCCTCCCATCTGGTTGGCGTTGCGGTCCCTCCGGACGATCTTGTGGCCCTCCGGGATGGCGATGGCGATGGCGATGTCGGGAGCTGAAGAGGCGTTCATCCAGGTCTCCGTGAGGAAGTCAACGTCAGGGGCTGTGGCGTCTAGGAGGTTCCAGAGTTCCACGGCGTGTCTGTGGACGGAGCGGGTGTTGAGCAGGATGCACTTGAGGTGGGTGCTGCTGGTGTTTGGCTTGGCGGCTGCTGGTGCGGGGCAGGTCCGGATGCAGGAGAACTTGCAGGCGTGGCAGCTGAAAGGTCCGTAGGTGAGTCGTGGTGTGGCTTGGTGGCAGTCTGGGAGTCGGCCGGTGTTGAGTGCGATGAGGGTGGCGGCGGAGTACGTCCGGCGGGTAGGTCGGGGTCTTCGTGGGCCAGGGGTCCTGGCGCTGGTCGCGATCCGGTCGCGGACGGGCGCAGACGGGCTTACCTTTGGCGCGCCTTCGGCGCACAATCGGCGCGCCCGCTGCGCGTGACCGCTGCGCGTTCGCACGGTCGCCATATAAGGCGAAGTGCGCGGGTGGGCGGGGCAGCTGGGAGGCGGGAGCGGGGAGGGATACAGAAGGAAAAAGGGGCGGGGCTAAGCGGCGGTGGCGGGAAGCGGGGAGGGATACAGAAGGAAAAAGGGGCGGGGCTAAGCGGCAGTGGCGGGAAGCGGGGAGGGTGAGCGAGGATCGGCGAGGTAGGCGGGCAGACAGGGAGGAGACAGCGAGACACGGGCACAGTTACCAGAAAAATAAACAAAAACACGGGCACGGTTACACTGAAAGGAGAAGCACAGGTCACACAGTCAAGGGAATACAATTAGCACCAAAAACGATCAGCCGGCAGGCAGGCACGGACCGCGCCTCTCGGAGGAGGGGGCGTGGTCAGCGGCAGCGCGACGGCAGCGAGGCAGCTAGGCAGGGCAGAGGAGCACACGCAGCAGCTGGTGGCCGTGCGGCGAGGGGGTGTCCCACAAGTGGGTCACACTCACCTGCGTCGCACGGTCGCCATATAAGGCCAAGTGCGCGGGTGGGCGGGGCAGCTGGGAGGCGGGAGCGGGGAGGGATACAGAAGGAAAAAGGGGCGGGGCTAAGCGGCGGTGGCGGGAAGCGGGGAGGGATACAGAAGGAAAAAGGGGCGGGGCTAAGCGGCGGTGGCGGGAAGCGGGGAGGGTGAGCGAGGATCGGCGAGGTAGGCGGGCAGACAGGGAGGAGACAGCGAGACACGGGCACAGTTACCAGAAAAATAAACAAAAACACGGGCACGGTTACACTGAAAGGAGAAGCACAGGTCACACAGTCAAGGGAATACAATTAGCACCAAAAACGATCAGCCGGCAGGCAGGCACGGACCGCGCCTCTCGGAGGAGGGGGCGTGGTCAGCGGCAGCGCGACAGGCAGCGAGGCAGCTAGGCAGGGCAGAGGAGCACACGCAGCAGCTGGTGGCCGTGCGGCGCGGGGGTGTCCCACAAGTGGGTCACACTCACCTGCGTCGCACGGTCGCCATATAAGGCCAAGTGCGCGGGTGGGCGGGGCAGCTGGGAGGCGGGAGCGGGGAGGGATACAGAAGGAAAAAGGGGCGGGGCTAAGCGGCGGTGGCGGGAAGCGGGGAGGGATACAGAAGGAAAAAGGGGCGGGGCTAAGCGGCGGTGGCGGGAAGCGGGGAGGGTGAGCGAGGATCGGCGAGGTAGGCGGGCAGACAGGGAGGAGACAGCGAGACACGGGCACAGTTACCAGAAAAATAAACAAAAACACGGGCACGGTTACACTGAAAGGAGAAGCACAGGTCACACAGTCAAGGGAATACAATTAGCACCAAAAACGATCAGCCGGCAGGCAGGCACGGACCGCGCCTCTCGGAGGAGGGGGCGTGGTCAGCGGCAGCGCGACGGCAGCGAGGCAGCTAGGCAGGGCAGAGGAGCACACGCAGCAGCTGGTGGCCGTGCGGCGCGGGGGTGTCCCACAAGTGGGTCACACTCACCTGCGTCGCACGGTCGCCATATAAGGCCAAGTGCGTGGGTGGGCGGGGCAGCTGGGAGGCGGGAGCGGGGAGGGATACAGAAGGAAAAAGGGGCGGGGCTAAGCGGCGGTGGCGGGAAGCGGGGAGGGATACAGAAGGAAAAAGGGGCGGGGCTAAGCGGCGGTGGCGGGAAGCGGGGAGGGTGAGCGAGGATCGGCGAGGTAGGCGGGCAGACAGGGAGGAGACAGCGAGACACGGGCACAGTTACCAGAAAAATAAACAAAAACACGGGCACGGTTACACTGAAAGGAGAAGCACAGGTCACACAGTCAAGGGAATACAATTAGCACCAAAAACGATCAGCCGGCAGGCAGGCACGGACCGCGCCTCTCGGAGGAGGGGGCGTGGTCAGCGGCAGCGCGACGGCAGCGAGGCGGCTAGGCAGGGCAGAGGAGCACACGCAGCAGCTGGTGGCCGTGCGGCGCGGGGGTGTCCCACACAGTGCTGAATAGTAAGCATGGGAGTGCAGGAAAATCAGCTGCCTGTGTGCTAAGAGTGTGCTTCTGGAGACTGTGTATTGTCAGGTGCAAGAGAGATCTGCATGGACGCTTGCACAACTGCATGAAGACTGCAGAGATGTATGTAAGAGTACATGTGTGGTAAGGGTTAATTGGAGTTTTGAACATGTAGGAACTACATCACCCATTGCAGGAGTGAAAGGAAAATCTACCATGTTGATTTCAAATGTCTTAGCATTTGCCTCTCATTTGTGAGATATTGATTTGTGCTGAATGCTAACCATCACAGTTCAAGAAAACAAGCTGGCCCTTTCCTGCGAGTGCAAGTCTTACAGAACAAGAGCAACACGAATTAAATCTCTGACAACAATTCCTGTGTGCAGACAGACTCATGGGGTGATTCTAGGCAGAAAACGATATTTGATTGGCAATTTCAGAGCACATTTACTACTGTGGTAGAGCAAGTGATAATTACTGTAACAGCCTGACACATTTTCCTTATAGTTTAGAGAGGCAGAAAAGAGCACATGTCCTAACAGCTACTTGAGACCATGAGCATGTGGAACCTAGGTGAGTGATTAGACTAGAGCAAAGGAAATGAGCCTTGGTGACGTTGAATATGTCAGCGTTACACACTGCTATCTGAAATACCACACAGTGCTGAATAGTAAGCATGGGAGTGCAGGAAAATCAGCTGCCTGTGTGCTAAGAGTGTGCTTCTGGAGACTGTGTATTGTCAGGTGCAAGAGAGATCTGCATGGACGCTTGCACAACTGCATGAAGACTGCAGAGATGTATGTAAGAGTACATGTGTGGTAAGGGTTAATTGGAGTTTTTAACATGTAGGAACTACCTCACCCATTGCAGGAGGGGAAGGAAAATCTACCACGTTGATTTCAAATGTGTTAGCATTTTCCTCTCATTTGTGAGATATTGATTTGTTCTGAATGCTAACCATCACAGTTCAAGAAAACAAGCTGCCCCTTTCCTGTGAGTGCAAGTCTTACAGAACAAAAGCAACACGAATTCCATCTCTGTCAACAATTCCTGTGTGCAGACAGACTCATCGTGTGATTCTAGGCAGAAAACGATATTTGATTGGCAATTTCAAAGCACATTTACTACTGTGGTGGAGCAAGTGATAATTACTGTAACAGCCTGACACATTTTCCTTATAGTTTAGAGAGGCAGAAAAGAGCACATGTCCTAACAGCTACTTGAGACCATGAGCATGTGGAACCTGGGTGAGTGATTAGACTAGAGCAAAGGAAATGAGCCTTGGTGATGTTGAATGTGTTAGCGTTATACACTGCTATCTGAAATACCACACAGTGCTGAATAGTAAGCATGGGAGGGCAGGAAAATCAGCTGCCTGTGTGCTAAGAGTGTGCTTCTGGAGACTGTGTATTGTCAGGTGCAAGAGAGATCTGCATGGACGCTTGCACATCTGCATGAAGACTGCAGAGATGTATGTAAGAGTACATGTGTGGTAAGGGTTAATTGGAGTTTTGAACATGTAGGAACTACCTCACCCATTGCAGGAGTGGAAGGAAAATCTACCATGTTGATTGCAAATGTGTTAGCATTTGACTCTCATTTGTGAGATGTTGATTTGTGCTGAATGCTAACCATCACAGTTCAAGAAAACAAGCTGGCCCTTTCCTGCGAGTGCAAGTCTTACAGAACAAGAGCAACACAAATTAAATCTCTGACAACAATTCCTGTGTGCAGACAGACTCATGGTGTGATTCTAGGCAGAAAACGATATTTGATTGGCAATTTCAAAGCACATTTACTACTGTGGTGGAGCAAGTGACAATTACTGTAACAGCCTGACACATTTTCCTTATAGTTTAGAGAGGCAGAAAAGAGCACATGTCCTAACAGCTACTTGAGACCATGAGCATGTGGAACCTGGGTGAGTGATTAGACTAGAGCAAAAGAAATGAGCCTTGGTGATGTTGAATGTGTTAGCGTTACACACTGCTATCTGAAATACCACACAGTGCTGAATAGTAAGCATGGGAGGGCAGGAAAATCAGCTGCCTGTGTGCTAAGAGTGTGCTTCTGGAGACTGTGTATTGTCAGGTGCAAGAGAGATCTGCATGGACGCTTGCACATCTGCATGAAGACTGCAGAGATGTATGTAAGAGCACATGTGTGGTAAGGGATAATTGGAGTTTTGAACATGTAGGAACTACCTCACCCATTGCAGGAGTGGAAGGAAAATCTACCATGTTGATTGCAAATGTGTTAGCATTTGACTCTCATTTGTGAGATGTTGATTTGTGCTGAATGCTAACCATCACAGTTCAAGAAAACAAGCTGCCCCTTTCCTGCGAGTGCAAGTCTTACAGAACAAGAGCAACACGAATTAAATCTCTGACAACAATTCCTGTGTGCAGACAGACTCATGGGGTGATTCTAGGCAGAAAACGATATTTGATTGGCAATTTCAGAGCACATTTACTACTGTGGTAGAGCAAGTGATAATTACTGTAACAGCCTGACACATTTTCCTTATAGTTTAGAGAGGCAGAAAAGAGCACATGTCCTAACAGCTACTTGAGACCATGAGCATGTGGAACCTAGGTGAGTGATTAGACTAGAGCAAAGGAAATGAGCCTTGGTGACGTTGAATATGTCAGCGTTACACACTGCTATCTGAAATACCACACAGTGCTGAATAGTAAGCATGGGAGTGCAGGAAAATCAGCTGCCTGTGTGCTAAGAGTGTGCTTCTGGAGACTGTGTATTGTCAGGTGCAAGAGAGATCTGCATGGACGCTTGCACAACTGCATGAAGACTGCAGAGATGTATGTAAGAGTACATGTGTGGTAAGGGTTAATTGGAGTTTTTAACATGTAGGAACTACCTCACCCATTGCAGGAGGGGAAGGAAAATCTACCACGTTGATTTCAAATGTGTTAGCATTTTCCTCTCATTTGTGAGATATTGATTTGTTCTGAATGCTAACCATCACAGTTCAAGAAAACAAGCTGCCCCTTTCCTGTGAGTGCAAGTCTTACAGAACAAAAGCAACACGAATTCCATCTCTGTCAACAATTCCTGTGTGCAGACAGACTCATCGTGTGATTCTAGGCAGAAAACGATATTTGATTGGCAATTTCAAAGCACATTTACTACTGTGGTGGAGCAAGTGATAATTACTGTAACAGCCTGACACATTTTCCTTATAGTTTAGAGAGGCAGAAAAGAGCACATGTCCTAACAGCTACTTGAGACCATGAGCATGTGGAACCTGGGTGAGTGATTAGACTAGAGCAAAGGAAATGAGCCTTGGTGATGTTGAATGTGTTAGCGTTATACACTGCTATCTGAAATACCACACAGTGCTGAATAGTAAGCATGGGAGGGCAGGAAAATCAGCTGCCTGTGTGCTAAGAGTGTGCTTCTGGAGACTGTGTATTGTCAGGTGCAAGAGAGATCTGCATGGACGCTTGCACATCTGCATGAAGACTGCAGAGATGTATGTAAGAGTACATGTGTGGTAAGGGTTAATTGGAGTTTTGAACATGTAGGAACTACCTCACCCATTGCAGGAGTGGAAGGAAAATCTACCATGTTGATTGCAAATGTGTTAGCATTTGACTCTCATTTGTGAGATGTTGATTTGTGCTGAATGCTAACCATCACAGTTCAAGAAAACAAGCTGGCCCTTTCCTGCGAGTGCAAGTCTTACAGAACAAGAGCAACACAAATTAAATCTCTGACAACAATTCCTGTGTGCAGACAGACTCATGGTGTGATTCTAGGCAGAAAACGATATTTGATTGGCAATTTCAAAGCACATTTACTACTGTGGTGGAGCAAGTGACAATTACTGTAACAGCCTGACACATTTTCCTTATAGTTTAGAGAGGCAGAAAAGAGCACATGTCCTAACAGCTACTTGAGACCATGAGCATGTGGAACCTAGGTGAGTGATTAGACTAGAGCAAAGGAAATGAGCCTTGGTGACATGGAATGTGTCAGCGTTACACACTGCTATCTGAAATACCACACAGTGCTGAATAGTAAGCATGGGAGTGCAGGAAAATCAGCTGCCTGTGTGCTAAGAGTGTGCTTCTGGAGACTGTGTGTTGTCAGGTGCAAGAGAGATCTGCATGGACGCTTGCACAACTGCATGAAGACTGCAGAGATGTATGTAAGAGTACATGTGTGGTAAGGGTTAATTGGAGTTTTGAACATGTAGGAACTACCTCACCCATTGCAGGAGGGGAAGGAAAATCTACCACGTTGATTTCAAATGTGTTAGCATTTTCCTCTCATTTGTGAGATATTGATTTGTTCTGAATGCTAACCATCACAGTTCAAGAAAACAAGCTGCCCCTTTCCTGTGAGTGCAAGTCTTACAGAACAAGAGCAACACGAATTAAATCTCTGTCAACAATTCCTGTGTGCAGACAGACTCATGGTGTGATTCTAGGCAGAAAACGATATTTGATTGGCAATTTCAAAGCACATTTACTACTGTGGTGGAGCAAGTGATAATTACTGTAATAGCCTGACACATTTTCCTTATAGTTTAGAGAGGCAGAAAAGAGCACATGTCCTAACAGCTACTTGAGACCATGAGCATGTGGAACCTGGGTGAGTGATTAGACTAGAGCAAAAGAAATGAGCCTTGGTGATGTTGAATGTGTTAGCGTTACACACTGCTATCTGAAATACCACACAGTGCTGAATAGTAAGCATGGGAGGGCAGGAAAATCAGCTGCCTGTGTGCTAAGAGTGTGCTTCTGGAGACTTGTATTGTCAGGTGCAAGAGAGATCTGCATGGACGCTTGCACATCTGCATGAAGACTGCAGAGATGTATGTAAGAGCACATGTGTGGTAAGGGATAATTGGAGTTTTGAACATGTAGGAACTACCTCACCCATTGCAGGAGTGGAAGGAAAATCTACCATGTTGATTTCAAATGTGTTAGCATTTGCCTCTCATTTGTGAGATGTTGATTTGTGCTGAATGCTAACCATCACAGTTCAAGAAAACAAGCTGCCCCTTTCCTGCGAGTGCAAGTCTTACAGAACAAGAGCAACACGAATTAAATCTCTGACAACAGTTCCTGTGTGCAGATAGACTCATGGTGTGATTCTAGGCAGAAAACGATATTTGATTGGCAATTTCAAAGCACATGTACTACTGTGGTAGAGCAAGTGATAATTACTGTAACAGCCTGACACATTTTCCTTATAGTTTAGAGAGGCAGAAAAGAGCACATGTCCTAACAGCTACTTGAGACCATGAGCATGTGGAACCTGGGTGAGTGATGAGACTAGAGCAAAGGAAATGAGCCTTGGTGACGTTGAATGTGTTAGCGTTACACACTGCTATCTGAAATGCCACACAGTGCTGAATAGTAAGCATGGGAGTGCAGGAAAATCAGCTGCCTGTGTGCTAAGAGTGTGCTTCTGGAGACTGTGTATTGTCAGGTGCAAGAGAGATCTGCATGGACGCTTGCACAACTGCATGAAGACTGCAGAGATGTATGTAAGAGTACATGTGTGGTAAGGGTTAATTGGAGTTTTGAACATGTAGGAACTACCTTACCCATTGCAGGAGTGGAAGGAAAATCTACCATGTTGATTCAAAATGTGTTAGCATTTGACTCTCATTTGTGAGATGTTGATTTGTGCTGAATGCTAACCATCACAGTTCAAGAAAACAAGCTGCCCCTTTCCTGCGAGTGCAAGTCTTACAGAACAAGAGCAACACGAATTAAATCTCTGACAACAATTCCTGTGTGCAGACAGACTCATGGTGTGATTCTAGGCAGAAAACGATATTTGATTGGCAATTTCAAAGCACATGTACTACTGTGGTAGAGCAAGTGATAATTACTGTAACAGCCTGACACATTTTCCTTATAGTTTAGAGAGGCAGAAAAGAGCACATGTCCTAACAGCTACTTGAGACCATGAGCATGTGGAACCTGGGTGAGTTATGAGACTAGAGCAAAGGAAATGAGCCTTGGTGACGTTGAATGTGTTAGCGTTACACACTGCTATCTGAAATGCCACACAGTGCTGAATAGTAAGCATGGGAGTGCAGGAAAATCAGCTGCCTGTGTGCTAAGAGTGTGCTTCTGGAGACTGTGTATTGTCAGGTGCAAGAGAGATCTGCATGGACGCTTGCACAACTGCATGAAGACTGCAGAGATGTATGTAAGAGTACATGTGTGGTAAGGGTTAGTTGGAGTTTTGAACATGTAGGAACTACCTCACCCATTGCAGGAGTGGAAGGAAAATCTACCATGTTGATTTCAAATGTGTTAGCATTTGACTCTCATTTGTGAGATATTGATTTGTGCTGAATGCTAACCATCACAGTTCAAGAAAACAAGCTGCCCCTTTCCTGCGAGTGCAAGTCTTACAGAACAAGAGCAACACCAATTAAATCTCTGACAACAATTCCTGTGTGCAGACAGACTCATGGTGTGATTCTAGGCAGAAAACGATATTTGATTGGCAATTTCAAAGCACATTTACTACTGTGGTAGAGCAAATGATAATTACTGTAACAGCCTGACACATTTTCCTTATAGTTCAGAGAGGCAGAAAAGAGCACATGTCCTAACAGCTACTTGAGACCATGAGCATGTGGAACCTGGGTGAGTGATTAGACTAGAGCAAAGGAAATGAGCCTTGGTGACATTTAATGTGTTAGCGTTACACACTGCTATCTGAAATACCATACAGTGCTGAATAGTAAGCATGGGAGTGCAGGAAAATTAGCTGCCTGTGTGCTAAGAGTGTGCTTCTGGAGACTGTGTATTGTCAGGTGCAAGAGAGATCTGCATTGACGCTTGCACAACTGCATGAAGACTGCAGAGATGTATGTAAGAGTGTGGTAAGGGTTAATTGGAGTTTTGAACATGTAGGAACTACCTCACCCATTGCAGGAGTGGAAGGAAAATCTACCATGTTGATTGCAAATGTGTTAGCATTTGACTCTCATTTGTGAGATGTTGATTTGTGCTGAATGCTAACCATCACAGTTCAAGAAAACAAGCTGCCCCTTTCCTGCGAGTGCAAGTCTTACAGAACAAGAGCAACACGAATTAAATCTCTGACAACAATTCCTGTGTGCAGACAGACTCATGGTGTGATTCTAGGCAGAACACGATATTTGATTGGCAATTTTAAAGCACATGTACTACTGTGGTAGAGCAAGTGATAATTACTGTAACAGCCTGACACATTTTCCTTATAGTTTAGAGAGGCAGAAAAGAGCACATGTCCTAACAGCTACTTGAGACCATGAGCATGTGGAACCTGGGTGAGTGATGAGACTAGAGCAAAGGAAATGAGCCTTGGTGACGTTGAATGTGTTAGCGTTACACACTGCAATCTGAAATGCCACACAGTGCTGAATAGTAAGCATGGGAGTGCAGGAAAATCAGCTGCCTGTGTGCTAAGAGTGTGCTTCTGGAGACTGTGTATTGTCAGGTGCAAGAGAGATCTGCATGGACGCTTGCACAACTGCATGAAGACTGCAGAGATGTATGTAATAGTACATGTGTGGTAAGGGTTAATTGGAGTTTTGAACATGTAGGAACTACCTCACCCATTGCAGGAGTGGAAGGAAAATCTACCATGTTGATTGCAAATATGTTAGCATTTGACTCTCATTTGTGAGATGTTGATTTGTGCTGAATGCTAACCATCACAGTTCAAGAAAACAAGCTGGCCCTTTCCTGCGAGTGCAAGTCTTACAGAACAAGAGCAACACAAATTAAATCTCTGACAACAATTCCTGTGTGCAGACAGACTCATGGTGTGATTCTAGGCAGAAAACGATATTTGATTGGCAATTTCAAAGCACATGTACTACTGTGGTAGAGCAAGTGATAATTACTGTAACAGCCTGACACATTTTCCTTATAGTTTAGAGAGGCAGAAAAGAGCACATGTCCTAACAGCTACTTGAGACCATGAGCATGTGGAACCTGGGTGAGTGATGAGACTAGAGCAAAGGAAATGAGCCTTGGTGACGTTGAATGTGTTAGCGTTACACACTGCTATCTGAAATGCCACACAGTGCTGAATAGTAAGCATGGGAGTGCAGGAAAATCAGCTGCCTGTGTGCTAAGAGTGTGCTTCTGGAGACTGTGTATTGTCAGGTGCAAGAGAGATCTGCATGGACGCTTGCACAACTGCATGAAGACTGCAGAGATGTATGTAAGAGTACATGTGTGGTAAGGGTTAATTGGAGTTTTGAACATGTAGGAACTACCTCACCCATTGCAGGAGGGGAAGGAAAATCTACCACGTTGATTTCAAATGTGTTAGCATTTCCCTCTCATTTGTGAGATATTGATTTGTTCTGAATGCTAACCATCACAGTTCAAGAAAACAAGCTGCCCCTTTCCTGTGAGTGCAAGTCTTACAGAACAAGAGCAACACGAATTAAATCTCTGTCAACAATTCCTGTGTGCAGACAGACTCATGGTGTGATTCTAGGCAGAAAACGATATTTGATTGGCAATTTCAAAGCACATTTACTACTGTGGTGGAGCAAGTGATAATTACTGTAATAGCCTGACACATTTTCCTTATAGTTTAGAGAGGCAGAAAAGAGCACATGTCCTAACAGCTACTTGAGACCATGAGCATGTGGAACCTGGGTGAGTGATTAGAATAGAGCAAAAGAAATGAGCCTTGGTGATGTTGAATGTGTTAGCGTTACACACTGCTATCTGAAATACCACACAGTGCTGAATAGTAAGCATGGGAGGGCAGGAAAATCAGCTGCCTGTGTGCTAAGAGTGTGCTTCTGGAGACTGTGTATTGTCAGGTGCAAGAGAGATCTGCATGGACGCTTGCACATCTGCATGAAGACTGCAGAGATGTATGTAAGAGCACATGTGTGGTAAGGGATAATTGGAGTTTTGAACATGTAGGAACTACCTCACCCATTGCAGGAGTGGAAGGAAAATCTACCATGTTGATTGCAAATGTGTTAGCATTTGACTCTCATTTGTGAGATGTTGATTTGTGCTGAATGCTAACCATCACAGTTCAAGAAAACAAGCTGCCCCTTTCCTGCGAGTGCAAGTCTTACAGAACAAGAGCAACACGAATTAAATCTCTGACAACAATTCCTGTGTGCAGACAGACTCATGGGGTGATTCTAGGCAGAAAACGATATTTGATTGGCAATTTCAGAGCACATTTACTACTGTGGTAGAGCAAGTGATAATTATTGTAACAGCCTGACACATTTTCCTTATAGTTTAGAGAGGCAGAAAAGAGCACATGTCCTAACAGCTACTTGAGACCATGAGCATGTGGAACCTAGGTGAGTGATTAGACTAGAGCAAAGGAAATGAGCCTTGGTGACGTTGAATATGTCAGCGTTACACACTGCTATCTGAAATACCACACAGTGCTGAATAGTAAGCATGGGAGTGCAGGAAAATCAGCTGCCTGTGTGCTAAGAGTGTGCTTCTGGAGACTGTGTATTGTCAGGTGCAAGAGAGATCTGCATGGACGCTTGCACAACTGCATGAAGACTGCAGAGATGTATGTAAGAGTACATGTGTGGTAAGGGTTAATTGGAGTTTTTAACATGTAGGAACTACCTCACCCATTGCAGGAGGGGAAGGAAAATCTACCACGTTGATTTCAAATGTGTTAGCATTTTCCTCTCATTTGTGAGATATTGATTTGTTCTGAATGCTAACCATCACAGTTCAAGAAAACAAGCTGCCCCTTTCCTGTGAGTGCAAGTCTTACAGAACAAAAGCAACACGAATTCCATCTCTGTCAACAATTCCTGTGTGCAGACAGACTCATCGTGTGATTCTAGGCAGAAAACGATATTTGATTGGCAATTTCAAAGCACATTTACTACTGTGGTGGAGCAAGTGATAATTACTGTAACAGCCTGACACATTTTCCTTATAGTTTAGAGAGGCAGAAAAGAGCACATGTCCTAACAGCTACTTGAGACCATGAGCATGTGGAACCTGGGTGAGTGATTAGACTAGAGCAAAGGAAATGAGCCTTGGTGATGTTGAATGTGTTAGCGTTATACACTGCTATCTGAAATACCACACAGTGCTGAATAGTAAGCATGGGAGGGCAGGAAAATCAGCTGCCTGTGTGCTAAGAGTGTGCTTCTGGAGACTGTGTATTGTCAGGTGCAAGAGAGATCTGCATGGACGCTTGCACATCTGCATGAAGACTGCAGAGATGTATGTAAGAATACATGTGTGGTAAGGGTTAATTGGAGTTTTGAACATGTAGGAACTACCTCACCCATTGCAGGAGTGGAAGGAAAATCTACCATGTTGATTGCAAATGTGTTAGCATTTGACTCTCATTTGTGAGATGTTGATTTGTGCTGAATGCTAACCATCACAGTTCAAGAAAACAAGCTGGCCCTTTCCTGCGAGTGCAAGTCTTACAGAACAAGAGCAACACAAATTAAATCTCTGACAACAATTCCTGTGTGCAGACAGACTCATGGTGTGATTCTAGGCAGAAAACGATATTTGATTGGCAATTTCAAAGCACATTTACTACTGTGGTGGAGCAAGTGACAATTACTGTAACAGCCTGACACATTTTCCTTATAGTTTAGAGAGGCAGAAAAGAGCACATGTCCTAACAGCTACTTGAGACCATGAGCATGTGGAACCTAGGTGAGTGATTAGACTAGAGCAAAGGAAATGAGCCTTGGTGACATGGAATGTGTCAGCGTTACACACTGCTATCTGAAATACCACACAGTGCTGAATAGTAAGCATGGGAGTGCAGGAAAATCAGCTGCCTGTGTGCTAAGAGTGTGCTTCTGGAGACTGTGTGTTGTCAGGTGCAAGAGAGATCTGCATGGACGCTTGCACAACTGCATGAAGACTGCAGAGATGTATGTAAGAGTACATGTGTGGTAAGGGTTAATTGGAGTTTTGAACATGTAGGAACTACCTCACCCATTGCAGGAGGGGAAGGAAAATCTACCACGTTGATTTCAAATGTGTTAGCATTTTCCTCTCATTTGTGAGATATTGATTTGTTCTGAATGCTAACCATCACAGTTCAAGAAAACAAGCTGCCCCTTTCCTGTGAGTGCAAGTCTTACAGAACAAGAGCAACACGAATTAAATCTCTGTCAACAATTCCTGTGTGCAGACAGACTCATGGTGTGATTCTAGGCAGAAAACGATATTTGATTGGCAATTTCAAAGCACATTTACTACTGTGGTGGAGCAAGTGATAATTACTGTAATAGCCTGACACATTTTCCTTATAGTTTAGAGAGGCAGAAAAGAGCACATGTCCTAACAGCTACTTGAGACCATGAGCATGTGGAACCTGGGTGAGTGATTAGACTAGAGCAAAAGAAATGAGCCTTGGTGATGTTGAATGTGTTAGCGTTACACACTGCTATCTGAAATACCACACAGTGCTGAATAGTAAGCATGGGAGGGCAGGAAAATCAGCTGCCTGTGTGCTAAGAGTGTGCTTCTGGAGACTTGTATTGTCAGGTGCAAGAGAGATCTGCATGGACGCTTGCACATCTGCATGAAGACTGCAGAGATGTATGTAAGAGCACATGTGTGGTAAGGGATAATTGGAGTTTTGAACATGTAGGAACTACCTCACCCATTGCAGGAGTGGAAGGAAAATCTACCATGTTGATTGCAAATGTGTTAGCATTTGACTCTCATTTGTGAGATGTTGATTTGTGCTGAATGCTAACCATCACAGTTCAAGAAAACAAGCTGCCCCTTTCCTGCGAGGTCAAGTCTTACAGAACAAGAGCAACACGAATTAAATCTCTGACAACAGTTCCTGTGTGCAGATAGACTCATGGTGTGATTCTAGGCAGAAAACGATATTTGATTGGCAATTTCAAAGCACATGTACTACTGTGGTAGAGCAAGTGATAATTACTGTAACAGCCTGACACATTTTCCTTATAGTTTAGAGAGGCAGAAAAGAGCACATGTCCTAACAGCTACTTGAGACCATGAGCATGTGGAACCTGGGTGAGTGATGAGACTAGAGCAAAGGAAATGAGCCTTGGTGACGTTGAATGTGTTAGCGTTACACACTGCTATCTGAAATGCCACACAGTGCTGAATAGTAAGCATGGGAGTGCAGGAAAATCAGCTGCCTGTGTGCTAAGAGTGTGCTTCTGGAGACTGTGTATTGTCAGGTGCAAGAGAGATCTGCATGGACGCTTGCACAACTGCATGAAGACTGCAGAGATGTATGTAAGAGTACATGTGTGGTAAGGGTTAATTGGAGTTTTGAACATGTAGGAACTACCTCACCCATTGCAGGAGTGGAAGGAAAATCTACCATGTTGATTTCAAATGTGTTAGCATTTGCCTCTCATTTGTGAGATATTGATTTGTGCTGAATGCTAACCATCACAGTTCAAGAAAACAAGCTGCCCCTTTCCTGCGAGTGCAAGTCTTACAGAACAAGAGCAACACAAATTAAATCTCTGTCAACAATTCCTGTGTGCAGACAGACTCATGGTGTGATTCTAGGCAGAAAACGATATTTGATTGGCAATTTCAAAGCACATTTACTACTGTGGTGGAGCAAGTGATAATTACTGTAACAGCCTGACACATTTTCCTTATAGTTTAGAGAGGCAGAAAAGAGCACATGTCCTAACAGCTACTTGAGACCATGAGCATGTGGAACCTGGGTGAGTGATTAGACTAGAGCAAAGGAAATGAGCCTTGGTGATGTTGAATGTGTTAGCGTTACACACTGCTATCTGAAATACCACACAGTGCTGAATAGTAAGCATGGGAGGGCAGGAAAATCAGCTGCCTGTGTGCTAAGAGTGTGCTTCTGGAGACTGTGTATTGTCAGGTGCAAGAGAGATCTGCATGGACGCTTGCACATCTGCATGAAGACTGCAGAGATGTATGTAAGAGTACATGTGTGGTAAGGGTTAATTGGAGTTTTGAACATGTAGGAACTACCTTACCCATTGCAGGAGTGGAAGGAAAATCTACCATGTTGATTCAAAATGTGTTAGCATTTGACTCTCATTTGTGAGATGTTGATTTGTGCTGAATGCTAACCATCACAGTTCAAGAAAACAAGCTGCCCCTTTCCTGCGAGTGCAAGTCTTACAGAACAAGAGCAACACGAATTAAATCTCTGACAACAATTCCTGTGTGCAGACAGACTCATGGTGTGATTCTAGGCAGAAAACGATATTTGATTGGCAATTTCAAAGCACATGTACTACTGTGGTAGAGCAAGTGATAATTACTGTAACAGCCTGACACATTTTCCTTATAGTTTAGAGAGGCAGAAAAGAGCACATGTCCTAACAGCTACTTGAGACCATGAGCATGTGGAACCTGGGTGAGTGATGAGACTAGAGCAAAGGAAATGAGCCTTGGTGACGTTGAATGTGTTAGCGTTACACACTGCTATCTGAAATGCCACACAGTGCTGAATAGTAAGCATGGGAGTGCAGGAAAATCAGCTGCCTGTGTGCTAAGAGTGTGCTTCTGGAGACTGTGTATTGTCAGGTGCAAGAGAGATCTGCATGGACGCTTGCACAACTGCATGAAGACTGCAGAGATGTATGTAAGAGTACATGTGTGGTAAGGGTTAGTTGGAGTTTTGAACATGTAGGAACTACCTCACCCATTGCAGGAGTGGAAGGAAAATCTACCATGTTGATTTCAAATGTGTTAGCATTTGCCTCTCATTTGTGAGAAATTGATTTGTTCTGAATGCTAACCATCACAGTTCAAGAAAACAAGCTGCCCCTTTCCTGCGAGTGCAAGTCTTACAGAACAAGAGCAACACAAATTAAATCTCTGTCAACAATTCCTGTGTGCAGACAGACTCATGGTGTGATTCTAGGCAGAAAACGATATTTGATTGGCAATTTCAAAGCACATTTACTACTGTGGTAGAGCAAGTGATAATTACTGTAACAGCCTGACACATTTTCCTTATAGTTTAGAGAGGCAGAAAAGAGCACATGTCCTAACAGCTACTTGAGACCATGAGCATGTGGAACCTGGGTGAGTGATTAGACTAGATCAAAGGAAATGAGCCTTGGTGACGTTGAATGTGTTAGCGTTACACACTGCTATCTGAAATACCACACAGTGCTGAATAGTAAGCATGGGAGTGCAGGAAAATCAGCTGCCTGTGTGCTAAGAGTGTGCTTCTGGAGACTGTGTATTGTCAGGTGCAAGAGAGATCTGCATGGACGCTTGCACAACTGCATGAAGACTGCAGAGATGTATGTAAGAGTACATGTGTGGTAAGGGTTAATTGGAGTTTTCAACATGTAGGAACTACATCACCCATTGCAGGAGTGAAAGGAAAATCTACCATGTTGATTTCAAATGTCTTAGCATTTGCCTCTCATTTGTGAGATATTGATTTGTGCTGAATGCTAACCATCACAGTTCAAGAAAACAAGCTGCCCCTTTCCTGCGAGTGCAAGTCTTACAGAACAAGAGCAACACCAATTAAATCTCTGACAACAATTCCTGTGTGCAGACAGACTCATGGTGTGATTCTAGGCAGAAAACGATATTTGATTGGCAATTTCAAAGCACATTTACTACTGTGGTAGAGCAAATGATAATTACTGTAACAGCCTGACACATTTTCCTTATAGTTCAGAGAGGCAGAAAAGAGCACATGTCCTAACAGCTACTTGAGACCATGAGCATGTGGAACCTGGGTGAGTGATTAGACTAGAGCAAAGGAAATGAGCCTTGGTGACATTTAATGTGTTAGCGTTACACACTGCTATCTGAAATACCATACAGTGCTGAATAGTAAGCATGGGAGTGCAGGAAAATTAGCTGCCTGTGTGCTAAGAGTGTGCTTCTGGAGACTGTGTATTGTCAGGTGCAAGAGAGATCTGCATTGACGCTTGCACAACTGCATGAAGACTGCAGAGATGTATGTAAGAGTGTGGTAAGGGTTAATTGGAGTTTTGAACATGTAGGAACTACCTCACCCATTGCAGGAGTGGAAGGAAAATCTACCATGTTGATTTCAAATGTGTTAGCATTTGACTCTCATTTGTGAGATATTAATTTGTGCTGAATGCTAACCATCACAGTTCAAGAAAACAAGCTGGCCCTTTCCTGCGAGTGCAAGTCTTACAGAACAAGAGAAACACGAATTAAATTTCTGACAACAATTCCTGTGTGCAGACAGACTCATGGTGTGATTCTAGGCAGAAAACGATATTTGATTGGCAATTTCAGAGCACATTTACTACTGTGGTAGAGCAAGTGATAATTACTGTAAGAGCCTGACACATTTTCCTTATAGTTCAGAGAGGCAGAAAAGAGCACATGTCCTAACAGCTACTTGAGACCATGAGCATGTGGAACCTGGGTGAGTGATTAGACTAGAGCAAAGGAAATGAGCCTTGGTGACGTTGAATGTGTCAGCGTTACACACTGCTATCTGAAATACCACACAGTGCTGAATAGTAAGCATGGGAGTGCAGGAAAATCAGCTGCCTGTGTGCTAAGAGTGTGGTTCTGGAGACTGTGTATTGTCAGGTGCAAGAGAGATCTGCATGGACGCTTGCACAACTGCATGAAGACTGCAGAGATGTATGTAAGAGTACATGTGTGGTAAGGGTTAATTGGAGTTTTGAACATGTAGGAACTACCTCACCCATTGCAGGAGGGGAAGGAAAATCTACCACGTTGATTTCAAATGTGTTAGCATTTGCCTCTCATTTGTGAGATATTGATTTGTTCTGAATGCTAACCATCACAGTTCAAGAAAACAAGCTGCCCCTTTCCTGTGAGTGCAAGTCTTACAGAACAAGAGCAACACGAATTACATCTCTGTCAACAATTCCTGTGTGCAGACAGACTCATCGTGTGATTCTAGGCAGAAAACGATATTTGATTGGCAATTTCAAAGCACATTTACTACTGTGGTGGAGCAAGTGATAATTACTGTAACAGCCTGACACATTTTCCTTATAGTTTAGAGAGGCAGAAAAGAGCACATGTCCTAACAGCTACTTGAGACCATGAGCATGTGGAACCTGGGTGAGTGATTAGACTAGAGCAAAGGAAATGAGCCTTGGTGATGTTGAATGTGTTAGCGTTACACACTGCTATCTGAAATACCACACAGTGCTGAATAGTAAGCATGGGAGGGCAGGAAAATCAGCTGCCTGTGTGCTAAGAGTGTGCTTCTGGAGACTGTGTATTGTCAGGTGCAAGAGAGATCTGCATGGACTCTTGCACAACTGCATGAAGACTGCAGAGATGTATGTAAGAGTACATGTGTGGTAAGGGTTAATTGGAGTTTTTAACATGTAGGAACTACCTCACCCATTGCAGGAGGGGAAGGAAAATCTACCACGTTGATTTCAAATGTGTTAGCATTTTCCTCTCATTTGTGAGATATTGATTTGTTCTGAATGCTAACCATCACAGTTCAAGAAAACAAGCTGCCCCTTTCCTGTGAGTGCAAGTCTTACAGAACAAAAGCAACACGAATTCCATCTCTGTCAACAATTCCTGTGTGCAGACAGACTCATCGTGTGATTCTAGGCAGAAAACGATATTTGATTGGCAATTTCAAAGCACATTTACTACTGTGGTGGAGCAAGTGATAATTACTGTAACAGCCTGACACATTTTCCTTATAGTTTAGAGAGGCAGAAAAGAGCACATGTCCTAACAGCTACTTGAGACCATGAGCATGTGGAACCTGGGTGAGTGATTAGACTAGAGCAAAGGAAATGAGCCTTGGTGATGTTGAATGTGTTAGCGTTATACACTGCTATCTGAAATACCACACAGTGCTGAATAGTAAGCATGGGAGGGCAGGAAAATCAGCTGCCTGTGTGCTAAGAGTGTGCTTCTGGAGACTGTGTATTGTCAGGTGCAAGAGAGATCTGCATGGACGCTTGCACATCTGCATGAAGACTGCAGAGATGTATGTAAGAATACATGTGTGGTAAGGGTTAATTGGAGTTTTGAACATGTAGGAACTACCTCACCCATTGCAGGAGTGGAAGGAAAATCTACCATGTTGATTGCAAATGTGTTAGCATTTGACTCTCATTTGTGAGATGTTGATTTGTGCTGAATGCTAACCATCACAGTTCAAGAAAACAAGCTGGCCCTTTCCTGCGAGTGCAAGTCTTACAGAACAAGAGCAACACAAATTAAATCTCTGACAACAATTCCTGTGTGCAGACAGACTCATGGTGTGATTCTAGGCAGAAAACGATATTTGATTGGCAATTTCAAAGCACATTTACTACTGTGGTGGAGCAAGTGACAATTACTGTAACAGCCTGACACATTTTCCTTATAGTTTAGAGAGGCAGAAAAGAGCACATGTCCTAACAGCTACTTGAGACCATGAGCATGTGGAACCTAGGTGAGTGATTAGACTAGAGCAAAGGAAATGAGCCTTGGTGACATGGAATGTGTCAGCGTTACACACTGCTATCTGAAATACCACACAGTGCTGAATAGTAAGCATGGGAGTGCAGGAAAATCAGCTGCCTGTGTGCTAAGAGTGTGCTTCTGGAGACTGTGTGTTGTCAGGTGCAAGAGAGATCTGCATGGACGCTTGCACAACTGCATGAAGACTGCAGAGATGTATGTAAGAGTACATGTGTGGTAAGGGTTAATTGGAGTTTTGAACATGTAGGAACTACCTCACCCATTGCAGGAGGGGAAGGAAAATCTACCACGTTGATTTCAAATGTGTTAGCATTTTCCTCTCATTTGTGAGATATTGATTTGTTCTGAATGCTAACCATCACAGTTCAAGAAAACAAGCTGCCCCTTTCCTGTGAGTGCAAGTCTTACAGAACAAGAGCAACACGAATTAAATCTCTGTCAACAATTCCTGTGTGCAGACAGACTCATGGTGTGATTCTAGGCAGAAAACGATATTTGATTGGCAATTTCAAAGCACATTTACTACTGTGGTGGAGCAAGTGATAATTACTGTAATAGCCTGACACATTTTCCTTATAGTTTAGAGAGGCAGAAAAGAGCACATGTCCTAACAGCTACTTGAGACCATGAGCATGTGGAACCTGGGTGAGTGATTAGACTAGAGCAAAATAAATGAGCCTTGGTGATGTTGAATGTGTTAGCGTTACACACTGCTATCTGAAATACCACACAGTGCTGAATAGTAAGCATGGGAGGGCAGGAAAATCAGCTGCCTGTGTGCTAAGAGTGTGCTTCTGGAGACTTGTATTGTCAGGTGCAAGAGAGATCTGCATGGACGCTTGCACATCTGCATGAAGACTGCAGAGATGTATGTAAGAGCACATGTGTGGTAAGGGATAATTGGAGTTTTGAACATGTAGGAACTACCTCACCCATTGCAGGAGTGGAAGGAAAATCTACCATGTTGATTGCAAATGTGTTAGCATTTGACTCTCATTTGTGAGATGTTGATTTGTGCTGAATGCTAACCATCACAGTTCAAGAAAACAAGCTGCCCCTTTCCTGCGAGGTCAAGTCTTACAGAACAAGAGCAACACGAATTAAATCTCTGACAACAGTTCCTGTGTGCAGATAGACTCATGGTGTGATTCTAGGCAGAAAACGATATTTGATTGGCAATTTCAAAGCACATGTACTACTGTGGTAGAGCAAGTGATAATTACTGTAACAGCCTGACACATTTTCCTTATAGTTTAGAGAGGCAGAAAAGAGCACATGTCCTAACAGCTACTTGAGACCATGAGCATGTGGAACCTGGGTGAGTGATGAGACTAGAGCAAAGGAAATGAGCCTTGGTGACGTTGAATGTGTTAGCGTTACACACTGCTATCTGAAATGCCACACAGTGCTGAATAGTAAGCATGGGAGTGCAGGAAAATCAGCTGCCTGTGTGCTAAGAGTGTGCTTCTGGAGACTGTGTATTGTCAGGTGCAAGAGAGATCTGCATGGACGCTTGCACAACTGCATGAAGACTGCAGAGATGTATGTAAGAGTACATGTGTGGTAAGGGTTAATTGGAGTTTTGAACATGTAGGAACTACCTCACCCATTGCAGGAGTGGAAGGAAAATCTACCATGTTGATTTCAAATGTGTTAGCATTTGCCTCTCATTTGTGAGATATTGATTTGTGCTGAATGCTAACCATCACAGTTCAAGAAAACAAGCTGCCCCTTTCCTGCGAGTGCAAGTCTTACAGAACAAGAGCAACACAAATTAAATCTCTGTCAACAATTCCTGTGTGCAGACAGACTCATGGTGTGATTCTAGGCAGAAAACGATATTTGATTGGCAATTTCAAAGCACATTTACTACTGTGGTGGAGCAAGTGATAATTACTGTAACAGCCTGACACATTTTCCTTATAGTTTAGAGAGGCAGAAAAGAGCACATGTCCTAACAGCTACTTGAGACCATGAGCATGTGGAACCTGGGTGAGTGATTAGACTAGAGCAAAGGAAATGAGCCTTGGTGATGTTGAATGTGTTAGCGTTACACACTGCTATCTGAAATACCACACAGTGCTGAATAGTAAGCATGGGAGGGCAGGAAAATCAGCTGCCTGTGTGCTAAGAGTGTGCTTCTGGAGACTGTGTATTGTCAGGTGCAAGAGAGATCTGCATGGACGCTTGCACATCTGCATGAAGACTGCAGAGATGTATGTAAGAGTACATGTGTGGTAAGGGTTAATTGGAGTTTTGAACATGTAGGAACTACCTTACCCATTGCAGGAGTGGAAGGAAAATCTACCATGTTGATTCAAAATGTGTTAGCATTTGACTCTCATTTGTGAGATGTTGATTTGTGCTGAATGCTAACCATCACAGTTCAAGAAAACAAGCTGCCCCTTTCCTGCGAGTGCAAGTCTTACAGAACAAGAGCAACACGAATTAAATCTCTGACAACAATTCCTGTGTGCAGACAGACTCATGGTGTGATTCTAGGCAGAAAACGATATTTGATTGGCAATTTCAAAGCACATGTACTACTGTGGTAGAGCAAGTGATAATTACTGTAACAGCCTGACACATTTTCCTTATAGTTTAGAGAGGCAGAAAAGAGCACATGTCCTAACAGCTACTTGAGACCATGAGCATGTGGAACCTGGGTGAGTGATGAGACTAGAGCAAAGGAAATGAGCCTTGGTGACGTTGAATGTGTTAGCGTTACACACTGCTATCTGAAATGCCACACAGTGCTGAATAGTAAGCATGGGAGTGCAGGAAAATCAGCTGCCTGTGTGCTAAGAGTGTGCTTCTGGAGACTGTGTATTGTCAGGTGCAAGAGAGATCTGCATGGACGCTTGCACAACTGCATGAAGACTGCAGAGATGTATGTAAGAGTACATGTGTGGTAAGGGTTAGTTGGAGTTTTGAACATGTAGGAACTACCTCACCCATTGCAGGAGTGGAAGGAAAATCTACCATGTTGATTTCAAATGTGTTAGCATTTGCCTCTCATTTGTGAGAAATTGATTTGTTCTGAATGCTAACCATCACAGTTCAAGAAAACAAGCTGCCCCTTTCCTGCGAGTGCAAGTCTTACAGAACAAGAGCAACACAAATTAAATCTCTGTCAACAATTCCTGTGTGCAGACAGACTCATGGTGTGATTCTAGGCAGAAAACGATATTTGATTGGCAATTTCAAAGCACATTTACTACTGTGGTAGAGCAAGTGATAATTACTGTAACAGCCTGACACATTTTCCTTATAGTTTAGAGAGGCAGAAAAGAGCACATGTCCTAACAGCTACTTGAGACCATGAGCATGTGGAACCTGGGTGAGTGATTAGACTAGATCAAAGGAAATGAGCCTTGGTGACGTTGAATGTGTTAGCGTTACACACTGCTATCTGAAATACCACACAGTGCTGAATAGTAAGCATGGGAGTGCAGGAAAATCAGCTGCCTGTGTGCTAAGAGTGTGCTTCTGGAGACTGTGTATTGTCAGGTGCAAGAGAGATCTGCATGGACGCTTGCACAACTGCATGAAGACTGCAGAGATGTATGTAAGAGTACATGTGTGGTAAGGGTTAATTGGAGTTTTGAACATGTAGGAACTACATCACCCATTGCAGGAGTGAAAGGAAAATCTACCATGTTGATTTCAAATGTCTTAGCATTTGCCTCTCATTTGTGAGATATTGATTTGTGCTGAATGCTAACCATCACAGTTCAAGAAAACAAGCTGCCCCTTTCCTGCGAGTGCAAGTCTTACAGAACAAGAGCAACACCAATTAAATCTCTGACAACAATTCCTGTGTGCAGACAGACTCATGGTGTGATTCTAGGCAGAAAACGATATTTGATTGGCAATTTCAAAGCACATTTACTACTGTGGTAGAGCAAATGATAATTACTGTAACAGCCTGACACATTTTCCTTATAGTTCAGAGAGGCAGAAAAGAGCACATGTCCTAACAGCTACTTGAGACCATGAGCATGTGGAACCTGGGTGAGTGATTAGACTAGAGCAAAGGAAATGAGCCTTGGTGACATTTAATGTGTTAGCGTTACACACTGCTATCTGAAATACCATACAGTGCTGAATAGTAAGCATGGGAGTGCAGGAAAATTAGCTGCCTGTGTGCTAAGAGTGTGCTTCTGGAGACTGTGTATTGTCAGGTGCAAGAGAGATCTGCATTGACGCTTGCACAACTGCATGAAGACTGCAGAGATGTATGTAAGAGTGTGGTAAGGGTTAATTGGAGTTTTGAACATGTAGGAACTACCTCACCCATTGCAGGAGTGGAAGGAAAATCTACCATGTTGATTTCAAATGTGTTAGCATTTGACTCTCATTTGTGAGATATTAATTTGTGCTGAATGCTAACCATCACAGTTCAAGAAAACAAGCTGGCCCTTTCCTGCGAGTGCAAGTCTTACAGAACAAGAGAAACACGAATTAAATTTCTGACAACAATTCCTGTGTGCAGACAGACTCATGGTGTGATTCTAGGCAGAAAACGATATTTGATTGGCAATTTCAGAGCACATTTACTACTGTGGTAGAGCAAGTGATAATTACTGTAAGAGCCTGACACATTTTCCTTATAGTTCAGAGAGGCAGAAAAGAGCACATGTCCTAACAGCTACTTGAGACCATGAGCATGTGGAACCTGGGTGAGTGATTAGACTAGAGCAAAGGAAATGAGCCTTGGTGACGTTGAATGTGTCAGCGTTACACACTGCTATCTGAAATACCACACAGTGCTGAATAGTAAGCATGGGAGTGCAGGAAAATCAGCTGCCTGTGTGCTAAGAGTGTGCTTCTGGAGACTGTGTATTGTCAGGTGCAAGAGAGATCTGCATGGACGCTTGCACAACTGCATGAAGACTGCAGAGATGTATGTAAGAGTACATGTGTGGTAAGGGTTAATTGGAGTTTTGAACATGTAGGAACTACCTCACCCATTGCAGGAGGGGAAGGAAAATCTACCACGTTGATTTCAAATGTGTTAGCATTTGCCTCTCATTTGTGAGATATTGATTTGTTCTGAATGCTAATCATCACAGTTCAAGAAAACAAGCTGCCCCTTTCCTGTGAGTGCAAGTCTTACAGAACAAGAGCAACACGAATTACATCTCTGTCAACAATTCCTGTGTGCAGACAGACTCATCGTGTGATTCTAGGCAGAAAACGATATTTGATTGGCAATTTCAAAGCACATTTACTACTGTGGTGGAGCAAGTGATAATTACTGTAACAGCCTGACACATTTTCCTTATAGTTTAGAGAGGCAGAAAAGAGCACATGTCCTAACAGCTACTTGAGACCATGAGCATGTGGAACCTGGGTGAGTGATTAGACTAGAGCAAAGGAAATGAGCCTTGGTGATGTTGAATGTGTTAGCGTTACACACTGCTATCTGAAATACCACACAGTGCTGAATAGTAAGCATGGGAGGGCAGGAAAATCAGCTGCCTGTGTGCTAAGAGTGTGCTTCTGGAGACTGTGTATTGTCAGGTGCAAGAGAGATCTGCATGGACGCTTGCACATCTGCATGAAGACTGCAGAGATGTATGTAAGAGTACATGTGTGGTAAGGGTTAATTGGAGTTTTGAACATGTAGGAACTACCTCACCCATTGCAGGAGTGGAAGGAAAATCTACCATGTTGATTGCAAATGTGTTAGCATTTGACTCTCATTTGTGAGATGTTGATTTGTGCTGAATGCTAACCATCACAGTTCAAGAAAACAAGCTGCCCCTTTCCTGCGAGTGCAAGTCTTACAGAACAAGAGCAACACGAATTAAATCTCTGACAACAATTCCTGTGTGCAGACAGACTCATGGTGTGATTCTAGGCAGAAAACGATATTTGATTGGCAATTTCAAAGCACATTTACTACTGTGGCGGAGCAAGTGATAATTACTGTAACAGCCTGACACATTTTCCTTATAGTTTAGAGAGGCAGAAAAGAGCACATGTCCTAACAGCTACTTGAGACCATGAGCATGTGGAACCTGGGTGAGTGATTAGACTAGAGCAAAGGAAATGAGCCTTGGTGATGTTGAATGTGTTAGCGTTACACACTGCTATCTGAAATACCACACAGTGCTGAATAGTAAGCATGGGAGGGCAGGAAAATCAGCTGCCTGTGTGCTAAGAGTGTGCTTCTGGAGACTGTGTATTGTCAGGTGCAAGAGAGATCTGCATGGACGCTTGCACATCTGCATGAAGACTGCAGAGATGTATGTAAGAGTACATGTGTGGTAAGGGTTAATTGGAGTTTTGAACATGTAGGAACTACCTTACCCATTGCAGGAGTGGAAGGAAAATCTACCATGTTGATTGCAAATGTGTTAGCATTTGGCTCTCATTTGTGAGATGTTGATTTGTGCTGAATGCTAACCATCACAGTTCAAGAAAACAAGCTGGCCCTTTCCTGCGAGTGCAAGTCTTACAGAACAAGAGCAACACGAATTAAATCTCTGACAACAATTCCTGTGTGCAGACAGACTCATGGTGTGATTCTAGGCAGAACACGATATTTGATTGGCAATTTCAAAGCACATGTACTACTGTGGTAGAGCAAGTGATAATTACTGTAACATCCTGACACATTTTCCTTATAGTTTAGAGAGGCAGAAAAGAGCACATGTCCTAACAGCTACTTGAGACCATGAGCATGTGGAACCTGGGTGAGTGATGAGACTAGAGCAAAGGAAATGAGCCTTGGTGACGTTGAATGTGTTAGCGTTACACACTGCTATCTGAAATGCCACACAGTGCTGAATAGTAAGCATGGGAGTGCAGGAAAATCAGCTGCCTGTGTGCTAAGAGTGTGCTTCTGGAGACTGTGTATTGTCAGGTGCAAGAGAGATCTGCATGGACGCTTGCACAACTGCATGAAGACTGCAGAGATGTATGTAAGAGTACATGTGTGGTAAGGGTTAATTGGAGTTTTGAACATGTAGGAACTACATCACCCATTGCAGGAGTGAAAGGAAAATCTACCATGTTGATTTCAAATGTCTTAGCATTTGCCTCTCATTTGTGAGATATTGATTTGTGATGAATGCTAACCATCACAGTTCAAGAAAACAAGCTGCCCCTTTCCTGCGAGTGCAAGTCTTACAGAACAAGAGCAACACCAATTAAATCTCTGACAACAATTCCTGTGTGCAGACAGACTCATGGTGTGATTCTAGGCAGAAAACGATATTTGATTGGCAATTTCAAAGCACATTTACTACTGTGGTAGAGCAAATGATAATTACTGTAACAGCCTGACACATTTTCCTTATAGTTTAGAGAGGCAGAAAAGAGCACATGTCCTAACAGCTACTTGAGACCATGAGCATGTGGAACCTGGGTGAGTGATGAGACTAGAGCAAAGGAAATGAGCCTTGGTGACGTTGAATGTGTTAGCATTACACACTGCTATCTGAAATGCCACACAGTGCTGAATAGTAAGCATGGGAGTGCAGGAAAATCAGCTGCCTGTGTGCTAAGAGTGTGCTACTGGAGACTGTGTATTGTCAGGTGCAAGAGAGATCTGCATGGACGCTTGCACAACTGCATGAAGACTGCAGAGATGTATGTAAGAGTACATGTGTGGTAAGGGTTAATTGGAGTTTTGAACATGTAGGAACTACCTCACCCATTGCAGGAGTGGAAGGAAAATCTACCATGTTGATTTCAAATGTGTTAGCATTTGCCTCTCATTTGTGAGAAATTGATTTGTTCTGAATGCTAACCATCACAGTTCAAGAAAACAAGCTGCCCCTTTCCTGCGAGTGCAAGTCTTACAGAACAAGAGCAACACGAATTAAATCTCTGACAACAATTCCTGTGTGCAGACAGACTCATGGTGTGATTCTAGGCAGAAAACGATATTTGATTGGCAATTTCAAAGCACATTTACTACTGTGGTAGAGCAAGTGATAATTACTGTAACAGCCTGACACATTTTCCTTATAGTTTAGAGAGGCAGAAAAGAGCACATGTCCTAACAGCTACTTGAGACCATGAGCATGTGGAACCTAGGTGAGTGATTAGACTAGAGCAAAGGAAATGAGCCTTGGTGACGTTGAATGTGTCAGCGTTACACACTGCTATCTGAAATACCACACAGTGCTGAATAGTAAGCATGGGAGTGCAGGAAAATCAGCTGCCTGTGTGCTAAGAGTGTGCTTCTGGAGACTGTGTATTGTCAGGTGCAAGAGAGATCTGCATGGACGCTTGCACAACTGCATGAAGACTGCAGAGATGTATGTAAGAGTACATGTGTGGTAAGGGTTAATTGGAGTTTTGAACATGTAGGAACTACCTCACCCATTGCAGGAGGGGAAGGAAAATCTACCACGTTGATTTCAAATGTGTTAGCATTTGCCTCTCATTTGTGAGATATTGATTTGTTCTGAATGCTAACCATCACAGTTCAAGAAAACAAGCTGCCCCTTTCCTGTGAGTGCAAGTCTTACAGAACAAGAGCAACACAAATTAAATCTCTGTCAACAATTCCTGTGTGCAGACAGACTCATGGTGTGATTCTAGGCAGAAAACGATATTTGATTGGCAATTTCAAAGCACATGTACTACTGTGGTAGAGCAAGTGATAATTACTGTAACAACCTGACATATTTTCCTTATAGTTTAGAGAGGCAGAAAAGAGCACATGTCCTAACAACTACTTGAGACAATGAGCATGTGGAACCTGGGTGAGTGATGAGACTAGAGCAAAGGAAATGAGCCTTGGTGACGTTGAATGTGTTAGAGTTACACACTGCTATCTGAAATGCCACACAGTGCTGAATAGTAAGCATGGGAGTGCAGGAAAATCAGCTGCCTGTGTGCTAAGAGTGTGCTTCTGGAGACTGTGTATTGTCAGGTGCAAGAGAGATCTGCATGGATGCTTGCACAACTGCATGAAGACTGCAGAGATGTATGTAAGAGTACATGTGTGGTAAGGGTTAATTGGAGTTTTGAACATGTAGGAACTACCTCACCCATTGCAGGAGTGGAAGGAAAATCTACCATGTTGATTTCAAATGTGTTAGCATTTGCCTCTCATTTGTGAGAAATTGATTTGTTCTGAATGCTAACCATCACAGTTCAAGAAAACAAGCTGCCCCTTTCCTGCGAGTGCAAGTCTTACAGAACAAGAGCAACACAAATTAAATCTCTGTCAACAATTCCTGTGTGCAGACAGACTCATGGTGTGATTCTAGGCAGAAAACGATATTTGATTGGCAATTTCAAAGCACATTTACTACCGTGGTAGAGCAAGTGATAATTACTGTAACAGCCTGACACATTTTCCTTATAGTTTAGAGTGGCAGAAAAGAGCACATGTCCTAACAGCTACTTGAGACCATGAGCATGTGGAACCTGGGTGAGTGATTAGACTAGATCAAAGGAAATGAGCCTTGGTGACGTTGAATGTGTTAGCGTTACACACTGCTATCTGAAATACCACACAGTGCTGAATAGTAAGCATGGGAGTGCAGGAAAATCAGCTGCCTGTGTGCTAAGAGTGTGCTTCTGGAGACTGTGTATTGTCAGGTGCAAGAGAGATCTGCATGGACGCTTGCACAACTGCATGAAGACTGCAGAGATGTATGTAAGAGTACATGTGTGGTAAGGGTTAATTGGAGTTTTGAACATGTAGGAACTACATCACCCATTGCAGGAGTGAAAGGAAAATCTACCATGTTGATTTCAAATGTCTTAGCATTTGCCTCTCATTTGTGAGATATTGATTTGTGCTGAATGCTAACCATCACAGTTCAAGAAAACAAGCTGCCCCTTTCCTGCGAGTGCAAGTCTTACAGAACAAGAGCAACACGAATTAAATCTCTGACAACAATTCCTGTGTGCAGACAGACTCATGGTGTGATTCTAGGCAGAAAACGATATTTGATTGGCAATTTCAAAGCACATTTACTACTGTGGTAGAGCAAATGATAATTACTGTAACAGCCTGACACATTTTCCTTATAGTTCAGAGAGGCAGAAAAGAGCACATGTCCTAACAGCTACTTGAGACCATGAGCATGTGGAACCTGGGTGAGTGATTAGACTAGAGCAAAGGAAATGAGCCTTGGTGACATTTAATGTGTTAGCGTTACACACTGCTATCTGAAATACCATACAGTGCTGAATAGTAAGCATGGGAGTGCAGGAAAATTAGCTGCCTGTGTGCTAAGAGTGTGCTTCTGGAGACTGTGTATTGTCAGGTGCAAGAGAGATCTGCATGGACGCTTGCACAACTGCATGAAGACTGCAGAGATGTATGTAAGAGTGTGGTAAGGGTTAATTGGAGTTTTGAACATGTAGGAACTACCTCACCCATTGCAGGAGTGGAAGGAAAATCTACCATGTTGATTTCAAATGTGTTAGCATTTGACTCTCATTTGTGAGATATTGATTTGTGCTGAATGCTAACCATCACAGTTCAAGAAAACAAGCTGGCCCTTTCCTACGAGTGCAAGTCTTACAGAACAAGAGCAACACGAATTAAATCTCTGACAACAATTCCTGTGTGCAGACAGACTCATGGTGTGATTCTAGGCAGAAAACGATATTTGATTGGCAATTTCAGAGCACATTTACTACTGTGGTAGAGCAAGTGATAATTACTGTAACAGCCTGACACATTTTCCTTATAGTTTAGAGAGGCAGAAAAGAGCACATGTCCTAACAGCTACTTGAGACCATGAGCATGTGGAACCTAGGTGAGTGATTAGACTAGAGCAAAGGAAATGAGCCTTGGTGACGTTGAATGTGTCAGCGTTACACACTGCTATCTGAAATACCACACAGTGCTGAATAGTAAGCATGGGAGTGCAGGAAAATCAGCTGCCTGTGTGCTAAGAGTGTGCTTCTGGAGACTGTGTATTGTCAGGTGCAAGAGAGATCTGCATGGACGCTTGCACAACTGCATGAAGACTGCAGAGATGTATGTAAGAGTACATGTGTGGTAAGGGTTAATTGGAGTTTTGAACATGTAGGAACTACCTCACCCATTGCAGGAGGGGAAGGAAAATCTACTACGTTGATTTCAAATGTGTTAGCATTTGCCTCTCATTTGTGAGATATTGATTTGTTCTGAATGCTAACCATCACAGTTCAAGAAAACAAGCTGCCCCTTTCCTGTGAGTGCAAGTCTTACAGAACAAGAGCAACACGAATTACATCTCTGTCAACAATTCCTGTGTGCAGACAGACTCATCGTGTGATTCTAGGCAGAAAACGATATTTGATTGGCAATTTCAAAGCACATTTACTACTGTGGTAGAGCAAGTGATAATTACTGTAACAGCCTGACACATTTTCCTTATAGTTCAGAGAGGCAGAAAAGAGCACATGTCCTAACAGCTACTTGAGACCATGAGCATGTGGAACCTGGGTGAGTGATTAGACTAGAGCAAAGGAAATGAGCCTTGGTGACATTTAATGTGTTAGCGTTACACACTGCTATCTGAAATACCATACAGTGCTGAATAGTAAGCATGGGAGTGCAGGAAAATTAGCTGCCTGTGTGCTAAGAGTGTGCTTCTGGAGACTGTGTATTGTCAGGTGCAAGAGAGATCTGCATGGACGCTTGCACAACTGCATGAAGACTGCAGAGATGTATGTAAGAGTGTGGTAAGGGTTAATTGGAGTTTTGAACATGTAGGAACTACCTCACCCATTGCAGGAGTGGAAGGAAAATCTACCATGTTGATTTCAAATGTGTTAGCATTTGACTCTCATTTGTGAGATATTGATTTGTGCTGAATGCTAACCATCACAGTTCAAGAAAACAAGCTGACCCTTTCCTACGAGTGCAAGTCTTACAGAACAAGAGCAACACGAATTAAATCTCTGACAACAATTCCTGTGTGCAGACAGACTCATGGTGTGATTCTAGGCAGAAAACGATATTTGATTGGCAATTTCAGAGCACATTTACTACTGTGGTAGAGCAAGTGATAATTACTGTAACAGCCTGACACATTTTCCTTATAGTTTAGAGAGGCAGAAAAGAGCACATGTCCTAACAGCTACTTGAGACCATGAGCATGTGGAACCTAGGTGAGTGATTAGACTAGAGCAAAGGAAATGAGCCTTGGTGACGTTGAATGTGTCAGCGTTACACACTGCTATCTGAAATACCACACAGTGCTGAATAGTAAGCATGGGAGTGCAGGAAAATCAGCTGCCTGTGTGCTAAGAGTGTGCTTCTGGAGACTGTGTATTGTCAGGTGCAAGAGAGATCTGCATGGACGCTTGCACAACTGCATGAAGACTTCAGAGATGTATGAAAGAGTACATGTGTGGTAAGGGTTAATTGGAGTTTTGAACATGTAGGAACTACCTCACCCATTGCAGGAGGGGAAGGAAAATCTACCACGTTGATTTCAAATGTGTTAGCATTTGCCTCTCATTTGTGAGATATTGATTTGTTCTGAATGCTAACCATCACAGTTCAAGAAAACAAGCTGCCCCTTTCCTGTGAGTGCAAGTCTTACAGAACAAGAGCAACACGAATTACATCTCTGTCAACAATTCCTGTGTGCAGACAGACTCATGGTGTGATTCTAGGCAGAAAACGATATTTGATTGGCAATTTCAAAGCACATTTACTACCGTGGTGGAGCAAGTGATAATTACTGTAACAGCCTGACACATTTTCCTTATAGTTTAGAGAGGCAGAAAAGAGCACATGTCCTAACAGCTACTTGAGACCATGAGCATGTGGAACCTGGGTGAGTGATTAGATTAGAGCAAAGGAAATGAGCCTTGGTGATGTTGAATGTGTTAGCGTTACACACTGCTATCTGAAATACCACACAGTGCTGAATAGTAAGCATGGGAGGGCAGGAAAATCAGCTGCCTGTGTGCTAAGAGTGTGCTTCTGGAGACTGTGTATTGTCAGGTGCAAGAGAGATCTGCATGGACGCTTGCACATCTGCATGAAGACTGCAGAGATGTATGTAAGAGTACATGTGTGGTAAGGGTTAATTGGAGTTTTGAACATGTAGGAACTACCTCACCCATTACAGGAGTGGAAGGAAAATCTACCATGTTGATTGCAAATGTGTTAGCATTTGACTCTCATTTGTGAGATGTTGATTTGTGCTGAATGCTAACCATCACAGTTCAAGAAAACAAGCTGCCCCTTTCCTGCGAGTGCAAGTCTTACAGAACAAGAGCAACACGAATTAAATCTCTGACAACAATTCCTGTGTGCAGACAGACTCATGGTGTGATTCTAGGCAGAAATGATATTTGATTGGCAATTTCAAAGCACATTTACTACTGTGGCGGAGCAAGTGATAATTACTGTAACAGCCTGACACATTTTCCTTATAGTTTAGAGAGGCAGAAAAGAGCACATGTCCTAACAGCTACTTGAGACCATGAGCATGTGGAACCTGGGTGAGTGATTAGACTAGAGCAAAGGAAATGAGCCTTGGTGATGTTGAATGTGTTAGCGTTACACACTGCTATCTGAAATACCACACAGTGCTGAATAGTAAGCATGGGAGGGCAGGAAAATCAGCTGCCTGTGTGCTAAGAGTGTGCTTCTGGAGACTGTGTATTGTCAGGTGCAAGAGAGATCTGCATGGACGCTTGCACAACTGCATGAAGACTGCAGAGATGTATGTAAGAGTACATGTGTGGTAAGGGTTAATTGGAGTTTTGAACATGTAGGAACTACCTCACCCATTGCAGGAGTGGAAGGAAAATCTACCATGTTGATTTCAAATGTGTTAGCATTTGCCTCTCATTTGTGAGAAATTGATTTGTTCTGAATGCTAACCATCACAGTTCAAGAAAACAAGCTGCCCCTTTCCTGCGAGTGCAAGTCTTACAGAACAAGAGCAACACGAATTAAATCTCTGACAACAATTCCTGTGTGCAGACAGACTCATGGTGTGATTCTAGGCAGAAAACGATATTTGATTGGCAATTTCAAAGCACATTTACTACTGTGGTAGAGCAAGTGATAATTACTGTAACAGCCTGACACATTTTCCTTATAGTTTAGAGAGGCAGAAAAGAGCACATGTCCTAACAGCTACTTGAGACCATGAGCATGTGGAACCTAGGTGAGTGATTAGACTAGAGCAAAGGAAATGAGCCTTGGTGACGTTGAATGTGTCAGCGTTACACACTGCTATCTGAAATACCACACAGTGCTGAATAGTAAGCATGGGAGTGCAGGAAAATCAGCTGCCTGTGTGCTAAGAGTGTGCTTCTGGAGACTGTGTATTGTCAGGTGCAAGAGAGATCTGCATGGACGCTTGCACAACTGCATGAAGACTTCAGAGATGTATGAAAGAGTACATGTGTGGTAAGGGTTAATTGGAGTTTTGAACATGTAGGAACTACCTCACCCATTGCAGGAGGGGAAGGAAAATCTACCACGTTGATTTCAAATGTGTTAGCATTTGCCTCTCATTTGTGAGATATTGATTTGTTCTGAATGCTAACCATCACAGTTCAAGAAAACAAGCTGCCCCTTTCCTGTGAGTGCAAGTCTTACAGAACAAGAGCAACACGAATTACATCTCTGTCAACAATTCCTGTGTGCAGACAGACTCATGGTGTGATTCTAGGCAGAAAACGATATTTGATTGGCAATTTCAAAGCACATTTACTACCGTGGTGGAGCAAGTGATAATTACTGTAACAGCCTGACACATTTTCCTTATAGTTTAGAGAGGCAGAAAAGAGCACATGTCCTAACAGCTACTTGAGACCATGAGCATGTGGAACCTGGGTGAGTGATTAGATTAGAGCAAAGGAAATGAGCCTTGGTGATGTTGAATGTGTTAGCGTTACACACTGCTATCTGAAATACCACACAGTGCTGAATAGTAAGCATGGGAGGGCAGGAAAATCAGCTGCCTGTGTGCTAAGAGTGTGCTTCTGGAGACTGTGTATTGTCAGGTGCAAGAGAGATCTGCATGGACGCTTGCACATCTGCATGAAGACTGCAGAGATGTATGTAAGAGTACATGTGTGGTAAGGGTTAATTGGAGTTTTGAACATGTAGGAACTACCTCACCCATTACAGGAGTGGAAGGAAAATCTACCATGTTGATTGCAAATGTGTTAGCATTTGACTCTCATTTGTGAGATGTTGATTTGTGCTGAATGCTAACCATCACAGTTCAAGAAAACAAGCTGCCCCTTTCCTGCGAGTGCAAGTCTTACAGAACAAGAGCAACACGAATTAAATCTCTGACAACAATTCCTGTGTGCAGACAGACTCATGGTGTGATTCTAGGCAGAAATGATATTTGATTGGCAATTTCAAAGCACATTTACTACTGTGGCGGAGCAAGTGATAATTACTGTAACAGCCTGACACATTTTCCTTATAGTTTAGAGAGGCAGAAAAGAGCACATGTCCTAACAGCTACTTGAGACCATGAGCATGTGGAACCTGGGTGAGTGATTAGACTAGAGCAAAGGAAATGAGCCTTGGTGATGTTGAATGTGTTAGCGTTACACACTGCTATCTGAAATACCACACAGTGCTGAATAGTAAGCATGGGAGGGCAGGAAAATCAGCTGCCTGTGTGCTAAGAGTGTGCTTCTGGAGACTGTGTATTGTCAGGTGCAAGAGAGATCTGCATGGACGCTTGCACAACTGCATGAAGACTGCAGAGATGTATGTAAGAGTACATGTGTGGTAAGGGTTAATTGGAGTTTTGAACATGTAGGAACTACCTCACCCATTGCAGGAGTGGAAGGAAAATCTACCATGTTGATTTCAAATGTGTTAGCATTTGCCTCTCATTTGTGAGAAATTGATTTGTTCTGAATGCTAACCATCACAGTTCAAGAAAACAAGCTGCCCCTTTCCTGCGAGTGCAAGTCTTACAGAACAAGAGCAACACGAATTAAATCTCTGACAACAATTCCTGTGTGCAGACAGACTCATGGTGTGATTCTAGGCAGAAAACGATATTTGATTGGCAATTTCAAAGCACATTTACTACTGTGGTAGAGCAAGTGATAATTACTGTAACAGCCTGACACATTTTCCTTATAGTTTAGAGAGGCAGAAAAGAGCACATGTCCTAACAGCTACTTGAGACCATGAGCATGTGGAACCTAGGTGAGTGATTAGACTAGAGCAAAGGAAATGAGCCTTGGTGACGTTGAATGTGTCAGCGTTACACACTGCTATCTGAAATACCACACAGTGCTGAATAGTAAGCATGGGAGTGCAGGAAAATCAGCTGCCTGTGTGCTAAGAGTGTGCTTCTGGAGACTGTGTATTGTCAGGTGCAAGAGAGATCTGCATGGACGCTTGCACAACTGCATGAAGACTGCAGAGATGTATGTAAGAGTACATGTGTGGTAAGGGTTAATTGGAGTTTTGAACATGTAGGAACTACCTCACCCATTGCAGGAGGGGAAGGAAAATCTACCACGTTGATTTCAAATGTGTTAGCATTTGCCTCTCATTTGTGAGATATTGATTTGTTCTGAATGCTAACCATCACAGTTCAAGAAAACAAGCTGCCCCTTTCCTGTGAGTGCAAGTCTTACAGAACAAGAGCAACACGAATTAAATCTCTGTCAACAATTCCTGTGTGCAGACAGACTCATGGTGTGATTCTAGGCAGAAAACGATATTTGATTGGCAATTTCAAAGCACATGTACTACTGTGGTAGAGCAAGTGATAATTACTGTAACAACCTGACACATTTTCCTTATAGTTTAGAGAGGCAGAAAAGAGCACATGTCCTAACAACTACTTGAGACAATGAGCATGTGGAACCTGGGTGAGTGATGAGACTAGAGCAAAGGAAATGAGCCTTGGTGACGTTGAATGTGTTAGAGTTACACACTGCTATCTGAAATGCCACACAGTGCTGAATAGTAAGCATGGGAGTGCAGGAAAATCAGCTGCCTGTGTGCTAAGAGTGTGCTTCTGGAGACTGTGTATTGTCAGGTGCAAGAGAGATCTGCATGGACGCTTGCACAACTGCATGAAGACTGCAGAGATGTATGTAAGAGTACATGTGTGGTAAGGGTTAATTGGAGTTTTGAACATGTAGGAACTACCTCACCCATTGCAGGAGTGGAAGGAAAATCTACCATGTTGATTTCAAATGTGTTAGCATTTGCCTCTCATTTGTGAGAAATTGATTTGTTCTGAATGCTAACCATCACAGTTCAAGAAAACAAGCTGCCCCTTTCCTGTGAGTGCAAGTCTTACAGAACAAGAGCAACACAAATTAAATCTCTGTCAACAATTCCTGTGTGCAGACAGACTCATGGTGTGATTCTAGGCAGAAAACGATATTTGATTGGCAATTTCAAAGCACATTTACTACCGTGGTAGAGCAAGTGATAATTACTGTAACAGCCTGACACATTTTCCTTATAGTTTAGAGAGGCAGAAAAGAGCACATGTCCTAACAGCTACTTGAGACCATGAGCATGTGGAACCTGGGTGAGTGATTAGACTAGATCAAAGGAAATGAGCCTTGGTGACGTTGAATGTGTTAGCGTTACACACTGCTATCTGAAATACCACACAGTGCTGAATAGTAAGCATGGGAGTGCAGGAAAATCAGCTGCCTGTGTGCTAAGAGTGTGCTTCTGGAGACTGTGTATTGTCAGGTGCAAGAGAGATCTGCATGGACGCTTGCACAACTGCATGAAGACTGCAGAGATGTATGTAAGAGTACATGTGTGGTAAGGGTTAATTGGAGTTTTGAACATGTAGGAACTACATCACCCATTGCAGGAGTGAAAGGAAAATCTACCATGTTGATTTCAAATGTCTTAGCATTTGCCTCTCATTTGTGAGATATTGATTTGTGCTGAATGCTAACCATCACAGTTCAAGAAAACAAGCTGCCCCTTTCCTGCGAGTGCAAGTCTTACAGAACAAGAGCAACACGAATTAAATCTCTGACAACAATTCCTGTGTGCAGACAGACTCATGGTGTGATTCTAGGCAGAAAACGATATTTGATTGGCAATTTCAAAGCACATTTACTACTGTGGTAGAGCAAATGATAATTACTGTAACAGCCTGACACATTTTCCTTATAGTTCAGAGAGGCAGAAAAGAGCACATGTCCTAACAGCTACTTGAGACCATGAGCATGTGGAACCTGGGTGAGTGATTAGACTAGAGCAAAGGAAATGAGCCTTGGTGACATTTAATGTGTTAGCGTTACACAATGCTATCTGAAATACCATACAGTGCTGAATAGTAAGCATGGGAGTGCAGGAAAATTAGCTGCCTGTGTGCTAAGAGTGTGCTTCTGGAGACTGTGTATTGTCAGGTGCAAGAGAGATCTGCATGGACGCTTGCACAACTGCATGAAGACTGCAGAGATGTATGTAAGAGTGTGGTAAGGGTTAATTGGAGTTTTGAACATGTAGGAACTACCTCACCCATTGCAGGAGTGGAAGGAAAATCTACCATGTTGATTTCAAATGTGTTAGCATTTGACTCTCATTTGTGAGATATTGATTTGTGCTGAATGCTAACCATCACAGTTCAAGAAAACAAGCTGGCCCTTTCCTACGAGTGCAAGTCTTACAGAACAAGAGCAACACGAATTTAATCTCTGACAACAATTCCTGTGTGCAGACAGACTCATGGTGTGATTCTAGGCAGAAAACGATATTTGATTGGCAATTTCAGAGCACATTTACTACTGAGGTAGAGCAAGTGATAATTACTGTAACAGCCTGACACATTTTCCTTATAGTTTAGAGAGGCAGAAAAGAGCACATGTCCTAACAGCTACTTGAGACCATGAGCATGTGGAACCTAGGTGAGTGATTAGACTAGAGCAAAGGAAATGAGCCTTGGTGACGTTGAATGTGTCAGCGTTACACACTGCTATCTGAAATACCACACAGTGCTGAATAGTAAGCATGGGAGTGCAGGAAAATCAGCTGCCTGTGTGCTAAGAGTGTGCTTCTGGAGACTGTGTATTGTCAGGTGCAAGAGAGATCTGCATGGACGCTTGCACAACTGCATGAAGACTGCAGAGATGTATGTAAGAGTACATGTGTGGTAAGGGTTAGTTGGAGTTTTGAACATGTAGGAACTACCTCACCCATTGCAGGAGGGGAAGGAAAATCTACCACGTTGATTTCAAATGTGTTAGCATTTGCCTCTCATTTGTGAGATATTGATTTGTTCTGAATGCTAACCATCACAGTTCAAGAAAACAAGCTGCCCCTTTCCTGTGAGTGCAAGTCTTACAGAACAAGAGCAACACGAATTACATCTCTGTCAACAATTCCTGTGTGCAGACAGACTCATCGTGTGATTCTAGGCAGAAAACGATATTTGATTGGCAATTTCAAAGCACATTTACTACCGTGGTGGAGCAAGTGATAATTACTGTAACAGCCTGACACATTTTCCTTATAGTTTAGAGAGGCAGAAAAGAGCACATGTCCTAACAGCTACTTGAGACCATGAGCATGTGGAACCTGGGTGAGTGATTAGACTAGAGCAAAGGAAATGAGCCTTGGTGATGTTGAATGTGTTAGCGTTACACACTGCTATCTGAAATACCACACAGTGCTGAATAGTAAGCATGGGAGGGCAGGAAAATCAGCTGCCTGTGTGCTAAGAGTGTGCTTCTGGAGACTGTGTATTGTCAGGTGCAAGAGAGATCTGCATGGACGCTTGCACATCTGCATGAAGACTGCAGAGATGTATGTAAGAGTACATGTGTGGTAAGGGTTAATTGGAGTTTTGAACATGTAGGAACTACCTCACCCATTGCAGGAGTGGAAGGAAAATCTACCATGTTGATTGCAAATGTGTTAGCATTTGACTCTCATTTGTGAGATGTTGATTTGTGCTGAATGCTAACCATCACAGTTCAAGAAAACAAGCTGCCCCTTTCCTGCGAGTGCAAGTCTTACAGAACAAGAGCAACACGAATTAAATCTCTGACAACAATTCCTGTGTGCAGACAGACTCATGGTGTGATTCTAGGCAGAAAACGATATTTGATTGGCAATTTCAAAGCACATGTACTACTGTGGTAGAGCAAGTGATAATTACTGTAACAACCTGACACATTTTCCTTATAGTTTAGAGAGGCAGAAAAGAGCACATGTCCTAACAACTACTTGAGACAATGAGCATGTGGAACCTGGGTGAGTGATGAGACTAGAGCAAAGGAAATGAGCCTTGGTGACGTTGAATGTGTTAGAGTTACACACTGCTATCTGAAATGCCACACAGTGCTGAATAGTAAGCATGGGAGTGCAGGAAAATCAGCTGCCTGTGTGCTAAGAGTGTGCTTCTGGAGACTGTGTATTGTCAGGTGCAAGAGAGATCTGCATGGACGCTTGCACAACTGCATGAAGACTGCAGAGATGTATGTAAGAGTACATGTGTGGTAAGGGTTAATTGGAGTTTTGAACATGTAGGAACTACCTCACCCATTGCAGGAGTGGAAGGAAAATCTACCATGTTGATTTCAAATGTGTTAGCATTTGCCTCTCATTTGTGAGAAATTGATTTGTTCTGAATGCTAACCATCACAGTTCAAGAAAACAAGCTGCCCCTTTCCTGCGAGTGCAAGTCTTACAGAACAAGAGCAACACAAATTAAATCTCTGTCAACAATTCCTGTGTGCAGACAGACTCATGGTGTGATTCTAGGCAGAAAACGATATTTGATTGGCAATTTCAAAGCACATTTACTACCGTGGTAGAGCAAGTGATAATTACTGTAACAGCCTGACACATTTTCCTTATAGTTTAGAGAGGCAGAAAAGAGCACATGTCCTAACAGCTACTTGAGACCATGAGCATGTGGAACCTGGGTGAGTGATTAGACTAGATCAAAGGAAATGAGCCTTGGTGACGTTGAATGTGTTAGCGTTACACACTGCTATCTGAAATACCACACAGTGCTGAATAGTAAGCATGGGAGTGCAGGAAAATCAGCTGCCTGTGTGCTAAGAGTGTGCTTCTGGAGACTGTGTATTGTCAGGTGCAAGAGAGATCTGCATGGACGCTTGCACAACTGCATGAAGACTGCAGAGATGTATGTAAGAGTACATGTGTGGTAAGGGTTAATTGGAGTTTTGAACATGTAGGAACTACATCACCCATTGCAGGAGTGAAAGGAAAATCTACCATGTTGATTTCAAATGTCTTAGCATTTGCCTCTCATTTGTGAGATATTGATTTGTGCTGAATGCTAACCATCACAGTTCAAGAAAACAAGCTGCCCCTTTCCTGCGAGTGCAAGTCTTACAGACCAAGAGCAACACGAATTAAATCTCTGACAACAATTCCTGTGTGCAGACAGACTCATGGTGTGATTCTAGGCAGAAAACGATATTTGATTGGCAATTTCAAAGCACATTTACTACTGTGGTAGAGCAAATGATAATTACTGTAACAGCCTGACACATTTTCCTTATAGTTCAGAGAGGCAGAAAAGAGCACATGTCCTAACAGCTACTTGAGACCATGAGCATGTGGAACCTGGGTGAGTGATTAGACTAGAGCAAAGGAAATGAGCCTTGGTGACATTTAATGTGTTAGCGTTACACACTGCTATCTGAAATACCATACAGTGCTGAATAGTAAGCATGGGAGTGCAGGAAAATTAGCTGCCTGTGTGCTAAGAGTGTGCTTCTGGAGACTGTGTAATTGTCAGGTGCAAGAGAGATCTGCATGGACGCTTGCACAACTGCATGAAGACTGCAGAGATGTATGTAAGAGTGTGGTAAGGGTTAATTGGAGTTTTGAACATGTAGGAACTACCTCACCCATTGCAGGAGTGGAAGGAAAATCTACCATGTTGATTTCAAATGTGTTAGCATTTGACTCTCATTTGTGAGATATTGATTTGTGCTGAATGCTAACCATCACAGTTCAAGAAAACAAGCTGGCCCTTTCCTACGAGTGCAAGTCTTACAGAACAAGAGCAACACGAATTAAATCTCTGACAACAATTCCTGTGTGCAGACAGACTCATGGTGTGATTCTAGGCAGAAAACGATATTTGATTGGCAATTTCAGAGCACATTTACTACTGTGGTAGAGCAAGTGATAATTACTGTAACAGCCTGACACATTTTCCTTATAGTTTAGAGAGGCAGAAAAGAGCACATGTCCTAACAGCTACTTGAGACCATGAGCATGTGGAACCTAGGTGAGTGATTAGACTAGAGCAAAGGAAATGAGCCTTGGTGACGTTGAATGTGTCAGCGTTACACACTGCTATCTGAAATACCACACAGTGCTGAATAGTAAGCATGGGAGTGCAGGAAAATCAGCTGCCTGTGTGCTAAGAGTGTGCTTCTGGAGACTGTGTATTGTCAGGTGCAAGAGAGATCTGTATGGACGCTTGCACAACTGCATGAAGACTGCAGAGATGTATGTAAGAGTACATGTGTGGTAAGGGTTAATTGGAGTTTTGAACATGTAGGAACTACCTCACCCATTGCAGGAGTGGAAGGAAAATCTACCATGTTGATTGCAAATGTGTTAGCATTTGACTCTCATTTGTGAGATGTTGATTTGTGCTGAATGCTAACCATCACAGTTCAAGAAAACAAGCTGCCCCTTTCCTGCGAGTGCAAGTCTTACAGAACAAGAGCAACACGAATTAAATCTCTGACAACAATTCCTGTGTGCAGACAGACTCATGGTGTGATTCTAGGCAGAAAACGATATTTGATTGGCAATTTCAAAGCACATGTACTACTGTGGTAGAGCAAGTGATAATTACTGTAACAACCTGACACATTTTCCTTATAGTTTAGAGAGGCAGAAAAGAGCACATGTCCTAACAACTACTTGAGACAATGAGCATGTGGAACCTGGGTGAGTGATGAGACTAGAGCAAAGGAAATGAGCCTTGGTGACGTTGAATGTGTTAGAGTTACACACTGCTATCTGAAATGCCACACAGTGCTGAATAGTAAGCATGGGAGTGCAGGAAAATCAGCTGCCTGTGTGCTAAGAGTGTGCTTCTGGAGACTGTGTATTGTCAGGTGCAAGAGAGATCTGCATGGACGCTTGCACAACTGCATGAAGACTGCAGAGATGTATGTAAGAGTACATGTGTGGTAAGGGTTAATTGGAGTTTTGAACATGTAGGAACTACCTCACCCATTGCAGGAGTGGAAGGAAAATCTACCATGTTGATTTCAAATGTGTTAGCATTTGCCTCTCATTTGTGAGAAATTGATTTGTTCTGAATGCTAACCATCACAGTTCAAGAAAACAAGCTGCCCCTTTCCTGCGAGTGCAAGTCTTACAGAACAAGAGCAACACAAATTAAATCTCTGTCAACAATTCCTGTGTGCAGACAGACTCATGGTGTGATTCTAGGCAGAAAACGATATTTGATTGGCAATTTCAAAGCACATTTACTACCGTGGTAGAGCAAGTGATAATTACTGTAACAGCCTGACACATTTTCCTTATAGTTTAGAGAGGCAGAAAAGAGCACATGTCCTAACAGCTACTTGAGACCATGAGCATGTGGAACCTGGGTGAGTGATTAGACTAGATCAAAGGAAATGAGCCTTGGTGACGTTGAATGTGTTAGCGTTACACACTGCTATCTGAAATACCACACAGTGCTGAATAGTAAGCATGGGAGTGCAGGAAAATCAGCTGCCTGTGTGCTAAGAGTGTGCTTCTGGAGACTGTGTATTGTCAGGTGCAAGAGAGATCTGCATGGACGCTTGCACAACTGCATGAAGACTGCAGAGATGTATGTAAGAGTACATGTGTGGTAAGGGTTAATTGGAGTTTTGAACATGTAGGAACTACATCACCCATTGCAGGAGTGAAAGGAAAATCTACCATGTTGATTTCAAATGTCTTAGCATTTGCCTCTCATTTGTGAGATATTGATTTGTGCTGAATGCTAACCATCACAGTTCAAGAAAACAAGCTGCCCCTTTCCTGCGAGTGCAAGTCTTACAGACCAAGAGCAACACGAATTAAATCTCTGACAACAATTCCTGTGTGCAGACAGACTCATGGTGTGATTCTAGGCAGAAAACGATATTTGATTGGCAATTTCAAAGCACATTTACTACTGTGGTAGAGCAAATGATAATTACTGTAACAGCCTGACACATTTTCCTTATAGTTCAGAGAGGCAGAAAAGAGCACATGTCCTAACAGCTACTTGAGACCATGAGCATGTGGAACCTGGGTGAGTGATTAGACTAGAGCAAAGGAAATGAGCCTTGGTGACATTTAATGTGTTAGCGTTACACACTGCTATCTGAAATACCATACAGTGCTGAATAGTAAGCATGGGAGTGCAGGAAAATTAGCTGCCTGTGTGCTAAGAGTGTGCTTCTGGAGACTGTGTAATTGTCAGGTGCAAGAGAGATCTGCATGGACGCTTGCACAACTGCATGAAGACTGCAGAGATGTAAGTAAGAGTGTGGTAAGGGTTAATTGGAGTTTTGAACATGTAGGAACTACCTCACCCATTGCAGGAGTGGAAGGAAAATCTACCATGTTGATTTCAAATGTGTTAGCATTTGACTCTCATTTGTGAGATATTGATTTGTGCTGAATGCTAACCATCACAGTTCAAGAAAACAAGCTGGCCCTTTCCTACGAGTGCAAGTCTTACAGAACAAGAGCAACACGAATTAAATCTCTGACAACAATTCCTGTGTGCAGACAGACTCATGGTGTGATTCTAGGCAGAAAACGATATTTGATTGGCAATTTCAGAGCACATTTACTACTGTGGTAGAGCAAGTGATAATTACTGTAACAGCCTGACACATTTTCCTTATAGTTTAGAGAGGCAGAAAAGAGCACATGTCCTAACAGCTACTTGAGACCATGAGCATGTGGAACCTAGGTGAGTGATTAGACTAGAGCAAAGGAAATGAGCCTTGGTGACGTTGAATGTGTCAGCGTTACACACTGCTATCTGAAATACCACACAGTGCTGAATAGTAAGCATGGGAGTGCAGGAAAATCAGCTGCCTGTGTGCTAAGAGTGTGCTTCTGGAGACTGTGTATTGTCAGGTGCAAGAGAGATCTGTATGGACGCTTGCACAACTGCATGAAGACTGCAGAGATGTATGTAAGAGTACATGTGTGGTAAGGGTTAATTGGAGTTTTGAACATGTAGGAACTACCTCACCCATTGCAGGAGGGGAAGGAAAATCTACCACGTTGATTTCAAATGTGTTAGCATTTGCCTCTCATTTGTGAGATATTGATTTGTTCTGAATGCTAACCATCACAGTTCAAGAAAACAAGCTGCCCCTTTCCTGTGAGTGCAAGTCTTACAGAACAAGAGCAACACGAATTACATCTCTGTCAACAATTCCTGTGTGCAGACAGACTCATCGTGTGATTCTAGGCAGAAAACGATATTTTATTGGCAATTTCAAAGCACATTTACTACCGTGGTGGAGCAAGTGATAATTACTGTAACAGCCTGACACATTTTCCTTATAGTTTAGAGAGGCAGAAAAGAGCACATGTCCTAACAGCTACTTGAGACCATGAGCATGTGGAACCTGGGTGAGTGATTAGACTAGAGCAAAGGAAATGAGCCTTGGTGATGTTGAATGTGTTAGCGTTACACACTGCTATCTGAAATACCACACAGTGCTGAATAGTAAGCATGGGAGGGCAGGAAAATCAGCTGCCTGTGTGCTAAGAGTGTGCTTCTGGAGACTGTGTATTGTCAGGTGCAAGAGAGATCTGCATGGACGCTTGCACATCTGCATGAAGACTGCAGAGATGTATGTAAGAGTACATGTGTGGTAAGGGTTAATTGGAGTTTTGAACATGTAGGAACTACCTCACCCATTGCAGGAGTGGAAGGAAAATCTACCATGTTGATTGCAAATGTGTTAGCATTTGACTCTCATTTGTGAGATGTTGATTTGTGCTGAATGCTAACCATCACAGTTCAAGAAAACAAGCTGCCCCTTTCCTGCGAGTGCAAGTCTTACAGAACAAGAGCAACACAAATTAAATCTCTGACAACAATTCCTGTGTGCAGACAGACTCATGGTGTGATTCTAGGCAGAAAACGATATTTGATTGGCAATTTCAAAGCACATTTACTACTGTGGCGGAGCAAGTGATAATTACTGTAACAGCCTGACACATTTTCCTTATAGTTTAGAGAGGCAGAAAAGAGCACATGTCCTAACAGCTACTTGAGACCATGAGCATGTGGAACCTGGGTGAGTGATTAGACTAGAGCAAAGGAAATGAGCCTTGGTGATGTTGAATGTGTTAGCGTTACACACTGCTATCTGAAATACCACACAGTGCTGAATAGTAAGCATGGGAGTGCAGGAAAATCAGCTGCCTGTGTGCTAAGAGTGTGCTTCTGGAGACTGTGTGTTGCCAGGTGCAAGAGAGATCTGCATGGACGCTTGCACAACTGCATGAAGACTGCAGAGATGTATGTAAGAGTACATGTGTGGTAAGGGTTAATTGGAGTTTTGAACATGTAGGAACTACCTCACCCATTGCAGGAGGGGAAGGAAAATCTACCACGTTGATTTCAAATGTGTTAGCATTTTCCTCTCATTTGTGAGATATTGATTTGTTCTGAATGCTAACCATCACAGTTCAAGAAAACAAGCTGCCCCTTTCCTGTGAGTGCAAGTCTTACAGAACAAGAGCAACACGAATTAAATCTCTGTCAACAATTCCTGTGTGCAGACAGACTCATGGTGTGATTCTAGGCAGAAAACGATATTTGATTGGCAATTTCAAAGCACATGTACTACTGTGGTAGAGCAAGTGATAATTACTGTAACAGCCTGACACATTTTCCTTATAGTTTAGAGAGGCAGAAAAGAGCACATGTCCTAACAGCTACTTGAGACCATGAGCATGTGGAACCTGGGTGAGTGATGAGACTAGAGCAAAGGAAATGAGCCTTGGTGATGTTGAATGTGTTAGCGTTACACACTGCTATCTGAAATACCACACAGTGCTGAATAGTAAGCATGGGAGGGCAGGAAAATCAGCTGCCTGTGTGCTAAGAGTGTGCTTCTGGAGACTGTGTATTGTCAGGTGCAAGAGAGATCTGCATGGACGCTTGCACATCTGCATGAAGACTGCAGAGATGTATGTAAGAGTACATGTGTGGTAAGGGTTAATTGGAGTTTTGAACATGTAGGAACTACCTCACCCATTGCAGGAGTGGAAGGAAAATCTACCATGTTGATTGCAAATGTGTTAGCATTTGACTCTCATTTGTGAGATGTTGATTTGTGCTGAATGCTAACCATCACATTTCAAGAAAACAAGCTGCCCCTTTCCTGCGAGTGCAAGTCTTACAGAACAAGAGCAACACAAATTAAATCTCTGACAACAATTCCTGTGTGCAGACAGACTCATGGTGTGATTCTAGGCAGAAAACGATATTTGATTGGCAATTTCAAAGCACATGTACTACTGTGGTAGTGCAAATGATAATTACTGTAACAGCCTGACACATTTTCCTTATAGTTCAGAGAGGCAGAAAAGAGCACATGTCCTAACAGCTACTTGAGACCATGAGCATGTGGAACCTGGGTGAGTGATTAGACTAGAGCAAAGGGAATGAGCCTTGGTGACGTTTAATGTGTTAGCGTTACACACTGCTATTTGAAATACCATACAGTGCTGAATAGTAAGCATGGGAGTGCAGGAAAATTAGCTGCCTGTGTGCTAAGAGTGTGCTTCTGGAGACTGTGTATTGTCAGGTGCAAGAGAGATCTGCATGGACGCTTGCACAACTGCATGAAGACTGCAGAGATGTATGTAAGAGTGTGGTAAGGGTTAATTGGAGTTTTGAACATGTAGGAACTACCTCACCCATTGCAGGAGTGGAAGGAAAATCTACCATGTTGATTTCAAATGTGTTAGCATTTGACTCTCATTTGTGAGATATTGATTTGTGCTGAATGCTAACCATCACAGTTCAAGAAAACAAGCTGGCCCTTTCCTGCGAGTGCAAGTCTTACAGAACAAGAGCAACACAAATTAAATCTCTGACAACAATTCCTGTGTGCAGACAGACTCATGGTGTTATTCTAGGCAGAAAACGATATTTGATTGGCAATTTCAAAGCACATTTACTACTGTGGTGGAGCAAGTGACAATTACTGTAACAGCCTGACACATTTTCCTTATAGTTTAGAGAGGCAGAAAAGAGCACATGTCCTAACAGCTACTTGAGACCATGAGCATGTGGAACCTAGGTGAGTGATTAGACTATAGCAAAGGAAATGAGCCTTGGTGACATGGAATGTGTCAGCGTTACACACTGCTATCTGAAATACCACATTGTGCTGAATAGTAAGCATGGGAGTGCAGGAAAATCAGCTGCCTGTGTGCTAAGAGTGTGCTTCTGGAGACTGTGTGTTGTCAGGTGCAAGAGAGATCTGCATGGACGCTTGCACAACTGCATGAAGACTGCAGAGATGTATGTAAGAGTACATGTGTGGTAAGGGTTAATTGGAGTTTTGAACATGTAGGAACTACCTCACCCATTGCAGGAGGGGAAGGAAAATCTACCACGTTGATTTCAAATGTGTTAGCATTTTCCTCTCATTTGTGAGATATTGATTTGTTCTGAATGCTAACCATCACAGTTCAAGAAAACAAGCTGCCCCTTTCCTGTGAGTGCAAGTCTTACAGAACAAGAGCAACACGAATTAAATCTCTGTCAACAATTCCTGTGTGCAGACAGACTCATGGTGTGATTCTAGGCAGAAAACGATATTTGATTGGCAATTTCAAAGCACATTTACTACTGTGGTGGAGCAAGTGATAATTACTGTAATAGCCTGACACATTTTCCTTATAGTTTAGAGAGGCAGAAAAGAGCACATGTCCTAACAGCTACTTGAGACCATGAGCATGTGGAACCTGGGTGAGTGATGAGACTAGAGCAAAGGAAATGAGCCTTGGTGACGTTGAATGTGTTAGCGTTACACACTGCTATCTGAAATGCCACACATTGCTGAATAGTAAGCATGGGAGTGCAGGAAAATCAGCTGCCTGTGTGCTAAGAGTGTGCTTCTGGAGACTGTGTATTGTCAGGTGCAAGAGAGATCTGCATGGATGCTTGCACAACTGCATGAAGACTGCAGAGATGTATGTAAGAGTACATGTGTGGTAAGGGTTAATTGGAGTTTTGAACATGTAGGAACTACCTCACCCATTGCAGGAGGGGAAGGAAAATCTACCACGTTGATTTCAAATGTGTTAGCATTTGCCTCACATTTGTGAGATATTGATTTGTTCTGAATGCTAACCATCACAGTTCAAGAAAACAAGCTGCCCCTTTCCTGTGAGTGCAAGTCTTACAGAACAAGAGCAACACGAATTAAATCTCTGTCAACAATTCCTGTGTGCAGACAGACTCATGGTGTGATTCTAGGCAGAAAAAGATATTTTATTGGCAATTTCAAAGCACATTTACTACTGTGGTGGAGCAAGTGATAATTACTGTAACAGCCTGACACATTTTCCTTATAGTTTAGAGAGGCAGAAAAGAGCACATGTCCTAACAGCTGCTTGAGACCATGAGCATGTGGAACCTGGGTGAGTGATTAGACTAGAGCAAAGGAAATGAGCCTTGGTGATGTTGAATGTGTTAGCGTTACACACTGCTATCTGAAATACCACACAGTGCTGAATAGTAAGCATGGGAGGGCAGGAAAATCAGCTGCCTGTGTGCTAAGAGTGTGCTTCTGGAGACTGTGTATTGTCAGGTGCAAGAGAGATCTGCATGGACGCTTGCACATCTGCATGAAGACTGCAGAGATGTATGTAAGAGTACATGTGTGGTAAGGGTTAATTGGAGTTTTGAACATGTAGGAACTACCTCACCCATTGCAGGAGTGGAAGGAAAATCTACCATGTTGATTGCAAAGGTGTTAGCATTTGACTCTCATTTGTGAGATGTTGATTTGTGCTGAATGCTAACCATCACAGTTCAAGAAAACAAGCTGCCCCTTTCCTGCGAGTGCAAGTCTTACAGAACAAGAGCAACACAAATTAAATCTCTGACAACAATTCCTGTGTGCAGACAGACTCATGGTGTGATTCTAGGCAGAAAACGATATTTGATTAGCAATTTCAAAGCACATGTACTACTGTGGTAGAGCAAGTGATAATTACTGTAACAGCCTGACACATTTTCCTTATAGTTTAGAGAGGCAGAAAAGAGCACATGTCCTAACAGCTACTTGAGACCATGAGCATGTGGAACCTGGGTGAGTGATGAGACTAGAGCAAAGGAAATGAGCCTTGGTGACGTTGAATGTGTTAGCATTACACACTGCTATCTGAAATGCCACACAGTGCTGAATAGTAAGCATGGGAGTGCAGGAAAATCAGCTGCCTGTGTGCTAAGAGTGTGCTTCTGGAGACTGTGTATTGTCAGGTGCAAGAGAGATCTGCATGGACGCTTGCACAACTGCATGAAGACTGCAGAGATGTATGTAAGAGTACATGTGTGGTAAGGGTTAATTGAAGTTTTGAACATGTAGGAACTACCTCACCCATTGCAGGAGTGGAAGGAAAATCTACCATGTTGATTTCAAATGTGTTAGCATTTGCCTCTCATTTGTGAGAAATTGATTTGTTCTGAATGCTAACCATCACAGTTCAAGAAAACAAGCTGCCCCTTTCCTGCGAGTGCAAGTCTTACAGAACAAGAGCAACACGAATTAAATCCTTGACAACAATTCCTGTGTGCAGTCAGACTCATGGTGTGATTCTAGGCAGAAAACGATATTTGATTGGCAATTTCAAAGCACATTTACTACTGTGGTAGAGCAAGTGATAATTACTGTAAGAGCCTGACACATTTTCCTTATAGTTTAGAGAGGCAGAAAAGAGCACATGTCCTAACAGCTACTTGAGACCATGAGCATGTGGAACCTAGGTGAGTGATTAGACTAGAGCAAAGGAAATGAGCCTTGGTGACGTTGAATGTGTCAGCGTTACACACTGCTATCTGAAATACCACACAGTGCTGAATAGTAAGCATGGGAGTGCAGGAAAATCAGCTGCCTGTGTGCTAAGAGTGTGCTTCTGGAGACTGTGTATTGTCAGGTGCAAGAGAGATCTGCATGGACGCTTGCACAACTGCATGAAGAATGCAGAGATGTATGTAAGAGTACATGTGTGGTAAGGGTTAATTGGAGTTTTGAACATGTAGGAACTACCTCACCCATTGCAGGAGGGGAAGGAAAATCTACCACGTTGATTTCAAATGTGTTAGCATTTGCCTCTCATTTGTGAGATATTGATTTGTTCTGAATGCTAACCATCACAGTTCAAGAAAACAAGCTGCCCCTTTCCTGTGAGTGCAAGTCTTACAGAACAAGAGCAACACGAATTAAATCTCTGTCAACAATTCCTGTGTGCAGACAGACTCATGGTGTGATTCTAGGCAGAAAACGATATTTTATTGGCAATTTCAAAGCACATTTACTACTGTGGTGGAGCAAGTGATAATTACTGTAACAGCCTGACACATTTTCCTTATAGTTTAGAGAGGCAGAAAAGAGCACATGTCCTAACAGCTACTTGAGACCATGAGCATGTGGAACCTGGGTGAGTGATTAGACTAGAGCAAAGGAAATGAGCCTTGGTGATGTTGAATGTGTTAGCGTTACACACTGCTATCTGAAATACCACACAGTGCTGAATAGTAAGCATGGGAGGGCAGGAAAATCAGCTGCCTGTGTGCTAAGAGTGTGCTTCTGGAGACTGTGTATTGTCAGGTGCAAGAGAGATCTGCATGGACGCTTGCACATCTGCATGAAGACTGCAGAGATGTATGTAAGAGTACATGTGTGGTAAGGGTTAATTGGAGTTTTGAACATGTAGGAACTACCTCACCCATTGCAGGAGTGGAAGGAAAATCTACCATGTTGATTGCAAATGTGTTAGCATTTGACTCTCATTTGTGAGATGTTGATTTGTGCTGAATGCTAACCATCACAGTTCAAGAAAACAAGCTGCCCCTTTCCTGCGAGTGCAAGTCTTACAGAACAAGAGCAACACGAATTAAATCTCTGACAACAATTCCTGTGTGCAGACAGACTCATGGTGTGATTCTAGGCAGAAAACGATATTTGATTGGCAATTTCAAAGCACATGTACTACTGTGGTAGAGCAAGTGATAATTACTGTAACAGCCTGACACATTTTCCTTATAGTTTAGAGAGGCAGAAAAGAGCACATGTCCTAACAGCTACTTGAGACCATGAGCATGTGGAACCTGGGTGAGTGATTAGACTAGAGCAAAGGAAATGAGCCTTGGTGACGTTGAATGTGTCAGCGTTACACACTGCTATCTGAAATACCACACAGTGCTGAATAGTAAGCATGGGAGTGCAGGAAAATCAGCTGCCTGTGTGCTAAGAGTGTGCTTCTGGAGACTGTGTATTGTCAGGTGCAAGAGAGATCTGCATGGACACTTGCACAACTGCATGAAGACTGCAGAGATGTATGTAAGACTACATGTGTGGTAAGGGTTAATTGGAGTTTTGAACATGTAGGAACTACCTCACCCATTGCAGGAGTGGAAGGAAAATCTACCATGTTGATTTCAAATGTGTTAGCATTTGCCTCTCATTTGTGAGATATTGATTTGTGCTGAATGCTAACCATCACAGTTCAAGAAAACAAGCTGCCCCTTTCCTGCGAGTGCAAGTCTTACAGAACAAGAGCAACACAAATTAAATCTCTGACAACAATTCCTGTGTGCAGACAGACTCATGGTGTGATTCTAGGCAGAAAACGATATTTGGTTGGCAATTTCAAAGCACATTTACTACTGTGGTAGAGCAAATGATAATTACTGTAACAGCCTGGCACATTTTCCTTATAGTTCAGAGAGGCAGAAAAGAGCACATGTCCTAACAGCTACTTGAGACCATGAGCATGTGGAACCTGGGTGAGTGATTAGACTAGAGCACAGGAAATGAGCCTTGGTGATGTTGAATGTGTTAGCGTTACACGCTGCTATCTGAAATACCACACAGTGCTGAATAGTAAGCATGGGAGTGCAGGAAAATCAGCTGCCTGTGTGCTAAGAGTGTGCTTCTGGAGACTGTGTATTGTCAGGTGCAAGAGAGATCTGCATGGACGCTTGCACAACTGCATGAAGACTGCAGAGATGTATGTAAGAGTACATGTGTGGTAAGGGTTAATTGGAGTTTTGAACATGTAGGAACTACCTCACCCATTGCAGGAGAGGAAGGAAAATCTACCATGTTGATTGCAAATGTGTTAGCATTTGACTCTCATTTGTGAGATGTTGATTTGTGCTGAATGCTAACCATCACAGTTCAAGAAAACAAGCTGCCCCTTTCCTGCGAGTGCAAGTCTTACAGAACAAGAGAAACACGAATTAAATCTCTGACAACAATTCCTGTGTGCAGACAGACTCATGGTGTGATTCTAGGCAGAAAACGATATTTGATTGGCAATTTCAAAGCACATGTACTACTGTGGTAGAGCAAGTGATAATTACTGTAACAACCTGACACATTTTCCTTATAGTTTAGAGAGGCAGAAAAGAGCACATGTCTTAACAACTACTTGAGACCATGAGCATGTGGAACCTGGGTGAGTGATGAGACTAGAGCAAAGGAAATGAGCCTTGGTGACGTTGAATGTGTTAGAGTTACACACTGCTATCTGAAATGCCACACAGTGCTGAATAGTAAGCATGGGAGTGCAGGAAAATCAGCTGCCTGTGTGCTAAGAGTGTGCTTCTGGAGACTGTGTATTGTCAGGTGCAAGAGAGATCTGCATGGACGCTTGCACAACTGCATGAAGACTGCAGAGATGTATGTAAGAGTACATGTGTGGTAAGGGTTAATTGGAGTTTTGAACATGTAGGAACTACCTCACCCATTGCAGGAGTGGAAGGAAAATCTACCATGTTGATTTCAAATGTGTTAGCATTTGCCTCTCATTTGTGAGAAATTGATTTGTTCTGAATGCTAACCATCACAGTTCAAGAAAACAAGCTGCCCCTTTCCTGCGAGTGCAAGTCTTACAGAACAAGAGCAACACAAATTAAATCTCTGTCAACAATTCCTGTGTGCAGACAGACTCATGGTGTGATTCTAGGCAGAAAACGATATTTGATTGGCAATTTCAAAGCACATTTACTACCGTGGTAGAGCAAGTGATAATTACTGTAACAGCCTGACACATTTTCCTTATAGGTTAGAGAGGCAGAAAAGAGCACATGTCCTAACAGCTACTTGAGACCATGAGCATGTGGAACCTGGGTGAGTGATTAGACTAGATCAAAGGAAATGAGCCTTGGTGACGTTGAATGTGTTAGCGTTACACACTGCTATCTGAAATACCACACAGTGCTGAATAGTAAGCATGGGAGTGCAGGAAAATCAGCTGCCTGTGTGCTAAGAGTGTGCTTCTGGAGACTGTGTATTGTCAGGTGCAAGAGAGATCTGCATGGACGCTTGCACAACTGCATGAAGACTGCAGAGATGTATGTAAGAGTACATGTGTGGTAAGGGTTAATTGGAGTTTTGAACATGTAGGAACTACATCACCCATTGCAGGAGTGAAAGGAAAATCTACCATGTTGATTTCAAATGTCTTAGCATTTGCCTCTCATTTGTGAGATATTGATTTGTGCTGAATGCTAACCATCACAGTTCAAGAAAACAAGCTGCCCTTTTCCTGCGAGTGCAAGTCTTACAGAACAAGAGCAACACGAATTAAATCTCTGACAACAATTCCTGTGTGCAGACAGACTCATGGTGTGATTCTAGGCAGAAAACGATATTTGATTGGCAATTTCAAAGCACATTTACTACTGTGGTAGAGCAAATGATAATTACTGTAACAGCCTGACACATTTTCCTTATAGTTCAGAGAGGCAGAAAAGAGCACATGTCCTAACAGCTACTTGAGACCATGAGCATGTGGAACCTGGGTGAGTGATTAGACTAGAGCAAAGGAAATGAGCCTTGGTGACATTTAATGTGTTAGCGTTACACACTGCTATCTGAAATACCATACAGTGCTGAATAGTAAGCATGGGAGTGCAGGAAAATTAGCTGCCTGTGTGCTAAGAGTGTGCTTCTGGAGACTGTGTATTGTCAGGTGCAAGAGAGATCTGCATGGACGCTTGCACAACTGCATGAAGACTGCAGAGATGTATGTAAGAGTGTGGTAAGGGTTAATTGGAGTTTTGAACATGTAGGAACTACCTCACCCATTGCAGGAGTGGAAGGAAAATCTACCATGTTGATTTCAAATGTGTTAGCATTTGACTCTCATTTGTGAGATATTGATTTGTGCTGAATGCTAACCATCACAGTTCAAGAAAACAAGCTGGCCCTTTCCTACGAGTGCAAGTCTTACAGAACAAGAGCAACACGAATTAAATCTCTGACAACAATTCCTGTGTGCAGACAGACTCATGGTGTGATTCTAGGCAGAAAACGATATTTGATTGGCAATTTCAGAGCACATTTACTACTGTGGTAGAGCAAGTGATAATTACTGTAACAGCCTGACACATTTTCCTTATAGTTTAGAGAGGCAGAAAAGAGCACATGTCCTAACAGCTACTTGAGACCATGAGCATGTGGAACCTAGGTGAGTGATTAGACTAGAGCAAAGGAAATGAGCCTTGGTGACGTTGAATGCGTCAGCGTTACACACTGCTATCTGAAATACCACACAGTGCTGAATAGTAAGCATGGGAGTGCAGGAAAATCAGCTGCCTGTGTGCTAAGAGTGTGCTTCTGGAGACTGTGTATTGTCAGGTGCAAGAGAGATCTGCATGGACGCTTGCACAACTGCATGAAGACTGCAGAGATGTATGTAAGAGTACATGTGTGGTAAGGGTTAATTGGAGTTTTGAAAATGTAGGAACTACCTCACCCATTGCAGGAGTGGAAGGAAAATCTACCATGTTGATTGCAAATGTGTTAGCATTTGACTCTCATTTGTGAGATGTTGATTTGTGCTGAATGCTAACCATCACAGTTCAAGAAAACAAGCTGCCCCTTTCCTGCGAGTGCAAGTCTTACAGAACAAGAGCAACACGAATTCAATCTCTGACAACAATTCCTGTGTGCAGACAGACTCATAGTGTGATTCTAGGCAGAAAACGATATTTGATTGGCAATTTCAAAGCACATTTACTACTGTGGCGGAGCAAGTGATAATTACTGTAACAGCCTGACACATTTTCCTTATAGTTTAGAGAGGCAGAAAAGAGCACATGTCCTAACAGCTACTTGAGACCATGAGCATGTGGAACCTGGGTGAGTGATTAGACTAGAGCAAAGGAAATGAGCCTTGGTGATGTTGAATGTGTTAGCGTTACACACTGCTATCTGAAATACCACACAGTGCTGAATAGTAAGCATGGGAGGGCAGGAAAATCAGCTGCCTGTGTGCTAAGAGTGTGCTTCTGGAGACTGTGTATTGTCAGGTGCAAGAGAGATCTGCATGGACGCTTGCACATCTGCATGAAGACTGCAGAGATGTATGTAAGAGTACATGTGTGGTAAGGGTAATTGGAGTTTTGAACATGTAGGAACTACCTCACCCATTGCAGGAGTGGAAGGAAAATCTACCATGTTGATTGCAAATGTGTTAGCATTTGACTCTCATTTGTGAGATGTTGATTTGTGCTGAATGCTAACCATCACAGTTCAAGAAAACAAGCTGCCCCTTTCCTGCGAGTGCAAGTCTTACAGAACAAGAGCAACACGAATTAAATCTCTGACAACAATTCCTGTGTGCAGACAGACTCATGGTGTGATTCTAGGCAGAAAACGATATTTGATTGGCAATTTCAAAGCACATGTACTACTGTGGTAGAGCAAGTGATAATTACTGTAACAGCCTGACACATTTTCCTTATAGTTTAGAGAGGCAGAAAAGAGCACATGTCCTAACAGCTACTTGAGACCATGAGCATGTGGAACCTGGGTGAGTGATGAGACTAGAGCAAAGGAAATGAGCCTTGGTGATGTTGAATGTGTTAGCGTTACACACTGCTATCTGAAATACCACACAGTGCTGAATAGTAAGCATGGGAGGGCAGGAAAATCAGCTGCCTGTGTGCTAAGAGTGTGCTTCTGGAGACTGTGTATTGTCAGGTGCAAGAGAGATCTGCATGGACGCTTGCACATCTGCATGAAGACTGCAGAGATGTATGTAAGAGTACATGTGTGGTAAGGGTTAATTGGAGTTTTGAACATGTAGGAACTACCTCACCCATTGCAGGAGTGGAAGGAAAATCTACCATGTTGATTGCAAATGTGTTAGCATTTGACTCTCATTTGTGAGATGTTGATTTGTGCTGAATGCTAACCATCACATTTCAAGAAAACAAGCTGCCCCTTTCCTGCGAGTGCAAGTCTTACAGAACAAGAGCAACACAAATTAAATCTCTGACAACAATTCCTGTGTGCAGACAGACTCATGGTGTGATTCTAGGCAGAAAACGATATTTGATTGGCAATTTCAAAGCACATGTACTACTGTGGTAGAGCAAATGATAATTACTGTAACAGCCTGACACATTTTCCTTATAGTTCAGAGAGGCAGAAAAGAGCACATGTCCTAACAGCTACTTGAGACCATGAGCATGTGGAACCTGGGTGAGTGATTAGACTAGAGCAAAGGGAATGAGCCTTGGTGACGTTTAATGTGTTAGCGTTACACACTGCTATCTGAAATACCATACAGTGCTGAATAGTAAGCATGGGAGTGCAGGAAAATTAGCTGCCTGTGTGCTAAGAGTGTGCTTCTGGAGACTGTGTATTGTCAGGTGCAAGAGAGATCTGCATGGACGCTTGCACAACTGCATGAAGACTGCAGAGATGTATGTAAGAGTGTGGTAAGGGTTAATTGGAGTTTTGAACATGTAGGAACTACCTCACCCATTGCAGGAGTGGAAGGAAAATCTACCATGTTGATTTCAAATGTGTTAGCATTTGACTCTCATTTGTGAGATATTGATTTGTGCTGAATGCTAACCATCACAGTTCAAGAAAACAAGCTGGCCCTTTCCTGCGAGTGCAAGTCTTACAGAACAAGAGCAACACAAATTAAATCTCTGACAACAATTCCTGTGTGCAGACAGACTCATGGTGTTATTCTAGGCAGAAAACGATATTTGATTGGCAATTTCAAAGCACATTTACTACTGTGGTGGAGCAAGTGACAATTACTGTAAGAGCCTGACACATTTTCCTTATAGTTTAGAGAGGCAGAAAAGAGCACATGTCCTAACAGCTACTTGAGACCATGAGCATGTGGAACCTAGGTGAGTGATTAGACTATAGCAAAGGAAATGAGCCTTGGTGACATGGAATGTGTCAGCGTTACACACTGCTATCTGAAATACCACACAGTGCTGAATAGTAAGCATGGGAGTGCAGGAAAATCAGCTGCCTGTGTGCTAAGAGTGTGCTTCTGGAGACTGTGTGTTGTCAGGTGCAAGAGAGATCTGCATGGACGCTTGCACAACTGCATGAAGACTGCAGAGATGTATGTAAGAGTACATGTGTGGTAAGGGTTAATTGGAGTTTTGAACATGTAGGAACTACCTCACCCATTGCAGGAGGGGAAGGAAAATCTACCACGTTGATTTCAAATGTGTTAGCATTTTCCTCTCATTTGTGAGATATTGATTTGTTCTGAATGCTAACCATCACAGTTCAAGAAAACAAGCTGCCCCTTTCCTGTGAGTGCAAGTCTTACAGAACAAGAGCAACACGAATTAAATCTCTGTCAACAATTCCTGTGTGCAGACAGACTCATGGTGTGATTCTAGGCAGAAAACGATATTTGATTGGCAATTTCAAAGCACATTTACTACTGTGGTGGAGCAAGTGATAATTACTGTAATAGCCTGACACATTTTCCTTATAGTTTAGAGAGGCAGAAAAGAGCACATGTCCTAACAGCTACTTGAGACCATGAGCATGTGGAACCTGGGTGAGTGATTAGACTAGAGCAAAAGAAATGAGCCTTGGTGATGTTGAATGTGTTAGCGTTACACACTGCTATCTGAAATACCACACAGTGCTGAATAGTAAGCATGGGAGGGCAGGAAAATCAGCTGCCTGTGTGCTAAGAGTGTGCTTCTGGAGACTGTGTATTGTCAGGTGCAAGAGAGATCTGCATGGACGCTTGCACATCTGCATGAAGACTGCAGAGATGTATGTAAGAGCACATGTGTGGTAAGGGATAATTGGAGTTTTGAACATGTAGGAACTACCTCACCCATTGCAGGAGTGGAAGGAAAATCTACCATGTTGATTGCAAATGTGTTAGCATTTGACTCTCATTTGTGAGATGTTGATTTGTGCTGAATGCTAACCATCACAGTTCAAGAAAACAAGCTGCCCCTTTCCTGCGAGTGCAAGTCTTACAGAACAAGAGCAACACGAATTAAATCTCTGACAACAGTTCCTGTGTGCAGACAGACTCATGGTGTGATTCTAGGCAGAAAACGATATTTGATTGGCAATTTCAAAGCACATGTACTACTGTGGTAGAGCAAGTGATAATTACTGTAACAGCCTGACACATTTTCCTTATAGTTTAGAGAGGCAGAAAAGAGCACATGTCCTAACAGCTACTTGAGACCATGAGCATGTGGAACCTGGGTGAGTGATGAGACTAGAGCAAAGGAAATGAGCCTTGGTGACGTTGAATGTGTTAGCGTTACACACTGCTATCTGAAATGCCACACAGTGCTGAATAGTAAGCATGGGAGTGCAGGAAAATCAGCTGCCTGTGTGCTAAGAGTGTGCTTCTGGAGACTGTGTATTGTCAGGTGCAAGAGAGATCTGCATGGACGCTTGCACAACTGCATGAAGACTGCAGAGATGTATGTAAGAGTACATGTGTGGTAAGGGTTAATTGGAGTTTTGAACATGTAGGAACTACATCACCCATTGCAGGAGTGAAAGGAAAATCTACCATGTTGATTTCAAATGTGTTAGCATTTGCCTCTCATTTGTGAGATATTGATTTGTGCTGAATGCTAACCATCACAGTTCAAGAAAACAAGCTGCCCCTTTCCTGCGAGTGCAAGTCTTACAGAACAAGAGCAACACGAATTAAATCTCTGACAACAATTCCTGTGTGCAGACAGACTCATGGTGTGATTCTAGGCAGAAAACGATATTTGATTGGCAATTTCAAAGCACATTTACTACTGTTGTAGAGCAAATGATAATTACTGTAACAGCCTGACACATTTTCCTTATAGTTCAGAGAGGCAGAAAAGAGCACATGTCCTAACAGCTACTTGAGACCATGAGCATGTGGAACCTGGGTGAGTGATTAGACTAGAGCAAAGGAAATGAGCCTTGGTGACATTTAATGTGTTAGCGTTACACACTGCTATCTGAAATACCATACAGTGCTGAATAGTAAGCATGGGAGTGCAGGAAAATTAGCTGCCTGTGTGCTAAGAGTGTGCTTCTGGAGACTGTGTATTGTCAGGTGCAAGAGAGATCTGCATGGACGCTTGCACAACTGCATGAAGACTGCAGAGATGTATGTAAGAGTGTGGTAAGGGTTAATTGGAGTTTTGAACATGTAGGAACTACCTCACCCATTGCAGGAGTGGAAGGAAAATCTACCATGTTGATTTCAAATGTGTTAGCATTTGACTCTCATTTGTGAGATATTGATTTGTGCTGAATGCTAACCATCACAGTTCAAGAAAACAAGCTGGCCCTTTCCTACGAGTGCAAGTCTTACAGAACAAGAGCAACACGAATTAAATCTCTGACAACAATTCCTGTGTGCAGACAGACTCATGGTGTGATTCTAGGCAGAAAACGATATTTGATTGGCAATTTCAGAGCACATTTACTACTGTGGTAGAGCAAGTGATAATTACTGTAACAGCCTGACACATTTTCCTTATAGTTTAGAGAGGCAGAAAAGAGCACATGTCCTAACAGCTACTTGAGACCATGAGCATGTGGAACCTAGGTGAGTGATTAGACTAGAGCAAAGGAAATGAGCCTTGGTGACGTTGAATGTGTCAGCGTTACACACTGCTATCTGAAATACCACACAGTGCTGAATAGTAAGCATGGGAGTGCAGGAAAATCAGCTGCCTGTGTGCTAAGAGTGTGCTTCTGGAGACTGTGTATTGTCAGGTGCAAGAGAGATCTGCATGGACGCTTGCACAACTGCATGAAGACTGCAGAGATGTATGTAAGAGTACATGTGTGGTAAGGGTTAATTGGAGTTTTGAAAATGTAGGAACTACCTCACCCATTGCAGGAGTGGAAGGAAAATCTACCATGTTGATTGCAAATGTGTTAGCATTTGACTCTCATTTGTGAGATGTTGATTTGTGCTGAATGCTAACCATCACAGTTCAAGAAAACAAGCTGCCCCTTTCCTGCGAGTGCAAGTCTTACAGAACAAGAGCAACACGAATTCAATCTCTGACAACAATTCCTGTGTGCAGACAGCCTCATAGTGTGATTCTAGGCAGAAAACGATATTTGATTGGCAATTTCAAAGCACATTTACTACTGTGGCGGAGCAAGTGATAATTACTGTAACAGCCTGACACATTTTCCTTATAGTTTAGAGAGGCAGAAAAGAGCACATGTCCTAACAGCTACTTGAGACCATGAGCATGTGGAACCTGGGTGAGTGATTAGACTAGAGCAAAGGAAATGAGCCTTGGTGATGTTGAATGTGTTAGCGTTACACACTGCTATCTGAAATACCACACAGTGCTGAATAGTAAGCATGGGAGGGCAGGAAAATCAGCTGCCTGTGTGCTAAGAGTGTGCTTCTGGAGACTGTGTATTGTCAGGTGCAAGAGAGATCTGCATGGACGCTTGCACATCTGCATGAAGACTGCAGAGATGTATGTAAGAGTACATGCGTGGTAAGGGTAATTGGAGTTTTGAACATGTAGGAACTACCTCACCCATTGCAGGAGTGGAAGGAAAATCTACCATGTTGATTGCAAATGTGTTAGCATTTGACTCTCATTTGTGAGATGTTGATTTGTGCTGAATGCTAACCATCACAGTTCAAGAAAACAAGCTGCCCCTTTCCTGCGAGTGCAAGTCTTACAGAACAAGAGCAACACGAATTAAATCTCTGACAACAATTCCTGTGTGCAGACAGACTCATGGTGTGATTCTAGGCAGAAAACGATATTTGATTGGCAATTTCAAAGCACATGTACTACTGTGGTAGAGCAAGTGATAATTACTGTAACAGCCTGACACATTTTCCTTATAGTTTAGAGAGGCAGAAAAGAGCACATGTCCTAACAGCTACTTGAGACCATGAGCATGTGGAACCTGGGTGAGTGATGAGACTAGAGCAAAGGAAATGAGCCTTGGTGATGTTGAATGTGTTAGCGTTACACACTGCTATCTGAAATACCACACAGTGCTGAATAGTAAGCATGGGAGGGCAGGAAAATCAGCTGCCTGTGTGCTAAGAGTGTGCTTCTGGAGACTGTGTATTGTCAGGTGCAAGAGAGATCTGCATGGACGCTTGCACATCTGCATGAAGACTGCAGAGATGTATGTAAGAGTACATGTGTGGTACGGGTTAATTGGAGTTTTGAACATGTAGGAACTACCTCACCCATTGCAGGAGTGGAAGGAAAATCTACCATGTTGATTGCAAATGTGTTAGCATTTGACTCTCATTTGTGAGATGTTGATTTGTGCTGAATGCTAACCATCACATTTCAAGAAAACAAGCTGCCCCTTTCCTGCGAGTGCAAGTCTTACAGAACAAGAGCAACACAAATTAAATCTCTGACAACAATTCCTGTGTGCAGACAGACTCATGGTGTGATTCTAGGCAGAAAACGATATTTGATTGGCAATTTCAAAGCACATGTACTACTGTGGTAGAGCAAATGATAATTACTGTAACAGCCTGACACATTTTCCTTATAGTTCAGAGAGGCAGAAAAGAGCACATGTCCTAACAGCTACTTGAGACCATGAGCATGTGGAACCTGGGTGAGTGATTAGACTAGAGCAAAGGGAATGAGCCTTGGTGACGTTTAATGTGTTAGCGTTACACACTGCTATCTGAAATACCATACAGTGCTGAATAGTAAGCATGGGAGTGCAGGAAAATTAGCTGCCTGTGTGCTAAGAGTGTGCTTCTGGAGACTGTGTATTGTCAGGTGCAAGAGAGATCTGCATGGACGCTTGCACAACTGCATGAAGACTGCAGAGATGTATGTAAGAGTGTGGTAAGGGTTAATTGGAGTTTTGAACATGTAGGAACTACCTCACCCATTGCAGGAGTGGAAGGAAAATCTACCATGTTGATTTCAAATGTGTTAGCATTTGACTCTCATTTGTGAGATATTGATTTGTGCTGAATGCTAACCATCACAGTTCAAGAAAACAAGCTGGCCCTTTCCTGCGAGTGCAAGTCTTACAGAACAAGAGCAACACAAATTAAATCTCTGACAACAATTCCTGTGTGCAGACAGACTCATGGTGTTATTCTAGGCAGAAAACGATATTTGATTGGCAATTTCAAAGCACATTTACTACTGTGGTGGAGCAAGTGACAATTACTGTAAGAGCCTGACACATTTTCCTTATAGTTTAGAGAGGCAGAAAAGAGCACATGTCCTAACAGCTACTTGAGACCATGAGCATGTGGAACCTAGGTGAGTGATTAGACTATAGCAAAGGAAATGAGCCTTGGTGACATGGAATGTGTCAGCGTTACACACTGCTATCTGAAATACCACACAGTGCTGAATAGTAAGCATGGGAGTGCAGGAAAATCAGCTGCCTGTGTGCTAAGAGTGTGCTTCTGGAGACTGTGTGTTGTCAGGTGCAAGAGAGATCTGCATGGACGCTTGCACAACTGCATGAAGACTGCAGAGATGTATGTAAGAGTACATGTGTGGTAAGGGTTAATTGGAGTTTTGAACATGTAGGAACTACCTCACCCATTGCAGGAGGGGAAGGAAAATCTACCACGTTGATTTCAAATGTGTTAGCATTTTCCTCTCATTTGTGAGATATTGATTTGTTCTGAATGCTAACCATCACAGTTCAAGAAAACAAGCTGCCCCTTTCCTGTGAGTGCAAGTCTTACAGAACAAGAGCAACACGAATTAAATCTCTGTCAACAATTCCTGTGTGCAGACAGACTCATGGTGTGATTCTAGGCAGAAAACGATATTTGATTGGCAATTTCAAAGCACATTTACTACTGTGGTGGAGCAAGTGATAATTACTGTAATAGCCTGACACATTTTCCTTATAGTTTAGAGAGGCAGAAAAGAGCACATGTCCTAACAGCTACTTGAGACCATGAGCATGTGGAACCTGGGTGAGTGATTAGACTAGAGCAAAAGAAATGAGCCTTGGTGATGTTGAATGTGTTAGCGTTACACACTGCTATCTGAAATACCACACAGTGCTGAATAGTAAGCATGGGAGGGCAGGAAAATCAGCTGCCTGTGTGCTAAGAGTGTGCTTCTGGAGACTGTGTATTGTCAGGTGCAAGAGAGATCTGCATGGACGCTTGCACATCTGCATGAAGACTGCAGAGATGTATGTAAGAGCACATGTGTGGTAAGGGATAATTGGAGTTTTGAAGATGTAGGAACTACCTCACCCATTGCAGGAGTGGAAGGAAAATCTACCATGTTGATTGCAAATGTGTTAGCATTTGACTCTCATTTGTGAGATGTTGATTTGTGCTGAATGCTAACCATCACAGTTCAAGAAAACAAGCTGCCCCTTTCCTGCGAGTGCAAGTCTTACAGAACAAGAGCAACACGAATTAAATCTCTGACAACAGTTCCTGTGTGCAGACAGACTCATGGTGTGATTCTAGGCAGAAAACGATATTTGATTGGCAATTTCAAAGCACATGTACTACTGTGGTAGAGCAAGTGATAATTACTGTAACAGCCTGACACATTTTCCTTATAGTTTAGAGAGGCAGAAAAGAGCACATGTCCTAACAGCTACTTGAGACCATGAGCATGTGGAACCTGGGTGAGTGATGAGACTAGAGCAAAGGAAATGAGCCTTGGTGACGTTGAATGTGTTAGCGTTACACACTGCTATCTGAAATGCCACACAGTGCTGAATAGTAAGCATGGGAGTGCAGGAAAATCAGCTGCCTGTGTGCTAAGAGTGTGCTTCTGGAGACTGTGTATTGTCAGGTGCAAGAGAGATCTGCATGGACGCTTGCACAACTGCATGAAGACTGCAGAGATGTATGTAAGAGTACATGTGTGGTAAGGGTTAATTGGAGTTTTGAACATGTAGGAACTACCTCACCCATTGCAGGAGTGGAAGGAAAATCTACCATGTTGATTTCAAATGTGTTAGCATTTGCCTCTCATTTGTGAGATATTGATTTGTGCTGAATGCTAACCATCACAGTTCAAGAAAACAAGCTGCCCCTTTCCTTCGAGTGCAAGTCTTACAGAACAAGAGCAACACAAATTAAATCTCTGTCAACAATTCCTGTGTGCAGACAGACTCATGGTGTGATTCTAGGCAGAAAACGATATTTGATTGGCAATTTCAAAGCACATTTACTACTGTGGTGGAGCAAGTGATAATTACTGTAACAGCCTGACACATTTTCCTTATAGTTTAGAGAGGCAGAAAAGAGCACATGTCCTAACAGCTACTTGAGACCATGAGCATGTGGAACCTGGGTGAGTGATTAGACTAGAGCAAAGGAAATGAGCCTTGGTGATGTTGAATGTGTTAGCGTTACACACTGCTATCTGAAATACCACACAGTGCTGAATAGTAAGCATGGGAGGGCAGGAAAATCAGCTGCCTGTGTGCTAAGAGTGTGCTTCTGGAGACTGTGTATTGTCAGGTGCAAGAGAGATCTGCATGGACGCTTGCACATCTGCATGAAGACTGCAGAGATGTGTGTAAGAGTACTTGTGTGGTAAGGGTTAATTGGAGTTTTGAACATGTAGGAACTACCTTACCCATTGCAGGAGTGGAAGGAAAATCTACCATGTTGATTGCAAATGTGTTAGCATTTGACTCTCATTTGTGAGATGTTGATTTGTGCTGAATGCTAACCATCACAGTTCAAGAAAACAAGCTGCCCCTTTCCTGCGAGTGCAAGTCTTACAGAACAAGAGCAACACGAATTAAATCTCTGACAACAATTCCTGTGTGCAGACAGACTCATGGTGTGATTCTAGGCAGAAAACGATATTTGATTGGCAATTTCAAAGCACATGTACTACTGTGGTAGAGCAAGTGATAATTACTGTAACAGCCTGACACATTTTCCTTATTGTTTAGAGAGGCAGAAAAGAGCACATGTCCTAACAGCTACTTGAGACCATGAGCATGTGGAACCTGGGTGAGTGATGAGACTAGAGCAAAGGAAAGGAGCCTTGGTGACGTTGAATGTGTTAGCGTTACACACTGCTATCTGAAATGCTACACAGTGCTGAATAGTAAGCATGGGAGTGCAGGAAAATCAGCTGCCTGTGTGCTAAGAGTGTGCTTCTGGAGACTGTGTATTGTCAGGTGCAAGAGAGATCTGCATGGACGCTTGCACAACTGCATGAAGACTGCAGAGATGTATGTAAGAGTACATGTGTGGTAAGGGTTAATTGGAGTTTTGAACATGTAGGAACTACCTCACCCATTGCAGGAGTGGAAGGAAAATCTACCATGTTGATTTCAAATGTGTTAGCATTTGCCTCTCATTTGTGAGAAATTGATTTGTTCTGAATGCTAACCATCACAGTTCAAGAAAACAAGCTGCCCCTTTCCTGCGAGTGCAAGTCTTACAGAACAAGAGCAACACAAATTAAATCTCTGTCAACAATTCCTGTGTGCAGACAGACTCATGGTGTGATTCTAGGCAGAAAACGATATTTGATTGGCAATTTCAAAGCACATTTACTACTGTGGTAGAGCAAATGATAATTACTGTAACAGCCTGACACATTTTCCTTATAGTTCAGAGAGGCAGAAAAGAGCACATGTCCTAACAGCTACTTGAGACCATGAGCATGTGGAACCTGGGTGAGTGATTAGACTAGAGCAAAGGAAATGAGCCTTGGTGACATTTAATGTGTTAGCGTTACACACTGCTATCTGAAATACCATACAGTGCTGAATAGTAAGCATGGGAGTGCAGGAAAATTAGCTGCCTGTGTGCTAAGAGTGTGCTTCTGGAGACTGTGTATTGTCAGGTGCAAGAGAGATCTGCATGGAGGCTTGCACAACTGCATGAAGACTGCAGAGATGTATGTAAGAGTGTGGTAAAGGTTAATTGGAGTTTTGAACATGTAGGAACTACCTCACCCATTGCAGGAGTGGAAGGAAAATCTACCATGTTGATTTCAAATGTGTTAGCATTTGACTCTCATTTGTGAGATATTGATTTGTGCTGAATGCTAACCATCACAGTTCAAGAAAACAAGCTGGCCCTTTCCTGCGAGTGCAAGTCTTACAGAACAAGAGCAACACGAATTAAATCTCTGACAACAATTCCTGTGTGCAGACAGACTCATGGTGTGATTCTAGGCAGAAAACGATATTTGATTGGCAATTTCAGAGCACATTTACTACTGTGGTAGAGCAAGTGATAATTACTGTAACAGCCTGACACATTTTCCTTATAGTTTAGAGAGGCAGAAAAGAGCACATGTCCTAACAGCTACTTGAGACCATGAGCATGTGGAACCTAGGTGAGTGATTAGACTAGAGCAAAGGAAATGAGCCTTGGTGACGTTGAATGTGTCAGCGTTACACACTGCTATCTGAAATACCACACAGTGCTGAATAGTAAGCATGGGAGTGCAGGAAAATCAGCTGCCTGTGTGCTAAGAGTGTGCTTCTGGAGACTGTGTATTGTCAGGTGCAAGAGAGATCTGCATGGACGCTTGCACAACTGCATGAAGACTGCAGAGATGTATGTAAGAGTACATGTGTGGTAAGGGTTAATTGGAGTTTTGAACATGTAGGAACTACCTCACCCATTGCAGGAGGGGAAGGAAAATCTACCACGTTGATTTCAAATGTTTTAGCATTTGCCTCTCATTTGTGAGATATTGATTTGTTCTGAATGCTAACCATCACAGTTCAAGAAAACAAGCTGCCCCTTTCCTGTGAGTGCAAGTCTTACAGAACAAGAGCAACACGAATTAAATCTCTGTCAACAATTCCTGTGTGCAGACAGACTCATGGTGTGATTCTACGCAGAAAACGATATTTGATTGGCAATTTCAAAGCACATTTACTACTGTGGTGGAGCAAGTGATAATTACTGTAATAGCCTGACACATTTTCGTTATAGTTTAGAGAGGCAGAAAAGAGCACATGTCCTAACAGCTACTTGAGACCATGAGCATGTGGAACCTGGGTGAGTGATTAGACTAGAGCAAAAGAAATGAGCCTTGGTGATGTTGAATGTGTTAGCGTTACACACTGCTATCTGAAATACCACACAGTGCTGAATAGTAAGCATGGGAGGGCAGGAAAATCAGCTGCCTGTGTGCTAAGAGTGTGCTTCTGGAGACTGTGTATTGTCAGGTGCAAGAGAGATCTGCATGGACGCTTGCACATCTGCATGAAGACTGCAGAGATGTATGTAAGAGCACATGTGCGGTAAGGGATAATTGGAGTTTTGAACATGTAGGAACTACCTCACCCATTGCAGGAGTGGAAGGAAAATCTACCATGTTGATTGCAAATATGTTAAGATTTGACTCTCATTTGTGAGATGTTGATTTGTGCTGAATGCTAACCATCACAGTTCAAGAAAACAAGCTGCCCCTTTCCTGCGATTGCAAGTCTTACAGAACAAGAGCAACACGAATTAAATCTCTGACAACAGTTCCTGTGTGCAGACAGACTCATGGTGTGATTCTAGGCAGAAAACGATATTTGATTGGCAATTTCAAAGCACATGTACTACTGTGGTAGAGCAAGTGATAATTACTGTAACAGCCTGACACATTTTCCTTATAGTTTAGAGAGGCAGAAAAGAGCACATGTCCTAACAGCTACTTGAGACCATGAGCATGTGGAACCTGGGTGAGTGATGAGACTAGAGCAAAGGAAATGAGCCTTGGTGACGTTGAATGTGTTAGCGTTACACACTGCTATCTGAAATGCCACACAGTGCTGAATAGTAAGCATGGGAGTGCAGGAAAATCAGCTGCCTGTGTGCTAAGAGTGTGCTTCTGGAGACTGTGTATTGTCAGGTGCAAGAGAGATCTGCATGGACGCTTGCACAACTGCATGAAGACTGCAGAGATGTATGTAAGAGTACATGTGTGGTAAGGGTTAATTGGAGTTTTGAACATGTAGGAACTACCTCACCCATTGCAGGAGTGGAAGGAAAATCTACCATGTTGATTTCAAATGTGTTAGCATTTGCCTCTCATTTGTGAGATATTGATTTGTGCTGAATGCTAACCATCACAGTTCAAGAAAACAAGCTGCCCCTTTCCTGTGAGTGCAAGTCTTACAGAACAAGAGCAACACAAATTAAATCTCTGTCAACAATTCCTGTGTGCAGACAGACTCATGGTGTGATTCTAGGCAGAAAACGATATTTGATTGGCAATTTCAAAGCACATGTACTACTGTGGTAGAGCAAGTGATAATTACTGTAACAGCCTGACACATTTTCCTTATAGTTTAGAGAGGCAGAAAAGAGCACATGTCCTAACAGCTACTTGAGACCATGAGCATGTGGAACCTGGGTGAGTGATGAGACTAGAGCAAAGGAAATGAGCCTTGGTGACGTTGAATGTGTTAGCGTTACACACTGCTATCTGAAATGCCACACAGTGCTGAATAGTAAGCATGGGAGGGCAGGAAAATCAGCTGCCTGTGTGCTAAGAGTGTGCTTCTGGAGACTGTGTATTGTCAGGTGCAAGAGAGATCTGCATGGACGCTTGCACAACTGCATGAAGACTGCAGAGATGTATGTAAGAGTACATGTGTGGTAAGGGTTAATTGGAGTTTTGAACATGTAGGAACTACCTTACCCATTGCAGGAGTGGAAGGAAAATCTACCATGTTGATTGCAAATGTGTTAGCATTTGACTCTCATTTGTGAGATGTTGATTTGTGCTGAATGCTAACCATCACAGTTCAAGAAAACAAGCTGCCCCTTTCCTGCGAGTGCAAGTCTTACAGAACAAGAGCAACACGAATTAAATCTCTGACAACAATTCCTGTGTGCAGACAGACTCATGGTGTGATTCTAGGCAGAAAACGATATTTGATTGGCAATTTCAAAGCACATGTACTACTGTGGTAGAGCAAGTGATAATTACTGTAACAGCCTGACACATTTTCCTTATAGTTTAGAGAGGCAGAAAAGAGCACATGTCCTAAGAGCTACTTGAGACCATGAGCATGTGGAACCTGGGTGAGTGATGAGACTAGAGCAAAGGAAATGAGCCTTGGTGACGTTGAATGTGTTAGCGTTACACACTGCTATCTGAAATGCCACACAGTGCTGAATAGTAAGCATGGGAGTGCAGGAAAATCAGCTGCCTGTGTGCTAAGAGTGTGCTTCTGGAGACTGTGTATTGTCAGGTGCAAGAGAGATCTGCATGGACGCTTGCACAACTGCATGAAGACTGCAGAGATGTATGTAAGAGTACATGTGTGGTAAGGGTTAATTGGAGTTTTGAACATGTAGGAACTACATCACCCATTGCAGGAGTGAAAGGAAAATCTACCATGTTGATTTCAAATGTCTTAGCATTTGCCTCTCATTTTTGAGATATTGATTTGTGCTGAATGCTAACCATCACAGTTCAAGAAAACAAGCTGCCCCTTTCCTGCGAGTGCAAGTCTTACAGAACAAGAGCAACACCAATTAAATCTCTGACAACAATTCCTGTGTGCAGACAGACTCATGGTGTGATTCTAGGCAGAAAACGATATTTGATTGGCAATTTCAAAGCACATTTACTACTGTGGTAGAGCAAATGATAATTACTGTAACAGCCTGACACATTTTCCTTATAGTTCAGAGAGGCAGAAAAGAGCACATGTCCTAACAGCTACTTGAGACCATGAGCATGTGGAACCTGGGTGAGTGATTAGACTAGAGCAAAGGAAATGAGCCTTGGTGACATTTAATGTGTTAGCGTTACACACTGCTATCTGAAATACCATACAGTGCTGATTAGTAAGCATGGGAGTGCAGGAAAATTAGCTGCCTGTGTGCTAAGAGTGTGCTTCTGGAGACTGTGTATTGTCAGGTGCAAGAGAGATCTGCATGGAGGCTTGCACAACTGCATGAAGACTGCAGAGATGTATGTAAGAGTGTGGTAAGGGTTAATTGGAGTTTTGAACATGTAGGAACTACCTCACCCATTGCAGGAGTGGAAGGAAAATCTACCATGTTGATTTCAAATGTGTTAGCATTTGCCTCTCATTTGTGAGATATTGATTTGTGCTGAATGCTAACCATCACAGTTCAAGAAAACAAGCTGCCCCTTCCCTGTGAGTGCAAGTCTTACAGAACAAGAGCAACACAAATTAAATCTCTGACAACAATTCCTGTGTGCAGACAGACTCATGGTGTGATTCTAGGCAGAAAACGATATTTGATTGGCAATTTCAAAGCACATTTACTACTGTGGTAGAGCAAGTGATACTTACTGTAACAGCCTGACACATTTTCCTTATAGTTTAGAGAGGCAGAAAAGAGCACATGTCCTAACAGCTACTTGAGAGCATGAGCATGTGGAACCTGGGTGAGTGATTAGACTAGATCAAAGGAAATGAGCATTGGTGACGTTGAATGTGTTAGCGTTACACACTGCTATCTGAAATACCACACAGTGCTGAATAGTAAGCATGGGAGTGCAGGAAAATCAGCTGCCTGTGTGCTAAGAGTGTGCTTCTGGAGACTGTGTATTGTTAGGTGCAAGAGAGATCTGCATGGACGCTTGCACAACTGCATGAAGACTGCAGAGATGTATGTAAGAGTACATGTGTGGTAAGGGTTAATTGGAGTTTTGAACATGCAGGAACTACCTCACCCATTGCAGGAGTGGAAGGAGAATCTACCATGTTGATTTCAAATGTGTTAGCATTTGCCTCTCATTTGTGAGATATTGATTTGTGCTGAATGCTAACCATCACAGTTCAAGAAAACAAGCTGCCCCTTTCCTGTGAGTGCAAGTCTTACAGAACTAGAGCAACACAAATTAAATCTCTGTCAACAATTCCTGTGTGCAGACAGACTCATGGTGTGATTCTAGGCAGAAAACGATATTTGATTGGCAATTTCAAAGCACATTTACTACTGTGGTAGAGCAAGTGATAATTACTGTAACAGCCTGACACATTTTCCTTATAGTTTAGAGAGGCAGAAAAGAGCACATGTCCTAACAGCTACTTGAGACCATGAGCATGTGGAACCTGGGTGAGTGATTAGACTAGAGCAAAGGAAATGAGCCTTGGTGACGTTGAATGTGTTAGCGTTACACACTGCTATCTGAAATACCACACAGTGCTGAATAGTAAGCATGGGAGTGCAGGAAAATCAGCTGCCTGTGTGCTAAGAGTGTGCTTCTGGAGACTGTGTATTGTCAGGTGCAAGAGAGATCTGCATGGACGCTTGCACAACTGCATGAAGACTGCAGAGATGTATGTAAGAGTACATGTGTGGTAAGGGTTAATTGGAGTTTTGAACATGTAGGAACTACCTCACCCATTGCAGGAGTGGAAGGAGAATCTACCATGTTGATTTCAAATGTGTTAGCATTTGCCTCTCATTTGTGAGATATTGATTTGTGCTGAATGATAACCATCACAGTTCAAGAAAACAAGCTGCCCCTTCCCTGTGAGTGCAAGTCTTACAGAACAAGAGCAACACAAATTAAATCTCTGACAACAATTCCTGTGTGCAGACAGACTCATGGTGTGATTCTAGGCAGAAAACGATATTTCATTGGCAATTTCAAAGCACATTTACTACTGTGGTAGAGCAAGTGATAATTACTGTAACAGCCTGACACATTTTCCTTATAGTTTAGAGAGGCAGAAAAGAGCACATGTCCTAACAGCTACTTGAGACCATGAGCAGGTGGAACCTGGGTGAGTGATTAGACTAGAGCAAAGGAAATGAGCCTTGGTGCCATTGAATGTGTTAGCGTTACACACTGCTATCTGAAATACCACACAGTGCTGAATAGTAAGCATGGGAGTGCAGGAAAATCAGCTGCCTGTGTGCTAAGAGTGTGCTTCTGGAGACTGTGTATTGTCAGGTGCAAGAGAGATCTGCATGGATGCTTGCACAACTGCATGAAGACTGCAGAGATGTATGTAAGAGTACATGTGTGGTAAGGGTTAATTGGAGGTTTTGAACATGTAGGAACTACCTCACCCATTGCAGGAGTGGAAGGAAAATCTACCATGTTGATTTCAAATGTGTTAGCATTTGCCTCTCATTTGTGAGATATTGATTTGTGCTGAATGCTAACGATCACAGTTCAAGAAAACAAGCTGCCCCTTTCCTGTGAGTGCAAGTCTTACAGAACTAGAGCAACACAAATTAAATCTCTGACAACAATTCCTGTGTGCAGACAGACTCATGGTGTGATTCTAGGCAGAAAACGATATTTGATTGGCAATTTCAAAGCACATTTACTACTGTGGTAGAGCAAGTGATAATTACTGTAACAGCCTGACACATTTTCCTTATAGTTTAGAGAGGCAGAAAAGAGCACATGTCCTAACAGCTACTTGAGACCATGAGCATGTGGAACCTGGGTGAGTGATTAGACTAGAGCAAAGAAAATGAGCCTTGGTGACGTTGAATGTGTTAGCGTTACACACTGCTATCTGAAATACCACACAGTGCTAAATAGTAAGCATGGGAGTGCAGGAAAATCAGCTGCCTGTGTGCTAAGAGTGTGCTTCTGGAGACTGTGTATTGCCAGGTGCAAGAGAGATCTGCATGGAAGCTTGCACAACTGCATGAAGACTGCAGAGATGTATGTAAGAGTGTGGTAAGGGTTAATTGGAGTTTTGAACATGTAGGAACTACCTCACCCATTGCAGGAGTGGAAGGAAAATCTACCATGTTGATTTCAAATGTGTTAGCATTTGACTCTCATTTGTGAGAAATTGATTTGTTTTGAATGCTAACCATCACAGTTCAAGAAAACAAGCTGCCCCTTTCCTGCGAGTGCAAGTCTTACAGAACAAGAGCAACACAAATTAAATCTCTGTCAACAATTCCTGTGTGCAGACACACTCATGGTGTGATTCTAGGCAGAAAACGATATTTGATTGGCAATTTCGAAGCACATTTACTACTGTGGTAGAGCAAGTGATAATTACTGTAACAGCCTGACACATTTTCCTTATAGTTTAATGAGGCAGAAAAGAGCACATGTCCTAACAGCTACTTGAGACCATGAGCATGTGGAACCTGGGTGAGTGATTAGACTAGATCAAAGGAAATGAGCCTTGGTGACGTTGAATGTGTTAGCGTTACACACTGCTATCTGAAATACCACACAGTGCTGAATAGTAAGCATGGGAGTGCAGGAAAATCAGCTGCCTGTGTGCTAAGAGTGTGCTTCTGGAGACTGTGTATTGTCAGGTGCAAGAGAGATCTGCATGGACGCTTGCACAACTGCATGAAGACTGCAGAGATGTATGTAAGAGTACATGTGTGGTAAGGGTTAATTGGAGTTTTGAACATGTAGGAACTACATCACCCATTGCCGGAGTGAAAGGAAAATCTACCATGTTGATTTCAAATGTGTTAGCATTTGCCTCTCATTTGTGAGATATTGATTTGTGCTGAATGCTAACCATCACAGTTCAAGAAAACAAGCTGCCCCTTTCCTGCGAGTGCAAGTCTTACAGAACAAGAGCAACATGAATTAAATGTCTGACAACAATTCCTGTGTGCAGACAGACTCATGGTGTGATTCTAGTCAGAAAACGATATTGGATTGGCAATTTCAAAACACATTTACTACTGTGGTAGAGCAAATGATAATTACTGTAACAGCCTGACACATTTTCCTTAAAGTTCAGAGAGGCAGAAAAGAGCAAATGTCCTAACAGCTACTTGAGACCATGAGCATGTGGAACCTGGGTGAGTTATTAGACTAGAGCAAAGGAAATGAGCCTTGGTGACGTTTATTGTGTTAGCGTTACACACTGCTATCTGAAATACCATACAGTGCTGAATAGTAAGCATGGGAGTGCAGGAAAATTAGCTGCCTGTGTGCTAAGAGTGTGCTTCTGGAGACTCTGTATTGTCAGGTGCAAGAGAGATCTGCATGGACGCTTGCACAACTGCATGAAGACTGCAGAGATGTATGTAAGAGTGTGGTAAGGGTTAATTGGAGTTTTGAACATGTAGGAACTACCTCACCCATTGCAGGAGTGGAAGGAAAATCTACCATGTTGATTTCAAATGTGTTAGCATTTGACTCTCATTTGTGAGATATTGATTTGTGCTGAATGCTAACCATCACAGTTCAAGAAAACAAGCTGGCCCTTTCCTGCGAGTGCCAGTCTTACAGAACAAGAGCAACACAAATTAAATCTCTGACAACAATTCCTGTGTGCAGACAGACTCATGGTGTGATTCTAGGCAGAAAACGATATTTGACTGGCAATTTCAGAGCACATTTACTACTGTGGTAGAGCAAGTGATAATTACTGTAACAGCCTGACACATTTTCCTTATAGTTTAGAGAGGCAGAAAAGAGCACATATCCTAACAGCTACTTGAGACCATGAGCATGTGGAACCTAGGTGAGTGATTAGACTAGAGCAAAGGAAATGAGCCTTGGTGACGTTGAATGTGTCAGCGTTACACACTGCTATCTGAAATACCACACAGTGCTGAATAGTAAGCATGGGAGTGCAGGAAAATCAGCTGCCTGTGTGCTAAGAGTGTGCTTCTGGAGACTGTGTATTGTCAGGTGCAAGAGAGATCTGCATGGACGCTTGCACATCTGCATGAAGACTGCAGAGATGTATGTAAGAGTACATGTGTGGTAAGGGTTAATTGGAGTTTTGAACATGTAGGAACTACCTCACCCATTGCAGGAGGGGAAGGAAAATCTACCACGTTGATTTCAAATGTTTTAGCATTTGCCTCTCATTTGTGAGATATTGATTTGTTCTGAATGCTAACCATCACAGTTCAAGAAAACAAGCTGCCCCTTTCCTGTGAGTGCAAGTCTTACAGAACAAGAGCAACACGAATTAAATCTCTGTCAACAATTCCTGTGTGCAGACAGACTCATGGTGTGATTCTACGCAGAAAACGATATTTGATTGGCAATTTCAAAGCACATTTACTACTGTGGTGGAGCAAGTGATAATTACTGTAATAGCCTGACACATTTTCGTTATAGTTTAGAGAGGCAGAAAAGAGCACATGTCCTAACAGCTACTTGAGACCATGAGCATGTGGAACCTGGGTGAGTGATTAGACTAGAGCAAAAGAAATGAGCCTTGGTGATGTTGAATGTGTTAGCGTTACACACTGCTATCTGAAATACCACACAGTGCTGAATAGTAAGCATGGGAGGGCAGGAAAATCAGCTGCCTGTGTGCTAAGAGTGTGCTTCTGGAGACTGTGTATTGTCAGGTGCAAGAGAGATCTGCATGGACGCTTGCACATCTGCATGAAGACTGCAGAGATGTATGTAAGAGCACATGTGCGGTAAGGGATAATTGGAGTTTTGAACATGTAGGAACTACCTCACCCATTGCAGGAGTGGAAGGAAAATCTACCATGTTGATTGCAAATATGTTAAGATTTGACTCTCATTTGTGAGATGTTGATTTGTGCTGAATGCTAACCATCACAGTTCAAGAAAACAAGCTGCCCCTTTCCTGCGATTGCAAGTCTTACAGAACAAGAGCAACACGAATTAAATCTCTGACAACAGTTCCTGTGTGCAGACAGACTCATGGTGTGATTCTAGGCAGAAAACGATATTTGATTGGCAATTTCAAAGCACATGTACTACTGTGGTAGAGCAAGTGATAATTACTGTAACAGCCTGACACATTTTCCTTATAGTTTAGAGAGGCAGAAAAGAGCACATGTCCTAACAGCTACTTGAGACCATGAGCATGTGGAACCTGGGTGAGTGATGAGACTAGAGCAAAGGAAATGAGCCTTGGTGACGTTGAATGTGTTAGCGTTACACACTGCTATCTGAAATGCCACACAGTGCTGAATAGTAAGCATGGGAGTGCAGGAAAATCAGCTGCCTGTGTGCTAAGAGTGTGCTTCTGGAGACTGTGTATTGTCAGGTGCAAGAGAGATCTGCATGGACGCTTGCACAACTGCATGAAGACTGCAGAGATGTATGTAAGAGTACATGTGTGGTAAGGGTTAATTGGAGTTTTGAACATGTAGGAACTACCTCACCCATTGCAGGAGTGGAAGGAAAATCTACCATGTTGATTTCAAATGTGTTAGCATTTGCCTCTCATTTGTGAGATATTGATTTGTGCTGAATGCTAACCATCACAGTTCAAGAAAACAAGCTGCCCCTTTCCTGTGAGTGCAAGTCTTACAGAACAAGAGCAACACAAATTAAATCTCTGTCAACAATTCCTGTGTGCAGACAGACTCATGGTGTGATTCTAGGCAGAAAACGATATTTGATTGGCAATTTCAAAGCACATGTACTACTGTGGTAGAGCAAGTGATAATTACTGTAACAGCCTGACACATTTTCCTTATAGTTTAGAGAGGCAGAAAAGAGCACATGTCCTAACAGCTACTTGAGACCATGAGCATGTGGAACCTGGGTGAGTGATGAGACTAGAGCAAAGGAAATGAGCCTTGGTGACGTTGAATGTGTTAGCGTTACACACTGCTATCTGAAATGCCACACAGTGCTGAATAGTAAGCATGGGAGGGCAGGAAAATCAGCTGCCTGTGTGCTAAGAGTGTGCTTCTGGAGACTGTGTATTGTCAGGTGCAAGAGAGATCTGCATGGACGCTTGCACAACTGCATGAAGACTGCAGAGATGTATGTAAGAGTACATGTGTGGTAAGGGTTAATTGGAGTTTTGAACATGTAGGAACTACCTCACCCATTGCAGGAGTGGAAGGAAAATCTACCATGTTGATTTCAAATGTGTTAGCATTTGCCTCTCATTTGTGATATATTGATTTGTGCTGAATGCTAACCATCACAGTTCAAGAAAACAAGCTGCCCCTTTCCTGCGAGTGCAAGTCTTACAGAACAAGAGCAACACAAATTAAATCTCTGTCAACAATTCCTGTGTGCAGACAGACTCATGGTGTGATTCTAGGCAGAAAACGATATTTGATTGGCAATTTCAAAGCACATTTACTACTATGGTGGAGCAAGTGATAATTACTGTAACAGCCTGACACATTTTCCTTATAGTTTAGAGAGGCAGAAAAGAGCACATGTCCTAACAGCTACTTGAGACCATGAGCATGTGGAACCTGGGTGAGTGATTAGACTAGAGCAAAGGAAATGAGCCTTGGTGATGTTGAATGTGTTAGCGTTACACACTGCTATCTGAAATACCACACAGTGCTGAATAGTAAGCATGGGAGGGCAGGAAAATCAGCTGCCTGTGTGCTAAGAGTGTGCTTCTGGAGACTGTGTATTGTCAGGTGCAAGAGAGATCTGCATGGACGCTTGCACATCTGCATGAAGACTGCAGAGATGTATGTAAGAGTACATGTGTGGTAAGGGTTAATTGGAGTTTTGAACATGTAGGAACTACCTTACCCATTGCAGGAGTGGAAGGAAAATCTACCATGTTGATTGCAAATGTGTTAGCATTTGACTCTCATTTGTGAGATGTTGATTTGTGCTGAATGCTAACCATCACAGTTCAAGAAAACAAGCTGCCCCTTTCCTGCGAGTGCAAGTCTTACAGAACAAGAGCAACACGAATTAAATCTCTGACAACAATTCCTGTGTGCAGACAGACTCATGGTGTGATTCTAGGCAGAAAACGATATTTGATTGGCAATTTCAAAGCACATGTACTACTGTGGTAGAGCAAGTGATAATTACTGTAACAGCCTGACACATTTTCCTTATAGTTTAGAGAGGCAGAAAAGAGCACATGTCCTAAGAGCTACTTGAGACCATGAGCATGTGGAACCTGGGTGAGTGATGAGACTAGAGCAAAGGAAATGAGCCTTGGTGACGTTGAATGTGTTAGCGTTACACACTGCTATCTGAAATGCCACACAGTGCTGAATAGTAAGCATGGGAGTGCAGGAAAATCAGCTGCCTGTGTGCTAAGAGTGTGCTTCTGGAGACTGTGTATTGTCAGGTGCAAGAGAGATCTGCATGGACGCTTGCACAACTGCATGAAGACTGCAGAGATGTATGTAAGAGTACATGTGTGGTAAGGGTTAATTGGAGTTTTGAACATGTAGGAACTACATCACCCATTGCAGGAGTGAAAGGAAAATCTACCATGTTGATTTCAAATGTCTTAGCATTTGCCTCTCATTTTTGAGATATTGATTTGTGCTGAATGCTAACCATCACAGTTCAAGAAAACAAGCTGCCCCTTTCCTGCGAGTGCAAGTCTTACAGAACAAGAGCAACACCAATTAAATCTCTGACAACAATTCCTGTGTGCAGACAGACTCATGGTGTGATTCTAGGCAGAAAACGATATTTGATTGGCAATTTCAAAGCACATTTACTACTGTGGTAGAGCAAATGATAATTACTGTAACAGCCTGACACATTTTCCTTATAGTTCAGAGAGGCAGAAAAGAGCACATGTCCTAACAGCTACTTGAGACCATGAGCATGTGGAACCTGGGTGAGTGATTAGACTAGAGCAAAGGAAATGAGCCTTGGTGACATTTAATGTGTTAGCGTTACACACTGCTATCTGAAATACCATACAGTGCTGATTAGTAAGCATGGGAGTGCAGGAAAATTAGCTGCCTGTGTGCTAAGAGTGTGCTTCTGGAGACTGTGTATTGTCAGGTGCAAGAGAGATCTGCATGGAGGCTTGCACAACTGCATGAAGACTGCAGAGATGTATGTAAGAGTGTGGTAAGGGTTAATTGGAGTTTTGAACATGTAGGAACTACCTCACCCATTGCAGGAGTGGAAGGAAAATCTACCATGTTGATTTCAAATGTGTTAGCATTTGCCTCTCATTTGTGAGATATTGATTTGTGCTGAATGCTAACCATCACAGTTCAAGAAAACAAGCTGCCCCTTCCCTGTGAGTGCAAGTCTTACAGAACAAGAGCAACACAAATTAAATCTCTGACAACAATTCCTGTGTGCAGACAGACTCATGGTGTGATTCTAGGCAGAAAACGATATTTGATTGGCAATTTCAAAGCACATTTACTACTGTGGTAGAGCAAGTGATACTTACTGTAACAGCCTGACACATTTTCCTTATAGTTTAGAGAGGCAGAAAAGAGCACATGTCCTAACAGCTACTTGAGAGCATGAGCATGTGGAACCTGGGTGAGTGATTAGACTAGATCAAAGGAAATGAGCATTGGTGACGTTGAATGTGTTAGCGTTACACACTGCTATCTGAAATACCACACAGTGCTGAATAGTAAGCATGGGAGTGCAGGAAAATCAGCTGCCTGTGTGCTAAGAGTGTGCTTCTGGAGACTGTGTATTGTTAGGTGCAAGAGAGATCTGCATGGACGCTTGCACAACTGCATGAAGACTGCAGAGATGTATGTAAGTGTACATGTGTGGTAAGGGTTAATTGGAGTTTTGAACATGCAGGAACTACCTCACCCATTGCAGGAGTGGAAGGAGAATCTACCATGTTGATTTCAAATGTGTTAGCATTTGCCTCTCATTTGTGAGATATTGATTTGTGCTGAATGCTAACCATCACAGTTCAAGAAAACAAGCTGCCCCTTTCCTGTGAGTGCAAGTCTTACAGAACTAGAGCAACACAAATTAAATCTCTGTCAACAATTCCTGTGTGCAGACAGACTCATGGTGTGATTCTAGGCAGAAAACGATATTTGATTGGCAATTTCAAAGCACATTTACTACTGTGGTAGAGCAAGTGATAATTACTGTAACAGCCTGACACATTTTCCTTATAGTTTAGAGAGACAGAAAAGAGCACATGTCCTAACAGCTACTTGAGACCATGAGCATGTGGAACCTGGGTGAGTGATTAGACTAGAGCAAAGGAAATGAGCCTTGGTGACGTTGAATGTGTTAGCGTTACACACTGCTATCTGAAATACCACACAGTGCTGAATAGTAAGCATGGGAGTGCAGGAAAATCAGCTGCCTGTGTGCTAAGAGTGTGCTTCTGGAGACTGTGTATTGTCAGGTGCAAGAGAGATCTGCATGGACGCTTGCACAACTGCATGAAGACTGCAGAGATGTATGTAAGAGTACATGTGTGGTAAGGGTTAATTGGAGTTTTGAACATGTAGGAACTACCTCACCCATTGCAGGAGTGGAAGGAGAATCTACCATGTTGATTTCAAATGTGTTAGCATTTGCCTCTCATTTGTGAGATATTGATTTGTGCTGAATGATAACCATCACAGTTCAAGAAAACAAGCTGCCCCTTCCCTGTGAGTGCAAGTCTTACAGAACAAGAGCAACACAAATTAAATCTCTGACAACAATTCCTGTGTGCAGACAGACTCATGGTGTGATTCTAGGCAGAAAACGATATTTCATTGGCAATTTCAAAGCACATTTACTACTGTGGTAGAGCAAGTGATAATTACTGTAACAGCCTGACACATTTTCCTTATAGTTTAGAGAGGCAGAAAAGAGCACATGTCCTAACAGCTACTTGAGACCATGAGCAGGTGGAACCTGGGTGAGTGATTAGACTAGAGCAAAGGAAATGAGCCTTGGTGCCATTGAATGTGTTAGCGTTACACACTGCTATCTGAAATACCACACAGTGCTGAATAGTAAGCATGGGAGTGCAGGAAAATCAGCTGCCTGTGTGCTAAGAGTGTGCTTCTGGAGACTGTGTATTGTCAGGTGCAAGAGAGATCTGCATGGATGCTTGCACAACTGCATGAAGACTGCAGAGATGTATGTAAGAGTACATGTGTGGTAAGGGTTAATTGGAGGTTTTGAACATGTAGGAACTACCTCACCCATTGCAGGAGTGGAAGGAAAATCTACCATGTTGATTTCAAATGTGTTAGCATTTGCCTCTCATTTGTGAGATATTGATTTGTGCTGAATGCTAACGATCACAGTTCAAGAAAACAAGCTGCCCCTTTCCTGTGAGTGCAAGTCTTACAGAACTAGAGCAACACAAATTAAATCTCTGACAACAATTCCTGTGTGCAGACAGACTCATGGTGTGATTCTAGGCAGAAAACGATATTTGATTGGCAATTTCAAAGCACATTTACTACTGTGGTAGAGCAAGTGATAATTACTGTAACAGCCTGACACATTTTCCTTATAGTTTAGAGAGGCAGAAAAGAGCACATGTCCTAACAGCTACTTGAGACCATGAGCATGTGGAACCTGGGTGAGTGATTAGACTAGAGCAAAGAAAATGAGCCTTGGTGACGTTGAATGTGTTAGCGTTACACACTGCTATCTGAAATACCACACAGTGCTAAATAGTAAGCATGGGAGTGCAGGAAAATCAGCTGCCTGTGTGCTAAGAGTGTGCTTCTGGAGACTGTGTATTGCCAGGTGCAAGAGAGATCTGCATGGAAGCTTGCACAACTGCATGAAGACTGCAGAGATGTATGTAAGAGTGTGGTAAGGGTTAATTGGAGTTTTGAACATGTAGGAACTACCTCACCCATTGCAGGAGTGGAAGGAAAATCTACCATGTTGATTTCAAATGTGTTAGCATTTGACTCTCATTTGTGAGAAATTGATTTGTTTTGAATGCTAACCATCACAGTTCAAGAAAACAAGCTGCCCCTTTCCTGCGAGTGCAAGTCTTACAGAACAAGAGCAACACAAATTAAATCTCTGTCAACAATTCCTGTGTGCAGACACACTCATGGTGTGATTCTAGGCAGAAAACGATATTTGATTGGCAATTTCGAAGCACATTTACTACTGTGGTAGAGCAAGTGATAATTACTGTAACAGCCTGACACATTTTCCTTATAGTTTAATGAGGCAGAAAAGAGCACATGTCCTAACAGCTACTTGAGACCATGAGCATGTGGAACCTGGGTGAGTGATTAGACTAGATCAAAGGAAATGAGCCTTGGTGACGTTGAATGTGTTAGCGTTACACACTGCTATCTGAAATACCACACAGTGCTGAATAGTAAGCATGGGAGTGCAGGAAAATCAGCTGCCTGTGTGCTAAGAGTGTGCTTCTGGAGACTGTGTATTGTCAGGTGCAAGAGAGATCTGCATGGACGCTTGCACAACTGCATGAAGACTGCAGAGATGTATGTAAGAGTACATGTGTGGTAAGGGTTAATTGGAGTTTTGAACATGTAGGAACTACATCACCCATTGCCGGAGTGAAAGGAAAATCTACCATGTTGATTTCAAATGTGTTAGCATTTGCCTCTCATTTGTGAGATATTGATTTGTGCTGAATGCTAACCATCACAGTTCAAGAAAACAAGCTGCCCCTTTCCTGCGAGTGCAAGTCTTACAGAACAAGAGCAACATGAATTAAATGTCTGACAACAATTCCTGTGTGCAGACAGACTCATGGTGTGATTCTAGTCAGAAAACGATATTGGATTGGCAATTTCAAAACACATTTACTACTGTGGTAGAGCAAATGATAATTACTGTAACAGCCTGACACATTTTCCTTAAAGTTCAGAGAGGCAGAAAAGAGCAAATGTCCTAACAGCTACTTGAGACCATGAGCATGTGGAACCTGGGTGAGTTATTAGACTAGAGCAAAGGAAATGAGCCTTGGTGACGTTTATTGTGTTAGCGTTACACACTGCTATCTGAAATACCATACAGTGCTGAATAGTAAGCATGGGAGTGCAGGAAAATTAGCTGCCTGTGTGCTAAGAGTGTGCTTCTGGAGACTCTGTATTGTCAGGTGCAAGAGAGATCTGCATGGACGCTTGCACAACTGCATGAAGACTGCAGAGATGTATGTAAGAGTGTGGTAAGGGTTAATTGGAGTTTTGAACATGTAGGAACTACCTCACCCATTGCAGGAGTGGAAGGAAAATCTACCATGTTGATTTCAAATGTGTTAGCATTTGACTCTCATTTGTGAGATATTGATTTGTGCTGAATGCTAACCATCACAGTTCAAGAAAACAAGCTGGCCCTTTCCTGCGAGTGCCAGTCTTACAGAACAAGAGCAACACAAATTAAATCTCTGACAACAATTCCTGTGTGCAGACAGACTCATGGTGTGATTCTAGGCAGAAAACGATATTTGACTGGCAATTTCAGAGCACATTTACTACTGTGGTAGAGCAAGTGATAATTACTGTAACAGCCTGACACATTTTCCTTATAGTTTAGAGAGGCAGAAAAGAGCACATATCCTAACAGCTACTTGAGACCATGAGCATGTGGAACCTAGGTGAGTGATTAGACTAGAGCAAAGGAAATGAGCCTTGGTGACGTTGAATGTGTCAGCGTTACACACTGCTATCTGAAATACCACACAGTGCTGAATAGTAAGCATGGGAGTGCAGGAAAATCAGCTGCCTGTGTGCTAAGAGTGTGCTTCTGGAGACTGTGTATTGTCAGGTGCAAGAGAGATCTGCATGGACGCTTGCACATCTGCATGAAGACTGCAGAGATGTATGTAAGAGTACATGTGTGGTAAGGGTTAATTGGAGTTTTGAACATGTAGGAACTACCTCACCCATTGCAGGAGGGGAAGGAAAATCTACCACGTTGATTTCAAATGTGTTAGCATTTGCCTCTCATTTGTGAGATATTGATTTGTTCTGAATGCTAACCATCACAGTTCAAGAAAACAAGCTGCCCCTTTCCTGTGAGTGCAAGTCTTACAGAACAAGAGCAACACAAATTAAATCTCTGTCAACAATTCCTGTGTGCAGATAGACTCATGGTGTGATTCTAGGCAGAAAACAATATTTTATTGGCAATTTTAAAGCACATTTACTACTGTGGTGGAGCAAGTGATAATTACTGTAACAGCCTGACACATTTTCCTTATAGTTTAGAGAGGCAGAAAAGAGCACATGTCCTAACAGCTACTTGAGACCATGAGCATGTGGAACCTGGGTGAGTGATTAGACTAGAGCAAAGGAAATGAGCCTTGGTGATGTTGAATGTGTTAGCGTTACACACTGCTATCTGAAATACCACACAGTGCTGAATAGTAAGCATGGGAGGGCAAGAAAATCAGCTGCCTGTGTGCTAAGAGTGTGCTTCTGGAGCCTGTGTATTGTCAGGTGCAAGAGAGATCTGCATGGACGCTTGCACATCTGCATGAAGACTGCAGAGATGTATGTAAGAGTACATGTGTGGTAAGGGTTAATTGGAGTTTTGAACATGTAGGAACTACCTCACCCATTGCAGGAGTGGAAGGAAAATCTACCATGTTGATTGCAAATGTGTTAGCATTTGACTCTCATTTGTGAGATGTTGATTTGTGCTGAATGCTAACCATCACAGTTCAAGAAATCAAGCTGCCCCTTTCCTGTGAGTGCAAGTCTTACAGAACTAGAGCAACACAAATTAAATCTCTGACAACAATTCCCGTGTGCAGACAGACTCATGGTGTGATTCTAGGCAGAAAACAATATTTGATTGGCAATTTCAAAGCACATTTACTACTGTGGTAGAGCAAGTGATAATTACTGTAACAGCCTGACACATTTTCCTTATAGTTTGGAGAGGCAGAAAAGAGCACATGTCCTAACAGCTACTTGAGACCATGAGCATGTGGAACCTGGGTGAGTGATTAGACTAGAGCAAAGGAAATGAGCCTTGGTGACGTTGAATGTGTTAGCGTTACACACTGCTATCTGAAATACCACACAGTGCTAAATAGTAAGCATGGGAGTGCAGGAAAATCAGCTGCCTGTGTGCTAAGAGTGTGCTTCTGGAGACTGTGTATTGTCAGGTGCAAGAGAGATCTGCATGGACGCTTGCACAACTGCATGAAGACTGCAGAGATGTATGTAAGAGTACATGTGTGGTAAGGGTTAAGTGGAGTTTTGAACATGTAGGAACTACCTCACCCATTGCAGGAGTGGAAGGAGAATCTACCATGTTGATTTCAAATGTGTTAGCATTTGCCTCTCATTTGTGAGATACTGATTTGTGCTGAATGCTAACCATCACAGTTCAAGAAAACAAGCTGCCCCTTCCCTGTGAGTGCAAGTCTTACAGAACAAGAGCAACACAAATTAAATCTCTGACAACAATTCCTGTGTTCAGACAGACTCATGGTGTGATTCTAGGCAGAAAACGATATTTGATTGGCAATTTCAAAGCACATTTACTACTGTGGTAGAGCAAGTGATACTTACTGTAACAGCCTGACACATTTTCCTTATAGTTTAGAGAGGCAGAAAAGAGCACATGTCCTAACAGCTACTTGAGACCATGAGCATGTGGAACCTGGGTGAGTGATTAGACTAGAGCAAAGGAAATGATCCTTGGTGACATTGAATGTGTTAGCGTTACACACTGCTATCTGAAATACCACACAGTGCTGAATAGTAAGCATGGGAGTGCAGGAAACTCAACTGCCTGTGTGCTAAGAGTGTGCTTCTGGAGACTGTGTATTGTCAGGTGCAAGAGAGATCTGCATGGACGCTTGCACAACTGCATGAAGACTGCAGAGATATATGTAAGAGTACATGTGTGGTAAGGGTTAATTGGAGGTTTTGAACATGTAGGAACTACCTCACCCATTGCAGGAGTGGAAGGAAAATCTACCATGTTGATTTCAAATGTGTTAGCATTTGCCTCTCATTTGTGAGATATTGATTTGTGCTGAATGCTAACCATCGCAGTTCAAGACAACAAGCTGCCCCTTTCCTGCGAGTGCAAGTCTTACAGAACAAGAGAAACACAAATTAAATCTCTGACAACAATTCCTGTGTGCAGACAGACTCATGGTGTGATTCTAGGTAGAAAACGATATTTCATTGGCAATTTCAAAGCACATTTACTACTGTGGTAGAGCAAGTGAAAATTACTGTAACAGCCTGACACATTTTCCTTATAGTTTAGAGAGGCAGAAAAGAGCACATGTCCTAACAGCTACTTGAGACCATGAGCATGTGGAAACTGGGTGAGTGATTAGACTAGAGCAAAGGAAATGAGCCTTGGTGACGTTGAATGTGTTAGCGTTACACACTGCTATCTGAAATACCACACAGTGCTGAATAGTAAGCATGGGAGTGCAGGAAAATCAGCTGCCTGTGTGCTAAGAGTTTGCTTCTGGAGACTGTGTATTTTCAGGTGCAAGAGAGATCTGCATGGACGCTTGCACAACTGCATGAAGACTGCAGAGCTGTATGTAAGAGTACATGTGTGGTAAGGGTTAGTTGGAGGGTAAACAACCTTTACAACGCAACTTTTACAACGCACTACCATTACAACTAAACTTTTACAACGCAAGTGGATTTACAACGCATGCCATTACAACGCAAGTCTTTACATCGACTTGCGCTAGATGGCGTGCTAACATTACAAATAGTGTAGTTTACTATCCCAACACCTTCCCTACTGTTAAGTGGACTGGAGTTGGAATAGTAAATTACGCTTTTCTAATGTTAGCACGCCATCTAGCGCAAGTCGATGTAAAGACTTGCGTTGTAATGGCATAGCGTAGTAACATCGCAGTCGTTGTAACAACCGCGATGTAACTGCATGCGTTGTAATGACTCGCGTTGTTACGTCATACATCCAATTGGAGTTTTGAACATGTAGGAACTACTTCACCCATTGCAGGAGTGGAAGGAAAATCTACCATGTTGATTTCAAATGTGTTAGCATTTGCCTCTCATTTGTGAGATATTGATTTGTGCTGAATGCTAATCATCACAGTTCAAGAAAACAAGCTGCCCCTTTCCTGCGAGTGCAAGTCTTACAGAACAAGAGCAACACAAATTAAATCTCTGACAACAATTCCTGTGTGCAGACAGACTCATGGTGTGATTCTAGGCAGAAAACGATATTTGATTGGCAATTTCAAAGCACATTTACTACTGTGGTAGAGCAAGTGACTGTAACAGCCTGACACATTTTCCTTATAGTTTAGAGAGGCAGAAAAGAGCACATGTCCTAACAGCTACTTGAGAGCATGAGCATGTGGAACCTGGGTGAGTGATTAGACTAGATCAAAGGAAATGAGCCTTGGTGACGTTGAATGTGTTAGCGTTACACACTGCTATCTGAAATACCACACAGTGCTGAATAGTAAGCATGGGAGTGCAGGAAAATCAGCTGCCTGTGTGCTAAGAGTGTGCTTCTGGAGACTGTGTATTGTTAGGTGCAAGAGAGATCTGCATGGACGCTTGCACAACTGCATGAAGACTGCAGAGATGTATGTAAGAGTACATGTGTGGTAAGGGTTAATTGGAGTTTTGAACATGCAGGAACTACCTCACCCATTGCAGGAGTGGAAGGAGAATCTACCATGTTGATTTCAAATGTGTTAGCATTTGCCTCTCATTTGTGAGATATTGATTTGTGCTGAATGCTAACCATCACAGTTCAAGAAAACAAGCTGCCCCTTTCCTGTGAGTGCAAGTCTTACAGAACTAGAGCAACACAAATTAAATCTCTGACAACAATTCCTGTGTGCAGACAGACTCATGGTGTGATTCTAGGCAGAAAACGATATTTGATTGGCAATTTCAAAGCACATTTACTACTGTGGTAGAGCAAGTGATAATTACTGTAACAGCCTGACACATTTTCCTTATAGTTTAGAGAGGCAGAAAAGAGCACATGTCCTAACAGCTACTTGAGACCATGAGCATGTGGAACCTGGGTGAGTGATTAGACTAGAGCAAAGGAAATGAGCCTTGGTGACATTGAATGTGTTAGCGTTACACACTGCTATCTGAAATACCACACAGTGCTGAATAGTAAGCATGGGAGTGCAGGAAAATCAGCTGCCTGTGTGCTAAGAGTGTGCTTCTGGAGACTGTGTATTGTCAGGTGCAAGACAGATCTGCATGGACGCTTGCACAACTGCATGAAGACTGCAGAGATGTATGTAAGAGTACATGTGTGGTAAGGGTTAAGTGGAGTTTTGAACATGTAGGAACTACCTCACCCATTGCAGGAGTGGAAGGAGAATCTACCATGTTGATTTCAAATGTGTTAGCATTTGCCTCTCATTTGTGAGATATTGATTTGTGCTGAATGCTAACCATCACAGTTCAAGAAAACAAGCTGCCCCTTCCCTGTGAGTGCAAGTCTTACAGAACAAGAGCAACACAAATTAAATCTCTGACAACAATTCCTGTGTGCAGACAGACTCATGGTGTGATTCTAGGCAGAAAACGATATTTGATTGGCAATTTCAAAGCACATTTACTACTGTGGTAAAGCAAGTGATACTTATAGTAACAGCCTGACACATTTTCCTTATAGTTTAGAGAGGCAGAAAAGAGCACATGTCCTAACAGCTACTTGAGAGCATGAGCATGTGGAACCTGGGTGAGTGATTAGACTAGATCAAAGGAAATGAGCCTTGGTGACGTTGAATGTGTTAGCGTTACACACTGCTATCTGAAATACCACACAGTGCTGAATAGTAAGCATGGGAGTGCAGGAAAATCAGCTGCCTGTGTGCTAAGAGTGTGCTTCTGGAGACTGTGTATTGTTAGGTGCAAGAGAGATCTGCATGGACGCTTGCACAACTGCATGAAGACTGCAGAGATGTATGTAAGAGTACATGTGTGGTAAGGGTTAATTGGAGTTTTGAACATGCAGGAACTACCTCACCCATTGCAGGAGTGGAAGGAGAATCTACCATGTTGATTTCAAATGTGTTAGCATTTGCCTCTCATTTGTGAGATATTGATTTGTGCTGAATGCTAACCATCACAGTTCAAGAAAACAAGCTGCCCCTTTCCTGTGAGTGCAAGTCTTACAGAACTAGAGCAACACAAATTAAATCTCTGACAACAATTCCTGTGTGCAGACAGACTCATGGTGTGATTCTAGGCAGAAAACGATATTTGATTGGCAATTTCAAAGCACATTTACTACTGTGGTAGAGCAAGTGATAATTACTGTAACAGCCTGACACATTTTCCTTATAGTTTAGAGAGGCAGAAAAGAGCACATGTCCTAACAGCTACTTGAGACCATGAGCATGTGGAACCTGGGTGAGTGATTAGACTAGAGCAAAGGAAATGAGCCTTGGTGACGTTGAATGTGTTAGCGTTACACACTGCTATCTGAAATACCACACAGTGCTGAATAGTAAGCATGGGAGTGCAGGAAAATCAGCTGCCTGTGTGCTAAGAGTGTGCTTCTGGAGACTGTGTATTGTCAGGTGCAAGAGAGATCTGCATGGACGCTTGCACAACTGCATGAAGACTGCAGAGATGTATGTAAGAGTACATGTGTGGTAAGGGTTAATTGGAGTTTTGAACATGTAGGAACTACCTCACCCATTGCAGGAGTGGAAGGAGAATCTACCATGTTGATTTCAAATGTGTTAGCATTTGCCTCTCATTTGTGAGATATTGATTTGTGCTGAATGATAACCATCACAGTTCAAGAAAACAAGCTGCCCCTTCCCTGTGAGTGCAAGTCTTACAGAACAAGAGCAACACAAATTAAATCTCTGACAACAATTCCTGTGTGCAGACAGACTCATGGTGTGATTCTAGGCAGAAAACGATATTTCATTGGCAATTTCAAAGCACATTTACTACTGTGGTAGAGCAAGTGATAATTACTGTAACAGCCTGACACATTTTCCTTATAGTTTAGAGAGGCAGAAAAGAGCACATGTCCTAACAGCTACTTGAGACCATGAGCAGGTGGAACCTGGGTGAGTGATTAGACTAGAGCAAAGGAAATGAGCCTTGGTGCCATTGAATGTGTTAGCGTTACACACTGCTATCTGAAATACCACACAGTGCTGAATAGTAAGCATGGGAGTGCAGGAAAATCAGCTGCCTGTGTGCTAAGAGTGTGCTTCTGGAGACTGTGTATTGTCAGGTGCAAGAGAGATCTGCATGGACGCTTGCACAACTGCATGAAGACTGCAGAGATGTATGTAAGAGTACATGTGTGGTAAGGGTTAATTGGAGGTTTTGAACATGTAGGAACTACCTCACCCATTGCAGGAGTGGAAGGAAAATCTACCATGTTGATTTCAAATGTGTTAGCATTTGCCTCTCATTTGTGAGATATTGATTTGTGCTGAATGCTAACGATCACAGTTCAAGAAAACAAGCTGCCCCTTTCCTGTGAGTGCAAGTCTTACAGAACTAGAGCAACACAAATTAAATCTCTGACAACAATTCCTGTGTGCAGACAGACTCATGGTGTGATTCTAGGCAGAAAACGATATTTGATTGGCAATTTCAAAGCACATTTACTACTGTGGTAGAGCAAGTGATAATTACTGTAACAGCCTGACACATTTTCCTTATAGTTTAGAGAGGCAGAAAAGAGCACATGTCCTAACAGCTACTTGAGAGCATGAGCATGTGGAACCTGGGTGAGTGATTAGACTAGATCAAAGGAAATGAGCATTGGTGACGTTGAATGTGTTAGCGTTACACACTGCTATCTGAAATACCACACAGTGCTGAATAGTAAGCATGGGAGTGCAGGAAAATCAGCTGCCTGTGTGCTAAGAGTGTGCTTCTGGAGACTGTGTATTGTTAGGTGCAAGAGAGATCTGCATGGATGCTTGCACAACTGCATGAAGACTGCAGAGATGTATGTAAGAGTACATGTGTGGTAAGGGTTAATTGGAGTTTTGAACATGCAGGAACTACCTCACCCATTGCAGGAGTGGAAGGAGAATCTACCATGTTGATTTCAAATGTGTTAGCATTTGCCTCTCATTTGTGAGATATTGATTTGTGCTGAATGATAACCATCACAGTTCAAGAAAACAAGCTGCCCCTTCCCTGTGAGTGCAAGTCTTACAGAACAAGAGCAACACAAATTAAATCTCTGACAACAATTCCTGTGTGCAGACAGACTCATGGTGTGATTCTAGGCAGAAAACGATATTTCATTGGCAATTTCAAAGCACATTTACTACTGTGGTAGAGCAAGTGATAATTACTGTAACAGCCTGACACATTTTCCTTATAGTTTAGAGAGGCAGAAAAGAGCACATGTCCTAACAGCTACTTGAGACCATGAGCAGGTGGAACCTGGGTGAGTGATTAGACTAGAGCAAAGGAAATGAGCCTTGGTGCCATTGAATGTGTTAGCGTTACACACTGCTATCTGAAATACCACACAGTGCTGAATAGTAAGCATGGGAGTGCAGGAAAATCAGCTGCCTGTGTGCTAAGAGTGTGCTTCTGGAGACTGTGTATTGTCAGGTGCAAGAGAGATCTGCATGGACGCTTGCACAACTGCATGAAGACTGCAGAGATGTATGTAAGAGTACATGTGTGGTAAGGGTTAATTGGAGGTTTTGAACATGTAGGAACTACCTCACCCATTGCAGGAGTGGAAGGAAAATCTACCATGTTGATTTCAAATGTGTTAGCATTTGCCTCTCATTTGTGAGATATTGATTTGTGCTGAATGCTAACGATCACAGTTCAAGAAAACAAGCTGCCCCTTTCCTGTGAGTGCAAGTCTTACAGAACTAGAGCAACACAAATTAAATCTCTGACAACAATTCCTGTGTGCAGACAGACTCATGGTGTGATTCTAGGCAGAAAACGATATTTGATTGGCAATTTCAAAGCACATTTACTACTGTGGTAGAGCAAGTGATAATTACTGTAACAGCCTGACACATTTTCCTTATAGTTTAGAGAGGCAGAAAAGAGCACATGTCCTAACAGCTACTTGAGAGCATGAGCATGTGGAACCTGGGTGAGTGATTAGACTAGATCAAAGGAAATGAGCATTGGTGACGTTGAATGTGTTAGCGTTACACACTGCTATCTGAAATACCCCACAGTGCTGAATAGTAAGCATGGGAGTGCAGGAAAATCAGCTGCCTGTGTGCTAAGAGTGTGCTTCTGGAGACTGTGTATTGTTAGGTGCAAGAGAGATCTGCATGGACGCTTGCACAACTGCATGAAGACTGCAGAGATGTATGTAAGAGTACATGTGTGGTAAGGGTTAATTGGAGTTTTGAACATGCAGGAACTACCTCACCCATTGCAGGAGTGGAAGGAGAATCTACCATGTTGATTTCAAATGTGTTAGCATTTGCCTCTCATTTGTGAGATATTGATTTGTGCTGAATGCTAACCATCACAGTTCAAGAAAACAAGCTGCCCCTTTCCTGTGAGTGCAAGTCTTACAGAACTAGAGCAACACAAATTAAATCTCTGACAACAATTCCTGTGTGCAGACAGACTCATGGTGTGATTCTAGGCAGAAAACGATATTTGATTGGCAATTTCAAAGCACATTTACTACTGTGGTAGAGCAAGTGATAATTACTGTAACAGCCTGACACATTTTCCTTATAGTTTAGAGAGGCAGAAAAGAGCACATGTCCTAACAGCTACTTGAGACCATGAGCATGTGGAACCTGGGTGAGTGATTAGACTAGAGCAAAGGAAATGAGCCTTGGTGACGTTGAATGTGTTAGCGTTACACACTGCTATCTGAAATACCACACAGTGCTGAATAGTAAGCATGGGAGTGCAGGAAAATCAGCTGCCTGTGTGCTAAGAGTGTGCTTCTGGAGACTGTGTATTGTCAGGTGCAAGAGAGATCTGCATGGACGCTTGCACAACTGCATGAAGACTGCAGAGATGTATGTAAGAGTACATGTGTGGTAAGGGTTAATTGGAGTTTTGAACATGTAGGAACTACCTCACCCATTGCAGGAGTGGAAGGAGAATCTACCATGTTGATTTCAAATGTGTTAGCATTTGCCTCTCATTTGTGAGATATTGATTTGTGCTGAATGATAACCATCACAGTTCAAGAAAACAAGCTGCCCCTTCCCTGTGAGTGCAAGTCTTACAGAACAAGAGCAACACAAATTAAATCTCTGACAACAATTCCTGTGTGCAGACAGACTCATGGTGTGATTCTAGGCAGAAAACGATATTTCATTGGCAATTTCAAAGCACATTTACTACTGTGGTAGAGCAAGTGATAATTACTGTAACAGCCTGACACATTTTCCTTATAGTTTAGAGAGGCAGAAAAGAGCACATGTCCTAACAGCTACTTGAGACCATGAGCAGGTGGAACCTGGGTGAGTGATTAGACTAGAGCAAAGGAAATGAGCCTTGGTGCCATTGAATGTGTTAGCGTTACACACTGCTATCTGAAATACCACACAGTGCTGAATAGTAAGCATGGGAGTGCAGGAAAATCAGCTGCCTGTGTGCTAAGAGTGTGCTTCTGGAGACTGTGTATTGTCAGGTGCAAGAGAGATCTGCATGGATGCTTGCACAACTGCATGAAGACTGCAGAGATGTATGTAAGAGTACATGTGTGGTAAGGGTTAATTGGAGGTTTTGAACATGTAGGAACTACCTCACCCATTGCAGGAGTGGAAGGAAAATCTACCATGTTGATTTCAAATGTGTTAGCATTTGCCTCTCATTTGTGAGATATTGATTTGTGCTGAATGCTAACGATCACAGTTCAAGAAAACAAGCTGCCCCTTTCCTGTGAGTGCAAGTCTTACAGAACTAGAGCAACACAAATTAAATCTCTGACAACAATTCCTGTGTGCAGACAGACTCATGGTGTGATTCTAGGCAGAAAACGATATTTGATTGGCAATTTCAAAGCACATTTACTACTGTGGTAGAGCAAGTGATAATTACTGTAACAGCCTGACACATTTTCCTTATAGTTTAGAGAGGCAGAAAAGAGCACATGTCCTAACAGCTACTTGAGACCATGAGCATGTGGAACCTGGGTGAGTGATTAGACTAGAGCAAAGAAAATGAGCCTTGGTGACGTTGAATGTGTTAGCGTTACACACTGCTATCTGAAATACCACACAGTGCTAAATAGTAAGCATGGGAGTGCAGGAAAATCAGCTGCCTGTGTGCTAAGAGTGTGCTTCTGGAGACTGTGTATTGCCAGGTGCAAGAGAGATCGTTATGGAAGCTTGCACAACTGCATGAAGACTGCAGAGATGTATGTAAGAGTGTGGTAAGGGTTAATTGGAGTTTTGAACATGTAGGAACTACCTCACCCATTGCAGGAGTGGAAGGAAAATCTACCATGTTGATTTCAAATGTGTTAGCATTTGACTCTCATTTGTGAGAAATTGATTTGTTTTGAATGCTAACCATCACAGTTCAAGAAAACAAGCTGCCCCTTTCCTGCGAGTGCAAGTCTTACAGAACAAGAGCAACACAAATTAAATCTCTGTCAACAATTCCTGTGTGCAGACACACTCATGGTGTGATTCTAGGCAGAAAACGATATTTGATTGGCAATTTCGAAGCACATTTACTACTGTGGTAGAGCAAGTGATAATTACTGTAACAGCCTGACACATTTTCCTTATAGTTTAATGAGGCAGAAAAGAGCACATGTCCTAACAGCTACTTGAGACCATGAGCATGTGGAACCTGGGTGAGTGATTAGACTAGATCAAAGGAAATGAGCCTTGGTGACGTTGAATGTGTTAGCGTTACACACTGCTATCTGAAATACCACACAGTGCTGAATAGTAAGCATGGGAGTGCAGGAAAATCAGCTGCCTGTGTGCTAAGAGTGTGCTTCTGGAGACTGTGTATTGTCAGGTGCAAGAGAGATCTGCATGGACGCTTGCACAACTGCATGAAGACTGCAGAGATGTATGTAAGAGTACATGTGTGGTAAGGGTTAATTGGAGTTTTGAACATGTAGGAACTACATCACCCATTGCCGGAGTGAAAGGAAAATCTACCATGTTGATTTCAAATGTGTTAGCATTTGCCTCTCATTTGTGAGATATTGATTTGTGCTGAATGCTAACCATCACAGTTCAAGAAAACAAGCTGCCCCTTTCCTGCGAGTGCAAGTCTTACAGAACAAGAGCAACATGAATTAAATGTCTGACAACAATTCCTGTGTGCAGACAGACTCATGGTGTGATTCTAGTCAGAAAACGATATTTGATTGGCAATTTCAAAGCACATTTACTACTGTGGTAGAGCAAATGATAATTACTGTAACAGCCTGACACATTTTCCTTAAAGTTCAGAGAGGCAGAAAAGAGCAAATGTCCTAACAGCTACTTGAGACCATGAGCATGTGGAACCTGGGTGAGTTATTAGACTAGAGCAAAGGAAATGAGCCTTGGTGACGTTTATTGTGTTAGCGTTACACACTGCTATCTGAAATACCATACAGTGCTGAATAGTAAGCATGGGAGTGCAGGAAAATTAGCTGCCTGTGTGCTAAGAGTGTGCTTCTGGAGACTCTGTATTGTCAGGTGCAAGAGAGATCTGCATGGACGCTTGCACAACTGCATGAAGACTGCAGAGATGTATGTAAGAGTGTGGTAAGGGTTAATTGGAGTTTTGAACATGTAGGAACTACCTCACCCATTGCAGGAGTGGAAGGAAAATCTACCATGTTGATTTCAAATGTGTTAGCATTTGACTCTCATTTGTGAGATATTGATTTGTGCTGAATGCTAACGATCACAGTTCAAGAAAACAAGCTGCCCCTTTCCTGTGAGTGCAAGTCTTACAGAACTAGAGCAACACAAATTAAATCTCTGACAACAATTCCTGTGTGCAGACAGACTCATGGTGTGATTCTAGGCAGAAAACGATATTTGATTGGCAATTTCAAAGCACATTTACTACTGTGGTAGAGCAAGTGATAATTACTGTAACAGCCTGACACATTTTCCTTATAGTTTAGAGAGGCAGAAAAGAGCACATGTCCTAACAGCTACTTGAGACCATGAGCATGTGGAACCTGGGTGAGTGATTAGACTAGAGCAAAGAAAATGAGCCTTGGTGACGTTGAATGTGTTAGCGTTACACACTGCTATCTGAAATACCACACAGTGCTAAATAGTAAGCATGGGAGTGCAGGAAAATCAGCTGCCTGTGTGCTAAGAGTGTGCTTCTGGAGACTGTGTATTGCCAGGTGCAAGAGAGATCTGCATGGAAGCTTGCACAACTGCATGAAGACTGCAGAGATGTATGTAAGAGTGTGGTAAGGGTTAATTGGAGTTTTGAACATGTAGGAACTACCTCACCCATTGCAGGAGTGGAAGGAAAATCTACCATGTTGATTTCAAATGTGTTAGCATTTGACTCTCATTTGTGAGAAATTGATTTGTTTTGAATGCTAACCATCACAGTTCAAGAAAACAAGCTGCCCCTTTCCTGCGAGTGCAAGTCTTACAGAACAAGAGCAACACAAATTAAATCTCTGTCAACAATTCCTGTGTGCAGACACACTCATGGTGTGATTCTAGGCAGAAAACGATATTTGATTGGCAATTTCGAAGCACATTTACTACTGTGGTAGAGCAAGTGATAATTACTGTAACAGCCTGACACATTTTCCTTATAGTTTAATGAGGCAGAAAAGAGCACATGTCCTAACAGCTACTTGAGACCATGAGCATGTGGAACCTGGGTGAGTGATTAGACTAGATCAAAGGAAATGAGCCTTGGTGACGTTGAATGTGTTAGCGTTACACACTGCTATCTGAAATACCACACAGTGCTGAATAGTAAGCATGGGAGTGCAGGAAAATCACCTGCCTGTGTGCTAAGAGTGTGCTTCTGGAGACTGTGTATTGTCAGGTGCAAGAGAGATCTGCATGGACGCTTGCACAACTGCATGAAGACTGCAGAGATGTATGTAAGAGTACATGTGTGGTAAGGGTTAATTGGAGTTTTGAACATGTAGGAACTACATCACCCATTGCCGGAGTGAAAGGAAAATCTACCATGTTGATTTCAAATGTGTTAGCATTTGCCTCTCATTTGTGAGATATTGATTTGTGCTGAATGCTAACCATCACAGTTCAAGAAAACAAGCTGCCCCTTTCCTGCGAGTGCAAGTCTTACAGAACAAGAGCAACATGAATTAAATGTCTGACAACAATTCCTGTGTGCAGACAGACTCATGGTGTGATTCTAGTCAGAAAACGATATTTGATTGGCAATTTCAAAGCACATTTACTACTGTGGTAGAGCAAATGATAATTACTGTAACAGCCTGACACATTTTCCTTAAAGTTCAGAGAGGCAGAAAAGAGCAAATGTCCTAACAGCTACTTGAGACCATGAGCATGTGGAACCTGGGTGAGTTATTAGACTAGAGCAAAGGAAATGAGCATTGGTGACGTTTATTGTGTTAGCGTTACACACTGCTATCTGAAATACCATACAGTGCTGAATAGTAAGCATGGGAGTGCAGGAAAATTAGCTGCCTGTGTGCTAAGAGTGTGCTTCTGGAGACTCTGTATTGTCAGGTGCAAGAGAGATCTGCATGGACGCTTGCACAACTGCATGAAGACTGCAGAGATGTATGTAAGAGTGTGGTAAGGGTTAATTGGAGTTTTGAACATGTAGGAACTACCTCACCCATTGCAGGAGTGGAAGGAAAATCTACCATGTTGATTTCAAATGTGTTAGCATTTGACTCTCATTTGTGAGATATTGATTTGTGCTGAATGCTAACCATCACAGTTCAAGAAAACAAGCTGGCCCTTTCCTGCGAGTGCCAGTCTTACAGAACAAGAGCAACACAAATTAAATCTCTGACAACAATTCCTGTGTGCAGACAGACTCATGGTGTGATTCTAGGCAGAAAACGATATTTGACTGGCAATTTCAGAGCACATTTACTACTGTGGTAGAGCAAGTGATAATTACTGTAACAGCCTGACACATTTTCCTTATAGTTTAGAGAGGCAGAAAAGAGCACATATCCTAACAGCTACTTGAGACCATGAGCATGTGGAACCTAGGTGAGTGATTAGACTAGAGCAAAGGAAATGAGCCTTGGTGACGTTGAATGTGTCAGCGTTACACACTGCTATCTGAAATACCACACAGTGCTGAATAGTAAGCATGGGAGTGCAGGAAAATCAGCTGCCTGTGTGCTAAGAGTGTGCTTCTGGAGACTGTGTATTGTCAGGTGCAAGAGAGATCTGCATGGACGCTTGCACAACTGCATGAAGACTGCAGAGATGTATGTAAGAGTACATGTGTGGTAGGGGTTAATTGGAGTTTTGAACATGTAGGAACTACCTCACCCATTGCAGGAGGGGAAGGAAAATCTACCACGTTGATTTCAAATGTGTTAGCATTTGCCTCTCATTTGTGAGATATTGATTTGTTCTGAATGCTAACCATCACAGTTCAAGAAAACAAGCTGCCCCTTTCCTGTGAGTGCAAGTCCTACAGAACAAGAGCAACACAAATTAAATCTCTGTCAACAATTCCTGTGTGCAGATAGACTCATGGTGTGATTCTAGGCAGAAAACAATATTTTATTGGCAATTTTAAAGCACATTTACTACTGTGGTGGAGCAAGTGATAATTACTGTAACAGCCTGACACATTTTCCTTATAGTTTAGAGAGGCAGAAAAGAGCACATGTCCTAACAGCTACTTGAGACCATGAGCATGTGGAACCTGGGTGAGTGATTAGACTAGAGCAAAGGAAATGAGCCTTGGTGATGTTGAATGTGTTAGCGTTACACACTGCTATCTGAAATACCACACAGTGCTGAATAGTAAGCATGGGAGGGCAAGAAAATCAGCTGCCTGTGTGCTAAGAGTGTGCTTCTGGAGCCTGTGTATTGTCAGGTGCAAGAGAGATCTGCATGGACGCTTGCACATCTGCATGAAGACTGCAGAGATGTATGTAAGAGTACATGTGTGGTAAGGGTTAATTGGAGTTTTGAACATGTAGGAACTACCTCACCCATTGCAGGAGTGGAAGGAAAATCTACCATGTTGATTGCAAATGTGTTAGCATTTGACTCTCATTTGTGAGATGTTGATTTGTGCTGAATGCTAACCATCACAGTTCAAGAAATCAAGCTGCCCCTTTCCTGTGAGTGCAAGTCTTACAGAACTAGAGCAACACAAATTAAATCTCTGACAACAATTCCCGTGTGCAGACAGACTCATGGTGTGATTCTAGGCAGAAAACAATATTTGATTGGCAATTTCAAAGCACATTTACTACTGTGGTAGAGCAAGTGATAATTACTGTAACAGCCTGACACATTTTCCTTATAGTTTGGAGAGGCAGAAAAGAGCACATGTCCTAACAGCTACTTGAGACCATGAGCATGTGGAACCTGGGTGAGTGATTAGACTAGAGCAAAGGAAATGAGCCTTGGTGACGTTGAATGTGTTAGCGTTACACACTGCTATCTGAAATACCACACAGTGCTAAATAGTAAGCATGGGAGTGCAGGAAAATCAGCTGCCTGTGTGCTAAGAGTGTGCTTCTGGAGACTGTGTATTGTCAGGTGCAAGAGAGATCTGCATGGACGCTTGCACAACTGCATGAAGACTGCAGAGATGTATGTAAGAGTACATGTGTGGTAAGGGTTAAGTGGAGTTTTGAACATGTAGGAACTACCTCACCCATTGCAGGAGTGGAAGGAGAATCTACCATGTTGATTTCAAATGTGTTAGCATTTGCCTCTCATTTGTGAGATACTGATTTGTGCTGAATGCTAACCATCACAGTTCAAGAAAACAAGCTGCCCCTTCCCTGTGAGTGCAAGTCTTACAGAACAAGAGCAACACAAATTAAATCTCTGACAACAATTCCTGTGTTCAGACAGACTCATGGTGTGATTCTAGGCAGAAAACGATATTTGATTGGCAATTTCAAAGCACATTTACTACTGTGGTAGAGCAAGTGATACTTACTGTAACAGCCTGACACATTTTCCTTATAGTTTAGAGAGGCAGAAAAGAGCACATGTCCTAACAGCTACTTGAGACCATGAGCATGTGGAACCTGGGTGAGTGATTAGACTAGAGCAAAGGAAATGATCCTTGGTGACATTGAATGTGTTAGCGTTACACACTGCTATCTGAAATACCACACAGTGCTGAATAGTAAGCATGGGAGTGCAGGAAACTCAACTGCCTGTGTGCTAAGAGTGTGCTTCTGGAGACTGTGTATTGTCAGGTGCAAGAGAGATCTGCATGGACGCTTGCACAACTGCATGAAGACTGCAGAGATATATGTAAGAGTACATGTGTGGTAAGGGTTAATTGGAGGTTTTGAACATGTAGGAACTACCTCACCCATTGCAGGAGTGGAAGGAAAATCTACCATGTTGATTTCAAATGTGTTAGCATTTGCCTCTCATTTGTGAGATATTGATTTGTGCTGAATGCTAACCATCGCAGTTCAAGACAACAAGCTGCCCCTTTCCTGCGAGTGCAAGTCTTACAGAACAAGAGAAACACAAATTAAATCTCTGACAACAATTCCTGTGTGCAGACAGACTCATGGTGTGATTCTAGGTAGAAAACGATATTTCATTGGCAATTTCAAAGCACATTTACTACTGTGGTAGAGCAAGTGAAAATTACTGTAACAGCCTGACACATTTTCCTTATAGTTTAGAGAGGCAGAAAAGAGCACATGTCCTAACAGCTACTTGAGACCATGAGCATGTGGAAACTGGGTGAGTGATTAGACTAGAGCAAAGGAAATGAGCCTTGGTGACGTTGAATGTGTTAGCGTTACACACTGCTATCTGAAATACCACACAGTGCTGAATAGTAAGCATGGGAGTGCAGGAAAATCAGCTGCCTGTGTGCTAAGAGTTTGCTTCTGGAGACTGTGTATTTTCAGGTGCAAGAGAGATCTGCATGGACGCTTGCACAACTGCATGAAGACTGCAGAGCTGTATGTAAGAGTACATGTGTGGTAAGGGTTAGTTGGAGGGTAAACAACCTTTACAACGCAACTTTTACAACGCACTACCATTACAACTAAACTTTTACAACGCAAGTGGATTTACAACGCATGCCATTACAACGCAAGTCTTTACATCGACTTGCGCTAGATGGCGTGCTAACATTACAAATAGTGTAGTTTACTATCCCAACACCTTCCCTACTGTTAAGTGGACTGGAGTTGGAATAGTAAATTACGCTTTTCTAATGTTAGCACGCCATCTAGCGCAAGTCGATGTAAAGACTTGCGTTGTAATGGCATAGCGTAGTAACATCGCAGTCGTTGTAACAACCGCGATGTAACTGCATGCGTTGTAATGACTCGCGTTGTTACGTCATACATCAAATTGGAGTTTTGAACATGTAGGAACTACTTCACCCATTGCAGGAGTGGAAGGAAAATCTACCATGTTGATTTCAAATGTGTTAGCATTTGCCTCTCATTTGTGAGATATTGATTTGTGCTGAATGCTAATCATCACAGTTCAAGAAAACAAGCTGCCCCTTTCCTGCGAGTGCAAGTCTTACAGAACAAGAGCAACACAAATTAAATCTCTGACAACAATTCCTGTGTGCAGACAGACTCATGGTGTGATTCTAGGCAGAAAACGATATTTGATTGGCAATTTCAAAGCACATTTACTACTGTGGTAGAGCAAGTGACTGTAACAGCCTGACACATTTTCCTTATAGTTTAGAGAGGCAGAAAAGAGCACATGTCCTAACAGCTACTTGAGAGCATGAGCATGTGGAACCTGGGTGAATGATTAGACTAGATCAAAGGAAATGAGCCTTGGTGACGTTGAATGTGTTAGCGTTACACACTGCTATCTGAAATACCACACAGTGCTGAATAGTAAGCATGGGAGTGCAGGAAAATCAGCTGCCTGTGTGCTAAGAGTGTGCTTCTGGAGACTGTGTATTGTTAGGTGCAAGAGAGATCTGCATGGACGCTTGCACAACTGCATGAAGACTGCAGAGATGTATGTAAGAGTACATGTTTGGTAAGGGTTAATTGGAGTTTTGAACATGCAGGAACTAACTCACCCATTGCAGGAGTGGAAGGAGAATCTACCATGTTGATTTCAAATGTGTTAGCATTTGCCTCTCATTTGTGAGATATTGATTTGTGCTGAATGCTAACCATCACAGTTCAAGAAAACAAGCTGCCCCTTTCCTGTGAGTGCAGGTCTTACAGAACTAGAGCAACACAAATTAAATCTCTGACAACAATTCCTGTGTGCAGACAGACTCATGGTGTGATTCTAGGCAGAAAACGATATTTGATTGGCAATTTCAAAGCACATTTACTACTGTGGTAGAGCAAGTGATAATTACTGTAACAGCCTGACACATTTTCCTTATAGTTTAGAGAGGCAGAAAAGAGCACATGTCCTAACAGCTACTTGAGACCATGAGCATGTGGAACCTGGGTGAGTGATTAGACTAGAGCAAAGGAAATGAGCCTTGGTGACATTGAATGTGTTAGCGTTACACACTGCTATCTGAAATACCACACAGTGCTGAATAGTAAGCATGGGAGTGCAGGAAAATCAGCTGCCTGTGTGCTAAGAGTGTGCTTCTGGAGACTGTGTATTGTCAGGTGCAAGACAGATCTGCATGGACGCTTGCACAACTGCATGAAGACTGCAGAGATGTATGTAAGAGTACATGTGTGGTAAGGGTTAAGTGGAGTTTTGAACATGTAGGAACTACCTCACCCATTGCAGCAGTGGAAGGAGAATCTACCATGTTGATTTCAAATGTGTTAGCATTTGCCTCTCATTTGTGAGATATTGATTTGTGCTGAATGCTAACCATCACAGTTCAAGAAAACAAGCTGCCCCTTCCCTGTGAGTGCAAGTCTTACAGAACAAGAGCAACACAAATTAAATCTCTGACAACAATTCCTGTGTGCAGACAGACTCATGGTGTGATTCTAGGCAGAAAACGATATTTGATTGGCAATTTCAAAGCACATTTACTACTGTGGTAGAGCAAGTGATACTTACTGTAACAGCCTGACACATTTTCCTTATAGTTTAGAGAGGCAGAAAAGAGCACATGTCCTAACAGCTACTTGAGAGCATGAGCATGTGGAACCTGGGTGAGTGATTAGACTAGATCAAAGGAAATGAGCCTTGGTGACGTTGAATGTGTTAGCGTTACACACTGCTATCTGAAATACCACACAGTGCTGAATAGTAAGCATGGGAGTGCAGGAAAATCAGCTGCCTGTGTGCTAAGAGTGTGCTTCTGGAGACTGTGTATTGTTAGGTGCAAGAGAGATCTGCATGGACGCTTGCACAACTGCATGAAGACTGCAGAGATGTATGTAAGAGTACATGTGTGGTAAGGGTTAATTGGAGTTTTGAACATGCAGGAACTACCTCACCCATTGCAGGAGTGGAAGGAGAATCTACCATGTTGATTTCAAATGTGTTAGCATTTGCCTCTCATTTGTGAGATATTGATTTGTGCTGAATGCTAACCATCACAGTTCAAGAAAACAAGCTGCCCCTTTCCTGTGAGTGCAAGTCTTACAGAACTAGAGCAACACAAATTAAATCTCTGACAACAATTCCTGTGTGCAGACAGACTCATGGTGTGATTCTAGGCAGAAAACGATATTTGATTGGCAATTTCAAAGCACATTTACTACTGTGGTAGAGCAAGTGATAATTACTGTAACAGCCTGACACATTTTCCTTATAGTTTAGAGAGGCAGAAAAGAGCACATGTCCTAACAGCTACTTGAGACCATGAGCATGTGGAACCTGGGTGAGTGATTAGACTAGAGCAAAGGAAATGAGCCTTGGTGACGTTGAATGTGTTAGCGTTACACACTGCTATCTGAAATACCACACAGTGCTGAATAGTAAGCATGGGAGTGCAGGAAAATCAGCTGCCTGTGTGCTAAGAGTGTGCTTCTGGAGACTGTGTATTGTCAGGTGCAAGAGAGATCTGCATGGACGCTTGCACAACTGCATGAAGACTGCAGAGATGTATGTAAGAGTACATGTGTGGTAAGGGTTAATTGGAGTTTTGAACATGTAGGAACTACCTCACCCATTGCAGGAGTGGAAGGAGAATCTACCATGTTGATTTCAAATGTGTTAGCATTTGCCTCTCATTTGTGAGATATTGATTTGTGCTGAATGATAACCATCACAGTTCAAGAAAACAAGCTGCCCCTTCCCTGTGAGTGCAAGTCTTACAGAACAAGAGCAACACAAATTAAATCTCTGACAACAATTCCTGTGTGCAGACAGACTCATGGTGTGATTCTAGGCAGAAAACGATATTTCATTGGCAATTTCAAAGCACATTTACTACTGTGGTAGAGCAAGTGATAATTACTGTAACAGCCTGACACATTTTCCTTATAGTTTAGAGAGGCAGAAAAGAGCACATGTCCTAACAGCTACTTGAGACCATGAGCAGGTGGAACCTGGGTGAGTGATTAGACTAGAGCAAAGGAAATGAGCCTTGGTGCCATTGAATGTGTTAGCGTTACACACTGCTATCTGAAATACCACACAGTGCTGAATAGTAAGCATGGGAGTGCAGGAAAATCAGCTGCCTGTGTGCTAAGAGTGTGCTTCTGGAGACTGTGTATTGTCAGGTGCAAGAGAGATCTGCATGGACGCTTGCACAACTGCATGAAGACTGCAGAGATGTATGTAAGAGTACATGTGTGGTAAGGGTTAATTGGAGGTTTTGAACATGTAGGAACTACCTCACCCATTGCAGGAGTGGAAGGAAAATCTACCATGTTGATTTCAAATGTGTTAGCATTTGCCTCTCATTTGTGAGATATTGATTTGTGCTGAATGCTAACGATCACAGTTCAAGAAAACAAGCTGCCCCTTTCCTGTGAGTGCAAGTCTTACAGAACTAGAGCAACACAAATTAAATCTCTGACAACAATTCCTGTGTGCAGACAGACTCATGGTGTGATTCTAGGCAGAAAACGATATTTGATTGGCAATTTCAAAGCACATTTACTACTGTGGTAGAGCAAGTGATAATTACTGTAACAGCCTGACACATTTTCCTTATAGTTTAGAGAGGCAGAAAAGAGCACATGTCCTAACAGCTACTTGAGACCATGAGCATGTGGAACCTGGGTGAGTGATTAGACTAGAGCAAAGGAAATGAGCCTTGGTGACGTTGAATGTGTTAGCGTTACACACTGCTATCTGAAATACCACACAGTGCTAAATAGTAAGCATGGGAGTGCAGGAAAATCAGCTGCCTGTGTGCTAAGAGTGTGCTTCTGGAGACTGTGTATTGTCAGGTGCAAGAGAGATCTGCATGGAAGCTTGCACAACTGCATGAAGACTGCAGAGATGTATGTAAGAGTGTGGTAAGGGTTAATTGGAGTTTTGAACATGTAGGAACTACCTCACCCATTGCAGGAGTGGAAGGAAAATCTACCATGTTGATTTCAAATGTGTTAGCATTTGACTCTCATTTGTGAGAAATTGATTTGTTCTGAATGCTAACCATCACAGTTCAAGAAAACAAGCTGCCCCTTTCCTGCGAGTGCAAGTCTTACAGAACAAGAGCAACACAAATTAAATCTCTGTCAACAATTCCTGTGTGCAGACACACTCATGGTGTGATTCTAGGCAGAAAACGATATTTGATTGGCAATTTCGAAGCACATTTACTACTGTGGTAGAGCAAGTGATAATTACTGTAACAGCCTGACACATTTTCCTTATAGTTTAATGAGGCAGAAAAGAGCACATGTCCTAACAGCTACTTGAGACCATGAGCATGTGGAACCTGGGTGAGTGATTAGACTAGATCAAAGGAAATGAGCCTTGGTTACGTTGAATGTGTTAGCGTTACACACTGCTATCTGAAATACCACACAGTGCTGAATAGTAAGCATGGGAGTGTAGGAAAATCAGCTGCCTGTGTGCTAAGAGTGTGCTTCTGGAGACTGTGTATTGTCAGGTGCAAGAGAGATCTGCATGGACGCTTGCACAACTGCATGAAGACTGCAGAGATGTCTGTAAGAGTACATGTGTGGTAAGGGTTAATTGGAGTTTTGAACATGTAGGAACTACATCACCCATTGCAGGAGTGAAAGGAAAATCTACCATGTTGATTTCAAATGTGTTAGCATTTGCCTCTCATTTGTGAGATATTGATTTGTGCTGAATGCTAACCATCACAGTTCAAGAAAACAAGCTGCCCCTTTCCTGCGAGTGCAAGTCTTACAGAACAAGAGCAACACAAATTAAATCTCTGACAACAATTCCTGTGTGCAGACAGACTCATGGTGTGATTCTAGGCAGAAAACGATATTTGATTGGCAATTTCAAAGCACATTTACTACTGTGGTAGAGCAAGTGACAATTACTGTAACAGCCTGACACATTTTCCTTATAGTTTAGAGAGGCAGAAAAGAGCACATGTCCTAACAGCTACTTGAGACCATGAGCATGTGGAAACTGGGTGAGTGATTAGACTAGAGCAAAGGAAATGAGCCTTGGTGACGTTGAATGTGTTAGCGTTACACACTGCTATCTGAAATACCACACAGTGCTGAATAGTAAGCATGGGAGTGCAGGAAAATCAGCTGCCTGTGTGCTAAGAGTTTGCTTCTGGAGACTGTGTATTGTCAGGTGCAAGAGAGATCTGCATGGACGCTTGCACAAGTGCATGAAGACTGCAGAGCTGTATGTAAGAGTACATGTATGGTAAGGGTTAATTGGAGGGTAAACAACCTTTACAACGCAAGTTTTACAACGCACTACCATTACAACTAAACTTTTACAACGCAAGTGGATTTACAACGCATGCCATTACAACGCAAGTCTTTACATCGACTTGCGCTAGATGGCGTGCTAACATTACAAATAGTGTAGTTTACTATCCCAACACCTTCCCTACTGTTAAGTGGACTGGAGTTGGAATAATAAATTACGCTTTTCTAATCTTAGCGCGCCATCTAGCGCAAGTCGATGTAAAGACTTGCGTTGTAATGGCATAGCGTAGTAACATCGCAGTCGTTGTAACGACCGCGATGTAACTGCACGCGTTGTAATGACTCGCGTTGTTACGTCATACATCCAATTGGAGTTTTGAACATGTAGGAACTACTTCACCCATTGCAGGAGTGGAAGGAAAATCTACCATGTTGATTTCAAATGTGTTAGCATTTGCCTCTCATTTGTGAGATATTGATTTGTGCTGAATGCTAACCATCACAGTTCAAGAAAACAAGCTGCCCCTTTCCTGCGAGTGCAAGTCTTACAGAACAAGAGCAACACAAATTAAATCTCCGACAACAATTACTGTGTGCAGACAGACTCATGGTGTGATTCTAGGCAGAAAACGATATTTGATTGGCAATTTCAAAGCACATTTACTACTGTGGTAGAGCAAGTGATAATTACTGTAACAGCCTGACACATTTTCCTTATAGTTTAGAGAGGCAGAAAAGAGCACATGTCCTCACAGCTACTTGAGAGCATGAGCATGTGGAACCTGAGTGAGTGATTAGACTAGATCAAAGGAAATGAGCCTTGGTGACGTTGAATGTGTTAGCGTTACACACTGCTATCTGAAATACCACACAGTGCTGAATAGTAAGCATGGGAGTGCAGGAAAATCAGCTGCCTGTGTGCTAAGAGTGTGCTTCTGGAGACTGTGTATTGTTAGGTGCAAGAGAGATCTGCATGGACGCGTGCACAACTGCATGAAGACTGCAGAGATGTATGTAAGAGTACATGTGTGGTAAGGGTTAATTGGAGTTTTGAACATGTAGGAACTACCTCACCCATTGCAGGAGTGGAAGGAAAATCTACCATGTTGATTTCAAATGTGTTAGCATTTGCCTCTCATTTGTGAGATATTGATTTGTGCTGAATACTAACCATCACAGTTCAAGAAAACAAGCTGCCCCTTCCCTGCGAGTGCAAGTCTTACAGAACAAGAGCAACACAAATTAAATCTCTGACAACAATTCCTGTGTGCAGACAGACTCATGGTGTGATTCTAGGCAGAAAACGATACTTGATTGGCAATTTCAAAGCACATTTACTACTGTGGTAGAGCAAGTGACAATTACTGTAACAGCCTGACACATTTTCCTTATAGTTTAGAGAGGCAGAAAAGAGCACATGTCCTAACAGTTACTTGAGACCATGAGCATGTGGAACCTGGGTGAGTGATTAGACTAGAGCAAAGGAATTGAGCCTTGGTGACGTTGAATGTGTTAGCGTTACACACTGCTATCTGAAATACCACACAGTGCTGAATAGTAAGCATGGGAGTGCAGGAAAATCAGCTGCCTGTGTGCTAAGAGTTTGCTTCTGGAGACTGTGTATTGTCAGGTGCAAGAGAGATCTGCATGGACGCTTGCACAACTGCATGAAGACTGCAGAGCTGTATGTAAGAGTACATGTGTGGTAAGGGTTAATTGGAGGTTTTGAACATGTAGGAACTACCTCACCCATTGCAGGAGTGGAAGGAAAATCTACCATGTTGATTTTAAATGTGTTAGCATTTGCCTCTCATTTGTGAGATATTGATTTGTGCTGAATACTAACCATCGCAGTTCAAAAAAACAAGCTGCCCCTTTCCTGCGAGTGCAAGTCTTACAGAACAAGAGCAACACAAATTAAATCTCTGACAACAATTCCTGTGTGCAGACAGACTCATGGTGTGATTCTAGGCAGAAAACGATATTTGATTGGCAATTTCAAAGCACATTTACTACTGTGGTAGAGCAAGTGACAATTACTGTAACAGCCTGACACATTTTCCTTATAGTTTAGAGAGGCAGAAAAGAGCACATGTCCTAACAGCTACTTGAGACCATGAGCATGTGGAAACTGGGTGAGTGATTAGACTAGAGCAAAGGAAATGAGCCTTGGTGACGTTGAATGTGTTAGCGTTACACACTGCTATCTGAAATACCACACAGTACTGAATAGTAAGCATGGGAGTGCAGGAAAATCAGCTGCCTGTGTGCTAAGAGTTTGCTTCTGGAGACTGTGTATTGTCAGGTGCAAGAGAGATCTGCATGGACGTTTGCACAAGTGCATGAAGACTGCAGAGCTGTATGTAAGAGTACATGTATGGTAAGGGTTAATTGGAGGGTAAACAACCTTTACAACGCAACTTTTACAACGCACTACCATTACAACTAAACTTTTACAACGCAAGTGGATTTACAACGCATGCCATTACAACGCAAGTCTTTACATCGACTTGCGCTAGATGGCGTGCTAACATTACAAATAGTGTAGTTTACTATCCCAACACCTTCCCTACTGTTAAGTGGACTGGAGTTGGAATAATAAATTACGCTTTTCTAATCTTAGCACGCCATCTAGCGCAAGTCGATGTAAAGACTTGCGTTGTAATGGCATAGTGTTAGACGGACCGGGAGGGTCGGCCGAGAACAAGGGGAGAGGTCTCCGGGGAGAGCCGTCTCCAGCGATCGTACAGACAAGTAACTTCCCCCCCACAGATGTACACCACACCAGGATAGGCTGTAACGTTCTTTATAAGCAGTTTCTTAAGGTACGATGGAATGGTACAAGGAGGTCTGGACTCCGGGGTCCCCTCGATTTTAGTCTCTGGGTTTGGGAAAGGGGGTAGCGGGACAGTCTGGTTACCAATCTGGTAGATGCGATGGTGGATAGCTCACAATCCTCGAGCTGGGTGTTCTAGCTTGGACGGTCCGCGGCAGCGCCAGCAGGTCCCGGGGAAGATGGTCGTTACACGGTCCGCGGCAGCGCCAGCAGGTCCCGATGAAGATGGTCGTTACACGGTCCGCGGCAGCGCCAGCAGGTCCCGACGAGGATGGAGGATGCAGAAGGCCGTGGCAGCGCCAGCAGGCAGGACGATAGTTCACAAGGCAGGGCTACGGCAGCGCCGGTAGTCCGTCAAGGATGAGTTCTTCGCGGTGTCTCTCGACTCCAGGATACAACTACTTCCCTGCTCTGGAGCTGCCCTAGTTATAGGTCTGGCGCCCTTTGATGTCCGGACCCTCGCACTTGGAGGTCGGGAGGTCCGGGATGAGGGAGTCCAGACACCCAGCAGGGGGTGGAGCCAGCGCCCGGGGGAGCTGGAGGGCGATCGGCACCTGGCGGGGGAGAGCCATTGACACTCCTTTCTCCCATCGACCTGCCAAGTGGTCCGTTCACCTCCTGGGTGGATGGTGGTGCCGGGATGGCGGGGCCTGGCCAGGCCCAGGGTTAGGGTCGAGCTGAGGCCACGCGGTCTCGTGGTGCAGTGTCCAAGATGGCGGCTGGTCCGGACGGGGGAACCGGGAGTGGGTCGGCCCCATGATACACAGATGTCCGGGGGCAGGAGTTCCGTCTGGAGACGGGTTGCGGGCTGGTCCTGTGGGTCACACCTGGAGGGCCGGGGCTTGGGCCGTGTCATGCGGGGAGGGAGCAAGCCCTTCATGTGGCCTGTCCAACATGCGTCCCCCCCAGCTGAAGGCGGGGAGAGTCACCCATCCTCTTGGGGACTTTCCTCGTCGAGGCGGAAAAAGCGTGACAGGCCATCTGCGTTGGCGTGGTCTTGGCCCGGCCGATGTTCCACAGTGAAGTCCATCCCCTGCAGGGAGATGGACCAGCGCAATAGTTTGGGGTTTTCCCCCCGCATCTGCATTAGCCACTGCAGGGGTCGATGATCTGTCTGCACCCGGAAGTGGGTGCCGAAGAGATAGGGCCGGAGCTTTTTGAGGGCCCACACCACTGCGAAGGCCTCCCTCTCGATTGTGCTCCAGCGCTGTTCTCGGGCCAGGAGGTGTCTGCTAATGAAGGCCACCGGGTGGTCCAGTCCCTCGGGGTTCAGCTGGGGGTGGACCGCCCCGATGCCATGGTCGGAGGCATCCGTTTGCACAATGAATTCCCGACTGTAATCGGGGGCCAGGAGTACAGGAGCAGTGCACATGGCGGTTTTCAGCTTCTCGAAGGCCGCTTGACAGTCGGGGGTCCAGTTAACCTTCTTCGGTTGGTTTTTGGAGGTGAGTCCCGTGAGGGGCCCCACAATGCTGCCATAGTCCTTCACGAACCGCCGGTAGTAGCCGGTGAGCCCCAAGAAGGCTCGGACCTCGGTCTGCGTGACTGGGGGCTGCCAGGACTGGATGGCAGCGATTTTGAGTTGCAGAGGGGCCACCAGACCGCTCCCCACCTGGTGTCCGAGGTAGGTCACGGATCCCTGACCAATTTGGCACTTGCCGGCCTTGATTGTGAGGCCGGCCCGCTGGAGGGCCTGCAGGACCTCTCGGAGGTGGTGGAGGTGGTCGGACCAGTGGCGGCTGTACACAGCGATATCGTCCAGGTAGGCGGCGCTGAACTCTTCGAGCCCCGCCAAGACCTGGTTCACTAGTCGCTGAAAAGTAGCGGGGGCGTTCTTCATGCCGAAGGGCATGACCTTGAAGTGGTAGTGGCCATCGGGGGTAGAAAAGGCGGAACGTTCTTGGGCCCGGGGTGTGAGGCCGATCTGCCAGTAGCCCGCTGTCAGGTCGAAGATGCTGAGGTAGCGGGCAGCCCCCATGCGGTCGATCAATTCATCCGCTCGGGGGATGGGATGGGCGTCGGTCCTGGTGACAGCATTCAAGCCCCGATAGTCGACGCAGAATCGGAGTTCAGGAATGGTGCCGGGGGCAGCAGCTTTGGGGACTAGCACGACCGGGCTGGCCCAGGGGCTATCCGAGGGCTCGATGACCCCGAGCGTGAGCATCTTGGATACCTCTTCCTGGATGCAGGCCCGCACCCGATCTGGTACGCGGTAGGCCCGGTGTCTGACAGGGGGACTGTCCCCAGTGTCCACGTCGTGCAAGCACCAGGGGGTGACCCCTGGGGTAAGGGAAAACAAGGTAGAAAACTGCAGCAGGAGGTCCCGGCAGCCTTGGCGCTGTTCGGGGGTGAGGGCGTCGGAGAGCCGAACCCCGTCCACGGAACCATCCTTCTCCTGAGTCGTCAGGAGATCCGGGAGAGGCTCGGAGTCTTCTTCTGCTCCACTGTCTGTAGCCATCAGGAGGCTGAGCTCTGAGCGCACAAAGTGGGGCTTGAGTCTGTTGGCGTGGAGGACCCGGAGGGGGTTCCGGGGAGACTCCATATCGATGAGATAGGTATATTTAGCGACAAGCAACCACCCATAGCTGTAGATCTGTATGGGTGGAATACTATAGGCCCAAGGTATAACCCCCTAACACACAGGAGAATGGATCATCTCAAACCTTTTACACCCCTAGATACCACCAACAGGTTTGAGGTGTTTAGTGGCCTGGAAGACTGCGACTGATGCCATCGAGCCACAGGGGAGGGGGAGAAGGAATTCTGTGGAGACACAGGGGGAGACACGGGTGTGGGCACGGGGGAAAAAGGTTCAACTGATATTAACTCACCCAATGGGTACAATGCTACATGTAGCTTTGGGGGTAATACATCTAATTCTGCCCAGCCTTACTGTAATTCTGTTGCCCCTACCCCGGCCAATGGAAGTACAAGCCCGACCTTACTATCTGAAGACCCCGTGCCAGGGGAAGCAACCCATGTCCACACCTTACCCCCACCATCCATTGAGGCTGTTAGTCTAACAGAACGGGGATATAAGATGGCGAGTTGGAATATCGCTGGGTGGAATAACAAGATAGATTGTCTAGGATGGTTAGAATTTATAACCCAATTTGATATCTTGTGTCTCCAGGAGACTTGGGCGGCCGAAGATGTCTATCTTGATGGGTATGTTGCCTATAATTGCCATGCCCAGCCATCCAACATGGGGAGAGCCAGTGGTGGAATGGTGATATTGCTTTCTGTGAGGCTACCGGTTCGAGTAAAAATCCACCGGACCGTCGGTCTGCACTCTCAGTTGTTGTGGTTACAAAACAGGAATGGGCGAAATGTTTTAGTTATAAACCACTACAACAATGCCTTTAACCACTCAAAAACAGATATGGTTGATGAACTTGAAGCGGAGGTGGAAAGGTTATATGGGCGCAGTGATGTGGCTTTTGATATTTTGTGGGGCGGAGATTTTAACATTCATATGTGCCCATTTGGTGGCAAAAGGGTGTGTGGGCATGGGGATGAGGTGGGGGAAGATCAGACCCACTTTATACATTCGGTTTATGGGGATTCCCTTAACACTCTTATGCTTAAAATGGATTTATGCATTATGTTACCTGGCGTAGACAGTGAGGGTAATTCGGTACCAACCTTTATAGGAAGGAATTGTGCCACGGTTATCGATTACCTCATTGTCTCCTCCAGTATTACAGCTTTGTGTTCCTTACCCGTAATAGTAGACCCAGCCCTAAGCGATCATAATTGTTTAACAATGTATCTCTCTTTGTGGGGGGATAAAGTAAAGGCGTTACATGGTGAAGTGACAGATATAGTCCCACATAGACCCAATGGCCCTAGAATTAAATGGGGTAGGCAAAATGAGGAACATTTACTGTGTACCATTGTGTCTGCCTGTATAGATGAGGTAGAATGCTGTCTCGAACCCGAAAAGGATAATGTTGATATTCTAGCTAGTTTCAACATTATTAATAAAAACATTGCAGAAATCTTAACTGGAAGAAAACCAAAGGGCCCTAGGATTAACGGGGGATGGTTTAATAGGGAATGTACTAAATCCTTACAAAGACTCAAAGCTGCTCTTAAGGATAAACCCAGAGATAAGGAAGCAGTTAAAACCCTCAGAAGGGAATACTCAATACATCTGAGGGATAGGAAACAGGAACTAAGGGAAGAGGCCTGGAATAACCCGACTAAGGCAGTGGATCTTAAGGATACCAAGCTTTTCTGGTCCACTGTCAATAGTCCCTTCCTCCAAAATGAAGAAGTCCCGGTAATGTCAGCCCAGGTATCTGAGGAACAATGGGTGTCTCATTTTACCAGTATTTTTAACCCCGAAGGACTAGCGGTAGGGGGGGATAGGGAAACCCTGGCTTTTATCCCCATACCTCTCAATATTACAGTCTTAGAGGTGGATGCTGCCATCCGGGCCAGTAAGGGGGGAAAGGCGCCGGGCCCTGACGGGGTACCCGTGGACCTTTATAAAGCCGAGATTTCCATTTGGAGCCCATTGTTAACAAAGGTTTTTAATGCAGCTGCTATGATTGCGGCCCCACAGACCTGGGGGGAATCAACTATTATCCCGGTGTATAAAAAAGGAGAGAGGGGTGAGGCAAAAAACTATCGCCCGATCTCTCTCCTTACTGCTTCCCTAAAAATTATGAGTAGGGTATTACTGAGTCGTCTGGAGGAATGGGTAGAAGAAAAAGGGATCCTTGCAGATTCTCAGTACGGATTTCGCAAGGGGTTAGGCACTATAGAACAGTGCATTAATCTAGACCTTATTATATGCAAATATACACGAGCCAAGCAAGGCTCGTTGTTTCTTTGCTTTGCCGACCTGTCCAGTGCCTTTGACTTGGTTGACCATGGTCTTCTGTGGTCAACCTTGTTGGACATGGGTGCACCTCAAGATATTATCTATTTCTTGGCCCAACTTTATAGGAACCTGACAGCTAAGATACGATACGGGCAATCGGGGGAGTGTACTCCCAGTGTTAAAATAGGATCCGGAATTAGGCAGGGATGCGTCCTTGCACCTCTCCTTTTCTCCCTTTTTATTAACGCAATTGAGTCGGAACTACGGTCCACCAGTGCAGATGCACCGACTGCTGGCGGTTTGTCCATCCCAATATTGCTTTATGCGGATGACGCGGTTCTGCTCTCACAAACCCCCTTAGGGTTGCAAAAAATTATGAATAAATTTGCAGATTTTATTAAGGGGAGAAAATTAAAAATTAATAATTCAAAAACTTTTATAATGCCCTGTGGGAAGAAAATTAAGAACCTAAGACCCTTTACAGTTATGGACCAAACCATAAAAGTGGTGGACAAATTTTGTTATCTGGGTATCACTTTTAATAGTCGGGGGATGTGGACTCCCGAAATGATTAATGTAAGAGCCAAAATGGCCAAGTGTTCTTTTGGCATATTTAGATTTGCATCCAAGCTAGGCTCAAGACGGATACCAGACATGTTGTACTTATATCGCCATAAATGTGTTGCTCTGGCCCTATATGGCTCAGGAGTGTGGGGCCATTGTAATAACAACATGCTCCAGGTTGAGGAAAACAAATTTGTCAAAAAACTTCTTTGTTTACCATCTTCTTCCTCAACAAAGCTGATCCATCAGGAGGCTGGTCTAGAACATCTATCTGACTTGATCAGACTAAGACCCCTGTTAGTATGGAGATCTATATGGTCTAAGGAACAGACTGGTTTCACAAGAAAGATAATTTTAGACTGTCTTTACATGGACAAATGTTCCCGCATCCCCTGGCTTAACTATATTATCCGAACATTTAATGATGTTTTCAATTTTACGGTGTGTGATAACCCTTCTTGTGTTTTAAATATCTCGAAGAGTGAGATTAAACATGAATTTCTGAGGGTTAGCATGGTGAAGCGTAACGCAGCTACTGCTCAGTTCTCCTCACATGTTTTTTATGACAGATACACTAAGGAAGAAATGGGGCTCCCAGGATACCTTAAATTGGTTACCATCCGATCCCACCAATATGTATTGACAAGATTACGGATGGGGATTGTTCATTTGCTTGTTGCGTACCCTGTAATGAAGACTTATACTACTGCCCCCTGTCCGTGCGATGGGATTACAAAGCAAAGTACGGAGCATTTTTTATTGTTATGCCCTCTCTATCTCCACCTTCGAAAAGTATATCTGAAACCGCTTTTAAAAAAATATAATGTATCCAATATTGTTTCGGCCATGGGGCTTTTATTTGGACTTAATTCACAGGACATCTGTTTTTTTACTGCTGTATATATTTTAAAACCGATATGTCTGAGGAAAAGCACTCTTTTTTGACATGTGTTTAACTTAAAACCTGCTGAATCCTCATGTTTTAATACCTATGTATGTATGTACTTTTATGATTATTAATTAATGATCGAATAAAGTTTTTGAATTGAATTGACTCCATATCGATGAGATAGGTGACGGGACTTTTGCGTTCGACCACTTTGAAGGGCCCTGTCCATTTGTCCTGCAAGGCACATGGTTCGGTGGGGGACATCACCCACACTTGCTGGCCTGGTTCAAATTCGATGGAGGAGGCATTTCGGTCATACCATTTTTTCATGTCCTCCTGACTGGCCTCAAGGTTTGCTTTGGCCATCTCCCTGAACCGCCGGGTCTGGTTGCGTAGTGTCAGGAGGTACTTGAAGACGTCTGGAGGGGTCTTTAGGGGGGCCATCTCCCAACCTTCTTTGACTAGGCTGAGGGGCCCTCGCACAGGGTGCCCGTACAAGAGTTCGAACGGGCTAAAGCCGAGGGACTTCTGGGGAACTTCCCGATAGGCGAAGAGGAGGCACGGAAGTAGTACATCCCACTGGCGACGGAGGGGCTCTTCCAACCCCCCAATCATTCCCTTGAGCGTGCGGTTGAACCGCTCGACTAGTCCGTTTCCTTGGGGGTGATAGGGGGTCGTGAATCGGTAGGTGACCCCGCACTGTTGCCAGAGGGACTTCATATATTTCGAGATAAAGTTCGTGCCTCTGTCGCTGACGACTTCGCGGGGATAGCCCACCCGGGAGAAGATCCCCATTAAGGCCCGGCCGACCACCGGGGCTGTTACCGTTCGCAGGGGCACAGCCTCGGGGTAGCGGGTGACGTGGTCCACCAGTACCAGGATGAACCGATGTCCTTGTGCTGTATGGGGGTCCAGGGGCCCCACAATGTCTATTCCCACCCTCTCGAACGGGGTGGTGACAACTGGGAAGGGTTGCAGAGGTGCTTTGAGTTTGCGGCCGCTCTTCCCGCTGGCCTGGCACGTGGGGCAGGACCGGCAGTGGTTGAGGACGTCGTTTTTCATCTTCGGCCAAAAAAAGTGTGTCACCAGGCGACTGTAGGTTTTGTCCTGGCCCAGGTGTCCCGCCAGAGGGACATCGTGGGCCAAATTTAGCAGGAAGTCTCTGAAACGGAGGGGCACGACCAACACTCGGCTGGCCCCTAACTCCGCGATTCTCTGTTCGCTGTACAATAGGTTGTTGTCCCAATAGATCCAATGGGCTCCGGTGGTGTCCCCTGCGCTTTGGGCGAGGGCTTGCTGGCGGAGTCCCTCGAGGGAGGGACAGGTCTTTTGCTCTTGACGGAACTGTTCCTGGGTGGGCCCCCCTTCTTGACGCCACTGAGCCAGGTCGGGAAGGTCCTGGGGCTGGGCGACCCCTTCGGGGGTTTGCTCTGGGGGGTCGGTATAGTCGGTGTCCTCTACTGGAGCGATCGGGGGAGGAGGTGCTGGCCACTCTGGTTCTTCTGGTCGGGGGATGGTACGGGCGGCCATGGACCGGGTGGTTACGCACGCCCAGTCCGGGAGGCCCAACATCCCCAAATGCTCTCTCCTTTCGACGGCGGCCCACGGGGAACTCTCAAGATCATTCCCCAGGAGACAGTCCACGGGGGCATCATCTCGGACCGTCACCTTCAACATGCCGGAGACTCCTCCCCATTCGAAGGGGACGCAGGCCATCCGACATAGACTTTCGGAATTGTCGGCCGAACGGACGGGGCAGAGAATGTTTGGCAGGATCTGCTCTGGTTTTACCAGGTGACAGCGGACGGCCGTCACACTGGCCCCTGTGTCACGTAGTGCTTCGGCCCGGCGCCCATTAATGTTCACCCACTGGCTATATTTTCTGGTGTTGGCGGGTAGGGGAGCCCGCGGGACCATGTCTCTTCCCCCTAGGCACGCTAGAACCATGGCGGCAGGTTCCCATTCTTGTTGTGCTTGCTCATATTCTTCTTGTTCCTCGGAGAATTGTTCTCCCCCCAGGGCGGCGGCGGCTACCTGGCGGGGTTTTGGCGTTTGGTTCTGCGGGCAGTTCGGGTCATTGGCGTAGTGGCCGACTCGCTGGCATCGGTGACACGTGACGTTGGCTCGGAACCCCGGGCGCATCGGGGGGTTGCCCCGGCCGGCCGGGGGCAGGGTGCTGGCAGCGGGAGTGGCCGGGACGGTGTCTCTCCCTCGCCCCCGGCCTCCTCCTCCTCCTCGGGGACGGTGCTGACCTTGGTGGTTCCGGTTCTGCTCGTGTGGCCCTCTCCGGCCCACTCGGGTGCTTTCCCACCGGTCAGCTTCGGCAGCGAGTTGCCGGGGGTCAGTCAATTTACTGTTGAGGAGGTGCTGCCTGAGCTCGACGAAGCAGTTGTTAGAGAGGTGCTCCCATACCATAAGATTAAAAAGTTGCTCGTAGGTCGTTACGTGGCTTCCCTTGATCCAACCCTCGAAGGCTCGGCTGAAATAGTTGACATATTCCACCCAAGTTGTACCCGGGATCCGGGTGCAGTCTCGAAACCTCTGGCGGTACATTTCGGGCGTGAGCCCATATCGGGTGAGGAGGGCAGCCTTCATGTGGTCATAGGATGACATCTGATGGTCTGGGAGCTGTAGCAGGGCATCACGGCCTTCGTTGACGAACCTCCCCCATAGGCCGGCTCCCCAGTCACTTCGATCGATCCGGTGGGAGGTCATGGCGATCTCGTAGGCCTTGAACCACTGCTGTATGTCGTCCTCCCGGACATACTCTCGAACGACATCCTTGGGGATGTAGACTTTCTTTTCTGTTGCTCCCGGGGTGCGCGGTCGCTCGGGTACCTCCGGTTCTTTGTTCTGCTTCCGTAGGTCTATTTCCGCCAGTTTGCGCTCGTGTTCGTACGCTAGTCTTTTTTCTTCGAGCTCTCTCTGCCTCTGTTTTTCTTCCCGTTCTTCTTGGAGCCGCAGATGTTCCAGGTTCAGTTTTTGCTCCGCTAATTTTAGTTCACCGTCCATTTTGAGTCGTGCCATTTCTAACTCATGTAGTCTGTTTTTTTCTCTTTCTTGGATCTCTTCCTGTGAAAGGCCCGTTCCTCGCTCCTCGGGAGCCGTGGCGATCCTCTCTGATGCTGCACCGTTTCGGTCTGGGGATCTGGTGACCCCGGTTTCTGCCCACGACTCAATGGCGTGCTTGAAATCGTCTTTGGTACTCAGGCCGGTGGTAGCAATGCCTAGTTCCATGCAGAATTGCTTTAATTCACGATGGCTGTATTCTTCCAATTTATCCATCTGGAATTTCTCGGTAGATCCGCTCTCTTTAGTTGACATTGTGGTTTTGTCATGGGGTGAGCTACTCTCTGTACGATTACGCGTTGATTCGGATCGCGCCGCTGGCCACCAATGTTAGACGGACCGGGAGGGTCGGCCGAGAACAAGGGGAGAGGTCTCCGGGGAGAGCCGTCTCCAGCGATCGTACAGACAAGTAACTTCCCCCCCACAGATGTACACCACACCAGGATAGGCTGTAACGTTCTTTATAAGCAGTTTCTTAAGGTACGATGGAATGGTACAAGGAGGTCTGGACTCCGGGGTCCCCTCGATTTTAGTCTCTGGGTTTGGGAAAGGGGGTAGCGGGACAGTCTGGTTACCAATCTGGTAGATGCGATGGTGGATAGCTCACAATCCTCGAGCTGGGTGTTCTAGCTTGGACGGTCCGCGGCAGCGCCAGCAGGTCCCGGGGAAGATGGTCGTTACACGGTCCGCGGCAGCGCCAGCAGGTCCCGATGAAGATGGTCGTTACACGGTCCGCGGCAGCGCCAGCAGGTCCCGATGAAGATGGTCGTTACACGGTCCGCGGCAGCGCCAGCAGGTCCCGACGAGGATGGAGGATGCAGAAGGCCGCGGCAGCGCCAGCAGGCAGGACGATAGTTCACAAGGCAGGGCTACGGCAGCGCTGGTAGTCCGTCAAGGATGAGTTCTTCGCGGTGTCTCTCGACTCCAGGATACAACTACTTCCCTGCTCTGGAGCTGCCCTAGTTATAGGTCTGGCGCCCTTTGATGTCCGGACCCTCGCACTTGGAGGTCGGGAGGTCCGGGATGAGGGAGTCCAGACACCCAGCAGGGGGTGGAGCCAGCGCCCGGGGGAGCTGGAGGGCGATCGGCACCTGGCGGGGGAGAGCCATTGACACTCCTTTCTCCCATCGACCTGCCAAGTGGTCCGTTCACCTCCTGGGTGGATGGTGGTGCCGGGATGGCGGGGCCTGGCCAGGCCCAGGGTTAGGGTCGAGCTGAGGCCACGCGGTCTCGTGGTGCAGTGTCCAAGATGGCGGCTGGTCCGGACGGGGGAGCCGGGAGTGGGTCGGCCCCATGATACACAGATGTCCGGGGGCAGGAGTTCCGTCTGGAGACGGGTTGCGGGCTGGTCCTGTGGGTCACACCTGGAGGGCCGGGGCTTGGGCCGTGTCATGCGGGGAGGGAGCAAGCCCTTCATGTGGCCTGTCCAACACATAGCGTAGTAACATCGCAGTCGTTGTAACGACCGCGATGTATCTGCACGCGTTGTAATGACTCGCGTTGTTACGTCATACATCCAATTGGAGTTTTGAACATGTAGGAACTACTTCACCCATTGCAGGAGTGGAAGGAAAATCTACCATGTTGATTTCAAATGTGTTAGCATTTGCCTCTCATTTGTGAGATATTGATTTGTGCTGAATGCTAACCATCACAGTTCAAGAAAACAAGCTGCCCCTTTCCTGCGAGTGCAAGTCTTACAGAACAAGAGCAACACAAATTAAATCTCTGACAACAATTCCTGTGTGCAGACAGACTCATGGTGTGATTCTAGGCAGAAAACGATATTTGATTGGCAATTTCAATGCACATTTACTACTGTGGTAGAGCAAGTGATAATTACTGTAACAGCCTGACACATTTTCCTTATAGTTCAGAGAGGCAGAAAAGAGCACATGTCCTCACAGCTACTTGAGAGCATGAGCATGTGGAACCTGAGTGAGTGATTAGACTAGATCAAAGGAAATGAGCCTTGGTGACGTTGAATGTGTTAGCGTTACACACTGCTATCTGAAATACCACACAGTGCTGAATAGTAAGCATGGGAGTGCAGGAAAATCAGCTGCCTGTGTGCTAAGAGTTTGCTTCTGGAGACTGTGTATTGTCAGGTGGAAGAGAGATCTGCATGGACGCTTGCACAACTGCATGAAGACTGCAGAGCTGTATGTCAGAGTACATGTGTGGTAAGGGTTAATTGGAGGGTAAACAACCTATACAACGCAACTTTCACAACGCACTACCATTACAACTAAACTTTTACAACGCAAGTGGATTTACAAGGCATGCCATTGCAACGCAAGTCTTTACATCGACTTGCGCTAGATGGCGTGCTAACATTACAAATAGTGTAGTTTACTATACCAACACCTTCCCTACTGTTAAGTGGACTGGAGTTGGAATAGTAAATTACGCTTTTCTAATCTTAGCACACCATCTAGCGCAAGTCGATGTAAAGACTTGCGTTGTAATGGCATAGCGTAGTAACATCGCAGTCGTTGTAATGACCGCGATGTAACTGCACGCGTTGTAATGACTCGCGTTGTTACGTCATACATCCAATTGGAGTTTTGAACATGTAGGAACTACTTCACCCATTGCAGGAGTGGAAGGAAAATCTACCATGTTGATTTCAAATGTGTTAGCATTTGCCTCTCATTTGTGAGATATTGATTTGTGCTGAATGCTAACCATCACAGTTCAAGAAAACAAGCTGCCCCTTTCCTGCGAGTGCAAGTCTTATAGAACAAGAGCAACACAAATTAAATCTCTGACAACAATTCCTGTGTGCAGACAGACTCATGGTGTGATTCTAGGCAGAAAACGATATTTGATTGGCAATTTCAAAGCACATTTACTACTGTGGTAGAGCAAGTGATAATTACTGTAACAGCCTGACACATTTTCCTTATAGTTTAGAGAGGCAGAAAAGAGCACATGTCCTAACAGCTACTTGAGAGCATGAGCATGTGGAACCTGGGTGAGTGATTAGACTAGATCAAAGGAAATGAGCCTTGGTGACGTTGAATGTGTTAGCGTTACACACTGCTATCTGAAATACCACAAAGTGCAGAATAGTAAGCATGGGAGTGCAGGAAAATCAGCTGCCAGTGTGCTAAGAGTGTGCTTCTGGAGACTGTGTATTGTTAGGTGCAAGAGTGATCTGCATGGACGCTTGCACAACTGCATGAAGACTGCAGAGATGTATGTAAGAGTACATGTGTGGTAAGGGTTAATTGGAGTTTTGAACATGTAGGAACTACATCACCCATTGCAGGAGTGGAAGGAAAATCTACCATGTTGATTTCAAATGTGTTAGCATTTGCCTCTCATTTGTGAGATATTGATTTGTGCTGAATGCTAACCATCACAGTTCAAGAAAACAAGCTGCCCCTTTCCTGCGAGTGCAAGTCTTACAGAACAAGAGCAACACGAATTAAATCTCTGACAACAATTCCTGTGTGCAGACAGACTCATGGTGTGAATCTAGGCAGAAAACGATATTTGATTGGCAATTTCAAAGCACATTTACTACTGTGGTAGAGCAAATGATAATTACTGTAACAGCCTGACACATTTTCCTTATAGTTCAGAGAGGCAGAAAAGAGCACATGTCCTAACAGCTACTTGAGACCATGAGCATGTGGAACCTGAGTGAGTGATTAGACTAGATCAAAGGAAATGAGCCTTGGTGACGTTGAATGTGTTAGCGTTACACACTGCTATCTGAAATACCACACAGTGCTGAATAGTAAGCATGGGAGTGCAGGAAAATCAGCTGCCTGTGTGCTAAGAGTGTGCTTCTGGAGACTGTGTATTGTCAGGTGCAAGAGAGATCTGCATGGACGCTTGCACAACTGCATGAAGACTGCAGAGATGTATGTAAGAGTACATGTGTGGTAAGGGTTAATTGGAGTTTTGAACATGTAGTAACTACCTCACCCATTGCAGGAGTGGAAGGAAAATCTACCATGTTGATTTCAAATGTGTTAGCATTTGCCTCTCATTTGTGAGATATTGATTTGTGCTGAATACTAACCATCACAGTTCAAGAAAACAAGCTGCCCCTTCCCTGCGAGTGCAAGTCTTACAGAACAAGAGCAACACAAAATAAATCTCTGACAACAATTCCTGTGTGCAGACAGACTCATGGTGTGATCCTAGGCAGAAAACGATACTTGATTGGCAATTTCAAAGCACATTTACTACTGTGGTAGAGCAAGTGACAATTACTGTAACAGCCTGACACATTTTCCTTATAGTTTAGAGAGGCAGAAAAGAGCACATGTCCTAACAGCTACTTGAGACCATGAGCATGTGGAACCTGGGTGAGTGATTAGACTAGAGCAAAGGAATTGAGCCTTGGTGACGTTGAATGTGTTAGCGTTACACACTGCTATCTGAAATACCACACAGTGCTGAATAGTAAGCATGGGAGTGCAGGAAAATCAGCTGCCTGTGTGCTAAGAGTGTGCTTCTGGAGACTGTGTATTGTCAGGTGCAAGAGGGATCTGCATGGACGCTTGCACAACTGCATGAAGACTGCAGAGCTGTATGTAAGAGTACATGTGTGGTAAGGGTTAATTGGAGGTTTTGAACATGTAGGAACTACCTCACCCATTGCAGGAGTGGAAGGAAATCTACCATGTTGATTTCAAATGTGTTAGCATTTGCCTCTCATTTGTGAGATATTGATTTGTGCTGAATACTAACCATCGCAGTTCAAAAAAACAAGCTGCCCCTTTCCTGCGAGTGCAAGTCTTACAGAACAAGAGCAACACAAATTAAATCTCTGACAACAATTCCTGTGTGCAGACAGACTCATGGTGTGATTCTAGGCAGAAAACGATATTTGATTGGCAATTTCAAAGCACATTTACTACTGTGGTAGAGCAAGTGACAATTACTGTAACAGCCTGACACATTTTCCTTATAGTTTAGAGAGGCAGAAAAGAGCACATGTCCTAACAGCTACTTGAGACCATGAGCATGTGGAAACTGGGTGAGTGATTAGACTAGAGCAAAGGAATTGAGCCTTGGTGACGTTGAATGTGTTAGCGTTACACACTGCTATCTGAAATACCACACAGTGCTGAATGATAAGCATGGGAGTGCAGGAAAATCAGCTGCCTGTGTGCTAAGAGTGTGCTTCTGGAGACTGTGTATTGTCATGTGCAAGAGGGATCTGCATGGACGGTTGCACAACTGCATGAAGACTGCAGAGCTGTATGTAAGAGTACATGTGTGGTAAGGGTTAATTGGAGGTTTTGAACATGTAGGAACTACCTCACCCATTGCAGGAGTGGAAGGAAATCTACCATGTTGATTTCAAATGTGTTAGCATTTGCTTCGCATTTGTGAGATATTGATTTGTGCTGAATACTAACCATCGCAGTTCAAAAAAACAAGCTGCCCCTTTCCTGCGAGTGCAAGTCTTACAGAACAAGAGCAACACAAATTAAATCTCTGACAACAATTCCTGTGTGCAGACAGACTCATGGTGTGATTCTAGGCAGAAAACGATATTTGATTGGCAATTTCAAAGCACATTTACTACTGTGGTAGAGCAAGTGATAATTACTGGAACAGCCTGACACATTTTCCTTATAGTTTAGAGAGGCAGAAAAGAGCACATGTCTTCACTGCTACTTGAGAGCATGAGCATGTGGAACCTGAGTGAGTGATTAGACTAGATCAAAGGAAATGAGCCTTGGTGACGTTGAATGTGTTAGCGTTACACACTGCTATCTGAAATACCACACAGTGCTGAATAGTAAGCATGGGAGTGCAGGAAAATCAGCTGCCTGTGTGCTAAGAGTGTGCTTCTGGAGACTGTGTATTGTTAGGTGCAAGAGAGATCTGCATGGACGCTTGCACAACTGCATGAAGACTGCAGAGATGTATGTAAGAGTACATGTGTGGTAAGGGTTAATTGGAGTTTTGAACATGTAGTAACTACCTCACCCATTGCAGGAGTGGAAGGAAAATCTACCATGTTGATTTCAAATGTGTTAGCATTTGCCTCTCATTTGTGAGATATTGATTTGTGCTGAATACTAACCATCACAGTTCAAGAAAACAAGCTGCCCCTTCCCTGCGAGTGCAAGTCTTACAGAACAAGAGCAACACAAATTAAATCTCTGACAACAATTCCTGTGTGCAGACAGACTCATGGTGTGATCCTAGGCAGAAAACGATACTTGATTGGCAATTTCAAAGCACATTTACTACTGTGGTAGAGCAAGTGACAATTACTGTAACAGCCTGACACATTTTCCTTATAGTTTAGAGAGGCAGAAAAGAGCACATGTCCTAACAGCTACTTGAGAGCATGAGCATGTGGAACCTGGGTGAGTGATTAGACTAGATCAAAGGAAATGAGCCTTGGTGACGTTGAATGTGTTAGCGTTACACACTGCTATCTGAAATACCACACAGTGCTGAATAGTAAGCATGGGAGTGCAGGAAAATCAGCTGCCAGTGTGCTAAGAGTGTGCTTCTGGAGACTGTGTATTGTTAGGTGCAAGAGAGATCTGCATGGACGCTTGCACAACTGCATGAAGACTGCAGAGATGTATGTAAGAGTACATGTGTGGTAAGGGTTAATTGGAGTTTTGAACATGTAGGAACTACATCACCCATTGCAGGAGTGGAAGGAAAATCTACCATGTTGATTTCAAATGTGTTAGCATTTGCCTCTCATTTGTGAGATATTGATTTGTGCTGAATGCTAACCATCACAGTTCAAGAAAACAAGCTGCCCCTTTCCTGCGAGTGCAAGTCTTACAGAACAAGAGCAACACGAATTAAATCTCTGACAACAATTCCTGTGTGCAGACAGACTCATGGTGTGAATCTAGGCAGAAAACGATATTTGATTGGCAATTTCAAAGCACATTTACTACTGTGGTAGAGCAAATGATAATTACTGTAACAGCCTGACACATTTTCCTTATAGTTCAGAGAGGCAGAAAAGAGCACATGTCCTAACAGCTACTTGAGACCATGAACATGTGGAACCTGGGTGAGTGATTAGACTAGAGCAAAGGAAATGAGCCTTGGTGACGTTGAATGTGTTAGCGTTACACACTGCTATCTGAAATACCACACAGTGCTGAATAGTAAGCATGGGAGTGCAGGAAAATCAGCTGCCTGTGTGCTAAGAGTGTGCTTCTGGAGACTGTGTATTGTCAGGTGCAAGAGAGATCTGCATGGACACTTGCACAACTGCATGAAGACTGCAGAGATGTATGTAAGAGTACATGTGTGGTAAGGGTTAATTGGAGTTTTGAACATGTAGGAACTACCTCACCCATTGCAGGAGTGGAAGGAGAATCTACCATGTTGATTTCAAATGTGTTAGCATTTGCCTCTCATTTGTGAGATATTGATTTGTGCTGAATGCTAACTATCACAGTTCAAGAAAACAAGCTGCCCCTTCCCTGTGAGTGCAAGTCTTACAGAACAAGAGCAACACAAATTAAATCTCTGACAACAATTCCTGTGTGCAGACAGACTCATGGTGTGATTCTAGGGAGAAAACGATATTTGATTGGCAATTTCAAAGCACGTTTACTACTGTGGTAGAGCAAGTGATACTTACTGTAACAGCCTGACACATTTTCCTTATAGTTTAGAGAGGCAGAAAAGAGCACATGTCCTAACAGCTACTTGAGACCATGAGCATGTGGAACCTGGGTGAGTGATTAGACTAGAGCAAAGGAAATGATCCTTGGTGACGTTGAATGTGTTAGCGTTGCACACTGCTATCTGAAATACCACACAGTGCTGAATAGTAAGCATGGGAGTGCAGGAAACTCAACTGCCTGTGTGCTAAGAGTGTGCTTCTGGAGACTGTGTATTGTCAGGTGCAAGAGAGATCTGCATGGACGCTTGCACAACTGCATGAAGACTGCAGAGATATATGTAAGAGTACATGTGTGGTAAGGGTTAATTGGAGGTTTTGAACATGTAGGAACTACCTCACCCATTGCAGGAGTGGAAGGAAAATCTACCATGTTGATTTCAAATGTGTTAGCATTTGCCTCTCATTTGTGAGATATTGACTTGTGCTGAATGCTAACCATCGGAGTTCAAGAAAACAAGCTGCCCTTTCCTGCGAGTGCAAGTCTTACAGAACAAGAGAAACACAAATTAAATCTCTGACAACAATTCCTGTGTGCAGACAGACTCATGGTGTGATTCTAGGCAGAAAACGATATTTCATTGGCAATTTGAAAGCATATTTACTACTGTGGTAGAGAAAGTGAAAATTACTGTAACAGCCTGACACATTTTCCTTATAGTTTAGAGAGGCAGAAAAGAGCACATGTCCTAACAGCTACTTGAGACCATGAGCATGTGGAAACTGGGTGAGTGACTAGACTAGAGCAAAGGAAATGAGCCTTGGTGACGTTGAATGTGTTAGCGTTACACACTGCTATCTGAAATACCACACAGTGCTGAATAGTAAGCATGGGAGTGCAGGAAAATCAGCTGCCTGTGTACTAAGAGTTTGCTTCTGGAGACTGTGAATTGTCAGGTGCAAGAGAGATCTGCATGGACGCTTACACAACTGCATGAAGACTGCAGAGCTGTATGTAAGAGTACATGTGTGGTAAGGGTTAATTGGAGGGTAAACAACCTTTACAACGCAACTTTTACAACGCACTACCATTACAACTAAACTTTTACAACGCAAGTGGATTTACAATGCATGCCATTACAACGCAAGTCTTTACATCGACTTGCGCTAGATGGCGTGCTAACATTACAAATAGTGTAGTTTACTATCCCAACACCTTCCCTACTGTTAAGTGGACTGGAGTTGGAATAGTAAATTACGCTTTTCTAATGTTAGCACGCCATCTAGCGCAAGTCGATGTAAAGACTTGCGTTGTAATGGCATAGCGTAGTAACATCGCAGTCGTTGTAACGACCGTGATGTAACTGCACGCGTTGTAATGACTCGCGTTGTTACGTCATACATCCAATTGGAGTTTTGAACATGTAGGAACTACTTCACCCATTGCAGGAGTGGAAGGAAAATCTACCATGTTGATTTCAAATGTGTTAGCATTTGCCTCTCATTTGTGAGATATTGATTTGTGCTGAATGCTAACCATCACAGTTCAAGAAAACAAGCTGCCCCTTTCCTGCGAGTGCAAGTCTTACAGAACAAGAGCAACACAAATTAAATCTCTGACAACAATTCCTGTGTGCAGACAGACTCATGGTGTGATTCTAGGCAGAAAACGATATTTGATTGGCAATTTCAAAGCACATTTACTACTGTGGTAGAGCAAGTGACTGTAACAGCCTGACACATTTTCCTTATAGTTTAGAGAGGCAGAAAAGAGCACATGTCCTAACAGCTACTTGAGAGCATGAGCATGTGGAACCTGGGTGAGTGATTAGACTAGATCAAAGGAAATGACCCTTGGTGACGTTGAATGTGTTAGTGGTACACACTGCTATCTGAAATACCACACAGTGCTGAATAGTAAGCATGGGAGTGGAGGAAAATCAGCTGCCTGTGTGCTATGAGTGTGCTTCTGGAGACTGTTTATTGTTAGGTGCAAGAGAGATCTGCATGGACGCTTGCACAACTGCATGAAGACTGCAGAGATGTATGTAAGAGTACATGTGTGGTAAGGGTTAATTGGAGTTTTGAACATGTAGGAACTACATCACCCATTGCAGGAGTGGAAGGAAAATCTACCATGTTGATTTCAAATGTGTTAGCATTTGCCTCTCATTTGTGAGATATTGATTTGTGCTGAATGCTAACCATCACAGTTCAAGAAAACAAGCTGCCCCTTTCCTGCGAGTGCAAGTCTTACAGAACAAGAGCAACACGAATTAAATCTCTGACAACAATTCCTGTGTGCAGACAGACTCATGGTGTGAATCTAGGCAGAAAACGATATTTGATTGGCAATTTCAAAGCACATTTACTACTGTGGTAGAGCAAATGATAATTACTGTAACAGCCTGACACATTTTCCTTATAGTTCAGAGAGGCAGAAAAGAGCACATGTCCTAACAGCTACTTGAGACCATGAGCATGTGGAACCTGGGTGAGTGATTAGACTAGAGCAAAGGAAATGAGCCTTGGTGACGTTGAATGTGTTAGCGTTACACACTGCTATCTGAAATACCACACAGTGCTGAATAGTAAGCATGGGAGTGCAGGAAAATCAGCTGCCTGTGTGCTAAGAGTGTGCTTCTGGAGACTGTGTATTGTCAGGTGCAAGAGAGATCTGCATGGACGCTTGCACAACTGCATGAAGACTGCAGAGATGTATGTAAGAGTACATGTGTGGTAAGGGTTAATTGGAGTTTTGAACATGTAGGAACTACCTCACCCATTGCAGGAGTGGAAGGAAAATCTACCATGTTGATTTCAAATGTGTTAGCATTTGCCTCTCATTTGTGAGATATTGATTTGTGCTGAATGCTAACCATCACAGTTCAAGAAAACAAGCTGCCCCTTTCCTGTGAGTGCAAGTCTTACAGAACAAGAGCAACACTAATTAAATCTCTGACAACAATTCCTGTGTGCAGACAGACTCATGGTGTGATTCTAGGCAGAAAACGATATTTGATTGGCAATTTCAAAGCACATTTACTACTGTGGTAGAGAAAGTGATAATTACTGTAACAGCCTGACACATTTTCCTTATAGTTTAGAGAGGCAGAGAAGAGCACATGTCCTAACAGCTACTTGAGACCATGAGCATGTGTATCCTGGGTGAGTGATTAGACTAGAGCAAAGGAAATGAGCCTTGGTGACGTTGACTGTGTTAGCGTTACACACTGCTATCTGAAATACCACACAGTGCTGAATAGTAAGCATGGGAGTGCAGGAAAATCAGCTGCCTGTGTGCTAAGAGTGTGCTTCTGGAGACTGTGTATTGTCAGGTGCAAGAGAGATCTGCATGGACGCTTGCACAACTGCATGAAGACTGCAGAGATGTATGTAAGAGTACATGTGTGGTAAGGGTTAATTGGAGTTTTGAACATGTAGGAACTACCTCACCCATTGCAGGAGTGGAAGGAGAATCTACCATGTTGATTTCAAATGTGTTAGCATTTGCCTCTCATTTGTGAGATATTGATTTGTGCTGAATGCTAACCATCACAGTTCAAGAAAACAAGCTGCCCCTTTCCTGTGAGTGCAAGTCTTACAGAACTAGAGCAACACAAATTAAATCTCTGACAACAATTCCTGTGTGCAGACAGACTCATGGTGTGATTCTAGGCAGAAAACGATATTTGATTGGCAATTTCAAAGCACATTTACTACTGTGGTAGAGCAAGTGATAATTACTGTAACAGCCTGACACATTTTCCTTATAGTTTAGAGAGGCAGAAAAGAGCACATGTCCTAACAGCTACTTGAGACCATGAGCATGTGGAACCTGGGTGAGTGATTAGACTAGAGCAAAGGAATTGAGCCTTGGTGACGTTGAATGTGTTAGCGTTACACACTGCTATCTGAAATACCACACAGTGCTGAATAGTAAGCATGGGAGTGCAGGAAAATCAGCTGCCTGTGTGCTAAGAGTTTGCTTCTGGAGACTGTGTATTGTCAGGTGCAAGAGAGATCTGCATGGACGCTTGCACAACTGCATGAAGACTGCAGAGCTGTATGTAAGAGTACATGTGTGGTAAGGGTTAATTGGAGGTTTTGAACATGTAGGAACTACCTCACCCATTGCAGGAGTGGAAGGAAAATCTACCATGTTGATTTTAAATGTGTTAGCATTTGCCTCTCATTTGTGAGATATTGATTTGTGCTGAATACTAACCATCGCAGTTCAAAAAAACAAGCTGCCCCTTTCCTGCGAGTGCAAGTCCTACAGAACAAGAGCAACACAAATTAAATCTCTGACAACAATTCCTGTGTGCAGACAGACTCATGGTGTGATTCTAGGCAGAAAACGATATTTGATTGGCAATTTCAAAGTACATTTACTACTGTGGTAGAGCAAGTGACAATTACTGTAACAGCCTGACACATTTTCCTTATAGTTTAGAGAGGCAGAAAAGAGCACATGTCCTAACAGCTACTTGAGACCATGAGCATGTGGAAACTGGGTGAGTGATTAGACTAGAGCAGAGGAAATGAGCCTTGGTGACGTTGAATGTGTTAGCGTTACACACTGCTATCTGAAATACCACACCGTGCTGAATAGTAAGCATGGGAGTGCAGGAAAATCAGCTGCCTGTGTGCTAAGAGTTTGCTTCTGGAGACTGTGTATTGTCAGGTGCAAGAGAGATCTGCATGGACGCTTGCACAAGTGCATGAAGACTGCAGAGCTGTATGTAAGAGTACATGTATGGTAAGGGTTAATTGGAGGGTAAGCAACCTTTACAACGCAACTTTTACAACGCACTACCATTACAACTAAACTTTTACAACGCAAGTGGATTTACAACGCATGCCATTACAACGCAAGTCTTTACATCAACTTGCGCTAGATGGCGTGCTAACATTACAAATAGTGTAGTTTACTATCCCAACACCTTCCCTACTGTTAAGTGGACTGGAGTTGGAATAATAAATTACGCTTTTCTAATCTTAGCACGCCATCTAGCGCAAGTCGATGTAAAGACTTGCGTTGTAATGGCATAGCGTAGTAACATCGCAGTCGTTGTAACGACCGCGATGTAACTGCACGCGTTGTAATGACTCGCGTTGTTATGTCATACATCCAATTGGAGTTTTGAACATGTAGGAACTACTTCACCCATTGCAGGAGTGGAAGGAAAATCTACCATGTTGATTTCAAATGTGTTAGCATTTGCCTCTCATTTGTGAGATATTGATTTGTGCTGAATGCTAACCATCACAGTTCAAGAAAACAAGCTGCCCCTTTCCTGCGAGTGCAAGTCTTACAGAACAAGAGCAACACAAATTAAATCTCTGACAACAATTCCTGTGTGCAGAAAGACTCATGGTGTGATTCTAGGCAGAAAACGATATTTGATTGGCAATTTCAAAGCACATTTACTACTGTGGTAGAGCAAGTGACTGTAACAGCCTGACACATTTTCCTTATAGTTTAGAGAGGCAGAAAAGAGCACATGTCCTAACAGCTACTTGAGAGCATGAGCATGTGGAACCTGGGTGAGTGATTAGACTAGATCAAAGGAAATGAGCCTTGGTGACGTTGAATGTGTTAGCGTTACACACTGCTATCTGAAATACCACACAGTGCTGAATAGTAAGCATGGGAGTGCAGGAAAATCAGCTGCCTGTGTGCTAAGAGTGTGCTTCTGGAGACTGTCTATTGTTAGGTGCAAGAGAGATCTGCATGGACGCTTGCACAACTGCATGAAGACTGCAGAGATGTATGTAAGAGTACATGTGTGGTAAGGGTTAATTGGAGTTTTGAACATGCAGGAACTACCTCACCCATTGCAGGAGTGGAAGGAGAAGCTACCATGTTGATTTCAAATGTGTTAGCATTTGCCTCTCATTTGTGAGATATTGATTTGTGCTGAATGCTAACCATCACAGTTCAAGAAAACAAGCTGCCCCTTTCCTGTGAGTGCAAGTCTTACAGAACTAGAGCAACACAAATTAAATCTCTGACAACAATTCCTGTGTGCAGACAGACTCATGGTGTGATTCTAGGCAGAAAACGATATTTGATTGGCAATTTCAAAGCACATTTACTACTGTGGTAGAGCAAGTGATAATTACTGTAACAGCCTGACACATTTTCCTTATAGTTTAGAGAGGCAGAAAAGAGCACATGTCCTAACAGCTACTTGAGACCATGAGCATGTGGAACCTGGGTGAGTGATTAAACTAGAGCAAAGGAAATGAGCCTTGGTGTCGTTGAATGTGTTAGCGTTACACACTGCTATCTGAAATACCACACAGTGCTGAATAGTAAGCATGGGAGTGCAGGAACATCAGCTGCCTGTGTGCTAAGAGTGTGCTTCTGGAGACTGTGTATTGTCAGCCGCAAGAGAGATCTGCATGGACGCTTGCACAACTGCATGAAGACTGCAGAGATGTATGTAAGAGTACATGTGTGGTAAGGGTTAATTGGAGTTTTGAACATGTAGGAACTACCTCACCCATTGCAGGAGTAGAAGGAAAATCTACCATGTTGATTTCAAATGTGTTAGCATTTGCCTCTCATTTGTGACATATTGATTTGTGCTGAATGCTAACCATCACAGTTCATGAAAACAAGCTGCCCCTTTCCTGTGAGTGCAAGTCTTACAGAACTAGAGCAACACAAATTAAATCTCTGACAACAATTCCTGTGTGCAGACAGACTCATGGTGTGATTCTAGCCAGAAAACGATATTTGATTGGCAATTTCAAAGCACATTTACTACTGTGGTAGAGCAAGTGATAATTACTGTAACAGCCTGACACATTTTCCTTATAGTTTAGAGAGGCAGAAAAGAGCACATGTCCTAACAGCTACTTGAGACCATGAGCATGTGGAACCTGGGTGAGTGATTAGACTAGAGCAAAGGAAATGAGCCTTGGTGACGTTGAATGTGTTAGCGTTACACACTGCTATCTGAAATACCACACAGTGCTGAATAGTAAGCATGGGAGTGCAGGAAAATCAGCTGCCTGTGTGCTAAGAGTGTGCTTCTGGAGACTGTGTATTGTCAGGTGCAAGAGAGATATGCATGGACGCTTGCACAACTGCATGAAGACTGCAGAGATGTATGTAAGAGTACATGTGTGGTAAGGGTTAATTGGAGCTTTGAACATGTAGGAACTACCTCACCCATTGCAGGAGTAGAAGGAAAATCTACCATGTTGATTTCAAATGTGTTAGCATTTGCCTCTCATTTGTGACATATTGATTTGTGCTGAATGCTAACCATCACAGTTCAAGAAAACAAGCTGCCCCTTCCCTGCGAGTGCAAGTCTTACAGAACAAGAGCAACACAAATTAAATCTCTGACAACAATTCCTGTGTGCAGACAGACTCATGGTGTGATCCTAGGCAGAAAACGATACTTGATTGGCAATTTCAAAGCACATTTACTACTGTGGTAGAGCAAGTGACAATTACTGTAACAGCCTGACACATTTTCCTTATAGTTTAGAGAGGCAGAAAAGAGCACATGTCCTAACAGCTACTTGAGACCATGAGCATGTGGATCCTGGGTGAGTGATTAGACTAGAGCAAAGGAATTGAGCCTTGGTGACGTTGAATGTGTTAGCGTTACACACTGCTATCTGAAATACCACACAGTGCTGAATAGTAAGCATGGGAGTGCAGGAAAATCAGCTGCCTGTGTGCTAAGAGTGTGCTTCTGGAGACTGTGTATTGTCAGGTGCAAGAGGGATCTGCATGGACGCTTGCACAACTGCATGAAGACTGCAGAGCTGTATGTAAGAGTACATGTGTGGTAAGGGTTAATTGGAGGTTTTGAACATGTAGGAACTACCTCACCCATTGCAGGAGTGGTAGGAAATCTACCATGTTGATTTCAAATGTGTTAGCATTTGCCTCTCATTTGTGAGATATTGATTTGTGCTGAATACTAACCATTGCAGTTCAAAAAAACAAGCTGCCCCTTTCCTGCGAGTGCAAGTCTTACAGAACAAGAGCAACACAAATTAAATCTATGACAACAATTCCTGTGTGCAGACAGACTCATGGTGTGATTCTAGGCAGAAAACGATATTTGATTGGCAATTTCAAAGCACATTTACTACTGTGGTAGAGCAAGTGACAATTACTGTAACAGCCTGACACATTTTCCTTATAGTTTAGAGAGGCAGAAAAGAGCACATGTCCTAACAGCTACTTGAGACCATGAGCATGTGGAAACTGGGTGAGTGATTAGACTAGAGCAAAGGAAATGAGCCTTGGTGACGTTGAATGTGTTAGCGTTACACACTGCTATCTGAAATACCACACAGTGCTGAATAGTAAGCATGGGAGTGCAGGAAAATCAGCTGCCTGTGTGCTAAGAGTTTGCTTCTGGAGACTGTGTATTGTCAGGTGGAAGAGAGATCTGCATGGACGCTTGCACAACTGCATGAAGACTGCAGAGCTGTATGTCAGAGTACATGTGTGGTAAGGGTTAATTGGAGGGTAAACAACCTTTACAACGCAACTTTTACAACGCACTACCATTACAACTAAACTTTTACAACGCAAGTGGATTTACAACGCATGCCATTGCAACGCAAGTCTTTACATCGACTTGCTCTAGATGGCGTGCTAACATTACAAATAGTGTAGTTTACTATCCCAACACCTTCCCTACTGTTAAGTGGACTGGAGTTGGAATAGTAAATTACGCTTTTCTAATCTTAGCACGCCATCTAGCGCAAGTCGATGTAAAGACTTGCGTTGTAATGGCATAGCGTAGTAACATCGCAGTCGTTGTAACGACCGCGATGTAACTGCACGCGTTGTAATGACTCGCGTTGTTAGGTCATACATCCAATTGGAGTTTTGAACATGTAGGAACTACTTCACCCATTGCAGGAGTGGAAGGAAAATCTACCATGTTGATTTCAAATGTGTTAGCATTTGCCTCTCATTTGTGAGATATTGATGTGTGCTGAATGCTAACCATCACAGTTCAAGAAAACAAGCTGCCCCTTTCCTGCGAGTGCAAGTCTTACAGAAAAAGAGCAACACAAATTAAATCTCTGACAACAATTCCTGTGTGCAGACAGACTCATGGTGTGATTCTAGGCAGAAAACGATATTTGATTGGCAATTTCAAAGCACATTTACTACTGTGGTAGAGCAAGTGATAATTACTGTAACAGCCTGACACATTTTCCTTATAGTTTAGAGAGGCAGAAAAGAGCACATGTCCTAACAGCTACTTGAGAGCATGAGCATGTGGAACCTGGGTGAGTGATTAGACTAGATCAAAGGAAATGAGCCTTGGTGACGTTGAATGTGTTAGCGTTACACACTGCTATCTGAAATTCCACACAGTGCTGAGTAGTAAGCATGGGAGTGCAGGAAAATCAGCTGCCAGTGTGCTAAGAGTGTGCTTCTGGAGACTGTGTATTGTTAGGTGCAAGAGAGATCTGCATGGACGCTTGCACAACTGCATGAAGACTGCAGAGATGTATGTAAGAGTACATGTGTGGTAAGGGTTAATTGGAGTTTTGAACATGTAGGAACTACATCACCCATTGCAGGAGTGGAAGGAAAATCTACCATGTTGATTTCAAATGTGTTAGCATTTGCCTCTCATTTGTGAGATATTGATTTGTGCTGAATGCTAACCATCACAGTTCAAGAAAACAAGCTGCCCCTTTCCTGCGAGTGCAATTCTTACAGAACAAGAGCAACACGAATTAAATCTCTGACAACAATTCCTGTGTGCAGACAGACTCATGGTGTGAATCTAGGCAGAAAACGATATTTGATTGGCAATTTCAAAGCACATTTACTACTGTGGTAGAGCAAATGATAATTACTGTAACAGCCTGACACATTTTCCTTATAGTTTAGAGAGGCAGAGAAGAGCACATGTCCTAACAGCTACTTGAGACCATGAGCATGTGTATCCTGGGTGAGTGATTAGACTAGAGCAAAGGAAATGAGCCTTGGTGACGTTGAATGTGTTAGCGTTACACACTGCTATCTGAAATACCACACAGTGCTGAATAGTAAGCATGGGAGTGCAGGAAAATCAGCTGCCTGTGTGCTAAGAGTGTGCTTCTGGAGACTGTGTATTGTCAGGTGCAAGAGAGATCTGCATGGACGCTTGCACAACTGCATGAAGACTGCAGAGATGTATGTAAGAGTACATGTGTGGTAAGGGTTAATTGGAGTTTTGAACATGTAGGAACTACCTCACCCATTGCAGGAGTGGAAGGAGAATCTACCATGTTGATTTCAAATGTGTTAGCATTTGCCTCTCATTTGTGAGATATTGATTTGTGCTGAATGCTAACCATCACAGTTCAAGAAAACAAGCTGCCCCTTTCCTGTGAGTGCAAGTCTTACAGAACTAGAGCAACACAAATTAAATCTCTGACAACAATTCCTGTGTGCAGACAGACTCATGGTGTGATTCTAGGCAGAAAACGATATTTGATTGGCAATTTCAAAGCACATTTACTACTGTGGTAGAGCAAGTGATAATTACTGTAACAGCCTGACACATTTTCCTTATAGTTTAGAGAGGCAGAAAAGAGCACATGTCCTAACAGCTACTTGAGACCATGAGCATGTGGAACCTGGGTGAGTGATTAGACTAGAGCAAAGGAAATGAGCCTTGGTGACGTTGAATGTGTTAGCGTTACACACTGCTATCTGAAATACCACACAGTGCTGAATAGTAAGCATGGGAGTGCAGGAAAATCAGCTGCCTGTGTGCTAAGAGTGTGCTTCTGGAGACTGTGTATTGTCAGGTGCAAGAGAGATATGCATGGACGCTTGCACAACTGCATGAAGACTGCAGAGATGTATGTAAGAGTACATGTGTGGTAAGGGTTAATTGGAGCTTTGAACATGTAGGAACTACCTCACCCATTGCAGGAGTAGAAGGAAAATCTACCATGTTGATTTCAAATGTGTTAGCATTTGCCTCTCATTTGTGACATATTGATTTGTGCTGAATGCTAACCATCACAGTTCAAGAAAACAAGCTGCCCCTTCCCTGCGAGTGCAAGTCTTACAGAACAAGAGCAACACAAATTAAATCTCTGACAACAATTCCTGTGTGCAGACAGACTCATGGTGTGATCCTAGGCAGAAAACGATACTTGATTGGCAATTTCAAAGCACATTTACTACTGTGGTAGAGCAAGTGACAATTACTGTAACAGCCTGACACATTTTCCTTATAGTTTAGAGAGGCAGAAAAGAGCACATGTCCTAACAGCTACTTGAGACCATGAGCATGTGGAAACTGGGTGAGTGATTAGACTAGAGCAAGGGAAATGAGCCTTGGTGACGTTGAATGTGTTAGCGTTACACACTGCTATCTGAAATACCACACAGTGCTGAATAGTAAGCATGGGAGTGCAGGAAAATCAGCTGCCTGTGTGCTAAGAGTTTGCTTCTGGAGACTGTGTATTGTCAGGTGGAAGAGAGATCTGCATGGACGCTTGCACAACTGCATGAAGACTGCAGAGCTGTATGTCAGAGTACATGTGTGGTAAGGGTTAATTGGAGGGTAAACAACCTTTACAACGCAACTTTTACAACGCACTACCATTACAACTAAACTTTTACAACGCAAGTGGATTTACAACGCATGCCATTGCAACGCAAGTCTTTACATCGACTTGCGCTAGATGGCGTGCTAACATTACAAATAGTGTAGTTTACTATCCCAACACCTTCCCTACTGTTAAGTGGACTGGAGTTGGAATAGTAAATTACGCTTTTCTAATCTTAGCACGCCATCTAGCGCAAGTCGATGTAAAGACTTGCGTTGTAATGGCATAGCGTAGTAACATCGCAGTCGTTGTAACGACCGCGATGTAACTGCACGCGTTGTAATGACTCGCGTTGTTACGTCATACATCCAATTGGAGTTTTGAACATGTAGGAACTACTTCACCCATTGCAGGAGTGGAAGGAAAATCTACCATGTTGATTTCAAATGTGTTAGCATTTGCCTCTCATTTGTGAGATATTGATTTGTGCTGAATGCTAACCATCACAGTTCAAGAAAACAAGCTGCCCCTTTCCTGCGAGTGCAAGTCTTACAGAAAAAGAGCAACACAAATTAAATCTCTGACAACAATTCCTGTGTGCAGACAGACTCATGGTGTGATTCTAGGCAGAAAACGATATTTGATTGGCAATTTCAAAGCACATTTACTACTGTGGTAGAGTGTTAGACGGACCGGGAGGGTCGGCCGAGGTCAGGGGGAGAGGTCTCCAGGGAGAGCCGTCTCCAGCGATCGTACAGACAAATAACTTCCCCCCCCCCACAGACAGATGCCACACAAGGATAAGATTTAGCGTTCTTTATATGCACTTCTTAAGGTACGATGAAATGGTACAAGGAGGTCTGGACTCAGGGGTCCCCTCGATTTAAGTCTCTCAGGATAGGGAAAGGGGTAGCGGGACAGTCTGTTTACCAGTCTGGTGGTTCGGATGATATGATGATTAGCTCACAATCCTCGAGCTTGGTGGTTTAGCTGGTACGGGCCGCGGCAGCGCCAGCAGGTCCCGGTAGAGATGGTCGGTACACGGTCCGCGGCAGCGCCAGCAGGTCCCGGTGAAGATGGTCGATGTACGGTCCGCGGCAGCGCCAGCAGGTCCCGGTGAGGATGGTCGTTACAATGGGCCGCGGCAGCGCCAGCAGGTCCCGACGAGGATGGATGTTGCAGAAGGCCGCGGCAGCGCCAGCAGGCAGGACGATAGTTCGCAAGATAGGGCTACGGCAGCGCCAGTAGTCCGTCAAGGCTGAGTTCTCTCGGTGTCTCTCGACTCCAGGATACAACTGCCTTCCTGCTCCGGAGCTGCCCCAGTTATAGGGCAAGCGCCCTTTGATGTCCGGACCCTCGCACTTGGAGGTCGGAGGGCCCGGGATGAAGGTGTCCAGACACCCAGCAGGGGGTGGAGCCAGCGCCTGGGGGAGCTGGAGGCGATCGGCACCTGGCGGGGGAAGAGCTCTTGACGCTTCTTTCTCCCATCGACCTGCCAAGTGGTCCGCTCACCTCCTGGGTGGATGGTGGTGCCGGGATGTCGGGGCCGGCCAGGCCCAGGGTTAGGGTCGGGTGGAGGCCACGCGGCCTCGTGGTGCAGGGCCCAAGATGGCGGCTTGACCCGGCCGGGGGAGCAGGTGGGGGCTGGGGCCCGTGATACATGGAGGTCCGAGGGCAGGAGTTCCGTCGGGAGATGGGGTGCGGGTGCTTTTCGTGGGTCACGCCTGGCGGGCCGGGGCTTGGGCCCTGTCATGCGGGGAGGGAGCAAGCCCTTCGTGTGGCCTGTCCAACATAGAGCAAGTGATAATTACTGTAACAGCCTGACACATTTTCCTTATAGTTTAGAGAGGCAGAAAAGAGCACATGTCCTAACAGCTACTTGAGACCATGAGCATGTGGAACCTGGGTGAGTGATTAGACTAGATCAAAGGAAATGAGCCTTGGTGACGTTGAATGTGTTAGCGTTACACACTGCTATCTGAAATACCACACAGTGCTGAATAGTAAGCATGGGAGTGCAGGAAAATCAGCTGCCAGTGTGCTAAGAGTGTGCTTCTGGAGACTGTGTATTGTTAGGTGCAAGAGAGATCTGCATGGACGCTTGCACAACTGCATGAAGACTGCAGAGATGTATGTAAGAGTACATGTGTGGTAAGGGTTAATTGGAGTTTTGAACATGTAGGAACTACATCACCCATTGCAGGAGTGGAAGGAAAATCTACCATGTTGATTTCAAATGTGTTAGCATTTGCCTCTCATTTGTGAGATATTGATTTGTGCTGAATGCTAACCATCACAGTTCAAGAAAACAAGCTGCCCCTTTCCTGCGAGTGCAAGTCTTACAGAACAAGAGCAACACGAATTAAATCTCTGACAACAATTCCTGTGTGCAGACAGACTGATGGTGTGAATCTAGGCAGAAAACGATATTTGATTGGCAATTTCAAAGCACATTTACTACTGTGGTAGAGCAAATGATAATTACTGTAACAGCCTGACACATTTTCCTTATAGTTCAGAGAGGCAGAAAAGAGCACTTGTCCTAACAGCTACTTGAGACCATGAGCATGTGGAACCTGGGTGAGTGATTAGACTAGAGCAAAGGAAATGAGCCTTGGTGACGTTGAATGTGTTAGCGTTACACACTGCTATCTGAAATACCACACAGTGCTGAATAGTAAGCATGGGAGTGCAGGAAAATCAGCTGCCTGTGTGCTAAGAGTGTGCTTCTGGAGACTGTGTATTGTCAGGTGCAAGAGAGATCTGCATGGACGCTTGCACAACTGCATGAAGACTGCAGAGATGTATGTAAGAGTACATGTGTGGTAAGGGTTAATTGGAGTTTTGAACATGTAGGAACTACCTCACCCATTGCAGGAGTGGAAGGAAAATCTACCATGTTGATTTCAAATGTGTTAGCATTTGCCTCTCATTTGTGAGATATTGATTTGTGCTGAATGCTAACCATCACAGTTCAAGAAAACAAGCTGCCCCTTTCCTGTGAGTGCAAGTCTTACAGAACAAGAGCAACACGAATTAAATCTCTGACAACAATTCCTGTGTGCAGACAGACTCATGGTGTGATTCTAGGCAGAAAACGATATTTGATTGGCAATTTCAAAGCACATTTACTACTGTGGTAGAGAAAGTGATAATTACTGTAACAGCCTGACACATTTTCCTTATAGTTTAGAGAGGCAGAGAAGAGCACATGTCCTAACAGCTACTTGAGACCATGAGCATGTGTATCCTGGGTGAGTGATTAGACTAGAGCAAAGGAAATGAGCCTTGGTGACGTTGAATGTGTTAGCGTTACACACTGCTATCTGAAATACCACACAGTGCTGAATAGTAAGCATGGGAGTGCAGGAAAATCAGCTGCCTGTGTGCTAAGAGTGTGCTTCTGGAGACTGTGAATTGTCAGGTGCAAGAGAGATCTGCATGGACGCTTGCACAACTGCATGAAGACTGCAGAGATGTATGTAAGAGTACATGTGTGGTAAGGGTTAATTGGAGTTTTGAACATGTAGGAACTACCTCACCCATTGCAGGAGTGGAAGGAGAATATACCATGTTGATTTCAAATGTGTTAGCATTTGCCTCTCATTTGTGAGATATTGATTTGTGCTGAATGCTAACCATCACAGTTCAAGAAAACAAGCTGCCCCTTTCCTGTGAGTGCAAGTCTTACAGAACTAGAGCAACACAAATTAAATCTCTGACAACAATTCCTGTGTGCAGACAGACTCATGGTGTGATTCTAGGCAGAAAACGATATTTGATTGGCAATTTCAAAGCACATTTACTACTGTGGTAGAGCAAGTGATAATTACTGTAACAGCCTGACACATTTTCCTTATAGTTTAGAGAGGCAGAAAAGAGCACATGTCCTAACAGCTACTTGAGACCATGAGCATGTGGAACCTGGGTGAGTGATTAGACTAGAGCAAAGGAATTGAGCCTTGGTGACGTTGAATGTGTTAGCGTTACACACTGCTATCTGAAATACCACACAGTGCTGAATAGTAAGCATGGGAGTGCAGGAAAATCAGCTGCCTGTGTGCTAAGAGTTTGCTTCTGGAGACTGTGTATTGTCAGGTGCAAGAGAGATCTGCATGGACGCTTGCACAACTGCATGAAGACTGCAGAGCTGTATGTAAGAGTACATGTGTGGTAAGGGTTAATTGGAGGTTTTGAACATGTAGGAACTACCTCACCCATTGCAGGAGTGGAAGGAAAATCTACCATGTTGATTTTAAATGTGTTAGCATTTGCCTCTCATTTGTGAGATATTGATTTGTGCTGAATACTAACCATCGCAGTTCAAAAAAACAAGCTGCCCCTTTCCTGCGAGTGCAAGTCTTACAGAACCAGAGCAACACAAATTAAATCTCTGACAACAATTCCTGTGTGCAGACAGACTCATGGTGTGATTCTAGGCAGAAAACGATATTTGATTGGCAATTTCAAAGTACATTTACTACTGTGGTAGAGCAAGTGACAATTACTGTAACAGCCTGACACATTTTCCTTCTAGTTTAGAGAGGCAGAAAAGAGCACATGTCCTAACAGCTACTTGAGACCATGAGCATGTGGAAACTGGGTGAGTGATTAGACTAGAGCAAAGGAAATGAGCCTTGGTGATGTTGAATGTGTTAGCGTTACACACTGCTATCTGAAATACCACACCGTGCTGAATAGTAAGCATGGGAGTGCAGGAAAATCAGCTGCCTGTGTGCTAAGAGTTTGCTTCTGGAGACTGTGTATTGTCAGGTGCAAGAGAGATCTGCATGGACGCTTGCACAAGTGCATGAAGACTGCAGAGCTGTATGTAAGAGTACATGTATGGTAAGGGTTAATTGGAGGGTAAGCAACCTTTACAACGCAACTTTTACAACGCAAGTGGATTTACAACGCATGCCATTACAACGCAAGTCTTTACATCGACTTGCGCTAGATGGCGTGCTAACATTACAAATAGTGTAGTTTACTATCCCAACACCTTCCCTACTGTTAAGTGGACTGGAGTTGGAATAATAAATTACGCTTTTCTAATCTTAGCACGCCATCTAGCGCAAGTCGATGTAAAGACTTGCGTTGTAATGGCATAGCGTAGTAACATCGCAGTCATTGTAACGACCGCGATGTAACTGCACGCGTTGTAATGACTCGCGTTGTTATGTCATACATCCAATTGGAGTTTTGAACATGTAGGAACTACTTCACCCATTGCAGGAGTGGAAGGAAAATCTACCATGTTGATTTCAAATGTGTTAGCATTTGCCTCTCATTTGTGAGATATTGATTTGTGCTGAATGCTAACCATCACAGTTCAAGAAAACAAGCTGCCCCTTTCCTGCGAGTGCAAGTCTTACAGAACAAGAGCAACACAAATTAAATCTCTGACAACAATTCCTGTGTGCAGACAGACTCATGGTGTGATTCTAGGCAGAAAACGATATTTGATTGGCAATTTCAAAGCACATTTACTACTGTGGTAGAGCAAGTGATAATTACTGTAACAGCCTGACACATTTTCCTTATAGTTTAGAGAGGCAGAGAAGAGCACATGTCCTAACAGCTACTTGAGACCATGAGCATGTGGAACCTGGGTGAGTGATTAGACTAGAGCAAAGGAAATGAGCCTTGGTGACGTTGAATGTGTTAGCGTTACACACTGCTATCTGAAATACCACACAGTGCTGAATAGTAAGCATGGGAGTGCAGGAAAATCAGCTGCCTGTGTGCTAAGAGTGTGCTTCTGGAGACTGTGTATTGTCAGGTGCAAGAGAGATCTGCATGGACGCTTGCACAACTGCATGAAGACTGCAGAGATGTATGTAAGAGTACATGTGTGGTAAGGGTTAATTGGAGTTTTGAACATGTAGGAGCTACCTCACCCATTGCAGGAGTGGAAGGAGAATCTACCATGTTGATTTCAAATGTGTTAGCATTTGCCTCTCATTTGTGAGATATTGATTTGTGCTGAATGCTAACCATCACCGTTCAAGAAAACAAGCTGCCCCTTTCCTGCGAGTGCAAGTCTTACAGAACTAGAGCAACACAAATTAAATCTCTGACAACAATTCCTGTGTGCAGACAGACTCATGGTGTGATTCTAGGCAGAAAACGATATTTGATTGGCAAATTCAAAGCACATTTACTACTGTGGTAGAGCAAGTGATAATTACTGTAACAGCCTGACACATTTTCCTTATAGTTTAGAGAGGCAGAAAAGAGCACATGTCCTAACAGCTACTTGAGACCATGAGCATGTGGAACCTGGGTGAGTGATTAAACTAGAGCAAAGGAAATGAGCCTTGGTGTCGTTGAATGTGTTAGCGTTACACACTGCTATCTGAAATACCACACAGTGCTGATTAGTAAGCATGGGAGTGCAGGAACATCAGCTGCCTGTGTGCTAAGAGTGTGCTTCTGGAGACTGTGTATTGTCAGCTGCAAGAGAGATCTGCATGGACGCTTGCACAACTGCATGAAGACTGCAGAGATGTATGTAAGAGTACATGTGTGGTAAGGGTTAATTGGAGTTTTGAACATGTAGGAACTACCTCACCCATTGCAGGAGTAGAAGGAAAATCTACCATGTTGATTTCAAATGTGTTAGCATTTGCCTCTCATTTGTGACATATTGATTTGTGCTGAATGCTAACCATCACAGTTCAAGAAAACAAGCTGCCCCTTTCCTGTGAGTGCAAGTCTTACAGAACTAGAGCAACACAAATTAAATCTCTGACAACAATTCCTGTGTGCAGACAGACTCATGGTGTGATTCTAGCCAGAAAACGATATTTGATTGGCAATTTCAAAGCACATTTACTACTGTGGTAGAGCAAGTGATAATTACTGTAACAGCCTGACACATTTTCCTTATAGTTTAGAGAGGCAGAAAAGAGCACATGTCCTAACAGCTACTTGAGACCATGAGCATGTGGAACCTGGGTGAGTGATTAGACTAGAGCAAAGGAAATGAGCCTTGGTGACGTTGAATGTGTTAGCGTTACACACTGCTATCTGAAATACCACACAGTGCTGAATAGTAAGCATGGGAGTGCAGGAAAATCAGCTGCCTGTGTGCTAAGAGTGTGCTTCTGGAGACTGTGTATTGTCAGGTGCAAGAGAGATATGCATGGACGCTTGCACAACTGCATGAAGACTGCAGAGATGTATGTAAGAGTACATGTGTGGTAAGGGTTAATTGGAGCTTTGAACATGTAGGAACTACCTCACCCATTGCAGGAGTAGAAGGAAAATCTACCATGTTGATTTCAAATGTGTTAGCATTTGCCTCTCATTTGTGACATATTGATTTGTGCTGAATGCTAAACATCACAGTTCAAGAAAACAAGCTGCCCCTTCCCTGTGAGTGCAAGTCTTACAGAACAAGAGCAACACAAATTAAATCTCTGACAACAATTCCTGTGTGCAGACAGACTCATGGTGTGATCCTAGGCAGAAAACGATACTTGATTGGCAATTTCAAAGCACATTTACTACTGTGGTAGAGCAAGTGACAATTACTGTAACAGCCTGACACATTTTCCTTATAGTTTAGAGAGGCAGAAAAGAGCACATGTCCTAACAGCTACTTGAGACCATGAGCATGTGGAAACTGGGTGAGTGATTAGACTAGAGCAAAGGAAATGAGCCTTGGTGACGTTGAATGTGTTAGCGTTACACACTGCTATCTGAAATACCACACAGTGCTGAATAGTAAGCATGGGAGTGCAGGAAAATCAGCTGCCTGTGTGCTAAGAGTTTGCTTCTGGAGACTGTGTATTGTCAGGTGGAAGAGAGATCTGCATGGACGCTTGCACAACTGCATGAAGACTGCAGAGCTGTATGTCAGAGTACATGTGTGGTAAGGGTTAATTGGAGGGTAAACAACCTTTACAACGCAACTTTTACAACGCACTACCATTACAACTAAACTTTTACAACGCAAGTGGATTTACAACGCATGCCATTGCAACGCAAGTCTTTACATCGACTTGCGCTAGATGGCGTGCTAACATTACAAATAGTGTAGTTTACTATCCCAACACCTTCCCTACTGTTAAGTGGACTGGAGTTGGAATAGTAAATTACGCTTTTCTAATCTTAGCACGCCATCTAGCGCAAGTCGATGTAAAGACTTGCGTTGTAATGGCATAGCGTAGTAACATCGCAGTCGTTGTAACGACCGCGATGTAACTGCACGCGTTGTAATGACTCGCGTTGTTACGTCATACATCCAATTGGAGTTTTGAACATGTAGGAACTACTTCACCCATTGCAGGAGTGGAAGGAAAATCTACCATGTTGATTTCAAATGTGTTAGCATTTGCCTCTCATTTGTGAGATATTGATTTGTGCTGAATGCTAACCATCACAGTTCAAGAAAACAAGCTGCCCCTTTCCTGCGAGTGCAAGTCTTACAGAAAAAGAGCATCACAAATTAAATCTCTGACAACAATTCCTGTGTGCAGACAGACTCATGGTGTGATTCTAGGCAGAAAACGATATTTGATTGGCAATTTCAAAGCACATTTACTACTGTGGTAGAGCAAGTGATAATTACTGTAACAGCCTGACACATTTTCCTTATAGTTTAGAGAGGCAGAAAAGAGCACATGTCCTAACAGCTACTTGAGACCATGAGCATGTGGAACCTGGGTGAGTGATTAGACTAGATCAAAGGAAATGAGCCTTGGTGACGTTGAATGTGTTAGCGTTACACACTGCTATCTGAAATACCACACAGTGCTGAATAGTAAGCATGGGAGTGCAGGAAAATCAGCTGCCAGTGTGCTAAGAGTGTGCTTCTGGAGACTGTGTATTGTTAGGTGCAAGAGAGATCTGCATGGACGCTTGCACAACTGCATGAAGACTGCAGAGATGTATGTAAGAGTACATGTGTGGTAAGGGTTAATTGGAGTTTTGAACATGTAGGAACTACATCACCCATTGCAGGAGTGGAAGGAAAATCTACCATGTTGATTTCAAATGTGTTAGCATTTGCCTCTCATTTGTGAGATATTGATTTGTGCTGAATGCTAACCATCACAGTTCAAGAAAACAAGCTGCCCCTTTCCTGCGAGTGCAAGTCTTACAGAACAAGAGCAACACGAATTAAATCTCTGACAACAATTCCTGTGTGCAGACAGACTCATGGTGTGAATCTAGGCAGAAAACGATATTTGATTGGCAATTTCAAAGCACATTTACTACTGTGGTAGAGCAAATGATAATTACTGTAACAGCCTGACACATTTTCCTTATAGTTCAGAGAGGCAGAAAAGAGCACATGTCCTAACAGCTACTTGAGACCATGAGCATGTGGAACCTGGGTGAGTGATTAGACTAGAGCAAAGGAAATGAGCCTTGGTGACGTTGAATGTGTTAGCGTTACACACTGCTATCTGAAATACCACACAGTGCTGAATAGTAAGCATGGGAGTGCAGGAAAATCAGCTGCCTGTGTGCTAAGAGTGTGCTTCTGGAGACTGTGTATTGTCAGGTGCAAGAGAGATCTGCATGGACGCTTGCACAACTGCATGAAGACTGCAGAGATGTATGTAAGAGTACATGTGTGGTAAGGGTTAATTGGAGTTTTGAACATGTAGGAACTACCTCACCCATTGCAGGAGTGGAAGGAAAATCTACCATGTTGATTTCAAATGTGTTAGCATTTGCCTCTCATTTGTGAGATATTGATTTGTGCTGAATGCTAACCATCACAGTTCAAGAAAACAAGCTGCCCCTTTCCTGTGAGTGCAAGTCTTACAGAACAAGAGCAACACAAATTAAATCTCTGACAACAATTCCTGTGTGCAGACAGACTCATGGTGTGATTCTAGGCAGAAAACGATATTTGATTGGCAATTTCAAAGCACATTTACTACTGTGGTAGAGAAAGTGATAATTACTGTAACAGCCTGACACATTTTCCTTATAGTTTAGAGAGGCAGAGAAGAGCACATGTCCTAACAGCTACTTGAGACCATGAGCATGTGTATACTGGGTGAGTGATTAGACTAGAGCAAAGGAAATGAGCCTTGGTGACGTTGAATGTGTTAGCGTTACACACTGCTATCTGAAATACCACACAGTGCTGAATAGTAAGCATGGGAGTGCAGGAAAATCAGCTGCCTGTGTGCTAAGAGTGTGCTTCTGGAGACTGTGTATTGTCAGGTGCAAGAGAGATCTGCATGGACGCTTGCACAACTGCATGAAGACTGCAGAGATGTATGTAAGAGTACATGTGTGGTAAGGGTTAATTGGAGTTTTGAACATGTAGGAACTACCTCACCCATTGCAGGAGTGGAAGGAGAATCTACCATGTTGATTTCAAATGTGTTAGCATTTGCCTCTCATTTGTGAGATATTGATTTGTGCTGAATGCTAACCATCACAGTTCAAGAAAACAAGCTGCCCCTTTCCTGTGAGTGCAAGTCTTACAGAACTAGAGCAACACAAATTAAATCTCTGACAACAATTCCTGTGTGCAGACAGACTCATGGTGTGATTCTAGGCAGAAAACGATATTTGATTGGCAATTTCAAAGCACATTTACTACTGTGGTAGAGCAAGTGATAATTACTGTAACAGCCTGACACATTTTCCTTATAGTTTAGAGAGGCAGAAAAGAGCACATGCCCTAACAGCTACTTGAGACCATGAGCATGTGGAACCTGGGTGAGTGATTAGACTAGAGCAAAGGAATTGAGCCTTGGTGACGTTGAATGTGTTAGCGTTACACACTGCTATCTGAAATACCACACAGTGCTGAATAGTAAGCATGGGAGTGCAGGAAAATCAGCTGCCTGTGTGCTAAGAGTTTGCTTCTGGAGACTGTGTATTGTCAGGTGCAAGAGAGATCTGCATGGACGCTTGCACAACTGCATGAAGACTGCAGAGCTGTATGTAAGAGTACATGTGTGGTAAGGATTAATTGGAGGTTTTGAACATGTAGGAACTACCTCACCCATTGCAGGAGTGGAAGGAAAATCTACCATGTTGATTTTAAATGTGTTAGCATTTGCCTCTCATTTGTGAGATATTGATTTGTGCTGAATACTAACCATCGCAGTTCAAAAAAACAAGCTGCCCCTTTCCTGCGAGTGCAAGTCTTACAGAACAAGAGCAACACAAATTAAATCTCTGACAACAATTCCTGTGTGCAGACAGACTCATGGTGTGATTCTAGGCAGAAAACGATATTTGATTGGCAATTTCAAAGTACATTTACTACTGTGGTAGAGCAAGTGACAATTACTGTAACAGCCTGACACATTTTCCTTATAGTTTAGAGAGGCAGAAAAGAGCACATGTCCTAACAGCTACTTGAGACCATGAGCATGTGGAAACTAGGTGAGTGATTAGACTAGAGCAAAGGAAATGAGCCTTGGTGATGTTGAATGTGTTAGCGTTACACACTGCTATCTGAAATACCACACCGTGCTGAATAGTAAGCATGGGAGTGCAGGAAAATCAGCTTCCTGTGTGCTAAGAGTGTGCTTCTGGAGACTGTGTATTGTTAGGTGCAAGAGAGATATGCATGGACGCTTGCACAACTGCATGAAGACTGCAGAGCTGTATGTCAGAGTACATGTGTGGTAAGGGATAATTGGAGGGTAAACAACCTTTACAACGCAACTTTTACAACGCACTACCATTACAACTAAACTTTTACAACGCAAGTGGATTTACAACGCATGCCATTGCAACGCAAGTCTTTACATCGACTTGCGCTAGATGGCGTGCTAACATTACAAATAGTGTAGTTTACTATCCCAACACCTTCCCTACTGTTAAGTGGACTGGAGTTGGAATAGTAAATTACGCTTTTCTAATCTTAGCACGCCATCTAGCGCAAGTCGATGTAAAGACTTGCGTTGTAATGGCATAGCGTAGTAACATCGCAGTCGTTGTAACGACCGCGATGTAACTGCACGCGTTGTAATGACTCGCGTTGTTACGTCATACATCCAATTGGAGTTTTGAACATGTAGGAACTACTTCACCCATTGCAGGAGTGGAAGGAAAATCTACCATGTTGATTTCAAATGTGTTAGCATTTGCCTCTCATTTGTGAGATATTGATTTGTGCTGAATGCTAACCATCACAGTTCAAGAAAACAAGCTGCCCCTTTCCTGCGAGTGCAAGTCTTACAGAAAAAGAGCAACACAAATTAAATCTCTGACAACAATTCCTGTGTGCAGACAGACTCATGGTGTGATTCTAGGCAGAAAACGATATTTGATTGGCAATTTCAAAGCACATTTACTACTGTGGTAGAGCAAGTGATAATTACTGTAACAGCCTGACACATTTTCCTTATAGTTTAGAGAGGCAGAAAAGAGCACATGTCCTAACAGCTACTTGAGACCATGAGCATGTGGAACCTGGGTGAGTGATTAGACTAGATCAAAGGAAATGAGCCTTGGTGACGTTGAATGTGTTAGCGTTACACACTGCTATCTGAAATACCACACAGTGCTGAATAGTAAGCATGGGAGTGCAGGAAAATCAGCTGCCAGTGTGCTAAGAGTGTGCTTCTGGAGACTGTGTATTGTTAGGTGCAAGAGAGATCTGCATGGACGCTTGCACAACTGCATGAAGACTGCAGAGATGTATGTAAGAGTACATGTGTGGTAAGGGTTAATTGGAGTTTTGAACATGTAGGAACTACATCACCCATTGCAGGAGTGGAAGGAAAATCTACCATGTTGATTTCAAATGTGTTAGCATTTGCCTCTCATTTGTGAGATATTGATTTGTGCTGAATGCTAACCATCACAGTTCAAGAAAACAAGCTGCCCCTTTCCTGCGAGTGCAAGTCTTACAGAACAAGAGCAACACGAATTAAATCTCTGACAACAATTCCTGTGTGCAGACAGACTCATGGTGTGAATCTAGGCAGAAAACGATATTTGATTGGCAATTTCAAAGCACATTTACTACTGTGGTAGAGCAAGTGATAATTACTGTAACAGCCTGACACATTTTCCTTATAGTTTAGAGAGGCAGAAAAGAGCACATGTCCTAACAGCTACTTGAGACCATGAGCATGTGTATCCTGGGTGAGTGATTAGACTAGAGCAAAGGAAATGAGCCTTGGTGACGTTGAATGTGTTAGCGTTACACACTGCTATCTGAAATACCACACAGTGCTGAATAGTAAGCATGGGAGTGCAGGAAAATCAGCTGCCTGTGTGCTAAGAGTGTGCTTCTGGAGACTGTGTATTGTCAGGTGCAAGAGAGATCTGCATGGACGCTTGCACAACTGCATGAAGACTGCAGAGATGTATGTAAGAGTACATGTGTGGTAAGGGTTAATTGGAGTTTTGAACATGTAGGAACTACCTCACCCATTGCAGGAGTGGAAGGAGAATCTACCATGTTGATTTCAAATGTGTTAGCATTTGCCTCTCATTTGTGAGATATTGATTTGTGCTGAATGCTAACCATCACAGTTCAAGAAAACAAGCTGCCCCTTTCCTGTGAGTGCAAGTCTTACAGAACTAGAGCAACACAAATTAAATCTCTGACAACAATTCCTGTGTGCAGACAGACTCATGGTGTGATTCTAGGCAGAAAACGATATTTGATTGGCAATTTCAAAGCACATTTACTACTGTGGTAGAGCAAGTGATAATTACTGTAACAGCCTGACACATTTTCCTTATAGTTTAGAGAGGCAGAAAAGACCACATGTCCTAACAGCTACTTGAGACCATGAGCATGTGGAACCTGGGTGAGTGATTAGACTAGAGCAAAGGAATTGAGCCTTGGTGACGTTGAATGTGTTAGCGTTACACACTCCTATCTGAAATACCACACAGTGCTGAATAGTAAGCATGGGAGTGCAGGAAAATCAGCTGCCTGTGTGCTAAGAGTTTGCTTCTGGAGACTGTGTATTGTCAGGTGCAAGAGAGATCTGCATGGACGCTTGCACAACTGCATGAAGACTGCAGAGCTGTATGTAAGAGTACATGTGTGGTAAGGGTTAATTGGAGGTTTTGAACATGTAGGAACTACCTCACCCATTGCAGGAGTGGAAGGAAAATCTACCATGTTGATTTTAAATGTGTTAGCATTTGCCTCTCATTTGTGAGATATTGATTTGTGCTGAATACTAACCATCGCAGTTCAAAAAAACAAGCTGCCCCTTTCCTGCGAGTGCAAGTCTTACAGAACAAGAGCAACACAAATTAAATCTCTGACAACAATTCCTGTGTGCAGACAGACTCATGGTGTGATTCTAGGCAGAAAACGATATTTGATTGGCAATTTCAAAGTACATTTACTACTGTGGTAGAGCAAGTGACAATTACTGTAACAGCCTGACACATTTTCCTTATAGTTTAGAGAGGCAGAAAAGAGCACATGTCCTAACATGTACTTGAGACCATGAGCATGTGGAAACTGGGTGAGTGATTAGACTAGAGCAAAGGAAATGAGCCTTGGTGATGTTGAATGTGTTAGCGTTACACACTGCTATCTGAAATACCACACCGTGCTGAATAGTAAGCATGGGAGTGCAGGAAAATCAGCTGCCTGTGTGCTAAGAGTTTTCTTCTGGAGACTGTGTATTGTCAGGTGCAAGAGAGATCTGCATGGACGCTTGCACAAGTGCATGAAGACTGCAGAGCTGTATGTAAGAGTACATGTATGGTAAGGGTTAATTGGAGGGTAAGCAACCTTTACAACGCAACTTTTACAACGCACTACCATTACAACTAAACTTTTACAACGCAAGTGGATTTACAACGCATGCCATTACAACGCAAGTCTTTACATCGACTTGCGCTAGATGGCGTGCTAACATTACAAATAGTGTAGTTTACTATCCCAACACCTTCCCTACTGTTAAGTGGACTGGAGTTGGAATAATAAATTACGCTTTTCTAATCTTAGCACGCCATCTAGCGCAAGTCGATGTAAAGACTTGCGTTGTAATGGCATAGCGTAGTAACATCGCAGTCGTTGTAATGACCGCGATGTAACTGCACGCGTTGTAATGACTCGCGTTGTTATGTCATACATCCAATTGGAGTTTTGAACATGTAGGAACTACTTCACCCATTGCAGGAGTGGAAGGAAAATCTACCATGTTGATTTCAAATGTGTTAGCATTTGCCTCTCATTTGTGAGATATTGATTTGTGCTGAATGCTAACCATCACAGTTCAAGAAAACAAGCAACCCCTTTCCTGCGAGTGCAAGTCTTACAGAACAAGAGCAACACAAATTAAATCTCTGACAACAATTCCTGTGTGCAGAAAGACTCATGGTGTGATTCTAGGCAGAAAACGATATTTGATTGGCAATTTCAAAGCACATTTACTACTGTGGTAGAGCAAGTGATAATTACTGTAACAGCCTGACACATTTTCCTTATAGTTTAGAGAGGCAGAAAAGAGCACATGTCATAACAGCTACTTGAGACCATGAGCATGTGGAACCTGGGTGAGTGATTATACTAGAGCAAAGGAAATGAGCCTTGGTGACGTTGAATGTGTTAGCGTTACACACTGCTATCTGAAATACCACACAGTGCTGAATAGTAAGCATGGGAGTGCAGGAAAATCAGCTGCCTGTGTGCTAAGAGTGTGCTTCTGGAGACTGTGTATTGTCAGGTGCAAGAGAGATCTGCATGGACGCTTGCACAGCTGCATGAAGACTGCAGAGATGTATGTAAGAGTACATGTGTGGTAAGGGTTAATTGGAGGTTTTGAACATGTAGGAACTACCTCACCCATTGCAGGAGTGGAAGGAAAATCTACCATGTTGATTTCAAATGTGTTAGCATTTGCCTCTCATTTGTGAGATATTGATTTGTGCTGAATGCTAACGATCACAGTTCAAGAAAACAAGCTGCCCCTTTCCTGTGAGTGCAAGTCTTACAGAACTAGAGCAACACAAATTAAATCTCTGACAACAATTCCTGTGTGCAGACAGACTCATGGTGTGATTCTAGGCAGAAAACGATATTTGATTGGCAATTTCAAAGCACATTTACTACTGTGGTAGAGCAAGTGATAATTACTGTAACAGCCTGACACATTTTCCTTATAGTTTAGAGAGGCAGAAAAGAGCACATGTCCTAACAGCTACTTGAGACCATGAGCAGGTGGAACCTGGGTGAGTGATTAGACTAGAGCAAAGGAAATGAGCCTTGGTGCCGTTGAATGTGTTAGCGTTACACACTGCTATCTGAAATACCACACAGTGCTGAATAGTAAGCATGGGAGTGCAGGAAAATCAGCTGCCTGTGTGCTAAGAGTGTGCTTCTGGAGACTGTGTATTGTCAGGTGCAAGAGAGATCTGCATGGATGCTTGCACAACTGCATGAAGACTGCAGAGATGTATGTAAGAGTACATGTGTGGTAGGGGTTATTTGGAGTTTTGAACATGTAGGAACTACCTCACCCATTGCAGGAGTGGAAGGAAAATCTACCATGTTGATTTCAAATGTGTTAGCATTTGCCTCTCATTTGTGAGATATTGATTTGTGCTGAATGCTAACCATCACAGTTCAAGAAAACAAGCTGCCCCTTTCCTGCGAGTGCAAGTCTTACAGAACAAGAGCAACACAAATTAAATCTCTGACAACAATTCCTGTGTGCAGACAGACTCATGGTGTTATTCTAGGCATAAAACGATATTTGATTGGCAATTTCAAAGCACATTTACTACTGTGGTAGAGCAAGTGATAATTACTGTAACAGCCTGACACATTTTCCTTATAGTTTAGAGAGGCAGAGAAGAGCACATGTCCTAACAGCTACTTGAGACCATGAGCATGTGGAACCTGGGTGAGTGATTAGACTAGAGCAAAGGAAATGAGCCTTGGTGACGTTGAATGTGTTAGCGTTACACACTGCTATCTGAAATACCACACAGTGCTGAATAGTAAGCATGGGAGTGCAGGAAAATCAGCTGCCTGTGTGCTAAGAGTGTGCTTCTGGAGACTGTGTATTGTCAGGTGCAAGAGAGATCTGCATGGACGCTTGCACAACTGCATGAAGACTGCAGAGATGTATGTAAGAGTACATGTGTGGTAAGGGTTAATTGGAGTTTTGAACATGTAGGAGCTACCTCACCCATTGCAGGAGTGGAAGGAGAATCTACCATGTTGATTTCAAATGTGTTAGCAATTGCCTCTCATTTGTGAGATATTGATTTGTGCTGAATGCTAACCATCACCGTTCAAGAAAACAAGCTGCCCCTTTCCTGCGAGTGCAAGTCTTACAGAACTAGAGCAACACAAATTAAATCTCTGACAACAATTCCTGTGTGCAGACAGACTCATGGTGTGATTCTAGGCAGAAAACGATATTTGATTGGCAAATTCAAAGCACATTTACTACTGTGGTAGAGCAAGTGATAATTACTGTAACAGCCTGACACATTTTCCTTATAGTTTAGAGAGGCAGAAAAGAGCACATGTCCTAACAGCTACTTGAGACCATGAGCATGTGGAACCTGGGTGAGTGATTAAACTAGAGCAAAGGAAATGAGCCTTGGTGTCGTTGAATGTGTTAGCGTTACACACTGCTATCTGAAATACCACACAGTGCTGAATAGTAAGCATGGGAGTGCAGGAACATCAGCTGCCTGTGTGCTAAGAGTGTGCTTCTGGAGACTGTGTATTGTCAGCTGCAAGAGAGATCTGCATGGACGCTTGCACAACTGCATGAAGACTGCAGAGATGTATGTAAGAGTACATGTGTGGTAAGGGTTAATTGGAGTTTTGAACATGTAGGAACTACCTCACCCATTGCAGGAGTAGAAGGAAAATCTACCATGTTGATTTCAAATGTGTTAGCATTTGCCTCTCATTTGTGACATATTGATTTGTGCTGAATGCTAACCATCACAGTTCAAGAAAACAAGCTGCCCCTTTCCTGTGAGTGCAAGTCTTACAGAACTAGAGCAACACAAATTAAATCTCTGACAACAATTCCTGTGTGCAGACAGACTCATGGTGTGATTCTAGCCAGAAAACGATATTTGATTGGCAATTTCAAAGCACATTTACTACTGTGGTAGAGCAAGTGATAATTACTGTAACAGCCTGACACATTTTCCTTATAGTTTAGAGAGGCAGAAAAGAGCACATGTCCTAACAGCTACTTGAGACCATGAGCATGTGGAACCTGGGTGAGTGATTAGACTAGAGCAAAGGAAATGAGCCTTGGTGACGTTGAATGTGTTAGCGTTACACACTGCTATCTGAAATACCACACAGTGCTGAATAGTAAGCATGGGAGTGCAGGAAAATCAGCTGCCTGTGTGCTAAGAGTGTGCTTCTGGAGACTGTGTATTGTCAGGTGCAAGAGAGATATGCATGGACGCTTGCACAACTGCATGAAGACTGCAGAGATGTATGTAAGAGTACATGTGTGGTAAGGGTTAATTGGAGCTTTGAACATGTAGGAACTACCTCACCCATTGCAGGAGTAGAAGGAAAATCTACCATGTTGATTTCAAATGTGTTAGCATTTGCCTCTCATTTGTGACATATTGATTTGTGCTGAATGCTAACCATCACAGTTCAAGAAAACAAGCTGCCCCTTCCCTGCGAGTGCAAGTCTTACAGAACAAGAGCAACACAAATTAAATCTCTGACAACAATTCCTGTGTGCAGACAGACTCATGGTGTGATCCTAGGCAGAAAACGATACTTGATTGGCAATTTCAAAGCACATTTACTACTGTGGTAGAGCAAGTGACAATTACTGTAACAGCCTGACACATTTTCCTTATAGTTTAGAGAGGCAGAAAAGAGCACATGTCCTAACAGCTACTTGAGACCATGAGCATGTGGAACCTGGGTGAGTGATTAGACTGGAGCAAAGGAATTGAGCCTTGGTGACGTTGAATGTGTTAGCATTACACACTGCTATCTGAAATACCACACAGTGCTGAATAGTAAGCATGGGAGTGCAGGAAAATCAGCTGCCTGTGTGCTAAGAGTGTGCTTCTGGAGACTGTGTATTGTCAGGTGCCAGAGGGATCTGCATGGACGCTTGCACAGCTGCATGAAGACTGCAGAGATGTATGTAAGAGTACATGTGTGGTAAGGGTTAATTGGAGGTTTTGAACATGTAGGAACTACCTCACCCATTGCAGGAGTGGAAGGAAAATCTACCATGTTGATTTCAAATGTGTTAGCATTTGCCTCTCATTTGTGAGATATTGATTTGTGCTGAATGCTAACGATCACAGTTCAAGAAAACAAGCTGCCCCTTTCCTGTGAGTGCAAGTCTTACAGAACAAGAGCAACACAAATTAAATCTCTGACAACAATTCCTGTGTGCAGACAGACTCATGGTGTGATTCTAGGCAGAAAACGATATTTGATTGGCAATTTCAAAGCACATTTACTACTGTGGTAGAGCAAGTGACAATTACTGTAACAGCCTGACACATTTTCCTTATAGTTTAGAGAGGCAGAAAAGAGCACATGTCCTAACAGCTACTTGAGACCATGAGCATGTGGAAACTGGGTGAGTGATTAGACTAGAGCAAAGGAAATGAGCCTTGGTGACGTTGAATGTGTTAGCGTTACACACTGCTATCTGAAATACCACACAGTGCTGAATAGTAAGCATGGGAGTGCAGGAAAATCAGCTGCCTGTGTGCTAAGAGTTTGCTTCTGGAGACTGTGTATTGTCAGGTGGAAGAGAGATCTGCATGGACGCTTGCACAACTGCATGAAGACTGCAGAGCTGTATGTCAGAGTACATGTGTGGTAAGGGTTAATTGGAGGGTAAACAACCTTTACAACGCAACTTTTACAACGCACTACCATTACAACTAAACTTTTACAACGCAAGTGGATTTACAACGCATGCCATTGCAACGCAAGTCTTTACATCGACTTGCGCTAGATGGCGTGCTAACATTACAAATAGTGTAGTTTACTATCCCAACACCTTACCTACTGTTAAGTGGACTGGAGTTGGAATAGTAAATTACGCTTTTCTAATCTTAGCACGCCATCTAGCGCAAGTCGATGTAAAGACTTGTGTTGTAATGGCATAGCGTAGTAACATCGCAGTCGTTGTAACGACCGCGATGTAACTGCACGCGTTGTAATGACTCGCGTTGTTACGTCATACATCCAATTGGAGTTTTGAACATGTAGGAACTACTTCACCCATTGCAGGAGTGGAAGGAAAATCTACCATGTTGATTTCAAATGTGTTAGCATTTGCCTCTCATTTGTGAGATATTGATTTGTGCTGAATGCTAACCATCACAGTTCAAGAAAACAAGCTGCCCCTTTCCTGTGAGTGCAAGTCTTACAGAAAAAGAGCAACACAAATTAAATCTCTGACAACAATTCCTGTGTGCAGACAGACTCATGGTGTGATTCTAGGCAGAAAACGATATTTGATTGGCAATTTCAAAGCACATTTACTACTGTGGTAGAGCAAGTGATAATTACTGTAACAGCCTGACACATTTTCCTTATAGTTTAGAGAGGCAGAAAAGAGCACATGTCCTAACAGCTACTTGAGAGCATGAGCATGTGGAACCTGGGTGAGTGATTAGACTAGATCAAAGGAAATGAGCCTTGGTGACGTTGAATGTGTTAGCGTTACACACTGCTATCTGAAATACCACACAGTGCTGAATAGTAAGCATGGGAGTGCAGGAAAATCAGCTGCCAGTGTGCTAAGAGTGTGCTTCTGGAGACTGTGTATTGTTAGGTGCAAGAGAGATCTGCATGGACGCTTGCACAACTGCATGAAGACTGCAGAGATGTATGTAAGAGTACATGTGTGGTAAGGGTTAATTGGAGTTTTGAACATGTAGGAACTACATCACCCATTGCAGGAGTGGAAGGAAAATCTACCATGTTGATTTCAGATGTGTTAGCATTTGCCTCTCATTTGTGAGATATTGATTTGTGCTGAATGCTAACCATCACAGTTCAAGAAAACAAGCTGCCCCTTTCCTGCGAGTGCAAGTCTTACAGAACAAGAGCAAAACAAATTAAATCTCTGACAACAATTCCTGTGTGCAGACAGACTCATGGTGTGAATCTAGGCAGAAAACGATATTTGATTGGCAATTTCAAAGCACATTTACTACTGTGGTAGAGCAAATGATAATTACTGTAACAGCCTGACACATTTTCCTTATAGTTCAGAGAGGCAGAAAAGAGCACATGTCCTAACAGCTACTTGAGACCATGAGCATGTGGAACCTGGGTGAGTGATTAGACTAGAGCAAAGGAAATGAGCCTTGGTGACGTTGAATGTGTTAGCGTTACACACTGCTATCTGAAATACCACACAGTGCTGAATAGTAAGCATGGGAGTGCAGGAAAATCAGCTGCCTGTGTGCTAAGAGTGTGCTTCTGGAGACTGTGTATTGTCAGGTGCAAGAGAGATCTGCATGGACGCTTGTACAACTGCATGAAGACTGCAGAGATGTATGTAAGAGTACATGTGTGGTAAGGGTTAATTGGAGTTTTGAACATGTAGGAACTACCTCACCCATTGCAGGAGTGGAAGGAAAATCTACCATGTTGATTTCAAATGTGTTAGCATTTGCCTCTCATTTGTGAGCTATTGATTTGTGCTGAATGCTAACCATCACAGTTCAAGAAAACAAGCTGCCCCTTTCCTGCGAGTGCAAGTCTTACAGAACAAGAGCAACACGAATTAAATCTCTCACAACAATTCCTGTGTGCAGACAGACTCATGGTGTGATTCTAGGCAGAAAACGATAGTTGATTGGCAATTTCAAAGCACATTTACTACTGTGGTAGAGCAAGTGATAATTACTGTAACAGCCTGACACATTTTCCTTATAGTTTAGAGAGGCAGAGAAGAGCACATGTCCTAACAGCTACTTGAGACCATGAGCATGTGTAACCTGGGTGAGTGATTAGACTAGAGCAAAGGAAATGAGCCTTGGTGACGTTGAATGTGTTAGCGTTACACACTGCTATCTGAAATACCACACAGTGCTGAATAGTAAGCATGGGAGTGCAGGAAAATCAGCTGCCTGTGTGCTAAGAGTGTGCTTCTGGAGACTGTGTATTGTCAGGTGCAAGAGAGATCTGCATGGACGCTTGCACAACTGCATGAAGACTGCAGAGATATATGTAAGAGTACATGTGTGGTAAGGGTTAATTGGAGGTTTTGAACATGTAGGAACTACCTCACCCATTGCAGGAGTGGAAGGAAAATCTACCATGTTGATTTCAAATGTGTTAGCATTTGCCTCTCATTTGTGAGATATTGATTTGTGCTGAATGCTAACCATCGGAGTTCAAGAAAACAAGCTGCCCTTTCCTGCGAGTGCAAGTCTTACAGAACAAGAGAAACACAAATTAAATCTCTGACAACAATTCCTGTGTGCAGATAGACTCATGGTGTGATTCTAGGCAGAAAACGATATTTCATTGGCAATTTGAAAGCACATTTACTACTGTGGTAGAGCAAGTGAAAATTACTGTAACAGCCTGACACATTTTCCTTATAGTTTAGAGAGGCAGAAAAGAGCACATGTCCTAACAGCTACTTGAGACCATGAGCATGTGGAAACTGGGTGAGTGACTAGACTAGAGCAAAGGAAATGAGCCTTGGTGACGTTGAATGTGTTAGCGTTACACACTGCTATCTGAAATACCACACAGTGCTGAATAGTAAGCATGGGAGTGCAGGAAAATCAGCTGCCTGTGTACTAAGAGTTTGCTTCTGGAGACTGTGAATTGTCAGGTGCAAGAGAGATCTGCATGGACGCTTGCACAACTGCATGAAGACTGCAGAGCTGTATGTAAGAGTACATGTGTGGTAAGGGTTAGTTGGAGGGTAAACAACCTTTACAACGCAACTTTTACAACGCACTACCATTACAACTAAACTTTTACAACGCAAGTGGATTTACAACGCATGCCATTACAACGCAAGTCTTTACATCGACTTGCGCTAGATGGCGTGCTAACATTACAAATAGTGTAGTTTACTATCCCAACACCTTCCCTACTGTTAAGTGGACTGGAGTTGGAATAGTAAATTACGCTTTTCTAATGTTAGCACGCCATCTAGCGCAAGTCGATGTAAAGACTTGCGTTGTAATGGCATAGCGTAGTAATATCGCAGTCGTTGTAACGACCGTGATGTAACTGCACGCGTTGTAATGACTCGCGTTGTTACGTCATACATCCAATTGGAGTTTTGAACATGTAGGAACTACTTCACCCATTGCAGGAGTGGAAGGAAAATCTACCATGTTGATTTCAAATGTGTTAGCATTTGCCTCTCATTTGTGAGATATTGATTTGTGCTGAATGCTAACCATCACAGTTCAAGAAAACAAGCTGCCCCTTTCCTGCGAGTGCAAGTCTTACAGAACAAGAGCAACACAAATTAAATCTCTGACAACAATTCCTGTGTGCAGACAGACTCATGGTGTGATTCTAGGCAGAAAACGATATTTGATTGGCAATTTCAAAGCACATTTACTACTGTGGTAGAGCAAGTGACTGTAACAGCCTGACACATTTTCCTTATAGTTTAGAGAGGCAGAAAAGAGCACATGTCCTAACAGCTACTTGAGAGCATGAGCATGTGGAACCTGGGTGAGTGATTAGACTAGATCAAAGGAAATGAGCCTTGGTGACGTTGAATGTGTTAGCGTTACACACTGCTATCTGAAATACCACACAGTGCTGAATAGTAAGCATGGGAGTGGAGGAAAATCAGCTGCCTGTGTGCTATGAGTGTGCTTCTGGAGACTGTTTATTGTTAGGTGCAAGAGAGATCTGCATGGACGCTTGCACAACTGCATGAAGACTGCAGAGATGTATGTAAGAGTACATGTGTGGTAAGGGTTAATTGGAGTTTTGAACATGTAGGAACTACATCACCCATTGCAGGAGTGGAAGGAAAATCTACCATGTTGATTTCAAATGTGTTAGCATTTGCCTCTCATTTGTGAGATATTGATTTGTGCTGAATGCTAACCATCACAGTTCAAGAAAACAAGCTGCCCCTTTCCTGCGAGTGCAAGTCTTACAGAACAAGAGCAACACGAATTAAATCTCTGACAACAATTCCTGTGTGCAGACAGACTCATGGTGTGAATCTAGGCAGAAAACGATATTTGATTGGCAATTTCAAAGCACATTTACTACTGTGGTAGAGCAAATGATAATTACTGTAACAGCCTGACACATTTTCCTTATAGTTCAGAGAGGCAGAAAAGAGCACATGTCCTAACAGCTACTTGAGACCATGAGCATGTGGAACCTGGGTGAGTGATTAGACTAGAGCAAAGGAAATGAGCCTTGGTGACGTTGAATGTGTTAGCGTTACACACTGCTATCTGAAATACCACACAGTGCTGAAGAGTAAGCATGGGAGTGCAGGAAAATCAGCTGCCTGTGTGCTAAGAGTGTGCTTCTGGAGACTGTGTATTGTCAGGTGCAAGAGAGATCTGCATGGACGCTTGCACAACTGCATGAAGACTGCAGAGATGTATGTAAGAGTACATGTGTGGTAAGGGTTAATTTGAGTTTTGAACATGTAGGAACTACCTCACCCATTGCAGGAGTGGAAGGAAAATCTACCATGTTGATTTCAAATGTGTTAGCATTTGCCTCTCATTTGTGAGATATTGATTTGTGCTGAATGCTAACCATCACAGTTCAAGAAAACAAGCTGCCCCTTTCCTGCGAGTGCAAGTCTTACAGAAAAAGAGCAACACAAATTAAATCTCTGACAACAATTCCTGTGTGCAGACAGACTCATGGTGTGATTCTAGGCAGAAAACGATATTTGATTGGCAATTTCAAAGCACATTTACTACTGTGGTAGAGCAAGTGATAATTACTGTAACAGCCTGACACATTTTCCTTATAGTTTAGAGAGGCAGAAAAGAGCACATGTCCTAACAGCTACTTGAGAGCATGAGCATGTGGAACCTGGGTGAGTGATTAGACTAGATCAAAGGAAATGAGCCTTGGTGACGTTGAATGTGTTAGCGTTACACACTGCTATCTGAAATACCACACAGTGCTGAATAGTAAGCATGGGAGTGCAGGAAAATCAGCTGCCAGTGTGCTAAGAGTGTGCTTCTGGAGACTGTGTATTGTTAGGTGCAAGAGAGATCTGCATGGACGCTTGCACAACTGCATGAAGACTGCAGAGATGTATGTAAGAGTACATGTGTGGTAAGGGTTAATTGGAGTTTTGAACATGTAGGAACTACATCACCCATTGCAGGAGTGGAAGGAAAATCTACCATGTTGATTTCAGATGTGTTAGCATTTGCCTCTCATTTGTGAGATATTGATTTGTGCTGAATGCTAACCATCACAGTTCAAGAAAACAAGCTGCCCCTTTCCTGCGAGTGCAAGTCTTACAGAACAAGAGCAACACAAATTAAATCTCTGACAACAATTCCTGTGTGCAGACAGACTCATGGTGTGAATCTAGGCAGAAAACGATATTTGATTGGCAATTTCAAAGCACATTTACTACTGTGGTAGAGCAAATGATAATTACTGTAACAGCCTGACACATTTTCCTTATAGTTCAGAGAGGCAGAAAAGAGCACATGTCCTAACAGCTACTTGAGACCATGAGCATGTGGAACCTGGGTGAGTGATTAGACTAGAGCAAAGGAAATGAGCCTTGGTGACGTTGAATGTGTTAGCGTTACACACTGCTATCTGAAATACCACACAGTGCTGAATAGTAAGCATGGGAGTGCAGGAAAATCAGCTGCCTGTGTGCTAAGAGTGTGCTTCTGGAGACTGTGTATTGTCAGGTGCAAGAGAGATCTGCATGGACGCTTGTACAACTGCATGAAGACTGCAGAGATGTATGTAAGAGTACATGTGTGGTAAGGGTTAATTGGAGTTTTGAACATGTAGGAACTACCTCATCCATTGCAGGAGTGGAAGGAAAATCTACCATGTTGATTTCAAATGTGTTAGCATTTGCCTCTCATTTGTGAGCTATTGATTTGTGCTGAATGCTAACCATCACAGTTCAAGAAAACAAGCTGCCCCTTTCCTGCGAGTGCAAGTCTTACAGAACAAGAGCAACACGAATTAAATCTCTCACAACAATTCCTGTGTGCAGACAGACTCATGGTGTGATTCTAGGCAGAAAACGATAGTTGATTGGCAATTTCAAAGCACATTTACTACTGTGGTAGAGCAAGTGATAATTACTGTAACAGCCTGACACATTTTCCTTATAGTTTAGAGAGGCAGAGAAGAGCACATGTCCTAACAGCTACTTGAGACCATGAGCATGTGTAACCTGGGTGAGTGATTAGACTAGAGCAAAGGAAATGAGCCTTGGTGACGTTGAATGTGTTAGCGTTACACACTGCTATCTGAAATACCACACAGTGCTGAATAGTAAGCATGGGAGTGCAGGAAAATCAGCTGCCTGTGTGCTAAGAGTGTGCTTCTGGAGACTGTGTATTGTCAGGTGCAAGAGAGATCTGCATGGACGCTTGCACAACTGCATGAAGACTGCAGAGATGTATGTAAGAGTACATGTGTGGTAAGGGTTAATTGGAGTTTTGAACATGTAGGAACTACCTCACCCATTGCAGGAGTGGAAGGAGAATCTACCATGTTGATTTCAAATGTGTTAGCATTTGCCTCTCATTTGTGAGATATTGATTTGTGCTGAATGCTAACCATCACAGTTCAAGAAAACAAGCTGCCCCTTCCCTGTGAGTGCAAGTCTTACAGAACAAGAGCAACACAAATTAAATCTCTGACAACAATTCCTGTGTGCAGACAGACTCATGGTGTGATTCTAGGCAGAAAACGATATTTGATTGGCAATTTCAAAGCACATTTACTACTGTGGTAGAGCAAGTGATACTTACTGTAACAGCCTGACACATTTTCCTTATAGTTTAGAGAGGCAGAAAAGAGCACATGTCCTAACAGCTACTTGAGACCATGAGCATGTGGAACCTGGGTGAGTGATTAGACTAGAGCAAAGGAAATGATCCTTGGTGACGTTGAATGTGTTAGCGTTGCACACTGCTATCTGAAATACCACACAGTGCTGAATAGTAAGCATGGGAGTGCAGGAAACACAACTGCCTGTGTGCTAAGAGTGTGCTTCTGGAGACTGTGTATTGTCAGGTGCAAGAGAGATCTGCATGGACGCTTGCACAACTGCATGAAGACTGCAGAGATATATGTAAGAGTACATGTGTGGTAAGGGTTAATTGGAGGTTTTGAACATGTAGGAACTACCTCACCCATTGCAGGAGTGGAAGGAAAATCTACCATGTTGATTTCAAATGTGTTAGCATTTGCCTCTCATTTGTGAGATATTGATTTGTGCTGAATGCTAACCATCGGAGTTCAAGAAAACAAGCTGCCCTTTCCTGCGAGTGCAAGTCTTACAGAACAAGAGAAACACAAATTAAATCTCTGACAACAATTCCTGTGTGCAGATAGACTCATGGTGTGATTCTAGGCAGAAACTGATATTTCATTGGCAATTTGAAAGCACATTTACTACTGTGGTAGAGCAAGTGAAAATTACTGTAACAGCCTGACACATTTTCCTTATAGTTTAGAGAGGCAGAAAAGAGCACATGTCCTAACAGCTACTTGAGACCATGAGCATGTGGAAACTGGGTGAGTGACTAGACTAGAGCAAAGGAAATGAGCCTTGGTGACATTGAATGTGTTAGCGTTACACACTGCTATCTGAAATACCACACAGTGCTGAATAGTAAGCATGGGAGTGCAGGAAAATCAGCTGCCTGTGTACTAAGAGTTTGCTTCTGGAGACTGTGAATTGTCAGGTGCAAGAGAGATCTGCATGGACGCTTGCACAACTGCATGAAGACTGCAGAGCTGTATGTAAGAGTACATGTGTGGTAAGGGTTAGTTGGAGGGTAAACAACCTTTACAACGCAACTTTTACAACGCACTACCATTACAACTAAACTTTTACAACGCAAGTGGATTTACAACGCATGCCATTACAACGCACGTCTTTACATCGACTTGCGCTAGATGGCGTGCTAACATTACAAATAGTGTAGTTTACTATCCCAACACCTTCCCTACTGTTAAGTGGACTGGAGTTGGAATAGTAAATTACGCTTTTCTAATGTTAGCACGCCATCTAGCGCAAGTCGATGTAAAGACTTGCGTTGTAATGGCATAGCGTAGTAACATCGCAGTCGTTGTAACGACCGTGATGTAACTGCACGCGTTGTAATGACTCGCGTTGTTACGTCATACATCCAATTGGAGTTTTGAACATGTAGGAACTACTTCACCCATTGCAGGAGTGGAAGGAAAATCTACCATGTTGATTTCAAATGTGTTAGCATTTGCCTCTCATTTGTGAGATATTGATTTGTGCTGAATGCTAACCATCACAGTTCAAGAAAACAAGCTGCCCCTTTCCTGCGAGTGCAAGTCTTACAGAACAAGAGCAACACAAATTAAATCTCTGACAACAATTCCTGTGTGCAGACAGACTCATGGTGTGATTCTAGGCAGAAAACGATATTTGATTGGCAATTTCAAAGCACATTTACTACTGTGGTAGAGCAAGTGACTGTAACAGCCTGACACATTTTCCTTATAGTTTAGAGAGGCAGAAAAGAGCACATGTCCTAACAGCTACTTGAGAGCATGAGCATGTGGAACCTGGGTGAGTGATTAGACTAGATCAAAGGAAATGAGCCTTGGTGACGTTGAATGTGTTAGCGTTACACACTGCTATCTGAAATACCACACAGTGCTGAATAGTAAGCATGGGAGTGGAGGAAAATCAGCTGCCTGTGTGCTATGAGTGTGCTTCTGGAGACTGTTTATTGTTAGGTGCAAGAGAGATCTGCATGGACGCTTGCACAACTGCATGAAGACTGCAGAGATGTATGTAAGAGTACATGTGTGGTAAGGGTTAATTGGAGTTTTGAACATGTAGGAACTACATCACCCATTGCAGGAGTGGAAGGAAAATCTACCATGTTGATTTCAAATGTGTTAGCATTTGCCTCTCATTTGTGAGATATTGATTTGTGCTGAATGCTAACCATCACAGTTCAAGAAAACAAGCTGCCCCTTTCCTGCGATTGCAAGTCTTACAGAACAAGAGCAACACGAATTAAATCTCTGACAACAATTCCTGTGTGCAGACAGACTCATGGTGTGAATCTAGGTAGAAAACGATATTTGATTGGCAATTTCAAAGCACATTTACTACTGTGGTAGAGCAAATGATAATTACTGTAACAGCCTGACACATTTTCCTTATAGTTCAGAGAGGCAGAAAAGAGCACATGTCCTAACAGCTACTTGAGACCATGAGCATGTGGAACCTGGGTGAGTGATTAGACTAGAGCAAAGGAAATGAGCCTTGGTGACGTTGAATGTGTTAGCGTTACACACTGCTATCTGAAATACCACACAGTGCTGAAGAGTAAGCATGGGAGTGCAGGAAAATCAGCTGCCTGTGTGCTAAGAGTGTGCTTCTGGAGACTGTGTATTGTCAGGTGCAAGAGAGATCTGCATGGACGCTTGCACAACTGCATGAAGACTGCAGAGATGTATGTAAGAGTACATGTGTGGTAAGGGTTAATTTGAGTTTTGAACATGTAGGAACTACCTCACCCATTGCAGGAGTGGAAGGAAAATCTACCATGTTGATTTCAAATGTGTTAGCATTTGCCTCTCATTTGTGAGATATTGATTTGTGCTGAATGCTAACCATCACAGTTCAAGAAAACAAGCTGCCCCTTTCCTGCGAGTGCAAGTCTTACAGAAAAAGAGCAACACAAATTAAATCTCTGACAACAATTCCTGTGTGCAGACAGACTCATGGTGTGATTCTAGGCAGAAAACGATATTTGATTGGCAATTTCAAAGCACATTTACTACTGTGGTAGAGCAAGTGATAATTACTGTAACAGCCTGACACATTTTCCTTATAGTTTAGAGAGGCAGAAAAGAGCACATGTCCTAACAGCTACTTGAGAGCATGAGCATGTGGAACCTGGGTGAGTGATTAGACTAGATCAAAGGAAATGAGCCTTGGTGACGTTGAATGTGTTAGCGTTACACACTGCTATCTGAAATACCACACAGTGCTGAATAGTAAGAATGGGAGTGCAGGAAAATCAGCTGCCAGTGTGCTAAGAGTGTGCTTCTAGAGACTGTGTATTGTTAGGTGCAAGAGAGATCTGCATGGACGCTTGCACAACTGCATGAAGACTGCAGAGATGTATGTAAGAGTACATGTGTGGTAAGGGTTAATTGGAGTTTTGAACATGTAGGAACTACATCACCCATTGCAGGAGTGGAAGGAAAATCTACCATGTTGATTTCAAATGTGTTAGCATTTGCCTCTCATTTGTGAGATATTGATTTGTGCTGAATGCTAACCATCACAGTTCAAGAAAACAAGCTGCCCCTTTCCTGCGAGTGCAAGTCTTACAGAACAAGAGCAACACAAATTAAATCTCTGACAACAATTCCTGTGTGCAGACAGACTCATGGTGTGAATCTAGGCAGAAAACGATATTTGATTGGCAATTTCAAAGCACATTTACTACTGTGGTAGAGCAAATGATAATTACTGTAACAGCCTGACACATTTTCCTTATAGTTCAGAGAGGCAGAAAAGAGCACATGTCCTAACAGCTACTTGAGACCATGAGCATGTGGAACCTGGGTGAGTGATTAGACTAGAGCAAAGGAAATGAGCCTTGGTGACGTTGAATGTGTTAGCGTTACACACTGCTATCTGAAATACCACACAGTGCTGAATAGTAAGCATGGGAGTGCAGGAAAATCAGCTGCCTGTGTGCTAAGAGTGTGCTTCTGGAGACTGTGTATTGTCAGGTGCAAGAGAGATCTGCATGGACGCTTGCACAACTGCATGAAGACTGCAGAGATGTATGTAAGAGTACATGTGTGGTAAGGGTTAATTGGAGTTTTGAACATGTAGGAACTACCTCACCCATTGCAGGAGTGGAAGGAGAAGCTACCATGTTGATTTCAAATGTGTTAGCATTTGCCTCTCATTTGTGAGATATTGATTTGTGCTGAATGCTAACCATCACAGTTCAAGAAAACAAGCTGCCCCTTTCCTGTGAGTGCAAGTCTTACAGAACTAGAGCAACACAAATTAAATCTCTGACAACAATTCCTGTGTGCAGACAGACTCATGGTGTGATTCTAGGCAGAAAACGATATTTGATTGGCAATTTCAAAGCACATTTACTACTGTGGTAGAGCAAGTGATAATTACTGTAACAGCCTGACACATTTTCCTTATAGTTTAGAGAGGCAGAAAAGAGCACATGTCCTAACAGCTACTTGAGACCATGAGCATGTGGAACCTGGGTGAGTGATTAGACTAGAGCAAAGGAAATGAGCCTTGGTGACGTTGAATGTGTTAGCGTTACACACTGCTATCTGAAATACCACACAGTGCTGAATAGTAAGCATGGGAGTGCAGGAAAATCAGCTGCCTGTGTGCTAAGAGTGTGCTTCTGGAGACTGTGTATTGTCAGGTGCAAGAGAGATCTGCATGGACGCTTGCACAACTGCATGAAGACTGCAGAGATGTATGTAAGAGTACATGTGTGGTAAGGGTTAATTGGAGTTTTGAACATGTAGGAACTACCTCACCCATTGCAGGAGTGGAAGGAAAATCTACCATGTTGATTTTAAATGTGTTAGCATTTGCCTCTCATTTGTGAGATATTGATTTGTGCTGAATGCTAACCATCACAGTTCAAGAAAACAAGCTGCCCCTTTCCTGCGAGTGCAAGTCTTACAGAACAAGAGCAACACAAATTAAATCTCTGACAACAATTCCTGTGTGCAGACAGACTCATGGTGTGATTCTAGGCAGAAAACGATATTTGATTGGCAATTTCAAAGCACATTTACTACTGTGGTAGAGCAAGTGATAATTACTGTAACAGCCTGACACATTTTCCTTATAGTTTAGAGAGGCAGAGAAGAGCACATGTCCTAACAGCTACTTGAGACCATGAGCATGTGTAACCTGGGTGAGTGATTAGACTAGAGCAAAGGAAATGAGCCTTGGTGACGTTGAATGTGTTAGCGTTACACACTGCTATCTGAAATACCACACAGTGCTGAATAGTAAGCATGGGAGTGCAGGAAAATCAGCTGCCTGTATGCTAAGAGTGTGCTTCTGGAGACTGTGTATTGTCAGGTGCAAGAGAGATCTGCATGGACGCTTGCACAACTGCATGAAGACTGCAGAGATGTATGTAAGAGTACATGTGTGGTAAGGGTTAATTGGAGTTTTGAACATGTAGGAACTACCTCACCCATTGCAGGAGTGGAAGGAGAATCTACCATGTTGATTTCAAATGTGTTAGCATTTGCCTCTCATTTGTGAGATATTGATTTGTGCTGAATGCTAACCATCACAGTTCAAGAAAACAAGCTGCCCCTTCCCTGTGAGTGCAAGTCTTACAGAACAAGAGCAACACAAATTAAATCTCTGACAACAATTCCTGTGTGCAGACAGACTCATGGTGTGATTCTAGGCAGAAAACGATATTTGATTGGCAATTTCAAAGCACATTTACTACTGTGGTAGAGCAAGTGATACTTACTGTAACAGCCTGACACATTTTCCTTATAGTTTAGAGAGGCAGAAAAGAGCACATGTCCTAACAGCTACTTGAGACCATGAGCATGTGGAACCTGGGTGAGTGATTAGACTAGAGCAAAGGAAATGATCCTTGGTGACGTTGAATGTGTTAGCGTTGCACACTGCTATCTGAAATACCACACAGTGCTGAATAGTAAGCATGGGAGTGCAGGAAACACAACTGCCTGTGGGCTAAGAGTGTGCTTCTGGAGACTGTGTATTGTCAGGTGCAAGAGAGATCTGCATGGACGCTTGCACAACTGCATGAAGACTGCAGAGATATATGTAAGAGTACATGTGTGGTAAGGGTTAATTGGAGGTTTTGAACATGTAGGAACTACCTCACCCATTGCAGGAGTGGAAGGAAAATCTACCATGTTGATTTCAAATGTGTTAGCATTTGCCTCTCATTTGTGAGATATTGATTTGTGCTGAATGCTAACCATCGGAGTTCAAGAAAACAAGCTGCCCTTTCCTGCGAGTGCAAGTCTTACAGAACAAGAGAAACACAAATTAAATCTCTGACAACAATTCCTGTGTGCAGACAGACTCATGGTGTGATTCTAGGCAGAAAACGATATTTCATTGGCAATTTGAAAGCACATTTACTACTGTGGTAGAGCAAGTGAAAATTACTGTAACAGCCTGACACATTTTCCTTATAGTTTAGAGAGGCAGAAAAGAGCACATGTCCTAACAGCTACTTGAGACCATGAGCATGTGGAAACTGGGTGAGTGACTAGACTAGAGCAAAGGAAATGAGCCTTGGTGACGTTGAATGTATTAGCGTTACACACTGCTATCTGAAATACCACACAGTGCTGAATAGTAAGCATGGGAGTGCAGGAAAATCAGCTGCCTGTGTACTAAGAGTTTGCTTCTGGAGACTGTGAATTGTCAGGTGCAAGAGAGATCTGCATGGACGCTTGCACAACTGCATGAAGACTGCAGAGCTGTATGTAAGAGTACATGTGTGGTAAGGGTTAGTTGGAGGGTAAACAACCTTTACAACGCAACTTTTACAACGCACTACCATTACAACTAAACTTTTACAACGCAAGTGGATTTACAACGCATGCCATTACAACGCAAGTCTTTACATCGACTTGCGCTAGATGGCGTGCTAACATTACAAATAGTGTAGTTTACTATCCCAACACCTTCCCTACTGTTAAGTGGACTGGAGTTGGAATAGTAAATTACGCTTTTCTAATGTTAGCACGCCATCTAGCGCAAGTCGATGTAAAGACTTGCGTTGTAATGGCATAGCGTAGTAACATCGCAGTCGTTGTAACGACCGTGATGTAACTGCACGCGTTGTAATGACTCGCGTTGTTACGTCATACATCCAATTGGAGTTTTGAACATGTAGGAACTACTTCACCCATTGCAGGAGTGGAAGGAAAATCTACCATGTTGATTTCAAATGTGTTAGCATTTGCCTCTCATTTGTGAGATATTGATTTGTGCTGAATGCTAACCATCACAGTTCAAGAAAACAAGCTGCCCCTTTCCTGCGAGTGCAAGTCTTACAGAACAAGAGCAACACAAATTAAATCTCTGACAACAATTCCTGTGTGCAGACAGACTCATGGTGTGATTCTAGGCAGAAAACGATATTTGATTGGCAATTTCAAAGCACATTTACTACTGTGGTAGAGCAAGTGACTGTAACAGCCTGACACATTTTCCTTATAGTTTAGAGAGGCAGAAAAGAGCACATGTCCTAACAGCTACTTGAGAGCATGAGCATGTGGAACCTGGGTGAGTGATTAGACTAGATCAAAGGAAATGAGCCTTGGTGACGTTGAATGTGTTAGCGTTACACACTGCTATCTGAAATACCACACAGTGCTGAATAGTAAGCATGGGAGTGGAGGAAAATCAGCTGCCTGTGTGCTATGAGTGTGCTTCTGGAGACTGTTTATTGTTAGGTGCAAGAGAGATCTGCATGGACGCTTGGACAACTGAATGAAGACTGCAGAGAGGTATGTAAGAGTACATGTGTGGTAAGGGTTAATTGGAGTTTTGAACATGTAGGAACTACATCACCCATTGCAGGAGTGGAAGGAAAATCTACCATGTTGATTTCAAATGTGTTAGCATTTGCCTCTCATTTGTGAGATATTGATTTGTGCTGAATGCTAACCATCACAGTTCAAGAAAACAAGCTGCCCCTTTCCTGCGAGTGCAAGTCTTACAGAACAAGAGCAACACGAATTAAATCTCTGACAACAATTCCTGTGTGCAGACAGACTCATGGTGTGAATCTAGGCAGAAAACGATATTTGATTGGCAATTTCAAAGCACATTTACTACTGTGGTAGAGCAAATGATAATTACTGTAACAGCCTGACACATTTTCCTTATAGTTCAGAGAGGCAGAAAAGAGCACATGTCCTAACAGCTACTTGAGACCATGAGCATGTGGAACCTGGGTGAGTGATTAGACTAGAGCAAAGGAAATGAGCCTTGGTGACGTTGAATGTGTTAGCGTTACACACTGCTATCTGAAATACCACACAGTGCTGAATAGTAAGCATGGGAGTGCAGGAAAATCAGCTGCCTGTGTGCTAAGAGTGTGCTTCTGGAGACTGTGTATTGTCAGGTGCAAGAGAGATCTGCATGGACGCTTGCACAGCTGCATGAAGACTACAGAGATGTATGTAAGAGTACATGTGTGGTAAGGGTTAATTGGAGTTTTGAACATGTAGGAACTACCTCACCCATTGCAGGAGTGGAAGGAAAATCTACCATGTTGATTTCAAATGTGTTACCATTTGCCTCTCATTTGTGAGATATTGATTTGTGCTGAATGCTAACCATCACAGTTCAAGAAAACAAGCTGCCCCTTTCCTGCGAGTGCAAGTCTTACAGAACAACAGCAACACAAATTAAATCTCTGACAACAATTCCTGTGTGCAGACAGACTCATGGTGTGATTCTAGGCAGAAAACGATATTTGATTGGCAATTTCAAAGCACATTTACTACTGTGGTAGAGAAAGTGATAATTACTGTAACAGCCTGACACATTTTCCTTATAGTTTAGAGAGGCAGAGAAGAGCACATGTCCTAACAGCTACTTGAGACCATGAGCATGTGTATCCTGGGTGAGTGATTAGACTAGAGCAAAGGAAATGAGCCTTGGTGACGTTGAATGTGTTAGCGTTACACACTGCTATCTGAAATACCACACAGTGCTGAATAGTAAGCATGGGAGTGCAGGACAATCAGCTGCCTGTGTGCTAAGAGTGTGCTTCTGGAGACTGTGTATTGTCAGGTGCAAGAGAGATCTGCATGGACGCTTGCACAACTGCATGAAGACTGCAGAGATGTATGTAAGAGTACATGTGTGGTAAGGGTTAATTGGAGTTTTGAACATGTAGGAACTACCTCACCCATTGCAGGAGTGGAAGGAGAATCTACCATGTTGATTTCAAATGTGTTAGCATTTGCCTCTCATTTGTGAGATATTGATTTGTGCTGAATGCTAACCATCACAGTTCAAGAAAACAAGCTGCCCCTTTCCTGTGAGTGCAAGTCTTACAGAACTAGAGCAACACAAATTAAATCTCTGACAACAATTCCTGTGTGCAGACAGACTCATGGTGTGATTCTAGGCAGAAAACGATATTTGATTGGCAATTTCAAAGCACATTTACTATTGTGGTAGAGCAAGTGATAATTACTGTAACAGCCTGACACATTTTCCTTATAGTTTAGAGAGGCAGAAAAGAGCACATGTCCTAACAGCTACTTTAGACCATGAGCATGTGAAACCTGGGTGAGTGATTAGACTAGAGCAAAGGAATTGAGCCTTGGTGACGTTGAATGTGTTAGCGTTACACACTGCTATCTGAAATACCACACAGTGCTGAATAGTAAGCATGGGAGTGCAGGAAAATCAGCTGCCTGTGTGCTAAGAGTTTGCTTCTGGAGACTGTGTATTGTCAGGTGCAAGAGAGATCTGCATGGACGCTTGCACAACTGCATGAAGACTGCAGAGCTGTATGTAAGAGTACATGTGTGGTAAGGGTTAATTTGAGGTTTTGAACATGTAGGAACTACCTCACCCATTGCAGGAGTGGAAGGAAAATCTACCATGTTGATTTTAAATGTGTTAGCATTTGCCTCTCATTTGTGAGATATTGATTTGTGCTGAATACTAACCATCGCAGTTCAAAAAAACAAGCTGCCCCTTTCCTGCGAGTGCAAGTCTTACAGAACAAGAGCAACACAAATTAAATCTCTGACAACAATTCCTGTGTGCAGACAGACTCATGGTGTGATTCTAGGCAGAAAACGATATTTGATTGGCAATTTCAAAGCACATTTACTACTGTGGTAGAGCAAGTGACTGTAACAGCCTGACACATTTTCCTTATAGTTTAGAGAGGCAGAAAAGAGCACATGTCCTAACAGCTACTTGAGAGCATGAGCATGTGGAACCTGGGTGAGTGATTAGACTAGATCAAAGGAAATGAGCCTTGGTGACGTTGAATGTGTTAGCGTTACACACTGCTATCTGAAATACCACACAGTGCTGAATAGTAAGCATGGGAGTGGAGGAAAATCAGCTGCCTGTGTGCTATGAGTGTGCTTCTGGAGACTGTTTATTGTTAGGTGCAAGAGAGATCTGCATGGACGCTTGGACAACTGAATGAAGACTGCAGAGAGGTATGTAAGAGTACATGTGTGGTAAGGGTTAATTGGAGTTTTGAACATGTAGGAACTACATCACCCATTGCAGGAGTGGAAGGAAAATCTACCATGTTGATTTCAAATGTGTTAGCATTTGCCTCTCATTTGTGAGATATTGATTTGTGCTGAATGCTAACCATCACAGTTCAAGAAAACAAGCTGCCCCTTTCCTGCGAGTGCAAGTCTTACAGAACAAGAGCAACACGAATTAAATCTCTGACAACAATTCCTGTGTGCAGACAGACTCATGGTGTGAATCTAGGCAGAAAACGATATTTGATTGGCAATTTCAAAGCACATTTACTACTGTGGTAGAGCAAATGATAATTACTGTAACAGCCTGACACATTTTCCTTATAGTTCAGAGAGGCAGAAAAGAGCACATGTCCTAACAGCTACTTGAGACCATGAGCATGTGGAACCTGGGTGAGTGATTAGACTAGAGCAAAGGAAATGAGCCTTGGTGACGTTGAATGTGTTAGCGTTACACACTGCTATCTGAAATACCACACAGTGCTGAATAGTAAGCATGGGAGTGCAGGAAAATCAGCTGCCTGTGTGCTAAGAGTGTGCTTCTGGAGACTGTGTATTGTCAGGTGCAAGAGAGATCTGCATGGACGCTTGCACAACTGCATGAAGACTACAGAGATGTATGTAAGAGTACATGTGTGGTAAGGGTTAATTGGAGTTTTGAACATGTAGGAACTACCTCACCCATTGCAGGAGTGGAAGGAAAATCTACCATGTTGATTTCAAATGTGTTAGCATTTGCCTCTCATTTGTGAGATATTGATTTGTGCTGAATGCTAACCATCACAGTTCAAGAAAACAAGCTGCCCCTTTCCTGCGAGTGCAAGTCTTACAGAACAACAGCAACACAAATTAAATCTCTGACAACAATTCCTGTGTGCAGACAGACTCATGGTGTGATTCTAGGCAGAAAACGATATTTGATTGGCAATTTCAAAGCACATTTACTACTGTGGTAGAGAAAGTGATAATTACTGTAACAGCCTGACACATTTTCCTTATAGTTTAGAGAGGCAGAGAAGAGCACATGTCCTAACAGCTACTTGAGACCATGAGCATGTGTATCCTGGGTGAGTGATTAGACTAGAGCAAAGGAAATGAGCCTTGGTGACGTTGAATGTGTTAGCGTTACACACTGCTATCTGAAATACCACACAGTGCTGAATAGTAAGCATGGGAGTGCAGGAAAATCAGCTGCCTGTGTGCTAAGAGTGTGCTTCTGGAGACTGTGTATTGTCAGGTGCAAGAGAGATCTGCATGGACGCTTGCACAACTGCATGAAGACTGCAGAGATGTATGTAAGAGTACATGTGTGGTAAGGGTTAATTGGAGTTTTGAACATGTAGGAACTACCTCACCCATTGCAGGAGTGGAAGGAGAATCTACCATGTTGATTTCAAATGTGTTAGCATTTGCCTCTCATTTGTGAGATATTGATTTGTGCTGAATGCTAACCATCACAGTTCAAGAAAACAAGCTGCCCCTTTCCTGTGAGTGCAAGTCTTACAGAACTAGAGCAACACAAATTAAATCTCTGACAACAATTCCTGTGTGCAGACAGACTCATGGTGTGATTCTAGGCAGAAAACGATATTTGATTGGCAATTTCAAAGCACATTTACTATTGTGGTAGAGCAAGTGATAATTACTGTAACAGCCTGACACATTTTCCTTATAGTTTAGAGAGGCAGAAAAGAGCACATGTCCTAACAGCTACTTTAGACCATGAGCATGTGAAACCTGGGTGAGTGATTAGACTAGAGCAAAGGAATTGAGCCTTGGTGACGTTGAATGTGTTAGCGTTACACACTGCTATCTGAAATACCACACAGTGCTGAATAGTAAGCATGGGAGTGCAGGAAAATCAGCTGCCTGTGTGCTAAGAGTTTGCTTCTGGAGACTGTGTATTGTCAGGTGCAAGAGAGATCTGCATGGACGCTTGCACAACTGCATGAAGACTGCAGAGCTGTATGTAAGAGTACATGTGTGGTAAGGGTTAATTGGAGGTTTTGAACATGTAGGAACTACCTCACCCATTGCAGGAGTGGAAGGAAAATCTACCATGTTGATTTTAAATGTGTTAGCATTTGCCTCTCATTTGTGAGATATTGATTTGTGCTGAATACTAACCATCGCAGTTCAAAAAAACAAGCTGCCCCTTTCCTGCGAGTGCAAGTCTTACAGAACAAGAGCAACACAAATTAAATCTCTGACAACAATTCCTGTGTGCAGACAGACTCATGGTGTGATTCTAGGCAGAAAACGATATTTGATTGGCAATTTCAAAGCACATTTACTACTGTGGTAGAGCAAGTGACTGTAACAGCCTGACACATTTTCCTTATAGTTTAGAGAGGCAGAAAAGAGCACATGTCCTAACAGCTACTTGAGAGCATGAGCATGTGGAACCTGGGTGAGTGATTAGACTAGATCAAAGGAAATGAGCCTTGGTGACGTTGAATGTGTTAGCGTTACACACTGCTATCTGAAATACCACACAGTGCTGAATAGTAAGCATGGGAGTGGAGGAAAATCAGCTGCCTGTGTGCTATGAGTGTGCTTCTGGAGACTGTTTATTGTTAGGTGCAAGAGAGATCTGCATGGACGCTTGGACAACTGAATGAAGACTGCAGAGAGGTATGTAAGAGTACATGTGTGGTAAGGGTTAATTGGAGTTTTGAACATGTAGGAACTACATCACCCATTGCAGGAGTGGAAGGAAAATCTACCATGTTGATTTCAAATGTGTTAGCATTTGCCTCTCATTTGTGAGATATTGATTTGTGCTGAATGCTAACCATCACAGTTCAAGAAAACAAGCTGCCCCTTTCCTGCGAGTGCAAGTCTTACAGAACAAGAGCAACACGAATTAAATCTCTGACAACAATTCCTGTGTGCAGACAGACTCATGGTGTGAATCTAGGCAGAAAACGATATTTGATTGGCAATTTCAAAGCACATTTACTACTGTGGTAGAGCAAATGATAATTACTGTAACAGCCTGACACATTTTCCTTATAGTTCAGAGAGGCAGAAAAGAGCACATGTCCTAACAGCTACTTGAGACCATGAGCATGTGGAACCTGGGTGAGTGATTAGACTAGAGCAAAGGAAATGAGCCTTGGTGACGTTGAATGTGTTAGCGTTACACACTGCTATCTGAAATACCACACAGTGCTGAATAGTAAGCATGGGAGTGCAGGAAAATCAGCTGCCTGTGTGCTAAGAGTGTGCTTCTGGAGACTGTGTATTGTCAGGTGCAAGAGAGATCTGCATGGACGCTTGCACAACTGCATGAAGACTGCAGAGATGTATGTAAGAGTACATGTGTGGTAAGGGTTAATTGGAGTTTTGAACATGTAGGAACTACCTCACCCATTGCAGGAGTGGAAGGAAAATCTACCATGTTGATTTCAAATGTGTTAGCATTTGCCTCTCATTTGTGAGATATTGATTTGTGCTGAATGCTAACCATCACAGTTCAAGAAAACAAGCTGCCCCTTTCCTGCGAGTGCAAGTCTTACAGAACAACAGCAACACAAATTAAATCTCTGACAACAATTCCTGTGTGCAGACAGACTCATGGTGTGATTCTAGGCAGAAAACGATATTTGATTGGCAATTTCAAAGCACATTTACTACTGTGGTAGAGAAAGTGATAATTACTGTAACAGCCTGACACATTTTCCTTATAGTTTAGAGAGGCAGAGAAGAGCACATGTCCTAACAGCTACTTGAGACCATGAGCATGTGTATCCTGGGTGAGTGATTAGACTAGAGCAAAGGAAATGAGCCTTGGTGACGTTGAATGTGTTAGCGTTACACACTGCTATCTGAAATACCACACAGTGCTGAATAGTAAGCATGGGAGTGCAGGAAAATCAGCTGCCTGTGTGCTAAGAGTGTGCTTCTGGAGACTGTGTATTGTCAGGTGCAAGAGAGATCTGCATGGACGCTTGCACAACTGCATGAAGACTGCAGAGATGTATGTAAGAGTACATGTGTGGTAAGGGTTAATTGGAGTTTTGAACATGTAGGAACTACCTCACCCATTGCAGGAGTGGAAGGAGAATCTACCATGTTGATTTCAAATGTGTTAGCATTTGCCTCTCATTTGTGAGATATTGATTTGTGCTGAATGCTAACCATCACAGTTCAAGAAAACAAGCTGCCCCTTTCCTGTGAGTGCAAGTCTTACAGAACTAGAGCAACACAAATTAAATCTCTGACAACAATTCCTGTGTGCAGACAGACTCATGGTGTGATTCTAGGCAGAAAACGATATTTGATTGGCAATTTCAAAGCACATTTACTATTGTGGTAGAGCAAGTGATAATTACTGTAACAGCCTGACACATTTTCCTTATAGTTTAGAGAGGCAGAAAAGAGCACATGTCCTAACAGCTACTTTAGACCATGAGCATGTGAAACCTGGGTGAGTGATTAGACTAGAGCAAAGGAATTGAGCCTTGGTGACGTTGAATGTGTTAGCGTTACACACTGCTATCTGAAATACCACACAGTGCTGAATAGTAAGCATGGGAGTGCAGGAAAATCAGCTGCCTGTGTGCTAAGAGTTTGCTTCTGGAGACTGTGTATTGTCAGGTGCAAGAGAGATCTGCATGGACGCTTGCACAACTGCATGAAGACTGCAGAGCTGTATGTAAGAGTACATGTGTGGTAAGGGTTAATTGGAGGTTTTGAACATGTAGGAACTACCTCACCCATTGCAGGAGTGGAAGGAAAATCTACCATGTTGATTTTAAATGTGTTAGCATTTGCCTCTCATTTGTGAGATATTGATTTGTGCTGAATACTAACCATCGCAGTTCAAAAAAACAAGCTGCCCCTTTCCTGCGAGTGCAAGTCTTACAGAACAAGAGCAACACAAATTAAATCTCTGACAACAATTCCTGTGTGCAGACAGACTCATGGTGTGATTCTAGGCAGAAAACGATATTTGATTGGCAATTTCAAAGTACATTTACTACTGTGGTAGAGCAAGTGACAATTACTGTAACAGCCTGACACATTTTCCTTATAGTTTAGAGAGGCAGAAAAGAGCACATGTCCTAACAGCTACTTGAGACCATGAGCATGTGGAAACTGGGTGAGTGATTAGACTAGAGCAAAGGAAATGAGCCTTGGTGACGTTGAATGTGTTAGCGTTACACACTGCTATCTGAAATACCACACCGTGCTGAATAGTAAGCATGGGAGTGCAGGAAAATCAGCTGCCTGTGTGCTAAGAGTTTGCTTCTGGAGACTGTGTATTGTCAGGTGCAAGAGAGATCTGCATGGACGCTTGCACAAGTGCATGAAGACTGCAGAGCTGTATGTAAGAGTACATGTATGGTAAGGGTTAATTGGAGGGTAAGCAACCTTTACAACACAACTTTTACAACGCACTACCATTACAACTAAACTTTTACAACGCAAGTGGATTTACAACGCATGCCATTACAACGCAAGTCTTTACATCGACTTGCGCTAGATGGCGTGCTAACATTACAAATAGTGTAGTTTACTATCCCAACACCTTCCCTACTTTTAAGTGGACTGGAGTTGGAATAATAAATTACGCTTTTCTAATCTTAGCACGCCATCTAGCGCAAGTCGATGTAAAGACTTGCGTTGTAATGGCATAGCGTAGTAACATCGCAGTCGTTGTAACGACCGCGATGTAACTGCACGCGTTGTAATGACTCGCGTTGTTACGTCATACATCCAATTGGAGTTTTGAACATGTAGGAACTACTTCACCCATTGCAGGAGTGGAAGGAAAATCTACCATGTTGATTTCAAATGTGTTAGCATTTGCCTCTCATTTGTGAGATATTGATTTGTGCTGAATGCTAACCATCACAGTTCAAGAAAACAAGCTGCCCCTTTCCTGCGAGTGCAAGTCTTACAGAACAAGAGCAACACAAATTAAATCTCTGACAACAATTCCTGTGTGCAGAAAGACTCATGGTGTGATTCTAGGCAGAAAACGATATTTGATTGGCAATTTCAAAGCACATTTACTACTGTGGTAGAGCAAGTGACTGTAACAGCCTGACACATTTTCCTTATAGTTTAGAGAGGCAGAAAAGAGCACATGTCCTAACAGCTACTTGAGAGCATGAGCATGTGGAACCTGGGTGAGTGATTAGACTAGATCAAAGGAAATGAGCCTTGGTGACGTTGAATGTGTTAGCGTTACACACTGCTATCTGAAATACCACACAGTGCTGAATAGTAAGCATGGGAGTGCAGGAAAACCAGCTGCCTGTGTGCTAAGAGTGTGCTTCTGGAGACTGTGTATTGTTAGGTGCAAGAGAGATCTGCATGGACGCTTGCACAACTGCATGAAGACTGCAGAGATGTATGTAAGAGTACATGTGTGGTAAGGGTTAATTGGAGTTTTGAACATGCAGGAACTACCTCACCCATTGCAGGAGTGGAAGGAGAAGCTACCATGTTGATTTCAAATGTGTTAGCATTTGCCTCTCATTTGTGAGAAATTGATTTGTGCTGAATGCTAACCATCACAGTTCAAGAAAACAAGCTGCCCCTTTCCTGTGAGTGCAAGTCTTACAGAACTAGAGCAACACAAATTAAATCTCTGACAACAATTCCTGTGTGCAGACAGACTCATGGTGTGATTCTAGGCAGAAAACGATATTTGATTGGCAATTTCAAAGCACATTTACTACTGTGGTAGAGCAAGTGATAATTACTGTAACAGCCTGACACATTTTCCTTATAGTTTAGAGAGGCAGAAAAGAGCACATGTCCTAACAGCTACTTGAGACCATGAGCATGTGGAACCTGGGTGAGTGATTATACTAGAGCAAAGGAAATGAGCCTTGGTGACGTTGAATGTGTTAGCGTTACACACTGCTATCTGAAATACCACACAGTGCTGAATAGTAAGCATGGGAGTGCAGGAAAATCAGCTGCCTGTGTGCTAAGAGTGTGCTTCTGGAGACTGTGTATTGTCAGGTGCAAGAGAGATCTGCATGGACGCTTGCACAGCTGCATGAAGACTGCAGAGATGTATGTAAGAGTACATGTGTGGTAAGGGTTAATTGGAGTTTTGAACATGTAGGAACTACCTCACCCATTGCAGGAGTGGAAGGAGAATCTACCATGTTGATTTCAAATGTGTTAGCATTTGCCTCTCATTTGTGAGATATTGATTTGTGCTGAATGCTAACGATCACAGTTCAAGAAAACAAGCTGCCCCTTTCCTGTGAGTGCAAGTCTTACAGAACTAGAGCAACACAAATTAAATCTCTGACAACAATTCCTGTGTGCAGACAGACTCATGGTGTGATTCTAGGCAGAAAACGATATTTGATTGGCAATTTCAAAGCACATTTACTACTGTGGTAGAGCAAGTGATAATTACTGTAACAGCCTGACACATTTTCCTTATAGTTTAGAGAGGCAGAAAAGAGCACATGTCCTAACAGCTACTTGAGACCATGAGCAGGTGGAACCTGGGTGAGTCATTAGACTAGAGCAAAGGAAATGAGCCTTGGTGCCGTTGAATGTGTTAGCGTTACACACTGCTATCTGAAATACCACACAGTGCTGAATAGTAAGCATGGGAGTGCAGGAAAATCAGCTGCCTGTGTGCTAAGAGTGTGCTTCTGGAGACTGTGTATTGTCAGGTGCAAGAGAGATCTGCATGGATGCTTGCACAACTGCATGAAGACTGCAGAGATGTATGTAAGAGTACATGTGTGGTAGGGGTTATTTGAAGTTTGAACATGTAGGAACTACCTCACCCATTGCAGGAGTGGAAGGAAAATCTACCATGTTGATTTCAAATGTGTTAGCATTTGCCTCTCATTTGTGAGATATTGATTTGTGCTGAATGCTAACCATCACAGTTCAAGAAAACAAGCTGCCCCTTTCCTGCGAGTGCAAGTCTTACAGAACAAGAGCAACACAAATTAAATCTCTGACAACAATTCCTGTGTGCAGACAGACTCATGGTGTGATTCTAGGCAGAAAACGATATTTGATTGGCAATTTCAAAGCACATTTACTACTGTGGTAGAGCAAGTGATAATTACTGTAACAGCCTGACACATTTTCCTTATAGTTCAGAGAGGCAGAGAAGAGCACATGTCCTAACAGCTACTTGAGACCATGAGCATGTGGAACCTGGGTGAGTGATTAGACTAGAGCAAAGGAAATGAGCCTTGGTGACGTTGAATGTGTTAGCGTTACACACTGCTATCTGAAATACCACACAGTGCTGAATAGTAAGCATGGGAGTGCAGGAAAATCAGCTGCCTGTGTGCTAAGAGTGTGCTTCTGGAGACTGTGTATTGTCAGGTGCAAGAGAGATCTGCATGGACGCTTGCACAACTGCATGAAGACTGCAGAGATGTATGTAAGAGTACATGTGTGGTAAGGGTTAATTGGAGTTTTGAACATGTAGGAACTACCTCACCCATTGCAGGAGTGGAAGGAGAATCTACCATGTTGATTTCAAATGTGTTAGCATTTGCCTCTCATTTGTGAGATATTGATTTGTGCTGAATGCTAACCATCACCGTTCAAGAAAACAAGCTGCCCCTTTCCTGCGAGTGCAAGTCTTACAGAACTAGAGCAACACAAATTAAATCTCTGACAACAATTCCTGTGTGCAGACAGACTCATGGTGTGATTCTAGGCAGAAAACGATATTTGATTGGCAAATTCAAAGCACATTTACTACTGTGGTAGAGCAAGGGATAATTACTGTAACAGCCTGACACATTTTCCTTATAGTTTAGAGAGGCAGAAAAGAGCACATGTCCTAACAGCTACTTGAGACCATGAGCATGTGGAACCTGGGTGAGTGATTAAACTAGAGCAAAGGAAATGAGCCTTGGTGTCGTTGAATGTGTTAGCGTTACACACTGCTATCTGAAATACCACACAGTGCTAAATAGTAAGCATGGGAGTGCAGGAACATCAGCTGCCTGTGTGCTAAGAGTGTGCTTCTGGAGACTGTGTATTGTCAGCTGCAAGAGAGATCTGCATGGACGCTTGCACAACTGCATGAAGACTGCAGAGATGTATGTAAGAGTACATGTGTGGTAAGGGTTAATTGGAGTTTTGAACATGTAGGAACTACCTCACCCATTGCAGGAGTAGAAGGAAAATCTACCATGTTGATTTCAAATGTGTTAGCATTTGCCTCTCATTTGTGACATATTGATTTGTGCTGAATGCTAACCATCACAGTTCAAGAAAACAAGCTGCCCCTTTCCTGTGAGTGCAAGTCTTACAGAACTAGAGCAACACAAATAAATCTCTGACAACAATTCCTGTGTGCAGACAGACTCATGGTGTGATTCTAGCCAGAAAACGATATTTGATTGGCAATTTCAAAGCACATTTACTACTGTGGTAGAGCAAGTGATAATTACTGTAACAGCCTGACACATTTTCCTTATAGTTTAGAGAGGCAGAAAAGAGCACATGTCCTAACAGCTACTTGAGACCATGAGCATGTGGAACCTGGGTGAGTGATTAGACTAGAGCAAAGGAAATGAGCCTTGGTGACGTTGAATGTGTTAGCGTTACACACTGCTATCTGAAATACCACACAGTGCTGAATAGTAAGCATGGGAGTGCAGGAAAATCAGCTGCCTGTGTGCTAAGAGTGTGCTTCTGGAGACTGTGTATTGTCAGGTGCAAGAGAGATCTGCATGGACGCTTGCACAAGTGCATGAAGACTGCAGAGCTGTATGTAAGAGTACATGTATGGTAAGGGTTAATTGGAGGGTAAACAACCTTTACAACGCAACTTTTACAACGCACTACCATTACAACTAAACTTTTACAACGCAAGTGGATTTACACCGCATGCCATTACAACGCAAGTCTTTCCATCGACTTGCGCTAGATGGCGTGCTAACATTACAAATAGTGTAGTTTACTATCCCAACACCTTCCCTACTGTTAAGTGGACTGGAGTTGGAATAATAAATTACGCTTTTCTAATCTTAGCACGCCATCTAGCGCAAGTCGATGTAAAGACTTGCGTTGTAATGGCATAGCGTAGTAACATCGCAGTCGTTGTAACGACCGCGATGTAACTGCACGCGTTGTAATGACTCGCGTTGTTACGTCATACATCCAATTGGAGTTTTGAACATGTAGGAACTACTTCACCCATTGCAGGAGTGGAAGGAAAATCTACCATGTTGATTTCAAATGTGTTAGCATTTGCCTCTCATTTGTGAGATATTGATTTGTGCTGAATGCTAACCATCACAGTTCAAGAAAACAAGCTGCCCCTTTCCTGTGAGTGCAAGTCTTACAGAACTAGAGCAACACAAATTAAATCTCTGACAACAATTCCTGTGTGCAGACAGACTCATGGTGTGATTCTAGGCAGAAAACGATATTTGATTGGCAATTTCAAAGCACATTTACTACTGTGGTAGAGCAAGTGATAATTACTGTAACAGCCTGACACATTTTCCTTATAGTTTAGAGAGGCAGAAAAGAGCACATGTCCTAACAGCTACTTGAGACCATGAGCATGTGGAACCTGGGTGAGTGATTAGACTAGAGCAAAGGAATTGAGCCTTGGTGACGTTGAATGTGTTAGCGTTACACACTGCTATCTGAAATACCACACAGTGCTGAATAGTAAGCATGGGAGTGCAGGAAAATCAGCTGCCTGTGTGCTAAGAGTTTGCTTCTGGAGACTGTGTATTGTCAGGTGCAAGAGAGATCTGCATGGACGCTTGCACAACTGCATGAAGACTGCAGAGCTGTATGTAAGAGTACATGTGTGGTAAGGGTTAATTGGAGGTTTTGAACATGTAGGAACTACCTCACCCATTGCAGGAGTGGAAGGAAAATCTACCATGTTGATTTTAAATGTGTTAGCATTTGCCTCTCATTTGTGAGATATTGATTTGTGCTGAATACTAACCATCGCAGTTCAAAAAAACAAGCTGCCCCTTTCCTGCGAGTGCAAGTCTTACAGAACAAGAGCAACACAAATTAAATCTCTGACAACAATTCCTGTGTGCAGACAGACTCATGGTGTGATTCTAGGCAGAAAACGATATTTGATTGGCAATTTCAAAGTACATTTACTACTGTGGTAGAGCAAGTGACAATTACTGTAACAGCCTGACACATTTTCCTTATAGTTTAGAGAGGCAGAAAAGAGCACATGTCCTAACAGCTACTTGAGACCATGAGCATGTGGAAACTGGGTGAGTGATTAGAATAGAGCAAAGGAAATGAGCCTTGGTGACGTTGAATGTGTTAGCGTTACACACTGCTATCTGAAATACCACACAGTGCTGAATAGTAAGCATGGGAGTGCAGGAAAATCAGCTGCCTGTGTGCTAAGAGTTTGCTTCTGGAGACTGTGTATTGTCAGGTGCAAGAGAGATCTGCATGGACGCTTGCACAAGTGCATGAAGACTGCAGAGCTGTATGTAAGAGTACATGTATGGTAAGGGTTAATTGGAGGGTAAGCAACCTTTACAACGCAACTTTTACAACACACTACCATTACAACTAAACTTTTACAACGCAAGTGGATTTACAACACATGCCATTACAACGCAAGTCTTTACATCGACTTGCGCTAGATGGCGTGCTAACATTACAAATAGTGTAGTTTACTATCCCAACACCTTCCCTACTGTTAAGTGGACTGGAGTTGGAATAATAAATTACGCTTTTCTAATCTTAGCACGCCATCTAGCGCAAGTCGATGTAAAGACTTGCGTTGTAATGGCATAGCCTAGTAACATCGCAGTCGTTGTAACGACCGCGATGTAACTGCACGCGTTGTAATGACTCGCGTTGTTACGTCATACATCCAATTGGAGTTTTGAACATGTAGGAACTACTTCACCCATTGCAGGAGTGGAAGGAAAATCTACCATGTTGATTTCAAATGTGTTAGCATTTGCCTCTCATTTGTGAGATATTGATTTGTGCTGAATGCTAACCATCACAGTTCAAGAAAACAAGCTGCCCCTTTCCTACGAGTGCAAGTCTTACAGAACGAGAGCAACACAAATTAAATCTCTGACAACAATTCCTGTGTGCAGAAAGACTCATGGTGTGATTCTAGGCAGAAAACGATATTTGATTGGCAATTTCAAAGCACATTTACTACTGTGGTAGAGCAAGTGACTGTAACAGCCTGACACATTTTCCTTATAGTTTAGAGAGGCAGAAAAGAGCACATGTCCTAACAGCTACTTGAGACCATGAGCATGTGGAACCTGGGTGAGTGATTATACTAGAGCAAAGGAAATGAGCCTTGGTGACGTTGAATGTGTTAGCGTTACACACTGCTATCTGAAATACCACACAGTGCTGAATAGTAAGCATGGGAGTGCAGGAAAATCAGCTGCCTGTGTGCTAAGAGTGTGCTTCTGGAGACTGTGTATTGTCAGGTGCAAGAGAGATCTGCATGGACGCTTGCACAACTGCATGAAGACTGCAGAGATGTATGTAAGAGTACATGTGTGGTAAGGGTTAATTGGAGGTTTTGAACATGTAGGAACTACCCCACCTATTGCAGGAGTGGAAGGAAAATCTACCATGTTGATTTCAAATGTGTTAGCATTTGCCTCTCATTTGTGAGATATTGATTTGTGCTGAATGCTAACCATCACAGTTCAAGAAAACAAGCTGCCCCTTTCCTGTGAGTGCAAGTCTTACAGAACTAGAGCAACACAAATTATATCTCTGACAACAATTCCTGTGTGCAGACAGACTCATGGTGTGATTCTAGGCAGAAAACAATATTTGATTGGCAATTTCAAAGCACATTTACTACTGTGGTAGAGCAAGTGATAATTACTGTAACAGCCTGACACATTTTCCTTATAGTTTAGAGAGTCAGAAAAGAGCACATGTCCTAACAGCTACTTGAGACCATGAGCAGGTGGAGCCTGGGTGAGTGATTAGACTAGAGCAAAGGAAATGAGCCTTGGTGCCGTTGAATGTGTTAGTGTTACACACTGCTATCTGAAATACCACACAGTGCTGAATAGTAAGCATGGGAGTGCAGGAAAATCAGCTGCCTGTGTGCTAAGAGTGTGCTTCTGGAGACTGTGTATTGTCAGGTGCAAGAGAGATCTGCATGGATGCTTGCACAACTGCATGAAGACTGCAGAGATGTATGTAAGAGTACATGTGTGGTAGGGGTTAATTGGAGTTTTGAACATGTAGGAACTACCTCACCCATTGCAGGAGTGGAAGGAAAATCTACCATGTTGATTTGAAATGTGTTAGCATTTGCCTCTCATTTGTGAGATATTGATTTGTGCTGAATGCTAACCATCACAGTTCAAGAAAACAAGCTGCCCCTTTCCTGTGAGTGCAAGTCTTACAGAACAAGAGCAACACAAATTAAATCTCTGACAACAATTCCTGTGTGCAGACAGACTCATGGTGTGATTCTAGGCAGAAAACGATATTTGATTGGCAATTTCAAAGCACATTTACTACTGTGGTAGAGCAAGTGATAATTACTGTAACAGCCTGACACATTTTCCTTATAGTTTAGAGAGGCAGAGAAGAGCACATGTCCTAACAGCTACTTGAGACCATGAGCATGTGGAACCTGGGTGAGTGATTAGACTAGAGCAAAGGAAATGAGCCTTGGTGACGTTGAATGTGTTAGCGTTACACACTGCTATCTGAAATACCACACAGTGCTGAATAGTAAGCATGGGAGTGCAGGAAAATCAGCTGCCTGTGTGCTAAGAGTGTGCTTCTGGAGACTGTGTATTGTCAGGTGCAAGAGAGATCTGCATGGACGCTTGCACAACTGCATGAAGACTGCAGAGATGTATGTAAGAGTACATGTGTGGTAAGGGTTAATTGGAGTTTTGAACATGTAGGAACTACCTCACACATTGCAGGAGTGGAAGGAGAATCTACCATGTTGATTTCAAATGTGTTAGCATTTGCCTCTCATTTGTGAGATATTGATTTGTGCTGAATGCTAACCATCGCAGTTCAAGAAAACAAGCTGCCCCTTTCCTGCGAGTGCAAGTCTTACAGAACTAGAGCAACACAAATTAAATCTCTGACAACAATTCCTGTGTGCAGACAGACTCATGGTGTGATTCTAGGCAGAAAACAATATTTGATTGGCAAATTCAAAGCACATTTACTACTGTGGTAGAGGAAGTGATAATTACTGTAACAGCCTGACACATTTTCCTTATAGTTTAGAGAGGCAGAAAAGAGCACATGTCCTAACAGCTACTTGAGACCATGAGCATGTGGAACCTGGGTGAGTGATTAAACTAGAGCAAAGGAAATGAGCCTTGGTGTCGTTGAATGTGTTAGCGTTACACACTGCTATCTGAAATACCACACAGTGCTGAATAGTAAGCATGGGAGTGCAGGAACATCAGCTGCCTGTGTGCTAAGAGTGTGCTTCTGGAGACTGTGTATTGTCAGCTGCAAGAGAGATCTGCATGGACGCTTGCACAACTGCATGAAGACTGCAGAGATGTATGTAAGAGTACATGTGTGGTAAGGGTTAATTGGAGTTTTGAACATGTAGGAACTACCTCACCCATTGCAGGAGTAGAAGGAAAATCTACCATGTTGATTTCAAATGTGTTAGCATTTGCCTCTCATTTGTGACATATTGATTTGTGCTGAATGCTAACCATCACAGTTCAAGAAAACAAGCTGCCCCTTTCCTGTTAGTGCAAGTCTTACAGAACTAGAGCAACACAAATTAAATCTCTGACAACAATTCCTGTGTGCAGACAGACTCATGGTGTGATTCTAGGCAGAAAACGATATTTGATTGGCAATTTCAAAGCACATTTACTACTGTGGTAGAGCAAGTGATAATTACTGTAACAGCCTGACACATTTTCCTTATAGTTTAGAGAGGCAGAAAAGAGAACATGTCCTAACAGCTACTTGAGACCATGAGCATGTGGGACCTGGGTGAGTGATTAGACTAGACCAAAGGAAATGAGCCTTGGTGACGTTGAATGTGTTAGCGTTACACACTGCTATCTGAAATACCACACAGTGCTGAATAGTAAGCATGGGAGTGCAGGAAAATCAGCTGCCTGTGTGCTAAGAGTGTGCTTCTGGAGACTGTGTATTGTCAGGTGCAAGAGAGATCTGCATGGACGCTTGCACAACTGCATGAAGACTGCAGAGATGTATGTAAGAGTACATGTGTGGTAAGGGTTAATTGGAGCTTTGAACATGTAGGAACTACCTCACCCATTGCAGGAGTAGAAGGAAAATCTACCATGTTGATTTCAAATGTGTTAGCATTTGCCTCTCATTTGTGACATATTGATTTGTGCTGAATGCTAACCATCACAGTTCAAGAAAACAAGCTGCCCCTTCCCTGCGAGTGCAAGTCTTACAGAACAAGAGCAACACAAATTAAATCTCTGACAACAATTCCTGTGTGCAGACAGACTCATGGTGTGATTCTAGGCAGAAAACGATATTTGATTGGCAATTTCAAAGCACATTTACTACTGTGGTAGAGCAAGTGATAATTACTGTAACAGCCTGACACATTTTCCTTATAGTTTAGAGAGGCAGAGAAGAGCACATGTCCTAACAGCTACTTGAGACCATGAGCATGTGGAACCTGGGTGAGTGATTAGACTAGAGCAAAGGAAATGAGCCTTGGTGACGTTGAATGTGTTAGCGTTACACACTGCTATCTGAAATACCACACAGTGCTGAATAGTAAGCATGGGAGTGCAGGAAAATTAGCTGCCTGTGTGCTAAGAGTGTGCTTCTGGAGACTGTGTATTGTCAGGTGCAAGAGAGATCTGCATGGACGCTTGCACAACTGCATGAAGACTGCAGAGATGTATGTAAGAGTACATGTGTGGTAAGGGTTAATTGGAGTTTTGAACATGTAGGAACTACCTCACCCATTGCAGGAGTGGAAGGAGAATCTACCATGTTGATTTCAAATGTGTTAGCATTTGCCTCTCATTTGTGAGATATTGATTTGTGCTGAATGCTAACCATCGCAGTTCAAGAAAACAAGCTGCCCCTTTCCTGCGAGTGCAAGTCTTACAGAACTAGAGCAACACAAATTAAATCTCTAACAACAATTCCTGTGTGCAGACAGACTCATGGTGTGATTCTAGGCAGAAAACGATATTTGATTGGCAAATTCAAAGCACATTTACTACTGTGGTAGAGCAAGTGATAATTACTGTAACAGCCTGACACATTTTCCGTATAGTTTAGAGAGGCAGAAAAGAGCACATGTCCTAACAGCTACTTGAGACCATGAGCATGTGGAACCTGGGTGAGTGATTAAACTAAAGCAAAGGAAATGAGCCTTGGTGTCGTTGAATGTGTTAGTGTTACACACTGCTATCTGAAATACCACACAGTGCTGAATAGTAAGCATGGGAGTGCAGGAACATCAGCTGCCTGTGTGCTAAGAGTGTGCTTCTGGAGACTGTGTATTGTCAGCTGCAAGAGAGATCTGCATGGTCGCTTGCACAACTGCATGAAGACTGCAGAGATGTATGTAAGAGTACATGTGTGGTAAGGGTTAATTGGAGTTTTGAACATGTAGGAACTACCTCACCCATTGCAGGAGTAGAAGGAAAATCTACCATGTTGATTTCAAATGTGTTAGCATTTGCCTCTCATTTGTGACATATTGATTTGTGCTGAATGCTAACCATCACAGTTCAAGAAAACAAGCTGCCCCTTTCATGTGAGTGCAAGTCTTACAGAACTAGAGCAACACAAATTAAATCTCTGACAACAATTCCTGTGTGCAGACAGACTCATGGTGTGATTCTAGGCAGAAAACGATATTTGATTGGCAATTTCAAAGCACATTTACTACTGTGGTAGAGCAAGTGATAATTACTGTAACAGCCTGACACATTTTCCTTATAGTTTAGAGAGGCAGAGAAGAGCACATGTCCTAACAGCTACTTGAGACCATGAGCATGTGTAACCTGGGTGAGTGATTAGACTAGAGCAAAGGAAATGAGCCTTGGTGACGTTGAATGTGTTAGCGTTACACACTGCTATCTGAAATACCACACAGTGCTGAATAGTAAGCATGGGAGTGCAGGAAAATCAGCTGCCTGTGTGCTAAGAGTGTGCTTCTGGAGACTGTGTATTGTCAGGTGCAAGAGAGATCTGCATGGACACTTGCACAACTGCATGAAGACTGCAGAGATGTATGTAAGAGTACATGTGTGGTAAGGGTTAATTGGAGTTTTGAACATGTAGGAACTACCTCACCCATTGCAGGAGTGGAAGGAGAATCTACCATGTTGATTTCAAATGTGTTAGCATTTGCCTCTCATTTGTGAGATATTGATTTGTGCTGAATGCTAACCATCACCGTTCAAGAAAACAAGCTGCCCCTTTCCTGCGAGTGCAAGTCTTACAGAACTAGAGCAACACAAATCAAATCTCTGACAACAATTCCTGTGTGCAGACAGACTCATGGTGTGATTCTAGGCAGAAAACGATATTTGATTGGCAAATTCAAAGCACATTTACTACTGTGGTAGAGCAAGTGATAATTACTGTAACAGCCTGACACATTTTCCTTATAGTTTAGAGAGGCAGAAAAGAGCATAAGTCCTAACAGCTACTTGAGACCATGAGCATGTGGAACCTGGGTGAGTGATTAAACTAGAGCAAAGGAAATGAGCCTTGGTGTCGTTGAATGTGTTAGTGTTACACACTGCTATCTGAAATACCACACAGTGCTGAATAGTAAGCATGGGAGTGCAGGAACATCAGCTGCCTGTGTGCTAAGAGTGTGCTTCTGGAGACTGTGTATTGTCAGCTGCAAGAGAGATCTGCATGGTCGCTTGCACAACTGCATGAAGACTGCAGAGATGTATGTAAGAGTACATGTGTGGTAAGGGTTAATTGGAGTTTTGAACATGTAGGAACTACCTCACCCATTGCAGGAGTAGAATGAAAATCTACCATGTTGATTTCAAATGTGTTAGCATTTGCCTCTCATTTGTGACATATTGATTTGTGCTGAATGCTAACCATCACAGTTCAAGAAAACAAGCTGCCCCTTTCATGTGAGTGCAAGTCTTACAGAACTAGAGCAACACAAATTAAATCTCTGACAACAATTCCTGTGTGCAGACAGACTCATGGTGTGATTCTAGGCAGAAAACGATATTTGATTGGCAATTTCAAAGCACATTTACTACTGTGGTAGAGCAAGTGATAATTACTGTAACAGCCTGACACATTTTCCTTATAGTTTAGAGAGGCAGAAAAGAGCACATGTCCTAACAGCTACTTGATACCATGAGCATGTGGAACCTGGGTGAGTGATTAGACTAGAGCAAAGGAAATGAGCCTTGGTGACGTTGAATGTGTTAGCGTTACACACTGCTATCTGAAATACCACACAGTGCTGAATAGTAAGCATGGGAGTGCAGGAAAATCAGCTGCCTGTGTGCTAAGAGTGTGCTTCTGGAGACTGTGTATTGTCAGGTGCAAGAGAGATCTGCATGGACGCTTGCACAACTGCATGAAGACTGCAGAGATGTATGTAAGAGTACATGTGTGGTAAGGGTTAATTGGAGCTTTGAACATGTAGGAACTACCTCACCCATTGCAGGAGTAGAAGGAAAATCTACCATGTTGATTTCAAATGTGTTAGCATTTGCCTCTCATTTGTGACATATTGATTTGTGCTGAATGCTAACCATCACAGTTCAAGAAAACAAGCTGCCCCTTCCCTGCGAGTGCAAGTCTTACAGAACAAGAGCAACACAAATTAAATCTCTGACAACAATTCCTGTGTGCAGACAGACTCATGGTGTGATTCTAGGCAGAAAACGATATTTGATTGGCAATTTCAAAGCACATATACTACTGTGGTAGAGCAAGTGATAATTACTGTAACAGCCTGACACATTTTCCTTATAGTTTAGAGAGGCAGAAAAGAGCACATGTCCTAACAGCTACTTGAGACCATGAGCATGTGGAACCTGGGTGAGTGATTAGACTAGAGCAAAGGAAATGAGCCTTGGTGACGTTGAATGTGTTAGCGTTACCCACTGCTATCTGAAATACCACACAGTGCTGAATAGTAAGCATGGGAGTGCAGGAAAATCAGCTGCCTGTGTGCTAAGAGTGTGCTTCTGGAGACTGTGTATTGTCAGGTGCAAGAGAGATCTGCATGGACGCTTGCACAACTGCATGAAGACTGCAGAGATGTATGTAAGAGTACATGTGTGGTAAGGGTTAATTGGAGTTTTGAACATGTAGGAACTACCTCACCCATTGCAGGAGTGGAAGGAAAATCTACCATGTTGATTTCAAATGTGTTAGCATTTGCCTCTCATTTGTGAGATATTGATTTGTGCTGAATACTAACCATCGCAGTTCAAGAAAACAAGCTGCCCCTTCCCTGCGAGTGCAAGTCTTACAGAACAAGAGCAACACAAATTAAATCTCTGACAACAATTCCTGTGTGCAGACAGACTCATGGTGTGATTCTAGGCAGAAAACGATATTTGATTGGCAATTTCAAAGCACATTTACTACTGTGGTAGAGCAAGTGATAATTACTGTAACAGCCTGACACATTTTCCTTATAGTTTAGAGAGGCAGAGAAGAGCACATGTCCTAACAGCTACTTGAGACCATGAGCATGTGGAACCTGGGTGAGTGATTAGACTAGAGCAAAGGAAATGAGCCTTGGTGACGTTGAATGTGTTAGCGTTACACACTGCTATCTGAAATACCACACAGTGCTGAATAGTAAGCATGGGAGTGCAGGAAAATCAGCTGCCTGTGTGCTAAGAGTGTGCTTCTGGAGACTGTGTATTGTCAGGTGCAAGAGAGATCTGCATGGACACTTGCACAACTGCATGAAGACTGCAGAGATGTATGTAAGAGTACATGTGTGGTAAGGGTTAATTGGAGTTTTGAACATGTAGGAACTACCTCACCCATTGCAGGAGTGGAAGGAGAATCTACCATGTTGATTTCAAATGTGTTAGCATTTGCCTCTCATTTGTGAGATATTGATTTGTGCTGAATGCTAACCATCACCGTTCAAGAAAACAAGCTGCCCCTTTCCTGCGAGTGCAAGTCTTACAGAACTAGAGCAACACAAATTAAATCTCTGACAACAATTCCTGTGTGCAGACAGACTCATGGTGTGATTCTAGGCAGAAAACGATATTTGATTGGCAAATTCAAAGCACATTTACTACTGTGGTAGAGCAAGTGATAATTACTGTAACAGCCTGACACATTTTCCTTATAGTTTAGAGAGGCAGAAAAGAGCATAAGTCCTAACAGCTACTTGAGACCATGAGCATGTGGAACCTGGGTGAGTGATTAAACTAGAGCAAAGGAAATGAGCCTTGGTGTCGTTGAATGTGTTAGTGTTACACACTGCTATCTGAAATACCACACAGTGCTGAATAGTAAGCATGGGAGTGCAGGAACATCAGCTGCCTGTGTGCTAAGAGTGTGCTTCTGGAGACTGTGTATTGTCAGCTGCAAGAGAGATCTGCATGGTCGCTTGCACAACTGCATGAAGACTGCAGAGATGTATGTAAGAGTACATGTGTGGTAAGGGTTAATTGGAGTTTTGAACATGTAGGAACTACCTCACCCATTGCAGGAGTAGAAGGAAAATCTACCATGTTGATTTCAAATGTGTTAGCATTTGCCTCTCATTTGTGACATTGATTTGTGCTGAATGCTAACCATCACAGTTCAAGAAAACAAGCTGCCCCTTTCATGTGAGTGCAAGTCTTACAGAACTAGAGCAACACAAATTAAATCTCTGACAACAATTCCTGTGTGCAGACAGACTCATGGTGTGATTCTAGGCAGAAAACGATATTTGATTGGCAATTTCAAAGCACATTTACTACTGTGGTAGAGCAAGTGATAATTACTGTAACAGCCTGACACATTTTCTTTATAGTTTAGAGAGGCAGAAAAGAGAACATGTCCTAACAGCTACTTGAGACCATGAGCATGTGGAACCTGGGTGAGTGATTAGACTAGAGCAAAGGAAATGAGCCTTGGTGACGTTGAATGTGTTAGGGTTACACACTGCTATCTGAAATACCACACAGTGCTGAATAGTAAGCATGGGAGTGCAGGAAAATCAGCTGCCTGTGTGCTAAGAGTGTGCTTCTGGAGACTGTGTATTGTCAGGTGCAAGAGAGATCTGCATGGACGCTTGCACAACTGCATGAAGACTGCAGAGATGTATGTAAGAGTACATGTGTGGTAAGGGTTAATTGGAGCTTTGAACATGTAGGAACTACCTCACCCATTGCAGGAGTAGAAGGAAAATCTACCATGTTGATTTCAAATGTGTTAGCATTTGTGACATATTGATTTGTGCTGAATGCTCATCATCACAGTTCAAGAAAACAAGCTGCCCCTTCCCTGCGAGTGCAAGTCTTACAGAACAAGAGCAACACAAATTAAATCTCTGACAACAATTCCTGTGTGCAGACAGACTCATGGTGTGATTCTAGGCAGAAAACGATATTTGATTGGCAATTTCAAAGCACATTTACTACTGTGGTAGAGCAAGTGATAATTACTGTAACAGCCTGACACATTTTCCTTATAGTTTAGAGAGGCAGAGAAGAGCACATGTCCTAACAGCTACTTGAGACCATGAGCATGTGGAACCTGGGTGAGTGATTAGACTAGAGCAAAGGAAATGAGCCTTGGTGACGTTGAATGTGTTAGCGTTACACACTGCTATCTGAAATACCACACAGTGCTGAATAGTAAGCATGGGAGTGCAGGAAAATCAGCTGCCTGTGTGCTAAGAGTGTGCTTCTGGAGACTGTGTATTGTCAGGTGCAAGAGAGATCTGCATGGACGCTTGCACAACTGCATGAAGACTGCAGAGATGTATGTAAGAGTACATGTGTGGTAAGGGTTAATTGGAGTTTTGAACATGTAGGAACTACCTCACCCATTGCAGGAGTGGAAGGAGAATCTACCATGTTGATTTCAAATGTGTTAGCATTTGCCTCTCATTTGTGAGATATTGATTTGTGCTGAATGCTAACCATCACCGTTCAAGAAAACAAGCTGCCCCTTTCCTGCGAGTGCAAGTCTTACAGAACTAGAGCAACACAAATTAAATCTCTGACAACAATTCCTGTGTGCAGACAGACTCATGGTGTGATTCTAGGCAGAAAACGATATTTGATTGGCAAATTCAAAGCACATTTACTACTGTGGTAGAGCAAGTGATAATTACTGTAACAGCCTGACACATTTTCCTTATAGTTTAGAGAGGCAGAAAAGAGCATAAGTCCTAACAGCTACTTGAGACCATGAGCATGTGGAACCTGGGTGAGTGATCAAACTAGAGCAAAGGAAATGAGCCTTGGTGTCGTTGAATGTGTTAGTGTTACACACTGCTATCTGAAATACCACACAGTGCTGAATAGTAAGCATGGGAGTGCAGGAACATCAGCTGCCTGTGTGCTAAGAGTGTGCTTCTGGAGACTGTGTATTGTCAGCTGCAAGAGAGATCTGCATGGTCGCTTGCACAACTGCATGAAGACTGCAGAGATGTATGTAAGAGTACATGTGTGGTAAGGGTTAATTGGAGTTTTGAACATGTAGGAACTACCTCACCCATTGCAGGAGTAGAAGGAAAATCTACCATGTTGATTTCAAATGTGTTAGCATTTGCCTCTCATTTGTGACATATTGATTTGTGCTGAATGCTAACCATCACAGTTCAAGAAAACAAGCTGCCCCTTTCATGTGAGTGCAAGTCTTACAGAACTAGAGCAACACAAATTAAATCTCTGACAACAATTCCTGTGTGCAGACAGACTCATGGTGTGATTCTAGGCAGAAAACGATATTTGATTGGCAATTTCAAAGCACATTTACTACTGTGGTAGAGCAAGTGATAATTACTGTAACAGCCTGACACATTTTCCTTATAGTTTAGAGAGGCAGAGAAGAGCACATGTCCTACCAGCTACTTGAGACCATGAGCATGTGGAACCTGGGTGAGTGATTAGACTAGAGCAAAGGAAATGAGCCTTGGTGACGTTGAATGTGTTAGCGTTACCCACTGCTATCTGAAATACCACACAGTGCTGAATAGTAAGCATGGGAGTGCAGGAAAATCAGCTGCCTGTGTGCTAAGAGTGTGCTTCTGGAGACTGTGTATTGTCAGGTGCAAGAGAGATCTGCATGGACGCTTGCACAACTGCATGAAGACTGCAGAGATGTATGTAAGAGTACATGTGTGGTAAGGGTTAATTGGAGTTTTGAACATGTAGGAACTACCTCACCCATTGTAGGAGTGGAAGGAAAATCTACCATGTTGATTTCAAATGTGTTAGCATTTGCCTCTCATTTGTGAGATATTGATTTGTGCTGAATACTAACCATCGCAGTTCAAGAAAACAAGCTGCCCCTTCCCTGCGAGTGCAAGTCTTACAGAACAAGAGCAACACAAATTAAATCTCTGACAACAATTCCTGTGTGCAGACAGACTCATGGTGTGATTCTAGGCAGAAAACGATATTTGATTGGCAATTTCAAAGCACATTTACTATTGTGGTAGAGCAAGTGATAATTACTGTAACAGCCTGACACATTTTCCTTATAGTTTAGAGAGGCAGAGAAGAGCACATGTCCTAACAGCTACTTGAGACCATGAGCATGTGGAACCTGGGTGAGTGATTAGACTAGAGCAAAGGAAATGAGCCTTGGTGACGTTGAATGTGTTAGCGTTACACACTGCTATCTGAAATACCACACAGTGCTGAATAGTAAGCATGGGAGTGCAGGAAAATCAGCTGCCTGTGTGCTAAGAGTGTGCTTCTGGAGACTGTGTATTGTCAGGTGCAAGAGAGATCTGCATGGACACTTGCACAACTGCATGAAGACTGCAGAGATGTATGTAAGAGTACATGTGTGGTAAGGGTTAATTGGAGTTTTGAACATGTAGGAACTACCTTACCCATTGCAGGAGTGGAAGGAGAATCTACCATGTTGATTTCAAATGTGTTAGCATTTGCCTCTCATTTGTGAGATATTGATTTGTGCTGAATGCTAACCATCACCGTTCAAGAAAACAAGCTGCCCCTTTCCTGCGAGTGCAAGTCTTACAGAACTAGAGCAACACAAATTAAATCTCTGACAACAATTCCTGTGTGCAGACAGACTCATGGTGTGATTCTAGGCAGAAAACGATATTTGATTGGCAAATTCAAAGCACATTTACTACTGTGGTAGAGCAAGTGATAATTACTGTAACAGCCTGACACATTTTCCTTATAGTTTAGAGAGGCAGAAAAGAGCATAAGTCCTAACAGCTACTTGAGACCATGAGCATGTGGAACCTGGGTGAGGGATTAAACTAGAGCAAAGGAAATGAGCCTTGGTGTCGTTGAATGTGTTAGTGTTACACACTGCTATCTGAAATACCACACAGTGCTGAATAGTAAGCATGGGAGTGCAGGAACATCAGCTGCCTGTGTGCTAAGAGTGTGCTTCTGGAGACTGTGTATTGTCAGCTGCAAGAGAGATCTGCATGGTCGCTTGCACAACTGCATGAAGACTGCAGAGATGTATGTAAGAGTACATGTGTGGTAAGGGTTAATTGGAGTTTTGAACATGTAGGAACTACCTCACCCATTGCAGGAGTAGAAGGAAAATCTACCATGTTGATTTCAAATGTGTTAGCATTTGCCTCTCATTTGTGACATATTGATTTGTGCTGAATGCTAACCATCACAGTTCAAGAAAACAAGCTGCCCCTTTCATGTGAGTGCAAGTCTTACAGAACTAGAGCAACACAAATTAAATCTCTGACAACAATTCCTGTGTGCAGACAGACTCATGGTGTGATTCTAGGCAGAAAACGATATTTGATTGGCAATTTCAAAGCACATTTACTACTGTGGTAGAGCAAGTGATAATTACTGTAACAGCCTGACACATTTTCCTTATAGTTTAGAGAGGCAGAAAAGAGAACATGTCCTAACAGCTACTTGAGACCATGAGCATGTGGAACCTGGGTGAGTGATTAGACTAGAGCAAAGGAAATGAGCCTTGGTGACGTTGAATGTGTTAGCGTTACACACTGCTATCTGAAATACCACACAGTGCTGAATAGTAAGCATGGGAGTGCAGGAAAATCAGCTGCCTGTGTGCTAAGAGTGTGCTTCTGGAGACTGTGTATTGTCAGGTGCAAGAGAGATCTGCATGGACGCTTGCACAACTGCATGAAGACTGCAGAGATGTATGTAAGAGTACATGTGTGGTAAGGGTTAATTGGAGCTTTGAACATGTAGGAACTACCTCACCCATTGCAGGAGTAGAAGGAAAATCTACCATGTTGATTTCAAATGTGTTAGCATTTGTGAGATATTGATTTGTGCTGAATGCTAACCATCACCGTTCAAGAAAACAAGCTGCCCCTTTCCTGCGAGTGCAAGTCTTACAGAACTAGAGCAACACAAATCAAATCTCTGACAACAATTCCTGTGTGCAGACAGACTCATGGTGTGATTCTAGGCAGAAAACGATATTTGATTGGCAAATTCAAAGCACATTTACTACTGTGGTAGAGCAAGTGATAATTACTGTAACAGCCTGACACATTTTCCTTATAGTTTAGAGAGGCAGAAAAGAGCATAAGTCCTAACAGCTACTTGAGACCATGAGCATGTGGAACCTGGGTGAGTGATTAAACTAGAGCAAAGGAAATGAGCCTTGGTGTCGTTGAATGTGTTAGTGTTACACACTGCTATCTGAAATACCACACAGTGCTGAATAGTAAGCATGGGAGTGCAGGAACATCAGCTGCCTGTGTGCTAAGAGTGTGCTTCTGGAGACTGTGTATTGTCAGCTGCAAGAGAGATCTGCATGGTCGCTTGCACAACTGCATGAAGACTGCAGAGATGTATGTAAGAGTACATGTGTGGTAAGGGTTAATTGGAGTTTTGAACATGTAGGAACTACCTCACCCATTGCAGGAGTAGAAGGAAAATCTACCATGTTGATTTCAAATGTGTTAGCATTTGCCTCTCATTTGTGACATATTGATTTGTGCTGAATGCTAACCATCACAGTTCAAGAAAACAAGCTGCCCCTTTCATGTGAGTGCAAGTCTTACAGAACTAGAGCAACACAAATTAAATCTCTGACAACAATTCCTGTGTGCAGACAGACTCATGGTGTGATTCTAGGCAGAAAACGATATTTGATTGGCAATTTCAAAGCACATTTACTACTGTGGTAGAGCAAGTGATAATTACTGTAACAGCCTGACACATTTTCCTTATAGTTTAGAGAGGCAGAAAAGAGCACATGTCCTAACAGCTACTTGATACCATGAGCATGTGGAACCTGGGTGAGTGATTAGACTAGAGCAAAGGAAATGAGCCTTGGTGACGTTGAATGTGTTAGCGTTACACACTGCTATCTGAAATACCACACAGTGCTGAATAGTAAGCATGGGAGTGCAGGAAAATCAGCTGCCTGTGTGCTAAGAGTGTGCTTCTGGAGACTGTGTATTGTCAGGTGCAAGAGAGATCTGCATGGACGCTTGCACAACTGCATGAAGACTGCAGAGATGTATGTAAGAGTACATGTGTGGTAAGGGTTAATTGGAGCTTTGAACATGTAGGAACTACCTCACCCATTGCAGGAGTAGAAGGAAAATCTACCATGTTGATTTCAAATGTGTTAGCATTTGCCTCTCATTTGTGACATATTGATTTGTGCTGAATGCTAACCATCACAGTTCAAGAAAACAAGCTGCCCCTTCCCTGCGAGTGCAAGTCTTACAGAACAAGAGCAACACAAATTAAATCTCTGACAACAATTCCTGTGTGCAGACAGACTCATGGTGTGATTCTAGGCAGAAAACGATATTTGATTGGCAATTTCAAAGCACATATACTACTGTGGTAGAGCAAGTGATAATTACTGTAACAGCCTGACACATTTTCCTTATAGTTTAGAGAGGCAGAAAAGAGCACATGTCCTAACAGCTACTTGAGACCATGAGCATGTGGAACCTGGGTGAGTGATTAGACTAGAGCAAAGGAAATGAGCCTTGGTGACGTTGAATGTGTTAGCGTTACCCACTGCTATCTGAAATACCACACAGTGCTGAATAGTAAGCATGGGAGTGCAGGAAAATCAGCTGCCTGTGTGCTAAGAGTGTGCTTCTGGAGACTGTGTATTGTCAGGTGCAAGAGAGATCTGCATGGACGCTTGCACAACTGCATGAAGACTGCAGAGATGTATGTAAGAGTACATGTGTGGTAAGGGTTAATTGGAGTTTTGAACATGTAGGAACTACCTCACCCATTGCAGGAGTGGAAGGAAAATCTACCATGTTGATTTCAAATGTGTTAGCATTTGCCTCTCATTTGTGAGATATTGATTTGTGCTGAATACTAACCATCGCAGTTCAAGAAAACAAGCTGCCCCTTCCCTGCGAGTGCAAGTCTTACAGAACAAGAGCAACACAAATTAAATCTCTGACAACAATTCCTGTGTGCAGACAGACTCATGGTGTGATTCTAGGCAGAAAACGATATTTGATTGGCAATTTCAAAGCACATTTACTACTGTGGTAGAGCAAGTGATAATTACTGTAACAGCCTGACACATTTTCCTTATAGTTTAGAGAGGCAGAGAAGAGCACATGACCTAACAGCTACTTGAGACCATGAGCATGTGGAACCTGGGTGAGTGATTAGACTAGAGCAAAGGAAATGAGCCTTGGTGACGTTGAATGTGTTAGCGTTACACACTGCTATCTGAAATACCACACAGTGCTGAATAGTAAGCATGGGAGTGCAGGAAAATCAGCTGCCTGTGTGCTAAGAGTGTGCTTCTGGAGACTGTGTATTGTCAGGTGCAAGAGAGATCTGCATGGACACTTGCACAACTGCATGAAGACTGCAGAGATGTATGTAAGAGTACATGTGTGGTAAGGGTTAATTGGAGTTTTGAACATGTAGGAACTACCTCACCCATTGCAGGAGTGGAAGGAGAATCTACCATGTTGATTTCAAATGTGTTAGCATTTGCCTCTCATTTGTGAGATATTGATTTGTGCTGAATGCTAACCATCACCGTTCAAGAAAACAAGCTGCCCCTTTCCTGCGAGTGCAAGTCTTACAGAACTAGAGCAACACAAATTAAATCTCTGACAACAATTCCTGTGTGCAGACAGACTCATGGTGTGATTCTAGGCAGAAAACGATATTTGATTGGCAAATTCAAAGCACATTTACTACTGTGGTAGAGCAAGTGATAATTACTGTAACAGCCTGACACATTTTCCTTATAGTTTAGAGAGGCAGAAAAGAGCATAAGTCCTAACAGCTACTTGAGACCATGAGCATGTGGAACCTGGGTGAGTGATTAAACTAGAGCAAAGGAAATGAGCCTTGGTGTCGTTGAATGTGTTAGTGTTACACACTGCTATCTGAAATACCACACAGTGCTGAATAGTAAGCATGGGAGTGCAGGAACATCAGCTGCCTGTGTGCTAAGAGTGTGCTTCTGGAGACTGTGTATTGTCAGCTGCAAGAGAGATCTGCATGGTCGCTTGCACAACTGCATGAAGACTGCAGAGATGTATGTAAGAGTACATGTGTGGTAAGGGTTAATTGGAGTTTTGAACATGTAGGAACTACCTCACCCATTGCAGGAGTAGAAGGAAAATCTACCATGTTGATTTCAAATGTGTTAGCATTTGCCTCTCATTTGTGACATATTGATTTGTGCTGAATGCTAACCATCACAGTTCAAGAAAACAAGCTGCCCCTTTCATGTGAGTGCAAGTCTTACAGAACTAGAGCAACACAAATTAAATCTCTGACAACAATTCCTGTGTGCAGACAGACTCATGGTGTGATTCTAGGCAGAAAACGATATTTGATTGGCAATTTCAAAGCACATTTACTACTGTGGTAGAGCAAGTGATAATTACTGTAACAGCCTGACACATTTTCCTTATAGTTTAGAGAGGCAGAAAAGAGAACATGTCCTAACAGCTACTTGAGACCATGAGCATGTGGAACCTGGGTGAGTGATTAGACTAGAGCAAAGGAAATGAGCCTTGGTGACGTTGAATGTGTTAGCGTTACACACTGCTATCTGAAATACCACACAGTGCTGAATAGTAAGCATGGGAGTGCAGGAAAATCAGCTGCCTGTGTGCTAAGAGTGTGCTTCTGGAGACTGTGTATTGTCAGGTGCAAGAGAGATCTGCATGGACGCTTGCACAACTGCATGAAGACTGCAGAGATGTATGTAAGAGTACATGTGTGGTAAGGGTTAATTGGAGCTTTGAACATGTAGGAACTACCTCACCCATTGCAGGAGTAGAAGGAAAATCTACCATGTTGATTTCAAATGTGTTAGCATTTGTGACATATTGATTTGTGCTGAATGCTAACCATCACAGTTCAAGAAAACAAGCTGCCCCTTCCCTGCGAGTGCAAGTCTTACAGAACAAGAGCAACACAAATTAAATCTCTGACAACAATTCCTGTGTGCAGACAGACTCATGGTGTGATTATAGGCAGAAAACGATATTTGATTGGCAATTTCAAAGCACATATACTACTGTGGTAGAGCAAGTGATAATTACTGTAACAGCCTGACACATTTTCCTTATAGTTTAGAGAGGCAGAAAAGAGCACATGTCCTAACAGCTACTTGAGACCATGAGCATGTGGAACCTGGGTGAGTGATTAGACTAGAGCAAAGGAAATGAGCCTTGGTGACGTTGAATGTGTTAGCGTTACCCACTGCTATCTGAAATACCACACAGTGCTGAATAGTAAGCATGGGAGTGCTGGAAAATCAGCTGCCTGTGTGCTAAGAGTGTGCTTCTGGAGACTGTGTATTGTCAGGTGCAAGAGAGATCTGCATGGACGCTTGCACAACTGCATGAAGACTGCAGAGATGTATGTAAGAGTACATGTGTGGTAAGGGTTAATTGGAGTTTTGAACATGTAGGAACTACCTCACCCATTGCAGGAGTGGAAGGAAAATCTACCATGTTGATTTCAAATGTGTTAGCATTTGCCTCTCATTTGTGAGATATTGATTTGTGCTGAATACTAACCATCGCAGTTCAAGAAAACAAGCTGCCCCTTCCCTGCGAGTGCAAGTCTTACAGAACAAGAGCAACACAAATTAAATCTCTGACAACAATTCCTGTGTGCAGACAGACTCATGGTGTGATTCTAGGCAGAAAACGATATTTGATTGGCAATTGCAAAGCACATTTACTACTGTGGTAGAGCAAGTGACAATTACTGTAACAGCCTGACACATTTTCCTTATAGTTTAGAGAGGCAGAAAAGAGCACATGTCCTAACAGCTACTTGAGACCATGAGCATGTGGAAACTGGGTGAGTGATTAGACTAGAGCAAAGGAAATGAGCCTTGGTGACGTTGAATGTGTTAGCGTTACACACTGCTATCTGAAATACCACACAGTGCTGAATAGTAAGCATGGGAGTGCAGGAAAATCAGCTGCCTGTGTGCTAAGAGTTTGCTTCTGGGGACTGTGTATTGTCAGGTGCAAGAGAGATCTGCATGGACGCTTGCACAAGTGCATGAAGACTGCAGAGCTGTATGTAAGAGTACATGTATGGTAAGGGTTAATTGGAGGGTAAACAACCTTTACAACGCAACTTTTACAACGCACTACCATTACAACTAAACTATTACAACGCAAGTCTTTACATCGACTTGCGCTAGATGGTGTGCTAACATTACAAATAGTGTAGTTTACTATCCCAACACCTTCCCTACTGTTAAATGGACTGGAGTTGGAATAATAAATTACGCTTTCCTAATCTTAGCACGCCATCTAGCGCAAGTCGATGTAAAGACTTGCGTTGTAATGGCATAGCGTAGTAACATCGCAGTCGTTGTAATGACCGCGATGTAACTGCACGCGTTGTAATGACTCGCGTTGTTACGTCATACATCCAATTGGAGTTTTGAACATGTAGAAACTACTTCACCCATTGCAGGAGTGGAAGGAAAATCTACCATGTTGATTTCAAATGTGTTAGCATTTGCCTCTCATTTGTGAGATATTGATTTGTGCTGAATGCTAACCATCACAGTTCAAGAAAACAAGCTGCCCCTTTCCTGCGAGTGCAAGTCTTACAGAACAAGAGCAACACAAATTAAATCTCTGACAACAATTCCTGTGTGCAGACAGACTCATGGTGTGATTCTAGGCAGAAAACGATATTTGATTGGCAATTTCAAAGCACATTTACTACTGTGGTAGAGCAAGTGATAATTACTGTAACAGCCTGACACATTTTCCTTATAGTTTAGAGAGGCAGAAAAGAGCACATGTCCTAACAGCTACTTGAGACCATGAGCATGTGGAACCTGGGTGAGTGATTAGACTAGAGCAAAGGAATTGAGCCTTGGTGACGTTGAATGTGTTAGCGTTACACACTGCTATCTGAAATACCACACAGTGCTGAATAGTAAGCATGGGAGTGCAGGAAAATCAGCTGCCTGTGTGCTAAGAGTATGCTTCTGGAGACTGTGTATTGTCAGGTGCAAGAGAGATCTGCATGGACGCTTGCACAACTGCATGAAGACTGCAGAGCTGTATGTAAGAGTACATGTGTGGTAAGGGTTAATTGGAGGTTTTGAACATGTAGGAACTACCTCACCCATTGCAGGAGTGGAAGGAAAATCTACCATGTTCATTTTAAATGTGTTAGCATTTGCCTCTCATTTGTGAGATATTGATTTGTGCTGAATACTAACCATCGCAGTTCAAGAAAACAAGCTGCCCCTTCCCTGCGAGTGCAAGTCTTACAGAACAAGAGCAACACAAATTAAATCTCTGACAACAATTCCTGTGTGCAGACAGACTCATGGTGTGATTCTAGGCAGAAAACGATATTTGATTGGCAATTTCAAAGCACATTTACTATTGTGGTAGAGCAAGTGATAATTACTGTAACAGCCTGACACATTTTCCTTATAGTTTAGAGAGGCAGAGAAGAGCACATGTCCTAACAGCTACTTGAGACCATGAGCATGTGGAACCTGGGTGAGTGATTAGACTAGAGCAAAGGAAATGAGCCTTGGTGACGTTGAATGTGTTAGCGTTACACACTGCTATCTGAAATACCACACAGTGCTGAATAGTAAGCATGGGAGTGCAGGAAAATCAGCTGCCTGTGTGCTAAGAGTGTGCTTCTGGAGACTGTGTATTGTCAGGTGCAAGAGAGATCTGCATGGACACTTGCACAACTGCATGAAGACTGCAGAGATGTATGTAAGAGTACATGTGTGGTAAGGGTTAATTGGAGTTTTGAACATGTAGGAACTACCTTACCCATTGCAGGAGTGGAAGGAGAATCTACCATGTTGATTTCAAATGTGTTAGCATTTGCCTCTCATTTGTGAGATATTGATTTGTGCTGAATGCTAACCATCACCGTTCAAGAAAACAAGCTGCCCCTTTCCTGCGAGTGCAAGTCTTACAGAACTAGAGCAACACAAATTAAATCTCTGACAACAATTCCTGTGTGCAGACAGACTCATGGTGTGATTCTAGGCAGAAAACGATATTTGATTGGCAAATTCAAAGCACATTTACTACTGTGGTAGAGCAAGTGATAATTACTGTAACAGCCTGACACATTTTCCTTATAGTTTAGAGAGGCAGAAAAGAGCATAAGTCCTAACAGCTACTTGAGACCATGAGCATGTGGAACCTGGGTGAGGGATTAAACTAGAGCAAAGGAAATGAGCCTTGGTGTCGTTGAATGTGTTAGTGTTACACACTGCTATCTGAAATACCACACAGTGCTGAATAGTAAGCATGGGAGTGCAGGAACATCAGCTGCCTGTGTGCTAAGAGTGTGCTTCTGGAGACTGTGTATTGTCAGCTGCAAGAGAGATCTGCATGGTCGCTTGCACAACTGCATGAAGACTGCAGAGATGTATGTAAGAGTACATGTGTGGTAAGGGTTAATTGGAGTTTTGAACATGTAGGAACTACCTCACCCATTGCAGGAGTAGAAGGAAAATCTACCATGTTGATTTCAAATGTGTTAGCATTTGCCTCTCATTTGTGACATATTGATTTGTGCTGAATGCTAACCATCACAGTTCAAGAAAACAAGCTGCCCCTTTCATGTGAGTGCAAGTCTTACAGAACTAGAGCAACACAAATTAAATCTCTGACAACAATTCCTGTGTGCAGACAGACTCATGGTGTGATTCTAGGCAGAAAACGATATTTGATTGGCAATTTCAAAGCACATTTACTACTGTGGTAGAGCAAGTGATAATTACTGTAACAGCCTGACACATTTTCCTTATAGTTTAGAGAGGCAGAAAAGAGAACATGTCCTAACAGCTACTTGAGACCATGAGCATGTGGAACCTGGGTGAGTGATTAGACTAGAGCAAAGGAAATGAGCCTTGGTGACGTTGAATGTGTTAGCGTTACACACTGCTATCTGAAATACCACACAGTGCTGAATAGTAAGCATGGGAGTGCAGGAAAATCAGCTGCCTGTGTGCTAAGAGTGTGCTTCTGGAGACTGTGTATTGTCAGGTGCAAGAGAGATCTGCATGGACGCTTGCACAACTGCATGAAGACTGCAGAGATGTATGTAAGAGTACATGTGTGGTAAGGGTTAATTGGAGCTTTGAACATGTAGGAACTACCTCACCCATTGCAGGAGTAGAAGGAAAATCTACCATGTTGATTTCAAATGTGTTAGCATTTGTGAGATATTGATTTGTGCTGAATGCTAACCATCACCGTTCAAGAAAACAAGCTGCCCCTTTCCTGCGAGTGCAAGTCTTACAGAACTAGAGCAACACAAATCAAATCTCTGACAACAATTCCTGTGTGCAGACAGACTCATGGTGTGATTCTAGGCAGAAAACGATATTTGATTGGCAAATTCAAAGCACATTTACTACTGTGGTAGAGCAAGTGATAATTACTGTAACAGCCTGACACATTTTCCTTATAGTTTAGAGAGGCAGAAAAGAGCATAAGTCCTAACAGCTACTTGAGACCATGAGCATGTGGAACCTGGGTGAGTGATTAAACTAGAGCAAAGGAAATGAGCCTTGGTGTCGTTGAATGTGTTAGTGTTACACACTGCTATCTGAAATACCACACAGTGCTGAATAGTAAGCATGGGAGTGCAGGAACATCAGCTGCCTGTGTGCTAAGAGTGTGCTTCTGGAGACTGTGTATTGTCAGCTGCAAGAGAGATCTGCATGGTCGCTTGCACAACTGCATGAAGACTGCAGAGATGTATGTAAGAGTACATGTGTGGTAAGGGTTAATTGGAGTTTTGAACATGTAGGAACTACCTCACCCATTGCAGGAGTAGAAGGAAAATCTACCATGTTGATTTCAAATGTGTTAGCATTTGCCTCTCATTTGTGACATATTGATTTATGCTGAATGCTAACCATCACAGTTCAAGAAAACAAGCTGCCCCTTTCATGTGAGTGCAAGTCTTACAGAACTAGAGCAACACAAATTAAATCTCTGACAACAATTCCTGTGTGCAGACAGACTCATGGTGTGATTCTAGGCAGAAAACGATATTTGATTGGCAATTTCAAAGCACATTTACTACTGTGGTAGAGCAAGTGATAATTACTGTAACAGCCTGACACATTTTCCTTATAGTTTAGAGAGGCAGAAAAGAGCACATGTCCTAACAGCTACTTGATACCATGAGCATGTGGAACCTGGGTGAGTGATTAGACTAGAGCAAAGGAAATGAGCCTTGGTGACGTTGAATGTGTTAGCGTTACACACTGCTATCTGAAATACCACACAGTGCTGAATAGTAAGCATGGGAGTGCAGGAAAATCAGCTGCCTGTGTGCTAAGAGTGTGCTTCTGGAGACTGTGTATTGTCAGGTGCAAGAGAGATCTGCATGGACGCTTGCACAACTGCATGAAGACTGCAGAGATGTATGTAAGAGTACATGTGTGGTAAGGGTTAATTGGAGCTTTGAACATGTAGGAACTACCTCACCCATTGCAGGAGTAGAAGGAAAATCTACCATGTTGATTTCAAATGTGTTAGCATTTGCCTCTCATTTGTGACATATTGATTTGTGCTGAATGCTAACCATCACAGTTCAAGAAAACAAGCTGCCCCTTCCCTGCGAGTGCAAGTCTTACAGAACAAGAGCAACACAAATTAAATCTCTGACAACAATTCCTGTGTGCAGACAGACTCATGGTGTGATTCTAGGCAGAAAACGATATTTGATTGGCAATTTCAAAGCACATATACTACTGTGGTAGAGCAAGTGATAATTACTGTAACAGCCTGACACATTTTCCTTATAGTTTAGAGAGGCAGAAAAGAGCACATGTCCTAACAGCTACTTGAGACCATGAGCATGTGGAACCTGGGTGAGTGATTAGACTAGAGCAAAGGAAATGAGCCTTGGTGACGTTGAATGTGTTAGCGTTACCCACTGCTATCTGAAATACCACACAGTGCTGAATAGTAAGCATGGGAGTGCAGGAAAATCAGCTGCCTGTGTGCTAAGAGTGTGCTTCTGGAGACTGTGTATTGTCAGGTGCAAGAGAGATCTGCATGGACGCTTGCACAACTGCATGAAGACTGCAGAGATGTATGTAAGAGTACATGTGTGGTAAGGGTTAATTGGAGTTTTGAACATGTAGGAACTACCTCACCCATTGCAGGAGTGGAAGGAAAATCTACCATGTTGATTTCAAATGTGTTAGCATTTGCCTCTCATTTGTGAGATATTGATTTGTGCTGAATACTAACCATCGCAGTTCAAGAAAACAAGCTGCCCCTTCCCTGCGAGTGCAAGTCTTACAGAACAAGAGCAACACAAATTAAATCTCTGACAACAATTCCTGTGTGCAGACAGACTCATGGTGTGATTCTAGGCAGAAAACGATATTTGATTGGCAATTTCAAAGCACATTTACTACTGTGGTAGAGCAAGTGATAATTACTGTAACAGCCTGACACATTTTCCTTATAGTTTAGAGAGGCAGAGAAGAGCACATGTCCTAACAGCTACTTGAGACCATGAGCATGTGGAACCTGGGTGAGTGATTAGACTAGAGCAAAGGAAATGAGCCTTGGTGACGTTGAATGTGTTAGCGTTACACACTGCTATCTGAAATACCACACAGTGCTGAATAGTAAGCATGGGAGTGCAGGAAAATCAGCTGCCTGTGTGCTAAGAGTGTGCTTCTGGAGACTGTGTATTGTCAGGTGCAAGAGAGATCTGCATGGACACTTGCACAACTGCATGAAGACTGCAGAGATGTATGTAAGAGTACATGTGTGGTAAGGGTTAATTGGAGTTTTGAACATGTAGGAACTACCTCACCCATTGCAGGAGTGGAAGGAGAATCTACCATGTTGATTTCAAATGTGTTAGCATTTGCCTCTCATTTGTGAGATATTGATTTGTGCTGAATGCTAACCATCACCGTTCAAGAAAACAAGCTGCCCCTTTCCTGCGAGTGCAAGTCTTACAGAACTAGAGCAACACAAATTAAATCTCTGACAACAATTCCTGTGTGCAGACAGACTCATGGTGTGATTCTAGGCAGAAAACGATATTTGATTGGCAAATTCAAAGCACATTTACTACTGTGGTAGAGCAAGTGATAATTACTGTAACAGCCTGACACATTTTCCTTATAGTTTAGAGAGGCAGAAAAGAGCATAAGTCCTAACAGCTACTTGAGACCATGAGCATGTGGAACCTGGGTGAGTGATTAAACTAGAGCAAAGGAAATGAGCCTTGGTGTCGTTGAATGTGTTAGTGTTACACACTGCTATCTGAAATACCACACAGTGCTGAATAGTAAGCATGGGAGTGCAGGAACATCAGCTGCCTGTGTGCTAAGAGTGTGCTTCTGGAGACTGTGTATTGTCAGCTGCAAGAGAGATCTGCATGGTCGCTTGCACAACTGCATGAAGACTGCAGAGATGTATGTAAGAGTACATGTGTGGTAAGGGTTAATTGGAGTTTTGAACATGTAGGAACTACCTCACCCATTGCAGGAGTAGAAGGAAAATCTACCATGTTGATTTCAAATGTGTTAGCATTTGCCTCTCATTTGTGACATATTGATTTGTGCTGAATGCTAACCATCACAGTTCAAGAAAACAAGCTGCCCCTTTCATGTGAGTGCAAGTCTTACAGAACTAGAGCAACACAAATTAAATCTCTGACAACAATTCCTGTGTGCAGACAGACTCATGGTGTGATTCTAGGCAGAAAACGATATTTGATTGGCAATTTCAAAGCACATTTACTACTGTGGTAGAGCAAGTGATAATTACTGTAACAGCCTGACACATTTTCCTTATAGTTTAGAGAGGCAGAAAAGAGAACATGTCCTAACAGCTACTTGAGACCATGAGCATGTGGAACCTGGGTGAGTGATTAGACTAGAGCAAAGGAAATGAGCCTTGGTGACGTTGAATGTGTTAGCGTTACACACTGCTATCTGAAATACCACACAGTGCTGAATAGTAAGCATGGGAGTGCAGGAAAATCAGCTGCCTGTGTGCTAAGAGTGTGCTTCTGGAGACTGTGTATTGTCAGGTGCAAGAGAGATCTGCATGGACGCTTGCACAACTGCATGAAGACTGCAGAGATGTATGTAAGAGTACATGTGTGGTAAGGGTTAATTGGAGCTTTGAACATGTAGGAACTACCTCACCCATTGCAGGAGTAGAAGGAAAATCTACCATGTTGATTTCAAATGTGTTAGCATTTGTGACATATTGATTTGTGCTGAATGCTAACCATCACAGTTCAAGAAAACAAGCTGCCCCTTCCCTGCGAGTGCAAGTCTTACAGAACAAGAGCAACACAAATTAAATCTCTGACAACAATTCCTGTGTGCAGACAGACTCATGGTGTGATTATAGGCAGAAAACGATATTTGATTGGCAATTTCAAAGCACATATACTACTGTGGTAGAGCAAGTGATAATTACTGTAACAGCCTGACACATTTTCCTTATAGTTTAGAGAGGCAGAAAAGAGCACATGTCCTAACAGCTACTTGAGACCATGAGCATGTGGAACCTGGGTGAGTGATTAGACTAGAGCAAAGGAAATGAGCCTTGGTGACGTTGAATGTGTTAGCGTTACCCACTGCTATCTGAAATACCACACAGTGATGAATAGTAAGCATGGGAGTGCTGGAAAATCAGCTGCCTGTGTGCTAAGAGTGTGCTTCTGGAGACTGTGTATTGTCAGGTGCAAGAGAGATCTGCATGGACGCTTGCACAACTGCATGAAGACTGCAGAGATGTATGTAAGAGTACATGTGTGGTAAGGGTTAATTGGAGTTTTGAACATGTAGGAACTACCTCACCCATTGCAGGAGTGGAAGGAAAATCTACCATGTTGATTTCAAATGTGTTAGCATTTGCCTCTCATTTGTGAGATATTGATTTGTGCTGAATACTAACCATCGCAGTTCAAGAAAACAAGCTGCCCCTTCCCTGCGAGTGCAAGTCTTACAGAACAAGAGCAACACAAATTAAATCTCTGACAACAATTCCTGTGTGCAGACAGACTCATGGTGTGATTCTAGGCAGAAAACGATATTTGATTGGCAATTGCAAAGCACATTTACTACTGTGGTAGAGCAAGTGACAATTACTGTAACAGCCTGACACATTTTCCTTATAGTTTAGAGAGGCAGAAAAGAGCACATGTCCTAACAGCTACTTGAGACCATGAGCATGTGGAAACTGGGTGAGTGATTAGACTAGAGCAAAGGAAATGAGCCTTGGTGACGTTGAATGTGTTAGCGTTACACACTGCTATCTGAAATACCACACAGTGCTGAATAGTAAGCATGGGAGTGCAGGAAAATCAGCTGCCTGTGTGCTAAGAGTTTGCTTCTGGGGACTGTGTATTGTCAGGTGCAAGAGAGATCTGCATGGACGCTTGCACAAGTGCATGAAGACTGCAGAGCTGTATGTAAGAGTACATGTATGGTAAGGGTTAATTGGAGGGTAAACAACCTTTACAACGCAACTTTTACAACGCACTACCATTACAACTAAACTATTACAACGCAAGTCTTTACATCGACTTGCGCTAGATGGTGTGCTAACATTACAAATAGTGTAGTTTACTATCCCAACACCTTCCCTACTGTTAAATGGACTGGAGTTGGAATAATAAATTACGCTTTCCTAATCTTAGCACGCCATCTAGCGCAAGTCGATGTAAAGACTTGCGTTGTAATGGCATAGCGTAGTAACATCGCAGTCGTTGTAATGACCGCGATGTAACTGCACGCGTTGTAATGACTCGCGTTGTTACGTCATACATCCAATTGGAGTTTTGAACATGTAGAAACTACTTCACCCATTGCAGGAGTGGAAGGAAAATCTACCATGTTGATTTCAAATGTGTTAGCATTTGCCTCTCATTTGTGAGATATTGATTTGTGCTGAATGCTAACCATCACAGTTCAAGAAAACAAGCTGCCCCTTTCCTGCGAGTGCAAGTCTTACAGAACAAGAGCAACACAAATTAAATCTCTGACAACAATTCCTGTGTGCAGACAGACTCATGGTGTGATTCTAGGCAGAAAACGATATTTGATTGGCAATTTCAAAGCACATTTACTACTGTGGTAGAGCAAGTGATAATTACTGTAACAGCCTGACACATTTTCCTTATAGTTTAGAGAGGCAGAAAAGAGCACATGTCCTAACAGCTACTTGAGACCATGAGCATGTGGAACCTGGGTGAGTGATTAGACTAGAGCAAAGGAATTGAGCCTTGGTGACGTTGAATGTGTTAGCGTTACACACTGCTATCTGAAATACCACACAGTGCTGAATAGTAAGCATGGGAGTGCAGGAAAATCAGCTGCCTGTGTGCTAAGAGTATGCTTCTGGAGACTGTGTATTGTCAGGTGCAAGAGAGATCTGCATGGACGCTTGCACAACTGCATGAAGACTGCAGAGCTGTATGTAAGAGTACATGTGTGGTAAGGGTTAATTGGAGGTTTTGAACATGTAGGAACTACCTCACCCATTGCAGGAGTGGAAGGAAAATCTACCATGTTCATTTTAAATGTGTTAGCATTTGCCTCTCATTTGTGAGATATTGATTTGTGCTGAATACTAACCATCGCAGTTCAAAAAAACAAGCTGCCCCTTTCCTGCGAGTGCAAGTCTTACAGAACAAGAGCAACACAAATTAAATCTCTGACAACAATTCCTGTGTGCAGACAGACTCATGGTGTGATTCTAGGCAGAAAACGATATTTGATTGGCAATTTCAAAGCACATTTACTACTGTGGTAGAGCAAGTGACAATTACTGTAACAGCCTGACACATTTTCCTTATAGTTTAGAGAGGCAGAAAAGAGCACATGTCCTAACAGCTACTTGAGACCATGAGCATGTGGAAACTGGGTGAGTGATTAGACTAGAGCAAAGGAAATGAGCCTTGGTGACGTTGAATGTGTTAGCGTTACACACTGCTATCTGAAATACCACACAGTTCTGAATAGTAAGCATGGGAGTGCAGGAAAATCAGCTGCCTGTGTGCTAAGAGTTTGCTTCTGGGGACTGTGTATTGTCAGGTGCAAGAGAGATCTGCATGGACGCTTGCACAAGTGCATGAAGACTGCAGAGCTGTATGTAAGAGTACATGTATGGTAAGGGTTAATTGGAGGGTAAACAACCTTTACAACGCAACTTTTACAACGCACTACCATTACAACTAAACTATTACAACGCAAGTCTTTACATCCACTTGCGCTAGATGGTGTGCTAACATTACAAATAGTGTAGTTTACTATCCCAACACCTTCCCTACTGTTAAATGGACTGGAGTTGGAATAATAAATTACGCTTTCCTAATCTTAGCACGCCATCTAGCGCAAGTCGATGTAAAGACTTGCGTTGTAATGGCATAGCGTAGTAACATCGCAGTCGTTGTAACGACCGCGATGTAACTGCACGCGTTGTAATGACTCGCGTTGTTACGTCATACATCCAATTGGAGTTTTGAACATGTAGAAACTACTTCACCCATTGCAGGAGTGGAAGGAAAATCTACCATGTTGATTTCAAATGTGTTAGCATTTGCCTCTCATTTGTGAGATATTGATTTGTGCTGAATGCTAACCATCACAGTTCAAGAAAACAAGCTGCCCCTTTCCTGCGAGTGCAAGTCTTACAGAACAAGAGCAACACAAATTAAATCTCTGACAACAATTCCTGTGTGCAGACAGACTCATGGTGTGATTCTAGGCAGAAAACGATATTTGATTGGCAATTTCAAAGCACATTTACTACTGTGGTAGAGCAAGTGATAATTACTGTAACAGCCTGACACATTTTCCTTATAGTTTAGAGAGGCAGAAAAGAGCACATGTCCTCACAGCTACTTGAGAGCATGAGCATGTGGAACCTGAGTGAGTGATTAGACTAGATCAAAGGAAATGAGCCTTGGTGACGTTGAATGTGTTAGCGTTACACACTGCTATCTGAAATACCACACAGTGCTGAATAGTAAGCATGGGAGTGCAGGAAAATCAGCTGCCTGTGTGCTAAGAGTGTGCTTCTGGAGACTGTGTATTGTTAGGTGCAAGAGAGATCTGCATGGACGCTTGCACAACTGCATGAAGACTGCAGAGATGTATGTAAGAGTACATGTGTGGTAAGGGTTAATTGGAGTTTTGAACATGTAGGAACTACCTCACCCATTGCAGGAGTGGAAGGAAAATCTACCATGTTGATTTCAAATGTGTTAGCATTTGCCTCTCATTTGTGAGATATTGATTTGTGCTGAATACTAACCATCACAGTTCAAGAAAACAAGCTGCCCCTTCCCTGCGAGTGCAAGTCTTACAGAACAAGAGCAACACAAATTAAATCTCTGACAACAATTCCTGTGTGCAGACAGACTCATGGTGTGATTCTAGGCAGAAAACGATACTTGATTGGCAATTTCAAAGCACATTTACTACTGTGGTAGAGCAAGTGACAATTACTGTAACAGCCTGACACATTTTCCTTATAGTTTAGAGAGGCAGAAAAGAGCACATGTCCTAACAGCTACTTGAGACCATGAGCATGTGGAACCTGGGTGAGTGATTAGACTAGAGCAAAGGAAATGAGCCTTGGTGTCGTTGAATGTGTTAGCGTTACACACTGCTATCTGAAATACCACACAGTGCTGAATAGTAAGCATGGGAGTGAAGGAACATCAGCTGCCTGTGTGCTAAGAGTGTGCTTCTGGAGACTGTGTATTGTCAGCTGCAAGAGAGATCTGCATGGACGCTTGCACAACTACATGAAGACTGCAGAGATGTATGTAAGAGTACATGTGTGGTAAGGGTTAATTGGAGTTTTGAACATGTAGGAACTACCTCACCCATTGCAGGAGTAGAAGGAAAATCTACCATGTTGATTTCAAATGTGTTAGCATTTGCCTCTCATTTGTGACATATTGATTTGTGCTGAATGCTAACCATCACAGTTCAAGAAAACAAGCTGCCCCTTCCCTGCGAGTGCAAGTCTTACAGAACAAGAGCAACACAAATTAAATCTCTGACAACAATTCCTGTGTGCAGACAGACTCATGGTGTGATTCTAGGCAGAAAACGATATTTGATTGGCAATTTCAAAGCACATATACTACTGTGGTAGAGCAAGTGATAATTACTGTAACGGCCTGACACATTTTCCTTATAGTTTAGAGAGGCAGAAAAGAGCACATGTCCTAACAGCTACTTGAGACCATGAGCATGTGGAACCTGGGTGAGTGATTAGACTAGAGCAAAGAAATTGAGCCTTGGTGACGTTGAATGTGTTAGCGTTACACACTGCTATCTGAAATACCACACAGTGCTGAATAGTAAGCATGGGAGTGCAGGAAAATCAGCTGCCTGTGTGCTAAGAGTATGCTTCTGGAGACTGTGTATTGTCAGGTGCAAGAGAGATCTGCATGGACGCTTGCACAACTGCATGAAGACTGCAGAGCTGTATGTAAGAGTACATGTGTGGTAAGGGTTAATTGGAGGTTTTGAACATGTAGGAACTACCTCACCCATTGCAGGAGTGGAAGGAAAATCTACCATGTTGATTTTAAATGTGTTAGCATTTGCCTCTCATTTGTGAGATATTGATTTGTGCTGAATACTAACCATCGCAGTTCAAAAAAATAAGCTGCCCCTTTCCTGCGAGTGCAAGTCTTACAGAACAAGAGCAACACTAATTAAATCTCTGACAACAATTCCTGTGTGCAGACAGACTCATGGGGTGATTCTAGGCAGAAAACGATATTTGATTGGCAATTTCAAAGCACATTTACTACTGTGGTAGAGCAAGTGACAATTACTGTAACAGCCTGACACATTTTCCTTATAGTTTAGAGAGGCAGAAAAGAGCACATGTCCTAACAGCTACTTGAGACCATGAGCATGTGGAAACTGGGTGAGTGATTAGACTAGAGCAATGGAAATGAGCCTTGGTGATGTTGAATGTGTTAGCGTTACACACTGCTATCTGAAATACCACACAGTGCTGAATAGTAAGCATGGGAGTGCAGGAAAATCAGCTGCCTGTGTGCTAAGAGTTTGCTTCTGGAGACTGTGTATTGTCAGGTGCAAGAGAGATCTGCATGGACGCTTGCACAAGTGCATGAAGACTGCAGAGCTGTATGTAAGAGTACATGTATGGTAAGGGTTAATTGGAGGGTAAACAACCTTTACAACTCAACTTTTACAACGCACTACCATTACAACTAAACTTTTACAACGCAAGTGGATTTACAACGCATGCCATTACAACGCAAGTCTTTACATCGACTTGCGCTAGATGGCGTGCTAACATTACAAATAGTGTAGTTTACTATCCCAACACCTTCCCTACTTTTAAGTGGACTGGAGTTGGAATAATAAATTACGCTTTTCTAATCTTAGCACGCCATCTAGCGCAAGTCGATGTAAAGACTTGCGTTGTAATGGCATAGCGTAGTAACATCGCAGTCGTTGTAACGACTGCGATGTAACTGCACGCGTTGTAATGACTCGCGTTGTTACGTCATACATCCAATTGGAGTTTTGAACATGTAGGAACTACTTCACCCATTGCAGGAGTGGAAGGAAAATCTACCATGTTGATTTCAAATGTGTTAGCATTTGCCTCTCATTTGTGAGATATTGATTTGTGCTGAATGCTAACCATCACAGTTCAAGAAAACAAGCTGCCCCTTTCCTGTGAGTGCAAGTCTTACAGAACTAGAGCAACACAAATTAAATCTCTGACAACAATTCCTGTGTGCAGACAGACTCATGGTGTGATTCTAGGCAGAAAACGATATTTGATTGGCAATTTCAAAGCACATTTACTACTGTGGTAGAGCAAGTGATAATTACTGTAACAGCCTGACACATTTTCCTTATAGTTTAGAGAGGCAGAAAAGAGCACATGTCCTCACAGCTACTTGAGAGCATGAGCATGTGGAACCTGAGTGAGTGATTAGACTAGATCAAAGGAAATGAGCCTTGGTGACGTTGAATGTGTTAGCGTTACACACTGCTATCTGAAATACCACACAGTGCTGAATAGTAAGCATGGGAGTGCAGGAAAATCAGCTGCCTGTGTGCTAAGAGTGTGCTTCTGGAGACTGTGTATTGTTAGGTGCAAGAGAGATCTGCATGGACGCTTGCACAACTGCATGAAGACTGCAGAGATGTATGTAAGAGTACATGTGTGGTAAGGGTTAATTGGAGTTTTGAACATGTAGGAACTACCTCACCCATTGCAGGAGTGGAAGGAAAATCTACCATGTTGATTTCAAATGTGTTAGCATTTGCCTCTCATTTGTGAGATATTGATTTGTGCTGAATACTAACCATCACAGTTCAAGAAAACAAGCTGCCCCTTCCCTGCAAATGGAAGTCTTACAGAACAAGAGCAACACAAATTAAATCTCTGACAACAATTCCTGTGTGCAGACAGACTCATGGTGTGATTCTAGGCAGAATACGATACTTGATTGGCAATTTCAAAGCACATTTACTACTGTGGTAGAGCAAGTGACAATTACTGTAACAGCCTGACACATTTTCCTTATAGTTTAGAGAGGCAGAAAAGAGCACATGTCCTAACAGCTACTTGAGACCATGAGCATGTGGAACCTGGGTGAGTGATTAGACTAGAGCAAAGGAATTGAGCCTTGGTGACGTTGAAAGTGTTAGCGTTACACACTGCTATCTGAAATACCACACAGTGCTGAATAGTAAGCATGGGAGTGCAGGAAAATCAGCTGCCTGTGTGCTAAGAGTGTGCTTCTGGAGACTGTGTATTGTCAGGTGCAAGAGGGATCTGCATGGACGCTTGCACAACTGCATGAAGACTGCAGAGCTGTATGTAAGAGTACATGTGTGATAAGGGTTAATTGGAGGTTTTGAACATGTAGGAACTACCTCACCCATTGCAGGAGTGGAAGGAGAATCTACCATGTTGATTTCAAATGTGTTAGCATTTGCCTCTCATTTGTGAGATATTGATTTGTGCTGAATGCTAACCATCACCGTTCAAGAAAACAAGCTGCCCCTTTCCTGCGAGTGCAAGTCTTACAGAACTAGAGCAACACAAATTAAATCTCTGACAACAATTCCTGTGTGCAGACAGACTCATGGTGTGATTCTAGGCAGAAAACGATATTTGATTGGCAAATTCAAAGCACATTTACTACTGTGGTAGAGCAAGTGATAATTACTGTAACAGCCTGACACATTTTCCTTATAGTTTAGAGAGGCAGAGAAGAGCACATGTCCTAACAGCTACTTGAGACCATGAGCATGTGGAACCTGGGTGAGTGATTAAACTAGAGCAAAGGAAATGAGCCTTGGTGTCGTTGAATGTGTTAGCGTTACACACTGCTATCTGAAATACCACACAGTGCTGAATAGTAAGCATGGGAGTGCAGGAACATCAGCTGCCTGTGTGCTAAGAGTGTGCTTCTGGAGACTGTGTATTGTCAGCTGCAAGAGAGATCTGCATGGACGCTTGCACAACTGCATGAAGACTGCAGAGATGTATGTAAGAGTACATGTGTGGTAAGGGTTAATTGGAGTTTTGAACATGTAGGAACTACCTCACCCATTGCAGGAGTAGAAGGAAAATCTACCATGTTGATTTCAAATGTGTTAGCATTTGCCTCTCATTTGTGACATATTGATTTGTGCTGAATGCTAACCATCACAGTTCAAGAAAACAAGCTGCCCCTTTCCTGTGAGTGCAAGTCTTACAGAACTAGAGCAACACAAATTAAATCTCTGACAACAATTCCTGTGTGCAGACAGACTCATGGTGTGATTCTAGGCAGAAAACGATATTTGATTGGCAATTTCAAAGCACATTTACTACTGTGGTAGAGCAAGTGATAATTACTGTAACAGCCTGACACATTTTCCTTATAGTTTAGAGAGGCAGAAAAGAGCACATGTCCTAACAGCTACTTGAGACCATGAGCATGTGGAACCTGGGTGAGTGATTAGACTAGAGCAAAGGAAATGAGCCTTGGTGACGTTGAATGTTTTAGCGTTACACACTGCTATCTGAAATACCACACAGTGCTGAATAGTAAGCATGGGAGTGCAGGAAAATCAGCTGCCTGTGTGCTAAGAGTGTGCTTCTGGAGACTGTGTATTGTCAGGTGCAAGAGAGATCTGCATGGACGCTTGCAAAACTGCATGAAGACTGCAGAGATGTATGTAAGAGTACATGTGTGGTAAGGGTTAATTGGAGCTTTGAACATGTAGGAACTACCTCACCCATTGCAGGAGTAGAAGGAAAATCTACCATGTTGATTTCAAATGTGTTAGCATTTGCCTCTCATTTGTGACATATTGATTTGTGCTGAATGCTAACCATCACAGTTCAAGAAAACAAGCTGCCCCTTCCCTGCGAGTGCAAGTCTTACAGAACAAGAGCAACACAAATTAAATCTCTGACAACAATTCCTGTGTGCAGACAGACTCATGGTGTGATTCTAGGCAGAAAACGATATTTGATTGGCAATTTCAAAGCACATATACTACTGTGGTAGAGCAAGTGATAATTACTGTAACAGCCTGACACATTTTCCTTATAGTTTAGAGAGGCAGAAAAGAGCACATGTCCTAACAGCTACTTGAGACCATGAGCATGTGGAACCTGGGTGAGTGATTAGACTAGAGCAAAGAAATTGAGCCTTGGTGACGTTGAATGTGTTAGCGTTACACACTGCTATCTGAAATTCCACACAGTGCTGAATAGTAAGCATGGGAGTGCAGGAAAATCAGCTGCCTGTGTGCTAAGAGTATGCTTCTGGAGACTGTGTATTGTCAGGTGCAAGAGAGATCTGCATGGACGCTTGCACAACTGCATGAAGACTGCAGAGCTGTATGTAAGAGTACATGTGTGGTAAGGGTTAATTGGAGGTTTTGAACATGTAGGAACTACCTCACCCATTGCAGGAGTGGAAGGAAAATCTACCATGTTGATTTTAAATGTGTTAGCATTTGCCTCTCATTTGTGAGATATTGATTTGTGCTGAATACTAACCATCGCAGTTCAAAAAAATAAGCTGCCCCTTTCCTGCGAGTGCAAGTCTTACAGAACAAGAGCAACACAAATTAAATCTCTGACAACAATTCCTGTGTGCAGACAGACTCATGGGGTGATTCTAGGCAGAAAACGATATTTGATTGGCAATTTCAAAGCACATTTACTACTGTGGTAGAGCAAGTGACAATTACTGTAACAGCCTGACACATTTTCCTTATAGTTTAGAGAGGCAGAAAAGAGCACATGTCCTAACAGCTACTTGAGACCATGAGCATGTGGAAACTGGGTGAGTGATTAGACTAGAGCAATGGAAATGAGCCTTGGTGACGTTGAATGTGTTAGCGTTACACACTGCTATCTGAAATACCACACAGTGCTGAATAGTAAGCATGGGAGTGCAGGAAAATCAGCTGCCTGTGTGCTAAGAGTTTGCTTCTGGAGACTGTGTATTGTCAGGTGCAAGAGAGATCTGCATGGACGCTTGCACAAGTGCATGAAGACTGCAGAGCTGTATGTAAGAGTACATGTATGGTAAGGGTTAATTGGAGGGTAAACAACCTTTACAACTCAACTTTTACAACGCACTACCATTACAACTAAACTTTTACAACGCAAGTGGATTTACAACGCATGCCATTACAACGCAAGTCTTTACATCGACTTGCGCTAGATGGCGTGCTAACATTACAAATAGTGTAGTTTACCATCCCAACACCTTCCCTACTTTTAAGTGGACTGGAGTTGGAATAATAAATTACGCTTTTCTAATCTTAGCACGCCATCTAGCGCAAGTCGATGTAAAGACTTGCGTTGTAATGGCATAGCGTAGTAACATCGCAGTCGTTGTAAGGACTGCGATGTAACTGCACGCGTTGTAATGACTCGCGTTGTTACGTCATACATCCAATTGGAGTTTTGAACATGTAGGAACTACTTCACCCATTGCAGGAGTGGAAGGAAAATCTACCATGTTGATTTCAAATGTGTTAGCATTTGCCTCTCATTTGTGAGATATTGATTTGTGCTGAATGCTAACCATCACAGTTCAAGAAAACAAGCTGCCCCTTTCCTGTGAGTGCAAGTCTTACAGAACTAGAGCAACACAAATTAAATCTCTGACAACAATTCCTGTGTGCAGACAGACTCATGGTGTGATTCTAGGCAGAAAACGATATTTGATTGGCAATTTCAAAGCACATTTACTACTGTGGTAGAGCAAGTGATAATTACTGTAACAGCCTGACACATTTTCCTTATAGTTTAGAGAGGCAGAAAAGAGCACATGTCCTAACAGCTACTTGAGACCATGAGCATGTGGAACCTGGGTGAGTGATTAGACTAGAGCAAAGGAATTGAGCCTTGGTGACATTGAATGTGTTAGCGTTACACACTGCTATCTGAAATACCACACAGTGCTGAATAGTAAGCATGGGAGTGCAGGAAAATCAGCTGCCTGTGTGCTAAGAGTTTGCTTCTGGAGACTGTGTATAGTCAGGTACAAGAGAGATCTGCATGGACGCTTGCACAACTGCATGAAGACTGCAGAGCTGTATGTAAGAGTACATGTGTGGTAAGGGTTAATTGGAGGTTTTGAACATGTAGGAACTACCTCACCCATTGCAGGAGTGGAATGAAAATCTACCATGTTGATTTTAAATGTGTTAGCATTTGCCTCTCATTTGTGAGATATTGATTTGTGCTGAATACTAACCATCGCAGTTCAAAAAAACAAGCTGCCCCTTTCCTGCGAGTGCAAGTCTTACAGAACAAGAGCAACACAAATTAAATCTCTGACAACAATTCCTGTGTGCAGACAGACTCATGGTGTGATTCTAGGCAGAAAACGATATTTGATTGGCAATTTCAAAGTACATTTACTACTGTGGTAGAGCAAGTGACAATTACTGTAACAGCCTGACACATTTTCCTTATAGTTTAGAGAGGCAGAAAAGGTCACATGTCCTAACAGCTACTTGAGACCATGAGCATGTGGAAACTGGGTGAGTGATTAGACTAGAGCAAAGGAAATGAGCCTTGGTGACGTTGAATGTGTTAGCGTTACACACTGCTATCTGAAATACCACACAGTGCTGAATAGTAAGCATGGGAGTGCAGGAAAATCAGCTGCCTGTGTGCTAAGAGTTTGCTTCTGGAGACTGTGTATTGTCAGGTGCAAGAGAGATCTGCATGGACGCTTGCACAAGTCCATGAAGACTGCAGAGCTGTATGTAAGAGTACATGTATGGTAAGGGTTAATTGGAGGGTAAGCAACCTTTACAACGCAACTTTTACAACGCACTACCATTACAACTAAACTTTTACAACGCAAGTGGATTTACAACGCATGCCATTACAACGCAAGTCTTTACATCGACTTGCGCTAGATGGCGTGCTAACATTACAAATAGTGTAGTTTACTATCCCAACACCTTCCCTACTGTTAAGTGGACTGGAGTTGGAATAATAAATTACGCTTTTCTAATCTTAGCACGCCATCTAGCGCAAGTCGATGTAAAGACTTGCGTTGTAATGGCATAGCCTAGTAACATCGCAGTCGTTGTAACGACCGCGATGTAACTGCACGCGTTGTAATGACTCGCGTTGTTACGTCATACATCCAATTGGAGTTTTGAACATGTAGGAACTACTTCACCCATTGCAGGAGTGGAAGGAAAATCTACCATGTTGATTTCAAATGTGTTAGCATTTGCCTCTCATTTGTGAGATATTGATTTGTGCTGAATGCTAACCATCACAGTTCAAGAAAACAAGCTGCCCCTTTCCTGTGAGTGCAAGTCTTACAGAACTAGAGCAACACAAATTAAATCTCTGACAACAATTCCTGTGTGCAGACAGACTCATGGTGTGATTCTAGGCAGAAAACGATATTTGATTGGCAATTTCAAAGCACATATACTACTGTGGTAGAGCAAGTGATAATTACTGTAACAGCCTGACACATTTTCCTTATAGTTTAGAGAGGCAGAAAATAGCACATGTCCTAACAGCTACTTGAGACCATGAGCATGTGGAACCTGGGTGAGTGATTAGACTAGAGCAAAGAAATTGAGCCTTGGTGACGTTGAATGTGTTAGCGTTACACACTGCTATCTGAAATACCACACAGTGCTGAATAGTAAGCATGGGAGTGCAGGAAAATCAGCTGCCTGTGTGCTAAGAGTATGCTTCTGGAGACTGTGTATTGTCAGGTGCAAGAGAGATCTGCATGGACGCTTGCACAACTGCATGAAGACTGCAGAGCTGTATGTAAGAGTACATGTGTGGTAAGGGTTAATTGGAGGTTTTGAACATGTAGGAACTACCTCACCCATTGCAGGAGTGGAAGGAAAATCTACCATGTTGATTTTAAATGTGTTAGCATTTGCCTCTCATTTGTGAGATATTGATTTGTGCTGAATACTAACCATCGCAGTTCAAAAAAATAAGCTGCCCCTTTCCTGCGAGTGCAAGTCTTACAGAACAAGAGCAACACAAATTAAATCTCTGACAACAATTCCTGTGTGCAGACAGACTCATGGGGTGATTCTAGGCAGAAAACGATATTTGATTGGCAATTTCAAAGCACATTTACTACTGTGGTAGAGCAAGTGACAATTACTGTAACAGCCTGACACATTTTCCTTATAGTTTAGAGAGGCAGAAAAGAGCACATGTCCTAACAGCTACTTGAGACCATGAGCATGTGGAAACTGGGTGAGTGATTAGACTAGAGCAATGGAAATGAGCCTTGGTGACGTTGAATGTGTTAGCGTTACACACTGCTATCTGAAATACCACACAGTGCTGAATAGTAAGCATGGGAGTGCAGGAAAATCAGCTGCCTGTGTGCTAAGAGTTTGCTTCTGGAGACTGTGTATTGTCAGGTGCAAGAGAGATCTGCATGGACGCTTGCACAAGTGCATGAAGACTGCAGAGCTGTATGTAAGAGTACATGTATGGTAAGGGTTAATTGGAGGGTAAACAACCTTTACAACTCAACTTTTACAACGCACTACCATTACAACTAAACTTTTACAACGCAAGTGGATTTACAACGCATGCCATTACAACGCAAGTCTTTACATCGACTTGCGCTAGATGGCGTGCTAACATTACAAATAGTGTAGTTTACTATCCCAACACCTTCCCTACTTTTAAGTGGACTGGAGTTGGAATAATAAATTACGCTTTTCTAATCTTAGCACGCCATCTAGCGCAAGTCGATGTAAAGACTTGCGTTGTAATGGCATAGCGTAGTAACATCGCAGTCGTTGTAAGGACTGCGATGTAACTGCACGCGTTGTAATGACTCGCGTTGTTACGTCATACATCCAATTGGAGTTTTGAACATGTAGGAACTACTTCACCCATTGCAGGAGTGGAAGGAAAATCTACCATGTTGATTTCAAATGTGTTAGCATTTGCCTCTCATTTGTGAGATATTGATTTGTGCTGAATGCTAACCATCACAGTTCAAGAAAACAAGCTGCCCCTTTCCTGTGAGTGCAAGTCTTACAGAACTAGAGCAACACAAATTAAATCTCTGACAACAATTCCTGTGTGCAGACAGACTCATGGTGTGATTCTAGGCAGAAAACGATATTTGATTGGCAATTTCAAAGCACATTTACTACTGTGGTAGAGCAAGTGATAATTACTGTAACAGCCTGACACATTTTCCTTATAGTTTAGAGAGGCAGAAAAGAGCACATGTCCTAACAGCTACTTGAGACCATGAGCATGTGGAACCTGGGTGAGTGATTAGACTAGAGCAAAGGAATTGAGCCTTGGTGACATTGAATGTGTTAGCGTTACACACTGCTATCTGAAATACCACACAGTGCTGAATAGTAAGCATGGGAGTGCAGGAAAATCAGCTGCCTGTGTGCTAAGAGTTTGCTTCTGGAGACTGTGTATAGTCAGGTACAAGAGAGATCTGCATGGACGCTTGCACAACTGCATGAAGACTGCAGAGCTGTATGTAAGAGTACATGTGTGGTAAGGGTTAATTGGAGGTTTTGAACATGTAGGAACTACCTCACCCATTGCAGGAGTGGAAGGAAAATCTACCATGTTGATTTTAAATGTGTTAGCATTTGCCTCTCATTTGTGAGATATTGATTTGTGCTGAATACTAACCATCGCAGTTCAAAAAAACAAGCTGCCCCTTTCCTGCGAGTGCAAGTCTTACAGAACAAGAGCAACACAAATTAAATCTCTGACAACAATTCCTGTGTGCAGACAGACTCATGGTGTGATTCTAGGCAGAAAACGATATTTGATTGGCAATTTCAAAGTACATTTACTACTGTGGTAGAGCAAGTGACAATTACTGTAACAGCCTGACACATTTTCCTTATAGTTTAGAGAGGCAGAAAAGAGCACATGTCCTAACAGCTACTTGAGACCATGAGCATGTGGAAACTGGGTGAGTGATTAGACTAGAGCAAAGGAAATGAGCCTTGGTGACGTTGAATGTGTTAGCGTTACACACTGCTATCTGAAATACCACACAGTGCTGAATAGTAAGCATGGGAGTGCAGGAAAATCAGCTGCCTGTGTGCTAAGAGTTTGCTTCTGGAGACTGTGTATTGTCAGGTGCAAGAGAGATCTGCATGGACGCTTGCACAAGTCCATGAAGACTGCAGAGCTGTATGTAAGAGTACATGTATGGTAAGGGTTAATTGGAGGGTAAGCAACCTTTACAACGCAACTTTTACAACGCACTACCATTACAACTAAACTTTTACAACGCAAGTGGATTTACAACGCATGCCATTACAACGCAAGTCTTTACATCGACTTGCGCTAGATGGCGTGCTAACATTACAAATAGTGTAGTTTACTATCCCAACACCTTCCCTACTGTTAAGTGGACTGGAGTTGGAATAATAAATTACGCTTTTCTAATCTTAGCACGCCATCTAGCGCAAGTCGATGTAAAGACTTGCGTTGTAATGGCATAGCCTAGTAACATCGCAGTCGTTGTAACGACCGCGATGTAACTGCACGCGTTGTAATGACTCGCGTTGTTACGTCATACATCCAATTGGAGTTTTGAACATGTAGGAACTACTTCACCCATTGCAGGAGTGGAAGGAAAATCTACCATGTTGATTTCAAATGTGTTAGCATTTGCCTCTCATTTGTGAGATATTGATTTGTGCTGAATGCTAACCATCACAGTTCAAGAAAACAAGCTGCCCCTTTCCTGCGAGTGCAAGTCTTACAGAACAAGAGCAACACAAATTAAATCTCTGACAACAATTCCTGTGTGCAGAAAGACTCATGGTGTGATTCTAGGCAGAAAACGATATTTGATTGGCAATTTCAAAGCACATTTACTACTGTGGTAGAGCAAGTGATAATTACTGTAACAGCCTGACACATTTTCCTTATAGTTTAGAGAGGCAGAAAAGAGCACATGTCCTAACAGCTACTTGAGACCATGAGCATGTGGAACCTGGGTGAGTGATTATACTAGAGCAAAGGAAATGAGCCTTGGTGACGTTGAATGTGTTAGCGTTAAACACTGCTATCTGAAATACCACACAGTGCTGAATAGTAAGCATGGGAGTGCAGGAAAATCAGCTGCCTGTGTGCTAAGAGTGTGCTTCTGGAGACTGTGTATTGTCAGGTGCAAGAGAGATCTGCATGGACGCTTGCACAACTGCATGAAGACTGCAGAGATGTATGTAAGAGTACATGTGTGGTAAGGGTTAATTGGAGGTTTTGAACATGTAGGAACTACCGCACCTATTGCAGGAGTGGAAGGAAAATCTACCATGTTGATTTCAAATGTGTTAGCATTTGCCTCTCATTTGTGAGATATTGATTTGTGCTGAATGCTAACGATCACAGTTCAAGAAAACAAGCTGCCCCTTTCCTGCGAGTGCAAGTCTTACAGAACTAGAGCAACACAAATTAAATCTCTGACAACAATTCCTGTGTGCAGACAGACTCATGGTGTGATTCTAGGCAGAAAACGATATTTGATTGGCAAATTCAAAGCACATTTACTACTGTGGTAGAGCAAGTGATAATTACTGTAACAGCCTGACACATTTTCCTTATAGTTTAGAGAGGCAGAAAAGAGCACATGTCCTAACAGCTACTTGAGACCATGAGCATGTGGAACCTGGGTGAGTGATTAAACTAGAGCAAAGGAAATGAGCCTTGGTGTCGTTGAATGTGTTAGCGTTACACACTGCTATCTGAAATACCACACAGTGCTGAATAGTAAGCATGGGAGTGCAGGAACATCAGCTGCCTGTGTGCTAAGAGTGTGCTTCTGGAGACTGTGTATTGTCAGCTGCAAGAGAGATCTGCATGGACGCTTGCACAACTGCATGAAGACTGCAGAGATGTATGTAAGAGTACATGTGTGGTAAGGGTTAATTGGAGTTTTGAACATGTAGGAACTACCTCACCCATTGCAGGAGTAGAAGGAAAATCTACCATGTTGATTTCAAATGTGTTAGCATTTGCCTCTCATTTGTGACATATTGATTTGTGCTGAATGCTAACCATCACAGTTCAAGAAAACAAGCTGCCCCTTTCCTGTGAGTGCAAGTCTTACAGAACTAGAGCAACACAAATTAAATCTCTGACAACAATTCCTGTGTGCAGACAGACTCATGGTGTGATTCTAGGCAGAAAACGATATTTGATTGGCAATTTCAAAGCACATTTACTACTGTGGTAGAGCAAGTGATAATTACTGTAACAGCCTGACACATTTTCCTTATAGTTTAGAGAGGCAGAAAAGAGCACATGTCCTAACAGCTACTTGAGACCATGAGCATGTGGAACCTGGGTGAGTGATTAGACTAGAGCAAAGGAAATGAGCCTTGGTGACGTTGAATGTTTTAGCGTTACACACTGCTATCTGAAATACCACACAGTGCTGAATAGTAAGCATGGGAGTGCAGGAAAATCAGCTGCCTGTGTGCTAAGAGTGTGCTTCTGGAGACTGTGTATTGTCAGGTGCAAGAGAGATCTGCATGGACGCTTGCAAAACTGCATGAAGACTGCAGAGATGTATGTAAGAGTACATGTGTGGTAAGGGTTAATTGGAGCTTTGAACATGTAGGAACTACCTCACCCATTGCAGGAGTAGAAGGAAAATCTACCATGTTGATTTCAAATGTGTTAGCATTTGCCTCTCATTTGTGACATATTGATTTGTGCTGAATGCTAACCATCACAGTTCAAGAAAACAAGCTGCCCCTTCCCTGCGAGTGCAAGTCTTACAGAACAAGAGCAACACAAATTAAATCTCTGACAACAATTCCTGTGTGCAGACAGACTCATGGTGTGATTCTAGGCAGAAAACGATATTTGATTGGCAATTTCAAAGCACATATACTACTGTGGTAGAGCAAGTGATAATTACTGTAACAGCCTGACACATTTTCCTTATAGTTTAGAGAGGCAGAAAAGAGCACATGTCCTAACAGCTACTTGAGACCATGAGCATGTGGAACCTGGGTGAGTGATTAGACTAGAGCAAAGAAATTGAGCCTTGGTGACGTTGAATGTGTTAGCGTTACACACTGCTATCTGAAATTCCACACAGTGCTGAATAGTAAGCATGGGAGTGCAGGAAAATCAGCTGCCTGTGTGCTAAGAGTATGCTTCTGGAGACTGTGTATTGTCAGGTGCAAGAGAGATCTGCATGGACGCTTGCACAACTGCATGAAGACTGCAGAGCTGTATGTAAGAGTACATGTGTGGTAAGGGTTAATTGGAGGTTTTGAACATGTAGGAACTACCTCACCCATTGCAGGAGTGGAAGGAAAATCTACCATGTTGATTTTAAATGTGTTAGCATTTGCCTCTCATTTGTGAGATATTGATTTGTGCTGAATACTAACCATCGCAGTTCAAAAAAATAAGCTGCCCCTTTCCTGCGAGTGCAAGTCTTACAGAACAAGAGCAACACAAATTAAATCTCTGACAACAATTCCTGTGTGCAGACAGACTCATGGGGTGATTCTAGGCAGAAAACGATATTTGATTGGCAATTTCAAAGCACATTTACTACTGTGGTAGAGCAAGTGACAATTACTGTAACAGCCTGACACATTTTCCTTATAGTTTAGAGAGGCAGAAAAGAGCACATGTCCTAACAGCTACTTGAGACCATGAGCATGTGGAAACTGGGTGAGTGATTAGACTAGAGCAATGGAAATGAGCCTTGGTGACGTTGAATGTGTTAGCGTTACACACTGCTATCTGAAATACCACACAGTGCTGAATAGTAAGCATGGGAGTGCAGGAAAATCAGCTGCCTGTGTGCTAAGAGTTTGCTTCTGGAGACTGTGTATTGTCAGGTGCAAGAGAGATCTGCATGGACGCTTGCACAAGTGCATGAAGACTGCAGAGCTGTATGTAAGAGTACATGTATGGTAAGGGTTAATTGGAGGGTAAACAACCTTTACAACTCAACTTTTACAACGCACTACCATTACAACTAAACTTTTACAACGCAAGTGGATTTACAACGCATGCCATTACAACGCAAGTCTTTACATCGACTTGCGCTAGATGGCGTGCTAACATTACAAATAGTGTAGTTTACCATCCCAACACCTTCCCTACTTTTAAGTGGACTGGAGTTGGAATAATAAATTACGCTTTTCTAATCTTAGCACGCCATCTAGCGCAAGTCGATGTAAAGACTTGCGTTGTAATGGCATAGCGTAGTAACATCGCAGTCGTTGTAAGGACTGCGATGTAACTGCACGCGTTGTAATGACTCGCGTTGTTACGTCATACATCCAATTGGAGTTTTGAACATGTAGGAACTACTTCACCCATTGCAGGAGTGGAAGGAAAATCTACCATGTTGATTTCAAATGTGTTAGCATTTGCCTCTCATTTGTGAGATATTGATTTGTGCTGAATGCTAACCATCACAGTTCAAGAAAACAAGCTGCCCCTTTCCTGTGAGTGCAAGTCTTACAGAACTAGAGCAACACAAATTAAATCTCTGACAACAATTCCTGTGTGCAGACAGACTCATGGTGTGATTCTAGGCAGAAAACGATATTTGATTGGCAATTTCAAAGCACATTTACTACTGTGGTAGAGCAAGTGATAATTACTGTAACAGCCTGACACATTTTCCTTATAGTTTAGAGAGGCAGAAAAGAGCACATGTCCTAACAGCTACTTGAGACCATGAGCATGTGGAACCTGGGTGAGTGATTAGACTAGAGCAAAGGAATTGAGCCTTGGTGACATTGAATGTGTTAGCGTTACACACTGCTATCTGAAATACCACACAGTGCTGAATAGTAAGCATGGGAGTGCAGGAAAATCAGCTGCCTGTGTGCTAAGAGTTTGCTTCTGGAGACTGTGTATAGTCAGGTACAAGAGAGATCTGCATGGACGCTTGCACAACTGCATGAAGACTGCAGAGCTGTATGTAAGAGTACATGTGTGGTAAGGGTTAATTGGAGGTTTTGAACATGTAGGAACTACCTCACCCATTGCAGGAGTGGAATGAAAATCTACCATGTTGATTTTAAATGTGTTAGCATTTGCCTCTCATTTGTGAGATATTGATTTGTGCTGAATACTAACCATCGCAGTTCAAAAAAACAAGCTGCCCCTTTCCTGCGAGTGCAAGTCTTACAGAACAAGAGCAACACAAATTAAATCTCTGACAACAATTCCTGTGTGCAGACAGACTCATGGTGTGATTCTAGGCAGAAAACGATATTTGATTGGCAATTTCAAAGTACATTTACTACTGTGGTAGAGCAAGTGACAATTACTGTAACAGCCTGACACATTTTCCTTATAGTTTAGAGAGGCAGAAAAGGTCACATGTCCTAACAGCTACTTGAGACCATGAGCATGTGGAAACTGGGTGAGTGATTAGACTAGAGCAAAGGAAATGAGCCTTGGTGACGTTGAATGTGTTAGCGTTACACACTGCTATCTGAAATACCACACAGTGCTGAATAGTAAGCATGGGAGTGCAGGAAAATCAGCTGCCTGTGTGCTAAGAGTTTGCTTCTGGAGACTGTGTATTGTCAGGTGCAAGAGAGATCTGCATGGACGCTTGCACAAGTCCATGAAGACTGCAGAGCTGTATGTAAGAGTACATGTATGGTAAGGGTTAATTGGAGGGTAAGCAACCTTTACAACGCAACTTTTACAACGCACTACCATTACAACTAAACTTTTACAACGCAAGTGGATTTACAACGCATGCCATTACAACGCAAGTCTTTACATCGACTTGCGCTAGATGGCGTGCTAACATTACAAATAGTGTAGTTTACTATCCCAACACCTTCCCTACTGTTAAGTGGACTGGAGTTGGAATAATAAATTACGCTTTTCTAATCTTAGCACGCCATCTAGCGCAAGTCGATGTAAAGACTTGCGTTGTAATGGCATAGCCTAGTAACATCGCAGTCGTTGTAACGACCGCGATGTAACTGCACGCGTTGTAATGACTCGCGTTGTTACGTCATACATCCAATTGGAGTTTTGAACATGTAGGAACTACTTCACCCATTGCAGGAGTGGAAGGAAAATCTACCATGTTGATTTCAAATGTGTTAGCATTTGCCTCTCATTTGTGAGATATTGATTTGTGCTGAATGCTAACCATCACAGTTCAAGAAAACAAGCTGCCCCTTTCCTGTGAGTGCAAGTCTTACAGAACTAGAGCAACACAAATTAAATCTCTGACAACAATTCCTGTGTGCAGACAGACTCATGGTGTGATTCTAGGCAGAAAACGATATTTGATTGGCAATTTCAAAGCACATATACTACTGTGGTAGAGCAAGTGATAATTACTGTAACAGCCTGACACATTTTCCTTATAGTTTAGAGAGGCAGAAAATAGCACATGTCCTAACAGCTACTTGAGACCATGAGCATGTGGAACCTGGGTGAGTGATTAGACTAGAGCAAAGAAATTGAGCCTTGGTGACGTTGAATGTGTTAGCGTTACACACTGCTATCTGAAATACCACACAGTGCTGAATAGTAAGCATGGGAGTGCAGGAAAATCAGCTGCCTGTGTGCTAAGAGTATGCTTCTGGAGACTGTGTATTGTCAGGTGCAAGAGAGATCTGCATGGACGCTTGCACAACTGCATGAAGACTGCAGAGCTGTATGTAAGAGTACATGTGTGGTAAGGGTTAATTGGAGGTTTTGAACATGTAGGAACTACCTCACCCATTGCAGGAGTGGAAGGAAAATCTACCATGTTGATTTTAAATGTGTTAGCATTTGCCTCTCATTTGTGAGATATTGATTTGTGCTGAATACTAACCATCGCAGTTCAAAAAAATAAGCTGCCCCTTTCCTGCGAGTGCAAGTCTTACAGAACAAGAGCAACACAAATTAAATCTCTGACAACAATTCCTGTGTGCAGACAGACTCATGGGGTGATTCTAGGCAGAAAACGATATTTGATTGGCAATTTCAAAGCACATTTACTACTGTGGTAGAGCAAGTGACAATTACTGTAACAGCCTGACACATTTTCCTTATAGTTTAGAGAGGCAGAAAAGAGCACATGTCCTAACAGCTACTTGAGACCATGAGCATGTGGAAACTGGGTGAGTGATTAGACTAGAGCAATGGAAATGAGCCTTGGTGACGTTGAATGTGTTAGCGTTACACACTGCTATCTGAAATACCACACAGTGCTGAATAGTAAGCATGGGAGTGCAGGAAAATCAGCTGCCTGTGTGCTAAGAGTTTGCTTCTGGAGACTGTGTATTGTCAGGTGCAAGAGAGATCTGCATGGACGCTTGCACAAGTGCATGAAGACTGCAGAGCTGTATGTAAGAGTACATGTATGGTAAGGGTTAATTGGAGGGTAAACAACCTTTACAACTCAACTTTTACAACGCACTACCATTACAACTAAACTTTTACAACGCAAGTGGATTTACAACGCATGCCATTACAACGCAAGTCTTTACATCGACTTGCGCTAGATGGCGTGCTAACATTACAAATAGTGTAGTTTACTATCCCAACACCTTCCCTACTTTTAAGTGGACTGGAGTTGGAATAATAAATTACGCTTTTCTAATCTTAGCACGCCATCTAGCGCAAGTCGATGTAAAGACTTGCGTTGTAATGGCATAGCGTAGTAACATCGCAGTCGTTGTAAGGACTGCGATGTAACTGCACGCGTTGTAATGACTCGCGTTGTTACGTCATACATCCAATTGGAGTTTTGAACATGTAGGAACTACTTCACCCATTGCAGGAGTGGAAGGAAAATCTACCATGTTGATTTCAAATGTGTTAGCATTTGCCTCTCATTTGTGAGATATTGATTTGTGCTGAATGCTAACCATCACAGTTCAAGAAAACAAGCTGCCCCTTTCCTGTGAGTGCAAGTCTTACAGAACTAGAGCAACACAAATTAAATCTCTGACAACAATTCCTGTGTGCAGACAGACTCATGGTGTGATTCTAGGCAGAAAACGATATTTGATTGGCAATTTCAAAGCACATTTACTACTGTGGTAGAGCAAGTGATAATTACTGTAACAGCCTGACACATTTTCCTTATAGTTTAGAGAGGCAGAAAAGAGCACATGTCCTAACAGCTACTTGAGACCATGAGCATGTGGAACCTGGGTGAGTGATTAGACTAGAGCAAAGGAATTGAGCCTTGGTGACATTGAATGTGTTAGCGTTACACACTGCTATCTGAAATACCACACAGTGCTGAATAGTAAGCATGGGAGTGCAGGAAAATCAGCTGCCTGTGTGCTAAGAGTTTGCTTCTGGAGACTGTGTATAGTCAGGTACAAGAGAGATCTGCATGGACGCTTGCACAACTGCATGAAGACTGCAGAGCTGTATGTAAGAGTACATGTGTGGTAAGGGTTAATTGGAGGTTTTGAACATGTAGGAACTACCTCACCCATTGCAGGAGTGGAAGGAAAATCTACCATGTTGATTTTAAATGTGTTAGCATTTGCCTCTCATTTGTGAGATATTGATTTGTGCTGAATACTAACCATCGCAGTTCAAAAAAACAAGCTGCCCCTTTCCTGCGAGTGCAAGTCTTACAGAACAAGAGCAACACAAATTAAATCTCTGACAACAATTCCTGTGTGCAGACAGACTCATGGTGTGATTCTAGGCAGAAAACGATATTTGATTGGCAATTTCAAAGTACATTTACTACTGTGGTAGAGCAAGTGACAATTACTGTAACAGCCTGACACATTTTCCTTATAGTTTAGAGAGGCAGAAAAGAGCACATGTCCTAACAGCTACTTGAGACCATGAGCATGTGGAAACTGGGTGAGTGATTAGACTAGAGCAAAGGAAATGAGCCTTGGTGACGTTGAATGTGTTAGCGTTACACACTGCTATCTGAAATACCACACAGTGCTGAATAGTAAGCATGGGAGTGCAGGAAAATCAGCTGCCTGTGTGCTAAGAGTTTGCTTCTGGAGACTGTGTATTGTCAGGTGCAAGAGAGATCTGCATGGACGCTTGCACAAGTCCATGAAGACTGCAGAGCTGTATGTAAGAGTACATGTATGGTAAGGGTTAATTGGAGGGTAAGCAACCTTTACAACGCAACTTTTACAACGCACTACCATTACAACTAAACTTTTACAACGCAAGTGGATTTACAACGCATGCCATTACAACGCAAGTCTTTACATCGACTTGCGCTAGATGGCGTGCTAACATTACAAATAGTGTAGTTTACTATCCCAACACCTTCCCTACTGTTAAGTGGACTGGAGTTGGAATAATAAATTACGCTTTTCTAATCTTAGCACGCCATCTAGCGCAAGTCGATGTAAAGACTTGCGTTGTAATGGCATAGCCTAGTAACATCGCAGTCGTTGTAACGACCGCGATGTAACTGCACGCGTTGTAATGACTCGCGTTGTTACGTCATACATCCAATTGGAGTTTTGAACATGTAGGAACTACTTCACCCATTGCAGGAGTGGAAGGAAAATCTACCATGTTGATTTCAAATGTGTTAGCATTTGCCTCTCATTTGTGAGATATTGATTTGTGCTGAATGCTAACCATCACAGTTCAAGAAAACAAGCTGCCCCTTTCCTGCGAGTGCAAGTCTTACAGAACAAGAGCAACACAAATTAAATCTCTGACAACAATTCCTGTGTGCAGAAAGACTCATGGTGTGATTCTAGGCAGAAAACGATATTTGATTGGCAATTTCAAAGCACATTTACTACTGTGGTAGAGCAAGTGATAATTACTGTAACAGCCTGACACATTTTCCTTATAGTTTAGAGAGGCAGAAAAGAGCACATGTCCTAACAGCTACTTGAGACCATGAGCATGTGGAACCTGGGTGAGTGATTATACTAGAGCAAAGGAAATGAGCCTTGGTGACGTTGAATGTGTTAGCGTTAAACACTGCTATCTGAAATACCACACAGTGCTGAATAGTAAGCATGGGAGTGCAGGAAAATCAGCTGCCTGTGTGCTAAGAGTGTGCTTCTGGAGACTGTGTATTGTCAGGTGCAAGAGAGATCTGCATGGACGCTTGCACAACTGCATGAAGACTGCAGAGATGTATGTAAGAGTACATGTGTGGTAAGGGTTAATTGGAGGTTTTGAACATGTAGGAACTACCGCACCTATTGCAGGAGTGGAAGGAAAATCTACCATGTTGATTTCAAATGTGTTAGCATTTGCCTCTCATTTGTGAGATATTGATTTGTGCTGAATGCTAACGATCACAGTTCAAGAAAACAAGCTGCCCCTTTCCTGTGAGTGCAAGTCTTACAGAACTAGAGCAACACAAATTAAATCTCTGACAACAATTCCTGTGTGCAGACAGACTCATGGTGTGATTCTAGGCAGAAAACGATATTTGATTGGCAATTTCAAAGCACATTTACTACTGTGGTAGAGCAAGTGATAATTACTGTAACAGCCTGACACATTTTCCTTATAGTTTAGAGAGGCAGAAAAGAGCACATGTCCTAACAGCTACTTGAGACCATGAGCAGGTGGAACCTGGGTGAGTGATTAGACTAGAGCAAAGGAAATGAGCCTTGGTGCCGTTGAATGTGTTAGCGTTACACACTGCTATCTGAAATACCACACAGTGCTGAATAGTAAGCATGGGAGTGCAGGAAAATCAGCTGCCTGTGTGCTAAGAGTGTGCTTCTGAAGACTGTGTATTGTCAGGTGCAAGAGAGATCTGCATGGATGCTTGCACAACTGCATGAAGACTGCAGAGATGTATGTAAGAGTACATGTGTGGTAGGGGTTAATTGGAGTTTTGAACATGTAGGAACTACCTCACCCATTGCAGGAGTGGAAGGAAAATCTATCATGTTGATTTCAAATGTGTTAGCATTTGCCTCTCATTTGTGAGATATTGATTTGTGCTGAATGCTAACCATCACAGTTCAAGAAAACAAGCTGCCCCTTTCCTGCGAGTGCAAGTCTTACAGAACAAGAGCAACACAAATTAAATCTCTGACAACAATTCCTGTGTGCAGACAGTCTCATGGTGTGATTCTAGGCAGAAAACGATATTTGATTGGCAATTTCAAAGCACATTTACTACTGTGGTAGAGCAAGTGATAATTACTGTAACAGCCTGACACATTTTCCTTATAGTTTAGAGAGGCAGAGAAGAGCACATGTCCTAACAGCTACTTGAGACCATGAGCATGTGGAACCTGGGTGAGTGATTAGACTAGAGCAAAGGAAATGAGCCTTGGTGACGTTGAATGTGTTAGCGTTACACACTGCTATCTGAAATACCACACAGTGCTGAATAGTAAGCATGGGAGTGCAGGAAAATCAGCTGCCTGTGTGCTAAGAGTGTGCTTCTGGAGACTGTGTATTGTCAGGTGCAAGAGAGATCTGCATGGACGCTTGCACAACTGCATGAAGACTGCAGAGATGTATGTAAGAGTACATGTGTGGTAAGGGTTAATTGGAGTTTTGAACATGTAGGAACTACCTCACCCATTGCAGGAGTGGAAGGAGAATCTACCATGTTGATTTCAAATGTGTTAGCATTTGCCTCTCATTTGTGAGATATTGATTTGTGCTGAATGCTAACCATCACCGTTCAAGAAAACAAGCTGCCCCTTTCCTGCGAGTGCAAGTCTTACAGAACTAGAGCAACACAAATTAAATCTCTGACAACAATTCCTGTGTGCAGACAGACTCATGGTGTGATTCTAGGCAGAAAACGATATTTGATTGGCAAATTCAAAGCACATTTACTACTGTGGTAGAGCAAGTGATAATTACTGTAACAGCCTGACACATTTTCCTTATAGTTTAGAGAGGCAGAAAAGAGCACATGTCCTAACAGCTACTTGAGACCATGAGCATGTGGAACCTGGGTGAGTGATTAAACTAGAGCAAAGGAAATGAGCCTTGTTGTCGTTGAATGTGTTAGCGTTACACACTGCTATCTGAAATACCACACAGTGCTGAATAGTAAGCATGGGAGTGCAGGAACATCAGCTGCCTGTGTGCTAATAGTGTGCTTCTGGAGACTGTGTATTGTCAGCTGCAAGAGAGATCTGCATGGACGCTTGCACAACTGCATGAAGACTGCAGAGATGTATGTAAGAGTACATGTGTGGTAAGGGTTAATTGGAGTTTTGAACATGTAGGAACTACCTCACCCATTGCAGGAGTAGAAGGAAAATCTACCATGTTGATTTCAAATGTGTTAGCATTTGCCTCTCATTTGTGACATATTGATTTGTGCTGAATGCTAACCATCACAGTTCAAGAAAACAAGCTGCCCCTTTCCTGTGAGTGCAAGTCTTACAGAACTAGAGCAACACAAATTAAATCTCTGACAACAATTCCTGTGTGCAGACAGACTCATGGTGTGATTCTAGGCAGAAAACGATATTTGATTGGCAATTTCAAAGCACATTTACTACTGTGGTAGAGCAAGTGATAATTACTGTAACAGCCTGACACATTTTCCTTATAGTTTAGAGAGGCAGAAAAGAGCACATGTCCTAACAGCTACTTGAGACCATGAGCATGTGGAACCTGGGTGAGTGATTAGACTAGAGCAAAGGAAATGAGCCTTGGTGACGTTGAATGTGTTAGCGTTACACACTGCTATCTGAAATACCACACAGTGCTGAATAGTAAGCATGGGAGTGCAGGAAAATCAGCTGCCTGTGTGCAAAGAGTTTGCTTCTGGAGACTGTGTATTGTCAGGGGCAAGAGAGATCTGCATGGACGCTTGCACAAGTGCATGAAGACTGCAGAGCTGTATGTAAGAGTACATGTATGGTAAGGGTTAATTGGAGGGTAAACAACCTTTACAACGCAACTTTTACAACGCACTACCATTACAACTAAACTTTTACAACGCAAGTGGATTTACAACGCATGCCATTACAACGCAAGTCTTTACATCGACTTGCGCTAGATGGCGTGCTAACATTACAAATAGTGTAGTTTACTATCCCAACACCTTCCCTACTGTTAAGTGGACTGGAGTTGGAATAATAAATTACGCTTTTCTAATCTTAGCACGCCATCTAGCGCAAGTCGATGTAAAGACTTGCGTTGTAATGGCATAGCGTAGTAACATCGCAGTCGTTGTAACGACCGCGATGTAACTGCACGCGTTGTAATGACTCGCGTTGTTACGTCATACATCCAATTGGAGTTTTGAACATGTAGGAACTACTTCACCCATTGCAGGAGTGGAAGGAAAATCTACCATGTTGATTTCAAATGTGTTAGCATTTGCCTCTCATTTGTGAGATATTGATTTGTGCTGAATGCTAACCATCACAGTTCAAGAAAACAAGCTGCCCCTTTCCTGCGAGTGCAAGTCTTACAGAACAAGAGCAACACAAATTAAATCTCTGACAACAATTCCTGTGTGCAGACAGACTCATGGTGTGATTCTAGGCAGAAAACGATATTTGATTGGCAATTTCAAAGCACATTTACTACTGTGGTAGAGCAAGTGATAATTACTGTAACAGCCTGACACATTTTCCTTATAGTTTAGAGAGGCAGAAAAGAGCACATGTCCTCACAGCTACTTGAGAGCATGAGCATGTGGAACCTGAGTGAGTGATTAGACTAGATCAAAGGAAATGAGCCTTGGTGACGTTGAATGTGTTAGCGTTACACACTGCTATCTGAAATACCACACAGTGCTGAATAGTAAGCATGGGAGTGCAGGAAAATCAGCTGCCTGTGTGCTAAGAGTGTGCTTCTGGAGACTGTGTATTGTTAGGTGCAAGAGAGATCTGCATGGACGCTTGCACAACTGCATGAAGACTGCAGAGATGTATGTAAGAGTACATGTGTGGTAAGGGTTAATTGGAGTTTTGAACATGTAGGAACTACCTCACCCATTGCAGGAGTGGAAGGAAAATCTACCATGTTGATTTCAAATGTGTTAGCATTTGCCTCTCATTTGTGAGATATTGATTTGTGCTGAATACTAACCATCACAGTTCAAGAAAACAAGCTGCCCCTTCCCTGCGAGTGCAAGTCTTACAGAACAAGAGCAACACAAATTAAATCTCTGACAACAATTCCTGTGTGCAGACAGACTCATGGTGTGATTCTAGGCAGAAAACGATACTTGGTTGGCAATTTCAAAGCACATTTACTACTGTGGTAGAGCAAGTGACAATTACTGTAACAGCCTGACACATTTTCCTTATAGTTCAGAGAGGCAGAAAAGAGCACATGTCCTAACAGCTACTTGAGACCATGAGCATGTGGAACCTGGGTGAGTGATTAGACTAGAGCAAAGGAATTGAGCCTCGGTGACGTTGAATGTGTTAGCGTTACACACTGCTATCTGAAATACCACACAGTGCTGAATAGTAAGCATGGGAGTGCAGGAAAATCAGCTGCCTGTGTGCTAAGAGTATACTTCTGGAGACTGTGTATTGTCAGGTGCAAGAGAGATCTGCATGGACGCTTGCACAACTGCATGAAGACTGCAGAGATGTATGTAAGAGTACATGTGTGGTAAGGGTTAATTGGAGTTTTGAAAATGTAGGAACTACCTCACCCATTGCAGGAGTGGAAGGAAAATCTACCATGTTGATTTCAAATGTGTTAGCATTTGCCTCTCATTTGTGAGATATTGATTTGTGCTGAATACTAACCATCGCAGTTCAAAAAAACAAGCTGCCCCTTTCCTGCGAGTGCAAGTCTTACAGAACAAGAGCAACACAAATTAAATCTCTGACAACAATTCCTGTGTGCAGACAGACTCATGGTGTGTTTCTAGGCAGAAAACGATATTTGATTGGCAATTTTAAAGCACATTTACTACTGTGGTAGAGCAAGTGACAATTACTGTAACAGCCTGACACATTTTCCTTATAGTTTAGAGAGGCAGAAAAGAGCACATGTCCTAACAGCTACTTGAGACCATGAGCATGTGGAAACTGGGTGAGTGATTAGACTAGAGCAAAGGAAATGAGCCTTGGTGACGTTGAATGTGTTAGCGTTACACACTGCTATCTGAAATACCACACAGTGCTGAATAGTAAGCATGGGAGTGCAGGAAAATCAGCTGCCTGTGTGCTAAGAGTTTGCTTCTGGAGACTGTGTATTGTCAGGTGGAAGAGAGATCTGCATGGACGCTTGCACAACTGCATGAAGACTGCAGAGCTGTATGTCAGAGTACATGTGTGGTAAGGGTTAATTGGAGGGTAAACAACCTTTACAACGCAACTTTTACAACGCACTACCATTACAACTAAACTTTTACAACGCAAGTGGATTTACAACGCATGCCATTGCAACGCAAGTCTTTACATCGACTTGCGCTAGATGGCGTGCTAACATTACAAATAGTGTAGTTTACTATCCCAACACCTTCCCTACTGTTAAGTGGAATGGAGTTGGAATAGTAAATTACGCTTTTCTAATCTTAGCACGCCATCTAGCGCAAGTCGATGTAAAGACTTGCGTTGTAATGGCATAGTGTAGTAACATCGCAGTCGTTGTAACGACCGCGATGTAACTGCACGCGTTGTAATGACTCGCATTGTTACGTCATACATCCAATTGGAGTTTTGAACATGTAAGAACTACTTCACCCATTGCAGGAGTGGAAGGAAAATCTACCATGTTGATTTCAAATGTGTTAGCATTTGCCTCTCATTTGTGAGATATTGATTTGTGCTGAATGCTAACCATCACAGTTCAAGAAAACAAGCTGCCCCTTTCCTGCGAGTGCAAGTCTTACAGAACAAGAGCAACACGAATTAAATCTCTGACAACAATTCCTGTGTGCAGACAGACTCATGGTGTGAATCTAGGCAGAAAACGATATTTGATTGGCAATTTCAAAGCACATTTACTACTGTGGTAGAGCAAATGATAATTACTGTAACAGCCTGACACATTTTCCTTATAGTTCAGAGAGGCAGAAAAGAGCACATGTCCTAACAGCTACTTGAGACCATGAGCATGTGGAACCTGGGTGAGTGATTAGACTAGAGCAAAGGAAATGAGCCTTGGTGACGTTGAATGTGTTAGCGTTACACACTGCTATCTGAAATACCACACAGTGCTGAATAGTAAGCATGGGAGTGCAGGAAAATCAGCTGCCTGTGTGCTAAGAGTGTGCTTCTGGAGACTGTGTATTGTCAGGTGCAAGAGAGATCTGCATGGACGCTTGCACAACTGCATGAAGACTGCAGAGATGTATGTAAGAGTACATGTGTGGTAAGGGTTAATTGGAGTTTTGAACATGTAGGAACTACCTCACCCATTGCAGGAGTGGAAGGAAAATCTACCATGTTGATTTCAAATGTGTTAGCATTTGCCTCTCATTTGTGAGATATTGATTTGTGCTGAATGCTAACCATCACAGTTCAAGAAAACAAGCTGCCCCTTTCCTGCGAGTGCAAGTCTTACAGAACAAGAGCAACACGAATTAAATCTCTGACAACAATTCCTGTGTGCGGACAGACTCATGGTGTGATTCTAGGCAGAAAACGATATTTGATTGGCAATTTCAAAGCACATTTACTACTGTGGTAGAGCAAATGATTACTGTAACAGCCTGACACATTTTCCTTATAGTTTAGAGAGGCAGAGAAGAGCACATGTCCTAACAGCTACTTGAGACCATGAGCATGTGTAACCTGGGTGAGTGATTAGACTAGAGCAAAGGAAATGAGCCTTGGTGACGTTGAATGTGTTAGCGTTACACACTGCTATCTGAAATACCACACAGTGCTGAATAGTAAGCATGGGAGTGCAGGAAAATCAGCTGCCTGTGTGCTAAGAGTGTGCTTCTGGAGACTGTGTATTGTCAGGTGCAAGAGAGATCTGCATGGACGCTTGCACAACTGCATGAAGACTGCAGAGATGTATGTAAGAGTACATGTGTGGTAAGGGTAAATTGGAGTTTTGAACATGTAGGAACTACCTCACCCATTGCAGGAGTGGAAGGAGAATCTACCATGTTGATTTCAAATGTGTTAGCATTTGCCTCTCATTTGTGAGATATTGATTTGTGCTGAATGCTAACCATCACAGTTCAAGAAAACAAGCTGCCCCTTCCCTGTGAGTGCAAGTCTTACAGAACAAGAGCAACACAAATTAAATCTCTGACAACAATTCCTGTGTGCAGACAGACTCCTGGTGTGATTCTAGGCAGAAAACGATATTTGATTGGCAATTTCAAAGCACATTTACTACTGTGGTAGAGCAAGTGATACTTACTGTAACAGCCTGACACATTTTCCTTATAGTTTAGAGAGGCAGAAAAGAGCACATGTCCTAACAGCTACTTGAGACCATGAGCATGTGGAACCTGGGTGAGTGATTAGACTAGAGCAAAGGAAATGATCCTCGGTGACGTTGAATGTGTTAGCGTTGCACACTGCTATCTGAAATACCACACAGTGCTGAATAGTAAGCATGGGAGTGCAGTAAACTCAACTGCCTGTGGGCTAAGAGTGTGCTTCTGGAGACTGTGTATTGTCAGGTGCAAGAGAGATCTGCATGGACGCTTGCACAACTGCATGAAGACTGCAGAGATATATGTAAGAGTACATGTGTGGTAAGGGTTAATTGGAGGTTTTGAACATGTAGAAACTACCTCACCCGTTGCAGGAGTGGAAGGAAAATCTACCATGTTGATTTCAAATGTGTTAGCATTTGCCTCTCATTTGTGAGATATTGATTTGTGCTGAATGCTAACCATCGCAGTTCAAGAAAACAAGCTGCCCCTTTCCTGCGAGTGCAAGTCTTACAGAACAAGAGCACCACAAATTAAATCTCTGACAACAATTCCTGTGTGCAGACAGACTCATGGTGTGATTCTAGGCAGAAAACGATATTTCATTGGCAATTTCAAAGCACATTTACTACTGTGGTAGAGCAAGTGAAAATTACTGTAACAGCCTGACACATTTTCCTTATAGTTTAGAGAGGCAGAAAAGAGCACATGTCCTAACAGCTACTTGAGACCATGAGCATGTGGAAACTGGGTGAGTGATTAGACTAGAGCAAAGGAAATGAGCCTTGGTGACGTTGAATGTGTTAGCGTTACACACTGCTATCTGAAATACCACACAGTGCTGAATAGTAAGCATGGGAGTGCAGGAAAATCAGCTGCCTGTGTGCTAAGAGTTTGCTTCTGGAGACTGTGTATTGTCAGGTGCAAGAGAGATCTGCATGGACGCTTGCACAACTGCATGAAGACTGCAGAGCTGTATGTAAGAGTACATGTGTGGTAAGGGTTAGTTGGAGGGTAAACAACCTTTACAACGGAACTTTTACAACGCACTACCATTACAACTAAACTTTTACAACGCAAGTGGATTTACAACGCATGCCATTACAACGCAAGTCTTTACATCGACTTGCGCTAGATGGCGTGCTAACATTACAAATAGTGTAGTTTACTATCTCAACACCTTCCCTACTGTTAAGTGGACTGGAGTTGGAATAGTAAATTACGCTTTTCTAATGTTAGCACGCCATCTAGCGCAAGTCGATGTAAAGACTTGCGTTGTAATGGCATAGCGTAGTAACATCGCAGTCGTTGTAACGACCGTGATGTAACTGCATGCGTTGTAATGACTTGCGTTGTTACGTCATACATCCAATTGGAGTTTTGAACATGTAGGAACTACTTCACCCATTGCAGGAGTGGAAGGAAAATCTACCATGTTGATTTCAAATGTGTTAGCATTTGCCTCTCATTTGTGAGATATTGATTTGTGCTGAATGCTAACCATCACAGTTCAAGAAAACAAGCTGCCCCTTTCCTGCGAGTGCAAGTCTTACAGAACAAGAGCAACACAAATTAAATCTCTGACAACAATTCCTGTGTGCAGACAGACTCATGGTGTGATTCTAGGCAGAAAACGATATTTGATTGGCAATTTCAAAGCACATTTACTACTGTGGTAGAGCAAGTGACTGTAACAGCCTGACACATTTTCCTTAGAGTTTAGAGAGGCAGAAAAGAGCACATGTCCTAACAGCTACTTGAGAGCATGAGCATGTGGAACCTGGGTGAGTGATTAGACTAGATCAAAGGAAATGAGCCTTGGTGACAATGAATGTGTTAGCGTTACACACTGCTATCTGAAATACCACACAGTGCTGAATAGTAAGCATGGGAGTGCAGGAAAATCAGCTGCCTGTGTGCTAAGAGTGTGCTTCTGGAGACTGTGTATTGTTAGGTGCAAGAGAGATCTGCATGGACGCTTGCACAACTGCATGAAGACTGCAGAGATGTATGTAAGAGTACATGTGTGGTAAGGGTTAATTGGAGTTTTGAACATGTAGGAACTACATCACCCATTGCAGGAGTGGAAGGAAAATCTACCATGTTGATTTCAAATGTGTTAGCATTTGCCTCTCATTTGTGAGATATTGATTTGTGCTGAATGCTAACCATCACAGTTCAAAAAAACAAGCTGCCCCTTTCCTGCGAGTGCAAGTCTTACAGAACAAGAGCAACAAGAATTAAATCTCTGACAACAATTCCTGTGTGCAGACAGACTCATGGTGTGAATCTAGGCAGAAAACGATATTTGATTGGCAATTTCAAAGCACATTTACTACTATGGTAGAGCAAATGATAATTACTGTAACAGCCTGACACATTTTCCTTATAGTTCAGAGAGGCAGAAAAGAGCACATGTCCTAACAGCTACTTGAGACCATGAGCATGTGGAACCTGGGTGAGTGATTATACTAGAGCAAAGGAAATGAGCCTTGGTGACGTTGAATGTGTTAGCGTTACACACTGCTATCTGAAATACCACACAGTGCTGAATAGTAAGCATGGGAGTGCAGGAAAATCAGCTGCCTGTGTGCTAAGAGTGTGCTTCTGGAGACTGTTTATTGTCAGGTGCAAGAGAGATCTGCATGGACGCTTGCAAAACTGCATGAAGACTGCAGAGATGTATGTAAAAGTACATGTGTGGTAAGGGTTAATTGGAGTTTTGAACATGTAGGAACTACCTCACCCATTGCAGGAGTGGAAGGAAAATCTACCATGTAGATTTCAAATGTGTTAGCATTTGCCTCTCATTTGTGAGATATTGATTTGTGCTGAATGCTAACCATCACAGTTCAAGAAAACAAGCTGCCCCTTTCCTGCGAGTGCAAGTCTTACAGAACAAGAGCAACACAAATTAAATCTCTGACAACAATTCCTGTGTGCAGACAGACTCATGGTGTGATTCTAGGCAGAAAACGATATTTGATTGGCAATTTCAAAGCACATTTACTACTGTGGTAGAGCAAGTGATAATTACTGTAACAGCCTGACACATTTTCCTTATAGTTTAGAGAGGCAGAGAAGAGCACATGTCCTAACAGCTACTTGAGACCATGAGCATGTGTATCCTGGGTGAGTGATTAGACTAGAGCAAAGGAAATGAGCCTTGGTGACGTTGAATGTGTTAGCGTTACACACTGCTATCTGAAATACCACACAGTGCTGAATAGTAAGCATGGGAGTGCAGGAAAATCAGCTGCCTGTGTGCTAAGAGTGTGCTTCTGGAGACTGTGTATTGTCAGGTGCAAGAGAGATCTGCATGGACGCTTGCACAACTGCATGAAGACTGCAGAGATGTATGTAAGAGTACATGTGTGGTAAGGGTTAATTGGAGTTTTGAACATGTAGGAACTACCTCACCCATTGCAGGAGTGGAAGGAAAATCTACCATGTTGATTTCAAATGTGTTAGCATTTGCCTCTCATTTGTGAGATATTGATTTGTGCTGAATGCTAACCATCGCAGTTCAAGAAAACAAGCTGCCCCTTTCCTGCGAGTGCAAGTCTTACAGAACAAGAGCAACACAAATTAAATCTCTGACAACAATTCCTGTGTGCAGACAGACTCATGGTGTGATTCTAGGCAGAAAACGATATTTCATTGGCAATTTCAAAGCACATTTACTACTGTGGTAGAGCAAGTGAAAATTACTGTAACAGCCTGACACATTTTCCTTATAGTTTAGAGAGGCAGAAAAGAGCACATGTCCTAACAGCTACTTGAGACCATGAGCATGTGGAAACTGGGTGAGTGATTAGACTAGAGCAAAGGAAATGAGCCTTGGTGACGTTGAATGTGTTAGCGTTACACACTGCTATCTGAAATACCACACAGTGCTGAATAGTAAGCATGGGAGTGCAGGAAAATCAGCTGCCTGTGTGCTAAGAGTTTGCTTCTGGAGACTGTGTATTGTCAGGTGCAAGAGAGATCTGCATGGACGCTTGCACAACTGCATGAAGACTGCAGAGCTGTATGTAAGAGTACATGTGTGGTAAGGGTTAGTTGGAGGGTAAACAACCTTTACAACGCAACTTTTACAACGCACTACCATTACAACTAAACTTTTACAACGCAAGTGGATTTACAACGCATGCCATTACAACGCAAGTCTTTACATCGACTTGCGCTAGATGGCGTGCTAACATTACAAATAGTGTAGTTTACTATCTCAACACCTTCCCTACTGTTAAGTGGACTGGAGTTGGAATAGTAAATTACGCTTTTCTAATGTTAGCACGCCATCTAGCGCAAGTCGATGTAAAGACTTGCGTTGTAATGGCATAGCGTAGTAACATCGCAGTCGTTGTAACGACCGTGATGTAACTGCATGCGTTGTAATGACTTGCGTTGTTACGTCATACATCCAATTGGAGTTTTGAACATGTAGGAACTACTTCACCCATTGCAGGAGTGGAAGGAAAATCTACCATGTTGATTTCAAATGTGTTAGCATTTGCCTCTCATTTGTGAGATATTGATTTGTGCTGAATGCTAACCATCACAGTTCAAGAAAACAAGCTGCCCCTTTCCTGCGAGTGCAAGTCTTACAGAACAAGAGCAACACAAATTAAATCTCTGACAACAATTCCTGTGTGCAGACAGACTCATGGTGTGATTCTAGGCAGAAAACGATATTTGATTGGCAATTTCAAAGCACATTTACTACTGTGGTAGAGCAAGTGACTGTAACAGCCTGACACATTTTCCTTATAGTTTAGAGAGGCAGAAAAGAGCACATGTCCTAACAGCTACTTGAGAGCATGAGCATGTGGAACCTGGGTGAGTGATTAGACTAGATCAAAGGAAATGAGCCTTGGTGACATTGAATGTGTTAGCGTTACACACTGCTATCTGAAATACCACACAGTGCTGAATAGTAAGCATGGGAGTGCAGGAAAATCAGCTGCCTGTGTGCTAAGAGTGTGCTTCTGGAGACTGTGTATTGTTAGGTGCAAGAGAGATCTGCATGGACGCTTGCACAACTGCATGAAGACTGCAGAGATGTATGTAAGAGTACATGTGTGGTAAGGGTTAATTGGAGATTTGAACATGTAGGAACTACATCACCCATTGCAGGAGTGGAAGGAAAATCTACCATGTTGATTTCAAATGTGTTAGCATTTGCCTCTCATTTGTGAGATATTGATTTGTGCTGAATGCTAACCATCACAGTTCAAAAAAACAAGCTGCCCCTTTCCTGCGAGTGCAAGTCTTACAGAACAAGAGCAACAAGAATTAAATCTCTGACAACAATTCCTGTGTGCAGACAGACTCATGGTGTGAATCTAGGCAGAAAACGATATTTGATTGGCAATTTCAAAGCACATTTACTACTGTGGTAGAGCAAATGATAATTACTGTAACAGCCTGACACATTTTCCTTATAGTTCAGAGAGGCAGAAAAGAGCACATGTCCTAACAGCTACTTGAGACCATGAGCATGTGGAACCTGGGTGAGTGATTATACTAGAGCAAAGGAAATGAGCCTTGGTGACGTTGAATGTGTTAGCGTTACACACTGCTATCTGAAATACCACACAGTGCTGAATAGTAAGCATGGGAGTGCAGGAAAATCAGCTGCCTGTGTGCTAAGAGTGTGCTTCTGGAGACTGTGTATTGTCAGGTGCAAGAGAGATCTGCATGGACGCTTGCACAACTGCATGAAGACTGCAGAGATGTATGTAAGAGTACATGTGTGGTAAGGGTTAATTGGAGTTTTGAACATGTAGGAACTACCTCACCCATTGCAGGAGTGGAAGGAAAATCTACCATGTAGATTTCAAATGTGTTAGCATTTGCCTCTCATTTGTGAGATATTGATTTGTGCTGAATGCTAACCATCACAGTTCAAGAAAACAAGCTGCCCCTTTCCTGCGAGTGCAAGTCTTACAGAACAAGAGCAACACAAATTAAATCTCTGACAACAATTCCTGTGTGCAGACAGACTCATGGTGTGATTCTAGGCAGAAAACGATATTTGATTGGCAATTTCAAAGCACATTTACTACTGTGGTAGAGCAAGTGATAATTACTGTAACAGCCTGACACATTTTCCTTATAGTTTAGAGAGGCAGAGAAGAGCACATGTCCTAACAGCTACTTGAGACCATGAGCATGTGGAACCTGGGTGAGTGATTATACTAGAGCAAAGGAAATGAGCCTTGGTGACGTTGAATGTGTTAGCGTTACACACTGCTATCTGAAATACCACACAGTGCTGAATAGTAAGCATGGGAGTGCAGGAAAATCAGCTGCCTGTGTGCTAAGAGTGTGCTTCTGGAGACTGTGTATTGTCAGGTGCAAGAGAGATCTGCATGGACGCTTGCACAACTGCATGAAGACTGCAGAGATGTATGTAAGAGTACATGTGTGGTAAGGGTTAATTGGAGTTTTGAACATGTAGGAACTACCTCACCCATTGCAGAAGTGGAAGGAAAATCTACCATGTAGATTTCAAATGTGTTAGCATTTGCCTCTCATTTGTGAGATATTGATTTGTGCTGAATGCTAACCATCACAGTTCAAGAAAACAAGCTGCCCCTTTCCTGCGAGTGCAAGTCTTACAGAACAAGAGCAACACGAATTAAATCTCTGACAACAATTCCTGTGTGCAGACAGACTCATGGTGTGATTCTAGGCAGAAAACGATATTTGATTGGCAATTTCAAAGCACATTTACTACTGTGGTAGAGCAAGTGATAATTACTGTAACAGCCTGACACATTTTCCTTATAGTTTAGAGAGGCAGAGAAGAGCACATGTCCTAACAGCTACTTGAGACCATGAGCATGTGTATCCTGGGTGAGTGATTAGACTAGAGCAAAGGAAATGAGCCTTGGTGACGTTGAATGTGTTAGCGTTACACACTGCTATCTGAAATACCACACAGTGCTGAATAGTAAGCATGGGAGTGCAGGAAAATCAGCTGCCTGTGTGCTAAGAGTGTGCTTCTGGAGACTGTGTATTGTCAGGTGCAAGAGAGATCTGCATGGACGCTTGCACAACTGCATGAAGACTGCAGAGATGTATGTAAGAGTACATGTGTGGTAAGGGTTAGTTGGAGGGTAAACAACCTTTACAACGCAACTTTTACAACGCACTACCATTACAACTAAACTTTTACAACGCAAGTGGATTTACAACGCATGCCATTACAACGCAAGTCTTTACATCGACTTGCGCTAGATGGCGTGCTAACATTACAAATAGTGTAGTTTACTATCCCAACACCTTCCCTACTGTTAAGTGGACTGGAGTTGGAATAGTAAATTACGCTTTTCTAATGTTAGCACGCCATCTAGCGCAAGTCGATGTAAAGACTTGCGTTGTAATGGCATAGCGTAGTAACATCGCAGTCGTTGTAACGACCGTGATGTAACTGCATGCGTTGTAATGACTCGCGTTGTTACGTCATACATCCAATTGGAGTTTTGAACATGTAGGAACTACTTCACCCATTGCAGGAGTGGAAGGAAAATCTACCATGTTGATTTCAAATGTGTTAGCATTTGCCTCTCATTTGTGAGATATTGATTTGTGCTGAATGCTAACCATCACAGTTCAAGAAAACAAGCTGCCCCTTTCCTGCGAGTGCAAGTCTTACAGAACAAGAGCAACACAAATTAAATCTCTGACAACAATTCCTGTGTGCAGACAGACTCATGGTGTGATTCTAGGCAGAAAACGATATTTGATTGGCAATTTCAAAGCACATTTACTACTGTGGTAGAGCAAATGATAATTACTGTAACAGCCTGACACATTTCCTTATAGTTTAGAGAGGCAGAGAAGAGCACATGTCCTAACAGCTACTTGAGACCATGAGCATGTGTAACCTGGGTGAGTGATTAGACTAGAGCAAAGGAAATGAGCCTTGGTGACGTTGAATGTGTTAGCGTTACACACTGCTATCTGAAATACCACACAGTGCTGAATAGTAAGCATGGGAGTGCAGGAAAATCAGCTGCCTGTGTGCTAAGAGTGTGCTTCTGGAGACTGTGTATTGTCAGGTGCAAGAGAGATCTGCATGGACGCTTGCACAACTGCATGAAGACTGCAGAGATGTATGTAAGAGTACATGTGTGGTAAGGGTAAATTGGAGTTTTGAACATGTAGGAACTACCTCACCCATTGCAGGAGTGGAAGGAGAATCTACCATGTTGATTTCAAATGTGTTAGCATTTGCCTCTCATTTGTGAGATATTGATTTGTGCTGAATGCTAACCATCACAGTTCAAGAAAACAAGCTGCCCCTTCCCTGTGAGTGCAAGTCTTACAGAACAAGAGCAACACAAATTAAATCTCTGACAACAATTCCTGTGTGCAGACAGACTCATGGTGTGATTCTAGGCAGAAAACGATATTTGATTGGCAATTTCAAAGCACATTTACTACTGTGGTAGAGCAAGTGATACTTACTGTAACAGCCTGACACATTTTCCTTATAGTTTAGAGAGGCAGAAAAGAGCACATGTCCTAACAGCTACTTGAGACCATGAGCATGTGGAACCTGGGTGAGTGATTAGACTAGAGCAAAGGAAATGATCCTCGGTGACGTTGAATGTGTTAGCGTTGCACACTGCTATCTGAAATACCACACAGTGCTGAATAGTAAGCATGGGAGTGCAGTAAACTCAACTGCCTGTGGGCTAAGAGTGTGCTTCTGGAGACTGTGTATTGTCAGGTGCAAGAGAGATCTGCATGGACGCTTGCACAACTGCATGAAGACTGCAGAGATATATGTAAGAGTACATGTGTGGTAAGGGTTAATTGGAGGTTTTGAACATGTAGAAACTACCTCACCCGTTGCAGGAGTGGAAGGAAAATCTACCATGTTGATTTCAAATGTGTTAGCATTTGCCTCTCATTTGTGAGATATTGATTTGTGCTGAATGCTAACCATCGCAGTTCAAGAAAACAAGCTGCCCCTTTCCTGCGAGTGCAAGTCTTACAGAACAAGAGCACCACAAATTAAATCTCTGACAACAATTCCTGTGTGCAGACAGACTCATGGTGTGATTCTAGGCAGAAAACGATATTTCATTGGCAATTTCAAAGCACATTTACTACTGTGGTAGAGCAAGTGAAAATTACTGTAACAGCCTGACACATTTTCCTTATAGTTTAGAGAGGCAGAAAAGAGCACATGTCCTAACAGCTACTTGAGACCATGAGCATGTGGAAACTGGGTGAGTGATTAGACTAGAGCAAAGGAAATGAGCCTTGGTGACGTTGAATGTGTTAGCGTTACACACTGCTATCTGAAATACCACACAGTGCTGAATAGTAAGCATGGGAGTGCAGGAAAATCAGCTGCCTGTGTGCTAAGAGTTTGCTTCTGGAGACTGTGTATTGTCAGGTGCAAGAGAGATCTGCATGGACGCTTGCACAACTGCATGAAGACTGCAGAGCTGTATGTAAGAGTACATGTGTGGTAAGGGTTAGTTGGAGGGTAAACAACCTTTACAACGGAACTTTTACAACGCACTACCATTACAACTAAACTTTTACAACGCAAGTGGATTTACAACGCATGCCATTACAACGCAAGTCTTTACATCGACTTGCGCTAGATGGCGTGCTAACATTACAAATAGTGTAGTTTACTATCTCAACACCTTCCCTACTGTTAAGTGGACTGGAGTTGGAATAGTAAATTACGCTTTTCTAATGTTAGCACGCCATCTAGCGCAAGTCGATGTAAAGACTTGCGTTGTAATGGCATAGCGTAGTAACATCGCAGTCGTTGTAACGACCGTGATGTAACTGCATGCGTTGTAATGACTTGCGTTGTTACGTCATACATCCAATTGGAGTTTTGAACATGTAGGAACTACTTCACCCATTGCAGGAGTGGAAGGAAAATCTACCATGTTGATTTCAAATGTGTTAGCATTTGCCTCTCATTTGTGAGATATTGATTTGTGCTGAATGCTAACCATCACAGTTCAAGAAAACAAGCTGCCCCTTTCCTGCGAGTGCAAGTCTTACAGAACAAGAGCAACACAAATTAAATCTCTGACAACAATTCCTGTGTGCAGACAGACTCATGGTGTGATTCTAGGCAGAAAACGATATTTGATTGGCAATTTCAAAGCACATTTACTACTGTGGTAGAGCAAGTGACTGTAACAGCCTGACACATTTTCCTTAGAGTTTAGAGAGGCAGAAAAGAGCACATGTCCTAACAGCTACTTGAGAGCATGAGCATGTGGAACCTGGGTGAGTGATTAGACTAGATCAAAGGAAATGAGCCTTGGTGACAATGAATGTGTTAGCGTTACACACTGCTATCTGAAATACCACACAGTGCTGAATAGTAAGCATGGGAGTGCAGGAAAATCAGCTGCCTGTGTGCTAAGAGTGTGCTTCTGGAGACTGTGTATTGTTAGGTGCAAGAGAGATCTGCATGGACGCTTGCACAACTGCATGAAGACTGCAGAGATGTATGTAAGAGTACATGTGTGGTAAGGGTTAATTGGAGTTTTGAACATGTAGGAACTACATCACCCATTGCAGGAGTGGAAGGAAAATCTACCATGTTGATTTCAAATGTGTTAGCATTTGCCTCTCATTTGTGAGATATTGATTTGTGCTGAATGCTAACCATCACAGTTCAAAAAAACAAGCTGCCCCTTTCCTGCGAGTGCAAGTCTTACAGAACAAGAGCAACAAGAATTAAATCTCTGACAACAATTCCTGTGTGCAGACAGACTCATGGTGTGAATCTAGGCAGAAAACGATATTTGATTGGCAATTTCAAAGCACATTTACTACTATGGTAGAGCAAATGATAATTACTGTAACAGCCTGACACATTTTCCTTATAGTTCAGAGAGGCAGAAAAGAGCACATGTCCTAACAGCTACTTGAGACCATGAGCATGTGGAACCTGGGTGAGTGATTATACTAGAGCAAAGGAAATGAGCCTTGGTGACGTTGAATGTGTTAGCGTTACACACTGCTATCTGAAATACCACACAGTGCTGAATAGTAAGCATGGGAGTGCAGGAAAATCAGCTGCCTGTGTGCTAAGAGTGTGCTTCTGGAGACTGTTTATTGTCAGGTGCAAGAGAGATCTGCATGGACGCTTGCAAAACTGCATGAAGACTGCAGAGATGTATGTAAAAGTACATGTGTGGTAAGGGTTAATTGGAGTTTTGAACATGTAGGAACTACCTCACCCATTGCAGGAGTGGAAGGAAAATCTACCATGTAGATTTCAAATGTGTTAGCATTTGCCTCTCATTTGTGAGATATTGATTTGTGCTGAATGCTAACCATCACAGTTCAAGAAAACAAGCTGCCCCTTTCCTGCGAGTGCAAGTCTTACAGAACAAGAGCAACACAAATTAAATCTCTGACAACAATTCCTGTGTGCAGACAGACTCATGGTGTGATTCTAGGCAGAAAACGATATTTGATTGGCAATTTCAAAGCACATTTACTACTGTGGTAGAGCAAGTGATAATTACTGTAACAGCCTGACACATTTTCCTTATAGTTTAGAGAGGCAGAGAAGAGCACATGTCCTAACAGCTACTTGAGACCATGAGCATGTGTATCCTGGGTGAGTGATTAGACTAGAGCAAAGGAAATGAGCCTTGGTGACGTTGAATGTGTTAGCGTTACACACTGCTATCTGAAATACCACACAGTGCTGAATAGTAAGCATGGGAGTGCAGGAAAATCAGCTGCCTGTGTGCTAAGAGTGTGCTTCTGGAGACTGTGTATTGTCAGGTGCAAGAGAGATCTGCATGGACGCTTGCACAACTGCATGAAGACTGCAGAGATGTATGTAAGAGTACATGTGTGGTAAGGGTTAATTGGAGTTTTGAACATGTAGGAACTACCTCACCCATTGCAGGAGTGGAAGGAAAATCTACCATGTTGATTTCAAATGTGTTAGCATTTGCCTCTCATTTGTGAGATATTGATTTGTGCTGAATGCTAACCATCGCAGTTCAAGAAAACAAGCTGCCCCTTTCCTGCGAGTGCAAGTCTTACAGAACAAGAGCAACACAAATTAAATCTCTGACAACAATTCCTGTGTGCAGACAGACTCATGGTGTGATTCTAGGCAGAAAACGATATTTCATTGGCAATTTCAAAGCACATTTACTACTGTGGTAGAGCAAGTGAAAATTACTGTAACAGCCTGACACATTTTCCTTATAGTTTAGAGAGGCAGAAAAGAGCACATGTCCTAACAGCTACTTGAGACCATGAGCATGTGGAAACTGGGTGAGTGATTAGACTAGAGCAAAGGAAATGAGCCTTGGTGACGTTGAATGTGTTAGCGTTACACACTGCTATCTGAAATACCACACAGTGCTGAATAGTAAGCATGGGAGTGCAGGAAAATCAGCTGCCTGTGTGCTAAGAGTTTGCTTCTGGAGACTGTGTATTGTCAGGTGCAAGAGAGATCTGCATGGACGCTTGCACAACTGCATGAAGACTGCAGAGCTGTATGTAAGAGTACATGTGTGGTAAGGGTTAGTTGGAGGGTAAACAACCTTTACAACGCAACTTTTACAACGCACTACCATTACAACTAAACTTTTACAACGCAAGTGGATTTACAACGCATGCCATTACAACGCAAGTCTTTACATCGACTTGCGCTAGATGGCGTGCTAACATTACAAATAGTGTAGTTTACTATCTCAACACCTTCCCTACTGTTAAGTGGACTGGAGTTGGAATAGTAAATTACGCTTTTCTAATGTTAGCACGCCATCTAGCGCAAGTCGATGTAAAGACTTGCGTTGTAATGGCATAGCGTAGTAACATCGCAGTCGTTGTAACGACCGTGATGTAACTGCATGCGTTGTAATGACTTGCATTGTTACGTCATACATCCAATTGGAGTTTTGAACATGTAGGAACTACTTCACCCATTGCAGGAGTGGAAGGAAAATCTACCATGTTGATTTCAAATGTGTTAGCATTTGCCTCTCATTTGTGAGATATTGATTTGTGCTGAATGCTAACCATCACAGTTCAAGAAAACAAGCTGCCCCTTTCCTGCGAGTGCAAGTCTTACAGAACAAGAGCAACACAAATTAAATCTCTGACAACAATTCCTGTGTGCAGACAGACTCATGGTGTGATTCTAGGCAGAAAACGATATTTGATTGGCAATTTCAAAGCACATTTACTACTGTGGTAGAGCAAGTGACTGTAACAGCCTGACACATTTTCCTTATAGTTTAGAGAGGCAGAAAAGAGCACATGTCCTAACAGCTACTTGAGAGCATGAGCATGTGGAACCTGGGTGAGTGATTAGACTAGATCAAAGGAAATGAGCCTTGGTGACATTGAATGTGTTAGCGTTACACACTGCTATCTGAAATACCACACAGTGCTGAATAGTAAGCATGGGAGTGCAGGAAAATCAGCTGCCTGTGTGCTAAGAGTGTGCTTCTGGAGACTGTGTATTGTTAGGTGCAAGAGAGATCTGCATGGACGCTTGCACAACTGCATGAAGACTGCAGAGATGTATGTAAGAGTACATGTGTGGTAAGGGTTAATTGGAGATTTGAACATGTAGGAACTACATCACCCATTGCAGGAGTGGAAGGAAAATCTACCATGTTGATTTCAAATGTGTTAGCATTTGCCTCTCATTTGTGAGATATTGATTTGTGCTGAATGCTAACCATCACAGTTCAAAAAAACAAGCTGCCCCTTTCCTGCGAGTGCAAGTCTTACAGAACAAGAGCAACAAGAATTAAATCTCTGACAACAATTCCTGTGTGCAGACAGACTCATGGTGTGAATCTAGGCAGAAAACGATATTTGATTGGCAATTTCAAAGCACATTTACTACTGTGGTAGAGCAAATGATAATTACTGTAACAGCCTGACACATTTTCCTTATAGTTCAGAGAGGCAGAAAAGAGCACATGTCCTAACAGCTACTTGAGACCATGAGCATGTGGAACCTGGGTGAGTGATTATACTAGAGCAAAGGAAATGAGCCTTGGTGACGTTGAATGTGTTAGCGTTACACACTGCTATCTGAAATACCACACAGTGCTGAATAGTAAGCATGGGAGTGCAGGAAAATCAGCTGCCTGTGTGCTAAGAGTGTGCTTCTGGAGACTGTGTATTGTCAGGTGCAAGAGAGATCTGCATGGACGCTTGCACAACTGCATGAAGACTGCAGAGATGTATGTAAGAGTACATGTGTGGTAAGGGTTAATTGGAGTTTTGAACATGTAGGAACTACCTCACCCATTGCAGGAGTGGAAGGAAAATCTACCATGTAGATTTCAAATGTGTTAGCATTTGCCTCTCATTTGTGAGATATTGATTTGTGCTGAATGCTAACCATCACAGTTCAAGAAAACAAGCTGCCCCTTTCCTGCGAGTGCAAGTCTTACAGAACAAGAGCAACACAAATTAAATCTCTGACAACAATTCCTGTGTGCAGACAGACTCATGGTGTGATTCTAGGCAGAAAACGATATTTGATTGGCAATTTCAAAGCACATTTACTACTGTGGTAGAGCAAGTGATAATTACTGTAACAGCCTGACACATTTTCCTTATAGTTTAGAGAGGCAGAGAAGAGCACATGTCCTAACAGCTACTTGAGACCATGAGCATGTGGAACCTGGGTGAGTGATTATACTAGAGCAAAGGAAATGAGCCTTGGTGACGTTGAATGTGTTAGCGTTACACACTGCTATCTGAAATACCACACAGTGCTGAATAGTAAGCATGGGAGTGCAGGAAAATCAGCTGCCTGTGTGCTAAGAGTGTGCTTCTGGAGACTGTGTATTGTCAGGTGCAAGAGAGATCTGCATGGACGCTTGCACAACTGCATGAAGACTGCAGAGATGTATGTAAGAGTACATGTGTGGTAAGGGTTAATTGGAGTTTTGAACATGTAGGAACTACCTCACCCATTGCAGAAGTGGAAGGAAAATCTACCATGTAGATTTCAAATGTGTTAGCATTTGCCTCTCATTTGTGAGATATTGATTTGTGCTGAATGCTAACCATCACAGTTCAAGAAAACAAGCTGCCCCTTTCCTGCGAGTGCAAGTCTTACAGAACAAGAGCAACACGAATTAAATCTCTGACAACAATTCCTGTGTGCAGACAGACTCATGGTGTGATTCTAGGCAGAAAACGATATTTGATTGGCAATTTCAAAGCACATTTACTACTGTGGTAGAGCAAGTGATAATTACTGTAACAGCCTGACACATTTTCCTTATAGTTTAGAGAGGCAGAGAAGAGCACATGTCCTAACAGCTACTTGAGACCATGAGCATGTGTATCCTGGGTGAGTGATTAGACTAGAGCAAAGGAAATGAGCCTTGGTGACGTTGAATGTGTTAGCGTTACACACTGCTATCTGAAATACCACACAGTGCTGAATAGTAAGCATGGGAGTGCAGGAAAATCAGCTGCCTGTGTGCTAAGAGTGTGCTTCTGGAGACTGTGTATTGTCAGGTGCAAGAGAGATCTGCATGGACGCTTGCACAACTGCATGAAGACTGCAGAGATGTATGTAAGAGTACATGTGTGGTAAGGGTTAGTTGGAGGGTAAACAACCTTTACAACGCAACTTTTACAACGCACTACCATTACAACTAAACTTTTACAACGCAAGTGGATTTACAACGCATGCCATTACAACGCAAGTCTTTACATCGACTTGCGCTAGATGGCGTGCTAACATTACAAATAGTGTAGTTTACTATCCCAACACCTTCCCTACTGTTAAGTGGACTGGAGTTGGAATAGTAAATTACGCTTTTCTAATGTTAGCACGCCATCTAGCGCAAGTCGATGTAAAGACTTGCGTTGTAATGGCATAGCGTAGTAACATCGCAGTCGTTGTAACGACCGTGATGTAACTGCATGCGTTGTAATGACTCGCGTTGTTACGTCATACATCCAATTGGAGTTTTGAACATGTAGGAACTACTTCACCCATTGCAGGAGTGGAAGGAAAATCTACCATGTTGATTTCAAATGTGTTAGCATTTGCCTCTCATTTGTGAGATATTGATTTGTGCTGAATGCTAACCATCACAGTTCAAGAAAACAAGCTGCCCCTTTCCTGCGAGTGCAAGTCTTACAGAACAAGAGCAACACAAATTAAATCTCTGACAACAATTCCTGTGTGCAGACAGACTCATGGTGTGATTCTAGGCAGAAAACGATATTTGATTGGCAATTTCAAAGCACATTTACTACTGTGGTAGAGCAAGTGACTGTAACAGCCTGACACATTTTCCTTATAGTTTAGAGAGGCAGAAAAGAGCACATGTCCTAACAGCTACTTGAGACCATGAGCATGTGGAACCTGGGTGAGTGATTAGACTAGAGCAAAGGAAATGAGCCTTGGTGACGTTGAATGTGTTAGCGTTACACACTGCTATCTGAAATACCACACAGTGCTGAATAGTAAGCATGGGAGTGCAGGAAAATCAGCTGCCTGTGTGCTAAGAGTGTGCTTCTGGAGACTGTGTATTGTCAGGTGCAAGAGAGATCTGCATGGACGCTTGCACAACTGCATGAAGACTGCAGAGATGTATGTAAGAGTACATGTGTGGTAAGGGTTAATTAGAGTTTTTAACATGTAGGAACTACCTCACCCATTGCAGGAGTGGAAGGAAAATCTACCATGTAGATTTCAAATGTGTTAGCATTTGCCTCTCATTTGTGAGATATTGATTTGTGCTGAATGCTAACCATCACAGTTCAAGAAAACAAGCTGCCCCTTTCCTGTGAGTGCAAGTCTTACAGAACAAGAGCAACACAAATTAAATCTCTGACAACAATTCCTGTGTGCAGACAGACTCATGGTGTGATTCTAGGCAGAAAACGATATTTGATTGGCAATTTCAAAGCACATTTACTACTGTGGTAGAGCAAGTGATAATTACTGTAACAGCCTGACACATTTTCCTTATAGTTAAAGAGGCAGAGAAGAGCACATGTCCTAACAGCTACTTGAGACCATGAGCATGTGTATCCTGGGTGAGTGATTAGACTAGAGCAAAGGAAATGAGCCTTGGTGACGTTGAATGTGTTAGCGTTACACACTGCTATCTGAAATACCACACAGTGCTGAATAGTAAGCATGGGAGTGCAGGAAAATCAGCTGCCTGTGTGCTAAGAGTGTGCTTCTGGAGACTGTGTATTGTCAGGTGCAAGAGAGATCTGCATGGACGCTTGCACAACTGCATGAAGACTGCAGAGATGTATGTAAGAGTACATGTGTGGTAAGGGTTAATTGGAGTTTTGAACATGTAGGAACTACCTCACCCATTGCAGGAGTGGAAGGAGAATCTACCATGTTGATTTCAAATGTGTTAGCATTTGCCTCTCATTTGTGAGATATTGATTTGTGCTGAATGCTAACCATCGCAGTTCAAGAAAACAAGCTGCCCCTTTCCTGCGAGTGCAAGTCTTAGAGAACAAGAGCAACACAAATTAAATCTCTGACAACAATTCCTGTGTGCAGACAGACTCATGGGGTGATTCTAGGCAGAAAACGATATTTGATTGGCAATTTCAAAGCACATTTACTACTGTGGTAGAGCAAGTGATAATTACTGTAACAGCCTGACACATCTTCCTTATAGTTTAGAGAGGCAGAAAGAGCACATGTCCTAACAGCTACTTGAGACCATGAGCATGTGGAACCTGGGTGAGTGATTAGACTAGAGCAAAGGAAATGAGCCTTGGTGACGTTGAATGTGTTAGCGTTACACACTGCTATCTGAAATACCACACAGTACTGAATAGTAAGCATGGGAGTGCAGGATAATCAGCTGCCTGTGTGCTAAGAGTGTGCTTCTGGAGACTGTGTATTGTCAGGTGCAAGAGAGATCTGCATGGACGCTTGCACAACTGCATGAAGACTGCAGAGATGTATGTAAGAGTACATGTGTGGTAAGGGTTAATTGGAGTTTTAAGCTGCCCCTTCCCTGCGAGTGCAAGTCTTACAGAACAAGAGCAATACAAACTAAATCTCTGACAACAATTCCTGTGTACAGACAGACTCATGGTGTGATTCTAGGCAGAAAACGATATTTGATTGGCAATTTCAAAGCACATTTACTACTGTGGTAGAGCAAGTGATAATTACTGTAACAGCCTGACACATTTTCCTTATAGTTTAGGGAGGCAGAGAAGAGCACATGTCCTAACAGCTACTTGAGACCATGAGCATGTGTAACCTGGGTGAGTGATTAGACTAGAGCAAAGGAAATGAGCCTTGGTGACGTTGAATGTGTTAGTGTTACACACTGCTATCTGAAATACCACACAGTGCTGAATAGTAAGCATGGGAGTGCAGGAAAATCAGCTGCCTGTGTGCTAAGAGTTTGCTTCTGGAGACTGTGTATTGTCAGGTGCAAGAGAGATCTGCATGGACGCTTGCACAACTGCATGAAGACTGCAGAGCTGTATGTAAGAGTACATGTGTGGTAAGGGTTAGTTGGAGGGTAAACAACCTTTACAACGCAACTTTTACAACGCACTACCATTACAACTAAACTTTTACAACGCAAGTGGATTTACAACGCATGCCATTACAACGCAAGTCTTTACATCGACTTGCGCTAGATGGCGTGCTAACATTACAAATAGTGTAGTTTACTATCCCAACACCTTCCCTACTGTTAAGTGGACTGGAGTTGGAATAGTAAATTACGCTTTTCTAATGTTAGCACGCCATCTAGCGCAAGTCGATGTAAAGACTTGCGTTGTAATGGCATAGCGTAGTAACATCGCAGTCGTTGTAACGACCGTGATGTAACTGCATGCGTTGTAATGACTCGCGTTGTTACGTCATACATCCAATTGGAGTTTTGAACATGTAGGAACTACTTCACCCATTGCAGGAGTGGAAGGAAAATCTACCATGTTGATTTCAAATGTGTTAGCATTTGCCTCTCATTTGTGAGATATTGATTTGTGCTGAATGCTAACCATCACAGTTCAAGAAAACAAGCTGCCCCTTTCCTGCGAGTGCAAGTCTTACAGAACAAGAGCAACACAAATTAAATCTCTGACAACAATTCCTGTGTGCAGACAGACTCATGGTGTGATTCTAGGCAGAAAACGATATTTGATTGGCAATTTCAAAGCACATTTACTACTGTGGTAGAGCAAGTGACTGTAACAGCCTGACACATTTTCCTTATAGTTTAGAGAGGCAGAAAAGAGCACATGTCCTAACAGCTACTTGAGAGCATGAGCATGTGGAACCTGGGTGAGTGATTAGACTAGATCAAAGGAAATGAGCCTTAGTGACATTGAATGTGTTAGTGTTACACACTGCTATCTGAAATACCACACAGTGCTGAATAGTAAGCATGGGAGTGCAGGAAAATCAGCTGCCTGTGTGCTAAGAGTGTGCTTCTGGAGACTGTGTATTGTTAGGTGCAAGAGAGATCTGCATGGACGCTTGCACAACTGCATGAAGACTGCAGAGATGTATGTAAGAGTACATGTGTGGTAAGGGTTAATTGGAGTTTTGAACATGTAGGAACTACATCACCCATTGCAGGAGTGGAAGGAAAATCTACCATGTTGATTTCAAATGTGTTAGCATTTGCCTCTCATTTGTGAGATATTGATTTGTGCTGAATGCTAACCATCACAGTTCAAAAAAACAAGCTGCCCCTTTCCTGCGAGTGCAAGTCTTACAGAACAAGAGCAACAAGAATTAAATCTCTGACAACAATTCCTGTGTGCAGACAGACTCATGGTGTGAATCTAGGCAGAAAACGATATTTGATTGGCAATTTCAAAGCACATTTACTACTGTGGTAGAGCAAATGATAATTACTGTAACAGCCTGACACATTTTCCTTATAGTTCAGAGAGGCAGAAAAGAGCACATGTCCTAACAGCTACTTGAGACCATGAGCATGTGGAACCTGGGTGAGTGATTAGACTAGAGCAAAGGAAATGAGCCTTGGTGACGTTGAATGTGTTAGCGTTACACACTGCTATCTGAAATACCACACAGTGCTGAATAGTAAGCATGGGAGTGCAGGAAAATCAGCTGCCTGTGTGCTAAGAGTGTGCTTCTGGAGACTGTGTATTGTCAGGTGCAAGAGAGATCTGCATGGACGCTTGCACAACTGCATGAAGACTGCAGAGATGTATGTAAGAGTACATGTGTGGTAAGGGTTAATTAGAGTTTTTAACATGTAGGAACTACCTCACCCATTGCAGGAGTGGAAGGAAAATCTACCATGTAGATTTCAAATGTGTTAGCATTTGCCTCTCATTTGTGAGATATTGATTTGTGCTGAATGCTAACCATCACAGTTCAAGAAAACAAGCTGCCCCTTTCCTGTGAGTGCAAGTCTTACAGAACAAGAGCAACACAAATTAAATCTCTGACAACAATTCCTGTGTGCAGACAGACTCATGGTGTGATTCTAGGCAGAAAACGATATTTGATTGGCAATTTCAAAGCACATTTACTACTGTGGTAGAGCAAGTGATAATTACTGTAACAGCCTGACACATTTTCCTTATAGTTAAAGAGGCAGAGAAGAGCACATGTCCTAACAGCTACTTGAGACCATGAGCATGTGTATCCTGGGTGAGTGATTAGACTAGAGCAAAGGAAATGAGCCTTGGTGACGTTGAATGTGTTAGCGTTACACACTGCTATCTGAAATACCACACAGTGCTGAATAGTAAGCATGGGAGTGCAGGAAAATCAGCTGCCTGTGTGCTAAGAGTGTGCTTCTGGAGACTGTGTATTGTCAGGTGCAAGAGAGATCTGCATGGACGCTTGCACAACTGCATGAAGACTGCAGAGATGTATGTAAGAGTACATGTGTGGTAAGGGTTAATTGGAGTTTTGAACATGTAGGAACTACCTCACCCATTGCAGGAGTGGAAGGAGAATCTACCATGTTGATTTCAAATGTGTTAGCATTTGCCTCTCATTTGTGAGATATTGATTTGTGCTGAATGCTAACCATCGCAGTTCAAGAAAACAAGCTGCCCCTTTCCTGCGAGTGCAAGTCTTAGAGAACAAGAGCAACACAAATTAAATCTCTGACAACAATTCCTGTGTGCAGACAGACTCATGGGGTGATTCTAGGCAGAAAACGATATTTGATTGGCAATTTCAAAGCACATTTACTACTGTGGTAGAGCAAGTGATAATTACTGTAACAGCCTGACACATCTTCCTTATAGTTTAGAGAGGCAGAAAAGAGCACATGTCCTAACAGCTACTTGAGACCATGAGCATGTGGAACCTGGGTGAGTGATTAGACTAGAGCAAAGGAAATGAGCCTTGGTGACGTTGAATGTGTTAGCGTTACACACTGCTATCTGAAATACCACACAGTACTGAATAGTAAGCATGGGAGTGCAGGATAATCAGCTGCCTGTGTGCTAAGAGTGTGCTTCTGGAGACTGTGTATTGTCAGGTGCAAGAGAGATCTGCATGGACGCTTGCACAACTGCATGAAGACTGCAGAGATGTATGTAAGAGTACATGTGTGGTAAGGGTTAATTGGATTTTTAAGCTGCCCCTTCCCTGCGAGTGCAAGTCTTACAGAACAAGAGCAACACAAACTAAATCTCTGACAACAATTCCTGTGTACAGACAGACTCATGGTGTGATTCTAGGCAGAAAACGATATTTGATTGGCAATTTCAAAGCACATTTACTACTGTGGTAGAGCAAGTGATAATTACTGTAACAGCCTGACACATTTTCCTTATAGTTTAGGGAGGCAGAGAAGAGCACATGTCCTAACAGCTACTTGAGACCATGAGCATGTGTAACCTGGGTGAGTGATTAGACTAGAGCAAAGGAAATGAGCCTTGGTGACGTTGAATGTGTTAGCGTTACACACTGCTATCTGAAATACCACACAGTGCTGAATAGTAAGCATGGGAGTGCAGGAAAATCAGCTGCCTGTGTGCTAAGAGTGTGCTTCTGGAGACTGTGTATTGTCAGGTGCAAGAGAGATCTGCATGAACGCTTGCACAACTGCATGAAGACTGCAGAGATGTATGTAAGAGTACATGTGTGGTAAGGGTTAATTGGAGTTTTGAACATGTAGGAACTAACTCACCCATTGCAGGAGTGGAAGGAGAATCTACCATGTTGATTTTAAATGTGTTAGCATTTGCCTCTCATTTGTGAGATATTGATTTGTGCTGGATGCTAATCATCACAGTTCATGAAAACAAGCTGCCCCTTTCCTGTGAGTGCAAGTCTTACAGAACTAGAGCAACACAAATTAAATCTCTGACAACAATTCCTGTGTGCAGACAGACTCATGGTGTGATTCTAGGCAGAAAACGATATTTGATTGGCAATTTCAAAGCACATTTACTACTGTGGTAGAGCAAGTGATAATTACTGTAACAGCCTGACACATTTTCCTTATAGTTTAGAGAGGCAGAAAAGAGCACATGTCCTAACAGCTACTTGAGACCATGAGCATGTGGAACCTGGGTGAGTGATTAGACTAGAGCAAAGGAAATGAGCCTTGGTGACGTTGAATGTGTTAGCGTTACACACTGGTATCTGAAATACCACACAGTGCTGAATAGTAAGCATGGGAGTGCAGGAAAATCAGCTGCCTGTGTGCTAAGAGTGTGCTTCTGGAGACTGTGTATTGTCAGGTGCAAGAGAGATCTGCATGGACGCTTGCACAACTGCATGAAGACTGCAGAGATGTATGTAAGAGTACATGTGTGGTAAGGGTTAATTGGAATTTTGAACATGTAGGAACTACCTCACCCATTGCAGGAGTGGAAGGAGAATCTACCATGTTGATTTCAAATGTGTTAGCATTTGCCTCTCATTTGTGAGATATTGATTTGTGCTGAATGCTAACCATCGCAGTTCAAGAAAACAAGCTGCCCCTTTCCTGCGAGTGCAAGTCTTAGAGAACAAGAGCAACACAAATTAAATCTCTGACAACAATTCCTGTGTGCAGACAGACTCATGGGGTGATTCTAGGCAGAAAACGATATTTGATTGGCAATTTCAAAGCACATTTACTACTGTGGTAGAGCAAGTGATAATTACTGTAACAGCCTGACACATTTTCCTTATAGTTTAGGGAGGCAGAGAAGAGCACATGTCCTAACAGCTACTTGAGACCATGAGCATGTGTAACCTGGGTGAGTGATTAGACTAGAGCAAAGGAAATGAGCCTTGGTTACGTTGAATGTGTTAGTGTTACACACTGCTATCTGAAATACCACACAGTGCTGAATAGTAAGCATGGGAGTGCAGGAAAATCAGCTGCCTGTGTGCTAAGAGTTTGCTTCTGGAGACTGTGTATTGTCAGGTGCAAGAGAGATCTGCATGGACGCTTGCACAACTGCATGAAGACTGCAGAGCTGTATGTAAGAGTACATGTGTGGTAAGGGTTAGTTGGAGGGTAAACAACCTTTACAACGCAACTTTTACAACGCACTACCATTACAACTAAACTTTTACAACGCAAGTGGATTTACAACGCATGCCATTACAACGCAAGTCTTTACATCGACTTGCGCTAGATGGCGTGCTAACATTACAAATAGTGTAGTTTACTATCCCAACACCTTCCCTACTGTTAAGTGGACTGGAGTTGGAATAGTAAATTACGCTTTTCTAATGATAGCACGCCATCTAGCGCAAGTCGATGTAAAGACTTGCGTTGTAATGGCATAGCGTAGTAACATCGCAGTCGTTGTAACGACCGTGATGTAACTGCATGCGTTGTAATGACTCGCGTTGTTACGTCATACATCCAATTGGAGTTTTGAACATGTAGGAACTACTTCACCCATTGCAGGAGTGGAAGGAAAATCTACCATGTTGATTTCAAATGTGTTAGCATTTGCCTCTCATTTGTGAGATATTGATTTGTGCTGAATGCTAACCATCACAGTTCAAGAAAACAAGCTGCCCCTTTCCTGCGAGTGCAAGTCTTACAGAACAAGAGCAACACAAATTAAATCTCTGACAACAATTCCTGTGTGCAGACAGACTCATGGTGTGATTCTAGGCAGAAAACGATATTTGATTGGCAATTTCAAAGCACATTTACTACTGTGGTAGAGCAAGTGACTGTAACAGCCTGACACATTTTCCTTATAGTTTAGAGAGGCAGAAAAGAGCACATGTCCTAACAGCTACTTGAGAGCATGAGCATGTGGAACCTGGGTGAGTGATTAGACTAGATCAAAGGAAATGAGCCTTAGTGACATTGAATGTGTTAGTGTTACACACTGCTATCTGAAATACCACACAGTGCTGAATAGTAAGCATGGGAGTGCAGGAAAATCAGCTGCCTGTGTGCTAAGAGTGTGCTTCTGGAGACTGTGTATTGTTAGGTGCAAGAGAGATCTGCATGGACGCTTGCACAACTGCATGAAGACTGCAGAGATGTATGTAAGAGTACATGTGTGGTAAGGGTTAATTGGAGTTTTGAACATGTAGGAACTACATCACCCATTGCAGGAGTGGAAGGAAAATCTACCATGTTGATTTCAAATGTGTTAGCATTTGCCTCTCATTTGTGAGATATTGATTTGTGCTGAATGCTAACCATCACAGTTCAAAAAAACAAGCTGCCCCTTTCCTGCGAGTGCAAGTCTTACAGAACAAGAGCAACAAGAATTAAATCTCTGACAACAATTCCTGTGTGCAGACAGACTCATGGTGTGAATCTAGGCAGAAAACGATATTTGATTGGCAATTTCAAAGCACATTTACTACTGTGGTAGAGCAAATGATAATTACTGTAACAGCCTGACACATTTTCCTTATAGTTCAGAGAGGCAGAAAAGAGCACATGTCCTAACAGCTACTTGAGACCATGAGCATGTGGAACCTGGGTGAGTGATTAGACTAGAGCAAAGGAAATGAGCCTTGGTGACGTTGAATGTGTTAGCGTTACACACTGCTATCTGAAATACCACACAGTGCTGAATAGTAAGCATGGGAGTGCAGGAAAATCAGCTGCCTGTGTGCTAAGAGTGTGCTTCTGGAGACTGTGTATTGTCAGGTGCAAGAGAGATCTGCATGGACGCTTGCACAACTGCATGAAGACTGCAGAGATGTATGTAAGAGTACATGTGTGGTAAGGGTTAATTAGAGTTTTTAACATGTAGGAACTACCTCACCCATTGCAGGAGTGGAAGGAAAATCTACCATGTAGATTTCAAATGTGTTAGCATTTGCCTCTCATTTGTGAGATATTGATTTGTGCTGAATGCTAACCATCACAGTTCAAGAAAACAAGCTGCCCCTTTCCTGTGAGTGCAAGTCTTACAGAACAAGAGCAACACAAATTAAATCTCTGACAACAATTCCTGTGTGCAGACAGACTCATGGTGTGATTCTAGGCAGAAAACGATATTTGATTGGCAATTTCAAAGCACATTTACTACTGTGGTAGAGCAAGTGATAATTACTGTAACAGCCTGACACATTTTCCTTATAGTTAAAGAGGCAGAGAAGAGCACATGTCCTAACAGCTACTTGAGACCATGAGCATGTGTATCCTGGGTGAGTGATTAGACTAGAGCAAAGGAAATGAGCCTTGGTGACGTTGAATGTGTTAGCGTTACACACTGCTATCTGAAATACCACACAGTGCTGAATAGTAAGCATGGGAGTGCAGGAAAATCAGCTGCCTGTGTGCTAAGAGTGTGCTTCTGGAGACTGTGTATTGTCAGGTGCAAGAGAGATCTGCATGGACGCTTGCACAACTGCATGAAGACTGCAGAGATGTATGTAAGAGTACATGTGTGGTAAGGGTTAATTGGAGTTTTGAACATGTAGGAACTACCTCACCCATTGCAGGAGTGGAAGGAGAATCTACCATGTTGATTTCAAATGTGTTAGCATTTGCCTCTCATTTGTGAGATATTGATTTGTGCTGAATGCTAACCATCGCAGTTCAAGAAAACAAGCTGCCCCTTTCCTGCGAGTGCAAGTCTTAGAGAACAAGAGCAACACAAATTAAATCTCTGACAACAATTCCTGTGTGCAGACAGACTCATGGGGTGATTCTAGGCAGAAAACGATATTTGATTGGCAATTTCAAAGCACATTTACTACTGTGGTAGAGCAAGTGATAATTACTGTAACAGCCTGACACATCTTCCTTATAGTTTAGAGAGGCAGAAAAGAGCACATGTCCTAACAGCTACTTGAGACCATGAGCATGTGGAACCTGGGTGAGTGATTAGACTAGAGCAAAGGAAATGAGCCTTGGTGACGTTGAATGTGTTAGCGTTACACACTGCTATCTGAAATACCACACAGTACTGAATAGTAAGCATGGGAGTGCAGGATAATCAGCTGCCTGTGTGCTAAGAGTGTGCTTCTGGAGACTGTGTATTGTCAGGTGCAAGAGAGATCTGCATGGACGCTTGCACAACTGCATGAAGACTGCAGAGATGTATGTAAGAGTACATGTGTGGTAAGGGTTAATTGGATTTTTAAGCTGCCCCTTCCCTGCGAGTGCAAGTCTTACAGAACAAGAGCAACACAAACTAAATCTCTGACAACAATTCCTGTGTACAGACAGACTCATGGTGTGATTCTAGGCAGAAAACGATATTTGATTGGCAATTTCAAAGCACATTTACTACTGTGGTAGAGCAAGTGATAATTACTGTAACAGCCTGACACATTTTCCTTATAGTTTAGGGAGGCAGAGAAGAGCACATGTCCTAACAGCTACTTGAGACCATGAGCATGTGTAACCTGGGTGAGTGATTAGACTAGAGCAAAGGAAATGAGCCTTGGTGACGTTGAATGTGTTAGCGTTACACACTGCTATCTGAAATACCACACAGTGCTGAATAGTAAGCATGGGAGTGCAGGAAAATCAGCTGCCTGTGTGCTAAGAGTGTGCTTCTGGAGACTGTGTATTGTCAGGTGCAAGAGAGATCTGCATGAACGCTTGCACAACTGCATGAAGACTGCAGAGATGTATGTAAGAGTACATGTGTGGTAAGGGTTAATTGGAGTTTTGAACATGTAGGAACTAACTCACCCATTGCAGGAGTGGAAGGAGAATCTACCATGTTGATTTTAAATGTGTTAGCATTTGCCTCTCATTTGTGAGATATTGATTTGTGCTGGATGCTAATCATCACAGTTCATGAAAACAAGCTGCCCCTTTCCTGTGAGTGCAAGTCTTACAGAACTAGAGCAACACAAATTAAATCTCTGACAACAATTCCTGTGTGCAGACAGACTCATGGTGTGATTCTAGGCAGAAAACGATATTTGATTGGCAATTTCAAAGCACATTTACTACTGTGGTAGAGCAAGTGATAATTACTGTAACAGCCTGACACATTTTCCTTATAGTTTAGAGAGGCAGAAAAGAGCACATGTCCTAACAGCTACTTGAGACCATGAGCATGTGGAACCTGGGTGAGTGATTAGACTAGAGCAAAGGAAATGAGCCTTGGTGACGTTGAATGTGTTAGCGTTACACACTGGTATCTGAAATACCACACAGTGCTGAATAGTAAGCATGGGAGTGCAGGAAAATCAGCTGCCTGTGTGCTAAGAGTGTGCTTCTGGAGACTGTGTATTGTCAGGTGCAAGAGAGATCTGCATGGACGCTTGCACAACTGCATGAAGACTGCAGAGATGTATGTAAGAGTACATGTGTGGTAAGGGTTAATTGGAATTTTGAACATGTAGGAACTACCTCACCCATTGCAGGAGTGGAAGGAGAATCTACCATGTTGATTTCAAATGTGTTAGCATTTGCCTCTCATTTGTGAGATATTGATTTGTGCTGAATGCTAACCATCGCAGTTCAAGAAAACAAGCTGCCCCTTTCCTGCGAGTGCAAGTCTTAGAGAACAAGAGCAACACAAATTAAATCTCTGACAACAATTCCTGTGTGCAGACAGACTCATGGGGTGATTCTAGGCAGAAAACGATATTTGATTGGCAATTTCAAAGCACATTTACTACTGTGGTAGAGCAAGTGATAATTACTGTAACAGCCTGACACATCTTCCTTATAGTTTAGAGAGGCAGAAAAGAGCACATGTCCTAACAGCTACTTGAGACCATGAGCATGTGGAACCTGGGTGAGTGATTAGACTAGAGCAAAGGAAATGAGCCTTGGTGACGTTGAATGTGTTAGCGTTACACACTGCTATCTGAAATACCACACAGTACTGAATAGTAAGCATGGGAGTGCAGGATAATCAGCTGCCTGTGTGCTAAGAGTGTGCTTCTGGAGACTGTGTATTGTCAGGTGCAAGAGAGATCTGCATGGATGCTTGCACAACTGCATGAAGACTGCAGAGATGTATGTAAGAGTACATGTGTGGTAAGGGTTAATTGGAGTTTTAAGCTGCCCCTTCCCTGCGAGTGCAAGTCTTACAGAACAAGAGCAACACAAACTAAATCTCTGACAACAATTCCTGTGTACAGACAGACTCATGGTGTGATTCTAGGCAGAAAACGATATTTGATTGGCAATTTCAAAGCACATTTACTACTGTGGTAGAGCAAGTGATAATTACTGTAACAGCCTGACACATTTTCCTTATAGTTTAGGGAGGCAGAGAAGAGCACATGTCCTAACAGCTACTTGAGACCATGAGCATGTGTAACCTGGGTGAGTGATTAGACTAGAGCAAAGGAAATGAGCCTTGGTGACGTTGAATGTGTTAGCGTTACACACTGCTATCTGAAATACCACACAGTGCTGAATAGTAAGCATGGGAGTGCAGGAAAATCAGCTGCCTGTGTGCTAAGAGTGTGCTTCTGGAGACTGTGTATTGTCAGGTGCAAGAGAGATCTGCATGAACGCTTGCACAACTGCATGAAGACTGCAGAGATGTATGTAAGAGTACATGTGTGGTAAGGGTTAATTGGAGTTTTGAACATGTAGGAACTAACTCACCCATTGCAGGAGTGGAAGGAGAATCTACCATGTTGATTTTAAATGTGTTAGCATTTGCCTCTCATTTGTGAGATATTGATTTGTGCTGGATGCTAACCATCACAGTTCATGAAAACAAGCTGCCCCTTTCCTGTGAGTGCAAGTCTTACAGAACTAGAGCAACACAAATTAAATCTCTGACAACAATTCCTGTGTGCAGACAGACTCATGGTGTGATTCTAGGCAGAAAACGATATTTGATTGGCAATTTCAAAGCACATTTACTACTGTGGTAGAGCAAGTGATAATTACTGTAACAGCCTGACACATTTTCCTTATAGTTTAGAGAGGCAGAAAAGAGCACATGTCCTAACAGCTACTTGAGACCATGAGCATGTGGAACCTGGGTGAGTGATTAGACTAGAGCAAAGGAAATGAGCCTTGGTGACGTTGAATGTGTTAGCGTTACACACTGCTATCTGAAATACCACACAGTGCTGAATAGTAAGCATGGGAGTGCAGGAAAATCAGCTGCCTGTGTGCTAAGAGTGTGCTTCTGGAGACTGTGTATTGTCAGGTGCAAGAGAGATCTGCATGGACGCTTGCACAACTGCATGAAGACTGCAGAGATGTATGTAAGAGTACACATGTGGTAAGGGTTAATTGGAGCTTTGAACATGTAGGAACTACCTCAACCATTGCAGGAATAGAAGGAAAATCTACCATGTTGATTTCAAATGTGTTAGCATTTGCCTCTCGTTTGTGACATATTGATTTGTGCTGAATGCTAACCATCACAGTTCAAGAAAACAAGCTGCCCCTTCCCTGCGAGTGCAAGTCTTACAGAACAAGAGCAACACAAATTAAATCTCTGACAACAATTCCTGTGTGCAGACAGACTCATGGTGTGATTCTAGGCAGAAAACGATATTTGATTGGCAATTTCAAAGCACATTTACTACTGTGGTAGAGCAAGTGATAATTACTGTAACAGCCTGACACATCTTCCTTATAGTTTAGAGAGGCAGAAAAGAGCACATGTCCTAACAGCTACTTGAGACCATGAGCATGTGGAACCTGGGTGAGTGATTAGACTAGAGCAAAGGAAATGAGCCTTGGTGACGTTGAATGTGTTAGCGTTACACACTGCTATCTGAAATACCACACAGTACTGAATAGTAAGCATGGGAGTGCAGGATAATCAGCTGCCTGTGTGCTAAGAGTGTGCTTCTGGAGACTGTGTATTGTCAGGTGCAAGAGAGATCTGCATGGACGCTTGCACAACTGCATGAAGACTGCAGAGATGTATGTAAGAGTACATGTGTGGTAAGGGTTAATTGGAGTTTTAAGCTGCCCCTTCCCTGCGAGTGCAAGTCTTACAGAACAAGAGCAACACAAACTAAATCTCTGACAACAATTCCTGTGTGCAGACAGACTCATGGTGTGATTCTAGGCAGAAAACAATACTTGATTGGCAATTTCAAAGCACATTTACTACTGTGGTAGAGCAAGTGACAATTACTGTAACAGCCTGACACATTTTCCTTATAGTTTAGAGAGGCAGAAAAGAGCACATGTCCTAACAGTTACTTGAGACCATGAGCATGTGGAACCTGGGTGAGTGATTAGACTAGAGCAAAGGAATTGAGCCTTGGTGACGTTGAATGTGTTAGCGTTACACACTGCTATCTGAAATACCACACAGTGCTGAATAGTAAGCATGGGAGTGCAGGAAAATCAGCTGCCTGTGTGCTAAGAGTTTGCTTCTGGAGACTGTGTATTGTCAGGTGCAAGAGAGATCTGCATGGACGCTTGCACAACTGCATGAAGACTGCAGAGCTGTATGTAAGAGTACATGTCTGGTAAGGGTTAATTGGAGGTTTTGAACATGTAGGAACTACCTCACCCATTGCAGGAGTGGAAGGAAAATCTACCATGTTGATTTCAAATGTGTTAGCATTTGCCTCTCATTTGTGAGATGTTGATTTGTGCTGAATACTAACCATCGCAGTTCAAAAAAACAAGCTGCCCCTTTCCTGCGAGTGCAAGTCTTACAGAACAAGAACAACACAAATTAAATCTCTGACAACAATTCCTGTGTGCAGACAGACTCATGGTGTGATTCTAGGCAGAAAACGATATTTGATTGGCAATTTCAAAGCACATTTACTACTGTGGTAGAGCAAGTGACAATTACTGTAACAGCCTGACACATTTTCCTTATAGTTTAGAGAGGCAGAAAAGAGCACATGTCCTAACAGCTACTTGAGACCATGAGCATGTGGAAACTGGGTGAGTGATTAGACTAGAGCAAAGGAAATGAGCCTTGGTGACGTTGAATATGTTAGCGTTACACACTGCTATCTGAAATACCACACAGTGCTGAATAGTAAGCATGGGAGTGCAGGAAAATCAGCTGCCTGTGTGCTAAGAGTTTGCTTCTGGAGACTGTGTATTGTCAGGTGCAAGAGAGATCTGGATGGACGCTTGCACAACTGCATGAAGACTGCAGAGCTGTATGTAAGAGTACATGTGTGGTAAGGGTTAATTGGAGGGTAAACAACCTTTACAACGCAACTTTTACAACGCACTACCATTACAACTAAACTTTTACAACGCAAGTGGATTTACAACGCATGCCATTACAACGCAAGTCTTTACATCGACTTGCGCTAGATGGCGTGCTAACATTACAAATAGTGTAGTTTACTATCCCAACACCTTCCCTACTGTTAAGTGGACTGGAGTTGGAATAGTAAATTATGCTTTTCTAATCTTAGCACGCCATCTAGCGCAAGTCGATGTAAAGACTTGCGTTGTAATGGCATAGCGTAGTAACATCGCAGTCGTTGTAACGACCGCGATGTAACTGCACGCGTTGTAATGACTCGCGTTGTTACGTCATACATCCAATTGGAGTTTTGAAAATGTAGGAACTACTTCACCCATTGCAGGAGTGGAAGGAAAATCTACCATGTTGATTTCAAATGTGTTAGCATTTGCCTCTCATTTGTGAGATATTGATTTGTGCTGAATGCTAACCATCACAGTTCAAGAAAACAAGCTGCCCCTTTCCTGCGAGTGCAAGTCTTACAGAACAAGAGCAACACAAATTAAACGCAACGACATCACCCCATCACAAGACCTCTGCAACTCCCTCGCCTCATACTTCCACAACAAGATCACGGACATACACAGCAGTTTCAACAACCAACCAACGCACACCACGGCCGACCAGCCACCCCCCCCCACCACCACCCTCCACGCCTGGACCCCGATCAGCACAGAAGACACCATCCGCACGATGAACTCCATCCACTCCGGATCACCAACCGACCCCTGCCCTCACCACGTCTTCAACAAGGCCGACGCTGTCATCGCACCCCACCTGAGAGACATCATCAACACATCCTTCGACACCGCCATCTTCCCTGAAAGCTGGAAACACGCCGAACTCAGCGCTCTACTCAAGAAACCAACAGCGGACCCCACCGACCTCAAGAACTACCGCCCCATCTCGCTTCTCCCGTTTCCAGCCAAAGTCATCGAGAAGACCGTCAACAAGCAGATGGCCGCCTTCCTCGAGACGAACGGATCCCTCGACCCCTCACAGTCCGGCTTCCGAGCCAAACACAGCACCGAGACCGCCCTCATCGCCGCCACAGATGACATCCGAGCCCTGATGGACAACGGAGAAACAGCGGCCCTCATCCTCCTAGACCTCTCCGCGGCATTCGACACGGTCTGCCACCGCACCCTAATACGGCGCCTCAGCAACATCGGAATCCAGGACAAGGCGCTGGAATGGATCATCTCCTTCCTCAACGGAAGAACACAGCGAGTCCGCCTACCACCGTACAAGTCAGAGGCCTCCGAAGTCATCTGCGGCGTCCCCCAAGGATCATCCCTGAGCCCCACCCTCTTCAACGTCTACATGAGCCCCCTCGCGGCCATCGTACGCAAACACCACCTCAGCATCATCTCCTACGCCGACGACACACAGCTGATCCTCTCCCTGACCAACGACCCCGCCGCCGCCAGAGCCAACCTGCACGAAGGGATGAAAGAGGTAGCCGAGTGGATGACGACCAGCCGCCTGAAACTGAACTCGGACAAGACGGAAGTCCTCATCCTGGGCCCTTCACCCTCCGCCTGGGACGACTCCTGGTGGCCCCCCGCCCTGGGCACCGCACCCAAACCAACTGACCATGCACGAAACCTGGGCTTCATCCTGGACTCCTCCCTCTCCATGACCAGACAAGTCAACAGCGTCTCCTCGGCGTGCTTCAACATCCTACGCATGCTACGGAAGATCTTCTGGTGGATCCCCACAGAGACCAGGAAGACCGTCACCCAGGCCCTCGTCACCAGCCGACTGGACTACGGCAACGCCCTCTACGCCGGGACCACCGCCAAGCTCCAGAAGAGACTCCAGCGGATCCAAAACGCCTCAGCCAGACTCATCCTCGACATCCCACGATCCAGCCACATCTCCGGACATCTGAGAGGCCTTCACTGGCTCCCCGTCAACAAGAGAATCACATTCCGCCTCCTCACCCACGCACACAAAGCCCTACACGACCAAGGCCCGAGCTACCTCAACAGCCGAGTCAACTTCTACGCTCCCAAACGCCACCTCCGATCAGCTAACCACGCCCTCGCCGCTGTCCCCCGCATCCGAAGAGCGACTACAGGAGGAAGATCCTTCTCCTACCTGGCCGCCAAGACCTGGAACTCCCTCCCGTCCGACCTGCGCCTGACCCAAGACCACCTCTCCTTCAGGAAGAAGCTGAAGACCTGGCTGTTCGAGCAGTAGCGGCACCACCCCTCCCCAGCGCCTTGAGACCCTACGGGTATGTAGCGCGCTCTATAAGTGTCACTGATTGATTGATTGAAATCTCTGACAACAATTCCTGTGTGCAGACAGACTCATGGTGTGATTCTAGGCAGAAAACGATATTTGATTGGCAATTTCAAAGCACATTTACTACTGTGGTAGAGCAAGTGATAATTACTGTAACAGCCTGACACATTTTCCTTATAGTTTAGAGAGGCAGAAAAGAGCACATGTCCTAACAGCTACTTGAGAGCATGAGCATGTGGAACCTGGGTGAGTGATTAGACTAGATCAAAGGAAATGAGCCTTGGTGACGTTGAATGTGTTAGCGTTACACACTGCTATCTGAAATACCACACAGTGCTGAATAGTAAGCATGGGAGTGCAGGAAAATCAGCTGCCTGTGTGCTAAGAGTGTGCTTCTGGAGACTGTGTATTGTTAGGTGCAAGAGAGATCTGCATGGACGCTTGCACAACTGCATGAAGACTGCAGAGATGTATGTAAGAGTATATGTGTGGTAATGGTTAATTGGAGTTTTGAACATGTAGGAACTACCTCACCCATTGCAGGAGTGGAAGGAAAATCTACCATGTTGATTTCAAATGTGTTAGCATTTGCCTCTCATTTGTGAGATATTGATTTGTGCTGAATACTAACCATCACAGTTCAAGAAAACAAGCTGCCCCTTCCCTGCGAGTGCAAGTCTTACAGAACAACAGCAACACAAATTAAATCTCTGACAACAATTCCTGTGTGCAGACAGACTCATGGTGTGATTCTAGGCAGAAAACGATACTTGATTGGCAATTTCAAAGCACATTTACTACTGTGGTAGAGCAAGTGACAATTACTGTAACAGCCTGACACATTTTCCTTATAGTTTAGAGAGGCAGAAAAGAGCACATGTCCTAACAGCTACTTGAGACCACGAGCATGTGGAACCTGGGTGAGTGATTAGACTAGAGCAAAGGAATTGAGCCTTGGTGACGTTGAATGTGTTAGCGTTACACACTGCTATCTGAAATGCCACACAGTGCTGAATAGTAAGCATGGGAGTGCAGGAAAATCAGCTGCCTGTGTGCTAAGAGTTTGCTTCTGGAGACTGTGTATTGTCAGGTGCAAGAGAGATCTGCATGGACGCTTGCACAACTGCATGAAGACTGCAGAGCTGTATGTAAGAGTACATGTGTGGTAAGGGTTAATTGGAGGTTTTGAACATGGAGGAGCTACCTCACCCATTGCAGGAGAGGAAGGAAAATCTACCATGTTGATTTCAAATGTGTTAGCATTTGCCTCTCATTTGTGAGATATTGATTTGTGCTGAATACTAACCATCGCAGTTCAAAAAAACAAGCTGCCCCTTTCCTGCGAGTGCAAGTCTTACAGAACAAGAGCAACACAAATTAAATCTCTGACAACAATTCATGTGTGCAGACAGACTCATGGTGTGATTCTAGGCAGAAAACGATATTTGATTGGCAATTTCAAAGCACATTTACTACTGTGGTAGAGCAAGTGATACTTACTGTAACAGCCTGACACATTTTCCTTATAGTTTAGAGAGGCAGAGAAGAGCACATGTCCTAACAGCTACTTGAGACCATGAGCATGTGGAACCTGGGTGAGTGATTAGACTAGAGCAAAGGAAATGATCCTTGGTGACGTTGAATGTGTTAGCGATACACACTGCTATCTGAAATACCACACAGTGCTGAATAGTAAGCATGGGAGTGCAGGAAAATCAACTGCCTGTGTGCTAAGAGTGTGCTTCTGGAGACTGTGTATTGTCAGGTGCAAGAGAGATCTGCATGGACGCTTGCACAACTGCATGAAGACTGCAGAGATGTATGTAAGAGTACATGTGTGGTAAGGGTTAATTGGAGGTTTTGAACATGTAGGAACTACCTCACCCATTGCAGGAGTGGAAGGAAAATCTACCATGTTGATTTCAAATGTGTTAGCATTTGCCTCTCATTTGTGAGATATTGATTTGTGCTGAATGCTAACCATCGCAGTTCAAGAAAACAAGCTGCCCCTTTCCTGCGAGTGCAAGTCTTAGAGAACAAGAGCAACACAAATTAAATCTCTGACAACAATTCCTGTGTGCAGACAGACTCATGGTGTGATTCTAGGCAGAAAACGATATTTCATTGGCAATTTCAAAGCACATTTACTACTGTGGTAGAGCAAGTGAAAATTACTGTAACAGCCTGACACATTTTCCTTATAGTTTAGAGAGGCAGAAAAGAGCACATGTCCTAACAGCTACTTGAGACCATGAGCATGTGGAAACTGGGTGAGTGATTAGACTAGAGCAAAGGAAATGAGCCTTGGTGACGTTGAATGTGTTAGCGTTACACACTGCTATCTGAAATACCACACAGTGCTGAATAGTAAGCATGGGAGTGCAGGAAAATCAGCTGCCTGTGTGCTAAGAGTTTGCTTCTGGAGACTGTGTATTGTCAGGTGCAAGAGAGATCTGCATGGACGCTTGCACAACTGCATGAAGACTACAGAGCTGTATGTAAGAGTACATGTGTGGTAAGGGTTAATTGGAGGGTAAACAACCTTTACAACGCAACTTTTACAACGCACTACCATTACAACTAAACTTTTACAACGCAAGTGGATTTACAACGCATGCCATTACAACGCAAGCCTTTACATCGACTTGCGCTAGACGGCGTGCTAACATTACAAATAGTGTAGTTTACTATCCCAACACCTTCCCTACTGTTAAGTGGACTGGAGTTGGAATAGTAAATTACGCTTTTCTAATGTTAGCACGCCATCTAGCGCAAGTCGATGTAAAGACTTGCGTTGTAATGGCATAGCGTAGTAACATCGCAGTCGTTGTAACGACCGCGATGTAACTGCACGCGTTGTAATGACTCGCGTTGTTACGTCATACATCCAATTGGAGTTTTGAACATGTAGGAACTACTTCACCCATTGCAGGAGTGGAAGGAAAATCTACCATGTTGATTTCAAATGTGTTAGCATTTGCCTCTCATTTGTGAGATATTGATTTGTGCTGAATGCTAACCATCACAGTTCAAGAAAACAAGCTGCCCCTTTCCTGCGAGTGCAAGTCTTACAGAACAAGAGCAACAAGAATTAAATCTCTGACAACAATTCCTGTGTGCAGACAGACTCATGGTGTGATTCTAGGCAGAAAACGATATTTGATTGGCAATTTCAAAGCACATTTACTACTGTGGTAGAGCAAGTGATAATTACTGTAACAGCCTGACACATTTTCCTTATAGTTTAGAGAGGCAGAAAAGAGCACATGTCCTAACAGCTACTTGAGACCATGAGCATGTGGAACCTGGGTGAGTGATTAGACTAGAGCAAAGGAAATGAGCCTTGGTGACGTTGAATGTGTTAGCGTTACACACTGCTATCTGAAATACCACACAGTACTGAATAGTAAGCATGGGAGTGCAGGATAATCAGCTGCCTGTGTGCTAAGAGTGTGCTTCTGGAGACTGTGTATTGTCAGGTGCAAGAGAGATCTGCATGGACGCTTGCACAACTGCATGAAGACTGCAGAGATGTATGTAAGAGTACATGTGTGGTAAGGGTTAATTGGAGTTTTAAGCTGCCCCTTCCCTGCGAGTGCAAGTCTTACAGAACAAGAGCAACACAAACTAAATCTCTGACAACAATTCCTGTGTACAGACAGACTCATGGTGTGATTCTAGGCAGAAAACGATATTTGATTGGCAATTTCAAAGCACATTTACTACTGTGGTAGAGCAAGTGATAATTACTGTAACAGCCTGACACATTTTCCTTATAGTTTAGGGAGGCAGAGAAGAGCACATGTCCTAACAGCTACTTGAGACCATGAGCATGTGTAACCTGGGTGAGTGATTAGACTAGAGCAAAGGAAATGAGCCTTGGTGACGTTGAATGTGTTAGCGTTACACACTGCTATCTGAAATACCACACAGTGCTGAATAGTAAGCATGGGAGTGCAGGAAAATCAGCTGCCTGTGTGCTAAGAGTGTGCTTCTGGAGACTGTGTATTGTCAGGTGCAAGAGAGATCTGCATGAACGCTTGCACAACTGCATGAAGACTGCAGAGATGTATGTAAGAGTACATGTGTGGTAAGGGTTAATTGGAGTTTTGAACATGTAGGAACTAACTCACCCATTGCAGGAGTGGAAGGAGAATCTACCATGTTGATTTTAAATGTGTTAGCATTTGCCTCTCATTTGTGAGATATTGATTTGTGCTGGATGCTAACCATCACAGTTCATGAAAACAAGCTGCCCCTTTCCTGTGAGTGCAAGTCTTACAGAACTAGAGCAACACAAATTAAATCTCTGACAACAATTCCTGTGTGCAGACAGACTCATGGTGTGATTCTAGGCAGAAAACGATATTTGATTGGCAATTTCAAAGCACATTTACTACTGTGGTAGAGCAAGTGATAATTACTGTAACAGCCTGACACATTTTCCTTATAGTTTAGAGAGGCAGAAAAGAGCACATGTCCTAACAGCTACTTGAGACCATGAGCATGTGGAACCTGGGTGAGTGATTAGACTAGAGCAAAGGAAATGAGCCTTGGTGACGTTGAATGTGTTAGCGTTACACACTGCTATCTGAAATACCACACAGTGCTGAATAGTAAGCATGGGAGTGCAGGAAAATCAGCTGCCTGTGTGCTAAGAGTGTGCTTCTGGAGACTGTGTATTGTCAGGTGCAAGAGAGATCTGCATGGACGCTTGCACAACTGCATGAAGACTGCAGAGATGTATGTAAGAGTACACATGTGGTAAGGGTTAATTGGAGCTTTGAACATGTAGGAACTACCTCAACCATTGCAGGAATAGAAGGAAAATCTACCATGTTGATTTCAAATGTGTTAGCATTTGCCTCTCGTTTGTGACATATTGATTTGTGCTGAATGCTAACCATCACAGTTCAAGAAAACAAGCTGCCCCTTCCCTGCGAGTGCAAGTCTTACAGAACAAGAGCAACACAAATTAAATCTCTGACAACAATTCCTGTGTGCAGACAGACTCATGGTGTGATTCTAGGCAGAAAACGATATTTGATTGGCAATTTCAAAGCACATTTACTACTGTGGTAGAGCAAGTGATAATTACTGTAACAGCCTGACACATCTTCCTTATAGTTTAGAGAGGCAGAAAAGAGCACATGTCCTAACAGCTACTTGAGACCATGAGCATGTGGAACCTGGGTGAGTGATTAGACTAGAGCAAAGGAAATGAGCCTTGGCGACGTTGAATGTGTTAGCGTTACACACTGCTATCTGAAATACCACACAGTACTGAATAGTAAGCATGGGAGTGCAGGATAATCAGCTGCCTGTGTGCTAAGAGTGTGCTTCTGGAGACTGTGTATTGTCAGGTGCAAGAGAGATCTGCATGGACGCTTGCACAACTGCATGAAGACTGCAGAGATGTATGTAAGAGTACATGTGTGGTAAGGGTTAATTGGAGTTTTAAGCTGCCCCTTCCCTGCGAGTGCAAGTCTTACAGAACAAGAGCAACACAAACTAAATCTCTGACAACAATTCCTGTGTGCAGACAGACTCATGGTGTGATTCTAGGCAGAAAACAATACTTGATTGGCAATTTCAAAGCACATTTACTACTGTGGTAGAGCAAGTGACAATTACTGTAACAGCCTGACACATTTTCCTTATAGTTTAGAGAGGCAGAAAAGAGCACATATCCTAACAGTTACTTGAGACCATGAGCATGTGGAACCTGGGTGAGTGATTAGACTAGAGCAAAGGAATTGAGCCTTGGTGACGTTGAATGTGTTAGCGTTACACACTGCTATCTGAAATACCACACAGTGCTGAATAGTAAGCATGGGAGTGCAGGAAAATCAGCTGCCTGTGTGCTAAGAGTTTGCTTCTGGAGACTGTGTATTGTCAGGTGCAAGAGAGATCTGCATGGACGCTTGCACAACTGCATGAAGACTGCAGAGCTGTATGTAAGAGTACATGTCTGGTAAGGGTTAATTGGAGGTTTTGAACATGTAGGAACTACCTCACCCATTGCAGGAGTGGAAGGAAAATCTACCATGTTGATTTCAAATGTGTTAGCATTTGCCTCTCATTTGTGAGATGTTTATTTGTGCTGAATACTAACCATCGCAGTTCAAAAAAACAAGCTGCCCCTTTCCTGCGAGTGCAAGTCTTACAGAACAAGAACAACACAAATTAAATCTCTGACAACAATTCCTGTGTGCAGACAGACTCATGGTGTGATTCTAGGCAGAAAACGATATTTGATTGGCAATTTCAAAGCACATTTACTACTGTGGTAGAGCAAGTGACAATTACTGTAACAGCCTGACACATTTTCCTTATAGTTTAGAGAGGCAGAAAAGAGCACATGTCCTAACAGCTACTTGAGACCATGAGCATGTGTAACCTGGGTGAGTGATTAGACTAGAGCAAAGGAAATGAGCCTTGGTGACGTTGAATGTGTTAGCGTTACACACTGCTATCTGAAATACCACACAGTGCTGAATAGTAAGCATGGGAGTGCAGGAAAATCAGCTGCCTGTGTGCTAAGAGTGTGCTTCTGGAGACTGTGTATTGTCAGGTGCAAGAGAGATCTGCATGAACGCTTGCACAACTGCATGAAGACTGCAGAGATGTATGTAAGAGTACATGTGTGGTAAGGGTTAATTGGAGTTTTGAACATGTAGGAACTAACTCACCCATTGCAGGAGTGGAAGGAGAATCTACCATGTTGATTTTAAATGTGTTAGCATTTGCCTCTCATTTGTGAGATATTGATTTGTGCTGGATGCTAACCATCACAGTTCATGAAAACAAGCTGCCCCTTTCCTGTGAGTGCAAGTCTTACAGAACTAGAGCAACACAAATTAAATCTCTGACAACAATTCCTGTGTGCAGACAGACTCATGGTGTGATTCTAGGCAGAAAACGATATTTGATTGGCAATTTCAAAGCACATTTACTACTGTGGTAGAGCAAGTGATAATTACTGTAACAGCCTGACACATTTTCCTTATAGTTTAGAGAGGCAGAAAAGAGCACATGTCCTAACAGCTACTTGAGACCATGAGCATGTGGAACCTGGGTGAGTGATTAGACTAGAGCAAAGGAAATGAGCCTTGGTGACGTTGAATGTGTTAGCGTTACACACTGCTATCTGAAATACCACACAGTGCTGAATAGTAAGCATGGGAGTGCAGGAAAATCAGCTGCCTGTGTGCTAAGAGTGTGCTTCTGGAGACTGTGTATTGTCAGGTGCAAGAGAGATCTGCATGGACGCTTGCACAACTGCATGAAGACTGCAGAGATGTATGTAAGAGTACACATGTGGTAAGGGTTAATTGGAGCTTTGAACATGTAGGAACTACCTCAACCATTGCAGGAATAGAAGGAAAATCTACCATGTTGATTTCAAATGTGTTAGCATTTGCCTCTCGTTTGTGACATATTGATTTGTGCTGAATGCTAACCATCACAGTTCAAGAAAACAAGCTGCCCCTTCCCTGCGAGTGCAAGTCTTACAGAACAAGAGCAACACAAATTAAATCTCTGACAACAATTCCTGTGTGCAGACAGACTCATGGTGTGATTCTAGGCAGAAAACGATATTTGATTGGCAATTTCAAAGCACATTTACTACTGTGGTAGAGCAAGTGATAATTACTGTAACAGCCTGACACATCTTCCTTATAGTTTAGAGAGGCAGAAAAGAGCACATGTCCTAACAGCTACTTGAGACCATGAGCATGTGGAACCTGGGTGAGTGATTAGACTAGAGCAAAGGAAATGAGCCTTGGTGACGTTGAATGTGTTAGCGTTACACACTGCTATCTGAAATACCACACAGTACTGAATAGTAAGCATGGGAGTGCAGGATAATCAGCTGCCTGTGTGCTAAGAGTGTGCTTCTGGAGACTGTGTATTGTCAGGTGCAAGAGAGATCTGCATGGACGCTTGCACAACTGCATGAAGACTGCAGAGATGTATGTAAGAGTACATGTGTGGTAAGGGTTAATTGGAGTTTTAAGCTGCCCCTTCCCTGCGAGTGCAAGTCTTACAGAACAAGAGCAACACAAACTAAATCTCTGACAACAATTCCTGTGTGCAGACAGACTCATGGTGTGATTCTAGGCAGAAAACAATACTTGATTGGCAATTTCAAAGCACATTTACTACTGTGGAAGAGCAAGTGACAATTACTGTAACAGCCTGACACATTTTCCTTATAGTTTAGAGAGGCAGAAAAGAGCACATATCCTAACAGTTACTTGAGACCATGAGCATGTGGAACCTGGGTGAGTGATTAGACTAGAGCAAAGGAATTGAGCCTTGGTGACGTTGAATGTGTTAGCGTTACACACTGCTATCTGAAATACCACACAGTGCTGAATAGTAAGCATGGGAGTGCAGGAAAATCAGCTGCCTGTGTGCTAAGAGTTTGCTTCTGGAGACTGTGTATTGTCAGGTGCAAGAGAGATCTGCATGGACGCTTGCACAACTGCATGAAGACTGCAGAGCTGTATGTAAGAGTACATGTCTGGTAAGGGTTAATTGGAGGTTTTGAACATGTAGGAACTACCTCACCCATTGCAGGAGTGGAAGGAAAATCTACCATGTTGATTTCAAATGTGTTAGCATTTGCCTCTCATTTGTGAGATGTTTATTTGTGCTGAATACTAACCATCGCAGTTCAAAAAAACAAGCTGCCCCTTTCCTGCGAGTGCAAGTCTTACAGAACAAGAACAACACAAATTAAATCTCTGACAACAATTCCTGTGTGCAGACAGACTCATGGTGTGATTCTAGGCAGAAAACGATATTTGATTGGCAATTTCAAAGCACATTTACTACTGTGGTAGAGCAAGTGACAATTACTGTAACAGCCTGACACATTTTCCTTATAGTTTAGAGAGGCAGAAAAGAGCACATGTCCTAACAGCTACTTGAGACCATGAGCATGTGGAAACTGGGTGAGTGATTAGACTAGAGCAAAGGAAATGAGCCTTGGTGACGTTGAATATGTTAGCGTTACACACTGCTATCTGAAATACCACACAGTGCTGAATAGTAAGCATGGGAGTGCAGGAAAATCAGCTGCCTGTGTGCTAAGAGTTTGCTTCTGGAGACTGTGTATTGTCAGGTGCAAGAGAGATCTGGATGGACGCTTGCACAACTGCATGAAGACTGCAGAGCTGTATGTAAGAGTACATGTGTGGTAAGGGTTAATTGGAGGGTAAACAACCTTTACAACGCAACTTTTACAACGCACTACCATTACAACTAAACTTTTACAACGCAAGTGGATTTACAACGCATGCCATTACAACGCAAGTCTTTACATCGACTTGCGCTAGATGGCGTGCTAACATTACAAATAGTGTAGTTTACTATCCCAACACCTTCCCTACTGTTAAGTGGACTGGAGTTGGAATAGTAAATTATGCTTTTCTAATCTTAGCACGCCATCTAGCGCAAGTCGATGTAAAGACTTGCGTTGTAATGGCATAGCGTAGTAACATCGCAGTCGTTGTAACGACCGCGATGTAACTGCACGCGTTGTAATGACTCGCGTTGTTACGTCATACATCCAATTGGAGTTTTGAAAATGTAGGAACTACTTCACCCATTGCAGGAGTGGAAGGAAAATCTACCATGTTGATTTCAAATGTGTTAGCATTTGCCTCTCATTTGTGAGATATTGATTTGTGCTGAATGCTAACCATCACAGTTCAAGAAAACAAGCTGCCCCTTTCCTGCGAGTGCAAGTCTTACAGAACAAGAGCAACACAAATTAAATCTCTGACAACAATTCCTGTGTGCAGACAGACTCATGGTGTGATTCTAGGCAGAAAACGATATTTGATTGGCAATTTCAAAGCACATTTACTACTGTGGTAGAGCAAGTGATAATTACTGTAACAGCCTGACACATTTTCCTTATAGTTTAGAGAGGCAGAAAAGAGCACATGTCCTAACAGCTACTTGAGAGCATGAGCATGTGGAACCTGGGTGAGTGATTAGACTAGATCAAAGGAAATGAGCCTTGGTGACGTTGAATGTGTTAGCGTTACACACTGCTATCTGAAATACCACACAGTGCTGAATAGTAAGCATGGGAGTGCAGGAAAATCAGCTGCCTGTGTGCTAAGAGTGTGCTTCTGGAGACTGTGTATTGTTAGGTGCAAGAGAGATCTGCATGGACGCTTGCACAACTGCATGAAGACTGCAGAGATGTATGTAAGAGTATATGTGTGGTAATGGTTAATTGGAGTTTTGAACATGTAGGAACTACCTCACCCATTGCAGGAGTGGAAGGAAAATCTACCATGTTGATTTCAAATGTGTTAGCATTTGCCTCTCATTTGTGAGATATTGATTTGTGCTGAATACTAACCATCACAGTTCAAGAAAACAAGCTGCCCCTTCCCTGCGAGTGCAAGTCTTACAGAACAACAGCAACACAAATTAAATCTCTGACAACAATTCCTGTGTGCAGACAGACTCATGGTGTGATTCTAGGCAGAAAACGATACTTGATTGGCAATTTCAAAGCACATTTACTACTGTGGTAGAGCAAGTGACAATTACTGTAACAGCCTGACACATTTTCCTTATAGTTTAGAGAGGCAGAAAAGAGCACATGTCCTAACAGCTACTTGAGACCACGAGCATGTGGAACCTGGGTGAGTGATTAGACTAGAGCAAAGGAATTGAGCCTTGGTGACGTTGAATGTGTTAGCGTTACACACTGCTATCTGAAATGCCACACAGTGCTGAATAGTAAGCATGGGAGTGCAGGAAAATCAGCTGCCTGTGTGCTAAGAGTTTGCTTCTGGAGACTGTGTATTGTCAGGTGCAAGAGAGATCTGCATGGACGCTTGCACAACTGCATGAAGACTGCAGAGCTGTATGTAAGAGTACATGTGTGGTAAGGGTTAATTGGAGGTTTTGAACATGGAGGAACTACCTCACCCATTGCAGGAGAGGAAGGAAAATCTACCATGTTGATTTCAAATGTGTTAGCATTTGCCTCTCATTTGTGAGATATTGATTTGTGCTGAATACTAACCATCGCAGTTCAAAAAAACAAGCTGCCCCTTTCCTGCGAGTGCAAGTCTTACAGAACAAGAGCAACACAAATTAAATCTCTGACAACAATTCATGTGTGCAGACAGACTCATGGTGTGATTCTAGGCAGAAAACGATATTTGATTGGCAATTTCAAAGCACATTTACTACTGTGGTAGAGCAAGTGATACTTACTGTAACAGCCTGACACATTTTCCTTATAGTTTAGAGAGGCAGAGAAGAGCACATGTCCTAACAGCTACTTGAGACCATGAGCATGTGGAACCTGGGTGAGTGATTGGACTAGAGCAAAGGAAATGATCCTTGGTGACGTTGAATGTGTTAGCGATACACACTGCTATCTGAAATACCACACAGTGCTGAATAGTAAGCATGGGAGTGCAGGAAAATCAACTGCCTGTGTGCTAAGAGTGTGCTTCTGGAGACTGTGTATTGTCAGGTGCAAGAGAGATCTGCATGGACGCTTGCACAACTGCATGAAGACTGCAGAGATGTATGTAAGAGTACATGTGTGGTAAGGGTTAATTGGATGTTTTGAACATGTAGGAACTACCTCACCCATTGCAGGAGTGGAAGGAAAATCTACCATGTTGATTTCAAATGTGTTAGCATTTGCCTCTCATTTGTGAGATATTGATTTGTGCTGAATGCTAACCATCGCAGTTCAAGAAAACAAGCTGCCCCTTTCCTGCGAGTGCAAGTCTTAGAGAACAAGAGCAACACAAATTAAATCTCTGACAACAATTCCTGTGTGCAGACAGACTCATGGTGTGATTCTAGGCAGAAAACGATATTTCATTGGCAATTTCAAAGCACATTTACTACTGTGGTAGAGCAAGTGAAAATTACTGTAACAGCCTGACACATTTTCCTTATAGTTTAGAGAGGCAGAAAAGAGCACATGTCCTAACAGCTACTTGAGACCATGAGCATGTGGAACCTGGGTGAGTGATTAGACTAGAGCAAAGGAATTGAGCCTTGGTGACGTTGAATGTGTTAGCGTTACACACTGCTATCTGAAATACCACACAGTGCTGAATAGTAAGCATGGGAGTGCAGGAAAATCAGCTGCCTGTGTGCTAAGAGTTTGCTTCTGGAGACTGTGTATTGTCAGGTGCAAGAGAGATCTGCATGGACGCTTGCACAACTGCATGAAGACTGCAGAGCTGTATGTAAGAGTACATGTCTGGTAAGGGTTAATTGGAGGTTTTGAACATGTAGGAACTACCTCACCCATTGCAGGAGTGGAAGGAAAATCTACCATGTTGATTTCAAATGTGTTAGCATTTGCCTCTCATTTGTGAGATGTTTATTTGTGCTGAATACTAACCATCGCAGTTCAAAAAAACAAGCTGCCCCTTTCCTGCGAGTGCAAGTCTTACAGAACAAGAACAACACAAATTAAATCTCTGACAACAATTCCTGTGTGCAGACAGACTCATGGTGTGATTCTAGGCAGAAAACGATATTTGATTGGCAATTTCAAAGCACATTTACTACTGTGGTAGAGCAAGTGACAATTACTGTAACAGCCTGACACATTTTCCTTATAGTTTAGAGAGGCAGAAAAGAGCACATGTCCTAACAGCTACTTGAGACCATGAGCATGTGGAAACTGGGTGAGTGATTAGACTAGAGCAAAGGAAATGAGCCTTGGTGACGTTGAATATGTTAGCGTTACACACTGCTATCTGAAATACCACACAGTGCTGAATAGTAAGCATGGGAGTGCAGGAAAATCAGCTGCCTGTGTGCTAAGAGTTTGCTTCTGGAGACTGTGTATTGTCAGGTGCAAGAGAGATCTGGATGGACGCTTGCACAACTGCATGAAGACTGCAGAGCTGTATGTAAGAGTACATGCGTGGTAAGGGTTAATTGGAGGGTAAACAACCTTTACAACGCAACTTTTACAACGCACTACCATTACAACTAAACTTTTACAACGCAAGTGGATTTACAACGCATGCCATTACAACGCAAGTCTTTACATCGACTTGCGCTAGATGGCGTGCTAACATTACAAATAGTGTAGTTTACTATCCCAACACCTTCCCTACTGTTAAGTGGACTGGAGTTGGAATAGTAAATTATGCTTTTCTAATCTTAGCACGCCATCTAGCGCAAGTCGATGTAAAGACTTGCGTTGTAATGGCATAGCGTAGTAACATCGCAGTCGTTGTAACGACCGCGATGTAACTGCACGCGTTGTAATGACTCGCGTTGTTACGTCATACATCCAATTGGAGTTTTGAAAATGTAGGAACTACTTCACCCATTGCAGGAGTGGAAGGAAAATCTACCATGTTGATTTCAAATGTGTTAGCATTTGCCTCTCATTTGTGAGATATTGATTTGTGCTGAATGCTAACCATCACAGTTCAAGAAAACAAGCTGCCCCTTTCCTGCGAGTGCAAGTCTTACAGAACAAGAGCAACACAAATTAAATCTCTGACAACAATTCCTGTGTGCAGACAGACTCATGGTGTGATTCTAGGCAGAAAACGATATTTGATTGGCAATTTCAAAGCACATTTACTACTGTGGTAGAGCAAGTGATAATTACTGTAACAGCCTGACACATTTTCCTTATAGTTTAGAGAGGCAGAAAAGAGCACATGTCCTAACAGCTACTTGAGAGCATGAGCATGTGGAACCTGGGTGAGTGATTAGACTAGATCAAAGGAAATGAGCCTTGGTGACGTTGAATGTGTTAGCGTTACACACTGCTATCTGAAATACCACACAGTGCTGAATAGTAAGCATGGGAGTGCAGGAAAATCAGCTGCCTGTGTGCTAAGAGTGTGCTTCTGGAGACTGTGTATTGTTAGGTGCAAGAGAGATCTGCATGGACGCTTGCACAACTGCATGAAGACTGCAGAGATGTATGTAAGAGTATATGTGTGGTAATGGTTAATTGGAGTTTTGAACATGTAGGAACTACCTCACCCATTGCAGGAGTGGAAGGAAAATCTACCATGTTGATTTCAAATGTGTTAGCATTTGCCTCTCATTTGTGAGATATTGATTTGTGCTGAATACTAACCATCACAGTTCAAGAAAACAAGCTGCCCCTTCCCTGCGAGTGCAAGTCTTACAGAACAACAGCAACACAAATTAAATCTCTGACAACAATTCCTGTGTGCAGACAGACTCATGGTGTGATTCTAGGCAGAAAACGATACTTGATTGGCAATTTCAAAGCACATTTACTACTGTGGTAGAGCAAGTGACAATTACTGTAACAGCCTGACACATTTTCCTTATAGTTTAGAGAGGCAGAAAAGAGCACATGTCCTAACAGCTACTTGAGACCACGAGCATGTGGAACCTGGGTGAGTGATTAGACTAGAGCAAAGGAATTGAGCCTTGGTGACGTTGAATGTGTTAGCGTTACACACTGCTATCTGAAATGCCACACAGTGCTGAATAGTAAGCATGGGAGTGCAGGAAAATCAGCTGCCTGTGTGCTAAGAGTTTGCTTCTGGAGACTGTGTATTGTCAGGTGCAAGAGAGATCTGCATGGACGCTTGCACAACTGCATGAAGACTGCAGAGCTGTATGTAAGAGTACATGTGTGGTAAGGGTTAATTGGAGGTTTTGAACATGGAGGAACTACCTCACCCATTGCAGGAGAGGAAGGAAAATCTACCATGTTGATTTCAAATGTGTTAGCATTTGCCTCTCATTTGTGAGATATTGATTTGTGCTGAATACTAACCATCGCAGTTCAAAAAAACAAGCTGCCCCTTTCCTGCGAGTGCAAGTCTTACAGAACAAGAGCAACACAAATTAAATCTCTGACAACAATTCATGTGTGCAGACAGACTCATGGTGTGATTCTAGGCAGAAAACGATATTTGATTGGCAATTTCAAAGCACATTTACTACTGTGGTAGAGCAAGTGATACTTACTGTAACAGCCTGACACATTTTCCTTATAGTTTAGAGAGGCAGAGAAGAGCACATGTCCTAACAGCTACTTGAGACCATGAGCATGTGGAACCTGGGTGAGTGATTGGACTAGAGCAAAGGAAATGATCCTTGGTGACGTTGAATGTGTTAGCGATACACACTGCTATCTGAAATACCACACAGTGCTGAATAGTAAGCATGGGAGTGCAGGAAAATCAACTGCCTGTGTGCTAAGAGTGTGCTTCTGGAGACTGTGTATTGTCAGGTGCAAGAGAGATCTGCATGGACGCTTGCACAACTGCATGAAGACTGCAGAGATGTATGTAAGAGTACATGTGTGGTAAGGGTTAATTGGATGTTTTGAACATGTAGGAACTACCTCACCCATTGCAGGAGTGGAAGGAAAATCTACCATGTTGATTTCAAATGTGTTAGCATTTGCCTCTCATTTGTGAGATATTGATTTGTGCTGAATGCTAACCATCGCAGTTCAAGAAAACAAGCTGCCCCTTTCCTGCGAGTGCAAGTCTTAGAGAACAAGAGCAACACAAATTAAATCTCTGACAACAATTCCTGTGTGCAGACAGACTCATGGTGTGATTCTAGGCAGAAAACGATATTTCATTGGCAATTTCAAAGCACATTTACTACTGTGGTAGAGCAAGTGAAAATTACTGTAACAGCCTGACACATTTTCCTTATAGTTTAGAGAGGCAGAAAAGAGCACATGTCCTAACAGCTACTTGAGACCATGAGCATGTGGAACCTGGGTGAGTGATTAGACTAGAGCAAAGGAATTGAGCCTTGGTGACGTTGAATGTGTTAGCGTTACACACTGCTATCTGAAATACCACACAGTGCTGAATAGTAAGCATGGGAGTGCAGGAAAATCAGCTGCCTGTGTGCTAAGAGTTTGCTTCTGGAGACTGTGTATTGTCAGGTGCAAGAGAGATCTGCATGGACGCTTGCACAACTGCATGAAGACTGCAGAGCTGTATGTAAGAGTACATGTCTGGTAAGGGTTAATTGGAGGTTTTGAACATGTAGGAACTACCTCACCCATTGCAGGAGTGGAAGGAAAATCTACCATGTTGATTTCAAATGTGTTAGCATTTGCCTCTCATTTGTGAGATGTTTATTTGTGCTGAATACTAACCATCGCAGTTCAAAAAAACAAGCTGCCCCTTTCCTGCGAGTGCAAGTCTTACAGAACAAGAACAACACAAATTAAATCTCTGACAACAATTCCTGTGTGCAGACAGACTCATGGTGTGATTCTAGGCAGAAAACGATATTTGATTGGCAATTTCAAAGCACATTTACTACTGTGGTAGAGCAAGTGACAATTACTGTAACAGCCTGACACATTTTCCTTATAGTTTAGAGAGGCAGAAAAGAGCACATGTCCTAACAGCTACTTGAGACCATGAGCATGTGGAAACTGGGTGAGTGATTAGACTAGAGCAAAGGAAATGAGCCTTGGTGACGTTGAATATGTTAGCGTTACACACTGCTATCTGAAATACCACACAGTGCTGAATAGTAAGCATGGGAGTGCAGGAAAATCAGCTGCCTGTGTGCTAAGAGTTTGCTTCTGGAGACTGTGTATTGTCAGGTGCAAGAGAGATCTGGATGGACGCTTGCACAACTGCATGAAGACTGCAGAGCTGTATGTAAGAGTACATGCGTGGTAAGGGTTAATTGGAGGGTAAACAACCTTTACAACGCAACTTTTACAACGCACTACCATTACAACTAAACTTTTACAACGCAAGTGGATTTACAACGCATGCCATTACAACGCAAGTCTTTACATCGACTTGCGCTAGATGGCGTGCTAACATTACAAATAGTGTAGTTTACTATCCCAACACCTTCCCTACTGTTAAGTGGACTGGAGTTGGAATAGTAAATTATGCTTTTCTAATCTTAGCACGCCATCTAGCGCAAGTCGATGTAAAGACTTGCGTTGTAATGGCATAGCGTAGTAACATCGCAGTCGTTGTAACGACCGCGATGTAACTGCACGCGTTGTAATGACTCGCGTTGTTACGTCATACATCCAATTGGAGTTTTGAAAATGTAGGAACTACTTCACCCATTGCAGGAGTGGAAGGAAAATCTACCATGTTGATTTCAAATGTGTTAGCATTTGCCTCTCATTTGTGAGATATTGATTTGTGCTGAATGCTAACCATCACAGTTCAAGAAAACAAGCTGCCCCTTTCCTGCGAGTGCAAGTCTTACAGAACAAGAGCAACACAAATTAAATCTCTGACAACAATTCCTGTGTGCAGACAGACTCATGGTGTGATTCTAGGCAGAAAACGATATTTGATTGGCAATTTCAAAGCACATTTACTACTGTGGTAGAGCAAGTGATAATTACTGTAACAGCCTGACACATTTTCCTTATAGTTTAGAGAGGCAGAAAAGAGCACATGTCCTAACAGCTACTTGAGAGCATGAGCATGTGGAACCTGGGTGAGTGATTAGACTAGATCAAAGGAAATGAGCCTTGGTGACGTTGAATGTGTTAGCGTTACACACTGCTATCTGAAATACCACACAGTGCTGAATAGTAAGCATGGGAGTGCAGGAAAATCAGCTGCCTGTGTGCTAAGAGTGTGCTTCTGGAGACTGTGTATTGTTAGGTGCAAGAGAGATCTGCATGGACGCTTGCACAACTGCATGAAGACTGCAGAGATGTATGTAAGAGTATATGTGTGGTAATGGTTAATTGGAGTTTTGAACATGTAGGAACTACCTCACCCATTGCAGGAGTGGAAGGAAAATCTACCATGTTGATTTCAAATGTGTTAGCATTTGCCTCTCATTTGTGAGATATTGATTTGTGCTGAATACTAACCATCACAGTTCAAGAAAACAAGCTGCCCCTTCCCTGCGAGTGCAAGTCTTACAGAACAACAGCAACACAAATTAAATCTCTGACAACAATTCCTGTGTGCAGACAGACTCATGGTGTGATTCTAGGCAGAAAACGATACTTGATTGGCAATTTCAAAGCACATTTACTACTGTGGTAGAGCAAGTGACAATTACTGTAACAGCCTGACACATTTTCCTTATAGTTTAGAGAGGCAGAAAAGAGCACATGTCCTAACAGCTACTTGAGACCACGAGCATGTGGAACCTGGGTGAGTGATTAGACTAGAGCAAAGGAATTGAGCCTTGGTGACGTTGAATGTGTTAGCGATACACACTGCTATCTGAAATACCACACAGTGCTGAATAGTAAGCATGGGAGTGCAGGAAAATCAACTGCCTGTGTGCTAAGAGTGTGCTTCTGGAGACTGTGTATTGTCAGGTGCAAGAGAGATCTGCATGGACGCTTGCACAACTGCATGAAGACTGCAGAGATGTATGTAAGAGTACATGTGTGGTAAGGGTTAATTGGAGGTTTTGAACATGTAGGAACTACCTCACCCATTGCAGGAGTGGAAGGAAAATCTACCATGTTGATTTCAAATGTGTTAGCATTTGCCTCTCATTTGTGAGATATTGATTTGTGCTGAATGCTAACCATCGCAGTTCAAGAAAACAAGCTGCCCCTTTCCTGCGAGTGCAAGTCTTAGAGAACAAGAGCAACACAAATTAAATCTCTGACAACAATTCCTGTGTGCAGACAGACTCATGGTGTGATTCTAGGCAGAAAACGATATTTCATTGGCAATTTCAAAGCACATTTACTACTGTGGTAGAGCAAGTGAAAATTACTGTAACAGCCTGACACATTTTCCTTATAGTTTAGAGAGGCAGAAAAGAGCACATGTCCTAACAGCTACTTGAGACCATGAGCATGTGGAAACTGGGTGAGTGATTAGACTAGAGCAAAGGAAATGAGCCTTGGTGACGTTGAATGTGTTAGCGTTACACACTGCTATCTGAAATACCACACAGTGCTGAATAGTAAGCATGGGAGTGCAGGAAAATCAGCTGCCTGTGTGCTAAGAGTTTGCTTCTGGAGACTGTGTATTGTCAGGTGCAAGAGAGATCTGCATGGACGCTTGCACAACTGCATGAAGACTACAGAGCTGTATGTAAGAGTACATGTGTGGTAAGGGTTAATTGGAGGGTAAACAACCTTTACAACGCAACTTTTACAACGCACTACCATTACAACTAAACTTTTACAACGCAAGTGGATTTACAACGCATGCCATTACAACGCAAGCCTTTACATCGACTTGCGCTAGACGGCGTGCTAACATTACAAATAGTGTAGTTTACTATCCCAACACCTTCCCTACTGTTAAGTGGACTGGAGTTGGAATAGTAAATTACGCTTTTCTAATGTTAGCACGCCATCTAGCGCAAGTCGATGTAAAGACTTGCGTTGTAATGGCATAGCGTAGTAACATCGCAGTCGTTGTAACGACCGCGATGTAACTGCACGCGTTGTAATGACTCGCGTTGTTACGTCATACATCCAATTGGAGTTTTGAACATGTAGGAACTACTTCACCCATTGCAGGAGTGGAAGGAAAATCTACCATGTTGATTTCAAATGTGTTAGCATTTGCCTCTCATTTGTGAGATATTGATTTGTGCTGAATGCTAACCATCACAGTTCAAGAAAACAAGCTGCCCCTTTCCTGCGAGTGCAAGTCTTACAGAACAAGAGCAACACAAATTAAATCTCTGACAACAATTCCTGTGTGCAGACAGACTCATGGTGTGATTCTAGGCAGAAAACGATATTTGATTGGCAATTTCAAAGCACATTTACTACTGTGGTAGAGCAAGTGATAATTACTGTAACAGCCTGACACATCTTCCTTATAGTTTAGAGAGGCAGAAAAGAGCACATGTCCTAACAGCTACTTGAGACCATGAGCATGTGGAACCTGGGTGAGTGATTAGACTAGAGCAAAGGAAATGAGCCTTGGTGACGTTGAATGTGTTAGCGTTACACACTGCTATCTGAAATACCACACAGTACTGAATAGTAAGCATGGGAGTGCAGGATAATCAGCTGCCTGTGTGCTAAGAGTGTGCTTCTGGAGACTGTGTATTGTCAGGTGCAAGAGAGATCTGCATGGACGCTTGCACAACTGCATGAAGACTGCAGAGATGTATGTAAGAGTACATGTGTGGTAAGGGTTAATTGGAGTTTTGAACATGTAGGAACTAACTCACCCATTGCAGGAGTGGAAGGAGAATCTACCATGTTGATTTTAAATGTGTTAGCATTTGCCTCTCATTTGTGAGATATTGATTTGTGCTGGATGCTAACCATCACAGTTCATGAAAACAAGCTGCCCCTTTCCTGTGAGTGCAAGTCTTACAGAACTAGAGCAACACAAATTAAATCTCTGACAACAATTCCTGTGTGCAGACAGACTCATGGTGTGATTCTAGGCAGAAAACGATATTTGATTGGCAATTTCAAAGCACATTTACTACTGTGGTAGAGCAAGTGATAATTACTGTAACAGCCTGACACATTTTCCTTATAGTTTAGAGAGGCAGAAAAGAGCACATGTCCTAACAGCTACTTGAGACCATGAGCATGTGGAACCTGGGTGAGTGATTAGACTAGAGCAAAGGAAATGAGCCTTGGTGACGTTGAATGTGTTAGCGTTACACACTGCTATCTGAAATACCACACAGTGCTGAATAGTAAGCATGGGAGTGCAGGATAATCAGCTGCCTGTGTGCTAAGAGTGTGCTTCTGGAGACTGTGTATTGTCAGGTGCAAGAGAGATCTGCATGGACGCTTGCACAACTGCATGAAGACTGCAGAGATGTATGTAAGAGTACAGATGTGGTAAGGGTTAATTGGAGCTTTGAACATGTAGGAACTACCTCAACCATTGCAGGAATAGAAGGAAAATCTACCATGTTGATTTCAAATGTGTTAGCATTTGCCTCTCGTTTGTGACATATTGATTTGTGCTGAATGCTAACCATCACAGTTCAAGAAAACAAGCTGCCCCTTCCCTGCGAGTGCAAGTCTTACAGAACAAGAGCAACACAAATTAAATCTCTGACAACAATTCCTGTGTGCAGACAGACTCATGGTGTGATTCTAGGCAGAAAACGATATTTGATTGGCAATTTCAAAGCACATTTACTACTGTGGTAGAGCAAGTGATAATTACTGTAACAGCCTGACACATCTTCCTTATAGTTTAGAGAGGCAGAAAAGAGCACATGTCCTAACAGCTACTTGAGACCATGAGCATGTGGAACCTGGGTGAGTGATTAGACTAGAGCAAAGGAAATGAGCCTTGGTGACGTTGAATGTGTTAGCGTTACACACTGCTATCTGAAATACCACACAGTACTGAATAGTAAGCATGGGAGTGCAGGATAATCAGCTGCCTGTGTGCTAAGAGTGTGCTTCTGGAGACTGTGTATTGTCAGGTGCAAGAGAGATCTGCATGGACGCTTGCACAACTGCATGAAGTTTGCAGAGAGGTATATTTATAATCGTACATGTGTGGTAAGGGTTAATTGGAGTTTTAAGCTGCCCCTTCCCTGCGAGTGCAAGTCTTACAGAACAAGAGCAACACAAACTAAATCTCTGACAACAATTCCTGTGTGCAGACAGACTCATGGTGTGATTCTAGGCAGAAAACAATACTTGATTGGCAATTTCAAAGCACATTTACTACTGTGGTAGAGCAAGTGACAATTACTGTAACAGCCTGACACATTTTCCTTATAGTTTAGAGAGGCAGAAAAGAGCACATGTCCTAACAGTTACTTGAGACCATGAGCATGTGGAACCTGGGTGAGTGATTAGACTAGAGCAAAGGAATTGAGCCTTGGTGACGTTGAATGTGTTAGCGTTACACACTGCTATCTGAAATTCCACACAGTGCTGAATAGTAAGCATGGGAGTGCAGGAAAATCAGCTGCCTGTGTGCTAAGAGTTTGCTTCTGGAGACTGTGTATTGTCAGGTGCAAGAGAGATCTGCATGGACGCTTGCACAACTGCATGAAGACTGCAGAGCTGTATGTAAGAGTACATGTGTGGTAAGGGTTAATTGGAGGTTTTGAACATGTAGGAACTACCTCACCCATTGCAGGAGTGGAAGGAAAATCTACCATGTTGATTTCAAATGTGTTAGCATTTGCCTCTCATTTGTGAGATGTTGATTTGTGCTGAATACTAACCATCGCAGTTCAAAAAAACAAGCTGCCCCTTTCCTGCGAGTGCAAGTCTTACAGAACAAGAACAACACAAATTAAATCTCTGACAACAATTCATGTGTGCAGACAGACTCATGGTGTGATTCTAGGCAGAAAACGATATTTGATTGGCAATTTCAAAGCACATTTACTACTGTGGTAGAGCAAGTGACAATTACTGTAACAGCCTGACACATTTTCCTTATAGTTTAGAGAGGCAGAAAAGAGCACATGTCCTAACAGCTACTTGAGACCATGAGCATGTGGAAACTGGGTGAGTGATTAGACTAGAGCAAAGGAAATGAGCCTTGGTGACGTTGAATATGTTAGCGTTACACACTGCTATCTGAAATACCACACAGTGCTGAATAGTAAGCATGGGAGTGCAGGAAAATCAGCTGCCTGTGTGCTAAGAGTTTGCTTCTGGAGACTGTGTATTGTCAGGTGCAAGAGAGATCTGGATGGACGCTTGCACAACTGCATGAAGACTGCAGAGCTGTATGTAAGAGTACATGTGTGGTAAGGGTTAATTGGAGGGTAAACAACCTTTACAATGCAACTTTTACAACGCACTACCATTACAACTAAACTTTTACAACGCAAGTGGATTTACAACGCATGCCATTACAACGCAAGTCTTTACATCGACTTCGCTAGATGGCGTGCTAACATTACAAATAGTGTAGTTTACTATCCCAACACCTTCCCTACTGTTAAGTGGACTGGAGTTGGAATAGTAAATTACGCTTTTCTAATCTTAGCACGCCATCTAGCGCAAGTCGATGTAAAGATTTGCGTTTTAATGGCATAGCGTAGTAACATCGCAGTCGTTGTAACGACCGCGATGTAACTGCACGCGTTGTAATGACTCGCGTTGTTACGTCATACATCCAATTAGAGTTTTGAACATGTAGGAACTACTTCACCCATTGCAGGAGTGGAAGGAAAATCTACCATGTTGATTTCAAATGTGTTAGCATTTGCCTCTCATTTGTGAGATATTGATTTGTGCTGAATGCTAACCATCACAGTTCAAGAAAACAAGCTGCCCCTTTCCTGTGAGTGCAAGTCTTACAGAACTAGAGCAACACAAATTAAATCTCTGACAACAATTCCTGTGTGCAGACAGACTCATGGTGTGATTCTAGGCAGAAAACGATATTTGATTGGCAATTTCAAAGCACATTTACTACTGTGGTAGAGCAAGTGATAATTACTGTAACAGCCTGACACATTTTCCTTATGGTTTAGAGAGGCAGAAAAGAGCACATGTCCTAACAGCTACTTGAGACCATGAGCATGTGGAACCTGGGTGAGTGATTAGACTAGAGCAAAGGAAATGAGCCTTGGTGACGTTGAATGTGTTAGCGTTACACACTGCTATCTGAAATACTACACAGTGCTGAATAGTAAGCATGGGAGTGCAGGAAAATCAGCTGCCTGTGTGCTAAGAGTGCGTTTCTGGAGACTGTGTATTGTCAGGTGCAAGAGAGATCTGCATGGACGCTTGCACAACTGCATGAAGACTGCAGAGATGTATGTAAGAGTACATGTGTGGTAAGGGTTAATTGGAGCTTTGAACATGTAGGAACTACCTCATCCATTGCAGGAGTGGAAGGAAAATCTACCATGTAGATTTCAAATGTGTTAGCATTTGCCTCTCATTTGTGAGATATTGATTTGTGCTGAATGCTAACCATCACAGTTCAAGAAAACAAGCTGCCCCTTCCCTGTGAGTGCAAGTCTTACAGAACAAGAGCAACACAAATTAAATCTCTGACAACAATACCTGTGTGCAGACAGACTCATGGTGTGATTCTAGGCAGAAAACGATATTTGATTGGCAATTTCAAAGCACATTTACTACTGTGGTAGAGCAAATGATAATTACTGTAACAGCCTGACACATTTTCCTTATAGTTCAGAGAGGCAGAAAAGAGCACATGTCCTAACAGCTACTTGAGACCATGAGCATGTGGAACCTGGGTGAGTGATTAGACTAGAGCAAAGGAAATGAGCCTTGGTGACGTTGAATGTGTTAGCGTTACACACTGCTATCTGAAATACCACACAGTGCTGAATAGTAAGCATGGGAGTGCAGGAAAATCAGCTGCCTGTGTGCTAAGAGTGTGCTTCTGGAGACTGTGTATTGTCAGGTGCAAGAGAGATCTGCATGGACGCTTGCACAACTGCATGAAGACTGCAGAGATGTATGTAAGAGTACATGTGTGGTAAGGGTTAATTGGAGTTTTGAACATGTAGGAACTACCTCACCCATTGCAGGAGTGGAAGGAAAATCTACCATGTTGATTTCAAATGTGTTAGCATTTGCCTCTCATTTGTGAGATATTGATTTGTGCTGAATACTAACCATCACAGTTCAAGAAAACAAGCTGCCCCTTCCCTGCGAGTGCAAGTCTTACAGAACAACAGCAACACAAATTAAATCTCTGACAACAATTCCTGTGTGCAGACAGACTCATGGTGTGATTCTAGGCAGAAAACGATACTTGATTGGCAATTTCAAAGCACATTTACTACTGTGGTAGAGCAAGTGACAATTACTGTAACAGCCTGACACATTTTCCTTATAGTTTAGAGAGGCAGAAAAGAGCACATGTCCTAACAGCTACTTGAGACCATGAGCATGTGGAACCTGGGTGAGTGATTAGACTAGAGCAAAGGAATTGAGCCTTGGTGACGTTGAATGTGTTAGCGTTACACACTGCTATCTGAAATGCCACACAGTGCTGAATAGTAAGCATGGGAGTGCAGGAAAATCAGCTGCCTGTGTGCTAAGAGTTTGCTTCTGGAGACTGTGTATTGTCAGGTGCAAGAGAGATCTGCATGGACGCTTGCACAACTGCATGAAGACTGCAGAGCTGTATGTAAGAGTACATGTGTGGTAAGGGTTAATTGGAGGTTTTGAACATGTAGGAACTACCTCACCCATTGCAGGAGAGGAAGGAAAATCTACCATGTTGATTTCAAATGTGTTAGCATTTGCCTCTCATTTGTGAGATATTGATTTGTGCTGAATACTAACCATCGCAGTTCAAAAAAACAAGCTGCCCCTTTCCTGCGAGTGCAAGTCTTACAGAACAAGAGCAACACAAATTAAATCTCTGACAACAATTCATGTGTGCAGACAGACTCATGGTGTGATTCTAGGCAGAAAACGATATTTGATTGGCAATTTCAAAGCACATTTACTACTGTGGTAGAGCAAGTGATACTTACTGTAACAGCCTGACACATTTTCCTTATAGTTTAGAGAGGCAGAAAAGAGCACATGTCCTAACAGCTACTTGAGACCATGAGCATGTGGAACCTGGGTGAGTGATTAGACTAGAGCAAAGGAAATGATCCTTGGTGACGTTGAATGTGTTAGCGATACACACTGCTATCTGAAATACCACACAGTGCTGAATAGTAAGCATGGGAGTGCAGGAAAATCAACTGCCTGTGTGCTAAGAGTGTGCTTCTGGAGACTGTGTATTGTCAGGTGCAAGAGAGATCTGCATGGACGCTTGCACAACTGCATGAAGACTGCAGAGATGTATGTAAGAGTACATGTGTGGTAAGGGTTAATTGGAGGTTTTGAACATGTAGGAACTACCTCACCCATTGCAGGAGTGGAAGGAAAATCTACCATGTTGATTTCAAATGTGTTAGCATTTGCCTCTCATTTGTGAGATATTGATTTGTGCTGAATGCTAACCATCGCAGTTCAAGAAAACAAGCTGCCCCTTTCCTGCGAGTGCAAGTCTTAGAGAACAAGAGCAACACAAATTAAATCTCTGACAACAATTCCTGTGTGCAGACAGACTCATGGTGTGATTCTAGGCAGAAAACGATATTTCATTGGCAATTTCAAAGCACATTTACTACTGTGGTAGAGCAAGTGAAAATTACTGTAACAGCCTGACACATTTTCCTTATAGTTTAGAGAGGCAGAAAAGAGCACATGTCCTAACAGCTACTTGAGACCATGAGCATGTGGAAACTGGGTGAGTGATTAGACTAGAGCAAAGGAAATGAGCCTTGGTGACGTTGAATGTGTTAGCGTTACACACTGCTATCTGAAATACCACACAGTGCTGAATAGTAAGCATGGGAGTGCAGGAAAATCAGCTGCCTGTGTGCTAAGAGTTTGCTTCTGGAGACTGTGTATTGTCAGGTGCAAGAGAGATCTGCATGGACGCTTGCACAACTGCATGAAGACTACAGAGCTGTATGTAAGAGTACATGTGTGGTAAGGGTTAATTGGAGGGTAAACAACCTTTACAACGCAACTTTTACAACGCACTACCATTACAACTAAACTTTTACAACGCAAGTGGATTTACAACGCATGCCATTACAACGCAAGCCTTTACATCGACTTGCGCTAGACGGCGTGCTAACATTACAAATAGTGTAGTTTACTATCCCAACACCTTCCCTACTGTTAAGTGGACTGGAGTTGGAATAGTAAATTACGCTTTTCTAATGTTAGCACGCCATCTAGCGCAAGTCGATGTAAAGACTTGCGTTGTAATGGCATAGCGTAGTAACATCGCAGTCGTTGTAACGACCGCGATGTAACTGCACGCGTTGTAATGACTCGCGTTGTTACGTCATACATCCAATTGGAGTTTTGAACATGTAGGAACTACTTCACCCATTGCAGGAGTGGAAGGAAAATCTACCATGTTGATTTCAAATGTGTTAGCATTTGCCTCTCATTTGTGAGATATTGATTTGTGCTGAATGCTAACCATCACAGTTCAAGAAAACAAGCTGCCCCTTTCCTGCGAGTGCAAGTCTTACAGAACAAGAGCAACACAAATTAAATCTCTGACAACAATTCCTGTGTGCAGACAGACTCATGGTGTGAATCTAGGCAGAAAACGATATTTGATTGGCAATTTCAAAGCACATTTACTACTGTGGTAGAGCAAATGATAATTACTGTAACAGCCTGACACATTTTCCTTATAGTTCAGAGAGGCAGAAAAGAGCACATGTCCTAACAGCTACTTGAGACCATGAGCATGTGGAACCTGGGTGAGTGATTAGACTAGAGCAAAGGAAATGAGCCTTGGTGACGTTGAATGTGTTAGCGTTACACACTGCTATCTGAAATACCACACAGTGCTGAATAGTAAGCATGGGAGTGCAGGAAAATCAGCTGCCTGTGTGCTAAGAGTGTGCTTCTGGAGACTGTGTATTGTCAGGTGCAAGAGAGATCTGCATGGACGCTTGCACAACTGCATGAAGACTGCAGAGATGTATGTAAGAGTACATGTGTGGTAAGGGTTAATTGGAGTTTTGAACATGTAGGAACTACCTCACCCATTGCAGGAGTGGAAGGAAAATCTACCATGTTGATTTCAAATGTGTTAGCATTTGCCTCTCATTTGTGAGATATTGATTTGTGCTGAATGCTAACCATCACAGTTCAAGAAAACAAGCTGCCCCTTTCCTGCGAGTGCAAGTCTTACAGAACAAGAGCAACAAGAATTAAATCTCTGACAACAATTCCTGTGTGCAGACAGACTCATGGTGTGAATCTAGGCAGAAAACGATATTTGATTGGCAATTTCAAAGCACATTTACTACTGTGGTAGAGCAAATGATAATTACTGTAACAGCCTGACACATTTTCCTTATAGTTCAGAGAGGCAGAAAAGAGCACATGTCCTAACAGCTACTTGAGACCATGAGCATGTGGAACCTGGGTGAGTGATTAGACTAGAGCAAAGGAAATGAGCCTTGGTGACGTTGAATGTGTTAGCGTTACACACTGCTATCTGAAATACCACACAGTGCTGAATAGTAAGCATGGGAGTGCAGGATAATCAGCTGCCTGTGTGCTAAGAGTGTGCTTCTGGAGACTGTGTATTGTCAGGTGCAAGAGAGATCTGCATGGACGCTTGCACAACTGCATGAAGACTGCAGAGATGTATGTAAGAGTACAGATGTGGTAAGGGTTAATTGGAGCTTTGAACATGTAGGAACTACCTCAACCATTGCAGGAATAGAAGGAAAATCTACCATGTTGATTTCAAATGTGTTAGCATTTGCCTCTCGTTTGTGACATATTGATTTGTGCTGAATGCTAACCATCACAGTTCAAGAAAACAAGCTGCCCCTTCCCTGCGAGTGCAAGTCTTACAGAACAAGAGCAACACAAATTAAATCTCTGACAACAATTCCTGTGTGCAGACAGACTCATGGTGTGATTCTAGGCAGAAAACGATATTTGATTGGCAATTTCAAAGCACATTTACTACTGTGGTAGAGCAAGTGATAATTACTGTAACAGCCTGACACATCTTCCTTATAGTTTAGAGAGGCAGAAAAGAGCACATGTCCTAACAGCTACTTGAGACCATGAGCATGTGGAACCTGGGTGAGTGATTAGACTAGAGCAAAGGAAATGAGCCTTGGTGACGTTGAATGTGTTAGCGTTACACACTGCTATCTGAAATACCACACAGTACTGAATAGTAAGCATGGGAGTGCAGGATAATCAGCTGCCTGTGTGCTAAGAGTGTGCTTCTGGAGACTGTGTATTGTCAGGTGCAAGAGAGATCTGCATCGACGCTTGCACAACTGCATGAAGACTGCAGAGATGTATGTAAGAGTACATGTGTGGTAAGGGTTAATTGGAGTTTTAAGCTGCCCCTTCCCTGCGAGTGCAAGTCTTACAGAACAAGAGCAACACAAACTAAATCTCTGACAACAATTCCTGTGTGCAGACAGACTCATGGTGTGATTCTAGGCAGAAAACAATACTTGATTGGCAATTTCAAAGCACATTTACTACTGTGGTAGAGCAAGTGACAATTACTGTAACAGCCTGACACATTTTCCTTATAGTTTAGAGAGGCAGAAAAGAGCACATGTCCTAACAGTTACTTGAGACCATGAGCATGTGGAACCTGGGTGAGTGATTAGACTAGAGCAAAGGAATTGAGCCTTGGTGACGTTGAATGTGTTAGCGTTACACACTGCTATCTGAAATTCCACACAGTGCTGAATAGTAAGCATGGGAGTGCAGGAAAATCAGCTGCCTGTGTGCTAAGAGTTTGCTTCTGGAGACTGTGTATTGTCAGGTGCAAGAGAGATCTGCATGGACGCTTGCACAACTGCATGAAGACTGCAGAGCTGTATGTAAGAGTACATGTGTGGTAAGGGTTAATTGGAGGTTTTGAACATGTAGGAACTACCTCACCCATTGCAGGAGTGGAAGGAAAATCTACCATGTTGATTTCAAATGTGTTAGCATTTGCCTCTCATTTGTGAGATGTTGATTTGTGCTGAATACTAACCATCGCAGTTCAAAAAAACAAGCTGCCCCTTTCCTGCGAGTGCAAGTCTTACAGAACAAGAACAACACAAATTAAATCTCTGACAACAATTCATGTGTGCAGACAGACTCATGGTGTGATTCTAGGCAGAAAACGATATTTGATTGGCAATTTCAAAGCACATTTACTACTGTGGTAGAGCAAGTGACAATTACTGTAACAGCCTGACACATTTTCCTTATAGTTTAGAGAGGCAGAAAAGAGCACATGTCCTAACAGCTACTTGAGACCATGAGCATGTGGAAACTGGGTGAGTGATTAGACTAGAGCAAAGGAAATGAGCCTTGGTGACGTTGAATATGTTAGCGTTACACACTGCTATCTGAAATACCACACAGTGCTGAATAGTAAGCATGGGAGTGCAGGAAAATCAGCTGCCTGTGTGCTAAGAGTTTGCTTCTGGAGACTGTGTATTGTCAGGTGCAAGAGAGATCTGGATGGACGCTTGCACAACTGCATGAAGACTGCAGAGCTGTATGTAAGAGTACATGTGTGGTAAGGGTTAATTGGAGGGTAAACAACCTTTACAACGCAACTTTTACAACGCACTACCATTACAACTAAACTTTTACAACGCAAGTGGATTTACAACGCATGCCATTACAACGCAAGTCTTTACATCGACTTCGCTAGATGGCGTGCTAACATTACAAATAGTGTAGTTTACTATCCCAACACCTTCCCTACTGTTAAGTGGACTGGAGTTGGAATAGTAAATTACGCTTTTCTAATCTTAGCACGCCATCTAGCGCAAGTCGATGTAAAGATTTGCGTTTTAATGGCATAGCGTAGTAACATCGCAGTCGTTGTAACGACCGCGATGTAACTGCACGCGTTGTAATGACTCGCGTTGTTACGTCATACATCCAATTAGAGTTTTGAACATGTAGGAACTACTTCACCCATTGCAGGAGTGGAAGGAAAATCTACCATGTTGATTTCAAATGTGTTAGCATTTGCCTCTCATTTGTGAGATATTGATTTGTGCTGAATGCTAACCATCACAGTTCAAGAAAACAAGCTGCCCCTTTCCTGTGAGTGCAAGTCTTACAGAACTAGAGCAACACAAATTAAATCTCTGACAACAATTCCTGTGTGCAGACAGACTCATGGTGTGATTCTAGGCAGAAAACGATATTTGATTGGCAATTTCAAAGCACATTTACTACTGTGGTAGAGCAAGTGATAATTACTGTAACAGCCTGACACATTTTCCTTATGGTTTAGAGAGGCAGAAAAGAGCACATGTCCTAACAGCTACTTGAGACCATGAGCATGTGGAACCTGGGTGAGTGATTAGACTAGAGCAAAGGAAATGAGCCTTGGTGACGTTGAATGTGTTAGCGTTACACACTGCTATCTGAAATACTACACAGTGCTGAATAGTAAGCATGGGAGTGCAGGAAAATCAGCTGCCTGTGTGCTAAGAGTGCGTTTCTGGAGACTGTGTATTGTCAGGTGCAAGAGAGATCTGCATGGACGCTTGCACAACTGCATGAAGACTGCAGAGATGTATGTAAGAGTACATGTGTGGTAAGGGTTAATTGGAGCTTTGAACATGTAGGAACTACCTCATCCATTGCAGGAGTGGAAGGAAAATCTACCATGTAGATTTCAAATGTGTTAGCATTTGCCTCTCATTTGTGAGATATTGATTTGTGCTGAATGCTAACCATCACAGTTCAAGAAAACAAGCTGCCCCTTCCCTGTGAGTGCAAGTCTTACAGAACAAGAGCAACACAAATTAAATCTCTGACAACAATACCTGTGTGCAGACAGACTCATGGTGTGATTCTAGGCAGAAAACGATATTTGATTGGCAATTTCAAAGCACATTTACTACTGTGGTAGAGCAAATGATAATTACTGTAACAGCCTGACACATTTTCCTTATAGTTCAGAGAGGCAGAAAAGAGCACATGTCCTAACAGCTACTTGAGACCATGAGCATGTGGAACCTGGGTGAGTGATTAGACTAGAGCAAAGGAAATGAGCCTTGGTGACGTTGAATGTGTTAGCGTTACACACTGCTATCTGAAATACCACACAGTGCTGAATAGTAAGCATGGGAGTGCAGGAAAATCAGCTGCCTGTGTGCTAAGAGTGTGCTTCTGGAGACTGTGTATTGTCAGGTGCAAGAGAGATCTGCATGGACGCTTGCACAACTGCATGAAGACTGCAGAGATGTATGTAAGAGTACATGTGTGGTAAGGGTTAATTGGAGTTTTGAACATGTAGGAACTACCTCACCCATTGCAGGAGTGGAAGGAAAATCTACCATGTTGATTTCAAATGTGTTAGCATTTGCCTCTCATTTGTGAGATATTGATTTGTGCTGAATACTAACCATCACAGTTCAAGAAAACAAGCTGCCCCTTCCCTGCGAGTGCAAGTCTTACAGAACAACAGCAACACAAATTAAATCTCTGACAACAATTCCTGTGTGCAGACAGACTCATGGTGTGATTCTAGGCAGAAAACGATACTTGATTGGCAATTTCAAAGCACATTTACTACTGTGGTAGAGCAAGTGACAATTACTGTAACAGCCTGACACATTTTCCTTATAGTTTAGAGAGGCAGAAAAGAGCACATGTCCTAACAGCTACTTGAGACCATGAGCATGTGGAACCTGGGTGAGTGATTAGACTAGAGCAAAGGAATTGAGCCTTGGTGACGTTGAATGTGTTAGCGTTACACACTGCTATCTGAAATGCCACACAGTGCTGAATAGTAAGCATGGGAGTGCAGGAAAATCAGCTGCCTGTGTGCTAAGAGTTTGCTTCTGGAGACTGTGTATTGTCAGGTGCAAGAGAGATCTGCATGGACGCTTGCACAACTGCATGAAGACTGCAGAGCTGTATGTAAGAGTACATGTGTGGTAAGGGTTAATTGGAGGTTTTGAACATGTAGGAACTACCTCACCCATTGCAGGAGAGGAAGGAAAATCTACCATGTTGATTTCAAATGTGTTAGCATTTGCCTCTCATTTGTGAGATATTGATTTGTGCTGAATACTAACCATCGCAGTTCAAAAAAACAAGCTGCCCCTTTCCTGCGAGTGCAAGTCTTACAGAACAAGAGCAACACAAATTAAATCTCTGACAACAATTCATGTGTGCAGACAGACTCATGGTGTGATTCTAGGCAGAAAACGATATTTGATTGGCAATTTCAAAGCACATTTACTACTGTGGTAGAGCAAGTGATACTTACTGTAACAGCCTGACACATTTTCCTTATAGTTTAGAGAGGCAGAAAAGAGCACATGTCCTAACAGCTACTTGAGACCATGAGCATGTGGAACCTGGGTGAGTGATTAGACTAGAGCAAAGGAAATGATCCTTGGTGACGTTGAATGTGTTAGCGATACACACTGCTATCTGAAATACCACACAGTGCTGAATAGTAAGCATGGGAGTGCAGGAAAATCAACTGCCTGTGTGCTAAGAGTGTGCTTCTGGAGACTGTGTATTGTCAGGTGCAAGAGAGATCTGCATGGACGCTTGCACAACTGCATGAAGACTGCAGAGATGTATGTAAGAGTACATGTGTGGTAAGGGTTAATTGGAGGTTTTGAACATGTAGGAACTACCTCACCCATTGCAGGAGTGGAAGGAAAATCTACCATGTTGATTTCAAATGTGTTAGCATTTGCCTCTCATTTGTGAGATATTGATTTGTGCTGAATGCTAACCATCGCAGTTCAAGAAAACAAGCTGCCCCTTTCCTGCGAGTGCAAGTCTTAGAGAACAAGAGCAACACAAATTAAATCTCTGACAACAATTCCTGTGTGCAGACAGACTCATGGTGTGATTCTAGGCAGAAAACGATATTTCATTGGCAATTTCAAAGCACATTTACTACTGTGGTAGAGCAAGTGAAAATTACTGTAACAGCCTGACACATTTTCCTTATAGTTTAGAGAGGCAGAAAAGAGCACATGTCCTAACAGCTACTTGAGACCATGAGCATGTGGAAACTGGGTGAGTGATTAGACTAGAGCAAAGGAAATGAGCCTTGGTGACGTTGAATGTGTTAGCGTTACACACTGCTATCTGAAATACCACACAGTGCTGAATAGTAAGCATGGGAGTGCAGGAAAATCAGCTGCCTGTGTGCTAAGAGTTTGCTTCTGGAGACTGTGTATTGTCAGGTGCAAGAGAGATCTGCATGGACGCTTGCACAACTGCATGAAGACTACAGAGCTGTATGTAAGAGTACATGTGTGGTAAGGGTTAATTGGAGGGTAAACAACCTTTACAACGCAACTTTTACAACGCACTACCATTACAACTAAACTTTTACAACGCAAGTGGATTTACAACGCATGCCATTACAACGCAAGCCTTTACATCGACTTGCGCTAGACGGCGTGCTAACATTACAAATAGTGTAGTTTACTATCCCAACACCTTCCCTACTGTTAAGTGGACTGGAGTTGGAATAGTAAATTACGCTTTTCTAATGTTAGCACGCCATCTAGCGCAAGTCGATGTAAAGACTTGCGTTGTAATGGCATAGCGTAGTAACATCGCAGTCGTTGTAACGACCGCGATGTAACTGCACGCGTTGTAATGACTCGCGTTGTTACGTCATACATCCAATTGGAGTTTTGAACATGTAGGAACTACTTCACCCATTGCAGGAGTGGAAGGAAAATCTACCATGTTGATTTCAAATGTGTTAGCATTTGCCTCTCATTTGTGAGATATTGATTTGTGCTGAATGCTAACCATCACAGTTCAAGAAAACAAGCTGCCCCTTTCCTGCGAGTGCAAGTCTTACAGAACAAGAGCAACACAAATTAAATCTCTGACAACAATTCCTGTGTGCAGACAGACTCATGGTGTGAATCTAGGCAGAAAACGATATTTGATTGGCAATTTCAAAGCACATTTACTACTGTGGTAGAGCAAATGATAATTACTGTAACAGCCTGACACATTTTCCTTATAGTTCAGAGAGGCAGAAAAGAGCACATGTCCTAACAGCTACTTGAGACCATGAGCATGTGGAACCTGGGTGAGTGATTAGACTAGAGCAAAGGAAATGAGCCTTGGTGACGTTGAATGTGTTAGCGTTACACACTGCTATCTGAAATACCACACAGTGCTGAATAGTAAGCATGGGAGTGCAGGAAAATCAGCTGCCTGTGTGCTAAGAGTGTGCTTCTGGAGACTGTGTATTGTCAGGTGCAAGAGAAATCTGCATGGACGCTTGCACAACTGCATGAAGACTGCAGAGATGTATGTAAGAGTACATGTGTGGTAAGGGTTAATTGGAGTTTTGAACATGTAGGAACTACCTCACCCATTGCAGGAGTGGAAGGAAAATCTACCATGTTGATTTCAAATGTGTTAGCATTTGCCTCTCATTTGTGAGATATTGATTTGTGCTGAATGCTAACCATCACAGTTCAAGAAAACAAGCTGCCCCTTTCCTGCGAGTGCAAGTCTTACAGAACAAGAGCAACACGAATTAAATCTCTGACAACAATTCCTGTGTACAGACAGACTCATGGTGTGATTCTAGGCAGAAAACGATATTTGATTGGCAATTTCAAAGCACATTTACTACTGTGGTAGAGCAAGTGATAATTACTGTAACAGCCTGACACATTTTCCTTATAGTTTAGAGAGGCAGAGAAGAGCACATGTCCTAACAGCTACTTGAGACCATGAGCATGTGTAACCTGGGTGAGTGATTAGATTAGAGCAAAGGAAATGAGCCTTGGTGACGTTGAATGTGTTAGCGTTACACACTGCTATCTGAAATACCACACAGTGCTGAATAGTAAGCATGGGAGTGCAGGAAAATCAGCTGCCTGTGTGCTAAGAGTGTGCTTCTGGAGACTGTGTATTGTCAGGTGCAAGAGAGATCTGCATGGACGCTTGCACAACTGCATGAAGACTGCAGAGATGTATGTAAGAGTACATGTGTGGTAAGGGTTAATTGGAGTTTTGAACATGTAGGAACTACCTCACCCATTGCAGGAGTGGAAGGAGAATCTACCATGTTGATTTCAAATGTGTTAGCATTTGCCTCTCATTTGTGAGATATTGATTTGTGCTGGATGCTAACCATCACAGTTCATGAAAACAAGCTGCCCCTTTCCTGTGAGTGCAAGTCTTACAGAACTAGAGCAACACAAATTAAATCTCTGACAACAATTCCTGTGTGCAGACCGACTCATGGTGTGATTCTAGGCAGAAAACGATATTTGATTGGCAATTTCAAAGCACATTTACTACTGTGGTAGAGCAAGTGATAATTACTGTAACAGCCTGACACATTTTCCTTATAGTTTAGAGAGGCAGAAAAGAGCACATGTCCTAACAGCTACTTGAGACCATGAGCATGTGGAACCTGGGTGAGTGATTAGACTAGAGCAAAGGAAATGAGCCTTGGTGACGTTGAATGTGTTAGCGTTACACACTGCTATCTGAAATACCACACAGTGCTGAATAGTAAGCATGGGAGTGCAGGAAAATCAGCTGCCTGTGTGCTAAGAGTGTGCTTCTGGAGACTGTGTATTGTCAGGTGCAAGAGAGATCTGCATGGACGCTTGCACAACTGCATGAAGACTGCAGAGATGTATGTAAGAGTACATGTGTGGTAAGGGTTAATTGGAGTTTTAAGCTGCCCCTTCCCTGCGAGTGCAAGTCTTACAGAACAAGAGCAACACAAACTAAATCTCTGACAACAATTCCTGTGTGCAGACAGACTCATGGTGTGATTCTAGGCAGAAAACGATACTTGATTGGCAATTTCAAAGCACATTTACTACTGTGGTAGAGCAAGTGACAATTACTGTAACAGCCTGACACATTTTCCTTATAGTTTAGAGAGGCAGAAAAGAGCACATGTCCTAACAGCTACTTGAGACCATGAGCATGTGGAACCTGGGTGAGTGATTAGACTAGAGCAAAGGAATTGAGCCTTGGTGACGTTGAATGTGTTAGCGTTACACACTGCTATCTGAAATACCACACAGTGCTGAATAGTAAGCATGGGAGTGCAGGAAAATCAGCTGCCTGTGTGCTAAGAGTTTGCTTCTGGAGACTGTGTATTGTCAGGTGCAAGAGAGATCTGCATGGACGCTTGCACAACTGCATGAAGACTGCAGAGCTGTATGTAAGAGTACATGTGTGGTAAGGGTTAATTGGAGGTTTTGAACATGTAGGAACTACCTCACCCATTGCAGGAGTGGAAGGAAAATCTACCATGTTGATTTCAAATGTGTTAGCATTTGCCTCTCATTTGTGAGATATTGATTTGTGCTGAATACTAACCATCACAGTTCAAAAAAACAAGCTGCCCCTTTCCTGCGAGTGCAAGTCTTACAGAACAAAAACAACACAAATTAAATCTCTGACAACAATTCCTGTGTGCAGACAGACTCATGGTGTGATTCTAGGCAGAAAACGATATTTGATTGGCAATTTCAAAGCACATTTACTACTGTGGTAGAGCAAGTGACAATTACTGTAACAGCCTGACACATTTTCCTTATAGTTTAGAGAGGCAGAAAAGAGCACATGTCCTAACAGCTACTTGAGACCATGAGCATGTGGAACCTGGGTGAGTGATTAGACTAGAGCAAAGGAAATGATCCTTGGTGACGTTGAATGTGTTAGCGATACACACTGCTATCTGAAATACCACACAGTGCTGAATAGTAAGCATGGGAGTGCAGGAAAATCAACTGCCTGTGTGCTAAGAGTGTGCTTCTGGAGACTGTGTATTGTCAGGTGCAAGAGAGATCTGCATGGACGCTTGCACAACTGCATGAAGACTGCAGAGCTGTATGTAAGAGTACATGTGTGGTAAGGGTTAATTGGAGGTTTTGAACATGTAGGAACTACCTCACCCATTGCAGGAGTGGAAGGAAAATCTACCATGTTGATTTCAAATGTGTTAGCATTTGCCTCTCATTTGTGAGATATTGATTTGTGCTGAATGCTAACCATCGCAGTTCAAGAAAACAAGCTGCCCCTTTCCTGCGAGTGCAAGTCTTAGAGAACAAGAGCAACACAAATTAAATCTCTGACAACAATTCCTGTGTGCAGACAGACTCATGGTGTGATTCTAGGCAGAAAACGATATTTCATTGGCAATTTCAAAGCACATTTACTACTGTGGTAGAGCAAGTGAAAATTACTGTAACAGCCTGACACATTTTCCTTATAGTTTAGAGAGGCAGAAAAGAGCACATGTCCTAACAGCTACTTGAGACCATGAGCATGTGGAAACTGGGTGAGTGATTAGACTAGAGCAAAGGAAATGAGCCTTGGTGACGTTGAATGTGTTAGCGTTACACACTGCTATCTGAAATACCACACAGTGCTGAATAGTAAGCATGGGAGTGCAGGAAAATCAGCTGCCTGTGTGCTAAGAGTTTGCTTCTGGAGACTGTGTATTGTCAGGTGCAAGAGAGATCTGCATGGACGCTTGCACAACTGCATGAAGACTACAGAGCTGTATGTAAGAGTACATGTGTGGTAAGGGTTAATTGGAGGGTAAACAACCTTTACAACGCAACTTTTACAACGCACTACCATTACAACTAAACTTTTACAACGCAAGTGGATTTACAACGCATGCCATTACAACGCAAGCCTTTACATCGACTTGCGCTAGACGGCGTGCTAACATTACAAATAGTGTAGTTTACTATCCCAACACCTTCCCTACTGTTAAGTGGACTGGAGTTGGAATAGTAAATTACGCTTTTCTATTGTTAGCACGCCATCTAGCGCAAGTCGATGTAAAGACTTGCGTTGTAATGGCATAGCGTAGTAACATCGCAGTCGTTGTAACGACCGCGATGTAACTGCACGCGTTGTAATGACTCGCGTTGTTACGTCATACATCCAATTGGAGTTTTGAACATGTAGGAACTACTTCACCCATTGCAGGAGTGGAAGGAAAATCTACCATGTTGATTTCAAATGTGTTAGCATTTGCCTCTCATTTGTGAGATATTGATTTGTGCTGAATGCTAACCATCACAGTTCAAGAAAACAAGCTGCCCCTTTCCTGCGAGTGCAAGTCTTACAGAACAAGAGCAACACAAATTAAATCTCTGACAACAATTCCTGTGTGCAGACAGACTCATGGTGTGAATCTAGGCAGAAAACGATATTTGATTGGCAATTTCAAAGCACATTTACTACTGTGGTAGAGCAAATGATAATTACTGTAACAGCCTGACACATTTTCCTTATAGTTCAGAGAGGCAGAAAAGAGCACATGTCCTAACAGCTACTTGAGACCATGAGCATGTGGAACCTGGGTGAGTGATTAGACTAGAGCAAAGGAAATGAGCCTTGGTGACGTTGAATGTGTTAGCGTTACACACTGCTATCTGAAATACCACACAGTGCTGAATAGTAAGCATGGGAGTGCAGGAAAATCAGCTGCCTGTGTGCTAAGAGTGTGCTTCTGGAGACTGTGTATTGTCAGGTGCAAGAGAGATCTGCATGGACGCTTGCACAACTGCATGAAGACTGCAGAGATGTATGTAAGAGTACATGTGTGGTAAGGGTTAATTGGAGTTTTGAACATGTAGGAACTACCTCACCCATTGCAGGAGTGGAAGGAAAATCTACCATGTTGATTTCAAATGTGTTAGCATTTGCCTCTCATTTGTGAGATATTGATTTGTGCTGAATGCTAACCATCACAGTTCAAGAAAACAAGCTGCCCCTTTCCTGCGAGTGCAAGTCTTACAGAACAAGAGCAACACGAATTAAATCTCTGACAACAATTCCTGTGTACAGACAGACTCATGGTGTGATTCTAGGCAGAAAACGATATTTGATTGGCAATTTCAAAGCACATTTACTACTGTGGTAGAGCAAGTGATAATTACTGTAACAGCCTGACACATTTTCCTTATAGTTTAGAGAGGCAGAGAAGAGCACATGTCCTAACAGCTACTTGAGACCATGAGCATGTGTAACCTGGGTGAGTGATTAGACTAGAGCAAAGGAAATGAGCCTTGGTGATGTTGAATGTGTTAGCGTTACACACTGCTATCTGAAATACCACACAGTGCTGAATAGTAAGCATGGGAGTGCAGGAAAATCAGCTGCCTGTGTGCTAAGAGTGTGCTTCTGGAGACTGTGTATTGTCAGGTGCAAGAGAGATCTGCATGGACGCTTGCACAACTGCATGAAGACTGCAGAGATGTATGTAAGAGTACATGTGTGGTAAGGGTTAATTGGAGTTTTGAACATGTAGGAACTACCTCACCCATTGCAGGAGTGGAAGGAGAATCTACCATGTTGATTTCAAATGTGTTAGCATTTGCCTCTCATTTGTGAGATATTGATTTGTGCTGGATGCTAACCATCACAGTTCATGAAAACAAGCTGCCCCTTTCCTGTGAGTGCAAGTCTTACAGAACTAGAGCAACACAAATTAAATCTCTGACAACAATTCCTGTGTGCAGACCGACTCATGGTGTGATTCTAGGCAGAAAACGATATTTGATTGGCAATTTCAAAGCACATTTACTACTGTGGTAGAGCAAGTGATAATTACTGTAACAGCCTGACACATTTTCCTTATAGTTTAGAGAGGCAGAAAAGAGCACATGTCCTAACAGCTACTTGAGACCATGAGCATGTGGAACCTGGGTGAGTGATTAGACTAGAGCAAAGGAAATGAGCCTTGGTGACGTTGAATGTGTTAGCGTTACACACTGCTATCTGAAATACCACACAGTGCTGAATAGTAAGCATGGGAGTGCAGGAAAATCAGCTGCCTGTGTGCTAAGAGTGTGCTTCTGGAGACTGTGTATTGTCAGGTGCAAGAGAGATCTGCATGGACGCTTGCACAACTGCATGAAGACTGCAGAGATGTATGTAAGAGTACATGTGTGGTAAGGGTTAATTGGAGTTTTAAGCTGCCCCTTCCCTGCGAGTGCAAGTCTTACAGAACAAGAGCAACACAAACTAAATCTCTGACAACAATTCCTGTGTGCAGACAGACTCATGGTGTGATTCTAGGCAGAAAACGATACTTGATTGGCAATTTCAAAGCACATTTACTACTGTGGTAGAGCAAGTGACAATTACTGTAACAGCCTGACACATTTTCCTTATAGTTTAGAGAGGCAGAAAAGAGCACATGTCCTAACAGCTACTTGAGACCATGAGCATGTGGAACCTGGGTGAGTGATTAGACTAGAGCAAAGGAATTGAGCCTTGGTGACGTTGAATGTGTTAGCGTTACACACTGCTATCTGAAATACCACACAGTGCTGAATAGTAAGCATGGGAGTGCAGGAAAATCAGCTGCCTGTGTGCTAAGAGTTTGCTTCTGGAGACTGTGTATTGTCAGGTGCAAGAGAGATCTGCATGGACGCTTGCACAACTGCATGAAGACTGCAGAGCTGTATGTAAGAGTACATGTGTGGTAAGGGTTAATTGGAGGTTTTGAACATGTAGGAACTACCTCACCCATTGCAGGAGTGGAAGGAAAATCTACCATGTTGATTTCAAATGTGTTAGCATTTGCCTCTCATTTGTGAGATATTGATTTGTGCTGAATACTAACCATCACAGTTCAAAAAAACAAGCTGCCCCTTTCCTGCGACTGCAAGTCTTACAGAACAAGAACAACACAAATTAAATCTCTGACAACAATTCCTGTGTGCAGACAGACTCATGGTGTGATTCTAGGCAGAAAACGATATTTGATTGGCAATTTCAAAGCACATTTACTACTGTGGTAGAGCAAGTGACAATTACTGTAACAGCCTGACACATTTTCCTTATAGTTTAGAGAGGCAGAAAAGAGCACATGTCCTAACAGCTACTTGAGACCATGAGCATGTGGAACCTGGGTGAGTGATTAGACTAGAGCAAAGGAAATGATCCTTGGTGACGTTGAATGTGTTAGCGATACACACTGCTATCTGAAATACCACACAGTGCTGAATAGTAAGCATGGGAGTGCAGGAAAATCAACTGCCTGTGTGCTAAGAGTGTGCTTCTGGAGACTGTGTATTGTCAGGTGCAAGAGAGATCTGCATGGACGCTTGCACAACTGCATGAAGACTGCAGAGATGTATGTAAGAGTACATGTGTGGTAAGGGTTAATTGGAGGTTTTGAACATGTAGGAACTACCTCACCCATTGCAGGAGTGGAAGGAAAATCTACCATGTTGATTTCAAATGTGTTAGCATTTGCCTCTCATTTGTGAGATATTGATTTGTGCTGAATGCTAACCATCGCAGTTCAAGAAAACAAGCTGCCCCTTTCCTGCGAGTGCAAGTCTTAGAGAACAAGAGCAACACAAATTAAATCTCTGACAACAATTCCTGTGTGCAGACAGACTCATGGTGTGATTCTAGGCAGAAAACGATATTTCATTGGCAATTTCAAAGCACATTTACTACTGTGGTAGAGCAAGTGAAAATTACTGTAACAGCCTGACACATTTTCCTTATAGTTTAGAGAGGCAGAAAAGAGCACATGTCCTAACAGCTACTTGAGACCATGAGCATGTGGAAACTGGGTGAGTGATTAGACTAGAGCAAAGGAAATGAGCCTTGGTGACGTTGAATGTGTTAGCGTTACACACTGCTATCTGAAATACCACACAGTGCTGAATAGTAAGCATGGGAGTGCAGGAAAATCAGCTGCCTGTGTGCTAAGAGTTTGCTTCTGGAGACTGTGTATTGTCAGGTGCAAGAGAGATCTGCATGGACGCTTGCACAACTGCATGAAGACTACAGAGCTGTATGTAAGAGTACATGTGTGGTAAGGGTTAATTGGAGGGTAAACAACCTTTACAACGCAACTTTTACAACGCACTACCATTACAACTAAACTTTTACAACGCAAGTGGATTTACAACGCATGCCATTACAACGCAAGCCTTTACATCGACTTGCGCTAGACGGCGTGCTAACATTACAAATAGTGTAGTTTACTATCCCAACACCTTCCCTACTGTTAAGTGGACTGGAGTTGGAATAGTAAATTACGCTTTTCTAATGTTAGCACGCCATCTAGCGCAAGTCGATGTAAAGACTTGCGCTGTAATGGCATAGCGTAGTAACATCGCAGTCGTTGTAACGACCGCGATGTAACTGCACGCGTTGTAATGACTCGCGTTGTTACGTCATACATCCAATTGGAGTTTTGAACATGTAGGAACTACTTCACCCATTGCAGGAGTGGAAGGAAAATCTACCATGTTGATTTCAAATGTGTTAGCATTTGCCTCTCATTTGTGAGATATTGATTTGTGCTGAATGCTAACCATCACAGTTCAAGAAAACAAGCTGCCCCTTTCCTGCGAGTGCAAGTCTTACAGAACAAGAGCAACACAAATTAAATCTCTGACAACAATTCCTGTGTGCAGACAGACTCATGGTGTGAATCTAGGCAGAAAACGATATTTGATTGGCAATTTCAAAGCACATTTACTACTGTGGTAGAGCAAATGATAATTACTGTAACAGCCTGACACATTTTCCTTATAGTTCAGAGAGGCAGAAAAGAGCACATGTCCTAACAGCTACTTGAGACCATGAGCATGTGGAACCTGGGTGAGTGATTAGACTAGAGCAAAGGAAATGAGCCTTGGTGACGTTGAATGTGTTAGCGTTACACACTGCTATCTGAAATACCACACAGTGCTGAATAGTAAGCATGGGAGTGCAGGAAAATCAGCTGCCTGTGTGCTAAGAGTGTGCTTCTGGAGACTGTGTATTGTCAGGTGCAAGAGAGATCTGCATGGACGCTTGCACAACTGCATGAAGACTGCAGAGATGTATGTAAGAGTACATGTGTGGTAAGGGTTAATTGGAGTTTTGAACATGTAGGAACTACCTCACCCATTGCAGGAGTGGAAGGAAAATCTACCATGTTGATTTCAAATGTGTTAGCATTTGCCTCTCATTTGTGAGATATTGATTTGTGCTGAATGCTAACCATCACAGTTCATGAAAACAAGCTGCCCCTTTCCTGTGAGTGCAAGTCTTACAGAACTAGAGCAACACAAATTAAATCTCTGACAACAATTCCTGTGTGCAGACCGACTCATGGTGTGATTCTAGGCAGAAAACGATATTTGATTGGCAATTTCAAAGCACATTTACTACTGTGGTAGAGCAAGTGATAATTACTGTAACAGCCTGACACATTTTCCTTATAGTTTAGAGAGGCAGAAAAGAGCCCATGTCCTAACAGCTACTTGAGACCATGAGCATGTGGAACCTGGGTGAGTGATTAGACTAGAGCAAAGGAAATGAGCCTTGGTGACGTTGAATGTGTTAGCGTTACACACTGCTATCTGAAATACCACACAGTGCTGAATAGTAAGCATGGGAGTGCAGGAAAATCAGCTGCCTGTGTGCTAAGAGTGTGCTTCTGGAGACTGTGTATTGTCAGGTGCAAGAGAGATCTGCATGGACGCTTGCACAACTGCATGAAGACTGCAGAGATGTATGTAAGAGTACATGTGTGGTAAGGGTTAATTGGAGTTTTAAGCTGCCCCTTCCCTGCGAGTGCAAGTCTTACAGAACAAGAGCAACACAAACTAAATCTCTGACAACAATTCCTGTGTGCAGACAGACTCATGGTGTGATTCTAGGCAGAAAACGATACTTGATTGGCAATTTCAAAGCACATTTACTACTGTGGTAGAGCAAGTGACAATTACTGTAACAGCCTGACACATTTTCCTTATAGTTTAGAGAGGCAGAAAAGAGCACATGTCCTAACAGCTACTTGAGACCATGAGCATGTGGAACCTGGGTGAGTGATCAGACTAGAGCAAAGGAATTGAGCCTTGGTGACGTTGAATGTGTTAGCGTTACACACTGCTATCTGAAATACCACACAGTGCTGAATAGTAAGCATGGGAGTGCAGGAAAATCAGCTGCCTGTGCGCTAAGAGTTTGCTTCTGGAGACTGTGTATTGTCAGGTGCAAGAGAGATCTGCATGGACGCTTGCACAACTGCATGAAGACTGCAGAGCTGTATGTAAGAGTACATGTGTGGTAAGGGTTAATTGGAGGTTTTGAACATGTAGGAACTACCTCACCCATTGCAGGAGTGGAAGTAAAATCTACCATGTTGATTTCAAATGTGTTAGCATTTGCCTCTCATTTGTGAGATATTGATTTGTGCTGAATACTAACCATCACAGTTCAAAAAAACAAGCTGCCCCTTTCCTGCGAGTGCAAGTCTTACAGAACAAGAACAACACAAATTAAATCTCTGACAACAATTCCTGTGTGCAGACAGACTCATGGTGTGATTCTAGGCAGAAAACGATATTTGATTGGCAATTTCAAAGCACATTTACTACTGTGGTAGAGCAAGTGACAATTACTGTAACAGCCTGACACATTTTCCTTATAGTTTAGGGAGGCAGAAAAAAACACATGTCCTAACAGCTACTTGAGACCATGAGCATGTGGAAACTGGGTGAGTGATTAGACTAGAGCAAAGGAAATGAGCCTTGGTGACGTTGAATGTGTTAGCGTTACACACTGCTATCTGAAATACCACACAGTGCTGAATAGTAAGCATGGGAGTGCAGGAAAATCAGCTGCCTGTGTGCTAAGAGTTTGCTTCTGGAGACTGTGTATTGTCAGGTGCAAGAGAGATCTGCATGGACGCTTGCACAACTGCATGAAGACTGCAGAGCTGTATTTAAGAGTACATGTGTGGTAAGGGTTAATTGGAGGGTAAACAACCTTTACAACGCAACTTTTACAACGCACTACCATTACAACTAAACTTTTACAACGCAAGTGGATTTACAACGCATGCCATTACAAAGCAAGTCTTTACATCGACTTGCGCTAGATGGCGTGCTAACATTACAAATAGTGTAGTTTACTATCCCAACACCTTCCCTACTGTTAAGTGGACTGGAGTTGGAATAGTAAATTACGCTTTTCTAATCTTAGCACGCCATCTGTCGCAAGTCGATGTAAAGACTTGCGTTGTAATGGCATAGCGTAGTAACATCGCAGTCGTTGTAACGACCGCAATGTAACTGCACGCGTTGTAATGAATCGCGTTGTTACGTCATACATCCAATTGGAGTTTTGAAAATGTAGGAACTACTTCACCCATTGCAGGAGTGGAAGGAAAATCTACCATGTTGATTTCAAATGTGTTAGCATTTGCCTCTCATTTGTGAGATATTGATTTGTGCTGAATGCTAACCATCACAGTTCAAGAAAACAAGCTGCCCCTTTCCTGCGAGTGCAAGTCTTACAGAACAAGAGCAACACAAATTAAATCTCTGACAACAATTCCTGTGTGCAGACAGACTCATGGTGTGATTCTAGGCAGAAAACGATATTTGATTGGCAATTTCAAAGCACATTTACTACTGTGGTAGAGCAAGTGATAATTACTGTAACAGCCTGACACATTTTCCTTATAGTTTAGAGAGGCAGAAAAGAGCACATGTCCTAACAGCTACTTGAGAGCATGAGCATGTGGAACCTGGGTGAGTGATTAGACTAGAGCAAAGGAATTGAGCCTTGGTGACGTTGAATGTGTTAGCGTTACACACTGCTATCTGAAATGCCACACAGTGCTGAATAGTAAGCATGGGAGTGCAGGAAAATCAGCTGCCTGTGTGCTAAGAGTGTGCTTCTGGAGACTGTGTATTGTTAGGTGCAAGAGAGATCTGCATGGACGCTTGCACAACTGCATGAAGACTGCAGAGATGTATGTAAGAGTATATGTGTGGTAATGGTTAATTGGAGTTTTGAACATGTAGGAACTACCTCACCCATTGCAGGAGTGGAAGGAAAATCTACCATGTTGATTTCAAATGTGTTAGCATTTGCCTCTCATTTGTGAGATATTGATTTGTGCTGAAAATTAACCATCACAGTTCAAGAAAACAAGCTGCCCCTTCCCTGCGAGTGCAAGTCTTACAGAACAAGAGCAACACAAATTAAATCTCTGACAACAATTCCTGTGTGCAGACAGACTCATGGTGTGATTCTAGGCAGAAAACGATACTTGATTGGCAATTTCAAAGCACATTTACTACTGTGGTAGAGCAAGTGACAATTACTGTAACAGTCTGACACATTTTCCTTATAGTTTAGAGAGGCAGAAAAGAGCACATGTCCTAACAGCTACTTGAGACCATGAGCATGTGGAACCTGGGTGAGTGATTAGACTAGAGCAAAGGAATTGAGCCTTGGTGACGTTGAATGTGTTAGCGTTACACACTGCTATCTGAAATGCCACACAGTGCTGAATAGTAAGCATGGGAGTGCAGGAAAATCAGCTGCCTGTGTGCTAAGAGTGTGCTTCTGGAGACTGTGTATTGTCAGGTGCAAGAGAGATCTGCATGGACGCTTGCACAACTGCATGAAGACTGCAGAGCTGTATGTAAGAGTACATGTGTGGTAAGGGTTAATTGGAGGTTTTGAACATGTAGGAACTATCTCACCCATTGCAGGAGAGGAAGGAAAATCTACCATGTTGATTTCAAATGTGTTAGCATTTGCCTCTCATTTGTGAGATATTGATTTGTGCTGAATACTAACCATCGCAGTTCAAAAAAACAAGCTGCCCCTTTCCTGCGAGTGCAAGTCTTACAGAACAAGAGCAACACAAATTAAATCTCTGACAACAATTCCTGTGTGCAGACAGACTCATGGTGTGACTCTAGGCAGAAAACGATATTTGATTGGCAATTTCAAAGCACATTTACTACTGTGGTAGAGCAAGTGACAATTACTGTAACAGCCTGACACATTTTCCTTATAGTTTAGAGAGGCAGAAAAGAGCACATGTCCTAACAGCTACTTGAGACCATGAGCATGTGGAAACTGGGTGAGTGATTAGACTAGAGCAAAGGAAATGAGCCTTGGTGACGTTGAATGTGTTAGCGTTACACACTGCTATCTGAAATACCACACAGTGCTGAATAGTAAGCATGGGAGTGCAGGAAAATCAGCTGCCTGTGTGCTAAGAGTTTGCTTCTGTAGACTGTGTATTGTCAGGTGCCAGAGAGATCTGCATGGACGCTTGCACAACTGCATGAAGACTGCAGAGATGTATGTAAGAGTACATGTGTGGTAAGGGTTAATTGGAGTTTTGAACATGTAGGAACTACCTCACCCATTGCAGGAGTGGAAGGAAAATCTACCATGTTGATTTCAAATGTGTTAGCATTTGCCTCTCATTTGTGAGATATTGATTTGTGCTGAATACTAACCATCACAGTTCAAGAAAACAAGCTGCCCCTTCCCTGCGAGTGCAAGTCTTACAGAACAAGAGCAACACAAATTAAATCTCTGACAACAATTCCTGTGTGCAGACAGACTCATGGTGTGATTCTAGGCAGAAAACGATACTTGATTGGCAATTTCAAAGCACATTTACTACAGTGGTAGAGCAAGTGACAATTACTGTAACAGCCTGACACATTTTCCTTATAGTTTAGAGAGGCAGAAAAGAGCACATGTCCTAACAGCTACTTGAGACCATGAGCATGTGGAACCTGGGTGAGTGATTAGACTAGAGCAAAGGAATTGAGCCTTGGTGACGTTGAATGTGTTAGCGTTACACACTGCTATCTGAAATACCACACAGTGCTGAATAGTAAGCATGGGAGTGCAGGAAAATCAGCTGCCTGTGTGCTAAGAGTTTGCTTCTGGAGACTGTGTATTGTCAGGTGCAAGAGAGATCTGCATGGACGCTTGCACAACTGCATGAAGACTGCAGAGCTGTATGTAAGAGTACATGTGTGGTAAGGGTTAATTGGAGGTTTTGAACATGTAGGAACTACCTCACCCATTGCAGGAGTGGAAGGAAAATCTACCATGTTGATTTCAAATGTGTTAGCATTTGCCTCTCATTTGTGAGATATTGATTTGTGCTGAATACTAACCATCACAGTTCAAAAAAACAAGCTGCCCCTTTCCTGCGACTGCAAGTCTTACAGAACAAGAACAACACAAATTAAATCTCTGACAACAATTCCTGTGTGCAGACAGACTAATGGTGTGATTCTAGGCAGAAAACGATATTTGATTGGCAATTTCAAAGCACATTTACTACTGTGGTAGAGCAAGTGACAATTACTGTAACAGCCTGACACATTTTCCTTATAGTTTAGAGAGGCAGAAAAGAGCACATGTCCTAACAGCTACTTGAGACCATGAGCATGTGGAACCTGGGTGAGTGATTAGACTAGAGCAAAGGAAATGATCCTTGGTGACGTTGAATGTGTTAGCGATACACACTGCTATCTGAAATACCACACAGTGCTGAATAGTAAGCATGGGAGTGCAGGAAAATCAACTGCCTGTGTGCTAAGAGTGTGCTTCTGGAGACTGTGTATTGTCAGGTGCAAGAGAGATCTGCATGGACGCTTGCACAACTGCATGAAGACTGCAGAGATGTATGTAAGAGTACATGTGTGGTAAGGGTTAATTGGAGGTTTTGAACATGTAGGAACTACCTCACCCATTGCAGGAGTGGAAGGAAAATCTACCATGTTGATTTCAAATGTGTTAGCATTTGCCTCTCATTTGTGAGATATTGATTTGTGCTGAATGCTAACCATCGCAGTTCAAGAAAACAAGCTGCCCCTTTCCTGCGAGTGCAAGTCTTAGAGAACAAGAGCAACACAAATTAAATCTCTGACAACAATTCCTGTGTGCAGACAGACTCATGGTGTGATTCTAGGCAGAAAACGATATTTCATTGGCAATTTCAAAGCACATTTACTACTGTGGTAGAGCAAGTGAAAATTACTGTAACAGCCTGACACATTTTCCTTATAGTTTAGAGAGGCAGAAAAGAGCACATGTCCTAACAGCTACTTGAGACCATGAGCATGTGGAAACTGGGTGAGTGATTAGACTAGAGCAAAGGAAATGAGCCTTGGTGACGTTGAATGTGTTAGCGTTACACACTGCTATCTGAAATACCACACAGTGCTGAATAGTAAGCATGGGAGTGCAGGAAAATCAGCTGCCTGTGTGCTAAGAGTTTGCTTCTGGAGACTGTGTATTGTCAGGTGCAAGAGAGATCTGCATGGACGCTTGCACAACTGCATGAAGACTACAGAGCTGTATGTAAGAGTACATGTGTGGTAAGGGTTAATTGGAGGGTAAACAACCTTTACAACGCAACTTTTACAACGCACTACCATTACAACTAAACTTTTACAACGCAAGTGGATTTACAACGCATGCCATTACAACGCAAGCCTTTACATCGACTTGCGCTAGACGGCGTGCTAACATTACAAATAGTGTAGTTTACTATCCCAACACCTTCCCTACTGTTAAGTGGACTGGAGTTGGAATAGTAAATTACGCTTTTCTAATGTTAGCACGCCATCTAGCGCAAGTCGATGTAAAGACTTGCGTTGTAATGGCATAGCGTAGTAACATCGCAGTCGTTGTAACGACCGCGATGTAACTGCACGCGTTGTAATGACTCGCGTTGTTACGTCATACATCCAATTGGAGTTTTGAACATGTAGGAACTACTTCACCCATTGCAGGAGTGGAAGGAAAATCTACCATGTTGATTTCAAATGTGTTAGCATTTGCCTCTCATTTGTGAGATATTGATTTGTGCTGAATGCTAACCATCACAGTTCAAGAAAACAAGCTGCCCCTTTCCTGCGAGTGCAAGTCTTACAGAACAAGAGCAACACAAATTAAATCTCTGACAACAATTCCTGTGTGCAGACAGACTCATGGTGTGAATCTAGGCAGAAAACGATATTTGATTGGCAATTTCAAAGCACATTTACTACTGTGGTAGAGCAAATGATAATTACTGTAACAGCCTGACACATTTTCCTTATAGTTCAGAGAGGCAGAAAAGAGCACATGTCCTAACAGCTACTTGAGACCATGAGCATGTGGAACCTGGGTGAGTGATTAGACTAGAGCAAAGGAAATGAGCCTTGGTGACGTTGAATGTGTTAGCGTTACACACTGCTATCTGAAATACCACACAGTGCTGAATAGTAAGCATGGGAGTGCAGGAAAATCAGCTGCCTGTGTGCTAAGAGTGTGCTTCTGGAGACTGTGTATTGTCAGGTGCAAGAGAGATCTGCATGGACGCTTGCACAACTGCATGAAGACTGCAGAGATGTATGTAAGAGTACATGTGTGGTAAGGGTTAATTGGAGTTTTGAACATGTAGGAACTACCTCACCCATTGCAGGAGTGGAAGGAAAATCTACCATGTTGATTTCAAATGTGTTAGCATTTGCCTCTCATTTGTGAGATATTGATTTGTGCTGAATGCTAACCATCACAGTTCAAGAAAACAAGCTGCCCCTTTCCTGCGAGTGCAAGTCTTACAGAACAAGAGCAACACGAATTAAATCTCTGACAACAATTCCTGTGTACAGACAGACTCATGGTGTGATTCTAGGCAGAAAACGATATTTGATTGGCAATTTCAAAGCACATTTACTACTGTGGTAGAGCAAGTGATAATTACTGTAACAGCCTGACACATTTTCCTTATAGTTTAGAGAGGCAGAGAAGAGCACATGTCCTAACAGCTACTTGAGACCATGAGCATGTGTAACCTGGGTGAGTGATTAGACTAGAGCAAAGGAAATGAGCCTTGGTGACGTTGAATGTGTTAGCGTTACACACTGCTATCTGAAATACCACACAGTGCTGAATAGTAAGCATGGGAGTGCAGGAAAATCAGCTGCCTGTGTGCTAAGAGTGTGCTTCTGGAGACTGTGTATTGTCAGGTGCAAGAGAGATCTGCATGGACGCTTGCACAACTGCATGAAGACTGCAGAGATGTATGTAAGAGTACATGTGTGGTAAGGGTTAATTGGAGTTTTGAACATGTAGGAACTACCTCACCCATTGCAGGAGTGGAAGGAGAATCTACCATGTTGATTTCAAATGTGTTAGCATTTGCCTCTCATTTGTGAGATATTGATTTGTGCTGGATGCTAACCATCACAGTTCATGAAAACAAGCTGCCCCTTTCCTGTGAGTGCAAGTCTTACAGAACTAGAGCAACACAAATTAAATCTCTGACAACAATTCCTGTGTGCAGACCGACTCATGGTGTGATTCTAGGCAGAAAACGATATTTGATTGGCAATTTCAAAGCACATTTACTACTGTGGTAGAGCAAGTGATAATTACTGTAACAGCCTGACACATTTTCCTTATAGTTTAGAGAGGCAGAAAAGAGCACATGTCCTAACAGCTACTTGAGACAATGAGCATGTGGAACCTGGGTGAGTGATTAGACTAGAGCAAAGGAAATGAGCCTTGGTGACGTTGAATGTGTTAGCGTTACACACTGCTATCTGAAATACCACACAGTGTTGAATAGTAAGCATGGGAGTGCAGGAAAATCAGCTGCCTGTGTGCTAAGAGTGTGCTTCTGGAGACTGTGTATTGTCAGGTGCAAGAGAGATCTGCATGGACGCTTGCACAACTGCATGAAGACTGCAGAGATGTATGTAAGAGTACATGTGTGGTAAGGGTTAATTGGAGTTTTAAGCTGCCCCTTCCCTGCGAGTGCAAGTCTTACAGAACAAGAGCAACACAAACTAAATCTCTGACAACAATTCCTGTGTGCAGACAGACTCATGGTGTGATTCTAGGCAGAAAACGAAATTTGATTGGCAATTTCAAAGCACATTTACTACTGTGGTAGAGCAAGTGACAATTACTGTAACAGCCTGACACATTTTCCTTATAGTTTAGGGAGGCAGAAAAAAACACATGTCCTAACAGCTACTTGAGACCATGAGCATGTGGAAACTGGGTGAGTGATTAGACTAGAGCAAAGGAAATGAGCCTTGGTGACGTTGAATGTGTTAGCGTTACACACTGCTATCTGAAATACCACACAGTGCTGAATAGTAAGCATGGGAGTGCAGGAAAATCAGCTGCCTGTGTGCTAAGAGTTTGCTTCTGGAGACTGTGTATTGTCAGGTGCAAGAGAGATCTGCATGGACGCTTGCACAACTGCATGAAGACTGCAGAGCTGTATTTAAGAGTACATGTGTGGTAAGGGTTAATTGGAGGGTAAACAACCTTTACAACGCAACTTTTACAACGCACTACCATTACAACTAAACTTTTACAACGCAAGTGGATTTACAACGCATGCCATTACAAAGCAAGTCTTTACATCGACTTGCGCTAGATGGCGTGCTAACATTACAAATAGTGTAGTTTACTATCCCAACACCTTCCCTACTGTTAAGTGGACTGGAGTTGGAATAGTAAATTACGCTTTTCTAATCTTAGCACGCCATCTGTCGCAAGTCGATGTAAAGACTTGCGTTGTAATGGCATAGCGTAGTAACATCGCAGTCGTTGTAACGACCGCGATGTAACTGCACGCGTTGTAATGAATCGCGTTGTTACGTCATACATCCAATTGGAGTTTTGAAAATGTAGGAACTACTTCACCCATTGCAGGAGTGGAAGGAAAATCTACCATGTTGATTTCAAATGTGTTAGCATTTGCCTCTCATTTGTGAGATATTGATTTGTGCTGAATGCTAACCATCACAGTTCAAGAAAACAAGCTGCCCCTTTCCTGCGAGTGCAAGTCTTACAGAACAAGAGCAACACAAATTAAATCTCTGACAACAATTCCTGTGTGCAGACAGACTCATGGTGTGATTCTAGGCAGAAAACGATATTTGATTGGCAATTTCAAAGCACATTTACTACTGTGGTAGAGCAAGTGATAATTACTGTAACAGCCTGACACATTTTCCTTATAGTTTAGAGAGGCAGAAAAGAGCACACGTCCTAACAGCTACTTGAGAGCATGAGCATGTGGAACCTGGGTGAGTGATTAGACTAGAGCAAAGGAATTGAGCCTTGGTGACGTTGAATGTGTTAGCGTTACACACTGCTATCTGAAATGCCACACAGTGCTGAATAGTAAGCATGGGAGTGCAGGAAAATCAGCTGCCTGTGTGCTAAGAGTGTGCTTCTGGAGACTGTGTATTGTTAGGTGCAAGAGAGATCTGCATGGACGCTTGCACAACTGCATGAAGACTGCAGAGATGTATGTAAGAGTATATGTGTGGTAATGGTTAATTGGAGTTTTGAACATGTAGGAACTACCTCACCCATTGCAGGAGTGGAAGGAAAATCTACCATGTTGATTTCAAATGTGTTAGCATTTGCCTCTCATTTGTGAGATATTGATTTGTGCTGAAAATTAACCATCACAGTTCAAGAAAACAAGCTGCCCCTTCCCTGCGAGTGCAAGTCTTACAGAACAAGAGCAACACAAATTAAATCTCTGACAACAATTCCTGTGTGCAGACAGACTCATGGTGTGATTCTAGGCAGAAAACGATACTTGATTGGCAATTTCAAAGCACATTTACTACTGTGGTAGAGCAAGTGACAATTACTGTAACAGTCTGACACATTTTCCTTATAGTTTAGAGAGGCAGAAAAGAGCACATGTCCTAACAGCTACTTGAGACCATGAGCATGTGGAACCTGGGTGAGTGATTAGACTAGAGCAAAGGAATTGAGCCTTGGTGACGTTGAATGTGTTAGCGTTACACACTGCTATCTGAAATGCCACACAGTGCTGAATAGTAAGCATGGGAGTGCAGGAAAATCAGCTGCCTGTGTGCTAAGAGTGTGCTTCTGGAGACTGTGTATTGTCAGGTGCAAGAGAGATCTGCATAGACGCTTGCACAACTGCATGAAGACTGCAGAGCTGTATGTAAGAGTACATGTGTGGTAAGGGTTAATTGGAGGTTTTGAACATGTAGGAACTACCTCACCCATTGCAGGAGAGGAAGGAAAATCTACCATGTTGATTTCAAATGTGTTAGCATTTGCCTCTCATTTGTGAGATATTGATTTGTGCTGAATACTAACCATCGCAGTTCAAAAAAACAAGCTGCCCCTTTCCTGCGAGTGCAAGTCTTACAGAACAAGAGCAACACAAATTAAATCTCTGACAACAATTCCTGTGTGCAGACAGACTCATGGTGTGACTCTAGGCAGAAAACGATATTTGATTGGCAATTTCAAAGCACATTTACTACTGTGGTAGAGCAAGTGACAATTACTGTAACAGCCTGACACATTTTCCTTATAGTTTAGAGAGGCAGAAAAGAGCACATGTCCTAACAGCTACTTGAGACCATGAGCATGTGGAAACTGGGTGAGTGATTAGACTAGAGCAAAGGAAATGAGCCTTGGTGACGTTGAATGTGTTAGCGTTACACACTGCTATCTGAAATACCACACAGTGCTGAATAGTAAGCATGGGAGTGCAGGAAAATCAGCTGCCTGTGTGCTAAGAGTTTGCTTCTGTAGACTGTGTATTGTCAGGTGCAAGAGAGATCTGCATGGACGCTTGCACAACTGCATGAAGACTGCAGAGATGTATGTAAGAGTACATGTGTGGTAAGGGTTAATTGGAGTTTTGAACATGTAGGAACTACCTCACCCATTGCAGGAGTGGAAGGAAAATCTACCATGTTGATTTCAAATGTGTTAGCATTTGCCTCTCATTTGTGAGATATTGATTTGTGCTGAATACTAACCATCACAGTTCAAGAAAACAAGCTGCCCCTTCCCTGCGAGTGCAAGTCTTACAGAACAAGAGCAACACAAATTAAATCTCTGACAACAATTCCTGTGTGCAGACAGACTCATGGTGTGATTCTAGGCAGAAAACGATACTTGATTGGCAATTTCAAAGCACATTTACTACAGTGGTAGAGCAAGTGACAATTACTGTAACAGCCTGACACATTTTCCTTATAGTTTAGAGAGGCAGAAAAGAGCACATGTCCTAACAGCTACTTGAGACCATGAGCATGTGGAACCTGGGTGAGTGATTAGACTAGAGCAAAGGAATTGAGCCTTGGTGACGTTGAATGTGTTAGCGTTACACACTGCTATCTGAAATACCACACAGTGCTGAATAGTAAGCATGGGAGTGCAGGAAAATCAGCTGCCTGTGTGCTAAGAGTTTGCTTCTGGAGACTGTGTATTGTCAGGTGCAAGAGAGATCTGCATGGACGCTTGCACAACTGCATGAAGACTGCAGAGCTGTATGTAAGAGTACATGTGTGGTAAGGGTTAATTGGAGGTTTTGAACATGTAGGAACTACCTCACCCATTGCAGGAGTGGAAGGAAAATCTACCATGTTGATTTCAAATGTGTTAGCATTTGCCTCTCATTTGTGAGATATTGATTTGTGCTGAATACTAACCATCACAGTTCAAAAAAACAAGCTGCCCCTTTCCTGCGAGTGCAAGTCTTACAGAACAAGAACAACACAAATTAAATCTCTGACAACAATTCCTGTGTGCAGACAGACTCATGGTGTGATTCTAGGCAGAAAACGATATTTGATTGGCAATTTCAAAGCACATTAACTACTGTGGTAGAGCAAGTGACAATTACTGTAACAGCCTGACACATTTTCCTTATAGTTTAGGGAGGCAGAAAAGAGCACATGTCCTAACAGCTACTTGAGACCATGAGCATGTGGAAACTGGGTGAGTGATTAGACTAGAGCAAAGGAAATGAGCCTTGGTGACGTTGAATGTGTTAGCGTTACACACTGCTATCTGAAATACCACACAGTGCTGAATAGTAAGCATGGGAGTGCAGGAAAATCAGCTGCCTGTGTGCTAAGAGTTTGCTTCTGGAGACTGTGTATTGTCAGGTGCAAGAGAGATCTGCATGGACGCTTGCACAACTGCATGAAGACTGCAGAGCTGTATTTAAGAGTACATGTGTGGTAAGGGTTAATTGGAGGGTAAACAACCTTTACAACGCAACTTTTACAACGCACTACCATTACAACTAAACTTTTACAACGCAAGTGGATTTACAACGCATGCCATTACAAAGCAAGTCTTTACATCGACTTGCGCTAGATGGCGTGCTAACATTACAAATAGTGTAGTTTACTATCCCAACACCTTCCCTACTGTTAAGTGGACTGGAGTTGGAATAGTAAATTACGCTTTTCTAATCTTAGCACGCCATCTGTCGCAAGTCGATGTAAAGACTTGCGTTGTAATGGCATAGCGTAGTAACATCGCAGTCGTTGTAACGACCGCGATGTAACTGCACGCGTTGTAATGACTCGCGTTGTTACGTCATACATCCAATTGGAGTTTTGAAAATGTAGGAACTACTTCACCCATTGCAGGAGTGGAAGGAAAATCTACCATGTTGATTTCAAATGTGTTAGCATTTGCCTCTCATTTGTGAGATATTGATTTGTGCTGAATGCTAACCATCACAGTTCAAGAAAACAAGCTGCCCCTTTCCTGCGAGTGCAAGTCTTACAGAACAAGAGCAACACAAATTAAATCTCTGACAACAATTCCTGTGTGCAGACAGACTCATGGTGTGATTCTAGGCAGAAAACGATATTTGATTGGCAATTTCAAAGCACATTTACTACTGTGGTAGAGCAAGTGATAATTACTGTAACAGCCTGACACATTTTCCTTATAGTTTAGAGAGGCAGAAAAGAGCACATGTCCTAACAGCTACTTGAGAGCATGAGCATGTGGAACCTGGGTGAGTGATTAGACTAGAGCAAAGGAATTGAGCCTTGGTGACGTTGAATGTGTTAGCGTTACACACTGCTATCTGAAATGCCACACAGTGCTGAATAGTAAGCATGGGAGTGCAGGAAAATCAGCTGCCTGTGTGCTAAGAGTGTGCTTCTGGAGACTGTGTATTGTTAGGTGCAAGAGAGATCTGCATGGACGCTTGCACAACTGCATGAAGACTGCAGAGATGTATGTAAGAGTATATGTGTGGTAATGGTTAATTGGAGTTTTGAACATGTAGGAACTACCTCACCCATTGCAGGAGTGGAAGGAAAATCTACCATGTTGATTTCAAATGTGTTAGCATTTGCCTCTCATTTGTGAGATATTGATTTGTGCTGAAAATTAACCATCACAGTTCAAGAAAACAAGCTGCCCCTTCCCTGCGAGTGCAAGTCTTACAGAACAAGAGCAACACAAATTAAATCTCTGACAACAATTCCTGTGTGCAGACAGACTCATGGTGTGATTCTAGGCAGAAAACGATACTTGATTGGCAATTTCAAAGCACATTTACTACTGTGGTAGAGCAAGTGACAATTACTGTAACAGTCTGACACATTTTCCTTATAGTTTAGAGAGGCAGAAAAGAGCACATGTCCTAACAGCTACTTGAGACCATGAGCATGTGGAACCTGGGTGAGTGATTAGACTAGAGCAAAGGAATTGAGCCTTGGTGACGTTGAATGTGTTAGCGTTACACACTGCTATCTGAAATACCACACAGTGCTGAATAGTAAGCATGGGAGTGCAGGAAAATCAGCTGCCTGTGTGCTAAGAGTGTGCTTCTGGAGACTGTGTATTGTCAGGTGCAAGAGAGATCTGCATGGACGCTTGCACAACTGCATGAAGACTGCAGAGCTGTATGTAAGAGTACATGTGTGGTAAGGGTTAATTGGAGGTTTTGAACATGTAGGAACTACCTCACCCATTGCAGGAGAGGAAGGAAAATCTACCATGTTGATTTCAAATGTGTTAGCATTTGCCTCTCATTTGTGAGATATTGATTTGTGCTGAATACTAACCATCGCAGTTCAAAAAAACAAGCTGCCCCTTTCCTGCGAGTGCAAGTCTTACAGAACAAGAGCAACACAAATTAAATCTCTGACAACAATTCCTGTGTGCAGACAGACTCATGGTGTGACTCTAGGCAGAAAACTATATTTGATTGGCAATTTCAAAGCACATTTACTACTGTGGTAGAGCAAGTGACAATTACTGTAACAGCCTGACACATTTTCCTTATAGTTTAGAGAGGCAGAAAAGAGCACATGTCCTAACAGCTACTTGAGACCATGAGCATGTGGAAACTGGGTGAGTGATTAGACTAGAGCAAAGGAAATGAGCCTTGGTGACGTTGAATGTGTTAGCGTTACACACTGCTATCTGAAATACCACACAGTGCTGAATAGTAAGCATGGGAGTGCAGGAAAATCAGCTGCCTGTGTGCTAAGAGTTTGCTTCTGGAGACTGTGTATTGTCAGGTGCAAGAGAGATCTGCATGGACGCTTGCACAACTGCATGAAGACTGCAGAGCTGTATTTAAGAGTACATGTGTGGTAAGGGTTAATTGGAGGGTAAACAACCTTTACAACGCAACTTTTACAACGCACTACCATTACATCTAAACTTTTACAACGCAAGTGGATTTACAACGCATGCCATTACAAAGCAAGTCTTTACATCGACTTGCGCTAGATGGCGTGCTAACATTACAAATAGTGTAGTTTACTATCCCAACACCTTCCCTACTGTTAAGTGGACTGGAGTTGGAATAGTAAATTACGCTTTTCTAATCTTAGCACGCCATCTGTCGCAAGTCGATGTAAAGACTTGCGTTGTAATGGCATAGCGTAGTAACATCGCAGTCGTTGTAACGACCGCGATGTAACTGCACGCGTTGTAATGAATCGCGTTGTTACGTCATACATCCAATTGGAGTTTTGAAAATGTAGGAACTACTTCACCCATTGCAGGAGTGGAAGGAAAATCTACCATGTTGATTTCAAATGTGTTAGCATTTGCCTCTCATTTGTGAGATATTGATTTGTGCTGAATGCTAACCATCACAGTTCAAGAAAACAAGCTGCCCCTTTCCTGCGAGTGCAAGTCTTACAGAACAAGAGCAACACAAATTAAATCTCTGACAACAATTCCTGTGTGCAGACAGACTCATGGTGTGATTCTAGGCAGAAAACGATATTTGATTGGCAATTTCAAAGCACATTTACTACTGTGGTAGAGCAAGTGATAATTACTGTAACAGCCTGACACATTTTCCTTATAGTTTAGAGAGGCAGAAAAGAGCACATGTCCTAACAGCTACTTGAGAGCATGAGCATGTGGAACCTGGGTGAGTGATTAGACTAGAGCAAAGGAATTGAGCCTTGGTGACGTTGAATGTGTTAGCGTTACACACTGCTATCTGAAATGCCACACAGTGCTGAATAGTAAGCATGGGAGTGCAGGAAAATCAGCTGCCTGTGTGCTAAGAGTGTGCTTCTGGAGACTGTGTATTGTTAGGTGCAAGAGAGATCTGCATGGACGCTTGCACAACTGCATGAAGACTGCAGAGATGTATGTAAGAGTATATGTGTGGTAATGGTTAATTGGAGTTTTGAACATGTAGGAACTACCTCACCCATTGCAGGAGTGGAAGGAAAATCTACCATGTTGATTTCAAATGTGTTAGCATTTGCCTCTCATTTGTGAGATATTGATTTGTGCTGAAAATTAACCATCACAGTTCAAGAAAACAAGCTGCCCCTTCCCTGCGAGTGCAAGTCTTACAGAACAAGAGCAACACAAATTAAATCTCTGACAACAATTCCTGTGTGCAGACAGACTCATGGTGTGATTCTAGGCAGAAAACGATACTTGATTGGCAATTTCAAAGCACATTTACTACTGTGGTAGAGCAAGTGACAATTACTGTAACAGTCTGACACATTTTCCTTATAGTTTAGAGAGGCAGAAAAGAGCACATGTCCTAACAGCTACTTGAGACCATGAGCATGTGGAACCTGGGTGAGTGATTAGACTAGAGCAAAGGAATTGAGCCTTGGTGACGTTGAATGTGTTAGCGTTACACACTGCTATCTGAAATGCCACACAGTGCTGAATAGTAAGCATGGGAGTGCAGGAAAATCAGCTGCCTGTGTGCTAAGAGTGTGCTTCTGGAGACTGTGTATTGTCAGGTGCAAGAGAGATCTGCATGGACGCTTGCACAACTGCATGAAGACTGCAGAGCTGTATGTAAGAGTACATGTGTGGTAAGGGTTAATTGGAGGTTTTGAACATGTAGGAACTACCTCACCCATTGCAGGAGAGGAAGGAAAATCTACCATGTTGATTTCAAATGTGTTAGCATTTGCCTCTCATTTGTGAGATATTGATTTGTGCTGAATACTAACCATCGCAGTTCAAAAAAACAAGCTGCCCCTTTCCTGCGAGTGCAAGTCTTACAGAACAAGAGCAACACAAATTAAATCTCTGACAACAATTCCTGTGTGCAGACAGACTCATGGTGTGACTCTAGGCAGAAAACGATATTTGATTGGCAATTTCAAAGCACATTTACTACTGTGGTAGAGCAAGTGACAATTACTGTAACAGCCTGACACATTTTCCTTATAGTTTAGAGAGGCAGAAAAGAGCACATGTCCTAACAGCTACTTGAGACCATGAGCATGTGGAAACTGGGTGAGTGATTAGACTAGAGCAAAGGAAATGAGCCTTGGTGACGTTGAATGTGTTAGCGTTACACACTGCTATCTGAAATACCACACAGTGCTGAATAGTAAGCATGGGAGTGCAGGAAAATCAGCTGCCTGTGTGCTAAGAGTTTGCTTCTGTAGACTGTGTATTGTCAGGTGCAAGAGAGATCTGCATGGACGCTTGCACAACTGCATGAAGACTGCAGAGATGTATGTAAGAGTACATGTGTGGTAAGGGTTAATTGGAGTTTTGAACATGTAGGAACTACCTCACCCATTGCAGGAGTGGAAGGAAAATCTACCATGTTGATTTCAAATGTGTTAGCATTTGCCTCTCATTTGTGAGATATTGATTTGTGCTGAATACTAACCATCACAGTTCAAGAAAACAAGCTGCCCCTTCCCTGCGAGTGCAAGTCTTACAGAACAAGAGCAACACAAATTAAATCTCTGACAACAATTCCTGTGTGCAGACAGACTCATGGTGTGATTCTAGGCAGAAAACGATACTTGATTGGCAATTTCAAAGCACATTTACTACAGTGGTAGAGCAAGTGACAATTACTGTAACAGCCTGACACATTTTCCTTATAGTTTAGAGAGGCAGAAAAGAGCACATGTCCTAACAGCTACTTGAGACCATGAGCATGTGGAACCTGGGTGAGTGATTAGACTAGAGCAAAGGAATTGAGCCTTGGTGACGTTGAATGTGTTAGCGTTACACACTGCTATCTGAAATACCACACAGTGCTGAATAGTAAGCATGGGAGTGCAGGAAAATCAGCTGCCTGTGTGCTAAGAGTTTGCTTCTGGAGACTGTGTATTGTCAGGTGCAAGAGAGATCTGCATGGACGCTTGCACAACTGCATGAAGACTGCAGAGCTGTATGTAAGAGTACATGTGTGGTAAGGGTTAATTGGAGGTTTTGAACATGTAGGAACTACCTCACCCATTGCAGGAGTGGAAGGAAAATCTACCATGTTGATTTCAAATGTGTTAGCATTTGCCTCTCATTTGTGAGATATTGATTTGTGCTGAATACTAACCATCACAGTTCAAAAAAACAAGCTGCCCCTTTCCTGCGAGTGCAAGTCTTACAGAACAAGAACAACACAAATTAAATCTCTGACAACAATTCCTGTGTGCAGACAGACTCATGCTGTGATTCTAGGCAGAAAACGATATTTGATTGGCAATTTCAAAGCACATTTACTACTGTGGTAGAGCAAGTGACAATTACTGTAACAGCCTGACACATTTTCCTTATAGTTTAGGGAGGCAGAAAAGAGCACATGTCCTAACAGCTACTTGAGACCATGAGCATGTGGAACCTGGCTGAGTGATTAGACTAGAGCAAAGGAAATGATCCGTGGTGACGTTGAATGTGTTAGCGTTACACACTGCTATCTGAAATACCACACAGTGCTGAATAGTAAGCATGGGAGTGCAGGAAAATCAGCTGCCTGTGTGCTAAGAGTTTGCTTCTGGAGACTGTGTATTGTCAGGTGCAAGAGAGATCTGCATGGACGCTTGCACAACTGCATGTAGACTGCAGAGATGTATGTAAGAGTATATGTGTGGTAATGGTTAATTGGAGTTTTGAACATGTAGGAACTACCTCACCCATTGCAGGAGTGGAAGGAAAATCTACCATGTTGATTTCAAATGTGTTAGCATTTGCCTCTCATTTGTGAGATATTGATTTGTGCTGAAAATTAACCATCACAGTTCAAGAAAACAAGCTGCCCCTTCCCTGCGAGTGCAAGTCTTACAGAACAAGAGCAACACAAATTAAATCTCTGACAACAATTCCTGTGTGCAGACAGACTCATGGTGTGATTCTAGGCAGAAAACGATACTTGATTGGCAATTTCAAAGCACATTTACTACTGTGGTAGAGCAAGTGACAATTACTGTAACAGTCTGACACATTTTCCTTATAGTTTAGAGAGGCAGAAAAGAGCACATGTCCTAACAGCTACTTGAGACCATGAGCATGTGGAACCTGGGTGAGTGATTAGACTAGAGCAAAGGAATTGAGCCTTGGTGACGTTGAATGTGTTAGCGTTACACACTGCTATCTGAAATGCCACACAGTGCTGAATAGTAAGCATGGGAGTGCAGGAAAATCAGCTGCCTGTGTGCTAAGAGTGTGCTTCTGGAGACTGTGTATTGTCAGGTGCAAGAGAGATCTGCATGGACGCTTGCACAACTGCATGAAGACTGCAGAGCTGTATGTAAGAGTACATGTGTGGTAAGGGTTAATTGGAGGTTTTGAACATGTAGGAACTACCTCACCCATTGCAGGAGAGGAAGGAAAATCTACCATGTTGATTTCAAATGTGTTAGCATTTGCCTCTCATTTGTGAGATATTGATTTGTGCTGAATACTAACCATCGCAGTTCAAAAAAACAAGCTGCCCCTTTCCTGCGAGTGCAAGTCTTACAGAACAAGAGCAACACAAATTAAATCTCTGACAACAATTCCTGTGTGCAGACAGACTCATGGTGTGACTCTAGGCAGAAAACGATATTTGATTGGCAATTTCAAAGCACATTTACTACTGTGGTAGAGCAAGTGACAATTACTGTAACAGCCTGACACATTTTCCTTATAGTTTAGAGAGGCAGAAAAGAGCACATGTCCTAACAGCTACTTGAGACCATGAGCATGTGGAAACTGGGTGAGTGATTAGACTAGAGCAAAGGAAATGAGCCTTGGTGACGTTGAATGTGTTAGCGTTACACACTGCTATCTGAAATACCACACAGTGCTGAATAGTAAGCATGGGAGTGCAGGAAAATCAGCTGCCTGTGTGCTAAGAGTTTGCTTCTGTAGACTGTGTATTGTCAGGTGCAAGAGAGATCTGCATGGACGCTTGCACAACTGCATGAAGACTGCAGAGATGTATGTAAGAGTACATGTGTGGTAAGGGTTAATTGGAGTTTTGAACATGTAGGAACTACCTCACCCATTGCAGGAGTGGAAGGAAAATCTACCATGTTGATTTCAAATGTGTTAGCATTTGCCTCTCATTTGTGAGATATTGATTTGTGCTGAATACTAACCATCACAGTTCAAGAAAACAAGCTGCCCCTTCCCTGCGAGTGCAAGTCTTACAGAACAAGAGCAACACAAATTAAATCTCTGACAACAATTCCTGTGTGCAGACAGACTCATGGTGTGATTCTAGGCAGAAAACGATACTTGATTGGCAATTTCAAAGCACATTTACTACAGTGGTAGAGCAAGTGACAATTACTGTAACAGCCTGACACATTTTCCTTATAGTTTAGAGAGGCAGAAAAGAGCACATGTCCTAACAGCTACTTGAGACCATGAGCATGTGGAACCTGGGTGAGTGATTAGACTAGAGCAAAGGAATTGAGCCTTGGTGACGTTGAATGTGTTAGCGTTACACACTGCTATCTGAAATACCACACAGTGCTGAATAGTAAGCATGGGAGTGCAGGAAAATCAGCTGCCTGTGTGCTAAGAGTTTGCTTCTGGAGACTGTGTATTGTCAGGTGCAAGAGAGATCTGCATGGACGCTTGCACAACTGCATGAAGACTGCAGAGCTGTATGTAAGAGTACATGTGTGGTAAGGGTTAATTGGAGGTTTTGAACATGTAGGAACTACCTCACCCATTGCAGGAGTGGAAGGAAAATCTACCATGTTGATTTCAAATGTGTTAGCATTTGCCTCTCATTTGTGAGATATTGATTTGTGCTGAATACTAACCATCACAGTTCAAAAAAACAAGCTGCCCCTTTCCTGCGAGTGCAAGTCTTACAGAACAAGAACAACACAAATTAAATCTCTGACAACAATTCCTGTGTGCAGACAGACTCATGGTGTGATTCTAGGCAGAAAACGATATTTGATTGGCAATTTCAAAGCACATTAACTACTGTGGTAGAGCAAGTGACAATTACTGTAACAGCCTGACACATTTTCCTTATAGTTTAGGGAGGCAGAAAAGAGCACATGTCCTAACAGCTACTTGAGACCATGAGCATGTGGAAACTGGGTGAGTGATTAGACTAGAGCAAAGGAAATGAGCCTTGGTGACGTTGAATGTGTTAGCGTTACACACTGCTATCTGAAATACCACACAGTGCTGAATAGTAAGCATGGGAGTGCAGGAAAATCAGCTGCCTGTGTGCTAAGAGTTTGCTTCTGGAGACTGTGTATTGTCAGGTGCAAGAGAGATCTGCATGGACGCTTGCACAACTGCATGAAGACTGCAGAGCTGTATTTAAGAGTACATGTGTGGTAAGGGTTAATTGGAGGGTAAACAACCTTTACAACGCAACTTTTACAACGCACTACCATTACAACTAAACTTTTACAACGCAAGTGGATTTACAACGCATGCCATTACAAAGCAAGTCTTTACATCGACTTGCGCTAGATGGCGTGCTAACATTACAAATAGTGTAGTTTACTATCCCAACACCTTCCCTACTGTTAAGTGGACTGGAGTTGGAATAGTAAATTACGCTTTTCTAATCTTAGCACGCCATCTGTCGCAAGTCGATGTAAAGACTTGCGTTGTAATGGCATAGCGTAGTAACATCGCAGTCGTTGTAACGACCGCGATGTAACTGCACGCGTTGTAATGACTCGCGTTGTTACGTCATACATCCAATTGGAGTTTTGAAAATGTAGGAACTACTTCACCCATTGCAGGAGTGGAAGGAAAATCTACCATGTTGATTTCAAATGTGTTAGCATTTGCCTCTCATTTGTGAGATATTGATTTGTGCTGAATGCTAACCATCACAGTTCAAGAAAACAAGCTGCCCCTTTCCTGCGAGTGCAAGTCTTACAGAACAAGAGCAACACAAATTAAATCTCTGACAACAATTCCTGTGTGCAGACAGACTCATGGTGTGATTCTAGGCAGAAAACGATATTTGATTGGCAATTTCAAAGCACATTTACTACTGTGGTAGAGCAAGTGATAATTACTGTAACAGCCTGACACATTTTCCTTATAGTTTAGAGAGGCAGAAAAGAGCACATGTCCTAACAGCTACTTGAGAGCATGAGCATGTGGAACCTGGGTGAGTGATTAGACTAGAGCAAAGGAATTGAGCCTTGGTGACGTTGAATGTGTTAGCGTTACACACTGCTATCTGAAATGCCACACAGTGCTGAATAGTAAGCATGGGAGTGCAGGAAAATCAGCTGCCTGTGTGCTAAGAGTGTGCTTCTGGAGACTGTGTATTGTTAGGTGCAAGAGAGATCTGCATGGACGCTTGCACAACTGCATGAAGACTGCAGAGATGTATGTAAGAGTATATGTGTGGTAATGGTTAATTGGAGTTTTGAACATGTAGGAACTACCTCACCCATTGCAGGAGTGGAAGGAAAATCTACCATGTTGATTTCAAATGTGTTAGCATTTGCCTCTCATTTGTGAGATATTGATTTGTGCTGAAAATTAACCATCACAGTTCAAGAAAACAAGCTGCCCCTTCCCTGCGAGTGCAAGTCTTACAGAACAAGAGCAACACAAATTAAATCTCTGACAACAATTCCTGTGTGCAGACAGACTCATGGTGTGATTCTAGGCAGAAAACGATACTTGATTGGCAATTTCAAAGCACATTTACTACTGTGGTAGAGCAAGTGACAATTACTGTAACAGTCTGACACATTTTCCTTATAGTTTAGAGAGGCAGAAAAGAGCACATGTCCTAACAGCTACTTGAGACCATGAGCATGTGGAACCTGGGTGAGTGATTAGACTAGAGCAAAGGAATTGAGCCTTGGTGACGTTGAATGTGTTAGCGTTACACACTGCTATCTGAAATGCCACACAGTGCTGAATAGTAAGCATGGGAGTGCAGGAAAATCAGCTGCCTGTGTGCTAAGAGTGTGCTTCTGGAGACTGTGTATTGTCAGGTGCAAGAGAGATCTGCATGGACGCTTGCACAACTGCATGAAGACTGCAGAGCTGTATGTAAGAGTACATGTGTGGTAAGGGTTAATTGGAGGTTTTGAACATGTAGGAACTACCTCACCCATTGCAGGAGAGGAAGGAAAATCTACCATGTTGATTTCAAATGTGTTAGCATTTGCCTCTCATTTGTGAGATATTGATTTGTGCTGAATACTAACCATCGCAGTTCAAAAAAACAAGCTGCCCCTTTCCTGCGAGTGCAAGTCTTACAGAACAAGAGCAACACAAATTAAATCTCTGACAACAATTCCTGTGTGCAGACAGACTCATGGTGTGACTCTAGGCAGAAAACGATATTTGATTGGCAATTTCAAAGCACATTTACTACTGTGGTAGAGCAAGTGACAATTACTGTAACAGCCTGACACATTTTCCTTATAGTTTAGAGAGGCAGAAAAGAGCACATGTCCTAACAGCTACTTGAGACCATGAGCATGTGGAAACTGGGTGAGTGATTAGACTAGAGCAAAGGAAATGAGCCTTGGTGACGTTGAATGTGTTAGCGTTACACACTGCTATCTGAAATACCACACAGTGCTGAATAGTAAGCATGGGAGTGCAGGAAAATCAGCTGCCTGTGTGCTAAGAGTTTGCTTCTGTAGACTGTGTATTGTCAGGTGCAAGAGAGATCTGCATGGACGCTTGCACAACTGCATGAAGACTGCAGAGATGTATGTAAGAGTACATGTGTGGTAAGGGTTAATTGGAGTTTTGAACATGTAGGAACTACCTCACCCATTGCAGGAGTGGAAGGAAAATCTACCATGTTGATTTCAAATGTGTTAGCATTTGCCTCTCATTTGTGAGATATTGATTTGTGCTGAATACTAACCATCACAGTTCAAGAAAACAAGCTGCCCCTTCCCTGCGAGTGCAAGTCTTACAGAACAAGAGCAACACAAATTAAATCTCTGACAACAATTCCTGTGTGCAGACAGACTCATGGTGTGATTCTAGGCAGAAAACGATACTTGATTGGCAATTTCAAAGCACATTTACTACAGTGGTAGAGCAAGTGACAATTACTGTAACAGCCTGACACATTTTCCTTATAGTTTAGAGAGGCAGAAAAGAGCACATGTCCTAACAGCTACTTGAGACCATGAGCATGTGGAACCTGGGTGAGTGATTAGACTAGAGCAAAGGAATTGAGCCTTGGTGACGTTGAATGTGTTAGCGTTACACACTGCTATCTGAAATACCACACAGTGCTGAATAGTAAGCATGGGAGTGCAGGAAAATCAGCTGCCTGTGTGCTAAGAGTTTGCTTCTGGAGACTGTGTATTGTCAGGTGCAAGAGAGATCTGCATGGACGCTTGCACAACTGCATGAAGACTGCAGAGCTGTATGTAAGAGTACATGTGTGGTAAGGGTTAATTGGAGGTTTTGAACATGTAGGAACTACCTCACCCATTGCAGGAGTGGAAGGAAAATCTACCATGTTGATTTCAAATGTGTTAGCATTTGCCTCTCATTTGTGAGATATTGATTTGTGCTGAATACTAACCATCACAGTTCAAAAAAACAAGCTGCCCCTTTCCTGCGAGTGCAAGTCTTACAGAACAAGAACAACACAAATTAAATCTCTGACAACAATTCCTGTGTGCAGACAGACTCATGCTGTGATTCTAGGCAGAAAACGATATTTGATTGGCAATTTCAAAGCACATTTACTACTGTGGTAGAGCAAGTGACAATTACTGTAACAGCCTGACACATTTTCCTTATAGTTTAGGGAGGCAGAAAAGAGCACATGTCCTAACAGCTACTTGAGACCATGAGCATGTGGAACCTGGCTGAGTGATTAGACTAGAGCAAAGGAAATGATCCGTGGTGACGTTGAATGTGTTAGCGTTACACACTGCTATCTGAAATACCACACAGTGCTGAATAGTAAGCATGGGAGTGCAGGAAAATCAGCTGCCTGTGTGCTAAGAGTTTGCTTCTGGAGACTGTGTATTGTCAGGTGCAAGAGAGATCTGCATGGACGCTTGCACAACTGCATGAAGACTGCAGAGATGTATGTAAGAGTATATGTGTGGTAATGGTTAATTGGAGTTTTGAACATGTAGGAACTACCTCACCCATTGCAGGAGTGGAAGGAAAATCTACCATGTTGATTTCAAATGTGTTAGCATTTGCCTCTCATTTGTGAGATATTGATTTGTGCTGAAAATTAACCATCACAGTTCAAGAAAACAAGCTGCCCCTTCCCTGCGAGTGCAAGTCTTACAGAACAAGAGCAACACAAATTAAATCTCTGACAACAATTCCTGTGTGCAGACAGACTCATGGTGTGATTCTAGGCAGAAAACGATACTTGATTGGCAATTTCAAAGCACATTTACTACTGTGGTAGAGCAAGTGACAATTACTGTAACAGTCTGACACATTTTCCTTATAGTTTAGAGAGGCAGAAAAGAGCACATGTCCTAACAGCTACTTGAGACCATGAGCATGTGGAACCTGGGTGAGTGATTAGACTAGAGCAAAGGAATTGAGCCTTGGTGACGTTGAATGTGTTAGCGTTACACACTGCTATCTGAAATGCCACACAGTGCTGAATAGTAAGCATGGGAGTGCAGGAAAATCAGCTGCCTGTGTGCTAAGAGTGTGCTTCTGGAGACTGTGTATTGTCAGGTGCAAGAGAGATCTGCATGGACGCTTGCACAACTGCATGAAGACTGCAGAGCTGTATGTAAGAGTACATGTGTGGTAAGGGTTAATTGGAGGTTTTGAACATGTAGGAACTACCTCACCCATTGCAGGAGAGGAAGGAAAATCTACCATGTTGATTTCAAATGTGTTAGCATTTGCCTCTCATTTGTGAGATATTGATTTGTGCTGAATACTAACCATCGCAGTTCAAAAAAACAAGCTGCCCCTTTCCTGCGAGTGCAAGTCTTACAGAACAAGAGCAACACAAATTAAATCTCTGACAACAATTCCTGTGTGCAGACAGACTCATGGTGTGACTCTAGGCAGAAAACGATATTTGATTGGCAATTTCAAAGCACATTTACTACTGTGGTAGAGCAAGTGACAATTACTGTAACAGCCTGACACATTTTCCTTATAGTTTAGAGAGGCAGAAAAGAGCACATGTCCTAACAGCTACTTGAGACCATGAGCATGTGGAAACTGGGTGAGTGATTAGACTAGAGCAAAGGAATTGAGCCTTGGTGACGTTGAATGTGTTAGCGTTACACACTGCTATCTGAAATACCACACAGTGCTGAATAGTAAGCATGGGAGTGCAGGAAAATCAGCTGCCTGTGTGCTAAGAGTTTGCTTCTGGAGACTGTGTATTGTCAGGTGCAAGAGAGATCTGCATGGACGCTTGCACAACTGCATGAAGACTGCAGAGATGTATGTAAGAGTACATGTGTGGTAAGGGTTAATTGGAGTTTTGAACATGTAGGAACTACCTCACCCATTGCAGGAGTGGAAGGAAAATCTACCATGTTGATTTCAAATGTGTTAGCATTTGCCTCTCATTTGTGAGATATTGATTTGTGCTGAATACTAACCATCACAGTTCAAGAAAACAAGCTGCCCCTTCCCTGCGAGTGCAAGTCTTACAGAACAAGAGCAACACAAATTAAATCTCTGACAACAATTCCTGTGTGCAGACAGACTCATGGTGTGATTCTAGGCAGAAAACGATACTTGATTGGCAATTTCAAAGCACATTTACTACAGTGGTAGAGCAAGTGACAATTACTGTAACAGCCTGACACATTTTCCTTATAGTTTAGAGAGGCAGAAAAGAGCACATGTCCTAACAGCTACTTGAGACCATGAGCATGTGGAAACTGGGTGAGTGATTAGACTAGAGCAAAGGAAATGAGCCTTGGTGACGTTGAATGTGTTAGCGTTACACACTGCTATCTGAAATACCACACAGTGCTGAATAGTAAGCATGGGAGTGCAGGAAAATCAGCTGCCTGTGTGCTAAGAGTTTGCTTCTGTAGACTGTGTATTGTCAGGTGCAAGAGAGATCTGCATGGACGCTTGCACAACTGCATGAAGACTGCAGAGATGTATGTAAGAGTATATGTGTGGTAATGGTTAATTGGAGTTTTGAACATGTAGGAACTACCTCACCCATTGCAGGAGTGGAAGGAAAATCTACCATGTTGATTTCAAATGTGTTAGCATTTGCCTCTCATTTGTGAGATATTGATTTGTGCTGAATACTAACCATCACAGTTCAAGAAAACAAGCTGCCCCTTCCCTGCGAGTGCAAGTCTTACAGAACAAGAGCAACACAAATTAAATCTCTGACAACAATTCCTGTGTGCAGACAGACTCATGGTGTGATTCTAGGCAGAAAACGATACTTGATTGGCAATTTCAAAGCACATTTACTACAGTGGTAGAGCAAGTGACAATTACTGTAACAGCCTGACACATTTTCCTTATAGTTTAGAGAGGCAGAAAAGAGCACATGTCCTAACAGCTACTTGAGACCATGAGCATGTGGAACCTGGGTGAGTGATTAGACTAGAGCAAAGGAATTGAGCCTTGGTGACGTTGAATGTGTTAGCGTTACACACTGCTATCTGAAATACCACACAGTGCTGAATAGTAAGCATGGGAGTGCAGGAAAATCAGCTGCCTGTGTGCTAAGAGTTTGCTTCTGGAGACTGTGTATTGTCAGGTGCAAGAGAGATCTGCATGGACGCTTGCACAACTGCATGAAGACTGCAGAGCTGTATGTAAGAGTACATGTGTGGTAAGGGTTAATTGGAGGTTTTGAACATGTAGGAACTACCTCACCCATTGCAGGAGTGGAAGGAAAATCTACCATGTTGATTTCAAATGTGTTAGCATTTGCCTCTCATTTGTGAGATATTGATTTGTGCTGAATACTAACCATCACAGTTCAAAAAAACAAGCTGCCCCTTTCCTGCGAGTGCAAGTCTTACAGAACAAGAACAACACAAATTAAATCTCTGACAACAATTCCTGTGTGCAGACAGACTCATGCTGTGATTCTAGGCAGAAAACGATATTTGATTGGCAATTTCAAAGCACATTTACTACTGTGGTAGAGCAAGTGACAATTACTGTAACAGCCTGACACATTTTCCTTATAGTTTAGGGAGGCAGAAAAGAGCACATGTCCTAACAGCTACTTGAGACCATGAGCATGTGGAACCTGGCTGAGTGATTAGACTAGAGCAAAGGAAATGATCCGTGGTGACGTTGAATGTGTTAGCGTTACACACTGCTATCTGAAATACCACACAGTGCTGAATAGTAAGCATGGGAGTGCTGGAAAATCAGCTGCCTGTGTGCTAAGAGTTTGCTTCTGGAGACTGTGTATTGTCAGGTGCAAGAGAGATCTGCATGGACGCTTGCACAACTGCATGAAGACTGCAGAGATGTATGTAAGAGTATATGTGTGGTAATGGTTAATTGGAGTTTTGAACATGTAGGAACTACCTCACCCATTGCAGGAGTGGAAGGAAAATCTACCATGTTGATTTCAAATGTGTTAGCATTTGCCTCTCATTTGTGAGATATTGATTTGTGCTGAAAATTAACCATCACAGTTCAAGAAAACAAGCTGCCCCTTCCCTGCGAGTGCAAGTCTTACAGAACAAGAGCAACACAAATTAAATCTCTGACAACAATTCCTGTGTGCAGACAGACTCATGGTGTGATTCTAGGCAGAAAACGATACTTGATTGGCAATTTCAAAGCACATTTACTACTGTGGTAGAGCAAGTGACAATTACTGTAACAGTCTGACACATTTTCCTTATAGTTTAGAGAGGCAGAAAAGAGCACATGTCCTAACAGCTACTTGAGACCATGAGCATGTGGAACCTGGGTGAGTGATTAGACTAGAGCAAAGGAATTGAGCCTTGGTGACGTTGAATGTGTTAGCGTTACACACTGCTATCTGAAATGCCACACAGTGCTGAATAGTAAGCATGGGAGTGCAGGAAAATCAGCTGCCTGTGTGCTAAGAGTGTGCTTCTGGAGACTGTGTATTGTCAGGTGCAAGAGAGATCTGCATGGACGCTTGCACAACTGCATGAAGACTGCAGAGCTGTATGTAAGAGTACATGTGTGGTAAGGGTTAATTGGAGGTTTTGAACATGTAGGAACTACCTCACCCATTGCAGGAGAGGAAGGAAAATCTACCATGTTGATTTCAAATGTGTTAGCATTTGCCTCTCATTTGTGAGATATTGATTTGTGCTGAATACTAACCATCGCAGTTCAAAAAAACAAGCTGCCCCTTTCCTGCGAGTGCAAGTCTTACAGAACAAGAGCAACACAAATTAAATCTCTGACAACAATTCCTGTGTGCAGACAGACTCATGGTGTGACTCTAGGCAGAAAACGATATTTGATTGGCAATTTCAAAGCACATTTACTACTGTGGTAGAGCAAGTGACAATTACTGTAACAGCCTGACACATTTTCCTTATAGTTTAGAGAGGCAGAAAAGAGCACATGTCTTAACAGCTACTTGAGACCATGAGCATGTGGAAACTGGGTGAGTGATTAGACTAGAGCAAAGGAAATGAGCCTTGGTGACGTTGAATGTGTTAGCGTTACACACTGCTATCTGAAATACCACACAGTGCTGAATAGTAAGCATGGGAGTGCAGGAAAATCAGCTGCCTGTGTGCTAAGAGTTTGCTTCTGTAGACTGTGTATTGTCAGGTGCAAGAGAGATCTGCATGGACGCTTGCACAACTGCATGAAGACTGCAGAGATGTATGTAAGAGTACATGTGTGGTAAGGGTTAATTGGAGTTTTGAACATGTAGGAACTACCTCACCCATTGCAGGAGTGGAAGGAAAATCTACCATGTGGATTTCAAATGTGTTAGCATTTGCCTCTCATTTGTGAGATATTGATTTGTGCTGAATACTAACCATCACAGTTCAAGAAAACAAGCTGCCCCTTCCCTGCGAGTGCAAGTCTTACAGAACAAGAGCAACACAAATTAAATCTCTGACAACAATTCCTGTGTGCAGACAGACTCATGGTGTGATTCTAGGCAGAAAACGATACTTGATTGGCAATTTCAAAGCACATTTACTACAGTGGTAGAGCAAGTGACAATTACTGTAACAGCCTGACACATTTTCCTTATAGTTTAGAGAGGCAGAAAAGAGCACATGTCCTAACAGCTACTTGAGACCATGAGCATGTGGAACCTGGGTGAGTGATTAGACTAGAGCAAAGGAATTGAGCCTTGGTGACGTTGAATGTGTTAGCGTTACACACTGCTATCTGAAATACCACACAGTGCTGAATAGTAAGCATGGGAGTGCAGGAAAATCAGCTGCCTGTGTGCTAAGAGTTTGCTTCTGGAGACTGTGTATTGTCAGGTGCAAGAGAGATCTGCATGGACGCTTGCACAACTGCATGAAGACTGCAGAGCTGTATGTAAGAGTACATGTGTGGTAAGGGTTAATTGGAGGTTTTGAACATGTAGGAACTACCTCACCCATTGCAGGAGTGGAAGGAAAATCTACCATGTTGATTTCAAATGTGTTAGCATTTGCCTCTCATTTGTGAGATATTGATTTGTGCTGAATACTAACCATCACAGTTCAAAAAAACAAGCTGCCCCTTTCCTGCGAGTGCAAGTCTTACAGAACAAGAACAACACAAATTAAATCTCTGACAACAATTCCTGTGTGCAGACAGACTCATGGTGTGATTCTAGGCAGAAAACGATATTTGATTGGCAATTTCAAAGCACATTAACTACTGTGGTAGAGCAAGTGACAATTACTGTAACAGCCTGACACATTTTCCTTATAGTTTAGGGAGGCAGAAAAGAGCACATGTCCTAACAGCTACTTGAGACCATGAGCATGTGGAAACTGGGTGAGTGATTAGACTAGAGCAAAGGAAATGAGCCTTGGTGACGTTGAATGTGTTAGCGTTACACACTGCTATCTGAAATACCACACAGTGCTGAATAGTAAGCATGGGAGTGCAGGAAAATCAGCTGCCTGTGTGCTAAGAGTTTGCTTCTGGAGACTGTGTATTGTCAGGTGCAAGAGAGATCTGCATGGACGCTTGCACAACTGCATGAAGACTGCAGAGCTGTATTTAAGAGTACATGTGTGGTAAGGGTTAATTGGAGGGTAAACAACCTTTACAACGCAACTTTTACAACGCACTACCATTACAACTAAACTTTTACAACGCAAGTGGATTTACAACGCATGCCATTACAAAGCAAGTCTTTACATCGACTTGCGCTAGATGGCGTGCTAACATTACAAATAGTGTAGTTTACTATCCCAACACCTTCCCTACTGTTAAGTGGACTGGAGTTGGAATAGTAAATTATGCTTTTCTAATCTTAGCACGCCATCTGTCGCAAGTCGATGTAAAGACTTGCGTTGTAATGGCATAGCGTAGTAACATCGCAGTCGTTGTAACGACCGCGATGTAACTGCACGCGTTGTAATGACTCGCGTTGTTACGTCATACATCCAATTGGAGTTTTGAAAATGTAGGAACTACTTCACCCATTGCAGGAGTGGAAGGAAAATCTACCATGTTGATTTCAAATGTGTTAGCATTTGCCTCTCATTTGTGAGATATTGATTTGTGCTGAATGCTAACCATCACAGTTCAAGAAAACAAGCTGCCCCTTTCCTGCGAGTGCAAGTCTTACAGAACAAGAGCAACACAAATTAAATCTCTGACAACAATTCCTGTGTGCAGACAGACTCATGGTGTGATTCTAGGCAGAAAACGATATTTGATTGGCAATTTCAAAGCACATTTACTACTGTGGTAGAGCAAGTGATAATTACTGTAACAGCCTGACACATTTTCCTTATAGTTTAGAGAGGCAGAAAAGAGCACATGTCCTAACAGCTACTTGAGAGCATGAGCATGTGGAACCTGGGTGAGTGATTAGACTAGAGCAAAGGAATTGAGCCTTGGTGACGTTGAATGTGTTAGCGTTACACACTGCTATCTGAAATGCCACACAGTGCTGAATAGTAAGCATGGGAGTGCAGGAAAATCAGCTGCCTGTGTGCTAAGAGTGTGCTTCTGGAGACTGTGTATTGTTAGGTGCAAGAGAGATCTGCATGGACGCTTGCACAACTGCATGAAGACTGCAGAGATGTATGTAAGAGTATATGTGTGGTAATGGTTAATTGGAGTTTTGAACATGTAGGAACTACCTCACCCATTGCAGGAGTGGAAGGAAAATCTACCATGTTGATTTCAAATGTGTTAGCATTTGCCTCTCATTTGTGAGATATTGATTTGTGCTGAAAATTAACCATCACAGTTCAAGAAAACAAGCTGCCCCTTCCCTGCGAGTGCAAGTCTTACAGAACAAGAGCAACACAAATTAAATCTCTGACAACAATTCCTGTGTGCAGACAGACTCATGGTGTGATTCTAGGCAGAAAACGATACTTGATTGGCAATTTCAAAGCACATTTACTACTGTGGTAGAGCAAGTGACAATTACTGTAACAGTCTGACACATTTTCCTTATAGTTTAGAGAGGCAGAAAAGAGCACATGTCCTAACAGCTACTTGAGACCATGAGCATGTGGAACCTGGGTGAGTGATTAGACTAGAGCAAAGGAATTGAGCCTTGGTGACGTTGAATGTGTTAGCGTTACACACTGCTATCTGAAATACCACACAGTGCTGAATAGTAAGCATGGGAGTGCAGGAAAATCAGCTGCCTGTGTGCTAAGAGTGTGCTTCTGGAGACTGTGTATTGTCAGGTGCAAGAGAGATCTGCATGGACGCTTGCACAACTGCATGAAGACTGCAGAGCTGTATGTAAGAGTACATGTGTGGTAAGGGTTAATTGGAGGTTTTGAACATGTAGGAACTACCTCACCCATTGCAGGAGAGGAAGGAAAATCTACCATGTTGATTTCAAATGTGTTAGCATTTGCCTCTCATTTGTGAGATATTGATTTGTGCTGAATACTAACCATCGCAGTTCAAAAAAACAAGCTGCCCCTTTCCTGCGAGTGCAAGTCTTACAGAACAAGAGCAACACAAATTAAATCTCTGACAACAATTCCTGTGTGCAGACAGACTCATGGTGTGACTCTAGGCAGAAAACTATATTTGATTGGCAATTTCAAAGCACATTTACTACTGTGGTAGAGCAAGTGACAATTACTGTAACAGCCTGACACATTTTCCTTATAGTTTAGAGAGGCAGAAAAGAGCACATGTCCTAACAGCTACTTGAGACCATGAGCATGTGGAAACTGGGTGAGTGATTAGACTAGAGCAAAGGAAATGAGCCTTGGTGACGTTGAATGTGTTAGCGTTACACACTGCTATCTGAAATACCACACAGTGCTGAATAGTAAGCATGGGAGTGCAGGAAAATCAGCTGCCTGTGTGCTAAGAGTTTGCTTCTGGAGACTGTGTATTGTCAGGTGCAAGAGAGATCTGCATGGACGCTTGCACAACTGCATGAAGACTGCAGAGCTGTATTTAAGAGTACATGTGTGGTAAGGGTTAATTGGAGGGTAAACAACCTTTACAACGCAACTTTTACAACGCACTACCATTACATCTAAACTTTTACAACGCAAGTGGATTTACAACGCATGCCATTACAAAGCAAGTCTTTACATCGACTTGCGCTAGATGGCGTGCTAACATTACAAATAGTGTAGTTTACTATCCCAACACCTTCCCTACTGTTAAGTGGACTGGAGTTGGAATAGTAAATTACGCTTTTCTAATCTTAGCACGCCATCTGTCGCAAGTCGATGTAAAGACTTGCGTTGTAATGGCATAGCGTAGTAACATCGCAGTCGTTGTAACGACCGCGATGTAACTGCACGCGTTGTAATGAATCGCGTTGTTACGTCATACATCCAATTGGAGTTTTGAAAATGTAGGAACTACTTCACCCATTGCAGGAGTGGAAGGAAAATCTACCATGTTGATTTCAAATGTGTTAGCATTTGCCTCTCATTTGTGAGATATTGATTTGTGCTGAATGCTAACCATCACAGTTCAAGAAAACAAGCTGCCCCTTTCCTGCGAGTGCAAGTCTTACAGAACAAGAGCAACACAAATTAAATCTCTGACAACAATTCCTGTGTGCAGACAGACTCATGGTGTGATTCTAGGCAGAAAACGATATTTGATTGGCAATTTCAAAGCACATTTACTACTGTGGTAGAGCAAGTGATAATTACTGTAACAGCCTGACACATTTTCCTTATAGTTTAGAGAGGCAGAAAAGAGCACATGTCCTAACAGCTACTTGAGAGCATGAGCATGTGGAACCTGGGTGAGTGATTAGACTAGAGCAAAGGAATTGAGCCTTCGTGACGTTGAATGTGTTAGCGTTACACACTGCTATCTGAAATGCCACACAGTGCTGAATAGTAAGCATGGGAGTGCAGGAAAATCAGCTGCCTGTGTGCTAAGAGTGTGCTTCTGGAGACTGTGTATTGTTAGGTGCAAGAGAGATCTGCATGGACGCTTGCACAACTGCATGAAGACTGCAGAGATGTATGTAAGAGTATATGTGTGGTAATGGTTAATTGGAGTTTTGAACATGTAGGAACTACCTCACCCATTGCAGGAGTGGAAGGAAAATCTACCATGTTGATTTCAAATGTGTTAGCATTTGCCTCTCATTTGTGAGATATTGATTTGTGCTGAAAATTAACCATCACAGTTCAAGAAAACAAGCTGCCCCTTCCCTGCGAGTGCAAGTCTTACAGAACAAGAGCAACACAAATTAAATCTCTGACAACAATTCCTGTGTGCAGACAGACTCATGGTGTGATTCTAGGCAGAAAACGATACTTGATTGGCAATTTCAAAGCACATTTACTACTGTGGTAGAGCAAGTGACAATTACTGTAACAGTCTGACACATTTTCCTTATAGTTTAGAGAGGCAGAAAAGAGCACATGTCCTAACAGCTACTTGAGACCATGAGCATGTGGAACCTGGGTGAGTGATTAGACTAGAGCAAAGGAATTGAGCCTTGGTGACGTTGAATGTGTTAGCGTTACACACTGCTATCTGAAATGCCACACAGTGCTGAATAGTAAGCATGGGAGTGCAGGAAAATCAGCTGCCTGTGTGCTAAGAGTGTGCTTCTGGAGACTGTGTATTGTCAGGTGCAAGAGAGATCTGCATGGACGCTTGCACAACTGCATGAAGACTGCAGAGCTGTATGTAAGAGTACATGTGTGGTAAGGGTTAATTGGAGGTTTTGAACATGTAGGAACTACCTCACCCATTGCAGGAGAGGAAGGAAAATCTACCATGTTGATTTCAAATGTGTTAGCATTTGCCTCTCATTTGTGAGATATTGATTTGTGCTGAATACTAACCATCGCAGTTCAAAAAAACAAGCTGCCCCTTTCCTGCGAGTGCAAGTCTTACAGAACAAGAGCAACACAAATTAAATCTCTGACAACAATTCCTGTGTGCAGACAGACTCATGGTGTGACTCTAGGCAGAAAACGATATTTGATTGGCAATTTCAAAGCACATTTACTACTGTGGTAGAGCAAGTGACAATTACTGTAACAGCCTGACACATTTTCCTTATAGTTTAGAGAGGCAGAAAAGAGCACATGTCCTAACAGCTACTTGAGACCATGAGCATGTGGAAACTGGGTGAGTGATTAGACTAGAGCAAAGGAAATGAGCCTTGGTGACGTTGAATGTGTTAGCGTTACACACTGCTATCTGAAATACCACACAGTGCTGAATAGTAAGCATGGGAGTGCAGGAAAATCAGCTGCCTGTGTGCTAAGAGTTTGCTTCTGTAGACTGTGTATTGTCAGGTGCAAGAGAGATCTGCATGGACGCTTGCACAACTGCATGAAGACTGCAGAGATGTATGTAAGAGTACATGTGTGGTAAGGGTTAATTGGAGTTTTGAACATGTAGGAACTACCTCACCCATTGCAGGAGTGGAAGGAAAATCTACCATGTTGATTTCAAATGTGTTAGCATTTGCCTCTCATTTGTGAGATATTGATTTGTGCTGAATACTAACCATCACAGTTCAAGAAAACAAGCTGCCCCTTCCCTGCGAGTGCAAGTCTTACAGAACAAGAGCAACACAAATTAAATCTCTGACAACAATTCCTGTGTGCAGACAGACTCATGGTGTGATTCTAGGCAGAAAACGATACTTGATTGGCAATTTCAAAGCACATTTACTACAGTGGTAGAGCAAGTGACAATTACTGTAACAGCCTGACACATTTTCCTTATAGTTTAGAGAGGCAGAAAAGAGCACATGTCCTAACAGCTACTTGAGACCATGAGCATGTGGAACCTGGGTGAGTGATTAGACTAGAGCAAAGGAATTGAGCCTTGGTGACGTTGAATGTGTTAGCGTTACACACTGCTATCTGAAATACCACACAGTGCTGAATAGTAAGCATGGGAGTGCAGGAAAATCAGCTGCCTGTGTGCTAAGAGTTTGCTTCTGGAGACTGTGTATTGTCAGGTGCAAGAGAGATCTGCATGGACGCTTGCACAACTGCATGAAGACTGCAGAGCTGTATGTAAGAGTACATGTGTGGTAAGGGTTAATTGGAGGTTTTGAACATGTAGGAACTACCTCACCCATTGCAGGAGTGGAAGGAAAATCTACCATGTTGATTTCAAATGTGTTAGCATTTGCCTCTCATTTGTGAGATATTGATTTGTGCTGAATACTAACCATCACAGTTCAAAAAAACAAGCTGCCCCTTTCCTGCGAGTGCAAGTCTTACAGAACAAGAACAACACAAATTAAATCTCTGACAACAATTCCTGTGTGCAGACAGACTCATGCTGTGATTCTAGGCAGAAAACGATATTTGATTGGCAATTTCAAAGCACATTTACTACTGTGGTAGAGCAAGTGACAATTACTGTAACAGCCTGACACATTTTCCTTATAGTTTAGGGAGGCAGAAAAGAGCACATGTCCTAACAGCTACTTGAGACCATGAGCATGTGGAACCTGGCTGAGTGATTAGACTAGAGCAAAGGAAATGATCCGTGGTGACGTTGAATGTGTTAGCGTTACACACTGCTATCTGAAATACCACACAGTGCTGAATAGTAAGCATGGGAGTGCAGGAAAATCAGCTGCCTGTGTGCTAAGAGTTTGCTTCTGGAGACTGTGTATTGTCAGGTGCAAGAGAGATCTGCATGGACGCTTGCACAACTGCATGAAGACTGCAGAGATGAATGTAAGAGTATATGTGTGGTAATGGTTAATTGGAGTTTTGAACATGTAGGAACTACCTCACCCATTGCAGGAGTGGAAGGAAAATCTACCATGTTGATTTCAAATGTGTTAGCATTTGCCTCTCATTTGTGAGATATTGATTTGTGCTGAAAATTAACCATCACAGTTCAAGAAAACAAGCTGCCCCTTCCCTGCGAGTGCAAGTCTTACAGAACAAGAGCAACACAAATTAAATCTCTGACAACAATTCCTGTGTGCAGACAGACTCATGGTGTGATTCTAGGCAGAAAACGATACTTGATTGGCAATTTCAAAGCACATTTACTACTGTGGTAGAGCAAGTGACAATTACTGTAACAGTCTGACACATTTTCCTTATAGTTTAGAGAGGCAGAAAAGAGCACATGTCCTAACAGCTACTTGAGACCATGAGCATGTGGAACCTGGGTGAGTGATTAGACTAGAGCAAAGGAATTGAGCCTTGGTGACGTTGAATGTGTTAGCGTTACACACTGCTATCTGAAATGCCACACAGTGCTGAATAGTAAGCATGGGAGTGCAGGAAAATCAGCTGCCTGTGTGCTAAGAGTGTGCTTCTGGAGACTGTGTATTGTCAGGTGCAAGAGAGATCTGCATGGACGCTTGCACAACTGCATGAAGACTGCAGAGCTGTATGTAAGAGTACATGTGTGGTAAGGGGTTAATTGGAGGTTTTGAACATGTAGGAACTACCTCACCCATTGCAGGAGAGGAAGGAAAATCTACCATGTTGATTTCAAATGTGTTAGCATTTGCCTCTCATTTGTGAGATATTGATTTGTGCTGAATACTAACCATCGCAGTTCAAAAAAACAAGCTGCCCCTTTCCTGCGAGTGCAAGTCTTACAGAACAAGAGCAACACAAATTAAATCTCTGACAACAATTCCTGTGTGCAGACAGACTCATGGTGTGACTCTAGGCAGAAAACGATATTTGATTGGCAATTTCAAAGCACATTTACTACTGTGGTAGAGCAAGTGACAATTACTGTAACAGCCTGACACATTTTCCTTATAGTTTAGAGAGGCAGAAAAGAGCACATGTCCTAACAGCTACTTGAGACCATGAGCATGTGGAAACTGGGTGAGTGATTAGACTAGAGCAAAGGAAATGAGCCTTGGTGACGTTGAATGTGTTAGCGTTACACACTGCTATCTGAAATACCACACAGTGCTGAATAGTAAGCATGGGAGTGCAGGAAAATCAGCTGCCTGTGTGCTAAGAGTTTGCTTCTGGAGACTGTGTATTGTCAGGTGCAAGAGAGATCTGCATGGACGCTTGCACAACTGCATGAAGACTGCAGAGCTGTATTTAAGAGTACATGTGTGGTAAGGGTTAATTGGAGGGTAAACAACCTTTACAACGCAACTTTTACAACGCACTACCATTACATCTAAACTTTTACAACGCAAGTGGATTTACAACGCATGCCATTACAAAGCAAGTCTTTACATCGACTTGCGCTAGATGGCGTGCTAACATTACAAATAGTGTAGTTTACTATCCCAACACCTTCCCTACTGTTAAGTGGACTGGAGTTGGAATAGTAAATTACGCTTTTCTAATCTTAGCACGCCATCTGTCGCAAGTCGATGTAAAGACTTGCGTTGTAATGGCATAGCGTAGTAACATCGCAGTCGTTGTAACGACCGCGATGTAACTGCACGCGTTGTAATGAATCGCGTTGTTACGTCATACATCCAATTGGAGTTTTGAAAATGTAGGAACTACTTCACCCATTGCAGGAGTGGAAGGAAAATCTACCATGTTGATTTCAAATGTGTTAGCATTTGCCTCTCATTTGTGAGATATTGATTTGTGCTGAATGCTAACCATCACAGTTCAAGAAAACAAGCTGCCCCTTTCCTGCGAGTGCAAGTCTTACAGAACAAGAGCAACACAAATTAAATCTCTGACAACAATTCCTGTGTGCAGACAGACTCATGGTGTGATTCTAGGCAGAAAACGATATTTGATTGGCAATTTCAAAGCACATTTACTACTGTGGTAGAGCAAGTGATAATTACTGTAACAGCCTGACACATTTTCCTTATAGTTTAGAGAGGCAGAAAAGAGCACATGTCCTAACAGCTACTTGAGAGCATGAGCATGTGGAACCTGGGTGAGTGATTAGACTAGAGCAAAGGAATTGAGCCTTGGTGACGTTGAATGTGTTAGCGTTACACACTGCTATCTGAAATGCCACACAGTGCTGAATAGTAAGCATGGGAGTGCAGGAAAATCAGCTGCCTGTGTGCTAAGAGTGTGCTTCTGGAGACTGTGTATTGTTAGGTGCAAGAGAGATCTGCATGGACGCTTGCACAACTGCATGAAGACTGCAGAGATGTATGTAAGAGTATATGTGTGGTAATGGTTAATTGGAGTTTTGAACATGTAGGAACTACCTCACCCATTGCAGGAGTGGAAGGAAAATCTACCATGTTGATTTCAAATGTGTTAGCATTTGCCTCTCATTTGTGAGATATTGATTTGTGCTGAAAATTAACCATCACAGTTCAAGAAAACAAGCTGCCCCTTCCCTGCGAGTGCAAGTCTTACAGAACAAGAGCAACACAAATTAAATCTCTGACAACAATTCCTGTGTGCAGACAGACTCATGGTGTGATTCTAGGCAGAAAACGATACTTGATTGGCAATTTCAAAGCACATTTACTACTGTGGTAGAGCAAGTGACAATTACTGTAACAGTCTGACACATTTTCCTTATAGTTTAGAGAGGCAGAAAAGAGCACATGTCCTAACAGCTACTTGAGACCATGAGCATGTGGAACCTGGGTGAGTGATTAGACTAGAGCAAAGGAATTGAGCCTTGGTGACGTTGAATGTGTTAGCGTTACACACTGCTATCTGAAATGCCACACAGTGCTGAATAGTAAGCATGGGAGTGCAGGAAAATCAGCTGCCTGTGTGCTAAGAGTGTGCTTCTGGAGACTGTGTATTGTCAGGTGCAAGAGAGATCTGCATGGACGCTTGCACAACTGCATGAAGACTGCAGAGCTGTATGTAAGAGTACATGTGTGGTAAGGGTTAATTGGAGGTTTTGAACATGTAGGAACTACCTCACCCATTGCAGGAGAGGAAGGAAAATCTACCATGTTGATTTCAAATGTGTTAGCATTTGCCTCTCATTTGTGAGATATTGATTTGTGCTGAATACTAACCATCGCAGTTCAAAAAAACAAGCTGCCCCTTTCCTGCGAGTGCAAGTCTTACAGAACAAGAGCAACACAAATTAAATCTCTGACAACAATTCCTGTGTGCAGACAGACTCATGGTGTGACTCTAGGCAGAAAACGATATTTGATTGGCAATTTCAAAGCACATTTACTACTGTGGTAGAGCAAGTGACAATTACTGTAACAGCCTGACACATTTTCCTTATAGTTTAGAGAGGCAGAAAAGAGCACATGTCCTAACAGCTACTTGAGACCATGAGCATGTGGAAACTGGGTGAGTGATTAGACTAGAGCAAAGGAAATGAGCCTTGGTGACGTTGAATGTGTTAGCGTTACACACTGCTATCTGAAATACCACACAGTGCTGAATAGTAAGCATGGGAGTGCAGGAAAATCAGCTGCCTGTGTGCTAAGAGTTTGCTTCTGTAGACTGTGTATTGTCAGGTGCAAGAGAGATCTGCATGGACGCTTGCACAACTGCATGAAGACTGCAGAGATGTATGTAAGAGTACATGTGTGGTAAGGGTTAATTGGAGTTTTGAACATGTAGGAACTACCTCACCCATTGCAGGAGTGGAAGGAAAATCTACCATGTTGATTTCAAATGTGTTAGCATTTGCCTCTCATTTGTGAGATATTGATTTGTGCTGAATACTAACCATCACAGTTCAAGAAAACAAGCTGCCCCTTCCCTGCGAGTGCAAGTCTTACAGAACAAGAGCAACACAAATTAAATCTCTGACAACAATTCCTGTGTGCAGACAGACTCATGGTGTGATTCTAGGCAGAAAACGATACTTGATTGGCAATTTCAAAGCACATTTACTACAGTGGTAGAGCAAGTGACAATTACTGTAACAGCCTGACACATTTTCCTTATAGTTTAGAGAGGCAGAAAAGAGCACATGTCCTAACAGCTACTTGAGACCATGAGCATGTGGAACCTGGGTGAGTGATTAGACTAGAGCAAAGGAATTGAGCCTTGGTGACGTTGAATGTGTTAGCGTTACACACTGCTATCTGAAATACCACACAGTGCTGAATAGTAAGCATGGGAGTGCAGGAAAATCAGCTGCCTGTGTGCTAAGAGTTTGCTTCTGGAGACTGTGTATTGTCAGGTGCAAGAGAGATCTGCATGGACGCTTGCACAACTGCATGAAGACTGCAGAGCTGTATGTAAGAGTACATGTGTGGTAAGGGTTAATTGGAGGTTTTGAACATGTAGGAACTACCTCACCCATTGCAGGAGTGGAAGGAAAATCTACCATGTTGATTTCAAATGTGTTAGCATTTGCCTCTCATTTGTGAGATATTGATTTGTGCTGAATACTAACCATCACAGTTCAAAAAAACAAGCTGCCCCTTTCCTGCGAGTGCAAGTCTTACAGAACAAGAACAACACAAATTAAATCTCTGACAACAATTCCTGTGTGCAGACAGACTCATGCTGTGATTCTAGGCAGAAAACGATATTTGATTGGCAATTTCAAAGCACATTTACTACTGTGGTAGAGCAAGTGACAATTACTGTAACAGCCTGACACATTTTCCTTATAGTTTAGGGAGGCAGAAAAGAGCACATGTCCTAACAGCTACTTGAGACCATGAGCATGTGGAACCTGGCTGAGTGATTAGACTAGAGCAAAGGAAATGATCCGTGGTGACGTTGAATGTGTTAGCGTTACACACTGCTATCTGAAATACCACACAGTGCTGAATAGTAAGCATGGGAGTGCAGGAAAATCAGCTGCCTGTGTGCTAAGAGTTTGCTTCTGGAGACTGTGTATTGTCAGGTGCAAGAGAGATCTGCATGGACGCTTGCACAACTGCATGAAGACTGCAGAGATGTATGTAAGAGTATATGTGTGGTAATGGTTAATTGGAGTTTTGAACATGTAGGAACTACCTCACCCATTGCAGGAGTGGAAGGAAAATCTACCATGTTGATTTCAAATGTGTTAGCATTTGCCTCTCATTTGTGAGATATTGATTTGTGCTGAAAATTAACCATCACAGTTCAAGAAAACAAGCTGCCCCTTCCCTGCGAGTGCAAGTCTTACAGAACAAGAGCAACACAAATTAAATCTCTGACAACAATTCCTGTGTGCAGACAGACTCATGGTGTGATTCTAGGCAGAAAACGATACTTGATTGGCAATTTCAAAGCACATTTACTACTGTGGTAGAGCAAGTGACAATTACTGTAACAGTCTGACACATTTTCCTTATAGTTTAGAGAGGCAGAAAAGAGCACATGTCCTAACAGCTACTTGAGACCATGAGCATGTGGAACCTGGGTGAGTGATTAGACTAGAGCAAAGGAATTGAGCCTTGGTGACGTTGAATGTGTTAGCGTTACACACTGCTATCTGAAATGCCACACAGTGCTGAATAGTAAGCATGGGAGTGCAGGAAAATCAGCTGCCTGTGTGCTAAGAGTGTGCTTCTGGAGACTGTGTATTGTCAGGTGCAAGAGAGATCTGCATGGACGCTTGCACAACTGCATGAAGACTGCAGAGCTGTATGTAAGAGTACATGTGTGGTAAGGGGTTAATTGGAGGTTTTGAACATGTAGGAACTACCTCACCCATTGCAGGAGAGGAAGGAAAATCTACCATGTTGATTTCAAATGTGTTAGCATTTGCCTCTCATTTGTGAGATATTGATTTGTGCTGAATACTAACCATCGCAGTTCAAAAAAACAAGCTGCCCCTTTCCTGCGAGTGCAAGTCTTACAGAACAAGAGCAACACAAATTAAATCTCTGACAACAATTCCTGTGTGCAGACAGACTCATGGTGTGACTCTAGGCAGAAAACGATATTTGATTGGCAATTTCAAAGCACATTTACTACTGTGGTAGAGCAAGTGACAATTACTGTAACAGCCTGACACATTTTCCTTATAGTTTAGAGAGGCAGAAAAGAGCACATGTCCTAACAGCTACTTGAGACCATGAGCATGTGGAAACTGGGTGAGTGATTAGACTAGAGCAAAGGAAATGAGCCTTGGTGACGTTGAATGTGTTAGCGTTACACACTGCTATCTGAAATACCACACAGTGCTGAATAGTAAGCATGGGAGTGCAGGAAAATCAGCTGCCTGTGTGCTAAGAGTTTGCTTCTGTAGACTGTGTATTGTCAGGTGCAAGAGAGATCTGCATGGACGCTTGCACAACTGCATGAAGACTGCAGAGATGTATGTAAGAGTACATGTGTGGTAAGGGTTAATTGGAGTTTTGAACATGTAGGAACTACCTCACCCATTGCAGGAGTGGAAGGAAAATCTACCATGTTGATTTCAAATGTGTTAGCATTTGCCTCTCATTTGTGAGATATTGATTTGTGCTGAATACTAACCATCACAGTTCAAGAAAACAAGCTGCCCCTTCCCTGCGAGTGCAAGTCTTACAGAACAAGAGCAACACAAATTAAATCTCTGACAACAATTCCTGTGTGCAGACAGACTCATGGTGTGATTCTAGGCAGAAAACGATACTTGATTGGCAATTTCAAAGCACATTTACTACAGTGGTAGAGCAAGTGACAATTACTGTAACAGCCTGACACATTTTCCTTATAGTTTAGAGAGGCAGAAAAGAGCACATGTCCTAACAGCTACTTGAGACCATGAGCATGTGGAACCTGGGTGAGTGATTAGACTAGAGCAAAGGAATTGAGCCTTGGTGACGTTGAATGTGTTAGCGTTACACACTGCTATCTGAAATACCACACAGTGCTGAATAGTAAGCATGGGAGTGCAGGAAAATCAGCTGCCTGTGTGCTAAGAGTTTGCTTCTGGAGACTGTGTATTGTCAGGTGCAAGAGAGATCTGCATGGACGCTTGCACAACTGCATGAAGACTGCAGAGCTGTATGTAAGAGTACATGTGTGGTAAGGGTTAATTGGAGGTTTTGAACATGTAGGAACTACCTCACCCATTGCAGGAGTGGAAGGAAAATCTACCATGTTGATTTCAAATGTGTTAGCATTTGCCTCTCATTTGTGAGATATTGATTTGTGCTGAATACTAACCATCACAGTTCAAAAAAACAAGCTGCCCCTTTCCTGCGAGTGCAAGTCTTACAGAACAAGAACAACACAAATTAAATCTCTGACAACAATTCCTGTGTGCAGACAGACTCATGCTGTGATTCTAGGCAGAAAACGATATTTGATTGGCAATTTCAAAGCACATTTACTACTGTGGTAGAGCAAGTGACAATTACTGTAACAGCCTGACACATTTTCCTTATAGTTTAGGGAGGCAGAAAAGAGCACATGTCCTAACAGCTACTTGAGACCATGAGCATGTGGAAACTGGGTGAGTGATTAGACTAGAGCAAAGGAAATGAGCCTTGGTGACGTTGAATGTGTTAGCGTTACACACTGCTATCTGAAATACCACACAGTGCTGAATAGTAAGCATGGGAGTGCAGGAAAATCAGCTGCCTGTGTGCTAAGAGTTTGCTTCTGGAGACTGTGTATTGTCAGGTGCAAGAGAGATCTGCATGGACGCTTGCACAACTGCATGAAGACTGCAGAGCTGTATTTAAGAGTACATGTGTGGTAAGGGTTAATTGGAGGGTAAACAACCTTTACAACGCAACTTTTACAACGCACTACCATTACAACTAAACTTTTACAACGCAAGTGGATTTACAACGCATGCCATTACAAAGCAAGTCTTTACATCGACTTGCGCTAGATGGCGTGCTAACATTACAAATAGTGTAGTTTACTATCCCAACACCTTCCCTACTGTTAAGTGGACTGGAGTTGGAATAGTAAATTACGCTTTTCTAATCTTAGCACGCCATCTGTCGCAAGTCGATGTAAAGACTTGCGTTGTAATGGCATAGCGTAGTAACATCGCAGTCGTTGTAACGACCGCGATGTAACTGTACGCGTTGTAATGACTCGCGTTGTTACGTCATACATCCAATTGGAGTTTTGAAAATGTAGGAACTACTTCACCCATTGCAGGAGTGGAAGGAAAATCTACCATGTTGATTTCAAATGTGTTAGCATTTGCCTCTCATTTGTGAGATATTGATTTGTGCTGAATGCTAACCATCACAGTTCAAGAAAACAAGCTGCCCCTTTCCTGCGAGTGCAAGTCTTACAGAACAAGAGCAACACAAATTAAATCTCTGACAACAATTCCTGTGTGCAGACAGACTCATGGTGTGATTCTAGGCAGAAAACGATATTTGATTGGCAATTTCAAAGCACATTTACTACTGTGGTAGAGCAAGTGATAATTACTGTAACAGCCTGACACATTTTCCTTATAGTTTAGAGAGGCAGAAAAGAGCACATGTCCTAACAGCTACTTGAGAGCATGAGCATGTGGAACCTGGGTGAGTGATTAGACTAGAGCAAAGGAATTGAGCCTTGGTGACGTTGAATGTGTTAGCGTTACACACTGCTATCTGAAATGCCACACAGTGCTGAATAGTAAGCATGGGAGTGCAGGAAAATCAGCTGCCTGTGTGCTAAGAGTGTGCTTCTGGAGACTGTGTATTGTTAGGTGCAAGAGAGATCTGCATGGACGCTTGCACAACTGCATGAAGACTGCAGAGATGTATGTAAGAGTATATGTGTGGTAATGGTTAATTGGAGTTTTGAACATGTAGGAACTACCTCACCCATTGCAGGAGTGGAAGGAAAATCTACCATGTTGATTTCAAATGTGTTAGCATTTGCCTCTCATTTGTGAGATATTGATTTGTGCTGAAAATTAACCATCACAGTTCAAGAAAACAAGCTGCCCCTTCCCTGCGAGTGCAAGTCTTACAGAACAAGAGCAACACAAATTAAATCTCTGACAACAATTCCTGTGTGCAGACAGACTCATGGTGTGATTCTAGGCAGAAAACGATACTTGATTGGCAATTTCAAAGCACATTTACTACTGTGGTAGAGCAAGTGACAATTACTGTAACAGTCTGACACATTTTCCTTATAGTTTAGAGAGGCAGAAAAGAGCACATGTCCTAACAGCTACTTGAGACCATGAGCATGTGGAACCTGGGTGAGTGATTACACTAGAGCAAAGGAATTGAGCCTTGGTGACGTTGAATGTGTTAGCGTTACACACTGCTATCTGAAATACCACACAGTGCTGAATAGTAAGCATGGGAGTTCAGGAAAATCAGCTGCCTGTGTGCTAAGAGTGTGCTTCTGGAGACTGTGTATTGTCAGGTGCAAGAGAGATCTGCATGGACGCTTGCACAACTGCATGAAGACTGCAGAGCTGTATGTAAGAGTACATGTGTGGTAAGGGTTAATTGGAGGTTTTGAACATGTAGGAACTACCTCACCCATTGCAGGAGAGGAAGGAAAATCTACCATGTTGATTTCAAATGTGTTAGCATTTGCCTCTCATTTGTGAGATATTGATTTGTGCTGAATACTAACCATCGCAGTTCAAAAAAACAAGCTGCCCCTTTCCTGCGAGTGCAAGTCTTACAGAACAAGAGCAACACAAATTAAATCTCTGACAACAATTCCTGTGTGCAGACAGACTCATGGTGTGACTCTAGGCAGAAAACGATATTTGATTGGCAATTTCAAAGCACATTTACTACTGTGGTAGAGCAAGTGACAATTACTGTAACAGCCTGACACATTTTCCTTATAGTTTAGAGAGGCAGAAAAGAGCACATGTCCTAACAGCTACTTGAGACCATGAGCATGTGGAAACTGGGTGAGTGATTAGACTAGAGCAAAGGAAATGAGCCTTGGTGACGTTGAATGTGTTAGCGTTACACACTGCTATCTGAAATACCACACAGTGCTGAATAGTAAGCATGGGAGTGCAGGAAAATCAGCTGCCTGTGTGCTAAGAGTTTGCTTCTGTAGACTGTGTATTGTCAGGTGCAAGAGAGATCTGCATGGACGCTTGCACAACTGCATGAAGACTGCAGAGATGTATGTAAGAGTACATGTGTGGTAAGGGTTAATTGGAGTTTTGAACATGTAGGAACTACCTCACCCATTGCAGGAGTGGAAGGAAAATCTACCATGTTGATTTCAAATGTGTTAGCATTTGCCTCTCATTTGTGAGATATTGATTTGTGCTGAATACTAACCATCACAGTTCAAGAAAACAAGCTGCCCCTTCCCTGCGAGTGCAAGTCTTACAGAACAAGAGCAACACAAATTAAATCTCTGACAACAATTCCTGTGTGCAGACAGACTCATGGTGTGATTCTAGGCAGAAAACGATACTTGATTGGCAATTTCAAAGCACATTTACTACAGTGGTAGAGCAAGTGACAATTACTGTAACAGCCTGACACATTTTCCTTATAGTTTAGAGAGGCAGAAAAGAGCACATGTCCTAACAGCTACTTGAGACCATGAGCATGTGGAACCTGGGTGAGTGATTAGACTAGAGCAAAGGAATTGAGCCTTGGTGACGTTGAATGTGTTAGCGTTACACACTGCTATCTGAAATACCACACAGTGCTGAATAGTAAGCATGGGAGTGCAGGAAAATCAGCTGCCTGTGTGCTAAGAGTTTGCTTCTGGAGACTGTGTATTGTCAGGTGCAAGAGAGATCTGCATGGACGCTTGCACAACTGCATGAAGACTGCAGAGCTGTATGTAAGAGTACATGTGTGGTAAGGGTTAATTGGAGGTTTTGAACATGTAGGAACTACCTCACCCATTGCAGGAGTGGAAGGAAAATCTACCATGTTGATTTCAAATGTGTTAGCATTTGCCTCTCATTTGTGAGATATTGATTTGTGCTGAATACTAACCATCACAGTTCAAAAAAACAAGCTGCCCCTTTCCTGCGAGTGCAAGTCTTACAGAACAAGAACAACACAAATTAAATCTCTGACAACAATTCCTGTGTGCAGACAGACTCATGCTGTGATTCTAGGCAGAAAACGATATTTGATTGGCAATTTCAAAGCACATTTACTACTGTGGTAGAGCAAGTGACAATTACTGTAACAGCCTGACACATTTTCCTTATAGTTTAGGGAGGCAGAAAAGAGCACATGTCCTAACAGCTACTTGAGACCATGAGCATGTGGAACCTGGCTGAGTGATTAGACTAGAGCAAAGGAAATGATCCGTGGTGACGTTGAATGTGTTAGCGTTACACACTGCTATCTGAAATACCACACAGTGCTGAATAGTAAGCATGGGAGTGCAGGAAAATCAGCTGCCTGTGTGCTAAGAGTTTGCTTCTGGAGACTGTGTATTGTCAGGTGCAAGAGAGATCTGCATGGACGCTTGCACAACTGCATGAAGACTGCAGAGATGTATGTAAGAGTATATGTGTGGTAATGGTTAATTGGAGTTTTGAACATGTAGGAACTACCTCACCCATTGCAGGAGTGGAAGGAAAATCTACCATGTTGATTTCAAATGTGTTAGCATTTGCCTCTCATTTGTGAGATATTGATTTGTGCTGAAAATTAACCATCACAGTTCAAGAAAACAAGCTGCCCCTTCCCTGCGAGTGCAAGTCTTACAGAACAAGAGCAACACAAATTAAATCTCTGACAACAATTCCTGTGTGCAGACAGACTCATGGTGTGATTCTAGGCAGAAAACGATACTTGATTGGCAATTTCAAAGCACATTTACTACTGTGGTAGAGCAAGTGACAATTACTGTAACAGTCTGACACATTTTCCTTATAGTTTAGAGAGGCAGAAAAGAGCACATGTCCTAACAGCTACTTGAGACCATGAGCATGTGGAACCTGGGTGAGTGATTAGACTAGAGCAAAGGAATTGAGCCTTGGTGACGTTGAATGTGTTAGCGTTACACACTGCTATCTGAAATGCCACACAGTGCTGAATAGTAAGCATGGGAGTGCAGGAAAATCAGCTGCCTGTGTGCTAAGAGTGTGCTTCTGGAGACTGTGTATTGTCAGGTGCAAGAGAGATCTGCATGGACGCTTGCACAACTGCATGAAGACTGCAGAGCTGTATGTAAGAGTACATGTGTGGTAAGGGGTTAATTGGAGGTTTTGAACATGTAGGAACTACCTCACCCATTGCAGGAGAGGAAGGAAAATCTACCATGTTGATTTCAAATGTGTTAGCATTTGCCTCTCATTTGTGAGATATTGATTTGTGCTGAATACTAACCATCGCAGTTCAAAAAAACAAGCTGCCCCTTTCCTGCGAGTGCAAGTCTTACAGAACAAGAGCAACACAAATTAAATCTCTGACAACAATTCCTGTGTGCAGACAGACTCATGGTGTGACTCTAGGCAGAAAACGATATTTGATTGGCAATTTCAAAGCACATTTACTACTGTGGTAGAGCAAGTGACAATTACTGTAACAGCCTGACACATTTTCCTTATAGTTTAGAGAGGCAGAAAAGAGCACATGTCCTAACAGCTACTTGAGACCATGAGCATGTGGAAACTGGGTGAGTGATTAGACTAGAGCAAAGGAAATGAGCCTTGGTGACGTTGAATGTGTTAGCGTTACACACTGCTATCTGAAATACCACACAGTGCTGAATAGTAAGCATGGGAGTGCAGGAAAATCAGCTGCCTGTGTGCTAAGAGTTTGCTTCTGTAGACTGTGTATTGTCAGGTGCAAGAGAGATCTGCATGGACGCTTGCACAACTGCATGAAGACTGCAGAGATGTATGTAAGAGTACATGTGTGGTAAGGGTTAATTGGAGTTTTGAACATGTAGGAACTACCTCACCCATTGCAGGAGTGGAAGGAAAATCTACCATGTTGATTTCAAATGTGTTAGCATTTGCCTCTCATTTGTGAGATATTGATTTGTGCTGAATACTAACCATCACAGTTCAAGAAAACAAGCTGCCCCTTCCCTGCGAGTGCAAGTCTTACAGAACAAGAGCAACACAAATTAAATCTCTGACAACAATTCCTGTGTGCAGACAGACTCATGGTGTGATTCTAGGCAGAAAACGATACTTGATTGGCAATTTCAAAGCACATTTACTACAGTGGTAGAGCAAGTGACAATTACTGTAACAGCCTGACACATTTTCCTTATAGTTTAGAGAGGCAGAAAAGAGCACATGTCCTAACAGCTACTTGAGACCATGAGCATGTGGAACCTGGGTGAGTGATTAGACTAGAGCAAAGGAATTGAGCCTTGGTGACGTTGAATGTGTTAGCGTTACACACTGCTATCTGAAATACCACACAGTGCTGAATAGTAAGCATGGGAGTGCAGGAAAATCAGCTGCCTGTGTGCTAAGAGTTTGCTTCTGGAGACTGTGTATTGTCAGGTGCAAGAGAGATCTGCATGGACGCTTGCACAACTGCATGAAGACTGCAGAGCTGTATGTAAGAGTACATGTGTGGTAAGGGTTAATTGGAGGTTTTGAACATGTAGGAACTACCTCACCCATTGCAGGAGTGGAAGGAAAATCTACCATGTTGATTTCAAATGTGTTAGCATTTGCCTCTCATTTGTGAGATATTGATTTGTGCTGAATACTAACCATCACAGTTCAAAAAAACAAGCTGCCCCTTTCCTGCGAGTGCAAGTCTTACAGAACAAGAACAACACAAATTAAATCTCTGACAACAATTCCTGTGTGCAGACAGACTCATGCTGTGATTCTAGGCAGAAAACGATATTTGATTGGCAATTTCAAAGCACATTTACTACTGTGGTAGAGCAAGTGACAATTACTGTAACAGCCTGACACATTTTCCTTATAGTTTAGGGAGGCAGAAAAGAGCACATGTCCTAACAGCTACTTGAGACCATGAGCATGTGGAAACTGGGTGAGTGATTAGACTAGAGCAAAGGAAATGAGCCTTGGTGACGTTGAATGTGTTAGCGTTACACACTGCTATCTGAAATACCACACAGTGCTGAATAGTAAGCATGGGAGTGCAGGAAAATCAGCTGCCTGTGTGCTAAGAGTTTGCTTCTGGAGACTGTGTATTGTCAGGTGCAAGAGAGATCTGCATGGACGCTTGCACAACTGCATGAAGACTGCAGAGCTGTATTTAAGAGTACATGTGTGGTAAGGGTTAATTGGAGGGTAAACAACCTTTACAACGCAACTTTTACAACGCACTACCATTACAACTAAACTTTTACAACGCAAGTGGATTTACAACGCATGCCATTACAAAGCAAGTCTTTACATCGACTTGCGCTAGATGGCGTGCTAACATTACAAATAGTGTAGTTTACTATCCCAACACCTTCCCTACTGTTAAGTGGACTGGAGTTGGAATAGTAAATTACGCTTTTCTAATCTTAGCACGCCATCTGTCGCAAGTCGATGTAAAGACTTGCGTTGTAATGGCATAGCGTAGTAACATCGCAGTCGTTGTAACGACCGCGATGTAACTGTACGCGTTGTAATGACTCGCGTTGTTACGTCATACATCCAATTGGAGTTTTGAAAATGTAGGAACTACTTCACCCATTGCAGGAGTGGAAGGAAAATCTACCATGTTGATTTCAAATGTGTTAGCATTTGCCTCTCATTTGTGAGATATTGATTTGTGCTGAATGCTAACCATCACAGTTCAAGAAAACAAGCTGCCCCTTTCCTGCGAGTGCAAGTCTTACAGAACAAGAGCAACACAAATTAAATCTCTGACAACAATTCCTGTGTGCAGACAGACTCATGGTGTGATTCTAGGCAGAAAACGATATTTGATTGGCAATTTCAAAGCACATTTACTACTGTGGTAGAGCAAGTGATAATTACTGTAACAGCCTGACACATTTTCCTTATAGTTTAGAGAGGCAGAAAAGAGCACATGTCCTAACAGCTACTTGAGAGCATGAGCATGTGGAACCTGGGTGAGTGATTAGACTAGAGCAAAGGAATTGAGCCTTGGTGACGTTGAATGTGTTAGCGTTACACACTGCTATCTGAAATGCCACACAGTGCTGAATAGTAAGCATGGGAGTGCAGGAAAATCAGCTGCCTGTGTGCTAAGAGTGTGCTTCTGGAGACTGTGTATTGTTAGGTGCAAGAGAGATCTGCATGGACGCTTGCACAACTGCATGAAGACTGCAGAGATGTATGTAAGAGTATATGTGTGGTAATGGTTAATTGGAGTTTTGAACATGTAGGAACTACCTCACCCATTGCAGGAGTGGAAGGAAAATCTACCATGTTGATTTCAAATGTGTTAGCATTTGCCTCTCATTTGTGAGATATTGATTTGTGCTGAAAATTAACCATCACAGTTCAAGAAAACAAGCTGCCCCTTCCCTGCGAGTGCAAGTCTTACAGAACAAGAGCAACACAAATTAAATCTCTGACAACAATTCCTGTGTGCAGACAGACTCATGGTGTGATTCTAGGCAGAAAACGATACTTGATTGGCAATTTCAAAGCACATTTACTACTGTGGTAGAGCAAGTGACAATTACTGTAACAGTCTGACACATTTTCCTTATAGTTTAGAGAGGCAGAAAAGAGCACATGTCCTAACAGCTACTTGAGACCATGAGCATGTGGAACCTGGGTGAGTGATTACACTAGAGCAAAGGAATTGAGCCTTGGTGACGTTGAATGTGTTAGCGTTACACACTGCTATCTGAAATACCACACAGTGCTGAATAGTAAGCATGGGAGTTCAGGAAAATCAGCTGCCTGTGTGCTAAGAGTGTGCTTCTGGAGACTGTGTATTGTCAGGTGCAAGAGAGATCTGCATGGACGCTTGCACAACTGCATGAAGACTGCAGAGCTGTATGTAAGAGTACATGTGTGGTAAGGGTTAATTGGAGGTTTTGAACATGTAGGAACTACCTCACCCATTGCAGGAGAGGAAGGAAAATCTACCATGTTGATTTCAAATGTGTTAGCATTTGCCTCTCATTTGTGAGATATTGATTTGTGCTGAATACTAACCATCGCAGTTCAAAAAAACAAGCTGCCCCTTTCCTGCGAGTGCAAGTCTTACAGAACAAGAGCAACACAAATTAAATCTCTGACAACAATTCCTGTGTGCAGACAGACTCATGGTGTGACTCTAGGCAGAAAACGATATTTGATTGGCAATTTCAAAGCACATTTACTACTGTGGTAGAGCAAGTGACAATTACTGTAACAGCCTGACACATTTTCCTTATAGTTTAGAGAGGCAGAAAAGAGCACATGTCCTAACAGCTACTTGAGACCATGAGCATGTGGAAACTGGGTGAGTGATTAGACTAGAGCAAAGGAAATGAGCCTTGGTGACGTTGAATGTGTTAGCGTTACACACTGCTATCTGAAATACCACACAGTGCTGAATAGTAAGCATGGGAGTGCAGGAAAATCAGCTGCCTGTGTGCTAAGAGTTTGCTTCTGTAGACTGTGTATTGTCAGGTGCAAGAGAGATCTGCATGGACGCTTGCACAACTGCATGAAGACTGCAGAGATGTATGTAAGAGTACATGTGTGGTAAGGGTTAATTGGAGTTTTGAACATGTAGGAACTACCTCACCCATTGCAGGAGTGGAAGGAAAATCTACCATGTTGATTTCAAATGTGTTAGCATTTGCCTCTCATTTGTGAGATATTGATTTGTGCTGAATACTAACCATCACAGTTCAAGAAAACAAGCTGCCCCTTCCCTGCGAGTGCAAGTCTTACAGAACAAGAGCAACACAAATTAAATCTCTGACAACAATTCCTGTGTGCAGACAGACTCATGGTGTGATTCTAGGCAGAAAACGATACTTGATTGGCAATTTCAAAGCACATTTACTACTGTGGTAGAGCAAGTGACAATTACTGTAACAGCCTGACACATTTTCCTTATAGTTTAAAGAGGCAGAAAAGAGCACATGTCCTAACAGCTACTTGAGACCATGAGCATGTGGAACCTGGGTGAGTGATTAGACTAGAGCAAAGGAATTGAGCCTTGGTGACGTTGAATGTGTTAGCGTTACACACTGCTATCTGAAATGCCACACAGTGCTGAATAGTAAGCATGGGAGTGCAGGAAAATCAGCTGCCTGTGTGCTAAGAGTGTGCTTCTGGAGACTGTGTATTGTCAGGTGCAAGAGAGATCTGCATGGACGCTTGCACAACTGCATGAAGACTGCAGAGCTGTATGTAAGAGTACATGTGTGGTAAGGGTTAATTGGAGGTTTTGAACATGTAGGAACTACCTCACCCATTGCAGGAGAGGAAGGAAAATCTACCATGTTGATTTCAAATGTGTTAGCATTTGCCTCTCATTTGTGAGATATTGATTTGTGCTGAATACTAACCATCGCAGTTCAAAAAAACAAGCTGCCCCTTTCCTGCGAGTGCAAGTCTTACAGAACAAGAGCAACACAAATTAAATCTCTGACAACAATTCCTGTGTGCAGACAGACTCATGGTGTGATTCTAGGCAGAAAACGATATTTGATTGGCAATTTCAAAGCACATTTACTACTGTGGTAGAGCAAGTGACAATTACTGTAACAGCCTGACACATTTTCCTTATAGTTTAGAGAGGCAGAAAAGAGCACATGTCCTAACAGATACTTGAGACCATGAGCATGTGGAAACTGGGTGAGTGATTAGACTAGAGCAAAGGAAATGAGCCTTGGTGACGTTGAATGTGTTAGCGTTACACACTGCTATCTGAAATACCACACAGTGCTGAATAGTAAGCATGGGAGTGCAGGATAATCAGCTGCCTGTGTGCTAAGAGTTTGCTTCTGGAGACTGTGTATTGTCAGGTGCAAGAGAGATCTGCATGGACGCTTGCACAACTGCATGAAGACTGCAGAGCTGTATGTCAGAGTACATGTGTGGTAAGGGTTAATTGGAGGGTAAACAACCTTTACAACGCAACTTTTACAACGCACTACCATTACAACTAAACTTTTACAACGCAAGTGGATTTACAACGCATGCCATTACAACGCAAGTCTTTACATCGACTTGCGCTAGATGGCGTGCTAACATTACAAATAGTGTAGTTTACTATCCCAACACCTTCCCTACTGTTAAGTGGACTGGAGTTGGAATAGTAAATTACGCTTTTCTAATCTTAGCACGCCATCTAGCGCAAGTCGATGTAAAGATTTGCGTTTTAATGGCATAGCGTAGTAACATCGCAGTCGTTGTAACGACCGCGATGTAACTGCACGCGTTGTAATGACTCGCGTTGTTACGTCATACATCCAATTAGAGTTTTGAACATGTAGGAACTACTTCACCCATTGCAGGAGTGGAAGGAAAATCTACCATGTTGATTTCAAATGTGTTAGCATTTGCCTCTCATTTGTGAGATATTGATTTGTGCTGAATGCTAACCATCACAGTTCAAGAAAACAAGCTGCCCCTTTCCTGTGAGTGCAAGTCTTACAGAACTAGAGCAACACAAATTAAATCTCTGACAACAATTCCTGTGTGCAGACAGACTCATGGTGTGATTCTAGGCAGAAAACGATATTTGATTGGCAATTTCAAAGCACATTTACTACTGTGGTAGAGCAAGTGATAATTACTGTAACAGCCTGACACATTTTCCTTATGGTTTAGAGAGGCAGAAAAGAGCACATGTCCTAACAGCTACTTGAGACCATGAGCATGTGGAACCTGGGTGAGTGATTAGACTAGAGCAAAGGAAATGAGCCTTGGTGACGTTGAATGTGTTAGCGTTACACACTGCTATCTGAAATACTACACAGTGCTGAATAGTAAGCATGGGAGTGCAGGAAAATCAGCTGCCTGTGTGCTAAGAGTGCGTTTCTGGAGACTGTGTATTGTCAGGTGCAAGAGAGATCTGCATGGACGCTTGCACAACTGCATGAAGACTGCAGAGATGTATGTAAGAGTACATGTGTGGTAAGGGTTAATTGGAGCTTTGAACATGTAGGAACTACCTCATCCATTGCAGGAGTGGAAGGAAAATCTACCATGTAGATTTCAAATGTGTTAGCATTTGCCTCTCATTTGTGAGATATTGATTTGTGCTGAATGCTAACCATCACAGTTCAAGAAAACAAGCTGCCCCTTCCCTGTGAGTGCAAGTCTTACAGAACAAGAGCAACACAAATTAAATCTCTGACAACAATACCTGTGTGCAGACAGACTCATGGTGTGATTCTAGGCAGAAAACGATATTTGATTGGCAATTTCAAAGCACATTTACTACTGTGGTAGAGCAAGTGATACTTACTGTAACAGCCTGACACATTTTCCTTATAGTTTAGAGAGGCAGAAAAGAGCACATGTCCTAACAGCTACTTGAGACCATGAGCATGTGGAACCTGGGTGAGTGATTAGACTAGAGCAAAGGAAATGATCCTTGGTGGCGTTGAATGTGTTAGTGTTACACACTGCTATCTGAAATACCACACAGTGCTGAATAGTAAGCATGGGAGTGCAGGAAAATCAACTGCCTGTGTGCTAAGAGTGTGCTTCTGGAGACTGTGTATTGTCAGGTGCAAGAGAGATCTGCATGGACGCTTGCACAACTGCATGAATACTGCAGAGATGTATGTAAGAGTACATGTGTGGTAAGGGTTAATTGGAGGTTTTGAACATGTAGGAACTACCTCACCCATTGCAGGAGTGGAAGGAAAATCTACCATGTTGATTTCAAATGTGTTAGCATTTGCCTCTCATTTGTGAGATATTGATTTGTGCTGAATGCTAACCATCGCAGTTCAAGAAAACAAGCTGCCCCTTTCCTGCGAGTGCAAGTCTTACAGAACAAGAGCAACACAAATTAAATCTCTGACAACAATTCCTGTGTGCTGACAGACTCATGGTGTGATTCTAGGCAGAAAACGATATTTGATTGGCAATTTCAAAGCACATTTACTACTGTGGTAGAGCAAGTGATAATTACTGTAACAGCCTGACACATTTTCCTTATAGTTTAGAGAGGCAGAAAAGAGCACATGTCCTAACAGCTACTTGAGAGCATGAGCATGTGGAACCTGGGTGAGTGATTAGACTAGATCAAAGGAAATGAGCCTTGGTGACGTTGAATGTGTTAGCGTTACACACTGCTATCTGAAATACCACACAGTGCTGAATAGTAAGCATGGGAGTGCAGGAAAATCAGCTGCCTGTGTGCTAAGAGTGTGCTTCTGGAGACTGTGTATTGTTAGGTGCAAGAGAGATCTGCATGGACGCTTGCACAACTGCATGAAGACTGCAGAGATGTATGTAAGAGTACATGTGTGGTAAGGGTTAATTGGAGTTTTGAACATGTAGGAACTACCTCACCCATTGCAGGAGTGGAAGGAAAATCTACCATGTTGATTTCAAATGTGTTAGCATTTGCCTCTCATTTGTGAGATATTGATTTGTGCTGAATACTAACCATCACAGTTCAAGAAAACAAGCTGCCCCTTCCCTGCGAGTGCAAGTCTTACAGAACAAGAACAACACAAATTAAATCTCTGACAACAATTCCTGTGTGCAGACAGACTCATGGTGTGATTCTAGGCAGAAAACGATACTTGATTGGCAATTTCAAAGCACATTTACTACTGTGGTAGAGCAAGTGATAATTACTGTAACAGCCTGACACATTTTCCTTATAGTTTAGAGAGGCAGAGAAGAGCACATGTCCTAACAGCTACTTAAGACCATGAGCATGTGTAACCTGGGTGAGTGATTAGACTAGAGCAAAGGAAATGAGCCTTGGTGACGTTGAATGTGTTAGCGTTACACACTGCTATCTGAAATACCACATAGTGCTGAATAGTAAGCATGGGAGTGCAGGAAAATCAGCTGCCTGTGTGCTAAGAGTGTGCTTCTGGAGACTGTGTATTGTCAGGTGCAAGAGAGATCTGCATGGACGCTTGCACAACTGCATGAAGACTGCAGAGATGTATGTAAGAGTACATGTGTGGTAAGGGTTAATTGGAGTTTTGAACATGTAGGAACTACCTCACCTATTGCAGGAGTGGAAGGAGAATCTACCATGTTGATTTCAAATGTGTTAGCATTTGCCTCTCATTTGTGAGATATTGATTTGTGCTGAATGCTAACCATCACAGTTCAAGAAAACAAGCTGCCCCTTTCCTGTGAGTGCAAGTCTTACAGAACTAGAGCAACACAAATTAAATCTCTGACAACAATTCCTGTGTGCAGACAGACTCATGGTGTGATTCTAGGCAGAAAACGATATTTGATTGGCAATTTCAAAGCACATTTACTACTGTGGTAGAGCAAGTGATAATTACTGTAACAGCCTGACACATTTTCCTTATAGTTTAGAGAGGCAGAGAAGAGCACATGTCCTAACAGCTACTTAAGACCATGAGCATGTGTAACCTGGGTGAGTGATTAGACTAGAGCAAAGGAAATGAGCCTTGGTGACGTTGAATGTGTTAGCGTTACACACTGCTATCTGAAATACCACATAGTGCTGAATAGTAAGCATGGGAGTGCAGGAAAATCAGCTGCCTGTGTGCTAAGAGTGTGCTTCTGGAGACTGTGTATTGTCAGGTGCAAGAGAGATCTGCATGGACGCTTGCACAACTGCATGAAGACTGCAGAGATGTATGTAAGAGTACATGTGTGGTAAGGGTTAATTGGAGTTTTGAACATGTAGGAACTACCTCACCCATTGCAGGAGTGGAAGGAGAATCTACCATGTTGATTTCAAATGTGTTAGCATTTGCCTCTCATTTGTGAGATATTGATTTGTGCTGAATGCTAACCATCACAGTTCAAGAAAACAAGCTGCCCCTTCCCTGTGAGTGCAACTCTTACAGAACAAGAGCAACACAAATTAAATCTCTGACAACAATTCCTGTGTGCAGACAGACTCATGGTGTGATTCTAGGCAGAAAACGATATTTGATTGGCAATTTCAAAGCACATTTACTACTGTGGTAGAGCAAGTGATACTTACTGTAACAGCCTGACACATTTTCCTTATAGTTTAGAGAGGCAGAAAAGAGCACATGTCCTAACAGCTACTTGAGACCATGAGCATGTGTAACCTGGGTGAGTGATTAGACTAGAGCAAAGGAAATGAGCCTTGGTGACGTTGAATGTGTTAGCGTTACACACTGCTATCTGAAATACCACATAGTGCTGAATAGTAAGCATGGGAGTGCAGGAAAATCAGCTGCCTGTGTGCTAAGAGTGTGCTTCTGGAGACTGTGTATTGTCAGGTGCAAGAGAGATCTGCATGGACGCTTGCACAACTGCATGAAGACTGCAGAGATGTATGTAAGAGTACATGTGTGGTAAGGGTTAATTGGAGTTTTGAACATGTAGGAACTACCTCACCCATTGCAGGAGTGGAAGGAGAATCTACCATGTTGATTTCAAATGTGTTAGCATTTGCCTCTCATTTGTGAGATATTGATTTGTGCTGAATGCTAACCATCACAGTTCAAGAAAACAAGCTGCCCCTTTCCTGTGAGTGCAAGTCTTACAGAACTAGAGCAACACAAATTAAATCTCTGACAACAATTCCTGTGTGCAGACAGACTCATGGTGTGATTCTAGGCAGAAAACGATATTTGATTGGCAATTTCAAAGCACATTTACTACTGTGGTAGAGCAAGTGATAATTACTGTAACAGCCTGACACATTTTCCTTATAGTTTAGAGAGGCAGAAAAGAGCACATGTCCTAACAGCAACTTGAGACCATGAGCATGTGGAACCTGGGTGAGTGATTAGACTAGAGGAAAGAAAATGAGCCTTGGTGACGTTGAATGTGTTAGCGTTACACACTGCTATCTGAAATACTACACAGTGCTGAATAGTAAGCATGGGAGTGCAGGGAAATCAGCTGCCTGTGTGCTAAGAGTGTGCTTCTGGAGACTGTGTATTGTCAGGTGCAAGAGAGATCTGCATGGACGCTTGCACAACTGCATGAAGACTGCAGAGATGTATGTAAGAGTAGATGTGTGGTAAGGGTTAATTGGAGCTTTGAACATGTAGGAACTACCTCACCCATTGCAGGAGTGGAAGGAAAATCTACCATGTTGATTTCAAATGTGTTAGCATTTGCCTCTCATTTGTGAGATATTGATTTGTGCTGAATGCTAACCATCACAGTTCAAGAAAACAAGCTGCCCCTTCCCTGTGAGTGCAAGTCTTACAGAACAAGAGCAACACAAATTAAATCTCTGACAACAATTCCTGTGTGCAGACAGACTCATGGTGTGATTCTAGGCAGAAAACGATATTTGATTGGCAATTTCAAAGCACATTTACTACTGTGGTAGAGCAAGTGATACTTACTGTAACAGCCTGACACATTTTCCTTATAGTTTAGAGAGGCAGAAAAGAGCACATGTCCTAACAGCTACTTGAGACCATGAGCATGTGGAACCTGGGTGAGTGATTAGACTAGAGCAAAGGAAATGATCCGTGGTGACGTTGAATGTGTTAGCGTTACACACTGCTATCTGAAATACCACCCAGTGCTGAATAGTAAGCATGGGAGTGCAGGAAAATCAACTGCCTGTGTGCTAAGAGTGTGCTTCTGGAGACTGTGTATTGTCAGGTGCAAGAGAGATCTGCATGGACGCTTGCACAACTGCATGAAGACTGCAGAGATGTATGTAAGAGTACATGTGTGGTAAGGGTTAATTGGAGGTTTTGAACATGTAGGAACTACCTCACCCATTGCAGGAGTGGAAGGAAAATCTACCATGTTGATTTCAAATGTGTTAGCATTTGCCTCTCATTTGTGAGATATTGATTTGTGCTGAATGCTAACCATCACAGTTCAAGAAAACAAGCTGCCCCTTCCCTGTGAGTGCAAGTCTTACAGAACAAGAGCAACACAAATTAAATCTCTGACAACAATTCCTGTGTGCAGACAGACTCATGGTGTGATTCTAGGCAGAAAACGATATTTGATTGGCAATTTCAAAGCACATTTACTACTGTGGTAGAGCAAGTGATACTTACTGTAACCGCCTGACACATTTTCCTTATAGTTTAGAGAGGCAGAAAAGAGCACATGTCCTAACAGCTACTTGAGACCATGAGCATGTGGAACCTGGGTGAGTGATTAGACTAGAGCAAAGGAATTGAGCCTTGGTGAAGTTGAATGTGTTAGCGTTACACACTGCTATCTGAAATACCACACAGTGCTGAATAGTAAGCATGGGAGTGCAGGAAAATCAGCTGCCTGTGTGCTAAGAGTTTGCTTCTGGAGACTGTGTATTGTCAGGTGCAAGAGAGATCTGCATGGACGCTTGCACAACTGCATGAAGACTGCAGAGCTGTATGTATGCGTACATGTGTGGTAAGGGTTAATTGGAGGTTTTGAACATGTAGGAACTACCTCACCCATTGCAGGAGTGGAAGGAAAATCTACCATGTTGATTTCAAATGTGTTAGCATTTGCCTCTCATTTGTGAGATATTGATTTGTGCTGAATACTAACCATCGCAGTTCAAAGAAACAAGCTGCCCCTTTCCTGCGAGTGCAAGTCTTACAGAACAAGAGCAACACAAATTAAATCTCTGACAACAATTCCTGTGTGCAGACAGACTCATGGTGTGATTCTAGGCAGAAAACGATATTTGATTGGCAATTTCAAAGCACATGTACTACTGTGGTAGAGCAAGTGACAATTACTGTAACAGCCTGACACATTTTCCTTATAGTTTAGAGAGGCAGAAAAGAGCACATGTCCTAACAGCTACTTGAGACCATGAGCATGTGGAAACTGGGTGAGTGATTAGACTAAAGCAAAGGAAATGAGCCTTGGTGACGTTGAATGTGTTAGCGTTACACACTGCTATCTGAAACACCACACAGTGCTGAATAGTAAGCATGGGAGTGCAGGAAAATCAGCTGCCTGTGTGCTAAGAGTGTGCTTCTGCAGACTGTGTATTGTCAGGTGCAAGAGAGATCTGCATGGACGCTTGCACAACTGCATGAAGACTGCAGAGCTGTATGTAAGAGTACATGTGTGGTAAGGGTTAATTGGAGGGTAAACAACCTTTACAACGCAACTTTTACAACGCACTACCATTACAACTAAACTTTTACAACGCAAGTGGATTTACAACGCATGCCATTACAACGCAAGTCTTTACATCGACTTGCGCTAGATGGCGTGCTAACATTACAAATAGTGTAGTTTACTATCCCAACACCTTCCCTACTGTTAAGTGGACTGGAGTTGGAATAGTAAATTACGCTTTTCTAATCTTAGCACGCCATCTAGCGCAAGTCGATGTAAAGACTTGCGTTGTAATGGCATAGCGTAGTAACATCGCAGTCGTTGTAACGACCGCGATGTAACTGCACGCGTTGTAATGACTCGCGTTGTTACGTCATACATCCAATTGGAGTTTTGAACATGTAGGAACTACTTCACCCATTGCAGGAGTGGAAGGAAAATCTACCATGTTGATTTCAAATGTGTTAGCATTTGACTCTCATTTGTGAGATATTGATTTGTGCTGAATGCTAACCATCACAGTTCAAGAAAACAAGCTGCCCCTTTCCTGCGAGTGCAAGTCTTACAGAACAAGAGCAACATGAATTCAATCTCTGACAACAATTCCTGTGTGCAGACAGACTCATGGTGTGATTCTAGGCAGAAAACGATATTTGATTGGCAATTTCAAAGCACATTTACTACTGTGGTAGAGCAAGTGATAATTACTGTAACAGCCTGACACATTTTCCTTATAGTTTAGAGAGGCAGAAAAGAGCACATGTCCTAACAGCTACTTGAGAGCATGAGCATGTGGAACCTGGGTGAGTGATTAGACTAGATCAAAGGAAATGAGCCTTGGTGACGTTGAATGTGTTAGCGTTACACACTGCTATCTGAAATACCACACAGTGCTGAATAGTAAGCATGGGAGTGCAGGAAAATCAGCTGCCTGTGTGCTAAGAGTGTGCTTCTGGAGACTGTGTATTGTTAGGTGCAAGAGAGATCTGCATGGACGCTTGCACAACTGCATGAAGACTGCAGAGATGTATGTAAGAGTACATGTGTGGTAAGGGTTAATTGGAGTTTTGAACATGTAGGAACTACCTCACCCATTGCAGGAGTGGAAGGAAAATCTACCATGTTGATTTCAAATGTGTTAGCATTTGCCTCTCATTTGTGAGATATTGATTTGTGCTGAATACTAACCATCACAGTTCAAGAAAACAAGCTGCCCCTTCCCTGCGAGTGCAAGTCTTACAGAACAAGAGCAACACAAATTAAATCTCTGACAACAATTCCTGTGTGCAGACAGACTCATGGTGTGATTCTAGGCAGAAAACGATACTTGATTGGCAATTTCAAAGCACATTTACTACTGTGGTAGAGCAAGTGATAATTACTGTAACAGCCTGACACATTTTCCTTATAGTTTAGAGAGGCAGAGAAGAGCACATGTCCTAACAGCTACTTAAGACCATGAGCATGTGTAACCTGGGTGAGTGATTAGACTAGAGCAAAGGAAATGAGCCTTGGTGACGTTGAATGTGTTAGCGTTACACACTGCTATCTGAAATACCACATAGTGCTGAATAGTAAGCATGGGAGTGCAGGAAAATCAGCTGCCTGTGTGCTAAGAGTGTGCTTCTGGAGACTGTGTATTGTCAGGTGCAAGAGAGATCTGCATGGACGCTTGCACAACTGCATGAAGACTGCAGAGATGTATGTAAGAGTACATGTGTGGTAAGGGTTAATTGGAGTTTTGAACATGTAGGAACTACCTCACCCATTGCAGGAGTGTAAGGAGAATCTACCATGTTGATTTCAAATGTGTTAGCATTTGCCTCTCATTTGTGAGATATTGATTTGTGCTGAATGCTAACCATCACAGTTCAAGAAAACAAGCTGCCCCTTTCCTGTGAGTGCAAGTCTTACAGAACTAGAGCAACACAAATTAAATCTCTGACAACAATTCCTGTGTGCAGACAGACTCATGGTGTGATTCTAGGCAGAAAACGATATTTGATTGGCAATTTCAAAGCACATTTACTACTGTGGTAGAGCAAGTGATAATTACCGTAACAGCCTGACACATTTTCCTTATAGTTTAGAGAGGCAGAAAAGAGCACATGTCCTAACAGCTACTTGAGACCATGAGCATGTGGAACCTGGGTGAGTGATTAGACTAGAGGAAAGGAAATGAGCCTTGGTGACGTTGAATGTGTTAGCGTTACACACTGCTATCTGAAATACTACACAGTGCTGAATAGTAAGCATGGGAGTGCAGGGAAATCAGCTGCCTGTGTGCTAAGAGTGTGCTTCTGGAGACTGTGTATTGTCAGGTGCAAGAGAGATCTGCATGGACGCTTGCACAACTGCATGAAGACTGCAGAGATGTATGTAAGAGTAGATGTGTGGTAAGGGTTAATTGGAGCTTTGAACATGTAGGAACTACCTCACCCATTGCAGGAGTGGAAGGAAAATCTACCATGTTGATTTCAAATGTGTTAGCATTTGCCTCTCATTTGTGAGATATTGATTTGTGCTGAATGCTAACCATCACAGTTCAAGAAAACAAGCTGCCCCTTCCCTGTGAGTGCAAGTCTTACAGAACAAGAGCAACACAAATTAAATCTCTGACAACAATTCCTGTGTGCAGACAGACTCATGGTGTGATTCTAGGCAGAAAACGATATTTGATTGGCAATTTCAAAGCACATTTACTACTGTGGTAGAGCAAGTGATACTTACTGTAACAGCCTGACACATTTTCCTTATAGTTTAGAGAGGCAGAAAAGAGCACATGTCCTAACAGCTACTTGAGACCATGAGCATGTGGAACCTGGCTGAGTGATTAGACTAGAGCAAAGGAAATGATCCGTGGTGACGTTGAATGTGTTAGCGTTACACACTGCTATCTGAAATACCACCCAGTGCTGAATAGTAAGCATGGGAGTGCAGGAAAATCAACTGCCTGTGTGCTAAGAGTGTGCTTCTGGAGACTGTGTATTGTCAGGTGCAAGAGAGATCTGCATGGACGCTTGCACAACTGCATGAAGACTGCAGAGATGTATGTAAGAGTACATGTGTGGTAAGGGTTAATTGGAGGTTTTGAACATGTAGGAACTACCTCACCCATTGCAGGAGTGGAAGGAAAATCTACCATGTTGATTTCAAATGTGTTAGCATTTGCCTCTCATTTGTGAGATATTGATTTGTGCTGAATGCTAACCATCACAGTTCAAGAAAACAAGCTGCCCCTTCCCTGTGAGTGCAAGTCTTACAGAACAAGAGCAACACAAATTAAATCTCTGACAACAATTCCTGTGTGCAGACAGACTCATGGTGTGATTCTAGGCAGAAAACGATATTTGATTGGCAATTTCAAAGCACATTTACTACTGTGGTAGAGCAAGTGATACTTACTGTAACCGCCTGACACATTTTCCTTATAGTTTAGAGAGGCAGAAAAGAGCACATGTCCTAACAGCTACTTGAGACCATGAGCATGTGGAACCTGAGTGAGTGATTAGACTAGAGCAAAGGAATTGAGCCTTGGTGACGTTGAATGTGTTAGCGTTACACACTGCTATCTGAAATACCACACAGTGCTGAATAGTAAGCATGGGAGTGCAGGAAAATCAGCTGCCTGTGTGCTAAGAGTTTGCTTCTGGAGACTGTGTATTGTCAGGTGCAAGAGAGATCTGCATGGACGCTTGCACAACTGCATGAAGACTGCAGAGCTGTATGTATGCGTACATGTGTGGTAAGGGTTAATTGGAGGTTTTGAACATGTAGGAACTACCTCACCCATTGCAGGAGTGGAAGGAAAATCTACCATGTTGATTTCAAATGTGTTAGCATTTGCCTCTCATTTGTGAGATATTGATTTGTGCTGAATACTAACCATCGCAGTTCAAAGAAACAAGCTGCCCCTTTCCTGCGAGTGCAAGTCTTACAGAACAAGAGCAACACAAATTAAATCTCTGACAACAATTCCTGTGTGCAGACAGACTCATGGTGTGATTCTAGGCAGAAAACGATATTTGATTGGCAATTTCAAAGCACATGTACTACTGTGGTAGAGCAAGTGACAATTACTGTAACAGCCTGACACATTTTCCTTATAGTTTAGAGAGGCAGAAAAGAGCACATGTCCTAACAGCTACTTGAGACCATGAGCATGTGGAAACTGGGTGAGTGATTAGACTAAAGCAAAGGAAATGAGCCTTGGTGACGTTGAATGTGTTAGCGTTACACACTGCTATCTGAAACACCACACAGTGCTGAATAGTAAGCATGGGAGTGCAGGAAAATCAGCTGCCTGTGTGCTAAGAGTGTGCTTCTGCAGACTGTGTATTGTCAGGTGCAAGAGAGATCTGCATGGACGCTTGCACAACTGCATGAAGACTGCAGAGCTGTATGTAAGAGTACATGTGTGGTAAGGGTTAATTGGAGGGTAAACAACCTTTACAACGCAACTTTTACAACGCACTACCATTACAACTAAACTTTTACAACGCAAGTGGATTTACAACGCATGCCATTACAACGCAAGTCTTTACATCGACTTGCGCTAGATGGCGTGCTAACATTACAAATAGTGTAGTTTACTATCCCAACACCTTCCCTACTGTTAAGTGGACTGGAGTTGGAATAGTAAATTACGCTTTTCTAATCTTAGCACGCCATCTAGCGCAAGTCGATGTAAAGACTTGCGTTGTAATGGCATAGCGTAGTAACATCGCAGTCGTTGTAACGACCGCGATGTAACTGCACGCGTTGTAATGACTCGCGTTGTTACGTCATACATCCAATTGGAGTTTTGAACATGTAGGAACTACTTCACCCATTGCAGGAGTGGAAGGAAAATCTACCATGTTGATTTCAAATGTGTTAGCATTTGCCTCTCATTTGTGAGATATTGATTTGTGCTGAATGCTAACCATCACAGTTCAAGAAAACAAGCTGCCCCTTCCCTGCGAGTGCAAGTCTTACAGAACAAGAGCAACACAAATTAAATCTCTGACAACAATTCCTGTGTGCAGACAGACTCATGGTGTGATTCTAGGCAGAAAACGATACTTGATTGGCAATTTCAAAGCACATTTACTACTGTGGTAGAGCAAGTGATAATTACTGTAACAGCCTGACACATTTTCCTTATAGTTTAGAGAGGCAGAAAAGAGCACATGTCCTAACAGCTACTTGAGACCATGAGCATGTGGAACCTGGGTGAGTGATTAGACTAGAGCAAAGGAAATGAGCCTTGGTGACGTTGAATGTGTTAGCGTTACACACTGCTATCTGAAATACTACACAGTGCTGAATAGTAAGCATGGGAGTGCAGGGAAATCAGCTGCCTGTGTGCTAAGAGTGTGCTTCTGGAGACTGTGTATTGTCAGGTGCAAGAGAGATCTGCATGGACGTTTGCACAACTGCATGAAGACTGCAGAGATGTATGTAAGAGTAGATGTGTGGTAAGGGTTAATTGGAGCTTTGAACATGTAGGAACTACCTCACCCATTGCAGGAGTGGAAGGAAAATCTACCATGTTGATTTTAAATGTGTTAGCATTTGCCTCTCATTTGTGAGATATTGATTTGTGCTGAATGCTAACCATCACAGTTCAAGAAAACAAGCTGCCCCTTCCCTGTGAGTGCAAGTCTTACAGAACAAGAGCAACACAAATTAAATCTCTGACAACAATTCCTGTGTGCAGACAGACTCATGGTGTGATTCTAGGCAGAAAACGATATTTGATTGGCAATTTCAAAGCACATTTACTACTGTGGTAGAGCAAGTGATACTTACTGTAACAGCCTGACACATTTTCCTTATAGTTTAGAGAGGCAGAAAAGAGCACATGTCCTAACAGCTACTTGAGACCATGAGCATGTGGAACCTGGGTGAGTGATTAGACTAGAGCAAAGGAAATGAGCCTTGGTGACGTTGAATGTGTTAGCGTTACACACTGCTATCTGAAATACCACATAGTGCTGAATAGTAAGCATGGGAGTGCAGGAAAATCAACTGCCTGTGTGCTAAGAGTGTGCTTCTGGAGACTGTGTATTGTCAGGTGCAAGAGAGATCTGCATGGACGCTTGCACAACTGCATGAAGACTGCAGAGATGTATGTAAGAGTACATGTGTGGTAAGGGTTAATTGGAGGTTTTGAACATGTAGGAACTACCTCACCCATTGCAGGAGTGGAAGGAAAATCTACCATGTTGATTTCAAATGTGTTAGCATTTGCCTCTCATTTGTGAGATATTGATTTGTGCTGAATGCTAACCATCACAGTTCAAGAAAACAAGCTGCCCCTTCCCTGTGAGTGCAAGTCTTACAGAACAAGAGCAACACAAATTAAATCTCTGACAACAATTCCTGTGTGCAGACAGACTCATGGTGTGATTCTAGGCAGAAAACGATATTTGATTGGCAATTTCAAAGCACATTTACTACTGTGGTAGAGCAAGTGATACTTACTGTAACCGCCTGACACATTTTCCTTATAGTTTAGAGAGGCAGAAAAGAGCACATGTCCTAACAGCTACTTGAGACCATGAGCATGTGGAACCTGGGTGAGTGATTAGACTAGAGCAAAGGAATTGAGCCTTGGTGACGTTGAATGTGTTAGCGTTACACACTGCTATCTGAAATACCACACAGTGCTGAATAGTAAGCATGGGAGTGCAGGAAAATCAGCTGCCTGTGTGCTAAGAGTTTGCTTCTGGAGACTGTGTATTGTCAGGTGCAAGAGAGATCTGCATGGACGCTTGCACAACTGCATGAAGACTGCAGAGCTGTATGTATGCGTACATGTGTGGTAAGGGTTAATTGGAGGTTTTGAACATGTAGGAACTACCTCACCCATTGCAGGAGTGGAAGGAAAATCTACCATGTTGATTTCAAATGTGTTAGCATTTGCCTCTCATTTGTGAGATATTGATTTGTGCTGAATACTAACCATCGCAGTTCAAAGAAACAAGCTGCCCCTTTCCTGCGAGTGCAAGTCTTACAGAACAAGAGCAACACAAATTAAATCTCTGACAACAATTCCTGTGTGCAGACAGACTCATGGTGTGATTCTAGGCAGAAAACGATATTTGATTGGCAATTTCAAAGCACATGTACTACTGTGGTAGAGCAAGTGACAATTACTGTAACAGCCTGACACATTTTCCTTATAGTTTAGAGAGGCAGAAAAGAGCACATGTCCTAACAGCTACTTGAGACCATGAGCATGTGGAAACTGGGTGAGTGATTAGACTAAAGCAAAGGAAATGAGCCTTGGTGACGTTGAATGTGTTAGCGTTACACACTGCTATCTGAAACACCACACAGTGCTGAATAGTAAGCATGGGAGTGCAGGAAAATCAGCTGCCTGTGTGCTAAGAGTGTGCTTCTGCAGACTGTGTATTGTCAGGTGCAAGAGAGATCTGCATGGACGCTTGCACAACTGCATGAAGACTGCAGAGCTGTATGTAAGAGTACATGTGTGGTAAGGGTTAATTGGAGGGTAAACAACCTTTACAACGCAACTTTTACAACGCACTACCATTACAACTAAACTTTTACAATGCAAGTGGATTTACAACGCATGCCATTACAACGCAAGTCTTTACATCGACTTGCGCTAGATGGCGTGCTAACATTACAAATAGTGTAGTTTACTATCCCAACACCTTCCCTACTGTTAAGTGGACTGGAGTTCGAATAGTAAATTACGCTTTTCTAATCTTAGCACGCCATCTAGCGCAAGTCGATGTAAAGACTTGCGTTGTAATGGCATAGCGTAGTAACATCGCAGTCGTTGTAACGACCGCGATGTAACTGCACGCGTTGTAATGACTCGCGTTGTTACGTCATACATCCAATTGAAGTTTTGAACATGTAGGAACTACTTCACCCATTGCAGGAGTGGAAGGAAAATCTACCATGTTGATTTCAAATGTGTTAGCATTTGCCTCTCATTTGTGAGATATTGATTTGTGCTGAATGCTAACCATCACAGTTCAAGAAAACAAGCTGCCCCTTTCCTGCGAGTGCAAGTCTTACAGAACAAGAGCAACACAAATTAAATCTCTGACAACAATTCCTGTGTGCAGACAGACTCATGGTGTGATTCTAGGCAGAAAACGATATTTGATTGGCAATTTCAAAGCACATTTACTACTGTGGTAGAGCAAGTGATAATTACTGTAACAGCCTGACACATCTTCCTTATAGTTTAGAGAGGCAGAAAAGAGCACATGTCCTAACAGCTACTTGAGAGCATGAGCATGTGGAACCTGGGTGAGTGATTAGACTAGATCAAAGGAAATGAGCCTTGGTGACGTTGAATGTGTTAGCGTTACACACTGCTATCTGAAATACCACACAGTGCTGAATAGTAAGCATGGGAGTGCAGGAAAATCAGCTGCCTGTGTGCTAAGAGTGTGCTTCTGGAGACTGTGTATTGTTAGGTGCAAGAGAGATCTGCATGGACGCTTGCACAACTGCATAAAGACTGCAGAGATGTATGTAAGAGTACATGTGTGGTAAGGGTTAATTGGAGTTTTGAACATGTAGGAACTACCTCACCCATTGCAGGAGTGGAAGGAAAATCTACCATGTTGATTTCAAATGTGTTAGCATTTGCCTCTCATTTGTGAGATATTGATTTGTGCTGAATACTAACCATCACAGTTCAAGAAAACAAGCTGCCCCTTCCCTGCGAGTGCAAGTCTTACAGAACAAGAGCAACACAAATTAAATCTCTGACAACAATTCCTGTGTGCAGACAGACTCATGGTGTGATTCTAGGCAGAAAACGATACTTGATTGGCAATTTCAAAGCACATTTACTACTGTGGTAGAGCAAGTGATAATTACTGTAACAGCCTGACACATTTTCCTTATAGTTTAGAGAGGCAGAGAAGAGCACATGTCCTAACAGCTACTTAAGACCATGAGCATGTGTAACCTGGGTGAGTGATTAGACTAGAGCAAAGGAAATGAGCCTTGGTGACGTTGAATGTGTTAGCGTTACACACTGCTATCTGAAATACCACATAGTGCTGAATAGTAAGCATGGGAGTGCAGGAAAATCAGCTGCCTGTGTGCTAAGAGTGTGCTTCTGGAGACTGTGTATTGTCAGGTGCAAGAGAGATCTGCATGGACGCTTGCACAACTGCATGAAGACTGCAGAGATGTATGTAAGAGTACATGTGTGGTAAGGGTTAATTGGAGTTTTGAACATGTAGGAACTACCTCACCCATTGCAGGAGTGGAAGGAGAATCTACCATGTTGATTTCAAATGTGTTAGCATTTGCCTCTCATTTGTGAGATATTGATTTGTGCTGAATGCTAACCATCACAGTTCAAGAAAACAAGCTGCCCCTTTCCTGTGAGTGCAAGTCTTACAGAACTAGAGCAACACAAATTAAATCTCTGACAACAATTCCTGTGTGCAGACAGACTCATGGTGTGATTCTAGGCAGAAAACGATATTTGATTGGCAATTTCAAAGCACATTTACTACTGTGGTAGAGCAAGTGATAATTACTGTAACAGCCTGACACATTTTCCTTATAGTTTAGAGAGGCAGAAAAGAGCACATGTCCTAACAGCTACTTGAGACCATGAGCATGTGGAACCTGGGTGAGTGATTAGACTAGAGCAAAGGAAATGAGCCTTGGTGACGTTGAATGTGTTAGCGTTACACACTGCTATCTGAAATACTACACAGTGCTGAATAGTAAGCATGGGAGTGCAGGGAAATCAGCTGCCTGTGTGCTAAGAGTGTGCTTCTGGAGACTGTGTATTGTCAGGTGCAAGAGAGATCTGCATGGACGCTTGCACAACTGCATGAAGACTGCAGAGATGTATGTAAGAGTAGATATGTGGTAAGGGTTAATTGGAGCTTTGAACATGTAGGAACTACCTCACCCATTGCAGGAGTGGAAGGAAAATCTACCATGTTGATTTCAAATGTGTTAGCATTTGCCTCTTTTTTGTGAGATATTGATTTGTGCTGAATGCTAACCATCACAGTTCAAGAAAACAAGCTGCCCCTTCCCTGTGAGTGCAAGTCTTACAGAACAAGAGCAACACAAATTAAATCTCTGACAACAATTCCTGTGTGCAGACAGACTCATGGTGTGATTCTAGGCAGAAAACGATATTTGATTGGCAATTTCAAAGCACATTTACTACTGTGGTAGAGCAAGTGATACTTACTGTAACAGCCTGACACATTTTCCTTATAGTTTAGAGAGGCAGAAAAGAGCACATGTCCTAACAGGTACTTGAGACCATGAGCATGTGTAACCTGGGTGAGTGATTAGACTAGAGCAAAGGAAATGAGCCATGGTGACGTTGAATGTGTTAGCGTTACACACTGCTATCTGAAATACCACATAGTGCTGAATAGTAAGCATGGGAGTGCAGGAAAATCAGCTGCCTGTGTGCTAAGAGTGTGCTTCTGGAGACTGTGTATTGTCAGGTGCAAGAGAGATCTGCATGGACGCTTGCACAACTGCATGAAGACTGCAGAGATGTATGTAAGAGTACATGTGTGGTAAGGGTTAATTGGAGTTTTGAACATGTAGGAACTACCTCACCCATTGCAGGAGTGGAAGGAGAATCTACCATGTTGATTTCAAATGTGTTAGCATTTGCCTCTCATTTGTGAGATATTGATTTGTGCTGAATGCTAACCATCACAGTTCAAGAAAACAAGCTGCCCCTTTCCTGTGAGTGCAAGTCTTACAGAACTAGAGCAACACAAATTAAATCTCTGACAACAATTCCTGTGTGCAGACAGACTCATGGTGTGATTCTAGGCAGAAAACGATATTTGATTGGCAATTTCAAAGCACATTTACTACTGTGGTAGAGCAAGTGATAATTACTGTAACAGCCTGACACATTTTCCTTATAGTTTAGAGAGGCAGAAAAGAGCACATGTCCTAACAGCTACTTGAGACCATGAGCATGTGGAACCTGGGTGAGTGATTAGACTAGAGGAAAGGAAATGAGCCTTGGTGACGTTGAATGTGTTAGCGTTACACACTGCTATCTGAAATACTACACAGTGCTGAATAGTAAGCATGGGAGTGCAGGGAAATCAGCTGCCTGTGTGCTAAGAGTGTGCTTCTGGAGACTGTGTATTGTCAGGTGCAAGAGAGATCTGCATGGACGCTTGCACAACTGCATGAAGACTGCAGAGATGTATGTAAGAGTAGATGTGTGGTAAGGGTTAATTGGAGCTTTGAACATGTAGGAACTACCTCACCCATTGCAGGAGTGGAAGGAAAATCTACCATGTTGATTTCAAATGTGTTAGCATTTGCCTCTCATTTGTGAGATATTGATTTGTGCTGAATGCTAACCATCACAGTTCAAGAAAACAAGCTGCCCCTTCCCTGTGAGTGCAAGTCTTACAGAACAAGAGCAACACAAATTAAATCTCTGACAACAATTCCTGTGTGCAGACAGACTCATGGTGTGATTCTAGGCAGAAAACGATATTTGATTGGCAATTTCAAAGCACATTTACTACTGTGGTAGAGCAAGTGATACTTACTGTAACAGCCTGACACATTTTCCTTATAGTTTAGAGAGGCAGAAAAGAGCACATGTCCTAACAGCTACTTGAGACCATGAGCATGTGGAACCTGGGTGAGTGATTAGACTAGAGCAAAGGAAATGATCCGTGGTGACGTTGAATGTGTTAGCGTTACACACTGCTATCTGAAATACCATCCAGTGCTGAATAGTAAGCATGGGAGTGCAGGAAAATCAACTGCCTGTGTGCTAAGAGTGTGCTTCTGGAGACTGTGTATTGTCAGGTGCAAGAGAGATCTGCATGGACGCTTGCACAGCTGCATGAAGACTGCAGAGATGTATGTAAGAGTACATGTGTGGTAAGGGTTAATTGGAGGTTTTGAACATGTAGGAACTACCTCACCCATTGCAGGAGTGGAAGGAAAATCTACCATGTTGATTTCAAATGTGTTAGCATTTGCCTCTCATTTGTGAGATATTGATTTGTGCTGAATGCTAACCATCGCAGTTTAAGAAAACAAGCTGCCCCTTTCCTGTGAGTGCAAGTCTTACAGAACAAGAGCAACACAAATTAAATCTCTGACAACAATTCCTGTGTGCAGACAGACTCATGGTGTGATTCTAGGCAGAAAACGATATTTCATTGGCAATTTCAAAGCACATTTACTACTGTGGTAGAGCAAGTGAAAATTACTGTAACAGCCTGACACATTTTCCTTATAGTTTAGAGAGGCAGAAAAGAGCACATGTCCTAACAGCTACTTGAGACCATGAGCATGTGGAAACTGGGTGAGTGATTAGACTAGAGCAAAGGAAATGAGCCTTGGTGACGTTGAATGTGTTAGCGTTACACACTGCTATCTGAAATACCACACAGTGCTGAATAGTAAGCATGGGAGTGCAGGAAAATCAGCTGCCTGTGTGCTAAGAGTTTGCTTCTGGAGACTGTGTATTGTCAGGTGCAAGAGAGATCTGCATGGACGCTTGCACAACTGCATGAAGACTGCAGAGCTGTATGTAAGAGTACATGTGTGGTAAGGGTTAATTGGAGGGTAAACAACCTTTACAACGCAACTTTTACAACGCACTACCATTACAACGAAACTTTTACAACGCAAGTGGATTTACAACGCATGCCATTACAACGCAAGTCTTTACATCGACTTGCGCTAGATGGCGTGCTAACATTACAAATAGTGTAGTTTACTATCCCAACACCTTCCCTACTGTTAAGTGGACTGGAGTTGGAATAGTAAATTACGCTTTTCTAATGTTAGCACGCCATCTAGCGCAAGTCGATGTAAAGACTTGCGTTGTAATGGCATAGCGTAGTAACATCGCAGTCGTTGTAACGACCGCGATGTAACTGCGCGCGTTGTAATGACTCGCGTTGTTACGTCATACATCCAATTGGAGTTTTGAACATGTAGGAACTACTTCACCCATTGCAGGAGTGGAAGGAAAATCTACCATGTTGATTTCAAATGTGTTAGCATTTGACTCTCATTTGTGAGATATTGATTTGTGCTGAATGCTAACCATCACAGTTCAAGAAAACAAGCTGCCCCTTTCCTGCGAGTGCAAGTCTTACAGAACAAGAGCAACATGAATTCAATCTCTGACAACAATTCCTGTGTGCAGACAGACTCATGGTGTGATTCTAGGCAGAAAACGATATTTGATTGGCAATTTCAAAGCACATTTACTACTGTGGTAGAGCAAGTGATAATTACTGTAACAGCCTGACACATTTTCCTTATAGTTTAGAGAGGCAGAAAAGAGCACATGTCCTAACAGCTACTTGAGAGCATGAGCATGTGGAACCTGGGTGAGTGATTAGACTAGATCAAAGGAAATGAGCCTTGGTGACGTTGAATGTGTTAGCGTTACACACTGCTATCTGAAATACCACACAGTGCTGAATAGTAAGCATGGGAGTGCAGGAAAATCAGCTGCCTGTGTGCTAAGAGTGTGCTTCTGGAGACTGTGTATTGTTAGGTGCAAGAGAGATCTGCATGGACGCTTGCACAACTGCATGAAGACTGCAGAGATGTATGTAAGAGTACATGTGTGGTAAGGGTTAATTGGAGTTTTGAACATGTAGGAACTACCTCACCCATTGCAGGAGTGGAAGGAAAATCTACCATGTTGATTTCAAATGTGTTAGCATTTGCCTCTCATTTGTGAGATATTGATTTGTGCTGAATACTAACCATCACAGTTCAAGAAAACAAGCTGCCCCTTCCCTGCGAGTGCAAGTCTTACAGAACAAGAGCAACACAAATTAAATCTCTGACAACAATTCCTGTGTGCAGACAGACTCATGGTGTGATTCTAGGCAGAAAACGATACTTGATTGGCAATTTCAAAGCACATTTACTACTGTGGTAGAGCAAGTGATAATTACTGTAACAGCCTGACACATTTTCCTTATAGTTTAGAGAGGCAGAGAAAAGCACATGTCCTAACAGCTACTTGAGACCATGAGCATGTGTAACCTGGGTGAGTGATTAGACTAGAGCAAAGGAAATGAGCCTTGGTGAGGTTGAATATGTTAGCGTTACACACTGCTGTCTGAAATACCACACAGTGCTGAATAGTAAGCATGAGAGTGCAGGAAAATCAGCTGCCTGTGTGCTAAGAGTGTGCTTCTGGAGTCTGTGTATTGTCCGGTCAAGAGAGATCTGCATGGACGCTTGCACAACTGCATGAAGACTGCAGGGATGTATGTAAGAGTACATGTGTGGTAAGGGTTAATTGGAGTTTTGAACATGTAGGAACTACCTCACCCATTGCAGGAGTGGAAGGAGAATCTACCATGTTGATTTCAAATGTGTTAGCATTTGCCTTTCATTTGTGAGATATTGATTTGTGCTGAATGCTAACCATCACAGTTCAAGAAAACAAGCTGCCCCTTTCCTGTGAGAGCAAGTCTTACAGAACTAGAGCAACACAAATTAAATCTCTGACAACAATTCCTGTGTGCAGACAGACTCATGGTGTGATTCTAGGCAGAAAACGATATTTGATTGGCAATTTCAAAGCACATTTACTACTGTGGTAGAGCAAGTGATAATTACTGTAACAGCCTGACACATTTTCCTTATAGTTTAGAGAGGCAGAAAAGAGCACATGTCCTAACAGCTACTTGAGACCATGAGCATGTGGAACCTGGGTGAGTGATTAGACTAGAGCAAAGGAAATGAGCCTTGGTGACGTTGAATGTGTTAGCGTTACACACTGCTATCTGAAATACTACACAGTGCTGAATAGTAAGCATGGGAGTGCAGGGAAATCAGCTGCCTGTGTGCTAAGAGTGTGCTTCTGGAGACTGTGTATTGTCAGGTGCAAGAGAGATCTGCATGGACGCTTGCACAACTGCATGAAGACTGCAGAGATGTATGTAAGAGTACATGTGTGGTAAGGGTTAATTGGAGTTTTGAACATGTAGGAACTACCTCACCCATTGCAGGAGTGGAAGGAAAATCTACCATATTGATTTCAAATGTGTTAGCATTTGCCTCTCATTTGTGAGATATTGATTTGTTCTGAATGCTAACCATCACAGTTCAAGAAAACAAGCTGCCCCTTTCCCGCGAGTGCAAGTCTTACAGAACAAGAGCAACAAGAATTAAATCTCTGACAACAATTCCTGTGTGCGGACAGACTCATGGTGTGATTCTAGGCAGAAAACGATACTTGATTGTCAATTTCAAAGCACATTTACTACTGTGGTAGAGCAAGTGATAATTACTGTAACAGCCTGACACATTGTCCTTATAGTTTAGAGAGGCAGAAAAGAGCACATGTCCTAGCAGCTACTTCAGAGCATGAGCATGTGGAACCTGGGCGAGTGATTAGACATTAGACTAGATCAAAGGAAATGAGCCTTGGTGACGTTGAATGTGTTAGCGTTACACACTGCTATCTGAAATACCACACAGTTCTGAATAGTAAGCATGGGAGTGCAGGAAAATCAGCTGCCTGTGTGCTAAGAGTGTGCTTCTGGAGACTGTATTGTTAGGTGCAAGAGAGATCTGCATGGACGCTTGCACAACTGCATGAAGACTGCAGAGATGTATGTAAGAGTACATGTGTGGTAAGGGTTAATTGGAGTTTTGAACATTTAGGAACTACATCACCCATTGCAGGAGTGGAAGGAAAATCTACCATGTTGATTTCAAATGTGTTAGCATTTCCCTCTCATTTGTGAGATATTGATTTGTGCTGAATGCTAACCATCACAGTTCAAGAAAACAAGCTGCCCCTTTCCTGCGAGTGCAAGTCTTACAGAACAAGAGCAACACGAATTAAATCTCTGACAACAATTCCTGTGTGCAGACAGACTCATGGTGTGAATCTAGGCAGAAAACGATATTTTATTGGCAATTTCAAAGCACATTTACTACTGTGGTAGAGCAAGTGACAATTACTGTAACAGCCTGACACATTTTCCTTATAGTTTAGAGAGGCAGAAAAGAGCACATGTCCTAACAGCTACTTGAGGCCATGAGCATGTGGAACCTGGGTGATTGATTAGACTAGAGCAAAGGAATTGAGCCTTGGTGACGTTGAATGTGTTAGCGTTACACACTGCTATCTGAAATACCACACAGTGCTGAATAGTAAGCATGGGAGTGCAGGAAAATCAGCTGCCTGTGTGCTAAGAGTTTGCTTCTGGAGACTGTGTATTGTCAGGTGCAAGAGAGATCTGCATGGACGCTTGCACAACTGCATGAAGACTGCAGAGCTGTATGTATGAGTACATGTGTGGTACGGGTTAATTGGAGGTTTTGAACATGTAGGAACTACCTCACCCCTTGCAGGAGTGGAAGGAAAATCTACCATGTTGATTTCAAATGTGTTAGCATTTGCCTCTCATTTGTGAGATATTGATTTGTGCTGAATACTAACCATCGCAGTTCAAAGAAACAAGCTGCCCCTTTCCTGCGAGTGCAAGTCTTACAGAACAAGAGCAACACAAATTAAATCTCTGACAACAATTCCTGTGTGCAGACAGACTCATGGTGTGATTCTAGGCAGAAAACGATATTTGATTGGCAATTTCAAAGCACATTTACTACTGTGGTAGAGCAAGTGACAATTACTGTAACAGCCTGACACATTTTCCTTATAGTTTAGAGAGGCAGAAAAGAGCACATGTCCTAACAGCTACTTGAGACCATGAGCATGTGGAAACTGGGTGAGTGATTAGACTAAAGCAAAGGAAATGAGCCTTGGTGACGTTGAATGTGTTAGCGTTACACACTGCTATCTGAAACACCACACAGTGCTGAATAGTAAGCATGGGAGTGCAGGAAAATCAGCTGCCTGTGTGCTAAGAGTTTGCTTCTGGAGACTGTGTATTGTCAGGTGCAAGAGAGATCTGCATGGACGCTTGCACAACTGCATGAAGACTGCAGAGCTGTATGTAAGAGTACATGTGTGGTAAGGGTTAATTGGAGGGTAAACAACCTTTACAACGCAACTTTTACAACGCACTACCATTACAACTAAACTTTTACAACGCAAGTGGATTTACAACGCATGATATTACAACGCAAGTCTTTACATCGACTTGCGCTAGATGGCGTGCTAACATTACAAATAGTGTAGTTTACTATCCCAACACCTTCCCTACTGTTAAGTGGACTGGAGTTGGAATAGTAAATTACGCTTTTCTAATCTTAGCACGCCATCTAGCGCAAGTCGATGTAAAGACTTGCGTTGTAATGGCATAGCGTAGTAACATGGCAGTCGTTGTAACGACCGCGATGTAACTGCACGCGTTGTAATGACTCGCGTTGTTACGTCATACGTCCAATTGGAGTTTTGAACATGTAGGAACTACTTCACCCATTGCAGGAGTGGAAGGAAAATCTACCATGTTGATTTCAAATGTGTTAGCATTTGCCTCTCATTTGTGAGATATTGATTTGTGCTGAATGCTAACCATCACAGTTCAAGAAAACAAGCTGCCCCTTTCCTGCGAGTGCAAGTCTTACAGAACAAGAGCAACACAAATTAAATCTCTGACAACAATTCCTGTGTGCAGACAGACTCATGGTGTGATTCTAGGCAGAAAACGATACTTGATTGGCAATTTCAAAGCACATTTACTACTGTGGTAGAGCAAGTGATAATTACTGTAACAGCCTGACACACTTTCCTTATAGTTTAGAGAGGCAGAGAAGAGCACATGTCCTAACAGCTACTTGAGACCATGAGCATGTGTAACCTGGGTGAGTGATTAGACTAGAGCAAAGGAAATGAGCCTTGGTGACGTTGAATGTGTTAGCGTTACACACTGCTATCTGAAATACCACACAGTGCTGAATAGTAAGCATGGGAGTGCAGGAAAATCAGCTGCCTGTGTGCTAAGAGTGTGCTTCTGGAGACTGTGTATTGTCAGGTGCAAGAGAGATCTGCATGGACGCTTGCACAACTGCATGAAGACTGCAGAGATGTATGTAAGAGTACATGTGTGGTAAGGGTTAATTGGAGTTTTGAACATGTAGGAACTACCTCACCCATTGCAGGAGTGGAAGGAGAATCTACCATGTTGATTTCAAATGTGTTAGCATTTGCCTCTCATTTGTGAGATATTGATTTGTGCTGAATGCTAACCATCACAGTTCAAGAAAACAAGCTGCCCCTTTCCTGTGAGTGCAAGTCTTACAGAACTAGAGCAACACAAATTAAATCTCTGACAACAATTCCTGTGTGCAGACAGACTCATGGTGTGATTCTAGGCAGAAAACGATATTTGAGTCTAATTGGTCGCACACTGCTCCACCTACCAAGCGTGTTACCCCAATGAAAAATGGTCCCTGAGGTCAGCGTCGGCGAGTACGCCTATGCCCGTGTAATGCATGCAAGTATGAGTAGCGTTAGCCATCCCTGGACACGTGTTTCGAGGTAGTTGCCTCTCGTCAGCAGGGAGTAGGAAAGTGTGTAGGGTTGCTGTGTAAGCTGCTAAAATCGTTATCAGGTAAAGTACCTCTCGTAGCGCGCAGGTGCGTAACCATGAGCCCGTCGGCTCCACCGGCTCAAGGGAGCCTGAAAATAAAGTTAAGTCTAATTGGTCGCACACTGCTCCACCTACCAAGCGTGTTACCCCAATGAAAAATGGTCCCTGAGGTCAGCGTCGGCGAGTACGCCTATGCCCGTGTAATGCATGCAAGTATGAGTAGCGTTAGCCATCCCTGGACACGTGTTTCGAGGTAGTTGCCTCTCGTCAGCAGGGAGTAGGAAAGTGTGTAGGGTTGCTGTGTAAGCTGCTAAAATGGTTATCAGGTAAAGTACCTCTCGTAGCGCGCAGGTGCGTAACCATGAGCCCGTCGGCTCCACCGGCTCAAGGGAGCCTGAAAATAAAGTTAAGTCTAATTGGTCGCACACTGCTCCACCTACCAAGCGTGTTACCCCAATGAAAAATGGTCCCTGAGGTCAGCGTCGGCGAGTACGCCTATGCCCGTGTAATGCATGCAAGTATGAGTAGCGTTAGCCATCCCTGGACACGTGTTCAACAAGTACTTACTTGCTCCCACTGGGGTGAACCACTCAAGAACTCCATCAGAGATCATCAGTTCAACAAGTACTTACTTGCACCCACTGGGGTGAACTACTCAAGAACTTCAAGTACCAGCTTCCCTTGGGGCGACCCGGAGGAGGAGCTAGCGGAGTGCAGTCCATTGCGGTTGTTTATAAAAATGGCTCCCTCGAGCTTTGAGCTGACGAGCTCCTGGACGGCGCACCTGCGTGCCTGTGTGGGCACTGAGGCCCTTGACGGTTGCTTGGCGGCCCTCTCTTCCACCCCTAACTATTTTCTCTACTGAGGAGGGAAGTTATCCCGAAACCCGAGCCATGTCTCGGGCGATATTTTAAAACCCGGGACATGTATCGGGTCTAGAGATCATCAGTTCAACAAGTACTTACTTGCTCCCACTGGGGTGAACCACTCAAGAACTCCATCAGAGATCATCAGTTCAACAAGTACTTACTTGCACCCACTGGGGTGAACTACTCAAGAACTTCAAGTACCAGCTTCCCTTGGGGCGACCCGGAGGAGGAGCTAGCGGAGTGCGGTCCATTGCGGTTGTTTATAAAAATGGCTCCCTCGAGCTTTGAGCTGACGAGCTCCTGGACGGCGCACCTGCGTGCCTGTGTGGGCACTGAGGCCCTTGACGGTTGCTTGGCGGCCCTCTCTTCCACCCCTAACTATTTTCTCTACTGAGGAGGGAAGTTATCCCGAAACCCGAGCCATGTCTCGGGCGATATTTTAAAACCCGGGACATGTATCGGGTCTAGAGATCATCAGTTCAACAAGTACTTACTTGCTCCCACTGGGGTGAACCACTCAAGAACTCCATCAGAGATCATCAGTTCAACAAGTACTTACTTGCACCCACTGGGGTGAACTACTCAAGAACTTCAAGTACCAGCTTCCCTTGGGGCGACCCGGAGGAGGAGCTAGCGGAGTGCGGTCCATTGCGGTTGTTTATAAAAATGGCTCCCTCGAGCTTTGAGCTGACGAGCTCCTGGACGGCGCACCTGCGTGCCTGTGTGGGCACTGAGGCCCTTGACGGTTGCTTGGCGGCCCTCTCTTCCACCCCTAACTATTTTCTCTACTGAGGAGGGAAGTTATCCCGAAACCCGAGCCATGTCTCGGGCGATATTTTAAAACCCGGGACATGTATCGGGTCTAGAGATCATCAGTTCAACAAGTACTTACTTGCTCCCACTGGGGTGAACCACTCAAGAACTCCATCAGAGATCATCAGTTCAACAAGTACTTACTTGCACCCACTGGGGTGAACTACTCAAGAACTTCAAGTACCAGCTTCCCTTGGGGCGACCCGGAGGAGGAGCTAGCGGAGTGCGGTCCATTGCGGTTGTTTATAAAAATGGCTCCCTCGAGCTTTGAGCTGACGAGCTCCTGGACGGCGCACCTGCGTGCCTGTGTGGGCACTGAGGCCCTTGACGGTTGCTTGGCGGCCCTCTCTTCCACCCCTAACTATTTTCTCTACTGAGGAGGGAAGTTATCCCGAAACCCGAGCCATGTCTCGGGCGATATTTTAAAACCCGGGACATGTATCGGGTCTAGAGATCATCAGTTCAACAAGTACTTACTTGCTCCCACTGGGGTGAACCACTCAAGAACTCCATCAGAGATCATCAGTTCAACAAGTACTTACTTGCACCCACTGGGGTGAACTACTCAAGAACTTCAAGTACCAGCTTCCCTTGGGGCGACCCGGAGGAGGAGCTAGCGGAGTGCGGTCCATTGCGGTTGTTTATAAAAATGGCTCCCTCGAGCTTTGAGCTGACGAGCTCCTGGACGGCGCACCTGCGTGCCTGTGTGGGCACTGAGGCCCTTGACGGTTGCTTGGCGGCCCTCTCTTCCACCCCTAACTATTTTCTCTACTGAGGAGGGAAGTTATCCCGAAACCCGAGCCATGTCTCGGGCGATATTTTAAAACCCGGGACATGTATCGGGTCTAGAGATCATCAGTTCAACAAGTACTTACTTGCTCCCACTGGGGTGAACCACTCAAGAACTCCATCAGAGATCATCAGTTCAACAAGTACTTACTTGCACCCACTGGGGTGAACTACTCAAGAACTTCAAGTACCAGCTTCCCTTGGGGCGACCCGGAGGAGGAGCTAGCGGAGTGCGGTCCATTGCGGTTGTTTATAAAAATGGCTCCCTCGAGCTTTGAGCTGACGAGCTCCTGGACGGCGCACCTGCGTGCCTGTGTGGGCACTGAGGCCCTTGACGGTTGCTTGGCGGCCCTCTCTTCCACCCCTAACTATTTTCTCTACTGAGGAGGGAAGTTATCCCGAAACCCGAGCCATGTCTCGGGCGATATTTTAAAACCCGGGACATGTATCGGGTCTAGAGATCATCAGTTCAACAAGTACTTACTTGCTCCCACTGGGGTGAACCACTCAAGAACTCCATCAGAGATCATCAGTTCAACAAGTACTTACTTGCACCCACTGGGGTGAACTACTCAAGAACTTCAAGTACCAGCTTCCCTTGGGGCGACCCGGAGGAGGAGCTAGCGGAGTGCGGTCCATTGCGGTTGTTTATAAAAATGGCTCCCTCGAGCTTTGAGCTGACGAGCTCCTGGACGGCGCACCTGCGTGCCTGTGTGGGCACTGAGGCCCTTGACGGTTGCTTGGCGGCCCTCTCTTCCACCCCTAACTATTTTCTCTACTGAGGAGGGAAGTTATCCCGAAACCCGAGCCATGTCTCGGGCGATATTTTAAAACCCGGGACATGTATCGGGTCTAGAGATCATCAGTTCAACAAGTACTTACTTGCTCCCACTGGGGTGAACCACTCAAGAACTCCATCAGAGATCATCAGTTCAACAAGTACTTACTTGCACCCACTGGGGTGAACTACTCAAGAACTTCAAGTACCAGCTTCCCTTGGGGCGACCCGGAGGAGGAGCTAGCGGAGTGCGGTCCATTGCGGTTGTTTATAAAAATGGCTCCCTCGAGCTTTGAGCTGACGAGCTCCTGGACGGCGCACCTGCGTGCCTGTGTGGGCACTGAGGCCCTTGACGGTTGCTTGGCGGCCCTCTCTTCCACCCCTAACTATTTTCTCTACTGAGGAGGGAAGTTATCCCGAAACCCGAGCCATGTCTCGGGCGATATTTTAAAACCCGGGACATGTATCGGGTCTAGAGATCATCAGTTCAACAAGTACTTACTTGCTCCCACTGGGGTGAACCACTCAAGAACTCCATCAGAGATCATCAGTTCAACAAGTACTTACTTGCACCCACTGGGGTGAACTACTCAAGAACTTCAAGTACCAGCTTCCCTTGGGGCGACCCGGAGGAGGAGCTAGCGGAGTGCGGTCCATTGCGGTTGTTTATAAAAATGGCTCCCTCGAGCTTTGAGCTGACGAGCTCCTGGACGGCGCACCTGCGTGCCTGTGTGGGCACTGAGGCCCTTGACGGTTGCTTGGCGGCCCTCTCTTCCACCCCTAACTATTTTCTCTACTGAGGAGGGAAGTTATCCCGAAACCCGAGCCATGTCTCGGGCGATATTTTAAAACCCGGGACATGTATCGGGTCTAGAGATCATCAGTTCAACAAGTACTTACTTGCTCCCACTGGGGTGAACCACTCAAGAACTCCATCAGAGATCATCAGTTCAACAAGTACTTACTTGCACCCACTGGGGTGAACTACTCAAGAACTTCAAGTACCAGCTTCCCTTGGGGCGACCCGGAGGAGGAGCTAGCGGAGTGCGGTCCATTGCGGTTGTTTATAGAAAACGATATTTGATTGGCAATTTCAAAGCACATTTACTACTGTGGTAGAGCAAGTGATAATTACTGTAACAGCCTGACACATTTTCCTTATAGTTTAGAGAGGCAGAAAAGAGCACATGTCCTAACAGCTACTTGAGACCATGAGCATGTGGAACCTGGGTGAGTGATTAGACTAGAGCAAAGGAAATGAGCCTTGGTGACGTTGAATGTGTTAGCCTTACACACTGCTATCTGAAATACTACACAGTGCTGAATAGTAAGCATGGGAGTGCAGGGAAATCAGCTGCCTGTGTGCTAAGAGTGTGCTTCTGGAGACTGTGTATTGTCAGGTGCAAGAGAGATCTGCATGGACGCTTGCACAACTGCATGAAGACTGCAGAGATGTATGTAAGAGTACATGTGTGGTAAGGGTTAATTGGAGCTTTGAACATGTAGGAACTACCTCACCCATTGCAGGAGTGGAATGAAAATCTACCATGTTGATTTCAAATGTGTTAGCATTTGCCTCTGATTTGTGAGATATTGATTTGTGCTGAATGCTAACCATCACAGTTCAAGAAAACAAGCTGCCCCTTCCCTGTGAGTGCAAGTCTTATAGAACAAGAGCAACACAAATTAAATCTCTGACAACAATTCCTGTGTGCAGACAGACTCATGGTGTGATTCTAGGCAGAAAACGATATTTGATTGGCAATTTCAAAGCACATTTACTACTGTGGTAGAGCAAGTGATACTTACTGTAACAGCCTGACACATTTTCCTTATAGTTTAGAGAGGCAGAAAAGAGCACATGTCCTAACAGCTACTTGAGACCATGAGCATGTGGAACCTGGGTGAGTGATTAGACTAGAGCGAAGGAATTGAGCCTTGGTGACGTTGAATGTGTTAGCGTTACACACTGCTATCTGAAATACCACACAGTGCTGAATAGTAAGCATGGGAGTGCAGGAAAATCAGCTGCCTGTGTGCTAAGAGTTTGCTTCTGGAGACTGTGTATTGTCAGGTGCAAGAGAGATCTGCATGGACGCTTGCACAACTGCATGAAGACTGCAGAGCTGTATGTATGCGTACATGTGTGGTAAGGGTTAATTGGAGGTTTTGAACATGTAGGAACTACCTCACCCATTGCAGGAGTGGAAGGAAAATCTACCATGTTGATTTCAAATGTGTTAGCATTTGCCTCTCATTTGTGAGATATTGATTTGTGCTGAATACTAACCATCGCAGTTCAAAGAAACAAGCTGCCCCTTTCCTGCGAGTGCAAGTCTTACAGAACAAGAGCAACACAAATTAAATCTCTGACAACAATTCCTGTGTGCAGACAGACTCATGGTGTGATTCTAGGCAGAAAACGATATTTGATTGGAAATTTCAAAGCACATTTACTACTGTGGTAGAGCAAGTGACAATTACTGTAACAGCCTGACACATTTTCCTTATAGTTTAGAGAGGCAGAAAAGAGCACATGTCCTAACAGCTACTTGAGACCATGAGCATGTGGAAACTGGGTGAGTGATTAGACTAATGCAAAGGAAATGAGCCTTGGTGATGTTGAATGTGTTAGCGTTACACACTGCTATCTGAAACACCACACAGTGCTGAATAGTAAGCATGGGAGTGCAGGAAAATCAGCTGCCTGTGTGCTAAGAGTTTGCTTCTGCAGACTGTGTATTGTCAGGTGCAAGAGAGATCTGCATGGACGCTTGCACAACTGCATGAAGACTGCAGAGCTGTATGTAAGAGTACATGTGTGGTAAGGGTTAATTGGAGGGTAAACAACCTTTACAACGCAACTTTTACAACGCACTACCATTACAACTAAACTTTTACAACGCAAGTGGATTTACAACGCATGCCATTACAACGCAAGTCTTTACATCGACTTGCGCTAGATGGCGTGCTAACATTACAAATAGTGTAGTTTACTATCCCAACACCTTCCCTACTGTTAAGTGGACTGGAGTTGGAATAGTAAATTATGCTTTTCTAATCTTAGCACGCCATCTAGCGCAAGTCGATGTAAAGACTTGCGTTGTAATGGCATAGCGTAGTAACATCGCAGTCGTTGTAACGACCGCAATGTAACTGCTCGCGTTGTAATGACTCGCGTTGTTACGTCATACATCCAATTGGAGTTTTGAACATGTAGGAACTACTTCACCCATTGCAGGAGAGGAAGGAAAATCTACCATGTTGATTTCAAATGTGTTAGCATTTGCCTCTCATTTGTGAGATATTGATTTGTGCTGAATGCTAACCATCACAGTTCAAGAAAACAAGCTGCCCCTTTCCTGCGAGTGCAAATCTTACAGAACAAGAGCAACACAAATTAAATCTCTGACAACAATTCCTGTGTGCAGACAGACTCATGGTGTGATTCTAGGCAGAAAACGATATTTGATTGGCAATTTCAAAGCACATTTACTACTGTGGTAGAGCAAGTGATAATTACTGTAACAGCCTGACACATTTTCCTTATAGTTTAGAGAGGCAGTAAAGAGCACATGTCCTAACAGCTACTTGAGAGCATGAGCATGTGGAACCTGGGTGAGTGATTAGACTAGATCAAAGGAAATGAGCCTTGGTGACGTTGAATGTGTTAGCGTTACACACTGCGATCTGAAATACCACACAGTGCTGAATAGTAAGCATGGGAGTGCAGGAAAATCAGCTGCCTGTGTGCTAAGAGTGTGCTTCTGGAGACTGTGTATTGTTAGGTGCAAGAGAGATCTGCATGGACGCTTGCACAACTGCATGAAGACTGCAGAGATGTATGTAAGAGTACATGTGTGGTAAGGGTTAATTGGAGTTTTGAACATGTAGGAACTACCTCACCCATTGCAGGAGTGGAAGGAAAATCTACCATGTTGATTTCAAATGTGTTAGCATTTGCCTCTCATTTGTGAGATATTGATTTGTGCTGAATACTAACCATCACAGTTCAAGAAAACAAGCTGCCCCTTCCCTGCGAGTGCAAGTCTTACAGAACAAGAGCAACACAAATTAAATCTCTGACAACAATTCCTGTGTGCAGACAGACTCATGGTGTGATTCTAGGCAGAAAACGATACTTGATTGGCAATTTCAAAGCACATTTACTACTGTGGTAGAGCAAGTGATAATTACTGTAACAGCCTGACACATTTTCCTTATAGTTTAGAGAGGCAGAGAAGAGCACATGTCCTAACAGCTACTTGAGACCATGAGCATGTGTAACCTGGGTGAGTGATTAGACTAGAGCAAAGGAAATGAGCCTTGGTGACGTTGAATGTGTTAGCGTTACACACTGCTATCTGAAATACCACACAGTGCTGAATAGTAAACATGGGAGTGCAGGAAAATCAGCTGCCTGTGTGCTAAGAGTGTGCTTCTGGAGACTGTGTATTGTCAGGTGCAAGAGAGATCTGCATGGACGCTTGCACAACTGCATGAAGACTGCAGAGATGTATGTAAGAGTACATGTGTGGTAAGGGTTAATTGGAGTTTTGAACATGTAGGAACTACCTCACCCATTGCAGGAGTGGAAGGAGAATCTACCATGTTGATTTCAAATGTGTTAGCATTTGCCTCTTATTTGTGAGATATTGATTTGTGCTGAATGCTAACCATCACAGTTCAAGAAAACAAGCTGCCCCTTTCCTGTGAGTGCAAGTCTTACAGAACTAGAGCAACACAAATTAAATCTCTGACAACAATTCCTGTGTGCAGACAGACTCATGGTGTGATTCTAGGCAGAAAACGATATTTGATTGGCAATTTCAAAGCACATTTACTACTGTGGTAGAGCAAGTGATAATTACTGTAACAGCCTGACACATTTTCCTTATAGTTTAGAGAGGCAGAAAAGAGCACATGTCCTAACAGCTACTTGAGACCATGAGCATGTGGAACCTGGGTGAGTGATTAGACTAGAGCAAAGGAAATGAGCCTTGGTGACGTTGAATGTGTTAGCGTTACACACTGCTATCTGAAATACTACACAGTGCTGAATAGTAAGCATGGGAGTGCAGGGAAATCAGCTGCCTGTGTGCTAAGAGTGTGCTTCTGGAGACTGTGTATTGTCAGGTGCAAGAGAGATCTGCATGGACGCTTGCACAACTGCATGAAGACTGCAGAGATGTATGTAAGAGTAGATGTGTGGTAAGGGTTAATTGGAGCTTTGAACATGTAGGAACTACCTCACCCATTGCAGGAGTGGAAGGAAAATCTACCATGTTGATTTCAAATGTGTTAGCATTTGCCTCTCATTTGTGAGATATTGATTTGTGCTGAATGCTAACCATCACAGTTCAAGAAAACAAGCTGCCCCTTCCCTGTGAGTGCAAGTCTTACAGAACAAGAGCAACACAAATTAAATCTCTGACAACAATTCCTGTGTGCAGACAGACTCATGGTGTGATTCTAGGCAGAAAACGATATTTGATTGGCAATTTCAAAGCACATTTACTACTGTGGTAGAGCAAGTGATACTTACTGTAACAGCCTGACACATTTTCCTTATAGTTTAGAGAGGCAGAAAAGAGCACATGTCCTAACAGCTACTTGAGACCATGAGCATGTGGAACCTGGGTGAGTGATTAGACTAGAGCAAAGGAAATGATCCTTGGTGACGTTGAATGTGTTAGCATTACACACTGCTATCTGAAATACCACACAGTGCTGAATAGTAAGCATGGGAGTGCAGGAAAATCAACTGCCTGTGTGCTAAGAGTGTGCTTCTGGAGACTGTGTATTGTCAGGTGCAAGAGAGATCTGCATGGACGCTTGCACAACTGCATGAAGACTGCAGAGATGTATGTAAGAGTACATGTGTGGTAAGGGTTAATTGGAGGTTTTGAACATGTAGGAACTACCTCACCCATTCCAGGAGAGGAAGGAAAATCTACCATGTTGATTTCAAATGTGTTAGCATTTGCCTCTCATTTGTGAGATATTGATTTGTGCTGAATGCTAACCATCGCAGTTCAAGAAAACAAGCTGCCCCTTTCCTGCGAGTGCAAGTCTTACAGAACAAGAGCAACACAAATTAAATCTCTGACAACAATTCCTGTGTGCAGACAGACTCATGGTGTGATTCTAGGCAGAAAACGATATTTCATTGGCAATTTCAAAGCACATTTACTACTGTGGTAGAGCAAGTGAAAATTACTGTAACAGCCTGACACATTTTCCTTACAGTTTAGAGAGGCAGAAAAGAGCACATGTCCTAACAGCTACTTGAGACCATGAGCATGTGGAAACTGGGTGAGTAATTGGACTAGAGCAAAGGAAATGAGCCTTGGTGACGTTGAATGTGTTAGCGTTACACACTGCTATCTGAAATACCACACAGTGCTGAATAGTAAGCATGGGAGTGCAGGAAAATCAGCTGCCTGTGTGCTAAGAGTGTGCTTCTGGAGACTGTGTATTGTCAGGTGCAAGAGAGATCTGCATGGACGCTTGCACAACTGCATGAAGACTGCAGAGCTGTATGTAAGAGTACATGTGTGGTAAGGGTTCATTGGAGGGTAAACAAACTTTACAACGCAACTTTTACAACGCACTACCATTACAACGAAACTTTTACAACGCAAGTGGATTTACAACGCATGCCATTACAACGCAAGTCTTTACATCGACTTGCGCTAGATGGCGTGCTAACATTACAAATAGTGTAGTTTACTATCCCAACACCTTCCCTACTGTTAAGTGGACTGGAGTTGGAATAGTAAATTACGCTTTTCTAATGTTAGCACGCCATCTAGCGCAAGTCGATGTAAAGACTTGCGTTGTAATGGCATAGCGTAGTAACATCGCAGTCGTTGTAACGACCGCGATGTAACTGCGCGCGTTGTAATGACTCGCGTTGTTACGTCATACATCCAATTGGAGTTTTGAACATGTAGGAACTACTTCACCCATTGCAGGAGTGGAAGGAAAATCTACCATGTTGATTTCAAATGTGTTAGCATTTGACTCTCATTTGTGAGATATTGATTTGTGCTGAATGCTAACCATCACAGTTCAAGAAAACAAGCTGCCCCTTTCCTGCGAGTGCAAGTCTTACAGAACAAGAACAACACGAATTAAATCTCTGACAACAATTCCTGTGTGCAGACAGACTCATGGTGTGATTCTAGGCAGAAAACGATATTTGATTGGCAATTTCAAAGCACATTTACTACTGTGGTAGAGCAAGTGATAATTACTGTAACAGCCTGACACATTTTCCTTATAGTTTAGAGAGGCAGAAAAGAGCACATGTCCTAACAGCTACTTGAGACCATGAGCATGTGGAACCTGGGTGTGTGATTAGACTAGAGCAAAGGAAATGAGCCTTGGTGACGTTGAATGTGTCAGCGTTACACACTGCTATCTGAAATACCACACAGTGCTGAATAGTAAGCATGGGAGTGCAGGAAAATCAGCTGCCTGTGTGCTAAGAGTGTGCTTCTGGAGACTGTGTATTGTCAGGTGCAAGAGAGATCTGCATGGACGCTTGCACAACTGCATGAAGACTGCAGAGATGTATGTAAGAGTACATGTGTGGTAAGGGTTAATTGGAGTTTTGAACATGTAGGAACTACCTCACCCATTGCAGGAGTGGAAGGAAAATCTACCATATTGATTTCAAATGTGTTAGCATTTGCCTCTCATTTGTGAGATATTGATTTGTTCTGAATGCTAACCATCACAGTTCAAGAAAACAAGCTGCCCCTTTCCTGCGAGTGCAAGTCTTACAGAACAAGAGCAACACGAATTAAATCTCTGACAACAATTTCTGTGTGCGGACAGACTCATGGTGTGATTCTAGGCAGAAAACGATACTTGATTGGCAATTTCAAAGCACATTTACTACTGTGGTAGAGCAAGTGATAATTACTGTAACAGCCTGACACATTTTCCTTATAGTTTAGAGAGGCAGAAAAGAGCACATGTCCTAACAGCTAATTGAGAGCATGAGCATGTGGAACCTGGGTGAGTGATTAGACATTAGACTAGATCAAAGGAAATGAGCCTTGGTGACGTTGAATGTGTTAGCGTTACACACTGCTATCTGAAATACCACACAGTGCTGAATAGTAAGCATGGGAGTGCAGGAAAATCAGCTTCCTGTGTGCTAAGAGTGTCCTTCTGGAGACTGTGTATTGTTAGGTGCAAGAGAGATCTGCATGGACGCTTGCACAACTGCATGAAGACTGCAGAGATGTATGTAAGAGTACATGTGTGGTAAGGGTTAATTGGAGTTTTGAACATGTAGCAACTACCTCACCCATTGCAGGAGTGGAAGGAAAATCTACCATGTTGATTTCAAATGTGTTAGCATTTGCCTCTCATTTGTGAGATATTGATTTGTGCTGAATGCTAACCATCACAGTTCAAGAAAACAAGCTGCCCCTTTCCTGCGAGTGCAAGTCTTACAGAACAAGAGCAACACAAATTAAATCTCTGACAACAATTCCTGTGTGCAGACAGACTCATGGTGTGATTCTAGGCAGAAAACGATATTTGATTGGCAATTTCAAAGCACATTTACTACTGTGGTAGAGCAAGTGATAATTACTGTAACAGCCTGACACATTTTCCTTATAGTTTAGAGAGGCAGAGAAGAGCACATGTCCTAACAGCTACTTGAGACCATGAGCATGTGTAACCTGGGTGAGTGATTAGACTAGAGCAAAGAAAATGAGCCTTGGTGACGTTGAATGTGTTAGCGTTACACACTGCTATCTGAAATACCACACAGTGCTGAATAGTAAGCATGGGAGTGCAGGAAAATCAGCTGCCTGTGTGCTAAGAGTGTGCTTCTGGAGAATGTGTATTGTCAGGTGCAAGAGAGATCTGCATGGACGCTTGCACAACTGCATGAAGACTGCAGAGATGTATGTAAGAGTACATGGGTGGTAAGGGTTAATTGGAGTTTTGAACATGTAGGAACTACCTCACCCATTGCAGGAGTGGAAGGAGAATCTACCATGTTGATTTCAAATGTGTTAGCATTTGCCTCTCATTTGTGAGATATTGATTTGTGCTGAATGCTAACCATCGCAGTTCAAGAAAACAAGCTGCCCCTTTCCTGCGAGTGCAAGTCTTACAGAACAAGAGCAACACAAATTAAATCTCTGACAACAATTCCTGTGTGCAGACAGACTCATGGTGTGATTCTAGGCAGAAAACGATATTTCATTGGCAATTTCAAAGCACATTTACTACTGTGGTAGAGCAAGTGAAAATTACTGTAACAGCCTGACACATTTTCCTTATAGTTTAGAGAGGCAGAAAAGAGCACATGTCCTAACAGCTACTTGAGACCATGAGAATGTGGAAACTGGGTGAGTGATTAGACTAGAGCAAAGGAAATGAGCCTTGGTGACGTTGAATGTGTTAGCGTTACACACTGCTATCTGAAATACCACACAGTGCTGAATAGTAAGCATGGGAGTGCAGGAAAATCAGCTGCCTGTGTGCTAAGAGTGTGCTTCTGGAGACTGTGTATTGTCAGGTGCAAGAGAGATCTGCATGGACGCTTGCACAACTGCATAAAGACTGCAGAGCTGTATGTAAGAGTACATGTGTGGTAAGGGTTAATTGGAGGGTAAACAACCTTTACAACGCAACTTTTACAACGCACTACCATTACAACGAAACATTTACAACGCAAGTGGATTTACAACGCATGCCATTACAACGCAAGTCTTTACATCGACTTGCGCTAGATGGCGTGCTAACATTACAAATAGTGTAGTTTACTATCCCAACACCTTCCCTACTGTTAAGTGGACTGGAGTTGGAATAGTAAATTACGCTTTTCTAATGTTAGCACGCCATCTAGCGCAGGTCGATGTAAAGACTTGCATTGTAATGGCATAGCGTAGTAACATCGCAGTCGTTGTAACGACCGCGATGTAACTGCGTGCGTTGTAATGACTCGCGTTGTTACGTCATACATCCAATTGGAGTTTTGAACATGTAGGAACTACTTCACCCATTGCAGGAGTGGAAGGAAAATCTACCATGTTGATTTCAAATGTGTTAGCATTTGACTCTCATTTGTGAGATATTGATTTGTGCTGAATGCTAACCATCACAGTTCAAGAAAACAAGCTGCCCCTTTCCTGCGAGTGCAAGTCTTACAGAACAAGAGCAACACAAATTAAATCTCTGACAACAATTCCTGTGTGCAGACAGACTCATGGTGTGATTCTAGGCGGAAAACGATATTTGATTGGCAATTTCAAAGCACATTTACTAATGTGGTAGAGCAAATGATAATTACTGTAACAGCCTGACACATTTTCCTTATAGTTCAGAGAGGCAGAAAAGAGCACATGTCCTAACAGCTACTTGAGACCATGAGCATGTGTAACCTGGGTGAGTGATTAGACTAGAGCAAAGGAAATGAGCCTTGGTGACGTTGAATGTGTTAGCGTTACACACTGCTATCTGAAATACCACACAGTGCTGAATAGTAAGCATGGGAGTGCAGGAAAATCAGCTGCCTGTGTGCTAAGAGTGTGCTTCTGGAGACTGTGTATTGTCAGGTGCAAGAGAGATCTGCATGGACGCTTGCACAACTGCATGAAGACTGCAGAGATGTATGTAAGAGTACATGTGTGGTAAGGGTTAATTGGAGTTTTGAACATGTAGGAACTACCTCACCCATTGCAGGAGTGGAAGGAAAATCTACCATGTTGATTTCAAATGTGTTAGCATTTGCCTCTCATTTGTGAGATATTGATTTGTGCTGAATGCTAACCATCACAGTTCAAGAAAACAAGCTGCCCCTTTCCTGTGAGTGCAAGTCTTACAGAACTAGAGCAACACAAATTAAATCTCTGACAACAATTCCTGTGTGCAGACAGACTCATGGTGTGATTCTAGGCAGAAAACGATATTTGATTGGCAATTTCAAAGCACATTTACTACTGTGGTAGAGCAAGTGATAATTACTGTAACTGCCTGACACATTTTCCTTATAGTTTAGAGAGGCAGAAAAGAGCACATGTCCTAACAGCTACTTGAGACCATGAGCATGTGGAACCTGGGTGAGTGATTAGACTAGAGCAAAGGAAATGAGCCTTGGTGACGTTGAATGTGTTAGCGTTACACACTGCTATCTGAAATACTACACAGTGCTGAATAGTAAGCATGGGAGTGCAGGAAAATCAGCTGCCTATGTGCTAAGAGTGTGCTTCTGGAGACTGTGTATTGTCAGGTGCAAGAGAGATCTGCATGGACGCTTGCACAACTGCATGAAGACTGCAGAGATGTATGTAAGAGTACATGTGTGGTAAGGGTTAATTGGAGGTTTTGAACATGTAGGAACTACCTCACCCATTGCAGGAGTGGAAGGAAAATCTACCATGTTGATTTCAAATGTGTTAGCATTTGCCTCTCATTTGTGAGATATTGATTTGTGCTGAATGCTAACCATCACAGTTCAAGAAAACAAGCTGCCCCTTTCCTGCGAGTGCAAGTCTTACAGAACAAGAGCAACACAAATTAAATCTCTGACAACAATTCCTGTGTGCAGACAGACTCATGGTGTGAATCTAGGCAGAAAACGATATTTGATTGGCAATTTAAAAGCACATTTACTACTGTGGTAGAGCAAGTGATAATTACTGTAACAGCCTGACACATTTTCCTTATAGTTCAGAGAGGCAGAAAAGAGCACATGTCCTAACAGCTACTTGAGACCATGAGCATGTGGAACCTGGGTGAGTGATTAGACTAGAGTAAAGGAAATGAGCCTTGGTGACGTTGAATGTGTTAGCGTTACACACTGCTATCTGAAATACCACACAGTGCTGAATAGTAAGCATGGGAGTGCAGGAAAATCAGCTGCCTGTGTGCTAAGAGTGTGCTTCTGGAGACTGTGTATTGTCAGGTGCAAGAGAGATCTGCATGGACGCTTGCACAACTGCATGAAGACTGCAGAGATGTATGTAAGAGTACATGTGTGGTAAGGGTTAATTGGAGTTTTGAACATGTAGGAACTACCTCACCCATTGCAGGAGTGGAAGGAAAATCTTCCATGTTGATTTCAAATGTGTTAGCATTTGCCTCTCATTTGTGAGATATTGATTTGTGCTGAATGCTAACCATCACAGTTCAAGAAAACAAGCTGCCCCTTTCCTGTGAGTGCAAGTGTTACAGAACAAGAGCAACACAAATTAAATCTCTGACAACAATTCCTGTGTGCAGACAGACTCATGGTGTGATTCTAGGCAGAAAACGATATTTGATTGGCAATTTCAAAGCACATTTACTACTGTGGTAGAGCAAATGATAATTACTGTAACAGCCTGACACATTTTCCTTATAGTTTAGAGAGGCAGAAAAGAGCACATGTCCTAACAGCTACTTGAGACCATGAGCATGTGGAACCTGGGTGAGTGATTAGACTAGAGCAAAGAAAATGAGCCTTGGTGACATTGAATGTGTCAGCGTTACACACTGCTATCTGAAATACCACACAGTGCTGAATAGTAAGCATGGGAGTGCAGGAAAATCAGCTGCCTGTGTGCTAAGAGTGTGCTTCTGGAGACTGTGTATTGTCAGGTGCAAGAGAGATCTGCATGGACGCTTGCACAACTGCATGAAGACTGCAGATATGTATGTAAGAGTACATGTGTGGTAAGGGTTAATTGGAGTTTTGAACATGTAGGAACTACCTCACCCATTGCAGGAGTGGAAGGAAAATCTTACATGTTGATTTCAAATGTGTTAGCATTTGCCTCTCATTTGTGAGATATTGATTTGTGCTGAATGCTAACCATCACAGTTCAAGAAAACAAGCTGCCCCTTTCCTGTGAGTGCAAGTCTTACAGAACAAGAGCAACACGAATTAAATCTCTGACAACAATTCCTGTGTGCAGACAGACGCATGGTGTGATTCTAGGCGGAAAACGATATTTGATTGGCAATTTCAAAGCACATTTACTACTGTGGTAGAGCAAGTGATAATTACTGTAACAGCCTGACACATTTTCCTTATAGTTTAGAGAGGCAGAAAAGAGCACATGTCCTAACAGCTACTTGAGACCATGAGCATGTGGAACCTGGGTGTGTGATTAGACTAGAGCAAAGGAAATGAGCCTTGGTGACGTTGAATGTGTCAGCGTTACACAATGCTATCTGAAATACCACACAGTGCTGAATAGTAAGCATGGGAGTGCAGGAAAATCAGCTGCCTGTGTGCTAAGAGTGTGCTTCTGGAGACTGTGTATTGTCAGGTGCAAGAGAGATCTGCATGGACACTTGCACAACTGCATGAAGACTGCAGAGATGTATGTAAGAGTACATGTGTGGTAAGGGTTAATTGGAGTTTTGAACATGGAGGAACTACCTCACCCATTGCAGGAGTGGAAGGAAAATCTACCATATTGATTTCAAATGTGTTAGCATTTGCCTCTCATTTGTGAGATATTGATTTGTTCTGAATGCTAACCATCACAGTTCAAGAAAACAAGCTGCCCCTTTCCTGCGAGTGCAAGTCTTACAGAACAAGAGCAACAAGAATTAAATCTCTGACAACAATTCCTGTGTGCACACAGACTCATGGTGTGATTCTAGGCAGAAAACGATACTTGATTGGCAATTTCAAAGCACATTTACTACTGTGGTAGAGCAAGTGATAATTACTGTAACAGCCTGACACATTTTCCTTATAGTTTAGAGAGGCAGAAAAGAGCACATGTCCTAACAGCTACTTGAGAGCATGAGCATGTGGAACCTGGGTGAGTGATTAGACATTAGACTAGATCAAAGGAAATGAGCCTTGGTGACGTTGAATGTGTTAGCGTTACACACTGCTATCTGAAATACCACACAGTGCTGAATAGTAAGCATGGGAGTGCAGGAAAATCAGCTACCTGTGTGCTAAGAGTGTGCTTCTGGAGACTGTGTATTGTTAGGTGCAAGAGAGATCTGCATGGACGCTTGCACAACTGCATGAAGACTGCAGAGCTGTATGTAAGAGTACATGTGTGGTAAGGGTTAATTGGAGGGTAAACAACCTTTACAACGCAACTTTTACAACGCACTACCATTACAACTAAACTTTTACAACGCAAGTGGATTTACAACACATGCCATTACAACGCAAATCTTTATATCGACTTGAGCTAGATGGCGTGCTAACATTACAAATAGTGTAGTTTACTATCGCAACACCTTCCCTACTGTTAAGTGGACTGGAGTTGGAATAGTAAATTACGCTTTTCTAATGTTAGCACGCCATCTAGCGCAAGTCGATGTAAAGACTTGCGTTGTAATGGCATAGCGTAGTAACATCGCAGTCGTTGTAACGACCGCGATGTAACTGCGCGCGTTGTAATGACTCGCGTTGTTACGTCATACATCCAATTGGAGTTTTGAACATGTAGGAACTACTTCACCCATTACAGGAGTGGAAGGAAAATCTACCATGTTGATTTCAAATGTGTTAGCATTTGACTCTCATTTGTGAGATATTGATTTGTGCTGAATGCTAACCATCACAGTTCAAGAAAACAAGCTGCCCCTTTCCTGTGAGTGCAAGTCTTACAGAACTAGAGCAACACAAATTAAATCTCTGACAACAATTCCTGTGTGCAGACAGACTCATGGTGTGATTCTAGGCAGAAAACGATATTTGATTGGCAATTTCAAAGCACATTTACTACTGTGGTAGAGCAAGTGATAATTACTGTAACAGCCTGACACATTTTCCTTATAGTTTAGAGAGGCAGAAAAGAGCACATGTCCTAACAGCTACTTGAGACCATGAGCATGTGGAACCTGGGTGAGTGATTAGACTAGAGCAAAGGAAATGAGCCTTGGTGACGTTGAATGTGTTAGCGTTACACACTGCTATCTGAAATACTACACAGTGCTGAATAGTAAGCATGGGAGTGCAGGGAAATCAGCTGCCTGTGTGCTAAGAGTGTGCTTCTGGAGACTGTGTATTGTCAGGTGCAAGAGAGATCTGCATGGCCGCTTGCACAACTGCATGAAGACTGCAGAGATGTATGTAAGAGTAGATGTGTGGTAAGGGTTAATTGGAGCTTTGAACATGTAGGAACTACCTCACCCATTGCAGGAGTGGAAGGAAAATCTACCATGTTGATTTCAAATGTGTTAGCATTTGCCTCTCATTTGTGAGATATTGATTTGTGCTGAATGCTAACCATCACAGTTCAAGAAAACAAGCTGCCCCTTCCCTGTGAGTGCAAGTCTTACTGAACAAGAGCAACACAAATTAAATCTCTGACAACAATTCCTGTGTGCAGACAGACTCATGGTGTGATTCTAGGCAGAAAACGATATTTGATTGGCAATTTCAAAGCACATTTACTACTGTGGTAGAGCAAGTGATACTTACTGTAACAGCCTGACACATTTTCCTTATAGTTTAGAGAGGCAGAAAAGAGCACATGTCCTAACAGCTACTTGAGACCATGAGCATGTGGAACCTGGGTGAGTGATTAGACTAGAGCAAAGGAAATGATCCTTGGTGACGTTGAATGTGTTAGCATTACACACTGCTATCTGAAATACCACACAGTGCTGAATAGTAAGCATGGGAGTGCAGGAAAATCAACTGCCTGTGTGCTAAGAGTGTGCTTCTGGAGACTGTGTATTGTCAGGTGCAAGAGAGATCTGCATGGACGCTTGCACAACTGCATGAAGACTGCAGAGATGTATGTAAGAGTACATGTGTGGTAAGGGTTAATTGGAGGTTTTGAACATGTAGGAACTACCTCACCCATTCCAGGAGAGGAAGGAAAATCTACCATGTTGATTTCAAATGTGTTAGCATTTGCCTCTCATTTGTGAGATATTGATTTGTGCTGAATGCTAACCATCGCAGTTCAAGAAAACAAGCTGCCCCTTTCCTGCGAGTGCAAGTCTTACAGAACAAGAGCAACACAAATTAAATCTCTGACAACAATTCCTGTGTGCAGACAGACTCATGGTGTGATTCTAGGCAGAAAACGATATTTCATTGGCAATTTCAAAGCACATTTACTACTGTGGTAGAGCAAGTGAAAATTACTGTAACAGCCTGACACATTTTCCTTATAGTTTAGAGAGGCAGAAAAGAGCACATGTCCTAACAGCTACTTGAGACCATGAGCATGTGGAAACTGGGTGAGTGATTGGACTAGAGCAAAGGAAATGAGCCTTGGTGACGTTGAATGTGTTAGCGTTACACACTGCTATCTGAAATACCACACAGTGCTGAATAGTAAGCATGGGAGTGCAGGAAAATCAGCTGCCTGTGTGCTAAGAGTGTGCTTCTGGAGACTGTGTATTGTCAGGTGCAAGAGAGATCTGCATGGACGCTTGCACAACTGCATGAAGACTGCAGAGCTGTATGTAAGAGTACATGTGTGGTAAGGGTTAATTGGAGGGTAAACAAACTTTACAACGCAACTTTTACAACGCACTACCATTACAACGAAACTTTTACAACGCAAGTGGATTTACAACGCATGCCATTACAACGCAAGTCTTTACATCGACTTGCGCTAGATGGCGTGCTAACATTACAAATAGTGTAGTTTACTATCCCAACACCTTCCCTACTGTTAAGTGGACTGGAGTTGGAATAGTAAATTACGCTTTTCTAATGTTAGCACGCCATCTAGCGCAAGTCGATGTAAAGACTTGCGTTGTAATGGCATAGCGTAGTAACATCGCAGTCGTTGTAACGACCGCGATGTAACTGCGCGCGTTGTAATGACTCGCGTTGTTACGTCATACATCCAATTGGAGTTTTGAACATGTAGGAACTACTTCACCCATTGCAGGAGTGGAAGGAAAATCTACCATGTTGATTTCAAATGTGTTAGCATTTGACTTTCATTTGTGAGATATTGATTTGTGCTGAATGCTAACCATCACAGTTCAAGAAAACAAGCTGCCCCTTTCCTGCGAGTGCAAGTCTTACAGAACAAGAGCAACACGAATTAAAGCTCTGACAACAATTCCTGTGTGCAGACAGACTCATGGTGTGATTCTAGGCAGAAAACGATATTTGATTGGCAATTTCAAAGCACATTTACTACTGTGGTAGAGCAAGTGATAATTACTGTAACAGCCTGACACATTTTCCTTATAGTTTAGAGAGGCAGAAAAGAGCACATGTCCTAACAGCTACTTGAGACCATGAGCATGTGGAACCTGGGTGTGTGATTAGACTAGAGCAAAGGAAATGAGCCTTGGTGACGTTGAATGTGTCAGCGTTACACACTGCTATCTGAAATACCACACAGTGCTGAATAGTAAGCATGGGAGTGCAGGAAAATCAGCTGCCTGTGTGCTAAGAGTGTGCTTCTGGAGACTGTGTATTGTCAGGTGCAAGAGAGATCTGCATGGACGCTTGCACAACTGCATGAAGACTGCAGAGATGTATGTAAGAGTACATGTGTGGTAAGGGTTAATTGGAGTTTTGAACATGTAGGAACTACCTCACCCATTGCAGGAGTGGAAGGAAAATCTACCATATTGATTTCAAATGTGTTAGCATTTGCCTCTCATTTGTGAGATATTGATTTGTTCTGAATGCTAACCATCACAGTTCAAGAAAACAAGCTGCCCCTTTCCTGCGAGTGCAAGTCTTACAGAACAAGAGCAACACGAATTAAATCTCTGACAACAATTTCTGTGTGCGGACAGACTCATGGTGTGATTCTAGGCAGAAAACGATACTTGATTGGCAATTTCAAAGCACATTTACTACTGTGGTAGAGCAAGTGATAATTACTGTAACAGCCTGACACATTTTCCTTATAGTTTAGAGAGGCAGAAAAGAGCACATGTCCTAACAGCTACTTGAGAGCATGAGCATGTGGAACCTGGGTGAGTGATTAGACATTAGACTAGATCAAAGGAAATGAGCCTTGGTGACGTTGAATGTGTTAGCGTTACACACTGCTATCTGAAATACCACACAGTGCTGAATAGTAAGCATGGGAGTGCAGGAAAATCAGCTTCCTGTGTGCTAAGAGTGTCCTTCTGGAGACTGTGTATTGTTAGGTGCAAGAGAGATCTGCATGGACGCTTGCACAACTGCATGAAGACTGCAGAGATGTATGTAAGAGTACATGTGTGGTAAGGGTTAATTGGAGTTTTGAACATGTAGCAACTACCTCACCCATTGCAGGAGTGGAAGGAAAATCTACCATGTTGATTTCAAATGTGTTAGCATTTGCCTCTCATTTGTGAGATATTGATTTGTGCTGAATGCTAACCATCACAGTTCAAGAAAACAAGCTGCCCCTTTCCTGCGAGTGCAAGTCTTACAGAACAAGAGCAACACAAATTAAATCTCTGACAACAATTCCTGTGTGCAGACAGACTCATGGTGTGATTCTAGGCAGAAAACGATATTTGATTGGCAATTTCAAAGCACATTTACTACTGTGGTAGAGCAAGTGATAATTACTGTAACAGCCTGACACATTTTCCTTATAGTTTAGAGAGGCAGAGAAGAGCACATGTCCTAACAGCTACTTGAGACCATGAGCATGTGTAACCTGGGTGAGTGATTAGACTAGAGCAAAGAAAATGAGCCTTGGTGACGTTGAATGTGTTAGCGTTACACACTGCTATCTGAAATACCACACAGTGCTGAATAGTAAGCATGGGAGTGCAGGAAAATCAGCTGCCTGTGTGCTAAGAGTGTGCTTCTGGAGAATGTGTATTGTCAGGTGCAAGAGAGATCTGCATGGACGCTTGCACAACTGCATGAAGACTGCAGAGATGTATGTAAGAGTACATGTGTGGTAAGGGTTAATTGGAGTTTTGAACATGTAGGAACTACCTCACCCATTGCAGGAGTGGAAGGAGAATCTACCATGTTGATTTCAAATGTGTTAGCATTTGCCTCTCATTTGTGAGATATTGATTTGTGCTGAATGCTAACCATCGCAGTTCAAGAAAACAAGCTGCCCCTTTCCTGCGAGTGCAAGTCTTACAGAACAAGAGCAACACAAATTAAATCTCTGACAACAATTCCTGTGTGCAGACAGACTCATGGTGTGATTCTAGGCAGAAAACGATATTTCATTGGCAATTTCAAAGCACATTTACTACTGTGGTAGAGCAAGTGAAAATTACTGTAACAGCCTGACACATTTTCCTTATAGTTTAGAGAGGCAGAAAAGAGCACATGTCCTAACAGCTACTTGAGACCATGAGCATGTGGAAACTGGGTGAGTGATTAGACTAGAGCAAAGGAAATGAGCCTTGGTGACGTTGAATGTGTTAGCGTTACACACTGCTATCTGAAATACCACACAGTGCTGAATAGTAAGCATGGGAGTGCAGGAAAATCAGCTGCCTGTGTGCTAAGAGTGTGCTTCTGGAGACTGTGTATTGTCAGGTGCAAGAGAGATCTGCATGGACGCTTGCACAACTGCATAAAGACTGCAGAGCTGTATGTAAGAGTACATGTGTGGTAAGGGTTAATTGGAGGGTAAACAACCTTTACAACGCAACTTTTACAACGCACTACCATTACAAAGAAACTTTTACAACGCAAGTGGATTTACAACGCATGCCATTACAACGCAAGTCTTTACATCGACTTGCGCTAGATGGCGTGCTAACATTACAAATAGTGTAGTTTACTATCCCAACACCTTCCCTACTGTTAAGTGGACTGGAGTTGGAATAGTAAATTACGCTTTTCTAATGTTAGCACGCCATCTAGCGCAGGTCGATGTAAAGACTTGCGTTGTAATGGCATAGCGTAGTAACATCGCAGTCGTTGTAACGACCGCGATGTAACTGCGTGCGTTGTAATGACTCGCGTTGTTACGTCATACATCCAATTGGAGTTTTGAACATGTAGGAACTACTTCACCCATTGCAGGAGTGGAAGGAAAATCTACCATGTTGATTTCAAATGTGTTAGCATTTGACTCTCATTTGTGAGATATTGATTTGTGCTGAATGCTAACCATCACAGTTCAAGAAAACAAGCTGCCCCTTTCCTGCGAGTGCAAGTCTTACAGAACAAGAGCAACACAAATTAAATCTCTGACAACAATTCCTGTGTGCAGACAGACTCATGGTGTGATTCTAGGCGGAAAACGATATTTGATTGGCAATTTCAAAGCACATTTACTAATGTGGTAGAGCAAATGATAATTACTGTAACAGCCTGACACATTTTCCTTATAGTTCAGAGAGGCAGAAAAGAGCACATGTCCTAACAGCTACTTGAGACCATGAGCATGTGGAACCTGGGTGAGTGATTAGACTAGAGCAAAGGAAATGAGCCTTGGTGACGTTGAATGTGTTAGCGTTACACACTGCTATCTGAAATACCACACAGTGCTGAATAGTAAGCATGGGAGTGCAGGAAAATCAGCTGCCTGTGTGCTAAGAGTGTGCTTCTGGAGACTGTGTATTGTCAGGTGCAAGAGAGATCTGCATGGACGCTTGCACAACTGCATGAAGACTGCAGAGATGTATGTAAGAGTACATGTGTGGTAAGGGTTAATTGGAGTTTTGTACATGTAGGAACTACCTCACCCATTGCAGGAGTGGGAGGAAAATCTACCATGTTGATTTCAAATGTGTTAGCATTTGCCTCTCATTTGTGAGATATTGATTTGTGCTGAATGCTAACCATCACAGTTCAAGAAAACAAGCTGCCCCTTTCCTGCGAGTGCAAGTCTTACAGAACAAGAGCAACACGAATTAAATCTCTGACAACAATTCCTGTGTGCAGACAGACTCATGGTGTGATTCTAGGCAGAAAACGATATTTGATTGGCAATTTCAAAGCACATTTACTACTGTGGTAGAGCAAGTGATAATTACTGTAACAGCCTGACACATTTTCCTTATAGTTTAGAGAGGCAGAGAAGAGCACATGTCCTAACAGCTACTTGAGACCATGAGCATGTGTAACCTGGGTGAGTGATTAGACTAGAGCAAAGGAAATGAGCCTTGGTGACGTTGAATGTGTTAGCGTTACACACTGCTATCTGAAATACCACACAGTGCTGAATAGTAAGCATGGGAGTGCAGGAAAATCAGCTGCCTGTGTGCTAAGAGTGTGCTTCTGGAGACTGTGTATTGTCAGGTGCAAGAGAGATCTGCATGGACGCTTGCACAACTGCATGAAGACTGCAGAGATGTATGTAAGAGTACATGTGTGGTAAGGGTTAATTGGAGTTTTGAACATGTAGGAACTACCTCACCCATTGCAGGAGTGGAAGGAAAATCTACCATGTTGATTTCAAATGTGTTAGCATTTGCCTCTCATTTGTGAGATATTGATTTGTGCTGAATGCTAACCATCACAGTTCAAGAAAACAAGCTGCCCCTTTCCTGTGAGTGCAAGTCTTACAGAACTAGAGCAACACAAATTAAATCTCTGACAACAATTCCTGTGTGCAGACAGACTCATGGTGTGATTCTAGGCAGAAAACGATATTTGATTGGCAATTTCAAAGCACATTTACTACTGTGGTAGAGCAAGTGATAATTACTGTAACAGCCTGACACATTTTCCTTATAGTTTAGAGAGGCAGAAAAGAGCACATGTCCTAACAGCTACTTGAGACCATGAGCATGTGGAACCTGGGTGAGTGATTAGACTAGAGCAAAGGAAATGAGCCTTGGTGACGTTGAATGTGTTAGCGTTACACACTGCTATCTGAAATACTACACAGTGCTGAATAGTAAGCATGGGAGTGCAGGAAAATCAGCTGCCTATGTGCTAAGAGTGTGCTTCTGGAGACTGTGTATTGTCAGGTGCAAGAGAGATCTGCATGGACGCTTGCACAACTGCATGAAGACTGCAGAGATGTATGTAAGAGTACATGTGTGGTAAGGGTTAATTGGAGATTTTGAACATGTAGGAACTACCTCACCCATTGCAGGAGTGGAAGGAAAATCTACCATGTTGATTTCAAATGTGTTAGCATTTGCCTCTCATTTGTGAGATATTGATTTGTGCTGAATGCTAACCATCACAGTTCAAGAAAACAAGCTGCCCCTTTCCTACGAGTGCAAGTCTTACAGAACAAGAGCAACACAAATTAAATCTCTGACAACAATTCCTGTGTGCAGACAGACTCATGGTGTGAATCTAGGCAGAAAACGATATTTGATTGGCAATTTCAAAGCACATTTACTACTGTGGTAGAGCAAGTGATAATTACTGTAACAGCCTGACACATTTTCCTTATAGTTCAGAGAGGCAGAAAAGAGCACATGTCCTAACAGCTACTTGAGACCATGAGCATGTGGAACCTGGGTGAGTGATTAGACTAGAGCAAAGGAAATGAGCCTTGGTGACGTTGAATGTGTTAGCGTTACACACTGCTATCTGAAATACCACACAGTGCTGAATAGTAAGCATGGGAGTGCAGGAAAATCAGCTGCCTGTGTGCTAAGAGTGTGCTTCTGGAGACTGTGTATTGTCAGGTGCAAGAGAGATCTGCATGGACGCTTGCACAACTGCATGAAGACTGCAGAGATGTATGTAAGAGTACATGTGTGGTAAGGGTTAATTGGAGTTTTGAACATGTAGGAACTACCTCACCCATTGCAGGAGTGGAAGGAAAATCTTCCATGTTGATTTCAAATGTGTTAGCATTTGCCTCTCATTTGTGAGATATTGATTTGTGCTGAATGCTAACCATCACAGTTCAAGAAAACAAGCTGCCCCTTTCCTGTGAGTGCAAGTGTTACAGAACAAGAGCAACACAAATTAAATCTCTGACAACAATTCCTGTGTGCAGACAGACTCATGGTGTGATTCTAGGCAGAAAACGATATTTGATTGGCAATTTCAAAGCACATTTACTACTGTGGTAGAGCAAATGATAATTACTGTAACAGCCTGACACATTTTCCTTATAGTTTAGAGAGGCAGAAAAGAGCACATGTCCTAACAGCTACTTGAGACCATGAGCATGTGGAACATGGGTGAGTGATTAGACTAGAGCAAAGAAAATGAGCCTTGGTGACATTGAATGTGTCAGCGTTACACACTGCTATCTGAAATACCACACAGTGCTGAATAGTAAGCATGGGAGTGCAGGAAAATCAGCTGCCTGTGTGCTAAGAGTGTGCTTCTGGAGACTGTGTATTGTCAGGTGCAAGAGAGATCTGCATGGACGCTTGCACAACTGCATGAAGACTGCAGATATGTATGTAAGAGTACATGTGTGGTAAGGGTTAATTGGAGTTTTGAACATGTAGGAACTACCTCACCCATTGCAGGAGTGGAAGGAAAATCTTACATGTTGATTTCAAATGTGTTAGCATTTGCCTCTCATTTGTGAGATACTGATTTGTGCTGAATGCTAACCATCACAGTTCAAGAAAACAAGCTGCCCCTTTCCTGTGAGTGCAAGTCTTACAGAACAAGAGCAACACGAATTAAATCTCTGACAACAATTCCTGTGTGCAGACAGACTCATGGTGTGATTCTAGGCGGAAAACGATATTTGATTGGCAATTTCAAAGCACATTTACTACTGTGGTAGAGCAAGTGATAATTACTGTAACAGCCTGACACATTTTCCTTATAGTTTAGAGAGGCAGAAAAGAGCACATGTCCTAACAGCTACTTGAGACCATGAGCATGTGGAACCTGGGTGTGTGATTAGACTAGAGCAAAGGAAATGAGCCTTGGTGACGTTGAATGTGTCAGCGTTACACAATGCTATCTGAAATACCACACAGTGCTGAATAGTAAGCATGGGAGTGCAGGAAAATCAGCTGCCTGTGTGCTAAGAGTGTGCTTCTGGAGACTGTGTATTGTCAGGTGCAAGAGAGATCTGCATGGACACTTGCACAACTGCATGAAGACTGCAGAGATGTATGTAAGAGTACATGTGTGGTAAGGGTTAATTGGAGTTTTGAACATGGAGGAACTACCTCACCCGTTGCAGGAGTGGAAGGAAAATCTACCATATTGATTTCAAATGTGTTAGCATTTGCCTCTCATTTGTGAGATATTGATTTGTTCTGAATGCTAACCATCACAGTTCAAGAAAACAAGCTGCCCCTTTCCTGCGAGTGCAAGTCTTACAGAACAAGAGCAACAAGAATTAAATCTCTGACAACAATTCCTGTGTGCAGACAGACTCATGGTGTGATTCTAGGCAGAAAACGATACTTGATTGGCAATTTCAAAGCACATTTACTACTGTGGTAGAGCAAGTGATAATTACTGTAACAGCCTGACACATTTTCCTTATAGTTTAGAGAGGCAGAAAAGAGCACATGTCCTAACAGCTACTTGAGACCATGAGCATGTGGAACCTGGGTGAGTGATTAGACATTAGACTAGATCAAAGGAAATGAGCCTTGGTGACGTTGAATGTGTTAGCGTTACACACTGCTATCTGAAATACCACACAGTGCTGAATAGTAAGCATGGGAGTGCAGGAAAATCAGCTACCTGTGTGCTAAGAGTGTGCTTCTGGAGACTGTGTATTGTTAGGTGCAAGAGAGATCTGCATGGACGCTTGCACAACTGCATGAAGACTGCAGAGCTGTATGTAAGAGTACATGTGTGGTAAGGGTTAATTGGAGGGTAAACAACCTTTACAACGCAACTTTTACAACGCACTACCATTACAACTAAACTTTTACAACGCAAGTGGATTTACAACACATGCCATTACAACGCAAGTCTTTACATCGACTTGAGCTAGATGGCGTGCTAACATTACAAATAGTGTAGTTTACTATCGCAACACCTTCCCTACTGTTAAGTGGACTGGAGTTGGAATAGTAAATTACGCTTTTCTAATGTTAGCACGCCATCTAGCGCAAGTCGATGTAAAGACTTGCGTTGTAATGGCATAGCGTAGTAACATCGCAGTCGTTGTAACGACCGCGATGTAACTGCGCGCGTTGTAATGACTCGCGTTGTTACGTCATACATCCAATTGGAGTTTTGAACATGTAGGAACTACTTCACCCATTACAGGAGTGGAAGGAAAATCTACCATGTTGATTTCAAATGTGTTAGCATTTGACTCTCATTTGTGAGATATTGATTTGTGCTGAATGCTAACCATCACAGTTCAAGAAAACAAGCTGCCCCTTTCCTGCGAGTGCAAATCTTACAGAACAAGAGCAACACAAATTAAATCTCTGACAACAATTCCTGTGTGCAGACAGACTCATGGTGTGATTCTAGGCAGAAAACGATATTTGATTGGCAATTTCAAAGCACATTTACTACTGTGGTAGAGCAAGTGATAATTACTGTAACAGCCTTACACATTTTCCTTATAGTTTAGAGAGCCAAAAAAGAGCACATGTCCTAACAGCTACTTGAGACCATGAGCATGTGGAACCTGGGTGAGAGATTAGACTACAGCAAAGGAAATGAACCTTGGTGACGTTGAATGTGTTAGCGTTACACACTGCTATCTGAGATACCACACAGTGCTGAATAGTAAGCATGGGAGTGCAGGAAAATCAGCTGCCTGTGTGCTAAGAGTGTGCTTCTGGAGACTGTGTATTGTCAGGTGCAAGAGAGATCTGCATGGACGCTTGTACAACTGCATGAAGACTGCAGAGATGTATGTAAGAGTACATGTGTGGTAAGGGTTAATTGGAGTTTTGAACATGTAGGAACTACCTCACCCATTGCAGGAGTGGAAGGAAAATCTTCCATGTTGATTTCAAATGTGTTAGCATTTGCCTCTCATTTGTGAGATATTGATTTGTGCTGAATGCTAACCATCACAGTTCAAGAAAACAAGCTGCCCCTTTCCTGTGAGTGCAAGTCTTACAGAACAAGAGCAACACAAATTAAATCTCTGACAACAATTCCTGTGTGCAGACAGACTCATGGTGTGATTCTAGGCAGAAAACGATATTTAATTGGCAATTTCAAAGCACATTTACTACTGTGGTAGAGCAAATGATAATTACTGTAACAGCCTGACACATTTTCCTTATAGTTTAGAGAGGCAGAAAAGAGCACATGTCCTAACAGCTACTTGAGACCATGAGCATGTGGAACCTGGGTGAGTGATTAGACTAGAGCAAAGGAAATGAGCCTTGGTGACATTGAATGTGTCAGCGTTACACACTGCTATCTGAAATACCACACAGTGCTGAATAGTAAGCATGGGAGTGCAGGAAAATCAGCTGCCTGTGTGCTAAGAGTGTGCTTCTGGAGACTGTGTATTGTCAGGTGCAAGAGAGATCTGCATGGACGCTTGCACAACTGCATGAAGACTGCAGATATGTATGTAAGAGTACATGTGTGGTAAGGGTTAATTGGAGTTTTGAACATGTAGGAACTACCTCACCCATTGCAGGAGTGGAAGGAAAATCTTACATGTTGATTTCAAATGTGTTAGCATTTGCCTCTCATTTGTGAGATATTGATTTGTGCTGAATGCTAACCATCACAGTTCAAGAAAACAAGCTGCCCCTTTCCTGTGAGTGCAAGTCTTACAGAACAAGAGCAACACAAATTAAATCTCTGACAACAATTCCTGTGTGCAGACAGACTCATGGTGTGATTCTAGGCAGAAAACGATATTTGATTGGCAATTTCAAAGCACATATACTACTGTGGTAGAGCAAATGATAATTACTGTAACAGCCTGAAACATTTTCCTTATAGTTTAGAGAGGCAGAGAAGAGCACATGTCCTAACAGCTACTTGAGACCATGAGCATGTGGAACCTGGGTGAGTGATTAGACTAGAGCAAAGGAAATGATCCTTGGTGACGTTGAATGTGTTAGCGTTACACACTGCTATCTGAAACACCACACAGTGCTGAATAGTAAGCATGGGAGTGCAGGAAAATCAGCTGCCTGTGTGCTAAGAGTGTGCTTCTGGAGACTGTGTATTGTCAGGTGCAAGAGAGATCTGCATGGACGCTTGCACAACTGCATGAAGACTGCAGAGATGTATGTAAGAGTACATGTGTGGTAAGGGTTAATTGAAGGTTTTGAACATGTAGGAACTACCTCACCCATTGCAGGAGTGGAAGGAAAATCTACCATGTTGATTTCAAATGTGTTAGCATTTGACTCTCATTTGTGAAATATTGATTTGTGCTGAATGCTAACCATCACAGTTCAAGAAAACAAGCTGCCCCTTTCCTGCGAGTGCAAGTCTTACAGAACAAGAGCAACACAAATTAAATCTCTGACAACAATTCCTGTGTGCAGACAGACTCATGGTGTGATTCTAGGCGGAAAACGATATTTGATTGGCAATTTCAAAGCACATTTACTACTGTGGTAGAGCAAGTGATAATTACTGTAACAGCCTGACACATTTTCCTTATAGTTTAGAGAGGCAGAAAAGAGCACATGTCCTAACAGCTACTTGAGACCATGAGCATGTGGAACCTGGGTGTGTGATTAGACTAGAGCAAAGGAAATGAGCCTTGGTGACGTTGAATGTGTCAGCGTTACACAATGCTATCTGAAATACCACACAGTGCTGAATAGTAAGCATGGGAGTGCAGGAAAATCAGCTGCCTGTGTGCTAAGAGTGTGCTTCTGGAGACTGTGTATTGTCAGGTGCAAGAGAGATCTGCATGGACACTTGCACAACTGCATGAAGACTGCAGAGATGTATGTAAGAGTACATGTGTGGTAAGGGTTAATTGGAGTTTTGAACATGTAGGAACTACCTCACCCATTGCAGGAGTGGAAGGAAAATCTACCATATTGATTTCAAATGTGTTAGCATTTGCCTCTCATTTGTGAGATATTGATTTGTTCTGAATGCTAACCATCACAGTTCAAGAAAACAAGCTGCCCCTTTCCTGCGAGTGCAAGTTTTACAGAACAAGAGCAACAAGAATTAAATCTCTGACAACAATTCCTGTGTGCAGACAGACTCATGGTGTGATTCTAGGCAGAAAACGATACTTGATTGGCAATTTCAAAGCACATTTACTACTGTGGTAGAGCAAGTGATAATTACTGTAACAGCCTGACACATTTTCCTTATAGTTTAGAGAGGCAGAAAAGAGCACATGTCCTAACAGCTACTTGAGAGCATGAGCATGTGGAACCTGGGTGAGTGATTAGACATTAGACTAGATCAAAGGAAATGAGCCTTGTTGACGTTGAATGTGTTAGCGTTACACACTGCTATCTGAAATACCACACAGTGCTGAATAGTAAGCATGGGAGTGCAGGAAAATCAGCTACCTGTGTGCTAAGAGTGTGCTTCTGGAGACTGTGTATTGTTAGGTGCAAGAGAGATCTGCATGGACGCTTGCACAACTGCATGAAGACTGCAGAGCTGTATGTAAGAGTACATGTGTGGTAAGGGTTAATTGGAGGGTAAACAACCTTTACAACGCAACTTTTACAACGCACTACCATTACAACTAAACTTTTACAACGCTAGTGGATTTACAACACATGCCATTACAACGCAAGTCTTTACATCGACTTGAGCTAGATGGCGTGCTAACATTACAAATAGTGTAGTTTACTATCGCAACACCTTCCCTACTGTTAAGTGGACTGGAGTTGGAATAGTAAATTACGCTTTTCTAATGTTAGCACGCCATCTAGCGCAAGTCGATGTAAAGACTTGCGTTGTAATGGCATAGCGTAGTAACATCGCAGTCGTTGTAACGACCGCGATGTAACTGCGCGCGTTGTAATGACTCGCGTTGTTACGTCATACATCCAATTAGAGTTTTGAACATGTAGGAACTACTTCACCCATTGCAGGAGTGGAAGGAAAATCTACCATGTTGATTTCAAATGTGTTAGCATTTGACTCTCATTTGTGAGATATTGATTTGTGCTGAATGCTAACCATCACAGTTCAAGAAAACAAGCTGCCCCTTTCCTGCGAGTGCAAATCTTACAGAACAAGAGCAACACAAATTAAATCTCTGACAACAATTCCTGTGTGCAGACAGACTCATGGTGTGATTCTAGGCAGAAAACGATATTTTATTGGCAATTTCAAAGCACATTTACTACTGTGGTAGAGCAAGTGATAATTACTGTAACAGCCTGACACATTTTCCTTATAGTTTAGAGAGGCAGAAAAGAGCACATGTCCTAACAGCTACTTGAGAGCATGAGCATGTGGAACCTGGGTGAGTGATTAGACATTAGACTAGATCAAAGGAAATGAGCCTTGGTGACGTTGAATGTGTTAGCGTTACACACTGCTATCTGAAATACCACACAGTGCTGAATAGTAAGCATGGGAGTGCAGGAAAATCAGCTTCCTGTGTGCTAAGAGTGTGCTTCTGGAGACTGTGTATTGTTAGGTGCAAGAGAGATCTGCGTGGACGCTTGCACAACTGCATGAAGACTGCAGAGATGTATGTAAGAGTACATGTGTGGTAAGGGTTAATTGGAGTTTTGAACATGTAGGAACTACATCACCCATTGCAGGAGTGGAAGGAAAATCTACCATGTTGATTTCAAATGTGTTAGCATTTGCCTCTCATTTGTGAGATATTGATTTGTGCTGAATGCTAACCATCACAGTTCAAGAAAACAAGCTGCCCCTTTCCTGCGAGTGCAAGTCTTACAGAACAAGAGCAACACAAATTAAATCTCTGACAACAATTCCTGTGTGCAGACAGACTCATGGTGTGAATCTAGGCAGAAAACGATATTTGATTGGCAATTTCAAAGCACATTTACTAATGTGGTAGAGCAAATGATAATTACTGTAACAGCCTGACACATTTTCCTTATAGTTCAGAGAGGCAGAAAAGAGCACATGTCCTAACAGCTACTTGAGACCATGAGCATGTGGAACCTGGGTGAGTGATTAGACTAGAGCAAAGGAAATGAGCCTTGGTGACGTTGAATGTGTTAGCGTTACACACTGCTATCTGAAATACCACACAGTGCTGAATAGTAAGCATGGGAGTGCAGGAAAATCAGCTGCCTGTGTGCTAAGAGTGTGCTTCTGGAGACTGTGTATTGTCAGGTGCAAGAGAGATCTGCATGGACGCTTGCACAACTGCATGAAGACTGCAGAGATGTATGTAAGAGTACATGTGTGGTAAGGGTTAATTGGAGTTTTGTACATGTAGGAACTACCTCACCCATTGCAGGAGTGGGAGGAAAATCTACCATGTTGATTTCAAATGTGTTAGCATTTGCCTCTCATTTGTGAGATATTGATTTGTGCTGAATGCTAACCATCACAGTTCAAGAAAACAAGCTGCCCCTTTCCTGCGAGTGCAAGTCTTACAGAACAAGAGCAACACGAATTAAATCTCTGACAACAATTCCTGTGTGCAGACAGACTCATGGTGTGATTCTAGGCAGAAAACGATATTTGATTGGCAATTTCAAAGCACATTTACTACTGTGGTAGAGCAAGTGATAATTACTGTAACAGCCTGACACATTTTCCTTATAGTTTAGAGAGGCAGAAAAGAGCACATGTCCTAACAGCTACTTGAGAGCATGAGCATGTGGAACCTGGGTGAGTGATTAGACATTAGACTAGATCAAAGGAAATGAGCCTTGGTGACGTTGAATGTGTTAGCGTTACACACTGCTATCTGAAATACCACACAGTGCTGAATAGTAAGCATGGGAGTGCAGGAAAATCAGCTTCCTGTGTGCTAAGAGTGTGCTTCTGGAGACTGTGTATTGTTAGGTGCAAGAGAGATCTGCGTGGACGCTTGCACAACTGCATGAAGACTGCAGAGATGTATGTAAGAGTACATGTGTGGTAAGGGTTAATTGGAGTTTTGAACATGTAGGAACTACATCACCCATTGCAGGAGTGGAAGGAAAATCTACCATGTTGATTTCAAATGTGTTAGCATTTGCCTCTCATTTGTGAGATATTGATTTGTGCTGAATGCTAACCATCACAGTTCAAGAAAACAAGCTGCCCCTTTCCTGCGAGTGCAAGTCTTACAGAACAAGAGCAACACAAATTAAATCTCTGACAACAATTCCTGTGTGCAGACAGACTCATGGTGTGAATCTAGGCAGAAAACGATATTTGATTGGCAATTTCAAAGCACATTTACTAATGTGGTAGAGCAAATGATAATTACTGTAACAGCCTGACACATTTTCCTTATAGTTCAGAGAGGCAGAAAAGAGCACATGTCCTAACAGCTACTTGAGACCATGAGCATGTGGAACCTGGGTGAGTGATTAGACTAGAGCAAAGGAAATGAGCCTTGGTGACGTTGAATGTGTTAGCGTTACACACTGCTATCTGAAATACCACACAGTGCTGAATAGTAAGCATGGGAGTGCAGGAAAATCAGCTGCCTGTGTGCTAAGAGTGTGCTTCTGGAGACTGTGTATTGTCAGGTGCAAGAGAGATCTGCATGGACGCTTGCACAACTGCATGAAGACTGCAGAGATGTATGTAAGAGTACATGTGTGGTAAGGGTTAATTGGAGTTTTGTACATGTAGGAACTACCTCACCCATTGCAGGAGTGGGAGGAAAATCTACCATGTTGATTTCAAATGTGTTAGCATTTGCCTCTCATTTGTGAGATATTGATTTGTGCTGAATGCTAACCATCACAGTTCAAGAAAACAAGCTGCCCCTTTCCTGCGAGTGCAAGTCTTACAGAACAAGAGCAACACGAATTAAATCTCTGACAACAATTCCTGTGTGCAGACAGACTCATGGTGTGATTCTAGGCAGAAAACGATATTTGATTGGCAATTTCAAAGCACATTTACTACTGTGGTAGAGCAAGTGATAATTACTGTAACAGCCTGACACATTTTCCTTATAGTTTAGAGAGGCAGAGAAGAGCACATGTCCTAACAGCTACTTGAGACCATGAGCATGTGTAACCTGGGTGAGTGATTAGACTAGAGCAAAGGAAATGAGCCTTGGTGACGTTGAATGTGTTAGCGTTACACACTGCTATCTGAAATACCACACAGTGCTGAATAGTAAGCATGGGAGTGCAGGAAAATCAGCTGCCTGTGTGCTAAGAGTGTGCTTCTGGAGACTGTGTATTGTCAGGTGCAAGAGAGATCTGCATGGACGCTTGCACAACTGCATGAAGACTGCAGAGATGTATGTAAGAGTACATGTGTGGTAAGGGTTAATTGGAGTTTTGAACATGTAGGAACTACCTCACCCATTGCAGGAGTGGAAGGAAAATCTACCATGTTGATTTCAAATGTGTTAGCATTTGCCTCTCATTTGTGAGATATTGATTTGTGCTGAATGCTAACCATCACAGTTCAAGAAAACAAGCTGCCCCTTTCCTGTGAGTGCAAGTCTTACAGAACTAGAGCAACACAAATTAAATCTCTGACAACAATTCCTGTGTGCAGACAGACTCATGGTGTGATTCTAGGCAGAAAACGATATTTGATTGGCAATTTCAAAGCACATTTACTACTGTGGTAGAGCAAGTGATAATTACTGTAACAGCCTGACACATTTTCCTTATAGTTTAGAGAGGCAGAAAAGAGCACATGTCCTAACAGCTACTTGAGACCATGAGCATGTGGAACCTGGGTGAGTGATTAGACTAGAGCAAAGGAAATGAGCCTTGGTGACGTTGAATGTGTTAGCGTTACACACTGCTATCTGAAATACTACACAGTGCTGAATAGTAAGCATGGGAGTGCAGGAAAATCAGCTGCCTGTGTGCTAAGAGTGTGCTTCTGGAGACTGTGTATTGTCAGGTGCAAGAGAGATCTGCATGGACGCTTGCACAACTGCATGAAGACTGCAGAGATGTATGTAAGAGTACATGTGTGGTAAGGGTTAATTGGAGGTTTTGAACATGTAGGAACTACCTCACCCATTGCAGGAGTGGAAGGAAAATCTACCATGTTGATTTCAAATGTGTTAGCATTTGCCTCTCATTTGTGAGATATTGATTTGTGCTGAATGCTAACCATCACAGTTCAAGAAAACAAGCTGCCCCTTTCCTGCGAGTGCAAGTCTTACAGAACAAGAGCAACACAAATTAAATCTCTGACAACAATTCCTGTGTGCAGACAGACTCATGGTGTGAATCTAGGCAGAAAACGATATTTGATTGGCAATTTCAAAGCACATTTACTACTGTGGTAGAGCAAGTGATAATTACTGTAACAGCCTGACACATTTTCCTTATAGTTTAGAGAGGCAAAAAAGAGCACATGTCCTAACAGCTACTTGAGACCATGAGCATGTGGAACCTGGGTGAGAGATTAGACTACAGCAAAGGAAATGAACCTTGGTGACGTTGAATGTGTTAGCGTTACACACTGCTATCTGAGATACCACACAGTGCTGAATAGTAAGCATGGGAGTGCAGGAAAATCAGCTGCCTGTGTGCTAAGAGTGTGCTTCTGGAGACTGTGTATTGTCAGGTGCAAGAGAGATCTGCATGGACGCTTGCACAACTGCATGAAGACTGCAGATATGTATGTAAGAGTACATGTGTGGTAAGGGTTAATTGGAGTTTTGAACATGTAGGAACTACCTCACCCATTGCAGGAGTGGAAGGAAAATCTTACATGTTGATTTCAAATGTGTTAGCATTTGCCTCTCATTTGTGAGATATTGATTTGTGCTGAATGCTAACCATCACAGTTCAAGAAAACAAGCTGCCCCTTTCCTGTGAGTGCAAGTCTTACAGAACAAGAGCAACACAAATTAAATCTCTGACAACAATTCCTGTGTGCAGACAGACTCATGGTGTGATTCTAGGCAGAAAACGATATTTGATTGGCAATTTCAAAGCACATTTACTACTGTGGTAGAGCAAATGATAATTACTGTAACAGCCTGAAACATTTTCCTTATAGTTCAGAGAGGCAGAAAAGAGCACATGTCCTAACAGCTACTTGAGACCATGAGCATGTGGAACCTGGGTGAGTGATTAGACTAGAGCAAAGGAAATGAGCCTTGGTGACGTTGAATGTGTTAGCGTTACACACTGCTATCTGAAATACCACACAGTGCTGAATAGTAAGCATGGGAGTGCAGGAAAATCAGCTGCCTGTGTGCTTCTGGAGACTGTGTATTGTCAGGTGCAAGAGAGATCTGCATGGACGCTTGCACAACTGCATGAAGACTGCAGAGATGTATGTAAGAGTACATGTGTGGTAAGGGTTAATTGGAGTTTTGAATATGTAGGAACTACCTCACCCATTGCAGGAGTGGAAGGAAAATCTACCATGTTGATTTCAAATGTGTTAGCATTTGCCTCTCATTTATGAGATATTGATTTGTGCTGAATGCTAACCATCACAGTTCAAGAAAACAAGCTGTTCCTTTCCTGCGAGGGCAAGTCTTACAGAACAAGAGCAACACGAATTAAATCTCTGACAACAATTCCTGTGAGCAGACAGACTCATGTTGTGATTCTAGGCAGAAAACGATATTTGATTGGCAATTTCAAAGCACATTTACTACTGTGGTAGAGCAAGTGATAATTACTGTAACAGCCTGACACATTTTCCTTATAGTTTAGAGAGGCAGAGAAGAGCACATGTCCTAACAGCTACTTGAGACCATGAGCATGTGGAACCTGGGTGAGTGATTGGACTAGAGCAAAGGAAATGAGCCTTGGTGACGTTGAATGTGTTAGCGTTACACACTACTATCTGTAATACCACACAGTGCTGAATAGTAAGCATGGGAGTGCAGGAAAATCAGCTGCCTGTGTGCTAAGAGTGTGCTTCTGGAGACTGTGTATTGTCAGGTGCAAGAGAGATCTGCATGGACGCTTGCACAACTGCATGAAGACTGCAGAGATGTATGTAAGAGTACATGTGTGGTAAGGGTTAATTGGAGTTTTGAACATGTAGGAACTACCTCACCCATTGCAGGAGTGGAAGGAGAATCTACCATATTGATTTCAAATGTGTTAGCATTTGCCTCTAATTTGTGAGATATTGATTTGTGCTGAATGCTAACCATCACAGTTCAAGAAAACAAGCTGCCCCTTTCCTGTGAGTGCAAGTCTTACAGAACTAGAGCAACACAAATTAGATCTCTGACAACAATTCCTGTGTGCAGACAGACTCATGGTGTGATTCTAGGCAGAAAACGATATTTGATTGGCAATTTCAAAGCACATTTACTACTGTGGTAGAGCAAGTGATAATTACTGTAACAGCCTGACATATTTTCCTTATAGTTTAGAGAGGCAGGAAAGAGCACATGTCCTAACAGCTACTTGAGACCATGAGCATGTGGAACCTGGCTGAGTGATTAGACTAGAGCAAAGGAAATGATCCTTGGTGACGTTGAATGTGTTAGCGTTACACACTGCTATCTGAAATACCACACAGTGCTGAATAGTAAGCATGGGAGTGCAGGAAAATCAGCTGCCTGTGTGCTAAGAGTGTGCTTCTGGAGACTGTGTATTGTCAGGTGCAAGAGAGATCTGCATGGACGCTTGCACAACTGCATGAAGACTGCAGAGATGTATGTAAGAGTACATGTGTGGTAAGGGTCAATTGAAGGTTTTGAACATGTAGGAACTACCTCACCCATTGCAGGAGTGGAAGGAAAATCTACCATGTTGATTTCAAATGTGCTAGCAGTTGCCTCTCATTTGTGAGATATTGATTTGTGCTGAATGCTAACCATCGCAGTTCAAGAAAACAAGCTGCCCCTTTCCTGCGAGTGCAAGTCTTACAGAACAAGAGCAACACAAATTAAATCTCTGACAACAATTCCTGTGTGCAGACAGACTCATGGTGTGATTTTAGGCAGAAAACGATATTTGATTGGCAATTTCAAAGCACATTTACTACTGTGGTAGAGCAAGTGAACATTACTGTAACAGCCTGACACATTTTCCTTATAGTTTAGAGAGGCAAAAAAGAGCACATGTCCTAACAGCTACTTGAGACCATGAGCATGTGGAAACTGGGTGAGTGATTAGACTAGAGCAAAGGAAATGAGCCTTGGTGACGTTGAATGTGTTAGCGTTACACACTGCTATCTGAAATACCACACAGTGCTGTATAGTAAGCATGGGAGTGCAGGAAAATCCGCTACCTGTGTGCTAAGAGTGTGCTTCTGGAGACTGTGTATTGTTAGGTGCAAGAGAGATCTGCATGGACGCTTGCACAACTGCATGAAGACTGCAGAGCTGTATGTAAGAGTACATGTGTGGTAAGGGTTAATTGGAGGGTAAACAACCTTTACAACGCAACTTTTACAACGCACTACCATTACAACTAAACTTTTACAACGCAAGTGGATTTACAACGCATGCCATTACAACGCAAGTCTTTACATCGACTTGAGCTAGATGGCGTGCTAACATTACAAATAGTGTAGTTTACTATCGCAACACCTTCCCTACTGTTAAGTGGACTGGAGTTGGAATAGTAAATAACGCTTTTCTAATGTTAGCACGCCATCTAGCGCAAGTCGATGTAAAGACTTGCGTTGTAAAAGCATAGCGTAGTAACATCGCAGTCGTTGTAACGACCGCGAGGTAACTGCACGCGTTGTAATGACTCGCGTTGTTACGTCATACATCCAATTGGAGTTTTGAACATGTAGGAACTACTTCACCCATTGCAGGAGTGGAAGGAAAATCTACCATGTTGATTTCAAATGTGTTAGCATTTGCCCCTCATTTGTGAGATATTGATTTGTGCTGAATGCTAACCATCACAGTTCAAGAAAACAAGCTGCCCCTTTCCTGCGAGTGCAAATCTTACAGAACAAGAGCAACACAAATTAAATCTCTGACAACAATTCCTGTGTGCAGACAGACTCATGGTGTGATTCTAGGCAGAAAACGATATTTGATTGGCAATTTCAAAGCACATTTACTACTGTGGTAGAGCAAGTGATAATTACTGTAACAGCCTGACACATTTTCCTTATAGTTTAGAGAGGCAAAAAAGAGCACATGTCCTAACAGCTACTTGAGACCATGAGCATGTGGAACCTGGGTGAGAGATTAGACTACAGCAAAGGAAATGAACCTTGGTGACGTTGAATGTGTTAGTGTTACACACTGCTATCTGAGATACCACACAGTGCTGAATAGTAAGCATGGGAGTGCAGGAAAATCAGCTGCCTGTGTGCTAAGAGTGTGCTTCTGGAGACTGTGTATTGTCAGGTGCAAGAGCGATCTGCATGGACGCTTGCACAACTGCATGAAGACTGCAGAGATGTATGTAAGAGTACATGTGTGGTAAGGGTTAATTGGAGTTTTGAACATGTAGGAACTACCTCACCCATTGCAGGAGTGGAAGGAAAATCTTCCATGTTGATTTCAAATGTGTTAGCATTTGCCCCTCATTTGTGAGATATTGATTTGTGCTGAATGCTAACCATCACAGTTCAAGAAAACAAGCTGCCCCTTTCCTGTGAGTGCAAGTCTTACAGAACAAGAGCAACACAAATTAAATCTCTGACAACAATTCCTGTGTGCAGACAGACTCATGGTGTGATTCTAGACAGAAAACGATATTTGATTGGCTATTTCAAAGCACATTTACTACTGTGGTAGAGCAAATGATAATTACTGTAACAGCCTGACACATTTTCCTTATAGTTTAGAGAGGCAGAAAAGAGCACATGTCCTAACAGCTACTTGAGACCATGAGCATGTGGAACCTGGTTGAGTGATTAGACTAGAGCAAAGGAAATGAGCCTTGGTGACGTTGAATGTGTTAGCGTTACACACTGCTATCTGAAATACCACACAGTGCTGAATAGTAAGAATGGGAGTGCAGGAAAATCAGCTGCCTGTGTGCTTCTGGAGACTGTGTATTGTCAGGTGCAAGAGAGATCTGCATGGACGCTTGCACAACTGCATGAAGACTGCAGATATGTATGTAAGAGTACATGTGTGGTAAGGGTTAATTGGAGTTTTGAACATGTAGGAACTACCTCACCCATTGCAGGAGTGGAAGGAAAATCTTACATGTTGATTTCAAATGTGTTAGCATTTGCCTCTCATTTGTGAGATATTGATTTGTGCTGAATGCTAACCATCACAGTTCAAGAAAACAAGCTGCCCCTTTCCTGTGAGTGCAAGTCTTACAGAACAAGAGCCACACGAATTAAATCTCTGACAACAATTCCTGTGTGCAGACAGACTCTTGGTGTGATTCTAGGCGGAAAACGATATTTGATTGGCAATTTCAAAGCACATTTACTACTGTGGTAGAGCAAGTGATAATTACTGTAACAGCCTGACACATTTTCCTTATAGTTTAGAGAGGCAGAAAAGAGCACATGTCCTAACAGCTACTTGAGACCATGAGCATGTGGAACCTGGGTGTGTGATTAGACTAGAGCAAAGGAAATGAGCCTTGGTGACGTTGAATGTGTCAGCGTTACACATTGCTATCTGAAATACCACACAGTGCTGAATAGTAAGCATGGGAGTGCAGGAAAATCAGCTGCCTGTGTGCTAAGAGTGTGCTTCTGGAGACTGTGTATTGTCAGGTGCAAGAGAGATCTGCATGGACACTTGCACAACTGCATGAAGACTGCAGAGATGTATGTAAGAGTACATGTGTGGTAAGGGTTAATTGGAGTTTTGAACATGTAGGAACTACCTCACCCATTGCAGGAGTGGAAGGAAAATCTACCATATTGATTTCAAATGTGTTAGCATTTGCCTCTCATTTGTGAGATATTGATTTGTTCTGAATGCTAACCATCACAGTTCAAGAAAACAAGCTGCCCCTTTCCTGCGAGTGCAAGTCTTACAGAACAAGAGCAACAAGAATTAAATCTCTGACAACAATTCCTGTGTGCAGACAGACTCATGGTGTGATTCTAGGCAGAAAACGATACTTGATTGGCAATTTCAAAGCACATTTACTACTGTGGTAGAGCAAGTGATAATTACTGTAACAGCCTGACACATTTTCCTTATAGTTTAGAGAGGCAGAAAAGAGCACATGTCCTAACAGCTACTTGAGAGCATGAGCATGTGGAACCTGGGTGAGTGATTAGACATTAGACTAGATCAAAGGAAATGAGCCTTGGTGACGTTGAATGTGTTAGCGTTACACACTGCTATCTGAAATACCACACAGTGCTGAATAGTAAGCATGGGAGTGCAGGAAAATCAGCTACCTGTGTGCTAAGAGTGTGCTTCTGGAGACTGTGTATTGTTAGGTGCAAGAGAGATCTGCATGGACGCTTGCACAACTGCATGAAGACTGCAGAGCTGTATGTAAGAGTACATGTGTGGTAAGGGTTAATTGGAGGGTAAACAACCTTTACAACGCAACTTTTACAACGCACTACCATTACAACTAAACTTTTACAACGCAAGTGGATTTACAACACATGCCATTACAACGCAAGTCTTTACATCGACTTGAGCTAGATGGCGTGCTAACATTACAAATAGTGTAGTTTACTATCGCAACACCTTCCCTACTGTTAAGTGGACTGGAGTTGGAATAGTAAATTACGCTTTTCTAATGTTAGCACGCCATCTAGCGCAAGTCGATGTAAAGACTTGCGTTGTAATGGCATAGCGTAGTAACATCGCAGTCGTTGTAACGACCGCGATGTAACTGCGCGCGTTGTAATGACTCGCGTTGTTACGTCATACATCCAATTGGAGTTTTGAACATGTAGGAACTACTTCACCCATTACAGGAGTGGAAGGAAAATCTACCATGTTGATTTCAAATGTGTTAGCATTTGACTCTCATTTGTGAGATATTGATTTGTGCTGAATGCTAACCATCACAGTTCAAGAAAACAAGCTGCCCCTTTCCTGCGAGTGCAAATCTTACAGAACAAGAGCAACACAAATTAAATCTCTGACAACAATTCCTGTGTGCAGACAGACTCATGGTGTGATTCTAGGCAGAAAACGATATTTGATTGGCAATTTCAAAGCACATTTACTACTGTGGTAGAGCAAGTGATAATTACTGTAACAGCCTTACACATTTTCCTTATAGTTTAGAGAGGCAAAAAAGAGCACATGTCCTAACAGCTACTTGAGACCATGAGCATGTGGAACCTGGGTGAGAGATTAGACTACAGCAAAGGAAATGAACCTTGGTGACGTTGAATGTGTTAGCGTTACACACTGCTATCTGAGATACCACACAGTGCTGAATAGTAAGCATGGGAGTGCAGGAAAATCAGCTGCCTGTGTGCTAAGAGTGTGCTTCTGGAGACTGTGTATTGTCAGGTGCAAGAGAGATCTGCATGGACGCTTGCACAACTGCATGAAGACTGCAGAGATGTATGTAAGAGTACATGTGTGGTAAGGGTTAATTGGAGTTTTGAACATGTAGGAACTACCTCACCCATTGCAGGAGAGGAAGGAAAATCTTCCATGTTGATTTCAAATGTGTTAGCATTTGCCTCTCATTTGTGAGATATTGATTTGTGCTGAATGCTAACCATCACAGTTCAAGAAAACAAGCTGCCCCTTTCCTGTGAGTGCAAGTCTTACAGAACAAGAGCAACACAAATTAAATCTCTGACAACAATTCCTGTGTGCAGACAGACTCATGGTGTGATTCTAGGCAGAAAACGATATTTAATTGGCAATTTCAAAGCACATTTACTACTGTGGTAGAGCAAATGATAATTACTGTAACAGCCTGACACATTTTCCTTATAGTTTAGAGAGGCAGAAAAGAGCACATGTCCTAACAGCTACTTGAGACCATGAGCATGTGGAACCTGGTTGAGTGATTAGACTAGAGCAAAGGAAATGAGCCTTGGTGACGTTGAATGTGTTAGCGTTACACACTGCTATCTGAAACACCACACAGTGCTGAATAGTAAGAATGGGAGTGCAGGAAAATCAGCTGCCTGTGTGCTAAGAGTGTGCTTCTGGAGACTGTGTATTGTCAGGTGCAAGAGAGATCTGCATGGACGCTTGCACAACTGCATGAAGACTGCAGAGATGTATGTAAGAGTACATGTGTGGTAAGGGTTAATTGAAGGTTTTGAACATGTAGGAACTACCTCACCCATTGCAGGAGTGGAAGGAAAATCTACCATGTTGATTTCAAATGTGTTAGCATTTGCCTCTCATTTGTGAGATATTGATTTGTGCTGAATGCTAACCATCGCAGTTCAAGAAAACAAGCTGCCCCTTTCCTGCGAGTGCAAGTCTTACAGAACAAGAGCAACACAAATTAAATCTCTGACAACAATTCCTGTGTGCAGACAGACTCATGGTGTGATTCTAGGCAGAAAACGATATTTCATTGGCAATTTCAAAGCACATTTACTACTGTGGTAGAGCAAGTGAAAATTACTGTAACAGCCTGACACATTTTCCTTATAGTTTAGAGAGGCAGAAAAGAGCACATGTCCTAACAGCTACTTGAGACCATGAGCATGTGGAAACTGGGTGAGTGATTAGACTAGAGCAAAGGAAATGAGCCTTGGTGACGTTGAATGTGTTAGCGTTACACACTGCTATCTGAAATACCACACAGTGCTGAATAGTAAGCATGGGAGTGCAGGAAAATCAGCTGCCTGTGTGCTAAGAGTGTGCTTCTGGAGACTGTGTATTGTCAGGTGCAAGAGAGATCTGCATGGACGCTTGCACAACTGCATAAAGACTGTAGAGCTGTATGTAAGAGTACATGTGTGGTAAGGGTTAATTGGAGGGTAAACAACCTTTACAACGCAACTTTTACAACGCACTACCATTACAACAAAACTTTTACAACGCAAGTGGATTTACAACGCATGCCATTACAACGCAAGTCTTTACATCGACTTGCGCTAGATGGCGTGCTAACATTACAAATAGTGTAGTTTACTATCCCAACACCTTCCCTACTGTTAAGTGGACTGGAGTTGGAATAGTAAATTACGCTTTTCTAATGTTAGCACGCCATCTAGCGCAGGTCGATGTAAAGACTTGCGTTGTAATGGCATAGTGTAGTAACATCGCAGTCGTTGTAACGACCGCGATGTAACTGCGTGCGTTGTAATGACTCGCGTTGTTACGTCATACATCCAATTGGAGTTTTGAACATGTAGGAACTACTTCACCCATTGCAGGAGTGGAAGGAAAATCTACCATGTTGATTTCAAATGTGTTAGCATTTGACTCTCATTTGTGAGATATTGATTTGTGCTGAATGCTAACCATCACAGTTCAAGAAAACAAGCTGCCCCTTTCCTGCGAGTGCAAGTCTTACAGAACAAGAGCAACACAAATTAAATCTCTGACAACAATTCCTGTGTGCAGACAGACTCATGGTGTGATTCTAGGCGGAAAACGATATTTGATTGGCAATTTCAAAGCACATTTACTACTGTGGTAGAGCAAGTGATAATTACTGTAACAGCCTGACACATTTTCCTTATAGTTTAGAAAGGCAGAAAAGAGCACATGTCCTAACAGCTACTTGAGACCATGAGCATGTGGAACCTGGGTGTGTGATTAGACTAGAGCAAAGGAAATGAGCCTTGGTGACGTTGAATGTGTCAGCGTTACACAATGCTATCTGAAATACCACACAGTGCTGAATAGTAAGCATGGGAGTGCAGGAAAATCAGCTGCCTGTGTGCTAAGAGTGTGCTTCTGGAGACTGTGTATTGTCAGGTGCAAGAGAGATCTGCATGGACACTTGCACAACTGCATGAAGACTGCAGAGATGTATGTAAGAGTACATGTGTGGTAAGGGTTAATTGGAGTTTTGAACATGTAGGAACTACCTCACCCATTGCAGGAGTGGAAGGAAAATCTACCATATTGATTTCAAATGTGTTAGCATTTGCCTCTCATTTGTGAGATATTGATTTGTTCTGAATGCTAACCATCACAGTTCAAGAAAACAAGCTGCCCCTTTCCTGCGAGTGCAAGTTTTACAGAACAAGAGCAACAAGAATTAAATCTCTGACAACAATTCCTGTGTGCAGACAGACTCATGGTGTGATTCTAGGCAGAAAACGATACTTGATTGGCAATTTCAAAGCACATTTACTACTGTGGTAGAGCAAGTGATAATTACTGTAACAGCCTGACACATTTTCCTTATAGTTTAGAGAGGCAGAAAAGAGCACATGTCCTAACAGCTACTTGAGAGCATGAGCATGTGGAACCTGGGTGAGTGATTAGACATTAGACTAGATCAAAGGAAATGAGCCTTGGTGACGTTGAATGTGTTAGCGTTACACACTGCTATCTGAAATACCACACAGTGCTGAATAGTAAGCATGGGAGTGCAGGAAAATCAGCTACCTGTGTGCTAAGAGTGTGCTTCTGGAGACTGTGTATTGTTAGGTGCAAGAGAGATCTGCATGGACGCTTGCACAACTGCATGAAGACTGCAGAGCTGTATGTAAGAGTACATGTGTGGTAAGGGTTAATTGGAGGGTAAACAACCTTTACAACGCAACTTTTACAACGCACTACCATTACAACTAAACTTTTACAATGCTAGTGGATTTACAACACATGCCATTACAACGCAAGTCTTTACATCGACTTGAGCTAGATGGCGTGCTAACATTACAAATAGTGTAGTTTACAATCGCAACACCTTCCCTACTGTTAAGTGGACTGGAGTTGGAATAGTAAATTACGCTTTTCTAATGTTAGCACGCCATCTAGCGCAAGTCGATGTAAAGACTTGCGTTGTAATGGCATAGCGTAGTAACATCGCAGTGGTTGTAACGACCGCGATGTAACTGCGCGCGTTGTAATGACTCGCGTTGTTACGTCATACATCCAATTAGAGTTTTGAACATGTAGGAACTACTTCACCCATTGCAGGAGTGGAAGGAAAATCTACCATGTTGATTTCAAATGTGTTAGCATTTGACTCTCATTTGTGAGATATTGATTTGTGCTGAATGCTAACCATCACAGTTCAAGAAAACAAGCTGCCCCTTTCCTGCGAGTGCAAATCTTACAGAACAAGAGCAACACAAATTAAATCTCTGACAACAATTCCTGTGTGCAGACAGACTCATGGTGTGATTCTAGGCAGAAAACGATATTTGATTGGCAATTTCAAAGCACATTTACTACTGTGGTAGAGCAAGTGATAATTACTGTAACAGCCTTACACATTTTCCTTATAGTTTAGAGAGGCGAAAAAGAGCACATGTCCTAACAGCTACTTGAGACCATGAGCATGTGGAACCTGGGTGAGAGATTAGACTACAGCAAAGGAAATGAACCTTGGTGACGTTGAATGTGTTAGCGTTACACACTGCTATCTGAGATACCACACAGTGCTGAATAGTAAGCATGGGAGTGCAGGAAAATCAGCTGCCTGTGTGCTAAGAGTGTGCTTCTGGAGACTGTGTATTGTCAGGTGCAAGAGAGATCTGCATGGACGCTTGCACAACTGCATGAAGACTGCAGAGATGTATGTAAGAGTACATGTGTGGTAAGGGTTAATTGGAGTTTTGAACATGTAGGAACTACCTCACCCATTGCAGGAGTGGAAGGAAAATCTTCCATGTTGATTTCAAATGTGTTAGCATTTGCCTCTCATTTGTGAGATATTGATTTGTGCTGAATGCTAACCATCACAGTTCAAGAAAACAAGCTGCCCCTTTCCTGTGAGTGCAAGTCTTACAGAACAAGAGCAACACAAATTAAATCTCTGACAACAATTCCTGTGTGCAGACAGACTCATGGTGTGATTCTAGGCAGAAAACGATATTTGATTGGCAATTTCAAAGCACATTTACTACTGTGGTAGAGCAAATGATAATTACTGTAACAGCCTGACACATTTTCCTTATAGTTTAGAGAGGCAGAAAAGAGCACATGTCCTAACAGCTACTTGAGACCATGAGCATGTGGAACCTGGGTGAGTGATTAGACTAGAGCAAAGGAAATGAGCCTTGGTGACATTGAATGTGTCAGCGTTACACACTGCTATCTGAAATACCACACAGTGCTGAATAGTAAGCATGGGAGTGCAGGAAAATCAGCTGCCTGTGTGCTAAGAGTGTGCTTCTGGAGACTGTGTATTGTCAGGTGCAAGAGAGATCTGCATGGACGCTTTCACAACTGCATGAAGACTGCAGATATGTATGTAAGAGTACATGTGTGGTAAGGGTTAATTGGAGTTTTGAACATGTAGGAACTACCTCACCCATTGCAGGAGTGGAAGGAAAATCTTACATGTTGATTTCAAATGTGTTAGCATTTGCCTCTCATTTGTGAGATATTGATTTGTGCTGAATGCTAACCATCACAGTTCAAGAAAACAAGCTGCCCCTTTCCTGTGAGTGCAAGTCTTACAGAACAAGAGCAACACGAATTAAATCTCTGACAACAATTCCTGTGTGCAGACAGACTCATGGTGTGATTCTAGGCGGAAAACGATATTTGATTGGAAATTTCAAAGCACATTTACTAGTGTGGTAGAGCAAGTGATAATTACTGTAACAGCCTGACACATTTTCCTTATAGTTTAGAGAGGCAGAAAAGAGCACATGTCTTAACAGCTACTTGAGACCATGAGCATGTGGAACCTGGGTGTGTGATTAGACTAGAGCAAAGGAAATGAGCCTTGGTGACGTTGAATGTGTCAGCGTTACACAATGCTATCTGAAATACCACACAGTGCTGAATAGTAAGCATGGGAGTGCAGGAAAATCAGCTGCCTGTGTGCTAAGAGTGTGCTTCTGGAGACTGTGTATTGTCAGGTGCAAGAGAGATCTGCATGGACACTTGCACAACTGCATGAAGACTGCAGAGATGTATGTAAGAGTACATGTGTTGTAAGGGTTAATTGGAGTTTTGAACATGTAGGAACTACCTCACCCATTGCAGGAGTGGAAGGAAAATCTACCATATTGATTTCAAATGTGTTAGCATTTGCCTCTCATTTGTGAGATATTGATTTTTTCTGAATGCTAACCATCACAGTTCAAGAAAACAAGCTGCCCCTTTCCTGCGAGTGCAAGTCTTACAGAACAAGAGCAACAAGAATTAAATCTCTGACAACAATTCCTGTGTGCAGACAGACTCATGGTGTGATTCTAGGCAGAAAACGATACTTGATTGGCAATTTCAAAGCACATTTACTACTGTGGTAGAGCAAGTGATAATTACTGTAACAGCCTGACACATTTTCCTTATAGTTTAGAGAGGCAGAAAAGAGCACATGTCCTAACAGCTACTTGAGAGCATGAGCATGTGGAACCTGGGTGAGTGATTAGACATTAGACTAGATCAAAGGAAATGAGCCTTGGTGACGTTGAATGTGTTAGCGTTACACACTGCTATCTGAAATACCACACAGTGCTGAATAGTAAGCATGGGAGTGCAGGAAAATCAGCTACCTGTGTGCTAAGAGTGTGCTTCTGGAGACTGTGTATTGTTAGGTGCAAGAGAGATCTGCATGGACGCTTGCACAACTGCATGAAGACTGCAGAGCTGTATGTAAGAGTACATGTGTGGTAAGGGTTAATTGGAGGGTAAACAACCTTTACAACGCAACTTTTACAACGCACTACCATTACAACTAAACTTTTACAACGCAAGTGGATTTACAACACATGCCATTACAACGCAAGTCTTTACATCGACTTGAGCTAGATGGCGTGCTAACATTACAAATAGTGTAGTTTACTATCGCAACACCTTCCCTACTGTTAAGTGGACTGGAGTTGGAATAGTAAATTACGCTTTTCTAATGTTAGCACGCCATCTAGCGCAAGTCGATGTAAAGACTTGCGTTGTAATGGCATAGCGTAGTAACATCGCAGTCGTTGTAACGACCGCGATGTAACTGCGCGCGTTGTAATGACTCGCGTTGTTACGTCATACATCCAATTGGAGTTTTGAACATGTAGGAACTACTTCACCCATTGCAGGAGTGGAAGGAAAATCTACCATGTTGATTTCAAATGTGTTAGCATTTGACTCTCATTTGTGAGATATTGATTTGTGCTGAATGCTAACCATCACAGTTCAAGAAAACAAGCTGCCCCTTTCCTGCGAGTGCAAATCTTACAGAACAAGAGCAACACAAATTAAATCTCTGACAACAATTCCTGTGTGCAGACAGACTCATGGTGTGATTCTAGGCAGAAAACGATATTTGATTGGCAATTTCAAAGCACATTTACTACTGTGGTAGAGCAAGTGATAATTACTGTAACAGCCTTACACATTTTCCTTATAGTTTAGAGAGGCAAAAAAGAGCACATGTCCTAACAGCTACTTGAGACCATGAGCATGTGGAACCTGGGTGAGAGATTAGACTACAGCAAAGGAAATGAACCTTGGTGACGTTGAATGTGTTAGCGTTACACACTGCTATCTGAGATACCACACAGTGCTGAATAGTAAGCATGGGAGTGCAGGAAAATCAGCTGCCTGTGTGCTAAGAGTGTGCTTCTGGAGACTGTGTATTGTCAGGTGCAAGAGAGATCTGCATGGACGCTTGCACAACTGCATGAAGACTGCAGATATGTATGTAAGAGTACATGTGTGGTAAGGGTTAATTGGAGTTTTGAACATGTAGGAACTACCTCACCCATTGCAGGAGTGGAAGGAAAATCTTACATGTTGATTTCAAATGTGTTAGCATTTGCCTCTCATTTGTGAGATATTGATTTGTGCTGAATGCTAACCATCACAGTTCAAGAAAACAAGCTGCCCCTTTCCTGTGAGTTCAAGTCTTACAGAACAAGAGCAACACAAATTAAATCTCTGACAACAATTCCTGTGTGCAGACAGACTCATGGTGTGATTCTAGGCAGAAAACGATATTTGATTGGCAATTTCAAAGCACATTTACTACTGTGGTAGAGCAAATGATAATTACTGTAACAGCCTGACTCATTTTCCTTATAGTTTAGAGAGGCAGAAAAGAGCACATGTCCTAACAGCTACTTGAGACCATGAGCATGTGGAACCTGGGTGAGTGATTAGACTAGAGCAAAGGAAATGAGCCTTGGTGACATTGAATGTGTCAGCGTTACACACTGCTATCTGAAATACCACACAGTGCTGAATAGTAAGCATGGGAGTGCAGGAAAATCAGCTGCCTGTGTGCTAAGAGTGTGCTTCTGGAGACTGTGTATTGTCAGGTGCAAGAGAGATCTGCATGGACGCTTGCACAACTGCATGAAGACTGCAGATATGTATGTAAGAGTACATGTGTGGTAAGGGTTAATTGGAGTTTTGAACATGTAGGAACTACCTCACCCATTGCAGGAGTGGAAGGAAAATCTTACATGTTGATTTCAAATGTGTTAGCATTTGCCTCTCATTTGTGAGATATTGATTTGTGCTGAATGCTAACCATCACAGTTCAAGAAAACAAGCTGCCCCTTTCCTGTGAGTGCAAGTCTTACAGAACAAGAGCAACACAAATTAAATCTCTGACAACAATTCCTGTGTGCAGACAGACTCATGGTGTGATTCTAGGCAGAAAACGATATTTGATTGGCAATTTCAAAGCACATTTACTACTGTGGTAGAGCAAATGATAATTACTGTAACAGCCTGAAACATTTTCCTTATAGTTCAGAGAGGCAGAAAAGAGCACATGTCCTAACAGCTACTTGAGACCATGAGCATGTGGAACCTGGGTGAGTGATTAGACTAGAGCAAAGGAAATGAGCCTTGGTGACGTTGAATGTGTTAGCGTTACACACTGCTATCTGAAATACCACACAGTGCTGAATAGTAAGCATGGGAGTGCAGGAAAATCAGCTGCCTGTGTGCTTCTGGAGACTGTGTATTGTCAGGTGCAAGAGAGATCTGCATGGACGCTTGCACAACTGCATGAAGACTGCAGAGATGTATGTAAGAGTACATGTGTGGTAAGGGTTAATTGGAGTTTTGAATATGTAGGAACTACCTCACCCATTGCAGGAGTGGAAGGAAAATCTACCATGTTGATTTCAAATGTGTTAGCATTTGCCTCTCATTTATGAGATATTGATTTGTGCTGAATGCTAACCATCACAGTTCAAGAAAACAAGCTGTTCCTTTCCTGCGAGGGCAAGTCTTACAGAACAAGAGCAACACGAATTAAATCTCTGACAACAATTCCTGTGTGCAGACAGACTCATGTTGTGATTCTAGGCAGAAAACGATATTTGATTGGCAATTTCAAAGCACATTTACTACTGTGGTAGAGCAAGTGATAATTACTGTAACAGCCTGACACATTTTCCTTATAGTTTAGAGAGGCAGAGAAGAGCACATGTCCTAACAGCTACTTGAGACCATGAGCATGTGGAACCTGGGTGAGTGATTGGACTAGAGCAAAGGAAATGAGCCTTGGTGACGTTGAATGTGTTAGCGTTACACACTACTATCTGTAATACCACACAGTGCTGAATAGTAAGCATGGGAGTGCAGGAAAATCAGCTGCCTGTGTGCTAAGAGTGTGCTTCTGGAGACTGTGTATTGTCAGGTGCAAGAGAGATCTGCATGGACGCTTGCACAACTGCATGAAGACTGCAGAGATGTATGTAAGAGTACATGTGTGGTAAGGGTTAATTGGAGTTTTGAACATGTAGGAACTACCTCACCCATTGCAGGAGTGGAAGGAGAATCTACCATATTGATTTCAAATGTGTTAGCATTTGCCTCTAATTTGTGAGATATTGATTTGTGCTGAATGCTAACCATCACAGTTCAAGAAAACAAGCTGCCCCTTTCCTGTGAGTGCAAGTCTTACAGAACTAGAGCAACACAAATTAGATCTCTGACAACAATTCCTGTGTGCAGACAGACTCATGGTGTGATTCTAGGCAGAAAACGATATTTGATTGGCAATTTCAAAGCACATTTACTACTGTGGTAGAGCAAGTGATAATTACTGTAACAGCCTGACATATTTTCCTTATAGTTTAGAGAGGCAGGAAAGAGCACATGTCCTAACAGCTACTTGAGACCATGAGCATGTGGAACCTGGCTGAGTGATTAGACTAGAGCAAAGGAAATGATCCTTGGTGACGTTGAATGTGTTAGCGTTACACACTGCTATCTGAAATACCACACAGTGCTGAATAGTAAGCATGGGAGTGCAGGAAAATCAGCTGCCTGTGTGCTAAGAGTGTGCTTCTGGAGACTGTGTATTGTCAGGTGCAAGAGAGATCTGCATGGACGCTTGCACAACTGCATGAAGACTGCAGAGATGTATGTAAGAGTACATGTGTGGTAAGGGTTAATTGAAGGTTTTGAACATGTAGGAACTACCTCACCCATTGCAGGAGTGGAAGGAAAATCTACCATGTTGATTTCAAATGTGCTAGCAGTTGCCTCTCATTTGTGAGATATTGATTTGTGCTGAATGCTAACCATCGCAGTTCAAGAAAACAAGCTGCCCCTTTCCTGCGAGTGCAAGTCTTACAGAACAAGAGCAACACAAATTAAATCTCTGACAACAATTCCTGTGTGCAGACAGACTCATGGTGTGATTTTAGGCAGAAAACGATATTTGATTGGCAATTTCAAAGCACATTTACTACTGTGGTAGAGCAAGTGAACATTACTGTAACAGCCTGACACATTTTCCTTATAGTTTAGAGAGGCAAAAAAGAGCACATGTCCTAACAGCTACTTGAGACCATGAGCATGTGGAAACTGGGTGAGTGATTAGACTAGAGCAAAGGAAATGAGCCTTGGTGACGTTGAATGTGTTAGCGTTACACACTGCTATCTGAAATACCACACAGTGCTGTATAGTAAGCATGGGAGTGCAGGAAAATCCGCTACCTGTGTGCTAAGAGTGTGCTTCTGGAAACTGTGTATTGTTAGGTGCAAGAGAGATCTGCATGGACGCTTGCACAACTGCATGAAGACTGCAGAGCTGTATGTAAGAGTACATGTGTGGTAAGGGTTAATTGGAGGGTAAACAACCTTTACAACGCAACTTTTACAACGCACTACCATTACAACTAAACTTTTACAACGCAAGTGGATTTACAACGCATGCCATTACAACGCAAGTCTTTACATCGACTTGAGCTAGATGGCGTGCTAACATTACAAATAGTGTAGTTTACTATCGCAACACCTTCCCTACTGTTAAGTGGACTGGAGTTGGAATAGTAAATTACGCTTTTCTAATGTTAGCACGCCATCTAGCGCAAGTCGATGTAAAGACTTGCGTTGTAAAAGCATAGCGTAGTAACATCGCAGTCGTTGTAACGACCGCGAGGTAACTGCACACGTTGTAATGACTCGCGTTGTTACGTCATACATCCAATTGGAGTTTTGAACATGTAGGAACTACTTCACCCATTGCAGGAGTGGAAGGAAAATCTACCATGTTGATTTCAAATGTGTTAGCATTTGCCCCTCATTTGTGAGATATTGATTTGTGCTGAATGCTAACCATCACAGTTCAAGAAAACAAGCTGCCCCTTTCCTGCGAGTGCAAATCTTACAGAACAAGAGCAACACAAATTAAATCTCTGACAACAATTCCTGTGTGCAGACAGACTCATGGTGTGATTCTAGGCAGAAAACGATATTTGATTGGCAATTTCAAAGCACATTTACTACTGTGGTAGAGCAAGTGATAATTACTGTAACAGCCTGACACATTTTCCTTATAGTTTAGAGAGGCAAAAAAGAGCACATGTCCTAACAGCTACTTGAGACCATGAGCATGTGGAACCTGGGTGAGAGATTAGACTACAGCAAAGGAAATGAACCTTGGTGACGTTGAATGTGTTAGTGTTACACACTGCTATCTGAGATACCACACAGTGCTGAATAGTAAGCATGGGAGTGCAGGAAAATCAGCTGCCTGTGTGCTAAGAGTGTGCTTCTGGAGACTGTGTATTGTCAGGTGCAAGAGCGATCTGCATGGACGCTTGCACAACTGCATGAAGACTGCAGAGATGTATGTAAGAGTACATGTGTGGTAAGGGTTAATTGGAGTTTTGAACATGTAGGAACTACCTCACCCATTGCAGGAGTGGAAGGAAAATCTTCCATGTTGATTTCAAATGTGTTAGCATTTGCCTCTCATTTGTGAGATATTGATTTGTGCTGAATGCTAACCATCACAGTTCAAGAAAACAAGCTGCCCCTTTCCTGTGAGTGCAAGTCTTACAGAACAAGAGCAACACAAATTAAATCTCTGACAACAATTCCTGTGTGCAGACAGACTCATGGTGTGATTCTAGGCAGAAAACGATATTTGATTGGCAATTTCAAAGCACATTTACTACTGTGGTAGAGCAAATGATAATTACTGTAACAGCCTGACACATTTTCCTTATAGTTTAGAGAGGCAGAAAAGAGCACATGTCCTAACAGCTACTTGAGACCATGAGCATGTGGAACCTGGTTGAGTGATTAGACTAGAGCAAAGGAAATGAGCCTTGGTGACGTTGAATGTGTTAGCGTTACACACTGCTATCTGAAATACCACACAGTGCTGAATAGTAAGAATGGGAGTGCAGGAAAATCAGCTGCCTGTGTGCTTCTGGAGACTGTGTATTGTCAGGTGCAAGAGAGATCTGCATGGACGCTTGCACAACTGCATGAAGACTGCAGAGATGTATGTAAGAGTACATGTGTGGTAAGGGTTAATTGGAGTTTTGAACATGTAGGAACTACCTCACCCATTGCAGGAGTGGAAGGAAAATCTTCCATGTTGATTTCAAGTGTGTTAGCATTTGCCTCTCATTTGTGAGATATTGATTTGTGCTGAATGCTAACCATCACAGTTCAAGAAAACAAGCTGCCCCTTTCCTGTGAGTGCAAGTCTTACAGAACAAGAGCAACACAAATTAAATCTCTGACAACAATTCCTGTGTGCAGACATACTCATGGTGTGATTCTAGGCAGAAAACGATATTTGATTGGCAATTTCAAAGCACATTTACTACTGTGGTAGAACAAATGATAATTACTGTAACAGCCTGAAACATTTTCCTTATAGTTCAGAGAGGCAGAAAAGAGCACATGTCCTAACAGCTACTTGAGACCATGAGCATGTGGAACCTGGGTGAGTGATTAGACTAGAGCAAAGGAAATGAGCCTTGGTGACGTTGAATGTGTTAGCGTTACACACTGCTATCTGAAATACCACACAGTGCTGAATAGTAAGCATGGGAGTGCAGGAAAATCAGCTGCCTGTGTGCTAAGCGTGTGCTTCTGGAGACTGTGTATTGTCAGGTGCAAGAGAGGTCTGCATGGACGCTTGCACAACTGCATGAAGACTGCAGAGATGTATGTAAGAGTACATGTGTGGTAAGGGTTAATTGGAGTTTTGAACATGTAGGAACTACCTCACCCATTGCAGGAGTGGAAGGAAAATCTTCCATGTTGATTTCAAATGTGTTAGCATTTGCCTCTCATTTGTGAGATATTGATTTGTGCTGAATGCTAACCATCACAGTTCAAGAAAACAAGCTGCCCCTTTCCTGTGAGTTCAAGTCTTACAGAACAAGAGCAACACAAATTAAATCTCTGACAACAATTCCTGTGTGCAGACAGACTCATGGTGTGATTCTAGGCAGAAAACGATATTTGATTGGCAATTTCAAAGCACATTTACTACTGTGGTAGAGCAAATGATAATTACTGTAACAGCCTGACTCATTTTCCTTATAGTTTAGAGAGGCAGAAAAGAGCACATGTCCTAACAGCTACTTGAGACCATGAGCATGTGGAACCTGGGTGAGTGATTAGACTAGAGCAAAGGAAATGAGCCTTGGTGACATTGAATGTGTCAGCGTTACACACTGCTATCTGAAATACCACACAGTGCTGAATAGTAAGCATGGGAGTGCAGGAAAATCAGCTGCCTGTGTGCTAAGAGTGTGCTTCTGGAGACTGTGTATTGTCAGGTGCAAGAGAGATCTGCATGGACGCTTGCACAACTGCATGAAGACTGCAGATATGTATGTAAGAGTACATGTGTGGTAAGGGTTAATTGGAGTTTTGAACATGTAGGAACTACCTCACCCATTGCAGGAGTGGAAGGAAAATCTTACATGTTGATTTCAAATGTGTTAGCATTTGCCTCTCATTTGTGAGATATTGATTTGTGCTGAATGCTAACCATCACAGTTCAAGAAAACAAGCTGCCCCTTTCCTGTGAGTGCAAGTCTTACAGAACAAGAGCAACACAAATTAAATCTCTGACAACAATTCCTGTGTGCAGACAGACTCATGGTGTGATTCTAGGCAGAAAACGATATTTGATTGGCAATTTCAAAGCACATTTACTACTGTGGTAGAGCAAATGATAATTACTGTAACAGCCTGAAACATTTTCCTTATAGTTCAGAGAGGCAGAAAAGAGCACATGTCCTAACAGCTACTTGAGACCATGAGCATGTGGAACCTGGGTGAGTGATTAGACTAGAGCAAAGGAAATGAGCCTTGGTGACGTTGAATGTGTTAGCGTTACACACTGCTATCTGAAATACCACACAGTGCTGAATAGTAAGCATGGGAGTGCAGGAAAATCAGCTGCCTGTGTGCTTCTGGAGACTGTGTATTGTCAGGTGCAAGAGAGATCTGCATGGACGCTTGCACAACTGCATGAAGACTGCAGAGATGTATGTAAGAGTACATGTGTGGTAAGGGTTAATTGGAGTTTTGAATATGTAGGAACTACCTCACCCATTGCAGGAGTGGAAGGAAAATCTACCATGTTGATTTCAAATGTGTTAGCATTTGCCTCTCATTTATGAGATATTGATTTGTGCTGAATGCTAACCATCACAGTTCAAGAAAACAAGCTGTTCCTTTCCTGCGAGGGCAAGTCTTACAGAACAAGAGCAACACGAATTAAATCTCTGACAACAATTCCTGTGTGCAGACAGACTCATGTTGTGATTCTAGGCAGAAAACGATATTTGATTGGCAATTTCAAAGCACATTTACTACTGTGGTAGAGCAAGTGATAATTACTGTAACAGCCTGACACATTTTCCTTATAGTTTAGAGAGGCAGAGAAGAGCACATGTCCTAACAGCTACTTGAGACCATGAGCATGTGGAACCTGGGTGAGTGATTGGACTAGAGCAAAGGAAATGAGCCTTGGTGACGTTGAATGTGTTAGCGTTACACACTACTATCTGTAATACCACACAGTGCTGAATAGTAAGCATGGGAGTGCAGGAAAATCAGCTGCCTGTGTGCTAAGAGTGTGCTTCTGGAGACTGTGTATTGTCAGGTGCAAGAGAGATCTGCATGGACGCTTGCACAACTGCATGAAGACTGCAGAGATGTATGTAAGAGTACATGTGTGGTAAGGGTTAATTGGAGTTTTGAACATGTAGGAACTACCTCACCCATTGCAGGAGTGGAAGGAGAATCTACCATGTTGATTTCAAATGTGTTAGCATTTGCCTCTAATTTGTGAGATATTGATTTGTGCTGAATGCTAACCATCACAGTTCAAGAAAACAAGCTGCCCCTTTCCTGTGAGTGCAAGTCTTACAGAACTAGAGCAACACAAATTAGATCTCTGACAACAATTCCTGTGTGCAGACAGACTCATGGTGTGATTCTAGGCAGAAAACGATATTTGATTGGCAATTTCAAAGCACATTTACTACTGTGGTAGAGCAAGTGATAATTACTGTAACAGCCTGACATATTTTCCTTATAGTTTAGAGAGGCAGGAAAGAGCACATGTCCTAACAGCTACTTGAGACCATGAGCATGTGGAACCTGGCTGAGTGATTAGACTAGAGCAAAGGAAATGATCCTTGGTGACGTTGAATGTGTTAGCGTTACACACTGCTATCTGAAATACCACACAGTGCTGAATAGTAAGCATGGGAGTGCAGGAAAATCAGCTGCCTGTGTGCTAAGAGTGTGCTTCTGGAGACTGTGTATTGTCAGGTGCAAGAGAGATCTGCATGGACGCTTGCACAACTGCATGAAGACTGCAGAGATGTATGTAAGAGTACATGTGTGGTAAGGGTTAATTGAAGGTTTTGAACATGTAGGAACTACCTCACCCATTGCAGGAGTGGAAGGAAAATCTACCATGTTGATTTCAAATGTGCTAGCAGTTGCCTCTCATTTGTGAGATATTGATTTGTGCTGAATGCTAACCATCGCAGTTCAAGAAAACAAGCTGCCCCTTTCCTGCGAGTGCAAGTCTTACAGAACAAGAGCAACACAAATTAAATCTCTGACAACAATTCCTGTGTGCAGACAGACTCATGGTGTGATTTTAGGCAGAAAACGATATTTGATTGGCAATTTCAAAGCACATTTACTACTGTGGTAGAGCAAGTGAACATTACTGTAACAGCCTGACACATTTTCCTTATAGTTTAGAGAGGCAAAAAAGAGCACATGTCCTAACAGCTACTTGAGACCATGAGCATGTGGAAACTGGGTGAGTGATTAGACTAGAGCAAAGGAAATGAGCCTTGGTGACGTTGAATGTGTTAGCGTTACACACTGCTATCTGAAATACCACACAGTGCTGTATAGTAAGCATGGGAGTGCAGGAAAATCCGCTACCTGTGTGCTAAGAGTGTGCTTCTGGAAACTGTGTATTGTTAGGTGCAAGAGAGATCTGCATGGACGCTTGCACAACTGCATGAAGACTGCAGAGCTGTATGTAAGAGTACATGTGTGGTAAGGGTTAATTGGAGGGTAAACAACCTTTACAACGCAACTTTTACAACGCACTACCATTACAACTAAACTTTTACAACGCAAGTGGATTTACAACGCATGCCATTACAACGCAAGTCTTTACATCGACTTGAGCTAGATGGCGTGCTAACATTACAAATAGTGTAGTTTACTATCGCAACACCTTCCCTACTGTTAAGTGGACTGGAGTTGGAATAGTAAATTACGCTTTTCTAATGTTAGCACGCCATCTAGCGCAAGTCGATGTAAAGACTTGCGTTGTAAAAGCATAGCGTAGTAACATCGCAGTCGTTGTAACGACCGCGAGGTAACTGCACACGTTGTAATGACTCGCGTTGTTACGTCATACATCCAATTGGAGTTTTGAACATGTAGGAACTACTTCACCCATTGCAGGAGTGGAAGGAAAATCTACCATGTTGATTTCAAATGTGTTAGCATTTGCCCCTCATTTGTGAGATATTGATTTGTGCTGAATGCTAACCATCACAGTTCAAGAAAACAAGCTGCCCCTTTCCTGCGAGTGCAAATCTTACAGAACAAGAGCAACACAAATTAAATCTCTGACAACAATTCCTGTGTGCAGACAGACTCATGGTGTGATTCTAGGCAGAAAACGATATTTGATTGGCAATTTCAAAGCACATTTACTACTGTGGTAGAGCAAGTGATAATTACTGTAACAGCCTGACACATTTTCCTTATAGTTTAGAGAGGCAAAAAAGAGCACATGTCCTAACAGCTACTTGAGACCATGAGCATGTGGAACCTGGGTGAGAGATTAGACTACAGCAAAGGAAATGAACCTTGGTGACGTTGAATGTGTTAGTGTTACACACTGCTATCTGAGATACCACACAGTGCTGAATAGTAAGCATGGGAGTGCAGGAAAATCAGCTGCCTGTGTGCTAAGAGTGTGCTTCTGGAGACTGTGTATTGTCAGGTGCAAGAGCGATCTGCATGGACGCTTGCACAACTGCATGAAGACTGCAGAGATGTATGTAAGAGTACATGTGTGGTAAGGGTTAATTGGAGTTTTGAACATGTAGGAACTACCTCACCCATTGCAGGAGTGGAAGGAAAATCTTCCATGTTGATTTCAAATGTGTTAGCATTTGCCTCTCATTTGTGAGATATTGATTTGTGCTGAATGCTAACCATCACAGTTCAAGAAAACAAGCTGCCCCTTTCCTGTGAGTGCAAGTCTTACAGAACAAGAGCAACACAAATTAAATCTCTGACAACAATTCCTGTGTGCAGACAGACTCATGGTGTGATTCTAGGCAGAAAACGATATTTGATTGGCAATTTCAAAGCACATTTACTACTGTGGTAGAGCAAATGATAATTACTGTAACAGCCTGACACATTTTCCTTATAGTTTAGAGAGGCAGAAAAGAGCACATGTCCTAACAGCTACTTGAGACCATGAGCATGTGGAACCTGGTTGAGTGATTAGACTAGAGCAAAGGAAATGAGCCTTGGTGACGTTGAATGTGTTAGCGTTACACACTGCTATCTGAAATACCACACAGTGCTGAATAGTAAGAATGGGAGTGCAGGAAAATCAGCTGCCTGTGTGCTTCTGGAGACTGTGTATTGTCAGGTGCAAGAGAGATCTGCATGGACGCTTGCACAACTGCATGAAGACTGCAGAGATGTATGTAAGAGTACATGTGTGGTAAGGGTTAATTGGAGTTTTGAACATGTAGGAACTACCTCACCCATTGCAGGAGTGGAAGGAAAATCTTCCATGTTGATTTCAAGTGTGTTAGCATTTGCCTCTCATTTGTGAGATATTGATTTGTGCTGAATGCTAACCATCACAGTTCAAGAAAACAAGCTGCCCCTTTCCTGTGAGTGCAAGTCTTACAGAACAAGAGCAACACAAATTAAATCTCTGACAACAATTCCTGTGTGCAGACATACTCATGGTGTGATTCTAGGCAGAAAACGATATTTGATTGGCAATTTCAAAGCACATTTACTACTGTGGTAGAACAAATGATAATTACTGTAACAGCCTGAAACATTTTCCTTATAGTTCAGAGAGGCAGAAAAGAGCACATGTCCTAACAGCTACTTGAGACCATGAGCATGTGGAACCTGGGTGAGTGATTAGACTAGAGCAAAGGAAATGAGCCTTGGTGACGTTGAATGTGTTAGCGTTACACACTGCTATCTGAAATACCACACAGTGCTGAATAGTAAGCATGGGAGTGCAGGAAAATCAGCTGCCTGTGTGCTAAGCGTGTGCTTCTGGAGACTGTGTATTGTCAGGTGCAAGAGAGGTCTGCATGGACGCTTGCACAACTGCATGAAGACTGCAGAGATGTATGTAAGAGTACATGTGTGGTAAGGGTTAATTGGAGTTTTGAACATGTAGGAACTACCTCACCCATTGCAGGAGTGGAAGGAAAATCTTCCATGTTGATTTCAAATGTGTTAGCATTTGCCTCTCATTTGTGAGATATTGATTTGTGCTGAATGCTAACCATCACAGTTCAAGAAAACAAGCTGCCCCTTTCCTGTGAGTTCAAGTCTTACAGAACAAGAGCAACACAAATTAAATCTCTGACAACAATTCCTGTGTGCAGACAGACTCATGGTGTGATTCTAGGCAGAAAACGATATTTGATTGGCAATTTCAAAGCACATTTACTACTGTGGTAGAGCAAATGATAATTACTGTAACAGCCTGACTCATTTTCCTTATAGTTTAGAGAGGCAGAAAAGAGCACATGTCCTAACAGCTACTTGAGACCATGAGCATGTGGAACCTGGGTGAGTGATTAGACTAGAGCAAAGGAAATGAGCCTTGGTGACATTGAATGTGTCAGCGTTACACACTGCTATCTGAAATACCACACAGTGCTGAATAGTAAGCATGGGAGTGCAGGAAAATCAGCTGCCTGTGTGCTAAGAGTGTGCTTCTGGAGACTGTGTATTGTCAGGTGCAAGAGAGATCTGCATGGACGCTTGCACAACTGCATGAAGACTGCAGATATGTATGTAAGAGTACATGTGTGGTAAGGGTTAATTGGAGTTTTGAACATGTAGGAACTACCTCACCCATTGCAGGAGTGGAAGGAAAATCTTACATGTTGATTTCAAATGTGTTAGCATTTGCCTCTCATTTGTGAGATATTGATTTGTGCTGAATGCTAACCATCACAGTTCAAGAAAACAAGCTGCCCCTTTCCTGTGAGTGCAAGTCTTACAGAACAAGAGCAACACAAATTAAATCTCTGACAACAATTCCTGTGTGCAGACAGACTCATGGTGTGATTCTAGGCAGAAAACGATATTTGATTGGCAATTTCAAAGCACATTTACTACTGTGGTAGAGCAAATGATAATTACTGTAACAGCCTGAAACATTTTCCTTATAGTTCAGAGAGGCAGAAAAGAGCACATGTCCTAACAGCTACTTGAGACCATGAGCATGTGGAACCTGGGTGAGTGATTAGACTAGAGCAAAGGAAATGAGCCTTGGTGACGTTGAATGTGTTAGCGTTACACACTGCTATCTGAAATACCACACAGTGCTGAATAGTAAGCATGGGAGTGCAGGAAAATCAGCTGCCTGTGTGCTTCTGGAGACTGTGTATTGTCAGGTGCAAGAGAGATCTGCATGGACGCTTGCACAACTGCATGAAGACTGCAGAGATGTATGTAAGAGTACATGTGTGGTAAGGGTTAATTGGAGTTTTGAATATGTAGGAACTACCTCACCCATTGCAGGAGTGGAAGGAAAATCTACCATGTTGATTTCAAATGTGTTAGCATTTGCCTCTCATTTATGAGATATTGATTTGTGCTGAATGCTAACCATCACAGTTCAAGAAAACAAGCTGTTCCTTTCCTGCGAGGGCAAGTCTTACAGAACAAGAGCAACACGAATTAAATCTCTGACAACAATTCCTGTGTGCAGACAGACTCATGTTGTGATTCTAGGCAGAAAACGATATTTGATTGGCAATTTCAAAGCACATTTACTACTGTGGTAGAGCAAGTGATAATTACTGTAACAGCCTGACACATTTTCCTTATAGTTTAGAGAGGCAGAGAAGAGCACATGTCCTAACAGCTACTTGAGACCATGAGCATGTGGAACCTGGGTGAGTGATTGGACTAGAGCAAAGGAAATGAGCCTTGGTGACGTTGAATGTGTTAGCGTTACACACTACTATCTGTAATACCACACAGTGCTGAATAGTAAGCATGGGAGTGCAGGAAAATCAGCTGCCTGTGTGCTAAGAGTGTGCTTCTGGAGACTGTGTATTGTCAGGTGCAAGAGAGATCTGCATGGACGCTTGCACAACTGCATGAAGACTGCAGAGATGTATGTAAGAGTACATGTGTGGTAAGGGTTAATTGGAGTTTTGAACATGTAGGAACTACCTCACCCATTGCAGGAGTGGAAGGAGAATCTACCATGTTGATTTCAAATGTGTTAGCATTTGCCTCTAATTTGTGAGATATTGATTTGTGCTGAATGCTAACCATCACAGTTCAAGAAAACAAGCTGCCCCTTTCCTGTGAGTGCAAGTCTTACAGAACTAGAGCAACACAAATTAGATCTCTGACAACAATTCCTGTGTGCAGACAGACTCATGGTGTGATTCTAGGCAGAAAACGATATTTGATTGGCAATTTCAAAGCACATTTACTACTGTGGTAGAGCAAGTGATAATTACTGTAACAGCCTGACATATTTTCCTTATAGTTTAGAGAGGCAGGAAAGAGCACATGTCCTAACAGCTACTTGAGACCATGAGCATGTGGAACCTGGCTGAGTGATTAGACTAGAGCAAAGGAAATGATCCTTGGTGACGTTGAATGTGTTAGCGTTACACACTGCTATCTGAAATACCACACAGTGCTGAATAGTAAGCATGGGAGTGCAGGAAAATCAGCTGCCTGTGTGCTAAGAGTGTGCTTCTGGAGACTGTGTATTGTCAGGTGCAAGAGAGATCTGCATGGACGCTTGCACAACTGCATGAAGACTGCAGAGATGTATGTAAGAGTACATGTGTGGTAAGGGTTAATTGAAGGTTTTGAACATGTAGGAACTACCTCACCCATTGCAGGAGTGGAAGGAAAATCTACCATGTTGATTTCAAATGTGCTAGCAGTTGCCTCTCATTTGTGAGATATTGATTTGTGCTGAATGCTAACCATCGCAGTTCAAGAAAACAAGCTGCCCCTTTCCTGCGAGTGCAAGTCTTACAGAACAAGAGCAACACAAATTAAATCTCTGACAACAATTCCTGTGTGCAGACAGACTCATGGTGTGATTTTAGGCAGAAAACGATATTTGATTGGCAATTTCAAAGCACATTTACTACTGTGGTAGAGCAAGTGAACATTACTGTAACAGCCTGACACATTTTCCTTATAGTTTAGAGAGGCAAAAAAGAGCACATGTCCTAACAGCTACTTGAGACCATGAGCATGTGGAAACTGGGTGAGTGATTAGACTAGAGCAAAGGAAATGAGCCTTGGTGACGTTGAATGTGTTAGCGTTACACACTGCTATCTGAAATACCACACAGTGCTGTATAGTAAGCATGGGAGTGCAGGAAAATCCGCTACCTGTGTGCTAAGAGTGTGCTTCTGGAGACTGTGTATTGTTAGGTGCAAGAGAGATCTGCATGGACGCTTGCACAACTGCATGAAGACTGCAGAGCTGTATGTAAGAGTACATGTGTGGTAAGGGTTAATTGGAGGGTAAACAACCTTTACAACGCAACTTTTACAACGCACTACCATTACAACTAAACTTTTACAACGCAAGTGGATTTACAACGCATGCCATTACAACGCAAGTCTTTACATCGACTTGAGCTAGATGGCGTGCTAACATTACAAATAGTGTAGTTTACTATCGCAACACCTTCCCTACTGTTAAGTGGACTGGAGTTGGAATAGTAAATTACGCTTTTCTAATGTTAGCACGCCATCTAGCGCAAGTCGATGTAAAGACTTGCGTTGTAAAAGCATAGCGTAGTAACATCGCAGTCGTTGTAACGACCGCGAGGTAACTGCACGCGTTGTAATGACTCGCGTTGTTACGTCATACATCCAATTGGAGTTTTGAACATGTAGGAACTACTTCACCCATTGCAGGAGTGGAAGGAAAATCTACCATGTTGATTTCAAATGTGTTAGCATTTGCCCCTCATTTGTGAGATATTGATTTGTGCTGAATGCTAACCATCACAGTTCAAGAAAACAAGCTGCCCCTTTCCTGCGAGTGCAAATCTTACAGAACAAGAGCAACACAAATTAAATCTCTGACAACAATTTCTGTGTGCAGACAGACTCATGGTGTGATTCTAGGCAGAAAACGATATTTGATTGGCAATTTCAAAGCACATTTACTACTGTGGTAGAGCAAGTGATAATTACTGTAACAGCCTGACACATTTTCCTTATAGTTTAGAGAGGCAAAAAAGAGCACATGTCCTAACAGCTACTTGAGACCATGAGCATGTGGAACCTGGGTGAGAGATTAGACTACAGCAAAGGAAATGAACCTTGGTGACGTTGAATGTGTTAGTGTTACACACTGCTATCTGAGATACCACACAGTGCTGAATAGTAAGCATGGGAGTGCAGGAAAATCAGCTGCCTGTGTGCTAAGAGTGTGCTTCTGGAGACTGTGTATTGTCAGGTGCAAGAGCGATCTGCATGGACGCTTGCACAACTGCATGAAGACTGCAGAGATGTATGTAAGAGTACATGTGTGGTAAGGGTTAATTGGAGTTTTGAACATGTAGGAACTACCTCACCCATTGCAGGAGTGGAAGGAAAATCTTCCATGTTGATTTCAAATGTGTTAGCATTTGCCTCTCATTTGTGAGATATTGATTTGTGCTGAATGCTAACCATCACAGTTCAAGAAAACAAGCTGCCCCTTTCCTGTGAGTGCAAGTCTTACAGAACAAGAGCAACACAAATTAAATCTCTGACAACAATTCCTGTGTGCAGACAGACTCATGGTGTGATTCTAGGCAGAAAACGATATTTGATTGGCAATTTCAAAGCACATTTACTACTGTGGTAGAGCAAATGATAATTACTGTAACAGCCTGACACATTTTCCTTATAGTTTAGAGAGGCAGAAAAGAGCACATGTCCTAACAGCTACTTGAGACCATGAGCATGTGGAACCTGGTTGAGTGATTAGACTAGAGCAAAGGAAATGAGCCTTGGTGACGTTGAATGTGTTAGCGTTACACACTGCTATCTGAAATACCACACAGTGCTGAATAGTAAGAATGGGAGTGCAGGAAAATCAGCTGCCTGTGTGCTTCTGGAGACTGTGTATTGTCAGGTGCAAGAGAGATCTGCATGGACGCTTGCACAACTGCATGAAGACTGCAGAGATGTATGTAAGAGTACATGTGTGGTAAGGGTTAATTGGAGTTTTGAACATGTAGGAACTACCTCACCCATTGCAGGAGTGGAAGGAAAATCTTCCATGTTGATTTCAAATGTGTTAGCATTTGCCTCTCATTTGTGAGATATTGATTTGTGCTGAATGCTAACCATCACAGTTCAAGAAAACAAGCTGCCCCTTTCCTGTGAGTGCAAGTCTTACAGAACAAGAGCAACACAAATTAAATCTCTGACAACAATTCCTGTGTGCAGACATACTCATGGTGTGATTCTAGGCAGAAAACGATATTTGATTGGCAATTTCAAAGCACATTTACTACTGTGGTAGAACAAATGATAATTACTGTAACAGCCTGAAACATTTTCCTTATAGTTCAGAGAGGCAGAAAAGAGCACATGTCCTAACAGCTACTTGAGACCATGAGCATGTGGAACCTGGGTGAGTAATTAGACTAGAGCAAAGGAAATGAGCCTTGGTGACGTTGAATGTGTTAGCGTTACACACTGCTATCTGATATACCACACAGTGCTGAATAGTAAGCATGGGAGTGCAGGAAAATCAGCTGCCTGTGTGCTTCTGGAGACAGTGTATTGTCAGGTGCAAGAGAGATCTGCATGGACGCTTGCACAACTGCATGAAGACTGCAGAGATGTATGTAAGAGTACATGTGTGGTAATGGTTAATTGGAGTTTTGAACATGTAGGAACTACCTCACCCATTGCAGGAGTGGAAGGAAAATCTACCATGTTGATTTCAAATGTGTTAGCATTTGACTCTCATTTGTGAGATATTGATTTGTGCTGAATGCTAACTGTTAGAGTCGGGGATCTCTGGTTGGCGCAAGGTTGCCCTTGTGTCAAGCAGGAACCCTCTCCTCCACGTCAGGGCGCAGGATAACCCCTTTTGAATGACCCTTGCTCACCCTCTAGGTGCGTGGCGTGAGCAGCCAAGGCGATTCCTCAGGCGTTGTTGGTTAAGCACTTACAATCACACACACAGTAAATACATCAATCCCCCCAGAAACGGACACCAGACTTGGATATATAGAAAAATACGCTTCTTTATGTAAAAATAGGTATATATATCTCAGCAGACTTATCACAAGACCAATAACGTTTTCGCTATGCCACCAGGTTATAAAGCAGGCAAATGTTCTTTGTTCGTAGCTTCAAATGGATACTTTGTAGTCTCTTGCAAATGTTACTTGTGGTTCCAGTACTCACAGAGATCGGCTCCTGCGAACGGGGAAATAAGGCGTTGCGGGCCCCGAGCCCGATACTGGAACTTCTTTCGTGATGTGGAGAGTCGGCACAGGTCGGTGCGACTCTCAGCTTGGGAAGTGTTCTTGGGTCCTCAATCAGCAGGTGTGGGCAAGTAGGCAGGCGCGGCCAGCGACCCTTTAGCACGGCGGTGCAGGGGGGGTCTCCACAGCGGGGGCGGCGCGGCCTGAGATGTCCGGGGATAGCGAAGCGGGGTCGCAGGGCACAGTCAGTGCAGCTGGATGACCCGGCGTAGATCACAGTCGTCGGACGGCTTCCGGCGGGAGGGGTGATAGCGCGGTCAGCGCGCTCCAGTAGCAGGCGGTGACAGGGATGCAGGCGGCCTGGCCCGGGGACAGAGAGCGGCTCTGGACGGAGCGGGGCTCTCACGGGTTTGAGGCAGGCAAGCTTCTGAGTGTCACGGCCCTAGGAGGGGCGATGAGGGGCGCAGTCTCTTTCCAGCGGGATGCACACACGGCTCGAATTGGAGGACGAGCAAAAGCACAGAGAACCCACTGGTCCTGGGGTTCAGTTCAGGGGGCAAGCTCAGATCAAGCCCTTGGAGAATGTTCAAGCACAAAGTAGCAAAGTCTTTCCAGTAAGTCTCTTCCTCTCCTTTCTCAGCAAGGCAAGCAGCAGGCCAGCTCCTCCAGCGTCTTCTTCTCCTTCTAGTCGGGTAGAGGTTCTTTGTGGTAAACAGGATTCTGATTTCTTAGGAGCCAGGCTCCTACTTTTATACCATGATTCTTTTGTTCTTTAGCGCCAGGGGGCCTGGGCCTGGCTCAGTCCAGTTCTGGCGCACTTTGTTATGGTGACTCTGCTCTTTCCTTTCAGCAGCAGGGCAGAGACATCAGCCGCTCCACAGGGGGCGGCGCCGGCTTTGTGGTGGCAGAGCACAGGTCTATTCAAGAGTCAAGGTGTACTCCTCCCACCCATCCAGGTGTCACCTCTCTACCCACCACCTGGCAGCCAACCTGTCTCTGGGGATTCCCCAACCCTGCTCCTTACTGTTGCTAGGCAGAACACACACACACAGCAGAGGCGGACTGAGATGGTCAGGTCAGTAAATACTAACTTTCTAAAAGTAGTATTTACAAACCCAGGATATTAAAATAAACTTGACTACAAGAAGTATTTTATTATTCTGAGCTCAGGCATACTAAACTTGACACTCTACCATGCTTTCTGAGTCCACTGGGGTCACAGCGTTGGCGTGATCCCAGCAGCCCATTCTGGCCTATGGAGAGCAGGTAGCCTTCAATAGTGAAAAACGACAAGGGCTGTGATTCACTACTAAGACATGCCACACACATCAGGGCATGTCCTACCTTATGCCTACAATGCACCCTGCCCGTGGGCCTACCAGAGGGGTGGCTAATATGTAGGTAAGGGAAGGTTTAGGGACTGGCAAGTGGGGGCACTTGCGCAGTCAGTGCGACAGTCCCAGACTGCACGCAGGGTCTGCGGTGGCAGACCCTAGACACATTTTACAAAGCCGCTTTCTGTGGGTGGCGCAACCAGCGCTGCAAGCCCACCAGCAGCATTGGCATTCACAAGCCCTGGCACCCCTGGTGCACTTTACTGGGGACTGACAGTGAATCCAATAAACCAATCAGGGACATCAATTACAGGTACACTTTACGTAGGGAGCACTTGCACTGCGGCACGGATTAGCCGTGGCGCAGTGCCCTGAGCGGACAACACCAGCAAAACAATCAAGGCACACCATCAAAAAGTGGAAGGGAAACTCACGCCAAGGTGCCAGGTCTAACACGTGTCCCCTCCAGCTGAAATGTGGGGAGAACTACCCTTGCCCAGGGGGTTCCTCGTCACTAAGGCTGAAATACCTGGACAGACCGTCAGCGTTGGCGTGATCTGTACCAGGACGGTGTTCCACCGTGAAGTCCATACCCTGTAGGGAGATGGACCACCTCAACAGCTTCGGGTTCTCACCCCTCATTTGCATCAACCATCTGAGGGGCCTGTGGTCCGTCTGAACCCGGAAGTGAGACCCAAACAAGTAGGGTCTTAGCTTCTTCAGCGCCCAGACCACAGCAAATGCTTCTCGCTCAATTGCACTCCACCTACTTTCCCGTGGAAGTAACCTCCTACTGATGAAGGCTACGGGTTGGTCCCAGCCCTCCTCAGTCATCTGTGAGAGAACAGCCCCTACACCATGCTCTGAAGCGTCTGTCTGCACTAGGAATTCCTTGGAGAAGTCAGGGGCCAAGAGCACGGGCGCCGTGCACATGGCAGTCTTCAGGGTGTCGAAAGCTTTCTGACAGGTGTCAGTCCAAATCACGTTCCTGGGCTGCTTCTTGGAAGTCAGCTCTGTCAAGGGGGCAACAATCGTTCCATAGCCCTTGACAAACCTCCTGTAGTACCCAGTGAGCCCCAGGAAGGCCCTCACTGCGGTCTGCGTCTTGGGGGGTTCCCAAGCCAGGATGGTCTCAATTTTGGGTTGCAAGGGTGCCACCTTGCCACTCCCCACTTGGTGTCCCAAGTACACCACGGAACCCTGCCCGATCTGGCACTTGCTTGCCTTGATCGTGAGGCCTGCTCGGCGCAGCGCCATCAACACTTCCCAGAGGTGGCGCAGGTGTTCGGGCCAGGTGGCACTGAACACTGCGATGTCATCCAGGTAGGCGGCACTGAACGCATCCAGCCCAACCAGTACCTGGTTGACCAACCTCTGAAAGGTGGCAGGGGCATTCTTCATCCCAAATGGCATGACTCGGAACTGGAAGTGCCCATCTGGTGTAGAGAATGCGGACCTCTCTTTGGCCCCATCGGTCAAGGCGATCTGCCAGTACCCAGACGTTAAATCAAACGTGCTGAGGAACCGGGCAGCCCCCAGCCGATCAATGAGCTCATCAGCTCTGGGGATGGGGTGCGCGTCAGTCTTCGTTACTGAATTGAGTCCTCTGTAGTCCACACAGAACCGGAGTTCAGGTGTGGCTCCCGGCGCAGCAGCTTTGGGGACCAAGACCACGGGGCTGGACCAAGGACTGCTGGAGGACTCAACCACCCCTAGCGCGAGCATTTTGGAGACCTCCTCCTTAATGCAAGCTCTGACCCTGTCAGTTACCCTGTAAGCCTTGTGCTTCACAGGTAAGCTGTCTCCTGTGTCCACATCATGGACGCACCAGTCTGTGACACCAGGAACCAGGGAGAATCGGTCGGAAAACTGTCCCAGCAAGTGGCGGCAATCTTCCTGTTGTTCGGGCGTCAGGGTGGGTGAGAGGTTAACTCCATCCACTGACCCATCTTTCTCAGAGGCCACTAAGAGGTCAGGAAGAGGCTCGGTCTCCTCTTCCATTCCATCATCAGTGGCCAGCAGCATGCCCACTTCGGTCCTCTCTAAGTGGGGCTTAAGGCGGTTAACATGTAGGACCCTCAAAGGGTTCCTGGGAGTCTGCATGTCCACCAAGTAGGTGATAGGACTTTTGCGCTCCACAACCTCAAATGGACCTGTCCACTTGTCCTGAAGTGCACAAGGCTCCACTGGGGCCAAGACCCACACCTTTTGTCCAGGTTGAAGCTCTACCAGAGTGGCATTCTGGTCGTACCACCGCTTCATCTCCTCCTGGCTGGCTTCCAGATTTGCCTCAGCAAGTTGCCTGAAACGCCGAGTCTGGTTTCGGAAGGCCAGCATGTAACTATATACATTCTGCTGAGGTTTCCTGGGAGATTGCTCCCAGCCTTCCTTTACCAAACTCAGAGGTCCTCTTACCGGGTGACCATACAGGAGCCCAAAGGGGCTGAATCCTAGAGACTTCTGTGGCACCTCTCGGTAAGCGAAGAGCAGGCATGGCAAGAGGACGTCCCACTTACGCCTCATTGGACCGTCCAGGCCCATGATCATGCCTTTGAGGGTTCGGTTGAATCTCTCAACCAACCCATTTCCTTGGGGGTGGTAAGGAGTGGTGAACTTGTAAGTTACCCCACACTCCTTCCACAGGGATTTCATATATGTGGATATGAAATTGGTCCCCCTGTCGCTCACCACCTCTAGAGGGAATCCCACTCGGGAGAAAATTCCCATCAGTGCCCGTCCCACCACGGGGGCCGTCACTGTCCTCAGAGGGATGGCTTCAGGGTACTGGGTGGCATGGTCCACCAAGACCAGGATGAACCTGTTGCCCAGAGCTGTCTTGGGGTCCAGAGGCCCCACAATATCAATACCCACTCGTTGGAATGGCGTACCGACCACAGGGAAAGGTTGCAGAGGAGCCTTGTGCTTCCCTCCGCTCTTACCACTTGCCTGGCAAGTCTGACAGGTTCTGCAGTAGGAATCTGAATTCTTGTGCATTTGGGGCCAGTAAAAGTGGGTGACAAGCCTGTCATAGGTCTTGTCCATCTCCAAATGTCCTGCTAACGGCACATCATGAGCCAGCCCCAGTAGGAAGGTTCTGAACTTCTGGGGTACCACCAGCACACGGGCTGACCCAGGTTCAGCAGCCTTAGGCTCGGAATACAGGAGGTCACTCTCCCAGTACACGTAGTGTGTTTTGGCCTGAACACCATTGGCCTGGTCTGCAGCCTGTTGCTGCATACCCACGAGAGAAGGGCATTCTTTCTGCTCCCTGCAGAATTCCTCCCTGGAGGGACCTCCTTCTTGCTGCCAATGGGTCAGCTCAGGCAGATCTCCCAGTTCGGCAATCTGTTCCCCGGTAGGCTCCAGAGCATCCACCTCAGGGTCTACTTCCTCCTGGGCCGTGGGAACTTCGGGGGCCGGTTTCCCGCGCCTCCTGCGCCTTCTCCCTAAGGCCGGTTCCTGGACCTCTCCCTCAGGCTCCAGGACCCTCTCAACACCCCTACTGGCTGCCATGGACCGGGTGGTCACGCACGCCCAGTCGGGTAGACCCACCATCCTCAGATGCGTGGTCTTCTCCACCTTTTCCCAAGGGGAACTCTCCAGGAGTACCAGAGACCTCCCCCCACTCAAAGGGAACTTGAGCCATTGGACAACGACTCTCTACGTTGTCAGCATTGACAACCCTACAGTAGGCATTGGGTACAATTTGCTCTTGAGACACCAGGTGTTGCCTCACCGAGGTCACGCTGGCTCCTGTATCTCTAAGAGCCTCAACCTTCTTTCCATTGATGGTCACCACTTGCCCATATTTCTTAGTGTTAGAGGGCAGGTAGGTTACAGGGACCATCTCACTGTCCCCTAGCGAGACTAGGGTCATCTGCCCGGGACCCCCACCCTCCTGGACTGCTACCTCCTCCCCAAAGTTAACACTAGCTACTTGCCGGGGTGGAGCACCAGTGGGTGCGGTCTTACCAAACAGGCGACACTTAGGATCAGAGGCAATGTGACCCGGGTCACCACACCTATAACAATTGAAGGGCCCCTTTGGAACAGGTCTACCTGTCGGGGCCCCGTTCTGCTGCGGGGGTGGGGGAGGCTGAGAACCCTTCTGCTGGTTCCCTTGGGAATTACTTTGGGGGCCTTTTTGGAACCCCTTCTGTTTACCCTTGTCCCCCCCACTCTTCTGCTGGGGACCCTGCCCACCTTTGGCGGAGTCTCCCACTTGACCCTTGTGGACCCTGGTGCTGAGCCAGCGGTCCGCCTCCTCAGCAAGCTTCCTCGGGTTGGACAGCTTGCTATCTATCAGGTGCTGGCGTAGCTCAGGAAAACATTGACTGGACAAGTGCTCCCATGCAATTAAATCAAGCAGCCCTTGATAATCATTCACTTTGCTACCCTTCACCCAACCATCCAGCGCTCTGCAGAAAAAGGTCACATACTCCACATACGTACTCTCAGGGATCTTCTTGGTCTCCCTGAACCTCTGTCTATATAGCTCAGGAGTTAACCCATACCTGGTCATTAAAGCTTCCTTCATATGGGGGTATGAGGTCTGGACTTCTAAGGGCAAATCTAACAGTGTGTCCCGCCCTTCCGCAAGGAACCTTCCCCACAACCCCGCTCCCCAGTCTTTCTCAGGGACCCGGTGTGAGGACATGGCCACCTCGTAGGCTCTAAACCACTGCCCTATGTCATCCTTTCTAAAATACTCCTTTACTACATCTTTGGGGATGTACACCTTGGACTCTACCTGCGCTGGTGGAGTGCTGCCACCAGAAGGAGCGGTGTCCAAACTTTTCGCCTTCAGCTCCAACTCCTTCAATCTTATATCATGATCCATTTGGCGTTGTTGTGCCTCCAGGGCCAACTTCTGCTTTTCCATTTCCATTTGTCCTGCCAACTTTGCCATCTCCATTGCATGCGCCCTGTCGGCTGCCCTGTCTGCCAGCTCCTCTGGCGACCGGACTCTGCTGGGTTCCTCAAGGTTGTCGGGTGGAACGATGTCCCCCGCATTCCGTGGGTCTCGTGACTCCTTCCAGGCTCTCAGCGCCTTGGCGTACTGGGTTCTCCTCTTGAATCCAGCATGGGGAACGCGGAATTTTACACTGTAGCCTTTCAATTGCTCTATCGTGTAGCCTTCCAGTCTCTCCCAATCCACCTCATCTATTCCGGAAATCACAGAGAGTGCTCTTCCAGCGGAGAGTGAGCCAGGCATGGTTGCAGTAATGGCAGATGTCTCAACAAAGTTCAACAAATAAAAACCTGTGGCTGCGTTATTTGGTCTGCTCTCACTATCTGGTGATTAATATTTCACTGTATGCAAATTACAAGTGCAAATCCGAAATCCCAACCGCTGCCACCAATGTTAGAGTCGGGGATCTCTGGTTGGCGCAAGGTTGCCCTTGTGTCAAGCAGGAACCCTCTCCTCCACGTCAGGGCGCAGGATAACCCCTTTTGAATGACCCTTGCTCACCCTCTAGGTGCGTGGCGTGAGCAGCCAAGGCGATTCCTCAGGCGTTGTTGGTTAAGCACTTACAATCACACACACAGTAAATACATCAATCCCCCCAGAAACGGACACCAGACTTGGATATATAGAAAAATACGCTTCTTTATGTAAAAATAGGTATATATATCTCAGCAGACTTATCACAAGACCAATAACGTTTTCGCTATGCCACCAGGTTATAAAGCAGGCAAATGTTCTTTGTTCGTAGCTTCAAATGGATACTTTGTAGTCTCTTGCAAATGTTACTTGTGGTTCCAGTACTCACAGAGATCGGCTCCTGCGAACGGGGAAATAAGGCGTTGCGGGCCCCGAGCCCGATACTGGAACTTCTTTCGTGATGTGGAGAGTCGGCACAGGTCGGTGCGACTCTCAGCTTGGGAAGTGTTCTTGGGTCCTCAATCAGCAGGTGTGGGCAAGTAGGCAGGCGCGGCCAGCGACCCTTTAGCACGGCGGTGCAGGGGGGTCTCCACAGCGGGGGCGGCGCGGCCTGAGATGTCCGGGGATAGCGAAGCGGGGTCGCAGGGCACAGTCAGTGCAGCTGGATGACCCGGCGTAGATCACAGTCGTCGGACGGCTTCCGGCGGGAGGGGTGATAGCGCGGTCAGCGCGCTCCAGTAGCAGGCGGTGACAGGGATGCAGGCGGCCTGGCCCGGGGACAGAGAGCGGCTCTGGACGGAGCGGGGCTCTCACGGGTTTGAGGCAGGCAAGCTTCTGAGTGTCACGGCCCTAGGAGGGGCGATGAGGGGCGCAGTCTCTTTCCAGCGGGATGCACACACGGCTCGAATTGGAGGACGAGCAAAAGCACAGAGAACCCACTGGTCCTGGGGTTCAGTTCAGGGGGCAAGCTCAGATCAAGCCCTTGGAGAATGTTCAAGCACAAAGTAGCAAAGTCTTTCCAGTAAGTCTCTTCCTCTCCTTTCTCAGCAAGGCAAGCAGCAGGCCAGCTCCTCCAGCGTCTTCTTCTCCTTCTAGTCGGGTAGAGGTTCTTTGTGGTAAACAGGATTCTGATTTCTTAGGAGCCAGGCTCCTACTTTTATACCATGATTCTTTTGTTCTTTAGCGCCAGGGGGCCTGGGCCTGGCTCAGTCCAGTTCTGGAGCACTTTGTTATGGTGACTCTGCTCTTTCCTTTCAGCAGCAGGGCAGAGACATCAGCCGCTCCACAGGGGGCGGCGCCGGCTTTGTGGTGGCAGAGCACAGGTCTATTCAAGAGTCAAGGTGTACTCCTCCCACCCATCCAGGTGTCACCTCTCTACCCACCACCTGGCAGCCAACCTGTCTCTGGGGATTCCCCAACCCTGCTCCTTACTGTTGCTAGGCAGAACACACACACACAGCAGAGGCGGACTGAGATGGTCAGGTCAGTAAATACTAACTTTCTAAAAGTAGTATTTACAAACCCAGGATATTAAAATAAACTTGACTACAAGAAGTATTTTATTATTCTGAGCTCAGGCATACTAAACTTGACACTCTACCATGCTCTCTGAGTCCACTGGGGTCACAGCGTTGGCGTGATCCCAGCAGCCCATTCTGGCCTATGGAGAGCAGGTAGCCTTCAATAGTGAAAAACGACAAGGGCTGTGATTCACTACTAAGACATGCCACACACATCAGGGCATGTCCTACCTTATGCCTACAATGCACCCTGCCCGTGGGCCTACCAGAGGGGTGGCTAATATGTAGGTAAGGGAAGGTTTAGGGACTGGCAAGTGGGGGCACTTGCACAGTCAGCGCGACAGTCCCAGACTGCACGCAGGGTCTGCGGTGGCAGACCCTAGACACATTTTACAAAGCCGCTTTCTGTGGGTGGCGCAACCAGCGCTGCAAGCCCACCAGCAGCATTGGCATTCACAAGCCCTGGCACCCCTGGTGCACTTTACTGGGGACTGACAGTGAATCCAATAAACCAATCAGGGACATCAATTACAGGTACACTTTACGTAGGGAGCACTTGCACTGCGGCACGGATTAGCCGTGGCGCAGTGCCCTGAGCGGACAACACCAGCAAAACAATCAAGGCACACCATCAAAAAGTGGAAGGGAAACTCACGCCAAGGTGCCAGGTCTAACACTAACCATCACAGTTCAAGAAAACAAGCTGCCCCTTTCCTGCGAGTGCAAGTCTTACAGAACAAGAGCAACACGAATTAGATCTCTGACAACAATTCCTGTGTGCAGACAGACTCATGGTGTGATTCTAGGCAGAAAACGATATTTGATTGGCAATTTCAAAGCACATTTACTACTGTGGTAGAGCAAGTGATAATTACTGTAACAGCCTGACACATTTTCCTTATAGTTTAGAGAGGCAGAAAAGAGCACATGTCCTAACAGCTACTTGAGACCATGAGCATGTGGAACCTGGGTGAGTGATTAGACTAGAGCAAAGGAAATGAGCCTTGGTGACATTGAATGTGTCAGCGTTACACACTGCTATCTGAAATACCACACAGTGCTGAATAGTAAGCATGGGAGTGCAGGAAAATCAGCTGCCTGTGTGCTAAGAGTGTGCTTCTGGAGACTGTGTATTGTCAGGAGCAAGAGAGATCTGCATGGACGCTTGCACAACTGCATGAAGACTGCAGAGATGTATGTAAGAGTACATGTGTGGTAAGGGTTAATTGGAGTTTTGAACATGTAGGAACTACCTCACCCATTGCAGGAGTGGAAGGAAAATCTACCATGTTGATTTCAAATGTGTTAGCATTTGCCTCTCATTTGTGAGATATTGATTTGTTCTGAATGCTAACCATCACAGTTCAAGAAAACAAGCTGCCCCTTTCCTGCGAGTGCAAGTCTTACAGAACAAGAGCAACACAAATTAAATCTCTGACAACAATTCCTGTGTGCAGACAGACTCATGGTGTGATTCTAGGCAGAAAACGATATTTGATTCGCAATTTCAAAGCACATTTACTACTGTGGTAGAGCAAATGATAATTACTGTAACAGCCTGACACATTTTCCTTATAGTTCAGAGAGGCAGAAAAGAGCACATGTCCTAACAGCTACTTGAGACCATGAGCATGTGGAACCTGGGTGAGTGATTAGACTAGAGCAAAGGAAATGAGCCTTGGTGACGTTGAATGTGTTAGCGTTACACACTGCTATCTGAAAGACCACACAGTGCTGAATAGTAAGCATGGGAGTGCAGGAAAATCAGCTGCCTGTGTGCTAAGAGTGTGCTTCTGGAGACTGTGTATTGGCAGGTGCAAGAGAGATCTGCATGGACGCTTGCACAACTGCATGAAGACTGCAGAGATGTATGTAAGAGTACATGTGTGGTAAGGGTTAATTGGAGTTTTGAACATGTAGGAACTACCTCACCCATTGCAGTAGTGGAAGGAAAATCTACCATGTTGATTTCAAATGTGTTAGCATTTGACTCTCATTTGTGAGATATTGATTTGTGCTGAATGCTAACCATCACAGTTCAAGAAAACAAACTGCCCCTTTCCTGCGAGTGCAAGTCTTACAGAACAAGAGCAACACGAATTAAATCTCTGACAACAATTCCTGTGTGGTGACAGACTCATGGTGTGATTCTAGGCAGAAAACGATATTTGATTGGCAATTTCAAAGCACATGTACTACTGTGGTAGAGAAAGTGATAATTACTGTAACAGCCTGACACATTTTCCTTATAGTTTAGAGAGGCAGAAAAGAGCACATGTCCTAACAGCTACTTGAGACCATGAGCATGTGGAACCTGGGTGAGTGATGAGACTAGAGCAAAGGAAATGAGCCTTGGTGACGTTGAATGTGTTAGCGTTACACACTGCTATCTGAAATGCCACACAGTGCTGAATAGTAAGCATGGGAGTGAAGGAAAATCAGTTGCCTGTGTGCTAAGAGTGTGCTTCTGGAGACTGTGTATTGTCAGGTGCAAGAGAGATCTGCATGGACGCTTGCACAACTGCATGAAGACTGCAGAGATGTATGTAAGAGTACATGTGTGGTAAGGGTTAATTGGAGTTTTGAAAATGTAGGAACTACCTCACCCATTGCAGGAGTGGAAGGAAAATCTACCATGTTGATTTCAAATGTGTTAGCATTTGACTCTCATTTGTGAGATATTGATTTGTGCTGAATGCTAACCATCGCAGTTCAAGAAAACAAGCTGCCCCTTTCCTGCGAGTGCAAGTCTTACAGAACAAGAGCAACACAAATTAAATCTCTGACAACAATTCCTGTGTGCAGACAGACTCATGGTGGGATTCTAGGTAGAAAACGATATTTGATTGGCAATTTCAAAGCACATTTACTACTGTGGTAGAGCAAGTGAACATTACTGTAAAAGCCTGACACATTTTCCTTATAGTTTAGAGAGGCAAAAAAGAGCACATGTCCTAACAGCTACTTGAGACCATGAGCATGTGGAAACTGGGTGAGTGATTAGACTAGAGCAAAGGAAATGAGCCTTGGTGACGTTGAATGTGTTAGCGTTACACACTGCTATCTGAAATACCACACAGTGCTGAATAGTAAGCATGGGAGTGCAGGAAAATCAGCTGCCTGTGTGCTAAGAGTGTGCTTCTGGAGACTGTGTATTGTCAGGTGCAAGAGAGATCTGCATGGACGCTTGCACAACTGCATGAAGACTGCAGAGATGTATGTAAGAGTACATGTGTGGTAAGGGTTAATTGAAGGTTTTGAACATGTAGGAACTACCTCACCCATTGCAGGAGTGGAAGGAAAATCTACCATGTTGATTTCAAATGTGTTAGCAGTTGCCTCTCATTTGTGAGATATTGATTTGTGCTGAATGCTAACCATCGCAGTTCAAGAAAACAAGCTGCCCCTTTCCTGCGAGTGCAAGTCTTACAGAACAAGAGCAACACAAATTAAATCTCTGACAACAATTCCTGTGTGCAGACAGACTCATGGTGTGATTCTAGGCAGAAAACGATATTTGATTGGCAATTTCAAAGCACATTTACCACTGTGGTAGAGCAAGTGAACATTACTGTAACAGCCTGACACATTTTCCTTATAGTTTAGAGAGGCAAAAAAGAGCACATGTCCTAACAGCTACTTGAGACCATGAGCATGTGGAAACTGGGTGAGTGATTAGACTAGAGCAAAGGAAATGAGCCTTGGTGACGTTGAATGTGTTAGCGTTACACACTGCTATCTGAAATACCACACAGTGCTGAATAGTAAGCATGGGAGTGCAGGAAAATCAGCTACCTGTGTGCTAAGAGTGTGCTTCTGGAGACTGTGTATTGTTAGGTGCAAGAGAGATCTGCATGGACGCTTGCACAACTGCATGAAGACTGCAGAGCTGTATGTAAGAGTACATGTGTGGTAAGGGTTAATTGGAGGGTAAACAACCTTTACAACGCAACTTTTACAACGCACTACCATTACAACTAAACTTTTACAACGCAAGTGGATTTACAACGCATGCCATTACAACGCAAGTCTTTACATCGACTTGAGCTAGATGGCGTGCTAACATTACAAATAGTGTAGTTTACTATCGCAACACCTTCCCTACTGTTAAGTGGACTGGAGTTGGAATAGTAAATTACGCTTTTCTAATGTTAGCACGCCATCTAGCGCAAGTCGATGTAAAGACTTGCGTTGTAATGGCATAGCGTAGTAACATCGCAGTCGTTGTAACGACCGCGAGGTAACTGCACGCGTTGTAATGACTTGCGTTGTTACGTCATACATCCAATTGGAGTTTTGAACATGTAGGAACTACTTCACCCATTGCAGGAGTGAAAGGAAAATCTACCATGTTGATTTCAAATGTGTTAGCATTTGCCCCTCATTTGTGAGATATTGATTTGTGCTGAATGCTAACCATCACAGTTCAAGAAAACAAGCTGCCCCTTTCCTGCGAGTGCAAATCTTACAGAACAAGAGCAACACAAATTAAATCTCTGACAACAATTCCTGTGTGCAGACAGACTCATGATGTGATTCTAGGCAGAAAACGATATTTGATTGGCAATTTCAAAGCACATTTACTACTGTGGTAGAGCAAGTGATAATTACTGTAACAGCCTGACACATTTTCCTTATAGTTTAGAGAGGCAAAAAAGAGCACATGTCCTAACAGCTACTTGAGACCATGAGCATGTGGAACCTGGGTGAGAGATTAGACTACAGCAAAGGAAATGAACCTTGGTGACGTTGAATGTGTTAGCGTTACACATTGCTATCTGAGATACCACACAGTGCTGAATAGTAAGCATGGGAGTGCAGGAAAATCAGCTGCCTGTGTGCTAAGAGTATGCTTCTGGAGACTGTGTATTGTCAGGTGCAAGAGAGATCTGCATGGACGCTTGCACAACTGCATGAAGACTGCAGAGATGTATGTAAGAGTACATGTGTGGTAAGGGTTAATTGGAGTTTTGAACATGTAGGAACTACCTCACCCATTGCAGGAGTGGAAGGAAAATCTTCCATGTTGATTTCAAATGTGTTAGCATTTGCCTCTCATTTGTGAGATATTGATTTGTGCTGAATGCTAACCATCACAGTTCAAGAAAACAAGCTGCCCCTTTCCTGTGAGTGCAAGTCTTACAGAACAAGAGCAACACAAATTAAATCTCTGACAACAATTCCTGTGTGCAGACAGACTCATGGTGTGATTCTAGGCAGAAAACGATATTTGATTGGCAATTTCAAAGCACATTTACTACTGTGGTAGAGCAAATGATAATTACTGTAACAGCCTGACACATTTTCCTTATAGTTTAGAGAGGCAGAAAAGAGCACATGTCCTAACAGCTACTTGAGACCATGAGCATGTGGAACCTGGGTGAGTGATTAGACTAGAGCAAAGGAAATGAGCCTTGGTGACATTGAATGTGTCAGCGTTACACACTGCTATCTGAAATACCACACAGTGCTGAATAGTAAGCATGGGAGTGCAGGAAAATCAGCTGCCTGTGTGCTAAGAGTGTGCTTCTGGAGACTGTGTATTGGCAGGTGCAAGAGAGATCTGCATGGACGCTTGCACAACTGCATGAAGACTGCAGAGATGTATGTAAGAGTACATGTGTGGTAAGGGTTAATTGGAGTTTTGAACATGTAGGAACTACCTCACCAATTGCAGGAGTGGAAGGAAAATCTTCCATGTTGATTTCAAATGTGTTAGCATTTGCCTCTCATTTGTGAGATATTGATTTGTGCTGAATGCTAACCATCACAGTTCAAGAAAACAAGCTGCCCCTTTCCTGTGAGTGCAATTCTTACAGAACAAGAGCAACACAAATTAAATCTCTGACAACAATTCCTGTGTGCAGACAGACTCATGGTGTGATTCTAGGCAGAAAACGATATTTGATTGGCAATTTCAAAGCACATTTACTACTGTGGTAGAGCAAATGATAATTACTGTAACAGCCTGAAACATTTTCCTTATAGTTCAGAGAGGCAGAAAAGAGCACATGTCCTAACAGCTACTTGAGACCATGAGCATGTGGAACCTGGGTGAGTGATTAGACTAGAGCAAAGGAAATGAGCCTTGGTGACGTTGAATGTGTTAGCGTTACACACTGCTATCTGAAATACCACACAGTGCTGAATAGTAAGCATGGGAGTGCAGGAAAATCAGCTGCCTGTGTGCTTCTGGAGACTGTGTATTGTCAGGTGCAAGAGAGATCTGCATGGACGCTTGAACAACTGCATGAAGACTGCAGAGATGTATGTAAGAGTACATGTGTGGTAAGGGTTAATTGGAGTTTTGAACATGTAGGAACTACCTCACCCATTGCAGGAGTGGAAGGAAAATCTACCATGTTGATTTCAAATGTGTTAGCGTTTGCCTCTCATTTGTGAGATATTGATTTGTGCTGAATGCTAACCATCACAGTTCAAGAAAACAAGCTGTTCCTTTCCTGCGAGGGCAAGTCTTACAGAACAAGAGCAACACGAATTAAATCTCTGACAACAACTCCTGTGTGCAGACAGACTCATGTTGTGATTCTAGGCAGAAAACGATATTTGATTGGCAATTTCAAAGCACATTTACTACTGTGGTAGAGCAAGTGATAATTACTGTAACAGCCTGACACATTTTCCTTATAGTTTAGAGAGGCAGAAAAGAGCACATGTCCTAACAGCTACTTGAGACCATGAGCATGTGGAACCTGGGTGAGTGATTAGACTAGAGCAAAGGAAATGAGCCTTGGTGACATTGAATGTGTCAGCGTTACACACTGCTATCTGAAATACCACACAGTGCTGAATAGTAAGCATGGGAGTGCAGGAAAATCAGCTGCCTGTGTGCTAAGAGTGTGCTTCTGGAGACTGTGTATTGTCAGGAGCAAGAGAGATCTGCATGGACGCTTGCACAACTGCATGAAGACTGCAGAGATGTATGTAAGAGTACATGTGTGGTAAGGGTTAATTGGAGTTTTGAACATGTAGGAACTACCTCACCCATTGCAGGAGTGGAAGGAAAATCTACCATGTTGATTTCAAATGTGTTAGCATTTGCCTCTCATTTGTGAGATATTGATTTGTTCTGAATGCTAACCATCACAGTTCAAGAAAACAAGCTGCCCCTTTCCTGCGAGTGCAAGTCTTACAGAACAAGAGCAACACAAATTAAATCTCTGACAACAATTCCTGTGTGCAGACAGACTCATGGTGTGATTCTAGGCAGAAAACGATATTTGATTGGCAATTTCAAAGCACATTTACTACTGTGGTAGAGCAAATGATAATTACTGTAACAGCCTGACACATTTTCCTTATAGTTCAGAGAGGCAGAAAAGAGCACATGTCCTAACAGCTACTTGAGACCATGAGCATGTGGAACCTGGGTGAGTGATTAGACTAGAGCAAAGGAAATGAGCCTTGGTGACGTTGAATGTGTTAGCGTTACACACTGCTATCTGAAAGACCACACAGTGCTGAATAGTAAGCATGGGAGTGCAGGAAAATCAGCTGCCTGTGTGCTAAGAGTGTGCTTCTGGAGACTGTGTATTGGCAGGTGCAAGAGAGATCTGCATGGACGCTTGCACAACTGCATGAAGACTGCAGAGATGTATGTAAGAGTACATGTGTGGTAAGGGTTAATTGGAGTTTTGAACATGTAGGAACTACCTCACCCATTGCAGTAGTGGAAGGAAAATCTACCATGTTGATTTCAAATGTGTTAGCATTTGACTCTCATTTGTGAGATATTGATTTGTGCTGAATGCTAACCATCACAGTTCAAGAAAACAAACTGCCCCTTTCCTGCGAGTGCAAGTCTTACAGAACAAGAGCAACACGAATTAAATCTCTGACAACAATTCCTGTGTGGTGACAGACTCATGGTGTGATTCTAGGCAGAAAACGATATTTGATTGGCAATTTCAAAGCACATGTACTACTGTGGTAGAGAAAGTGATAATTACTGTAACAGCCTGACACATTTTCCTTATAGTTTAGAGAGGCAGAAAAGAGCACATGTCCTAACAGCTACTTGAGACCATGAGCATGTGGAACCTGGGTGAGTGATGAGACTAGAGCAAAGGAAATGAGCCTTGGTGACGTTGAATGTGTTAGCGTTACACACTGCTATCTGAAATGCCACACAGTGCTGAATAGTAAGCATGGGAGTGAAGGAAAATCAGTTGCCTGTGTGCTAAGAGTGTGCTTCTGGAGACTGTGTATTGTCAGGTGCAAGAGAGATCTGCATGGACGCTTGCACAACTGCATGAAGACTGCAGAGATGTATGTAAGAGTACATGTGTGGTAAGGGTTAATTGGAGTTTTGAAAATGTAGGAACTACCTCACCCATTGCAGGAGTGGAAGGAAAATCTACCATGTTGATTTCAAATGTGTTAGCATTTGACTCTCATTTGTGAGATATTGATTTGTGCTGAATGCTAACCATCGCAGTTCAAGAAAACAAGCTGCCCCTTTCCTGCGAGTGCAAGTCTTACAGAACAAGAGCAACACAAATTAAATCTCTGACAACAATTCCTGTGTGCAGACAGACTCATGGTGGGATTCTAGGTAGAAAACGATATTTGATTGGCAATTTCAAAGCACATTTACTACTGTGGTAGAGCAAGTGAACATTACTGTAAAAGCCTGACACATTTTCCTTATAGTTTAGAGAGGCAAAAAAGAGCACATGTCCTAACAGCTACTTGAGACCATGAGCATGTGGAAACTGGGTGAGTGATTAGACTAGAGCAAAGGAAATGAGCCTTGGTGACGTTGAATGTGTTAGCGTTACACACTGCTATCTGAAATACCACACAGTGCTGAATAGTAAGCATGGGAGTGCAGGAAAATCAGCTGCCTGTGTGCTAAGAGTGTGCTTCTGGAGACTGTGTATTGTCAGGTGCAAGAGAGATCTGCATGGACGCTTGCACAACTGCATGAAGACTGCAGAGATGTATGTAAGAGTACATGTGTGGTAAGGGTTAATTGAAGGTTTTGAACATGTAGGAACTACCTCACCCATTGCAGGAGTGGAAGGAAAATCTACCATGTTGATTTCAAATGTGTTAGCAGTTGCCTCTCATTTGTGAGATATTGATTTGTGCTGAATGCTAACCATCGCAGTTCAAGAAAACAAGCTGCCCCTTTCCTGCGAGTGCAAGTCTTACAGAACAAGAGCAACACAAATTAAATCTCTGACAACAATTCCTGTGTGCAGACAGACTCATGGTGTGATTCTAGGCAGAAAACGATATTTGATTGGCAATTTCAAAGCACATTTACCACTGTGGTAGAGCAAGTGAACATTACTGTAACAGCCTGACACATTTTCCTTATAGTTTAGAGAGGCAAAAAAGAGCACATGTCCTAACAGCTACTTGAGACCATGAGCATGTGGAAACTGGGTGAGTGATTAGACTAGAGCAAAGGAAATGAGCCTTGGTGACGTTGAATGTGTTAGCGTTACACACTGCTATCTGAAATACCACACAGTGCTGAATAGTAAGCATGGGAGTGCAGGAAAATCAGCTACCTGTGTGCTAAGAGTGTGCTTCTGGAGACTGTGTATTGTTAGGTGCAAGAGAGATCTGCATGGACGCTTGCACAACTGCATGAAGACTGCAGAGCTGTATGTAAGAGTACATGTGTGGTAAGGGTTAATTGGAGGGTAAACAACCTTTACAACGCAACTTTTACAACGCACTACCATTACAACTAAACTTTTACAACGCAAGTGGATTTACAACGCATGCCATTACAACGCAAGTCTTTACATCGACTTGAGCTAGATGGCGTGCTAACATTACAAATAGTGTAGTTTACTATCGCAACACCTTCCCTACTGTTAAGTGGACTGGAGTTGGAATAGTAAATTACGCTTTTCTAATGTTAGCACGCCATCTAGCGCAAGTCGATGTAAAGACTTGCGTTGTAATGGCATAGCGTAGTAACATCGCAGTCGTTGTAACGACCGCGAGGTAACTGCACGCGTTGTAATGACTTGCGTTGTTACGTCATACATCCAATTGGAGTTTTGAACATGTAGGAACTACTTCACCCATTGCAGGAGTGAAAGGAAAATCTACCATGTTGATTTCAAATGTGTTAGCATTTGCCCCTCATTTGTGAGATATTGATTTGTGCTGAATGCTAACCATCACAGTTCAAGAAAACAAGCTGCCCCTTTCCTGCGAGTGCAAATCTTACAGAACAAGAGCAACACAAATTAAATCTCTGACAACAATTCCTGTGTGCAGACAGACTCATGATGTGATTCTAGGCAGAAAACGATATTTGATTGGCAATTTCAAAGCACATTTACTACTGTGGTAGAGCAAGTGATAATTACTGTAACAGCCTGACACATTTTCCTTATAGTTTAGAGAGGCAAAAAAGAGCACATGTCCTAACAGCTACTTGAGACCATGAGCATGTGGAACCTGGGTGAGAGATTAGACTACAGCAAAGGAAATGAACCTTGGTGACGTTGAATGTGTTAGCGTTACACATTGCTATCTGAGATACCACACAGTGCTGAATAGTAAGCATGGGAGTGCAGGAAAATCAGCTGCCTGTGTGCTAAGAGTATGCTTCTGGAGACTGTGTATTGTCAGGTGCAAGAGAGATCTGCATGGACGCTTGCACAACTGCATGAAGACTGCAGAGATGTATGTAAGAGTACATGTGTGGTAAGGGTTAATTGGAGTTTTGAACATGTAGGAACTACCTCACCCATTGCAGGAGTGGAAGGAAAATCTTCCATGTTGATTTCAAATGTGTTAGCATTTGCCTCTCATTTGTGAGATATTGATTTGTGCTGAATGCTAACCATCACAGTTCAAGAAAACAAGCTGCCCCTTTCCTGTGAGTGCAAGTCTTACAGAACAAGAGCAACACAAATTAAATCTCTGACAACAATTCCTGTGTGCAGACAGACTCATGGTGTGATTCTAGGCAGAAAACGATATTTGATTGGCAATTTCAAAGCACATTTACTACTGTGGTAGAGCAAATGATAATTACTGTAACAGCCTGACACATTTTCCTTATAGTTTAGAGAGGCAGAAAAGAGCACATGTCCTAACAGCTACTTGAGACCATGAGCATGTGGAACCTGGGTGAGTGATTAGACTAGAGCAAAGGAAATGAGCCTTGGTGACATTGAATGTGTCAGCGTTACACACTGCTATCTGAAATACCACACAGTGCTGAATAGTAAGCATGGGAGTGCAGGAAAATCAGCTGCCTGTGTGCTAAGAGTGTGCTTCTGGAGACTGTGTATTGGCAGGTGCAAGAGAGATCTGCATGGACGCTTGCACAACTGCATGAAGACTGCAGAGATGTATGTAAGAGTACATGTGTGGTAAGGGTTAATTGGAGTTTTGAACATGTAGGAACTACCTCACCAATTGCAGGAGTGGAAGGAAAATCTTCCATGTTGATTTCAAATGTGTTAGCATTTGCCTCTCATTTGTGAGATATTGATTTGTGCTGAATGCTAACCATCACAGTTCAAGAAAACAAGCTGCCCCTTTCCTGTGAGTGCAATTCTTACAGAACAAGAGCAACACAAATTAAATCTCTGACAACAATTCCTGTGTGCAGACAGACTCATGGTGTGATTCTAGGCAGAAAACGATATTTGATTGGCAATTTCAAAGCACATTTACTACTGTGGTAGAGCAAATGATAATTACTGTAACAGCCTGAAACATTTTCCTTATAGTTCAGAGAGGCAGAAAAGAGCACATGTCCTAACAGCTACTTGAGACCATGAGCATGTGGAACCTGGGTGAGTGATTAGACTAGAGCAAAGGAAATGAGCCTTGGTGACGTTGAATGTGTTAGCGTTACACACTGCTATCTGAAATACCACACAGTGCTGAATAGTAAGCATGGGAGTGCAGGAAAATCAGCTGCCTGTGTGCTTCTGGAGACTGTGTATTGTCAGGTGCAAGAGAGATCTGCATGGACGCTTGAACAACTGCATGAAGACTGCAGAGATGTATGTAAGAGTACATGTGTGGTAAGGGTTAATTGGAGTTTTGAACATGTAGGAACTACCTCACCCATTGCAGGAGTGGAAGGAAAATCTACCATGTTGATTTCAAATGTGTTAGCGTTTGCCTCTCATTTGTGAGATATTGATTTGTGCTGAATGCTAACCATCACAGTTCAAGAAAACAAGCTGTTCCTTTCCTGCGAGGGCAAGTCTTACAGAACAAGAGCAACACGAATTAAATCTCTGACAACAACTCCTGTGTGCAGACAGACTCATGTTGTGATTCTAGGCAGAAAACGATATTTGATTGGCAATTTCAAAGCACATTTACTACTGTGGTAGAGCAAGTGATAATTACTGTAACAGCCTGACACATTTTCCTTATAGTTTAGAGAGGCAGAGAAGAGCACATGTCCTAACAGCTACTTGAGACCATGAGCATGTGGAACCTGGGTGAGTGATTAGACTAGAGCAAAGGAAATGAGCCTTGGTGACGTTGAATGTGTTAGCTTTACACACTACTATCTGAAATACCACACAGTGCTGAATAGTAAGCATGGGAGTGCAGGAAAATCAGCTGCCTGTGTGCTAAGAGTGTGCTTCTGGAGACTGTGTATTGTCAGGTGCAAGAGAGATCTGCATGGACGCTTGCACAACTGCTTGAAGACTGCAGAGATGTATGTAAGAGTACATGTGTGGTAAGGGTTAATTGGAGTTTTGAACATGTAGGAACTACCTCACCCATTGCAGGAGTGGAAGGAAAATCTACCATGTTGATTTCAAATGTGTTAGCAGTTGCCTCTCATTTGTGAGATATTGATTTGTGCTGAATGCTAACCATCGCAGTTCAAGAAAACAAGCTGCCCCTTTCCTGCGAGTGCAAGTCTTACAGAACAAGAGCAACACAAATTAAATCTCTGACAACAATTCCTGTGTGCAGACAGACTCATTGTGTGATTCTAGGCAGAAAACGATATTTGATTGGCAATTTCAAAGCACATTTACTACTGTGGTAGAGCAAGTGAACATTACTGTAACAGCCTGACACATTTTCCTTATAGTTTAGAGAGGCAAAAAAGAGCACATGTCCTAACAGCTACTTGAGACCATGAGCATGTGGAAACTGGGTGAGTGATTAGACTAGAGCAAAGGAAATGGGCCTTGGTGACGTTGAATGTGGTTGCGTCACACACTGCTATCTGAAATACCACACAGTGCTGAATAGTAAGCATGGGAGTGCAGGAAAATCAGCTGCCTGTGTGCTAAGAGTGTGCTTCTGGAGACTGTGTATTGTCAGGTGCAAGAGAGATCTGCATGGACGCTTGCACAACTGCATGAAGACTGCAGAGCTGTATGTAAGAGTACATGTGTGGTAAGGGTTTATTGGAGGGTAAACAACCTTTACAACGCAACTTTTACAACGCACTACCATTACAACTAAACTTTTACAACGCAAGTGGATTTACAACGCATGCCATTACAACGCAAGTCTTTACATCGACTTGCGCTAGATGGCGTGCTAACATTACAAATAGTGTAGTTTACTATCCCAACACCTTCCCTACTGTTAAGTGGACTGGAGTTGGAATAGTAAATTACGCTTTTCTAATGTTAGCACGCCATCTAGCGCAAGTCGATGTAAAGACTTGCGTTGTAATGGCATAGCGTAGTAACATCGCAGTCGTTGTAACAACCGCAATGTAACTGCACGCGTTGTAATGACTCGCGTTGTTACGTCATACATCCAATTGGAGTTTTGAACATGTAGGAACTACTTCACCCATTGCAGGAGTGGAAGGAACATCTACCATGTTGATTTCAAATGTGTTAGCATTTGCCTCTCATTTGTGAGATATTGATTTGTGCTGAATGCTAACCATCACAGTTCAAGAAAACAAGCTGCCCCTTTCCTGCGAGTGCAAATCTTACAGAACAAGAGCAACACAAATTAAATCTCTGACAACAATTCCTGTGTGCAGACAGACTCATGGTGTGATTCTAGGCAGAAAACGATATTTGATTGGCAATTTCAAAGCACATTTACTACTGTGGTAGAGCAAGTGATAATTACTGTAACAGCCTGACACATTTTCCTTATAGTTTAGAGAGGCAAAAAAGAGCACATGTCCTAACAGCTACTTGAGACCATGAGCATGTGGAACCTGGGTGAGAGATTAGACTACAGCAAAGGAAATGAACCTTGGTGACGTTGAATGTGTTAGCGTTACACACTGCTATCTGAGATACCACACAGTGCTGAATAGTAAGCATGGGAGTGCAGGAAAATCAGCTGCCTGTGTGCTTCTGGAGACAGTGTATTGTCAGGTGCAAGAGAGATCTGCATGGACGCTTGCACAACTGCATGAAGACTGCAGAGATGTATGTAAGATACATGTGTGGTAAGGGTTAATTGGAGTTTTGAACATGTAGGAACTACCTCACCCATTGCAGGAGTGGAAGGAAAATCTTCCATGTTGATTTCAAATGTGTTAGCATTTGCCTCTCATTTGTGAGATATTGATTTGTGCTGAATGCTAACCATCACAGTTCAAGAAAACAAGCTGCCCCTTTCCTGTGAGTGCAAGTCTTACAGAACAAGAGCAACACAAATTAAATCTCTGACAACAATTCCTGTGTGCAGACAGACTCATGGTGTGATTCTAGGCAGAAAACGATATTTGATTGGCAATTTCAAAGCACATTTACTACTGTGGTAGAACAAATGATAATTACTGTAACAGCCTGAAACATTTTCCTTATAGTTCAGAGAGGCAGAAAAGAGCACATGTCCTAACAGGTACTTGAGACCATGAGCATGTGGAACCTGGGTGAGTGATTACACTAGAGCAAAGGAAATGAGCCTTGGTGACGTTGAATGTGTTAGCGTTACACACTGCTATCTGAAATACCACACAGTGCTGAATAGTAAGCATGGGAGTGCAGGAAAATCAGCTGCCTGTGTGCTTCTGGAGACAGTGTATTGTCAGGTGCAAGAGAGATCTGCATGGACGCTTGCACAACTGCATGAAGACTGCAGAGATGTATGTAAGAGTACATGTGTGGTAAGGGTTAATTGGAGTTTTGAACATGTAGGAACTACCTCACCCATTGCAGGAGTGGAAGGAAAATCTACCATGTTGATTTCAAATGTGTTAGCATTTGACTCTCATTTGTGAGATATTGATTTGTGCTGAATGCTAACCATCACAGTTCAAGAAAACAAGCTGCCCCTTTCCTGCGAGTGCAAGTCTTACAGAACAAGAGCAACACGAATTAGATCTCTGACAACAATTCCTGTGTGCAGACAGACTCATGGTGTGATTCTAGGCAGAAAACGATATTTGATTGGCAATTTCAAAGCACATTTACTACTGTGGTAGAGCAAGTGATAATTACTGTAACAGCCTGACACATTTTCCTTATAGTTTAGAGAGGCAGAAAAGAGCACATGTCCTAACAGCTACTTGAGACCATGAGCATGTGGAACCTGGCTGAGTGATTAGACTAGAGCAAAGGAAATGAGCCTTGGTGACATTGAATGTGTCAGCGTTACACACTGCTATCTGAAATACCACACAGTGCTGAATAGTAAGCTTGGGAGTGCAGGAAAATCAGCTGCCTGTGTGCTAAGAGTGTGCTTCTGGAGACTGTGTATTGTCAGGTGCAAGAGAGATCTGCATGGACGCTTGCACAACTGCATGAAGACTGCAGAGATGTATGTAAGAGTACATGTGTGGTAAGGGTTAATTGGAGTTTTGAACATGTAGGAACTACCTCACCCATTGCAGGAGTGGAAGGAAAATCTTCCATGTTGATTTCAAATGTGTTAGCATTTGCCTCTCATTTGTGAGATATTGATTTGTGCTGAATGCTAACCATCACAGTTCAAGAAAACAAGCTGCCCCTTTCCTGTGAGTGCAAGTCTTACAGAACAAGAGCAACACAAATTAAATCTCTGACAACAATTCCTGTGTGCAGACAGACTCATGGTGTGATTCTAGGCAGAAAACGATATTTGATTGGCAATTTCAAAGCACATTTACTACTGTGGTAGAGCAAATGATAATTACTGTAACAGCCTGACACATTTTCCTTATAGTTTAGAGAGGCAGAAAAGAGCACATGTCCTAACAGCTACTTGAGACCATGAGCATGTGGAACCTGGGTGAGTGATTAGACTAGAGCAAAGGAAATGAGCCTTGGTGACATTGAATGTGTCAGCGTTACACACTGCTATCTGAAATACCACACAGTGCTGAATAGTAAGCATGGGAGTGCAGGAAAATCAGCTGCCTGTGTGCTAAGAGTGTGCTTCTGGAGACTGTGTATTGGCAGGTGCAAGAGAGATCTGCATGGACGCTTGCACAACTGCATGAAGACTGCAGAGATGTATGTAAGAGTACATGTGTGGTAAGGGTTAATTGGAGTTTTGAACATGTAGGAACTACCTCACCCATTGCAGGAGTGGAAGGAAAATCTTCCATGTTGATTTCAAATGTGTTAGCATTTGCCTCTCATTTGTGAGATATTGATTTGTGCTGAATGCTAACCATCACAGTTCAAGAAAACAAGCTGCCCCTTTCCTGTGAGTGCAAGTCTTACAGAACAAGAGCAACACAAATTAAATCTCTGACAACAATTCCTGTGTGCAGACAGACTCATGGTGTGATTCTAGGCAGAAAACGATATTTGATTGGCAATTTCAAAGCACATTTACTACTGTGGTAGAGCAAATGATAATTACTGTAACAGCCTGAAACATTTTCCTTATAGTTCAGAGAGGCAGAAAAGAGCACATGTCCTAACAGCTACTTGAGACCATGAGCATGTGGAACCTGGGTGAGTGATTAGACTAGAGCAAAGGAAATGAGCCTTGGTGACGTTGAATGTGTTAGCGTTACACACTGCTATCTGAAATACCACACAGTGCTGAATAGTAAGCATGGGAGTGCAGGAAAATCAGCTGCCTGTGTGCTTCTGGAGACTGTGTATTGTCAGGTGCAAGAGAGATCTGCATGGACGCTTGAACAACTGCATGAAGACTGCAGAGATGTATGTAAGAGTACATGTGTGGTAAGGGTTAATTGGAGTTTTGAACATGTAGGAACTACCTCACCCATTGCAGGAGTGGAAGGAAAATCTACCATGTTGATTTCAAATGTGTTAGCGTTTGCCTCTCATTTGTGAGATATTGATTTGTGCTGAATGCTAACCATCACAGTTCAAGAAAACAAGCTATCCTTTCCTGCGAGGGCAAGTCTTACAGAACAAGAGCAACACGAATTAAATCTCTGACAACAACTCCTGTGTGCAGACAGACTCATGTTGTGATTCTAGGCAGAAAACGATATTTGATTGGCAATTTCAAAGCACATTTACTACTGTGGTAGAGCAAGTGATAATTACTGTAACAGCCTGACACATTTTCCTTATAGTTTAGAGAGGCAGAGAAGAGCACATGTCCTAACAGCTACTTGAGACCATGAGCATGTGGAACCTGGGTGAGTGATTAGACTAGAGCAAAGGAAATGAGCCTTGGTGACGTTGAATGTGTTAGCTTTACACACTACTATCTGAAATACCACACAGTGCTGAATAGTAAGCATGGGAGTGCAGGAAAATCAGCTGCCTGTGTGCTAAGAGTGTGCTTCTGGAGACTGTGTATTGTCAGGTGCAAGAGAGATCTGCATGGACGCTTGCACAACTGCTTGAAGACTGCAGAGATGTATGTAAGAGTACATGTGTGGTAAGGGTTAATTGGAGTTTTGAACATGTAGGAACTACCTCACCCATTGCAGGAGTGGAAGGAGAATCTACCATGTTGATTTCAAATGTGTTAGCATTTGCCTCTCATTTGTGAGATATTGATTTGTGCTGAATGCTAACCATCACAGTTCAAGAAAACAAGCTGCCCCTTTCCTGTGAGTGCAAGTCTTACAGAACTAGAGCAACACAAATTAAATCTCTGACAACAATTCCTGTGTGCAGACAGACTCATGGTGTGATTCTAGGCAGAAAACGATATTTGATTGGCAATTTCAAAGCACATTTACTACTGTGGTAGAGCAAGTGATAATTACTGTAACAGCCTGACACATTTTCCTTACAGTTTAGAGAGGCAGAAAAGAGCACATGTCCTCACAGCTACTTGAGACCATGAGCATGTGGAACCTGGCTGAGTGATTAGACTAGAGCAAAGGAAATGATCCTTGGTGACGTTGAATGTGTTAGCGTTACACACTGCTATCTGAAATACCACACAGTGCTGAATAGTAAGCATGGGAGTGCAGGAAAATCCGCTGCCTGTGTGCTAAGAGTGTGCTTCTGGAGACTGTGTATTGTCAGGTGCAAGAGAGATCTGCATGGACGCTTGCACAACTGCATGAAGACTGCAGAGGTGTATGTAAGAGTACATGTGTGGTAAGGGTTAATTGAAGGTTTTGAACATGTAGGAACTACCTCACCCATTGCAGGAGTGGAAGGAAAATCTACCATGTTGATTTCAAATGTGTTAGCAGTTGCCTCTCATTTGTGAGATATTGATTTGTGCTGAATGCTAACCATCGCAGTTCAAGAAAACAAGCTGCCCCTTTCCTGCGAGTGCAAGTCTTACAGAACAAGAGCAACACAAATTAAATCTCTGACAACAATTCCTGTGTGCAGACAGACTCATGGTGTGATTCTAGGCAGAAAACGATATTTGATTGGCAATTTCAAAGCACATTTACTACTGTGGTAGAGCAAGTGAACATTACTGTAACATCCTGACACATTTTCCTTATAGTTTAGAGAGGCAAAAAAGAGCACATGTCCTAACAGCTACTTGAGACCATGAGCATGTGGAAACTGGGTGAGTGATTAGACTAGAGCAAAGGAAATGGGCCTTGGTGACGTTGAATGTGTTAGCGTCACACACTGCTATCTGAAATACCACACAGTGCTGAATAGTAAGCATGGGAGTGCAGGAAAATCAGCTGCCTGTGTGCTAAGAGTGTGCTTCTGGAGACTGTGTATTGTCAGGTGCAAGAGAGATCTGCATGGACGCTTGCACAACTGCATGAAGACTGCAGAGCTGTATGTAAGAGTACATGTGTGGTAAGGGTTTATTGGAGGGTAAACAACCTTTACAACGCAACTTTTACAACGCACTACCATTACAACTAAACTTTTACAACGCAAGTGGATTTACAACGCATGCCATTACAACGCAAGTCTTTACATCGACTTGCGCTAGATGGCGTGCTAACATTACAAATAGTGTAGTTTACTATCCCAACACCTTCCCTACTGTTAAGTGGACTGGAGTTGGAATAGTAAATTACGCTTTTCTAATGTTAGCACGCCATCTAGCGCAAGTCGATGTAAAGACTTGCGTTGTAATGGCATAGCGTAGTAACATCGCAGTCGTTGTAACAACCGCGATGTAACTGCACGCGTTGTAATGACTCGCGTTGTTACGTCATACATCCAATTGGAGTTTTGAACATGTAGGAACTACTTCACCCATTGCAGGAGTGGAAGGAACATCTACCATGTTGATTTCAAATGTGTTAGCATTTGCCTCTCATTTGTGAGATATTGATTTGTGCTGAATGCTAACCATCACAGTTCAAGAAAACAAGCTGCCCCTTTCCTGCGAGTGCAAATCTTACAGAACAAGAGCAACACAAATTAAATCTCTGACAACAATTCCTGTGTGCAGACAGACTCATGGTGTGATTCTAGGCAGAAAACGATATTTGATTGGCAATTTCAAAGCACATTTACTACTGTGGTAGAGCAAGTGATAATTACTGTAACAGCCTGACACATTTTCCTTATAGTTTAGAGAGGCAAAAAAGAGCACATGTCCTAACAGCTGCTTGAGACCATGAGCATGTGGAACCTGGGTGAGAGATTAGACTACAGCAAAGGAAATGAACCTTGGTGACGTTGAATGTGTTAGCGTTACACACTGCTATCTGAGATACCACACAGTGCTGAATAGTAAGCATGGGAGTGCAGGAAAATCAGCTGCCTGTGTGCTTCTGGAGACAGTGTATTGTCAGGTGCAAGAGAGATCTGCATGGACGCTTGCACAACTGCATGAAGACTGCAGAGATGTATGTAAGATACATGTGTGGTAAGGGTTAATTGGAGTTTTGAACATGTAGGAACTACCTCACCCATTGCAGGAGTGGAAGGAAAATCTTCCATGTTGATTTCAAATGTGTTAGCATTTGCCTCTCATTTGTGAGATATTGATTTGTGCTGAATGCTAACCATCACAGTTCAAGAAAACAAGCTGCCCCTTTCCTGTGAGTGCAAGTCTTACAGAACAAGAGCAACACAAATTAAATCTCTGACAACAATTCCTGTGTGCAGACAGACTCATGGTGTGATTCTAGGCAGAAAACGATATTTGATTGGCAATTTCAAAGCACATTTACTACTGTGGTAGAACAAATGATAATTACTGTAACAGCCTGAAACATTTTCCTTATAGTTCAGAGAGGCAGAAAAGAGCACATGTCCTAACAGGTACTTGAGACCATGAGCATGTGGAACCTGGGTGAGTGATTACACTAGAGCAAAGGAAATGAGCCTTGGTGACATTGAATGTGTTAGCGTTACACACTGCTATCTGAAATACCACACAGTGCTGAATAGTAAGCATGGGAGTGCAGGAAAATCAGCTGCCTGTGTGCTTCTGGAGACAGTGTATTGTCAGGTGCAAGAGAGATCTGCATGGACGCTTGCACAACTGCATGAAGACTGCAGAGATGTATGTAAGAGTACATGTGTGGTAAGGGTTAATTGGAGTTTTGAACATGTAGGAACTACCTCACCCATTGCAGGAGTGGAAGGAAAATCTACCATGTTGATTTCAAATGTGTTAGCATTTGACTCTCATTTGTGAGATATTGATTTGTGCTGAATGCTAACCATCACAGTTCAAGAAAACAAGCTGCCCCTTTCCTGCGAGTGCAAGTCTTACAGAACAAGAGCAACACGAATTAGATCTCTGACAACAATTCCTGTGTGCAGACAGACTCATGGTGTGATTCTAGGCAGAAAACGATATTTGATTGGCAATTTCAAAGCACATTTACTACTGTGGTAGAGCAAGTGATAATTACTGTAACAGCCTGACACATTTTCCTTATAGTTTAGAGAGGCAGAAAAGAGCACATGTCCTAACAGCTACTTGAGACCATGAGCATGTGGAACCTGGCTGAGTGATTAGACTAGAGCAAAGGAAATGAGCCTTGGTGACATTGAATGTGTCAGCGTTACACACTGCTATCTGAAATACCACACAGTGCTGAATAGTAAGCTTGGGAGTGCAGGAAAATCAGCTGCCTGTGTGCTAAGAGTGTGCTTCTGGAGACTGTGTATTGTCAGGTGCAAGAGAGATCTGCATGGACGCTTGCACAACTGCATGAAGACTGCAGAGATGTATGTAAGAGTACATGTGTGGTAAGCGTTAATTGGAGTTTTGAACATGTAGGAACTACCTCACCCATTGCAGGAGTGGAAGGAAAATCTACCATGTTGATTTCAAATGTGTTAGAATTTGCCTCTCATTTGTGAGATATTGATTTGTTCTGAATGCTAACCATCACAGTTCAAGAAAACAAGCTGCCCCTTTCCTGCGAGTGCAAGTCTTACAGAACAAGAGCAACACAAATTAAATCTCTGACAACAATTCCTGTGTGCAGACAGACTCATGGTGTGATTCTAGGCAGAAAACGATATTTGATTGGCAATTTCAAAGCACATTTACTACTGTGGTAGAGCAAATGATAATTACTGTAACAGCCTGACACATTTTCCTTATAGTTCAGAGAGGCAGAAAAGAGCACATGTCCTAACAGCTACTTGAGACCATGAGCATGTGGAACCTGGGTGAGTGATTAGACTAGAGCAAAGGAAATGAGCCTTGGTGACGTTGAATGTGTTAGCGTTACACACTGCTATCTGAAAGACCACACAGTGCTGAATAGTAAGCATGGGAGTGCAGGAAAATCAGCTGCCTGTGTGCTAAGAGTGTGCTTCTGGAGACTGTGTATTGGCAGGTGCAAGATAGTTCTGCATGGACGCTTGCACAACTGCATGAAGACTGCAGAGATGTATGTAAGAGTACATGTGTGGTAAGGGTTAATTGGAGTTTTGAACATGTAGGAACTACCTCACCCATTGCAGTAGTGGAACGAAAATGTACCATGTTGATTTCAAATGTGTTAGCATTTGACTCTCATTTGTGAGATATTGATTTGTGCTGAATGCTAACCATCACAGTTCAAGAAAACAAACTGCCCCTTTCCTGCGAGTGCAAGTCTTACAGAACAAGAGCAACACAAATTAAATCTCTGACAACAATTCCTGTGTGCAGACAGACTCATGGTGGGATTCTAGGTAGAAAACGATATTTGATTGGCAATTTCAAAGCACATTTACTACTGTGGTAGAGCAAGTGAACATTACTGTAACAGCCTGACGCATTTTCCTTATAGTTTAGAGAGGCAAAAAAGAGCACATGTCCTAACAGCTACTTGAGACCATGAGCATGTGGAAACTGGGTGAGTGATTAGACTAGAGCAAAGGAAATGAGCCTTGGTGACGTTGAATGTGTTAGCGTTACACACTGCTATCTGAAATACCACACAGTGCTGAATAGTAAGCATGGGAGTGCAGGAAAATCAGCTGCCTGTGTGCTAAGAGTGTGCTTCTGGAGACTGTGTATTGTCAGGTGCAAGAGAGATCTGCATGGACGCTTGCACAACTGCATGAAGACTGCAGAGCTGTATGTAAGAGTACATGTGTGGTAAGGGTTATTTGGAGGGTAAACAACCTTTACAACGCAACTTTTACAACGCACTACCATTACAACTAAACTTTTACAACGCAAGTGGATTTACAACGCATGCCATTACAACGCAAGTTTTTACATCGACTTGCGCTTGATGGCGTGCTAACATTACAAATAGTGTAGTTTACTATCCCAACACCTTCCCTACTGTTAAGTGGACTGGAGTTGGAATAGTAAATTACGCTTTTCTAATGTTAGCACGCCATCTAGCGCAAGTCGATGTAAAGACTTGCGTTGTAATGGCAGAGCGTAGTAACATCGCAGTCGTTGTAACGACCGCGATGTAACTGCACGCGTTGTAATGACTCGCGTTGTTACGTCATACATCCAATTGGAGTTTTGAACATGTAGGAACTACTTCACCCATTGCAGGAGTGGAAGGAAAATCTACCATGTTGATTTCAAATGTGTTAGCATTTGACTCTCATTTGTGAGATATTGATTTGTGCTGAATGCTAACCATCGCAGTTCAAGAAAACAAGCTGCCCCTTTCCTGCGAGTGCAAGTCTTACAGAACAAGAGCAACACAAATTAAATCTCTGACAACAATTCCTGTGTGCAGACAGACTCATGGTGGGATTGTAGGTAGAAAACGATATTTGATTGGCAATTTCAAAGCACATTTACTACTGTGGTAGAGCAAGTGAACATTACTGTAACAGCCTGACGCATTTTCCTTATAGTTTAGAGAGGCAAAAAAGAGCACATGTCCTAACAGCTACTTGAGACCATGAGCATGTGGAAACTGGGTGAGTGATTAGACTAGAGCAAAGGAAATGAGCCTTGGTGACGTTGAATGTGTTAGCGTTACACACTGCTATCTGAAATACCACACAGTGCTGAATAGTAAGCATGGGAGTGCAGGAAAATCAGCTGCCTGTGTGCTAAGAGTGTGCTTCTGGAGACTGTGTATTGTCAGGTGCAAGAGAGATCTGCATGGACGCTTGCACAACTGCATGAAGACTGCAGAGCTGTATGTAAGAGTACATGTGTGGTAAGGGTTATTTGGAGGGTAAACAACCTTTACAACGCAACTTTTACAACGCACTACCATTACAACTAAACTTTTACAACACAAGTGGATTTACAACGCATGCCATTACAACGCAAGTTTTTACATCGACTTGCGCTAGATGGCGTGCTAACATTACAAATAGTGTAGTTTACTATCCCAACACCTTCCCTACTGTTAAGTGGACTGGAGTTGGAATAGTAAATTACGCTTTTCTAATGTTAGCACGCCATCTAGCGCAAGTCGATGTAAAGACTTGCGTTGTAATGGCATACCGTAGTAACATCGCAGTTGTTGTAACGACCGCGATGTAACTGCACGCGTTGTAATGACTCGCGTTGTTACGTCATACATCCAATTGGAGTTTTGAACATGTAGGAACTACTTCACCCATTGCAGGAGTGGAAGGAAAATCTACCATGTTGATTTCAAATGTGTTAGCATTTGCCCCTCATTTGTGAGATATTGATTTGTGCTGAATGCTAACCATCACAGTTCAAGAAAACAAGCTGCCCCTTTCCTGCGAGTGCAAATCTTACAGAACAAGAGCAACACAAATTAAATCTCTGACAACAATTCCTGTGTGCAGACAGACTCATGGTGTGATTCTAGGCAGAAAACGATATTTGATTGGCAATTTCAAAGCACATTTACTACTGTGGTAGAGCAAGTGATAATTACTGTAACAGCCTGACACATTTTCCTTATAGTTTAGAGAGGCAAAAAAGAGCACATGTCCTAACAGCTACTTGAGACCATGAGCATGTGGAACCTGGGTGAGAGATTAGACTACAGCAAAGGAAATGAACCTTGGTGACGTTGAATGTGTTAGCGTTACACACTGCTATCTGAGATACCACACAGTGCTGAATAGTAAGCATGGGAGTGCAGGAAAATCAGCTGCCTGTGTGCTAAGAGTGTGCTTCTGGAGACTGTGTATTGTCAGGTGCAAGAGAGATCTGCATGGACGCTTGCACAACTGCATGAAGACTGCAGAGATGTATGTAAGAGTACATGTGTGGTAAGGGTTAATTGAAGTTTTGAACATGTAGGAACTACCTCACCCATTGCAGGAGTGGAAGGAAAATCTTCCATGTTGATTTCAAATGTGTTAGCATTTGCCTCTCATTTGTGAGATATTGATTTGTGCTGAATGCTAACCATCACAGTTCAAGAAAACAAGCTGCCCCTTTCCTGTGAGTGCAAGTCTTACAGAACAAGAGCAACACAAATTAAATCTCTGACAACAATTCCTGTGTGCAGACAGACTCATGGTGTGATTCTAGGCAGAAAACAATATTTGATTAGCAATTTCAAAGCACATTTACTACTGTGGTAGAGCAAATGATAATTACTGTAACAGCCTGACACATTTTCCTTATAGTTTAGAGAGGCAGAAAAGAGCACATGTCCTAACAGCTACTTGAGACCATGAGCATGTGGAACCTGGGTGAGTGATTAGACTAGAGCAAAGGAAATGAGCCTTGGGGACATTGAATGTGTCAGCGTTACACACTGCTATCTGAAATACCACACAGTGCTGAATAGTAAGCATGGGAGTGCAGGAAAATCAGCTGCCTGTGTGCTAAGAGTGTGCTTCTGGAGACTGTGTATTGTCAGGTGCAAGAGAGATCTGCATGGACGCTTGCACAACTGCATGAAGACTGCAGAGATGTATGTAAGAGTACATGTGTGGTAAGGGTTAAGTGGAGTTTTGAACATGTAGGAACTACCTCACCCATTGCAGGAGTGGAAGGAAAATCTACCATGTTGATTTCAAATGTGTTAGCATTTGCCTCTCATTTGTGAGATATTGATTTGTGCTGAATGCTAACCATCACAGTTCAAGAAAACAAGCTGCCCCTTTCCTGTGAGTGCAAGTCTTACAGAACAAGAGCAACACAAATTAAATCTCTGACAACAATTCCTGTGTGCAGACAGACTCATGGTGTGATTCTAGGCAGAAAACGATATTTGATTGGCAATTTCAAAGCACATTTACTACTGTGGTAGAGCAAATGATAATTACTGTAACAGCCTGAAACATTTTCCTTATAGTTCAGAGAGGCAGAAAAGAGCACATGTCCTAACAGCTACTTGAGACCATGAGCATGTGGAACCTGGATGAGTGATTAGACTAGAGCAAAGGAAATGAGCCTTGGTGACGTTGAATGTGTTAGCGTTACACACTGCTATCTGAAATACCACACAGTGCTGAATAGTAAGCATGGGAGTGCAGGAAAATCAGCTGCCTGTGTGCTTCTGGAGACTGTGTATTGTCAGGTGCAAGAGAGATCTGCATGGACGCTTGCACAACTGCATGAAGACTGCAGAGATGTATGTAAGAGTACATATGTGTGGTAAGGGTTAATTGGAGTTTTGAACATGTAGGAACTACCTCACCCATTGCAGGAGTGGAAGGAAAATCTACCATGTTGATTTCAAATGTGTTAGCATTTGCCTCTCATTTGTGAGATATTGATTTGTGCTGAATGCTAACCATCACAGTTCAAGAAAACAAGCTGTTCCTTTCCTGCGAGGGCAAGTCTTACAGAACAAGAGCAACACGAATTAAATCTCTGACAACAATTCCTGTGTGCAGACAGACTCATGTTGTGATTCTAGGCAGAAAACGATATTTGATTGGCAATTTCAAAGCACATTTACTACTGTGGTAGAGCAAGTGATAATTACTGTAACAGCCTGACACATTTTCCTTATAGTTTAGAGAGGCAGAGAAGAGCACATGTCCTAACAGCTACTTGAGACCATGAGCATGTGGAACCTGGGTGAGTGATTAGACTAGAGCAAAGGAAATGAGCCTTGGTGACGTTGAATGTGTTAGCGTTACACACTACTATCTGAAATACCACACAGTGCTGAATAGTAAGCATGGGAGTGCAGGAAAATCAGCTGCCTGTGTGCTAAGAGTGTGCTTCTGGAGACTGTGTATTGTCAGGTGCAAGAGAGATCTGCATGGATGCTTGCACAACTGCATGAAGACTGCAGAGATGTATGTAAGAGTACATGTGTGGTAAGGGTTAATTGGAGTTTTGAACATGTAGGAACTACCTCACCCATTGCAGGAGTGGAAGGAGAATCTACCATGTTGATTTCAAATGTGTTAGCATTTGCCTCTCATTTGTGAGATATTGATTTGTGCTGAATGCTAACCATCACAGTTCAAGAAAACAAGCTGCCCCTTTCCTGTGAGTGCAAGTCTTACAGAACTAGAGCAACACAAATTAAATCTCTGACAACAATTCCTGTGTGCAGACAGACTCATGGTGTGATTCTAGGCAGAAAACGATATTTGATTGGCAATTTCAAAGCACATTTACTACTGTGGTAGAGCAAGTGATAATTACTGTAACAGCCTGACACATTTTCCTTATAGTTTAGAGAGGCAGAAAAGAGCACATGTCCTAACAGCTACTTGAGACCATGAGCATGTGGAACCTGGCTGAGTGATTAGACTAGAGCAAAGGAAATGATCCTTGGTGATGTTGAATGTGTTAGCGTTACACACTGCTATCTGAAATACCACACAGTGCTGAATAGTAAGCATGGGAGTGCAGGAAAATCAGCTGCCTGTGTGCTAAGAGTGTGCTTCTGGAGACTATGTATTGTCAGGTGCAAGAGAGATCTGCATGGACGCTTGCACAACTGCATGAAGACTGCAGAGATGTATGTAAGAGTACATGTGTGGTAAGGGTTAATTGAAGGTTTTGAACATGTAGGAACTACCTCACCCATTGCAGGAGTGGAAGGAAAATCTACCATGTTGATTTCAAATGTGTTAGCAGTTGCCTCTCATTTGTGAGATATTGATTTGTGCTGAATGCTAACCATCACAGTTCAAGAAAACAAGCTGCCCCTTTCCTGTGAGTGCAAGTCTTACAGAACAAGAGCAACACAAATTAAATCTCTGACAACAATTCCTGTGTGCAGACAGACTCATGGTGTGATTCTAGGCAGAAAACGATATTTGATTGGCAATTTCAAAGCACATTTACTACTGTGGTAGAACAAATGATAATTACTGTAACAGCCTGAAACATTTTCCTTATAGTTCAGAGAGGCAGAAAAGAGCACATGTCCTAACAGCTACTTGAGACCATGAGCATGTGGAACCTGGGTGAGTGATTAGACTAGAGCAAAGGAAATGAGCCTTGGTGACGTTGAATGTGTTAGCGTTACACACTGCTATCTGAAATACCACACAGTGCTGAATAGTAAGCATGGGAGTGCAGGAAAATCAGCTGCCTGTGTGCTTCTGGAGACAGTGTATTGTCAGGTGCAAGAGAGATCTGCATGGACGCTTGCACAACTGCATGAAGACTGCAGAGATGTATGTAAGAGTACATGTGTGGTAAGGGTTAATTGGAGTTTTGAACATGTAGGAACTACCTCACCCATTGCAGGAGTGGAAGGAAAATCTACCATGTTGATTTCAAATGTGTTAGCATTTGCCTCTCATTTGTGAGATATTGATTTTTTCTGAATGCTAACCATCACAGTTCAAGAAAACAAGCTGCCCCTTTCCTGCGAGTGCAAGTCTTACAGAACAAGAGCAACACAAATTAAATCTCTGACAACAATTCCTGTGTGCAGACAGACTCATGGTGTGATTCTAGGCAGAAAAGGATATTTGATTGGCAATTTCAAAGCACATTTACTACTGTGGTAGAGCAAATGATAATTACTGTAACAGCCTGACACATTTTCCTTATAGATCAGAGAGGCAGAAAAGAGCACATGTCCTAACAGCTACTTGAGACCATGAGCATGTGGAACCTGGGTGAGTGATTAGACTAGAGCAAAGGAAATGAGCCTTGGTGACATTGAATGTGTCAGCGTTACACACTGCTATCTGAAATACCACACAGTGCTGAATAGTAAGCATGGGAGTGCAGGAAAATCAGCTGCCTGTGTGCTAAGAGTGTGCTTCTGGAGACTGTGTATTGTCAGGTGCAAGAGAGATCTGCATGGACGCTTGCACAACTGCATGAAGACTGCAGACATGTATGTAAGAGTACATGTGTGGTAAGGGTTAATTGGAGTTTTGAACATGTAGGAACTACCTCACCCATTGCAGGAGTGGAAGGAAAATCTACCATGTTGATTTCAAATGTGTTAGCATTTGCCTCTCATTTGTGAGATATTGATTTTTTCTGAATGCTAACCATCACAGTTCAAGAAAACAAGCTGCCCCTTTCCTGCGAGTGCAAGTCTTACAGAACAAGAGCAACACAAATTAAATCTCTGACAACAATTCCTGTGTGCAGACAGACTCATGGTGTGATTCTAGGCAGAAAAGGATATTTGATTGGCAATTTCAAAGCACATTTACTACTGTGGTAGAGCAAATGATAATTACTGTAACAGCCTGACACATTTTCCTTATAGATCAGAGAGGCAGAAAAGAGCACATGTCCTAACAGCTACTTGAGACCATGAGCATGTGGAACCTGGGTGAGTGATTAGACTAGAGCAAAGGAAATGAGCCTTGGTGACGTTGAATGTGTTAGCGTTACACACTGCTATCTGAAATGCCACACAGTGCTGAATAGTAAGCATGGGAGTGAAGGAAAATCAGTTGCCTGTGTGCTAAGAGTGTGCTTCTGGAGACTGTGTATTGTCAGGTGCAAGAGAGATCTGCATGGACGCTTGCACAACTGCATGAAGACTGCAGAGATGTATGTAAGAGTACATGTGTGGTAAGGGTTAATTGAAGGTTTTGAACATGTAGGAACTACCTCACCCATTGCAGGAGTGGAAGGAAAATCTACCATGTTGATTTCAAATGTGTTAGCAGTTGCCTCTCATTTGTGAGATATTGATTTGTGCTGAATGCTAACCATCACAGTTCAAGAAAACAAGCTGCCCCTTTCCTGTGAGTGCAAGTCTTACAGAACAAGAGCAACACAAATTAAATCTCTGACAACAATTCCTGTGTGCAGACAGACTCATGGTGTGATTCTAGGCAGAAAACGATATTTGATTGGCAATTTCAAAGCACATTTACTACTGTGGTAGAACAAATGATAATTACTGTAACAGCCTGAAACATTTTCCTTATAGTTCAGAGAGGCAGAAAAGAGCACATGTCCTAACAGCTACTTGAGACCATGAGCATGTGGAACCTGGGTGAGTGATTAGACTAGAGCAAAGGAAATGAGCCTTGGTGACGTTGAATGTGTTAGCGTTACACACTGCTATCTGAAATACCACACAGTGCTGAATAGTAAGCATGGGAGTGCAGGAAAATCAGCTGCCTGTGTGCTAAGAGTGTGCTTCTGGAGACTGTGTATTGTCAGGTGCAAGAGAGATCTGCATGGACGCTTGCACAACTGCATGAAGACTGCAGAGCTGTATGTAAGAGTACATGTGTGGTAAGGGTTATTTGGAGGGTAAACAACCTTTACAACGCAACTTTTACAATGCACTACCATTACAACTAAACGTTTACAACGCAAGTGGATTTACAACGCATGCCATTACAACGCAAGTTTTTACATCGACTTGCGCTTGATGGCGTGCTAACATTACAAATAGTGTAGTTTACTATCCCAACACCTTCCCTACTGTTAAGTGGACTGGAGTTGGAATAGTAAATTACGCTTTTCTAATGTTAGCACGCCATCTAGCGCAAGTCGATGTAAAGACTTGCGTTGTAATGGCAGAGCGTAGTAACATCGCAGTCGTTGTAACGACCGCGATGTAACTGCACGCGTTGTAATGACTCGCGTTGTTACGTCATACATCCAATTGGAGTTTTGAACATGTAGGAACTACTTCACCCATTGCAGGAGTGGAAGGAAAATCTACCATGTTGATTTCAAATGTGTTAGCATTTGACTCTCATTTGTGAGATATTGATTTGTGCTGAATGCTAACCATCGCAGTTCAAGAAAACAAGCTGCCCCTTTCCTGCGAGTGCAAGTCTTACAGAACAAGAGCAACACAAATTAAATCTCTGACAACAATTCCTGTGTGCAGACAGACTCATGGTGGGATTCTAGGTAGAAAACGATATTTGATTGGCAATTTCAAAGCACATTTACTACTGTGGTAGAGCAAGTGAACATTACTGTAACAGCCTGACGCATTTTCCTTATAGTTTAGAGAGGCAAAAAAGAGCACATGTCCTAACAGCTACTTGAGACCATGAGCATGTGGAAACTGGGTGAGTGATTAGACTAGAGCAAAGGAAATGAGCCTTGGTGACGTTGAATGTGTTAGCGTTACACACTGCTATCTGAAATACCACACAGTGCTGAATAGTAAGCATGGGAGTGCAGGAAAATCAGCTGCCTGTGTGCTAAGAGTGTGCTTCTGGAGACTGTGTATTGTCAGGTGCAAGAGAGATCTGCATGGACGCTTGCACAACTGCATGAAGACTGCAGAGCTGTATGTAAGAGTACATGTGTGGTAAGGGTTATTTGGAGGGTAAACAACCTTTACAACGCAACTTTTACAACGCACTACCATTACAACTAAACTTTTACAACGCAAGTGGATTTACAACGCATGCCATTACAACGCAAGTTTTTACATCGACTTGCGCTAGATGGCGTGCTAACATTACAAATAGTGTAGTTTACTATCCCAACACCTTCCCTACTGTTAAGTGGACTGGAGTTGGAATAGTAAATTACGCTTTTCTAATGTTAGCACGCCATCTAGCGCAAGTCGATGTAAAGACTTGCGTTGTAATGGCATAGCGTAGTAACATCGCAGTCGTTGTAACGACCGCGATGTAACTGCACGCGTTGTAATGACTCGCGTTGTTACGTCATACATCCAATTGGAGTTTTGAACATGTAGGAACTACTTCACCCATTGCAGGAGTGGAAGGAAAATCTACCATGTTGATTTCAAATGTGTTAGCATTTGCCCCTCATTTGTGAGATATTGATTTGTGCTGAATGCTAACCATCACAGTTCAAGAAAACAAGCTGCCCCTTTCCTGCGAGTGCAAATCTTACAGAACAAGAGCAACACAAATTAAATCTCTGACAACAATTCCTGTGTGCAGACAGACTCATGGTGTGATTCTAGGCAGAAAACGATATTTGATTGGCAATTTCAAAGCACATTTACTACTGTGGTAGAGCAAGTGATAATTACTGTAACAGCCTGACACATTTTCCTTATAGTTTAGAGAGGCAAAAAAGAGCACATGTCCTAACAGCTACTTGAGACCATGAGCATGTGGAACCTGGGTGAGAGATTAGACTACAGCAAAGGAAATGAACCTTGGTGACGTTGAATGTGTTAGCGTTACACACTGCTATCTGAGATACCACACAGTGCTGAATAGTAAGCATGGGAGTGCAGGAAAATCAGCTGCATGTGTGCTAAGAGTGTGCTTCTGGAGACTGTGTATTGTCAGGTGCAAGAGAGATCTGCATGGATGCTTGCACAACTGCATGAAGACTGCAGAGATGTATGTAAGAGTACATGTGTGGTAAGGGTTAATTGAAGTTTTGAACATGTAGGAACTACCTCACCCATTGCAGGAGTGGAAGGAAAATCTTCCATGTTGATTTCAAATGTGTTAGCATTTGCCTCTCATTTGTGAGATATTGATTTGTGCTGAATGCTAACCATCACAGTTCAAGAAAACAAGCTGCCCCTTTCCTGTGAGTGCAAGTCTTACAGAACAAGAGCAACACAAATTAAATCTCTGACAACAATTCCTGTGTGCAGACAGACTCATGGTGTGATTCTAGGCAGAAAACAATATTTGATTGGCAATTTCAAAGCACATTTACTACTGTGGTAGAGCAAATGATAATTACTGTAACAGCCTGACACATTTTCCTTATAGTTTAGAGAGGCAGAAAAGAGCACATGTCCTAACAGCTACTTGAGACCATGAGCATGTGGAACCTGGGTGAGTGATTAGACTAGAGCAAAGGAAATGAGCCTTGGGGACATTGAATGTGTCAGCGTTACACACTGCTATCTGAAATACCACACAGTGCTGAATAGTAAGCATGGGAGTGCAGGAAAATCAGCTGCCTGTGTGCTAAGAGTGTGCTTCTGGAGACTGTGTATTGTCAGGTGCAAGAGAGATCTGCATGGACGCTTGCACAACTGCATGAAGACTGCAGAGATGTATGTAAGAGTACATGTGTGGTAAGGGTTAAGTGGAGTTTTGAACATGTAGGAACTACCTCACCCATTGCAGGAGTGGAAGGAAAATCTACCATGTTGATTTCAAATGTGTTAGCATTTGCCTCTCATTTGTGAGATATTGATTTGTGCTGAATGCTAACCATCACAGTTCAAGAAAACAAGCTGCCCCTTTCCTGTGAGTGCAAGTCTTACAGAACAAGAGCAACACAAATTAAATCTCTGACAACAATTCCTGTGTGCAGACAGACTCATGGTGTGATTCTAGGCAGAAAACGATATTTGATTGGCAATTTCAAAGCACATTTACTACTGTGGTAGAGCAAATGATAATTACTGTAACAGCCTGAAACATTTTCCTTATAGTTCAGAGAGGCAGAAAAGAGCACATGTCTTAACAGCTACTTGAGACCATGAGCATGTGGAACCTGGATGAGTGATTAGACTAGAGCAAAGGAAATGAGCCTTGGTGACGTTGAATGTGTTAGCGTTACACACTGCTATCTGAAATACCACACAGTGCTGAATAGTAAGCATGGGAGTGCAGGAAAATCAGCTGCCTGTGTGCTTCTGGAGACTGTGTATTGTCAGGTGCAAAAGAGATCTGCATGGACGCTTGCACAACTGCATGAAGACTGCAGAGATGTATGTAAGAGTACATATGTGTGGTAAGGGTTAATTGGAGTTTTGAACATGTAGGAACTACCTCACCCATTGCAGGAGTGGAAGGAAAATCTACCATGTTGATTTCAAATGTGTTAGCATTTGCCTCTCATTTGTGAGATATTGATTTGTGCTGAATGCTAACCATCACAGTTCAAGAAAACAAGCTGTTCCTTTCCTGCGAGGGCAAGTCTTACAGAACAAGAGCAACACGAATTAAATCTCTGACAACAATTCCTGTGTGCAGACAGACTCATGTTGTGATTCTAGGCAGAAAACGATATTTGATTGGCAATTTCAAAGCACATTTACTACTGTGGTAGAGCAAGTGATAATTACTGTAACAGCCTGACACATTTTCCTTATAGTTTAGAGAGGCAGAGAAGAGCACATGTCCTAACAGCTACTTGAGACCATGAGCATGTGGAACCTGGGTGAGTGATTAGACTAGAGCAAAGGAAATGAGCCTTGGTGACGTTGAATGTGTTAGCGTTACACACTACTATCTGAAATACCACACAGTGCTGAATAGTAAGCATGGGAGTGCAGGAAAATCAGCTGCCTGTGTGCTAAGAGTGTGCTTCTGGAGACTGTGTATTGTCAGGTGCAAGAGAGATCTGCATGGACGCTTGCACAACTGCATGAAGACTGCAGAGATGTATGTAAGAGTACATGTGTGGTAAGGGTTAATTGGAGTTTTGAACATGTAGGAACTACCTCACCCATTGCAGGAGTGGAAGGAGAATCTACCATGTTGATTTCAAATGTGTTAGCATTTGCCTCTCATTTGTGAGATATTGATTTGTGCTGAATGCTAACCATCACAGTTCAAGAAAACAAGCTGCCCCTTTCCTGTGAGTGCAAGTCTTACAGAACTAGAGCAACACAAATTAAATCTCTGACAACAATTCCTGTGTGCAGACAGACTCATGGTGTGATTCTAGGCAGAAAACGATATTTGATTGGCAATTTCAAAGCACATTTACTACTGTGGTAGAGCAAGTGATAATTACTGTAACAGCCTGACACATTTTCCTTATAGTTTAGAGAGGCAGAAAAGAGCACATGTCCTAACAGCTACTTGAGACCATGAGCATGTGGAACCTGGCTGAGTGATTAGACTAGAGCAAAGGAAATGATCCTTGGTGATGTTGAATGTGTTAGCGTTACACACTGCTATCTGAAATACCACACAGTGCTGAATAGTAAGCATGGGAGTGCAGGAAAATCAGCTGCCTGTGTGCTAAGAGTGTGCTTCTGGAGACTATGTATTGTCAGGTGCAAGAGAGATCTGCATGGACGCTTGCACAACTGCATGAAGACTGCAGAGATGTATGTAAGAGTACATGTGTGGTAAGGGTTAATTGAAGGTTTTGAACTTGTAGGAACTACCTCACCCATTGCAGGAGTGGAAGGAAAATCTACCATGTTGATTTCAAATGTGTTAGCAGTTGCCTCTTTTTTGTGAGATATTGATTTGTGCTGAATGCTAACCATCACAGTTCAAGAAAACAAGCTGCCCCTTTCCTGTGAGTGCAAGTCTTACAGAACAAGAGCAACACAAATTAAATCTCTGACAACAATTCCTGTGTGCAGACAGACTCATGGTGTGATTCTAGGCAGAAAACGATATTTGATTGGCAATTTCAAAGCACATTTACTACTGTGGTAGAACAAATGATAATTACTGTAACAGCCTGAAACATTTTCCTTATAGTTCAGAGAGGCAGAAAAGAGCACATGTCCTAACAGCTACTTGAGACCATGAGCATGTGGAACCTGGGTGAGTGATTAGACTAGAGCAAAGGAAATGAGCCTTGGTGACGTTGAATGTGTTAGCGTTACACACTGCTATCTGAAATACCACACAGTGCTGAATAGTAAGCATGGGAGTGCAGGAAAATCAGCTGCCTGTGTGCTTCTGGAGACAGTGTATTGTCAGGTGCAAGAGAGATCTGCATGGACGCTTGCACAACTGCATGAAGACTGCAGAGATGTATGTAAGAGTACATGTGTGGTAAGGGTTAATTGGAGTTTTGAACATGTAGGAACTACCTCACCCATTGCAGGAGTGGAAGGAAAATCTACCATGTTGATTTCAAATGTGTTAGCATTTGACTCTCATTTGTGAGATATTGATTTGTGCTGAATGCTAACCATCACAGTTCAAGAAAACAAGCTGCCCCTTTCCTGCGAGTGCAAGTCTTACAGAACAAGAGCAACACGAATTAGGTCTCTGACAACAATTCCTGTGTGCAGACAGACTCATGGTGTAATTCTAGGCAGAAAACGATATTTGATTGGCAATTTCAAAGCACATTTACTACTGTGGTAGAGCAAGTGATAATTACTGTAACAGCCTGACACATTTTCCTTATAGTTTAGAGAGGCAGAAAAGAGCACATGTCCTAACAGCTACTTGAGACCATGAGCATGTGGAACCTGGGTGAGTGATTAGACTAGAGCAAAGGAAATGAGCCTTGGTGACATTGAATGTGTCAGCGTTACACACTGCTATCTGAAATACCACACAGTGCTGAATAGTAAGCATGGGAGTGCAGGAAAATCAGCTGCCTGTGTGCTAAGAGTGTGCTTCTGGAGACTGTGTATTGTCAGGTGCAAGAGAGATCTGCATGGACGCTTGCACAACTGCATGAAGACTGCAGACATGTATGTAAGAGTACATGTGTGGTAAGGGTTAATTGGAGTTTTGAACATGTAGGAACTACCTCACCCATTGCAGGAGTGGAAGGAAAATCTACCATGTTGATTTCAAATGTGTTAGCATTTGCCTCTCATTTGTGAGATATTGATTTTTTCTGAATGCTAACCATCACAGTTCAAGAAAACAAGCTGCCCCTTTCCTGCGAGTGCAAGTCTTACAGAACAAGAGCAACACAAATTAAATCTCTGACAACAATTCCTGTGTGCAGACAGACTCATGGTGTGATTCTAGGCAGAAAAGGATATTTGATTGGCAATTTCAAAGCACATTTACTACTGTGGTAGAGCAAATGATAATTACTGTAACAGCCTGACACATTTTCCTTATAGATCAGAGAGGCAGAAAAGAGCACATGTCCTAACAGCTACTTGAGACCATGAGCATGTGGAACCTGGGTGAGTGATTAGACTAGAGCAAAGGAAATGAGCCTTGGTGACGTTGAATGTGTTAGCGTTACACACTGCTATCTGAAATGCCACACAGTGCTGAATAGTAAGCATGGGAGTGAAGGAAAATCAGTTGCCTGTGTGCTAAGAGTGTGCTTCTGGAGACTGTGTATTGTCAGGTGCAAGAGAGATCTGCATGGACGCTTGCACAACTGCATGAAGACTGCAGAGATGTATGTAAGAGTACATGTGTGGTAAGGGTTAATTGAAGGTTTTGAACATGTAGGAACTACCTCACCCATTGCAGGAGTGGAAGGAAAATCTACCATGTTGATTTCAAATGTGTTAGCAGTTGCCTCTCATTTGTGAGATATTGATTTGTGCTGAATGCTAACCATCACAGTTCAAGAAAACAAGCTGCCCCTTTCCTGTGAGTGCAAGTCTTACAGAACAAGAGCAACACAAATTAAATCTCTGACAACAATTCCTGTGTGCAGACAGACTCATGGTGTGATTCTAGGCAGAAAACGATATTTGATTGGCAATTTCAAAGCACATTTACTACTGTGGTAGAACAAATGATAATTACTGTAACAGCCTGAAACATTTTCCTTATAGTTCAGAGAGGCAGAAAAGAGCACATGTCCTAACAGCTACTTGAGACCATGAGCATGTGGAACCTGGGTGAGTGATTAGACTAGAGCAAAGGAAATGAGCCTTGGTGACGTTGAATGTGTTAGCGTTACACACTGCTATCTGAAATACCACACAGTGCTGAATAGTAAGCATGGGAGTGCAGGAAAATCAGCTGCCTGTGTGCTAAGAGTGTGCTTCTGGAGACTGTGTATTGTCAGGTGCAAGAGAGATCTGCATGGACGCTTGCACAACTGCATGAAGACTGCAGAGCTGTATGTAAGAGTACATGTGTGGTAAGGGTTATTTGGAGGGTAAACAACCTTTACAACGCAACTTTTACAACGCACTACCATTACAACTAAACTTTTACAACGCAAGTGGATTTACAACGCATGCCATTACAACGCAAGTTTTTACATCGACTTGCGCTTGATGGCGTGCTAACATTACAAATAGTGTAGTTTACTATCCCAACACCTTCCCTACTGTTAAGTGGACTGGAGTTGGAATAGTAAATTACGCTTTTCTAATGTTAGCACGCCATCTAGCGCAAGTCGATGTAAAGACTTGCGTTGTAATGGCAGAGCGTAGTAACATCGCAGTCGTTGTAACGACCGCGATGTAACTGCACGTGTTGTAATGACTCGCGTTGTTACGTCATACATCCAATTGGAGTTTTGAACATGTAGGAACTACTTCACCCATTGCAGGAGTGGAAGGAAAATCTACCATGTTGATTTCAAATGTGTTAGCATTTGACTCTCATTTGTGAGATATTGATTTGTGCTGAATGCTAACCATCGCAGTTCAAGAAAACAAGCTGCCCCTTTCCTGCGAGTGCAAGTCTTACAGAACAAGAGCAACACAAATTAAATCTCTGACAACAATTCCTGTGTGCAGACAGACTCATGGTGGGATTCTAGGTAGAAAACGATATTTGATTGGCAATTTCAAAGCACATTTACTACTGTGGTAGAGCAAGTGAACATTACTGTAACAGCCTGACGCATTTTCCTTATAGTTTAGAGAGGCAAAAAAGAGCACATGTCCTAACAGCTACTTGAGACCATGAGCATGTGGAAACTGGGTGAGTGATTAGACTAGAGCAAAGGAAATGAGCCTTGGTGACGTTGAATGTGTTAGCGTTACACACTGCTATCTGAAATACCACACAGTGCTGAATAGTAAGCATGGGAGTGCAGGAAAATCAGCTGCCTGTGTGCTAAGAGTGTGCTTCTGGAGACTGTGTATTGTCAGGTGCAAGAGAGATCTGCATGGACGCTTGCACAACTGCATGAAGACTGCAGAGCTGTATGTAAGAGTACATGTGTGGTAAGGGTTATTTGGAGGGTAAACAACCTTTACAACGCAACTTTTACAACGCACTACCATTACAACTAAACTTTTACAACGCAAGTGGATTTACAACGCATGCCATTACAACGCAAGTTTTTACATCGACTTGCGCTAGATGGCGTGCTAACATTACAAATAGTGTAGTTTACTATCCCAACACCTTCCCTACTGTTAAGTGGACTGGAGTTGGAATAGTAAATTACGCTTTTCTAATGTTAGCACGCCATCTAGCGCAAGTCGATGTAAAGACTTGCGTTGTAATGGCATAGCGTAGTAACATCGCAGTCGTTGTAACGACCGCGATGTAACTGCACGCGTTGTAATGACTCGCGTTGTTACGTCATACATCCAATTGGAGTTTTGAACATGTAGGAACTACTTCACCCATTGCAGGAGTGGAAGGAAAATCTACCATGTTGATTTCAAATGTGTTAGCATTTGCCCCTCATTTGTGAGATATTGATTTGTGCTGAATGCTAACCATCACAGTTCAAGAAAACAAGCTGCCCCTTTCCTGCGAGTGCAAATCTTACAGAACAAGAGCAACACAAATTAAATCTCTGACAACAATTCCTGTGTGCAGACAGACTCATGGTGTGATTCTAGGCAGAAAACGATATTTGATTGGCAATTTCAAAGCACATTTACTACTGTAGTAGAGCAAGTGATAATTACTGTAACAGCCTGACACATTTTCCTTATAGTTTAGAGAGGCAAAAAAGAGCACATGTCCTAACAGCTACTTGAGACCATGAGCATGTGGAACCTGGGTGAGAGATTAGACTACAGCAAAGGAAATGAACCTTGGTGACGTTGAATGTGTTAGCGTTACACACTGCTATCTGAGATACCACACAGTGCTGAATAGTAAGCATGGGAGTGCAGGAAAATCAGCTGCCTGTGTGCTAAGAGTGTGCTTCTGGAGACTGTGTATTGTCAGGTGCAAGAGAGATCTGCATGGACGCTTGCACAACTGCATGAAGACTGCAGAGATGTATGTAAGAGTACATGTGTGGTAAGGGTTAATTGAAGTTTTGAACATGTAGGAACTACCTCACCCATTGCAGGAGTGGAAGGAAAATCTTCCATGTTGATTTTAAATGTGTTAGCATTTGCCTCTCATTTGTGAGATATTGATTTGTGCTGAATGCTAACCATCACAGTTCAAGAAAACAAGCTGCCCCTTTCCTGTGAGTGCAAGTCTTACAGAACAAGAGCAACACAAATTAAATCTCTGACAACAATTCCTGTGTGCAGACAGACTCATGGTGTGATTCTAGGCAGAAAACGATATTTGATTGGCAATTTCAAAGCACATTTACTACTGTGGTGGAGCAAATGATAATTACTGTAACAGCCTGAAACATTTTCCTTATAGTTCAGAGAGGCAGAAAAGAGCACAAGTCCTAACAGCTACTTGAGACCATGAGCATGTGGAACCTGGGTGAGTAATTAGACTAGAGCAAAGGAAATGAGCCTTGGTGACGTTGAATGTGTTAGCGTTACACACTGCTATCTGAAATACCACACAGTGCTGAATAGTAAGCATGGGAGTGCAGGAAAATCAGCTGCCTGTGTGCTTCTGGAGACTGTGTATTGTCAGGTGCAAGAGAGATCTGCATGGACGCTTGCACAACTGCATGAAGACTGCAGAGATGTATGTAAGAGTACATGTGTGGTAAGCGTTAATTGGAGTTTTGAACATGTAGGAACTACCTCACCCATTGCAGGAGTGGAAGGAAAATCTACCATGTTGATTTCAAATGTGTTAGCATTTGCCTCTCATTTGTGAGATATTGATTTGTGCTGAATGCTAACCATCACAGTTCAAGAAAACAAGCTGTTCCTTTCCTGCGAGGGCAAGTCTTACAGAACAAGAGCAACACAAATTAAATCTCTGACAACAATTCCTGTGTGCAGACAGACTCATGTTGTGATTCTAGGCAGAAAACGATATTTGATTGGCAATTTCAAAGCACATTTACTACTGTGGTAGAGCAAGTGATAATTACTGTAACAGCCTGACACATTTTCCTTATAGTTTAGAGAGGCAGAGAAGAGCACATGTCCTAACAGCTACTTGAGACCATGAGCATGTGGAACCTGGGTGAGTGATTAGACTAGAGCAAAGGAAATGAGCCTTGGTGACGTTGAATGTGTTAGCGTTACACACTACTATCTGAAATACCACACAGTGCTGAATAGTAAGCATAGGAGTGCAGGAAAATCAGCTGCCTGTGTGCTAAGAGTGTGCTTCTGGAGACTGTGTATTGTCAGGTGCAAGAGAGATCTGCATGGACGCTTGCACAACTGCATGAAGACTGCAGAGATGTATGTAAGAGTACATGTGTGGTAAGGGTTAATTGGAGTTTTGAACATGTAGGAACTACCTCACCCATTGCAGGAGTGGAAGGAGAATCTACCATGTTGATTTCAAATGTGTTAGCATTTGAGTCTCATTTGTGAGATATTGATTTGTGCTGAATGCTAACCATCACAGTTCAAGAAAACAAGCTGCCCCTTTCCTGTGAGTGCAAGTCTTACAGAACTAGAGCAACACAAATTAAATCTCTGACAACAATTCCTGTGTGCAGACAGACTCATGGTGTGATTCTAGGCAGAAAACGATATTTGATTGGCAATTTCAAAGCACATTTACTACTGTGGTAGAGCAAGTGATAATTACTGTAACAGCCTGACACATTTTCCTTATAGTTTAGAGAGGCAGAAAAGAGCACATGTCCTAACAGCTACTTGAGACCATGAGCATGTGGAACCTGGCTGAGTGATTAGACTAGAGCAAAGGAAATGATCCTTGGTGACGTTGAATGTGTTAGCGTTACACACTGCTATCTGAAATACCACACAGTGCTGAATAGTAAGCATGGGAGTGCAGGAAAATCAGCTGCCTGTGTGCTAAGAGTGTGCTTCTGGAGACTGTGTATTGTCAGGTGCAAGAGAGATCTGCATGGACGCTTGCACAACTGCATGAAGACTGCAGAGATGTATGTAAGAGTACATGTGTGGTAAGGGTTAATTGAAGGTTTTGAACATGTAGGAACTACCTCATCCATTGCAGGAGTGGAAGGAAAATCTACCATGTTGATTTCAAATGTGTTAGCAGTTGCCTTTCATTTGTGAGATATTGATTTGTGCTGAATGCTAACCATCGCAGTTCAAGAAAACAAGCTGCCCCTTTCCTGCGAGTGCAAGTCTTACAGAACAAGAGCAACACAAATTAAATCTCTGACAACAATTCCTGTGTGCAGACAGACTCATGGTGTGATTCTAGGCAGAAAACGATATTTGATTGGCAATTTCAAAGCACATTTACTACTGTGGTAGAGCAAGTGAACATTACTGTAACAGCCTGACACATTTTCCTTATAGTTTAGAGAGGCAAAAAAGAGCACATGTCCTAACAGCTACTTGAGACCATGAGCATGTGGAAACTGGGTGAGTGATTAGACTAGAGCAAAGGAAATGGGCCTTGGTGACGTTGAATGTGTTAGCGTTACACACTGCTATCTGAAATACCACACAGTGCTGAATAGTAAGCATGGGAGTGCAGGAAAATCAGATGCCTGTGTGCTAAGAGTGTGCTTCTGGAGACTGTGTATTGTCAGGTGCAAGAGAGATCTGCATGGACACTTGCACAACTGCATGGAGACTGCAGAGCTGTATGTAAGAGTACATGTGTGGTAAGGGTTAATTGGAGGGTAAACAACCTTTACAACGCAACTTTTACAACGCACTACCATTACAACTAAACTTTTACAACGCAAGTGGATTTACAACGCATGCCATTACAACGCAAGTCTTTACATCGACTTGCGCTAGATGGCGTGCTAACATTACAAATAGTGTAGTTTACTATCCCAACACCTTCCCTACTGTTAAGTGGACTGGAGTTGGAATAGTAAATTACGCTTTTCTAATGTTAGCACGCCATCTAGCGCAAGTCGATGTAAAGACTTGTGTTGTAATGGCATAGCGTAGTAACATCGCAGTCGTTGTAACGACCGCGATGTAACTGCACGCGTTGTAATGACTCGCGTTGTTACGTCATACATCCAATTGGAGTTTTGAACATGTAGGAACTACTTCACCCATTGCAGGAGTGGAAGGAAAATCTACCATGTTGATTTAAAATGTGTTAGCATTTGCCTCTCATTTGTGAGATATTGATTTGTGCTGAATGCTAACCATCACAGTTCAAGAAAACAAGCTGCCCCTTTCCTGCGAGTGCAAATCTTACAGAACAATAGCAACACAAATTAAATCTCTGACAACAATTCCTGTGTGCAGACAGACTCATGGTGTGATTCTAGGCAGAAAACGATATTTGATTGGCAATTTCAAAGCACATTTACTACTGTGGTACAGGAAGTGATAATTACTGTAACAGCCTGACACATTTTCCTTATAGTTTAGAGAGGCAAAAAAGAGCACATGTCCTAACAGCTACTTGAGACCATGAGCATGTGGAACCTGGGTGAGAGATTAGACTACAGCAAAGGAAATGAACCTTGGTGACGTTGAATGTGTTAGCGTTACACACTGCTATCTGAGATACCACACAGTGCTGAATAGTAAGCATGGGAGTGCAGGAAAATCAGCTGCCTGTGTGCTAAGAGTGTGCTTCTGGAGACTGTGTATTGTCAGGTGCAAGAGAGATCTGCATGGACGCTTGCACAACTGCATGAAGACTGCAGAGATGTATGTAAGAGTACATGTGTGGTAAGGGTTAATTGGAGTTTTGAACATGTAGGAACTACCTCACCCATTGCAGGAGTGGAAGGAAAATCTTCCATGTTGATTTCAAATGTGTTAGCATTTGCCTCTCATTTGTGAGATATTGATTTGTGCTGAATGCTAACCATCACAGTTCAAGAAAACAAGCTGCCCCTTTCCTGTGAGTGCAAGTCTTACAGAACAAGAGCAACACAAATTAAATCTCTGACAACAATTCCTGTGTGCAGACAGACTCATGGTGTGATTCTAGGCAGAAAACGATATTTGATTGGCAATTTCAAAGCACATTTACTACTGTGGTAGAACAAATGATAATTACTGTAACAGCCTGAAACATTTTCCTTATAGTTCAGAGAGGCAGAAAAGAGCACATGTCCTAACAGCTACTTGAGACCATGAGCATGTGGAACCTGGGTGAGTGATTAGACTAGAGCAAAGGAAATGAGCCTTGGTGACGTTGAGTGTGTTAGAGTTACACACTGCTATCTGAAATACCACACAGTGCTGAATAGTAAGCATGGGAGTGCAGGAAAATCAGCTGCCTGTGTGCTTCTGGAGACTGTGTATTGTCAGGTGCAAGAGAGATCTGCATGGACGCTTGCACAACTGCATGAAGACTGCAGAGATGTATGTAAGAGTACATGTGTGGTAAGGGTTAATTGGAGTTTTGAACATGTAGGAACTACCTCACCCATTGCAGGAGTGGAAGGAAAATCTACCATGTTGATTTCAAATGTGTTAGCATTTGCCTCTCATTTGTGAGATATTGATTTGTGCTGAATGCTAACCATCACAGTTCAAGAAAACAAGCTGTTCCTTTCCTGCGAGGGCAAGTCTTACAGAACAAGAGCAACACAAATTAAATCTCTGACAACAATTCCTGTGTGCAGACAGACTCATGTTGTGATTCTAGGCAGAAAACGATATTTGATTGGCAATTTCAAAGCACATTTACTACTGTGGTAGAGCAAGTGATAATTACTGTAACAGCCTGACACATTTTCCTTATAGTTTAGAGAGGCAGAGAAGAGCACATGTCCTAACAGCTACTTGAGACCATGAGCATGTGGAACCTGGGTGAGTGATTAGACTAGAGCAAAGGAAATGAGCCTTGGTGACGTTGAATGTGTTAGCGTTACACACTACTATCTGAAATACCACACAGTGCTGAATAGTAAGCATAGGAGTGCAGGAAAATCAGCTGCCTGTGTGCTAAGAGTGTGCTTCTGGAGACTGTGTATTGTCAGGTGCAAGAGAGATCTGCATGGACGCTTGCACAACTGCATGAAGACTGCAGAGATGTATGTAAGAGTACATGTGTGGTAAGGGTTAATTGGAGTTTTGAACATGTAGGAACTACCTCACCCATTGCAGGAGTGGAAGGAGAATCTACCATGTTGATTTCAAATGTGTTAGCATTTGAGTCTCATTTGTGAGATATTGATTTGTGCTGAATGCTAACCATCACAGTTCAAGAAAACAAGCTGCCCCTTTCCTGTGAGTGCAAGTCTTACAGAACTAGAGCAACACAAATTAAATCTCTGACAACAATTCCTGTGTGCAGACAGACTCATGGTGTGATTCTAGGCAGAAAACGATATTTGATTGGCAATTTCAAAGCACATTTACTACTGTGGTAGAGCAAGTGATAATTACTGTAACAGCCTGACACATTTTCCTTATAGTTTAGAGAGGCAGAAAAGAGCACATGTCCTAACAGCTACTTGAGACCATGAGCATGTGGAACCTGGCTGAGTGATTAGACTAGAGCAAAGGAAATGATCCTTGGTGACGTTGAATGTGTTAGCGTTACACACTGCTATCTGAAATACCACACAGTGCTGAATAGTAAGCATGGGAGTGCAGGAAAATCAGCTGCCTGTGTGCTAAGAGTGTGCTTCTGGAGACTGTGTATTGTCAGGTGCAAGAGAGATCTGCATGGACGCTTGCACAACTGCATGAAGACTGCAGAGATGTATGTAAGAGTACATGTGTGGTAAGGGTTAATTGAAGGTTTTGAACATGTAGGAACTACCTCATCCATTGCAGGAGTGGAAGGAAAATCTACCATGTTGATTTCAAATGTGTTAGCAGTTGCCTTTCATTTGTGAGATATTGATTTGTGCTGAATGCTAACCATCGCAGTTCAAGAAAACAAGCTGCCCCTTTCCTGCGAGTGCAAGTCTTACAGAACAAGAGCAACACAAATTAAATCTCTGACAACAATTCCTGTGTGCAGACAGACTCATGGTGTGATTCTAGGCAGAAAACGATATTTGATTGGCAATTTCAAAGCACATTTACTACTGTGGTAGAGCAAGTGAACATTACTGTAACAGCCTGACACATTTTCCTTATAGTTTAGAGAGGCAAAAAAGAGCACATGTCCTAACAGCTACTTGAGACCATGAGCATGTGGAAACTGGGTGAGTGATTAGACTAGAGCAAAGGAAATGGGCCTTGGTGACGTTGAATGTGTTAGCGTTACACACTGCTATCTGAAATACCACACAGTGCTGAATAGTAAGCATGGGAGTGCAGGAAAATCAGATGCCTGTGTGCTAAGAGTGTGCTTCTGGAGACTGTGTATTGTCAGGTGCAAGAGAGATCTGCATGGACACTTGCACAACTGCATGGAGACTGCAGAGCTGTATGTAAGAGTACATGTGTGGTAAGGGTTAATTGGAGGGTAAACAACCTTTACAACGCAACTTTTACAACGCACTACCATTACAACTAAACTTTTACAACGCAAGTGGATTTACAACGCATGCCATTACAACGCAAGTCTTTACATCGACTTGCGCTAGATGGCGTGCTAACATTACAAATAGTGTAGTTTACTATCCCAACACCTTCCCTACTGTTAAGTGGACTGGAGTTGGAATAGTAAATTACGCTTTTCTAATGTTAGCACGCCATCTAGCGCAAGTCGATGTAAAGACTTGTGTTGTAATGGCATAGCGTAGTAACATCGCAGTCGTTGTAACGACCGCGATGTAACTGCACGCGTTGTAATGACTCGCGTTGTTACGTCATACATCCAATTGGAGTTTTGAACATGTAGGAACTACTTCACCCATTGCAGGAGTGGAAGGAAAATCTACCATGTTGATTTAAAATGTGTTAGCATTTGCCTCTCATTTGTGAGATATTGATTTGTGCTGAATGCTAACCATCACAGTTCAAGAAAACAAGCTGCCCCTTTCCTGCGAGTGCAAATCTTACAGAACAATAGCAACACAAATTAAATCTCTGACAACAATTCCTGTGTGCAGACAGACTCATGGTGTGATTCTAGGCAGAAAACGATATTTGATTGGCAATTTCAAAGCACATTTACTACTGTGGTACAGGAAGTGATAATTACTGTAACAGCCTGACACATTTTCCTTATAGTTTAGAGATGCAAAAAAGAGCACATGTCCTAACAGCTACTTGAGACCATGAGCATGTGGAACCTGGGTGAGAGATTAGACTACAGCAAAGGAAATGAACCTTGGTGACGTTGAATGTGTTAGCGTTACACACTGCTATCTGAGATACCACACAGTGCTGAATAGTAAGCATGGGAGTGCAGGAAAATCAGCTGCCTGTGTGCTAAGAGTGTGCTTCTGGAGACTGTGTATTGTCAGGTGCAAGAGAGATCTGCATGGACGCTTGCACAACTGCATGAAGACTGCAGAGATGTATGTAAGAGTACATGTGTGGTAAGGGTTAATTGGAGTTTTGAACATGTAGGAACTACCTCACCCATTGCAGGAGTGGAAGGAAAATCTTCCATGTTGATTTCAAATGTGTTAGCATTTGCCTCTCATTTGTGAGATATTGATTTGTGCTGAATGCTAACCATCACAGTTCAAGAAAACAAGCTGCCCCTTTCCTGTGAGTGCAAGTCTTACAGAACAAGAGCAACACAAATTAAATCTCTGACAACAATTCCTGTGTGCAGACAGACTCATGGTGTGATTCTAGGCAGAAAACGATATTTGATTGGCAATTTCAAAGCACATTTACTACTGTGGTAGAACAAATGATAATTACTGTAACAGCCTGAAACATTTTCCTTATAGTTCAGAGAGGCAGAAAAGAGCACATGTCCTAACAGCTACTTGAGACCATGAGCATGTGGAACCTGGGTGAGTGATTAGACTAGAGCAAAGGAAATGAGCCTTGGTGACGTTGAGTGTGTTAGAGTTACACACTGCTATCTGAAATACCACACAGTGCTGAATAGTAAGCATGGGAGTGCAGGGAAATCAGCTGCCTGTGTGCTTCTGGAGACAGTGTATTGTCAGGTGCAAGAGAGATCTGCATGGACGCTTGCACAACTGCATGAAGACTGCAGAGATGTATGTAAGAGTACATGTGTGGTAAGGGTTAATTGGAGTTTTGAACATGTAGGAACTACCTCACCCATTGCAGGAGTGGAAGGAAAATCTACCATGTTGATTTCAAATGTGTTAGCATTTGACTCTCATTTGTGAGATATTGATTTGTGCTGAATGCTAACCATCACAGTTCAAGAAAACAAGCTGCCCCTTTCCTGCGAGTGCAAGTCTTACAGAACAAGAGCAACACGAATTAGATCTCTGACAACAATTCCTGTGTGCAGACAGACTCATGGTGTGATTCTAGGCAGAAAACGATATTTGATTGGCAATTTCAAAGCACATTTACTACTGTGGTAGAGCAAGTGATAATTACTGTAACAGCCTGACACATTTTCCTTATAGTTTAGAGAGGCAGAATAGAGCACATGTCCTAACAGCTACTTGAGACCATGAGCATGTGGAACCTGGGTGAGTGATTAGACTAGAGCAAAGGAAATGAGCCTTGGTGACATTGAATGTGTCAGCGTTACACACTGCTATCTGAAATACCACATAGTGCTGAATAGTAAGCATGGGAGTGCAGGAAAATCAGCTGCCTGTGTGCTAAGAGTGTGCTTCTGGAGACTGTGTATTGTCAGGTGCAAGAGAGATCTGCATGGACGCTTGCACAACTGCATGAAGACTGCAGAGATGTATGTAAGAGTACATGTGTGGTAAGGGTTAATTGGAGTTTTGAACATGTAGGAACTACCTCACCCATTGCAGGAGTGGAAGGAAAATCTTCCATGTTGATTTCAAATGTGTTAGCATTTGCCTCTCATTTGTGAGATATTGATTTGTGCTGAATGCTAACCATCACAGTTCAAGAAAACAAGCTGCCCCTTTCCTGTGAGTGCAAGTCTTACAGAACAAGAGCAACACAAATTAAATCTCTGACAACAATTCCTGTGTGCAGACAGACTCATGGTGTGATTCTAGGCAGAAAACGATATTTGATTGGCAATTTCAAAGCACATTTACTACTGTGGTGGAGCAAATGATAATTACTGTAACAGCCTGAAACATTTTCCTTATAGTTCAGAGAGGCAGAAAAGAGCACAAGTCCTAACAGCTACTTGAGACCATGAGCATGTGGAACCTGGGTGAGTGATTAGACTAGAGCAAAGGAAATGAGCCTTGGTGACGTTGAATGTGTTAGCGTTACACACTGCTATCTGAAATACCATACAGTGCTGAATAGTAAGCATGGGAGTGCAGGAAAATCAGCTGCCTGTGTGCTTCTGGAGACTGTGTATTGTCAGGTGCAAGAGAGATCTGCATGGACGCTTGCACAACTGCATGAAGACTGCAGAGATGTATGTAAGAGTACATGTGTGGTAAGGGTTAATTGGAGTTTTGAACATGTAGGAACTACCTCACCCATTGCAGGAGTGGAAGGAAAATCTACCATGTTGATTTCAAATGTGTTAGCATTTGCCTCTCATTTGTGAGATATTGATTTGTGCTGAATGCTAACCATCACAGTTCAAGAAAACAAGCTGTTCCTTTCCTGCGAGGGCAAGTCTTACAGAACAAGAGCAACACAAATTAAATCTCTGACAACAATTCCTGTGTGCAGACAGACTCATGTTGTGATTCTAGGCAGAAAACGATATTTGATTGGCAATTTCAAAGCACATTTACTACTGTGGTAGAGCAAGTGATAATTACTGTAACAGCCTGACACATTTTCCTTATAGTTTAGAGAGGCAGAGAAGAGCACATGTCCTAACAGCTACTTGAGACCATGAGCATGTGGAACCTGGGTGAGTGATTAGACTAGAGCAAAGGAAATGAGCCTTGGTGACGTTGAATGTGTTAGCGTTACACACTACTATCTGAAATACCACACAGTGCTGAATAGTAAGCATAGGAGTGCAGGAAAATCAGCTGCCTGTGTGCTAAGAGTGTGCTTCTGGAGACTGTGTATTGTCAGGTGCAAGAGAGATCTGCATGGACGCTTGCACAACTGCATGAAGACTGCAGAGATGTATGTAAGAGTACATGTGTGGTAAGGGTTAATTGGAGTTTTGAACATGTAGGAACTACCTCACCCATTGCAGGAGTGGAAGGAGAATCTACCATGTTGATTTCAAATGTGTTAGCATTTGCCTCTCATTTGTGAGATATTGATTTGTGCTGAATGCTAACCATCACAGTTCAAGAAAACAAGCTGCCCCTTTCCTGTGAGTGCAAGTCTTACAGAACTAGAGCAACACAAATTAAATCTCTGACAACAATTCCTGTGTGCAGACAGACTCATGGTGTGATTCTAGGCAGAAAACGATATTTGATTGGCAATTTCAAAGCACATTTACTACTGTGGTAGAGCAAGTGATAATTACTGTAACAGCCTGACACATTTTCCTTATAGTTTAGAGAGGCAGAAAAGAGCACATGTCCTAACAGCTACTTGAGACCATGAGCATGTGGAACCTGGCTGAGTGATTAGACTAGAGCAAAGGAAATGATCCTTGGTGACGTTGAATGTGTTAGCGTTACACACTGCTATCTGAAATACCACACAGTGCTGAATAGTAAGCATGGGAGTGCAGGAAAATCAGCTGCCTGTGTGCTAAGAGTGTGCTTCTGGAGACTGTGTATTGTCAGGTGCAAGAGAGATCTGCATGGACGCTTGCACAACTGCATGAAGACTGCAGAGATGTATGTAAGAGTACATGTGTGGTAAGGGTTAATTGAAGGTTTTGAACATGTAGGAACTACCTCATCCATTGCAGGAGTGGAAGGAAAATCTACCATGTTGATTTCAAATGTGTTAGCAGTTGCCTTTCATTTGTGAGATATTGATTTGTGCTGAATGCTAACCATCGCAGTTCAAGAAAACAAGCTGCCCCTTTCCTGCGAGTGCAAGTCTTACAGAACAAGAGAAACACAAATTAAATCTCTGACAACAATTCCTGTGTGCAGACAGACTCATGGTGTGATTCTAGGCAGAAAACGATATTTGATTGGCAATTTCAAAGCACATTTACTACTGTGGTAGAGCAAGTGAACATTACTGTAACAGCCTGACACATTTTCCTTATAGTTTAGAGAGGCAAAAAAGAGCACATGTCCTAACAGCTACTTGAGACCATGAGCATGTGGAAACTGGGTGAGTGATTAGACTAGAGCAAAGGAAATGGGCCTTGGTGACGTTGAATGTTTTAGCGTTACACACTGCTATCTGAAATACCACACAGTGCTGAATAGTAAGCATGGGAGTGCAGGAAAATCAGATGCCTGTGTGCTAAGAGTGTGCTTCTGGAGACTGTGTATTGTCAGGTGCAAGAGAGATCTGCATGGACACTTGCACAACTGCATGGAGACTGCAGAGCTGTATGTAAGAGTACTACATGTGTGGTAAGGGTTAATTGGAGGGTAAACAACCTTTACAACGCAACTTTTACAACGCACTACCATTACAACTAAACTTTTACAACGCAAGTGGATTTACAACGCATGCCATTACAACGCAAGTCTTTACATCGACTTGCGCTAGATGGCGTGCTAACATTACAAATAGTGTAGTTTACTATCCCAACACCTTCCCTACTGTTAAGTGGACTGGAGTTGGAATAGTAAATTACGCTTTTCTAATGTTAGCACGCCATCTAGCGCAAGTCGATGTAAAGACTTGTGTTGTAATGGCATAGCGTAGTAACATCGCAGTCGTTGTAACGACCGCGATGTAACTGCACGCGTTGTAATGACTCGCGTTGTTACGTCATACATCCAATTGGAGTTTTGAACATGTAGGAACTACTTCACCCATTGCAGGAGTGGAAGGAAAATCTACCATGTTGATTTAAAATGTGTTAGCATTTGCCTCTCATTTGTGAGATATTGATTTGTGCTGAATGCTAACCATCACAGTTCAAGAAAACAAGCTGCCCCTTTCCTGCGAGTGCAAATCTTACAGAACAAGAGCAACACAAATTAAATCTCTGACAACAATTCCTGTGTGCAGACAGACTCATGGTGTGATTCTAGGCAGAAAACGATATTTGATTGGCAATTTCAAAGCACATTTACTACTGTGGTACAGGAAGTGATAATTACTGTAACAGCCTGACACATTTTCCTTATAGTTTAGAGAGGCAAAAAAGAGCACATGTCCTAACAGCTACTTGAGACCATGAGCATGTGGAACCTGGGTGAGAGATTAGACTACAGCAAAGGAAATGAACCTTGGTGACGTTGAATGTGTTAGCGTTACACACTGCTATCTGAGATACCACACAGTGCTGAATAGTAAGCATGGGAGTGCAGGAAAATCAGCTGCCTGTGTGCTAAGAGTGTGCTTCTGGAGACTGTGTATTGTCAGGTGCAAGAGAGATCTGCATGGACGCTTGCACAACTGCATGAAGACTGCAGAGATGTATGTAAGAGTACATGTGTGGTAAGGGTTAATTGGAGTTTTGAACATGTAGGAACTACCTCACCCATTGCAGGAGTGGAAGGAAAATCTTCCATGTTGATTTCAAATGTGTTAGCATTTGCCTCTCATTTGTGAGATATTGATTTGTGCTGAATGCTAACCATCACAGTTCAAGAAAACAAGCTGCCCCTTTCCTGTGAGTGCAAGTCTTACAGAACAAGAGCAACACAAATTAAATCTCTGACAACAATTCCTGTGTGCAGACAGACTCATGGTGTGATTCTAGGCAGAAAACGATATTTGATTGGCAATTTCAAAGCACATTTACTACTGTGGTGGAGCAAATGATAATTACTGTAACAGCCTGAAACATTTTCCTTATAGTTCAGAGAGGCAGAAAAGAGCACAAGTCCTAACAGCTACTTGAGACCATGAGCATGTGGAACCTGGGTGAGTGATTAGACTAGAGCAAAGGAAATGAGCCTTGGTGACGTTGAATGTGTTAGCGTTACACACTGCTATCTGAAATACCACACAGTGCTGAATAGTAAGCATGGGAGTGCAGGAAAATCAGCTGCCTGTGTGCTTCTGGAGACTGTGTATTGTCAGGTGCAAGAGAGATCTGCATGGACGCTTGCACAACTGCATGAAGACTGCAGAGATGTATGTAAGAGTACATGTGTGGTAAGGGTTAATTGGAGTTTTGAACATGTAGGAACTACCTCACCCATTGCAGGAGTGGAAGGAAAATCTACCATGTTGATTTCAAATGTGTTAGCATTTGCCTCTCATTTGTGAGATATTGATTTGTGCTGAATGCTAACCATCACAGTTCAAGAAAACAAGCTGTTCCTTTCCTGCGAGGGCAAGTCTTACAGAACAAGAGCAACACAAATTAAATCTCTGACAACAATTCCTGTGTGCAGACAGACTCATGTTGTGATTCTAGGCAGAAAACGATATTTGATTGGCAATTTCAAAGCACATTTACTACTGTGGTAGAGCAAGTGATAATTACTGTAACAGCCTGACACATTTTCCTTATAGTTTAGAGAGGCAGAGAAGAGCACATGTCCTAACAGCTACTTGAGACCATGAGCATGTGGAACCTGGGTGAGTGATTAGACTAGAGCAAAGGAAATGAGCCTTGGTGACGTTGAATGTGTTAGCGTTACACACTACTATCTGAAATACCACACAGTGCTGAATAGTAAGCATAGGAGTGCAGGAAAATCAGCTGCCTGTGTGCTAAGAGTGTGCTTCTGGAGACTGTGTATTGTCAGGTGCAAGAGAGATCTGCATGGACGCTTGCACAACTGCATGAAGACTGCAGAGATGTATGTAAGAGTACATGTGTGGTAAGGGTTAATTGGAGTTTTGAACATGTAGGAACTACCTCACCCATTGCAGGAGTGGAAGGAGAATCTACCATGTTGATTTCAAATGTGTTAGCATTTGCCTCTCATTTGTGAGATATTGATTTGTGCTGAATGCTAACCATCACAGTTCAAGAAAACAAGCTGCCCCTTTCCTGTGAGTGCAAGTCTTACAGAACTAGAGCAACACAAATTAAATCTCTGACAACAATTCCTGTGTGCAGACAGACTCATGGTGTGATTCTAGGCAGAAAACGATATTTGATTGGCAATTTCAAAGCACATTTACTACTGTGGTAGAGCAAGTGATAATTACTGTAACAGCCTGACACATTTTCCTTATAGTTTAGAGAGGCAGAAAAGAGCACATGTCCTAACAGCTACTTGAGACCATGAGCATGTGGAACCTGGCTGAGTGATTAGACTAGAGCAAAGGAAATGATCCTTGGTGACGTTGAATGTGTTAGCGTTACACACTGCTATCTGAAATACCACACAGTGCTGAATAGTAAGCATGGGAGTGCAGGAAAATCAGCTGCCTGTGTGCTAAGAGTGTGCTTCTGGAGACTGTGTATTGTCAGGTGCAAGAGAGATCTGCATGGACGCTTGCACAACTGCATGAAGACTGCAGAGATGTATGTAAGAGTACATGTGTGGTAAGGGTTAATTGAAGGTTTTGAACATGTAGGAACTACCTCATCCATTGCAGGAGTGGAAGGAAAATCTACCATGTTGATTTCAAATGTGTTAGCAGTTGCCTTTCATTTGTGAGATATTGATTTGTGCTGAATGCTAACCATCGCAGTTCAAGAAAACAAGCTGCCCCTTTCCTGCGAGTGCAAGTCTTACAGAACAAGAGCAACACAAATTAAATCTCTGACAACAATTCCTGTGTGCAGACAGACTCATGGTGTGATTCTAGGCAGAAAACGATATTTGATTGGCAATTTCAAAGCACATTTACTACTGTGGTAGAGCAAGTGAACATTACTGTAACAGCCTGACACATTTTCCTTATAGTTTAGAGAGGCAAAAAAGAGCACATGTCCTAACAGCTACTTGAGACCATGAGCATGTGGAAACTGGGTGAGTGATTAGACTAGAGCAAAGGAAATGGGCCTTGGTGACGTTGAATGTGTTAGCGTTACACACTGCTATCTGAAATACCACACAGTGCTGAATAGTAAGCATGGGAGTGCAGGAAAATCAGATGCCTGTGTGCTAAGAGTGTGCTTCTGGAGACTGTGTATTGTCAGGTGCAAGAGAGATCTGCATGGACACTTGCACAACTGCATGGAGACTGCAGAGCTGTATGTAAGAGTACATGTGTGGTAAGGGTTAATTGGAGGGTAAACAACCTTTACAACGCAACTTTTACAACGCACTACCATTACAACTAAACTTTTACAACGCAAGTGGATTTACAACGCATGCCATTACAACGCAAGTCTTTACATCGACTTGCGCTAGATGGCGTGCTAACATTACAAATAGTGTAGTTTACTATCCCAACACCTTCCCTACTGTTAAGTGGACTGGAGTTGGAATAGTAAATTACGCTTTTCTAATGTTAGCACGCCATCTAGCGCAAGTCGATGTAAAGACTTGTGTTGTAATGGCATAGCGTAGTAACATCGCAGTCGTTGTAACGACCGCGATGTAACTGCACGCGTTGTAATGACTCGCGTTGTTACGTCATACATCCAATTGGAGTTTTGAACATGTAGGAACTACTTCACCCATTGCAGGAGTGGAAGGAAAATCTACCATGTTGATTTAAAATGTGTTAGCATTTGCCTCTCATTTGTGAGATATTGATTTGTGCTGAATGCTAACCATCACAGTTCAAGAAAACAAGCTGCCCCTTTCCTGCGAGTGCAAATCTTACAGAACAAGAGCAACACAAATTAAATCTCTGACAACAATTCCTGTGTGCAGACAGACTCATGGTGTGATTCTAGGCAGAAAACGATATTTGATTGGCAATTTCAAAGCACATTTACTACTGTGGTACAGGAAGTGATAATTACTGTAACAGCCTGACACATTTTCCTTATAGTTTAGAGAGGCAAAAAAGAGCACATGTCCTAACAGCTACTTGAGACCATGAGCATGTGGAACCTGGGTGAGAGATTAGACTACAGCAAAGGAAATGAACCTTGGTGACGTTGAATGTGTTAGCGTTACACACTGCTATCTGAGATACCACACAGTGCTGAATAGTAAGCATGGGAGTGCAGGAAAATCAGCTGCCTGTGTGCTAAGAGTGTGCTTCTGGAGACTGTGTATTGTCAGGTGCAAGAGAGATCTGCATGGACGCTTGCACAACTGCATGAAGACTGCAGAGATGTATGTAAGAGTACATGTGTGGTAAGGGTTAATTGGAGTTTTGAACATGTAGGAACTACCTCACCCATTGCAGGAGTGGAAGGAAAATCTTCCATGTTGATTTCAAATGTGTTAGCATTTGCCTCTCATTTGTGAGATATTGATTTGTGCTGAATGCTAACCATCACAGTTCAAGAAAACAAGCTGCCCCTTTCCTGTGAGTGCAAGTCTTACAGAACAAGAGCAACACAAATTAAATCTCTGACAACAATTCCTGTGTGCAGACAGACTCATGGTGTGATTCTAGGCAGAAAACAATATTTGATTGGCAATTTCAAAGCACATTTACTACTGTGGTGGAGCAAATGATAATTACTGTAACAGCCTGAAACATTTTCCTTATAGTTCAGAGAGGCAGAAAAGAGCACAAGTCCTAACAGCTACTTGAGACCATGAGCATGTGGAACCTGGGTGAGTGATTAGACTAGAGCAAAGGAAATGAGCCTTGGTGACGTTGAATGTGTTAGCGTTACACACTGCTATCTGAAATACCACACAGTGCTGAATAGTAAGCATGGGAGTGCAGGAAAATCAGCTGCCTGTGTGCTTCTGGAGACTGTGTATTGTCAGGTGCAAGAGAGATCTGCATGGACGCTTGCACAACTGCATGAAGACTGCAGAGATGTATGTAAGAGTACATGTGTGGTAAGGGTTAATTGGAGTTTTGAACATGTAGGAACTACCTCACCCATTGCAGGAGTGGAAGGAAAATCTACCATGTTGATTTCAAATGTGTTAGCATTTGCCTCTCATTTGTGAGATATTGATTTGTGCTGAATGCTAACCATCACAGTTCAAGAAAACAAGCTGTTCCTTTCCTGCGAGGGCAAGTCTTACAGAACAAGAGCAACACAAATTAAATCTCTGACAACAATTCCTGTGTGCAGACAGACTCATGTTGTGATTCTAGGCAGAAAACGATATTTGATTGGCAATTTCAAAGCACATTTACTACTGTGGTAGAGCAAGTGATAATTACTGTAACAGCCTGACACATTTTCCTTATAGTTTAGAGAGGCAGAGAAGAGCACATGTCCTAACAGCTACTTGAGACCATGAGCATGTGGAACCTGGGTGAGTGATTAGACTAGAGCAAAGGAAATGAGCCTTGGTGACGTTGAATGTGTTAGCGTTACACACTACTATCTGAAATACCACACAGTGCTGAATAGTAAGCATAGGAGTGCAGGAAAATCAGCTGCCTGTGTGCTAAGAGTGTGCTTCTGGAGACTGTGTATTGTCAGGTGCAAGAGAGATCTGCATGGACGCTTGCACAACTGCATGAAGACTGCAGAGATGTATGTAAGAGTACATGTGTGGTAAGGGTTAATTGGAGTTTTGAACATGTAGGAACTACCTCACCCATTGCAGGAGTGGAAGGAGAATCTACCATGTTGATTTCAAATGTGTTAGCATTTGCCTCTCATTTGTGAGATATTGATTTGTGCTGAATGCTAACCATCACAGTTCAAGAAAACAAGCTGCCCCTTTCCTGTGAGTGCAAGTCTTACAGAACTAGAGCAACACAAATTAAATCTCTGACAACAATTCCTGTGTGCAGACAGACTCATGGTGTGATTCTAGGCAGAAAACGATATTTGATTGGCAATTTCAAAGCACATTTACTACTGTGGTAGAGCAAGTGATAATTACTGTAACAGCCTGACACATTTTCCTTATAGTTTAGAGAGGCAGAAAAGAGCACATGTCCTAACAGCTACTTGAGACCATGAGCATGTGGAACCTGGCTGAGTGATTAGACTAGAGCAAAGGAAATGATCCTTGGTGACGTTGAATGTGTTAGCGTTACACACTGCTATCTGAAATACCACACAGTGCTGAATAGTAAGCATGGGAGTGCAGGAAAATCAGCTGCCTGTGTGCTAAGAGTGTGCTTCTGGAGACTGTGTATTGTCAGGTGCAAGAGAGATCTGCATGGACGCTTGCACAACTGCATGAAGACTGCAGAGATGTATGTAAGAGTACATGTGTGGTAAGGGTTAATTGAAGGTTTTGAACATGTAGGAACTACCTCATCCATTGCAGGAGTGGAAGGAAAATCTACCATGTTGATTTCAAATGTGTTAGCAGTTGCCTTTCATTTGTGAGATATTGATTTGTGCTGAATGCTAACCATCGCAGTTCAAGAAAACAAGCTGCCCCTTTCCTGCGAGTGCAAGTCTTACAGAACAAGAGCAACACAAATTAAATCTCTGACAACAATTCCTGTGTGCAGACAGACTCATGGTGTGATTCTAGGCAGAAAACGATATTTGATTGGCAATTTCAAAGCACATTTACTACTGTGGTAGAGCAAGTGAACATTACTGTAACAGCCTGACACATTTTCCTTATAGTTTAGAGAGGCAAAAAAGAGCACATGTCCTAACAGCTACTTGAGACCATGAGCATGTGGAAACTGGGTGAGTGATTAGACTAGAGCAAAGGAAATGGGCCTTGGTGACGTTGAATGTGTTAGCGTTACACACTGCTATCTGAAATACCACACAGTGCTGAATAGTAAGCATGGGAGTGCAGGAAAATCAGATGCCTGTGTGCTAAGAGTGTGCTTCTGGAGACTGTGTATTGTCAGGTGCAAGAGAGATCTGCATGGACACTTGCACAACTGCATGGAGACTGCAGAGCTGTATGTAAGAGTACATGTGTGGTAAGGGTTAATTGGAGGGTAAACAACCTTTACAACGCAACTTTTACAACGCACTACCATTACAACTAAACTTTTACAACGCAAGTGGATTTACAACGCATGCCATTACAACGCAAGTCTTTACATCGACTTGCGCTAGATGGCGTGCTAACATTACAAATAGTGTAGTTTACTATCCCAACACCTTCCCTACTGTTAAGTGGACTGGAGTTGGAATAGTAAATTACGCTTTTCTAATGTTAGCACGCCATCTAGCGCAAGTCGATGTAAAGACTTGTGTTGTAATGGCATAGCGTAGTAACATCGCAGTCGTTGTAACGACCGCGATGTAACTGCACGCGTTGTAATGACTCGCGTTGTTACGTCATACATCCAATTGGAGTTTTGAACATGTAGGAACTACTTCACCCATTGCAGGAGTGGAAGGAAAATCTACCATGTTGATTTAAAATGTGTTAGCATTTGCCTCTCATTTGTGAGATATTGATTTGTGCTGAATGCTAACCATCACAGTTCAAGAAAACAAGCTGCCCCTTTCCTGCGAGTGCAAATCTTACAGAACAAGAGCAACACAAATTAAATCTCTGACAACAATTCCTGTGTGCAGACAGACTCATGGTGTGATTCTAGGCAGAAAACGATATTTGATTGGCAATTTCAAAGCACATTTACTACTGTGGTACAGGAAGTGATAATTACTGTAACAGCCTGACACATTTTCCTTATAGTTTAGAGAGGCAAAAAAGAGCACATGTCCTAACAGCTACTTGAGACCATGAGCATGTGGAACCTGGGTGAGAGATTAGACTACAGCAAAGGAAATGAACCTTGGTGACGTTGAATGTGTTAGCGTTACACACTGCTATCTGAGATACCACACAGTGCTGAATAGTAAGCATGGGAGTGCAGGAAAATCAGCTGCCTGTGTGCTAAGAGTGTGCTTCTGGAGACTGTGTATTGTCAGGTGCAAGAGAGATCTGCATGGACGCTTGCACAACTGCATGAAGACTGCAGAGATGTATGTAAGAGTACATGTGTGGTAAGGGTTAATTGGAGTTTTGAACATGTAGGAACTACCTCACCCATTGCAGGAGTGGAAGGAAAATCTTCCATGTTGATTTCAAATGTGTTAGCATTTGCCTCTCATTTGTGAGATATTGATTTGTGCTGAATGCTAACCATCACAGTTCAAGAAAACAAGCTGCCCCTTTCCTGTGAGTGCAAGTCTTACAGAACAAGAGCAACACAAATTAAATCTCTGACAACAATTCCTGTGTGCAGACAGACTCATGGTGTGATTCTAGGCAGAAAACGATATTTGATTGGCAATTTCAAAGCACATTTACTACTGTGGTAGAACAAATGATAATTACTGTAACAGCCTGAAACATTTTCCTTATAGTTCAGAGAGGCAGAAAAGAGCACATGTCCTAACAGCTACTTGAGACCATGAGCATGTGGAACCTGGGTGAGTGATTAGACTAGAGCAAAGGAAATGAGCCTTGGTGACGTTGAGTGTGTTAGAGTTACACACTGCTATCTGAAATACCACACAGTGCTGAATAGTAAGCATGGGAGTGCAGGGAAATCAGCTGCCTGTGTGCTTCTGGAGACAGTGTATTGTCAGGTGCAAGAGAGATCTGCATGGACGCTTGCACAACTGCATGAAGACTGCAGAGATGTATGTAAGAGTACATGTGTGGTAAGGGTTAATTGGAGTTTTGAACATGTAGGAACTACCTCACCCATTGCAGGAGTGGAAGGAAAATCTACCATGTTGATTTCAAATGTGTTAGCATTTGACTCTCATTTGTGAGATATTGATTTGTGCTGAATGCTAACCATCACAGTTCAAGAAAACAAGCTGCCCCTTTCCTGCGAGTGCAAGTCTTACAGAACAAGAGCAACACGAATTAGATCTCTGACAACAATTCCTGTGTGCAGACAGACTCATGGTGTGATTCTAGGCAGAAAACGATATTTGATTGGCAATTTCAAAGCACATTTACTACTGTGGTAGAGCAAGTGATAATTACTGTAACAGCCTGACACATTTTCCTTATAGTTTAGAGAGGCAGAAAAGAGCACATGTCCTAACAGCTACTTGAGACCATGAGCATGTGGAACCTGGGTGAGTGATTAGACTAGAGCAAAGGAAATGAGCCTTGGTGACATTGAATGTGTCAGCGTTACACACTGCTATCTGAAATACCACACAGTGCTGAATAGTAAGCATGGGAGTGCAGGAAAATCAGCTGCCTGTGTGCTAAGAGTGTGCTTCTGGAGACTGTGTATTGTCAGGTGCAAGAGAGATCCGCATGGACGCTTGCACAACTGCATGAAGACTGCAGAGATGTATGTAAGAGTACATGTGTGGTAAGGGTTAATTGGAGTTTTGAACATGTAGGAACTACCTCACCCATTGCAGGAGTGGAAGGAAAATCTACCATGTTGATTTCAAATGTGTTAGCATTTGCCTCTCATTTGTGAGATATTGATTTGTTCTGAATGCTAACCATCACAGTTCAAAAAAACAAGCTGCCCCTTTCCTGCGAGTGCAAGTCTTACAGAACAAGAGCAACACGAATTAAATCTCTGACAACAATTCCTGTGTGCAGACAGACTCATGGTGTGATTCTAGGCAGAAAACGATATTTGATTGGCAATTTCAAAGCACATTTACTACTGTGGTAGAGCAAATGATAATTACTGTAACAGCCTGACACATTTTCCTTATAGTTCAGAGAGGCAGAAAAAAGCACATGTCCTAACAGCTACTTGAGACCATGAGCATGTGGAACCTGGGTGAGTGATTAGACTAGAGCAAAGGAAATGAGCCTTGGTGACGTTGAATGTGTTAGCGTTACACACTGCTATCTGAAAGACCACACAGTGCTGAATAGTATGCATGGGAGTGCAGGAAAATCTGCTGCCTGTGTGCTAAGAGTGTGCTTCTGGAGACTGTGTTTTGGCAGGTGCTAGAGAGATCTGCATGGACGCTTGCACAACTGCATAAAGAAGCAGAGATGTATGTAAGAGTACATGTGTGGTAAGGGTTAATTGGAGTTTTGAACATGTAGGAACTACCTCACCCATTGCAGTAGTGGAAGGAAAATCTACCATGTTGATTTCAAATGTGTTAGCATTTGACTCTCATTAGTGAGATATTGATTTGTGCTGAATGCTAACCATCACAGTTCAAGAAAACAAACTGCCCCTTTCCTGCGAGTGCAGGTCTTACAGAACAAGAGCAACACGAATTAAATCTCTGACAACAATTCCTGTGTGGTGACAGACTCATGGTGTGATTCTAGGCAGAAAACGATATTTGATTGGCAATTTCAAAGCACATGTACTACTGTTGTAGAGAAAGTGATAATTACTGTAACAGCCTGACACATTTTCCTTATAGTTTAGAGAGGCAGAAAAGAGCACATGTCCTAACAGCTACTTGAGACCATGAGCATGTGGAACCTGGGTGAGTGATGAGACTAGAGCAAAGGAAATGAGCCTTGGTGACGTTGAATGTTTTAGCGTTACACACTGCTATCTGAAATGCCACACAGTGCTGAATAGTAAGCATGGGAGTGAAGGAAAATCAGCTGCCTGTGTGCTAAGAGTGTGCTTCTGGAGACTGTGTATTGTCAGGTGCAAGAGAGATCTGCATGGACGCTTGCACAACTGCATGAAGACTGCAGAGATGTATGTAAGAGTACATGTGTGGTAAGGGTTAATTGGAGTTTTGAACATGTAGGAACTACCTCACCCATTGCAGGAGTGGAAGGAAAATCTACCATGTTGATTTCAAATGTGTTAGCATTTGCCTCTCATTTGTGAGATATTGATTTGTGCTGAATGCTAACCATCACAGTTCAAGAAAACAAGCTGTTCCTTTCCTGCGAGGGTAAGTCTTACAGAACAAGAGCAACACGAATTAAATCTCTGACAACAATTCCTGTGTGCAGACAGACTCATGTTGTGATTCTAGGCAGAAAACGATATTTGATTGGCAATTTCAAAGCACATTTACTACTGTGGTAGAGCAAGTGATAATTACTGTAACAGCCTGACACATTTTCCTTATAGTTTAGAGAGGCAGAGAAGAGCACATGTCCTAACAGCTACTTGAGACCATGAGCATGTGGAACCTGGGTGAGTGATTAGACTAGAGCAAAGGAAATGAGCCTTGGTGACGTTGAATGTGTTAGCGTTACACACTACTATCTGAAATACCACACAGTGCTGAATAGTAAGCATAGGAGTGCAGGAAAATCAGCTGCCTGTGTGCTAAGAGTGTGCTTCTGGAGACTGTGTATTGTCAGGTGCAAGAGAGATCTGCATGGACGCTTGCACAACTGCATGAAGACTGCAGAGATGTATGTAAGAGTACATGTGTGGTAAGGGTTAATTGGAGTTTTGAACATGTAGGAACTACCTCACCCATTGCAGGAGTGGAAGGAGAATCTACCATGTTGATTTCAAATGTGTTAGCATTTGCCTCTCATTTGTGAGATATTGATTTGTGCTGAATGCTAACCATCACAGTTCAAGAAAACAAGCTGCCCCTTTCCTGTGAGTGCAAGTCTTACAGAACTAGAGCAACACAAATTAAATCTCTGACAACAATTCCTGTGTGCAGACAGACTCATGGTGTGATTCTAGGCAGAAAACGATATTTGATTGGCAATTTCGAAGCACATTTACTACTGTGGTAGAGCAAGTGATAATTACTGTAACAGCCTGACACATTTTCCTTATAGTTTAGAGAGGCAGAAAAGAGCACATGTCCTAACAGCTACTTGAGACCATGAGCATGTGGAACCTGGCTGAGTGATTAGACTAGAGCAAAGGAAATGATCCTTGGTGACGTTGAATGTGTTAGCGTTACACACTGCTATCTGAAATACCACACAGTGCTGAATAGTAAGCATGGGAGTGCAGGAAAATCAGCTGCCTGTGTGCTAAGAGTGTGCTTCTGGAGACTGTGTATTGTCAGGTGCAAGAGAGATCTGCATGGACGCTTGCACAACTGCATGAAGACTGCAGAGATGTATGTAAGAGTACATGTGTGGTAACGGTTAATTGAAGGTTTTGAACATGTAGGAACTACCTCATCCATTGCAGGAGTGGAAGGAAAATCTACCATGTTGATTTCAAATGTGTTAGCAGTTGCCTCTCATTTGTGAGATATTGATTTGTGCTGAATGCTAACCGTCGCAGTTCAAGAAAACAAGCTGCCCCTTTCCTGCGAGTGCAAGTCTTACAGAACAAGAGCAACACAAATTAAATCTCTGACAACAATTCCTGTGTGCAGACAGACTCATGGTGTGATTCTAGGCAGAAAACGATATTTGATTGGCAATTTCAAAGCACATTTACTACTGTGGTAGAGCAAGTGAACATTACTGTAACAGCCTGACACATTTTCCTTATAGTTTAGAGAGGCAAAAAAGAGCACATGTCCTAACAGCTACTTGAGACCATGAGCATGTGGAAACTGGGTGAGTGATTAGACTAGAGCAAAGGAAATGGGCCTTGGTGACGTTGAATGTGTTAGCGTTGCACACTGCTATCTGAAATACCACACAGTGCTGAATAGTAAGCATGGGAGTGCAGGAAAATCAGATGCCTGTGTGCTAAGAGTGTGCTTCTGGAGACTGTGTATTGTCAGGTGCAAGAGAGATCTGCATGGACACTTGCACAACTGCATGGAGACTGCAGAGCTGTATGTAAGAGTACATGTGTGGTAAGGGTTAATTTGAGGGTAAACAACCTTTACAACGCAACTTTTACAATGCACTACCATTACAACTAAACTTTTACAACGCAAGTGGATTTACAACGCATGCCATTACAACGCAAGTCTTTACATCGACTTGCGCTAGATGGCGTGCTAACATTACAAATAGTGTAGTTTACTATCCCAACACCTTCCCTACTGTTAAGTGGACTGGAGTTGGAATAGTAAATTACGCTTTTCTAATGTTAGCACGCCATCTAGCGCAAGTCGATGTAAAGACTTGTGTTGTAATGGCATAGCGTAGTAACATCGCAGTCGTTGTAACGACCGCGATGTAACTGCACGCGTTGTAATGACTCGCGTTGTTACGTCATACATCCAATTGGAGTTTTGAACATGTAGGAACTACTTCACCCATTGCAGGAGTGGAAGGAAAATCTACCATGTTGATTTAAAATGTGTTAGCATTTGCCTCTCATTTGTGAGATATTGATTTGTGCTGAATGCTAACCATCACAGTTCAAGAAAACAAGCTGCCCCTTTCCTGCGAGTGCAAATCTTACAGAACAAGAGCAACACAAATTAAATCTCTGACAACAATTCCTGTGTGCAGACAGACTCATGGTGTGATTCTAGGCAGAAAACGATATTTGATTGGCAATTTCAAAGCACATTTACTACTGTGGTACAGGAAGTGATAATTACTGTAACAGCCTGACACATTTTCCTTATAGTTTAGAGAGGCAAAAAAGAGCACATGTCCTAACAGCTACTTGAGACCATGAGCATGTGGAACCTGGGTGAGAGATTAGACTACAGCAAAGGAAATGAACCTTGGTGATGTTGAATGTGTTAGCGTTACACACTGCTATCTGAGATACCACACAGTGCTGAATAGTAAGCATGGGAGTGCAGGAAAATCAGCTGCCTGTGTGCTAAGAGTGTGCTTCTGGAGACTGTGTATTGTCAGGTGCAAGAGAGATCTGCATGGACGCTTGCACAACTGCATGAAGACTGCAGAGATGTATGTAAGAGTACATGTGTGGTAAGGGTTAATTGGAGTTTTGAACATGTAGGAACTACCTCACCCATTGCAGGAGTGGAAGGAAAATCTTCCATGTTGATTTCAAATGTGTTAGCATTTGCCTCTCATTTGTGAGATATTGATTTGTGCTGAATGCTAACCATCACAGTTCAAGAAAACAAGCTGCCCCTTTCCTGTGAGTGCAAGTCTTACAGAACAAGAGCAACACAAATTAAATCTCTGACAACAATTCCTGTGTGCAGACAGACTCATGGTGTGATTCTAGGCAGAAAACGATATTTGATTGGCAATTTCAAAGCACATTTACTACTGTGGTAGAGCAAATGATAATTACTGTAACAGCCTGACACATTTTCCTTATAGTTTAGAGAGGCAGAATAGAGCACATGTCCTAACAGCTACTTGAGACCATGAGCATGTGGAACCTGGGTGAGTGATTAGACTAGAGCAAAGGAAATGAGCCTTGGTGACATTGAATGTGTCAGCGTTACACACTGCTATCTGAAATACCACACAGTGCTGAATAGTAAGCATGGGAGTGCAGGAAAATCAGCTGCCTGTGTGCTAAGAGTGTGCTTCTGGAGACTGTGTATTGTCAGGTGCAAGAGAGATCTGCATGGACGCTTGCACAACTGCATGAAGACTGCAGAGATGTATGTAAGAGTACATGTGTGGTAAGGGTTAATTGGAGTTTTGAACATGTAGGAACTACCTCACCCATTGCAGGAGTGGAAGGAAAATCTTCCATGTTGATTTCAAATTTGTTAGCATTTGCCTCTCATTTGTGAGATATTGATTTGTGCTGAATGCTAACCATCACAGTTCAAGAAAACAAGCTGCCCCTTTCCTGTGAGTGCAAGTCTTACAGAACAAGAGCAACACAAATTAAATCTCTGACAACAATTCCTGTGTGCAGACAGACTCATGGTGTGATTCTAGGCAGAAAACGATATTTGATTGGCAATTTCAAAGCACATTTACTACTGTGGTAGAACAAATGATAATTACTGTAACAGCCTGAAACATTTTCCTTATAGTTCAGAGAGGCAGAAAAGAGCACATGTCCTAACAGCTACTTGAGACCATGAGCATGTGGAACCTGGGTGAGTGATTAGACTAGAGCAAAGGAAATGAGCCTTGGTGACGTTGAATGTGTTAGCGTTACACACTGCTATCTGAAATACCACACAGTGCTGAATAGTAAGCATGGGAGTGCAGGAAAATCAGCTGCCTGTGTGCTTCTGGAGACAGTGTATTGTCAGGTGCAAGAGAGATCTGCATGGACGCTTGCACAACTGCATGAAGACCGCAGAGATGTAGTTAAGGGTACATGTGTGGTAAGGGTTAATTGGAGTTTTGAACATGTAGGAACTACCTCACCCATTGCAGGAGTGGAAGGAAAATCTACCATGTTGATTTCAAATGTGTTAGCATTTGACTCTCATTTGTGAGATATTGATTTGTGCTGAATGCTAACCATCACAGTTCAAGAAAACAAGCTGCCCCTTTCCTGCGAGTGCAAGTCTTACAGAACAAGAGCAACACGAATTAGATCTCTGACAACAATTCCTGTGTGCAGACAGACTCATGGTGTGATTCTAGGCAGAAAACGATATTTGATTGGCAATTTCAAAGCACATTTACTACTGTGGTAGAGCAAGTGATAATTACTGTAACAGCCTGACACATTTTCCTTATAGTTTAGAGAGGCAGAAAAGAGCACATGTCCTAACAGCTACTTGAGACCATGAGCATGTGGAACCTGGGTGAGTGATTAGACTAGAGCAAAGGAAATGAGCCTTGGTGACATTGAATGAGTCAGCGTTACACACTGCTATCTGAAATACCACAAAGTGCTGAATAGTAAGCATGGGAGTGCAGGAAAATCAGCTGCCTGTGTGCTAAGAGTGTGCTTCTGGAGACTGTGTATTGTCAGGTGCAAGAGAGATTCGCATGGACGCTTGCACAACTGCATGAAGACTGCAGAGATGTATGTAAGAGTACATGTGTGGTAAGGGTTAATTGGAGTTTTGAACATGTAGGAACTACCTCACCCATTGCAGGAGTGGAAGGAAAATCTACCATGTTGATTTCAAATGTGTTAGCATTTGCCTCTCATTTGTGAGATATTGATTTGTTCTGAATGCTAACCATCACAGTTCAAGAAAACAAGCTGCCCCTTTCCTGCGAGTGCAAGTCTTACAGAACAAGAGCAACACGAATTAAATCTCTGACAACAATTCCTGTGTGCAGACAGACTCATGGTGTGATTCTAGGCAGAAAACAATATTTGATTGGCAATTTCAAAGCACATTTACTACTGTGGTAGAGCAAATGATAATTACTGTAACAGCCTGACACATTTTCCTTATAGTTCAGAGAGGCAGAAAAAAGCACATGTCCTAACAGCTACTTGAGACCATGAGCATGTGGAACCTGGGTGAGTGATTAGACTAGAGCAAAGGAAATGAGCCTTGGTGACGTTGAATGTGTTAGCGTTACACACTGCTATCTGAAAGACCACACAGTGCTGAATAGTATGCATGGGAGTGCAGGAAAATCAGCTGCCTGTGTGCTAAGAGTGTGCTTCTGGAGACTGTGTATTGGCAGGTGCTAGAGAGATCTGCATGGACGCTTGCACAACTGCATGAAGACTGCAGAGATGTATGTAAGAGTACATGTGTGGTAAGGGTTAATTGGAGTTTTGAACATGTAGGAACTACCTCACCCATTGCAGTAGTGGAAGGAAAATCTACCATGTTGATTTCAAATGTGTTAGCATTTGACTCTCATTAGTGAGATATTGATTTGTGCTGAATGCTAACCATCACAGTTCAAGAAAACAAACTGCCCCTTTCCTGCGAGTGCAGGTCTTACAGAACAAGAGCAACACGAATTAAATCTCTGACAACAATTCCTGTGTGGTGACAGACTCATGGTGTGATTCTAGGCAGAAAACGATATTTGATTGGCAATTTCAAAGCACATGTACTACTGTTGTAGAGAAAGTGATAATTACTGTAACAGCCTGACAAATTTTCCTTATAGTTTAGAGAGGCAGAAAAGAGCACATGTCCTAACAGCTACTTGAGACCATGAGCATGTGGAACCTGGGTGAGTGATGAGACTAGAGCAAAGGAAATGAGCCTTGGTGACGTTGAATGTTTTAGCGTTACACACTGCTATCTGAAATGCCACACAGTGCTGAATAGTAAGCATGGGAGTGAAGGAAAATCAGCTGCCTGTGTGCTAAGAGTGTGCTTCTGGAGACTGTGTATTGTCAGGTGCAAGAGAGATCTGCATGGACGCTTGCACAACTGCATGAAGACTGCAGAGATGTATGTAAGAGTACATGTGTGGTAAGGGTTAATTGGAGTTTTGAAAATGTAGGAACTACCTCACCCATTGCAGGAGTGGAAGGAAAATCTACCATGTTGATTTCAAATGTGTTAGCATTTGACTGTCATTTGTGAGATATTGATTTGTGCTGAATGCTAACCATCGCAGTTCAAGAAAACAAGCTGCCCCTTTCCTGCGAGTGCAAGTCTTACAGAACAAGAGCAACACAAATTAAATCTCTGACAACAATTCCTGTGTGCAGACAGACTCATGGTGTGAATCTAGGCAGAAAACGATATTTGATTGGCAATTTCAAAGCACATTTACTACTGTGGTAGAGCAAGTGACAATTACTGTAACAGCCTGACACATTTTCCTTATAGTTTAGAGAGGCAGAAAAGAGCACATGTCCTAACAGCTACTTGAGGCCATGAGCATGTGGAACCTGGGTGAGTGATTAGACTAGAGCAAAGGAATTGAGCCTTGGTGACGTTGAATGTGTTAGCGTTACACACTGCTATCTGAAATACCACACAGTGCTGAATAGTAAGCATGGGAGTGCAGGAAAATCAGCTGCCTGTGTGCTAAGAGTTTGCTTCTGGAGACTGTGTATTGTCAGGTGCAAGAGAGATCTGCATGGACGCTTGCACAACTGCATGAAGACTGCAGAGCTGTATGTATGAGTACATGTGTGGTACGGGTTAATTGGAGGTTTTGAACATGTAGGAACTACCTCACCCCTTGCAGGAGTGGAAGGAAAATCTACCATGTTGATTTCAAATGTGTTAGCATTTGCCTCTCATTTGTGAGATATTGATTTGTGCTGAATACTAACCATCGCAGTTCAAAGAAACAAGCTGCCCCTTTCCTGCGAGTGCAAGTCTTACAGAACAAGAGCAACACAAATTAAATCTCTGACAACAATTCCTGTGTGCAGACAGACTCATGGTGTGATTCTAGGCAGAAAACGATATTTGATTGGCAATTTCAAAGCACATTTACTACTGTGGTAGAGCAAGTGAACATTACTGTAACAGCCTGACACATTTTCCTTATAGTTTAGGGAGGCAAAAAAGAGCACATGTCCTAACAGCTACTTGAGACCATGAGCATGTGGAAACTGGGTGAGTGATTAGACTAGAGCAAAGGAAATGAGCCTTGGTGGCGTTGAATGTGTTAGCGTTACACACTGCTATCTGAAATACCACACAGTGCTGAATAGTAAGCATGGGAGTGCAAGAAAATCAGCTGCCTGTGTGCTAAGAGTGTGCTTCTGGGGACTGTGTATTGTCAGGTGCAAGAGAGATCTGCATGGACGCTTGCACAACTGCATGAAGACTGCAGAGCTGTATGTAAGAGTACATGTGTGGTAAGGGTTATTTGGAGGGTAAACAACCTTTACAACCCAACTTTTACAACACACTACCATTACAACTAAACTTTTACAACGCAAGTGGATTTACAACGCATGCCATTACAACGCAAGTCTTTACATCGACTTGCGCTAGATGGCGTGCTAACATTACAAATAGTGTAGTTTACTATCCCAACACCTTCCCTACTGTTAAGTGGACTGGAGTTGGAATAGTAAATTACGCTTTTCTAATGTTAGCACGCCATCTAGCGCAAGTCGATGTAAAGACTTGCGTTGTAATGGCATAGCGTAGTAACATCGCAGTCGTTGTAACGACCGCGATGTAACTGCACACGTTGTAATGACTCGCGTTGTTACGTCATACATCCAATTGGAGTTTTGAACATGTAGGAACTACTTCACCCATTGCAGGAGTGGAAGGAAAATCTACCATGTTGATTTCAAATGTGTTAGCATTTGCCTCTCATTTATGAGATGTTGATTTGTGCTGAATGCTAACCATCACAGTTCAAGAAAACAAGCTGCCCCTTTCCTGCGAGTGCAAGTCTTACAGAACAAGAGCAACACGAATTAAATCTCTGACAACAATTCCTGTGTGCAGACAGACTCATGGTGTGATTCTAGGCAGAAAACGATATTTGATTGGCAATTTCAAAGCACATTTACTACTGTGGTAGAGCAAGTGATAATTACTGTAACAGCCTGACACATTTTCCTTATAGTTTAGAGAGGCAGAAAAGAGCACATGTCCTAACAGCTACTTGAGACCATGAGCATGTGGAACCTGGGTGAGTGATTAGACTAGAGCAAAGGAAATGAGCCTTGGTGACATTGAATGTGTCAGTGTTACACACTGCTATCTGAAATACCACACAGTGCTGAATAGTAAGCATGGGAGTGCAGGAAAATCAGCTGCCTGTGTGCTAAGAGTGTGCTTCTGGAGACTGTGTATTGCCAGGTGCAAGAGAGATCTGCATGGACGCTTGCACAACTGCATGAAGACTGCAGAGATGTATGACAGAGTACATGTGTGGTAAGGGTTAATTGGAGTTTTGAACATGTAGGAACTACCTCACCCATTGCAGGAGTGGAAGGAAAATCTACCATGTTGATTTCAAATGTGTTAGCATTTGCCTCTCATTTGTGAGATATTGATTTGTTCTGAATGCTAACCATCACAGTTCAAGAAAACAAGCTGCCCCTTTCCTGCGAGTGCAAGTCTTACAGAACAAGAGCAACACAAATTAAATCTCTGACAACAATTCCTGTGTGCACACAGACTCATGGTGTGATTCTAGGCAGAAAACGATATTTGATTGGCAATTTCGAAGCACATTTACTACTGTGGTAGAGCAAGTGATAATTACTGTAACAGCCTGACACATTTTCCTTATAGTTTAGAGAGGCAGAAAAGAGCACATGTCCTAACAGCTACTTGAGACCATGAGCATGTGGAACCTGGTTGAGTGATTAGACTAGAGCAAAGGAAATGAGCCTTGGTGACGTTGAATGTGTTAGCGTTACACACTGCTATCTGAAATACCACACAGTGCTGAATAGTAAGCATGGGAGTGCAGGAAAATCAGCTGCCTGTGTGCTAAGAGTGTGCTTCTGGAGACTGTATATTGTCAGGTGCAAGAGAGATCTGCATGGGCGCTTGCACAACTGCATGAAGACTGCAGAGATGTATGTAAGAGTACATGTGTGGTAAGGGTTAATTGGAGTTTTGAACATGTAGTAACTACCTCACCCATTGCAGGAGTGGAAGGAAAATCTACCATGTTGATTTCAAATGTGTTAGCATTTGCCTCTCATTTGTGAGATATTGATTTGTGCTGAATGCTAACTGTGAGACCGGCCTCGTGGCGTGGGCCCTCCCGACCAGCAAGTTACACTACAACCACGCCGAACCTCGTGGGCACGGCCTCCCGGCTTCCATGGACCAACATCCCGAGGGCCGACCAGATCCCCAACGCGCATGCCCGGCCGGGGGAGAACGAAACCCCCTCCAAACCAGACCGAGAGGCGCCGACCCTGTCACACCTCTGGTCTCTCCCCGAGGGAGGTTTCGATCGACCACTAGGCCCCCGGTGAGCGGGCGCCTCGCCTGCTGGGTGTCTGGAGTCCCTCCCAGACCGACCTGAACAGATCAAGGGGCCGAGCGACAGGAAACGCCGACACACCGCCCCCAGGCACCAGACCCCTCTCCGCGAGGACTCCGGACTTCAAAGAAGAGGGGGAGTATAACAAGGGGTGCTGAAGGGACGAGAGGCAGAGAAGATCTGGACTGACGAGAGCCTGCGGACTTGGTCGCGGCTCGATCGCTCCCCGAACAGAAGAACGCTACCCGAACGCTGAACCATCTGAGCCCTGCTGACGCTGTCGCGGCTCCCCGAACTCTGAACCATCTGAGCCCTGCTGACGCTGTCGCGGCTCCCCGAACTCTGAACCATCTGAGCCCTGCTGACGCTGTCGCGGCTCCCCGAACTCTGAACCATCTGAGCCCTGCTGACGCTGTCGCGGCTCCCCGAACTCTGAACCATCTGAGTCCTGCTGACGCCGCCGCGGCTCCCCGAACTACGGACCTCCGGTGCCTGCTGAGTGACTCGCGGCCCGCTCCTCCAAGAGAAACGGCAGAGATTGCCGAGAGAAGCAACATCCCCTCAGCTCGAGGATTGAGAGCTGTGCGCCGGATACCTCGCAGAGACACTGATTCAAAGACTGTCCCGCTACCCCTTTTCCCTCATCACGAGATCGCTGCCGCTTGCAGCCATAATTCTGCACCTGCCTTCCGGATCATAAAGATCCCTGACAACTACCGATAAAAGTCTATTGTCTTACAAGCGAATTACTGTGTGGTGTCCCTCTATCCGCAGAAGAAAGAAACGTAGTGTGTGCGATCCTAGGTGCGAGACCCTTCCAGGAAGGGCCTCCCTGCTCTTGCTCGGCCTAACTCTGGGAAAGGTGGGCCTCAGGGTGGTCAGGAACACATTCCGCAGCCTCCCCGGGGAACGCCTTCCAACATTTGGTGGCAGGCGACGGGATCCGAGCCAACACCTAGAGATCGTGCAGTAGACGACATACGCATTACCAAGAAGGATGGAAGGAGAAACCTCCCTAGGTGCCGCAGGCACCAACCCGAGCACGGCATTCCAAAAAGACCAGTTAGAATCTTATACACACCGAGAACTGAAACAATTTTGCAAACACTTTGGAATCGCTACCACCGGACTAAGCACGAAAGAGAACTTCCAGGGGGCATTAAAAACCTGGGTCGAGGCAGAAACTCCCCGGACACAAACAGAAGGAGAACCTCCCAACGAACCACGAAGCAACCCGGGGAGGAACGGCGCCCCCGAGAGGGGCCTATCCCCAGAGGAACTAGCGGACCGAGAAAGAGATCGCAACCACGAACTAGAACTAGCAAAATTAAAAATCGAAGGAGAGCTAAAGCTGGCTGAGAAAAAACTGGCGGTGGAACAGTTACGCCTACAAGGAGAACTAGAGGAAAAGAAACGACAGAGAGAACACGACGAGAAAAAACTCCAACTAGAGCACGAACGTAGCCTAAAAGAAATCGAGCTCAAGGCTAAGAAGGCGGAGGCCCGACCCTCGGAAACCCAACCCATCTCCTCCACCGTGGAACCAAAGGTCCACATCCCCAAAGATGTGGTGAAAGAATACTATAAGAACGACGATATTCAGCAATGGTTCAAGGCCTACGAAGTCGCCATGACCTCCCACCGAGTCCCGCAGAAGGACTGGGGGGCTGGGCTGTGGGGCCGGTTCCTGAGCGAGGGGAGAGATACCCTGCTGGACCTGCCCTCCACCGTGATGAACTCCTACAGTCACATGAAAGAGGCTCTAGTAGCAAGATATGGGCTCACCCCTGAAATGTACCGGCAACGGTTTAGAGACTGCAAAAAGATACCCGGTACCACTTGGGTGGAGTACGTGAACTTCTACAGCCGGGCCTTGGACGGATGGATCAAGGGCAGCAAGGTCTCCACCTTCGAGGAGCTGTTCGACCTCATCGCATGGGAACACTTGTCCGCGAATTGCTTCGTAGAGCTGCGCCAGCACCTCCTGGACAGCAAACTTACAGACCCTCGAAAACTGGCCGTCGAGTCTGACCGATGGGTGAACACCCGGGCCTCCCGGGGCCCCGTGGGGGACTACGGTCGCCACAGTCAGGGACCCCCCCCGCCAGAGGGGCGGAGGGAATCAAGGCCCGCAAAGGGAGCTTCCGGGGGGATCCCCGCTCAGCCCTCCCAGAGGACAGTCTCCGCCCTTTCCAGCTCCACCTCCGGCCAGCACCGGGCCACCAGGGAGGCCGGAGCCCCGAGTGAGGATCACCTGCTTCCGCTGCCAACAGACCAGACACTATGCCAGCGACCCCCAGTGTCCCCTGTACCAGCGGTCCACCACGACGACCCCGCCGACTCGACAGATGGCCTCCGTAGCCCTGGGGGAAGAGATAGAAGACTCCAAAGAATGGGAACCAGCCGCCATGGCCTTGGTCTCCCTAGGGGATCGAGAGATGGTCCCCGGAACGTCCCTGCCCGCCAACACGAAGAAGTACCGACAGCAGGTGACGGTCAACGGTCACCGCATTGAGGGCCTCCGGGACACGGGGGCAAGTGTCACGGCGGTTCATTGTCACCTGATCTCCGAGGACCAGATCCTGCCTGACGCCTTTTGCCCCGTCATCTCCTCAGACAACTCCGAGAGCCTCTGTCGGATGGCCCTAGTCCCCTTCGAATGGGGGGGAGTCACCGGCAAGTTAAAGGTGGCGGTCCGAACCTCCCAGCCCATGGACTGCCTCCTGGGCAATGACCTTGAGAACTCCCCGTGGGGACAAGTGGAACGGAGAGCCCACCTCGAGATGATGGGCCTCCCCGAGTGGGTATGCGCCACCACGCGCTCAATGACTCTCCGGGCGCCTTCCTCCGAGGGGGGAGAAGCCCTGCCGCTAAACACCACCACCATCCCCGAGATCCAGAATACACCACCAGAGGCCAACGACCCCCTTCTGGATGAACCGACCGCTCCCGACGAAGGGTCAGTGCCTTCCGACCCCGAAACCCTGACCAAACTCGAGGACTTGCCAGAACTGGCCCAGTGGCCCTGCGAAGGGGGCCCCTCCCATGAAAAATTCTGCCAAGAACAATTCACCTGCCCGTCCCTCATCGGACCGCGACAACAGGCCGAGGCCCAAGCTGCAGGCGACCAGACGGGCACCCACTGGGTATACTGGGAGGACGGCCTCCTGTACAGCGAACAGAAGTCGGCCGAGTTGGGATCGGCCCGGGTACTAGTGGTACCCCGACGCTTCCGAAGTCTCCTCCTGGGCCTGGCCCATGATGTACCCCTGGCCGGACACTTAGGCCAAGATAAGACCTACCAACGGCTCGTCACCCACTTCTATTGGCCCAAGATGCGAGCAAATGTGGAGGCCCACTGCAAATCCTGCCCCACGTGCCAGGCCAGCGGAAAGAGTGGGGGCAAGCGCAAGGCTCTGCTACAGCCCTTCCCCGTCGTCAGTACCCCTTTTGAGCGGGTAGGAATCGACATTGTGGGACCGCTGGACCCCAAGACCACCCAGGGCCACCGGTTCATCCTCGTCCTAGTGGATCATGCCACCCGTTACCCCGAGGCCATCCCTCTCCGCACCGTGACGGCCCCCGTGGTGGGCCGGGCCTTGATGGGGATCTTCTCCCGCATGGGGTTCCCCCGCGAAGTCGTGAGTAACCGGGGTACAAACTTTATCTCCCGTTATATGAAATCCCTCTGGCAGCAGTGCGGAGTATCGTACAAATTCACCACCCCGTACCACCCCCAAGGAAACGGACTAGTCGAGCGCTTTAACAAAACGCTGAAGGGAATGATCAAGGGCCTCGAGGAACCCCTACGCCGGAGGTGGGACGTCCTCCTCCCATGTCTCCTGTTCGCCTTCCGGGAGGTTCCCCAAAAATCCCTGGGGTTCAGCCCCTTCGAACTATTATATGGACACCCCGTGGAGGACCCCTGAGCCTGGTCAAGGAGGGGTGGGAGACAACCCCCCGGGGGACCCCTCCGGACGTGTTCCGATACATCTTGTCGCTCCGCAACCAGACCCGAAAATTCTGAGAACTCGCAGAAGCAAACCTCGAGGCCAGTCAAGAAGAAATGAAGCGCTGGTATGACCAGAATGCTACGCTGGTCGAGTTTCAGCCGGGCCAACAAGTCTGGGTCATGGCCCCGGTGAGACCCTGCGCTCTCCAAGATAAATGGACTGGGCCCTTCAAGGTGGTCGAGCGGAAGAGCCAAGTCACCTATCTCATCGATGTACAGTCCCCGCGGAACCCCCTCCGGGTTCTCCACGTGAACCGCCTCAAGCCCCACTTTGTACGGACCGAATTAAGTCTACTCCTGGCCACCGACGATGGGGCCGAAGAAGACACCGAGCCCCTTCCAGACCCCCTGGGGGCGAAGGAAACCGATGGATCCGTGGAGGGAGTGAGACTGTCGACCGCCCTCACAGCCCAACAGACCGACGACTGCCGCCAGCTACTAGGGCAGTTCGCGGATCTCTTCTCCCTGACCCCCGGGGTCACCAGCTGGTGTGTCCACGACGTGGACACCGGAGACAGCCCGCCAGTGAGACATCGGGCCTACCGGGTCCCTGATCGGGTCCGGACCTGCATCCAGCCCGAGGTGGCAAAGATGTTAGACCTCGGGGTGATTGAACCCTCCGACAGCCCCTTGGCCAGCCCGGTAGTCCTGGTTCCGAAAGCGACTACCCCGGGTGTTGCCCCCGAGCTGAGGTTTTGCGTGGACTACCGAGGCCTCAATGCGGTCACCCGAGCAGACGCTCACCCTATCCCCCGTGCCGACGAACTCATTGACCGCCTTGGGGCCGCCCACTACCTCAGCACCTTCGACCTGACCAGTGGGTACTGGCAGATTGCCCTCACCGAGGGAGCCAAGGAGCGCTCCGCCTTCTCCACCCCGGATGGGCACTACCGCTTCAGGGTGATGCCGTTTGGAATGAAAAATGCCCCGGCCACATTCCAGCGGCTGGTGAACAGGGTCCTGTCCGGACTAGAGAGGTTCAGCGCCGCATACCTCGACGACATAGAGGTCTTCAGCTCCCAATGGACCGAGCACCTCCAGCACCTCCGTCGAGTCCTGCTGGCTCTGCGCCGAGCCGGCCTCACCGTCAAAGCTAGCAAATGTCAAATTGGGCACGGCTCCGTAACCTATCTGGGGCACCAGGTGGGGAGTGGGCAGGTCGCCCCCCTCCAGCCGAAGATCGACGCCATCTTGTCCTGGGAACCCCCTGCAACCCAAACGGAAGTCCGGGCCTTCCTGGGCCTCACCGGCTACTATCGGAGGTTTATTAAAAACTATGGCAGCATCGCAGGCCCTCTCACAGAACTAACCTCCAAAAAACACCCCAAGAAAATACACTGGACTCCCTCCTGCCAGACGGCGTTCGATACCCTAAAGGCCGCAATGTGCGCGGCCCCAGTGCTTAAAGCACCCGACTACGCCCAGGAGTTTGTGGTCCAGACGGACGCCTCGGAACACGGCATCGGGGCAGTCCTCTCACAGTACGACGACAAAGGCATAGATCAGCCAATAGACTTCATCAGCCGAAGGTTACTGCCCCGGGAACTGCGGTGGAGCACAATTGAACGAGAGACGTTCGCAGTAGTCTGGGCCCTCAAAAAGCTACGGCCCTACCTGTTCGGAACACACTTCCGAGTACAAACCGATCATCGACCCCTGCGGTGGTTGATGCAGATGCGAGGGGAAAACCCCAAGCTGCTACGCTGGTCCATCTCTCTCCAGGGAATGGATTTCACTGTGGAACATCGCCCCGGGACTGACCACGCCAACGCGGATGGCCTGTCCTGATTCTTCCGCTTCAGCGAGGAGAACTCCCAAGTGGATGGGTAGTTCTCCCCGCCTTTCAGCTGGGGGGGGCACGTGTGAGACCGGCCTCGTGGCGTGGGCCCTCCCGACCAGCAAGTTACACTACAACCACGCCGAACCTCGTGGGCACGGCCTCCAGGCTTCCGTGGACCAACATCCCGAGGGCCGACCAGATCCCCAACGTGCATGCCCGGCCGGGGGAGAACGAAACCCCCCCCCCAAACCAGACCGAGAGGCGCCGACCCTGTCACACCTCTGGTCTCTCCCCGAGAGACCAGACTAGCGGACCGAGAAAGAGATCGCAACCACGAACTAGAACTAGCAAAATTAAAAATCGAAGGAGAGCTAAAGCTGGCTGAGAAAAAACTGGCGGTGGAACAGTTACGCCTACTAGGAGAACTAGAGGAAAAGAAACGACAGAGAGAACACGACGAGAAAAAACTCCAACTAGAGCACGAACGTAGCCTAAAAGAAATCGAGCTCAAGGCTAAGAAGGCGGAGGCCCGACCCTCGGAAACCCAACCCATCTCCTCCACCGTGGAACCAAAGGTCCACATCCCCAAAGATGTGGTGAAAGAATACTATAAGAACGACGATATTCAGCAATGGTTCAAGGCCTACGAAGTCGCCATGACCTCCCACCGAGTCCCGCAGAAGGACTGGGGGGCTGGGCTGTGGGGCCGGTTCCTGAGCGAGGGGAGAGATACCCTGCTGGACCTGCCCTCCACCGTGATGAACTCCTACACTCGACCACTAGGCCCCCGGTGAGCGGGCGCCTCGCCTGCTGGGTGTCTGGAGTCCCTCCCAGACCCACCTGAACAGATCAAGGGGCCGAGCGTCAGGAAACACCGACACACCGCCCCCAGGCACCAGACCCCTCTCCGCGAGGACTCCGGACTTCAAAGAGGAGGGGGAGTATAACAAGGGGTGCTGAAGGGACGAGAGGCAGAGAAGATCTGGACTGACGAGAGCCTGCGGACTTGGTCGCGGCTCGATCGCTCCCCGAACAGAAGAACGCTACCCGAACGCTGAACCATCTGAGCCCTGCTGACACTGTCGCGGCTCCCCGAACTCTGAACCATCTGAGCCCTGCTGACGCTGTCGCGGCTCCCCGAACTCTGAACCATCTGAGCCCTGCTGACGCTGTCGCGGCTCCCCGAACTCTGAACCATCTGAGTCATGCTGACGCCGTCGCGGCTCCCCGAACTACGGACCTCCGGTGCCTGCTGAGTGACTCGCGGCCCGCTCCTCCAAGAGAAACGGCAGAGATTGCCGAGAGAAGCAACATCCCCTCAGCTCGAGGATTGAGAGCTGTGCGCCGGATACCTCGAAGAGACACTGATTCAAAGACTGTCCCGCTACCCCTTTTCCCTCATCACGAGATCGCTGCCGCTTGCGGCCATAATTCTGCACCTGCCTTCCGGATCATAAAGATCCCTGACAACTACCGATAAAAGTCTATTGTCTTACAAGCGAATTACTGTGTGGTGTCCCTCTATCCGCAGAAGAAAGAAGCGTAGTGTGTGCGATCCTAGGTGCGAGACCCTTCCAGGAAGGGCCTCCCTGCTCTTGCTCGGCCTAACTCTGGGAAAGGTGGGCCTCAGGGTGGTCAGGAACACATTCCGCAGCCTCCCCGGGGAACGCCTTCCAACACTAACCATCATAGTTCAAGAAAACAAGCTGCCCCTTTCCTGTGAGTGCAAGTCTTACAGAACTAGAGCAACACAAATTAAATCTCTGACAACAATTCCTGTGTGCAGACAGACTCATGGTGTGATTCTAGGCAGAAAACGATATTTGATTGGCAATTTCAAAGCACATTTACTACTGTGGTAGAGCAAATGATAATTACTGTAACAGCCTGAAACATTTTCCTTATAGTTCAGAGAGGCAGAAAAGAGCACATGTCCTAACAGCTACTTGAGACCATGAGCATGTGGAACCTGGGTGAGTGATTAGACTAGAGCAAAGGAAATGAGCCTTGGTGACGTTGAATGTGTTAGCGTTACACACTGCTATCTGAAATACCACACAGTGCTGAATAGTAAGCATGGAAATCAGCTGCCTGTGTGCTAAGAGTGTGCTTCTGGAGACTGTGTATTGTCAGGTGCAAGAGAGATCTGCATGGACGCTTGCACAACTGCATGAAGACTGCAGAGCTGTATGTAAGAGTACATGTGTGGTAAGGGTTAATTGGAGGGTAAACAACCTTTACAACGCAACTTTTACAACGCACTACCATTACAACTAAACTTTTACAACGCAAGTGGATTTACAACGCATGCCATTACAACGCAAGTCTTTACATCGACTTGCGCTAGATGGCGTGCTAACATTACAAATAGTGTAGTTTACTATCCCAACACCTTCCCTACTGTTAAGTGGACTGGAGTTGGAATAGTAAATTACGCTTTTCTAATGTTAGCACGCCATCTAGCGCAAGTCGATGTAAAGACTTGCGTTGTAATGGCATAGCGTAGTAACATCGCAGTCGTTGTAACGACCGCGATGTAACTGCACGCGTTGTAATGACTCGCGTTGTTACGTCATACATCCAATTGGAGTTTTGAACATGTAGGAACTACTTCACCCATTGCAGGAGTGGAAGGAAAATCTACCATGTTGATTTCAAATGTGTTAGCATTTGCCTCTCATTTGTGAGATATTGATTTGTGCTGAATGCTAACCATCACAGTTCAAGAAAACAAGCTGCCCCTTTCCTGCGAGTGCAAATCTTACAGAACAAGAGCAACACAAATTAAATCTCTGACAACAATTCCTGTGTGCAGACAGACTCATGGTGTGATTCTAGGCAGAAAACGATATTTGATTGGCAATTTCAAAGCACATTTACTACTGTGGTAGAGCAAGTGATAATTACTGTAACAGCCTGACACATTTTCCTTATAGTTTAGAGAGGCAAAAAAGAGCACATGTCCTAACAGCTACTTGAGACCATGAGCATGTGGAACCTGGGTGAGAGATTAGACTACAGCAAACGAAATGAACCTTGGTGACGTTGAATGTGTTAGCGTTACACACTGCTATCTGAGATACCACACAGTGCTGAATAGTAAGCATGGGAGTGCAGGAAAATCAGCTGCCTGTGTGCTAAGAGTGTGCTTCTGGAGACTGTGTATTGTCAGGTGCAAGAGAGATCTGCATGGACGCTTGCACAACTGCATGAAGACTGCAGAGATGTATGTAAGAGTACATGTGTGGTAAGAGTTAATTGGAGTTTTGAACATGTAGGAACTACCTCACCCATTGCAGGAGTGGAAGGAAAATCTTCCATGTTGATTTCAAATGTGTTTGCATTTGCCTCTCATTTGTGAGATATTGATTTGTGCTGAATGCTAACCATCACAGTTCAAGAAAACAAGCTGCCCCTTTCCTGTGAGTGCAAGTCTTACAGAACAAGAGCAACACAAATTAAATCTCTGACAACAATTCCTGTGTGCAGACAGACTCATGGTGTGATTCTAGGCAGAAAACGATATTTGATTGGCAATTTCAAAGCACATTTACTACTGTGGTAGAGCAAATGATAATTACTGTAACAGCCTGACACATTTTCCTTATAGTTTAGAGAGGCAGAATAGAGCACATGTCCTAACAGCTACTTGAGACCATGAGCATGTGGAACCTGGGTGAGTGATTAGACTAGAGCAAAGGAAATGAGCCTTGGTGACATTGAATGTGTCAGCGTTACACACTGCTATCTGAAATACCACACAGTGCTGAATAGTAAGCATGGGAGTGCAGGAAAATCAGCTGCCTGTGTGCTAAGAGTGTGCTTCTGGAGACTGTGTATTGTCAGGTGCAAGAGAGATCTGCATGGACGCTTGCACAACTGCATGAAGACTGCAGAGATGTATGTAAGAGTACATGTGTGGTAAGGGTTAATTGGAGTTTTGAACATGTAGGAACTACCTCACCCATTGCAGGAGTGGAAGGAAAATCTTCCATGTTGATTTCAAATGTGTTAGCATTTGCCTCTCATTTGTGAGATATTGATTTGTGCTGAATGCTAACCATCACAGTTCAAGAAAACAAGCTGCCCCTTTCCTGTGAGTGCAAGTCTTACAGAACAAGAGCAACACAAATTAAATCTCTGACAACAATTCCTGTGTGCAGACAGACTCATGGTGTGATTCTAGGCAGAAAACGATATTTGATTGGCAATTTCAAAGCCCATTTACTACTGTGGTAGAACAAATGATAATTACTGTAACAGCCTGAAACATTTTCCTTATAGTTCAGAGAGGCAGAAAGTAGCACATGTCCTAACAGCTACTTGAGACCATGAGCATGTGGAACCTGGGTGAGTGATTAGACTAGAGCAAAGGAAATGAGCCTTGGTGACGTTGAATGTGTTAGAGTTACACACTGCTATCTGAAATACCACACAGTGCTGAATAGTAAGCATGGGAGTGCAGGAAAATCAGCTGCCTGTGTGCTTCTGGAGACTGTGTATTGTCAGGTGCAAGAGAGATCTGCATGGACGCTTGCACAACTGCATGAAGACTGCAGAGATGTATGTAAGAGTACATGTGTGGTAAGGGTTAATTGGAGTTTTGAACATGTAGGAACTACCTCACCCATTGCAGGAGTGGAAGGAAAATCTACCATGTTGATTTCAAATGTGTTAGCATTTGACTCTCATTTGTGAGATATTGATTTGTGCTGAATGCTAACCATCACAGTTCAAGAAAACAAGCTGCCCCTTTCCTGTGAGTGCAAGTCTTACAGAACAAGAGCAACACGAATTAGATCTCTGACAACAATTCCTGTGTGCAGACAGACTCATGGTGTGATTCTAGGCAGAAAACTATATTTGATTGGCAATTTCAAAGCACATTTACTACTGTGGTAGAGCAAGTGATAATTACTGTAACAGCCTGACACATTTTCCTTATAGTTTAGAGAGGCAGAAAAGAGCACATGTCCTAACAGCTACTTGAGACCATGAGCATGTGGAACCTGGGTGAGTGATTAGACTAGAGCAAAGGAAATGAGCCTTGGTGACATTGAATGTGTCAGCGTTACACACTGCTATCTGAAATACCACACAGTGCTGAATAGTAAGCATGGGAGTGCAGGAAAATCAGCTGCCTGTGTGCTAAGAGTGTGCTTCTGGAGACTGTGTATTGTCAGGTGCAAGAGAGATCTGCATGGGCGCTTGCACAACTGCATGAAGACTGCAGAGATGTATGTAAGAGTACATGTGTGGTAAGGGTTAATTGGAGTTTTGAACATGTAGGAACTACCTCACCCATTGCAGGAGTGGAAGGAAAATCTACCATGTTGATTTCAAATGTGTGAGCATTTGCCTCTCATTTGTGAGATATTGATTTGTTCTGAATGCTAACCATCACAGTTCAAGAAAACAAGCTGCCCCTTTCCTGCGAGTGCAAGTCTTACAGAACAAGAGCAACACGAATTAAATCTCTGACAACAATTCCTGTGTGCAGACAGACTCATGGTGTGATTCTAGGCAGACAACGATATTTGATTGGCAATTTCAAAGCACATTTACTACTGTGGTAGAGCAAGTGATAATTACTGTAACAGCCTGACACATTTTCCTTATAGTTTAGAGAGGCAGAAAACAGCACATGTCCTAACAGCTACTTGAGACAATGAGCATGTGGAACCTGGGTGAGTGATTAGACTAGAGCAAAGGAAATGAGCCTTGGTGACATTGAATGTGTCAGAGTTACACACTGCTATCTGAAATACCACACAGTGCTGAATAGTAAGCATGGGAGTGCAGGAAAATCAGCTGCCTGTGTGCTAAGAGTGTGCTTCTGGAGACTGTGTATTGCCAGGTGCAAGAGAGATCTGCATGGACGCTTGCACAACTGCATGAAGACTGCAGAGATGTATGTAAGAGTACATGTGTGGTAAGGGTTAATTGGAGTTTTGAACATGTAGGAACTACATCACCCATTGCAGGAGTGGAAGGAAAATCTACCATGTTGATTTCAAATGTGTTAGCATTTGCCTCTCATTTGTGAGATATTGATTTGTGCTGAATGCTAACCATCACAGTTCAAGAAAACAAGCTGTTCCTTTCCTGCGAGGGCAAGTCTTACAGAACAAGAGCAACACGAATTAAATCTCTGACAACAATTCCTGTGTGCAGACAGACTCATGTTGTGATTCTAGGCAGAAAACGATATTTGATTGGCAATTTCAAAGCACATTTACTACTGTGGTAGAGCAAGTGATAATTACTGTAACAGCCTGACACATTTTCCTTATAGTTTAGAGAGGCAGAGAAGAGCACATATCCTAACAGCTACTTGAGACCATGAGCATGTGGAACCTGGGTGAGTGATTAAACTAGAGCTAAGGAAATGAGCCTTGGTGACATTGAATGTGTTAGCGTTTGTTGGACAGGCCACCCAGAGGACTTGCCCCCTCCCCGCACGACCGGGCCCGAGCTCCGGCCCACCAGGCATACCCCCGCGACAAGCACCTGTACCCCGTCCCCCGACGGATCGTCTGCCCTCGGACCACTACTCATCACGGGGTCCAGCCCCACCGGCTTCCCCGACCGAGCCAAAACTCCATCTTGGGCCCTGCACCACGCGGCCGCGTGGCCTCATCCCGACCCCAACCCCGGGCCTGGCCGGCCCCGACATCCCGGCACCACCATCCACCCAGGAGGTGAGCGGACCCCTTGACAGGTCAATGGGAGAACGAGGTGTCAAGGGCTCTCCCCCCGCCAGGTGCCGATCGCCCCAGCTCCCCCAGGCACTGGCTCCACCCCCTGCTGGGTGTCTGGACACCTTCATCCCGGACCCTCCGACCTCCAAGTGCGAGGGTCCGGACATCAAAGGGCACCAGCCCTATATCTGGGGCAGCTCCGGAGCAGGAAGGCAGTTGTATCCTGGAGTCGAGAGACACCGAGTGAACTCAGCCTGGACGGTCTACTGGCGCTGCCGTAGCCCGCTCTTGTGATCCATCGTCCTGCCTGCTGGCGCTGCCGCGGCCTTCTGCAATCACCATCTTCCGGGGACCTGCTGGCGCTGCCGCGGCCCGTTGTAACAACCATCTTCACCGGGACCTGCTGGCGCTGCCGCGGACCGTACCTCGACCATCTTCCTGGGACCTGCTGGCGCTGCCGCGGCCCGTTGTAACGTCCGTCATCACCGGAACCTGCTGGCGCTGCCGCGGACCGTACATCGTCCATCCTTCTGGGACCTGCTGGCGCTGCCGCGGCCCGTACCACCTAACCCCCAAGCTCGAGGATTGTGAGCTCATCATATCATCCGAACTACCTGACTGGTAAACAGACTGACCCGCTACCCCCTTTCCTACCTGGCAAGACTCTACTCGAGGGGACCCCTGAGTCCAGACCTCCTTGTATCATTCAACCGTATCTTAAGAAGTGCTTATAAAGAACACTGAACCTTATCCGTGTGTGGTATCCGTCTGTGGGGGGGAAGTTACTTGTCTGTACGATCGCTGGAGACGGCTCTCCCCGGAGACCTCTCCTCCTGACCCCGGCCGACCCTCCCGGTCCGTCTACCTTTTCTAACATTGGTGGCCAGCGGCGCGATCCGAATCAACGCGTAATCGTACAGAGAGTAGCTCAACCCACGACAAAGCACGATGTCGACCAAAGATAGCAGCCCCACCGAGAAGTTCCAAATGGAGAAATTAGAAGAATACAACCACCGCGAACTGAAACAATTTTGCATAGAACTTGGCATTGCTACCACCGGCCTAAGTACCAAGGATGAACTAAAGCGCGCCCTTGAGTCATGGACGGAAACGGGGATCACAGGACCCTCCAACCAAAACAGCATCACACCGGAGGAGAACGCCACGGCTCCCGAGGAGCGGGGAACGGGCCTCTCACAGGAGGAAATCCGAGAAAGAGACAGGGTCAGATTACACGAGTTAGAGATGGCACGACTCAAGATGGATGGGGAACTCAAGTTAGCGGAACAGAAACTCAACCTCGAGCATATGCGGCTCCGAGAGGAACGAGAGGAAAAACAGAGACAGAGAGAGCTGGAAGAGAAAAAAATAACGCTCGAGCACGAACGCCAACTAGCGGAGATAGAACTGCGAAAACAAAATAAGGAACTGGGGGTGCCGGAGCGACCACACACCCCGGGGCCAATTGAGAAAAAAGTCCATATCCCCAAGGATGTTGTCCGCGAGTATGTCCGAGAAGACGACATACAGCAGTGGTTTAAAGCTTATGAGATCGCCATGACCTCCCACCGGATCGACCGGAGTGATTGGGGAGCCGGACTTTGGGGGAGGTTCATCAACGAGGGTCGTGATGCCCTACTGCAGCTCCCAGATCACCAAATGACGTCCTACGACCACATGAAGGCTGCCCTCCTCACCCGCTACGGCCTCACACCCGAGATGTACCACCAGAGGTTCAGGGATTGCACCCGGATCCCAGGTACAACTTGGGTAGAGTACGTGAACTATTTCAGCCGCGCCTTCGAGGGTTGGATCAAGGGGAGTCAGGTCACCACCTACGAACAACTCTTCAACCTGATGGTATGGGAGCACCTATCAAACAACTGTTTCGTCGAGCTCAGGCAGCACCTCCTCGACAGTAAGCTGACTGACCCCCGGCAGCTCGCCGCCGAAGCTGACCGATGGGAAAGCACCCGAGTGGGCCGGAAAGGGCCACACGACCAGAACAGAAGCAGCCAAGGCCCGCACCGTCCTCGGGGAGGAGGAGGGGGCCAAGGTCGAGGGAGAGACACCTTGCCAGCAACCCCCGTGGCCAGCACCCCGCCTCCGGCCGGCCGGGGCAACCCCCCGTTGCGGCCTGGGTTCCGAGCCAACGTCACGTGCCACCGGTGCCAGCGACTAGGCCACTACGCCAATGACCCGAGCTGTCCGCTAAACCAAACGCCCAAGCCCCGCCAGGTAGCGGCCGCCGCCCTGGGGGAAGAGCGACTATCGGAGGAACCCGAAGAGTACGAGCCGAACCAGCAAGGGTGGGAACCGGCCGCCATGGTCCTGGCATGCTTAGGGGGAAGGGACATGGTCCCGCGGGCTCCCCTACCCGCCAACACCAAGAAATACGGTCAATGGGTGACCATTAATGGACAGAGGGCCGAGGCCCTGCGTGACACCGGCGCCAGTGTGACGGCCGTCCGCTGTCACCTGGTGAAGCCCGAACAGATCCTGCCGAACATTCTCTGCCCCGTCCGCTCGGCAGATAACTCTGAGAGTATGTGTAAGATGGCTTGCGTTCCATTCGAATGGGGAGGGGTCTCCGGCCTGCTGAAGGTGACGGTCCGGGACGATGCCCCCGTGGACTGCCTCCTGGGGAATGATCTCGAGAGTTCCCCGTGGGCCACCGTCGAGAGAAGAGAGCACCTGGGGATGCTGGGCCTCCCGGACTGGGCCTGCATAGCCACCCGGTCCATGGCCGCCCGTGCCGCCCCCCGATCAGAAGAACCCGAATGGCCAGCACCTCCACCCCCGGTCGCCCCAGTAGAGGACAATGGCGAAACTGGCCTCCCAGACCCGACAACCGAAGAGGACGCGCAACCCCAGGACCTTCCGGATCTGGCTCAGTGGCGTCAAGAGGGGGGGCCCACCCAAGAACAGTTCCGCCAGGAACAAAAGACCTGTCCCTCCCTCGAGGGACTCCGCCAACAAGCCAGCGCCCAAAACGCAGGGGACGCCACCGGAACTCACTGGGTCTACTGGGATAACGACCTGCTCTACAGCGAGCAAAGAATCGCCGAGCTGGGGGGCAGTCGAGTTCTGGTGGTACCTCTCCGCTTCAGAGACTTCCTGCTCAACTTAGCCCACGATGTCCCCCTGGCTGGACACCTGGGCCAGGACAAAACGTACAGTCGCCTGGTGACCCACTTTTTCTGGCCAAAAATGAGGAATGACGTCCTGAACCACTGCCGATCTTGCCCCACATGCCAAGCCAGCGGGAAGAGTGGTCGGAAGCTGAAAGCCCCCCTGCAACCTTTCCCTGTGGTCACCACCCCGTTCGAGAGGGTGGGGATCGACATTGTGGGGCCTCTGGACCCCCGCACGGCACAAGGACACAGGTTCATCTTAGTGCTAGTGGACCATGCCACACGCTACCCCGAGGCGGTGCCCCTACGGACCGTGACAGCTCCGGTGGTTGGCCGGGCCCTGATGGGGATCTTCTCCCGGGTAGGCTTCCCCCGGGAAGTCGTCAGCGACCGAGGCACGAATTTCATATCCAAATACATGAAGTCCCTCTGGCAACAATGCGGGGTCACCTACAGATTCACGACCCCCTATCACCCCCAAGGAAACGGACTAGTGGAGCGTTTTAACCGCACTCTCAAGGGGATGATTGGGGGATTGGAAGAGCCCCTCCATCGCCAGTGGGATGTACTACTCCCGTGCCTCCTCTTCGCCTACCGGGAAGTTCCCCAGAAGTCCCTCGGTTTTAGCCCTTTTGAACTCCTGTACGGGCACCCTGTGCGAGGGCCCCTCAGCCTAGTCAAGGAAGGTTGGGAGATGGCCCCCCTAACGACCCCCCCAGACGTCTTCAAATACCTCCTGGCCCTACGAAACCAGACACGGCGCTTCAGGGAGATGGCCAAGGCGAACCTCGAGGCCAGCCAGGAGGACATGAAGAGGTGGTATGATCACAATGCCTCCTCCGTTGAATTCGAGCCGGGTCAGCAAGTATGGGTGATGTCCCCCACCGAACCATGTGCCTTGCAAGATAAGTGGACGGGGCCCTTCAAAGTGGTCGAGCGCAAAAGCCCCGTCACTTACCTCGTCGACATGGGGACCTCCCGGAACCCCCTTCGGGTCCTCCACACCAACAGACTCAAACCACACTTTGTGCGCTCAGAACTCAGCCTCTTGATGGCTACAGACAGTGGGGCAGAGGAAGACTCCGAACCCCTCCCGGATCTCCTGAAAACTCAAGAGAATGACGGCTCCGTGGACGGGGTCCGGCTCTCTGACACCCTCACTTCGGAGCAACGCCAGGACTGCCGGAACCTCCTGCTGCAGTTCGCTGCCCTGTTCTCCCTCACCCCCGGGGTCACCCCTTGGTGTTTACACGACGTAGACACCGGGGACAGTCCCCCTGTCCGACACCGGGCCTACCGCGTACCAGATCGGGTACGGGCCTGCATACAAGAAGAAGTGGCCAAGATGCTCACAATCAGGGTCATCGAGCCCTCGGACAGCCCCTGGGCCAGTCCGGTTGTATTGGTTCCCAAAGCCGCTGCCCCCGGCACCGCACCTGAACTAAGATTCTGCGTCGCCTACCGGGGCTTGAACGCTGTCACCCGGACCGACGCTCACCCCATTCCCCGAGCAGACGAGCTGATCGACCGGCTGGGGGCCGCCCGCTACCTTAGTATCTTCGACCTAACGGCGGGCTACTGGCAGATCGGCCTCACACCCAGGGCTCAGGAACGGTCAGCCTTCTCTACCCCCGATGGCCACTATCAATTCAAGGTCATGCCCTTTGGCATGAAGAATGCCCCCGCCACGTTTCAACGCCTTGTGAACCAGGTCTTGGCGGGGCTCGAAGAGTTCAGCGCTGCCTACCTGGACGATATAGCTGTGTACAGCCGCCACTGGTCCGACCACCTCCGTCACCTCCAAGAGGTTCTACACGCCCTCCAGCGGGCCGGCCTCACCATTAAGGCCGGCAAGTGCCAAATCGGCCAAGGGTCTGTGACCTACCTTGGGCACCAAGTGGGGAGCGGCCTGGTGGCCCCCCTACAACTTAAGATTGCGGCCATCCAGTCCTGGCAGCCCCCCGTCACCCAGACCGAGGTCCGAGCCTTCTTGGGGCTCACCGGCTACTACCGGCGGTTCGTGAAGGACTACGGCAGCATCGTGGGGCCCCTCACGGGTCTCACGTCCAAGAACCAACCGAAACGGATTACCTGGACTCCTGATTGTCAAGCGGCCTTCGAGAAGCTGAAGGCCGCCCTGTGCACCGCCCCCGTGCTCCAGGCCCCCGATTACAGTCGGGAATTTGTGGTGCAAACCGACGCCTCCGACCACGGCATCGGGGCCGTCCTCTCTCAGTTGAACCCCGAAGGTCATGACCAGCCGTTGGCCTTCATCAGTCGACGTCTCCTGGCCCGAGAGCAGCGTTGGAGCACCATCGAGAGGGAGGCATTCGCAGTAGTATGGGCCCTCAAAAAGCTCCGACCCTATCTCTTCGGTACCCACTTCCGGGTACAAACAGACCATCGACCCCTGCAATGGCTGATGCAGATGCGGGGGGAGAACCCAAAACTCTTGCGCTGGTCCATTTCCCTGCAGGCAATGGACTTCACCGTGGAGCACCGACCAGGCCAAGACCATGCCAACGCGGATGGCCTGTCCCGCTTTTTCCGCCTCGACGAAGAGAGTCCCCAAGGAGATGGGTGACTCTCCCTGCCTTCAGCTGGGGGGGACGCATGTTGGACAGGCCACCCAGAGGACTTGCCCCCTCCCCGCACGACCGGGCCCGAGCTCCGGCCCACCAGGCATACCCCCGCGACAAGCACCTGTACCCCGTCCCCCGACGGATCGTCTGCCCTCGGACCACTACTCATCACGGGGTCCAGCCCCACCGGCTTCCCCGACCGAGCCAAGCCTCCATCTTGGGCCCTGCACCACGCGGCCGCGTGGCCTCATCCCGACCCCAACCCCGGGCCTGGCCGGCCCCGACATCCCGGCACCACCATCCACCCAGGAGGTGAGCGGACCCCTTGACAGGTCAATGGGAGAACGAGGTGTCAAGGGCTCTCCCCCCGCCAGGTGCCGATCGCCCCAGCTCCCCCAGGCACTGGCTCCACCCCCTGCTGGGTGTCTGGACACCTTCATCCCGGACCCTCCGACCTCCAAGTGCGAGGGTCCGGACATCAAAGGGCACCAGCCCTATAACTGGGGCAGCTCCGGAGCAGGAAGGCAGTTGTATCCTGGAGTCGAGAGACACCGAGTGAACTCAGCCTGGACGGTCTACTGGCGCTGCCATAGCCCGCTCTTGTGATCCATCGTCCTGCCGGCTGGCGCTGCCGCGGCCTTCTGCAATCACCATCTTCCGGGGACCTGCTGGCGCTGCCGCGGCCCGTTGTAACAACCATCTTCACCGGGACCTGCTGGCGCTGCCGCGGACCGTACCTCGACCATCTTCCTGGGACCTGCTGGCGCTGCCACGGCCCGTTGTAACGTCCGTCATCACCGGAACCTGCTGGCGCTGCCGCGGACCGTACATCGTCCATCCTTCTGGGACCTGCTGGCGCTGCCGCGGCCCGTACCACCTAACCCCCAAGCTCGAGGATTGTGAGCTCATCATATCATCCGAACTACCTGACTGGTAAACAGACTGACCCGCTACCCCCTTTCCTACCTGGCAAGACTCTACTCGAGGGGACCCCTGAGTCCAGACCTCCTTGTATCATTCAACCGTATCTTAAGAAGTGCTTATAAAGAACACTGAACCTTATCCGTGTGTGGTATCCGTCTGTGGGGGGGAAGTTACTTGTCTGTACGATCGCTGGAGACGGCTCTCCCCGGAGACCTCTCCTCCTGACCCCGGCCGACCCTCCCGGTCCGTCTACCTTTTCTAACAGCGTTACACACTGCTATCTGAAATACCACACAGTGCTGAATAGTAAGCATGGGAGTGCAGGAAAATCAGCTGCCTGTGTGCTAAGAGCGTGCTTCTGGAGACTGTGTATTGTCAGGTGCAAGAAAGATCTGCATGGACGCTTGCACAACTGCATGAAGACTGCAGAGATGTATGTAAGAGTACATGTGTGGTAAGGGTTAATTGGAGTTTTGAACATGTAGGAACTACCTCGCCCATTGCAGGAGTGGAAGGAGAATCTACCATGTTGATTTCAAATGTGTTAGCATTTGCCTCTCATTTGTGAGATATTGATTTGTGCTGAATGCTAACCATCATAGTTCAAGAAAACAAGCTGCTCCTTTCCTGTGAGTGCAAGTCTTACAGAACTAGAGCAACACAAATTAAATCTCTGACAACAATTCCTGTGTGCAGACAGACTCATGGTGTGATTCTAGGCAGAAAACGATATTTGATTGGCAATTTCAAAGCACATTTACTACTGTGGTAGAGCAAATGATAATTACTGTAACAGCCTGAAACATTTTCCTTATAGTTCAGAGAGGCAGAAAAGAGCACATGTCCTAACAGCTACTTGAGACCATGAGCATGTGGAACCTGGGTGAGTGATTAGACTAGAGCAAAGGAAATGAGCCTTGGTGACGTTGAATGTGTTAGCGTTACACACTGCTATCTGAAATACCACACAGTGCTGAATAGTAAGCATGGGAGTGCAGGAAAATCAGCTGCCTGTGCGCTTCTGGAGACTGTGTATTGTCAGGTTCAAGAGAGATCTGCATGGACACTTGCACAACTGCATGAAGACTGCAGAGATGTATGTAAGAGTACATGTGTGGTAAGGGTTAATTGGAGTTTTGAACATGTAGGAACTACCTCACCCATTGCAGGAGTGGAAGGAAAATCTACCATGTTGATTTCAAATGTGTTAGCATTTGACTCTCATTTGTGAGATATTGATTTGTGCTGAATGCTAACCATCACAGTTCAAGAAAACAAGCTGCCCCTTTCCTGCGAGTGCAAGTCTTTCAGAACAAGAGCAACACGAATTAGATCTCTGACAACAATTCCTGTGTGCAGACAGACTCATGGTGTGATTCTAGGCAGAAAACGATATTTGATTGGCAATTTCAAAGCACATTTACTACTGTGGTAGAGCAAGTGATAATTACTGTAACAGCCTGACACATTTTCCTTATCGTTTAGAGAGGCAGAAAAGAGCACATGTCCTAACAGCTACTTGAGACCATGAGCATGTGGAACCTGTGTGAGTGATTAGACTAGAGCAAAGGAAATGAGCCTTGGTGACATTGAATGTGTCAGCGTTACACTCTGCTATCTGAAATACCACACAGTGCTGAATAGTAAGCATGGGAGTGCAGGAAAATCAGCTGCCTGTGTGCTAAGAGTGTGCTTCTGGAGACTGTATATTGTCAGGTGCAAGAGAGATCTGCATGGGCGCTTGCACAACTGCATGAAGACTGCAGAGATGTATGTAAGAGTACATGTGTGGTAAGGGTTAATTGGAGTTTTGAACATGTAGTAACTACCTCACCCATTGCAGGAGTGGAAGGAAAATCTACCATGTTGATTTCAAATGTGTTAGCATTTGCCTCTCATTTGTGAGATATTGATTTGTGCTGAATGCTAACCATCACAGTTCAAGAAAACAAGCTGTTCCTTTCCTGCGAGGGCAAGTCTTACGGAACAAGAGCAACACAAATTAAATCTCTGACAACAATTCCTGTGTGCATACAGACTCATGTTGTGATTCTAGGCAGAAAACGATATTTGATTGGCAATTTCAAAGCACATTTACTACTGTGGTAGAGCAAGTGATAATTACTGTAACAGCCTGACACATTTTCCTTATAGTTTAGAGAGGCAGAGAAGAGCACATGTCCTAACAGCTACTTGAGACCATGAGCATGTGGAACCTGGGTGAGTGATTAAACTAGAGCAAAGGAAATGAGCCTTGGTGACATTGAATGTGTTAGCGTTACACACTGCTATCTGAAATACAACACAGTGCTGAATAGTAAGCATGGGAGTGCAGGAAAATCAGCTGCCTGTGTGCTAAGAGCGTGCTTCTGGAGACTGTGTATTGTCAGGTGCAAGAAAGATCTGCATGGACGCGTGCACAACTGCATGAAGACTGCAGAGATGTATGTAAGAGTACATGTGTGGTAAGGGTTAATTGGAGTTTTGAACATGTAGGAACTACCTCGCCCATTGCAGGAGTGGAAGGAGAATCTACCATGTTGATTTCAAATGTGTTAGCATTTGCCTCTCATTTGTGAGATATTGATTTGTGCTGAATGCTAACCATCATAGTTCAACAAAACAAGCTGCCCCTTTCCTGTGAGTGCAAGTCTTACAGAACTAGAGCAACACAAATTAAATCTCTGACAACAATTCCTGTGTGCAGACAGACTCATGGTGTGATTCTAGGCAGAAAACGATATTTGATTGGCAATTTCAAAGCACATTTACTACTGTGGTAGAGCAAATGATAATTACTGTAACAGCCTGAAACATTTTCCTTATAGTTCAGAGAGGCAGAAAAGAGCACATGTCCTAACAGCTACTTGAGACCATGAGCATGTGGATCCTGGGTGAGTGATTAGACTAGAGCAAAGGAAATGAGCCTTGGTGACGTTGAATGTGTCAGCGTTATACACTGCTATCTGAAATACCACACAGTGCTGAATAGTAAGCATGGGAGTGCAGGAAAATCAGCTGCCTGTGTGCTAAGAGTGTGCTTCTGGAGACTGTGTATTGTCAGGTGCAAGAGAGATCTGCATGGACGCTTGCACAACTGCATGAAGACTGCAGAGATGTATGTAAGAGTACATGTGTGGTAAGGGTTAAATGGAGTTTTGAACATGTAGGAACTACCTCACCCATTGCAGGAGTGGAAGGAAAATCTACCATGTTGATTTCAAATGTGTTAGCATTTGCCTCTCATTTGTGAGATATTGATTTTTGCTGAATGCTAACCATCACAGTTCAAGAAAACAAGCTGCTCCTTTCCTGCAAGGGCAAGTCTTACAGAACAAGAGCAACACGAATTAAATCTCTGACAACAATTCCTGTGTGCAGACAGACTCATGTTGTGATTCTAAGCAGAAAACGATATTTGATTGGCAATTTCAAAGCACATTTACTACTGTGGTAGAGCAAGTGATAATTACTGTAATAGCCTGACACATTTTACTTATAGTTTAGAGAGGCAGAGAAGAGCACATGTCCTAACAGCTACTTGAGACCATGAGCATGTGGAACCTGGGTGACTGATTAGACTAGAGCAAAGGAAATGAGCCTTGGTGACGTTGAATGTGTTAGCGTTACACACTGCTATCTGAAATACCACACAGTGCTGAATAGTAAGCATGGGAGTGCAGGAAAATCAGCTGCCTGTGTGCTAAGAGTGTGCTTCTGGAGACTGTGTATTGTCAGGTGCAAGAGAGATCTGCATGGACGCTTGCACAACTGCATGAAGACTGCAGAGCTGTATTTCAGAGTACATGTGTGGTAAGGGTTAATTGGAGGGTAAACAACCTTTACAACGCAACTTTTACAATGCACTACCATTACAACTAAACTTTTACAACGCAAGTGGATTTACAACGCATGCCATTACATCGACTTGCGCTAGATGGCGTGCTAACATTACAAATAGTGTAGTTTACTATCCCAACACCTTCCCTACTGTTAAGTGGACTGGAGTTGGAATAGTAAATTACGCTTTTCTAATCTTAGCACGCCATCTAGCGCAAGTCGATGTAAAGACTTGCGTTGTAATGGCATAGCGTAGTAACATCGCAGTCGTTGTAACGACCGCGATGTAACTGCATGCGTTGTAATGACTCGCGTTGTTACATCATACATCCAATTGGAGTTTTGAACATGTAGGAACTACTTCACCCATTGCAGGAGTGGAAGGAAAATCTACCATGTTGATTTCAAATGTGTTAGCATTTGCCTCTCATTTGTGAGATATTGATTTGTGCTGAATGCTAACCATCACAGTTCAAGAAAACAAGCTGCCCCTTTCCAGCGAGTGCAAGTCTTAAAGAACAAGAGCAACACAAATTAAATCTCTGACAACAATTCCTGTGTGCAGACAGACTCATGGTGTGATTCTAGGCAGAAAACGATATTTGATTGGCAATTTCAAAGCACATTTACTACTGTGGTAGAGCAAGTGATAATTACTGTAACAGCCTGACACATTTTACTTATAGTTTAGAGAGGCAGAAAAGAGCACATGTCCTAACAGCTACTTGAGAGCATGAGCATGTGGAACCTGGGTGAGTGATTAGACTAGAGCAAAGGAAATGAGCCTTGGTGACGTTGAATGTGTTAGCGTTACACACTGCTATCTGAAATACCACACAGTGCTGAATAGTAAGCATGGGAGTGCAGGAAAATCAGCTGCCAGTGTGCTAAGAGTGTGCTTCTGGAGACTATGTATTGTTAGGTGCAAGAGAGATCTGCATGGACGCTTGCACAACTGCATGAAGACTGCAGAGATGTATGTAAGAGTACATGTGTGATAAGGGTTAATTGGAGTTTTGAACATGTAGGAACTACATCACCCATTGCAGGAGTGGAAGGAAAATCTACCATGTTGATTTCAAATGTGTTAGCATTTGCCTCTCATTTGTGAGATATTGATTTGTGCTGAATGCTAACCATCACAGTTCAAGAAAACAAGCTGCCCCTTTCCTGCGAGTGCAAGTCTTACAGAACAAGAGCAACACGAATTAAATCTCTGACAACAATTCCTGTGTGCAGACAGACTCATGGTGTGAATCTAGGCAGAAAACGATATTTGATTGGCAATTTCAAAGCACATTTACTACTGTGGTAGAGCAAATGATAATTACTGTAACAGCCTGACACATTTTCCTTATAGTTCAGAGAGGCAGAAAAGAGCACATGTCCTAACAGCTACTTGAGACCATGAGCATGTGGAACCTGGGTGAGTGATTAGACTAGAGCAAAGGAAATGAGCCTTGGTGACGTTGAATGTGTTAGCGTTACACACTGCTATCTGAAATACTACACAGTGCTGAATAGTAAGCATGGGAGTGCAGGAAAATCAGCTGCCTGTGTGCTAAGAGTGTGCTTCTGGAGACTGTGTATTGTCAGGTGCAAGAGAGATCTGCATGGACGCTTGCACAACTGCATGAAGACTGCAGAGATGTATGTAAGAGTACATGTGTGGTAAGGGTTAATTGGAGTTTTGAACATGTAGGAACTACCTCACCCATTGCAGGAGTGGAAGGAGAATCTACCATGTTGATTTCAAATGTGTTAGCATTTGCCTCTCATTTGTGAGATATTGATTTGTGCTGAATGCTAACCATCACAGTTCAAGAAAACAAGCTGCCCCTTTCCTGCGAGTGCAAGTCTTACAGAACAAGAGCAACACGAATTAAATCTCTGACAACAATTCCTGTGTGCAGACAGACTCATGGTGTGAATCTAGGCAGAAAACGATATTTGATTGGCAATTTCAAAGCACATTTACTACTGTGGTAGAGCAAATGATAATTACTGTAACAGCCTGACACATTTTCCTTATAGTTCAGAGAGGCAGAAAAGAGCACATGTCCTAACAGCTACTTGAGACCATGAGCATGTGGAACCTGGGTGAGTGATTAGACTAGAGCAAAGGAAATGAGCCTTGGTGACGTTGAATGTGTTAGCGTTACACACTGCTATCTGAAATACTACACAGTGCTGAATAGTAAGCATGGGAGTGCAGGAAAATCAGCTGCCTGTGTGCTAAGAGTGTGCTTCTGGAGACTGTGTATTGTCAGGTGCAAGAGAGATCTGCATGGACGCTTGCACAACTGCATGAAGACTGCAGAGATGTATGTAAGAGTACATGTGTGGTAAGGGTTAATTGGAGTTTTGAACATGTAGGAACTACCTCACCCATTGCAGGAGTGGAAGGAGAATCTACCATGTTGATTTCAAATGTGTTAGCATTTGCCTCTCATTTGTGAGATATTGATTTGTGCTGAATACTAACCATCACAGTTCAAGAAAACAAGCTGCCCCTTTCCTGTGAGTGCAAGTCTTACAGAACTAGAGCAACACAAATTAAATCTCTGACAACAATTCCTGTGTGCAGACAGACTCATGGTGTGATTCTAGGCAGAAAACGATATTTGATTGGCAATTTCAAAGCACATTTACTACTGTGGTAGAGCAAGTGATAATTACTGTAACAGCCTGACACATTTTCCTTGTAGTTTAGAGAGGCAGAAAAGAGCACATGTCCTAACAGCTACTTGAGACCATGAGCATGTGGAACCTGGGTGAGTGATTAGACTAGAGCAAAGGAAATGAGCCTTGGTGACGTTGAATGTGTTAGCGTTACACACTGCTATCTGAAATACTACACAGTGCTGAATAGTAAGCATGGGAGTGCAGGAAAATCAGCTGCCTGTGTGCTAAGAGTGTGCTTCTGGAGACTGTGTATTGTCAGGTGCAAGAGAGATCTGCATGGACGCTTGCACAACTGCATGAAGACTGCAGAGATGTATGTAAGAGTACATGTGTGGTAAGGGTTAATTGGAGTTTTGAACATGTAGTAACTACCTCACCCATTGCAGGAGTGGAAGGAAAATCTACCATGTTGATTTCAAATGTGTTAGCATTTGCCTCTCATTTGTGAGATATTGATTTGTGCTGAATGCTAACCATCGCAGTTCAAGAAAACAAGCTGCCCCTTTCCTGCGAGTGCAAGTCTTACAGAACAAGAGCAACACAAATTAAATCTCTGACAACAATTCCTGTGTGCAGACAGACTCATGGTGTGATTCTAGGCAGAAAACGATATTTGATTGGCAATTTCAAAGCACATTTACTACTGTGGTAGAGCAAATGATAATTACTGTAACAGCCTGAAACATTTTCCTTATAGTTCAGAGAGGCAGAAAAGAGCACATATCCTAACAGCTACTTGAGACCATGAGCATGTGGAACCTGGGTGAGTGATTAGACTAGAGCAAAGGAAATGAGCCTTGGTGACGTTGAATGTGTTAGCGTTACACACTGCTATCTGAAATACCACACAGTGCTGAATAGTAAGCATGGGAGTGCAGGAAAATCAGCTGCCTGTGCGCTTCTGGAGACTGTGTATTGTCAGGTGCAAGAGAGATCTGCATGGACACTTGCACAACTGCATGAAGACTGCAGAGATGTATGTAAGAGTACATGTGTGGTAAGGGTTAATTGGAGTTTTGAACATGTAGGAACTACCTCACCCATTGCAGGAGTGGAAGGAAAATCTACCATGTTGATTTCAAATGTGTTAGCATTTGACTCTCATTTGTGAGATATTGATTTGTGCTGAATGCTAACCATCACAGTTCAAGAAAACAAGCTGCCCCTTTCCTGCGAGTGCAAGTCTTTCAGAACAAGAGCAACACGAATTAGATCTCTGACAACAATTCCTGTGTGCAGACAGACTCATGGTGTGATTCTAGGCAGAAAACGATATTTGATTGGCAATTTCAAAGCACATTTACTACTGTGGTAGAGCAAGTGATAATTACTGTAACAGCCTGACACATTTTCCTTATCGTTTAGAGAGGCAGAAAAGAGCACATGTCCTAACAGCTACTTGAGACCATGAGCATGTGGAACCTGTGTGAGTGATTAGACTAGAGCAAAGGAAATGAGCCTTGGTGACATTGAATGTGTCAGCGTTACACACTGCTATCTGAAATACCACACAGTGCTGAATAGTAAGCATGGGAGTGCAGGAAAATCAGCTGCCTGTGTGCTAAGAGTGTGCTTCTGGAGACTGTATATTGTCAGGTGCAAGAGAGATCTGCATGGGCGCTTGCACAACTGCATGAAGACTGCAGAGATGTATGTAAGAGTACATGTGTGGTAAGGGTTAATTGGAGTTTTGAACATGTAGTAACTACCTCACCCATTGCAGGAGTGGAAGGAAAATCTACCATGTTGATTTCAAATGTGTTAGCATTTGCCTCTCATTTGTGAGATATTGATTTGTGCTGAATGCTAACCATCACAGTTCAAGAAAACAAGCTGTTCCTTTCCTGCGAGGGCAAGTCTTACAGAACAAGAGCAACACAAATTAAATCTCTGACAACAATTCCTGTGTGCAGACAGACTCATGTTGTGATTCTAGGCAGAAAACGATATTTGATTGGCAATTTCAAAGCACATTTACTACTGTGGTAGAGCAAGTGATAATTACTGTAACAGCCTGACACATTTTCCTTATAGTTTAGAGAGGCAGAGAAGAGCACATGTCCTAACAGCTACTTCAGACCATGAGCATGTGGAACCTGGGTGAGTGATTAAACTAGAGCAAAGGAAATAAGCCTTGGTGACATTGAATGTGTTAGCGTTACACACTGCTATCTGAAATACCACACAGTGCTGAATAGTAAGCATGGGAGTGCAGGAAAATCAGCTGCCTGTGTGCTAAGAGCGTGCTTCTGGAGACTGTGTATTGTCAGGTGCAAGAGAGATCTGCATGGACGCTTGCACAACTGCATGAAGACTGCAGAGATGTATGTAAGAGTACATGTGTGGTAAGGGTTAATTGGAGTTTTGAACATGTAGGAACTACCTCACCCATTGCAGGAGTGGAAGGAAAATCTACCATGTTGATTTCAAATGTGTTAGCATTTGACTCTCATTTGTGAGATATTGATTTGTGCTGAATGCTAACCATCACAGTTCAAGAAAACAAGCTGCCCCTTTCCTGCGAGTGCAAGTCTTTCAGAACAAGAGCAACACGAATTAGATCTCTGACAACAATTCCTGTGTGCAGACAGACTCATGGTGTGATTCTAGGCAGAAAACGATATTTGATTGGCAATTTCAAAGCACATTTACTACTGTGGTAGAGCAAGTGATAATTACTGTAACAGCCTGACACATTTTCCTTATCGTTTAGAGAGGCAGAAAAGAGCACATGTCCTAACAGCTACTTGAGACCATGAGCATGTGGAACCTGTGTGAGTGATTAGACTAGAGCAAAGGAAATGAGCCTTGGTGACATTGAATGTGTCAGCGTTACACTCTGCTATCTGAAATACCACACAGTGCTGAATAGTAAGCATGGGAGTGCAGGAAAATCAGCTGCCTGTGTGCTAAGAGTGTGCTTCTGGAGACTGTATATTGTCAGGTGCAAGAGAGATCTGCATGGGCGCTTGCACAACTGCATGAAGACTGCAGAGATGTATGTAAGAGTACATGTGTGGTAAGGGTTAATTGGAGTTTTGAACATGTAGTAACTACCTCACCCATTGCAGGAGTGGAAGGAAAATCTACCATGTTGATTTCAAATGTGTTAGCATTTGCCTCTCATTTGTGAGATATTGATTTGTGCTGAATGCTAACCATCACAGTTCAAGAAAACAAGCTGTTCCTTTCCTGCGAGGGCAAGTCTTACGGAACAAGAGCAACACAAATTAAATCTCTGACAACAATTCCTGTGTGCATACAGACTCATGTTGTGATTCTAGGCAGAAAACGATATTTGATTGGCAATTTCAAAGCACATTTACTACTGTGGTAGAGCAAGTGATAATTACTGTAACAGCCTGACACATTTTCCTTATAGTTTAGAGAGGCAGAGAAGAGCACATGTCCTAACAGCTACTTGAGACCATGAGCATGTGGAACCTGGGTGAGTGATTAAACTAGAGCAAAGGAAATGAGCCTTGGTGACATTGAATGTGTTAGCGTTACACACTGCTATCTGAAATACAACACAGTGCTGAATAGTAAGCATGGGAGTGCAGGAAAATCAGCTGCCTGTGTGCTAAGAGCGTGCTTCTGGAGACTGTGTATTGTCAGGTGCAAGAAAGATCTGCATGGACGCGTGCACAACTGCATGAAGACTGCAGAGATGTATGTAAGAGTACATGTGTGGTAAGGGTTAATTGGAGTTTTGAACATGTAGGAACTACCTCGCCCATTGCAGGAGTGGAAGGAGAATCTACCATGTTGATTTCAAATGTGTTAGCATTTGCCTCTCATTTGTGAGATATTGATTTGTGCTGAATGCTAACCATCATAGTTCAACAAAACAAGCTGCCCCTTTCCTGTGAGTGCAAGTCTTACAGAACTAGAGCAACACAAATTAAATCTCTGACAACAATTCCTGTGTGCAGACAGACTCATGGTGTGATTCTAGGCAGAAAACGATATTTGATTGGCAATTTCAAAGCACATTTACTACTGTGGTAGAGCAAATGATAATTACTGTAACAGCCTGAAACATTTTCCTTATAGTTCAGAGAGGCAGAAAAGAGCACATGTCCTAACAGCTACTTGAGACCATGAGCATGTGGATCCTGGGTGAGTGATTAGACTAGAGCAAAGGAAATGAGCCTTGGTGACGTTGAATGTGTCAGCGTTACACACTGCTATCTGAAATACCACACAGTGCTGAATAGTAAGCATGGGAGTGCAGGAAAATCAGCTGCCTGTGTGCTAAGAGTGTGCTTCTGGAGACTGTGTATTGTCAGGTGCAAGAGAGATCTGCATGGACGCTTGCACAACTGCATGAAGACTGCAGAGATGTATGTAAGAGTACATGTGTGGTAAGGGTTAAATGGAGTTTTGAACATGTAGGAACTACCTCACCCATTGCAGGAGTGGAAGGAAAATCTACCATGTTGATTTCAAATGTGTTAGCATTTGCCTCTCATTTGTGAGATATTGATTTTTGCTGAATGCTAACCATCACAGTTCAAGAAAACAAGCTGCTCCTTTCCTGCAAGGGCAAGTCTTACAGAACAAGAGCAACACGAATTAAATCTCTGACAACAATTCCTGTGTGCAGACAGACTCATGTTGTGATTCTAAGCAGAAAACGATATTTGATTGGCAATTTCAAAGCACATTTACTACTGTGGTAGAGCAAGTGATAATTACTGTAATAGCCTGACACATTTTACTTATAGTTTAGAGAGGCAGAGAAGAGCACATGTCCTAACAGCTACTTGAGACCATGAGCATGTGGAACCTGGGTGACTGATTAGACTAGAGCAAAGGAAATGAGCCTTGGTGACGTTGAATGTGTTAGCGTTACACACTGCTATCTGAAATACCACACAGTGCTGAATAGTAAGCATGGGAGTGCAGGAAAATCAGCTGCCTGTGTGCTAAGAGTGTGCTTCTGGAGACTGTGTATTGTCAGGTGCAAGAGAGATCTGCATGGACGCTTGCACAACTGCATGAAGACTGCAGAGCTGTATTTCAGAGTACATGTGTGGTAAGGGTTAATTGGAGGGTAAACAACCTTTACAACGCAACTTTTACAATGCACTACCATTACAACTAAACTTTTACAACGCAAGTGGATTTACAACGCATGCCATTACATCGACTTGCGCTAGATGGCGTGCTAACATTACAAATAGTGTAGTTTACTATCCCAACACCTTCCCTACTGTTAAGTGGACTGGAGTTGGAATAGTAAATTACGCTTTTCTAATCTTAGCACGCCATCTAGCGCAAGTCGATGTAAAGACTTGCGTTGTAATGGCATAGCGTAGTAACATCGCAGTCGTTGTAACGACCGCGATGTAACTGCATGCGTTGTAATGACTCGCGTTGTTACATCATACATCCAATTGGAGTTTTGAACATGTAGGAACTACTTCACCCATTGCAGGAGTGGAAGGAAAATCTACCATGTTGATTTCAAATGTGTTAGCATTTGCCTCTCATTTGTGAGATATTGATTTGTGCTGAATGCTAACCATCACAGTTCAAGAAAACAAGCTGCCCCTTTCCAGCGAGTGCAAGTCTTAAAGAACAAGAGCAACACAAATTAAATCTCTGACAACAATTCCTGTGTGCAGACAGACTCATGGTGTGATTCTAGGCAGAAAACGATATTTGATTGGCAATTTCAAAGCACATTTACTACTGTGGTAGAGCAAGTGATAATTACTGTAACAGCCTGACACATTTTACTTATAGTTTAGAGAGGCAGAAAAGAGCACATGTCCTAACAGCTACTTGAGAGCATGAGCATGTGGAACCTGGGTGAGTGATTAGACTAGAGCAAAGGAAATGAGCCTTGGTGACGTTGAATGTGTTAGCGTTACACACTGCTATCTGAAATACCACACAGTGCTGAATAGTAAGCATGGGAGTGCAGGAAAATCAGCTGCCAGTGTGCTAAGAGTGTGCTTCTGGAGACTATGTATTGTTAGGTGCAAGAGAGATCTGCATGGACGCTTGCACAACTGCATGAAGACTGCAGAGATGTATGTAAGAGTACATGTGTGATAAGGGTTAATTGGAGTTTTGAACATGTAGGAACTACATCACCCATTGCAGGAGTGGAAGGAAAATCTACCATGTTGATTTCAAATGTGTTAGCATTTGCCTCTCATTTGTGAGATATTGATTTGTGCTGAATGCTAACCATCACAGTTCAAGAAAACAAGCTGCCCCTTTCCTGCGAGTGCAAGTCTTACAGAACAAGAGCAACACGAATTAAATCTCTGACAACAATTCCTGTGTGCAGACAGACTCATGGTGTGAATCTAGGCAGAAAACGATATTTGATTGGCAATTTCAAAGCACATTTACTACTGTGGTAGAGCAAATGATAATTACTGTAACAGCCTGACACATTTTCCTTATAGTTCAGAGAGGCAGAAAAGAGCACATGTCCTAACAGCTACTTGAGACCATGAGCATGTGGAACCTGGGTGAGTGATTAGACTAGAGCAAAGGAAATGAGCCTTGGTGACGTTGAATGTGTTAGCGTTACACACTGCTATCTGAAATACTACACAGTGCTGAATAGTAAGCATGGGAGTGCAGGAAAATCAGCTGCCTGTGTGCTAAGAGTGTGCTTCTGGAGACTGTGTATTGTCAGGTGCAAGAGAGATCTGCATGGACGCTTGCACAACTGCATGAAGACTGCAGAGATGTATGTAAGAGTACATGTGTGGTAAGGGTTAATTGGAGTTTTGAACATGTAGGAACTACCTCACCCATTGCAGGAGTGGAAGGAGAATCTACCATGTTGATTTCAAATGTGTTAGCATTTGCCTCTCATTTGTGAGATATTGATTTGTGCTGAATGCTAACCATCACAGTTCAAGAAAACAAGCTGCCCCTTTCCTGCGAGTGCAAGTCTTACAGAACAAGAGCAACACGAATTAAATCTCTGACAACAATTCCTGTGTGCAGACAGACTCATGGTGTGAATCTAGGCAGAAAACGATATTTGATTGGCAATTTCAAAGCACATTTACTACTGTGGTTGAGCAAATGATAATTACTGTAACAGCCTGACACATTTTCCTTATAGTTCAGAGAGGCAGAAAAGAGCACATGTCCTAACAGCTACTTGAGACCATGAGCATGTGGAACCTGGGTGAGTGATTAGACTAGAGCAAAGGAAATGAGCCTTGGTGACGTTGAATGTGTTAGCGTTACACACTGCTATCTGAAATACTACACAGTGCTGAATAGTAAGCATGGGAGTGCAGGAAAATCAGCTGCCTGTGTGCTAAGAGTGTGCTTCTGGAGACTGTGTATTGTCAGGTGCAAGAGAGATCTGCATGGACGCTTGCACAACTGCATGAAGACTGCAGAGATGTATGTAAGAGTACATGTGTGGTAAGGGTTAATTGGAGTTTTGAACATGTAGGAACTACCTCACCCATTGCAGGAGTGGAAGGAGAATCTACCATGTTGATTTCAAATGTGTTAGCATTTGCCTCTCATTTGTGAGATATTGATTTGTGCTGAATACTAACCATCACAGTTCAAGAAAACAAGCTGCCCCTTTCCTGTGAGTGCAAGTCTTACAGAACTAGAGCAACACAAATTAAATCTCTGACAACAATTCCTGTGTGCAGACAGACTCATGGTGTGATTCTAGGCAGAAAACGATATTTGATTGGCAATTTCAAAGCACATTTACTACTGTGGTAGAGCAAGTGATAATTACTGTAACAGCCTGACACATTTTCCTTGTAGTTTAGAGAGGCAGAAAAGAGCACATGTCCTAACAGCTACTTGAGACCATGAGCATGTGGAACCTGGGTGAGTGATTAGACTAGAGCAAAGGAAATGAGCCTTGGTGACGTTGAATGTGTTAGCGTTACACACTGCTATCTGAAATACTACACAGTGCTGAATAGTAAGCATGGGAGTGCAGGAAAATCAGCTGCCTGTGTGCTAAGAGTGTGCTTCTGGAGACTGTGTATTGTCAGGTGCAAGAGAGATCTGCATGGACGCTTGCACAACTGCATGAAGACTGCAGAGATGTATGTAAGAGTACATGTGTGGTAAGGGTTAATTGGAGTTTTGAACATGTAGTAACTACCTCACCCATTGCAGGAGTGGAAGGAAAATCTACCATGTTGATTTCAAATGTGTTAGCATTTGCCTCTCATTTGTGAGATATTGATTTGTGCTGAATGCTAACCATCGCAGTTCAAGAAAACAAGCTGCCCCTTTCCTGCGAGTGCAAGTCTTACAGAACAAGAGCAACACAAATTAAATCTCTGACAACAATTCCTGTGTGCAGACAGACTCATGGTGTGATTCTAGGCAGAAAACGATATTTGATTGGCAATTTCAAAGCACATTTACTACTGTGGTAGAGCAAATGATAATTACTGTAACAGCCTGAAACATTTTCCTTATAGTTCAGAGAGGCAGAAAAGAGCACATGTCCTAACAGCTACTTGAGACCATGAGCATGTGGAACCTGGGTGAGTGATTAGACTAGAGCAAAGGAAATGAGCCTTGGTGACGTTGAATGTGTTAGCGTTACACACTGCTATCTGAAATACCACACAGTGCTGAATAGTAAGCATGGGAGTGCAGGAAAATCAGCTGCCTGTGCGCTTCTGGAGACTGTGTATTGTCAGGTGCAAGAGAGATCTGCATGGACACTTGCACAACTGCATGAAGACTGCAGAGATGTATGTAAGAGTACATGTGTGGTAAGGGTTAATTGGAGTTTTGAACATGTAGGAACTACCTCACCCATTGCAGGAGTGGAAGGAAAATCTACCATGTTGATTTCAAATGTGTTAGCATTTGACTCTCATTTGTGAGATATTGATTTGTGCTGAATGCTAACCATCACAGTTCAAGAAAACAAGCTGCCCCTTTCCTGCGAGTGCAAGTCTTTCAGAACAAGAGCAACACGAATTAGATCTCTGACAACAATTCCTGTGTGCAGACAGACTCATGGTGTGATTCTAGGCAGAAAACGATATTTGATTGGCAATTTCAAAGCACATTTACTACTGTGGTAGAGCAAGTGATAATTACTGTAACAGCCTGACACATTTTCCTTATCGTTTAGAGAGGCAGAAAAGAGCACATGTCCTAACAGCTACTTGAGACCATGAGCATGTGGAACCTGTGTGAGTGATTAGACTAGAGCAAAGGAAATGAGCCTTGGTGACATTGAATGTGTCAGCGTTACACACTGCTATCTGAAATACCACACAGTGCTGAATAGTAAGCATGGGAGTGCAGGAAAATCAGCTGCCTGTGTGCTAAGAGTGTGCTTCTGGAGACTGTATATTGTCAGGTGCAAGAGAGATCTGCATGGGCGCTTGCACAACTGCATGAAGACTGCAGAGATGTATGTAAGAGTACATGTGTGGTAAGGGTTAATTGGAGTTTTGAACATGTAGTAACTACCTCACCCATTGCAGGAGTGGAAGGAAAATCTACCATGTTGATTTCAAATGTGTTAGCATTTGCCTCTCATTTGTGAGATATTGATTTGTGCTGAATGCTAACCATCACAGTTCAAGAAAACAAGCTGTTCCTTTCCTGCGAGGGCAAGTCTTACAGAACAAGAGCAACACAAATTAAATCTCTGACAACAATTCCTGTGTGCAGACAGACTCATGTTGTGATTCTAGGCAGAAAACGATATTTGATTGGCAATTTCAAAGCACATTTACTACTGTGGTAGAGCAAGTGATAATTACTGTAACAGCCTGACACATTTTCCTTATAGTTTAGAGAGGCAGAGAAGAGCACATGTCCTAACAGCTACTTCAGACCATGAGCATGTGGAACCTGGGTGAGTGATTAAACTAGAGCAAAGGAAATAAGCCTTGGTGACATTGAATGTGTTAGCGTTACACACTGCTATCTGAAATACCACACAGTGCTGAATAGTAAGCATGGGAGTGCAGGAAAATCAGCTGCCTGTGTGCTAAGAGCGTGCTTCTGGAGACTGTGTATTGTCAGGTGCAAGAAAGATCTGCATGGACGCGTGCACAACTGCATGAAGACTGCAGAGATGTATGTAAGAGTACATGTGTGGTAAGGGTTAATTGGAGTTTTGAACATGTAGGAACTACCTCGCCCATTGCAGGAGTGGAAGGAGAATCTACCATGTTGATTTCAAATGTGTTAGCATTTGCCTCTCATTTGTGAGATATTGATTTGTGCTGAATGCTAACCATCATAGTTCAAGAAAACAAGCTGCCCCTTTCCTGTGAGTGCAAGTCTTACAGAACTAGAGCAACACAAATTAAATCTCTGACAACAATTCCTGTGTGCAGACAGACTCATGGTGTGATTCTAGGCAGAAAACGATATTTGATTGGCAATTTCAAAGCACATTTACTACTGTGGTAGAGCAAATGATAATTACTGTAATAGCCTGACACATTTTACTTATAGTTTAGAGAGGCAGAGAAGAGCACATGTCCTAACAGCTACTTGAGACCATGAGCATGTGGAACCTGGGTGACTGATTAGACTAGAGCAAAGGAAATGAGCCTTGGTGACGTTGAATGTGTTAGCGTTACACACTGCTATCTGAAATACCACACAGTGCTGAATAGTAAGCATGGGAGTGCAGGAAAATCAGCTGCCTGTGTGCTAAGAGTGTGCTTCTGGAGACTGTGTATTGTCAGGTGCAAGAGAGATCTGCATGGACGCTTGCACAACTGCATGAAGACTGCAGAGCTGTATTTCAGAGTACATGTGTGGTAAGGGTTAATTGGAGGGTAAACAACCTTTACAACGCAACTTTTACAACGCACTACCATTACAACTAAACTTTTACAACGCAAGTGGATTTACAACGCATGCCATTACATCGACTTGCGCTAGATGGCGTGCTAACATTACAAATAGTGTAGTTTACTATCCCAACACCTTCCCTGCTGTTAAGTGGACTGGAGTTGGAATAGTAAATTACGCTTTTCTAATCTTAGCACGCCATCTAGCGCAAGTCGATGTAAAGACTTGCGTTGTAATGGCATAGCGTAGTAACATCGCAGTCGTTGTAACGACCGCGATGTAACTGCATGCGTTGTAATGACTCGCGTTGTTACATCATACATCCAATTGGAGTTTTGAACATGTAGGAACTACTTCACCCATTGCAGGAGTGGAAGGAAAATCTACCATGTTGATTTCAAATGTGTTAGCATTTGCCTCTCATTTGTGAGATATTGATTTGTGCTGAATGCTAACCATCACAGTTCAAGAAAACAAGCTGCCCCTTTCCAGCGAGTGCAAGTCTTAAAGAACAAGAGCAACACAAATTAAATCTCTGACAACAATTCCTGTGTGCAGACAGACTCATGGTGTGATTCTAGGCAGAAAACGATATTTGATTGGCAATTTCAAAGCACATTTACTACTGTGGTAGAGCAAGTGATAATTACTGTAACAGCCTGACACATTTTCCTTATAGTTTAGAGAGGCAGAAAAGAGCACATGTCCTAACAGCTACTTGAGAGCATGAGCATGTGGAACCTGGGTGAGTGATTAGACTAGAGCAAAGGAAATGAGCCTTGGTGACGTTGAATGTGTTAGCGTTACACACTGCTATCTGAAATACCACACAGTGCTGAATAGTAAGCATGGGAGTGCAGGAAAATCAGCTGCCAGTGTGCTAAGAGTGTGCTTCTGGAGACTATGTATTGTTAGGTGCAAGAGAGATCTGCATGGACGCTTGCACAACTGCATGAAGACTGCAGAGATGTATGTAAGAGTACATGTGTGATAAGGGTTAATTGGAGTTTTGAACATGTAGGAACTACATCACCCATTGCAGGAGTGGAAGGAAAATCTACCATGTTGATTTCAAATGTGTTAGCATTTGCCTCTCATTTGTGAGATATTGATTTGTGCTGAATGCTAACCATCACAGTTCAAGAAAACAAGCTGCCCCTTTCCTGCGAGTGCAAGTCTTACAGAACAAGAGCAACACGAATTAAATCTCTGACAACAATTCCTGTGTGCAGACAGACTCATGGTGTGAATCTAGGCAGAAAACGATATTTGATTGGCAATTTCAAAGCACATTTACTACTGTGGTAGAGCAAATGATAATTACTGTAACAGCCTGACACATTTTCCTTATAGTTCAGAGAGGCAGAAAAGAGCACATGTCCTAACAGCTACTTGAGACCATGAGCATGTGGAACCTGGGTGAGTGATTAGACTAGAGCAAAGGAAATGAGCCTTGGTGACGTTGAATGTGTTAGCATTACACACTGCTATCTGAAATACCACACAGTGCTGAATAGTAAGCATGGGAGTGCAGGAAAATCAGCTGCCTGTGCGCTTCTGGAGACTGTGTATTGTCAGGTGCAAGAGAGATCTGCATGGACACTTGCACAACTGCATGAAGACTGCAGAGATGTATGTAAGAGTACATGTGTGGTAAGGGTTAATTGGAGTTTTGAACATGTAGGAACTACCTCACCCATTGCAGGAGTGGAAGGAAAATCTACCATGTTGATTTCAAATGTGTTAGCATTTGACTCTCATTTGTGAGATATTGATTTGTGCTGAATGCTAACCATCACAGTTCAAGAAAACAAGCTGCCCCTTTCCTGCGAGTGCAAGTCTTTCAGAACAAGAGCAACACGAATTAGATCTCTGACAACAATTCCTGTGTGCAGACAGACTCATGGTGTGATTCTAGGCAGAAAACGATATTTGATTGGCAATTTCAAAGCACATTTACTACTGTGGTAGAGCAAGTGATAATTACTGTAACAGCCTGACACATTTTCCTTATCGTTTAGAGAGGCAGAAAAGAGCACATGTCCTAACAGCTACTTGAGACCATGAGCATGTGGAACCTGTGTGAGTGATTAGACTAGAGCAAAGGAAATGAGCCTTGGTGACATTGAATGTGTCAGCGTTACACACTGCTATCTGAAATACCACACAGTGCTGAATAGTAAGCATGGGAGTGCAGGAAAATCAGCTGCCTGTGTGCTAAGAGTGTGCTTCTGGAGACTGTATATTGTCAGGTGCAAGAGAGATCTGCATGGGCGCTTGCACAACTGCATGAAGACTGCAGAGATGTATGTAAGAGTACATGTGTGGTAAGGGTTAATTGGAGTTTTGAACATGTAGTAACTACCTCACCCATTGCAGGAGTGGAAGGAAAATCTACCATGTTGATTTCAAATGTGTTAGCATTTGCCTCTCATTTGTGAGATATTGATTTGTGCTGAATGCTAACCATCACAGTTCAAGAAAACAAGCTGTTCCTTTCCTGCGAGGGCAAGTCTTACAGAACAAGAGCAACACAAATTAAATCTCTGACAACAATTCCTGTGTGCAGACAGACTCATGTTGTGATTCTAGGCAGAAAACGATATTTGATTGGCAATTTCAAAGCACATTTACTACTGTGGTAGAGCAAGTGATAATTACTGTAACAGCCTGACACATTTTCCTTATAGTTTAGAGAGGCAGAGAAGAGCACATGTCCTAACAGCTACTTGAGACCATGAGCATGTGGAACCTGGGTGAGTGATTAAACTAGAGCAAAGGAAATAAGCCTTGGTGACATTGAATGTGTTAGCGTTACACACTGCTATCTGAAATACCACACAGTGCTGAATAGTAAGCATGGGAGTGCAGGAAAATCAGCTGCCTGTGTGCTAAGAGCGTGCTTCTGGAGACTGTGTATTGTCAGGTGCAAGAAAGATCTGCATGGACGCGTGCACAACTGCATGAAGACTGCAGAGATGTATGTAAGAGTACATGTGTGGTAAGGGTTAATTGGAGTTTTGAACATGTAGGAACTACCTCGCCCATTGCAGGAGTGGAAGGAGAATCTACCATGTTGATTTCAAATGTGTTAGCATTTGCCTCTCATTTGTGAGATATTGATTTGTGCTGAATGCTAACCATCATAGTTCAAGAAAACAAGCTGCCCCTTTCCTGTGAGTGCAAGTCTTACAGAACTAGAGCAACACAAATTAAATCTCTGACAACAATTCCTGTGTGCAGACAGACTCATGGTGTGATTCTAGGCAGAAAACGATATTTGATTGGCAATTTCAAAGCACATTTACTACTGTGGTAGAGCAAATGATAATTACTGTAACAGCCTGAAACATTTTCCTTATAGTTCAGAGAGGCATAAAAGAGCACATGTCCTAACAGCTACTTGAGACCATGAGCATGTGGATCCTGGGTGAGTGATTAGACTAGAGCAAAGGAAATGAGCCTTGGTGACGTTGAATGTGTCAGCGTTACACACTGCTATCTGAAATACCACACAGTGCTGAATAGTAAGCATGGGAGTGCAGGAAAATCAGCTGCCTGTGTGCTAAGAGTGTGCTTCTGGAGACTGTGTATTGTCAGGTGCAAGAGAGATCTGCATGGACGCTTGCACAACTGCATGAAGACTGCAGAGATGTATGTAAGAGTACATGTGTGGTAAGGGTTAAATGGAGTTTTGAACATGTAGGAACTACCTCACCCATTGCAGGAGTGGAAGGAAAATCTACCATGTTGATTTCAAATGTGTTAGCATTTGCCTCTCATTTGTGAGATATTGATTTGTGCTGAATGCTAACCATCACAGTTCAAGAAAACAAGCTGCTCCTTTCCTGCAAGGGCAAGTCTTACAGAACAAGAGCAACACGAATTAAATCTCTGACAACAATTCCTGTGTGCAGACAGACTCATGTTGTGATTCTAAGCAGAAAACGATATTTGATTGGCAATTTCAAAGCACATTTACTACTGTGGTAGAGCAAGTGATAATTACTGTAATAGCCTGACACATTTTACTTATAGTTTAGAGAGGCAGAGAAGAGCACATGTCCTAACAGCTACTTGAGACCATGAGCATGTGGAACCTGGGTGACTGATTAGACTAGAGCAAAGGAAATGAGCCTTGGTGACGTTGAATGTGTTAGCGTTACACACTGCTATCTGAAATTCCACACAGTGCTGAATAGTAAGCATGGGAGTGCAGGAAAATCAGCTGCCTGTGTGCTAAGAGTGTGCTTCTGGAGACTGTGTATTGTCAGGTGCAAGAGAGATCTGCATGGACGCTTGCACAACTGCATGAAGACTGCAGAGCTGTATTTCAGAGTACATGTGTGGTAAGGGTTAATTGGAGGGTAAACAACCTTTACAACGCAACTTTTACAACGCACTACCATTACAACTAAACTTTTACAACGCAAGTGGATTTACAACGCATGCCATTACATCGACTTGCGCTAGATGGCGTGCTAACATTACAAATAATGTAGTTTACTATCCCAACACCTTCCCTGCTGTTAAGTGGACTGGAGTTGGAATAGTAAATTACGCTTTTCTAATCTTAGCACGCCATCTAGCGCAAGTCGATGTAAAGACTTGCGTTGTAATGGCATAGCGTAGTAACATCGCAGTCGTTGTAACGACCGCGAAGTAACTGCATGCGTTGTAATGACTCGCGTTGTTACATCATACATCCAATTGGAGTTTTGAACATGTAGGAACTACTTCACCCATTGCAGGAGTGGAAGGAAAATCTACCATGTTGATTTCAAATGTGTTAGCATTTGCCTCTCATTTGTGAGATATTGATTTGTGCTGAATGCTAACCATCACAGTTCAAGAAAACAAGCTGCCCCTTTCCAGCGAGTGCAAGTCTTAAAGAACAAGAGCAACACAAATTAAATCTCTGACAACAATTCCTGTGTGCAGACAGACTCATGGTGTGATTCTAGGCAGAAAACGATATTTGATTGGCAATTTCAAAGCACATTTACTACTGTGGTAGAGCAAGTGATAATTACTGTAACAGCCTGACACATTTTCCTTATAGTTTAGAGAGGCAGAAAAGAGCACATGTCCTAACAGCTACTTGAGAGCATGAGCATGTGGAACCTGGGTGAGTGATTAGACTAGAGCAAAGGAAATGAGCCTTGGTGACGTTGAATGTGTTAGCGTTACACACTGCTATCTGAAATACCACACAGTGCTGAATAGTAAGCATGGGAGTGCAGGAAAATCAGCTGCCAGTGTGCTAAGAGTGTGCTTCTGGAGACTATGTATTGTTAGGTGCAAGAGAGATCTGCATGGACGCTTGCACAACTGCATGAAGACTGCAGAGATGTATGTAAGAGTACATGTGTGATAAGGGTTAATTGGAGTTTTGAACATGTAGGAACTACATCACCCATTGCAGGAGTGGAAGGAAAATCTACCATGTTGATTTCAAATGTGTTAGCATTTGCCTCTCATTTGTGAGATATTGATTTGTGCTGAATGCTAACCATCACAGTTCAAGAAAACAAGCTGCCCCTTTCCTGCGAGTGCAAGTCTTACAGAACAAGAGCAACACGAATTAAATCTCTGACAACAATTCCTGTGTGCAGACAGACTCATGGTGTGAATCTAGGCAGAAAACGATATTTGATTGGCAATTTCAAAGCACATTTACTACTGTGGTAGAGCAAATGATAATTACTGTAACAGCCTGACACATTTTCCTTATAGTTCAGAGAGGCAGAAAAGAGCACATGTCCTAACAGCTACTTGAGACCATGAGCATGTGGAACCTGGGTGAGTGATTAGACTAGAGCAAAGGAAATGAGCCTTGGTGACGTTGAATGTGTTAGCATTACACACTGCTATCTGAAATACTACACAGTGCTGAATAGTAAGCATGGGAGTGCAGGAAAATCAGCTGCCTGTGTGCTAAGAGTGTGCTTCTGGAGACTGTGTATTGTCAGGTGCAAGAGAGATCTGCATGGACGCTTGCACAACTGCATGAAGACTGCAGAGATGTATGTAAGAGTACATGTGTGGTAAGGGTTAATTGGAGTTTTGAACATGTAGGAACTACCTCACCCATTGCAGGAGTGGAAGGAGAATCTACCATGTTGATTTCAAATGTGTTAGCATTTGCCTCTCATTTGTGAGATATTGATTTGTGCTGAATGCTAACCATCACAGTTCAAGAAAACAAGCTGCCCCTTTCCTGCGAGTGCAAGTCTTACAGAACAAGAGCAACACGAATTAAATCTCTGACAACAATTCCTGTGTGCAGACAGACTCATGGTGTGAATCTAGGCAGAAAACGATATTTGATTGGCAATTTCAAAGCACATTTACTACTGTGGTAGAGCAAATGATAATTACTGTAACAGCCTGACACATTTTCCTTATAGTTCAGAGAGGCAGAAAAGAGCACATGTCCTAACAGCTACTTGAGACCATGAGCATGTGGAACCTGGGTGAGTGATTAGACTAGAGCAAAGGAAATGAGCCTTGGTGACGTTGAATGTGTTAGCGTTACACAATGCTATCTGAAATACTACACAGTGCTGAATAGTAAGCATGGGAGTGCAGGAAAATCAGCTGCCTGTGTGGTAAGAGTGTGCTTCTGGAGACTGTGTATTGTCAGGTGCAAGAGAGATCTGCATGGACGCTTGCACAACTGCATGAAGACTGCAGAGATGTATGTAAGAGTACATGTGTGGTAAGGGTTAATTGGAGTTTTGAACATGTAGGAACTACCTCACCCATTGCAGGAGTGGAAGGAGAATCTACCATGTTGATTTCAAATGTGTTAGCATTTGCCTCTCATTTGTGAGATATTGATTTGTGCTGAATGCTAACCATCACAGTTCAAGAAAACAAGCTGCCCCTTTCCTGTGAGTGCAAGTCTTACAGAACTAGAGCAACACAAATTAAATCTCTGACAACAATTCCTGTGTGCAGACAGACTCATGGTGTGATTCTAGGCAGAAAACGATATTTGATTGGCAATTTCAAAGCACATTTACTACTGTGGTAGAGCAAGTGATAATTACTGTAACAGCCTGACACATTTTCCTTGTAGTTTAGAGAGGCAGAAAAGAGCACATGTCCTAACAGCTACTTGAGACCATGAGCATGTGGAACCTGGGTGAGTGATTAGACTAGAGCAAAGGAAATGAGCCTTGGTGACGTTGAATGTGTTAGCGTTACACACTGCTATCTGAAATACTACACAGTGCTGAATAGTAAGCATGGGAGTGCAGGAAAATCAGCTGCCTGTGTGCTAAGAGTGTGCTTCTGGAGACTGTGTATTGTCAGGTGCAAGAGAGATCTGCATGGACGCTTGCACAACTGCATGAAGACTGCAGAGATGTATGTAAGAGTACATGTGTGGTAAGGGTTAATTGGAGGTTTTGAACATGTAGGAACTACCTCACCCATTGCAGGAGTGGAAGGAAAATCTACCATGTTGATTTCAAATGTGTTAGCATTTGCCTCTCATTTGTGAGATATTGATTTGTGCTGAATGCTAACCATCGCAGTTCAAGAAAACAAGCTGCCCCTTTCCTGCGAGTGCAAGTCTTACAGAACAAGAGCAACACAAATTAAATCTCTGACAACAATTCCTGTGTGCAGACAGACTCATGGTGTGATTCTAGGCAGAAAACGATATTTGATTGGCAATTTCAAAGCACATTTACTACTGTGGTAGAGCAAATGATAATTACTGTAACAGCCTGAAACATTTTCCTTATAGTTCAGAGAGGCAGAAAAGAGCACATGTCCTAACAGCTACTTGAGACCATGAGCATGTGGAACCTGGGTGAGTGATTAGACTAGAGCAAAGGAAATGAGCCTTGGTGACGTTGAATGTGTTAGCGTTACACACTGCTATCTGAAATACCACACAGTGCTGAATAGTAAGCATGGGAGTGCAGGAAAATCAGCTGCCTGTGCGCTTCTGGAGACTGTGTATTGTCAGGTGCAAGAGAGATCTGCATGGACACTTGCACAACTGCATGAAGACTGCAGAGATGTATGTAAGAGTACATGTGTGGTAAGGGTTAATTGGAGTTTTGAACATGTAGGAACTACCTCACCCATTGCAGGAGTGGAAGGAAAATCTACCATGTTGATTTCAAATGTGTTAGCATTTGACTCTCATTTGTGAGATATTGATTTGTGCTGAATGCTAACCATCACAGTTCAAGAAAACAAGCTGCCCCTTTCCTGCGAGTGCAAGTCTTTCAGAACCAGAGCAACACGAATTAGATCTCTGACAACAATTCCTGTGTGCAGACAGACTCATGGTGTGATTCTAGGCAGAAAACGATATTTGATTGGCAATTTCAAAGCACATTTACTACTGTGGTAGAGCAAGTGATAATTACTGTAACAGCCTGACACATTTTCCTTATCGTTTAGAGAGGCAGAAAAGAGCACATGTCCTAACAGCTACTTGAGACCATGAGCATGTGGAACCTGTGTGAGTGATTAGACTAGAGCAAAGGAAATGAGCCTTGGTGACATTGAATGTGTCAGCGTTACACACTGCTATCTGAAATACCACACAGTGCTGAATAGTAAGCATGGGAGTGCAGGAAAATCAGCTGCCTGTGTGCTAAGAGTGTGCTTCTGGAGACTGTATATTGTCAGGTGCAAGAGAGATCTGCATGGGCGCTTGCACAACTGCATGAAGACTGCAGAGATGTATGTAAGAGTACATGTGTGGTAAGGGTTAATTGGAGTTTTGAACATGTAGTAACTACCTCACCCATTGCAGGAGTGGAAGGAAAATCTACCATGTTGATTTCAAATGTGTTAGCATTTGCCTCTCATTTGTGAGATATTGATTTGTGCTGAATGCTAACCATCACAGTTCAAGAAAACAAGCTGTTCCTTTCCTGCGAGGGCAAGTCTTACAGAACAAGAGCAACACAAATTAAATCTCTGACAACAATTCCTGTGTGCAGACAGACTCATGTTGTGATTCTAGGCAGAAAACGATATTTGATTGGCAATTTCAAAGCACATTTACTACTGTGGTAGAGCAAGTGATAATTACTGTAACAGCCTGACACATTTTCCTTATAGTTTAGAGAGGCAGAGAAGAGCACATGTCCTAACAGCTACTTGAGACCATGAGCATGTGGAACCTGGGTGAGTGATTAAACTAGAGCAAAGGAAATAAGCCTTGGTGACATTGAATGTGTTAGCGTTACACACTGCTATCTGAAATACCACACAGTGCTGAATAGTAAGCATGGGAGTGCAGGAAAATCAGCTGCCTGTGTGCTAAGAGCGTGCTTCTGGAGACTGTGTATTGTCAGGTGCAAGAAAGATCTGCATGGACGCGTGCACAACTGCATGAAGACTGCAGAGATGTATGTAAGAGTACATGTGTGGTAAGGGTTAATTGGAGTTTTGAACATGTAGGAACTACCTCGCCCATTGCAGGAGTGGAAGGAGAATCTACCATGTTGATTTCAAATGTGTTAGCATTTGCCTCTCATTTGTGAGATATTGATTTGTGCTGAATGCTAACCATCATAGTTCAAGAAAACAAGCTGCCCCTTTCCTGTGAGTGCAAGTCTTACAGAACTAGAGCAACACAAATTAAATCTCTGACAACAATTCCTGTGTGCAGACAGACTCATGGTGTGATTCTAGGCAGAAAACGATATTTGATTGGCAATTTCAAAGCACATTTACTACTGTGGTAGAGCAAATGATAATTACTGTAACAGCCTGAAACATTTTCCTTATAGTTCAGAGAGGCAGAAAAGAGCACATGTCCTAACAGCTACTTGAGACCATGAGCATGTGGATCCTGGGTGAGTGATTAGACTAGAGCAAAGGAAATGAGCCTTGGTGACGTTGAATGTGTCAGCGTTACACACTGCTATCTGAAATACCACACAGTGCTGAATAGTAAGCATGGGAGTGCAGGAAAATCAGCTGCCTGTGTGCTAAGAGTGTGCTTCTGGAGACTGTGTATTGTCAGGTGCAAGAGAGATCTGCATGGACGCTTGCACAACTGCATGAAGACTGCAGAGATGTATGTAAGAGTACATGTGTCGTAAGGGTTAAATGGAGTTTTGAACATGTAGGAACTACCTCACCCATTGCAGGAGTGGAAGGAAAATCTACCATGTTGATTTCAAATGTGTTAGCATTTGCCTCTCATTTGTGAGATATTGATTTGTGCTGAATGCTAACCATCACAGTTCAAGAAAACAAGCTGCTCCTTTCCTGCAAGGGCAAGTCTTACAGAACAAGAGCAACACGAATTAAATCTCTGACAACAATTCCTGTGTGCAGACAGACTCATGTTGTGATTCTAAGCAGAAAACGATATTTGATTGGCAATTTCAAAGCACATTTACTACTGTGGTAGAGCAAGTGATAATTACTGTAATAGCCTGACACATTTTACTTATAGTTTAGAGAGGCAGAGAAGAGCACATGTCCTAACAGCTACTTGAGACCATGAGCATGTGGAACCTGGGTGAGTGATTAGACTAGAGCAAAGGAAATGAGCCTTGGTGACGTTGAATGTGTTAGCGTTACACACTGCTATCTGAAATACCACACAGTGCTGAATAGTAAGCATGGGAGTGCAGGAAAATCAGCTGCCTGTGTGCTAAGAGTGTGCTTCTGGAGACTGTGTATTGTCAGGTGCAAGAGAGATCTGCATGCACGCTTGCACAACTGCATAAAGACTGCAGAGCTGTATGTAAGAGTACATGTGTGGTAAGGGTTAATTGGAGGGTAAACAACCTTTACAACGCAACTTTTACAACGCACTACCATTACAACGAAACTTTTACAACGCAAGTGGATTTACAACGCATGCCATTACAACGCAAGTCTTTACATCGACTTGCGCTAGATGGCGTGCTAACATTACAAATAGTGTAGTTTACTATCCCAACACCTTCCCTACTGTTAAGTGGACTGGAGTTGGAATACTAAATTACGCTTTTCTAATGTTAGCACGCCATCTAGCGCAGGTCGATGTAAAGACTTGCGTTGTAATGGCATAGCGTAGTAACATCGCAGTCGTTGTAACGACCGCGATGTGACTGCGCGCGTTGTAATGACTCGCGTTGTTACGTCATACATCCAATTGGAGTTTTGAACATGTAGAAACTACTTCACCCATTGCAGGAGTGGAAGGAAAATCTACCATGTTGATTTCAAATGTGTTAGCATTTGACTCTCATTTGTGAGATATTGATTTGTGCTGAATGCTAACCATCACAGTTCAAGAAAACAAGCTGCTCCTTTCCTGCAAGGGCAAGTCTTACAGAACAAGAGCAACACGAATTAAATCTCTGACAACAATTCCTGTGTGCAGACAGACTCATGGTGTGATTCTAGGCGGAAAACGATATTTGATTGGCAATTTCAAAGCACATTTACTACTGTGGTAGAGCAAGTGATAATTACTGTAACAGCCTGACACATTTTCCTTATAGTTTAGAGAGGCAGAAAAGAGCACATGTCCTAACAGCTACTTGAGACCATGAGCATGTGGAACCTGGGTGTGTGATCAGACTAGAGCAAAGGAAATGAGCCTGGTGACGTTGAATGTGTCAGCATTACACAATGCTAACTGAAATACCCCACAGTGCTGAATAGTAAGCATGGGAGTGCAGGAAAATCAGCTGCCTGTGTGCTAAGAGTGTGCTTCTGGAGACTGTGTATTGTCAGGTGCAAGAGAGATCTGCATGGACGCTTGCACAACTGCATGAAGACTGCAGAGATGTATGTAAGAGTACATGTGTGGTAAGGGTTAATTGGAGTTTTGAACATGTAGGAACTACCTCACCCATTGCAGGAGTGGAAGGAAAATCTACCATATTGATTTCAAATGTGTTAGCATTTGCCTCTCATTTGTGAGATATTGATTTGTTCTGAATGCTAACCATCACAGTTCAAGAAAACAAGCTGCCCCTTTCCTGCGAGTGCAAGTCTTACAGAACAAGAGCAACAAGAATTAAATCTCTGACAACAATTCCTGTGTGCAGACAGACTCATGGTGTGATTCTAGGCAGAAAACGATACTTGATTGGCAATTTCAAAGCACATTTACTACTGTGGTAGAGCAAGTGATAATTACTGTAACAGCCTGACACATTTTCCTTATAGTTTAGAGAGGCAGAAAAGAGCACATGTCCTAACAGCTACTTGAGAGCATGAGCATGTGGAACCTGGGTGAGTGATTAGACATTAGACTAGATCAAAGGAAATGAGCCTTGGTGACGTTGAATGTGTTAGCGTTACACACTGCTATCTGAAATACCACACAGTGCTGAATACTAAGCATGGGAGTGCAGGAAAATCAGCTTCCTGTGTGCTAAGAGTGTGCTTCTGGAGACTGTGTATTGTTAGGTGCAAGAGAGATCTGCATGGACGCTTGCACAACTGCATGAAGACTGCAGAGATGTATGTAAGAGTACATGTGTGGTAAGGGTTAATTGGAGTTTTGAACATGTAGGAACTACATCACCCATTGCAGGAGTGGAAGGAAAATCTACCATGTTGATTTCAAATGTGTTAGCATTTGCCTCTCATTTGTGAGATATTGATTTGTGCTGAATGCTAACCATCACAGTTCAAGAAAACAAGCTGCCCCTTTCCTGCGAGTGCAAGTCTTACAGAACAAGAGCAACACGAATTAAATCTCTGACAACAATTCCTGTGTGCAGACAGACTCATGGTGTGAATCTAGGCAGAAAACGATATTTGATTGCCAATTTCAAAGCACATTTACTACTGTGGTAGAGCAAATGATAATTACTGTAACAGCCTGACACATTTTCCTTATAGTTCAGAGAGGCAGAAAAGAGCACATGTCCTAACAGCTACTTGAGACCATGAGCATGTGGAACCTGGGTGAGTGATTAGACTAGAGCAAAGGAAATGAGCCTTGGTGACGTTGAATGTGTTAGCGTTACACACTGCTATCTGAAATACCACACAGTGCTGAATAGTAAGCATGGGAGTACAGGAAAATCAGCTGCCTGTGTGCTAAGAGTGTATTTCTGGAGACTGTGTATTGTCAGGTGCAAGAGAGATCTGCATGGACGCTTGCACAACTGCATGAAGACTGCAGAGATGTATGTAAGAGTACATGTGTGGTAAGGGTTAATTGGAGTTTTGAACATGTAGGAACTACCTCACCCATTGCAGGAGTGGAAGGAGAATCTACCATGTTGATTTCAAATGTGTTAGCATTTGCCTCTCATTTGTGAGATATTGATTTGTGCTGAATGCTAACCATCACATTTCAAGAAAACAAGCTGCCCCTTTCCTGTGAGTGCAAGTCTTACAGAACTAGAGCAACACAAATTAAATCTCTGACAACAATTCCTGTGTGCAGACAGACTCATGGTGTGATTCTAGGCAGAAAACGATATTTGATTGGCAATTTCAAAGCACATTTACTACTGTGGTAGAGCTGTGGAAATATGGATTTTTCTGGTCAGTTATGTCCCCTATCTTGGACCCCAACGGTTCTATGTGCATGTTACAAATACATGTATGTTCCCTCCAGTTCCAGTTATGAAGACGCAAACACATGTGCGTCCACCGTCAACATGTCCTCTTTCAGATCAGCCATGAATGGGCCGGATATTCCATTCCTAAGTACGAAAGGCCACCGGCTTTATATGGTTCACTTATGCTATTTTTCAGTCCAGGCAAGTAGGCCCTGATTCTGTCATCAAGCTTTTCCTTCTTTCTGCCTCTGAAGCTCCAGTCTGAGCCTGCATCTGTGACCATGAACTTTGTCTCATCCTCTGCGCAGCTCACGATGCCTAACATCAGCTTGCTGCCTGCCAAGAACTGTATTTCACCTTCGAAATTATCTGCTCCGCTCCCTGCCCAATGCATTCCTGTCTAGTAGTTTAAGTAAACATTCTTCCAGCTACCGAGCAAAGGCCCGGCTTCTCTGTCTTTATGCAAGTAATTCATAGCCCTGTTACTATGGAAGATTCCTGCCCTCGCATCTAGTGTAGACACTTAGACGCTTGTACACGCACTAACAGTCAGTATAGTCAGTATAGAATAAGATTCTACTCTAAGAGACCTCTCTTGTGGATAACATAGTTCTTTAAACATAGGATGTTAGATATGATTTGGGATTAGGTTGACTTGACCCTCCAGACTTCTGTCGCCACATATAGAGCTAAATGTCAAGTCCCCTTCACCCCCTAGCTGCACGTCAATCATACGTCATGCTGCTGTGCGCGCATTTCTGCCAAGTATTTCTGCTGACATTGCGAAATTATTTCATAGGTCCACCCATATGTGACATCACAACCAATGATGTTTCCTTGTTACTCCCAATTACGCCTCCTTCAGCTACGCATGTGAAATATTATCTTTGCTATCAATTGTTACGCCTCTTGCATTTGCCTCACTGTAATGCCTATTGTATAAAAGTGATTAATTATCAATAATGTATGTACTTCACTTCCTGAACCTTCGTGGTGATGGAACTTGGAGCAACCGATTCGAATCGTCCATTGGAATAAAGCCCATTCCGAACCTCTAATACCACGGATTCTGCCTCTTATTTATTGAGCTATCTTTATTATGTTCTGTATCAAATTAAGATCCGGTAATTAAATTATTTACCACATAAATGGCGCCCGAACAGGGACACTTTCTCATCTCACGCGCCGGCGGTGCGTTGCAGGCCCGGTCTCCTGCCACAGCTGGACGGACAACAACGCGTACCAGCAGGATTTCCTGTATCTCCCTCCGGTCAAGTGGGGGCGACTGAGGCTGCGATCAACACCCAGACGAGGCGGTGAGAAGTGCGAAGTATCCCGACCAGAGCCTAGCTGAGAGAGCAAGATCCGAGGTATACAGAGGCCCACCAGGTTTCCGAAGCTCAGAAGTGTCCGAAGTTGTCGAGTCGAGTCCAGTCCGGTCCAGTTCAGTTCAGTTCCGAGGCCTTCCGTTCCGAGCTACCCGGTGAGTACCATTACTGGGGAGGCGTTCTGGCGTGCACATAAGTTGTGCCGGTCCAGACGGGTTTGGGTACACAAATCCGGTCTGCACTGTTTTAGCAGTGTATCTGTACTGTTTAGCAGTATATCTAGTATATCAAGTATATAAATTCAGAATAATTCAGTTAATGCCGAGTATTATGTTTAGTGATTAAGTTTCCTTAGATCGTCATCATCATCGTTGCTCAGTTAAATGTTAAATGTTAAATGTTAAATGTTTTTAATACGTTCTGCATATTGTGGTGTGAATGACTGTTCATTATCGTGTTTTATTGTATTAAGTTTTGTTCAAAATCAAGTACCAGATCAGTTCTCAATATGCCGCTCTTTTCGAAATTAAGACAGATCACAACTAGAAAAGGGGTACTCGAAGAAGCCGTTCCCATTCCTCCTAGGGACACTCCAGGGTACTTCATGTATCATAAACATGGCCTAGACGCCATATTATTTCTTGATCTATGGGTAGACTACACTAAGGGACCTGGGATGCAGAGTGCATCGTGAAAGTAGAGGAAGAATTATGGAAAAAGAAAGCTAGACAATCACAGAAAGACGCCATTGAATTATGGCGTAAAGAATCGTATAGACGTACAGAAAAAGCACGTAGACAGGAAGAGAAGAGTAAAGAAAATTCAAATGAAGTCCGAGAAAATCTATTAATTGAAGAAGGTACACGAGTGAAATCCGAACAAGTAGGCAGACAAAGAAATGCCCTTATGAAGGGTATGTATCCCCTTCTGGCCGAGGGATTACCTAAGGCTACTGAAGGGATACCAAAAGACTTGCCACCCCCATTGTTCCCAATAAAAATGCATCCTAAAGGGCATCCTAGAACCGCAGAAGATGTTTTTCTTTCCTCATATTTAGATGACGCAGCTCCCGAGTATGCTAACCCCGCCCCACATAGACCGTCGGCCGGGGAGGTTCAACGCCAAGATCCTGTATCTGTATCCTTACAGCATCAAATCCTGACACAAGTTCCGGCAAGCACATCTGTTTCCACGTCTGTTCCTACAGCTGCTTCTACAGCTGTGCCCACACCTATAGTTGCTGTATCGCGTTCAACGAATCCTTTCACGCCCGATACCCCAGACGGGGCTACCGGAGGTGCTACCAACATTTTTTCTACGCCACCCAGAATAAATAAACTTACTTTTCAAGAAACAGCACATCCACGTACCCCCAAACTCATAAATGCTCGCACGCTTAAAGAACTTCTAGTAGATTGTAGATATGACCCTGTGCCCGGCAAAGAGGACGAAATGATCATGGCATCACTACGTATCAGACGAGCCGCGGTGTATTTAGGGAAGTTACCAGGAATGACTATGCATCTAGATAATATATATCATTTTGTCCAAACAGGGCGAGATTCTGAATGTATTAACAGAGCTATGGAATACCAGAAAGTGGAAATGCAGGGGGAACTGTTACGTTTCCTCATAAATTGTGTGATCAGAAATCAAGACAGACCGGGGGTAGACCCGGAAGCAATGCAAATTCTTACTAGATGGAGCCAGAATATATCAGAAGGGAGACATGATAAGCAAAACTGTATAATAGCCATGTGCCGAAAGATCCGTAAAGAAATAGAACGTCTACACGAAGAAAGATTAGCGGTAGACCAGTTTGAACAAAACGAGGAGGAGGAAGGATCAGGACTGCCCACAGGACAGTCAGAAACCATAGCCTATGTAGGTAGAGGAAGATCTTGTAATAGTACTAGATGTTTTACTGACCCGATACATCCGATATGTCCAGATAATAACAGGAATTTCCAAACACCTATAATAAACATGAGGTCCCCCGAGCATTCGTTCCAAGCCGCTGACAAATTACTGCGAGAACGAAGGGGTTATCATTTTCTCGATTCTATGGATGAACAAGAATTAGCCAGGTCAGCCGTTCAGTGGGTTGACCGTCCCGGAAAATATGGTGATGACACAGTAGCACACACATTTTTGAACCTCACCCCAGATGAACAGCGTTTAGCTGGGATTTATATGATTCAACAACTTCTTATACTATATAAAAGCCAACATTCAGATCCTGGTCCGTTACCTGATATATTGACTGAATTACTCACGAATAGATGGAGAGGTTCAGGTACTAAGCTAATTAAAGAAATACTAGAATCAAGAAAGCAGTACATTCTTTTTGTATGTCCAGAACATGTCTCACTACCCATCAAGGAAAGACCGATGTATTACATGGATAGACAGAATCCCTTACGAGAAGTCCACCCAATAAAGGGCGAGGACAATCAGTTTAAACGTGTATTTGTATATACGCCCATATCGAAAATAGAATTGTTTGAAATGAAGAAAGTGGTACCCAGTCATGATAAAGACCCAGCGGGTTTCCACCGAGAAATTAAAGACATGTTACTCATGGGAGAGTATACCTATCCCGACATTATGACAATATTAAAGGTATTAATGCCTGCTGGCATTTATGAAAAACTCAAGGAAAAAGAGTGGGAGGTGGGAGACCAAAAGATAGACTGGACAGCATTAGAAAATGAAGAAAAGGCCCGAGGTCCAGGTTCGGGGCTTGGGGACAAAACTAAAGCACTGCCAGGGTTACTAGTACAGGTACTGCCACGTTTATTAACCACGAAAAAGGAAGACTGGGGTGCAATCTCAGCCTGTAAACAAAAGCAAGATGAAGACACTAGTGATTTCTATGCTCGATTCGAAAAATGTTTTGGTATAAATAGTGGTATAAAAGCAAGTAGCGAGTCATACCCACATCTGTTTGTGACAAAATTAGTTGAAAATTCCTTGCCGCAGGTGAAGAATAGAGTATTAAAATTCGAGAGTACCTGGCAAGGTAATACCCCATCACAAATGTTACAAATGTTACAGTATCATCACAATAGAATTAGAGAGGAACAAGATCATGAACAAAGACGCATGAAAGACACGAAAATGAAAATGCTAGTCTCCCAGACAGTTCCAGCTGAAGGACATAAAAAGGGTACGACACATTCCGGTGATTCAGCAGGACCTGTAAAAGGGACATGCAACTATTGTAAACAGCCAGGACATTACATACACGATTGCCCAGTCCTGAAGCGTAATATCGCCACAGGTATTACAAAAGAAAGACCACGGCCACTTAGACAGGACCAGAATGAACAAGGAGCCCCGCAGCATGCACAGGCCATGCCAGCTCCACAACAGTCTATACAGTTTGTGCCAGCTGCACCAGCGCTGCCGGTTGCTGCCACACAAACCACGACACGACAGCTGTACCAGACCGCACAGTATGACTATCCTGATTATCAACGATACGCATGAACCAGCCTAGAGAGGGAAGTTGACTTACCCCTTATCGAGGTCCCTGTAGACCAAGAAGGACCTTATGTGCATAGTGAATTATTAGGCCAAGATAGAAATTTTTTACTTGATACAGGGGCAAGTCGAACAACTATAAAACGTAGTGAAGTTCCAGGGGCACCCCTCTCAGGCTCACAGAATATTTCCCTTGGTTTTTCAGGAAAACCTATTGTGAATGAAGTATCACAGCCTCTTCCACTTACGATAGGACCCTTGACCAGAACTACAGATTTATTGCTTACTAAATCATGTCCAGAAAACTTGTTAGGTATAAAAACACTGAAAGCTCTAGGAGCTATAATATGTTGTTCTCCGGAAGGAGTAAGATTGTTTTTACGTGATTTCAAAGGTCACTATGTGTCTCGAGACATGGATCCTCGACTGCAGACTTTACCTACACATTTATGGGCACAAGGCCCTACTGATGTGGGTTGCATGAATATTACACCATATCGAGTTACATTAAAGGCAGGAGTGGTACTACCACGAATGCGACAATACAAGTTACCACCAGATGCTGTAGTGGCTTTACTACAAATCATTGACGAGCTTATTGGCCAAGGAGTGGTTGTGGAGACCGACTCCAATGTATGTAATTCACCGATAATTCCGATTCTTAAACGAACTGATCCAAAGGCTCCCCCAGTATATCGATTGGTTATTGATCTGCGCGAATTAAATAAATGTATTGTACCACAATACCCCGTAGTTCCAGACATCTCTTCATTACTGACAGCTATTGATTCCGAGGCAACATTCTTTACTGTAATTGATCTCAAGAATGCCTTTTTCAGCGTCCCTATAGATCCGGAAAGCCAATACTTGTTCGGATTTAGTTTAAATGGACGTAGCTTTAAATTCTCACGCGCACCTCAAGGATTTACAGAAAGCCCCAGCATCTATAGCCAAGCACTGAAACGAGAACTCGACAGTATCCACATGCCAGTAAACACTGCCCTGCTTCAATATGTCGATGATCTGCTGATCACCGCTAGAAGCGAACCTGAATGTGAGAAAGCATCACTGATAGTTTTACAATTTCTAGCCGAAAAGGGGCACAAGGTGTCCCCTTCTAAGCTGCAATTCTGTGTCCAGCGAGTTGTTTATCTTGGACACTCGCTGTCCAAGGAGGGAAGGCAGCTTACACCCGACCGCATTCAGTTAATAGCTAACATGCCAATACCCAAGACACAAAAGGAGGTGCGTGCTTTCATAGGCCTCACTTCGTATTGTAGGCAGTGGATCCCTCAGTATGCATTTCTAGCAAAACCACTCATTCAATTAACAACACAGGAGGCAGCCACATCGACTGTCCTCCCTTGGACTCAGGAACACACACTAGCTTTTGAAAGCTTAAAGAAAGCTCTATGCCAAGCACCCGTCTTAGCAACACCATGTTACAGAAAACATTTTACACTCTTTGTTACAGAACGAGAAGGTACTGCCTTGTCAGTACTCACACAGGAACAAGCAGGATCACACAAACCGTGTGCTTATTTTTCTAGTACATTAGATCCCGTAGCTCAGGCTCTGCCTGCGTGCCTGAAATCAGTGGCAGCGACAGCTTTAGCAATCAGACAAAGCGATGCCATAGTGTTAGGACATCCATTGACAGTCCAAGTACCACATGCAGTGGAGGTTCTTGTGAATCGAACGCAAACACAACATTTGACTATAGCAAGACTTACAGGGTACGAACTAACACTGTTTCAGCCACACATAGAAATCAGACGCTGTAATACATTAAATCCTGCTACACTTTTACCTGTAATTGGAACAGACCCGCTAGCTCATGACTGTATTGATGTTATTACAATCACGACGAAACCCAGACAAGACTTGACAGATGTCCCATTGTCAGACCCAGACCTAACGTTGTATGTAGACGGTTCCTGTATGAGAACAAGTACAGGAGATTTAGTGGCTGCTTATGCAGTCACAACAGACACTGAAATTATTGAAACCAAGTGTATAAATACCTTGTCCGCTCAAGCAGCAGAGCTCGTCGCTCTGACGCAAGCCTGTATTCAAGCCACAAATAAGAAAGTCAACATATACACTGATTCACGTTATGCATTCGGAGTTGTACATGACTTCGGCGTGCTGTGGCGAGAGAGAGGTTATTTAACGTCTCACGGTGCCCACATTCAGCACGGACCCCTCATTCATGCCTTATTAGATGCAATACATCTACCAACTGCAATATCAATTATGAAATGTAAAGCACATACGAAAGTTACTGATATCATTTCTCAAGGCAATGATCTAGCTGACAGAACAGCTAAACAGACTGCTCAAACTCAAACATCCGACATGACAAAGACAATAGTCCCGACGCCAACACATTGTATGACGATTAAAGATCCCGCTCTTGATGTAATTGACATACAGACACATGCTACACCAGACGAAATAAAGAAGTGGACGGAATCAGGAGGGATCCAAACGGACCAGGGATGGATGACGAAGGAGAAATCTGTATGGTTTCTTCCTGACTCTATGGTCCAAGCTATCATAAATACAATACACAGTCCAGCGCATCTAGGAGAGAAAGCTATGCTAGACAGCATCCAACACATTTGGTTCAACAAACATTTACGAGCAGCAGCTAAACAAAAAGTCCGTACCTGTATGATATGTTGTCAGTTTAACCCAGGTAAAAGCATCCCCGTAGAGCAGGGTGGATTTCAGCCTCCTGATCACCCTTTTGAAATCCTCCAGATGGATTATATCCAGATGGAACGATGTCGAGGATTCAAATATGTTCTCGTAGTTGTCTGTGCTCTGTCCCGTTGGACAGAGGCATACCCAGTTTCAGATTACACTGCCCCGACTACTGCCAAACAGTTAGTTCGAGAATTCTTCCCACGATACGGTTTACCACGTGCTGTCTACTCAGATAACGGCCAGCCGTTCTCATCCGAACTAATAAAACACGTTTCACTTTTGTTAGGCTATCAGTGGAAATTCCACTGTGTCCGACACCCCGAGGCAGCAGGTCTCGTGGAAAGACATAATCAGACCCTGAAAATCAGATTGTCCAAAATATGTAGAGAGAAAGGTGTTGACTGGGTAGTAGCTTTACCAGTTGCACTCTTTTACATGAGAATGGTAGCACACTCTCGAACAGGGCTATCCCCTTATGAAGTGATCTTTGGTAGACCACCAAATATGTGGGGGACGCCTATACCACGTAAAATAACTGATATTGACTGTAATATGCTGACAGATTATTTGGTTTCCTTGATGTCTGCACTACAATCTTGTCGTTCACAGGTAGCTGCAGCCTTTCCTGACAACACTGAGGTGAAACCCCATGACGTAATTCCGGGGGATCTCGTTTTAGTGAGGAACTTTGATCGAAAGACTCAGCTGGATCCTAGGTGGAAGTCGCCGCAATTGGTCCTGCTCACGACAAGGACAGCCGTCAAGATCGAGGGCAGAAAAGGCTGGATACATTCAAGTCATATCAAGAAATTCCATGGACTACCATCGGATATAAATGCCACACCTCGTGTGTCTTCACCCATTGACTCAAAACTTCCTTTTGTTGAATCAAACAGTCACGAACAATATAAACTAAAACTTAGGTCTAATCCGTCAGGCAATTTGATTGTTTAAGTCCTCTCCAAGGTGAAGCGGTTGAATTTGTCTCTGACATGTATCCCTTAGACCTGAATAGAGAGAAAACACGAAAAATGTTGAAACGACATGATTACTGTAAATCACTGCGTAGTCATTGCACAGTGACGTTATTAATTTTGTTTTTCTTAAGTCTTTTAATAATTATTGCAAGTATATTGTTGCACATATATTATCCTATTTCTAAACATGTCTATAATATTACTGCTGAACATTCTTTTAGTGACCTACCTCCGCATGAATTGTCGTATAGATTTGCGCTGCGCAATAACACTTTTATTAGCATGTTACATCATTCCCATCGGACTAGCAATGCTACCAATTGTTGGATATGTGGCCGACTCCCTCCCTATCAGAACTATAAAGGAATTCTACCTCTCTTTCCATACCCGTTCACACACAACGGCTCCTGTGGAGCATGGTTTAGTTTGATTAATTCCTTAGACTCAAACACAGCAGTTTATCAAGACAATTGGGTATGGGGAAATCTGAACTTAGTTTTACTCAAAGTCTGCTACCCCGACAAGGAGGGTCGTCCCAAAAGAACAGGAACTGATCTAGAAAATGAAGTATATGGATTAGGTAATTTTACGCTTAATCTTATGATCCTAAATGTCGAATCCGAAGCTACTCCAATTTTGCCCGCCATGTCAGTATTTCCAGTAAAAGGTGAATTATGTGTAAGAAAGAATGGTTCCATACATATGGGCCATAGTAGATGCACCACTGTAATAGAATTCAGTGATCAAGGCAAGTCGACATTTAGAGCTTCCCGCCATTCCTATTTTATATGTGGTCAGACGGCATATGTACGTTTGCCTCTAGATTGGGATGGTACCTGCTACATTGGATTCCTTTTGCCACCTGTTTTTCTAGCTCCTCCTGATTATCACAGAAATACTCATTTAGTACACAATAGAGAAAGGAGAGATCTCCCGATAGTCGATTACACTGAAACAGCATGGGAAAAATACACAGATTTCAATAAAGGTCTCTTTCCCTATATAGGTACCGTTACTAATAGTAAGCTGATACGTAGATTAACTAGAACCCTTGAAGCAGTAGTGAACGAAACCATTTCCGCCTTAGGCAATTTAACAGAAGAGCAGTCTGCTATGCGGATTGTTGTGCTTCAAAATCGTCTTGTCCTTGACGTCATCCTGGCCGATAGGGGCGGAGCTTGTAGGGTCATCGGATCAAGCTGCTGCGTATTCATACCAGAAAATTCGCCATCTGTATATAAAGCTATAACCCGCCTTCATAAGATAGTGAGCCAGATACACCAGAATCCAGGCACTTGGACTTGGTCCGGGTGGTTTTGGAGCGTGTTATCAGCCTGGGGATGGAGAGTTCTATCCTTCCTAGGTATTGGCCTTCTCATACTATTCAGTTGCTGCTTATGCCTACAATGTGGACCAGCGATTTGTGGTCTGTGTGCCACTTCGTGTATTCCACATCAAGATTTTCATTCAAGATCCCAGAAGAAAAAAGAAGAACAAATGATGCTATATGAACAGATCAATGGATTGATGAAGATTGATATCTCTTGACGGGCAAGTAGGGGACAAGGAGGGAATGTGGAAATATGGATTTTTCTGGTCAGTTATGTCCCCTATCTTGGACCCCAACGGTTCTATGTGCATGTTACAAATACATGTATGTTCCCTCCAGTTCCAGTTATGAAGACGCAAACACATGTGCGTCCACCGTCAACATGTCCTCTTTCAGATCAGCCATGAATGGGCCGGATATTCCATTCCTAAGTACGAAAGGCCACCGGCTTTATATGGTTCACTTATGCTATTTTTCAGTCCAGGCAAGTAGGCCCTGATTCTGTCATCAAGCTTTTCCTTCTTTCTGCCTCTGAAGCTCCAGTCTGAGCCTGCATCTGTGACCATGAACTTTGTCTCATCCTCTGCGCGGCTCACGATGCCTGACATCAGCTTGCTGCCTGCCAAGAACTGTATTTCACCTTCGAAATTATCTGCTCCGCTCCCTGCCCAATGCATTCCTGTCTAGTAGTTTAAGTAAACATTCTTCCAGCTACCGAGCAAAGGCCCGGCTTCTCTGTCTTTATGCAAGTAATTCATAGCCCTGTTACTATGGAAGATTCCTGCCCTCGCATCTAGTGTAGACACTTAGACGCTTGTACACGCACTAACAGTCAGTATAGTCAGTATAGAATAAGATTCTACTCTAAGAGACCTCTCTTGTGGATAACATAGTTCTTTAAACATAGGATGTTAGATATGATTTGGGATTAGGTTGACTTGACCCTCCAGACTTCTGTCGCCACATATAGAGCTAAATGTCAAGTCCCCTTCACCCCCTAGCTGCACGTCAATCATACGTCATGCTGCTGTGCGCGCATTTCTGCCAAGTATTTCTGCTGACATTGCGAAATTATTTCATAGGTCCACCCATATGTGACATCACAACCAATGACGTTTCCTTGTTACTCCCAATTACGCCTCCTTCAGCTACGCATGTGAAATATTATCTTTGCTATCAATTGTTACGCCTCTTGCATTTGCCTCACTGTAATGCCTATTGTATAAAAGTGATTAATTATCAATAATGTATGTACTTCACTTCCTGAACCTTCGTGGTGATGGAACTTGGAGCAACCGATTCGAATCGTCCATTGGAATAAAGCCCATTCCGAACCTCTAATACCACGGATTCTGCCTCTTATTTATTGAGCTATCTTTATTATGTTCTGTATCAAATTAAGATCCGGTAATTAAATTATTTACCACATAAATGGCGCCCGAACAGGGACACTTTCTCATCTCACGCGCCGGCGGTGCGTTGCAGGCCCGGTCTCCTGCCACAGCTGGACGGACAACAACGCGTACCAGCAGGATTTCCTGTATCTCCCTCCGGTCAAGTGGGGGCGACTGAGGCTGCGATCAACACCCAGACGAGGCGGTGAGAAGTGCGAAGTATCCCGACCAGAGCCTAGCTGAGAGAGCAAGATCCGAGGTATACAGAGGCCCACCAGGTTTCCGAAGCTCAGAAGTGTCCGAAGTTGTCGAGTCGAGTCCAGTCCGGTCCAGTTCAGTTCAGTTCCGAGGCCTTCCGTTCCGAGCTAGTGAGTACCATTACTGGGGAGGCGTTCTGGCGTGCACATAAGTTGTGCCGGTCCAGACGGGTTTGGGTACACAAATCCGGTCTGCACTGTTTTAGCAGTGTATCTGTACTGTTTAGCAGTATATCTAGTATATCAAGTATATAAATTCAGAATAATTCAGTTAATGCCGAGTATTATGTTTAGTGATTAAGTTTCCTTAGATCGTCATCATCATCGTTGCTCAGTTAAATGTTAAATGTTAAATGTTAAATGTTAAATGTTTTTAATACGTTCTGCATATTGTGGTGTGAATGACTGTTCATTATCGTGTTTTATTGTATTAAGTTTTGTTCAAAATCAAGTACCAGATCAGTTCTCAATATGCCGCTCTTTTCGAAATTAAGACAGATCACAACTAGAAAAGGGGTACTCGAAGAAGCCGTTCCCATTCCTCCTAGGGACACTCCAGGGTACTTCATGTATCATAAACATGGCCTAGACGCCATATTATTTCTTGATCTATGGGTAGACTACACTAAGGAATTACCAGAAAGTCAGAGGTGGCCCGCAGCTGGGACCTGGGATGCAGAGTGCATCGTGAAAGTAGAGGAAGAATTATGGAAAAAGAAAGCTAGACAATCACAGAAAGACGCCATTGAATTATGGCGTAAAGAATCGTATAGACGTACAGAAAAAGCACGTAGACAGGAAGAGAAGAGTAAAGAAAATTCAAATGAAGTCCGAGAAAATCTATTAATTGAAGAAGGTACACGAGTGAAATCCGAACAAGTAGGCAGACAAAGAAATGCCCTTATGAAGGGTATGTATCCCCTTCTGGCCGAGGGATTACCTAAGGCTACTGAGGGGATACCAAAAGACTTGCCACCCCCATTGTTCCCAATAAAAATGCATCCTAAAGGGCATCCTAGAACCGCAGAAGATGTTTTTCTTTCCTCATATTTAGATGACGCAGCTCCCGAGTATGCTAACCCCGCCCCACATAGACCGTCGGCCGGGGAGGTTCAACGCCAAGATCCTGTATCTGTATCCTTACAGCATCAAATCCTGACACAAGTTCCGGCAAGCACATCTGTTTCCACGTCTGTTCCTACAGCTGCTTCTACAGCTGTGCCCACACCTATAGTTGCTGTATCGCGTTCAACGAATCCTTTCACGCCCGATACCCCAGACGGGGCTACCGGAGGTGCTACCAACATTTTTTCTACGCCACCCAGAATAAATAAACTTACTTTTCAAGAAACAGCACATCCACGTACCCCCAAACTCATAAATGCTCGCACGCTTAAAGAACTTCTAGTAGATTGTAGATATGACCCTGTGCCCGGCAAAGAGGACGAAATGATCATGGCATCACTACGTATCAGACGAGCCGCGGTGTATTTAGGGAAGTTACCAGGAATGACTATGCATCTAGATAATATATATCATTTTGTCCAAACAGGGCGAGATTCTGAATGTATTAACAGAGCTATGGAATACCAGAAAGTGGAAATACAGGGGGAACTGTTACGTTTCCTCATAAATTGTGTGATCAGAAATCAAGACCGACCGGGGGTAGACCCGGAAGCAATGCAAATTCTTACTAGATGGAGCCAGAATATATCAGAAGGGAGACATGATAAGCAAAACTGTATAATAGCCATGTGCCGAAAGATCCGTAAAGAAATAGAACGTCTACACGAAGAAAGATTAGCGGTAGACCAGTTTGAACAAAACGAGGAGGAGGAAGGATCAGGACTGCCCACAGGACAGTCAGAAACCATAGCCTATGTAGGTAGAGGAAGATCTTGTAATAGTACTAGATGTTTTACTGACCCGATACATCCGATATGTCCAGATAATAACAGGAATTTCCAAACACCTATAATAAACATGAGGTCCCCCGAGCATTCGTTCCAAGCCGCTGACAAATTACTGCGAGAACGAAGGGGTTATCATTTTCTCGATTCTATGGATGAACAAGAATTAGCCAGGTCAGCCGTTCAGTGGGTTGACCGTCCCGGAAAATATGGTGATGACACAGTAGCACACACATTTTTGAACCTCACCCCAGATGAACAGCGTTTAGCTGGGATTTATATGATTCAACAACTTCTTATACTATATAAAAGCCAACATTCAGATCCTGGTCCGTTACCTGATATATTGACTGAATTACTCACGAATAGATGGAGAGGTTCAGGTACTAAGCTAATTAAAGAAATACTAGAATCAAGAAAGCAGTACATTCTTTTTGTATGTCCAGAACATGTCTCACTACCCATCAAGGAAAGACCGATGTATTACATGGATAGACAGAATCCCTTACGAGAAGTCCACCCAATAAAGGGCGAGGACAATCAGTTTAAACGTGTATTTGTATATACGCCCATATCGAAAATAGAATTGTTAGAAATGAAGAAAGTGGTACCCAGTCATGATAAAGACCCAGCGGGTTTCCACCGAGAAATTAAAGACATGTTACTCATGGGAGAGTATACCTATCCCGACATTATGACAATATTAAAGGTATTAATGCCTGCTGGCATTTATGAAAAACTCAAGGAAAAAGAGTGGGAGGTGGGAGACCAAAAGATAGACTGGACAGCATTAGAAAATGAAGAAAAGGCCCGAGGTCCAGGTTCGGGGCTTGGGGACAAAACTAAAGCACTGCCAGGTTTACTAGTACAGGTACTGCCACGTTTATTAACCACGAAAAAGGAAGACTGGGGTGCAATCTCAGCCTGTAAACAAAAGCAAGATGAAGACACTAGTGATTTCTATGCTCGATTCGAAAAATGTTTTGGTATAAATAGTGGTATAAAAGCAAGTAGCGAGTCATACCCACATCTGTTTGTGACAAAATTAGTTGAAAATTCCTTGCCGCAGGTGAAGAATAGAGTTTTAAAATTCGAGAGTACCTGGCAAGGTAATACCCCATCACAAATGTTACAAATGTTACAGTATCATCACAATAGAATTAGAGAGGAACAAGATCATGAACAAAGACGCATGAAAGACACGAAAATGAAAATGCTAGTCTCCCAGACAGTTCCAGCTGAAGGACATAAAAAGGGTACGACACATTCCGGTGATTCAGCAGGACCTGTAAAAGGGACATGCAACTATTGTAAACAGCCAGGACATTACATACACGATTGCCCAGTCCTGAAGCGTAATATCGCCACAGGTATTACAAAAGAAAGACCACGGCCACTTAGACAGGACCAGAATGAACAAGGAGCCCCGCAGCATGCACAGGCCATGCCAGCTCCACAACAGTCTATACAGTTTGTGCCAGCTGCACCAGCGCTGCCGGTTGCTGCCACACAAACCACGACACGACAGCTGTACCAGACCGCACAGTATGACTATCCTGATTATCAACGATACGCATGAACCAGCCTAGAGAGGGAAGTTGACTTACCCCTTATCGAGGTCCCTGTAGACCAAGAAGGACCTTATGTGCATAGTGAATTATTAGGCCAAGATAGAAAATTTTTACTTGATACAGGGGCAAGTCGAACAACTATAAAACGTAGTGAAGTTCCAGGGGCACCCCTCTCAGGCTCACAGAATATTTCCCTTGGTTTTTCAGGAAAACCTATTGTGAATGAAGTATCACAGCCTCTTCCACTTACGATAGGACCCTTGACCAGAACTACAGATTTATTGCTTACTAAATCATGTCCAGAAAACTTGTTAGGTATAAAAACACTGAAAGCTCTAGGAGCTATAATATGTTGTTCTCCGGAAGGAGTAAGATTGTTTTTACGTGATTTCAAAGGTCACTATGTGTCTCGAGACATGGATCCTCGACTGCAGACTTTACCTACACATTTATGGGCACAAGGCCCTACTGATGTGGGTTGCATGAATATTACACCATATCGAGTTACATTAAAGGCAGGAGTGGTACTACCACGAATGCGACAATACAAGTTACCACCAGATGCTGTAGTGGCTTTACTACAAATCATTGACGAGCTTATTGGCCAAGGAGTGGTTGTGGAGACCGACTCCAATGTATGTAATTCACCGATAATTCCGATTCTTAAACGAACTGATCCAAAGGCTCCCCCAGTATATCGATTGGTTATTGATCTGCGCGAATTAAATAAATGTATTGTACCACAATACCCCGTAGTTCCAGACATCTCTTCATTACTGACAGCTATTGATTCCGAGGCAACATTCTTTACTGTAATTGATCTCAAGAATGCCTTTTTCAGCGTCCCTATAGATCCGGAAAGCCAATACTTGTTCGGATTTAGTTTAAATGGACGTAGCTTTAAATTCTCACGCGCACCTCAAGGATTTACAGAAAGCCCCAGCATCTATAGCCAAGCACTGAAACGAGAACTCGACAGTATCCACATGCCAGTAAACACTGCCCTGCTTCAATATGTGGATGATCTGCTGATCACCGCTAGAAGCGAACCTGAATGTGAGAAAGCATCACTGATAGTTTTACAATTTCTAGCCGAAAAGGGGCACAAGGTGTCCCCTTCTAAGCTGCAATTCTGTGTCCAGCGAGTTGTTTATCTTGGACACTCGCTGTCCAAGGAGGGAAGGCAGCTTACACCCGACCGCATTCAGTTAATAGCTAACATGCCAATACCCAAGACACAAAAGGAGGTGCGTGCTTTCATAGGCCTCACTTCGTATTGTAGGCAATGGATCCCTCAGTATGCATTTCTAGCAAAACCACTCATTCAATTAACAACACAGGAGGCAGCCACATCGACTGTCCTCCCTTGGACTCAGGAACACACACTAGCTTTTGAAAGCTTAAAGAAAGCTCTATGCCAAGCACCCGTCTTAGCAACACCATGTTACAGAAAACATTTTACACTCTTTGTTACAGAACGAGAAGGTACTGCCTTGTCAGTACTCACACAGGAACAAGCAGGATCACACAAACCGTGTGCTTATTTTTCTAGTACATTAGATCCCGTAGCTCAGGCTCTGCCTGCGTGCCTGAAATCAGTGGCAGCGACAGCTTTAGCAATCAGACAAAGCGATGCCATAGTGTTAGGACATCCATTGACAGTCCAAGTACCACATGCAGTGGAGGTTCTTGTGAATCGAACGCAAACACAACATTTGACTATAGCAAGACTTACAGGGTACGAACTAACACTGTTTCAGCCACACATAGAAATCAGACGCTGTAATACATTAAATCCTGCTACACTTTTACCTGTAATTGGAACAGACCCGCTAGCTCATGACTGTATTGATGTTATTACAATCACGACGAAACCCAGACAAGACTTGACAGATGTCCCATTGTCAGACCCAGACCTAACGTTGTATGTAGACGGTTCCTGTATGAGAACAAGTACAGGAGATTTAGTGGCTGCTTATGCAGTCACAACAGACACTGAAATTATTGAAACCAAGTGTATAAATACCTTGTCCGCTCAAGCAGCAGAGCTCGTCGCTCTGACGCAAGCCTGTATTCAAGCCACAAATAAGAAAGTCAACATATACACTGATTCACGTTATGCATTCGGAGTTGTACATGACTTCGGCGTGCTGTGGCGAGAGAGAGGTTATTTAACGTCTCACGGTGCCCACATTCAGCACGGACCCCTCATTCATGCCTTATTAGATGCAATACATCTACCAACTGCAATATCAATTATGAAATGTAAAGCACATACGAAAGTTACTGATATCATTTCTCAAGGCAATGATCTAGCTGACAGAACAGCTAAACAGACTGCTCAAACTCAAACATCCGACATGACAAAGACAATAGTCCCGACGCCAACACATTGTATGACGATTAAAGATCCCGCTCTTGATGTAATTGACATACAGACACATGCTACACCAGACGAAATAAAGAAGTGGACGGAATCAGGAGGGATCCAAACGGACCAGGGATGGATGACGAAGGAGAAATCTGTATGGTTTCTTCCTGACTCTATGGTCCAAGCTATCATAAATACAATACACAGTCCAGCGCATCTAGGAGAGAAAGCTATGCTAGACAGCATCCAACACATTTGGTTCAACAAACATTTACGAGCAGCAGCTAAACAAAAAGTCCGTACCTGTATGATATGTTGTCAGTTTAACCCAGGTAAAAGCATCCCCGTAGAGCAGGGTGGATTTCAGCCTCCTGATCACCCTTTTGAAATCCTCCAGATGGATTATATCCAGATGGAACGATGTCGAGGATTCAAATATGTTCTCGTAGTTGTCTGTGCTCTGTCCCGTTGGACAGAGGCATACCCAGTTTCAGATTACACTGCCCCGACTACTGCCAAACAGTTAGTTCGAGAATTCTTCCCACGATACGGTTTACCACGTGCTGTCTACTCAGATAACGGCCAGCCGTTCTCATCCGAACTAATAAAACACGTTTCACTTTTGTTAGGCTATCAGTGGAAATTCCACTGTGTCCGACACCCCGAGGCAGCAGGTCTCGTGGAAAGACATAATCAGACCCTGAAAATCAGATTGTCCAAAATATGTAGAGAGAAAGGTGTTGACTGGGTAGTAGCTTTACCAGTTGCACTCTTTTACATGAGAATGGTAGCACACTCTCGAACAGGGCTATCCCCTTATGAAGTGATCTTTGGTAGACCACCAAATATGTGGGGGACGCCTATACCACGTAAAATAACTGATATTGACTGTAATATGCTGACAGATTATTTGGCTTCCTTGATGTCTGCACTACAATCTTGTCGTTCACAGGTAGCTGCAGCCTTTCCTGACAACACTGAGGTGAAACCCCATGACGTAATTCCGGGGGATCTCGTTTTAGTGAGGAACTTTGATCGAAAGACTCAGCTGGATCCTAGGTGGAAGTCGCCGCAATTGGTCCTGCTCACGACAAGGACAGCCGTGAAGATCGAGGGCAGAAAAGGCTGGATACATTCAAGTCATATCAAGAAATTCCATGGACTACCATCGGATATAAATGCCACACCTCGTGTGTCTTCACCCATTGACTCAAAACTTCCTTTTGTTGAATCAAACAGTCACGAACAATATAAACTAAAACTTAGGTCTAATCCGTCAGGCAATTTGATTGTTTAAGTCCTCTCCAAGGTGAAGCGGTTGAATTTGTCTCTGACATGTATCCCTTAGACCTGAATAGAGAGAAAACACGAAAAATGTTGAAACGACATGATTACTGTAAATCACTGCGTAGTCATTGCACAGTGACGTTATTAATTTTGTTTTTCTTAAGTCTTTTAATAATTATTGCAAGTATATTGTTGCACATATATTATCCTATTTCTAAACATGTCTATAATATTACTGCTGAACATTCTTTTAGTGACCTACCTCCGCATGAATTGTCGTATAGATTTGCGCTGCGCAATAACACTTTTATTAGTATGTTACATCATTCCCATCGGACTAGCAATGCTACCAATTGTTGGATATGTGGCCGACTCCCTCCCTATCAGAACTATAAAGGAATTCTACCTCTCTTTCCATACCCGTTCACACACAACGGCTCCTGTGGAGCATGGTTTAGTTTGATTAATTCCTTAGACTCAAACACAGCAGTTTATCAAGACAATTGGGTATGGGGAAATCTGAACTTAGTTTTACTCAAAGTCTGCTACCCCGACAAGGAGGGTCGTCCCAAAAGAACAGGAACTGATCTAGAAAATGAAGTATATGGATTAGGTAATTTTACGCTTAATCTTATGATCCTAAATGTCGAATCCGAAGCTACTCCAATTTTGCCCGCCATGTCAGTATTTCCAGTAAAAGGTGAATTATGTGTAAGAAAGAATGGTTCCATACATATGGGCCATAGTAGATGCACCACTGTAATAGAATTCAGTGATCAAGGCAAGTCGACATTTAGAGCTTCCCGCCATTCCTATTTTATATGTGGTCAGACGGCATATGTACGTTTGCCTCTAGATTGGGATGGTACCTGCTACATTGGATTCCTTTTGCCACCTGTTTTTCTAGCTCCTCCTGATTATCACAGAAATACTCATTTAGTACACAATAGAGAAAGGAGAGATCTCCCGATAGTCGATTACACTGAAACAGCATGGGAAAAATACACAGATTTCAATAAAGGTCTCTTTCCCTATATAGGTACCGTTACTAATAGTAAGCTGATACGTAGATTAACTAGAACCCTTGAAGCAGTAGTGAACGAAACCATTTCCGCCTTAGGCAATTTAACAGAAGAGCAGTCTGCTATGCGGATTGTTGTGCTTCAAAATCGTCTTGTCCTTGACGTCATCCTGGCCGATAGGGGCGGAGCTTGTAGGGTCATCGGATCAAGCTGCTGCGTATTCATACCAGAAAATTCGCCATCTGTATATAAAGCTATAACCCGCCTTCATAAGATAGTGAGCCAGATACACCAGAATCCAGGCACTTGGACTTGGTCCGGGTGGTTTTGGAGCGTGTTATCAGCCTGGGGATGGAGAGTTCTATCCTTCCTAGGTATTGGCCTTCTCATACTATTCAGTTGCTGCTTATGCCTACAATGTGGACCAGCGATTTGTGGTCTGTGTGCCACTTCGTGTATTCCACATCAAGATTTTCATTCAAGATCCCAGAAGAAAAAAGAAGAACAAATGATGCTATATGAACAGATCAATGGATTGATGAAGATTGATATCTCTTGACGGGCAAGTAGGGGACAAGGAGGTAATGTGGAAATATGGATTTTTCTGGTCAGTTATGTCCCCTATCTTGGACCCCAACGGTTCTATGTGCATGTTACAAATACATGTATGTTCCCTCCAGTTCCAGTTATGAAGACGCAAACACATGTGCGTCCACCGTCAACATGTCCTCTTTCAGATCAGCCATGAATGGGCCGGATATTCCATTCCTAAGTACGAAAGGCCACCGGCTTTATATGGTTCACTTATGCTATTTTTCAGTCCAGGCAAGTAGGCCCTGATTCTGTCATCAAGCTTTTCCTTCTTTCTGCCTCTGAAGCTCCAGTCTGAGCCTGCATCTGTGACCATGAACTTTGTCTCATCCTCTGCGCGGCTCACGATGCCTGACATCAGCTTGCTGCCTGCCAAGAACTGTATTTCACCTTCGAAATTATCTGCTCCGCTCCCTGCCCAATGCATTCCTGTCTAGTAGTTTAAGTAAACATTCTTCCAGCTACCGAGCAAAGGCCCGGCTTCTCTGTCTTTATGCAAGTAATTCATAGCCCTGTTACTATGGAAGATTCCTGCCCTCGCATCTAGTGTAGACACTTAGACGCTTGTACACGCACTAACAGTCAGTATAGTCAGTATAGAATAAGATTCTACTCTAAGAGACCTCTCTTGTGGATAACATAGTTCTTTAAACATAGGATGTTAGATATGATTTGGGATTAGGTTGACTTGACCCTCCAGACTTCTGTCGCCACATATAGAGCTAAATGTCAAGTCCCCTTCACCCCCTAGCTGCACGTCAATCATACGTCATGCTGCTGTGCGCGCATTTCTGCCAAGTATTTCTGCTGACATTGCGAAATTATTTCATAGGTCCACCCATATGTGACATCACAACCAATGACGTTTCCTTGTTACTCCCAATTACGCCTCCTTCAGCTACGCATGTGAAATATTATCTTTGCTATCAATTGTTACGCCTCTTGCATTTGCCTCACTGTAATGCCTATTGTATAAAAGTGATTAATTATCAATAATGTATGTACTTCACTTCCTGAACCTTCGTGGTGATGGAACTTGGAGCAACCGATTCGAATCGTCCATTGGAATAAAGCCCATTCCGAACCTCTAATACCACGGATTCTGCCTCTTATTTATTGAGCTATCTTTATTATGTTCTGTATCAAATTAAGATCCGGTAATTAAATTATTTACCACAGAGCAAGTGATAATTACTGTAACAGCCTGACACATTTTCCTTATAGTTTAGAGAGGCAGAAAAGAGCACATGTCCTAACAGCTACTTGAGACCATGAGCATGTGGAACCTGGGTGAGTGATTAGACTAGAGCAAAGGAAATGAGCCTTGGTGACGTTGAATGTGTTAGAGTTACACACTGCTATCTGAAATACTACACAGTGCTGAATAGTAAGCATGGGAGTGCAGGAAAATCAGCTGCCTGTGTGCTAAGAGTGTGCTTCTGGAGACTGTGTATTGTCAGGTGCAAGAGAGATCTGCATGGACGCTTGCACAACTGGATGAAGACTGCAGAGATGTATGTAAGAGTACATGTGTGGTAAGGGTTAATTGGAGCTTTGAACATGTAGGAACTACCTCACCCATTGCAGGAGTGGAAGGAAAATCTACCATGTTGATTTCAAATGTGTTAGCATTCGCCACTCATTTGTGAGATATTCATTTGTGCTGAATGCTAACCATCACAGTTCAAGAAAACAAGCTGCCCCTTCCCTGCGAGTGCAAGTCTTACAGAACAAGAGCAACACAAACTAAATCTCTGACAACAATTCCTGTGTGCAGACAGACTCATGGTGTGATTCTAGGCAGAAAACGATATTTGATTGGCAATTTCAAAGCACATTTACTACTGTGGTAGAGCAAGTGATAATTACTGTAACAGCCTGACACATTTTCCTTATAGTTTAGAGAGGGAGAAAAGAGCACATGTCCTAACAGCTACTTGAGACCATGAGCATGTGGAACCTGGCTGAGTGATTAGACTAGAGCAAAGGAAATGATCCTTGGTGACGTTGAATGTGTTAGCGTTACACACTGCTATCTGAAATACCACACAGTGCTGAATAGTAAGCATGGGAGTGCAGGAAAATCAGCTGCCTGTGTGCTAAGAGTGTGCTTCTGGAGACTGTGTATTGTCAGGTGCAAGAGAGATCTGCATGGACGCTTGCACAACTGCATGAAGACTGCAGAGATGTATGTAAGAGTACATGTGTGGTAAGGGTTAATTGGAGATTTTGAACATGTAGGAACTACCTCACCCATTGCAGGAGTGGAAGGAAAATCTACCATGTTGATTTCAAATGTGTTAGCATTTGCCTCTCATTTGTGAGATATTGATTTGTGCTGAATGCTAACCATCGCAGTTCAAGAAAACAAGCTGCCCCTTTCCTGCGAGTGCAAGTCTTACAGAGCAAGAGCAACACAAATTAAATCTCTGACAACAATTCCTGTGTGCAGACAGACTCATGGTGTGATTCTAGGCAGAAAACGATATTTGATTGGCAATTTCAAAGCACATTTACTACTGTGGTAGAGCAAGTGAACATTACTGTAACAGCCTGACACATTTTCCTTATAGTTTAGAGAGGCAAAAAAGAGCACATGTCCTAACAGCTACTTGAGACCATGAGCATGTGGAAACTGGGTGAGTGATTAGACTAGAGCAAAGGAAATGAGCCTTGGTGACGTTGAATGTGTTAGCGTTACACACTGCTATCTGAAATACCACACAGTGCTGAATAGTAAGCATGGGAGTGCAGGAAAATCAGCTGCCTGTGTGCTAAGAGTGTGCTTCTGGAGACTGTGTATTGTCAGGTGCAAGAGAGATCTGCATGGACGCTTGCACAACTGCATAAAGACTGCAGAGCTGTATGTAAGAGTACATGTGTGGTAAGGGTTAATTGGAGGGTAAACAACCTTTACAACGCAACTTTTACAACGCACTACCATTACAACGAAACTTTTACAACGCAAGTGGATTTACAACGCATGCCATTACAACGCAAGTCTTTACATCGACTTGCCCTAGATGGCGTGCTAACATTACAAATAGTGTAGTTTACTATCCCAACACCTTCCCTACTGTTAAGTGGACTGGAGTTGGAATAGTAAATTACGCTTTTCTAAGGTTAGCACGCCATCTAGCGCAAGTCGATGTAAAGACTTGCGTTGTAATGGCATAGCGTAGTAACATCACAGTCGTTGTAACGACCGCGATGTAACTGCACGCGTTGTAATGACTCGCGTTGTTACGTCATACATCCAATTGGAGTTTTGAACATGTAGGAACTACTTCACCCATTGCAGGAGTGGAAGGAAAATCTATCATGTTGATTTCAAATGTGTTAGCATTTGCCTCTCATTTGTGAGATATTGATTTGTGCTGAATGCTAACCATCACAGTTCAAGAAAACAAGCTGCCCCTTTCCTGCGAGTGCAAATCTTACAGAACAAGAGCAACACAAATTAAATCTCTGACAACAATTCCTGTGTGCAGACAGACTCATGGTGTGATTCTAGGCAGAAAACGATATTTGATTGGCAATTTCAAAGCACATTTACTACTGTGGTAGAGCAAGTGATAATTACTGTAACAGCCTGACACATTTTCCTTATAGTTTAGAGAGGCAGAAAAGAGCACATGTCCTAACAGCTACTTGAGACCATGAGCATGTGGAACCTGGGTGTGTGATTAGACTAGAGCAAAGGAAATGAGCCTTGGTGACGTTGAATGTGTCAGCGTTACACACTGCTATCTGAAATACCACACAGTGCTGAATAGTAAGCATGGGAGTGCAGGAAAATCAGCTGCCTGTGTGCTAAGAGTGTGCTTCTGGAGACTGTGTATTGTCAGGTGCAAGAGAGATCTGCATGGACGCTTGCACAACTGAATGAAGACTGCAGAGATGTATGTAAGAGTACATGTGTGGTAAGGGTTAATTGGAGTTTTGAACATGTAGGAACTACCTCACCCATTGCAGGAGTGGAAGGAAAATCTACCATATTGATTTCAAATGTGTTAGCATTTGCCTCTCATTTGTGAGATATTGATTTGTTCTGAATGCTAACCATCACAGTTCAAGAAAACAAGCTGCCCCTTTCCTGCGAGTGCAAGTCTTACAGAAAAAGAGCAACAAGAATTAAATCTCTGACAACAATTCCTGTGTGCAGACAGACTCATGGTGTGATTCTAGGCAGAAAACGATACTTGATTGGCAATTTCAAAGCACATTTACTACTGTGGTAGAGCAAGTGATAATTACTGTAACAGCCTGACACATTTTCCTTATAGTTTAGAGAGGCAGAAAAGAGCACATGTCCTAACAGCTACTTGAGAGCATGAGCATGTGGAACCTGGGTGAGTGATTAGACATTAGACTAGATCAAAGGAAATGAGCCTTGGTGACGTTGAATGTGTTAGCGTTACACACTGCTATCTGAAATACCACACAGTGCTGAATAGTAAGCATGGGAGTGCAGGAAAATCAGCTTCCTGTGTGCTAAGAGTGTGCTTCTGGAGACTGTGTATTGTTAGGTGCAAGAGAGATCTGCATGGACGCTTGCACAACTGCATGAAGACTGCAGAGATGTATGTAAGAGTACATGTGTGGTAAGGGTTAATTGGAGTTTTGAACATGTAGGAACTACATCACCCATTGCAGGAGTGGAAGGAAAATCTACCATGTTGATTTCAAATGTGTTAGCATTTGCCTCTCATTTGTGAGATATTGATTTGTGCTGAATGCTAACCATCACAGTTCAAGAAAACAAGCTGCCCCTTTCCTGCGAGTGCAAGTCTTACAGAACAAGAGCAACACGAATTAAATCTCTGACAACAATTCCTGTGTGCAGACAGACTCATGGTGTGAATCTAGGCAGAAAACGATATTTGATTGCCAATTTCAAAGCACATTTACTACTGTGGTAGAGCAAATGATAATTACTGTAACAGCCTGACACATTTTCCTAATAGTTCAGAGAGGCAGAAAAGAGCACATGTCCTAACAGCTACTTGAGACCATGAGCATGTGGAACCTGGGTGAGTGATTAGACTAGAGCAAAGGAAATGAGCCTTGGTGACGTTGAATGTGTTAGCGTTACACACTGCTATCTGAAATACCACACAGTGCTGAATAGTAAGCATGGGAGTGCAGGAAAATCAGCTGCCTGTGTGCTAAGAGTGTGCTTCTGGAGACTGTGTATTGTCAGGTGCAAGAGAGATCTGCATGGACGCTTGCACAACTGCATGAAGACTGCAGAGATGTATGTAAGAGTACATGTGTGGTAAGGGTTAATTGGAGTTTTGAACATGTAGGAACTACCTCACCCATTGCAGGAGTGGAAGGAAAATCTACCATGTTGATTTCAAATGTGTTAGCATTTGCCTCTCATTTGTGAGATATTAATTTGTGCTGAATGCTAACCATCACAGTTCAAGAAAACAAGCTGCCCCTTTCCTGTGAGTGCAAGTCTTACAGAACTAGAGCAACACAAATTAAATCTCTGACAACAATTCCTGTGTGCAGACAGACTCATGGTGTGATTCTAGGCAGAAAACGATATTTGATTGGCAATTTCAAAGCACATTTACTACTGTGGTAGAGCAAGTGATAATTACTGTAACAGCCTGACACATTTTCCTAATAGTTTAGAGAGGCAGAGAAGAGCACATGTCCTAACAGCTACTTGAGACCATGAGCATGTGGAACCTGGGTGAGTGATTAGACTAGAGCAAAGGAAATGAGCCTTGGTGACGTTGAATGTGTTAGCGTTACACACTACTATCTGAAATACCACACAGTGCTGAATAGTAAGCTTGGGAGTGCAGGAAAGTCAGCTGCCTGTGTGCTAAGAGTGTGCTTCTGGAGACTGTGTATTGTCAGGTGCAAGAGAGATCTGCATGGACGCTTGCACAACTGCATGAAGACTGCAGAGATGTATGTAAGAGTACATGTGTGGTAAGGGTTAATTGGAGCTTTGAACATGTAGGAACTACCTCACCCATTGCAGGAGTGGAAGGAAAATCTACCATGTTGATTTCAAATGTGTTAGCATTCGCCTCTCATTTGTGAGATATTCATTTGTGCTGAATGCTAACCATCACAGTTCAAGAAAACAAGCTGCCCCTTCCCTGCGAGTGCAAGTCTTACAGAACAAGAGCAACACAAACTAAATCTCTGACAACAATTCCTTTGTGCAGACAGACTCATGGTGTGATTCTAGGCAGAAAACGATATTTGATTGGCAATTTCAAAGCACATTTACTACTGTGGTAGAGCAAGTGATAATTACTGTAACAGCCTGACACATTTTCCTTATAGTTTAGAGAGGGAGAAAAGAGCACATGTCCTAACAGCTACTTGAGACCATGAGCATGTGGAACCTGGCTGAGTGATTAGACTAGAGCAAAGGAAATGATCCTTGGTGACGTTGAATGTGTTAGCGTTACACACTGCTATCTGAAATACCACACAGTGCTGAATAGTAAGCATGGGAGTGCAGGAAAATCAGCTGCCTGTGTGCTAAGAGTGTGCTTCTGGAGACTGTGTATTGTCAGGTGCAAGAGAGATCTGCATGGACGCTTGCACAACTGCATGAAGACTGCAGAGATGTATGTAAGAGTACATGTGTGGTAAGGGTTAATTGGAGTTTTGAACATGTAGGAACTACCTCACCCATTGCAGGAGTGGAAGGAAAATCTACCATGTTGATTTCAAATGTGTTAGCATTTGCCTCTCATTTGTGAGATATTAATTTGTGCTGAATGCTAACCATCACAGTTCAAGAAAACAAGCTGCCCCTTTCCTGTGAGTGCAAGTCTTACAGAACTAGAGCAACACAAATTAAATCTCTGACAACAATTCCTGTGTGCAGACAGACTCATGGTGTGATTCTAGGCAGAAAACGATATTTGATTGGCAATTTCAAAGCACATTTACTACTGTGGTAGAGCAAGTGATAATTACTGTAACAGCCTGACACATTTTCCTAATAGTTTAGAGAGGCAGAGAAGAGCACATGTCCTAACAGCTACTTGAGACCATGAGCATGTGGAACCTGGGTGAGTGATTAGACTAGAGCAAAGGAAATGAGCCTTGGTGACGTTGAATGTGTTAGCGTTACACACTACTATCTGAAATACCACACAGTGCTGAATAGTAAGCTTGGGAGTGCAGGAAAGTCAGCTGCCTGTGTGCTAAGAGTGTGCTTCTGGAGACTGTGTATTGTCAGGTGCAAGAGAGATCTGCATGGACGCTTGCACAACTGCATGAAGACTGCAGAGATGTATGTAAGAGTACATGTGTGGTAAGGGTTAATTGGAGCTTTGAACATGTAGGAACTACCTCACCCATTGCAGGAGTGGAAGGAAAATCTACCATGTTGATTTCAAATGTGTTAGCATTCGCCTCTCATTTGTGAGATATTCATTTGTGCTGAATGCTAACCATCACAGTTCAAGAAAACAAGCTGCCCCTTCCCTGCGAGTGCAAGTCTTACAGAACAAGAGCAACACAAACTAAATCTCTGACAACAATTCCTTTGTGCAGACAGACTCATGGTGTGATTCTAGGCAGAAAACGATATTTGATTGGCAATTTCAAAGCACATTTACTACTGTGGTAGAGCAAGTGATAATTACTGTAACAGCCTGACACATTTTCCTTATAGTTTAGAGAGGGAGAAAAGAGCACATGTCCTAACAGCTACTTGAGACCATGAGCATGTGGAACCTGGCTGAGTGATTAGACTAGAGCAAAGGAAATGATCCTTGGTGACGTTGAATGTGTTAGCGTTACACACTGCTATCTGAAATACCACACAGTGCTGAATAGTAAGCATGGGAGTGCAGGAAAATCAGCTGCCTGTGTGCTAAGAGTGTGCTTCTGGAGACTGTGTATTGTCAGGTGCAAGAGAGATCTGCATGGACACTTGCACAACTGCATGAAGACTGCAGAGATGTATGTAAGAGTACATGTGTGGTAAGGGTTAATTGGAGATTTTGAACATGTAGGAACTACCTCACCCATTGCAGGAGTGGAAGGAAAATCTACCATGTTGATTTCAAATGTGTTAGCATTTGCCTCTCATTTGTGAGATATTGATTTGTGCTGAATGCTAACCATCGCAGTTCAAGAAAACAAGCTGCCCCTTTCCTGCGAGTGCAAGTCTTACAGAACAAGAGCAACACAAATTAAATCTCTGACAACAATTCCTGTGTGCAGACAGACTCATGGTGTAATTCTAGGCAGAAAACGATATTTGATTGGCAATTTCAAAGCACATTTACTACTGTGGTAGAGCAAGTGAACATTACTGAAACAGCCTGACACATTTTCCTTATAGTTTAGAGAGGCAAAAAAGAGCACATGTCCTAACAGCTACTTGAGACCATGAGCATGTGGAAACTGGGTGAGTGATTAGACTAGAGCAAAGGAAATGAGCCTTGGTGACGTTGAATGTGTTAGCGTTACACACTGCTATCTGAAATACCACACAGTGCTGAATAGTAAGCATGGGAGTGCAGGAAAATCAGCTTCCTGTGTGCTAAGAGTGTGCTTCTGGAGACTGTGTATTGTTAGGTGCAAGAGAGATCTGCATGGACGCTTGCACAACTGCATGAAGACTGCAGAGATGTATGTAAGAGTACATGTGTGGTAAGGGTTAATTGGAGTTTTGAACATGTAGGAACTACATCACCCATTGCAGGAGTGGAAGGAAAATCTGCCATGTTGATTTCAAATGTGTTAGCATTTGCCTCTCATTTGTGAGATATTGATTTGTGCTGAATGCTAACCATCACAGTTCAAGAAAACAAGCTGCCTCTTTCCTGCGAGTGCAAGTCTTACAGAACAAGAGCAACACAAATTAAATCTCTGACAACAATTCCTGTGTGCAGACAGACTCATGGTGTGAATCTAGGCAGAAAACGATATTTGATTGCCAATTTCAAAGCACATTTACTACTGTGGTAGAGCAAATGATAATTACTGTAACAGCCTGACACATTTTCCTAATAGTTCAGAGAGGCAGAAAAGAGCACATGTCCTAACAGCTACTTGAGACCATGAGCATGTGGAACCTGGGTGAGTGATTAGACTAGAGCAAAGGAAATGAGCCTTGGTGACGTTGAATGTGTTAGCGTTACACACTGCTATCTGAAATACCACACAGTGCTGAATAGTAAGCATGGGAGTGCAGGAAAATCAGCTGCCTGTGTGCTAAGAGTGTGCTTCTGGAGACTGTGTATTGTCAGGTGCAAGAGAGATCTGCATGGACGCTTGCACAACTGCATGAAGACTGCAGAGATGTATGTAAGAGTACATGTGTGGTAAGGGTTAATTGGAGTTTTGAACATGTAGGAACTACCTCACCCATTGCAGGAGTGGAAGGAAAATCTACCATGTTGATTTCAAATGTGTTAGCATTTGCCTCTCATTTGTGAGATATTAATTTGTGCTGAATGCTAACCATCACAGTTCAAGAAAACAAGCTGCCCCTTTCCTGTGAGTGCAAGTCTTACAGAACTAGAGCAACACAAATTAAATCTCTGACAACAATTCCTGTGTGCAGACAGACTCATGGTGTGATTCTAGGCAGAAAACGATATTTGATTGGCAATTTCAAAGCACATTTACTACTGTGGTAGAGCAAGTGATAATTACTGTAACAGCCTGACACATTTTCCTAATAGTTTAGAGAGGCAGAGAAGAGCACATGTCCTAACAGCTACTTGAGACCATGAGCATGTGGAACCTGGGTGAGTGATTAGACTAGAGCAAAGGAAATGAGCCTTGGTGACGTTGAATGTGTTAGCGTTACACACTACTATCTGAAATACCACACAGTGCTGAATAGTAAGCTTGGGAGTGCAGGAAAGTCAGCTGCCTGTGTGCTAAGAGTGTGCTTCTGGAGACTGTGTATTGTCAGGTGCAAGAGAGATCTGCATGGACGCTTGCACAACTGCATGAAGACTGCAGAGATGTATGTAAGAGTACATGTGTGGTAAGGGTTAATTGGAGCTTTGAACATGTAGGAACTACCTCACCCATTGCAGGAGTGGAAGGAAAATCTACCATGTTGATTTCAAATGTGTTAGCATTCGCCTCTCATTTGTGAGATATTCATTTGTGCTGAATGCTAACCATCACAGTTCAAGAAAACAAGCTGCCCCTTCCCTGCGAGTGCAAGTCTTACAGAACAAGAGCAACACAAACTAAATCTCTGACAACAATTCCTTTGTGCAGACAGACTCATGGTGTGATTCTAGGCAGAAAACGATATTTGATTGGCAATTTCAAAGCACATTTACTACTGTGGTAGAGCAAGTGATAATTACTGTAACAGCCTGACACATTTTCCTTATAGTTTAGAGAGGGAGAAAAGAGCACATGTCCTAACAGCTACTTGAGACCATGAGCATGTGGAACCTGGCTGAGTGATTAGACTAGAGCAAAGGAAATGATCCTTGGTGACGTTGAATGTGTTAGCGTTACACACTGCTATCTGAAATACCACACAGTGCTGAATAGTAAGCATGGGAGTGCAGGAAAATCAGCTGCCTGTGTGCTAAGAGTGTGCTTCTGGAGACTGTGTATTGTCAGGTGCAAGAGAGATCTGCATGGACACTTGCACAACTGCATGAAGACTGCAGAGATGTATGTAAGAGTACATGTGTGGTAAGGGTTAATTGGAGATTTTGAACATGTAGGAACTACCTCACCCATTGCAGGAGTGGAAGGGAAATCTACCATGTTGATTTCAAATGTGTTAGCATTTGCCTCTCATTTGTGAGATATTGATTTGTGCTGAATGCTAACCATCGCAGTTCAAGAAAACAAGCTGCCCCTTTCCTGCGAGTGCAAGTCTTACAGAACAAGAGCAACACAAATTAAATCTCTGACAACAATTCCTGTGTGCAGACAGACTCATGGTGTAATTCTAGGCAGAAAACGATATTTGATTGGCAATTTCAAAGCACATTTACTACTGTGGTAGAGCAAATGATAATTACTGTAACAGCCTGACACATTTTCCTAATAGTTCAGAGAGGCAGAAAAGAGCACATGTCCTAACAGCTACTTGAGACCATGAGCATGTGGAACCTGGGTGAGTGATTAGACTAGAGCAAAGGAAATGAGCCTTGGTGACGTTGAATGTGTTAGCGTTACACACTGCTATCTGAAATACCACACAGTGCTGAATAGTAAGCATGGGAGTGCAGGAAAATCAGCTGCCTGTGTGCTAAGAGTGTGCTTCTGGAGACTGTGTATTGTCAGGTGCAAGAGAGATCTGCATGGACGCTTGCACAACTGCATGAAGACTGCAGAGATGTATGTAAGAGTACATGTGTGGTAAGGGTTAATTGGAGTTTTGAACATGTAGGAACTACCTCACCCATTGCAGGAGTGGAAGGAAAATCTACCATGTTGATTTCAAATGTGTTAGCATTTGCCTCTCATTTGTGAGATATTAATTTGTGCTGAATGCTAACCATCACAGTTCAAGAAAACAAGCTGCCCCTTTCCTGTGAGTGCAAGTCTTACAGAACTAGAGCAACACAAATTAAATCTCTGACAACAATTCCTGTGTGCAGACAGACTCATGGTGTGATTCTAGGCAGAAAACGATATTTGATTGGCAATTTCAAAGCACATTTACTACTGTGGTAGAGCAAGTGATAATTACTGTAACAGCCTGACACATTTTCCTAATAGTTTAGAGAGGCAGAGAAGAGCACATGTCCTAACAGCTACTTGAGACCATGAGCATGTGGAACCTGGGTGAGTGATTAGACTAGAGCAAAGGAAATGAGCCTTGGTGACGTTGAATGTGTTAGCGTTACACACTACTATCTGAAATACCACACAGTGCTGAATAGTAAGCTTGGGAGTGCAGGAAAGTCAGCTGCCTGTGTGCTAAGAGTGTGCTTCTGGAGACTGTGTATTGTCAGGTGCAAGAGAGATCTGCATGGACGCTTGCACAACTGCATGAAGACTGCAGAGATGTATGTAAGAGTACATGTGTGGTAAGGGTTAATTGGAGCTTTGAACATGTAGGAACTACCTCACCCATTGCAGGAGTGGAAGGAAAATCTACCATGTTGATTTCAAATGTGTTAGCATTCGCCTCTCATTTGTGAGATATTCATTTGTGCTGAATGCTAACCATCACAGTTCAAGAAAACAAGCTGCCCCTTCCCTGCGAGTGCAAGTCTTACAGAACAAGAGCAACACAAACTAAATCTCTGACAACAATTCCTTTGTGCAGAAAGACTCATGGTGTGATTCTAGGCAGAAAACGATATTTGATTGGCAATTTCAAAGCACATTTACTACTGTGGTAGAGCAAGTGATAATTACTGTAACAGCCTGACACATTTTCCTTATAGTTTAGAGAGGGAGAAAAGAGCACATGTCCTAACAGCTACTTGAGACCATGAGCATGTGGAACCTGGCTGAGTGATTAGACTAGAGCAAAGGAAATGATCCTTGGTGACGTTGAATGTGTTAGCGTTACACACTGCTATCTGAAATACCACACAGTGCTGAATAGTAAGCATGGGAGTGCAGGAAAATCAGCTGCCTGTGTGCTAAGAGTGTGCTTCTGGAGACTGTGTATTGTCAGGTGCAAGAGAGATCTGCATGGACACTTGCACAACTGCATGAAGACTGCAGAGATGTATGTAAGAGTACATGTGTGGTAAGGGTTAATTGGAGATTTTGAACATGTAGGAACTACCTCACCCATTGCAGGAGTGGAAGGAAAATCTACCATGTTGATTTCAAATGTGTTAGCATTTGCCTCTCATTTGTGAGATATTGATTTGTGCTGAATGCTAACCATCGCAGTTCAAGAAAACAAGCTGCCCCTTTCCTGCGAGTGCAAGTCTTACAGAACAAGAGCAACACAAATTAAATCTCTGACAACAATTCCTGTGTGCAGACAGACTCATGGTGTAATTCTAGGCAGAAAACGATATTTGATTGGCAATTTCAAAGCACATTTACTACTGTGGTAGAGCAAGTGAACATTACTGAAACAGCCTGACACATTTTCCTTATAGTTTAGAGAGGCAAAAAAGAGCACATGTCCTAACAGCTACTTGAGACCATGAGCATGTGGAAACTGGGTGAGTGATTAGACTAGAGCAAAGGAAATGAGCCTTGGTGACGTTGAATGTGTTAGCGTTACACACTGCTATCTGAAATACCACACAGTGCTGAATAGTAAGCATGGGAGTGCAGGAAAATCAGCTTCCTGTGTGCTAAGAGTGTGCTTCTGGAGACTGTGTATTGTTAGGTGCAAGAGAGATCTGCATGGACGCTTGCACAACTGCATGAAGACTGCAGAGATGTATGTAAGAGTACATGTGTGGTAAGGGTTAATTGGAGTTTTGAACATGTAGGAACTACATCACCCATTGCAGGAGTGGAAGGAAAATCTGCCATGTTGATTTCAAATGTGTTAGCATTTGCCTCTCATTTGTGAGATATTGATTTGTGCTGAATGCTAACCATCACAGTTCAAGAAAACAAGCTGCCTCTTTCCTGCGAGTGCAAGTCTTACAGAACAAGAGCAACACGAATTAAATCTCTGACAACAATTCCTGTGTGCAGACAGACTCATGGTGTGAATCTAGGCAGAAAACGATATTTGATTGCCAATTTCAAAGCACATTTACTACTGTGGTAGAGCAAATGATAATTACTGTAACAGCCTGACACATTTTCCTAATAGTTCAGAGAGGCAGAAAAGAGCACATGTCCTAACAGCTACTTGAGACCATGAGCATGTGGAACCTGGGTGAGTGATTAGACTAGAGCAAAGGAAATGAGCCTTGGTGACGTTGAATGTGTTAGCGTTACACACTGCTATCTGAAATACCACACAGTGCTGAATAGTAAGCATGGGAGTGCAGGAAAATCAGCTGCCTGTGTGCTAAGAGTGTGCTTCTGGAGACTGTGTATTGTCAGGTGCAAGAGAGATCTGCATGGACGCTTGCACAACTGCATGAAGACTGCAGAGATGTATGTAAGAGTACATGTGTGGTAAGGGTTAATTGGAGTTTTGAACATGTAGGAACTACCTCACCCATTGCAGGAGTGGAAGGAAAATCTACCATGTTGATTTCAAATGTGTTAGCATTTGCCTCTCATTTGTGAGATATTAATTTGTGCTGAATGCTAACCATCACAGTTCAAGAAAACAAGCTGCCCCTTTCCTGTGAGTGCAAGTCTTACAGAACTAGAGCAACACAAATTAAATCTCTGACAACAATTCCTGTGTGCAGACAGACTCATGGTGTGATTCTAGGCAGAAAACGATATTTGATTGGCAATTTCAAAGCACATTTACTACTGTGGTAGAGCAAGTGATAATTACTGTAACAGCCTGACACATTTTCCTAATAGTTTAGAGAGGCAGAGAAGAGCACATGTCCTAACAGCTACTTGAGACCATGAGCATGTGGAACCTGGGTGAGTGATTAGACTAGAGCAAAGGAAATGAGCCTTGGTGACGTTGAATGTGTTAGCGTTACACACTACTATCTGAAATACCACACAGTGCTGAATAGTAAGCTTGGGAGTGCAGGAAAGTCAGCTGCCTGTGTGCTAAGAGTGTGCTTCTGGAGACTGTGTATTGTCAGGTGCAAGAGAGATCTGCATGGACGCTTGCACAACTGCATGAAGACTGCAGAGATGTATGTAAGAGTACATGTGTGGTAAGGGTTAATTGGAGCTTTGAACATGTAGGAACTACCTCACCCATTGCAGGAGTGGAAGGAAAATCTACCATGTTGATTTCAAATGTGTTAGCATTCGCCTCTCATTTGTGAGATATTCATTTGTGCTGAATGCTAACCATCACAGTTCAAGAAAACAAGCTGCCCCTTCCCTGCGAGTGCAAGTCTTACAGAACAAGAGCAACACAAACTAAATCTCTGACAACAATTCCTTTGTGCAGACAGACTCATGGTGTGATTCTAGGCAGAAAACGATATTTGATTGGCAATTTCAAAGCACATTTACTACTGTGGTAGAGCAAGTGATAATTACTGTAACAGCCTGACACATTTTCCTTATAGTTTAGAGAGGGAGAAAAGAGCACATGTCCTAACAGCTACTTGAGACCATGAGCATGTGGAACCTGGCTGAGTGATTAGACTAGAGCAAAGGAAATGATCCTTGGTGACGTTGAATGTGTTAGCGTTACACACTGCTATCTGAAATACCACACAGTGCTGAATAGTAAGCATGGGAGTGCAGGAAAATCAGCTGCCTGTGTGCTAAGAGTGTGCTTCTGGAGACTGTGTATTGTCAGGTGCAAGAGAGATCTGCATGGACACTTGCACAACTGCATGAAGACTGCAGAGATGTATGTAAGAGTACATGTGTGGTAAGGGTTAATTGGAGATTTTGAACATGTAGGAACTACCTCACCCATTGCAGGAGTGGAAGGAAAATCTACCATGTTGATTTCAAATGTGTTAGCATTTGCCTCTCATTTGTGAGATATTGATTTGTGCTGAATGCTAACCATCGCAGTTCAAGAAAACAAGCTGCCCCTTTCCTGCGAGTGCAAGTCTTACAGAACAAGAGCAACACAAATTAAATCTCTGACAACAATTCCTGTGTGCAGACAGACTCATGGTGTAATTCTAGGCAGAAAACGATATTTGATTGGCAATTTCAAAGCACATTTACTACTGTGGTAGAGCAAATGATAATTACTGTAACAGCCTGACACATTTTCCTAATAGTTCAGAGAGGCAGAAAAGAGCACATGTCCTAACAGCTACTTGAGACCATGAGCATGTGGAACCTGGGTGAGTGATTAGACTAGAGCAAAGGAAATGAGCCTTGGTGACGTTGAATGTGTTAGCGTTACACACTGCTATCTGAAATACCACACAGTGCTGAATAGTAAGCATGGGAGTGCAGGAAAATCAGCTGCCTGTGTGCTAAGAGTGTGCTTCTGGAGACTGTGTATTGTCAGGTGCAAGAGAGATCTGCATGGACGCTTGCACAACTGCATGAAGACTGCAGAGATGTATGTAAGAGTACATGTGTGGTAAGGGTTAATTGGAGTTTTGAACATGTAGGAACTACCTCACCCATTGCAGGAGTGGAAGGAAAATCTACCATGTTGATTTCAAATGTGTTAGCATTTGCCTCTCATTTGTGAGATATTAATTTGTGCTGAATGCTAACCATCACAGTTCAAGAAAACAAGCTGCCCCTTTCCTGTGAGTGCAAGTCTTACAGAACTAGAGCAACACAAATTAAATCTCTGACAACAATTCCTGTGTGCAGACAGACTCATGGTGTGATTCTAGGCAGAAAACGATATTTGATTGGCAATTTCAAAGCACATTTACTACTGTGGTAGAGCAAGTGATAATTACTGTAACAGCCTGACACATTTTCCTAATAGTTTAGAGAGGCAGAGAAGAGCACATGTCCTAACAGCTACTTGAGACCATGAGCATGTGGAACCTGGGTGAGTGATTAGACTAGAGCAAAGGAAATGAGCCTTGGTGACGTTGAATGTGTTAGCGTTACACACTACTATCTGAAATACCACACAGTGCTGAATAGTAAGCTTGGGAGTGCAGGAAAGTCAGCTGCCTGTGTGCTAAGAGTGTGCTTCTGGAGACTGTGTATTGTCAGGTGCAAGAGAGATCTGCATGGACGCTTGCACAACTGCATGAAGACTGCAGAGATGTATGTAAGAGTACATGTGTGGTAAGGGTTAATTGGAGCTTTGAACATGTAGGAACTACCTCACCCATTGCAGGAGTGGAAGGAAAATCTACCATGTTGATTTCAAATGTGTTAGCATTCGCCTCTCATTTGTGAGATATTCATTTGTGCTGAATGCTAACCATCACAGTTCAAGAAAACAAGCTGCCCCTTCCCTGCGAGTGCAAGTCTTACAGAACAAGAGCAACACAAACTAAATCTCTGACAACAATTCCTTTGTGCAGACAGACTCATGGTGTGATTCTAGGCAGAAAACGATATTTGATTGGCAATTTCAAAGCACATTTACTACTGTGGTAGAGCAAGTGATAATTACTGTAACAGCCTGACACATTTTCCTTATAGTTTAGAGAGGGAGAAAAGAGCACATGTCCTAACAGCTACTTGAGACCATGAGCATGTGGAACCTGGCTGAGTGATTAGACTAGAGCAAAGGAAATGATCCTTGGTGACGTTGAATGTGTTAGCGTTACACACTGCTATCTGAAATACCACACAGTGCTGAATAGTAAGCATGGGAGTGCAGGAAAATCAGCTGCCTGTGTGCTAAGAGTGTGCTTCTGGAGACTGTGTATTGTCAGGTGCAAGAGAGATCTGCATGGACACTTGCACAACTGCATGAAGACTGCAGAGATGTATGTAAGAGTACATGTGTGGTAAGGGTTAATTGGAGATTTTGAACATGTAGGAACTACCTCACCCATTGCAGGAGTGGAAGGAAAATCTACCATGTTGATTTCAAATGTGTTAGCATTTGCCTCTCATTTGTGAGATATTGATTTGTGCTGAATGCTAACCATCGCAGTTCAAGAAAACAAGCTGCCCCTTTCCTGCGAGTGCAAGTCTTACAGAACAAGAGCAACACAAATTAAATCTCTGACAACAATTCCTGTGTGCAGACAGACTCATGGTGTAATTCTAGGCAGAAAACGATATTTGATTGGCAATTTCAAAGCACATTTACTACTGTGGTAGAGCAAGTGAACATTACTGAAACAGCCTGACACATTTTCCTTATAGTTTAGAGAGGCAAAAAAGAGCACATGTCCTAACAGCTACTTGAGACCATGAGCATGTGGAAACTGGGTGAGTGATTAGACTAGAGCAAAGGAAATGAGCCTTGGTGACGTTGAATGTGTTAGCGTTACACACTGCTATCTGAAATACCACACAGTGCTGAATAGTAAGCATGGGAGTGCAGGAAAATCAGCTTCCTGTGTGCTAAGAGTGTGCTTCTGGAGACTGTGTATTGTTAGGTGCAAGAGAGACCTGCATGGACGCTTGCACAACTGCATGAAGACTGCAGAGATGTATCTAAGAGTACATGTGTGGTAAGGGTTAATTGGAGTTTTGAACATGTAGGAACTACATCACCCATTGCAGGAGTGGAAGGAAAATCTGCCATGTTGATTTCAAATGTGTTAGCATTTGCCTCTCATTTGTGAGATATTGATTTGTGCTGAATGCTAACCATCACAGTTCAAGAAAACAAGCTGCCTCTTTCCTGCGAGTGCAAGTCTTACAGAACAAGAGCAACACGAATTAAATCTCTGACAACAATTCCTGTGTGCAGACAGACTCATGGTGTGAATCTAGGCAGAAAACGATATTTGATTGCCAATTTCAAAGCACATTTACTACTGTGGTAGAGCAAATGATAATTACTGTAACAGCCTGACACATTTTCCTAATAGTTCAGAGAGGCAGAAAAGAGCACATGTCCTAACAGCTACTTGAGACCATGAGCATGTGGAACCTGGGTGAGTGATTAGACTAGAGCAAAGGAAATGAGCCTTGGTGACGTTGAATGTGTTAGCGTTACACACTACTATCTGAAATACCACACAGTGCTGAATAGTAAGCTTGGGAGTGCAGGAAAGTCAGCTGCCTGTGTGCTAAGAGTGTGCTTCTGGAGACTGTGTATTGTCAGGTGCAAGAGAGATCTGCATGGACGCTTGCACAACTGCATGAAGACTGCAGAGATGTATGTAAGAGTACATGTGTGGTAAGGGTTAATTGGAGCTTTGAACATGTAGGAACTACCTCACCCATTGCAGGAGTGGAAGGAAAATCTACCATGTTGATTTCAAATGTGTTAGCATTCGCCTCTCATTTGTGAGATATTCATTTGTGCTGAATGCTAACCATCACAGTTCAAGAAAACAAGCTGCCCCTTCCCTGCGAGTGCAAGTCTTACAGAACAAGAGCAACACAAACTAAATCTCTGACAACAATTCCTTTGTGCAGACAGACTCATGGTGTGATTCTAGGCAGAAAACGATATTTGATTGGCAATTTCAAAGCACATTTACTACTGTGGTAGAGCAAGTGATAATTACTGTAACAGCCTGACACATTTTCCTTATAGTTTAGAGAGGGAGAAAAGAGCACATGTCCTAACAGCTACTTGAGACCATGAGCATGTGGAACCTGGCTGAGTGATTAGACTAGAGCAAAGGAAATGATCCTTGGTGACGTTGAATGTGTTAGCGTTACACACTGCTATCTGAAATACCACACTGTGCTGAATAGTAAGCATGGGAGTGCAGGAAAATCAGCTGCCTGTGTGCTAAGAGTGTGCTTCTGGAGACTGTGTATTGTCAGGTGCAAGAGAGATCTGCATGGACGCTTGCACAACTGCATGAAGACTGCAGAGATGTATGTAAGAGTACATGTGTGGTAAGGGTTAATTGGAGATTTTGAACATGTAGGAACTACCTCACCCATTGCAGGAGTGGAAGGAAAATCTACCATGTTGATTTCAAATGTGTTAGCATTTGCCTCTCATTTGTGAGATATTGATTTGTGCTGAATGCTAACCATCGCAGTTCAAGAAAACAAGCTGCCCCTTTCCTGCGAGTGCAAGTCTTACAGAGCAAGAGCAACACAAATTAAATCTCTGACAACAATTCCTGTGTGCAGACAGACTCATGGTGTGATTCTAGGCAGAAAACGATATTTGATTGGCAATTTCAAAGCACATTTACTACTGTGGTAGAGCAAGTGAACATTACTGTAACAGCCTGACACATTTTCCTTATAGTTTAGAGAGGCAAAAAAGAGCACATGTCCTAACAGCTACTTGAGACCATGAGCATGTGGAAACTGGGTGAGTGATTAGACTAGAGCAAAGGAAATGAGCCTTGGTGACGTTGAATGTGTTAGCGTTACACACTGCTATCTGAAATACCACACAGTGCTGAATAGTAAGCATGGGAGTGCAGGAAAATCAGCTGCCTGTGTGCTAAGAGTGTGCTTCTGGAGACTGTGTATTGTCAGGTGCAAGAGAGATCTGCATGGACGCTTGCACAACTGCATAAAGACTGCAGAGCTGTATGTAAGAGTACATGTGTGGTAAGGGTTAATTGGAGGGTAAACAACCTTTACAACGCAACTTTTACAACGCACTACCATTACAATGAAACTTTTACAACGCAAGTGGATTTACAACGCATGCCATTACAACGCAAGTCTTTACATCGACTTGCGCTAGATGGCGTGCTAACATTACAAATAGTGTAGTTTACTATCCCAACACCTTCCCTACTGTTAAGTGGACTGGAGTTGGAATAGTAAATTACGCTTTTCTAAGGTTAGCACGCCATCTAGCGCAAGTCGATGTAAAGACTTGCGTTGTAATGGCATAGCGTAGTAACATCACAGTCGTTGTAACGACCGCGATGTAACTGCACGCGTTGTAATGACTCGCGTTGTTACGTCATACATCCAATTGGAGTTTTGAACATGTAGGAACTACTTCACCCATTGCAGGAGTGGAAGGAAAATCTATCATGTTGATTTCAAATGTGTTAGCATTTGCCTCTCATTTGTGAGATATTGATTTGTGCTGAATGCTAACCATCACAGTTCAAGAAAACAAGCTGCCCCTTTCCTGCGAGTGCAAATCTTACAGAACAAGAGCAACACAAATTAAATCTCTGACAACAATTCCTGTGTGCAGACAGACTCATGGTGTGATTCTAGGCAGAAAACGATATTTGATTGGCAATTTCAAAGCACATTTACTACTGTGGTAGAGCAAGTGATAATTACTGTAACAGCCTGACACATTTTCCTTATAGTTTAGAGAGGCAGAAAAGAGCACATGTCCTAACAGCTACTTGAGACCATGAGCATCTGGAACCTGGGTGTGTGATTAGACTAGAGCAAAGGAAATGAGCCTTGGTGACGTTGAATGTGTCAGCGTTACACACTGCTATCTGAAATACCACACAGTGCTGAATAGTAAGCATGGGAGTGCAGGAAAATCAGCTGCCTGTGTGCTAAGAGTGTGCTTCTGGAGACTGTGTATTGTCAGGTGCAAGAGAGATCTGCATGGACGCTTGCACAACTGAATGAAGACTGCAGAGATGTATGTAAGAGTACATGTGTGGTAAGGGTTAATTGGAGTTTTGAACATGTAGGAACTACCTCACCCATTGCAGGAGTGGAAGGAAAATCTACCATATTGATTTCAAATGTGTTAGCATTTGCCTCTCATTTGTGAGATATTGATTTGTTCTGAATGCTAACCATCACAGTTCAAGAAAACAAGCTGCCCCTTTCCTGCGAGTGCAAGTCTTACAGAACAAGAGCAACAAGAATTAAATCTCTGACAACAATTCCTGTGTGCAGACAGACTCATGGTGTGATCCTAGGCAGAAAACGATACTTGATTGGCAATTTCAAAGCACATTTACTACTGTGGTAGAGCAAGTGATAATTACTGTAACAGCCTGACACATTTTCCTTATAGTTTAGAGAGGCAGAAAAGAGCACATGTCCTAACAGCTACTTGAGAGCATGAGCATGTGGAACCTGGGTGAGTGATTAGACATTAGACTAGATCAAAGGAAATGAGCCTTGGTGACGTTGAATGTGTTAGCGTTACACACTGCTATCTGAAATACCACACAGTGCTGAATAGTAAGCATGGGAGTGCAGGAAAATCAGCTTCCTGTGTGCTAAGAGTGTGCTTCTGGAGACTGTGTATTGTTAGGTGCAAGAGAGATCTGCATGGACGCTTGCACAACTGCATGAAGACTGCAGAGATGTATGTAAGAGTACATGTGTGGTAAGGGTTAATTGGAGTTTTGAACATGTAGGAACTACATCACCCATTGCAGGAGTGGAAGGAAAATCTACCATGTTGATTTCAAATGTGTTAGCATTTGCCTCTCATTTGTGAGATATTGATTTGTGCTGAATGCTAACCATCACAGTTCAAGAAAACAAGCTGCCCCTTTCCTGCCAGTGCAAGTCTTACAGAACAAGAGCAACACGAATTAAATCTCTGACAACAATTCCTGTGTGCAGACAGACTCATGGTGTGAATCTAGGCAGAAAACGATATTTGATTGCCAATTTCAAAGCACATTTACTACTGTGGTAGAGCAAATGATAATTACTGTAACAGCCTGACACATTTTCCTAATAGTTCAGAGAGGCAGAAAAGAGCACATGTCCTAACAGCTACTTGAGACCATGAGCATGTGGAACCTGGGTGAGTGATTAGACTAGAGCAAAGGAAATGAGCCTTGGTGACGTTGAATGTGTTAGCGTTACACACTGCTATCTGAAATACCACACAGTGCTGAATAGTAAGCATGGGAGTGCAGGAAAATCAGCTGCCTGTGTGCTAAGAGTGTGCTTCTGGAGACTGTGTATTGTCAGGTGCAAGAGAGATCTGCATGGACGCTTGCACAACTGCATGAAGACTGCAGAGATGTATGTAAGAGTACATGTGTGGTAAGGGTTAATTGGAGTTTTGAACATGTAGGAACTACCTCACCCATTGCAGGAGTGGAAGGAAAATCTACCATGTTGATTTCAAATGTGTTAGCATTTGCCTCTCATTTGTGAGATATTAATTTGTGCTGAATGCTAACCATCACAGTTCAAGAAAACAAGCTGCCCCTTTCCTGTGAGTGCAAGTCTTACAGAACTAGAGCAACACAAATTAAATCTCTGACAACAATTCCTGTGTGCAGACAGACTCATGGTGTGATTCTAGGCAGAAAACGATATTTGATTGGCAATTTCAAAGCACATTTACTACTGTGGTAGAGCAAGTGATAATTACTGTAACAGCCTGACACATTTTCCTAATAGTTTAGAGAGGCAGAGAAGAGCACATGTCCTAACAGCTACTTGAGACCATGAGCATGTGGAACCTGGGTGAGTGATTAGACTAGAGCAAAGGAAATGAGCCTTGGTGACGTTGAATGTGTTAGCGTTACACACTACTATCTGAAATACCACACAGTGCTGAATAGTAAGCTTGGGAGTGCAGGAAAGTCAGCTGCCTGTGTGCTAAGAGTGTGCTTCTGGAGACTGTGTATTGTCAGGTGCAAGAGAGATCTGCATGGACGCTTGCACAACTGCATGAAGACTGCAGAGATGTATGTAAGAGTACATGTGTGGTAAGGGTTAATTGGAGCTTTGAACATGTAGGAACTACCTCACCCATTGCAGGAGTGGAAGGAAAATCTACCATGTTGAATTCAAATGTGTTAGCATTCGCCTCTCATTTGTGAGATATTCATTTGTGCTGAATGCTAACCATCACAGTTCAAGAAAACAAGCTGCCCCTTCCCTGCGAGTGCAAGTCTTACAGAACAAGAGCAACACAAACTAAATCTCTGACAACAATTCCTTTGTGCAGACAGACTCATGGTGTGATTCTAGGCAGAAAACGATATTTGATTGGCAATTTCAAAGCACATTTACTACTGTGGTAGAGCAAGTGATAATTACTGTAACAGCCTGACACATTTTCCTTATAGTTTAGAGAGGGAGAAAAGAGCACATGTCCTAACAGCTACTTGAGACCATGAGCATGTGGAACCTGGCTGAGTGATTAGACTAGAGCAAAGGAAATGATCCTTGGTGACGTTGAATGTGTTAGCGTTACACACTGCTATCTGAAATACCACACTGTGCTGAATAGTAAGCATGGGAGTGCAGGAAAATCAGCTGCCTGTGTGCTAAGAGTGTGCTTCTGGAGACTGTGTATTGTCAGGTGCAAGAGAGATCTGCATGGACGCTTGCACAACTGCATGAAGACTGCAGAGATGTATGTAAGAGTACATGTGTGGTAAGGGTTAATTGGAGATTTTGAACATGTAGGAACTACCTCACCCATTGCAGGAGTGGAAGGAAAATCTACCATGTTGATTTCAAATGTGTTAGCATTTGCCTCTCATTTGTGAGATATTGATTTGTGCTGAATGCTAACCATCGCAGTTCAAGAAAACAAGCTGCCCCTTTCCTGCGAGTGCAAGTCTTACAGAGCAAGAGCAACACAAATTAAATCTCTGACAACAATTCCTGTGTGCAGACAGACTCATGGTGTGATTCTAGGCAGAAAACGATATTTGATTGGCAATTTCAAAGCACATTTACTACTGTGGTAGAGCAAGTGAACATTACTGTAACAGCCTGACACATTTTCCTTATAGTTTAGAGAGGCAAAAAAGAGCACATGTCCTAACAGCTACTTGAGACCATGAGCATGTGGAAACTGGGTGAGTGATTAGACTAGAGCAAAGGAAATGAGCCTTGGTGACGTTGAATGTGTTAGCGTTACACACTGCTATCTGAAATACCACACAGTGCTGAATAGTAAGCATGGGAGTGCAGGAAAATCAGCTGCCTGTGTGCTAAGAGTGTGCTTCTGGAGACTGTGTATTGTCAGGTGCAAGAGAGATCTGCATGGACGCTTGCACAACTGCATAAAGACTGCAGAGCTGTATGTAAGAGTACATGTGTGGTAAGGGTTAATTGGAGGGTAAACAACCTTTACAACGCAACTTTTACAACGCACTACCATTACAACGAAACTTTTACAACGCAAGTGGATTTACAACGCATGCCATTACAACGCAAGTCTTTACATCGACTTGCGCTAGATGGCGTGCTAACATTACAAATAGTGTAGTTTACTATCCCAACACCTTCCCTACTGTTAAGTGGACTGGAGTTGGAATAGTAAATTACGCTTTTCTAAGGTTAGCACGCCATCTAGCGCAAGTCGATGTAAAGACTTGCGTTGTAATGGCATAGCGTAGTAACATCACAGTCGTTGTAACGACCGCGATGTAACTGCACGCGTTGTAATGACTCGCGTTGTTACGTCATACATCCAATTGGAGTTTTGAACATGTAGGAACTACTTCACCCATTGCAGGAGTGGAAGGAAAATCTATCATGTTGATTTCAAATGTGTTAGCATTTGCCTCTCATTTGTGAGATATTGATTTGTGCTGAATGCTAACCATCACAGTTCAAGAAAACAAGCTGCCCCTTTCCTGCGAGTGCAAATCTTACAGAACAAGAGCAACACAAATTAAATCTCTGACAACAATTCCTGTGTGCAGACAGACTCATGGTGTGATTCTAGGCAGAAAACGATATTTGATTGGCAATTTCAAAGCACATTTACTACTGTGGTAGAGCAAGTGATAATTACTGTAACAGCCTGACACATTTTCCTTATAGTTTAGAGAGGCAGAAAAGAGCACATGTCCTAACAGCTACTTGAGACCATGAGCATGTGGAACCTGGGTGTGTGATTAGACTAGAGCAAAGGAAATGAGCCTTGGTGACGTTGAATGTGTCAGCGTTACACACTGCTATCTGAAATACCACACAGTGCTGAATAGTAAGCATGGGAGTGCAGGAAAATCAGCTGCCTGTGTGCTAAGAGTGTGCTTCTGGAGACTGTGTATTGTCAGGTGCAAGAGAGATCTGCATGGACGCTTGCACAACTGAATGAAGACTGCAGAGATGTATGTAAGAGTACATGTGTGGTAAGGGTTAATTGGAGTTTTGAACATGTAGGAACTACCTCACCCATTGCAGGAGTGGAAGGAAAATCTACCATATTGATTTCAAATGTGTTAGCATTTGCCTCTCATTTGTGAGATATTGATTTGTTCTGAATGCTAACCATCACAGTTCAAGAAAACAAGCTGCCCCTTTCCTGCGAGTGCAAGTCTTACAGAACAAGAGCAACAAGAATTAAATCTCTGACAACAATTCCTGTGTGCAGACAGACTCATGGTGTGATTCTAGGCAGAAAACGATACTTGATTGGCAATTTCAAAGCACATTTACTACTGTGGTAGAGCAAGTGATAATTACTGTAACAGCCTGACACATTTTCCTTATAGTTTAGAGAGGCAGAAAAGAGCACATGTCCTAACAGCTACTTGAGAGCATGAGCATGTGGAACCTGGGTGAGTGATTAGACATTAGACTAGATCAAAGGAAATGAGCCTTGGTGACGTTGAATGTGTTAGCGTTACACACTGCTATCTGAAATACCACACAGTGCTGAATAGTAAGCATGGGAGTGCAGGAAAATCAGCTTCCTGTGTGCTAAGAGTGTGCTTCTGGAGACTGTGTATTGTTAGGTGCAAGAGAGATCTGCATGGACGCTTGCACAACTGCATGAAGACTGCAGAGATGTATGTAAGAGTACATGTGTGGTAAGGGTTAATTGGAGTTTTGAACATGTAGGAACTACATCACCCATTGCAGGAGTGGAAGGAAAATCTACCATGTTGATTTCAAATGTGTTAGCATTTGCCTCTCATTTGTGAGATATTGATTTGTGCTGAATGCTAACCATCACAGTTCAAGAAAACAAGCTGCCCCTTTCCTGCGAGTGCAAGTCTTACAGAACAAGAGCAACACGAATTAAATCTCTGACAACAATTCCTGTGTGCAGACAGACTCATGGTGTGAATCTAGGCAGAAAACGATATTTGATTGCCAATTTCAAAGCACATTTACTACTGTGGTAGAGCAAATGATAATTACTGTAACAGCCTGACACATTTTCCTAATAGTTCAGAGAGGCAGAAAAGAGCACATGTCCTAACAGCTACTTGAGACCATGAGCATGTGGAACCTGGGTGAGTGATTAGACTAGAGCAAAGGAAATGAGCCTTGGTGACGTTGAATGTGTTAGCGTTACACACTGCTATCTGAAATACCACACAGTGCTGAATAGTAAGCATGGGAGTGCAGGAAAATCAGCTGCCTGTGTGCTAAGGGTGTGCTTCTGGAGACTGTGTATTGTCAGGTGCAAGAGAGATCTGCATGGACGCTTGCACAACTGCATGAAGACTGCAGAGATGTATGTAAGAGTACATGTGTGGTAAGGGTTAATTGGAGTTTTGAACATGTAGGAACTACCTCACCCATTGCAGGAGTGGAAGGAAAATCTACCATGTTGATTTCAAATGTGTTAGCATTTGCCTCTCATTTGTGAGATATTAATTTGTGCTGAATGCTAACCATCACAGTTCAAGAAAACAAGCTGCCCCTTTCCTGTGAGTGCAAGTCTTACAGAACTAGAGCAACACAAATTAAATCTCTGACAACAATTCCTGTGTGCAGACAGACTCATGGTGTGATTCTAGGCAGAAAACGATATTTGATTGGCAATTTCAAAGCACATTTACTACTGTGGTAGAGCAAGTGATAATTACTGTAACAGCCTGACACATTTTCCTAATAGTTTAGAGAGGCAGAGAAGAGCACATGTCCTAACAGCTACTTGAGACCATGAGCATGTGGAACCTGGGTGAGTGATTAGACTAGAGCAAAGGAAATGAGCCTTGGTGACGTTGAATGTGTTAGCGTTACACACTACTATCTGAAATACCACACAGTGCTGAATAGTAAGCTTGGGAGTGCAGGAAAGTCAGCTGCCTGTGTGCTAAGAGTGTGCTTCTGGAGACTGTGTATTGTCAGGTGCAAGAGAGATCTGCATGGACGCTTGCACAACTGCATGAAGACTGCAGAGATGTATGTAAGAGTACATGTGTGGTAAGGGTTAATTGGAGCTTTGAACATGTAGGAACTACCTCACCCATTGCAGGAGTGGAAGGAAAATCTACCATGTTGATTTCAAATGTGTTAGCATTCGCCTCTCATTTGTGAGATATTCATTTGTGCTGAATGCTAACCATCACAGTTCAAGAAAACAAGCTGCCCCTTCCCTGCGAGTGCAAGTCTTACAGAACAAGAGCAACACAAACTAAATCTCTGACAACAATTCCTTTGTGCAGACAGACTCATGGTGTGATTCTAGGCAGAAAACGATATTTGATTGGCAATTTCAAAGCACATTTACTACTGTGGTAGAGCAAGTGATAATTACTGTAACAGCCTGACACATTTTCCTTATAGTTTAGAGAGGGAGAAAAGAGCACATGTCCTAACAGCTACTTGAGACCATGAGCATGTGGAACCTGGCTGAGTGATTAGACTAGAGCAAAGGAAATGATCCTTGGTGACGTTGAATGTGTTAGCGTTACACACTGCTATCTGAAATACCACACTGTGCTGAATAGTAAGCATGGGAGTGCAGGAAAATCAGCTGCCTGTGTGCTAAGAGTGTGCTTCTGGAGACTGTGTATTGTCAGGTGCAAGAGAGATCTGCATGGACGCTTGCACAACTGCATGAAGACTGCAGAGATGTATGTAAGAGTACATGTGTGGTAAGGGTTAATTGGAGATTTTGAACATGTAGGAACTACCTCACCCATTGCAGGAGTGGAAGGAAAATCTACCATGTTGATTTCAAATGTGTTAGCATTTGCCTCTCATTTGTGAGATATTGATTTGTGCTGAATGCTAACCATCGCAGTTCAAGAAAACAAGCTGCCCCTTTCCTGCGAGTGCAAGTCTTACAGAGCAAGAGCAACACAAATTAAATCTCTGACAACAATTCCTGTGTGCAGACAGACTCATGGTGTGATTCTAGGCAGAAAACGATATTTGATTGGCAATTTCAAAGCACATTTACTACTGTGGTAGAGCAAGTGAACATTACTGTAACAGCCTGACACATTTTCCTTATAGTTTAGAGAGGCAAAAAAGAGCACATGTCCTAACAGCTACTTGAGACCATGAGCATGTGGAAACTGGGTGAGTGATTAGACTAGAGCAAAGGAAATGAGCCTTGGTGACGTTGAATGTGTTAGCGTTACACACTGCTATCTGAAATACCACACAGTGCTGAATAGTAAGCATGGGAGTGCAGGAAAATCAGCTGCCTGTGTGCTAAGAGTGTGCTTCTGGAGACTGTGTATTGTCAGGTGCAAGAGAGATCTGCATGGACGCTTGCACAACTGCATAAAGACTGCAGAGCTGTATGTAAGAGTACATGTGTGGTAAGGGTTAATTGGAGGGTAAACAACCTTTACAACGCAACTTTTACAACGCACTACCATTACAATGAAACTTTTACAACGCAAGTGGATTTACAACGCATGCCATTACAACGCAAGTCTTTACATCGACTTGCGCTAGATGGCGTGCTAACATTACAAATAGTGTAGTTTACTATCCCAACACCTTCCCTACTGTTAAGTGGACTGGAGTTGGAATAGTAAATTACGCTTTTCTAAGGTTAGCACGCCATCTAGCGCAAGTCGATGTAAAGACTTGCGTTGTAATGGCATAGCGTAGTAACATCACAGTCGTTGTAACGACCGCGATGTAACTGCACGCGTTGTAATGACTCGCGTTGTTACGTCATACATCCAATTGGAGTTTTGAACATGTAGGAACTACTTCACCCATTGCAGGAGTGGAAGGAAAATCTATCATGTTGATTTCAAATGTGTTAGCATTTGCCTCTCATTTGTGAGATATTGATTTGTGCTGAATGCTAACCATCACAGTTCAAGAAAACAAGCTGCCCCTTTCCTGCGAGTGCAAATCTTACAGAACAAGAGCAACACAAATTAAATCTCTGACAACAATTCCTGTGTGCAGACAGACTCATGGTGTGATTCTAGGCAGAAAACGATATTTGATTGGCAATTTCAAAGCACATTTACTACTGTGGTAGAGCAAGTGATAATTACTGTAACAGCCTGACACATTTTCCTTATAGTTTAGAGAGGCAGAAAAGAGCACATGTCCTAACAGCTACTTGAGACCATGAGCATGTGGAACCTGGGTGTGTGATTAGACTAGAGCAAAGGAAATGAGCCTTGGTGACGTTGAATGTGTCAGCGTTACACACTGCTATCTGAAATACCACACAGTGCTGAATAGTAAGCATGGGAGTGCAGGAAAATCAGCTGCCTGTGTGCTAAGAGTGTGCTTCTGGAGACTGTGTATTGTCAGGTGCAAGAGAGATCTGCATGGACGCTTGCACAACTGAATGAAGACTGCAGAGATGTATGTAAGAGTACATGTGTGGTAAGGGTTAATTGGAGTTTTGAACATGTAGGAACTACCTCACCCATTGCAGGAGTGGAAGGAAAATCTACCATATTGATTTCAAATGTGTTAGCATTTGCCTCTCATTTGTGAGATATTGATTTGTTCTGAATGCTAACCATCACAGTTCAAGAAAACAAGCTGCCCCTTTCCTGCGAGTGCAAGTCTTACAGAACAAGAGCAACAAGAATTAAATCTCTGACAACAATTCCTGTGTGCAGACAGACTCATGGTGTGATTCTAGGCAGAAAACGATACTTGATTGGCAATTTCAAAGCACATTTACTACTGTGGTAGAGCAAGTGATAATTACTGTAACAGCCTGACACATTTTCCTTATAGTTTAGAGAGGCAGAAAAGAGCACATGTCCTAACAGCTACTTGAGAGCATGAGCATGTGGAACCTGGGTGAGTGATTAGACATTAGACTAGATCAAAGGAAATGAGCCTTGGTGACGTTGAATGTGTTAGCGTTACACACTGCTATCTGAAATACCACACAGTGCTGAATAGTAAGCATGGGAGTGCAGGAAAATCAGCTTCCTGTGTGCTAAGAGTGTGCTTCTGGAGACTGTGTATTGTTAGGTGCAAGAGAGATCTGCATGGACGCTTGCACAACTGCATGAAGACTGCAGAGATGTATGTAAGAGTACATGTGTGGTAAGGGTTAATTGGAGTTTTGAACATGTAGGAACTACATCACCCATTGCAGGAGTGGAAGGAAAATCTACCATGTTGATTTCAAATGTGTTAGCATTTGCCTCTCATTTGTGAGATATTGATTTGTGCTGAATGCTAACCATCACAGTTCAAGAAAACAAGCTGCCCCTTTCCTGCCAGTGCAAGTCTTACAGACCAAGAGCAACACGAATTAAATCTCTGACAACAATTCCTGTGTGCAGACAGACTCATGGTGTGAATCTAGGCAGAAAACGATATTTGATTGCCAATTTCAAAGCACATTTACTACTGTGGTAGAGCAAATGATAATTACTGTAACAGCCTGACACATTTTCCTAATAGTTCAGAGAGGCAGAAAAGAGCACATGTCCTAACAGCTACTTGAGACCATGAGCATGTGGAACCTGGGTGAGTGATTAGACTAGAGCAAAGGAAATGAGCCTTGGTGACGTTGAATGTGTTAGCGTTACACACTGCTATCTGAAATACCACACAGTGCTGAATAGTAAGCATGGGAGTGCAGGAAAATCAGCTGCCTGTGTGCTAAGAGTGTGCTTCTGGAGACTGTGTATTGTCAGGTGCAAGAGAGATCTGCATGGACGCTTGCACAACTGCATGAAGACTGCAGAGATGTATGTAAGAGTACATGTGTGGTAAGGGTTAATTGGAGTTTTGAACATGTAGGAACTACCTCACCCATTGCAGGAGTGGAAGGAAAATCTACCATGTTGATTTCAAATGTGTTAGCATTTGCCTCTCATTTGTGAGATATTAATTTGTGCTGAATGCTAACCATCACAGTTCAAGAAAACAAGCTGCCCCTTTCCTGTGAGTGCAAGTCTTACAGAACTAGAGCAACACAAATTAAATCTCTGACAACAATTCCTGTGTGCAGACAGACTCATGGTGTGATTCTAGGCAGAAAACGATATTTGATTGGCAATTTCAAAGCACATTTACTACTGTGGTAGAGCAAGTGATAATTACTGTAACAGCCTGACACATTTTCCTAATAGTTTAGAGAGGCAGAGAAGAGCACATGTCCTAACAGCTACTTGAGACCATGAGCATGTGGAACCTGGGTGAGTGATTAGACTAGAGCAAAGGAAATGAGCCTTGGTGACGTTGAATGTGTTAGCGTTACACACTACTATCTGAAATACCACACAGTGCTGAATAGTAAGCTTGGGAGTGCAGGAAAGTCAGCTGCCTGTGTGCTAAGAGTGTGCTTCTGGAGACTGTGTATTGTCAGGTGCAAGAGAGATCTGCATGGACGCTTGCACAACTGCATGAAGACTGCAGAGATGTATGTAAGAGTACATGTGTGGTAAGGGTTAATTGGAGCTTTGAACATGTAGGAACTACCTCACCCATTGCAGGAGTGGAAGGAAAATCTACCATGTTGAATTCAAATGTGTTAGCATTCGCCTCTCATTTGTGAGATATTCATTTGTGCTGAATGCTAACCATCACAGTTCAAGAAAACAAGCTGCCCCTTCCCTGCGAGTGCAAGTCTTACAGAACAAGAGCAACACAAACTAAATCTCTGACAACAATTCCTTTGTGCAGACAGACTCATGGTGTGATTCTAGGCAGAAAACGATATTTGATTGGCAATTTCAAAGCACATTTACTACTGTGGTAGAGCAAGTGATAATTACTGTAACAGCCTGACACATTTTCCTTATAGTTTAGAGAGGGAGAAAAGAGCACATGTCCTAACAGCTACTTGAGACCATGAGCATGTGGAACCTGGCTGAGTGATTAGACTAGAGCAAAGGAAATGATCCTTGGTGACGTTGAATGTGTTAGCGTTACACACTGCTATCTGAAATACCACACTGTGCTGAATAGTAAGCATGGGAGTGCAGGAAAATCAGCTGCCTGTGTGCTAAGAGTGTGCTTCTGGAGACTGTGTATTGTCAGGTGCAAGAGAGATCTGCATGGACGCTTGCACAACTGCATGAAGACTGCAGAGATGTATGTAAGAGTACATGTGTGGTAAGGGTTAATTGGAGATTTTGAACATGTAGGAACTACCTCACCCATTGCAGGAGTGGAAGGAAAATCTACCATGTTGATTTCAAATGTGTTAGCATTTGCCTCTCATTTGTGAGATATTGATTTGTGCTGAATGCTAACCATCGCAGTTCAAGAAAACAAGCTGCCCCTTTCCTGCGAGTGCAAGTCTTACAGAGCAAGAGCAACACAAATTAAATCTCTGACAACAATTCCTGTGTGCAGACAGACTCATGGTGTGATTCTAGGCAGAAAACGATATTTGATTGGCAATTTCAAAGCACATTTACTACTGTGGTAGAGCAAGTGAACATTACTGTAACAGCCTGACACATTTTCCTTATAGTTTAGAGAGGCAAAAAAGAGCACATGTCCTAACAGCTACTTGAGACCATGAGCATGTGGAAACTGGGTGAGTGATTAGACTAGAGCAAAGGAAATGAGCCTTGGTGACGTTGAATGTGTTAGCGTTACACACTGCTATCTGAAATACCACACAGTGCTGAATAGTAAGCATGGGAGTGCAGGAAAATCAGCTGCCTGTGTGCTAAGAGTGTGCTTCTGGAGACTGTGTATTGTCAGGTGCAAGAGAGATCTGCATGGACGCTTGCACAACTGCATAAAGACTGCAGAGCTGTATGTAAGAGTACATGTGTGGTAAGGGTTAATTGGAGGGTAAACAACCTTTACAACGCAACTTTTACAACGCACTACCATTACAACGAAACTTTTACAACGCAAGTGGATTTACAACGCATGCCATTACAACGCAAGTCTTTACATCGACTTGCGCTAGATGGCGTGCTAACATTACAAATAGTGTAGTTTACTATCCCAACACCTTCCCTACTGTTAAGTGGACTGGAGTTGGAATAGTAAATTACGCTTTTCTAAGGTTAGCACGCCATCTAGCGCAAGTCGATGTAAAGACTTGCGTTGTAATGGCATAGCGTAGTAACATCACAGTCGTTGTAACGACCGCGATGTAACTGCACGCGTTGTAATGACTCGCGTTGTTACGTCATACATCCAATTGGAGTTTTGAACATGTAGGAACTACTTCACCCATTGCAGGAGTGGAAGGAAAATCTATCATGTTGATTTCAAATGTGTTAGCATTTGCCTCTCATTTGTGAGATATTGATTTGTGCTGAATGCTAACCATCACAGTTCAAGAAAACAAGCTGCCCCTTTCCTGCGAGTGCAAATCTTACAGAACAAGAGCAACACAAATTAAATCTCTGACAACAATTCCTGTGTGCAGACAGACTCATGGTGTGATTCTAGGCAGAAAACGATATTTGATTGGCAATTTCAAAGCACATTTACTACTGTGGTAGAGCAAGTGATAATTACTGTAACAGCCTGACACATTTTCCTTATAGTTTAGAGAGGCAGAAAAGAGCACATGTCCTAACAGCTACTTGAGACCATGAGCATGTGGAACCTGGGTGTGTGATTAGACTAGAGCAAAGGAAATGAGCCTTGGTGACGTTGAATGTGTCAGCGTTACACACTGCTATCTGAAATACCACACAGTGCTGAATAGTAAGCATGGGAGTGCAGGAAAATCAGCTGCCTGTGTGCTAAGAGTGTGCTTCTGGAGACTGTGTATTGTCAGGTGCAAGAGAGATCTGCATGGACGCTTGCACAACTGAATGAAGACTGCAGAGATGTATGTAAGAGTACATGTGTGGTAAGGGTTAATTGGAGTTTTGAACATGTAGGAACTACCTCACCCATTGCAGGAGTGGAAGGAAAATCTACCATATTGATTTCAAATGTGTTAGCATTTGCCTCTCATTTGTGAGATATTGATTTGTTCTGAATGCTAACCATCACAGTTCAAGAAAACAAGCTGCCCCTTTCCTGCGAGTGCAAGTCTTACAGAACAAGAGCAACAAGAATTAAATCTCTGACAACAATTCCTGTGTGCAGACAGACTCATGGTGTGATTCTAGGCAGAAAACGATACTTGATTGGCAATTTCAAAGCACATTTACTACTGTGGTAGAGCAAGTGATAATTACTGTAACAGCCTGACACATTTTCCTTATAGTTTAGAGAGGCAGAAAAGAGCACATGTCCTAACAGCTACTTGAGAGCATGAGCATGTGGAACCTGGGTGAGTGATTAGACATTAGACTAGATCAAAGGAAATGAGCCTTGGTGACGTTGAATGTGTTAGCGTTACACACTGCTATCTGAAATACCACACAGTGCTGAATAGTAAGCATGGGAGTGCAGGAAAATCAGCTTCCTGTGTGCTAAGAGTGTGCTTCTGGAGACTGTGTATTGTTAGGTGCAAGAGAGATCTGCATGGACGCTTGCACAACTGCATGAAGACTGCAGAGATGTATGTAAGAGTACATGTGTGGTAAGGGTTAATTGGAGTTTTGAACATGTAGGAACTACATCACCCATTGCAGGAGTGGAAGGAAAATCTACCATGTTGATTTCAAATGTGTTAGCATTTGCCTCTCATTTGTGAGATATTGATTTGTGCTGAATGCTAACCATCACAGTTCAAGAAAACAAGCTGCCCCTTTCCTGCGAGTGCAAGTCTTACAGAACAAGAGCAACACGAATTAAATCTCTGACAACAATTCCTGTGTGCAGACAGACTCATGGTGTGAATCTAGGCAGAAAACGATATTTGATTGCCAATTTCAAAGCACATTTACTACTGTGGTAGAGCAAATGATAATTACTGTAACAGCCTGACACATTTTCCTAATAGTTCAGAGAGGCAGAAAAGAGCACATGTCCTAACAGCTACTTGAGACCATGAGCATGTGGAACCTGGGTGAGTGATTAGACTAGAGCAAAGGAAATGAGCCTTGGTGACGTTGAATGTGTTAGCGTTACACACTGCTATCTGAAATACCACACAGTGCTGAATAGTAAGCATGGGAGTGCAGGAAAATCAGCTGCCTGTGTGCTAAGGGTGTGCTTCTGGAGACTGTGTATTTTCAGGTGCAAGAGAGATCTGCATGGACGCTTGCACAACTGCATGAAGACTGCAGAGATGTATGTAAGAGTACATGTGTGGTAAGGGTTAATTGGAGTTTTGAACATGTAGGAACTACCTCACCCATTGCAGGAGTGGAAGGAAAATCTACCATGTTGATTTCAAATGTGTTAGCATTTGCCTCTCATTTGTGAGATATTAATTTGTGCTGAATGCTAACCATCACAGTTCAAGAAAACAAGCTGCCCCTTTCCTGTGAGTGCAAGTCTTACAGAACTAGAGCAACACAAATTAAATCTCTGACAACAATTCCTGTGTGCAGACAGACTCATGGTGTGATTCTAGGCAGAAAACGATATTTGATTGGCAATTTCAAAGCACATTTACTACTGTGGTAGAGCAAGTGATAATTACTGTAACAGCCTGACACATTTTCCTAATAGTTTAGAGAGGCAGAGAAGAGCACATGTCCTAACAGCTACTTGAGACCATGAGCATGTGGAACCTGGGTGAGTGATTAGACTAGAGCAAAGGAAATGAGCCTTGGTGACGTTGAATGTGTTAGCGTTACACACTACTATCTGAAATACCACACAGTGCTGAATAGTAAGCTTGGGAGTGCAGGAAAGTCAGCTGCCTGTGTGCTAAGAGTGTGCTTCTGGAGACTGTGTATTGTCAGGTGCAAGAGAGATCTGCATGGACGCTTGCACAACTGCATGAAGACTGCAGAGATGTATGTAAGAGTACATGTGTGGTAAGGGTTAATTGGAGCTTTGAACATGTAGGAACTACCTCACCCATTGCAGGAGTGGAAGGAAAATCTACCATGTTGATTTCAAATGTGTTAGCATTCGCCTCTCATTTGTGAGATATTCATTTGTGCTGAATGCTAACCATCACAGTTCAAGAAAACAAGCTGCCCCTTCCCTGCGAGTGCAAGTCTTACAGAACAAGAGCAACACAAACTAAATCTCTGACAACAATTCCTTTGTGCAGACAGACTCATGGTGTGATTCTAGGCAGAAAACGATATTTGATTGGCAATTTCAAAGCACATTTACTACTGTGGTAGAGCAAGTGATAATTACTGTAACAGCCTGACACATTTTCCTTATAGTTTAGAGAGGGAGAAAAGAGCACATGTCCTAACAGCTACTTGAGACCATGAGCATGTGGAACCTGGCTGAGTGATTAGACTAGAGCAAAGGAAATGATCCTTGGTGACGTTGAATGTGTTAGCGTTACACACTGCTATCTGAAATACCACACAGTGCTGAATAGTAAGCATGGGAGTGCAGGAAAATCAGCTGCCTGTGTGCTAAGAGTGTGCTTCTGGAGACTGTGTATTGTCAGGTGCAAGAGAGATCTGCATGGACACTTGCACAACTGCATGAAGACTGCAGAGATGTATGTAAGAGTACATGTGTGGTAAGGGTTAATTGGAGATTTTGAACATGTAGGAACTACCTCACCCATTGCAGGAGTGGAAGGAAAATCTACCATGTTGATTTCAAATGTGTTAGCATTTGCCTCTCATTTGTGAGATATTGATTTGTGCTGAATGCTAACCATCGCAGTTCAAGAAAACAAGCTGCCCCTTTCCTGCGAGTGCAAGTCTTACAGAACAAGAGCAACACAAATTAAATCTCTGACAACAATTCCTGTGTGCAGACAGACTCATGGTGTAATTCTAGGCAGAAAACGATATTTGATTGGCAATTTCAAAGCACATTTACTACTGTGGTAGAGCAAATGATAATTACTGTAACAGCCTGACACATTTTCCTAATAGTTCAGAGAGGCAGAAAAGAGCACATGTCCTAACAGCTACTTGAGACCATGAGCATGTGGAACCTGGGTGAGTGATTAGACTAGAGCAAAGGAAATGAGCCTTGGTGACGTTGAATGTGTTAGCGTTACACACTGCTATCTGAAATACCACACAGTGCTGAATAGTAAGCATGGGAGTGCAGGAAAATCAGCTGCCTGTGTGCTAAGAGTGTGCTTCTGGAGACTGTGTATTGTCAGGTGCAAGAGAGATCTGCATGGACGCTTGCACAACTGCATGAAGACTGCAGAGATGTATGTAAGAGTACATGTGTGGTAAGGGTTAATTGGAGTTTTGAACATGTAGGAACTACCTCACCCATTGCAGGAGTGGAAGGAAAATCTACCATGTTGATTTCAAATGTGTTAGCATTTGCCTCTCATTTGTGAGATATTAATTTGTGCTGAATGCTAACCATCACAGTTCAAGAAAACAAGCTGCCCCTTTCCTGTGAGTGCAAGTCTTACAGAACTAGAGCAACACAAATTAAATCTCTGACAACAATTCCTGTGTGCAGACAGACTCATGGTGTGATTCTAGGCAGAAAACGATATTTGATTGGCAATTTCAAAGCACATTTACTACTGTGGTAGAGCAAGTGATAATTACTGTAACAGCCTGACACATTTTCCTAATAGTTTAGAGAGGCAGAGAAGAGCACATGTCCTAACAGCTACTTGAGACCATGAGCATGTGGAACCTGGGTGAGTGATTAGACTAGAGCAAAGGAAATGAGCCTTGGTGACGTTGAATGTGTTAGCGTTACACACTACTATCTGAAATACCACACAGTGCTGAATAGTAAGCTTGGGAGTGCAGGAAAGTCAGCTGCCTGTGTGCTAAGAGTGTGCTTCTGGAGACTGTGTATTGTCAGGTGCAAGAGAGATCTGCATGGACGCTTGCACAACTGCATGAAGACTGCAGAGATGTATGTAAGAGTACATGTGTGGTAAGGGTTAATTGGAGCTTTGAACATGTAGGAACTACCTCACCCATTGCAGGAGTGGAAGGAAAATCTACCATGTTGATTTCAAATGTGTTAGCATTCGCCTCTCATTTGTGAGATATTCATTTGTGCTGAATGCTAACCATCACAGTTCAAGAAAACAAGCTGCCCCTTCCCTGCGAGTGCAAGTCTTACAGAACAAGAGCAACACAAACTAAATCTCTGACAACAATTCCTTTGTGCAGACAGACTCATGGTGTGATTCTAGGCAGAAAACGATATTTGATTGGCAATTTCAAAGCACATTTACTACTGTGGTAGAGCAAGTGATAATTACTGTAACAGCCTGACACATTTTCCTTATAGTTTAGAGAGGGAGAAAAGAGCACATGTCCTAACAGCTACTTGAGACCATGAGCATGTGGAACCTGGCTGAGTGATTAGACTAGAGCAAAGGAAATGATCCTTGGTGACGTTGAATGTGTTAGCGTTACACACTGCTATCTGAAATACCACACAGTGCTGAATAGTAAGCATGGGAGTGCAGGAAAATCAGCTGCCTGTGTGCTAAGAGTGTGCTTCTGGAGACTGTGTATTGTCAGGTGCAAGAGAGATCTGCATGGACACTTGCACAACTGCATGAAGACTGCAGAGATGTATGTAAGAGTACATGTGTGGTAAGGGTTAATTGGAGATTTTGAACATGTAGGAACTACCTCACCCATTGCAGGAGTGGAAGGAAAATCTACCATGTTGATTTCAAATGTGTTAGCATTTGCCTCTCATTTGTGAGATATTGATTCGTGCTGAATGCTAACCATCGCAGTTCAAGAAAACAAGCTGCCCCTTTCCTGCGAGTGCAAGTCTTACAGAACAAGAGCAACACAAATTAAATCTCTGACAACAATTCCTGTGTGCAGACAGACTCATGGTGTAATTCTAGGCAGAAAACGATATTTGATTGGCAATTTCAAAGCACATTTACTACTGTGGTAGAGCAAGTGAACATTACTGAAACAGCCTGACACATTTTCCTTATAGTTTAGAGAGGCAAAAAAGAGCACATGTCCTAACAGCTACTTGACACCATGAGCATGTGGAAACTGGGTGAGTGATTAGACTAGAGCAAAGGAAATGAGCCTTGGTGACGTTGAATGTGTTAGCGTTACACACTGCTATCTGAAATACCACACAGTGCTGAATAGTAAGCATGGGAGTGCAGGAAAATCAGCTTCCTGTGTGCTAAGAGTGTGCTTCTGGAGACTGTGTATTGTTAGGTGCAAGAGAGATCTGCATGGACGCTTGCACAACTGCATGAAGACTGCAGAGATGTATGTAAGAGTACATGTGTGGTAAGGGTTAATTGGAGTTTTGAACATGTAGGAACTACATCACCCATTGCAGGAGTGGAAGGAAAATCTGCCATGTTGATTTCAAATGTGTTAGCATTTGCCTCTCATTTGTGAGATATTGATTTGTGCTGAATGCTAACCATCACAGTTCAAGAAAACAAGCTGCCCCTTTCCTGCGAGTGCAAGTCTTACAGAACAAGAGCAACACGAATTAAATCTCTGACAACAATTCCTGTGTGCAGACAGACTCATGGTGTGAATCTAGGCAGAAAACGATATTTGATTGCCAATTTCAAAGCACATTTACTACTGTGGTAGAGCAAATGATAATTACTGTAACAGCCTGACACATTTTCCTAATAGTTCAGAGAGGCAGAAAAGAGCACATGTCCTAACAGCTACTTGAGACCATGAGCATGTGGAACCTGGGTGAGTGATTAGACTAGAGCAAAGGAAATGAGCCTTGGTGACGTTGAATGTGTTAGCGTTACACACTACTATCTGAAATACCACACAGTGCTGAATAGTAAGCTTGGGAGTGCAGGAAAGTCAGCTGCCTGTGTGCTTCTGGAGACTGTGTATTGTCAGGTGCAAGAGAGATCTGCATGGACGCTTGCACAACTGCATGAAGACTGCAGAGATGTATGTAAGAGTACATGTGTGGTAAGGGTTAATTGGAGCTTTGAACATGTAGGAACTACCTCACCCATTGCAGGAGTGGAAGGAAAATCTACCATGTTGATTTCAAATGTGTTAGCATTCGCCTCTCATTTGTGAGATATTCATTTGTGCTGAATGCTAACCATCACAGTTCAAGAAAACAAGCTGCCCCTTCCCTGCGAGTGCAAGTCTTACAGAACAAGAGCAACACAAACTAAATCTCTGACAACAATTCCTTTGTGCAGACAGACTCATGGTGTGATTCTAGGCAGAAAACGATATTTGATTGGCAATTTCAAAGCACATTTACTACTGTGGTAGAGCAAGTGATAATTACTGTAACAGCCTGACACATTTTCCTTATAGTTTAGAGAGGGAGAAAAGAGCACATGTCCTAACAGCTACTTGAGACCATGAGCATGTGGAACCTGGCTGAGTGATTAGACTAGAGCAAAGGAAATGATCCTTGGTGACGTTGAATGTGTTAGCGTTACACACTGCTATCTGAAATACCACACAGTGCTGAATAGTAAGCATGGGAGTGCAGGAAAATCAGCTGCCTGTGTGCTAAGAGTGTGCTTCTGGAGACTGTGTATTGTCAGGTGCAAGAGAGATCTGCATGGACACTTGCACAACTGCATGAAGACTGCAGAGATGTATGTAAGAGTACATGTGTGGTAAGGGTTAATTGGAGATTTTGAACATGTAGGAACTACCTCACCCATTGCAGGAGTGGAAGGAAAATCTACCATGTTGATTTCAAATGTGTTAGCATTTGCCTCTCATTTGTGAGATATTGATTTGTGCTGAATGCTAACCATCGCAGTTCAAGAAAACAAGCTGCCCCTTTCCTGCGAGTGCAAGTCTTACAGAACAAGAGCAACACAAATTAAATCTCTGACAACAATTCCTGTGTGCAGACAGACTCATGGTGTAATTCTAGGCAGAAAACGATATTTGATTGGCAATTTCAAAGCACATTTACTACTGTGGTAGAGCAAATGATAATTACTGTAACAGCCTGACACATTTTCCTAATAGTTCAGAGAGGCAGAAAAGAGCACATGTCCTAACAGCTACTTGAGACCATGAGCATGTGGAACCTGGGTGAGTGATTAGACTAGAGCAAAGGAAATGAGCCTTGGTGACGTTGAATGTGTTAGCGTTACACACTGCTATCTGAAATACCACACAGTGCTGAATAGTAAGCATGGGAGTGCAGGAAAATCAGCTGCCTGTGTGCTAAGAGTGTGCTTCTGGAGACTGTGTATTGTCAGGTGCAAGAGAGATCTGCATGGACGCTTGCACAACTGCATGAAAACTGCAGAGATGTATGTAAGAGTACATGTGTGGTAAGGGTTAATTGGAGTTTTGAACATGTAGGAACTACCTCACCCATTGCAGGAGTGGAAGGAAAATCTACCATGTTGATTTCAAATGTGTTAGCATTTGCCTCTCATTTGTGAGATATTAATTTGTGCTGAATGCTAACCATCACAGTTCAAGAAAACAAGCTGCCCCTTTCCTGTGAGTGCAAGTCTTACAGAACTAGAGCAACACAAATTAAATCTCTGACAACAATTCCTGTGTGCAGACAGACTCATGGTGTGATTCTAGGCAGAAAACGATATTTGATTGGCAATTTCAAAGCACATTTACTACTGTGGTAGAGCAAGTGATAATTACTGTAACAGCCTGACACATTTTCCTTATAGTTTAGAGAGGCAGAAAAGAGCACATGTCCTAACAGCTACTTGAGACCATGAGCATGTGGAACCTGGGTGAGTGATTAGACATTAGACTAGATCAAAGGAAATGAGCCTTGGTGACGTTGAATGTGTTAGCGTTACACACTGCTATCTGAAATACCACACAGTGCTGAATAGTAAGCATGGGAGTGCAGGAAAATCAGCTGCCTGTGTGCTAAGAGTGTGCTTCTGGAGACTGTGTATTGTCAGGTGCAAGAGAGATCTGCATGGACGCTTGCACAACTGCATGAAGACTGCAGAGATGTATGTAAGAGTACATGTGTGGTAAGGGTTAATTGGAGTTTTGAACATGTAGGAACTACCTCACCCATTGCAGGAGTGGAAGGAAAATCTACCATGTTGATTTCAAATGTGTTAGCATTTGCCTCTCATTTGTGAGATATTGATTTGTGCTGAATGCTAACCATCACAGTTCAAGAAAACAAGCTGCCCCTTTCCTGCGAGTGCAAATCTTACAGAACAAGAGCAACACAAATTAAATCTCTGACAACAATTCCTGTGTGCAGACAGACTCATGGTGTGATTCTAGGCAGAAAACGATATTTGATTGGCAATTTCAAAGCACATTTACTACTGTGGTAGAGCAAGTGATAATTACTGTAACAGCCTGACACATTTTCCTTGTAGTTTAGAGAGGCAGAAAAGAGCACATGTCCTAACAGCTACTTGAGACCATGAGCATGTGGAACCTGGGTGAGTGATTATACTAGAGCAAAGGAAATTAGCCTTGGTGACGTTGAATGTGTTAGCGTTACACACTGCTATCTGAAATACTACACAGTGCTGAATAGTAAGCATGGGAGTGCAGGAAAATCAGCTGCCTGTGTGCTAAGAGTGTACTTCTGGAGACTGTGTATTGTCAGGTGCAAGAGAGATCTGCATGGACGCTTGCACAACTGCATGAAGACTGCAGAGATGTATGTAAGAGTACATGTGTGGTAAGGGTTAATTGGAGCTTTGAACATGTAGGAACTACCTCACCCATTGCAGGAGTGGAAGGAAAATCTACCATGTTGATTTCAAATGTGTTAGCATTTGCCTCTCATTTGTGAGATATTGATTTGTGCTGAATGCTAACCATCACAGTTCAAGAAAACAAGCTGCCCCTTCCCTGTGAGTGCAAGTCTTACAGAACAAGAGCAACACAAATAAATCTCTGACAACAATTCCTGTGTGCAGACAGACTCATGGTGTGATTCTAGGCAGAAAACGATATTTGATTGGCAATTTCAAAGCACATTTACTACTGTGGTAGAGCAAGTGATACTTACTGTAACAGCCTGACACATTTTCCTTATAGTTTAGAGAGGCAGAAAAGAGCACATGTCCTAACAGCTACTTGAGACCATGAGCATGTGGAACCTGGGTGAGTGATTAGACTAGAGCAAAGGAAATGATCCTTGGTGACGTTGAATGTGTTAGCGTTACACACTGCTATCTGAAATACCACACAGTGCTGAATAGTAAGCATGGGAGTGCAGGAAAATCAACTGCCTGTGTGCTAAGAGTGTGCTTCTGGAGACTGTGTATTGTCAGGTGCAAGAGAGATCTGCATGGACGCTTGCACAACTGCATGAAGACTGCAGAGATGTATGTAAGAGTACATGTGTGGTAAGGGTTAATTGGAGGTTTTGAACATGTAGGAACTACCTCACCCATTGCAGGAGTGGAAGGAAAATCTACCATGTTGATTTCAAATGTGTTAGCATTTGCCTCTCATTTGTGAGATATTGATTTGTGCTGAATGCTAACCATCGCAGTTCAAGAAAACAAGCTGCCCCTTTCCTGCGAGTGCAAGTCTTACAGAACAAGAGCAACACAAATTAAATCTCTGACAACAATTCCTGTGTGCAGACAGACTCATGGTGTGATTCTAGGCAGAAAACGATATTTCATTGGCAATTTCAAAGCACATTTACTACTGTGGTAGAGCAAGTGAAAATTACTGTAACAGCCTGACACATTTTCCTTATAGTTTAGAGAGGCAGAAAAGAGCACATGTCCTAACAGCTACTTGAGACCATGAGCATGTGGAAACTGGGTGAGTGATTAGACTAGAGCAAAGGAAATGAGCCTTGGTGACGTTGAATATGTTAGCGTTACACACTGCTATCTGAAATACCACACAGTGCTGTATAGTAAGCATGGGAGTGCAGGAAAATCAGCTGCCTGTGTGCTAAGAGTGTGCTTCTGGAGACTGTGTATTGTCAGGTGCAAGAGAGATCTGCATGGACGCTTGCACAACTGCATAAAGACTGCAGAGCTGTATGTAAGAGTACATGTGTGGTAAGGGTTAATTGGAGGGTAAACAACCTTTACAACGCAACTTTTACAACGCACTACTATTACAACGAAACTTTTACAACGCAAGTGGATTTACAACGCATGCCATTACAACGCAAGTCTTTACATCGACTTGCGCTAGATGGCGTGCTAACATTACAAATAGTGTAGTTTACTATCCCAACACCTTCCCTACTGTTAAGTGGACTGGAGTTGGAATAGTAAATTACGCTTTTCTAATGTTAGCACGCCATCTAGCGCAGGTCGATGTAAAGACTTGCGTTGTAATGTCATAGCATAGTAACATCGCAGTCGTTGTAACGACCGCGATGTAACTGCGCGCGTTGTAATGACTCGCGTTGTTACGTCATACATCCAATTGGAGTTTTGAACATGTAGGAACTACTTCACCCATTGCAGGAGTGGAAGGAAAATCTACCATGTTGATTTCAAATGTGTTAGCATTTGACTCTCATTTGTGAGATATTGATTTGTGCTGAATGCTAACCATCACAGTTCAAGAAAACAAGCTGCCCCTTTCCTGCGAGTGCAAGTCTTACAGAACAAGAGCAACACAAATTAAATCTCTGACAACAATTCCTATGTGCAGACAGACTCATGGTGTGATTCTAGGCGGAAAACGATATTTGATTGGCAATTTCAAAGCACATTTACTACTGTGGTAGAGCAAGTGATAATTACTGTAACAGCCTGACACATTTTCCTTATAGTTTAGAGAGGCAGAAAAGAGCACATGTCCTAACAGCTACTTGAGACCATGAGCATGTGGAACCTGGGTGTGTGATTAGACTAGAGCAAAGGAAATGAGCCTTGGTGACGTTGAATGTGTCAGCGTTACACAATGCTATCTGAAATACCACACAGTGCCGAATAGTAAGCATGGGAGTGCAGGAAAATCAGCTGCCTGTGTGCTAAGAGTGTGCTTCTGGAGACTGTGTATTGTCAGGTGCAAGAGAGATCTGCATGGACGCTTGCACAACTGCATGAAGACTGCAGAGATGTATGTAAGAGTACATGTGTGGTAAGGGTTAATTGGAGTTTTGAACATGTAGGAACTACCTCACCCATTGCAGGAGTGGAAGGAAAATCTACCATATTGATTTCAAATGTGTTAGCATTTGCCTCTCATTTGTGAGATATTGATTTGTTCTGAATGCTAACCATCACAGTTCAAGAAAACAAGCTGCCCCTTTCCTGCGAGTGCAAGTCTTACAGAACAAGAGCAACAAGAATTAAATCTCTGACAACAATTCCTGTGTGCAGACAGACTCATGGTGTGATTCTAGGCAGAAAACGATACTTGATTGGCAATTTCAAAGCACATTTACTACTGTGGTAGAGCAAGTGATAATTACTGTAACAGCCTGACACATTTTCCTTATAGTTTAGAGAGGCAGAAAAGAGCACATGTCCTAACAGCTACTTTAGAGCATGAGCATGTGGAACCTGGGTGAGTTATTAGACATTAAACTAGATCAAAGGAAATGAGCCTTGGTGACGTTGAATGTGTTAGCGTTACACACTGCTATCTGAAATACCACACAGTGCTGAATGGTAAGCATGGGAGTGCAGGAAAATCAGCTTCCTGTGTGCTAAGAGTGTGCTTCTGGAGACTGTGTATTGTTAGGTGCAAGAGAGATCTGCATGGACGCTTGCACAACTGCATGAAGACTGCAGAGATATATGTAAGAGTACATGTGTGGTAAGGGTTAATTGGAGTTTTGAACATGTAGGAACTACATCACCCATTGCAGGAGTGGAAGGAAAATCTACCATGTTGATTTCAAATGTGTTAGCATTTGCCTCTCATTTGTGAGATATTGATTTGTGCTGAATGCTAACCATCACAGTTCAAGAAAACAAGCTGCCCCTTTCCTGCGAGTGCAAGTCTTACAGAACAAGAGTAACACAAATAAATCTCTGACAACAATTCCTGTGTGCAGACAGACTCATGGTGTGATTCTAGGCAGAAAACGATATTTGATTGGCAATTTCAAAGCACATTTACTACTGTGGTAGAGCAAGTGATACTTACTGTAACAGCCTGACACATTTTCCTTATAGTTTAGAGAGGCAGAAAAGAGCACATGTCCTAACAGCTACTTGAGACCATGAGCATGTGGAACCTGGGTGAGTGATTAGACTAGAGCAAAGGAAATGATCCTTGGTGACGTTGAATGTGTTAGCGTTACACACTGCTATCTGAAATACCACAGAGTGCTGAATAGTAAGCATGGGAGTGCAGGAAAATCAACTGCCTGTGTGCTAAGAGTGTGCTTCTGGAGACTGTGTATTGTCAGGTGCAAGAGAGATCTGCATGGACGCTTGCACAACTGCATGAAGACTGCAGAGATGTATGTAAGAGTCCATGTGTGGTAAGTGTTAATTGGAGGTTTTGAACATGTAGGAACTACCTCACCCATTGCAGGAGTGGAAGGAAAATCTACCATGTTGATTTCAAATGTGTTAGCATTTGCCTCTCATTTGTGAGATATTGATTTGTGCTGAATGCTAACCATTGCAGTTCAAGAAAACAAGCTGCCCCTTTCCTGCGAGTGCAAGTCTTACAGAACAAGAGCAACACAAATTAAATCTCTGACAACAATTCCTGTGTGCAGCCAGACTCATGGTGTGATTCTAGGCAGAAAACGATATTTCATTGGCAATTTCAAAGCACATTTACTACTGTGGTAGAGCAAGTGAAAATTACTGTAACAGCCTGACACATTTTCCTTATAGTTTAGAGAGGCAGAAAAGAGCACATGTCCTAACAGCTACTTGAGACCATGAGCATGTGGAAACTGGGTGAGTGATTAGACTAGAGCAAAGGAAATGAGCCTTGGTGACGTTGAATGTGTTAGCGTTACACACTGCTATCTGAAATACCACACAGTGCTGAATAGTAAGCATGGGAGTGCAGGAAAATCAGCTGCCTGTGTGCTAAGAGTGTGCTTCTGGAGACTGTGTATTGTCAGGTGCAAGAGAGATCTGCATGGACGCTTGCACAACTGCATAAAGACTGCAGAGCTGTATGTAAGAGTACATGTGTGGTAAGGGTTAATTGGAGGGTAAACAACCTTTACAACGCAACTTTTACAACGCACTACTATTACAACGAAACTTTTACATCGCAAGTGGATTTACAACGCATGCCATTACAACGCAAGTCTTTACATCGACTTGCGCTAGATGGCGTGCTAACATTACAAATAGTGTAGTTTACTATCCCAACACCTTCCCTACTGTTAAGTGGACTGGAGTTGGAATAGTAAATTACGCTTTTCTAATGTTAGCACGCCATCTAGCGCAGGTCGATGTAAAGACTTGCGTTGTAATGGCATAGCGTAGTAACATCGCAGTCGTTGTAACGACCGCGATGTAACTGCGCGCGTTGTAATGACTCGCGTTGTTACGTCATACATCCAATTGGAGTTTTGAACATGTAGGAACTACTTCACCCATTGCAGGAGTGGAAGGAAAATCTACCATGTTGATTTCAAATGTGTTAGCATTTGACTCTCATTTGTGAGATATTGATTTGTGCTGAATGCTAACTGTTGGACAGGCCACACGAAGGGCTTGCTCCCTCCCCGCCTGACAGGGCCCAAGCCCCGGCCCACCAGGCGTGACCCACGAGAATCACCCGCACCCCGTCTCCCGACGGGACTCCTGCCCTTGGACCTCCATGTATCACGGGCCCAAGCCACCACCGGCTCCCTCGGCCGGGTCAAGCCGCCATCTTGGGCCCTGCGCCACGAGGCCGCGTGGTCTCCCCCCGACCCTAACCCTGGGCCTGGCCAGTCCCGACATCCCGGCACCACCATCCACCCAGGAGGTGAGCGGACCACTTGGCAGGTCAATGGGAGAACGAAGCGCCAAGGACTCTCCCCCGCCAGGTGACGATCGCCTCCAGCTCCCCCCAGGCACCGGCTCCACCCCCCGCTGGGTGTCTGGACACCTTCATCTCGGACCCTCCGACCTCCAAGTGCGAGGGTCCGGACATCAAAGGGCACCTGCCCTATAACTGGAGCAGCTCCGGAGCAGGAGGGAGTTGTATCCTGGAGTCGAGAGACACCGAGAGAACTCAGCCTTGACGGACTACTGGCGCTGCCGTAGCCCTATCTTGTGAACTATCGTCCTGCCTGCTGGCGCTGCCGCGGCCTTCTGCAACATCCAACCTCGTCGGGACCTGCTGGCGCTGTCGCGGCCCGTTGTAACGACCATCTTCCCCGGGACCTGCTGGCGCTGCCGCGGACCGTACCTCAACCATCTTCACTGGGACCTCCTGGCGCTGCCGCGGACCGTGTAACGACCATCTTCACTGGGACCTGCTGGCGCTGCCGCGGACCGTGTATCGACCATCTTCACTGGGACCTGCTGGCGCTGCCGCGGCCCGTACCCACTAGACCACCAAGCTCGAGGATTGTGAGCTACCCACCACACCACCTCAACTACCAGACTGGTAATCAGACTATCCCGCTACCCCCTTGTCCCACCTTGAGAGACTTGAATCGAGGGGACCCCTGAGTCCAGACCTCCTTGTACCTTTCCATCGTACCGTAAGAAGTGCTTATAAAGAACGCTAACTCATCTCCTTGTGTGGTATCTGTCTGTGGGGGGGAAGTTATTTATCTGTACGATCGCTGGAGACGGCTCTCCTCGGAGACCTCTCCCCTTGTCCTCGGCCGACCCTCCCGGTCCGTCTAACATTGGTGGCCAGCGGCGCGATCCGAATCAACGCGTAATCGTACAGAGAGTAGCTCACCCCACGACAAAACCACGATGTCAGCCAAAGATAGCGGTTCCACTGAAAAGTTACAAATGGATAAGTTGGAAGAATATAGCCACCGCGAACTTAAACAATTCTGCATGGAACTCGGCATTGCTACCACCGGCCTGAGTACCAAAGATGATTTGAAGCGCGCCCTTGAGTCATGGGCAGAAACGGGGATCACCGGATCCTCCGACCAAAACAGTGTCGCACCAGAGGGGAGCGCCACGGCTCCAGAGGAGCGGGGAACGGGCCTCTCGCAGGAGGAGATCCAGGAAAGAGAAAGGAACAGATTACACGAGTTGGAAATGGCACGACTCAAGATGGACGGTGAACTAAAATTAGCCGAGCAGAAATTAAATCTAGAGCATCTGCGGCTCCGAGAGGAACGAGAAGAAAAACAGAGACAGAGAGAGCTTGAGGAAAAAAGAATAACACTCGAACACGAGCGCAAACTGGCGGAAATAGAACTTCGGAAACAGAATAAAGAACCGGGGGTGCCTGAGCGACCGCACACCCCAGGGGCAACCGAGAAAAAAGTCCACATCCCCAAGGATGTTGTCCGAGAGTATGTCCGAGAAGACGACATACAGCAGTGGTTCAAAGCCTACGAGATCGCCATGACCTCCCACCGGATCGACCGGAGTGATTGGGGAGCTGGACTATGGGGGAGGTTCGTCAACGAAGGTCGCGATGCCCTGTTGCAGCTCCCAGATCACCAAATGTCGTCCTACGACCACATGAAGGCTGCCCTCCTCACCCACTACGGCCTCACACCCGAGATGTACCGCCAGAGGTTCAGAGACTGCACCCGGATCCCGGGTACAACTTGGGTGGAGTACGTAAACTATTTCAGCCGAGCCTTCGAGGGTTGGATCAAGGGGAGCCATGTAACGACCTACGAACAACTCTTTAACCTTATGGTATGGGAACATCTGTCGAACAACTGCTTCATCGAGCTCAGGCAACACCTCCTCGACAGTAAATTGACTGACCCCCGGCAGCTCGCCGCTGAAGCTGACCGATGGGAGAGCACCCGAGTGGGCCGGAGAGGACCACACGAGCAGAACCGAAGCAACCAAGGCCAGCACCGTCCTCGGGGAGGAGGAGGAGGCCAGGGGCGAGGGAGAGACCCCCTCCCGGCAACCCCCATGGCCAGCACCCCGCCCCCGGCCGGACGGGGAAACCCCCCGATGCGTCCAGGGTTCCGAGCCAATGTCACGTGCCACCGATGCCAGCGAGTCGGCCATTACGCCAATGACCCGAGCTGCCCGCAGAACCAAACGCCCAAGCCCCGCCAGGTCGCTGCCGCCGCCCTGGGGGAAGAACGACTATCAGAGGAACAGGAAGAGTATGAGCCGGCCCAGCAAGAGTGGGAGCCGGCCGCCATGGTTCTAGCGTACCTAGGGGGAAAAGACATAGTCCCGCGGGCTCCCCTACCCGCCAACACCAGGAAATACGGTCAGTGGGTGACCATTAATGGGCATCGGGCCGAGGCCTTACGTGACACAGGCGCCAGTGTGACGGCCGTCCGCTGTCACCTGGTGAAACCCGACCAGATCCTGCCGAACATTCTCTGCCCCGTCCGCTCAGCCGACAATTCTGAAAGTCTGTGTCAAATGGCCCGCGTCCCCTTCGAATGGGGAGGGGTCTCCGGCATGTTGAAAGTGACGGTCCGGGATGATGCCCCCGTGGACTGCCTCCTGGGGAATGACCTTGAGAGTTCCCCGTGGGCCACCGTCGAGAGAAGAGAGCACCTGGGGATGCTGGGCCTCCCGGACTGGGCCTGCGTAACCACCCGGTCCATGGCCACCCGTGCCGTTCCCCGACCAGAAGAACCGGAATGGCCAGCACCTCCGCCCCCGGTCGCCCCAGTAGAAGACAACGACGAGGCCAACCCCCCGGAACCAACGACCGAAGGGGACGTGCAACCCCAGGACGTCCTCGGCCTGGCTCAGTGGCGTCAAGAAGGGGGGCCCACCCAAGAACAGTTCCGCCAGGAGCAAAAGAACTGCCCCTCCCTCGAGGGACTCCGCCAACAAGCCAGCGCCCAGAGCGCAGGGGACTCCACCGGAACTCACTGGGTCTACTGGGAGAACGACCTGCTATACAGCGAACAGAGAATCGCAGAGCTAGGGGCCGGTCGAGTACTGGTGGTACCTCTCCGCTTCAGAGACTTCCTGCTCAACCTGGCCCACGATGTCCCCCTGGCTGGACACCTGGGCCAAGACAAAACGTACAGTCGCCTAGTGACCCACTTTTTCTGGCCGAAGATGCGGAACGACGTCCTGAACCACTGCCGGTCCTGCCCCACGTGCCAGGCCAGCGGGAAGAGTGGCCGTAAGCTGAAGGCCCCTCTACAACCCTTCCCAGTGGTCACCACCCCGTTCGAGAGGGTAGGAATAGACATTTTGGGGCCCCTGGACCCCTGCACAGCACAAGGACATAGGTTCATCCTGGTACTAGTGGATCACGCCACCCGCTACCCCGAGGCGGTGCCTCTACGAACTGTAACAGCTCCGGTGGTTGGCCGGGCCCTAATGGGGATCTTCTCCCGGGTGGGCTTCCCCCGAGAAGTCATCAGCGACCGAGGCACGAACTTCATCTCCAAATACATGAAGTCCCTCTGGCAACAGTGCGGGGTCACCTACCGATTCACGACCCCCTATCACCCCCAAGGGAACGGGCTAGTGGAACGATTCAACCGCACTCTCAAGGGGATGATTGGGGGATTGGGAGAGCCCCTCCGTCGCCAGTGGGATGTACTACTCCCGTGCCTCCTCTTCGCCTACCGAGAAGTTCCCCAGAAGTCCCTCGGTTTTAGCCCTTTCGAACTCCTGTACGGGCACCCTGTGCGAGGACCCCTCAGCCTAGTCAAAGAAGGGTGGGAGATGGCCCCCCCGAAGACCCCTCCAGACGTCTTCAAGTACCTCCTGGCCTTGCGTAATCAGACCCGGCGCTTCAGGGAAATGGCCAAGGCGAACCTCGAGGTCAGCCAGGAAGACATGAAGAGATGGTATGACCACAACGCCTCCTCCATCGAGTTCGAACCTGGTCAACAAGTGTGGGTGATGTCCCCCACCGAACCATGTGCCTTGCAAGATAAGTGGACGGGGCCCTTCAGGGTGGTCGAGCGCAAAAGCCCCGTCACTTACCTCATCGACATGGGGACCCCCCGGAACCCCCTTTGGGTCCTCCACACCAACAGACTCAAACCACACTTTGTGCGCTCAGAACTCAGCCTCCTGATGGCTACAGACAGTGGAGCAGAGGAGGACTCCGAACCCCTCCCGGATCTCCTGAAGACTCAGGAGAACGACGGTTCCGTGGACGGGGTCCGGCTCTCCGATGCCCTCACCCCCGAGCAACGCCAGGGCTGCCGGGACCTCCTGCTGCGGTTCGCTTCACTGTTCTCCCTCACTCCCGGGGTCACCCCTTGGTGCTTGCACGACGTGGACACCGGGGACAGTCCCCCTATCCGACACCGGGCCTACCGCGTACCAGATCGGGTACGGGCCTGCATACAAGAGGAAGTGGCCAAAATGCTCACGATCGGGGTCATCGAGCCCTCGGACAGTCCCTGGGCCAGCCCGGTTGTATTGGTCCCCAAAGCCGCTGCCCCCGGCACCACACCTGAACTGAGATTCTGCGTCGACTACCGGGGCTTGAACGCTGTCACCCGAACCGACGCTCATCCTATCCCCAGAGCGGATGAATTGATCGACCGGCTGGGAGCCACCCGCTACCTCAGTATCTTCGACCTAACAGCGGGCTACTGGCAGATCGGTCTCACACCCCGGGCTCAAGAACGATCCGCCTTCTCTACCCCCGATGGCCACTACCACTTCAAGGTCATGCCCTTCGGCATGAAGAACGCCCCCGCTACATTTCAACGTCTTGTGAACCAGGTCTTGGCGGGGCTCGAAGAGTTCAGCGCTGCCTACCTGGACGATATCGCTGTATACAGCCGCCACTGGTCCGACCACCTCCTCCACCTCCAGGAGGTCCTACAGGCCCTCCAGCGGGCCGGCCTCACGATTAAGGCCGGCAAATGCCAAATTGGTCAAGGGTCCGTGACCTACCTGGGGCACCAGGTGGGGAGCGGGCTGGTGGCCCCACTACAACTTAAGATTGCTGCCATCCAGTCCTGGCAGCCCCCCGTCACCCAGACCGAAGTCCGAGCCTTCTTGGGGCTCACCGGCTACTACCGGCGGTTCGTGAGGGACTACGGCAGCATTGTGGGGCCCCTCACGGGTCTCACGTCCAAGAACCAACCGAAGCGGATTAACTGGACCCCCGATTGTCAAGCGGCCTTCGAAAAGCTGAAGGCCGCCCTGTGCACCGCCCCGGTGCTCCAGGCCCCCGATTACAGTCGGGAATTCGTAGTACAGACAGACGCCTCCGACCACGGCATCGGAGCGGTTCTTTCCCAAGTGAACCCCGAGGGTCATGACCAGCCGGTGGCCTTCATCAGCCGACGTCTCCTGGCCCGAGAACAGCACTGGAGCACAATCGAGAGGGAGGCCTTCGCAGTGGTGTGGGCCCTCAAAAAGCTCCGGCCCTATCTCTTCGGTACCCACTTCCGGGTACAAACCGACCATAGACCCCTGCAGTGGCTGATGCAGATGCGGGGGGAAAACCCGAAACTATTGCGCTGGTCCATCTCCCTGCAGGGAATGGACTTCACCGTGGAGCACCGGCCGGGCCAAGACCACGCCAACGCAGATGGCCTGTCACGCTTCTTCCGCCTCGACGAGGAGAGTCCCCAAGAAGATGGGTGACTCTCCCCGCCTTCAGCTGGGGGGGACGCATGTTGGACAGGCCACACGAAGGGCTTGCTCCCTCCCCGCCTGACAGGGCCCAAGCGCCGGCCCACCAGGCGTGACCCACGAGAATCACCCGCACCCCGTCTCCCGACGGGACTCCTGCCCTTGGACCTCCATGTATCACGGGCCCAAGCCACCACCGTCTCCCTCGGCCGGGTCAAGCCGCCATCTTGGGCCCTGCGCCACGAGGCCGCGTGGCCTCCCCCCGACCCTAACCCTGGGCCTGGCCAGTCCCGACATCCCGGCACCACCATCCACCCAGGAGGTGAGCGGACCACTTGGCAGGTCAATGGGAGAACGAAGCGCCAAGGACTCTCCCCCGCCAGGTGACGATCGCCTCCAGCTCCCCCCAGGCACCGGCTCCACCCCCCGCTGGGTGTTTGGACACCTTCATCTCGGACCCTCCGACCTCCAAGTGCGAGGGTCCGGACATCAAAGGGCACCTGCCCTATAACTGGAGCAGCTCCGGAGCAGGAGGGAGTTGTATCCTGGAGTCGAGAGACACCGAGAGAACTCAGCCTTGACGGACTACTGGCGCTGCCGTAGCCCTATCTTGTGAACTATCGTCCTGCCTGCTGGCGCTGCCGCGGCCTTCTGCAACATCCAACCTCGTCGGGACCTGCTGGCGCTGCCGCGGCCCGTTGTAACGACCATCTTCACCGGGACCTGCTGGCGCTGCCGCGGACCGTACCTCAACCATCTTCACTGGGACCTGCTGGCGCTGCCGCGGACCGTGTAACGACCATCTTCACTGGGACCTGCTGGCGCTGCCGCGGACCGTGTATCGACCATCTTCACTGGGACCTGCTGGCGCTGCCGCGGCCCGTACCCACTAGACCACCAAGCTCGAGGATTGTGAGCTACCCACCACACCACCTCAACTATCAGACTGGTAATCAGACTATCCCGCTACCCCCTTGTCCCACCTTGAGAGACTTGAATCGAGGGGACCCCTGAGTCCAGACCTCCTTGTACCTTTCCATCGTACCGTAAGAAGTGCTTATAAAGAACGCTAACTCATCTCCTTGTGTGGTATCTGTCTGTGGGGGGGAAGTTATTTATCTGTACGATCGCTGGAGACGGCTCTCCTCGGAGACCTCTCCCCTTGTCCTCGGCCGACCCTCCCGGTCCGTCTAACACTAACCATCACAGTTCAAGAAAACAAGCTGCCCCTTTCCTGCAAGTGCAAGTCTTACAGAACAAGAGCAACACAAATTAAATCTCTGACAACAATTCCTGTGTGCAGACAGACTCATGGTGTGATTCTAGGCGGAAAACGATATTTTGATTGGCAATTTCAAAGCACATTTACTACTGTGGTAGAGCAAGTGATAATTACTGTAACAGCCTGACACATTTTCCTTATAGTTTAGAGAGGCAGAAAAGAGCACATGTCCTAACAGCTACTTGAGACCATGAGCATGTGGAACCTGGGTGTGTGATTAGACTAGAGCAAAGGAAATGAGCCTGGTGACGTTGAATGTGTCAGCATTACACAATGCTATCTGAAATACCCCACAGTGCTGAATAGTAAGCATGGGAGTGCAGGAAAATCAGCTGCCTGTGTGCTAAGAGTGTGCTTCTGGAGACTGTGTATTGTCAGGTGCAAGAGAGATCTGCATGGACGCTTGCACAACTGCATGAAGACTGCAGAGATGTATGTAAGAGTACATGTGTGGTAAGGGTTAATTGGAGTTTTGAACATGTAGGAACTACCTCACCCATTGCAGGAGTGGAAGGAAAATCTACCATATTGATTTCAAATGTGTTAGCATTTGCCTCTCATTTGTGAGATATTGATTTGTTCTGAATGCTAACCATCACAGTTCAAGAAAACAAGCTGCCCCTTTCCTGCGAGTGCAAGTCTTACAGAACAAGAGCAACAAGAATTAAATCTCTGACAACAATTCCTGTGTGCAGACAGACTCATGGTGTGATTCTAGGCAGAAAACGATACTTGATTGGCAATTTCAAAGCACATTTACTACTGTGGTAGAGCAAGTGATAATTACTGTAACAGCCTGACACATTTTCCTTATAGTTTAGAGAGGCAGAAAAGAGCACATGTCCTAACAGCTACTTGAGACCATGAGCATGTGGAAAATGGGTGAGTGATTAGACTAGAGCAAAGGAAATGAGCCTTGGTGACGTTGAATGTGTTAGCGTTACACACTGCTATCTGAAATACCACACAGTGCTGAATAGTAAGCATGGGAGTGCAGGAAAATCAGCTGCCTGTGTGCTAAGAGTGTGCTTCTGGAGACTGTGTATTCTCAGGTGCAAGAGAGATCTGCATGGACACTTGCACAACTGCATGAAGACTGCAGAGCTGTATGTAAGAGTACATGTGTGGTAAGGGTTAATTGGAGGGTAAACAACCTTTACAACGCAACTTTTACAACGCACTACCATTACAACGAAACTTTTACAATGCAAGTGGATTTACAACGCATGCCATTACAACGCAAGCCTTTACATCGACTTGCGCTAGATGGCGTGCTAACATTACAAATAGTGTAGTTTACTATCCCAACACCTTCCCTACTGTTAAGTGGACTGGAGTTGGAATAGTAAATTACGCTTTTCTAATGTTAGCACGCCATCTAGCGCAGGTCGATGTAAAGACTTGCGTTGTAATGGCATAGCGTAGTAACATCGCAGTCGTTGTAACGACCGCGATGTAACTGCGCGCGTTGTAATGACTCGCGTTGTTACGTCATACATCCAATTGGAGTTTTGAACATGTAGGAACTACTTCACCCATTGCAGGAGTGGAAGGAAAATCTACCATGTTGATTTCAAATGTGTTAGCATTTGACTCTCATTTGTGAGATATTGATTTGTGCTGAATGCTAACCATCACAGTTCAAGAAAACAAGCTGCCCCTTTCCTGCGAGTGCAAGTCTTACAGAACAAGAGCAACACGAATTAAATCTCTGACAACAATTCCTATGTGCAGACAGACTCATGGTGTGATTCTAGGCGGAAAACGATATTTGATTGGCAATTTCAAAGCACATTTACTACTGTGGTAGAGCAACTGATAATTACTGTAACAGCCTGACACATTTTCCTTATAGTTTAGAAAGGCAGAAAAGAGCACATGTCCTAACAGCTACTTGAGACCATGAGCATGTGGAACCTGGGTGTGTGATTAGACTAGAGCAAAGGAAATGAGCCTTGGTGACGTTGAATGTGTCAGCGTTACACAATGCTATCTGAAATACCACACAGTGCTGAATAGTAAGCATGGGAGTGCAGGAAAATCAGCGGCCTGTGTGCTAAGAGTGTGCTTCTGGAGACTGTGTATTGTCAGGTGCAAGAGAGATCTGCATGGACGCTTGCACAACTGCATGAAGACTGCAGAGATGTATGTAAGAGTACATGTGTGATAAGGGTTAATTGGAGTTTTGAACATGTAGGAACTACATCACCCATTGCAGGAGTGGAAGGAAAATCTACCATGTTGATTTCAAATGTGTTAGCATTTGCCTCTCATTTGTGAGATATTGATTTGTTCTGAATGCTAACCATCACAGTTCAAGAAAACAAGCTGCCCCTTTCCTGCGAGTGCAAGTCTTACAGAACAAGAGCAACAAGAATTAAATCTCTGACAACAATTCCTGTGTGCAGACAGACTCATGGTGTGATTCTAGGCAGAAAACGATACTTGATTGGCAATTTCAAAGCACATTTACTACTGTGGTAGAGCAAGTGATAATTACTGTAACAGCCTGACACATTTTCCTTATAGTTTAGAGAGGCAGAAAAGAGCACATGTCCTAACAGCTACTTGAGAGCATGAGCATGTGGAACCTGGGTGAGTGATTAGACATTAGACTAGATCAAAGGAAATGAGCCTTGGTGACGTTGAATGTGTTAGCGTTACACACTGCTATCTGAAATACCACACAGTGCTGAATAGTAAGCATGGGAGTGCAGGAAAATCAGCTGCCTGTGTGCTAAGAGTGTGCTTCTGGAGACTGTGTATTGTCAGGTGCAAGAGAGATCTGCATGGACGCTTGCACAACTGCATGAAGACTGCAGAGATGTATGTAAGAGTACATGTGTGGTAAGGGTTAATTGGAGTTTTGAACATGTAGGAACTACCTCACCCATTGCAGGAATGGAAGGAAAATCTACCATGTTGATTTCAAATGTGTTAGCATTTGCCTCTCATTTGTGAGATATTGATTTGTGCTGAATGCTAACCATCACAGTTCAAGAAAACAAGCTGCCCCTTTCCTGCGAGTGCAAATCTTACAGAACAAGAGCAACACAAATTAAATCTCTGACAACAATTCCTGTGTGCAGACAGACTCATGGTGTGATTCTAGGCAGAAAACGATATTTGATTGGCAATTTCAAAGCACATTTACTACTGTGGTAGAGCAAGTGATAATTACTGTAACAGCCTGACACATTTTCCTTGTAGTTTAGAGAGGCAGAAAAGAGCACATGTCCTAACAGCTACTTGAGACCATGAGCATGTGGAACCTGGGTGAGTGATTATACTAAAGCAAAGGAAATGAGCCTTGGTGACGTTGAATGTGTTAGCGTTACACACTGCTATCTGAAATACTACACAGTGCTGAATAGTAAGCATGGGAGTGCAGGAAAATCAGCTGCCTGTGTGCTAAGAGTGTACTTCTGGAGACTGTGTATTGTCAGGTGCAAGAGAGATCTGCATGGACGCTTGCACAACTGCATGAAGACTGCAGAGATGTATGTAAGAGTACATGTGTGGTAAGTGTTAATTGGAGGTTTTGAACATGTAGGAACTACCTCACCCATTGCAGGAGTGGAAGGAAAATCTACCATGTTGATTTCAAATGTGTTAGCATTTGCCTCTCATTTGTGAGATATTGATTTGTTCTGAATGCTAACCATCACAGTTCAAGAAAACAAGCTGCCCCTTTCCTGCGAGTGCAAGTCTTACAGAACAAGAGCAACAAGAATTAAATCTCTGACAACAATTCCTGTGTGCAGACAGACTCATGGTGTGATTCTAGGCAGAAAACGATACTTGATTGGCAATTTCAAAGCACATTTACTACTGTGGTAGAGCAAGTGATAATTACTGTAACAGCCTGACACATTTTCCTTATAGTTTAGAGAGGCAGAAAAGAGCACATGTCCTAACAGCTACTTGAGAGCATGAGCATGTGGAACCTGGGTGAGTGATTAGACATTAGACTAGATCAAAGGAAATGAGCCTTGGTGACGTTGAATGTGTTAGCGTTACACACTGCTATCTGAAATACCACACAGTGCTGAATAGTAAGCATGGGAGTGCAGGAAAATCAGCTGCCTGTGTGCTAAGAGTGTGCTTCTGGAGACTGTGTATTGTCAGGTGCAAGAGAGATCTGCATGGACGCTTGCACAACTGCATGAAGACTGCAGAGATGTATGTAAGAGTACATGTGTGGTAAGGGTTAATTGGAGTTTTGAACATGTAGGAACTACCTCACCCATTGCAGGAATGGAAGGAAAATCTACCATGTTGATTTCAAATGTGTTAGCATTTGCCTCTCATTTGTGAGATATTGATTTGTGCTGAATGCTAACCATCACAGTTCAAGAAAACAAGCTGCCCCTTTCCTGCGAGTGCAAATCTTACAGAACAAGAGCAACACAAATTAAATCTCTGACAACAATTCCTGTGTGCAGACAGACTCATGGTGTGATTCTAGGCAGAAAACGATATTTGATTGGCAATTTCAAAGCACATTTACTACTGTGGTAGAGCAAGTGATAATTACTGTAACAGCCTGACACATTTTCCTTGTAGTTTAGAGAGGCAGAAAAGAGCACATGTCCTAACAGCTACTTGAGACCATGAGCATGTGGAACCTGGGTGAGTGATTATACTAAAGCAAAGGAAATGAGCCTTGGTGACGTTGAATGTGTTAGCGTTACACACTGCTATCTGAAATACTACACAGTGCTGAATAGTAAGCATGGGAGTGCAGGAAAATCAGCTGCCTGTGTGCTAAGAGTGTACTTCTGGAGACTGTGTATTGTCAGGTGCAAGAGAGATCTGCATGGACGCTTGCACAACTGCATGAAGACTGCAGAGATGTATGTAAGAGTACATGTGTGGTAAGGGTTAATTGGAGCTTTGAACATGTAGGAACTACCTCACCCATTGCAGGAGTGGAAGGAAAATCTACCATGTTGATTTCAAATGTGTTAGCATTTGCCTCTCATTTGTGAGATATTGATTTGTGCTGAATGCTAACCATCACAGTTCAAGAAAACAAGCTGCCCCTTCCCTGTGAGTGCAAGTCTTACAGAACAAGAGCAACACAAATAAATCTCTGACAACAATTCCTGTGTGCAGACAGACTCATGGTGTGATTCTAGGCAGAAAACGATATTTGATTGGCAATTTCAAAGCACATTTACTACTGTGGTAGAGCAAGTGATACTTACTGTAACAGCCTGACACATTTTCCTTATAGTTTAGAGAGGCAGAAAAGAGCACATGTCCTAACAGCTACTTGAGACCATGAGCATGTGGAACCTGGGTGAGTGATTAGACTAGAGCAAAGGAAATGATCCTTGGTGACGTTGAATGTGTTAGCGTTACACACTGCTATCTGAAATACCACACAGTGCTGAATAGTAAGCATGGGAGTGCAGGAAAATCAACTGCCTGTGTGCTAAGAGTTTGCTTCTGGAGACTGTGTATTGTCAGGTGCAAGAGAGATCTGCATGGACGCTTGCACAACTGCATGAAGACTGCAGAGATGTATGTAAGAGTACATGTGTGGTAAGGGTTAATTGGAGGTTTTGAACATGTAGGAACTACCTCACCCATTGCAGGAGTGGAAGGAAAATCTACCATGTTGATTTCAAATGTGTTAGCATTTGCCTCTCATTTGTGAGATATTGATTTGTGCTGAATGCTAACCATCGCAGTTCAAGAAAACAAGCTGCCCCTTTCCTGCGAGTGCAAGTCTTACAGAACAAGAGCAACACAAATTAAATCTCTGACAACAATTCCTGTGTGCAGACAGACTCATGGTGTGATTCTAGGCAGAAAACGATATTTCATTGGCAATTTCAAAGCACATTTACTACTGTGGTAGAGCAAGTGAAAATTACTGTAACAGCCTGACACATTTTCCTTATAGTTTAGAGAGGCAGAAAAGAGCACATGTCCTAACAGCTACTTGAGACCATGAGCATGTGGAAACTGGGTGAGTGATTAGACTAGAGCAAAGGAAATGAGCCTTGGTGACGTTGAATATGTTAGCGTTACACACTGCTATCTGAAATACCACACAGTGCTGTATAGTAAGCATGGGAGTGCAGGAAAATCAGCTGCCTGTGTGCTAAGAGTGTGCTTCTGGAGACTGTGTATTGTCAGGTGCAAGAGAGATCTGCATGGACGCTTGCACAACTGCATAAAGACTGCAGAGCTGTATGTAAGAGTACATGTGTGGTAAGGGTTAATTGGAGGGTAAACAACCTTTACAACGCAACTTTTACAACGCACTACCATTACAACGAAACTTTTACAACGCAAGTGGATTTACAACGCATGCCATTACAACGCAAGTCTTTACATCGACTTGCGCTAGATGGCGTGCTAACATTACAAATAGTGTAGTTTACTATCCCAACACCTTCCCTACTGTTAAGTGGACTGGAGTTGGAATAGTAAATTACGCTTTTCTAATGTTAGCACGCCATCTAGCGCAGGTCGATGTAAAGACTTGCGTTGTAATGGCATAGCATAGTAACATCGCAGTCGTTGTAACGACCGCGATGTAACTGCGCGCGTTGTAATGACTCGCGTTGTTACGTCATACATCCAATTGGAGTTTTGAACATGTAGGAACTACTTCACCCATTGCAGGAGTGGAAGGAAAATCTACCATGTTGATTTCAAATGTGTTAGCATTTGACTCTCATTTGTGAGATATTGATTTGTGCTGAATGCTAACCATCACAGTTCAAGAAAACAAGCTGCCCCTTTCCTGCGAGTGCAAGTCTTACAGAACAAGAGCAACACAAATTAAATCTCTGACAACAATTCCTATGTGCAGACAGACTCATGGTGTGATTCTAGGCGGAAAACGATATTTGATTGGCAATTTCAAAGCACATTTACTACTGTGGTAGAGCAAGTGATAATTACTGTAACAGCCTGACACATTTTCCTTATAGTTTAGAGAGGCAGAAAAGAGCACATGTCCTAACAGCTACTTGAGACCATGAGCATGTGGAACCTGGGTGTGTGATTAGACTAGAGCAAAGGAAATGAGCCTTGGTGACGTTGAATGTGTCAGCGTTACACAATGCTATCTGAAATACCACACAGTGCCGAATAGTAAGCATGGGAGTGCAGGAAAATCAGCTGCCTGTGTGCTAAGAGTGTGCTTCTGGAGACTGTGTATTGTCAGGTGCAAGAGAGATCTGCATGGACACTTGCACAACTGCATGAAGACTGCAGAGATGTATGTAAGAGTACATGTGTGGTAAGGGTTAATTGGAGTTTTGATGTAGGAACCACCTCACCCATTGCAGGAGTGGAAGGAAAATCTACCATATTGATTTCAAATGTGTTAGCATTTGCCTCTCATTTGTGAGATATTGATTTGTTCTGAATGCTAACCATCACAGTTCAAGAAAACAAGCTGCCCCTTTCCTGCGAGTGCAAGTCTTACAGAATAAGAGCAACAAGAATTAAATCTCTGACAACAATTCCTGTGTGCAGACAGACTCATGGTGTGATTCTAGGCAGAAAACGATACTTGATTGGCAATTTCAAAGCACATTTACTACTGTGGTAGAGCAAGTGATAATTACTGTAACAGCCTGACACATTTTCCTTATAGTTTAGAGAGGCAGAAAAGAGCACATGTCCTAACAGCTACTTTAGAGCATGAGCATGTGGAACCTGGGTGAGTGATTAGACATTAAACTAGATCAAAGGAAATGAGCCTTGGTGACGTTGAATGTGTTAGCGTTACACACTGCTATCTGAAATACCACACAGTGCTGAATGGTAAGCATGGGAGTGCAGGAAAATCAGCTTCCTGTGTGCTAAGAGTGTGCTTCTGGAGACTGTGTATTGTTAGGTGCAAGAGAGATCTGCATGGACGCTTGCACAACTGCATGAAGACTGCAGAGATATATGTAAGAGTACATGTGTGGTAAGGGTTAATTGGAGTTTTGAACATGTAGGAACTACATCACCCATTGCAGGAGTGGAAGGAAAATCTACCATGTTGATTTCAAATGTGTTAGCATTTGCCTCTCATTTGTGAGATATTGATTTGTGCTGAATGCTAACCATCACAGTTCAAGAAAACAAGCTGCCCCTTTCCTGCGAGTGCAAGTCTTACAGAACAAGAGCAACACAAATTAAATCTCTGACAACAATTCCTGTGTGCAGACAGACTCATGGTGTGAATCTAGGCAGAAAACGATATTTGATTGGCAATTTCAAAGCACATTTACTACTGTGGTAGAGCAAATGATAATTACTGTAACAGCCTGACACATTTTCCTTATAGTTTAGAGAGGCAGAGAAGAGCACATGTCCTAACAGCTACTTGAGACCATGAGCATGTGGAACCTGGGTGAGTGATTAGACTAGAGCAAAGGAAATGAGCCTTGGTGACGTTGAATGTGTTAGCGTTACACACTACTATCTGAAATACCGCACAGTGCTGAATAGTAAGCTTGGGAGTGCAGGAAAGTCAGCTGCCTGTGTGCTAAGAGTGTGCTTCTGGAGACTGTGTATTGTCAGGTGCAAGAGAGATATGCATGGACGCTTGCACAACTGCATGAAGACTGCAGAGATGTATGTAAGAGTACATGTGTGGTAAGGGTTAATTGGAGTTTTGAACATGTAGGAACTACCTCACCCATTGCAGGAGTGGAAGGAGAATCTACCATGTTGATTTCAAATGTGTTAGCATTTGCCTCTCATTTGTGAGATATTGATTTGTGCTGAATGCTAACCATCACAGTTCAAGAAAATAAGCTGCCCCTTCCCTGTGAGTGCAAGTCTTACAGAACAAGAGTAACACAAATAAATCTCTGACAACAATTCCTGTGTGCAGACAGACTCATGGTGTGATTCTAGGCAGAAAACGATATTTGATTGGCAATTTCAAAGCACATTTACTACTGTGGTAGAGCAAGTGATACTTACTGTAACAGCCTGACACATTTTCCTTATAGTTTAGAGAGGCAGAAAAGAGCACATGTCCTAACAGCTACTTGAGACCATGAGCATGTGGAACCTGGGTGAGTGATTAGACTAGAGCAAAGGAAATGATCCTTGGTGACGTTGAATGTGTTAGCGTTACACACTGCTATCTGAAATACCACAGAGTGCTGAATAGTAAGCATGGGAGTGCAGGAAAATCAACTGCCTGTGTGCTAAGAGTGTGCTTCTGGAGACTGTGTATTGTCAGGTGCAAGAGAGATCTGCATGGACGCTTGCACAACTGCATGAAGACTGCAGAGATGTATGTAAGAGTCCATGTGTGGTAAGTGTTAATTGGAGGTTTTGAACATGTAGGAACTACCTCACCCATTGCAGGAGTGGAAGGAAAATCTACCATGTTGATTTCAAATGTGTTAGCATTTGCCTCTCATTTGTGAGATATTGATTTGTGCTGAATGCTAACCATTGCAGTTCAAGAAAACAAGCTGCCCCTTTCCTGCGAGTGCAAGTCTTACAGAACAAGAGCAACACAAATTAAATCTCTGACAACAATTCCTGTGTGCAGCCAGACTCATGGTGTGATTCTAGGCAGAAAACGATATTTCATTGGCAATTTCAAAGCACATTTACTACTGTGGTAGAGCAAGTGAAAATTACTGTAACAGCCTGACACATTTTCCTTATAGTTTAGAGAGGCAGAAAAGAGCACATGTCCTAACAGCTACTTGAGACCATGAGCATGTGGAAACTGGGTGAGTGATTAGACTAGAGCAAAGGAAATGAGCCTTGGTGACGTTGAATGTGTTAGCGTTACACACTGCTATCTGAAATACCACACAGTGCTGAATAGTAAGCATGGGAGTGCAGGAAAATCAGCTGCCTGTGTGCTAAGAGTGTGCTTCTGGAGACTGTGGATTGTCAGGTGCAAGAGAGATCTGCATGGACGCTTGCACAACTGCATAAAGACTGCAGAGCTGTATGTAAGAGTACATGTGTGGTAAGGGTTAATTGGAGGGTAAACAACCTTTACAACGCAACTTTTACAACGCACTACCATTACAACGAAACTTTTACATCGCAAGTGGATTTACAACGCATGCCATTACAACGCAAGTCTTTACATCGACTTGCGCTAGATGGCGTGCTAACATTACAAATAGTGTAGTTTACTATCCCAACACCTTCCCTACTGTTAAGTGGACTGGAGTTGGAATAGTAAATTACGCTTTTCTAATGTTAGCACGCCATCTAGCGCAGGTCGATGTAAAGACTTGCGTTGTAATGGCATAGCGTAGTAACATCGCAGTCGTTGTAACGACCGCGATGTAACTGCGCGCGTTGTAATGACTCGCGTTGTTACGTCATACAACCAATTGGAGTTTTGAACATGTAGGAACTACTTCACCCATTGCAGGAGTGGAAGGAAAATCTACCATGTTGATTTCAAATGTGTTAGCATTTGACTCTCATTTGTGAGATATTGATTTGTGCTGAATGCTAACTGTTGGACAGGCCACACGAAGGGCTTGCTCCCTCCCCGCCTGACAGGGCCCAAGCCCCGGCCCACCAGGCGTGACCCACGAGAATCACCCGCACCCCGTCTCCCGACGGGACTCCTGCCCTTGGACCTCCATGTATCACGGGCCCAAGCCACCACCGGCTCCCTCGGCCGGGTCAAGCCGCCATCTTGGGCCCTGCGCCACGAGGCCGCGTGGCCTCCCCCCGACCCTAACCCTGGGCCTGGCCAGTCCCGACATCCCGGCACCACCATCCACCCAGGAGGTGAGCGGACCACTTGGCAGGTCAATGGGAGAACGAAGCGCCAAGGACTCTCCCCCGCCAGGTGACGATCGCCTCCAGCTCCCCCCAGGCACCGGCTCCACCCCCCGCTGGGTGTCTGGACACCTTCATCTCGGACCCTCCGACCTCCAAGTGCGAGGGTCCGGACATCAAAGGGCACCTGCCCTATAACTGGAGCAGCTCCGGAGCAGGAGGGAGTTGTATCCTGGAGTCGAGAGACACCGAGAAAACTCAGCCTTGACGGACTACTGGCGCTGCCGTAGCCCTATCTTGTGAACTATCGTCCTGCCTGCTGGCGCTGCCGCGGCCTTCTGCAACATCCAACCTCGTCGGGACCTGCTGGCGCTGCCGCGGCCCGTTGTAACGACCATCTTCACCGGGACCTGCTGGCGCTGCCGCGGACCGTACCTCAACCATCTTCACTGGGACCTGCTGGCGCTGCCGCGGACCGTGTAACGACCATCTTCACTGGGACCTGCTGGCGCTGCCGCGGCCCGTACCCACTAGACCACCAAGCTCGAGGATTGTGAGCTACCCACCACACCACCTCAACTACCAGACTGGTAATCAGACTATCCCGCTACCCCCTTGTCCCACCTTGAGAGACTTGAATCGAGGGGACCCCTGAGTCCAGACCTCCTTGTACCTTTCCATCGTACCGTAAGAAGTGCTTATAAAGAACGCTAACTCATCTCCTTGTGTGGTATCTGTCTGTGGGGGGGAAGTTATTTATCTGTACGATCGCTGGAGACGGCTCTCCTCGGAGACCTCTCCCCTTGTCCTCGGCCGACCCTCCCGGTCCGTCTAACATTGGTGGCCAGCGGCGCGATCCGAATCAACGCGTAATCGTACAGAGAGTAGCTCACCCCACGACAAAACCACGATGTCAGCCAAAGATAGCGGTTCCACTGAAAAGTTACAAATGGATAAGTTGGAAGAATATAGCCACCGCGAACTTAAACAATTCTGCATGGAACTCGGCATTGCTACCACCGGCCTGAGTACCAAAGATGATTTGAAGCGCGCCCTTGAGTCATGGGCAGAAACGGGGATCACCGGATCCTCCGACCAAAACAGTGTCGCACCAGAGGGGAGCGCCACGGCTCCAGAGGAGCGGGGAACGGGCCTCTCGCAGGAGGAGATCCAGGAAAGAGAAAGGAACAGATTACACGAGTTGGAAATGGCACGACTCAAGATGGACGGTGAACTAAAATTAGCCGAGCAGAAATTAAATCTAGAGCATCTGCAGCTCCGAGAGGAACGAGAAGAAAAACAGAGACAGAGAGAGCTTGAGGAAAAAAGAATAACACTCGAACACGAGCGCAAACTGGCGGAAATAGAACTTCGGAAACAGAATAAAGAACCGGGGGTGCCTGAGCGACCGCACACCCCAGGGGCAACCGAGAAAAAAGTCCACATCCCCAAGGATGTTGTCCGAGAGTATGTCCGAGAAGACGACATACAGCAGTGGTTCAAAGCCTACGAGATCGCCATGACCTCCCACCGGATCGACCGGAGTGATTGGGGAGCTGGACTATGGGGGAGGTTCGTCAACGAAGGTCGCGATGCCCTGTTGCAGCTCCCAGATCACCAAATGTCGTCCTACGACCACATGAAGGCTGCCCTCCTCACCCGCTACGGCCTCACACCCGAGATGTACCGCCAGAGGTTCAGAGACTGCACCCGGATCCCGGGTACAACTTGGGTGGAGTACGTAAACTATTTCAGCCGAGCCTTCGAGGGTTGGATCAAGGGGAGCCATGTGACGACCTACGAACAACTCTTTAACCTTATGGTATGGGAACATCTGTCGAACAACTGCTTCGTCGAGCTCAGGCAACACCTCCTCGACAGTAAATTGACTGACCCCCGGCAGCTCGCCACTGAAGCTGACTGATGGGAGAGCACCCGAGTGGGCCGGAGAGGACCACACGAGCAGAACCGAAGCAACCAAGGCCAGCACCGTCCTCGGGGAGGAGGAGGAGGCCAGGGGCGAGGGAGAGACCCCCTCCCGGCAACCCCCGTGGCCAGCACCCCGCCCCCGGCCGGACGGGGAAACCCCCCGATGCGTCCAGGGTTCCGAGCCAATGTCACGTGCCACCGATGCCAGCGAGTCGGCCATTACGCCAATGACCCGAGCTGCCCGCAGAACCAAACGCCCAAGCCCCGCCAGGTCGCTGCCGCCACCCTGGGGGAAGAACGACTATCAGAGGAACAGGAAGAGTATGAGCCGGCCCAGCAAGAGTGGGAGCCGGCCGCCATGGTTCTAGCGTGCCTAGGGGGAAAAGACATAGTCCCGCGGGCTCCCCTACCCGCCAACACCAGGAAATACGGTCAGTGGGTGACCATTAATGGGCATCGGGCCGAGGCCTTACGTGACACAGGCGCCAGTGTGACGGCCGTCCGCTGTCACCTGGTGAAACCCGACCAGATCCTGCCGAACATTCTCTGCCCCGTCCGCTCAGCCGACAATTCCGAAAGTCTGTGTCAAATGGCCCGCGTCCCCTTCGAATGGGGAGGGGTCTCCGGCATGTTGAAAGTGACGGTCCGGGATGATGCCCCCGTGGACTGCCTCCTGGGGAATGACCTTGAGAGTTCCCCGTGGGCCACCGTCGAGAGAAGAGAGCACCTGGGGATGCTGGGCCTCCCGGACTGGGCCTGCGTAACCACCCGGTCCATGGCCACCCGTGCCGTTCCCCGACCAGAAGAACCGGAATGGCCAGCACCTCCGCCCCCGGTCGCCCCAGTAGAAGACAACGACGAGGCCAACCCCCCGGAACCAACGACCGAAGGGGACGCGCAACCCCAGGACGTCCCCGGCCTGGCTCAGTGGCGTCAAGAAGGGGGGCCCACCCAAGAACAGTTCCGCCAGGAGCAAAAGACCTGCCCCTCCCTCGAGGGACTCCGCTAACAAGCCAGCGCCCAGAGCGCAGGGGACTCCACCGGAACTCACTGGGTCTACTGGGAGAACGACCTGCTATACAGCGAACAGAGAATCGCAGAGCTAGGGGCCGGTCGAGTACTGGTGGTACCTCTCCGCTTCAGAGACTTCCTGCTCAACCTGGCCCACGATGTCCCCCTGGCTGGACACCTGGGCCAAGACAAAACGTACAGTCGCCTAGTGACCCACTTTTTCTGGCCGAAGATGCGGAACGACGTCCTGAACCACTGCCGGTCCTGCCCCACGTGCCAGGCCAGCGGGAAGAGTGGCCGTAAGCTGAAGGCCCCTCTACAACCCTTCCCAGTGGTCACCACCCCGTTCGAGAGGGTAGGAATAGACATTGTGGGGCCCCTGGACCCCTGCACAGCACAAGGACATAGGTTCATCCTGGTACTAGTGGATCACGCCACCCGCTACCCCGAGGCGGTGCCTCTACGAACTGTAACAGCTCCGGTGGTTGGCCGGGCCCTAATGGGGATCTTCTCCCGGGTGGGCTTCCCCCGAGAAGTCGTCAGCGACCGAGGCACGAACTTCATCTCCAAATACATGAAGTCCCTCTGGCAACAGTGCGGGGTCACCTACCGATTCACGACCCCCTATCACCCCCAAGGGAACGGGCTAGTGGAACGATTCAACCGCACTCTCAAGGGGATGATTGGGGGATTGGGAGAGCCCCTCCGTCGCCAGTGGGATGTACTACCTCCTCTTCGCCTACCGAGAAGTTCCCCAGAAGTCCCTCGGTTTTAGCCCTTTCGAACTCCTGTACGGGCACCCTGTGCGAGGACCCCTCAGCCTAGTCAAAGAAGGGTGGGAGATGGCCCCCCCGAAGACCCCTCCAGACGTCTTCAAGTACCTCCTGGCCTTGCGTAATCAGACCCGGCGATTCAGGGAAATGGCCAAGGCGAACCTCGAGGTCAGCCAGGAAGACATGAAGAGATGGTATGACCACAACGCCTCCTCCATCGAGTTCGTACCTGGTCAACAAGTGTGGGTGATGTCCCCCACCGAACCATGTGCCTTGCAAGATAAGTGGACGGGGCCCTTCAGGGTGGTCGAGCGCAAAAGCCCCGTCACTTACCTCATCGACATGGGGACCCCCCGGAACCCCCTTTGGGTCCTCCACACCAACAGACTCAAACCACACTTTGTGCGCTCAGAACTCAGCCTCCTGATGGCTACAGACAGTGGAGCAGAGGAGGACTCCGAACCCCTCCCGGATCTCCTGAAGACTCAGGAGAACGACGGTTCCGTGGACGGGGTCCGGCTCTCCGATGCCCTCACCCCCGAGCAACGCCAGGGCTGCCGGGACCTCCTGCTGCGGTTCGCTTCACTGTTCTCCCTCACTCCCGGGGTCACCCCTTGGTGCTTGCACGACGTGGACACCGGGGACAGTCCCCCTATCCGACACCGGGCCTACCGCGTACCAGATCGGGTACGGGCCTGCATACAAGAGGAAGTGGCCAAAATGCTCACGATCGGGGTCATCGAGCCCTCGGACAGTCCCTGGGCCAGCCCGGTTGTATTGGTCCCCAAAGCCGCTGCCCCCGGCACCACACCTGAACTGAGATTCTGCGTCGACTACCGGGGCTTGAACGCTGTCACCCGAACCGACGCTCATCCTATCCCCAGAGCGGATGAATTGATCGACCGGCTGGGGGCCGCCCGCTACCTCAGTATCTTCGACCTAACAGCGGGCTACTGGCAGATCGGTCTCACACCCCGGGCTCAAGAACGATCCGCCTTCTCTACCCCCGATGGCCACTACCACTTCAAGGTCATGCCCTTCGGCATGAAGAACGCCCCCGCTACATTTCAACGTCTTGTGAACCAGGTCTTGGCGGGGCTCGAAGAGTTCAGCGCTGCCTACCTGGACGATATCGCTGTATACAGCCGCCACTGGTCCGACCACCTCCTCCACCTCCAGGAGGTCCTACAGGCCCTCCAGCGGGCCGGCCTCACGATTAAGGCCGGCAAATGCCAAATTGGTCAAGGGTCCGTGACCTACCTGGGGCACCAGGTGGGGAGCGGGCTGGTGGCCCCACTACAACTTAAGATTGCTGCCATCCAGTCCTGGCAGCCCCCCGTCACCCAGACCGAAGTCCGAGCCTTCTTGGGGCTCACCGGCTACTACCGGCGGTTCGTGAGGGACTACGGCAGCATTGTGGGGCCCCTCACGGGTCTCACGTCCAAGAACCAACCGAAGCGGATTAACTGGACCCCCGATTGTCAAGCGGCCTTCGAAAAGCTGAAGGCCGCCCTGTGCACCGCCCCGGTGCTCCAGGCCCCCGATTACAGTCGGGAATTCGTAGTACAGACAGACGCCTCCGACCACGGCATCGGAGCGGTTCTTTCCCAAGTGAACCCCGAGGGTCATGACCAGCCGGTGGCCTTCATCAGCCGACGTCTCCTGGCCCGAGAACAGCGCTGGAGCACAATCGAGAGGGAGGCCTTCGCAGTGGTGTGGGCCCTCAAAAAGCTCCGGCCCTATCTCTTCGGTACCCACTTCCGGGTACAAACCGACCATAGACCCCTGCAGTGGCTGATGCAGATGCGGGGGGAAAACCCGAAACTATTGCGCTGGTCCATCTCCCTGCAGGGAATGGACTTCACCGTGGAGCACCGGCCGGGCCAAGACCACGCCAACGCAGATGGCCTGTCACGCTTCTTCCGCCTCGACGAGGAGAGTCCCCAAGAAGATGGGTGACTCTCCCCGCCTTCAGCTGGGGGGGACGCATGTTGGACAGGCCACACGAAGGGCTTGCTCCCTCCCCGCCTGACAGGGCCCAAGCCCCGGCCCACCAGGCGTGACCCACGAGAATCACCCGCACCCCGTCTCCCGACGGGACTCCTGCCCTTGGACCTCCATGTATCACGGGCCCAAGCCACCACCGGCTCCCTCGGCCGGGTCAAGCCGCCATCTTGGGCCCTGCGCCACGAGGCCGCGTGGCCTCCCCCCGACCCTAACCCTGGGCCTGGCCAGTCCCGACATCCCGGCACCACCATCCACCCAGGAGGTGAGCGGACCACTTGGCAGGTCAATGGGAGAACGAAGCGCCAAGGACTCTCCCCCGCCAGGTGACGATCGCCTCCAGCTCCCCCCAGGCACCGGCTCCACCCCCCGCTGGGTGTCTGGACACCTTCATCTCGGACCCTCCGACCTCCAAGTGCGAGGGTCCGGACATCAAAGGGCACCTGCCCTATAACTGGAGCAGCTCCGGAGCAGGAGGGAGTTGTATCCTGGAGTCGAGAGACACCGAGAGAACTCAGCCTTGACGGACTACTGGCGCTGCCGTAGCCCTATCTTGTGAACTATCGTCCTGCCTGCTGGCGCTGCCGCGGCCTTCTGCAACATCCAACCTCGTCGGGACCTGCTGGCGCTGCCGCGGCCCGTTGTAACGACCATCTTCACCGGGACCTGCTGGCGCTGCCGCGGACCGTACCTCAACCATCTTCACTGGGACCTGCTGGCGCTGCCGCGGACCGTGTAACGACCATCTTCACTGGGACCTGCTGGCGCTGCCGCGGACCGTGTATCGACCATCTTCACTGGGACCTGCTGGCGCTGCCGCGGCCCGTACCCACTAGACCACCAAGCTCGAGGATTGTGAGCTACCCACCACACCACCTCAACTACCAGACTGGTAATCAGACTATCCCGCTACCCCCTTGTCCCACCTTGAGAGACTTGAATCGAGGGGACCCCTGAGTCCAGACCTCCTTGTACCTTTCCATCGTACCGTAAGAAGTGCTTATAAAGAACGCTAACTCATCTCCTTGTGTGGTATCTGTCTGTGGGGGGGAAGTTATTTATCTGTACGATCGCTGGAGACGGCTCTCCTCGGAGACCTCTCCCCTTGTCCTCGGCCGACCCTCCCGGTTCGTCTAACACTAACCATCACAGTTCAAGAAAACAAGCTGCCCCTTTCCTGCAAGTGCAAGTCTTACAGAACAAGAGCAACACAAATTAAATCTCTGACAACAATTCCTGTGTGCAGACAGACTCATGGTGTGATTCTAGGCGGAAAACGATATTTTGATTGGCAATTTCAAAGCACATTTACTACTGTGGTAGAGCAAGTGATAATTACTGTAACAGCCTGACACATTTTCCTTATAGTTTAGAGAGGCAGAAAAGAGCACATGTCCTAACAGCTACTTGAGACCATGAGCATGTGGAACCTGGGTGTGTGAATAGACTAGAGCAAAGAAAATGAGCCTGGTGACGTTGAATGTGTCAGCATTACACAATGCTATCTGAAATACCCCACAGTGCTGAATAGTAAGCATGGGAGTGCAGGAAAATCAGCTGCCTGTGTGCTAAGAGTGTGCTTCTGGAGACTGTGTATTGTCAGGTGCAAGAGAGATCTGCATGGACGCTTGCACAACTGCATGAAGACTGCAGAGATGTATGTAAGAGTACATGTGTGGTAAGGGTTAATTGGAGTTTTGAACATGTAGGAACTACCTCACCCATTGCAGGAGTGGAAGGAAAATCTACCATATTGATTTCAAATGTGTTAGCATTTGCCTCTCATTTGTGAGATATTGATTTGTTCTGAATGCTAACCATCACAGTTCAAGAAAACAAGCTGCCCCTTTCCTGCGAGTGCAAGTCTTACAGAACAAGAGCAACAAGAATTAAATCTCTGACAACAATTCCTGTGTGCAGACAGACTCATGGTGTGATTCTAGGCAGAAAACGATACTTGATTGGCAATTTCAAAGCACATTTACTACTGTGGTAGAGCAAGTGATAATTACTGTAACAGCCTGACACATTTTCCTTATAGTTTAGAGAGGCAGAAAAGAGCACATGTCCTAACAGCTACTTGAGACCATGAGCATGTGGAAAATGGGTGAGTGATTAGACTAGAGCAAAGGAAATGAGCCTTGGTGACGTTGAATGTGTTAGCGTTACACACTGCTATCTGAAATACCACACAGTGCTGAATAGTAAGCATGGGAGTGCAGAAAAATCAGCTGCCTGTGTGCTAAGAGTGTGCTTCTGGAGACTGTGTATTGTCAGGTGCAAGAGAGATCTGCATGGACGCTTGCACAACTGCATAAAGACTGCAGAGCTGTATGTAAGAGTACATGTGTGGTAAGGGTTAATTGGAGGGTAAACAACCTTTACAACGCAACTTTTACAACGCACTACCATTACAACGAAACTTTTACAACGCAAGTGGATTTACAACACATGCCATTACAACGCAAGTCTTTACATCGACTTGCGCTAGATGGCGTGCTAACATTACAAATAGTGTAGTTTACTATCCCAACACCTTCCCTACTGTTAAGTGGACTGGAGTTGGAATAGTAAATTACGCTTTTCTAATGTTAGCACGCCATCTAGCGCAGGTCGATGTAAAGACTTGCGTTGTAATGGCATAGCGTAGTAACATCGCAGTCGTTGTAACGACCGCGATGTAACTACGCGCGTTGTAATGACTCGCGTTGTTACGTCATACATCCAATTGGAGTTTTGAACATGTAGGAACTACTTCACCCATTGCAGGAGTGGAAGGAAAATCTACCATGTTGATTTCAAATGTGTTAGCATTTGACTCTCATTTGTGAGATATTGATTTGTGCTGAATGCTAACCATCACAGTTCAAGAAAACAAGCTGCCCCTTTCCTGCGAGTGCAAGTCTTACAGAACAAGAGCAACACGAATTAAATCTCTGACAACAATTCCTATGTGCAGACAGACTCATGGTGTGATTCTAGGCGGAAAACGATATTTGATTGGCAATTTCAAAGCACATTTACTACTGTGGTAGAGCAAGTGATAATTACTGTAACAGCCTGACACATTTTCCTTATAGTTTAGAGAGGCAGAAAAGAGCACATGTCCTAACAGCTACTTGAGACCATGAGCATGTGGAACCTGGGTGTGTGATTAGACTAGAGCAAAGGAAATGAGCCTTGGTGACGTTGAATGTGTCAGCGTTACACAATGCTATCTGAAATACCACACAGTGCTGAATAGTAAGCATGGGAGTGCAGGAAAATCAGCTGCCTGTGTGCTAAGAGTGTGCTTCTGGAGACTGTGTATTGTCAGGTGCAAGAGAGATCTGCATGGACGCTTGCACAACTGCATGAAGACTGCAGAGATATATGTAAGAGTACATGTGTGGTAATGGTTAATTGGAGTTTTGAACATGTAGGAACTACATCACCCATTGTAGGAGTGGAAGGAAAATCTACCATGTTGATTTCAAATGTGTTAGCATTTGCCTCTCATTTGTGAGATATTGATTTGTTCTGAATGCTAACCATCACAGTTCAAGAAAACAAGCTGCCCCTTTCCTGCGAGTGCAAGTCTTACAGAATAAGAGCAACAAGAATTAAATCTCTGGCAACAATTCCTGTGTGCAGACAGACTCATGGTGTGATTCTAGGCAGAAAACGATACTTGATTGGCAATTTCAAAGCACATTTACTACTGTGGTAGAGCAAGTGATAATTACTGTAACAGCCTGACACATTTTCCTTATAGTTTAGAGAGGCAGAAAAGAGCACATGTCCTAACAGCTACTTGAGAGCATGAGCATGTGGAACCTGGGTGAGTGATTAGACATTAGACTAGATCAAAGGAAATGAGCCTTGGTGACGTTGAATGTGTTAGTGTTACACACTGCTATCTGAAATACCACACAGTGCTGAATAGTAAGCATGGGAGTGCAGGAAAATCAGCTTCCTGTGTGCTAAGAGTGTGCTTCTGGAGACTGTGTATTGTTAGGTGCAAGAGAGATCTGCATGGACGCTTGCACAACTGCATGAAGACTGCAGAGATATATGTAAGAGTACATGTGTGGTAAGGGTTAATTGGAGTTTTGAACATGTAGGAACTACCTCACCCATTGCAGGAGTGGAAGGAAAATCTTCCATGTTGATTTCAAATGTGTTAGCATTTGCCTCTCATTTGTGAGATATTGATTTGTGCTGAATGCTAACCATCACAGTTCAAGAAAACAAGCTGCCCGTTTCCTGCGAGTGCAAGTCTTACAGAACAAGAGCAACACAAATTAAATCTCTGACAACAATTCCTGTGTGCAGACAGACTCATGGTGTGAATCTAGGCAGAAAACGATATTTGATTGGCAATTTCATAGCACATTTACTACTGTGGTAGAGCAAATGATAATTACTGTAACAGCCTGACACATTTTCCTTATAGTTTAGAGAGGCAGAGAAGAGCACATGTCCTAACAGCTACTTGAGACCATGAGCATGTGGAACCTGGGTGAGTGATTAGACTAGAGCAAAGGAAATGAGCCTTGGTGACGTTGAATGTGTTAGCGTTACACACTACTATCTGAAATACCACACAGTGCTGAATAGTAAGCTTGGGAGTGCAGGAAAGTCAGCTGCCTGTGTGCTAAGAGTGTGCTTCTGGAGACTGTGTATTGTCAGGTGCAAGAGAGATATGCATGGACGCTTGCACAACTGCATGAAGACTGCAGAGATGTATGTAAGAGTACATGTGTGGTAAGGGTTAATTGGAGTTTTGAACATGTAGGAACTACCTCACCCATTGCAGGAGTGGAAGGAGAATCTACCATGTTGATTTCAAATGTGTTAGCATTTGCCTCTCATTTGTGAGATATTGATTTGGGCTGAATGCTAACCATCACATTTCAAGAAAACAAGCTGCCCCTTTCCTGTGAGTGCAAGTCTTACAGAACTAGAGCAACACAAATTATATCTCTGACAAAAATTCCTGTGTGCAGACAGACTCATGGTGTGATTCTAGGCAGAAAACGATATTTGATTGGCAATTTCAAAGCACATTTACTACTGTGGTAGAGCAAGTGATAATTACTGTAACAGCCTGACACATTTTCCTTATAGTTTAGAGAGGCAGAAAAGAGCACATGTCCTAACAGCCACTTGAGACCATGAGCATGTGGAACCTGGGTGAGTGATTAGACTGGAGCAAAGGAAATGAGCCTTGGTGACGTTGAATGTGTTAGAGTTACACACTGCTATCTGAAATACTACACAGTGCTGAATAGTAAGCATGGGAGTACAGGAAAATCAGCTGCCTGTGTGCTAAGAGTGTGCTTCTGGAGACTGTGTATTGTCAGGTGCAAGAGAGATCTGCATGGACGCTTGCACAACTGGATGAAGACTGCAGAGATGTATCTAAGAGTACATGTGTGGTAAGGGTTAATTGGAGCTTTGAACATGTAGGAACTACCTCACCCATTGCAGGAGTGGAAGGAAAATCTACCATGTTGATTTCAAATGTGTTAGCATTTGCCTCTCATTTGTGAGATATTGATTTGTGCTGAATGCTAACCACCACAGTTCAAGAAAACAAGCTGCCCCTTCCCTGTGAGTGCAAGTCTTACAGAACAAGAGCAACACAAATAAATCTCTGACAACAATTCCTGTGTGCAGACAGACTCATGGTGTGATTCTAGGCAGAAAATGATATTTGATTGGCAATTTCAAAGCACATTTACTACTGTGGTAGAGCAAGTGAGACTTACTGTAACAGCCTGACACATTTTCCTTATAGTTTAGAGAGGCAGAAAAGAGCACATGTCCTAACAGCTACTTGAGACCATGAGCATGTGGAACCTGGGTGAGTGATTAGACTAGGGCAAAGGAAATGATCCTTGGTGACGTTGAATGTGTTAGCGTTACACACTGCTATCTGAAATACCACAGAATGCTGAATAGTAAGCATGGGAGTGCAGGAAAATCAACTGCCTGTGTGCTAAGAGTGTGCTTCTGGAGACTGTGTATTGTCAGGTGCAAGAGAGATCTGCATGGACGCTTGCACAACTGCATGAAGACTGCAGAGATGTATGTAAGAGTACATGTGTGGTAAGTGTTAATTGGAGGTTTTGAACATGTAGGAACTACCTCACCCATTGCAGGAGTGGAAGGAAAATCTACCATGTTGATTTCAAATGTGTTAGCATTTGCCTCTCATTTGTGAGATATTGATTTGTGCTGAATGCTAACCATCGCAGTTCAAGAAAACAAGCTGCCCCTTTCCTGCGAGTGCAAGTCTTACAGAACAAGAGCAACACAAATTAAATCTCTGACAACAATTCCTGTGTGCAGCCAGACTCATGGTGTGATTCTAGGCAGAAAACGATATTTCATTGGCAATTTCAAAGCACATTTACTACTGTGGTAGAGCAAGTGAAAATTACTGTAACAGCCTGACACATTTTCCTTATAGTTTAGAAAGGCAGAAAAGAGCACATGTCCTAACAGCTACTTGAGACCATGAGCATGTGGAAACTGGGTGAGTGATTAGACTAGAGCAAAGGAAATGAGCCTTGGTGGCGTTGAATGTGTTAGCGTTACACACTGCTATCTGAAATACCACACAGTGCTGAATAGTAAGCATGGGAGTGCAGGAAAATCAGCTGCCTGTGTGCTAAGAGTGTGCTTCTGGAGACTGTGTATTGTCAGGTGCAAGAGAGATCTGCATGGATGCTTGCACAACTGCATAAAGACTGCAGAGCTGTATGTAAGAGTACATGTGTGGTAAGGGTTAATTGGAGGGTAAACAACCTTTACAACGCAACTTTTACAACGCACTACCATTACAACGAAACTTTTACATCGCAAGTGGATTTACAACGCATGCCATTACAACGCAAGTCTTTACATCGACTTGCGCTAGATGGCGTGCTAACATTACAAATAGTGTAGTTTACTATCCCAACACCTTCCCTACTGTTAAGTGGACTGGAGTTGGAATAGTAAATTACGCTTTTCTAATGTTAGCACGCCATCTAGCGCAGGTCGATGTAAAGACTTGCGTTGTAATGGCATAGCGTAGTAACATCGCAGTCGTTGTAACGACCGCGATGTAACTGCGCGCGTTGTATGACTCGCGTTGTTATGTCATACATCCAATTGGAGTTTTGAACATGTAGGAACTACTTCACCCATTGCAGGAGTGGAAGGAAAATCTACCATGTTGATTTCAAATGTGTTAGCATTTGACTCTCATTTGTGAGATATTGATTTGTGCTGAATGCTAACCATCACAGTTCAAGAAAACAAGCTGCCCCTTTCCTGCGAGTGCAAGTCTTACAGAACAAGAGCAACACAAATTAAATCTCTGACAACAATTCCTGTGTGCAGACAGACTCATGGTGTGATTCTAGGCGGAAAACGATATTTGATTGGCAATTTCAAAGCACATTTACTACTGTGGTAGAGCAAGTGATAAATACTGTAACAGCCTGACACATTTTCCTTATAGTTTAGAGAGGCAGAAAAGAGCACATGTCCTAACAGCTACTTGAGACCATGAGCATGTGGAACCTGGGTGTGTGATTAGACTAGAGCAAAGGAAATGAGCCTGGTGACGTTGAATGTGTCAGCATTACACAATGCTATCTGAAATACCCCACAGTGCTGAATAGTAAGCATGGGAGTGTAGGAAAATCAGCTGCCTGTGTGCTAAGAGTGTGCTTCTGGAGACTGTGTATTGTCAGGTGCAAGAGAGATCTGCATGGACGCTTGCACAACTGCATGAAGACTGCAGAGATGTATGTAAGAGTACATGTGTGGTAAGGGTTAATTGGAGTTTTGAACATGTAGGAACTACCTCACCCATTGCAGGAGTGGAAGGAAAATCTACCATGTTGATTTCAAATGTGTTAGCATTTGCCTCTCATTTGTGAGATATTAATTTGTGCTGAATGCTAACCATCACAGTTCAAGAAAACAAGCTGCCCCTTTCCTGTGAGTGCAAGTCTTACAGAACTAGAGCAACACAAATTAAATCTCTGACAACAATTCCTGTGTGCAGACAGACTCATGGTGTGATTCTAGGCAGAAAACGATATTTGATTGGCAATTTCAAAGCACATTTACTACTGTGGTAGAGCAAGTGATAATTACTGTAACAGCCTGACACATTTTCCTTATAGTTTAGAGAGGCAGAGAAGAGCACATGTCCTAACAGCTACTTGAGACCATGAGCATGTGGAACCTGGGTGAGTGATTAGACTAGAGCAAAGGAAATGATCCTTGGTGACGTTGAATGTGTTAGCGTTACACACTGCTATCTGAAATACCACACAGTGCTGAATAGTAAGCATGGGAGTGCAGGAAAATCAGCTGCCTGTGTGCTAAGAGTGTGCTTCTGGAGACTGTGTATTGTCAGGTGCAAGAGAGATCTGCATGGACGCTTGCACAACTGCATGAAGACTGCAGAGATGTATGTAAGAGTACATGTGTGGTAAGGGTTAATTGGAGATTTTGAACATGTAGGAACTACCTCACCCATTGCAGGAGTGGAAGGCAAATCTACCATGTTGATTTCAAATGTGTTAGCATTTGCCTCTCATTCGTGAGATATTGATTTGTGCTGAATGCTAACCATCGCAGTTCAAGAAAACAAGCTGCCACTTTCCTGCGAGTGCAAGTCTTACAGAACAAGAGCAACACAAATTAAATCTCTGACAACAATTCCTGTGTGCAGACAGACTCATGGTGTGATTCTAGGCAGAAAACGATATTTGATTGGCAATTTCAAAGCACATTTACTACTGTGGTAGAGCAAATGATAATTACTGTAACAGCCTGACACATTTTCCTTATAGTTTAGAGAGGCAGAGAAGAGCACATGTCCTAACAGCTACTTGAGACCATGAGCATGTGGAACCTGGGTGAGTGATTAGACTAGAGCAAAGGAAATGAGCCTTGGTGACGTTGAATGTGTTAGCGTTACACACTACTATCTGAAATACCACACAGTGCTGAATAGTAAGCATGGGAGTGCAGGAAAGTCAGCTGCCTGTGTGCTAAGAGTGTGCTTCTGGAGACTGTGTATTGTCAGGTGCAAGAGAGATATGCATGGACGCTTGCACAACTGCATGAAGACTGCAGAGATGTATGTAAGAGTACATGTGTGGTAAGGGTTAATTGGAGTTTTGAACATGTAGGAACTACCTCACCCATTGCAGGAGTGGAAGGAGAATCTACCATGTTGATTTCAAATGTGTTAGCATTTGCCTCTCATTTGTGAGATATTGATTTGGGCTGAATGCTAACCATCACATTTCAAGAAAACAAGCTGCCCCTTTCCTGTGAGTGCAAGTCTTACAGAACTAGAGCAACACAAATTAAATCTCTGACAACAATTCCTGTGTGCAGACAGACTCATGGTGTGATTCTAGGCAGAAAACGATATTTGATTGGCAATTTCAAAGCACATTTACTACTGTGGTAGAGCAAGTGATAATTACTGAAACAGCCTGACACATTTTCCTTATAGTTTAGAGAGGCAGAAAAGAGCACATGTCCTAACAGCTACTTGAGACCATGAGCATGTGGAACCTGGGTGAGTGATTAGACTAGAGCAAAGGAAATGAGCCTTGGTGACGTTGAATGTGTTAGAGTTACACACTGCTATCTGAAATACTACACAGTGCTGAATAGTAAGCATGGGAGTGCAGGAAAATCAGCTGCCTGTGTGCTAAGAGTGTGCTTCTGGAGACTGTGTATTGTCAGGTGCAAGAGAGATCTGCATGGACGCTTGCACAACTGGATGAAGACTGCAGAGATGTATGTAAGAGTACATGTGTGGTAAGGGTTAATTGGAGCTTTGAACATGTAGGAACTACCTCACCCATTGCAGGAGTGGAAGGAAAATCTACCATGTTGATTTCAAATGTGTTAGCATTTGCCTCTCATTTGTGAGATATTGATTTGTGCTGAATGCTAACCATCACAGTTCAAGAAAACAAGCTGCCCCTTCCCTGTGAGTGCAAGTCTTACAGAACAAGAGCAACACAAATAAATCTCTGACAACAATTCCTGTGCGCAGACAGACTCATAGTGTGATTCTAGGCAGAAAACGATATTTGATTGGCAATTTCAAAGCACATTTACTACTGTGGTAGAGCAAGTGATACTTACTGTAACAGCCTGACACATTTTCCTTATAGTTTAGAGAGGCAGAAAAGAGCACATGTCCTAACAGCTACTTGAGACCATGAGCATGTGGAACCTGGGTGAGTGATTAGACTAGAGCAAAGGAAATGATCCTTGGTGACGTTGAATGTGTTAGCGTTACACACTGCTATCTGAAATACCACAGAGTGCTGAATAGTAAGCATGGGAGTGCAGGAAAATCAACTGCCTGTGTGCTAAGAGTGTGCTTCTGGAGACTGTGTATTGTCAGGTGCAAGAGAGATCTGCATGGACGCTTGCACAACTGCATGAAGACTGCAGAGATGTATGTAAGAGTACATGTGTGGTAAGTGTTAATTGGAGGTTTTGAACATGTAGGAACTACCTCACCCATTGCAGGAGTGGAAGGAAAATCTACCATGTTGATTTCAAATGTGTTAGCATTTGCCTCTCATTTGTGAGATATTGATTTGTGCTGAATGCTAACCATCGCAGTTCAAGAAAACAAGCTGCCCCTTTCCTGCGAGTGCAAGTCTTACAGAACAAGAGCAACACAAATTAAATCTCTGACAACAATTCCTGTGTGCAGCCAGACTCATGGTGTGATTCTAGGCAGAAAACGATATTTCATTGGCAATTTCAAAGCACATTTACTACTGTGGTAGAGCAAGTGAAAATTACTGTAACAGCCTGACACATTTTCCTTATAGTTTAGAGAGGCAGAGAAGAGCACATGTCCTAACAGCTACTTGAGACCATGAGCATGTGGAACCTGGGTGAGTGATTAGACTAGAGCAAAGGAAATGAGCCTTGGTGACGTTGAATGTGTTAGAGTTACACACTGCTATCTGAAATACTACACAGTGCTGAATAGTAAGCATGGAAGTGCAGGAAAATCAGCTGCCTGTGTGCTAAGAGTGTGCTTCTGGAGACTGTGTATTGTCAGGTGCAAGAGAGATCTGCATGGACGCTTGCACAACTGGATGAAGACTGCAGAGATGTATGTAAGAGTACATGTGTGGTAAGGGTTAATTGGAGCTTTGAACATGTAGGAACTACCTCACCCATTGCAGGAGTGGAAGGAAAATCTACCATGTTGATTTCAAATGTGTTAGCATTTGCCTCTCATTTGTGAGATATTGATTTGTGCTGAATGCTAACCATCGCAGTTCAAGAAAACAAGCTGCCCCTTTCCTGCGAGTGCAAGTCTTACAGAACAAGAGCAACACAAATTAAATCTCTGACAACAATTCCTGTGTGCAGACAGACTCATGGTGTGATTCTAGGCAGAAAACGATATTTGATTGGCAATTTCAAAGCACATTTACTACTGTGGTAGAGCAAGTGAACATTACTGTAACAGCCTGACACATTTTCCTTATAGTTTAGAGAGGCAAAAAAGAGCACATGTCCTAACAGCTACTTGAGACCATGAGCATGTGGAAACTGGGTGAGTGATTAGACTAGAGCAAAGGAAATGAGCCTTGGTGACGTTGAATGTGTTAGCGTTACACACTGCTATCTGAAATACCACACAGTGCTGAATAGTAAGCATGGGAGTGCAGGAAAATAAGCTTCCTGTGTGCTAAGAGTGTGCTTCTGGAGACTGTGTATTGTTAGGTGCAAGAGAGATCTGCATGGACGCTTGCACAACTGCATGAAGACTGCAGAGATGTATGTAAGAGTACATGTGTGGTAAGGGTTAATTGGAGTTTTGAACATGTAGGAACTACATCACCCATTGCAGGAGTGGAAGGAAAATCTACCATGTTGATTTCAAATGTGTTAGCATTTGCCTCTCATTTGTGAGATATTGATTTGTGCTGAATGCTAACCATCACAGTTCAAGAAAACAAGCTGCCCCTTTCCTGCGAGTGCAAGTCTTACAGAACAAGAGCAACACGAATTAAATCTCTGACAACAATTCCTGTGTGCAGACAGACTCATGGTGTGAATCTAGGCAGAAAACGATATTTGATTGCCAATTTCAAAGCACATTTACTACTGTGGTAGAGCAAATGATAATTACTGTAACAGCCTGACACATTTTCCTAATAGTTCAGAGAGGCAGAAAAGAGCACATGTCCTAACAGCTACTTGAGACCATGAGCATGTGGAACCTGGGTGAGTGATTAGACTAGAGCAAAGGAAATGAGCCTTGGTGACGTTGAATGTGTTAGCGTTACACACTACTATCTGAAATACCACACAGTGCTGAATAGTAAGCTTGGGAGTGCAGGAAAGTCAGCTGCCTGTGTGCTAAGAGTGTGCTTCTGGAGACTGTGTATTGTCAGGTGCAAGAGAGATCTGCATGGACGCTTGCACAACTGCATGAAGACTGCAGAGATGTATGTAAGAGTACATGTGTGGTAAGGGTTAATTGGAGCTTTGAACATGTAGGAACTACCTCACCCATTGCAGGAGTGGAAGGAAAATCTTCCATGTTGATTTCAAATGTGTTAGCATTCGCCTCTCATTTGTGAGATATTCATTTGTGCTGAATGCTAACCATCACAGTTCAAGAAAACAAGCTGCCCCTTCCCTGCGAGTGCAAGTCTTACAGAACAAGAGCAACACAAACTAAATCTCTGACAACAATTCCTGTGTGCAGACAGACTCATGGTGTAATTCTAGGCAGAAAACGATATTTGATTGGCAATTTCAAAGCACATTTACTACTGTGGTAGAGCAAGTGAACATAACTGTAACAGCCTGACACATTTTCCTTATAGTTTAGAGAGGCAAAAAAGAGCACATGTCCTAACAGCTACTTGAGACCATGAGCATGTGGAAACTGGGTGAGTGATTAGACTAGAGCAAAGGAAATGAGCCTTGGTGACGTTGAATGTGTTAGCGTTACACACTGCTATCTGAAATACCACACAGTGCTGAATAGTAAGCATGGGAGTGCAGGAAAATCATCTGCCTGTGTGCTAAGAGTGTGCTTCTGGAGACTGTGTATTGTCAGGTGCAAGAGAGATCTGCATGGACGCTTGCACAACTGCATAAAGACTGCAGAGCTGTATGTAAGAGTACATGTGTGGTAAGGGTTAATTGGAGGGTAAACAACCTTTACAACGCAACTTTTACAACGCACTACCATTACAACGAAACTTTTACAACGCAAGTGGATTTACAACGCATGCCATTACAACGCAAGTCTTTACATCGGCTTGCGCTAGATGGCGTGCTAACATTACAAATAGTGTACTTTACTATCCCAACACCTTCCCTACTGTTAAGTGGACTGGAGTTGGAATAGTAAATTACGCTTTTCTAATGTTAGCACGCCATCTAGTGCAAGTCGATGTAAAGACTTGCGTTGTAATGGCATAGCGTAGTAACATCGCAGTCGTTGTAACGACCGCGATGTAACTGCACGCGTTGTAATGACTCGCGTTGTTACGTCATACATCCAATTGGAGTTTTGAACATGTAGGAACTACTTCACCCATTGCAGGAGTGGAAGGAAAATCTACCATGTTGATTTCAAATGTGTTAGCATTTGCCTCTCATTTGTGAGATATTGATTTGTGCTGAATGCTAACCATCACAGTTCAAGAAAACAAGCTGCCCCTTTCCTGCGAGTGCAAATCTTACAGAACAAGAGCAACACAAATTAAATCTCTGACAACAATTCCTGTGTGCAGACAGACTCATGGTGTGATTCTAGGCAGAAAACGATATTTGATTGGCAATTTCAAAGCACATTTACTACTGTGGTAGAGCAAGTGATAAATACTGTAACAGCCTGACACATTTTCCTTATAGTTTAGAGAGGCAGAAAAGAGCACATGTCCTAACAGCTACTTGAGACCATGAGCATGTGGAACCTGGGTGTGTGATTAGACTAGAGCAAAGGAAATGAGCCTGGTGACGTTGAATGTGTTAGAGTTACACACTGCTATCTGAAATACTACACAGTGCTGAATAGTAAGCATGGGAGTGCAGGAAAATCAGCTGCCTGTGTGCTAAGAGTGTGCTTCTGGAGACTGTGTATTGTCAGGTGCAAGAGAGATCTGCATGGACGCTTGCACAACTGGATGAAGACTGCAGAGATGTATGTAAGAGTACATGTGTGGTAAGGGTTAATTGGAGCTTTGAACATGTAGGAACTACCTCACCCATTGCAGGAGTGGAAGGAAAATCTACCATGTTGATTTCAAATGTGTTAGCATTTGCCTCTCATTTGTGAGATATTCATTTGTGCTGAATGCTAACCATCACAGTTCAAGAAAACAAGCTGCCCCTTCCCTGCGAGTGCAAGTCTCACAGAACAAGAGCAACACAAACTAAATCTCTGACAACAATTCCTGTGTGCAGACAGACTCATGGTGTGATTCTAGGCAGAAAACGATATTTGATTGGCAATTTCAAAGCACATTTACTACTGTGGTAGAGCAAGTGATAATTACTGTAACAGCCTGACACATTTTCCTTATAGTTTAGAGAGGGAGAAAAGAGCACATGTCCTAACAGCTACGTGAGACCATGAGCATGTGGAACCTGGCTGAGTGATTAGACTAGAGCAAAGGAAATGATCCTTGGTGACGTTGAATGTGTTAGCGTTACACACTGCTATCTGAAATACCACACAGTGCTGAATAGTAAGCATGGGAGTGCAGGAAAATCAGCTGCCTGTGTGCTAAGAGTGTGCTTCTGGAGACTGTGTATTGTCAGGTGCAAGAGAGATCTGCATGGACGCTTGCACAACTGCATGAAGACTGCAGAGATGTATGTAAGAGTACATGTGTGGTAAGGGTTAATTGGAAATTTTGAACATGTAGGAACTACCTCACCCATTGCAGGAGTGGAAGGCAAATCTACCATGTTGATTTCAAATGTGTTAGCATTTGCCTCTCATTCGTGAGATATTGATTTGTGCTGAATGCTAACCATCGCAGTTCAAGAAAACAAGCTGCCCCTTTCCTGCGAGTGCAAGTCTTACAGAACAAGAGCAACACAAATTAAATCTCTGACAACAATTCCTGTGTGCAGACAGACTCATGGTGTGATTCTAGGCAGAAAACGATATTTGATTGGCAATTTCAAAGCACATTTACTACTGTGGTAGAGCAAATGATAATTACTGTAACAGCCTGACACATTTTCCTTATAGTTTAGAGAGGCAGAGAAGAGCACATGTCCTAACAGCTACTTGAGACCATGAGCATGTGGAACCTGGGTGAGTGATTAGACTAGAGCAAAGGAAATGAGCCTTGGTGACGTTGAATGTGTTAGCGTTACACACTACTATCTGAAATACCACACAGTGCTGAATAGTAAGCATGGGAGTGCAGGAAAGTCAGCTGCCTGTGTGCTAAGAGTGTGCTTCTGGAGACTGTGTATTGTCAGGTGCAAGAGAGATATGCATGGACGCTTGCACAACTGCATGAAGACTGCAGAGATGTATGTAAGAGTACATGTGTGGTAAGGGTTAATTGGAGTTTTGAACATGTAGGAACTACCTCACCCATTGCAGGAGTGGAAGGAGAATCTACCATGTTGATTTCAAATGTGTTAGCATTTGCCTCTCATTTGTGAGATATTGATTTGGGCTGAATGCTAACCATCACATTAAAAGAAAACAAGCTGCCCCTTTCCTGTGAGTGCAAGTCTTACAGAACAAGAGCAACAAGAATTAAATCTCTGACAACAATTCCTGTGTGCAGACAGACTCATGGTGTGATTCTAGGCAGAAAACGATACTTGATTGGCAATTTCAAAGCACATTTACTACTGTGGTAGAGCAAGTGATAATTACTGTAACAGCCTGACACATTTTCCTTATAGTTTAGAGAGGCAGAAAAGAGCACATGTCCTAACAGCTACTTGAGAGCATGAGCATGTGGAACCTGGGTGAGTGATTAAACATTAGAATAGATCAAAGGAAATGAGCCTTGGTGACGTTGAATGTGTTAGCGTTACACACTGCTATCTGAAATACCACACAGTGCTGAATAGTAAGCATGGGAGTGCAGGAAAATCAGCTTCCTGTGTGCTAAGAGTGTGCTTCTGGAGACTGTGTATTGTTAGGTGCAAGAGAGATCTGCATGGACGCTTGCACAACTGCATGAAGACTGCAGAGATATATGTAAGAGTACATGTGTGGTAAGGGTTAATTGGAGTTTTGAACATGTAGGTACTACATCACCCATTGCAGGAGTGGAAGGAAAATCTACCATGTTGATTTCAAATGTGTTAGCATTTGCCTCTCATTTGTGAGATATTGATTTGTGCTGAATGCTAACCATCACAGTTCAAGAAAACAAGCTGCCCCTTTCCTGCGAGTGCAAGTCTTACAGAACAAGAGCAACACGAATTAAATCTCTGACAACAATTCCTGTGTGCAGACAGACTCATGGTGTGATTCTAGGCAGAAAACGATATTTGATTGGCAATTTCAAAGCACATGTACTACTGTGGTAGAGAAAGTGATAATTACTGTAACAGCCTGACACATTTTCCTTATAGTTTAGAGAGGCAGAAAAGAGCACATGTCCTAACAGCTACTTGAGACCATGAGCATGTGGAACCTGGGTGAGTGATGAGACTAGAGCAAAGGAAATGAGCCTTGGTGACGTTGAATGTGTTAGCGTTACACACTGCTATCTGAAATACCACACAGTGCTGAATAGTAAGCATGGGAGTGCAGGAAAATCAGCTGCCTGTGTGCTAAGAGTGTGCTTCTGGAGACTGTGTATTCTCAGGTGCAAGAGAGATCTGCATGGACACTTGCACAACTGCATGAAGACTGCAGAGCTGTATGTAAGAGTACATGTGTGGTAAGGGTTAATTGGAGGGTAAACAACCTTTACAACGCAACTTTTACAACGCACTACCATTACAACGAAACTTTTACAATGCAAGTGGATTTACAACGCATGCCATTACAACGCAAGCCTTTACATCGACTTGCGCTAGATGGCGTGCTAACATTACAAATAGTGTAGTTTACTATCCCAACACCTTCCCTACTGTTAAGTGGACTGGAGTTGGAATAGTAAATTACGCTTTTCTAATGTTAGCACGCCATCTAGCGCAGGTCGATGTAAAGACTTGCGTTGTAATGGCATAGCGTAGTAACATCGCAGTCGTTGTAACGACCGCGATGTAACTGCGCGCGTTGTAATGACTCGCGTTGTTACGTCATACATCCAATTGGAGTTTTGAACATGTAGGAACTACTTCACCCATTGCAGGAGTGGAAGGAAAATCTACCATGTTGATTTCAAATGTGTTAGCATTTGACTCTCATTTGTGAGATATTGATTTGTGCTGAATGCTAACCATCACAGTTCAAGAAAACAAGCTGCCCCTTTCCTGCGAGTGCAAGTCTTACAGAACAAGAGCAACACAAATTAAATCTCTGACAACAATTCCTATGTGCAGACAGACTCATGGTGTGATTCTAGGCGGAAAACGATATTTGATTGGCAATTTCAAAGCACATTTACTACTGTGGTAGAGCAAGTGATAATTACTGTAACAGCCTGACACATTTTCCTTATAGTTTAGAGAGGCAGAAAAGAGCACATGTCCTAACAGCTACTTGAGAGCATGAGCATGTGGAACCTGGGTGAGTGATTAGACATTAGACTAGATCAAAGGAAATGAGCCTTGGTGACGTTGAATGTGTTAGCGTTACACACTGCTATCTGAAATACCACACAGTGCTGAATAGTAAGCATGGGAGTGCAGGAAAATCAGCTTCCTGTGTGCTAAGAGTGTGCTTCTGGAGACTGTGTATTGTTAGGTGCAAGAGAGATCTGCATGGACGCTTGCACAACTGCATGAAGACTGCAGAGATGTATGTAAGAGTACATGTGTGGTAAGGGTTAATTGGAGTTTTGAACATGTAGGAACTACATCACCCATTGCAGGAGTGGAAGGAAAATCTACCATGTTGATTTCAAATGTGTTAGCATTTGCCTCTCATTTGTGAGATATTGATTTGTGCTGAATGCTAACCATCACAGTTCAAGAAAACAAGCTGCCCCTTTCCTGCGAGTGCAAGTCTTACAGAACAAGAGCAACACGAATTAAATCTCTGACAACAATTCCTGTGTGCAGACAGACTCATGGTGTGAATCTAGGCAGAAAACGATATTTGATTGCCAATTTCAAAGCACATTTACTACTGTGGTAGAGCAAATGATAATTACTGTAACAGCCTGACACATTTTCCTAATAGTTCAGAGAGGCAGAAAAGAGCACATGTCCTAACAGCTACTTGAGACCATGAGCATGTGGAACCTGGGTGAGTGATTAGACTAGAGCAAAGGAAATGAGCCTTGGTGACGTTGAATGTGTTAGCGTTACACACTACTATCTGAAATACCACACAGTGCTGAATAGTAAGCTTGGGAGTGCAGGAAAGTCAGCTGAGTGTGTGCTAAGAGTGTGCTTCTGGAGACTGTGTATTGTCAGGTGCAAGAGAGATCTGCATGGACGCTTGCACAACTGCATGAAGACTGCAGAGATGTATGTAAGAGTACATGTGTGGTAAGGGTTAATTGGAGCTTTGAACATGTAGGAACTACCTCACCCATTGCAGGAGTGGAAGGAAAATCTACCATGTTGATTTCAAATGTGTTAGCATTCGCCTCTCATTTGTGAGATATTCATTTGTGCTGAATGCTAACCATCACAGTTCAAGAAAACAAGCTGCCCCTTCCCTGCGAGTGCAAGTCTTACAGAACAAGAGCAACACAAACTAAATCTCTGACAACAATTCCTTTGTGCAGACAGACTCATGGTGTGATTCTAGGCAGAAAACGATATTTGATTGGCAATTTCAAAGCACATTTACTACTGTGGTAGAGCAAGTGATAATTACTGTAACAGCCTGACACATTTTCCTTATAGTTTAGAGAGGGAGAAAAGAGCACATGTCCTAACAGCTACTTGAGACCATGAGCATGTGGAACCTGGCTGAGTGATTAGACTAGAGCAAAGGAAATGATCCTTGGTGACGTTGAATGTGTTAACGTTACACACTGCTATCTGAAATACCACACAGTGCTGAATAGTAAGCATGGGAGTGCAGGAAAATCAGCTGCCTGTGTGCTAAGAGTGTGCTTCTGGAGACTGTGTATTGTCAGGTGCAAGAGAGATCTGCATGGACGCTTGCACAACTGCATGAAGACTGCAGAGATGTATGTAAGAGTACATGTGTGGTAAGGGTTAATTGGAGTTTTGAACATGTAGGAACTACCTCACCCATTGCAGGAGTGGAAGGAAAATCTACCATGTTGATTTCAAATGTGTTAGCATTTGCCTCTCATTTGTGAGATATTGATTTGTGCTGAATGCTAACCATCACAGTTCAAGAAAACAAGCTGCCCCTTTCCTGCGAGTGCAAATCTTACAGAACAAGAGCAACACAAATTAAATCTCTGACAACAATTCCTGTGTGCAGACAGACTCATGGTGTGATTCTAGGCAGAAAACGATATTTGATTGGCAATTTCAAAGCACATTTACTACTGTGGTAGAGCAAGTGATAATTACTGTAACAGCCTGACACATTTTCCTTGTAGTTTAGAGAGGCAGAAAAGAGCACATGTCCTAACAGCTACTTGAGACCATGAGCATGTGGAACCTGGGTGAGTGATTATACTAGAGCAAAGGAAATGAGCCTTGGTGACGTTGAATGTGTTAGCGTTACACACTGCTATCTGAAATACTACACAGTGCTGAATAGTAAGCATGGGAGTGCAGGAAAATCAGCTGCCTGTATGCTAAGAGTGTACTTCTGGAGACTGTGTATTGTCAGGTGCAAGAGAGATCTGCATGGACGCTTGCACAACTGCATGAAGACTGCAGAGATGTATGTAAGAGTACATGTGTGGTAAGGGTTAATTGGAGCTTTGAACATGTAGGAACTACCTCACCCATTGCAGGAGTGGAAGGAAAATCTACCATGTTGATTTCAAATGTGTTAGCATTTGCCTCTCATTTGTGAGATATTGATTTGTGCTGAATGCTAACCATCACAGTTCAAGAAAACAAGCTGCCCCTTCCCTGTGAGTGCAAGTCTTACAGAACAAGAGCAACACAAATAAATCTCTGACAACAATTCCTGTGTGCAGACAGACTCATGGTGTGATTCTAGGCAGAAAACGATATTTGATTGGCAATTTCAAAGCACATTTACTACTGTGGTAGAGCAAGTGATAATTACTGTAACAGCCTGACACATTTTCCTTATAGTTTAGAGAGGGAGAAAAGAGCACATGTCCTAACAGCTACGTGAGACCATGAGCATGTGGAACCTGGCTGAGTGATTAGACTAGAGCAAAGGAAATGATCCTTGGTGACGTTGAATGTGTTAGCGTTACACACTGCTATCTGAAATACCACACAGTGCTGAATAGTAAGCATGGGAGTGCAGGAAAATCAGCTGCCTGTGTGCTAAGAGTGTGCTTCTGGAGACTGTGTATTGTCAGGTGCAAGAGAGATCTGCATGGACGCTTGCACAACTGCATGAAGACTGCAGAGATGTATGTAAGAGTACATGTGTGGTAAGGGTTAATTGGAAATTTTGAACATGTAGGAACTACCTCACCCATTGCAGGAGTGGAAGGCAAATCTACCATGTTGATTTCAAATGTGTTAGCATTTGCCTCTCATTCGTGAGATATTGATTTGTGCTGAATGCTAACCATCGCAGTTCAAGAAAACAAGCTGCCCCTTTCCTGCGAGTGCAAGTCTTACAGAACAAGAGCAACACAAATTAAATCTCTGACAACAATTCCTGTGTGCAGACAGACTCATGGTGTGATTCTAGGCAGAAAACGATATTTGATTGGCAATTTCAAAGCACATTTACTACTGTGGTAGAGCAAATGATAATTACTGTAACAGCCTGACACATTTTCCTTATAGTTTAGAGAGGCAGAGAAGAGCACATGTCCTAACAGCTACTTGAGACCATGAGCATGTGGAACCTGGGTGAGTGATTAGACTAGAGCAAAGGAAATGAGCCTTGGTGACGTTGAATGTGTTAGCGTTACACACTACTATCTGAAATACCACACAGTGCTGAATAGTAAGCATGGGAGTGCAGGAAAGTCAGCTGCCTGTGTGCTAAGAGTGTGCTTCTGGAGACTGTGTATTGTCAGGTGCAAGAGAGATATGCATGGACGCTTGCACAACTGCATGAAGACTGCAGAGATGTATGTAAGAGTACATGTGTGGTAAGGGTTAATTGGAGTTTTGAACATGTAGGAACTACCTCACCCATTGCAGGAGTGGAAGGAGAATCTACCATGTTGATTTCAAATGTGTTAGCATTTGCCTCTCATTTGTGAGATATTGATTTGGGCTGAATGCTAACCATCACATTAAAAGAAAACAAGCTGCCCCTTTCCTGTGAGTGCAAGTCTTACAGAACAAGAGCAACAAGAATTAAATCTCTGACAACAATTCCTGTGTGCAGACAGACTCATGGTGTGATTCTAGGCAGAAAACGATACTTGATTGGCAATTTCAAAGCACATTTACTACTGTGGTAGAGCAAGTGATAATTACTGTAACAGCCTGACACATTTTCCTTATAGTTTAGAGAGGCAGAAAAGAGCACATGTCCTAACAGCTACTTGAGAGCATGAGCATGTGGAACCTGGGTGAGTGATTAAACATTAGAATAGATCAAAGGAAATGAGCCTTGGTGACGTTGAATGTGTTAGCGTTACACACTGCTATCTGAAATACCACACAGTGCTGAATAGTAAGCATGGGAGTGCAGGAAAATCAGCTTCCTGTGTGCTAAGAGTGTGCTTCTGGAGACTGTGTATTGTTAGGTGCAAGAGAGATCTGCATGGACGCTTGCACAACTGCATGAAGACTGCAGAGATATATGTAAGAGTACATGTGTGGTAAGGGTTAATTGGAGTTTTGAACATGTAGGTACTACATCACCCATTGCAGGAGTGGAAGGAAAATCTACCATGTTGATTTCAAATGTGTTAGCATTTGCCTCTCATTTGTGAGATATTGATTTGTGCTGAATGCTAACCATCACAGTTCAAGAAAACAAGCTGCCCCTTTCCTGCGAGTGCAAGTCTTACAGAACAAGAGCAACACGAATTAAATCTCTGACAACAATTCCTGTGTGCAGACAGACTCATGGTGTGATTCTAGGCAGAAAACGATATTTGATTGGCAATTTCAAAGCACATGTACTACTGTGGTAGAGAAAGTGATAATTACTGTAACAGCCTGACACATTTTCCTTATAGTTTAGAGAGGCAGAAAAGAGCACATGTCCTAACAGCTACTTGAGACCATGAGCATGTGGAACCTGGGTGAGTGATGAGACTAGAGCAAAGGAAATGAGCCTTGGTGACGTTGAATGTGTTAGCGTTACACACTGCTATCTGAAATACCACACAGTGCTGAATAGTAAGCATGGGAGTGCAGGAAAATCAGCTGCCTGTGTGCTAAGAGTGTGCTTCTGGAGACTGTGTATTCTCAGGTGCAAGAGAGATCTGCATGGACACTTGCACAACTGCATGAAGACTGCAGAGCTGTATGTAAGAGTACATGTGTGGTAAGGGTTAATTGGAGGGTAAACAACCTTTACAACGCAACTTTTACAACGCACTACCATTACAACGAAACTTTTACAATGCAAGTGGATTTACAACGCATGCCATTACAACGCAAGCCTTTACATCGACTTGCGCTAGATGGCGTGCTAACATTACAAATAGTGTAGTTTACTATCCCAACACCTTCCCTACTGTTAAGTGGACTGGAGTTGGAATAGTAAATTACGCTTTTCTAATGTTAGCACGCCATCTAGCGCAGGTCGATGTAAAGACTTGCGTTGTAATGGCATAGCGTAGTAACATCGCAGTCGTTGTAACGACCGCGATGTAACTGCGCGCGTTGTAATGACTCGCGTTGTTACGTCATACATCCAATTGGAGTTTTGAACATGTAGGAACTACTTCACCCATTGCAGGAGTGGAAGGAAAATCTACCATGTTGATTTCAAATGTGTTAGCATTTGACTCTCATTTGTGAGATATTGATTTGTGCTGAATGCTAACCATCACAGTTCAAGAAAACAAGCTGCCCCTTTCCTGCGAGTGCAAGTCTTACAGAACAAGAGCAACACAAATTAAATCTCTGACAACAATTCCTATGTGCAGACAGACTCATGGTGTGATTCTAGGCGGAAAACGATATTTGATTGGCAATTTCAAAGCACATTTACTACTGTGGTAGAGCAAGTGATAATTACTGTAACAGCCTGACACATTTTCCTTATAGTTTAGAGAGGCAGAAAAGAGCACATGTCCTAACAGCTACTTGAGAGCATGAGCATGTGGAACCTGGGTGAGTGATTAGACATTAGACTAGATCAAAGGAAATGAGCCTTGGTGACGTTGAATGTGTTAGCGTTACACACTGCTATCTGAAATACCACACAGTGCTGAATAGTAAGCATGGGAGTGCAGGAAAATCAGCTTCCTGTGTGCTAAGAGTGTGCTTCTGGAGACTGTGTATTGTTAGGTGCAAGAGAGATCTGCATGGACGCTTGCACAACTGCATGAAGACTGCAGAGATGTATGTAAGAGTACATGTGTGGTAAGGGTTAATTGGAGTTTTGAACATGTAGGAACTACATCACCCATTGCAGGAGTGGAAGGAAAATCTACCATGTTGATTTCAAATGTGTTAGCATTTGCCTCTCATTTGTGAGATATTGATTTGTGCTGAATGCTAACCATCACAGTTCAAGAAAACAAGCTGCCCCTTTCCTGCGAGTGCAAGTCTTACAGAACAAGAGCAACACGAATTAAATCTCTGACAACAATTCCTGTGTGCAGACAGACTCATGGTGTGAATCTAGGCAGAAAACGATATTTGATTGCCAATTTCAAAGCACATTTACTACTGTGGTAGAGCAAATGATAATTACTGTAACAGCCTGACACATTTTCCTAATAGTTCAGAGAGGCAGAAAAGAGCACATGTCCTAACAGCTACTTGAGACCATGAGCATGTGGAACCTGGGTGAGTGATTAGACTAGAGCAAAGGAAATGAGCCTTGGTGACGTTGAATGTGTTAGCGTTACACACTACTATCTGAAATACCACACAGTGCTGAATAGTAAGCTTGGGAGTGCAGGAAAGTCAGCTGAGTGTGTGCTAAGAGTGTGCTTCTGGAGACTGTGTATTGTCAGGTGCAAGAGAGATCTGCATGGACGCTTGCACAACTGCATGAAGACTGCAGAGATGTATGTAAGAGTACATGTGTGGTAAGGGTTAATTGGAGCTTTGAACATGTAGGAACTACCTCACCCATTGCAGGAGTGGAAGGAAAATCTACCATGTTGATTTCAAATGTGTTAGCATTCGCCTCTCATTTGTGAGATATTCATTTGTGCTGAATGCTAACCATCACAGTTCAAGAAAACAAGCTGCCCCTTCCCTGCGAGTGCAAGTCTTACAGAACAAGAGCAACACAAACTAAATCTCTGACAACAATTCCTTTGTGCAGACAGACTCATGGTGTGATTCTAGGCAGAAAACGATATTTGATTGGCAATTTCAAAGCACATTTACTACTGTGGTAGAGCAAGTGATAATTACTGTAACAGCCTGACACATTTTCCTTATAGTTTAGAGAGGGAGAAAAGAGCACATGTCCTAACAGCTACTTGAGACCATGAGCATGTGGAACCTGGCTGAGTGATTAGACTAGAGCAAAGGAAATGATCCTTGGTGACGTTGAATGTGTTAGCGTTACACACTGCTATCTGAAATACCACACAGTGCTGAATAGTAAGCATGGGAGTGCAGGAAAATCAGCTGCCTGTGTGCTAAGAGTGTGCTTCTGGAGACTGTGTATTGTCAGGTACAAGAGAGATCTGCATGGACGCTTGCACAACTGCATGAAGACTGCAGAGATGTATGTAAGAGTACATGTGTGGTAAGGGTTAATTGGAGTTTTGAACATGTAGGAACTACCTCACCCATTGCAGGAGTGGAAGGAAAATCTACCATGTTGATTTCAAATGTGTTAGCATTTGCCTCTCATTTGTGAGATATTGATTTGTGCTGAATGCTAACCATCACAGTTCAAGAAAACAAGCTGCCCCTTTCCTGCGAGTGCAAATCTTACAGAACAAGAGCAACACAAATTAAATCTCTGACAACAATTCCTGTGTGCAGACAGACTCATGGTGTGATTCTAGGCAGAAAACGATATTTGATTGGCAATTTCAAAGCACATTTACTACTGTGGTAGAGCAAGTGATAATTACTGTAACAGCCTGACACATTTTCCTTGTAGTTTAGAGAGGCAGAAAAGAGCACATGTCCTAACAGCTACTTGAGACAATGAGCATGTGGAACCTGGGTGAGTGATTATACTAGAGCAAAGGAAATGAGCCTTGGTGACGTTGAATGTGTTAGCGTTACACACTGCTATCTGAAATACTACACAGTGCTGAATAGTAAGCATGGGAGTGCAGGAAAATCAGCTGCCTGTATGCTAAGAGTGTACTTCTGGAGACTGTGTATTGTCAGGTGCAAGAGAGATCTGCATGGACGCTTGCACAACTGCATGAAGACTGCAGAGATGTATGTAAGAGTACATGTGTGGTAAGGGTTAATTGGAGCTTTGAACATGTAGGAACTACCTCACCCATTGCAGGAGTGGAAGGAAAATCTACCATGTTGATTTCAAATGTGTTAGCATTTGCCTCTCATTTGTGAGATATTGATTTGTGCTGAATGCTAACCATCACAGTTCAAGAAAACAAGCTGCCCCTTCCCTGTGAGTGCAAGTCTTACAGAACAAGAGCAACACAAATAAATCTCTGACAACAATTCCTGTGTGCAGACAGACTCATGGTGTGATTCTAGGCAGAAAACGATATTTGATTGGCAATTTCAAAGCACATTTACTACTGTGGTAGAGCAAGTGATACTTACTGTAACAGCCTGACACATTTTCCTTATAGTTTAGAGAGGCAGAAAAGAGCACATGTCCTAACAGCTACTTGAGACCATGAGCATGTGGAACCTGGGTGAGTGATTAGACTAGAGCAAAGGAAATGATCCTTGGTGACGTTGAATGTGTTAGCGTTACACACTGCTATCTGAAATACCACACAGTGCTGAATAGTAAGCATGGGAGTGCAGGAAAATCAACTGCCTGTGTGCTAAGAGTGTGCTTCTGGAGACTGTGTATTGTCAGGTGCAAGAGAGATCTGCATGGACGCTTGCACAACTGCATGAAGACTGCAGAGATGTATGTAAGAGTACATGTGTGGTAAGGGTTAATTGGAGGTTTTGAACATGTAGGAACTACCTCACCCATTGCTGGAGTGGAAGGAAAATCTACCATGTTGATTTCAAATGTGTTAGCATTTGCCTCTCATTTGTGAGATATTGATTTGTGCTGAATGCTAACCATCGCAGTTCAAGAAAACAAGCTGCCCCTTTCCTGCGAGTGCAAGTCTTACAGAACAAGAGCAACACAAATTAAATCTCTGACAACAATTCCTGTGTGCAGACAGACTCATGGTGTGATTCTAGGCAGAAAACGATATTTCATTGGCAATTTCAAAGCACATTTACTACTGTGGTAGAGCAAGTGAAAATTACTGTAACAGCCTGACACATTTTCCTTATAGTTTAGAGAGGCAGAAAAGAGCACATGTCCTAACAGCTACTTGAGACCATGAGCATGTGGAACCTGGGTGTGTGATTAGACTAGAGCAAAGGAAATGAGCCTTGGTGACGTTGAATGTGTCAGCGTTACACAATGCTATCTGAAATACCACACAGTGCTGAATAGTAAGCATGGGAGTGCAGGAAAATCAGCTGCCTGTGTGCTAAGAGTGTGCTTCTGGAGACTGTGTATTGTCAGGTGCAAGAGAGATCTGCATGGACGCTTGCACAACTGCATGAAGACTGCAGAGATGTATGTAAGAGTACATGTGTGGTAAGGGTTAATTGGAGTTTTGAACATGTAGGAACTACCTCACCCATTGCAGGAGTGGAAGGAAAATCTACCATATTTGATTTCAAATGTGTTAGCATTTGCCTCTCATTTGTGAGATATTGATTTGTTCTGAAAGCTAACCATCACAGTTCAAGAAAACAAGCTGCCCCTTTCCTGCGAGTGCAAGTCTTACAGAACAAGAGCAACAAGAATTAAATCTCTGACAACAATTCCTGTGTGCAGACAGACTCATGGTGTGATTCTAGGCAGAAAACGATACTTGATTGGCAATTTCAAAGCACATTTACTACTGTGGTAGAGCAAGTGATAATTACTGTAACAGCCTGACACATTTTCCTTATAGGTTAGAGAGGCAGAAAAGAGCACATGTCCTAACAGCTACTTTAGAGCATGAGCATGTGGAACCTGGGTGAGTGATTAGACATTAAACTAGATCAAAGGAAATGAGCCTTGGTGACGTTGAATGTGTTAGCGTTACACACTGCTATCTGAAATACCACACAGTGCTGAATGGTAAGCATGGGAGTGCAGGAAAATCAGCTTCCTGTGTGCTAAGAGTGTGCTTCTGGAGACTGTGTATTGTTAGGTGCAAGAGAGATCTGCATGGACGCTTGCACAACTGCATGAAGACTGCAGAGATATATGTAAGAGTACATGTGTGGTAAGGGTTAATTGGAGTTTTGAACATGTAGGAACTACATCACCCATTGCAGGAGTGGAAGGAAAATCTACCATGTTGATTTCAAATGTGTTAGCATTTGCCTCTCATTTGTGAGATATTGATTTGTGCTGAATGCTAACCATCACAGTTCAAGAAAACAAGCTGCCCCTTTCCTGCGAGTGCAAGTCTTACAGAACAAGAGCAACACGAATTAAATCTCTGACAACAATTCCTGTGTGCAGACAGACTCATGGTGTGAATCTAGGCAGAAAACGATATTTGATTGGCAATTTCAAAGCACATTTACTACTGTGGTAGAGCAAATGATAATTACTGTAACAGCCTGACACATTTTCCTTATAGTTTAGAGAGGCAGAGAAGAGCACATGTCCTAACAGCTACTTGAGACCATGAGCATGTGGAACCTGGGTGAGTGATTAGACTAGAGCAAAGGAAATGAGCCTTGGTGACGTTGAATGTGTTAGCGTTACACACTACTATCTGAAATACCGCACAGTGCTGAATAGTAAGCTTGGGAGTGCAGGAAAGTCAGCTGCCTGTGTGCTAAGAGTGTGCTTCTGGAGACTGTGTATTGTCAGGTGCAAGAGAGATATGCATGGACGCTTGCACAACTGCATGAAGACTGCAGAGATGTATGTAAGAGTACATGTGTGGTAAGGGTTAATTGGAGTTTTGAACATGTAGGAACTACCTCACCCATTGCAGGAGTGGAAGGAGAATCTACCATGTTGATTTCAAATGTGTTAGCATTTGCCTCTCATTTGTGAGATATTGATTTGTGCTGAATGCTAACCATCACAGTTCAAGAAAATAAGCTGCCCCTTCCCTGTGAGTGCAAGTCTTACAGAACAAGAGTAACACAAATAAATCTCTGACAACAATTCCTGTGTGCAGACAGACTCATGGTGTGATTCTAGGCAGAAAACGATATTTGATTGGCAATTTCAAAGCACATTTACTACTGTGGTAGAGCAAGTGATACTTACTGTAACAGCCTGACACATTTTCCTTATAGTTTAGAGAGGCAGAAAAGAGCACATGTCCTAACAGCTACTTGAGACCATGAGCATGTGGAACCTGGGTGAGTGATTAGACTAGAGCAAAGGAAATGATCCTTGGTGACGTTGAATGTGTTAGCGTTACACACTGCTATCTGAAATACCACAGAGTGCTGAATAGTAAGCATGGGAGTGCAGGAAAATCAACTGCCTGTGTGCTAAGAGTGTGCTTCTGGAGACTGTGTATTGTCAGGTGCAAGAGAGATCTGCATGGACGCTTGCACAACTGCATGAAGACTGCAGAGATGTATGTAAGAGTCCATGTGTGGTAAGTGTTAATTGGAGGTTTTGAACATGTAGGAACTACCTCACCCATTGCAGGAGTGGAAGGAAAATCCACCATGTTGATTTCAAATGTGTTAGCATTTGCCTCTCATTTGTGAGATATTGATTTGTGCTGAATGCTAACCATTGCAGTTCAAGAAAACAAGCTGCCCCTTTCCTGCGAGTGCAAGTCTTACAGAACAAGAGCAACACAAATTAAATCTCTGACAACAATTCCTGTGTGCAGCCAGACTCATGGTGTGATTCTAGGCAGAAAACGATATTTCATTGGCAATTTCAAAGCACATTTACTACTGTGGTAGAGCAAGTGAAAATTACTGTAACAGCCTGACACATTTTCCTTATAGTTTAGAGAGGCAGAAAAGAGCACATGTCCTAACAGCTACTTGAGACCATGAGCATGTGGAACCTGGGTGAGTGATTAGACTAGAGCAAAGGAAATGAGCCTTGGTGACGTTGAATGTGTTAGAGTTACACACTGCTATCTGAAATACTACACAGTGCTGAATAGTAAGCATGGTAGTGCAGGAAAATCAGCTGCCTGTGTGCTTCTGGAGACTGTGTATTGTCAGGTGCAAGAGAGATCTGCATGGACGCTTGCACAACTGGATGAAGACTGCAGAGATGTATGTAAGAGTACATGTGTGGTAAGGGTTAATTGGAGCTTTGAACATGTAGGAACTACCTCACCCATTGCAGGAGTGGAAGGAAAATCTACCATGTTGATTTCAAATGTGTTAGCATTTGCCTCTCATTTGTGAGATATTGATTTGTGCTGAATGCTAACCATCACAGTTCAAGAAAACAAGCTGCCCCTTCCCTGTGAGTGCAAGTCTTACAGAACAAGAGCAACACAAATAAATCTCTGACAACAATTCCTGTGTGCAGACAGACTCATGGTGTGATTCTAGGCAGAAAACGATATTTGATTGGCAATTTCAAAGCACATTTACTACTGTGGTAGAGCAAGTGATACTTACTGTAACAGCCTGACACATTTTCCTTATAGTTTAGAGAGGCAGAAAAGAGCACATGTCCTAACAGCTACTTGAGACCATGAGCATGTGGAACCTGGGTGAGTGATTAGACTAGAGCAAAGGAAATGATCCTTGGTGACGTTGAATGTGTTAGCGTTACACACTGCTATCTGAAATACCACAGAGTGCTGAATAGTAAGCATGGGAGTGCAGGAAAATCAACTGCCTGTGTGCTAAGAGTGTGCTTCTGGAGACTGTGTATTGTCAGGTGCAAGAGAGATCTGCATGGACGCTTGCACAACTGCATGAAGACTGCAGAGATGTATGTAAGAGTACATGTGTGGTAAGTGTTAATTGGAGGTTTTGAACATGTAGGAACTACCTCACCCATTGCAGGAGTGGAAGGAAAATCTACCATGTTGATTTCAAATGTGTTAGCATTTGCCTCTCATTTGTGAGATATTGATTTGTGCTGAATGCTAACCATCGCAGTTCAAGAAAACAAGCTGCCCCTTTCCTGCGAGTGCAAGTCTTACAGAACAAGAGCAACACAAATTAAATCTCTGACAACAATTCCTGTGTGCAGCCAGACTCATGGTGTGATTCTAGGCAGAAAACGATATTTCATTGGCAATTTCAAAGCACATTTACTACTGTGGTAGAGCAAGTGAAAATTACTGTAACAGCCTGACACATTTTCCTTATAGTTTAGAGAGGCAGAAAAGAGCACATGTCCTAACAGCTACTTGAGACCATGAGCATGTGGAAACTGGGTGAGTGATTAGACTAGAGCAAAGGAAATGAGCCTTGGTGACGTTGAATGTGTTAGCGTTACACACTGCTATCTGAAATACCACACAGTGCTGAATAGTAAGCATGGGAGTGCAGGAAAATCAGCTGCCTGTGTGCTAAGAGTGTGCTTCTGGAGACTGTGTATTGTCAGGTGCAAGAGAGATCTGCATGGACGCTTGCACAACTGCATGAAGACTGCAGAGATGTATGTAAGAGTACATGTGTGGTAAGGGTTAATTGGAGTTTTGAACATGTAGGAACTACCTCACCCATTGCAGGAGTGGAAGGAAAATCTACCATGTTGATTTCAAATGTGTTAGCATTTGCCTCTCATTTGTGAGATATTAATTTGTGCTGAATGCTAACCATCACAGTTCAAGAAAACAAGCTGCCCCTTTCCTGTGAGTGCAAGTCTTACAGAACTAGAGCAACACAAATTAAATCTCTGACAACAATTCCTGTGTGCAGACAGACTCATGGTGTGATTCTAGGCAGAAAACGATATTTGATTGGCAATTTCAAAGCACATTTACTACTGTGGTAGAGCAAGTGATAATTACTGTAACAGCCTGACACATTTTCCTTATAGTTTAGAGAGGCAGAGAAGAGCACATGTCCTAACAGCTACTTGAGACCATGAGCATGTGGAACCTGGGTGAGTGATTAGACTAGAGCAAAGGAAATGAGCCTTGGTGACGTTGAATGTGTTAGAGTTACACACTGCTATCTGAAATACTACTCAGTGCTGAACAGTAAGCATGGGAGTGCAGGAAAATCAGCTGCCTGTGTGCTAAGAGTGTGCTTCTGGAGACTGTGTATTGTCAGGTGCAAGAGAGATCTGCATGGACGCTTGCACAACTGGATGAAGACTGCAGAGATGTATGTAAGAGTACATGTGTGGTAAGGGTTAATTGGAGCTTTGAACATGTAGGAACTACCTCACCCATTGCAGGAGTGGAAGGAAAATCTACCATGTTGATTTCAAGTGTGTTAGCATTTGCCTCTCATTTGTGAGATATTCATTTGTGCTGAATGCTAACCATCACAGTTCAAGAAAACAAGCTGCCCCTTCCCTGCGAGTGCAAGTCTCACAGAACAAGAGCAACACAAACTAAATCTCTGACAACAATTCCTGTGTGCAGACAGACTCATGGTGTGATTCTAGGCAGAAAACGATATTTGATTGGCAATTTCAAAGCACATTTACTACTGTGGTAGAGCAAGTGATAATTACTGTAACAGCCTGACACATTTTCCTTATAGTTTAGAGAGGGAGAAAAGAGCACATGTCCTAACAGCTACTTGAGACCATGAGCATGTGGAACCTGGCTGAGTGATTAGACTAGAGCAAAGGAAATGATCCTTGGTGACGTTGAATGTGTTAGCGTTACACACTGCTATCTGAAATACCACACAGTGCTGAATAGTAAGCATGGGAGTGCAGGAAAATCAGCTGCCTGTGTGCTAAGAGTGTGCTTCTGGAGACTGTGTATTGTCAGGTGCAAGAGAGATCTGCATGGACGCTTGCACAACTGCATGAAGACTGCAGAGATGTATGTAAGAGTACATGTGTGGTAAGGGTTAATTGGAGATTTTGAACATGTAGGAACTACCTCACCCATTGCAGGAGTGGAAGGCAAATCTACCATGTTGATTTGAAATGTGTTAGCATTTGCCTCTCATTTGTGAGATATTGATTTGTGCTGAATGCTAACCATCTCAGTTCAAGAAAACAAGCTGCCCCTTTCCTGCGAGTGCAAGTCTTACAGAACAAGAGCAACACAAATTAAATCTCTGACAACAATTCCTGTGTGCAGACAGACTCATGGTGTGATTCTAGGCAGAAAACGATATTTGATTGGCAATTTCAAAGCACATTTACTACTGTGGTAGAGCAAATGATAATTACTGTAACAGCCTGACACATTTTCCTTATAGTTTAGAGAGGGAGAAAAGAGCACATGTCCTAACAGCTACGTGAGACCATGAGCATGTGGAACCTGGCTGAGTGATTAGACTAGAGCAAAGGAAATGATCCTTGGTGACGTTGAATGTGTTAGCGTTACACACTGCTATCTGAAATACCACACAGTGCTGAATAGTAAGCATGGGAGTGCAGGAAAATCAGCTGCCTGTGTGCTAAGAGTGTGCTTCTGGAGACTGTGTATTGTCAGGTGCAAGAGAGATCTGCATGGACGCTTGCACAACTGCATGAAGACTGCAGAGATGTATGTAAGAGTACATGTGTGGTAAGGGTTAATTGGAAATTTTGAACATGTAGGAACTACCTCACCCATTGCAGGAGTGGAAGGCAAATCTACCATGTTGATTTCAAATGTGTTAGCATTTGCCTCTCATTCGTGAGATATTGATTTGTGCTGAATGCTAACCATCGCAGTTCAAGAAAACAAGCTGCCCCTTTCCTGCGAGTGCAAGTCTTACAGAACAAGAGCAACACAAATTAAATCTCTGACAACAATTCCTGTGTGCAGACAGACTCATGGTGTGATTCTAGGCAGAAAACGATATTTGATTGGCAATTTCAAAGCACATTTACTACTGTGGTAGAGCAAATGATAATTACTGTAACAGCCTGACACATTTTCCTTATAGTTTAGAGAGGCAGAGAAGAGCACATGTCCTAACAGCTACTTGAGACCATGAGCATGTGGAACCTGGGTGAGTGATTAGACTAGAGCAAAGGAAATGAGCCTTGGTGACGTTGAATGTGTTAGCGTTACACACTACTATCTGAAATACCACACAGTGCTGAATAGTAAGCATGGGAGTGCAGGAAAGTCAGCTGCCTGTGTGCTAAGAGTGTGCTTCTGGAGACTGTGTATTGTCAGGTGCAAGAGAGATATGCATGGACGCTTGCACAACTGCATGAAGACTGCAGAGATGTATGTAAGAGTACATGTGTGGTAAGGGTTAATTGGAGTTTTGAACATGTAGGAACTACCTCACCCATTGCAGGAGTGGAAGGAGAATCTACCATGTTGATTTCAAATGTGTTAGCATTTGCCTCTCATTTGTGAGATATTGATTTGGGCTGAATGCTAACCATCACATTAAAAGAAAACAAGCTGCCCCTTTCCTGTGAGTGCAAGTCTTACAGAACAAGAGCAACAAGAATTAAATCTCTGACAACAATTCCTGTGTGCAGACAGACTCATGGTGTGATTCTAGGCAGAAAACGATACTTGATTGGCAATTTCAAAGCACATTTACTACTGTGGTAGAGCAAGTGATAATTACTGTAACAGCCTGACACATTTTCCTTATAGTTTAGAGAGGCAGAAAAGAGCACATGTCCTAACAGCTACTTGAGAGCATGAGCATGTGGAACCTGGGTGAGTGATTAAACATTAGAATAGATCAAAGGAAATGAGCCTTGGTGACGTTGAATGTGTTAGCGTTACACACTGCTATCTGAAATACCACACAGTGCTGAATAGTAAGCATGGGAGTGCAGGAAAATCAGCTTCCTGTGTGCTAAGAGTGTGCTTCTGGAGACTGTGTATTGTTAGGTGCAAGAGAGATCTGCATGGACGCTTGCACAACTGCATGAAGACTGCAGAGATATATGTAAGAGTACATGTGTGGTAAGGGTTAATTGGAGTTTTGAACATGTAGGTACTACATCACCCATTGCAGGAGTGGAAGGAAAATCTACCATGTTGATTTCAAATGTGTTAGCATTTGCCTCTCATTTGTGAGATATTGATTTGTGCTGAATGCTAACCATCACAGTTCAAGAAAACAAGCTGCCCCTTTCCTGCGAGTGCAAGTCTTACAGAACAAGAGCAACACGAATTAAATCTCTGACAACAATTCCTGTGTGCAGACAGACTCATGGTGTGATTCTAGGCAGAAAACGATATTTGATTGGCAATTTCAAAGCACATGTACTACTGTGGTAGAGAAAGTGATAATTACTGTAACAGCCTGACACATTTTCCTTATAGTTTAGAGAGGCAGAAAAGAGCACATGTCCTAACAGCTACTTGAGACCATGAGCATGTGGAACCTGGGTGAGTGATTAGACTAGAGCAAAGGAAATGAGCCTTGGTGACGTTGAATGTGTTAGAGTTACACACTGCTATCTGAAATACTACACAGTGCTGAATAGTAAGCATGGTAGTGCAGGAAAATCAGCTGCCTGTGTGCTTCTGGAGACTGTGTATTGTCAGGTGCAAGAGAGATCTGCATGGACGCTTGCACAACTGGATGAAGACTGCAGAGATGTATGTAAGAGTACATGTGTGGTAAGGGTTAATTGGAGCTTTGAACATGTAGGAACTACCTCACCCATTGCAGGAGTGGAAGGAAAATCTACCATGTTGATTTCAAATGTGTTAGCATTTGCCTCTCATTTGTGAGATATTGATTTGTGCTGAATGCTAACCATCACAGTTCAAGAAAACAAGCTGCCCCTTCCCTGTGAGTGCAAGTCTTACAGAACAAGAGCAACACAAATAAATCTCTGACAACAATTCCTGTGTGCAGACAGACTCATGGTGTGATTCTAGGCAGAAAACGATATTTGATTGGCAATTTCAAAGCACATTTACTACTGTGGTAGAGCAAGTGATACTTACTGTAACAGCCTGACACATTTTCCTTATAGTTTAGAGAGGCAGAAAAGAGCACATGTCCTAACAGCTACTTGAGACCATGAGCATGTGGAACCTGGGTGAGTGATTAGACTAGAGCAAAGGAAATGATCCTTGGTGACGTTGAATGTGTTAGCGTTACACACTGCTATCTGAAATACCACAGAGTGCTGAATAGTAAGCATGGGAGTGCAGGAAAATCAACTGCCTGTGTGCTAAGAGTGTGCTTCTGGAGACTGTGTATTGTCAGGTGCAAGAGAGATCTGCATGGACGCTTGCACAACTGCATGAAGACTGCAGAGATGTATGTAAGAGTACATGTGTGGTAAGTGTTAATTGGAGGTTTTGAACATGTAGGAACTACCTCACCCATTGCAGGAGTGGAAGGAAAATCTACCATGTTGATTTCAAATGTGTTAGCATTTGCCTCTCATTTGTGAGATATTGATTTGTGCTGAATGCTAACCATCGCAGTTCAAGAAAACAAGCTGCCCCTTTCCTGCGAGTGCAAGTCTTACAGAACAAGAGCAACACAAATTAAATCTCTGACAACAATTCCTGTGTGCAGCCAGACTCATGGTGTGATTCTAGGCAGAAAACGATATTTCATTGGCAATTTCAAAGCACATTTACTACTGTGGTAGAGCAAGTGAAAATTACTGTAACAGCCTGACACATTTTCCTTATAGTTTAGAGAGGCAGAAAAGAGCACATGTCCTAACAGCTACTTGAGACCATGAGCATGTGGAAACTGGGTGAGTGATTAGACTAGAGCAAAGGAAATGAGCCTTGGTGACGTTGAATGTGTTAGCGTTACACACTGCTATCTGAAATACCACACAGTGCTGAATAGTAAGCATGGGAGTGCAGGAAAATCAGCTGCCTGTGTGCTAAGAGTGTGCTTCTGGAGACTGTGTATTGTCAGGTGCAAGAGAGATCTGCATGGACGCTTGCACAACTGCATGAAGACTGCAGAGATGTATGTAAGAGTACATGTGTGGTAAGGGTTAATTGGAGTTTTGAACATGTAGGAACTACCTCACCCATTGCAGGAGTGGAAGGAAAATCTACCATGTTGATTTCAAATGTGTTAGCATTTGCCTCTCATTTGTGAGATATTAATTTGTGCTGAATGCTAACCATCACAGTTCAAGAAAACAAGCTGCCCCTTTCCTGTGAGTGCAAGTCTTACAGAACTAGAGCAACACAAATTAAATCTCTGACAACAATTCCTGTGTGCAGACAGACTCATGGTGTGATTCTAGGCAGAAAACGATATTTGATTGGCAATTTCAAAGCACATTTACTACTGTGGTAGAGCAAGTGATAATTACTGTAACAGCCTGACACATTTTCCTTATAGTTTAGAGAGGCAGAGAAGAGCACATGTCCTAACAGCTACTTGAGACCATGAGCATGTGGAACCTGGGTGAGTGATTAGACTAGAGCAAAGGAAATGAGCCTTGGTGACGTTGAATGTGTTAGAGTTACACACTGCTATCTGAAATACTACTCAGTGCTGAACAGTAAGCATGGGAGTGCAGGAAAATCAGCTGCCTGTGTGCTAAGAGTGTGCTTCTGGAGACTGTGTATTGTCAGGTGCAAGAGAGATCTGCATGGACGCTTGCACAACTGGATGAAGACTGCAGAGATGTATGTAAGAGTACATGTGTGGTAAGGGTTAATTGGAGCTTTGAACATGTAGGAACTACCTCACCCATTGCAGGAGTGGAAGGAAAATCTACCATGTTGATTTCAAGTGTGTTAGCATTTGCCTCTCATTTGTGAGATATTCATTTGTGCTGAATGCTAACCATCACAGTTCAAGAAAACAAGCTGCCCCTTCCCTGCGAGTGCAAGTCTCACAGAACAAGAGCAACACAAACTAAATCTCTGACAACAATTCCTGTGTGCAGACAGACTCATGGTGTGATTCTAGGCAGAAAACGATATTTGATTGGCAATTTCAAAGCACATTTACTACTGTGGTAGAGCAAGTGATAATTACTGTAACAGCCTGACACATTTTCCTTATAGTTTAGAGAGGGAGAAAAGAGCACATGTCCTAACAGCTACTTGAGACCATGAGCATGTGGAACCTGGCTGAGTGATTAGACTAGAGCAAAGGAAATGATCCTTGGTGACGTTGAATGTGTTAGCGTTACACACTGCTATCTGAAATACCACACAGTGCTGAATAGTAAGCATGGGAGTGCAGGAAAATCAGCTGCCTGTGTGCTAAGAGTGTGCTTCTGGAGACTGTGTATTGTCAGGTGCAAGAGAGATCTGCATGGACGCTTGCACAACTGCATGAAGACTGCAGAGATGTATGTAAGAGTACATGTGTGGTAAGGGTTAATTGGAGATTTTGAACATGTAGGAACTACCTCACCCATTGCAGGAGTGGAAGGCAAATCTACCATGTTGATTTGAAATGTGTTAGCATTTGCCTCTCATTTGTGAGATATTGATTTGTGCTGAATGCTAACCATCTCAGTTCAAGAAAACAAGCTGCCCCTTTCCTGCGAGTGCAAGTCTTACAGAACAAGAGCAACACAAATTAAATCTCTGACAACAATTCCTGTGTGCAGACAGACTCATGGTGTGATTCTAGGCAGAAAACGATATTTGATTGGCAATTTCAAAGCACATTTACTACTGTGGTAGAGCAAATGATAATTACTGTAACAGCCTGACACATTTTCCTTATAGTTTAGAGAGGGAGAAAAGAGCACATGTCCTAACAGCTACGTGAGACCATGAGCATGTGGAACCTGGCTGAGTGATTAGACTAGAGCAAAGGAAATGATCCTTGGTGACGTTGAATGTGTTAGCGTTACACACTGCTAACTGAAATACCACACAGTGCTGAATAGTAAGCATGGGAGTGCAGGAAAATCAGCTGCCTGTGTGCTAAGAGTGTGCTTCTGGAGACTGTGTATTGTCAGGTGCAAGAGAGATCTGCATGGACGCTTGCACAACTGCATGAAGACTGCAGAGATGTATGTAAGAGTACATGTGTGGTAAGGGTTAATTGGAAATTTTGAACATGTAGGAACTACCTCACCCATTGCAGGAGTGGAAGGCAAATCTACCATGTTGATTTCAAATGTGTTAGCATTTGCCTCTCATTCGTGAGATATTGATTTGTGCTGAATGCTAACCATCGCAGTTCAAGAAAACAAGCTGCCCCTTTCCTGCGAGTGCAAGTCTTACAGAACAAGAGCAACACAAATTAAATCTCTGACAACAATTCCTGTGTGCAGACAGACTCATGGTGTGATTCTAGGCAGAAAACGATATTTGATTGGCAATTTCAAAGCACATTTACTACTGTGGTAGAGCAAATGATAATTACTGTAACAGCCTGACACATTTTCCTTATAGTTTAGAGAGGCAGAGAAGAGCACATGTCCTAACAGCTACTTGAGACCATGAGCATGTGGAACCTGGGTGAGTGATTAGACTAGAGCAAAGGAAATGAGCCTTGGTGACGTTGAATGTGTTAGCGTTACACACTACTATCTGAAATACCACACAGTGCTGAATAGTAAGCATGGGAGTGCAGGAAAGTCAGCTGCCTGTGTGCTAAGAGTGTGCTTCTGGAGACTGTGTATTGTCAGGTGCAAGAGAGATATGCATGGACGCTTGCACAACTGCATGAAGACTGCAGAGATGTATGTAAGAGTACATGTGTGGTAAGGGTTAATTGGAGTTTTGAACATGTAGGAACTACCTCACCCATTGCAGGAGTGGAAGGAGAATCTACCATGTTGATTTCAAATGTGTTAGCATTTGCCTCTCATTTGTGAGATATTGATTTGGGCTGAATGCTAACCATCACATTAAAAGAAAACAAGCTGCCCCTTTCCTGTGAGTGCAAGTCTTACAGAACAAGAGCAACAAGAATTAAATCTCTGACAACAATTCCTGTGTGCAGACAGACTCATGGTGTGATTCTAGGCAGAAAACGATACTTGATTGGCAATTTCAAAGCACATTTACTACTGTGGTAGAGCAAGTGATAATTACTGTAACAGCCTGACACATTTTCCTTATAGTTTAGAGAGGCAGAAAAGAGCACATGTCCTAACAGCTACTTGAGAGCATGAGCATGTGGAACCTGGGTGAGTGATTAAACATTAGAATAGATCAAAGGAAATGAGCCTTGGTGACGTTGAATGTGTTAGCGTTACACACTGCTATCTGAAATACCACACAGTGCTGAATAGTAAGCATGGGAGTGCAGGAAAATCAGCTTCCTGTGTGCTAAGAGTGTGCTTCTGGAGACTGTGTATTGTTAGGTGCAAGAGAGATCTGCATGGACGCTTGCACAACTGCATGAAGACTGCAGAGATATATGTAAGAGTACATGTGTGGTAAGGGTTAATTGGAGTTTTGAACATGTAGGTACTACATCACCCATTGCAGGAGTGGAAGGAAAATCTACCATGTTGATTTCAAATGTGTTAGCATTTGCCTCTCATTTGTGAGATATTGATTTGTGCTGAATGCTAACCATCACAGTTCAAGAAAACAAGCTGCCCCTTTCCTGCGAGTGCAAGTCTTACAGAACAAGAGCAACACGAATTAAATCTCTGACAACAATTCCTGTGTGCAGACAGACTCATGGTGTGATTCTAGGCAGAAAACGATATTTGATTGGCAATTTCAAAGCACATGTACTACTGTGGTAGAGAAAGTGATAATTACTGTAACAGCCTGACACATTTTCCTTATAGTTTAGAGAGGCAGAAAAGAGCACATGTCCTAACAGCTACTTGAGACCATGAGCATGTGGAACCTGGGTGAGTGATGAGACTAGAGCAAAGGAAATGAGCCTTGGTGACGTTGAATGTGTTAGCGTTACACACTGCTATCTGAAATACCACACAGTGCTGAATAGTAAGCATGGGAGTGCAGGAAAATCAGCTGCCTGTGTGCTAAGAGTGTGCTTCTGGAGACTGTGTATTCTCAGGTGCAAGAGAGATCTGCATGGACACTTGCACAACTGCATGAAGACTGCAGAGCTGTATGTAAGAGTACATGTGTGGTAAGGGTTAATTGGAGGGTAAACAACCTTTACAACGCAACTTTTACAACGCACTACCATTACAACGAAACTTTTACAATGCAAGTGGATTTACAACGCATGCCATTACAACGCAAGCCTTTACATCGACTTGCGCTAGATGGCGTGCTAACATTACAAATAGTGTAGTTTACTATCCCAACACCTTCCCTACTGTTAAGTGGACTGGAGTTGGAATAGTAAATTACGCTTTTCTAATGTTAGCACGCCATCTAGCGCAGGTCGATGTAAAGACTTGCGTTGTAATGGCATAGCGTAGTAACATCGCAGTCGTTGTAACGACCGCGATGTAACTGCGCGCGTTGTAATGACTCGCGTTGTTACGTCATACATCCAATTGGAGTTTTGAACATGTAGGAACTACTTCACCCATTGCAGGAGTGGAAGGAAAATCTACCATGTTGATTTCAAATGTGTTAGCATTTGACTCTCATTTGTGAGATATTGATTTGTGCTGAATGCTAACCATCACAGTTCAAGAAAACAAGCTGCCCCTTTCCTGCGAGTGCAAGTCTTACAGAACAAGAGCAACACAAATTAAATCTCTGACAACAATTCCTATGTGCAGACAGACTCATGGTGTGATTCTAGGCGGAAAACGATATTTGATTGGCAATTTCAAAGCACATTTACTACTGTGGTAGAGCAAGTGATAATTACTGTAACAGCCTGACACATTTTCCTTATAGTTTAGAGAGGCAGAAAAGAGCACATGTCCTAACAGCTACTTGAGAGCATGAGCATGTGGAACCTGGGTGAGTGATTAGACATTAGACTAGATCAAAGGAAATGAGCCTTGGTGACGTTGAATGTGTTAGCGTTACACACTGCTATCTGAAATACCACACAGTGCTGAATAGTAAGCATGGGAGTGCAGGAAAATCAGCTTCCTGTGTGCTAAGAGTGTGCTTCTGGAGACTGTGTATTGTTAGGTGCAAGAGAGATCTGCATGGACGCTTGCACAACTGCATGAAGACTGCAGAGATGTATGTAAGAGTACATGTGTGGTAAGGGTTAATTGGAGTTTTGAACATGTAGGAACTACATCACCCATTGCAGGAGTGGAAGGAAAATCTACCATGTTGATTTCAAATGTGTTAGCATTTGCCTCTCATTTGTGAGATATTGATTTGTGCTGAATGCTAACCATCACAGTTCAAGAAAACAAGCTGCCCCTTTCCTGCGAGTGCAAGTCTTACAGAACAAGAGCAACACGAATTAAATCTCTGACAACAATTCCTGTGTGCAGACAGACTCATGGTGTGAATCTAGGCAGAAAACGATATTTGATTGGCAATTTCAAAGCACATTTACTACTGTGGTAGAGCAAATGATAATTACTGTAACAGCCTGACACATTTTCCTAATAGTTCAGAGAGGCAGAAAAGAGCACATGTCCTAACAGCTACTTGAGACCATGAGCATGTGGAACCTGGGTGAGTGATTAGACTAGAGCAAAGGAAATGAGCCTTGGTGACGTTGAATGTGTTAGCGTTACACACTACTATCTGAAATACCACACAGTGCTGAATAGTAAGCTTGGGAGTGCAGGAAAGTCAGCTGAGTGTGTGCTAAGAGTGTGCTTCTGGAGACTGTGTATTGTCAGGTGCAAGAGAGATCTGCATGGACGCTTGCACAACTGCATGAAGACTGCAGAGATGTATGTAAGAGTACATGTGTGGTAAGGGTTAATTGGAGCTTTGAACATGTAGGAACTACCTCACCCATTGCAGGAGTGGAAGGAAAATCTACCATGTTGATTTCAAATGTGTTAGCATTCGCCTCTCATTTGTGAGATATTCATTTGTGCTGAATGCTAACCATCACAGTTCAAGAAAACAAGCTGCCCCTTCCCTGCGAGTGCAAGTCTTACAGAACAAGAGCAACACAAACTAAATCTCTGACAACAATTCCTTTGTGCAGACAGACTCATGGTGTGATTCTAGGCAGAAAACGATATTTGATTGGCAATTTCAAAGCACATTTACTACTGTGGTAGAGCAAGTGATAATTACTGTAACAGCCTGACACATTTTCCTTATAGTTTAGAGAGGGAGAAAAGAGCACATGTCCTAACAGCTACTTGAGACCATGAGCATGTGGAACCTGGCTGAGTGATTAGACTAGAGCAAAGGAAATGATCCTTGGTGACGTTGAATGTGTTAGCGTTACACACTGCTATCTGAAATACCACACAGTGCTGAATAGTAAGCATGGGAGTGCAGGAAAATCAGCTGCCTGTGTGCTAAGAGTGTGCTTCTGGAGACTGTGTATTGTCAGGTACAAGAGAGATCTGCATGGACGCTTGCACAACTGCATGAAGACTGCAGAGATGTATGTAAGAGTACATGTGTGGTAAGGGTTAATTGGAGCTTTGAACATGTAGGAACTACCTCACCCATTGCAGGAGTGGAAGGAAAATCTACCATGTTGATTTCAAATGTGTTAGCATTTGCCTCTCATTTGTGAGATATTGATTTGTGCTGAATGCTAACCATCACAGTTCAAGAAAACAAGCTGCCCCTTCCCTGTGAGTGCAAGTCTTACAGAACAAGAGCAACACAAATAAATCTCTGACAACAATTCCTGTGTGCAGACAGACTCATGGTGTGATTCTAGGCAGAAAACGATATTTGATTGGCAATTTCAAAGCACATTTACTACTGTGGTAGAGCAAGTGATACTTACTGTAACAGCCTGACACATTTTCCTTATAGTTTAGAGAGGCAGAAAAGAGCACATGTCCTAACAGCTACTTGAGACCATGAGCATGTGGAACCTGGGTGAGTGATTAGACTAGAGCAAAGGAAATGATCCTTGGTGACGTTGAATGTGTTAGCGTTACACACTGCTATCTGAAATACCACACAGTGCTGAATAGTAAGCATGGGAGTGCAGGAAAATCAACTGCCTGTGTGCTAAGAGTGTGCTTCTGGAGACTGTGTATTGTCAGGTGCAAGAGAGATCTGCATGGACGCTTGCACAACTGCATGAAGACTGCAGAGATGTATGTAAGAGTACATGTGTGGTAAGGGTTAATTGGAGGTTTTGAACATGTAGGAACTACCTCACCCATTGCTGGAGTGGAAGGAAAATCTACCATGTTGATTTCAAATGTGTTAGCATTTGCCTCTCATTTGTGAGATATTGATTTGTGCTGAATGCTAACCATCGCAGTTCAAGAAAACAAGCTGCCCCTTTCCTGCGAGTGCAAGTCTTACAGAACAAGAGCAACACAAATTAAATCTCTGACAACAATTCCTGTGTGCAGACAGACTCATGGTGTGATTCTAGGCAGAAAACGATATTTCATTGGCAATTTCAAAGCACATTTACTACTGTGGTAGAGCAAGTGAAAATTACTGTAACAGCCTGACACATTTTCCTTATAGTTTAGAGAGGCAGAAAAGAGCACATGTCCTAACAGCTACTTGAGACCATGAGCATGTGGAACCTGGGTGTGTGATTAGACTAGAGCAAAGGAAATGAGCCTTGGTGACGTTGAATGTGTCAGCGTTACACAATGCTATCTGAAATACCACACAGTGCTGAATAGTAAGCATGGGAGTGCAGGAAAATCAGCTGCCTGTGTGCTAAGAGTGTGCTTCTGGAGACTGTGTATTGTCAGGTGCAAGAGAGATCTGCATGGACGCTTGCACAACTGCATGAAGACTGCAGAGATGTATGTAAGAGTACATGTGTGGTAAGGGTTAATTGGAGTTTTGAACATGTAGGAACTACCTCACCCATTGCAGGAGTGGAAGGAAAATCTACCATATTTGATTTCAAATGTGTTAGCATTTGCCTCTCATTTGTGAGATATTGATTTGTTCTGAAAGCTAACCATCACAGTTCAAGAAAACAAGCTGCCCCTTTCCTGCGAGTGCAAGTCTTACAGAACAAGAGCAACAAGAATTAAATCTCTGACAACAATTCCTGTGTGCAGACAGACTCATGGTGTGATTCTAGGCAGAAAACGATACTTGATTGGCAATTTCAAAGCACATTTACTACTGTGGTAGAGCAAGTGATAATTACTGTAACAGCCTGACACATTTTCCTTATAGTTTAGAGAGGCAGAAAAGAGCACATGTCCTAACAGCTACTTTAGAGCATGAGCATGTGGAACCTGGGTGAGTGATTAGACATTAAACTAGATCAAAGGAAATGAGCCTTGGTGACGTTGAATGTGTTAGCGTTACACACTGCTATCTGAAATACCACACAGTGCTGAATGGTAAGCATGGGAGTGCAGGAAAATCAGCTTCCTGTGTGCTAAGAGTGTGCTTCTGGAGACTGTGTATTGTTAGGTGCAAGAGAGATCTGCATGGACGCTTGCACAACTGCATGAAGACTGCAGAGATATATGTAAGAGTACATGTGTGGTAAGGGTTAATTGGAGTTTTGAACATGTAGGAACTACATCACCCATTGCAGGAGTGGAAGGAAAATCTACCATGTTGATTTCAAATGTGTTAGCATTTGCCTCTCATTTGTGAGATATTGATTTGTGCTGAATGCTAACCATCACAGTTCAAGAAAACAAGCTGCCCCTTTCCTGCGAGTGCAAGTCTTACAGAACAAGAGCAACACAAATTAAATCTCTGACAACAATTCCTGTGTGCAGACAGACTCATGGTGTGAATCTAGGCAGAAAACGATATTTGATTGGCAATTTCAAAGCACATTTACTACTGTGGTAGAGCAAATGATAATTACTGTAACAGCCTGACACATTTTCCTTATAGTTTAGAGAGGCAGAGAAGAGCACATGTCCTAACAGCTACTTGAGACCATGAGCATGTGGAACCTGGGTGAGTGATTAGACTAGAGCAAAGGAAATGAGCCTTGGTGACGTTGAATGTGTTAGCGTTACACACTACTATCTGAAATACCGCACAGTGCTGAATAGTAAGCTTGGGAGTGCAGGAAAGTCAGCTGCCTGTGTGCTAAGAGTGTGCTTCTGGAGACTGTGTATTGTCAGGTGCAAGAGAGATATGCATGGACGCTTGCACAACTGCATGAAGACTGCAGAGATGTATGTAAGAGTACATGTGTGGTAAGGGTTAATTGGAGTTTTGAACATGTGGGAACAACCTCACCCATTGCAGGAGTGGAAGGAGAATCTACCATGTTGATTTCAAATGTGTTAGCATTTGCCTCTCATTTGTGAGATATTGATTTGTGCTGAATGCTAACCATCACAGTTCAAGAAAATAAGCTGCCCCTTCCCTGTGAGTGCAAGTCTTACAGAACAAGAGTAACACAAATAAATCTCTGACAACAATTCCTGTGTGCAGACAGACTCATGGTGTGATTCTAGGCAGAAAACGATATTTGATTGGCAATTTCAAAGCACATTTACTACTGTGGTAGAGCAAGTGATACTTACTGTAACAGCCTGACACATTTTCCTTATAGTTTAGAGAGGCAGAAAAGAGCACATGTCCTAACAGCTACTTGAGACCATGAGCATGTGGAACCTGGGTGAGTGATTAGACTAGAGCAAAGGAAATGATCCTTGGTGACGTTGAATGTGTTAGCGTTACACACTGCTATCTGAAATACCACAGAGTGCTGAATAGTAAGCATGGGAGTGCAGGAAAATCAACTGCCTGTGTGCTAAGAGTGTGCTTCTGGAGACTGTGTATTGTCAGGTGCAAGAGAGATCTGCATGGACGCTTGCACAACTGCATGAAGACTGCAGAGATGTATGTAAGAGTCCATGTGTGGTAAGTGTTAATTGGAGGTTTTGAACATGTAGGAACTACCTCACCCATTGCAGGAGTGGAAGGAAAATCCACCATGTTGATTTCAAATGTGTTAGCATTTGCCTCTCATTTGTGAGATATTGATTTGTGCTGAATGCTAACCATTGCAGTTCAAGAAAACAAGCTGCCCCTTTCCTGCGAGTGCAAGTCTTACAGAACAAGAGCAACACAAATTAAATCTCTGACAACAATTCCTGTGTGCAGCCAGACTCATGGTGTGATTCTAGGCAGAAAACGATATTTCATTGGCAATTTCAAAGCACATTTACTACTGTGGTAGAGCAAGTGAAAATTACTGTAACAGCCTGACACATTTTCCTTATAGTTTAGAGAGGCAGAAAAGAGCACATGTCCTAACAGCTACTTGAGACCATGAGCATGTGGAACCTGGGTGAGTGATTAGACTAGAGCAAAGGAAATGAGCCTTGGTGACGTTGAATGTGTTAGAGTTACACACTGCTATCTGAAATACTACACAGTGCTGAATAGTAAGCATGGTAGTGCAGGAAAATCAGCTGCCTGTGTGCTTCTGGAGACTGTGTATTGTCAGGTGCAAGAGAGATCTGCATGGACGCTTGCACAACTGGATGAAGACTGCAGAGATGTATGTAAGAGTACATGTGTGGTAAGGGTTAATTGGAGCTTTGAACATGTAGGAACTACCTCACCCATTGCAGGAGTGGAAGGAAAATCTACCATGTTGATTTCAAATGTGTTAGCATTTGCCTCTCATTTGTGAGATATTGATTTGTGCTGAATGCTAACCATCACAGTTCAAGAAAACAAGCTGCCCCTTCCCTGTGAGTGCAAGTCTTACAGAACAAGAGCAACACAAATAAATCTCTGACAACAATTCCTGTGTGCAGACAGACTCATGGTGTGATTCTAGGCAGAAAACGATATTTGATTGGCAATTTCAAAGCACATTTACTACTGTGGTAGAGCAAGTGATACTTACTGTAACAGCCTGACACATTTTCCTTATAGTTTAGAGAGGCAGAAAAGAGCACATGTCCTAACAGCTACTTGAGACCATGAGCATGTGGAACCTGGGTGAGTGATTAGACTAGAGCAAAGGAAATGATCCTTGGTGACGTTGAATGTGTTAGCGTTACACACTGCTATCTGAAATACCACAGAGTGCTGAATAGTAAGCATGGGAGTGCAGGAAAATCAACTGCCTGTGTGCTAAGAGTGTGCTTCTGGAGACTGTGTATTGTCAGGTGCAAGAGAGATCTGCATGGACGCTTGCACAACTGCATGAAGACTGCAGAGATGTATGTAAGAGTACATGTGTGGTAAGTGTTAATTGGAGGTTTTGAACATGTAGGAACTACCTCACCCATTGCAGGAGTGGAAGGAAAATCTACCATGTTGATTTCAAATGTGTTAGCATTTGCCTCTCATTTGTGAGATATTGATTTGTGCTGAATGCTAACCATCGCAGTTCAAGAAAACAAGCTGCCCCTTTCCTGCGAGTGCAAGTCTTACAGAACAAGAGCAACACAAATTAAATCTCTGACAACAATTCCTGTGTGCAGCCAGACTCATGGTGTGATTCTAGGCAGAAAACGATATTTCATTGGCAATTTCAAAGCACATTTACTACTGTGGTAGAGCAAGTGAAAATTACTGTAACAGCCTGACACATTTTCCTTATAGTTTAGAGAGGCAGAAAAGAGCACATGTCCTAACAGCTACTTGAGACCATGAGCATGTGGAAACTGGGTGAGTGATTAGACTAGAGCAAAGGAAATGAGCCTTGGTGACGTTGAATGTGTTAGCGTTACACACTGCTATCTGAAATACCACACAGTGCTGAATAGTAAGCATGGGAGTGCAGGAAAATCAGCTGCCTGTGTGCTAAGAGTGTGCTTCTGGAGACTGTGTATTGTCAGGTGCAAGAGAGATCTGCATGGACGCTTGCACAACTGCATGAAGACTGCAGAGATGTATGTAAGAGTACATGTGTGGTAAGGGTTAATTGGAGTTTTGAACATGTAGGAACTACCTCACCCATTGCAGGAGTGGAAGGAAAATCTACCATGTTGATTTCAAATGTGTTAGCATTTGCCTCTCATTTGTGAGATATTAATTTGTGCTGAATGCTAACCATCACAGTTCAAGAAAACAAGCTGCCCCTTTCCTGTGAGTGCAAGTCTTACAGAACTAGAGCAACACAAATTAAATCTCTGACAACAATTCCTGTGTGCAGACAGACTCATGGTGTGATTCTAGGCAGAAAACGATATTTGATTGGCAATTTCAAAGCACATTTACTACTGTGGTAGAGCAAGTGATAATTACTGTAACAGCCTGACACATTTTCCTTATAGTTTAGAGAGGCAGAGAAGAGCACATGTCCTAACAGCTACTTGAGACCATGAGCATGTGGAACCTGGGTGAGTGATTAGACTAGAGCAAAGGAAATGAGCCTTGGTGACGTTGAATGTGTTAGAGTTACACACTGCTATCTGAAATACTACTCAGTGCTGAACAGTAAGCATGGGAGTGCAGGAAAATCAGCTGCCTGTGTGCTAAGAGTGTGCTTCTGGAGACTGTGTATTGTCAGGTGCAAGAGAGATCTGCATGGACGCTTGCACAACTGGATGAAGACTGCAGAGATGTATGTAAGAGTACATGTGTGGTAAGGGTTAATTGGAGCTTTGAACATGTAGGAACTACCTCACCCATTGCAGGAGTGGAAGGAAAATCTACCATGTTGATTTCAAGTGTGTTAGCATTTGCCTCTCATTTGTGAGATATTCATTTGTGCTGAATGCTAACCATCACAGTTCAAGAAAACAAGCTGCCCCTTCCCTGCGAGTGCAAGTCTCACAGAACAAGAGCAACACAAACTAAATCTCTGACAACAATTCCTGTGTGCAGACAGACTCATGGTGTGATTCTAGGCAGAAAACGATATTTGATTGGCAATTTCAAAGCACATTTACTACTGTGGTAGAGCAAGTGATAATTACTGTAACAGCCTGACACATTTTCCTTATAGTTTAGAGAGGGAGAAAAGAGCACATGTCCTAACAGCTACTTGAGACCATGAGCATGTGGAACCTGGCTGAGTGATTAGACTAGAGCAAAGGAAATGATCCTTGGTGACGTTGAATGTGTTAGCGTTACACACTGCTATCTGAAATACCACACAGTGCTGAATAGTAAGCATGGGAGTGCAGGAAAATCAGCTGCCTGTGTGCTAAGAGTGTGCTTCTGGAGACTGTGTATTGTCAGGTGCAAGAGAGATCTGCATGGACGCTTGCACAACTGCATGAAGACTGCAGAGATGTATGTAAGAGTACATGTGTGGTAAGGGTTAATTGGAGATTTTGAACATGTAGGAACTACCTCACCCATTGCAGGAGTGGAAGGCAAATCTACCATGTTGATTTGAAATGTGTTAGCATTTGCCTCTCATTTGTGAGATATTGATTTGTGCTGAATGCTAACCATCTCAGTTCAAGAAAACAAGCTGCCCCTTTCCTGCGAGTGCAAGTCTTACAGAACAAGAGCAACACAAATTAAATCTCTGACAACAATTCCTGTGTGCAGACAGACTCATGGTGTGATTCTAGGCAGAAAACGATATTTGATTGGCAATTTCAAAGCACATTTACTACTGTGGTAGAGCAAATGATAATTACTGTAACAGCCTGACACATTTTCCTTATAGTTTAGAGAGGCAGAGAAGAGCACATGTCCTAACAGCTACTTGAGACCATGAGCATGTGGAACCTGGGTGAGTGATTAGACTAGAGCAAAGGAAATGAGCCTTGGTGACGTTGAATGTGTTAGCGTTACACACTACTATCTGAAATACCACACAGTGCTGAATAGTAAGCATGGGAGTGCAGGAATGTCAGCTGCCTGTGTGCTAAGAGTGTGCTTCTGGAGACTGTGTATTGTCAGGTGCAAGTGAGATATGCATGGACGCTTGCACAACTGCATGAAGACTGCAGAGATGTATGTAAGAGTACATGTGTGGTAAGGGTTAATTGGAGTTTTGAACATGTAGGAACTACCTCACCCATTGCAGGAGTGGAAGGAGAATCTACCATGTTGATTTCAAATGTGTTAGCATTTGCCTCTCATTTGTGAGATATTGATTTGGGCTGAATGTTAACCATCACATTTCAAGAAAACAAGCTGCCCCTTTCCTGTGAGTGCAAGTCTTACAGAACTAGAGCAACACAAATTAAATCTCTGACAACAATTCCTGTGTGCAGACAGACTCATGGTGTGATTCTAGGCAGAAAACGATATTTGATTGGCAATTTCAAAGCACATTTACTACTGTGGTAGAGTAAGTGATAATTACTGTAACAGCCTGACACATTTTCCTTATAGTTTAGAGAGGCAGAAAAGAGCACATGTCCTAACAGCTACTTGAGACCATGAGCATGTGGAACCTGGGTGAGTGATTAGACTAGAGCAAAGGAAATGAGCCTTGGTGACGTTGAATGTGTTAGAGTTACACACTGCTATCTGAAATACTACACAGTGCTGAATAGTAAGCATGGGAGTGCAGGAAAATCAGCTGCCTGTGTGCTAAGAGTGTGCTTCTGGAGACTGTGTATTGTCAGGTGCAAGAGAGATCTGCATGGACGCTTGCACAACTGGATGAAGACTGCAGAGATGTATGTAAGAGTACATGTGTGGTAAGGGTTAATTGGAGCTTTAAACATGTAGGAACTACCTCACCCATTGCAGGAGTGGAAGGAAAATCTACCATGTTGATTTCAAATGTGTTAGCATTTGCCTCTCATTTGTGAGATATTGATTTGTGCTGAATGCTAACCATCACAGTTCAAGAAAACAAGCTGCCCCTTTCCTGCGAGTGCAAGTCTTACAGAACAAGAGCAACACAAATTAAATCTCTGACAACAATTCCTGTGTGCAGACAGACTCATGGTGTGATTCTAGGCGGAAAACGATATTTGATTGGCAATTTCAAAGCACATTTACTACTGTGGTAGAGCAAGTGATGATTACTGTAACAGCCTGACACATTTTCCTTATAGTTTAGAGAGGCAGAAAAGAGCACATGTCCTAACAGCTACTTGAGACCATGAGCATGTGGAACCTGAGTGTGTGATTAGACTAGAGCAAAGGAAATGAGCCTGGTGATGTTGAATGTGTCAGCATTACACAATGCTATCTGAAATACCCCACAGTGCTGAATAGTAAGCATGGGAGTGCAGGAAAATCAGCTGCCTGTGTGCTAAGAGTGTGCTTCTGGAGACTGTGTATTGTCAGGTGCAAGAGAGATCTGCATGGACGCTTGCACAACTGGATGAAGACTGCAGAGATGTATGTAAGAGTACATGTGTGGTAAGGGTTAATTGGAGCTTTGAACATGTAGGAACTACCTCACCCATTGCAGGAGTGGAAGGAAAATCTACCATGTTGATTTCAAATGTGTTAGCATTTGCCTCTCATTTGTGAGATATTGATTTGTGCTGAATGCTAACCATCACAGTTCAAGAAAACAAGCTGCCCCTTCCCTGTGAGTGCAAGTCTTACAGAACAAGAGCAACACAAATAAATCTCTGACAACAATTCCTGTGTGCAGACAGACTCATGGTGTGATTCTAGGCAGAAAACGATATTTGATTGGCAATTTCAAAGCACATTTACTACTGTGGTAGAGCAAGTGATACTTACTGTAACAGCCTGACACATTTTCCTTATAGTTTAGAGAGGCAGAAAAGAGCACATGTCCTAACAGCTACTTGAGACCATGAGCATGTGGAACCTGGGTGAGTGATTAGACTAGAGCAAAGGAAATGAGCCTGGTGATGTTGAATGTGTCAGCATTACACAATGCTATCTGAAATACCCCACAGTGCTGAATAGTAAGCATGGGAGTGCAGGAAAATCAGCTGCCTGTGTGCTAAGAGTGTGCTTCTGGAGACTGTGTATTGTCAGGTGCAAGAGAGATCTGCATGGACGCTTGCACAACTGGATGAAGACTGCAGAGATGTATGTAAGAGTACATGTGTGGTAAGGGTTAATTGGAGCTTTGAACATGTAGGAACTACCTCACCCATTGCAGGAGTGGAAGGAAAATCTACCATGTTGATTTCAAGTGTGTTAGCATTTGCCTCTCATTTGTGAGATATTCATTTGTGCTGAATGCTAACCATCACAGTTCAAGAAAACAAGCTGCCCCTTCCCTGCGAGTGCAAGTCTCACAGAACAAGAGCAACACAAACTAAATCTCTGACAACAATTCCTGTGTGCAGACAGACTCATGGTGTGATTCTAGGCAGAAAACGATATTTGATTGGCAATTTCAAAGCACATTTACTACTGTGGTAGAGCAAGTGATAATTACTGTAACAGCCTGACACATTTTCCTTATAGTTTAGAGAGGGAGAAAAGAGCACATGTCCTAACAGCTACTTGAGACCATGAGCATGTGGAACCTGGCTGAGTGATTAGACTAGAGCAAAGGAAATGATCCTTGGTGACGTTGAATGTGTTAGCGTTACACACTGCTATCTGAAATACCACACAGTGCTGAATAGTAAGCATGGGAGTGCAGGAAAATCAGCTGCCTGTGTGCTAAGAGTGTGCTTCTGGAGACTGTGTATTGTCAGGTGCAAGAGAGATCTGCATGGACGCTTGCACAACTGCATGAAGACTGCAGAGATGTATGTAAGAGTACATGTGTGGTAAGGGTTAATTGGAGATTTTGAACATGTAGGAACTACCTCACCCATTGCAGGAGTGGAAGGCAAATCTACCATGTTGATTTGAAATGTGTTAGCATTTGCCTCTCATTTGTGAGATATTGATTTGTGCTGAATGCTAACCATCTCAGTTCAAGAAAACAAGCTGCCCCTTTCCTGCGAGTGCAAGTCTTACAGAACAAGAGCAACACAAATTAAATCTCTGACAACAATTCCTGTGTGCAGACAGACTCATGGTGTGATTCTAGGCAGAAAACGATATTTGATTGGCAATTTCAAAGCACATTTACTACTGTGGTAGAGCAAATGATAATTACTGTAACAGCCTGACACATTTTCCTTATAGTTTAGAGAGGCAGAGAAGAGCACATGTCCTAACAGCTACTTGAGACCATGAGCATGTGGAACCTGGGTGAGTGATTAGACTAGAGCAAAGGAAATGAGCCTTGGTGACGTTGAATGTGTTAGCGTTACACACTACTATCTGAAATACCACACAGTGCTGAATAGTAAGCATGGGAGTGCAGGAATGTCAGCTGCCTGTGTGCTAAGAGTGTGCTTCTGGAGACTGTGTATTGTCAGGTGCAAGTGAGATATGCATGGACGCTTGCACAACTGCATGAAGACTGCAGAGATGTATGTAAGAGTACATGTGTGGTAAGGGTTAATTGGAGTTTTGAACATGTAGGAACTACCTCACCCATTGCAGGAGTGGAAGGAGAATCTACCATGTTGATTTCAAATGTGTTAGCATTTGCCTCTCATTTGTGAGATATTGATTTGGGCTGAATGTTAACCATCACATTTCAAGAAAACAAGCTGCCCCTTTCCTGTGAGTGCAAGTCTTACAGAACTAGAGCAACACAAATTAAATCTCTGACAACAATTCCTGTGTGCAGACAGACTCATGGTGTGATTCTAGGCAGAAAACGATATTTGATTGGCAATTTCAAAGCACATTTACTACTGTGGTAGAGTAAGTGATAATTACTGTAACAGCCTGACACATTTTCCTTATAGTTTAGAGAGGCAGAAAAGAGCACATGTCCTAACAGCTACTTGAGACCATGAGCATGTGGAACCTGGGTGAGTGATTAGACTAGAGCAAAGGAAATGAGCCTTGGTGACGTTGAATGTGTTAGAGTTACACACTGCTATCTGAAATACTACACAGTGCTGAATAGTAAGCATGGGAGTGCAGGAAAATCAGCTGCCTGTGTGCTAAGAGTGTGCTTCTGGAGACTGTGTATTGTCAGGTGCAAGAGAGATCTGCATGGACGCTTGCACAACTGGATGAAGACTGCAGAGATGTATGTAAGAGTACATGTGTGGTAAGGGTTAATTGGAGCTTTAAACATGTAGGAACTACCTCACCCATTGCAGGAGTGGAAGGAAAATCTACCATGTTGATTTCAAATGTGTTAGCATTTGCCTCTCATTTGTGAGATATTGATTTGTGCTGAATGCTAACCATCACAGTTCAAGAAAACAAGCTGCCCCTTCCCTGTGAGTGCAAGTCTTACAGAACAAGAGCAACACAAATAAATCTCTGACAACAATTCCTGTGTGCAGACAGACTCATGGTGTGATTCTAGGCAGAAAACGATATTTGATTGGCAATTTCAAAGCACATTTACTACTGTGGTAGAGCAAGTGATACTTACTGTAACAGCCTGACACATTTTCCTTATAGTTTAGAGAGGCAGAAAAGAGCACATGTCCTAACAGCTACTTGAGACCATGAGCATGTGGAACCTGGGTGAGTGATTAAACTAGAGCAAAGGAAATGATCCTTGGTGACGTTGAATGTGTTAGCGTTACACACTGCTATCTGAAATACCACAGAGTGCTGAATAGTAAGCATGGGAGTGCAGGAAAATCAACTGCCTGTGTGCTAAGAGTGTGCTTCTGGAGACTGTGTATTGTCAGGTGCAAGAGAGATCTGCATGGACGCTTGCACAACTGCATGAAGACTGCAGAGATGTATGTAAGAGTACATGTGTGGTAAGTGTTAATTGGAGGTTTTGAACATGTAGGAATTACCTCACCCATTGCAGGAGTGGAAGGAAAATCTACCATGTTGATTTCAAATGTGTTAGCATTTGCCTCTCATTTGTGAGATATTGATTTGTGCTGAATGCTAACCATCGCAGTTCAAGAAAACAAGCTGCCCCTTTCCTGCGAGTGCAAGTCTTACAGAACAAGAGCAACACAAATTAAATCTCTGACAACAATTCCTGTGTGCAGCTAGACTCATGGTGTGATTCTAGGCAGAAAACGATATTTCATTGGCAATTTCAAAGCACATTTACTACTGTGGTAGAGCAAGTGAAAATTACTGTAACAGCCTGACACATTTTCCTTATAGGTTAGAGAGGCAGAAAAGAGCACATGTCCTAACAGCTACTTGAGACCATGAGCATGTGGAAACTGGGTGAGTGATTAGACTAGAGCAAAGGAAATGAGCCTTGGTGACGTTGAATGTGTTAGCGTTACACACTGCTATCTGAAATACCACACAGTGCTGAATAGTAAGCATGGGAGTGCAGGAAAATCAGCTGCCTGTGTGCTAAGAGTGTGCTTCTGGAGACTGTGTATTGTCAGGTGCAAGAGAGATCTGCATGGACGCTTGCACAACTGCATAAAGACTGCAGAGCTGTATGTAAGAGTACATGTGTGGTAAGGGTTAATTGGAGGGTAAACAACCTTTACAACGCAACTTTTACAACGCACTACCATTACAACGAAACTTTTACAACGCAAGTGGATTTACAACGCATGCCATTACAACGCAAGTCTTTACATCGACTTGCGCTAGATGGCGTGCTAACATTACAAATAGTGTAGTTTACTATCCCAACACCTTCCCTACTGTTAAGTGGACTGGAGTTGGAATAGTAAATTACGCTTTTCTAATGTTAGCACGCCATCTAGCGCAGGTCGATGTAAAGACTTGTGTTGTAATGGCATAGCGTAGTAACATCGCAGTCGTTGTAACGACCGCGATGTAACTGCGCGCGTTGTAATGACTCGCGTTGTTACGTCATACATCCAATTGGAGTTTTGAACATATAGGAACTACTTCACCCATTGCAGGAGTGGAAGGAAAATCTACCATGTTGATTTCAAATGTGTTAGCATTTGACTCTCATTTGTGAGATATTGATTTGTGCTGAATGCTAACCATCACAGTTCAAGAAAACAAGCTGCCCCTTTCCTGCGAGTGCAAGTCTTACAGAACTAGAGCAACACAAATTAAATCTCTGACAACAATTCCTGTGTGCAGACAGACTCATGGTGTGATTCTAGGCAGAAAACGATATTTGATTGGCAATTTCAAAGCACATTTACTACTGTGGTAGAGCAAGTGATAATTACTGTAACAGCCTGACACATTTTCCTTATAGTTTAGAGAGGGAGAAAAGAGCACATGTCCTAACAGCTACTTGAGACCATGAGCATGTGGAACCTGGCTGAGTGATTAGACTAGAGCAAAGGAAATGATCCTTGGTGACGTTGAATGTGTTAGCGTTACACACTGCTATCTGAAATACCACACAGTGCTGAATAGTAAGCATGGGAGTGCAGGAAAATCAGCTGCCTGTGTGCTAAGAGTGTGCTTCTGGAGACTGTGTATTGTCAGGTGCAAGAGAGATCTGCATGGACGCTTGCACAACTGCATGAAGACTGCAGAGATGTATGTAAGAGTACATGTGTGGTAAGGGTTAATTGGAGATTTTGAACATGTAGGAACTACCTCACCCATTGCAGGAGTGGAAGGCAAATCTACCATGTTGATTTCAAATGTGTTAGCATTTGCCTCTCATTTGTGAGATATTGATTTGTGCTGAATGCTAACCATCTCAGTTCAAGAAAACAAGCTGCCCCTTTCCTGCGAGTGCAAGTCTTACAGAACAAGAGCAACACAAATTAAATCTCTGACAACAATTCCTGTGTGCAGACAGACTCATGGTGTGATTCTAGGCAGAAAACGATATTTGATTGGCAATTTCAAAGCACATTTACTACTGTGGTAGAGCAAATGATAATTACTGTAACAGCCTGACACATTTTCCTTATAGTTTAGAGAGGCAGAGAAGAGCACATGTCCTAACAGCTACTTGAGACCATGAGCATGTGGAACCTGGGTGAGTGATTAGACTAGAGCAAAGGAAATGAGCCTTGGTGACGTTGAATGTGTTAGCGTTACACACTACTATCTGAAATACCACACAGTGCTGAATAGTAAGCATGGGAGTGCAGGAAAGTCAGCTGCCTGTGTGCTAAGAGTGTGCTTCTGGAGACTGTGTATTGTCAGGTGCAAGAGAGATATGCATGGACGCTTGCACAACTGCATGAAGACTGCAGAGATGTATGTAAGAGTACATGTGTGGTAAGGGTTAATTGGAGTTTTGAACATGTAGGAACTACCTCACCCATTGCAGGAGTGGAAGGAGAATCTACCATGTTGATTTCAAATGTGTTAGCATTTGCCTCTCATTTGTGAGATATTGATTTGGGCTGAATGCTAACCATCACATTTCAAGAAAACAAGCTGCCCCTTTCCTGTGAGTGCAAGTCTTACAGAACTAGATCAACACAAATTAAATCTCTGACAACAATTCCTGTGTGCAGACAGACTCATGGTGTGATTCTAGGCAGAAAACGATATTTGATTGGCAATTTCAAAGCACATTTACTACTGTGGTAGAGCAAGTGATAATTACTGTAACAGCCTGACACATTTTCCTTATAGTTTAGAGAGGCAGAAAAGAGCACATGTCCTAACAGCTACTTGAGACCATGAGCATGTGGAACCTGGGTGAGTGATTAGACTAGAGCAAAGGAAATGAGCCTTGGTGACGTTGAATGTGTTAGAGTTACACACTGCTATCTGAAATACTACACAGTGCTGAATAGTAAGCATGGGAGTGCAGGAAAATCAGCTGCCTGTGTGCTAAGAGTGTGCTTCTGGAGACTGTGTATTGTCAGGTGCAAGAGAGATCTGCATGGACGCTTGCACAACTGGATGAAGACTGCAGAGATGTATGTAAGAGTACATGTGTGGTAAGGGTTAATTGGAGCTTTGAACATGTAGGAACTACCTCACCCATTGCAGGAGTGGAAGGAAAATCTACCATGTTGATTTCAAATGTGTTAGCATTTGCCTCTCATTTGTGAGATATTGATTTGTGCTGAATGCTAACCATCACAGTTCAAGAAAACAAGCTGCCCCTTCCCTGTGAGTGCAAGTCTTACAGAACAAGAGCAACACAAATAAATCTCTGACAACAATTCCTGTGTGCAGACAGACTCATGGTGTGATTCTAGGCAGAAAACGATATTTGATTGGCAATTTCAAAGCACATTTACTACTGTGGTAGAGCAAGTGATACTTACTGTAACAGCCTGACACATTTTCCTTATAGTTTAGAGAGGCAGAAAAGAGCACATGTCCTAACAGCTACTTGAGACCATGAGCATGTGGAACCTGGGTGAGTGATTAAACTAGAGCAAAGAAAATGATCCTTGGTGACGTTGAATGTGTTAGCGTTACACACTGCTATCTGAAATACCACAGAGTGCTGAATAGTAAGCATGGGAGTGCAGGAAAATCAACTGCCTGTGTGCTAAGAGTGTGCTTCTGGAGACTGTGTATTGTCAGGTGCAAGAGAGATCTGCATGGACGCTTGCACAACTGCATGAAGACTGCAGAGATGTATGTAAGAGTACATGTGTGGTAAGTGTTAATTGGAGGTTTTGAACATGTAGGAATTACCTCACCCATTGCAGGAGTGGAAGGAAAATCTACCATGTTGATTTCAAATGTGTTAGCATTTGCCTCTCATTTGTGAGATATTGATTTGTGCTGAATGCTAACCATCGCAGTTCAAGAAAACAAGCTGCCCCTTTCCTGCGAGTGCAAGTCTTACAGAACAAGAGCAACACAAATTAAATCTCTGACAACAATTCCTGTGTGCAGCTAGACTCATGGTGTGATTCTAGGCAGAAAACGATATTTCATTGGCAATTTCAAAGCACATTTACTACTGTGGTAGAGCAAGTGAAAATTACTGTAACAGCCTGACACATTTTCCTTATAGGTTAGAGAGGCAGAAAAGAGCACATGTCCTAACAGCTACTTGAGACCATGAGCATGTGGAAACTGGGTGAGTGATTAGACTAGAGCAAAGGAAATGAGCCTTGGTGACGTTGAATGTGTTAGCAATACACACTGCTATCTGAAATACCACACAGTGCTGAATAGTAAGCATGGGAGTGCAGGAAAATCAGCTGCCTGTGTGCTAAGAGTGTGCTTCTGGAGACTGTGTATTGTCAGGTGCAAGAGAGATCTGCATGGACGCTTGCACAACTGCATAAAGACTGCAGAGCTGTATGTAAGAGTACATGTGTGGTAAGGGTTAATTGGAGGGTAAACAACCTTTACAATGCAACTTTTACAACGCACTACCATTACAACGAAACTTTTACAACGCAAGTGGATTTACAACGCATGCCATTACAACGCAAGTCTTTACATCGACTTGCGCTAGATGGCGTGCTAACATTACAAATAGTGTAGTTTACTATCCCAACACCTTCCCTACTGTTAAGTGGACTGGAGTTGGAATAGTAAATTACGCTTTTCTAATGTTAGCACGCCATCTAGCGCAGGTCGATGTAAAGACTTGTGTTGTAATGGCATAGCGTAGTAACATCGCAGTCGTTGTAACGACCGCGATGTAACTGCGCGCGTTGTAATGACTCGCGTTGTTACGTCATACATCCAATTGGAGTTTTGAACATATAGGAACTACTTCACCCATTGCAGGAGTGGAAGGAAAATCTACCATGTTGATTTCAAATGTGTTAGCATTTGACTCTCATTTGTGAGATATTGATTTGTGCTGAATGCTAACCATCACAGTTCAAGAAAACAAGCTGCCCCTTTCCTGCGAGTGCAAGTCTTACAGAACAAGAGCAACACGAATTAAATCTCTGACAACAATTCCTATGTGCAGACAGACTCATGGTGTGATTCTAGGCGGAAAACGATATTTGATTGGCAATTTCAAAGCACATTTACTACTGTGGTAGAGCAAGTGATAATTACTGTAACAGCCTGACACATTTTCCTTATAGTTTAGAGAGGCAGAAAAGAGCACATGTCCTAACAGCTACTTGAGACCATGAGCATGTGGAACCTGGGTGTGTGATTAGACTAGAGCAAAGGAAATGAGCCTTGGTGACGTTGAATGTGTCAGCGTTACACAATGCTATCTGAAATACCACACAGTGCTGAATAGTAAGCATGGGAGTGCAGGAAAATCAGCTGCCTGTGTGCTAAGAGTGTGCTTCTGGAGACTGTGTATTGTCAGGTGCAAGAGAGATCTGCATGGACGCTTGCACAACTGCATGAAGACTGCAGAGATATATGTAAGAGTACATGTGTGGTAAGGGTTAATTGGAGTTTTGAACATGTAGGAACTACATCACCCATTGTAGGAGTGGAAGGAAAATCTACCATGTTGATTTCAAATGTGTTAGCATTTGCCTCTCATTTGTGAGATATTGATTTGTTCTGAATGCTAACCATCACAGTTCAAGAAAACAAGCTGCCCCTCTCCTGCGAGTGCAAGTCTTACAGAACAAGAGCAACAAGAATTAAATCTCTGACAACAATTCCTGTGTGCAGACAGACTCATGGTGTGATTCTAGGCAGAAAACGATACTTGATTGGCAATTTCAAAGCACATTTACTACTGTGGTAGAGCAAGTGATAATTACTGTAACAGCCTGACACATTTTCCTTATAGTTTAGAGAGGCAGAAAAGAGCACATGTCCTAACAGCTACTTGAGAGCATGAGCATGTGGAACCTGGGTGAGTGATTAGACATTAGACTAGATCAAAGGAAATGAGCCTTGGTGACGTTGAATGTGTTAGCGTTACACACTGCTATCTGAAATACCACACAGTGCTGAATAGTAAGCATGGGAGTGCAGGAAAATCAGCTTCCTGTGTGCTAAGAGTGTGCTTCTGGAGACTGTGTATTGTTAGGTGCAAGAGAGATCTGCATGGACGCTTGCACAACTGCATGAAGACTGCAGAGATATATGTAAGAGTACATGTGTGGTAAGGGTTAATTGGAGTTTTGACCATGTAGGAACTACATCACCCATTGCAGGAGTGGAAGAAAATCTACCATGTTGATTTCAAATGTGTTAGCATTTGCCTCTCATTTGTGAGATATTGATTTGTGCTGAATGCTA